>NC_064628.1:195356847-200356847 GCF_023864275.1 Schistocerca cancellata
TCTGTAAAGACATCAGGAATACACTCATGTATGGAGGAAAATTGGGGCTATTGTTACGTATGAGGAGGGAAAACTGTTGTTCTCTCAGATATCTTGCAGACACACCCGAGAATAATCCGTCTCTGCTAGCTTTAGATCCATATTTCAAACACTGGTGTCATAAAAAGGAAAAATTGCGGCCTAGCGCGGAACGGGCCACTATGGATACTGTAGTTTTATCCTAAGACATTATGAGACGTAAGAAAAACACTAAACGATTATCTGATGTGACAGAATCAGTTAATCATAAAGAAACGAAGAGGCACGTTACCTAACATGGCCTAAATTTGGTACTCCAAAGAAGAGCACCGAGTGAAGTGGAGTAGTGGTTAACACACTTGACTCGCATTCGGGAGGGCGACGGTTCAATCCCGTGCCTGGCCATCCTGATTTAGGTTTTCCGTGATTTCCCATAACCGCTCCAGACAAATGCCGGGATGGTTCCTTTGAAATGGGACGGCCGACTTCCTTCCCTAATCCGATGAGACCGATGACATCGCTGTCTGGTCTCCTCCCCCAATCAACCCAACCCAAACCAAGAACAGCAGGAGATACTGCGCACCCGTTGGACGGACTCACGACAAGTCAGACGCCCATCAGCGCCCCAGACGGCTCCGCTCCGTGCTTGCTTCTCACTCTACATACTTTGCCCCGAGTAACTGTGCGCAAGTGAAGTCATTCCGTGATCGATAAATCTGCAGAAAAGCAAAATCTGTTAATTTGAAAATGACCAAAGAGAGAAGGTAAAAGTTCGCAAAATTTTAAAACGTCCAATCATTTCAAGTCTTACAATTCTGTGTCCCTTTTTCTGTCTCACATTTGTCCATCTGTGTCGCCCATAGAACGGAATTCGGTCGCAGGTAGAGAAGGTGAGATGCCGGGTGGCTCTGAAACGCTCCTACATGGGTCGTGCGGCGGTACTCGGTTTTTCTCCATTTTCCGTCCTATACCTCCCTCTAATCATTCGAACTAACTCCAGCATGAAGTGAGGAGAAGTTTCCATTAGAACTTACACACACCAATCGTTCCCGCGTTTTCGGTTCAGCACTTGCCCATCTTCCTTACACAAGCACCTATTTGTCACATTTAGATCAACACATTCATTCAGATGGTGGGCAAAAGTCTACATTAAACACTGCCCTCATTCTCATAAAAGGCAAGTCTTTGTCAAGTCCCAAGTAGGTGGAATGTTATCGTTTGCATTTAAAAAATCAAACCGACATTCCCGCTCGTGCTTCATGATACTTCCTGTACCACGATGATGCGTTAATTTCCAACAACCCGCATTGTCACCGAACTTCATCGCACATGAAATAGACAATGAAGGAATGTAGACAAAATGAAACAGATAACTTAACCCATCTTCCTTCCAGCAGGCTTTGATGCAGACTCGCCGAGGCAAAATTTAGCAGGGCAGAGAGTATTCGGCACCATAGGCTTACACACAAACGACACATTTCGTCAGTCTTTATTTGAGGAACTACAAACATCAAAAAAAGTATTGCATCACCCCAGTTCCCAGAACTCCTGAAGATAGATGTTGACTGTGGATATTGTATCACAGACACAGACCTTTTGACTGATCAGAGAAGTCACTAAACCCGCCAAAAGATGTAACAAGCCATGCATGAGCAGCGCCTATTAGACGGATGGGGTGCGACAGCTGTTCAGTTCCAGTCATTCCACCAGGAAGGAGGTACACACCTAGTGTTGTCTGTAGTTCAACCATGTCTAGCCGGTCAATACCGCGGTTCGATCTCGTCCGTATTGTTACTTTGGGCCAGGAAGGGCTCTTAATGAGGGAAGTGTCCAGGCGTCTCGGAGTGAACCAAAGCGATGTTGTTCGGACATGGAGGAGATACGGAGACACAGGAACTGTCGATGACATGCCTCGCTCACACCAATTTTAATAATGCTTTTCGTGCAGCCACAGGACGTCTTGTTACGACTCAAACTGTGCGCAATAGGCTGCATGATGTGCAACTTCATTCCCGACGTCCATGGCGATGTTCATCTTTGCAACCACGATACCATGCAGCGCGGTACAGATGGAGTCAACAACATGCCGAATGGACCGCTCAGAACTGGCATCATGTTCTCTTCACCCATGAGTGTCGCATATGCCTTCAACCAGACAATCGTCGGAAACGTGTTTGGAGGAAACCCGCTCAGGCTGTACGCCCTAGACACAGTGTCCAGCGAGTGCAGAAAGGCGGAGGCTGCCTGCTGTTTTGGGGTGGCATTATGTGAAGCCGACGAACGCCACTGGCATAATGGAAGGCACCATAACGGCTGTACGATACGGGACTATCACCCTCCGACTGATAGTGCAACCATATCGGTAGCATACTGGCGAGGCATTCGTCTTTATGGACGGCAATTCGCGCCCCCATCGTGCACGTCTTGTGAATGACTTCTTTGAGGATAACGGCATCGCTCGACTAGAGTGGCCAGACATGAACCCTATTGAACATGCCTGGCATAGATTGAAAATGGCTATTTATGGACGACGTGGCCCACCAACCACTATGAGGGATCTACGCCGAACCGCCGTGGAGGAGTGGGACACTCTGGACGAACAGTGCCTTGATGAAGATAGTACGCCACGACGTATATAGGCATGCATCACTGCAACAGGACGTGCTACTAGGTGATGGAGGTACAGGTGTGTACAGCAGTCTGGACAACCACCTCTGAAGGTCTCGCTGTATGGTGGTACAATATGCAATGTGTGGTTTTCAAGAGCAGTAAAAAGGGCGGAAATGATGTTTATGTTGATCTATATTCCAGTTTTCTGTACTGGTTCCGGTACTCTCGGAACTGAGGTGATGGAAAACTTTTTTGTTGTGTGTGTTAGTTACATTTCACTCCTCTGTTTATGTCATCTCGTGGGGCACGATAGCTCGTGTGAGCATTAACGTCAGCTGTGAACTAACGCCTTTGTGCTTTCATTTGGCTTAACACGTGTCTCCCGTGTTGAAAGATATCTGGCTCTGCGGCTAGGTGATCATTGTGGCTGACTGATATGTGGAGGACCCGGGTTCGATTCCTAGTTTTTCTGAGGATTTTTCATTGTTTGCAGGATTGGAATGTGATGCACTCGATCACGTGATGCCACCTGAGTTGAGAAGAATCAGCTTCAACGTCTAGCAAACTGACAATGGCCGAGAGAGCGGTTTCCTGACACCATGACACTTCATAAAAATCCAAAATGACGCAACTGCAGAAGATGTGACGGCATCCAGTCTTTACTGCACCGCCAGTTGACCGAGCTTTAGATTTTTGTACTGAAAGACGTCGTAATAGTCAACAGCAAAGAAGGTAATGCGTTGATACGGAATGGCCTTTCTTACAAAAGAAATCTGAACAGCGAAAAGTATAATTGTAAGTGCTCCGATGAACAAAAAGTGGATTATAAGTATTAATTCAACTAAACGACGAAACAAGGAATTACAGAATTTCAGGGAATCAAAGGAATACATCAGGGTAATCAACTTAAACTTTAAATCAATAAAGAGTGACAAACCGATAGAGGGAAATCGATAGAAATGAAGCGATAGAAACGAAATGGTGGCCAGAATAACATTCAGAAAACAGAGGACTCAAAATACGTTCTCGTAGAACTAAAATGCTAAGAAGCCAACTTTAACAGTAATGATGGGATTCCATTGTTACTACAGAGGAGAGAGAGAGTAGATATAAAGGAGATATACGAGGCCTCTATGAGGGGGATATATTTGACTACGCAATATAAGAAAGAAAAAATATCGATTAAGAGCACATAATGGCGCTAGTACTATGGATTGAGAGTGGCCATACTCATATAAATGCAGGATATCAAGGGTCCTAAGATACTACCATCCGATAGGACAAGTACATTAATTGCTCAGCTGTACAGGATTGTTTCCAGCGTACAAATATCCACACGCGCAGAACAACGATGTCTGCAGCACCAAAGACTGGCAGCGGGGTGTGCATTGTTGCGGCTTTCCTTTATGCGGATACAAAGAGAAGCGCGAACGTTATTGCGCATAGTGACAGCAAAGAAGCACGAGTGGCGCCACACCATCTCTTCACGTGAGTCTCAGTTACGCTCTATGCACGTATCCTAGTGTGGAAGCTCCGAGGAGAAAGAATGTCTCCAGATAGCGTTCGTGATCTCCATACGGGCCCAGCACTTGGTATGATGGTGCAGAGTGCCACTGAGTCCCAACACAATCACCTGTGGTTGCAAAAACATGTAATTTGGACAGCATACATTACATTTCTGGTGCGTTAAGGCCGGTGACTGAGCTCTGTCTTCAATATCTTTGTGTCATTATCATCCAACAAGATAATGCCAGACTGCAAATTGCTGTCCAGACCTCCCTGGATACAAAGTGTCTTATATTGTTATCTCGGCCATTAGATCCTCCAGTTCTTCCACCCACTGAAAACGTTTGGTCATGTGTTGCTGAGAAATGGGAGTGCCACCACTCGCTAAGCACTGCAATCGATGAAAACTGGCACATAGGTGAAGCAATATGAAATGGCATATCTATGCATGCCATCCAAGCTAAGTCCGAATCAATACCTAGTTGTGTATGAGCTGTTGTCGCTACTTACAAGGTGATTCAGCTGCCCATGTCTACCAGTTCATGCCACACGCAACGCCTCTAAAAACCACTTGCCAGATTTTCTTACTCTCTATCTCACGAAGTACAAATTATTAGTCCCAGAGAACAGTATTAGTAAGACCTTTTTGTAGGGGATAAATTTTTGTACTGGTATACGTCTTAATGGGAGGCCATAGTTCTCGAATTATTCAAGAAAGACGCATTTGGAGGTCTTTTTTTACATTTTTCTTGAATAATTAGAAAACTATGACCTCTAGTGAAAACGTATCCCAGTACAAAATTTAACGATATTATTTTTTCTGTAGGACTAACATTCTGTACTCAGCGAGGGAGAGAATATAAAACTCTCTTTTTAAAGGTTTTCTGGATTATATAATACTCGGAGGTAGGGGCAGCTGAATCACCTCGTATAACAGCTCCGTTTTCTATCTCTCGCACGCTCTTTGGCCCTTATATCAGCAACAAATTTAATCATGTTGCTCAGACAACAGACAGCAAAGCACAGTCATTGGCTATCCTTCTGGAGCTGCAATTTTTATGATCAGCTATGAAGAAGAAATGGTAAAATGACAGGGTATGTGCTAAGACGCAATGCAATGTGATACCGGTGGCCCTTTAGCGAGAATTGAAATTTTAGGAAAAGGTAGTGCTGGGTTGAGAGATGTGTATACACCTTAAAATCAGTTATTTCTCCAAACAACTAAAATTCCCATTGTCATCCATGGAAATTAGGTCAGGGTCGAATGAAGCTCTGAAAAAGACGCACCTGAGAAAGGAATAGAGTGCCACAATAACTTTGACCATCAAGTGTAAATTTACAATAATTTGAAGATGAGTACACCCATGTAAAATCAGGCATTCCTACAGCACAGAACCTGGACCATCAAAATGATCATGTTCTACAATATTACTAGGTGCATTAAAAGTGCCAACTCCACGCCACGTGACTAGCGATTACATCATTTTACAGTAGTCAAAATAAACGTTGCATATTGCTTTATTGTCAGTACTGGAGATAACAGGCAATAAAACTGATTTTATAAATACCTATCATTGCCAACTGGAGAGCGATCAGTTAATTCATTGTAAAGGAAGCTTCTTAAATGAAGTTTTTTGCTGCCTTGATCGTGTGTATGTACACTGGCTTAATAGTTTCAACAGAACCAAGCCACCATCTTCAGATCTGTAAGGTTTCAAAAATTACAAAAATATTTACACTGTAGTAGCTGTAATAGTAAAATAACGTCAATTTGACGTACCCACGGGGTACAGGTTATGAAATCATGCTGTATGATAAACCACTCCTCTGTTTTCTTACTATCTAAACGGACAGTGAATTTCAAACCAAACGTTTACATAAGTTATTATAATAAATATACAAATTGCAGTCTGTTCCAAAGGTAACATTACCTCGAAATAAAAATAGAGAAGAACATTAAAAACTATAGCCTGTCTGCACGGAAAGAAGAGACTTACAGATGTGCCACTTGTGTCTGGGTTGGCGGCCACCAACATAATGCCAGAAGTAGTGGCATAAAGCGAAAGCTGGGACAGTCTGTATTGTTGTCAGATATATTCAGGATAGCGTCAGTAGATGTGGCAACATTACCCTGACGACGTGACTGGATCATGTCATGAGTTCACTCACTCCCACCCCTTCCTTTCCCTTCACCACCCCTCCCTCCCCCTTCCCAACCCCAACCTGAGAATTGGCAGGAACCGCTCAGTCTGTGCTGGGCTGTAGGTGTGAAAGCATCTCTTTCTTTGATCATTTTTTGGGACATGCAGGTATTATCTTGTTGGAGGAAGTTTCTTGACTTCACAAAGCCACATGAAACTGTCAGAAAAGCTCAGGAGGATACAAAGAGTACCCTGTTGGGTCGAACAACAGCTGCATGTCCTAATTACGCTGCTACAGATCCTCAATCTAGATGAACTTGTTTTTTAAAAAAGTACATCAACATTGCTAAACCACTCTCCCGAACGTAACCTACAGATCATAAAAGATCATAAACATCTACATGTGCAGCTACAAACTCAAACACATTGCAAATATCGTGTTATACAGTATGCCAATACCCCTAAACTTTACCTACAGGTCATACACATGGACCCTACATATTGAAAATGTAGTCTATATTTCGTGAAGGGATATCCACCTGCACCTACTGAAAGAGGGTCACAAAATATATGTGTGCGCAACTGAGTGTTAAATGCACATACGACCACAAGCAGTTGGCAGCTGGTGTGCAGACAGCACCTTAATGCGGCGTGCCCATTCAGTGCAGTGCCCGGAAGACTTGCACCATGTGCCCGTGCAGGCAGACAGCAAGCAACTGAGCACAGCACCTCAAGCGCCTGAAACTCTAACTACCACACCAAGCAAGGTGTCACAGTATGTTATTTTCTCTCTGCAGCGAAGTGTGCGCTGATATGAAACTTCCTGACAGATTAAAACTGTGTGCCAGACCGAGACTCGAACTCGAGACCTTTGCATTTCGCGGGTAAGTGCTCTAACCAACAGAGCTACCCAAGCACGACTCACGAACCGTCCTCACAGCTTCAATTCTGCTAGTACCTCGTCTCCTACCTTCCATACTTCACAGAAGCTCTTCTGCGAACCTTGCAGAACTAGCACTCCTGGAAGAAAGGGTATTGCGGAGACATGGCTTAGCCACAGCCTAAGGGATGTTTCCGCAGCGAAGTGTGCGCTGATATGAAACTTCCTGACAGATTAAAACTGTGTACCGGACCGAGACTCGAACTCGGGGCCTTTGCCTTTCGCAGGCAAGTGCTCTACCAACAGAGCTACCTATGCACGACTCACGACCCGTCCTCACAGCTTCAGTTCTGCCAGTACCTTCTGTGAAGTTTGGAACGTAGGAGACGAGGTTTTATGATTTCGATCTTCAACACAATCCAAGCTTGAGCTCCATCTCTAATTACCTTGATGTCGATGAGACATTAAACCCAATCTTCCTCCCCTCCTTCAAAATATCGCAGTGCTGCGGACGACTAAGCATTCAGACACGGAAACCAGAATGCACGCACCACACAGTCGCTGGGAAAACTACTGCAGAGATCCCATGTGACACTACAAACCGATTCATCTAGCGGCAGCCAGCTGTACCTCACGTCATCCATCACCCAGGGGGCGACTCGATGCAACCAGTTCACCTTGTGTGGGCCGGCTTTTGTATCTGAAGGTTACATCAGGTTATCAGGATGGCTTGCTTTGTTGATCTGCATAACCACAGCTCGTAATGCCCAAGGGACTTGTGTATGCGCTTCACAAAGCTCTTGAGGCACCGCGGAATTGGCTAGCAGGTACTGGCGGGATTTTTGACCCAGCACTTCCTGTTCTCACACAAAGACTACTTGTAAATCGTTAAGCGTCGAAACGTTGTGTCTGTCGGCAGCCTTGCAACGGCAGCACTTCCTGTTTTAGCAAACAGAAGGGGTGCTTTGGAGGTGACTCAGAGACTATCCTCATCTTGATCAGAATCACAAAAGACGTCCTAGTCTTCTTTGAAGGACTGGCAAACACCTGGATGCTTAAACGTCACTGGCCACCAGAACTGAGAAAGTAATAGGGCATTACACCGACAGTGAACAATGTGGTTCCTGTTTTCCCAACTGTTGATCGTTAAGCTTATTTACCAGAACGAAACTTACTGTGTGTATGTGTCCTAAAGACTTGTTTTCGAGATATGTCTGGAAAGGCCGATGCTGCACTGTACAGGAAGACGTCTAAATTGATGAACTGTATGAGGATGTAAGATGACTTAGGTAAAATTTCTAGTTTGAGTAATGAATGGCAGCTAGCTCTAAATATACAAAATGTTATTATGCAGGTGAGTAGGCAAAACAAACCAGTAATGTTTAAATAAACTTTTGGCAGCCATCTGATTAGCACAATTACCACAAATGTTGCCAACGGAGTGGATTTTCCACTAAAACTGGTGGTTTCTACACTCCTTTTAGTGGTGACATATTGCTTCTAGTGGCTGATGGATTTTATAATGGTTTAGTAGAATTCGGTTTCAGTTACTGCAAATGCCTTCTCTCAACCACTAAGCTTTTCATATGATTCGAAGTATATTATTTCTACTTTACTTGATTTCAGGAGTATTTATCTTTTACAGCGAAGACGGCACTGATGCATTACAATGTAACATCAAACGAAGCATCACACTCGATAGACTAGCTAACGACATTGATTTTCTGTACAATGAACAGTATTTAGTAGCATCTAGTTGTATATAGTTCATGTCAAGGGCGAAGGAGGCTTGCGCAGATGCAGGGAGTGCAGCAACCAGTTTCAGACAACGGGTGCTCACTTATTTCATTGTCGCTTCGAATAACCACTGAGCGCTTGTTGCCTGACGCAGGATGCGCCACGTCAGATGAGAAAAAAAAGTAACTCGACTGATATCGTTCTTCGTGTGCACTATGCAATTGTGATTCTCAGTGTATGGATTATTTCACGACTTCATACGTGTATTACAACGCCGAAACCAGAATCTACGCAGAAGTTTCGGTATTCTTGGTTTCAAGACCCGCATTTAAAAGATTGCCTTCACGTTGTTGAAAATACTATGGGTCAGGCAGCGAGGTACAAATTTTGTGGTGCAGTTTTAGGAAGTCACTATGTAGATTTTAAGTCTCGCGGGGTGTCAAACAAGCACCTACAAAATAAAAAGATACGTAACTTTTTAAAAAAATTGATTAGCCATTCATCGATCGGTTTTACATCTTTGACCACCCTATGACTAAGAAAATTGTTGCAGGTTGTAACTATGGAGACAAAAATTTCTTTTAAGTCAGAGCGCATTTGGAATAAAAGAAAGGAAGAAGCAAGCCTTGCATTATTCACAGCCATGCATACTACTATACGTGCAGTCGACCATTTGGGAGAAGTAATTAATCACAGTCATGAAAAAGATATCGAAAAAGTTTAGCTGCATCCAACTAAATGCCCCTCAGTGATAAAAAGACGTGTTAGCACGGCATTTCAGCGACGTTCTAAAACGAGATAGCAAAGATCAACCATTCAGCTTATTAATTGATTAATCTACTGATATTGCTGTACATAAATACTTGAGACTGATTATAGTTTTTTGCATTAAATTACACCAAAAACAGTATCTACACACCTTAACCATGCCGAACTGCACGAGTGTAATGCTGAAGCTATTGTCTCTGCTCTAATGAAGACACTTCAACGATTCGAATTGCGACCTGAAAATTTAGTGGGCATTAGTACAGAAATACCTCTGTCACGCTTGGAGTAACTAACGGAGTATTAACGAAACTGAAAGAAGAGGTACCATACCTCATTTTAGTACGTTGCTTGTGCCATTCCTTGCAACTGGCTGTTTCAGCTGCTGCAAAAGAATTTTTATCGAGAAATTTTGAGTTTTGAATTAAAGAGACGTATTATTGGTTTAGTCGCTCCTCTTCCAGACATTCTCTTTCTAAGCATCTACACAAAACCATCAACGATGGACAGAAATCGTTAAAAATAGTTCAAGCCTACCAGAAAAGGTGGTTATCAATAGAATCCGCTGTATCGAGAATATACACCCAATGGCCATAGCTATAAACACATTTTTCCGTGCGCGAAAGGTGTCACATGACAGAGTTATTGCACGCCATGTATACGAACGAGACTAATTACGCATATATTTCATTTCTATTTCCAATATTAATTGAAATAAACAGGGTCAATAAAATGTTCGAGTTGAAAAATGCCGATCACACCAAACTCTGATGAGTTGACCTACCTGCTAGATGTGCTTGTCAACAAACCTACGATAGCTGTAGATAAAGCTAAAATTTTTACTCAAAATATTCATCATTTCTAAGATCAAGGATGTTATCTGGGCCTCCGCTTTGAAAAGCAGAAGCTTGAAATGAGAGAAAAAGTATTACCACGGGAAGACGAAGAAATGGAAATGTTGCGTAGTCGGTTTTATAGTGAAACGTCCCCTTAGAACAATTTATACACGACTGTGCTTAAACTGACACACAATAATTTTAGCGCAACGCAATCTGACTATCAAAAATCCCTACAAAAGAATGGCCCAGACAAACATTAAACTATACCTTTCACAAATCACTTACCTCACAAAAATCTTCGTTACTCGAACTACTGCAATACAGCGAGCGCCACTATTGCCAGCTAAATAAAAGATTCAAACTACAGAAGGCACTAACTACTGATAGGCATAGTTAGCAATTGAAAGATGATAATAGAGAACAAACAATGTATTTACCTTAACAGTCATAATATATATAGTAGTTCATAATATCCAGTATTACAAATTATCAAAACTCCGCCATCTCTCTCCCCACATCCACCACTGCTGGCGGCTCACCTCCAACTGCACAACGCTACGCGCTGTTCATATCCAGCTGCCGCTGCCCAACACTACAATGGCAGACAACAATGCAAACTAGCCACAGACTGCACACAGCACAGCCAGTGATTTTCATACAGAGCGATACATAACGTTGCCAATAAGAAAACATAAACAGCCTACTTACAATAGTAAGTCTGAAGAAATAAAAAATGTTACAAAAGAGTTCGACGTTGATGAGAAAATTTCCAGAATAAGTGCTGAACAACCAATTAATCACAACAAACAAAATATAATTGATATAATGGCTCAGTTCTATAAAATTTTAGAATTTAAAGCAAGAGTGGATGGTTAGTGGCAACAAATTCATTTCTTGAACTAAAACGAGACCAAAGATAAAATAAATTTTGGAATGAAGTACTGCATTTCAAAGCTCTCAGGGGGAATCCAGATTTGAGGTATTAGCTACTTTTGCGATTACTCTCCTTTTACTGCCTCACTCCAGTGCCGATGACTATTTAACAGTATAAGTGTAATAAAAAAAACAAGCAGAGGAATAGAACGAAGTTAAATCTCTTAACTGCTATATTAACAATACTCTGTGGTTTGAGGTTGGAAGGAAAATGCTGCAACGAATATGAAATTCCATTAAACGTTGTAAAACAAATCGGTACCAAAGTATAGTATCAGTCTGAAACCGACGACGATGATGGTGCAGACAAAAATGATTTATGTGAAGCAAACGAATTCATTTAAATAATCAGCTGTTCTTATTGAACTTTTTGTATGTTCCTGACCTTGACTTGATGATTTATTTATTGAATGTTCATTTAATGATTGTGATTATTTTATTACTTACTAATACAGGAAACTAATTAACAATATACTTATTGTTTTCTTTCATAATAATTTTAAAAAAATTGTGGAAATTTTCGCGATTATGAGAGTAGGGGAATTTTTGTTAGTGGTTTACTGGTGGTTTTTGCACTTTGGGGAACTCTCTTTAACTATTGGCTACACTGGCTACCACATATAAATATCGGCGTAAAGCTGCTAAGCGATATCAAACTGAACGAGTATCAGAGGATTGCAGCAGGAAAGGTAAATGGTCGACTTCTGTTTATTGGGAGCATCGTGAGAAAGTTTGGTTCATCTATTAAAGAAACTGCATAGAGGTCGCTACTGTGACCTATTCTTGAGTACTCCTCGAGTGATGGGGCTCCTTACCAGGTTGGATTAAAGAAGGACACTGATGCAGTTCAAAGGCGGACTGCTAGATTTCTTACTGGTAGCTTCGAACAGCACAAAAGTGGTAATAAGTTGCTTCGGAACTCAAATGGGAAGGCAACGTTCTTTTCGAAAACTATGTTGAGGAAATTTAGAAAACCAACGTCTGAAGGTGACTTCTGAACGATCCTACTGCACCAACGTAGTTTTCTTGTAAGAACAACGAAGATAAGATACAAGGAACTGGAGCTCATACGAGAGAATGTAGACAGTAGATTTTCTGTCTCTTTATTTGCGAGTGGAACGGGAAGGATATCACTAGTGCTGGTACACTGCACCCTCCACCATGCACCATATGGTGGCTTGCGGTATATGTATGTAGATTCAGATGTGGATGTAACTGAAGTCTACCTATTACTATGCCAGTCCATCGATTTATAGACTCACAAAACTCACGGAAAAACGTTGTCTCTCTTATTTATTGGGAAAACAAAAGACGGAACTTCCGTCGCCGAATTGTCTCTTTGTTAAAAAAAAAACTTTGTTTTATCCCCAAATGTTTTCACTGCAGTCACTTCGAGAGATGTATATGGCCTCCCTTTTGTCAGAATATCACTTACCCTCCGACATTCTAACGAATCTTCCAACTTTCGATAAATTTCAGTTGTATCTAGCTGAGTCTTATGAGTCTTAGTGCGCATTTGTGTAGTTGTACATACTTTATTTATTTAGAAACAAGCCCAGAAATTCCACGCTTTTCTGACATCGACAGCCAATTAACCAACACGTACAAGCCACAACAAATCAATGCCGATGTCTCCTCCAGCAACAGAAATCATCCTAGTGCCTCCTACATCTCGATCCGAATTGTAGCGCCACAGCCTCTAGATGAAATGCTGACAGAATTTGCGGCCTTTCGCCTCCTACACTGTCACTTCTTAGTCTGTCGATTATTATGTCTTAGAAATCCTTGCAAATGAATTTGAGCCTGACACGTTCTTCTTTTTAGTGTTTGGGTTACTTCCCCTTATATTCCAGCAATCTGGGAAAATACGTCGTCTTTCACTGGGATTTTTTCATCACATATTCGAATGAAATGTGGCAACCTATTGATCCTAGCAGCATCCACATGATGCTTTTGTTTCGTGGGTCAGTCACATAACATGGACAGATGTGGGCTGTTAGCTCACAGCATTGGTAGACAGAGACTATGTATTTTTGAGCTGTCGAATCGATGTTGCTCTTCAGAAGTGTGTATCATTTAACCACAAATGGGTATATGCTTGTAGATGTCGTGATAGCAGCTGACAATTACTTCAAAATTATCTATAGTGAGGTATGATGGTGGAGCTCTTTCAGATAGAGGGAAGAAGAAGTGTGGCACACTAACGTATACTTTGAGGGGTAGTTAACGGCAGTACGACACCTTCTGTCTTGGCATTATAGTATTCGGCAAGCAGCAATATTACTGCGTAAACGCACATTGTACTTCGTGTTTCTGCGCTAAAATTAACAGCTCGAGGGTCACCACAAGATGCATTTCTGTAGCACCAAAGAGCACTGAATCCACATGTTCTGCAGGAAACGGTAAGTGTAGCGTTGAAGCTGGGGGTAGATCTGTGGTATTTTTTGGCTTAATGTAGTGAGAGCATTGAGATGGAGATGTGCTGTTCGTGATTTAGGTCACTCAGTCATTGTAATATCAACGAAAGTGCACTGAAAAAAGGTATACCTACTGTAGCAGGTTGTGTATGGAACAAATGAGGAGTTAAAAACAATTCTTTGCGAAATATTGTCTACAGTTTCCAAAAGACAGTCAGTACTGTGTAAGTACAGTGATTCTGTGTGGGGTACTCCCTTTCATCATTAGCAAATGTTCCACTAAAACTACTGTCTTCCACACCACATACTTCTCACTCTGAGTTTAGTAATGTGTTTTTATACCACCAGCATTTAGATAGGATCAAACTCGAACAATTCACCTCTATAGTTAGAACTTAAAACAAGTTCATTTTAGCGGAGGAAGATGTAAAAGCTCCTCCTAAACAGTATGTAGTCGCATGTATCCACTCTGGTAAAAAAAAAAAATTAAGTTTCATCTAAATCCATAAAGTAGCACTCATCTGTAGAAGGCAACTGCAGTAGTATTGGCTGATGGTCATTTCAAAGTCAACCATTTCTGCTTTAGACGGATTCTTCAATTCCCATTCCATAGATACCAATTTCTCCTAATATACACCATGCTCCTGACGATGGAATATATTATAATGCCTGTAGAGTTCACAGTCTTCTCCCTATTAAAGTACTGATATATGGTACCATCCTTCCATCCAACATAAACAGCATCCATTAAGAAGCCAAACACCTTCAACAACCAATTCCGATTACATCCACTGTGAAATGATTTATACTAATCTGGTAAGGTACGTGGCCATTGGCAGCACTCCCCATTATGGAATCTAGTCGGACTAGCTTAATGGCGTGTACATGTCACAAAGCACTTGGTACTGGATCATATGGAACTCTGTTACACAAATCTTAACAATAGTACTATGCTGAAGGAGAAAATGATGTTTTCTAACCTCACGGAAGACTGTATAATTCACAAACCGATGCTATTATATATCAATCCCATTGCTTAGTACTAAAAGGGCACAATGCTTCAATGGAGCTCAGGAGATGTTAAGAACATAGTGTTATCATATATATCCAAATAAGAGAAAATCTAAGTGTGATTTACGTAGAAAAAAACAATAAAAGAATGCATTTTAACGATAATTCTTCATTTTTTCACAATATGCATTAATAAAGAATGAAAGTATAATATAAAGCAATAGTATCTTTTACAACATCGTTGCCTTCGATATAAATGCTCTCGTTGTGGCTGGAAAAGGCCACTGATACCCAGCACACGAAGTGAGAGTATATCCACATATCATGGAAGCAGCAACCTCTCTGCAGGAAAAGAATAGTACTCCCTCCTCTTCCTGGATCACATTTTTCTCAAGTGAGCACTGTCAGGAGCTCTCAAAGTCACATTGTGTTTTTATACTGCTTCCATTTGGTTTGATGGAGGTTTAATATTAGCTGCAGCCTTTGCTTTAATTTTCCTCCTCTCTTCTGACAAATACTGCCCACAAAACCATACAGCATGTTCCACCCATCGGTTATTCTTTCATCCCAATATTTTGGTCCTCTAACACAATGGAAACACACGGTTTCAATTCCACCAATGGCATAAAAGAATTCAGCTTCACTTAACTAAAGACCAGCCTTTGAAAGATGCCAGGCTCACATCGTATGTTCTGTATTTGGGGTGACCTAACCTAATCTTCCGCAAATCATACATTGAACTGCATAACGATGCTGATTCAGGAGATGAATGTGGGAGTATTTCCATTCTCCACAAGTTACAACAAGTGTACAAAATAAACAGTTCGACTCACTGATATACCTCCCCAACACCGTCAGACATCCCCTACATTAAAGAGAGACCTTTATATATAGCTTACTCTAAAGATTCAAAATTCTGACACTTCTGTTCACGTTATCATAACGTCACTTTTAGCCATATGTTCTAAATTTGCTTGTAAATATAACACAAGTGTAAAAATCTCGAAAATTTTTCATACATATATTGGTCTCTTGCAGGAGACCCTCATGGAACAAGTATGTCAGCGGCAGGACCAGGATACATCTTGTAAGGTACAGCCACCATCGTTGGATCCGGAATAGGGTTCGAAGGTGAACCCACCAACATTACAGCTGGGTTAGGGTACACAGGTGAAGACACACGCAATGTGTCTGGGGTGGTGTCGGGATGTGGATTCATTAGCAATAGTGTAGTGGTAGGCTCTGGATACCCCGAGAGAAACCGATACAGACACATATAGCAAAACAGGGCAATTACCCTAGGTGTTTATTATTGCACCACATTCACTGCCAGATTTTGAGTATTGGCCAGAAGTGAAATCCTGATCACATGAGCGGAAGTGTAAGCATCTTGGATCCTTAGAGTAGACTATATATAAGGGGAGCGTTGAAAGCAGGTCACTCTCTAACGTGGTAACTGTCTGAGGGTGTTGATGAGATATATGTGGGTCTTTGTTTTCTACGCTACTCGTAACCTGTGCCGAATGGAGATACTTCCACATTATCTCCGCAGTTAGCATCATTATACAGTTCAATTTGTGCTGTGTAGCTGATTAGATTAGCTCACTCGAAATGTAGAACATCTGATTTGACGCTGACACCTGTCAAAGACTGGTCTTGCGCTCTTAAGCATCGTCCTGATAAACCAGGTGAAATTGTATTCTTTTATACTGGTGACGGAGGTAAAACCATTTGTTTCCATTGTGGAAGACAGTTTGAAATACTGTGATGAAATGGTAACTATTGAGTTGAATATGGTGCGTGATGTCAGAAGAGCTTGTGCCTGTTTTTTTCGAGGACTAAGGATTTCGTCGATAATATGTCAGAAAAAAGTCGCAAAAATTACTATAAAGGTTGCAACCAATATTAAACCTACAAAAACTCTTCTGTAAACACCACCGAACGTCACGTGACTGTGAGAGCTTCTGACAATGCTCGCCTGTGTAAAAATTTGCTTTCACCAAGGAATGGAAACAATATTCTTTCCGTGTGACGAATTGCTGCCTACATTAAATATTGATCTATCCTTTCCTCGTTTGCTGCGTGTCAGCTACAATAAGAGCATTTTCGACGAACGCAACGACGTTGCAACAGATACTGTCATTTTGGTATGTACTTCTTATAGTCTGATAATTCACATTGTGAAGAATAACCATTGTGTTAAAACGCGTTCTTTTCTTGTTTTTCCCTACATCGGTATACTTATTTTTACTCTTAATATAATAGCTATGATTCCGCTGTGATCTTTTCACCTTCTGACTTGTATTGCAGAATCGTGATTTCTTTAGTGTCAAAGCATGGAACTGACAAAATACCACCGGTTCGTCAACGTATACATTCTTCCGTGGAACTAAGAACTGCCATCTGCTTCTGCAGAAGACTACTATTGTTAAGATATGTAATGTAGATTTCCATATTGTTAAGATATGTGCTATAGATTTCCATATGATCTTGTATCAAGAGCTTTGTGACATGAACACACCACGAAGCTTGTAGTTTCTTTATTAGGGTGTATTACAGGGAGAAAAAGGAAATCTGAGTTCTGCCTACGACCAAGCGTAATATTACTTTCGTGTAAAGCATTACATAACAGATATAATCGGAATTGGTGGTTGAAGGTGCTTGGTTTCTTAACGTGTGATATATATGCTGGATGGAAGCACGATGTCTTATATCAGTGCTGCAGTAGGGAGAAGTCTGTACAGTCTACAGGCATTGTAATATATGCCATAGTCAGGAGCATGGTGTATATTAGGAGAAATTGATATGTATGTAGTGCGAAATGAAGAGTTCATCAAAAGCAAAACTGGTTGACACTGAAATGGAATATCAGAATGTTCTATTCTAATGGTCTTATATAGATGACTATTAGGTTGTGGATTAGGATAAAACGCTAGATATTTTTTATCAGAGTGAATGTGTGCGACTACATAACGTTTGGGAGATAATTTTATATTTTCCTCCGCTAAAAGAAACCTGTGTTAAGCTCTAACTATGGGGATGGACTGTTCAGGTATGATCCTATCTAAATGCTAGTGTTATGGTAGTACATTACTGAAATCAGTGTGGGATGTATGTGGTGTGGAAGAGTGTAGTTTTAATGGAAGGCTTGTTAATGGTTGGAGGGAGTAGCACACACAGTATCACCATACTTATACTACACTGACTAACGTTTGGAAACTATGTGACAGTATTTCACAAGTAACTGTTTCTTGTTTGCTTTAAATTCGACAGTTATTGCATGCAAAACCTGCTGGAGTGGGCGTACCATCCTGCAATGAACTTCTGTTGACCCTAGAACGGATAAGTGACCGAAATCACGAACAGCACATCTCTATCTAATGTTCCTACAAAAGATGGTGTAGTGCCGCCAACCACCACTTGATATATATGTCAGTTTTCTGCAAAGCGTCTCCCACTCTATTTGAACGAGTAACCCCTTCGTATCTTATTATACATTATCAATTTCCACTGTCGACATTGGGAGAGGGTAATCGATAACAATGATGCGATATACCCCCACCTATACAACCATTTGCGGGGTAATTGTTTTACATGTTGAATGTTCGCATGAGACGGAGTTGTCTCCAAGCAGGTGGGAAGACATGTGGTGGAGTTGGTAGCTGACCTGAATTCATCTATTAGACAATTACTGGACTAGAAATCCCGTACACTGTGAGTGGAAGCGTTAACTGCAGTAAAATGAGTAGTAGTAAGCATCTGGGGCGAGCTGAAGTAGGATGCATATTCGGATTCTTATTCATCTGCTGGAATCTTAAGTGAAGTAACGCGCTAGAGCAGAAGAATGTCAGGCTCAAAATCATTTGCATGGATTATTAAGAGGGTGTAATCGACACACTAAGAAGTGGTAGTGTAGGAGGCGAACGGCCGCAAATTCTGTCAGCATTTCAACTAGAGACTGTGGTGCTACAATTCGGAGGATCGGGATGTAGGAGGCACTAAGATGATTGCTGTTGCTGGAGGATACACCGGCATTGATTTGGTCTGACATGTACGTGTTGGTTAATTGGCTGTCGATGTACGATAGTCAGATAAGCTTGGAATTCCTTGGCTTGCTTCTAAATAAATAAAGTACAACTACACAAATGCTCACTATCCACCACTCTACATGCAATGCGGTACCGTCGTCGGTCCACTATCGAATAACACGTGGGAGAGGGGGGAATGAACAATGCTGTGATTAAACCCCGAATCATTTCCTACTCTTGCAGTTCTATGAACTGTGCGTGAAGGTGCGAGGTTGTTGCGCCAATGTAAATGATGCGATGGATAGTGTGCATGTTAGAACCTCTGTCAAACTGTTATAATCTTAGTATGGAGGTACATAGCAGTTGAAATACTTGTGATGTACTCCTCACGAATCACTGTGCTGTCAGCGGAGACTCTGACACGACCACGATGTCGTAGTTCTATCGTAGCGATCATTGCAATACGATAAATGGGACTAGCGCACATACAGAGGCACGTTTATGGGCATCATTCGATGTCACTAACTGAGGATTTTCTTCATCCTGACATACTACAGATGAATCAGTAAGGTTTCATTGGCCACTTTTTTTAACTATATGTGGCGTGGTGATAATAGATGACATTACAGTACGTACAGAGGCATACAGACAATCACTTTTTGCTCCCCAATTACATAAGTGAGTGGAAAAGGAACGAAGAAATACTGCTACAGCATAATCGACACGGTGCAGTTGTTTGCGGAATAGGTATTTAGAAGTAAGCTCTGTCTATAGCAGGGCTGTAATACCGGTTAGCTATAGAGGTTTGCATCGGGTTGAGGACTGGTGGGAGTTGGAGTAGAGTATGGCTAAATGTAGCTATTGAATCTAAAATATTCGAAGAGACCTGCTACAGTTCTATTACGTCACTGACTAAAATTTACCAGAACCAATACCAATCGAAAAAATATCTGGACATAGCCACCCGCGTGATGGTGAACTTCTACCTGTACGGTGGTGTACTGTTTTCCTCGTTGCGGTAGCTCTCTATACAGCCAGCGATGGATTGAGGACTAGCCAGTCTTTTGACTAACGGAACACTGCTGTGACAACGTGATGGGATTTTGATAGAATTAGCAGGGTACAATTGGCTAGAGGCATCACTTCCATTTGTAACTCGAGTAGATACAACTGCCATATCGTAACCTGGAAGATTTTTGAGAATGTAAGAAGGCTAGAGAAACTCTGACAAAAGGGAGGCAGAGAGGTGAGTTCCGTCTAAGTGTTATGAGGAACTATGTTACTCCCTCCCGCATCGTCTCGCGAAGTGACTGCAATGAAAAAATTAGGGGCTAAAAATGTATTTTACCAAGAGACAATCATCAACTGGAGTTCCGTCGTTTGTTTTTTCTGAGAAGTAGGAGACAACCTTCTTCCGTGAGTTTTGTCTGTCTGATAATCGGTGGACTGACATCTTAATAGGTAGATTTAACTTACATCTACATACATAGTCTAAAAGCAACCGAACAGTGTATGGTGGAGGGTAACCTGTACTACAACAAGTCATTTCCATTTGCCAGTAGAGCTATGGAGAATAAAAGCTAACTGTATACTTCAATATGAGATCTAATTTCTCGTCTCTTATCTTTGTGATCCTGACCCGAAAAGTACGTTGGTGCAGCAGCAGCAGCAAACTTTAAATGCTCGTTCTCTAAATTTTCTCAAGAGTGATCCTCTAAAAGAATGTCGCCTTCCCATTTAAGTTCCAAAGCATCTCAATAATTCTCGCCTGTGATCGAGCCTACGAGTAACAAATCTAACAGTCCATTTTGGAACTGGTATGCCTTCTTCCTTTAATCCAACCTGATACGGATCCCCTAAGGCTCAGGCTATACTCAAGAATAGGTCGCAGTCTCCTTTATAGATAAACCTCACTTTTTCAAAATTCTTCCAATAAACCCAAGTCGCAGTCCTCTGATGCTCATTCAATTTCATATCTTTTGCAACATTACGCCCAG
This sequence comes from Schistocerca cancellata, assembly GCF_023864275.1. Lineage (NCBI taxonomy): Eukaryota > Metazoa > Arthropoda > Insecta > Orthoptera > Acrididae > Schistocerca > Schistocerca cancellata. The sequence continues at coordinate 195,377,730 of NC_064628.1, forward strand.
ATATTGGAATGTGATGACTATAGTAAGCAGGAGGTTACTAATACTGGATATGAAGGTTACAGATTGGTTGTTGCTACTCTTCTGCGCCATTCATTATTCCAACTAGAAATTTTGTCTAAGTCATCCCGTATCCTACAGCCAATCAACTTCGACATCTTCCTATACACCACAGCATTGGCGTTTCCCGATGTGTCTCTAATGCACATGTTTAGGGAGGAAATATGCTTAACGATTTGCTGGTGGGAAGATGGGAAACATACTGCTCGTTGACAGTGAAATGTGGATGTCGGTGACTTTTAAGAGGCCAGGCGTTTGCCCCTCCTCCAATAAAGAACAGGATGGCTTTTATAAGTCTGGACAAACTGAGTAATGTTTCTGAAGCATGTGCGTGATGACAGGAAACGCTGCCACTGCCAGGTCACCGACAGACACAACGTTTCCATGTCAAACGATTTGCTGGTGGTCTTTGCTTGAAGACAGGAAGCTCAGCCTCAAAAGCACCTGCCCCACACATGATATCTTATCCCACCGATGCCCCGAGAGCACTGTGAACCACTTGTGCAATGGCAATGGGCTTTACAATAAGTGGTTATGCAGATCAACAATGGGGACCACTGCACGATGTGGGATCAAACGTCAGCCTGCACACGTCTCCACGAAGGGCAACAGGTTGCTTGCAACCTCCAGCTGGTGAGGGGGTTCGTTGAGATACAGCTGGCCACCGCTAGACCGCTCTGGCGTGGGCTGTCACGTGGCGTCTAATGCAGTAGTTCCCCCAGCTGCCATGTGGTTTTAATGTGGTGGCCTGTGTGCCCAAGCACGCACTCAGGGCCAGCGATGCAGTACTTCTAGGCGAGGCACCTTGAGGCTCTACATTTAATCACTTGCTCTCTGGTGAGCCAACGGCCATGCTGCAGTGGTAACACCGGTTCCCGTCAGATCACCGAAGTTAAGCGCTGTCGAGCTCGGCTGGCACTTGGGTGGGTGACTGTTCGGTCTGCCAAGTGCTGATGGCAAGTGGGCTGCACTCGGCCCTTGTGACGCAAACTGAGGAGCTACTTCATTGAGAAGTAGCTGCTCTGATCACTAAAATTGACAAGGTCGGGAGAATGATGCGCTGATCACATTCCTGCTGACCACATGCCCCTCCATATCCGCATCCAGTGACGCCTATAGGCTGAGGATGACACGGCGGCCGCTCAGTGCCGTTAGCGTCTTTCGAGGCCTGTTCGGACGGAGTTTAATTTAGTAGTGGTAGTAGTAGTAGTAGTAGTTAGCTCTCTGGTGACCCCTGCACATGCATTAGTCTTCTGCACACCGATGTTAATGGGCATGCTGAGTCAGGGCGCTGGCAGCGTGTCAGCCTCAAACTACGCTTACTCTCACGCACCTTCGACGCTCATGTGCTTGCCTCTCTCTTAGAAGGTGCCGGTGGATATCCGTTTGTGATATATAGAATACATTTTCGATATGTAAGGTGCATGTTTATGATCTGTAGGTGATGTTTTGGAGTGCTGGTATACTGTGTTTCACGATATTTGCTATATGTTTGGATCTGTTCAAAAAATGGTTCAAATGGCTCTGAGCACTGTGGGACTTAACTTCTGAGGTCATCAGTCCCCTAAAACTTAAAACTACTTAAACCTAACTAACCTAAGGACATCACACACATTCATGCCCGAGGCAGGATTCGAACCTGCGACCGTAGCGGTCGCGCGGTTCCAGGCTGTAGCGCCTAGAACCGCTCGGCCACTCCGGCCGGCGTTTGGATGTGTAGCTGTGCATATAGACGTTTATGATTTTTTATGATTTGTAGGTTGAGTTTAGGGAAGGTATTTAGCTGCTTTGGCATACTGTTTTTCCCGATATTTAGGGTGTGTATCGGATCGTTATATGATCTGCACATAAGATTTGTAGCTGCACTGTTTTTGCAATATGTGATGGATCTCTGCAGCTGCGCAAATGAGTTTTATGTAACTGACTTAAACTGATGATCTGTAGCAGTTTACTTAGGACACATAGTTGTTGTTGGACACAACAGGGTACTACTTGCATCTTCCTGTGATTTCCCCTCCCCCCTCCAATTTCAAGTGGTATTGTGAACTGAAGAAAATTCTTCAAACAGGATAACACCTGCACATGCCAAAAATGATGATATAAAGAGATGCTTCCACACTAACAGCTCAGCACAGACTGAACGTTTCCCTCCTAGTTAGAAAATGTGAGTGGAGATAGATGGGGTGGGGACAGATACTGGATTGTGGAAAAACCCATGATGTCATCTGCTAATGTAATCATTGCGATGTTGCCATATCTACTGACACCATCTTCAATAAATCTGTCAACAATTCTGACTTTCCCAGCTTCAGCTATGCCTCACTACTGCCAGATACCAGTCAGGCTGTACCAGTAACAGAAGGGCTATGTCTACCACAATAATTTCTGTAAGTGTAGTTTTGTTTTATTCCTAGTTCACTGTCCATTTTGATGGTACGAAAACAATTATGCAGTATACCGCACAGCATGATTTCATAGCGTGTACTCTGTGTGTATGCCAAAGGAACTTATGGAAAATCGTTATTTTACGACTGCAGTTACTACAATGTAAATATTTTCTGTGGTTTTGTTCACCTTGAAGATCTAAAGATGTCAGCTGAGTCCTGTCGAAACTAGTAATCCAGTGTACATACACACAAATAAAGTCACAAAGAACTTCGTATCATAAACTTTCTTTATATTGAAAACTGATTCATGGACTGTGCGGCTGATCCCGGCGGAGGTTCGACTCCTCCCTCGGGCATAGGTGTGTGTGTTTGTCCGTAGGATAATTTAGGTTAAGTAGAGTGTAAACGTAGGGACTGATGACCTTAGCAGTTAAGTCCCATAAGATTTCACACACATTTTAAACATTTGAAAACTGTTTTTGTTGTGCTAGAGACAGTGATCAGGAAAAATAAAGAAGAAAAACATATTTCAATTTGATAACAGAAACAAAAAGAAAAAAACGAGAAGAAAACCTTACAGAAAATTCCACTATAGACCATACAGTTTCTTCTCACTTTCATACCGTATAACACACTGTTTATGAAGCAACTGAACTCCATGTAACTGGGGACACTTTTGAAGGCAGCTAGGCCCACTCATTATCAAACCGTCCAAATAAGCCTTCGGGGTATTGTCCTGTTTCTCAACAGCGGCCTCTGAGATGTCCTGTGAGGTCTCTGGTGGGACAGGGCGATTGCAAACCGCTGGTTTTCGCACGTCCCACGCGTTCTCAATGCAGCTGAGATCTGGAGAATATTGCAGTCATTCCATCTCGCTGATTTATGCTCCAATAGGAACGTGTTTACTAGTGTGTGACGATGAAGGCGCGCATTGTCGTCCATCTGTTTTACTCCCACTCCAAACCCTCACAAAAAAGAGTTACATGGCATGCAAGAATGTCATCCTCATACTTCACACCAGGTAACCTCCCATGTACTGGCATAAGGTGTGTCCTGCAGTCATCATTATTCCACCCCAAAACATAACTGAACCGTCTTGTGAAGGGTGGTGGTCTGCGATACAGTTAGGGTGTAAACGTTGCCTCCACACGTTCATATAAGTGTGGAGACTGATAAGGGTCTCATCAGAAACGAAGGTTGTGTTGCACTGCTTCTTAGTCTGCAAAGAGTGGTGCCATGCCCATATGATACCAGACCCTCTCTGAACCCAATTTAGAGGCGGAATCTTCAGATGTCTTCTGGCAAGTAATCGCTCCTCGTGGAGCCTATTTCGTATCGTTTGTGTTGACACCTACACCCCTACAGCCCTAGAGCTGTTTGAAACTACCACTATAAACATGTAGCATTGTGTTGAGGATTTCTACTTGCTGTTGTATTCAGATATCAGTCCTGCGTACTCGTTTATTTCCGCGACCACTACTGTGACCACAATCAACCATTCCTATCGCTAGGAACTTGTTCCAGATTCTGGAGATATCATTTTAACTCAGAGTGACAAGTCTATCTGTCTCATTCCCTCTTTCGTTTGAATGACTCCAGGAAGCCCTTGGTCATACGTTACTGTTGTCTGAAACGTTCTGAAGCGTAACAAATCTACTGCAATGTTTACAGGTGACACGGTTGCAACAGACTCAATGAACTGCCCCTCAAGGCAGAAACATAAACTGTTTCCGCTAGAATTACATTAAAACCTAACCAATGTGTTGATATCATAATGTATTTATGGATCAAAAAGTTCAATATTAAATTTTCCGCAATATGCAACATTTAGGTTAATTACTGCATGATGTCTGGTGTTTTCTGTGATTTGTTTGTAAACAAATATTCAGCAGCCAATATCACATAAAATAATTCTTTATTGAGGGCAACCTGTTTCAACAGATTTTGCTGTCAACTTCAGTCTTTTAATTTTATGTTATAAAACATATTCATTTTAGACTGGACTGACGCGCAAGATGTCAAGTGGATAACAATCAGGACAGTATAAAAGGTTTCTCATCTCTAAAATATTTAAGAACATAAAGAATCTTGTGCAAAAAGGCCATGTCTACATACCTATTGCTCATAAATTCTTGTTAAATCGTACGAACAAGGCACACAGTAGCAAATCTGTTTACATATGTAGGACATATTCTAAACATTGCGAATCCACTTCAAATGGAAAGGTACCTTCTACGCAATTGAAAGTGGATTCGCACAGTTTAGAATATGCCCAGATACGTAAAAAGATGTGTTTTTTATTCCACGCTTGAATGATGCAACAAGAATTGTTGCATCATTCTGTTGTAGAATTTTAGAACATGTGTTTTGCTCGAGTATCATGTCGTTTTTGGAAACTCAGAATCTACTATGTAGGAATCAACATGGATTCCGGAAACAGCGATCGTGTGAAACCCAACTCGCTTTATTTGTTCATGAGACCCAGAAAATGTTAGATACAGCCTCCCAGGTAGATGCTATTTTTTTTTTTACTTCCGGAAGGCGTTCGATACAGTTCCGCACTGTCGCCTGATAAACAAAGTAAGAGCCTACGGAATGTCAGACCAGCTGTGTGGCTGGATTGAATAGTTTTTAGCAAACAGAACACAGCATGTTGTTATCAACGGAGAGACGTCTACAGACATTAAAGTAACCTCTGGCGTGCCACAGGGTAGTGTTATGGGACCATTGCTTTTCACAATATATATAAATGACCTAGTAGATAGTGTCGGAAGTTCCATGCGGCTTTTCGCGGATGATGCTGTAGTATACAGAGAAGTTGCAGCATTAGAAAATTGTAGCGAAATGCAGGAAGATCTGCAGTGGATAGGCACTTGGTGCAGGGAGTGGCAACTGACCCTTAACATAGACAAATGTAATGTATTGCGAATACATAGAAAGAAGGATCCTTTATTGTATGATTATATGATAGCGGAACAAACACTGGTAGCAGTTACTTCTGTAAAATATCTGGGAGTATGCGTGCGGAACGATTTGAAGTGGAATGATCATATAAAATTAATTGTTGGTAAGGCGGGTACCAGGTTGAGATTCATTGGGAGAGTCCTTAGAAAATGTAGTCCATCAACAAAGGAGGTGGCTTACAAAACACTCGTTCGACCTATACTTGAGTATTGCTCATCAGTGTGGGATCCGTACCAGATCGGGTTGACGGAGGAGATAGAGAAGATCCAAAGAAGAGCGGCGCGTTTCGTCACAGGGTTATTTGGTAAGCGTGATAGCGCTACGGAGATGTTTAGCAAACTCAAGTGGCAGACTCTGCAAGAGAGGCGCTCTGCATCGCGGTGTAGCTTGCTGTCCAGGTTTCGAGAGGGTGCATTTCTGGATGAGGTATCGAATATTTTGCTTCCCCCTACTTATATCTCCCGAGGAGATCACGAATGTAAAATTAGAGAGATTCGAGCGCGCACGGAGGCTTTCAGACAGTTGTTCTTCCCGCGAACCATACGCGACTGTAACAGGAAAGGGAGGTAATGACAGTGGCACGTAAAGTGCCCTCCGCCACACACCGTTGTGTGGCTTGCGGAGTATAAATCTAGATGTAAATGTAGAATAGTGTCTATCCCGTGGTGGATTCGACTGTAAGTTTACTGGACCTGTTCTTTGTCCAGGGTCATTCATGTCACGTAAATGTCTAGGTTGGAACTGGGCGTTATAACCATCTTCCTTTCTCCTTTTTCTATTAATATTACTGTTTCCATTTCGAAACTGATAACTGTAGAATGTAGAATTTTTGAGCAATATGTACTCGTATATGGTGCTTTATGTTTTCAAAAAATTTAGCGACGATAAAGCTTTTATAATATGCTAATTTTATTCAACAGGCATTATGTGCTTGAGGCTCAGCGTAAAATTAACATGTTTTACAACTCAAGATTTTAAGACCTGAAGATGATGGCAACCGGTTGTCTTCAATAAAGAAATATTTTATTCGTTCTTCGCTCTTGAATGATTTTTTACAATTAAAACAGATGGCCCTTCAGTTCTCTCACAGTGAGAAAATAACAATATTTGTTCGTGTTTCGCACTTGCAGGCAGCGGGACTGCCATTGAAGGAGCCGGCCGTGGGATCGCTGGTGACGGTGACCGGCTGGGGCAGGCTGTCGGAGCACGGGCCGCCGGCCACCCAGCTGCAGGCGCTCACCGAGCCCGTGCTGGACCCGCGGCGCTGCGGCGAGGCGTACGCCTTCCTGGGCGGCATCACGCAGCGCATGCTGTGCGCCGGCTTCCCCGAGGGCGGCCGGGACGCCTGCCACGGCGACAGCGGCGGCCCGCTGGTGCAGCGCCGCCTCCTCGTCGGCATCGTGTCCTGGGGCCTCGGCTGCGCGCGGCCCGGCCTGCCGGGCGTCTTCTCCAACGTCGCCGCCCTGCGGCCCTGGATCACTGAGCACATAGGCCCCGCTTGACCTTTCTCGACCCTCTGTTCTGTCTGCAGCACACACTGTACCTGTAAAATCTTTAAGTAATGCTGCACATATTTTTCCGTAGACATTTGGATGAAAAACCTCAACAAGCTGCTACTTTTTTATTTATTACTCTACGACTAATTTCGACGTGAAAGTCGTCATCTGGGTAATATTTAATCTTCTGTTTCTGGTGTATAGCTTACCGTACAGAGTACAGCATAAGTAGTACACAGAAAAGTGATCACTTACGCATCAACACTGGTCGTAGAACAAAAAATTTTAAAAAATCCTGGTTTGCGACGGATTTACATCAAACTTCCTACATCAAATATGTTTCACGAAATGTGGGTTAATATATACTCTTTAGAGCCCTCACACATAAACTGAAAAATGTAGAACAGAATTTTTAAATACTTTTAAAGACTTGCACAAGGCGAATAGTAAACTTTAAACAGAACTACTGATATTTGTTCCCATATATTTCAGTGGACAACAATTCGATGAAATCTCTGCTTGTATATTGTGTAGTGCTGTCCTGCCCTAACGATTAAAATATTTGTCTAAAAATTTGTAGAAATGTTTTTTAGATCATAAATGTAAGCATTTATTTATTTTTGAATAAAACGAAAAATCTACCTACACTGTGTTTGTTCAACTTAATCTGAAACTCTAGTTGCAATCTTTCAGTCTCTAGAAGTATATACGATGACGTTATGTGGGATTTGATTTATTTTTTACAGGATGATTACTAGATACTTGTAAGATAATAGTCATAGGTTCTTTTCGAGAAAAGACTGGCACTTGCCATAATCGGGCATGAAAACAATTCGACAGTGACACTCGAAAATTTGTGCTGGACTGGGAACTGACTCCACATCTGCCACTTAACATGCGTGGTTCCTTTAATTACCTCACTCATTTGGACACACGTCTTGTCGAGTCCAAATTCTCAATTTCTAACACACTTGTAAATTCCATAGTCCATTCACTACTTGCACACAGAAAGTACTGTAATCCCACAAGAGGCACGGATCTTTTTGTGCATTGTCACTGAAGTTATCGAGGCAATCACGCCTACAGATATACTATTTGCTATATATACTTGATTTACTACATATATATGTGTGTTTGTGGTGTTGTTTTGCACTCGTCCGAAAGAGCAGACATCACACACACACACACACACACACACACACACACACACACATATATATATATATATATATATATATATATATATATATATATATATATATACACGTGTGTATAGTCCAACACACCACATACACACATATACATGCGGTAAATCAAGAGACACCTGTTTTAGACACATAATGCTAGCAACTACATTTCAATAATAGTTCGACTATGTTTGGTAAATAGCTTGGTGTACTGTGTACTCTTTATCCAGAAATTTGACTATGTATGTATGTTAACACGTAATCTCTCTTGAACCATAATTTGATGTACACCAGTAAGAATATTTACACAATAAACATTCTGACCAAATTATACCAAACAGATACTCCAGTATTTCCATATTTTTATTATGTCTTGATTAAAATTCCATCCTTATCCTTGTTACTTTTACTACAGAAAAGAGGCATCCCTACTTACTAAAACTGGGGCAAGTACATGCTGGCTAACGGGTGCTGGTAATGTTACTCGAACATCTGAGGTGGAGATCGCTATACAGCGTGCTAAGTGGACGTGCACGTCTTTCGGACTTAGACAAAAGTCGAACTATTGGCGTGAGCGTCATGGGACCATCAAACAGCACAGGCTGCACCACCTGACACAGGAAAAATGCATGGCGAGAAAAGTGGGTGCAGGCCCTTCCACAAGGATTACACAATGAGATGGCCAAAATGTTAATCGACTGACTCTGACGAATAGGCGGAAGACAAAAGCTCAAATGCTGGCAGCTGCTGTAAGCAAAGTGACACCACATGCAGCTAGAAACTGATTACTGGAAGCTGGATTGCAATATTGAGTTGCCATGTGTCGCTTCCGTTGACACCATATTACAAATTACAGACAATGGAAACTTGCGTAGTGCAACGCCAGAGTTCACTCGGAGCTTGACTGGCTTTCTTTCAGCGAAGACACTCACGTATTTCTGTGGCGATCAGTTAGCCTACGTGGCTGCCTTGGGGCCACAGGAAACAGTAAGGCCCATACCTCTCCATCTCCTGCTTTAGGTGCTACTGCACATAAGGCTGATTTCGCAGATCTGAAGGTGGGCTGAAATCTCACCAGTACGTGGTAAGAATGATCAACCATTCCTGAACAGAAGATTAAATGGCATATTCCAGAAGGATAATGGGAAATTCCACAATTCAGTTCACACCACAGTCACTGTGAAGAATGTACAGCCTGCCCAGCTTCTTGATCAGCCACCCATGAATCATGCTTGAGATGTGATTGGAGGACATATACATTCATATCAACATCCAGTCAGAAATCTTCATGAATGGCACAAAGTCTTTCTCAGGCAAGGCAAGAAATTCATCAAGATGACATTCGGAAGTTGCTTGCCTCCACGCCCCAACGAGTATAACTGTGTGACCTTGAGTGTGGGAACTGCACTTAAACATGATCTGGGTGATGGACACAGTTCTGAAAGGACTGAAAGTTTAATTGTTTAATACCCGTTATTTGATTAACGACCTGGCAAAATTTGATAAATATTGGAAAAGTGATCTACTATGTTTTATCGTCTTTCATCATTAATCAAAACAGTCTCGACCTGGGTTCGGAATAAAAAAAGTCACCCTCATTCAGCCCTTGTCAAAGACCACTCCCTTGCCCTTGAGGTGGGAATCTGCTCCAAAAGGCGGAAGAATCAACAATGAACAAAGGCGTTAGGACGCAAGAGGTAATGGAAACAACTGCATTAAAGACATATGAACATGTGGCCTGTAACAGAAAAAAGTGTCATGATATATCTCCATTGGCAAAAGATTCCGGGCTAGATCCCATTTAGAGCCCTGCGATGGGACAGCCAAATGGGCGGCTGACCATGAGAAAAATATTCAATAACCAACGAGCGAATAACGTTCTGAGAGTCGGGTCGTGGAATGTCCGAAGTCTGAAAGTTGTAGGGAAGAAAGAACATCTAAAAAGGGAAATGCTAAGGTTCAGTCTAGACGTAGTGGGGGCAGTGAACTGAAGTAGAAGTAAAACAACGATTCCTGGTCAGACGAGTATAGGGTAATATAAACAGTAGGAGAAAGCGGTATAACATGAGTAAGATTCGTTACGAGTACGAGGTTAGGGTAGAGAGAGAGAGTTACTGTGAACAGCTCAGAATCGACAGCAAACCAACACCGACAATGACAGTTTATGTATGGACGCCCAGGTCGCAAGCTGAAGATGAATGGATAGAGCAAGTATATGAGGATGTTGAATGAGTAATTCAGTACCTAAAGGGAGATGGAAACCTAATAGCCATGAGTGACTGGAATACAGTAACAGGGAAAGGAGTAAAGAAAGGGTAACAACAGAATATGGACTTGGTCGTAGGAATGAGAGAGGAGAAAGACTAATTGAATTCGGCAATAAATATCAGCTGGTCATAGCGAATGCTCAGTTTAGGGATCACAAGAGGAGTATGTATACTTGGGTAGACCGGGTGATATGGGAAGATTTCAGTTAGATTACATCATCGTCAGACAGAGATTCCGAAATCAGATACTGGATTGTAAGGCGTACCCAGGAGCACAAACAGACTCAGAGCGCAATTTAGTTGTGATGAAGAGTAGACAGCAATTTAAGAGACTAGTCAGGAAGAATCAAGCAGCAAACAAGTGGGATACGGAAGTAATAAGGAATGTAGAAATATTCTGTGGCTATAGATACTGCGATAAGCAATAGCTCAGTAAGCAGTTCGGCTGAAGAGGAATGGACGTCTCTGAACAGGGCAATCACATAAGGTGGAAAGAAAGACATAGATAGAAAGAAGGTAGCTCCGAAGAAACCATGAATAACAGAAAAGTACATCAGTTGATTGATGAAAGAAGGAAGTACAAAAATGTTTAGAGAAATTTAGGAATACAGAAATACAGGTCACTAGAAATGAAAAAAACAGGAAGAGCAGGCGAAATCGCGAACCGACTCAGCACACACCCTGCGGTGAAATTATAAACAAGGGTGGTAACATTCAGAGTTCAATGGAAATGCCACTGTTAATTGCAGAGCAGAGAGCGGGTAGGTAGAAAGAGTAAAGTGAAAGCCTCTATGAGGGGAATACTCGTCAGATGACGTGACAGAAGAAGAAACAGAAGTTGATAGGGGATCCAGTATTAGAATCAGGATTAAAAAGAGACGTGGAAATCTTAAGATAGAATAAGAATAAGGCAGAAAGAACTGATAATGTTCTATCGGAATTTCAGAAACCATTGAGGGAAGTGCAACAAAACGATTTTTCACGGTCGTGTGTAGAGCGCATGAATCTGGCAATACTCCTGACTTTCGGAAAAACATCGTCCAGAGAAACTGGTATAGAGATATGTAAACATACAGAATACAGCGCTGCGTTCGGCAACGCCTATGTAAGACAAGTCTCTGACAGTTGTTAGATCAGTTACTGCTGCTACGATAGCAGGTATCAAGATTTAAGTGAGTTTGAATGTGGTATCGTAGCCGGTGCACGAGCGATGGGACACAGCGTCTCCGAGGTAGCGATGGAGTGGGGATTTACCCGTACGACCATTTGACGACTATAACGTGAATATCAGGAATCCGGTAAATTGTATTGTAAATGGGATGTCTTGCAACGTGCTGTTCAGAAGAGATCTCCACCCCTTCGTACTCTTACGGATTTATGGACAGTCCTGCATGATTCATGGTGTTAGTTCCCTCTAGCACTGTTTCAGACATTAGTCGACTCCATGCCAAGTAGTGTTGCGGCACTTCTTGCTCGCGGGTGTCCCACACGATTTTAAACAGGTGTGCCAGTTTCTTTCGCTATTCGGTGTACTTCATAGAAGGCAACAACGGACCACATGTAACTATTTATTTCGACCGTTTCCACCTGTTAGACTACTTGTCTGTAGTAACGTACAAGTGATCAGAATGTATTGGTGTGAAAGCAACTAATCGATGTAGAGCAAAGACAACTGTAAGAATATTTAGTGTAGAGCTCCTGAGGGTGATGACAGCAACAGGAAACCAGCAGGACGCCGGTTGTACATTGTGACATATCGTAGAGCACAATAGTACATCTACATCCACATCTACACGCCTCAAGATACCTTACGATTTGTGGCGGAGGATACTTTGTGTACCTGTGTTACTACCCCCTTTTCCAGCTCCAGTCACGTATGGTTCGGCATCGAAGTCATAATTTGGGAATGGACCTGGCCAAAAGCAGGACTGGCAAAAGCAGAGCATTGCCACAGCAGTCAATCACCAGCTAACTGCGGCAATGTGTTGTCGCACAAGAATCATACAAATGTAATATCACGAATTGTCTAAAAAATGTCAAGAAAGGTTAGATTCCTCCAATCAGCCTATCAAGAAACGTAGTTCCTGGACAATCACTTGAGTGTTTTCCGATATCATTCATATCAAATCAATGTAAACAAATATCACTTCATTTGTAAATTACAGTCTAGAATAGGACATTGTCTTACGTAGTTGGCAATGTTACTGATTTCGGCCCTTAGCAATAACCAGACTCCTTTCAAAAGAATACGAAAAAGGTGCTCATTTAATTTCTTCATTGGCTTTAAGGCCGTGTAACGATGTCGTAAGGCCGAAAATGTATGAGTCAAAACACGAGGACTGAAACTTACAAAGAAAGTGCCGTTAAAAGGATCTTGTGATCGTATACCAAAATAATCAATTCAATCGAGAAATATAATACAGCAACCTTGTATGGTCGTGGCCCTGAATCTGAATGTGGAATTATAGTGCGTAGCAAAAAACTCTGTTAAGCTATCAGAATTGAAAACGAAACATTAAGTGCAAACAAGCATGAAATGGTTTTCTGAGTTCAGTCTCAAGTAAGTTAATAATACGTCTTTATGAAAAATAATTAATCATTTCCAGACAACTCTTATACCGGTATGAAGGCAATCATTCACATGATTATTTCACATGATTATCCCTCACGGTTTAACAAAATAGTATCCCAACTAACACATACAATATCGATGTTCCGAGACAGTTACTTATCACATTATTTTTATGTGTAATAAAATCGCCACAGAAATTTTATCTCCCAACAATTCTTCTCCCGGGTTGTTCATTTTACCCACAAGTACTGCCTCTGTTACAAGAAGTTACAGATCAGTTCACCAATCACGAACGTTATAAATATTGACTACTGCAGTGAATGAGCGTAACAACTTATTTAGAAGTGTTGAAAAAGAAAGCGAGTACGATGTAAACTGCAGAATCCATCACTTACAAATTCCAATACTACCGTGGGCTACAGAGCTCTCTAGAAATTACGTCCGTCTCAACCTCAAGTATAACATGAAGTGATCATTCGCTAAAAGATTATGTTCCTTTTTTGAACTGGAACTGCGTGTTGCTACAGCACTCAATGTGAAATCATCATTCTATTCATGTGTCATACGCACATCAAAAAAGTTTTGCACCACCCCGGTTTCCAGAACTCCTGAAGATAGGCTTTGACTGTGGATACTGTATCACAGACACAGTCACTTTGACTGTTTAGAAATGTCACTAAACGCGCCCAAAGATGTAAACAACTACGCATGAGCAGTACCTGTTAGACGGAGAGGGTCCGACAGCCGATCAGTTCCAGTGATTCCACCAGGAAGAAGGTACTCGGCTCGTGTTGTCTATGGTTCAACCATGCCTAAATAATACCGCGGTTCGATCGCGTCCACATTGTTACTTTCTGTCAGGAAGGGCTCTCAACAAGGGAAGTGTCCAGGCGTCTCGGAGTGAACCAAAGCGATGTTGTTCGGACATGGAGGTGATACAGAGAGACAGAAACTGTCAATGATATGTCTCGCTCAGGCCTCCCAAGAGTACTTCAGCAGTACAGCCACAGGACGTCCTGTTACGACTCAAACTGTGCGCAATAGGCTGCATGATGCGCAACTTCAATCCCGACGTCCATGGCGAGGTCCATCTTTGCAATGGACCGCTCGGTATTGGCATCACGTTCTCTTCACCGATGGGTGTCGCATATGCCTTCAACTAGACTATCGTCGGAGACGTGTCTGGAGGCAACCCGGTCTGGCTGGATACCTTAGACACATGGTCAGCGAGTGCAGCAAGATGGTGGTTCCCTGTTGTTTTGGGGTGGCATTATGTGTGGCCGACGTACGCCGCTGGCGGTCATGGAAGGCGCCGCAACGGCTGTACGATACGTGAATGCCTTCCTCCCACCGATAGTACAACCATATCGGCAGTATATTGACGAAGCATTCGTCTTCATGGACGACAATTCGCGCCCCCATCGTGCACATCTTGTGTTGTGCACATCTTGTGTTATCCTGCAGGATAACGACAATGCTCGACTAGAGTGATCAGCATGTTCTCCAGACATGAAACCTATCAAACATGCCTGGGATAGATTGAAAAGCGCTGTTTATGGGCGGCGTGACCCACCAACCACTTTGAGGAATCTACGCCTAATAGCTGTTGAGTAGTAGGACAACCTGGACCAACCTTGATGAACTTGTGGATAATATGCCACGACCAGTGTGTACAGCAATCTGGACCACCACCTCTGAGGGTCTCGCTGTATGGTGGTACAACATGCAATGTATGGTTCTCATGCGCAATAAAAAGGGCGGAAATGATGTTTATGTTGATCTCTATTCCGATTTTCTGTACAGGTTCCGGAACTCTCTGAACCTGTGGTGATGTAAAACTTTTTTTGGTGTATGTATGTTGATATCGCCATAATTATAAGCTATACGAGTAATCCTAAAGAGAACACAATTACAAGCTATACGAGTAATCCTAAAGATAATGTGACTAAAGACAGTCTAAATAGTATAACTGCAAAGTAATATTATACACACCTGGAAATTGAAATAAGAACACCGTGAATTCATTGTCCCAGGAAGGGGAAACTTTATTGACACATTCCTGGGGTCAGATACATTACATGATCACACTGACAGAACAACAGGCACATAGACACAGGCAACAGAGCATGCACAATGTCGGCACTAGTACAGTGTATATCCACCTTTCGCAGCAATGCAGGCTGCTATTCTCCCATGGAGACGATCGTAGAGATGCTGGATGTAGTCCTGTGGAATGGCTTGCCATGCCATTTCCACCTGGCGCCTCAGTTGGACCAGCGTTCGTGCTGGACGTACTGACCGCGTGAGACGACGCTTCATCCAGTCCCAAACATGCTCAATGGGGGACAGATCCGGAGATCTTGCTGGCCAGGGTAGTTGACTTACACCTTCTAGAGCACGTTGGGTGGCACGGGGTACATGCGGACGTGCATTGTCCTGTTGGAACAGCAAGTTCCCTTGCCTGTCTAGGAATTGTAGAACGATGGGTTCGATGACGGTTTGGATGTACCGTGCACTATTCAGTGTCCCCTCGACGATCACCAGTGGTGTACAGCAGTGTAGAAGATCGCTCCCCACACCATGATGCCGGGTGTTGGCCCTGTGTGCCTCGGTCGTATGCAGTCCTGATTGTGGCGCTCACCTGCACGGCGCCAAACACGCATACGACCATCATTGGCACCAAGGCAGAAGCGACTCTCATCGCTGAAGACGACACGTCTCCATTCGTCCCTCCATTCACGCCTGTCGCGACACCACTGGAGGCGGGCTGCACGATGTTGGGGCGTGAGCGGAAGACGGCCTAACGGTGTGCGGGACCGTAGCCCAGCTTCATGGAGACGGTTGCGAATGGTCCTCGCCGATACCCCAGAAGCAACAGTGTCCCTAATTTGCTGGGAAGTGGCGGTGCGGTCCCCTACGGCACTGCGTAGGATCCTACGGTCTTGGCGTGCATCCGTGCGTCGCTGCGGTCCGGTCCCAGGTCGACGGGCACGTGCACCTTCCGCCGACCACTGGCGACAACATCGATGTACTGTGGAGACCTCACGCCCCACGTGTTGAGCAATTCGGCGGTACGTCCACCCGGCCTCCCGCATGCCCACTATACGCCCTCGCTCAAAGTCCGTCAACTGCACATACGGTTCACGTCCACGCTGTCGCGGCATGCTACCAGTGTTAAAGACTGCGATGGAGCTCCGTATGCCACGGCAAACTGGCTGACACTGACGGCGGCGGTGCACAAATGCTGCGCAGCTAGCGCCATTCGACGGCCAACATCGCGGTTCCTGGTGTGTCCGCTGTGCCGTGCGTGTGATCATTGCTTGTACAGCCCTCTCGCAGTGTCCGGAGCAAGTATGGTGGGTCTGACACACCGGTGTCAATGTGTTCTTTTTTCCATTTCCAGGAGTGTAGATAGTCATTTTAAATGAGTGTTTTTCCTACGTCAGATAGGTACAAACAAAAACATTAGCTCGTTGGAACAGATCGCGTTTGTCTACAGTACTGCCCACTGACCCGTCAAACCACTTTCGAAGGCAACAGACTCTCGTTTTTTCACGTCTGGTTTCATCAATCGTGCCGCCTACGCACTTTTGTTTATGCATCGACCAAAAACTATCTGTCCAGCAACAATAGATTATACAGCACTGCTCGAAGGCTGTTTTTTTATGATTTTAACCCCAGGTTTGCTACCACAATTATAAAATTAGTTCCATCATATGTTAGTTATACGTTTCTTATTTTCGTTTCTCCTTCTAATGCGTTATGTTCCATTATACACACTGAGTGCAATTTTAGTGCGTGGAGCACGATTGATGACATCCGAAATTAACCGCGTCAAATACAAATGTATTGCTTTCACTTCATTTGAATTATTCAAAACTGTCCTATCAATTTATCAGTGTAAGGTGAGCTGGTCAGAACGTAGGAATTTCATAAAGGCTTTTGGTTTTACCTGGAAACGTATTCGACTTTTGGACCGTAAGGTAATGGGCACTCATATAATCACTCTACCATACCTACGCATTTGGTGGAGAGCAGTAAGACAAATAACACCGCATGTTATCTGATGATACCGAGCTGGAGTACGTTTATCTGAGGAAAGTCGAAGTCTGCAGTAGCCGGTATTTCATAATCATTTCTTCAGGAAATATTGTAAAATATATAGCTGTCGCATTAAAGAATGACGCTAAAGATTGGGTTAAATAGCGACAGTCACTTAACTCAATTTTTACTTTACTTGTAGAAGGAGAGCAATCGATACTTTGAGGTAAGCTCTATTGGTCGTTGTCACGGATCCCCAAAAACCGTCAGCTAATAAAACCAGTATTTACGTTAAAAGTAATAGATTCACTATATCAGTCAGAATCCTCACCGCAGTGATATTCGAGAAAATTCGTATGTTATGACGTTTTAACGTAGACATTCGTCACCTGTCCAGATCTGACCGTCTCCACTCTTAGGTTCAACCCTCCAAAGCACTCCCTCTCCCCTTCATTTAACAAATCCATATACGTTATGAAAGAAACGTATGTATGTGCTACACCTTCTTCTAAACAAATGGACAGATTTCAACCAAAACCACTGGACCCATTTCAAATGATTCAAATGGCTCTGAGCACTATGGGACTTAACATCTGAGGTCATCAGTCCCCTAGAACTTAGAACTATTTAAACCTAACTAACCTAAGGACATCACACACATCCATGCCCGAGGCAGGATTCGAGACTGTGACCGTAGCGGTAGCTCGGTTCCAGACTGAAGCGCCTAGAACCGCTCGGCCACACTGGCCGGCACCAATTTCAACCAAAGTTGATACATATATCTGAAAAGAATCGCTATGGGAGTAAGAACTACATACGTATCAAATGGTTGTCGTGGGGGTGAAAAGAGTGTAGCCCATGTTGCGCAAGTACCCAGATTTTATTCATCCATTATCTTTGAATGAGATCACTTAGTGACACGCAACAAACGTTTCGCATAATTTTAAACCCTTACATATTTTTCTCCCTAACCATTCCCAGAAAATGATGAAAGGATAAAGTCTGTCACTTACAACATTTTCCTGTTCATCCAGTAAAATTGACGCATAAGACAGGATGTTTTAATTTGTTAATTCTTCACTACTAACAGTATTCATGATACATTTTGCATACAATATCCAAGTATAGCGGTAAATGTACCTGCAAAATTTCGTCATTCCTTAACACATAGTTCAGGATGGATGACGACATAAATACTGAGATGATCGAAAAACTTTCTCATCATACATCACGTTTTAATGTATTACGTCTTTTCCTAACACATATTGCAGACACTCCAAATAGACCACTGAATTTATTTCCAAAAGTATATCATTGTACAACACTTTGGTAAAGAGATATGACGTCGTAGAAATTCAGCTGCCTGAAAACGAAACTGAATAGTGATATTCCCAACGGATACTTGTGCAATACGTATAAAAATATGTGTGAAATACGTGGAAGATATATGAACTACATGTGACACGTCGGCTTTCTGCCAGAGCTGAGAGGTAAAAGCCCCTCCTAAACCCATGGTTCGATTTCAGCCAAAGTTGATAAACATATTACATACTATCTGGTTATATGTACTGTGGGATAAGAATCACGAGCCTGCTATTGTGATGGGGGTGATACCTTGGTGATGGAGAGAGAAGGTGAGGGGAGCAGATGGAGAAGGAGGAGGAGAGAGAGTCACAGAAAATCGAAATAAAAACATACAAGGGCTGCGCCTGGTACTCAGCTAGTAACATTATATTCGTATCAGTTCTTACTAGCCAGTTGTTGTTGCTGAATTCTTAAATCACGACATAGTCTTCACGACAGCCCACCAAGTACCACCACCGACGACAGAGATTATGAAAAACTATAATTTGTGATCGAATGAAGGCTTATAGTCAGCACCTGTCTTACATACAACAGACTTAGAAAAGATTAATAATTCATATTCATTTCTTCTACTACAGACTTTTGGCTGCAAGTAGAATAAGTAGAATGAGATGTTCACGTTTTGTACCCAGCAATTTTTCCAAAAGTTACCTGTTGAAATAAACCGGTCAAAAACATTTTTGCAACAAAAAATGTGAATGGATGGCGTTTGCAGCTAAGTTGTGGGTGCTGAGTTAATAACAAGTTTCTAGCCAATGATCTCAGTGTTCTTGAGGCACACTAATCTTCGTCTACGGAAATCTGTGAAAACATTGCATATTGGTTAGTATATTGTAGTTGAATTTAATTATTAATCATACGTAATACTGAAAAGTAATTGCAGTATGTAGAAGGAATATCATGCTCGAAGGCGTTTAATCGCAGTGCGTTGAGTTAACCGTCAATTAAATCCCAAGGCTCAAAGTTATAACAACAATTTTTGCAAGTTTTTACATTTGTTCTAGGTACGTTAAGGTTTATGTTATGTTTTAAATCGTTAGGTGCCTAACGTTTATGTGTCATGTTGTTATTGTGTAAAATTTAAGTGTATAGTCCTAAATGTGATTGCTGTGTAGTGTGCATACCAAGACATACATGTAATGTGGTGTGTTAGTAATGGAATCATCCCGTAATTTCTCTGAAATTATCTGTGCTGCAACGTTCCAAAAATGCAATGTGGTAAATGCATCACTCCGAACGTAACGTGTAGATTTTGTTTATATGCAGTGCTCTAAACGTAATATGGAATGAGACCTAGCATCTGTAAAAGATAACTTGTAGCTTTTGCTTTTTGACAAGAAAACTTAGTAATGGTTAATATTTTGCTGCAATACTCTAAATGTAACATAGATTGTAACCTAGCACCTGTGGACAATAACTTGGTAGCTTTTGTTTGTTCACACGAAAACTTGGTAATGGTTGCTACTGTTTTGTTGTAATAATCTACGTGATAATAGTATATTGAAACTAATACTGCACAGATATAATCTATTTACCTATGCTGTGAAACTGTATTACCTTAGATTGGAATCAGTAGCTTGCTAACTGTCCACTGGCTCTAATAATTTCTGATTTGAACATGAGAAGTAACTATCTGGGAAACACGATACGCTGCTGCGCTTTATCAACTTTTCGCGGCGTAATGAATAGTCCATTAAATTTCGGACATGCAGCCTCGCAAATAAAATTTATTCCACTGGTATTTAGGCCGCGTGTCGTCCGACCACCCTCACAGAGAGTCGCAAGGCTCACTGTGACGATGGACGCAGCCGAAATACCTGTGGAATAAATTTTAATTGCGCGGCTGCGTGCCCGAAATTTAATCCACGCTACTGAGCTAATTGGCCAGCAAACTTAGTAAGGTTAATGGTCGTTCATTTAATTCAAGTGCAGTTATTGATATTGATTTGCAATTATATATAGAAATAGAGGGAAGTACACTTTTCCCTAGACACGTAGAATAATTTTTCGACAGATCTTTACAACTGATGCTGACTTTTGCAGCTGTCCTAGGCTTTAACCAACAAAAGATGGGCTGATACAGATTTTTTAACCAATGTTGCCGCTAACAATTACTTGGACAAATGCATGAACACATAAAACTATTTCGCGTGTAGTCTATTCACAAAGAGATGAACGAGGGCACCCTAGTTCTGCGTCGGCAGAAGTTGCTAGACGCCTATCAACTTCGGTCCGTTCATGTTATGTATCCGGCCGCGGCCAAACTCAAAACCTTGTGTAAGTAGACTTTGCGAACTGTCTGTGTTGCGTCTTGTATTAACACATCTCTTGATCAATGACAGAGCTTCTTCTGGCTCATTATGGACAGTGCCAGATACTTTTCCCATTCCTCCGAGAAGGATAAGGAATAGTAGATTACGGAGTGGAGGTAGAAAATAAGTAGTAATATCGCTGAATGTTAAGCGTGGAAGAGCAAAAATAAATGGTAGAGTAGACGCGTAAGCGCGCTTATTCCCTCAGACAGACTGAACCCCGTTCCGCTGCCTCGTGCTACGAGTCGGTGCGCAGAGCTTGCTTCTTCCGCTCTCCACACCCCGGTCAGAATGCATTCGTCTTCTTGCGAACAGACTACATATACTCCTTGAATAACGTTAAGAAGGGAATAGGACAATTTATTGACACAAACCCCTCTGAATTCTGATAAAATAAATTCTTCACCACATACGTGACAATCGTGATTGACTACCAAGACATGATAAACAAAAATTTCGCCTGCAAATAAAACCTCGCGAAATGAATGATCTGCGCTAAGCATTATGCTCAAAAGTTATCGATGGCAGCGAATGAAAACTTTATACTTGCTGCCTGACGCTGTATATACAGACACAAAAAGACAATATCCCAAAACCAAGTCTCCACACTGTGACCGCCATCAGAACATTGGAGTGACCCGTAACACCGGGTAAACCATACTCGCGTTTGAACGGGTTAGGAGAGTCTATTTTGTTCTTATACAGAGTCCGGCAAAGAGACCTCCCGTATTTGGAGAGGCCGCTGTGTGGGCTTTGGTGGAGATACAGAGATGGAGGGGGGTATCGATCCAGAGCGGTGTATATTCCATTTCTAGCAGGCGCAATGGCTTGATTAGGTGAACATCATGAGTTTCCTGTGGACCAGCAAATTCATAATAGTGGTTCTGTAACTACTACTCAGCGAGCACTTTGCATCGCTTCGAATTTGGCACACATAATTCTCTTCCTATTGGAAAGCACTTCCAGTTCAGGTATCGGACTTTCGAGCATCATGTTCTCCTCTAAAAAGAAAATCTGCTGGCCGACTTCGGATTGCAACAGCTTCGGAAAATGAATCGAGTTTTAGGGCGTCCATTCTGCAGTCTCCAAAGCTTTCAGCACTTGATCATGCAGCTGCCCTAGGACTGTGTGACAGGATAATCCTGCACAGAGATCTTGAGATGCACGCACACAAATTTCCACAGGAAATGACACGAAAAACTACCGTATGTTACGGGCCATAAAACGCACTTTTTTCTTTGAAAAATGGTCTCCAATATTCATATGCGTCTTATAAGCGAAATTAATATGAAAACGTCTAGCGTTTGATTTCAGTTTTCCGCTACTCTAAAAAATGGCCATATAATCGATACCGCGGGAAACCTGTCACTACCTGGTAACGTTGCATTCAACTGGCAGCAGCAGTGCACCGATGCGACGAACATGAGTTGCCTGATTCACAAGCTTGCTATCACTCTCTCTCTCCCGCCCCGCTACCACAAAACCAGAACACTGCCTAGCCCATGATGCGTCATTGCGGTCTAAGGTGCACGTACATGACAAGGGTCGGATGGACGAGGCTGGTGTGCAATTATGGATTAACAAAGGATGGGAGAGAAGGAAAGATGCTTTATTAAAAAATATTTCTCTTATTGTCCTAGATCAATTTAGTAGTCATTTGAAAAATTCCGTAAAAGAGCAATTAAGACAGGGAAATACAGAGTCTGTGGCTATTCCTAGAGGACTTATTTCAAATTGCAACCTCTTGATGTCTCGATAAATAGATCACTTAAAGTGTATATGAGAGAGGAGTGGAACAAGTGGATGCCGGATGAAACCCAACATGAATTCATGCCGAGACGAGCTTTAAATCGACCTGCAATCAAACGAGTGTGTCAGTGGATGAAACAGTCGTGGTCTACAGTGACAGAAGACATTATTGTTAAATCTGCCAAGAAGTGCGGCTACGTAAAGCTCTAGGTTGCAGTGAAGACCATCTTATATATGCAAAGGACGACGATGACGCAAATAGGGAGAATAAGAAGAAGGAAGGTCGGATGACGACTTCCAGGAATTTTCAAGTCTCTCTTTGGAATCTAAAAATAAAATAGCGAAAACGCTCCTTTTTTAAAAAAATTGCTGAAAAATTTAGGTACGTCTTACAGTCCGTAGCGTCTTATAGTCCGTAAAATACGGTTTGGACAACTTCTGCGAAGGTTTTTTCAACGTCTCAACTACTGAGGATGTCATTTACCGGTCATAATTTTTGAAGGCAACTAATGAAAAATGGCATAGTACTTGTTGTTCACATTTCAAATAATTTTCTTTGTATCTTTCACTGTTTGTTTGGAGTTACCTTTAGAAATACAGGAGAATATTTTGGGGGACCCTGTATGAAAAATGATAACAACCACATTTCATCTACCCAGAACACATTGTACGTATCAACAGGAAATATAATTGCCTACTTCAAATCCGCAGCTAGAGCTGGAAAGGAAAAGGATAAGTGTCTCTGTGGCATAGATGCGTACGATCAACCTTGTTCTCAGGCAGCATAAATAGTCATGTCACTAAGCAGAAAGCTGACAGTTATAAATAAAATAAAAATTTCTCAGGTGATGAACTGAGAGGTGGCGTCATCTTGTCGCAACATTTACTTTACTTTCGTGCCCATTATTTTCAGGAGAATCGACTAACGACACGAGAACATTATGTCACTGGAGTAAGCCGAGAAAGCCTGCAGTCATAGATTAACCACTGATATTTCTTATCACAACTGTTATTTTATGGTCGGCACTGCAATAACAAATTGTGAGGTTTCAAAAGGGAAAATGCCATATCCTTATTCAAATTATGAACACAGGTCCCATAAAATATGCAAAAGCATTCATAGAGAGTGGAACTATAATTGACAGGCAAGTTTTCAGTATCACCTTTGAAACAGTAATCAACATTAGGCAAACATAAAGACAGAGATGTACATCATAGCATTATCTTTGCTTCCAGATCACTGTACTAGTGAAGTTACACACTGTGGAGAACCCTACAAGTAATACACAAGTGCAATTACATAGTTAGTACTAACTCATCACGTCTCTCAAAAAAAGGAAACACTATATAATGAAAATGCGTATCAAGCCATAATCATGGCACAGCTGAAAGAAGTAACGTCACAAATATACACATCTTTTCCTCCGAGCAATTTTTAATATTACTTGATAATTAAGATATATCATTACTTTATTCTAAAGGACCGTTTGTATTCAAATGCATGAACTGTATTGTACTGAAGCATTTGAAGTCAAATGTGTCAGAATAGGCAAATCATCACTTGAAACGCAAATACAATCAAACATTCAGTATTAGACTGATATAAAGTCAGTTACGAAGGAAAGATTAGCGATATTTTTTACAGTCACCTGATATATTCAAATATAATTAAAAATTTTTGAGTCATCAGTCTTCTGACTGGTTTGGTGCAGCCCGCCACCAATTCCCCTCCTGTGCCAACCTCTTTATCTCAGAGTAGCACTTGCAACCTACGTCCTCAATTATTTGCTGGATGTATTCCAATCGCTATCTTCCTCTACAGTTTTTGCCCTCTACAGCGCCCTCTAGTACCATGGAAGCCATTCCCTCATGTCTTAACAGATGTCCTATCATCCTGTCCCTCCCCCTTGTCGGTGTTTTCCACATATTCCTTTCCTCTCTGATTCTGCGCAGAACCTCCTCATTCCTTACCCTGTCAGTCCACCTTATTTTCAGTATTTATCTATAGCACCACGTCACAAATGATTCGATTTTCTTCTGTTCCGGTTTTCCCAGAGTCTATGTTTCATTACTTTACAATGCTGATCTCTAAACGTGCGTTCTCAGACATTTCGTCCTCAAATTAAACCCTATATTTGATACTAGTATACTTCTCTAGGCCAGGAATGTCCTTTATGCCAGCGCTAGTCTGCTTTTGATGCCCTCCTTTCTCTGTCCGTCATTGGTTATTTTGCTGCCCAGGTAGTAGAATTGTTTAACTTCATTTACTTCGTGACCAGCAGTCCTGATGTTACGTTTCTCGTTGTTCTCATTTCTGCTACTTCTCATTACTTTCGTCTTTCTTCAGTTCACGCTCACTCCATACTCATTCCGTTTAGCAAATTCTGTAATTCTTCTTCACTTTCACTCAGGATAGCAATGCCATCAGCGAATAGTATCATTGATCCCCGTTCACCTTGAATTTTAATCCCACTTCTGAACCTCACTACCATACATACCCCAAACGTACATTCTCAGAAATTTCTTCCTCGGATTAAGACCTGTTTGATAATAACAGAGTTCTCTTGGTCATAAATGCGGTTTTTGCCATGCTCGTCTGTTTTTATGTCTTTTTTGCTCCGTCCGTCATGGGTTATTTTGCTGGATAGGTAGCAGAATTTCTTAATTTCATCTGCTTTTTTACTATCAATCCTGATGTTAAGTTTCTCGCTATTTTCATTTCTGTTACTTCTCATGACGTTCGTCTTTCTTCGATGTACTCTCAATCCTTATTCTGTATTCATTACACTGTTCATTCCATTCAGCAGATTCTGTAATTCTTGTTACCTTTGACTGAGGATAGCAATTTCATGGTCGCAGCTTATCATTTACATTCTTTCACCTTCAATTTTAATTCCACTGTTGAACCTTTCTTTTATGTCGGTCATTGCTTCTTAGATATACAGATTGAAGTGTAGGGGCAAAGACTGCAACCCTGTCTTACATCTTTTTAATTCGAGCACTTTGTTCATGCTCTTCCACTCTTATTATTCCCTCTAGGCTCTTCTACATATTGTATATTACCCTTCTTTTCGTATAGCTTACACCTATTTTTCTCAGAATTTCGAATATCTTGCTTCATTTGACATTGTCAGATGCCTTTTACAGATCGATAAACCCTATGAACGTGTCTTGATTTTTCTTTGGCCTTGCTTCCATTATCAACACTTTTCCTCTCTTTCAACCTTCAGAATAGTGTGGATGATGTTTTTCCGGAGGTGAGATGTTATATATTCAATCTCTTTGTAAACTTGTCATGTCATTACGATTTTTAATGTCATCGGTGTGCACGTCAGTGAGAGAGAGCCAGTTACGTTACTGTTAAACAATCTTTGGTCTTGTCATGGCAGCAGTCTTTGCCCTGCGCAGTCTGATACATTCGTAGTTGGCGTGTGGTAGGCGATGCACGTATTCATTAGTGCTGTATGGACTTGTGATGGTGTCTGTTAGATGAAAAAAGCTTGAGTATAAAGCCCAGCAAGGATGAGTAAGACGAATACCTTAGAAAGCGAAGAGTATATTACTTCGAATAATGTTATTATTTTTGTAGAGAAGAAGTTTGACGTAAGATTGCAGCACTGCACAGCTAGCAATGATTATTGACAGCTAGTTAACTTCCTCAGTATTGTGAGAAAGGCCATCCCACTTCCCTGAGTAATTCATTATCATATTAACTGATTAAGTTGTTTGATTTTTATATAAATTCTCTGTTAACGTTGTACTCTTTTTAAATCATTGTTCACATTGTTAAGCATACTGTTATTCTTACCTATGTTTTGTGTAAAGATCACACGAAGTTTAGCATAGGAGCTTTTGGATTACAGTTTGTGGGGACATAATTTTTGTTAATACGTAAATGTTATACAGTGAGGGTAAAGTTGGCTAAATTCTGTACAGAATCAAATAAAGTACATCGTACCTGCTACACTCCAACGTGAACAGTCGTTTTGTTGTCACTTCCCCAAATGATTCTAGAAGTTCTGGTGGAATGTTATCTATCGCTTATCACATTTTTGATCGTAAGTCTTCCTAAGCTCTTCTAATTTCGGATTCAAATGCTGGATGTCCTACCTCTTCCCTGTCGACACTCTATCATGTCATTAGACAAGTCTTCCCCCTGACAGAGGCCTTTAACGTACTCTTTCCACCCAATCCGTCTCTCCCCTGTAACAGAGAGATTCCCGTTGCACTATTAATGTTACCACTCTTGCTTTTTAATTTCATCGATTGTTGTTTTGACTTTTCTATTCTCTCAGTCAGTCCTTTTGACAATCATTATCTTTCTAATTTCTTGACATTTTTCATGTAGCCATTTCATCTACGTTTCCCTGCACGTCCTATTTATTTCCTTCTAAATGACTTATACTTCTGTATTCCTGAATATCCCTGAACGTTTATGTGCTTCCTTCTTTCATCGATGAAAGGAAATATTTCTTCTGTTACACATTGTTTCTTCGAAGTTACTTTCTTTGCACCTATGTTTTGCTTCCCAAATTCTGTGATTGCCTTTTCAGAGATTTCCATTCATCTTCAACTAAACAGCCTACTGAGCAATTCCTTATTGCAGTATCTGTAGCCTCAGAGGTGTTCAAGTGCATTTCTTCATTCCTTAGTACTTCCGTATCCCTCTTCCTTGCGCAATGATTTTTCTGACGTCTCTTAAATTTCAGCCTACCCGTCATCGTAACTGAACTGTTATCGGGGTCTATTTCTGCTCATGGGTACGTCTTCCAATCCAGTCTCTGATTTCGGAATCTCTGGCAGACCAAGATGTAATGTAACTGATATCTTCCAGTACCTCCCGGCCTTTTTCGAGTAAACCTCCTCCACTTACGGTTCTTCAACAGAGTATTCGCAATTACTTCCTGAAATTTACTGAAGACCTCAGCCTTTCTCCTAACTCATTACTAGTACCAAGCCCTTATTCTCTCGTAACCCTGTCTTCTACTCCTTCTCCTACAACCACATTCCAATTCCACACCACTATTAGATTTTCATCTCACTTTACGTACTGAATTACATGTTCAATATCCTCATATACTTTCTCTATCTCCTCATCTTCGGCTTGTGACGTCGGCATGTGTACCTTGCAATGGGACACCCTCCTCTAACACTACCCTTTTTTTTATAGAAATAACCGATACCATGTATACTGTCGAATCTGGTATAGGTGAACATTCTCAGCTGTTTCCCTGAAAGAATTTCGTTTAATTTTGTTCAAGATGTGTTGTATTTCAGGCTAAAATGTATAAAAAGGAATTAAGTTGTTACAATCGATACAGCTGAAGTTATTCTTCTTGCATGAATATTTGAAACTGTGAAATTTCTGGTATACTTAAAATTCGTATTATTAATTGCCCAATCTGACGCTAATCATTAAATTTGTTTCTGGATTCATTTATGAGATAATTATATAATGTGGTAAAGATTCTACTTTTGTGAGCAATTTTTGTGAACTCTTTGTAAACTCTTTGGAATATTGTGAGTGCCGCAGAATGTGGGGAGTAGTGATCATGCCTCTGGTGGAAATACACGTGTTCTTTTTTATTTAGTCTACAATAGTATAATCGGTTGTTGCATGAAAATGGAGATTGAGAAGTCAGTGTGATACAGAAGAATGGGATAAAATAAAAGAAAATCACAGCAACAGATAGTTCTTCATCAGTTATTTAGTCATCAGGAACCCATAACGTTTTAAGTAAAAATTTCATTATCAAGAATGTATCCCCTAGACGCAAGATTTGGAGCCAGCAACAAGAAGAAGAAATGAAGGTAAGTAAAAGTTTTTCTTTTGTAAATGTTACACCTCTCGAAGATTTTGAAACTAATGAAGACACTAACTAAAATTTAATGGTGATGTGTGGGAGGGTAAGATTACAACCTTGTCCTTATTGGTTTGCTATCGATTCTGATGAGAACAGTCCTATCATGGAACTGTGCACCGTAACTCACTCTCTGCCCTACCTTCCAGTTCATATCGAAACCTACTATCGTTGTTTCATTTTCTGCTGCTGTTGATATTGCCCTATACTCATCTGACCAGAGGTCCTTTCCGATTCACTTCTCTGACTCCACACTGCATCGATATTGAGCCATAGCATTTTCCCTTCTCAGGTTTTCTAGCTTCCCTTCCACACAGTAACCGTGTAGAGAGTAGGGTGCTGTCGTCACACCAGGTATGTCTCTTGTATTCGCAACGCTACAAGACCATGGTTGTTAGTGAAACAAATGGGACTGGAAGAGTATAATTAAGTCTCGATTTTAGGTTGAAGATCATTTGTCATCGCCGGAAGCCAGCAGTACCACCACGATACCAGAGCAACATCAGATGGCGACACGACTGGGCTCCACCAGCAGGTATTGGTTCGAGACTTGAGACCGGGCTGCTGGTGTCTCAGCCCTTCCGATCTAATGACCGCAGCAACTCCTATGCTGATTGGTAGTGGAACTTGGGGCTAGAACACTAACCTGTGCACAGTGGTCTTCACGTTCCGTGGCAGTGACACTCTCCCGAGTGGGGCACCATCACAGCACAAGGCGACACACCGCTAACATCAATGCCAGTGGCCTTAAAGAGGCTGCCCGCCTCAGCAGCGCGAGGTGTCAGCCCAACAACACCAATCATGGTGATGTACATGCGAGATAAGACACTGCAAATGTGAAATGCTGGTACATTGATAACCGTTGCAACTGCCAGAATGTTGAATGCAAGCATGTAAACATTCATGCGCTGTGTTGTAGAGGTACCGGCGGTCAGTTTGTTGGGTGGAGTTCCATCCGTGTTGCACGTGGTCTGTCACTACAGTGACGGTTACTGCTGTTTGTAGATGACCCTGGAGTTGTCGTCCGACGATGTCTCACGTGTTCTAGATTGGAGACAGATCTGGTGACCGAGCACGCAAGATAACACGTCAACACTATGAAGAGCAGGTTGGGCTATAACAGCGTAAAGTAGGCGAGAGTTATCGTTACGAAAAATACCCCTGGGATGGAGTTCATGAATGGCAGCGCAACAGACCAAATCACCAGACTGACGTACTAATATCTAATCACGATGCGTGAGATTACCACGAGAGTGCTCCTGATGTAATGCAAGACGTCACCGAACATCATAGCTCCAGGGTTAGATTCGGTGTCTCTAGCATGAAGACAGGTTGGTTCGGGCCATCAATTAACCTCATTCTAACCAACACATGGCCATTACTGCCACAGAGACAGAACCAGCTTTCACGAGACAACAGATCTCCATCCTGTCCTCAAATGAGGTCTCGTTGGAACAAATGGCGTTGGTTTGTGTCAGTGGCATGCACGTTATAAGGCGTGTGTCTCAGAGCTATCCTTGAATTAACCGATTTACAACAGTTGGCTGTGTCACCATTGTACCAACTACTGCCCAGTTCGTCGCTGTAGATGCACTAAAATCACCAGAGCCACACGCGGAACACAATGGTCTTCCCTCTCGGTAGTGCCAGGTGACCGTCAGGATACCGGTCTTCTTGCGACCATATATTCCAGTGACTACAGATCTCAGCAATTACGTACGGTGGCTACATTCCTGCCAAGTCTTTTTGCAGTATCGCGGAAGAAACAGCCAGCCTCTCTTTGTCTTATTACACGACCTCGTTCAAAGTCAGTGAGGTGTTTATAATAGGGTCTTCGTCGCCTTAAAGGTTTTCTTAACTAACAACTCACCACGTCCAATCTCAAAGGTAACTAACCCTCACGACCGTTTAA
Source organism: Schistocerca cancellata (assembly GCF_023864275.1). Classification (NCBI taxonomy): domain Eukaryota; kingdom Metazoa; phylum Arthropoda; class Insecta; order Orthoptera; family Acrididae; genus Schistocerca; species Schistocerca cancellata. The sequence goes on from NC_064628.1 coordinate 195,407,900, forward strand.
AGCAAACCTAATAGCACCACTCATATGTGGCTGGAGCGAAATTTGAATAGACATCATATTTCAGATGCAGAAACGCGCCTACCAACGGTCGTTTACGTTGCACAACTCCTTGATGTTGCGGGAGGTGTTTACCGTGCGTCGACATCTAGATCATTAGAGACGGAAAACTAGCTCAGATTAGGGAAGGAAGGAGAAGGAAAGCGGCCGTGCTCCTTCGAAGGAACCATTCCTGCATTTGCCTTAAACGATTTACGAAACTCACGGGAAACCTAAATCAGGGTAGCTGGTCGGGGGTTTTAACCGTCGTCATCACGACTGCGAGTCCAACGAGCTAACTAATCGGATACCCTGCTCGATCTTGGTGTCGAATTTTTCTGTAAGTGTAATATGTTTAGAGTAAATATCAATGAATATACACTAAACCATCTTTTTCAAAATGTTCAGCTTTCACTTTTATGCAACAAAAATAATCTTCATGACCAAAAACACTTAATAAATACTAGTGTTAACAGTGCATTCTTCGAAACCATTATATCTGATAGAGTGTAGGCGAACGAACATTCTAACCTTCAAACGTTTTACGGTACAGCTTCTTCGAAAATGAAACCTGCAAACCAATGATCATCGTCTTTCTAATATTCTCGAACATTTATCTTCTTCATTTCTCAGTTAGCTATACCACGGTTAAACAGTTATTTATATACAAAAAAGGTCCGCGTTTGTCTTTATTACAGTCTTCTGTCAGTCCATCTCCTTTCCCTCCCATCCCCTCCCCCACAATCTTCTATTAGTCCATCTCCTTTCCCTACCCCCCCCCCCCCAGCCAGCTCTGCCCCCTACTCCGCCTCTCTTTCCATCTCCTGCTCTTGCCTTTCTGTGTCCATCTCCTCGTCTACCCACTCTTTGCCGATTTCTTCACTTCCTCTGTTCATTTCCTCCTCCCACTATCACAGTCCATCTTCTCCACCCCCTCCCCCTGTCCCAAACCTCCTCGTATCTGTGAACCATCTCCTCCTTCCCCCTGTCTGTCCATCTCCCACTCCCACCCTTCTCTCTCCACTTGACCACCGCTACTCCAAAAGAAAGCTATTGGTTCTTATCCCCAAAGTGTTTCTTTTCAGATTGTAACTAATATCTTCACCAAATTTGGTTGAAATCTTTCCAGAGTTTTAGGATGAGCTTTTAACCCGTGTATTTGTCTGCGACCGCTCGTGTCAAATGTAGTTCAGATGTTTTTAACATATAGCATACGTATTTGTTCATATAGTTCATCTGTATCTCTAGCGATTTTCACTCTGCGGTTTCACTTTCAAAGAGCTCAATGTTTATGATGCCCTATCTCCTGAACTATGTATCACAGAATGATACAATTTTCAGGTGCATCCAATGGTATATGTGACTAGTGTCTACGAAATGTGTTATGAATAGGTTTATTAGTGAAGAAGTAATAATTTGTCATACGTGATGTGGCAGCTTTCCACGCATCTACGTGGTTATGACGTCATATCTCCCGAAGTAAGTGTTGTACAACGACATAATGTTGCAGGTACATTCAGCTGTATATGTGAATGCTATCTAAAAAATGAGTCGCAATTACAATTTTTAGTACAGAAGTAATCAATTAAAACTTCATTCGTATAGCAGCAGTTTTGCTGCATGGACAGTGAAAAGTAATAAACTTCTTTCCTTTCATAATTTTATGGGTGTTGTCAGCGACAGGAAATTTCGTAATGGTTGTTATATTATATGTAACGTTTATTCCCAGTCACTAAGATTTCTCATTCTCAAATACTGTATGAATAAAATATGGGTATTCTAATGTTGTAGGCTGCATTACATCTTCACCAACAGCTTCACTCCTTTGACAGGTAGGTATTATTAAAGTAGACTGTGTTCTAATCCAGGCTATAAGCTAACTCCAATCCAAATTTCATCCAAATCCGTCGAGCCATTTCAGCGTGAAGCAGTGCAAACGTGTTAATACACACAAACACCAACAAACTTTCGCATTTATAATATACTAGTATACAAAAATATATACAAGACATCACACAGCAATGTTATTTCAGACACTGACACATAGTCTGGCGATAAGAAAATGAAGACATCGACCTGAATTTGGAATGGAATGGAAATTCTTCTAACAAGTATTAGCAGCGATGTTTCTGGATAAAGGTCATCGCAGGGGCGTATGTCATCGGTATTAATTTACGGAATTAGGCTTAGATTCAAAGTAGAGACGTCGCTAATTTGTTGTATTGCTGTCGGATTTCGTATATGTGATACTAAGTAATGCGAACCATACAGCACAATTGAGAGCCTAAGTTGTATGTCCTTTTGAACCTCACCCATTATTGAATAAAAATAAAGAATATTTGTTTAAGAAGGATTACTGCTCCTCATCTAGAGTCTTTGTTATGTATGTCATCTCATAATCCAGCTCTGTAAACATTAGCTGTGATTTTACTGTATCATGGTTTACATGTAAGGTGGATCAAAAAAGTTTCCCTTCGAAGGCCCTACAGCGCAGAATCGGTATGCCAACCAGGCAAAATCGCCGTGAGCATTCAGGAAATCGTCCCACCGACGCACCAGGTTGTGGAGATACAAGTTTGGTGAAACACCGTGTCCTGCCGCCTGAAGAAGTCCACTACCGCTTGCTGCGCAACCCAGTTTAACAGGAATCGTCGAGTAATGAAGGCCTTTTTTAAGGGACCGATGGCGTGATAATCACTCGGGGAGAGATCAGGATCATAGGCCGGATACTAGAGTGTCTTCCACTTGAGTTGGCCTAAGTTCTGTGTTACGACTTTTGCGATATGGGGACATGAGTTATAATGAAGCAGCAGCACTGAACTTGGTACACCATTCCGCAACGGTGGTTTCCGATAAATACGCAGCGTCATACACATTCCTCATTATCCGACGGATGTCTACCAGTTTTTGTCCTTCGGGGCCCAAGAAAAGAACAACAGCACATTGGTCCTGTTTGGAACCATTTGCCAAAGGCATCGCCATACTTCACGTTTCCGCATGTACTGCACACACATCGGAAAGACCCAAACATCCCTCTAATTATTTGCCTACATGTCGGTGCGTATGTACTCGCATTGGAGTCGCGTTACGTTGCATTCCTGCACACTGTAGCAATGCCCTCAAACGGGACCTTATTGATCGTCCCTTCTTTTAACAAGATGAGAACGAACTTTTAATACCGTTGCAAGCATTTCCCGTAAAACATCCTCGAGAGCTGTGAAATCATAAAAGCTCATATGGTGCTACGTAATATAAACTGGAATAATTTTTACTAAGTAGATACTTGAAGGGGACAGTTGAGGCTAAGCGACGCAGTTTTTGTGAAGAACGTGATAATTTGTGTTGTATGTGTTCTAATAGAAACTGCATCAAGGAAGCTACAAAAACAAAATTCTGTTAGTGCAGCAGGAGATTCTGACTAGTGCAGTGGTCGTCACTCAATCACAGTGTCCTGACTACTGGGTCGTTTCCTTCTGACGTTGTACTTATATGCTAGCATCAGTAAGATACAAAACTGTATTATCCACGCAGGAGGCCCAGTTTGTCTCCAAAGCGGATGCTATCGGCAGTCGCACCTTGGATTTCACCTCAATAACGGCATTTTTCCTCGACAACTTGCACAGAAGTATGTCACTATTGTTTTGCACTTTATTCAGTTCCTCGTCCACGCTTTCATGACTTTTGATCGTTGTCTACATAGAATACATGTTGATCTTAGAGCAATGCAGACTTCAGTTCGTTTAGAACTACCGTATTTTCAATCCGACCTCAACGGTTCTGTCACTTTGTCTGTCTTGCATTGCGTGATTTGCCTTACACGTTCGACTACGTCTAGTAATGTACATTCTTATCGCATTCGTCCCTATACTATTGAATTTCGCGTGACACTATAATCGTACATTGCGTTTGGAAGGTAACGTCTTGCCATGCTCCCCGAGCACCAAATTTCGGATATTTTTGAATGCGGTGGTGGATGTTTACTCATCGGCATATCCCCTTTAACGACAGTTAGTCCACGCACGTAACGTAATCTCCTCAAAGTTTCGCTATCCAGCAAGCAACAGGGAAACTATATTAGTCTGATAAGCATAGCTGATGGTGATTAATTCAGATTGAGGTACGAAACCAGTAAGGGCCCTCTATTGGATACAGCTCTAAACTTGCAATAACGATTCCTATGAAAACTAAGTTTGTATAATTTGATTTATAGTAAAGTGAGTACCAAAGAGACGTCCCGTCAATTTCTTTGTGTTATTCAGTTTACCACAGTGGTAAAACTAAAATGTTTTAGTACAACTTTTCCTACCATGTGACCGAATTGTTATGTCTCATTATAACCAGATCGAAGTTTTCTTTATATTTAACAGAAATGTGTTGAGACCTTGAGATTATGAGATCGCTTGTGCGTGTTTTGAATCCGACGTCAATGGTTCTGTCACTTTGTCTGTCTTGCACTGGGTGATTTGTCTTACACGTTCGAATACGTCTAGTAATGTACATTCTTATCGCATTCGTCCCTATACTGTTGAATTTCGCGTGGCACTATAAAAGTAATTCCCTGTCCTTTAGACAAAGTATACATATTTGTATTTTAAACGTAGGCTGATATTTCTATATTGTCATACTTTCTTCTCAAAATGAAATTAGTAACATACTTTTGTCGACAGGCTTAGTGTTTCAGTAACAATTAGTAACCCACGGCGTGTTAAAATTCCAGTTTTATTTTTCCATCGTAGAGAAACATTTTCTTTACCGTGTAATACTAATTAATTTTCAAAAAAATGGTTCAAATGGCTCTGAGCACTATGCGACTTAACTTCTGAGGTCATCAGTCGCCTAGAACTTAGAACTAATTAAACCTAACTAACTAAGGACATCACATACATTCGAACCTGCAACGGTAGCGGTCGCTCGGTTCCAGACTGTTGCGCCTAGAACCGCACGGCCACTCCGGCCGGCTATTAATTTTCAACAGCTGACTTTTTACAAAGGAATCGGGCAGTGTCTGTGCTCATCACAGTGGCTAACTGCAAGAGGAGTCAACTTTTTTTTGTCATCAGTCTTCTGATTGGTTTGATGCGGCCAGCCATGACGAATTCCTCTCCTGTGCTAACCTCTTCATCTCAGAGAATCACTTGCAACCTACGTCCTTAATTATTTGCTGGATGTATTCCAATTTCTGTCTTCCTCTACAGTTTTTTACCCACTACAGCTCCCTCTAGTACCATGGAAGTTATTCCCTTATGTCTTAACAGATGCCCTATCATCCAGTCCCTTGTCCATATCAGTGTTTTCCATATCTTCCTTTCCTCTCCGATTCTGCGCAGAACCTCCACATTCCTTATCTTATCAGTCCACATAACTTTCAACATTCGTCTGTAGCACCACATCTCAAATGCTTCGATTCTCTTCTGTTCCGGTTTTACCATAGTCCTTGTTTCACTACCATACAATGCTGTACTCCAGACGAACATTCTCAGTAATTTCTCTCTCAAATTAAGGTCGATATTTGATATTAGTAGACTTCTCTTGGCCAGGAACGCCCTTTTCGCCATTGCTAATCTGCTTTTGATGTCCTTGCTCCGTCCGTGGTTTGTTGTCTTACTGCCTAGGTAGCAGAATTCCTTAAATTCATCTCCTTCGTGACTATCAATACTGATGTTAATTTTCTCGCTGTTCTCATTTCTACAGCATCTCATTACCTTCCTTCCTCTTCGATTTACTCTCAATCCATACTCTCATTCCGTTCAGCAGATCATGTAATTCTCAAGATAGCAATGTAATCTTTTATTTCCCTCATTGCTTCCTCGATGTACAGATTGAACAGTTGAGGTGAAAGGCTACATCCTTGTCTTACACCCTTTTTAAAACGAGCGCTGCGTTCTTTGTCGTCCACTCTTATTATTCCCTCTTGGCTGTTGTATATATTGTATATGACCCGTCTCTCCCTATAGCTTACTCCTACTTTTTCAGAATTACGTAGATCTTGCAACATTTTTCATTGTGGAACGCTTTTTCCAGGTCAACAAATCCTATGAATGTATCTTGATTTTTCTTTAGTATTGCTTTCATTATTATCCGCAAAGTCATAATTACCTCATGTGCCTTTCCCTTTCCTAAAGCCAAACCTATCGTATATTATTCTTGTAAGCAATTCGGATGCATGGGTTGTTAAGCTGATTGTGCGATAATTTTCGCATTTGTCAGCTCTTGGCGTTTTCGGAATTGTGTGGATGATGCTTTTCCGAAAGTCAGATGGTGTGTCGCCAAACTCATACATTTCTACCCACCAACGTGAATAGTCGTTTTGTTGCCATTTCCCACAATACTTTTAGATATTCAAATGGAATGTTATGTATCCTTTCTGCCTTATTTGATCTTTTCTTTTCCATTTTTCTGTGTATTATTCTTGTCAGCAACTTGGATGCATGAAATTCTGACGGAATTTTATCTGTCTCTTCTGCTTTATATGATCTTACGTCCTCCAAAGCTCTTTCAAATTCTGATTCTAATACTGGATCTCCTATCTCTTCTAAATTGACTCCTGTTTCTTCTTCTATCACATCAGACAAATCTTCCCCCTCATAGAGGCTTTCAATGTTTTCTTTCCACCTATCCGCTCTCTCCTCTGCATTCAATATTGGAATTCCCGTTGCACCCTTAATGGTACCAGCGTAGCTTTTAATGTCACTGAAGGTTGTTTTGTCTTTCCTGTAAGCTGAGTCTGTCCTTCCGACAATTTCTTTTTCGATGTCTTCGCATTTTTCCTGCAGCCATTTCGTCTCAGCTTCCCTGCACTTCCCATTTATTTCATTCCTCAGCGACTTGTATTTCCCTCTTCCTGAGTTTCCGGGAACATATTTGTACTTCCTCCTTTCATGGCTCAGTTGAAGTATTTCTTCTGTTACCCAAGGTTATTTCGTAATTACCTTCTTTGTACCTGTGTTTTCCTTCCCAATTTCTGTGATGACCCTTTTTAGAGATGTCCATTCCTCTTCAACTGTACTGCCTACTGAGCTATTCCTTATTGCTGTATCTATATCCTTAGAGAACTTCAAGCGTATCTCGTATTCCTTAGTACTTCCGTTCAAATGGCTCTGAACACTATAGGACTTAACATCTGAGGTCAGCAGTCCCCTAGAACTTAGAACTACTTAAACCTAACTAACCTAAGGACACCACACACATCCATGCCCGAGGCAGGATTCGAATCTGCGGCCGTAGCGGTCACGCAGTTCCAGACTGAAGAGCCTAGAACCGCTCGGCCACAGCGGCCGGCTTAGTACTTCCGCATCCAACTTTTTTGCGTATTGATCCTTCCTGACTAATGTGTTAAACTTCAGCCTACTCTTCATCGCTACTATATTATGATCTGTGTCTATATCTACTCCAGTATCTGATTTCGGAATCTTTGTCTGACCATGATGTAATCTAACTGAAATCTTCTCGTTTCACCCGGACTTTTCGATGTATAGCTACCCACATCAAGTAGCCAGTTAAGCGTTCAAAAAAATAGAAGACGGGCACTTCCACTAAGATACGGTTCGAAGAGGGGCAACTGCGAGGAAGCAATTTCCGTACAATGTAATGGGCGTTGGCTCCAAGGAACAAGAGATGTTGAAAGATATTTCTTGCTGAGATTTTACCGTGAATTTAAACAGAAAGCTTGTAAAGTCATAATCTCACTTGAACTATAATCTGAATGCATTGAGCATAATTCTTGGTGAAATAAATTAACACGAATCTATTGGCGATATTATGCCGTGAAATCGGAAACCTCTTAAGTGGGACCTGTAATCATGGGCAACGGATTTTCTGTTTTTTATCTGCTCTGCGTCTGCTAGATACTTACTCTAGCTGACTTACTTGTTAGGTTGAAAGAGAACATTACTATGCTTCAGCTTGCTATGTCCATAGTGTTAGCTGTCGGTAAACGTCCGTAACTATAAGTTTTGAGAACCATGTGCTAAAAGATGCGCATTCTTGGTAATTTGCGTTGAAATAACCGCTAATCGATAATGTATAGATCACTTTTTTCTAATCGTAAATAAAGAAAATTCCAGTTGCAGGTAGTCTATATATATTTGCGTGAAACGTGCTACTGAGACGCACACAGCATGAAACTACGTACCAAACGTACTGAAGTTACGAACTTGGAAGAGTCAGCAGCGATCATTGGCATGAGAATGCAGAACACATTGCGAAGCACTACGCTAAAAACAGGAGGGAACTGAAAAGAAGCAGGGGACTATGAGACAAATATTAAGCAAGAAATGGTAATATTCTATGAGTTGATTACCAGAAGTTCGAACATGGATGGGGAGTTAGGAAATCTGAAAAGAAAAATGCAAAGTCTAGGTCCAGATTAACAAGAGTCAGTGAAGTTAAATAAAAATAATAAAAGAATACAAGGTAATATCAAAAGCAGCAGCAAGCAAAATAAGGCTAGTAAGACTCGTAAAGAATTGGAAGACAGTTCAGAGAGTGAGTTACTGTCAACACTTCAGTGATATGATTATTCTCTTCAGAATCGACGGTCAACCAACGACATCAACAATACTTCTAGTATACACCCCCACGTCACAAGCAGAAAGTGAAGAGATGTAGACAGATATGGAAATATGAATACTGACGGTGTACTTTAGAATATGATGGGACGTAAAGTCTAATAATCATTGGGGATTGGAACGAAGTAGGAAGGGAAAACTAGAGGATAGTGACAGGGAAAAATTTGGGCAAGATAGTATGAATGACAGAAGAGAAAAACTAGTAGCATCCCGCAACAAATGTCAGCAACCAGCAGCGAAAGGGCTGTTCAGAAAGCACGTATGGAGGAGGTAAAATTGGAAGAGGCTTGGGGTAAGATTCTAGCTTTATTACATTTTGATCAGAAAGAGCTTCTCGTATTGAACTATAAGCCATATTCAGCTGCAGATACAACTCAGATCAGACTTTGGTAACGATGAAGAACAAGCTGATGTTAATGAGAATCCTCCTGAAGTGTCAATGTGGAAAGAGCTGCTATACTGATATACTTACGAATGAATTTGAACTTCTCTAAGATTGTAGATACTGTGACAATGGAAGCTACAACATGGAGTTCAGTTGAAGAGTAGTGGACTTCAATAAAAAGGGAAGTCATGGCAGTTGCATTCAAAAATATAGGTACAGGGCAAACCTGGGTGACAGAACAAGTAAAACAAATGAATGAAGAAGAAAGTAAGAACAAAAATATTGAAGGAAATACAGATATACAGCAGAATAATTCAGTTAGTAACGAAATTATTAGGGAGAGTCGGAGAACTAATGTGAAATGGCTGCAGTAAGAATTCGATGAAATATAAAAAGAAATGTCGTCGGAAGGAGTGCTTCAGCGTACAAAAAGTTAAAAAAGCGAAATTAAAATCAAAGGTATGAGCTTTAAGCTCAGAATTTGAAAGAGTTTTAGAAAACTTGTGATCTAATTAGGCAGAAGGCATAGATAACATTCCTTCGGAATTTCTTTTACCAATGGAGTAAATAGTAGCCAAACAGCTACACGAGTTGATGTGAATAATACATGGGCTGGATTCATACCATCAAATTTTCGGAAGGCTATCAGCCACATAATCTTGAAGTTAAGAAGTACAGGCTAAGTACGAGAACTATCGCACAATTGTCTCATCAGGTTACTGACAACAATAATATACAGAAGAATGCAAAAGAAAAATGAGAGTCGGACTATCACTTTGGCTTTAAGAAAAGTGAAAGACCCAGACAAACAATTCTGACGTAGTGCTTTATGATGGAAGTGATGGTGAAGTGATATCAGAGACAACATACGTTGATGTCATCGCTGTCCTCGGGGTCAGCGATGCAGAATTATATGGTTAGCTAATCAAATGAAGTCTCACTAGTATGTGGTAAACAGAAAGTGAACAAAGCAAGACGAAAGTAATAATTAGGGGGGGGGGAAGTGATTTGCGACAAACTTAATATCAAAACAGTGACCACGAATAGACGACACGAAGGATTTCTGCTGTCTTCGAAAGCAACTATCACGTGATGGAAGTGAATCATGGTTCGTGGAAGAACCAGAAAAGAAGAAAATCGAAGCGTCTGAAATGTAGTGCTATCGAATGATGCTGAAAATTATTTGCACTGATATGAACTGAAGAATCGCCATTGACAAACAATAACATGAGGAAAGGACGTGCTGATAGGATACGTGTTAAGGTTCAAGGAATAATTTCCATAGTACTTTAGGGAGCTGTAGAGTGTAAAATCTCTACGGGGAAGACAGAGATATGAATATATCCAACAGATAAATGTCAATTCTGGGATGAAAAGTACGACATAGCAGACAGAATATAAATTATAGGCGGGTCTCGTGAAACTAGGCCAGGCCAGATTCCCAATAGAAAGACAGTCTCTACTTTGCCACATGTACCACTCGTCTCATATTCTACTACCATGGGAATATGATTTCCATCTCAACAAAACTATGTTATTTCACACAACATGTATTTTATCACTTGCATTCTCAGAAGTGGGTATTTTCCACCGATAAAAATTTCTTAGTTAGTATAGCATCTGTTTCATTGTCGTGAGTATTAAAAGGGCTCTTTGACATAGTGTCTACAGTTTGTAACGTATACGCAACCAATATGTAACGTAGCTGCAACCGATATTGCCTATGTTCGTCTGTGAAAATGGACTCGATAAGCAACCTGTGCTATCAGTAAACGAAATATAACCTGCATAACACTGTGCGTGTTGCTTGAGTGTCGGTTTCACTATCCTTTAAGCCCTCAACAGATCGTTACATGAAAAACTTAAAACTAGCATTTGAAGAGGCTATCTGACTGCGTATTTGAAAATGAACCTGTAAAACAATGAATACCTGAGCTATCTGACTGCGTTTTTGAATAACAATTTACAAGTGATACAGAATCTGACTTCAGGAACGGAATTTACTGGATTACAGTACATGGCATGTTGTGGTGTGTCAGTGTCTCTGTTTTGGCCCTATGTTTTGCACTCACCTCTTTAGCTGACTGCCTTTTTTCTTGTGGTTTACAGCAATACGCAGCAGCATGCAGCAGCAGCGGCTAAAGCTTATTTTTACCAAGAATGAATTTCATGAAAAGGAGTTTGTTTGGGTCCTGTTAATTACTATATTACGAAAGCAGATTCTGAACCTATATGTAATTGTAATGAATCGGCCTTATCATTTAATGTTCGATTGCGCCGGTGGGCGGAACGTACACAGTATATAGATTATACAGATCCATTTCTTGTTAATAATTGGTCTCGTGTTAGGTTTATTGAGAAATATTTTGAATCTTTTCAGGATAAGAAGTGTGTTGCACGTTCATTAACCGAGTGCCATCTTACTTATAAAGGCTGGGCGGGTCGCGTGGTCCGCTGGTACAATGAGGCATTTCGGTCCAAAGTGGTGCGTAAAAAACAATTGTATTTATATGGAGACACAAATATAGGCAAATCTACTCTTATTGAAAAAGTCCTATCTCGTAAGCAGCACATATATATGCCCTTTTGCTCTGAATTCGGTTTTGGAGGATATGATCCTCGCGTACACAATGTTATATTGTTCGAGGAATTTGATTGGCGTCGTTGGCGTCCTTTTGCATCAACACTGAAACGAATTGTCGAAGGACGACCTGTGACTGTTAATGTCAAAAACAAGCCGGGTATGGTTATCAAACATAGAGGACTTGTTATATTTGTGTCCAATGACTTTATTATTGGTGACGAAGCTCTCATTACACGTCTGAATGTTGTACATGCCGATTGCCATATAATCCATTGTTTAAATGTTAAGGAGGAAATGGCGTCGGACACGTCGGACGTGGAGGCCGAAGCGGAGACTATTTGCATATCGTCGGATGAAGACGATCAGCCGGTATCGCCGTGCACGACCGAGGCGTTGGATACGCCGTCGGATAATTCTGACTAGGCCGTATTTCGGCCGAATGTGCAAGTGGCGTACAGAATATACTCAACTGAGGCGGAATAAGGGGAACCAGCCCGCATTCGCCGAGGCAGATGGAAAACCGCCTAAAAACCATCCACAGACTGGCAGGTTCACCGGACCTCGGCACAAATCCGCCGGGCGGATTTGTGCCGGGGACCAGGCGCTCCTTCCCCCCAGGAAAGCCGTGCGTCAGACCGCACGGCCAACCGGGCGGGCAATCACTAAGTTTTACTCTCTTATTGAGATTATTTGTTACTTTTAAGAGCACAGTGTTGTCTGAAATGAACAGAGAGCAAATTCTGTTTTAATTGTTATTACACCGACGAATGAAAAGGAAAGTATTTGAACTTTGGTGAAACGCCTCGTTGTTTCTCTGAAGATACTGCGTCCATTGTCTTTTATATATGCAAGTAACACATTTGCTATGCTCGTGTCGCGGACCTTAGTGGTATGAGCGGTTGCTTTACAGTAATATCAGTGGAGCACGTGTCTATTTGTATACCAGGACTTAGGCCGTGTTTTACATTGTTTCTGTATTTGGGGTAGCACTACATCAACAGAACAAAGTCGTAAAAATTCACAACACAACGTAATGAAAGGGTAAAAAAACAACATGCTCACAGCCCCTAAAAACAGGAAGTGTTTGTTAAGTACCCTGGTATGGTTAGTACGGGTGTTACTTGTAAGTTTTGTAATGTGTGGTACTGGAATGGTTGCGTGGAGCGTTTGGTCATTCGCTCGAATTGTCCACGATGTTCTTCAAATAATCGCGAGCAACTGTGTCCCGGTGACATAGTGCATTGTCATCCACAAAAGTCCCATCGCTGTTTAGCACATGAAGTCCACGAATGGCTGCAACTTGTTTCCAAGCAGCCGAACATAACCATATCCTGTCAATGATTGGTTCACCTGGATCGGTGGACCAGTACATTTCATATAAAGACAACCAGTACCCCTATGGAGCCACCACCAGCTTGCACAGTGCCTTGTTGACAACTTGGGGCCATCACTTCGTGGTGTCTGCGCCACCCTCGAACCCTACCATCAGCTCTTACCAACTGAAATCGGAACTCATCCAACGACCCCAGGGTTTTCCAATCATCTAGGGTCCAACAAATATGGTCACGAGTCCAGAAGAGTCTCTGCAGGCAATATCATGCTGTTACCAAAAGCACTGGCGTCCGTCGTCTGCTGCCAGAGCCCATTAACGGGCAAATTTCGTCGCAATCTGCTAATCGACACGTTCGTCGCACCTCCCACATTGATTTCTGCGGTTATTTCTCACAGTATTGCTTGTCTGTTAGCAGTGACAACTCTACACAAACCCCTCTTCAGTCGGTCGTTAAGTGAAGGCCGTCGGCCAATGCGTCGTTCACGGTGAGAGGTAGCACATGAAATTCGGTGTTCTCGGCACACTCTGGGCACTGTGGATCCCTTAATATTGAATTCTCAAAACGATTTCCGAAACTGTATGTGCCTCGCATCTATCTCTAACTACCGTTCCGTGTTCAAAGTCTGTTAATTCCCGTCGTGAGGCTATAATCACATCGGAAACCTTTACAGATGAATCATTTTGATAGAAACGACAGCTCCGACAATGCACTGCCACTACATATCTTGTGTACAGGTTACTACCGCCATGTGTATATGTACACATCGCAATCCCACGACTTTTGTCACCTCAGCGTATCTGTAAATAGAAACAGGTAGAGCCAAACAAGCCGCCAAAGAGTCACTACAAATCTTATGCCAAAATGCGTATAATTAAATAATTCTGTATGTATTCTGCAGCACTGAAGATGCTTAAGATGAACAGGCGATACGATTCTGGTATTCAAGAATAAATTTCATTTACAAAAGACGGAACTTTCCTCGTTTTTATGGTAAAATGTAATTGAAGTTAGAACTGATGGTAATGACTGCAATTATTAACAATATTCCTTAGAACAGCTTTAGTCAGTGACGCTAAAGTAGTCAAATGACTCCTTCCTCCACTTTAAATGATTCGAAAAGTTTAGGAGTGTTATTAAGGCCTGATATTACGTAGATCTAAGACGTCGTCCCCAGGTACCAGTTTTCTCCCACTCAAGTCCCAGGAATCTGTTTTAATTGTTTTCTCATCCTGCAGATGACATGTTGAAGGCTCTATTTTTTCTGATAGGATGATCACAAAATTCATATCAAAGTTTTTCGGAATTAATTCTGCCACGACAGCTCCTCAGGAAGGCGCTCTGTAATAGCTCCAGAGTACTATGTTTGACCCACCTTCGATGCTTACACACTCAGAATGTGTAATTACTTCACTAGCAATTATCGTCGTCTTTACAATAATCAACGCATTGTTATCATTAGCATCTTACTTACCCCTGTGATGTTTGTTCAGTTATAAATGATTTCACTTCTATCTGCTTCCGTTTACAGCCACCATTATGTTCTTACTAGTGCAAAGATGTTATTAGGTTTAATTAATGAAACTACTTCCGCAAACATTACGATGTATCCAGAATGAGGTTTTCACTCTGCAGCGGAGTGTGCGCTGTTATGAAACTTCCTGGCAGATTAAAACTGTGTGCCGGACCGAGACTCGAACGCGGGACCTTTGCCTTTCGCGGGCATGTGCAGGAGAGCTTCTGTAAAGTTTGGAAGGTAGGAGACGAGCTACTGGCAGAAGTACAGCTGTGAGTACGAGGCGTGAGTCGTGCTTAGGTAGCTCAGTTGGTACAGTACTTGCCCGCGAAAGGCAAAGGTCCCGAGTTCGAATCGCGGTCCCGCACACAGTTTTAATTTGCCAGGAAGTTTCACATTACGACGTATATTTCTGAAGTTAACTAATACTCTCTCAGATCTGCTGGGATGATTGTTCTCTTGAGTGGTTAATTCTTTCACCTACCATGATATTCATCAACCAACTTACAGAGGAGGGTGTGGGCTAAGTATATAATTCTCGAACAGATACTAGAGGTAAAAGAAAACCATATGTACTATCTTCGCAGAATCGTTCGAGCCACTGGTTTAGGCCTGTCACTTGGGTCCAGACTGAAGCACTGTGGTCGGCTGTGGGTACGATGATACAAATTGCGAATCTTGCTTGCACTCCGAGTGTGACGGTCTTCTGCAATCCACCAAGCCGCCAGAAATAACATAGAACCATCACGTTCCTTTCGTGTCGATATGCCCTATCATTTTCAGCCGGTTGCATCCAGTGCTTTCAGCAATCACTGACAGAGCTTCATCCACATCACGGCCGAGATTTCCGACAAACATTCCCATTCCGAGGCATAGCGGCATTCATTCCCTACTTGCCTGCTACATCCGTGACTGAGGGGTTCCAAACCCATCTAATGTTGCAACACCCAGACACCAGCACACCGTTCCTCCTTGCTCGTTCATACTTTTCAGGGGAATCGGCCAAAACATAAAGAACTCCGTGCTGGCACAGCTGTGCTATTAACTATGTTACGTGGGGCACTTCATAACTGCTGTCAAGGAATAATGAGACAGAGGTAAAGCCAGTGCTCGTATTCACCTTGAACTGAGAAATATGCCAACCAATGCGATCTACCACTTGGCCTCAATAGAGAGAAATCATGCCCATCAGAAGTTACAGCGACAATGCGGTGTCTGAGGAATTCCAGACGCACCAGAGGTACTATGGCTTTTGCTACAAGTGTCCAAAGGTTCAAATTGTTCAAATGGCTCTGAACACTATGGGACTTAACTTCTAAGGTCATCAGTCCCCTAGACTTAGAACTACTTAAGCCTAACTAACCTAAGGACATCACACACATTCACACACATCCATGCCCGAGGCAGGATTCGAACCTGTGATCGTAGCGGTCGTGTTGTTCCAGACTGCAGCGCCTAGAACCGCTCGGCCAGCCCGGCCGGCTGTCCAAAGCTCTTTAGAGCTAAGGTCCACAGTCTGAGTCCTAGCGACCGTATCCAAAATTTTTAATTATCTCTGGACAGCGAAAATTTCCTCACAAGGGCAATCTCTATCAATTTCCTACTATTCAGAAATATATAATAACATGAAAAAACATACTAAGACAATTATTCAGAGACTGAGAAACTATTAGCAGACCCCAAGAAAAAGAAATAAAACAAAACGACTATTGCGGCGCAGGCGACGTAAAGCGATATTGCTAAAATTACGGTCTACAAAGAATAAAAACAAAAATTTTAAAGCTAGTCCTGATGTAATGTAGGTGGTGATTAAGCCTCTACCAAGAAACCACAAAGAGGAGAACCACTAACAGATGTATAAGTACTGAGAACTGAGACTACCACACTGGACCCCAGTAGACAATCAAATGCTAATGCCATCGCTTCGAGATCTGAACGCTAATGAGCTTCATTTAACAGCCGCTGGTTCAGACTGAATCATGCGAGCGAAGATCTTCAGACTATGTTTACATATACCACATAATGAATCACACTTGATTCTCACTCTTTTAAAACCAGAAACAGCAAAAAACATTAAAAACATTACATACAAACAAGAACAAGATATAAGTTACTGCAGAGTAGAAGCATGTAAATAAAAAATATTAAACTTAATGGGATTCACAGACTTTATGGCGCTGCTGCTACATGGTTCGCCACTTGCTTTTGCTGTGCTGTTCGCGGTGATTAATGATCCAAGGTTGTTCCTTAGCTTGGTGGCCATCTTTGAGATACTGTTACGCTATGAACATCGACCCACACACAGTTATCTATTTCTGGTAGAGTGTGTTTACTACAGCTGAAAGCAAACCTATAGCACTAGTATGATCACTTCTCTTTTGTTCCTGTACCCAAGTTCATAATAGGGCGTGCTATGAAGTAATTACTTCCTACAGAAGTCGCTGAGTAGAAAATGTTAGATTAAGGTTACTTCAGTAGGATGCACGTATTTTGGGTATGCCTGAATTGTCAGAGCGGTTTTTCACCTTCGTCTTGAAAAATTTATTTAAAAAAATCTGTGAGTACTTTCTTGGTTTACAGGGATATGATTCAGAACGGAATTAACACTTTATTGTAGATCAGTAATGTGTATGGTGTAGTTATCATAAATGGGATTTTTATGGTGTAGTTATCTTAAATCGATGGGGTATTTGTGGTGTGGCCATTATAAATCGGTGAGATTGTTTACTTCATGCCAGTTGTTGAAATAATCCAGTATCGGAGACCGGCAACGTTGGTATACACTCCAGGATAAGTTGCTGACGAACATCCGTTGCCCCAGGAGGCGATGCCATACTGTATGGCGCCTTGAACCAGTGGACTGCCGCTAGCACCTTGACAAACATCCTTGCCACTGTCAGTGTTTTCGGCGCATATCATACGGTCTGTTATGAGACCACGATAAATGGCGTTGCACAAAGAACGTTCAACAATGGTCATACTGACGGCGTGCAGTTGGTCTGAGGAAGCATCTCCGTGTCTCATATCGCCCCAGCCAGAGACGAACACCCCGGCGCCGCCAAACAACTCCGATCTGCCGAGGACGACCGGCTGCAAAGAATGTTTTGATGTCAGAGATTACAACGGAAAAATTGTCGTATCATAAATTATTTCCAAGTTCAAACAATGGAAAGACATAAATGCTGAAGAGTATTAGAAAGAAACTGGAAGAAGAGTGGCCTTAACTACAGTTCCTGAAAGGTTGGATTCTGACAACTTACTATTATTTCGGACTTGTAGAGGGACTTTAGCTGGTGGACTAAAGAGAGGATTCTATAGTCTCATATCTATTATATAATTTTCTCTAATAATAATTAACTGGATCACCTGTATACCAAAGAATATTTTTTTTTCAGGCTCACCACTTTACAAAACATTTGAAATATTATCTCACTGAAGGGCACATAATTATAGTCAGTCACACAACAACGTAACCATGGATTTCTTCTGCACTCTGCAAGATATGGAAACAATAATCTCGAAATGGATATTTCTCGAATAGGTGAGTAATTTTTTTAATGGTCGTTACCTATCTGTCGACATACAGAATGTTTTATTATTTTCTCAGCTATAATTGCTGAGTATACTAAGTGTACCTTTACGGACTATATCAAAATTCCTATCATAGTATAGTTGTATTTCACTTCATTCAGTTTAGTTTAGTTAACTTCACTGATTGGCGTGTGCAAGTAATGCTTTATAGTGGCGCCATCGTCACAACTGTTTGAGCCTGGTAGTAGAGGTTCCTCTATGTAGTACACCCCGTGAAAGCTCCATTGTCCATTACTTCCAGGAGATTGCTCCTCAAAATATCCGACTACCTCAATGTAGCAATTGAGGTTCAGTTATTACTTCTCTCAGCCTTCTGCTTCACTTCCGGAACATTCTTTGTGCTGCATCCACACCTGTTGGAACAAATTCTTCTTCAAGCAAGAAGTTCTAAATTATTGGTGGAGTTGTGTGATGGGTATCCCAGTGTAAAGATTACACGTAATGTAAAGAAGGGTTATTTACAAGTATTTGTTGGTATTCGTTCTGCCTCCTTTCTTCAATACATTGGTTATTGTACCTTCTTTCCAATGATTTGAAATTTTACTTTGTGTATGGGACCTGTGAATTTTCCGTAATCTTAGCTTTTCTCCTTCTCACTTGAATCGAACAGCCCTGTATCCAAATGATCGACACCTGAAGCTCTTCTTTCATGACTATTTTGTAGTTACTTCTAACATACCAGTCCTCAAAACTGGAGTACGAAGGAATATACAGGGTTGTCCATTGATAGTGACCGGGCCAAATATCTCACGAAATAAGCGCCAAATGAAAAAACTACAAAGGACGAAACTTCTCTAGCTTGAAGGGGGAAACCAGATGGTGCTATGGTTGGCCCTCTAGATGGCGCTGCCATAGGTCAAATGGATAGCAACAGCGTTTCTTGAAACAGGAACCCCCATTTTTATTACATATTCGTGTAGTACGTAAAGAAATATGAATGTTTTAGTCGGACCACTTTTTTCGCTTTGTGATAGATGGTGCTGTAATAGTCACAAACGTGTAAGTACGGGGGGTATCACGTAACATTCCGCCAGTGTGGGCGGTATTTCCTTCGTGATACATTATCCGTGTTAAAATGGACCATTTACCAATTGTCGAAAAGGTCGATATCGTGTTGATGTATGGCTATTGTGCTCAAAATGCGTGTACTGTGTATGCTGCTCGGTATCCTGGACGTCATCATCCTAGCGTCCGGACCGTTCGCCGGATAGTTACGTTATTTAAGGAAACAGGAAGTGTTCAACCACATTCGAAACGTCAATCACGACCTGCAATAAATGATGATGCCCAGGTAGGTGTTTTAGCTGCTGTCGCGGCTAATCCGCACATCAGTAGCAGACATATTGCGCGAGAATCGGGATTCTCAAACACGTCGGTGTTGAGATTGCTACGTCAACATCGATTGCACCCGTAACGTATTTCTATGCACCAGGAATTGCATGGTGACGACTTTGAACGTCGTGTACAGTTCTGCCACTGGGCACAAGAGAAATTACTTGACGATGACAGATGTTTTGCACACGTTCTATTTAGCGACGAAGCGTCATTCACCAACAGCGGTAACGTAAATCGGCATAATATGCACTATTGGACAACGAAAAATCCACGATGGCTGCAACAAGTGGAACATCAGCGACCTTGGCGGGTTGATGTATGGTGCGGCATTATGTGAGGAAGGTTAATTGGCCCCCATTTTATCGATGGCAATCTAAATGGTGCAATGTATGCTGATTTCCTACGTAATGTTCTACCGATGTTACTACAAGATGTTTCACTGCATGACAAAATGGCGATGTACTTCCAATATGATGGATGTCTGGCACATAGCTCGCGTGCGGTTGAAGCGGTATTGAATAGCATATCTCATGACAGGTGGATTGGTCGTCGAAGCACCAAACCATGGCCCGCACGTTCACCGGATCTGACGTGCCCGGATTTCTTTCTGTGGGGAAAGGTAAAGGATATTTGCTTTCGTTATCCACCGAAAACACCTGACAACATGCGTTAGCGCATTGTCAGTGCATGTGTGAACATTACGGAAGGCGAACTACTCGCTGTTGAGAGGAATGTCGTTACACGTATTGCCACATGCACTGAGGTAGACGGACATCATTTTGAGCATTTATTGCATTAATGTGGTATTTACAGGTAATCACGCTGTAACAGCAGGCGTTCTCAGAAATGATAAGTTCACAAAGGTACATGTATCCCACTGGAACAACCAAAATAAAATGTTCAAACATACCTACGTTCTGTATTTTAATTTAAAAAACCTACCTGTTACCAAATGTTCGTCTAAAATTGTGAGCCATGTGACTATTACAGCGCCATCTATCACAAAGCGAAAAAAGTGGTCCAACTAAAACATTCATATTTCTTTACGTACTACACGAATATGTAATAAAAAGGGGGGTTCCTATTTTAGAAAACGCAGTTGATATACGTTTTACGTATGGCAGTGCCATCTAGCAGGCCAACAATAGCGCCATCTGATTTCCCCCTTCAAGCTAGACAAGTTTCGTTCTTTGTAATTTTCTCGTTTGACGTTTATTTCGTGAGATATTTGGCCCGGTCACGATCAATGGACCACCCTGTATAATTCTGTCTCGAGAGCGGTGTAGCCTACGTGTGTGTTCCTCAGTTGGAAAAATCTACTGAGTTTAAAAGAACAGAGTTAGTACTTAACCATGTTATCTTAGAACTATTCGACAGCACCTGATGTATGGATTATGTTCATGAGGCTTCGATGTCTTAACTTTTCTGTCGGTAGTATTCCTTTGATCGATGCCATTTAGGAAAGTACAAACTCTATCTAATCTAAGAACTGTGGAGCGTAGTAAGTACAAATTCATTGATAACAAGTGCTGTAGAGACTAAGGTTTGGAGCCAAGTAATTATAGAAAAAAGTATTATATTCGTTGCGAGGGAAATGATTAACATGACTCTCTCTTAATTACAAACTCTGTCTGAATTACAAACTCTCTCTCTCTCTCTCTCTCTCTCTCTCTCTCTCTCTCTCTCTCTCTCTCTCTTCTCTTACCTATGCATCTCCAGTGTTTCAGAAGACGGCTGTCTGCGAACTACAAGGTATACAGAAATTAAAAACATATCAGGAGAAACGAAGGTTCTTCGCGATGGAATCCTTAATTTACTTTCCCTGGCAAACTGGGATAAAATTCCAAGCTTTCGATGGTTCCCTCTATCGTCGTCGTCAGGGGCCAGGACTTAATGTCGAGAACTAGCACACTCGCATTTTTATACCCACAGAGCTGCATTCGATTGACTGCACTACGTCATAATGACAGCACGGGAATGGTGCGTACTGAAGTGGCGCTCTCTATGTCCATAGATTTACTTGCACCCCCTATCCAACGATGCGTGCAGCGACATCCCCCACATGAGGAGGTAAACTGCGAGAAGTCTTTCTCTGTGCTCATTCTTTATGAAGTGCAAGCTTCCAATAATCGCTAGGTGCAGAGCTGGCGTCTCTATTGAAGCTGTTTTCACAAAGACTAATATCAACTGCTTCCCTCATCGCAGAGTCCCCATCGGTCGATGCGTGAGCACGTATTCTCGTTTGTTCCAACAAAATCTTGTGCGTATTTAACAGGCTGTGCCCTGCCATCACTAAACTTTCCTTCGCATGGCCTACTACTCCTCCGAGAATACCGTTGTAAGTACAACTCCATCTTGCAGACTCATGACCTGGATGCACTCACACGCCTCTGGGAAATACGGAAACGTATCAAGAATTTATGGTACGTAAAAAAAACGCCAGCACTGAGGAAAGACATGAACCTAATTCAACGGTACACTCCCCATTAACTCTGCCAAGTACTGGAAAGCATTCCATCGGCTCACTGGTAATAACCCCATACTTACTACCCGCTTCTCTACGATATCCGTCCCTAACCTGGAAACCTGAGCAAAGCTAATCATTTGCCATCCTACCTGTCTGGCAACTTCTCCATCCCTGATAACACACATTTTCAATACTGACGTTCCCTTAACATCCAAGAACGTACAGTTACCACTGTTCCACCCCTGGATTTTGGCTTCCAGTGCTTGGGTAACATACTACAAAGAGAATTACATATACCTACTGCAGCAAGCGACATAAAACAAATATTCCACAAAAAAACTCAACACTTCCAATCAGTCACGACTGCATTACTTATCGACACCTCAAAGAAGGCCACCTCTTCTTTCTCATTGATTTTACATGCTTTTACACCACTGTCCTCTCGACAGCTTACTATCCGCAGCAACGGAAACCACCCAGAATCATAGTTTTCCTCAAACCCGCAAAAAATTCCCACTGATACCTCCTCCTACCGCCCCATCTGCCTCACCTCAGTGTTAAGCGAGGTACTCGAATCCATCCTCTCCCGATGCATCCATCAACACTTGAGCCAACACCACCTTCTTCCCTTTAATCTGTGCGGATTCGGTCCCCGTTTATTCTCCAATGATCGGCTCCTGCACCTCACCAATCGCCTATCCCACCAACTCAACTCACATAAATGCGCTACTTTTGTCTCCTTCGACCTAAAAAAAAAAACCGTGACCATATACAGCATTCCGGTCTTCTTTCCAAGCTCTAGCCATTCGAGCGTCGAATTAACTATGTGAACCTTGTTGCATCGTTCCTATCTAATAGCGGATCCCTTATCACTATTAGCAACACCAAGTCCCATACCTTCCATTAGACTTCAGGAGTTCCCCAAGGCTCTGTTCTGTCTTCTCTTGTTTATCTCCTCTGTACTACTGATGTACAAATCACCCCAACCAGTCCACCTCCTTCAACATGCTGCTGATACCGTTTTCCTCGACCCTATTCTACACTGCAGAGATTCCAACGATCTGTCCAAATCCACCTCAATGAGTTTACCTCCTGTTGTAACCAATGGCTTCTCAAGATCAAACCCTCCAATACCCAAGCGATAATTATAGGACAAACCATCCTCACCTTTCGCCTCCACGACTTTCGCCTTTTCATTTACAACCGTCCTATACTAATACACTAAAATATTTTTGACTAACTCTAGACCAGCAATTAAGGTGGAAACCTCGCCTACTAAGCACCCAACAGAGTATACAATAGGCTAAAACTACTAAAACTACTAACTGGTCGAACTTTCTCCACATCTATAAAACCCCGATTCATCCCATCCTCTGCCATTTATCGAATTCCCCCCTCCGTCCCCCTATCCCCAGCCACACTGAATACCTTCATATCTCATTTCCTTTTTTCTTGAGTCACCGGTCATATGACTGGTTTTATGCGGAATGCCAAGAATTACTCTCCTATGCCAACCTCCTCATCACAGAGTAGCACCTGCGACCTACGCCCTCAATTATTTGCTGGATGTATTGCAATTTTTGTCGTCCTCTATAATTATCCTTTACATCTCCCTCCAGTACTGTGGAAATTATTCCGTGAATTCTTAACAGATGCCCCACAATCCTGTCCCCTCTTCTTACTAGTGTTTTCAATATATTCCTTTCCTCATTGCTTACCATATCACTCCACCTATTTTTCAGCATCTGTCTGTAGCAGCACAGCTCAAGTGCTTCAATTCTCTTCTGTTTCGGTTTTCCCACCGCCCACGTTTTATTACCATACAATGCTGTGCTCCAAACGTACATTCTCACAAATTTCTTCCTCAGATTAAGGCCTATGTTTGACACTAGTAGACTTCTCTTGTCCAGTAATGGTCTCTTTACCACTGGTAGTCTGCTTTTTATGTTCTCCTTTCTCCGTCCCTTATTGGTTATGAATTCTACTGTGAAGTTTCTCGCCGTTCTCGTTTCTGCCACTTCTCATTACTATTCTGTTTTTCTGTTTTTTCGATTTACTCTCAGTCCATATTCTGTGTTCACTAGACTGTTCATTCCATTCACCAGATCTTGTAATTCTTTTTCACTTTCACTCAGGATAGCAACGTCACCAGCAACTCTTATCACTGATAACTTTCACCTTGAATATTAACTCCATCCTTGAAAGTGTCTTTTAATTCCGTCATTGTTTCGATGTATAGATTCCACAGTAGGGGCGAACTACTAGATCCCTGTCATACATCGTTATTAATCCGAGTAGTTCGTTTTAGGTCTTCCACTGTCATTATTACCTCTAAGCTTTTGTACATGTTTATATTACCTGTTTATCACTATGGCTTACCCCTATTGTTAGTAATATTTATAGAAAACGACAGTCTTGTAAGCTATATAAAATTAGTGAAAATACAATCTAGATCGCGGTGGTTATTTTATTTAAAATACTGAAACTGCAGTGATTGAAGTCTACTGACTCCTCTGGAAATCATTTCAGCTGATGGTCCTGTTCTGAAGATGACCTAAATAAATAATCATAGCGATCTAGATCGTGTTTTCACTAATGGTATTTACCCATATTTTCCTTGGAATTGCGAACATCTTAGTGTCTTTATTTCCTTCAGTTTTGCTTTCATTATCAACAGCAACGTCAGAACTGCCTGTCTAGTGCCTTTACCTTTCCTAAAGCCAAACTGGCCGTTATCTAACAGATACCCAATTTTATTTTCCATTCATCTATGTACTATTCTTGAATGCAACATGGATGCATTGAATTGCGTGGACGATATTTTTCCGAAAGTCAGATGGGATATCGCTAGGCTCACACATTCTCCATACGAACGTGAGTAGCCGGCCGAAGTGGCCGCGCGGTTCTGGCGCTGCAGTCTGGAACCGCGAGACCGCTACGGTCGCTGGTTCGAATCCTGCCTCGGGCATGGAATTGTGTGATGTCCTTAGGTTAGTTAGGTTTAACTAGTTCTAAGTTCTAGGGGACTAATGACCCCAGCAGTTGAGTCCCATAGTGCTCAGAGCCATTTGAAACATTTTTTTGAACGTGAGTAGTCTTTTGATGCCACTTCATCATCTGAATTTCTGATGGGATGTTATCTATCCCTTCTGACTTACTCGATATTAAATCTTCCAAAGCTCTTTTAGATTCTGATTCTAATATTGGATCCCTTATCTCTTCTATACAGACTCGTGTTTCTTCTTCTATCACATCAGATTAATCGACGCCCTCATAGAGACTGTTGGTGTCATCTTTCCACCTCTGTTCTACATTTAACAGTGGAATTGCCATTGCACTCTTAATGTTACCAACCTTGCTTTAATACCTTGCTTTAATAATTTGACTATTCTGTATGATGAGACAGTCCTTCCGCCACTCATTTGTTTTTCGATTTCTTCACATTTTTCATGCAGCCATTTCGTCTTAGCTTCTCTGCACTTCCTGTTTATTTCATCTCTCAGCGACTTATATTTCTGTATTACGGAATTTCCCTGAACACTTCCTTCCGTTGCCCATGGTTTTTTTGGCAGCTACCTTCTTTGTGGCTATGTTTTTCTTTATAGCTTCTGTGACTGCCCTTTTTCAGACATGTTCATTCCTCTTCAATTGAACTGCCTACTGAGCTGTACCTTATTGCAGTGTGTATAGCCTTAGAGAACTTCAAGCATATCTCACCGTTCCTTAGTACTTCGGTGTCCGATTTCTCTGTGTACTGTGTCTTCCTCATTAATCTTTTAAACTTCAGCATACTCTTCAGCACTACTAAAGTGTTATCTGAGTTTTCATGTGCTCCTGGGTACACAGTATAATCCAGTATCTTATTTCGGAATCTCTGTCTGACATGATGTAATCTAAATGAATTCTTCCCGTATCATCCGGCCTTTTCCAAGTAGACCTCCTCCTCTTGTGATGATTGAACAGAGTCTCTGCCTTTACCAGCTGAAATTTACAGCAGAACTCAAACAGTCTTTCTCCAAGCCCATATCCTCCAGTAACGCTTTCTTCCATACCTTCTCCGATAACCACATTCCTGTCCCCCATGGCTATTAGATTTACATCTCCCCTTGCATGCTGAATTACGCGTTCAGCGTCCTCATACACTTTCTCTGTCTCTTCATCTTCAGCCAGCAACGTCGATATATGGACCTGAACTATCGTTGCCGGTGTTCGTCTGCAGTCGATTCTGATGAGACCAACCCTATCACTAAACTATTCACGGTAACTCATTCTCTACCCTTCCTTGCTGTTCATAACGAATCCTACTCCCGTTATACTATTTTATGCTGCTGCTGTTATCACCCTATACTCATCTGACCAGAAATCTTAGTCCACTTTCCACTTCATTTCACTGACGACCACTGTATCTAGACTGAGCCTTCGCATTTTCCTTTTCAGATAGCTTCCCTACCACGTTCCAGCTTCAAACATTTCTCGCTCCGACACGTAGAACGTTACCCTTCCGTTGGTTATTCAGTCTTCATGTGATGGTCACCTCCCCTTTGGCAGCTCCCTCCCGAAGTTCCGAATGGGGAACTTTGCCAATGGAGAGATCATTATGACACTTTTTCAATTACAGTCCACATGTCCGATGGATACCAGTCATGTATCACTAATGCAGTGGTTTCCATTGCCTTCTATAATCTCATGCCGTTGATCATTGCTGATTCTTCCGCCTTTCGGGACAGTTACCCACCCCAAGGGCAAGAGAGTGACCTGAACCTCCGTCCGCTCCTCCTCCCGCTTTGACGAGGCCGTTGGCAGAATGAGGGTGACTCCTTATGCCGGAAACTTTCGGCTGCCAAAGCTGGTGACTTTTTTTCTGAATTCAAGCGGTGGCTGTGCTCGAACCTAGGACCGAGAAAGTTTTAATTACTAATTAAAGACACATCCCGGAGACCAAGCTTACAACTCAACTACTGTCTGCAAACTAGATTCCACTAACCCCATTGTGTCTGGTCTGATAACGAACCCTGGTATGCTGCCTCTCATTGACAAACACATTCCTCCGTCCCTACACCTACAAACACTCCACATACTATACCAACGCAACTTCAGCCAATTCCCTCTCCCAGACAATGAGAACCGTCCCGATTTTTATCCCTCCTACGAAATTTAACTCTTGCCCACCTATCCCACTCCACATCAGCGATCCTGTCTCCTTTCCTTCTCCAACTGTTCCAGTCCATTTCCTCTTGCAACCACTTCCCTACCCTCACGACTCACTACCCCTTACTCTGTGTTATTCCCACCGACTGTATTTCCCACTATCCACCTCAGCTCTTACCTACCTATCAGAGCTCTATCTTCCTACTCACACCTCTCAATCTTTTTTAACGTACTTTGTTCTCTGGCAATACCTCTCACCCTAATGTAGCTCCATCAGATTTTAAGTGAAAAAGGAATGCTTTGGTGTTTTAATCATAGGAATTTTCACCTTCCTGTAATATATTTTTTAAATCTATACAGGGTGTTTCACAATTAATTTCATGCTACACATTTACAGAGGTTACAGAGAGGACTTCGTACATCAATATTTAAATAGGAACCCATGTTCGGAAATGTCATTCAACAAAGCTAAAAAGCATCATAGTTACAGGTGCCAGTGACTGTAAATGTATGTATATACAGAGGGATTAAATGATGATGTTACAAAATTTCTAGGACGATAGAGAAGGATAAGTGCTTCAATCTGATGTAAGGTTTCCTATACTCGAAAAGAACATGTCGAAAGTTATAAGCGAAAACCGTTGTACTGTAAACATGGACTCTAAAATCCTTATCTCAGAAGCTATGAACACGTGTTTATCTTCAGTACTGTGAAACACGTTTTATCTACTGAGCAAATGCTTATAGTCCTTAAAGTATGTATTTAGAGCCCATGTATACTGTACTCTGTTCCTTGTTTTGGTCGATACTATCATCTTTGAACGTAGTAGAGGTATTCCACTGTCAAAGGTATCACAATGGTTATAGCTTTCGACTCGTTCGTTTCCAGTAGCGGGGGCCTTGCCTCAGACTTGTACATTTAACATTCTCCATCATACTATAAACTTTGCAGCGTCATCACGAATTCACCCTGAATATATATATATATATATATATATATATATATATATATATATATATATATATATAGACGACGGCGCCTGTAGCTTTGACACTCCGTAGCATCGGTGAATGAAATTCTGGGTACTAAGTCCCTTCTACAGCCTCCATAGTTTGTAACATGTTTTGTAAAACACCCTGTATATTTCCGTTTTTTAACTGTCATCCTTTCATTTTTAATTTCAAATACAGAACAACCCAAGACTTTTTCGTATTTTTCATTGTCATTTTTTTTTTTTTTTTTTTTGTTATTCGCTTGGCTGAAAAGTGCAGAATTGTGGCAGCATATGGGGCAAGGGCGATGAAACCAAAATTTAAAAAAAAGCCACCACGTACCCTTATTCGAGGGTTGGAATCCCTCTTCCTCTCACGAATAAGAACTGACTGGGCTGCTCTCAGGGTTTAAATCCGATAGGGCATTGTTTTCAATCGTCCTCGCCTTTGCTGCCAATACTCTCTAGGTGTCAAAAGCTTCACCACCAGCACGTGCTGCCCATCATTGCATTCCATGTTAGTCATCATCGTCACAGCAAGATCTTGCCATCGCCACCTGTCAGCGCTAGCTCCCTTATTCACTGCCAGCCTTCACCTCCATCAGTGTCACTGCCGCATCGTTGTCTGTTTGTCACCGCTA
The DNA here is from genome assembly GCF_023864275.1 of Schistocerca cancellata. Lineage (NCBI taxonomy): Eukaryota > Metazoa > Arthropoda > Insecta > Orthoptera > Acrididae > Schistocerca > Schistocerca cancellata. Next base: position 195,436,493 of record NC_064628.1, read on the forward strand.
CTGCTTCCATCTGTTTATCGCCGCCACTGCATGCCTGAGATAGATGCCTCCATCCCTGTCACATCAGAGACATTCTCACCGTTCACAAGTTCACCCCAGCTCGTCAGCACTGTCACCACCCTGTTTCAGCAGCTGCTCACCAACGCCATTCAACACTCTCCTCCATCATCGACCACTCTACTACATCAATGATCCACACCTCTCCATCTCCTGCTCCCACAGTCAATAGATAGAGAAAGTCCTCTGACCTACCCCCCCCCACCACGTCTATCCCCTTAGGAACTGTGATTGCTGTGTACAGATGTGAGCTGAGTTGGCGACCCTTCGCTCACAGCTCCAGGCTGCGTTGACTTCCGCCACACAGCTTGAGGCTGCTGCCAAGGAGCATCCCTGTGGAGGGTCAGATATCGAGCATGTTCCACGTGTCCCCCAATAGGTCCACTGCTATGGCCACCCTGGGTACTGCCTGCACTGAGGTTGACCCCTCACCCATGGCCGAGTGGGAGATCATTCCAAAGTCTGGCGGCCGGCAATGAAAAACTTTCTGAGGGCCGATTGTAGGGTCTCACCAGATCGTTTGACGAACAGGTTTCAGGCGTTATCTGTGGCTGTCGAAGTCTCCAGCCAGATGCCACCCTGTTCTAGAGGAGGCTTCTTGGCCTGCAAGGTCTGGGCACTCACAGAGGGTGGGTTTGCTGGTAGTTGGGAGCTCCAACGTTAGGAGTGTAATGGGGCCCCTTGGAACATGGCTGCCAAGGAGGGGAAGGAAGCCATTCTCCACTCTGTGTGCATACTGGGGGGAGTCATTCCGGATGTGGAAAGGGTGCTTCCACATGCCATGAAGAGTACAGGTTGCAGGCAGCTGCAGGTGATGTCTCATGTTGGTACCAATGACGTGTGTCGCTTTGGATCGGAGGAGATTCTCTCTGGTTTCCAGAGGCTAGCGGAAATGGTAAAGACTGCCAGTCTTGCTTGAGAGATTAAGGAGGAGCTCACCATCTGTAGCATCGTCGATAGAGCCGACTGTGGTCCTTTGGCGCAGAGCCAAGTGGAGGGTCTGAATTAGAGGCTCAGGCGGTTTTGTGACAGTGTAGGCTGCAGTTGCCTTGACTTGCGCCATTGGGTAGTGGGTTTCCGGGTTCCGCTTAATAGGTCAGGAGTACACTACACACAGGAAGCGGCTACACGGGTAGCTGGGGCTGTGTTGAAAAGACAGGACGGTTTTTTTAGGTTAGATAGTCTCAGGGAACCACAGAAAGGGCGTCCGTCTAAAGGGGGACAGATAAAACACAGTATGTTCGTTGTAGAAACGATCGGTATTGTAGTCTTAAATTGTCGTAACTGTTTGGGAAAGAACAGAGCTCCAAGCCCTAACAGAAAGCACTGAAGCTCAAATAGTAATACAGAAATCTGCCTAAGCCGGAAATAAGTTCAGCCAAAATTTGTTCAAACGAGCTAACAGTGTGCAGAAAGGATAGATTAAATACAGTTGGAGGTGGAGTATTTATTGCTGTCAGAAGTAGTTTCCCTTTTAGTAAAAATGAAGTAGATAGTTCCTGCGATACGGTGTGGGTACAGGTTATACTTGACAATCGGACTAAGCTATTGGTTGGATCGCTTTACCGATCCCCCACCCCTACCCCCGACTCAGAAGATATAGTTGCTGAACAGTTCAAAGAAAACTTGAGCCTCATTTCAAACAGGTACCCCACTCACACAGTTATAGTCTGTGGTGGCTTCAATCTACCCTCGATATGCTGGAAACATTATACGTTCAAAACCGGCGGTAGGCATAAAAAGTCATTCTAAATTGTACTGAATGCTTTCTCGGATAATTATTTTGAACAATTAGTTCATGAGCCCAAGCGAAGCGCAAGAGATTGCGAAAACATACTTGGCCTCGTAGCAACAAATAATCCTGGACAAATAGTGAGTAACGTGATGAATACAGGGATTAGGGACCACAAAGCAGTTGCTGCTAGGCTGAATGCCGGTAACACCAACAACCATCAAAAAGAAACGCAAGGCATATCTATTTAAAAAATTTGATAAAAATGCTATTAACGCAGTTTTAAGAGACAGTCTTCACTCCTTCCGATCTGAATATGTAAGCGTAAAAAAGTTGTGAAATGATTTTAAAGAGATGGTATCGACAGCAATTAAACGATATATACTACACAAATTAATAAGTGATGGCACTGATCCCCCATGGTACACAAAATGGGTCAGATCGCTGTTCCATAAGCACCGGAAAAAGCATCCCAAATTTAAAAGAACGCAAAATCCCCAAAACTGGCAAAGTTTTGCAGAAGTTCGAAATATAGCGCGTTCTTCAATGCGAGATGCTTTTAATAATTTCCGTAACGAAACTCTGTCTCGAAATATGGCAAAAAATCCAAAGAGATTCTGGTCATACATAGAACACACCAGTGGCAAAACGCAATCAATACCTTCACTGCGCGATAACAACGGTAAAGTCACTGATGACAATGCCACTAAAGCAGAGTTATTAAACACGGTTTTCCGAAACTCCATCACCAAAGAAGACGAAGTAAATATTCCTGAATTCCAAGACAAGAATCATAGAAGTAGATATCCTCGGTGTAGCAGAGCAGCTTAAACCACTTAATAAAGGCAAGGCTTCTGGTCCAGATGGTATACCAGTTAGGTTACTCTCAGAGTATGCTGATACAAGAAGTCCATATTTATCAATTATATACAACCGTTCGCTCACAGAAAGATCCGTACCTAAAGACTGGAAAATTGCTCAAGTCACACCAACACCCAAAAAGGGAAGTAGCAGTAATCCGTCGAATTACATGCCCATATCACTAAAGTCGATTTGTAGTAGGGTTTTCGAACATATACTGTACTCGAACATTATGAAGTACCTCGAAGAAAATGATTTATTGACATATACTCAGCACGGATTCAGAAAATATCGTTCTTGCGAAACACGACTAGCGCTTTATACTCATGGAGTAATGAGTGCTATCGACAGCGGATGTCAACTTGATTCCATATTTTTGGATTTCCAGAAGGCTTTCGACGCAGTTCCTCCCAAGTGTCTTTTAACCAAACTGCTTGACTATGGAATATCGCCTCAGGTGTGCGACTCGATTCGTGATTTCTTGTCAGAAAGGTTACAGTTCGTAGTAACAGACGGAAAGTCATCGACTAAAATAAAAGTAATATCCAGCGTTCCCCAAGGAAATGTTATAGGCCCTCTATTGTCCTTGATCTATATTAACGATATAAGAGACAATCTTAGTAGCCGTCTTAGATTGTTTGCAGATGATGCTGTCATTTACCGTCTTGTAAAGTCATCAGATGACCAAAAAGAATTGCAAAATGATTTAGATAAGACATCTGTGCGGTGCGAAAAGCCGCATTTGGCCCTGAATAAAGAAACGTGTGTAACTAATCACATGAGTACTAAAAGAAATCCACTAAATTTCAATTACGCGGTGAGTCACACAAATCTGAAGGCTGTTAATTCAACTAAACTCTTAGAGATTACAATCACAAATAACCTAAATTGGAACGATCATATAGATAATGTTGTGGGTAGAGCAAACCAAAGACCGCGATTCATTGGCAGAACACTTAGAAGGTGCATCAGGTCTACTAAAAATACTGCTTACACCACGCTTGTCTGCCCTATTCTGGAGTATAGCTGTGCAGTATGGGATCCGCATCATGTGGGACTGACGGAATACATCGAAAAATACAAAGAAGGGTGTCTCGTTTTGTGTTATCGTGAAATAGGGAAGGTAGTGCCACTGACATGATACATGAACTGGAGTGGCAATCATTAAAACAAAGGCTTTTTCGTTGGCGACGGGATCTTCTTATGAAATTTTAATCACCTGTTTTCTCCTCCGATTGCGAAAACATTCTGTTGTCACCCAGTTACATAGGGAGCAATGATCATAAAGATAAAATAAGAGAAATCAGTGCTCGCACAGAAAAATTTAAGTGCTCGTATTTCCCGCGCGCCGTTCGAGAGTGGAACAGTAGAAAGTCAGCTTGAAGGTGGTTCATTGAACCCTATTCCAGGCACTTTATCTTGAATAGCAGAGTAATCACGTAGACGTAGACTACCGTACCCCGTCCTAGTACAGCAATTATGTATGCACCTCTCTCTATACCCCGAATCCCCTGTCTTTTCTCTTTCAGCGTCGACTCGCCAGCCACCTCCACCACTGCCGCATGTGTGAAAGCCCACCGAGTAACTGTTGCAACATCTGATGTCACAAGCATCACCTCATCGAACATCACTGCACTGACCACATCAAGTCCTGTTGAAGGGTAATCATCAACAACGTCGTTTCCTTCCGCATCCCATCCCTCAACCATCCTTCCCTCCAACAGCCGTTAAGAAACCTACAAAACGTCAAACCACTGACATCTCTCCTTCTACTGCACCTAAAAACCGAAAACCGAAACTGACAACACTCAGTATATGGATACGGCTCGTACTCCTCCTACTTTTTCCTCTAGCGTCCAAACCATCATCCTCTCCAAAGTTCTTCAAACCCAAATCTTCACCCTCGAAATAAAAAAGAAGTCCCTAACAAGTCTCCACATCCAACAATCATCCCAAGAAAGTACGATACTTCATCCTACTACAGTTGAGAACCTCAATTCCCATACTACTCTTCTCTCCAAAATTCTTTGAATTGCTTTTGGTCCCAATTCCTTCTAAACACCTCTTACCACCACATCCAGGGCTAAACAGCCCAATCCCCCTGCCATCCTTACAGCATCACAACGGTTGAAGTTGATATCATGGTTAAAGAAGTGGCATCTGAGACGAAAAACCACCTTATTTAGAAGTTCGATAAGCTCTTTGGATCAATAGTAACCATGGCCCTACTCACCTCGTCTGTGTCCTTTCTGAGGAAGTGGCATCTAAATTGAACAAAGTCGAAAAGGCCCTTCATATCAATAATGATCTTGGCCCCACTCGTCTCGTCTGTGTCTTCTCTGAATCTGCTACCATCACAGACTTTCTCCTTATAGACAGACCCCTTATCTACCACCACTTCATCAAGGTCGATTCTTCAATCTCCCATCCTGACACTGTCAAAAAAGGTGTCCACTACAATCACCATCTTACCGATGTCGTGAATTCAATTGTTACACTAGTGCTTCATTCGAAGACTTGAAGTCTTAGAATGAAGCACTAAAAAAAAAAGAAAAAAAATCTTAAGCTACATGGCTGTTGATGAATTTAATTGACACTGACAGATTCCCATAAGTCCTTCCATATCCTCGAACACCATGCATTCCATGTCGCTTTCTGCAGCTGTTTACTAGCCCCACATGGACCCCCTACCATGTCATCACTTTCCAACTCACCCACATCGAACATCTCCTCAACTCCTATATTACCCTCAAACTACATTCAAACAATCCCATTGTTTCCCCCCCGATCACCAATCCTGGGACGCTGCTGCTCCTTTACAAAAACGTCCTACTGGTCTTGTATCTACATACACTTCATATCGTACCCCAAAGCAACTTCAACCGACCCCCTCTCCCAAACAACGAAATCTGCTCCGATATTTATCCATCCCACCAGCCACAGCTTTTTCCACCTATCTCCACTCCACATCAGGGCTCCCCCTCTCTCTTCACTTTCCATTTCATTCCCTCCCTTTCCTTATCAGAACTACAGCCCTGTTCACCCACTAGACTCATTCTTCTTTCCATATTTCACAACACGCAACTTACTAACCATCCTATTTCTACATACACTAACCTACGACATATGAATTTATACCTACCATCATCCAAATGCTTAATCTGCCCAGAGTTTCTTTACTCAGCACGCTCTTCAGCTGTTTAGTGAAAGTGCATGCTTCATTTTAACAAATGTTGCAGTTTTCATTTTTAATTTTTAAAGACTGACATGTCCATTTTTTTCTTTTTACCTTTATCTGGCTATACTACCTGCAGACTACATTCTAATAACCCATTTTTCTCCCCTCTGATCAAGAAACATATTGTTGTGAACATCTGCAAACACATCCCACAGTCCCTATACCTACACACACTCCATATGATACCCCAAGGCAACTTCAACCAACTCTCTATCCCAGACAATAAGATCTGTTCCTTCCTACGGGCTTTCTCTTCCCACCAATCCCACTCCACATCAGGGCTCTTCTCTTCTTTACCCTCTCCATTGATCCCCATTCCATTCTTCCCCATACACCAAACTCTTTGTCATCCTCTCACATTCCCATCTTCTGTCTTCCCACTGTCCACCCAAACAACTACCTTCATCTCCACAGATTTATTATCAACAGATCCTTGTCTTTTGTACCTACATCACTCAGGACCATAGAATGCATTATCTCCTCCCAAAATACTTCTCACGCAATGTAGGTCTTCATATTTTATGTGAAAGTGGAGTGCTGTGGTGCTTTTTCGTAAAAGAAACTCACCACGTTGCAACATATTTTTAAATTGTGTATATTTTCGTCTTTTTAGCTGTCCATCTTGGATCTTCTTTGTTTTAAAATGAAGGTCATCACGTTTTCTTCTCATGTTTGTTATATTTTTAAGAACTACGTCGGTTGAAATGTGGAATATTGTACCACTGATAGCCATAATAATGAAGAAAAGAAACCGCAGCTCATTTAGCCAGATACCTGTATGTAAGGTGACGCTGATGCTTGCCACAGCGATTGGCAACAGTCCATATAGACTAGTCCACATCCACATAACATTTTCCACACTCACAACTATGTTATAAATTGCTGGTGCACGCAAGCCGACATTATTTTTTACTGGTCGCAACATCTGTTTAATTTTGTAAGGTGGTAAGATTTTGCCACCACACATTTGATATTACATTAGATTTACATTTATATTGGATCAGTGGATTGTATAATCAGATTATTAATCATTTCAGTGGCTGATACTGACTATCATCACATCATAACAATTTCTGTAATATTGCTTGTCTGGGAGTTAAGTGGAGCTGAGCACTGACAAAGAGTGAATCGGCCCACGCGTTCCTCAGACGCCGCTGTCGGCTAAAGAGCAGCTGGAAAGAGACTTGTTGCATTCTGCAGCAGTGGAAAATTACTGCCTTGAGAGAGAGCTGAGTGTGGAGGCAGCAGTTGACAATGCTCAAGGCCACAGATCCATTGTAGCAAGCACAGAGCGGATGGGACGTTGCTCTCTGGTGGACGGAAAAAGTTTCAGAATAGCGTACCTGGAGGAAGAGTATCGGGAAAGGAACAGGGTGAAAAGACATCCTTTTAGTTTGAAGGAATCCTCAGGATGAAAAACGATGGTCGCAATTTGACATCAAGAAATCATCTCACAGAAAGCGCTGAGGTAAGTTTCCCTATGAAAAGCAGAGACGTGTTTTTATTGGTGGAATGCTAAGGTAGTAGGACGGCAAATGGACACTTCCAGAAAATCTTCTGAAAGGAGTAGGAGCTGCATGTGATAGGCTAGCTGATTCATTACCCATGTGGTGAGAGATAATGTCTTTGTAATGGTGACTGCGATTCGTCATCTGAGTGTAATTGCAGACATCATGTTTCCAGGGCGTGTGTCATGGACAGAACACTTCCATCCAGGGATCAAGCAAGGGCACTTCCCTGCCTGGAAAGATCGAAAACAGTTCTCTCACGGGATCAACACAGAGACTTCACCGCCGACAGCCACAGAGGACTATCTGGTGATTAGACTTTGAGAAGTTCGACACGGAGAGCATGTGAAGTCATTTCGCTGTAAGAGTTGTTATTCTGTTTACTTGAATGATGATTGTTTAGATTTCTGTGGAATATGACACTGAAGTGATCCTTTATAGGAGAATACTTGAGTCAAATTTCTGGCTAGTAAGAAAACAGAAATCTTCTGTCTTCTACTGAGGTAATTTCATCCCTTGGAGTTTGCAGAAGGCACATTGCGTCCACTATGTAGACACAGAACTACAGGTATATCAGGAACATCATCTTCACAGTGACCAACGCTCTCGTGATCAGATCATCGGTGGAAGACAATTGCTTTCCCTACCTCAATAAGTGATATGCGCACTTCAGTTTGGGAGAAGGGGAAATACTCACCATAAATGTGTTGAGTTTCATTTGAGTGTCCACTGCATTCATCTGAAAGTGCGAGTCAGGATGAATGTGTTTAGTTTCTAACCGCTAGTCAGTATCAGCCAACTTCGTGTCCATTTAATAACAGGTGACTGGGAACCAGTAGGGGGGGCGGGGTGGGGGGTGGGGGGGGCGCAGTCTAAGATCAGTCAAACATTCGTTCTGCCAATCGCGAAATTGTAGAGTACAATTTAACGTTGTGGGCTTAATATTTATACACTTTCTTGCAAGCTGCATGTTTTTCCCCATAATTAATAATTTATGGTTTCCAGGCTGTAATACATTCTAGTGCCATCACGACAAAGATGATAAATGAATTAAAACTATAATATGATACCTCGTTTAATGGGAATCCGTAGGTGTAAACTCTCAATGGAAGGATCATCTTTATCATTTGTAGGCACAAGAATTCCATTGCGGAGACAACATTAGACAACTACACCGTACACACGCCATACATTACAGACACCACGGATATTTACAATTGTTCTGGGTGGCCGGAGGACTGGTCATATCCCTTCTCTGTTTACGACTCTACGTTGTTGCACCGCAAATTGGAAGCCATGTTAGACGAAGGCTTCTTCTCTCACTTTAACGCCTAATGCGAGGGACAGCGCTGTGAACAACACTCAATAGAGAGTACAGTAAAAAATATATGGACACAGAGGGCGCCAGCTCAGCACTGCCATTTCTGTGTTGTCATCATTACGGTAATATAGCCAATCGGATGCCAGGTAGTTGGTATAAAAGTGGGAACCTCGCCAGTTCACCATCATCACTCTTAGTCCCTGGCGACGATAATGGGGACAATTATCGAAAGATGCAGCAAATAAACCAAGAACTTTTTACGCATAGCAGTGGAAGTTTTTAGCTAACGCTAAAAGTGCTCAATATGGGGACAGTTTGTGACACTGCAAGCGTCCATACGTGCGGGCAGTTAACTGAAATCTCCGACATGAATTGCCTAGAACGCACGCAGCAGAAAATCTGCTCATTGGGTTGCCTGTCTACAGGCGTAAATTAATTCAGTACGACTGTAGGGAGAGGCTGATATTTACACATCTTGTAATGTGTCTGCACCCTACTGCAACTACACCATGGCCCGTGTTGCAGGTCTGCGTGGCACGTATTCGTCAAGTCCTCTGTACATTTGTCATCAGAGAAGACAACAAGCATGAAGGGATACACGTCGTCTCTAATAATGTTCAAATGCAGCGCAGTTGACACGTGGCCTTTGATTACTACTACAGGTCTCGTGGAATCGCTGGTTAAAATTCCCCATAGCAGAATGCTGACCTCGAGGTACTGTCCATGCCACAGGGTATGTTTCAAACAGCTGTTCGACTTCACGATGGTGTATCTGGACACGACCATCGACCTGCTGTAACAAGGAACATGTTTCATATGACCAGGCGATATGTTTACACTGATCCAAGGTCCATTCACGATCCTCTGCCTGTTGAAACAGTAATGGACGATGTCGTCGGGTCAACGTGGAAACACATAGTTATCGTCTCTTGAAGAGTTCCATGTACTATAATATGCACCGAACAGTGTGATCCTAAAAGTTCTGCCTACAGAATTGTTGTCTTTCATCAGGTCTGCCGCATTACGTCGTTACCTGTCCCATTTTACAGAGCTGACTAGCGCCGAACTCCACGTTCTGTAGTGAGACTTGGATGTCCGACACCTTGCCGCCAGCTTGTGATTTCACCATCTGCAACCACTTTCCATTCGTGCTCACGGCAGTAGTATTGAGACAGTCGACCAGCTTAGCCGTTTCCGAGGTGCTCGTTCCCAGACACCAGGTCACAATAATTTTTCCTTTTTCGGAGCTATTTGTCAGTGTATTTGCCATTTGTGACCCTTATTTCCGCTAGAGTGAATATCCATTCTTCTCGCTCCTCTCAAATATTCTTTACTTGCCGCATCATGCCCCCATAGTGTCTCCTGGCGGCATTCAGTTTCGCGGTAAGCAGTGATCACCATGTTCGGGGTGGCTACAATTACACTTTCGCTACTTGGGAGGCCCCCGAAAAACTAGTGATCGTAGGACAGTCCAATTTCGTGGCAACGTTTGAAAGAACATGCGGAAGAGATATAAAAAATAAACCATTGAAAGGAACCCTTTCTAATTTACACATGTTTCAATTGCGTACGGTTTTTACGTTTCATGTTACAAACGTTGCTCAATGTGACGATAATCATCATTCACAATGGCCTGGAACTGCTTTGTAGATACCGTTTCACAACTGTTAGAAGCACTTTTCATGTGATGGACGATGAAATGTTCAGCTGTTGTGACACATCTCGTACACTGCTTGTAGATCGCACATTGCGTCCAAGATTCTCAGCAATGATGACACTATCTTCAACAATTTCTGGCACAATCGACCGACGGCCTCTCCTGGGAGCAATTATCAAATCGCAAGTTAATTTGAACTTCCGAATAACTTTCTTCTAGCCTGGTTCGGAAAAAGAACCTCTCTGTATCCCTTTAACGGGTCGAACTCGCAAAGAGTTGCGGCGCTGTTGCTATTGTTATGATAAAACAGCTTTACGAATAGAGCCCTGCTCACCTTGTCCAGACCCATGGTGACTGTCTGAAACTGTAATGCACATCGGTACTTCCTTTTCAACCCTACATCGCCATGCCAGCACCAGCACGAACGGCAAGTCATGACACTAACACTATTTACGACACAAATCCTGCAGTGCACAGTCTGAACACCATTCCAGTAGTGTTCGGTATCCATACGGTAAACAGTTTTCCGTCTGCACTGTCTCAAGAAGTGAAAGCTTATAACCACCGTGTATCCGTTGATTGGTATATTTTAATTACTATTATTATTATTAAGTGATTAATCAGTAACACAAGGTGATAACTGAACATTTAACAACCTGCGGGCGCCAGAAGACGTTTGAGGACGATTCCAGCAGAAGGATTAAAACACGGAATTTTGGAGAAAATGTTTAAAGAGTAGCAAGGTATGTCTTACTCACCCAGGAGCATTTTACCTTCACAGCAGCTGACTGGTTTCGTATATGGGGCGGTTGAAGCTAGCAAATAGATGGACCTCGAAAGAAATAAGCAGAAAAGAAGAAAATATCTGTTTGTCAAGCTAAATAGGATTTTCAGAATTAAACTTCCGACATTTATAAATTGGTGTATATTGTCAGTTTTGACACATGACAGCTGGACATGGATCTTGATGCAAAAACTGTTCATAAACTTAGGTTTCGCCAGCAGTCAACGGAGATATTGGTGTTGTGTATCACTACAAGGGGCAGGGAAACAAACAGAATGATCCAGAAAGAGACTGGAATGGACACATAATGAAGAACGTATTGGAAATGAAACGCTTGGGTGGTTCTCGTATACAGGCAATTTGATCGAGGATGGAGGATTGCATTTGATCGAAGATTTCCGAAAGATAATTACAGATCAAGACGATGACCTAATCTAAGGAGAGTAGATGTCACTTGAAAACATACACAGCTGAAGAGAAAGCGAGAACGCAACGCATGGAGTAATTTGGAGGTGGACTTCATTCGTTAGTGGACGTGAAAACGTGAGTACTATTAAATTCAGTTAAAAATCAGTTTGTGCTGGAAGGTACTTACCTGTCCAGCGGCCATTTACATTTGTACCCAACAAGCCACCGAATAGCCTGTGGCGTAGGGATCGCATTGTATTTGTGCCTTCCGCTTTCTGCGCCGACGGTATTTCCGAAAGGCTATTGTCCCTATCCTTCTCTATAAACACAAAATGTTCCAATACTGTCACGTGGACATTACGTGAGATACAAATTTGACTAATTTTACGACTTGCGGTCTCGTAATTGTGTAAATAAAAGCTTCCCACGTTTCACGACGCCTTCTCTTAACGCCTCGCACCACAGTTTGTAGAGCGGATGTGTGACGTACTCATGCCTACTGAACTTTCGCCGTGACGAAGCACACAACTCGTCTTTCGATTTTCTTTATCTCTCCTATCAATCCAACTCGACAAGGGTCGTCTTTTGTGTGTGAACTGTCCTTTATTATGGTGCTTAAAGTAAATCCGAGCCTGGTATCTCCATTTCCCATGGCTTGAATGCCGTGTTGATTCTATGCTAAACCCTCCCAGACATACATTCTAGGGCTCTTGACGCCTGTGCAATATGAGGTCGTCACGTCAGTTCTTACTCTTTGAGTTGATATCGAGAGTCTTTTGCCAGTCCTCGTATCAGTTTTCGGAGTTGTTACGCAATGCGGAATATTTTGAATATGATGGATCTTCTAGTCATTCTGTGGTTCGTAGCGATTCTCGAACAAGGTACACTAAGAAATGTAGACTTTTTTACCAGGTCATTTATATTACATCGTGAACAGCATATGCCATGAGCTACTTTCGTGTCGTACAATAGCACCCCATGAAGCTTAGACAAGAATGAAGAGCTAATCTGAAGGTGTCACGTGTTCTGAACCTGTAAAAGATGTAGGAAGCACAGGTGGCTACGACTCCACCGTTCACTTTTTATTCACTTTTTATAGCGATGGACAGAACACCAAAAACACAACACATTACTATGCGTAATACGTTGTAGGAAGCCCTTTGGCACTCAAAACAGCTTCCATTCACGTTGGAATGGATAAATACAGTTAATACATGATTTTAAAAGGAATCTTACACGACTGTCCCTGTAAAATAGTGGCAAGTTTAGATAACGATTATGGAGGTTGTTTGTGATGATGGACCATTTTCCCCAAAGTAGACCACAAAGGCAAAATTATATTGGGAGCTGCTGAAAGTGCTGCCGAGGGACGACGTGAAAATTCATCCTCGGGCGCAGAAAACCAGTCATAGACGATGATAACTACGTGAACGGGGGTCTTCTCGTCTTGAAGCACTGCATCAACACTAGGGAACAAACATTGCACGATGAGATGAAGGCGGGCCGGTGTGGCCGTGCGGTTAAAGGCGCTTCAGTCTGGAACCGCGTGACCGCTCCGGTCGCAGGTTCGAATCCTGCCTCGGGCATGGATGTGTGTGATGTCCTTAGGTTAGTTAAGTTTAAGTAGTTCTAAGTTCTAGGGGACTGATGACCACAGATGTTAAGTCCCATAGTGCTCAGAGCCATTTGAACCATTTGATGAGATGAATCTAATGCCCAGAAATCGTCATATAATCCTTGGCAGTATGCGACCTTGCAGAATAACCATAGGGCCCATAGAGTATAACGATACGGCTGTCGCAATTATCACCGAGGCCCACCATGTTTCACTCTTCGGAGCAAAACCTGCGAGAAATTCGAAATAATGTAAAATTAGACTCATCCGACCAAGTAACTGTCTTCTAGTACGCCATAGTCCGTGTTTAATACCTTCAGCATCACTTTTTCCTGCTACGATCTTTTACATCAGTGATTAGTAGTTTTGGAATTTCACCGCACCTTGAAATTCCATGTTTATGGAGTCCCGTTCATGTTGTTTTCGTGCTAACAGATTTCGAGAGCGCGCCATTCAGTTCCGTACTGAGTTTTGCAGCTGTCGTCGTCTCAATTTTCGTCACATTTCTCTACAAAGACTGTCTACCACAATCACTAAACACAAACTTTCCTCCGCTTTGTGACTTACCAGATGCTGATTTCTCCGCTTTCCCTGTGTCTGGTATAAATCTTCGGAAGGGTTACTCTGGGAACACCAAACACTTTGGCTCCTTTGATTACGAATGCATCCACCATACGAGCACTGACAGTTCGCATACGTTCGAATTCACTTAGCTAAGAAATAACGCACTCACTGAGCACTGTATTGACCACTACTGACACGTGCATTGTATTGAGGATACCGCAAAAGTGCTATTCGTTGTCAAATACAACAGCGCAACCCGCAAACTTGGCTAGCATCTGGATTCATCTGCAAGCACTCATTTCTCGCGATTTTTCCGTATATTCCTGTACCGAGTTATATTGAACAATAAACTACCGAGTACTCTCACAAGTGTTGTGAAACGATATACAGTCACAATAATGGGGACGGGCAAGTATACCACACCACTATTTTACGAACTTCCAGCTTGGTGGGGCAGCTTGTTAATCAGTACAACGAAAAAGCAGTCCAAGTTGCAAACTTAGTTTCGCCTCGAGACCCATTTTCAAACCATCGTAAAACAGTTGAAAATGGCATTTCCGAAGCTGCCTAAAACGTGCAACAAACATTACAGTGCATACAGATAACTGTATGCACTGTAAATATTCATTGTACATGATGATTTGAAAATGGGTCTCTGCCCGTAACTAATCATCTGCTGAATAAACAGTAAAAGTTTGCAAATTGGACTGGTTTCTCGTTCTACCATTATTTTATTCTATTAGCTACATATAGCTAGACACTGTAGCTGATGTCTGCCGGGATTTTATGTCATTCCTCATCATTCAAGATACTTTGAGCACCGCTGAAGTAGCGACACGCTGGGAGAGAGACGTTCACGAAGTTGTTTACTATCTAGATGACAGACATGCCACGTCCCCTTAGTATAATGTCAGTCACAAAAAAACTTTACATCAGCATGTAGCGTGTGTCGCGATAGTAGGAGAGTATTGCTGGCAATGCTGCTGGCAATGTCGTATCACAGTCTTGGAACGTAAATGTATTCCAGCACGGGTCGTCAGATTTTTCTTAGGCTCTTAAGACTTAACGACTGAGGCTAACATTACCTTCACTTTACGGTCAGCAAAGAATGAGCCCAAGATGGAGACGACAGCGACGTCGTAATCAGCGGTGAGGCCGTGCTTCTCGTGGCGGACCTTCTGAGCCACGTTGAACTGCGTGCCTCCGCTGCCGCGTGAGGAGGTGCCGGTCCTGACGGACAGGCCTCTGTTGGGCGTCAGGGAGAAGCAATGCGCGGCCGTCAGCAGCCAGGTCTCGCTGATGACGGAGCCGCCGCACACGTGCCGGCCCAACGCCTCCAGCGACACCTGCCACGGGAATTGCGAGATATCGGCCGGCAAGCTGCCCACCACGGGGATTCCCACTCGGTTACTGCGCCCCCGAAGCGACAGCGTGTACGGCGTAGAGCTAATAGGAGGGGAGTTGTGGCCTCCGAGCGCCGAACACTGGCTGCGCAGCATGCTGGGCGGCACGGCGCCGCATGCGGACACCAGCAGCCACAGCGCGGCGGCTGACGGCAGCATCTCGGCCCTTTGTCCGGCAACGGCTGCGACCCTGTAGGCATTTACAAAGGCCCGTCATATCGATAAAGTGAAACCTCGCCCATCAGTACGTTTCTCACAGTTCAAAAAGTTAACTGAAGCGAAGTGTTTGTTACATTCTGTTTCGGAATTTTGGTCAAGTTAACACATCCACATACCCTGCTCTCCACATTCACGTGTCTAGAAGACCGTTCATTGAACCACTTTCACACCATTTCTCTACCGTTCCAGATTTACAGCGCGCGGGGAAACCGAAGACTTAAGTGGTAACATCTCTGTTTCAAAAAAATCTGTTGCTCTTTGTTGACTTAAAAGATACTTTGAGCCTTCTACACCGAAGCTCCAAAGAAACTACTATAGGCATGCGTATTCAAATACAGAGATATGTAAACAGGCAGAATACGGCGCTGCGGTCAGCAACGTCTGCAACAAACGTCTGGCGCCGTTGTTAGATCGATTACTGCTGCTACAGTGGCAGGTAATAAAGATTTAAGTGAGTTTGAACGTGGTGTTATAGTCGGCGCACGAGCGGTGGGACACAGCATCTCCGAGGTAATGGTGAAGTGGAGATTTTCCCGTTCGACAATTTCACGAGTGTACCATGAATATCAGGAATCTGGTAAAACATCAAAGGCCGGCCGGTGTGGCCAAGCGGTTAAAGGCGCTACAGTCTGGAATCGCGTGACCGCTACGGTCGCAGGTTCGAATCCTGCCTCGGGCATGGTTGTGTGTGATGTCCTTGGGTTAGTTAGGTTTAAGTAGTTCTAAGTTCTAGGGGACCTTAGCAGTTGAGTCCCATAGTGCTCAGAGCCATTTGAACCATTTTGAAAACATCAAATCTCCGACATCGCTGTGACCGGAAGAAGATCCCGCAAGAACGGAACCAACGAAGACAGAAGAGAATCGTTTAACGTGACCAGAAATGCAACCCTTCCGCTAATTGCTGCAGATTTCAAGGCTGGGCCATCAACAAGTGTCATTGTGCGAACCACCATCGATATGGGATTTAGGAGCCCAATGTCCACTCGTGTACCCTTGATGATTGCATGACACCAAGTTTCACTCCTGGCTTGGGCCCGTCAGCACCAACATTGGACTGTTGATGACTAGACACATGTTGCCTTCTGGAACGAGTCTCCTTTCATATTATGTCGAGCAGATGAATCCACGGACGCTGCATGTCATCAGGGAACTAGAATGAGATTTTCACTCTGCAGTGGAGTGTGCGCTGATATGAAACTTCCTGGCAGATTAAAACTGTGTGCCCGACCGAGACTCGAACTCGGGACCTTTGCCTTTCGCGGGCAAGTGCTCTACCATCTGAGCTACCGAAGCACGTCTCACGCCCGGTACTCACAGCTTTACTTCTGCCAGTATCTCGTCTCCTACCTTCCAAACTTTACAGAAGCTCTCCTGCGAAACTTGCAAAACTAGCACTCCTGAAAGAAAGGATACTGCGGAGACATGGCTTAGCCACAGACTGGGGGATGTTTCCAGAATGAGATTTTCACTCTGCAGCGGTGTGTGGGCTGATATGAAACTTCCTGGCAGATTAAAACTGTGTGCCCGACCGAGACTCGAACCCGAGTTCGAGTCTCGGTCGGGCACACAGTTTTAATCTGCCAGGAAGTTTCATCAGGGAACTGTTCAAGCTTGTGGAGACCCTGTAATGGTCTGGGGCGTCCGTAGTTCGACTGATATGGGAGCCCTGATTCGTCTAGATACGATTCTGACAGGTGACACCTAAGTAAGCAACGTGTCTGATCACCTGCTCCCATTCATATCCATCGTGCAGTCCGACGGACTTGGGCCATTCCAGCAGGACAATGCGACACCCTACACTCCCAGAACTGGTACAGAGTTGCTCCAAGAACACTCTTCTGGATTTAAACACTTCCAGGCATGAACATTATTGAGCATATCTGGGATGCCATGCAATGTGCTGTTCAGAGATCTCTACCCCCTTGTACTCTTACGGAATTAAGGACATCCCTGCAGGATTCATGGTGTCATTTCCCTCCAGCATTACTTCACACACTAGTTGAGTATAAAGCACGTTGCGTTGCGGCACTTCTGCATGCTCACGGGGTCTCTACACGATATTAGACAAGTGTACCAGTTTCTTTGGCGCTTATATAGTATAAGACAAAATTTCAAGCAACTGAACAAAATTGTTCGTTGGAATTCCGAGCTCTTCCTCCAGCGCCTCGTATACCCTTATCTGCCTACCTGTAGCGTATGGCCATAGCTGGGAGGCTTTCAAAAGAAGAATACCTTAGCGTGGCGTCAACAAGTGCCAGCATGTGTACGAAAAGGCAATTCCTTCGCTTCGTATCTTGACTTTTGTGTGTCTTACTGACTTTTTATATTGTATTTGTAATCTTGTACTATACAGCTTTGTCTTTCAAGGAAGAATGAATGATAAGAAAGTGTACTCGGGCGGAAAGGTACTAAAATAGCGTATCCAACGCGGCGTCGACGCAGTATGTCATCGAAGAGTCCAAAGAATAGATATGAGGCTGAGAGCAGTTCGGAAGGACTCAGTGCCTGCGCTACGATACTAAAAGACACTGACTAGGATTTTAATGTGAATTACTGATTGAGTTACAACGTTATAAACTTTCTTATCGTTTCTCTGTTATTTCGCAACACGTGAAATATAAGACTTGCGATGTAGACATCGCGTTGCAAGAGCGATGTCCTCGAGGCTTAGACGTCATAATAATTATTGCTTGTCCAAACTGCCCAAAAGTTATTATACCAAGTAGTACATTCACACGGATCGTATATGACGTCAACCGCCGAATCTCCTATCAATGCGCCTGCTTCGAGTAGAGCTAAACGGAACTGTAAAGTTTTGTGCTTTCATGGAATTGCCATAACCGATATTTCAATCGTTCTTTGAGAACCTAGCGGATATAATTTCGACCGCAAAGGCAACTGTACGACAGGCCAGTCCTGTGATGATAGATTGATGGTCAGAGTTTTCTAAAAGTACAATTTTTTCGTTTGCTCATGTCTGTAACGCATTCTAATACGTCAAAGGCGTTTTTCTCGGAATACTATTTTTCAACACAGCACGCAGTATAGATCCAACAATTTTTCATCTTTTTATTTGATAATTTAACCACGACTTTTAAATAACATTTCATAGTGAACCACGAAGGGGAAATCGATTAGCTAATTTAAGCAACAGTTATTTACAAATAACTATCACTTTTTCGGGTCAAAACTGAACGACTTTATTCAGACGCTCGCCAACTACACATAAATAAATTTTTCTGAAGTGCCCCCCGTGGTGTACTAGCTACACTCATGTACATTACATACAGCAACTTGGCACCAGTTATAGTGCGTTCCGCACAACTCCTTAAATTCAACGTGGCTCGACAGAAATGCTACAGTGTCTTGATTTTGTAATATTTTCCGACAGCAAGTTTTGTCATGTACTTAAAAATGGTTCAAATGGATCTGAGCACTATGGGACTTAACATCAGAGGTCATCAGTCTCCTAGAACTTAGAACTACTTAAACTGAAGTAACCAAAGGACATCACACACATCCATGACCGAGGCAGGATTCGAACCTGCGACCGTAGCGGTCTCGCGGTTCCAGACTGTAGCGCCTAGAAACGCAAGGCCACTCCGGCCGGCGCTAAGTAACTACTCCAAGTATTATTTCCCCATCTCTTTCCCTTCCGGCCGAAATATAAATGTAAAGAAAATGCTTTTATAGGCCGTTAGCGTCGTGTTACCCCTTAAATGTAGCCACGCAAGCTCTGAATTCTCTTATTTTATTACAATTGTCATTTCTCGCTATGTTAACGGGTGCCAAAAAAATATTGTCGCATTTGGAGGAAAACTTTGGAGATTCCAATTTCGTGAAGATATCCCGCCGCAACAAAAAACGTCTGTGTTTTAATGACTGTCGCCCCAATTCACGTATCATATCCGTGATAGTCTCTCCCATATCTCGAGATAACACAAAACAAACTGCTCCTCTTTGAACTTTTTCGATGTCCTCTGTCAATTCCATCTGGTGAGGATCCCGTACTCCACAGCAGTCCCCTATCAGAGGACGGAAAATCGTGGTGGAGGCAGTCTTTTTTAGCAGATGCGTTGCATAAATTTTCTGCCAATAACATGCGGTCTTTGGTTTGCCTTTCCCACCACATTATATGTGGAATCGTTCCAATTTAAGTTATTTTCAGTTGTAAATCCCAAGTATTTAGTGAATTCACAGCCTTTAGATTTGTGCGATTTATCATGTAACTGAAATTTAACAGATTCCTTTTGGTACTCATTGGGATGACCTAACACATTTCATTGTTTTCGTTCAGTTGACACTTTCCGCACCATACAGATATCTTGTCTAAATCATTTTACAGGTGGTTGTGATATTCTGATGACTTTCTAGACAGCAGATGACAGTATCATTCGCAAACTATCTAAGATGGCTCCTCAGATTGTCTCTTAAATGGTTCATCTACATTAGGATAAGTAGAGGGCCTGTTACACTTCCTTTGGGAACGCCAAATACCTCTTACGTTCTATTCGGTGACTTCCATCAGTTACTACGAGTTGTAATCTTTGCGACAGGAAATCACGAGTCCAGTATCATAAGTGAGAGGATCCTCCACAGGCACGCAACTTGAATGTAAATCGCTTCTGTGACACAGTATCAAAGGTATACCACAAATCTAAAAATACGGAATCAATTTGACATATCTATCAATAGTAGTCATTACATCATGAGAATAAAGAGCTACTTGCGTTTCACAAGAATGATATTTCCTGAATCCGTGCTGAGTGTGTTTCAACGGATCGTTTCCCTCGAGGTAATTCAAAAATGTTTGGTTCAAATGGCTCTGATCACTATGGGACGTAACATCTGAGGTCATCAGTCCCCTGGAACTCCGAACTACTTAAACCTAACTAACCTAAGGACATCATACACATCCATGCCCGAGGCAGGATGTGAACCTGTGACCGTAGCGGTCACGCGGTTCCAGACTGTAGCGCCTAGAACAGCACGGCCACACCGGCCGGCTAATTGAAAATATTTGACACGGTATATGTTCCATATTCCTGCTACAAATGGAAGTCATTGATCCGGGTCTATAATTCATAGACTTACTCCTACTTCCTTTCTTGGGTACTTGTGTGATCTGTGCAACTTTCCCGTCGTTACAGATCTTTCGTATATAACTGTTAAGTACTACGCTATTACGTTAGCATACTCTGAAACGAATGTAACGGATATACGGTACGTACGGGAGGACTTTACTAAGTGATTTAAGCAGGTTTGATAAACCATGTTGGCAGCAGTTCTTGATTAGAATTCTCGAATACTTACTTCACTTCCTTTGGCGAAGGCATTTCTGAAAACAGTATTTAGCAACTCCGTTTAGTGGCACTGTTATCAGTAACATTATATTAGTTACTGCAGCGTGAAGGTATTAATTACATCCTGCCCCTGGGATCCTTCACATACGACCACAATTTCTTTGGATTTTCAGTCAGATTTGAGACAGAGTTTCGTTGCAGAAACTATTAAAAGCATTCCACACTGAAGCTCACTTTAATTTTCGAGGTTCTGTAAAACATCGCCAATCTAGAGAGTTTGTGAGATTATTACAGTATTTAACTTGTGTTCTGCGTATTGTAACATTTCACCCATGTTGCTGTATGTGAAATGGAAACTTAGCAGCGCAATAAGCTACAAGGATACGCTACCTGATCCAAAGTATCCAGACACCAATTAGGAGACGAATACGTTATGGGAGTGACAGTGATCAATGTGCTACAAATATTTACTATCAAAAACAGTCTTGATCACAATTTATTTATTACGGTGACCGGTTTCGACCACTACTGTGGTCATCTTCAGACCAATGAGTAAGAACCTCCTTCTGCTCGAGAATCACTAGTAGTGAAACCATTCACCGTAATAAATAAATTGTGATCAAGACTGTTTCTGATAGTAAAAAAAAAAAAAAAAAAAACTTTCACTGTGGTTTCTAAACGTCTTTGGAGGAATGGCTGCGCATTCTTCCTCAAGGGCTGAAACCAGAGAAGATAACGATATTGGGCGCTGGGGTCTGCAGTCTTGTCACAATTTCCATAGATAGAACTGCATGACAGTGTGCATTGACATGGTAACACAAAGCATCATCGTCTATGAACTCTACTCTACTGCACGCAGTACACAATGTTGTCAAATATATCCATATCCTTCCGCTCTTAGCGTTTCCTTAAGTGCAATAAGGGGATCATACCCTAACGATAAACAGTCTCCTACTGTAACATCACCTTCTGCGTAATTCACTCTTGCCACTATAGTTGTTAGCAGGTAACGCTCTCCAGACATAACGCAATCGCTTCCTTCGGAGAGCCGCAGTGCATAGCACGATTATCACTCCAGATCTCTTGCTTTCATTTATATACTGTCCAATGGCCTCACTCTTTACACCACCTCACTTGTCGCTTAGCACTGACTATTGAATCGTGTTCCTAATAATGAGCTGCTACATCATTGTATCCCCCTGTTTTTGGCTTCTTATGCACAGTCACTATTTTAGCTGGACTACTGGTGGCACTTTGAAATGCACAAGTGAATCCTTCTGTTGATTTAATTTTACGCGATTTTTTTACACCCAACCCCAGAAATTTTCGGCGGAACCTGTCATGTACATGAGATGTGCCTGGTCTTCTTTTAGCTACGGTTGTTAATTCGCATTTCCATTTCACAGTCGATATGTGCAGAATTAAATGAGTTGACATGTCACTGATAGATTTGTTAGTCAATTGATGTCCTACAAAACGTCGACGTTGTAAGTCACTGAGCTCACCTGACCGCTCATTTCAGCTGTTATAGCACAGCAAAATGATTCTGAACACCTGTTACATTGGCGGGTCAGCCTATAGTGATATCTAGTAGCCACCTGCACATTACACAGGCGTATCTGTATTTTCTTATCAGATATTGTGTAAGACGACCGATTCATTAATTTCGTGTCTGGATCACGCATGCGTACAATATGTATCCTAATATACACTCCTGGAAATGGAAAAAAGAACACATTGACACCGGTGTGTCAGACCCACCATACTTGCTCCGGACACTGCGAGAGGGCTCTACAAGCAATGATCACACGCACGGCACAGCGGACACACCAGGAACCGCGGTGTTGGCCGTCGAATGGCGCTAGCTGCGCAGCATTTGTGCACCGCCGCCGTCAGTGTCAGCCAGTTTGCCGTGGCATACGGAGCTCCATCGCAGTCTTTAACACTGGTAGCATACCGCGACAGCGTGGACGTGAACCGTATGTGCAGTTGACGGACTTTGAGCGAGGGCGTATAGTGGGCATGCGGGAGGCCGGGTGGACGTACCGCCGAATTGCTCAACACGTGGGGCGTGAGGTCTCCACAGTACATCGATATTGTCGCCAGTGGTCGGCGGAAAGTGCACGTGCCCCTCGACCTGGGACCGGACCGCAGCGACGCACGGATGCACGCCAGGACCGTAGGATCCTACGCAGTGCCGTAGGGGACCGCACCGCCACTTCCCAGCAAATTAGGGACACTGTTGCTCCTGGGGTATCGGCGAGGACTATTCGCAACCGTCTCCATGAAGCTGGGCTACGGTCCCGCACACCGTTAGGCCGTCTTCCGCTCACGCCCCAACATCGTGCAGCCCGCCTCCAGTGGTGTCGCGACAGGCGTGAATGGAGGGACGAATGGAGACGTGTCGTCTTCAGCGATGAGAGTCGCTTCTGCCTTGGTGCCAATGATGGTCGTATGCGTGTTTGGCGCCGTGCAGGTGAGCGCCACAATCAGGACTGCATACGACCGAGGCACACAGGGCCAACACCCGGCATCATGGTGTGGGGAGCGATCTCCTACACTGGCCGTACACCACTGGTGATCGTCGAGGGGACACTGAATAGTGCACGGTACATCCAAACCGTCATCGAACCCATCGTTCTACCATTCCTAGACCGGCAAGGGAACTTGCTGTTCCAACAGGACAATGCACGTCCGCATGTATCCCGCGCCACCCAACGTGCTCTAGAAGGTGTAAGTCAACTACCCTGGCCAGTAAGATCTCCGGATCTGTCCCCCATTGAGCATGTTTGGGACTTGATGAAGCGTCGTCTCACGCGGTCTGCACGTCCAGCACGAACGCTGGTCCAACTGAGGCGCCAGGTGGAAATGGCATGGCAAGCCGTTCCACAGGACTACATCCAGCATCTCTACGATCGTCTCCATGGGAGAATAGCAGCCTGCATTGCTGCGAAAGGTGGATATACACTGTACTAGTGCCGACATTGTGCATGCTCTGTTGCCTGTGTCTGTGTGCCTGTGGTTCTGTCAGTGTGATCATGTGGTGTATCTGACCCCAGGAATGTGTCAATAAAGTTTCCCCTTCCTGGGACAATGAATTCACGGTGTTCTTATTTCAATTTCCAGGAGTGTAGATAAAATATATGGTACAAAGCATGCAACTAAGAAACACACTATTACAAATTGATAAAGTACAGTAAATTAGAACATATCAGCACAGTATCAGACTACATTGTGTCCAGTTGAGTTTCCCGCTACTTGGTCACTTGTTGGGCGTGTTGGGCCTAGGGGACAGTGTGAAATAGACGTAGTATGCTGCAATAAACTGTTGTCCGCAGCTGTGCATGCAAATAAGTAGTCTCGTTGTGATGAGTGATGGTGAGTAAATAAGCTATTCTATGTGCAATAACACCAGCTGCCCTCATACGTCTGCCTGCTCAGGTAAGCACAGCTCATTATATTCCCCCATCCCCACCACACACACACATGCACCCCCATTCCAGCTGTCCCAAAGCAAGATGTACCAGCATGTGCAGCGTCACTGGCGAGCAGAGCGTACAGGAGGCGCATGGGGAGCAGCGAGCATCTATGCATTATGCTATTGAAGTACCTATACAGTACACAATTTGTACATTACACGATAAACAATGTGAAAGTGAGATTAAACACGCTGAAGATTACATGAGCTCCTATTCATTAATTTGAATTGCATCATATAGACCGAGCGAGGTGGCGCAGTGGTTACACACTGGACTCGCATTCGGGAGGAAGACTGTTCAATCCCGCGTCCGGCCATCCTGATTTAGGTTTTCCGTGATTTCCCTAAATCGCTCCACGCAAATGCCGGGATGGTTCCTTTGAAAGGGCACGGCAGACTTCCTTCCCTGTCCTTCACTAACCCGATGAGACCGATGACCTCACTGTCTGGTCTCCTTCCCCAAAGAACCCAACCATCATATAGTAAATATATCAATAAATAAAAACATTTTCACAACTATGGTAAAGATTACAAGTCAAAGAGTAAACAAGTCTTTCAAAAAGTCAATATTTAACCCTAATCAAATCAATAATTATCTTGTACTACACACTTTCTAAAGTATCCTACGTTCTTCCTCAGTGTTTAAGCTATCTCTATACCAAATTTCAGCGAAATTGGTTTAGCGGGTTAGTTCTGAAAAGTAACAGACAGAGCTACTTTCGAATTTATAATGTTAGTGTGGATAAAATTTTTTCCGTGATCCGATTTTGATGAAATAAAGGCTGTACCGTAAACCAATATATTCTCAAATCACGGTATCTTCTTCTGTGTCATCCGATTTTCGTGAATTTATGCCTGCACAATGCTCCAATCATATGCTCACGTCACCATGAAAAAGATTAGTTTGTTTAAACAGACAAAGAAGCAGACATCAAATTTTAAATCACGATATCTTCTTTTTCTATCATCCGGTTTTGATGAGAAAATCGCTTACTGTAGCTATTGTACGAGGAGGTACAGGAGTACCTAATGTTCCAGGGCTTGAAAATTTTGTAGACAGAGACATTATTGCCTACCGTACCTACCACATGGCAGAACTTGCAAATAAAGACTTTGGTAAATCTGCCTATATGTCTACCTCTGCCTTGTCATTGTATACTCGTAACAAAAGAAAAATATCTGTAAATGAGTCTGTATCCATTTGGGTGAAAGGTAAAGGAGTATGTGAATATGTAAAATTTGTTGGTGACTGTACTTTGTATTTTCATAAATAAAGTGATCTGTAGCGTAGTTACGTGTGAAAATCCCATTAAAATTCCTCTAGTGGCTTCAGACAGACAAACAGACAGGCACGACCGTTTCTCAGATTTATTGTAAGTATACAGATAACACCGCAACCACAAGCATTACTACTATTAGTCGAAAGGAATCCCCATCTTACTGTTGCGGCCACATGTAGTAAGCGTTGCTTCACGCAGTGGAGAATGGCAAAACAGAGGCACGAAGGCGACCGAGGCGTTGCGAAGTAAGCACGCACAGATAGCCTTGCTGACAGCAGCAGTCTACCAACAGGCTGACGCTAGGACGCACACAGACCGAGCGCCAAGCAAAGCCTGGAGAGTGCTGGGTAAGGGGAAGTGAGGCCAGCACACTAAGTTACGCTGCAATATACTGCGGGAGTAATAACAAAAAGCTACCACCGAGGGTAAAAAACGTCCTCCTGCCGGAGATAAATAGTGGAGCGCAGGTAGCAACAGACAGAAGCCATTAGGAAGCAGTTCGGATCTGAGGACGGACGGGGTCCATGTCCGAATGTTCAATCTTCTTAGGTGACGATTCCGGAAGTCTCTTCCAGCTCGCAGGAGTCATCCGTTCGCCGCCAGATGTCAGCTTCAGCTCTGGAGGTCGGCCCGAATTCGGTCGGCACCATGGCTGACTAAATACAGCGAGAACTTTCAGCAGGACCGGCCGCCGCGTGGTCTTGGTCACAGGCGCCGCCGGGGACTGACGCCCGGACTTCACGGCAACCCAGCCCCACGGCACGTGGTCCGTCCATGACGGGCCTCGCGGACATCGCGACTGATGGCTTCCCAGCAGCCAGTGCAGCAGGCATCGGCAGCTGACGTCACGGCGACGTGGCTCCGTGGGCGTGCCCGTACTGTGGGGCCGAGCGGCGACGAGTTCATCTCAGCCGCAGGGCATCCTCGCTTCAGCAGAGCACTGGTGGCCTGAGGCTCCCAAGCGCGATGAGCGGCGCGCATTGCCGGAGAACCTACACAGCAGCAGCCAGGAGGAAGGATCCGCAGGGCAGGGCAGCGACGACAAGGGTGAAATTGTAAAGAAAGTTCAGTAAGTAATTTTAAAGCTCCACACCATCTCAGTCTTTGGCGCAGCGACTGTGTCTGCTGCTAACAAGTGGTGCAGAAGTCGTAACATTACTAATCAGTATTTGGTTGTCACCATGCTCGACCTCACTTGGTTGACAGACCTTCATGTCTCCTATGGAAGATCAGCCATGATATACCTCTATGAAATGTAATGAAAATAACCAGAGAAGGCAAAAAATTAGTCGCTCCCTAGATCATCACGAAAATACCCTGTGACATCTCCTATGTACTACGTAATGGAGTCAGCTGGGCAAGGCACAGAGTCTACAGGTTTCTTCTGATATGCTATACCCAGATGAAGCCACTATTTAACGGCTGTATCCAAATGAGTGACGTAATTGCTGGGATTTTGACTGCTACGTTTCATCCATTGTACCAAATGGACCCAGACTTTTTATATTGGAATGAGGTACGTTATATAGCCTGGCAGTTGCAATGTGATCGAACACCTGAGTATTTGTCAACTGGAAACGTAAGTGTGCAGCCCTGTGAAATAACCTTCCTAGCCCATGTTCACATTATCATGAATGGTAGGACTCAAGTCATGAAACTAAACTACCCCCATAATATCACAGAACCAGCTCTAGCCTTAAATAGCCATACATACACTGGCACATCGACACACTTGACACCTTGCATCAGTTCAAAAGAGAAAGACTCATCTAACCACACTACATTCATCCAGTCAGTTCAGTCCAGTAATCGTGTTGTTTTGTCTCGTCAAAGATATGTAGATTTATATAATACTGTGAGCTTTTCCTTTTGAAGGGTATCCAATTGCAAACCTCCATTTCATGAAGTTTCCTTTGCAATCTTCACTCGGAAGCTGGTGAGACGGATATTCATTCACTGACAGCAGCAATTCCTGATAGATTTCAATCTGACTACTTTTGACATGATATGGCAAATGTATCGTGTCCCTGTCAGTTGGGATCCCTTTCTATCCCTACATTTTCACATTGTTACGTGGTTGTGAGTGGTACAGCATTCTTTACACATATACTAGACGTTTTCCCATGGTTTCGATCTTGAATCCGTTCGACAAACATATTGAACAAACCTCCTCCTGCCTTTTCTGTAACCATCTCTTCCTTCCTCTAGCCTTCCAACTCATCCATACACATCCATCTACATTCTCCTCCCCTCTTTCTCTCATTTTCTTGTCCTCTTCCTCTCTCTTCGTTCGTTTTCTCCACCCTCTATTTCACCGCACCTTCCTCTCCCTTCCCTCTGACCATATCGTCCTGCTCCCCTCTCTTTCTATCTCTGCCTCCCCCTCTCTTCCGGTCCATCTTCCCACTGCCTCATTACACCGCCTGCCTCATTGATCCTCCCCTCCTCCTCTCTGTGTCCATTTCCTGCTCTCCTCATCCTGTCCGTAACCTCCTCTGTCCATCTAAAGTTGTCCCCAACGAAGCTCACTGGCATGTGTTTAGTTGCCCTTGCAGTATAGTTCAATATAAGAGCCTGATACTACTCCCACAACATGCCTGCCAAGCAATGGAAAAAACACGCTTTTGCCCATATATCCGCTTTTATTGGACCAAAGAGGTTATAAACCTCACAGTATAGATATGTGTCAGTCCACTGTTTCTGAGCCAAAGTTGGTTGAAATCGATCTAGTAATTTTGGAGGAGATTCCAGATATACACATATGCACTCAATTTTTCTATATACGATGACAGAGAAAAAAGTACCAAAAAGTAATTAATGTAGAGTAATGAAATTTCGGAAAAACGTTTGTTTTTTTCTTTTTTTCATCACTCTTCTGACTGGTTTGATGCGACCCGCCACGAATTCCTCTCCTCAGCCACCCTCTTCATCTCGAACATTTGTATAGGTAACATATTTAAGTGATTAATATTGCCAGGTCACAGGTTAAGTAAGTGTTGGACAAGCCATTGCAAATGTGAAATGCTGGTACATTAATAGACGGTGTAGGCGACGGAATATTGGATGCAAGCATGCAAACGTACATGCATTGTGTTGTACAGGTGCCGGATGTCAGTTTGTGGGATGGAGTTCCATGGCTGTTGCACTTTGTTGCTCAGTGCAGGGATGGTTAATACCGTTGTGGATGACGCTGGATTGAAGACAAATCCGGTGATCGAGCGCGCCAAGATAACGTTTCGACACACTGTAGAGCATGTTGGATTGCAACAGCCATATTTGGGCGAGCATTATTTTATTGGAAACACTCCCTAAAATGTTGTTCAAGAATGACAGCACAACAGGTGGAATCACCGGATTGGTGTACACATTTTCAGTCATGATACATGAGATAACCACGAGAGTGCTCCTGCTATCATACGAAATCGCATCCCAGGCCATAACTCCTGGTGTAAGTTCAATGTGTCTAGCATGCAGACAGGTTGGTTGTAGGTCCTCGCCGGCCGGAGTGGCCGTGCGGTTCTAGGCGCTACAGTCTGGAACCGAGCGACCGCTACGGTCGCAGGTTCGAATCGTGCCTCGGGCATGGATGTGTGTGATGTCCTTAGGTTAGTTAGGTTTAATTAGCTCTAAGTTCTAGGCGACTGATGACCTCAGAAGTTAAGTCGCATAGTGGTCAGAGCCATTTGAACCATTTTTTGTAGGTCCTCAACTGGCCTCTTTCTAACCACCATATCGCCATCACTGGCACAGAGGCAGAACCGGCTTTAATCAGGAAACACAGCAGACCACTATCCTGTGAGCTTTAAGTTGCACGGTCGCAGGTTCGAATCCTGCCTCGGGCATGGATGTGTGTGACGTCCTCAGGTTAGTTAGGTTTAAGTAGTTCTAAGTTCTAGGGGACTGATGACCTTAGCAGTTAAGTCCCATAGTGCTCAGAGCCATTTGAACCATTTTTTAAGTTGCAACTAAAGTCGCAAATGATGGGGTTTTTGGTTAGTGGAATGCATGCTACTGGGCGTCTGCCTCGGAGCTGTCCTTGAAGCAGCCGATGTGTAACACATCGTTGTGTGACTGTGGTGACAACTGCTTCTCAGATTTCCCCTTCAAATGCAGTGTAATGAGCCAGAGTTATGCACCGGAAATGATGGTCTATCCTTTCGATAGTGCCAAGTGGTCTTTCGGAGCCTCATCTCCTTATGACTATACATTCTTGCGGCCACCGCTGCGAGGCATTATGTACGGTGGCTTCTTTCCTGCCAAGTCTTTCTTTAATATCGCAGAAGGAACATTCAGCTTTTCCTAGCCCTATTACAGAACTTCGTTCAAACAGTGAGCTGTTGATAATGGCGTCTTTGTCGCCTTACACGATTTCTTGACGCACCATGTTCCGTCTCAAAAGTAACTAATGCTCACGATCGTTACAACGTGTATTTAACCCAGACCTGATTTTCGTCCCCATAGTGACGCTGTTAGTGCCACTTTTAAGCGACTGACGCGAAATTCCAACAGACATCATCTTTGACATGAACAAACACGCCTACCAACTTTCGTTTATGTCGCCCAAGACCTTCTTGGTGCTGAAAATATTTTCCCGTCATTATATGTCTAACAGATATGACAGTGTGCTCTGATAGACGACAAACACGATTTCCCCTTCATCAGACTCTTTGCTGACCTATCTTACGCCGACTCGCACGTACGTACTACTTCAGTATGGCTTACGTCAGCGATGGAGGGTTATACGAATGCCTACAACCAGTTTCACTCTATCTACAGCTCACCAAAAAGAAGCGTTTTAAGAGGGTGAATAGTGAGTAGTTCCATTAGTTTATTGTAAGTGTAACATGTTTCTAACTGAAATTACTAACCCAGATTGACTGCATTTTTCAAATCTATTTCTCGTCATCTCTAAGAGAACACAGAGGACATTTCGGTGGCCAGTAGTATTTCATATTCGATTTCTTTTTTACCGTTTTTGCATCGCCTGTATGATCATCAATGAGATGAAAAATGCACTTTCTGATAATCCTATTAAAAGATAATATTCATGCTAGGCGATTCAAGATACAGTCAGAATATTAATACTATCTGCCAAGAGTTTTACAAAATTTGACGATTTCGTATAACTAATGCCTTTATTTTCTTGTGTCTGGATGAATTTTCTGCTATGGTCTCTGACTTATGTAACCTCTCCTAAGGTTTTCGACCCAGTACTGGACAACGTTAACAGCTCCATTGTTTCGAATCAACAGATGTTCGAGTGTGCACTTCCAGGAAATGATAGGACAATCTAATGTGTATCTATATCCATTACATCACCAAGTCCACCCCCGATAGCTGAGTGGTCAGGGCGACAGAATGTCAATCCTAAGGGCCCGGGTTCGATTCCCGGCTACGTCGGAGATTTTCTCCGCTCAGGGACTGGGTGTTGTGTTGTCCTAATCATCATCATCTCACCCCCACCAACGCGCAAGTCGCCGAAGTGGCGTCAAATCGGAAGACTTGCACCCGGCGAACGGTCTACCCGACGGGAGGCTCTATTCACACCTCACCAAAACTTTCATCTTACAGTCCCCATCATCATAGTTTTATCTCCTTATTGGTGCAACATTTGCTCGCACTGCTCCCAGCGTAAATTGCGTAATCGGTAGTGAGCATCCTGTGTACGCTCCTTGTCTAAGAATACTGGGGCGGTCAGGGATTGGTTAAGTTTCATTCTGGTAGCAGCAGTAGCAACGCACCACACGATCCTTGATTATATGTCGTTTTCAAAGCACAAAAACGCAAGTAGTACAGGAGAATTTGCCTTCCGGTAATGGCTGCCACATCACGATATGTTTCCATTACATTGGTTAGACTTCCAATAGCAATTACAATGTTTCGATAATCATTCAAGTTTCTGTGAATAACTTGTTTTGACTGTCAATTGAGAACATAGATGAAAAAGTTGAAATCAGTATTGAGACATATCATTAGATGAAAGTTATTTTTATATTTTATTTATTATATTTTATTTATTTATTTATTTATTATTTGAGGTGGGGGAGGGCAGGAGAAGGTTGTTTCTCCATTAAGACGATGAAACCTTCCGAGAAACCAAGCGCAACCCACTTCCTCGTAACAGATCGTTTTAAATTTGCGTCAGTTTCAGCCCTGCGAGGATTCCACCAGTGCCCGAGAATTTAGTAGGAGGAATTCGTTTCCTTTATTGCAGCTGTTTCACATTGATTTATAGTTTACACTAGTTATTGATTATCTAAGTTTGTTTTCACATTCTGGTACGAAGTTTTCGGATAGCCAGGTTGGTACAGGAATGTTTGGCGTTGCTGTATTAGTATACAGATCCCAGAAATGTCGTAAAACGTCACCTCCCCCTTGGGTGTCGTATTTAAGGTCCTTCGTGTCTGTTAGCCGTTTTATGATGCGATATTGTGCGGAGTGATACTCTTTCATAAAATGATACATCGTGAACTTCTGAAATTTGATCTTATGGCATACACCTTTGTAGCGATATGTGTTAGCTGTGCAATGGTAGCTTTGAACGGTTTAATTCCCGCTATATTTCATTTTGTTTTGTGTATCGTCATAAAGCTCTCTGGCCGTTAACAAATAATTTCAGGAGGAGTGACGTCCCCAGTGTATAGTTCCCCCTGAAAATTGTTTTAACAGGTGTATAATGGTTGGTGTCACGTAGAACCAATACTGAAACTTGCATTAACCCTCCGTTCTGTTCGGGTCTATACCGGGAATGGTTATTAATTTCGTTTCTTATTATTTAAATATCAAAATAACTTTATGAAAATTCCAGGGTAGTGCGTGGTTAAAAGAGTTTTGAAATATTTTAAGTCATCTGGTCATAAACTATAAGAGGCACATACATTCGGTTCACGGTGACCCGACATTAATATGATTAATCTAAACTCAAATAGTTGCTGGTTGTCTCATATTTTGTAGTAGTAATGACTTTCATTGTTCATACTTACTCTCAACATTCAACAAGTCAACAAAGGCACTGCGTTTACAACAATAGGCCTGTCATTGCGACTTGTCAACTGTTCGAATTATCCATTGTTTCTGCTCAGTTTGTGTTCTCTATCGTTTCTGATCGGTCTGAATTGTGACACTATGGCAATTACGTCATTGACTGACGCTGAGTTGGAGGAATTAGTAAATTAGCTTAACAGACGAAGGATCACTTTCCGAGCTCGAAGATCATATCAGTAATGCATCTGTAAGCGACTGTTCTGATGTCACTGAAGACAGTCCACAGCCTGTTAAAAATAGTGTACAGACTTCTATTTTTTAAAACGAGAACGTAGAATGGCAGTTGCAACCACCAGCACAACACGGCCGCCTACCTACTACGAACATCGATCAGGAATACCACAGGAGTTAACAGGTATGCAAGCAGCAGAATAAATGATGTACACAGTTCATTTGAAGTATTGTGTTCTTTAGCACTTCAGAATGAAATAACAGAGGTTTCAAACATTGAAGGGAAACGAATTTATGATAACAATGGACAAATATTGATGATTCTCTTTTCACGTTTTCTTAGGACCCTTATTCCTTGCCGGTGTATATCGCCCACGTGGGGAATCCGCAAAAAGTTTATGGGATAAGGATATTGATGGAACATATTTCGAGCAACCACGTCCCTAGAAATATTCTGTAAAATATCGTGCGTCTTGCAATTTCATAAGAAATTCACAAGAGAGGAAAGACGACATACTGATAAACTCGCCGTAATTCGCAGTATCTGGGAAAAGTAGTTAGAAGTTCTTCCTAACCTGTATAATCCAGGGGAAAATGTAATCGTCGACGATCAGCTGGTAGCATTTAGAGGCCGCTGTCCATTCAAGCAGTACATGCCAAGCAAACCGGCAAAATGTGGGATCAAGGTAAGGATTATGTTTGACAGCAAATCTTCATATGTTCTGATAGCCCAAATTTGTACGTAAAAGGAGAGTGGAACGGCACCAAGAAAAAATGAGGGAGTGAGAGTAGTTGCTGACCCTATCTCTGATGTGTGAGGTCAGAATGTAACATTTGACAATTTTTTTACGTCTTACAATTTGGGACAGTGACCCTGAAAAGGAAACTGACAACGTCTGATACCATACGTAAAAATAAACCAGAGCTTCCTCGAAATATGACCAACAAGGAGGTTCATACCTCTTCATTCTACTTCATAAATGACACTACATTGGACAATTATATTCCTAAGACAAATAAGAAATGATTTTAGATTATAATTCACCCGAAGGGGCTGTAGGCACACTGAATTAGCTAACAGGTTCATTCACATGCAAACGAAAAACCAATAGATGGCCCATGATAGTTTTGTACAGTATTCTTGATGTTGTTGCTTATAACGCATGTCTTATGGACTACGATTGTCCCCAACTGGAATGCAAGAAAATTGACTAGAAGCAGAATATTTTTGGAGGAACTTGAAAAGTCACTGGTTGCAGAGCACTTTGCATCAAGAAAGCATTTTCCATGAACAGAAGATTCTTTGAGAATGGTCAGGAGCATCCAAGAACCGTAAGGAGTGGCAGGTGTAGCTAAATCAGTAACAAACAAGAAACTGTACTAACCATGCACGCTGTCATTTCTGTCGTTCAAGCAATGACAATAAACAAACATATTCTGTTGAAAGTGTAATAAACATGTACGCAAAACACACGCCACCTGCTCTTGTCCCAACCGCAGTCAGTAAGAAGGAAAGAAAGCGATATGGGCAGACGGACAGATGGGTGTTGAGAATGACTTTTAGGTGGAAACATCTGTTGTTCCCAATATATCCTGCATGAATATTAAAATAATACATTTTCTTTAGTGCAGTTCTGTGTATTATTGTTATTATTATTATCGCTATGATCATTAACAACAAACTGTAATATAACAACAATGTCGATGGCTTACAACTGTACGAAAAATGCGTGTGAGTACAAGTTTTTTTTCCAGCAATTTGTTATTACATATATTAACCCAAAAAGTACATTTGTATAGTAAAAGTGAACAGAACAGCAGGGTTAAGAAGTGACAGAATGTCTGTAGCTTTACTATATCTGTCGGATAATGCGTCACTCGTTAAGCACGAAAGACCTCGTGCTCTGTATTGCATTTTTTTGCTTTTCCTGCGTAAAACATAATAGCAGAAATGGCCAGAACAACAAAACAACATAATTTAGCTAATGAATATGTGAGGAAAAAGGTCAGCCTGCGCTTTCATATGATCAAGTCTGCTTGGCCTATTATTTTCGACGTAGGTGAACGCCATTCGCACGGGGTGGTCGCTATGTTACACGTTGTTGAATTTCTCATCTTTGACCAAGTTGGGTAGTTCGAGGCAGTAATTTGAGTTTTAGTATCGCCTGTATATAAGACTGTTGAAGTTCCAGAAAGAGTTATGGATGCTTGCGAGCTGCGGAATAACGGTGACAGTTGCATTTTAAAAAATTCGTTTCGTTCTAATTTCACACAATCGGGCAAAAATTTTTATTAGTTTTGTGTGTATATTTCTCACATAAGATTCCTCTTCCTGGTGCAAGTAGAGAAGCTGCATTACACTATATTCCTTGTCTGCAGAAAATACAGTGTCTGCGGTGTCGCCTGTATTTATAATGTAAACATGTTCGTATCAGATTAGATTAGATTAGATTTACTTTCATTCCAATTGATCCGTAGTGAGGAGGTCCTCCAGGATGTGGAACATGTCAGAAAAACAACAATACATGACAAATATTTACAACTAAAACAAATAAGCTAATGTACCATTCCACAGGTCCCAAGTGGAATGATCGTCATTTTTTAATGAACACTAAGAGTCATTTTACAAATACTAATGCACTGAATTTAAGATAAAAAGTTTTTTATTTATTTATAAGGTAATAAACATGTAATACAACTACTGAAATACTTATTTACAATGAACACGTTACTGCACTGAAATGGTGCAGAAGTTAGATTATACTTACACACAACCACACACACACACACAGACACAGACACACAAATTTTCAGTGAACACATTACTGCACTGAAATTGTGCAGAAGTTATGTTGTACTTATATACAAATCAGTTGGTTTTACTAAGAAATTCATCAATGGAGTAGAAGGAGTTGGCCACCAATAAATCCTTTAGGCTTCTCTTAAACTGAATTTCATTGGTTGTTAAGCTTTTTATGGCTGCTGGCAAGTTATTGAAAATGTGTGTTCCTGAATAATGCACACCTTTTTGTACAAGACTAAGTGACTTTAAATCCTTGTGAAGATTATTCTTATTTCTAGTATTGATTCCATGAATTGAGCTGTTGGTTTGAAAAAGTGATATATTTTTAATGAAAAATTTCATTAAGGAATAAATATATTGGGAAGCTGTAGTTAGTATCCCTAGTTCCCTAAACAGGCTTCTGCAGGATGTTCTTGAGTTCACACCACATATAATTCTTACTGCACGTTTTTGTGCCCGGAAAACTTTAGCTTGGCTTGATGAATTACCCCAAAAAATAATCCCATATGACATTATGGAATGAAAGTAAGCATAGTATGCCAGCTTTTTCATTTTTATATCCCCTATTTCTGACAAAATTCGCATTGCAAACAGAAATTTGTTAAGACGCTTCAGCAGGTCTGTGGTGTGCTCCTCCCAGTTGAATTTATTATCAAGCTGTAATCCCAAGAATTTAACACTGTCCACTTCTTCTATCTTCTTGTCATCGTATATTAGACATATACTCTTGGGACACCCCTTACAAGTTCTGAATTGCATGTAGTGTGTTTTTCCAAAGTTTAGTGACAAAGAATTGGCTAGGAACCAGTGATTAATGTCCACAAATATTTTATTGGCTGATCTTTCTAAGACTACACTTGATTTGCTATTTATTGCAATGTTTGTATCATCGGCAAACAAAACAAACTTGGCATCTGGTAATGTTACTGATGAAAGGTCATTGATATACACAAGGAAAAGTAAGGGCCCCAAAATGGAACCTTGTGGGACCCCACATGTAATTAGTTCCCAGTTGGACGATGCCTGATAGCTTGATACATGTCTCTTTCCTAATAACACCCTTTGTTTCCTGCCAGAGATATAAGATTTGAACCATTTTGCAGCATTTCCTGTTACACTATAATATTCTAGTTTACTTAAAAGGATATTGTGATTTACACAGTCAAATGCCTTTGACAGATCACAAAATATACCAGTTGCCTGCAATTTTTTGTCTAATGAATTAAGCACATTTTCACTGTAAGTGAAGATAGCCTTCTCAATATCAGAACCTTTTAGAAATCCAAACTGTGACTTTGACAGTATGTTATTTGAGATAAGATGGTTATAAAGACGACTGTACTTTACTTTTTCGAAAATTTTTGAGAATGCTGGCAACAGTGAAATTGGACGGAAATTTGATGCTATTTCTTTATCTCCCTTCTTAAACAGTGGCTTAACTTCAGCATATTTCAGCCATTCAGGAAATATTCCACTGATAAACGACTGGTTACACAGATAGCTTAATATGTTACTTAGCTCAGAATCACATTCTTTAATTAACTTTGTTGATATTTCATCATACCCACTAGATGTTTTTGATTTTAAAGATTTTATGATGGACATTATTTCTGTTGGGGTAGTGAGGGTCAAATTCATATTATGGAAGTTACTTGAAATGTCTGGTCTAAGGTAATCCATAGCAGCATCTACCGAACCTGACAACCCCATCTTTTCAGTAACAGTTATGAAATGTTTGTTAAAAAGTTCTGCAACACTATACACATCTGTCACCAATGTATCATTTACTCTTAATGCTATTTGTTCCTCTTCATGTCTGGTTCTACCGGTCTCCTCCTTCACTATATCCCATATTGTCTTTATTTTGTCATCTTATATGACTATCTTTTCCTTGTAATATATTTGCTTTGACATCCGTATTACAGTCTTTAATATTTTGCAGTATTTCTTATAATGTGCTATAGCATCAACATTGGAAATGTTTCGGATTGACAGATAGTTTTCTTTTTGTTTTACAA
Source organism: Schistocerca cancellata (assembly GCF_023864275.1). Lineage (NCBI taxonomy): Eukaryota > Metazoa > Arthropoda > Insecta > Orthoptera > Acrididae > Schistocerca > Schistocerca cancellata. The sequence goes on from NC_064628.1 coordinate 195,473,957, forward strand.
GATACCCCTATTCCTCGAGTAATCCATGGCTTCTTTGTAGACTTTGTTCTAATCTTGGTAAGTTTTGGGGGAAAGCAGTGTTCAAATAAGGTAAGCACTTTATTAGCAAAAATGTTATATTTTTAATTCATGCCATGAGCACTGTAAACATCAGTCCAGTGAATGTCTCTGAGGAGTGTCCTAAAATAATCAATTTTTGGCTTACTGATTACCCTCTTGAGCTCAGATTTAACAGATTTTATATCCTGTTCAGTATTAACATTTAACAGAAGGAACTGCATGTCATGGTCTTAGAGGTCATTGACTATTGGTTTTGTAATATAATTTTGTTCATTGGACTTTTCTATAAAGATATTATCAATGGCTGTTTGTGAGCAAGTGGCTATCCTAGTGGGGAACTTTACTGTGGGAATTAAGTTGAATGATAGTGTTACTAACTCAAATAAGTTCTTATTGGGAGAGTCTTTAAGGAAATCTACATTGAAATCACCAGCAACCACTATTTCTTTGTTTTTGGTTGTTAAATGGGCCAGTACAGCTTCAAGGTGGTTTACAAACAGATTAAAGTTACCTGCAGCTGCTCGATATACACTTAATATTATGAAAGATTTTTTGTGAAAATCTAATTCTGTTGCACATGCTTCCATATGCTGTTCTAGGCAAAATTTATGAATGTCTATGTTCTTAAATTTATGACAGTTCCTGATGAATGTGGCAACTCCTCCTTTCTCCATTTCTGATCTACAAAAGTGAGATGCTAACCTATACCCTGTAACACTTAAAAGTTCTATACCAGTGGTCACATGATGTTCCGAGAGGCAGATTATGTCAGCTGGGTTTGAAGACTCTAATTCATCTATGCAGATAGTTAATTCATTAATTTTATTTCTCAGTCCTCGAATATTTTGATGCAATAAAGATAGCCGACATTTCACATTGACTGAGTTAAAATTGGGTGGAGTTAAAATATCTGCTGACAGTTGAAAATTCTTAACCAATGGCTGTTTATGTTGAGGTAATAAGCTGGAATTATGTTTTTTGATTTCTTTCTCAAACTGAAGATTTGTCTCAGTTCTAACCTCTCTTAAAATTTGCTTTCTTTCTGTCCTCCCTACCCTAAAAAAGGGTCTTTTCTGAATCCTATAACCACTGGTATTTTTACCACTCATGACAGTGCCTCCCCCCTTTAACTTTCCTGCTATTTCCCCAGCCAATTTACCCTTCCCCTTCCTGTTGAGGTGAAGGCCATGACTAGTATAATCCCACCTACTGATAGAATCAACATGAACCACACCAATGTGTGACCCTGCACCCGACATGAGCAGCCGTTCCAGCTCCAAATTAACTCTCTTGACAGAAGAGTTCAAATGAGGTCGGTCATGGCGCCCAAGAACAGATACAAACTCAACACTGGCATGCTTTGATGCTGATGCAATCTTCGCCAGGTCACACTCTATACTGTACCCAGGATCTCTGTCAATTCTGTTACCTGCCCCACCCACTATAACCACGGTGTCTTCCTTAGTGAAATCTTTGCAAAGTGATCCTAAATCCTCTGTCACCTGCTCCAGACCAGCACTAGGTTTAAAAAAATTGGTGACCTGGTATTCTGATCCTAGTTCATCCTGCAAGAGTTGGCCAACACCTCTTCCATGGGAACTACTTAACAACAACACTTTCTTTCTCTTTACTGATTTCCCTACATTCTTACTTTTCAATTTGCTGCTGAAAGTTTGTTGTGCCATGTCTACACCTGTAACTGCTTGAGGCTCACCAGCTTCTAACTGAAGCAACAGGTCAAATCTATTTTCCACATTCACCATAAAGCTGTCAGACAAAGTTCTAGGCCTGTTCCTCCTGTTGCCTGTTGCCACTTCCCACCTCTCTTTACCCTTCTTCCTCCTTAAACTGTCAAGATCTCCCCTGGCCTTGTCTAACTCAGCCTGAAGGGCAGCAATTTTCCCCTCCTGTTCCAGTATCTTCCTATCTCTACTACAAATCCTACAAAACCACTGATGAGTCTCATTTACTTCCCCTATTCCCACGCCACTACAGTCACCCACATGGAAAAAACTACAGCACCCATCACACTAAAGCCCCGACCTAACAATTCTACGGCAAGTCAAGCACTTTTCACTCATGATAAACGTAATAGTTTATTAAGAATAAGTCAGTTAAATTACAGATAAACACGAAAATATGGTTACACAAATTTGGCCTATACGCAACTGTGTGTAAACAAAAACAAAAGTGCAAAGTTTCTGAAACAACAAGTTAAACTTTACGCTACTTTCCGGAAATGCTAGTTAAATAATGAAGAGGTACGCTAAGTTAAATTGCTGGAGAGAGCAAGGAACAACTAAACAAAATTTTATAGATTTGCTGCAGCAGAACGTAAACAGAAAATACTACTGTACGGTCTTTTCGCGTTTTCTGCTATATTACGTAAAGAAAAATGAAACCTTTAATGGTACACTTAAACGGCACACTAATACACTTATTTACCACGTAATCAGTACTAATTTATATGTTTTATAATCTAAAATATCTTTACGAGAACACCAAAACTCGCGTTAGTCGCCTGGCTATAGGGCTGCAATAATGCAAGCAGCTGTTGGAGACGGCATCTCTTGCAACACGGCTATGTCCATCTCCTGCTTTCATAAATGATTCTTTAATTCTGGTAACTCTGCCGGAAAATGTTTGTTAAAATATATGGGTGCTAGGCGGCACGTTTGTAGCATTGCACAGTATATTCGTAAGATCAACGCATTCTGGGATAATACTTGAAATCGTTATTTGATCATTCTACGCTTCAGTATTAACCTTTTGTAATTTACGACTGCGTGTGGTGACAATACTACTTTTCAGTTTTGTTTTTGGTCATGACAGCGCTACTTTTTTGTGGTGTTTTCGGGTCGTTTATTGTTTGTTTTCGCTATCTGTATTGATTTTGTCCTGTTGGATGGATAATATTCTTTTTGCTCGGGTGATGTGGGTGGATTCCTAATCAGGTGTGTGTCGTAGATTATCGCACACGTTATGTAGATACTACGCTCGTTTTATGTTTGGCGGATAGGTCACATTTTCCTAAATGATCTACGTTGGTACTTGCTGCTCGGTTGTCTCACTAAGTCATTCTCTACGGGTTCTATTTCCGTTTGAAATTGTTCAGATGAATCTGGTAATGAGAGTTTCTGTGTCTGTGAATACAGCTATTCTTCTAGATGGGGCCTCACATCCAAGCTTCTATTATTACTCGGGACAGGGTCCCCTATTTCGTTGTTGTTTTATATGTTCTACGGGACTTGTTTCAGCTTCATTGGGTGTTTTCATTGCCTGAATTTTTCCGTGTGTAACGGTTGTCGCATGAGAGGTCATGGTGAGGATCCTCAGAGAACTTCCTACAGCGTCGGCTAGTTGTAGTTAATTAGGTGACTGGCTGTTGTATACGACAAGAGTGCAGGGCTCCATAACATTTATAGATGACTTGACATCTTTTGCAAGATCAAATCGTACAGACCTAATTACTTCAGGTATGTTAAAGTAACCACTCGTTGTCCTGCGTTATTGTAGTACTTGAAACACTTTACCATAATTTTTAGCACCAATGGGGTCTGTTCGTTTGAAATCTCTATAGGTAACTTGTAAATTCCAACCATATGGAAATCTAATCCTGCTCTCGACGCAGCCGCACTAACTGCTTAAAAATCTACCTCATGTTCTCTGTTACCCACTACACTTTGACATATTGTTTCGAAACTATCTACAAATATTTCGTTTTGCAAACAAATGAAACCGTAATCCTGAGTTTTTCAGGGGTAAGATTAATAGTCCTCAAAAGCCAGTCATCTTCGCACTAATACTCGGTTTACTACAACAGAACAGAAACCCACAGCTTATTCCTTCCGAAGAATGATTCCATGAGTAGCTGAAGTTTGTCACTTACAAGCTGTTGTCTTCTGGCGCCTCTCTCTGTTGTCACCCGTACGCTGCCGTCCGCCGGTTGCTAATGAGTGTGCTCGACGCAAACTGCAGTACCCGAACCGGTGCGCAGTATGCTTGCGATGGCCGCTGCACAGTGGACGTGGCCACCATGCTCGTCACGCTATATAGCTGAGGACATTAACTGCAAAGGAAATGGGTACTTGGGTATGCAACATCATATACTTCATAGCTCAATATCTTTTAACGCAGAACTTAAACAGGAGGAGATTGTCATCATAAGTAAGTTACGAGCAGGCCATATGGTCATAAACAAAACCAAACGGTAGACAGCGCTTAAAGTTAATATCTTCTCTGAATAGAAATTGCTGTACATTTTAAGATTACAGCATGAATCTTTTACTGTAGTGTGTACAATTTAAGGATAATAAAGTATGAAAACATTACACGAAGGACACAAAGCTATAAATTATTTCTCCCTTCGATTGATCCCAACGTTCCGAAGTATAAAATTTGTAAATTTATTTATAAGTTTATTTCGCTTTATCAGAGGGATCCAAGTTTGTAGGTCCTGCTTGAGTCAATAATTTAATTTTTTGTGGAAAAATCTTTGAATGATACAATCTGCAATCTCATTATATGCATCATAACAAACTGTACAGAAATTAGTTTTACAAATTTTACTATTTTCGACGTTCATGTTCTCCACATAAAGTAACTTCACTTTAACTCATTCTCATGCTTCTGAATAATTTCCTTGTTTGTGTGGACCATTGGCCGAAACCATTTGAAACAATATTTATAAAAACAATGATTATTGCAAAAGAAAAATTGAGGAACTCATTCATCAGACTTTTCCCGCAGTCGATACACCGGTTCCCGTGAGATCACCGAAGTTTAACGCTCTCGGGCGTGGTCGGGACTTGGATTGGTGACCATCCAGGCTGCCATGCGCTGTTGCCATTTTTCGGAGTACACTCAGCCTCGTGATGCCCATTGAGGAGCTACTCGACCGAATAGTAGCGGCTTCGGTCAAGAATACCATCATAACGACCGGGAGAGCGGTATGCTGACCCCACGCCCCTCCTATCCGCATCTTCCACTGAAATGACACGGCGGTCGGATGGTCCCGGTAGGCCACTAGTGGCCTGAAGACGGAGTTCAAAAGAAATTCAACAGACTTGTTTCCCTCTTACTTCAACTCATTCCCATACATGCAGAAAATGATAGGCTTAAAAGTATTTTGTTTCCCATTTAAAGTTTTAAATTCCTTAGATGGGTAATTTGTAGACCTTCCTGAATTACGCATCAGACATGGAATTGGGACCTCGAAATGAACTAAGTTACGGAATTCTGGTAGCTAGGCACAAAGATAACCCGTGATGGACGGAGGGCTAAGAGAAGCCTACTAGTATCAAACATGATGAAGAAATTTATGAGAATATACGTTTGGAGCATAGTATAGTATGGTAGTGAAACACTGACTGGGAAAAACGGGACAGGAAAGAATGTTCAAATGTGTGTGAAATCTTATGGGACTTAACTGCTAAGGTCATCAGTCCCTAAGCTTACACACTACTTAACCTAAATTATCCTGCGGACAAACACACACACCCATGTCCGAGGGAGGACTCGAACCTCCGCCGGGATCAGCCGCACAGTCCATGACTGCAGCGCCTTAGACCGCTCGGCAAATCCTGCGCGGCGACAGGAAAGAACTGAAGCACTTAAGATGTGGTGTTACAGAAGAATTCTGAAAATTAGATGAACTGATAAGGTAAGGAGTGAGGAGGTTCTCCGCAGAATCGGCGAGGAAAGGAGTACAAGGAAAACACTGACCAGATCATGCGACCTCTGTTAAGACATCTGGGAACAGCTTCCTTGGTACTACAGGGAGCGGCAGAAGAAGATAGAGATAGGTAATACACCCAGAAAATAAACAAGGACGTAGAGTGCAATTGCTATTTTGGGATGAAAGTGTTGGCATATTAGAGAAATCCGTGGCGGGTCACAACAAACCAGTCAGAGAAGAGTTGAATAAAAAAAACTATGCCTCAGTGGATATTTAAAATAATGTTAAAATTACAATTGCACTTTATTAACAGTAAGAACTCTGCAAAGCCGGCCGCTGTGGCCGAGCGGTTCTTGGCGCTTCAGTCCGGAACCGTGCTGCTGCTGCGGTCGGAGGTTAGAATCCTGCCTCGGTCGGGCATGGATGTGTGTGATGTCCTTAGGTTTGTTAGGTTTAAGTTGCTGTAAGTTCTAGCGGACTAATGACCTCAGATGTTAAGTCCCATAGTGCTCAGAGCCATTTAAACCATTTGAACTCTGCAAATAATGTCCACCGTAGCTGCGGGAGAGTGGGGTAAACGCAAACACTTAATGGAGACTGAAATAAAGTGAAACCAAATAAAGTTACGAATACTACTTATTGCTACAACTTTACTAAAAACAATCTTAATTTTGCATAATCAGCGTAGATAAATTTTCAATACAAAATCAACAGAAAAACAAAACATTGGTGTCCGGGGTTACCCTCAGAGCGTGGGTTAGTTATACTAATTCTTCGTTGCAGCTTCTTCATTGACCTTTTTCTTCTTGAGTGGTAAGTCCTTTTTTAGAACCCTCATCTAAATTTTATCATATGCAAATGCTTGAAAATTCTGCACATCTGTCCTATCTTTAGTGGAACCTACTGTCTGTTCATTTTCTTTCATCTGCTCCTTATTGTTTTCTTTCTTCTTTTTCTCTAAAATATCTTTCACAGGAGATCTGGTTATTACAGCTAAATGTTGTTTTCTGACATTTTATTTACGTTTCGGATGTGGCAATTTGGGAACATTAGACCTAACAATGTCTTCAAGTGGAATTGATTTGTCTAAAACAGCTACAGGGGTTACTGGCCTCTGGTGCACATTTAATGTCGATACAAAAGTGCTACCCGCGCAGCAAACGTCACTGCTCTTTGCACATTTGATGTCAATGATACCTGTGCATCAGCTGCCACTGATGTCACATCTACGAAATGTTCATCAAATTTAGTTGTTTCTATTGGCCAATTACCAGCTGCCCGGGGACCGTTTGCTGCTTTGTTTACATTGCAGATGCGACTTAAAGATCTCGTGCAATGTTCGACAACGTCGTACCGTGTAATTCGTCGTCCTACATTTGAAGTCATGTACAAGTCGCATTCTCTGTTGTCAGATCCAGTGGCTGCACACGATGTGATCTATACGGTGTAGGGGATGACAATATTATTCTATTCTGGTGACAAAGCATATAACAGGCCAGACTAACGTGACTTTCATGATTGTCTAGAATAGGAAGAACTGGTTCTGCAACTGTTGGCTTAGCATAGGAGATCAAGTGGTGTATCCACCCTACGAATAGGTTCTCGTCCATCCAGTCGGAATCGCTGACTGCTGTTATCATATTAGCATTGCCTCCACACATTGACCATTCATTAGCTTTCTCTTAAAAATAAAAAACAGAGGAACAGACGCGTACTTTCCTGAAGCTCTAAATGCGCAAGCGATTATTGTTTTAGTGCCTCGTTCACCACTTGCTATGGCCCCTTGTTTCTGTCCCTTTATGCCAAAATCCTTGTATTTCTTTGGACATTAGAAATGCCGTCTCGTCACCAGTGTAAATACGATTAGTATCAAAGTAGTGTTTTCTTACAAAGCTTGCAAGTTCCTGAAGAACATTTTCACTTCCGTTTCATTATAAGCTGTAATTCTATTGATAGAAGTAGACTCTGGTTACCGTAGCGAAATATTAGGAAGCCTTTTAAATCTGTAGAACCAGTCTTTTCCTGCCATTTAGGTCGTTTTGTCACAATTATACTTCATATTATTTACGTCACCAAATTTGAAAGATTGTCTCCGCTCCATCTCTATGGTTAACCCATCCAACAGTTTACAGCATTTTAAGATATGTTCTTCTAATTCCCTTTCTTGTTGTTCCGAAAATATAGCTTTACGTTCAGGTTTTGGTTGCTGTGTAACTTCTTTCTTGAGATGTTCTTGTATAGTACCTTCTGGAAGATTGTAACTAGCAGTTGCTTCTCCTACTGAATGTGTTTTGTTCTTGACATCCTTAATGGCTCTCTCTGAGTAGTCTAATCAGTATTTGGTCTCCGTCTTTCTTGGGTAGTGATGGTGGTGGTAAGCTCCTATTGCACCAAACTTCCGAGGTCATCGGTCTGAAGGCTGACATACTACTTAATCTAACTGAAACTAACTTACGCTAAGGACAACACTCAGACCCATGCCCGAGGGAGGGCCCGAACCTCCGACGGGGGAAGACGTGCGAACCGCAGCAAGGCGCCCCAGACCACGCGGCTACTCGGTGCAGCCTTCTTTGGTAATTTCTTGACATGTAAAACAGATGTAATTAATTGTGTAGGGGTAATTATGGACGGTCAGGATTACACCATCCAAACGTCCGAGATTACCCAACAAATACGATAAAGGAAAACAATATTTTTGTTTGAGGTACAATCGCATTGTGCACGTGGCGACTATGTAAAAAGGTTGTTTAATTAGACGTTATTTCTCAAAAAACGATAACGCTTTTCTGCGTTATACGTAAAATATTATACACCCATTCATATTTAGTCATACGTTGCATGAATTTTTTTTTTTTAATTATGAAGTAAACGTACGCAGTACAGCGAGAGCGGCATCAATTCACAACTGTTCGTTTGGCGATGCGGTGAGGTCCAACTCACGACTGCGCAGCTGGGAATATCTTCCATCCTCCTCTAACACAGCAATTACCCACCGACCGTGATTCCCACACCCTCTCCTATTTATTGCACACCTGATAACATGAAGACCAGTGACACCGACGTTAGCTGTCGGCTGAAAGTCGACGTGTAGAATTATTTGCATTATATCTTGCTTGAATTCCGTGGACAATGCTTGCACGACTCGGAGTGGCCACTGCTCTCGGTTCGCAGTGACTGCCGCACGGGATTAACCGAGCGGTCTCAGGCGCTGCAGTCATACACTGTGCGGCTGGTCCCGGCGGAGGTTCGAGTCCTCCCTCGGGCATGGGTGTGTGTGTTTTTCCTGAGGCTGATTTAGGTTAAGTAGTGTGTAAGCGTAGGGACTGATGACCTTAGCAGTTAAGTCCCATAAGATTTCACACACATTTGAACATTTTTTTCGCAGTGACTGGCGGCCAGACGCACGCAGCTCGGCTTGTGCCCGCGATCTGCCAAGCTTTGCCCTCGCTGTCTCGACATATGAAACAGGGAAACGACATACTCTTTCGTAGTAACTTACACATAAACAATTCTAATAATAAACACAATGCATATGCAGTTTCACCAATAAAATCGACACAAATAAACGAGATTCACCATACATTCAGTCAGCTTCGCTGATAAGCTGGTGTCCGTATAAATTTGGAACACTACAATTCGAAAGGCCACCACAACATCTTCTCAACAAGAAGAAGATTGAAAAAAGATATGTCATCGCCATCTGCTGCTATCATTTTTAAGGAAAAATATATCGATAATGAAAGATTTTTAAGCTACTCAGGCAGCGTATTGCTGCTATAACTACTCTCGCCGTCAAAGGTACGTTTACACGTTTGCATTTTTGTAAAGAAACTATGGCATACGTTTTATACGAGATTCAGGCGGTCCTATTGGCGGAAACTTCGAATGTAGTATACATGAAACTTGAACTCCTCCAATACGTTTAAGTAATCTTTGCTTAGAGAATGTATCAAAGCAAATGTAGTTTTTGGTATAGTGTTACTAACCCTATCTGCCTGGTATTGTCAAAATACGGTCCTTTCACATCTTTCATCATGAACAACCTCAAGACGAAGACTCCTTGTTTATCGGAGACGTTGCTAAGCTGCAGAAAGGAAAATGAAATGTGGATGTGTCGCCGTAGGAAGTTGATGCTCCTAGATACGACGAGCGTCTTTTCATTGCCACTCGGTTTACAGTAACAGGTCAAACATTTCGAAATTCATGTCCATGTACCTGAACTCCCATGTATATTGGAATCGATAAGCTACGCTCAAGACTTAGAAATCGAACTTTAATTAACTATTGTTTGGCTAAGGCCCGTTTCCTGCTACGATCAACGTTCTGCATTGATGCGCATAACCCATAAACGACAGCTTAAAATTTATAACATCCTCAGTAAGAGATTAACCTACCGTCAATTGAAGGATGTGCTTTGTGATCTTCTGAAGCAACATTTGTACACGTATAGACATTGTACATAACATAATCAGTTATTTTAACTAGATATTAGCATGAAATGCTGTTATTACTTGGTATGATTGAAATACATGCATATTATATTTAAGTCTGGAACTTTTCTGTGGTAGTTTTGAGTTTAGAAATTGAGCAGATTTTTTTCTTTTGTTTAATGTCGTTTACTGCCTCCCAATTACACTCTCAACAGCTGAGTGCAAAAAGTAACTTCAGTTAAGAGTTTCATAGACGCACTAACTTCATTCACAAAACAAACTTCTTTCCTTCCATGTTTCACTGACACGATCGCAATTAAGCTGATAAGTTCGTTATGCTCTCAGAATTTAACACTTGTTTCGCAGTAGGTTAATTAATCCGTCGGTACCAGAAAGTTGCTTTAGTTTTGATAGAAAATCCTGGCCTTAAGTTATGATAGTTCAAACAAAAACCTCATTTCACCTCCTCGCTGGATACAGTTACTTTATCTGATACCCAGCACCTCTGGCTTCTTTCGTCACATCTAGTGTAATGGCGCTAATTTCGAGATGTAAACCATCGTATACTCAGTTTAGTTACAACGGTGACAACAAATATTTTGCCCATTCGTTTTATCAAAACGCTCTCTCTGTGAAAAACTGAAATCACACGGTATTATGTATTTTTTTTAAACGATGCTTTATCTCTTTAAATGAACAAACATACTGTACCAGTTTCTGGATTGTTACAAGGGGAATCAGTAATTAAACAGAGGTAAATTGTCATCAAATCCGAATACAAAACCGCGATGTTGACAATACTGGTGCGTGACGCGCCGTTCTACGTAGCAAATGATGCCTGCTTTCCACGACAATACGCCGTCTGTTTATCAGATCACTACTTTTATATTTTCAGTCACAGTTGCTTGGTATCATAGTTAGGCATAGCATATTTGGTTACTGTCGAGCACATGAATTGACGAAAATTATGGGACACCTCCAACTATCGTGTTGGACCTCCTTTTGACCAGCTTAGTACAGAAACTCAGTGTGGCAGGGACTCAACATGTCACCGGAAGTCCCCTGCAGAAATATTGAGCCAAGCTGCGTCTATAGCCGTGCATAATTGCAAAAGCGTTTCCGGTGCAGTATTTTGTGCACAAACGCACCTCTCGATTATATCCCATAAATTTCCGATGTGATTCATGTCAGGCGATTGGGTGGCCAAATCATTGGCCTGAATTTTCAAATCAGTGGCGAACAATTGTGACCCGGTGAGATGGCCCATTGTCATCCGTAAAAATTCTATCGTTGTTTGGGAACATGAAGTCCACAAATGGATGCAAACTGTCTCAGTAGTCGAATACAACGATATCTAGTCAATGACCGGTTCGGTTGGACAGAAGACAGCCCACACCATTATGGAGCCACCAACAGCTTGCACAGTGCCTTGTTGACAACAGGAGTCTTTGGCTTCATGAGGTCAGCGCCGCGCTCGAACTGCATCAGCTCTTACCAACCGAAATCGGAACTCATCTGACCGTCCCACGCTCATTCAGTCGTCTGGCGTATAACCGACATGGTCACGAGCCCCGGAGAGGTACTGAAGGCGATGTGCTGTTAGCCAAGGCACACTCGCGTCGGCCGTCTGCCGCCATAGCCCATTAATGCCGATTTTCGCCTCAGTGTAGTAACGGATACGTTCGTCGTGCGTCCCACATTGATTTCTGTGGCGATTTCAGGCAGTGTAGCTTCTCTGTTAGTTATGACCATTCTACGAAAACGGCGCTGCTCTTGGCCATTCAATGAAGGCCGCCGGCCACTACGTTGTCCATGACGTGCGCTAATGACTGAAATTTGGTATTCTCGCCTTACTGTGGACCTCGAAATATTGAATTCCCGAACGATTTCCGATATGGAATACCGCTTCTGCCTGGCTCCAACTACTGCTCGGCGTTTAGAGTCTGTTAATTTCCGTCGTGCTGCCATAATCACGGCGGAAACCTTTTCACATGAGTCATTTGAATCCAAATGACAGCTCCGCCCATATTCAGCCCTATTATACTTAGTATATACGACACTGCCGCCATCTGTATTTGTGCATATCGGTATCCCGTGACTTCCGTCACCGCAGTTTATTTCGTTTTGACCAGACGCTAGATGGAACGCCGTTTCCACTATGTCCCACTACCGAACATAATACTACGTCTAACTGTTAAATGTAACTACTAACGTCAGGTTACACATGCTCATATTTTTCCCTTACGACATTTAAGTGTAATTACTGCATATGTTTTCGAGAGAGCCAATACAACTTAATTTACTACAATTACATATCAAAATAAATATGACACAAAACGAAACAAAAAGTTTACTATGCTCCCTCGAATCAATATTTTCTATATTTTAAGTTTCGTTACGACAAATGGTAATGTCTGCTACACCCCATCAAAGTTGTAGTTTTGAGAGGGTCTTCACTTTGCAATACACAGACTCATACAAATGAATTGGTTACGGTGATAGTTCTTTAATTGTCGATGACTGGCATCGTTATTGAAATGAAAACTTTCAGAATTTCTATTTAAGACATGACAGCTCATGACAGAGGTGTTTATTCATTTTTCTTTAAGTAAGAAATCTTTCGGGGTGGATTCTTGACAATGAAGAAAACTTGATCCGAAGTACTAGAGTACAGTGGAACCCATCTTAATGTTGAGTGTGTCTCCGCTGATGCATTTGGATGATGCAAAAGTAGTGAAAAACGTACAATACGGTTAACTATTAAACGACTTAGAGACAAACTTCTTGTGAAGGCATTAAGTGGTCCATTCTCTGGACCATGTGCAAATTTAGACAGTGTCTCTATGGAAGACCATTCACAGTTGTTTCAGACCATCATTTACTTTGTTGGCTGACAGGTCTTTAGGATCCAATAGGACGACTCGCCAGGTGGGCACTACGTCTTCGAGAGTATGACATTACCATAGTGTACAAAAGTGGAAGAAAACACCAAGATGCCGACTGTCTCTCAAGAAACCCTGTGCAAGACCATCAAGACTTTGATCCAGATAGTGACTGTATCGCTGCACTCCAGAATCTCTCTGATGAGCAGTAGAAGGACCCCAACATATCTGAAATAATGCTTGCCTTAAATCGGTCAGAGGATGTGAAAGGACAATTTAAGGTAGTTAATGGATTGCTTTGCAAGGGCAACTATGATTCGTTTGGAAAGAGGTGGCTACCAGTGATTCCTGAAAATAGCCGAAGCCTCCGAGGTAGCCAAATTCATCGTGGAAGACATTGTACTAAAACACGGTGCCCCAGGGTCGTTAATTACGGATCGAGGTTAAGTTTTTCAATCCAATCTTGTGACAGAGATAAACCGTCGGTGCAACATTACTCATCACATGACGACTGCCTACCATCCGCAAACTAACTGGCTTACTGAACGTCTTAATAAGACTTTGGCCGACATGCTATCAATGTTCGTCAATGTTGAGCAGAGCAACTGGGATGAGGCACTACCTTTCGTGCCGTTTGCCTTCAACACCGCCAAACAAGACACCACAGGATTTACGCCATTTTTTCGGTGCATGCGAGTGAGGCGACTATGACGATGGACACTATAATAATGTTTTTCATAATTTGGGGTCACAGTCATAATATATATCTTTAAAGTCAGTACCGCCATTAGATTGTTTTTTATGTGCAATATTGACCCTTAGACAATGTGTGTAATAGTGTATTTTATGTAGGACTCTAAGCAATCTTAGGCACTATATAACATTAAAACACTTAATAATGGCACTTTGAAGCCAAAATGATGATCGTGTAAATGTAACACTGCGAATAAAAAACAGTCTAATGGTGGTACTGACTTTAAAGAGATGGGCACTGTGTTTCCGTTATATCCTGATGACGTGGACGACGAGTACATCGCCAGGTGTTAACCAGAGCTGAGGAAGCTCGGCTGTTAGCTCGACTCCGCACGCTGCAAGGCTCAAGAAAACCATCGCTAAAGGTATGACGTGAGCCCTCGCCCTGTTGCGTACCACGCTGGTTACCTTGTCTGGATCTTCACTCCTGTTCGGAAGGTTGGTCTCTCTGAGAAGCTCCTCAGGCACTACTTTGGACCTCATAAGGTTTTAAGACAGTCGTCTGATGTTACTTATGAGGTTGAAGATTGGGACCCCGACACAAGATGACGAAAGATCAAAGATACGGTCCCCGTCCTTCTAATGAAGCCATACAAGGATCGTGCAACGCAGGGTAAATTCGAAGCTCCAGCGACAGGCAACAAGCGGAAAGGTGACGAAGAGCGTCGCAGCAAAAGAAGTTGTAAGAAGATCACCGCCAGGGCGAGCATCAGTCATCGGGGTTCAGAGTATGCAGGACCATTAACTCGTTCCCGGACTAGGAGGAAGTAACACCGAGACTCTGGTGCCTTAAGGAAGGAGCAAGGTCACTGAATAAGCTCAGTAACACCGTGGTGTAGTGGTTATGATACTGGACTGTGGTAGAGAGGGTCGTGAGTTCAACACTCACCTCGACTGTACAATTTTCATTTTTATGTTCGGTTCGAGTACATTCTAGAAGTATCTATAAATGTCAAGAATCGTTGTACCGGAATTTTCTATAGCTGTATAAATACTGTATGTATTCTGGCCAGAGGCAATTCGCTCCGCACTTTTGTATGTGCAGTTGCTGAATAAACCTTAGCTAAGCGAAGTTAATCTTCTTCATTCATCTATTTATACCTTCTTCTGCGTGAAAATATAAACTGTCCAACCTTACCTTGATCCACACTCAATAGATAGTTCCACTCATTGCGAAGCTTGCCTGCTCGTTCCTTGTTAGCTGTGATAGCCGTTTGCTGTAGCTCTCAGCTTACCTTGAATTTCTGGCATTTGTATATTTTCTGAAGGTCATTGTCAACGTTTCTCCTAGTCTGTACCAGTTTGGAGCTACGTTTAAATTGCATGTACTCCCAACATATCTTGTAGTTCAGACAACTGTCTATACCAGTTGGGAGCTACGTTTAAATGGGAAGTATTCCCAACTTATCTTGTATTTTACACAATTGTATTTTTGTTGAGGGATCATTTTCACTGTTTTTTGGAATGTACCGGTTGGAATTTATATTTAAATTTTATACCTTCCCACTTGATCTGTTTTGAGGGACTGTGTGTTTTCTTGTTTAAGGGAATTTTTTTATTAAGGTTTATGCTTTGTTAAGCAGCCTTCCATCAGCCACAATGTGGCGTAACTTGTGATCCAATCTGTAATTGCATGGGTGTTATTCAATTGTGTAATGGTTGACTAAGTCTGGAAATGGTTAGTGCATTGCTGTCATTGTAATTCACTTTGTTGGTAAAACTGTTTGTTGAACCTGCTTGCAGCCATACCCACTTGGAGATGACTTCACCAGTTTTTTGGGACGTGTATACTTCCGGTTTCAAACCTGCTCTTAGTGGTACAAATTTTTAAGAATTTTTTGAATGAACTGAGCCTGTTCAAGTTTGTAAGATTCTGAGAATTGTGATTCTTTCAACAAGTTTTTAAAACGGTAATGATAATATTTGTGTTAAGTAATAATGTGTATTCCATGAAACAACAGATGTCGAAAGATGAGAGACCACCTTCCATGTGTTTTCCTTAAAACTATCTCAACCCTAGTTGTGAGGTACCAAATAGAAGTTGTTAATTTCTAAGAAGGAAATATTAAAACTTGCCGGCCGAAGTGGCCGTGCGGTTCTAGGTGCTGCAGTCTGGAACCGCGAGACCGCTATGGTCGCAGGTTCGAATCCTGCCTCGAGCATGGATGTGTGTGCTGTCCTTAGGTTAGTTAGGTTTAACTAGCTCTAAGTTCTAGGGGACTATTGACCTCAGAAGTTGAGTCCCATAGTGCTCAGAGCAATTTGAACCATTAAAACTTCCGTTAAATACACCATGCATTATTTATAAGGAAGAGACACGTGGAACGGAGTCTCGCGAATCCATTTCCCCCTTTTATACAGGTTGTGCAAGTTAATGATCAACTTCTATGCAAAATAAAAACTAGGTATACATTGTACAAAGTCAACCGAGTTCCGTGACTGCCGATCGTTGATATTTGAAATATATGGAAATGCAACGTAAATCTTCTGTGACATAAATTGTGAATTATTATACACATAATACGTTGTTCATTAACAGTGCAAGATACCTAGATACAGCATTAGTTACTCATACAGCGGTTTTAACATACGTATGAACGTTTAAGTTGATTATAGACTCGAAATCTGATGCAACAAGTGAATTAATGTTATTCTTGGTATAAGAAGTAGAAGCATTATTTTACCTAAAGTTGCCTTGTGTTAGGATTGGTAAATGAACACACAAACACCAAATGTGTCACACTTTATTCAGCAGAACCTACGTATAACGTTTTGGATAACAGTTTCAGAAAAGTATCACTGTTTCATATGCGTCCCAGCGATGTTTGGATCATGCAGCATTACGATGTCGTCAAATTAGCATGTCGTAAAAGTATCTCACAGAGGTCTACGTTGATAATTAAGAATACTAAAGATTCCGATATTTTTGAGCCTCTTGAAATAAAAACAGGTATTCTCAGCTAAGTGAGTCATGTAAACACTGATTAAGTAATGAGCCTTCTCCACAAAAACAAGACATTGTACACTGACATGGGTTGACTGACAGGCGAAAGCCTGTAAAATGTAAAATCTAGCTTACCTTCGCTTGTGGAATACAAGTGAAGGTCTTTTGTAATAACTTGCTATATGCCTATTTCGCCATAAACTACGGTTTATGCAAATGACAAAAGAAACTTTCACAGGCTGTGAAACATGCTTTTATGTAAGATCTTTTACACGGATAAACTCTTACTAGAAGCAATATGTTATTAAAAAAATGACTGTAGTCCCAATAAACCAATTGCGAAATTCTTTGGCGTAAGTTTTCACCAGTCTTGTATTTCTTTAAGACTGTTTCAATGGTGATTACTCACTTTTAATTAGTAACGTTTTATATTCAGTAAGTACCTCTAAGAAGGACTGGTTACAATTCTGATGCCTGAGAAGAGAAAGACTATGATCAGGAAATTTGAAAACACGATTACAACACAAAAAAAGAGAGTTACTAAGGTGGCCTTTGTTGAAACCTTACAGATAGAGCTGTCTTCCAGTCCGTTCTGCTGTTTGAGACACAGCAGACGAATTCATTCCAGGAGAGTTATGGCGTCACTAGTCTGACACACAGTGATGGACACTCCTAAATAAAACTGGCCAGAAAAATCTCTTGCGGATTCTATCGTATGTCTTAATAAATCCTAAACGTCCGGCCTTAGGTGTGTCATGTAACATCTGTAGAACAGTTAAGACCATGTGTTTAGGAATCACTGGTAGCCACCTCTTTGCAAACGGATCATAGTTTTTCTTGTAAAGTAATCCGTTACCTACTTTAAATTGTCCTTTCAAATCCTCTGACTGATCTAAGTCAAGCATAATTTGAGATGTCTTGGGGTTCTTCTTCTGCTCAGCAGAGAGATCCTGGAGTGCAGCGAGACAGTCACGATCTTGATCAGAGTCTTGATGGTCTTGCACAGGGTTTCTTGAGAGACAGTCGGCATCTTGGTGTTTTCTTCCACTTTTGTGCAATATGGTAATGTCATACTCTCGAAGACGTAGTGCCCACCTGGCGAGTCGTCCTGTTGGATCCCAAAGACCTGTCAGCCAACAAAGTGAATGATAGTCTGCAACAACTGTGAATGGCCTTCCATAGAGACACTGTCTAAATTTGCACATGGCCCAAATCACAGGAAGACTTTCTGTAGTTGTTTCTCTCTGCTTTTGTAACTGTCCTAGATGCATAACCTATAACCTTCTCTTTTCCATCCGAAATTTGCTCCAGAACAGCACCGATCCCTTACCTTCTGGCATCTGTGTGTAGTTCTGTAGGTGCTCTTTCATCATACAGACCAAGTACAGGGTCTGTCGTCAGAGCTCTTCGCAGCACATCGAAAGAATATTGTTGAGGATAACCCCAGATGAATTTACCATCAGCTTTTAACAACTCTTGGAGTGGCCTAGCTTTGATTCAAAAGTCTTTGAAACGCGACGGTAACAAGAATATAATCCGAGGAAGCTTCTAACATCTCTAATACTTTCACAAATAGGAAATTCCGCTACAGATCTCACCTTCTCTGGGTCTGGCCACACATCTTCGTTTGACACAAGGTGTCCAAGTATTTTGATGTCTTTTGCTCCAGAGAGACCCTTCCAAGGATTAAGTTTCAGTCCACCTTGTTGGAGAAACTTACGAATGACCCTCAGCCTTTTTATATGTTCATCAAATGTCTCGGAGAACGCTATAATGTGATATAAATAACAAATACACATTGTCCACTTCAGATGACGTAGAAGACTATCCATCATCCGTTCAAAAGTTGCTGGTGTATTACACAAACCAAACGGCATTACCTTAAACTCATACAGGCCCTCAGCGGTGATGAACGCAGTTTTCTCACGATCAGTCTCATCTGCTTCTATCTGGCAGATTTCCGAGTACATGCCCATGGTTGAGGAAAACTTAGGCCCCTTCAGATAATCTAGTGTATCGTCAATTCGTGGAAGCGGGTAAACGTCCTTTATAGTTATCTTATTAAGCTTCCTGTAATCAACACAAAAGCGCCAACTGTTATCCTTCTTCCTGAAGAGGACCACAGGTGACGACCATGGCCTCTACGAACGCTGAATGATGTCATTCTTCATCATTTCCTCTACTTCGTCGCGAATTATTCGACGTTCCGTTGCTGACACACGGTATGCTCTCTGGCTTATTGGTTGATGGTCTCCAGTGCTAATCCGGTGCTTCACCGCCGATTTGTCTAATTTGCTCTTCACCAGCTGATTGAAGCATTCAGAAACTCTTGAAGAATGGCAAGTAGCTTCTTCTGTTGTTCCTTAGTGAGATCTGGCGGTAGTCGAGCTAGAAGATCTTGTCTCGTAGTGGTAGGGCTAATTTCGCCCACAGACTCGGCATGGGAGGTTTCTATGACGCTGAGCTGTTCTTCAATTAATGTCTCAGCGTTTGCTACGCACATGCGTCTTGGAAGGATCTGCGTTCCTTGGCGACAGTAAACTATCCACAATTCAGCAAATCCGTTCTTAAACGAGACGACAGAGGCTGGGATGACCAAGTTATTCTTCAGTGGTACGATTCTCTTGCATTCCACCACAAGATCCATGGGTTGATGCATGGCATGACACTTGACAGTTACCTTTCTAGCGCTGACTGCAGGAATGATCACTTCATTCATCACACATAGCCTCCACACACTCGGATACGCATCTTCCTGTCCACAGTCTCTCATCTCGTCTAGCATAATCTTCGAGCGACCACAATCTCTAATTGCCTCAGAAGCTTTCAAAAAGTCCCATGCGAGAATGACGTTATGACTACACTCTTTTAAGACGATGAATTCTAAGGGTTGTGTATGTCCACTTATACCCACACGAATGGTACATCGTCCTGTAGGTTTTACACATTTCCCATCAGCCACCTTCAGCAGAGACGTTTTGCTGTCGACGAATATGGTTTTCTGCAAGTGCCGACGGGACTTCTCCGAAATGAATGAATATGATGCTCCAGAGTCCACAAGATTTTGGTCTGGTCGGCTATCCATTAGGATATCAACGTAGTTTCCTATCATTTTTGTAGTGATCGATGGCGGAGAATTTTTCTCTTCGGCGGCCTCAGCTCCAAGGAAGGTCGCACCCTTTAGTTTCCCAGGTTGCGGGGGGATAGGTGATTGGCTGGAGCTTCTAAACTGTGGTGGAGACCTTGATCGGCGTGTTGGGGAGCGGATAGCTTGCGGCGATGGTGACCTACGTCGTCCTGCATCCCCACCTTCCTGTTCATCTTCGTCGTCCCGGAGTTGGCGTCGGCTACGATCGGTATGCTGTGTTCAGGCGCGGGCGTCGTCAAATATCCGCCGCTTTTCTCGACAATAGCGTACCACATGTCTCGGTCGTCCGAAGTGGAAACATTCTGGTTGGTTATCCTGGGTCCTCCAGACGTCAGTCTTCCTTGGTGCCCAAACATTGTAGGAACGTAACTTCAGTTGGGTCTCGACTTTTTCACCGTTTTAAAGGGAAATAAAGGACGAGAGATTGGGTTCAATGTCTGTTCCACTTCCTCCCTTATGAGCTCTTGAAGTGTCCCGTTTCTTTGCTCACCATGCAATCCAATTGCGTTCTGAACTTCCTCCCTCAATATCTGACGAAGAACACCTGTGAAATCAGTTGCTTCCTCCATCACAGTCATCGACACGACGTTTGGAAGCCGTTCAAACTTTTTGTGTGTAATTCTTCTTTGATGCATTGTCTCGAAATCCTGGCACCATTTTATGAAGTCGTCTGCTGTCGAAACCTCCTTCAGGAGTAAGGCTTGATACATGTCCTCAGCAACACCCTTCATGAGATTGCAACCTTATCTTCCTCCTTCATTCTACGATCCACTATTTTACACAGCTCCAAGACGTCTTGAATGTAGGATGCTGTAGTTTCTCCCGGACGCTGTGCCCTGCACTTTAATTTATCTTCAGCCTTGCACTTCTGTCGTTGTGTGTCGCCAAAATACTTGCCCAGTTCCGCCTGGAATACTTCCCAGCTTATGAACTTCTCCTCGAAATTGGCAGTGCCCTCCAAGTAGAAAAATACGAGTACGTGAGCCAAACACACGGTGTCATCCCATTTGTTAAATTTGGCTATACGCTCATATACCTTCAGCTACTTGTTTGGATCTTGGCCATTGCCACCAGAGAACCGGAATGATGTCTTATGTGGTGGCACACAGTTACTGTCATCGTAACGTCCTCTTCTTCTTCTGTCTCCGGTAGACTGCGATCTGACTCGAACTCGGGTTTCTCGCTACGTAAACGGCGGCTCTGTCGTGGCCTGATGGGAGCCACTGTGTCGTCGATAATGTTCTAATTCCCAGCGTCTCCATCAGAATAATGTCACGTAGAAGAAGGTGTAATTTGATGAATGACGAACACCAACTTCACTTAACGAAGGTTTCTTCAGCACTTGCACATACAAGAGCGCGGGGTGAACTGCATCAGGTCAGAACACATCCAGTATATATACAGCTATAGTACGTTCCAGTACAATGATTCTTGATCTTTACGGATATTTCTCGAATGTACTCGAACCGAATATAGAAATCAAAACTGTACAACCCCGATGAGTTTTGAACTGACGACCCTACATGCTACAGTTCAGTATCATAACCACTACACCCCGGTGCTACTCAGCTGCTTTGCGACAATGTTGAAAAGTAATACGCCTTAAACTTAATGTGCCGAGAAGTAGTAACAAGGGTGCAAGAGTGCAAGGTCTACAAGAGGTGTCAAACAAGTGTACTGAGGAAGAACTTCGGTCCTGCCAAACACGCCTTATAGCTCCTGGCTTTATTAAATTCACCAATAAAGCAGACTACTGGTTCACTCTTAATCGGCGACAGTTCCATGTGGCAAGCATCAGACGATCTACTTTACTTAACTTGAGCCACCAGGACGTGGCTGGTAGAGGCACCAGATTACCGGCCAATCCAGACGCCGTGCTATGACGGAAGTACCGCCGCCACAAAAAGCAAACAAGCTTCTGCTTCGGGCCCAGGGAACAGGAACGTGCCGCCTGCCACCCAAGCTACCCTGCCAATGCACATCAAAGGGAACAGCAATCCATGCGAATGAGGCTACACACAAGAATGTCTAAGGACTAGAAACTCTGAACCAATCCCACAAGCCACTACCGATACAAGTTACAAGTTTAAAACTCCTTAAAATTACTCTTATTCAGAAGAATAACTCAAGCATACTCATCCACAAGGTTTGCTTTGCGACCCACACAAATTATGATACATTTTAATTCCGTCCGCGGAGCTTGTACACTTGCACGGAATATGGCCTCGAAAACAAACTGCGATCAGTAACACTGACCGATGATTATACACTAAATCACTCGTAGACGTATTAATGTAACAGGTTCTATTCCACATAACATAGCCGTGGCCTTACAATACCAAGTATTCGAACATAAGAAAACAAAACTTAAATCCACTCAGATGTGAAAAAGCCGTGACTTGCAGGATTCGAACCAGGGTGTTATTGCGATCAATTCGTACTGGCGGTCGTCGAGGTGCCGTAAAATTTAAGTTTGCAGAGTAGGTGGGGAACTTGCCAACCAGGCTGCCCATAACGATCATAGGTCTTCCCGCAGCTCGCCACTACCAGTCGGTAAGCGAGCCGGCGAGGCTTGGCCCCGACTGATTTAACCATTCGCGCTTCTCGAGACACTCAACTGACAGCTGGAGTCTCCCAAAAGCAAAAACTTGCCAACCATATGCCCTCCAGCCAACTGACTCTCCAGGCCCCGCCGAATCAACAACACGCACACCTCGACTTAGCTTGCGACTCAGGATCAAATCAATATAGGCTACCCAAGCAGTTGGTAGCGCCAAAGGAATGCCATGCCGCCAAAATTAGAACCGCCACGGATCAGTATTATCCTTAATTTTGTGGGGTATGAAGTAAGCTGTAAACTGTTCATTTACACGGTCCAGTCACATTAATGTGACTACCACCTATGTTCGACGACTACATGCAATAACCACTCAGAGACGGTAGATGGCAGCACTAGCACTAGTCGTGGAGGGTATGTAAAGCATTTCTGGGGAGGGGGGTAGGGGGCAGAGTCGGCGGTGGGGGGGGGGGGGAAAGTGTAAAACAGTGCAGTCGTTGTCATAATGCGGAAATGGAGACATTTTTCTGGACCGAAATGGCGTGATCGTAGGCTTTAGAGCCAACGGTGGAAGCATTTCAGAAACGGCTGCGTTTTTAAACTGATCGTATAGCACTGTGCTTAAGGTATACTGTGCATGACAAAATGGTGTTGTCCAAAATCAGCGCCTAGGCAACTGTCATCTACTACAGGCCGCAGATGAGAAAGGTGAACCACAGCTAAGGAGTTGTGTATGGCAGAACAGAGGTACAACTGTTGAGCAACTAACAGCCCAGATGAAGCAAGGGCTATTAATCGTATCTCCTCAGCGACAGTTCTGCGACTATTGTTATGTATGGACCTCCGCAGCAAGCGACTGGTTCCTGCACCCATACTGACTGCATTTCATCGGAGCCGTAGGCTGCAGTTTGCACGCCAGTACCACAATTGGACGGCCACCAAGTGATAAATGGCGTCCTTTGCAGATGGTAGATGGCCATTAGCAGTTACGACGAGAAGCGTATGAAAGCAGACACACTGCTACAATCATTGGAAGGCTTTAGGCCACGGCTGGGAGAGTTGTTGTCTGGGGAATGTTCACGTGGTATTCCCTCGGTGATCTCGTCATTCTGGAAGGCACAGTAAATCAACAGATTTATCCTTGCGGACCAAGTCAACGCCCAAGTGCAGTTTGTTTTCCCTCGACATGATGTCATCAAACAGAAGGACAATGCAACGTTTCACACAGCTCGCAGTGTACGTCCGTGTTTCGGAGAGCACCCAGGTGAGTCAACCGTACTCTCCTAGCCACCAAACTCCAAGTATGTAAACCCAATAGAGAGTCCGGGGGACCACCTCGATCTGGCTGTATGTGGCACGGACCCTCAACCGACAAACCTAGCACAGTTGGCCACGTCAGTGGAGTCGGCCTGGCTTAATATACCTGTCAGTACCGTTCAGAAACTCACTGACACTCTTCAAGCACGTCTTATCGCTTCAAAAGGTGGCTATTAAGGTTTTTGACAGGGGGTCCCATTAATGTGACTGTACAGTATAATACGGCTGCTTGTAGCAATGACTGGACTGCTCCATATCAATAGTTAGCAACATTGATGGTTGCAGTTACAAAAGTGATAATGAATAGACATCGATAAAAGAAGGATATGTTACAATAGTAGTAAACTCAGCCTAGGAACAGCGTCATGTGTGTCGTTTCGTAGAATTTGCAAAATCAAACTATATTTCTGCTATGCGGTATGGAGTTTCTTTAGTGTTCGGAGAGTAGCGCTAACTAGTTCACGATCATAGTCTGCGCCGTAATGTTGTTTGCTTCAGCGCAAGTAGGTTAAGGAAGCGTGCGACAGACATTGGTGTGTAAGCTAAGTTCAACTCTCAAATGACAGCAGTTTAAACTTCTGTCTCTCTGGTGGACACTAATTATTTTTCGCAACAGAGCCTTAATCAGGAATTCTAGTCTTTCCATGTGTTAGACTGTTCTTTGCATTAAATGGTAGCGACGTCCTTCCTTTTCTTCACAAACCGCTTGTCTCTCAAGAGTGCCGCTGTAGCTCCTCACAGAAGTAATAATTGACCTCCTTTTCTCTCAGACTTGTTATCGCGCTCAGACTTTAGCGTACCAAGGTGTTCATTGCTGTGTATGCGTAAAATAAAAGTCAAGACATCCGATAACGGGGTCACTTCATCATGAAACTGGGATGAATCACCATTTACAAATAAAAGTCAGATGCAGCCAATCCAGAAAGGTATTCCTGTCTTTTCTGTAGCAGTTGAAACTTCTAAATATTAATTTTTTTAACTTAAACTGAAATAACTGAGTGAAACTGAGTGAAAGTGAACCTTCTAAAGCTGTTGAGTGCAACTGAACATACTGTCACTTTGCTTGTCTTTATCGTTAGAACACTGACCTACAGAATTTTCCCTGACAAAACCAGCTCAAAATTATTCTATTCATTAATGACATAAATATACAAACGCAACGCAATCTCACTATTAATTAACACAAAAGAATATCCCTGATTTAGAAGGATTCCTAACAACTACCGACACATTTCATAACTCACTTACCTCACAGAAAATCTTCATGATATGAACTACAGAAAATACAACAAGTATACAGCCAGCTAAATAAAAAGGTTCTAACTACTATAGGCTCTAACTACTAATAGGCATATGGTTAGCAAAGGATAGATTTTGTTACAGAGCAAACAATGTATTTAGTGTATTTTACCTTAATCATGTGACATCCAGTTCCAAAAATTATTTCATCTTTAACAATTCCATTAGCCACATTTTACAATCCATGTCCAACCAATATTAAAACTCCATAACGGACACAGGTGAAGACCGTCCACTCGCGCTAACACTTCAGACCTCTAACCTCCATCACTGCTAACTATTAACTTCTAACTGCAAGTCCGACCAGCCACAGAGTCTCCTATAGAGGGCGCACAGCGCTGTGTGTGATATTAATGCAGATCGCTGCCAACATAGAAACATAGAAACAGGCTACTTACATAGCCCACCTGCTCCCCTCAAAAAATTTCTGCAGTGGCAAAGACTAATTTGTTAAAAAATTTTATACTAACAATATCAAACAGATCGGATGCCCACAATTAGTAATATCCTGTTGGTCAATAAAGCAAAATTCTCCTCTCAATCTCTAAAGAGAGTCCTAATCATTCAACAGAAGAAAAGACAATGACCGCTTTATGCACAAAGTCTGAGCAGCAAAAGAACATGCGTACATAAGTAATGGACCTCCATGCAGTCTTGAAGAAGTAGTGTTGTCCTCCCAATGGAAACACAGTGCTGACTCTTGATGTGAAGACATGAAGCTTGGTAATGGGCCACAACAGAGGAGAACCACAGCAGACTCAGTCAAAGTCGTGATAAATATTGGTAGAATTGAGGTCTCCACAGAGCAGACCTACAGTATTCCTTGTAGAGATTGTAGTAGTAATGTGCTACAAAAGGTGCAGATCCACTGTAGTCCTTGTATAGATTAAGGTAGTGATGGGCACCACAGGTGCAGACCCACTGTAGTCCTTGTAGAGATGGGCAGTAACCATTGCGACTGTGCAAAAATCACAATTGAAGAGCCTTGAGCATATTATAGCAAGGTGATGAATCACCACTTGTGCACTCACAGATTTTTTGTAATATCCTTAGAACCAGCAATGCTGTTACCAGTCCCTTGCTGAATTATCAACATACAAGCAAGCAATAACACAGTCGTATAACCTGTGAGATTTTATGCATATAGTATGACCAACAGAAAAATGTGTGCAGTGAAATGAATCCCTACTATTTACTTACCTCGAAGAACCGGTGTCTATACAACTACAATTTTACAGCATAAGAATACAATTACAAATGCAAAGAAATCATCATCACAGTAAAGAACATGATACTACAAATAACTTTTGTAGTAAGACAGGCTTTACAAAAGAATAGAAATAAACATATACATGAGTATTACAGGAAGTATGACATGAGTAAATAAATGAAAAATGAGAAGATCCTTAGAAACGTTAATTTGACACATGAGCATTAAAAGAAAACATAACAGAATAAATAATGTCTGAACATCTTCCCAAACTAAAGAATATGTTACAAAAACAGATTAGCTTTGAGGGTAACACTATTCCTCATCATAGTGAATGCCGCTTAGTATTAGAAGGAAAAAAATTGTACCAAATTTATCTTATCGGGTAAATACGCAGAGACAGGACGAACATAAACACACAAGGGTATATATAATAATAAAGGAATAACACAAAAGGAAAGTGAGTCGTGCTTGGGTAGCTCTGATAGTAGAGTACTTGCCCGCGAAAGACAATGGTCCCGAGTTCGAGTCTCGGTCCGGCACACAATTTTAATCTGCCAGTAAGTTTTATGCTTCTTACTGTAGGAAAAATTCTGTCATTGGTTAACGGTAAAAATGTGCCATGTGTCGTAGTTATCGACGTTCATAAGCAAAGTTCTCCAAAAATCAATGTACTTACTTCGTCACATACAAAAGCACTATGCACATAAATGCCATGGTTATCACATTCAGTGACATGATCTTGAAAGTACTATACTGTATAACGTATTGTTGTGTTATGAAAATACCTGTCTCAATTTAGCCATGCCACAAAATTCATTACCAAAACATGTTTTACTTTGCAGAAGAACGTGGAGTAACTGCAAATGTAAAACAGATACAGCCTAAAATCTGTATGGAAATTGTGTCACTCCTTAGTTGTATCGAAATATAATCATGCAGCTCTCAGTCAAACCAAATACTATGTCATCTGTGACCTCTCAGAAAGTACTTAAGTAAAAAATGTCTTTTTCTCAATTAAACCAAAATTTTACAGTAAAACTTCATTAGCAGTATATGTTCCAAGAATGTGGATTTTACAGTCATGACATAATCGTGCAACTAACGAGCAGAAATGTAAACACAATGAGACTGTATCGTCTGTTCCTTATAAAAAGGGACTCGTAAAATTACTGTGTTAATTGATAGTCATGCCAGCTACGTCGTCAGCTTCATAGGAACACTTTGTGGCTGCCTGCAGTGTGAGTCATTGTCTATTATCTCTTTGCTGTCGCGCGTAGTTACTGGGATTTGGAGGTCTAATTTCTACAACGTCAGTTATAGCGTCTGTAGTCAAGTCGTTAATTTCTGAAATTTCTTTCGTGTCGATCACGTGCTGGAGAATCTCTCCCATAATCTTAATTGCGAGGTGGGCTGTTGCGTCTGAAGTTACTTTGACTCCGTTGATAATAATCCTTCTGGTTCCCATATTACCTGTTTCTACTGTTATCTCTGTCACAGTCATTGCTATGGAAATGTGATTTTTCTCTGTAACTATTATTATTCTGCCAATGGTTGTCATACGAGTGGTGTCTGTTTTGATCACAATTTGCGTTATAAGAATGGCCTTGTCGTGTCCGGTTATTAATTCTGTCGTCACGGAATTGTGATGGATGTGACCTGTAATTGTTGTCTTTTGCCTGTTTTTGCGTCACCCGACTGTCGATTTCCAGTTCTTGCAAAAGTCCCTGAAAAGCTTCAATATCATCTTTACAATTTCCTGCCAAAATAACATGTCTCAAATGTTCAGTCAACTTAATTACGCAAATGTGAATGAGTTCCGAAGGGCTGTACGAGTTTGGCAAAAACTGATTCTTGTGCAACTTATCTTAAAAATATTTTACCAGGCTGGAAAATTCCGATTGTTTGAAATGTATCATCATTGTAATACTGTGTCTTACAAGATCTTGAGTAGCCTGAGACCAATATGCAGAAAGAAAGGTGTGATAGAAATCGCCTTCATTGTAACAGTCGCTAATAATCGATCGCATCCATACAGCTGGTTCATTTTCTAAATAACCAAACATGAATTCTATCCTATGCACTAATGATCAATTAGCAAGCAGGAAAGCAATGAGCAAATTAATGAAGGCAACCTTGTGGATGAATGTCATTACTGGAATTCTTGAATGTTTTAAATTTAAACATAGTGATGAAGAGCTTATAGTCAAAATCATCATGACGGCGAGTTGCAAATCTGTCACTGTTACGTCGTGTCGCTGATCCCATCTCAAGGCTCGCTGCACTTTGTAAACTCCTTCCAGAATCTCCCAAATACCCAGTGTTAATACTTTGTGACGTTTACGTATTTCTAAATCCCTCTTCCCGTGTCAGAACGCGAGTATCGTATTATGTGTGCCAACTGATCTTGTACTTCCCGCATTTCTCTTTTGTGTTGCGTACTAATTTTTTTCTGACTCTGTTTGAATTTTCTGATTTCCTCGTACTCTTCTGTGTCACGAAAGGCTACCGGTCTTATATCATTCAAATCATCATCTACCTCCTTAGATAAATTTATTAACTGATCCGACAGTTCGGGTACTTTCCTCACAATGATCTAATTTCCTCTGTGTGTTTTTCTGAACCAAATTTTAGAGTGTCCATTTGTGTCGTAATCTTATATACTGTGTCCTTTAAGTTTTCCTGATTTTTTACAAGTTGCGTGAACGTATCGGTAGATGCAACTGAGTCAAATTTAGGTGGCAAGGATTCGTGATTTTCGTGAAAAATGATCTGCAGTTCTTTTATGGCTGCTTCGTGATTCTGTAATGTGCCTTAATGTCGCGAAAAAGTACGCTGACAGTGTTCACAAATTTGTGCTTTTACATCTTTAGAAATCATTTGACATTTCGTTTCGATTTTAAGTAGCTCGGCTGTTAAATTTTCACATGTTTGTTCAAGCGTTGTGTCTAACTTTTGAAGTTGTTGCTGTGTTTGTTTTTGATTTTGTTCCATTGTTTCCAACTTTTGAAGATTTAGTTCCATTGTGTCTAACTTTTGAAGCTGTTGCTGTGTTTTTTTCTGATTTAGTACGCTGAGTTTCATTTGTTGCTGTGTTTGTTCATGATTTTGAATTAATTGCAATAACAATGCATAGTGACTGAAACATGTTCCTCTGTGCTTTTCGTCAGTGCGTTTGCACCGGAAATATTCGTATTTTGCAAAGCAGAGAATGAGTCTTGAATTAATTAAGAAAAGGTGAAATGACGCAAAACCCGAATCTACGATATTTGCAAGATTTTGTTCTGTTGTTTCGCATTCCTGAGCCGAACAGTTACCGACCGATCGATCGACAATATCTCGCTGTTCACTGATTGTTTCCCTGCCTATACTGTTATTTACTGCCTGGTCCATGTCCCTACGCACAATTACCAAATTATTATCTTGGACATATGTCAATTGATTACAAGGTGGTGTTAACACGCTGTCATTTCTCAATCTGCTTGGCAGCCTAGTGTTACGTTTTTCACACGCCATGATTATCACAGTATTTTACCCGATAACACAGAAAAACACAATTTGATAAGGAAAAAGTAAGAAGACATACTAAAATAGCTCTGAAAATAATCAATATCTAATCAGTTGCAAACGCGACTGCGTGGTACTTGGTGCAAATCCACATGCATGACACTACAACTACAAAAGACACTCCATATACAATTACACGCTAGCAGTAAACAATAATCTTTTTCTAATTATGCATTAATTATTCAAACCACAAGAAAATCAGAAAATTCCAGTGAAGTAGCCTTGGCTAAGGGTCGACAGGTGAAACTTCTGTATTTCGTTCTGTAACTACTGAGTGAAATTGAATGGAAGTGAACCTTCTAAAGCTGTTGAGTGCAACTGAACATATTGTCACTTTGCATGTTTTTATCGTTTGAACACTTACCTACTGAATTTTTCCTGACAAATACAGCTCATAACTGATTCTACTCATTAATGACCTACAATATACAAACGCAACGCAATTTCACTATTAATTAACACAAAAGAATGGTCCTGAATTATAATGAATCCTAACAATAACCTATACATTTCATAAGTCAATTACCTCACAGAAAATCTTCATGACACGAACTACAGCAAATAGAGCAAGTATACAGCCCGCTAAATAAAAATATTCCAACTACTGTAGGCTCTAACTAGTAACAGGCATGTGGTTAGCAAAAGCAAAATTTTGTTGCAGAGCAAACAATGTATTTACCAGATTTTACCTTCATCATGTGACATTCAGTTCCAAAAATCATGGAATCGTTAATAATTCCATTACCCATATTTTAGAATCCATGTCCAGCCAATATTATATCTCCATGATGAAAACATTCAGACCGTCCGTTCGCGCTTACACTTCAGACCTCTAACCTCCATCACTGCTAACTGTTAACTTTTAACTGTGAGTCCGACCAGCCATAGAGTCTCTTACAGAGGGCGCACAGCGCTGTCAGTGATGTTAATGCTGAATGTTGCCAACATACATTTAAACAGGCTACTTACACCACATACAGAACCAAGTGATTGTGCCACTGAGATGTAGTGTCTTTAAAGCACTGTGAAACGTGGTTCTCCCCTCTTTCTGTAAATATATTACCACATATAAAATGTGGAATCTCCCCTCTTACTGTAAATACTCTCCTGGAAATTGAAATAAGAACACCGTGAATTCATTGTCCCAGGAAGGGGAAACTTTATTGACACATTCCTGGGGTCAGATACATCACATGATCACACTGACAGAACCACAGGCACATAGACACAGGCAACAGAGCATGCACAATGTTGGCACTAGTACAGTGTATATCCACCTTTCGCAGCATTGCAGGCTGCTATTCTCCCATGGAGACGATCGTAGAGATGCTGGATGTAGTCCTGTGGAACGGCTTGCCATGCCATTTCCACCTGGCGCTTCAGTTGGACCAGCGTTCGTGCTGGACGTGCAGACCGCGTGAGACGACGCTTCATCCAGTACCAAACATGTTCAATGGGGGACAGATCCGGAGATCTTGCTGGCCAGGGTAGTTGACTTACACCTTCTAGAGCACGTTGGGTGGCACGGGATACATGCGGACGTGCATTGTCCTGTTGGAACAGCAAGTTCCCTTGCCGGTCTAGAAATGGTAGAACGATGGGTTCGATGACGGTTTGGATGTACCGTGCCCTATTCAGTGTCCCCTCGACGATCACCAGTGGTGTACGGCCAGTGTAGGAGATCGCTCCCCACACCATGATGCCGGGTGTTGGCCCTGTGTGCCTCGGTCGTATGCAGTCCTGATTGTGGCGCTCACCTGCACGGCGCTAAACACGCATACGACCATCATTGGCACCAAGGCAGAAGCGACTCTCATCGCTGAAGACGACACGTCTCCATTCGTCCCTCCATTCACGCCTGTCGCGACACCACTGGAGTCGGGCTGCACGATGTTGGGGCGTGAGCGGAAGACGGCCTAACGGTGTGCGGGACCGTAGCCCAGCTTCATGGAGATGGTTGCGAATGGTCCTCGCCGATACCCCAGGAGCAACAGTGTCCCTAATTTGCTGGGAAGTGGCGGTGCGGTCCCCTACGGTCTTGGCGTGCATCCGTGCGTCGCTGCGGTCCGGTCCCAGGTCGACGGGCACGTGCACCTTCCGCCGACCACTGGCGACAACATCGATGTACTGTGGAGACCTCACGCCCCACGTGTTGAGGAATTCGGCGGTACGTCCACCCGGCCTCCCGCATGCCCACTATACGCCCTCGCTCCAAGTCCGTCAACTGCACATACGGTTCACGTCCATGCTGTCGCGGCATGCTACCAGTGTTAAAGACTGCGATGGAGCTCCGTATGCCACGGCAAACTGGCTGACACTGACGGCGGCGGTGCACAAATGCTGCGCAGCTAGCGCCATTCGACGGCCAACACCGCGGTTCCTGGTGTGTCCGCTGTGCCGTGCGTGTGATCATTGCTTGTACAGCCCTCTCGCAGTGTCCGGAGCAAGTATGGTGGGTCTGACACACCGGTGTCAATGTGTTCTTTTTTCCATTTCCAGGAGTGTATATTGCCACATATAAAATTTCAAAAAATACAAAATCTGAATCGGACGTACACCCGCCAGTAAAAATTATATGTTATCAAACTGTATTCTATAGTGAGAGTAGTAACTGTACTTTTATACAACATAGTGACTGGGAGGGGTGGGGGGAGGGGAGTTCACTACAGCAGCGTAGCAGCGCAAGTAGATTTCTTGTAAATTAACTTTCGACTGGACAGTCATCCAGACTGCTCATATCAACGGTATATATGCTTTGCATATCTGTTCATGAGACATACGTCAGTCATTTCGTAGATAGTTTTAATAGACGCTCACAAGCAGAAAAACCGAACTTCAAAGCTGCAGACGGTATAACGTTACCCAGATATCACAGACACCAGCATAACATATGCATACTACAGATAAAGTCATCAATGAATTACCAGTCACAACATCATTCGTAGTGCAAGAAAAATTAATCTTACAACCTACAAAAGTGATTTGACCAGTTAGAAGTTCCTGTTGAGCGACTTGATTAGGTGTAAAATCAAAGCTGCTAACAGTCTTGTACACAGGCATTCTTGAACGACGATATACTCTTCTCCTCCTGTAAGGCATTGCTGTGTGCTGCGTGCGGCTGCCTCGAGTCGAATAAGCATGCTGTTGCCTCACAAGCAAGATATACAGTCCCCTGACGTCATAGAGATAAGCTTATCTGGGCGTGGCAGGAAGTAAGCCCGCTCAGTAGCGCAATGGCGGCACCGGAAGCTGAGTTTTCGTGCGGATCGCTCTCTGTTAAAACTAGAGCGCGATCCTCCGCGGCCTAGCGGTGGCCGAGCGAAACTCGTTCAAGGTCACCCGCCAAGATGGCGGTCCATGGTAATGAACACAGCTGTTTGAGCAGCAATTATGATTGTTATTTCTTATGTGTACAACTGACTGGTAAATGTACTTACATGACGTAGTAAAAATCGTCAGTGGCTTGAACACATCTTTGCAATGAGCTCGAATACTATTTTTGCTCATTATTTTCATGGGTCTTTCCTCTATTTTCACAACTGTGTTCATATTTTGTGCATTTGTTGGCCAAAAAATAATTCCATAGTTAAGAATTAAGTGTACATACGAATAGCAAGTAACTGAAACACTCTGGCTGCTCACATAGACGATAGGACTCTAAGGGCATAACATACTGAGGACCCTATGGTCATAACATACTGAAGAAATTGTGTTTGCAAGTATCTTTGTGAGTTCACGTCACTTCAATAGAAAATGAGTCCCCATTCTTAGAAATTTCGTGTTTTTACTATACGGTCTGCAGGTGTCACATGCATTTAATTTAACACTGTCCCTCTTCAAAGTGTAATTCAGTAAATTTATTTCCTTTATGTTTAATGTCACTTTATTGCATACTGACCAATTTGTGAACTTGCTTGAGTGCTTCCTTTACTTTCTATGCGAGGAAATTATTTTTTATTCAATGTGTATTATATTTCTGTCGTCAGCAAAGAAAATTGTTCCACGTTATTGATGCTACTGGGAACGTCAAAACTGTCTATCGGGAACAGTATTTGCCCTAACATCCTACACTGAGGAACTATTGCACTAATGTATTTCGTTTCTGATAAGTGTTTCATTAAAAGTTAGACTTACTTGAGGTATGTGTTACCTCCATTCTTTGTACACTATCAGCTAGGTATGACTAGAACCAGTCATTAGCTACACTTCTTACTCTTAAAGCTTCTATCTTATTTAACAGAATTTTATGGTACCAAAAGTCTTAAAAAGTTCTAAATGTATGCATGTGACACACTCATCACTCTTAGGAGCATCAAATATACCCTTTGTGAATTCTGCAGTGGCTAATTCCGTACTTCTGCCACTTCAGAAACCAACTGGCAGTAACTTAAATGGTTGTATTTATCAAAGGAACTATTTTTGAGAATGATGACAACTGGAAAATGGGCTGGTAGTCTCCTATGTGTTCTCCATTACATTTCTTTACAAGAGATATAATTCTTGTCTGATTTAAACACTTTGGAAACATGCCCTATGTGAATGACTTATGAATTATATTTTTTAAAGAAGCCTACATGATCTCTATGAATTTTTTCAGCACATACACTGGTAGTTCATGTGACCCAATTGACCTTTTATTCTTTGTACAGTTTTACTGGTTTCATCCTGTGTGATTGGAAGCAACATCGTCGTACTTAGTGCATAATTATTTACAGGTGATATTCTAGTTTTGGGAATTTTTGTTGCAATTTCTTTGCAGTAATAAAAAATGTTCGTTCACATAGTTTGCTAGGTGGGTTGGATCACTTATTACTTTATACTCCTACCTCATCAATACGTTATTTTGTGTCTGTTTGTCTCTCCCTATTTCCTTTTCAATGACTGCCCTCACTACTTTGCCTTTGATCTCTGCCATGCATATTATTTTATCCTTAGATGACTTTCTTTCAACAATCAATTAGTACCTCCCTATAAATCTTTTTGTACCTACGGTAGAAAGTAAAGAACTATAGCTAACTTTGACTCCTTTTGATGAAAATTAGGTAATGAAAGGTTTGCAAAGCCATCATAAAACCTGCTGTTATCCATAGTACGAGGTGCAGTCAAGTTCTAAGACTTCAGATTTTTTTTCTAATTAACTACTCACCCGAAATCGATGAAACTGGCGTTACTTCTCGACGTAATCGTCCTGCAGACGTACACATTTTTCACAACGCTAACGCCATGATTCCATGGCAGCGGCGAAGGCTTCTTTAGGAGTCTGTTTTGACCACTGGAAAATCGCTGAGGCAATAGCAGCACGGCTGGTGAATGTGCGGTCACGGAGAGTGTCTTTCATGGTTGGAAAAAGCCAAAAGTCACTAGGAGCCAGGTCAGGTGAGTAGGGAGCATGAGGAATCACTTCAAAGTTGTTATCACGAAGAAACTGTTGCGTAACGTTAGCTCGATGTGCGGGTGCGTTGTCTTGGTGAAACAGCACACACGCAGCCCTTCCCGGAGGTTTTTGTTGCGGTGCAGGAAGGAATTTGTCCTTCAAAACATTTTCGTAGGATGCACCAGTTACCGTAGTGCCCTTTGGAACGCAATGGGTAAGGATTACGCCCTCGCTGTCCCAGAACATGGACACCATCATTTTTTCAGCATTGGCAGTTACCCGAAATTTTTTGGTAAAGGTGAATGTGTGTGCTTCCATTGAGCTGACTAGCGCTTTGTTTCTGGATTGAAAAATGTCATCCACGTCTCATCCATTGTCACAACCGACGAATAGAAAGTCCCATTCATGCTGTCATTGCGTGTCAACATTGCTTGGCAACATGCCACACGGGCAGCCATGTGGTCGTCCGTCAGCATTCGTGGCACCCACCTGGATGACACTTTTTGCATTTTCAGGTCGTCATGCAGGATTGTGTGCACAGAACCCACAGAAATGCCAACTCTGGAGGCGATCTGTTCAACAGTCATTCGGCAATCCCCCAAAACAATTCTCTCCACTTTCTCGATCATATCGTCAGACCAGCTTGTGCGAGCCTGGGGTTGTTTCGGTTTGTTGTCACATGATGTTCTGCCTGCATTAAACTGTTGCACCCACGAACGCACTTTTGACAGATCCATAACTCCATCACCACATGTCTCCTTCAACTGTCGATGAATTTCAATTGGTTTCACACCACGCAAATTCAGAAAACGAATGATAGCACGCTGTTCAAGTAAGGATAACGTCGCCATTTTAAGTATTTAAAACAGTTCTCATTCTCGCCACTGGCAGTAAAATTCAATTTGCCATACGGTGCTGCCACCTCTGGCACGTATTGACAATGAACGCGGCCTCATTTTAAAACAATGCGCATGTTTCTATCTCTTTCCAGTCTGGAGAAAAAAAATCGGAGGCCTTAGAACATGAATGCACCTTGTATTTGTGAGACATTGGTATTGATGTGGTACTTTTGGGAATTTTTTACAAAGATTGATGTAAATAACACAGAGAATTTAGAGAATATTGAAGTTACACTCTTTCTTTCTTATGCACTTCATCCCAACATGGTTTTCTAGTTCTCTTGGATAAAGTTTGATATGATTTATGATAAATTTCTGTGGTAGACTACACAGTTTAGGGATTTTTTCCATACCAGTTTTCGCTGTTGGTATTTATCAGAAATTATCTATTAGTTCAAGATATTTTATAGCTTCACCCCACTTGTCCCTGTCCGTATTTGTGGCTAACTTGTCCGTTACTGAGACAATCACTGAATGACCTCCTTTGCACTACTGACGAAAGGGATATGCCCAAACTCTGAAGGATGTTTATGAGGGTGCCACTAGTTTCACTTATGATATTTGTATTTATGTTTATGTCGCTACAAAAATTATATTGACCTTTGTACTTCAGTCTTGATCTAGAACACCTGTTGGTTTAATAAGGACGTATCCACATTACCTATGGGTGTCTGACACACAAATAATATGATTAATTTCTTGGCTGTGTCACACCCCATCAATTCATTAGCTGGTATTCGAGAGTATTTGTCTTCACTAACTGTACTAAGGTCAGCTCTTGATTTCGTCTGCATTCCTTTCCTGGATGATCCTCCATCCTCTGTAACAGTCTTACGGTAAGAGTCTACTGCTTCATTCAATGATAACAGTGCATATTGGGATTTTTGTGTCTCTACAGTATTCCCCCATGACACAAACTACTGTGCAGTTCAGAGATTTGCGCTCAATTTCAAATTTCTGCATTTCATTTCTAGATCGTCTGTTATGATTAGGGATTAAATCTATGAAGCATTCCATATTAACTCTTCCAATACTTTCTTTTTCTTAATAACATGTAGCACGTCATTTCGCCGGCTGGAATCTACCTCTTGGGTGATCATTTCCAAAAAGGTTTAGATGGCTGGAGATACGCTTTAGGTAGGGAAAAATATTGAGCGGATTTATCCTAAGAAAGTACCTACTTCTCCTACACATAACAGCTGGTGTACTATACTTCCATAAATCAGCTGTTCCAATTTTCCCTTTCCAGTCCACTTTAGGTGTCGGCTATGCCCAGTGAAACCCCATCTGTTGATAGTTTCAGGCAAACTTCCCAAAGGTGGCTACCATAAGTGCAATTTCTAGGCCCCACATTAATCCGTCTCGTAGCTCATTGAAGTATAGCCAACCATGACGCCGGTACATATTGACAAATTTTACATTACTGCCTCGAGTCATGGAAACTATCTTGCCCCATCCTTGTCCAAACTGTTTCCCAGTCCACTCACTATCCCTGTATAGTCCGTTACGAAACACCCTTGCATAAAGACACTATATTCTCTATCACCTCACTTACCACCGCATTTGGTTTCAAAAAGTTGATAGCCTGGCCGCCACA
Source organism: Schistocerca cancellata (assembly GCF_023864275.1). Lineage (NCBI taxonomy): Eukaryota > Metazoa > Arthropoda > Insecta > Orthoptera > Acrididae > Schistocerca > Schistocerca cancellata. Next base: position 195,511,671 of record NC_064628.1, read on the forward strand.
CCTAATCTTACCTACAACACAAAGCTTCCACCTCACCCATGCCTACCATCTAGCAATAGCACAAAGCTCTTCCTAACACTTTTTACATTCCTAGCCGTTCTAATCTCAGCTGCAGTGTGCTGCACATTTCCTCTGGCAGTAGTATGTAAGAGTTGATAATTGTTACCGCTGGATATATTTCGTAAACCACATCAAATACTGACGAACCGATTCCACAGACCGAACGTGAGGAGAGGGGCCAGTGTAATTGTTTAATACAAACCATACAAAAATGCACGGAAGTATGTTTTTTAACACAAACCTACGTTTTTTTTAAATGGAACCACGTTATTTTTGTTAGCACATCTGAACATATAAACAAATACGTAATCAGTGCCGTTTGTTGCATTGTAAAATGTTAATTACATCCGGAGATATTGTAGCCTAAAGTTGACGCTTGAAACATTGTCCTCACTTCAATGCAGGGGCCCAAACAGCTGCAACATACATAGCGTTTCTACAGAATGATCTGTCATCGTTGCTCGAAAATGTCCCACTGGAAACGCGTCGACGTATGTGGTATCAGCATGATGGTGCACCTGCACATTCCGCAATTAACACTAGGCTGACCCTTGACAGGATGTTCGACGGGCGTTTCATAGGACGTGGAGAACGCATAAATTGGCCAGCCCGTTCTCCTGATCTTACACCTCTGGACTTCTTTCTGTGGGGTACGTTAAAGGAGAATGTATACCGTGATGTGCCTACAACCGCAGAGGATATGAAACAACGTATTGTGGCAGCCTGCGGCGACATTACACCAGATTTACTGGGGCGTGTACATTCATTACGGCAGAGATTGCAATTGTGTGCAGCAAATGATGGCCACCACACTGAACATCTATTGGCCTGACATGTCGGGACACACTCTATTCCACTCCGTAATTGAAATCGGAAACCACGTGTGTTCGTGTACCTCACCCTCACCCCTCATGGTAATGTACATGTGCGAGAGTGAAAAAGACCAATAAAAAGGTGTTAGCATATGGACGTAATGTGCTGATCCAGTCTCTTCTGTACCTAAGGACCATCACCGTTCCCTTTGGATCCCTACGTAATTCGGTGCTCTCCGATACACACGATCGAACAGCGGAGGAGTGATACTCATGCGTCAACTTTAGGTTACAATATCCCCGGATGTAATTAACATTTTACAATGCAACAAACGGCACTGATTACGTATTTGTTTATATGTTCAGATGTGCTAACAAAACTAACGGGGTTCAATTTCAAAAACGTAGGTTTGTGTAAAAAAACATACTTCCGTGCATTTTTTATGGTTTGTAGTAACCATTTACACTAGCCCCTCTCCTCACGTTCGGGCTGTGGAATCGATTCGTCAGTATTTGATGTGGTTTACGAAATATATCCAGCGGTAATGTTAGGTGACTCACCCTGTATATATATATATATATATATATATATATATATATATATATATATATATATATATATATATATTGTATGAAGTATGTCAAGAAGAGAACGGGGAGATGTGCAGTATGTCGACGTTAGAACTTTTGAGGCATTGTGACCGTTCGAACAGAGGTTTCAAGGTCGACTCTCGCTAAAGGAAGTGGTTATGCTGAGACCGTGGTACAACTGTGTTACGAACGCGCTGTTACATGCCTGATAAGATATTAAGAGAGTCATTGACCTAAGAACTCTTGTAAAATGTATATCAGGGAACTACTGCATTCATTTACACAGGTTCCAGGTTGATCACACTCTGAGGTACAGCAAGTTAACTTGTGTCTTGTGCTGTATTGCTAGAGGTACGTTGTAAAGGCTGAGGCCAGACATGGTTACAAGAGTAATTTTCTGAACTGACCTGTCGAACGGATGGATGACTGTTAATAATTATTTGTTCGTGCCAAGTAAAATCTAATAAATGTCGAGGGACATATAAAAGAAGAATGTAAGATGCTCTGTATGTGGATGTGAATTCGTTCATTTTGTCACAACGGTCAAGGAGTAACTGTTTTTTTCCTTTTTTTAATTAAATGTACCTTACTTGGCTAATTTCCCAGAAACTGTGACTATAATTTTAGTTTTTATATTGTTCTAAAAGCACAGAAATTTTGAACAGACACCTTGGTAATGGATTTTATCAGTAAATACTAATGCCTTTACACTGATGGAGAAACGCTTCATATTTGTATCTGTTAAAAATTTGTGTGATGGCCTTCTACTTAATTTATATTTTGGTGGTGAAACTAGTGAAATATTACATAACGCCTTTTAACTCAGATTTGGAAGCTCTTTAGAAGTATGTGTATGAAATATAAATTTAATGTCTGATTACTAGTTACCTTGCTAGGGCGTGGTATGACTCTTCAGCTAATGTTATTTTTTGAGCTAGGCTACTGAGTGTCAATAAAGTGTTAAAATTTCTTTTTGGGCTTTCAGTATACCACTCTTTCACTCCACTCCACATAAATCTGTATCGCTATCCTGTTCATGGAAGCTAGGCATGATTTGTGGGGACACTGATCAACATTAAAAAGAAAGGGGAGCAGCTGTATTGGTAAAACTGTCACATAGAGTTTTTTAGCAATATTACATGCCGTGAAATCCCTGGAGGTTAATGGCTTGTAAAAGGAGAGCCTGATGTATGAGCTTAGAATTCGAGTGGGGATTTGCCAGGAAATGTTGAAGAGCTGGTGCGCCGGCTACGGGTTGCTGCTGAATGGAAAGGCAATGTACGTGCAGCCTTCTCCACTGTAGCTGCCTACTGGAATGGACGAGTTCGGTAGTTTGTGGCCTTCTTTTAAGCCTGTTGAAGCATCCTGTAGTCAGGCCAAAAGATTGCAGGCTCGGTTTGTTCATTGGAGAATGGGATTAAATGATTGGAGGATGTTAAGTTAGGTAAAGAACAAGAAAGTAAGATTCAGGAATTGACGAATATGATTGTCGGTCATCATACCAAAGTCCCTAAGCTTTTAGAAGGGAGTACCAAAGCAGATGAAATCTGTTTACAGTTTCAAAATGGTTCAAATGGCTCTGAGCACTATTGGACTTAACTTCTGAGGTCATCAGTCCCCTAGAACTTAGAACTACTTAAACCTAACTAACCTAAGGACATCACACACATCCTTCCAGAGGCAGGATTCGAACCTGCGTCCGTAGCGGTCGCGCGGTTCCAGACTGTAGCGCCTAGAACCGCTCGGCCACCCCGGCCGGCAGTTTCAACAAGAAGAAATCCATTACGACCATTGCTGGAAAAGATAGGTACTACGGCAGCAGAACCACTTCCACCGTTGAAAGACACATTAACATCTCTTACTTCTTTTGTCAAAGCCGTGAATTTGAGTAAAGTATATGACATGGGGGATACTGATATATTAACTAATGTACGAACTTGTATACATACATTATTCGCAGGTTCAAAGCGAATATGAGATGTTTAATTATGTACGTAAAACGAATGCTTGGAATAAGGTATTGTGTACGAATGCGAAAGAAGTACAGCCAGTACGAAATATTTTAGAAGCTGCAAAACGAACCAGTGACTTTGATAAAAATGAAAAGACTCTCTACAACACAAACTGAAAGCGTTTGGAGGGCCAAACACTACAGAAGGCTGGGAGGGAACTGGTACAGAAAAACAGGAAAACAGGCGTGTAATGTCGTGGTAAGGAGGAACAGAGGGTGTTTTATATGTCACAAGGAAGGGCATGTTGTACGTGCCTCTCTGGATAATGATGAAGGGGGGACGGACCAGAATTCTGATTAGGGCAACAGTGTAGGAACAGCAGGAGCTTGTTTCTGATCAAGCAGTGTAATGAAATAGTTGCCGGTAGGTATAATAAGGTGCCATTTGTAAGTGCTGATGTAAATGCTGAACCAGTTTGGCATTGATTGATTCTGGAAGCTCTGTCTCTATAATGGGGGCGCAGCGGTATAAGGAAGATCTTGGGGTGTGAAAGCTTCCAAAATTACGTAAGGTTAAAGTAAGTTATGAGGCAGTGGGAGGTTCGGAATCGAAGATAGTGGAAGAGATCGTAGTAAAGGTTAATATACAGGGGTGTTCTTGAAAAATAGTTCCGTTGGTGGCTGAAATTCTACCTAATAAGTAGACATTAGGCTATGAGTTTGTGCAAAAGTTGGAGTTAACTTACGACTGGGTGGCAAGGCAGTTTCCATTTAACTTCTGCCAGGGAAGGGCGTATTTGTTTTGTGGTCATGGTGATAACAAAAGGGTCTATAAAGTACGAGTAGCCCACAATTCGTTGCTGTAGCTGGTCGATGCAGAGAAACTACCGCCACAGAAACTGAAAAGGTCTGTTAAGTTATTAGGAGCTAAAATCGCAAAGCGATGTCATTACCGATATATTATGTACGACTAACCTAATTTAGTATCAGATAAAGCTAATTATTGATCAGGAACCAGTGACGCAAATGCCATAAAGGTTGTCGCCTTCAAAAATGAAGGAACAGAAAAAGATTATACATCAGTTATTGCAGCACGGGTTTTTCGACTCTCTAATTCAACTTATGCTTAGCCCATGTTGTTGGTTTACAAGCCCAGAGGGGCAGATTTTAGACTAGTCGTGCACTATAGACAACTACACAAGAAGGTTATTTCACAGTCAGTACCGCTCATTGATTTCCATACCTGTTTAGCCTGGTTTAAGTATTTCACTGTTTTAGACTTAGACCAAGCGTAATACCAGATTCCTTTGACTGTCGAAAGCAGTCACTGCTTTCACCACTGATGACATCTTTTTTAATTCCGGAAGGTTCCTTTTGGATTGGCAATAAGAGCTGCTGTTCTCTCCCAATTATTAGATTCCGTGTTAAATGGCTTAAAATTTAAATTTTATGCATTTACTTAGATAACGCCATTGTTCACAGCGCTTCTTTAGAAGAACACTTGGATTATGTAAATCAGGTTTTACAGTCTTTAAGAAATGCAGGCCTTACAGTGAAACCGTGAAACGTTAGTTCAGCACACTCCCCGGTAACATTTTTAGGTCATATCATCTCAGAAAAGGGAATGGAGACTGATCTGTATCGAACGCACGCCACTTGTAGATTTCTTCCAGCTGAAACTGCTAAAGGTGTCGGTAAGTTTGTAGGAACGGGAAAAAAACACTTTCTTGGCAGATTTATATCCAACTATCGCCAACAAGCAGCGCCCATCAGTGAATTTTGGGTAAAAGACCAGAAATTTCGTTAAATTTTCACAACAAGCCACATTTCAAGAGTTGAAGATCACATTCATAAACGGTCCACAGTTGTCAGTTCGGATTTTGAAAAACGTTTTATGTGTTACATTCACAGGAATGGGTCTTGTTCTTGTCCAAGAAGAGAATGGGGAACGTAGACCGATAGAATACCTGCCCAGGACATTGTCTGGATTAGAAACCCTTTGTTTAGTGTATGGATTGGAAATTCTAGCAGTATTATTCGCGATAGAGATGTTCCATTTCTATCTGGACCAGAAAAATTTTACGCTGGAAACTGACAATCAGGTTCTGAGTTGGGTGCCGGTGCTCCCACGTAAAACCGGAGGATTTACACGGCGGTCGTAGACTACATATATCAGTATTTCAATTAAATGTTAAACACGTAAGAAGACGTGACAACGTTATTTCCGACAGTTTGTCATATGTTCCAAGAGGAATCTGGAGAAAATCAGGAAGAAGAAACACCGGTAGAATCAGAAGAGCACAAAGAAAATGTAGAGGTTAATAGTACATTGGTGACTTTACCGGACCTTTTTTATAACTTTTGTACATGTCAGGATAACGGTAGTGAATTAAGCGTTACTAAAAGACGATAGGAAAAGAACCGAAAGGTAAATGGGTATTTTATTAAGAATCGTGTGTTGTGTTACCGAACACCTAATGATGATAGGGAGAATATAGCGTTACCCTAAGGAGTTGCTGGCACCAGTATTTGGGTATTATGATGAATCTATCATCGGTGGGCTCTTAGATATATACAAGACACGGATGAAAACATGCAGTGTTTTACATGGGGAGGAATGGAACAGGGTGTACGAGAATTAGTAAAACAATGGCAAGTTTGTAAAATCAGTAAAGGAAATAATGATAGAACACAGGGGTGGCTAACATCGGACAGAGATCGGAGTCCGCCGGCTGTTTATGGCACAAAATGCTGGTGAGCGATATTTTCCCTGCATTTGTACAATTTTGTTTCAGTCGCGCCACCACTTCCTTTTATCCGCAGCCGTCTATTTTTTAAAGGGTGAACCATAATCACAAGGCTGCGCTGAATGCATATAACCATCAATATCAAACGATATTGGATCAGTCTGTTCCAGGACTAAGCTATGCTGTCAGTACCGTTTATGATGAAAGTTAAATACCTTCCCCTGTTAAGTTGATGCTGCCACATATTATTAATTCAACCTCATCTGAACTGTGAGTGATTGATGATTTACTGTCTGAGAAAAATCATCCTTTGATTATCAAAGAAAATTGACGCAGGGCCACAGCCAGCGTATAAGCCAACATATAAGTTGCACATCATAGAGAAGCTGACAGGTATAAGCAGCGATTGGGCCCTCAAGGTTAAAAATTGAGGAGAAGGTTTCTATCAGGTTTTTTGGATAACTTTTAAGAGGGATCACGTTTGTGGGCACACGTAAATTCATTAAAACGGAAACCCTAGTTTATCTCTTGTTACACGATGTAGCATGAGGAAATGCTCTGAAGTGTCATGCACCATAGGTGAAGTCTGAATCACCCCCGGGGGGAGTGAGGGGGAGGGAGGGGTTGTGTTGAAAGGAGAGGAGAATTAATCATGTCATATGGTCGTTTATTTTTTGATCTTATCTGAGACGTATCGAGCGACATTCTCCTGAAGGAATTTTATGTGGAGTGCGGAATATAATCACTGGATTAAGGCTCGAACGAGTACTGGTTGGAGAGTGGCCTTTGGTCAGCGACGGCGAATCCCGGTGCTTACAACGATAGAGCAGTGTGGCCTGCAGGTGAGGCGGAACAGGAGAGACAGTGCCTGGTCTCTCTGTGGGAGCCTACAACGGGTCCGTGTTGTGACAGGGAAGGCACACGGATCAACAGTCAGCGTCGTGGATGAAGGAGATGGGCTGTGGTTCTTGACTACGATGGACAGATATAAGGTATGTCGAGCATGTCAACCATCGAACTTTTAAGGCATTGTGGCCGTTCAAATAGAGGTTCCAGGATTTAAGTCTCGCTGAGGGAAGTCGTTATGTAGAAAAGCGTGTTACAACTCAATTACGAACGCGTTTCTGTTGCGAGTCTGATGGGATATTCAGAAAACCATTGACCTAAGGACTCCTGGAGGTGGTGTTTCAAGTAAGTAGTGTATTCATTTACACAGCTTTTCACCTGATCACATTTTGCGGAACGGCGAGCCGTCTTGTATCTTGCGGCGTATAGGTAGAGGTTGCACTAGAGAAATTTTATTCCCTTACCAGTTTCAGGCCTTTGGTGCCCTTTTTCAGAGGGTTGTTAATATCACATTATCTCCGAGCGTAAAAAATGAACTAAGTGAGGTTAGTAGAGTGGTGGCAGGTGCCTGTCAGGAGGTTTGCTCCGGACCTGTCATGGGGCCGGCGGTAGTGTCTGGGGAGGGATCACAGCAGTATGCTACATACATCTACTTCTTTCTGATGCTCTGAAATAGTAATCAAATTATAACACTCTGTAGAAGAACACTAGGTGTTTGAAACAGTAAACGAATAATATTTCTTTTGTGCAACCGGTTGCTGGTTATACAAATAACAGAAATACGGTTGCTAAAGGTAGAGAAAGCATTAGATGTATCTTGATGTTGATGCCAAAAGAGGAGGACATGAGTACTTTATGGAACTAACCAGCCAAAGGGAAGGATAAGTGTAATTAATTATTTGTTTACCCAAGGTAGAATGTAATAACTGATGCAGAACACAAGAAAAAGATTTAAGGAGTTATGTATTAATTCACTGTGCAACAATTCTCAAACTAGTGTTTGTTTGTAATAAAATTTAGCTTATTTGACTAATCTAATTTTTCCCAAATTATGATCTATAGGTGTTTATATGAAGAGCACACGGAAAGAAGGGGTTAAGACCATTTCACAGATTTCTTAGGTGAGCAATTTTGAAGTTTAAAACGTTACAGTTTCATTGGTTACTGAAGTATGCTTTTGTAATTTATACAGTACAATCAACGATCTTTTCCTTAGGATTCCTTAAAAGTGGAAAAAATATTATTAAGAATTGGACCCTGTATGTCTTTTTATCTGAATGTCTATCTTTCAATTTCTTTGTATAATGCACTAATTGGATTGTAAAAGTCAAAATTTAATGTGATAGTGCGATGATACTTCACTATAAGACATCCCTGCAACTCACTTGACAAATATCTATTCATCTTCGAGTCTAGTCATTATCTTACAGGATGTTCATGACTAATCAGGTTTTAGGTTCAAAAAAAAAATTGGCCTTGAGCACTATGGGACTTAACTTCTGTGGTCATCAGTCCCCTAGAACTTAGAACTACTTAAACCTAACTAACCTAAGGACATCACACACATCCATGCCCGAGGCAGGATTCGAACCTGCGACCGTAGCAGTCCCGCGGGTCCGGACTGCGCGCCTAGAACCGCTAGACCATCGCGGCCGGCAGGTTTTAGGAACAATAATGTTTATCAATATTGTGTTTTTATTTTCATTCATCTCAAGTAAATTATAATGATTAATAAACCCACGTCTCAACTTTTGTATCTTTAAATCACTTGACATATAACCACCAACAATTATTCAATAAATGGTTACAACACATACATTAAAAATGTAGTTAATAGCACGTAATTTCAATTATCAGCATAAATGACAGTCTTCATTTCTCACTTTTTACTTATTACAAGGAAAATTCACTGCCAGAAAGGAGTATTTGTATAGTACTCTTGGGCTCCTGTGTCACAGAACATCTTCAGTTCTTGCAGATCACGATATTTTTCCTTGGTGATAGGTATCAGTCCTGAAACAATGGACATGCGACCTCTTATTAGCAGGGTATCTCAATATGTTTGCTATGATAAAGCAGGACCTGCTATTTCTCACACTGATATGATCTAGTTCCATTTAATTACTGTGGCTAGTGTCTTTACCAGCCTACCTTCGTAACAGGATGAAGGAAACGAAAACTCTCGTTCTGCAAGTTCTGGTTCCTCTTCCATTCATCCAGCAGGAGCTGTAACAACTAATGTGATCCAAGATCCATTGTAAGTGTCACAATGTACGATAAGCCTTGGATGGTGACTTTCTATCTTCACGTCCTTAATAATTTGCGGATGGGAATGGAAATTTTGGTCGGTATGCTGGTTGCAAGAAATCAGTCCAGTCACATATCATTCAGCCATCAACTTCAACAACCTGAAAACGAGTGGGTTTCGCACGCGAGTCTTTAATTACGTCCTTCCAGTCCTTTGGGTGCTCAGCTCTTCTTTTACGTCTGATGAGGTCCATGTTTTTGTCATTTTCCAGGTATGAATGTCCTCTTACTGGGAATGTCACACGAATTGATACAAATTGCTTTGTATGATGGGCAAGATAATGGATGAACCTGAAAAGGGTGTAGAGTTTGTTTTGACCACCACATGAGTCACACAAGATTAACAAATTTTTAACCTCAGGATCCAGAAACGAAGTAACATAATGATACAGGAAAGAAACTACTTCATTTGATCCATGCTTCCCTGTAGTTTCAGGATAAACATAAAACACTGCATTACTGCCTGAGAGTAGACGTATGTTAATATAGAAAAAGCTGTCGTTATAATAGACAATGTTGGTTCTGATGTTTGGACATGGAAGATTTCGTTGGAAATCGACATATATCGATTCCTTATTTGTAAACTTTCTGCTTCTCTGTCGAGATTGTTTTATACTCTGATAATATGTATCAGCATTACGGCGGTGCAGTTCATATTCAATCTTCTCTCTCTTCATATTATTGTGAGTTCTTCAGGTAAATAGAGTTTCTGTGTTTTATTTATGCTGTAATGACTGGACCGTCCTTTAAAAGACTTGATATAAGGGCAGACGTTCTGCTCTGTTTCTGTTGAATGCTTATGAACTTGGTTTCCGTTCCCTCATTTATCGACTGACGCCGTGCCCTCATTTTCTAAGGAATTCCTGATAGTTTCTAATCTTTTCTTTGAAATACCATGCAGTATTTTTGACAAACAGACAATTGAGTCACAGTATTGTCTCTCATTGCTGTCACATTATAATGAAATGTATGATTACTCAAAGGAGCTTCTGTCTCATCTCTGCAAGGTCTTCGGTGTTGTACATTGTCAACAGAAATCAGTCCCGTCAGGTGACAAGTTTCCTCATTCCAGTCCATCAGCAAATTGAAATAGATATTAATGTGGACTTCTCTGCATCAGTTCGCAAATCAGTACAATTCTTCTCGCAGCTACAATGCTCTCCTACTTCATGCGACGTTGTTCTAAGCTCTTTAGATACTACTATAGCTCTGTCTTTTTTCTAGTCATACCACCGCAGCTTGACTGTAGATATTCCATCACCATTTGAAACACAGACCTCAGTTGGATTTTACACGAAAGTCAATTCTATCTATCACACCACAAAGCGCTGAAGTGATTGTCAAGGCTGCTCTGTATTGGCACAAATCACGGCACGAAATTCAGTTTTACCACAGCACAAAGAAAAGAAGCTAATGTCAAATCTGCTTCGTCTTAGCTTCCACATTACATAAGAAAGATCAAAACGACATAGCATTTAACAATGTCAACAATAAGACTGCCATAAAAGCGGACAAAAAATCAATACAGCTCAGAAATCAGCATCTGCTGGCATTCACCCTTTCTGTAGGTGTATTGGACGGACTTGACCCGTCTTCTCAATGTATACCATATTTTAATTTGGCTACAGTTCTGTGATTATGCCCGTCACATTCATTTAAGTTCACCCAAATGAAAGTACATCTGATAAACTTCATAATGATACCACTAATTCATTTTCGTGAGATTTAGACTTAACCCCTTCTTTCCGTGTAGTCTTTTTTTTTTTGTAGCTTTTAAAGATTAAAATTATTTATGTAATTTTATAAGCTTAAAAATTTTGACCATACAAGGTGCTATGGACATTGTCAGTAAATTTCAATGTCTTCAGGTGGGTAGAAGAATGATTGATATTTCTATTTGTTAAAAAAAGATTTAATTTCCTGAAAATAATTTACATTCTGGCAGTCAAATAAGTCAAATATTGCATAAGGCCTTTTAGTTTATTTTGGGAAGTTTTAAAGTAAAAGTATGGTTATGCGATATTAATTTAAAGCGTGATTATTCGTTCTGTTGCTAGACCATGGTGTGTCTGTTCAGCTGGTGTTTCTGTGTTTTGCGCTAATCAGTGTCAATAGTGTTAATGTTTCATCTAGTTTTCAATATACGACTAGTTGACTCCCCACAAATCCTTTTCTCTACTCTGTTCAGTTATTAGTTCGCTATTATAAGCTATTTTCTATCAAGCGGGTTGCTTGGCTCCTCATGACGTTTATTTAATGGGGTGTTCTTTTCAAGTTATTTTATTGATATGCTGATTAAGTCTTGAGCCTTGATCTGAGTGAGTTTTGTTTTAATGCTCATTCTCCTATAAATAATAATTATTTCCTGGAGTATGGTTTTTGGATTGGTTAATATGTTCTGAAGAACTTGACTGAGCGTTGGGACTGGGTTATAATATCCAAACCTGGAAGGTGATGGAAGAAAGTTAATAGCCACAGATGCACCATGTTATAGTTCTGGGTGGAGATTTTAATTTGCCGGATATAGACTGGGAGACTCAAACGTTCATAACGGGTGGCAGGGACAAAGAATCCAGTGAAATTTTTTTAAGTACTTTATCTGAAAACTACCTTGAGCAGTTAAACAGAGAACAGACTCGTGGCGATAACATATTAGACCTTCCGGTGACAAACAGACCCGAACTATTTGAAACAGTTAACGCAGAACAGGGAATAAGCGATCATAAAGCGGTAACTACATCGATGATTTCAGGCGTAAATGGAAATATTAAAAAAGGCAGGAAGATTTTTCTGTTTAGCAAAAGTGACAAAAAGCAGATTACAGAGTACCTGACGGCTCAACACAAAAGTTTTGTCTCAAGTACAGATAGTGTTGAGGATCAGTGGACCAAGTTCAAAACCATCGTACAATATCCGTTAGACGAGTATGTGCCAAGCAAGATCGTAAGAGATGGAAAAGAGCCACCGTGGTAAAACAACCAAGTTAGAAAACTGCTGCGGAAGCAAAGGTAACTTCACAGCAAACATAAACATAGCCAAAGCCTTGCAGACAAACAAAAATTACGCAAAGCGAAATGTAGTGTGAGGAGGGCTATGAGAGAGGCGTTCAATGAATTCGAAAGTAAAGTTCTATGTACTGACTTGGCAGAAAATCCTAAGAAATTTTGGTCTTATGTCAAAGCGGTGGGTGGATCAAAACAAAATGTCCAGACACTCTGTTACCAAAATGGTACTGAAACAGAGGATGACAGACTAAAGGCCGAAATACTAAATGTCTTTTTCCAAGCTGTTTCACAGAGGAAGACTGCACTGTAGCTCCTTCTCTAGATTGTCGCACAGATGACAAAAGGGTAGATATCGAAATAGACGACAGAAGGATAGAGAAAGAATTAAAATCGCTCAAAAGAGGAAAGGTCGCTGGACCTGATGGGGTACCAGTTCGATTTTACACAGAGTACGTGAAGGAACTTGCCCCCTTCTTGCAGCGGTGTACCGTAGGTCTCTAGAAGAGCGTAGCGTTCCAAGGAATTGGAAAAGGGCACAGGTCATGCCCGTTTTCAATAAGGGACGTCGAACACATGTGCAGAACTGTAGACCTATATCTCTAACGTCGATCAGTTGTAGAATTTTGGAACTCGTATTATGTTCGAGTATAATGACTTTTCTGGAGACTAGAAATCTACTCTGTAGGAATCAGCATGGGTTTCGAAAGGGACGGTGAAGGTCGTGTGAAACCCAGCTCGCGCTATTCGGCCACGAGACAGAGGGCCATAAACACGGGTTCACAGGTAGATGCCGTGTTTCTTGACTTCCGCAAGGCGTTCGATACAGTTCCCCGCAGTCGTTTAATGAAAAAAGTAAGACCATATGGACTATCAGACCAATTGTGTCATTGGATTGAAGAGTTCCTAGATAACAGAACGCAGCATGTCATTCTCAATGGGGAGAAGTCTTCCGAAGTAAGAGTGATTTCAGGTGTGTCGTAGGGGAGTGTCGTAGGACCGTTGCTATTCACAAGATACATAAATGACCTTGTGGATGACATCGGAATTTCACTGAGGCTTTTTGCGGATGATGCTGTGGTATATCGAGAGGTTGTAACAATGGAAAATTGTACTGAAATGCAGGAGGATCTGCAGCGAATTGACGCATGGTGCAGGGAATGGCAATTGAATCTCAATGTAGACAAGTGTAATGTGCTGCGAATACATAGAAAGATACATCCCTTATCATTTAGCGACAAAATAGCAGGTCAGCAACTGGAAGCAGTTAATTCCATAAATTATCTGGGAGTAAGCATTAGGAGTGATTTAAAAAGGAATGATCATATAAAGTTGATCGTTGGTAAAGCAGATGCCAGACTGAGATTCATTGGAAGAATCCTAAGGAAATGCAATCCGAAAACAAAGGAAGTACGTTACAGTACGCTTGTTCGCCCACTGCTTGAGTACTGCTCAGCAGTGTGGGATCCGTACCAGATAAGGTTGATAGAAGAGACAGAGAAGATCCAACGGAGAGCAGCGCGCTCCGTTACAGGATCATTTAGTAATCGCGAAAGCGTTACGGAGATGATAGGTGAACTCAAGTGGAAGACTCTGCAGGAGAGACGCTCAGTAGCTCGGTACGGGCTTTTGTCACGAGAACATAACCTGCACCGAAGAGTCAAGCAGTATATTGCTCCTTCCTACGTGTATCTCGCGAAGAGACCATGAGGATAAAATCAGAGAGATTAGAGCCCACACAGAAACATACCGACAATCCTTCTTTCCACAAACAATACGAGACTGGAATAGAAGGGAGGACCGATAGAGGTACTCAAGGTACCCTCCGCCACACACCGTCAGGTGGTTTGCGGAGTATGGATGTAGATGAAGATGTAGATAAGATTTGTACCGTTCTTTCTTGCCCAATGCTAATATTATTTGTTTTTACAGATGACCATAACTATTTTCATTATAATTTGCAGCTGATGGGAAGTATGGAAATTAAGTACTGATGTCTTGTATCCTGTGGATGTGTCCTCCATTTAAGTAGCTACCGCTGCCCCTTATTGTATTATTGTATTTGTGTAAATTGTTTGGCTTCATTACTGTCAGATTGTTCATACAATGTAGGTTTCACGGCCGGTATTGTCTTCGCTTAAAACTTCCGGGCTGATAGGCCGTGGTCGAAGTATAGAACTCTCCCCTGACGTTTCGTCTCGGACTGCGGGAGACATCCTCGGCGGTACAGCGGTGAACTGCGAAGAGAACTCGAGGAAGCGCTGATTATATAGGCAGTACAGAGGGCGCCACTGTCGATCACGTGGCGTCGGCTATGAGATTGTCTCTGGTAATTCCAGCATTCTCGATTGAAAGTTATCGATCTTCACGCTTGCGGTGCAACGCTGACATCCAAATTTTATCTAGTTTAACACCTTCGTCTTTCCCGTTAAAATTATTACGGTGTTTATCAATACTGATAGCCTTTCTTCCCCCCCCCCCCCCCCCCCCCCATGAGCTATGGACCTTGCCGTTGGTGGGAAGGCTTGCGTGCCTCAGCAATACAGAAAGCCGTACCGTAGGTGCAACCACAACGGAGGGGTATCTGTTGAGAGGCCAGACAAACGTGTGGTTCCTGAAGAAGGGCAGCAGCCTTTTCAGTAGTTGCAGGGGCAACAGTCTGGATGATTGATTGATCTGGCCTTGTAACACTAACCAAAACGGCTTTGCTGTGCTGGTACTGCGAACGGCTGAATGGAAGGGGAAACTACGGCCGTAATTTTTCCCGAGGGCATGCAGCTTTACTGTATGGTTAAATGAGGTAAAATAGTCCCCCATTCGGATCTCCGGGCGGGGACTACTCAAGAGGATGTCGTTATCAGGAGAAAGAAAACTGGCGTTCTACGGACCGGAGCGTGGAATGTCTGATCCCTTAATCGGGCAGGTAGGTTAGAAAATTTAAAAAGGGAAATGGATAGGTTAAAGTTAGATATAGTGGGAATTAGTGAAGTTCGGTGGCAGGAGGAACAAGACTTTTGGTCAGGTGATTACAGGGTTATAAATACAAAATCAAATAGGGGTACTGCAGGAGTAGGTTTAATAATGAATAAAAAAATAGGAGTGCGGGTTAGCTACTACAAACAGCATAGTGAACGCATTATTGTGGCCAAGATAGACACAAAGCCCATGCCTACTACAGTAGTACAAGTTTATATGCCAACTACCTCTGCAGATGATGAAGAAATAGATGAAATGTATGACGAGATAAAAGAAATTATTCAGGTAGTGAAGGGAGACGAAAATTTAATAGTCATGGGTGACTGGAATTCGTCAGTAGGAAAAGGGAGAGAAGGAAACATGGTAGGTGAATATGGATTGGGGGAAAGAAATGAAAGAGGAAGCCGCCTCGTAGAATTTTGCACAGAGCATAACTTAATCATAGCTAACACTTGGTTCAAGAATCATAAAAGATGGTTGTATACCTGGAAGAATCCTGGAGATACTAAAAGGTATCAGATAGATTATATAATGGTAAGACAGAGATTTAGGAACCAGGTTTTAAATTGTAAGACATTTCCTGGGGCAGATGTGGATTCTGACCACAATCTATTGGTTATGAACTGCAGATTGAAACTGAAGAAACTGCAAAAAGGTGGGAATTTAAGGAGATGGGACCTGGATAAACTGAAAGAACCAGAGGTTGTAGAGAGTTTCAGGGAGAGCATAAGGGAACAATTGACAGGAATGGGGGAAAGAAATACAGTAGAAGAAGAATGGGTAGCTCTGAGGGATGAAGTAGTGAAGGCAGCAGAGGATCAAGTAGGTAAAAAGACGAGGGCTAATAGAAATCCTTGGGTAACAGAAGAAATATTGAATTTAATTGATGAAAGGAGAAAATATAAAAATGCAGTAAATGAAGCAGGCAAAAAGGAATACAAACGTCTCAAAAACGAGATCGACAGGAAGTGCAAAATGGCTAAGCAGGGATGGCTAGAGGACAAATGTAAGGATGTAGAGGCTTGTCTCACTAGGGGTAAGATAGATACTGCCTACAGGAAAATTAAAGAGACCTTTGGAGGAAAGAGAACCACTTGTATGAATATCAAGAGCTCAGATGGAAACCCAGTTCTAAGCAAAGAAGGGAAAGCAGAAAGGTCGTAGGAGTATATAGAGGGTCTATACAAGGGCGATGTACTTGAAGACAATATTATGGAAATGGAAGAGGATGTAGATGAAGATGAAATGAGAGATATGATACTGCGTGAAGAGTTTGACAGAGTACTGAAAAATCTGAGTCGAAACAAAGCTCCGGGAGTAGACAACATTCCATTAGAACTACTGACAGTCTTGGGAGAGCCAGTCGTGACAAAACTCTACCATCTGGTGAGCAAGATGTATGAGACAGGCGAAATACCCTCAGACTTCAAGAAGAATATAATAATTCCAATCCCAAAGAAAGCAGGTGTGGACAGATGTGAAAATTACCGAACTATCAGTTCAATAAGTCACGGCTGCAACATACAAACGCAAATTCTTTACAGACGAATGGAAAAACTAGTAGAAGCCGAGTCGGGGAAGATCAGTTTGGATTCCGTATAAGTATCGGAACACGTGAGGCAATACTGTCCCTACGACTTATCTTAGAAGCTAGATTAAGGAAAGGCAAACCTACATTTCTAGCATTTGTAGACTTAAAGAAAGCTTTTGACAATGTTGACTGGAATACTCTCTTTCAAATTCTGAAGGTGGCAGGGGTAAAATAGAGGGAGCGAAAAGCTATTTACAATTTGTACAGAAACCAGATGGCAGTTATAAGAGTCGAGGGACATCAAAGGGAAGCAGTGGTTGCGAAGGGAGTGAGACAGGGTTGTAGCCTCTCCCCAATGTTATTCAATCTCTATATTGAGCTAGCAGTGAAGGAAACAAAAGAAAAATTCGGAGTAGGTATTAAAATGCATGGAGAAGAAATAAAAACTTTGAGGTTGGCCGATGACATTGTAATTCTGTCAGAGACAGCAAAGGACTTGGAAGAGCAGTTGAACGGAATGGATAGTGTCTTGAAAGGAGGATATAAGATGAACATCAACAAAAGCAAAACGAGGATAATTTTATGTAGTAGAATTAAGAAGGGTGATGCTGAGGGAATTAGATTAGGAAATGAGAATTTGGGAATTGGCTGTGGGCACTATGGGACTTAATTTCTGAGGTCATCAGTCCCCTAGAACTTATAACTACTTAACCTAACTAACCTAAGGACATCACACACATCCATGCCCGAGGCAGGATTCGAACCTGCAACCGTAGCGGTCGCTCGGTTCCAGACTGGAGCGCCTAGAACCGCTCAGCCACAACGGCAGGAAATGAGACACTTAAAGTAGTAAGGAGTTTTGCTATTAGGGGAGCAAAATAACTGATGATGGTCGAAGTAGAGAGGATTTAAAACGTAGACTGGCAATGGCAAGGAAAGCATTTCTGAAGAAGAGAAATTTGTTAACATCGAGTATAGGTTTAAGTGTCAGGAAGTCGTTTCTGAAAGTATTTGTATGGAGTGTAGCCATGTATGGAAGTGAAACATGGACGATAAATAGTTTGGACAAGAAGAGAATAGAAGCTTTCGAAATGTGGTGCTACAGAAAAATGCTGAACATTAGATAGGTAGATCACATAACTAATGAGGAGGTATTGAATAGGATTGGGGAGAAGAGAAGTTTGTGGCACAACTTGACTAGAAGAAGGGATCGGTTGGTAGGACATGTTCTGAGGCATCAAGGGATCACCAGTTTAGTATCGGTGGGCAGCGTGGAGGGTAAAAATCGTAGAGGGAGACCAAGAGATGAATACACTAAGCAGATTCAGAAGGATGTATGTTGCTGTAGGTACTAGGAGATGTAGAAGCTCGCACAGGATAGAGTAGCATGGAGAGCTGCATCAAACCAGTCTCAGGATTGAAGACCACTACAACAACAGCCTCTCTACACATGCGTGCATAATAATACGAGATTTTTGATATGACGCTCGTCTCGCTGAATTTGATTTCATGATCACCTTCTTGGTAAACATGTTCCGCTACGGCCGATTTATCCGTGTGACCCAGGTGACAATTCCTCTTATGTTCAACAAGACGGGTGCTCACACTTATCTTTGTGGTACCGATATAAACCTGTCCACAACTACAAGGAATTTTAAATACCCCCATGTAGCCAAAGGCTGTCGTGCATCTTTTGCCGATCTTAAATATTCTTTTATTTTCCTGGTGGGTCTGAAAATAGTTTCCACCTCATATTGGCTTAAAACTTTCCCAATGCGATCCGTGACCTTAATATTGAACGGAATAAAAACTTTGCCCTTAGGCGACTGTTGTTCGTCTTTGCTACTGATTCTCTGCCTAGAGCGAAGTGCTCGATCTATACCCTTGCTAGAATAGCTATTCTTCACGAAAGTTGACCGTAGATATTCAATCTCATCTTTTAAATAAACAGCTTCACAAATTTTGTACGCCCTGTCTACCAAGGTTTTCATTACACCTATTTTTTGTCTAGGGTGGTGGTTTGAATCTTTATGAAGATAGCGGCCAGTATGTGTGGCACATGGTCATGATAGTTAGACATTCAGTTTGGAATGCGTTCTACTTGACATTTACTGGGGCGTCTGATATTAGATGTCTAGTTGTTAGCTTCCATTTCTCATGTTTCCACCAGCTAACTTGCAAACAGGTTTTTTTTTTTTTTTTTTTTTTTTTACAATGTCTGCCCAGTTGTTGATATCTGTGGAGTAGTTACTCCTGGCTTAGATAAAGTACTAAAGTAGTGTTCCTGAATAATGTTCCTTGGGATGAGCTGTGGTTCGAGTGTGGTTGGTATGGCAGAAGCGTAACTGCTCAGAGATTTATTGAGAGCAGGAGAGAGTGATCCATGACTACGATCTGGGTTAGTTTACGAAAATGTATAATGAGAATTACGAAGTTCATTATTGTGTGAAATAGTGATGAAAAAATATAGTAACGCAATATCTGCTGCAAGTTGGTTGGTGTGCCATGTTGGATGATGGTCATATTTGTAAAGAGCCACTGTGAGTAATAAGCTAGAATATGCAGTGGGACCAGAATTACTTTATTCTATGCAGCACATTCCATTTGTAACAGAGCTGCGTGAATCTATTCTTCATTCAACTACTAATTCTTTGCATTTATATTGGTTTAATGACCTTTTTGTAAGCGAAGTCTGTGTCTATAGTAACACATGAAAACCATGTGTTTTGAGAAAAAGATAATTCTCGCAGTTTATTTCAACTTAAACAAAGTAACTCTGATTACACATCAAATTTCAAAAATATTTCACCCATTTGCTACACTATGTTGTTTCAGTTCATAAAATTATATCAAGAAGTGACCACTAAAGATGACACACATGTTTTAAACCACGTATGAAAAGAATGAATACTGTCATCAGTATGCTACAAAATCATCACAACCTAACCACTTACTTTCACTCTTGAAATACCTGTAAATGATGAAAAAGTAAGAGGGTATTTCATTCAGTTTACCTTAATGTTCCTTCTGCAGTATCACACATGGTTTCACTGCGTAAATTACGCCAAACAACAGAAATGCCCTTATTTGACACGAGTGTTCACCTATGAGACTGCTAATGCATTCTTTAATATTATTTACCACAGTTCATTGTTTAGCTTGTTATGAATCCTTCAAAAATGCATATGTATTTTAATTTTCATCCAACCCATCCACAAATGTCAACACTAAGCCAAAAACACTGCATTTTGTATATTCACTCGTCTTTACTGTAAGTTACATTCAGAGTATGTTAAGTCCCACAAAGTACAAAAATAATTAATGACCAGTAAAGTTACTTGTCAAAAATATCTCATAAATATTATTATATGATATTGTGTCCTCTTATCACGAAAAGTGATACAACATAATAACATTTACGTCAAAATTGATTAACACTGAATAGAAAACGAATTTGTAAAAGAAGGAAAAAAAAGATTGTTAGACACTGATAAGATTACACATTAAATGAAAAAAGGCTTCACCGTAAAGCAATCAGCAGAGCACCAAAAGAATATCTTGGCCGACTCGTCATTTGCTACACTATGTGTACCTGTGGATTAAATTAATCTGAGTGGCCATTGAAATATCTACTGAAATGTGCGTCTTGACTCTATGATTTTGTCTGTATGAATGTGAGCAATAAAAATACTATTATAACGAGATCTGACTTAATTTCAAGATAACTTAACACAGATAACGTCTGCTTCGCATAATGTATAACTGAGCATAGGGGATGCTTAATTCACTTTTATGGTGCAGTTTCCTAACAAGAAAAACTACCATTTCACCCTGAAAAAGACTACTGTCTCACTGTCTAGGCAAAACATGTACACTGAGTATGTTTGGCTCATAAATGTAAGTCAAACCGCTCTTCTACAAAGACCCTGGAAATATTAAGTGCTCAAAGAAAACTGCTCGGAACATTATAAGGTGTGTGGTGCTCCGAAGATCTCAATGAAAACTTACCTTCTGAAAACTGTCAGAATGTTACTTAAAATACTGCAAGAAAACTTTAGCTGACTGCATGACTACAACAAGTGTAAAGCATTTCTCATTGAATAAATAGCCGTGCTGAATGCGAATTATCACTGTGTGATCCGCATTACTGAATAATTTGTAAGACGATGGTCACATGGCTTCTTGTAAACAACCGTTATACTCAAATGCTTTCAATTTAATGATGGAAAGTTGTTTGAATAAATGTAGAAAGATATCGTATCGGTATCTCTTGATAATTATTGGAACCCAAAGATATAGCCATTTTATACGAAAGAACGAAATAAATGTTACAAGATCCACATGGCGCTGTACCACAGCAAGACCCACTGCACTCACAAAATATTCATGAGAGCAACAAAAATGCAAAGATGCGTTGGGTGAATGAAGAAAGGATTTACATAAGTCAGCTACGAATCAAATGCACTGCATAGCGGAAACGAATTCTGGCCCACGGTAACCGAAACTGCACGCCCCACCATGTTACTCATAACGACTCAGTGGCATTAATAGCACGCTGACCGCGCACCAGTACGGCACACCAAGCAACGCATTTGCGACAGACGTTACCTTATTTTGCGCCACTCGTGCACAGAGACATGCAGGTCGCAATTCTCAGTAGAATTTTTGACGAACAAGATCATAATCAGCAACTATTTTGTTCTTCTCTCAATATATCACAGAGCGCCATGCTCCCTCCTTACCAACCACACCACGGAAAACGCAATAACCAAACAGAACGGAGTAGAATCTTTATTCCTGCTTCCAAAACACAATCCATGTTGTCCACACTTTCATTGTTGAATTCTTATTGGTCGAGCCACCTATCACCCGAAAAGACGATGAAAAGATAAACCACTGCAACTGTCCCAGTTGGTTGGTTGGTTAATATGGGGGGGGGGGGGGGGACCAAACAGTGATGTCATCGGTCCAGTCACATTAAGGACGGGATGGGAAGGAAGTCGGCAGTGCTCTTTCAAAGGAACCATCTCGGCATTTGACTGAAGCGATAATGGGGAAATCACGGAAAACCTTATTCAGGATAGCCGGTCGCAGGTTTGAATCGCCGTCCTCCCGAATGCGAGTCCATTGTGCTAACCACCGCGTCACCTTGCTCGGTAACTGCCCCAGTGGTGATCACTTAACAGACATCAATTAGTGGTCAATGTTTACCATAGAAAAACTTATCACGAGTTAACAGATACGTAAAACACGAGAAATTGTACGTGGACAGTTACAACAGGCTTAAAGAACGGACCCGCAAAATTACAGATGATTAATATCACGTTGCTGCACAGTTCTTGAGAATAAGTTCGAATAAAATAATTTCCTTGAGACAGTAAAGCTTCTGTCCAAAAATCTCATCGATTCAGAAGGCATCGTTCGTGGGAAACTCAACTGTCCATTTTCTCGCACAATATCCCGTAAATCAAGAGGCAACAGGCAAATTCCCAGCTTTCCAGGAAGGGTTAGTGCAGTGCTCGACTGCAGACTGTTAACGAAGATCAGAGAATATGGAATACTTCCCCAGATAACTGAGTGGCACGAAGAATTAATTAATTAATAGAACTCAGTTCATTGTTCTGGACGATCAAAGACATTGGTAGGGTCAGAAGCGCCCCAGGGAAATATGCTGGGACCATTCTGTTCTCTATACACATAAACGATGTGACGGCTATGGTGAGCAGCGATCTGCAACTGTGTGCTAGTGACGCTGTAGCGTATGGGAAATGGTTGCCGTTGAGTGACTGTAGGAGGATACGGGATGAATGGTTCAAATGGCTCTGAGCACTATGGGACCTAACATCTGAGGTCATCAGTCCCCTAGACTTGAAACTACTTAAACCTAAATAACCTAATGAGATCACACACATCCATGCCCGAGGCAGGATTCGAACCTGCTGAAGCGCCTAGAACCGCTCAGCCACAACGGCCGGCTACAGGATGACATAGACAGAATTTCTGTTTGGTGAGATGAATGGCAGCTTGCTCTAACCGTAGAAAAAATGTTATTTAATATTGATTACTAGGAGAAACAGTCTTGCATTACGGTATTACTGGTCTACTGCTTGAAACAAACACGTTAGTTAAATAGGTAGGCATAACATCGCAAACCGGTGTGAAAAGTAACGAGCACGCAATGTCAGTACCGGGGAAGGTGAACAGTCGACTTAATTTTATTGAAAGACTTCTAGGGAAGTCAACAGACGTGTAGTACGAGTTACGCGCAGGACAGGTGGCGTCAGATGCCGGTTTGAGTGTAGTTTCTATTTGATCTGGTAGAGGTCACTAGCTGACGGACACTATTCGAGCTGCAGTCAAGATACTGTCATTTTTGCTTGCAGTTCTGTTTTCCAATTTTTTTTAGTTACTACTATAATTCTGCTTAGTTGTAAGACTGAATGGCGGTATGAATGTGATAGAATGTTTTATGTAAAGTTTTTATACCATACATCTTAGTAATTGGTCCCGTGAGGAATGATCGAGAATGATGTGTGTGTTAGTCATTTGTACCAAATCAAATGTTCAAATGTGTGTGAAATCTTATGGGACTTAACTGCTAAGGTCATCAGTCCCTAAGCTTACACACTACTTAACCTAAATTATCCTAAGGACAAACACACACAGCCATGCCCGAGGGAGGACTCGAACCTCCGCCATGACCAGCTGCACAGTTCATGACGGCAGCGTCCTAGACCGCTCGGCTAATCCCGCGCGGCACTCGTACCGGGGAATTGGTTATACACTATTTCTTCAGTTTATGAAAGTGGGGGAATGAAACTATGATTTCGGTAAATTACTTTTGTTAAGAGGGAAGGAATTTTATATCTGTGGGTTTTCAAAATTTATTTATGTTAATTTACTGCTCGGATTCAGAGACAAATCTTGATTGGTTCTGTATATATGCTGCATTCCGATTGGCTGTGATCTTTCTCTGCCAATCAGAAATTAGCATATTCGGGCATATTTTTGGAACTACGAACTTCTTTTGTGCAGAGATATGAGGCTTGGATCTCATAGTGATCAGACCTACTGATATGTGCTCCGATGAATATTATTAATATTGTGGTATTTTGATACCAAAATGTTTGAGAAGTGCCATAAAGTGCAGAAGACAGATCGGTTTAATGCAAGGTGTGAAATACAGAACTTCTGGTGACGTTTTAAATAAATAAATTCCGCGTGGCGTGTTGCTTAATCTCGAATGTGAACTTTTTGTCCTGTGAGGCTGATTATAGCAACAATGGAGCGAGCTACTCTGAAAGAAGCAACCCATTTGTAATCTTATGCATTATGTGTGCTTACAGTAAGGCTTGATAGTGACTGTTATATGCAAGCGTATCGTAATGGAGTGAAATTTTACGCACATAAATCCTTTCATTTAACTATTACTTCCACCGACAAAACAATTTTTAGTGCGACTTGTGGTTACGGAGTGTAAGCTCTTTTTTCTACAGGTTTTTCCGACTGAGAACTGCATTTCAGTAACCTCAAGGGCGCGTGCGTGTGAGCAGAGGTTCATCACGATGTGAGGAATTTTGCAACCCACCGCTCCGCCACAAATTGTAGCTCATCTAGGAAGGAGAACGCTTATAGAACACTAGTGCGAAGTATCCTTCATGTTTGGGATCCCCGCCAGTTCGGGGATCTAAACTATTCAGAAGCGCGTTGGTAGGTTAGTTACCAGCAGATTCGTTCAGCATGCGAGTATAACGGAAAAGCTCCGCGGACTCAAATGAGAATTCCTAGAGCGGTGACGACGTTCTTTTCGTGAAACGCTACTGAGAAAATCTAGAGAACTGGAGTTTGCAGCCGACTGCTGATCGAATGTACTGCCACCGACGTACACTTCTCATGAGGACCACGAGGGCAAGATAGAGAATAGAGCTCAGATGGAGACAAATACCCAGTCGTCTTTCGCTAGCTCCATATGCGAGTGGTCGGGAAAGAGAAAGAGCAGTGGTGGTCCGAATGCACATACGCCTTGCACCGTCTGGTAGGTTGTGCTCTGTATGTAGACCTAGAGGAACAAACATCTTTTCGCGAACGAATTGATGCACTCCCGAGAGTACTGACACGAACTGATGAGAAACTTTCGGATATTCATCAGTGTCATCATGCATCGAGACGACTGGGACAAGATCGAGAGCAACATTCACAAGGGTATGCAGAACGAAATCGAAAGCTGCACCGAGCGAAAAAAGAGAGAGTTTGAAAAATGCCGGAAGCAAATCGACAAGTGTCTTCCCGGCACTCTACCTTTAGTGATTAACCAACGTCAACGTCCATTGAACTCAAAGGAACCGTTTGTCCTTCCATAAGGACACAATATCGCTATCATCCGCAGAACTTTACCTGTGGAGGCTATCGTTGCTAACATGTAAGTGGCTATCGTTGCTTGTGAACAAGCTTTGAAAGGTCGCACTGAAACTACCAAGATACTATGTGGAGAGAAACTAGCAGCATACAACTTGAAAAGGAACAGTTAAGCTATCAAGAGGCTTAACGCCATTAACAGCATATTGATATTTCCATGCCGCAAAGGGTAAGGCGACCGTTGTAATAAAGACCTAAGTTTACGAGCATAAATGGGTGACCAACTAGATACACTGACGTGCCTAACGCTAAGCTGACATGCGACGCAGTGGATTGTTCAGTTGACCAAAGCACACTAACTCTATCATCAAAAATACTTAAAGATGATGTACCATTAAGAACGGCTGTTACTACTCCTTGTTCACTGACGTGCAAACTGGCGAGTCACTTGGCCTTCCTGGTTCCACCACATGTGGGATACACCGACAATCTACATGAATGACTTGGAACATTTCACTCAAAAGCTAAGGAAACTAAAACTTGGAGCAAACGATATCCTTTAAGTAATGTATAAAATGCATATCTGAACCATCAGTTGTTTTTATTTTAAACCCATATTCTACCGGTTTCGGTCTTAAACCATTTTCGAGAATGAAAGATTAAAATGCAGTACTGCGCTGCTCTACATACATTTAAAATTGGGATGTTTGCTTTTAAAGTCCCGTCTCAAGACTCGTATTTACATTCGTGGCATGCACTACACATTTTAAATAATGACTAATGCCATATGAGGGCTTAAACCTTTTTAACCCTTCACCCCTGAAGATGGTACAAGACAGACACGGTAGAATTTGTATTTAAAATAAAAACAGCTCATGGTTCAAATATTCATTTTATACATATTGTTCAGCTTTGAAGTCGTTTCTATGTTTAATAAGGTGCCATTCAGCATAACGGTTCCGTTTTGCTGGAGGACATCGCTAAGTTCTTTTATCCTTATCTTACAACGAGCTACTATAACTACAACCGACCAAGTGTGCGTCTCAGATCGGCAAAGGCCAAAAGAGGATCACTGTCAATGTCCGCAGGACACCTAGTATCATGTACACGTGGAAACCTTTGTGGTGGGTTACTGGATCACGGAATATAAACAGGATGCAAGTTTGGCTAGATGAAGAACTCAACCGTGGCAGAGTAAGTGCTACGTGAAACCGGCCAAATTAAAAAATTCGACGAAACAGAGATACTCGCTGTACAAAAGAGCTACCACGCCTGCTTGTTCAGTGAAGCCATAGACGTTGACTAATATGACAGCAGTTTCAACAAAAGAGAAGCAATCCCCAAGGTAAACAGATCCTGGATTCCCGTGCTGCAGCGAACGATCGTTGTAAGTAGTAACTGAAGTACCACAGCGGTGATATTCGGGGAAAAACTCTCAGGCGTTGGCGTGACAGCAACATATGACCACCGGCCACCAGTAATGGATGGTGAACCTTTGACAATACTAAATAGTCGTGCTGGCCACACGTTAGGAAACTCGTTAAACAAACGTTGGTCGAAGATTCAAGCACAGAAGCAAACATGCAAAACTTTAATAAGGAGCCTTCTAAACCTCAACTATTTAAAAATTTCTGGAATCAAGCTGTTTCTGGTTTTATTTTCTGAGTAAGGTAATGTTTTTAAGTTCTTAGACGACTTCAAAGGTTACCATTTCTACAAAATATACGATATTTCGCTATCATTTTTAATCATCTCTACGTCGAGTTTGCTTACATGCCTTGCCATCATGTCGTCGGGGCCTCTCAGGCGCCCACAGTTGACATTTTCAGTGTAGTATCGCTCCTTGGGTAGTTTTTCTCAAATGAGCTTCTTATTTACATGTTAAACAAGCTTATTATACCGCTGAAAGCCAGTTTTCACATGTGTCTCTCAGTTTGCAGAAGCGACGGAATCAAATGTTGCAACTCTGTATGGCTCTGATCCCATTTTTCCACGAAAAAATCGTTTCTCCCAACCGAGTCCTTTAACTTTTCCACTTGCCGACAGCACCTTTACAATGTATCTATCGTCGTAATCCGATAGTACATTAAAATAACCTACTTGTACTATTTGAAACTCAGCCGTAGCAGTCATAATGGTGCTAACACTCCCGTCACGATTTGTCTGTTTCAGTCTCCAAGACTACAAACTTTCCATATTTTCTTCCTTCTTCAAATACACATACACTGATAAGAGACAACATTTTTACCAATCCCACCCCGACATTTTCCTACATCCATCTGATCACTCTGCAATTCACAGTTAAGTGCCTGTCAAAGGGTTCATCGAACCACTTTCAAGCTAGCTATCTCTCTAACGTTCCACTATCGAACGGCGCGCGAGGGACAAACGAGCGCATAAATCCTTGTTCACGAGCTCTGATTTCTCTTATTTCATCATGACGATCATTCCTCTCCGTGCAGGTGGGCACCAACAAAATATTTTCGCAGTCTGAGGGGAAATTTCACGAGGAGACCGTAACGCAACGGAAAACTCCTATTCTTTAATTAAATGAATTCCACCCGGTGGTGTTGCAGACACATGATGTGGCAAAGTCGCCCCCCTTGGGACGTGCAAACGCATGTTGATGAAAAGCTGGTGACGTCGCACCTTGGAATTCTGGGCCCATGAGAAATGCGGGCCCTCCCAACGAACTCGTGACGTCACACTAGTTGCCTCGACCGCCACACACTGAGCTGACGAAAGTCATGGGATACCTCCTGATATCCTGTAGGACCACCTGTTTCCCGATGTACTGCAGCATCTCGTCGAGGTATGGTCTCAAAAAGCCGTTGGAAATACCCTAAAGAAATGTTGATCCATGCTGACTCTGTTGCCGTCCACAATTGCGACAGTGGTGCCGGTGCAGGATTTTGTGCACGAACTGACCTCTCGATTATGTTCCACAATACACAGTGGGATTTCTGTTGGGGGACTTGGGTGGCCAGATCATTCGCTCGAACTGCGCAGAATGTTTTTCAAAACAGTCGTGAACAATTGTGGCCCAGTGGCATGGCGCATTGTCATACGTAAAAACTCCATTGTTGTTTGGCAACATGAAGTTTATGAACAGCTGCAAATCGTTTTCAAGTATCCGAACAAAATTATTTCGTGTCAATGATCAGTTCGGTTGCAGCAGGAAACGCAGTCAATTCCATGTAAACAAGCCCACACCACTATGGAGCCAACACAAGCTTGCACAGTGCCTTGCTGACAAACTGATTCAATTACTTCATGGGATCTGCTCGTTCCCTACCATCAGCTTTTACGAACTACAATCGGGACTCACCTGACCGGGCGACGGTTCTCCAGTCGTTTGGGGTCCAACCGATGTGGTCGCGAGCCCAGGTGAGGCGATGCAAGCGATATCGTGCTGTCATCAAAGGCACTCGAGTCGGTCGACTGCAAACATAGCTCATTAACGGCCAGTTTCGCCGCACTGTCCTAACGAACACGTTGGTCGCAATTCCCACATTGATTGCTGCCGTTATTTCACGCAGCGTTACTTGAATGTTAGCAGCGACAACTCTAAGCAAACCCCACGTCGCACGGTCATTAAACGCAGAAGGTCGGCCACTGCGTTGTCCATGATGAGAGATAATGCATGAAATCTGGTATTTTCCTCACACCCTTGACACTGTGTATCTCGGAATACTGAATTCCCTAACGATTTCTGAAGCTGAATGTGCCATGCCTCTATCTCCAACTACCGTTCCGCGTCCAAAGTCCTTTAATTCCCGTTGTGTGATATTACCTACGTCTGTGTATGTGCATGACAATGTCACCTCAGTGCCGGCCGGAGTGGCCGAGCGGCTCTAGGCGTTACAGTCTGGAACCGCGCGACCGCTACGGTCGCAGGTTCGAATCCTGCCTCGGGTATGATTATGTGTGATGTCCTTACGTTAGTTAGGTTTAAGTAGTTCTAGGGGACTGATGACCTCAGCAGTTAAGTCCCATAGTGCTCAGAGCATTTGAACCATTTTTTTTTTGTCACGTCAGTGTACATAGCGAACGGTCAGCTCCCTGTAGGACCCAGGGGAAATCCATATGTCAATGAAAAGAAACCCACCAACGGTCTTAATTTTGTCGTGTATTATAGAGTGCTTGCCTGTATTTAAACGTGCTGCAGTTAAAGATATTATTAAACTCGTCTGAAATAGTAATTCGCTGCCAGCTGGAGCCGCTGGCACACGTTAGACCCACAGCGCCACATGCTGTGACGCACCCCGCAAAATCCGTATATCTTATTGGCGCCGGTGGAATTTCACGAATGAAGAATCTGGCATGTCAGATTTTTGTCTCGTGAAGAGGACCGTGGCCAACGAGACACGTTATCGATTTACGTCATAAGCAAAACATACAAGCCGGCATATCGTACGGCGTTATACATCGTATTTGGTGGTTTTTCTTTCTCATAGAGTACGTAGTAGGAATGAAAACTGTTTCAGAGAATTAGAAAATTCAGAATCTCTCGAAAACGCTTCGTTTAGGTACGATTTGTTATAGTAAACTGCGTATCGGTCGGTAAAGGTTTTCTGTAGTTGTTTTTAGTATTATATGCACAATAACAGTCTGCCAAATTCGTCATTTTGGTAGAATCTGCTTATTAAACACTAAATAATGACATTACGTAGTCCACGCGATGTACGTAGAACCGGCTGCACTGTCGAAGTCCTTAGCGAAGCTGATAGCCTCATATGCGGTGAGCTATGAGGAGAGGGTAGCAGATTCGAGTCCACATTCTTCCAATTCTTTTTCATGTTATTCTTCTAAAAGATCTGGATATATCTTATTCATTTAATAGATGTATTATCACGAAAGTCAATGTTATTTATTATAAATGATGTATTTACTGCAATTCTCGGTGCAAAGGCCAACTACACCTCAGTGACCAGAAATATTAGCGTCACTAAGTCTGCCAGACAGTAAACACAAGCAACACACTGAAATATTTTGCTATCATGAAACTTTCTGTGAAGTATATACTGCTATCTCTTTGATTACGGAACGGCTCATGTTGTATCTTGCGTTTGTATCTTGCGTTTGCATCTTGCGCGTCTATATGTTTTTCTGTGACGATGAAAAGCTTCAAAAACTGCAACATGGAGAGTATGCTTATCATGCAAATGAAACTGATATTAGACACTATACTTCAACCATACTGAATTCAAAACTGAATATGGTATGACGATTCAATTCAGTTAATAAATAACTTCTGCTGGCATGTATCTCAAATCGTTGTGCAATAGTATGTAGTGTTCCTCCATCAGCAATTCGCTGTCCAAGCCATGAACGAGTCTAGAACCATCTACACGATTTTCTCTGCTCTTCTTCGACAATCGCTAACAGAGTTAACGCAGCTGTTTAACGCGGGTCCATTTTCGTACAGAAAGCGTGCCGGTTGTGAGCCAAATAAAGTCGACAAAGGCAGCTGGAGAGCGCTGAGAGCGCAAATCACGGTAACCAACTCGTCCCATGTGCCGTTGACGCTGTCTCTCGAGGGGCCGAGCGTCCCGTAAGCGTCCACGTCATGGTTATCTGTCTCGTCCCGCACGAGGACGCCTTCAGGGATGTATGAGTATATAAGCTGAATTCGGACGGATGGAAAAACATTACAGCGACGATAGGACCCGAAAATAGGGAAATACATTATAAACCACTCTAACAGGGGTCATATTGTTGTGGCCTGCTATTGACAACGAACATCTCGGAAACGACGAAATTGGACAACTGTTCGCATGTCACTGTCGTGAGCAACTGTGGAAAATGTTTGAGGGATGATTGCTCTCCTCACCACAGAACCTGGACATCAGAGGCTTGCTCGCTCTGTAAACAAGAACAGGCGGCGATTCTGACAGATCTGAAGATAGATTACAATGCTGGTGCAGGTGTAGAGTTTTTGGAGCGCATCGTTCATCTCACGTTATTAAACTCGCAGCTCTGTAGCAGACAACGGTTACGTGTTCCCATATTGGCTTATAAAAGACGTCAGCAGCGACGTAATTGGTACAATGAGATACAGAAGGCTTTCAGTTAGACTGATCGTGGTCAGACAGAGATTCAAAAATCAGATACTGCACTGCAAGGCACACGCAGGACACGATATAGACTCAAACCAGAATTTAGCAATGTTGAAGAGCAGGCCGAAGTTCAAGAGACTAATCAGAACGAATCAGTGCTCAAAGACGTGAAATATGGAGGTACTAACGATCGAAGAGGTACACTTGAAGATCTCTCAGGCTATAGATACTGCGGTAAGCAATAGTTCAGCAGGCAATTCAGATAAAGAGAAAAGGACATCTCTAAAAAGGGCAGTCACAGAAGTTGGAAAGAAAAAAAATAGGTACAAAGAAGGTAACTGCCAAGAAACCATGGGTAACAGCAGAAATACTTCAGTTGATCGATGAAAGAAGGAAAAAAATGCGCAAGGAAATTCAGAAACACAGAAATACAAGTCATTTATGAATGAAATATATAGGAAGTACAGGAAAGCTAAGGCGAAATGGCTGCATGAAATATATGAATAAATTTAAAAAGAAATGGTTGTCGGAAAGATTGACTCAGCATGTAGGAAAGTCAAAACAACATTCCGCCGGTCCCCGGCACCAATCCGCCCGGCGGATTAATGTCAAGGGTCCGGTGTGCCGGCCAGCCTTCAGAAGGTTTATAAGGCGGTTTTCCATCTATCACGGCGATTGCGGGCTGGTTAACCTTATTCCGCCTCAGTTTCACTATGTCGGCGATTGCTGCGCATACAGTCTTCACACACACGTACGCCATAATTACTCTACCACGCAAACATTTGGGGCTACACTCGTCTGGTATGAGACGTTCCCAAGTACGGGACCGCTGGGGGCCGAACAGCAAAATAACCCTTGGTTCGGTGTGGCGCAGCGGAGGGGTGGCTGGACAGCTGTAGTCTGTTGTGGGGTTGTTAATCACTGAGGGTTAAATGCACAATACACAGTACACAAGGGTGGGAACATTAAGGGTGCAACGGGAATTCCACTGTTAACTGCAGAGGAGGAGCGGGTAGATGGAAAGACTTCACTGAAGGCCTCTATGAGAGAGAAGACCTGTCTGAGACAAGATAGAAGAAGAAGCAGGAGTCGATATGAAAGAGAGAGAGGATGCAGTACTAGAAACAGAACTTTAAAGAGCTTTGGAGGACTTAAGAATAAATACGGCAGAAGGGATAGATAACATTCCATCAGAATTTCTAAAATCATTGGAGTAAGTGGCAACAAAACGACTATTCGCTATAGTGAGTAGAATATAGGAGTCTGGCGATATACGAACTGACTTTCAGAGAAACATCATCCACACAATTCCGATGATTGTAAGAGCCGGCAAGTGCGAGAATTATCGCACAATCAGCTTAACAGCTCATGCATCCAAGTTGCTTACAAGAATAATATACAGAAGAATGGGAATGAAAATTGAGGATGTATTAGATTACCATCGTTTTGGCTTTAGAAACGGTAAAGTCACGAGAGACATAATTCTGACATTGCGGTTGATAATGTAAGAAAGAGTAAAGAAAAAAGAAGACACATTCATAGGATTTGTTGACCTGCAAAGAAAGTTCTGAAATTTCAAATGAAGCAAGATGTTCGAAATTCTGAGAAAAATAGGGATGAGTTGCGGGTAAAGATGGGTGATATATACAAGAAACAAAAGGGAAATATTAGAGTGGAAGTCCAAGAACGAAGTGCTCGGATTAAAATGGGTGTAAGACGGCGATGAAGTCTTTTGCCCCTACTGTATAATCTATACATCGAAGAAACAAGAACGGAAATAAAAGAACGATTCAAGAGTGAAATTAAATTTCTGTGTGAGAGGATATAAATTATAAGATTCACTGATGGCATTGCTATCCTCAGTGAAGGCGAAGAAGAATTACAGGATCTGCTTAATGGAATGAACAGTCTAACGAGCACAAAATACGGCCTGAGACTAAATCGAAGAAAGACGAAAATAATGAGAACTAACAGGACAGAGAACAGCGACGAAAAATAAAAATCAGGACTGATGATCACGAAGTAGTTGAAGTCGAGGAATTTTGCTCCCTACGCAGCAAAATAACCAGTGACAGACGGAGCAAGGAAGACAGAAAAGCTGACTAGCACCGACAAAAAAAGCATTCCTGGCTAAAAGGAGTCTACTAGTATCAAACACAGGCCTTAATTTGAGGAAGAAATTATGAGAAAGTACCTTTGGAGCACAGCATTGTATGGTAGTGAAACATGAACTGTGAGGAGACCGGAAAAGAAGTCAATCGAAACATTTTAGATGGGATACTGTGTAATCATGTTGAAAATTAGGTGAACAATTGAGAAAAGGAATGAGGAGTTTCCCCGCAGAATAGGATAGGAAAGGAATATCTGGAACACACTGATAAGAAGAACGGACAGGATGGTAGGACATTTGATAAGACATGATGAAATATCTTCCACTGTACTAAAGTGAGCTGTAGAGTGTAAAAGCTGTAGATGAAAACAGAGTTTCGGATACATCCAGAAAATAATTAAGGACATGGGGTGCAAGTACTTCTCTAAGGTGAGGAATTCGTGACGAGGCGTATCAAGTCAGTCAGAAGACTGATGACTTAAGAAATTGGTACAGGATCGTCGAGACTGCACCGTGGATTATTGGATATGCCTCTGTTCATTGGCTGAATGACGTTTCTTGCTACGCCATGTCGATGGTGGTCCTCAGATACGCCGTCATCCAGGTGAAAGACTGCCATGCACGCAGAAATGCATTATGCTGCAGGCGATAATTACCTTGTCTTCCGTGAGACCTTTTGTAGCAGTCGAATGTACCAAGACAGCCGTGGACTGCGTGAACATTATCGAGGTCGACCCACATCCCTTCCTCTTGCTGTCTTTCACGACTTCGATGACATCTTCCAGCAGGATAACTGACCGTGAACCACGTCCTGAATCATGCTACAGTGGTTAAGGAGCATGATAGAGAACTCGTGTTTAGTCTTTGGCCACCAATTTCGTCTGATCTGAGCCCGATGGAAGATTTCGGCGGAACAGTCTGTCACCAGCTCGTCGCCCACGAATGACCACCCCATAATTTAAAGGGAATTGTGTTACTTTTGCATAGTCATCTGGCGCCACGTATCTCCGGAGACAAACCACGGATTTGCAGAATCCATGGCACGCAGAATCTCTGCTGTATCGCGTTCCATGGGTGTACCAACTATTTAACAGGTGGTGATGTTTGCCTTCGTCAGAGCATTTTACCTTTAGCATTTTAAGTTTCAGCTCACTGACAAAGCACTGTAGTAGTTTCAATCCAGACCGTTGTAATGCCCCATCACGATACTACTGCACTTGGTTTCCCATTGCCGTAATCGAAAAAAAAAACGTGGCTTTCTAGTAAACAAGTACATCTACATCTACATCTACATCCATACTCTGCAAGCCACCTGACGGTGTGTGGCGGAGGGTACCTTGAGTACCTCTATCGATTCTGCCTTCTATTCCAGTCTCGTATTGTTCGTGGAAAGAAGGATTGTCGGTATGCTTCTATGTGGGCTCTAATCTCTCTGATTTTATCCTCATGGTCTCTTCGCGAGATGTACGTAGGAGGGAACAATATACTGCTTGACTCTTCGGTGAAGGTATGTTCTCGAAACTTTAACAAAAGCCTGTGCCGAGCTACTGAGCGTCTCTCCTGCAGAGTCTTCCACTGGAGTTTATCTATCATCTCCGTAACGCTTTCGCGATTACTAAACGATCCTGTAACGAAGCGCGCTGCTCTCCGTTGGATCTTCTCTATATATCTTCTATCAACCCTATCTGATACGGATCCCATACTGCTGAGCAGTATTCAAGCAGTGGGCGAACAAGCGTACTGTAACCTACTTCCTTTGTTTTCGGATTGCATTTCCTTAGGATTCTTCCAATGAATCTCAGTCTGGCATCTGCTTTACCAACGATCAACTTTATATGATCATTCCATATTAAACCACTTCTAATGCGTACTCCCAGATAATTTATGGAATTAACTGCTTCCAGTTGCTGACCTGCTATTTTGTCGCTAAATGATAAGGGATCTATCTTTCTATGTATTCGCAGCACATTACACCTGTCTACATTGAGATTCAATTGCCATTCCCTGCACCATGCGTCAATTCGCTGCAGATCCTCCTGCATTTCAGTACAATTTTCCATTGTTACAACCTCTCGATACACCACAGCATTATCTGAGAAAAGCCTCAGTGAACTTCCGATGTCATCCACAAGGTCATTTATGTATATTGTGAATAGCAACGGTCCTATGACACTCCCCTGCGGCACACAGTGGTGACTAAGACTGGTTGACTGGTTGGTTGTTTCGGGAGAGGGGACCAAACAGTGACGTCATCGGTCCCATTGGATTAGGGAAGGATGGGGAAGGAAGTCGGCCGTACCCTTTCACGGGAACCATCCCTGCGTTTATGTGAAGCGATTTAGGGAAATTACGGAAAACCTCGTCCTCCCAAATGCGCGTCCAGTGTGCTAACCACTGAGCCACATCGCTCCGTCGTGACTAAGGAAAGCCTGTGGCACTTTGATTTCAAGGCAGCAGTGCATATGCTATTAAATGTTTCAGCGTGTCCATGCGAAATATAATGATAAAAGCTCTCGATCAGCCGACCGGAGCGCCCTCACTCCCAGATGCAACAGTATCGTGGTCGACAGATACATTGCCTTAGTTGTGGTAGAAACTTGCTTACAAGGACTTTCATAAAGTGCCAGTTAGATGAAGAGAATCTGTGCAAATGCGCAAAAATGCGACAGATGATTCACAAGTCGGATGCACTGCATGTAGCACATTATATCAAATTACGCACACATTCACTAAACCCTACACAATCTCGCTGCTAGATTTTGATTTCAAAATAAACAGTGTGAGTAAGGATTTTCATGAAACTTCCTGTCAGATTAAAACTATGTGCCGGACCGAGACTTGGGACCTTTTTTTTTGCAGGCAAGTGCTCTACCATTTGAGCTACCCAAACACGACTCACGTTCCGTTCTCACAGCTTCAGTTCTTACAGTACCTCGTCTCCTACCTTCCAAACGTCACAGAAACTCTAAACTCTTCTGCGAAATGGCAAAGGTCCCGATTTCCAGCCTCGACCCGGCACACAGTTTTTATATACCAGGAAGTTGCATATCAGCGCACACTCCGCTACAGAGTGAAAATCTCATTCTGGAAACATCCCCTACGCTTTAGCTAAGCCATGTCTCCGCAGTAGTCTTTCTTCCAGGAGTGCTAGTTCTGCAAGTTTCGCAGAAGAGCTTCTGTGAAGTTTGGAAGGTAGGAGACGAGGTACTGGCACCATTGAAGCTGTGAGGACGGGACGTGAGCCTTGCTTGGGTAGCTCAGATGGTATATCACTTGCCCGCGAAAGGCAAAGGTCCCGAATTCGAGTCTCAGTCCGACACACAGTTTTAATCTGTCATGAAGTTGCGTATCAGCGCGCACTCCGCTGCAGAGTGAAAATCTCATTCTGGAAGGATTTTCATGTTTGCAGTGTTCACTGTAATGTAAGAGGCACTATACTTTATAACCTCAAACAGACAACGACAGTGCAATAGAAGCAAAGAAACACACTTGCAAACATGACACATAATACTCAAATAAATATTTGCACTTGACAGTGAGAATAAATTCTCGAAACGCGCTGTGCTAAGCACACAAAACGCGTAATGGTGCAGTCTTTCATTATTTAAAACTTTGTTGGCGCAGTTGCAGGCTCTCCAAACACGTCGATTATGGTGAACGAACTTAAGAAGCTGATTTATATTTGAAAGAAATTATGAAAACAATTTCAGGATACCAGATGGGCAGCTAGTATTATTGCCACTCCGAGTAGAAAAAAAAATCATCCAAATTTAGCATATAAACTATGGGCCAGAGAATTCTAGTGCTAACTACGAATTAGTGCTGATTTTAAAAACCCCATATTAGTATGTACAAACTGTAAAAAGTAAGTGTAAAAATAGAAATCTTCTAATTATTATCATATAGTACAGCCAAGTTAAAGACAGTAAAGAAAAAAAAAAAGAGAAGGTAGCGCTTCATGTTAAACTGCGACTGAGAATAAAGATTGTGAGACTGCACGTTTCATTCTAAGAATGTAATCGTGGTCAGTAAGAAAAATACTTGTGAAGATTAGTATAACAAATACTAAAGCGTTTAGTTCCATGAAGTATAGCGCGGAGGGATCAGAAAACGAAGAAAAATTCAGAGTAGTTCCAAGACTATCAAAAAATAGATACATCCAAAAATGGAGGCCCTATTATATTATTTTACCCACCAACGGCAAGAAAATACCTTCTATGGCAATTTTACACGATTACTACTAGCGATCAAGAACTCTACATTAGTCAGTATGCCATAACAGTTATAGTAATAAATAGCATATGGCATAAAAGTTATTGTAATAAATAGCAATGTGAGAGTTTGTAGAGCCAAAGACACGTGGAGTCACACAATACTGCACCTTCTTATATGCTTATTGGAGACCGTACAATGGCTTCGCCACGGGGTGTTAGGGAAAACTTAAAAAGTATGTATCTGTCGGTGCCTGATTATCTGTTTAATGATAACAATATGTCTATAACATGAAGAAGTGACATCGATAAGAAACTTTTGAATATTTTCGTGGAACACTTTGCAACAGCATGATGTGAAAGCAATACCATTAAAGTTACTCCAAACCCGAAAGGTGGTATGAAAACCGCAGTGCGTTACTAGGCAAAGTGATATTGAAGATAATATGCCCTTGACCTCCTCCGACTTTGGACTGACTTACCCAAGGTGGAGTTACAGTTTAACGTGAATTCCGAAGCACGTGCAACGTCTCATTTAAATTGTACCAAATTGTTGCTGACGGTCAAACGAACAATAAGTAAATAAAATTTCCTAGAATCAGACGATCATCTAACTCTTGATAACATCAATAAAAACACTATTTCACCCTAATCTTTCTGGTCCAACAAGTTAGTGACGTTAATTGTTACAGGAAGTTAAGTTGCGGAAACGAAACAATACCTACTCGGACTGCATGTAACTGCTTTGTGTAGTTGTCGCCAGTCGTATACCTTTGAACAGATAACAAGCTTTTAGCTACTGTGAGGCTATGGTAACATTTAATTCTTGACTAAATGTGCACTTTTGACTGAGCTAACTGATCATCTTCGCTCATTCAAATTTTAAACAACCCCAGCTGTACTTTGCGCTTGACAGTCCTTTGTAGAATTTTTTACAAATACAGTTCCATTATGTTGGATAGAGAAGGATAAAAATTTCGTTATAATCTGCACTCTTCTAACATAAGTCACTGGAAATGTCACGTGATACACGCTTACATCTAGCCACGTGAGTAAAGGGTTTCGTTTAGCATTTTAATTTCTAATGGAATTTTACTCTGAGAGTGAGACCTTTATGGCTGCCTGCTACGCTTGGTTGGAATTACGATAAATTGCTCGAGTAAAAATATAACGACTGACAAAGTTCAGGCTCAATGGCTGGAGCTTAGTAAATGCCGTCGTCCTCGCTTAACTGACACCGATTACCTAATGGACCATTAATGATGTAAACGTAAATGCAATGCTTTTACGCTCGTTGGGGTTGCTGGGAATGCCGTAGCTCTGTATTTGACATTAGTTTGTTCGCGTCCACTCATTACGCACGAATCAGGCATTCAGTTTAGGAATAAACGTGTGCTGAGTATTTCATGGTGCATTTTCGGTGACCCATCAGAGTCTGAAAGCTGTACCGCAGAGTTCATTCTGCGGTCATAGCATTAGCGGAGTGTCTGCACACTGAATTACATTGCTTTAGAGTAATATCTGAAACAGCTGGAAACCATGAGAAAAACACAGATGACAAGCAAGGAGATAATATCAAATAAGAGCCTCTTATTAAGCTATCACAATAAATATTAGCCAGCGACATACATTTTAATTACACTAGGCAGCAGTGGTTTTGGTACAAAGTACATATAAAACTTAATTCTATATTGTAATGTGACATAAAATGTGAAATCAGAAAGTGCCCATCACTTCAGGATTACACGTTGTGACATGCAAGCTATATAACATACCTGAATTTACTGTATAATTTTTGAGTGCTTTGTGTTGGAAAGGAATGTGATAAAAGTTAGTGCAGTGACCTTTTTTGTTCTTAACTTTAATATGAGCTACTTTCTAAATGTAATATGTAACATTAGTGTATTTTACCTTGTGTATTTGAATCGTCCAGTCACACACATGTGCCTACTCTTCCTTCTTTATTATCCCATGTCTTTGAATTTTTCTTGTCCTTTTCAGGAATTGATCTGGCTAAGTACATTCGATAGAAAGGTATTTTGTAGGCATTGAAAATACAACATGAAGAAATCAAAACGTGGATGTACAAACCAACGAAAAAAAGAGCACTTACCATTTGGCATACCAATGATCTGGCGAGGCCTCAAAATCATGTTCATGGTTGCTATTTCTGTTTAACTAATGTAGCTGGCTTTTTATCAAAGAATAAGAAGAATATTGAGTACCCTAACCTGCCTTCAGCAATTAGACCTGTTCCCCACGGTGAAGACATGCCACTTCCAACTCCTTCACTAGTGTGGGAAGAAGTTCCTAATTCTGATCATGAATCTACAAACGCTGAGGAAGCACAATGTCAGTCAAGTGAAGAGGTGCACTTTCCAGAGCAAAGACCACATTTAATTACACAAGCAGGCTCGAATGACCTAGTTCGTCATTTATACTTATCCAAGGACCATGCAGAAACGTTGTCTTCACGTCTTATGGAATGGAAGTTACTTCATGAAGAAACAAGAACTACTCACTTTAGGCAACCTAATAAAGATCTGATGACCGTATAGTGGGCAACGTTTATGCTTGTAGTGATGTAGTAGGATTAATGAAACAATTAAACATAACATACGACTCTGCTGAGTGGCGCTTGTTTATTGACGCTTCCAAGACAAGTCTGAGAGCAGTACTATTGCATAATGGTAATACGTTTCCCTCTGTACCTGTAGGGCACTCTGTGACTATGAAAGAGAACTACGTAAATTTGTCCCTTGAAGCTCTTAAATATAAGGAAGAAAACAGGAAAACATGTGGTGATCTTACGGTGATTGGCTTACTAACTGGTCTCCAAAGTGATTTCACAAAGTATTGCTGTTTCCTTCATCTTTGGGACAGCCGTGCAACTGATAAACATTATGCAGTTAAACAGTGGCCACCACGAGAGAAACTGGCTCCAGTGAGAGAAAATATGAAATATGTACCTTTGGTGGGTTCTCAAAATGTTTTCCGTCTCCCGCTGCATATTAAGCTTGACTCTATGGAGAATTTTGTCAAGGGAATGGACGACAATGCTAATGGTTTCATGTATCTACGTTCCCTGAATTAAGTGACGCCAAACTGAAAGAGGGGATGATTTTTATTGGACAACAAATTACGAAGTGAAATCATGTTAAGAACTTTGAAGAAACACTAAGTCAGTTAGAATTTGTAGCCTGGCGTAAAATACACTAATGTTACATATTACATTTAGAAAGTAGCTCATATTAAAGTTAAGAACCAAAAAGGTCACTGCACTAACTTTTATCACATTCCTTTCCAACACAAAGCACTCAAAAATTATACAGTAAATTTAGCTATGTTATATAACTTGCATGTCACAATGTTGTTGAAGGTTTCTTAGGGAATACAAGAGCAGGAAATAGTGACATATTAGTGGAACTCTTTTAGAGAACTATAAAAATCTTGGCTGCAGAATGTCACTTTAAATGCACTTGCTTCATTCTCATATAGATTTCTTCCCTACCAGTTTGGGAGCGGTTAGTGATGAACACGGAGAAAGGTTCCATCACGACATTTTGTGAATGGAAAGCAAATGAAGGTTGCAATTTTTCTTGTAAGAATATACATTAGGCCCACGACACTAGAGTAAGATAGTTTTATGGCATTAAGTATGTTACATATTGTCTAAATTTCGTGTACACCACCCTAGTCCCTGTTTTTAGATATAGTCATTTAAAAAGCTCCGTAACATAAAATTGGAGGGTGATGGCGAAGATAAAACTGCATTTCAGATTCAGCAAGTCCAAATTAGTTATGTCCACCATGTTTTATCTCTAAACCTGAAAAGAAGATTTTTGTTGTATAGTATTATCAGAAATTAAAGAATTCTAGTAACGAACTGAAACACTGCTTTGTAACTTGCTTAACGCAAATCTGTATTTATTGATCTTTCACTTTAATTCTTTTCCTACTTACTGATTTTCTTAGGTATTTAGTTTACTCATGTTATCCACTCTCTCCAACATCAACACCCTGACCCCCTCCCCTGCTGAATTGCAAACATCTCATTTCAGCTTTCTGTACATTCAAAAGAGCTATAAACATTTTTTATTTACTCCTTTCCTCCTTACAGTACAAATGCCGGGACGGTTCCTTTGAAAAGTCCATGTCCTATTTTCGTCCCCATACTTCTAAAACCCAGGCTTGTACTTCGTCTCTAATGACATTAAACTCTAATCTTCCTTCCTTCTTTCTCATTACAAAAGGCAAATGCAGAATTGTATCTATTGCATCATTTTGTTCTGTGCAACCAAACCTACCTTCATCTACATCCTCTTCGATTTTGCTCTCCATCCTACTTTGATTTTTCTTCCCAGCAGGGTAATCATTTGGTAGCATTCACATTTATTTTTTCGTAAAACTATAGTGGTGATTGTTTTTTCCTGGAGATAATATTATTAGTCTCATGGTTCATAGACTTTTGATTGTCCATATAACAGAGGAATTCTTCCTGACGTTTTATCAAAGAATAAGAAGAATATTGAGTACCCTAACCTGCCTAACGCGGATTGTATATTGCTTTTGTCTGAGCCCTACTTATTTACCGACCTGTCAAGCTCTGGCTGCATCACTGTCTCATTGCTTTTTCCTCTTCAGCTTCCTTTCTCCTTTGGGACACTTTATCTCGACCGTACCGCTCTTTGATATACTTCATATATATAGCTGAGACTTTTTCTTCTTTGATGATTCTCTTTGACGCATCGGATTCTATCTCTACCGATTTTTACTTCTCGAAAATATAAAACGCAGTACCTTCTTCTTATGACCTACAGTATCTAGACGCCTGTTGATGTTACACCTATTCATTCTATCTTAACGTCTCTGCACTTTCTGTTAATTCTGTTGCAAGCAACACATTTAATTTGTGTTAAGATGAATTATTTTCCACAATAATTTCAACTACAAATTACTGGTTTCACCACTCACAGGCTACCTTCTGATCATAAGAAGGAAGCTGTAGTTCAGCGCCAAGCAGTTTATGATAATCATACTGACAATGTGATTCTTTCGTAGTTCTTAGGAAGAGCTAACCTCATCATAGTGAAGAAGAATGACACTACAGAACTGTAAATAGATTAGATATTCATTTACATCATTCAAGTTGTTTATCTTTTGCTTGTTGCAACGTAGCGAATCCCTTAACCCAAAACATGGATCATCTTTTTCTTATTTTTAACGCATTTCCATTGGGAACTGTGGAATGTAATCAGTTTCATTTGTTGTACAAAACTTTTTATTTGTAGTTGTCCAACAGTTGATACCTCTGTTCCATGTAAATTGAAGTGGTGTTTACAGTTAATTTTTATTTCATGTACCCTGCGGATATTTTCGCTTGATGAAACGACTGGTTGAAAACAGCACTTTCCTTTAGTGGCCATATAGTTTTAAATTGCACATTTTGCGCTCTATCGTGTTTTTTTTTTCGTGTTATACGTCATTTAGAACTTTTATCAGTCGGTTCAGCTTTGGTTTCCTCAATTCTAACTGAAGTGATATAATGAGACAATGAGCTCGGTTTTCCTGTTATCAGTTTCTAGTTTATGTTTTCAAGTTTTTGTCTCATACATTTATGGTATACCTCTTTCTATTGTGAGTTGGAGCACGTGGGCAAGCGTCTATCTCTCTAAAAATGGTTAAAATGGCTCTGAGCACTATCGGACTTACCATCTTAGGTCATCAGTCCCCTAGAACTTAGGACTACTTAAACCTAACTAACCTAAGGACATCACACACATCCATGGCCGAGGCAGGATTCGAACCTGCGACCGTAGCAGTCCCACGGTTCCGGACTGCAGCGCCTAGAACCGCACGGCCA
The DNA here is from genome assembly GCF_023864275.1 of Schistocerca cancellata. NCBI lineage: Eukaryota > Metazoa > Arthropoda > Insecta > Orthoptera > Acrididae > Schistocerca > Schistocerca cancellata. Next base: position 195,555,092 of record NC_064628.1, read on the forward strand.
CCACGGCAGGCGTCTATCTCTCTCTCTCTCTCTCGATCTCTCTCGTACAGTTGTTCCCTATCTCTGTCGTTATGTGTGTGTGTGTGTGTTTGTGTGTGTATGTGTGTGTGTGTGTGTGTGTCGATATGAGAAAGAAAGAGAGTTCTGTGTTGCGTGAAATATATGAACTATTTTTGTAGTGAATCTTAATGTTATTTACCTAATTTTATGTTCAAACTACTATTTGAAAAGTATTTGATTCTAATTTCAGGTTAGTCGCTATTAATTTTCTTAGGAGCTCTGTGTTGTCAAAAGGCTTACAGAGCTTGTGGTAGTGTGTTAACAGTTATATAAATGAAGTTACTTAGAAGAAGTCTGTGAATGCTACATATTTCAAAAAGTATAAAACATTTTGTCTAAAATAAAGCACACTTTCGTACTTCTTTGACATTTTTACCTACCAAACACCTAAAAACAAAATTTTTTGGATCACCTTGTTTCCTTAACTTCCAAGTGGAAGACCTGTAGATCTCCCTCTTCCAAGCAATCGTCCCCACTCACAAAATTTCATTAACGTGCCACAGTGTCTTCCTGTTGTTAGACCACAGTAAAATCATATTCGACCACTGTCTTACTCTGAGAAGTTAATGTTGCAACTTGTGTTTACACTAATGTGTATGTAATACTGCATCAGCAAGATTTTAATTCAAATATTTTCTTTTGGCATCCAGATATATCTTCAAAATTGTTGATGATCTCAAACAAGAGTTTCACCGCCCTTTCCGATATAAGTCATTCCAAAACCTCTAATTAGGAATCTGTAAACATTATCTGCTTAATTCTACTCCAAAATACCGGGTTTTATGCGGATAATAATTAGAACCTTGTTTAAAATTAGCCACTACCCTTGGCGGTGTTTGACTTCTCGCATAAAGGACCTTTTTACAAAAACTTACCGTGTTTATACTTTTCATTTTAGTTCTCTGCTCATACAGCAAGTATTTGGCGTGTTTCATGCATATTAGCTTCTGGTTTGACCTTTTTTCAGTTTTTATATGAGACTGTAAAGAATAATCAAAGAGTGTTAAAGCTTATTACTCTGTCTTTTTCCATTACCGAAGAACGGATAGCATTATAGTATCTGTATTTAACACAATATATGTTTTCCGTTCTTTTCGGGATTCTCAATTATCTTCGTATATACATATTTTTTTGTTTTAATAATGGCATACAACAATTCTAATCCTGTTAAGCGGGTCTACCGACAGTGGTTTCTTAACCAAGTATTAATGAGTTTCGGTGATGTGATACATCTTTCTGCTGTTGCAGTTTGCACAGTAAGTGAAGGAAGGATTAATATTAAAGATCTAATGGAACGGAAAATATGTGGAGAGCAAAAATACAAACTGCATACTATGGTAGAGTTTTGCTTTCATCTTCCCTTTTCCACTCTGTCTCCCATAATCTTTTTTTCTGGATTCATATTACAAATGCAGTCACTTCCTTTCTACCCAATTACCTTGTAGCCAAAGTTTATGCACCTCCAATCACTGGCCCTGAGTGGGGTCTGTCAGATCCCTCTCATATCTTTCTACGTGTATGACGTCGTACACAACGGTGAGGAGAGAGGGGCTGCTAGGTTAATGCGGCAACTGTTGCCGTACGAGAGCTGCTCAGGAGCGAAATTATTAGCGAAAAAGTTAACACGGTAAACTGAAGATCTACTTGACTCGCATTTCTCCAAGTGTATGAAGACTCATTGCAAATAATGCAGCAAGGAACAAAGTCCAGCTGAAGTAAGCACGAGTGATGGAGTTGGAGCTACGACTGGGCGGCACCTGTGTAGAGTCCCATAGTGAAGTGGCTCTGAGTGCAAATGGACTGAATGGCTGCCGCCGGCCGCAGCAGAGGGCGCTCCTAGTCCAGAGCTGATGGAGGCGTGGCTCGGTGGATGTGCACCACTGGGTCTGCGAGACCCCGCACGACCGCTATCGGCGTCAGTCAGAAACTTGCAATTCCGTTGCTGCGACGCCTGTGGTGTGGTTCGGTACGTGGTACCATACTTTCATAAAGTGTTCATAGGCTTCCGCTATTTGCTAAATATCTGCGAATATAACCAAAGTCTCAGAAGGAAGTGTGCCATTGAATTCCTTAGGTTTGCATGTTTGGTAAATGATAATCTGGGTACGCAATCCTGACTTCCTTCCTAATCCTGCTGATATGAAAATTCCATCCAACAAAAGGCGAAAAACTCTTTGTTTAATAAAAGGAACGTGGCAAGATGCTGACATTTGTCCCATTAGTTGGGACATCCACTTGCTGTAATTAAGACTCGGTTAATATTGGTTTCGACCAGTAATTTGAGTGTAAGCCTAGAAAGAGCAGAAATAATTGGACTCACCCTTGTAATTAGCTCCTTTTAATAGAATTTGATATTCCTCTTAACAGGTAAACGGACAAGCTGGTCCGATCTTACTGAATAATAGTTTTTCATTTGTATGTGGTAATGTTCGGATGGTTCAAATGGCTCTGAGCACTATGGGACTTAACTTCTGAGGTCATCAGTCCCCTAGAACTTAGAACTACTTAAACCTAAGTAACCTAAGGACATCACACACATCCATGCCCGAGGCAGGATTCGAACCTGCGAGCGTAGCGGTGGCGTGGTTCCAGACTGAAGCGCCCAGAAACGCTCAGCCACCCCGGCCGGCAATGTTCGGATGGCCGAGTTTCATACGCGGGTTGTGTGTCTCATAGGGCAGAGCGGAGGTCTCTTGTGTGTCTCAGTTAATGCAGAACCTTCGCATAAAGTATTAAGAGGAGGCTCTGCTTTGGACATCCACTTTTCAAACGTCTCAGTGTCCCGTCACGCCACGATTCTAGAGGAATGTGCTGTGGTGGAAAGTCTTCCGATTAGCGCTGGGGTATGCCTTCTTCAGACGCAATAGCACGAGTCTAAATTAGACAGCTGAAAAAATGACGACTGTTTGCGCCTCCAAGCGACTTGCTGGCGTCACTCGTAAGTTGACAGCCTTCTTATTCATTAGGAAGTTACGTCCACTGCATATTTACCGACGCCAAAGTTGTTTACCAAAATTGTGGGATGAACGAAGACACTTACGAAAAATAAGCGGAATGGCAGGAGATAAATGTGCATTCCTCATCTCATTGACTAAAGCGAAGACTTGAGCTCTCACTGCGCCCTAGTATGTGGCATGGTTCCTTCTGAGGCTCATAAGACGAGAGAAGGGGAGTCGTGTGGAAAATTCTCTCCCTTTTGATAAGTGAAATAAATAAGCACGAGCTCTGCTTGGCTGACTCGTGGTTTGGTGGAATTATTTTTAGGGACATTCCGTGGTTAATGAAACGAAAAGGCAGGGAGCATTCGGTTTCGGAGAGCAAAAGAGAGAAAATTCTGTTCTGGAGGATGATGGAGAAAACATTCTACTTCGGAGAGCAGCAGAGAGCAGAAGTTTTCCGATTCTGAGATCGATGGAGAGTAGTTGGTATTCGTTCTGGATCCGAGGCAGCAGCCACAATGGTGAGTATTCTGGTCCTCTTTAACTTGCTCGCTACATGTATTAATTCTGATGCATGTCTAACCTCTCTTTAATACCGTGGGTATTTGCAGTTATTTCTGGCACATCATTTAAAGTCGAATCAGTCACGATATCTTGAAGTAACGTCTCTTTTGCACTGTATTTTCCAGTACTTTGCAGACCCACAATACGTGCTTTACTTGTAACTGAAACAGTTTAATACCTGAAGTATATCCCGTTATTTCTTGACGAAGATGATGTTTAGCTATTCCCATACGTCTTGATGTTTGTAAAATAAATGTGTAATAATCAAATCCCTCTTAATTTATTTCGATAGTTAACTAATTTCATTTCACTTGAATTTGAATTAGTCAAGGCCATCAGCCATACATATACAGGGTGTTACAAAAAGGAATGGCCAAACTTTCAGGAAACATTCCTCACACACAAAGAAAGAAAATATGTTATGTGGACATGTGTCCGGAAACGCTTACTTTCCATGTTAGAGCTCATTTTATTACTTCTCTTCAAATCACATTAATCATGGAATGGAAACACACAGCAACAGAACGTACCAGCGTGATTTCATACACTTTGTTACAGGAAATGTTCAAAATGTCCTCCGTTAGCGAGGATACATGCATCCACCCTCCGTCGCATGGAATCCCTGATGCGCTGATGCAGCCCTGGAGAATGGCGTATTGTATCACAGCCGTCCACAATACGAGCACGAACAGTCTCTACATTTGGTACCGGGGTTGCGTAGACAAGAGCTTTCAAATGCCCCCATAAATGAAAGTCAAGAGGGTTGAGGTCAGGAGAGCGTGGAGGCCATGGAATTGGTCCGCCTCTACCAATCCATCGGCCACCAAATCTGTTGTTGAGAAGCGTACGAATACTTCGACTGAAATGTGCAGGAGCTCCATCGTGCATGAACCACATGTTGTGTCGTACTTGTAAAGACACATGTTCTAGCAGCACAGGTAGAGTATCCCGTATGAAATCATGGTGGTGAATCGAGGAAGTACAGTACATACTGACGAAACTAAAACGAGCTCTAACATGGAAATTAAGCGTTTCCGGACACATGTCCACATAACATCTTTTCTTTATTTGTGTGTGAGGAATGTTTCCTGCAAGTTTGGCCGTACCTTTTTGTAACACCCTATATATGGGGGCCACAGCTGTTAATGACAAGTCCGTGGTGCAAATCTTCTTTTGAATAACAGATAGCTTCTGTTTAGTCTATACGCCTCAGGATGTTTTCCTTTATTTTCTATTAATAATTTCAAAACTGATAAAGTATCGGGTAAGAACTTAATTGCTTTGCTAACATCAATAGCCCCTTTTTGGAACAACATACTGAGAAGTAATGTTTAGCTGAGCGCGTAAAGAGAGCATATTGGACTTAAGATGAATTCTCCATTACTGATTGCGAAATTTTCTCAAGGGAGGCCACGTTTTTCTTGAATGTTTTTTTAGAAAGGACGCTATAGACAGATGTCGTCCTACCTACATTGTTTCGCAGATGGAGACTTGCTGGTTACCTACGTACTTTATGAGTATAGCACTTTTTTCCGAAGCTGTAAAAAAAGAGACAACCTCTTTAACGATCCCAGTTGAGTTTCAAACTAACTGCTCTCAGAAATATACAATATTAAAGGAAGACTAAAATAATGGATTCGTTCAGAGTTATTACATTCTTTCTTTATTATAGTTACTGCTCCCACAACCGCGAAACTCATGACAAAGCAGTCATGTGCTGCAATATCATTGCATTTACTAAGATCGAGATTACCGCTTGTCATAGTATTTAACACAGTTTTACTTCATGTTACTGCAGTCATTCGGGGATCTTTATCCTCTTCATCTGCTTTCTCTTTGTAACAGATATTCGCATATTTGTCATCTTCAAGTGACTCCTGTTCATCACTGTTATTTTCAGAAGTTGAAAATAAATCTTCGTTTCCCTTACGACTGTAGTGAACTTTAAGAGATTCTTTCCACGGTTTTTTTTTAGCTTTTGCGGATTGATAAAATCTATTAAATCTTCTCTGATCTTGGTAAATTTATCACAGAAAAATTGTCATCTGAATTTAGTGACTAATATCAGTGATCTGTTCAAACCCGAAACTGTACAATCCGTTTTCTTGTGTTTTGTGCAGTATTCGCGATATCATTTTTTCGCTACAGCATTCACTCCAATCATTTTGTACAATATTATGAAGAAATGTACCTCTTTTACTGTTGTTGTGGTCCTCAGACCAGAGACTGGTTGTTGCAGCCCTCCATGCTACTCTATCCTGCGCAAGCTTCTTCATCTCCAAGTAACTATTGCAACCTAAATCCTTCTGAATCTGCTTAGTGTATTCATCTCTTCGTCTCCCTCTACGATTTTTACCCTCCACGCTCCCCTCCAGTACTAAATTGGTGATCTCTTGATGCCTCAGAACATGTCCTACCAACTGATCCCTTCTTCTAGTCAAACTGTGTCACAAATTCCTCTTCTCGCCAATTCTATTCAGTACCTGCTAATTACTTACGTGATGTAGACACGTCATCTTCAGCATTCTTTTGTAGCACCACACTTCGAAAACTTCTATTCTCTTCTTGTCTAAACTAGTTACCGTCCATGTTTCACTTCCATACATGGCTACACTCCATATAAATACATTCAGAAAAGACTTCCTGACACTAAAATCATGAAATCTGCCTTTCAAGCCACTGTCCATTTGATTCAACTGCTTTTCCAGGTCCTTTGTTGTCTTTGACAGAATTATAATGTCACCGGCAAACCTTAAAGTTTTTATTTCTTTTCCATGGATTTTAATTTCTACTTCAATTTTTTCGTTTGTTTCCTGTACTGCCTGCTCAATATACAGATTGAATAACATCGGGGATAGGTTACAAACCTGTCTCACTCCCTTCCCAACCACTGCTTCCCTTTCATGCCCTCGACTCTTATAATTGCCATCTGGTTTCTGTAAAAATTGTAAATAGCCTTCCGCTCCCTGTATTTGATCCCCGCTACGTTCAGAATTTGAAAGAGAGTATTCCAATCAACATTTTCAAAAGCCTTCTCTACGTCTACAAATGCTAGAAAGATAGGTTTGTTTTTCCTTAATCTATCTTCTAAGATAAGTCGTAGGGTCAGTATTGCCTCACGTGTTCCAACATTTCTACGGAATCGAAACTGATCCTCCCCGATGTCGGCAGTTTTTTTATTCGTCTGTAAAGAATTCGTGTTAGTATTATGCAGTCGTGACATATTGAACTGATAGTTCGGTAATTTTGACACCTGTCAACACCTGCTTTCTTTGGGATTGGAATTATTATATTCTCCTAGAAGTCTGAGAGTATTTCGCCTGTGTCATACAGCTTGCTCACCAGATGGTAGAGTTTTGTCAGGGCTGGCTCTCCCAAGGCAATCAGTAGCTCTAATGGAATGTTGTCTACTCCTGGGGCCTTGTCTCGACTTATCAGCCCAGCAAGCCTCTTTTACTGTAAGAGCTGTACTGCGTCGCTGATTCAGTATCTCCACATTCCTCCACACAAAATTTAATCAGTTGCTTAACGTTAACTTAATTTGGTAGTCTGGGTTCGTTTGAGGTGGCTTCTAATAGGTATGTTCTATCTCCCAAGAAATACAAAGTTTTGCAAATAAAATTAAATTTTGTTCGGTTTCATTTTCCTCTTCTACGTCTGTACGTGTCCACCTAATTTGCGGTGGATTTAGAGTTTTTTTGTAAGAAACATAAAGTTATTAGCACGTTCTAAAGTTGTGGCATCCTAAGTCACCATCTTTTCCTGGTTACTTTGAGAAGTTTGCTAGGGATGCGATCTCTAGTCTGTTTAGCATCAGTCCTCCATGACGACCATCCGTAAGAGCAGGCCCAAGAAACTACATACTTTGTAAAGTAGGCCATGTTTTGGTTGTGACAAAGCAAGAAGGCCATGTTTTGGTTGTGACAAAGCTAACAATAATTTGTATTTGTAAGTGCTCTTCTTTTACAACATCGTTTTTCAGCCTACTTTCCCTTATTGCGATTAAAATGTGAAATTTATATTCAGTAGGGGTTTCCAGTATGGTGACAAGTACTCTGTCTGAAGGCTTAACCCCAACATGTAGACCAAAGTCGTTTCCGTAATTAATGTAGAAGCATAATCTTTAGGCAACAAAGCTGAAGAGCAGCTGAGCTGACCAGGTAGGACCTGCGATGTATCGCTTATTGGACGCTCTCAATCCTTAAGATGTTCATCTGATCTGGAACCTGCAAAGCATATGCAGCGCTAAAATCATAAACGTTATATGTTTAACCGTTAGTTAGTTAGTTAGTTAGTTACGTATTCCATTGATCAATAGCACGGAAAAACCGTTATGATGTGAAATGTATCAAATGCACAAGAAATGCGCACAGCAAAGAAGTGTTTTTTTTTACATTATAATGTTATACCTAAATATTTCTATTATCTATCCCATTCCCTTAATGGCACAAAATGCATATATTATATCTCCAGATTTATTTACTTATATTCAAGAATTCATCTATGTTATAGAAGGAGTTGTCAAGGAGGTATGATTTCAATTTGTTTTTGAAACTATTACTGTTGTCTGTCAGACATTTTATTTCATCTGGTAAACACCCCTTTCTGTGCCAAAGATAGGTTAAGTAAAGGAGAGTGTAAGTCTTTCTTTTTTCTGGTATTGTAATCATGAATGTCGCTGTTGATTTTAAACTGGTCCATGGTGTCGAGAAAAAATTTCATTACTGAATAAATGCAGTGTGAAGCAGTTGTAAGAATTCCTAACCTTTTAAACAGATGCCTACAAGATGTGCTACTATGAACCCCACACATTATTCTAACTACTTTCTTTTGAGCAGTCAATACCTCTTGCTAAGCATTGAGTTGCCCCAGAATATTATTCCGTATGACACGAGAGAGTGGAAGTATGCAAAGTATGTTAGCTTACTAATTTCTACTTCCTACATCTGATTGCAAAAGATGCTGAACCTAGTCGCTTTAGGAGATTCAAAATATGACTTTTCCAGTTAAGATTCTCATCTATATGTACACCCAAAAACTTAGTATGCTCTACCCTGGCTACTGACTTCTTTTGATGTTTTATATTTATTGAAGGAATTATACTTTTTGCAGCAGAAAATTGGATGTACTGTGTTTTTTCAATGTTCAGAGCAAGACCATTCGCAGAATGCACGCAGGCATTCATGTGCAGAAAAGTTAGCACGCCCAACTAGCTATTAGCATAAATGAACGCTTAGCTGAACGGCCAGCTGAAAGGCTACTGGCCTACATAATCGCCCGCAGTTTACTACTATTGATAAAGGACCACCCGCACTACTTGCTGCGGATGAGGTTAAAAAACTGCGCTCTATACCTTGTGCCTTACTCTTGCTGTAAAAAGAATAATTGGATACTCAAGGTGTCTGTTTAGGACAAAAAGCACTAAAAGAAGTGGCGTTGCTTTGAATTCGAATTAAAATTGTGGATAATCTAGTTAATCAGGGCCTACTGTAAGCAACGATAATTGTGTTTATCCAATGAAAGGACACCAGAATTAGTCAGAGCGGTCTATATTAGTAAGTGCGTATCCAGGAACAAGGTTCCAGTTCCAAGCTTCCATATATTTTCCAATAATCGCCTAGATATTGGCCGAATTTAGAAACTTACAATGCTGTCGAAATGTTCTCATTGAGCGGAAAATCTCATACTAAAAGTTTCACACGGTATTACAAATATTACAGTAGGAAACTGTGTGTTTGTCCTGATGCAGCGTAACTAACACCGCGAAAATAATACGCCTGTACCAGCTGAGAATGAGACAACTTAGCGACTCGCAAGAAACTTTATACAAAATTTCATTACGAAACTTTTCCTAACTGACACCCCCCACAGAAATATGAAGCAGTAAAACTTCAGCATCAGATATGACGTTGTAAAACTTCTTTACTATTGGCTGTATTCACAACACTGTTTGCAGAATATCCATATCTGCCATTGAACGCAGACATACACTTCAGGAGAGAGGACGTCATATACAATTAGATCCGTGAAAAGCTAGTTTATGCTTAAAATGGGGCGCAAATAACCCATACTACGCTCATCCAGTGTTTCATATTGAGAACACTCAATGAGTTACATAAAACTTTCGGAATAATTCCAAAACTCTTCTAAATCTTCCTTCGGTACATGCTTAAAACATTTTTCATATAACTTACCGGAATACAGCCGGTTGACGTCGTCGACAAGCGCAGATATTTCGACAGGTGCACAATCTGTCATTTTCAAGGCAAAACATCAGCAAACAAGTGCTACGCAAGGGAATCTAAAATATCGGTTTGCAGAGCAATTCCAGAAAGAATACACGCACACACACACACACACACACACACACACACACACACACACATACACACACACAAAACACACACTGTAAACACTAGCGCCACGAGACAACCAAAGATGACCGACGTCATAACTTATAGATAGTGAAGATTAATAAACACCAGGTGAAATAGCATTAATGCTGACTCTCCCTTTTTGACAAAGGAGACAGAACAGGATTCCATGCAGAGTTTAATTAAAATGTTCCCTCTCTGTTTATAAGGTTGCTTGCTAATTGAATTTCAGCTGCTTCCTTAATAACACTATCCCAATAGCTGGAAGTGTATACTAGAACCTCCGTGTTCTTATATTCTACAGGATGACCGTTGCAAAAACAGTTTTATGTAATAGCAGATTTGCTCGCCTCTTGTACGCTTATGTGACGCTTATGCTCAGTACACCGGTCTTCCACATCCCTGATAGAAGGACCAGTGTATGATATGCTACAACTTCAAGGAATACGATAGACACCCGCCTTACGCAAGTCAATATCATCCTTTACGGACCCTAGAAGACGACTTCGAGGAATGTACCTTCAGGTCAGTGCCTTTGAAACCTGGGTGTGTTTTCAGGTATGTAGAAGATCATTTTGGAGTTTCGTTTCATGACATTAAGAATTCTAACGACTTTTAGAACAGCTGAATTCATTGAAATATTCTTTTATCGATGGATGTTGAAAAGGATGGCTGCCTTCCACTTCTTGGTGTATTTGGTGAGGACAAATGTTGATCATACGTCGGAGCTTGTCGTTCATAGGAAGCCTGTTCACGCCGACTTGTTTCTAGTCGTCACTATCCAGCTCAGCGTGAAGGGATACTTTGTAACTTGGTGCATAGGGCCCACGTCAGCTGAGTTAGCTTCTTTCCAGTTCACCATTCGTCTCACTCGTATTAGCGAAAAATAGAACAGACGTGTGTTGCGCCTATTGACCAACTGTACACTGGGTGAGTGATGATTATACCAAGGTGGCACAGAAGTCTACTGCCTTTTGGCCTTACGGGATTGGTCCTACTTTGCGATAATATGACTCGAAAAGTATTTTTTGACCACCATCTAAGATCTAGGTAATCTTCCGTCGCCTTCGTCATAATTGGGAACGAAGTAGTATTGTCGTGCGAAGCAAGCCATGCGGGAATTAGGAACAACGAAACGGATGGTGCACCACTTACGAACGCCTCGATTATACTTCAAGTGGCTAAATGTGATGTTCGGCTACATGTAGTGGAGGCACAAAGACATATATTGACGAGAAAACGAGTCGTTGGAATTAATCGTCTCTAAGCTGCAGTTAGTGAAAGTCCCTCACTTCTGGATTGCAAAAAGTGCTATGGCGACAAGAGCCACCAGTATGTTGTGTTTGTAGCGTGCTGCGTATGGCACACAATATTTTAAACCATTATATTTTATTTGCTGACTAATACACACACCCACAATTGATTACAGACTGGGTGTTAATTTTATTTGGCAGGTGGAAGCGTGTTTAAAAATTTGCGTACCATTGGAAGTAGTCCTTAAACTATGAGGGAGCGTGGTTGGATTCTCTGGATGAAAATAGATAGCTACTGTTCTCTTGATTCACTCGTAAGAAGGACTGCGGGCTCTGGGTCCATGAGCCCTTCAGTGGTGGTATTTTCTAGACGCTTTTGCTGGTTACTGAGGAGCTTCGGTAATGGCCCTTGGCACCAGAATCCTGTGCCAATGAGCCGGCCGAAGTGGCCGAGCTGTTCTAGGTGCTACAGTCTAGAACCGCGCAACCGCTACGGTCGCAGGTTCGAATCCTGCCTCGGGCATGGATGTGTGTGATGTCCTTAGGTTAGTTACGTTTAAGTAGTTCTGAGTTCTAGGGGACTGATGACCTCAGAAGTTAAGTCCCATAGTGCTCAGAACCATTTGAACCAACCTGTGCTAATGTTGCGCGGAATAGATCCGAGTAGTCCAGATGGCCAATGGTCGGACAGGGATTTTCGATGGTGTCCTGGAGCTTAGGCGTTGACTTTCTGATGGTTTCCTGGATGTGGTCCATGTCAAGTTCTTGATTAAGGTCCCCTGTCGGGGTCCATCAAGGCGCTTTGACATTGCGAGCTACTACGGACGAGAAATACCCATTTGCGAGCTTCGTTGGGCCGAGAAAACCATTTGTGACATGCTATGGTTTTCTAGGGAGAAACACACTGGTTGCCCTGGGTAATCACAATAATTTTAGTTCAAAGTCAGTTGTCTAGTAAAACTAGATGGCTTCTGCACGAAAAAAAAAATTATCACCCAAGCACCTACATAGCATGCATGTGGTTGGACTTATTAACTAAATTGGCTACGTTAGGTCTGAGGGGTGCCAACCACATCCGCTGCTCTATCCCCAGTAATTTTAAATTAATGTCATGTTTATAAAACAAATGTTAGCACGCAGGAATAATTTTTAGTGAACACAACACAGTTTTAACTAACTGGAGTTTATTTTAACTTGTTCAGGACCGATTTGACTGAAATACTGTTAAGTGTTAAGTCCATAACCGGTTGGCAAAAAATAGGTGACAATGGACTTTCATCGCAAATCTATTTGTCTTAACATAGTACGGGTCACTGAATAAAATGTAAGTGACATTCAGCACGAACAAGAATTACACAAGCACATTTCTTGATGCGATTTGTGGTAGGAGAAACACTGGCACACTGGAACAATATTTTTATCACAACACCTAAACAAAAACAACTGGTAAAACACTAATGTGAATGTAAAAGAAGACTTGCGCTGTTGTAAATGATATGAGCATAAAATTCCTATATGCTAAGCGCAAAGTGGGTAACCAGTCATACGTGCGCTACAAAATTTCCACACAGAAGAGGAAGAAAAGGAAATTTATTTTACTTAATTATGTGCATCTGTATTTATAACTGTTATAGTATTAGCAGATCAAGCAGTTGTGAGTGTTTTCTCAGAAAAATAGTAATAAAACCGGAGGAACCCTTAATAATCATGCAAAGACGTAACAAGTTTTGCCGTAAATATCTAGCTGATTTTAAAACCGCAAGTTTGAATTTAACAAGGAATATGTGTGGTACCGTTAAATTCCACTACATCGGACCTCGGTATATCGAAGATGTGTCTCTATCGGATTTTTTCTTCATTCCTTTCCTTTGGAAGCCCCAAACACTGATATTTTGAAGAAAACCCGCCGTTATATACATGTTTTTGGAAGGGTCCAGGAGGTTAGATACTACCTCTAAGTATCGATGGCTATGGACAAAGACTCTATATATCGAAGTTACCTCCATGTACCTAAGTCTCTCATATGGTACCTCTGTATATCTAAGCGCTCATAAATAGGGAAATTCCAGTCTCTCCTCCCTCACCGTACATCGCGTTGCAGTTCCCACGCCCTCCGTACAGGTGTTATTTGAGGCAGTGCTTGTTTTGACTGAGTGTGAGCTGTAACTGTCGGCCAAGGGCCCTAAGAGGAAATGTGTAACAGCCGCTTTAGAAGCAGAAGTTAATTGACGAAGTGATAGGAGGCGTGGAGAAAAAGGAAGTCATAGTTGCGGAGTTTTGAATTTCAGTAAGCAAACTGTCGACAGTAACCAAGAGCGCAGACCGTGTGAGAGGTGGCATGCTTTTACGATGCACACAGTGACTTGCCCCCTCTCATATTTATATCTTACTCTGAGTAATTGTATTTGGGGAAGGATAGCCGAGTATTGTCATTACAAGGCTAGTATTGAGAACTCAGAATATATGAATATTTTCCTCTCTAATTGCATGCGGTAAAAAGTTCCAAGGAAGAAAATGTCGCGGAGGTAAGATAAGCAGAAATCGTATTACAGTTCTGTTAGTAGCAAATATGATCGGCAGAGAAAAACTCAAGCAACTTATGATTAGAAAATAAGAAACCGCGATGTCTTCCGGGGTGTAAGTCGTTTCCTGTGGAGTACACTGCGAACGAGAAAGTATAGGTGACTTCAGAAGTGTTTTACAGCTGTTTAAATTTTTGTGATAGGGAAATGACTCGTGAAAATCGAAAAGTGGAGTTGTTTGTGGACAACTGCAATGCGCATAATGCTGTCCCTCTGCTGCAAAATCCGCGACACTGCAATTTTTACCACCTAACACCACGTTGAAACTGCAGCCCTTAGATCAAGGAATAATCAAGAACGTCAAAGAAAACTACAGGTACGAAGCTATCCGAATGATAGTCGATAATATTGATGATGACAACTCTACAATTGTCAACAAGCCGGATAAAGCTTGGAGAGACTTGGAGGAGCGAACGATAGTCAGTTGCTTCCGAACATGTGGACTTCCGACGACAGATGAAAATGAGCTGCTGGTGGTGAGCCATGGCCTGCTCTCTCCTTGACTTTCGCCCCGCGCACCTGGCGCATGTCACTTGTCGCGACTCGGAGCTGGTGGCGACAGGAAGCGTGGTGGGGCCGCGCTGGGCGGCGAGGGTGGCAACGGATCGCACGGCAGTCGGTGCTCTGAAGCCGTTCAGGGATTGGTAGCCTTTCAGACGCTTTGCCTGTTTAATATTTGTGGGCAGGGTGTTATCAACAGACGTAGCAATGGTGTGGTCTTGGCTGTTTGAATTTGCTGTTGGTTCTTCTATGTGGACGTTCCGTTATACAAGGAGCTTTCTGATCCTATAATTGCCTTATTTGGGTCGTTTTACGTGACTTAATACCTTGAGGCGTTGCCTTGCAAGGGGTTAGCGTAACGTCTAGCAACAGAAGACACATGTTATTGCAAATTCAATTTCCCACGTTCAGCAATGGATTCGATGATTTGGTAATCCTGCACATTGTTGTGTTACCATGTTTAGCCATTGGCCATGTTTTAGAAGAGGATCATCTGAAGCTTCCATTGATTTGCACAAGTACTGATGTCACGGAGATATATTATGGGAGAATAACAGCGGAATTTGGACACTCCCTTAGTCTGTTCCAGTTTTCTGCTGTTGTGGCATGTTTTGAATGTCTTGGATCTGGACGAGTGAGTGCTCATCCTATTGCGGCTGTTAATGACGTCTTCGTGGAATGCACCGCCGCTGTCTACCCTTGGGCTGCGCCAATCAAGTTATGTAAACCAGTGTTTGAAATTTGTGCTAAAATTGTGTCATTTTGATGTTTGGGGTTTTGTTCAGTAAAGTGCTCTTGTTGGACATAGCGTAGAGCCGCACATGTTGGTCGATTGTATATGGATCGCATGTGTATTGAGATGTCTAAGGACTTGAGAAAATATAGCCCATTTACGGTAACTAACAGGTACATTTGCGGCTGATGGGTGTAAAAAGCAAAAAGGTGTAAAAGTATTAAGTTTTGTTATGCACTGAATGTCTCTTACGTGTTCTTTTGCTAGCCATTTGTGAGCTGAAGAGTGAAATCAATTTGTTTCCTGTGTCATGGCTAGTTGCAGCTTACTAGATTCAATTTTTCAACTATTTGTTATTTACATGTATTCATAGGGAGACCTTTTCTCGTCCTTTATTTATTTATATATTTACCTCTTGCTAAAAGTTGGTTCTGAGTACTAATTATTGGTCCTTTTCCTTTTTAAATGGCGTTATTGACTCACTGTGAATGTACATTCACTTACTGAATCACTTAAGTGTTTTCTAGGGTGTGCCTTACGAGAATTTTCGCATTCTGTCTGAAGGCAGTTGTATCAATCTGTGCACACTATCGTTCCCTTATTAATTACTTAACTGCTCATTGGGGCGAGATTTAAGGAGTCTTTCTCTGTCTGCCTGAAGGCAGTTCTATACATTTGTGCACCTGTTTACTTTATTAAATTATCTTCATGCCCTTGGAGGTATATTTTAAGAATTTCTCTTTCCTTCCTGTCTCGAGTCAATTATAAGTTACTCTGTCTTCCGGTATTAAATTTTTAACCTTCTGAGATGAGTTATGCTTCTATGTTGTCTTAAATAGCCATCTGTTTCCAAATGTTAATTATTTGTTCATTTGTTGAAGGATTTTCTGTGTTGTGGTTCGTAAAGGTGGAAATTTTGAGTCTAAAATCTAAGACCCACTGTCGGACATAGCTATTGTCTTTAATTATTGCCTTATTTAAATTGCCACCAAACTAAGATGTGTAACTTCTTAAATTTGTAAATTTCAGAGAGTTGTTTTTAATCCTGTTAGTCTGTCTGATTTTAGTTATGTTTCTTAAATAAATATGGTATAATAAAAATAGTGAATTTTCTGAGTCCCAATCCATCCAGTCCTTCGACTTCATATCCTGTTTACTTGCTGGATGTTTGAGGTGAGTTTAATACTTAATCACACAAAATCTTAGTTAGATTCTGATACTGGTTTATGGGAATTTTGATTAAAGTTTTTATTTTATACAGTACTTACATTAAACAGCTCTGTCAGTATCCTCGAGTTCGTGTCGACGATAGTGGTGACTCACTTTATCACTGCACACATTAGTTTTGAAGATTTCGTGGATGTGGACGACGATGTCGGCAGCAACAAGATCACTAACATAAGCCGAGATTGATGACTCCGGGAAGACAGCGAACGAAAAAGAAGGCGGCAACAAAGGCGTAGACGAAGGGAAAGAGGGGCAGGGGGAGTTTCAAGAAGCACCGCCAGTGACAAGCAGGCAGGCCAGAGTGGCTCTCGACACAATCAGAGCGTACAGGGAGAAGTGTAAGAAGGTTTTCAGTCATCATGATCATAGGCAATGAAACTGACTCGCAGGTGATCAAAAGTGTAAAGCAAGTCAAAATTACGGATTACTTTTAAAGTCAATGATTTGTCGAAATTTTTATGTGCATCCTGCATATTCTTTTACTTAATTTAACTTTTTTAGACGAAAGTATTTTATTTTAAATTCATAAGTTATCATATTGGAATTTTGTGCTCAGTTTCCCTGCTTGTAGAAAAATGACAATTAATTAAGGTTGGGTCCCCTCTTTTGCGAATACACAAATTATTGTTTTGTTTTATCACCCAAACATGTTTCACCACAGTTGTGGCATTCTCCGTGGTTTTTTTTTTATTATTTTCCTGAAATTCATACATGCAGGTTATTTTTAGCTCAAGAGATATGATACATCAGCTTTTTTTTGTCATTTAATTTGTATGTGCAGTTAACCTTTTATTTTGCACAGTATGTGTGTTTTCACTGCCAATCAAAATCAGTCACAGTTCTAAATTAGGATACCACGTCATCTGCAAACATGAGGGATGGACTGTGTTTTGTGTTTTGACAGCGTTCACTCACTTTTTCTCTTATTCGTTTGTAAGTACTACATGCTGTTACGTTGCCGAGGCAAGGGCATACGTTTCACTGCACAAATCTGTCTCTGATGAGCTTACGGCTGTCGTTTGTTTACTGTTTTGTTTTGGTTTCATTTTTACCATGTTTATTCAATACGTTTCCTATTCCGTGTATTATTTTGTTGTCAAATATGATGGTGTGCCATGTCTTCTTGTTATTTATGTTATCTTATCTACTGAGCCTCGTGTGTTCTCTATTGTGTGTATGTTGCTAGTGTGTTGTGTTGTGATACAGTTGTGTGAGTTCTGTGTCGGTTGCGATCTATATTTTGTGGTTTAGTTTGTCAACAACGTTTATTTTGTAACTATTTTCAGTGGAAATCCGTCTGATTGTGTTTAGTTCCCGTGTGTGGCTATCTTTATCCATTGTAACTTTACTCACTCTCCACAGCCAGAATCTGCGATTGGTCTGGTTGTGAGCTGTCAGGTGGTTTGCTCCGCTGTGAGTAACTGTACTGGATGATGTGGTTTTCTGTATTTTGAGTACCGGTGTTGGTGGTTTTCGTTTTTTAGTTTTGATGTCTAGGAAATCTATTTTCTTCTCTCTCTCCTTCAGCTCAAAGGGTGAAGTGTGTTTCTGGGTGAACACTACTGATGTCTCTGTGTTTCATCTACCAAACAAATTGTGCTACCAACATAACGGAACCAATATTTTAATTTGTACTGTTTTCATTATACACTCCTGGAAATTGAAATAAGAACACCGTGAATTCATTGTCCCAGGAAGGGGAAACTTTATTGACACATTCCTGGGGTCAGATACATCACATGATCACACTGACAGAACCACAGGCACATAGACACAGGCAACAGAGCATGCACTATGTCGGCACTAGTACAGTGTATATCCACCTTTCGCAGCAATGCAGGCTGCTATTCTCCCATGGAGACGATCGTAGAGATGCTGGATGTAGTCCTGTGGAACGGCTTGCCATTCCATTTCCACCTGCCGCCTCAGTTGGACCAGCGTTCGTGCTGGACGTGCAGACCGCGTGAGACGACGCTTCATCCAGTCCCAAACATGCTCAATGGGGGACAGATCCGGAGATCTTGCTGGCCAGGGTAGTTGACTTACACCTTCTAGAGCACGTTGGGTGGCACGGGATACATGCGGACGTGCATTGTCCTGTTGGAACAGCAAGTTCCCTTGCCGGTCTAGGAATGGTAGAACGATGGATTCGATGACGGTTTGGATGTACCGTGCACTATTCAGTGTCCCCTCGACGATCACCAGTGGTGTACGGCCAGTGTAGGAGATCGCTCCCCACACCATGATGCCGGGTGTTGGCCCTGTGTGCCTCGGTCGTATGCAGTCCTGATTGTGGCGCTCACCTGCACGGCGCCAAACACGCATACGACCATCATTGGCACCAAGGCAGAAGCGACTCTCATCGCTGAAGACGACACGTCTCCATTCGTCCCTCCATTCACGCCTGTCGCGACGCCACTGGAGGCGGGCTGCACGATGTTGGGGCGTGAGCGGAAGACGGCCTAACGGTGTGCGGGACCGTAGCCCAGCTTCATGGAGACGGTTGCGAATGGTCCTCGCCGATACCCCAGGAGCAACAGTGTCCCTAATTTGCTGGGAAGTGGCGGTGCGGTCCCCTACGGCACTGCGTAGGATCCTACGGTCTTGGCGTGCATCCGTGCGTCGCTGCGGTCCAGTCCCAGGTCGACGGGCACGTGCACCTTCCGCCGACCACTGGCGACAACATCGATGTACTGTGGAGACCTCACGCCCCACGTGTTGAGCAATTCGGCGGTACGTCCACCCGGCCTCCCACGTGCCCACTATACGCCCTCGCTCAAAGTCCGTCAACTGCACATACGGTTCACGTCCACGCTGTCGCGGCATGCTACCAGTGTTAAAGACTGCGATGGAGCTCCGTATGCCACGGCAAACTGGCTGACACTGACGGCGGCGGTGCACAAATGCTGCGCAGCTAGCGCCATTCGACGGCCAACACCGCGGTTCCTGGTGTGTCCGCTGTGCCGTGCGTGTGATCATTGCTTGTACAGCCCTCTCGCAGTGTCCGGAGCAAGTATGGTGGGTCTGACACACCGGTGTCAATGTGTTCCTTTTTCTATTTCCAGGAGTGTATTATGTCTTCAGAGACTTTGTTTCGAAGGTGGTTAAGGAAGCCATCAGCCGGCAGGCTACTTACGGCGAGCCAATGGAAAGTCCTTCGTGTTGGATGTAGAATTCATATTAGAATATGAAATAATTTTGTACTGTGAATAGCTTCAAAATAGTGATAAAACAAAACAATAATTTGTGTACTTGCCGGAGGACCAATCCGTAACCGTCACTTATGAATTGTTGTTCATTTCAGAGAAATAAAACAATATTCATAACAATCTACCTTGATTTTTTTTATATTACCAAAACAAGACAGAGACCTGTATCAAACACAAACGCGAAAGAAATCACAGATCGGTAATGAAAAATCGTTGCTTGTAAACAATTTCTTTTCCGGAAACGCAGTTATATTCAACCCTCGATATATCGAATGAATTTAGCCTTCCCTAGAGATTCTATATACCAAGGTTTTACTGCAACTGTGATAAGTGCAGTGCATACACCTCCCAGCCCTTCTGCAAAGAAAGAAGACTGCCGTGTTCATGAAGTAAGTGTACAAAGTGACTTGATTGTGGTGTTCGGTATTTGGTTCAAGTACTGAAACAATGAGCTGTTGTCTTCGTGTTGGTGCGGTTACATGGAAGTTGCACAAGCAAGGGAAGGAGTGGTGTCACAATTATAAATTGTCTGTCTATATGTTTATTGGAATTAAGGCTCTAAAGTTATGTGCCTATGATCACTGTCATAACATTTAAAACTGGATGCAGTGGTAAACTAAGAATACTTGAGAAGCCAGGCGTGAATCTGCAGAAACATACAGCGAAAGTAATAATTCCGGTTCCAAAGAAAGTAGATTGTGACAGGTGTGAAATTACTGGATTATAAGTTCAATAAGTCAAGGTTACAAAATACTGACACGAATATTTACAGAAGAATGAAAAAACTAGTAGCAGCCCTACCTCGAGGAAGATCACTTTGGGTTCCTGAGAAATATAGAAACTCGTGAGGCAATACTGACACTATGAATGCTCTTAGGAGATAGGTTAAGAAAGACAAACCTATGGTTATGGCATTTGCAGATTTTGGGAAAGCTTTTGACAACGCTTACTGGAATACACTCTTCAAAATTCTGAAGGCAGCAGGATAATATACAAGGATCGAAAGTTTATTTACAATTGACAACTTTACAGAAATGGGACAGCAGCTATAAAAGTCTAAGGGCGTGGGGGGGGGGGGGGGGGCTGTAGAGGTTTGGAAGGGAGTAAGGCAGGATTTTAGTGCGTTTCCGATAGCGATCTATGTGTACCTTCAGCTAGCAGTAAAGGAAACCAAAGATGAATTGGAGAGGGAATTAAAGTTCAGGGAAATGAAGTAAGAACTTTGAGGTTTGTCGATGATTGTAGCTCTGTCGAAGACAGCAAAGGACTTGGGAAGAGCACTTTAACGGAACAGACAGTACATTGAAATGAATATATAACATGAACGTCAACAAAAGCAAAACAAGGAAAGTGCACTATAGATGAGTTAAATCATGTAAAACTCAGGAAATTAGATCGGGAAATGAGACAATAAACGTAGTAGACAAGTTTTGCTATTTGGTGAGAAAAAGTAACTGCTGATTGTCGAAACAGAGAGGATATAAAATGTAGAATTTCAAGATAACAAAAGTGTTTCTAAAGAAGAGAAATTTGTGAACATCGAATATAAAGTGTTCCGATGTCTTTTCTGAAGATGTTTCTCTTGACTTTAGCCTTTTATGGAAGTGAAACGTGGACGATAAGCAGTTTAGACAAGAAGAGAATAGAAGACTTCGAAATGTGGTGCTACGGAAGAATGCTGAACATAAATTTGGTAGATGGCGCAACTAATAAAGAGATACTCTATAGCACCAAGTAAGAAAGAAAATTGTGCCACAACTTCACTAGAAGAAGTGATTGGTTGATAGGACACACTCTGAGATATCAAGGCGTTGTCAGTTAACTATTTTAGAGAGAAAGATCGAGAGATGAATACAATAGGAAGGTTGAAATGGATTCAGGGGTTGCGTGAAACCAGTCTTTCGAGTGAAGACCACAACGACAACCACAGTATAAGCACTTCATGGAACGGACACCGCGAGATAAAGGAAAGAATGTTAAGAATGTTACTAAAGTTTTAAAAACATATTTCTCGGTTTGAAAATTTTTGACTAAAACGCCCCATTTCCTCAGAAACTATTGAATTTATTGTTCTGAAACTGTTACATGTCTCTCTGTAACCATCCGCAAAGTAGTGGATGAACACTCATTAATACACGTTCATCTGAGTTTCTGTAATGTGTATTTATGTTGTCCAAAGCGCAACAAAAACATAGTCGGTGAGTAGATTAATTAGAAAACCTAAGATATTATTGCAAATCCCTACACTGTAGATACAGGGTGTTTCAAAAATGACCGGTATATTTGAAACGGCAATAAAAACTAAACGAGCAGCGATAGAAATACACCGTTTGTTGCAATATGCTTGGGACAACAGTACATTTTCAGGCAGACAAACTTTCTAAATTACAGTAGTTACAATTTTCAACAACAGATGGCGCTGCGGTCTGGGAAACTCTATAGTACGATATTTTCCACATATCCACCATGCGTAGCAATAATATGGCGTAGTCTCTGAATGAAATTACCCGAAACCTTTGACTACGTGTCTGGCGGAATGGCTTCACATGCAGATGAGATGTACTGCTTCAGCTGTTCAATTGTTTCTGGATTCTGGCGGTACACCTGGTCTTTCAAGTGTCCCCACAGAAAGAAGTCACAGGGGTTCATGTCTGGCGAATAGGGAGGCCAATCCACGCCGCCTCCTGTATGTTTCGGATAGCCCAAAGCAATCACACGATCATCGAAATATTCATTCAGGAAATTAAAGACGTCGGCCGTGCGATGTGGCCGGGCACCATCTTGCATAAACCACGAGGTGTTCGCAGTGTCGTCTAAGGCAGTTTGTACCGCCACAAATTCACGAAGAATGTCCAGATAGCGTGATGCAGTAATCGTTTTGGATCTGAAAAATGGGCCAATGATTCCTTTGGAAGAAATGGCGGCCCAGACCAGTACTTTTTGAGGATGCAGGGACGATGGGACTGCAACATGGGGCTTTTCGGTACCCCATATGCGCCAGTTCTGTTTATTGACGAAGCCGTCCAGGTAAAAATAAGCTTCGTCAGTAAACCAAATGCTGCCCACATGCATATCGCCGTCATCAATCCTGTGCACTATATCGTTAGCGAATGTCTCTCGTGCAGCAATGGTAGTGGCGCTGAGGGGTTGCCGCGTTTGAATTTTGTATGGATAGAGGTGTAAACTCTGGCGCATGAGACGATACGTGGACGTTGGCGTCATTTGGACCGCAGCTGCAACACGGCGAACGGAAACCCGAGGCCGCTGTCGGATCACCTGCTGCACTAGCTGCGCGTTGCCCTCTGTGGTTGCCGTACGCGGTCGCCCTACCTTTCCAGCACGTTCATCCGTCACGTTCCCAGTCCGTTGAAATTTTTCAAACAGATCCTTTATTGTATCGCTTTTCGGTCCTTTGGTTACATTAAACCTCCATTGAAAACTTCGTCTTGTTGCAACAACACTGTGTTCTAGGCGGTGGAATTCCAACACCAGAAAAATCCTGTGTTCTAAGGAATAAACCATGTTGTCTACAGCACACTTGCACGTTGTGAACAGCACACGCTTACAGCAGAAAGACGACGTACAGAATGGCGCACCCACAGACTGCGTTGTCTTCTATATCTTTCACATCACTTGCAGCGCCATCTGTTGTTGAAAATTGTAACTACTGTAATTTCGAAAGTTTGTCCGCCTGAAAATGTACTGTTGTCCCAAGCATATTGCAACAAACGGTGTATTTCTATCGCTGCTCGTTTAGTTGTTATTGCCGTTTCAAATATACCGGTCATTTTTGAAACACCCTGTAAAAAGCAATAAGTAAACTGGATTTATACATGGAAGAAATTTTGAAATCGTTTCTTTGAGATGCCGGGTCGTAAATATCGCAGATTTAACATCGACAAAATAGGGCGAGAAGGCGGTATGCTAGTGATAGGTTCTACTCTCTCTCTTTTGACTCTCATTGTAATAAACAAGAGGAACTCGACGCTGCACTGTACGCGTGTACCACAGATATCTACAGTTTATACTTGACGTTTGCAACACGACAGTCACACCTTTCCATGGATGTAATAGATAGAGAAACATCATGTTATCAGTCCTGAATTGTTTACTGATTCGCAACAAAAATTTAAGTACTAAATTTTTTCTCATAAAACAATCATGTACGCATTAACAGTTAAAGACAAAACCCGTAACTGAAAGCTAAATCACTGAATAACTTAATTATTTCGCTATTTAATCATGGGGTGGCTACTTATTGCAACTTATTAAATAGTTTATGGAGGAATCCGACGGAAATAAACTAATATCACCGTAGTCAAGCTCACAACAAATGATTTGGCTCACTGAAGTGGTTGCTTATCTAGTTTGCAAAAGACTTGGCACGAGATAGTGTATTTCCTTCCAGCTGTCTGTTCAGGAAATTTATTACCTGCCTCTTTCTCCATAAAACAAGGCACTGTTTTTACGAGACAGTTTGCCTTCGAAATTTCCTTCGTCTGTTATTACGGTGTTGGCAACAAAGTGAGCCTAGGGCGTGCGCGACGTGCGATTGTAACGGAGACAAGTCGTTAAATTTTAGAGGGCAGCACCGGCGCCTCCCGCCCGGCCATTAACTTCCGCGTCGCGTGGATGCAATTAGTAAATTGCTGTAACGACGCCCGCGTCTGTTGCGAAGCCAGAGAAGGCGGAGACAGCCGGCCGATAAAACGATCAGAGCACGCCTCGCCGTCCCTTCTGCGCTCCACGGCTGGAAGTTTTTACACCGATTATACAGTCACGGTATTCTTCAGAGTACTTTGCCACTAAGTTGGGACTGTAATTACCGTTTTGAATTGTTTCCGAACGTTGTGGTTTTCAGAGAATTACTTCCCAGTGTCTTTTCGTAGCAGCATGAGTTTCGCAGCCTGGTACCAGGGGAGGGAAAAGGAATGGGAGCTAATTTGAAGAAGACGGGATAAAAGTAGTTCCTACATAGAATTCGGTTATAAATTATGTAAAGTAATTTTAAATTATTTAATGAAAAAACTTATAATACCATTAATACTCGATATGTGAAAATACGACAGACGGTCAATAAGTATTGCAACACATTTTTCTCTCGGCCTATTTCGCTTGAAAAAATTAGGAATTCGTTGCGGGACATGGTAGAAATTTCCGCTACAGCCCTTGTAGTTTCGTGAAGTTCCGATAGATAGCGGCGCTGTGGCTAGTCTTCAAAACGGCACCTGTACGGGAGGTGCAGTCCAAGCAGAGAACTGTCATTGACTTTCCTTTGACTGAAAACCAGGAGACTTACGGAATCTCTACGGAGACGCCGCAGTGAACAAAAGCACTGTGGGTCATCGGGCGAGGTGTCAGTCATTATGGCAACAGGGTCACTCAAAATGGCCGATTTCCAACGTGGCGGCCGGGCTCACACAACTGTGACTCCTGCAATGTTGGAACGCATAGACACTCCCATGCAAACGAATTTCCCCTTTCCATGACAATGCAAGGCCTCACACTAGTCTACACATCTAAGAAAAGCTCACAAAACTTCATTTGACTGTTGTTCTTCATCCACCCTACTGCGCGGATCTTGCACCTTCCGATTTCCGTCTTTCTGGCCCTCTTCGGGAAGCAGTACCCATGATAGAGAGGTCACTGATGCAACAAGACATTGGCTCCGTCGTGACCAGTGGAGTGGTACGATGCAGCCATAGAGGCCCTCCCGGTAAGGTGGCGTAAGGCCGTCGCATTGCACAGACATTACGTTGAATCACAGGCTTTTGTAGCCAAAAGAGTGGGAAATCATCTGATGTAGTGGAGTGCTAAATAAAACCAACCTGCTTTTCGAAGAAGTGTATTTCATTTCTTATTCAGTGCACCTCTTATGTGTGGAAAAATTTTGTTTACTTCGACGTTGTTCAGAAAGGACTTAAAAATACGTACTATTATGTACAACGTAAACGTGCAGTTGTGAAGGCATACGGTTGTAGGAAACACATTGCCGGCCATCAGCTTTGCTACACAAGAATGGATAGCACATAACGATATTTTTGTTATTGTGCCTGTAAGGCATAGTAGGATGAACACACAATTAGGTCGCTGAAAACAATGAGAAACTACTGCCGTTATATCCGTTACATCTCCCGAGTGATGGCAGCTCTGCTGTATCGGTTACTGATGTTGAAACCTTCTGGGGTAAAATATATCAAAGATAAATTAGTCCCACATTCTACGATTGGGACTACTCAGGAGGATGATGTCATCAGGGGAAACAAAACTCACGCTCTAGAAATCACAGCGTGGAATGTCATGTGCTTCAACCTGACAGGTAGGTCAGAGAACTTAAAAAGATATAGTTGGAACTAGTGAAGCACTGTTACAGGAAGAACAGGACTTCAGATCAGATCAGACAGCGTTATCAAAAAAAACTCAGATAGGGCTAATGCAGGAGTAGATCTAATAACGAATAAGAAAATATGAATTCGAGTAAGCAAGTCTAAACAGCAGAGTAAGTACGTTTATTTAATCAACGTAGATGCAAAAAGACGACAAGCACGAGTGCAGTAGAAGTTTATATGCCAACACGCTCCGCATATGGTGAACAGGTGCAAAGAGTATGCGATGAGGTAAAGACATTATTCTGATAGTCATCGCAGACGGAAATTTTGTAGTGATACGGGAGTGTAATTCGATACTAAGGAAAGAGTGAGGGCGAAAACTAACTGCGCAACACAATTCAAGGGTCTCTTTTTTTAAACCCTCTTTGTGGTCTCAACCGCGACGCAGAAATTTGCCTCAAAGGTGCATAAAGTCTTCCTGTGTAATGCCGAAAAGCGTGGTGTCCTGCGACGTCACCCCCAGGCTCAGCGATGCTTCAGACAACCATGTGTTGACAAATGTGAAAGAAAGGCGAGACCTCAGAAGTTCATGTGAAGTGTAAGAAGTTTTTATGATGCCACATTGGCACCAAATTCCACCTCAATTCTGCAGAACGCCACCGTGGGCGTGTGACACTATCACACAGTCGCAATATCCCATCTTCCCCACATTTCATCCCTTCTCTTGACTCCTCTGCGATGGGAGTGGAAAAACGAATGCCCAGCGTTTAAATCACGCGAATTTCTTGTGGATGGCAGAAGAAAACATTTAAGATACATCAGCGCTCAAAACAGACACGAAAAGATCTCAGAGGCGCGATAAATGGCGTCAATGAAACCACGCCTTTCCTTGGGGGGTTGCGTCCCACATAATATGCGGTCAAAACGACGGTTTGAAGTGCGATGAGCAGCAAGAGGACGTTCTAGATAACCTTCGACTCTGCTGACGTACCCCGCACTATTAAAGACTTCTCTAAGCGCTAGTGGTCCTATAACCCCAGTCAAAGTGATCTCACCCTTTTGAAGTGTAGCGCGGCTGCCATTTTTGCTCTGGGTACAGGGTGGAG
This sequence comes from Schistocerca cancellata, assembly GCF_023864275.1. Classification (NCBI taxonomy): domain Eukaryota; kingdom Metazoa; phylum Arthropoda; class Insecta; order Orthoptera; family Acrididae; genus Schistocerca; species Schistocerca cancellata. The sequence continues at coordinate 195,581,969 of NC_064628.1, forward strand.
CTACCAGTGCCCATTCAAACTCATTCGATGAAATAAGATTAGATTAGATTAGCTTTACTTTCATTCCAATTGATCCGTAGTGAGGAGGTCCTCCACGACGTGGAACATGTCAGAAAAACAACAATAGTTGACAAATATTAACAACTAAAACAAATAAGCTAATGTACCATTCCACAGGTCCCAAGTGGAATGATCGTCATTTTTTAATGAACAATGAAAGTCATTTTACAAATACTAATGCACTGAATTTAAAATAAAAAAGTTTGTTATTTATTTACAAAGTAATAAACATGTAATACAACTACCATAATGCTTATTTACAATGAACACATTACTGCACCGAAATGGTGCAGAAGTTAGATTGTACTTACACACACACACACACACACACACACACGCACACACACACACACACACACACACACACACACACACACACACACACAGTTACAATGAACACATTACTGCACTGAAATTGTGCAGAAGTTATATTGTACTTATATATATATATATATATATATATATATATATATATATATATATATCAGTTGGTTTTACTGAGAAATCCATCAATGGATTGGAAGGAGTTGGCTACCAATAAATCATTTAGGATTCTAAATGGCTCTGAGCACTATGGGACTCAACATTTTAGGTCATAAGTCCCCTAGAACTTAGAACTACTTAAACCTAACTAACCTAAGGACATCACACACACCCATGCCCGAGGCAGGATTCGAACCTGCGACCGTAGCAGTCCCGCGGTTCCGAACTGCAGCGTCAGAACCGCTAGACCACCGCGGCCGGCTTTTAGGCTTCTCTTAAACTGAATTTCATTGGTTGTTAAGCTTTTTTATGGCTGCTGGCAAGTTATTGAAAATGTGTGTTCCTGAATAATGCACACCTTTTTGTACAAGACTAAGTGACTTTAAATCCTTGTGAAGATTATTCTTATTTCTAGTATTGATTCCATGAATCGAGCTGTTGGTTTGGAAAAGTGATATATTTTTAATGACAAATTTCATTAAGGAATAAATATATTGGGAAGCAGTAGTTAGTATCCCTAGTTCCTTAAACAGGCTTCTTTAGGATGTTCTTGAGTTCACACCACATATAACTCTTACTGCACGTTTTTGTGCCCGGAAAACTTTAGCTTGGCTTGATGAATTACCCCAAAAAATAATCCCATATGACATTGTGGAATGAAAGTAAGCATAGTATGCCAGCTTTTTCATTTTTATATTCCCTATGTCTGACAAAATTCGCATTGCAAACAGAGATTTGTTAAGACGCTTCAGCAGTTCTGTGGTGTGCTCCTCCCAGTTGAATTTATTATCAAGCTGTAATCCCAAGAATTTAACACTGTCCACTTCTTCTATCTTCTTGTCATCGTATGTTGGACGTATACTCGTGAGACACCTCTTACAAGTTCTGAACTGCATGTAGTGTGTTTTTTCAAAGTTTAGTGACAAAGAATTGGCTAGGAACCAGTGATTAATGTCCACAAATATTTTATTAGCTGATCTTTCTAAGACTACGCTTGATTTGCTATTTATTGCAATGTTTGTATCAACGGCAAACAAAAGGAACTTGGCATCTGTTAATGTTATTGATGAAAGGTCATTGATATACACAAGAAAAAGTAAGGGCCCCAAAATGGAACCTTGTGGGACCCCACATGTAATTAGTTGCCAGTTGGATGATGCCTGATAGCTTGATACATGTCTCTTTCCTAATAACACCCTTTGTTTCCTGCCAGAGATATAAGATTTGAACCATTTTGCAGCATTTCCTGTTACCTTATAATACTCTAATTTACTTAATAGGATATTGTGATTTACACAGTCAAATGCCTTTGACAGATCACAAAATATACCAGTTGCCTGCAATTTTTTGTCTGATGAATTAAGCACATTTTCACTGTAAGTGTAGATAACCTTCTCAATATTAGAACCTTTTAGAAATCCAAACTGTGACTTTGACAGTATGTTATTTGAGATAAGATGGTTATAAAGACGACTGTACATTACTTTTTCGAAAATTTTTGAGAATGCTGGCAACAGTGAAACTGGACGGAAATTTGATGCTATTTCTTTATCTCCCTTCTTAAACAGTGGCTTAACTTCAGCATATTTCAGCCATTCAGGAAATATTCCACTGATAAATGACTGGTTACACAGATAGTTTAATATCTTACTTAGCTCAGAATCACATTCTTTAATTAACTTCGTTGATATTTCATCGTACCCACATTATGTTTTTGATTTTAAAGGTTTTATGATGGACATTATTTCTGTTGGGGTAGTGAGGGTCAAATTCATATTATGGAAGTTGCTTGAAATTTCTGGTCTGAGGTATTCCATAGCAGCATCTACCGAACCTGACAACCCCATCTTTTCGGTAACAGTTATAAAATGTTTATTAAAAAGTTCTGCAACACTATACACATCTGTCACCAATGTAACATTTACTCTTAATGCTATTGGTTCCTCTTCATGTCTGGTTCTACCGGTCTCCTCCTTCACTATATCCCAACTTGATCCAACTTGGTTAAGGGTGTTAATGCTTTTTCAGCCCTCCTCATTCGCGCTCCCTTCTGTGGCAGCACTTTCGGCACTACCCGCATACCTATGCAGGGCTCGCTGACAACAGTATTTGATTGAATGAGACAGGGGAAAGGGATACAATGCAAGAAGAACGGGTAGCTTTCCGAGATGAAATAGTCGAAAAGACAAGGACCATTAAAAACACATGGACATTTAATTCAAAGATGGAAACATAAAAACGCAGCAAATGAAGCGCTCATAACGGAATACATTCGCGTAAAACTGAGATTGACAGAAAGTGCAAAATGGCCAACTAGTAATTGCTAGACGAGAAATACAAGTCAGCAAACGCACGACTGGCCCAGAACAAGTTAAAAGCCAGCTATAACTTAACTCCGTCCGAACGGGCCATGAAGGCCCAACGGTAACGACCGGCCGCCGTGTCATCCTCAGCCCACAGGCGTCATCGATTGCGGATGTGGAGGGTCATGTGATCAGCACACCGTTCCCCTGGCCGTATGTCAGTTTACGAGACCGGACCCGGTAAGTCTCAATCAAGTAGCTCCTCAGCTGGCGTCACAAGTGCACTCTGCTTGCCAACAGAGCTCGGCAGGCTGGATGGTCAGCCATCTAAGTTCTAACCCAGCCCGACAGCGCTAAACTCCGGTGATCCGACGGAAACTGGTGGCACTACCGTGGCGAGCCCTTTAACTAAAAGAAGAAAAAAGAAAAGAAACAAGCCTGAAGACAAATTACAGCAAGAGAAAGGGAATTAGTTGAGTAAGAGATGGCGAATAGGACACGGCGACAAGAATTTGACAGAGCGTTGAAAGTTCTGAGTCGTAACAAGGCCCATGGAGTAGACGACATTCCCTCACACATATTATTGAGTTGCTTGGGATAGCCACTACGACAAAATTATTGCACCTGGTATACAAGATATATGAGACAGCCGGAATACCCTCAGACATCAAAAGTAATGTAATAATTATTTCAGTTCGATATAAGGTAGATGCTGCCTGGTGTTAATACTACCGAACTATTAGTTGCTGAATACAGGCTGGAATTATTGCAGATGAATGCAGAAACTAAAACAAGCCCTTGGGGATTATCGATTGGGATTCCGGAGAAATATAGGATCACATGGTCACTGATCTTGCCAATTATTTTAGACTGAAGGAAGGCAACGATACGTCCATAGCGTCTGTGGATCTAGACAAAACTTTTGACATGTTGACCGTAAACAATTTTTGATTCAGAAGATAGCAGAGTGTGAAAACATATGTACAGCTTGTAGAGATGTCAGACTGCCAATAAGAGTTGAAGGACGTGAAAGGGAAGAAGGTTTTCAGAAGGAAGTAAGACAAGATTTTAATCCTGTATAGTATGTGAACTGAGCAAGCAGGAAAGGAAAATACGGTGAAATTCGGTAAAAGGGTTCAAGTTGTGGGAGAAGGAGAAAATGCCGTCCGCAAAGGACTTGGGAAGTAAGTTTAACGGAATAGACAGGGTCTTAAAAAGGGTTACAAGATGAACATCAAGGTAAAACAAGGATAAAGGAATGTAGTCGAATTAAATCTGGTGATATTAACCGAATTAGATTATGAAATGATACCTAAAAGAAGTTGATGAGTTTTTTTATTTTCAGCAGCAAAATAACTAATCATCGCCGATATAAAAAGGGTGTAATATAGAGACTGGCAACAACAAGAAAATAGTTTCTGAATATGAGATACTTTTTAATAAAGAATGTGGTTTCAGATGTCTGGAAGTCTTTTCGGAAAGTATTTGTATGGACCATAGGTTTTTACATTATTGAGACGCGGATAATAAACGGTTCTGAAAGGTGTGGAAATGCAAGCTTTTGAAATGTGGAGCTACAGAAGGATACTGAAGAAAAGTTTCACTAATGAGGACGTACTGATTCGAACAGGAGGAAAATTAAGTTTGTGATAAACTGGACGAAAAGAAGGGATCGATTGATAGGTCACAACACGAGGAGTACAGGAATCGATAATTTGGTAGAGGAAGAAAGTGTGGAGAATAAAAATTTTAGTGGGAGGTCAAGGATTAAGTATATAAAACTTGTTCAAATGGAGGCAGGATGCTGTAATTACGCGAAGATGAAGATGCTTCCAGAGAATAGACTAGTGCGGAATACTGCATCAAACCATAGGTAGTACCGAGGAACACAACCACAGCAACATTTGTGGTTGATTTATGGTTTTCAGGATGCAAAATTAAGTACACTGCCGCAACAGTGTCCCTAACGAGACAGGTTTTGATTTATATATCCGAGCACAGACTTTGTGCCTCCAGCGCTAACGTGTATACACTTATACACTTTTAGTATATACTGATTAAGCAGAGCCGCGCGGGATTAGCCGAGCGGTCTGGGGTGCTGCAGTCATGGACTGTGCAGCTGGTCCCGGCGGAGGTTCGAGTGCTCCCTCTGGCATGGGTGTGTGTGTTTGTCTTAGGATATTTTAAGTTAAGTAGTGTGTAAGCTTAGGGACTGATGACCTTAGCAGTTAAGTCCCATAAGATTTCACACACATTTGAACATTTTTGATTAATCAGAGTTATTTTCTTTGCGCCAGAATGGCTGTGGTTTCCCTACGTATCGTGAGCTGGTGTACTGTATTGCTCATCGTCAGCCTCAGCACCTCACCCCACCGTCTACCGGCAAAGCCAGACGGTCCAGGGGCTACTTCAGCCAGCATGGGAACTGAAGTCGTACTCCCTGCTACGCGTTCTGCAGTGATTCCTGAGATTATTGAATGCTAATGACATCTGCAGCCGCGATATGAGATGCAAATCTCAAAAGTAAGGAAACAAAATCTAATTTGAAAATAGAGGGTACCTTACAAGACGGGGAATGCTTCAAATTGGGGTAAGTGAACCTGGTCCGGAAATGACTGAGTCGACAGTGAAAATGATTCCCATACCTTTTACAATGGAATAAAAGAACCTGTACTGTTGTTGCTAAGATTGTATGGCAGGCAACTTTCAGAGGTGGTATTACGGGTAAAAACAAGAAAACTACGTTCAGTAAATATGGGCTCTAATATTCATGCAGTAAGAGTTATTGGCACTTGTTAAGTCGAACAGATTTGTTTCACATTAGCGAAGTGAATAAGGGCTCATACGACTTAATGCGTACGTTTCAGAGCCCGTATTCACTGGAAATTGTTATCTTGTTTTGGTCCGTACTACCTCCCCCAAAATATGAAAGGTAAGGAACTTACAAGAGGTCCACTGTCATAGGTATCAGAAAAATTTTCGGTTATAACATTCGACTCGGTTGTTTCCGGGCCAGAGACCGTAACATCTAAGTGATACTCTACTAGCGTGTTTCAGAGCCTTGGAGTGTATGTGGGCAAATGATACAAACGTCCATTTCTCTTGAATCCGCTACCATAAAAGATGAACAAATGCAGTAGGTGCAGTTCGCCAGAAGAGTAAAGGTACGCCAAAAACTGCAAACAAATCGCCGAGAGGTGAGATGGAATTTGGATAAAGATACAATGAGATGATTTGGGAGTGGCGCGACAAAGGAGATGTATGTATGTTGACGCATGCAATACAGCCGCAACGAAATCAGCTGCGAAAATGGTCCGCCGAACTAAAATCGAAAATTTTAGACCAAAATACGTGTTGGAATACGAGTCTGTGAGTGCAGCTGAGACGGAACTGATTGTTCTGCCCCATTACTTTTCCTCAAAGTACTCTGTGTTCTTTGTTATCAATGGCACATTGTTCATCTTCATAGTTTTACTCAAGCACCGAGGCCCTTAACAAAAGGATGGACACGATTGCGTTATTATTTTATGACGCACATTCTTTTTCCATACCATGTATGTATAGCCATGTATAGGTTGCATAATTATTGATTATCTAATCTTGAAGCATAAGGCCAATTTAAAAAAAAGTGACCATCATTCAGTGGAACGTAAAATTTATATTCCCTATACTTTCTGGGGTAGTGGTGAAGAGAAGAGGACACAACATGCTGACCAGCTTTAGACCATAAGGTATGAATTGGATAGTTTAAAGGAAGATACAATTAAGTACTTAGACCAACAGCGACTGGAAAACAAGTGCAGGGCGAACAGTAGAAGAGGAATATGAGCGTATAAAGAAGGCCATAAACAAATCTGTGAAAGAATCCCTTGGAGAAAATGAGAAGAAGATGAAACCAGTTGGTGAAATAGTAGAGGTGACTGGAAACAAAAAGAAAGCTTATTTGACGTTCCTGAACATGAATGACAGTCAAAGTAGGAATAGATATGGAACGATAAATATAGAAGTAAAACGAGAAGTGATGACAAGGAAGAAATGGCGTGGTAAGAAAGATGTGAATATGTGGAAAATATAATTGGTGGGGCTAGTAGTGCTGAGGCATGGAGAACAATCAAGTCAGTACGAGTGTCAAATACTGAAAAGTTACATCATTACAGTATTAGCCATGGTCAATGGGCAACGTATTTTAAGGATTTACTCTAGAACAATCCGCCTGAATTCTCACATAGTTGTGACGCGTGGTGAAACAGGACGAGTTATGACGTTTAGATATAAAAATTCTTCAGAAGGCTGTGAGGAACTGTAAGTTAAAGAAGGCAACTTGATGCAGATCACTATATCCAAAGCTGGTGAAGTTTAGTCCACTGAAATTAATATAGATGCAATGCAAGGCCTCACACTAGTCTATACTTCCGAGAAGAGCTCACAAAACTTCATTGGACTATTGTTCTTCATCCACCCTACAGCCCGGATCTCGCACCTTCCGATTTCCGTCTTTCTGGCTCTCTGCGGGAAGCAGTACCCATGATGAAGAGGTTACTGATGCAACAAGACGTTGGCTCCGTCGTGACCAGTAGAGTGATAACGATGCAGCCATAGAGGCCCTACCAGTAAGGTGCCGTAAGGCCTCGTATTATACAGACATTACGTTGAATCACAGGCTTTTGTCGCCAAAAGAGTGGGAAATCGTATGATGTAGCGGAGTACTGAATAAAATCAACCTGCTTTTCGAAGAAGTGTATTTCAAATGGTTCAAATGGCTGTGAGCACTATGCGACTTAACTTCTGAGGTCATCAGTCGCCTATAACTAAGAACTAATTAAACCTAACTAACCTAAAGACATCACACACATCCATGCCCGAGGCAGGATTCGAACCTGCGACCGTAGCGGTCGCGCGATTCCAGACTGTAGCGCCTAGAACCGCACGGCCACTTCGGCCGGCAAGTGTATTTCATTTCTTATTCAGAGCACCTCTTATGTGGGGAAAAATTTTGTTTATTTCGACATGGTTCAGAAAGAACTTAAAAGTACGTACTATTATGTGCAACGTAAACTCGGAATTGTGAAGGCATACGGTTGTAGGAAACACATTGCTGGCCATCAGATTTGCTACACAGGAATAGACAGCACATAACGATATTTTTGTTATTGTGCCTGTACGGCATAGTAGGATGAACACACAATTACGCTGCTGAAAACAATAGGAAACTACTGCCGTTATATTTCCCGAGGGATGCCAGCTCTACTGTATTGGTTACTGATGATGAAACCTTCTGGGGTAAAATATATCAAAGATAAATTAATCCCACATTCTACGATTGGGACTACTCAGGAAGATGATGTCATCAGGAGAAACAAAAGTCACGTTTTCCAAGTCGAAGCGTGGAATGTCATGTGCTTCAACCAGACATGTTGGTCAGAGAACTTAGAAAGAACGATGGATAGGTTGGATATAGTGGGAACTAGTGAAGCGCGTTTAGAGGAAGAACAGGACCTCAGATCAGATGAGACAACATTATCAACAAAACTCAGATAGGGCTAATGCAGATCTAATGACTAATAGAAAATTATGAATTCGAATAATCAAGTGTAAACACTATTGTAAATACATTTATTTAATCAACTGTAGATGAAAAGACGACAACCATGAGAGTAAAACAAGTTCATATGCCAACAAGCTTCGCATATGCTGAACAGATGAAACGAATGTGCGATGAAGTAAACGACATTATTCTGATAGTCAACGGGGATGAAAATTTTGTAGGGATACGGGAGTGTAATTCGATACTAAGGAAAGACTGAGGTTGAAAACTAACTGCGCAGCACATTTCAAGGGTCAGTTTATGAACCCTCTTTATGGTCTCAACCGGGACGCACAACTTTGGAATTTATCTCAAAGATGCATAAAGCCTTCCTGTGTAATGCTGGAATGCGTGGTGCCCTGCGACGTCACACTCAAGCTCAGCGATGTTTCAGACACCATGTGTTGGCAAATGTGAAAGAAAGGCGAGAAGTCAGAAGTTCATGTAAAGTGTAAGGAGTTTTGATGGTGTCACATTGGCACCAAATTCCACCTCAATTCTGCAGAACGCCCCCGTGGGCATGTGACACTATCACACGGTCACAATATCCCGTCTTCCCCATATTTCCCCCTTTCTCTTGACCCCTCTGTGATGGAAGTCGAAAAAGCAACCCCATGCATTTAAATCACGCGAATTTCTTGTGGATTGCAAAAGAAAACATTTCAGTTACATCAGCGCTCAAAACACACACGAAAAAATCTCAGGGGCGGGATAAATGGCGTCAATGAAACCACGCCTTTCCTTGGGGCGTTGAGTCCCACACAATATGTGGTCAAAACGACGGTTTGAAGTTCGATGAGCGGCAAGACGACGTTCTAGACAACCTTTGTCTCTGCTGACATACTCCGCACGATTAAAGACTTCTCTAAGGACCAGTGGTCCTGTAACCCCAGTCAGAGTGATCTCACTCCCTTGGAGTGTAGCGCGACTACCATTTTTGCTCTGGGTACAAGGTGGAGCTACCAGTGCGCAAGAGATATGTTTTAATTATATTGAAGATCGTAGCTGATTCACATTAAATTCTGTATAAAACCTGACAGAGACACCATCGAGCCCTTGTCTGTTATTGAGTTTTAGCGATTTTAGCTGCTTTCAACACCATTAATACAAATATCATGTAATTATTACCAATTATCATGTAATTATCATAGCAGCAGTACGGCTGTTGAATGATAGTAACATTCTTTGATTCCCGTCTACGCAGGAGCCTTTGAAGACAAAAGCTCAATATATCAGTTTTTGTTTTACTAACTTCTATTCCTGTTTCTGTCTGCTTACAAGTGTGTAGACGCTGATTCAGTTCTGATATCCAAACTTTCTTATGGTTTTTGAGACGATTATAAACAGAAGTTCAGCAATTCAGCTCCTGTCTTTCTTGTGTTGTATTTCGGTTGCCGTCTCGTTCAGGAGTATCAGACACTGATTTTCTGTGACTTAGCATGTGACCAAAATTTCTTGGGTTTTTGAGACAGATCTTCTGGCTAACATTTTCTACGTTAATTACTAATTATAGAAGGCTTCATTTAATGATCTAGTGGTAACCAGAGACATTTCAGTAAACATCCGTCTGTGAGCTGATTTACAGTTTTTTGTATCTCTGTGCAGCAGGCGTTTCTTCTTAAGAAGCTGCAAGAGTCACTATTTACAAAAGGGAATTCTACCATACTTAGTCAAATAGCCACTATTTACAAAGGGGAATCCTACCGTAGTTACTCAGCTGCATATTTTTCTAGATTTTGCTACACTTTCCACCATAGTTCCTCATGCATTTCTGGCTGAATTGTTCGCCCCCGGTAGCTGAGTGGTGTGCTGTACGGTTGGTGGACTAGTTAGAGTTTTGCCAGCACGGTAGCTCAGCGTGTTTGGTCAGAAGCTTAGCTGCCCTCTGTAATAAAAAAACTGAGTTAACCGATCAACGACGAACTTAAACGGGTGTCTTACGACGTCCGCCCCGAGCAGATGCAGCGAACGAAAGCGAACAAAATGAAATTTAAAAAAAAAGTGGTCAGAGCTACAGAACGTCAATCGTAAGGGCCCGGGTTCGATTCCCGGCTGGGTCGGAGATTTTCTCCGCTCAGGGACGGGGTGTTGTGTTGTCCTAATCATCATCATTTCATCCCCATCGACGCGCAAGTCGCCGAAGTGGCGTCAAACCGAAAGACTTGCACCCAGCGAACGGTCTACCCGACGGGAGGCCCTAGTCACACGACATTTATTTTTATTTACTGCCTGAATCAAATAATTCTAATTCCTGTATGAGAAATGACATAACAGCCCCTTCCTCACTTTGCTGAAAATGCCAATTCTTATGGTTATATCGCTACCCTTCTGCAGCCTGTACTCAACCGCATGGGGTCCACTCATCCCTATCTTCACTGTGTCAATGTGAACATACTCAAATAGATCAGGCTTTTTTATATCTTATTTACGGTGCCAAACCACAAACACCTGCTCTAGGGATTCTCGAAGACGTTTGGTCTCGTCGGAGATACAACACGCTATAAAATTTTCACTCAGTTGTGAGTCATTGAAATCTTCTTCAACTATTATAGAGCTAGCTGTATATATGTTACTTTTTCAGCTGTGCCTGGTGTAAATTGGAGGACTGAACCATATATTTTATTTCATTAGTGCTACTTACTCGTTACCATTCAAGTTCGCGTGCATATTGGTACTGACGAGAGCTGAATTTGCTTGCTATATTGTGTGCGAGTCAGCTGGATGATGACGTCATGCGGCCGTCCCGTGCGTGTGCAGGTGAAGAGACGACCTCCAAGAAAGTACGGGATGGCCTACAGCAGGCTGTTCCAGCTCGTCGGCTCCGTTGTGAGCCACGGAGCGCTCCCTGCTCCAGGGAGCCGCGTCGCTCGCTGTGACCATTCAAGTCGGCCGGCACGCCGCCACGTGGCCATGACTGGCTGAGGCAGGCGGCAAGGCAAGCGTTTTTATGTGCCAGCAGCGTCTTATAAGGTCGACAACCTGCTAAGACGTGGTGACACGCTACACCAGGAAATAAGGTGTTCAGGAAATAAATAAGAAACAACTGGTTTACAAGAAATTGCATACTAAATTTATTGGGCCTCTGTAGCTTGACATCATCTTTTCATTACAAGATCGGAAATATCAGGCGTCTTCGCAGCGTTAATGCGGAGGATGGCCTTCATTGTCGCATCCTGAAGAAACGATCGATCCTTACTTTTTACTCTTTTCATTGCTGAGAAAAGCTCACAACAATACGTAGATCCAAACATGCACATGACCTGAGCGGCATTGTTGTGAAGCTTGGGAAATGTTTTTTGCTGTAATGAACGATACCGTCACGAGAAATCCAAAGTCTTGTAGTACCTCTCTTTCAACAAAATTGAATTTTGCAAATCAATAATCTCCAATTGAAGTAACGATGACAAGTCATCGGAGGAAACTGAAAAAGGAGTGCTGAACACCTTAAGTTCCATTTCCGAACTAGTGAGGTCTCGGAATCGTGTTTCAGACGACGCGACGGGCTGCTTTATCTTTGCTTGGTAATCGCCAAAGGTAGTACCTTCAGGTAGTTTTAAAGAAGCAAGACGATTGAAGAACGTTAAATGTCCATTACTCATCTGCCTCTCAAATAAACTTTTCCACGAACGCTTTGATCTGGTCGTGCATGTCAACGATTAGCTGCCCTTTGCCCTGCAATGACAGATTTAAATTATTCAGATGCATAGTTATGTCAGCTAGGAACGTCAGGTCTGATATCCATTTTATATCTTTCAGACAACGCATTTCTTCCCCTTTCGTGTCGAGAAAAAGGGACATTTCCTCACGAATGGCAAAGAAAACATCAATAACTTTTCCCCGACTCAGACAACGAACTGTACTGTGGTAAGATATATCCCCATATCCCGCTTCTATATCTTTCAGGAATCCTTTGAATTAGCGATGATTCATACCGTGGCGCCGCACAAAATTCACACACTTCACGAAATCTTTCATTACGCCACCTAGCTCTACTGTTTCAGCACACAGTGCCTCTTGGTGAATAAAACAATAAAGAGTCAAAATGTCTTTTCCGAATTCGTCCCTGAGTTAATTTTTCAAACGAGAAGCAAAACCTTGGTGACGCCCGATCATTTGTGGTGCACCGTCTGTCGCTACAAAATGGAGCTTATCCCACGGCGAATTCATATTGTCCTTTGATTCACAAACAGCTTCAAAAATGTCACGTCCTGTTCCAGTGTAATCTAGTGGTACCACATCCAAGAGTTATTCAGTTACTTGCAGCTCCATGTCGACACCACGCACAAAGACTGCAAGCTGAGAACAGTCCGATATGTCGGTGCTTTCGTCAAGCGCTAGCGAAAATGCAACAAACTTCTCCGCCTTTCTCCTGAGCTGTGTCTCTAAATCTGCTGCCATGTCCTGGATTCGACGAGACATTGTTTCCTTCGACAGACACCCCTTCAATTGCCTCAACCTCCCTTGGAAACAAACATTCTGCAACTGCTACCATGCACGAATTTACGAGTGGTCTCACCGAAAACGGCTTGCCACTCGTCGCAATGATGTGAACGACCCTGAAGCTTGCTCGAATTGCAGATTCAGTAGTGGTTTCTTCGCTCTCATTCACCTGAAAATTATAAACGCATTACAGAACACGAACTATGTTGCAAGTTTTGATACCCTCCATATTACGAAACCGTTTTTAAAATTACATCTCCTGGTATGTCGTTCTTAAGCCTGGCTACCAGTTCTCTGCGTGCAACGCCTTCTACCTGATCGTAGTACGCTGTGTGAAGACGTGTATAATGTCGTTGTATATTGTACCTCTTCGCAGAATTAAATACTTTATGACATACAAGACACTGCGGACGACCATCCCTCTCAATGAATAGAAAGGTATCCTCCAATAGAGGTACAGGGCTCGTGCGGCTAGTCATAGCTGTCATTGAACACGGATTATTGCGTCAGTTGCGGCTGCATGCGGCCAGGGGGCAGTGAGTTCGCTTTCCCCCTCCACGCGGGCTCCGAGCTGCCGCAGTGAGCGCTCCGGAGCGCTCCGGCTCCCTGGAGCTCGGTTGGAACAGCCTGGCCTACAGTCTTAATCTTGTCCCGTTATTCCTGTTTTCTTCCCACTAAAAACATTTGCATCGAAGATGACAGTTTCAGGCTTTAGCTAACCGTGAGTGCCGAGTACTGTGTCGAACTCGACATTGTTTTATCAGTGATTCAAACTTCGGCAGCAACTTTCAGTTCTTAGGACAATTGCCGCTTATCATCAGCATATGGAATAAGAATGTTGCCTCTGCAACTCGCCGCACAGTGGTTTGCCGAGAACCATGTATAAAAGAACAGAAATTACTGTAAAAATAAATGTTGCTGAAATTAACAGTTTACGCAACATTTATTTTTACAGTAATTTCTGTTCTTTCATATCTGCAATATGTTGATCACTTTTAATAATCTAAAATCACAACATAACCTCTGAGCATCAAAATGAAAACAGACTAAAACAGAATACAGTAAAACCGCCACCTGTCACAGTTGGTCTTACCTGAATATTCGTGGACCCAAAAGATTATGAAAGATATTTCCACTCCACGGTCTTTGTCAGTCTTCCATCGACAGTTTCTGTAGGAAAATTACGCCTCAGAAGTAAGAAATCGGAAGCCTCTACCAGATGTGTATGGAATTCGTCAACGGATTCCCCGAGTGAGGAAAAAAAGTCTGAAAACGCAGAAAACTGCGTATATTAAACCACCAAAAGTGCGAGAGGATGGTGCAGGCTGGAAAACGAAATGAAGCGAATGAATAATGCATACCGCCACCCAACTGGCTAACTCTAAATTAGAAACAGGAACCGATGGCGCGGAGGGAAGTTGACCCAGATGGCGCATGCGCAGGCAGAGGAGGAAACAAACTGCTCTCTCTTTCCCCGTTATCGGTGTTACATCGAACTTCCACAATACTGATCTTTACACTATCTGGATGTAGAACTCTGAAACTTCGGCATGCCTGAAGATCCTTGTCATCAGCATAGTCCGTCATGTTGTAGTTAGACAAAGCCATTTCCATCGGTGTTTACATGCTAAAGAATTCTTCACTATTTCTGACTTTGAAGAACTTCACAACAACCTGCTACGAAAAAGGTTGTTGTGGGACCAGAATTGGAGAGTATCTTCATTTCATGTTATCGTGACATTTTGTGGCAGCCGCGTTGTAATTAGGCAAGAAAATAAATACGAGCAACTTCAGCCGGCACGCTCAGAAAGCTCGAGTTCGACGCCCAGACAGTATAGAGATTTTTATAAGACATCATATTTACGCCAGTGACTGTAACACTTTCATTATTTCACGATTGCAATTTCGGCCTTAGGCCATTATCAAGTAAAGCTGAAAATACAGAATGTTTTTACATTATTTAACAAAATCGTTGTGTCTCTTGATGTTCTGCCGATTACACAGGATAAAAATGTAATTGCGTAAGCATGTTACTTAGATGTTATGGCTATAAGGCCATGTCAACCTAAAATGAGCTGACACATTTATATGCCTTTTTACACAGGATAAAAATGTAATTCCGTAAGCATGTTGCTTAGATGTTATGGCTATAAGGCCACGTCAACCTAAAATGAGCTGACACATTTATATG
This sequence comes from Schistocerca cancellata, assembly GCF_023864275.1. Lineage (NCBI taxonomy): Eukaryota > Metazoa > Arthropoda > Insecta > Orthoptera > Acrididae > Schistocerca > Schistocerca cancellata. The sequence goes on from NC_064628.1 coordinate 195,597,030, forward strand.
TCTTTTTACACGGGATAAAAATGTAATTGCGTAAGCATGTTGCTTAGATGTTATGGCTATAAGACCATGTCAACCTAAAATGAGCTGACTTATTTATGTGTCTTTTTTTTATTGTATTTCAATTCCCCATCAAGGCGGGCTGGCAGCAGCATATGCGCTGCTCTTCAGACCAAAGATGTAGAACATACAATAGAAGTCTTTTAAAAATAACAGAAATCAGAAAATATGGTGTACACAGATATTAAAAAAAAGGGGGGGACAATATGGAAGACAATAGACAAAAAGGGGCAACTGTAAAATGGAAATAAAAACTTTAAAAATGTAGCACACAGAAAAAACCACACACTGGGACAATTACAAGAACACAAGGCAAAGTATGACCAGAGCATAAAAGTATCGACGGACTGCGTAGCATATAACAATCAATGACAGTAACACTATGTACAAGTCCAGCACGCAATTAAAATCACACCTCTCGACACACAGGAGAACAGCACCAAACACAACACTGATGTAGCACACTGATGACGATGAGCAACACAGAGAATCTGCCAGGCGTAAGGAGATGATGAAGAAGGGAAGAAGGGAGGGAAGGGAAGAGAGGGGGGAGATGGGCAGGGAGGGAAGGACATGTGAGGGAAAGAGGCAAGGATGGGGTACAGGGTCTCGGGGGGGGGAGGGGGGAAGGAGGTTGGTTGTTGGTTGGTTGTTTTTGGGGAAGGAGACCAGACAGCGTAGTCATCGGTCTCATCGAATTAAGGAAGGATGGGGAAGGAAGTCGGCCGTGCCCTTTCAGAGGAACCATCCCGGCATTTGCCTGGAGTGATTTAGGGAAATCACGGAAAACCTAAATCAGGATGGCCGGACGCGGGATTGAACCGTCGTCCTCCCGAATGCGAGTCCAGTGTCTAACCACTGCGCCACCTCGCTCGGTGGGAAGGAGGAAAATCTGCTCTGGGAGAAGGAGGGTAGAGGAAAATGGGGGCTCTGGGGTGGGGAGGGGGAACAAGACCAGGTTACTGTTGGAAGGAAGGGTATATGTCATGGTGAAGTTCAACATCCAGGAGACGGAGGTGCTGGAAATTGCCCTGATGAAGGAGATGGAGGGCATGGAGGCGGACAGAGGGAGGGATACAGCGATAAAGGCACAGCAACAGGCAGGGGGTGGAGAGGAAGGAGAAAACCAGAGGGAGGGGGGATATCAAGCCTGTGGACAGTGTAAGGGACGTGGAGATGTGGAGGAAAAGGATGAAGTGGAGGAGGAGATGAGATTGTACAGGAGCTGAGTGGGGAAAGGAAGGAGGATTGGGAAGCCAAGGCGGAGCGCATGGCGTTTGAGGATTTGGAGGGCCTTGTAAAAGCGGGTGGGTGCTGAGATCCAGGCAATGATGGCATAACAGAGGATAGGACGGATGAGGGAAGGTGGAGGATGGTGGAAGGATGCAGTCCCCATATCCGGCCAGACAGCAGTTTCAGGAGGCAGAGGTTGGAATGGGCTATCTGCTGGATGGTCAGGAGGTGAGGGGTCCAGGTGAGGTGACGGTCAAGGGGAGGCCAAGGTATCTCAGGGTTGGGGTGAGCTGGATGGGACGACCATAAAGGATGAGGTAGGAATCATGGAGACAGAAGGAGTAGGTGGTGCTGCCTATGATGATTGCCTGGATTTTGGAGGGGTTGAGATGAAGGAACCACTGGTTACACCAAGTGGTGAACTGATCAAGGTGGGTTTGGAGGGTGTGCTGGGACTGTTGAAGGGTAGGACAGAGAGCGATGAAGGTGGTGTCATCAGCATATTGGTGAAGGTGGACAGGTGGGAGTGGCTTGGACATATCAAACGTGTACAATAGATAAAGGAGAGGAGAGAGGACAGAGCCCTGGGGAACACCAGCAGTGGGATAAAAGATACGGGAGTTGGTGTTGTGGAGGGTGACATAGGAAGGATGGCATGAGAGGAAGGAAGCGACCAGACGGACAAAACTGATAGGCAGGGCATAGATTTCGAGTTTAAAGAGGAGACCGGGATGCCACACATGGTGATAGGCATTTTGGAGGTCGAGGGAGCGACGTGAGTTAAGCTGGAGGGAGAGAAGGGGAATGAGGTTAAGGATTTGGTCTTTGGCCGAGAAGGAGGGTTGGAAGCCACACTGGGTAAGGGGGGGGGGGGGTGGGAGGTGGTTGACAAGTGGGTCAGCACCACAAACAGAAAAGTCCAATTGCGCAGCGAGGTGTTTCATTGTAATCTGTCGATCACCTCGAGCGAGAGTGTCCGCACGTTCCAGCGTTACAGGAACCACATCTGTGTGCGGCCGACCAGCACGCAGAGATCACACAGGTTTAAGTGACCTTGTTGCGATGATGAAAGACGCCTCATCCAATGACTCACCATGGTTTCGTTCACTTCCAGGTCCCCGAAGACATTCTGCAAGCGCCTGTGAAAATCTGCGATGCTGTGGTTATCCGGCAAAAGAAATTCAGTGGCAGCTCTTTGCTTGGAACGCAGCTTCATTACAGACGCCATTTGGAAGACTTCGTATAGCGCCGCCTTGTATCGGAACTTCATGAAACTATAGGGGCTGAAACAGGAACACAATGCCCCACAACAAATTACGAATTTTTTCATTTGTAACTGTCCAATAAAAAATTGTATTGTCATACTTATTGAGTTCCTCTCGCACTATAAACAACAGTACCATTAAAAGGGAGTGATTCTGACGTCCCCTTGTGTCCAATGGAGACACCAAGATTCTTCTAAATGTAGTATAACACTCTTTTCACGCAACGCTAGATGTTGATGCAGCATTCTCAACACCGACGTTTTTGAGATTCCCGATTCTCGCGCAATTTGTCTGCTACTGATGTGCGGATTAGCCGCGTCAGCAGCTGAAACACCTACTTGGGCATCATCATTTGTGGCAGGTCGTGGTTGACGTTTCACATGTGACTTAACACTTCCTGTTTCCTTAAAAAACGTAACTATCCGGCGAACGGTCCGGACACTTGGATGATGTCGTCCAGGATACCGAGCAGCATACATAGCACACGTCCGTTGGGCATGTTGATCACAATAGCCATACATCAACACGATATTTACCTTTTCCGCAATTGGTAAACGGTCCATTTTAACACGGGTAATATATCACGAAACGAATACCGTCCGCACTGGCGAAATGTTACGTGATACCACGTACTTATACGTTTGTGACTATCACAGTGCCATCTATCACGAAGCGAAAAAAGTTGTCCAACTAAAACATTCATATTTCTTTACGTACTACACGAAAATGTATTAAAAATGGGGGTTCCTATTTACAAAAAGCGCAGCTGATATCCGTTTGAGTTATGGCAGCGCCATCTAGCGGGCCAACCATAGCGCCATCTGGTTTCCTCCTTCAAGCTAGACAAGTTTCGTTCTTTGTAGTTTTTTCGTTTGACGCTTATTTCGTGAGATATTTGACCTGGTCACGATCAATGGACCACCCTGTATAATGAAGTCGCCGTGATCAATTCGACCTAGCGTATGACGAAACAGGTTGAAAGTTCGAACGGCGCCTAGTGCACCGCCAATAATAATTGACTAAGCCGTTCGCGGGATTCCATCATCTCGTTGAGTTTTACTGGTATGCGAGCGGTCCTTTGAAGACTCTTTGGATTGATGTAAACAAATGATTGCGAAAGTGTTACGTTGAGATGTACTTATTACTATGCTCTGTGTGCCAGACAACCGAATTACCAACAAAAATGTAAATAAATGCACAAACGGAAGAAGCTAATCGTGCCTGTCACTTAATGTACACACTGTAACATATTCATCTACCTGTACAAGCGTCATTTTCGACACATAACCCCACTGTCACACACAGCAAAGAAATGTAAACTCACTTCATTTTAATAATAATGAAAAAGTAATAATAAATGCACAAGATTATGGAAGCATCTTGCCGACACGTGTCATGCTAGTAAAATATTAGTAACAAGTGACTGTTGCTATATATTATTTCATAAAAATCTTCAAATCCAGTCGCAGTAATCAAAGAACATCCAGATAACATGGATAAATTTAAATTTAAATCCAATTAACTACAAATTTATCTTTATTGCGCCCTGCAAGTACTGTTAAAATGTAGATTCTTGAGAGCACTGAGGCTATAAACATGTGAATATTTAACTTGTTCCAACAGTGGTATAAAACTGAAATAAATGCAGTAGTGAAACGGATATCTCAGCATCACAACACGTTGTCACCCTGAGATAGACTGAGGCTTTACGACGCTGTAAACGTAAGATTGCAAGTTTTTAATTTAATCGAATATATAACAGAACGTCTGTGAAATGGGAAGCTTACACAGAAAGCACAGAGGCTGAAAAAAGGTATTAACTAGGCTCACAGAGGATAAAGAACACATATCAGCGAAAGCGTTTGAAATGGAAAAGCAAGAGAGACAGAAAGAGAGCAGAAGGGGGATTTGTCTTCATCAGCCCAGGCTGAGAGCTCTCCTCCAAGGGATAAACCATTCTGCCTGTTCTGCTGCGATTTTCTTTCTGAGTTATAACTAAAAATTATTAAATTGAAATATTATACGAGAAACTCATTAGCGGAAGAAATAACTGTTAAATTTTATATAAAAATGCCTAAATCTGCATTATGTTGTTGCTACCGCATGGTAAAGTGCTTAAAATTGAGGATCAAAGTAACTTTCGATTTAAATGCTATATACGGCTGTATGTTGGTCATAGGTTTACAGTCCATCGTGGTAAGTAACGTGTGGGGCAGATGTATACGTGCACTGTACATGACAATATTCCTCTTCATAATGAGTCTGAATGCTTAGTAAACGTCGCCCTTTGAATATGAAACTGAAAACGGGGTTGTATTCAGATATGAGATATGTAACTGATTACATAAAATAAAATTTTGCTTATGCCCACTCAACAAGCCTTTCGAGTATCAATCCATTGCAGATGGAGGATGGACATTGAATTACATCCCGGTTGATGTTACAGTTCCATTATCAAATGAAAATTTATTTTCCTTGACGCAAATGTATTGTACCAACATAAAAGAGAACATTCCTCATTTGCAGTAAATTTTAGATAAAGTGTATTTCAGATTCAGTACTCAGTCATCATCAATAGTTTAACGTTGGTGTAAAAATATTTATGAGACGAATACTTCATCCGCAGCCACAGACGCCAAATGTTGAAAGACAGTCTGTGAAAACTTCACTTAGTGGAGAATGGTGATGTTAACATCAGCTGGAGTGAGAGTAGGGACGAGGGTTTGGGTGGAGGAACTTACTGTAGCAGTTTGAGAAATGACAGTCGATGACATCAAACAATACTGACATTTATTGTAATCCTTTACTGCTAGCAATTATCTGAAATAAACAATTTGCCTAGAACTGTTATTACAAACGTCGACAGGTTTTTAATGGAATAATCTGGTATTTGATGCACTAGATCGGTACAAGGAAATAATTTGCGCCTAGGACACTAGGACACAACTGAGGACTGTTACGATTGATGGAGAAAACGAATAATATTACATTTTAAGTATAATTCAAAACATGCGGAATATAAATAATTACAGGCTATCAGTCATGAAGTAAAAATCGGGTCCTCACAGCACGAAATGTATTTTGCAGAGTAGTTCTGACAACTGAAATATAATCCTCGAGTCGTTTCAAGACGCTCTATAAAATTACCAAATGCAGACAAACTAAATACACTTTAGTTATAATACAAATGAACTGCTTGATATACATGTAGCTCTAATAAATTGTATTACACTTTTCTTGGCAACATACGCAAAATATTGTGTAACATGTTTAAAATACATAATGCTTCAATTCGTCTAAATATAATGTAGTTCTTAAAGAAAGGTTTGACGTATTAATATAATTTAGCATGGTAGCTGTAAGTTAAAGACGAGCAAATAAAATAACTAACTTCGAAACAGAAAAAAATGGGACAGATGACCGTCGCAGTGTGGTCCCTTTAATCACCCAAACCAACCAGCCAACCAGAAAAAAAATCCTAAAATTCAAACAGTGCACTACATTTCTTGTCAATCTGAAAAAGAATTGTAAAACCACGACATTTCAGCAGAAGTGAACATATTCCATAATGTTCTATATATTGAAATGGTATTACAACTATCAGTGAATCGAAAACTTGTAGAGTAAAATATGTCGTTCGCATAATAAAATCAATGAATTGTAGAGTCAAAAAAATAATCGTTACTGATTCACTACAGCACTATATCGAAAGAAACACTAGAAAAAGAAAAAAGTGTTCCTCAGAATAATTACTGCAACTGCAGCAAACAATTTTTATAAATATTTAAATTGTCTCTGGCTGAACAGGTGTTTCAAAAAAACAATATTATTTTCATTGCATACTCATACAAATGAAATGTTTCACTTCATCAAATTTCAGTTAAATATTTCACAAAGTTTCACAAGATAATTTAGAGGCAGTAGATTTTCATATTGCTTTTTAACCAATCAATGAAGTACCAAAATATCATCAATGATGACAGTTACGTAATCATCCTTATATCACAGTACAATAAATGTGACAGAATAATTATTGTGAGCAAAGAAATCATTCTACTTGCAGTGCAAGTACATCACGAACAAACTGTGCTACATTTACAATATTTGTTTGTTCGACATGAAATGAAATTCAACATTATGTAAAAAACAGAATAATCTTTTGACTACTAAGTATAAAATTATGACAACAGTTACATTATTCTGTAGTACATGGATACAAATAAGTCACAGTCAGCTAAGAAAACATGGCTAAGCAAATTTTACGAACAATCTGACACATATTACATTGTTGTCCTATTGTCAGCTGCTGTATACAAAACAGTCTTCTCGAAAAGAAAGAAAAAAACTTATACACTTCGATGCATTTCATACTACAGCACTTTCCTCATTAAGCTCTGACTTTTTCTTTACAGAAGCACTTTAAGTGTTGTGAGTATGACAATGACACCGAGGTTACAACGCTAGCGAGCTGCTGGATATATCCGTTGTTATATAGAACCTATAAAGAGCATGATCGCAGTTTCTAGGCAGAGGAGGGGGTATGGCCAGTCGAAGGCTGCCCTGACGAAGTATACCCTAGTGGACAGCGCTGCCTGCTAAGCGGCAACAGACGAGCGTTGCTACGAGAAAGGGGAGGGGGCGGGGGAATTCCTTTCCATTGGTGTCAGATAGTGAAATTTTGCGTGTGAAATCACCTCGCCACACACTATCTCTTCAGACTCTATAGACCAAGATATAGTGTCCTTCTGCTGTTCTGTCGTGGTTTTATAATTTTTTTTTCGAATTGCCACGAAATGTAAAATGTAGTACATTATTCATACAATACATTCTGAAATCTATCACTTGTGCTACCCATTAGTGTCAGCGGTGCTATTCATTACTAAACTGCAAAATTCCCAACATGAAATACTGTTGGAGATAAATCTTTAATCCTCTTTATCACTTTTATGATTCGTTGTCTGAATGTTGTATCATTACTGCAACTGTTTGATATAACAGCGCCTCAACTTGTTGAAGGCATAATGTTTACTAGAATTTGCATAAACAGTTTCTAAGGTGTTTTGGTTTTCTACTTTACGAGTTACAAAAGACCGGTTGCTATAATAATAGTATTTCGTCTGTCTCATCGCTCGTGTTTGACTGTTTCTTTTGAACTGTAATTAGAACTCAAGCCCAACATCGTATGTTGCTGTCTGTGTCATCTTGTACGACTCCATCCACTCTTCGTCCCCAGTTCCATGGAAGCATAAGTGTAGCCACAACCTTTTCCTTCTATGGAGACTCCACCACTAGGCGAAATCTCAGTATTTTCCCCATATAAGTTGCCTTGGGGTCTCAAATTCGTCTTCCATCATTCTCACAGGAGGACTATTCATGAATTTTCTGTCGATCATAGGAATCAGTTTCTTATTCTGCACCAACCAGAGGTAATGGTTCTCTTCAGCTAGACAATGGGCAAGCAATTGCTCCTAAAGAGTGCACCGTAATGATTTGACAAATATCACTCCGACATGACGTTGCGGGACAAGTGCCGTCGATAGTACCATGCTCCCATCAGTTTTGGCACAGCCATCCCGTAAATTCCTTACAACTTACAATTCAAATTTAGGTCAGCATGTGGCTTTTCCAGAACTTATGGACGCCATGGCCTACCGAGTTTTGCCAAGCAATCTACGTATTTTCTGAGACAGTTCTGTTCTCAGTCAGTGACGTACCTCTTTTCCGGGACATTTCTGCGTTTCAGTTCGATTTTTAGCTTATGATCTACTTACTTTCTGCGACACTGTTTGCAGCCCATTGATGTCACAAAATGTGGGGGGGGGGGGGGGGGGAGGAAATTTTACATGTTGTCAAACATACATTGATACTTCTGACGAGATTGCAGCAACGAAGGAATTACTACGTTATCATCAGCGCACTGGTCCAGCAGCTCTTAAAGCAAAAGCTAGGGAGTAAGCTAACTAGTAAAGCAATAAAAACATTACTGTTGAAGCCATGTAAATAGCACTGGACATCGGCTCCAGCAAGTCTGGGGTAATGCTGATCAAAGCCGGGTTTTCTTGACCACAGAGACTAAGATGTATTTATCTGTCGTTTGATTCAAAATTTCAAGTTTTTAGATGGGTACGTTCTGTCTGAGTAGTCAGTGATTCTCCACTACACAAAATACACTTGAAGCTATGTTTTACAAAAACCTGACCTCTATTATACCGTTGTCGACTGTGGTGAAGCAGTCTCCTATTAAAACCATTGCCAAAGTTCTGGCTCTTTCTCACGACCATAATCATATCCTCGATATGATATTCTCTTTTCTGCAACTCTTGGCTTGATTCAGGCTTCCTCCAGTCCATTTACACCTGACTTTCTTTAGAAACGTAAAACAGGCGATTTCATCAGAGACCGCAGTTTTTCTTGGTACAGATCCCTCTGACGCCCGCTCAATTTTTACAGGCAGCAGCACTGTGTTCATTTATTTTGGTAGCATTCTTAAGAAATTCCTCGTTAGTCCCTTTAAGTTTCCTTCTCTGTACTGAGTCTAAGTAATTCAACGCCCTCCTCGAAATTCTGCTGAGTAGTGGCATGATTAGCAGCTAAACTTGATTGGCTACTTTCAGACAGGGAAGTGAAATTTCATCATTATCTTTAGAGTGCTCTTCTCATTAGGCATTCAAATTCTTCTACAAGGTCTTTTCTGATTCTCTACTACTTTGCTTGTCTCATTTCGACTTTATTCAGTTGCAGTAAGCTTATTTTCAACAGTGGTAACTGTCTCATCATATTCATGGCGTAGCTCTCCCATAATCTGACTAATCTGACTAATTTGTTTGAAATGTCATCCCGAATTTATGCATCCTTATTTTCAAATTTCTGGATTTGTGCCTTCAATTCGTTCGTTAGAGTCTAATTTTTCTCTTTGCTTTATAGCAATTGTTTTTGAACGCCTAACAAACATTCGTCTGTTGTGTTCTTATTCACTGTTACCTGCTCTTTTCGTATATCTTCTTTTCTCTTAATTCCCGGGTTCTACCTCTCCTCTTCTCTGAACTTATTCAAAATCTGCAATACGGATTGACTAACGTTAACCTGACGTATTGAAGCGATCAACGCTATCACGGCATTTGGTAGGGGAAACACATTTATGACTAGGCAACATATAATTATTGTCAGTGGAATCGAACAAAACATTCGGTTCAAAGCGACATTCGTTTGCCACAACAATGATACCACTTGTCTCCTCAAGCGTACTATTTACACCTAACTTGTCATTTCCCTAACAGAAACATGAGACTCAATGCCCCAACAACCTTGAGCTACTGATGAAAACATATCTTATTTGCATTTGACTGTTGTAGGGACGAAGGAGTTGCTTAAGGTTTTCTACATAAGTTGCATTCTAAGAAACAGGCTTTTAGCGCAACCATCATTGCCACACTTTCGAAAAGCTTAAAGCCAGTAAAACAGTCTGACGATGACGTGTCATTAATGAAATTCTCATAGTGAAGTTGTGGCTGGTTAATGATTGTGCTCTCAAAACCTGTATCAAGATAGATACTACAAACACCTTCCCACTTTCATTAACGGATATAATTGAACTATTGCAGTAGCGATAACAAGTTACGCAAACAACACAGCACGCTCATTGGTGAGTGCGGTTATCACGGAGGTGTCATAAGTAGCATTCTGAAACGAGAACAGGTAAGTAGAAACTATGGCACTTTTAAAACCTCAAAGCACGTAAATCGTCTGACGATGAATATGTTAGCAACAGAAATTGTCGTAACAGAACTGTGGCTGGCTTACGGTAGTACTGTAAGTTGACGAACAGTAGCAGCAGTGAAATCGCAAGAGACAGCGATCCAGTAGACGGAAATTGAAAGTTTAACTGCAGGGTCCTCATGACAGTCATCTTTGCCACCTTATATGTAACAACGTAATATTTTCGAGATGAGAGACAAATTAATGTATTGGCGACAAACCACTGAAATAGACCAAGACACATCCTGGTGGATAACAATTTGGCACAGACATACCTCTCAAAACATTTATCTGGTGGGCTGTATAATAGCTGCGCTGTTTATGATAGGAATACATTACTTCTTCATAAAAGATGTACTTTTCCGTGAATCCAGAGATCCAATTTCTAGTAACCTATGTTCTGTGTTTATACTGAACCAGATAACTAACGTTAATTTTTTTCTTTTTACGCACACAATGCCGTGACTATTGTCTACCACAGAAAATGCTATTATGTCAATATTGCAGACAGCACTGTCAACAAAACAAAATCCTGAAACTGGAATAGTACAAAACAGCACTAAGTTTCATAGACAAATTCAAATACAGCAAAAACTTATTTATGGAAAGGTATTGCTTTCCTGTGCACGGAGTTCGGTCCATAATCTTTTAGTCAATCGTTAAGCGTGTATGTGCATTATCCCACCTTAGAGTGATATCAAACTCAGTGCAGTTTTTTATTACAGAGATAGAAACTCCACAATATGCAAACATTCGTATTTTTGTAGACTGTACTTTCTCAAAACAGTAGTGGAAGTCACATTATTTTTAGTCCCTATATGAAACTGAAATGAGTTGCAAGCTGCGTTTTTTTCTAACATGAATCTTACTCACCAGAATTTCTACCTACTCAAAAGTCTATTTGAACACCAAGAACCATACACATAATATTGTTACTGATCCAGAGAGTGAAGAAGAACACATCTGACAATATCCAAACAGAGAGCTATACTTGAAAACTGAAAAACTAACTGATGTAATGAGGAAGAGAAGACTACAGCTTTTTGGATATATATTCAGAATGGATAACAACAGACTAACTAAGCGGATATTCGCATTACTCAATAGCTACAAATCAAAGACCGCATGGTTCATGGAGACGGAAAAGTACATGGAAAACGCTGGAATTACAATAGGCACAATAGAAAACTGACCACATTTCAGAAAGGCAGTTCAGAAGGCAGAATTTCAGGAGAGAAAAGAAACAACTAGACGAGAGTGGACTCAAGACGAAAGAGAACAACACTCTAAAAGGATGCTTCTAGTGATGGAGATTAATCATTGTAGAGAATTCAAACTTAAAGCGTAACTAACTCCCATCCAATAACCAGTAGCAACGTGTGTGCAGAAACAGCACATCATAGTTAATTGATAACGCAGCAGCGACTGATGCTGCGACCCGATTCCTCAGTTTCCTAGTAGGTTCATTCTAAAATCTAAACTGTCTCGCCTCTGTTTACAGAGACCAAGCGATCTTGGTGGGGGAGCACTAATCAATCACCAATGTGTGTTTGCCATTAAGAGTACCTATCTCCTCCAATCAGGAGCCACAGTGCCTGTTCTTTCGGCCTAAATTTTTACACGCGGTTCAGTAGCTGAGATTTTGTAGATGTCGTCCCAACCCTTCAAATTGAAAGACCCAGTTGCATGGCCCCATGTCTACGGTTGCACAGCCGAGTGTGGGGACAGAGTGTCGCGACGGACTTGTTGACAATACAGCGGGCTTCGAAGATTAAATTCAACTGCTTTCCCAGGCTTTTACTGGAAAGCTAAACCAAGATCTTCCACCTGAATTTCCATGGTTGCAGGACCAAGTGTTCCTTGTTTCTGCATATTTATTATCATCATTTCCCCATAAGATACAGAGTGTGACACCAAAAGAGGGTATCTCCAGCTATTGTGCTCTGCATCTGTCAAAAATATTATTTACGGTAATATTGGTCCATTTGAAACTTAATGTATCTATGTTGTTGTTGTTGTTGTTGTTGTTGTTGTTATTGTGTTCTTCAGTCCAGAGACTGGTTTGATGCAGCTCTCCATGCTAATCTAGCCTGTACAAGCTTCTTCATCTCCCAGTACCTTCTGCAACCTACAGCCTTCTGAATTTGTTTAGTGTATTCATCTCTTGGTCTCCCTCTACGATTTTTACCCTCCACGCTGCCCTCCAATACTAAACTGGTGATCCCTTGATGCCTCAGAATATGTCCTACCAACCGATCCCTTCTTCTAGTCAAGTTATGCCACAAATTTCCCTTCTCCCCAATTCTATTCAATACCTCCTCAGCAGTTATGTGCCGGCCGGAGTGGCCGTGCTTTTCTAGGCGCTACAGTCTGGAACCGAGCGACCACTACGGTCGCAGGTTCGAATACTGCCTCGGGCGTGGATGTGTGTGATGTCCTTAGGTTAGTTAGGTTTAAGTAGTTCTAAGCTCTAGGCGACTGATGACCTCAGAAGTTAGGCACCTTAGTGCTCAGAGCCATCTGAACCATTAGTTATGTGATCTACCCATCTAATCTTCAGCATTGTTCTGTAGCACCACATTTCGAAAGCTTCTATTCTCTTCTTATCTAAACTATTTATCGTCCACGTTTCACTTCCATACATGGCTACACTCCACACAAATTGTTTCAGAAACGACTTCCTGACACTTAAATTTATACTCGATGTTAACAAATTTCTCTTCTTCAGAAACGCTTTCCTTGCCATTGCCAGTCTACATTTTATATCCTCTCTACTTCGACCATCATCATTTATTTTGCCCCCCAAATAGCAAAACTCTTTTACCACTTTAAGTGTCTCATTTCCTAATCTAATTCCTCTAGCATCACCCGATTTCATTCGAATACATTCCATTATCCTCGTTTTGCTTTTGTTGATGTTTATCTTATATCCTCCTTTCAAGACACTGTCCATTCCATTCAGCTGCTCTTCCAGGTCCTTTGCTGCCTCTGACAGAATTACAAGGTCATCGCGATCCTCAAAGTTTTTATTTCTTCTCCATGGATTTTAATTCCTACTCCGAATTTTTCTTTTGTTTCCTTTACTGCTCGCTCAATACACAGATTGAATAACATCGGGGATAGGCTACAAGCCTGTCTCACCCCCTTCCCAACCACTGCTTCCCTTTCATGCCCCTCGACCTTTATAACGGCCATCTGGTTTCTGTAAAATTGTAAATAGCCTTTCGCTCCCTGTATTTAACCCTGCCACCTTCCGACTTTGAAAGAGAGTATTCCAGTCAACATTGTCAAAAATATAAACATAACAGAGGTGTTGATACACCCTAGACAAATTGAAATTTAGTATAATACCACCTGGAGTACCCACGACAGCAAAGATATATTGAAAAAAAAATCAAATAATTGGACCCCTCAACAAGGCTAAAATAATACTAGGTACACCAAATGTGCACCAAAAACTTCATCTCCATAGATGTGTTTATGAGGGCATGCTGAGAAGTAATGCCTCCAAACTTTTATGTGGAAACATTTAACCCTTTTAAAACCAACATTATTAGCACTGCACATCTTCATTCTTCGTGTTCACATCTTTGCAGCTCTCTGCCACTAGAGGGCACCGAACTGCAGTGTGTAACATGACGGTGCGTAACTTGAGTACGTAGATGCGCGAGATACAGCGTGTTGCAACCGAGTTTCGAATTCGAAGAATTGGTCCAAACATAGAGCAGTCTTTCTTTCAGCACGACAATACCAGGCTCTGTATGAGCGCCGCGGCACCTTCAACAATCATATACTCAGAGTACACTGTCTTCGATCATCCTCCATACAGTCCCCACTTGGCTCCATCCGATTTTTGTCCATTCCCAGAACTTACAGAATATCTTCGAGGATTTCTCTAGGCTCGTGATGAAGCGATGCAAGCAGAGATGAGGTTGTGCCACTGTCAACAGCATCAAATATCCTACAGTGACGGTATCAATAAACCGGTTATTCGATGGCAGAAATGTGTTCTTCACCACGGTCACTATGTTGCAAAACCAGTATGTAGACATGAAGAATAAAGATAAAGTGTTTCAATAAGGTTTGTTTTATTTAAAGGCTTTAAGAGTTTTCAGGTTAAAAACTCGTAGGCACGCTTTTAAGCACGCCCTCGTATGTCTCATGAATATATGTGTCACAACAGTGATGTCATATCACGGGTAAGAATACAAAGATATTAACAGGTAGATACTAAAGTATCGTCCTCACTCGTATGTACCGTTGAAGCAACTAAGTTTTACGTTTGTTTGTGTGGTTAATTTCCACAGCAACTGTTAAAATCTGTTACTATTGGTCATCCGTCTTGAGGTGAATGCTATTTAATCAAAAAAATTACACTAGACGCGTTTCGCTTTTATTTATAAAGCATCTTCAGTGGTTGTTCTGCAAATTGGATACATATGTTTATACATTTTTGGTTCTTTTAGGTTGAAATCAGCATTTGTTTATAAACTTGGTGTGCAAGTTACTTACGGTGTTCCTTTATACATTATGCTGCTTCCCTCCTTGCTAGGAAGATGCTTCATAACTAAAAGCGAAACGCCTCTGGTGTAATTCTTTTTAATTAAACTACAGTCACCTCACCACGGACAACCAATAGTAACTATCTCTCTCTCTCTCTCTCTCTCTCTCTCTCTCTCTCTCTCTCTCTCTCTGTCCGAACAGGCCTTGGAAAGCCCAACAGTACCAACAGTACTTTTCTTCTGCCTCCTTAGCTGAGTGGAAAGTCTGGATGGCTGGCATATGGCGGACGCGGGTTCCATTTTCGGCGCTTCCTAGGAATTCTCTTTGGTGTTTGGACCGGCAAGCAATATACTCAGCCTCTCGATTCCAACTGACGAGTTACTCGATCCAGTAGTGACGGCATCACGCTCTGGAAACTCTGCAAAATGTCCGGGAGAGTGGTGTGCTGACCACATGCTCCTTCTTGCCTCATCCCCATGACGCCACAAAGCAGAAGGTGACACGGCGCCCGGTAGACATGGGCCTTCGTGTTTATCAAAACAAACAAAGGAAAAAAATTGTTTCATGTCTGAACGCCCTATACCATGAAAATTCACTGTACACTACTTTACCAACATTCACCTTTAAGAAAACCAAATCCGTTACCCCATACTGCAATCATGTAGTACAACTATTTCAACATCTAACGGTTGTCTCATAAATACACAAGACACGTCCCCAAGAGAACCCATACCTTTATGCTACATTAAACCACATTGAAAATATACTGAAATGACTACGAAAACTTCCTAACACGTCACACATGAACACTCTATTCCAGAGAAACACAGCTGCAAAAATCCTAGTCAACAAAGACATCCAAAACTACCTAGCACATTGAAACACATGTCAAGCCTATATCAAGGACAACTCACTTGAAAACTCTATTAAAATCTCACAAAATTCCTAGTACATAAAACTCAAGGTAAATTTACTCAAACGAACGCATGAAGTGTTTAACACAAGGCATATACGAACTTTTATTCCAGGGAGAATCCACAAACTACCTGCTACATGAAAACACAAGACAGTCTATTCATCTAACACACAGAACTTCGTATCACTTCACGAAACATAGACGCTGATCAGTTTTCTAAGAGACTAACGAGTAAGTACATATTTACATAAATACTATTCAGTGAATACCTGAGGTTGGGAGTACGTCCTTCCATATCTCTTGACAGCATATGAAAGCTCTAGTCCATGGGAGGCAAGTGAACGCGTAGTACATCAGAGCACATGTAAGCTCTATTCAACAAACACACATGGAAAGACTATTCCAATGAACACACAAATTGTCTGAGACGAGAAATAAATCAATTAACAAGTGCACACAAATTGCTTAACACATCACACATGAAAAATCCATCATACACTCCTGGAAATGGAAAAAAGAACACATTGACACCGGTGTGTCAGACCCACCATACTTGCTCCGGACACTGCGAGAGGGCTGTACAAGCAATGATCACACGCACGGCACAGCGGACACACCAGGAACCGCGGTGTTGGCCGTCGAATGGCGCTAGCTGCGCAGCATTTGTGCACCGCCGCCGTCAGTTTCAGCCAGTTTGCCGTGGCATACGGAGCTCCATCGCAGTCTTTAACACTGGTAGCATGCCGCGACAGCGTGGACGTGAACCGTATGTGCAGTTGACGGACTTTGAGCGAGGGCGTATAGTGGGCATGCGGGAGGCCGGGTGGACGTACCGCCGAATTGCTCAACACGTGGGGCGTGAGGTCTCCACAGTACATCGATGTTGTCGCCAGTGGTCGGCGGAAGGTGCACGTGCCCATCGACCTGGGACCGGACCGCAGCGACGCACGGATGCACGCCAAGACCGTAGGATCCTACGCAGTGCCGTAGGGGACCGCACCGCCACTTCCCAGCAAATTAGGGACGCTGTTGCTCCTGGGGTATCGGCGAGGACCATTCGCAACCGTCTCCATGAAGCTGGGCTACGGTCCCGCACACCGTTAGGCCGTCTTCCGCTCACGCCCCAACATCGTGCAGCCCGCCTCCAGTGGTGTCGCGACAGGCGTGAATGGAGGGACGAATGGAGACGTGTCGTCTTCAGCAATGAGAGTCGCTTCTGCCTTGGTGCCAATGATGGTCGTATGCGTGTTTGGCGCCGTGCAGGTGAGCGCCACAATCAGGACTGCATACGACCGAGGCACACAGGGCCAACACCCGGCATCATGGTGTGGGGAGCGATCTCCTACACTGGCCGTACGCCACTGGTGATCGTCGAGGGGACACTGAATAGTGCACGGTACATCCAAACCGTCATCGAACCCATCGTTCTACCATTCCTAGACCGGCAAGGGAACTTGCTGTTCCAACAGGACAATGCACGTCCGCATGTATCCCGTGCCACCCAACGTGCTCTAGAAGGTGTAAGTCAACTACCCTGGCCAGCAAGATCTCCGGATCTGTCCCCCATTGAGCATGTTTGGGACTGGATGAAGCGTCGTCTCACGCGGTCTGCACGTCCAGCACGAACGCTGGTGCAAATGAGGCGCCAGGTGGAAATGGCATGGCAAGCCGTTCCACAGGACTACATCCAGCATCTCTACGATCGTCTCCATGGGAGAATAGCAGCCTGCATTGCTGCGAAAGGTGGATATACACTGTACTAGTGCCGACATTGTGCATGCTCTGTTGCCTGTGTCAATGTGCCTGTGGTTCTGTCAGTGTACTCAGGTGATGTATCTGACCCCAGGAATGTGTCAATAAAGTTTCCCCTTCCTGGGACAATGAATTCACGGTGTTCTTATTTCAATTTCCAGGAGTGTATAAACCGCCTGGCTCATTAAAACACGCGTTAAATCTGCTTAAACGAACTCGCAAACTACCTGGCACATGATACCTACACAAAGAGTGTGGCACCCCAAAGCACGTGTAAAACCTGCTCAGCTACATCTACATCTACATCCATACTCCACAAGCCACCTGACGGTGTGTGGCGGAGGGTACCTTGAGTACCTCTATCGGTTCTCCCTTCTATTCCAGTCTCGTATCATTCGTGGAAAGAAGGATTGTCGGTATGCCTCTGTGTGGGCTCTAATCTCTCTGATCTCTCTAGCTAACCTAGTACATCAGAACACATGGCAGACGTGGCCAAAAATACACATTTAAACTACCTGGCACGCAAAAACTGCACTTATTCTGCCCAGTTATTCAAGCAGACTGACCTAGAATATAGTTACACAGACAATAAATAATTTTCGGTGAAACTACGACGCCATAAAGTACATGATTCCTGTTTCTGAGTTCTGCTCTAAACAAATTCTAGACCTCATGTTTATATGTTATTTTTCACCAACTGCGCTCTAAATCTTTTACATGTTGTATCACATGGACCGCAATATGCTGCATTGTCTGTGGAAAATCTCTCACCAATAATTCAGTGATTCCTAGCCAAGCAAAGATTTCTCTTCTCTTATTAGAGACATCACAGCGTAGATCTGTCACCTTCCTAATCTTATCACATAACAGTGACCGATATACTTTAATCTCTAGCAGTGGCATGATTTATCTTAAACTCTTACTTCGCATCGACACAGCATTCACAGAACCTAACACAGTCTCGACTCAAGGAGCCACAGTGGTAGTGAGCTCATTCCTCAGTCAGTCCTGATTCACTAACTCCTTCCTCATAACAGATACTGTGAGCTAGGCAGGTGCATCTACAAATTTCCCCGGAAGAGCTGTTACCTTACCCGAACCACAAGCACCGGTTCGCAACGTGCCATCTGAACTCTGCTCAGCATTACCGGTTAGCTGTTCCCCAGTAGTACTGAATGCTACTTTTGCATTACTCACGTCTTTGTGCTATTAGTTACTCGTTTCTAATACTAAATTTATAGCCTTCATCAATAGGAATAATTTATTAGGCTGTGATATGTGACTGTACGTTGAGCGTATAAGGTGCACTTTGAATTCGTGTGTTTTTGCAGTTTACAATGTATATAGGACGTGAGGCCATGGGACGAAGGCTTTCGAATCCAAGCGTTGGGCCACCATGTTCAAAATTTCAGTCGTTAAACAGAGGGGAAGTTTTTACACCAAAAGAACGAGGCGTTGTCTCTTCCGTCTTCTGACTGGATGAGACTCCTGCTCTTACTGACAATCTCACCTTGGTGGTTGTTCAGTGTGCCCCCATCATGTTTACTTGGTCTCAGTACGCAAAGTCCAGCAGTTTAGATTTTGGAGAGAAATTGCCAGGGAGCGGGCGAGTCGAGTTGCTGCAGCATCAGTAATGTGCTGTCTTTGCGCACACGTGAGCAGTGATTTTTGCATGGGAGTGGTTACAGTTTTGAGTTAGAATTCTCTATAACGACTAAACTCCAGCCTTAGAAGTTGTTGCTAGAGATGATTTCAGTACCGTTTTGCGTGAATTCATATCGAACAGTACTCGGTCCTTAACCAGTCCGGACTGCTTCACGTATAGTGTGCCCAGTTAATTTCCCTGATTCTTTTCGCTGTGAGCGACGAACTGGCTTTGATGATTTATTTATTAACGGAGAAAAGTTGTGAACTTTGCTTTCGATTACTGAGTGAATTTGGGATTTTGTGTCAGAGGAACGGCATGTACGTCATGCATTTCCTTAGTCCACAAATTCTTGCTGGCAAAAATGATAGCAATGTTATTATCGTTTGTTCATATGGCACTGTAGCATGAGTACTTCTACGTGTGTTGCAAATAAATACAGTTTCAGGGGTATGATCTACCTGTTAAATAAATGTTCATTACGTAGTTACTCAGTTCGTTAAACTTCGACAGAGCCTGCAAACCGGCATGCTCGCCCTCTGCCTGTAACCTATGGTCTTGTGTACCCTATGAGAGAAAATTGATTGAAATGTATAAACCCAGATCGGTCGTTCTACAGTTCACTAATAAAAATTCCATTGTACAGATTTCACCTCAGGATAGAGTATAGGACTCATAATCAATCAATATTCATGGAACGTCGGACGATTTGGCACTCAGGGGCAGGTAAATAATGTTAAGGACGTTTCTCGTGTAACAGATAGCTCTCGGCTGCGAGTCGTCCTTGGTATAAGGCGGAAAACAATCCCAGAACGAAACAAAACAGGTGGCGGGGCAGGACTACATTTATCTGCGGATATGCGGGTATATGCCAGGATATTTTATACACAACAGTTCTAGTGGGAAGCGTGAGATAGGACGTTCTTAGTTTGAAATTTTCTCTTACTTGAATATTGTAGTTTCTACGCCACAAAAAGAGGTCACAGCGTCAAATTTCATCATAATAACAGCTTCATATTCTTGAAATTTTCAACGTGTTTTTTGGACGGACAGTAATTTTAACTCTGAATAATAACATGTGCCGGGTACTTATCAAGTGTTCAGGTTCGTTGGAAATATCAATGGACCTTTCCTGTTTGTGTTATAGTCTGTGTTGTGAGAAACAACAGCATAAGGTTTGAGGCTTGTATCAGTTTCAGTTTGGAAACCTTGGAACGAAAGACTGAGATGCACGGGCGTCAGCTGGAATAGGCTGAAGTCCTGCACGCTGAATGGGAGAATTTGAAATGATCATCTTTCAGTAGAGTGAACACAGTGTGGAGGAACACACAGTTGTAACAATTGTTGGACGCTTTCCGAGATATTCGCAATGGAACTGCCCCCGACACGGTAATAGACGTAAGTGTAACAGCGAGCAGAAAGACATTCATTTCCACGAGTATGGCTAATCAGGCGATGCAGCGGGCCGCTGACCTATAAGCACACAAACCATGCCCGCAGCCCAAACATCGTCTCCGTCCGATTTCTACCACGTTAGATTGCAAAATTTTATAACTGTTTTAACAACTGAAATGAAAGGACTGCACTGAGTTGGGATCCAAAACGACCATTTAAGTAAGATAGTTGAAAAGAACGAAGCAGATGACATCTAAGTGGATGGCGATGTTAAAGTAAGCAAACAAAGGAGGAGAGCTGCATCGACATTGAACTTAATGCAGAAAATCACTTTCAATGAATAAATTATCAGGGCATTTTCAATGTTATTCTTAAGCAAATTGCAGCGTACTCAATAGATTCGTTGTCGCATGGGAGCAAGGTTTGGAATTCCAACGTAGAACTGATAAACAAAAATCTGGAAAAGTGGTGTGAGATAATGAACATTTACACACACCTTAAATCGAAATCCCATTTAAATTTCACTAGACTAATTTTATATTCAGCTCAAACTATTCACTTTATTATGAAGGTCTGGTGACTGACATTCACATCTGAACTGCTCACATCCAGTACAGGAGGCTGTATTTCTCACATGTCTTCGAAATTTCCTAAGTACTATTAAATAAATAATAAGACGCTTCTACAGCCTCATAAGCGCCTAGAACACTGACCATATCAATTTTGGTTTTGCATGAAATCAAAGTTCCTTCTGGCAGTAAGCCCAACTCTTCAAAACAGCGCTTTCCGCGATTGTTCCTCATAAGGTATGAAAAAATGAGCTTCTTCTTTCCTGGCGTGTTTGTTTCTATTTGTCACAAGCTTTTTAGCCTCAGTTACTCAATGCAAGTATCATTTTTCAAGGAGGCGAAACCTAAATTAAAGGCTGAACGAAAAAAAAGGATAATACAACGAATACCAACGTTTGTCTGGTTTTTTTTTCAGTTGTCTTTAGAAACTATTTATCCAATCTGGGTACAGTTAATGAGCTGATAAATATTTTCTTCTAGGTGTATTTTTCATACCATAGTGACTCTCACGACATATGAACTACGTGATATGATCCTCTGTTTCCTCTTTAGGCAAGTCCATCTTCTCATTCACTCGAGAGCAACCTATTCTCTTATTTTTAATCACTTTAGAAGTACACTCAACTTTGGATCATCCTATGTGTAAACGTCCAAGAAAATCTTTTGTGTTTGAACAGCGTAGAAGGTGCTATATGAATGATTTATTTTTGATTTTCTGAAGTATAAGCGTTGGTCGAGGATACTTCAGTATTCCCTGAATGTATTGTCTGTCTGTAATGGTATCTCGCAAAGCTCATATGTTACGGTGAAACACTTCAATGTCATTATTAGAAATTTCCTTAGCTCTACAAAAGTGAATACTTTCTTGATCACGACATACTTTCCACTGTTCGTTCTTTTTGATTCATTTTCCCATTTTTCGTTTTTTTTCATCCTAAATCCTATTTTGTTAATGCCTTCTTTTCGTCTCTTGTTCTTCTGTACTTTTTCAGTGTCACCCACAACTTCCTTTTCAAACATACTTCAATCAACTTTTAATCGCCACGGTTTGAACAATAAAGCGACAACCTGAATGCTCTTTACGACACTATGTTACTACTAAAAGAGAAATAAAAGTGTTATTATTGTGCTAACAATCCAACAATAGATAAAGCTTTTTTCCAACCAACACCACTATCTGATTACTTTAAATGACAAACAAATCCGTTTTGTGAAATGGTCATCTCCTGAGGATTTCGTTCAAAAATTAGAAAGCAGGTTACTAAATTAATGTTGTTTTGTCCGACATTGACACCGGTGTGTCAGACCCACCATACTTGCTCCGGACACTGCGAGAGGGCTGTACAAGCAATGATTACACGCACGGCACAGCGGACACACCAGGAACCGCGGTGTTGGCCGTCGAATGGCGCTAGCTGCGCAGCATTTGTGCACCGCCGCCGTCAGTGTCAGCCAGTTTGCCGTGGCATACGGAGCTCCATCGCAGTCTTTAACACTGGTAGCATGCCGCGACAGCGTGGACGTGAACCGTATGTGCAGTTGACGGACTTTGAGCGAGGGCGTATAGTGGGCATGCGGGAGGCCGGGTGGACGTAACGCCGAATTGCTCAACACGTGGGGCGTGAGGTCTCCACAGTACATCGATGTTGTCGCCAGTGGTCGGCGGAAGGTGCACGTGCCCGTCGACCTGGGACCGGACCGCAGCGACGCACGGATGCACGCCAAGACCGTAGGATCCTACGCAGTGCCGTAGGGGACTGCACCGCCACTTCCCAGCAAATTAGGGACACTGTTGCTCCTGGGGCATCGGCGAGGACCATTCGCAACCGTCTCCATGAAGCTGGGCTACGGTCCCGCACACCGTTAGGCCGTCTTCCGCTCACGCCCCAACATCGTGCAGCCCGCCTCCAGTGGTGTCGCGACAGGCGTGAATGGAGGGACGAATGGAGACGTGTCGTCTTCAGCGATGAGAGTCGCTTCTGCCTTGGTGCCAATGATGGTCGTATGCGTGTTTGGCGCCGTGCAGGTGAGCGCCACAATCAGGACTGCATACGACCGAGGCACACAGGGCCAACACCCGGCATCATGGTGTGGGGAGCGATCTCCTACACTGGCCGTACACCACTGGTGATCGTCGAGGGGACACTGAATAGTGCACGGTACATCCAAACCGTCATCGAACCCATCGTTCTACCATTCCTAGACCGGCAAGGGAACTTGCTGTTCCAACAGGACAATGTATGTCCGCATGTATCCCGTGTCACCCAACGTGCTCTAGAAGGTGTAAGTCAACTACCCTGGCCAGCAAGGTCTCCGGATCTGTCCCCCATTGAGCATGTTTGGGACTGGATGAAGCGTCGTCTCACGCGGTCTGCACGTCCAGCACGAACACTGGTCCAACTGAGGCGCCAGGTGGAAATGGCATGGCAAGCCGTTCCACAGGACTACATCCAGCATCTCTACGATCGTCTCCATGGGAGAATAGCAGCCTGCATTGCTGCGAAAGGTGGATATACACTGTACTAGTGCCGACATTGTGCATGCTCTGTTGCCTGTGTCTATATGCCTGTGGTTCTGTCAGTGTGATCATGTGATGTATCTGACCCCAGGAATGTGTCAATAAAGTTTCCCCTTCCTGGGACAATGAATTCATGGTGTTCTTATTTCAATTTCCAGGAGTGTACATTCTTTAACGTGTACGTTGCATGGTTTTGACCTGCTGCAAGAGTCCAGTGACTGTTTTAGTATTGCTTGATAGTGTCACGTACACTGTAATAAACAGTAATGGTCTTTAATGGAGCTAGAGGAAACCTTAGCTTAAATTAATACCATAGTATATGTTTTGACTCCAACCGTACTGATCAGATCTCTAGTAATGAACTGCTGCATCAGAATAGTGCTAAACATAAGCTACCGTCTGGACTGTGTGGTGAGTGACGATACCCAGATTAAACAATGTGCTCGAGGGCAGCCAGCTCCCACAATTTCAACTCGGAGATAGTTGAAAGTGTCAACATGTGAAGCCCCAAACGTGTTTAAGATCAGTCGGTCTGACGAATATTTTAATTGCTAGTGTGCCATTGCAAAATCAGACGTAGACTGAAAAATCCGAGCTCGTTGGTCCACAGAGGCATCACTTCATAGGCGCAGGCTCAGTCCTTTAAATAGCGAAGGTTTCGGAGCTCAAAGACACATACTGTCGTGCTGCCATTCAATTAGTGACACGAGAACAAGAGAGAATTATGGTCTCCAGAGTTTCAGTGAAACCTACGAAGGTCTGCCTACTACCTGCTTGCCTACATCAACATGGATATGCAGCCAACGTGATGCACACCACAGCCGTGATCTTCCGCTGCTGTTTACTGGGACATCGCGGATGAGGAGAAGACTGCTGTGCGACCAGCCCTCCTCCAACAGGAGACACCACCGATGATCTGCAAGTTATCTCCACACCAACCAGACGTGGTGCATTCGTGCAACCCACCCTGGCCGACTTGCGAACCTCTGCTGCAGTCTTGGTCGATCCATGGCGGATGACCAGGCTCTAGTCTTCACTACAATTGACATCCTGGACCACAGCTGCTGTCCTCTCGTGAGCGTGTGCGATGGGTTGTCTTCGAGAGCACTGAGGTGGAAGCCGCACTCTACGGCAGAACGTCTCGACAGGGGACACTTCTCGTCCTCCTCCCCCTCCCCCTCCCCACTGCTGCCCTTTCTCTCCAACTAGAATTAAACATTCACCAAACTGTATTTCTGTCTGTACTCACATTGGAGATACACTGTACATCTTTCTGTAATCTCTACAGAGACTTTCCCTGCCATTTACGCGAGGGTAAACTGTTTAAAGTGTAAGTCAAGCTACGACTTGTGCGTAAACGTACACAATTAATTGTATGCTTATAGTCACAGTTAATATGTAACCAAAATATTTGACACCACCACACTTGACTTCATTCATTACTTATTAGTACTTGAAAATGGATGGAAAAAAAAGTTCACCGAGTTAAAGTACGCATGACACTCAAGCAGTGACAAATATTTCTCTTAAGACACGAAATAGCTTCGCAAACATATTACTGTCCAATGGGTGATTGTAGCTAAAAAAAATTAAATTGTAGTTACATCAGGAAATTGTATCTGGTTACATTTCAATCAACAAATTATGCCGGTGGTATTCATCATCTTTAAGTGATTTTCTAAGGAAATAACATTCAGAGTATAAATTCATGGCACTAACATATATTCATGGTAACAATTTAAACCAGTGATTACCGTTTTAAGATTTGTGTTTATATAAGACTTTCATTTTAATTCAGCAGATAAATTACAAGGGTAGGGCTACAATGAGCGGACTCACTTTTCTGGCAATCTGATACTTTTCAACTGTACACTGCTTTTTAATCAGGCCATACGTAACTCTCTAAACTAAAACCCACCACAACTCAACGCACATCTATTAGATGCAGCGACAAACATGCCACAATATGGCAATACTCACAAAATCTACTTAATACAATAAACTGTGCTGTGCTTTACTTTCAACATTCAAGTTCCACCTCTAAAATGTAAACACGACGTCGAAGCGTACCTGTTCTAATTAAACACAATACTAACAATTCCTGATGGTATTTTCGTTCTGTTGTTGCAACTAGAAGAAAATGCGTTTTTTTGTTGTTTTTTTTTTTTTCGTTATACGCGTTTCGCTGTATAGAGGTAAAGCGAAACACGCCTGATGGAAAGAAAACAGACATCTTCTTATAGTTTTTGACGAGACGCGTTTCGCTTCATTGAGGTAAAGCGAAACATGACTGATGAAAAAAAAACACCCTTCTTCTTGTAGCTGCAACGGCAGAACGAAAATAATCTCAGGAATTGTAAGGCAATTACGGACAACATGACCAAACGAACGAAGAATTTAAGGACAGTGGTAATAATTCTAATAATTTACAGTGAACACAAAACAGACAACATGCACTAGAATAAATTGCGCTGAGAAAGCTGTTTCGGTTTCCTTTTATTAACAAAATATAGATAACAGTGCACAAAATATAAATAGCAAGCTATTACTCACTGACTACTGGCTGATCACGCGAAGCGTTCAAAAATGTCAAAGAAAGTTTTTACCATTTCTTTTCTTCTTTCCCACATACGAATTCACACACTCCTCTGTGAGAAAATTAAAATCCAGAAATTACAATGACATAAGTCAGTTTGTCCTCAGCAACAAATAAAAATAATTACGCTGGCACTTAGTTGAGAAGTAAGCAACAAGTGTGTCTATTAATTTTAGGTCTTATTCAGAATCACCCCCCCCCTCCCCCCTCATGTGGTCTAGGGGTACTGCCTTTGATTAGTAATCAAAACATCATCGGTCCCGGGTTCGAAACCCGCCAACGCTTAAACTTTGATTAATAGTCAGTATTGGCGGCCGGGAACTTCCGGCATGAGAAAACACCTTCACTCTGTCAATGGCCTTGTCAAAGATGGTGGAGGGGCGGACAGAGGTTCAGAGCGCTCTCTTGTCCTTGGGGCGGGAAACTGCCCCTAGAGATGGAAGAATCAGCAATGATCAACGGCATGAGGATGCAGAAGGCAATGGAAATCACTGCCTTAAAGACACATAACATCTATCCACACGACATGTGGCCTGTAACTGAAAAAGTATCATGATGATCTCTCCACTGGCAAAAGGTTCTGGAGTAGTTCCCCATTCGGATCTCTGGAAGGAGACTGCCAATGGAGAGATAATCACGAGAAAAAGATTCAGTAACCAACGAGAGAATAATATTCTACGAGCCGGGATGTGGAATGTCAGAAGCTTGAACATGAAGGGGGAGCTAGAAAATTTGGAAAGGAAAATGCAAAGGCTCAGTCTAGATATAGTAGGGGTCAATGAAGGTAAACGGAAAGAAGACAAGGATTTCTGGTCATATGAGTATAGGATGATAAGCAGCAGCAGAAAACGGTTTAACAGGAGTTGGATTCGTTATGAATAGGAAGGTAGGGCAGAGAGCGTGCTACTGTGCACAGTTCAGTGATACGGTTGTTCTTATCAGAGTCGTCCACCCCGATAGCTGAGTGGTCAGTTTGACGGACTGTTGTTCTACGGGTCCGGGCTCGATTCCCGGCTGGGTCGGGGATTTTCTCCATTCAGAGACTAGGTGTTGTGTTGTCTTCATCATCATTTCATCCCCATCCGGCGCGCAGGTCGCCCATTGTGGCGCGAATGTAATAAGACCTGCACCAAGACGGCCGGACCTGCCCCATCAGGGGCCTCCCGGCCAATGACGCCAAACGCTCATTTCCATTTATCAGAGTCGACAGCAAACCAACACCGGCAACGATAGTTCAGGTATACATGCCGACGTCACAAGCTCAAGATGAGGAGATAGCTCAGTACTGTATTTCCTTTCCTCTGCTGTGTTCGTTGTATCCTGGAACTCTGTTCTCCCATCCACTTTTATTTGACCCACCCTATATGTAAGCTCATCAGATACGGACGATGGATCCCCTAGCGAATATATGGGATGCAGATGGGATAATGTATTGATGCGAGCCGCTTTGACGAAGAGCAGATTATTGTTACCCAGAGCCTGTGAACGAGTATCTCGAAAACGGCGAATCTTGTCCAATTTTCACGTGCTAATGTCATGAGCGTCTACGGAAAGAGGTAGGACAGAGAAACTACCACTAGTTGCTGAAATGTTGGACGTTCACAGCTCTTCACAGTACTTGGTGTTCTGAGACTTGGCTGCTCTGTAAAGTAGGATACATGGTGATTTGTAGCATCTCTGCCAAAAGAGGACAATGCTGGCGCACGTGCAAGTGTTTCGAAGCACACCGTTCATCGTACATTGTTGAACAAGTATCTCCGCAGCAGATCACCCCTACGTGTTGACACATTGACCAAATGACATCGTCAATTACGATTGCAGTGGGCACGTTGGTTGGTTGACTGATCTGGGTAACGGGACCAAACAGCGAGTTCATTGGTCTCATCATGTTGGGGAAGGATGGGGAAGGAAGTCGAACCTTCCCTGTCAAAGGAACAATCCCAGAATTTGCCTGAAGCGATTTAGGGAAAGCATGGTAACCTAAATCAGGTTGGCAGATTCGGGTTTGAACCATCGTCCTCCCGGATGCTAATCCAGTGTAGTAACCACTGCGCCACTTCGACCGTAGATAAATGGAAATTTGTCGGCTCTTCGGGTGAAACACACTTTTGCTACACTGGGTCGCTGGTCGTCTCCTCAAACGCCGTCATCGAGGTCAACAGGGGATCAAAATGTATAACGTGCTGGTGGGAGCAGTAGCCTGTTAAGCTAAGGGAGACATTCTCCAGTGCTTGCATGTAACTTATGGTAGTAGTCGAAGACACACTGACAGCTGCGAAACACCTTCATCCTTTCATGCTTGGTGTCTTCCACGATGGCGATGTCACGTTTCAGCAGTATAATTGTCCATGTTTTGGAGCAAGAACCGTGCTGCAATAGTTTCAGGAGCATTGTAGTGAATTCACATTCATGTCTAAATCCTATGGGAACCCATCTGAGCCGCTATCTGCGTTCGCAAATCAGCAGCCCTTTTTTTACCCAGATTACATGACCTGTGCGTAGACATCTAATGCCAAATAACACCAAAAGGTACAAGCAAAGTGTCGGATCCCTGATACGCAGCCGACCGGTGTGGCCGAGCGGTTCTAGGCGCTTCAGTCTGGAACCGGGCGACCGCTACGGTCGCAGGTTCGATTCCTGCCTCGGGCATGGATGTGTGTGATGTCCTTAGGTTAGTTAGGTTAAGTAGTTCTAAATTCTAGGGGACTGATGACCTCAGATGTTAAGTCCCATAGTTCTCAGAGCCATTTGAACCATCTGAACCTGATACGCAGAATCAGTTATGTATTTCGTTCCAGAGACGGACAAGAAAAGGCATTTAAGCAGGTGGTCGTACTGTTTGGGCTCATAAGTAGGACGGGGTTTTATCCCAACGTGTACAGTCTCTAGGGAATCATCGCTGAAACGATGCGGAACAAAAACGGTCTAATAAGCTTATGTCCGGAAATGCATGGTTTCCATGACAGAGACATTTATTCAATAATACATTGTTACAGTGACTGCGGTCTAATATGCGCTGTACCATGCAGACATAGTTAAAGTATGCACAGTTTCCTCCTAGAGGGTGGCACTGTTCCTCATATGTCATGCCCTAGCGCCCTCTCCTGTATAGTAATTAGTAATCTTGTGTCTGATTCATTTTCTTGCTGACTCACCTTGTAGTGGATGTGATACAGCGTTGTACACAATGGCTCCATACTCTAATCGAGAGCTTGCCAACATGGTGTTATCTTACTGAAAGGCAAATGGCAATGGGCGGTGGGCAGCAAGGTTGTATCAGTAGACCTATCCCCTGCGACAACAGCAACAACATTCAATGTCTGCAAAAGTGTTTCGCGTTTGTCTGAGACAGGGTCGTTTAAGGAAGCAAGAAATCAAGAAGGACGATCCTGAAATTTTCGGTGACCAGACTTGGAGGAAAATGTGATTAACGCTGTGGGAGGCGACCGCCGTTTCAGTACCATACAGTTGGCCCTCCAGTACAATGTAAGTCAGACACCGTGTGTAACATTCTCCATGACCACTGTTACTATCCTCATCGCTTACAGCGTGTGTTGGGCTTACTATCGGCAGACTTTCCACATCGCGAACAATTTTGTCACTGGTTTCTTCACCAGGCAACCACGTTTTCGGGATTTGTGTCACCCATCCTATTTAGAGATGAGGCCACCTTTAAGCCGAATTTTCAACTTTCATAAATCATCCGTGGGATAGTATACAGAATCCCTATGGTATGGTGACAGCAAATTATCAGCTGGAATGTGTGGGCCGGGATAATTGGGGACCGCAATTTGGGACCAGTTTTCCTTCCGCATCACCTAACAGGCTCAAACTATCGGGATTTCTTGTGTGTGACTTTGCATTCCCTGCTAGAAGAAGCGTCATTGATGATTCTAAGGGTTATGTGGCTGCTATATGATGGCGCTCCAGTCAACTTCGTCATTAACATCTGGACGCGCCTCAATAGTGTCTTACCTCATCGATGGATCAGAAAAGGAGCCAGTTGCATGTCCTGCTCATTCACCAGATCTCAACCCATCCCATTTCTGGTTATAGGGCATCTCAAAAGTATCGTGTATGCAGAACCCATTCTGGATTTGGAAACAATGGAGAAGTGTATTCTTGCTGCCTTTGAGATTGTTCGGATGCATCCTGGCAAATGAGAACCTGTGAGACAGATAATGCAACAGATGTACACGCATGCATTGAAGAACATGGAAACCATTTTCAACAGATATTGCAATTGTGGTTTCATGATACAGTGCGTACCAGACTGCAGTCTTTGTAACATGTATGACTGAATAAATGGTCTCTAGCATGGAATCCATAAATTTCCAGTAATAAGTTCGTAAGACCTTGTTTTTTCTGTATCCTTTGGTCGATCAGTCCCTAGAGTTTGTACACGGTGAAAAAATCACCCAGTATATGCATAATTTACATGTGTGATGAAGCGGAGGTTATTGATGCAGCAAGAAGTTGGGTCCGACGTTGACAAGTAGGGAGGTGTCATGTGGGTATACATGCCCTCCCACTAAGGTGGAGTGACGCCGTCGCATTGAACGGAAATTAGGTTGAAGAATAAGGTTTGTAGACAAAAGTGTTAAATCCAACCCAGACGTCCAATATTTGGGGTCTAGGAAGCCTGCCTTATCTGTTCGCTAGACAAATCGTATGAACGAATTTTATTATAAAATGTAAAGATACAATACTTAGCCTTGTGTTACACAGATGAAGCGCAAGCAAAGGCCGACATATGAAATAATAAATCTTCTTTAGTGTAAACAATCTCAAGTCGCTGCTACATGGAAAGTACAAGCAAAGTGAATAGAGTTGGCGCCGCTATACAAGTGCCTATTCTTGAAGTTACAATTAAACTGGGCCGCGACCAATCAGGCACGGCGCTTATGTCCTCTACTTATAGGGGCCGCTCCTGTCACGTTGTCGTACTGGAGAAGGGTTGGTCAGCGTGCGATTGATTGACGTTTTCACACCACCATCTCTTCTCTGTCGTTTCCGACTGCCGTGCCAGCGCTTGACTTTACGCCGTAACATTCCTCGCCCCCAAAGCGACGGACCGTCGTCGTGTACAGAGCGCGACAACGGTGGGGGAGATAGGAGCGTGGACTCCCTGATGGACTGGAAGCTGTGGCTGCAGGCGACGGCGAACTTCCGGTCATACCCCGCCATCTGTCTTGCGCTCAGTGGAAACGTCCGCCAGATAACGCCCAGAAGGGTACGCATACACCTCCTGCAGCCCACAGCAAGACATAGAAGGCATCAGCTGCTGTGGCGTGGGCGGGTCCAGTTCCATCAGTACGACGGGAGGAGGCGGAGGAGGCAGAAGCTCCATCTCCATGGGGTCGTCCAGCAGTGTCGTGATGATACCCGAAAGCGGCTGCTGTGGCCGCATTGTCCTTGGGATCTGTGAATCTGGGTGAAGAGATACAGAAGAATAACTGTGCACATGACAGTGGCGAATTTCATTGTGATGTCGGCGCTGCAAACGGCAAACGCAAATATTTAAACAAGCCCAAAGGAGTATTGACAACCCACACTTTTTGAGATCCTTCATCTAGTGGTATCTGAAGATATGCGTCACGCAAATCATTTTTTGAAAAGTAGCGATCACCGCCTGATCTGTCCATGAGATCCTCTGGGGGTGGCAGGGTATAAGTGTCAATCACAGTCTTCGGGTTGACTGTAGACTTAAAGTTACCACAGAGGCGAACGCGACCTGAAGGTCTGGGAAGCAAAACCAGAGGCCTTGCCCATTGACTAGCATTTAAGGGCGTATTAATTCTGCTATCTTGCAATTCTTTAAGTTCAGTAGCGACTTTGTCCCATAACACAATTGCAAAAGTTTCGGCCTGGCAAAATTTGAGCTGAGCATTGTCTTTCACTGTAATATGCGCAAAAAATTTCTAGTCTTACCTAAACCTTCAGAAAAGTGTTCAGGAGATTAATTCAGCAAACTAGCTATACTGTATTTGGAATTGAATGCATTGTCCTGAATTTTAAAGCCAAACATGTCAAACGATTCAACACCAAATATTTTCTCACATTCGCATAATTGTAGCACCATGAAAGTCACAGTTCGTGTATGCGAGCGATGCATGGCAGGCAAAGTACATTTTCTGAGAACAGGAATGTTTTCTCCATTACAAGCCATCAGGTGCGTACTAGTTTTAGACAGGAGTGGGGAACCTAAAAGTTCGTATGTGTTATGAGTCAGCAATTTAACAGAGGCACCTAAGTCCAACTGAAATTCCACACATTTTCTGCTAATAAGCAAATGAACAAAAAGTTCGTTGGACTGGCGTAGAACTGTAGAAACTATTTGCTTGCTAGTTTTGCTAATGCCTGCATCAGGATTTGAACACACTGCATTTATTACATGGGCCTTGTGACTAGATTTTTGTGAGTGGGTAGGATTCTTACGTTTGTTCTGTTGCAAACCTACAGATTGTACATATTCTTTCTTGCCACAAGCGTAACACTGTGCTTGTCTTGCTGGCAATTTTGATGTTTGTACCGTGCATAGCACCGAGGACATGACATAATTCTGTATGCCAGTTTAGAGAACTATTAACACAGCGTGGCGCATGTGGGCTGATGCCACCTACTGGGCCGGTCGTAAGCAAGGGATGCCTCAACCCGACAAATTGGTGGAAGCTGAAATTTATCGCCCCACATGGCACCTGAATCGTACTGATTTAGTATTGGCACAACACGTTGAAATGACCCTCTGATTGTTCCTAAATCTTTTCTCTAAGTCTGACATCAGCTACATTGTATGCAATCGCATGACGCAAAATAGTATCTGAATATAAAACTCCACAAGCACATCTGAATTTGCATTTCCTCGTCAAACCCTGCAAATCCTGTTACCCACTCGCGATAAGTTACTTCTCACCATTTCTTGCAATGAAAGAATTGGTACCACATTCACTTGTAGGTCATAATAATTAGCTATCGAATCTACAACCCAGTTCACTCGGAGTGGTGTTAGGGAACAATTTCTGAATGAGGCGAGAAACTGCACATCTGTGTTAGCTGTGTTGCATCTACAGCTTGCAGCTGAGGTGCATGAGCAGGAGGTGGGAGAGGTGGGTTGCTCATTGTGAATAAGCAAATGCGATAAACAGACAAAGCAAGCAATAAGTACACAAGAAAAAAAAGTTCTGCAATGCCCACCTGAAGACACTGATTAGCAAAAACACTATAAGAGACTGTTAAAACATGCAAACACACTACTTCAAAGAAAAGACAAGGTAGACGCCAGCCAACCATTACAACCCAAAAAAAAAAGAAAATTTGTCGCAGCCAGGTGCTGGGTTCTTCTTACACCTTCTCACCCAATGTTAAATCCAACCTAGTACTTCAATATTTGGAATCTAGGAAGCCTGCCTTATCGATTCGCTAGACAAACAAATGAAACAAATCGTATTAATGAGTTTTATCATAATGTGAAAAGATACATGCATAGCTTTGTGTTACACAGATGTGTCGCAAGCAAAGGCTGACATACAAATAATGACTCCTCTTTAGTATAAACAAACACAAGTCGCCGCTACATAGAAAGTACAAACAAAGTGAATAGAGTTGACACTGCTATACAAGTGCCTATTCTTGAAGCTACAATTCAACTAGGCTTCGACCAGTCGAGCGTAGCGCTTATGTCCTCTTCACACAGGGGCCGCTGCTGACGCGTTGTCGTCCTAGAGAGGGGTCGGTCAGCGTGCGATAGGCTGACGTCTTCTCACAGCCATGTCTTCTTTATCGTTCCCGACTGGCGTACTGGCGCTTACCTTTACACCTTAACAAAAGGAGTGGGCAGTAATATAGTGTACTCGAATTCTGAATAAAACCAACCTGATTTCAGAAAAAATGTTTTGCATTAGTTATTGAACACCCCTAGCCATCACGATTTCTACCTTTTTCTCCATGCATTGTCTACAACAATGATGAGCTGCTGGATTCGACTCCCAGTCAGAGGGAGAACGTTCATTGTATCAATTCAGTTTTACACTTAATAGTAGCAACTGACGCAGAAAAATTAGATATGTATCTGACGTGTTGCCAATAATAATGATGTGTGCAAGTCAGACTCGATTCAGCATAAAACTTTTCGTGACGTAGTAAGTTTAAATATATGCAAATATCACTACTAGTTAAATAAAACAACAGTTAACATATATTCGTGGATAGAAAACAACAATGATAAATCCTGGATTCGTATCATAGTGAGACAAAAATTTTACTTCTCGTCATTCCAGTTTCAGTCATTTCGTTATGGTGAAAAATTTCGACATCCAACATCTGATTGTGCTTAGTTATCAATCGATTAGGATCTGGGTTCGAGTCCCCGTCCAACACAAAAGTGTACACGGCGCCATTTCAAGTTTGCTTGTGAATGAAATCATGTCTGGTATCTTGTATGGTCAGTTAACAGGGACAACAGTCGCTGGTTAGGAAACGTGTATCCCAGAGCTGCACAATAATTTTCGTCAGATAATTTAAGCTTGAACTTCTTTCTGAATGTTCGTTTGCTATAATTAGTTGGTGTTACAGCCTTCGAAGACTGTTTCATTTCTAATAACTTGTTTCTTTATATTTGAATTGCCGAAATATTAATTTCCGTCGGGACTGGTAGTCGTACAGAGGAATGTATCTCGTGATGTCTTGTAGTAACCATTTCGTATTGTCAAACGACTGTACCGGAAAGAGATAAGAAAAGAATTTACATTACGTGGGTCTGCATACAAATCTGGCATAGCGCATTTAATTCGTTTAGTAGCATGAGCATGGTAGTATATTCCAGGACAAAGCGACGTGGAATTATTGTAAATATATGTGAGTCTACAAGTCTCTTTTCTATCGTTGTTGTGATGTCGCTTTTAAAGAGGTCTCTGAAAGGGATGTATTTCCCAGCGAAAATCGTTTGTAATACGTGCTTCCGGAGTTATGTACTTATTACTCAATTATTCGCCGCTAATTCCTGACACACGTAGCTTCTTACGGTTGAACTTTACATTCAATTATGTTACAGGAAAGGGAAGTGATAGGCTTTACGGGAAGTTTAGTGTTCGAAGTGGCAAATTCCTGCGTTAATGGTCTGGTAATCTTCTGTTAGTAATATTGTGAAGATTCACAATCGAGTTAATAAGCTACAGTTTATTTATGATAAGTAAAAAGCTGTCCTACAGCCATAGCGATTGTCACTTTTTATCATCGATCCCGGGCGACGCTTTCAACAATCAAATAACGCGCGATACGTCACTAGCAGTTGCCTGGCACCATTGCGATACTTACTCCCGACGAGTGAACTCATTCTGAGTGGCTTCTTGTGCTGTAATAAGTGTTGCGTGCTATTTAAGTAACATCGTATAGAGATACTTGCTTTCGAAGAGTGTCTGAACTTTCTCAAAAGTTCTCACAAGAGGACAGAAAGCCAGTATCAGACATGATTCTGAAGAGGAACAAGTAAGTGAGCAGTCAGCATCATTTCTCAGTCTTCCCATATCCACACAATGATGTTCTGATGTGGGCATGCATTATAATCTACTGCTGCTGAAAGCTGTGATGTCAGTTGTTGAATTGAAAGTATAAACTTTTTTTGGTGGTTCTGTCCTCCATTTCACCGCGTACACCGATTCTTTCTAGTGATCCATGTAAAGCACAAGCTACGAGACTAGTTTCACAACACGGTCTGATTTCTTCCTTTTTTAATGGGTAAATATGTACTTTGTAATTTTTTGAACATTAGCACACACTACGCTTTCTTAGTGTTCTATGCACTCAAATGGATTTCTTTTTATTTTCAATTATATTCGTGGGCCATTGTGTTATTCTAAAACTGAATCAGGTTTATAGCACATATTATGCCAGTTACTATTATTCATTTTATAG
This sequence comes from Schistocerca cancellata, assembly GCF_023864275.1. NCBI lineage: Eukaryota > Metazoa > Arthropoda > Insecta > Orthoptera > Acrididae > Schistocerca > Schistocerca cancellata. The sequence continues at coordinate 195,633,143 of NC_064628.1, forward strand.
AAATGTAAGTTTTTCGTGCTACATGGATTATCAGTTGTAGTGATGTATTAATAAGCCAAAAGGTTCTGATCACTGCCCATTCCGATAAAGGATGCCAGCTGGTGGCATTGCGGGCACATAAAGGGGTAACATAAGTACTGGGTGGGTCAAACAAAAGTGCCCCGTACGATTGGATTCATTTTGAAACCACTTGTGGCAGCATTAACGGAGGAAGAAGTGGCCAACAGTTACTTCCAAGAGGATTGAGCAACTGCATACACAGCCGGCCAATCCTTGGAGCACATTTACACAATCTTCTGATTGAGTTGTTATCAGAGGTCAGTCGGATCACGGCTCTAGTTGGCCACCCAGGACCCAGGTTACCTGATCTGTCAGTGTGCGATTACTTTGCGTTGGGAGTCCTCAGGTATAAATTGTATCGCAACAGTCCTAATAGTCTTCAAGAACGGTAACAGGACATTTCAGATAAGATTGCAGCAATTCCAGCAGTCCAGTTTCGATGCGCCATCAGCAAATTGCTGATAATGGCTCAACAGCGCCAAGACATGGTGGTCACTTTCAACATCTGCTATAGTCAGGTTACTACTGTATTTCCTTTCCTCTGCTGACTTTCTTTTTTCCCCCGGTCACTTTATTTGCCCCATTGGTACGTAAGCGCAGTAGACACTGACGGCGGATACCCTAGTGAAAAAATGGGTTGCAAATTGGATAATCCATTTAGATTAATAACTTCGACAAAGAGCAGACTGTTATCACACAGAACCTGTGAACGAGTATCACGGAAACATCGAATATGGTCCAATGTTGACGTGCTACTGTCGTGAGCATCAACGGAAAGAGGTAGAAGGGCAGTGAAACTACCACTAGGCGCTAAATGGTTCGATGTTCGCAAACCTTCACAGAGCCTGGTGTTGAGAGGCTTCTCTGCTCCGTACGGTAAGACAGATGGTGATATGTGGCATCTCTGACGAAAGTACACAATGCTGGTGCAAGCGTAAGTGTTTCCGAGCACACCGTTCATCGTACAGTATTGTACATGAAGCTCTGCAGCATACCAACCCTACGTGTTTACATGATGACCCAACGAAATAGTCAATTACAACTGGAATGGGCGCGGAGCCATCGGGATTCGACCTTCGATCAATTGAAACGTATCGGCGCTTCGGTTGAATCGCATTTTTGCTATACGAGGTCGCTGGGCGGCTTCTAAAATGCCGTCATCGGGTGGACGGCAGCTCGAAACGTGCTGCGCGCCATGGACGCAGGCTGGTGGGAGCAATATTACACTATGGGAGACATTGTCCTGCGCTTTTATCGGACTTATGGTAGTAATCGAAGACACACTAACAGCTGCAAAATACCTGCATCCCTTCATGCTTGATGTCTTCCCGATGGCGATGTCACCTTTCAGCAGTGTAATGGTCCTCATCTCCGAGCGGAAACCGTGCTGCGTTGGTTTCAGGATCAGTATAGTGAACTCACGCTGATGTATTGGCGACCAAATTCGCCTGATTTAAAGTCTATGGAAACCTATCTGGGTAGCTATCTAGCGCTATCCTTGCGTACGCAAATCAGCGGCCCACTTTTTAAGCAAATTACATGACCTGTGCGCAGACATCTATTCCCACATATCTTCACAAACCTATCAACAAACTCTCGGATTGCCGCGCGGGATCAGCCGAGCGGTCTTGGGTGCTTCAAAAATGTGTGTGAAATCTTATGGGGCTTGACTCCTAAGGTCATCAGTCCCTTATTTTTTTATTTATTGTTCCGTGGAACCAAATTAAGGAAAAGTCTCCATGGTCATGGAACGAGTCAATACATGAAATTATAACACGATATTAGAAAGAGATAAAACGAAATATAAAAAAAAAACCATATTCAGGTGACAAGTCGTAAGTTTAAATGAAGACAATCAACAATGTAACACTGGAACTTGCATAATTTTTTAGCTCTTCCAGGAGCTCCTCGACAGAATAGAAGGAGTGAGCCATGAGGAAACTCTTCAGTTTAGACTTAAAAGAGTTTGGGCTACTGCTAAGATTTTTGAGTTCTTGTGGTAGCTTATTGAAAATGGATGCAGCAGAATACTGCACTCCTTTCTGCACAAGAGTCAAGGAAGTGCATTCTACATGCAGATTTGATTTCTGCCTAGTATTAACTGAGTGAAAGCTGCCAACTCTTGGGAATAGGCTAATATTGCTAACAACAAACGACATTAAAGAAAATATATACTGTGAGGGCAATGTCAGAATTCCCAGATTTTTGAATAGGGGTCGACAAGAGGTTCTCGAACTTACACCACATATAGCTCGAACAGCCCGTTTTTGAGCCAAAAATACCCTTTTTGTATCAGAAGAATTACCCCAAAAAATAATACCATACGACATAAGCGTATGAAAATATGTGAAGTAGACTACTTTTCGTGTTGAAGTGTCACTTATTTCAGATACTGTTCTAATGGTAAATAAAGCAGCATTTAGCTTCTGAACAAGATCCTGGACATGGGCTTTCCACAACAGCTTACTATCTATCCGAACGCCTAGAAATTTGCACTGTTCCGTCTCGCTTATAATATGCCCATTCTGTCTGATCAAAATATCGGTTCTTGTTGGATTGTGAGTTATAAACTGTAAAAACTGAGTCTTACTGTGATTTAGCATCAAATTATTTTCCACAAGCCACGAACTTATTTCATGAACTACATTATTTGTTACTGTTTCAATATTACACACAAGATCCTTCACTATCAAGCTGGTGTCATCAGCAAACAGAAATATTTTTGAATTACCTGTAATACTAGAACGCATATCATTTATATAAATAAGAAACAGCAGTGGCCCCAGCACCGACCCTTGGGGAACGCCCCACTTAACAGTGCCCCATTGGGACTGAACATCACTACCACTCTCAATATTGCGGAGAATTACCCTCTGCTTTCTGTTCTTAAAGTAAGAGGCGAACCAATTGTAAGCTACTCCCCTTACTCCATAATGGTCCAACTTCTGCAGTAATATTTTGTGGTCAACACAGTCAAAAGCCTTCGTTAAATCAAATAAAACACCTAGCGTTCGCAACCTTATATTTGATCCGTCCAAAACCTCACTGAGAAAAGAGAATATAGCATTTTCAGTTGTTAAACCATTTCTAAAACCAAACTGAACATTTGACAGCAAATTATGTGAATTTAGATGCTCCAGTAACCTTGTATATACAGCCTTCTCGATAACTTAAGCAAACACCGATGGCATAGAAATAGGACTAAAATTGTCAACATTATCAGTGTCTCCCTTTTTATAAAGTGGCTTCACTTTAATCGGTCAGGAAACCGACCACTCCTAAAGAAAAGTTACAGATATGGCTGAGAACTGGGCTAACATACATAGAATAATACTTCAGTATTCTGCTAGATACCCCGTCATATCCATGAGAGTTCTTGGTCTTTAGTGATTTAATTATTAACTCAATCTCCCTCTTGTCAGTATCATGGAGGAGCATTTCAGGTAACAGTCTCGGAACACTTTTTTCTAAGAGCGCTATATGATTCCCTGTTGGGACTAGGTTTCTATTTAGTTCACCTGCTATATTCAGAAAGTGATTATTAAATACTGTACATATATGCGACTTATCAGTAACACGGACATTCCCACTACGCACTGATTCTATATCCTCGACCTGTCTCTGCAGACCAGCAACTTCCTTTACGACTGACCATATGGTTTTAATTGTATCCTGAGACTTAGCTATTCTATCTGCATACCACATACTTTTTGCCTTCCTAATAACATTTTTAAGCACCTTACAATACTGTTTGTAATGGGCTGCTGCATTTAGATTTTGACTGTTTCTAACGTTTTGATATAATTGCCACTTTGTTCTACAAGATATTCTTATCCCTCTAGTCAGCCATCCAGGCTGCCTGTTTGTGCTAGTACCCTGTTTTAAACGTTCTAACGGAAAGCAACTTTCAAAGAGCATGAGAAAAGCATTATATTTATCGTCTACTGTATCAGCGCTATAAACATCTTGCCACTCTTGTTCCTTTATAAGGTTTACAAAGGTCTCTACAGCAACTGGATCAGCTTTCCTGAACAGATGATGACTATATTTAACACGTGTTGCAGCATAAAAATCTTTTAAAGTTAAAATTTGCGCATCATGATCTGAAAGGCCATTCACCTTTTTCCTAACAGAATGCCCTTCTAGTAATGAGGAATGAACAAAAATGTGGTCTATGGTTGTTCTACTGTTCCCTTGCACTCTCGTTGGAAAGAATACGGTTTGCATAAGATTATATGAATTAAAGAGGTCTACCAGCATCCTCTTCCTTGCACAATCACTTATACAATTAATATTGAAGTCGACACATATAACTAACTTTTTGTATTTCCTATAAAGTGAACCAAGAACCTCCTCTAGCTTTAGCAAAAATGTTGTGAAATCGGAGTCTGGGGATCTATAAATAACAACAGTTACAAGTTTAGCTCCGTTAAATTTAACCACACCTGCACAACATTCAAACACCTTTTCAGTGCAGTACTTTGAAACATCAATTGACTCAAATGCGATGCCGTTTTTCACATACATGGCTACTCCCCCACACCGCAAAGAGCTCCTCAAAAAGCAGCCAGCCAACCTGTATCCTGGTAAAGGAAGCCTCTGAATTATCTCCTTACTTAAGAAGTGTTCAGATATACCAATAATTTCAGAGTCAACATCTATAAGCAGTTCACTAACTTTATCTCTAATACCTTGTATATTTTGATGAAATATACTAATTCCCTCATTACTCGGATACCTAAGCTTTGTCAAAAGTGATTCCCTTGTTAGAGAGACTTCCCTTAAGCAGGAATACCTATCAGCTGACATCAATCTAAAAAAGGTGCAGCTCTAACACCCACTACTGCAGGAATTTTCCCATGAGTGATCCCACCAACCCCACCTATGCTGTCACCTATAAGCTTTGCCAACCTCCCCTTCCCATACCTGTTGAGGTGCAGGCCGTGTCTAGTGAAACCCGTCCTGCTGATAGACTCCACCGACACCACTGAAATGTGACCCATGCTTTCTGTCATCAGCGCACCCCCAAGTCTCATGTTATTACGCCTGACGGCTGTATTAAGATGAGGCCGATCGTGACGCTGAAACAGTTCCACGAAATGCGCATTCGTGTTGCCAGTCTGAGTGGCTATCTTTTCTAGGTCACCATCTATGTTATACTCCCCATCCCTATCAATACTATTACCAGCCCCACCCACAATCACTACCTGATCCTCTTTAGTAAAATCCCTACATAACCCCCCTATGTTAACAGTCACCTGAGCCAACCCTGCATTAGGCTTCACAATGCTGGTGACCTGGTACTCACTCCCCAGCACTTCCTGCAACTGCTGGCCTACACCTCTGCCATGAGAACTACCTAACAGCAGAACCTTCTTCTTCCTCTTCGACTTTGCAACTGTTCTAGGCACAGTAACTACTGAGGTCTGCTGCATACTTCCTACATCTACAGCTACTAGAGATTCCTCTCCACTAGACTCTGACAGTTGGTCATATCTATTGTAAACACCAATAGTAAAACTATCTGAAAATCTTCTTCTCCTAGCAGATCTCTTGCCAACAGCCAGCTCCCATTCCCCAACCCTCTTCTCCCTCCTCATCCTATCTAGCTCCTCCTGTGCGTTTTTCAACTGCACCTGAAGGGCACAGATCTTACGCTCCTGCTCCTCTATCAATTTACTCTTGCTACATAACCTGCAGTTCCAGGAGAGGATCTCAACAGAATGCCCACTGGCTTCCCCACTGCATTCCCCCCAGTGAAAATACTACGAACAAGTCTCACACCGCAATCCACTACTCACGAACCTACGGCAAAGCCCACACTTCTCACTCATGGTAAAATTTACTTTTTCTAAGTTCCGCTACTACAATAAGGAGATGTTAAAAACCTGACTACAATAATCACAAACTTACTCTACAAGGGAAGTAACTACTATTATTAACAGTATTAATAAACAACAAATGTGAATATAACAAAAGACTAATACAGAAAGAGAATCAAACGTCTAATGACACAGTAACGAAGCTGTAAACAGTTCCCAAAAGGTTCTTCTGAAGTTATTTCACCAGAAAACACCAAGAACACCGGTTGAAGACTACTAAAGTTCCTAAATAAACCACTATACACCAACAATTAATTAGTACTTAGCTTTCAATGCGCCGCTACAGCTGCAACTGGTCAGCGCGGAATGTAAACACAGGCAAGAGGTTAAGTTGCTCGATACGAAACACTCACAAATATCAGGTCACAACACAAGAAAGGCAGAGGTGAATGAAGAAACCACTAATACGTCACTTATATAGTAAATATTATCACAAAAACCGTTAAAATATGTATCTGAAACCTAAAAATATATGAAAACTTAGAGAGCGATCTCACACGCAGTCACTCGCTTATGACGTCACACCAAAGATTCCTAAGCTACTGCTAAGCTTACACACTACTTAACCTAAATTATTCTAAGGACAAACACACACACCCATGCCCGAGGGAGGACTTGAACCTCCGCCGGGACCAGCCGCACAGTCCATGACTGCTAAGGCGCTTCAGTCATGGACTGTGCAGCTCGTCCCGGCGGAGTTTCAAGTCCTCCCTCGGGCATGGGTGTGTGTGTTTGTCCTTAGGATGATTTAGGTAAAGTAGTGTGTAAGCTTAGGGACTGATGACCTTAGCAGTTAAGCCCCACAAGATTTCACACACCTTTGAAGTTTTGAAACTCTCGGATTCCTGATACGCAGACGGACAAGCAAGGTATTAAGCAGGTGATCATAAATTTTTGCCTGAGAAATCTGTATTCATAATTTGTAAATGTGGTAACTTACTCTGTAACTGTGATTTGACACATCGTTGTATGTGCTACGTTATAACAATAAGCTGAAAGATAAACATATATGCAACAGATGGTCAACAGTGGGTAAATTTCCGATTCTTTTTCAAAAATGTATCTGTCACTCTGTATCGATGTGTTTGTTGTGATAGAACTCCAGCCAAGATGGAACTGTCACCAAAGAATGCACTCGAACGAGTGCTGTGTCTTACGCCGGCGACGCTGTTGCCAACTGGTCTTGCTGAACTTAATGCTTAAATTTCACCCTTCCTTACTCCAACATTTCGTCGCAGGTAGCAGATTTTATTTTCGTTTCTATGCTTTTTCCCAAAATGACCTTTACCCGCTGTCGTTATCAAAAGGCAAAGACACGGATTCGAATATGGAGTACAAAGTTCTAATTTATCTGGCAGTAGCAGAAACCGCCATCTACGTCCACATGTTTACTCTGCAATTCACAGTTTAGTGCCTGGCAGAGGGTTCATCCGACCGTACAGTTCCACTCTCTAACAGCGGGCGGAAAAAACGAACACTTAAAACTTTCTGTGCGAGCTCCGATTTCCTTTATTTTATAATCATACCCATTCTTCCCTTCGCAGGTTGACGCCAACAAAATATTTTCACTCTCGTAGAAGAATGTTGGTCATTAATACCTCATAATAAGGTAATTCCGCAACAAAAAACGCCTTTGTTTTAATGATGGTCAACCAAACTACACTCCTGGAAATTGAAATAAGAACACCGTGAATTCATTGTCCCAGGAAGGGGAAACTTTATTGACACATTCCTGGGGTCAGATACATCACATGATCACACTGACAGATCCACAGGCACATAGGCACAGGCAACAGAGCATGCACAATGTCGGCACTAGTACAGTGTATATCCACCTTTCGCAGCAATGCAGGCTGCTATTCTCCCATGGAGACGATCGTAGAGATGCTGGATGTAGTCCTGTGGAACGGCTTGCCATGCCATTTCCACCTGGCGCCTCAGTTGGACCAGTGTTCGTGCTGGACGTGCAGACCGCGTGAGACGACGCTTCATCCAGTCCCAAACATGCTCAATGGGGGACAGATCCGGAGATCTTGCTGGCCAGGGTAATTGACTTACACCTTCTAGAGCACGTTGGGTGGCACGGGATACATGCGGACGTGCATTGTCCTGTTGGAACAGCAAGTTCCCTTGCCGGTCTAGGAATGGTAAAACGATGGGTTCGATGACGGTTTGGATGTACCGTGCACTATTCAGTGTCCCCTCGACAATCACCAGTGGTGTACGGCCAGTGTAGGAGATATCTCCCCACACCATGATGTCGGGTGTTGGCCCTGTGTGCCTCGGTCGTATGCAGTCCTGATTGTGGCGCTCACCTGCACGGCGCCAAACACGCATACGACCATCATTGGCACCAAGGCAGAAGCGACTCTCATCGCTGAAGACGACACGTCTCCATTCGTCCCTCCATTCACGCCTGTCGCGACACCACTGGAGGCGGGCTGCACGATGATGGGGCGTGAGCGGAAGACGGCCTAACGGTGTGCGGGACCGTAGCCCAGCTTCATGGAGACGGTTGCGAATGGTCCTCGCCGATACCCCAGGAGCAACAGTGTCCCTAATTTGCTGGGAAGTGGCGGTGCGGTCCCCTACGGCACTGCGTAGGATCCTACGGTCTTGGCGTGCATCCGTGCGTCGCTGCGGTCCGGTCCCAGGTCGACGGGCACGTGCACCTTCCGCCGACCACTGGCGACAACATCGATGTACTGTGGAGACCTCACGCCCCACGTGTTGAGCAATTCGGCGGTACGTCCACCCGGCCTCCCGCATGCCCACTATACGCCCTCGCTCAAAGTCCGTCAGTTGCACATACGGTTCACGACCACGCTGTCGTGGCATGCTACCAGTGTTAAAGACTGCGATGGAGCTCCGTATGCCACGGCAAACTGGCTGACACTGACGGCGGCGGTGCACAAATGCTGCGCAGCTAGCGCCATTCGACGGCCAACACCGCGGTTCCTGGTGTGTCCGCTGTGCCGTGCGTGTGATCATTGCTTGTACAGCCCTCTCGCAGTGTCCGGAGCAAGTATGGTGGGTCTAACACACCGGTGTCAATGTGTTCTTTTTTCCATTTCCAGAAGTGTATAATATCCGTGGCGCTCTCTCCCCTGTTTCACGCTAGTACAAAATGGGCTACCTTTCTTTGAACTTTTATGATGTCCTCCGTCGATCTTAGTTGATGCGGATCCTACACTGCACAGCAATACTCCAGAAGAGGAGGTACAAGCGTGGTGTAGGTAGTCTCTCTAGTATAAATGTTGAATTTTCTCAATGTTCTGCCAATAAAGCATTGTCCTTGGTTCGATTTACCCACAACATTATCTATGTGATAGCTCCAACTCCAGTTATTCGTAATTGTAATTCCTACGTATTCAGCTGCCTTTACAGTCCTTAGATATGTGTATCTTCTAACCGAAATTTGACGGATTCCTTTTCGTACTCATGTGGATGACTTAATACTTCTCATTTATCAACTCAGACCTAGCTCACGCACACGCAATTTGATTAGAAGTCGTCTTTTAATGGAATTGTGTCGAATAATCTAAGAATATGGAATTAATTTGTCATCTCTTGTTAACAACACTCATTACTTCATCGGAATAAAGGGCTAGTTGTTTTTTTACAAGAACGTTATTATCTGAGCCCGTGTTTTCTGTTTGTCGATAAACTGTTTTCTTCGAAATAACACCTATTTTTCGAACACAGTGTATGTTCCAAAATCCTGCTGCAAACCGACGGTGGCGATATGGGTCTGTAATTTAGGGGATTACTTGTATTTCCTTTCTTGGGTATTGTTGTGAGCTGTGCAACTTTCCCGTCCTTAGGTACGGATCTTTCAATGACTCATCGGTTGTATCTGATTGTTAAATATAGAGCTATTGTAACAGCATTTTACGAGAGAAACTTGACTGGTATACAGTCAGGGCAGAAAGCCTTGCTTTTATTAAGTGAATTTCATTGCTTTTCTGCACCGAGAATGTCTACTTCTAAGTTAATCATGTTGGAAGTTGTTCTTCGTTCGAGATCTCTAATATTTACTTCGTCTTCTTGGTGAAGGGATTTCGGAAAATCATATTTAGTATCTCTGCTTTAATGGCACTGTCATCAGTAACATCATAATCGTTATCGCGCAGTGAAGGTTTTGATTGTGTCTTTCCGCTGGTGTACTTTACATATTAGCAGAGTCTCCTTGGATTTCCTACCAGATTTCGAGACAGAGTTTCGATGTAGCAAGTATTAACACCATCTCCGATTAAAGTCCGTGCTAGGTTTCGAGCTTCTGTACAACTTCGTCAATCTTGCGGGTTTTGAGTTCTTTTAAATTTAGCTTGTTTTTTCGATGTTTCTGCAACAGAGTTCTGACATGTTTAGTGTACCATGGGGGATAAGTACCATCTCTCATTAATTTATTTGGTATACGTCTCTCGCTATGCATCGACACTATTTCTGTGGATTTATACAACATCTCGTCTACTCTTACATTTCAGACTGGAAGGAGAGTCGACTCCCTCTTGGGAAGGCCTCAAGCGAAATTTTATTTCCTTATTTAAATGCTTGTTTTTGTTTTTGTTTTTGGAATGTTTTGAGGTTACGGTTTTCATTCTCGCTACAACAATCTTCTGGTCACTAGTCCCTGTATCCATCATGGTGCTCCCTATTTGCTCGGAATTATTTGTTGCTAAGAGGTCAAGTGTGTTTTCGCAAGCATTTTCACTTCGAGTGGGCCACTGAACTATTTTTTCAAAATGTTTACTCTGGGAACGTATTCCGAACAGTTTCGAGCGACGTTTTGTACCTACCTCCGATGTCAAACACTTATTTTCGCAAACATACTGAGTTATACGAGACTGGAATAATAGAGAATTGTGAAAGTGGTTCGGTGGACCCTCTGCCAGGCACTTAAATGTGATTTGCAGAGTATCCATGTAGATATAGGTGTAGCATAGATAGAAGCCACCTCCAACTATAACTGTATGCGTGGGGCAACTGTTTGAAATTACTCAAGTTTTTTAAAGCTGTTCGTCGGCCGATGTGACCGAGCGGTTCTAGGCGCTTCAGTCTGGAACCGCGCGACCGCTACGGTCGCAGGTTCGAATCCTGCCTCGGGCATGGATGTGTGTGATGTCCTTAGGTTAGTTAGGTTTAAGTAGTTCTAAGTTCTATGGGACTGATGACCTCAGATGTTAAGTTCCATAGTGCTCAGAGCCATTTGAACCCTTTAGAGCTGTTCAGAAACTGTATCATCTTAGTCGATATCTCGGTAAAATGAAACAGTTATTAACTAATTGTATTTGCCAGGTGTAACTTCTACACTTGACTCACATGAACTATCTATTTCAATTTCATTACGTGGTGAACTACTTCTGACAGCAATAAACATTCCACCACCAAGTACTCGTATATTTAGTCTAACGTTTCTGAACTTGGATAGATGCTTTGCAAAATTTACGGCTGATTTTATATCGAGCTATAACCAGCTTTCGATAGCTGTAACTGTTTGAGCTTCAGTGCTTTCTACAAGTACTTGGAGCTATTGTTCTTTTCTAACACAGCTGTGACAAGTTACAGACTACAATCCCGTTCGTTTATAGGTCTACTTTCCTGTGTTTGTCCTACACCCTTTTAGACTGACTTCCTATCTATAGTTTCCCAAGACCATCCAACCTAAAACACCGCCCAGTTCCCTCCACACAGCCCCCACTACCCACGTAGTCACTTCCTGTGTGTAATGGACATTTGACCTACTAAGCAGAACCCAAAAGCCCACTAGCGTACGGCGCATGTTTAGGAATCTGCAACCTTCACTGTCGCAGAACCCTCTGAGCCTCTGATTCAGGCCTTCCACGGGTCTCAGTACCAAAGGACCACAGTCGGTTCTGTCGACAATGGTACTTATTGCAAGCTCCACCATCATCTCGCCAAGCAAGACTGCCAGTCTTTACTACCTCAGCTACCCGCCTGAAACCAGAGAGAACCTCTTCCGATCCAAAGCGAAACGTATCATTAGTTCCGACATGAGCCACCACATGCAGTTGCCTGCACCCTGTGTTCTACATGGCATCCAGATGCATACTTTACGCATCCAGAATGACTCCTCCCAGTATGCACACAGAGTTACACACTGGACTCCTTCCCCTCCTTGGCAGCCATATGCCTAAGGGGCCCCATTATGCGCCTAATTTCACCGGCCGAGAGGCTTCCTCTGGAACAGGAACTTCTTAGCCGCAAATAGCGCCTGAGACCTGTTCCTTAAACTAACCGGGAAGGCCCTCCGATCCGCCTACCAAGGAAATCTTTCACTGCCTGCCTCTCCTTGGAGCGACCTCCCACTTGACCACAGGGTAATGGGTTAACTTCAGTGCGGGCAGTACGCGGGGATACTTGGGACGTCCTTGACGTCCCCCAGATACCCCAGTGTCCATCCCCACAGTGACGCCCACTGGCAACAGCCTTAAGCTGTGTGACCAAAGACAACACCCCGTGGAGCCATGCGCGAGGGGTCACAAACTCAGCTCGCATCTGAACACAGAAATCACAGTCCCTACCCACAACAATGATAGCAAAACTGTCCAGAACACAGTTATTAGAACTCTAGATGGTGGCTGGTAGGCACAAAGACACACAAGAAATTAAGAGTATAATGTAGTACGTACACAGAAAACCGAAAATAAGTCATTCTTGTTTAAACCCCGTAAATATAACTAGCAAACAAACGTTGTACTAACCTTACATGCAGCAGGAACCACTTTTTGAATGCGTGAATATTGATTTGCGCTAAATTCAACGCCGTGAAGTCAGCTGTGAACCAATAGAGAATTCTGATGTAGTGCACCGCTTTTTCACAGCCTTATCTATCACATTGGGAGTACTTTTTCCGATGAAGATTCATACGTTTATTTACTGTGAGAAATGAAGGATAATCGTTTAATGTGATTCCTCACTTCCTCTCTTCCTTTCTCATTTTTTCTCAATTGCACTTTATGTGTAGACATTAGTGAATACGAGGTAAAAATCAACACCAGATAGGAGCTCTCGTAAGTTTCAGCGAATCTGAGGAACCTCCATACTTGTACTGTCTCAGCAAGGTTTCGTAGTTTGTATTCATAGCAATTTAACTGAAATGCATGAGGATCTGCAGCGAATTGACACATGGTGCAGAGAAACTCAATGTAGACAAGCGTAATTAGAAGGAAAGATCCCTTATCATTTAGCTACAATATAGCAGGTCAGCAACTGGAAGCAGTTAATTCCATAAATTATCTGGGAGTACGCATTAGGAGGGACTTAAAATGGAATGATCATTTAAAGTTGCTCGTCGGTAAAGCAGATGCCAGACTGAGATTCATTGGAAGAACCTGAGGAAATGCAATCCGAAAACCAAGGAAGAAGGTTACAGTACGCTTGTTCGACCACTGCTTGAACACTGCTCACGAGTGTGGGATCCGTACCAGATAGAGTTGATAGAAGAGATATAGAAGATCAACGGAGAGCAGCGCGCTTCGTTACAGGATCATTTAGTAATCGCGAAAGCGTTACGGAGATGATAGATAAACTCCAGTGGAAGACTCTGCAGGAGAGACGCTCAGTACCTCGGTACAGGCTTTTGTTGAAGTTTCGAGAACATACCTAAACCGAGGAGTCAAGCAGTATATTGCTCCCTCCTACGTATATCTATCGAAGAGACCATGAGGATAAAATCAGAGAGATTAGAACCCACACAGAGGCATACCGACAATCCTTCTTTCCACGAACAATACGAGACTGGAATAGAAGGAAGAACCGATACTCAAGGTACCCTCCGCCACACACCGACAGGTGGCTTGCGGAGTATGGATGTAGATGTAGATCGTATCATTTCTTCTGAAAACGATTATTCGACCACGTAGGGGCAGTTGAAATATAGTAACTCGAGAGTTTACGACCGTACAGGACGAGCGATCGAATGTGACTGGAGTTAACTGTCATTTCCCTTATTTAGACTTGTGCGGGTAACACCTTAAACTTCAATTCGCCACGTTCTTTCAAAAGATTCCATTTTATAATAGGCTGATATTTAAAGAAACAGACAAATGGTCACAATAAATATATTAAAGACGGAAGTATTTATTTGTAATTACTTCGACCATCACTTCGTGTGTTTGTAGTTTTCAGCTAAGAGGAACGTATATGCTGATCAGCATATTTTTCATTATCCTTACGTGCGGTTTGCACGAGCGAGTGGATGTGCCTTCCAGTAACTGTTGCTTCCAGTTTAATATTCGTTCTTCGACTACAGGAGGCCTATTTGACCACTACAAGAAAAACAAAACGTCGGTAGCTACATGGTAGAGTGCCAGTTTACTGAATTCGTAGTTACTGGCTAGGTGTTATTTTACCTCACCGCCGCTTATTTTTCATCGCGTCGCAAATGTTTCGTGCTTTATTTACTTTTTGTTATTAAATTATATTTTTTTAACTCCTTTCAATATTCTCTTCAGCAAATAACTAATTATGGTCTGTGAATTTCATGCCTAAAATAATATTTTGGCTTAATAGATACGTAGGCCTTTTACAGGACAATGAAACAAAATGAAACAAAGAGTATTTTGTCCACATGCCACTGGCATCAAGAACAGCTTCGGTACTTGGAGACATAGAATTTACAAGTCTACGGAAAAAGTCCTCATCCATAGCAATTCCCTCCATGCATAATGAACCAAATCCCATAGGGGATTCACAGTTCTCGGAGGAGGGCCTAGTCAATTGTCCTGCAAAGTCATTCCAAGATGAGCCCATTCGTGATCTATGGGGTTGGGATCAAGTGACTTTTAGGCCATCGGAATGCACTGAATAATATTCTCCCTCCTTTGAAACCAGTTCTGAATCCTAATAATAGGTTGTGATGGATGATTATGTTGGTAAATGAGACGTCATTGGGGGTGCCGATGTCGGGCTCCAGGTATGATTACATTTTCAAGGAAATGTTCATAGCAAGTGTCTGGCTTTAGCTGCCCCCCCCCCCCCCCCCCCAGAGTGGACCTGCCGTACTTCCGCCTTCGGAGCATGTGAACCTAGCCAGGGCTACGCGCCCTGAAAACATGACAAATAACTTCAGGATATCGACGTTGCGTTTCAACTTTGGCCTGGAATACGCACGACCAAAAGACCTAGATGTGGAACGTTTCCTCCGCATCCACCTCTCCATTCTCAGCATCACCGTTTACGTTAAAATTATCAATGACGCTGCGTGCAAGCGACTCCGTTTCCGTCACGCTGACGGTAACATCGATCTGGTAAAAATCGAACACGCGGAATGGGGCTTTAGAAATATTCGCGTGTTCGAATTGCCATTCGAGGTACCTGCTGAGGATGTCATAGCATCTTTCCGGCCATACGGCGCTGTTCATGATCATAAGAACCCACTTCCGCACATAAACTCCTCTTAATGGGGTGCGTCATATAACAATTGATCTTCGCAGCCATATTCCGTCTTATCTGACCATCAGCGGGTATCGGCCCGCAATCGTGTATGACGGACAGCTGTGTACTTGTTCTAGGTGTGGAAAAGAGAGACACATCAGATATGAATGAATGTCTGCAGTGACGGATAACGCAGATGCCAACTGGAGAAGCTGTACTTCCATTGTCGTGCACGGTACTTCCCATCACATATTTGAAGGCGCTTAAGTCGCCACCGGCCGCCCGGCTACTATCGGGATCACATGAACAATTGATGGATAGTGTTCTGATCCTTCCTGAGCCGGTGCGGACGAGGTGACTGACGATGTGACTTCAGCCATATCCTCAGTTCCGCTGATTGCCCCTGCTGCGCCTGTGGCCGACGCTGATGTCGAACGTTACTCCTCGGTCGACTCCCTGGTTATTCCGACGGCGGCCTTCCTGCTTGACTAGCGCGACTCCCTCCCGTCTTCGGACACGGAAGGACGGTTGCGTAAACAATTTTCCCCTAAACGACGCTAAAGGAGGCGCCGTTCGACGTCGGATGATACACTACGTGTTGAGGAAATCAACTTTTCAGCGTCTGAGACCGTGGACGACAGCGTCGTCATTGCATCTGGGGAACGGCGGCCCTCAGTGGCTCTCGCACCGACGGCACGGAATGTTGCTGTCTCTGAAGCCCCTACCGAAGAAGGAAAGCTACCAGCCGATCTGCCAGTATCGGCAACTTTTGAACGTGTGGATACCACTGCGACGGAGTCACTGCGTGTGTGGAGCGAGGTTTTGAAGAAACAGCAGACCCGTACAGGAGTCATCACAGACAGGTGGCGCGGGGGGGGGGGGGGGGAGGGGGAGGTGGGGGCGACTTCCTGATGTCTACTTCTGCGCCATACGAGGGGCACCAGCAGCGCTTCCCGCTGGGCGCCCCGCATCTTCACGTCAGCGACCTCCAGCGTCCTCGTAGGGCACAGCTCCACGCATATCGCATTGCGACACTTCGTGTCAAAGGCGTTCGCTAGCCGGTCAAGAAAGAAATGATATGGGCTTCGTGGAACAGACACTGCACTGTTACAGGAGGTGCATTTATCAACGCTACCCCGGACTGCAGGATACGGCTTCTGTGCCTCTCCTGGCTATCTCCTTGGTCTAGGAGTGACGGTCCATGTACGCGAAGGCACCCTGATTGATGACATCATGTATCTTTCGTCTGCCAGTGATATGGCATCTACGATTCACTCCATGCGTGTCATTAATGTCTATGCGCCTTCTGATACAGGGTGTTGGCGTGAAAGAGCAGCATTTTGTGAGGAGGAGATCGTGCCACTGTTCTTAGGTCGACATGAACATCATCTTCTTGGGGAGACTAACTCCGTACTCGGTCAAAAAGATCAATACCCGAATTTTACACCGTGGCAGGTGCTGTGTCTTATTGTTTGTGATCTATACCAACAACAGACTTGGGAGGTACGACGCGCAGACGACCGGAGATTCACGATTCACGAGAGTATTTCGGCGAGTATGCTAGACCGCATTTATGTCTCCCGTAGACTGGTTGATGTAGTGCTCAACGCAAAACTCGGGCCTTTCGTGTTGTCTCACCATTGCGCATATATGCGTAAATTCCTCCTTCCCCACCAGACGGTTTGGAGGAGTCGAGCGCTATGGAAACTCAACACTCAGCATCTGCAGGATCCTGATAGTCACCAACGTATCACGGAGACGTGGGCAAGGTACGAACAGCGTCCAATCCTACGCATCCGTGCTGGACTGGTGGCTGAAATGAGCCAAACCGATGCTTCGGCGCACATTCCTCGCTTACAGCAAGGTTGTGGCTGCTTGACATAGGTACCCTATAGACTTAAACTTCAGCTCCCTTTATGCCCTTGATGGCCAGCCATCTTCCCCGGAAGTGCAAACTGAAAGCAGCATGATAAAGGCGAAACTTCTCGCGATTACTCTCCGAAAACTACTGAAAGCTGTGGTGCATGCTTGCAGTCCTGATTTGTGGCGAGAGAATCCCTCCAAGCACCACACTGTGCACGATCGCAGACACCGCAGGCAATACTTAGTCGCCGAACTCGTAGACCGTCATATGCAGCGGGTCACCTGCTAAGGTGACATCGTCGATATCTTTGTCGAACATTATCGCTGTGGATGTTCTGCACACCCTACGCTTGAGGAGGCGATTACGTAATTGGAAGCTTTCATTTGCTAGATCACTACCGCCATCTTCAGGAGTGCGCTGTGCAGGTCACCAGGCATCGACGGACTCCCTACTTAATTTTATCGTACCGGTTGTGGTCTCATGTCTACACGATGGACGAAGATGTATAGTGAACTCATCACGTCTGCAGCTGCGATTCCCCCGGCTTTCGTCGAGGGCATTATTGTTCCCGTTCATAAACCGACGTCTGGAACTACTACGGGTCACTACCGCCCTATCACCTTATTAAATAATGATCACAAGATTTTTGCGCGGTTATTGGCTTCACACTGCAAACCCCTCTTACCACGCGTTCTCTTCGGTGGCACAGTTAACGACCAGAGAGCAACTGGAGACTGTCGTAACGTGATTGCATTGGCAGAGGGGTACAGACTTTGTGCGGCTATCGTGGTTGTAGATTTTGACAGAGTGCGCACTGTCTCCTTATATTCTGTCTTAGAACGGATGGTCATTCCGGCCCAGTTCATTAGCATCCTTCGGCGGCTCTTTAGTACAGCGGCGGTCAACTTTCGTTAAATTTTGAGAATTACCTGTATGGTGATCAGTCGCAGTTCCCTACCCCACCTCGATCCTTTGCAGCGTGTTGCCTGCCTGAATGCTTATGTGGCATCTAGCAAGGTTCATATTGCGCAGTTTCTATCACTGATGATTGCGATAGGACGTTGCTTTAAAGCGATATTCAGATATTTCTGACTGCTGGCTCCATCTTCAGAATACACTGTGACACTCTTTCTCGCTCCCCCCCCCCCCTCTTTCTTTCTTCGTGCAGGAGGGCCTGGTCTTTAACGAAAGTGCGCTATCGATGCATAAAGAATGGCGCAGTGTCGAAGCCTCCTTTAGGCACCATTTACTTGCCGTCCTTGTGCCGGTATCTTTTTCCCCGCCTATTCCGGTCGGTAGCATCATGCCTCCGCTTGCACACATCGCGGCCTTCATTGTGGAACTCAGTTATGCCAGCGCCGAACTCCCACGAACTCGCGGGCCGCGGGCGAAGGATTTCTTTGTCCTTTTCCTGCGTAGTGTCCTAAAGTCGTAGAACGCAAGTTCTCATTGTTGCGGTGGACTGTGATTTGGCGGCACATTTATCACAGCTTCTTTCTGACATGTAAAAGATCGACTTGGTATTAGGCGACATGTGGGAAGTAACGAAATAATCAGCGGCTCTATGCCATGGGACTGGCGCACTGTCACCTCTGTGCCGTCTGTCGCAGTGTCGATGATGGTCACCACCGATTCAACTGTATGCCTTTACGGATGTGTGGTTGTTGGGGCGACAAGTGGTCACGTGTTTTCTGCGAGTACCACCGCATGTTAATGACCCAGAGACCTTTCTTTAGCGAGCGATGGACAATTTCCCTGCAGAAAAGTCTAGGGCGGTTCTCTGGACAAAGGGCTGGAGTTTGACATATGTATATGGAAGTGCTCGTCCCTCGCGCCTTGATTTTTTTGACAATACTTGCAGACTGCTCATGCAAGGGTGGCGCGCAGTTCCCGTTACCGCGGACGTTTTGCCAATTACTTTAACAATGTTTTTACCACGCTTCCAAAAAGTTGCGTGTTCCCTGTGTGGAAGGTGCCCTCCCGATACGGAATGAAACATGACGCGCCTACAACTTGGATTCGGCTCGCCTGCCATCCTTTATCACCTTGCAGGGTTTCCAGGGTTACAGATGGGTAGACTAGTTTTAATTTGTTCATAAAAATATTAAATAAATAAATAAGTAAAATAATCTCGAACAATCTGGGTGCGCAGCATTGAGGCGTTAAGTGCGAGGCATCGCGCTCACGTCTCGGGATTAAACCCCTGCCCACCTAATCTCCTCCAACCTGTAGCTATCTGTAGCCCTAACAGTCAGAAAACGCAAAAGTAAATAAATAAAATAAATTAAAAATTAAAATTTACTTGCCAAAAAAGATGTTTTCCTTAGAAAAGGCAAACACAAGATATCCCGATTTCGAATTCCGCTGCGGAACGAAAACAAAAGCTGAGTGGATAAGCTGACGATTTACGAGAGTAAAGGACGAGCGTTCGAATTTAACTGGAGTCAATTGTCATATTTTTTCTTGTTTAGACCTCTGCAGGTAAAGCCACCTGCTGTGTCTATAGTTTTCAGCTAAGAGAAACGTATCAGCTGATTGACATGTTTTTCAAAGTCCTTAAGTGCGGTTTACACGAGCGAGTGTATGTGCCTTCCAATATCTATTGTTTCTAGTTTATTATTCGTTCTTCGACTATAGCAAACCTATACGACAGTTTCGTTTAAATGAGGAGATCGACAGGAGCGTGGTACCATGTCAGTTCACTGTACTTACAGCTGTAGCATGGGTCTGATCGAATGTCTCACCAGCCTATTTTATTCCGCGACGCAGATATTTCATGCTTCATTTACTTTTTGTTATTAAATTAAATTTTCTTTTCTTTACTTTTTACAATACTCTCTTCACTAAATAACTAGATATGGTTTGTGAATTTGATGTATAAAAATCTTCCTTGGAGGGCGATATTCATCTGACCTCCCACAAAAATACAAATAATATAACAGCAGATCATAAAAATGCAAATAATATATGAGGGTCATTCAGTAATTAAAGAGACAAATTGGTCTGGAGAAAAAAGGGTTAATTTTTACAAAACAATACTTTTCTACTTTTCAACATAATCCCTTTGTACTTTTACGAACTTGTTCCAACAGGCTACAAGCTTTTTTTATTCCGGCTGCAAAGAACTCTTTATCCTGGTGTTTGAAACAATTCACCACAAAGTTTTTCATATCCTCGTTGTCCTGGAACCTCTTCCCACGTAATGCCTCATTCAGTGCCCCAAGCAAATGGAAATCACTGGGTGCTAAATCAGGACTGTAAGGGGAATGAGGTAGTACTTCCCAGCCCATTTTGTCGTTGGTTTCACGGGATAGTTCAGCAATATGAGGACGTGCAGGAGAATCACACCTCTCCTCTGAGGTCCACGACGTTTGTCTCTCATGGCTGGCTTCACCTGGATTAAAAGCAGATCCGAGTAGTATTGGCTGTTCATTGTGCGCTGCTCTTCGAGAGAATCATAAAAAACTGGACCTTCAGTATCCCAAAACACCATCAAAATGTCTGCTGATGCTTGGGTTTTGAATTTTTTCTTGACAGGTGAGTTGGTGGGCTTCCACTCCATGCATAATCTTTTTGATTCTGGGTCATGATAATGAACCCAAGTTTCACCACGAGTTAAAACTTTGTTGAGGAAGTGCTCACCTTCTCTTCCATAACGTTCCTTTAGCTGTGTGCACACTCTCAACCTTGTTTCCTCGTGTGCCGCGCCAACTCCTTTGGGACCCATATTGCACTCTTTTTGCGACACTTCAGCTTGTTACAGATAATTTTATGAACTGTACTAGTACTAACTTGAACCTTATCAACTATCATTTCCACAATCACACGGCGTTCGCCACGAATAATGTCATCAATTCGACTTTCAAATGAGGGAGTTGAAACTGTAACTGGTCGGCCAGAACGGTGTTTGTCAGTCATTGAGTCGCGACCATTTTTGAACTTCTCTACCCAATTGTAAAAATTTTCACGACTCGTATAACCTTCACCATAAACTTTAGACATTCTACAGTATATATCCACTGGTGTATCGCCTTCAGAAAGTGAAAAACGATTAACAGAACGTTGTCCAACTAATGTGGACGTTTCAAGCGGACTCGCCATCTTGAAATGTATTTTTGAGGTTATAAACAAAACAGTGTTGATGCATCAGCTGATCAGGGCTCATTCCAGTGATGCCAACTTAAAGCCATAAAAGTACAAAATTGTCCTACTAACAGTTTTTTCGCCAGACCAATCTGTCTCTTTAATTATTGAATGACCCTCGTAGTAGCAAATAGATTCGTATTTTGAAATTAATATTGTTGGCCTAATAACTACGTAGGCCTTTTACAGAAATATGAAGTAAATAAAATGAAGAGTAGGCTAAGTATAACTTCAGTATTTTGTCCACATGCCAGTGGCATCAAGAACGGCTTGCCTACTTCGAGGCATAGAATTTACAAGTCTATGGAAAAAGTCCTCATTCATGGCAGTACCCTCCAATGAAGAATGAATCAACTCACACGGGCATTCACAGTTCCCGGAGCAGGGTCTGGCCAATTCTCCTTCAGGGTCTTCGTTAGTTAAGCCCATACGTGCTCTGTGGGATTGAGATAAAGTGACTTTGGAGGGCACGGAAGGCACTGAATATTATTCTCCCTCCTTTGAAATCAGCTCTGAATCTTAATGCTAGGTTTTGGTGAATTGTTATCATATTGGCAAGTCATACGACATTCGGGGTACCAAAGTCGAGCTCCAGGGACGATTACATGTACAAGGAAAATTTCATAGTATTCTGCAATGAGCTTTCCTTCGATGCATTCTAAAGTGCCTGCATCCAGCTCCCACATTTCACGCCTACTAGTATGTCTCCGCTTCTAGCACGTCTGGCCACGAATCGCGCGTTATCTGCTCTTGGATGCTCTTATGCACTCGCCAGAGAAAATGGCTTTCCTGCTATCGACATATTCCCAGAAACTCACAACTGCTAGTCTACCAATGGCTTGTTCGTCAGACAACTGCTCTTCGACAAGAGCACGGCGGGACTTGATTCCTTGGTCCTTTAATGTGCTGAAAGCAGTTCTCGACGATTCCCGAGAAATGTGAAGCTCTGTTTGGTTCCCGGATTACTGAGGAATGGGCAGTCTGGGCCACCCTGACCAATTAATCTTTGATCCGTGTAGAGACTCGTGGTCTTGCATGTACTGGACGTGTCACTAACTCATCGTTATCTCTAAATCGTTTAATGCATCTCCTTGCTGCCGAAGCATCAACATCATAGCGACGTTTTGCCTCAGATATACTAACATCGTTTTCAAAGAGAGCAGTCATTCCTTCGCGAAAATTCACATCACAAATTTTGAAGCAGATCTATGAGTATGCCAATATATTAGCTGAAAAGCAGTCATTACAGATAAATATATCCATTTTCAATATTTTTACTATGAACGTTCATCTGTTTGTTTAAAGATTACACTATTACAAAATGGAATCTTTTGAAAGAATTATGAACCTAAAAAAGGCCTATATTTCCACAATTTATAGCGAATTAACTTTAGAATATTACCGGCACAGGTCTAAATAAAAAGAAGTCACGATTGACTCCAGCTAGATGCGAAAGCCCGTCCTTTGCGTTCGTAAGACATCAGCCTGCCCACTCAGCCTCTGAAACAGATGTGAAAAGTTCGTCCTTCTAGTAATTCTACAGACATGGATTTCTTATTTTTCAGCCGTTTCTACGTGCTCGAATAATCATTTTCAAAAGAAATGATACGATGAGTTAAATTGCAATGAATATAGACATATACTGTATCATAACTATTATATTGCTTCTATTTGACGATGCAAACACCAAGATAGAGCTCCACAGACAGCTAGAGTTGTGAACACTGGCACTTCTGAATTTGGGCATGTGCAGTGCTCTGTTCTTGGACCCTAAATTATTGGGGGCAGGTAATCTTTCTGCCTTTCATCGCACATGCAGAAGCACACCAGTACACAATCAAGATGAGGAAATCTCATTCACAACGGAAAGGCATGTTAGAAAAGTCGCATCAAGAGCATGTTGCATTTCACCTGACGACCGATAGGAGCTATATTGCGTGAAATTAATTTCACTAGTACACAGCATAGATGACGTTACCAAAATAATGGGAATTTTTAGTTCCTGGCATTCCGTATCTGGTGTCTGGAACATTCACCTAGCAACTTTTATTTATAGCGAAATTCTCTGATCTGCGACCACACTAGACATGCTGCTCTCCGTATACAATACGCTGATAGATGACAATTTACCAAGTGTTACCAATGCTAATATTCCAAATAATCATATAAGGCCATTCAGAACCAAAATTTCTCGGTGCAGGTCACATGTAACTGTAGGACTACGTTAGTGGTGAAAGTAACTTCCTTTTAAATAAGTTTTTTTTCTGTAACTATGAACGAATTTCTCTGTTTGCCACAAGCAAATTGTATGTGATTCACCAAGAAGAGGAACTATACGGGCAGGTAGCTTTCAGATGCAAGTGATCGGAATACTAACATGTAAATAAAATTGAGATAAATTTATAATCAGTAGTCATATTTTTCTATTCACACGTTGCAGCAACAGTATGTTTGGCCAAAGCTCAGTAGGAACAAAACATAATAAGCAACTGAATCAAAATAACATCTAATGGTTAAATTCTCACTATATTTTACCATAATTTGAGGTAAGTATAAGATTACGTAAGTTTTATCATTTATCTGATGTATTTCAAGAATGTGAAATTAATTAGATTCGTAACGTCACTGAATTTTTTCTGGTAGCTGTACAGGCGCCAAGATACCTTCATTGACTAATCTGAGATCTTACTAACAATATAACGATTTCACCGTCAACGGGGCCACCTTTCTTTCTTTTGTAGTACTTTCAACGTAGGTAGGTAACAGATATGAAAACATAATAAACATCATAAAAAGATTATTTTCGTGTTACTATCAGCACAACATTTAATATTTCCCTGACAAAAAAATAAATCAACAGATACTTTGTTGCAGGGCCACCAGATATCAATGTTGTGGTAATTTTCGAAATAACGTTGTATTTCCATGATAAGACCGTCAAAGGCAGCATTCACTGACTCTTGACCGCTTGAGTGGTAAGCGAATATGTTTTGGCATTATTGGTACAGCAATGAGAGCTCATGGACATTCAGTACAGTTGAATAGAGAGGAAAGCTAAACGTGGGCCACTTGCACTCAAACAGTCGTCCAAATGAAATAATTGGTGCAATACCGAAGCTTTTACCACGTCCTACCAGCTGAATACTGGGCCGCTACCCTCGTCCCGACTCAGTTAAATTATTCGCAGACCTTTCGAAAAGAAAGCATTCTCACAGTGTCCCACATGAGATAAGACTAGATGCTATAGTGGTTACAGTTTCCGTTTCAGGGGGATGGGGCCAAGACGTGGCGGTCGGAAGGGCAACAATCCTCTCGCTCCCCCCCCCCCCCCTCTTCCTCAAACACTCATATTGGAGCCCGCATCTCGTGGTCGTACGGTAGCGTTCTCGCTTCCCACGCCCGGGTTCCCGGGTTCGATTCCCGGCGGGGTCAGGGATTTTCTCTGCCTCGTGATGGCTGGGTGTTGTGTGCTGTCCTTAGGTTAGTTAGGTTTAAGTAGTTCTAAGTTCTAGGGGACTGATGCCCATAGATGTTAAGTCCCATAGTGCTCAGAGCCATTTTTTGAACACTCATATTGCCATATTCAGATTAGGGTTAATATGCTGATCCCGTAAAAATTCGAACAACCTTGATTTCGAATTCAAAAAATTGCTGCTGCGTTTCTAAAGATTTGTCGGAACTTCAGGCTAATCGTCAAAGCTCGAGAAAGTAGTGATGGAAACTGGCTTGTACGTCACATCCATGGTCGGACTAGACAACGAAGTGAAACGGCCATATAATTTTTGAACGCAACTCCAACTTGATCAAACACACGTGTCGTAACCACTTTACCACGCCACTATCCGTTCTGTCTCATTCGTAACACAAAAAAATCCCCTAATACGTGGTCCCAAACCATTATGAAGACGGACGTGTATAACGAGAAATAAGGTATATTCGTCGTTTACGGGTAAACTACCAACATTGAATTTACATGCTGAAGTTGTTGCGCACTATAGAGTCGAACAGTAATGAATCACTCCATTTGGTGATGAACAACGAAAGATGTGAACTGTTCTTTGTCGTTGCGGTATAATTCAATGCGAAGATTTCTTACTTTGAGAAAAAAATGATATCGTATACTCTTCTACGCTCCACGATACACATACCGTTCGCACAGTATTTCTAAGCCAAAAGTTTAACACACTCTCCTTTAGTGATTAATTAGAATAAGAAGTTGAAAATCGTTTGGTTTCACATTCTACTCCCTTTGTAAGTGATGCATTGACTCAACTTGATGTATTGATTTCCATCTTCAATTATTTACAGGAAACCTGTAAAATTTTGCTACTAAACGCCTTTCCTTCTTTCGGAGCTCTAAACGTGGTATTTATGAGCTAGCACATAAAGTTGACAAAAATACTAGATTACCAGAAATTTTGTAATTTTCTCAGCGTTAGTTGTCATGGTGATGAGGCTTGGAAATTCTCGTAAAACGCAGTCTCAGTACCCACCCCAAACCCTTCCGACTGCTTAGAAGTTCTAATCCGAGCCGCTGCCGTCCTCTTACACTAATGTACTGTTTGAGGCCAATACTTTGTGTTATTTTTTTTATCCTCGCAGATGTTCCGCAGAGCCCTCGCCTTCTTCTGTCTCCCTTGTGGCCGGGAGACCGAAAGAGATGATCTTCGAGTCATAGCCGTCACCGATGAGGTTGATGACCCTGTAGTGCTGGACCCACAGGTGAGCAACGTCGACGACTACGTAGAATATAACACTCGGGCTTAGGGGCAGCCACTTTCTACGTATAACGCGTCATTAACCACCACGTCACATTGGATATTTACCTTGAGAACGCTTGAATTTTCCAAAGCTGTCATAGTTACCTGTAGCTCTAAGCAAGCCATCAGTTACTGACAGCTCTATGGATCTCCTCTCCAGCAGGTGAGGACTAGTTTTTGTTGCCTTACCGTGTAGCACCATAAAGCTGTGTGGCCAGCTCGACTGACTGATATGCCGAGGATCTGGGATCGACTACGGAAAATTGGAACTGAGAGCACTGATCCTGGTGAGGCCTATTTAGGAGCTACTTGATTGAGGAGTAGGGGCAACAGAGGGCCATAGACACGGGTTCACAGGTAGATGCCGTGTTTCTTGACTTCCGCAAGGCGTTCGATACAGTTCCCCACAGTCGTTTAATGAACAAAGTAAGAGCATATGGACTATCAGACCAATTGTGTGATTGGATTGAAGAGTTCCTAGATAACAGGACGCAGCATGTTATTCTCAATGGAGAGAAGTCTTCCGAAGTAAGAGTGATTTCAGGTGTGCCGCAGGGGAGTGTCATAGGACCGTTGCTATTCACAATATACATAAATGACCTGGTGGATGACATCGGAAGTTCACTGAGGCTTTTTGCAGATGATGCTGTGGTGTATCGAGAGGTTGTAACAATGGAAAATTGTACTGAAATGCAGGAGGAACTGCAGCGAATTGACGCATGGTGCAGGGAATGGCAATTGAATCTCAATGTAGACAAGTGTAATGTGCTGCGAATACACAGAAAGATAGATCCTTTATCATTTAGCTACAAAATAGCAGGTCAGCAACTGGAAGCAGTTAATACCATAAATTATCTGGGAGTACGCATTAGGAGTGATTTAAAATGGAATGATCATATAATGTTGATTGTCGGTAAAGCAGATGCCAGACTGAGATTCATTGGAAGAATCCTAAGGAAATGCAATCCGAAAACAAAGGAAGTAGGTTACAGTACGCTTGTTCGCCCACTGCTTGAATACTGCTGAGCAGTGTGGGGTCCGTACCAGATAGGGTTGATGCAATACATAGAGAAGATCCAACGGAGAGCAGCGCGCTTCGTTACAGGATCATTTAGTAATCGCGAAAGCGTTACGGAGATGATAGATAAACTCCAGTGGAAGACTCTGCAGGAGAGACGCTCAGTAGCTCGGTACGGGCTTTTGTCAAAGTTTCGAGAACATACCTTCACCGAAGAGTCAAGCAGTATATTGCTCCCTCCTACGTATATCTCGCGAAGAGACCATGAGTATAAAATCAGAGAGATTAGAGCCCACACAGAGGCATACCGACAATCCTTCTTTCCACGAACAATACGAGACTGGAATAGAAGGGAGAACCGATAGAGGTACTGAAGGTACCCTCCGCCACACACCGTCAGGTGGCTTGCGGAGTATGGATGTAGATGTAGATGTAGATGTAGGTCACGTAAACCGACAACTCCCGGGAGGGCGACGTGCTGTTCGCCAGCCTCACCATACCACATGTAACAACGTCATTGCGGAATAGGCTGTTGCGAGGAGAGCCAGTGCACGATTATTTTTTTTTTACCCCCATATTGGCTCTTAGTGATGTCAGAAGTGGTAGAGGTACATCTCGCCCCATATAAACCCTGGGGGACTGCCGTTTGCTGTCTGGTCTACGTACACCTCCAACGTGTACACTTTTTTCCCTGATACAATCATTACTCATATACTCAACACTGGTCTCCTATCATCGATTTTTCCATTACCACATGCTAACACGCTTCAGTCAGGCTACTGTCTGATGTCACTAATTCGAGATGGTCTATGGTATGAATGCACGGATGATGATCTTGCTGTGTAGGACTTGATCGCAAACTAAGCAAACATCCTTTACTTGGCACAGACTGTTTATTGTCTGTGATGATTTCCTTTCAGTTCTGATGCAAATGAGGTGGTAAATATTTCCACACTTCCTGAGACGTGGACTGAATTTGTTGCTACATAAATGTGTAAATCTTCCAATCGCGTAGGTGACAATTTCCGCCTGCCCAATATTGTACTGCTCGAGTGGGGGTTTTGAACGCGTTACACTACTATCTGACTCAAATTACAACGTCTGTAAACAGTTTGGCTGGTGGACATATGAATCTGCTATTGAAAAACTTGCATGTATTAAGTTATGATTAAATACTTGCAAATAAATAAAAGAAATACGACAAAGGCAAAAATGACGATCAAAGTGAACCTCTCACAGGAGAACAGCGTGATACGACTGCAGTTCCGTTTTGGTCCTGGTCAAGAGGAAGGTGTTCCTCCGAGCGCACATAAGACGCCGATGTCAACTGAAGTTTCGGACATAAGCATCGAGGAGCGACTTCGATTACAGGACGCGCCACAGGACCAGCGCATCATTGGAGAGGCAAGACAACATCACGATTACCAGGGAGGGCAATGTGTATGAAACTACTTGAACGTACAGGCCACTCAGAATCCAACTGTAACGTTGTGCACGTTGTGGAGTCAGCCATTCACCATTCTACGGTCCCGTTGCGGTACACTGCTTCCGATATGTACAGAAGTTCCTCGCAGTTGTTTAGAGCCTTGAAATTTAATGTATTATTTATTACAAATGACATCGTAACTTTACGATTTTTTACTTTTATTTATGTTTTCTGGATATAAAATTTAAGTTTTCGCGAAACCTTGTGCAACTCTGTTAGTGGACTAGTAGTTCCCGCTCACAGTGTCCAGGAATATAACAAATTAAAATTGAAGGAGAAAATGTAATAAGATCCATTACACATGAAAGTGCAGGAAAGATCGGAGATAGAGCGAAATTACCTCCCTCCCTCTCTAGTGCAGTCACAATGGAATCAGGGAACACCACTCATTGGAAACACTCCTCGTTCTTTTCCAAGACAACAATTGTAAACATTAGAAACAGGGAATATCACACGTTTTCATATTGGAAACTGAATGTAACCTCTCTTAGAGCGAATTTAAATGTATGATAATGCACACAGCCTCCGGAAACTAAAGGACAGTTGTAAACGTCTGCAGACGTATAATACACTGAGATTAATACTAAAAGGTTTTTGCCATTTTACTCTAAAATCCAACTTTCCGCTTTTAGACGAATACTCACTACGTATTTCAAGTAGAAATTCAGAAGTATCCTGATGTACCAATCACTGTAGATCGTACATGACCTTTTTCCAGACCTCTTTCTAAGTTGCAACTGCATAAAATTTCACGATCAGGATCTGTGAAGCTACAAGCTTTACAACTCGAGTTTTTTTTTTTTTTTATCAGATGAACGATGTGGCTGTTACCTCTTCGGCCGCCTTGGCGCCCTCCAGCCGAGACGGTGAGGCTTCCAGCGCAGAGGAGGCGCCGCCTGCAGCTCGCCGCAGACGCGGCTGCCGCCGTTGCTGGGCGGAGCGGCTCGGCTGCAGAGTGGTGGTGCGGCCCCAGGGTCGCCAGGGCTATCGCCTGAACAGGAGACAAGACTTTCTCCTGCGAAAGAGGGCGTAAATTCCTGCAGAAGCTACATATTTGGCACCAGTAACAGATAAATCCAGTACACGCGGAAAAGGTTGTGGTTTCAGTATATCAGTAAGGAACAGATCTATTGGAGCTTTCCGTGGGATAATATGGAAGATAAACATTCGACAGGACCACAAGACAACTAAATTATAAAGTTTGGTGGTGAACATAGTTCTATGTGGAGTTGAGACGTGTCTTCAAACAGGGGCAGTTTGGGACAAAATAAGAACAGTGGAAATAGACTGTATGGGAAGAATCTGCTGGTAATTTGGCCACGTAGGATACGATATGAATTACGGAGGCGAATAGAGATCATGTGTTCCACAGCAAAAGCTTTGAAGACTAGAGTGCATCAGTGGTATTGCGCGTGTGCAGACGATGTGCAGTTACTGGTGGCAAAGGAAGAAAATAAATAAAGCCACCTGAAGGACGAAAAGGAAACCCAGATCTAAGGAGGGAAAAATACGTACGGAAAGCAGTGGAAGACAAAGTATAGCACCGAATTACTGTAGCCGAAGCAGCCTATGGAGGTCGAAATCGGCTAATTCTTATAGTGAAAAGCTGAAGAAGAGTAGAACCTCTTCGTGTGCTCAGTTTCGACTTATTTTACGAGTACTTTCTAACTGTGCAGCTGAAAAAGTAACTGACAGAACAGAGTGTGATTTTTCCACCTGTTTTTCTAACGAGTGCATTGCGTTAACGTTGGTAGTCAAGACTTTTACACAACCAGAAATGGAAGACTGAACAGCAATCTAATAGGATGGAGTTGTGTGCGCATTGAGCTATATTTGTGCCAGCACGTAGTTTAGCTTGGGCGTGTCAAGCGAACAGCTTAACGACGCTAAATTACCGCAGTGAGGCTTCCGGTGTTAGTGAAGAGAATCCTGGTCATTTTTGTTTTCATGCCAGTTTCGGAGAAGTTACATGAATCGGTGTTACTGAAGTCAGTGTTGTGTATCTCAATAAACCTCCCGCTTTTCGCACTATAAAATTTCAATGAAGATATCACATAAAATATTGTTGTTTTTGTTAACGTACTTAATGAGTTTTACTCTATTGCTTACTTATGAAAATGTGCTGCTGTGGAGTATTTTGTGTGTTGGCACTGGCTGAAAATTCGTTCACAGACAGAGCCTGTTACGTAGGTAGATAGGTGCTGATGATAGACTCCAACAGACGGAAATATATAAATTAGTGAACCGCTAATCACTTCACCACCCCCAAACTGTGAAAATTATAGTTAAAACTTTCACCGACTTTGAAATCTATCAACAAACCACATGGAGGTATAGAATAAAGCTTATCAAAAGATACAAGATAGCTTTGTATTCTGTCAGCACAAACGCGAAAAATCACTATGTGTAAATGAAATTGATGCATTTAATTTCTCCACGCTATCGCAGAGGTAGGATACTGTTAGTATATGGTGTCGATAAGAGACAATGAGTATATGTGGTGTAAATTATGGATCAGGAATCAAATTACACAAATTAAACATACGAACAACAAAGACGGTTCTACATACTCCTCGATGTCTATTGTTAGTGTACAGAAACTACGTCTATAAAAAACTGAAGTAAACTTCTTAGTTTAGCGTTGGAATCACCTCCTAAGACATTCAAATCCCACCCACCATGAAATCCCACCCACTCCCTCACGCCCTACACAAACACACCCACCCACAAACAAGTACACGTATTATACAGGAACTTCTACGTTGCAAACATTAATTCTCCATGCGGAGATTAAAACAGACAATTCTGAAGCATCAATATTCTCCAAGAAATATTCAGTTATACTGTATGTTGAGCAGATGACGATATGCGTATCAGATTAGTATAAGAAAGTTCACTACCGTTATAATGTAAGTGAACCGAATTTTTGAGGTCTAAGTTACTCAAACGGCTTGGAATCCCAAGCTAATTATTTTTGGAGATTGGGCCTCTGGTTGGAAACTAATGTTTCCAGGTTGTGCCAGGATGGCATGATTTTCTCCTGGCTTCTTTAGAAAGCAGTAGAAAGTGAGGGAAGTCAGAGTGACTTATCTTGCAAAACTCAGTGATTCAGTGAGTCAGAGGGGCATAGAAGCAGTACCCGCCATTGTGGATTTATATGAGCACTGGTACACACTACTGGCTTTGGATTGCCTGGAAGTGCAAGGATCGGGCAAAATAAGGACTGAACATGATTCGTCTCAAGATTTTTATTGAAACTCCTCAGGAGAAGAAAATTTACCAACTAGGTCAAGAGGACTTTGTAGATCACATGCTGGGGAAGCGAACCAATCACAGTTATCACGGTCACAGTGGGGAGCAACGTCTTTATGATTGCCGCGTGCTCTCGCCACCGAAGCAACGAACTAGAAGTGGCTCACCGAGCATCCTGAGCCACTGTGAGGTGTCCGGAAGATGCTCAGTTAGATAAACTTGGACGTAACGCGGGCGGCAGAACAAACAGC
This sequence comes from Schistocerca cancellata, assembly GCF_023864275.1. NCBI lineage: Eukaryota > Metazoa > Arthropoda > Insecta > Orthoptera > Acrididae > Schistocerca > Schistocerca cancellata. The sequence continues at coordinate 195,665,258 of NC_064628.1, forward strand.
CAAACCGTTGATCTGCCGACCGGCGCTGTCCGCGCTGCTTCACTCACTGCTTTTGCTAGCGAACAGCTTCAACGCCACTCGCGGTGAACGTGTCACGCCCCTTCCTGTTTAGGAAACTTGGACCGAGCTACCGATCACGCTACGGTTCACAAAAAATAGAAATAAATTTAATTAAATTTTCGAAACACCAATAAAAGTTTTAAAAAGAAAGGATTTACACAAGTGTCCGTGAAAACGCGTCCTCAATCAAGCAAGTCATTTCTAGGTTATTCTTCATCACAATTTTTACAATAAAAATGAAGTTTACTATATTCCCAACGCCTTGGGTGATTTATAAGTGTTGTAACGTTCCCTGGCAACACACACACTATTAATAAACTAAAATTTAATTATACTATATACGCCGCTATGAAGCAATTTGTATATACTGTAATTATTTAAAAAAATATTATTTAATTTTGTATAAAGGACATTCGTTGTTATTGTAATATTTTCTGTAATAATATTCTCGATGTATTTATGATTGTAATATTTCTATACTCATAATGTAAATACGAAATGTGTCAATAACTGCGATAACAAAAATGTAAAATACAGCCGCAGATTGCAAAGAGACATTAACGGTTGATAGTGATATAAATAGGAATACATAGTGTTCATTCTTTGTCGTCTTCCTCGAGAGCTGAGAGAGAGAGGAACCTGTGACGTAGCATTTTATGAATGGGTAGACTACATTTGTCTGTATCTAGATTTAGCCACCATTAGAGGAGAAGTTACAAACTAATGTAAGTTGAATTATTGTTGTGGTCTAAATACATTACAATTTATCAAAATTGTCTATTACTAATGTAAATTAGCTTGCCTATGTCATCTATAATATTTCTTTAAAGAATTTTCAGCATTTTTAGCAATTATCGCTGGTGTTGCTGGGCTGTGCGGCGACCGAACGATTTGCAGCAGCGGCACATTTAAAAAATTGTTCCGCTAAGAAAAATTAACTATACCCGTAAATCGGGAGCAGATAAAAATTAGCAGTGAATTAAGAAAATATTTTCTTTCAGCGATCCAGAGGCTGACGGAATTTATTACTAGTTTCACATTTGTGCATTCATTGACGGATAGTTAACGTTGAAATTTAACAATTTGTTGGTTCTTTCAAATAACTTAAATGTATAGTGAAGAGTGTTTTATCAATGATAATTAAACGTCGGCTTGGCAATATGTAACCATTTTCTGCTAATAGAGACAGTCTTGTGTTCTGTAGCTAACGCCGGGAAAGAATTCAGTAAATATTTTAAAAAAACCACTGCATTTAGAAAATATGTGCCAAGGCCGAATTATGTAAAAGATTTACTTCTCACCTAAATATTCTTAATCAGTTAATATGAATTTATCAGCATGAGAGGGTTGACTAAGTACACGTAATTTTAAATGTACTTAATTCTGTCTAAATGAATTTTTATTACCACACGTAAATAAGAGGCTCTACAACAAAGTTCGTACTGAACGAAAGATAAAAATAACAAAAAACAATAAAAAAGGTATTTTTTTAATTTAATTTCATTAAATTGGCGCCCAACGTGGGGCTCGAATATGCAGTGGCCACAAAATACCCATGAGATAACTAGGGAATTATTGTAGTCGAACTTTGTTGGTGAACAATTAATATTTTTTTCATGCATTGTATGTATTGCCTAACCAATATTGTGTGGTAATACCTGTATATGATTTTTTGCATGAGAACGCTATATACCAAGAGGCAAGCAGAAGAAGAGAGCTCATTATATCGAAAAATTAATTACCTACCACAATACCAGGGGCAGCTGCACCCAAGATATGTCACCAAAAGGTAAAGCTACAGTGTAGTTGTCCTGTGGGTAGTAAAGTAGCCTCAGTGCAGTGTTCTCGGATCATTAGTGGTGTGCTTGTTGTTAGTGTTCTTTTTTTAAAATAACAGGACATTTGAGTAGTTAGTCATAGTAGTATATAATAAGTATGTTTCAACAAACGATAATTTCTTGTGTGATTATGTCAGTGAAACCTGAGTGTTAGGGTATTTAGTTCAGATTTTGTTTCTTTTGTTGACTATGGTTAGATTGCGTAGTCAGGAAGATATAAACATGGATAATGAACAACAGTTAGCAAGCAGTGATACCGAGTTAGAAAGTGAGGCACAAGGTAATGTTAGTGACGTAGTTCAGGAAGTACAATGTGAGAATCTGGGGGCAGAAGGGCAAGAAATGTTGTCACTGCCAGCCAGTGATTCAGTTGAAAGTAGAAATACTGTACCACCCACAAGCACTAGACACGGACCAGAGAATGGTGAGGTGTAAGAAGTGCAATTATTAAGAGTTATGTTCGAGTGAATGCTCAATTTCCAAGGTACGTTTGTGCATGAACAAGCAAAACGTGACTAGAGATTGGTAGCTTAATTTGCACGTATGCAAGCAGAACGCCATAGAGAACGTGATGCTAAACAAGCAGAGCGTGATCGACGCCAGGATGAGAGAGACTTGCAGTTAATGCAATCTTTGGAAGCTATGCAAAGTGAGATTGTTAGTTTGAGACAAAACTATGAAACCATACCAAAAGCGGTGCAAGAACTGGGCGAAAGAGTAGATAATATCCAAATGGCTAACGCCAGTATCGTGGGTGAAACTAGTGTACTGGCTAACACGATGGAACAATTAGAAATTGACACAAGTCAAGTAATTGAGCAGAAAATGTCCGAACAAGTGCACAAAATTGAAAACCAATTTATAAAGGAAATGGACGAGAAGGTGCACGCCGCGATTGAGGCCAGATCCAACAATGAAAGGCATATAAGTACAGCAGTGAAAAATTACGACTGCGAGACAGAACAGGCAACCAATGTTAGCGAAACAAACAAATGTCACTCCAAAATAGTGATTGAAGAAAGCCTGATTAGAAACCGACAGTTTCAGATCTTCAGAACGGAGAAGAAATCTGTTCACCCTGTAGTGTTTATCAAGGGATTTAGAAACATTGTGCCTAGCGTTTGGAGTCATACACAGAAAATATAGTTCGTTATGTCTTACATACAAGGAGATGCTGCATTATGGGCAACCGAAGCAGCTGACAGTTGCGACACATATGAGCAATTTGAAAAGGCATTCTGGGCCAAATATTGGTCAAAATGTATTCAAGAGAGATTACGGAAAGAGGGATATAATCCAGAGCCGTATCCTCCAAGTTTAGGCAATTTGCGAAAATATTTTGAGAAATACATTAATAAGACCCGTTACTGGGACGAGCAGATTTCATCCCAGGATTTGATCAGACTTTTGAAATCACACTTGCCGATACACGTAAAGGAAAATGTTATACACGTACCGGAGAACGACATGGAACATTTCGTGTCTGTTCTGGACTCAATTGACCTGATTCAGGAGGATGTTAAAGCAGCCTCTGAACAGGCTAGAAGTAACGGAAACGGTTACAGAAATGGTCGAAATAACACACCTCCACCAAATAATGGAAACGGCGGAGGTAACAATAGGAGACAAGATTATGTACAAAACGGAAATAGAGGTAGAGACCGGAACGGCAATAGTCCGCCGGTGAATAATGACCGGAAAAGGAGGTCAGAGGACCGGTATGAAACAGGTCCACCAAGCAATAGTAGATGGAAAAATGCCAGGGGGCCGTGGAACAGTAATACCTATAACGATGCAAACCGAACTTGGCCACAGAACCACAGGCCCAGTCCGGACCGGCAAAACAGTGAAAGATATGACAATAACCGACCGCCGCCACAAAATTCGGCAATTGCGCAACCGTGACGGCCGACGCAACACAACTTACACATAGTAGAGGTCAGCGACACAGAGCAGCCACACCCATCCACCAGTAATAATCCAACAAACTAGATTCAGCCGAGATACGCTCTCCATCGTCGGCTGAGGTTTGGAGTGAGAGCAGCCTGACACAGATCAAAACATCGGGAATCTGTATCCTCAGGTATAATGACGGGGAACAGATGGGACATGAATTAATAGCTGAACCACCCACGTGCATAAAGGAGCACAAGGACAAAGTACAAGTGATAATAGGGATCAAAATTAACAATATTGATGCGCAAGCAATCGTAGATACAGGCGCTACTGTCAGTGTCATGAGTATGGACTTATTCAGAGTACTGGGGAAAGAAAAGCGTATGCTGACTTTTAATGTGAACAATTGCAAAGTCACTGGAGCCATCAGTGCACAGCGACAAATAATTAAACTCCAAGTGCGGGTAGAGATGTATATAGGGGGAGAAGCCATAGCGTGCTCATTCCTGGTAGTAAAGGGTTTAAATGTAGCCTGCATTTTGGGGGTAGATTTTTTGAGAGAAAGGGACGCAGTAATCGACCTTTCTCGAGGAAAATTAAATTTGATGAACGCGGGTAGGAGGATAGAATTGTCCATGCTCAGATCTGAAGAGGTACCTGTGCCTAATTGTAATGCTATTAACATAAAATGTAGGAATCAGTGGATACTACATTTAGACAATCATTCTCTAGGACAAAGTCTCTATTATCCAGATGTACAAAGTGATCAATTAAAAGCAAATGTGGACGCACTTGTGAACAGAGTATCACAGTCCGAAAATCTGAGCTCAATGCAACAGCAGGATTTGGTACAGTTATTATCTAACTATGCAGATGTATTTTCAGAACGACCAGGAATTGTTAAGGGGTATCAATACAATATGGAGGTGAAGACTCACAAAACCTACCGTTAAGTTTCATACTCCATTCCTTGGTCAAAGAAGGAAATAGTAGCTAAAGAAATTAGAAAACTGATCGAGTGGGGAATAATAGAACCGTCTTTGTCCCCTTATAGTAGTCCTTTGGTGGCGGTAGCAAAAGCAGATGGACAGGTGCGGTTAGTATTAGATGCGAGAGACATAAACGAAATTATTGTACCTGTCAGGGCTCATCCGGAAAACTTAGATGAGCAAATTCAAAAATTCCATGGAGTGCAATATTTGACATCTGTTGATATGAAAAGTTCATTCTGGCAAATCCTGCTCACACCTGAATCGAGGAAATATACTGCATTTATATTTGGGGGAAGGAGCTACCAATTTAGGTTACTACCTTTTGGCCTAAATGTAAGTGCAGGAGTTTTCATAACAGCCCTTGAAGCGGTTTTGGGTCCGGATTTGCTGCAAAGGATAACAGTGTATGTAGACGATCTGGTGATTGCTACTGCCACCTTGGAGGAGCACGTAGAACTACTGGGTAGAGTCTTAGAAAGGTTTAAGCAAGCGGGAGTAACAGCGAATCTTGAGAAATCCAAATTTGGACTTAATCAGATTAAATTTCTAGTTCACATATTAACACCACAAGGCATCACACCTGACAGCAAAAAACTTGACGCAATTCGTGAGTTTCCTAGCCCGAGAACTAAGAGACAACTCAAAGCGTTTATAGGTCTTTCATCCTTTTTTAGACAGTTTGTTCCAAACCAATTAATGAATAACGAATCGTTATTGAGCCTGTTGCGTAAAAATGCGCGCTGGGTGTGGAGACTATCAAAAACGCCTCGGTGAATGCAAACATACTGTGACACCCAGACATGACAAAAGATTCTTGCATAGCGACAGATTCGTGTTCATACGGTCTGGCGCTAGTTTGTTTCAGTGGAACAAGACCAACGACCCCACAACAATCAATGTAATTGGATTTGCCATCCGCACACTAAACAGCTGTGAGAGAGCATATTCTGCTACCGAGTTAGAGGCTCTTGCAGTGGTTTGGGCGGTAAAGAAATTCAATTATTACATCCATGGCAAAGAAATCAAAGTATTCAGTGACCACCAGGCTCTGAGCTATTTAATGTCTTGCAAATTATACCATAACCGCTTGTTAAGATGGAGGTTAGCATTGCAGGAATATAAAATCAAGATTATATACATAAAAGGACAAGATAATGTTGTAGCTGACGGCTTGTCGAGGCTCCCACTAGGGCAATCCTCAGTGTCAGAGATTTTGGAACAACCGGAGGAATATCGAATACTCTTAGTACAAGATAAGGTACATAAGAGGGACTTTTTACATATGTGTAAGAATATGTCTACATTGCAGGAAACTGATCCGATTTGGCGAGATGTCATTAGCAAAATTAAAAAAGGAACCAATCTTAAAAAAGTTCAGAACTTCAAAATAGTAGATAATATTCTGTATTATAAAACACGTGTGTCAAATGACCATGGAGCCGTGTGTATACAGCAACAGGCTATCCCAGCTGTAGTGTGGCACACGCATTTAGCGTGGGGTCATGCTAGGATAGGCAAAGCAATAAGGATTTTATCCAGATACTGTTACTTTAAGGGAATAAGCCATCAGACTTGCACCATTATCAGGACTTGTCCTCTGTGCCAAAAAGCTAAGTTCCAAAATAAGTCCACAAGGTTTGAACTGCATCCTATAGTGCCTCAGCGGCCACTTCAGTTAGTATCTATAGACATAGCAGGACCCTACCCTCGAGCCAGGGGTGGATTAAAGTACATTTTAACGGTATATGACCTTTTCTCTAAATACTTAAAAATATACTGCCTTAAATCAGCCACCTCTCGTGGAATAGTTAAATGGTTAGGGAAAGAATATTTTACTCAGGTGGGTAAGCCTGAAGCGATAATATCGGATAATGCTTCCTATTTTACAGGAAATACCTGGAAGAACTATTTACATGAACAAGGTATAAACCACATACTAATATCCCGTTTCCACCCACAAGCAAGTTTAGTAGAAAGAACATTTGGAGCGTTAAATAAATTTTTCAGGTTATACATTGCATGTAAGCACACAAGATGGCCAGATCTGATACCTAAATTTTTGGAAATTCACAACGCAATCCCACATGCCTCTAAGGGGTATCCACCAAACGAGATTATAATGAATAATAATATAGTACTGAGTGAGTGGCTGGCACCTTTGCCTAAGGTCCCAGTCATTCCTGAGCCTAAGGAAGAGAGGATAAGGAAAGCAGGGTGCAACCTTAATCGACATGTGACGAATAATCAAAATCATCCTAAGTCCTCGGCATCCTTGAAACAGAATAGCAAGTGGCAATTGGTGTACAATGGACCTTTTAGAATAGTAAGTGTGCCACATGAGTGTAGCTATCTCTTAGCAGATCCCCATTCAGGGAGAGTACGGGGACTGTATCTGCATAAGGATGTGAAAATATTCCTACAGTAAATTACTAATAGTCCTATGTGATACGTGAAAAAAAAGGGACGCCATTCTGTTGAAAATAAATGAACATTAATGATGTGTGATCTGTAGAGATAATGTACTAGTGTAGAAGTATTTAGTTATAAGTTTAATGAAATTAAAAAAAATAAATAGTTACTTTTTTAAAAAAAAATTTATTTTTGATTTCTCTATCTTTCCTTCAGTACGAACTTTGTTGTAGAACCTCTTATTTACGTGTGGTAATAAAAATTCATTTAGACAGAATTAAGTACATTTAAAATTACGTGAACTTAGTCAACCCTCTCATGCTGATAAATTCACATTAACTGATTAAGAGTATTTAGTTGAGAATTAAATCTTTTACATAATTCGGCCTTGGCACAAATTTTCTAAATGCAGTGGTTTTTTTTAAAAATATTTACTGAATTCTTCCCGGCATTAGCTATGGAACACAAGACTGTCTCTATTAGCAGAAAATGGTTACATATTGCCAAGCCGACATTTAATTATCATTGATAAAACACACTTCACTATACATTTAAGTTATTTGAAAGAACCAACAAATTGTTAAATTTCAACGTTAACTATCTGTCTATGAATCCACAAATGTGAAACTAGTAATAAATTCCGTCAGTCTCTGGATCGCTGTGAAAGAAAAACATTTTCTTAATTCACTGCTAATTTTTAGCTGCTCCCGATTTACGGGTATGGTTAATTTTTCCTAGCGGAACAATTTTTTAAATGTGCCGCCGCTGCAAATCGTTCGGTCGTGGCACAGCCCAGCAACACCAGCGATAATTGCTAAAATACTGAAAATTCTTTAAAGAAATATTATAGATGACATTTGCAAGCTAATTTACATTAGAAATACACACTTTTTATAAATTATAATGTATTTAGACCACAACAATAATTCAACTTATATTAGTTTGTAATTTCTCCTCTAATGACGGCTAAATCTAGATACAGACAAATGAAGTCTACCCATTCATAAAATGCTACGTCACAGGTTCCTCTCTCTGTCAACTCTGGAGAAAGACGCCAAAGAATGCACACTATGAATTCCTATTTATACGACTCTCAACCATTATTGTCTCTTTGCAATCTGCGGCTGTATTTTACATTTTTCTTATCGCAGATATTGACACATTTCGTAATTACATTATGAGTATAGAAATATTACAATCATAAATACATCGAGAATATTATTACAGCAAATATAACAATAATAACAATACAAAATTAAATAATAATTTTTGTTAAATAATTACAGTATATACAAATTGCTTCATAGCGGCATTATTGTGCAACTAAATTTTAGTTTATTAACAGTGTGTGTGATGCCAGGGTACGTTACATTGCCCCCTGGCAGCATTTGGCAAAGAGTTTCTATACTTTGACACAATGGTGCCAGTAACGTTCTTTACAATTCTGTATTTTTTTATGGAATGGCTCTTTTAATTAGTCCCAGGGTTATATATGTTCATGGATCCCCCATTTGGGCGAAGGCAGACAGGAAACCTGGGCAAAACTGTGCCGGAGCCCAGCCATCCCAGTTGGTTCATGATTTATCTTGTCTCTTTCACAGTCATTCTTTTGAATTGATTTAGCAGTTTGTCATCTACGGTTACATAGTATCACAGTCACAAACAGTTCGACGAAAGTTTAATGTGTGTGATTAACAACTCGTAATTATCATTTCTGCGATATACTGCAAGGTCACTTCTCCTAGGACATATCACTTAGTTTTTTGAAATCATTTAGCACAACGTCACTTTTCATAATGTTCCCACTACCTACGTGTTACAAATCCATCTCCTACACTTGTTAGTGTTCATTTTCTCTCGTCAATTTACGGGTATACATAATAAGTGTTCAATGCGTATCAAAAATCGAGTTCATTGACATGTTATGCAGTTTGTGTAAATATTTTGGATATGTCAATAACGCTGCAGTTGGTGAGCGGTGTGGAGTGATTGTTGAGCGGCGCTCGGCGCGGCGCGTCGGCTCCGTGTAGGTCACCGCCCCCGGTGTTGACAGCTACGGCGCGGAGAGGCGTGTGGCTGTCTGGTCTGCTACGGGCTGCTGCGGCCGCTGCATGGCTGAGGTAGCCGGATGCGTGTGACATCTTCTTGCAGTGCTCCATCAAACATGCAACAAGTTCACAAACAGTGTACTATCCTTATGGGCATTTTTCCTGCTGTGGGAAAGAACGCACACAGTTATTGGCAGTTATTATTCAGTAGGCCTTCACTAGTCTGGTTTGCACAATGTTTCGTTGTCACAGTAACACGTTTTATGGGCACACAATATTTTTTCACCATGTCATGACTTGTCATTACTCACACGCCAGTTTTCACCTTAGGACAAAATGTATCTCTGTAGTCAATTCGCTCTTCTGGCGTCCCTTGACACACAAAGAGTTATAGTTTGACACTAACTTGGTCTACCGACTGTTATCGGCTCACTTTTCGTGTCGTGCTAGTTCCTTGTCCACTTGCACACACGGCGATGATACAGTTTCTTATTGCTTGTTCAAAACAACCTCGTGACGTATTGCTGCAGGTTTAACAGTCACTGTCTGTCTCTGCCACACAATACTGCACTGTTGTTTAAGTTTTTTCAGTTACAATGTCCGTTGTGCAATTTTTTTGTAACAGCACATTCGTAACTTCTTTGTTTGCTCTTTACCAAGGTGTGTGATATTTGCGTACATGGTAACAAATATTAAAATTTCGTATTAGTTTGCCCAAAAATCATCTATATTTATGTTCGAGTAGATTTTATTTGTGCATTCCAGCCGGATTCAGGCATATTGTTCAATAACTCCTTTGAAATTATGTCTCACTTTACTCGCAAGGTCCTACGTAACTACAGTGTAGTCTGTGTAGGCTAAAATTGACTTGGACTGTATCAGGTTAGCTCTTTTAACTGATTGGATATGCACATGCTTCAATTGAAGCTTCTTTGTGCGTATCTTTGCGTTACTTAAATTTGCTATAAGTTTGCCTCCCATGGTGCCCTCGGGTCACTACTGGGTGCATTATTCTCTTTGACAATACTGGTTTGAAAATAAAGTTCTCAGGGTCTCATATTATTGATTTTATTTTGGGTTCGAATCTGTCAATCTGACGGCTACACACACACACATACACACACACACACACACACACACACACACACACACACACACACACATATATATATATATATATATATATATATATATATATAATAGCAAAGATTGTACCAAGAAATATTTCAAGTTTGACACACATATAGAATATTATGCAGTACACAAACTAATCACTAGTAAAATGTTCATCCTGACTGATCTCTGTCACAATTTAACACTATAAATAATTGCACTAATCAGGTTATCTGTCCAGACATTTAGAGCATGTTTAAGCTAACACTAATTAAAATGAAGATATAACACAAATATTCAAAAACCACCGAGAAAGTCAATCATATTCTTATAACTAAATACTTCTACACTAATAAATTATCTCTACAGATCACACATCATTAATGTTTATTCATTTTCAAAAGAATGGTGTACCTTTTTTTTTACATATAACACATAGGACTATTAGTCATTTACTGTAGGAATATTTTCACATCCTTACACAGATACAGTCCCCGTACTCTCCCTGAGTGGGGATCTGCTAAGAGATAGCTACTATTTCCTTTTTGGGCCAAGGAATGGAGTATGAGGCTCGACAGTAGGTTTTGTGAGGCTTCACCGCGATGTTGTATTGATATCCCTTAACAATACCTGTTCGTTCTAAAAATACATCTGCATAGTTAGATAATAACTGTACCAAATCCTGCTGTTGCATTGAGTTCAAATTTTCGGACTGTGACACTTTGTTCACAAGTGCGTCCACATTTGCTTTTAATTGATCACTTTGTACGTCTGTATAATAGAGATTTTGTCCTAGAGAACGATTGTCTAAATGTAGTATCCACTGATTCCTACACTTTATGTTAATAGCATTACAATTAGGCACTGGTACCTCTTCAGGTCTGAGCATGGACAATTCTATCCTCCTACCCGCGTTCATCAAACTTACTTTTCCCCGAGAAAGGTCGATTACTGCGTCCCTTTCTCTCAAAAAATCTACCCCCAAAATGCAGGCTACATTTAAACCCTTTACTACCAGGAATGAGCACGCTATGGCTTCTCCCCCTATATACATCTCTACCCGCACTTGGAGTTTAATTATTTGTCGCTGTGCACTGATGGCTCCAGTGACTTTGCAATTGTTCACATTAAAAGTCAGCATACGCTTTTCTTTCCCCAGTACTCTGAATAAGTCCATACTCATGACACTGACAGTAGCGCCTGTATCTACGATTGCTTGCACATCAATATTGTTAATTTTGATCTCTATTATCGCTTGTACTTTGTCCTTGTGCTCCTTTATGCACGTGGGTGGTTCAGTTATTAATTCATGTCCCATCTGATCCCCGTCATTATACCTGAGGATACAGATTCCCGATGTTTTGTTCTGTGTCATGCTGCTCTCACTCCAAACCTCAGCCGACGATGGAGAGCGTATCTCGGCTGAATCTAGTTTGTTGGATTATTACTGGTGGATGGGTGTGGCTGCTCTGTGTCGCTGACCTCTACTATGTGTAAGTTGTGTTGCGTCGGCCGTCACGGTTGCGCAATTGCCGAATTTTGTGGCGGCGGTCGGTTATTGTCATATCTTTCACTGTTTTGCCGGTCCGGACTGGGCCTGTGGTTCTGTGGCCAAGTTCGGTTTGCATCGTTATAGGTATTACTGTTCCACGGCCCCCTGGCATTTTTCCATCTACTATTGCTTGGTGGACCTGTTTCATACCGGTCCTCTGACCTCCTTTTCCGGTCATTATTCACCGGCGGACTATTGCCGTTCCGGTCTCTACCTCTATTTCCGTTTTGCACATAATCTTGTCTCCTATTGTTACCTCCGCCGTTTCCATTATTTGGTGGAGGTGTGTTATTTCGACCATTTCTGTAACCGATTCCGTTACTTCTAGCCTGTTCAGAGGCTGCCTTAACATCCTCCTGAATCAAGTCAATTGAGTCCAAAACAGACAGGAAATGTTCCACGTCGTTCTCCGGTACGTGTATAAGATTTTCCTTTACGTGTATCAGCAAGTGTGATTTCAAAAGTCTGATCAAATCCCGGGATGAAATCTGCTCGTCCCAGTAGCGGGTCTTATTAATGTATTTCTCTGGATTATATACATCTTTCCGTAATGTCTCCTGAATACATGTTGACCAATATTTGGCCCAGAATGCCTTTTCAAATTGCTCATATGTGTCGCAAATGTCAGCTGCTTCGGTTGCCCATAATGCAGCATCTCCTTGTATGTAAGACATAACGAACTGTACTTTCTATATATGACTCCAAACGCTAGGCAAAATGTTTCTAAATCCCTTGATAAACACTACAGGGTGAACAGATTTCTTCTCCGTTCTGAAGATCTGAAACTGTCGGTTTCTAATCAGGCTTTCTTCATTCACTATTTTGGGGTGACATTTGTTTGTTTCGCTAACATTGGTTGCCTGTTCTGTCTCGCAGTCGCAATTTTTCACTGCTGTACTTATATGCCTTTCATTGTTGGACCTGGCTGGCGTCACACACGCCTGTGCGTCGCCGTGCAGCAAGCCGCCTTCCAACTCCGCAAGACGACGATTGACACTCCGCTGCCACAGCGGAATGTCAGTGTGCACCACCCCTTCCAGGTCCTGCCCTTCCGCATTGGAGCCCAAGTCTTTGGCCTCAATCGCGGCGTGCACCTTCTCGTCCATTTCCTTTATAAATTGGTTTTCAATTTTGTGCACTTGTTCCGACATTTTCTGCTCAATTACTTGACTTGTGTCAATTTCTAATTGTTCCATCGTGTTAGCCAGTACACTAGTTTCACCCACGATACTGGCGTTAGCCATTTGGATATTATCTACTCTTTCGCCCAGTTCTTGCACCGCTTTTGGTATGGTTTCATAGTTTTGTCTCAAACTAACAATCTCACTTTGCATAGCTTCCAAAGATTGCATTAACTGCAAGTCTCTCTCATCCTGGCGTCGATCACGCTCTGCTTGTTTAGCATCACGTTCTCTATGGCGTTCTGCTTGCGTACGTGCAAATTCAGCCTACCAATCTCTAGTCACGTTTTGCTTGTTCATGCACAAACGTACCTTGGAAATTGAGCATTCACTCGAACATAACTCTTAATAATTGCACTTCTTACACCTCACCATTCTCTGGTCCGTGTCTAGTGCTTGTGGGTGGTACAGTATTTCTACTTTCAACTGAATCACTGGCTGGCAGTGACAACATTTCTTGCCCTTCTGCCCCCAGATTCTCACATTGTACTTCCTGAACTACGTCACTAACATTACCTTGTGCCTCACTTTCTAACTCGGTATCACTGCTTGCTAACTGTTGTTCATTATCCATGTTTTTATCTTTCTGAATACGCAATCTAACCATAGTCAACAAAAGAAACAAAATCTGAACTAAATATTCTAACACTCAGGTTTCACTGACATAATCACACAAGAAATTATCGTTTGTTGAAACATACTTATTATATACTACGATGACTAACTACTCAAATGTCCTGTTATTTTTAAAAAAAAGAACACTAACAACAAGCACACCACTAATGATCCGAGAACACTGCACTGAGGCTACTTTACTACCCACAGGACAACTACACTGTAGCTTTACCTTTTGGTGACATATCTTGGGTGCAGCTGCCCCCTGGTATTGTGGTAGGTAATTAATTTTTCGATATAATGAGCTCTCTTCTTCAGCTTGCCTCTTGGTATATAGTGTTCTCATGCAAAAAATCATATACAGGTATTACCACACAATATTGGTTAGGCAATACATACAATACATGAAAAGAATATTAATTGATCTCCAACAAAGTTCGACTACAATAATTCCCTAGTTATCTCATGGGTATTTTGTGGCCACTGCATATTCGAGCCCCACGTTGGGCGCCAATTTAATGAAATTAAATTTAAAAAAAATTGTAAAATGAAATGAAACGATTTTGATTTGAAAAATGTACGGGGGGGATTGTAAATGTTACTTTTTAAATTGTTTTTTGTTATTTGCTTTTGTTTTGTTTTAGTACGAACTTTGTTGTAGAACCCCTTATTTACGTGTGGTAATAAAACTTTATTTAGATAGAATTAAGTACATTTAAATTTACGTGAACTTAATCAACCCTCTGTGATGTTACAAAATAAAAGTGATGTTGTTATTCAATGGAAAGTTGGAAATTGAGATTTAAGTAACTGTTTTATCAATCACAATTGGCGTAAGAGTCATGGATTGACCATTGTCATAAAATATTGCATTATGAGATGTGAATAGTTTTTACTTGCAGTTTCGCGTGGCTTGAGGCAGTCACAACTAGCGTGCTATTGATTAAGAAGTTGCGTTATCGTCTTTCTAATTACTTCATGATCGTAGATACGATCATACCCGGTTGTGAAGTTATTGTTATGACAAAACAATTTCCTAAGGGACCAGAAAGTTCTTAAGGGCGCAAAAACAACTGTAACATCACACAAAAGGGAAATTCAATATTAAAGCTGATGCAAGAAGACGATAAAACAGTTTTCTTTTTATCAATGTAACACGCACATTGGACTGCTGATCTTGGAGTCTGTAATATTAGCAAAATGCGTAATTAAAATGAAAATAATACTGAGGAGATAATAGAAATGAGCACTGCTAAATGATTCAGTATTCCCAGAACAAATATTTATTATAACTAAAACATATATCGTACCTTAAGCTTAATACTACAATGACGGTAGATTTTTATGTCCATATCATGTCCATTGAGCGCTCTTTTATATAGCCATTGTCCTCTTGAGTCGCTCGTGCTTCGTCACGGTAAGTTACCACAGTTCTTCTTCCTACACTTCACTCAAAACTTAGACAGAACACGTTTTTATTTATTTAGTAAAAATAATTAGATCGGACCGCCACAAATCTGCGTCCGTCTTACTCGAGAAAAACAGTAAAAGTCTTTTTAGCGCTCAAGGCTTCATTTGTTCTCCAGCGAACAAAATAGTGAAGGATCGCATATCCATCCGTACTTTTCTGTTTATATTGCCGCCCAAAGACGACGAATTACATTATTTAGAAAATCCCACCGTCGCTATGCGACGCCTTATTATATATTAATCATTCTTTATTAACAAGTATTTGCCTTCTGGCTGAATTTGCTATTTTAATTAAGCCAAAAATAGCGAATATCACATTGCCTCCCATGAGGAGAGAGGGAATGCCGAAGGATTACCTCGATCCTCATGTCCTCATGAGATATTCGTGATTTTTGGTGTGACATTTACATAATGTTACTGGCGTACAAAGTACATATATTGAAATTACATTTATAAACATATATCAGATATTTATCATTTTTCAAAATAAAGTTTTTCATTCTTTGTTCATCAGTCACTTCATACCATAATACCAAGATTAACATTTATGTGCATATTTAAGTTTGGTCCATATTTGCTTATAACAATAAGTGAACGTTCATTTCGCACTTCAGGGGATAGAATTCAGAAATTACTTTCTCTTGAGCTTAACAACTAATACATGAGTACAGTGAGTGCTTATTTTCACTAAACTAGAGTGGACAATGTTCGAGCATCTGTTGACTCCTTGTGGTTCAATAACAGTGTAATAACGTAGCACTACACTTCGTGATGCTTTCACTTTCTGTGTTAGCTGTCTACGGCGTTCATCATGCAGTACATCTGTCCTTTCCACTGTGGTGCCAGGAATTCAAGTGGATTCCCGGGTTTTTATTTACAATATGAAACAGAAGAAGTGGAAAATTATTAGTATGACTTACAACCTATTGGATACATTTGTTAAGGATCGGGACTGGTCTGGAGTTTAGGGTCTTCCTATAATGCACATTCATTTTCTTTGTCCATCAAGAGACAGGATTATAATTCATTTTGAGCAGTGTTCAGGAGTGCCGGTATTAATGGCTTTAAGGCCTGAGTAATCTAACAATCTACTTCTCACTCATCTTAACTTCAACTCAAGAAAATTGCTTAATTTACGTATGAAAATGTAGTCACACAAGTGTGCAAATGTCTTTCCTCCAGTATGTACGATTGAAGTCATGGCGGTTAGCAGTTTAAAGTTTGGATTGTTTCGTCACCCACACGTCAGCCACTCACAGCGGCTGCACAGTGTTGCGTGAGCTCCAATACTTAGTATCCGTTCGCGCTCAGGCTGTAACAGAGCTGCTGGTCGTCGATTGCTCCCTTTCTTTTTTTTTGTGAACTTCGTATCACACGAGTGCATCGATACAAACACCTCGCGCCCGTTTCCCATCGGAGGAGCCGGACACTGAAGCTGCCTCCATACTTCTCGGTCAACTGCCTCCCATGAGGCTCACAGGTAAGTGACGGCGAATGTTTTAGCTGTCGCTGCACTTAGAACAACACTGAACTTTGCGTTGCACCTGTTGTCGTAACCTTGACTTCTTTTTACACTTGCAGTACAACACTACCACTAGTATACAGTGAACAGTTATTTTTATTATGCACGTCGCACTTTAGTGTGCATCTACACACAGCATTCGTGCTTAGTTCCTTCGCCGATAGAGTTCATTTACAAAACAATCAATTTTGCAGGTTTCCTCCATTGGTACAGAAAGACTTACATTCTACTATTTACAAAAGATCACTTAAGAGCTAATATTTACAATTAATGGTCACTCCTCTTGTTAAGTCCAGTGAACAACTGCTTTATGAATGGACTCTTTATATCTCAAGATTTTCTTTCACTAGTGAACCTAAAAATATTCTTTCAAACTTTCTTTTAAGTGCTCATCTCCTCATTATGAAAACTACAGGTTTCGCAACACTCGTTGCATTTATTCTTTAGTGCACCCAAGATCATTTTCTACCGCCACGCAGCATATCTACTACTTAACGAGTACACGTTTAACGCTGAATCTTTTTTTTTTCTTTTTGTGCTTTCCTTTGTGCTTGCCAATTTTTTTTTTATATTTGAGGGCAGACTGGATAACAATAGGTCTCCCTCTTCGCTTCATGTACTCAGCAATCGTTCTCTGTTAAAAAAAATAGGGTAACGCGTGTCTACTATTTTTCGCATGAATGGAATTACCGACAGTTCACTGGGTTTACGCAACCGGTCCATAACAAACATTACCAAAGCTAGCGAAGTTCATCACGCTACGTGTCTCATTTCTCATAAGCACTGCTTTGCCTCGAAGCACACGTGCCTTTTACAAGTCGACCCTTGGTCTGGGTTAATGAACCAGGATCAAAAGGAACGGGCACAAGGAAAATGGATTTCATAAGAGGAGTGTCTTAGGAGACATTTTCGCAATAAAATCTGCGTGTAAATACAATTATCATAATAAACATAGGCACATATATAAATTTCAACCTCTTTCATTACAGCATGCTTTGCTACTTCTACGTCTTACTCTGGTTATAGTCAATATTAAGTTTAAATATCACTGCATTGCTTGTTCTTTAGATTAGCCTTCAATTAGGGTATTGAATGGTCGCTAGATTACACTACAAATCTTCTGAAGATCTTTACTTGGACTTATTTATGATACAGGGGGCTTGCTGTGTGGTTATTTAGTACTTCGATTCTACTGAAATCAATTCGTCAGCTAACATTCCTCATATACTCTTTACATTGGGCTCAGATCACAGGGAAATAGTTTACTTTCATAGCAATTAGTGGCCTCGTGGAGTACTTACGCTACGTTATTGATGCTTCATGGTTTGCCTCTATTTGTACTGTATTTCACCTAACTTAGTTTACTACAGCTTATTGTCTCCTTGCGTGGACACCTGTGGGTTACCACTTGTTTTTCCATGTAACAGCACGCTTTAACTGAACTTTAAGCTATTTCTTCTACTCCTGTCCACTGTCTGGACTGTTTGAACATGTACCCTTTTTTTTAAGCAGGTAATTTGGGCTTTTACAACAGAATTTCAAGTACTTACATTACTAAATATAAATCTATAAATCCTCTTGTACCTTGAGAGAAGTGCTTATTTACGAATCCTCCTCCATTTCTCACCTTTACATATTTATATAGCTCCGGGCAATCACCTCGCAAGCACTTTTTTTTTAATACTAACTTAAAATTAAATTGAAATTCTTGGTGCAACCTCAATTTCCTGCTTCAGCTTGTTGAAGAAATATCAGTTCATGTCCATCACTATAAACAATTTTTCCATACATAGCATTTATTACTTAAAGTTTACATGTAGTAGCCGTTACCATGTAGTCAGTGCGCTGTTCAACACAATACTTATCATTAACAGTTCACACAAGGAAATTTCCAGTACGCAAGAGACAAGAAACCAAAACAGATTCTATCTGCAGTTGAGGCTGTGTCTGTAAACTAACTCTCTGTTTCAATGGACCAATCGCTCCCGATATGGAGCAACCCTGAATGGGCAATGATAAAACTTTTGAAACAGAAGACACCTGTCTGAAGAGACATGATGACATCACATTAATGTTTGCTCCTGTATCAACAATGGCTGTGACAGGAATGTTGGCAATAGAAATCTTAATCGAAGCCTGGATCTGTTCATCATAAATGTCATTAATGTCTTGAGCTTCTAGGTCAGGTGCAAGGTCATCTCGTAAGTCGGTCTCATGGTCGTACCGTATCGCATTAACATACTCAGAATCAGAGTATTCGTTAGTACCCCGGAACCGGCAGCGACCTCTAGGAGGCTGAAAGGCGCTGCCTCTAATTTTCCGCAGGATGTTTAACCTGTTTGTCATTCATGGCCTTAAGTGTTTGTTCCGTTTCATATTGGTGCTGGTTATGTGGTACACATGCCGGTGTAAAGGGGTAAAATCCACTGGGTGCATTCACTTGTGAATAGAATACTTGAGACGGCTGATGTCGCCCGATCTTTTGGTTGCCGGCAAAACCATTTCCTTGTGAAGGAAGGTTCGCATTTGGTGCCATTTGAAACTTGTTCCGCGGTCCTCTATCCTGTGAAAAGTTGTTCTGATGTTGTGCTGGGTGGCCTCCGCCTTGCCCATGCCACTTGCTATTTTTCGACCTATAACTTTGATTGTACACTGGCCCATTTGAAAAATTACCACTAGTTTGTGGAGAATTTCCATACTGCTCAGGCGCAGAATTGAAGGGTGGGTTTCCGTACTGATGTTGTACCTGGTGATTGTAAATTGGGTGGTATCTCTGCTGATTACTGTAATTGGTTTTCTGCTTCCGTTTAAAGTTATTGCCGTTTGCGTTTTGATAACCGCTGGCAGGTTGGTAACAGCGGTCGCAGTAGCTCGCTCTCTCCTTCGGCGCATTGTTTTCCGCGTGCGATGCATTCTGCTGGCTGCCAGGGAAGAATTTGCCGCTGCCAACCTTGGAGTGCACATCCTCGCTAATTAAATCTAAGGAATCTAGCACAGAAAGGAATAAATCCGTGTCTTCTTTGGACACATTTACTAGTTTCTCTCTAATAGACACAGGGAGTTTGCTTTTGAGAATCATAATTACGTCCTTGGAAGAAATCGGAGAATCCCAGAATTTAATTTTTGCTAGATACTTCTCGAAGTATCGCCGGAGACTTCCATGCTTCTCATTGAAAATTTTTGCGCACCATACACCTCCTTCCTTAATCTTTGCTGTACCCCATTACTCCAAAATTTTGCCAAGAACATTTTCTCAAACTCTTCATAATTCCTACACGTGTCTACCATTTCCGTTCCCCATAATGCTGCATCACCAGAAATAAAGCCAGTGACGAACTGAATACGCTGTCTGTCTGTCCAGCTCCTGGGAAATATCCCGGAAAAATTCTTTAGGAACACGATGGGGTGTATTTCTCGTTTCTGCGGATGAAAAACAGGAAAAGTGCGATGCTTAATCACACTTTCCTCTTGCATTAAACTCACAATTGTGGGCGGATCATTTAGTTTCCCTACTCGGGACTCAACTGGACTGTTGTTTTGCATGTGCATCAGGCGGTGAACGATAAGGAGTTGACTGACATTCGTCACCGTCTAAAGAGTTGTTCCCTATAGTTTGCGTATGTGTGTGCGGATTTTCTACCCAGTTTCTCAGCATTCTGACTTCGTCCACTACTTGCTGCTTCCACTCGGGAAGATCCCGTGTAAGTGTCCTCCGAATCTGTCCCAATTCAGAAACCACTGTGTCTCCCGACTTACCAGGAGCAGCTAAGATTTCATAAGTTACATTCTTGACAGTCTCTCTAAGCTCCTCCCTGACCTTCTTTTCGATAAAAATATCTTTACCCTTTATCCATTCACCGTAGTGTTCCGACAATACCTCTGCGTGTGCTTTCACGGTCCTCTTAACCTGTTCTTCAATATTGATTGAGTCTATCTGCCTCGACAGATCCTCCACTACACCTTCAATGTCAGATACTGCATTTCTAACTGAGTTTATTTCTTTGGTAGCTGCCTGAATTTTTATGTTTAATGTTCCAGATACTTCAGCTATTTCACTTTTCACCTGTTTCTGCATTTTATGAATTTGATCACTGATCTTAGTTTGCACCTCACCCAAATGGGTATTTAATTCAGCCGTAATTTCTTTATGCAGATCTGTTTTGATTGTGCCTATCTGTGTTTTTAATGATTCGCTTACAGCATCTAATCGGGCGTTAACAGTCTCATTTTGTGTTTTTATAGTCTCATTTACTGCGTCAAACTGTTGTTTCAGCATTTCCATTAACGCACCGAGGTCATTTGTAGCTGCAGCGGGAAGAGTTTGGACTTTAGGGTCACTTTCCCCTGTTACAGACATGGTTAGTTCAGTTTCCACACGGGAACCTACCGTTCGCGATCGTAAAGGGTATGGAACACTATTAACGTCTTCACTCCCGTCTCCTGTTGTCACCTGTCTCTGTTTACTATCTGCCATTTTCGTCAGTAAATCACGTGCTACGCAAGGCTTTCGTCGTTTGTCAGTGACGTTGTGCGTCCGCTAAGAGCACCGCTCTCGCGTGAGCAACAAATGAAATTCTACCTGGCGAGAAGACAAGATGGAACCTAAAAGTTTCAGACAAATGAATGAAGATGCTCTTCACTGCAAATTGCACACACTATCCACCATGTTGAAAATGCAGTACAGCTATACTAACAATGGGGAGAAATAATTTCTATTATCAGACTACGAAGAATTTTACTTTGAGAGATAAAATAAAGCAGATTTTCTATAGCGGGAAGGAGATAGAAAGGATGTGGATCGATTTGGAAAAGCAACGTTGCTAGTGAAGCACTACACTGCGTATGCAAAATTCTGACTTACTTTTTGATGGCTTGGTTACCGCTATGTTGTCTCAGCAAATTCGCGTCTCTTTTCTTTTCGTTTCTCGGTAATTAAACTGCGTTATCGACTAGCGTATTTTCCGTCTTTCTCTCAGAGAGATGATGTGTACATGAAACGACAGAACATTTATTAACACAAGCACATAGAAAATTTTCCAAGAATTTGAACTAATTTTTGGTCAAGTCCCTGTTCGGGCGCCAAGTGTGATGTTACAAAATAAAAGTGATGTTGTTATTCAATGGAAAGTTGGAAATTGAGATTTAACTGTTTTATCAATCACAATTGGCGTAAGAATCATGGATTGACCATTGTCATAAAATATTGCATTATGAGATGTGAATAGTTTTTACTTGCAGTTTCGCGTGGCTTGAGGCAGTCACAACTAGCGTGCTATTGATTAAGAAGTTGCGTTATCGTCTTTCTAATTACTTCATGATCGTAGATACGATCACACCCGGTTGTGAAGTTATTGTTATGACAAAACAATTTCCTAAGGGACCAGAAAGTTCTTAAGGGCGCAAAAACAACTGTAACATCACACAAAAGGGAAATTCAATATTAAAGCTGATGCAAGAAGACGATAAAACAGTTTTCTTTTTATCAATGTAACACGCACATTGGACTGCTGATTTTGGAGTCTGTAATATTAGCAAAATGCATAATTAAAATGAAAATAATACTGAGGAGATAATAGAAATGAGCACTGCTAAATGATTCAGTATTCCCAGAACAAATATTTATAATAACTAAAACATATATCGTACCTTAAGCTTAATACTACAACGACGGTAGATTTTTATGTCCACGTCATGTCCATTGAGCGCTCTTTTATATAGCCATTGTCTTCTTTGAGTCGCTCGTGCGTCGTCACGGTAAGTTATAACAGTTCTTCTTACACGTCACTCTAACTTAGACATAACACGTTTATATACATTCAGTAAAAATTAGATCAGACTACCACAAATCTGCGTCCATCTTACTCGAGAAAAACAGTACAAGTCTTTTTAGCGCTCAAGGCTTCATTTGTTCTCCAGCGAACAAAATAGTGAAGGATCGCATACCTACCCGTATTTTCCTGTTTATATTGCCGCCCAAAGACGACGAATTACATTATTTAGAAAATTCCACCGTCGCCATGCGACGCCTCATTATACATTAATCATTGTTTATAAACAAGTATTTGCCTTCTGGCTGAAAGTATTAACTACTCGTATTTGCTGTTTTAATTAAGTCAAAATAGCGAATATCACACCTCTCATGCTGATAAATTCACATTAACTGATTAAGAATTGTTAGTTGAGAATTAAATCTTTTACATAATTCGGCCTTGGCACACATTTTCTAAATGCAGTGGTTTTTTTTTAATATTTACTGAATTCTTCCCAGCGTTAGCTATGGAACACAAGACTGTCTCTATTAGCAGAAAATGGTTACATATTGCCAAGCCGACGTTTAATTATCATTGGTAAAACACACTTCACTATACATTTTAGTTATTTGAAAGAACCAACAAATTGTTAAATTTCAACGTTAACTATCCGTCTATGAATGCACAAATTTGAAACTAGTAATAAATTCCGTCAGTCTCTGGATCGCTGTAAAAGAAAAACATTTTCTTAATTCACTCCTAATTTTTCTTAGCGGAACAATTTTTTAAATGTGCCGCCGCTGCAAATCGTTCGGTCGCGGCACAGCCCAGCAACACCAGCGATAATTGCTAAAATGCTGAAAATTCTTTAAAGAAATATTATAGATGACATTTGCAAGCTAATTTACATTAGTAATGCACACTTTTGATAAATTATAATATATTTAGACCACAAAAATAATTCAACTTACATTAGTTTGTAATTTCTCCTCTAATGGCGGCTAAATCTAGATACAGACAAATGAAGTCTACCCATTCATAAAATGCTACGTCACAGGTTCCTCTCTCTCTCAGCTCTGGAGGAATACGACAAAGAATGCACACTATGTATTCCTATTTATACGACTCTCAACCGTTATTGTCTCTTTGCAATCTGCTTCTGTATTTTACATTTTTCTTATCGCAGATATTAACACATTTCGTAATTACATCACGAGTATAGAAATATTACAATCATAAATACATCGAGAATATTATTACAGAAAATATTACAATAATAGCGATACAAAATTAAATAATATTTTTTGTTAAATAATTACAGTATATACAAATTGCTTCATAGTGGCTAATATAGTACAATTAAATTTTAGTTTATTAATAGTGTGTGTGATGCCAGGGTACGTTACATTGCCCCCTGGCAGCATTTGGCAAAGAGTTTCTATACTTTGACACATTGGTGCCAGTAACGTTCTTTACAATTCTGTATTTTTTTATGGAATGGCTCTTTTAATTAGTCCCAGGGTTATATATGTTCATGGATCCCCCATTTGGGCGAAGGCAGACAGGAAACCTGGGCAAAACTGTGCCGGAGCCCAGCCATCCCAGTTGGTTCATGATTTATCTTGTCTCTTTCACAGTCATTCTTTTGAATTGATTTAGCAGTTTGTCATCTACGGTTACATAATATCACAGCCACAAACAGTTCGACGAAAGTTTGTTGTGTGTGATTAACAACTCGTAATTATCATTTCTGCGATATACTGCTAGGTCACTTCTCCTAGGATATATCACTTAGTTTTTTGAAATCATTTAGCACAACGTCACTTTTCATAATGTTCCCGCTACCTACGTGTTACAAATCCATCTCCTACACTTGTTAGTGTTCATTTTCTCTCGTCAATTTACGGGTATACGTAATAAGCGTTTAATGTTTATCAAAAATCGAGTTCATTGACATGCTATGCAGTTTGTGTAAATATTTTGGAATATGTCAATAACGCTGCAGTTGGTGAGCGGTGCGGAGTGATTGTTGAGCGGCGCTCGGCGCGGCGCGTCGGCTCCGTGTAGGTCACCGCCCCCGGTGTTGACAGCTACGGCGCGGAGAGGCGTGTGGCTGTCTGGTCTGCTACGGGCTGCTGCGGCCGCTGCATGGCTGAGGTAGCCGGATGCGTGTGACATCTTCTTGCAGTGCTCCATCAAACATGCAACAAGTTCACAAACAGTGTACTATCCTTATGGGCATTTTTTCTGCTGTGGGAAAGAACGCACACAGTTATTGGCAGTTATTATTCAGTAGGCCTTCACTAGTCTGGTTTGCACAATGTTTCGTTGTCACAGTAACACGTTTTATGGGCACACAATATTTTTTCACCATGTCATGACTTGTCATTAGTCACACGAAAAGTTTTCACCTTAGGACAAATGTATCTCTGTAGTCAATGCGCTTTTCTGGCGTCCCTTGACACACAAAGAGTTATAGTTTGACACTAACTTGGTCTACCGACTGTTATCGGCTCACTGTTCGTGTCGTGCTAGTTCCTTGTCCACTTGCACACACGGCGATGATACAGTTTCTTATTGCTTGTTCAAAACAACCTCGTGACGTATTGCTGCAGATTTAACAGTCACTGTCTGTCTCTGCCACACAATACTGCACTGTTGTTTAAGTTTTTTCAGTTACAATGTCCGTTGTGCAATTTTTTTGTAACAGCACATTCGTAACTTCTTTGTTCGCTCTTTACCAAGGTGTGTGACATTCGCGTACATGGTAACAAATACTAAAATTTCGTATTAATTTGCTCAAAAATCATCTATATTTATGTTCGAGTAGATTTTATTTGTGCATTCCAGCCGGATTCAGGCATATTGTTCAATAACTCCTTTGAAATTATGTCTCACTTTACTTGCAAGGTCCTACGTAACTACAGTGTAGTCTGTGTAGGCTAAAATTGACTTGGACTGTATCAGGCTAGCTCTTTTAACTGATTGGATCTGCACATGCTTCAATTGAAGCTTCTTTGTGCGTATCTTTGCGTTACTTAAATTTGCAATAAGTTTGCCTCCCATGGTGCCCTCAGGTCACTACTGGGTGCATTATTCCCTTTGATAACACTGGTTTGAAAATAAAGTTCTCAGGGTCTCATATTATAGATATTATTCTGGGTTCGAATCTGTCAATCTGACAGCTACACACACACACACACACACACACACACACACACACATATATATATATATATATATATATATATATATATATATATATATATATATATATATATAACAGAAAAGATTGTACCAAGAAATATTTCAAGTTTGACACACATATAGAATACTATGCAGTACACAAACTAATCACTAGTAAAATGTTCCTCCTGACTGATCTCTGTCACAATTTAACACTATAAATAATTGCACTAATCAGGTTATCTGTCCAGACATTTAGAGCATGTTTAAGCTAACACTAATTAAAACGAAGACATAACACAAATATTCATAAACAAAAGAGAAAGTCAATCATATTCTTATGTAACGTTCCCTGCCAGGACACACACTATTAATAAACTAAAATTTAATTGTACTATATACGCCGCTGTGAAGCAATTTGTATATACTGTAATTATTTAACAAAAAATATTATTTAATTTTGTATCGCTATTATTTGTAATATTTTCTGTAATAATATTCTCGATGTATTTATGATTGTAATATTTCTGTACTCATGATGTAATTACGAAATGTGTTAATATCTGCCATAAGAAAAATGTAAAATACAGAAGCAGATTGCAAAGAGACAATAACGGTTGAGAGTCGTATAAATAGGAATACATAGTGTGCATTCTTTGTCGTATTCCTCCAGAGCTGAGAGAGAGAGAGAGAGGAACCTGTGACGTAGCATTTTATGAATGGGTAAACTTCATTTGTCTGTATCTAGATTTAGCCGCCATTAGAGGAGAAATTACAAACTAATGTAAGTTGAATTATTGTTGCGGTCTAAATACATTATAATTTAACAAAAGTGTGCATTACTAATGTAAACTAGCTTGCAAATGTCCGACAGTGAAAAAGTGATATAATTTCCATTTTATTTGATAATCATGCTATGGTTTGAGTAAGATTGTTTTTATGTAGGTTTAGAAATGGAAGTATGCGAATTTTCGTAACGTCTTTGTGAGGGCATAAATGGCTGGTGGTCATTTTGTTCGAAACTAGTAATGTACGAAAACTGGAGCAGCGAACATGCGTGAATGTGCTGATCAGCGGCGACAGGGCCCCTTTTTCGAGGTATCGACCTGCGATATTCTCGAGTGTCGATCGACGATATTTAGAAAACTGTCATGCACTCTTGTGGACTTAGAATATTCTGGTAAGGTAGCAAGAGCACGGACTCGCACTAGGTGAAGGATAGCTGAAAATTTCTTTGAAGATTGATCGCGCTTTGAGCTTGTGGTTTTAGCTAGTTTGCAGTGTGAAACCTTAATTTTGAACATTCGTGGTGGAACTTAAAACAGTTTTCAGTACCGGGACTTTCCGACAGTTCACATGGTGTGCCGCTGTGGTTTCTGGTATTTTAAAACTTCAGCACAGTCGTTAATTGATTCGAATTACAAAAGGTGATATTAAACACTGTTTTGTATTTAAATCAGAACAGCAGAGAGTTGTGAGCATTATGTTTCATCGCATAGTCCAATCAGTCCTCTATATTTTTTAACTATAGAAATTAGGTCTGACTAATCAGGGTGATGCGACAAATGCGTTTTGTTGGCCTAGACATTAAGGCGGGCACACAGTTAAAGCAAGGCAAACCGAAAATCATACACCGTGTGGTACCCCAGTCGTGCCATTACCTATCACTTCAACCGCAGCGTGTAGTTGTGCTGAGGGGTGAGGAGGAAGAGGACAGGCTGCAACCGGACGCTGCTGGAACGATCCACCCGTGTTCCAGTGAACCCCTTGAGTGCGAGTGTGGCGAACAAGCGCTGTATCGTGTGTGAGATACAGAGGCGAGCGAGTGTGCCGGGATATAAAATAAATAAATAAATAAAATAAATTATTAATTATGTATTATAGTGATTGGTTGTAATTAATATTTGCTTATCTGGAACGTGGACGTTCAATTATTTGGTATCAGACGCTTGATAATGGCTTTTTCGTAAATGCAATGCTATTCGTAGCTGACCGTGAAATAAGACTCAAATAATCGGACTTCGTATTTAAATCATTTCCAAAGACTGCTGCGGTAGGTGCGGACTCAAAATCTAAATCTCAATATTAGAATAATTTGCCAGCCATGTCAATTCGTCGTACAGAGGTGACTGTCAACTAAACATAAAAATGTTTACACAGTTAGTTAAATCAGATATATTCAACGAATAAGCCTACAGTTAAATAATTCAACTTACTTTCATAAATATAAATTCTTTACAGAATCGAGTGCCTAGTAAGATTGCAACTCGCAGTGTTCTTATATAACATCAAAAATGGCGGTTTGCCAGTTAATAAAATATACGTGCTTCCAGCCTCAGCTATTCTACAAGACCTCCTCCTTCTTAATGAAACATAAGAGTGTCATAATTGTATTTTGTTTTATCAGCGGCATAGCGCTGCAGTTCTGTGCCATAGGCTTTATTTATTTGTCAGAGATTAATTATTTAATTAAGATTTCGCGTTTTCGAGGAAACTCACGCACGGCATGCAAATGTGCCTTTATATTGCCCCCTGAATTGCGAGGCGAAAGGACACACCTGCAGGCGAGCAATTCACCTAAAGGCACAAGAAAATCTAAGTTATCTACAACTATTTACATGACATACATTATAAAGCATATATATATATATATATATATATATATATATATATATATATATATATATATATATATAATTTGAATGACGCGCGTGCGCCGTGAAAGTTCTTATGTAGGCAAAAATAGAGTGCGCGCATGCGCAGAAGCGTCTATGTGACTCCGGCACTGCCGTTATATTGTAAGTTTAGATCACGCGGCACAGTATTACTATTACTGTTCATATTGTTCGTGTGCGCGCGGGTTTCTTAGTCGTTGCACAAAGAAAATATTCCACCAAGATTACATATGAAGAGTACATTCTATGACAGGTAACTTAATTTTAAAATTACAGTATTTGTTATAATACAATACAACTTTAGATTGCTGAATGTTCTTAGTTACATAGTATTGTATTGAAATGCTTCAAAGAAAAATGTCTTTTGTTTCAGGTGCGTTGACCTATACACATCGTGTCGTTATTACAGTTTATATTCATCTGCTGCACAGTAATGTTTCACAGGTTAGTGTCGTCATGGTAAAGTTTTTTTTTCACAGTAACATCGCTATATAACAACGTAATTGATACATAAGCATGTCCATTTCCAATTTACATTATAGTCGTTGTGATTCAATTCGTCGTGACAAAAAGCATTGTTTATTACAGATCGGACGTCCATATACAGTTTGTTTTCGATATTCCGTGGAAGCTCGGTTGCAGAACCTCGGACGGCACATAGCTGGCGTCGATCCTTGGACAGACCAGGTAAGTGTGTCCGTCACATTTCGAGAACATTCCATTCCCTGAAGTTCCAACCAAAATTCTTCCACTCGTCGTGTTGTTGTCTGGACAGGCACGTTGTGACCATTTAATCCAGTTAACATCTTGAAGTTAGGTACTGTAGAAATGTCACTGGACGATGAACCAATTATGCACTTCACATTTTCAGTTTTTCTTTTAAAATATAGCTCACCTAAATGTTCGTAGTTACTTATTAAAGAAATCGTTCATCGCGTTTACAAAGGTACGATGCATGATGAATGTCATTAACAGTTTCTTTCACATAGGTTTCTGCGTAGTTGCAGACTTAGTAATGTACGTTAATGTCCGTGAACAGTGGTTCACTATGCAATTTTTTTTAAAGTTTTTCACATTTTGGCACTCGTTATCGTTCAGATTTTCACATAGTAACAGTTACATTATACATCATTTAAAAAAAACATAAGTAATCATACATATACACGTCACATATTTTCTTACCATAAACATAATACAGTTACACATAAACATGTTTACATCATCATTACATAGCTATAAATTATTACATTATGTCACATTTGATTACATGAATTGCAGATATTTACTTTCTCTTTAACGGTTTTGCTGGGATTTTATCGATGTTTTTTGTGATGTCATCTGAAATTAAGATAGGTTAGACACAACATTTATTACATCATTGGGCAAGACCAGGCGTTTTCACTACTCAATAAATATTCAAAATAATAAGAGTCGGAAAACTGTTGGATTCCTCGCGTTTTGTGCGTGTGTGTATAGTGTCTGTGTGGCCTTGGCTACTGGTAGATGCTTTTCTTGCTGAGAGATGTGCGTCTAATCTATTTCTCGAAGTAAAAGGTCCCTTCACAAATGACGCCTGTCGGTTCGTCAGGTGTCATACCAAGTCAGTGGTACCTACAGTCATAAATGTTCCGTGAAAAATTAATATATCATTCACTGCTACGTAATCATAAATTTTACCTTAATATTCAGTCTTCTTGGTAGTGCCGCGGCGTTGAAAGAAAAGTTCTTCTGTCTTCAAGTGCATCACTGGTACAGCTGAAATGAAAATTTCTATACTACTTATTATCTATGTTGTAGCAAACAGAGTTTTGAGAGTTGCTTAGCAATGTTTTCATGGATATGACTTTGACATTATTTAGCATGAAATGCTCTAAGATCACGGTGTGCGTATAGCCCAATAATTTTGTTAGTTCTAGGATGTTGTAACAGATACGCACCAGGATGCGGTATGTTAACAATAATATAAGGTCCTTCACATAGCAGATGCCACTTAGCATTGCGTCACTTGAGTGCTACAGATTTGTAATGAGTACGAAGTAGTACAAGCTTTCCTGCCTTGAATTTTTGTTTTCTTTTTATTATGTTTGTGTGATGTTTGTTTCGTATCTGTGCGTCTAACACTAGCATAATGCTACCATTTTTTTTACAACAAGTAGAGGAGTACAGCATGGTGAGGTGGATGGTCCAATGGTTTTCCAGTCTAACATTTGTTTTAGTTCTTGCCACACAGCAGGTCGTTGAGATAACGGTACATTATATGTCTTGTGGTAGAAGATCTTGTGAGACTTAACTTCAATCTTGTACACATACGTGTTGATAACAGCTAATCGTTTGGTAAAAACTTGTAAATATTTGGATAACACTTCCTGTAGTTTCATTCGTTCATGTACACTGAGAGCTGTATCTTCTTTTATCTTATGATCAACCAATATTTTCAAGTCCATTAGCTCTGTGTCAGATGAGTGTGTGTGCGTGTCTTGAATGCCTTTTTCAAGTACTAACTGAACCTTGTACCCTGTACAGTGTTTGTCATGCTTTAGAGTTCTCCTGTCCAAATCAATAATAATTACACTGCCTTTATCATTTAAAATACATTTACCTTTGGAGAAGTCTATAATGCAGTTCTTCTCGCTCATAATATCTAATCCTGATATGCAATTTGTCACAAGGTTTTGTACAACCAGGAATGGCCATTGTACGGTTCCATTACCTATTTTAATGTTTACAAAAACTTGCTTCTTAACCCTACATGACTTATTACCTAGAGCAGTAGTTATTTTACAGTTTTGGGCAGGAAACTCAGGCACAAGCTCCAATTCACACATCTCTTTTTATAGAAATTGAAAGACAAAACGCTCACAGCTGCACCTGTATCTAAGATAATAGTAGTTGGAATCCCACCTACTACACCAGTAGTAGACGCTAAAACAATTTCATTTGTGTTTGAACGACATTGTGTACTGTCTTGCAAAAGTTCATCTGATATATTCTCATTGTGGTAGTATCTTATAAATAAAACAGGTAGTTTTTGTTTACAATTATTAGGCATATCAAATTTTGTTGTTCAATGGTGGTGTCAAATAACTGATTAACATTGAAGTCGCCCCCCAAGAATTCTTCAGCCACGACCCGGGGCATAGAAGTGACTGTTTCTAGTTCGTTGGATTAGCATTTGTATTAGGTACTGACACAGATTGAGGTTGTGTATCAGGTGTCACTTCTATTATATTCACATTCGGATATTACCTGTTGTGATCTCCAAACTTTTGCGGTTGTTGAGGTTGTTGTTGCTGTTGCGCATTATGACATACCTGTCGGTCGTAAGGTATGCTTCAATTTTGTCCTGGTGGCTGCTGTGGTATAGTAGTGTTTGAATGAAAGTAGTGATCGCTACGAGTCCAGCCTTGATGCTGTCTTGGCTCGTAGTTATTATTGTTTCTATTTCTGTTTGTGTTTTTGTTGTTATATTTGTATCCGTTGTTAACGTTGTTGTTGTTATTACTACCGCGGTGCCTTTTGTATGGATTGCCGCATGAAGTGCTATTACTGTTGTAACTGTTGTTTGTATTGGAATACGCGTGTTGATTTTGATTTCCGTATTGAGACGGCATGTGAGTTTGCTGTTTTTGCTGTGCCGCATATCCAACTGTCGGCGCGCCAGAATTGAGTTGGCAAGCCTGCATGTTTTGCATACCACTAATATAAACATTGTGGTTGCTGTTTTGCCGCGCGAAGCGCTGATCTTCTAGTAACATGTCAACCGAATCTAAAGCTGTTAAAAAATAATCTGGATCGTCATCCGGAATATGTAAGAGTTTTTCTTTAATGTTGAAAGGAATTTGGCCTTCAACGCACGGAGTATATCACGTGTTGCGACTGGTTCGTCCAAAAAATGTCCCATGTTCAAGTATTCTTCAAAATATCTGCGTAAGTTACCATTTTTACTGTTAAAAGTTTCGGGTTCTAAAATTTGTCTTCTGAGTCGCTCCTGGACGGATTGCGACCAGAACTTGTTCAGAAAGGCACACTCAAACTCACTGTACGTGGTACATGCGTCAGCTTGACTGTATGCCCAGACAGCTGCATCGCCTTGGATGTAATCGACAATATATGAAATCTTTTTCCGGTCACTCCAAGTGCGTGGAAATGCGTTACTAAAAGATTTAAGAAAAATCACCGGATGAATGGTTCGTTTTTCTGGGATAAAAGTCTGAAATTGCCCGTGTTTTATTAAGCTTTCTTCTTCAATTGCATTATGATATTGATTTGTTCCACTGTAATTACTGTAATGTTCAGATGGCGAGTAATTACGATAATGTTGCTGTGGTTTACCATGATAATAGCTTGTGTTTGTGTTTGCACGTCGTGGTATGTGTTGTCGTGGTGTATTTTGTTCTTGTGTGTTTGTCGTGTGCGGTATGTGTGCGTCATACTTGTATGTATATTGGTTTCTGAACTGTAGATTTTGACTGATATTTTCGTTAGATTCAGACTGTGGTTGATCGGTGAATTGTCTCATGGGTGCAGTGACAGATTGTACTGCGTCACTAATCAGCTGTTTGTTATTAGTGATGTATTCCGCTACGGAGTCGTGCACAGTTGTTGGTAAATTTTCACGTATGCATCTATCAAAATGTTTGTCTTTGTTCTCTACCCAATTATGAAATTCTTTATTAATATTTTGAAAATGAGCTGTGGCATCAGATTGTAAGATGTCAGTCAGGTGTTGTTCAACATCGTCAAATTTATTCTGCACGTCAGTAATTCGTTTTTCAAGGTTGTCGTGTTGTGAAGGATATGTTTGAATTTGTTCAGTAAGAGCTTCACACGTGACATTAAGATTTTTTACTTATGTCTGTAAAAGTGCTACGTCATTTGTAGTCTTTTCTTGTATCGTATTAAGCTTGGAAAATTTCGTACTGAGTTCAGTCATCTCTTTGGTCAGTGTGGCGTCTGTAAGTTCCACACGTTTACATAAAGTGTCATTACCTGTCTTGATTGCTACGAGATCAGATTTAATTTCGTCATTTTGTGTCTTTAACTGTTCATTTTGTGTCTTTAAGGTTGCCATATTTTCTGCGTTTTGTTTCATTAGCATTTGTAACATGTTGGCAATGTTTGCTGTTTGCAAGGTATCTGTCCCCGCCGCGTCATTAGACGTGACGTCATGTATTAACATGGGCTCTGACTGAGACTTTGAAATTTTTGTGGTGGACGGCCTATTGTCAAAACTTCCATTAACACTTGCGTCAATATATGATGAATCGTCACTACCGGTTGCTGTCGTAAATTCATTTTCAAACATTTGTCTCTCGTCCGAGTCGGATTGCGTCTGAATAGTATGTCTTTGCTGTTCCATCTTTACGTATTGTTTTCTAGCTATGACCAAGCCACACGTAAGATATTCTTCGAGAAAATAAAGTTTGACACTGGTTTTAAAATAAAATGCAGCTGAACATGAATCGCTCGTAGCAACAATGGCTGTTTGTTGATTTAAAAATGTAAACTGAATATGGGATTATTGTTAATGGCTGCTGGCCATGTTACAACGTATCGTACAGAAGTCGGCCATATTGTACACTCGTGTATAGGTATTGTTGCAGAAGTTATTGTTTAAGGAAAAGCACTGAGAATGAAATTTATCACTGAAAACTGCTACGCGCGAAAGAAATACTACAGAATCTACTGAAGAGCTAATACACTGAATTATGCCGCTGGTCAAGCCTGCCAATGCACAGATGCTGCGTCTTACCTTATTTTGCTGGAAGCTTCATTGCGTCTTACCGCAAAATTTTAGAATTGGAAAATATCTTCAGATTTTTGTTATTCCTCATATATTCAAGTCCAGGTCCAGAAAGTTGATTTTTCAGATGAAACAAAGAGAACAATGTAACAAATGACAAAATAACAAGCCCGACACGCAGTCGCCAATATAAAATAAATAAATAAAAAATAAAATAAAATATTAATTATTAATTATGTATTATAGTGATTGGTTGTAATTAATATTTGCTTATCTGGAACGTGGACGTTTAATTATTTGGTATCAGACGCTTGACAATGGCTTTTTCGTAAGTGCAATGTTATTCGTAGTTGACCGTGAAATAAGACTCAAATAATCGGACTTCGTATTTAAATCATTTCCAAAGACTGCTGCGGTAGGTGCAGACTCAAAATCGAAATCTCAATATTAGAATAATTTGCCAGCCATGTCAATTCGTCGTACAGAGGTGACTGTCTACTAAACATAAAAAAGTTTACACAGTTAGTTAAATCAGATACATTCAACGAATAAGCCTACAGTTAAATAATTCAACTTACTTTCATAAATATAAATTCTTTACAGAATCGAGTGCCTAGTAAGATTGCAAGTCGCAGTGTTCTTATATAACATCAAAAATGGCGGTGTGCCAGTTAATAAAATATACGTGCTTCCAGCCTCAGCTATTCTACAAGACCTCCTCCTTCTTAATGAAACATAAGAGTGTCATAATTGTATTTTGTTTTATCAGCGGCATATCGCTGCAGTTCTGTGCCATAGGCTTTATTTATTTGTCAGAGATTAATTATTTAATTAAGATTTCGCGTTTCCAAGGAAACTCACGCACGGCATGCAAATGTGCCTTTATAGGGACTCGCCCCAGTTCACTGCTAGTAGCGCCACTTCACCCTAACGCGTCTGTGCGTAGCACACAAGTATTCAACCACAAATAAGAATAGAATTAAAAGTTAAAGTGCCTTTTTCAAACTTTGCCAACATATGCTTTAGTGTAATAATGTTTAAACTGTCAAGTATCAGATTGATAAGGTCAATATTTTACCTAAATACATACTCATCCGTGACGGCTATGACTCGAAGATCTTCGCTTTCTGTCTCCCGCCCACGAGGGCTCTGCGCAACATCTGCGAAGATAAAAAATAACATCGAGAGTGGGCCTCAACACGTACATTAGTGTAAGAGGTCGGCAGCGGCTCGGATTAGGACTTCTAAGCAATCGGAAGGGTTTGGGGTGGGTACTGACACTGTTTTACGAGAGCTTCCACGCCTCTTCAAATGATTCAAACGGCTCTGAGCACTATGGGACTTAACGTCTGAGGTCATTAGTCCCCTAGAACTTAGAACTACTTAAACCTAACTAACCTAAGGACATCACACACATACATGCCCGAGGCAGGATTCGAACCTGCCTGTAGCGCCCAGAAGGAGAAAAATTGAATGCGCTAAATATTAAACTTAGAAATGTGAAAATTTGTATGACGCTTATAGCGTTCCCAGTGAGGTAATCAGAAAACACTTAAAAACAGTATTTATAAAGAAGAGACTTTTAAAAATTGAATAATATGTATTTTTATCATTTCTCTGTGTAAGTTTCGAGGGCAATGAAATATAACAAAATGATCTATAGAGACGACAAGATACGCTCTTTTGTTAATTTTTTAGTCGTCTTCACTTCTTCTCTTGTCTTGGTTGTGTGTATACGGATATCTTGCGAGTGCTGGCAAATGTAAGCATATTTGTAAGCCGATAATATATTGATTTAATATTATTGTGCACTTTTAATTTGTAAGAGGTGATCCCGATTTCATGTCCGCCTTCCTTGAATTAACCTGCATTCAAGTAATTTACAGTTCAACAATCGCAACGGCCGATGCAGCCAACGGCGCCATTACGTGGCGATATTAACTTATAAAATTTAGCGGAAGCGAAATACTCGCCCGCTATTAACGTAATACACATTTTTCTCCACAGCCGCACGAAGTTGCAGAAAATACGTAGCTTTAAGACTCATTTTCAGTACCATAGTCGAGAGCCAGAGCCAGGACTCCGACTACAATACAGTGGTTAACGGAGGTATGAAAACATACTCTCGCGCGTGTATGGGCCGCAATTGTAATTAATAACTAAAGATCTTTTGCTTTAAAGTGAACTGAATAGCCGAGGAAATTAATATGAAAAGTTTATTCCAATGTTCAACTTGTATGCTCATGTTTTAAGATTCAGCGAGCCTAACATTCATTAACGTAACAAATAATTTAAGATTAATATTGTTAAAAAGGAGAACTTCAGGAAAGCATTTCACCATAAATCAAAATTGAATGAAATATCATTTTTATTAAAGCCCACCACGTAAGTCGGCAACAATCATAATAATAACAATAATAATAATAATAGTAATATATTAAATTACGACGGCCGACGGACGCGAGATTGGCTCCGCAACTTTGGGGCCCAATCAATATGATTATATTGTAATGAATGTAATTACGTATATGTCTAATTGTTGCAAAATATTAATGCCTATATGAATTCTTTTACATGCACAACAACAAAACCACACCCTGAGGAGATCTGGAGAAGAAAAAGTGTAGAAAAGAAAAATGATTGCGAGAAAGAAAAATAAGTAAGGTAACGCCTATTGTGCAAGCATCCTGTGTAGCTCTGTGCGGAATATCGAACCCATGTGGACATGAGATACCTTAGGTGTTTTGTGTATTTATATGTTTATTTTTGGAGGTTATAATTATTCGTGTGTGTATCAGTGTTAAAGATTCGTCAGTGGCTTAAAGTGAATTTATTATGGACAATCTAAAGCATCCGTACCAGACGAACAAAGTTTTGTTAATATGGAAAGTGAGGGTCATTTGCAATACTTAAAGGAATCCCAAGCCACCGCCTCGGATAACATAATTTCCGGATTGTGGGGCGAGGATCTGTGGACGGTGAATGACGTTCCACAGCAGAATGGGAATAGAATAACAACAACTCCACTGCCTGGGCAGGGGGGCCAATCGAGTGCTAGATTAAGTGGGGCACCAGTATGCTCACCGATTGCAGACCCATTTGCAGAATTTCTGCGCGGGTTAGAAGAAAGAGATAGCGAGAGAGATCAGAAATTGGGTCAGATGCTCTATGAGCAAGAGCAACAAAGAGGACAGAAAGAAAGGGAAAAAGAAAGAATGTCAGAACAGAGGGAAAAACAAAGAGACGAAAAACTGGCTCAGATGCTACATGAGCAGGAGAAAAAATTAATGCAAAAGCTCATTGAGCAAGAGCAGCGCAGTGAAGCGAAGCTAGACAGTAACCAAAGCAGTTAGACTGTCGATTCGCCGAGGTTTTCCCCAGGGTTTCCCTATGGCCGCGCCAAATGGGGAGCGAACAGTTGACACCCCTGGGACTTCAAGTATTACGGACTAACTCGTGATTGTATACCTTTGATGAATGCAAAAGTTGCAACCCTAAAAAGAAGCAGCCAAAATGAAACTAACTGTATTCTGTGTCCTTTTGTACATGACTGTATACGTAACCAATTGTATATTATATTGTTACGTAAATAACTTCATCTGTATTACACCCTATGTGCAACAAACCTCAGTAATTACAACGGTTTAAACATACGATGTGACATATGTAGACTGTGAAAGAAAAATCTGCGTGTGGGCACTGTGGACATGAAATAGGAAACATTGATGTAAAAAAAAAAAAACGAACATTTTATTTTGACATAAACATTTCGGGGAGCAATATAGCGTCCCCAGTGAGGTAATAAGAAAACACTTAAAAACAGTATTTATAAAGAAGAGACTTTTAAAAATTGAATAATATGTATTTTTATCATTTCTCTGTGTAAGTTTCGAGGGCAATGAAATATAACAAAATGATCTATAGAGACGACAAGATACGCTCTTTTGTTAATTTTTTAGTCGTCTTCACTTCTTCTCTTGTCTTGGTTGTGTGTAGACGGACATCTTGCGAGTGCTGGCAAATGTAAGCATATTGGTAAGCCGATAATATATTGATTTAATATTATTGTGCACTTTTAATTTGTAAGAGGTGATCCCGATTTCATGTCCGCCTTCCTTGAATTAACCTGCATTCAAGTAATTTACAGTTCAACAATCGCAACGGCCGATGCAGCCAACGGCGCCATTACGTGGCGATATTAACTTATAAAATTTAGCGGAAGCGAAATACTCGCCCGCTATTAACGTAATACACATTTTTCTCCACAGCCGCACAAAGTTGCAGAAAATACGTTGTTTTAAGATTCTTATTTTCAGTACCATAGCCGAGAGCCAGAGCCATGACTCCGACTACAATACAATGGTTAACGGAGGTAAGAAAAAACACTCTCGCGCGTATGTGGGCCGCAATTGTAATTAATAACTAAAGATCTTTTGCTTTAAAGTGAACTGACTAGCCGAGGAAATTCATATGAAAAGTTTATTCCAATGTTCAACTTGTATGCTCATGTTTTATGATTCAGTGAGCCTAACATTCATTAACGTAACAAATAATTTAAGCTTAATATTGTTAAAAAGGAGAACTTCAGGAAAGCATTTAACCGTAAATTAAAATTGAATGAAATATCATTTTTATTAAAGCCTACCACGTAAGTCGGCAACAATAATAATAATAATAGAAACATATTAAATTACAACGACCGACGGACGCGAGACACTTCAGTTCAACATAAAAATATTGACTACGTGACCCCATCAAGCTACCTCTAATAGCTCTCGAGTAATTTACTGAAAACTAAATTTGTAACGAAAACGTCCTTATTTGTAGTAGATTAAGTATCTGTTATATTGCTTCTAGAAACTTTTGGTTTCAGCACGTGATGAAACCTATTAAATAATGCTCCTATAACAAGTTTTAGGACCTTGATGTTAATAACAACCAATACAAGGTCTCTTAAATTTGTCGTTCAGACGTCATGTTCTGCTGTCAGTTCAATTCTAAAAATTCTAGAGGGCAACGTTTTAATGCAGGTGAGCTAAAACTTTTTCTGTGATTTTAACCGACTTACCTTCATTCATACAACAATTGCGAAGGTTCAAAATCGATTCATAGCATTGTTATTAAATATTGTGTGTCCAAGAAAGCTGCCGTTTATAGACTGCTACCGTGTGCAAAGGGCGGATAACAGCAGGTCCCCTGCGTCACTTATATAAATACAGCCAGAGAGGCAAGACTAGACTTCACTTTGCATCTAGCCCCAATAAGATCCGCGTCAGTCAAACGCCGGAGAGCGCGCTACCTCGGGTGACGACAGAGACAGGCTGTTACAAGACGCTTATTTTCAGTAATAATAAAAAGTGAACTCACGAAAATTACACTGTCCTAGATTGCCAAGATTTAGCAAAAGTAACTGTTAGTTTTCCGCCCGTAAGGTTAATAACTACGCTTGGCAAGTGGTGACGATTATTTTCCAATTTTGTGGCGAGGATCTGTTTTGGTTATCAGCAGTCAAGGCGAAAGACAATTCAGTAGGAACTTAGCGCAGAGGTCACCTCTGAACTCCTCATAGTGCTGTTTAGGATAGAGAGATTTACTATCAGTATCAACATAATAACTATTATAATGTCGTGCGTGTGAAACTTTACCAAATATATGTATCAATCAGAACTCAAAATCTTCTTTTATAATCATAGTCCTTATAATGAATTCTACTGTAATTGATGAAAGTATGTGAATGCAGCTTGCCGCTAACTTGGTGTAATGTTTTGTCTGTACAGAGGTGTATCTGTCGCCTTTATTACCCCT
Organism: Schistocerca cancellata; assembly: GCF_023864275.1. Classification (NCBI taxonomy): domain Eukaryota; kingdom Metazoa; phylum Arthropoda; class Insecta; order Orthoptera; family Acrididae; genus Schistocerca; species Schistocerca cancellata. Next base: position 195,705,113 of record NC_064628.1, read on the forward strand.
TCACTCTCACACATAAATCGGTACAATACACTTAGGACCTCCTGGTTTATCTTTTGGGCTTATCCGTGATAAGACAGGCAAACAATTATGCTAACTGAGGATTCTGAGTATTTTCTCGAGTTTCATTCGCTCTCTCTCTCTCTCTCTCTCTCTCTCTCTCTCTCTCTCTCTGTCCTTTATCTGTGTACAGCCCAATAGAATCTCTGGTGGAGCCCTTCGTCTTAATATTCAGCGGCTGGTTTGCTGGAAAAGATCTTTACATTTGTTATTATTGTTAAGCGCTGCATTCAGTTGGGAAAAATCGATCGTTTGAACAGTTCGTTCATTTTACGACAGATTTAGAATTTCAGATGTGGACGAAGCCTTTTTGGACGATTTTATCAAAACTCGGAGACTGCAGGCTCTCTTCGTCACAGCTGAAACTTCCCCATAATTACAGGGCCAAGACAATCATCAATGATTCAGACAGAGAACTCATTCGTCATTCACTCTAGAATAAAAGGGTCATAAACCTTATTTCTGAGGAAAATAGTATATTCAATCCATCTCCATTACATGTTCCGTTTTCTGTTGATTCCAAGTCTTACGTAATTTTCGTTTACCGTTTTTCTCTATCCACCAATAACACGCTAGTGGCACAAACTTTACTAGCTCGTTTTAGCGAGAAGAAGAGCAAATATCTCTTTTAGCAACCCGACAATCTTCCGACAGATACTTCCGAAGCTGTACTCCTTCTCTCTCTATCTATAATAACCATGGAGAATACATTTATGTATCTCTGTTATTCCAAAGAATAATCTTACTAGAAAAATACCTTGGCGTCGACGGGCTGTCGGCGCATATATTACTAGAAATCCGATCAGATACTTTCTAAAAGTGAATAAATGTGGATGATTTGATTGACCATTATTAATTATTGCGTGGTAGAGGGTAAATTTCCGTGGGGAGATTACAATGCCCCTCGCAGCGAGCGAAGTTTGTGAGCTCAATTTTGATTTACCGAACACACTTCGCGAACTATCTATTAGTGTGGATAACCCGGAAGTGATGATTGTCAGTCCTCCGACTGAAAAAGAGAATATTATATTTAAGACAGACGAAGAAAAGAAATGTTGAAAACAGAAAAAATGAAGAAACATGTACCGCGGCTGTATTGCTTTTACGTGCATCCAGGTGTTATGTTTGCTGTGCACAACCAAGGAAGATGATCTTTCATGCGACTGTTATCAGGGTCTACCCATTCGGGAACTTTCTTAAGCAGGGAAACCTTGGAAAACCTCTTAAGCCTAGACCCCCAGCCTACGGTACATAGAAGATAGGAAAGCCTATAGAAGAAAAAAAAATAATTTTGAAATAGATCTCTAAAGGAAAGACAGGGATCAATTTATGTCACGATTTTGAGAAGAGTGGTTTGTGCCTCTAGCAAAAAAAAAAAAAAAAAACCTTTTACAATAAATAGCGTGAATTTTCGTTTTACAATCTTCTTCCTAGGACAATATCTTGCGGTGCTAAAACTCCCCCGGGTCTCGCATGTCCCCGACGTCCACATTTGTAGTCGGTCTTCTACGCGGCCCCCTTTGTAGTTGGTCTTCTACGCGGCCCACAATGGGAAGAGTAGAAGGGACAGGGATACTCGAATTCACATGCAACATTCATCCCAAAAGAATTAGCAATGACCAAAAGGGAAATTCTTCCTGTAAGAGAACTGGTTAGGTTGCACCGTCCAAGATTCTCCTTTTTGAAAGCAAAATCCTTATGGCTTCATGCATCCTTTTTGTTACGACATACTTCAAAGAATTTAGCCATTAATTAATGATGTTGCCCAAAAGCATCATCATATTTACTCTCGTTTGAATACTCTTTTTGACTTTGCATCCCCACTTGTGCTTATAAGTCCAAAAGTTCTGACATATTTTCTATCACTGATTTGTTCTTCGTAATTTAAAGGATTCATGCAACTTACAATAGATTTTGGATTCAAATCATCGAATAATGGATAGTGTAGTTCCTTTTATACAAAGACATAATCCATCATTTTCTTGAAAAGTCATATAATTTATCTATACTCAAAACTTTTTATTCTAAATACATCTATTTCTCCGCTTGATTGCTGTGATGTAAAAGTTATTGGCATTGAGGAATGCGGATTCACTTCTTTCATTTATTCACTGATTCATACGGCGTTCATACATGCACATATATGGAAATGGATCTTTCAAACAAAATTTCCAAACGAACACGAACCATTAAATAACTACTACTTCTATGAATATTACTTTCTTTAATCGTTCATTAATAAATTAAAAACTCTTAACTTCTAATTATAACACCTTTTCTTTTTAAAGTTCAACATGAATCAGTTTACCCTCGCGTTTGGTGCGAGTCTCTTACAAAGCATATCTGTGTCGTCTATATCGATTTTAACTCTCGCGCCGACGTCAACTGTTTTGCGCGGGAAATTATCTTTGCGGCGTTAACCGTTACTCATTATTCACTACCTCAACACATCCCTTCACACGTTTACACATCTCAGCGTGCACTTGAGATTATATATGAACATTCACTCGGAATCTCTTTTGATTATTCAGCGTCATTTGCGGGAAACATTTCATTCTTCTTGAAGGTCCGTTAGATCCTTTATAAATCTTGATGACATTAGCAATGCTAAAGTTCCATGTTCACCCCAACCACAGGTGAAGCCTATCTCCACTATCTTCTTTACAACACTTGATAGTAATAGTTAGTCACTATTTCTATAATCTATGTCACTGTTTAACTATTTCAATTTAAAGTTTTCTAACACCACACACACAGTTTATTGTTTTTTACGAGCGTTCATCCCTGTCACTCGCAACACCATTCCTCCCTATCTTCTTATCTTCATTAAATTTTTTCAAATCGTTATGGGAAAATAACCCTTTTATTTTGTTCGATCCCGGGTATGCTAACAGATAAGCCCCAGGATTCGGAATTTGTAGGATAATGTATGGGCCAGTATATAGTAACTCCCATTTCTTTATACTTTTCTTTATTAAGGATGATTTGGTATGTCTTTTGACTAGTACCTTCTCTCCGACATGGTATGTCTGTACCCTCTTGATTAATTTGTCATATTGTTGTTTTCTCTGATCAGCTTTTCTCGTCATATTTATGATAGCTTGTCTTATTTTTTCTTCCCAAGGCATCTCAGTTTCCTGAGTTTTGGGCATATGGTCAGTCCAGAAGTTTTCCTCTTTTGCTTCGAACATCAATTCACGAGGTGTATATCCAGTTGAGGAGTGGGGCATGTTATTGTATATCTGCTCAAACTCTTCCACATAATTTGCCCACGCAGTCTGCTTATTATGGCAATATGTCCTCATAAATCGATTGAATTCTCTAAAAATCCTCTCAACCAAATTGCCTTGTGGGTGGTAAAATGATGTTAGTATGTGTTTCACACCGACTTGAGACAAAGTCTGTTTCCATCGGAGTCCCATGAATATTTTAGCATTATCTGTTATTATCGCCTTAGGTGTACCAACATGTGGAAGATAATCCCTTATCAATCTTAATACAATTACTTTGGCTGTAGCCGCCTTTATCGGGTATAGCTTTACGTATTTCGTACACACATCGAGAAATGCCAACACATATTTAACACCACCTCTTGAAGTAGGTAACGGTCCACACAGATCACACGAAATTAATTCTTTTGGTTCTTGGATTAATATAGAGCATAATGGGTGCTTAGTCCCTTTTGAATCCGGCTTTGTTTTTTGACAGATTATGCTTCTCTTTAAGACCTCATGCACTCTGCGCTTTATGTTGGGAAAATAACAGTACCCACTTATCTTGTCTGCACATTTTGTCGCACCGAAATGTCCCCAGGTTAAATGAGTGAACCATACAAGTTTTTCTATTTGCGCCTCAGGTATACAAACACACCAACGAACTTTGTTTGGCCTTCCGCAGCGGAAAAATAATACGCCATTTACCAGCTTGTAATAATTTGCCATCTGATCCGAAGGTTGCTGTTGTAATCTTTGAATGACACTTCCCCATTGAGCATCTCTTTTCTGTAACTGGGCCATATGCGCACACAAATTGACGTAGTACGTCTTAAATGGATTTTCCTGCAGCAGCAATACAGGGAATTCTGAGTTATTATTTATTTCAATCTCTTTGGTTAAACCCTGCGGTGACCTTGATAGAGCGTCAGCAATAATGTTTTGCTGCCCTGAGACATGTACGATCTTAAACTGGTATTGTTGCAGAGCGAGAGTCCATCTAGGGTGTAACAGTTTACACGTTTGTAAAAACGTTAATGATTGATCATCGCAATATACGATAGTCTTTGACCCATATAGATAATAATGAAATTTTTTAAATCCCCAGACGACCGCAAGAGCCTCTAATTCTGTCGTCGTGTAAGTTCGTTCACAGTTGGACAAAACACGACTAGCAAACGCAATAGGACAGAAGGCAAGTTGTCCATTTATCTTACGTACTTGGAAAAGGCACGCTCCAAGACCCACATTCGACGAATCTGTTGACAAGTAAAATTCTTCTTGCATGTCTGGATGGTACAAAAGCGGTGCATTTACTAATTGCTTCTTTATCTCTTCGAATGCTTCTTGACACTCTAATGTCCAGAGCCAGGGCACATCCTTCTTCAGCAAACTATTTAGAGCAGCTGCGTTCATTGCCTGATTTGTTATAAATCTTCTAAAAAATGAGGCAAGACCCATAAACCCTTTTAATTGCCTCCTATTTCTGGGTGTTGGAAACTTACTAATCGCAATTAGCTTCTCCTTGGTTGGTAAAATTCCCTTTGCGTCAATTATATGCCCCAGGAACTTGATTCTGTTTAGTGAAAAATGGGATTTCTGTAGGTTAGCAGTTATTCCCATTGTTTTGAACACGTTCAACACCCGACTCAGTAAGGTAATATGCTCCTCCCAAGTCTTCGATGCTATAAGCAAATCATCAACAAACACTGTTATCCTGCTTCTTAGGTCTGGGCCTAGTGCATATCTAGAGCTGCTATAAAGATTCCAGCACTAATGTTGAGTCCGAAAGGAACTACAGTAAATTGGTAACTTCTTCCAGAATAAATGAAAGCCGTATATTTCCTTGATAATTCATCCAGCTTGACTTGCCAATAAGAACTCCGCAAATCAATTCTCGTCAAATATTGGACATCCTGGAACCGTTGTATAAGTTCGTCTATGTTTTCCGGATGTGTTCTCACTGGAATTATGATTTTATTTATTTCTCTGGCGTCGAGTACCAGTCTCACAGTCCCATTTGCTTTTGGCACGACCAACAATGGGGAGCAGTATGGGCTTGTAGAGGGTTCGATCAAACCCCATTTCAACATGCGATCTATTTCCTTTTGAACTTGAGCCTTTAACCTCCAGGGAACAGGATAAAAAGTTCTACAATACGTTTCGTGTGGCTTAACGTAGAGATGGCATATGTATCCCTTAATAACTCCTGGCCTTTCATCAAACACGTTTTCATACGCTAATAATAATTCTTTGAGCTGCTTCTTCTGATCTTCAATAATGCAGTCGGATTCATTTAACTTCTCATACACTAATTGACCGAAATCTCCTTTGACTTGGAACTCATTATTTACGTGCTGTTTAGAATTTTGTGCCGTCCTGATTACTTGCACACTGATCCCACTATTGTATATTCTGGTAAGGCTTTCTTTTTACAACAAGTCCAACTCAATTTTTTTTATTTACAGTTAACCATATTTTTCCTGTTTTAAAATCTATTCTGCATCCGTATTGACGTAGGCTGTCGACTCCGATAATGCAGTCTACCACCAAATTTTTCACAACAAGGAATGTGCTTAATATTGCTACATTTCCGACTTCTACACTAAGTAGTGACTGCACTTTTACATTAGCCGATCTAGCCCCAACGGCGCCTATTATTCTGCAATTTTGAACTGGAAAAATTGTTACTCGTCTTATATTTCTGATCTTGTTGAATAGAGCCTCCGAAATAACATTTGTGGTTGCAGCTGTGTCTAAAACCGCCACTATAGGTACAGTCTCCAAAATGACTTGCACTTCGGCTACTGCCACCTGTTCCTTATCCTCATCTTGGGGTTCTAAGTCCTCGGTCAATTCATCTGCCAGTAATCGTCCATCATTATACGTTAGCATGGGTACACATATCCTGTTGCCCCTCAACCAATTGTTGACCGCTCCTCCGGGGCACGAGTGGGTCCTTACAAGTTTGTTGGATTTTGATTCGCCTGGTGGTTGACATCTTCCGTCACTTCAGTAATTACCGGTTGATTCGCAGATGTCCGTCCCCACTGATGTTGGTTATTTGAGTTTATTCCCCCCGGTTGACTCCACTTTCTATTACTGTTATTGTTCCAGGCTTGAGGTCTGAAATTCCTTTCGTTCCCCCACACGGGATTGTATCTTTTCCCATTCCTGTTGTTCCTTGGATAGCCCCTCGCAAGACTATTGCCGGTATTACTATTGAGATTTTGAGGGGTGCATTCCCTTGCCTACCATTTGGAGGAGGTTCTATCTCCCTATATTGGAATCTGTTATTACGGGCTTTCTGGTTGTTCTCTTCGATAATATCTATATGGTCTAACGTCGTGAGGAACGACTCCAAGTCTTTATCGTTGCCGTAGATTAATTGATTCCGGATGCTAGTTGGTAGTCTTGCCTTAAGTATGTTTATTATGTCTGGCAAGGGCAAAGGTCTGTCCCAGTATCTAGTTTTATTTATATATTTTTCAAAATACTTCCTAAGGCTTCCTTTTGAAAAGGAGAAAGGCTCCGGATAGAGCACCTCCTGCCTTAGGCGTTCCTGCACCCCTTCTGACCAGAACTTTGCTAAAAACGCTTTCTCAAAATCGTCGTATGTCGAGCAAACAGAAGTCATGTCCGAGGCCCAGATCGCCCCCGAACCTTGTATATATCCTGTCACGAAACTGATCTTCTGCCACTCCGACCAATTTCTGGGTAGCACTCCTCTGAAACTTCGAATAAAAACAATCGGATGGACCCCCCTTTTGTCAGTGTTAAAAATCTGGAATTGCCGATGCTTTATCATTTTTTCTTCGGCATGGCAAAGGCTTTCGTAATCTCCCTCAGATAAAACTTCACGCGAACAACTAGCTCGTGGCAATTTAATATTTGAGTTACTTACACATGTCGGTATCGTGTGCGAATGTGCAGTAACTGGCTCTATAGTCGCTGCCAACTTCTGCTGCTGGCCTGTATTCATTTGTTCTGAGCCTTGTTGTGAAACGCGTAGCGGCTCTTCTATCGTTTGTTTCCAATGCTCGAAATCAGCACCTAACTGCTGTCGCACTTCCTCAAGTCCTTTCGCAAACAAATTCTCTTCCTGTTTGCCACATAGACTCTGGAATGCTGCTTTAACATTTTGCTCAACGTTTTCACACATTAGCCTTTTGGTTTCTAATGTGATTTCGGATAATTCACCCGTTAATACATTAATTTAGTGGTCTATAACATCTTGACGCTCTGTCAGATGGTCAACACTTTCCTTTAGGTTAGTCTGCGTACGTGCCAATTCAGGAAGTTGCGCAATTGCACATGACATGGCATCTTGCTTTTGTACTAATTGCGGAACCATTTCCACCTGTTCCCGTACAGTATCTATCTTAATAGCCACATACTCCTTCATTTCTACACGTACGCGGTAAGTAGATTCCTCACATTGAGCTTTCACCAATTCTATTTGTGCAGTTAATTTTCGTTCCGTCTCTTCGGCCCGATCTTTAAGTTCCTTTGTCTTCGTCTCTATCCGCTGCTCTAATTCGGAAAAACTATCTTGTAACTGCTGCTTAATCTCGGCTTTCAAATTTTCCTGCCCTTACGTAACTGAGGCTAACTTCGTATTGATGTCGATTTTCACATTTTCCTGCCCTTCAGTAACTGAGGCTAATTTCGTATTCAAATCATTTTGCCCTACAGTGACTCAGGCTAATTTCGCGTTAATGTCGATTTTCAAATTATTCATGCTCTCGGTTATCATCTGCATCTGTCTCATGATAATTACCAATGGATCTAATCCATGTTGCGTACTTGCTGTTACATCTCCCGCCGTGTCTACCGGGCGTTCTATTGCGCTATCTGTAGCGATCGGTTCTACAACACTTCTTACTACATCATTATTATCAGTGCTAACAGCTGAAGGCTGTTGCGTACTGCTCTGCTCTGCTTGACTCATCTTAAACATTGCCCTAGTTAAAACCATATAAATATTCTACTGTCACTATATAAATATATCTCCCTTCACACAAGAGTACTTCTGTGGCTACTTTCTTACTGTACTTATACAGATAAAAGCAACTGGGGCAGGTCTAACTACATCTAGCATGAACACAACTAGTCGAAGTTCAAATATTCAATAGTACTAAACAGAAAAGCGTATACTTCATTTATATTATCAAGCTTTAATAATAAATTTATAGATCTGGCCTTTACTCTGCGCCCAGCTTGTTGTTTATGTTCTTATTTGTAGATCTCCTGAATGTGACTGCCAGTATTTCTTCTCTTTTCCAAGCGTCAGTTAAGTTGGCTCGTCGTAGTTCACATGAAACAGAGAACAAAGTTATTTTAACAACGTCCAAAAACGTGTCCTGTCACGGATTGGCCATTATAATGAATTCTACTGTAATTGATGAAAGTATGTGAATGCAGCTTGCCGCTAACTTGGTGTAATGTTTTGTCTGTACAGAGGTGTATCTGTCGCCTTTATTACCCCTTCACTCTCACACATAAATCGGTACAATACAGTTAGTACCTCCTGGTTTATCTTTTGGGCTTATCCGTGATAAGACAGGCAAACAATTTTGCTAATTGAGGATTCTGAGTATTTTCTCGAGTTTCATTCGCTCTCTCTCTCTCTCTCTCTTTCTCTCTCTCTCTGTCCTTTATCTGTGTACAGCCCAATAGAATCTCTGGTGGAGCCCTTCGTCTTAATATTCAGCGGCTGGTTTGCTGGAAAAGATCTTTACATTTGTTATTATAGTTAAGCGCTGCATTCAGTTGGGAAAAATCGATCGTTTGAACAGTTCGTTCATTTTACGACAGATTTAGAATTTCAGATGTGGACGAAGCCTTTTTGGACGATTTTATCAAAACTCGGAGACTGCAGGCTCTCTTCGTCACAGCTGAAACTTCCCCACTAATTACAGGGCCAAGACAATCATCAATGATTCAGACAGAGAACTCATTCGTCATTCACTCTAGAATAAAAGGGTCACAAACCTTATTTCTGAGGAAAATAGTATATTCAATCCATCTCCATTACATGTTCCGTTTTCTGTTGATTCCAAGTCTTACGTAATTTTCGTTTACCGTTTTTCTCTATCCACCAATAACACGCTAGTGGCACAAACTTTACTAGCTCGTTTTAGCGAGAAGAAGAGCAAATATCTCTTTTAGCAACCCGACAATCTTCCGACAGATATTTCCGAAGCTGTACTCCTTCTCTCTCTATCTATAATAACCATGGAGAATACATTTATGTATCTCTGTTATTCCAAAGAATAATCTTACTAGAAAAATACCTTGGCGTCGACGGGCTGTCGGCGCATATATTACTAGAAATCCGATCAGATACTTTCTAAAAGTGAATAAATGTGGATGATTTGATTGACCATTATTAATTATTGCGTGGTAGAGGGTAAATTTCCGTGGGGAGATTACATCCTGATATCGCTGAGCAAATAAAGAACAAAAACATTTTTTTCAGTGGGCTCGACAAGAATGTGGACTTGCAGCTTGGAAACTATGTTTAGTATGTTCTCCATCGCTTTTTGGCTGACCACAGAAATAATTTCCAGGCTCTCCTAAAGGCCCGCGAACAATATATATAACTATTTCAGCTTCTTCCTATGACTAATGATTTATTACTATGAAACCAACCAGCCGCCCCACACGAGGTCGCTAAAGGGCAATGATGTTCGACGCCCTCACATATTGTCTACCATGCAACCGTAATGTTGGCTGCTAACGGCAGTAGTGGGCATGACTGTAAGTATCCAATGGTGAGAACAGCAAGAGGCTACAGAACGTGGTTGAAGTGTTTAGTCGACGAGTAGCTCATAACAGTGCTACGGTGCTAGTGATTTTGAAACAAAGCAGATCAAAGGCACCGATAAAGAACTCAAACACTGGATTACGTATACAGTTGCTGAAGTTGACATTGCGTCAGAGAGGACCCAAGGAATTTCGCAGGGTGAGACAGAAGTGGCACATGAAATAAAAAACTTTCTGCAAATGTGTCAGCGGAATTTGTGGTGTCGTATACGCTCGATTGTGCGGACAGTGTGCTTGCGGACTACAGTGATGACGATACGTGCTTAACAAGTGAAAACGATATTGAAATAGATGTCGAGATATGTAGTTCACCATCCTTGTCGGACCGGAAGCCACAAATTCCGTCTCTTGCGAAACGCAGTAAAGGATAATTGTTGTCTAAGGAGCAGGTAGTAAACACAGTTATGTACATGGAAGATCACCCGCAGCATAGTAAAGAAACAATAATGAACGGATTTTGAATAAGTCCGCAGCAATATTTCCTTGTAGTGCATAAGGAAAACAACGGATATTCAAGGGAGGACAAGACGCACCTGTTACAAAAACTGGCGTTCGCCCGTTTCAAGAATGATGGAAACAGTCTACAGGATGTGCATTATAGCGACCAACTACGTTGTGCTCATGAAGCTTACGTGCGACGTAGATTACAGTGACTCTAAGGCGAGTCATCTATACTCAAATTTTTTCACAGATTGTATTAGACAGGCAAAAAATTTAATAATGTGTACGTCTAGGCGATCGTAGCGGTTGCGCGGTTCCAAACTGTAGCGCCTAGAACCGCTCGGCCACCCCGGCCGGCCTCATCTATACTACAAAATTTTCACAGATTGTATTAGACAGGAAAAAAATTTAATAATGTGTACGTCTAGGCAAAAAAATTTAAAAAAGAGTTTTTTAATGCGGTAACTGCTTTATCTTTGTCAAAGACAGAAGTCAAAGAGCAAGTTAAATAATTAATTTTTTTTACGATGTAAAAGAGTTTCATTTTAAGACGATGCACAGCAAACGGCGGAATCGGGTCGAAAAATTGTAGATCAGATAATTTTTTTCCGCCATTCAGCAAGGAATTGGTGTCACACTACGACGAATAGGGATTCGAAGAGCAAATGCACGTGAAGTGAACCCTGGAAATTACAGGTACCAAGGGAGTTGTATCAAAATCAACTAACAGCAATGCCATAACGTATTCGTATACATTTATGCCGACTGTTAATTTTGATAGCAAACACATGATAAAATCCTGTTTATAAAATTATGGTCCAGCAATCCAATGGCAAACAAAGATAGAACTTGTGAATCCTAAAGCAGATAATTAAGCCCTTCAACACGAGGAAAGAATCATAACAGTCTTTAATGGATAGCAAAATCGTAAAATCCAACTGAAGTTGTTTCAACAAAAAAAGTCCTTAGTTCTTTGTTTTGAAAACAAAGTCCGCACTCCAGCTCAGAGAGCTGACACCAAACACTTACAAAATATTTTGCAGTTGCACTTCACTGGAGAAGTACTGGCGAACAAACAAAACACAAAATTTCTAAGTCCTGCAAGAGTAGGAGCTCGAGGTAAAATCTTGGCTCTATCTTGTCGACGAAGAAAAGAAAACAGTGAAAATTTACCTAGTGCCAGCCATCATATCGTCGATCACACTTAGTTCACACAAAGACAGAGTTATTTGTTTATGTGTGTAGTACATTACTGTATCTTACCAAGTGAAGGACATAGTGTGCAACTGCTGATCAGACATATATATTGTTACGTATGGTGAAATTAGGCAAACAGTTAGAATCGCTAGTTAGGAAAGGCATGTCTGAACAAATTACCTGTAGTGTTTCTTTTTACAGATGTAATGGAATTCACTTTTTTTTAAAATATTGGTATGAATTTGAACCGTTTGAACATGCAACACTATAATGTAATGTAATGTTTCGCTGGATGCTCTACTTCTGCAGAACATAATATGAAACAGATAATTTTTTTGATTGTCTTACTGCCTTATTTAATATTGATGATTTCTGCACTCTAGCTGTATCACTGCATCAGATCAACTAGGTTGCTGTATGGCGATATTGTTATGTGGCTAAGACCGTTCTGAAACATTACGCCTTTCGCATGTTAACATAGCCTGTAGTGATACGATTTACAAATTTCACAAATGATGCAATTGTCTTTGGTGAAATGGTTCATTCGCGTTTAGAAAATAGATATTAAATAACAGTACAAAAATTAGTTCTTTTATTGGGTTCAAAAAGCTTGTATCTTTGTTCTTTTATTGTTCACCAAAAATGTTAAATTGGGCCTACGAGCGCTGTCGGCGAACTTACACGTAATAAATTTATGCATGAACGACAGGCAGAGCACGTTTGGCGCGGTCTGATGTAAATTCGGCGAAACTATGTGCTTAGCTAATCAGGCCCAACAGCTGATTTCACTTGCCGATCCTTTTCCGCAAGTCGACGAACTCTGTGGCTCTGTGGGCAGCTGACAAGGTGGCAAGCACTCGGTCATTGAGAGAGGGGGGGAAGGGGAGTCGGCTTCTTGACCCGCGCTCCTCCTCGTTCCAGACACGTGACTACCGGCGGTTCGTGTTCTCTCGGATGCATGCAAAGTTCAAAATGGCAGTGCCAGTGATGCAAAAATATTTAACAAACCAAAGCTGCCCTGAGGAAAGACTTGATTAAGCACAGAGAGTAAAATCTTGACTCACTCGATTTAAAATCTGAACTGGTCTACAAACACTAATACCAACACAGATCTAGTGAATACTAAAGTTCCGAAAGACATTTACACATAATGCAATAATGGACGTAAAATTGTCGGAATGCGCAATGGACATAAATGGATGCGTGTGATCAAACTGTACGCTTACCTACGTATCACCTGTCAGAGTTGTATCTAGACGTATCAGGGGTCCCATATCACACCGGCTGTACATGTCCCACCTCATTACAGAGCAGCCACCAGCTTGAGCAGTCTCCTGCTGACATGCAGAGACCATGGACTCATGAGGTTGTCTCCATACCCGTACACGTCCATCCACTCAGTTCAATCTGGAACCAGACTCGTCCGACCAGGCAACATGTTTCCAGTCATCAACAGTCCGATTTCGGTGTTGACGGACCCAGGCGAGATATAAAGCTTTGTGTTGTGCAGTCATCAAACGTACACGAGGGGGCCTTCGGCTCCAAACGCCCATATTGATGATGTTTCGTTGAACTGTGACACTTTTTGATGGAACAGCATTGAAGAAACCTGCGGCAGTTCGCGGAAAGGTTGCACTTCTGTCATGTTGAACGATTCTCTTCAGTCGTCGTTGATTCAGTTCTTGCAGGATCTTTTTCCGGCCGCAGCGATGTCAAAGATTTGTTGTTTTACCGGATTCCTCATTTTCACGGTACACTTGTGAAATTGTCGTACTGGAAAATTCCCATTTCATCCCTTCCTAGGATACACTGAGTCCCACAGCTCACGCACCAACTACACTCCCGGAAATGGAAAAAATAACACATTGACACCGGTGTGTCAGACCCACCATACTTGCTCCGGACACTGCGAGAGGGCTGTACAAGCAATGATCACACGCACGGCACAGTGGACACACCAGGAACCGCGGTGTTGGCCGTCGAATGGCGCTAGCTGCGCAGCATTTGTGCACCGCCGCCGTCAGTGTCAGCCAGTTTGCCGTGGCATACGGAGCTCCATCGCAGTCTTTAACACTGGTAGCATGCCGTGACAGCGTGGACGTGAACCGTATGTGCAGTTGACGGACTTTGAGCGAGGGCGTATAGTGGGCATGCGGGAGGCCGGGTGGACGTACCGCCGAATTGCTCAACACGTGGGGCGTGAGGTCTCCACAGTACATCGATGTTGTCGCCAGTGGTCGGCGGAAGGTGCACGTGCCCGTCGACCTGGGACCGGACCGCAGCGACGCACGGATGCACGCCAAGACCGTAGGATCCTACGCAGTGCCGTAGGGGACCGCACCGCCACTTCCCAGCAAATTAGAGACACTGTTGCTCCTGGGGTATCGGCGAGGACCATTCGCAACCGTCTCCATGAAGCTGGGCAACGGTCCCGCACACCGTTAGGCCGTCTTCCGCTCACGCCCCAACATTGTGCAGCCCGCCTCAAGTGGTGTCGCGACAGGCATGAATGGAGGGACGAATGGAGACGTGTCGTCTTCAGCGATGAGAGTCGCTTCTGGCTTGGTGCCAATGATGATCGTATGCGTGTTTGGCGCCGTGCAGGTGAGCGCCACAATCAGGACTGCATACGACCGAGGCACACAGGGCCAAAACCCGGCATCATGGTGTGGGGAGCGATCTCCTACACTGGCCGTACACCACTGGTGATCGTCGAGGGGACACTGAATAGTGCACGGTACATCCAAACCGTCATCGAACCCATCGTTCTACCATTCCTAGACCGGCAAGGGAACTTGCTGTTCCAACAGGACAATGCACGTCCGCATGTATCCCGTGCCACCCAACGTGCTCTAGAGGTGTAAGTCAACTACCCTGGCCAGCAAGATCTCCGGATCTGTCCCCCATTGAGCATGTTTGGGACTGGATGAAGCGTCGTCTCACGCGGTCTGCACGTCCAGCACGAACGCTGGTCCAACTGAGGCGCCAGGTGGAAATGGCATGGCAAGCCGTTCCACAGGACTACATCCAGCATCTCTACGATCGTCTGCATGGGAGAATAGCAGCCTGCATTGCTGCGAAAGGTGGATATACACTGTACTAGTGCCGACATTGTGCATGCTCTGTTGCCTGTGTCTATGTGCATGTGGTTCTGTCAGTGTGATCATGTGATGTATCTGACCTCAGGAATGTGTCAATAAAGTTTCCCCTTCCTGGGACAATGAATTCACGGTGTTCTTATTTCAATTTCCAGAAGTGTATAATCTGCGTTGAAACACCCATATTGATAACCGATCTAACAACTGCGCCACACACTTGTTGTCTTATATAGGCGTTGCCGACAGCAGCGCTGTATTCTGCCTGTTTATTTGAATACGCATGCCTATACCACTTCCTATGGTGCTTCAGTGTAAATAATATGCAAAGAATATTCCTTGCTGATAGGGTAAACTGAAGTCAAACCAGAAGCATTTTTGCCTGACATTCTATTTTATATGTGTACAATATTTTCATAATGGTTTATTTAGTGTGAGTTTTAATGGTTTTTCCTGGAAGTAGATGGTTGTCATGGAAAGCACAGTGACTGAAAGAGAACATGATGTACCTGTAGGTACATGAATTAGGCGAGCTATGCTGCGCTTTACTTTGGCTCATACCTTTTTGCTACATGCGGTTTTGATGTGTTTCTTTTTTGCTAACTCAAGTTTTGTTTTGTTTGTTTGGTGTTTCCGCTCATCTGATCCGTGCCTAGGGTAGAACAGTTTCGTACAGAAGAGGTAATATGATAGTAAACCAGGTAACAGCATCAGTGTCATGAAATGGAAAAGTAACTTATCTATAAGCATCAGACTAGAGGGCAGAGCACAGCCATGTACTACATGAGCGACACAACTTTTTCCTTTGTAACCAACATCATCTTCTGTAAATAACACCTCTTGTAAATAACATAAATGTAAACTGCACTTTGTATACTACGATAAAATGTAATATGTTTCAGGGGACACGTGAGCTTTTAGTCGGCATAAAAAGTATGTTTAGTTGTGAGTGTCTGTATGAATATTAGGAGCGGTATTAACTGCTGAACAGTCATCACAAATGACACAATACAAAGCTTAAGTTGGTGGTGTTGTGAAATTAGTGTTTGTAGTGTTACCGAGTATTTCACTTGAAGCAAACAATGTTTCATGGGATTCACCATGGTTGGGTTGGATTCCAGAAGACACAGTGGGAAGGTTGAGTGGACACCTGCTGTCTTCAGTGAGAGCTTATGTGTTGTAATACACACATTCACGCACATGTATGCACCTTTATAAACACATATGGGTAAACGGTGATACTGGCGAGGATACACCAACTCATTAGGGACCTTGTCAGTATACGAACATGATGTATCCACACAGATGATTGTCGACATGTGCTGACTCTATAATTATGTGCCAAGTGTGGTTTCTAACGCAAACGTAATAAGCAGTGACTCTGCAGTGACATTATTCAAATGAATGTGGTGAACACTGTTGTGCTTAACGAGTGTAGCTACGTTGATAAACACAGTGTGTAAAATCTTGACTCACTCCCTTTAGAATCGGAACTGGTCTACGGACATTAATGCCAACACAAATCTAGTGAAAACTAATGGTCCCCATCTGATATAGATTGCAAATACATTTACACATACACTGAAGCTCCAAAGAAACTGGTAAAGGCATGTGTATTCAAATACAGAGATATGTAAACAGGCACAAAACGGCGCTGCGGTCGGCAGTGCCTCTATAAGACAACAAGTGTCTGGTGCAGATGTTAGATCTATTAGAAATAGCAGGTGGTCAAGAAGTGAGTTTCACAGCGGTGTTATAGTCGCCGCATGAGCGGTGGCACTCAGTGTCTCCTACGAAGGGATGAAATGGGGATTATCCCGTACGACCATTTCACTGGTGTACCGTGAATATCAGGAATCCGGTAAAACAACAAATCTCCGACATCGCGGCGGGCGGAAAAAGATCCTGAAAGAACGGTACCAACAATGACTGAAGACCATCGTCCTACGTAACACAAGTTCATCCTTTCCACAAATTGCTGCAGATTTCAATGCTTCGCCATAAAAAAAGAGGCAGCTTCAACGAAACATCTTTGATATGGGCATTCAAAGCCGAAGATACATTCGTGCAGTCTTCATGACTGCATGACACAAAGCTTTACGCCTCGCCTGGGCCCATCACCACCGAAATTTTAACTGCAGACATGTTGCCTCGTCAGACGAGTCTCGTTGCAAATCGTTTTGAGTGGATGGACGTTTATAGATATGGAGACAACCCCATGAATCCATGGACGCTGCATGTCAGCGGTGGGCTGTTCAAGCTGGTTGAGGCACTGCAATGGTGTGGAACGTGTGCAGTTGGAGTGATATGGGACCCTGATACATCTAGATGCGACTCTCATAGATGACACGTAGGTAAGCATCCTGTCTGATTACCTCCATCCATTCATGTCCATTGTGCTTTCCGACGGACTAGGGCAATTCCAGCATAACAATGCGACACCCCACACGTCCAGCTAAATAGTGGCTCTAGCAACACTTTTCTGGGTTTAAACACTTCCGCTGGCCTCCAAACTCCCCAAATATGAACATTATTGAGCATATCTGGGATGCCTTGCAAAGTACTGTTCAGAAGAAGTCTCCACCCCCTCGTACTCTTACGGATTTATGGACAGCCCTGCAGGATTCGTGGTATCAGTTCCCTTTAGCACTACTTCAGACATTAGTTGAGTCCATGCCACGCCGTACTGCGACACTCCTGCGTGTTCGCGGGGACCCTACACGATACTAGACAGGTGTACCAGTTTCTTTGGCTCTTCAGTGTAATACAATTACGGGTGTTGATACCGTCGTTTTGAATTTTGCGTTCTTCCGATTGAACGGGAACGCTAAGACGTCAACCTGCAATAACAGGCGATTGTCACGTGTTCGTAAACAGCGGGGATAGGCGGGTCAAGAAGCCGACATCGCCATTACGTTCACCGCGCCCCTGCCCCCCCCCCCCTTTTCGGCGCTACCAAGCTATATCGCCACCCTGGCAGCTGCACACTGAGTTCGACGACCTGCCGACAGCGGCCGGCAAGCGAATTTAGCAGCTGGTTTTGCATGGTTACCTATGCAAACAGTTCCTCCGCATTTACATCAGGCCGCGTCAAACGTGATCTGCCTGCAGTTCATGCATCTCATTTATTGCATGTACGTTCGTCGATCGCTCTCATAGGCGCAGTTTAACATTTTCGATGAACAATAAAAGAACAAACATATGAACTTTCTGAACTCAATAAAATAACTCATTTAATATCCACTTTCTAAACAACAATGAACAATCTTACCAAAGGCAATTGCATTTTTTGTAAAATTTGTAAATCTACTCATTGAGAGACCCCTTAATAATGGTGAAGTGTAAAACATTTCTTGAACTGTGTTACGAAAGGACACAAACTAAACATGAATTTCATTACTTTGATTATCACATTACTTTAACAAAATACTTTGCTAAATACTCTACATTTGAACACCTTTTACGTATTTAGTGGGCAAAATGAAGTCAAGTATTCAAGGGGGTGGTGAAGTATTACTCATGTAAAGACAAGGGACGAAAATATACTCAAACTTAGAGGATATTCTTTGAGCATGACAAATAATTCATTTTTTTCTCTGTGTCCGTAAATACGTAAAATAATATGAAACGCTGTCTAAGATGAAGATCTAATTGTATGTTAACGACTCATCTTTGAAATCAATGATAGGCAATTAATTTTTGCTCTGTATGGAACAAGAGAGTGCGCTTCCATCTCTTCTCTTGAGTAAAAAGTGAAAGCTACTCACTCCCTCTGTTCTTAGCCGTCGCAGCAGATGTATTTCATAAATGTCGCTCCTGTTCTTATATTTTAATAGAATGGATTTATGTGAAGAAGCTGTGGCAGTATTTCGAGCCTCTTCCTATTCCATGCTTGTCATATTGGATTTTTATTATGTGTTTATTTTTTGCAATGCTTCAGCCCTCATTGGAGAGAAGGTGCGAAAACATTGGTGGGTGGCTGCGAACGAACGGTGAGAGGGTTCATTCGTCGCTTATTCCCTTATTTCAATTCTATAGGTCCCTTAGAACATATTTCCAGTGTTTGTTATTCGCTACCCGGACTACGTTTACATGCGAAAAGGCGTAGTATTTCAGATCGGTCTTAGCCATCCAGCAGTATCGCCATGTAACGAACTCGGTCTGATGCAATGATACAGCTGGAGTGAAGAAATCATCAAAATTAAATAACGGAGTATGACTATCACGAAAATTTATCTCTTTCATATTTTATTCTGCAGAAGCAGTGCATCCAGCCATACATTATATTAAATTATAGTATTTATTGTTTAAACAGTTCAAATTCGTACTAATATTTAAAAAAATAAATTCCATTAAATCTGTAAAAAGAAACACTGTAAGTACTTTGTACTTGGATTGTGATTCTACCTGTTTGCCTAACCTGACCATACCTAACAATATGTAATTGTATGTCTGACCAGCAGTTGCACTCAATAGTCTTCAGTTGGTAAGATACAATAACGTAATATACACATAAATAAACACTGGACTCGCTTCCGGAAGGACGACGGTTCAATCCCGTGACCGGCCATCCTGATTTAGGTTTTCCGTGATTTCCCTAAATCACTCTAGGCAAATGCCGGGATGGTTCCTTTGAAAGGACACGGCCGACTTCCTTCCCCATTCTTCCTTAATCCTATGAGACCGATAACCTCGCTGTTTGGTCTCTTCCCCCAAACAACCAACCAACCAACCAACACATAAATAAATAACTTTGCCCTTGTGCGAAATAAAATCTTTCTGTATTAGAACACATCACAAGTAATCTCCTCTACAATCACCATTAAAACCACACGAAACCAGAAGTACACGAGCAACTGCCCTTACCTTGTACGCGAAATTCATATTTTACTCTTCCTTCTTACGGTGATCTTTTTAAACATTGAGTTCTTTTTGTTCTCAGGTTCGTGTGTATCTTACAACATCCTCTTCTTTACATACTTATTCTCACGTGGTTTGCATGTAAAAAGCATACAATTCAATTAAGATACAACACATACAATTACAAATACAATAATGAAAGTTAGCTCTATAATTTATTCAAACTCCCGCATTATTGGGCGCCATTTTTAATGTGCCTGTACTCTGATTAAATTGCGTTTTACTTATTTTTTTAAAATGTGTCAGTACTTCAGTTTGTTAGTATTACGTTAATTAAATATTGCTGATATTATTTCAGTGAAATTTTATGTGGCATAATATTGCTGCAATTGATAAAACACTAAAAACAGTCTAGCAACACTATGAAAATTATAAGCCACTTACGATCAATACGTTACAAACACGTTAACACACAACCAAATGGAACTTGATAACTATACGCGAAAATAAACATTCTTTTAGCTGTAACTTTGTTTTTCAACTTGCTAGGTCAAGTAATATGTTCACTTTTTGTAGTGGAAGTCGTCCTTCTTTAGGCGTAGTACACCCCATGCATTAATTCCAAACAATAGCTTAAAATGACGTAAATTAGTCGTAAAACTAGCTGGTCCAGTACTTCAGCTTTTCTAGAAGAAAAATCATTAAACAATGTGCGTTGATAGAAACGCGTCTCGAAAACAAAGTATATTTCAAATGCGCCGCGTATTGGCGGCGGACTGCAGCGCTCCAGCGATTCTGTTTTCTCTCCGCTGCAGACAATGCTGTAATTCTGAAAAATGGGATTATTTCACATTGGTTTAACATTTCTACAAATAAAACTCAGTTCACTCTTCAGTTTATTGTCTATTTGATATCAGCTCAGTAAGTTATATCACATGACCTTGTAAGTTATATCACATGACATTACAGCTCTGTGCACTCAATTCCCATCTTCCCGAAATCGAACCCAGATCCTCCACACGGCAGTAAGAAGTGCTTGCCGGGCGCACAGCTATGGTGCTGGACAGTATGGCAGTAATCCAATAAAAACTAGTTCTAGCCTGCTAGGGAGAAGATTCACAAAACTAACAATAACTAAAGGCATGCTTAGTGCTACAGGTAATTATGACAACTTTGGAAAAAACAAAAATTCTCAATGTAATTTCCAATGTGACATGGTGGGTACCCCTAAGCCCGAGTGTTATATTCTACACACTCTTCGGCGTTGCTCACCTGTGGGTCCAGCACTACAGGGTCATCATCCTCATCGGTGACCACTATCACTCGAAGATCTTCGCTTTCTGTCTCCCACCCACAAGGGAGACAGAAGAAGGCGAGGGCTCTGCGGAACATCTGCGAAGATAAAATAAATAACATCAAGTATTGGCCTCAAACAGTACATTAGTGCAAGAGGACGAGAGCTGCCCGGATGAGGACTGCTAAGCAGTCGGAAAGTTTGGGATGGGTACTGAGACAGCCACGCCTCATCGTAATCTTGTATTTTCGTCAACTTTAAGTGTTAACTCACAAATACCATGTTTAGAGCTCCGAAAGAAGCAACGGCGTTTAGTAGCAAAATTTTACGTGTTTCCTGTAAATAATTAAAATGGAAATCAATACAACACGCAGAGTAGAATGGGAAACCAAACGATTTTCAACTTGTTATTCTAATAAATCACTTAATGAGAGTGTGTTAAACTGTTCGTTTAGAAATACTGTAAGAACGGTACATGTATCGTGCAGCGCAGACGACTATATTATATCATTTTTTTCTCAAAGTAAGAATTCTTCACATTGAATTATACCACAGCGACAAAGAACAGATGACATCTTTGGTTGTTCATCACAAAATGGAGTGATTCATTAGTGTTCGGCTCTACAGTGCACAGAAACTTCAATATGTAAATTCAATATGTGTTGTTTATCCGTAAACGACGAATATACCTTATTTCTCGTTATACACGTACGTCTTCTTAATTGCTTGGGGCCACGTTATAGGGGATTTCTTGTGTTACGAATGAGACAGAACGGAGAGTGGCGTGGTAAAGTGATCACGACGCGTGTGGTTTCGTAAGTTGGAGTTGTGTTCAAAACTATATGACCCATTTACCGTCACTTCGTTGTCCAGTCCGACCATGGACGTTATGTTCAAGCCAGTTTCCGTCACTACTCTCTAGAGCTTTGACAATTAACCTGAAATTCCGACAAATCTTCAGAAACGCAGCAGCAGTTTTTTGAAATCATGGTTGTTCGTATTTTTACAAGGTCAGCATATTAACCCTACTCTGGTTATGGCAATATGAGTGTTTGAGGTAGGGGCCACGACTTGCCCCCACCCCTCTGAAACGGAATTTGTGTAGTCACCTGTAGCATCTAGTCTTATCTTGTGTGGGAACGTGTGAGAATGCTTTCTTTTCGAAAGGTCTACAAATCATGTAACTGAGACGGGACAAGGGTAGCAACCCATTGCATATTGCAACAATTATTTCATTTGGAGAACTGTTCATGGGAATGCCTTACAGGGCTAGTCGACCCCGTTTAGTTTCCCTGTCTATCCGACTACTTGGATTTCCAAGAGCTCTCACAGACGTACCAATAACGCCAAAACATATTCGCTTACTATACAACCGATGAAGACACAGTGGATACAGCCTTCGACACCATTATCATGGACAAACAATCCTTTTTTCGAAAAGTACGACAACGATGACGTCTGGTAGCCCTCCAACACAATATCTCTTGATTTATCTTTTAGTCAGAGCAAGGTATTAAATTTGGTACGGATAGTAACACGAAAGTAATCTTTTTACAATGTTTATTATGCTCTCATATCCGCTACCTACGCTGAAAGTTCTACAAAAGGAAGAAAGGTGGACCCATTGACGATGAAGTCATCGTATCGTTAGTGAGATCTCAGATTAGTCAACGAAGGTATCTTGACGACTGTACTGCTACCAGAAAAAATTCAGTGTCTGAAATATTTTAGTAACGTTACAAAACTAATTAACGTCAAATTCTCGAAATACATCAGGTAAATAATAAGAGTTACGAAACCTCGCACTTCCTGCAAATGACAGAAAAATATAGGTTGAATTTATCCATTACATGTTATTATGATTCAATTGTTCGATGTGTTTTGTTCCTACTTAGTTTTGAATAAACGACTTGTTGCTATTACGCGTGAATAGAGACACATGACTTTATTGTTTTGGAGAATTCTCTCACTTTTATTAACATATTAGTATTCCGTTCACTTGCATTTGAAAGCTGTCTCCCTGTACAGTTCAACTCCCTAGTGAATCAAATACAAATTGCTTATTGCAAACAGAGAAATTGGTTCATTCTTCAAGAAAAAAACCTTATTTAAGAAGAAAGCTACTTTCACTGACGTATTTCTACAGGCACATTAGACATGCACCGAGAAATTTTGGTTCTGATTCTGTTTGATATGGTTACTGGAATATTAGTATTGTCAACACTGGGTAATGGGTCATCCACCACCGTAGCGTATACGGAGAACAATATGTCAAGGGTGGTGATAGGTCAGAGATTTTCGGATGAACAAATCAACAAGTAAACTATTTCTCCGCTGTAAGTAAAATCTGGTAGGAGAATGATCGAGACATCTGATACGGAATGGCAGGAACTAAAAATTACCAATGTGTTCGAGTTGATAACTTATTCTATACTGTATACTAGTGAAACCAATTTCACGCAGTATAGCTCCTATCGGTCGTCAGATGGAATGCAACATGCTCTTGATGCGACTGCTCTAACATTCCTTTCTGTTATAAATGAGTCTTTTCGGCTTGATTGTTTCCTTTCGTGCTTCTGCATGTACAATGAGAGGCAGAAACATTGGGCTGCCCGAATAATTTAGGGTCGAAGAACGGAGCATTGTGCATGCCCAAGTTTGGAAGTGCCAGTGTTAACAACTGTAGCGGTCTGTGGAGCTTCAGCTTCTTGTTTACATCGTCAGATGGAAGCTCTATGATAGTTATCATGCAGTATATGTCTAGATTCACTGCAATTTAACTAATTCTATTCACTGCTTTCGAAAATGATTATTCGAGCACTTAAAAACGGTAGAAATCTAAGAAATCCACGTCGGTAGAATTACTACAACGACGAGCGTTTCACATGTGATCCAAGTACAGAGTTTATAGGCTGATGGCTTACGCATGTAAAGGACAAGCGTTCCCATGTATCTGGAGTCAACTGTGACTTCTTTTTATTTAGACCTGTAAAAGTAATATTTAAAATCTAAATTCGCCACAAATTGTGCTGTTGTAGACTTCTTATGTACCACAAGCTTTCAAAAGATCCATTTCTTAGTAGTCTAACCTTTAAAACACAAAGAGATGAATCGTCATAGTAAAAATTTTAAAAATGGATGTTTTATCTGTAATTACTTCGACCGCTAGCTGGTGTCTCTATAGTTTTCAGCTAATAGATTGACAAAATTTGGAGTAGGTATTAAAATCCAGGGAGAAGAAATAAAAACTTTGAGGTTCGCCGATGACATTGTAATTCTGTCAGAGACAGCAAAGGACTTGGAAGAGCAGTTGAATGGAATGGACAGTGTCTTGAAAGGAGGATAAAAGATGAACATCAACAAAAGCAAAACAAGGATAATGGAATGTAGTCGAATTAAGTCGGGTGATGCTGAGGGAATTAGATTAGGAAATGAGACACTTAAAGTAGTAAAGGAGTTTTGCTATTTGGGGAGCAAAATAACATGATGGTCGAAGTAGGGAGGATATAAAATGTAGACTGGCAATAGAAAGGGAAGCGTTTCTGAAGAAGAGGAGTTTGTTAACATAGAGTATAGGTTTAAGTGTCAGGAAGTCGTTTCTGAAAGTATTTGTATGGAGTGTAGCCATGTATGGAAGTGAAACACGACAATAAATGGTTTGGACAAGAAGAGAATAGAAGCTTTCGAAATGTGGTGCTACAGAAGACTGTTCAAGATTAGGTGGGTAGATCACGTCACTAATGAGGAGGTATGGAATAGGATTGGGGAGAAGTTTGTGGCACAACTTGACTAGAAGAAGGGATCGGTTGGTAGGACATGTCCTGAGGCATCAAGGGATCACAAATTTAGCATTGGAGGGCAGCGTGGAGGGTAAAAATCGTAGAGGGAGACCAAGAGATGAATACACTAAGCAGATTCAGAAGGATGTAGGTTGCAGTAGGTACTGGGAGATGAAGGAGCTTGCACAGGATAGATTAGCATGGAGAGCTGCATCAAACCAGTCTCAGGACTGAAGACCACAACAACAACAGATTGACATACGTCATAGGTCTGCTTCAAAATGATCGGCAGATAGGCACAGAAGGGCAACGATACAATGCGTGCTTCGTGGCTACAGGCACTATAAGCGGACACATAGGTGTTGGGGTGGATGTCTTAGATAGTTACAGGCACATTAGAACGTACCAAAGGCAAGTACAATTCAGCATGTTACGAACATTTCTTACAAAATGTAATCATCCACGGGGCTCAACTACGGTACCCCCCATCATCCATCACAACACGGAATTAGGATACAGATCTGGTTGCAAAGGTGGATAATATTATTCAGTGCCTTCCGTGACCTCCAAAGTCACCTTCTCTCAGTCCCATGGAGCACGTATCGGCGCAACTCAAGAAGACTCTGCGCTACAATTGGCCAGACGCTCCTCCGCGAACTGTGAATGCCCAATGGGATTTGCTTCAAACTTCATGGGAGGGAATTGCCATGAATCAGGACTTTTTTCATAGACTTGTAAATTCTGTGCCTCGAAGGATCCAAGCAGTTCTTGATGTCAGTGGCATGTGGACAAAATACTGATACTATACGTTACGTACTCCTAATTTTATTTACTTCTTTGTTCCGTAAAAGGCCTACGTAGTTATTACACCAACAGTATAATTTCAAAATAAAAATCTACTTACTGCTACATTATTTGTATTTTTGTGGGATATCAGATAAATATCACCCTCCAAGGAGATTAATTTTAGACATCAAATTAACCAACCATAATTAGTTATTTGCTAAGGAGAATATTGAAAAAAGCAAAAAATAAATTTTAATAACTAAAACTAATTAAAGTGCGAAACATTTGCTGCACGGTAAAAAGAAAAGCTGCAGAGAGATTCGATGAGACACATGCTACAGCTACAGTACGAGTACACAAGCTAACACGCTACCAAGAAGCCATCGACCTCTTGTTTTTAGCACAACTGTCGAATATGGCTACCGTAGTCGAAGAACAAATATTCAACTGGAAACAACAATACTGGAAGGCAGAACCACTCGCTCGTGTAAACCGCATGTAAGGACATTGAGAAATATTCTAATCATCTGATATAGGCTTCTATAGCTGGAAACTATAGAGACACTCGGTGGCGGTCCAAGTAATTACAAATAAATACTTCCATATGTAATATTTTTACTGTGACCATTTGTCTGTTTCTTTAAAGATTAGACTATTGTTGTTGTTGTTGTGGTCTTCAGTCCTGAGACTGGTTTGATGCAGCTCTCCATGCTACTCTATCCTGTGCAAGCTTCTTCATCTCCCAGTATCTACTGCAACCTACATCCTTCTGAATCTGCTTAGTGTATTCATCTCTTGGTCTCCCTCTACGATTTTTACCCTCCACACTGCCCTCCAATGCTAAATGTGTGATCCGTTGATGCCTCAAAAAATGTCCTACCAACCGATCCCTTCTTCTAGTCAAGTTGTGCCACAAACTTCTCTTCTCCCCAATCCTATTCAATACCTCCTCATTAGTTACGTGATCTACCCACCTTATCTTCAGCATTCTTCTGTAGCACCACATTTCGAAAGCTTCTATTCTCTTCTTGTCCAAACTAGTTATCGTCCATGTTTCACTTCCATACATGGCTACACTCCATACAAATACTTTCAGAAACGACTTTCTGACACTTAAATCTATACTCGATGTTAACAAATTCCTCTTCTTTAGAAACGCTTTCCTTGCCATTGCCAGTCTACATTTTATATCCTCTCTACTTCGACCATCATCGGTTGTTTTACTCCCTAAATAGCAAAACTCCTTTACTACTTTAAGTGTCTCATTTCCTAAACTAATTCCCTCAGCATCACCCGACTTAATTTGACTACATTCCATTATCCTCGTTTTGCTTTTGTTGATGTTCATCTTATATCCTCCTTTCAAGACACTGTCCATTCCGTTCAACTGCTCTTCCAAGTCCTTTGCTGTCTCTGACAGAATTACAATGTCATCGGCGAACCTCAAAGTTTTTACTTCTTCTCCATGAATTTTAACACCTACCCCGAATTTTTCTTTTGTTTCCTTTACTGCTTGCTCAATATACAGATTGAATAACATCGGGGAGAGGCTACAACCCTGTCTTATTCCTTTCCCAACCACTGCTTCCCTTTCATGCCCCTCGACTCTAATAACTGCCATCTGGTTTCTGTTGTTGTTGTTGTGGTCTTCAGTCCTGAGACTGGTTTGATGCAGCTCTCCATGCTAATCTATCCTGTGCAAAATTCTTCATCTCCCAGTACCTACTGCAACCTACATCCTTCTGAATCTGCTTAGTGTATTCATCTCTTGGCCTCCCCCTACGATTTTTACCCTCCACGCTGCTCTCCAATACTAAATTGGTGATCCCTTGATGCCTCAGAACATGTCCTACCAACCGATCCCTTCTTCTGGTCAAGTTGTGCCACAAACTTCTCTTCTCCGCAATCCTATTCAATACTTCCTCAATAGTTACGTGATCTACCCATCTGGTTTCTGTACAAACTGTAAATAGCCTTTCGCTCCCTGTATTTTACCCCTGCCACCTTCAGAATTTGAAAGAGAGGCCTAAGGACATCGCACACATCCATGCCCGAGGCAGGATTCGAACCTGCGACCGTAGCAGCAGCGCGGTTCAGGACTGAAGGGCCTAGAACCGCTCGGCCACAACGACCGGTTTAATCGTCTTCAAAAGAAATGATACGATGAGTTAAACTGCAATGAATCTAGACATAAACTGTATCATAACAATTATATTGCTTCCATTTGACGATGTAAACACCAAGCCGAAGCTCGACAGACCTCTAGAATTGTGAACACTGGCACTTCTGAACTTGGGCTTGCGCAATGCTGCGTTCTTGGACTCTAAATTATTTGGAACGCGGAATCATTTTGCCTCTCAATGTACGTCCGAGCTATTGTTTCCATTTTATGCATAAAATGGAAACAACTCGGATAAACAGCCTGAAGTACATCATTAATAAATGAGTTTGTCTGTCTCAAATCCTGTTAAATAATGCGTGATTCACAGATAAAACTACGAAACCTCTCTGAAAGAGTACAAGCATGGAGGTTCCTTAGATTCACAATGGAACTTAAGAGAGCTGTGGTCAAGTGGGAGGTCACTCCAACGAGAGGCAGGCAGTGAAAGATTTCCCGTGAGGCCTATGGGAGGACCATCCCGGTTCCTCTGACGAGCGGGTTTCAGGCGCTGTCTGCGGATGAAGTGTTTCCTGAGTTAGATGAAGTCGCTCGCCCTGTTCCAGAGGAAGCCTCTCGGCCGGAGAGATGAGGTGCCTAATGGGGACCCATAGGCATATGTCTGCCAAGGAGGGGAAGGAATCCAATATGTCACTCTGTGTGCATACTGGGATGAGTTATCCGGGATGTGTAAAGGGTGATTCTGCACGCCATGAAGAACACAGGGTACAGGCAACAGCATGTGGTGGCAAATGTCGGAACTAACGACATGCATCGCTTTGATCGGAAGAGTTTCTCTCTGGTTTCAGGCGGCTGACTGAAGTAGTAAATACTGCCAGTCTTGCTTGGAGAGCTTGCAATATGTAGTATCGTCGACAGCGCCAACTGTGGTCCTTTGCTACTGAGCCGAGTGGAAGAACTGAAACAGAGATTCAGAGGTTTCTACGACAGTGCAGGCTGCAAATTCCTGGACAAGCACCATAGGGTGGTGCGTTTCTGGGTTCTTCTTAGTTGGTCAGAGGTCCACTATACACAGGAAGATGATGACGATGATGCTGATGATGTTTGGTTATTGGGGTGCTTAACTCAGCGGTCATAGCGTCCATACAAAGTCCCAATTGTTACACAGTCCAATTTTTCACAGTACACACTAGCCACTGTCACAAATGATGATGATGATGATGAAATGATGAGGACAACAAAGACATTCAGTCCCCGGGGAGAAAAAACTCCCCAACCCGGTCGGGAATCGAACCCGGTACCCTGTGATCTGGAGGCAGTAACGCTAGCCACTAGACCACGAGCTGCGGCCTACACACAGCAAGAATGGACTACATGGGAGGTGAGGGCTTTGTGGAGGGGACTGTGCGGTTTTTTAGATTAGAAAGTCTCGGGAAAGTACAGAAAAGAAGTCAGTCTACAAGGGTGCAAGACAAAGACAGGAAAGTAAACCTAGAACAATCGGTACTGCAGTTGTAAATTGACGTAGCTGAGTTGGAAAAGTCCTAGAGCCCCAATCACTAATAGAAAACACAGAAGCTCAGGTGGTTACAGCTATGGAAAGCTGGCTAAAACTGGATGTAAGTTCAGCCGTAAATTTTGTAAAGCAACTAGCCATGTGCAGAAAGGATAGATTAAATGTACTTCATGGTGGAATGGTTATTGCTGTCAGAAGTAGTTCACGTTGTAGTGAAATCGTGTGAGTTATTATGTGTAAAGGTTTCATTTTACCGAGACCTCGACTAAGATGATACCGCTGCTGAACTGCTCAAAGAAAACTTGAGTCTCATTTCAAACAGGTGCCACACGCATAGTTGGTGGAGACTTTATCTATTCTGTAAATGTTGGCAATAAGACGAGTTTAAAGTTGGAGGTAGGCATAAAATGTCGTCCGAAATCGTTCGGAAATCATTTCCTGAATAAATGTTATGAACAAATAGTTCAGGCGCCCACTCGAAATGTAAATGAACATACTTGACCTCTTAGCAACAAATAATCACCGGCCAATAGGGAGCGTCATAAGAGATACAGGGACTAGTAACCAAAAGTTTGTAGCGAGACTGAAAACCGTAACCTCGAAAAACACAAAAAATAAAAGCAAAATACATGTATTTGAAAAATGCAGATAAAAATTCGCTTGAGGCCTTCCTAAGACAGAGTCTCCACTCCTTCCCGTCTGAATATGTAATAGCAGACAAGATGTATAAATCCAGAGAAACAGTATCGATGCCTGTTCCCCCATCCCCCTCCCTCCGCCCCTCTTCCCCCGGGCTTCCCCTCCCCCTTCCTCCCTCCCCCTCTCTCCCCTGCCCATGGCATCTCTGCTCTCCCCTCCCCCTCTCCCACTCCCCTTCGTCATCCTCCTCTCTTGGCAGGTCCCCGGACTCGCACACGCTCACTGAACATTCGCGCGCCGGAGATCATCACCATCAATGTCTCGTGTGTGTGCCTTCGTTTTGCGTTTCGTGTTCTCTCGCCGTCACGCCTCCACTGATCACGTGTGCCGTCGCAGTCATCCGTGTAATGTGCGCCGTGTCAACATGTGTTACTGTTTTTTCTCGTCCAGCGTGAACGGCTTCATGTTTATTGGTTTTTGTATCTACATTTTTTGCCCGCCGTTTTTATTGTATTGTCTGTGTCACTTATATGTCATATTATTGTACCACTTAAGGCTGAAGAGCAGTGTAATATGCTGCTGACAGCCCGCCTGTATGGAGAGATTAAAAGTACAATAAAGAAAAAAAATCTATGCCTGTTGAGAGACGTATACCAGATAAATTAATAGGAGATGGTACTTATCCACCATGGTACACTAAACAGGTCAGATCTCTGATGCACAAACAACAAAAAACTAAGTTTAAAAGAACTCAAAACCCTCAATACTGGCGAAGTTGTACACAAGCTCGAAACGCAGCGCAGACTTTAATGTGGGATGCTTTTAATACTTTCTACATCGAAACTCTGTCGCGAAATCTGGCAGGAAATCCAGACAAACTCTGCTCACATGTAGTGTATACCAGCGGAAAGACTCAATCAGTGCCTTCACTACGAGATAACAATGGTGATGTTAGTGATGGTAGTCCCAGTAAAGTAGAGTTACTAACCAACATGATTAACTTAGAAATAGACATCCTCGGTGTAGCACAGCAATTCAATTCACTTAATAAAGGCAAGGCCTTCTGCCCTGACTATATACCAATCACGTTCGTCTCAGAATATGCTATTTCAATAGCTTTATATTTAGCAATCAGACACAACCGATCAGAAGTTGTAAGATCCATACCTAAAGACTGGAAAGTTGCCCAAGTCACAACAACACCCGCGAAAGAAAGTAAGAGTGAGTAATCCTCTAAATTACAGACGCTAACGTCGGTTTGCAGCAGGATCTTTAACATATACTGTGTTCGAAAAATTATGAGCTATTTCGAAGAAAACAATTTGTTGACAAATAGCGAATACGGGTTCAGATAACATCGTTGTAAAAAACAACTAGCTCCTTATTCTGATGAGGTTATTAACTCACGATGTCAAGCACTGAGTGCTTGTGTACCATGTTTTTTTTTCTTTATTGTTATTTTAAAACCTGTACAACAGGCAGGCTGTTAGCAGCACTCTACGCTGCTCTTCAGCCATAGAATACACAATGAGAAAAAACAGTGAGAAGACACATAAGTTACAGAACGGTGGGCAATAAAACAGTAGACACATAAATACAAACACGGAGCCGTTCACACTCAATAATAATCCACACTGCAAACTGTTGATACGACGCACAAACACTGTAGATGACGATGGCACTGGTGAACGATGGAGTGTTACGGGGAACACTGAACACTAAACACGACGGCACACACAAGACACTGATGGCGGTGATCTCCGGCGCGCGAATGTCCACTTAGCGTGTGCGAGTCCGGGGACCTGCCAAGAGGGGAACAAGGGTGAGGTGGGGGAGAGGGGAGAACAAGGATGCCAATGGCTGAGGATATGGGGGCAGGAGGAGAGGGACAGGGGAGGGGAAGCCTGGGGGAGGAGTGGGGAGAAATGGAGGAGGGAGGAAAGAGGGAGAGAAGGGAGGAAGGGTGCCCAGAGGAGCAAACACAGGAGGAGGGTGGGAAGATCAAAGTTGGTAGGAGGGGTAGATGGAGGGGAGGAGAGCATCATCAGGGAGAGGGAGCTGGCGGAAGCCACCTTGGAAGAGGGTAAGGAGGGTGGAGAGATGGAGACCGGGTGGGACGTGGGAATACAGGCACGGCAGCAGGCAGGGATGGGAGAGGATCGGGGAGACTAGCAGGTGAGGAGGATCACGTTTACGGGAGGTGTACAGGATCCATATCCTTTCAAGGAAAAGGAGGAGGTGGGGGAAAGGGATGAGATCGTACAGGATCCGCGTGGGGGAGGGGAGACGGATGCGATAGGCTGTACTACTTTTTTTTTCTTTATTGTTATTTTGAAACATGTATTACAGGCAGACCATGCAGCAGCAGACGACGCCGCTCTTTAGCGGCAGAGAACACAAATATACAAATGAAGACATTTAAAGAAAAACCGTGGTGGACATATAAACGGAGACAAACACTGTTTAAAATACAAGGTGCCGTTCACGGGCGTAGAGTTCTAGATAAAATTGTGCAGACACTTCGACACAGACAGAGACGAAAATTGTCACACGTTAATGTAGGGGCACAAAACGAATAACACTGCATCACTTAAGCACAAAACGACGGCACACGCAGAACACAAGGCGTTGATCTCTGGCGTGCGAATGTTCACTATTCGTGTACGAGTCTGGGGACCTGCCAAGAGAGGAGGAGGGGGGGTGGGAGAGTGGAGAGCAGATGCCATGGGCAGGGGAGATAAAGGGGAGGGAGGAAGGGGGAGGGGAAGCCCGGGGGAAGAGGGAAGGAGGGAGGGGATGGGGAAAAAGGAAAGGAAGGAGGGTGCCTAATGGAAAGGACACAGGATGTGGGGGGGAGGATCAAAGTTGATAGGAGGGGTAGATGGAGGGGAGGAGGACATCATCAGGGAGGGGGAGCTGGCGGAAGCCACCTTGGGAGAGGGTGAGGAGGGTGGAGAGATAGAGACCGGGTGGGACATGGGAATACAGGCGCAGCAGCGGGCGGGGGTGGGAGAGGATGGGTGAAACAAGTGGATGAGGAGGATCGAGTTTGCGGGAGGTGTACAGGATCCATATCCTTTCAAGGAAAAGGAGGAGGTGGAGGAAGGGGATGAGATCATACAGGATCCGCGTGGGGGAGGGGAGGCAGATGTGATAGGCGAGGCGGAGAGCATTGTGTTCAAGGATTTGGAGGGATTTATAAAAGGTAGGGGGGGCGGAGATCCAGGCCGGGTGGGCGTAACAAAGGATAGGGCAGATGAGGGATTTATAGGTGTGGAGGATTGTGGAGGGGTCCAGACCCCACGTACGGCCGGAAAGGAGCTTGAGGAGATGGAGTCGGGAGCGTTCCTTGGCTTGGATTGTCCGGAGATGGGGAGTCCAGGAGAGGCGACGGTCGAGGGTGACGCCAAGGTACTTAAGGGTGGGAATGAGGGCGATAGGACGGCCATAGATGGTGAGATAGAAATCAAGGAGGCGGAAGGAAGGGGTGGTTTTGCCTACAATGATCACCTGGGTTTTGGGCTGTACTACGTCTCAGTTGAATCTAAATACTGAAAAGTATGAAGTCATCCACATGAGTACGAAAAGGAATCCGTTAAATTTCGTTTACACAATAAATCACACATATCGGTAAAGGCTGTAAATTCAGGAATATATCTATGAATTACAGTTATGAATAATTAAAGTTGGAACTGTCATATGGATAATGTTGTGGCTAAAGCGAACCAAGGACTACGATTTATTGGCACAACACAGAAAATTCAACGTGGCTACTAGAAAGATTACCTACGAGGGGCGTTTGAGAAGTCCGTGCAAAGTCCGAGAGATGGCACTACCAGCGCGTATCGAGGTCATGTTTAGTTAGTAGCATCTCTGGAAAGAGCGCATACAAGGTTTCAGCCATACTGTTCTATTTCTTTGTGTTTAGTATTCGTGTGAATCAAGGAAGTCGAGTGATTATCAAAAAATGGCCGAAAAAGAATTTTGTGTGGTGATTAAACATTACTTTACGAAAGGCATAACGCCTCAGGAGACTAAAGAGAAGCTTGATAAATATTATGGTGACTCTGCATCTTCGATTAGAACAGTTTATAAGTGGTTTCAAAATTTTCGGAGGGGCTCAGTAAGGTCTTCCAGGCCATCCTCTCTCACCGTATTCACCGCCACCTTAACCAGCACAACCTCCTTCCCCTTACCCAATGTGGCTTCCAGCCTTCCTTCTCCGCTGACGACCAGTTCCTTAACCTTACCAATCTTCTTTCCCTCCAACTTAACTCCCGTCACTCTGCTATCTTTGTTTCCCTTGATCTCCAGAACGCCTATGACTGTGCCTGGCATCACGGGCTCCTCTTTAAACTCCAGACCTATGCTCTCCCCATAAACTTCGTCCGTCTCGTTGCTTCCTTCCTCTCCCATCGTCCCTCCTATGTGACTTTCCAACTCCCGTACTTTCTATTCCTTTGCCGGCATGTACTCAGGGTTCTGTCCTTTCCTCTCTTCTCTATCTCCTGTACACTGGTGATATGCCCAATCCTCTCCCACCTATTCATCTTCTCCAGTTTGCTGATGACGCCGCCTTCCTAGCTCTTTATCCTATCCTTCAATGGTCCCAAAGTACCCTACAAACCCACCTTGACCAATTCACCACTTGGTGCAACCAGTGGTTCCTCCATATCAATCCCTCCAAGACCCAGGCGATCATCATAGGCCACACCACCCGCTCCTTCTGCCACCATGATTTCTACCTCACCATTTATGGCCGTCCTATCCATCTCACTCCTACCCTCAAATACCTTGGCCTCACACTCGACCACCACCTCACCTGGACTCCCCATCTCCTTACCATCCAAAACAAAGCTCACAACTTCCTCCGCCTCCTGAAACTCCTGTCCAGCCGGATGTGGGGTCTGCATCCTTCCACCATCCTTCACACCTACCTGTTAGAGAGTGGAACTGCACGGTTGGACGAACCCTCTGCCAGGCTGTTAATTGCAGATTAATCATATGGATGTAGATGTCGCACGTCTACAAAAGCATTCAAAGGTTTCTGTTACTGCCAGACAAATTAAAACTTTGTACTCCATATTAGAATCCATGTCTTTGCGTTTTGATGACGACGGCGAGGGAAAATCATTTTGGGAAAAAGCATAGAACCGAAAATAAAATCTTCTATCTGCGACGAAATTTTGGAGTGAGGAACAGTGAAATTTAAGTATTAAGTTCGCAAGAAGACTACACTAACCGGTCAATTGGCAACAGCGTCGCCGGCGTAAGACAGCCTGCGTTTCGCGTCCATTCTTTGCTCACAGTTTCAACTTGGCTGGAGTTCTATCACAACAAAAACATAGATGCAGAGTGACAGATTCGTTCTTGAAAGATAATCGCAAATTTATGCACTGTTGACTATCTG
Source organism: Schistocerca cancellata (assembly GCF_023864275.1). Taxonomy (NCBI): domain Eukaryota; kingdom Metazoa; phylum Arthropoda; class Insecta; order Orthoptera; family Acrididae; genus Schistocerca; species Schistocerca cancellata. Next base: position 195,740,346 of record NC_064628.1, read on the forward strand.
TTGCATATATGTTTAACTTTCTGCTTATTGTTATCACGTAGCACGTAAAATGATGTGTGAAATCACAGTAACAGAGTCAGTTACCACTTACGCAAGTTATGCATATACACTTATGATGAAAAACATTATGACCACCTGCTTAACACCTTGCTTGTTCGCCTTCGAAACAAAATACATCACTGATTCTGCGTATCAGGGATCCTACAGTTTGTTGACAGGTTTGTGAAGACATGTGGCGTTAGATGTCTACGCACAGGCTATGTAATTAGCGTAAAAAATAGGCTACTGACTTGCGTACGCAGTGATGGCGCCTGATAGCGACCCAGATAGGTTCCCATACGATTTACGTCAGGCGAAAATTGTCGCCGAGACATCAACGTGATTGGCTATGATGCTCCTGAAACCAGTGCAGCACGGCTTCCCCTCCGAGATGCGGACCATTATACTGCTGAAAGATGAAATCGCCATCGGGGAAGACATCAGGCATGAAGGTAAGCAGGTGTTTAGCAGCTGTCAGTATGTCTTCGATTACTATCTCAAGTCCGATGCAAGCACAGGAGAATGCCTCACATTGCGTAATACTGTTCCCACCAGCCTGGGTCCATGACTCGCCGCACTTTCGAGCTGCCGTTTACTCCGATGAAGGCATTTGTGTAGACGACCGGCGACCTAGTGTAGCAAAAATGTGATTCAACCGAAGAACCGACACGTTTCAATTGATCGACGTGTAACACTACCGCCCTGTCGGACGTGCGTTAGCTTAATAAAGCCTGTACTGTAATAAGTTCACGGGCTTCACCTTGTAAACAAGGATTTAGTACATAAGTTGGCCGTGTGTACCTAATGGAAGCAATTCGGACTTATATTCAGTCAGTAACTACAGTGATGCGTCAAGCAAATGTAAAGTACAATTATGCGTTCGCATGGACAAGAAGTACACACAGTAGATACTACCAATGATAAATAATACGGTCGCCAGCCTAATTAGGCACTGAGTGAGTTTTTTCCTTGTACAAGTGTGTGCATGTACAAGCATAACAACACGTAGTACTGCTGCGTTATATGGCAGAGTTTGGCATAGGAAAAATCCACTGAACTAAAGTTTTCTTCTTTTGTACTAATTTGGATGAGCTAAACTTACACAACACCACACAGCAATGATTACTACGAGCTGCACTTTGTATACTGATCAGACTGAAATCGGACATAGATTACCCTAGAATCAGCAATTTTGAAAACACATATACAATGTCACTATCAAAATTGGAAAAAACACTGATACACTTAGGTTTAATATAGAAATTAATTTTACTGTTCAATTCTGATCAGTACACTTCAAAATGTGCAAGAATAGGCAAGAGAAAAGGAGGGGGCCCTGAATCTGTTATGGTTGTTATACTGAAACTAGCAAGTCCTGAAGGTAAATTACCACTCAAAGTAATCAATCTGTGAAGAACTAATCTTTTTGTCTTATTTTTACTGAATCGATTAATTATCATTCTTTCATTCTCAAATGAATTAAATAACATTGATAACTCAAATCAAAATTTATCTTTCAATTTAATCACACTGTTGTTCTTTACTAACATATGCGTCAACAAACATGAATTTAAACGTCTTTATAGTATAGATTAGTCTGCAGATGATTTATTACTAACTGTAAACTTTCAATTCGGGATACGCGGGTTGCACAATATGTGGTAAGGACCCTGTCTAGGTCAATGATAAGGATAAGTGAAGGCTAAGGCAATTCTGGTAAAAGTCACGTTATTATTGAACAGTCAAAACAGTTTCGACACTGGTCCACACAAATACACTTCTAAAGAAGAAATAAATGTTTGACCTGTGCACGTCGGTGCGGCGGATGGCGGGCAGCGAGATAGCGGGCAGCACAGCACACATACAAGCACGGCTAAGGCTCTCACAGTATCGGCACTTTCATTCTTCTTGGCGTCGTAATCTTTCCACTTTTGTGCCTGAGAATATAGCCATGCCAAGTAGTCGTCGGAATCGGCCCATCCGAGGCTCAATGGAATCCACTTTTCCTATACAGCCTCCTCGGTACAGTACATGTTCCTCTGACCGATGCTCAACTCCGACTGTGTCACTGAGCCCGTTGTGCCGAACCGCGCCAGTGTGCGTTTTCCCGCGCTCGCCTGCATCCACCTTTTCCCCGCGCCCCTACAGGTAGGGTATTCACCACAGGTTTTCTATTACACATATCCTAACGCATTACCTACGTATGGACCAAGTGTTTAAATTACAATTTTCACATTTTACAATAGTTTTAACATTAAATACATTTTCCTTTGGTTATCAAATCGCTTGAAATCTAACATAAATAATAACATTCATTTCAAAAGTTGTGTACAGTTTCTTTAACATGACACGAAAAGGAAAAAAAGTCCAAAATAATATTATTTTACATAAATTCAGAGAGAAACATTTATCTAAATGCATAAAGAAAAAAAAATTATTATAGGTACATTATTGTTACAGACGGTCGAATTCCTATGGCCTCGTGCCCACTGCAATCGTAATTGATGATTTCCTTAGGTCAACATGTGAACGCGTGGGACTTGTGTACTACAACAACGTACGATTAATGGTGTGCTCCGAAACACTTGTGTGTGTACCAGTGTTGTGCTCTTTCGGCCGAGATGCCACAGATCACCATCTGTCTTACTTTTAAGAGCCGACAAGCCTCTGAACACCACGCTCTGTGAAGAGTAGCGGACGTCCAACTATTTAGCGCCTAGTGGTAGTCTCGCTGTCCTTCTACCTCTTTCCGTAGATGTTCAAAAACAGTAGCACGTCAACATTGGACCAGATTCGATGTTTTCGTAATACGTGTTCACGGGCTCTGCTTAAAAATAATCTGCTGTTTGTCAAAGTCGCTTATCTCCAAGAATTTCCCCATTTGCAATTCATATCTTTACTAGGGGATCACCCGTCCGTGTCTGCTGCGCTTAAATACAGGATGAGGCACATAAAAATGGCCCAGAGAACAAAGAAAGCAGAGGAAAGGAAACACAGTAGTAACCTGACTATAGCAGATGTTGAAAGTGACCACCATTCATCTCTTGGTTCTGGCGCTGCAGTCCGGAACCGCGGGACTGCTACGGTCGCAGGTTCGAATCCTGCTTCGGGCATGGGTGTGTGTGATGTCCTTAGGTTAGTTAGGTTTAAGTAGTTCTAAGTTCTAGGGGATTTATGACCTAAGATGTTGAGTCCCATAGTGCTCAGAGCCATTTTTTCATCTCTTGCCGCTGTTTAGCCCTGATCAGCAAGTTGCTGAAGGAGCATCTAGGCTGGACTGCTGGAATTGCTGCAGTCTCATCTGAAATGTTTTGCTGCAGTTCTTGAAGACTATGAGGACTGTTGCGACACACTATACTTCAGGGCTCCCCACACAAAGTAATCGCACACTGACAGATCAGGTGACCTGGGTGGCCAGCTAGGGCTGCGACCAGATGGACTTCTGATAACAAATCAGTCGTGAAGATTGTGTAAAGGTGCTCCAAGATTCGGCCTGTTGTGTGGGCAGTTGCTCAATCCTGTTGGAAGTAACTTTAGACCATTTCTTCCTCCGTTAATGCTGCCTCAAGTGGTTTCAAAATGTATCCACTCGTCCGGGGCACTTTTGTTTGACCCACCCTGTACTTCTATCACCCCCTCATGTGCCCGCAACGCCACCAGCTGGCATCCTTTATCGCGGTGGGCAGTGGTCATAGCGATTTGGCGTAGTAATACATCACTGCAACTGATAAGCCATGTAGCACAAAAAATTTACATTTCTATAAAATGAGTGATAGTAATTGGCATAATATGTGGTTCTAACCTAATACAGTTTGACAATAGCACAATGGTCGATAAATATGCTTGAAAATAAAAAAAAATCTGTCTGAATGTACAGAACGCTAAAGAAACGTAGTTTGCGCGGAAATACAGAAGCGTCCGATCTTACCCGTCGGCTTTGACCCATGACGTCACAAATGTAGCGGAAACGACCATAAACAACAATTCCAATATGGCGGATATAAAAACATCGCATACGTATTATAAACACTGAAATACACAAGTTTCACAAAAAGCCTAATGACTCTAACGGGACAAGCGTGGGAAATTAGGGGTTTTTGGGTGGGGACAAACTAAATATACACAAATGTAGCCACCGACCGCCATACAAAACCACGCAATACAACGAAATAAATCAACATTACAAAACTGACCAAATACAAAAAAACACATTCCTATCCAGAATCGGACACTTCCCTTGGCCTATATAGCTCAACAGAACCTACCGATCACATCCCCCAATACAAAACTAAAAAACCAACACTTCCCTTACACCTACATACATCTACAACAGCTCCCGATCACATAAATTACGATCGAACACTTCCGTTGACCTATGTAGCTCAACACAACCTACCGATCACATCCCCCAATACAAAACTTAAAAACCAACACTTCCCTTACACCTACATACATCTACAACAGCTCCCGATCACATAAATTACGATCGAACACTTCCATTGACCTATATAGCTCAACAGAACCTACCGATCACATCCCCCAACACCAACCTAAAAAACCAACACTTCCCTTACACCTACATACATCTACAACAGCTTGCGATCACATAAATTACGATCGAACAATTCCGTTGACCTGACCATAAACGACACAAAGGTTTCACAAGAACAATCTGCTAACATTGATAGCAAACAAAGATAATAATAAGCAAGTGGTACTCGAGGCCAGGCAGGGGGGGGGGCTGCGCCCCCCCCTGACCCCCCCGCCAAAAAAAAAACTCCCAACCTAACCTCGTATTCAGTGCTACGCTACAGATCAATGTGTAGGTCCCTAACGTCACGGGTCAAAGCCGACGCGTGAGATCAGATATTTCTGTTGACACAAAACATACATCAAAAACAAAAAAAACGGAACTTACCTCAAAAAAGTTCCAGCCCCAGAAACTAGATTGGCCACCACAATCACACACAAATGCACCCTAACTAACCACTTTCGGCCTATACATTTTACCCACAGCCCTTAAAAAAACCCGAAAAATGCAATAGGCCTCTGGGACACTCTTCCGCCAACAGTACTCATCTAAATGAGACTGAAGGTTGGAAGAGCGCCTCTTCCCCCACCCAAGAACTGACTTAACCGCCCCCCACATCCCCTCAATTGTGTTAGTGCAAGCCCCAGTATCATAATTCTTAAATTCTAGACTGTGGTTCACTACTAAATGATTAAATCCCCTGTCACCCAACCCCCTATAAGAAGAAAAAGCATCAGAAACTATTGTGGACCCGGGCTCTACATACTCCTCAATTAACCCCACTAATTCAGCCTTCGACCTCCCCTCCACAACCCTAAAAACACATTCAGTACCCCCACCCCCGTGAACAACAGCCCCCCACACCCAAAGACCAGCCACAGACTTCCCCCTCCCATACTTCCTTTTACCAAACTGCGACTCGTCCACCTCCACAAGCACCCCATGCCCACCCAACTTACCCCTGTACTTAATAAATTCCGAACACACTTCACGACAAAAGGAATACCAGTCTAAAACAGTCCTCTCACTCACACCAGTCTCAAACGCGCAAAAACTCTGTGGGCATCTATAACAAAAATAATATGTAATAAGCACAATCTCACGCATGCCCAATCTAGACTTCTCGAACCAGGTACCACGCCTTATAGAACGCCATACGCCATCTTTCCGGCAACACCACATGTATCCGTCGCTGGTCCGAGAGGCCGGAACTTTAACCAATTTCATCGCCTCAAGGCAAAGAGAACACTTAACAACTTCGGCGATTAAACCGAATAGTTGTAAGAACTTGATAAGTTCTAACGCTGTGTCGCCCATCATCGCCCTCAACCGAACACTATTAAGGCGGTCTTTCATATCCATTCCTAAACAAAAAACCACAACCAAATACACTCAATAACAAACTCACCCGACGTACAGCAATGAGCATTAAATTAAAACAAACGAAAACCATGAACACACCACCAGAGAGCACCACAAACAAAAACAAGACATCTACAAACACGCCACAATCGCAAAACAAACACCGCGCCGTAATGACGTCACACACCACAACACGCTTACGTCACGGGTCAAAGCCGACGAGTAAGATCGAAGGTTTATGTTGACCCGTTTGCGCTAATGTTCAAATAACTAGAAAGTACATATTTAATCATTAAATAAGGACGAAATCAGACCGTTTTGTAAAACTAGTCTCGTAGTTTGTGCTTTAACCTGTATCACTAGAAGCAATCGGATTAATCGGTGAAATGGTTTTGAAAGGACAGAACCACCAAAAAAAGTTTACTCTGTCGATTGAACAACTGACATCACAGTTCTTACCAGTAATACACCATAATTCATGCTCACTTACTTGTTCCTGTTCAGAATCCCGTCTGATTCTGGCTTTTTGTCTTCTTGTTAGAACTCGAGAAAGTTCAGACACACTTCGAAAGCAAGTATCTCTATGCGATGTTCCTTAAGTAGTACGCAATACTTAATCCAGCACAAGAAGCCACTCAGAATGAGTTCACTCGTCGCGAGTAAGTACCGCACTGGTGCCAGGCAACTGCTCGTGACGTATGGCACGATATTCGATTGTTGAGAACGTCGTCCGGGACCGATGATAAAAAGTAACAATCGCTTTGACTGTATGACAGCTTTTTACCGAACATACGTAACATTTAACTTATTTACCTCGATTGTGAATCTCCAGAATATTACTAACAGAAGATTACCAGGCGATTAAAATAGGAGTTTGTCACTTCAAGCACTAAACTTCCCCTAAAGTCTATCACTTTCCTTTTCTGTGACACAACGAAATGAATATAATGTTGAACCGTAAGAAGGTACGTGTGTCAGGAATTACCGGATAAGGAATGAGTAATACGTACATAACTCGGAAAACACATATTACAGACACTTTTCGTTGGGAAAGACATCTCTTTCAGATAACTCTTCAAAAGCTACATCACAACAACGATAGAAAAGAGTCGTAAACATATTTTACAATAATTCCTCGTCGCTTTGTCCTGGAATATACTATCATGCTCATACTACCGAACGAACTAAACGCGCTATGCCAGATTTATATGCAGGACCACGTAATGTAAATTATTTTCTTATCTCCTTCCGGTACAATCGTTTGACAATACGAAATGGTTACTACAAGAGATCACTACATGTATTCCTTTGTATGGCAATCAGTCCCAGCTGAAGGTAATATTTCGGTAATGCAAATATCAAGAAACAAGTTATTAGGAATGACACAGTCTTCGAAGGCTGTAAAACCAACTAATTATAGTAAACGAAAATTCAGATAGAAAGTTCAAGCTTAAGTCATATGACGAAAATTTTTGTGCAGGACTGGGATACACGTTTCCTATCCAGCAACTATTGTCCCTGTTAACTAAGCACGCAAGATACAAGACATAATTTCATTCATAAGTAAACTTGAAATGGCGTAGTGTAGACTTTTGTGTTGGACGGGGATTCGAACACAGAACCTAATCGAATGATAAATAAGCACAATCAGATGCTGGATGTCGAAATTTTTTGCCATATCGAAATGACTGAAACTGAACTAACGAGAAGAAATAGTTTTGTCTTATCTGGATACGAACCCAGCATTTATCGCCGTTGTTTATGCTGAGCCGGAGTTTAACTTGCACATATCATTACTGACTACACAACAGGAGACGTTAAGTGTCTAATTTTTCCTCGTCAGTTGCTAGCATTAAGCGTAAAACTGAAATAATACAATGAATGTTCTCCCTCTGACTGGGAGTTAAGACCGGCACTACTTCTTTGTTGCCCCCCCCCCCGGTAGCAGAATGTCAATGCTAAGGACCCGGGATCGATTCCCGGCTGGGTCGTAGATTTTCTCCGCTCAACGACTGGGTGTTGTGTTGTCCTCATCATTATCACTTCATCTCCATCGATGCGCAAGTCGCCGAAGTGGCGTCAAATCGGAAGACTCGCACCCGGTGAACGGTCTACCCTACGAGAGGTCCTAGTCATACGACATTTATTTATTTATCATTGTTGTAGACAACGCGTGGAGAGAAAGATAGAAATCATTATTTGTGGGGGCGTTCAGTAAGTAATGCAACACTTTTTTCTGAAAGCATGTTGATGTTATTTAGGATTCGATTACACCATATTATTTCCTACTCTTTTGGCAACAAGACGCTGTTTTCCAACCTAATCTCCGTTCAATGCGACAGGCTTACGCCTCCTTACTAAGAAGACCATTATGCCCACATGACACCTCTCTATTTGTCACCGTCGGACCCAGCTCCTTGCAGCATCAATAAACTTCGCATCGCTCACTTATTGATTCCCGCACAGATGGTCCTTAGTTGCTCTTTATTGTCTTCTGCTGGGCGACGAGGAATGTAGCGGGCACATACCTTTGAGTACCTCAACTGTTGGACCAGTGTGTCAGCACTATACCCTGCAAAATCCAGTTGAGCAGCAAACTGTGTGATTGTGATCTGTCGAGAACCTCGAAAGAATGTGTGAGCACCTTCCAGCATTGCAAGTGTCTCAGTTATCTGCGGCCGGCGGACACGCGAGAGCTCAGAAAAGTATGAACGACCTTGTTGCGAATATGACAGAAGACTCATCCAACGACTCACCGTGCTTTTGTTCACTGCTAGGTCTCCGTAGACATTCCGCTAGCACCCATGAATATCTAAAATTTTTCCGCCAATAGAAACTCAATGACAGCTCTCTGCTTGGAACACATCTCCGTCACAGACGCCATTTTGAATACTATGTATAGTACCGCCACCTATCGAAACTTAATATAACTATGGGAGCTGAAGCGGGAGTATACCAAGATGTTCCACAGAAAATTACTCCTTTTTTCATCCGCAATTGGCCGCGAAAGAAAATTTGTTGTTTACATACTGAATGCTCGTCGATTTTTCACCTGGAGTTTGGTGCTTATGCCGCAGTTTCAAATAACATGATGAAAATGTTATTTACCACGTAAAAGGCCAATTTTACAAAATGGAAAACGTTACTGTAAACCCAAAATTTCTTTGTGGCCCGAATTAACTTCATCATGTCTCGAATAACACAAAATATCTTATTAAAATAAGAACTCAATCTGCCTCCACACAGGCAAACTAAATATGCTGTAACACTCTACAGTTGTTGTTGTTGTTGTGGTCATCAGTCCTGAGACTGGTTTGATGTAACTCCCCATGCTACCCTATCCTGTGCATGTTTCTTCATCTCCCAGTACCTACTGCAACCTACATCCTTCTGAATCCGCTTAGTGTATTCATCTCTTGGTCTCCCCCTATGATTTTTACCCTCCACGCTGCCCTCCAATACTAAATTGGTGATCCCTTGATGCCTCAGAACATGTCCTACCAACCGATCCCTACTTCTCGTCACGTTGTGCCACCAACGCCTCTTCTCCCCAATTCTATTCAATACTTCCTCATTAGTTATGTGATCTACCCATCCAATCTTCAGCATTCTTCTGTAGCACTACATTTCGAAAGCTTCTATTCTCTTCCTGTCCAAACTATTTATTGTCCATGTTTCACTTCCATACATGGCGACACTCCATACAAATACTTTCAGAAACGACTTCCTGACACTTAAATCTATACTCGATGTAAACAAATTTCTCTTCTTCAGAAACGCTTTCCTTGCCATTGCCACTCTACATTTTATATCTTCTCTACTTCGACCATCATCAGTTATTTTGCTCCCCAAATAGCAAAACTCCTTTACTACTTTAAATGTCTCATTTCCTAATCTGATTCCCTCAGCATCACCCGACTTAATTCGACTACATTCCATTATCCTTGTTTTGCTTTTGTTGGTGTTCATCTTATATCCTCCTTTCAAGACACTGTCCATTCCGTTCAACTGCTCTTCCAAGTCCTTTGCTGTCTGTGACAGATTTACAATGTCATCGGCGAACCTCAAACTTTTTATTTCTTCTCCATGGATTTTAATACCTACTCCGAATTTTTCTTTTGTTTCCTTTACTGCTTGCTCAATATACAGATTGAATAACATTGGGGAGAGGCTACAACCCTGTCTCACTCCCTTCCCAACCACTGCTTTCCTTTCATGCCCCTCGACACTTATAACTGCCATCTGGTTTCTGTACAAATTGAAAATAGCCTTTCGCTCCCTCTATTTTACCCTTGCCACCTTTAGAATTTGAAAGAGAGTATTCCAGTCAACATTGTCAAAAGCTTTCTCTAAGTCTACAAATGCTAGAAACGTAGGTTTGCCTTTCCTTAATCTTTCTTCTAAGATAAGTCGTAAGGTCAGTATTGCCTCACGTGTTCCAATATTTCTACGGAATCCAAACTGATTTTCCCCGAGGTCGGCTTCTACCAATTTTTCCATTCGTCTGTAAATAATTCGCGTTAGTATTTTGCAGCTGTGACTTATTAAACTGATAGTTCGGTAATTTTCACAATTGTCAATACCTGCTTTCTTTGGGATTCGAATCATTATATTCTTCTTGAAGTCTGAGGGTACTTCGCCTGTCTCATACATCTTGTTCACCAGATGGTAGAGTTTTGTCAGGGCTGGCTCTCCCAAGGCCATCAGTAGTTCTAATGGAATGTTGTCTACTCCGGGGGCCTTGTTCCGACTCAGGTCTTTCAGTGCTCTGTCAAACTCTTCACGCAATATCATATCTTCCATTTCCATAATATTATCTTCAAGTACATCGCCCTTGTATAGACCCTCTATACACTCCTTCCACCTTTCTGCTTTGCCTTCTTTGGTTAGGACTGGGTTTCCATCTGAGCTCTTGATGTTCATACAAGTGGTTCTCTTTTCTCCAAAGGTCTCTTTAATTTTCGTGTAGGCAGTATCTATATTACCCCTAGTGAGATAAGCCTTTACATCCCTCCATTTGTACTCTAGCCATCCCTGCTCAGCCATTTTGCACTTCCTGTCGGTCTCATTTCTGCGACGTTTATATTCCTTTTTGCCTGCTTCATTTACTGCGTTTTTATTTTTCCACCTTCCATTAATTAAATTCAATATTTCTTCTGTTACCCAAGGATTTCTACTAGCCCTTGTCTTTTTACCTACTTGATCCTCTGCTGCCTTCACTACTTCATCCCTCAGAGCTACCCATTCTTCTTCTACTGTACTTCTTTCCCCCACTTCAGTCAATTGTTCCCTTATGCTCTCCCTGAAACTCTGCACAACCTCTAGTTTAGTCAGTTTATCCACGTCCCATCTCCTTAAATTCCCACCTTTTTGCAGTTTCTTCAATTTTAATCTGCAGTTCATAGCCAATAGATTGTGGTCAGAGTCCACATCTGCCCCTGAAAATGTCTTACAATTTAAAACCTGGTTCCTAAATCTCTATCTTACCATCATATAATCTATCTGATACCTTTTAGTATATCCGGGATTCTTCCATGTATACAACTTTCTTTTACTGTAAACCCAAAACTTCTTTGTGGCCCGAATTAACTTCATCATGTCTCGAATAACACAACATATCTTCTTAAAATAAGAACTCAATCTGCCTCCACACAGGCAAACTAAATATGCTGTAACACTCTACAGCACATACACTATATGATCAAAAGTATCCAGACACCTCCAAAAACATACGTTTTTCATATTAGGCCCATTGTGCTGCCACCTACTGCCAGGTACTCCATATCAGCGACACCAGTAGTCATTAGACATCGTGAGAGAGCTGAATGAGGCGCTCCGCGGAACTCACGGACCTCGAGCGTGGTCAGGTGATTACGTGTCACTTGTGTCATATCTCGGTACGCGAGATTTCCACACTTCTAAAAAACCCTAGGTTCACTGTTTCCGATGTGATAGTGAAGTGGAAACATGAAGGGACACGTACAGCACAAAAGCGTACAGCCGGCCGCCGTGCCGAGCGGTTCAGGGCGCTTCAGTCTGGAACCGCAAGACCGAGAGGGTCGCGGGTTCGGATCCGGCCTCGGGCATGGATGTATGTGATGTCCTTAGGTTAGTTAGGTTTAAGTAGTTCTAAGTTCTAGAGGACTGATGACCTCAGATGTTAAGTCCCATAGTGCTGAGAGCCATTTTTTGAACAAAAGCGTACAGGCTGACCTTCTCTGTTGACTGACAGAGACCGCCGACAGTTGAAGAGGGTCGCAATGTGTAATACGAAGACATCTATCCAGATCATCACACAGGAATTCCAAACTGCGTCAGGTTCCACTGCAAGTACTATGACTGTTAGGCGGGAGGTGAGAAAACTTGGATTTCGTGATCGAGCGACTGTACATAAGACACACATCACGCCGGTAAATGCCAAACGACGCCTCGCTTGGTGTAAGAAGGGTAAACATTGGATGATTGAAGAGTGGAAAAAACGTTGTCTGGAGTTTTGAATCACGGTACACAAGGTGGCGACCCGATGGCAGGATGTGGGTATGGCGAATACACGGTGAACGTCATCTGCCAGCGTGTGTAGTTGCAACAGTAAAATTCGGGGGTGTGGGTGTTATGATGTGTTCGTGTTTTTCATGGAGGGTCTTCCACCTCTTGCTGTTTTGCGTATCACTATCACAGCACTGGCCTATATTGATGTTTTAACCCTTTCAGACCTGGTGGTCACAATTGTGTACATAAAGTTTGTTCACTAATATTTCGCTGACAAGAAATGTCAGGTGCATCCAAACCCACTTTTCACATTTGTGTATGTTTCTTTTAGCCATGCTCCAGCAGCTGCTGCTCTCTTGTGAGCAGTCTGTGAACCACATAGCAAAATATACTCTCTGGTGTTGTCTCTCTGTGGGAAGCTATTACTCATTGACTTTATTGCTATAGTAGTCATGTTGTGGGTTTTGTTTATGAATGTTTTGTGTGATTTCCTTCTTTTGGAAACATTAGACATTCTTTCAGTGGAATTTCCAGCAATTTAATTCACTTCATATTTGTGTTATGTATCAGGTAAGACTAATGTACACATTTGTGTACAACAGGTTCTTAATGGTGTAAAATAGGAAAATAACCCAAAATGTGTGTCAGCTATATTTGCATGGCTATGGTAGTTATGTATGGAAATATTTCAATTAATTTCAGTATCAGCAGCAAGAAAGGAGAATAACTGACCTGTACATATGATTTTATTTTATATTGCTGGCTTTTGTCTTATAAATATGGATAAGGAATGTCTTTCTGTGGAGAAAGATTGGGACTTGATTATGGACATAATTGAAAATGGTCTCGTTTCTGACATTAGTTTGAGAGGAGATGAGGATGACAGTGTACCACTTATTGAAAGGCAGGCTCCACAAATAGTAAGACGTGTTGGAGGAAATAAAGTGGGCGTGAATGATGTGCGTAGAGACACCATATCTGAAGATGTGAAGATGATGGTGAGGTGGTGGATGACGAAATGAACTTCTTATGCAATGAAAACAACCCAGAATTGAATAACCTGTGTGACAACATAATGGTGACACCTAAAGAATCCATAAAATGGAAACGTAAGCCTCTAAGTACCATTGCAGAAACATACAAAGCTCCAAATTTCGAAGAGTCTCTCTTGTGTTCTCCAATGCAATACTTCAAAAGATATATACCAGATGATTTGTTCACTAGCTTGGCAGCACATACTCATATTTATGCATTACAACGAGGCAAAACCTCATTCAAGCAGACAACTCCTAAAGCATAAGAGATGCTATTTGGTTTGCATATATTGACTGGCACATTGAAATTTCCAGATTATAAATGTATTGGGATACACGCATGATGGTAGATGTATTTTGGGAAAACATGTCACGATACAGATTTTTAGAATTACGAACAAATTGACACTTGGTGGACAATCTGGAAAAGCCACCTGAAAATAAGTATAAATTTTACAAAGTCAGGCCAATTTACTCAGTCATTCGAAAATGCTGCAGTGAACTACCTATAGAAGAGAATGTTGGTGTCAGTGAAGGAAATATTCCTTTCACTGGGAAGTTTTCTACAAAGCAGTATGTCAAAGGGAAACCAAGTCCATGGGGAATCAAAGTCTTCATGTGAAAAGAGTGGAATAGTGCAAGATTTGCTTTTGTATCAAGATATCAATGCATCAGGTACTGTCCATCAAAACAGATCTAGAAAGAACTTGCCTTTTTCAGATGATAAAACAATAATGAAACAAACCAGAGGTTACTGGGAAGAAATCACTAGTGCTGATGACATTACCATGTGTAAGTGGTTAGACTATAGGCCAGTTGGATTGTGTTGAAACTTTGTTGGTAAAGGCTCAGTGGATAAAGTTGAGTGTTGGGACAAAAAACACCATAAATATGCGACAGTAGAAAGACCTGAAATAGTGAGAAGATATAATCATGCAATGGATGGACTAAAAAGAAGAGGGGGCGTCTGTCTGATGAAGAACTGGCTTCAGACATGAGAGTCATACCAAGAAGAAGAGAAGAATTATGAGCAGCTACAGCGATACAGTTTGATTCCATTGATCATTTGCCTTTGCATGATGTAGGAGCTCCAATTCGCTGCAAATTTCCAAAATGTACAGGGCGTTCTAGAATTCAGTGCAGAAAATGTAAAGTACATTTATGTCTCCAAAACGACAGAAATTTTCTTTGCAGTTTCATACGAAACTTTAAAATCAGTGTTTTGACCATTGTTGTTTAAATAAGAACTGTAATTTGGAATTATTTTTATTGTTTCTTTTGTTTTAAAGGGAAATAAAGAGTGGCATACTTGATCCATATAATGTTAACTTCCGTAACGTATGACATGAAGCTCGAGACCTGATGAACACAATTGTGTACATTAAATATCTAGAAAACTAGAGATCAGGTGAAATTTTTTCTTAGAAAAATGTTGTCAGGAGAGTCGCCTGAATGTAAAAATGATGTCAGATATTTTTTTAATAAGTAAATAAAAATCAGGTCTGAAAGGGTTAAACACCTTCTTGCTTCCTACTGTTGAAGAGAAATTCGGGGATGGCGATTGCATCTTTCAACACGATCGAGCACCTGTTCATTATGCACGGCTTGTGGCGGAGTGGTTACACAACAATAACATCCCTGTAATGGACTGGCTTGCACGGGGTCCTGACCTGAATCCTATAGAACACGTTTGGGTGTTTTGGAACGCCGACTTCGAGCCAGGCCTCACCGACCGACATCGATACCTCTCCTCAGCGCTGCAATCCGTGAAGAATGGGCTGCCATTCCCCAAGAAAACTTCGAACACCTTATTGAACATATGCGTGCGAGAGTGGAAGCTGTCATCAAGGCTAAGGGTGGGCCAACACTGTATTGAATTCCAGCATTACGATGGAGGGCGCCACGAACTTGTAAGTCATTTCCAGCCAGGTGTCTGGATACTTTTTATCGCATAGTGTAGTTTCTGACCTTCAATAAATGTGGCAGTACTCACTTATTCTACCAGAAAATATTAACTTATTTACAAAATCCAATAGACATCAACTACGATTAACTACTCAACTGCCAAGCTTAGGCGTAAATGATCATTACACCAGCTACACCGCCTTCCACGGGTAGAAATTCATGATTTATCAAGCCCTTGCCGTCTACAAAGGCAATCAGATATTAGATTTTGTCAGCGGACTATTTTTGGGAGGCGCAGAAGACGGATACCATGCTATTGACTGTCGCTTGGCCTCAGCATCGGTTTGGTAGCAACAGGTCCCAACCATATCGTAACCGCGGTGTCTCAAGAGATTCCAATCGCTTTTGAAATTTAAATTGGCTATAAGTTCCTGTGGGACCAAACTACTGAGGTCATCGGTCCCTAGGCTTACACACTAGGCTTAAACTAACTTACGCTAAGGACAACACTCACACACACCCATGCCCGAGGGAGGACTCGAACCTCCGACGAGCCGCGCGAACCGTGGCAAGACGCCTTAGACATCACGGCTACCCCGCGCGGCCTCCAAATGTTTGCTGACAATTTCCAACAGCTGTACAACTGATGTCAGAAGTGTGCCATAGCTAACAGCGATTACTCTGAGGGCTAGTGAAGGCATTTCGTTAATTTTCTGAGTCCATTCACCGAAGTTTTAAGATACTTCTTGTATAAAGATTTCATTCAAACGAGAGAATATAATAATTCGCAATACACGTGAATGAACCACAGGTTCAGTAACAGTATTCGTACTGAAACAACATTACAACTGCTGAGTGCAGAATAGATCCACAGTTGTAACAAGATTTTAAATGACATTTAATTTTTGCAGTCACACATTCTGCGCATACTGCCGTAATCCGGTTTGCTTTTAGGCACAATATTTACTTTACCATGGCCTACGTGCAATACACAGTATTCCCTTAGAATAGCTCCACGTGCAATAGCTACGACAAGCCATAACTCAAGCTCACAACTCCCGTATGATTGGCTTCACATAAAGCACTATTGCACATAACACTCACTCAGTTTGAGCGCCAGAGTACGTGGATAGCAACATTAGCTTCAGAAGGAATCTGACTGTGCTCTTTGTTATCTACTGAAGCCATTCTTCGCTCTCTTGTAATGCTGTGAGTGCTATCGGAGTAAAACAACAACTGCTCCAACGGGTTGTTTGTACACAAGTCAGGGCCACTGATGCTGACAATGTTCATCCCGTATCGATGAGCCCGCCGGTTAGGTCGGCGTCCTAGACTTGGGTTCTTGCAAAACTGCTTTTCTTGGTACCTTTCCAGACCGCCCATCTCTAAGCACAGGGAAACCTTCAGCCTCAGCTGCCGTCATAGCAGTCCGTGCCCCGCCGGCCGCGGTGGTCTCGCGGTTCTAGGCGCTCAGTCCGGAACTGCGCGACCGCTACGGTCGCAGGTTCGAATCCTGCCTCGAGCATGGATGTGTGTGATGTCCTTAGGTTAGTTAGGTTTAAGTAGTTCTAAGTTCTAGGGGACTGATGACCACAGATGTTAAGTCCCATAGTGCTCAGAGCCACCAGCCACTCTGTGCCCCGTGAAATGAAATGATCGTATGGCATGACGGTCGGGAGACCCCATATGGTGAAGTTCGGTCACCGGGTTGCAGTCCTTTTCAGTTGATGCCATATTGGGCGACTTGCGCGTCGATGATGGTGAAATGATGACGAGGGCAACACAACACCCAGTCCCTGAGCGCAGAAATCCCCAACCCCGACACAAATCAAACCCAGGACTGCCCCGTGGCAATCAAACGCACTGACCACTCAGCCAAGGGGGAGGGCTGCACGGCCCCTGTCGACTGTCAAGCAAACGCTGCCGGCCCTGACCACAGACCCGGCGCTTGCTTCCAGGAGGCGTGTCCGTTCTACTCGACTCTCGCTGACTGCCACCTGTGCCTGCGCCACTCACCATCAAGGCCACGACGGCGCTTCCAGCGGTCACACGTCTCAAATGGGGCAGATGGTGGGACCAGTACCACAGAGCCCAGAATAAGATCGCTGGCGCCGACCAATATAACCGTGCGTGCGAAACGGCGCAAGGACACGAAGCTAGAATCATTTCAACAGACCATTTACCTACACGTGTGACAGGCTCATGAATTCCTCATAATGGAGAATGTGTGTAACTGGCTCATGATTTAGTCATATTGGAGGATGCCCACACAAGATGAAAATTCTGACACCCTGCATGTAGACTACAACCTATTAAGTATCTTCATTTCTTTGTTCGACCACATTAGCATCCACCAGCTGCCTCATCTACCCAACGTCGACTTCTACCTTGATTTTCTAATCACTGAAACAAGATGACATAACAGCCATCTGCACGCAGTGGCAGCACTGTAGGAAACACAATATTCTACAGGAAGTGCTGTCGTCCACGCGAAGTGTTCTGGTGCTGTATCTGCTTGTGGTCCAGTAGTATACGTCATGCAGTGTAAATGCGAAGTCCACTTTGAGACCAATCATTATTTTATTTTTTAAACTTAATTTCGTCTCCCTCCTGGGAGTTAAAAGATAACTTACTTTACTCCTAGCCCTCTAGTAACAGAAAAATTTCCGAAAATATTTCCGCAAAGGTGTACGTGGTCGTTTGGCTGTATCAGGACGATACCTGTGTGAGACTATGCTCTGGATGCAGCTGTCTGACTCTAGCGGCCGGCAGCCATCCCGACGCAGCTCAGAAAATGGCCGGGCAGCCTCCACCCATGTGATCGCCACATTCTGCGTGTGTTAAGGCAGCAGCTGCAGCTCAAAGCAATTGTGCCGTGGATGGAGCGTGTGCCGTCAAGGCAATCAGCTCAGAAAATGGCCGGCCAGCCTCCGCCCACGTGATCGCCACATTCTGCGCACGTTAAGGCAGCAGCTGCAGCTCAAAGCAATTGTGCCGTGGATGGAGCTTGTGCCGTCAAGGCAGTCAGATCAGAAAATGGCCGGGCAGCCTCCGCCCACATGATCGCCACATTCTGCGCACGTTAGGGCAGCAGCTGCAGCTCAAAGCAATTGTGGCGTGGATGGAGCTTGTGCTGTCAAGGCAGTCAGCTCAGAAAATGGCCGGCCAGCCTTCGTCCACGTGATCGCCACATTCTGCGTGCGTTAAGGCAGCAGCTGCAGCTCAAAGCAATTTTGCCGTGGATGGAGCTTGTGCTGTCAAGGCAGTCAGCTCAGAAAATGGCTGGCCAGCTTCCGCCCACGTGATCGCCAGATTCTGCGTGCGTTAAGGCAGCAGCTGCAGCTCAAAGCAATTGTGCCGTGGATAGAGCTTCTGCCGTCAAGGCAATCAGCTCAGAAAATGGCCGGCCAGCCTCTGCCCACGTGATCGCCACATTCTGCACGCGTTAAGGCAGCAGTTGCAGCTCAAAGCAATTGTGCCGTGTATGGAGCGTGTGCCGTCAAGGCAGTCAGCTCAGAAAATGGTTTTCTCATTTCAGGCAGGGCAGTTTTCATGAGAATTACTCATCATTCGGGAAGAACACAGATTTTAATGAAGCTGTCTTTAAGAATAACATTTTCATCCATTCAGTACACGTGATAACTGCTAAATGTGATGACCACGACAACTTAACCTTCATGCTAAATTTGCTTTCAGTGGGCGAGGCTCAAAACTTAGTTCAAGGGTACTCCTTGCCGTAATTCGAAAACCAATGAATTACTCTATCCTTTAAATTCTAATTCAGTCTTGTCCTTTCTGTTAAGTTACCTGAAAAATTCGCACGTAAGACACAAAAATTCGGTTTTACATTGCAAAAAGTTAATTTACATGCAAATTACAGTTTCCTATCAACGTAATCTTTCTACACATATACCAGGTATCCCGTTTCCTGTAGTTAATGCAGGTGTAACTGTAGGTTTTAAATAGGCTGAAGTGCTGGTATACTTCATGCCAGCTTTTTCTTCCTTTTACATTTCAGCTGAAATCAACCACAACGAAATCTTAAGATCGTCGCTGCATTCGTGCTCCATTTGTTGTAAAATATACAAACACCATTTGATAATTATCAGTTCTCTAGTAGTATGTTGCAACTTCCAAAAGTTAATACCTTATTTGTATTATTAATTCGTTCATATAAACTTCTCTGCAGCTCAAGATCTACCTGAAAGAACGGAAGCATTGGATGTTCGCTATCCAGAATACTCAATTACAACGTGAGGCCTTTCAGCCCGATGGGACACAGCACGTGGTGATTAACTTCGACAATGTGTTAATTTCACAAGACGGATATTTGGGATCCATAGGGACTGAGTGAATTTTGTTCCTGATGCAGAAGTACTGCGTGAACCACATGTCCCATGAGCACGTGTGGAGTGGCATCAGCAGTTTTCGACAAACGCGAGACGGGTTTTGTGAACTTGTGTAGAATCTCATCTACAAGTATTGATAGCTGACCGGTATTAACGGTTTTCAAAACGGGCTGTGTGGACACTAGAAGAGGCTGGTGTTGTTACTCGAAGGCAATCTTGTTGAGAAAATAGTTTACGGTGGGAGGTATTGCTCCAATAAACGGACTTTGCGAATCTTCTTGAAGTGACATTTACCCATACTGTTCCGAAGGAACTGACGTGTTTCATTTCATGTCCCTCTCTCTTTCACTGAATTCCTCAAACTACATCTTTGTTGAGCTTTCCTATGAATCAGCAGAATATTTGTTTTGGGTTATGTAGAGATTGACAGCAGTGAATTTTTCTGGTAGAGCAGTACAAATTTGGAACCTAAGTGAAGCAGGCCGACTTCTTCAGAGATGACGTTGGTACAGAACTACTCATTTTTTTATCCTCGCCTAGCGGGCTAGGGCGAGGTCAACGAGCATTATATAAACTGCTTCTTTAATACCAAAACGAAGAGAGTTGATATGGGTCCCCCAGTAAATTCTTGACGTAGTAGTATAATTGCGAAACGCACATAGATGGCATCCCGCATTGCTCCGGGACTGCGATGACAACAGCAGCGATTGGGGGTTGCTCCCCAAAACGATATTGAATTTTCAAAGTGAATATCTAAAACGACTTGAAGGTCATGTATTTGACGTTTGTTCGCACGTGCAGAGGCGAATTCGACAAGGAAATTATTTTCAAAGCAATGAATTCGGTTCGATCCCAAAAGGTTTAATTTATTTCATCAGCTTCATATCGTCTAAGACTTTGGCCTTACCAATTTTCCACTTCTGAGAAACTTTTTCAAGTTATTGCACTGTGACGTCAAGCGTCAGGCATCTACTGTCCATGTCTGCTTGTTGTTCCGTATTTTTTTCCGTTCATGTGACCCCCAAAAACTCTTTAACGAAGCGAGACCGATAGACAGGTTTACATGACCAGGAGCTATCTTGAGAGAGCTATTAAGCCTCTCCAGAAGTCCCCAAGACTAAATAAAATTACATGTAGCACTATTAACTGAATCAGATTCGGCAGTACGTACTGTAGTATTTAGCACAGCAGTTTGTTGTAACCATTACACCTTGATAATTCACATAGGAACTATTTGATAGCCTAGAGGGGTCGTTTGTGTGAATAAGCCAGGAACTAATCCATGAACGAAAAGCGTAAACTGCGAGGAACTATATAGCAATATCTTCCTATGCTCACCTAGGTTGAATTCTTCCTGTTCATTTCTTTCTGTCTCTCTTAAGTGCTCTGAAAGTAGGAAATCTCATCCATTATACATTCCCGCATTTATCGGCAAAGTACCATCAGCAGTTACCTTGTAATCATTGCGAGTAGACAACATTTTTCGTTCCTTTTGTTTGTATAGACTGAATGGCAGTTTCTCTTAAGGATGACATATTCGAGAGATTACTGTCTTTGTTTCTTTTTCCTTGTTCAACATTCTCATCGCAACTGCTACTCATTTCACGTTACCACCAATTGCCATCAAACACTCACTACACTCATTCACTTGTTTCATTTTCTTCACACATTTTAGTGCAAATTTTCGATCACTGCGGAAGATTTCCTTAAACACTATGTTTTTATTTTTTATTTGAAATTTTATTTTATTTACAGTGTATTAAATTTCTTTGTGGAAATTTCAGTTATTTCATCAGTGCTTCTTCTCAGTTCATTTTTATTACAGTGTGTTAGAGGTGGCGCCAATGAAAGTATTCTTACGGAAAACTGTTTTTGTGTGTACAATATTTTTTTTAAAAGTTATTTAATCACATTGTTAATAGAGTCTCATGATGCTAAAAAAGGAACCGGTTCCATTGAATGTGGTTTAGTTTGTAGCAAAGTTAACACCCAAAAATAAAAAATGACAGCTACTGAGGAGGAGGGCCATCCAAATAATTTCCCCTCTTTCTTATGTACTATGTTGATGTTGCAGTGATTGCATCTTGGTATTATTCGTAACCATGCTCACAGTTACAGAAATAGAAATAAAACTTATTAGCGTGTACTTCAAGCCTTCAGCTCCAAATTAACGAAATCGGCCTGTCAAATTTATCATTTGATTGTAGTAAGGTAATTACATGCAGAATATGAAACTATCTTCGTATTTTACTTTGTGGATTATCTGTGTTATCAATCACTTTGGCGATGAAAGTGTACTGTATGCTGCTCTGCCTCACTAAGCATATGCTAAAATGTCGGTTTCGTGCAGCAGATGTTGCATTATACCAATTTCACTGGAGACCTAGACATCTGTCTTCTCTAGCCGAACTACAAGTCTCCAGATCGAAAATCAATCGGAAATTTTACTTCTCTGTCATAAGTCGTCTCGATTTAGTATGTCCCTGATCTACAGTTGAAAAACTGAAGACTCTCCGAGATTTCACTTTTTTTAAAACTTATATATTCCTGCTTAAGTCAGCGTAACTTGATGTATTTTTCCATCATGCATATATCTGAACTCGTTGACTGATCTTTTAAAGGGTAATACTGAATAAAATCGGCTACTAGTCCTAAATGAAATGGTTTTGCACCTACGCCCCTATTCAGTTGATTGTACTTTCAGCTTCGTGTTTCCACATTTAATGTTGGAGTTCACTATTCAATCTTTAAGACACATTATGTAACGAAAATGAAGTCACAAGTGAAACCATTCAAAATGGGAAGGCGTTGACAGCGAATGTATTTACATTGTATCAAGTATCCACGCCATAAATGCTCATTTGTCAAGAAAGTAGTTATTTGAACCAAATCATTATTGCATATTTGTCATCAAAGGTATCACTGGAACCATCATATTCAGATTTTCTAGGCAATTAGCCAGTGTCACCACAAATCGGGTATTTACAGCTTTTATGTCACAGTATGCCATAGTCCTATATGAGCCACACAGGAAGGGACTTCGTTGTAATTATCGGTAACACATGCATGCCTTTCAGCTAAGAAACTTTGATAAATGCACCTTTGCAAGACATCTGAAAGAACTTGATCGTAGTGCAGCAGGTTCAGAATGAGGACCACAATCAAGATCACTGATAAGACTTTCAGGAATGTCAGTCAGCCAGCAGCAGCCAGCCGAGACATAATCAGTAACCGATTTTGTGACATTTTAGGAGTTCCTAACCAGGAGCGTATTGTACAGTTTCATCTGTGTGCTTTGGTAGTTTAAGTCCTTCGGTTTCAGCGTGTTAATTTAATATTTAATAGACACAGCTCTTGCGTTCTCGTTTGCGCCAAAAGTAAACCGATTTTGTGACACATTACAAGTTCCTAATCAGGAGGACATCTAAAGCAGACAAGCACTGGCTAAAAGGGCATTCCTGTCCAATAGAAGTCTACTGGTGTCAAACATAGGCCTTAATTTGAGGAAGAAAGTTCTGAAAATGTACGTTTGGAGCACAGAATTGTATGGTAGTGAAACATGGATTGTGAGAAAACCGGAACAGAAGAGAATCGAAGCATTTGAGATGTCGTTCTACAGACAAATGATGAAAATTGGGTGGAATGATAAGGTAATAAATGAGGAGATTCTGTGGAGAATCGGAAATGAAAGGGACATGTGGAAAACACTGACAAGGAGAAGTGACAAGATATCTGTTAAGACATTAGGGAATAACTTCCATGGTACTAAAGGCAGCTGTAGAGAGCAAAAACTGAAGAGGAAGACAGAGGTTGGACTACACCCAGATAATAACTAAGGACTTAGGTTGCAAGTGCTATTCTGAGATAAAGAGGCTGGCACAGGAGTGGAATCATGGGAGAAGACTGATGACTCAAACAACAAAACAAAATTACTTTTTGAATCTATGCATATTAACCTAATTTATTGGACACAGTTCTTGCGTTCTCTTCCGTGTCTGCAGTAGAAATCCATAACGTGTGTCGATTGTCCTTATTTGTCTGTGTAGTGTAGTTTTCCATGTTCTTTAGCACGAATAGCGACTGGTTGTGGGTGCGAGCAACGTTGATGACGCTTCGCTCTCAGCTCCAGGCTGTGATGGCTTCAGTTACACATCTGAAGCTGCAGTGGATGGGTATCACTGTTGTCGGCCGGAAATGTGGATCAAACAGACATCCAACATGTCTGACCCTGCCAATCAGGCTGCACTGATGGCCATCCCAGTTACTGCTCGCACTGAGGTGTGCCCCTCACTTGTGGCGAGTGGGAGGTTGCCTTGGGGTGTGGCAGGGGCGAAAGACTTCCCAGGCCTCCCTGGATAGTCTGACAAACAGGTTCCATGTGCTGTCTGTGGCTGACACTATCCCTCAGCCACACGCAGTCGCTTGTGCTGTTTCAGAGGAAACCTCTCAGCTTGCTAGATCCAGGCAATCACAGTGTGTGTGGGATTATTGATATTTGGGAGCTCCAATGTTAGGCATCTTATAGGGCCCATTAGGGTCATGGTTGCCAAGGAGAGGAAGAAAGCCAGTGTGCACTCCATGTGCATACTATGTGGAGTCATTCCAGATGTGCACCAGGTCCTTTCGGATGGCATGGAGAGCACAGGTTGCAGCCAACTGCAAACTGTGGGTCACATCAGTATAGATGATCTGTGTTACTTTGGATCAGAAGAGATTGTCTCTGGTTTCAAGCGGGTAACAGAAGTGGTAGAGGCTGCCAGTCTTGCTTGTGACATGGAAGTAGAGCTCACCATTTGCAGCGTAGTCGACTGGGCTAAATAAGGATCTATGGCAAAGAGCTGTGGAGGGTCTGTATCAGAGACTCAGACGGTTCTGCGACTGTGTGGGCTGCAGATTCCTCGACTTGCACCACAGGGTGTTTGGGTTTCGGGTTCCTCTGAATAGGTCGGGAGTCCACTACACGCAAGTGGCGACTAAAAAGGACCAGGGGCCATGTGGCGTGGACTGCGTGGTTTTTATTTTTAGGTTACACGGTCTCAGGAAATGCAAAAAGAGCTTCCATCTCAACACAGGAAGAACGTAGATACAGGACCCATCAGTATAACAGTTGTAAATTATCATAGCTGTGTTAGGTAAGTACCAAAACTTCAAGCGTTAATAGAAAGCACTGATGCTCAAATCGTTATAGGCACTGAAAGCTGGCTAAAGCCGTGGGATAAATTCACCTAACGGTGTTCGAAAATGATGGGCTAAACACACTTGCCCGTGGCATATTTCTTGCTGTTAGAAGTAGTTTATCTTGTAACGAAACTGAAGTAAATAGTTCCTGTGAGTTAGTATGGACAGAGGACATTCTTGGTAACCCAAATAAAATAAAAATTCGACCCTTTTACTGAACTCCCAACACATATGATATAGTTGCTGAAAGTTTCAAAGAAAACTTAAGTTTAATTATGCTTATTCATTACAGATATTTTAGAACCTGTGACCGTTTATTGAATGTAAATACATAAAAGGGGAACCAGCCACTTTTTTGAATAGCTATTTATCATTGCATGAACAGGTTTTCAAGCCTTTTTCAGGTTCATACTCAGATAGTAATTTCTAGCACAATGCTGGGTGCTGCCTCTGTGACAAAGATGGAACATGTTTTAATGTATCGCTATGAATATTGTTCATCTGTCGATATGGATGCAAAATTTTTGTTTTCTACTCAATGCGACAGTATGGGCAAAGTAGTCCAATGTCATACCTTTCGTCAAGGTCTTTGTAACACCCGGGTTCGATTCCCGGCGGGGTCAGGGATTTTCTCTGCCTCGTGATGGCTGGGTGTTTTGTGCTGTCCTTAGGTTAGTTAGGTTTAAGTAGTTCTAAGTTCTAGGGGGCTTATGACCACAGCAGTTGAGTCCCATAGTGCTCACAGCCATTTGAACCATTTGAATCTTTGTAACAGGCAACAGTTGTCTAGCACATGCCGGATGCTGGCAAAGTTTTGTTATTACAGTGTATAAGTACACAGCTTGTATAACGGTGTGTGAAGTGATGTTCGAACTGACCACCAAAATGGTAGACGGCAGATGGACACTAACAGAAAAAAGCCGCCCGTACTGTAACAGTAAGTACAAAACTAAAATTTTCGATCCATGTCGACAGATAAATAGTACTCATGGAGATCAACTGAAAAGCCAAAGGAACTGGTCCATGTTCCTTACATCGTGTAGGGCCCCCATGAGCAGGCAGAAGTGCGGCAATACGACGTAGCGTGGACTTGACTAATGTCTAAACTAGTACTGTTGGGAACTGACACCATGAATCCTGCAGGGCTGTCCACAAGCCCGTAAAAGTGCGAGCACATGGACGTCTCTTCTGAAAGCGCGTTGCAAGGCATTCCAGATATGATCAATAATGTTTATGACTGGGACGTTTGGTGGCCACTGGCAGTTTTTAAACTGAGAATAGTGTTCCTGGAGCCACTCTGTAGCAATTCTGGACGTGTGGGGTATCGCATTATCATGCTGGAATTTCCCAATTCTGTCGGAATGCACAAAGGACATGAATTGATGCAGGTGATCAAACTGAATGCTTATCTACATATCACCTGCCACAGTTGTATCTAGACGTATCAGGGGCCCCATACCACACCGACTGTACATACCCCACCCCATTACAGAGCATCCACCAGCTTGAACAGTCTCCTACTGACATGCAGAGACCATGGATTCATGACGTTGTCTCCATACCCGTACACGTCCTTCCGCTCGATACTATTCGAAACGAGACTCGTCCGACTAGGCAACATGTTTCCAGTCATCAACAGTCCATTGTCAGTGTTGACGGGCCCATACAAGGCGTAAAGCTTTGTGTCGTGCAGTCATCGAGGGTACACGAGGTGGTCTTCGGCTCCGAAAACCCATATCGATGACGTTTCGTTAAATGTTTCTCACGCTGAAACTTGTTGATGGCCCAGCATTGCAATCTGCAGCAGTTTGCGACAGGGTTGCACTTCTGTCACGTTGAACGATTCTCTTCAGTCGTCGTTGGTCCGTTCTTATAGGATCTTTCTACATCCGCAACGATGTCGGAGATTTAAAGTTTTACCGGATTCCTATTATTCACGGTGCACTCGTGAAATGGTCGTAAGAGAAAATGCCCACTTCACCGCTACCTCGGAGATACAGTATCCCATCGCTCATGCGCCGACTATAACACCACTTTCAAACTCATTGAAATCTTGATAACCTGCAATTGTAGCAGTAGTAGCCGATCTAATAATTGCGCCAGACACTTGTTGTCTAATATAGGCGATGCCGATTGCAGGGTCAAAGCAGATACAGGGATTACTGAAGACAGGGCTGTCGCTGTCGTAGTTAGACTGAATATTGTAACCCCCAAATCTCAAATTTAAAAAAAAAAATAAAATAAAATAAACCCATTAAAAAAAGTAGATAAAAATTCACTTGTCGCGTTCCTGAGAGACAATCTTCACTTCTTGCAAATTAACAATGTGAGTGTAGACCAGATGTAGCCTGAATTCAAAGAAATAGTGCCGACAGCGTTCAATAGATTTATACCAAATAAATTAACAAAGAATACTGTTGCAGGAACATCGAAAAAAGCATCCCAAATTTAAACGAACGCAAGGTCTCCAAGAAAGGCGATCTTCTACAGAAGCTAGAAATTTAAAGCGGACTTCAATGCGAGATGATTATATTAGTTTCGGCAACTAAACCTTGTCTCGAAACCAGGCATAAAATCCAACTACATTGTGGTCATACATAAAGTATGCTAGCAGCAAGACGCAACCAATGCCTTCTCTGCGCGATACCAATGGCAACGCTATCGACGGCAGTGCTGCCAAAGCAGAGTTACTAAACACAACGTCCCGAAAATCGTTCAACGAAGAAACCGAAATAAACATTCCAGAATTGAATCAAGAACAGCTACCAACATGAGTTATTTAAAATTAGGTATCCTTGGAGTAGTAAATCACTTAATAAAAGCAAATCTTTCGGTCCAGACCCCTTACCAGTTAGGTTCCTTTCAGAATTTGCTGATGCATTAGCTTCATACTTAACAATGATATACAATCGCTCGCTCGACGACAGATCCGTACCCAAAGACTGGAAAATTGCACAGATCACACCAACATCCAAGGAAGGTAGTAGGAATAATCCACTAAATTACAGACTCATATCATTTTCCGTCGACATGCAGCAGGATTTCGGAGCATAAATTGTGTTCGATTATTATGAATTACCTCGAAGAGAACTGTATACTGACACACAGTGAACATGGATTTAAAAAACATCGTCCTTGTGAAACACTACTAGCTCTTTACACGCATGAGGTATTGACTGCTATTGACAGCGAATTCCAAGTTAATTCCTTATTTCTAGATTTCCAGAAGGCTTCTGACACTGTACCACACAAGCAGCTTGTAGTGAAATTACATGCTTATGGGATATCGTCTCAGTTATGCGACTGGATTCGAGATCTCCTGTCAGAAATGTCACAGTTCGTAGTAACTGACGGGAAATCATCGAATAAAACACAAATGATTTCTGGCGCTCCCCAAGGTAGTGTTATAGACCCTCTGCTGTTCCTTATCTACATAAACGATTTAGGAGACAATCTGAGCAGCTGTCTTAGGCTGTTTGCAGATGATGCTGTCGTTTGTCGTCTAGTGAAGTCATCAGAAGAGCAAAACAAATTGCAAAACTATTTAGAAAAGTTATAAGTACGGAGCGAAAATTCGCAATTGGCTCTAACTAATGAAAACTGTGAGGTCATCCACGTAATTGCTAAAACGAATCTGTTAAATTTCCGTTACGCGATAAATAAGTCAAATCTAATGGCCGTAAATTGAACTAAACACTTAGGTATAATAATCACGAACAACTTACATTGGAAAGAACACATATAAAATGTTGTGGGGAAGGCAAACCGAATACAGCGTTTTATTGGCACAACACTCAGGAAATGTAAGAGATCTGCTAAACCGACTGCCTCTTCGCTTGTCCCTCCTCGTTGTCCATCCTCCTTACCAGACAGGTTTAACGGAGTACGTAGAAAAAGTTCAAAATGAGCAGCACGTTTTGTAAAATAGCGAAATGGGGGACAGAGTGTCACTTCAGGATTTCGGGCTGAACATCATAAAACAAAGGCGTTTTTCGTTCCGATCAAACTATCTCACGAAATTTCAATCACCAACTTTCTCCTCCAAATGCGAAAATGTTTGGTTGACTTTGACCTCCACAGCGAGAGACTATCATCATAACAAAATAAAGGAAATTACAGCTCGCACGGAAAGATATATGCGTTCTTTTCTTCCATGCGCTATTCGAGATTGGACTACTAGAGAACTATGGGGATGGTGATTCGATGAACCCTCTTCCAGGCACTAAAGTCTGATTTGCAGAGTATCCATGTACAAGGGTCACTCCAAAATAAATGCACACTATTTTTTATTTTTAAAAAATCCAATTTTTATTCTACGTTTGAAAGTTTTACAGCGTGTAGATACATCCTTTAGCAACAATATTTTCATTTCACTACATAATTTCCATCCCTCTCAACTGCCTTACGCCATCTTGGAACCAGCGCCTGTATACCAGCACGGTAAAATTCTGGACCAACCTGTTGGAGCCACTGTTTGACAGCGTGCACAAGGGAGTCATCATCTTCAAATCTTGTTCCACGAAGAAAGTCTTTCAGTTTCCCAAAGAGATGATAGTCACATGGAGCCAGGTCAGTAATGTAAGGCACGTGTTTCAGTGTTGTCCATCCGAGTTTTGTGATCGCTTCCATGGTTTTTTGACTGACATGTGGCCGTGCATTGTCGTGCAACAGCGAAACATCTGCTTTTGCCGATGTGGTCGAACACGACTCAGTCGAGCTTGAAGTTTCTTCAGTGTAGTCACATATGCATCAGAATTCGTTCACTGTGATGCATTCTGATGAATTCTAAAAACGGTCCACTATATCTCGACAGTTCTGATGTTAATTCCATCTAATCCAAATGTTTTTATCCTCGAATCACACTATGGAAATAAGACATTTAAAATAATTTTTCAACAAGGAAATGGTACTATATTTAAACCCACCAAATGCTTCAATTAGTTTATATTACTTATCTACATTTATTAGCTGTTTACTATAAACTAGATTAACAAAATGAAACATGTTTCATAATTTTGCGTGTAACGTGGCATAGAAATCTTTTAAGGGATTCAAGATAAATTGTAGTAAATAGTTTATATGTGTATTTGTATACATTTTAGGAGTAGTAGAGATGTCGCTGAAGAAGACAAACAAATATAAATTAAGATCATCGTAAATCTGCTAACAAGATCTGAGAATGGTTGCTCAGGTACAATATTTAAATTGCCACTAATCATTGCACTGGTGAGATTCTGTAGCATTTTAGATAGTGACATACAATTTATTTTTTATTATGTATTGATATAAACAGACACGAATAGTGAAAATTCTACTAAGCATTCAAAGATACGACAACAGGTCATTCGTTTCGCTGGCATTACTATTTCAGTCACCCAACGAATAAACACGGAAAGCATCCTCTAATTTCAATTATCTCCTGTAATTTCAGTTATCTCACTTCCATTATAACTCTTCTGACAGGAGGCTGACGTCCCTAATTTATTGCTGGTAATGAAGAGAGTGCGGACTGTCGAACATGACTAATGTGCACAGAGACACGGACAGTATTCCACAATACGAATTACAAAATAATGGGGGTATGTAAGCCCTAGTCCAAAACTATACTATACTATACTATAGGTTTTGTATTTGTGATGCTACAAAATAAATTACATTAAGATTAAATCTAATTAATTTTTGTGTTACACCTTCCCCGTTTCCAGTCATATAACGAATTTAGAACTATGATAATTGGTATATTGAAAGTTAGTAGAGTAAAGTGATGACTGTTACCTTCCTTTCGCTCAAAATGATTCGCCACTAGACAATGCAAACAATGGTTTCGCCTATTGAAATATGACTTCAAACAGTGCTATTGTATCATGTTTTAAATAAACATCTGTCAGTCGTGGAACGAGATCTAGACTGAACTTAAATTTTCTAAAAAAACAGAAATTTAAAACTCAAAACAGAAATTCCATAGAAATATATTTTACATTCAGAAAGGTATTGTACATTGCTTAAATTGACTAAATATATTGCTAGAAAAAACTTCTTTCAGAAGGCAGTTAAAAGTACTTGTAGCACTCCGTCGTCAGGCCACGAGTGGCCTACCGGTGGAGGATGCGGATAGGAGGGGCGTGGGGTCAGCACACCGCTCTCCCAGTTGCAAGATGGTATTCTTGACCGAAGCCGCTACTATTCGGTCGAGTAACTCCTCAATCGGCACCACGAGCCTGAGTGCACCCCGAGATATGGCAACAGCGCACAGCGGCCCGGATGGTCACCTATCCAAGAGCCGACCACGCCCGACAGCGCTTAACTTCGGTGATCTCATGGGAACCGGTGTATCCACTGCGGCAAGGCCGTTGCCCTTAGTTAAAAGTACTTGTAGGTAGCATAACCTATTCAGTGAAGGATTGCTTCTGTAACCGGAGTAGGTGTCCAGTAAAAGTGCAACCTAAGTAAATAATAGCAAAATGTCTTTGTCATTTCAGAACACACGTTCACATAATAATGTTTTTCTCATTTATAAAAAGTCCTACACCGAATCTCTGAATCTGATAATAATATCTTATCCTCTTATTGTGCTCAATAACTCATTCACAACAGAGACAGGGTGACTCAGTTTCTCAGGCAGTCGGGGTGGCCGAGCGGTTTTAGCCGCTTCAGTCTGGAATCGCTCGATCGCTACGGTCGCAGGTTCGAATCCTGCCTCGGGTATGGTTGTATGTGATGTCCTTAGGTTAGTTAGGTTTAAGTAGTTCTAAGTTCTAGGGGACTGATGACCTCAGATGTTAAGTCCCATAGTGCTCAGAGCCATTTCAACCATTTCAGTTTCTCAGAACTGCAGGAGAAGTTTCAGGATAAAAAATGGAAGCCAAACATCATCGTCACAGTTCTCGTACCAACTGTTAGTGCGTACAAAGACTGCACAATGCGCTCAGGGGTTTGTGTTGAGAAACGAACCAACAGTGAGTCACTGTATATTTTATAAAATCATGTGTTCATAGTGAGTACTATGATCCATGTTGTTTTCTCAACACTGATCATCGCTCGTGTACGAACAATGAATCACTGTTTACTTTATAAAATCATGTGTTCAGAGTGTGTGTGATGATCAATGTTGTTCACTCATTTTCTCAATACTGATCATTGCGAACACTACACACACTATAAACACATGATTCTAAACAGTAAACATGATTCACTGTTCATTCATTACTTCTATAACCGGAGTAGGTTTCCGGTAAAAGTGCTACCTAACTAAATAATAGCAAAATGTCTTTGTCATTTCACAACACACATTCACATAATAATGCTTTTCTCGTTTCTAAACGTCCTACACCGAATCTCTGAATCTGATAATAATATCTTATCCTCTTATTGTGTTCAATAACTCATTCACTACAGAGACATGGTGACTCAGTTTCTCAGAACTGCAGGAGAAGTTTCAGGATAAAGAATGGAAGAGAAATATCATCATCACAGTTCTCATATCAACTGTTAGTGTGTTCAAAGACTGCACAATGTGCACAGGGGTTTGTGTTGAGAAGTGAACCAACAGTGAGTCACTGTTTACTTTATAAAATCATGTGTTTATAGTGAGTGTGATGATCCATGTTGTTCATTCTTTTCTCAACACTGATCATCGCTCGTGAACGAACAATGAATCAATGTTTACTTTATAAAATCATGTGCTCAGAGTGTGTGTGATGATCAATGTTGTTCACTCATTTCTGAACACTGATCATCGCGAACACTACACACACTATGAACACATGATTTTAAACAGTAAACATTATTCACTGTTCATTCATTTCTCAACACTAATCCATGTGCACATTGTGCTGTCTTTGTACACATTGTTAGCCGACATCAGAACCATGACGATCATGACTGGCTTCCATTTTTGATACTGTATCAACAATGTATCAGTAGTTTTTTTACATTGTTAAACAAGGTTTTTTGCAGGACCATATAAATAGAGTAGTATTGTACACTAAGAATTAGGCAAACAAGGGTATTTTGTCTGCAACAAACAAGCTTTCTGTTTGGGTAGTGGAGGCTCTTATATCCTTCTGGCCATCCCGATGTAGGTCTACCGTGGTTACCACAAAAGTATGGAATGGTTCCCACTATAATACATGACAAACTACTGCACCATCCTTGTCAAACTAGACCTGGAAGTATGTTCTTAAACTATAATATCGTTATAAAAGTGAGCCACAGATTAATAAAAGTATAACTACTACTGTTAACAGTGAATCTAAATTATGTAAAATTTATCTTGAAAAACAGTTACTGAATGTTAGTTGTTTAGCACCACCAATATCAAGTGACTCGTTTCCATCTACAGACTTGTATTCGTGAAGATTGTGGCAGGAAATACACTGAAGAGCCGAAGATACTGGTACGAATGCCTAAAAACGTGTAGGGCCCCAGTGACCACACACAAGTGCCGAAACACAACGTGGCATCGACTCGACTAATGTCTGAAGGGGGAACTGACACCTTGCAGGGCTGTCCATAAATTCCTAAGAGTACGAGGGTGTGGAGATCTCTTCTGAACAGCACGTTACAAGACATCCCAGAATACACTCAATAATGTTCATATCTGTCGAGTTTGGTAGCCATCGGAAGTCTTTAAACTCAGAATGTTCCTGGAGCCACTCTACATCTACATATCTACATATATACTCCGCTAGTCACCAAGCGGTGTGTGGCGGAGGGCACAATTCGCGCCAAAGTCGTATTTCCCCCCTCTGTTCCACTCGCGGATCGCGCAAAGGAAAAACGACTGTCTGAACCCCTCAGTACGAGCTCTTATTTCCTTTACCTTTGAATGGTGATCATTGCTCGATCTGAAAGTTAGTGGTATATGCTGTACATCCTCGGTGAAAATCGGATTTCGGAATTTAGTGAGCAGCCCCTTCTGTTTAGCGCGCCTTCTATCTGCAAGTGTGTCCCAATTCAAACTTTCTATGAGATTTGTAACGCTCTCGCGATGGCTAAATGTACCAGTCATGAGTCTTGCCACTCTTCTTTGGACCTTCTCAATCTCTTGACACAGACCGAACTGGTAAGGGTCCCATACAGACGAACAATACTCCAAGATTGAACGAACTAACGTACCGTAAGCTATTTCCTTTGTTGAAGGACTGCATCGCTTCAGGATTCTACCAATAAACCACAATCTAGAGTTCGCATTGCCCGTTACTTTTGTAATCTGATAATTCCATTTGAGATCATTTAGAATAGACACACCCAGATACTTGACGGACGTTACCGCTTCCAGAGACTGGGCATTTATTTTGTACTCCTACAGTAACGGGGATTTTCGCCTTGTTGTACGCAGTAGGTTACACTTACTAATATTGAGAGATAATTGCAAGTCATTACACCACACATTT
Source organism: Schistocerca cancellata (assembly GCF_023864275.1). NCBI lineage: Eukaryota > Metazoa > Arthropoda > Insecta > Orthoptera > Acrididae > Schistocerca > Schistocerca cancellata. Next base: position 195,774,628 of record NC_064628.1, read on the forward strand.
ATTTTCTGCAAATCTTCATTGATTTGTTCACAACTTTCGTGTGATACTACTTTCCTGTAGACTACAGCATCATCGGCAAACAGTCTCAGGCCGCTGTCAATACCATCAACCAGATTGTTTATGTGAATCTTAAAAAGCAGAGGACCTATTTCGCTGCCCTGGGGCACACCTGAAGTTACGCTTGTTTCTGTTGAAGCCACCCCGTTCAGGACGACATCCTGCTCTCTATCTGTTAGAAAACATTCTATCCAGCCGCATATGTCATCGGATAGACCGTAAGCGCGCACTTTTTGTAGCAAGCGACAGTGCGGAAGTGAGTCGAACGCCTTTCGAAAGTCGGGAAATATGACATCAACCTGGGAGCCGGTATCTAGAACCTGTTTTATATCATGCACAAAGAGGGCCAGCTGTGTCTCGCACGACGGCTGTTTCCTAAAATCGTTCTGGTTTCTGCAGATGAGCTTCTCAGAGTCTAGAAAGGTCATTATGTCTGAACACGAAATATGTTCCATGTTTCTGCAACAAATCGATGGCAGTGAAGTTGGCCTGTAATTACGTACATCCGATTTTCTACCATTTTTATAGATTTCTATGACCTGGGCCTTCTTCCAGTGCCGTGGAACTTTCCGCTGTTCCAATGATCGCTGATAGATGACGGATAAGAATGGTGCTATATTTGTAGCATAGTCAACATGAAATCTTACGGGGATACCGTCTGGGCCAGATGCCTTCCTGGCGACTAAGGATCTTAACTGTTTTACAATCCCAGATACACTAAACACTATGTCAGCCATCCTTTCGTTTGTTCGATAATTGAAAAGGGATTGGTGCTGCAGTCCTGTACCGTAAACGAGTTTTTGAAAGCTAGGTTTAGAATTTCTGTTTTCTGCTTATCATCATCAGTTACATTACCCGTACTGTCAGCAAGAGAAGGTATTGAATTATTTGTAGCGTTCATAGATTTTACGAACGACCAAAATTTTTTGGGATTATTTTTAGAATGTGCAGATAAAATATTGCTTTCAAATTCGTTAAAAGAATCTCTCATTGTCCTTCTGACAGCTGCTTTCATTTCGCATAATTTCTGTTTGTCAGCGGGGCAGTGACTACATTTAAAACGACTGTACAAAATTCTCTGCTTTCTCGGCAACTTCCTAATATGTTTGTTGTACCAAGGTGGATCCTTTTCCTCCCCTATACTTCTGCTAGGCACATACTTTTCTAGCGCTTTGTGGACAATACCCTTAAATTCCGACCAAAGATGCTCAATTTCTTTGTGTCCAGCGGTGAATGATTGGAGTTGACTATGAACTCTATAGCAATTCTGGACGTGTGAGGCGTCGCATTGTCATGCTGGAATTCACAATGGATATGAATGTATGTAGGTGATCAAACAGGACGCTTACCTACGTATCACCTGTCAGAGTTGTATCTAGACGTATCAGGGGTCCCATATCACACCGACTGTACATGCCCCACCCCATTACAGAGGATCCACCAGCTTGAACATTCTCCTGCTGACATGCAGAGACCATGGATTCATGACGTTGTCTCCATACCCGTACACGTCTATCCGCTCGATACAATTTGAATCGAGACTCGTCCGACCAGGCAACATGTTTCCAGTCATCAACAGTTCAATTTTGGTGTTGACGGGTCCAGGTGAGGCGTAAAGCTTTGTCTCATGCAGTCATCAAGGGTACACAAGTGGGCCCTCGGGTTCAAAAACCCATTCCGATGATGTTTCGTTGAGTGGTTCGCACGCTAACACTTTTAACGGCCCAGCATTGTAAACTGCAGCAATTTGCGAAAGGGTTGCACTTCTGTCACGTTGAACGATTCTCTTCAGTCGTCGTTGGTCCCGTTTTGCAGGATCTTTTCCGTCCGCAGCAGTGTCGGAGATCTGATGTTTTACCGAATTCCTGATATTCACGGTACACTCGTAAAATGGTGGTACGGGAAAATCCCTACTTCATCGTTAACTCGGAGATGCTGTGTCCCATCGCTCGCACGCCGACTATAACACCACATTGAAACTCACTTAAATCTTTATTACCTGCCGCTGTAGCAACAGTAATCGATTTAACAACGGCGCCAGACGCTTTTTGTAGACGTTACTGACCGCAGCGCCGTTTTCTGCCTGTTTACATATCTCTGTATTCGAATACGCATGCCTAGATACTAGTTTCTTTGACGCTTCAGTGTAGTTTATACGTGGATTAAAATAAATGATCATGAAGAAAGTAATTCTTATTTCTTTTAAACTGTAAGTTGTATTCCTACTATGGAATACAAAAACAAATTATATAACATTAAGATTTCCTACTGCAATTTATACTTTGTTTAGGCATCATGTTACAGCATGCTACAATTAAATACCGTAGCAGACACCATGCAAATTAAACATGTTTATGTGACGAACGTTTGCTTGTGACAGGATCGTAACGAATGGTTTTATAACGGGATAATTTCGCTAAAAGAAAACACGAACAAGTGAAGTAACACTACGTGAAACTTCAACATCAAAAACGCTGTGCTAGAGGTGTACTGACACATATAGCTGCGGAAACTACAATTAATTGTGAAAAATTTTTGGAATATCTTCACTTTCAACAAAGAGTTCAACGAGGAAATTAACGTAATAATGCCTCCCTTACCGAGACCGACTATATTTCTCTGAAGAAGACAAATAAGGAGAAGAAAGCCGTATACGTCATCACTACAACATTTATTTATTACATGAATTTTTATCATTTAAAGCTGCCGAATTGTGACATCGACGTTTCTAATACGCGATTTTTCTGTGGTATTGGAAACAGTCTTCGAAGAGAACTTCAACGGATTAACATGTGTGGAACTTTATCAAATGACAAGATAACAGCGCCGCAAACCATTACCTCTCCGTCAGGAAAATAGGTCCGTCTAACAAGTTTTTATCAAACTTAAGGATACACACACTCAGCTACGGTTCATATGTTTATCTGTGCTCTTGAAACCCATCACTCGGTCCTCTGCTGTTGTAGCGAAGTGACAACTTTCATGATATACGCGAAAATAGTATATATGGCTTACGTTTGTGGCGAATGTCGGCAAACTGTTGGAGCAGCAGTGCAGTGTCCTATTCATTACAAGACCTCACCATCTGTCTCTGCATGCATTAGAAACATGTTCAAGAAAATTTAAGTCTGTAGAATAAAACACACTAACGATAAACACTGAAGACTAAACTGCAACTAACATCTTAGCAACATTAATACGATTCAATAAGTAATATAACACATATTATTTCTCTTCCACTTTCGGTTGAAAAAATCGGAATTTGTTACAGAACATTGTGGAATACTCCCTCTTCAGCCTCTACGGTTTCACAAAATTCCAATAGATCACGAGGCTTATGTAGCTTTCAGAATGGCGTTTGTAACGGAAATGCGTTCCAAGCAGAGAGGCTTCGGAAACGCAGAGCATCGCAGACATTCATAAGTGCTTGCAGAATTTCCACGGAGACCTGGAAGTGAACGGTGAATCTTTGGGTGAGGCGTCTGTCATTATCGCAGCAATGTCGCGCAATTCTGTCCGATCTCCCGCTTGATGGCCGGTCGCACTCAGCTGTAAATTCTGCAATGTAGCAACGCGCGGACAGTCGAGATGATCGACGGGTGACGATAAAACACCTCGCTATTCAACTGGTCGTCTCTGATGGTAGTGGTGACACACTAGTTCCTAATAGTGCGAGGATCACTTCTGAAGTGTACTGCACTATTGGTTGAGAGTGTGACAGGTTTGTAGCCCATCCCCGATGTTATTCAGTCTGTACATTGAACAAGCAGCAAAGGAAACCAAAGAGAAATTAAAGGAATTAAAGTTCAGGCAGAAGAAATAAAAACTTTCAGGTTTTCCGGTGACGTTGTAAATCAGTCAGACACAGCAAAGGACTTGGAAGAGCAGTTGAACGGAATGGACAGGGTCTTGAAAAGAGGATATAAGACGAACATCAACAAGAGCAAAACGAGAACAATGGGATGTAGTCAAATTAAATTAGGTAATAGATAAGGATGCGAGACACTTTAAGTAGTAGATGAGTATTGCTGTTTGGGTTGCAAAATAATTGATAATGGCCGAGTTAGCATATAACAAGTACACCTTCAATGACAAGAAAAGCGTTTATAAAGAAGAGAAATTTGTGAACATCGAATATAGATAAGAGTTAGTAAGGCTTTTCTAAAAGTATTTGTCCAGAGTGTAGCCACGTATAGCAATGAAACAGGGACGGTAAACAGTTTAGACAAGAAGAGAATAGAACCTGGTGTTATGTGGTTCTAAAGAAGAATGTTGAAGATTAGATGGGTAGATCACGTAACTAATGAGGAGGTACTGAAGAGAATTAGGGAAACAAGAAATTTGTGGCACAACTTGACTGAAAGTAGGAATCGGTTCATAGGACACATTCTGAGACATCAAGAGATCACCAACTTAGTATCTGAGAGAAGTGTGTGTGTGTGGGGGGGGGGGGTGTAAAAATCTTATAGGGAGACCAATAGATGTATACAGTAAGCAAATTTAGAAGGACGTTGCAATAGTTATTCGGAGATGAAGAGAATCCCACAGGAATGAGCTGCATCGAACCAGTTTTCGGACTGAGGATCACAACAGCAAATCCGTTACCCTCGATAAATTGAAGAAACGACATCGACGTGTTCGTCGCCACAAAAATGCAAACTAATTTTTCTTTATCTCTGACAACGCAAGTTGTAGCTCAAGACTGCACACCCGAGGGCAGCTTGTAATGCCGGAAATCCATATCCTCCTATTTCCATCTATTGTACTATACATTTTGTTCCTTATTTTGTTATCTGAAGATATGACATTTCTGTGTCTTTATATATTGTAATTGTTTTACAATTTGTATATATATGTTTATGCATTTATGTCGATGTATAATTGGTTTGTTTTGTAAATATTATTTGTATTTTTACGCTGAGTCTGGCCTAGGGAAAACTATGCTATCGAACGATTACATCGATAGGTCGTCTGGAGAACCAAAGTGTTTAGGATCTTTGGTAGTGTTAACTCTCCCGCGTGGAGCGCGGGCAGAGAAGGGTCTGGCGGGAGTAGGGTAGTGGAGCAGGTGTGTTGTGAGACGCTCCCGTGAGTTGCCGCGCTTTCGGGGTTTGGCAGCATGTAATTGCGCTCGACTTGCTATGGTAGTTTCTGACACGGTGTCGCGGACGGGAAGCATTAGCTGGCGCACATCAAGAGCCCGTTTCGCCTGGTGACCGTGTCGAGAAGAAGGGGCGCCAACATCCAGCTTCTGCAACAGCGACGGCCGACAATGAGTGACTGTCGCCACCTCCTCGACCGACGACTTCAAACCTTCAATCACCCAACAGGCACGTAAAGTTTTAGAACTGTATGGCAGACCTCAGCTTTTCAAACTGGTCAACTTGCCTAAAAAATTAGAGCAACGTAGCATGAACCTTTGTTGCTCATTGTCCCAATTGCATTACCAAGCAGGGTCCCTTCCTTTTCCGGAATGAACCCGAGTGTCGTTGAAATTCAAACGCCAGCATTAAAGTAATATCATTCCATTTCACTACTTTAATTTCAAAGTTCACTTAAAGTATTCATAGTTGGCTACAATATTTAGATTACACAAGCACAAATTAAGAGTGCGAGTTTTGTTCCCATATTTTAGCTTACCTGTGACTGCAGCTCAGCTTGGTACGTACTAAATTTTACTCTTGTTAATTGTTCTGAATCATTTAATTAAAATTCAAAGTTAAATCTCTTATTTCTAAATTGCGTGGATTCAAGTAGCTTTTGAAAGGATTGTTGAGGTAGCCCAAAACTAACCTTATTTTATTGATTTTCGTAGTGCTTCAGAAACAAAGTTCACTATTAATTTCAGTCACTAAATTAACTTTAAGTTTTCCGGTTTTATTAATTCTTTTGCTAAATTAAGTCAGAGTGTAGCGAAATTTATTACTTCTGACAGACATTCAGTTTTCACACAGCACGTGTCAACCTTCAGTTGCCACGCTTTTAGTGCTAATTATATGTGCATTAATCTTTCATTTTCAGTTATTATAGTAGTTGTCCATATGACTGGTGACCGTAATTTTCCCCAAATCTAAAATATCTAATTAACCCCAATTAATTGTTAACCTAACGACCGCACATTTACTTTCTTTATTAATTTTATCCTTTTCTCAAAATTAATTTTCACCAATTTCATTTGCATTTTTCCTTTCATTTAGATGTAACCCTTCCCTCCCTCTTTACCGACACATTTACTTCAGTGACGATTGCTTTTCCCAAATTGCCATTAGGTACACGCGGTTTAATTTTTCACTGTTCTCGCGTAACTTCGGCCGTCGTAATTTAATATATATATTATTATTGTGATTATTATTATTTGATTGTTGCCGACTTACGTGGTGGGCCTTAATAAAATGATATTTCATTTGAATTTTGATTTTACGATTAAATGCGTTCCTGAAGGTCTCCTTTTTAACAGTATTAATTTCAAATTATTCGTTACGTTAATGAATGTTAGACTCGTTGAATCTTAAAACATGAGCATATAAGTTGTACAATGTATTAAACTTTTCATATTAATTTCCTCGGCTAGTCAGTTCACCTTAAAGCATAAGATCTTTAGTTATTAGTTACAATTGCGGCCCACACACGCGCGAGAGTTTTCTTACCTCCGTTAACCATTGTATTGTAGTCAGTCCTGGCTCTGGGTCTCGGCTATGGTACTGAAAATAAGAATCTTAAAGCTAAGTATTTTCTGCAACGTCGGGCGGCTGTGGAGAAAAATTAATATTATGCTAATAGCGGGCGAGCTTTCAGCTTCCGCTAATTTTTTTTCATAAGTTAATATCGCCACGTAATGGCGTCGTTGGCTGCATCGGCCGCTGCAATTGTTGAGCTGTAAATTACTTGAATGCAGGTTAATTCAAGGAAGGCGGACATGAAATCGGGATCACCTCTTACAAATTAAAAGTGCACAATAATATTAAATCAGTATATTATATGCTTAACTCATACAAATATGCTTACATTTGTCAGCACACGCAAGATGTCCGTCGACACACAAGAAAAAAAAGAGAAGAAGTAATAAAGACGACTAAAAAATTAACAAAAGAGTGTATCTTGTCATAAATTATTTCTTTGCATTTGAAACTTGGACAGAGAAATTCTTATGTTACGGCTACATGAAAAAAAAAATCTCTTACAAATTATGAATGTCTTCTTTATAAATATTGTCTTTTCGTAATATGGCACTGGGGACGCTATATTGCCCCCCGAAATGTTTATGTCATAAAAAATGTTCATGTTTTTTGACATAAATATTTCCTCTTTCATGTCCACAGTGTCCACACGCAGATTTTTCTTTCACAGTTTACATATGTCACATCGTATATTTACACAGTAGTAATTACTGAGGTGTGTTGCACACAAGGTGTAATACAGATGAAGTTCAAGGTGTACAACCACGAGTTAGTCCGGAATATTTGAAGTCCCAGGGGTGTCAACTGTTCGCTCCCCATTTGGCGCGGCCGTAGGGAAACCTGGGGAAAACCTCGGCGGAGCGACAGACTAACTGCTTTGGTCACTTTCGCTTAATTGTTTCTGGAATGTCATTGGAGTACAGGATGTGCATACAAATATTTTTGTTGCACTATGCAAAAAATGAGGTCATTATAACACTTGATTACGGTGTCGTTGATGATCTACGCCGCGACGTTTGGCGACGGCGTCGGTTGGTGTGTTCGGTGCTCGGCGTTCGCGGCGGCTGCGGAGAAGTCAACGCCCGCCCGACGCCAGAGTGTGTCTCGCCGTCGCGGAACGTCAGAATCAGCTGATCGGCTGCACCGTTGGCGATGCGCTTCTGTCTCGCCCGGGCGTGGCGGAATAGGATGATATTCGCCCCCCGCTCTTGTTGGCAGGAGTCAGCTCTGCTACGCATCTCCGACGTAGTACATGAAACATACACACAACCAACGTAATATTTGTTTCCCGCTGCAGATGGTTACGCTAGTGGGAAAGAAGAATTTATTAGTGCGGCAGTTGTTGTTAAGTTTTCGCCAGTTTCCGAGTGTCAAGCTAGCACTGTCTTGCAGAATACATGACATGGATCTTCTCCCGTGAATGAAGTTTTGATGCGCCACTGTTTCCATTACACGTCAGTTTTTGGTCTTGATATTCGCCGCACTCGCGGGCACTGGTGAGTGTCCCAATACGAGCTTAGCACAAACATTCGCCGTTTCTGCGGTCGCTGTCTTGCAACAGTCCACGCATCGCATTCCAATCTCGCATTATTGTGCTCACTGAAACTACAGTCTGTCCCAAAAATAGACTGTGGGTTCACTTCACGTTAACAGTTCACATTTATAACCAAATTCACAGTTTTTCGTGCGTAATGTTGGCGTTTGGCGTCCTTACCGCTGTTGAACGTTCAATACTAGCACTTCACTGTCCGTATCACAGTTTCACCTTCACAGTTTTTCTCACTGCTTAAAGTAACTGTTTCGATTAGTTCACAAACACCATGTATTTCATTCAGTCTGAACTGGATTTTGGCTCGTGCTGGATTTTACCAGTCTCTCGCACTAATTATCTCTTTTCATTTTCCACTTAGAGTCGTACTTGCCTTCAGATTTTTTGACTATACAATTGTATTTCCGTCTCATCTGAGGTAAGTCTCCATGTCATGTCTGCCCGCTCATTGCGTACTTGCCCTCCAGAGCCAGGCTCGACTTTACAAAACTTTGCCTCTCGCATTATCGTACACATTTTATAATCTAGGCCTAGCGTGCAAGTTACTAGATTAACGTTAGATTTGTGACTTTTGTTTACACTACAAATTCGTGCAAATCTCTGCCTTAGCAGATGGCAATATATTTTAACAGTGCTTAGCGGTAGTCGCGTTTACTGATTTGCTTTGTACCTTGTCCACAACACATGAGGTACCTTGGGTGATGTACACCCTGCACTGATATTGTTAAGTAAATTATGCTTGAGTATATTTCAAGATCGGTATAGACATAAATACATGGAACAACATATACACTATAATATTGAATTTCATAAGTTGCGTTACTACTACAGTTCAAAAATATCCATGACACACTAATGAAAAATTCTTTCATCATTACATGCTGTTGAATTTTTTTTTTAAAGCGTTTTTAAACACGAAATTTGTAAAATATTCTTAAATCTACGTTCATTTTTTTTTCAAAATGCAATTGTTTAAAAATACTATTATTCCTTAACATCTACAAAATTGAATCGCACTAATCTTGTGCACCTCATTTTCTTTTAATGTTACACTAAAATCTGAACATTTGCACACAGATAAAATACACTCTAAACTTAACCTATTATTCACATATGTAAAAGTTGCTCTACTGAGCGAACGTCTTTAAGTCTTTGTAAGTATTTTCCTTGTTTCCTTCGTAATTGCCTCCTTATTTGACCACAGGATGGTGTAATTTGCGTGACAGAAAGTATCGCGAGGTACCACTTCGATGTTATAGGTGTAGCCCTCGATAACACTGGGTTTTTCGGAAAACACATTCTCATAATCTGTAAGTAGCTGAGTCAATTCGTTTTGTTGTGCTTCAGTCAAATGTTCTGACTCCCTAACTTTCATGGCTATCAGTTTCCTTTTTTCCTCTTTATCTTCAGTAATAAATTCTTTATAATATGCTTGTCTTGTACTTAAGTCAGAATATAAATTCATTACCTGTATTCCTTCGAATCTCGACTGAAAGTTCCGGCAATATTTACCGTGCACTTCCCGTGTCCTCAACAATGGCAAAATTACACGTCTGTCCTCATTCATAAGGCTTACTTCACCGCACAAGAGGTCGATTTTTGCGTCCCTCTGGCGTAAAAATTCCATCCCCAGGATGCAAGCAACACCTAATCCCTTAACTACTAGGAACGAGCCTTTCATTGCTTCATTTCCTACCGTAAACTCGACTTGCACCTGGTGCTTTATGATATGAGATTGTGCACCTATTGCACCTGTAACACGACAATTCTTCACTGTCAATACTGGTATTCTATTATTTTGACTCAAGTACTTGTAAAAATTTGCACTCATGACATTGGTTGACGCACCGGTATCGACTATTATGTGTATTGGTGCTCCATACATATCTGCTTGCAATATAGCCTGCACAACACTTTTGTCGGTTCGGTTGCATTTCCGCGGTATGTCTACAAGTTCCTTTTCTATTTTTGTTCCTTCATTGTATCTCAGCATACAAAGTTTATGGCTGTCATCCGTGAATGTGCCCTCACTACACCGTCCTGCAGCCAACAACGGAGAGCGTATTGTGGCTGTCTTTAGTTTAACGGATGAGCATTAGTGGATTGACAGTTGTCTGTCACTTCCACTAACCTCACATTGTGGTTCTGGTTGTTGTTGTTGCTACTGTTGGGTTGGCCACCCTGCCTCCCCGATGGTGTAATTTGATATTGTGTATGGCTCTGGTTTTGCGGTGGTCGGTTATAACTCCCTGACATGTTCTGTGATGGACCTGGGTTGGCGTTCCATTGTGGCGCTGTGTTTTGTTGCCACTGTGGTGTCGGTTCATTACAACCACGCCACTGGTTTCGGTTGTTCCGCCATTGCGGATTGCCGTTACCATTATATCCATTACTCATGCGTCCATCATGATGTCTCTTTCGATTTTGACAATTATAACCGTTGCCGTTGTAACCATTGCCACTATTTGTGCCTCGATTCTGTTGCCGGTGCTCTTCCCTATTCCCGTTACCATTTGGTACTAAGTTACTACCGTTACTGTGGCTGCTATTGCAATCGGCTTTTTGTTGATTACAGCCTGCATGGTTCCACTTGTTTTCGGTTTTAATATCTTCGAACAATAAGTCAACAGAATCCACTATTTCCATGAATTGTTCTATATCGTATTCCGGCACATTGATGAAATATCTTTTAATTTCACTGGGCAACTTCATTTTTATCAATCTGATTATGTCACGATCGGACATTGGCTCGTCCCAGTACCTGGTTTTGTTTATATACTTTTCGAAATATTTGCGTAACGTTCCCATCTTAGGATTGTACATTTCTGGACTGTACAACTCCTTTCGTAGTCTTTCTTGGACGCTATCGGACCAGAATTTTTGCAAGAATGCACCTTCAAACTGTTGCATCGTTAGACATTTTTCGGACACGTCGGTGGCCCACAGTGCCGCGTCACCTTGAATAAAGGAGACCACGAACTGTATTCTTTGTCTTTCCGTCCATGTCCTGGGAAAAACATTCCTGAAGCTCTTAATAAATACAACAGGGTGGACATTTCGCTTTTCGCTATTGAAGGGTTGGAATGTCCTGTGTTTTATTACATTGTCCTCTTTTTTGCACATCTGATTGCTACATTCTGGGACATTCATCACTTCGTGATGTGCGCTGCACGGTATCGCATGTTGTTCGTGCTCATAATTCGCATTAGGTTGCGGTTGCGCACTCGTACCCTGCCTACCGTCAGCGTTATTATAGTAATCAGTGCGCGGAGTCGGATTCATGATCTGTCCGCCACTGTTTACATTGCTTTCCAACGCAGACAGTCTTCGCGCGACCTCCTGTTGCCAATTTGGTAACTCCGTTGTCACACGGGACTTGATCTGTGCTAATTCGGCATGTAGTACGGCAGCGCTAGCGTCAATATTTACACTCGCGGCCGCAGTCGCTTGTTCTACAGCTGTTTTTACGTCGCTTTCAATCTTTGCAGATATCTCGCGATCCTTTACTTCTAGCCATTCATTTAATTCTTTTTCTACTTTTTGAGCTTGCACTTCCAAATATGCGTCAATACTTTTCCGTGCATCTATCTCCACATTATCCACGCGGTTGGTTAAAGTCTGGACATTATCTTGAAGCCTAGCCTGCGATATCTGTAATTTTTGCATTTCGCCGGCTAAGCTTTGCACAAGATCGGGTATTTCTTTGCACGCGTCCCGCATCTCGGCAAATTCGCTTTGGATACTGTCTAGTTTGGCTTCACTGCGCTGCTCTTGCTCAATGAGCTTTTGCGTTAATTTTTTCTCCTGCTCATGCAGCATCTGAGCCAGTTTTTCGTCTCTTTGTTTTTCCCTCTGTTCTAACATTCTTTCTTTTTCCCTTTCTTTCTCTTCTCTTTGTTGCTCTTGCTCATAGAGCATCTGAGCCAGTTTCTGATCTCTTTCCCTATCTCTTTCTTCTAACCTGCGCAGAAATTCTGCAAATGGGTCTGCAATCGGTGAGCATACTGGTGTCCTGCTTAATCTAGCACTCGATTGGCCCCCCTGCCTAGGCAGTGGAGTTGTTACTCTATTCCCATTCTGCTGTGGAGCGTCATTCACCATCCACAGATCCTCGCCCCCCGCTCCGGAAATTATGTTATCCGAGGCGGTGGCTTGGGATTCGTTTACGTATTGCACATGATCCTCACTTTCCATATTAACAGAATTTTGTTCTTCTGGTACGGATGCTTTAGGTTGTCCTATCTTACCCATACTAAATTCACTTTAAGCCACTGACAAATCTTTAACACTGATACACACACGAATAATTATCCCCTCCAAAAATAAACATATAAATACACAAAACACCGAAGGTATCTCATGTGCACATGGGTTCGATATTCCGCACAGAGCTACACAGGATGCTTGCACAATAGGCCTTACCTTACTTATTTTTCTTTCTCTCAATCCTTTTTCTTTTCTACACTTTTTCTTCTCCAGATCTCCTCAGGGTGTGGTTTTGTTGTTGTACATGTAAAAGAATTCATACAAGCATTAATATTTTACAACAATTAGACACATACATAATTACATTCAGTACAATAGAATCATATTAATCGGGCCCCAAAGTTGCGGCGCCAATCTCGCGTAACTTCGGCCGTCGTAATTTAATATATATATTATTATTGTGATTATTATTATTTGATTGTTGCCGACTTACGTGGTGGGCCTTAATAAAATGATATTTCATTTGAATTTTGATTTTACGATTAAATGCGTTCCTGAAGTTCTCCTTTTTAACAGTATTAATTTCAAATTATTCGTTACGTTAATGAATGTTAGACTCGTTGAATCTTAAAACATGAGCATATAAGTTGTACAATGTATTAAACTTTTCATATTAATTTCCTCGGCTAGTCAGTTCACCTTAAAGCATAAGATCTTTAGTTATTAGTTACAATTGCGGCCCACACACGCGCGAGAGTTTTCTTACCTCCGTTAACTATTGTATTGTAGTCAGTCCTGGCTCTGGGTCTCGGCTATGGTACTGAAAATAAGAATCTTAAAGCTAAGTATTTTCTGCAACGTCGGGCGGCTGTGGAGAAAAATTAATATTATGCTAATAGCGGGCGAGCTTTCAGCTTCCGCTAATTTTTTTTCATAAGTTAATATCGCCACGTAATGGCGTCGTTGGCTGCATCGGCCGCTGCAATTGTTGAGCTGTAAATTACTTGAATGCAGGTTAATTCAAGGAAGGCGGACATGAAATCGGGATCACCTCTTACAAATTAAAAGTGCACAATAATATTAAATCAGTATATTATATGCTTAACTCATACAAATATGCTTACATTTGTCAGCACACGCAAGATGTCCGTCGACACACAAGAAAAAAAAGAGAAGAAGTAATAAAGACGACTAAAAAATTAACAAAAGAGTGTATCTTGTCATAAATTATTTCTTTGCATTTGAAACTTGGACAGAGAAATTCTTATGTTACGGCTACATGAAAAAAAAAATCTCTTACAAATTATGAATGTCTTCTTTATAAATATTGTCTTTTCGTAATATGGCACTGGGGACGCTATACTGTCATGAAGGTCGATAAGTGAGGGGGAGGTTACAAGCTCACAACACGCATTTGACTGCTCTTCTTCATCCACCCTACAGCCCGGTTCTCACACCTTCCACTTCCGTTTGGCCCAAAGAAGAACGTACTCCGCGGGGACCAGCACGTGGATGATAGGGATGTTATTGATGCACCGTCATCGGCCAGTAGTGTGGTGCCAAGCGGGCGTTCAGCTCCTCTTCGCAGTTGTGTTGCGTAAGGCCGCCGCATTAAAGGGAGACTGTGTTGAAAAACAGGGTTTCTTAGCCAAAAGAATAGGGAATAGTATGGTGTACTGGAATCCTGAATGAAACCAACCTGATTTCCGAAAAAAAATATGTTTCAGTACTTATTGACCTCCCTTCGTAATTCTGTGAAGTCCTGGGCATATATCAGTACGAAGCAGCTTGAATGTGTGAGATATTGCAAGATTTTGTTTACGGAAGTGATAAACGGCATAGACCATCGGAAAAATGCAGTAATGTTTTGGTTTTAGAAAGGAACGATCTAACACCTCTGTGCAATTAAATTGGCCCTGCCTTGAAAGCGATCATTCCTAACAGTAAAAATTTCACAATTACACAAATTCCATGAGAAATCTGAAATTTCTGGTGAGACACATCATAAACGACACTTCTCTGAGGAGTGGCACAACTATCTTTAGTAAATTAACCGTCCACTGTCAATGAGTTGATTGATTTACGAAGCTTAACACAGTTTATCACAGCCTGAGATCGAAAACAGAGTTACACACTCAGACGCTGTGAGATTTAAGCCAGGACTTTGCTGAGTACTCTTTTCGCAGAAACTCACTCCTCGCCTTGTATCCCATTTTCTACTGATGAAAATTTCTTGCATTACCAGGATAAATTCTTTCTACCTCTTGGTACATGATCCCGACGCAAGCGTGTCTTGCTGATCTCCCATATATATAAATGCGAGTAGTGTGTAGGTCTGGAGCAGAAAAATTCCAAGGAATTACACACAGTCACCTCCTCGGACGTCTTGGGGAAGAAGGGGAAGAAGGGGGGAGATGAGGCGCCAGATGCAGCCACTTAATGTCTCCTGAAATCTGGAAAACATATCATATTCGTCGCAGGATTGTCATCCATTATTAGACATAATTGTTATTCTGATAAACGGCATCTTTAGTATGTGATTCTTGAGTTTCTCTCGGCGTATTTGATAATCAAAATATCCACGGGTGTACTGCCGGTCTACAGTGTCCAACGGGCACAATATTTCGGCGATCTTACATGTCGCCATCATCAGGTGAACCGACGGCCTGAGCTCAGTCCGTCAGTTCACCTGATGTTGGCGACATGTAAGATCGCCGAAATATTGTGCCCGTTGGACACTGTAGACCGGCAGTACACCCGTGGATATTTTGGGCATCTTTAGTATATGCAGTCATTATGTTACCGTACTAACGTGGTCTTCGAATTCAGTATGCAATTTAGTTTTGTCTGCTTGTCATGTGGCTAGTCGTAAATTCTATCATGTTCGTCTCCTCAGCGGTGATTTAGTCTCGATCATACTGTGAAGACGGATGCGAACCGTTGGAGAACAGCGCCCTTATCTTTTCTCTGTCGCATCACTGTGCAGGACTTGATCGAGCTCAAGTAAATGACGGGTCGAACACCGCTGAGGCGAGTCAGCCACCAGTTCTCTGGGCTCTCCTCCCTCATCAGCACTACATACATACGGCTGTAGAATAGCTGGACGACATCTGTCGACTTTCCCATGTAGTTTTGGTGTTAAGCTTAATACAACTCTAAAATGGAGATTGTTTTATGTATGTGCATTCGGTCTTTTCTTTTTGTTTTGGTGTAAGGAATATTCCACCAAAGTCTGAACAAGTGTTCCATAGACGGTCTGCATATGGCACCTACATTTTTAAGTTTATTTCCTGCTTCCCCACTTTAGAGGAATGTTATCCAGCACCACTACGAAAATGGTTGTTTTCATTGATTTAAATAGAATTTCTTGCATCTGCTGTAATGTTGTAAAGACTGGAAAACTTCCTCTAAATGTTCAGAAAGGTAAAATTATGCAATTCACCAAACGGAAAAATGTAGTGTCCTACGTCTATAACATCAGTGAGCCATAGTTGGAATCGGCCAGCTCCCAGAAATACCTGGGCGTAGCATTTTGTATGGAATGAAATGGGATGATCTCATTGGCTGAGTCGTGGGTAAAGCAGATGGCAGACTTCTTTTTATAGGTAAATTACTGGTAAAATACAATCAGTCTAGAAAGAAGTTTGCTTATAAATCACTCATGCGATCCATTCTAGAATACTGCTCCGTTGTGTGGGACCTACACCAAATAGCACGAACAGGTCATGTTGAACATATAGAGAGAAGGGGAGCACGAAAGTTCATAGGTTTGTTTGACCCGTGGGAGAGTGTCACAGAGATTCAAAATGTTTGATAACATTTCTGGAGAACAGAAATTTTGTAAGCTCTATAAAATTAGTGGAAAACTGTGCTGACTGCAATGGTTATTTTATTTAAAATGACCTGTTTCGACCTAATCTTAGGGCATCTTCAGACTAGCACCATCAGCTGAAGTTGATCATGTCCAGAACAATCAGTAGACCTAAGTCAATGATGGTGGTATTCTGAAGATGGCGTAAGACAAGGCCGAAACCGGTCATTTTAAATAAAATAATCATTGCGATCTAGGCTTTTTTTCACTAATATTATGTCAGAGATATGCTGAAGACATTAAAATGACAACTCTTGAAGCTAGGCTTAAACTGTTCCGAGAGAGCCCACGTACTAAGTTTCAAGAAGAGGCTTTAAATAATGACTCTAGGAATGTACTACAACCCTCTACATATCGCCGCCATAGGGATTGTGAAGGTAAGATTAGAATAATTAAGCATGCTCAGAGGCATTCAAACAATAATTCTTCCCGCGCTCCATATGTGAACGGAACGGCAAGAAACCTTAATAACTGGTACTATGGGAGACAAAAAAAATGGTTCAAATGGCTCTGAGCACAATGCGACTTAACTTCTGAGGTCATCAGTCGCCTATAACTTAGAACTAAAAAAACCTAACTAACCTAACGACATAACACACATCCATGCCCGAGGCAGGATTCGAACCTGCGACCGTAGCTGTCACTCGGCTCCAGACTGTAGCGCCTAGAACCGCACGGCCACTCCGGCCGGCAATGGGACACTCCCTCCGCCATGTACTTCACAGAGATTTACAGAACATAGATTTAGATATAGATCTTTTTATATATCAGATTGTAAGTTTTCGGTTTCAACCTAACATTATTAAGATGAATATAAATATTTTAATTCGAATATTGATCATTTTCTTGGATACTAACTGGATTTAATGTATTGCAGTCATGGTTTCAAATCATTGTGTTAAGGCAGATAATATCAAAAATCGTATTAAGGTGTAAAGATATGTGCTTAATCGATATTAATATTTATTTGTACCTTTTCGGTAACATGCAATAAATACTGAGTACATAAACATCACCCCTTTTTGGAAATAATAAGCATGACATACCTACTGTAAAATTTACTTCTTCACACATGAGATGTCTTTTGCCTTGGCCTTCCTTGGACAAATTCCTGTGGACTCAAGGGATTTATCTACTTATTACACGCTTAAAATATTTCCTTATTTTGTGTTTCTTATGGTTCCAGTGTTAACTATCGTTAATATCACTAACAAACTCTGACCCGAATCATGATCTTTATTACACAGCGTGTTACGAAACAACATTACCTTAATTCTTACTGAGAGCAATAACAGTTAAATACGGTAGAGTTACTGATTGTAACCGCCTCGTATTTAATCTGTACGTTGGAAAGGCACTGAGGGAAGTATTGACAGCCTCGACGTGGGATTCGTTTGTCATGGACAGAATATCAGCACGACACGGTTCGCTGACTGCGTAACAGAGGTCGCCAAACGTGTGCAGGGATTGAGTTACATGTTTAATGGAATGGGCAGGACGTTTGCTGTCTGACGGCTGTAATATGCACATTAACTAAATTAAAATTATGGTAATGGTGATGGCGTTACGTGGGGCTATTGAACAGTAAATAGTTTTAGACCAGAAAATTGAATTACGTGAATAATGAGTATTCAAAGACTCGTAGCAGCAAAGACCGAAAGACTTTTAATGAAAAACAGCTGCAAACTAAAATAAATCTTAAGTTTGAGACAAGAAAGTTGTCTGTGTGTGATGAATATTGACAGTGTAGAGCACGCAAAGACGTGATTAAAAGTCTTTTAAACGTTATGTAACAAAAGTCTGTTGAGGTTAGGGAAGATTTACCGAATAAGGAATGAAGACGTCCTCCAATGCGTTAATGAGAAAATGGCCACTGAAGAACATAGTAAGTGAAAGTGCAAGAATGAATGGCTGGCCACATACTGGGTTTGTCTCAGTGTAGGGAAATAACTTGGAAAATTACTGAACGGAATTGATGATGTCTCGAAAGCGATTGTAAAATGAAAATCAACAAAAGTAAAATAATGTTAATGGAATGCTGTCGAATTAAATCGGTCGACGCTGAGGAAATTAGGTTAGGAAACGATACACTCAAACTAGTAACCTATTAAGTTTGGGCATAAAAAGGAACACTAGCCCTGGTAGATAGGATGTTAAATATAAATTCTCAGTAGCAAGAAAAGAGCTCAATAAAGAGCAATTTCTTAACTTCTAACATACATTGATGAATCGAAACTTTACGAGCATAACACAACGAGACTGAATGTCGCGTGATGGACATGCGGACTTGCGAATATATGACTCAGTAAGGAAATACACAGTACACAGGGTACATCCATAATGATGTTACAAGCTTTCAGGGATGGTGGAGAAGAGCAGAGGTGCCAATGTGAGATAAGGGACCGTCGCCCGGAAACGACTGAGTCAAACGCTGTATCTGAAAACCGTTCTGATACCTCTGACAATGGACCTCTTTATTTCAAGTTCTTTGCTTTCCTTGTTTTTGGATGAGGTAGAAAAATATATCTAGTAACGACCGGCTCTAAACTTCGTATCTTAAGAGTTGTGTGCACTTTTTCGTCTCTGCTATTGTGGAATACATCTCTTCTGTTAAAAAAATGGTTAAAATGTCTCTGAGAACTATGAGACTTAACATCTGAGGTCATCAGTCTCCTAGAACTTAGAACTACTTAAACCTAACTAACCTAAGGACATCACACACATCCATACCCGAGGCAGGATTTGAACCTGCGACCGTAGCAGCAGCGCAGTTTCAGACTGAAGCGCCTTGAACCGACGTCTTCTGTTAAACAAGTGCTCATAGGTCTTAGGTACGTATTTTACAGTCCATGTTTTCTAGACAATGTTTTCTTGGTTTATTTTATACTATCTCCTCCCAAAATATAGAAATCAAAGAGCATTCATTAGATAAGGTTCACTGTCAGAGATATCTCTCACAACTTTCGACTCGGTCGTTTCCAAATCAGGGTCCCTTACCTAAAATTGATACATTCATCCTTATCCATCTCCCCGAAAGTTTCTAACATCATCACAGATTCAGAGACGACAGGGAAATCATTTTATCGACGATAAAGACTGCTGCTGGGTAAATAAACTGACTTAAACGCCTGGGAACGAGCAGATTGTAAGAGCGAATCTGGTCGCCTGCCATTATCGCTAAGTGGTAGCAGAACGGTGAAACCACTGTAGGCGACAAGGTGTTAAGCAGGATAGGGAGACGATCTATGGGAGATGTGAAGAGAGAGGACAACACTGGTGCAGACACATGTTTTGGAACACACCATTCAGGCCACATTGTTGAACCTTGGGCTTTGCAGTAGACGGTATTTACGTGTTCTCATGTTGTCCCAACGACATCGTTGCCAGGGGATCACCAAGATGTAAATATTTTCAGCATTTCGCGGGCCTGTCAGCAACTGTACAAATATTAATTTTACTTTTAATAACCAACAGCCTCAGTTGCAACGTTTACCTGGAATTTACCTAGGTTTCAGTCGGGATAACCCAACCTCCTTCAGAATAAAAGTAACTACCGTTTGTCCATAGTGGACATCGTCAAGCTAAAACTACAAATCCATAAATTATCGTCAGACTGTAAAAACTTACCTGAAACTGCCCCGGCCCCACTTCGCGACCGCAATGCGGCAGCCACGAGTGCTGTACTGGAACTCTCAATCTATATTCTGAAGTCGTTAGACTGTTCATCCATTCAGAACATCACATAATTCTTCTTCATTTTCACTAAGGATAGCAATGTCATCAGCGAGTCGTATCGCTGATATCTTCTCACTTTCAATTTCAATTCCACTCTTGAACCTTTTGTAAGTAGGCTGTTTATGTTTTCTTTATGTAAGTAGGCTGTTTAGGTTCTTTGGCCACTGGCCAAAAAAATTTGTAAAATTTTTTGTGGGGAGCATGGGGGCTATGTAAGTAGGCTGTTTATGTTTTCTTTATGTAAGTAGGCTGTTTAGGTTCTTATATTGGTAACGCCGCCGCCACGTAGCGCTCTCTGTATGAAAATCACTGGCTGTGCTGTGTGCAGCCTGTGGCTAGTTTGCATTGTTGTCTGCCATTGTAGTGTTAGGCAGCGGCAGCTGGATGTGAACAGCGCGTAGCGTTGCGCAGTTGGAGGTGAGCCGCCAGCAGTGGTGGATGTGGGGAGAGAGATGGCGGAAGTTTTGAAATTGAACTGATATATATATTATGATTATTAAGGTAAATACAGTGTTTGTTCTCTATTAAAATCTTTCATTTGCTAACTATCCCTATCAGTGGTTAGTGCCTTCAGTAGTTTGAACCTTTTATTTAGCTGGCAATAGTGGCGCTCGCTGTATTGCAGTACTTCGAGTAATGAAGATTTTTGTGAGGTAAGTTATTTGTGAAAGGTATAGTTTAATGTTACTCAGGGCCATTCTTTTGCAGGGATCTTTGATAGTCAGATTGCGTTGCGCTAAAAATATTGTGTGTCAGTTTAAGCACAGTCGTGTATAATTTGTTCTAAGGGGACGTTTCACTTTCTTTTATTTCCGTCATTGCTTCTTCGGTTTATAGACTGAACAGTATGAACAAGAGACTATATCCCTGTCTTACACTCTTTTTAATCCTGCACTTCGTTCTTGGCATTCCACTCTTACTATTCCCTCTTGGCTCTTGTACATGTTGTATATTACCCGTCTCTCCCTACAGCTTACCACTATTTTTCTGAGAGTTTCGAACGTCTTGCACCATTTGACATTTCCGAACGCTTTTTAAAGGTGGACAGATCCTGTGAAAGGCTCAAGATTTTAATTCAGCCTTGCTTCCATTATCAACCGCAGCGTCAGAATTGCCTCCCTGCTGCCTTTACCTTTCCTATAGCCAAAGTGATCCTCATCCAACGCTTCCTCAATTTTCTTTTCCATCTATATACAAATTTACATTCTCAGAAACTTTGATGCTTGAACTGTTATGCTGGTTGTGCGATAATTCTCGCACTTGCCAGCTCTTGCACTTTTCGAAACTGTGTGGATGAAATTTTCCCGAAAATCAGATGGTATATCGCTAGACTCATACAGTCTACACACCAACGTGAATAGTCGTTTTGTTCCCGTTACCCCAATGATTCTAGAAACTTTGATGGAATTTTATCCATCCCTTCTGCATTATTTCATCTTAAGTCTTGCATAGCCCTTTTCAATTCTGATTCTAACACTGGATCCCCTGTCTCTCTTAACTCTACTCCTGTCTCTTCTTCTATCCCATCAGACAATTCTTCCCTCTCATAGAGGCCTTCAGTGTGCTCTATCCACCTATCCGCTCTCCCTTCTACGTTTATCAGTGGAATTCCCATTGTACTCTTAATGTTACCACCCTTGCTTTTAATTTCACCGAAGGTTGTTTTGACTTTTCAATGCTATGCTTTCAGCAATCACGCCTTTTTCATGTCACCATGTGGTCTTAGCGTCTTTGCACTTCGTATTTATTTCATTTTTCAGCGACTTGTATTTGTGTATTCCTGAATTTCCTTGTACATCTTTGCACTTCCTTCTTTCATCACTCAACTGAATATTTCTTCTGTTATCCATGTTTCTTCGCAGTTACCTTCTTTGTACCTGTGTTTTTCCCTCCAACTTCAGTGATTGCCCTTTTTAGAGACGTCCACTCCTCTTCAGCTGTACTGTCTACTGAGTTATTCATTACTGCTGTATCTATAGCCTTAGAGAACTTTACCCGTATCTCTTCATTCCTTAGTACTTCCGTATCCTACTTCTTTGCTCATTGATTCTTCCTGACGGTCTATTAAATTTCAGCCTATTCTCATGACTACTAAATTGTGATACGAGTCTATATATCTGCTCCTACGTACTCCTTATAGTCCAGTATCTTATTTCGGAGTCTCTGCTTGACCATGATATTATCTAACTGAAATCTTCCCCTATCTCCAGGCTGTTTCCAAGTATACCTCCTCCTCTTGTTGTTCTTGAACAGGGTATTCGCTATTACAAACTGATATCTATTACAAATCTCAACTAGTCCTTCCCCTCTCTCATTCTCTACTATCTCTAGACTGAGGCTCTGCATTTCCATTTTCAGATTTTCTAGCATCCCTTCCACGTTCAAGTTTCTGACAATCCGCACCCCGAAACGTAGAACGTTATCTTTTCGTTGTTTATTCATTCTTTTTCTCATGGTCTTCTTCGTCTTGGCAGTCCCCTCCCTGAGATCCGAAAGGACGACTATTCCGGAATCTTTTGCCAATGGACAGATGACCATGACACCTTTTCAATTACAGGCCACATGTCCTGTGCACACACATTATGGACGTTTAATGCAGGAATTTCCATTGCCTTTTGCATCCTCATTCCATTTATCATCTCTGATTTTTCGGCCTTTAGGGGCAGTTTCCCATCCCTGGTCAAGAGAGTGATCCTCTGTGCTCTGTGACATCTTACGCCGGTCATCAGCCGCCAATTCTGACTTTTATCTAATGCGGTGGATGGGTTTGTACCCTGGATCGAGGACGTTTTGATAACTAATCAAAGACGCTACCCCTCGTACCCCTAGACCACGGGGTCTATCGGACGCACTGTATTCGTAGATGATTAATGGTAAAATTTCTCCATCATTAACACCCCCAGAAGTCCATTTTAAACAGATGTACTACTTTAAGAAGGATGACTGGGCAAGGTTGTTCAATATCCTCGATTAGAAAATTCCGAGCGTTGGTACATTTCCTGAAGAGAACAACAATTATAAAGAGGTTATACTGTTTTGACTCACTAGTCTCAAACTGTTTTGCGTTAACTTTTCTTGAGGTACTTGCATGGAGTGTATCATTGTGTGGGGTTGAAACGTGGACAATAACCAGGTCAGAGAAGAAGAGAATAAAGCTTTTGAAATTTGGTGTTACAGAATAAATCTGAAGTTTAGACAGGTAAGTCGAATACCAAATTAGGAGGTAGTGATTCGGACTGGAGATAAGGGAAATTTACAGCACAGATTGACTACAGGAAGAGAGGAGCGTTCACGAAAGTGAATTTTTTTTATTATTTTATGAGTCTTCAGTTTTCCGAACAGTTTTATGCGATCCGCCAGCAATTCCTCTCCTGTGTCAACCTTTCCCTCTCAGAGTAGCATTTGCAACCAACGGCCTCCATTATTTGGGACGTATTCTCATCTCTGTCTTCCTCTACAGTTTTCACCCTATGCAGCTTCCTCTAGTACGATGGAAGTTTAGTCCCTGATGTTTTAAGAGATATCCTATTGTCCTGTCACTTCTTATTTATTTATTTGATTTATTTACACGTCAATTTCCGTAGGACCAAATTGAGGAGCAAATCTGCAAGGTCATGGAACGTGTCAGTACATGAAATTACAACACAAAAGTAATAACAGATTGACGGTGTTTTTCACACTTGCCATTCCTCGCCGATTCTGCGGAAAACTTTCCCATTCCTTACCTTATCAGGCTACCTAATTTTCAACATTGTACTGTAGCCCCACAACTCAGAAGCTTTGATTCTCTTCCGTTCCAGTTTTCCAACAGTCCAAGTTCCACTACCATACAATGCCGTGCTCCAAACATATATTCTCATACATTTGTTCCTCAAATTAAGACCTATGTTTGATACTAGTAGACCTCTCTTGTGAAGGGAAACCCTTTTTGCTGTTCTAGTTTGCTTTTTATATTCTCCTTGCTCCGTCCATGAGAGGTTACTTTGCCGGCTGAGTGGCCGAGCGGTTCTAAGCGCTTCAGTCTGGAACCGCGCGACCGCTACGGTCACAGGTTCGAATCCTGCCTCGGGCACGGATGTGTGTGATGTCCTTAGGTTAGTTAGGTTTAAGGAGTTCTAAGTTCTAGGGGACTGATGACCTCAGATGTTAAGTTCCATAGTGCTCAGAGCCATTTGAACCATTTTCAGGGGTTACTTTGCTGCTTATGTAGCAGAAATCCTTAACTTTATTTACTTCGTGATCACCAATTTTGATGTTAAGTTTCTCGCTGTTCTCATTTCAGCTACTTATCATTATTTTCGTCTTTCTTCGATTAATTCTCAATTCATAGTCTGTACTCGCTAGACTATTCATTCAATTCAACAAATCGTGTAGTTCTTTTTTACCTTCAGTGAGGATAGCAATGTCATCAGCAAACCTTTTGATTGATATCCTTTCAACTTGAATTTTAATCCTATTCTTGAACCTTTCCTTGATTTCCGCCATTGCTTCGTCGATGAATAGATGGCTGAAGAATCAGCAGTGATCATCGGCATGAGGGTGTAGAGGGTAACGAAAGCTAATGCATGAAAGGTGCGAGTACAAAATGTGTATCTATAATTCATATGGCCCGTAACTGAAAACGTGACATGATGATTTCTCCTTAGGACTAATCCCAGATCCGGATCTCCGGGAGCAGCCTGCCAAAGGGGAAGTGACCGTGAGAGTAAAACTGAATAACAAACTGTGGGTACTGAATATAAATCTATGATGATATGAGATGCCATGCTACAATTAATGCGATAGCTTGCAAACGATGCACATGAACAGCATTTGTGATTGGATTTGACGAGAGAGACAGAGACAACAGTGGTACTTCTAGTTAGTTTTAAGTGATAGAGAGGAGTCGACTCGGTGTTGCGGTGTAATCGAGAAAGGCGCGTCGCGACGCCCGCCACGGTCCCCGCCGCCTCCTCTGCCGCCGCCCCCGCGGGAACTTTCTGTGCCAAAGTTGGCGCCGCCGTAGTTGGCGGCGCGCCCCAGGTGGGGCGGCACGCACGCCGAGTCGGCACTCAATGCCGCCCCCGCACAATGATGGCAGGAACAATAGCGCTTTGTGGTGCTGCGCTGCGCCGAGCTGTGTACCACGAGCGACTGCGCATCGCTCGCGTCAGCCTGCTTCAGCGCAAATTGCTGTCGGCGTATCCCGCCCGCCGACACACGTCACGACACCTGTGGCTGTCTCTCACAAAACGGTAAATATTTTCCGATCAAATAGCCTTCACTGACTCCACAGGCGACACTTCGGTGTATAATTACGAAACACGTCGTGAGATTTCACCCGTCACAGTTGCGTCGTAATGATCGAAGTAGTTCATGGGCGGACACCAGTGCTCGAAGCAACAGATATATAATTATTTAATGTAAGATGGCATAAGGACGCATTACCTTTCCCATCTGATGTGGGTTTACTGCCCTAACATTTTCTGCAAAAATTTATGTACGGAGTTTACATCGTGGGTGTTTTTTGTTTTTTTGTTTTTTTTTAACATGGTAAAATCATATGTGCTACCACCTTTCACTTTTTATTTTCAGCTTTATTTTATTTTTAGAATATCTTAAGTTATGTATTTTACAAGTTCTTCATAAATGCTTTGTAACAAGTTTTATCAGTGCTCCCCGTGTTTCCATTGTACTTCCAAGTTTTATACTTGATAACGAGAGAGAATCAAGTGCATTCGAATACATTTTATTTTTGTACATTAATTTCATCTTCTGTGTTGCATTTTATCCTTAGTGTGTGTCTTGTAGTATCCAATCCATTCTAGCACTATATCATGTTACTGCATAATTATTTTTTTACATTTTTCTCGAATGTATTTTAAGCACTTTGGAATTTATCATTTCGGTACGTGTGTTTTTACGTATCTGCTGTCTTCAGTCTAGGGTTTGGTAAGAAGAAATAACCGACATTTACGAGGTAGCGTCTTTGTATCGTCCAAATTTGTTGGGCTGCACTATTGGCTGATCATTGGCCAGCATATGGCGCCTTCTATGTATACACAAACAAAATAATTGCCATGTTCTGTATGTATACACAAACAAAATAATTGCCATGTTCTGTATGAGTACCCAAATCAGCGGGAGACCTTTCGAACAGAAAGCATATATATATATATATATATATATATATATATATATATATATATATATATATATATATATATATATATATATATATATATATATATGCTTTATATATATATATATATATATATATATATATGCTTTATATATATATATATATTACGCTACTCTGTTATAAAAAAAAATTTCCTATCCTGTCCCCTCACGCCTTACGACTATATCATCACCTACAAAGTTGTACGTTGTTAATAGATGTAAAAAGATATTATGAAGCTTTCAACTGTTATCGCTGCAATGTACTATCTCCGATTAATTCATAGACAGTATGACTTGTGAATGTATTTTGGCGTTAACGGCTTTAGTTCACATGTAAACAGCGTATTAGAACATTGATTTGTAACGATATATGTGAAGGATGTTAACATTAGTAACATTTCATTAAATTTACATTTCACGATGAACAGAGCTTCGTTTCATGATCCTGTAATTCTAGGCTACATTTTAGTTTTTGCAGAACCACTTGAAAATGGCTCAAAGGCCGAAATTTCAATTGTGAAATAAATATGGTAATTTCTACAGCGAACGGCGAATATGAAGTCCTTTGAAAAATATTTTTTGTGTCTCATAAGTGAAAGCAGCGTGTTTTATCCGCTTGGACAGTGACGAAATTTTCTCTCTTTTGCACAGAAGCATTGTTGTAATGCTGGATGAAAGTTTGTACCTATACAGTATACCACTTTTCATAAGTATATAAAATTATACCGCGATAACTAATATGACGATTATCCCATCTCTTGGCGCTAACTTATGCTGGTAGCCTCAGTTACATGAAATTGCAGCTTGTTTCACTAAAAATAAAATTTTTTCTCAATATTTTACAATATAAAATATTTGACTTGATTTCAATATTCCCTGCGAGAGTTAAAAGAGACCTGTGTCACCTGACTGGTCTTTTTGCGTTAGTGACGGATTCGAATTGTCTGAGGGTAGACACACATCTGAGTGTTGTCACCCTTCTTTCATTGTGTACTAGTTGAGTTTTCAGATTTGATTGCAAGAAGGGCGTTCAGTCATTCATTCAAGTACCATTTAACACGCAATAGTGTAAGCATGCTTTGCCTGGATCGCTTTTCATTTGTTTCATGAGCTGGTGTTTAAGGTTATGTCTATGTTCGCGTTCGTACAAGGTTACAACCTTAGAGGCCCTTTTATTAATCTTTGTGCCGGTAACTGATGATTATTATACAGTGTTAAGGGTGAGTGGGAGCGTATGTTATTAATGTCCAGAAAAGAAAAGGAAAAGAAAATGAAAAACAACCATGACAATGTAACAGGAGTGTGATTAAAACCGCTGCTGTCAGAGGGGAAAAATACTCTGACCATGATGATCTTGGAAGAACAGCGAGAATGACGCGTCCATCTTGTGTAATTAACAATGTGCTCTACCTCTCTGAACAGACCTAATTATTCATTTACAGGGTTGGACTAAAGAAAGCATGGCACTGTGGTTTTTATTTCACATGCCAGAGAAAATGCTATGAGCCTCCTGATGATAATTTTGAGTCGTTTCGTACGTTGGCTGCAAAAAATTAACAAGATTTATCTCTCCAGAGGATGATTCATATGATGTAAAGCGGGCAAGCACTGTCCAAGAAAAGAAGAAGTTATATTCACAGAAGACAGTTTCGAATATGACGTGCTAGCACGTGAAACAAGTGGAGAGGCTTATTTTAAGCTATACGACGTTTCTGATGAGGGAATAAAACTTTTGCTACAACATTTGATGGAATGAAAACCACACAACGATAAGCGAGGTCATCATCCTTCTTCCTTCATAACTGCAGGGAGCGATCTTATCCAAGTATAGACACATATGAGCTCTTTCGTCGTGAAAGAGCCTTCTTATACTTCAGGCAGTGGCACTTACCTTGCAGCAGAACATGTTGTTGCTAAAACGTACAGTCTGGTTAAAGACGAGTACTTCGATTCAAGAATGAAACATTAATTCTAGCCGCGCGACTTCCCCCGTCGGAGGTTCGAGTCCTCCCTCGGGCATGTGTGTGTGTGTGTGCGTGTGTGTGTGTGTGTGTGTGTGTGTGTGTGTGTGTTATCCTTAGCTTAAGTTAATTTAAGCTAGATTACGTAGTGTGTAAGCCTAGGGACTGATGACCTCAGCAGTTTGGTCCCATAGCAACTTACCACAAATTTCCAAAATTTCCTATTAATTCTATTTGCGGTATTTCAATTAAAAATTCTTTCTCAAGTTTGGCTGAACAAAGGCGGACACTTGCCGTGAATGCGAGGACAAGAAAATTAAGCATGATAACAAGTTGTCAATGATAATGCGAAAAGAGTAACTGCTGCAGAGTTAGTGGTTCGCCAAAGGAAATCCTAACAAGTTAGAAAGACTTTACATGTAAGTGAACAGGAGTCCAAATACTGTAATGATATTCTGGGTCTTGTTTGTGATTACAAGCAAACTCTTTTGCTGTTGTGAAAATTCCCATCCAACAATTTTTTTTATCTAAGACAGCCTACCGTAAACGTGTTCTGTGTGTATCAAACAAACACTGGTCTATCTCACCATTACGTATACCACGAAGGAGCACGCCAGAAGGGCGAGAGGCTGCATATTTCTTGCTTGGCTACGTCAATAATAATGCGCAATCTGATGTCCAGGAACTCCACATTTTTGCAGACAACTGTCAAAGACAAAAGAAGACACACCTTGTCGCGTTTCCTCATAGCCTTCAGAGACACTTGGAGAATCTAGGCGGCCGACTAGTTTGTCTCCCTTCGAGGTCCCTGTTTAGCGCCTTGTGGCAGGAAGTTTAGTCTTATAAAGCGGTCGATACGGAAAAAGGATCGTACTTACAGAGTGAAGGATATCCTCAGTCTCATCTATAATGCGTCCAAGACGAGAAATTGTAACTGTTTGTCAGTCGCATGTTTTTCGATTTTAAAAACTGCCGGCCAATGTACACTCCTGGAAATGGATAAAAGAACACATTGACACCGGATTGTCAGACCCACCATACTTGCTCCGGACACTGCGAGAGGGCTGTACAAGCAATGATCACACGCACGGCACAGCGGACACACCAGGAACCGCGGTGTTGGCCGTCGAATGGCGCTAGCTGCGCAGCATTTGTGCACCGCCGCCGTCAGTGTCAGCCAGTTTGCCGTGGCATACGGAGCTCCATCGCAGTCTTTAACACTGGTAGCATGCCGCGACAGCGTGGACGTGAACCGCATGTGCAGTTGACGGACTTTGAGCGAGGGCGTATAGTGGGCATGCGGGAGGCCGGGTGGACGTACCGCCGAAATGCTCAACACGTGGGGCGTGAGGTCTACACAGTACATCGATGTTGTCGCCAGTGGTCGGCGGAAGGTGCACGTGCCCGTCGACCTGGGACCGGACCGCAGCGACGCACAGATGCACGCCAAGACCGTAGGATCCTACGCAGTGCCGTAGGGGACCGCACCGCCACTTCCCAGCAAATTAGGGACACTGTTGCTCCTGGGGTATCGGCGAGGACCATTCGCAACCGTCTCCATGAAGCTGGGCTACGGTCCCGCACACCGTTAGGCCGTCTTCCGCTCATGCACCAACATCGTGGAGCCCGCCTCCAGTGGTGTCGCGACAGGCGTAAATGGAGGGACGAATGGAGACGTGTCGTCTTCAGCGATGAGAGTCGCTTCTGCCTTGGTGCCAATGATGGTCGTATGCGTGTTTGGCGCCGTGCAGGTGAGCGCCACAATCAGGACTGCATACGACCGAGGCACACAGGGCCAACACCCGGCATCATGGTGTGGGGAGCGATCTCCTACACTGGCCGTACACCACTGGTGATCGTCGAGGGGACACTGAATAGTGCACGGTACATCCAAACCGTCATCGAACCCATCGTTCTACCATTCCTAGACCGGCAAGGGAACTTGCTGTTCCAACAGGACAATGCACGTCCGCATGTATCCCGTACCACCAAACGTGCTCTAGAAGGTGTAAGTCAACTACCCTGGCCAGCAAGATCTCCGGATCTGTCCCCCATTGAGCATGTTTGGGACTGGATGAAGCGTCGTCTCACGCGGTCTGCACGTCCAGCACGAACGCTGGTCCAACTGAGGCGCCAGGTGGAAATGGCATGGCAAGCCATTCCACAGGACTACATCCAGCATCTCTACGATCGTCTCCATGGGAGAATAGCAACCTGCATTGCTGCGAAAGGTGGATATACACTGTACTAGTGCCGATATTGTGCATGCTCTGTTACCTGTGTCTATGTGCCTGTGGTTCTGTCAGTGTGATCATGTGATGTATCTGACCCCAGGAATGTGTCAATAAAGTTTCCCCTTCCTGGGACAATGAATTCACGGTGTTCTTATTTCAATTTCCAGGAGTGTATTATAAACGACCAGTGAAGTCACTTACACCCGAGAATGCTCTTCCTTCAGGAAAAGAACATTTCAACATATCCAGATTGCATTATTTTGAGTACTGCAGAGGGTTAAAAGCTGTTGTGAAAGTATCAGAGGCTATCAATACCACAACTCGTGTCACAAGTTTGTACTTCGCAAGACGCCACCAGTGAATTTTCATTACAGAAAGCCTACCCATCTGGTACGGTGCTGATTAAAAAAGCCAAGCTGGGTGACATTCAGAAGGCGCACCGTTATATTCCACAAGGGTTCTCTGACCTCAATGAAAAAATTTTGTAATGGCTCTCAGTGTCTGGTGAATATTGTGGTTTCTGTCACTCACAGTGGTTATTATAGCACCATTACAGTGTGTGTACCATTATTATTAATATTAATAATAGCAGTATATCATTGTTACTACCATTATTATTATTATTATTATTATTATTATTATTAACATTAATTACCTCTTAAGGAGAGCGCTAAAACACAATCAATTTTCGTGGCATTTTTTCTGTCTCCTTTTCTTCCCAAATCTTCTCATATATTCATTGTGTTTTTTCTTCCTCTCTTCCGTCCACTTCTTTCCTGTTTCCTTTTTTTGGGCGTTTGCTGAAATTTCTACTTTCTGATTTTTCTCTGTATTTATCCCTGTCTGTCAAGTCTTCTGTGGAGATGTTTATTTTCTTGAGGTATTCCATTGTTGCCGTTATTCAGTTGGTTTTCACTGTATTAACTGTCACTATGTTAAAAATTTTCTTTGTCAATCTATTTTCGTTCATCCTATGTATGTGTCTGTAGTACTTTTTCCTTCTTTTCCTGATGTTGGTCATAATTATCTCTGTCTTTTCATACAATTCTTTTGTCGGTCTCTTTGTCCAGATCTCCTCTTTCTGAACTCGCCCGTAGATCTTTCTCAATACTTCCCTCGCTTGTTTTTTCATCTCCTTAATTTTCGTTCTTCCCTTGGTTTTGTTTATGAGGCCTATAACGCCCCTCCGCTACAGACGTCCTTTGGAAGGCCACGTATAGCACCACTGCTTATCGGAATTTAATGAAACTATAGAGGCCGAGGAGATAACATTCCACGATGTCCCACAAGAGACTCTGCATTTGTTTCAATGGAAATTGGCCGAGTAAAGAAATGTGATGCATTACTCACTGAACGCCGCTCGTAAAATGGTTTCACATTGTGACCTGTTTGTTTATAATGAGCTGTTGTGATCCTGTGTTTGTATAAGACTGGAGCCTAATTAGGCTAATAAGTGACGTAATGTACTTGGAAGCAGTTTTTGTTCCCCTACAGAAAAACGGAAATGTCGGTCCTTAATACAACTTCATTCAGCGAAATTAGAATTCTATCTCGTACCATATGTGAGTTATATACGTTACACATTAAGCTCTAAACGATTTTAAGAAAAGGAACTCTCGCACTGAGCGCTTGTCGGTGCACAAAGGCTTATGTGTGTCTGCACAAACAATTTAGAAACGAGTCTAAGAGATCTCGTATGGGCTAACGAGTCACTGTGATAGGTGTCAGTAACGTGCGTGATGCGAGATCAAAAGACGAAGCCCTTAAATGTCTACTAGCGCTGATTACGCGGCAGTCTCTGCTAAATGCCAGCACAGTGTTACGCTTCTAAGACGTGTTTATTCCCGGCTGTAACGCACCGCTCAGAGGGTTAGCGCGTGATGCGCCGCACGCGTGCGGCGGCGAGCCGGCGCTCTCCAATTAGTGCAGCGTGGTGCAGCACCTCACGCAGTCCGCGGCTGACGGCTCGTCTGACTCCCAGCGCAGCGAGCTACGCCACGTGACGCATCGCGGCGCTGCGGTGCTAACGAGCAGGCAGTAACACTGCTGTCTGACAAGGACCGGCAGGGTGCGGCTCCAAGCGGCCTGTGCGAGCTCCACGTACCAGACAGGGCAGTGTCTCTACAAGCCGCGTTACGTCCACGGCTCATTCTGGGCCCGTACACGAGATAAATGCATGATCATAGGGCGTAAAACAATGGTAGCTCTCCTTAAGTATGAACGAACTAGAGTTTGGCTGCGGAGCTTGTTGTAAAACGAAACGTAGTTTCGCTGTTTCCGACATATTCGTACCAGAGAGACAGCAAGTGTGTTGATTTTTAAAATTTATAGTTTATTTTGTCGTCACGCTTGTACTTTTGTGTTCATGGCACAACTAGATTTGTAAAACTATCGAAGGCTAGGGTAGACTTTCGTAAGTACCGTATTTCACGAACTATAAGACGCTACAGACAATAAGACGCACCTTAATTTTAAAGCAATTTGACCATTTTTATAATTAGACTGCAAATCCAGAACAAAAGAATTCGCAGTTTATAAAACCGAACTTACTTTTTAAGTCCCTGAAAATCGTCATCTGAACTTTCTTTTTTTTTCTTCTTCTTCGTCGTAGTCGTCGTCGTCATCGCTGTCCTCTGCATATACGAGATGGTCCTCATTGCCATCGAGAGCGTTACTTATGCTGCACTTCTTGAGAGATTTAACAAAATTTCTTCTCTCACTCTAGACCACGACTGTTTTATCCACTGACACATTTGTTTCATTGCAGGTCGCTTTAAAGTTCCCTTCGGCGTGAATTGAGGTTGGGTTTCATCCATCACCCATTTGTTCCATTCCTCTCTCACGTACACTTTAAATGATTTATCTATCGAGTTGTGAAGTAAGTCCTCCTGGAATAACAGCCAGCCTTGTATTTCCCTGTCTCAAATTCTCTTTCACAGAATTTTTGAAATGACTAAACTGATCTACCACAAGAAGAAAACTCTTCTTCAATAAAGCACCTTTCCTTCTCTCCCACACTCTGTTAACCCACAATTTCACACCAGTCTCGTCCATCCATCCCTTGTGACGTACGTGAACAACAACACCTGGTGCTACTTCAGAAGATTTTGACATTGTTTTGCGCTTGAAAATGATCAATGGATTAAGTGTAGTACCGTCAGCGCAACATAAAAGGACAATAGTAAATTACATTTGTTCATGTCCACTTGTTTTTATAGTTACAGTTTTAGAACTTTTCATGGCAACAGTTCTCTTACTCGATATATCAAATGTCAGAGGAGTTCTGTCCATATTCGTCATTTGGCTTAGATCGACACTAGTTTTCTTTCGATACTGAATAATAAGCAGCGATGGATTCAAATGGCTCTGAGCACTATGGATCTTAACATCTGTGGTCATCAATCCCCTAGAACGTAGAACTACTTAAACCTAACTAACCTAAGGACATCACACACATCCACGCCCGAGGCAGGATTCGAACCTGCGACCGTAGTAGTCTCGCGGTTCCGGACTGAGCGCCTGAACCGCTAGACCACCGCGGCCGGCGCAGCGATGGAAATATACTGTTTTCTCTTCATACTCTTGTGGAATTTTCTGAGATATTTTGTTTTTATTCGCATGCTAAGTCGATGAACGTTTCATAAACTTGTAGCACGAACCAACTCCACCCTCAAGTCTGTTAAGTTCCTCTGTAGCGCTATCTTACGAGCGTGTATTTTAATCATTTTTATATTAATTCCAGTAGCATTTTGACAGTCTCCTTGAATTCATAGCAGTACGTCTTCTAGTTTTGGCCATTTTTCGTAGAGTTCTCTATGTGCACATATAGCCTCCCTCATTTTTTCAGTTTATTTTTACTAGCCCGCCAATCTCGAATGGTTTTTTCTGTTGATAGAGGGCCGAAATGCCGCTCAGCTCCTCTGTTCCCGTATTCTTCTGCATATGCTATTACTTTCAATTTATAGCCCACATCATAAGAATACCTTTTATTTGTTTCCATTACAAAACTATCTAACAAAAATATTGTGCTGTTACCAATAACACAAATCACTTTCACTTCAAGTTCACTGGCACCGTAGACTGCAATGCATCACAGGCTAGAAAGTGTTCTGGGTTTGGATGGCGGGGCGGGAGGGAGAAAATGTTAGCAAACTTGTGAATCCCCGCAACTCATGTTCGTTGCATCGGTGCACTGCTGTTGCCAGTTGAATCCAATGTTGCCAGATAGATACAGGTTCTCTGAGGCATCGAATGTATGGCTACTTTTAAGACTGGCGGGAATTTTAAATCAAACACTCTACGTTTTATTTTAATTTCGAGTATAAGACGCGCCTGAATTTTTGAGGCAACTTTTAAAAGGAAAAAGAACGCCTTAAAGTCTTAAAATACGATAAGCGTAGGCTAGGTGCTATTCTTAGTAGCTTTGGTCAGCTAAGATCGTACCTGCGTTTCATATACGTTCGGTGTGTTGCATACCTATCGGGAGTTATCTCATAACGATGGCTTCCTTCGCGTACGCGATCAGTGTCTAACTACGAGGCTTGTCCAGAAAGTAAGTTCCGATCAGTCGCGAAATGGAAACTTGGCGGGAGACTCTATTTTATACGCATCTTTATGTGCTCACCATGCGCTCAGAACTGAAAAGAGCGAAGTGATGCAACTGACAGACACCGTCGAACACATGTGTGCCAAGCTTTATTAGATTTTCACAATGGTTTCCATTTATTGACCTATCGGAACTTACTTTCCGAAAATCCCTCGTACATTCCGCTAATAAGAGGAATCGGCGATCTGTCTAGAAACTGATTGAGGATGTATAAAGTGCCAGGTAACCTACGTAAGATTTTCTTTCTGCATAGCTATCCTATCTGTTACTTATTAGTAGACGTTATTTACAGAAAAATCGAAATTGTAAATGTTTAATTAAGTTTTTATTCGAAATTCGTTGATTTGTAACGTGAAACAGATGAATGTCGTAGTAAAAATAAAGAAAGCAAACAAAATTGTCATACAGCACTAGCAAACGAAATTTCCTCAACAGAAAGGTAAAATAAAAATAAAAAGATGCAAGACACATCAAACATGGTATCTGTACTTCGTCGAGCTTCTACAAAACATGTTTCTGTTATTCATAAACAACTTTCACATTTATCAGTAATAACAGAAAACTCTTACCTACGATCGTTATGAAGAACAGTCTGTTCAGTGCAAAATGAAAACATTAATTACCCATATTTATTTATTTATTTCCATGTAAACTGTACTTGAATCAAAATTAATTGTTTTGGTTAAATAAAAGCGCAGAAGTTTCTCGGATAACCACGTTTTATTACTTACAAAATGCAATTGACATTCTGTAACGATATCAATTACGCAATGGGCTAACACTTAGTGATGTGCGGCCCTACTTATGCGCAAAACAAACAAACAAAAACAAAAAAGAAGTCATCGGTTCCCAGTTTCTCTCTTACACACTCATTTAGCTTTCTTTCCCTATCAGTGCTACCAATGCTACCGGTATTCCTGCCATTTACTACGTCATTTATGTAGCGTACCAAAACTGTCGAGTCGTTTTGTTACAATGCAATCCTAGACACAACTAGCTTCGACCATAGTTGACCATCTTCGCATGAACGTAGTTGCGGTTGTGTTACAGTATTCCTATGCGCTGTTCCATTTGTACACAATGAGTTGCATACGCAGCTAAAAAGATCTGAAGTGATCCACTTTGATCAAAACTAGTTACATCATAAAAATAAACATGCAGCTGAGACGCTTAAATAAACGAGAAATTTTAGAAATGTATTTTATACAATTTCATTATCTAATAATCAAATAATTTTTATTGTGTGTATGTAAATGACTCACCCACACTGTACACAGCAGGTAAAAAGTCTCGTTATTGTGCAGCTACAGCCATCTGGAGACATTCTGTGAAAAGAGTTTAACGATAACAGGAAGTCCCAGTTTTGACTATAACAGAATAAATACCTATAATTCGACTGCCGAAGGGTTTCCCAGCTTGACAGTACGTCACTGTTTTATTCATAAGTGGCAAATGGTTTCGGTCTGCCACATTGCTTAAATACAAATTGCTGACACTCGGAAGCGTTCTGAATAAGAAAGGCAAATCATCTCCATTTTTAGAATAATCTAGCAAAGCACAGTGTCTATGATGAAAGAGAAACAGACGATTTTAGAGAACTGTTCTTTTATTTATGTTATACTGAGCTCATTATAGGTCGCTAAAACACTCAATGCGGAATAAAAGGTAACGTAAATACAAATTGTAGGACGAAAGAGGACATTGTTTTCGAGAAATGCTATTAGGTAAATATAAAGAACTGGTATTGCTTGTATAATGGACAAAGATTATCCCCACCTGTTTAATATCGTAGGACCCACTACACTAAGAGAGCACATCCTGTCTACACCAACAAGCAACTAAAAACCGACCAACGAACGTGACTGCATGAGTGTTGTGCACACCAAAACCGTGTCCACAGTACTACCGAAATTCTCAATAGAGAAGGGTTTACAAGTTCACAATCTTAAATCTGTTAACAATAGCCGTTCATGTAGTTGCAGATGTCGTGTTGTATGTCGAAGAAACAGCAACAAAAGGCAGCAAATATGCTATAAAGAGCGGTGACAAATGTAGAAACCACGCTGTGATTTGAAGTAAATAAGCTGTTATAAAACTATTCATAAAACACAATATTTGGAACCAAACAGCACACATGTTATAATGTTTTGTAATGTTAATAACTTTGGATGTTTTAGAATAAAGAAACACCCACTGATAATGACGTCATTGTCGCTGACACTATTTTGAGAAGGCAAATTAATAAAACAAGTGTTTTGCATGAAAGCGGACCGAGAATACCATATTCTTGTGATCTTGTACGCTGACAGACAGCAGACGGAACATCTCACAGTCTACCTGGCAGCATTGTTTTGGGGGAGGGACCAAACAACGAGGTCATCGTCCCATCTTATTAGGGATGGACGGAGAAGGACATCAGCCGCCCCCTTTCAGAGGAACCGCCCCGGCATTTGCCTGCAGCGATTTAGAAAAACTGCGGAAAACCTAAATCAGGATGGCCGACGCGGGTTTGAATCGTCGTCCTCCCCTGACAGCACTCTGAAAGTTATACGACGCCGAAAGCGTCCACGCCTGTCCCAAAAACTGTAGAGACCGCTAAACGTCAGTGGCAGCAGAGAGGAAAGACAAACATACGCGGCAGAAACACAGTACTCATTCGTAGTTTGTCTCGTGATTTTGTGCTACATCGTGGAGAACTTCACTTGGTCCAAGCAGCGCGACATGCATTACATTTACGTTGAGGCAAGACGACATGGGTACACAGCTTTATACGTCAGTTGGGAAAGATATTCAAATAGGCGTCAGCCACATCGTTCTAAATTTGCAGCTACTCATCAGCCTCTGGATAAAACGAGTCGTTTCAAAGGACGTCGAAACGGCAGGAGGTCCCGTGCAAAGTGTACGCACGCTAAGATTTGAAGAGGTGTATTACAGCTGTGGCATGAGCTTTTTAAAGTACCCACATAGGAGTTTGGAGGGTGAAGTGCGAGAAGGGAAGGCACCCTTTCCATTTTCAGAAGGCACAGGTGCTGACGGCCATCGTGTTTGTTCAATGTATGGAGTTCAGGTAATAGCTTTTGCAGCTTTGCGGGGTAGCCGTATTACGCTGCATCTGATTTTTTCACGGCCGGGACGTCTTTCCACACTGAGGGTGTTTTCAACACTCACAACTGTCATATTTAGGTGGAACAGAACCCGCGCTCCATCCATGAACGAGATCATCAAAAACACTGAAACGCTTACCACAGATTTATACATAATTACTTCTTTGGCCCCTACATGATTCCTCCTTACTTACAGGCGATAGCTAAGCCACGTTCTTTCGAGAAGTACCGCTAGAATTACCGCAGGATGTGTGTGGCTCCAGCACGATGCGACACCCGTGTTCTTCAGTCCTGGCTGCCAGAACCGACTTCAGGCAGATGTCTGGAGATCGATGCATTGGTAAAGGTAGCCCTGTAACTTCCCTGCTGACCTCAACCCACTAGAAATTTTCTTGTGGGGTCATCTGAAGAATTTGGTGTGTGAAACCTCCTTAGACTCAGCGAAAGATTTAGTAGCAAAGATACATGCAGCATGTGACGATTGTCGCACCATGCCAGGTATCACTGAGCGAGTGAGTCAGTCAATGGTGCACAGGTTTCAGGCATACGAGTACTGCAATGCTGGAGGTGGGCGTTTTGAACAACTTCTCTAACTTTCTTTAATTCCTTGTAACGATAGAATAAACACTAATATTTACTCTTTGAAACTTGTTGTCTGTTGTGTGACAATTAAACATTCTTATTTTTCTTTCTTTTTGCTTTGCATTGATACTTTTTACCTTTACATGAAAAATAAAAACCCCGAATTCTCTAAAATTCTGTCGTTATTCGTTGAACGCAACTCGCAACTGAAGGCTGCAAACACCAGCGGAGTAGACGACGATAGCTACTGCGTTAGCCTCCGCAATTTCGAGGCTGTTGGTATCTTTGTGCTACATCCTACATACAGAAAAACGTAGAAACCGAAATACAGCTTCAAACAGCCACAATCGCTGTTGTACAGCGTTTATTGTGATGACCGGTTTCAGATAACTACGTTACCATCTTCGGATCTTCTGCAGTACAGTACACTGAATCTTGATCAAATGCATATTATATCGCATCATATCAGAGAACGATATTTTATGAACATGCGAGCAATAGTATATCAGTAGGTCAAGCATAAAATAACTATTACGTAAATAAAGTATATAATGGGAGTCTTCATTCTGCTACATAAGTTTATATAATCAGTGCACTATGTATGCTGTTTTATGTAAAACTTACTTTATGCTTGACCTGCTGATACGCAGTTGATCTCGTGTACAAGAAAAATCGTTCTATGATATGATGCGACATAATATGCATTTGAGTCAAGATTCAATGAAATGTACTGCAGAAGATCTGGTGATGGCAAAATAGTTTGCTGAAACCGGTCATCATAAGAAATGCTGTACAACACCAATCTTGACTGTTTGAAGTTGTACTTCTGTTTCTACGTTAATCTAGATCGCCTCCTATCTTAATAAGCAAGCGTATAAGGTACCAAAAAACACTAGAGATATTAGACAGTTCAAAGTGAAATAAAAACTGCGGATGTAAACAGCCGTTCACCGAGGCAACAGAGAGCAATGTTCATAGGAGACACGGCCTGTTTAGCAGCAGTTAGCTCCACATTCTCTACTGGTGATCGTGGCAGTCATTAACGGTCTGTCAGCGCACAGTCACTGTAGCTGCCGAAATCTTTGCCTAGCAGCAAGCGCCAGCGTCTGTAACTTCGACACTCTGCAGCGTCCCTGGATGACGTTCCTGGACGCGGGATCCTACCCTCAGTTTGTTCCTCAAGACACCATGTACCAGTTTGTCGTTAATCAGGAATGTTGCGACAAATTTCTATTGGTTGTACAGGGTCTCTTGAGGACCAAATCGAGCATAGGAAGCTGTGTTCGGAAATATGATCCAATGACACTACAGTGTGTTAAAGTCACAGGCTCCGGCACTAACCCTACGGAGCAAACGTTTCTTTGTACGCCGACGGACCATATGTGGAACCTCTCGCAATTTTGTATCAGTGATGGCAACTGATTGCGTCAATCGCCAGTGCAGAAGATGGCTCTAGTTTCAGCGTAGAAAGGCGTTGTCTGCTATAAATGTGATGCTCTATTTCATGGGTGGATGACGCTTTCGGACACAGTTTTCCATCCGTAGTTTTATTTTCCTCCTGGAACTCTCTAAATTCTCCACTGTTTTTCGGTATGAGAAACAACACCGCGAGACGTTCCGTCTACAGTCGCTCAGCGTACGAAGAAACGTTTTATGCTGAAGTGACGCCGCGGCCCCTGTAGCTTCGACGCTCTTCTTTGCTCAAGATAACCTCTACAAACCCTTGAAATTTGTAGGCATCGCTTTGTGTAGGCGGTGTTAATCCCCACTTCCTCACTCACAAGCGTAACAAATAAAAGTACACCATACAAACTCTATATAACCTACGTTACCCCATGCCATGGTAACGTGGTGGGAGAAGGCAATGCTGTATTCATAGTGGCTGTGTACACCAAGAGCAGATCACGACGTCACTCTATTCACAACTGGGAGCGTTGCATATGTATCTGCAGAAAATTTGATGTCCAACACATTGTGGAATGGCGGAGGCGTATGACGTGCCACGTATCCAGACGTTTTCTATGCATAGCGAAGTATATGTTGATAATGTAGTGAGCAAAACTGATTATATATGAAAGAACGCAACGTGAAAATCGTTTTCAAGTTCTTGGCGCGCACGATCACCTGTTCTCACGCCCTGTGATGTCTGGCTGTGGGGCTACCTTAAGGACAAGGTTTACCAGGAAAACATTCACACATGTGCTGATCTGAAACGCAGCATATCAAGAGAGGTAACCAGCGTACCTACGGACATGCTTCATTCTGCTGTGCAGAATGCAATTCTGTGCTTTCAGAATCTCGTGGACATTGATTAGCGCCATATTGAGCCCCTTTTGTAACAGTAATGGTACCAGTATGTAATGGTATGGTATACCGTAGCAGCACATTAAAAGTGTTTCAACTGAATTGATTCTGCATTATTTCTCTTCCCCATGTCCTTCACATTAATTTTACAAAGTTTGGTACTCGTACGTAATTCGTTTCCGTGTTATAATGTGTTAAATAGGGAAAGTTTAATTATAATTTCCCGGTACGTTGGAGCCATGTCGTATAGTTGATACCTCTGCGTCACCTCTGTCATTAATATTTATACCACAGCACGAGAATTACACGCCGTTTCGGTAATCTTACAACCAAACGTCATCTGCACAACACCAGTGTTGAAACATCGAAAAGGTATGTGCCCTAAATCACTGTTCGCTACTAACATCCTCAAGGAGTAAAAGTCGCTACCGTACAACAGGCGCGCCATCTTCCACGCTTGCGCCTTCTACATGACCTCCCAACGCACCTCATATGTATGTCTGTTTGTCGGTCTAGGGTTGCAAGTATTTCCGATGAGTGGTAGCACGCCTTTTCTCTTACGTTTCCCGGTGGGATACAAGTGGTTCGGCAAACTTGTTTGATTGTAGTCTCCTTCCTTCGACGCTCCGTCTCTGGTTTACAACATTCATACTGCTTTATACCAAACTCTATCCTTGTACGTACTGCGAGCGGGAGTCTCTTTTGCCTGTCCTAGTATGGGTGTTAGGGTAATTAAGGCATAAGACACGTCGCAGTTGTTGTTAAGGTTACAGAAAGGTAAAAAGTAAGTGCAATTCTTTACTGTTAGTGAAATTCTAGCCAAAAATCATGTGCATATTTTAACTTTGTGAGCTGAATCCAAGATGGCGTATTTAATATGTGCACAGAATAACAGACCAAACTTGTCGTAAACCATTCAGAACAGCACCTGGCAAAGGAAAGACCGCAAATTCAAGCACTTATTTGCTGTCAATTCTAATGAGGCCATTTAACGAACGAGAAATGCGTTAATCAGCGGCTGGTTGCCAGTGACCTTGACGAAAACGCTTGTTTCTCTTCCAGAAACCACATTTAAAA
Organism: Schistocerca cancellata; assembly: GCF_023864275.1. Classification (NCBI taxonomy): domain Eukaryota; kingdom Metazoa; phylum Arthropoda; class Insecta; order Orthoptera; family Acrididae; genus Schistocerca; species Schistocerca cancellata. Next base: position 195,816,753 of record NC_064628.1, read on the forward strand.
GGATCACAAAACACTTTAATAAAAATGTTCAAATGTGTGTGAAATCTTATGGGACTTAACTTCTAAGGTCATCAGTCGCTAAGCTTACACACTATTTAACCTAAATTATCCTAAGGACAAACACACACACCCATGCCCGAGAGAGGACTCGAACCTCCGCCGGAACCAGCCGCACAGTCCATGACTGCAGCGCCTAAGCCCTCTCGGCTAATCCCACGCGGCTTCTTCACTTTAATAATACTGATTCCCTGTATTTGTTCGTGGCATAACCTCAGAACTGCATGTCCACCACGCATACAGGCTATCACTATGCCCTCTGAGTTTAGTTCGGAAATGTACCTTATTCATCTCTAAGGTGTAATGGCCAACGGCCCTGCCGCGGTGGTAACGCCCACCGGTTCCCGTCAGATCACCGAAGGTAAGCGCGGGAGGGACTTGCCTAGCATTTGGATGGGTCACTGCCTGGGTCTGCCGAGTGATGTTGGTAAGCGGAATGTACTCAGCCCTTGCGAGGCCAGTCGGAGGGTTACTTGACCGCGGCACCGGTCACGAAAGCTGACAGCGGCCGGGAGAGCAGTGTGCTGACCACATGCCTGGTAATGCCTAAGAGCTGAGGATGGCACGGCGGCCGGGTGGTACTTTGAGCCTTCAAGGCCTGTTCGAACAGCGTTTGTTTTTTGATAGGATGTAATCAGCTGCTACTGACACCTCTCTCGCAATCGTTTTCGCTCGAAAATAATTCCAATATAACTTAAAAATTTTCATCCAAGTATGTTACAATTTCTCTCTTGTATCGTGTACCAGTACTAAGAACTTGGACAGCGTTTATGTCTTCTCCCTGTACACTTAAAGCGGTGGTTGCATTTCTATACCCAAGGGGTGTATTCGCAGATAGACTACTTAACGTTTTATTAGAAATATAAATGCGCTAATATTCAGAAAATAGGTAACTAACAATCTTAACTGTGTGCGATGTCACTCTTAGTACGGCTAACAGATCTCATGTACTGTTCGTCCCGTATTGGTTCAGAGGATGGTTTTGTGGTAGCCTTCTTTTCATCCCACACTTTTGGCATCCAGTGCATTGTTTTGTACACAGCTTGATCTCTGTAAAGTTTGTGATATCACACAGTGAAAGGTGGCTACACTGAGCCACAGCGCCAGAAATCGCGCCAGAGAGTATTGTTCCGCCGCCTCCACTGGCAGTGATTATTGAGACGCAGCGACAGGCAGTTCTTGCCGAGAAGTTGTGGTGGACACTGCTTGTAGCTGAAGTCAGAGTGAGATGCGGTCGTGGAGAGTGTTGTTCCATGTTTATGCAGTTATTTGATGGGAGAGATAGCAGATGTTGTTCCAATGGAGATATTGTAATGATCTGAGTGCTTTTCGTCAATATAAATTAAGGTAACTAACTACTGTTCTCTATTTTCTTATTATTTGTGTGTCCTGAATAATGCTTCATTACAGGTTCAGTCAACAAAGCATCTGGCGTGTGTTCTTGTATTAGAGTGTAATTTTGGTTTTCTTGCACAATTATAGTATTTGTAATTTTCTTTTATCACGTCAGTATAATTGGTATTTAAAAATTCTTGTCTTGTTGAAGAAGAACCGTGCCAGATGTGCGTTGAGTCATACTACCACATACAGAGCAGCTACACTTGTGCTTTGTTGGTTTCGTAGGTTTTATAGTTGCTGGGGACTTAATTAATTAACTGTGTTAACGAAAATTTTGTTTCATTGTTTGTTGTTATTCTATGCAGTCAGATTGTGTACTAAAACTAGTCAGGGCCAGCCGTTTACGAGACTTGCGTAATCAGACAGCTACTAAAAATATTTGCATTTTTTCATTAATATTTAACTAAGCCCCCATGCACGTGGCGACCGCTGCTTCGGATCGTCCCTTGGAATCTTCTGATTGGAAAAATAGTAGACAGTAGTATTGTTGTAGTAATCTGTAGTTTAGTAATTGTAGTCTATGTTGCATGTGTATATTTGGTAATTGTCATTCTTCTAATGGTATTTTTTTTCTCAGAATTTGATTTGTTGTCTTGTATACGCGTTTGACAATTTAGTGCAATTATTTCAATTGTTCCATTAATCGTGTTTGAGGGAAACATTTCATGTAAATGGTATTGTTGGAGATAAGGAGTCATTGTGTGTAATTTTCGTACAATGACGAACTTTTTATGTTTTGTAAATGATTACGCGGTCAATGAAACAGGCGAAAATGATGAATAGTCAGAATAACGAAATTGTTGACATGGCGAACTCGCCAACACAGGACAACAGTATGATGAATAATGGTGTTGAAAACAATTTAATAAGCAGGGAAAATAGTCCGGAACCATTTCAAAATTTTTCTCAATCAGAAAATTCACAGAATACGAGATTAACGATAGAAGATTCTGGAATAGTATCGAACACAGATGACCTTATGGCTATGCAGAAGGAAGCTGGTTTTGTGGGAAATGTGAGGGGTGAAAAGAATTTTGAAACAGTTACTATGGAGCAGTTGATGAGCGCTATATTAAATGTGGGATCACAGTTACGATCTGAATTAAAAACAGATATAGGAACAATTAAAACTGAGATAGGAACAATTAAAACTGATATGGGAACAATGGAAACACGGTTAGACTCACTGGGATTGCAGTTTAGATCTGAATTAAAAACGCAGATGGGGACAATGGAAACACGGTTAGATTCACGAATAGGGACATGTTTCAAAAATATGAAAGATGAATTAAAGAAAGAAATCAGAGAAGAGGTACAACCGATTTTGAATGCTCACAATAATAGATTAGTTGCAGTAGAGATTAGACAAAGGGAACAGGATAGAGAACAGGAAGAAAGAGATCGCGTGATAGTACAGAAATTTTCAGAGTTAAATTTACAACGTGCAAAAGATAAGGAAGAAATATTTGAGAGACTCGAGGAATCTGTACCAAATGACAGATTAAATAACCTAACACAGCAGTATGAACAGTTAACTACTAAATGTGTTAATACTGAAACCCGAGCCGCGACACTTACGGAAGACGTAAATAAACAGAAAGAACAAATAGGTGATTTATCGGAAAGAGTTGAGGAGATTTCAGATAAATTGACAAGTCTTAGTTTAAATGGGGACAGAGATTCAGATGATACAGCACCATTGCCATTTTCAGAAACCGAAGAGTACCAGAACATAAATAAGCATGTTGAAAATCAGGGAAAATTTAATGAACGCGTGAAAAGGGAATTTGAGGCATTAAAAAAGCAAGTCAAACAGATTGAAGGCGAAATCGTAGGAAAAGACGGCACAAGAAATTTAGAATCACAGATACCAGAGGGGTTTGAAGAAAATAATTTGTTTCATTTACGGGATGCAACAAGAGAGCGCCAGGCGCGTGAATTTAACAATAATCGACATTGGGACTGGGACAGACGCGATAGGTCTTTGTCGCCACGAGGCGAAAACTTTGACTATAAACACTTTTTGACTGTTCGGAAATTTAAGATCTTCCGCAACTCTAAGAATGACATACATCCATGTGCATGGTTAGATCAATTTATGTACGCACTTCCACCAAATTTGCCACTAAGTCACAAACTGAAATTTGTGTGCAGCTATTAAAGTCCTCAGGGGATTCACTACTCTTAAGTGAATATGTGCCGTAGCGAGCATAGGGCCCCGAGCTGTAGTGGTGCTATTTCCCTTTTAGTTTTCTGTACCGCTGCCTACTCTTTTACTATTCTTTGCATCTATCGAAACAACTCGTCTACTATCAATCTATCTAGAGAGTAAGCAAACAATAACCTGATATGACTATTTTACCTAAATGTGATTTCGGAAATTACCGTTTGGACTTAGCTATATTTCAGCAGCATTCATTCGTAGCTTAAATGAAATTTTACCTGTTTATCTTCGTGACAATATTACTTCTTATGTCGACGACATTCTTATTGCTAAACGTTCTTGGAGTGAGCACAACAAAATTTTGGATTCATTATTACGTAATTTTGCAAGAGTTGGCATTACAGTGAACTTAGAAAAATCTGAATTTGGTCGTTCTCAGGTGAGATTTCTCGGTCACATTATTTCTACAGAAGGTATTCTTCCTGATCCAGAAAAATTAGACGCTATTCGTAATTATGCTGTTCCTACCACAAAACGTGATGTTCGTAGTTTCCTTGGTGTCTGTAATTTTCTTAGACGCTTTGTTAGATTGGACAATTTGGCCACACCTCGTTTATGTGAACTATCCGGAAAGAAATCTAATTGGTGTTGGGATGAGGAAGCTCAGTCAGAATTTGAACAACTTCGTGATGCTTTAGTTGCTGCTCCACTTCTTTCACACCCGGATTTATCTAAAGATTTTTGTTTGGCGACGGACTCATCATACAAAGGCCTAGGTGCACATTTATTTCAAGAGATAGAAGAAAATGGCGCTGTAGTACAAAAGACTATTGCATTTGGAAGTCGTGTTATCTCGAAATCAGAAAAGAATTATTCGATTACGGAACTTGAAGCTTTGGCTGTTGTTTGGGCTTTTACAAAATTTCGCACATTTTTGTTTGGCAGACATACTAAGGTTTACACCGATCATCGAGCTCTGGAGTTTCTTATGTCGACAAAATTAACTCATGGCAGATTGTCACGATGGGCGTTGTACCTACAGGAGTTTGATTTTAGTATTGTTTACATACAGGGTTCTTCAAATATTGTTGCCGATGCTTTATCACGTGCACCTATGGTTTTGAAACAAAGTGCTGAAGAGGACTGCAAGGAAAACAATTATTGTTTGATGTATATTCAAGGTGTTGCGTTTGAGAACTTTATTTCGTCTTCGCTCCAGGACATCGCTAAGGAGCAAAATAAGGATCCAATCTGGAAGGACATTAAGGAGAAGTGGAGGAGAAAGGAAAGCGTAGCGATTAGACAGCATTATTTAGTTCGCAATGACATTCTTTTCAAACGAAAATCGGTCGACAACTCTGTTTGGTTAGTTTGTATTCCTGATGAGTGGGTTAATAAGCTGATTTGGTATACGCATTTCAGTTATGCACGCTTTGGTCCCAGAAAATGCTTTCATAAATTACGAGAAAATTGCTACTTCAATAATATGGAAAAACGTATTCGATTTGTTCTTGCCAAATGCAAATTATGTCAAAAGGCTAAGCCGCCGACAGTTTCTCACAGAGCACCGTTGTTTCCTATCATTCCAGCAAAATTAAAGGACATGGCTGCAGTTGATTTGTTCGGTCCAGTGGTTCGATCTACTGATGGTTTTGCGTACATTTTCGTAGCAGTGGAGTTGACATCAAAATATGTGTGTTTTACACCGTTACGCAAAGCAACAGCTCGTTCAGTATCTAATGCTTTCATCAAACATTTTCTTAAAGAAGTGGGTCATGTTGATAAGGTTATATCAGATAATGGATCACAGTTTCGTTCTAAAATTTGGCTTCGTACTCTACAACGTCGTAAAATTAAACCAATTTTCATTTCACTTTTTGACCCTCAATCTAACGCTTCAGAGAGATGGATGAAGGAAATCAATAAATTGTGTCGTCTTTATTGTCATCAGAATCACAGAACGTGGGATCAGTATCTTCATATTTTTCAAAACATTCTGAATGAACTCCCTAATGATTCAACTTCTTTACCGCCTATACTGATATTAAAAAACAAAGCACCGACAAATCGCATTTCTGAAATCGTTCCTTTTCCGCCTTCACGGAAACTGCGGCATTCTGAAGTTGTCAACCTGGCTCTACGAAATATTGCATCTGCGGCTGCTAGAAGAGAGAAATCAGCTAAGCGTCCTGGTCGTTTAAAAATCTTGTCAGTTGGTCAGAAAGTGTTAATTAAGTCTCATCGTTTGTCTCACAAAGGAAAAGGCTTGTGTCGCAAATTTTTTCTGCTTTATAACGGCCCATATAGAATTCGCAAAATTATTCATGATAGCACTGTCGAAGTAGAAACTCTTAAATCACGACGCTCTAAGGGAATACATCATATATCTAACGTTAAAATGTTTGTGGAATGATATACGTTTGAAAAATTTTTGTAGAATGACATACTTTTGAGAAACTAACAGTTGTATATAAACACACGGAGAGTACAAGGATACCGCGCTGTGTTTTGGCGGCGGCATATACTCAAAGCAACAGTCAAGTCTGCGCGCCGCACAAGGCAGTCGTTGACCGCAAACAATCACTTCCTACGTCACGCGCCTACAGCTGATCGAGCGCTCAGTGCGAATGCACTGACAGCCGTAAATAAATACACAGTCTAATTTCTCCGACTAAATTCAGTATAAAGCTATAGTGACTTGATGAATTCTGTTATTAACATTCAGTATTTTTCAGGATACGGTTCTATAAAATATTTAAGAACTTCAGGTAAATTCTGTGCGTGTCCGACGTTAAGACGACTTGCTATCGAGAAAATTTCAGGAAAAATGTCATTTTGAAGAAGAAAGTAATAAACTAAAAAGGTAATTATTAATTGAGTTTATTTTTCAAGTAACATATTTCCACTTAGGTACGTACTTCAGACGTAATTTGCTGCTCGCGATTACGTGATTCATACTTTGTGCTAATTACATGTTCAATGAAATTACTTGTGAAGCGACGTGCTTGCGTACGTTAACTGATTTTGACAATGATTATTAATGAACTGGATTGTTACTTGTGTATATTATGCATCGCTTGGCTGCACTGCTTTTTCACTGATGTCATATTTTTAATTATGTGCCTGCTGTGCCTATTTATTTAAATTATAATTGTCACCTGATTAATTGTGCTGATGTGGTTAGGTATGTAAGTTATACTTTGTGATTTATCTGCTTGCGCCTTCATGTTTACTTATTAAGATACGATGCTAATGACCTGTTTAGTACGTAAGATATATGTTTACTGCTATGCATATGGATTGCACATTTACACATTTCTGCTTGTTGTCATAACTATACATTAATTTGGTATATAGCAATGCTGATGTACAGTGTACAAACATAGAGTTTAGGTTACACTATGGTACTAGTTACAGATTGTTCGCTTGGCAGAGCCTCGTTGTAAGAATTGTGCTGCATCCACTTGTTGACATTCTGTTCACTACTGGTATATTTACTCGCTATTGCTTGCCTTGCTTACGCTCAGTGCCTTATATTTTTAAGATAAGAAAATGAACTGCTATAATTCGACGAACGACATTAGTACAAGAAACTTCATAGAAGTCACATGAGCTGGAGGTTTTATGAAAGCTGTATAAATGTATGCCAATAGGAAGGAAGCTAACGACATGACATACCAACACAGTTACTACACTGCATTTTTCGTGAGCAATTGAAATAGGAAGTGACACTTGACACAAGAAATACTCCACATGTTTGCTTCTGTTTGCCATAATTCTTGGAGTGGTGTACACACTGTGAAATATTAGGATCATTCACACTTCGTAATCGTACTTAATTACTGAGAGTTATTCGAACTAAGTCTGTTAGAGGTCATGTATGCATTCTTTGTTTATAATTCATAATGAGTAGAAGATTTTGGTCAGATGGATTACACAGAGGTTGTGTGTTGACAGTGTGTCTTCGGATTGTATGGGATGAGGAGGTTTGCATTAGGATTTTATCTGTACTCGATCGAGGAGACTGACTAAAGGAAAGAGTTGTTATGGAAGTGAAATGATACTGGTAATAAGGTTTATATGTATCGACGTATTGAAGAGGTATTATTGAGGTATTGAGATTATATGAAGTTGATTGGAGTTATGGTGTATAAGAGGTAAAATAAGTGAGGTGCATATTTTTTTTTTTTTTTTTTTGTTGGTCTATATGGAACAAGGAGGATGAAGATAGCAGACTAGAACACTAAAATGGAAGGAAGATTGTCTACACACACTTTGTTAAATCACTAAGCAGTATGTACTTTTTTTTGGAGAGAGGAAGTTGCATATCTTGGCACACTGACAGTTGTTCAGCAACCGTACATTTTGATCTGGCTTGGCAAACATTGGTCTTGACATGATGACTATGACGCTGACTTAACTATTATTGACTGTTATACACTGCTGCCACTATTACTTGATACACATGATGAACATGAAATTTTGACAGAAGTGGATTTACACAGTTAACACTAGTCAATTACACAGTAGTACTTAATGTGGATGAAAGATGAGTGAGTGTGTTTGGTGTGTTTTCCTTTCCTAATCCTACCCACCTATCTTCTCAATATTATTTTATTTGTTTGTAGTGGCTTGCACTGACACCCATAAATATTATAGGTTTACTGATGTTTGTGTATTTGTAATAGTAATATGACAATTTTCTGATATCATTTGTGTGTTTGTTATGATTTGTATGTTTAGTGTAAGAGCATTGATAATAATTTTGTAAAAGCAATTGTGTGTGCATTCAAGCTGTTGTTCACACCTGCACCTGTTCAAATTGATGTGTGACACTTAGAAATGTTTAATTTCTGCTGATGAACTGTCTGATTAGTGATAGTGAATATTATGGACTGTTACCTGCACTTGTTCAACATAATGGGTGCCACCTGGAAATGTTTAATTAGTGCTGATGAACTGTCTAATTAGTGATAGTGAATATTATGGAGTGTTACTTGCACTTTTTCTACGTGATTGGTGCCACTAGGACATGTTTCATTTCTGCCGATAAACTCTGATCAACAGTGTGATTAGTGATAGTGAATATTATGGACTGGTGTCTGCACCTGCTCAACATTGCTGGGTGCCACTGATGGACTGCTTCTGCTGAAATGATGTCGCTTGTTGCTGTCTGCACCTGTTCAACATTACTGGGTGCCACTGACGGAACTGCTTCTACTGACATAATGTCACTTGATGGTGTCTGCACCTACTCAACAATGCTGGGTGCCATTGATGGACTGATTCTACTGAGATGATGTCACCTGTTGCTGTTTGCACCTACTCAACATTGCTGGGTGCCATTGATGAACTGCTTCTACTGAGAAATGTGACTTGTTGCTGTGTGTACCTCTTCAACATTGCTGGGTACCACAGATGGAACTGCTTCTACTGAAATGATGTTACTTCTTGCTGTCTGTACCTCTTCAACATTGCTGGGTACCACAGATGGAACTGCTTCTACTGAAATGATGTTACTTCTTGCTGTCTGCACCTACTCAACATTGCTGGGTGCCACTGATGGACTGATTCTACTGAGATGATGTCACCTGTTGCTGTTTGCACCTACTCATCATTGCTGGGTGCCATTGATGAACTGCTTCTACTGAAATGATATCACCTGTTGGAGTCTGCACCTACTCAACATTGCTGGGTGCCACTGATGAACTGCTTCTACTGAAATGATATCACCTGTTGGAGTCTGCACCTACTCAACATTGCTGGGTGCCACTGATGGACTGCTTCTACTGAAATGATGTCACCTGTTGGAGTCTGCACCTGTTCCACAATGCTGGGTGCCACTGATGGACTGCTTCTACTGAAATGATGTCACCTGATGGTGTCTGCACCTACTCAACATTGCTGGGTGCTACTGCTGGAACTGTCAACCAATTGTTATGAAAACATTTTATGTGAATATTTGTATAAACTGATTTTTTGTGTATTACTGTTTGTGAAAAGTTATAAGACTCTTACCTGCTCACATTCGTCATTGCTGACGCTATCGACTGAATTGTTTAACCACATGATATTTCTGTAAACTATTATGTAAAGTCATATGTATGAAAGAATTTGTATTCCTTAGTGTATTTTATATATTAGGCTATTGAAAGGTCAGTGCAAAGCAAAAATTTTATCTAGTTATATGATATTTACGTATTAATATTATCTTTTATTTTTGTCTGTATTTTTTTTGACGAATTTGGTGGTATTTTCACCACCAATGCTGGCAAACATACCATCAAATTCAAGCCCATGGAGGAAGGGCATATGAAAGGTGGCTACACTGAGCCACAGCGCCAGAAATCGCGCCAGAGAGTATTGTTCCGCCGCCTCCACTGGCAGTGATTATTGAGACGCAGCGACAGGCAGTTCTTGCCGAGAAGTTGTGGTGGACACTGCTTGTAGCTGAAGTCAGAGTGAGATGCGGTCGTGGAGAGTGTTGTTCCATGTTTATGCAGTTATTTGATGGGAGAGATAGCAGATGTTGTTCCAATGGAGATATTGTAATGATCTGAGTGCTTTTCGTCAATATAAATTAAGGTAACTAACTACTGTTCTCTATTTTCTTATTATTTGTGTGTCCTGAATAATGCTTCATTACAGGTTCAGTCAACAAAGCATCTGGCGTGTGTTCTTGTATTAGAGTGTAATTTTGGTTTTCTTGCACAATTATAGTATTTGTAATTTTCTTTTATCACGTCAGTATAATTGGTATTTAAAAATTCTTGTCTTGTTGAAGAAGAACCGTGCCAGATGTGCGTTGAGTCATACTACCACATACAGAGCAGCTACACTTGTGCTTTGTTGGTTTCGTAGGTTTTATAGTTGCTGGGGACTTAATTAATTAACTGTGTTAACGAAAATTTTGTTTCATTGTTTGTTGTTATTCTATGCAGTCAGATTGTGTACTAAAACTAGTCAGGGCCAGCCGTTTACGAGACTTGCGTAATCAGACAGCTACTAAAAATATTTGCATTTTTTCATTAATATTTAACTAAGCCCCCATGCAACAGACAGACTAAATAAACAAAAAAGAAGTAAAATTGTTACTACACGAGGTTTAATTTTGTAAAATGAAGAATCCGCAAAATAGTTGCTGAATGAACAGACAGCTTACACGACCGGTTTCGGAACATTTAAAGTTCCCTCATCTGGCAGAAATTGTACCAAGGAAATATTGTGTTATAAGACAGTGTGTAGGGATTCTCACTCTTTTTGAAAAAATGTGCCATATGGAACTGTACGTAACCTTATATCGTCCATGTTAGACTCTGGTAAGGAACTGCGACTGTTCATGACAATAAAAGTTCAAATAAAACAATCATCTGCGTCAGACAGTGTTTTTATTTCATCCCACGAGACGTTTAGAGAGTTAACACGGTCATCTTCAGCTGGAACAATTATATTATATACCATTATCCAACTGAAGATGGGAGTGTAAACTCTCGAAACGTGTTTCGTGGGATGAAATAAAAATAATATCACTGTTCCTCCTGAAGCTGACAGTGTAAACTATCTTACGCGTCATGGGATGACATAAAGATTGACTAACGCAGATAATTGTTTTATTTGAAATTTTTTGGAACTGTACAGTTAAATTGTCCAAAATAAAGTAGGAGCGAGAACAGAAAGTTACTTACAAATAAAATCATTTAACAATCTTGGGTCATCCTCAAGCCAGGGAACGGAAGTTCCATGTCAAAAGAGGGACCTAGAGAAATAACGACCGGACGCCGAAAGTCACCAGAATCATACGACATATAAAGTACTATTAGAACACTAACTGTGGTACCCGGATTCTCTCAGGGAGTTGATATGAGATTGTGTGGTAGTTGGAATAAAAACATAAATTTTAATGTATAAGAGGTAAAAAGAAATTATTGAAAACATACTCTATTTCCAATAGTTATTAAGCTATAAGAGGTAAAAAAAATTATTGAAACAAATTCTAACAATTTATAATACTTTTTATAAATAACATTTTTTATTTTGTTATCCGGGATATATATGTAGAAATTTTTCGAATTTCCACTCGAGAGCAAGCTACGTATAGTTGACCGTGACGAAGCAGGAATCTTTGAAGTTGATATCGCAATATTTTAAACTTTGTCCTTGCTCCTTCCTAACGGTAAAACTGTTGGCTAAACAGATTGGAAATTGCAGTCTTCCAAACTTGAAAGGCAGTTCAGTAGAGATTAGTGGTATTCCAGAGATAAATACTGCGTGTGCTTTGTACTTTCCAGTCATAAGTTCAGCTTCTATTATGTTTTGCGATAGCTGTTAGACGATCATCCTTCTTCCATTACATAGTTTTCGTGAGTTCAGACTTCTCAGTAGTATGATCGGAGATCCAGTTTTAAGTTTAAAGCAGTGTAATGGCATTCCTGGTACTTGCAAAGAGCTTAGCAACTAAGTTCACACTTCCTTCAACCTTTACCAAAAAAAAATATTCAAATGTGTGTGAAATCTTATGAGACTTAACTGCTACGGTCATCAGCCCCTAAGCTTACACACTACTTAACCTAAATCATCCTAAGGACAAACAAACACACACCCATGCCCGAGGGAGGACTCGAACCTCCGCCGGGACCAGCCGCACAGTCCATGACTGAGCGGCTGAGACCGCTCGGCTAATCCCGTGCAACCTTTACCATCGTGTCGATCGATTTATATATTGTCTTTTCACTGGGAATTTTCTTTTGATTATTAAAGCTGATATCATTGACAATATTATTTGTAGTTGCCAAAACTGCTCTTTAAATAGCTGGTCCGGATTGGCATCATTGTGAATATGTTTTGATAAATTTGATTGATGAGTTCATTTCCAACAGTGGCTGCGTTGACCGAAATCTCTGCTGAGTTTGATGAGGCCGGTCGTCTTGTCAGTGGGATATGTGCCTTCCCCTATTTGTAAAAGCTGTTGAGCAAAATGTGCTGTTGTTTCGTCTTTCGATAGTTCAACAATCATATTTTTTGTTAGTCGCACTATTTGTATGTGTGGCCAGAGATGTGATTATTTTTTTAAGCATTCATTGATCTCTGACTTGGGGATAACTGGAAGTGTTCGTCGAAAATCTCCTGAGAGTATGAGTACAGCTCCTTCCATCACTTCAGAGTTTCCTCGCAAGTCTTGTAATTTTCTTTTCATGGCTTCGAGTGATTTTTATGTGCCATTGTGCATTCATCCCGGAAGATAATTTTGACTTGCTTTAGATCTTCACCCCATCCTGATAGTCTTGAGATTTTACTTACCGGGAATTGTTCTTCGGCTATATTCAACGGTAGCTGTAGGGCGGAATGGGCAATTCATCCTCCTTCCGTAAATGTGACTGCAATGCAGGATGATGCACATCCGTGTCATCCACTCCACAGTGGGTGCAGAGGGATGGATCGGCGAGATGGATGCGGTGTAGACGATCTCGGTTAACTTGTTTGCTATTCACGGTGATATACCACGTTCATTGAACGTCTGATTCGAGAAAACGCGCATGGATCGCCTTCCATATGTGTCGCCACACTTACTGTGGATACTTACGTTCGATGGGGTTGGACGGACAGCACTGTTGTAACAATTCGGAGACTGTTTTCGTGAGGTACAAACGTGTAAGTGGTAAGGACCGGTAGACATAGCTGAACTCCAGGAAAAATCGTTGGATGTAATAAAAGGGGGTTGGAATGGTCGATACCAGTACTGGGGTGGACATGGAGGCCGGCGCAAAGTTGTGAAGCAGGAGGCTAGTAAGGCTCTGCGGGCAGCAATGCCAAAGTTTTAGTTGGGAGCTGACGTAAAGTGCCTTGACACGAGTCGGAACGTGGATGAGTCCCATCCCGCCACGATCTCGTGGCAGTGCAAGGGATTCATATTGCACCTTGAATAACATCCCCGAGCTGAAGAAGGAGCCGAAAGCCATCAACAGTTTTCGGACTAGGAGATTTGGGACTGGTAGTACTTGAGCCACGTGTGGTATACGGGAAGCATGATACATGTTCACGTATTGCGCGCGTTGGATAACGTCGAGAGCTCGTAGCCGGTGATCTGCGAGATTTGCTCTGATTGTCTGTAGTAAGTGTCTACCATTGACAGTCGCTGAGCGGCGCAGATCTGCTGCGAAATCAAGTCCAAGACATCGTATGGTGGCGGCGACACTAAGGGGGGCAACGCATCTCTCCGGCAAGCCCTCACCAATGAGCAGTACCTTGGATTTTGACACGTTGAGGCAGTTCCCCGACGCTTCGCCGTAAGTTGCCACCCATGTCAGTGCTGCTCGTACTTCATCTTCACTGCACAGATATAGTACTATGCCGTCTGCATAGGCTGTACAACAAAAACGGTGGCCGTGCACAGCCATACCTTCCAAACGTTGGCACATGCCCTGGAGCAGGGGTTCCAAGGCGAAAGCGTACAAAATCGTGGAAAGAGGGCAGCCTTGTCGTACAGATCGTGCGATGACCAGGGGCGGTGTGAGGCGACCATTGTACATGATTTTAGAGGTTGCACTACTCAACAGGCGCATAACCACTGTGACAATACCGCCAGGAAATCCCATATGCTGAAGAACTGTCCGTAAATAGAAGTGGTCAACACGGTCGAAAGCCTGGCTAAAGTCCAGTGAAGCCAAGGCGCCAGGGAGAAATTGATAATGCGCCAATGCTATCATGTCTCTGTAACGGCAAAGGGCCGTACGGATGTTGTTGTCGCCTCCTAGGGAAGTCTGGTCGCAGGATGTGACGTAACATGCGACCTTCTTGAGTCGCGATGCCAATAGCCGTGTGAATATTTTCATGTCGCTGTTGAGCAAAGTAATTGGTCGATAGTCCTGGACCCTCGATAACGGGGATAATAATGCCATCTAGAAAGGCGCTCGGGACCACTGTCATCGGTGACATCAACTCTTGTGCGATTGCCGTCCACGTGGAAGCCAACAAATAATGAAAACTTTTATAAAATTCGATGGGTATACCGTCAGGTCCAGGAGATCTGCTATCGGTACCCGCCTTGATAGCATCTACCACTTCATCTGTGGTTACGTCGTCTTGGAGGCCATGCACTGCATCCTCCGGAAGAGTGTAGTAAGCTGAGCGACTTCTGTGATCAGTGCTGCAGAATGCGGTACCGCTGCGTATAGCCCGGCAAAAAGAGCATGGAGAACACGACCGATGCTTTGTTGGGTGTCGTTCCGGCGCCCTTCTACATTAGTGAGTACTTGGATCAGAGCTCGTCGTCGTCGTTGTCGTTCCTGAAGGAGGTGGTACATCGACGGACGTTCTTGAGGGATACGATTAGAAGCACGAGAACGGACTACAGTTCCTTCCAAGTAACGCCGCATGATCAAGGAGATGTGCGCCTTCGTGCGATGGACCATCGACTGCCGGGCTGGCGAGAAAGGCATCGTCGCACAGTCACGTAGTATGGTGTAGTAGAAGTGCAGGGTATTAGTTTGTCACGCCTTAAATTCCTTGCCATAACTCATCAGTGTCTTCCTGAGGGTCGGCTTCGCACATGAGGGCCACCATGATAAGGTGGAGTCATAGGCTTCTCGACGATGGCGGCAGCGTGCCCACGCTTCTTCGACCATACGGCGACAGTCTGAGGAGGTCAGGTGAGCGACATTGAGTTTCCACAGACCACGACTATGCCACACTCGCTGTCGGGCGAGAGTGACGTCACAGAGGTACGCATCATGGTCTGAAAACGCCAAAGGCCAGACTTCCGCATGACGTGTGCCATCAGCAAGGGAGCGAGTAACGTAGATGCGATCTATGCGGCTGGACGAGTGAGAGGTGTAAAATGTATAGCCCGGTTGAATTCCGTGGAGCTTCTTCCAAGTGTCAACAAGTCGCAGACGGTCGGTGACCACAGAGAGAGATGCACAAGGTGAATGTCGCGGGAGCTGGTCCGCGGACTCATGTGTCGAGTTAAAATCCCCACCGAGTACCAAATCGTGTTGCGGACCTGTGAAGAGGGGTGTGACGCTTTCGGCAAAAAAAGTTTGCCAGTCATGACGGCGGCCAGTTCCGGACGGAGCGTAGATATTAACAATACGCACGCCGAACAGTGTGAGGGCCATATCTCTCGCAGTGGGGAGGTAGATGACGTCCTCTGCAGGGAGACCGTCGCGTAGCAGGATGGCGACACCGCTACCGGTGTCGGATGCGGGGGAAACACGGGCGGTGTATCCGGTGGGAACTAGGAAGTCAGCCACAAACAGCTCTTGTAAGAGTGCTATATCAACACCCGCAGAGTAAATAGTGTCTCGGAACATGGTCAGTTTGTGGGGGGCACGAATGGTGGCAAGATTCATCGTGGCGATACGATATTGCTGTGTACGGCCATCCTCAGTATTTGTCGAACGTGCGGTAGAAGTAGCCGGCAGGTGGAGACCCGCCGGTGGTGCCGCAGTGGTGATCATTACTGGCGGCGCGCCAGCCCCAGTGTCGCCGTGGTGGACTCCTGTGCAGACACGCAGGCAGTCTGTTCCACTTCTTCTTCAACGTCATCGTCCCAGGAAGTTGAAGACGTGGACATGTGACGGTCACGTACTTCCGGAACGGTTGTTGTGGATTCCACATCATGAATGGGAGGGGGACCGCCGTCATCATTCGTTGACAACGGCTAGGACACGTCCTTGGCTGGGAGAGGAGGCGTCACAGGAGGGGCGCCTGTCGCTGCCACATCGCGTGACTGGATGCAATGTGGGAGATCACCGTCAGACATCAGGTCGACATCTCGCGGGGTCGTCTGAGAAAGGGCGTCATCGGAAGGCGTTCGTCGTCGTTCTTGTGTTTGCGAGGCGAGCGCTGTTTTCTGATGTGGCCTTCTGAATCAGAATGTGGTCGCCCGTCATCTGACGCCGAACCTGTCTGGACAAAGGCAGACGTCGGCACGACACCGAGGTCGACGTCCTTGGTTCCAACAGGAACATCGGTTTCGGTCTGCAAACCGGACGGTCCTGAAGCGAGCACTGGAGGCGACGCCGTGCTTGTGTCGTCGGCGCGTTGTGCTGCGGCGGGTGGCGTTGACGATGCTGCTGGCGCAATCGGGAGTGGCACGACGGGGTCCTGTGCAACCTTGGCGTAGGTGAAGGGTAAGGATGTGACCGTCGAAACCTGGGTCTCTTCACGTAACGGCGTCTGTATTAAACGGCTATGTAAGCATTCGGAACGTACATGTCCCTCGTGGCCACATCCTGCGCACGTTCGTGGCTGTCCATCGTACATGACGATGGCCCTCACACCGCCAATCAGCAGGTACGATGGGACATGTTTCGTCAGCTCAATTTTTATTTTTCCGGACGCCATTTAGTACGGGGTAGGTGGTAAATGTTTGCCACTTCTCCGCGACGTGACCCAAGACGGTTCCATATGGTTGGAAAGTGGCAATGACCACATCCTGAGGCACATCGAACGGGAGCTCAAACACCCGCAATATCCGGAGACCGAATCCAGTATGGGCGACTGTCACAGCACCCATATGTCCATCAGAGTGTTTAAATTTTAGTCCGGTGGCATGACGGTGAATTATGTCAGTGCAAATGTCCTCCGTCGACATCTTGATGCAGACAACACTTCCAGTGATGGAAAAGTGTATGCCGATTACGTCCTGGGGGTTCAAACGTAGATCCTCGCGGATGAACTGTTCGACTTCGAAAGCTCTGGGTCGTGGATGTTCGGCCTGAAACGTTACTTTGATCGTTGCACGGCGGTACGAGTGCGCCATGGAGTACGTTAGTACTGGACTCGATAGACACAAACACCGCGACGCGGAAGTAAACACCGCCGAGAGCGGAGCGTCGGACGGCGCGCGGAGCAGCTCCGCACGCTAACACGGCTGTGAGGCGACTGTTACGAGCACACCTCTGCGGTTTGCGGTTCGCGGTTGCAGCCATGTGCCACATCGAACTGGTGCGGGCTTTGTGTGCAGCCAAAAGGCTCCCGTTGCTCTCGCTACATCCCTAATTGCTGCTCCGCCGTCGGGAAGAGACGTGCAGATTTTTTAATGTAGGTAGTGGTTTGTCCGCCTGACTAAAAGCACTCTTTGACACGAGAGTGCTCGCTCTACTGGACTGTCAGGGCAGCAGATAATCAGTTAAGCCTTACATTGCCGGAGATGCGTTGGTGAAGGCACTTCGTAGAATCATTGAATTTATTACTCTCGTTTGTAGAGCAAGAGAGCCATTAGTGGTGGTACATAATGATTTTGCGGGTAGAGTTATTCGCTGTCAGACGGCCTCTTTGAGAAAATTTTGCGTAACAAAAACTTCATTGGAATTCATTTATATTTTCACAAAATATCAGCTTCATTCAAATATTGGCAATTATCAATTGAAGAGTGGAAACTGTAAAGGGAAGTTGCCAAATCTCACATTTCTCAGGAAAATCATAAAGCAACGTACCTGTCTCTCTTTTTACACAACCCATTTGTATTAAAAGAATTGATAAAGTATTCTTATGCAACACAGTCCTCCTGCTCACCCCATCGCAGCAAAAAATAACGAGTCGTATTACAAAACAAATATTTCATTAAGAACGTCCTACGTACTATACCACTAAACTGACTGGTTTTAGGTGACAATAAGAATATTTTACAAGTTGACTCTTTTAAAGATGAAAACAGCAACTGATTATTGTTAATAACCTATTAAATAAACACAGTTACAAAAATAGAGCCTGACCGGTTTCGAACAGACACGTTCATCTTCATCCGATGTTCATGTTTATATTAAATATCTTGTAGTGCACATTACTTGTTGGCTCCTTCTTTTACAGGAAGTAATGTAAACAACAACAGGTGTAATATAGAAGTGTGAAGATGAACCTTATGGTTTGCAACCGGTAACGGGGGTGTCTTTGTAATGAAACTGCATTATTAACAGTGACTGGTTGCTGTTCCCTACTTTGCAAGAATCAACTATATTTTCTACACAGTAACGCTCTCAAAAATGTCAGGTTTCGACAAAATAACAGGAAGAAAGTTTTTATTCCAAGTGTCATTACTACTGATGTACTACGTTTCATTTGTGAAGTACAGAAACACAGCATTAAGTTTTTAATGACTGAGCTGTAGTCAAAGAAAGCCACTTCGAATATACACACATAAAAAATGTTTTGAATCACCCCGGTTCTTAAAACTTCTGAAGACAGACGTTGAATGTTGATATTGTATCACAGACACAGTCCCTTTCACTGTTCAGAGATGTCACTAAACCCGCCCAAACATGTAAACAACCATGCATGTGCAGCGCCTATTAGACGGAAGGGATCCGACAGCCGATCAGTTACAGTCATTTCACCAGGAAGGAGGAACACGGCTCATGATGTCAGAAGTTCAACCATGCCTAGATAGTCAATACCGCGGTTCGATCGCGTCCGCATTGTTACTTTGTGCCAGGAAGGGTTCTCAACAAGGGAAGTGTCCAGGCGGCTCGGAGTGAACCAAAGCGATGTTGTTCGGACATGGAGGAGATACAGAGAGACAGGAACTGTCGATGACATGCCTCGCTCAGGCCACCCAATTGCTTCTACTGCAGTGGATGACCGCTACCTACGGATTATGGCTCGGAAGAACCCTGACAGCAACGTCACCGTGTTGAATAATGTTTTTTGTGCAGCCACAGGACGTTGTGTTACGACTCAAACTTTGCGCAATAGGCTGCATGATGCGCAACTTCACTCACGACGTCTATGGCGAGGTCCATCTTTGCAACCACACCATGCAACGCGGTAAGCAAGGGCCCAACAACATGCCGAATGGACTGCTCAGGATTGGCATCATGTTCTCTTCACCGATGAGTGTCGCATATGCCTTCAACCAGACCATCATCGGAGACATAGGGAGGCAACCCATCAGCCTGAACGCCTCAGACATACTGTCCAGCGAGTGCAGCAAGGTGGAGGTTCCCTGCTATCTTTGGGAGGCATTATGTGGGGCTGACGTACGCCGCTGGTGGTCATGGTACGCGCATGCAACCATACCAGCAGCATATTGGCGAGGCATTCGTCTTCGTTGACGACAATTCGCGACCCTATCGTGTAAATGACTTCCTTCAGGATAAAAATATCGCTCGATTAGAGTGGCCAGCGTGTTCTCCAGACATGAACCCTATCAAACATGCATGGGATAGATTGGAAAGGGCTGTTTATGGACGACGTGACCCACCAATCACTCTGAGGAGTCTACGCCGAATCGCTGTGGAGGAGTGGGACAATCTGGACCAACAGTACCTTGATGAACTTGTGGATAGTATGCCACGACGAGTACAGGCATGCATCAATGCAAGAGGACGTGCTACTGGGTGGTAGATGTACCGGTGTGTACAACAATCCGGACCATCACCTCTGAAGGTCTCGCTGTATGGTGGTACAACACGGAATGTGTGGTTTTCATGAACAATAAAAATGGCGGAAATAATGTTTATGCTGATCTCTATTCCAATTTTCTGTGCAGGTTCCGGAACTCTCTGAACAGAGGTGATGCAAAACTTTTTTTGATGTGTGTATTTTAAATTTTGGAGTTCCAGTGGTAAGTACAGACCGGCGCCATCTATTGACACATGTTTCAAAGACCTTCTCCATATTTCCATGTTTAGCACTCGGGTCACGTCTAGTGACATGCATCGGATACTGAGAACACAGAAGTACTAAAAAAACATTTTTTGAAAAAATGCACTTATTCCGTTTCCAATTTCCATTCTTCAGTTGTAGGAAACATACAGCTGTACGTTTCAGTAAACGTAAAAATGTGGGATCCTTTGACTACACTGAGATCGAGTCACAACTAGAAATAAACTAGGAGCAATCTGAAAGTCTACTACCAGAATTACGACGATCAGCCACGAATTTCTCCTTGCTGATTTTTAAAGTAATTTAATGCGCAGCCAAGGAGCCCAGCCACCGGTATCATAAATAAACCATTAAAACTGCAGCACAAGGAAGGATATCAAATGACGAAATTTTACGTACTGTGGTTATCTAGTATGTCCCGACAGTCCACGGTATCAATACGTTAGAGAAAGACGCTTGTGAAACTGCAACTCCTCAGGCGGTCATATCTTAGGATGTATTGCTCAAATGTTTTGGTTAGCCCTAAGCCTATCGACCATTTGTACACGTGTCGGAAGAAAGGATATACTGCAGCTATCATACAGTACACGGTCAAGATTTAAATATTATACACTGCGATCTAACATTCCAAAGATGTTCGGGCTCACATGCGGTTCCTCTTCGTCAAAACGTCTTGGTCAAACTTGTCTCGGGACTGAACAGCACGTATCGCATTACACGCCCTAATTTAAGCACATGTGACCCTTTGGTTACATTTTATGGCTGGTTGAACTTTTGCGAAATACAAAGTTAATGTAACATATAATAACAGTATTAATAATACCAGGAACTAAATTAATGACACATAAATAATGTAGGCCATACAGTTGATATTTGGTTAGAATAATGCTTATTCAGAAAACAAATTAATTGTGAAAGTGGTCGTATTTAGAGTTACTGTTACACTCGAGCGCTTATCTACATCTACATCTACATCTATACTCCGCAAGCTACCTGACGGTGTGTGGCGGAGGGTACCTTGAGTACCTCTATCGGTTCTCCCTTCTATTCCAGTCTCGTATTGTTCGTGGAAAGAAAGATTGTCGGTGTGCCTCTGTGTAGGCTCTAATTTCTCTGATTTTATCCTCATGGTCTCTTCGCGAGATATACGTAGGAGGGAGCAATGTACTGCTTGACTCCTCGGTGAAGGTATGTTCTCGAAACTTTAACAAAAGCCCGTACCGAACTACTGAGCGTCTCTCCTGCAGAGTCTTCCACTGGAGTTTATCTATCATTTCCGTAACGCTTTCGGGATTACTAAATGATCCTGTAACGAAGCGCGCTGCTCTCCGTTGGATCTTCTCTATTTCTTCTATCAACCCTATCTGGTACGGATCCCACACTGCTGATCAGTATTCAAGCAGTGGGCGAACAAGCGTACTGTAACCTACTTCCTTTGTTTTCGGATTGCATTTCCTTAGGATTCTTCCAATAAATCTGTCTGGCATCTGCTTTACCGACGATCAACTTCATATGATCATTACATTTTAAATCACTCCTAATGCGTACTCCCAGATAATTTATGGAATTAATTGCTTCCAGTTGCTGACCTGCTGTATTGTAGCTAAATGATAAGGGATCTTTCTTTCTGTGTATTCGCAGCACATTACACTTGTCTACATTGAGATTCAATTGCCATTCCCTGCACCATGCGTCAATTCGCTGCAGATCCTCCTGCATTTCAGTACAATTTTCCATTGTTACAACCTCTCGATATACCGCAGCATCATCCGCAAAAAGCCTCGGTGAAGTTCCGATGTCATCCACAAGGTCATTTATGTATATTGTAAATAGCAACGGTCCTACGACTCTCCCCTGCGGCACACCTGAAATCACTCTTACTTCGGAAGACTTCTCTCCATTGAGAATGACATGCTGCGTTGTGTTATCTAGGAACTCTTCAATCCAATCACACAATTGGTCTGATAGTCCATAGGCTCTTACTTTGTTCATTAAAGGACTGTGGGGAACTGTATCGAACGCCTTGCGGAAGTTAAGAAACACGGCATCTACCTAGGAACCCGTTTCTATGGCCCTCTGAGTCTCGCGAGCTGGGTTTCACACGATCGTCTTTTTCGAAACCCATGCTGATTCCTACAGAGTAGATTTCTAGTCTCCAGAAAAGTCATTATACTCGATCATAATACGTGTTCCAAAATTCTACAACTGATCGGCGTTAGAGATATAGGTCTATAGTTCTGCACATCCGTTCGACGTCCCTTCTTGAAAACTGGGATGACCTGTGCCCTTTTCCAATCCTTTGGAACGCAACGCTCTTCTAGAGACCTACGGTACACCGCTGCAAGAAGGGGGGCAAGTTCCTTCGCGTACTCTGTGTAAAATCTAACTGGTATCTCATCAGGTCCAGCGGCCTTTCCTCTTTTAAACGATTTTAATTGTTTCTCTATCCCTCTGTCGTCTATTTCGATATCTATCATTTTGTCATCTGTGCGACAATCTAGAGAAGGAACTACAGTGTAGTCTTCCTCTGTGAAACAGCTTTGGAAAAAGACATTTAGTATTTCGGCCTTTAGTCTGTCATCCTCTGTTTCTGTACCATTTTCGTCACAGAGTGTCTGGACATTTTGTTTGATCCACCTACCGCGTTGACATAAGACCAAAATTTCTTAGGATTTTCTGCCAAGTCAGTACACAGAACTTTACTTTCGAATTCATTGAATGTCTCTCGCATAGCCCTCCTCACACTACATTTCGCTTCTTTTTTTACGGCCCCCATCAACATCGGATTTCTCCTAGGGCTTAGGATCGACTGACTCGTGTGCAACGGCTGTTCAAACGAAACCCTTCTCCGCGTCAGCCCTCCAGGGCCTCGCTGGAGTATTTGCTACTACCACCAAGATCTGCACCGACGGCAGCTCCAGGCAGGCTCACGCCCAGACCCTTCTGCGCCCACCACCGTGACCCTCCTACTCGTCAGGGCTTCGCGGACGGCCGCAAGGACCGACCATGACTGCCAGACTGACGGCCGACTATAGGCATGACGCTTCAGCGCCATCCATTTTCAGGTCTAGTTGCTTCGGCATTTGACACAGTTCGATCATTCACAATCTCATCGCGAAATACAAGTTCACTACTCCCCCTCGTTAACTATGCGAAAAGTGTTGAGTTCACACAAGGCGCGCGGCTGCTCACCTTTTGAGTTCACACAAGGCTCGCGGCTGGTCACCGCTCAGAGACTGTCCCGCGATACCACACAACGCGAAATTTTCTAAGTCGTTTAACTTCCTAGCTGCCTAAAGACGGACCGTCCGCTTCCACGTCTCAACCAGCAATGTCCTCCGCCCGTTCCCGTCCGCGTTTCCCCCGCGCCGAATATCCTCGCTCAGCTGACCTGGGTAGCTGCCTTTCCTGAAGCCGTCCATCCCATTGGATACAGCTTATTCTACATTATTTTACATTTTAAGATATTTAAATAATCAAAGCTTGACCACTTTCATGTTCTAAATAAAGTAACAATAATATTCATCACATAGTACGCGTTAAATTCTTTTTCATAAAACCAATACAATTTCCTTCTTAGCTTTGAATGACACGGCCAGTAACCTTGCACCAATGTGCTTTCTGATAAATTATTAAAGTACGAGGGCAGTTCAATAAGTAATGCAACACATTTTTTTTCTGAAACAGGGGTTGTTTTATTCAGCATTGAAATACACCAGGTTATTCCCCAATCTTTTAGCTACACAACACTATTTTTCAACGTAATCTCCATTCAATGCTACGGCCTTACGCCACCTTGAAATGTGGGCCTGTATGCCTGCACGGTACCAGCTGTGCACGGCCGGCCCGCACGCGGGAGATCAGTCAGTCTTGCTTGACCTTGCGGCGATGATGACACACGATTTGCCCAACGACTCACCGTGCTTTTGTCCACTGCCAGATCACCGTAGACATTCTGCAAGCGCCTATGAGTATCTGAGATGCCCTGGTTTTCCGCCAAAAGAAACTCGATCACTGCCCGTTGTTTGCAACGCACATCCGTTACAGACGCCATTTTAACAGCTCCGTACAGCGCTGTCACCTGTCGGAAGTCAATGAAACTATACGAGACGAAGCGGGAATGTTTGAAAATATTCCACAAGAAATTTCCGGTTTTTTCAACCAAAATTGGCCGAGAAAAAAAATGTGTTGCATTACTTATTGAACTGCCGTCGTACAAAAGTAACTATCACGCACTAAACTTTACAACAAATAAAAAAATGGTTCAAATGGCTCTGAGCACTATGGCACTTAACTTCTAAGGTCATCAGTCCCCTAGAACTTAGAACTATTTAAACCTAACTAACCTAAGGACACCACACACATCCATGCCCGAGGAAGGATTCGAACCTGCGACCGTAGCGGTCGCGCGGTTCCAGACTGTAGCGCCTAGAACCGCTCAGCCACCATGGCCGGCTACAACAAATATTCTACTACCTAATGATTCAATAATGTGTAATGCTGTCATCGTTCAATGTGTTTTGTGTGGAGGAAATGGTGAGCTGATGCTTAACTGAAAATACTGATAATATAAATTTACTATATCTTTTAAACAAATAAAGTAACAGAGTTTACAAACGTTTGTCATTTTAAAGATGCGCTTCTATATGAAATGTCGATTGTTAAGATCAACCAAAGCGTTCATATTTTGGCATTCAGGTCTTTGTTACAAAACTTATTAACTTCACTTTAACAGTAAATCCTAAACTACTATAGATATTATTGGGACCACCATGAAAATTTATGTAGGATGGCAGGTTAAAATTACTGGGGCTTCATTCCCTGAATAGTTACAGAATTAAATAGTTTTCATAAAAGTTTCCCTTTATGGCCGATCTTAGGTCCGCCATATTTAACACTGCTACGTCTCCTTGGCCACAAAAGGCTTCTACTGGGTTTCCCTACGACGTAGGTTCTCGTCTCACTCGCACACTGCAGAGCTTAGCCCTTCATAGACAATAGGCGCTCATGAGTTTTCCCATCTCGTGGTGAATCTGCACCCTTCGTGGCATGGGAACCTGGACGACAGGGTTCGTTTCACAATTCCAGTAGGCTGACTCTTTCGGCCATATACTTAAGCCCCTTAGGGATATCGCAGCTAAGGACGGGAAGAAAGCCAATGTGCACTCCGTGTGTATACCGGTGGGAGTCATCCAAGATATGGAAAGGGTCCTTCCGGATGCCATGAAGGGTACAAGGTACAGCCAACTACAGGTGGTGGTTCATGTCGGCACTAATGATGTGTGTCGCTATGGATTGGAAGAGATTCTCACTGGCTTCCGGTAGCTATCGGAGTTGGTGAAGGCTGCTAGCCTTGCTAGCGAGATGAAGGCAAAGTTCACCATTTGCGGCATCGTCGACAGGACCGATTGCGGACCTTTGCTATAGAGCCGAGTGGAGGATCTGAATCAGAGGCACAGACAGTTCTGCGACCGTGTAGGCTGCAGATTCCTCGACTTGCGCCATAAGGTGGTGGTGTTTCGGGTTCCGCTAAATAGGTCAGGTGTCCACTTCATACAGGAGGCGGCTACACGGGTGTGTGGCGTGGACTGGGCGGTTTGTTAGGTTAGACAGTCTCGGGAAAGATCAAAAAGGGCTCCAGTCTCAAAGGGTACAGGGCAAAGAAAAGACGAGAATCGACCAAGCAACTATCGGTACTGTAAGTCGTCGCAGCTGTGTTGGAAAAGTACCAGAGCTTCAAGCGCTGATAGAAAGCACTGAAGCTGAAATCGTTATAGGAACAGAAAGCTGGCTAAAGCCGGAGCTAAATTCTGCCGAAATTTTTAGAGGCGCAAACCATTTTCAGAAAGGGTGGATTAAATAAAGTAGGTGGTGGTGTGTTTGTGTCTGTTGGTAGTAGTTTATCTTGTAGTGAAGCTGAAATAGATAGTTCCTGCGAATTACTATGAGTAAAGGTTATACTCAACTGCCGTACCAAAATAATAATTGGCTCCTTCTACCGACCCCCCGACTCAGATGATATAATAGCTGAACGCTTCAAAGAAAACTTGAATCTCATTCCAAATAAGTACCCCACTCATACAATTATAATTGGTGGAGACTTCAATCTACCCTCGATTTGTTGGCGAAAATACATGTTCAAAGCCGGTGGTAGACAGAAAACATCTTCCTAAATTGTACTAAATGCTTTCTCTGAGAATTACTTTGAACAATTAGTTCGTGATTCCACACGAATTGTAAATGGTTGCGAAAACACACTTGACCTCTTAGCCACAAATATTCCTGATCTAATAGAGAGCGTCATGACGGATACAGGGATTAGTGAACACAAGGTCACTGTAGCGAGGCTCAAAACCATATCAACAAAAACCACTAAAAATATACGCAAAATATATCTATTTAAAACAGCAGATAAAGATACGCTTGATGCCTTCCTACGAGAGAGTCTTCATTCCTTCCAAGCTAATTATGTAAGTGTAGACCAGATATGGCTCAAATTCAAAGATACAGTATCGACAGCAATAGATAGATTTTTACCGCATAAGTTAATAAGAGACGGGATAGATCCACTATGGTACACAAAACACGTCAGAACACTGTTGCAGAAGCAACGAAAAAAGCATGACAAATTCAGAAGACCGCAAAATCCCCAAGACTGGCTAAGTTTCACGGAAGCTCGAAATTTAGTGCGGACGTCAATGCGAGATGCTTTTAATAGTTCCCACAATGAAACATTGTCTCAAAATATGGTAGGAAACCCAAAGAAATTCTGGTCGTATGTAAAGTGCACCAGTGGCAAAAAACAGTCAATACCGTCACTGCGCGATAGCGATGGAAATGTTACCGATGATGGTGACACTAAAGCGGAGTTACTAAATACAGTCCGCAATTCCTTCACGAAAGAAGACGAAGTAAGTATTCCAGAATTCGAAACCAGAACAGCTGTTAGCAAGAGTGACATAAAAGTAACATGCGAAACAACTCAAATGACTTAAGAAAGTCAAGTCCTCCGGTCCAGGTGGTGTACCAGTCAGATTCCTTTCAGAATATGCAGACACAATAGCGCCTTTCTTAGCAATCATATGCAACCGCTCACTTGACGAAAGATCTGTTCCTAAAGACTGGAAAGTAGCACACGTCACACCAATATTCAAGAAAGGAAATAGGAGTAACCCATTGAATTACAGATCCATATCACTGACATCAATTTGCAGTAGGATTTTGGAGCATATACTGTACTCTAACATCATGAATCACCTTGAAGAAAATGACTTATTGATACATAACCAACACGAGATTCATAAAATATTGTTCTTGTGCAACACAGCTAGCTCTTTATTCCCATGAAGTAATGAGTGCTGTCGACAAGGGATCTCTGATCGATTCCAGCTATTAATCAAACTGCGTGCATATGGATTATCGCCTCAGTTGTGTGGCTGGATTCGTGATTTCCTCTCAGAGAGGTCACAGTTCGTAGTGATAGCGGTAAACCATCGAGTAGAACAGAAGTGATATCTGGCGTTCCGCAAGGTAGTGTCATAGGCCCTCTGCTGTTCCTGATTTATATAAATTATCTAGGTGATAATCTAAACAGCCCCCTTAGATTGTTTGCAGATGGCGCTGTAACTTACCACCTAATAAAATCGTCAGACGATCAATTCCAATCACAAAATGATCTAGAGAGAATTTCTGTATGGTGCGAAAAGTGGTAATTAGCACTAAACAAAGAAAAGTGGGAGGCCATCCATATGGGTACTAAAAGAAATCCGATAAATTTTTGGTATACGATAAATCGCACAAATCTAAGGGGATGTCAGTTCGACTATATACCAAGGAATTACAATTACGAGCAACTTAAATTGGAAAGACCACATAGATAATATTGTGGGGGAGGCGAAACAAAGACTGCGCTCTGTTGGCAGAACACTTAGGAGATGCGACAGACCCACTACATTACACTTGTCCGTCCTCTGTTGGAATATTGCTGCGCGGTATGGAATCCTTACCAAGTAGAATTGACGAAGGCCATCGAAAAAATGCAAAGAAGGGTAGCTCGTTTCATGTCACCGTGCAATAGAGGTAAGAGTGTCACTGATATGATACACGAGTTGAGGTGGCAGCCACTGAAACACCCACCTACGTAGGGAGAAACGATCATCATAATAAAATAAGAGAAATCAGAGCTCGAACGGAAAGATTTAGGTGTTCCTTTTTCCCACGCGCCATTCGAGAGTGGAATTATAGAGAAGTGGTATGAAAATGGTTCGATGAACCCTCTGTCAGGCACTTCAGTGAGAATTGCAGAGTAACCATGTAGATTTTGATGTAGATGTATAAATGAGAGCGAAATGCTCATTAACTCACAACACAACAGTCCCTCCGACCGAGGGACGTTGAGCAGATCGACTGGTTCTTTTGCATTTGGTGCGGTCTAGGACGGACGTTTGGGAGCAGTTCTTCAGAAAACCCCGAAATACCATGATTTTTGGGTATGAAACGTACCAAGTATAGGGCAGGCCACTTAAATAATTTCTGATTGTGGAATATCGTCGAAGGGTTTACCATATTTTCGTAAGATATTATTCTCGGGGAACTTCGAAATTTCTTTCGATATCATTATCCGTTATCTAGATCCAAAGTTATCGTACTTATGTAAAATAGGCACGTAATATCCACGCTGAGGAGCAAACGTGGTTTCAGTTGACGTTGTGGACACATGACGACTGTTCTAGGACCATTAGGGCCATCTCAAGGATTCTGAGATGATCGAACCATGTTTTAGTCAGCATTTTTCCCAATAAAGCTTTATGGCGCGCTATCTGTGTATAACGGGCACTTGAAGCCTACACAAATATGTCCAAAGTCGTATTGCAGTGACAAAAATGGACTAACAAGGGTATTAACATGGATGAAAAGAACTTAGAATGACTGCCACAAATTATTTAAAGAATGCACATTCAGTAAAATATGTCTAGTGGCATTCTGAATCTTTTAAGATGCAAATAAAAAGCCGAGTGTTTTCGATTATTTGCTAATGATGAGAGAAGTATATTTAAAGAATCTAAAGCAAACTATGTTAATCTTATGTTATGGGAACTTATTTGTTGTTTACATACGTCCAAGTATATGAATGTGTCGAAGTGTTCATATAAGGGGTTCGACCTTTACAAGCCTGTAGAATTCGTATTATGTAAGCAGCAACCGCGACTGTAACAGGGGAAAGAAGGAAGCCAGCAGAAGAATGCTCGTGACGAAGCAGTAAAAGGCAGCTGCCTCAGTCCTTATTTGGCCTTCCTCACGAAACATTTTGGCATGCCAACATATTCAAGCTTTCTTGTGCTGAAAGAGTGTACCAGAGAGACAGAGACGGTGAAAGAGAGAGAAGACTGCGCCAGTGGGAGAGAAACATAAGCAGAATGAGATTTTTACTCTGCAGCGGAGTGTGCGCTGATACGACACTTCCTGGTAGATTAAAACTGTGTGCCAGACCGACACTCGAACTCGGGACCTTTGCCTTTCGCGGGCAAGTGCTCTTCCCTTCTTCCTGGAGTGCTACTTCTGCAAGGTTCGCAATGAGCTTCTACAAAGTTGGGAAGGTAGGAGACGAGGTACTGGCAGAACTGAAGCTATGAGAACGGGTCGTGAGTCGTGCTTGGGCAGCTCAGATGGTAGAGCACTTGCCCGCGAAAGGCAAAGGTCCCGAGTTCAAGTCTCGGTCCAGCGCACAGCTTTAATCTGTCAGGAAGTTTCAAACATAGAGGAGACAGTGATTGTGGGAGAGAGGAAGTGGTGTTGAAAGAGAAAGAGAGATTGTTAAAGATAGTAGGAATGGGAGCCAAGGAGAGAGGAGATATTGACTGTCAATGAGAGGCAGTGGCAGTAAAAGACAGAGAGAGGTGGTAGACATAGAAACAGTGGGGGCAAAAGAGAAAGAAGGCAGTGGAAATGTAAGACACTGATGAGTGGAGAGACCATACATAGACTTGGCGGGTGTGGACCCTAAAAACCCGGCGAACTTTAACACTTAGGTATAGTGGAGGGAGCAATTTGGACCGAAATATAAAAACAATGGAATAGCAGAATTTCATAACGGCTGAGATACAGGGTGACAATTATTGAACTAAATGAATAGAACATGTAAATTAGTTACAAACTACGGTCTGCATGCACTTGATTAAACATCTAAAAGTAACTAAAGATATTTAGATTTAGGTTATGACAAGTTCGATCGATATACCTACCATTGGCGATGATGTGATGATGCAGACGAATAGAGAAATTCTTCATGACTCGCTCAGGTGTCGGATAATCGATACTGTCGATGACCTCTTGATTGATTGTTTTCAACTCAGCAGTGGTTTTGGTTTTATTGCTGTACACCGTATCTTTAATATGGCCCCACAAAAAGGAGCCGAATGTGTTCAGATACGGAGAATATACCGGTCAATCGAGGCCCGGTACCCCGGAGCCAGAATTCAGTCCCCAAAGTGCTCTTCCATGACATCAAACACTCTCTTGCTTCGATGGGATCGATTTCCGTGTTGCAAGAACCACATCTTATCAAAATCAGGGTCACTTTCAATAATGGAGATGAAACCATCTTCCAAAAGCTTCAAGCACCGTTCAGTAGTCACTGTTCCATCAAGGAATATCGCCTCGGTTATTCCGTGACTGGACTTTGCACACCACACAGTCACCCTTAGAGGTTGAAGAGACTTCTCGATCTCGAAATGTGGATTCTCAGTCCCCCAAATGCACCAATTTTGCTTATTGACGAACCAATCCAAACGAAAGTGGGCTTCGTCGCTAAACCAAACCATACTGCGCATACTAATTCCTATCATGCCCCACGACCATCCGTGCAGTTATAACGTCCTAACGCAAACCGTGTAAGTAGGCTGTTTATGTTTTCTTATTGGCAACGTTACGTAGCGCTCTGTATGAAAATCACTGGCTGTGCTGTGTGCAGTCTGTGGCTAGTTTGCATTGTTGTCTGCCATTGTAGTGTTGGGCAGCTGGATGTGAACAGCGCGTAGCGTTACGCAGTTGGAGGTGAGCCGCCAGCAGTGGTGGATGTGGGAAATGAGATGGCGGATTTTTGAGTACAGAATGGATGTCATGAACTGCTATATATATTATGACTATTAAGGTAAATACATTGTTTGTTCTCTATTAAAATCTTTCATTTGCTAACTATGTCTATCAGTAGTTAGTGCCTTCCGTAGTTTGAATCTTTTATTTAGCTGGCAGTAGTGGCGCTCGCTGTATTGCTGTAGCTTGAGTAACGAAGATTTTTGTGAGGTAAGTGATTTGTGAAAGGTATAGGTTAATGTTAGTCAGGGCCATTCTTTTGTAGTGATTTTTGATAGTCAGATTGCGTTGCGCTAAAAATATTGTGTCAGTTTAAGCATAGTCTTGTATAATTGTTCAAAGGGGACGTTTCAACCGTTCAGAAGTTATGAAAATTTTATTTCTTATAGTTCAATAAGTGTCACCCTGTATTTTGGAGATAGTGGCCGTGGGATCGAAAGACATAAGGACACAGTGTAAGTGAGAGAGGAGACAGTAGCAGTGACATATACCGTAGATCAATGGAGAAAGAGGAGACAGTGATAGAGGAACGAAAATTGACAATGGGTGAGAGGGGCTACTGATTATAAAGGGTTAGCAACAAAGAGAGACGGGGTAAAAGGATTTAGAATGTTCCGTGTTACGAGAGTGCGAAAATGTTTACATGCGAAAATTTTTGGATATGAAGCTGGAATGAAGATTGAGGCACCTTCCCCACTCTTCTGTCAGTCTTTTAACGATGTAAATTTTCGGCTTTCTGTGTTCCAACAGGAGCATTTTTCAGCTCACAGGAATAATACTTGATGAAATTTGGAGGTGATTTGAAGGTATAATACGTGAGCACTTTAGAACACAGAGCTACCATCTCTGGCAGCAGCAAGCCTCGAATGTGGCTGGTCATCGAGTCGTCCCGAGCTTGCATGACAAGTGCAGGACGTCATTCCATTCTTCTTCAACTCTGTGCCAGAGTTTGACAATTGTAGCTGGCGTCGAATGGTCGGATGCCATCCGTCGTCAACCTATGAACAGATCTTTTTCATTGAGTGAATGATCTGGAGTAGTTACTGACCAGGGCAGCAGTCAACGCCACCTGGAGCGAGGTAATTGAGAAGAGTACGGGAAGCGTGAGGAAAATGTCACAGCTACCGTCCAAGTTACTGGCTATGCGAACCAGCGATGTCGGGTAATGGCGCAGCATACCAGCTCCCCAGTCGCAGCAACAGTGTGCTGACGACTGCAGTCCCACTAAGTTCATCTTTCTCATATCCTCCACACGTGCATGTGTCCATCGTGGTACAACTCTGTGAACCGGAACATGACTGAAAAGACCTGATGCCTTCCCCGTGCCTAGTGGAGTCATTGAATGTGCCACTGTCGGAGCACATTCCTCTGCTTCTGCGTCAAGGGTAAGTAGCAACGGTGACCGCGCTGACAGTCCTTGGTGTTCTAGACGCAGTCGCTCTGACAGTGTGAGTACTTTTCTTGCTGCCTGCAGGCACATACACTGCCGTAAGGTAAGTGGCGTAGGTGTACGATACTGTACAGCATAGTGAACAATGGAACAATGTCTGTGCTCTCGGACGGTGGGCACTTGGGGTCGTTTAGGTCTCGTGTTACTCTCCGTATTTGCTTGTTAGTCGTGGGATCCCGACGAACGTGGGCAGCAATCTCGGAACCATAGTCATCAATCTCTGTAGCTCAAATGGTTCAAATGGCTCTAAGCACTATGGGACTTAACATCTGTGGTCATCAGTCCCTTAGACTTATAACTACTTAAACCTAACTAACCTAAGGACATCACACACATACATGCCCGAGGCAGGATTCAAACCTGCGACCGTAGCAGCAGCGCGGTTCCGGACTCAAGCGCCTGGAACCGCTCGGCCACAACGGCCGGCCGTCTCTGTAGCCCACGATGCTATTGCTGCACTAGACGTATGGAAGATATGTATATATAAGCCAGATAAACCGAATAAATTAATGAATCAGTAGTCCGAATTTAACTGCAGTACTTTTTTTACTTCATTAAGAGAAGCTCTATGATTCAATACAGCAGTCAGCTGACAACCGTAGCGTAACTACACAGCGCTTTGCTGTCTAGAAGCAACCGTGACAGTGTCTCATGGTGTTGTCAGTACAATATGAGTACAATTTTATTTTAACGAAGTATGCAATGTTGCAATCACCTGTATATAATTTGGAAAGTATCTAAAAGTACAGCAGTCAGCAGACGCCCGCAGAGCAATGGTGCTGCGATCTACAGGCTGCAAGTACGCTGAGCAAAAGATTTAAGAACCACTTTTTCGAAACTTCGCAATTCTCTCCCATTCCTACACATGAGTTTGAAATTTGGTTCAGAGGTGTCTGCAAATTACCTCTGTAATAGTACAATTCGTGGCACCCTGCGATGTCACCCTCAGGCTCAGAGACAGTTCAAACAGCCATGTGTCGACAAATGCAGAAACACGGCCACAGCTCTGAAGTTATGTGAGCTTTAATGTGGATTAATGATGTCATTCTGGCACCAAATTCGCCACAATTCTGGCCAACGTCGTCAAAGACATTGTCACATGATGAGAACATTGTCACACCCCCTCTTAACCCTTTTTTTGATACCTCTGCAATGGATATCAGAACCGTGACATCCAGCGTTGAAATCACACGTATTTGTTATGGGGCATCGAGGGAAATGTTTCAGACACACTACCGCTCAGAATGGTTCAAATGGCTCTGAGCACTATGGACTTAACTTCTGAGGTCATCAGTCCCCTAGAACTTAGAACTAATTAAACCTAACTAACCTAAGGACATCACACAAACGTCCATGACCGAGGCAGGATTCGAACCTGCGACCGTAGCGGTCGCGCCGTTCCAGACTGTAGCGCCCAGAACCGCACGGCCACTCCGGCCGGCACTACTACCGCTCAGAATCGGCACGGAAAGGCCCGAGGGGGCGGCATACATGGCGTCAAGAAAACCATCCCTTCCCTTAGGGCGGTGATTCCCCAACATTTCGTTGTTGAAAAAGACAATTCGCAGTACGATATGCGACAGGACGACGTTCTTGACAATGTTCGACACTGTTGCCACTCACTGGGCTTTTCAACCCTAGTCGAAGGACAATGTGTGGTTGCAACACCACTGAAATTGAGCTAACCCCTTTGAATTGTAGTGCGACTACAGTTTCTACTCTAGTATACTCGGTGGAGCCACTAGGGACCGTTGAATATCATCTGACGAAATTTGAGCGTAATCCGAAACGGGAAAAGTGTTTTATGCTTTATCAGCAATTCTCTTTCGCGTCCTCCTTGGCGTGATCAGAGGGGAGTGTAGGGTGTGGTGGTGTGGGGGGGGGGGGGTTGGTTGGTCTAATTATTATATGCTTGAATAAAACGACGAATGGTCCCTCTAAGACTTCCCACTTCAGTAACATCCACTGTGCCACCCACGCAATTTTGTTGAGCACTTTAAAAAAGTAACTGTAGGAAACTTCGTCACCAGTGTATTCACACTGCTGTTATAGCTCCTAAATTAGGCAAACCACACTTAAGGGGTACGGAAAGAATTGCCTAACCCTCAGGAGTTAGAGCACTCACAAGTCTGAATCACTGTCGTAGTTTATGACAGGTAGGCTTTTAAAGTGGCAAACAAAGGGACAAGGATGGCACGGAGGGTGTTGTCAACCGAGCCATTTCATTCACACGCATTATAATGTACTATCCCCGCGATCACGCCACAGGAGGGTGTGGAACAGAAGTGCTGAAAATGCATTAAAACCATTTTCCTGCTTTTGCTCAAGTTCAAATTTAGTTAAATGCTTTTGAATGGTCCTACTGATCCCACCCAGTTTTTTTATTTAATTATTTTTTTTTTAGTCGTCAGATTTCTGGCTGGTGTGATGCAGCCCGCCACGAATTACTCTTCTGTGCCAGCCTCTTCATCTCAGAGCAGCACTTGCAACATACATCCTCGATTATTTGCTGCATGCATTTCAATCCCTGTCTTCATATACAGTTTTTAACCTCTGCAGCTCCCTCTAGTATCACGGATGTTACTACATGATGTCTTAACAGATGTCCTATCATCTTGTCCGGTCTTCTTATCAGTGTTTTCCATAAATTCCTTTCCTCCCTGATTCTGCACAGAACCTCCTCATTTCTTACCTTATCAGTCTGTTTAACTTTCAATATTCTTCTGTAGCACCACGTCTCAGATGCTTCGATTCTTTTCTGTTCTGGTTTTCCCAAGGTCCATGTTACACTAACAACAATGCTGTGCTCCAATCAAGGCTTGTGTGTGTTACTAGTACATTTGTCTTCGCCAGTCATGTCCTATTTGAAGAGCTAGTTGCTTTTTATGTCTTCCTTGCTCCGTCTTTCATGAGTTATTGTGTTGCCTATGTAGCAGAATTCATTAACTTCATCTGCTTTGTGATCACCAATCCTGATGCTAAGTTTCTCACATTTCTGCTACTTCTGATTACTTTCGTCTTTCTTCGATTTACCTTCAATCCATATTCTGTACTCGTTAGACTGTTGATTCCTTTCAAGAGATACTGTAATTATTTCTCACTTTTTATCTAAAATAGCAATGTCGTTAGTGATTCTTATCACTTATATCCTTTCAGCTTGAATTTGAATTCCACTCTTGAACCTTTCTTTTTTTTCCGTCATTCCTTCTTCAATGTATAGAGTGAACAGTAGGGACGGAAGACTACATCCCTGCATTACACCCTTTCTAATCTGTGCACTTCATCCTTGGTCTTCTACTCTTATTGTTCCTTCGCACATGTGGAAAATTACCAACTTTTCCCTATGATTTACCCCTATTTTTCACAGAATTTCGAACATCTTGCACCATTTGATGTTTTCGAACACTTTCTACGCGTCAACAAATTCTGCGAGTGTCTCTTGATTTTTCTTTAGTGTTGCTTCCATTATCAAGCGCAACGTCAGAACTGCCTCTCTTGTGCCTCTACCTTTCCTAATGCCAAATTCATCGTATCTAAGATATACTCAATTTTTACCCATTCATATGCATGTTATCCCCGTCAATAACCCGGAAACATGAGCTGTTAAGCTCCCATTTTTCGGTTCTTGAAATCTTCGTAATTTTTAGGATGATTTTTTTTCGAAAGTTTGATGTTTTATCGGCAGTCTCATACATTCTACACACCAACATCAATAATCGTTTTGTTGCCACTTCCATAATGATTTTAGAAATTCTGCTGGAACGTTATCTGTCCATTTTACATTATTCGATCTTAAGTCCTCCAAAGCTCTTTTAATTTCGGACTCTAACACTGGCTCCCCTATCTCTTCCCTATAGACTCCTGTTTAGTTTTCTGTCACGTCACCAGACAAGTCCTCTCCCTCATAAAGGCCTTCAGTGTACTCTTTCCCCCTATCCGCTTTCTCCTTAGCATTTAATAGCGGAATTTCTATTGTACTCTTTGTTCTGGCGTAGCCACAAGAGCCGGAACGAAGACGAAGAAAGCAAGACGAGAGAGGGCGGTGAAACGACGTCGGCCAATGGTGCCCGGAATAGAACCGCACCACGACAGGGGCGCCCTCAAACCGATGTGTATGTAAGCGCCGCTCCTTCCAGCCTCAGTCGCTCAGTATCGGCTCAGTGTCGGGACATTAGTGCTCAGTAGCGGACGTTAGTGGACAGGATTCGCAGAGCAGAGTTACCTGTGACGTGTGACAAACGTGCATGAACTCTGGCTTGGTTGCATGTCGCCCTTCGTTTGTGACACCTTTGTAAATACAAGTTAATTATTGTCAATCTGCTTTATAGAAATACAACTACTAATGTTATTTGCATCAATTGTTGTATAGCATTCCGAGACGCAGCAACCCCTTAGGCGCCCTATACGAGACGAGTGGGCAAGACCCAACACTCCTGATGTTACCACCCTTGCTATTAATTTCACCAAAGGTTGTTTGACTTTTCCGTATGCTGAATCAGTCCTTCCGACAGTCATTTCTTTTTCGATTTTTCACATTTTTCATGGATCCATTTGGATTTAGATTGTGTAAATGACTTTTATTTCGGTATTCCTGATTTTTCCTGAATATTTTTGAACTTCCTTCTTTCATTGATCAAGTGAAGTTTTTCTTCTGTTACCCACGGTTTATTCGCAGTCATCGTCTTTCTACCTATGTTTCTCTTTCCAACTTCTGTGATTGCGTTTTTGGAGATGTCCATTCCTCTTAAATAAACTTCCTACTGAACTATTAATTATGACAGTATGTACAACCTCACAGAACTTCAAGCGTATCTCTTCATTCCTCTGTACTTCCGTATCCCACTCTTTACGCCTTGATTCTTCCCGACTAGCCTCTTATACTCTTCATCATTACTAAATTGTGATCTGAGTCTGTCTGCTTCTGGGTACCCATTACAATCTAATACGACATTTCAGAATCTCTGCCTGACAATGATGAAATTTTCCCATATTTTCAGGCCTTTTCCAATATAGCTTCTCCTCGTGTGATTCTTGAACAGAGTATTCGCTATTACAAGCTGAATTTTATTTTAGAACTCAATAAGTCTTTCTCTTGTCTCATTACTAGTACCAAGCCCTTAGTCTCTCGTAACCCTTTCTTCTACTACTTCCCCTACAATCGCATTCCATTCCCCCATTACTATTAGATTTTCGTCTACCCATACGTTTTGAATTGTCCGTTAAGTAGCTTTATATATTTTCTCTTTCTCTTCATCTTCCGCTAGCGACTTCGGCATGTATACCCGAACTATCTTCGTTTGCTGTCGATTCTGATAAGGACAACCCTACCATTGAACTGTTCACAGTAACACATTGTCTGCCCTACCTTCCTATTCATGAAGAATCATTCTCCCGTTATAACATTTTCTTCTGCTGTTGATATTACCCTGTATCATCTGAACTGAAATCCTTACGTTCTTTCCATTTCACTTCACTGACCCGCACTGTACCTAGCTTGAACCTTAGAATTTCCCTTTTGAGATTTTCTAGCTTACCTATCACTTAAAAACTTCTGACATTCGATGCTCCGACTCGCAGAACGTTATTCTTTCGTATACCAGAGAAAAAATTCGGGGCGCACTAAACTCCGAAGAGGTCAGGCCAAATACAGCGGCGCTGCAGACCCATGTTATTCCTAGAGTAGAGTTGAAACGCCCAGGGGGTAGCGCGGTGTCGAAATTTGTCAAAAACTTCGTCCTGTCGCGCATCCCACTGAAAACTATCCTTGTCGACAGCGAAATGTAGGGGAATCGACGTCCCAAGGAAAGGTGTTGTTTTATTGACGCCCTTTATGCCACTCCCTGAGGCCTTTCCGAGTCGATTCTGAGCGTCGGTGTGTCTGAAATGTTTTGCTACTAATGTCACATAATTAACCCACATTAAAGTCCATACGAACTTCTGATTTGTGACCTTGTTTTCACATTTGTCAACACCTTGCTGTCTGAAGTGTCACTGTGGCCGAGGTTGAAGCAGCAGAGCGCGACGATTTTGGACCATTGCAGAGGAAATTAGTAGGTGCCCCTGAGTCAAAATTCAAACGTATGCATCTAAATGAGAGACAGTTACGAGGGTCTCGAAAAAGTAATCCCTTAATCTTACTCTGCCGCGTATTTACGGCAGCGTCTGCTACTACTGTCAATACAGTATAAAATGTAGTTTTTATATTTGAAGTAAAAATAATCTTCCTAACAAATCTGTAACGATTTAAGAGTTTTAAAATAAAAATTGTATAACTCACAGTTGCGGCAGCACCTGTGACTTTTGTCAACACATTAGCGTTATGGAGATAGTGTTATTTTTTTACCCAGATGTTTAATATTAGAACCACTTTTTACCAGTATGGGAATAATTTTAAAAAACTGAGAAAAGGAAAGTTCGTAAAATTTGTATGGTTTGTGTGCGAATGTAATTGTGAAATTGAAATTCACATACGAGGACGTCCTATCTGAGATAAGTGGAGACCCAGCGGTATTGTGGTATGACGACAGCACGGAAGGTATTATCAAGTACACTGAACCACATTTGCTAAGGTGATCTGCTGTGTTTGAAGTTGCTAGCAGCTCTGAGGCCTTAGTTTTTCTCCAGTCCAATATTGGATATAGTTAGTGGAATAGAGCAGCGCGTTTGACATCTTTCACACGACGCAGCTGAGGTTGTTGGGCCAGTACCGGCCTGCGCTGGCGAAAACTAAGCTACCGAAATCTAATACTAGCCATGAAGAACGACGAGGATTACGCTAATTACGTGAGAACGCGGATCTGGTTGTCTTGCCAGCCGATATAGGAAACGTCACCGTGGTTCTGAACACTGAAGACTACCACCTGCAGCGGCTACATCTATTAGAAATGACACGTACCAGAGGCTTAGTTGCGTTCAAACACTGGCTGTCGTCAGAAAGACAGAGAAGTTATTAAAGGACATTGGTTTACCTGAAATAATGGTGAAGAAATTAATGCCTCGTCCTGCCAGACCTACAAGGCTTTGTGGATTGCAGAAGCTACATAAGGAAAATGACTTTATTACGCCTTAATTTTTCTCCAGTGCCGTCAGTTCGCCGGCCTACAGACTGGCAAAACGTCTGGCTGGATTATCACATTCAAACTGGGGCATTACGAAATCATGTTGCAAATTAGCACACATTTGTTGAGACACTCGAAAAAATCAAAAAAGGGTAAAAAATGTTTTGGAGAGACTGGACACTTTTTTAAGAGGGTGCCAGTGCAAGGCTCGCTGGATCTTGTGGCAGAACGGTTTCCACCTGGAACCGCCAAGTTTTTCCGTCATGTTCGAACGACGTCAACATACTTGTTATATCGTGACGAACATTGTGAGATGACAGATGGCACAGTGAAGGGCTCACCACTGTCACCGGCAGTCGAGAATTTCTTTATGGAGTACTTTGAGGAGCTCGCCCTGAACCCTGCGGCGTTGCGCCCATCTTGTGCGCCCATCTTGCTTCTTAAGGTACGTTCATGATACCTTCCTTCAAATGGTTCAAAGGGCTCTGAGCACTACGGGACTCAACTGCTGTGGTCATCAGTCCCCTAGAACTTAGAACTACTTAAACCTAACTAACCTAAGGACATCACACACACCCATGCCCGAGGCAGGATTCGAACCTGCGACCGTAGCGGTCACGCGGTTCCAGACTGTAGCGCCCAGAACCGCACGGCCACTCCGGCTGGCATGATACCTTCCTGATATGTCGATATGTCCTCACGGTGAGAATGCACTGCAGCTGTTCGTCGATCACATTGTGTCCATCCCAACATCAAATTTACTATAGAGATGGAGAATGATGGCAAGCTTCCGTCCTTTGAGGTTTTGGTTGAGCGAACGGCAGGAGGCCGGCTTGGCCATTCAGTGTACAGGAAACCGAAGCACAATGATATTCGAACGCTGGTAGTTTACACCAACATGTACGTAAAAAAGCGGTCCTGGATGCGTCAGTACACAGAGCAAAGACTGTTTCTGACGACGACAACCTATAGTCTGAATTGCAGCATTTGAGACTCTTGCTCAGAGAAGAAGGTTACAGCAAGTGACACACTGAAAACGCATTCAGCTGCCACCAACAAAGGACGCCTTGTGAATCGGCAGAAGAGGCCAAGGTGACTGCCTTCTTGCCATACTGTGGAGGAAGGGGCAGCAAGATAGGGCAGGTGCTGCAGACACATGAACTGTGGCCAGTGTTCAGACCCGCCGCGAAATACACTCCAGGAAATTGAAATAAGAACACCGTGAATTCATTGTCCCAGGAAGGGGAAACTTTATTGACACATTCCTGGGGTCAGATACATCACATGATCACACTGACAGAACCACAGGCACATAGACACAGGCAACAGAGCATGCACAATGTCGGCACTAGTACAGTGTATATCCACCTTTCGCAGCAATGCAGGCTGCTGTTCTCCATGGAGACGATCGTAGAGATGCTGGATGTAGTCCTGTGGAACGGCTTACCATGCCATTTCCACCTGGCGCCTCAGTTGGACCAGCGTTCGTGCTGGACGTGCAGACCGCGTGAGACGACGCTTCATCCAGTCCCAAACATGCTCAATGGGGGACAGATCCGGAGATCTTGCTGGCCAGGGTAGTTGACTTACACCTTCTAGAGCACGTTGGGTGGCACGGGATACATGCGGACGTGCATTGTCCTGTTGGAACAGCAAGTTCCCTTGCCGGTCTAGGAATGGTAGAACGATGGGTTCGATGACGGTTTGGATGTACCGTGCACTATTCAGTGTCCCCTCGACGATCACCAGTGGTGTACGGCCAGTGTAGGAGATCGCTCCCCACACCATGATGCCGGGTGTTGGCCCTGTGTGCCTCGGTCGCATGCAGTCCTGATTGTGGCGCTCACCTACACGGCGCCAAACACGCATACGACCATCATTGGCACCAAGGCAGAAGCGACTCTCATCGCTGAAGACGACACGTCTCCATTCGTCCCTCCATTCACGCCTGTCGCGACACCACTGGAGGCGGGCTGCACGATGTTAGGGTGTGAGCGGAAGACGGCCTAACGGTGTGCGGGACCGTAGCCCAGCTTCATGGAGACGGTTGCGAATGGTCCTCGCCGATACCCCAGGAGCAACAGTGTCCCTAATTTGCTGGGAAGTGGCGGTGCGGTCCCCTACGGCACTGCGTAGGATCCTACGGTCTTGGCGTGCATCCGTGCGTCGCTGTGGTCCGGTCCCAGGTCGACGGGCACGTGCACCTTCCGCCGACCACTGACGACAACATCGATGTACTGTGGAGACCTCACGCCCCACGTGTTGAGCAATTCGGCGGTACGTCCACCCGGCCTCCCGCATGCCCACTATACGCCCTCGCTCAAAGTCCGTCAACTGCACATACGGTTCACGTCCACGCTGTCGCGGCATGCTACCAGTGTTAAAGACTGCGATGGAGCTCCGTATGCCACGGCAAACTGGCTGACACTGACGGCGGCGGTGCACAAATGCTGCGCAGCTAGCGCCATTCGACGGCCAACACCGCGGTTCCTGGTGTGTCCGCTGTGCCGTGCGTGTGATCATTGCTTGTACAGCCCTCTCGCAGTGTCCGGAGCAAGTATGGTGGGTCTGACACACCGGTGTCAATGTGTTCTTTTTTCCATTTCCAGGAGTGTATAAGATATGCTGCCCGGTGTGCCCGGTGTGTACGATGTCCCTTGCGAATGCTGCAGCGTCTGGATTGGTCAAGCAATTCGCACATTTGTGGAGCTTTGTACTGAACTCAGGCAACATATTAAACAAAGGGAATTTGACAGTCTACCATAGCTAAGCAATGTCTGGAAAATGGACACAAAATATGATTTCAAAAGACGAAATTCTTGAGTCATGTGTCAACATACTGGAATTCCGTTTTAAAAGAGGCGACAGAGATTAGACCAAATAACAACAATTTTAATAGATACCAGGGGTACACACTTAATAGGATGTTGGGGTGGGCTTTGGATATTGACAGAAAGCAAAGATGGATGCTTGGCGCTTGTAGGGGTGTGGAAGCGTTAGTTTCAAACAGGGACGTGACGTCACTGGTCCGGCTATAGACTGGACCTGCTTTGAGCTGTGCAACTCGCCTACAGCAAGCGCGTCGATTCAGCCCCTCTCTGATTGGAGTCAGGTACTGAAGTTGTGCCTATATAAGTGGAAAACCGTGCCGGCCCCGGAATTCAGCGTTTTCTTCCATTACTGACGACGATGGCGGGGATAGCCATCGAAAGCTCGGGTGTTTTATTCGAAATGACGCGGCTTGAAAAGTGAGAAGATTTTACTCAGAAGTTACATGTTTATTTTCATATCATGATACTGAATTCCGGCCCTGTGAGAAGAAGATAGGACAAGCTTTGATGTATTTCCATGAGTGATATTTATATGATTAGTTGTGTAAAATAATGGATTTGTCTGCTTACTGCGGCAGTGTCGGCTTCATTTTTGTTAATGTCTCCTGACACATTTCATTTTCTTTGCCTGTTGGCCACAGAAGTAAGCACGATTCACTATAAACAATATCACATAAATATGCCAGCATCCAAAATTTTCTGAAGAACTGATCTCTACAACCAAGATTTTCGCTCAAAGATGTAAAGTTTTATTTGGAAACAGTTCCTTGGAATTTTGTGTGCGCAGTCTAAACGTTTTTGCGGGTAAATGCAAATATCACTATGCGGTCAGCATAGTGCATGTTATGTGATTACTTCTCGTTTATTTCTTAAGTTTCAGCTTCTTCATTGTGTACAGAAAACATTTTGAAAGATAGAGCAA
The DNA here is from genome assembly GCF_023864275.1 of Schistocerca cancellata. Classification (NCBI taxonomy): domain Eukaryota; kingdom Metazoa; phylum Arthropoda; class Insecta; order Orthoptera; family Acrididae; genus Schistocerca; species Schistocerca cancellata. The sequence continues at coordinate 195,860,329 of NC_064628.1, forward strand.
ACAATGACCGCGTTGCCTCGCACTTGAATGATTAATTATTAATAATTAATTAATTGTTAGTAATTATAATCGATAGCGTAATTTCCATTCTCCACCTGAAGTAATTGATAGCAGCGCACTTTCTACAGTAAAAGTAATGACTGTTTCATTGGACTTTTTCGTTTCATCCTCTCACATAGGACGCAAAACAGAACCTGATTATGCAGATAGGTCAGGATAGCGGACGTCAAATTGAGCCAGATTTTCCAAGTAACCAGGAACCGAAAATTTTTCGTTGCCCAAATAGCACCTAATTTCTAAGTTTAATTCCCTCAGCATCGCCTGATTTAAATCGAGTACATTCCACTACGAAATATTATAACTTCATTTGAAGACACTTCCAAAGACTTTGCTGTCTCTGACATACGCAACCTCAAAGTCCTCATATCTTCTCCCTCTTCCCGACTTCCCAAATTTCTCCTTTACTGCTTGCTCAGTATTTACAATGAATTACTTCGGAGAACGACTGCTGCGTGACTTTCACATCCTTCGACTGTCTGGTTTCTGTTCAATTGCAGAAAACCTTTCATTCCCTCTGCCTTATCCCTGCTTCCATCATAACTTTAAAGAGTGGCTCACTATCCGCATTTTGAAAAGCTTCCTCTAAATCTGCAAATGCTATAAAACCTACGTTTTCCTTCTTTAACCTCTAAGATAAAGTGACCAATTGTCTTAATTCCACGTCCCCTACTTATCGCATTTTTTCTTGCACCTTGTGTAATCATTAATTCACCTGACTCTATAAAAATGTGTGATACATCGAAAGGGTTGCAGTTGATTTAGGAATGCAGTTTATTGTACCGAAAAGAAGACGTAACACATCTTAGCAAACTTTTAAATTATCAGTGTGTTTCCCTAACTGTTAATTTACATTCCTACATAATTAAAACAGAAAATAAATACTTACAGTGCTTATGACTTTTATATATGGGAACTGTCGGAAAGTTTCACGCTTATCTAGAAAACAAATTAACGTAAAAGAATCCAGTATTCTTAAGGGGGGACGTACACGAAACTGCAGTAATTTTAAAAGTATTTTATAAAACTCTAATTTTTTAAGATAATCAATCCAAATTTGGTACAGTTATTAAGAAATGTTATGCGCATATGAACCTAAATTTTCATTTTTATTGACCTTTTACATCTTTAATTATTAACAATTAATTTTTTTTCAACAATGTAATTACAAATGTTCCTTTTTTGAGAAAACTGTGAGAGCAATGTTAATGAATTTTTGTACACACTTTCATACCAAATAATTACAAAACTCTGTGGAGCAGAATTTTTATATCTTCTTTTGTTCAGTTTTTACGGGTCTCCCAATTTCCCTGAAAAATAATATATCAAATTTAAGGAATATTTTCTACCATAAATACCTTACTATTTTATTAAATGAAAATTCCTTCCACAGAATTTTTCACTATAGTACTGACTAGTCATATACCAAATTTCACTTCTCTACCTTTTGTGGTTTTTGAGAAAAAGGTACATAAAGTTATAAAAATGTAAGTTACGGGAAAACTGAATCAATGATTTGATAGTGTTTGTATTAGGTCTTACCGTCTCTGTGTGAACTAGTGCAAGCCATATGCATACTCCTCTTCATCTGCAAGCAGTCTCTTCTTTGCTTGTCTTCTTTGGTTAACCTGCTGTTCAATTTTATTGGCTGTAATATCAGCCGCAGCAACTCTTTTGTCATCGATGTCCTTCAATATTGAATAGGTGAAAGCTCCTGGATGAAATCCTAGCCTCTGTAGAGTTTTTATTCTTCCAAGATTACCATTGTTAAAAACTAAACAAGCATCATATGCAGCAATTTCAACAATAATTGTTGAAACAAATGTTGTTTTTGGGCAACGTTTCCAAATCAGTGAGTTGTAACTTTCATTAGGGTTTTGTGTCTTTCCATGCACACACTTTCGTAGGAGGTCTGGCTCTGCTAAACACCTAAATGTTGGTTTTATAGCACTTAAAACAGCCACAGGTAAACTGTGCTTGTGTGAATAGTTCATGCCATCACGCTCAGCCTGCTTGAATTTGCACCACGATATGTCACACAAATTATGTACAGGTTTGTCATCTGTGGATAGTTTATGAAAATAAATAGACCACACAGCCTTCTGCATGTTATTCAAATTTCCACTGTTGTCCCTTATTGCCTTGCCATAGTACACTTGTAAAGAATGAATTTCTTTGTCTGTGAGTCTGTTGGGACCACCTAAAAGTTTTCCATCCTCAAGTTTCCTGCCCTTCAATTCACGTTTCAATTTTAAAAGTCTGCCTCCCATTCGTTTTTGCACATGTCCAACACATTCCAACTTTTCTATAGCACAATGGGGACCATAAGGTTCACTTTCCAAAACAGTTTTGAAGGAGCTGGAGTCACCATCACCAAGGTATTTTGTGTATCTAACACCGTACTTTTCCACACTTCGATGGAACATAAGTTTCATAGCTGCAGGTTCCATTCCACCACTAGAACCAGAATAATTTCTACAGCACACTTTCTTGTGTTCAACCTGCCACTTATTTTCTTCCACTTCACCAGCTCTCTTTCCGAGTACACAGCTATAGCAATATTTGCTCATTACCTGAACGTCAAGAATTTTTCCAGTATCAACACTAATGACAGATGATACTCCATACAGTGATGTATGTCCACGCTTCATCCACGTTCCATCACATGACACACACAAATCGGTGTCTGGCGTGTTATCTGCTTCTGTCTTTAGTTCACTATTCATCTTCACAGCTTCCTTTGCAGAGGACTTCAAGTTTTCTTCCACTTCCTCTTGAAGAGCACTTAGCAGTGTTTTATTTCCAGTGGTGTACCTAGCACTTGGTTGTGGCATGTTCATGATCCCACAAAACAGTCTGGTACCTTCCCTGCCTATGCCCAAACATCTCATGCCATATATTAAACGCATATTTGCTTCATATATCCGGTTACTTGATGCCGAAGTTCTAAAAGCAGTGTCTGAATGACAGCTTTCACAAGTAAGATGCAACATACACACTATTCCAATTCTGTTTTCTTCGTCATATAATCTCAAACTTTTTGCACCACAGTCAGCACATACACAAGCAGATGATATAATATCAGATAGTATTTTCAAATCAATAAGCCTAAAACCACTAGTAGCTTGAGTGTCTGAGCCACAATCATCAAGTGATTGACAGCTGTCAATTTTCCTTCTCGAAGCACTCGCTTTCTTGGTTGAAGTATCGTTTCCATTTGTTATTATGGGGCTGGTTTTCAAGTTGTCTTTACTACATCGAGAAGCTTGACACTTTCTAACCTTTTTAAACACCTTACTAGAACGCGGCATGCTGCAAAATATAATAACAAGTCTACTTACAACTTTCGTAAAAATGTATTCCAAACAAACACTCGTAAACAAACGCTATAAATCAAAGAATATAAAACCAGCGGCAGAGATATTATTCCACAGCCTTCTTGATGTAGTACACAAACGTTCCCTGCATTGTGACTGCACAAAACTGGAAAAAAACGCAGTATAAATAGATATACGAGAGGATGAAGACCAAGATGGGGGGGCGTCGCCCTGTGCAAGCTATTACAAATTATTATTTTTTTCCCCCTTAGAAGCGGAATTGGAACGTAATATTTGGTAATTGAAATTTCAATACCATGTAGTAAATGAAGAGCCAATAAAATTTTTTTCACAAATTTGGTCATTTTCATGTACGTCCCCCCTTAACTCAGTTTCGATTTTAATTGTAATACAACATATCTCCAGTTACACACACAAAAGAGTTTCATTCGTATCATCTGACAACAGTGTACTCATTATTCCAAAAAATAAGTTACAGCTGCAGTATACAGAAAATGTATCTCAGTTTCAGCTCCCCTTCGTTGCAGAACACCGCTGCTGGAAGCGTCTTCTCCTCTGCGGCGTTCCCGTAAGCCTTTATACAACGGCAACGCACGACTTCTCGTCGTTCGGCTTTTATTCGCCCGCCACTGTGCTCATTAAATTGCGTGCATAACAAAAATACGTCGACAGAGTGACAACGTCGAGCGACGGCGCACATGCTATTGTCCTCGCTTCTTAGTACGTCTGACCCAGCACAGAGTCACAAAGGCTATATCTGTTCTTTTACAGCTTAACGTCTCATTAGAAACAGGAAACTAGCTGACGTTCTACAGCGTACACAACATCGGCTATGGAACTACTCTGAGAAAATGTCAGTATTTGCTTAGTAGTCTGGAAACAGACAGGAAGAAAGAAAGGAAGGTCCCATACGTAAGGACCATGTATCGTAATATGTAATGTTTTTGTATGTGACGCAATTTATTTTTTTATTTTTGGATTCTTTTTCTTTCGTATGGAATCTGGCTGGCTATTTATTTAGGTCAAATAATATCCAGCTGCTGAAAGAGTAAAAAGAAGTACATCGCTGACTAACAAGGGGTGTTAAAGGAGCACCGTCAGAGCTGCCCACGTACGCAGCACTTCATTATGAGTCAGGACGCAATGTCGTTATGAAATAAATATTGTGCTGGCATACGGACCAGATGATTCAATTAATAACTGAAGAGGGCATGAGAGAATCGAATTTCAAAACGAAGTAACGCATCCGCGTTGGACAAACAGACACTCAAGCATTTCACTGAGACAAGTTTTAGTAGTACCTTATGGAGAACAGTAAGTTGTGCTTTTTGAGAGTATTTATAGGGCGTTGTATAACGAGCTAACATACCCTTAATGTTTGAATTCGTACATCTACATGGATACTCCGCAAGTCACCGTACGATGCGTGGCGGAGGGTACCCTGTACCACTACTTGTCATTTCCTTTCCTTTTCCACTTGCAAATAGAGCGAGGGAAAAACGAATGTCTGTATGCCTCCGTATGAGCTCTAATTTCATGTATCTTATCATCGAGGTTCTTACACGCAATGTACACTCCTAGAAATTGAAATAAGAACACCGTGAATTCATTGTCCCAGGAAGGGGAAACTTTATTGACACATTCCTGGGGTCAGATACATCACATGATCACACTGACAGAACCACAGGCACATAGACACAGGCAACAGAGCGTGCACAATGTCGGCACTAGTACAGTGTATATCCACCTTTCGCAGCAATGCAGGCTGCTATTCTCCCATGGAGACGATCGTAGAGATGCTGGATGTAGTCCTGTGGAACGGCTTGCCATGCCATTTCCACCTGGCGCCTCAGTTGGACCAGCGTTCGTGCTGGACGTGCAGACCGCGTGAGACGACGCTTCATCCAGTCCCAAACATGCTCAATGGGGGACAGATCCGGAGATCTTGCTGGCCAGGGTAGTTGACTTACACCTTCTAGAGCACGTTGGGTGGCACGGGATACATGCGGACGTGCATTGTCCTGTTGGAACAGCAAGTTCCCTTGCCGGTCTAGGAATGGTAGAACGATGGGTTCGATGACGGTTTGGATGTACCGTGCACTATTCAGTGTCCCCTCGACGATCACCAGTGGTGTACGGCCAGTGTAGGAGATCGCTCCCCACACCATGATGCCGGGTGTTGGCCCTGTGTGCCTCGGTCGTATGCAGTCCTGATTGTGGCGCTCACCTGCACGGCGCCAAACACGCATACGACCATCATTGGCACCAAGGCAGAAGCGACTCTCATCGCTGAAGACGACACGTCTCCATTCGTCCCTCCATTCACGCCTGTCGCGACACCACTGGAGGCGGGCTGCACGATGTTGGGGCGTGAGCGGAAGACGGCCTAACGGTGTGCGGGACCGTAGCCCAGCTTCATGGAGACGGTTGCGAATGGTCCTCGCCGATACCCCAGGAGCAACAGTGTCCCTAATTTGCTGGGAAGTGGCGGTGCGGTCCCCTACGGCACTGCGTAGGATCCTACGGTCTTGGCGTGCATCCGTGCGTCGCTGCGGTCCGGTCCCAGGTCGACGGGCACGTGCACCTTCCGCCGACCACTGGCGACAACATCGATGTACTGTGGAGACCTCACGCCCCACGTGTTGAGCAATTCGGCGGTACGTCCACCCGGCCTCCCGCATGCCCACTATACGCCCTCGCTCAAAGTCCGTCAACTGCACATACGGTTCACGTCCACGCTGTCGCGGCATGCTACCAGTGTTAAAGACTGCGATGGAGCTCCGTATGCCGCGGCAAACTGGCTGACACTGACGGCGGCGTTGCACAGATGCTGCGCAGCTAGCGCCATTCGACGGCCAACACCGCGGTTCCTGGTGTGTCCGCTGTGCCGTGCGTGTGATCATTGCTTGTACAGCCCTCTCGCAGTGTCCGGAGCAAGTATGGTGGGTCTGACACACCGGTGTCAATGTGTTCTTTTTTCCATTTCCAGGAGTGTATGTAGCGGCAGTTCTGGTTCTCTAAATTTTCTCAATAGTATTTCTCAAAAAGAACGTCGCCTTCCCTCCAGGGATTCCCATTTGAGTTGCCAAAGCGTCTCCGTAAAACCCTATGTGTTGTTCGAACCTACCGGTAACAAATCTAGCAGCCCGCCTCTGATCTACTTCAATGTCTTCTTCAGTTCGACCTGATACGGATCCCAAATACTACTGCAGTAATCAAGAATACGTCGTACCAGCGTCCTACAAGCGGCCTCCTTTATAGATAAATCACTCTTTCCTAAAATTCGCCAAAAGAACCGAAGTCGACGAATGGCCTTCCCTACCACAGTTTTCACATAATATCGCTTTTCAACGTTACGCCCAGACATTTAAACGACTGGACTGTGTCAAGCAGGACACCAGTAATACTGTATCCGGACATTATAGTATTGATCCTCCCACTCATCCGCTTTACCTTACATTTTTCCACGTTTACAGTAGCTGCCATTCATCACACAGTTTGGAAATTTTGTCTAAGTTGTCTTGTATCTTCCCATGGCCACTCGTCTTCGACGCTTTACGTGCACCACGGCAACATCAGTAAACAAAAACAGATTGCTGCCCACCCTGTCCCCCAAATCATTTATGCATTCAGAGAACAGCAGCGGTTCTGTCACACTTCCCTGGGGCACTCCTGGCGATACCCTTGTATCTTGGTTGGAACCTCCGCACCTCTTATTCGAGAAAACTCCCTAAAACTTGAACCAACATTGTCGGATGTGATACATAATGCTAAGCACGGAACTAGATTTAATACACTCCTGGAAATGGAAAAAAGAACACATTGACACCGGTGTGTCAGACCCACCATACTTGCTCCGGACACTGCGAGAGGGCTGTACAAGCAATGATCACACGCACGGCACAGCGGACACACCAGGAACCGCGGTGTTGGCCGTCGAATGGCACGGAAGGCACTAACTACTGATAGGGATAGTTAGCAAATGAAAGATATTAATAGAGAACAAACAATGTATTTACCTTAATATCATCACTAGTCATAATATATGTAATTTCAAAACTCCGCCATCTCTCTCCTCACATCCACCACTGCTGGCGGCTCACCTCTAACTGCGCAACGCTACGCGCTGTTCACATCCAGCTGCCGCTGCCTAACACTACAATGGCAGACAACAATGCAAACTAGCCACAGGCTGCTTTGCTGTTCCAACAGGACAATGCACGTCCGCATGTATCCCGTGCCACCCAACGTGCTCTAGAAGGTGTAAGTCAACTACCCTGGCCAGCAAGATCTCCGGATCTGTCCCCCATTGAGCATGTTTGGGACTGGATGAAGCTTCGTCTCACGCGGTCTGCACGTCCAGCACGAACGCTGGTCCAACTGAGGCGCCAGGTGGAAATGGCATGGCAAGCCGTTCCACAGGACTACATCCAGCATCTCTACGATCGTCTCCATGGGAGAATAGCAGCCTGCATTGCTGCGAAAGGTGGATATACACTGTACTAGTGCCGAAATTGTGCATGCTCTGTTGCCTGTGTCTATGTGCCTGTGGTTCTGTCAGTGTGATCATGTGATGTATCTGACCCCAGGAATGTGTCAATAAAGTTTCCCCTTCCTGGGACAATGAATTCACGGTGTTCATATTTCAATTTCCAGGAGTGTATGTGTTCGTGAAGGCAAGCTGCCGTTTCAGTAGAGCCTTCTCTTCAAAACATAGTAGTCAAATGGCTCTGAGCACTATGGGACTCAACTTCTGAGGTCATTAGTCCCCTCGAACCTAGAACTAGGTAAACCTACCTAAGCTAAGGACATCACACACATCCATGCCCGAGGCAGGATTCGAACCTGCAACCGTCGCGGTCTCGCGGTTCCAGACTGCAGCACCTAGAACCGCACGGCCACTTCGGCCGGCCATCGTAGTCTTCCGATCATTAATTGTAGGTTAATCACATCCACTGCCGCTTCTGTTTCCTGCAACGAAATTCATAAATTATTTATACATTCTGGGAAAACATACCAACATTTTATAAACACTTTTAAGTCTTGATAAAAGAATTACGATGGATGTATTAGGCGTTTCCAACGTCTTTCATAAGTTTTCCTATAAAGACAGAATTACAAAACGATCAGCTTTATGCGCGTGTCACACGTAGCATGCAATGCTTAATCTGGTAAATTACCTACGTATTTGAATAAGCAACGAATTTTTTGATTATAACATCACTGAATAAATTTCTTAGGTCTCAGTAATCACATATAGCTCTTACACACCCTTATGCAATACGATTCCCCTATACCCGAGTTATATAAAAATGCATTTAAAACGTTTAGCGAGTTTAACTACAAGGTATGTGAAAGAAGTGTGACGACAACTGGCAACATCGAACAAAGATAAGTTGAAAGTTCCTGGCAGATTGAAACTGTGTGCCGGACCGAAACTCGAACTCGGTCCGGCACAGTTTTGATCTGCCAGGAAGTTTCATATCAGAGCACGCTCCGCTGCAGAGTGAAAATTTCATTCTGCAAAGATAATAAGTTATTTGTAAAATAGGTAACTGCCTCTAATATACATACAAGAGAATTTGTTTCTTAACTAGATCAACGGCAAAGCTATATTGTACAAAGAGTTGGATATTTTAAAGACACACCATGAAATTTTCAGTATAGACGAGTTGTATGGTTAGGTAATCAGTGCTGCAGTAGAGTTACGTGACTGGTTTTAACCGTTCAATCTATCTGCAGACAGTATGCACCTCCGTTCTAGCCGTTGTTTTGGTCACATGTTTGACCTGAGCGATAACAAGACTCCTTAGATATTACACTATGGTTTTTTGTCCGGATTTTCATAGGCAAACGAAGAAAAGGAAGTGGGCAAATAGGGCATCAAACCGACGACTGAGAGGTCTAGATCTGCAAAAAAAGATTTAATTGCTTTAAGCTCATAATATTAGTTAAGAATACCTTATTAGTGATCCCAGGGAAAATTATACAGCGGATTCATTTCCGAATTGTCATAACCAAACGAAGAATGGAAGGTGGACAATGGTATACATACCTGAACGGGCTTGAGATCTACTTTTGCGAAAAAAAGTTTGATTTCTTGAAAGTACTCAGGCTAATTAAGAAATAATTATTGATATGAGTGAAACTAGGAATATTTCACCAACTGCTACTGCTACCTATGTAAACGAAGTATCAATACGTTCCTCTTCTGGCTCAGATTTAACCGTCAAATTGGCTTACCGCGAATCAAGTATTAAATTTAAGATATTTCAGTTACAGAAGTCGCTAGGAATGCAAACCCGGTGTCGAATACCTCATCTGTTCAAGACCTATTTGTTTCGCGTCTAAAAAGTTGTTTTGGTGTGATATTTAACCGTCAAAATGGTGTTTTTCGAATCAAGTACTAAATTTAGGGAATTTCGTGAACAGCTGAAACTAGGAAGACAAATTCTACACGAAATCCCAGCGGCTTGAGCTGCGTCTGACATTGAGCTGGGCTGTAAATGCATAGAAGCGACAAGGCCTTACTTTGCCTTCGGGTGCGGTCTACTCGGGCAAACGAATATTCGTTACCGGTCAAGTCTGTGTGGTGTTGGTCAGATTTCGGCCTTTGAACTCTTTTTATCATTCTGGATGACATCGAAGATAGACTGTTGTATGGCTGCACCTCACCAGAAGTTATCGAAGATCATGTGCATTGGAGAGACCTTCGACCCTCCAGCGCTTTAAGACGGAAGGACCTCCTACAACTGCACTTTGACGAAGATGATTTTGATTACGAAGGTCGATCGCCTCAAGAGCTCAACGAGTTATCAGAATTCCACATCTTATCACAGTAAAATGGTGGAATTCTTTCTTTCATGTTGAAAAATGAAATAAATAACAATCCACAGCATAGATTGAAACTTTTGTGATTTCACTTGTTCTTATACTGTTAATAACAGTAGAATACCAAACGATATTTAAATGTATTATATTACATGTTTTCTGGATAAAAGTAGAAACCAAAGATTTTTAAAAAAACGACCACGTGTTTTGTGAAACGATTTGTCTAAAAGTGAGAAATGAAGTAGATTACAGAAACATTCGGCGCGCCTTTGAATGATGCTCGGAATCAGGTACAGCAAATGAAATTTCGATTAAGAATTTAAAGTTCAGCGTTCAGTTTAGAATCATACCATTTTAAAGAGTAGTAAAGGATATTTGTCTGGCTAATTACGTAGACCGTGCATTCTGCGGATGTGTTACCTGGACGTATTTCTCTCATCTACGCCCGAAGTTTCTCAGAATTCATCAGCTTCAAAATGTTTCTAAAGAGAATCCTTTAAATGCCAGAAAAGAGAAGGCGTGTGATACGTGAAGTAATATCTACCTTACAAGTGCTATCAACACCATTATTCTTGCTCTCGTTTTCCCGTTAAAAAAGGTGAATATAAAAAATAGTGTAAAACTGCAACTATAAATAAGAGAACAGTTTCAATCGAACTGCGGATTTTACGAGTACTTAGTGCTCTTTCTGCTAGACATCGTAGTTTCTTTCCAGGTAAGCTACATCTACATCTACATGGATACTCTGCAAATCACATTTAAGTGCCTGGCAGAGGGTTCATCGAACCACCTTGGCAATTATCTATTATTCCAATCTCTTATAGCCCGCGGAAAGAACGAACACCTATATCTTTCCGTACGAGCTCTGTTTTCGCTTATTTTATCGTGATGATCGTTTCTCCCTGTGTAGGTCGGTGTCAACAAAATATTTTCGCATTCGGAGGAGAAAGTTGGTGATTGGAATTTCGTGAGATGATTCCGTCGCAACGAAAAACGCCTTTCTTTTAATGATGTCCAGCCCAAACCCTATATGATTTCAGTGACACTCTCTCACATATTTCGCCATATTGGCCTAGAGGACGATATTCACAAGCCTCTATACAGATGTGTGGCTATGGTATGTTCCTCTGACCTGTAGCCACAGATGATAAAAAGCTGCCACAGTTTTAGTGCCGGAAAACCTTTTCCCTTGAGAACCGTAAACATACTAGAAAAAGGAATGCATGTGGTGAAAGAAGTAGCTTATCTCTTCCCATCGTTGTTGACAGCATTGTTCTTGCTCACTAAATTTTGACAACAGAAAAAAATGATCGAAAAAATTGGATAAAATTTGAACTTTCGATCAGACAGTAGCTGGAATCAATTGCCGAATTACACTCACTGCTCTCCTTACATCACTACCGCGTAAACAGCTCAGCTGCTACTGTTCTAATTTTCGTAACAATAGTAACTCTAGTGGTGAAAGATTTAGCCTCTTGGCTTTCAATAGCAGAAGTATCTGAACTGGTAAAATACTTTACCGCTTGACTTCACATAGCAATAGTATTTCAAAGTCATACTGCAGCAGATTGCACGGTGTATATAATCCACCAGACAAATATCTTCTAGTATCTTTTAAAATTCTAAGTTAAACACAGAACTTCAAACTCTCAATAGGCACGTAATTTAATGTACATGATTTCGAGCATAATTCGAAGGCATGTCGAACGTTTCCCTGATCTACTTTATTTCTTACTCTTAGACGAATGATTCCAGAAAGCATTTACAGGTCTTTTTTAATACTTTTTTTAGTTAAATGTGGAAGTGCCCGTACGCCATCGATTCTGTAAAACAGAAACCTACGTGTAGTGAACAGAAAAAGAAAAGGGTCGGATAACATTGCTAGCTGAGCGATACAGAGAGTCAAGGCTCATCCGATTTTTCGGCAAATTTTTTCTTCCTCCGCACGCAACGGCCCCTTTCCGCGCTTTGTGTGGGAGGCAGGTCAAAGGTCTTGTCTGCTGAGTGTAGATGACTGAACTGCGTGTCTTGTATCAATGGCGCGCGATACAATCGATACCGTGCTACTTCTGCGAGCTACACCTCCGCTCTATGGTTGAGTCCCATACCACAACTAGGAGCAAAAAGTGGCTGCATTAATGATGTTCTTTGCCAGAGACCAGGGTGTATAGTCCACAGCACGGTGCATTAAACTCAGTAGGCTCTGTATGAAACTGATTCTTTTGAGCCATATCTGACCAGTTATATCGACTGGGCTATTCCCTCGGTTTCATCTTTTTTACTATTCGAGCTCTGTCCCTTGCATAGGAGGACTTTGGCTGCTATTTCTGAGTCTCAGGATGATGCTCCAGTCACTGCCTGGCACAGTCCGCCTGTTCCGCCAATGTTTACGTTCACAGTGTTTGCAACTCCGGTGCTCACTCTCGTGAATCCAAACTTTTATGTGTGAATTCTCGTGTACTACTCAACGGTGTGCGTGTGTGCTGTCATGTTTGTGTTCTATTATGATGACAAGGTAGAAGATGTGACCCGTTGACACCGCGTAGCCTGTTGTTGTTGTTGTGGTCTTCAGTCCTGAGACTGGTTTGATGCAGCTCTCCATGCTACTCTATCCTGTGCAAGCTTCTTCATCTCCCAGTATTTACTGCAACCTACAACCTTCTGAATCTGCTTAGTGTATTCATCTCTTGGTCTCCCTCTACGATTTTTACCCTCCACGCTGCCCTCCAATGCTAAATTTGTGATCCCCTGGTGCCTCAGAACATGTCCTACCAACAGGTCCCTTCTTCTTGTCAAGTTGTGCCACAAACTCCTCTTCTCCCCTATTCTATTCAATACCTCCTGATTAGTTACGTGATCTACCCATCTAATCTTCAGCATTCTTCTGTAGCACCACATTTCGAAAGCTTCTATTCTCTTCTTGTCCAAACTATTTATCGTCCATGTTTCACTTCCATACATGGCTACACTCCACACAAATACTTTCAGAAACGACTTCCTGACACTTAAATCTATACTCGATATTAACAAATTTCTCTTCTTCAGAAACGCTTTCCTTGCCATTGCCAGTCTACATTTTATATCCTCTCTACTTCGACCATCATCAGTTATTTTGCTCCCCAAATAGCAAAACTCCTTTACTACTTTAAGTGTCTCATTTCCTAATATAATTCCCTCAGCATCACCAGAATTAATTCAACTACATTCCATGATCCTCGTTTTGCTTTTGTTGATGTTCATCTTATATCCTCCTTTCAAGACACTGTCCATTCCGTTCAACTGCTCTTCCAAGTCCTTTGCTGTCTCTGACAGAATTACAATGTCATCGGCGAACCTCAAAGTTTTTATTCTTCTCCATGGATTTTAATACCTACTCCAAATTTTTCTTTTGTTTCCTTTACTGCTTGCTCAATATACAGATTGAATAACATCGGGGATAGGCTACAACCCTGTCTCACTCCCTTCCCAACCACTGCTTCCCTTTCATGTCCCTCGACTCTTATAACTGCCATCTGGGTTCTGTACAAATTGTAAATAGCCTTTCGCTCCCTGTATTTTACCCCTGCCACCTTCAGAATTTGAAAGAGAGTATTCCAGTCAACATTGTCAAAAGCTTTATCTACGTCTGCAGATGCTAGAAACGTAGGTTTGCCTTTCCTTAATCTTTCTTCTAAGATAAGGCCTAAGGTCAGTATTGCCTCACGTGTTCCAACATTTCTACGGAATCCAAACTGATCTTCCTCGAGGTCGACTTCTACCAGTTTTTCCATTCGTCTGTAAAGAATTCGCGTTAGTATTTTGCAGCTGTGACTTATTAAACTGATAGTTCGGTAATTTTCACATCTGTCAACACCTGCTTTCTTTGGGATTGGAATTATTGTATTCTTGTTGAAGTCTGAGGGTATTTCGCCTCGCGTAGCCTACTGCTCTCGAATAGTAGCAAGGGGCTGATGGGGAACAAAATGTCCTCCATACGCTCGCCATAACGAGGAACTACACTAGGTGATAAAAAGTATCCCGACACAACAGAAAACATACGTTTTTCATATAAGGTGCATTGTGCTGGCACCTACTTCCAGGTACTCCGTATCAGCGACCTTAGTAGTCATTAAACATCCCGAGAGAGCATAATGGGGCCCTCCGCGGAACTCACGGACTACGAACGTGGTCAGGTGATTGGCTGTCACTTGTGTTATACGTCATTATGCGAGATTTCCACGCTCTTAAACATCCCTAGGTCCACTGTTTCCGATGTGTTAGTGAAGTGGAAACGTTAAGTAACACGTACAGCACTAAAGCGTACAGGAGAATCTCGTCTGTTGGCAGACAGGGACCGCCGACAGTTGAAGAGGGTCGTAATGTGTAATAGGCACACATCTATCTAGACCATCACAATGGAATTCCAAACTACATCAGGATCCACTGCAAGTACTCTGACAGTCGGGAGGTGAGAAAATTTGGATTTCGTGGTCGAGCGGCTGCTCATAAGCCACACATCACGCCGATAAATGCCAACCGACGCCTCACTTGGTGTAAGGAGCGTAAATGTTGGACGATTGAACAGTGGAAAAACGTTGTGTCGAGTGACGAATCATGGTACACACTGTGGTGATCCGATGGCAGGGCATGATGGGTATGGCGAATGCCCGTTGAACGTCATCTGCCAGCGTGTGTAGTGCCAACAGTAAAATTAGGAGGCGGTGGTGTTATGGTGTGGTCGCGTTTTTCATGGAGGGGGCTTGCACTAATTGTTTTGCGTGGCACTATCATAGCGCAGGCCTACCCTGCTGTTTTAAGCACCTTCTTGCTTCCCACTGTCGAACAGCAATTCGGGGATGGCAACTGCATCTTTCAACACGATTGAGACCTGTTCATAATGTACGGCCTGTGGCGGAGTGGTTACACAACAATAACATCCCTGTAATGGACTGCCCTGCACAGAGTCCTGACCTTAATCCTATAGAACACCTTTGGGATGTTTTGGTACGCCGACTACGTGCCAGGCGTCACCAACCGACATCGATACCTCTCCTCAGTGCAGCACTCCGTGAAGAATGGGCTGCCATTCCCCAGGAAAACTTCCAGCACCTGACTGAACGTATGCCTGCGAGAGTGGAAGTTATCATCAAGGCTAAGGGTGACCCAACGCGATACTGAATTCCAGCATTAGAGATGTAGGGTGCCACGAACTTGTAAGTCATTTTCTGCTAGGTGTCCGGATACTTATGATCACATAGTGTACACGCTGATACCGACGTTTGCCACATCATAAAATGTGTCTATGTTAAGTGGCTTGTGTAAGTTGCGTGTACTGTATAATACTACTATAAACGAACAGGCAAATCAGAGCTGCTTGTGAACATGTGGAACCATCAGAAAACCACAAACTGAAAATAGGATCATTTTTGCTGTAGCGGTAGCTTAGATTGGCATCAAAGCATCCACTGCAAAAAGTGGCGGTTGACCATTGGACGGTGGCAGTTTGAGTGTAGTTTGGATTCAAACTGAAGTAGAATGGTGGCTAAAAATAAGTTATTCTTCGTTTAACATACACAAATTGCTAAATACTGGTTCGGTGTGCAGAATTTACTGAATCGTCAATATTTTTATCATATAACGATGTGGTAATATAATCACACAGAAATGGACTCCGGCTGCTAAAGCCTGCACCCATATACTATCTCATTTATTCTAATAATCGCTTCACGTGACGCACGATTGAAGTAGAGGCATTTCCTCACCGTCTTTCTCAAATACAGACTCTAAATATACCCAACAGGTTTTGCTAAGAACGAGGATGCCCTCTCTGTGCATCTCGGCTCTACTTTGGATTACATATTCCTCTTACGATCGTTGTACCACATCGCTGAATTCATTTGATGTTTACTGCGTTTTCTATTTGATAGTGACTCCAAACTCTGTAGTATTACTCAGTAATGTGGTCGTATTATTTTTTATGGGCTCTTCACCACATAGATGCACTGCTATTCCACAGAATCTTAACACCTTTTTTGTTCCTTCTATTGATCTTACGCACTTTTCGCTAATCCATATTGTTCCCGTTTTTCACGCTTAAACATATAATCGTTTTAAAAGCTCCACAGACATTTGGTGCCAACTTTACAGTCTCATAATATCGAGTTTTTCTTTTTACATTCATCTAAACTAAAAAGAGTAGGTATTCATTTTTCTGAATTCCCTTACGATCGTCCAACGACAATACTTACCTGTAAATAATGGCATTGTCAGAGAGCAGCCTGATAGTACTGATGCTTTTATCACATGCATCGTTTAACAACATTTTAAATCGTAAAAGCATTTCATGGGACACACATGATGTTAGTTTCTGCTGATCATCCGCCTAAATTAAAATATGCATATTGAGGTTGTATTAGTCGAGAATACCAGAAAACACACCAACATGCAACCGAGTTTGTTGATCAGTGTGTACCCGCTTTACTCACAAACAATGCCCAGTTTATGAAAGTTTCTGCAGAGACCAGTTCTAATGTGGTATGATGTCGTCACCCACTATTATTTACTAAATGTCACTGAACTGGATGCCTTTACGAAAAGGGAGTTCCTGCCTGCGGTGTGGTCGATATCTATAACGACACACATGCCACAATATATTGGTGTAATGGAGGATGACTGCATGGCGCAAACGGACAATCTTCTACCATAAAAGATTTGTGGCTTCTATGGATATCTTCAGTGTGAAACAACTGAGCACATAATGTGGCAGTCGTAATTTCCTGGGTCTTTAACGTTATCTTTGTGATGCATTGCGTAGACACTACACTGTTTGAGGAGTTCATGCTTAACACTATTACATATCTTTGTGTTGCTAATCACAGTTAAATATTTCTATTTAGACGTGATACGTATGTTATGCCACACTAAAGTACATCTTTTATGCATTTCAAACATTTTTCTTCAGCTTCTGTGTT
This sequence comes from Schistocerca cancellata, assembly GCF_023864275.1. NCBI lineage: Eukaryota > Metazoa > Arthropoda > Insecta > Orthoptera > Acrididae > Schistocerca > Schistocerca cancellata. Next base: position 195,877,505 of record NC_064628.1, read on the forward strand.
TCTATGTTTCCTTTTGCTGCGCTACACTTTCTACCTACTGGCTAAGTAATTCACTCCCAATCTATAAAAACTAATTTTAGCACAGATTCTTTGAAGCATATGAACCACGGAGTATATCAGAATGTTTCCGCAACGACAGAGCTACAAGAGGCAGCTAGCGGCTAAAATTTGAAGTTATGTATGTGATAAATGTCTGTCGTGTGTAAATATACACTCCTGGAAATGGAAAAAAGAACACATTGACACCGGTGTGTCAGACCCACCATAATTGCTCCGGACACTGCGAGAGGGCTGTACAAGCAATGATCACACCCACGGCACAGCGGACACACCAGGAACCGCGGTGTTGGCCGTCGAATGGCGCTAGCTGCGCAGCATTTGTGCACCGCCGCCGTCAGTGTCAGCCAGTTTGCCGTGGCATACGGAGCTCCATCGCAGTCTTTAACACTGGTAGCATGCCGCGACAGCGTGGACGTGAACCGTATGTGCAGTTGACGGACTTTGAGCGAGGGCGTATAGTGGGCATGCGGGAGGCCGGGTGGACGTACCGCCGAATTGCTCAACACGTGGGGCGTGAGGTCTCCACAGTACATCGATGTTGTCGCCAGTGGTCGGCGAAAGGTGCACGTGCCCGTCGACCTGGGACCGGACCGCAGAGACGCACGGATGCACGCCAAGACCGTAGGATCCTACGCAGTGCCGTAGGGGACCACACCGCCACTTCCCAGCAAATTAGGGACACTGTTGCTCCTGGGGTATCGGCGAGGACCATTCTCAACCGTCTCCATGAAGCTGGGCTACGGTCCCGCACACCGTTAGGCCGTCTTCCGCTCACGCCCCAACATCATGCAGTCCGCCTCCAGTGGTGTCGCGACAGGCGTGAATGGAGGGACGAATGGAGACGTGTCGTCTTCAGCGATGAGAGTCGCTTCTGCCTTGGTGCCAATGATGGTCGTATGCGTGTTTGGCGCCGTGCAGGTGAGCGCCACAATCAGGACTGCATACAACCGAGGCACACAGGGCCAACACCCGGCATCATGGTGTGGGGAGCGATCTCCTACACTGGCCGTACACCACTGGTGATCGTCGAGGGGACACTGAATAGTGCACGGTACATCCAAACCGTCATCGAACCCATCGTTCTACCATTCCTAGACCGGCAAGGGAACTTGCTGTTCCAACAGGACAATGCACGTCCGCATGTATCCCGTGCCACCCAACGTGCTCTAGAAGGTGTAAGTCAACTACCCTGGCCAGCAAGATCTCCGGATCTGTCCCCCATTGAGCATGTTTGGGACTGGATGAAGCGTCGTCTCACGCGGTCTGCACGTCCAGCACGAACGCTGGTCCAACTGAGGCGCCAGGTGGAAATGGCATGGCAAGCCGTTCCACAGGACTACATCCAGCATCTCGACGGTCGTCTCCATGGGAGAATAGCAGCCTGCATTGCTGCGAAAGGTGAATATACACTGTACTAGTGCCGACATTGTGCATGCTCTGTTGCCTGTGTCTATGTGCCTGTGGTTCTGTCAGGGTGATCATGTGATGTATCCGACCCCAGGAATGTGTCAATAAAGTTTCGCCTTCCTGGGACAATGAATTCACGGTCTTCTTATTTCAATTTCCAGGAGTGTAGCTGGCCGGGGTAGCCGAGCGGTTCTAGGCGCTACAGTCTGGAACCGCGCGACCTCTACGGTCGCAGGTTCCAATGCTGCCTAGGGCATGGATGTGTGTGATGTCCTTAGGTTAGTTAGGTTTAAGTAGTTCTAAGTTTTAGGGGACTGATGAACTCAGAAGTTAAGTCCCATAGTGCTCAGAGCCATTTTCTTTTTTTTTTTTTTTTTTTTTGTAAACATAATACACTCCTGGAAATTGAAATAATAACACCGTGAATTCATTGTCCCAGGAAGGGGAAACTTTATTGACACATTCCTGGGGTCAGATACATCACATGATCACACTGACAGAACCACAGGCACATAGACACAGGCAACAGAGCATGCACAATGTCGGCACTAGTACAGTGTATATCCACCTTTCGCAGCAATGCAGGCTGCTATTCTCCCATGGAGACGATCGTAGAGATGCTGGATGTAGTCCTGTGGAACGGCTTGCCATGCCATTTCCACCTGGCGCCTCAGTTGGACCAGCGTTCGTGCTGGACGTGCAGACCGCGTGAGACGACGCTTCATCCAGTCCCAAACATGCTCAATGGGGGACAGATCCGGAGATCTTGCTGGCCAGGGTAGTTGACTTACACCTTCTAGAGCACGTTGGGTGGCACGGGATACATGCGGACGTGCATTGTCCTGTTGGAACAGCAAGTTCCCTTGCCGGTCTAGGAATGGTAGAACGATGGGTTCGATGACGGTTTGGATGTACCGTGCACTATTCAGTGTCCCCTCGACGATCCCCAGTGGTGTACGGCCAGTGTAGGAGATCGCTCCCCACACCATGATGCCAGGTGTTGGCCCTGTGTGCCTCGGTCGTATGCAGTCCTGATTGTGGCGCTCACCTGCACGGCGCCAAACACGCATACGACCATCATTGGCACCAAGGCAGAAGCGACTCTCATCGCTGAAGACGACACGTCTCCATTCGTCCCTCCATTCACGCCTGTCGCGACACCACTGGAGGCGGGCTGCACGATGTTGGGGCGTGAGCGGAAGACGGCCTAACGGTGTGCGGGACCGTAGCCCAGCTTCATGGAGACGGTTGCGAATGGTCCTCGCCGATACCCCAGGAGCAACAGTGTCCCTAATTTGCTGGGAAGTGGCGGTGCGGTCCCCTACGGCACTACGTAGGATCCTACGGTCTTGGCGTGCATCCGTGCGTCTCTGCGGTCCGGTCCCAGGTCGACGGGCACGTGCACCTTCCGCCGACCACTGGCGACAACATCGATGTACTGTGGAGACCTCACGCCCCACGTGTTGAGCAATTCGGCGGTACGTCCACCCGGCCTCCCGCATGCCCACTATACGCTCTCGCTCAAAGTCCGTCAACTGCACATACGGTTCACGTCCACGCTGTCGCGGCATGCTACCAGTGTTAAAGACTGCGATGGAGCTCCGTATGCCACGGCAAACTGGCTGACACTGACGGCGGCGGTGCACAAATGCTGCGCAGCTAGCGCCATTCGACGGCCTGGTGTGTCCGCTGTGCCGTGCGTGTGATCATTGCTTGTACAGCCCTCTCGCAGTGTCCGGAGCAAGTATGGTGGGTCTGACACACCGGTGTCAATGTGTTCTTTTTTCCATTTCCAGGAGTGTAGAATGATCTCGGAACGACTGAGCCTAAAGAGATAGCTAACGGTCTAAATTTGGAGCTGCGTCTGTACTACTAAAATGCAATCGGATGATTTAGCAACGAATGAGCAACAAAAGAGAACTAACAGTTAAAATTTAAAGTTATGCAGAACAAATGACTTATTCTGTAAGAGAAACATCCTTCACTGAATCATTTCTCTTACCTCTTAAAAGACACAGTCACAAGAAGAATACCTATATACATGCAGAGTCACTAACTATTGCCACCAACAATGACTCCAAAAGTATGATAGGAGCTGTAAAGCTTGTGGGACAAAAGTTGCATGGGACAACGGGGGCCATAATATAACGTTCGTTTTCTGTTGCTATGAGGAATGTGGAGTCGCTTCAGAGATATGAGGGTCAACTTTTATTATTTTTTTTAATGGGATGTTACAGTTTGGTACTTAATTTCTGATAGCAGCTATCGAGAGGAATTCAATGATGCGTAACAGTAAGGTCTTTGAAGGTCAACGAAGGTCACAAAGGTGGCATGAACGTCCATGTACAGAAGGTGTTCGAAGTGATGACCATTGGTATCATTGCAGTGCTCCAATCTTCTTATCATGGATTGAGTGGTATTCCTTATTACATCGGCACTTATCGAAGCACATGCTCTGACAATTCTCTCCAGTTCTCTCTTGCATATCTTCAGGTGTAGTTGGAACGTCTTTATAAACTATTTCTTTTAAGAATCCACACAAGAAAAAATCCAGAGGGGTCAGGTCTGGCGAACGAGCTGGCCACGACACATCTCCTCCGCGTCAAATCCAACGATTTGGCAATGGTTTCTGCAACTCATCTCTAGCCATCAGCGAAAGGTATGATGGACACCCACCGTCTTGATACCACATTCTGTTCCTAGTTCCTAAAGGTATTTCTTCCAATAACAAACCTAATGTTACTTGCAGGAGTGTGGTGTACTTCCTACCATTAAGATTTCATCGATGAAATAGGGGTCTACAATCCTGTCCTCCAGAATCCCACACCATACATTCAACGACCACGGTGTTTGGTGTGCAACTTATCGCAGTCAACATCGACTTTCAGTTGCCCAATAATGCATATTATGCAAAATAACATTTCCATGGTTCGTGAATGTAGCCTCGTCAGTAAATAAAATCAAATTTATAACTGTGTCGTCCATCTGAATCCGAAGTTGAGACCATCGGCAGAATTCAGTGCGACGCATACAATCCGTACCAGTTAATTCTTGGTGGAGACTGATATGGTAAGAATGATATTTATGGCGATGCAGAACACGAACGACACTACTCTGGCTCATGCCAAATTCTCTTGCGATTTGACGCGAACTAACACATGGATCTCGAACCACCATAGCAACAGCACCAATTTCCGTTTCCTCGCTAGTAACTTTCCTTTGCCGGTTATGTTTTCGATGCGTTAAAGATCCAGTTGTTCTCATTTTATCATACACATATTTAAAAGTAGGGTGAGTACGTTGAGGATATCTTTCAGCATATGAGTCTCTAGCTCTCACTGAGTTTCGTTAGCATTCTCAAAAAATGAGAAGCAAATCTACTTCTTCGAAGGAATACATCATTCACATTCCCTTGATTCGACGATGCTAGTCTTACCGTTCCTATTAGTGCTATATTGCGAACCCGTCGAATGGTGTTTACATGTCAATGGCACGTTAGATGGATACGCCGTACTCGGCACATATTTACTGAAATGGTTCAAATGGCTCTGAGCACTATGGGACTTAACTGCTGAGGTCATCAGTCGCAAATATTTACTACTTGCACGATATACGAGAGACAATTGTCAGAGCATGTGCTTCGATAAGTGCCAAAGTGATAAGGAATACCACTCGAACGATGATGAGAAGATTGCAGCAGTGCGTTGATACCAATGGTTATCACTTCGGACAATTTCTGTACATGAACGTTCATGTCACCTTTCTTACGTTCGTTGACCTTCAAAGACCTTATTGTTACACATCATTGGATTCGTCTCGATAGCCGCTATCAGAAAATAAGTACCAACTATAACATCCCATTTGAAAAAATAAAGTTGACCTTCATATCTCTGACGCGACACCACCTAGCAACAAAAAAACCTGCGTCACATTATAGCCCCCGTTGTTCCATGCAACATTTGTCCCACGAACTTTTCAACTACTATCATACTTTCGGAGTTATTCTAGGTGGCAATATTTAGTGACTCACCCTGTATAGTTCATTACAGAACGGTAAAAACGTACGGGCAGTAAGAATGCACTTGAACGCACTGTTCGGTTAGAGTATAAGGAGACTACACGCTTTTCCTTCTCTTGATGCGGAGAAAAGGAGGAACGGAACGGGGTCAGTGAAAAAGTCGCATAAGTCTAATGAAGCGAAAAGCAGGCGATGGGGAAGTCTACAGACGGAGGGAACCCACTGGCACAGAAGTACCGGAAGCAGAAAAGTTTTCTCGTAAAGATGTTTCCACTATGAGAAGAGGGTTGTAAAAAGGCAATATATACGTGAGCTGTGTCGTATATCACCAGTACTAGTATTCTGTACTAAGATATGGGCATCTCTGAAACGAACGGAACAAAATTCACAGAAATTCGACAGAGTAAACTTCTCAACTTTCAAGAAGTAACTGTAATCTTATCCAAGCTGTTTAATATACCTTTTTGTTCACATTCAGTTACAGAATATAAAACAGTAACAATTTTAAGTAATAAAGAGTCATTAATATTACACACGATCTGAAATCAGTGATTTTCTTTCATTCAAACGTATCGTAAATAAAAGGTGGTTATATTACAGCGAGATGTACGGTACTTTTGTGTACAGTGAGTGGCGAGGTCTTTTGCATGATGATGCGACTACCTAGGAGAATGTCAACACGTTCAGAAATAAAATCGTGTTTATGTTTAGCGTAGATCCGGTTCATCATATTGAAAGTACAGCATATCGGCCAAGAAATTAATTTTAAAGTAACATAGTACTGTAACATACTGCCTTCGCCGATGCTGGAAATGTTGCGTCCCTCTACATGAAAGATAACTGTAGTTAAGCCAATATCTGCGTCTTCCTCCTTTATTTTCTTGCAGAATACGGTTTGAATGGTCCAATATTTAACACAATCACTGAAGCAATACATTCCAATTTCAGCTACAGGAATTTTCAGGGATAAATAAATAACTGTGAGACTGTAGTTACGTCAAGCAAAGAAAGAAAAACATTTATTCGAAATAACAGTCAATTAAGCCAGTATGCTGATGGCAAAACGTTCATCGTCTAAATTAATTATTAGATGATAAAGGAAAATAAATACCACCTGAACAAATTTAAAATCACATTTGCAATTTCATGTTTGCAGGAAATTGTTATAATGTATTTCCTGTAGATATTAGTACATGTGCCACAATCTCTTGCTAAATTAAGAGATAACCCCCTGTTTGTTATGGAAACTGGTTAAAGAATATCACCGATTGCTTCTACACGTCTCCGGACTTTGGTGCACTTGTCCTCAGCCCACCTTTTGATATGAACTCTTTAGTGCTAGGGCAGACTAGCAGCTTAATGTGGAACCTAAGACTCGTAGAACTTGGCGTTTTTCAAACGTACAGCTTATTGCCACATTGCAAAAAAGTGGTAAGTCACATTAAAAAAAAATACCCCAGGTGCCACCAAGGGTTGAGGCTCGCACTTCGACTATCGACTTCCACAAAAACTAATTTACGATCCGATTCAGTGAACGGCGTTATTGCTTCCAGTATCGTTTCGTGACTGAATCATTGAAGCTTTCAGCAATAATGCAGGGTTAGCCGAACTGACCTAAACACATTCAAGTGATTTCAAAAAAAGTTACTGACGTAATTTATTATTTGTACAGAAACAGCAACTCAAAAGTTCCTTGTGTCATGTTCGCAAATGTTCAATGTGTAAACCACATGCCACACGTCCAGCTTTCATTCCAATTCGGCTCACACTCGTCGCTAAGCGTCCGGATAAATGTCAATCACAGCTGCCCTGATTCGTCCGCGGTTACAAGGTATCCGTTTCCTATAACATTATTCGTAAATGAAATGTCCAGTAGGTGGAGCCTCGGTAAATGTTGATATGACCAAACAAAACTTCTTTCGTCCGGCCATAACCGTGGGTTCTTTGATTGCACGGTGAGGTGGCACATAGAAACTGTAACCAATGAATTATTAGTCCACCTTATTATATTAATGAACAAGAGATTTTCTTAATCTTGACATACTTCTTTTCCACAGATGTACTGAATAATTTACACCTGTCATTGACTAGCAAAGTCTCATTAACGAACAGTGTGTCTTGAGGTACACTGTTCAACATTTACTAAAGTACAAGTTCATCAGAATCTTTAACAGTGTTGGTCCTACAGTATGATATTGAGTCCTACAGATGAGGTCACCAACTGGGGCAGAGCGCTTCCATGCCCGTCTCTATGTTGACTACTGGTGCGAGGGCGCTGCTGTGCTGAGAGGGCAGGGATGGTCTTCAGGAGCGCATCCCATGCGTCGTTGCGGACTAGAGCGAGGCCCCGCTTACCTTTGTGAAACTGATACGTATTGCAGATATTCATGTGGCATCGTTATCTTTAAGGTTCTTGTGGGTTCTGCATCACTGAAGACCATTTACTTTTGGACTAATGATTTCAAATGTGGTCGGACAAGCTTCGAAGACGAAGCGCGCTCCGGCCGTCCTAGTGAGGTCACCAGAAAGGAAACCATCGACAAAATCCGTGACATGGTAATGCAAAGCTGACGAATAAAAATTCGTGAGATTTCTGAGACTGCGCATCTCAACTAACTAAGCACATAATATCCGGCACGAGTAACTACCTATGAAGAAGCTGTGTGCGTGATGGGAGCCGCAACTGCTCACGGTCGACCAAAAGCGCATCCGGCACAACATTTCAACACAATGGCTGGCGATGTTTAACCGCAATTCGCAAAACTGCTTGCGCCGATTGGTGCTGTTGATGAAACCTAGATCTATTATCACACACCAGAGACAAAACAGCAGTCAAAACAATCGACAAAGGCTGGTGAAAGTACACCAAATCAGCCAAACACCATTTTATCAGCTGATAAAGTGATGAGCACTGTTTTTTGGGATTCTCGAGGTATAATCCTCATATATTAGTTAGAGAAAGGCAGGACCATAACTGGCCCCTATTACGCTTTGTTGTTGGATCGTTTGAAAATTGTGTTGGCTGAAAAAGATCACGCAAAAAAGTGCTCTATCATCAGGATAATGCACCATTCTATACATGAGCGATAAGTGCGTGAATTGATCATTGTCCTGGCTGCTGCGCGGTGAGGCCGAACGGTTTGAGGCGCCATGTCATGGATTGCGCGGCCCCTCGCGCCGGAGGTTCGAGTCCTCCCTTCGGCGTGGGTGTGTGTGTTGTTCTTAGCACAAGTTAATCTAAGTTAGTTCAAGTAGTGTCTAAGTCTAGGGACCGATGACCTCATCAGTTTGGTCCCTTAGGTATTAACACGCACACAAACACACACACACACACACACACACACACACACACAAACACACAAACACACATTTGAACTGGTTCCTCATCCACTGAATTCACCAGACGTAGCCCCAAGTGACTTCTTGCTGTTCCCTAACTTGAAATTTTGGCTTGCTAGGAAGAAACTTTCTTCAAATGAGGATCTTAAATCACTTTTCTAAATGCCAGTTATGTTACAGTTGGAGAACTATGTTCAATGGCAAGTTTCGTAAACTTCTCTCAAATCTTAAGGTACTAAAAAATATGTGTTTGTTTACATTGTGTTGAACATAAGATCTGTACACTGCGCTAATCGACTTCATTGTTTTTCCTTCATCAGTCTGCCCCATTTAACTTGCTAAATCTTAGCAAAACAGTACTGTATGTGATAGAAGTAGATATGCTGACAGTATATTGAAGATGTTTACACTCCCACTATTATTTTTTAATAGCATTCTTGAAGATACAGTTGTTCCGAGCATAAACGAAACGACATTCAGTTACATCTACGACAATTATAATCAGATGAAAATTGTGGTTATGGCTAAGAATGGCTACAGATTTACTGACAAAGGAAACCAAAACTGTTTTTTCCGTTTGTTTACTGTTTTAGTTTGAAAAATATATTGTTGCTATAATTCAGATAATCCCTATACACCCATTATGCAAAATAGAGAAGTATGTCCATAGCGTCAGGACACAATACCCAATGGCACACAGGTCCTGTTTACTACAGGAACCGTCCTCAAAACATTTACTCGTTTAGCACTAGTAATGAGGCTTCTACACCTGTTAGTCATCAGTTACATTGTTATTCCTTGCAGTGAAGTCACTCTGTTTTGTTGTACTTGTTCATTTTAACGTCAGGCGAGAGCAATCGAATGCAAAAAAATAAAAAAAGAACAGAAACAGTAAATAGAACAGTAGTGCCTGTCGGTATACGGCAATTACTGTGTAGCACTGCACGTCACTGAGTTTTGCTTCTATTCGGATAAATGTATTCATACTGTTACTAATGTCTGATAAACAGCAATCAGAGAGAGTAACTGCCATGGAGGTGGGAACTGATTAACAACAGGAAAGAGTAAACCAAGAAACACATACAGACGCAGTTGAAATGGGATTTTCTTTAGGACTTCGAAGTGAAAATCAGTCGGCTTCTGTCAGCTGACTGTTGTTTATTTATAGCTGCTTTGGTGCAACATACGTGTAATGTTAGTCAGTGAATCAACTAATTAAATACAATAAAGTTGAGAATAATTGCCGGCCGGTGTGGCCGAGCGGTTTCAGGCGCTACAGTCTAGAACCGCGTGACCGCTACGGTCGCAGGTTCGAATCCTGCCTCGGGCATGGATGTGTGTCATGTCCTTAGGTTAGTTAGGTTTAAGTAGTTCTAAGTTCTGGGGGACTGATGACCTTAGAAGTTAAGTCCCATGGTGCTCAGAGCCATTTGAGGCATTTGAGAATAATTAGAAAGGTATCTAACACTATACCTACATGCGGAAATATTTTATCCACATAATTTATTTCAGACGACCTGCAGAACAAAGCATGGAGGGCGACGAGTTTCTAAACTACGCGTGTCTGCATAAATGTGACAATTTATCCGAAAGCTTATATGGCAATACAGCCCGCATTCAAACACTAAATCAAGAGAAGTGTTTATAAGCGCCATTTTGGATTCATTTCATCTATTTATTCCGTATATAATTGTAAGAAATGTCCCTACAGTGAAAATGATTTTTACTTTTAAATTACGGAAGCTAATATGCGACCTTCAACTGCAATCGGCTACGGGTCGGCCCGCAGCGCACCGGCCTTATGCTAAACACAAACTCAGGATCAAACTCTTTGCCGTGGAAACACCTTTACCAATTCCGTGAGACGTACAGATTAACGAGCATCGCAGCGCCACCTACGACGTCAGTTTTTCGACAGAAAACCTATTTGTGCAGTTGCATGTTCCACCGTCAGGACAGTCTGTTTATTGTCTGATATGGATTAGCACTTCCAATCCACGTCCTCAATTATTTGCTAGATGTATTCCAATATCTGCCTTCCTCTACAATTTTTATTTTCTACAGCTCCCTCTAGTAGCATGGAAGTTATTCGCTGATGTCTTAACAGATGTCCTATTATCCCGTTCCTTCTCCTTGATTGTGTTTTCCACACTTCCTTTCCCCGCTGATTCTGCAGAGAACCTCTTCATTCCTTTCCTTCGAACTCAACTTAATTTTCAACGTTCGTTTGCAGCACGACATCTTAAATGCTTGGATTCTCTTCCATTTCGGTTTTTCCACAGTTCACGTTTCACTACCACACAATGCTGTGCTCAGAAATTTCTTCCTCAAATTAATACCTATGTTTGATATAAGTAGATTCCTCTTGGCGACGAATGCCCGAACCGCACAATAACCCTGGGTTCGGTGTGGGGCGGCGGTGGGATGGATGGACTTCTGTGATCTGTTGTGGGATTGTATACCACTGAAGGCTACGGCGGGACAAAGCCTCTCCGTCGTTTCTAGGTTCTCCGTTTAACATACATAATACACACACAATTCCTCCTTCCATATCTGATCTTATGCCTTTCAAAACTCTTTCAAATTTTTATCCTAGCACTGGATCTGCTATCTCTTCTCTGTCACGTCATCAGATAAGTCCTTCCCCTCATAGAGGTCTTCTACGCACTCTTTCCACCTATTCGCTCTCTCCTTTGCATTTAACAGTGGAATTCCCATTGCATTCTTAATGCTACCACCTCTGCTTTTAATTTCACCAAAGGTTCTTTTGACTCTTCTGCATGCCGAGTCAGTCCTTCACACAATCATTTCTTTTTCGATTTCTTCATATTTTTCATGCAGCCATTTTGCCTTAGCTTCCCTGCATTTCCTGTTTATTCCATTCCTAAGTGAGTTGTATTTCCGAATTCCTGAATTTTCCTAAAAATTTTTGTGCTTGCTTCTTTCGTCGATCAAGTGAAATATTTCTTTCCTTAGCCATAGTTTCCTTGCAGGTGCCTTCCTTGTACTTATGTTATTCTTTCCAAACTCTGTGCTTTCCCTTGTTACAGATGTCCATTTCTATAAAGTCAACTGTCTATTGCGCTATTCATTATCGCAGTGTCTACAGGCTCAGAGATCTTCAAGCGTATGTTCTCATTCCTTAGTATTTCCTTTCCCCACTTTTTGCGCACTGATTGTTTCTGAACAGTTTCTTAAATTTCAGCCTACTGTTCATCAATAGCAAATTATGATCTATGTCTATATTTGTTCCTGGTTACGCCTTACAATCCAGTATCTGATTTCAATTAAAATCACTCCACTCCATAACTACTTGCGATGGGACTGGTACAGAAACCGTAATAGATCTTTAGATACAGAAAAAACAGTCTTGGTTGCATAAGATAGCTTTACTTAATCTTTACATGTGACGCGTTTCGCCTGTTCTAGGATAAAAACTCTTGCTCGGTCACGATTAGAACGAGTTTTTATCGATTGTCTGATGCCTATGACAGGCAAAACGCTTCACATGTAAAGATTAAATCTATCTTTGCAACGAAGACCGTTTTTTTGCTGAATCTAAATATTTGATTTCGGTATCGCTGCCTGTCCGTGATATAATACACTCCTGGAAATGGAAAAAAGAACACATTGACACCGGTGTGTCAGACCCACCATACTTGCTCCGGACACTGCGAGAGGGCTGTACAAGCAATGATCACACGCACGGCACAGCGGACACACCAGGAACCGCGGTGTTGGCCGTCGAATGGCTCTAGCTGCGCAGCATTTGTGCACCGCCACCGTCAGTGTCAGCCAGTTTGCCGTGGCATACGGTGCTCCATCGCAGTCTTTAACACTGGTAGCATGCCGCGACAGTGTGGACGTGAACCGTATGTGCAGTTGACGGACTTTGAGTGAGGGCGTATAGTGGGCATGCGGGAGGCCGGGTGGACGTACCGCCGAATTGCTCAACACGTGGGGCGTGAGGTCTCCACAGTACATCGATGTTGTCGCCAGTGGTCGGCGGAAGGTGCACGTGCCCGTCGACCTGGGACCGGACTGCAGCGACGCACGGATGCACGCCAAGACCGTAGGATCCTACGCAGTTCCGTAGGGGACCGCACCGCCACTTCCCAGCAAATTAGGGACACTGTTGCTCCTGGAGTATCGGCGAGGACCATTCGCAACCGTCTCCATGAAGCTGGGCTACGGTCCCGCACACCGTTAGGCCGTCTTCCGCTCACGCCCCAACATCGTGCAGCCCGCCTCCAGTGGTGTCGCGACAGGCGTGAATGGAGGGACGAATGGAGACGTGTCGTCTTCAGCGATGAGAGTCGCTTCTGCCTTGGTGCCAATGATGGTCGTATGCGTGTTTGGCGCCGTGCAGGTGAGCGCCACAATCAGGACTGCATACGACCGACGCACACAGGGCCAACACCCGGCATCATGGTGTGGGGAGCGATCTCCTACACTGGCCGTACACCACTGGTGATCGTCGAGGGGACACTGAATAGTGCACGGTACATCCAAACCGTCATCGAACCCATCGTTCTACCATTCCTAGACCGGCAAGGGAACTTGCTGTTCCAACAGGACAATGCACGTCCGCATGTATCCCGTGCCACCCAACGTGCTCTAGAAGGTGTAAGTCAACTACCCTGGCCAGCAAGATCTCCGGATCTGTCCCCCATTGAGCATGTTTGGGACTGGACGAAGCGTCGTCTCACGCGGTCTGCACGTCCAGCACGAACGCTGGTCCAACTGAGGCGCCAGGTGGAAATGGCATGGCAAGCCGTTCCACAGGACTACATCCAGCATCTCTACGATCGTCTCCATGGGAGAATAGCAGCCTGCATTGCTGCGAAAGGTGGATATACACTGTACTAGTGCCGACATTGTGCATGCTCTGTTGCCTGTGTCTATGTGCCTGTGGTTCTGTCATTGTGATCATGTGATGTATCTGACCCCAGGAATGTGTCAATAAAGTTTCCCCTTCATGGGACAATGAATTCACGGTGTTCTTATTTCAATTTCCAGGAGTGTATAACTGAATTTTTCCCGTATCTCCCGGCCTTTTCCGAGTATACCTCTTACTCTTGTGATTCTTGAATAGAGTATTCGCTATTATTCGCCGAAACATATTGCAGAACGCAATTAGTCCCTCTCTTCTTTCATTTCTGTTTCGAAGTTCTTATTCTCACGTAATGTTTTCTTCTATTTCCTTCCATACAACCACATTCCAAACCCCATGGCTATCAGATTGTCATCTCTCTTCAAGTTCTACACTGCTCGCATTTCTTCATCTGCTGCCTGCGTCTTTGGCATGTATACCTGAACTATTGCTGTGGGTTTTGGTTTACCCTCGATGGTGATGAGAATAAACCTGTCACCGAACTGTTCACAGTAACCTATTTTCTGCCTAATCTTCCTATTCATAACGGATCCTCCACCCGTCATTCCTTCTTACGCTGAAATATAAGAATAAAAGTTTTGTATAAAAGGAGATATAATGCGTTCTCTCTCGTGGTCTCAGCTCCACATTGTCAAAATTACCTTGCAGGGCCGCGTGGTAGAAAAGGAAAGAGAAAGAAAGAACACTTGCAGAAAGGCTTGTGATAGGTGCGGATGGGAGCATCTGACAGTTTGTATATTCGGGATACAGGAAAAGATTGTGACTAAGGTACTAAAATTTCGCGTCGCTACTTCACTTAAAAGTAAAAGTCCTCTCTTAAAAGTACGAGGCAAGAAATGCAAGATTTCCCGTCCATTGTCTAGCCTGAAACACTGGACGCTGCAACTGTATTCATAATGACGGGGGCGAACAAAATAGCTCGCTGCATTCTTCTTCGTCAATATTGAGACGTGAAGAACTAACCACCAGCCACCAAGTTACATGTAGAGCAAGACAACTCCTCCAGCACATAAGACTAGTACATTCACATAGCTGTAAGCAAATTGGAAGCGTGGAGATTCACAATCAGTTATTTCGACTCAAATGGTTCTGTTGTTTTCGAAATGGAAGCGCTTTATTAAAATTAGTTTTAAACTATTCTCTTAAGATTCTTTTCATATCCTGTTACCTGGTCTCAATAATTTTATAAAGGTTTCGTAAGAGTTTTCAGAGTGATAATTATTATGAAAATTATTGTAAGTCGTAACTTAAATGCTTAGTCATTAAACATTTGCTCTTTTAGAGCTGATTTCATTTTATTTGCAAATTATAGTCACATTGCACTTTGTTGATTCCTTAATGAGTGATTTCATTTGGAAAGCAGAATTAGTAATTTCTAAATAACTGAAAATTTTATTCGTAAATCAAGTGCAAAATGGTAGCCAAAGTGCTAAGTCATTTATTAGCAGCACTATCCATCTTGTTTACGAGTGAAAGTCTTTCGCATTTTACGCAATTATTATTCAGTTCAAAATAAACACGAGTTTCTTTCAGAAACATTTAAATTCATTTTCTGCTTCAGAGTTGCCAAACGAATCTTCATAGAAACGTATCTCCATTTCAGAGGGACAGTCGTAAGGTGAGTTGAAACCATTTGTTCTAGAGTCTGTAATATTGCTCGACGATGACTGGAACCAGTCATAAAAACTACGTTGGTAGACGGAGATAGATCAGTGAACTGTATTTATGTGTTTACTGTGATTATAAACTCGACCCTCTAATCGTCTAAGTGTTTGGTTATAAGTTCAAGTTTCTTATTTCCTTATTTAAAAAAATGGTTCAAATGGCTCTGAGCACTATGGGACTCAACATCTTAGGTAATAAGTCCCCTAGAACTTAGAACTACTTAAACCTAACTAACCTAAGGACATCACACACACCCATGCCCGAGGCAGGATGCGAACCTGCGACCGTAGCAGTCCCGCGGTTCCGGACTGCAGCGCCAGAACCGCTAGACCACCGCGGCCGGCCCCTTATTTTAACATAAATTACTTTAGGACACACTGGTCAGAAGTTATTTCAATAATCTAAAGCGTGTGAAAGTTAAATGATGTAAACGTAAAAGTTACGTTTGTTTAGTTTAGCATATTACGCCAGTACTCCAATGAGTGAGCGAGAAGCTGTAGTGAAAAGAGACACTGTGCGTGGCTAAAGGCTGTTTTTTTGGCGCGGAGACGGACCGGGCGAGACAGTAGCCAACTTTATAGGTATATTCCGCCCCTGAACTTTGATTTGAAGATTCTACATTTCAGTTCTGAACTGTATTAAAACATAGTTAAAAGCAGTAAACGCTTAATATTTGGAAGTTAAATTTAGATTCACAACTACCAAATAATTAGTGGTTCGTTTTATTACATGAACAGTATTTAGAGATCCTTCAGATTGCGTTCGTGGTTAAAAGCAGTAACTGGTTTAGTTGATGTGTGTGAATTCCTAAGGGACCAAACTGCTGAGGTCATTGGTCCTTAGAATTACACACTACTTAAACCAACTGAAACTACCTTATGCTAAGAACAACAAACACACCTATGCCCGAGGGAGGACTCGAACCTCCGGCTGGAGCGGCCGCGCAATCCGTGACATGGCCCCTCAAACCACGCGGCCACTCCGCGCGGCTCCATCTGGTTTAGTTACAGGAGGTCCTAGAGTGAATGTGACAGAACCACAAAGAAGCCAGTGGGCCATAGAAGTGATTATGTCACTCAGAATCAGGAATCAGTTAGCTGTTAGCAGAGAATTTCTGTCAACAAGTGTCAGCTCAGACAGAATAGAATTTATTAAGCAGATACAGAGGTAGATACAGAGTTGAACTGCTTGTTTCAGTAGATATAAATCTCATTTATACGCTCATTGAATGTTGCAGCAGATTACGATATTCGTAAAATAAGTCCCAGAACTTCCCAAAAATCCGAGAATTACATTGCATATAGCAACCAAATCGGTGACCCACACGTGACCAGCCAGCGACTATGAACACTACACTACGGCGGAAGATGCACACCACGCGCTATTGCATCCACTCCTCAAATACGGCCGCGCGGGGTAGCCGCGCGGTCTCAGGCGCCTTGCCACGGTTCACGCGGCTCCCCCTCGGAGGTTAGAGTCCTCCCTCGGGCATGGGTGTGTATGTTATACTCAGAGTAAGTTAGTTTACGTTACATTAAGTAGTGTGTAAGCCAAGGGATCGATAACCTGACCATTTTGGTCCCATAGGAACTTAACGACCACATCTCCTCAAATATGGAGTGGCCTATAGCTTCCTGGATATGGAACCAGTCAGCAGCACTTAGAATGGCAGTGCTGGTGGACGCTCGTGCTCTGACTGAGTTCTTACGTCCTTAAGGGCATTGCGACGTTCATATGAAGCTATTCCCTTAGAGCCGGACAGAGTGGCCGAGCGGTTCTAGGCGCTACAGTCTGGAACCGCGCGACCGCTACGGTCGCAGGTTCGAATCCTGCCTCGGCCATGGATGTATGTGATGTCCTTAGGTTAGTTAGGTTTAAGTAGTTCTAAGTTCTAGGGGACTGATGACCTCAGAAGTTAATTCCCATAGTGCTCAGAGCCATATTCCCTTAGAAGCATCATGATCGTCGGTCAGATTGTCCTGTTCCTTCGTATCCCTATCGTCGGACTGTGCCTGAGGACAGTAATAGTTTCTTAAGAAGGAATTAGACGATACATCTGCGCTTTTGTCTCCTCAGTGTATGATCATCATCAACTTTGGTGGTGTCTGAGAAGTTACGTAAGATTCACTACGGGCCAAAGTAACACTTTTATCATTTTTCTGACAATCTGGCATTCCATACAAGTGTTTTAATCCACACTCCGTTGCCGAGTTTGTAAGTCACGAGACAATCTTTGGGCTTATATAGTTCACAGTCCTTATTAAGAGTGTCCAAAGTATGCATACAGGTCAACTGTCTTGCTTCTTTTGTTATAGTGGTAAACTTTCTGAGTTAATCATACACAGCATTATCAGTTTGAAACGGAAATAAAACCCACGTTTTCCTTTCAGACTCCCTACCATACATCAGTCAAACGTTATGTTGAAGATGGTAGTGAGCGGTGCTCTAAACCTCTAACTTGTTATCATCTGAGGATGTGTGCGTCTTAGAAGCGAAACTAGCAAATAAATCAAATGATACGCACCCTGCGGAGGTATATCTGTACATTAATTACAACGTCGCTGTATGTCCTGCAGGCAATGCCTGCATTTTTTATGAACAGGAAAATGAATAGAAAACATTTTTCCTACGTTTTCCAATTGATTTTTGCGCACACTATCTTTATAAGCGGCAGTTAAGAAGCTATAAATGAAAACAATGGAGGAACGACGGAACATATTTGTACTACAGCACAGTTAGACAAACGTGTTGGAACCGAAAGTCTGACTGTGAAATATAGTTGACGTTGCTACATTCACACCGACTTCTACGAGTAGTTTGATAATATACACAACAAAGAAAAATTGACAGTCTGAGTAAATAAGATACCAGCAAATTATTAAAAAGTGAACTACATCGAAATTTTCTGCAAAAATGTATATCAGGCTAATTAATAAATAATATGGCTAGAATAAGACTGCAATGTTACTAAGAAGGAAGTATGAAGGTTTGTAGAGACACTCATTACTTCGAGTAGCAGGAGACGTAGAACCGCTGGGTAACCTCATGAAATAATTCTCCCTTTTGGTGAAACTAGGAAAGTGAAGATTAAAAAGAATACGCTGTGGAGACGTAAGTATAGATCTCATGAATGTAAACCGGACATTGCAAGCAAAATGTGGCTTAAACAGAGATCCATGTGAAGCATGTGAAAGAACAGAAGTTCAGATGATGTGAAATAACAGAAGTCCAGAATAACAGAAGAACAGAAATTCAGATGCTGTGAAATAAAAGAAGTCCAGATGGTAAACCGTTATATACAGAACAAGGCGTTGATATACAGCATAAAATATTTGTATAAGTGTGAATATGTGTCGGACAGTGACAAAGAAGATATTAAAATGGAACAGATAAGCGGACCAGGTAGCGCAATAAGAGTCTCATTGAGTAGCGAATAACGGAAACATAAACAAGTCAATTCGATATGATGGCGTACCAGAAGGGTACTAAAATCCAAAGAAACAAAGGCACAAACCTGTGAGGTCTATTGGACGGTGAGCCTAACATCGCATTCATCTTCACCGACTTTTTGAATAAATATCGGCAAAACAGATACAACAACGAAGGACATTTTGGACGATGATCCGAATGTATTCAAAAAAAGTATATGTACCAGAAAAGCAAAGAAACGAAGAAAATATTTATAATGTTTACTCCGACAGAAAATCTTTAGCGGTACGATAATCACTGTCCTTTGATCACAGGTTACTTACAGACACAGTAAACCATCAACATCAACAGGTTAAGTATGAAAAGAAGTTCAGATTGCACCATAACACCCCGTGTATATTGAAGAAGTAACAAAGAGAATGAAACAAAACCTCAGAGCAGGAATGAAGCCGGTCAGAACACTGTTCCAGAAACAACTAAAAAAGCATGCCACATTTAAACGAACAGAAAATCCCCAAGATTGTCGATCTTTTACAGAACCTCGAAATTTAGCGTGGACTTCACAATGAAAACTTGTCTCGAAACCTGACAGAAAATCCAAAGAGTTTCTGGTCGTATGTAAATTATGCTACCGAAAAGACACAATCAATACCTTCTCTGCGTGATAGGGAGAGAAATACTATCGATGACAATGCTGCTAAAGCAGAGTTACTAAAAACAGCCTTCTGAAATTCCTTCACCAAAGAAGATGAACTAAATATTCCAGAATTCGAATCAATAACAGCTGCCATCATGAATAACTTATAAGTAGATATCCTGGCAGTAGTGCAGCAACTTAAATCACTTAAGAATAGCAAGTCTTCTGGTTTAGACAGTAAGCCAATTAAGTTCATTTCATAATATACTGATGCAATAGCTCCCTGCTTACCAACCATATACGTGGGTTGGAACTTTAATAGTGGCAACTACTTATTTACAGCTCGTACAAAATAGATACGTGTTTCAAAGTTTTACTGACCTTCAAAGTAGTCACCAGCAACGTGTATAACCCGTTTCCAGCGATTTGGGAGTCGTAGGATACTCTTGGCAGTGCCAGTTAAGTTGACAGAGCGGCGCGGTCTATTGCCCGACGAATTTGTAGCAGCTCTGAAGCGAATGCCGTGAAGTGTTTCCTTCAGCTTATAAATCGAGTTGAACTCACGGGGGCTTAAGTCAGGGGAGTGCAGTAGGTAGTATAGCACTTAGCAGTCCCATCAGTCAAACAAATCAGTAACAGCTTGCACTGTACGTGCTTGAGCATTGTCCTGCAAAATGATGGTCAGGTCCTGCAGAAAGTGTCATCACTTCTGTCTCTAGGCTGGTCGTAGGTTGTGTTCAAAAAGGAACAGCTTAGAGACAGAAGTGATGACACTTTCTGCAGGACTTGACCATCATTTTGCAGGACAATTCTCAAGCACGTACAGTGCAAGCTGTTACTGATTTGTTTGACTGATGGGGCAGCTAAGTGCAATACCACCTATTGCACTCCCCTTACTTAAGCCCCCGTGAGCTCAACTCGATTTCTAAACTGAAGGAAACACTTCACGGCATTCGCTTCAGAGCTGCCACAAATTCGTCGGGCAATAGACAGCGCCGCTCGAACTGTCAACACAACTGGCACTGCTAAGAGTATCCTACGACTTCCACATCGCTGGCAACGGGTGACTAATTTGAAGGTCAGTAAAACTTTGAAACACGTATCTATTTTGTACGAGCTGTAATTAAATAGTTGTTACTACTGAAGTTCCAACCCTCGTGCAACCGCACGTTCGACGAAAGATCCGTGCCCAAAGACACACAGTCAATAAGTATTTAGAAAACATCATTCTTGTGAAATGCAGCTAGCTCTTTACTTACACGAAGCTTGAGTAATGTCGATAAGGGATTTCAAACTGACTCCGTATTTCTGGATTCCCAGAAGGCTTTCGACACTGTGCATCACAAGCACTTGTACTCACATTGCGTGCTTATGGATTATCGTCTCAGTCTGTAGCGTAGCCGGCCGCGGTGGCCGTGCGCTTGTAGGCGCTGCAGTCCGGAAGCGCGGGACTGCTACGGTCGCAGGTTCGAATCCTGCCTCGGGCATGGATGTGTGTGATGTCCTTAGGTTAGTTAGGTTTAAGTAATTCTAAGTTGTAGGGGACTGATGACCTAAGATGTTAAGTCCCATAGCGCTCAGAGCCATTTGAACCACCTGTAGCGTAGAAAACTATTACGAGTTTTCATCTTGCATTGAAAGTGCAGCTTGTGTCAGAGCCAGGAGGAGAGCGGATTTTGTTCTGATGCTGGTACAGCTGACGCTGGCTGTCGTGCCGGGCGAGCCGTGTACTTGACTGAAGTTGCTTGCAGTACGTTACACATATTCTCCATGAATCTGAAGACATACGGCTGAATATTAATCGAGTTTTTCATACTTCGTATACCAAATTCTATAGACAACAACACCATAGAGTTAAAATTTTAAACCAGTAACTTAAGTACTTACGGAGATATAGGTTGTTACCTGAAACACATAATATCTGTGCTGACTGTGAAACTGAATTAGAGACTATAATATCAATCTAAACTACAACAAGAGGATAGGCTCACATAATCTAATTTTCTGGAATTTTCTTTAGTTTCATTACTAAGATTTCTGACTTAATTAAATGCACTTTGGAAAATTATTATTTCATTCTATTTTGGTTTTGTGAGTGTTTTGGAGAGGCCTAGAGAGTGAATGGAGGACATGCGAAAAGTGAGAATTTGATATTTTATTAAAACTATGTAAATGTATGCGTTAGGAAGTTGTTGTGCAATACGAGAATTTGTGACGTATGTCCGAGTCAGCTTCATTTTTTAAAAGGCAGCCAGGAAGGGCTTGGAGTATTAAACCAAATCGTATTTTGTTTTCGCTAAATTTTATTTAGTTTCTGAATTACGACATTTCTAGTCTTAAGTACTTGTGGTAATCTGATTGGCTGACATTAGAAATCCCGTGAATATAGAAATGCTCGAGATGATCTGATTGACTGCATAACTTACTAGCCAATAGGAATCCAGCATTTTCCGCTCGTTTGGATAGGACTTAGTGTCTCAGCTTTATGAGTCGTGACAGTCGCTCGGGACCCGTCTTCCTGTAAATATCCGTGCTAAATCGTGCTGATAAAATTTGTACCTGAATGAAGAAAAACGTGCGTTTGATCGGTTCTCCTGTCGTTGACGGAAAGTATGGAGTATTTTGTGAAAGTTTGAGCTTTGTGAGTGATTTATTTTGGGAGATATTCACTTGTAAACATTTCAAGCGGTACATAAACTCCGCGTGCCGTATTTCGTGCAGATTACGAGACATTGTGGCGATCACTTCTTTACGAGAAGCCTGCTAAACTACTGAAAGTGTTAACTCGCAAGCAGTCGTGCTTCAGTGACTGTTTAGGACGTTCAAAATATCGGATTGGAGTAAATATCTTCTGAGTGCTTTCGAGTGTGAACTTGTAACGGAGAGAGTCAGTAACATTGCATAATTGATATTGGGTTATTAAACATGGACTTGGTAGCCATTTTCCGCGTTTTACAGACAATAAATCAACTGAAATGAAATTTTAGACATTTTTTTCGAACGAGTCATGCAATAATCGTGCTGATTTTAACTGACTCTCAGCTACTGCCAATGGACTGGAGTCATGTGGCCTTTGCGTGGTGGGTATTTAATCAAATTTTGGTCAGCGCTGCTTTTTCTTGCTAAACCAGTATCTACCATCGCAGAGTGAAGGGGAAAACAACCTGAAACGTAGCCAGGTAGGTGGACTAATTGTTTAAAGGACAGTGAGAGACTAACCCGCTCCACTACGTTTGGTGCATTTAGCGGCCGGGGAAAGTAAAGGTCAGCGTCGAATGAGCTTTAAAAGCAGAAATGTAAACCTGTGACAGAAAGACCTACTCGTGTGCAGATAAACTTTTGAACTGAAGCGACAGAAGGAGGACTTACACCCAGTGCAGATACTGTGAACTGTGTGCAATATTAGGGGATGGTTAGGACACAGCAGGCAGAGAGCCCAGCGAACTACAAGAACGCCTACGGAAGCTGCCGGAAGCAGCGTCTGTAGAAGAATGACAGGAAGAGCAGTTGGCAGCCGTGGACGGTGCTGTGGGGGCCCAGGAACAGGACCTGAGCTGGCAGATTTTGGCGGACGGACTCGCAGTAGCATCTCCCCGTGCTAATAACGTTGAGAAAAAGCTAAGTAGTGTTTGATTCCTATGGTGAGTGAGTGTGGAAAGGAACTTGTCAACACGGAGAAAAGCGGTAAAATGGTTCAAATGGCTCTGAGCACTATGGGACTCAACTGCTGAGGTCATTAGTCCCCTAGAACTTAGAACTAGTTAAACCTAACTAACCTAAGGACATCGCAAACTTCCATGCCCGAGGCAGGATTCGAACCTGCGACCGTAGCGGTCTTGCGGTTCCAGACTGTAGCGCCTTTAACCGCACGGCCACTTCGGCCGGCAAAAGCGGTAAAGGAAGGAGGGTGTAGATTTTGGTGTTTCAGTACTTGCAGACGATAATATGAAAGGAAATTTTAGTTTTGATGTGTCTCAAATTAATGACAGTGGTTTTCCAAATACAGCACCTGATAGTATTGGGCAAGACACGGTGGAAGCTGATGTTAAGTTGGTATCAGGTCTTGTGAAGGAAATAAAAAGAGTCAGGTTTTGAAGTTGATGACAAAAATATAAAAAATAAGTAGGGAACAGGCATCTGGTCCTAATGTTAAATTAGTGCCATTTACTGTTACTGAAGCGAAAATAGAACCAGCACTGGAGGTGAGGGAGCAGAAAGTTAGCATTGAGACCACGTTCCAAAACATCATGAAACGAACGGGTGGTATTAGCATTAGTATTATGAATGGAGTAAGATCTGAAATAAATGGATGAAGTAATGAAATGAACAGTAAAATAAGTGGACTGGGCAATGAAATGAGCAGCAATATGAATACAAAAAAAACTTGGGTCTAAAGTCGATAGTAAAATAAGTTTATTAGTTTCTCAAATTAATCAGGGGTTTATAAAACAGCCAGAACAGTTTGATAATAAATTGAATAATTTTAAAAAGAAAATTCAGGGAGAAATGGATCACAGAATATCAGGCTTGAGTTATTCTGAAAAATAAATGAGCTTAACGAAAGAGTGAAAGGACAAATTTGCTATGCGAAACAAGAATGTAAGTATGATACAGTGAGAGTAAAAGATGAGCCAACTACCCATATAAAACAAGTTGCTGAAGGTACTAAACAGTTAACTGCTGACGTGAATAAAGTACAGGCTCAAGTAGATCATGTAATGAGAATCATAAGATTCTGGCTAGTAAAATTTAAGGACGAAAGCGACAAATTTAAACTGTTTGGAGGGCATGTGTGTGCAAGAATAACTGATTTACAAAAAGAACTTATTAAAATTTAGTGTAGAAGTAAATGGTAACCTACAAGTGCGTGATATTAAACAAATGTAGAACAGACAGTTACTAACAGTAGTGGTAATATAGTAATAGTGTTGTCATAAACATCTGAAATTGCTTATGTTAACGACAGACAGTTGTTGAGATTTGATTCAATAATAGCGTGCATCCCAAAGACTTCTGGAATGATTTTGAGTACGTGTTGCATAGGTCCCGGAATGATAAACACAAAATAGGCATTGTAGTATCTAATCTTATAGGAGAAGCTCGTGTTTGGGGAAATTTAGCTGTAGACCAGTATCACGACATGGAAAGCTTTAAACAGGCCCTAAGGAAAAAGAAAACAGATGGAAGTATTAAATAGCTTTTGGTCAGTTTAGAAGTATAACCCAAAGAAAGACACTATTTAGAGATTTGTGCACAAGTGGGTAACTACTTTGTCTTACATCACTACCAAGTTAGAAACAGAACAAATTATAATGGGGTTAGAGACCACGTTGCTAACAATCACAGAGGAAGGTCCAGAGGACGACGGTGTTTTACTGGAAATAGAAATTACGCCAGGAACAGGACTGACAGTTATGAAAATCAGCAGTCAGCCGAGAGAGCAGAACAGCATTACAGACAGCCGAATAAACGAAATGCTGCGTCTAATGGCAGGGTTGGGGTGGGGAAAACCAACAGCAGTCTGTCAGGATGTTGCGTTTGCAGACTGCCAAAACGTAGGTTAAGTCCACTAGCAAACCCTTTGTAAACCAGCAACAAACAGAAAACAGTAGTGGTACACCTAATATAAACATACTGGAGGAAAGGGAGGAAGTGAGAACACTTAGTTTTCAGGAAAATGTGGTAGAATTTTGTGGTAGAAATGTTGTAGAATATTAGATGAAAATCGCGCATCTGGGACCCAGGTTAGCAAGGAAAGAGCTGTCTGATGAGACTATGGAGCAGGATCTTAGTCTAACGGAGCACTACAATACTAAAGAGGACCCTTTAGGGTATGTGGAAGAAAGCACTGTATATGGGGAAAATGTAGCAGAGGAGGAAGATACACCGGTGGATGAAGTGTTAGGTAGAACAGAGGAGATTCTGTATGATAGTAATAGAGCGGTTTCAGATGTCGAGGAAGGTGAAAGTAGAATGGAAGAAAGCTCGTTGGACAGTGACGCAGCTACAGAAGTAAATGAATCTGGGCGCCATTTTGAAAATTCTGACAACATAGAAGGGAGTGTTACAGAATCTGAGAGAATTAGAGAAGGAGATTTATGTTTTGACTTGTCACTGACAGACAGTAATTAAAGTTGCCACAATTACAGAAGAAGAAGATTCTATAAATACGTGTGTTATTTCCACAGAAGATATATGATTTGACAGATGTGAGGTGGTGCAGGATTTATTGGAAGAACCAGATCCTGAAACTGTTGAAGAGCCGTCAGGACAATCTAGACTGGAGGTTGCAGTGTTTAGTGAAAAAGTTCCTTATTTACTTGGTAGTGGTTCAGATGCATGTGCAGTGTCAAAAATTTCGTAGATGTATTCCTAATTAGAAAGAAATATTTATTATGTCTGTCTCCACAACCCAAGAAAACATTGTAGTAGCCACAAGTTTTAAAAGTAAGAAAGCAGTAACTCACGAGGTCAAGTTATCTTTTAAGATTCAGGGTGAGCAACTGTGCCAGAACTTCCTGATAATTTTCGGGTTAAGTGTGGAAACGTTGGTTGGGGAAAATTTTTGCAAAAATACAAAGAGAAGGTTGATTTTGGGAATAACATTACTGTTGATGGAAAGTATGTAACAGAGACATCTGGAGGAAGACAGCGATATCGATCAGGTGTGCGATGTGCTGTACCTATACGTTGCTGCAGGAAGAAAGTGGACACCTTTGGGTGCAATGAGTATGTAGACAGGAAAGAAATAGGTCCTGATAAAATAGAAAACATCAGGATCATAAGTGAAGACCTAAAGAAGTATGTACGGAAAGATGACGGGGCAGTAGTAACTAACTGGCTTCAGGGCACGCGCATTCTTTGCCACGTCAGGCGGCTGACGAATGCCAGGCGTCCTGAGTTGTTGGCAAAGTTACTAATGTGATTAACAGTGAATGAAAAATGAGTGATCAAAATGCGTGAAACTTTTCTAGAATAAGATACTGTAAAATGTGTGATGAAATGTGCTTCTTCCTTTTTATGTAAAAGTTTCAGAACAGAGGCAGTACTGTAATGATTATCAACGTACAAAGCCAAGAGATTTCATACACAGATCAAGGTGAACAGGTTGTACACTGTATGACCACTGCAAGCTGAGGCAGTTGTTATAAATGTTTTCAGTCAATTTTCATTCATTGTGTATTTGTGTATATTATGTAAAGCTTATGAAACAGTAGGTATTAGACTTCATATGTTAATATACTGTAAAGTTAAGAAGAAATGTATTTATCAGTATTTGAGTCTAAAGTTGGAAAGATTTACGATCAGAAGTAAACACCTTTCATAGTAAAGAGAGATGTTTTCCAGCAGTGACTTGCTTGAGTGAATCTGAGTCTGAAGTGTTTCTTAATAACTGCTGGTTTGGAAACTGAGTTGGGTAAAGATAAGCACAGTTACAGTACTATTTACATTTGGTTAGTAAAGGTTAGTTCACTTTTTACTGAAAAATACATTTTCTGAAGAAGTGGAGAAATGTTAATACTATACATCTAAGGTCAATGAAATCCAAAAAATTGTCTTTCTAAATGTACCGATGATGACAAGAAATTAATAATGCTAATGATTGTTTGGCTTAGGCATACTCTGTTTTGCAGGTATGCCCCTAATGTAAATCGAATATGAGACTCACTTGAACCTGACAGATGAGATGAGATGATGACAAGAAATTAATAATGCTAATGATTGTTTGGCTTAGGCATACTCTATTTTGCAGGTATTCCCTTAATGTAAATCGAATATGAGACTCACTTGAACCTGACAGATGAGATGACGTTGATATTTATAAAGTATACAGGTGTGGAATTGGTGTAAGAATAAATGTGAAAAGAAATTCTCATGCTGTTTCATAAAAAAGTAGGCGCTGAAGATATGTAATTTTTATAGAACCTCACCACAATGAAAAGTTTGTGAAAGATAGGGAATGGTCCCCCTCTCGTACTATCGTCGAATAGGTAATTTTGAGGACCCCAAAAATAGCACTTTTTGTGAGAAGTTTGTGAAAAAGTGTACTTAGTTAAAAGAGAGAACCCTTCGTAGTACCTCTACATAGTATACATTACGTACCGGTAATGTTGTAAAAGGTTTTCTTATGAATGCTCGCCATAATGGATTTCGGGAATAGCTTATATTTGTAATATACTTAAGTCTTTATTTTTTTAACCGTGACCCAAATTTGATATTAGTTGGTCAATCTGTTAATTACTTTTTATAATCATTCATCATTTCCAGCAAAGGGAGGTGTTCCCCTAACAATTTCATCTGCATCTACATCTACACGTATATGTTTCGTCGAACCACCTTCACAATATTTCTCTACTACTCCACTCTCAAACAGCGAGCGGAAAATATTGTTTTGAAATTTTTTTTGATCTTCTGATGACTTTATGAGGCGGTAAATGACAGATCCATTTGCAAACAAGCTAAGGCTGCTGTTCAGATTGTCTCCTTATATAGATAAGGGACAGCAGAGAGTCTGTAACACTACTCTGGGAAACGCCGGAAATCGCTTCTGTTTTACTCGATGACTTTCCGTCAATTACTACAAACTGTGACCTCTCTGACAGGAAATCACGAATCCAGTTGCGTAACTTGCGGCTGGGTGGGTTGGTCTCTCACTACCTTTTAACAGTCAGTCCACCTACCTGGATAGGTTTCAGGTTGTCTGCCCCTTCACTCTGCGAGGGTAGATACTGGTTTAGCCAACAAAAGCAGCGTTGACGAAAATTCGACTAAATACCTACCACGCAAGTTCCACATAACTCCAGTCCATTGGCAGTAGCCGAAAGTTAGTTAAACTATAGAGCGGTCGGGTTTCTTGCATGACTCGTTTGAAAAAATGTCTAAAATTTCCTTTAAGTTGGTTTATTTCAAGTACATTTGAGGTTCATTAAACGGAAAAATTATAAATACGACGTAATTCTAACTAAACAAACGAAAACTAGTTACCTACGGATTCCTTAGAATAGTTTGAATGCCAGAAAGGTTATTGAAAAATAAAAATTTACGAAACATTTAACCCTGTTACAGTAATACATCGAATTGTTATGACTTGGACTTGATAGCAATACATCGAAATTATTTACAAAAATTGTTACAGAAAAATGTTACCTACACAACTCAAATTTTTTATTCATTGCAACGAAAAAAATGTCAATCTGACAGAAATTATTACAATTGAATTTTTGTTTCACACTCGCTTCACCTTACCGTCCCTTCCCCCCCCCCCCCCCCCCCCCCACCATTTTCATTGTAAAATGAAAAAACCTACTGAATTACTTCACGGAAACTACCTTCAAATAAAAGGCACTTTGCTGTGTGTCCCTTATCTTTTTCGAAACAAGCTTTTGTTGTTAATCAAGTTTCTTTGTATCCCCTCTGGCAAAAAATGCAGTCATTCTCCCAGTTTCCAGATGGAAGATTGTGCCACAAGTTGTGATATTCTTGCAATGGCTAGACTGAAATGACGAAGATCCTTATCTCGTTCGTAAAGTATATCACCTACGGAACTAAAAATGCAACGTTTTAAATTACATTCTTCCATTAGTACTGTGAAATATGAAAGGGAACCCGACATTGCCTAAAACACCACTTGTCGACTGGAAGGTAACTGCGTGTGGACAGCAAGTTAGTCCTCTGACTGTTAATGTTGGTTCTGAAAAGTATAACTGCTTCGCCTTTGTCTGCTGGTGACTGAGATACAGTCTGTTAGTGTAGAGACGAACAACATGCGAGTGGAGTGACAAATCTGAACACAAACACTGAATACTGAAGCTGCTTTCTTGTAAGTGGCTCCACGGGTTCAGACAAGCTTCCCAGGGATGGCCCCGCGTATTATCCTCCTGACTCGGAACTGGGCCTAATTACTGGAACGTCGATGCGTGCAACCTACTGTGTTAATTAGTCATTGTCGACCTAATCAAGCGTAGCGGGAACCGTGTTATGGTCAAGTGTGCATCCAGACTCCCTTGAGGAACAGCAGATACCTCAGGGGACGAACGTAATTAGTGGACCTGAGGTACTCTTGGGAACAGTCTACTGGTATGATTGGTAACGTACTGGTGGCTAGAATACTCATCCAAAGTTCATACTTTCGATTTAAATAAAGCCCAAGATTACAAAGTATTACTGTTGTGTTAGGATCTACGAGTATAATGTCTCTCCGAAGAAAGACTAGAAATCTTGAAATATCTACTTATAAGAGGAGGGACAGAAACAGCTCGGTATGTAGTCTTAGCAAGACAGACAATTTTGTTGTAGTACATTCGCGTTACTCACATACTAACACAGTTAATGTCCAAGACAATAATGGAAGGGTTTCCTTTTGTTCTGAATGCTCTCGTGTACAGAGTGAGTTATTAGGTTACCTTGCCGTTCCACTATTAGTGACAATTTTTAGTAGGTTTTAAGTTGAAACTAAAATTAATTAAGGTGAATAAGTCGTGCTTCAGGAGATAATTACCAATCAAAAGCCCATATAACAATGGACCGCAACGAAATCTTACATAACTAAACCAAAAGATCAGCAAAGCAGTCGAAAAAATTCTGTCATTTGGAGACACGCTGAGATGAGGTATCAGATACCAGTTTCCTTGAGGTACCACTGCAGAAACGTAAATAGCGTGCACTTTTTTAACTTAATGAATACAATTGTTTGCCTTGCATTCCAGACGTAGGAAAAGAAGTTGAAAGTAACAAACAAATTATGCTACTTGTTGCGAAGCCTTCTTACAAGTGATTCTTGTATCTGTACTAAATGTAAGAACTTATACCCACCAGTTGTCAAGCACTTGAAATATTTATTGCGAAGTGTTTGGGTACTAAGTTACCCCATAGCACTTGATAATGGGATTATGTATTCCTAAAGTATGTGGTGATAAATATTTCTCTAGTTTGACAAGTGGTGAGTAAAATTGTGAGCTCTGAAATTACATTATGTTTGACGATTCTATGTCGAAGGCAGAATCTTTATAATATTAACGATATAGTAGTTGGAAACGCAGCTATCAGAAGGGTAATATGGTCTTGTAAATTTTGTCGAGTTTTAAATACGCGAGCAAAAGCTCCCATTACTTCGTTCTCACGTATGCTGGTGGCACCTCCTGCGAGTGCAAGAGTTTCCCGGTACGTGCTGGAAGGCTGGAGGAGGTTACTGGGATAAATTTCATGAAATCCGATACACAATGAGACGAATCGCCGGAAAAGAAATCGTTGCGACCGCTCCCCTTTCCCGCCCAGCTCCACCCACCCACCACCCCGCTGGCTGAACGGAAATCCTGAACCCGTAGGTGCGAGTGGGCAGAGCATGTTACTGACAAGGCGGCGAAGCCATCACGCATGATTTTATCACTAACGGAAAGAAAATTGCAATGTGCAGCGATACGTATGGCTCTTAGCCCAGGTGAGAAAAGCATGCTTTCTTGTGAGAAGTATACAAAAATTAGAACTCGGGATACAAGAATTTTGTAGCATATTTCATCTTATCTATTACTAACTGAGAATAATGTCTCCTAAGCCGACTTTTTTTTGAAGCAGAAATAAATTAAATAACGATATTGAACTCCATTTAGTTACTTGTAAAAAAGAGTTATATCCTCATACGAGACTAAAAAGAGCTCGGCTCGCAGCAGTCATAGAACGTAGCTTACTGCATCTAGTAGGTAAAGTTTTACGCTGAGTGGAATAAATTTTTCAGAGACGGACTTGAATTGGTCGCTGATATTAATACTCTAATGACCTTAACTCTGAAATAGCTTTCGCAATTCTTATCCGTAAATTATTTGAGTGTTGTTAGTAGTTCATAGATTTTGAGAGCACAAGAATTTTTCCATGATTTGCAATACACTACACGTTGCGTGGCGTATGTCATAATGCTCATACTACACTCCTGGAAATTGAAATAAGAACACCGTGAATTCATTGTCCCAGGAAGGGGAAACTTTATTGACACATTCCTGGGGTCAGATACATCACATGATCACACTGACAGAACCACAGGCACATAGACACAGGCAACAGAGCATGCACAATGTCGGCACTAGTACAGTGTATATCCACATTTCGCAGCAATGCAGGCTGCTATTCTCCCATGGAGACGATCGTAGAGATGCTGGATGTAGTCCTGTGGAACGGCTTGCCATGCCATTTCCACCTGGCGCCTCAGTTGGACCAGCGTTCGTGCTGGACGTGCAGACCGCGTGAGACGACGCTTCATCCAGTCCCAAACATGCTCAATGGGGGACAGATCCGGAGATCTTGCTGGCCAGGGTAGTTGACTTACACCTTCTAGAGCACGTTGGGTGGCACGGGATACATGCGGACGTGCATTGTCCTGTTGGAACAGCAAGTTCCCTTGCCGGTCTAGGAATGGTAGAACGATGGGTTCGATGACGGTTTGGATGTACCGTGCACTATTCAGTGTCCCCTCGACGATCACCAGTGGTGTACGGCCAGTGTAGGAGATCGCTCCCCACACCATGATGCTGGGTGTTGGCCCTGTGTGCCTCGGTCGTATGCAGTCCTGATTGTGGCGCTCACCTGCACGGCGCCAAACACGCATTCGACCATCATTGGCACCAAGGCAGAAGCGACTCTCATCGCTGAAGACGACACGTCTCCATTCGTCCCTCCATTCACGCCTGTCGCGACACCACTGGAGGCGGGCTGCACGATGTTGGGGCGTGAGCGGAAGACGGCCTAACGGTGTGCGGGACCGTAGCCCAGCTTCATGGAGACGGTTGCGAATGGTCCTCGCCGATACCCCAGGAGCAACAGTGTCCCTAATTTGCTGGGAAGTGGCGGTGCGGTCCCCTACGGCACTGCGTAGGATCCTACGGTCTTGGCGTGCATCCGTGCGTCGCTGCGGTCCGGTCCCGGGTCGACGGGCACGTGCACCTTCCGCCGACCACTGGCGACAACATCGATGTACTGTGGAGACCTCACGCCCCACGTGTTGAGCAATTCGGCGGTACGTCCACCCGGCCTCCCGCATGCCCACTATACGCCCTCGCTCAAAGTCCGTCAACTGCACATACGGTTCACGTCCACGCTGTCGCGGCATGCTACCAGTGTTAAAGACTGCGATGGAGCTCTGTATGCCACGGCAAACTGGCTGACACTGACGGCGGCGGTGCACAAATGCTGCGCAGCTAGCGCCATTCGACGGCCAACACCGCGGTTCCTGGTGTGTCCGCTGTGCCGTGCGTGTGATCTTGTACAGCCCTCTCGCAGTGTCCGGAGCAAGTATGGTGGGTCTGACACACCGGTGTCAATGTGTTCTTTTTTCCATTTCCAGGAGTGTATATGTAACTGATTAAAAAGTGTTCTGTAACGACAATAGCGTTATAATAGTTTAGTTTATTTTCTCTTGTGTACAACGACGAAATTTGGTTTTACGGCAACATTCAGTGAGCGGAGTGGCCTTCTGTCGTTCGTGAAGCTTTCGAGAAAGGATCGTCTCAACTACGTACTGACTTTAAAAACAAACTTTGGTCAAAATATCTCTCTGCTCATGCCCCAGCAGCTTTCAGTCCTGGCACGTAAATTTTCTTGTTGTCGTAGATACGTAATAGTGACAATTAATAATAGACTAAGTAATAAAGAAATCACGAATTAAGAGACCCTTTCTCATAGCAGGTGCGTTGAGGAACAATCACATTTTGCAGTTTCTGCTAGACCCCTCTGTAGAATTACTAAAATGTGTGGAAAACGTTTATTTGGATGCATGCAGTCATTTCATCGTAAAGGCTGCAGCCCTAAAATGCATGTTTTTTGCTGTTAAGTAGGAGTGTAAAAAATCATTTGCACATTATCTTGATCATTTCCACATCGAATTCAGCCATTGACACTGTAAAAGGTTCCTCTTTACCCGTAGTACCGGGGAGCGAAACATACGCGGAATCCACTATTTTGGTTCCCCGTACAGCAGAGGGCAAGCGTCACAATTTATAAATTCATTAGTTACGTACTCGTTTTTGGCTTTACACACAGTTGACCGAGAACAGCTGCGATATGCGGCTCTCTTGAAGGATGTAACAAATTTTTTTTCCTCCTATGTACTTAATATGAATCGATTCGAAAGTGATATCACTTTTCGTTAGTTACCCTTGCTTTCAAAGTTATGATATTTCATTTTTACTACAGATTTCTGTTAATACCGAATCAAAAGTGTGCAGATTTAAATATAAGTAACCTTATTTATAAATAGATTACTTTTAATGCACTTTTGATTTATGTTAATATGTGAAACGTCTGGTTTTATTTTAAAAGTCTGTTTATTTAAAAGAAGAACTATTTCCGGTAGACTTTAATTATCCTCTCTATTTGTAACATTTGCAATGTACAAGGAGACAGTTGTGAGTAGAGAGATAATGTGAGAGGTGGAAATAAGTTAAGGAGGATCGTTTATACAATGAGGAAAGAAGAAGTTTTTAGAGGTTTTTGGTAAGTGGAGAAGAGGGAAAAAGATTTATAGGAATGAGAAAAAATTGAAGTGGAGCGGTTTTTGGAGAAATTGCAAACGTAACGAATAGTTAGTAATGGCAGCTTGGTGGAATGTATTGGCAAGCTTGTAATCGAACATCAAGTGTATGAAGCATCCAGAGACTTTAGAGGCGGATCAAGAAAAAAGGAGCGGATCTAATAATGGAAGAAGAAGCGAGATTAATTTTCTGGTGAAGAGTTCAAAACGAGAATAGGAAAAGAGCGGAGGTCAAGAGACATTTATGGTTGACAACAGCGAGGTTGTGATTGAAGAGCTGAAAAGCTAACTGGACTCTGGTTTAAATCTGGCGGGAAGAAGGTGAGTGAACTGTGTTTTACACAACGTCAAGTTACGTGAACATTATTGGTCAGCAATGTGGGAGGTATATGTGGACTGCGTAGTGCAAGCGGACTTTGGCACGAGAACTCTCTATCGGAACCTGTTAACATTATATGGACTGTAGCTGGCAATTAACTATTTACGACTGGGAAGGCGTAGAACAAGCGTGTGGAAATTTTTGTAAAAAAGTGCACTTCGCTCTTCAAATATACAGTGTGAATCACCTAAAACTTGCACTGCAAATATTGCGGAAATGGAAAATGCCATTAAAGTACGGTTTTCACAGAACGCATTCGTAATTAGAGGCTCGTATTGTTAGCCAATCAACAGATGTAATAATACTTAGAAAATGTATTTTTTGTGCAAACTTACACGTTTTTAGATGGAACAATTCCTATGGACATTAACAGACTAAATCTAAGGTAAATTAGAATGTCAATCGTGTTTGCGGCAGCCGGCCGAAGTGGCCGAGCGGTTGTAGGCGCTACAGTGTGGAGCCGAGCGACCGCTGCGGTCGCAGGTTCGAATCC
This sequence comes from Schistocerca cancellata, assembly GCF_023864275.1. Lineage (NCBI taxonomy): Eukaryota > Metazoa > Arthropoda > Insecta > Orthoptera > Acrididae > Schistocerca > Schistocerca cancellata. The sequence goes on from NC_064628.1 coordinate 195,912,341, forward strand.
TGCCTCGGGCATGGATGTGTGTGATGTCCTTAGGTTAGTTAGGTTTAATTAGTTCTAAGTTCTGGGCGACTGATGACCTCAGAAGTTAAGTCGCATAGTGCTTGTTTTTTTTTTTTTTTGAGTCGTTTACGAGATATGGTATTTTGAAAAGTTCCCGTACTGACACTTGTACAATAACCTGTGGTAGTACACACTAAAGAACAACAAAAATGCATACACGAGTCGTTTACGAGATATCGTATTTTGAAAAGTTCCCGTACTGACACTTGTACAATAACCTATGGTAGTACACACTAAAGAACAACAAAAATGCATACACGAGTCGTTTACGAGATGTCGTATTTTGAAAAGTTCCCGTACTGACACTTGTACAATAACCTGTGGTAGTACACACTAAAGAACAACAAAAATGCATACACGAGTCGTTTACGAGATATCGTATTTTGAGAAGTTCCCGTACTGACACTTGTACAATAACCTGTGGTAGTACACACTAAAGAACAACAAAAATGCATACACGAGTCGTTTACGAGATATCGTATTTTGAAAAGTTCCCGTACTGACACTTGTACAATAACCTGTGGTAGTACACACTAAAGAACAACAAAAATGCATACACGAGTCGTTTACGAGATATCGTATTTTGAAAAGTTCCCGTACTGACACTTGTACAATAACCTGTGGTAGTACACACTAAAGAACAACAAAAATGCATACACGAGTTATGTGGAGTCTGTGCTGTAATGAGACAACTGACCGTCACCGGCAGCGGCAGTACACGCTTCGAGTCTGGTACGGAACGACTGCTGCACACGTGCTAGAGTTTCAGCGGAGATCCCTGAGTAGGCTGCAATAATACGTCTTTCAGAGTTCCCCACAGAAAAATGTCTACAGGCGTCAAATCTGGGGAACAGGCCGGCCAAGGTACAGGTCCTTCGCGTCCTATCCAACTATTTGCAAACAATTCGTGAAGACATGCTGTAGTTCCTCGTGCAATGTGGGTGGACAGCCATCATGTTGGTACCATAGGTTTCTCGTAGTCGCAGGTGAACATCTTCTAGCATCCGTGAAAGATGGTCTCTTAGGAGACTGCGATAATTCTGCGCTTTCAGTGTTCCGACTTTGAAAAACGGGCCTATGAGGTGATGGTTCACTATCCCACACCACACGTTTACACTCCACTGACGCTGAAGTTCCACGTGACGAAGCCAACGGTGGATGTCAACGGATCAATAGTGCGTTTCACGTGGCCATGATTGGTAAATGCGCCTTCAGCACTAAACGAGAAACATGATACATCTGGATTATCCTGTCTTAAAGCACATACACGGAAGTTAACACGATTATCATAATCTTTTCTATGCAGCTCTTGATGGAGAGAGATGTGATAGTGATGGAATGTATGTCGATGGAGAATGCGTAGGACAGTTGCCTGACTCGTGAAACTTCCTCGTGTGATTGCGTAGGGCCTAACGTGCCGATCAACTGCAACAGCAGCAAGAGCATTAATTTTCCCCTCTTCTGTCGTCACTTGTTTTCGTTTGTTGCATTGTCTATGTGTTATACTACATCTTTCACGTAACTGCTTAAAGAGGCTGATAAATAATTGTCGAGATGGTTGACAACTATTGGGATATCTTGCCGCATACAGCGTACAGGAACGAACTGCATTCTTCCTACACTCGCCATACACCATGAGCATGGTGGTTTTTTCTGCGTTGTTAAACCCCATCGGACACTCACGACCTACTGCTTGGATTGTCACACACGAACTGACTAACAAGTCGCCACGCACTCAAGGAACTCTCAAGGACACTGTATGCAAACATAACAACGTCGTTCCTAGCAACTACCCAGTCTGAACGGCACAAACAAGAGTCGGTGTGGAATGTTTTATAAGTTCGATATCTCATAAACAACTCGCACTAGATTCCTGAAAGAAAGACCACTTGCAATCTAATTTATCTTACTTTTAGTTTGTTATAGTCAATTGGAATTGTTTCATTTAAAAAAGGGTGTATTTGCACAAAAGATACACATTCTAAGTATTATTACAGTCTGTTGATTGGCTAGCAACGCGAAACCCGACTACTAATCCACTCTGTGAAAACCGCATATCAATAACACTTCCCATTTCCACAATATTTGCTGCGCAAGTCTTAGGTGATTCACCCTGTATATGAATTGCAGGAGTACCTCGTTGCCATAAACAGTTTGTGTTTTTGTATAGATATCGTCTCTAAATCCTATTCAGAAGTTTTTCATGGAGATATTGTAACATCTCCTATCGTTGAAGTGATTTGTGGAGCTACAATTTTGGTGTAAACAATTTTAGTGAGTTTATTAAAACAAAAGCCGGGGTCAACACTGTCATAGATCATCAGTATAACTGATCCAGAAATTATGTCACCCAGCTTCTGCTGTCAGCAGTAGGTAAGAGCATCGCAGACATAGATTTCTGGGAACGTTAGGAACAATAACAAAACAAAAAAATAACTCCGCAACTTCCAATATGTCAAGGTAGTTCAATGAATTTATAAAAATATTTTTTCCTCCTGGTTATCCTAACCTGCATTGTGAAAATTGTAGAAAATAAATTCAAGTTATTAGTATTCACAATAACTTTCATTGTGTACTCAGCAACAGTAATTTCTTGCGTAATGATTTAATAGAAAGCTTATGTGTGTATAGAGCAAGTCACACCCAGGTTTCTTGAGAAACGTTTGGAAGTTCGGCCACAGCCTTTAGGTCCTATATCGTAACTTCATATTAAGGAATTCCTGACCTAAATGGTTGTTTGGTAGTTCTGCTTTAACGTAGACGCCAATATAGATCATTAATGAACCCCACTCCGTTAGCACGTACGGTATTACGAGTAATTACTATTTTTGTAATTTATTATTCCGTAATTTGTATAATATAATTCAGTATGAGAGTATGTATTTATGGATGTTACCAATTGAAATGCGTGGGGCTGAGCGGTAACGAAGATGTTTCGTTTATCAGTGCAGGTTGGTATCAATTAAACAGATGTGAGAAAGGGATGGCCGTGAATGAGTGGCAAAGAGAGAAACTGGAACATATTCAGTAAAATAGTACGTATATGCAGAATAGATCTGACAGCTGTTTCCTTTAATCTGATTGGTCGTTAGTGAGAATACGTTCATTCTTGATAAGGATAACATCATTTTAAGGGAAGATCCAAAAAATTTTAATTTTGCTTATTTAATTTAAATTCGAAGTTTTTCAGCGAATGAAACGTTTTCTGGCTTCATTCTGGTGCAGAAACCTCACTTAGTCGTGAATTGTAGTTCGTGACTTTGCATCATGTGGAATTAATTCGAGAGAAGCGACTTTGCTGATACTCTGTTACTCACCTCTTTCTTGCATAACATGACACAAACATCATCTCTCTATATAATCAGTAGGCGTTGTAGAAAAAGCAAATATTGCGTGTTCGTTACGTTTTTGAGCTTTTAAAGTACAGGGTGGTTATGATTAAATTTCCGCTACTTGAGCCAGTGTAGTTGGGAGACTTTATTATAAGGGTAGACGTTATAGGAATTACCAGCTGCCCAGATTTATACTTATTTGATCATCTGTTAATCTCCTCCCTCCCCTTACATGTGACCATCTTATCCTCCTCCCTCTGTCAATCTGCTCCTGCTTCCTCTGCCCATCTCCTCCTCCCCCTCTAACCCTTCCTCACTCTCTCTAAGTCCGTCACCTCCTTCTCCCTCTCTTTGTTATGTGTGTAACATTAACAGCAACTGAGGACTGCCAAGTCAACTTTCTTTTTCATCTCAGTGCAGCAGTGGCCACATACATCTTCAATTATTTACTAGATGCGTTCCAGCCTCTGTCTTCCTCCGCAATTTTTACCCTCTAGTACCACGGAAGGTATTCCCTGATGTCTTATGTCCTGTCATCTTATCCCTTGTCAGTGTATGCCTTTCCTCAACGATTGAGCGCAGAACCTCCTCGTTCCTTTCCTTATCACTCCATGTAATTTTCAACATTCTGCTGTAGCACCAGACCTCGAATTCTTCGATACTCTTTTGTTCTGGTTTTCCCACAGTCTATGTTCCACTACCATACATTGCTTTGCTCCAAACGTACATTGAAATAAATCTCAGTGTTTGGTATTAACAGACTTCTCTTCGGTAGGAATACCGATTTGGCCAGTGCTGATCTGCTTTTTATGTCCTCCCTTCTCTGTCCATATTACGTAGGTTATTTTGCTGCCTAGGTTGCAGAATTCCTTGACCTCATCAACTTCGTGATCACTGGTGTTAAGTTTCTCGCTGTTCTCATTTCTGCTACTTGTCATTATGTTCGCCTTCCTTAGGTCTACTCACAATCCACATCCTGTATTCATTGAACATATCCTGTTATACTTCTTCACATTCTCTGAGGATGCCATCGTGTTCAGCGAATCTTATTCATCAGCAGATATTATTATTGGTATCCCTTCACCTTAAATTTTCATCCACTTGCACCATTTGACATTGTCGAACGCTTTTTACGGGTCGAATAATACTATAAACGTGTCCTGATTTTTCTACAGTCTTGCTCCCATTATCAAACGTAACGTCAGAACTATCTCTCTGGTGCTTCAACCATTCCAAAATCTGTTACATGACTTATCGTCATGTAACAGATCGTCAATTTTCTTTTCCTTTCTTCTGTATACCACGCTTCAGTACTTCAGCAGTGGACGCAGAACCGTAGTGTAGGCTGTCTCTCTATTAGTTTTCTTCCTACTTTCTTCCTTACCAACAAAAATCACTCTTAGGTTCACCTTGCACAGAAAATTTTGTATGTGTTTTTTATAGTTAGTAGTTGTAGTCTCTAGGTATTTAGCTGGATCGACAACCTCTAAATCTGTGTGATTTATCGCGTAGCTGAAATGTAAAGGATTTTTTTAGGACTCATGTGGAGGACCACACATTTTTTATTGTTTTGCAGTTCGTTTCGATCTTCTAATGACTTTACTAGACGGTAAACTGCAGTATCATCTGCAAACAATTCAAGAGAGCTGTTCAGACTTTCTGTTAAATCGTTCATATAGATTAGCAATAGCAGAGGGACTATAACACTTCTTTGGGGAACGCCAGATATCACTTCCGTTTCACCAGACGACTTCCCTTCGCTTACAGTGAATACTGGCCTTTACGACACGTAATCATGAACCCAGTAGCACAACTGAGAAAATACCCCATACACAAGCAATCTGATTAGAAGTCACTTGTGAATAACAATGTCAAAAGCGCTCTGGAGATATAGGAGGACGTGCTGAAAAATAATGTCTCTGGATTTCTTTTGGGAAAACTCTTAAGGCTTAAAAAAACACTTTATTAACGTGTATCGTAGCCACGTCAATGCTGAAAAACAGCGAACTGTAATCGTATCTCGAATTCGAAGAGTTCGTCCGCACATGGAGTGCCCTATCCTTCGGCATGACAATGGCAAATCACATACGAGCGTTGCCATATCTGCAGCAATCCAGTGCACTGGGTTCACTGTCATCCATCATCCCGACTTGGCCCGTCCAACTCCATACGTTTCCAACACTTAAAGAACACCTTCGAGAACATCACTGTAATATCGATGAAGCAGTGCAAGCGTATGTGAGGTTCCAGAATGAGATTTTCACTCTACAGCAGAGCGTGCACTGGTATGGAACTTCCTGGCAGATTAAAAAAGTGTGCCGGACCGAGACTCGAACTCGGGATCTAAAAATGGTTCAAATGGTTCTGAGCACTATGGGACTCAACTGCTGTCCCCTAGAACTTAGAGCTACTTAAACATAACTAACCTAAGGACAGCACACAACACCCAGCCATCACGAGGCAGAGAAAATCCCTGACCCCGCCGGGAATCGAACCCGGGAACCCGGGCGTGGGAAGCGAGAACGCTACCGCACGACCACGAGATGCGGCCAACTCGGGATCTACCTCGAACGTAGGAGACGAGGTACTGGGAGAAGTAAAGCTGTGAGGAAAAGGCGTGAGTCGTGCTTGAGTAGTTCAGATGGACGAGCACTTGCCCACGAGAGGCACACAGTTTTAATCTGCCAGGAAGTTTCGTAGGTGAGGTTGTCAAACATTCAACAGTGACAGTATCAACAAACTCGTCTCTCTTTGGGAGAAATGTGTTCGTCAACTGAGTGACTTTCTTGAGAAATGAATGTAGAAAGTTAATAACGTTTGCTTTATTTAAAAATCTTTAAGCGTTTTCACATAAAAATTTATAAACTATACTTTTCAGCATGCCTTCATACAAATATGAAATAAGTTTCACATCTCTTGTCAATAGCTCCAATTACTTCGTATGAACAAAGAGCCAACTGTGTTTCAGGTTATGTTTTGTTTTGTTCAGGATATTCCATAAACTTTGAAGCCTCACTGTAGGTCGATGTCTGTTATGTTGCTCTATAACAAAGCGGATTACTTGTTTCCTTTCCCATGTACTGGTGTGACTTGTGCTACTTTCCTGTCTTTAGATATAGATCTTTCTTTGAGCTAGGAAATTCTCATTTCTACGTATGGAAATTCGAACACAGAAATACGAAGCAATATCAATTTTGTGGAGAACTTAAACTCAGCCATGTCGGCTACCCGAAGCGTTAAGTGTGGCAAACAAATCTTTCCTCTCAGGACGCTTGAGAAGATGACGTGCCTCTAAGATACTTCCGTGCATTGTTTTAATATTTCTATACACGTTGGGTTACATAAGCGAAACAGCAAAATGTTCAGGAGGAGAATGTCACCCAATTAATCGATTCTTTAAATGAAGAAGAGGAGGTACTCTTTACTACACGCTGCTTACGAGGAGACGTTACTTCAGTGGTGACTTCTCTGAACCACCACGTCTGTTTTTCATGTAAAGGCCAAGACGCAGCAGAAAAGTTAACGAGAATCACATTCTTTCTGCATGTGTGTGAAAATAAGGGACACTAGGGTTAGGACTGCGGACAGATAACGAACCAGCAAATTATAAAAGAGAAACAGCGGAGAATCGACACCACTTTCTATACGTAAGTAGTGATAGTCACAAAACAATATTCCATAGAACATAACGGGAGCTAAGCAATGTTTATTAAAAGGTAGGTAGTGGAATCTATAAACTAAATATTACAGATGCGGAAACATAATTACTCTTCACATCATATTTCGTCCCCCCACCCTCAACAACTTAAAAAGGAACTTTTCAATCAGAAATTACGTAATATTCGTACACGTTTCTACTTTAGCCTTCGAAAACTATGAGAAATTTCTGTATCAGTAAACAACATAACAGAACATAACAGAGCACTCTTCCAGTCAATAGAGCAGACTAAACTAACAGAGCCACCAACAAATAAACAAGAATTTACAAGTAGTAGGGGGCTACGTCGTCTTTAGCGATTGATAAAGTATTATTTGAACCAAATGTGTTTCGCTAATTTAAGTATCTTCAGTGGTAATTACATCAGTTGCAGTTCTGTTAAGAAATCGGTTTAACAGTTCCCATGATAAAATTACTTTTTTATTACTCTCGTTTTCTGGCCCTTCATTATTTCCATGTGTTCTCCCATACACAGGCGTTCTGTTTTTAACACACTGGACTGGACAACACGCAATATTTCTCATTTACAAGGATTTGTACATATATATTCAGGTCATGAGTTGGTGTACTTTGTTTGTTTCGATCTCTCGGAATAATATTGTGTTTTGTTACTCATTTTACTAAGGTTTGAAGCTCCTCTTGATGTTCTTTCGTGTATACGATTTAAAATTGGGTTATTTCGAAAATTATCCTTATGCAAGAACAATTTGTTTATTTTTTTTTACCAGACATATTTCGACACCTATGTGTCATCTTCTTTCGGTAAAATTTTTATTTCTATAAAGAACGATATGAAGTTTATAATAATTGAACTGTTGTGGGCCTAAGAGTTACACTATATGCAATTTGCTTCGTTTTTTTAGACGCTCGCCTTAAAATTACACCTCTAAATAAACTGCATTACTATACATCGGTTTTTTGAGCTCTTTTTTCGTAGTTTTTTTTTACAGCATGTCATCTGCAAACTAACCATGAAGAAAATTAATGCGTATTTATAAAGAATTATTTCGTTGATAGAGGTCATGTGCGTTTCTGTACTTACATTTCTTCGTCCTGTTGCGTGTCTGGTTGGTGTCTCGATCAATGGCTATTCAGTGTACCACTTCCACACAGTTTTTCACACAATTTTTGTTCACTTGTTCACTTCACATGCACTTACACAAAATGTGTCGAAACGTGACCTGAGCAGACACTTCTGACTCCTTTCTCAGTAAGAGGTTTTATGAAATTGACGCTGCTCACTTATTCATCATTGGTCTTGTGTTTGTTGTGGCGCTAATATTGAATGTTTTGTTCAGAACTGGTGTGGTGTGGCTGCTGGGAGAGAGCTGAGTGTATGTGATGTGTATATTGGTTTTTGTATGTGGTAGCTCTCCTCTATTGTTAGTTTTAGATAGAGACTGTTGCTTTCTCTGAGACTCTTAACATCAGTCTCCATGTTATATGGTGGTGGTTTTCTTGTATCAGATGATCTGCAAAAGAGGAGTGTGTAAACTTTTCTGCATTTTTGGCCTATGTAGACCGACTGGCATGAACTACAGGTTAACTGATATATTCTGGCTTTGGATAATTTGTCTTCTGTGGTATTCTCAGTGCTTAAATTTTTCTGTACTGTGTTATTGGAGTTGAATGATATTTATTACCCTTGTTTCTTCAGTATGTTTCCCACCCTGTGAACGTTGATGTTGCTGTATGTTAATAAATGCCATGCTGTACTCTTTGTAGGGTGTTCCTGGTACCCTGTGATTGTCTGGAGTTTGTGTTCTTGGTTCTCTGTCGGACTGATGATTTTTTCATGGTTTGTTTGAAACGTCCCCTTAGAAAAATTATTGAATTACTGTGCTGATAAACCTCTTATATTATTTGATTTTCAAACAGCTGAGCAAAACTGAACGTACTCTGACATTTCGCTCTTTACCTATTCTGATCAACACTAAACTGACACACAATATTTTTAGCGCAACGCAGTCTGACTTTCAAAAATCCCTACAAAAGAATGGCCCTGACTCACATTAACCTGTACCTTTCACAAATCACTTACCTCACAAATATCTTCGTTACTCAAACTACTGCAATACAGCGAGCGCCACTACCGCCATCTAAATAAAAGATTCAACTATTGAAGGCACTAACTACTGATAGGCATAGTTAACAAATGAAAGATTTTGATAGAGAACAAACAATGTATTTACCTTAATAGTGTTCAAAAATCATAGTATATATAGCAGTTCATGACATCCATTCTTACAAATGTACTGTTTCTGATGGACACACGTCCAGATCATCCGCTCTCAAAAATCAGCCATCACACTTCCCCACATCCACCACTGCTGGCGGCTCACCTCCAAATGCGCAACGCTGCGCGCTGTTAACATCCAGCTGCCCGATGGACACACGTCCAGATCATCCGCTCTCAAAAATCAGCCATCACACTTCCCCACATCCCCCACTGCTGGCGGCTCACCTCGAAATGCGCAACGCTACGCGCTGTTAACATCCAGCTGCCCAACGCTACAATGGCGAGTATTACAACAATGCCAACCAGCCACAGACTGCACACAGCACAGCCAGTGATTTTCACACAGAGCGCTAAGAAAACCTAAACAGCCTACTTACATAGCCCCCATGCTCCCCACAAAAAAATTTACAAATTGTTTTGGGCACTGGCCAATACATATTTGTTAAAATTTTTTCACAATTACAAAAACAAAGAAATCAAATGCACACACGTATTGATACAAGCTAAAATTATCTCACAGTCCATAAAGACAGTCCTGATCGTTCATCACAGTAAAATCGCAGTGTTTTTCTCAAAGTCTGAGCACTAAAAGAAAATGCACACAGATGTAGTAGATTTCCATGCAGTCTTGAAGAAGTAGTGTTGTCCTTCTAACGGAAAGACAGTGCTGACTCTTGACATGCAGGCAGGTAATGGGCCACAACAGAGCAAACCCACAGCAGAGTCAGTCGAAGTTTAGAAGAATAGTGGTAGGTAGGTCATCACAGAGCAGACCCACTGTAGCCCTGGTAGAGATTATGGTATTGGTGGGCCACCAGAGGTGCAGACCCACTGCAGTCCTTGTAGAAATAATTGTATTGGTGGGTCATCAAAGGTGCAGACCCACTGTAGACGTTGTAGAGACGGCCAACAGCCATCTGTTGTGACTGTGCAGGTGCACAATCACCATCGAAGAGTCTTTCGGAGAATATAGCAAGTCCATAAACCACCACTTGTGCACTCACAAAGTTTTTGGAATTGTCCTTAGAACCAGCAATACTGTTATCCAGTCCCTTGCTGAATTATTAACACAAGTGCAAACACTAACAGTCCCTATTTCTCACATATTGTCCATATACTATGACCAACAGAAACGTGTACAGTGAAATGGAACTTACAACTTAATAATATGATGAACTGGTGTCAATTACAATTTTATAACATAAGAATACAATTACAAAGGTACAAAATACATCATTAAAGAACATAACAATACAGATAACTCTGTAGAGGTACAGGCTTGACAAAGGAATAGAAATAAACAGATACATCAGTGTTACAGGAATTATGACATAAGTACATACATAAAGATCAGAATAACTTTTGAAACATCACCTTCACATATGAGCAACAAAACAGAATAAACAATGTCTAAACATCTTTTCAAAGTAAATAACATATTATCAGAAAAATTCTACAATGTAACTCTCATCAGATAAACACATAAAGACAGGAAGAACACAAATATACAAGAGTACACAAACACATAGCGGAATAACAGAAAGGGAAAGGACAGGGTTTGTTTTACTGCAGTATCTTGCAAACAAAACATTTTTTACTTCTTGGAGATCTCCCTTCGTTCTTCATTATTTCAAAAAGTGCTATCTATACCTGCTTTCTGTACTTTTTTCGTAAGACTTCTCAATGCATTTCTTCCCATTCATCGCAACTCATTCTCTTATAAAGTCTACCCCCTTTTAAGCTAACTTAAATCTACTGAGCTCAGATGCCAAACTAAGGGATGGGGCAATACAGCAGCACAAAACAATTAATACAAACAGCAATGAAAACAATGGAAACTGTCAAAGCAAGCTGCAATAAATCTAAACTATCAAGCAATGCAACATTACAGCTAATATGAGCTAATGTGCAGCAACAAGAAGAGTAAATCAGTAGTAAAACTAGCTTAACAGAGTAATACAAAGTGAAATTTAGTAGCACTATGCCTGGCAAACAGCAGCAGCAAATGCAATAACTTATATCTAAACATGACATAGCTCAAGCAGAAAAAATATTACACTAAAGATGGCCATGTCTAATACCTATGTCACATCTTAACACTAGAGTGATGCATCACGATAAGTTACTGTAGCAGACAAGTTACCAAATCGTTTAAAAAATTATTTATGCAGTTCCTGTGAAGGGAAATGTCTATTTGTGCTCTCTTTTCTAGAATAACCAATGCTGCAGTGCAGCTAGAAACTAGATATTACACGAAATGAGCAAATATATATAGCCTGTATAGAGCAATGCATGAAACGTCATTCACTAGGCAAATAGCGTCTCCAAAGGCAAAAGAATCTCTCAACTAGAAAGACAATAGATGTAAAATGTTTCTCATCATTTCATTAGGCATTTCAGTCAATGTCATAAATTAAGAGCTCCACAGTGTAATCATATGTTTTCAAGTTTGAGCGTGTCGTATTTGCGATGCTTTCGACAAAGAAATGTCAATAGCGATGATAATGGCCTCTTTTTTTTCTCCACCTAATGGCTTTCTTTTGTAAGACGGCTATATCTCAGCTGGGCACCCAAAACGCATTACGTCAAGGTGACCTACCTTTCTTACCGAAGTATTTACGACAGCAGTTTCCGCTACAGTGACAGTCTCATATAAAAATTTCACAGGTCGAAAATTTTCGTTACAAATGTGTAGAAACAAAATCCTGTAAATATAACAGTGTCCAACAACTTTTTGCCGGCCTTGTGATACATTACACATATACACACATTTCATAACTCTTTAGAAGTATGATTCTTGGTTTCCATCATCCTTTTTCACAAGTCAGAGTCCCTAACCACTACTCCTTTCCATATTACACATATACATATTCATCAACATGTCTTCAATATTTCATCGCAATAAATACATAGCATAATCAGATTCCTCATATAGCATCATTGATCATAAACATACCTCAACAGCATAATACACATCGTCATCGTAATAATATCATCATAAAAACTCAGCCAAATCTCAGAAATGTTGTAGCTTTCTGCAATAATTTCAAAACCTAAAAAAATTCTCTGCTCATTTCAATAGTGTCATCTACCTCAATCGTACTTTAAAAATCTTGATCCCATACCAAATATATCATTCAAAGCTCTCATAGTATCACAATATGAACAGTTCACAAAGTACAGACAAAATACAATTTCGTATGTGTGAAGTTATCCAATGTTGTAATTATGTAAACATCTGTCACTGATGTAGTAAAATAAATGTTTGTCTCTCTGTTAAATGATCAGATAGCTGTGTAATTTATGTGTTAGAGAAATATGGTACCGCTGTGTAAAGTTGTATAAGCAAATACCAAATTAGCTAGAGCTCCTTGTGCTTGCCACAGACATGGTACACACAGTAAGCGTGTACCCCCCTGAGGATTCATGTAATTATACCCTCAGGTGTTACAGATTACAGCGATGGAATGAAATGTATCACGGAAAACCTTTGTACCATTGTAATTCAAAAATATTTAAACATAAATGTTTTAAGTACAAAATTAATCACTTAAATACGTGTACTGTAGCGCTAAACTGTGCGTCTTGTTGTAAGACAACCTCTGCCATTACTTAAGGGTAAAAAAATGTGCCAAGTGTCGTAATTATCGTCGTCCGTAAGCAAAGTTATGTGGAAGTCAATGTACTTACCTCGTAATAAACAAAAGCGAAATGCTTTGCGTATATATATCGTAGTTATTACATACAGTACCATATCAGCAAAGTATATACTGTAATGTATTGTTGTGCTGTGAAAAAGGCTGTCTCATTGTAGCTATACCACAAAAGTTACTACTAAAATGTGTTTTACTTTCCAGAAGAATTCAGAAAAACTGTGCAGATATAAAACAGACACAGCACAAAAGCAACAATGTAAATTGTGTCACACATTAGTAGCGTCATGATACAATCGTGTAGCTGTCAAATAAACTAACCACTGTGTCATCTGGTATCTCTCAGAAAGTACTTTAAATCCAGAATGTATTTTCAAGTAAACCAAAATGTTGCAGTAAAATCTCATTAGCAGTATATGTTCTAAGTATGTAAGCCTTATAGTCGTTACATAATTGTGCAACTAATAAGCAAGAATATACACACACAATAACACTGTGTCGTCTGTCCACTATAACAATGCACTAGTAAATACTGTCTAAATATGTTCCCTAGGTTCTAGACTGGTTAGTTAACTTCAAAATATTGTTGCATGTTAACAGTTTCTCAGTGTGACAAATTGTACTAGTACAGTAAAGTGAAAAATTTTATAGCAAAGACTAAGTTAAAAAGCAGATTATCTTTCAAATAACGGTTTTACATGTGAAATGTGGTGCAATCTTTTACCCTTTCTAGTGCACAGAGTTTCAACTTCAAAGCAATTATCATGTCGTATACGTCGGTAACGAATGCTAAAATTTTTCTCAAGGTTAGCGTCTAAGTTATTTTTCTCTGAGTCAGTCGGTGCACGTGGCTGCCTGCAGTGCGAGTTATTGTCTGTCTCTTTGTTGGCGCGCATCGTTATTGGGATTAGGAGACCTAACTTCTACAAATTCACCTTGTCGAGAGTGCCCTGCCCCGTTTGAATCCCGCCAGTTCTGATGCAATTCAGGTCTGTCGTTACCATCATATCATCTGTCGTCATGTCGGTAGATTCCATAGTTTCTTTCTTGTCGGTCACGTGGTGGAGAATTTCTCCCTGAATCGTAACTGCGCGCTGGACCGTTGCGTCTGAAGTTATTCTGCCTTCCTTGATAATAATTATTTTGGTTCCCATATCGTCTGTGTCTCTGATTGTCTCTGTGATAGTCATTACCACGGAGAGGTGATTTTTCCCTGTAATTATTACTACTCTGCCAACGGTTGTCATATGGGTGGTGTCTGTTTTGGTCACGATTTACATTGTGAGAATATCCTTCTCATGTCCAGTTATTATTTCTGTCATCGTGGAATTGTGACGGATGTGACTTGTAATTGTTCTGCTCCTGTTTTCGTGTTCCGCGATTGTCAGTGTCAATTTCCAATTCTTGTAACAGTCCCTGAAAAGCTTCAATGTCGTCTTTGCAACGTCCTGCCAAAATAATATGTCGTAAATGTTCAGGCAATTTGATTAAGCAAATGTGGATGAGTTCTGAGGGGCTGTAACGGTTTGACAGGTACTGATTCTTGTGCAACATGTCTTCAAAATATTTCACAAGACTGGAAAATTCAGATTGTTCGAATTTTTTCATCATTACGATGCTATGTTTTACTCGGTCTTGCGTAGCTTGAGACCGATATGCTGAGAGGAACGCACGGTAAAATTCTCCTTCACTGTGGCAATCGTGAATGACCGATCGCATTCTTACAGCTGGTTCATTCTCTAAATAGCCACACATAAATTCTAATCTGTCCTCTAATGACCAGTTGGGAGGAAAACAATTATACAATTGATGAAGCCATGTTTGTGGATGAATGTCGTTGCCAGAATTCTTAAATGTTTTGAATTTACGTGTAGTAATAAACAGCTTATAGTCAAAATCAAAATGTCGGCGAGTCGCATGTCGGTCATTGTTACGTCATTTCGGCGGTTCCATCTCAAAATTCGGTGCACCTTGCCAATTTCTTTCATAATTTCCGAAATGCCCTGTGTTATTATTTTGCGGCTTTTCCGTATTTCTAAGTCCCTCTTCCCGTGTTGGAGCGCGAGTGTCCTCAAAAATATGTAATTTTTGTATTACTTGTGCCAACTGATCTTGTACTTCCCGGATTTCTCTTTTGTGTTGCGTATTAATTTGCTTCTGATTTTGTTTGAATTTCTTGATTTGTTCATACTCTTCAGTGTCAGTGATGGCTACAGGTCTTGTGTCATTCAAATCATCATCTACCTTTGTAGATAAGTTAGTGAACTGATCCGAAAGTTCGGCTACTTTCTCCGATAGTGTACTTATTTCCTCAGTGTGTTTTCCTAAAGCAAGTTTCAGAAATCCCTACAAAAGAATGGCCCTGACTAACATTAACCTATACCTTTCACAAATCACTTACCTCACAAAAATCTTCGTTACTCAAACTACTGCAATACAGCGAGCGCCACTACCGGCAGCTAAATAAAAGATTCAAACTACTGAAGGCACTAACTACTGATAGGCATGGTTAGCAAATGAAAGATTTTGATAGAGAACAAACAATGTATTTACCTTAATAGTGTTCAAAAATCATAGTATATATAGAAGTTCATGACTCTATTCTTACAAGTGTACTGTTTCTGATGGACACACGTCCAGATCATCCGCTCTCAAAAATCAGCCATCACACTTCCCCACATCCCCCACTGCTGGCGGCTCACCTCCAAATGCGCAACGCTACGCGCTGTTAACCTCCAGCTGCCCAACGCTACAATGGCGAGTATTACAACAATGCCAACCAGCCACAGACTGCACACAGCACAGCCAGTGATTTTCATACAGAGCGCTAAGAAAACCTAAACAGCCTACTTACATGTTCTCTTTTAATTTGTTTCTTAGTTTTGTTGTTATGTTTGTTTATCATTCTCTATGGCCTATCGTGTATTGTGTTTAGTTTCTGTGTGTAGTTGAGTTTGTCCAGTGGAGTTATGTTGAGCCTGTGTAGCATGTGTCTGAAACTTGAGAGTTTGTGAGCTTGGGAGTTGTTGGAGTTGATGTGAGTGGTTGCACTTGTGACGGTAGGTATCCTGAAAACTCCAAAATTATGTTAGTTGTAGATTCTGTCCGTGGCGATGTCTAAGAAATTAAGTTTCATTTCCTCTTCTGGCTCAATGGTGAATTTTATTTTTGGGTGAACTGTATTTATGTCACTTTGTAATTGTTTTATAAAGGTGTCTGTTCCATCAGCCAAGCAAATGACGTCATCCACATATCAGTACCTGTATATAATCTTGTACTGTTTTGGATGTATGATTTCATCGAATTGTTTGTTTTCAATATGGTTTAGAAATACGTTTGCAAGTAGACTGCTGATGGGTGAGCCCATTGGTAGGCCATCTTTTTGTAGATGCTAGAGTTTCTCATTCCCTCCCTACCCCCTTTTCCAGCGCTCTCTCACTCTCTCTCTCTCTCTCTCTCTCTCTCTCTCTCTCTCTCTATCTCTCTCTCTCTCTTTCTCTCTCTCTCTCTTTCTCTCTCTCTCTCTGTCTCTCTTATTCCACACAGACACACACACACACACACACACACACACACACACACACACACAGACACACACTCACATATATATACACATTACATACATTCAGCTCTCTCCCAGCAGCCACGCCACACACGTTCTGACAAAACATTCAAAATTGGCGCCACAACAAAAACAAGACCAACGATGAACAAGTGAGCAGCGGCAATGACATAATACCTCTCACTGAGAATGGTGTCAGAAGTGTCTGCTCAGGTCACGTTTCACTACATTTTGTGTAAGTGCATGTGAAGTGAACCATTGAGCAAAAATTGTGTGAAAAACTGTGTGGAAACAGCACACTGAGTAGCCACTGATCGAGACAGCAACCTGATATGCAACAGAACGAAAAATGCAAGTACAGAAGCGCACATAACCTTTACCCACGAAATAGTTCTTTATAAATATAAATTAATTTTCTTCATGTCTAGTTTACAGATGACATGCAGCCAAAAAAGGGGAAAAAGATCATTAAAACATCGGTGTATAATAATGCAGTTAATTTAGGTCTGTTATTTTAAGGTGAACGTCTAAAAAAAACAAAGGAAACTGCACATATTGTAATTCTTAGGCCTACAACAAATTATTATAAATTTCATATTGTACTTTACAGAAATAAATATTTTACCTACACATATGTGTCGGAACATGTCTAAGTAAATACAAGAATAAACGAATTGTGTTTTGTTGCCTTTTGTAGCTGTGGCAGCATCCTTTATTCCGTTGTGTGTTCCTTTTCATCCCACACTGTTTACACACACACATACACAGCTGTAATACTAATCGGCCTTAACCTTATACAAAAGTAATTAAAAGTTGGACATACTTATACATTTTACTTTAACTGTTAGGATATTTCAAATAATAGGCATGGCTTGGGTAGAGCGTTTGTCATCAGACTATGACTGGGATCAGTGTCATTCTGCTACACATTAAATTAATGAATTAAATAATTTAGTTTGTCATTAATCACTGTAAACAGCGCAGTGCATACCCTTAATATCATCGCACATTTTGTCACATAACCATAAATACTTATTATTAGGAGAAGTCTGACCAAACGCAAACACAACACAAGAATCACGAAAACCACAGTAACTTGATAATTAACGCTTATAAAACGTTCATCTGAATTATAAACCACTGCCTTGACATATAACTTGTTCTAGCACTAAACATAAACAATGGTTTATAGCAACAAGTGTAACACTTCTTAAAATGAGTGTAATGTGTGAGGCATATCTATCATGAACAATGTACAAATAAAGCCTCTTTTGAAAGCAAACTTATAGAGAAAAAAAGTTATTTGCTCTGCACTTCTGTATCACTTCTGAGAATGTTACATTTAGGTACATTTCCTTGTTATTTTAGTGAGCTCGAAATTATTATACTTCGGTGGGAATAAACGATCAATCGATCGAGTGTGATACATTTTATCTGTGATGTAGTTTGTAGTCTTTTGACACTCTTCGTCTTTGTGCCTGGGCTTAATTTGTTATCGTATCATGTACGTTCTACTGTGTCCAGTGAAGTGGTCCTTTGTACATTAAATGTCCATGTACTGGATTGTATATGTATATAAAATACATCCACACTTCAGAACCCACAATAATACTTGTTGTTTTTAGAACTTTTTCCATCAGGCATGCTTTATCGTACTTCCTTCAATATAATACAGCTCACTGTAATTAATATGTATGCGGAACTACTGCTATCTTACCATCAAACAAATGATATAGTTAAGTATTCCAAGATATACTGAAAAGATTCTATATTAGTGACAACACAAGGATAGAACGAAATTTCTTCTAGACAGATATCATTTACTACAGTTTCTGAACGAATGTGCTTGAGAGAGGAGAACTGTAATCACTGGTTAAATAAACTTTCATTCTGTGTCTGTGTTTACCGCTATAGCATAATCAGTATGTCTAGAACTTATGAAGAAGTTACCTCATCCATGTCTGCTTCCAATGGCGAGTTCGAAATTATGTATCTGAACATTTGTAATCTAAATCTTGCATTGCGGTCAGTCTCTCTTCGTTAAACAACTCATTCTACAGTCAGACCACAACAACACATCTCAGAACTCATGTCTTTAACATCCGAGTAGGTCTCTAACCTCTTAACACATCTTAAGACGTTTAGTAACACGTTGTATCAATACAGTATGCTTCTTACTTCAAAAGTTACACCTTTCAAAGTCTTTAATACTCTGCTGGCATTCCATCCTTGGGAAGTAAGTGATTTCCCAAGGGTTTTACATAAAGAAAATTATTTCAAATGTTCTCGTACTCTCATAATACGTGTGCTTTCTAATGAGATCTCTTAAACAATAATATCGTGTAACTTTTTTTGAAGGGGCCTGAAAAGAAGGGAGGTCCTAAGTAGGGCTGGCAACTTTTTATGTTAAAACAAGGGAGACTTTAACCAGATAAAATGAATGTGTCTAACGTATTTTTTCTAATCTCAAAACAGGTTTATTGCATCAACCAACCAAAAAACATCTTCATAACATTAGAAATTAGTAGGGCTATACCTTGGGCACTGAAAATAGCTAAATCTGCTGTTGCAAGCTTCGGTTTTGACGTGCTACTGACAATTTGTATCATCACCATGTGGTATTCTGGAACCACGCTTGCAAAGTGACAAGAAAACAGCAATGTGATTTGCAACACGACACCGCGTTCAAAACTGTTTTGTATTCACTACAAATCGGTGCCTTCATTTTATGAATATTACTTCGCCACACAGATTAATAGATTTTGTAACGATCATCCGGAAATAAAATCTGGAAAATATGTGGCAGGTTCAGTTTCGAAGCAGTGTCATGTTCTCAAATACGGAAGGTACATTCTCCCAGATATAATAAATACGGGAGACAGGTTTTCGCTAAAAACTTCAGAAGAACACAGTAGTTCTCGTATAATACAGAAGAGTTGGTATCCCTGGTCCTAACTTGTCAGTGCAGGTAAGTGTGTGGGACCTGTTTGTTCTTGAGTGTATATCTATGACCAGACGACAAGCAAACGACTTGATGAATTGGAGATGTGGCTCTGCAGCAGAATGCTAACAGTGTCACAGACAGATAAAATTACTAACTACAATATTATCCGCAAAATTAAGAAACAAAAAGGAGCCTTAAACACAGCAATATGCAGAAGTCTGCCTCTGTGTATTTGTGTGTGTGTGTGTGTGTGTGTGTGTGTGTGTGTGTGTGTGTGTGAGTGTGTGTGTTTTACTATTATTTTATTAAACCTCTTTATTATGTTACTGGGGTTGCTGTACCTGAATGGGTATGATGACTGGTTTAGGTGATAAGGTTTTTTTTGGTGGCTAGAGGAAGTATTATTTATGTTTTACTAGCTGAAATAAAGTTTGGTTCCTAATATTTCTTTGGTGATTTAGTATGTGTTTCATTTTTTTGTATGTGTTAGTATCATTGTCTCTCTTGATGCACACATCAAAAAACGTTTGCATCACCTCGTTTCCGAGAGTTCCGGGACCTTTACAGAAAATTGGAATAGAGATCAACATAAACATCATTTCCGCCCTTTTTATTGCTCATGAAAACCACACATTGCATGATGTACCATCATACAGGGAGACCTTCAGAGGTGCTGGTCCAGATTGCTGTACCCATCGGTACCTCTAATACCTAGTAGCACATCCTCTTGCATTGATGCATGCCTGTATTCGTCGTGGCATACTATCAACAAATTCATGAAGGCACTATTGGTCCAGATTTTCCCACTCCTCAACGGCGAGCCGGCTGGAGTGGCCGTCTGAATCTAGTAGCTACAGTCTGGAACCGAGCGACCACTACGGTCGCAGGTTCGAATCCTGCCTCTGGAATGGATGTGTGTGATGTCCTTAGGTTAGTTAGGTTTAATTAGTTCTAAGTTCTAGGCGACTGATGACCTCAGAAGTTAAGTCGCATAGTGCTCAGAGCCATTTGAATCATTTCAATCTCAACGGCGATTCGGCGTAGATCCACAGAGTGGTTGGTAGGTCACGTCGTCCATAAACAGCCATATTCATTCTATCCCAGGCATTCGACAGTGTTCATGTCTGGAGAACATGCTGGCCACTCTAGTCGAGCGATGTCGTTATCCTGAAGGATGAGGAAGTCATTCAGAAGATGTGCACGATGGACGCGCGAATTGTCTTTCAAGAAGACGAATGCCTCGCCAATATGCTGCTGATATGGTTGCACTATCGGTCGGAGGATGGCATTCACGTATCGTACAGCCTTTACGGCGCCTTCCGTGACCACCAGCGGCGTACGTGGGCCCCACATAATGCCACCTGAAAACAGCTGGGAACCTCCACCTTGCTGCACTCGCTGGACAGTGTGTCTAAGGCGTTCAGCCTGACCGGGTTATCTCCAAACACGTCTCTGACAATTGTCTGGTTGAAGGCAGATGCGACACTCATCGGTGAACAGAACGTGATGCCAATCCTGAGCGGTCCATTCGGCATGTTGTTGGGCCCATCTGTACCGCGCTGCGTGGTGTCGTGGTAGCAAAGATGGACCTCGCCATGGACGTCGGGAGTAAAGTTGCACATCATGCAGCCTATTGCGCACAGTTTGAGTCGTAACACGACGTCCTGTGGCTGCACAAAGAGCACTATTCAACATGGTGGCGTTGCTGTCAGGGTTCCTCCGAGCCATAAACCGTAGGCAGGGCCATCCACTGCAGCAGAACCCCCTGGGTGTCCTGAGGGAGCCATGTCATCGACAGTTCGTCTCTCTGTATCTCCTCAAGTCCGAACAACATCGCTTTGTTTCACTGCGAGACGCCTGGAACCTTCCCTAGTTGAGATCCCTTCCTGGCCACGAAATAACAATGCAGACGCGATCGAACCGCGGTATTGACCGTCTAGGCATGATTGAACTACAGACAACACGAGCCATGTACTTCCTTCCTTGTGGAATGACTGGAACTGACTGGCTGTCTGAGCCACTAAGTCTAATAGGCGCTGCTCATGTATGGTTGTTTACATCTTTGGGCGGGTTTAGTGACATCTCTGAACAGTCAAAGGGGCTGTGTCTGGGATACAATATCCACAGTCAACGTCTATCTTCAGGAGTTCTAGGAACTGGAGTGATGCAAAACTTTATTTGATGTGTGTATATTCTGTATGGAGCTGTTACTTTGGCAAGCTAGTTTCATTCCTTGTTTCTTTAGGATATTACCAATTTTGTGTGACACCTTGCATATGTAAGTGTGTATCAGTTTGAGCTTTAGTGTTGTGACCTTGTTGTATAGTGGTGTGGTGTTGGTGTGTGTGTGTGTTTATTTGTGGTGTTCAGCTTTACTTGTTTTACTTTTATTACGTTCCAGATTTTCTTATTTACTTTTGTAGCCATGTATTCTTGGTATCCATGATGTATTTTAGTTATTATGTCTGGCTCCTTATCATAGTTGTGTCTGTCTAGTGGTTTGATGTTCAGTCTGTGAACCGTGTATCTAATAGCTGCTTGTTTATGAGACTGTGGGGAGTTCGGTTTTTGGTTGTAATATTGTGCCTTATGTGGTGGCTATCCTGTAAGTGCTGAATGAGTTTTGGTTATTTTCCTTTGTGATATTTATATCTATGATGTTTGGTTCCCCTGCTTCTTTTATTTATAATGCGAAATATGTGTTTTGTGTAGTGTATTTATTTCTGTGCGTCTATCTTCATTTCTGGCTCAACAGCCAAGCAGAGTGTGTCACCAGTGTAACTCCACCAATATAATAGATTGTATTTTCCAGGTCATATTTTCTGAAATATGTTCTCCTCTGTTTTGTTCATAAAGATATCTGCTAACTTCCTTGAACCCAATGGTAGTCCGCAAGATACCTAATGGTGTGTTACGGAGGGTACTTTCTGTACCACTATCTGATCCCTCCAACACTGTTCCACTCGCGAATAGTGCGTGGGAAGAACGATTGTCGGAAGGCCTCTGTATTGGCTCTAATTTCTCGAATTTTCTCCTCATGGTCAATACGCGAGATGTATTTGGGGGAAGTAATATGATGTCCGACTCCTCCTGAAAAGCTCTGTCCTGAAATTTCAATAGTAAATCTTTCCGTGATGTAGAACGCCTCTCTTGTAACGTCTGCCAGTGGACTTTTTTTTGCATCTCCGTAACGCTTTCTGGCCAGCTAAACGATCCGGTGACGAAACACTCCACTCTTCATTGGAGCTTCTCTATTGATCCCACCTGATAGGGATCCCTGATCGATTAACAACACTCAAGAATTGGGCAAAGAAGCGGATTCCACTTCTTTCATGGATGACTTACATTTGCTTAAGATACTTCCGATGAATCTGAGTCTGGTGCCAGATTTTCCCACTACCTGTTTTATGTGGTCATTCCTCTTAAGCTTGCTCCAGATAGTTACGCCTAGATATTTTACAGCAGATGCTGTTGTACGTAGTATTCCTTATTACATTCAAAGTAGTTTTGATCAGTAATGAGGTGTAGCAGAATGCCATTCTCTGAGATTTGTTCGTGTGCTAATTGACTCTAAGCATCTAGGTTTGTTTCTGTTATCTCCATTGTTTCTATGATTGAGATTGTAAAATGTATATTCCTACATAGAGTGAGAGCAACATATCTGTACCCGTATCTGGAATTTATATCTCTTTTATGTGATTTGCTAGATACTCTGTGTTTTTTACTCTACTGTATTTGGTTTTGTTGTATGTGATACGTCTAACAAGGCTGTGCATGGATGCTTTTCTGTGTCACACAAGTGGTCTCATAGGTGTGTTTTCTATAGGAATATTTGGTTAGTTTGAGGCTTTTACTCATTAGGTTTTACGTGTGACATACAAGATATTAGTTTGTCATTAAGTACATGTTCTATTGTCTTCAACGTATTTTTAGTTTTGAGTGTAGCTTGTCTGTTAGGTCTGACTTGAGGTTTAGGATTTACTCTATATAATGAATTCTTGTGAGTAGTTAATTCTCTCTCGCTTATCAAAGAAAATCATTGTATTCCCTGTCTGAAGCTCCTGATCTAGTTCACTTCCTTTAGATCTTAGGGTCTTGGATTTGTCCCCTCCCCCCCCCCCCCCCCTCTCCACTGGGTCAGAGATTTTCTTCAATCATGGACTGGGCGTTTGTGGTGTTGTCCAAATAATTTTATCGTATCTTGTTGTTGCACAAGTTGCCAAAGTGACTTCAAATGGAAAGATTTACACTAGGTGACCAAACAACCTCAGACTGAGCCTTCCAGCCAAAAATATGATATGATCATTTCATTCTCCATATTCGCTTCGACTGCAATTAATTATGGCTTAAAAGGAAAAATAACGGAACATAATGTAACATAAGGGTATGTTGAACTACATTAGACTAAACAGAAACTCTGGCAGATGGAAGTCACCACATCATCAACAAATATGGCAATGTAACTACCAAATATCGAATCATTTTTGATGCTGCATCACACAAGCAAAATTCTTGCCATTGATAGGCGTCTTAGAAACAAACACAATTGGCTACCTGGACATCTTTTTGCAATTTTGGAGACTTCTCAAGACTTATTTGTAATATCTAAAGAAACAAAGACCTGGAACTCATAAGTTTATGATGTGTAGTTTTGCATAAAATTCAACTGATGACCGTAAAACCACTGAAAAAACATAAAATATCGTTTCAAATGGCTAGAATCGAGTTCATGGCTTCTTTCATAGATCATAAGGAAGATGGGAATACTGAATCACAATAAATGCCCTCTAGATTCATTAGTTATAGACAAGATTACATTAATGGATTATTTTGTGATGATTGTGACAGTTGATGGCCAAATTGCATCCTATTACCATGAACTAACCAATCTCTTCAAGTAAGGAAGATTTCCAGTTTCCTTATAGGTAAATAATTCGAAGATTATGAACTGGGTGTCTAAATCTGTGGTGTAGGTATTGGAGCAGATGGTGATACAAAAGGGATTTCATCTTCGACGATAATTGTAAGTCAATGGAGGGAGTGAACAGCGGTCCAGTTGGACACTAACAGGAAGATTCTAGAGTAGACCAATAAAACGATCAACTGTCGACACCTTCAGTTACTCTTATGGCAGTAAATGATTAGGGTAGGGTGGATGTGGGCGGGAATGACAATAATACACTGACTGCTGACTCTCAGACATCATATCTGTGTTACTGCTGAGTATGCCTAGCTCTTACTGATGACACATTTTTCTTTCTATTACGTTTAACCTCATCCTGTTCTGCACTAACTTTTAATAATGGTGGATTTTATAGGAATGCTGTACATTATTCAAACCCATTTGAGAGCTCACAAAATAGAGGCTTGTGAATACATACCAGCTGTAAATGATGTTTATCACAAAATTTCTTACAAATAATATCTTAATTTCACACCCATAACGTTGACTGTGCACAGCAGTATTAGAAGCTGTGCCTCAGAATCAGGCATTGACATAAGATTTAGAAAACATTGCTCCAGGACTTTTAATTCAGTGCCAGTATCTTCATTTCTGAAGAGCTCTTACACCCCACTTTCTAAATCATTTGTTATATAACAAGTTTCTTGTGCTGGCAATTTTCGCAGGAGCAGTACATAATTACAGTGGTTTGAAAGAAACCATATGTTCTTTTATTTATCTAGCGCCACAAAATGTGTTTGCCTTAAATGCAGGGCATCTTCACTGGGTGTCAGATCGGCATCTAAGTCTTTTTTTCTAAGCCAGACAACTTTCTCTCTGGTGGCAGACTGGTTGAAAGTTTGCACGCTTCTTTTTTGTCACTGTTTCCAATGTATAGGAATGTTATATGTGTTCAGCTCTTTCCATACACCATTTCCTTCACAGCTCCGTGTATTACCATGTCAGTCATTCCTTGGTGTCTTAAAACATCTTACCATCCTGCCTCATCTTGTAATAGCGTTTTCCACATATTCCTTTCAGCATCCATTCTGCGATTATTTAGTTCTCAGCACTGCGTCTTAAATGCTTCAGTTCTCTTCGTTTCCTGATTTACCCGGCTGAAACATTGATATTTTGGCTAACACTTCAGTAGTATTTGATAAATATGCCTGGATGCCTCCGACACTCATAATTCTTACAAATAATTGATTTCAGTGATGCCCTATTGTGCACCTTTGAATGTATAAAGCACCTTTTCATGAAACTACAGAATAATATTTCTGCTTATGCACATCCATGAACTAACTCATTTCAATCAAGATGTTTTCATACTTACAGCCGTTATGCTAAATGATCAGTAAAGTACTGCGCATATGAAAACCAAAGGCCTTTTAAAAAATTAATCTCAGTAAACCTCTTATATAATACTGATCTTTGTTCTTCAAAGCTATAATTTCTTTGAATATATAAAATGCAACACGAATTTGTTCCCTTCTTCCCCTCTTGGTATTAGCGTTATACTGATGTAATTCCACTCATTGTAAAATTTGCTAAAAATAATTGGCCCACTGTATTTCAAAAATGTATTGTGCAATGATCAGCCTTTCAATTGTCCTGTAACAGTTGTAAGAAGCAAGCGGTTTTTGGCTATTTCATTTAATTTGCAAATGCCTTGCTCAGTGATGCAACGATCAAACGTCATAAGTGATCTTCTGCTAGTTTATATTCTGCAAATCGAACGTGCACCTTTATACAAGGTCCGATTAATTTATTAAAAATAAATTAGTTTGTGTGAATTTTAGCTGTGTACATGGTTACTCATCACCAAGTGTACGATTATCCAGCAATGGCCATTTTGGGCTGAATTTAATTTAAATTTTTAGGCAGTCTAAATTTATTTACAGTTTAAGCAAGCAACATACACAGTAAATTTAATAATAAATGGCAGTATTTGTGCCTCCCCCTTTGTTTACCTATTTTGAAGTGGTTTCCCTACCTTTAAGACTTTATAAGTAACACCAACGTAAAATCTTACCAGTATATTCCACAGGAACTACTTCAACTGTTCATTAGAATGTAAATATATCAGGAATCAGTAAGATCCGAAGTTTCTGAGTTACAGGATGAATACTGGGGCATTTCTGATGCTATCAAGAAACTAACAGTCGAGTTTCGTTCAGTAAAAGAGCTGTTCAGCAGTAACAGGAAGAGTAAATAACTTAGCCACTGAAAAGGGCTTATGATTAAAACAACAATTTTATGTACAGGGCCAGAAATTCGCTCATAAATTTACGAGATGGCTGTCTGAGAAAGATAAACAGGTAAACAAAAAGCTAGACTCTGAATTAAAATTTGTTGTACAGCAAGCTAGTGCTGAGGTATCATCAGAACGATATGCTTCAGAAGAACTAATTCAGTCTGATTTATTAATATTAGACATTATTAGACCTGCACCTTTTTAGATTGAAGTCAGATGATAGGTATACCTGCTTAAAGGAAGTCCCTCTAACTAAGGGCTCATTTTCAGAGGACGTCATGTTTCCAGGTAGAGAAGAAATTAGCATATTTCATCAAAATATAAGAGGTATTAGAGATAAAGTTAGTGAACTGCTTATAGATGTTGACCCTGAAATAATTTGACAATTCAGAGGCTTCCTTTACCAGGATACAGATTAGCTGACTGTTTTTCAAGGAGTACCTTGCAGAGTGGTTTAGGGGCTACGTATGTAAAAAACAATATTCCATTTTAGTACATAGATGTATCACAGCACTGCACTGAACAGATATTTGAAAGTTGTGCAGGGGCAGTTGAATTTAGTGAAACTAAACTTCATTTTGTTGTTGTTTATAGGTCACCTGACTTCAGATCATTTCTGCTCAAGCTAGATAGGTTTCTTTATTCACTTTGTAGGAAGTACCAGAACTTAGTTATATGTGGTGACTTCAATATAAATTTTGTATATGATGGTGCAAGAAAAAGGATGTTGGTAGATCTCCTAATTTCATATGACCTGATGCAGACACTGTTTTTTTTTTCAACTAGTGTGCAGGGAAACAGTTGCACAGCCATAGACTATATTTCTATTCATTCTTCATCACTAGTTGGGCATTCTGTTAATAAAAGGGTGAATGGCCTTTCAGACCTCGATGCACAAATGTTAACACTAAAACGCTTTTGTACTCAAACAAATGTCATATATAACTACAAACTATGTAGGAAAGTTAACCCAATAGCAATAGAGAGTTTTTTAAACCTTGTCAAGGAACAATAGTACCAGGATGTTTATAGTGCCAATAACATAGATGATAAATATAATACATTCTTGAACACATTTCTCATGCTCTTTGTGTGTTGCTTTCCATTAGAATGTTCTAAATGGGGTAGTAGCAGTAACAGGCAGCCTTGGTGGCTGACTAGTGGAATAAGGATATCATGTAGAATAAAGCAGGAATTATATCAAAATGTTTGTAAGTAGTCACAATCAAGCTACAGTAGCCCACTACAAACAGTATTGTAAGGTGTTTAAAAATGTTATTAGGAAGGAAAAAAGTATGTGGTATGCAAATAGAATAGCTAATTCATAGGATAAAATTAAAACCATATGGTCAATTGTAAAGGAACTGTCTGGTCAGCAGCACAAGGTTGATGATATAAAGTCAGTTATGGTAAACATATTTCGTTACTGATAATTCAGATATATGTACAGCATTCAACAATCATTTTATGAGCATTGCTGAAGAGTTAAATAAAAATTTTGTTTCTACAGGGAATCACATAACTTTCTTGGCAAATGCCTTTCCGAGATTGATATCTGAAATACTCCTCTGTGATACAGCAAGGAGTAGTTTGAGTCAGCAATTAAATCACTGAGGACTAAGAACTCTCACAGTTATGATGGAGTGCCTAGCAGAATATTAAAGTAATGTGCTGCACATGTTAGCTGTGCATTTAGTCGTATTTGTAATTTTTCCTTTAGGAACGGTCAGTTTCCTGAACGATTAAAGTACTCAGTAGTAAAGCTGCTTTATAAAAAGGGAGAAAGTTATAATGTAGATAATTTTAGACCTGTTTCTATGCCATCAGTGTTTGCAAAAGTTATTGCTAAAGTTATTGAAAAGGCTGTGTATGTAAGGATAATTGATCATTTCATACCACATGATTTGCTATCAAATGTACAGTTCGGCTTTAGAGGTCGTTTAACAATTGAAAATGCTATATTCTCTTTTCTCTGTGAGGTACTGGATGGGTTAAGCAAAATGTTTCGAATGCTATGCATTTTTTTTAAGTAAGGCGTTTGATTGTGTTGATCACAAAATATTGCTCCAGAAGTGGGACCATTACGGAATACGGGGAGTTGCTCACGATTGGTTCACCTCTAACTTTAGCAACATACAGCAAAAGGTCACTATTCACAATATTGAGAATGGCTGTGATGTGGGGTCTGAGTGGGGTACGGTCAAGTGGGAAGGTGCCCAGGGACCAGTGTTGGGGACACTCCTGTTCCTTATTTATATAAATGACATGCCCTCTAGTATTACGGGTAACACTAAATTGTTTGCTGATGACACTAGCTTGGTAGTAAGGGATATTGTGTGGAACACTGGCTCGGTTTCAGATAGTACACTTCATAAGTTCATGGCTTGTAGAAAATAAACTCAGTAAGACTCAGTTTTTAGTTTCTAACACACAATTCAACAAAACCTGACTTTTCAATTTCACAGAATGAGCATATGATTAGTGAAACTGAACTGTTAAAGTCTCTAGGTGTTCTGATAGATAGTTAACTGTCACGGAAAGCCCACGTTCAGGATCTTGTTCAAAGACACATATGCTGTCATTTTTACTATTTGAACAGTATCTGCAGTGAGTGATCATTCAACACGAAAATTAGTCTACTTTGCTTGCTTTCATTCGCTTATGTCATATGGTATTAGATTTTGGGGTAACTCTTCCCATTCTAAAAGTATATATTTGGCTCAGAAACGGCGCTTCGGGCAATAAGTTCCCAAACCTCTTGTCGACCCCTGTTCACGAATCTGGGTATTTTGAAATTGGCCTCTCAATATACATATTCCTTACTGACATTTCTTCTTATCAATATTAGTTAATTACCAAAAATAACCAGCTTTGATTCAGTTAATACTCTGCAGAAATCAAACCTGCATTTCGATCGGACTTCTTTAACTCTTTTGCAGAAAGGTCTGCAGTATACTGCTACATATTTTCATTAAGCTACCACTGGAATTCAAAAATCTTAGCAGTAATCCACGCGCTTTCAAATCGAAACTGAAGAGTTTCCTCATAGGTCACTCCATCTATTCCATTGATGAGTTCCTTGAAAAAATTAGCTGATTCTTGTTGTATTGTTGACTGCGTTTACTTAAACTTTTGGATTGACTTTTTTGGGTTCATAAACATTTTATTTTCTGTTATTACTTTTATGTTGTAATTTCGTGTACTGACACGTTCCACGACCTTGGAGATTCTTTCGTCGATTTGGTCCTACAGAACGTGATGCAGAAATAAAAATAAATAAATAAAATTAAATCACACTAAGTGACATACTCCCTGAGATAGAGTGAAATAATGAAATAGCTGTACAATTTAATGATGTGAGGAGGGTTTGTCCACTGTTCAAGAAATTCTGTGTGAGGCACCACACCTTGGTACTATAGCAGGTGATGCTTATATTGTTATGAATCAGTGTGATAGCATACATAGAAATTAAGGAGACTGCAGTAGTCTGTCACCTAACCATGTATGACATGGGATGGGTACAGTACCTTTTATATCATCTGTTTTATTACAAGAAAGTTTACTAAAACATCGTTTGTTCTAAGTCTTTCACTTGATAAAAAGAGCACTTCATAAAATCAGGTAAAGGAGCTTTACCTAAGACTTGGAGTGATTTACAAAAAGTACAGTTCACTACAGTATTTATACAGGGAGAAGCAGCACCATGAGCGAGAGAAACTGCAGAGAGTTGGCACCTGTATAAAAAATTTCAGATTGCTTTCTTGTCGAAGTATTGGCCTACCTGCGTGAAGGAAAGGCTGAGGCGAGAAGCTTTAATCCAGAGCCCTTCCACAGTACAGGGAAGATTATGTAAGCACCTGAACAAATATTTGAATAAAACACAGTACTGGAATGAACTGAGTTCACCCCAAGATTTACTGTGAATTCTTAAAGCTACACTTCCACTAAATATTAGAGAAAAATTAGTACATATTCCTGAAACAGTTTTGGTGTACTTTATGCTTGTACAAGACACAGTTGACTTCATACATGAAAATTCCAAAATGAATAATGTCAATGGCACTAACCAGTCAATTCTGCTGGGTAATCATGTTAACAATCAACGCAGAAGGGATGACTGCCACAACAGCAACATTAAACTGCTGATGAGTAACCTATATGAGGGAACAAGAGTGCACCAAATCTAAGTAGAAGAAGAGGACAAGACAGTTGACGGAGCTCCAGATACTCTGTTAATGAAGGAACTGAGTAGCATGGTAATAATAATAATAATAATAATAGGAAGGAAGTCACTCTTGATCAAGGTCAATGTCACTTTCCTTTTTTAACAAGACATAATGTCTGAGAAAGGGAAGATGATAATAATAATAATAATAATAATAATAATAATAATAATAGGCAGAATCTTAACTGAAGAAACGATGGCCAGTCAAATACAAAAATTATTAACCAGGGTAATGATCAACTGCAAAACCACACTGCCAAATCAAATGGGCACTATCAAATTCCAACTGTTAGTGTGATTGAGGTGGCTGAAGACAGCCACCTCCATCATGCTGAATTAGATAAACTAAAAGCGACTTCATTGTGTCTGCCAGTCTTGGTCGCAGAATGTGGGGATGGCAACATTGCCAGTTATGGTAAACTTTTATGATGGAACAAACATTTGGGATGAGCTCTGTAGTGATCCTAACAAGCATAATGAACAACACAGGCTGCTGTTAATGGTGTAGTGGGAAACTCGTCAATTACAATTGTATTAGACACTGGAGCTTCTGCCAATGGCTTGTCTGCTGAGCCATTCAATAGAATTAGTGAAATTACAAAAGTGTCAGTTCATAATTGAAAGTGTCTGTGACATTGGTACTAGGTCACGTGATATCAGGGCAGAAACACAGGTACTTGTAATTCTAGGAAATGGAGCTGTTAGATACATGTTCCTAATTGTAGAAGGTTGAACTGTAAATTGCATTCTAGGTACTGAATTTTGATAAGAGAGGGAGGCAAAATTTACCTCTGTAATAGTAAATGCTACCTATGTATTGATGGAAAGAAGGTTAATGTGGATTTGTTGAAAGCACTAACTAAACATGCAGATACTTTCAAGATTTGAAGGTCAAACATGTTACAACAGAAGTTCTGCATATCAGCAGTTAGCAGCCTTACTTCATGGACATGATCATTGGAAAGATCAATTAGTGACAAAGTGTTAGAGTACAAGAACTTGAATTCACAGCAACAAGCTGAACTAGTTAATTCTTTATTAAAATATGCAGACATATTTTCATAAAAACCAGCCATCATCTGAGGATATGAGTACCATATGGACGTAATTCCTCACAAAAACTATTGTCATTCGTCTTTCTCGATCCTGTGACTCAATCAAGAGGCAGTCAACAAAGAAATATGTAAAATGTTACCTTAGAAAGTCATTGATCCATCATTATCACCATCTTGTAGTATGTTATTAACTGTAGCTACACCTGGTAGTATTGTTTGCCTTATGTTTGATGCTAGAGCGATTAATCAAGTTATTGTTCCACTGTTGCTGTCTGTACTAGATCTGAGAACCTCAATGAAGTAATATAAATCTTTCATAGGGTAAAATTTTTAAAAATCATTGATTTGACAGCCTCCTTTTGGCAGGTCCTATTAACAGAGAAATCTCACAAACACACTTTATTTATATTCACAGTTAGAAGTTACCAATTTCGCATTCAGCCCTGTCGTCTGAATGTCAACTGCGTTAGACACTGTGCTGAGAACTGACCTGTTAGATAAGGCAACCTTGTATGCTGCCGATTCACTCATTGGAATATCCACCAGGAAAGAACACCTTATTTTACTGGAAAAGGTATTACAGAAATTTTTGGAGGTATGTGTCACCGCAAATCCCTAGAAATGGGACTGTGGTAAGGATAAAATCAGATTTCTTTGATATGCAATCTGTACTTTAAGAGTAGTACTAGATGATGACAAAATCGATACAATAAAAAGTTTTCCTGCACCTAAGATGAAGTAACAACACAAATCATTCCCATGGTTAGCCTCATTTTTGCCACATTTTGTACTTAATCAATTACTTAATAGTGACAAACTACTGAATTTATTATGAAAAAGTACCCAATGGTTTTGGTCAGGAGACTACGGAATAGCTTTTCAATCTGTTAAGTATGCCTCAGTGAATTCTCAGCTGTTAGAGCGATAAATCATGTTATTATGCATGCTTTGTTGGCAGCAGTAGAAAGAATGTGCTATATTATATACACACACCTACTCATAATGTGCTAGTGAATGAGGTTTATGTAATAAGAAAGGAATTTTAGTAAACAATGTGTTGCATTATTGCATGTGACACTCCCACAGTGCAAAATTCACAGATGACAGACTAAAATTGACATTAAAGTATGATTTGGTCTGCCATGTAAAGTCACTTGTGCATCCTCAGCCCAAGCATCAAAATCACCCAAGATAACGTTTTGCAATATGAGATCTGGTTCTCATTAGTTGTATGAGAAGAAACCTTGGATATCATGCACAATCATACAGTACCTCTGCAACGTTGTAATACTATGAGATTTTTTAATTAAACACAATGTGCCATAGGAATTAAATCAGGCCACAACACAATTATCTACGAATAGGCAGAGCTCCTAGGGTGTCTTCTTCCTTAGAAATCAATGCAGCCAGCTGTCTGGTAATGTGCTGATGTAAGCTCTCTCCAGCACGCCGTTTGGCAAACCTGTAGCACGAAGATCGATAGGTGCTGGATCAAGCACACCTATCACAAGAGAGGCAAAGACACACTGACAAGCAACACGTCGCCAGCGCCATCTCAACAACAATTATTTGCTGCTGACCAGACGGTCTCACTCCGTTAGTCTCACTCAGTCAATCAGTCCACTCGCAGAGTGGGTTGAGTTTCACTGCTGGTAAAGTCACAAATTTGCTCGCTGTGTGCTGTCATAGCCTGTGATGAACTAAAATGTGTAATAGCAAGATTACACCAGTCCGCAAGAGGACTATTACTGATGTACTTGTACCACAACACATGGATTCTATTCAAGTTGCGTTTCCAGTTGATGTAAATAAATGCACACGTGGATTAATACGGCTCTTTGTGTTACAAAGAAAGGATACGCACCATCCATAACATCACAGAATTTTGTCACAGAATTTGCTAGACATATTCTGTCTGAGCGTGAAAGAGCATATTCTACGAGTGAGTCATAGAAATTACCTATTGTCTGGGATTTCAAGAAAGAGTCTTTACTATATTGCAATCATTCCAAAGTCTTTTGTGATCATCAGGCTTTGAGTTCTTTTTAAGCTGCAAACTCTTACATCTCCACCTGGCATGCTGGTTATTATTTTTACATGAATACGATTTTGAAACAATCCACTTTAGTGTAGAAAATAATATGAAGGAAGATGCCTTGTTCTGTCTTCCCCAAGGGCTTCCACGGTTTTATGAGTTAGTTGAGCAAGTGTCAGATTACTGAATCTTGCTTACGAATGATGGTACTTATAGGTAATATCATATGGACATGTGTAACCAAACGGAAATCTCCATGATACCGACTAAATGTAGAGAAAGGTTAAACAGTTACTACTCCTGAATGATACTGATAAACTGTCAAAACACTATCGAGTCCATAATCATGTACCATTCTTCAAAAGTAGTCCATAATCTGACTCTTGGTGTGCATGTGTGTGTGTGTGTGTGTGTTTGTGTGTGTAACCATGCCTGTTAACAACAAGCTAATCTACACTCCTGGAAATGGAAAAAAGAACACATTGACACCGGTGTGTCAGACCCACCATACTTGCTCCGGACACTGCGAGAGGGCTGTACAAGCAATGATCACACGCACGGCACAGCGGACACACCAGGAACCGCGAGGTTGGCCGTCGAATGGCGCTAGCTGCGCAGCATTTGTGCACCGCCGCCGTCAGTGTCAGCCAGTTTGCCGTGGCATACGGAGCTCCATCGCAGTCTTTAACACTGGTAGCATGCCGCGACAGCGTGGACGTGAACCGTATGTGCAGTTGACGGACTTTGAGCGAGGGCGTATAGTGGGCATGTGGGAGGCCGGGTGGACGTACCGCCGAATTGCTCAACACGTGGGGCGTGAGGTCTCCACAGTACATCGATGTTGTCACCAGTCGTCGGCGGAAGGTGCACGTGCCCGTCGACCTGGGACCGGACCGCAGCGACGCACAGATGCACGCCAAGACCGTAGGATCCTACGTAGTGCCGTAGGGGACCGCACCGCCACTTCCCAGCAAATTAGGGACACTGTTGCTCCTGGGGTATCGGCGAGGACCATTCGCAACCGTCTCCATGAAGCTGGGCTACGGTCCCGCACACCGTTAGGCCGTCTTCCGCTCACGCCCCAACATCGTGCAGCCCGCCTCCAGTGGTGTCGCGACAGGCGTGAATGGAGGGACGAATGGAGACGTGTCGTCTTCAGCGATGAGAGTCGCTTCTGCCTTGGTGCCAATGATGGTCGTATGCGTGTTTGGCGCCGTGCAGGTGAGCGCCACAATCAGGACTGCATACGACCGAGGCACACAGGGCCAACACCCGGCATCATGGTGTGGGGAGCGATCTCCTACACTGGCCGTACACCACTGGTGATCGTCGAGGGGACACTGAATAGTGCACGGTACATCCAAACCGTCATCGAACCCATCGTTCTACCATTCCTAGACCGGCAAGGGAACTTGCTGTTCCAACAGGACAATGCACGTCCGCATGTATCCCGTGCCACCCAACGTGCTCTAGAAGGTGTAAGTCAACTACCCTGGCCAGCAAGATCTCCGGATCTGTCCCCCATTGAGCATGTTTGGGACTGGATGAAGTGTCCTCTCACGCGGTCTGCACGTCCAGCACGAACGCTGGTCCAACTGAGGCGCCAGGTGGAAATGGCATGGCAAGCCGTTCCACAGGACTACATCCAGCATCTCTACGATCGTCTCCATGGGAGAATAGCAGCCTGCATTGCTGCGAAAGGTGGATATACACTGTACTAGTGCCGACATTGTGCATGCTCTGTTGCCTGTGTCTATGTGCCTGTGGTTCTGTCAGTGTGATCATGTGATGTATCTGACCCCAGGAATGTGTCAATAAAGTTTCCCCTTCCTGGGACAATGAATTCACGGTGTTCTTATTTATGTTAACAGGAAACTCCCACTTAACGAAAGTATACTATGGTAAGAAATTAAAATACAGCAAAAAAATTCATTTAGTGGGATCAAATGCTCTTAAGCTCTTAAGAACCCACCCATTCCTTTTAAAGAAGAGAAATAGCAGATGATAAGTAATGTATTCAGGACTGTTTAAAATTATTGGCATATGACACGAGGGGAGCAACTTATTAGCCTTTCTGACACAAACAAAATTGATGGACAATATCCTTAACAAAACCTAGATAAATAAAAAATACAGTAACTTTAGGTTCTATGCATATACAGTTTTATCCAAAGATGTGAAAGCTCTAATCTATACAAAGTTAACTGCCTTATAAGCATTGAAAAGGGAAACATATCTACAGCATTTATGTAAAAGTCTAAATGTTAATGAGTAAGCTATAATAGTTAATATGACCCGTCCTCATTATGTATAATAGTTGGTCACAGAATATATAGAAACAGAAATGGTCTTCTGTCAACTAAATGACTGATGCAAATATAGTTATGCTGAGAGACAATGTAATTCAACAATTAACAAATCCTCTCCATGTCTACTGTGTTTGTACATGTATCTACATTAGAAAGAAACCATACAGAATAAAGATCTCACACAGGATAAAGATCCCTCAAAGTATATCAGATAAGAACAGGATTGTAAAGTTAAGAGCTGACTATAGCACTATGGACAAATATGTCTACGCTGATAATTGACATTAGTTTTATTGAGTTGTGAACATTCATGATCCTACAAAAGGAGATTCCAAAGAATGCACAAATCAACAACAAATGCACATGCTCAATTAAACAAGCACAAACAGCTGCTGAGACATACTCGTAGGACAGTTCCTTTCACAGTGTAAATTTTTCATGTGGTTTTCTAGAATCAAACACATTTTCACCAATACAGTGGATGACGCTTAATCAGATGTCAGTCTAATGAAGACAAGAGACTGACTATTTATTGTGTATATGCCATAAAAGCAGTGATTCATTACTGGCCATATCGTTGTACAACATGATCATGGCGCAGGTAGTTGATCAGTGATTAAAGCGTTAACACAGTGAGTCAGTATGCTGAAATCTGTTGCTCCTGGTAGCATATCGAATTTCAGTTTGTAACAATGATATTTTTAGCACATGCGATTGGCCTACATAGTTAAGTATTTACAGCACAAATACCTTGTAGTGAGTATGTGGATACCAGAGCGATGTGCCTCGGAATCAGAAGGAACATCAGTTAAGCCTAACTGAATGACTATTTAGGAAAATATCCGTATTTAAGCTGTGGGGTACGTGAAGGATACTGTAACGAACTACTTAGTTATTTGTAATGGCAGTAGGTAATGCGTGATAAGCTGACAGACCCAGTTATCGTATCACTCACAAAAAAATGAGGGGCTTTATTGGCATTGTCAATATTGCTGTCTACAATATTTAGCAAAAGTTACCTGAAAATGATGACATGTATTAACCCTCGAGCGAGAGCACAGTTTTCCGTAACATGAGCGGGCGCGTTGCGCACTTGCACATGTGTAAAGAATAGCTGTCTGAATGTTACCAGGGTAAATATGTATGAGCAAATTCGCAGTTTAATCTTAGTTTTATTAAACAACGATAAAATAAACTTACATTATATCAACAAATCACTATTAACTAAACAATAAAATAAACCTTTCATTATACCGCTCTGTCGTCACATACAAGTGTTACCCCACAGTAATGACCCACTCGACGCCTTAAACAGTGCAGTTAGATCAGATCTCGGCCATGCACTCATGTGATTACCAATTATCTCATAGAAAACTGCCTCGTTGTGGGATTCTGCCGGTAGCGCGGAATCTGGGTCATTTCCATACACGTATCGTAAATTTTTTTCTCACCTACCTTGCTGTTTATATTACTGCTGCTCATTTGGACGTACGACAATACAATTCATTACTGCGTTAGCTGAAGCAATAATGAAGGACAACGTATGTACTCGCAATCGTGAAACACCAGTGGGACGGTAGAAAACGATGTTTATGATCTGTGCACTTTATACACTGGCGCACCCGCTTGGGGCCTAATATATAATCAGCAAACCCACAGACCTTGGATCTTTATACCAGGTACGCATAACAGTAGTTCGTAATATATCTCGCCGTGTAACGAATTCTGTTATGAGAATTTGAAAGAGTGAAACCCTGATAATAATTATTCTCGTTCGAAAGTAAAGTAAAGCCTTTAAATAATGGAACGACAACACTGAAGCTCAGAGGCAAATATTTGCTTTTAATACCACAAGTAATTAGTAGCAGCTATCTCGTGATCAAAGGAATATCGTTAGAGAATGACGAAGTTTTATGTCCACGGATGGATTCTACGTTTAACTGAAACCAGTGGCATATTCACATTAAATATGTTAATTCGCACAGGTTTGTGACTATTCGCACACCAAAACCACTGCTTCTTACAAGACTGACAAACACTGTTAATCAGCTTGATGCAGTTTGAGCATACTGTAAGACTATGCGTCAGAGAATAAATTAAAACCAGTGTTGTACCATGCTTCACGATACTAGTAAGAATCCTCTGGCGCCAAAACGAAGACTTTTGACTCTTTTCCGGAGGGGGAATGTTCCAACCCCTCTGAGCCATTATGGTATACGCTGCCTGTGATATTCTTAGTTCATTTCAGTAGAGTGCTGGTTTGGTTGCTTAACTAGGTGTTCTGGCTCTTGAATAGCGCATCGAGAACAGAAAACCTCATCTCTGTGAAATTTCTGTCAACACTGTAAGACTGTATTCTGTATCCTAAAATTGTGCGTCTCATTAGCAGCATGCCATCTCTAGAATTAGAAGACGAAACATTAGGCCTTCACCCGCATCCTAATCTACGTAATCAAAAATCCCCAAGCACATAAATATCGACAGTGCTAACGTTTAGTAATTTTACCTTCAACAAAATTGCTGGGTGCCTTTTACCACTGTGCTATAGTAATAACATACAAGTAAGGAGCACAATTATTACGCTTTGACTTGGTTGTTGTCAATTGCATGACTAGGATATGTTTGTTTTCGCTTCCAGGTACCCCCTGCCAGTGACTTTTTCTAAGAAGTAGTCTTGAGAATAGATAAGTTGTTTGATTCTGGCTGTAGCATTCAATGGCCTTAACAAAAGAGAATGTCACAATGCTGCGCCAATAAATAACTTTCTAGTATCATTCATACTACAGTTAGCCACGAAAGCAAGTTGTTTTAGATTGTTTTCAGAGAAGACATTCATTCCTAAATCCTTCAGTTTGCTACTGAAACAGGTGAGCGTAGCTTAGGGAACAATACGTATGGTGGCTTTCGACACTAACGAGCGACGGTCAAGATTCACCTTTCTTTTTGTGTGTGAAGATTGAAATCGCTGACAGGATGCTGTACTGGATAACTAACAGTTAAAAAAGGTCATGAATTTATATCTACCATACGGATTTGTGTGTTTCAGACGCTTATCTATGAACGGTAATCACGGATCCAGTTACACAACTGAGACGATACTACATAGACATGCGTTATGATAAGAAGTCGCTTGTCAATAATGGTGTCAAAAGCCTTCTAGAAATCAAGGCATGTGTAATGAAGTTGAAATCATCCGCTGATAGCACTCATCACTAACTGTGAATAAAGAATCAGTTGTGTTTCACAAGAACGATATTCTCTAAATTCATGCTGTTTGCTTTGAGGTAGTTCTTAATATTTGAACTAAAAAAAATGATTCAAATGGCTCTGAGCACTATGGGACTTAACATCTATGGTCATCAGTCCCTTAGAACTTACAACCACTTAAACCTAACTAACCTAAGGACATCACGCAACACCCAGTCATTTGAACTCAGTATGTATTCCCAACCTTTCTACAAATCAGTGTCAGTGATAAGGGTTTATAGCTCAGTGCATTTCTTTTATTCCCTTTCTTGTGTGTTGGTTTGAATGTGTTGGTTTCTATTCTTTAGATACGAATATTTCATTCAGTGAGTGTTTGCACATGATTGTTAAAAATGAACTATTTTGTCAGCATACTCTGGAAACATCCAAACTGGTACCGGTGTTTAATCTAGACTGGAAGATTAAGCTTTATTTTTTTACTTAAGTTGACCCACTACACCAATGGAACCTACTTCCAAGTTACCCATTTTGGCAGCTGTTTTTGATTCATCTTCTTTGGTGAAAAAGTTACGGGAAACTGTTTGGTTTTCTTATATTTGAAGAGATTAGCTCTGATAATATCAGTCATTTTGGTTACAGTAACGTTCATATTGAGGTTCGACATCTTAAGTGTCATGTTTCCCATTTTTGGGATTTTGTACATTTTTGAAGATGCCATACGAATTTTGTAAGGCATGTTCTTTTTTGTAAGTGCGCTGTTCTTAAGGGGTACGTTTAGGGTTTGATGCTGAGCTTGAAGTAGGTCTTCCTTTTCATGGATTTTAGTTTCAGTATACAATGATGGTGTTTTTGAATTCATTATTACACATTTTCTTGCCACTTTTTCCATAAATATGAAATTACATTTCTTTAATGCATTCTTTACTAGAGCATTGAATTTATTAGTTGGTTCATCGTCTATGTTTCAAATATTATTTATTTTGAAATATTTTTATTATAGTCCCACTTGACATGTCACAAGCATTTTCTTTTATCTACTTTAAGACTGTTTTATGTCCTTTGAGCTTCCCATCGATTTGAAATGCCATCTCACTATCTTTCTTTTTTTCTTTATTAGCCCTGCTTTCTTGTTCTGCATGTGTACATGTTACTTTTGCAATTTTATTGTCAATTCTATACTGCTCTTGTTGTGGCAAATGCATCATAATAAAACGCCGCATTATTATTTACGATGAGGTTGTTAATCATACTCTTTCCTCAATGAGATACTGTATTAAACTTTAGCCTTTGTTTGGTATGTTTGTTTCTGTGGGAGTAAATCTAATACCACTCATATTTGCTCCTACTCCAGAGGTGAAGTGAAGCTTGCTCCACTATGGTAGATTACAAATCCTGATGTCAGGAGCAGCAAAGTGTCAGCCCCACTACTGATTGTACCCTGCACAGTACCCATAACTTTTGGAGGGGACATTTCCCTATGATTGAAACATTCCTAAGAGCCTTGGAACAGGTTGTACCCTATAAGAAAAGAACTGTTAAACGAACTGCTGTACGAGATGGGACATGGGACATTAAAACTTTATATAGGTTGGGACCTACTAAAACAGTAATATCAGAAGTAGAGGGATGCAAACATATGTGACTTCATTATAAGAAATGTGATACAATGGTCACGTCATACCTACAGAGAGTAAGTCGATAGTATTCTATGGAGGATGTGGTGAAAACTACAAACATGAGTATGGAATAGTCTTTGTAATAGCTGACCACCGTCAACACAAGTGAAGAATTTTGTGGCGGCAAATTACTGCATACGTCACTATTAAATACAAATGGAGACATAACATTTGTAAATGCACATGCCCCAACAGAAGTCAGTGAAGAAGAGGAAGAAGACAAGTTTTATGAGGAACTGGCAAACCCAGCGAAAGGAGTGAGTAACAGAAATTAAAACTTATAGTTGGATATTTTAATGCTAAAATGATGTACGAAAGTATACAGGGAATGAACACTGTAAAAGAGAATTTATATGAGAGACTGAATGATAATGGGCTATGGCTGACCAGTTTTATGATTGCTCAAAATGTAAATAATCAGCTAAGCCAAACTGACGATCTATTGGTTGACATGGATCGTACGATGGCCAAAGAAAATTAAAGCCGATGGGGACACAAATAACCTACTTGTTGGGACGGCCAAACGATAAATATAATACTGAAGGAAATAAATTAGCAACAGCAACATAATGTATGATGTAAATAAACCATATCAGACTAAGATAGGTCGAAGATACATGTCACATGTATGTGAGGAATAAGACTGAGACGCTTGTGCCAAAGG
This sequence comes from Schistocerca cancellata, assembly GCF_023864275.1. NCBI lineage: Eukaryota > Metazoa > Arthropoda > Insecta > Orthoptera > Acrididae > Schistocerca > Schistocerca cancellata. The sequence continues at coordinate 195,954,219 of NC_064628.1, forward strand.
AACAGAACGATGATGGGCGGATGATGATACACTGTGGCCCCCAGAATAGAGGAAGGTATGGCAGGTGCAGCAAAGGAGGTCATGCGTGAAAAGAAAAAGAAAAAAGTAACTGATTTAATCAAACATGCGAAGAAATGGTAAAAACAAGGGAAAAGCAAAAGACTGATGCATAAATGACATTAACAATGAAAACAATCATGAAGAATACATGAAAGTGGAACACTAACCTACAAGACCACTAAGGGCAGAAAAGTGCAAATATCTGATTTCTGTGCTGAAACAAATTGACAACGAAAGTAAAGGAGACAAATGTTGGCAAATGTTCCAAGTTACCAAGCAAGTGAGAAATGGAGGATGAGATGAGTCTCCCATAAATGATGATAAATATGGGAAGAGGATATCTGACCAAGAAATGATACTTCAGATCTGCGTAATCTACAACTGAGTATTAGACAACTATGGGAAAGTACTGGTAATTCAACGAATCAGCATTCAACACTTTAGTCAGTTTTTAAGGGCATGTATCAACAGAGACAGGGTTATCCTTCGTTACATTCTCGGTGTGTTTACAGTACCTGAGAAATTGATCAACTTGGTAAATGCGTGAACCTAGAGATGAAAGCTAGTTAGATATCAAGGAGGAATGTCAAAGGAAGTGGAAGTACGAAGTGGGGTGTGAGAAAGTGACGCATTGTCGGCAATGTTACTTAATCTCGTCCTTGATAAAGTTGTACGGGCGATGAAAAGAGTAGGACTGGGCGCTAATCTGAATAGAATTGTGCAGAAGATAGCATTCTACATTATATGACAGACACAAATCAGAGTCAATAGAGAAATGGTAAAAACACTGGAGGAATTGAGCAGTAGAGCAGAGAATGTAGGTCTCAGAATAAACTCAAAAAATATACAAGTGATGCAACTAAGTGGACGGAGAAACCACTAAGCTCTCGAGGATTTACGGGAGGGAGACATGAAGTTGAAGATAGTTGAGAACTTCAAATATTTGGGATAATATTTCAACCGGAAGAATAATGTCCAACGAATTGTTAATACTTCCAGATCGTATAACAGCCTAAAACAAATCATGAAATAAAGGATCATCTAAAAAACAGTTAAAATGAAGGCATATAATACAGTAATTGGCCCAGTCCTGTTATACAACATAGGAACATTGAGCACCACCAACACCTACAGAGGACAATTAATGGTATTTGAGAGAAAGATCCAGAGAAGGATTCTTGGACCACTGAAGGAAGTAACAGGGTGGAGGAGACTGAAAAATGAAGAAATATACGCTTTGAAGAGACAACGTAATATTGCAGAATGACCAAAAGTTAAGCGACTACAACGGGGTGGGCATGTTGTAACGATGGCAGAGGATGCTATTCCAAAAGTAGCAATGGTAGGAAGGGTAGAGGCAAAGTGCCAAAATGGAGGCCCACGAACAAGATGGAAGGATGGACTACAGGAAGACCTGCAACAAATAGAGTTCACAGGAAACTGGACGGAAGCTACTCAGGACAGTTGTTGTAAGAGGCAGTTTGCAAGGTCGTCGCATGATCTGCAAGGTCACTGATCGCTCGTTAAATACGTTAAAAAAAGTTTTTAAAATTTAAGTTACTCTGAATGTTATTCTTGTTTCCATTTCTTTGCCTGCAGATCCTTTTAACCACCCAGTATATCTAAAAGGATCAATTAAAGTGATCCACAAATTTATCAATTGTTTATAAAATTTGATTCATTGTCGCAGTGATAACACAGTATTGTAGCTAGCAACAAATCAACTCGATATAACTTAACGTTCACAAACTATTTTCTTTTTCAATGAATCACTACTTTGACTGTCACCCAAAACACTCACAACGTAATTCACAAGCTAAGAAACGGTAGATTTATTTATGGTTTTAATATTGGCATATGAAAATGTAATTCTCTTTAATAAACACTGATGATTGAAAATGATTATTTCCATAACCATTTGTAATTTCTAATGCAGTACGTGACCCTGTGACTTAAGTGGCAAGTGCTTCAATGATTTTTTTAATATAAAATATAATAGAGAGTTTAACGAGTATTTCTCCTTGATAACTGATAAACATTATGAAATATAAGTGAACCATTTTCTGTGATATAATTCGAATGAACGTAGCATATTTAATGTTGTTCACTCGTACATCTTTACTTTTTATCAATATTACTCACATCAAAAAAAGTTTTACATCACACCTTTACTTAGAAATTCATGGCTCAGAAAATAAAATTTGGCCCCAAAACGTGGATATATATACATTTGCAATGTGACCAGGTCACCTAATCGAAAAGAAGTGTAGTGACAAAATGTTGTCTTTCCAATACGGTTTTTTTACGGTACTACTGAGCAATGTCAATGCGTGACAGGAAGTCCCCATGCTCGCATTCAGACTTGAATATGTCGTACCGAACTACCGATGAGATCATCAAGACAGCTCTGGTTCAAATTGTCCTACTCTTCCATGACAATTCTGAGAAAGTCGCGCAGAAAATGTGTTCGCTTCCTACGTCTGAAAAAAACTCTTTTGAATCGATCCCACGTATGTTCGATTCGGCTCATGTCCGAGGAACAGGCAGGTTACTCGTTTCTGGTGATCCTTGCATGCTGAAGGAAGATGTCCACGAGAGAAGCACGACGCACACGTAAATCATTTTCCATCAAGGTAAAATTGTCACAAAATGTTGGCAATATGGTCCCATTACGGCTGCAGAATCTCCTTCCTGTACTGTAGAGCAACACTGTGGTGGAAGCAGTTAACTTTACTGGGTTGCCTGCCAACACGTTGTCTGCGATTATAATGGTATTAAGAGATCTGAGTTTTGTCCATAAACAACGCCCGACGCCAGTCCTGGGGCATCCGTTCTGCTTAATTTCTCGCCTCTCTATAACGGGATCCATTTTGTAGTGGTAAACGACGCGGTGCTCGTCACGGTCGTCGGGAATGGAGATTTCAGTCATGAAATCGTCTCATAATCTGTTACTATGTATGAAGTTCTGTAGCTTCTTCGAAGGCCGATTTCAGTTCTGGAGCACTCAGTCTACGTTTCCTTCGGCACAAAACTCAATATAGCGATCATGCTGTGAGCCTGTTGAATGTGGAGTGCCAATACGGTGTAAGTTCTCCGTTGTTGTTGTTATTGTTGTTGCTGTGGTCTTTGGTCCAGAGACTGGTTTGATGTAGCTCTTCAAGCTACTCTATACTGTGCAATCCTCTTCATCACGGAATAATGATTGCAACCTACATCATTTTGAATCTGCGTATTTATCTCTTGGTTTCCCTCGGCGATTTTTACCCTCAACGCTGCCCTCCAATACTAAACTGGTGATCCTTTGATGCCCCAGAACGTGTCCTACTAACAGATCCCCTATTCTAATGAAGTTGTACCACAAATTCCTCTTCTCCCCAATTCTATTGACTACCTCGTCATTAGTTACGTGATCTACCCATCTAATCTTCAGCATTCTTCCGCAGCACCATATTTCGACGGCTTCTGTTCTCTTCTTGTCTAAACTATTTATCGTCCTTGTTTCACTTCTATACATGGCTACACACTCAAATACTTTCAGAAAAGGCTTCCTGACACCTAAATCTATACTCGATGTTAACAAATTTCTCTTCCTCGGAAACGCTTTCCTTGCCACAGGCAGTCTACGTTTTATATCCTCTCTACTTCGACCAACATCGGTTATTTTGCTCCCCAAATAGCAAAACTCATTTACTACTTTAAGTGTCTCATTTCCTAATCTAATACCTTCAGCATCACCTGATTTACTTCGACTCAATCCATTAACCTCGTTTTGCATTTGTTGATGTTTATCTTGTATCTTCCTTTCACGATATTGTCCATTCCGTTCATCTGCTCTTCCAAGTCCACTGCTGTCTCTGACAAAACTGCAATGTCATTGGCAAACCTTAAAGTTCTTATTTCTTCTCCCTGAACTTTTATTTCTACCCTAAGTTTTTCTTTGGTTTCCTGTACTGCTTGCTCAGTGTACAGATAGAATAACATCGGGCGTAGGCTACAACCCTGTCTCACTCCCTTCTCAACCACTGCCTCCCTTTCATGCCCCTAGACTCTTATAACTGCCATCTGGTTTCCGTACAAATCGTAAATAGCCTTTCGCTCCCTGTATTTTAACTCAGCCACCTTCAGAATTTGAAAGAGAGTATTCCAGTGAATATCGTCAACAGCTTTCTCTAAGTCTACAAATGCTAGAAACGTAGGTTTGACTTTCCTTAATCTATCTTCTAAGATAAGTCGTAGGGTTAGTATTGCATCGCGTGTTCCAACATTTCTACGGAATCGAAATTGATCTTCCCCTAGGTCGGCTTCTACCAGTTTTTCCATTCGTCTGTAAGGTATTCGTGTTAGTATTTTGCAATCGTAACTTATTTTCGCACCTGTCAACACCTGCTTTCTTTGGAATTGGAACTATTATATTCTTCTTGAAGTATGAGGGTATTTCGTCTGTCTCATACATCTTGCTCACCAGATGGAAGAGATTTGGAGGCTATCAGTAGGTCTAATGGAATGTTGCCTACTCCCGGACACTTGTTTCAATTTAGGTCTTTCAGTGCTCTGTCAAATTCTTCATGCAGTATCATATCTCTCATTTCATCTTCATCTATGCCCTCTTCCATTTCAATAATATTGCCCTCAAGTACATCGCCCTTGTATAGACCCTCTATATACTTCTTCCACCTTTCTGCTTTCCCATCTTTGCTTAGGACGGGTTTTCTATCTGAGCTCTTGATATTCATACAGGTGGTTCTCTTTTCTCCAAACGGCTCTTTAATTTTTCTGTAGGCGCTATCTATCTTACCCCTAGTGATTCTTGCTCCCACATCCTTGCACTTGTCCTCTGTCCATCCCTGCTTAGCCATTGTGCACTTCCTACCGATCTCATTTTTGAAACATTTGTATTCCTTTTCGCCTCCTTCATTTACTACATTTTTATTTTTTCTCCTTTCATCAGTACAACACCATATATCTTCTATTACCCAAGGTTTTCTACTGGCCCTCGTCTTTTTACCTGCTTCATCCTGTGCTGCCCTCACTATTTCATCCCTCAAAGCTACCCATTCGTCTTCTTCTATATTTCTTTCCCCTGTTCTTGTTAATCGTTCCCTAATACTCTCTCTGAAGCTCTCTACAACCACTGGTTCTTTCCGTTCATGCAGGTCCCATCCCCGTAAATTCCTGCCTCATTATTCAGTATCTCAGTACGACCTGTCAATTGGAATCTATTCCATGTCCGCACCACATTACTTTAACTACGGTGCACACGTCGAGCAACTTCGCTGACTGACAAACCTTCTGCTTTTAATAGGATGATGTGGACCTGATCACTGGTCGCAATTGTCCTTCGTGCATGACGGATGTTCACCCTGGCTTTCCACAGACGTCTCTAATGTATGTCTACCAGTGTCTTACTTTCAACTGAGATCCATTCCAGTGTCGCGTTCTAACCGTAGGCAGTGCTCATGGGACCTGTGCGTATGCTTACAAACAATGTCAGGAGTGACTTTCCAATAGGAAGAGAAACAGGCACAATAGCAACATACCTGTACGACATATCGGGATGATGCGAAAATATTTTTGATATACAGGTATATGTATTAATGATTTTTAGGTTACAGCCGTCTATTTCCAACTGAATAAAGGCAGTATTTGCCTTGTCGGAAATGTACAACCTCAATTTATGTGGGCGTGTGAGGATCGTCTACCGTCACACGTCAAAATGTTTGTCATTACGTGTAACATTCGATAGTAAATTCGTTGTTCTTCTTTATCGTAGATTGTGTACTGCATCTACCTTTCATTTTACCGAGATGAAATTTTAAAAAACTTGCCAACAGCTAACAATGTCTTTAATGATATATGATTTTTGTTGCTGGTCGAGAGCACTTACTGCGGCAGTCTAGTGGAGAGAGGAGGGTCTGAAATCCGCAGCCGGGTGGAGCAGAGTTCAGACGGTGTGCTTATCGGCGTTGTTGGGATGAAATTGCTATGTCTCTTAAGTTACAATAACCCGCATCGCGATTGTTCGCTTCAAAGTTTCAGTATGAATGCATCAGTGTCATGTGAGAAAATCTGTAATATTGCTAAACTAGAAGTGTTTCGAACAACTAATGTTTTAAGTAATAAACCGCACTGTTGGTGATCCGCTCATAATAACAATACTGAATCGAACCCGTCATTATCCCCTTCCTGAAACTCTCAGTAACTGAAAAAGATGTCATTAAATTCATGGAATGGAGAGTCAGTTTCGTTGCCGTACAAAACGCGAAATACATATACAGTTCATTTTTATACAAGAACATCTTTAACTTTAGTCGTCCTGTCATCCTAAGTGTTTATAATATCATGTTGACAATTGTCACTTTGGAAGGGTCTGATTACAAATGCAAAACAAAAACTTTTTGCAAAAGGAATCATTTTATTCAGTTGTAATCAGACGGATCAAAGTGATAATTGTCAACATAATATTTACGCAGCTCTTTCAACGTACACATTCAGACGACACGATACACAAGAAAAGGATTTGGTACACCGTGACATACGTAAACTAATACACAAAGTTGCAAACATTCTGAAGATTCAAGGCCTATATACAACAAATAAAACAACAAATACCCTTCAAACAGATTTAAACAAATCAACCTCAGGACTGAAAATTCCAGGAATCAGGCATATTCCAACTCAAATGAAGAAGCTGTAATGCAGCGCATTTTGGAATGAGAGGCATATATTTTAGCACTAAATATAAAGAACATATTCAATGGCAGAAGCATGACACTTCACATTTCCAAAACGTTTAAAGCAATACAGAAATATCCCAAAAAGATTTAGGAAGACATAAAATTATCAGAATGAATAAACACAATAAGTAGTTCATACCAATACAAGAAAATTGTCGCACTCAGAAAGCAGTAACAGAGCAAGGAACTGACAAATGACCAAATATACGAAGAACTAATGACTGGTAAACTTGGCAAATGAATTTGAAAGCTGTCTGTTAATGTTTTCATCGTTTAATATTTAATTTACTACTTTCACTATTCAATGTATTTTACGTATTAGAGATATTTGTTTCGGTTATTCACATTCACATACATTCAATTTACTTTAACTATACCCGTTACAAATCGTTGTTGAAGTAAGTGTTCTCTGTATAGGAAATACTTTAGTATATTTTTGCACTCAAGACCTTCAACGTTGTATATGAAAGAACATTTTCTTAAATCAGGGCCTATTTGGACAATATCAACACACATATCTAGTAAGAAAAGCTGAATAAGAAGAGCGTATGTTACATCTGTTTGTTGAATATATGTACGAGTATAAAAGCGAAATGTGTGTGTTGAAAGAACTGCGTAAAAATGAATGTGAAACGTCCCCTTAGAACAATTATACATGACTGTGCTTAAACTAACACACAATATATTTAGCGCAACGCAATCTGACTTTCAAAAATCCCTACAAAAGAATGGCCCTGACTAACATTAACCTATACGTTTCAAAAAATCACTTACCTCACCAAAAATCTTCGTTACTCGAACTACTGCAATACAGCGAGCGCCACTACTGCCAGCTAAATAAAAGATTCAAACTACGGAAGGCACTAACTACTGATAGGCATAGTTAGCAAATGAAAGATTTTAATAGAGAACAAACAATGTATTTACCTTAATAGTGTTGAAACATCATAATATACATAGCAGTTCATAATATCCAGTATTACAAATTTCAAAACTCCGCCATCTCTCTCCTCACATCCAGCACTGCTGGCGGCTCACCTCCAACTGCCGCAACGCTACGCGCTGTTCACATGCAGCTGCCGCTGCCCAACACTACAATGGCAGACAACAATGCAAACTGGCCACAGGCTGCACACAGCACAGCCAGTGATTTTCATACAGAGAGCGCTACGTGGCGGCGGCGTTACCAATATAAGAACCTAAACAGCGTACTTACATAGCCTACTTACATAGCCCCCATGCCCCCACAAAAAATTTTACAAATTGTTTTGGGCAGTGGCCAATAAGGATTTGATAAAATTTTTCATAATTACAATAACAAAGATATCAAATGCACACACTTATGGATACAATGTTGGTCAAAAGTTAAAATTTTCTCACAGTCCATAAAGACAGTCCAGATTGTTCATCACTGTAAAATTGCAGTGTTTTTCTCAAAGTCTGAGCAGTAAAAGAAAATGCACATGGAAGTAGTGGATTTCCATGGAGTCTTGAAGAAGTAGTGTTGTCCTTCAAACGGAAAGACAGTGCTGACTCTTGACATGCTGATAGGTAATGGGCCACAACAGAGCAAACCCACAGCAGAGTCATTCGAATTTTTGAAGAATATTGGTAGGTAGGTCATGACAGAGCAGACCCACTGTAGTCCTGGTAGAGAGTATGGTATTGGTGGGCGACCAGAGGTGCAGACTCACTGCAGTCATTGTAGAAATAATGATATTGGTGAGTCAGCAAAGGTGTAGACCCACTGTAGTCCTTGTAGAAATAATGGTATTGGTGGGTCATCAAAGGTGTAGACCCACTGTAGTCCTTGTAGAGATGGCCAGCAGCCATCTGCTGCGACTGTGCAGGTGCACAATCACCATCGAAGAGTCTTGTAGAGAAGATAGCAAGTCCATAAACCACCACTTGTGCACGCACAAAGTTTTTGGAATTGTCCTTAGAAGTCTTGCAGACAATATAGCAAGTCCAATGCAAACTGGCCACAGACTGCACACAGCACAGCCAGTGATTTTCATACAGAGAGCGCTACGTGGCGGCGGCGTTACCAATATAAGAACCTAAACAGCCTACTTACATAGCCTACTTACAAATGTACAGGGTGAACATCAATAGAACCGACAAACTGCAGGGACCGATTTCTGATTGGAAATGGAGGAAAAAAGGTCCTATGAACATTGTCCGGAAATGCATCTTTGCCACGTGGCGCTGACGAATGACAGTTCCTTTGAGTACGTGCCTTGAAATACTTGTGTAGAGGGCTGTGTGATTGACGCAACGCAGCGTACTGTAAGTGTAAGTAGCAGAATGGTCCGCTATTTACCTGGGGAACAAGACGAGATGGTGTCTGTGTGCGGTCATGCAGATGGAAACGGTCGAGCGCCAGAACCCGGTCCTCCAAATCGCACAGTCCGCCGCCTCCTTGCACGTTCATATATCTGAATCGATCCATGGTCAAACAGTTTCACTTTATAACAATGGGTAGTATAGCAGTTTGGTGCATTTTTAGGGTATAGATTCTGAATATCGATCCTCTGGTACACGTATCCGAATTTCGGTATGATTGACAGCTTTGAGCGACGTTGACCAGAAGCCACCAGCAGCACGCTACCTTTCTCTTTTCTTAAACAAATAATAATTTACAATTACGTGACTGATACGAAACCTGTGATGTTTATTTTATGAACTAATTTACATTCCTGTACTTCTTCACGACATTATTCTTCATTTTATCACAATCACTTATTTTATATTGCCTCCAGGTTCAAATATTTGCAGCCTGGTCTGAGTATTTTTCCAGTCTTCTACGGCAACAATAGGCCTATCTGCTCAGAAGTTAGGCATAGTCCCAGTAATTTGGACTGAAATTAAAAATTAAGGTGGACACTCAAAAATAACAAAGTTTTTGGGCACAAATGATTGTTTGATACGGAAATATTTTCAGTCTGCTTAGCAAACCGGAAGGTTAATGCTCTGGCTCTACGGTTGAGATATTTGTTACCACCGTTCATTTCATAATTGTTTAAATATACGCCATTAACTTCATAATTGAGATGATACAGTAAGAACGTTTAATGATAGTTATCTTGTGCGCATCAGGCTACCTTTGTGCAGACACCGTTAGTCGTTACGCTTAACCATGTCCGTAAAGCGATGATTGAATTACTTTGACTTCTCCGACGTTATATACATCTATAATCCAATTAGCAGCGACGGCGCAGTAGGTGCAAAAGGCTTCCGATGGCTGGCTTTGTGTCTCTTCCTGCAAATATCCGGTGGTTGTCGACTCGCAAGGAACGCGTAGGCACAGCGGCCGGCGGACGGTAAATTTATGGTCCCGTCGGCTGGCAGCAGCGACTTGCATGGCGACTGATAAAGAGCTTTGATATGCAGGCGGCCGGTGGACGGCGGACGCGGGCCTCTTCCGCCGCCGCCCTTGTGTGGGGGCCTGGGGGCCAGCTACCGCCACAATGGCTTCTGCGGCGGCAGGGCCTGCACCTCTGTCGCTGCTCACGTGGACCAGGGGGCACTAGCTGGCCATTCTCTGTGGGTCGCCGAGGACAAATATTTGCAGGCGGTAAGCTGCAATGTAAAACGTCTTAATACAGTGGCGGAAATCAGTATAAAGGCAAGGTCCCCACGAAAGCAATGGTAGAATGTCTGACGCGTACAAATATCGAATGTAATATGAAAGTAGTAGACATTATAGGACATAAACATTCGTTACGGAATTACATAGTTTCTTTTATAACACGAGCAACTAAATAAGGCGTTTGCGTTTGCTGGATGGAGACTAATTGAAGGCACTCCATGTCCTGTTGTGTTACTGCATTGTTCGTACTGTGCTGTTGTCGTTGTCCTGGCAATGGAAGGTTCTGCCACTATGACGACTCCTAGTGTTGCTCAGGGTACGCCCGACCGTCTGTGATGGCATATTATCAGCGGAGCGTTCTTCTGGAAGGCACCTTCCTTGTATCATATGCTGCATCAACAATAACAAAGCTCCAGGCCTAGATGACGTTGGATTTGTGCAGATAATGAGATTCGGATCAGGTACTAAAAAGTGGATCTTTAATTAACAAGAGCGCCTCGAAGATATAGATACCCTAAATCTGGCGGAAGGTTAAAGTGGTAGCCACACTGAAGCCTGGGAAAAGTCCAGCAGACCCCAAAAATTTCCTACTAGTCTCGCTTCTCTCTCATATGTACTATCTCTTGGACAGAATGATTCTGAACCGCATGTCTGGATGTATAGACCAGACCCTTATTATACAACAGACAGAATTCCGCGCAGAAAAATCACGTTGCGGCCAGATCCTCAAGCTAACTCAGCATAGTGAGAATGGATACGACAGAGGGCAGATCAGAGGCGTGGCATTCGTGGGCCTAACAGCGGCGTTTGATACAGTAAATTATAACAAACTCGCAAAAAAGATTTGGATAGTCACTGAGGACTACCGATTAACACAGTGCATCGAAAGTTTACCATCCTTTGACATCCTGAACAACAAGAAAAGGCGATGGAGAATCCAGAAATTCTTCCTCAAGGTAGTGTGTTGGCATCGCTGCTGTACAGTATGTACACCAATGACCAGCCTGTCGTAACAGACACAAGATTTTTCATATACGCCGATGACTCAGCGGTTGACACCCCAAGGAAGAACGTTCGAGTAGATAGAAATGAAACTGGCTGCAGCCCTCTAAGATCTGGTAGAATACTATGACAATAACCACCTAAAGCCTGATCTCTCCAAAACATAGGTCTGTGCCTTTCACTTGAGAAATAGACGAGCAAGGAGGAAAATTTTAGGTAACTTGGAGGAGAAAGCAACTACAACAATGAGACACCCCAACATACCTCAGATTAAAGCTCGAGCGGACACTTACTTTCAAAGACTATTGTGAGAAGATGAACCTCAAAGTCTGCAGCAGAATTAATATTACACACAAGCTCTCTGACAACACTGGGGAGCTCAACCGAATGTTCTACGTACCTCCGCTCTACATATTTCTCTTCTGCGGAATAGGCTGCACCAGTCTGATAAAACTACGCACACCCCAGGCACGCTGATGCCGCGCTTAACGATCCAGGTGGCATTATAACTGGTTGCCTACGACCAGCTCAAGTTGGCAAAATTTACACTGTTATAAGCACAGCACCACTGGCTATCAGGCGAAGAACAGCGACAGAGACTGAGAAGAAGAAACAGGAAAATGATTCCAGGCATCCCATGTTTGGAAGCGAAGCATCATGTCCTAGGCTGAAGTCAAGAAAGAGCGTTCTTCGAGCAACTGGAACCAACACATCATCACCTTCCGCTCGCCGGATAGAACTGTGGTGAAACAAGGCAACTGGTAGTAACAACTAAAACCTAAGGGAAAAACCCGCTGCTGGTTTCCAACTACCCTACCAGACGTGGATGACATTGAACAGGCGGCGAACTGGAATGACAAGGTCCAAACAGATCTTGAAGGGGTAGGGCTACTTTACTGGAGATGTGACGTACGAATGTGGAGAAATTCAAGAAAGTGAACACCTATTGGTCTGCCCAAAGCTGCCTGATGTTTGCACGCTGGAGGACCTGGTTTCACAAAATGTCCCAACAATCACGATTGTCGAATTTCTGGCCTCAAAATCAGATTCGCATGTCTAAAGTCTAATATACACTCCTGGAAATGGAAAAAAGAACACATTGACACCGGTGTGTCACACCCACCATACTTGCTCCGGACACTGCGATAGGGCTGTACAAGCAATGATCACACGCACGGCACAGCGGACACACCAGGAACCGCGGTGTTGGCCGTTGAATGGCGCTAGCTGCGCAGCATTTGTGCACCGCCGCCGTCAGTGTCAGCCAGTTTGCCGTGGCATACGGAGCTCCATCGCAGTCTTTAACACTGGTAGCATGCCGCGACAGCGTGGACGTGAACCGTATGTGCAGTTGACGGACTTTGAGCGAGGGCGTATAGTGGGCATGCGGGAGGCCGGGTGGACGTACCGCCGAATTGCTCAATACGTGGGGCGTGAGGTCTCCACAGTACATCGATGTTGTCGCCAGTGGTCGGCGGAAGGTGCACGTGCCCGTCGACCTGGGACCGGACCGCAGCGACGCACGGATGCACGCCAAGACCGTAGGATCCTACGCAGTGCCATAGGGGACCGCACCGCCACTTCCCAGCAAATTAGGGACACTGTTGCTCCTGGGGTATCGGCGAGGCCCATTCGCAACCGTCTCCATGTAGCTGGGCTACGGTCCCGCACACCGTTAGGCCGTCTTCCGCTCACGCCCCAACATCGTGCAGCCCGCCTCCAGTGGTGTCGCGACAGGCGTGAATGGAGGGACGAATGGAGACGTGTCGTCTTCAGCGATGAGAGTCGCTTCTGCCTTGGTGCCAATGATGGTCGTATGCGTGTTTGGCGCCGTGCAGGTGAGCGCCACAATCAGGACTGCATACGACCGAGGCACACAGGGCCAACACCCGGCATCATGGTGTGGGGAGCGATCTCCTACACTGGCCGTACACCACTGGTGATCGTCGAGGGGACACTGAATAGTGCACGGTACATCCAAACCGTCATCGAACCCATCGATCTACCATTCCTAGACCGGCAAGAGAACTTGCTGTTCCAACAGGACAATGCACGTCCGCATGTATCCCGTGCCACCCAACGTGCTCTAGAAGGTGTAAGTCAACTACCCTGGCCAGCAAGATCTCCGGATCTGTCCCCCATTGAGCATGTTTGGGACTGGATGAAGCGTCGTCTCACGTGGTCTGCACGTCCAGCACGAACGCTGGTCCAACTGAGGCGCCAGGTGGAAATGGCATGGCAAGCCGTTTCACAGGACTACATCCAGCATCTCTACGATCGTCTCCAGGGGAGAATAGCAGCCTGCATTGCTGCGAAAGGTGGATATACACTGTACTAGTGCCGACATTGTGCATGCTCTGTTGCCTGTGTCTATGTGCCTGTGGTTCTGTCAGTGTGATCATGTGATGTTTCTGACCCCAGGAATGTGTCAATAAAGTTTCCCCTTCCTGGGACAATGAATTCACGGTGTTCTTATTTCAATTTCCAGGAGTGTAAATATATTGTAGATATTGTATTGTATTATTATGGATTTCTAAATAATGGTACTGCACTGTTCGGTATACGAAAAAGTAATAATAATAGTACTGTGCCCAAACTCCATTCTCTCTAATTACCTCAAAAATTCTCTTCGGCACTAATTTTCTTAGGGTTTGTAGCTCTTGCCGTGATATTGTCTTCCACTCTTCTCATATCGCTCTTTTTGGCTCACATACGGCCTCAAACTGCCTTTCACGGCGATAAGCACGCCTTGCAAGTATTGCCCACGGTTTTTCCATGGGTTTCAAATCAGGGATAAGTACAGGCTAGGGCAAGAAATCTATATATCTTCAAACCACTTTTCGGTTGTAGCAGAAACAATCACCGATCCATTATTTTGTTGAAACATTAGACTTTCGTCCCCTAGGTTCTCTTACATTCTAATCAATTCTGTCTCTCGCTCCTTAGCATACATGTCAGAGTTCATTCTAGTGTGCAGCCAAGAAATGAGCGATTCACATTTAGCACGGAAGGCTGCCTAATCATAACAAAATTTTCTGCTCATTCTTGTCTGCTGCTCTGTTCTCCTGCTGCTCTGTTCTCATATCTTGCCCATAATACTGAAATCCATCTGGCCCATCTAAATTAAACTTCTTCTCACCACTGTAGAGCACTTCTACCCCGCTCTGAAGTCTATGACATACGTTTTACAGCAAATTCCAATATGGCCTGTATATGTCTGGTCGTTACAACAGGTTTCTGCAGTCGTTTCTTGAATGCGGAATGTTTGTCGTTTGACAAAATTTGTCATACACGTCTAGAATTTACTGGAAACTGTAAGTCAATTACAAGTTGAGAAGAAAATCGGTTTGTGGTTTAGGCTTTGCGCAAAATTAAACATTTAGATGCGACATTGTCATAATCGTGGATTATATAAACAACGCGCACTGTCATTAATGGTGTCTGTTGCCTATCTGCAGTAAAGTCACGTACACACACACTAACACCGCACAAAGCCGATTGCTTTTGTACAGTGTTCCACCTTGTACCACCTGAATTGTTGATTTTTTGTTATATATGGTGATTTAAAGTAACTGTACACACTTCATGGAAGTAATTTGTGCATCAAAATAAGAGTTAAACGTAAAACAAAGCTTTGTATACATCGTTTTATTTTGGATTTATGCAGTAGAGTAGGGAAAATAAGTGCAACAGAAACAACACAAGATCAGTTCTTCTCAGAAAGCAGTGACGTGAAGGCACCCGAAATTCAATTCAACTAGGTACTAAATATTTACCACAATACATGTTCAATAAGATGTCCATGTAGACGAAGACAGTGATGTGCTCGACTTCTTACCACTCTCGGAATATTGCTAGCTCCGTTAATCTCATTCTGCACAGTCCACAACTGTTTTCAATTCGCTTTGTACTTGTGCTACATTCTCAATTGCAACACCATACTCCAGTTCCTTGAGATGGCCCAAAGGTAAAAAAAAAAAAATAAACAAGTGACTAAAGCAACAACTACTAACACTTTACAAGGTTCTGAATACCATGAGGAGACTGAGAATTACAGCAAAAATGGCTACCCTAATAAAGGTAATTAGTGTCGAAGGTAATAAGATTTGCGTTGTGCTTCTCTTTCTGATCAACTGTATGTTGCATCCATAACAGGTCTGTCACTGACATCCTATTATAAATTTCCATGTCAGAAGCTTGGCAAGCTTCATGATACCTTCATGATATCTTCATGTTCTCAGATATAAGTGGCAAAGGCATTTTACAAAGTTTTTACTCAGGAAAAATCAATATACTGGAGGCTTTCTGAGCTCCGAAATCATGAAAGGCAAGTTGTGATCATGGTGCACTACAGTGAACCACGTGCTGGTGTTCAAAGAACCTGTTTTCCGAAAGGTGAACTTCTCTTTAATAGTACTCTTATTATTAGACCGAAACAAAACATTTAGGTGAGACAAGAAGTCTGTTGTTGTTGTTGTGGTCTTCAGTCCTGAGACTGGTTTGATGCAGCTCTCCATGCTAATCTATCCTGTGCAAGCTCCTTCATCTCCCAGTACCTACTGCAACCTACATCCTTCTGAATCTGCTTAGTGTATTCATCTCTTGGTCTACCTCTACGATTTTTACCTTCCACGCTGCCCTACAATGCTAAATTTGTGATCCCTTGATGCCTCAGGACATGTCCTACCAGCCGATCCCTTCTTCTAATCAAGTTGTGCCACAAACTTCTCTTCTCCCCAGTCCTATTCAATACCTCCTCATTAGTTACGTGATCTACCCACCTAATCTTCAACATTCTTCTGCAGCACCACATTTCTAAAGCTTCTATTCACTTCTTTTCCAAACTATTTATTGTCCATGTTTCACTTCCATACATAGCTACACTCCATACAAATACTTTCAGAAACGACTTCCTGACACTTAAATCTATACTCAATGTTAACAAATGTCTCTTCTTCAGAAACTCTTTCCTTGCCATTGCCAGGCTACATTTTATATCCTCTCTACTTCGACCATCATCAGTTATTTTGCTCCCCAAATATCAAAACTCCTTTACTACTTTAAGTGTCTCATTTCCTAATCTAATTCCCTCAGCATCACCCGACTTAATTCGACTACATTCCATTATCTTCGTTTTGCTTTTGTTGATGATGTTCATCTTATATCCTCCTTTCAAGACACTGTCAATTACATTCAACTGCTCTTCCGAGTCCTTTGCTGTCTCTGACAGAATTACGATGTCATTGGCGAACCTGAAAGTTCGTATTTCTTCTCCCTGGATTTTAATACCTACTCCGAATTTTTCTTTTGTTTCCTTTACTGCTTGCTCAATATACAGATTGAATAACATCGGGGACAGGCTACAACCCTGTCTCACTCCCTTCCCAACCACTGCTTCCCTTCCATGCCCCTCGACTCTTACAACTGCCATTTGGTTTCTGTACAAATTGTAAATAGCCTTTCGCTCCCTGTATTTTACTCCTGCCACCTTTAGAATTTGAAAGAGAGTATTCCAGTCAACATTGTCAAAAGCTTTCTCTAAGTCTACAAATGCTAGAAACGTAGGTTTGCCTTTCCTTAATCTTTCTTCTAAGATAAGTCGTAAGGTCAGTATTGCCTCACGTGTTCCAACATTTCTACGGAATCCAAAATGATCTTCCCCGAGGTCGGCTTCTACCAGTTTTTCCATTCGTCTGTAAATAATTCGTGTTAGTATTTTGCAGCTGTGACTTATTAAACTGATAGTTCGGTAATTTTCACATCTGTCAACACCTGCTTTCTTTGGGATTGGAATTATTATATTCGTATTGACGTCTGAGGGTATTTCGCCTGTCTCGTACATCGTGCTCACCAGATGGAAGAATTTTGTCAGGACTAGCTCTCCCATGGCTGTCAGTAGTTCTAATGGAATGTTGTCTACTCCCGGGGCCTTGTTTCGAGTCAGGTCTTTCAGTGCTCTGTCAAACTCTTCACGCAGTATCGTGTCTCCCATTTCATCTTCATCTACCTCCTCTTCCATTTCCATAATATTGTCCTCAAGTACGTCGCCCTTGTATAGACCCTCTATATACTCCTTCCACCTTTCTGCTTTCCCTTCTTTGCTTACAACTGGGTTTCAATCTGAGCTCTTGATCTTCATACAAGTGGCTCTCTTTTCTCCAAAGGTCTCTTTAATTTTCCTGTAGGCTGTATCTATCTTACCCCTAGTGAGATAAGCCTCTACATCCTTACATTTGTCCTCTAGCCATGCCTGCTTAGCCATTTTGCACTTCCTGTCGATCTCATTTTTGAGACGTTTGTATTCCCTTTTGCCTGCTTTATTTACTGCGTTTTTATATTTTCTCCTTTCATCAATTAAATTCAATATTTCTTCTGTTACCCAAGGATTTCTACTAGCCCTCGTCTTTTTACCTACTTGATCCTCTGCTGCCTTCTCTACTTCATTCCTCAGAGCTACCCATTCGTCTTCTACTGTATTTCTCTCCCCCATTCCTGTCAATTGTTCCCTTATGCTCTCCCTGAAACTCTGTGCAACCTCTCGTTTAGTCAGTTTATCCACGTCCCATCTCCTTAAATTCCCACCGTTTTGCAATTTCTTCAGTTTTAGTCTACAGTTCATAACCAATAGATTGTGGTCAGAGTCCACATCTGCCCCTGGAAATGTCCAACAATTTAAAACCTGGTTCCTAAATCTCTGTCTTACCATTATATAATCTATCTGATACCTTTTAGTATCTCCAGGATTCTTCCATGTATACAACCTTCTTTTATTATTCTTGAACAAGTGTTAGCTATGATTAAGTTATGCTCTGTGCTAAACTCTAACAGACGGCTTCCTCTTTCATTTCTTAGCCCCAATCCATATTCACCTACTATTTTTCCTTCTCTCCCTTTTCCTACTGTCGAATTCCAGTCACCCATGACTATTAAATTTTCGTCTCCCTTCACTACCTGACTAATTTCTTTTATCTCATCATACATTTCTTCAATTTCTTCGTCATCTGCAGAGCTAGTTGGCATATAAACTTGTACTACTGTAGTAGGTATGGGCTTCGTGTCTATCTTGACCACTATAATACGTTCACTATGCTGTTTGTAGTAGCTTACCCGCACTCCTATTTTTTTCTTCATTATTAAACCTACTCCTGCATTACTCCTATTTGATTTTGTATTTATAACCCTGTATTCACCTGACTAGAAGTCTTGTTCCTCCTGCCACCGAACTTCACTAATTCCCACTATATCCAACTTTAACCTATCCATTTCCCTTTTTAAATTTTCTAACCTACCTGCCCGATTAAGGGATCTGACATTCCACGCTCCGATCCGTAGAACGCCAGTTTTCTTTCTCCTGATAACGACGTCCTCTTGAGTAGTCCCCGCCCGGAGATCTGAATGGGGGACTATGTTACCTCCGGAATATTTTACCCAAGAGGACGCCATCATCATTTAATCATACAGTAAAGCTGCATGCCCTCGGGAAAAATTACGGCTGTAGTTTACCCTTGCTTTCAGCCATTCACAGTACCACAACAGCAAGGCCGTTTTGGTTAATGTTACAAGGCCAGATCAGTCAATCATCCAGACTGTTGCCCCTGCAATACTGAAAAGGCTGCTGCCCCTCTTCAGGAACCACACGTTTGTCTGGCCTCTCAACAGATACCCATCCGTTGTGGTTGCACCTACGGTACGGCTATCTGTATCGTTGAGGCACGCAAGCCTCCCCACCAACGCCAAGGTCCATGGTTCATGGTTGTGTTATAGCATTATAAAACTTGAAAGGTCATGTACAGCTCAAAAAAGTGTGTGATTTCTACTGGAGGAGAGAGATGGTGATGGAAAACTGAAAATATAATAATATATTTAACAATATAATGAAAAGGATAGTTGCTGCTAACCATATAGCAGAGATGCTGAGTCTAAAAATAGATATTGTGTGAAGTAAACCACAGTGAACTTATGGGTGTATTTCACAGGCCGGAATCATTTCGTTGAATAACAAAGCAAGCTTTGGACATGTCTGGCTCAAGCCTCAAACAGCCGACGCCGCCGAGTCCATTCCATTTTTTTTTTAATTTGTTCCGTCGACAGACCTCATTTTGCATGATAAGATCGATCGATATTTAAAGTATGCAATGGCAGTAAATTGTATTTTCAGACAAAAGTAAAAACATCTGGTTATCGCACCAATGCTTCTATTCGCTTTTACTTTGACTTAGGAAAGCAATGTTATCAGGCAACCTTATCACTGGCATCCTTTCACCCATTCCTGACCATTTCCTTTATTTTCATCATTGCTTCTTCATTGTACAAACTGAACATTAGTGGCGAAAGACTGCGTCCCTGCCTGACAACATTTTTAACCCTAGCACTTCGTTCTTGGCTTTCCAACGTTATTATTTCTTCTTGGCTTTTGTACACGTCGTATATCAGTCGTCTCTTCCTGTAGGTCAAACCTGTTTTCTGAGAATTTCGAAAATTTGGACCGTTTTACATTGTCGAACGGTTTTTATAGCTAGACAAATCCTATCAGAGTGTCTTGATTTTTTTAAACTCTTGCTTCCACTGACAACTACAACGCCAGAACTGCTTCTCTGGTGCCTTTATCTTTCCTAATACTCAAACTGATCGTCATCTAAGAGATCCTTCTTTTTCTTTTCGATCACACTGTATATTAATATTGTCACGATTTTGATACACGAGCTGTTAAGCCGACTGTACGATAGATTTCACTCATATCTGTCCTTGCTTATCTTCGGGATCGTGTGGAAGCAACTTTTTTTCCGAAAGTCGGGTTGCTACTTTCCCCAACGACTTAAGAAATTTGTAACTAATCGTACTTATGACTTCCCCCTTATTTGATCTCAACTCTCCTAACGCTCAATTAAACTCTGTACCTAATAACAGTTCCCCTACGTATTTCAAACCGTCTCCCGTTTCATCCTTCACCAAGTCAACACAGTTTCTCCACCTCGTAACGGCGATCGCTGCACTCTTTAAACCTGCGTTTCGAAGTGAAATTCCTCTTGTAGTCTTAATTTTGCCACTTGGCTTTTCATGTGACTTAAGTTTGTTTTGACTCTTCTATATGCTGAATCTATCCTTCTGGCAATCTTTTAATTTTCGATATCTTCACATTTTTCTTAAGGCCATTTCGCTTCAGCTTTCTTCCACTTTTTATTTATTTCCTAAGTGTCTTATATTTCCTTATTCCTGTCTTATCCAAACACTTTTGTACTTCCTTCTTTCGTCAGTTAAAAGAAGTACACTCAGGTAAAAGATAATCATTGAATAGGGATATGCACGTATATCGAAGGCGGTAGTTTTGCGTGCACAAGGTAAGAAACGGCGATGCATTGGTGGAGCTGTTATCTTTACTCGAGCGATTCACTTGAAAATGTTTCCGACGTAAATACGGCCGCACTGCGGGAATTAACAGACATTGAACACGGAATGGCAGTTGGAGCTAGACGCATGGGACAGTCCATTTCTGAAATCTCTATGGAATTCAATATTCTGAGATCCACAGTGTCAAGCGTGTAGCGACAATACCAAATATCAGCCATTACCTCCAACCCCGGCGGCCTTCACTTAACGACAGAGAGCAGAGGCGTTTACGCAAAACTGCGTGAAATTACCGCAGAAATCCGTGTGGGACGTACAACGAACGTATCTGTTAGCATAGTGCGGCGACATTTGGCGTTAGTAGGCTATAGTACCCGTGGTGTAGGGGTAGCGTCTTTCATTCATAATCAAAACGTCTTCGGTCTCGGGTTCGATCCCCACGACTGCCAAAAGTTTGATAAATAATCAGCAGTGGCGGCCGAAGACTTCCGGCATAAGAAGTCAGCCTCATTCTGCCAACGGCCTTGTCAAAGAGGGCGGAGGAGCGGATAGAGGTTCAGGGCACTCTCTTGTCCTAGGGGTGGGAAATTGCCCCTAAAGGCGGAAGAATCAGCAATGATCAACGACATGAGGATGCAGAAGGCAATGGAAACCACTGCATTAAAGACACATAGCGTGTATCCACAGGACATGTGGCCTGTAATGGAAGAAGTGTCATGATGATCTCTCCATTGACAAAAGATTCCGGAATAGTCCCCCATTCGGATCTCCGGGAGGGGACTGCCAAGGGGGAGGTTACCATTAGAATACAAAAAAGGCATTTCTGGCCAAGAGAAGTCTACTAATATCAAATACCGGCCTTAATTTGAGGAAGAAATTTCTGAGGATGTACGTCTGGATTGTAATTGAAGAAGTGTCATGATGATCTCTCCATTGGCAAAAGATTCCGGAATAGTCCCCCATTTGGATCTCCGGGAGGGGACTGCCAAGGGGGAGGTTACCATTAGAATACAAAAAAGGCACTTCTGGCCAAGAGAAGTCTACTAATATCAAATACCGGCCTTAATTTGAGGAAGAAATTTCTGAGGATGTACGTCTGGATTGTAATTGAAGAAGTGTCATGATGATCTCTCCATTGGCAAAAGATTCCGGAATAGTCCCCCATTTGGATCTCCGGGAGGGGACCGCCAAGGGGGAGGTTACCATTAGAATACAAAAAAGGCATTTCTGGCCAAGAGAAGTCTACTAATATCAAATACCGGCCTTAATTTGAGGAAGAAATTTCTGAGGATGTACGTCTGGATTGTAATTGAAGAAGTGTCATGATGATCTCTCCATTGGCAAAAGATTCCGGGATAGTCCCCCCCCATTCGGATCTCCATGAGGGGACTGCCAAGGGGGAGGTTACCATTAGAATACAAAAAAGGCATTTCTGGCCAAGAGAAGTCTACTAATATCAATACCGGCATTAATTTGAGGAAGAAATTTCTGAGGATGTACGTCTGGATTGTAATTGAAGAAGTGTCATGATGATCTCTCCATTGGCAAAAGATTCCGGAATAGTCCCCCCCCATTCGGATCTCCGTGAGGGGACTGCCAAGGGGGAGGTTACCATTAGAATACAAAAAAGGCATTTCTGGCCAAGAGAAGTCTACTAATATCAAATACCGGCCTTAATTTGAGGAAGAAATTTCTGAGGATGTACGTCTGGATTGTAATTGAAGAAGTGTCATGATGATCTCTCCATTGGCAAAAGATTCCGGAATAGTCCCCCATTTGGATCTCCGGGAGGGGACTGCCAAGGGGGAGGTTACCATTAGAATACAAAAAAGGCATTTCTGGCCAAGAGAAGTCTACTAATATCAAATACCGGCCTTAATTTGAGGAAGAAATTTCTGAGGATGTACGTCTGGATTGTAATTGAAGAAGTGTCATGATGATCTCTCCATTGGCAAAAGATTCCGGAATAGTCCCCCCCCATTCGGATCTCCGTGAGGGGACTGCCAAGGGGGAGGTTACCATTAGAATACAAAAAAGGCATTTCTGGCCAAGAGAAGTCTACTAATATCAAATACCGGCCTTAATTTGAGGAAGAAATTTCTGAGGACGTACGTCTGGATTGTAATTGAAGAAGTGTCATGATGATCTCTCCATTGGCAAAAGATTCCGGAATAGTCCCCCATTCGGATCTCCGGGAGGGGACTGCCAAGGGGGAGGTTACCATTAGAATACAAAAAAGGCATTTCTGGCCAAGAGAAGTCTACTAATATCAAATACCGGCATTAATTTGAGGAAGAAATTTCTCAGGATGTACGTCTGGATTGTAATTGAAGAAGTGTCATGATGATCTCTCCATTGGCAAAAGATTCCGGAATAGTCTCCCCCCATTCGGATCTCTGTGAAGGGACTGCCAAGGTGGAGGTTATTATTAGAATACAAAAAAGGCATTTCTGGCCAAGAGAAGTCTACTAATATCAAATACCGGCATTAATTTGAGGAAGAAATTTCTGAGGATGTACGTCTGGATTGTAATTGAAGAAGTGTCATGATGATCTCTCCATTGGCAAAAGATTCCGGAATAGTCCACCCCCCCCCCCCCATTCGGATCTCCGTGAGGAGACTGCCAAGGGGGAGGTTACCATTAGAATACAAAAAAGGCATTTCTGGCCAAGAGAAGTCTACTAATATCAAATACCGGCATTAATTTGAGGAAGAAATTTCTGAGGATGTACGTCTGGATTGTAATTGAAGAAGTGTCATGATGATCTCTCCATTGGCAAAAGATTCCGGAATAGTCCCCCATTTGGATCTCCGGGAGGGGACTGCCAAGGGGGAGGTTACCATTAGAAAACAAAAAAGGCATTTCTGACCAAGAGAAGTCTACTAATATCAAATACCGGCCTTAATTTGAGGAAGAAATTTCTGAGGATGTACGTCTGGATTGTAATTGAAGAAGTGTCATGATGATCTCTCCATTGCCAAAGATTCCGGAATAGTCCCCCCCCCCATTCGGATCTCCGTGAGGGGACTGCCAAGGGGGAGGTTACCATTAAAATACAAAAAAGGCAATTCTGGCCAACAGAAGTCTACTAATATCAAATACCGGCCTTAATTTGAGGAAGAAATTTCTGAGGATGTACGTCTGGATTGTAATTGAAGAAGTGTCATGATGATCTCTCCATTGGCAAAAGATTCCGGAATAGTCCCCCCCCATTCGGATCTCCGTGAGGGGACTGCCAAGGGGGAGGTTACCATTAGAATACAAAAAAGGCATTTCTGGCCAAGAGAAGTCTACTAATATCAAATACCGGCATTAATTTGAGGAAGAAATTTCTGAGGATGTACGTCTGGATTGTAATTGAAGAAGTGTCATGATGATCTCTCCATTGGCAAAAGATTCCGGAATAGTCCCCCATTTGGATCTCCGGGAGGGGACTGCCAAGGGGGAGGTTACCATTAGAATACAAAAAAGGCATTTCTAGCCAAGAGAAGTCTACTAATATCAAATACCGTCCTTAATTTGAGGAAGAAATTTCTGAGGATGTACGTCTGGATTGTAATTGAAGAAGTGTCATGATGATCTCTCCATTGGCAAAAGATTCCGGAATAGTCCCCCCCCCCATTCGGATCTCCGTGAGGGGACTGCCAAGGGGGAGGTTACCATTAGAATACAAAAAAGGCATTTCTGGCCAAGAGAAGTCTACTAATATCAAATACCGGCATTAATTTGAGGAAGAAATTTCTGAGGATGTACGTCTGGATTGTAATTGAAGAAGTGTCATGATGATCTCTCCATTGGCAAAAGATTCCGGAATAGTCCCCCTTTTGGATCTCCGGGAGGGGACTGCCAAGGGGGAGGTTACCATTACAATACAAAAAAGGCATTTCTGGCCAAGAGAAGTCTACTAATATCAAATACCGGCCTTAATTTGAGGAAGAAATTTCTGAGGATGTACGTCTGGATTGTAATTGAAGAAGTGTCATGATGATCTCTCCATTGGCAAAAGATTCCAGAATAGTCCCCCATTTGGATCTCCGGGAGGGGACTGCCAAGGGAGAGGTTACCATTAGAATACAAAAAAGGCACTTCTGGCCAAGAGAAGTCTACTAATATCAAATACCGGCCTTAATTTGAGGAAGAAATTTCTGAGGATGTACGTCTGGATTGTAATTGAAGAAGTGTCATGATGATCTCTCCATTGGCAAAAGATTCCGGAATAGTCCCCCCCCATTCGGATCTCCGTGAGGGGACTGCCAAGGGGGAGGTTACCATTAGAATACAAAAAAGGCATTTCTGGCCAAGAGAAGTCTACTAATATCAAATACCGGCATTAATTTGAGGAAGAAATTTCTGAGGATGTACGTCTGGATTGTAATTGAAGAAGTGTCATGATGATCTCTCCATTGGCAAAAGATTCCGGAATAGTCCCCCCCATTCGGATCTCCGTGAGGGGACTGCCAAGGGGGAGGTTACCATTAGAATACAAAAAAGGCATTTCTGGCCAAGAGAAGTCTACTAATACCAAATACCGGCCTTAATTTGAGGAAGAAATTTTTGAGGATGTACGTCTGGAGTACAGCATTGTATAGTAGTGAAACATGGACTGTGGGAAAACCGGAACAGAAGAGAATCGAAGCATTTGAGATATGGTGCTATAGACGAATGTTGAAAATTAGGTGGACTGATAAGGTAAGGAATGAGGAGGTTCTACGCAGAATCGGAGAGGAATGGAATATGTGGAAAACACTGATAAGGAGAAGGGACAGGATGATAGGACATCTGCTAAGACATGAGGGAATGACTTCCATGGTATTAGAGGGAGCTGTAGAGGGCAAAACCTGTAGAGGAAGACAGAGATTAGAATACGTCAAGCAAATAATTGAGGACGTAGGTTGCAAATGCTACTCTGAGATGAAGAGGTTAACACAGGAAAGGAATTCGTGCCGGGCCGCATCAAACCAGTCAGTAGACTGATGACCAAAAAAAAAAAAAAAGGCTATATTAGGAGACGACCGACGCAAGTGCGTTTGCTAACAGCAAGACATCGCCTGCAGCGCCTCTCCTGGGTTCCTGACCATCACATTTGGTCCTAGATGACTGGAAAACCGTGGCCTAGTCAGATTATTCCCGATTTCAGCTAGTAGGATCTGATGGTAGGCTTCGAGGGTGGCGCTGACCCCACATAGCCATCGAACCAAGTTGCTAATAAGGCACTGTGTAAGTTGGTGATTGTTCCATAATGGGGACCATTTGCAGCCATTATGGACTTCATATTCACAAACAACGATGGAATTCTTATGGATGACAATACGCCGTATCACCGGGTCACAATTGAAGAGACATTCTGGATAGTTCGAGGGAATGAGTCGGCCGCCCATCGAACATTTATAAGAAATATTCGAGAGGTCAGATCATGCAGAAAATCCTTCACCGGCAGCATTTTTTCGATTATGAAAGGTTATAGAGGCAGCATGACTCAATATTTCTGCAGGAGACTTGCAACAAGTTGTTGAGAGCTTGCGGCGTGGAGATATTAGGATGCATCCCATCATTTTTGTCAGGTCAGTGTATTTCTTCTTCTACTCAAGGTTTCCCCGGCTCTACCTTCTTCGTACATATGTGTGTCTCTTAAACTTGTGTAAATTCTCGTTTTAGAGTTCTCCATTGCTAGTCAAATGAACAGCCTGCTGTGGTATTGATTATCGCAGTATCTATAGCCTCACAGGACATTTAACTTCTATGTCACTTCTTTCTTCCGAAAGATTCTCTAAATCTTCAGTCTACTCCTCAGCATTACTAGATTGTGATCTGATTTCGTTTCGGAATCTTCCCACGTTTCCAAACACTTTCGAAGAATCTTCCCGTATCTCCTTGCCTTTTCCAAGCATACCTACTCCTGTTGTGATTTCTGAACAGTGTATTTGGCAGTACTAGCTGAATTTATTGTAGAATTTAATTATTCTTTCTGCTCTTTCATTTCTACTACCAGGCCAGTACTCTACCCTAACTCTGTCTTCTATTCCTGCCACTATTACAGCATTCGCATCCTCGATGATTATCAGATTAACATCTCCGTTTACATACTGAATTACCCTTCAATATTCTCATATACATTCTCCATCTTTTCATATTCTGCTTGTGACTTCGATATTTGTACCTTAATTAATGTTGTTGACTCTGGTTTGCTGTCGATTCTGGTGAGAGAAATCCTATCACTGAAATGTTCGCTGTAAATCATTATCTGCTTTACCTTCCTATTTCTGAAGAACCTCACTCCCGCTACACCATTTTCGTCTTATCAGAATCATTACCTTCTTTCCATTTTGCTTCACTGACCCTACTATACCTAGATTGCAAATTTCTACGGTATATACCTTTTCGGATTTGCTTGCTTCTCTACTACATTCAGACTTCTGGCTAGTAGAGAGTTAGTCGTCCGTTGGTTATTCAATCTTTTTCTCTTGGTTACCTCCACCTAGGCGGTCACCCAATGGGAGGCTAATCCTAAACCTTTTGCAAATGGAAAGACAATCATGGCACTTTTTCAATTACTGCTCACATGTCCTGTGGAGAGATATTACGTTTCTTTAAAGCAGTGGTTTCTATTGCATTCTGCATCCTCATGCCGTTGAGCATTGCTGATTCTTCCACCTTTCTGGGATCGTCCCCCCCCCCCCCCCCCCAATGATTGTCCCGAACTTCTGTTCCCTCATCCGCTCTCTTAGACAAGGCCGTCAACAGAACGAGGGTGATTCCTACAACATCTACATCTACATCCATACGCTGTAAGCCACCTGACGGTGTGTGGCGTAGGGTACCTTGAGTACCTCTATCGGTTGTCCCTTCTATTCCAGCCTCGTATTGTTCGTGGGAAAAAGACTGTCGGTATGCCTCTCTGTGGGCTCTAATCTCTCTGATTTTATACTCATGGTCTCTTCGCGAAATATACGTAGGTGGGAGCAATATACTGCTTGACTCCTCGGTGAAGGTATGTTCTCGAAACTTCAACAAAAACCCGTACCGAGCTACTCAGCGTCTCTCCTGCAGAGTCTTCCACTGGAGTTTATCTATCATCTCCGTGACGCTTTCGAGATTATTAAATGATCCTGTAACGGAGCGCACTGCTCTCTGTTGGATCTTCTCTATCTCTTCTATCAACCCTATCTGGTACGGATCCCACACTGCTGAGCAGTATTCAAGCAGTGGGCGAACAAGCGTACTGTAACCTACTTCCTTTGTTTTCGGATTGCATTTCCTTAGGATTCTTCCAATGAATCTCAGTCTGGCATCTGCTTTACCGACGATCAACTTTATATGATCATTCCATTTTAATTCACTCCTAATGCCTACTCCCTGATAATTTATGGAATTAACTGCTTCCAGTTGCTGACCTGCTATATTGTAGCTTTCTTTCTATATATTCGCAGCACATTACACTTGTCTACATTGAGATTCAATTGCCATTCCTTGCACCATCGTCAATTGGTTGCAGATCCTCCTGCACTTCGGTACAATTTTCCATTGTTACAACCTCTCAATATACTACAGCATCATCCGCAAAAAGCCTCAGTGAACTCCCGATGTTATCCACAAGGTCATTTATGTATATTGTGAATAGCAACGGTCGTACGACACTCCCCTGCGGCACACCTGAAATCACTCTTACTTCGGAAGACTTCTCTCCATTGAGAATAACATGCTGCGTTCTGTTCTCTAGGAACTCTTCAATCCAATCACAAAATTGGTCTGATAGTCCAAATGCTCTTACTTTGTTCATTAAACAACTGTGGGGAACTGTATCGAACGCCTTGCGGAAGTCAAGAAACACGGCATCTACCTGGGAACCCGTGTCTATGGCCCTCTGAGTCTCGTGGACGAATAGCGCGAGCTGGGTTTCACACGATTGTCTTTTTCGAAACCCATGCTGATTCCTACAGAGTAGATTTCTAGTCTCCAGAAAAGTCGTTATGCCCGAACATAATACGTGCTCCAAAATTCTACAACTGATCGACGTTAGAGATATAGGTCTATAGTTCTGCACATCTGTTCGACGTCCCTTCTTGAAAAAGGGGGATGACCTGTGCCCTCTTCCAATCTTTTGGAACGCTACGCTCTTCTAAAGACCTACGGTACACCGCTGCAAGAAGGGGGGCAAGTTCCTTCGCGTACTCTGTGTAAAATCGAACTTGTATCCCATCAGGTCCAGCGGCCTTTCCTCTTCTGAGTGATTTTAATTGTTTTTCTATCCCTCTGTCATCTATTTCGATATCTACCATTTTGTCATCTGTGCGACAATCTAGAGAAGGAACTACAGTGCAGTCTTCCTCTGTGAAACAGCTTTGGAAAAAGACATTTAGTATTTCGGCCTTTAGTCTGTCATCCACTGTTTCAGTACCATTTTGGTCACAAAGCGTCTGGACATTTTTTTTTATCCACCCACCGCTTTGACATAAGATCAAACTTTCTTTGAATTTTCTGCCAAGTCAGTACATAGGACTTTACTTTCGAATTCATTGAACGCCTCTCGCATAGCCCTCCTCATGCTACATTTCCCCTCGCGTAATTTTTGTTTGTCTGCAAGATTTTGGCTTTGTTTGTGTTCGCTGTGAAGTTCCCTTTGCTTCCGCAGCAGTTTTCTAACTCGGTTGTTGTACCACGGTGGTTCTTTTCTATCTCTTACGATCGTACGTGGTACATACTCATCTAATGCATATTTTACGATGGTTTTGAACATTGTGCACTGATCTTCAACACTATCTGTACTTGAGACAAAACTTTTGTGTTGAGCCGTAAAGTAATCTGAAATCTGCTTTTTGTCACATTTGCTAAACAAAAAAAATCTTCCTACCTTTTTTAATATTTCTATTTATGGCTGAAATCATCGATGCAGTAACCGCTTTATGATCGCTGATTCCTTGTTCTGCGTTAACTGCTTCAAATAGTTCGTGTCTCTTTGTCACCAGAAGATCTATTATGTTATCGCCACGCTAACCAAAAAAATCTTCCTACCGTTTTTAATATTTCTATTTACGGATTAAATCATCGATGCAGCATTTTTTTATGATCACTGATTCCCTGTTCTTCGTTAACTGCTTCAAATAGTTCGGGTCCGTTAGTCACCAGAGGGTCTACTATGTTATCGCCACGAGCCGGTTCTCTGCTTAACTGCTCAAGGTAGTTTTCAGATAATGCACCTAAAAATATTTCACTTGATTACTTGTCCCTGCCACCCGTTATAAACGTTTGAATCTCCCAGTCTACATCCGGCAAATTAAAATCTCCACCCAGAACTATAACATGGTCGGGTAATCTACTCGAAATATTTTCCAAATTTTCCTTCAGGTGCTCTGCCACAACAGCTGATGAGCCATGGAGCCTATAGAGACATCCAATTACCATGTTTGAGCCTGCTTTAACCGTGACCTTCACCCAAATTACTTCACATTTCGGATCTCTGTCAATTTCCTTCGATACTATTGCACTTTTTATCGCTATAAACACGCCTCCCCCTTCACTGTCCAGCCAGTCTCTGCGGTATACATTCCAATCTGAGTTTAGAATTTCATTACTGTTTACATCTGGTTTCAGCCAACTTTCTGTCCCTAGTACTATGTGGAGACTGTGACCGTTTATTAATGAGAGCAGTTCTGGGACCTTTCTATAGACTCTCCTGCAGTTTACTATTACCACATTAATATTGTTATTCCCTGTTGCGTTTAGCCTACTACTACTATGACGCGTCTCAGGAGGCGTCTTGTCGGGCCTAGGGAGGGAATTCTCTAACCTAAAAACCCCACATGTGCACTCCACACGTACTCCGCTACCCTTGTAGCCGCTTCCTGCGTGTAGTGCACGCCTGACTTGTTCAGGGGGACCCTACATTTCTCCACCCGATAGCGGAGGTAGAGAAATTTGCACCCCAGATCTCCGCAGAATCGTCTGAGCCTCTGGTTTAAGCCTTCCACTCGGCTCCCAACCAGAGGACTGCGATCGGTTCTGGGAACGATACTACAAATAGTTAGCTCAGATTCCACCCCGCGAGCGAGGCTTTCCGCCTTCACCAACTCCGCCAACCTCCTGTATGAACTGCGGATGACCTCTGAACCCAGACGGCAGGAGTCATTTGTGCCGACATGAGCAACAATTTGCAGTCGGGTGCACCCAGTGCTCTTTATCGCCGCCGGCAGGGCCTCCTTCACATCTCGGATGAGACCCCCCCTGGCAAGCAGAGTGAACACTGGCTTTCTTCCCCGACCGTTCCGCTATTTCCCTAAGGGGCTCCTTCACCCGCCTAACGTTGGAGCTCCCGATAACTAATAAACCCCTCCCCCCGTGAGCCTGCTCGGACTTTGCTGAAGGAGCGGCCACATGTCCACTCACAGGCAGAGCGGGCGATGCCACACGGCCAGCCTCCACATTGACCCCCGCCTCGGGCGCCGCGAACGCCGCTGAACCCGACACTCCCCAAGGGGAGAGGGTGGCCCAACCGCGCTCGGTCCCCGCGAAGATGTCTCGACAGCAGGGACCGTGGGTGAAGCATATAACACCTGGGATGTTCCATGCGACGCACCAGACTCCCCACTGCCGCTACACTCCGAGACAGCAGTCTGAAGACGGCTGGCCGCGGCCATCAACATGTTCAGCTGTTCGCGAAGAGTGGCCAGCTACTCCTGCGTCCGTACACAGCAGTCACACATCCTATCCATCCTAAGAAATCAACAATTTACTGTAGAGAGTTAATCAACTTTTAACTAGACTGCTAATTCACTAAAGGCGGCAGATAGCTGACTAAACTGTAGTTACTAGACACTTCTTGTTGAAAACAATGAAAATAAGCACTACCTGTATCTGGACTGTATTCAAAACAATTACTAGCACTACTGGCACCGCAGCTGACTAAAGGAACTCTCTCTGACTATTCAAAACAAACACACTATTACTAGTACTCGAAAATTAAAGCTTCCTAAAAGCAAAAACACACGGAAGAAGAAGTGACAAGTAAGAAAAATACAGGTAATACTTAAATTAACGTAGCTCGCTGCACAGCAGATGTAAAGCAGACGGCAGTCACGACGACACTGTAAGTCTTTGGCCTCCACTGCTGACGATCTTTATTCAGAATTTGAGCCGCTACTGTGTTGCAACCTGGGACACAGAACGTTTCGACTGCTAGAAAAAAAAACGCTACCCTGGAGTAACACAACATACAATGGTTAGTTACATAGCTAAACAGTCAACTGCTAAGAGAGTCTATGAATCTTTGATTTATTCGAAATTGGGTTGGTATTATCAAATTAATTTATACTGTTCATAGAATACAACAGACGATTAACTTTCCATGTCATTCCCCTTCCCCTTACTCCCTTCCCCTACCCCATGAAATTTGGTGTTAAGGGGTATGCGACGCCCAGAAAGTGGCGAATGAAGGTTTACTCAGAGACACAGGCTGTGGCTGCGGAAACCTGGATACCTTCTGTGTGCTGTAGATTCATGCATAGATAGCGTCTCGGTGTTAGTTGCAGCCCTTAACAGTTGTGAGTCTAAGTTGAGGTAAGGGACTGTTTCAGTGTGTCGATAGATTTAGTGACGGAAGATCCATTGATGTTAATTAACATTGAACGTTCCGTCAAGACTTGCCAGTACTGCATATGGGCCATCATATGGTGATTGTATGGGTTTCGAATGACATCGTGTCGGAGTAAAATCTGTTTGTAGTAATGGAAGTCATAGAAAACAAATGATCGCTGAACCGAATTTTCCTTTGGAACAGCTGGACGAAGGGTGCGGATCTGCGGGCTTGGACGCTGAGCAGCATCTGACACTTTATTGAACTGCTTGACGTCTAAGTGAAGAATTTTCCAGGCTGTCACAGACTATACACTAACTCATGCGTTATCATGCTGATGTCTTCCTTGAAAGTCTTTCTGTGGTCTAGTGGGACAATAGGTAATCTGAAAATCCCATGTTCTATGACATATCATCTGTGTGTGGCTTGTGACTGTCGATGGAGCCGGCGGTGTGCTAGGTTCAAATTATGTTCATGCCAAACAATGTCGAAAATTGTTACAAGAGATATAATTATGAATGTTTATCTTGATTGATAGTGATGTGTATGGGTTTGTCGAAGAGGAAAGTTCACTTATGAAAGAAGCACTCATGGAAAAAACTCGTGGCTAGGGTTGCTTTATTGAATATTTCATTTGATAGGCTTCAGGTCAACCAGAGAGACGTTCCGCTACTGGTTACGCTATTTGATCCTTGTAACAGCGGTATAGGCCCTATGATGTCAATAAGGACATGCTCATATCTTCTGTAAGACAGTTGGATGAAAGTACGGAGCGAATCTATAACGTGCCAATTTATTTTGTTCCGCACACAAGCATTCCACTGGAGGAAAAATGCCTTAAATGCCTTACAATTCTGATATTTGGTCAAATAAATGCCAGTTTCACTAATGGTTAGTAACCCTTAGTCATGGCCGCTATCGACATGGGATCTCAAGTTGATTCCGTATTTCTAGATTTCCGGAAAGCTTTTGACACCGTTCCTCACAAGCGACTTCTAATCAAGCTGCGGGCCTATGGGGTATCGTCTCAGTTGTGCGACTGGATTCGTGATCTCCTGTCAGGAAGGTCGCACTTCGTAGTAATAGACGGCAAATCATCGAGTAAAACTGAAGTGATATCAGGTGTTCCCCAGGGAAGCGTCCTGGAACCTCTGCTGTTCCTGATCTATATAAATGACCTGGGTGACAATCTGAGCAGTTCTCTTAGGTTGTTCGCAGATGATGCTGTAATTTACAGTCTAGTAAGGTCATCCGAAGACCAGTATCAGTTGCAAAGCGATTTAGAAAAGATTGCTGTATGGTGTGGCAGGTGGCAGTTGACGCTAAATAACGAAAAGTGTGAGGTGATCCACATGAGTTCCAAAAGAAATCCGTTGGAATTCGATTACTCGATAAATAGTACAATTCTCAAGACTGTCAATTCAACTAAGTACCTGGGTGTTAAAATTACGAACAACTTCAGTTGGAAAGACCACATAGATAATATTGTGGGGAAGGCGAGCCAAAGGTTGCGTTTCATTGGCAGGACACTTAGAAGATGCAAGTCCACTAAAGAGACAGCTTACACTACACTCGTTCGTCCTCTGTTAGAATATTGCCGCACGGTGAGGGATCCTTACCAGGTGGGATTGACGGAGGACATCGAAAGGGTGCAAAAAAGGGCAGCTCGTTTTGTATTATCACGTAATAGGGGAGAGAGTGTGACAGATATGATACGCGAGTTGGGATAGAAGTCATTAAAGCAAAGACGTTTTTCGTCGCGGCGAGATCTATTTACGAAATTTCAGTCACCAACTTTTTCTTCCGAATGCGAAAATATTTTGTTGAGCCCAACCTACATAGGTAGGAATGATCATCAAAATAAAATAAGGGAAATCAGAGCTCGAACAAAAAGGTTTAGGTGTTCGTTTTCCCGCGCGCCGTTTGGGAGTGGAATGGTAGAGAGATAGTATGATTGTGGTTCGATGAACCCTCTGCCAAGCACTTAAATGTGAATTGCAGAGTAATCATGTAGATGTAGATGAAGATGTAGATGGATGAGAGAGGCAAATCTGTTCTAATGAAGGGCAGTGTTTGTGACTTTGATGCTTCATAGGGTAGCTCCACTTTCCAGCGTGGTATTTGCATATGCCGGTGCTGAGGATGATTCTAGGGATGCCTTCAGTTCGTTGTGTCCTACCTGAGCATTGTAAAGTGCTACTAAGTTCAATTCCTTTCCAATGGTGTCAATGGGAGGATATTAAAACGTGAAGTCATGTGACATGGTTGACTGGAATACCCTGAAGGGCACGTTCAGCCTTCTAATTGTAAAAGATTTTCCTGTTCATCGCATACACTGGCCATCTTTCTCTGTGAAGTGCGAAAGTTGTGTGTTGAATGTATCTGATAAATGAAAAATGGGGCATGGTGAAGCACGGTGCCAGCACGTAGCATCAAGAGGGTCGCCGAGCTTAGCTTCCTCATCCAACGACAGATGACCATCAACGTCCTGACACACTCCTTCTCTTCACGAGACGCTGGGAAGCTTATAAAGACCCTGATAACTCTTTTCTGTTCGCAGCTATAATGTTCTCTTATTGTCTTTTATTACAAGTGTCTGGTTTTGCATGTTAAATTCTACATATCTACATATATACTCCGCTAGCCACCAAGCGGCGTGTGGCGGAGGGCAATATTCGCGCCAAAGTCATATTTGCCCCCCATCTGTTCCACTCGCGGATCGCGCGAGG
Organism: Schistocerca cancellata; assembly: GCF_023864275.1. Classification (NCBI taxonomy): domain Eukaryota; kingdom Metazoa; phylum Arthropoda; class Insecta; order Orthoptera; family Acrididae; genus Schistocerca; species Schistocerca cancellata. The sequence goes on from NC_064628.1 coordinate 195,989,248, forward strand.
GAAAAAAATACTGTCTGAAAACCTCAGTACGTACTCTAACTTCCCTTATCTTTGAATGGTGATCATTGCGCGGTTTGAAAGTTGGTGGTAGTAATTTATGTTCTACATCCTCGGCGAAGATCGGATTTTGGAACTGAGTGAGCAGCCCCTTCCGTCTAGCGCGTCGTCTATTTGCAAGTGTGTCCCACTTCAAACTTTCTATGAGATTTGTAACGCTCTCGCGATGGCTAAATGTACAAGTCACGAATCTTGCCGCTCTTCTTTGGACCTTCTCAATCTCTTGAATCAGACCCAACTGGTAATGGTGCCACACAGACGAACAATACTCTAAGACTGGACGAACTAAAGTATTGCAAGCAATTTCCTTTGTAGGACTGCATCGCTTCAAGATTCTACCAATAAACCGCAATCTAGAGTTCGCCTTACCCGTTACTTGTGTAATCTGATCGTTCCATTTGAGATCATTTCGAGCAGTCACACCAAGATACTTGACGGATGTTACCGCTTCCAAAGATTGGGCATTTATTTTGTACTCGTACATTAATGGGAATTTTCGCTTTGTTATACGCAGTACGTTACACTTACTAATGTTGAGAGATAACCGCCAGTCATTACACTACGCATTTATTTTCTGCAAATCCTCACTGATTTGTTCACAACTTTCGTGTGATACTGCTTTCCTGTAGACTACAGCATCATCGGCAAACAGTCTAATGCCGCTATCAATACCATCAACCGAGTCGAACGCCTTTCGAAAGTCGAGGAACATGGCATCAACCTGGTGTAGGACGTGTATATTTCTGTTGTCTATTGTCAAATCACATTTTACGAAAGATGTTTATATTTTATTAATAGGATTAAGTAGGAATAATTAATATTTGTCATTTTGGGAATAATTGTGGTAGCAGGGAATGTCTGCACCAAAGTATTGTTGGCGGGAGAGACCGCACATTGATATAATTTTAAAAAGGGCGGGAGAGACCGCGTATGGATACAGTTGAAGAAAAGAGCGGGAAAGACCGCGCATTGATACATTTTGTAATGGTAACAGGGATTGTCTGCACCAGAAAGCATTGTTGGAGGGAGGGACCGCACTTTAGCGTTCGTAGGAAGTCAGTAGTAAGCGAGATGTGAAACGAATCGGTAGAAGGTCTGAAGCGAGAGGTTGAGAGAAGCGGTGTGCCTGCCAGCCACCAGATATGATTTACAAGAGATTATAAACGGATGTACAGAGACATCAGCTAACTATTATCATAAGAGGAACTAATATTATTTTTTTGAGAAACTCAAGACTACTGAAGGTATGTTTGCGCAATGCTAGTTGTAAGATTATTGTAAAAAGTAAGTCCCATTTGAGCATTTGTAAAATCATTTCATTACCAGCAGTAAATATTTGAAGAATCGTTTTCAGAATATAATTAATTTTTGCCAGCAATATTGCATTACTGATTATAATCCATCCCAAAAAAACCATCAACGTAAAACTTTGCAAAATTTTATTGTTGCCAAGAAAAGGTTTAACTATGAATTACGTTACTACAGTCAAATTAATTAAAGAATAACGTCAGCTTTGTTATTAAAGAATGACGTCAGCTTTGGTAATAAATACAGCCACTTATTATGACAGCCCACCAGCAGCTAAAAGAGTATAGTAAAACAGAATAAGTATATTCATGTCGTAGTTCGGTGTAGCAGTCAGATGGCGATCCAGTAACAGTAAGAAAGGTAAGGAACAGTTTTGGGTTATTGCGGGTAACGACTGAGGGCCACGACGACGACACATTCTAGGTTTCGTCGAAATAATCAGCAAATCACTTTTAATAAGCAGCATTTAAATTTGTGTGCGAAGATTGCACTTATTATTATTGAGAAAGAGAATTAATTTCAAAGGGAAGATTTCATTTGTTATCATTAAGCAAGACATAGAAATCCTGAGGGAAGGTTTCATAGGTTATTGTAGAAGGGAAGGTTGCGTAACAAAAGATATATATAGGAGACGGGAAGGTTTCACTGGGAGCCTGTGTCTAGAGCCTGTTGTGTATCATGCACAAAGAGGGCTAACTGTGTCTCGCATGACCGATGTTTCCTAAAACCATGCTGGTTTCTGCAGATGAGCTTCTCAGAGTCTAGAAAAGTCATTATGCCTGAACACAAAATATATTGCACGATTCTACAACACATCGATGTCAGTGAAATTGGCCGATAATTATGTTCATCCGATTTTCTACCCTTTTTATAGATTGCTATGACCTGGGCCTTCTTCCAGTCCCGTAGAACTTTCCGCTGTTCCTATAATCTCTGATAAATGATGGTTAATAATGGTGCTATATTTGTAGCATAGTCAACATAAAATCTTACGGGGATACCGTCTGGGCCAGATGCCTTCCTGGTGTCTAATGACCTTAACTGTTTTACAATCCCCGATACACTAAACACCATGTCAGGCATCCCTGCGTTTGTTCAACAATTGAAAGGGGGAATGGTGCTGCAGTCCTCTACCATAAACGTGTTTTTAAGAGCTAGGTTTAGAATTTAGGCCTTCTGTTTATCATCATCCGTAATGTCAGCAAGAGAAGGTGTTGGATTTTTTGTAGCGTTCATAGATTTTACGTACGACTACAATATTTTGGGGTTATTTTTAGAACCTGCAGATAAAATATTGCTTTCAAATTCGTTAAAAGAATCTCTCTTTGACCTTTTGACAGCTGCTTTCATTTCGCACAATTTCTGTTTGTCAGCGGGGCAGTGACTACGGTTAAAAGGACTGTGCAAAATTCTCTGCTTTCTCAGCAATTTCCTAATTTGTTTCTTGAACCAAGGTGGATCTTTTCCGTCCCCCATATTTTTGCTAGGCACATATTTCTCTAGCATGTGGTGGACAGTAGCTTTAAATTCCGACCAAAGACGCTCGATATCTTTGTGTCCCGCGGTGCGTGACATTGCTAGAACCTTGGCTGTCCGTTGCAGTGTATAGCTTCGGACTCGCTACTAAAAGCAATAATACTAACACTTTGAAAACTGTTTTAGAGTAAACTGAACTCTTACTAATTCTAACCACGTTTGAAACCTGTGTATTAGACTATCATATTCTTCCGGAGCCTTTAGTGTTCAGATTAGAGGGTCTTTGTCTCCATTAACAAAGTATACACTTCACAATCACCTGCAATTACTGTTCTGGTAATTAATGTTTTCGAATAAGCGCAGTGACAGCATTCACCACTGGGTCAAGAACAATACTAACGCATATTGTGAACTTTCCTCCCAAAAATTAATAACTCTACTTCATGAACTTAGCAGAGACCATATTAATAAAGTTAGTAATCGTCATTAGACTGAAGTTACTTTTAATGTTGAGACATTTAGTAAGTGAACTTAAACAACTGAAACGTCATCAAGTGCTGTAACGAAGTGACGCACCATAGTTGTGCGTCTGCACTTCCTTTCTTTAATAAACCACACAACCACAGAATTCATTGTTAATTTTTCACACAATAAATGGTAATTTTAAGACACGATTTGCACAAATTAATGCAAAATGCTTGAAGTAAAATAGTAAACTTGTAATAAGTAGCCCTCAATATGTTAAACCTAAAACAGTTGCTATAACAGATCTTATTGACACAAGTCTGCCTTCCTGTAAACGACTAATGAAATGAATTGCCTGTAGCTTGCCTTTTCAGAATGGCTCTGAGCACTATGGGACTTAACTGCTATGGTCATCAGTCCCCTAGAACTTAGAACTACTTAAACCTAACTAACCTAAGGACATCACACACATCCATGCCCGAGGCAGGATTCGAACCTGCGACCGTAGCGGTCACGCGGTTCCAGACTGTAGCGCCTAATACCGCACGGCCCCTTTTCAGAAGCAGAGCCGTTGGGCATGTGTTGCAAAAAAAATTTCGACAAATTCTTCATGTATCTTATTAGTTACATAGAATAAAAATTCCGTAATGACTACCTCTGATAAACATTCGATGTAAGACGGCGTCGTTCTTACAGTATCATATTTTGGTTTGAAGAGGTCTTGCACTCACAGCCACAATGGATATGAGACGACTTATTGTTGCATAAGTACCAAAGTTAGCACAAAATATTTAATATCTTGACGACCGCGCCGACACACGAATTCATTCATGCACTTGCCACTATATTTCCGTCTGTCTGCGGTACGCTTAGTTCCACATAAAAGACTTCCACAAAACGTAAACGTCAAGGCACGCCTGCCGACCCTATCTCGACTCTGTCCACTGATTCAGCCTAGCGCGCAGTTTTCAGAAAATGGAACGACAAGAGAAAAGGTTTCGGGGCGAATACTACTCCTTTAGTAATAACAGAACGCAGCACAGATTATAGAAATGCGATTGTTTCAAATCCTTAGGTGCATAACATAGAAAGCAAAGTGCAGTTACTAATCGCCATTTACTTTCGCAGATGTTCGATAACACCTATTCCCCACAATCATCATTAAGTAATCTTCACTAAATGATTTCAATTAGCGACAACACACCAAGTGAATGTGAAGTTAACGTTTTTCCGTTAAAAGAGGTTTGAAATTTAATTCAGGAAATTAGTTCAAAGTCTCGTGATTACAAACTCACGCGCCAGCACTCCTTCTACGCTTTCCCAAAAAGGCAAAGAGAAAGCTGCCAACAGCAAGTGGTATACACAGGCGGTTATCAATACAAATCCCGGCCACGCCCGACAGTGCTTAACTTCGACGATCTAATGGGAACCAGTGTGTTTATCAAAGCGAGAACGTTGGCGGTTCGAGAAAATCCACCTGTTGATGTATTCCGTCAACAGGTAGAATATCCAGAGCCAATGTCGCAATGACGCCCTAGTGCCGTAGCGATACTTTGTCTGGCTTCTGATCTGTAGTAATGCTGAAATGTGAAATGTATACTTTCAGATACGTGTCTTAACGTTTGGATTGAGACATATATTGCAGAGAGTTACGGTAGTCCGCTTGCTATGGTGATGATTTTCTTTTTTTCTTTTTTTTTTCGAAGAAAGCTATAGTTTGCTAGCCATGTTGTACACTTTATTCTTGTATGATTCCAGTGGCGGTTGATCATTAGTCTACCATGACAGAGAGAGAGACGCATCAGGAATAGGATGACTTAATAATGCAGCCTCTGAATAGCAGATCTCATTCTAACGAAGAATGAGTTCTGTTTATTAGTCCACTGCAGCGTGTCTCAAGGTTTAAGCGAAACTTTTAGTAATTCATCGACAGTCGCTGTCAGAAAGCGTGACTGGGAACAAGACACCGATAAAAATTTGTCAAGCCCAAGGAACGGCGCTATTCACGTATTGTCGTGTGATGTGAAAACTGAAACCCACTTCATTTAAAGATAACCATTAATGTATAATGTTAGAACAAGAATTTTAATAATCTGCGACTTTTGCCTTCCCCTGACATGGAAATTCAGTCCCAGAGAAAAATGATCAACACCTTTTTAATCGGAAATTTAATGCAGTTTGATTTTTTACTGGTTAACATTTTCGCTAGATGCTGTGATTTTCGAGTTACACGAGAGAAACATAAAAAAGTAACATTTAAATCCACCCCCCCCCCTCCCCACAAGGCTCACAGCCCATTGGCCACAATTGTTAATATTTTGTTCATGACCCTCGCACCTAGCACTGCGCAAAAATTTGCAACTACACAATTTTTTCTCCTATTCTCCTTCGTTGACTGGACAAGATCAGTGCATTGCCTGCCGAAGTGCAAAGACTACGATGTAGTTGGTATGGCGTACGGTCACGGAGTTTTTGGCACGGCGCAGGTTTTCCAGTCTGACTGCGACAAGCACGTTAAAGGCGCATGCTTCATCGAAGGGTAGTTTTCAGTGCTAGGTGGCAAAGTCAGAATTACTTTCATTTCCATATCCATTCTTTCGTTAAGCGTAGACACCACATAACTATTCAGTTTCATCATGGCATGAAGGTGTAATAAGGGGAGGTGGCACAACAGACTAAGGTTCTACATTGCTATGAAGACGGCACTGCCATGTTACTACCCCCTAAACATTAGCAGACTACTGCTCACAATTGCTATTGTTTTTAATTTCTGTCCTGTCCATCAGTAGTTGCTTTAAATAGCAAATATTACTGTGCTTTCGTGAAAAACACAGCTCCAGGAAGCAATTTATAATGTTTTGGTCTTAAAGGCATGTTTGATACAGTAATATTACGCATTGCGTCTCATTAATGTAACTTCCTTTTTGTTACACTTTTCGAGTAAGCAGGAAGAGAAGTAGGTTACGCGGAAAGGCTGCTTTCGTAATCCAGCATTTTTCTGAATGTAGAATGACGAAACTGATGTTTCGTCTATGTCCTCTCCCCGTTAGTATTGAGAGCATGTTTTGCTTTGTCTACACGGTTTGCAATATTTCGTTTAGACAGTGTTCAACCAGAGTGCTTTTCGAGTTCTACAGATAGGAAATCTAAAGTCAAATGACATAAATAAAACTACTACAGTAAAAATAATCAGCGCAAATAAAATTCATGTACATAAAAGAAAATAGCACTTGAACTAGTGCCCTTACGAATAACACGGGTTACTTTATACTATAATAAGAACGACTAGTACGCCTGTAAGTTATGCAAACTGGCATTTTTATCAAAACTCTTCCACCAGAAGCTAATGTTTGGCCCTACTAACATGGCTGACGTCGACTTAAAATTTGTGACGTCATGACAACTACCCTCAATATGCGCTGCCTAAAAGAATTAAAAGATCAGTTTTCCAAACCACCGTAACTGCCTCCCGTTGTGACACATAATCTTGAAATTTCGCGCAAAGATGCCTACAACCATTTACTGTAAAGGTAGACACGCATGGTTCCCTCCGGCGCGGCGACGCTTCAAACAGCAAGGTGTCAACGCGTGCAAAAGACAGGCCACCGCTCGGAAGTTTATGAGAGCCGTAAGGTGAGTTAATGGTGTCACATTGGCACCAAATTTCACAAAAATTCTGCTCAACACCACCGTGGACGTGTCACACGATGGAAAGGTTGTCCCACCACTTGGCCACATTTCATCCTTTGCTTTGACACCTCTGCGATGGAGGTCAGAATCGGGACACCCAGAGTTGAAATCACGCTATTTTATTGCGGGTGGCAGAGGAAAACATTTCAGGCACACATCTAACACAGTCGACACAGAAGGGTCTCAGGGCGTGGCACAAAGGGCGTCAACGAAACCACTGCTTTCCCTGAGGCGTTGGTTCTCATACATTTCACGGTCGAAAACGACGATTCTTGATACCCTTTGACACTGCTGACAATCTCGGACCTTTAGACCCTCCTCTAAGTATACTGTGGGGCTGTGTACCCTTTCAACGTGATCGCATGCCTTTGTAGTTCAGCGCGATTGCAATTTTTGCTCTCGTGTACGGGTTGCAACCGCTAGGAACAGTTCATAACCATTCGACCAAATCTGAAAGTGATCCGAAGCAGTAGAGGGTACTTATGTACCCTCAGTGCCACCCGTGTACCATTGCTGAGCACGTTAGAAACGCGCCTGTCAGAAATTTCGACACCAAATCAGTCTAGGCCGCTCTAGATCCTGAGGGCTAGGCAACCTCTTCGACACGCCTGTATGTGCTTTCCTCGGGCGCCCGTAACAGAATCGCGGATTTCAATGTTGGGTATCGCGGTTCGGACCTCTACTGCAGAGACGTCAAAAGAAAGGGTGAAATGTGGATAAGAAGGGCTGTGACGAATTCATCGTGGAACACGTCCACTTTGGCGTTGGGCAGAACTGTGGTGAACTTTGGTGCCAACGTGACATCATCAACCCACCTTATGACCCACATGACCTTTCTCTCGCACTTATCGACACCCTCTTGTTTGGAGCGTCGCGAGCCCGAGTGTGACGTCGCAGGGCACCACATTTTGCACCAACAGAGGAAGGTTGTAGGCACCTTAGAGCGAAATTTAATTTCAACCTTATGCGTCGCAGTGGTAGGCAATTACGGGGTTTAGAAAAAGTTATCCTTTAACCTATTACGCTGTGTATAATGTAACAGTTGAGCTACTATTCCCGGACACAATTGAAGGATCTTACAAAGAAAGTAATTCATAAATGTATCTTGTAGAAACAGAAGGAAAAGATATAATCTACAGTTGAAAGTAAAAGCTTCCGTAATTCGTTCGTTTAGTAATTGCGAGAAAGGCAGGTAAATGCAGTGACAGACTCTAGTAGGCGTTGCACGAGTGTCGTAAAGAGATTTACTGTTACCCTTCCGAGAACCTACTTTCAATCAACACGTGACTACTCTCATATACTAGTATTTTGTGAAATGACCATGACAGAAAATGAGACGAAATCGAGCGTACACAAAGACTTCTTGACAGTCGCTATGTTACTGCACTTTTATTTCGTAAAATAGGAAGATTTTCTTTGTAATCAGGAACGTTTGTGGGAGGCCAGTTTTTGAAGGATATCAAACGCTCACGTCGCATTTACCAGAAACGCCTAGAATTGTAATATCACACAGATTCATCATTCCAGCAGGCTGTTCCTGATCTACGAGAACACTTATTATGACTGGTGGAACTTCTTCTCGATCGATTTATGGTGTGTCAACGAGGGCTATATAAGAGAAAAACCAAAGAAATTTTGCCGGCCGGAGTGGCCGTGCGGTTCTAGGCGCTACAGTCTGGAGCCGAGCGACCGCTACGGTCGCAGGTTCGAATCCTGCCTCGGGCATGGATGTGTGTGATGTCCTTAGATTAGTTAGGTTTAATTAGTTCTACGTTCTAGGCGACTGACCTCAGAAGTTAAGTCGCATAGTGCTCAGAGCCATTTGAACCATTTGAACCAAAGAAATTTTGCAAGTTTTAGTCTCGTGTCAATTTGTGAAACGTACCACGACAAACTTGGTCCTAAGATAATGAGTTATTGTAACGCAGCTAAGAAAGCCGGGCAAATATAAAGTAAAAGCAGGAATGTCTCTTTGACCTTATTGTTTAAAGAGCTCTATTTCCTCACACACGCGTCCCTAGGCATCAGCACGGAGCGGCGAATTTATTTGTCCCGATCCCGTAATCGCGTTGCGTGAAGAGGCAATCTCATCTTGCGTATACCAAGCAGATACCGCCTCTCTTCCATATGGTCACCTACTGCCGTATGTCCATTCCTTCCAACAATCCCTCCGTGAACGAAGAGGAAAAAAGGTGCTCTGAGCTGACTATTTGCATTTTTATTGACGAAGCGCATGAGGACTCGTGGCTGTGGCGTACCCTCGACGAAAATACAATTTGCATTTATATTGCCGTTTATTTGTGTCTCCTTCACTCTCTTCCGGTTACACATTCCGTAGTTGTTGACATCAAAAATAAGAAAAAAAAACACTGATAGAAACAAGGCAGGTAACAAACAAAGACATCCATATGATATAATGACAGTAGCTGCAGCGAAAAGGTCCAAAATTTCTGGTAACCGGGCATTTTGAGCGGTCAAAGTAGTTTTTTTTATTATTTTAAAAAAATACAAAAACAATGTTTTTCAGGAGTATGCTAGAACAATGGATTAATGACATTTCAGGACGTAAAGAAAGTGCGCTTCGTGTTCTCTTTGCTCGGTGGAAGAAATGATGCCACCTAAGTAGTAAAATACGAAGTATTCGCTATTTGAAGTGCTACTTTCCTGTTTTGTGTCCTCGATGGTTACAACTGAAACAGCAAGTGTCAGAAATGAACAACATAAATAACTAACTGCCTATTCATGAATTATTGGTACGCCTTAAAAATTCGTTACTGTGAAAAAAAGTGCTAGGTCATCTACACAGTAGTCGAAAAATTGTCCCAGAGAGCAGAACATTTCCATCACCAGGAAATAAAAAGCTTAATGTAATGAAGACAACGGGAATAGTACTTTTTTCTCTCTACAAAATAGTATTGCAGAAGAATTTTCAAAATGAAATTCTGTCATATCACTTTCAATTAATATTCAAGAAATCTCGATACGTAATGGTTATTAGTGACACTTGGATACTGGACTGCAATATGTAGCGGACAAAAAGAACTATAGCGCTAGAATTACACGATGCAAAATCATTATGATGCATTTGGCCTAAAAAAAACGATAGTAAAATGACATTATAAGTTTTAATGGTTTCAAATGAAGCCCATTACACTTTTTTTTTCACTCTCGGTCATTTGACTGTTTGGTTGCAGCCCACCAAGAATTCCTCTTCCGCGCTAGTGTTTTCCATATGTTCCCTTCTTGGAAGATTCTCTGCGGAGAACCACCTCGTTCCTTACCTTATCAGTCCACCGAATTTTTAACATCCTTCTATAACACCCCATCCCAAACACTTCGACTGTCTCATTTCCCGGCATTCCCACATCTGATGATTCACCATGTAATGGGACATCTTCCCCTAGCATTAGTCTTCCTCAACAGTAGTTGTCGATACCAGCCTTATTTTTCGAATTTTGTATAGGTCAATATTATCTCAGTTGCTTTTCTGAAAACTTTCATGTAATTTTACACACAGTATGTTATAGTACAAGCTAAAATTTATAAACAGGAATTACTTTATAAAACATTTTAGTTTCGATGCTATAATCGATAAGTACTAGTTCCGAATGTACAGCTAAAATTATTTGTTTAGGAACATTTGAAATTACGAATTATTTGCACTCTTAAAATTTCTGTTATTAATTACCTAATCCTGCACTGTTTGTTGCGTTTATTTCTGGATTCATATGTGAAATAATAATCGAAATTAATAATTTAACGAAAACTAGCAGGAATTCATTTGTTAAAAAAAACTGTAAACGCTTTGGAATGTTGTTATTTTCGCAGGGTGTGAGTCGTAAAGTTGCCTCTGATGTGATTAAACGTACTTTTGTATAATAGGTGCGAACAATGTAATTTCGGCTTTGTTAATGTGAAGAATCAAAACACTGTATGATATATAAAATGTGAGAAAACCAGTGGAAAATATATTTGTGTAAAAAAATTTGTAACAACAGCCTTCCAGTTTATTTAGTTCAAACCAACCGCAAGGATCTGACGTTAGATTTTCAGCTTGAAGAATCCGGCCCCTAGACAAGAAAAATGGGAGCCATCTCAACATGACAAGCTAAGTAAACTAGAAACTTTATTGCAATCTTCGTTCCTCTCAAATCTTCATAGTAGACTCTGCATATTAATTACTTGGACTCTGGGCATTGTTTAAAGCGGGAAATAGATGGAAGAAGGAAAGAGGGGCGAGATTTCAACCATTACAACCACCATACAATATTGTGCTTCAGACGAACATTTTCAGATAATTCATCCTCGGTTCAAGGCCTGTGTTGAATACTAAGAGATATCTTTTGGCCAGGCATGATGTCTTTGCCTGTCCTGCTTACTTCGTCCGTCAACTGTTATTTCGTTATTTTGCCTCCTAACTAGCATTATTACTACTTGTTTCAATCCGTGTACTTTGTATATATATATATATATATATATATATATACTCCTGGAAATTGAAATAAGAACACCATGAATTCATTGTCCCAGGAAGGGGAAACTTTATTGACACATTCCTGGGGTCAGATACATCACATGATCACACTGACAGAACCACAGGCACATAGACACAGGCAACAGAGCATGCACAATGTCGGCACTAGTACAGTGTATATCCACCTTTCGCAGCAATGCAGGCTGCTATTCTCCCATGGAGACGATCGTAGAGATGCTGGATGTAGTCCTGTGGAACGGCTTGCCATGCCATTTCCACCTGGCGCCTCAGTTGGACCAGCGTTCGTGCTGGACGTGCAGACCGCGTGAGACGACGCTTCATCCAGTCCCAAACATGCTCAATGGGGGACAGATCCAGAGATCTTGCTGGCCAGGGTAGTTGACTTACACCTTCTAGAGCACGTTGGGTGGCACGGGATACATGCGGACGTGCATTGTCCTGTTGGAACAGCAAGTTCCCTTGCCGGTCTAGGAATGGTAGAACGATGGGTTCGATGACGGTTTGGATGTACCGTGCACTATTCAGTGTCCCCTCGACGATCACCAGTGGTGTACGGCCAGTGTAGGAGATCGCTCCCCACACCATGATTCCGGGTGTTGGCCCTGTGTGCCTCGGTCGTATGCAGTCCTGATTGTGGCGCTCACCTGCACGGCGCCAAACACGCATACGACCATCATTGGCACCAAGGCTTCTCATCGCTGAAGACGACACGTCTCCATTCGTCCCTCCATTCACGCCTGTCATGACACCACTGGAGGCGGGCTGCACGATGTTGGGGCGTGAGCGGAAGACGGCCTAACGGTGTGCGGGAACGTAGCCCAGCTTCATGGAGACGGTTGCGAATGGTCCTCGCCGATACCCCAGGAGCAACAGTGTCCCTAATTTGCTGGGAAGTGGCGGTGCGGTCCCCTACGGCACTGCGTAGGATCCTACGGTCTTGGCGTGCATCCGTGCGTCGCTGCGGTCCGGTCCCAGGTCGACGGGCACGTGCACCTTTCGCCGACCACTGGCGACAACATCGATGTACTGTGGAGACCTCACGCCCCACGTGTTGAGCAATTCGGCGGTACGTCCACCCGGCCTCCCGCATGCCCACTATACGCCCTCGCTCAAAGTCCGTCAACTGCACATACGGTTCACGTCCACGCTGTCGCGGCATGCTACCAGTGTTAAAGACTGCGATGGAGCTCCGTATGCCACGGCAAACTGGCTGACACTGACGGCGGCGGTGCACAAATGCTGCGCAGCTAGCGCCATTCGACGGCCAACACCGCGGTTCCTGGTGTGTCCGCTGTGCCGTGCGTGTGATCATTGCTTGTACAGCCCTCTCGCAGTGTCCGGAGCAAGTATGGTGGGTCTGACACACCGGTGTCAATGTGTTCTTTTTTCCATTTCCAGGAGTATATATATATATATATATATATATATATATATATATATATATATATATATATATATATATAGTAAGGTGAAAATTTGAAGTGGACCAGGAGTCGAATCTGGATCTCCCGTTTAAGGCGAAGGCCTGCCTTAACCGCCTTGTCCATATGAAGACATTTCCCAACCGACCCAGATCCTTGGCATGTCACACGCTACCTTACTCTCAGCAAGTGCCATATTATCGCAAAATGCTCGGACCCTGTTATTTTAATTCTGGACACACGTAAAAATTGAAGCAAGAAATTGCCATTTACCCGTCCTGTGTCTAGTTCATGATATAATCAGATAAACTGTCAACAGGTGTCGTTACGATCGCATTCTGCACGGAAGATTGCGTTCCAATCAACGTCAACGGACAGCTCTCAAGCAATGACGTCAGGGCACCTATCAAGCGGGGTAGTGTTTGCAAGGTAGTCCCACATCCACAATCGCTGTGTATGCAGCATGGCACAGTGAAGACGCCTACAGACTCTCTGCTGTGGAAGTCCATAGGCAGAATGCAAGCAGGAGAGTCGCAAACTGATGTGGCCAGACGGCTTCATGTGAATCGTTCTGTTATTTCTCGGATGAGGCGACAGTTTATAGAGACGGAAACTGTATCACGGAGACCAGGACAGGGCCGACCACGTGTGACATCAGAAAGAGGGGACCGTTATTTGGCTGCAAGGGCAGGGCGGTACCGCCTTAGTACTGCTATGCAACTGGCATCTGATCTAGCAGCATCCCCTGTACGTTTTGTATCGAGGCAAACGCAGTACATAAAGATTTAGCAGAGATTACTCTATTGTTGGAGACCTGCTGTCTTTTTACCTCTGGTGTGTCTTCATAGAAGGGCACGTCTAGCACAAAAGGTAGTATATAAGTTCCGCTACTTGAGCAGCAAAATAGCTGGTAAAATTTGATTTATAACGGATATAAAAATGCAGACTGACAATAGCAAGGAAAGCGTTACTGATAAGGGAATTTCTTAATACAGAATATAAGTTGTGTTTGGAAGTCTTTTCTGTAGTCAGCCTTTTACGGATTGAAATGTGGACTTAAATAGTTCAGACAAGAGGAAAATAGAAGTTTTTGAAATGTGGTGCTACAGAACATTGCTGAAAATTAGGTGGGTGTATGGAATGACTAATGAGGTGGCCTTGAACTGAAATAAGAAGAAAAGAAATTTTTGGTACAACTTGTTCAAGAGAAGCAATGGTCTGGGAGGACACATCCTGAAAGATTTCGTAAATTTGGTAGTCTAGTATGGGATTAAATCTGTAGACGGAGACCTAGATTTTGATAAAGTAAGCAGGTTCAACTGGAAGTAAATGTAGGAGTATCGCAGCAGACCAGTCTTCGGACTTAAGACCACAACAGCAGTTCTATAAAGATGAAGTACAATCTTTATAGACTTGGTGTTGTAGTCCTCAGAAGGTGTGTTTACTCAAATCTTCCAAAAAAAAATACGATTGCGTGGATTCATATCTTTTTGTTTTATAGTTGCATATTTCTGTTTGCTCTGGTAGAGCATTATTTTTAACGTTCATAGCAAATGCAGCATGTTTGTGCAGCCACAGCGTTTCAGACAAATGCCACACAGGGAACTTTCACTGAATGTAGAACAAAACAGTAAGTAATAGGCTTGAATTAGACACAGTCATAAACATAGCAACAAATAATGGCTACACGTCCGAAATAACTGACAACTGATCCACTCAAGAATGAGAAATCAATAGAAATAAGAATACAAATAATACACTGAAGAGCCAAAGCAAATGCTACAACTGCCTAATATAGTTTAGCGTCTCCGTGAGCACGCAGAAGTGCCGCAACACAGCATAGCATGGACTGGACTTACGTGTGTAGTAGTGATGGAGGGAACTAACACCATGAATCCTGCAGGACTGTCCACAAATCCGTAAGAGCGGGGAGGGGGGGGGGGGGGGAGAACTCTCCTGAAAAACACGTTGCAACGCGCATCCCAGATACGCTAATGCCTGGGAAGTTGGTGACCAGCGGAAGTGTTTAAACTCATAAGAGTGTTCCTGGAGTCAATCTGTAGCAATTCTGGACGTGTGGAAACGTATCTAGAAGTATCACGGGTCCCACATCACTGCAACTGAACACGCTCCACACCATTACACAGCCTCCACCAGCATGAACAGTTCCCTGCTTACATGCAGGGTACATGGACTCATGAGGTTGTCTCCATCCTCGTGTACGTCCATCCGCTCGATACAATTTGAAAAGAGACTCGTCAGACCAGGCAACGTATTTCCAGTCATCAACAGTCCAATTTCGGCGTTTACGGGCCCAGGCGAGGCGTATAGCCTTGTGTCACGCAGTCATCAAGGGTACACGAGTGGGCCTTTGGCTTCTAAAGCCCATATCGATGATGTTCCGTTCGGTGGTTCGCACTCTGACACTTGTTGATGACCCAGCATTGATATCTGCAGCAATTTGCGGAAGCTTTGCACTTCTGTCACGTTGAACGATTCTCTTCAGTGGTCGTTTTTCCCGTTCTTGCAAGATCTTTCAGCGGTCGCAGCGATGTCGGAGATTTGATGTTTTATAGGATTCCTGATATTCACGATACACTTTTGAAACGGTTGTACGGGAAAATACCCAATTCATCGCTACCTCGGAGATGCTGTGTTCCATCACTCGTGTGCCGACTTTAACACCGTGTTCAAATTCATTTAAATTTTGATAACTTGCCGTTGTAGCAGCAGTAACCGATCTAACAACTGCGCCAAACACTTGTTGTCATATATAGGCGTTGAGGACCGCAGCGCCGTGTTCTGCCTCTTTACATATCTCTGTACTTGAATATGCATGCCTATACCAGTTTCCTCGGCGCTTCAGTGCAGAATAATGAAGAGAAACCTTATACAAGTATACTATATTTATCAGCTTAAATCATTATCCCTTGTTATTGAACATTTTATGAAAAATAAACCGGTATTGTCGTCACAGAACACGGGAGAGAACACTTTCCGTGTAGTTTAATAACAGCGGCAGCTTAACGCGACTGAACTTGCAGGTAAAAAGCATATAAAGCGGAGTAGGGTAAACTGACACCTCAATGTTTCCTTGGAGAAAGAAATCTAGAAAATTTTTTCGTGAAAATAGAATGGTAAAATCAGGTTCATAAACATCTGCAATTAACATTGGTGCTTTAATATAGGTTCCATATTTTTCTGTGTTTAGTATGCTCATGAACTGTAATTGCCTTGAATTCAGTAGTGGGTAGTCACTACTGAATCAACGCAATTACAATTCACGAACATATTAAACACAGAAAAATTGGACTAATTCAATCGTAAGTCACAGCCTTAACAATGATCGAGGAATTGATTTAAACTGTGTCATTGTGACGGATCCGGCCCAGAAATAAAATTTCTTCTTCAAGAAGGATGTTGTTGAAACACAAAGACAATGGCTTTAGAAATACACCGAGGGAAAAAAAATCGCAACACCAAAAGAAATTGATGTAGAGTAATGAAATTTCAGGATTACACTTATCTAGGTAATATACTTAAGTTATTTACATTGTAAGATTACAGCTTAGTGTAGGCGCTAGATAAGCCATTGTACATTAACAACCGGTGTAACAGCCAGAATGTTGAATGCACGCATGCAGACGTCTATGCATTGTGTTGTACAGGTGTCGCATGTCAGTTTGTAGTTATATGACTGTTGCACTTGGTCGGTCAATACAGGGACGGTTAATGCCGATGCGGATCACGCTGGAGTTGTCGTCCGATGATGCTCCGTATGTGCTCGATTAGAGGCAGAACCGGTGATCGAGCAGACCAAGGCAACATCTCGACACTCTGCAGAGCATGTTGAATTGCATCAGCGGTATGTGGGCGAGCGTTATCCTGTTCGAAGACACCTCCTGGAAAGCTGTTCATGAATGGCAGCGCAACAGATCGGATCACCAGACTGACGTACAAATTTGCAGTCAGGATGCGTGAGACAACCAAGAAAGTGCTCCTGTTGTCATGCGAAGTCGCGTACTAACCGTATCTCCAGGCGTAGGCCCAGTGTGTTTTGCACGCAGACAAGTAGGTTGCTAGTCCTCAACTGGCCTTCTCCTAACGTAAACTCTGCCACCACTGGCACCGAGGCAGAACCTGCTTTCATCAGAAAACACAACGGGCTCTCGCTCGTCACCACTGAAGGTGGTTTGGGGTCAGTGGAATGCAGGCTACAGGGCTTGTGGCTCGGAGCTGTCCTTGCAATAAACGATTTGTAACAGGTCGTTCTGCCACTGTGGTGACAACTGCTAGTCAAATTGCTGCTGCAAATACAGTACCGTGTGCCAGAGCCATACACCGAACACGGTGGTCTCCCATCCCGGCAATGTGATATGACCATCCGGAGCCTGGTCTTCTTGCTACCAAACATCGTCTTGACCAGCGCTCCCAGCAATCATCAGTGGCTACATTCCTGCCAAGTCTTCCTGCAGTATCGGAGAAGGAACGAATGGTTCAAATGGCTCTAAGTACTATGGGACTCAACATCTGAGGCCATCAGTCTTCTAGAACTTAGAACTACTTAAACCTAACTAACCTAAGGACATCACACACATCCATGCCCGAGGCAGGATTCGAACCTGCGACCGTAGCGGTCGCGCGGTTCCAGACTGAAGCGCCTAGAACCGCTCAGCCACACTGGCCGGCCCACCATCGGTCCTACGGAATAAAATATGCCGTTACAGGTATGTATCGCACAATGCAGCTCTTAACAATGGCTTCGGCTTGAGCGACGTCTGAGGCAGTGAGCTGAAACCAGAACGATGCTGATGAAGCGATGTACTCCGTTTCCTTGGAAACAGTAACACCTATACCCGCATCCGTGTCACGGAGCGTAAGCAAGCAAAGTTTGTGTGCCATTCATATCATGTTTTCCACATTCAGAGCAGAATTCGAATGCCAGTTTGCTGTCTACACCGACATCCATTGGAGCCGATAAAACGGCTTATACGTGGCAAACGAAAAACACTAGGACCAGCTTTGGAAAGAAATTCTTCCGCAAAACAGGCAAACATATTTAATTTCTCTCGAGTTCTCAGCGGAGTGATAGTGTCTGGCTGGCGCAATATTTCTTCGACGTACCTCGCCGTCTTCATCAGGTGTGACTGATGTACTGAACTGTCTCCGCGACTGTTCCTCCCTCTATACCTGATTAACGTTGATTTAAAGCTTCTCTGGTTTTCTGTCGATTTGTCGTCTCTGATAGGCATAAGATTCGACGTTCCTCGCCACTTAAGTGTAAAGGGAGGAACAGTTCCCGCGACGGAAAATATTCCTCCAGTCGAACACGATCAACCGCCTAAGAACACACAAAAATATTAAATCTTTTCCCTGTTTTGGAAAAGAATTAGGTCTGATGGTATATTTCTGTGTTCCTTTTTCTACTCCTTACCTTATGTGCTATAGAGAGCGCGCTAGCGCCTGAGCGCGATGCTTCCATAAGCTTTGATTCACGGACACGGGTCTTTGAACGGTAGTGGCAGTTTAGCCAAGTTCTCTGTAGAGTTTACATGTAGTGCTCCTGAGTCATAGACGTTAGAGGACACAGTTCAGGAGCTATTATATAGGTTGGTACAGGTAACGGGCCGATTTTCTCTGACCATTTGCGTTGCTACCTGTGGACCTCGGTCCGTTATGTAGAACGGCACTGTACTCTAGGGCTTCAATGACTGAAAGTGTCCTTTCAGGTCATCTCTAGTACTCTAAATTAGGAAGTTGAAATGTGTATGACATTGTTTAGTCTGAGGTACTAATGCTTTTCTTACAGGTATAATCATTATAAAGCATAGATATAATTTATTTAGGTCAGTGAGTTGTATCACGTTTATTTAATATTCATTTCCTTAACTCGATTCTTCGTTCCACTGCAGGTCAATCCAGTTTGTGTGTGTCTTTTACGTGTGAATGCTTTGCGTGTTTTCAGTATGCCTGCGCTGGAATTTCTTTTTCTGTTGTTCAATTTTATTTCATTTTGCGAGTTGAGCGATTGTGGTAGTGAGCGACGTGGTGAAAGCAATCACGTGCTTCTTATGTGGTGTAATGAACCTTTAGCTCTGCTAATTCAAAAAAATGGCTCTGAGCACTATGCGACTTAACTTCTAAGGTCATTAGTCGCCTAGAACTTAGAGCTAATTAAACCTAACTAACCTAAGGACATCACACACATCCGTGCCCGAGGCAGGATTCGAACATGCGACCGTAGCGGTCGCTCGGCTCCAGACTGTAGCGCCTAGAACTCCGGCCGGCAAACATCTGCTAATTCATCTTCTCCTCCTGTACCCTTTTAATGGCTTTCCGTGTGAGTCTAATTTTCTTTAATATTAATTTTTTAAACGAGTTCTGTACATTTCATTGAGTTTGTTATGTGAATTAGACCATATGCGTTTTCGACACGTGGCGAGCTTTTTCACGGTTGGTTATATACCCTAAATTTCCTACTGTGTGCCATTAAGCTTTCATTCCAAATGGTTCCGTATTTTTCGTACCTCCAAGTGCAGAATTTCTATGCAAGTGACTGTCCATGCGTTTGATCGACAAAGATAACTACTCTCTGGCCCAATTCGTAAAAGTTTGGTATTCGGAATTATCCTTATGGATTCTTCTTTCTGTGTGGATTTTTGCTATGAATGTACTTGAGTGGGTGCTTTGGCGAATCGCTGATTCTACTTACGCTACGTTCTTCCCACGTTTTGAGATAAGATTTATGAAGTGAACTGACACAGGGGTTGGTTAAAGCAGTCTACCAAATTTAAGTTGCAGCAGGACAAAAATAAAGGTAAAGAAATACGGTACAGTATTAATAAACATGATAACTCTCTCTAAGCCTGATGAATTATTATGCATGCTTTGTAATGGTTTCACCTAAAACCTCAAACTAAACTAAGCTTTACATATTTCAGCTTCATAACGTACATTGCTAGATATGACCTGAAAGGAGATCCTCTCTCACGGAAGCCGCAGAGTACAATGCCGTTCCATGCGACTGGACCCAGGCCCACAGGTAGCAGCGGAAACGTTCAGTGAGAATATGCCCCGGCTACCTGTACCAAGCTACACAGTAACTGCTTACCTGTGCCCACTAATGACTCGTTGACCCAGCTGAACTAAGCTTAAACTCTGAGGAAACCAGGTTAAATTGTCACCACCATTCAAAGAACCTGTGCTCGTGAACCAAAGTACGTGGAAGCATCACATACCGACACACACACACACACACTCACAGACGAGATAAGGAGTAGGAAAAGTAATACACCAATATAGCACAGAACATAGAAATATACAGTAGCATGGATAACAAGGTTGTAAGACTACATACATACTTAATGACTTATAGACGCATTGAACTTAAGATAGAGACTGAAAGTTACAAGATCTAAATACTGAACTGCCTCTGTGGCTGTCTGCTATTCACCTTTCTCTCTACTTTAAAGCACAGATGCACCAAGAACTACAGGTGCAAAGTAATATCGAAGAGCTGAAGTCAGCACAACGTAACTAACGGAACAGTTCACATAGAGAGGTTTCAGTTTAGCACCAAAAAATGCTACCCACTAATCAGAAATCCACATAACGTGGTTCAATGCTCTACACGTAGCACATCTACTGTCTATTATTAGTTGCAATTTGCACTTTTCTAAATTTTTTGTATTAAAACCTTTTGTCTCTTTCCTGGACTATCAACCTGATGATTCTCATATATCACCACCACAATAATGCCATAGTAGTATACTCGTATATAATGTGTGTGGTCTTTAATGTTATTATTGAATCGTATCCATCAAATTGCCATAATTTATAGTTTTGAAATCACCATAATCGTCACAATTGTTATTTTTGATTGAACTATTGTGAAGTTGCGTATTTTTGTCGCTGAAGGGCGATTTGATACGTCGCCGTTCCGTCCCATCACCAGCTACTGCAAGAACAATGAAGGAAAGAAAAAACATATTTACAGCATTCTGAATCAGAACATCTTAACTTACAGTTACTTCTTTTAAAATTAAAATATGGTTTTGCAAATCCATAAATGTTGAGCGTCAAATCATGCTGTACGTATTTGTGCGCGTTAGTGGACAGTGAATGCCTATTTTGGTCCCTTCACTTTTTAATTTTCTGCATTCAGAGACTGATATTGTACTTGAAGAAGTTATTAATTTTGTTAAAAATAACAGGACTAATTTTCAACACGTCGCAGGATACTAGCTGTGATAACTGGGACACATCAAATCGGCGCTTAGATTATATATTTCAGTTTTCAAGATGCAGCGAATTGTATTGAACACAAAATAGGATATAGTGTACTGGTGTTTTTTTAAGTTGTTGTAACGATAACCTATAATGGTAAATCTGGTACTGAAGTCTATCTAGTAAAGTGTTTTCATACCGTACAGAATCTGTCACATTGGCCCTTTGGCTGCCTGGTGAGAATTAATTTTCTGAAGCAGTGAGCATTTGCATTAGAAATTGTATATGTCGTGGCTAATCAAAAAGTATTTTCCTACGGCTACTAATATTGTGTCGCTTCTGCCATCATCAAAGATAGGTGATGACTGGAGAAGCAGAACAAGGCAAGGCAGAATAAGGTAAGCCTGCAAGTAGGACTGCCGGTCCGGCCCTCCAGGCTTCTGCTGGGCCTGTGCGGTGCCCACACAGTGCCTCTGGAAGAGCGATCGCCGCTACACCGGCGCTCAGTTGTGGCAATGCACCACCTGCCCACGTGCAGCCAGCTATGCAGTCGTACTTGATCTCCACGCCACCACTATCGCCTTTTGTAGGTAAGCCACAGCTGTGCTCTATTCACTTAAAGCAACTAGGGTTAATGATGAAAGATTACGAAAATCAACTGGTTATTATCAGAGTAGAACCCAGTGTTTGCAGTTTGTTGTTCATTCACCAAATGTACTTGGCGTCAGACTAGCTATGTGGCAGGAAGAGAATCCCTAATCACAGAAAGTATTTGTTGTTGTGAGATGGTTTGCTTACAAGCTTCAATTATACAGCATCGTCAAAGGGCCAAACAGTGTTAGACAATAGCTAAACAATTATATTAGGCAGCACAGATTAGCAACAGTTTAGAATAGTATATTGAGAGAAATATTACACTATTTAACTTTATGCCGAGAATTGTGAATGGCAAGAGTTTAAATTTCACTTGTACTGATCTGCCTAGTTCTGGTCTAGGCCTGAAGCTAGTGAACGACAGTTACGATCACTTATAGAATGGCCAGGGGCTCTTCTTGCAGTGACTGTAGACACGGTTATAATGCCTTCTGGAGATGCTGCTGCTGATACTGTCGTTAGAGTTGATGTTATCTGTTTGAGGAGAGCCGTTTGTCCGCATTTGGCGGATAGATGTCCTCTTGGAAACTACTTGAGTGGCGTGTGTCAGAATAATTAAATACATGTTGCCATGTGGCGTGCTTTCGGGACGCTAGACTTAATTCATTGCTGCCTGAGTTGCAGACAACTCGGCGCTCTACTACAGGGTGGGCCAGAAGTACGAGCTGAAAGTATGCAAGTAAGTTGGCATATAATTTCTCCGTCACACACACACACACACACACACACACACACACACACACACACACACACACACACACACACATATATATATATATATATATATATATATATATATATATATATTAAGTTGAAAATAACATTCCCAACCCGTAGCACATCTGTCTTCTGGTGGACATCATTCAAATTACAACAATATATGCGAATGGTATGGCTTGTCATCATGTTCTGTTTCGCCACCAGGGTGATAATGTAAACATTTGTGTTATAATGGCGGACACAACCAGATCACCACTGAAGAACGCCTTCTTCTTAGCATATGGGTGCATGAAGAGGATCCGGCAGGTGAAACATATAATGAAATTATAGAAAACTTTTATAATCGTTTGAAGAAAGAAACCTCAACGGAGGCCAATCTTCAGAAACTGAAAAGAAAGGCCTTTGAAAATGGCTATGTGACAGATTCCCCAAGCAGTGGAAGACCACAGAATATGCCAACGATAACGAACTCATTGTACCCTTAAAAGCGTCATTGCTTCGTCCACAAGAAAAATCGACAAGGAAGCGATAAGCGGAAATGAACATTCCCAGGACCTCCATACTTTGGTGGATGAATAAAGAAGGTTACCGTTCATTAAGTGATCATGAACTAAGTGATCATGATATGAATACGTGACGTCATTCGTGTAAACAGTTACTTGAAGATCTTCCAACATTATCGAGCCGATAGTGTTGGAAGATCTTCAAGTAACTGTCACAAGGTTATAATGGCAGATGAATGTGTTGTGTATCTTAGCTTCCGGACTCGAAACGTTTATATCTAGGTGAAAGAACACCCCCTATTATTATGAAGAAATAATCCAAAACTCTCCTCATGTTATGCTACGGGGCGGTGTTACCAGTGACCTTATCATCTGGCGATGTTTCTTCAATGGGTCTGTGACAAGGGTGTCGTACCTCCATATGTTATCTCACTGGCTGTTACCTGAACCTGACAAACCTGCCATTACTGAGGCACAAAAATTGTTTCCTCCTCTAGGCTATATAAGTTCGACATCTGCCTTCAAAGAGAAGATTGTATATTGTAGAATCGATTGAAGGAACCGGGAACATCAGGTAGTCAATGAAACATTATCTGAAGTAATATTCCATTGGCTTTCAACAGAATTATTGGTAAGCCAAACAAGATGGAGTTAACAGATGCCACCACAACAGCACATATCACCTGATTATGGGCACCCATTCACGGGCCAGCTGGCGCGCTGACCCACTCCCTGACCCATCCATAGAAAAGCAACTGGAATCACTCAACAGAGGAAAGTCCACTGGACCTGACGGGATACCAATTCGATTCTACACTTGCCCCCCTTCTAACAGCCGTGTACCGCAAGTCTCTAGAGGAACGGAAGGTTTCAAATGATTGGAAAAGAGCACAGGTAGTCCCAGTCTTCAAGAAGGGTCGTCGAGCAGATGCGCAAAACTATAGACCTATATCTCTGACGTCGATCTGTTGTAGAATTTTAGAACATGTTTTTTGCTCGAGTATCATGTCGTTTTTGGAAACCCAGAATCTACTATGTAGGAATCAACATGGATTCCGGAAACAGCGATCGTGTGAGACCCAACTCGCTTTATTTGTTCATGAGACCCAGAAAATATGAGATACAGGCTCCCAGGTAGATGCTATTTTTCTTGACTTCCGGAAGGCATTCGATACAGTTCCGCACTGTCGCCTGATAAACAAAATAAGAGCCTACGGAATATCAGACCAGCTGTGTGGCTGGATTGAAGAGTTTTTAGCAAACAGAACACAGCATGTTGTTATCAGTGGAGAGACGTCTACAGACGTTAAAGTAACCTCTGGCGTGCCACAGGGGAGTGTTATGGGACCATTGCTTTTCACAATATATGTAAATGACCTAGTAGATAGTGTCGGAAGTTCCATGCGGCTTTTCGCGGATGATGCTGTAGTATACAGAGAAGTTGCAGCATTAGAAAATTGTAGCGAAATGCAGGAAGATCTGCAGCGGATAGGCACTTGGTGCAGGGAGTGGCAACTGACCCTTAATACAGACAAATGTAATGTATTGCGAATACATAGAAAGAAGGATCCTTTATTGTATGATTATATGATAGCGGAACAAACACTGGTAGCAGTTACTTCTGTAAAATATCTGGGAGTATGCGTGCGGAACGATTTGATGTGGAATGATCATATAAAATTAATTGTTGGTAAGGCGGGTACCAGGTTGAGATTCATCGGGAGAGTCCTTAGAAAATGTAGTCCATCAACAAAGGAGGTGGCTTACAAAACACTCGTTCGACCTATACTTGAGTATTGCTCATCAGTGTGGGATCCGTACCAGATCGGGTTGACAGAGGAGATAGAGAAGATCCAAAGAAGAGCGGCACGTTTCGTCACAGGGTTATTTGGTAACCGTGATAGCGTTACGGAGATGTTTAACAAACTCAAGTGGCAGACTCTGCAAGAGAGGCGCTCTGCATCGCGGTGTAGCTTGCGGACCCCGCCTACCTGCACTGATGGATTGTGTGTTGACATCTAGCGTCGGTCAAATCGACGCACCTGGACCACGGACCCGAACGTGAACCCAACGCACAGTGTGCTGGCGTAAGCTGTCGTCAGCACACTTGTCGGCAAAGCTGTAGCAAGAACATCGATAGTAGGCGCTGGATCAAGCGCGCCTATCAGGAGAGAGGCCAAAGACAGACTCGTCAGCAACACGCCGCCAATGCACTCTCAACCTCAAGTATTCAGATCGCTGCTACGGACCGGAGGTCTCAGTCAGTTGAAGTCAATCTCAGTATCTCTGTCTCAGTCACTGGTGCAGTCGCCCAGTCACTAGCCCAGTACTTTGCGACCAGATTAGCATCCATAGCAGAACTTATATTTCACCAGCAGTGAGGCCAACGTGGATTATAATTTGAAAAGCTTGTACCACAACACATGGACGGTCTTAAAGATAAGTAGCTTCCTGTTTCTGTAAAGAACCCTGTTAATGCGTGTATGCAGTTGTGCTGTCGAAAGAGGATACCGGACACCAAAGAACATCCTCTCCCTTGATTCCTACGGTACAAGTCTCAACACACAGGGGAAAGAGTCGTGGTAGGGGAATCAGCCGACAGTTCCACCTGCGTATGGAAGAGGAAATTAAAGAGTATTGTTGAAGATGAAACTCCCTGGCAGATTAAAATAGTGTGCCGAACCGAGACTCGAACTGGGGACCTTTGCCTTTCGCGGGCTAGTGCTCTACCATCTGAGCTACCAAAGCACGACTAACGCGCCGTCCCCATAGTTTTACTTCTGTCAGTACCTCGTCTCCTACCTTCCAAACTTTACAGAAGCTCTCCTGCGAACCTTGAAAACTTGCACTCCTGGAAGAAAGGATATTGCGGACACATGGCTTCTCATTCTGGAAGTATTGTTGAAGGTTGAAAGTATACATTTATCCCGGAGTGCTTTATGAGTTCATCTGCTCACGTGGGGAACACGCTGTGTAGGACGATGCACGGAACACCTTTAACATCGCTGACAGGCGGACGCTGCCCGCGCGGAGCCGGGTGGATATTGGGGCGCGTCTGGCATTCGGCGAGACGAGGACCCGCTGGCGGTGACAGTGGCTGTGGCTGCAGCCGGCTGATGGGCTGGACCAATCCGCACGCGCTGGCAAATCCTCTTAGGCGCGGCCGCTTTATTTCATTCTTGGCTCTCTTGCTGGCCGCGAAGGACGGGCAGACCGCCGGCAGAGCCCTTCCCAGGAGCCGCAGGCGCGGCCGGCCGCGGCCCTAATCTCCCGGTGCGGCTTACCTGCCGCTTTGTCCCGCTGCCGCCTCGCCGGTGGTTCAGCAACCGTGCTCGCTAGCGGCCGCCTCTTGTGGCGGTTTCGGAGTGCGCAGTCGCCCCTAATAGCCGCTACCCAGCGCTCGCAGCAGCCTCCGAGGTTGCTGACCACCGACAAGAAGCTGCGTAAAATACGAAATGCCCGCGTGTCTGCACATGTCTGAAACCTTTATCGCGAAAGATACTTCCGCAGTTTTGGGAGATCTAACTGTGTCTCGGGAGACCACGACCTATAATACAGCACCTGACATTGAAGTGCTACCAACAGAATTTATAAACATAGCTGGAACTACAGTGGGTGCACTACACGAAAATACGTATAGAAGTAATGAAACAGCTCTTCAGTGAATGATTCTATCCTTCATCAAAACGATCGTCGGCACAGGAACACTGGCAGCACAGAAATCAAAGCTCTTTCCCGTTTCCGAAAAGACAATACACTAAAGTAATTGTGCTTCCACATACACACACAAGCAATATATATATTCTTTAACAGAATGTTACCAATAACCCCCTCCCATGCCTGTTTATTTAAATAATCGAGCTGCCATTTATAATGCAGTTCCATTTTAAGAAAAACTAGGGTTTCACGCATCTCAGTGTTTTATTACTTCATATTTCCTGAATTCTGAGGGGCATCCAGTAAGTGATGCAACATATTTTTTTATGAATGCAGGTTGGTTTTATTCAGGATTTCGATACACCATATTGTTCCCCATTCTTTTAGCTACAAAACTCTGTTTTTCAACATGGTTCCTGTTTAGTGCTACGGGCTTACCTTACTGGAAGGACTTGTATGCTCATATGCTGCTATTCTGCTGATCTACTTCAGAGCCAACACCTTGCTGCGTCAATAACCTCCTCATCATCGAAGTACTGCTTACCATGGAGTGCATCCTTCAGTAGGCCAAACAGATGGAAGACGAAACGTGAGAGATCTGTGCAGTAGGATGGATGAGGAAGAACGATCCAAAGAGATTTTGTGAACTACTCTTGCCTGTACAGATTTGTGCAAGGCCTTACGTTGTCATGGAGAAAGAAATTATACTTTGTTGCTGTTTATGGTCTTCTATTAGGCGGCGAGAAACCCAGCGGGGACAAACCTCTGAGTACCCCAACTGGTGGATGAATGTGTCAATACTACCAACAGAGAAGTCCTGCTGAACAGCGAAGCGTTTGACTGTGATCCGTCATCACCTAGAACGAGAGTGTCCGCACGTTCCAACATTTCAGGGGTCACAGCTGTGTGCGGCCAGCCAGCATGCAGAAGGTCGGACAGGATTGAACGACCTTGTTGCGATGATGACAAACGCCTCGCCCAACGACTCACCGTCCTTTTGTTGACTTTCAGGTGTCCGTAGACATTCTGCAAGCGCGTATAAATATCTTCGATGCTTTGGTTTTCCGTCGAAAGGTACTGAATGAGAGCTCTCTCCTTGGAACGCAACTCCGTTACAGACGCCATTTTGAAGGCTACGTATAGCGCCGTCACATACCTGAAGTTCATGAAACTGATGGGGCTGAAGCGAGAATATTCCGCGATGTCACACAACAAATTTCGCGTCTTTTTCAACAGAAACTGGCCGAGAAAAAAATGTGTTGTATTACTTACTGAAGGCCTCTCTTATGTGTCGCGCAAAGATATACTGTAGTTAAATTTTGCTACGCAACAGCTCTTGGTGGCCAGGCGATTTGAGTCACGGATCCAGTTATATGGCTCCTTTCGTGTATAGCGGTTTTACAACTATGACCTGTGGGGCCTGAAGATGGCATCAATGTAATGCCGAAACTGGTAGCACGTGAGAAGTTCATACAATAAATTTCTACAATACATACGGCTGTTGGTAAATTGTTCCATCAAGAAATAGAAAAATAGTCGTTACCCAATGACGGGACTCATTTAAACCTGAGCAGCCCTCTACAGGGCCTTCTGGTAAACGTAAACGTAGCAGCAGGTTTCGCCATTAATCAAAGAAGTTACAGATACCTACTGGCAAGAAGGACACCAGTTATCAATCGTGGAACAATGTGTAATCGATAAGTACCGTCATTTGGTAACAAATGTACGTAACAATCTGCAGCTAGTGTAATGCACATACGTAATGCGTATTTTACGAAAATTATCTGCTTGTTACGTTGTTACGTTTGCCTAAATATAACTGGTCTTTGTTTAAAAGATCAAGTCACTACTTAAAAGGAAGATACAGACCTAAAGCGCGGATTACAAGAAATACATCACTTTGTCCTAGTGCACAGTACATTTATATGCCAAGAGAGTACCAGATTGGGGATTAAAATAAGTTTTAGTCGCACAGAGCGATAAAATTACTAACAGTGATCAGGTGGTACGGCGAGAGCCATCCAGTATGGCCACTCGATAACTGTGCACGGATAGTAGCATTCTCTTTGCGAAGTCACAATGTAACGCAGCAAGTTATTATTATTATTCGTTGCAATAAGGCACGCAGCCGTTTAGTACGGTGGCTGCAGGATGGTTTTTTTTATTGTTTTTTCGCTTTATTCACAGCGCAGCTGACGCTACCTGCCGTGATAACTGCATAGCGTAACAGTCAGTCAATACGAATCTAAATAATCCATATTAATTATTATCCGATTTTGCTCAAATTTGGTATACAGCCTTTTGTTATTAATGAAATTATGCTGTCAAAATTACAGATTTTTATTTATTGAAGTGCCGGAGATAAAGAAACTTACCTAAAAGTCCTAAAACCAATGCTTGTTTTTTTAAAACCTTGTTAGGAACAAATACAGATTGAGTTGCAGTATCATCTGAAGCCATTACAAAGCTACCAGTGCAAAAAATCAATTAATTAGAATTTTCTTTCTTAACGCTTTAGTCACTGTCATTACGTAATACAAAAATCGGTCAAAATTGTTATTTGATTATATTTTGTTGTGTGAGTGCGTGAGAATGATTGAGAGAGTGGATGTGGGACATACTATAAAACTTAATGTCATATTCCATAAAAATGGCTCTAAACACTATGGGACTTAACATCTGAGGTCATCAGTCCCCTAGAACTTGAGAACTGCTTAAACCTAACTAACCTAAGGACATCTCACACATCCATGCCCGAGGCAGGATCAGAAGCTGTGACCGTAGCAGCAGTGCGGTTCCGGACTGAAGCGCTTAGAACCACTCGACCACAGCAGCCGGTTTTTTCATAAAACCTTATACGAATAGACCGTGGGATAGTTATGGTGCAACCATGATTCAGATGACGTATGTCGGTGTGAGCTTGCTTTTGTGTAAAAGCAGCCAGAATGAAAGTTAGAGGCGGAATAAGTTTATTTATCAATTTGAAGAAAAATTCATACTTCGCTTATTTTGATTAAACAATATACTACAAACTGAAGTTTTAATGACGTTAATTACTATCAGATTATTGATTGGATAAGCAAGTTTTGCCACGAGAATGATCTGGAAGGAACATTCTAATTGGTTGTTTAGATCAACAACCAATAAGAATTAAGCTGTTCCCGCGCGAATATAGTGGAGTGGGCAGTGAGTAGAATGGTTCGAGAGGGTCGCTTGCTAACCTGCCTACGGATAACACCATGGTAGATAGCTCCGTAAAAGTACTTTGAAATATGAAGAAATAGTGAGTTAATTGAGATTCGAATACCTTGTGACTGAAATGACTGGAGTTACGAATATTTTGATGAAAGTTTGGTGTTTATAAATTACATGAGCGTGTGAACATTCTGGTCGTAGTAACAATTCCGCGTGGCATGTTTCATGCTCTGTACAGAATACTTTGGCGAGCACTTCTTTCGAAGAAGACCACTCAAACGACCGAATGTTTAACTCGCGAATAGTTGCGGGGGTGTGACTGTTAGAACGTGGAATTTAGTCGGTTCGAGAACTTGCAAAAATTCTGGCTGCTTTTCGAGTGAAACTATGTTGTACAGACAGTGAACTTTGAATGATGGAGTATTACCATTATAGATATGGACTTGATAGCCATTTCATGTGTTTCCATATGAATAAAAATTAGATTCAATCTAATTTTAAATGCTTTCTACAAGTGGACTATATCCTCCGAACACCCGATTTTTAAAATATGAACTTTCAGGAATTGACTTTCAGCTCGAGATACGTGGCCGCTTTGTGGCAGGTATTAGGTAGTGGTTTCATCAAATGCTGCTTTACACTGCCTAGCACGTATCTGCTACTACAGAGTGAAGGGACGTCGGAACAAATCATATCGAGGTAGGTGGACTTTCGATAAGTGAAAGAGAGAACGCAGACGACCGATCCCGCCCCGCCGCAACAAAATTGATAGTTTAAATGGCAACACCACTGTTGAAAATTATGGTAATACAATATTACAGTTTGGATGACAAAATATACATGTAACTTTCATAAAATGTAAAATACATGCATATATCAACTTTCCGAGTACCTTGGATCGTCGATAAGTCGTGGGCGCAGAGAATGATAAAACTACGAGTAATAACAATGGTGAAGTGGTATAGAGAAAGAGGTTCTGTGTAACATAAAAGGCATGCCAATTATTATGGGCTAAAATACTGTAGTGGGAGAGTTAAAAAAATAGCAACATTTGCTAAACATTCGATGTATGTAACGTACAAGATGTCATGAGAGCAAAAACGTCTGAAATAATAAAATAATCAACAGCAAGCGAATCGGACAACTGTTGTTCCACACGTAACTTGAATTTTGAAAATACACATATAGCTATCATGGGTTAATACGTACATCCCATGATGGGTAACTTTATACAACTGCCTCATCAGGACTGCAATTAACATCAGGTCATTCATCACTTTTAGTCGCCTGGGAATGACAAGTTAATAACAGTGATGACATAGTGTAGTAGGGGTTAAATGTAGCCATTAGGTACTACATTTGTTTTACATAAAAAGTAAAGGTGAACATTTACAGCTGAAATAAAAAAATGGGGACCTTGTGATGTGTTGTTGTTGTTGTTGTTGTGGTCTTCAGTCCTGAGACTGGTTTGATGCAGCTCTCCATGCTACTCTATCCTGTGCAAGCTTCTCCATCACCCAGTATCTACTGCAACCTACATCCTTCTGAATCTGCTTAGTGTATTCATCTCTTGGTCTCCCTCTACGATTTTTACCCTCTACACTGCCCTCCAATGCTAAATTTGTGATCCCTTGATGCCTCAAAACATGTCCTACCAACCGATCCCTTCTTCTAGTCAAGTTGTGCCACAAACTTCTCTTCTCCCCAATCCTATTCAATACCTCCTCATTAGTTATGTGATCTACCCACCTTATCTTCAGCATTCTTCTGTAGCACCACATTTCGAAAGCTTCTATTCTCTTCTTGTCCAAACTAGTTATCGTCCATGTTTCACTTCCATACATGGCTACACTCCATACAAATACTTTCAGAAACGACTTCCTGACACTTAAATCTATACTCGATGTTAACAAATTCCTCTTCTTGAGAAACGCTTTCCTTGCCATTGCCAGTCTACATTTTATATCCTCTCTACTTCGACCATCATCGGTTATTTTACTCCCTAAATAGCAAAACTCCTTTACTACTTTAAGTGTCTCATTTCCTAATCTAATTCCCTCAGCATCACCCGACTTAATCTGACTACATTCCATTATCCTCGTTTTGCTTTTGTTGATGTTCATCTTATATCCTCCTTTCAAGACCCTGTCCATTCCGTTCAACTGCTCTTCCAAGTCCTTTGCTGTCTCTGACAGAATTACAATGTCATCGGCGAACCTCAAAGTTTTTACTTCTTCTCCATGAATTTTAATACCTACTCCGAATTTTTCCTTTGTTTCCTTTACTGCTTGCTCAATATACAGATTGAATAACATCGGGGAGAGGCTACAACCCTGTCTTACTCCTTTCCCAACCACTGCTTCCCTTTCATGCCCCTCGACTCTTATAACTGCCATCTGGTTTCTGTACAAACTGTAAAGAGCCTTTCGCTCCCTGTATTTTACCCCTGCCACCTTCAGAATTTGAAAGAGAGTATTCCAGTTAACATTGTCAAAAGCTTTCTCTAAGTCTACAAATGTTAGAAACGTAGGTTTGCCTTTTCTTAATCTTTCTTCTAAGATAAGTCGTAATGTCAGTATTGCCTCACGTGTTCCAGTATTTCTACGGAATCCAAACTGATCTTCCCCGAGGTCGGCTTCTACCAGTTTTTCCATTCGTCTGTAAAGAATTCGCGTTAGTATTTTGCAGCTGTGACTTATTAAACTGATAGTTCGGTAATTTTCACATCTGTCAACACCTGCTTTCTTTGGGATTGGAATTATTATATTCTTCTTGAAGTGAGGGTATTTCGCCTGTCTCATACATCGTGCTCACCAGATGGTAGAGTTTTGTCATGACTGGCTCTCCCGAGGCCATCAGTAGTTCAAATGGAATGTTGTCTTCTCCCGGGGCCTTGTTTCGACTCAGGTCTTTCAGTGCTCTGTCAAACTCTTCACGCAGTATCGTATCTCCCATTTCGTCTTCATCTACATCCTCTTCCATTTCCATAATATTGTCCTCAAGTACATCGCCCTTGTATAAACCCTCTATATACTCCTTCCACCTTTCTGCCTTCCCTTCTTTGCTTAGAACTGGGTTGCCATCTGAGCTCTTGATATTCATACAAGTGGTTCTCTTCTCTCCAAAGGTCTCTTTAATTTTCCTGTAGGCAGTATCTATCTTACCCCTAGTGAGACAAGCCTCTACATCCTTACATTTGTCCTCTAGCCATCCCTGCTTAGCCATTTTGCACTTCCTGTCGATTTCATTTTTGAGACGTTTGTATTCCTTTTTGCCTGCTTCATTTACTGCATTTTTATATTTTCTCCTTTCATCAATTAAATTCAATATTTCTTCTGTTATCCAAGGATTTCTATTAGCCCTCGTCTTTTTACCTACTTGATCCTCTGCTGCCTTCACTACTTCATCCCTCAGAGCTACCCATTCTTCTTCTACTGTATTTCTTTCCCCCATTCCTGTCAATTTTTCCCTTATGCTCTCCCTGAAACTCTCTACAACCTCTGGTTCTTTCAGTTTATCCAGGTCCCATCTCCTTAAATTCCCACCTTTTTGCAGTTTCTTCAGTTTCAATCTGCAGTTCATAACCAATAGATTGTGGTCAGAATCCACATCTGCCCCAGGAAATGTCTTACAATTTAAAACCTGGTTCCTAAATCTCTGTCTTACCATTATATAATCTATCTGATACCTTTTAGTATCTCCAGGATTCTTCCAGGTATACAACCTTCTTTTATGATTCTTGAACCAAGTGTTGGCTATGATTAAGTTATGCTCTGTGCAAAATTCTACAAGGCAGCTTCCTCTTTCATTCCTTCCCCCCCAATCCATATTCACCTACTATGTTTCCTTCTCTCCCTTTTCCTACTGACGAATTCCAGTCACCCATGACTATTAAATTTTCGTCTCCCTTCAGTACCTGAATAATTTCTTTTATCTCGTCATACATTTCATCTATTTCTTCATCATCTGCAGAGGTAGTTGGCATATAAACTTGTACTACTGTAGTAGGCATGGGCTTTGTGTCTATCTTGGCCACAATAATGCGTTCACTATGCTGTTTGTAGTAGCTAACCCGCACTCCTATTTTTTTATTCATTATTAAACCTACTCCTGCATTACCCCTATTTGATTTTGTATTTATAACCCTGTAATCACCTGACCAAAAGTCTTGTTCCTCCTGCCACCGAACTTCACTAATTCCCACAATATCTAACTTTAACCTATCCATTTCCCTTTTTAAATTTTCTAACCTACCTGCCCGATTAAGGGATCTGACATTCCACGCTCCGATCCGTAGAACGCCAGTTTTCTTTCTCCTGATAACGACATCCTCCTGAGTAGTCCCCGCCCGGAGATCCGAATGGGGGACTATTTTACCTCCGGAATATTTTACCCAAGAGCACGCCATCATCATTTAATCATACAGTAGAGCTGCATGTCCTCGGGAAAAATTACGGCTGTAGTTTCCCCTTGCTTTCAGCCGTTCGCAGTACCAGCACAGCAAGGCCGTTTTGGTTAATGTTACGAGGCCAGATCAGTCAATCATCCAGACTGTTGCCCCTGCAACTACTGAAAAGGCTGCTGCCCCTCTTCAGGAACCACATGTTTGTCTGGCCTCTCAACAGATACCCCTCCGTTATGGTTGCACCTACGGTACGGCCATCTGTATCGCTGAGGCACGCAAGCCTCCCCACCAACGGCAAGGTCCATGGTTCATGGGGGGGACCTTGTGATATACTGCAATATTTGCGAAAAATTGAATAGATGTAACGTACGTACTGTAACAAATATAAAACTTTTATGATGTTAAATTGTAATATAATAAGTAGTAGCAGAAGATAATTAAAACTGGGGCATAGCGGATATCCCTAATTTAATTATACTAAGATATGACCTATTTGAGAGGAGAGTCTACTTGGAAAACTGTGAACGTGAAGAGCTGGTAATTTTAGACATAGGTTGTGTCTGTACAATCTTGATGCTTGTACGACGTGCATATTTATCGAATGCCCGTACTGGATAGCTCTCGCCATACCACCTTATCACTATTATTAATGTTACTGCTCTTTGCATGGAAAACTTAGTTTGATTCGGAATCTGGTACTCTCTTGACATATAAATGTACCTTGCACTAGTACAAAGTGGCCGCATGTCTTGCAATCCCTGCTTTAGGTCTGTATCTTCCTTGAAAGCAGTGACTCGGCCATTTAAACAAAGTCCAATTATATCTGGGTAAATGCGACGTCGTAACAAGCAGTTAATTTACGTAAAATACGCATTATATTAGTATATTACACTAGCTGAAGGCGGTTACGTACACCTGTTAGCAAATGACGGTACTTACCGATTACACATCGTCCCACGGTTACTAGCTGGCGCCCTTCTTGCCAGTGGGAATCTGTAACGTCTTTGATTAATTGCGAAACCTATATCGTCTTCTTGGTTACCAAGATGGCGTCCTGCCGACCGTCCTTGCTACGTATACGTTTACAACAAGGCCCAATAGAGGGCAGTCTACGTTTAAATGAGGCCTGTCATTGGGTAACAACTATTTTTCTATTTCGTAGCTTTTATAACGTATGTTGTTGTTTATTAAGTCAAAATATCCTTCCTTGTTTTCTCAAAGACAGAACTTCTAATAATTATACGATTAATATATGTTCTCCACTCAGTGTAATCAAGTCTCACGACCATTGGCTACAGATGACGTTATGCGAGAGACAGTGGTCGGCGTTTCCGATATTTAAATACTGATAGTCGAGCCGAATTCACATCCCCGATGGGGAACTGAAACACAATAAAGGAAAAAAAAAAAAACCGAATTCACACATCTCGAGGGTTGGATCCCTTCACTTCGAAGACGACAGATTACAGAGCGTGGGCGACCCTAAGGGTGAAATCTACGCTTTCGAAGCGCCTGTTGTTGTTCGTCCGTCTGTCTGTATGTTCGTCTGCCGGCCATTGTCGTCCGTCCGCTAGAACCGCCGCCCGGTGCTCGCCGCTGCCTGCCGCTGTAGTCGTCCGTCCGTCCGTCCGCCTGCCAGCCTACCTGTTCGACGCCGCCGCGGCCGCCGCCGCCGCCCGAGGCTCCTGGCCACCCCTTTTTGCCATCGTCGTCCAGCCGCTGCCCGGAGGGTTTCGCAGGAGGGGCTGCAGCCCCCTCTCGCTGAAGGCTCCTTCGCCACCGCCGCCGCCGCCGCATCCCTTCGCTGCCGCCACTGTCCTCGCTGTCGCCGCAATTTCTCGTCCCTACTACCGTCGCCGGCACCACCGTCACCGTCTTCATCCCCAATTTGCACACCACCACCATGTCCCGCCCCACCACCATGTCCCACCCCACCACCATGTCCCAACCCACCACCTCCATCATTTTGACCTCGCTCTCAGCTGCTCCAACTACCTTCACATGGAGCTCATCTGCCGCCCCCATCCCCATCCTTCCTTCCCTCCCTGTCCACCCTAACCTGCACCATTATCGGCTGTCACATCCCCCGACACTTCCTCACCTTTAGGTGTCACCCCATCGCCATCTGCCGACTTGCCACCACTCTCTGCACCACCCAGGCTCCCAACTGGCACGGATTTCCGCCCACCGCGCCACAGTCTCTGTGACACCCATGCCCCCACTCCCTGTGTCCTCTGCCCCTCAGTAAGGACCAGTCCCCCACCATCTCCCCCTGCAACCTATCCCCCAGCCCACTCTCCACTCTGTCCTGTCCAAGAAAACTTTTAAAACCCGTATTGTTGCCTCTGGCCCCACCCTCTCCACAAAAAGCCCCTTATCCCCATGACCCATCCACTCCCATGGACGCGACCCCGACCCCCACTAGTTCCATGCACACCTTTGTCCTCTCCAATCCTGATCCTCAATTCCTCAATGCCCACACCCTCACCCTGGCCATCTGTAAATACTTCCTCAATGCCCCCATCTCCCTTCTCATTCCTCACAAGGACTTGGTCCTCATTAAATCCTCCAATGCCTCCTTCCACACCGATCTCCTCTCCAAAGTCCCAAGTATCCAATTTGGTCCATGATCCACCCTCTACCATACCCTGTCCTCTCCCCACAGCATCAACCTCCCCGATGTCCACCAACCTTCACCGCCATGATCACAACCTTAACCTGTGGTCACAGAGATTGTGTTGGCGGAAGTAAATTCCCATCTCAACACTGAAATCCACTCGGCCTGTCACATCGATAATGCTGCCAGGCCGACTTACTTGATGAGAATATTCAATGAATCCTCCTCCTCAATCGACCGCCTCCTTACAGAGGGAGCTCTCATCTACAATTGCTGTCATTAAGTGCACCCCTCCCTTTCCTCTGCCCAATCCGCCTAAAGTACAATGACCATGTCACCACTGCCTGCAAGAGCCCCCCTACCTGTCCCCACACCAAAGCTTCCCACTTCTTGAAGAACTGCCCCCTCCTGTGTAATACCTGATATTCACTCCACCTTACCTATTCCTCGAAATGTAAAGCAAAACCTCCTCCTGTCACCCCTGAGCTCACCATCGCTGTCTGCCCCGTCGATGACCCTGTCCACCCCAACAACTTACTCCGCACTCCCCCTGCTGCAGAGGACATCATACTATTCACCACCATTCTCCTCCAAAACATCCACCCCTTCCAACTCTCCCATACCCTTTCCCAAATTGCCCTCGCTGCGTGTTCCATCTTCCATCTTACCACCTATGCCACCTACTCCTACAACCAGGCCTACTTCACCTTCACTCCCCTCACCACCCTCGTCTAAATCTCCCCTCACATTGTGTGACAATGTTACAGTATCCTGTACCATAATATCCGCTCCCTGCCCACCCACAGACTCCTCTTCTTCCACACACTCCATCGCCACTACATGGATGCCTTCATCCTAAATGAAACCTTCCTTCAACCCTGTATCTCTGTCTCCACAGCTCCTTACGCCCTTTACCGCACTGATAAACCATATACCCTCTGGTGTGTGGTGGGGTAGCTATCACCCACCTCAAGCACCTTCCTGTTCAGCCCCCCCTTTCCTCAACAATCCTGCCAAGCATCTGACCCTCAGCCTCTTCTTCCCCACCCTTAACATCACATGTGCCACCATCTATGTCCACCCTCACACCCCCATCCTGTACGATTTCCTGGCCCACATTGACTGCACCTTCTCCACCTACATGACTGCTGCTTACCTCAATATCCACAGCCGTGCTTCTGCCTAACTCTAGCGGTGCCATCAGTTTAGCACCACTCTCAAGGGAGACCTCATTCCCCTCACCCAACACACCCAACTCGAATCCATCACCACTCCCGACATGATCATAGTCTCTCCCAACCTCCTTGGGTGCATCACCATGGATGTCCTTGAGCTCATTGGCAGTGACCATGCTCCTGTCCTCCTCAGTATCTCTGATGGGTGCCATCCCCACCCCACTCCTCACCCTGACATGCCTCCTAAATTTTTCCACAGCTACTCCTGCACCAGCTGGGATGCCTACCAGTACTGCATACACACCCTGGTCGTACGCCATGACCTTACCCCTCCAATCTCTTGATGACGTCTTCTGCGCTGCTGCCTTCCTCCATCACACCTTGTCTGACGCTGTAACCACCCATATCCCTACCAAAGCCATCCACCCTCACCACACAGCCCTGCCCCCACAGGCCATCCTTCTCCTTTGTGAATCCCAGCACCTCTCCCAATCTTTCCACTGCACTCGTGACCGGGACACACTCACTCACCACCGGCAATTACAAAGACACATCCACAACATGCTTACTGCAAAGAAACGCCATGCCTGGCGACATACATACCCACAACTCAACGCCATGCTCTCAATAAACTCTCCCAAGTATTGGTCTGCTTTCCACCTCTTTACTGGGAACTGCTCCACACCGCAACATCCTCTCCTTCTTGATAACCATCTCTTTTCTGACAACCTCAGTAACACCAACCACTTTGTCTCCCACCTATCTAATCTCTTTTCCATTCCAGATGATCCCCAATTTCATTATTCCCTCTTCCCCGATGTCATCGAATGAACGGATACCTCCACTCCTCCCCTCGCTCCTAGCTTCCAGTACTTGGGCCACACACTACCATCTGAACTTCACACTCCCATCACTACACAGGACATCAGCCTCACACTCCACACTAAACACAACACCACTCCCAGCCAGGACCGCATTACCTACCACCATCTCAAACACAGCCCTCCCTCCTTCCTTGCAATCCTTGCCACCCTCTACAATGTAATCCTTGCCACTGGCTTCTACCCCAATCTGTGGGAAACCTCCCGTATCCTGATGTTCTCCAAATTCAACAAGCCTCCATCTGATCCCTCTTCCTATCGCCCTATATGTCTCACCTCTGTGTTCAGCAATCTCTTGGAATCCACCTTAGCCCGCACATCCATCACCACCTCCACCAACAACACCACCTCCTCCTCAGCACCCAATGTGGCTTTGGACCTTCCTTCTCTGCCGATGACCATCTCCTACACCTCTCTCATCTCCTCTACCTCCAGCTTAACTCCTGTTGCTCCTCCATTCTTGTCTCCCTAGACCTCAAAAAGGCCTACCACCATGTATGGCATCTGATCTCCTGTTTAAACTCCAGACCTATGCCCTTCCTATCAACTATGTCTATCTGATTGCCTCCTTCCTCCCCACCACCCCTCCTACAATACCATCCATAAAGCTGATTCCCATAGCTTCTACCCCTCCATCGGTGTGCCCCAGGGCTCTGTCAACTCCCCTCTCCTCTACTTCCTGTACATGGCAGATATACCCCAACCTCGCCCCCTCCATTCCACCTCCTGCAGTATGCCAATTCTTTGCGCTCGCTCCCACCCTTCAATGGTCCCAACGCCTTCTCCAGATTCACCTTGACTTTTTTGCCACATGGTGTAACCAGTGGCTCCTCAAAATCAATCCTTCCAAGACCCAGGCAATCCTCATAGGTCATACCACTCGCTCGTTCCATCTCCTTGATTTTTCCCTTGCCATCTGCGCTCGGCCTGTCCACCTCTCCCCCACCCTCACCTACCTTGGACTCACCATTGACCATCACCTCACCTGGATGCCTTATCTCTACTCTATTCAGTCCAGAACCCACAACCACCTCTATCTCCTTAAGCTCCTCTCTGGCCAGACATGGGGGTTGAACCCCTCTACCATCCTCCTCACTACAAATCCTTAATCTGTCCCATCCTCTGTTATGCCAGTCCCGACTGGATATCCACCACACCCAAATTCTGTAAGTCTCTCCAGATCCTTGAGCACCATGCACTCCGCCTCATCTTGCATATATGCCGCCTGTTCCCCACGCAGATCCTCTATGACCCGATTCCTTTCCCCATCTGCTCCTTTTCCTCAAACATGTCTGCGAGGTTGATCCTCTCCTCTCCAACCCCAGCCCGCTGCTGCACCTTCTCCATTGTCCCCCCCTACACTCCACCTCTACACCCTTCATCTTCTCTCTCAAGGCGGCTTCTATCAACTCCCCTCCCAGGTCACTCTTTCCCTCCATTTATCCCACCTATCAACTTTGATCCTCTTCTCCCCCCTCCCTCCCTCTGTCCTTTTCCTGGGCTCCCTCTCCCCCCTTTCCAACCTGTTTTTTCTCCACCTACCCACTCCTTGACTCCATTCTCTCCCCCCTGACTCCTTTTTCTTCCCCCTCCACTGTCTTCCCCATTCCTTTCTCGCATCCACCCTGCTCCCCCCTTTTTCTGTGCCCTCTCTGTCCATCGGCCTCCCCCCTTTCCCTCCCCCTCATCTGTCCAGGTCCTCTCCACCCCCAAAACCCATATGCCTTTGTACTCTATAGTGCAGTGTTTCCTATGACTGCTCAGTGATTTGCATCCCCTTTTCAAAGTGTTGCGAACAGAAACCAGACTGTCGCCATGTTTTATAATTGTGCCTGTCTATTTCCGAAGTGTTTTTAATCAGTATCACTGACCACTTTGTTTTTTATTTTTCCTTCACAACTTTTTCACCATGTACCATTATTAAACAATCGCCGTTTTATCGCCTCTTTTTATTGTTACACCTCCTCATTATGTTTTTTAACTTTATCTGTAGGCTGCAGAGCGGCGGATTACGCTGCTGCCAGCCCTACCCCCTCTACGGGGGAGGGGGGAGGGGGGGAGGAATGGAAATACAATAAAGAAAAAAAACCGAATTGACCACTGTGCTCAACCTGAGCATGAATGGTGCTGCTCCATACCAGGGATCCCAACGATCACCAAGGGTATAATATCCTGCGCTTTTTTACTATGTGTTGTACAGTAATAGGTTCTACTCCTCTTCAGAGAACATAAATCTTATGATGATCTCTGTAGTAAATCGAAACCGGTCAACCACAAATAAAAGAAGTAACTTATACCTGACCGGGATTATCTTTGCTAAACAAATAATAACTTTAGGTCGCTATATCCTAGCACAATACTCCAAAAAGTTTTAATATTGCTAAATCACAAACGAGATGTACGCTATGAATCTGGTGTGATCTGAAGTATTCACGACAAGGCGTTACGGAAACGTTGTACGTATGGCACCCCAAGCTGACAAAAGACGTACCGTAATTCATCAGTACTGACCACAAAGTAGTAATGGTGGTCCAGTTTCTCAGTTACTTAAGCCATAGTAGTGGCTAGTAGAGGACATGTTACACAGTTGGGCAAAGCAAGCTAGACTATACATTTTAACTGATTTCCAACAGCTGTAATGTAGTTCAGAAAATACATGACACAAAGCTGCATTACTCTTTCTTTAGAATTACGATTGGTTTCGGTAAAGTACCATCTTGGTGGTAAGAAAAAAACGGATATTATATACCATCACTAATACCGACAAGGAAAACCATATTTTAACTAAAAACTCTCTATAATAATGGATCTTCAGCACAATAGTAAATGGTCTAACATAGAATAAGAGGTAAAGCGTTAGACAGCAACTGAAAACTGAGTTGTCACCCACTACAGCGATATGCAGGAATCGTCCTCTGGGTGCGTCCAGGAAGACTGTAAGTAGGCTGTTTCGGTTCTTATATTGGTAACGCCGCCGCCACGTAGCGCTCTCTGTATGAAAATCACTAGCTGTGCTGTGTGCAGTCTGCGGCTAGTTTGCATTGTTGTCTGCCATTGTAGTGTTGGGCAGCTGGACGTGAACAGCGCGTAGCGTTGTGCAGTTGGAGGTGAGCCGCCAGCAGTGGTGGATGTGGGGAGAGAGATGGCGGAGTTTTGAAATTTGCAATACTGGATATAATGAACTGCTATATACATTATGACTTTTGAACACTATTGAGGTAAATACATTGTTTGTTCTCTATTAAAATCTTTCATTTGGTAACTATCCCTATCAGTAGTTAGTGCCTTCCGTAGTTTGAATCTTTTATTTAGCTGGCAGTAGTGGCGCTCGCTGTATTGCAGTAGTTCGAGTCATGAAGATTTTTGTGAGGTAAGTAATTTGTGAAAGGTATAGGTTAATATTAGTCAGGGCCATTCTTTTGTAGGGATTTTTGAAAGTCAGATTGCGTTGCGCTAAAAATATTGTGTGTCACTTTAGTGAATGTTTGAGTACGTTCAGTTTTGCTCAGCTGTTTGAAAAGCAAATAATGTAAGAGGTTTATCAGCACAGTAATTCAGAAATTGTTCTAAGGGGACGTTTCAAGACGTCCAACAATTCTATCAGTTATTGCCAAGCCGACTAGGTGCTTGCATAAGTAGCAAAGGTGGATCAACGCAACATTGACTTGCTCGATTTGTGACGCTCTTTCACGTCAATAAATCATCCAATTTTTCTGAATTTACAATCATTTATTTGTCTTTATATGTACATAACATCTACTGGTTTTAGACCCATTCGGATAATTGCTTTGTGGTGAGTCTTCTTTTTTTGTTTTCTTAGTTTTTTTATTTTATTTTTTTATTAGTGTATCTAACTAACTAACGTTGAGTATAAAAACTTTGCGATCTGATCAATCAACAGCTCAATCGACTGATAAATATACAGGGTGATATTTTCCACTGTGTACAAACTCTATGGATTGAGCGATGAGAGGAATTGGAACAAAAAAGGTCTAATGAACTGATGTCCGGAAATGCATGATTTCCATGCTAGAGACAATTTATTTAGTCATACATTGTTAGAGAGACTGAGCTCTCATACGCTCTGTACCAAGCAGCCACACTTACACAATGTGCTGAAAATGGTTTCCACGCGACTCAACGCATTCATGTACACGCTGTAGCATGTTCTGTCTCACACGCTCACATTGGCCAGGCTGCATCCGAACAGTGTCAAAGGCACCATGAATACGCTGCTCTAGTGTCCCCACATTTGGAATGGGCTCTGCATACACTATACTTTCGAGATGACCCCATTATAGGGTTCAGATCCGGTGCCATGCAACTGGACGCCCTCGTCCGAACCATCAACCAGGGAATACACAACTGAGATGTGACCAGAAGTTAAAGGCGAAGTGTCTCGAGCACCATTATGTAGCAGCCACAGAACCCTTCGTATCATCAGTGGCACTTCTTCTAGCAGGGGAGGCAAAGTCACCCGCAAGATACGACGTTAATTCTAGCCTGTTAGGTGACGTGGAAGGAAAATTGTCCCAAAATACGGTCGCCAATTATCCCGGCCCACACATTCCGGCTACATCTATGCTGATGATTCTCTGTCACCATACCATGGGTGTTCTGCACACTATCCCACAGATGACTGTTATGAAAGTTGAAGATACTACTCCACGTAAAGGTAACCTCATCTGTGATTAGGATGGATGAGACAAATCCAAGAATTTTGTTTGCCTGGTGAAGAAACTAGTGACAAAACTACTCCCGACATGGATGCTGTGTTTGTTGTCGGCGGGGATGGTCTCCTGATACAACCTTGCTCCCCCCCTGGCTGTTGCCATTTGCTTTCTCCTAAACAAACACCACTCGGTAAGCTCTCGATACGAAAACGGAACCATTGTATACAACGCTGCATTACATCCATTACAAGGTGAGTCAGCAACAGTAGTGAATAGGACACAACATTACCAATGACTATGGGAGAAGAAAGCGCTAGGGCATAACGTATGAGCAACAGTATCACTTTCTAGAAGGACACAATACGTACTGGAACTGTCGCTGCATGGTACAGCGCTTA
The DNA here is from genome assembly GCF_023864275.1 of Schistocerca cancellata. Classification (NCBI taxonomy): domain Eukaryota; kingdom Metazoa; phylum Arthropoda; class Insecta; order Orthoptera; family Acrididae; genus Schistocerca; species Schistocerca cancellata. Next base: position 196,033,264 of record NC_064628.1, read on the forward strand.
TTAGACCTCTGTTTCTGTAGCAAAGTATGACTGAATAAATGGTCTCCAACATGGAAACCATGCATTTCCGCACATAAGTTCATTACACCTTTTTTGTTCCGTATCCTCGCATCGATCAATCCTTAGAATCTGTACATAGTGGAAAAAATCCCCCTTTATATCCGACTATAGCGAATATTTAAACGCAACGGAATAGTTTTACTGTTATGTAAACAAATATCTACATACGAATAAAATTCCTGACTGCACAGAATAAAGGAAGGAAGGTTAGAGATTAACGTTCCGTCGACCGCACGTTCATTGGACACGGACACTGCACAGAACTAACCTACTATCTGCTCTATCATACTGTATCTAGCCACACATTAAACATTTTAGCAGCTCATTGGACTTAGCGGACAGATCTGCACCTACCTGTAATATTGCTCGTAGCGCGCTTTATACCAAAACATAAAGCTGAAAGGAAGTGATGCTGCAGTATGACTTGCAACTAGTAATTGGGCAATGGACTAACTTGGTCGTGACCCCATTATTACCCAAACTTTCGCATTAACTTGCATTAATATAATAGCCTTTTTTCAGATATGTCTGATTTAATGAAAGCAATCGAAGCTGCGGACATCGTCAGCATGTTGTAGCGTTTCTCCTCTTCAATAACTGTTACATTAAAGAAAAGACGATGTCCCTGCCATGACTCATTACATCAGACATACTAACTGCGTACTTTGTAGCTTGTGGAGGACTGATGTGGAGGGCTACGTCGAATGAAAAGCTAAGCTATATTCTAGAAAACTGCACTCGATTCTTCCTTAGACGGCCAAAATGTTCAAATGTGTGTGAAAACTGATGAGACTTAACTGCTAAGGTCATCAGTCCCTAAGCTTACATAGTACTTAACCTAAACTATCCTAAGGACAAACACACACACCTTGCCCGAGGGAGGACTCGAACCTCCGCCGGGACCAGCAGCTTCAATGGCCAAATGGAGGCTTGTTTACCGCATATCTTCGAATACCGTCTCGAAATCTGCATTGAATTTCTTCTCCATAGGCTGCGGCTTCTGGCTTGCGATTTGAAACAATGTAGTTTGGATTGGTTTTTGGGAATACTACCACAATAATTTCTCAATACGTTGGATGCCAACTGATTCATAAATCAAAATTTAACTGAGGAAAAACTTTTTTATTGAAGTCAATCATATACGAGAGCCATTCAGACTAACTCATCACAGTAACAATTACGCAACCTGGTTATAACACTCTCAGCACGACGTCACAAAATTGTGCACGGTTTCTGTTCGCCTGTTTCTTCAGTTTGAAGTACCATTTTATTAGTCAAAATTAAATTTAAGATTATTTTTAATTAAAATGAAGCACATGTGGTTAACACCTGTTCACGTCTTGGACGGGACTGCTAGACTGCCTTAGGCAGTGTCTTACTCTTTTCCACCTGCCTGCGCAGGGCGTATTTTCATGGTAGGTCAGCGATATCGCCCAACGTTCACGACAGTAAGTTAATTGTTTCGTTAACTTCTGTGGGTCAGTCCTTAATAATGGAAATTTTAATTACATAGACATCATTATGGCAAATGCTTCAGCAATGTCAGATAAATTTCTTAATCAGTTACTCATTAAATATTGATACTGGTCGTTGTCCTCTTGGCCCCCAAATCTGATACAGGATTCCCTAGGATTTGTCATAGTTCAAGGAGAACTTAGCCTGCTCGCGTCGCTTTCCCACACCCCTTGTTCATATACCCTTTCTACCGACTTGCATCAACACAGCAATGTACGCAGTCGTTCATGATATGACAAATCATAACACAAAAAGTGGCATAAGAGCTACACTTTTCCTAAGCAAATTGTTGTTTTTGGCAATTTCCATTTTTAATATGAGGGGATTAGGCAATTTAGCAAACACCCCGTCTAACCTCTCGGGAGACTTACGGACGCTATTACTGCGCTCGCTAGCGCACCGCCCGGACGATAAAAAATCCTGCTTCCCGGTCCTCTTCCCATCAAGTTCTAAGCATGTGACCTTAAACTGCAATTAACTAACCAAGGACCGTAATTCAGCTGTTGATTCCTTATCACGATCCTCCAACTTTAATCGCCTTATATCAGATATCCGTTTGATCAAATGTATCAACTGCGCTCGCTCCCTGTCTAACTGACTGCCACTATGAAACTTCCTGGCAGATTAAAACTGTGTGCCCGACCGAGACTCGAACTCGGGAACTTTGCCTTTCGCGGGCAAGTGCTCTACCAACTGAGCTACCGAAGCACGACTCACACCCGGTACTCACAGCTTTACTTCTGCCAGTACCTCGTCTCCTACCTTCCAAACATTACAGAAGCTCTCCTGCGAACCTTGCAGAACTAGCACTCCTGAAAGAAAGGATATTGCGGAGACATGGCTTAGCCACAGCCTGGGGGATGTTTCCAGAATGAGATTTTCACTCTGCAGCGGAGTGTGCGCTGATATGAAACTTCCTGGCAGATTAAAACTGTGTGCCCGACCGAGACTCGAACTCGGGACCTTTGCCTTTCGCGGGCAAGTGCTCTACCAACTGAGCTACCGAAGCACGACTCACGCCCGGTACTCACAGCTTTACTTCTGCCAGTACCTCGTCTCCTACCTAGGTTGAGTGCCCTCGAAGAAACCGATGTTATCCTCAAGGCTACTAACGGCTTTGAACAAGAATTCAATTGCTGCCGTTGTCTCACCCTCAACCTCCGGCGTGACGTCAACAGGCTGAAGCACGGTGGCACGTAATCGGGCTGCTAAGTCCAGAACACTACCCTCAATAGCCTGGCGTATTATCGCCATCTCATAAATAAGGTGGTCCTTCCTCTAAAGGCCAATCCTGGGGCACTGCCTGACCGCCATTAGCAGAACACAATACCAAAGACAAATATCGTATAACACTGGCAGAGTTACAATTCAAACCAACAGTAACTGAAATGGCAATATTACATTTGCAACCACGCTCTACTGCTATTTGAGACCTGGTACCAAGGAAGGCAGGATTGGGTTGCGATTGTGGACGGGGCCGTAATCAATTACTGTTGAATAGTTTATTTTTCAATCATGTACACTTTATTTGGAAACAACAACAAATAAGAGGTGACAATAAATTAATAAATATTCCAAGACTGAAGGACTTAATGACAGCAAATTCAAACTATTTCTCGGCTCAAGGCCCCAATAGTAATAATTTAAAAAACTGTTTCACTGCTGAAGGCCTGAATAGCAATCTTTTAAGAACCAGTTAACTTCTCCAACTTGCAGTTACAGCTATTAAAATATTTTTTTAATGAACAATCATCAAAATCTAACTGCTAGAATACAATTAATTAAAAATTTTAAGACAAGTAACACTCATGGCTGAAGGCCTTAATGGCAAGAATTTCAAACTACTTCTCGGCTGAAGGCTTCAATAGTAATAATTTAAAACTGTTTCACAGCTGAAGACCTGACTAGAAATCCTTTTAAGAACCAGTTAAACATCTACAAACTTGAAATTACAGTCATTAAAATACTTTTTTGAAAAAATCATCAAATCTGACCAAACTAAGGGGGAAGGGCGGAGGGGGGGGGGGGGGCGCACACGTTGCTCCAAGAATCGACCTGGTAAAGTCCCTCAAAACATCGCACGCGATGAGACAGGCAGCCAAGAGTTGCATTCACTTCACGAGATGGTAACTCAGACCAGTGGCAGTTCCACGGCATGACCAATAATCATTTGCCGAATCTACCTAACGTGCGATGACCACTGCAACGATGGAATAACACACTCAAGCCGAAACTGGCATCAGCAGTACATCTTCAGACTCCAGTGCTTAGAGCATCCGGAAGCAGAAAGGAACCACTACTACCAGAGTAGGAAAAAAAAATACCATGCGGCCCACAAATCATGGAAGCTGTCGAACTGCATGCCCTACCGGACAGCAGCGGCACGGCGAGGAAAAGTACACTGCTGGAACGTACACTAAGCTCCAGGGCAGGTAACTGGGGCATTAGCGGCCACTGGGAAGGAAAAATACCACTGGTTGAACTTCACAAATAATAACGTATATAATGCAACAATTAGTAATAAGAAGTGGATGAAGGCTAAGTAGGTTCGCCTTCCCCAAACGCTCCACTCGCTGCTCTTCATCTCGGCGAAACTGCGAGTAGCAACACGCAGGCAAATGGCAATGGTGGAGGTGGAGGTTTCACTACTTGAATTAAGACCCACTCAGCTTAAACTTTCTGGGTCCAGTTGACAACAAGATTGTACCCCTTGCGAGTATAGCCCTTCCATCCAGCAGTGCATGTGTGCCGCCAGTAGTCCCAGCACGTTCGCGCACTGCGCGGATCTGGCTGCTCGTCCGTCGCCAACCGAACTGCCGAATCACACGACACGGAAACACCAGAATGTCGCCCCAAAGATAGTACCACCATTACTAGACATCGATAACCGCCGCTGCTGCCACTAGCGGACAGACAAAGCTTGCAAAAGGAGTGGCGCCAATGAACACAAGAAGAAGACATCAAACGTAACTATACCAACTGAACGATGCCAACCTAGCAACGGCGCCAAAGCGAGCCGCAGCACGGCTCAACCTCTTTGCCACAAAGAAGCCAGAGTTCGTGAGAGAAATAAATGTTTCCGGTACATGGAAAGCTCTCTCTCTCTCTCTCTCTCTCTCTCTCTCTCTTATACGAGGGCGTTCAATCCTTTTCTTTCTCAGCCTGTTTCAGTTGAAAAAAGAAATACGGAATTTGTTGTGAGATATCGTGGATTATTCCCGCTTCAGCCCCTACAGTTCCGATACTTGGCGGCATTATACATTGTCTTCAAAATGGCGTCTGTAACACATGTGCGTCCCAAGTGGAGAGCTCTCATTTGGTGGAATACGAGTATGGCAGATAAGCACAGAGGCTTGTAGAATGTCTTTGGAGACAAAGCTGTGAACAAAAGCACGGTGAGCCGCTGGACCAGGCGTTTGTCGTCATAGCAACGAAGTCGCGCAAAACTGGCTGATCTCCAGCGTTTCAGATGGGTGCACACATCTGTGACTCCTGGAATGTTGGAACGTGGGGACAGTTTCATTCGAGGCGATCGACTGACCATAATCACACACCTCACTCCTCAACTGAACGTCTCTACTGTTAATGCTGACATACACCATTTGGAGTACACAAAGATACATGATACGTGAATTGGAGTGGCAATCATTAAAACAAATGCGTTTTTCGTTGCGACGGGATCTTCTCATGAAATTTCTCCTCCGATTGCGAAAACGTTCTGTTGGCACCCACCTATATAGGGATAAATGATCATCACGATAAAATAAGAGAAATTAGGACTCGCACGGAAAAATTTAAGTGCTCGTTTTTCCCGCGTGCTGTTCGAGAGTGAAACGGTAGAGAGACAGCATGAAGGTGGCTCATTGAACCCTCTGCGAGGCACTTTATTGTGAATAGCAGAGTAATCACGTAGATGTAGATGTAGATGTAGATGTGTGCCCACTGGGTTCCTCACTGCCTAACACATGACTGTAAAGAGCAACGAAGGATCATCTGTGCGGAACTGCTTGGGCATTACGAGGCTCATCGCAACAATTTTATGTCGAAGATTGTCATAGACGATGAAACATAGGTTCATCACTTTGAACCAGAAACAAAACGGCAATCCATGGTGTGGCGTCACACCACCTCTCTTCAGAAGAAAACCTTCAGCTCCCTACTTTCAGCCGGTAAAGCCATGGCGAGCGTCTTCTGGGACTCTGAAGGGATTATTCTGTTTGACGTTCTCCCTCATGGTGCAACAATCAACTCTGAAATGTATTATGCTACTACCCTCAAGATACTGAAGAAACGGCTTCAACAGGTTGATCCCCATAAAAATGCAAATGAACTTCTCCTTACCCACGACAAAGCAAGGCCTGACACAAGTCTGTGCACCCGAGAGGAGCTCACAAACCTTCGTTGGGCTGCTCTTCCTCACCCACCCAACAGACTGGACCTCACGCCGCACGACTTCCATCTGTTTGGCGCAATGAAGAATACATTCTGCAGGGAGCAGTACGTGGATGATAGGAAGATTATTGATGCTGCAGAACGATGGCTCCGACGTCGTCCAGTAGAGTGGTACCATGCGGACATACCGGCCCTCCTAGTAAGGTTGCGTAAGGCAGTCGCAGTGAACGTAGTACGTTGAAAACTAGGGTTTTGTAGCCAAAAGAGTTGGGAATAAAGTGATATATTGGAATCTTAAATAAAACGAACATGCTTTCAGAAAAAAGTGTTACGTTACTTACTGAACGCCCCTCGTATAATGGAACTGAATTGAAATAGATATGAACGCTAAAATGTCACGTAAAAAATCGAATTTCACTTTGTTACTGAGTCAGCCTCAAATAGAAAGGACCTTTCAACGCTTTTGGTCATTGAATACCATCACTATGAAGATGACGTGCAACAGAAGTCAAATCAGCAAGAAGCGTACTACATGCTTGTATATGCAAATGGTCAGTCTTTCAGTGCGACAGCACAAAGTAGATAGTAGGAATGGGCTTCATATTCTGTATTTAAGGAAAGGTAATGCAGTGATCTTGTCACTGGGAAAACGAATTTGAATGTTGTAAGAAGGTCATGTTATGCTTATAGTGCCTCAGATGCACTTCGCGTTATTTCTGAGTTACCTGATACGCTAAGAAGGGGACTGGACGAACTTTTCTTGACCGATTTGCTTCATATTGACAGGCTGTGTAGGGCACGACTAGGACTTCAGCATAAGTGAACAGGAAAATACAACTCTCAACCTTTTCTCGACAAAATAGAGATTGAAAGTTTTAGACTTGCTTCCGTTTTTTGTATGGTCGCAAATAATCGAGGAGTGCGCAGTCGAGTGAGTAAGAGCTTGGCTTCATAAATCTTAAGGTCTATGGGTCGAATCTCGCTGTCGGTACCCACATTTATTTCCATTTTCACGTAATCTTAGCGACGGATGTGGGTGGTACTACACGAAATTGTGTGATGAGCCAAAACTGTTAATGAGTGTAAACGAAGTTCGTTTTTCAATAGATACACTGAAAAAAAACTTGCACGTACAAAACTTTCGCATTCATTAAAAGTTGTGTTTTCCATCTTTCAGTGATCAGTTTCACCCTGACCCTTGCAGAGCTTCATAGGTTATACATTGTACTTGTCACAGATGTAGATACAATAATATAAATAAAATGGCTAGACGTATTTGAAATTTCTTGGGTATCATTTTTATTTCCAATCTTCTTACGAAAATTTTTCTCCTTTCTTCAAGATGACGGTTATAAAAATAATAAGTTATTAAATACTAATAATTAGCATAGTCATAACACATGTGTTAAAATTATGTTGGAACAAAAACAGAGCCGGTAGCAAATTTCGACCCAGAGCCATGGCATTTCTGAAATGAAGTGCATACTCGCTCGGTTGCGGACGCTTCGAATACAAGCGACCTAACGAAGTACTCCTGCGCCCACCTCTTCATCTCAAAGTAGCACGTGCAACCTACTTCCTCAATTATTTCCAGAATGTATTCCACACTCTGTCCACCTCTACAGCTTTTGCCCTCTACAGCTCCCTCTAGTACCATGGAAGTTATTACCTGATGTCTTAATAGATGTCCTACCATCTTGTCCCTTCACCGTGTCAGTTTTTTCGATATATTCCTCTCCTCGTCGACTCCCCAGAGAACCTCCTCATTCGTTACCTTAACAGTCCACTAAATTTCAACATTCGTCTGTAGCACCAAACCTCAAATGCTTCGATTCTCTTCTATTCAGGTTTTCCTACAGTCAGTGTTTCAGTGCCATACAATGCAGTGCCCCAAACGTACATTCATAGAAATTGCTTCCGCTGATTGGGGCCTATGTTCGACACTAATAGACTTATATTGGCCATCGATGCCCTTTTTGCCATTGCTACTCCGCTCCGTCCGTTGTGGGTTATTTTGCTGGCTAGGTAGCTTAATTCGTTAACTTCATATACTTCCTGATCAGTTTTACTGATGTTAAGTTTCTCTCTGTTCTCTTCGTCTTCCGCTCTTATTTTTCCCTCTTAGCTCTTGTTGCATATTACACGTCTTTCCCTGCAGCTCACCCCTGGTTTTCTCAGAATTTCGCACATCTTGCCCCGGTTGATATTGCCGAATGCTTTTTTCAGGTCGACGAATACTGTGAATGTGTCTTGATTTTTCTTTAGTCTTCTTTCCATTGTCATGCATAACGTCAGAATTGCCTCTCTGGTACCTTTACCTTTCATAAAGCCAAACTCATTGTCATCTACCACACACTCAGTTTTCTTTTCCGTTCTTCTCTATATTATTCTTGTCAGCAATCCGGATGTATGAGCTGTTAAACTGATTATGCGATAATTCTCACACTTGTCGATTCTTGCAATGTCGGTTCTTGCAATCTTCTGTACTCCGTGGATGATGTTTTTCCGAAAGTCACAAAGTATATCGCCAGACTCATCCATTCTACACACCAAAGTAAATAGTCGTTTTATTGCCACTTCCGCCAATGATTTTAAATATTATATCCCTTTTGCCTTATTCGATCGTCAAGTCTTCTAAAGCTGATTCTAATACTAGATCCCCTATATCTTCTAAGTCGACTCCTTTTTCTTCTTTTATCACGTCATCAGACAACGCTTCCCACTCACAACGATCTTTCATGTTCTCCTTCCACCTATCCGCTCTCTCCTGTACGTTTAACAATAGAACTCCCATTGCACTCTTAATATTGCTTTAAATTTCACCGAAGATTGTGTTGACTTTCCGGTATACTGTGTCAGTCCTTCTGACAATCTTTCCTTTTTCGATTTCTTCACATTTTTCATATTTCATTCCTAAGTGACTTGTATTACTGTATCCCTGAATTTTCCTGAACATTTTTATACTTTTTTCTTTAATCGATCAACTGAAGTACTTCTTCTATTTCTCATGGTTTCTTTGCACTTACCTTCTTTGTATCTATGTTTTGCTTTCCAACTTCTGTTATTTTGTAGCGTTCTCGCTTCCCGCGGCCGGGTTCCCGGGTTCGATTCCCGGCGGGGTCAGGGATTTTCTCTGCCTCGTGATGACTGGGTGTTGTGTGATGTCCTTAGGTTAGTTAGGTTTAAGTAGTTCTAAGTTCTAGGGGAACTGATGACCATAGATGTTAAGTCCCATAGTTCTCAGAGCCATTTGAATCCTTTTTCTCTTCTGTTACTTTTCAACTGAACTGCCTACTGAACTACTCATTATCGCAGTATCTATAGGCTCAGGGAACTTCAACAGTATCTCTTCATTCCCTAGTATTTCCATATCGCACCTCTTTGCACTTTGATTCTTCCTGACTAATCTGTTAAACTTCTGCCCACCCTTTATCACTACTTAATTGTGACCCGAGTTTATGACTGCTCATGGGTATGCCTTACAGTCCAGTACCTGATTTCGGAATTTCTGCCTAACCATGATGAGATCTAACTGAAATCTACTTTAATATTTTTCCAAGTATACCTCCTACCTCCTTCGCTTGAGATTCTTGAACAAAGTATCCGCTATTACTAGATGAAATTTATTGCGGAACGCAATTAGCCTTTCTCCTCCCTCATTCCTTGTACCAAGCCCACATTCTCCCGTAACCCTTTCTTCTACTCCTCCACGTATAACCGCATTCCAACCCTATGACTATTAGCTTTCCATCTCCCTTTTCTTTCTGAGTTAACCGTTCAGTGTGCTTATATACTTTCTCTATCTTTTCATCTTCAGTTTGCGACGTCGGCATGTATACCTGAACAATCGTTGTCAGCGTTGGTTTGCTGCCGACTCTGAGGAAGACACCCCTATCACTCAACTGTTCACAGTAACTCACTCTCTGTCCTAACTTCCTACTCCCGTTATGCTATTTTCTGTTGCTCTGATGTTACTCTATACTCATCTGAACAGAAATTCTTGCCGCCTTTCCATTTCACTTTACTGACCACCACGGTATCCAAATTGCTCCTTAGCATGTAAGTAAGAGTAAAATTTTGGAACTCGATTTTCTCTAAAACGTTTAAGAGTTTCGTCTTCTTGTTTACATATGTCGAAATCCTAGCCGTGCCCTGCACATCCTGTCGATTGATTGAAAAAGGTGAGGGGGAGTTAGTACGTTCACCACTGCAAGCGAACAGGATAGCGCGCTGGTGCTGCAGACGGCACCTGCCGAACAGTTATCAAGTCGCTAGAATCGCAGTGCTCGCTGACCCAAGTTAAATTGAAACACAACAGACACGTCGCGTCCAGTTTGTTTAGTTTGTCTACGGTTAATGATCGTACAAGGGCACTCTAATTACATGAGAAGACGGACTTCAGGGCAGTTTGTAGCCTTACGTTTTGCCATCCTCATCCACTCTAGTTACGGTTTGTACTGCCTTACCCAGGTTGCTGCAATTTAATAATTTTCTCTCAGATTCTGAAATGTAAGATCTTCATAAACCAGTTGAAGAAATATTGAAATTAATTGCAATGTGTGTTTTAATTATGTTTAAATGGTTCAAATGGCTTTGAGCACTGTGGGACTTAACATATGAGGTCATCAGTCCCCTAGAACTTAGAACTACTTAAACCTAACTAACCTAAGGTCATCACACACGTCCATGCCCAAGGCAGGATTCGAACCTGCGACCGTAGCAGTCACGCGGTTCCGGGCTGAAGCGCCTAGAACCGCTCGGCCACAGCAACCGCCTTTTTCACAAAACCTTATACGAAAAAACCGTGGGAAAGTTATGGTGCAACCACGATACAGGTGACGCAAGTCGGGGTGAGCTTGCTTTTGTATAAAAGCAGCCAGAATGAAAGTTAGAGGCGGAATAAGTTTATTTATCAATTTGAAGAAAAATTCAGGCAATAATGTTTAAATCTTCTCATTAATAAGCCCACCCGTCTATCTGTCTTTCGTCTTGTGGCATCCCACTCTTATTAAAAACATGTGACCTAGATAATTAATGAAACGAAATGTGAATGAGGCTAGGGGCTCCTGTCGGATAAACCGGTTGCCTGGTGCAAGCCTTTTTAAATGATGCCACTTATGTAACATGCATGTCGATGAGCATGAAATGATGAGGACAAGACAACACCCAGTCCTTCAGCAGAGAAAATCTCCGACCCAGTCATGAATCGAACCCGGGCCCCTCGCACGGCATTCTGTCGTGCTGACCACTCAACTGTGGAGGCGGAGAGATGATCAGTAAGAATGAAATATTACTAATGGTTGCTTCTTGCACGGTGACCCCTGTATTATTTTAAGCATACCGATTTGTTAAAAGTTTAACTTCAATAAAATTCATTTTTTGACGAACACATCACAAAAGAGAAGTTATGCATTAATCATCCCTTCGACTTCCGCTGGCTGGCAATCTGCGCAACCATTACTCATAGCTGGCTGCGGTGGCCGAGCGGTTCTAGGCGATTCCGTCCGGAACCATGCGGCTGCTACGGTCACAGGTTCGAATCCTGCCACGGGCATGGATGTGTGTGATGTCCTTAGTTTAGTTCTGCTGACCTCAGAAGTTAAGTCCCATAGTGCTCAGAGTCATTTGAACCATTTTTTGAATCATTGTTGTTGTAGTTGTGGTCTTCATACTGAGACTGGTTTCATGCAGCTCTCCATGCTACTCTATCCTGTGCAAGCTTCTTCATCTCCCAGCACTTACTGCAGCCTACATCCTTCTGAATCAGCTTAGTCTATTCATCTCTTGGTCAACTATGTTTCCTTCTCTCCCTTTTCCTACTCTCGAATTCCAGTCACCCATGACTATTAAATTTTCGCCTCCCTTCACTACCTGAATAATTTCTTTTATCCCATCATACATTTCATCAATTTATTCATCATTTGCAGAGCTAGTTGGCATATAAACTTGTACTACTGTAGTAGGCATGGGCTACGTGTCTGTCTTGGCCACAAGATCACTCTTAGTATAAATAGCTCAGTTTGATAACACAGGTTTCTGGTTTCATTTGTGCACCGCTGTTCTGCAGTATCCTGTCTGAGCAATATTAATAGTCGTACAACAGTAATTAAATAAATTAAACAAACAAAACAATAAATAAATTCCTCCGTGAGCATGGTATGCTCACGCTCGAAACATCGTATTCTACATGTGAAAACGTTTCAAAGGGACTAATTCATGAGTTACGTAGCTTATCGGAGGCTATCATCTGTACTACATTTCACTTTGGTTGTCTGCGCACATCATACAGGTTTTGTTTCTTACACCATATTTTTTAAAGACACTGAAACGTTCCTAGCTGTATATGAGACGCATCAGAGCAGTTACTTTCGGTAACCATATAGACCATCGCAGAGACTGGTGCGCTGCCAGTTATTTACACTTACACAGACGCTCTACAAAGCACTGTGAAGTGCTTGACATGGAGTACATGACATTGTACGACACATTTTGTTTTCTCACGATCCATTCACGTATGGAACACAGGAAAAATGACTAGACTTTCGCAGGATAGTTTACGTCTATTTTCAAGAGTCTGCCAGTTTTTTCAGCATCTCTGTGACTTTCCCCCATGGGTCGAATAACCTTTGACGTGCTACCCATCTCCGTATACGTTCATTACCCCTGTTAGTTCTATCTGCAGACAGTACTTCGTTACAGATAACGGCATCATCTGCAAAAAGTCTGGAACTACTATTAATACTCCCTGAAAGATATGTGATCGGAGGCTTTCCCGTCGTATGTGTTGTTTCCAGGGCTCTCGGGTGTCCAGCCGCATGCGATCGTTGAAGTCCCACGATATTTCGGCGAATAACCTTCCCGCCATCATCAGGTGGTTCTGATGGAATGCCTGAAAGATCATTAATATATAACATTAACAGCAAGCGTCCCAACTTATTCCGCTGTGGCCCACTGTAAGTTATTTCTAGATCTGACAATGATTCTCCATCTAAGAAAATATGTTATGTCTTCCCTACCAAAAGTCCTCAATCCAGTCACAAATTTTACTTGATATCCCATAGATCGTACTTTTGACAATAAGCGTAGATGTGGCATTGAGTCAAATGCTTTTCAGATATCAAGAAATACTGCATCTTCCTGACTGTCTTGATCCAAAGCTGACAAGTGACGAAGATGTGACTTTGGTTTCACACAATCGATGTTTTTGGAATCCATGCAGGTTTACACGGAGGTCATTCTGTTCGAGATACCTCATTCTGTTTGAGATCGAAGTATGTTCTAAGATCCTACAAGAAATCGATGTCAAGGATATTGGACGGTAGTTTTGTGGATCACTTCTACTAGCCTCCTTCTAGACGGGTGTGTCCTGTGCTTTCTTCCACAGATAGGGAAACGATACGTAGGTGGGTCAATCATAGGTTATTTCTAGATTCTTCACGTGATTCCAAATCTTGAAACATTGTTGAGCGAGCGAGGTGGCGCAGTGGTTAGCACACTGGACTCGTATTCGGGAGGATGACGGTTCAATCCCGCGCCCGGCCATCCTGATTTAGGTTTGCCGTAATTTCCCTACAATCGCTCCAGGCAAGTGCTGGGATGGTTCCTTTGAAAGGGCACGGCCGACTTCCTTCCTCGTCCTTTCCTAATCCGATGAGACCGATGACCTCGCTGTCTGGTCTCCTCTCCCAAACAATCCAACCCTTGAAACATTGTAAATATGATTTCGTTGAGTAGTTTGAATGTATCTTTAAACGTGTAACCATTAGTGCTACCTTTCTTTGAATATGATCGATATCCTCTGTTAATCACATTTGGTATGGGCCCCATACACTTGAACAATATTCAAAGACGAGACGCACATGTTATTTGTGAGCAGTCTCCTTTGTAGACTGATCGCACTTTCCTGGTATGCTACCCAAGTCTCCCACCTGTTAAGCCTACGACTGAGCCTGTATGAGCATTATATTTCATTGAATAAAATGTTCTCAAGTTCTAGTAGCGTCAAGTGCTAAAAATGCCAAGATCTTTCGACAAAGTACTACTTGGCCATTGTCAACTGGAGTTGCAGCTGACGAACTGCCGGTTTGCCCTTATATACTCTAGCTACCGACTGTGATGTCACTGTTCACATTATCGCGATTTATGGGCACACGTTGACTCCACGTTCGACGTGCCCGCATTTCCCTTGCAATCGATGGATCCCACATCACGCTGAGCTGCAGGCAGCCGTCTCTGTATAGGCTGTTGTCAGTAATTATCATTTCGATGCCTTGTTTTCTTACTGTCTCAAAACCGTTAATGCGGGCCATGAGAGAAGTTTCGTCAAATCTGATCTGGTGAAAGTTTCCTACAGCAGCTTAGGTGAAGCTGGAGTGCACATGGTCCCTCATGATCCTTCCATTGTTTTTCTACGTTGTGCACTGATCGTCTGACGTAAGACTTCCCGCACTCGCAAAGTGTTTTTATAGAACCCATGTGTGCTGAAACCTCCGTGTGGTGTCACCGCCAGACACCACACTTGCTAGGTGGTAGCTTTAAATCGGCCGCGGTCCATTAGTACATGTCGGACCCGCGTGTCGCCACTGTCAGTAATTGCAGACCGAGCGCCACCACACGGCAGGTCTAGAGAGACTGACTAGCACTCGCCCCAGTTGTACGACGACTTTGCTAGCGACTACACTGACGAAGCCTTTCTCTCATTTGCCGAGAGACAGTTAGAATAGCCTTCAGCTAAGTCCATGGCTACGATCTAGCAAGGCGCCATTAACCATATCCGAGAGTCTCACTTGTATTATCAAGAGCGATGTACCACAAGGATGAATTAAAGTTAAGTATTAAAGAAGCTACGTACTTTTCTTTATAGCATTCATAACGTATCCTGTTTCAGATCTCACGCAAGCCGGCGTGAGTTAACGCGTGCATTTCGTCTACTTCCGAGTGGCGTGGCTGTCTTGCAACGCCACAACACTCCGTATCTTTTACTGATCTCAGTAACTGTCGGATTTTTAACGGAGGACCGAAGAAGAATTTGAGTTTGTGTCTTTTGAGCAGGTGGTTTAGCATACCAGACACGAAGCCACAGAGCGGCTGTTCCTTGTCGGTGGTCTTATTGCGATTCTTACTTTAGATCACTTCATGTACTTGGTGATCGTTGTAGCAGTTGTTCTTGAAGATTTTTCGTGACTCAGGTCGTGGTAAAGCTTATCGACGTCTGATATCGTTCTTTAACGATGTACCAACGTTTGTAAAACAGTGTGCGTCTTCGCCAGGTCTAGACGGTTGATGGCGTGTGAGTACAGATTCGTGTGCATATGTAGACGCTGAGGCCAAGGCATCCTCTGCGTTTGTGGTGGTCGAGGACGTTGAGGCATGGCAAGGCACGTCTTTTTTCTATTAATTACATACATAACAGATTTTATTCTGAGGGCTGAGAGTCACTGATATTGTACTCGCATGAATCTACTTTTCTGCGTTTTGAGAAGTGCACCGTTTTACATTTCTAAACGTTTAACGCAAGTTTCCAGCTTTTTGCCACTCTTAAATCTTACAAACATCTGCCAGGATGCCGTATTTTTCAGATAGTACTTCATTATAGATAACTGTGTCATCTGTAAACTGAGTTACTATTATTGTTCTCTGCTCAGTTATTAATATACACTGACGGGAAACCGAAAGTGCCTTGGCGGGTATATCAATTGTTTATTCGCCTGTTTTGATGTAACTGCCGTAGCAAGCGCCTCTGGCAGTGGGCTATCCGCTGGAGGCCACTGGCGAAGAGTAAGACTGAAAGGCAATACGCGAGCAGCGGGTATAACACTACTTTTCCTTTACTTACAAAATCATAAAGATATGTAAAAAAAACTCAGCATATACTTCTTAATTAAATAATTTCAAGAAATTTTTATGCAGAGATTAGCTTACGCATTCTAATATGCGTAGAGAGAGTGTTTCACCTTGGAACCCTTCTAAGACTTTCACCTCTAACAAGTCCTGTAATAGAAGTTCAGTATTTTATACATTCCAATTTGAAGTGCTAGCATGCAGTTAATGTGAGCCGCAGTCTCTTTTGGAAATTACTGAAATTATTTCAGAAAGGTAAGGATTTTCCAAATGTGGAAAACTGTTCCAAGATACAACATGGACACATGCGTACCTAGGAATAACTATTCTGTTTATATTTAACAGTGATGCAAAAGAGAAAGTCTTATCAGTACCGTACTTAATACTCTGTATGTTACTTTATTACTTTAGCACATACCAATAATCAGTATATGAAATCAATTAAGAAGTACTGTAAAAACAAAGTTACAAGTTAAAAACATTTTGGACTAGAAGCTACTGGCAATTAAAACAGTTTCTATTTACAACACATTATTTGTTCCATGGTAGCAGACCATCTTCTGTTTCAAGGTACAAGATGGGGCACCACTGACGAAGTATGGCTTAACCATACTTCAATAGATTAGCCGAGCGGTCTACGGCGCTGCAGCCACGGACTGCGCGGTTGGTGGCAGTGGAGGTTCGAGTCCTCCCTCGGGCATGGGTGTGTGTTTGTCCTTAGGATAATTTAGGTTAAGTAGTGTGTAAGCTTAGGGACTGATGACCTTAGCCGGCCCAAGTGGCCGAGCGGTTCTAGGCGCTACAGTCTGAAACCGCGCGACCGCTATGGTCGCAGGTTCGAATCCTGCCTCAGGCATGGATGTGTGTGATGTCCTTAGATTAGTTAGGTTTAAGTAGCTCTAAGTTCTAGGGGACTGAGACTTCAGAAGTTAAGTCCCATAGTGCTCAGTGCCATTTTTGAACTGATGACCTTAGCAGTTAAGTCCCATTAGATTTCACACACATTTTTTTTGCTTAACCATCCACACGTAACGTGACTAACTTTATACAAAATATTCCTCACTATAAGTCTCTGTAAGAATTAACAGTATCCTCCTAATATTGTTAATACGAGTATATTTTGCAAAACGTAAATAGGCAGAACTCGTAATACAAGGCGTCCCAAAAAGAATGACCCGATTTTAAATAGAATTATTTATTAGGGAGAAGGGCTTAACACCAACATATTAAATACTAAGTTACTCTGAAAAGATAGAAGTTTATAAAAATCCGTCATAAATGTTCAATATGTCCTCCACTGGCTGCATGGATGATATCTAGCCGATAGCTGAATTAATCCCAAACTGGCTGGCCAGGACTTTTGCCTTTACAGAGGCACCCTGTTTCTTCAAACTGTTTATACCACCGTCGAATATTCTTTGGAGATGGTGGGTTAGCACGAAATCGAATATGACACGCCCGCTGAACTGCGATCACTGATTGAGTATGACTAATTCAGTAACACAATACGCCTTTTGTTGCGTGGACGCCATATTGCGCGAGACTGGCGGCACGCTCCAGGTCAGCGGTCGTACCGACATGTAGAGGATTTTTTATGAAACTCTAGACCATGCCGATTACATCTAGCGCTGTTTCAGATACCTAGTGACATTTGTCTCAATATTATTACAAGTTAACATCGGGTCATTCTTTTTGGGACACCCTGTATTTGCAAAGGTTGTTCAAACACAACTTCGTGTCTCACAACAACAAAAACAGTAGCAAATGCTTATTCTTATGGCAATTTCTGATGTACATTCCTTACGTGACTCTAAAATCAGTTACTAGATTGAAACACTGATCAGACATGGAAACATCATGTTTTCTTAGGTACATTATGCTCCAGGTATAGCACCGTCCCCTACTTTATGTTAATGATAACACAGATATTGAGAATGTGAGAAATTGTTTCCTACTAGTGCTTAAGCCTCAATTAATTAAGTATCTAAATGACATAAACTTATCACACAATATGAAAAGTTCTAACGAGGTTTCCTAGATATGGTATTTGGTCACTAGAGTTGGAAACGAAAGCCATGTGGGAAGCCTCTCCTTCAACCGGAGGCGCAGTCGTACATTTAACGGATATTGGTTGCCGAGGACATTTTCGATATATCAGAGAACGGCCCGGCACTAAAAACCCTTCTCCATGCAATTCAATCAAGCGATTGAGTAACGGTCACAAAATCTCGAACGTCCACGGTATCTGGAATTTCTTCTCTTTCTCCACGTCGTCTGCGTTAATAGAAGTTCTCTCTTTCAATGAAAGAGTTGTAAATAATAGTTGTCGAAATGTTCAGTTCATTAATTCTGATCCCGTCATTAAGGGAACTCGTCTTTTTCCTTGTACGATTTTAAGTTTTGGACATAATGTTCCCTTTAATATGAGGATGCAGTTTTCCCAGTCTGTATATTTCACTCGATTTTCGAGCTGAAATGGATTCACTCACTTAAGCTTTCCCTTCACAAATATCATATATTTCACACTGTAAGAGAAACTGGAGCCACACAATGAATGTCGGCAACGAAAGAGATATGACTAAAATACTTGAGTAGAAAATTAATTTAATGACTATAAAGCTCTGAGTGTGCTGAAACGATTTTCGGCTAACGGGTAACCAAGTCTAGTGGTCCACTGTTACAACGTAACTGTCAAGTAGTATTGATTACCAATCCATTCTACTTTAAGAATGGACTACATGACCTATAGGCTTACCCGGAAGCTAACATGAATGAGATTGCTACTGTCTGTATATTGAAGATACTACAATAGAGCTAAATCTGAATCAACAGTTTATACATCTACTGACTCAAAACAAAACATTTAGGTGATAAGATGCCACCAATTTTGATCTCCTGTGACTTATCACAAGCATTTGATTGATATTACTGAACAGATTAAACGGTCACCCATTTTCGGTTGCAGGGTTCCTACCTAAAGGCTTGCAGGCGCTACAAACATTTGATTTTCAGTGTTCATACAGTTATTGACAGAATTTAAAAATTTAAAACGCTATTTTAAGAGGTATACTCTTATTTCAAGTATTTGACACAATAAGACAAGCATTAAAGTGGAAACTGTGTATATGTCTGAAGGTAACGGAACTTACACTACACAAAGTACTCAGACTGTACTCATCATGAATTTGAGAATGAGAGCAGTTAGTGATTTCCAAAAACTTTAGATATAATTTCAAACCTTTACGAAAGTAAAACTTCAGCACGAATCATCACGTTTAATTTATTAGTTCCTTATTATTAATTCTATTCGCAATACATTTTGCGGACGGTGTTCGCATATAATAGTGAATCCACCTACAAAATTATATCTTTGCGCGACACATACGAGGGGCCTTCAGTAAGTAATACAACACATTTTTTTCTCGGCCAGTTTCGGTTGAAAAAGACGCGGAATTTGTTGTGTGACATCGCGGAATATTCTCGCTTCAGCCCCATCAGTTTCATGAACTTCAGGTATGTGACGGCGCTATACGTAGCATTCAAAATGGCGTCTGTAACGGAGTTGCGTTCCAAGGAGAGAGCTCTCATTCAGTACCTTTCGACGGAAAACCAAAGCATCGAAGATATTTATACGCGCTTGCAGAATGTCTACGGACACCTGAAAGTGAACAAAAGCACGGTGAGTCATTGGGCGAGGCGTTTGTCATCATCGCAACACGGTCGTTCAATACTGTCCGACCTTCTGCATGCTGGCTGGCCGCACACAGCTGTGACCCCTGAAATGTTGGAACGTGCGGACACTCTCGTTCGAGGTGATGACGGATCACAGTCAAACGCTTCGCTGTTCAGCAGGACTTCTCTGTTGGTAGTGTTGACACATTCGTCCACCAGTTGGGGTACTCAGAGGTTTGTCCCCGCTGGGTGTCTCGCCGCCTAATAGAAGACCATAAACAGCAACAAAGTATAATTTCTTTCTCCATGACAACGTAAGGCCTTGCACAAATCTGTACAGCCAAGAGTAGTTCACAAAATCTCTTTGGACTGTTCTTCCTCATCCATCCTACTGCACAGATCTCTCACGTTTCGTCTTCCATCTGTTTGGCCTACTGAAGGATGCACTCCATGGTAAGCAGTACTTCGATGATGAGGAGGTTATTGACGCAGCAAGGTGTTGGCTCTGAAGTAGATCAGCAGAATAGCAGCATATGAGCATACAAGTCCTTCCAGTAAGGTAAGCCCGTAGCACTAAACAGGGACCATGTTGAAAAACAGAGTTTTGTAGCTAAAAGAATGGGGAACAATATGGTGTATCGGAATCCTGAATAAAACCAACCTGCATTCATAAAAAAATATGTTGCATCACTTACTGGATGCCCCTCATAATTCAGGAAATATGAAGTAATAAAACACTGAGATGCGTGAAACCCTAATTTTTCTTAAAATGGAACTGCATTATACACTCCTGGAAATTGAAATAAGAACACCGTGAATTCATTGTCCCAGGAAGGGGAAACTTTATTGACACATTCCTGGGGTCAGATACATCACATGATCACACTGACAGAACCACAGGCACATAGACACAGGCAACAGAGCATGCACAATGTCGGCACTAGTACAGTGTATATCCACCTTTCGCAGCAATGCAGGCTGCTATTCTCCCATGGAGACGATCGTAGAGATGCTGGATGTAGTCCTGTGGTACGGCTTGCCATGCCATTTCCACCTGGCGCCTCAGTTGGACCAGCGTTCGTGCTGGACGTGCAGACCGCGTGAGACGACGCTTCATCCAGTCCCAAACATGCTCAATGGGGGACAGATCCGGAGATCTTGCTGGCCAGGGTAGTTGACTTACACCTTCTAGAGCACGTTGGGTGGCACGGGATACATGCGGACATGCATTGTCCTGTTGGAACAGCAAGTTCCCTTGCCGGTCTAGGAATGGTAGAACGATGGGTTCGATGACGGTTTGGATGTACCGTGCACTATTCAGTGTCCCCTCGACGATCACCAGTGGTGTACGGCCAGTGTAGGAGATCGCTCCCCACACCATGATGCCGGGTGTTGGCCCTGCGTGCCTCGGTCGTATGCAGTCCTGATTGTGGCGCTCACCTGCACGGCGCCAAACACGCATACGACCATCATTGGCACCAAGGCAGAAGCGACTCTCATCGCTGAAGACGACACGTCTCCATTCGTCCCTCCATTCACGCCTGTAGTGACTCCACTGGAGGCGGGTTGCACGATGTTGGGGCGTGAGCGGAAGACGGCCTAACGGTGTGCGGGACCGTAGCCCAGCTTCATGGAGACGGTTGCGAATGGTCCTCGCCGATACCCCAGGAGCAACAGTGTCCCTAATTTGCTGGGAAGTGGCGGTGCGGTCCCCTACGGCACTGCGTAGGATCCTACGGTCTTGGCGTGCATCCGTGCGTCGCTGCGGTCCGGTCCCAGGTCGACGGGCACGTGCACCTTCCGCCGACCACTGGCGACAACATCGATGTACTGTGGAGACCTCACGCCCCACGTGTTGAGCAATTCGGCGGTACGTCCACCCGGCCTCCCGCATGCCCACTATACGCCCTCGCTCAAAGTCCGTCAACTGCACATACGGTTCACGTCCACGCTGTCGCGGCATGCTACCAGTGTTAAAGACTGCGATGGAGCTCCGTATGCCACGGCAAACTGGCTGACACTGACGGCGGCGGTGCACAAATGCTGCGCAGCTAGCGCCATTCGACGGCCAACACCGCGATTCCTGGTGTGTCCGCTGTGCCGTGCGTGTGATCATTGCTTGTACAGCCCTCTCGCAGTGTCCGGAGCAAGTATGGTGGGTCTGACACCCCGGTGTCAATGTGTTCTTTTTTCCATTTCCAGGAGTGTATATGGCAGCTCGATTATTTAAATAATCAGGCATGGGAGGGGGGTTATTGGTAACATTCTGTTAAAGAAGGTAAGTCTTTATTGAATATATAGTTCTGTACATGCCTGATTTAGTTCTTATTTAAGTGTTGCGCAAACACTCTTCTGAACACACTTCACAACGCATGACTATGCAGTCCAGCTATATGCCTGTGAAATTCTGCATGAGGACTGGAATACTGGTAAGGTGGCATGGCGCAAGACCTCAGTTTAACACAGTAATGAGATGAATTAGCTCAAGCCTTTCTCTGGTCTTGCGCCTCTTCAGTCCCTAGATGGCCAGAGACCGTGTCCAGTCATAACAAAACGGGGCAAATCTATCACAAATACCCACAAATACTCGCTGCTGGGAAAAAGCGGTTTGTTGTCTTCAAATGCTGCCAATGCTGCAGTGTACTCCACCAAGCCAATGCCGTGATGGGGGTCGCACAGCCTCTACTACACCCCACCACCACTTTTGCTAACTCCTTGTCTATAGACCGTCCCTAGACCTGATTATGCCACGACCTGAACTAGTACCATCCAGATGGGCCACCTCTATGGTGATACCAACTGGCTTCTGAGTACCTCTGGGAGGTCCATGGTTCAGAGTCTGTGAATGAACATGTCTTGTTCCTGATCTACTTCTGAGTCACCGCTCATGCTGCATCCCTGCATCCTTTGATGGGATCCCAGGTTCGGGGTGCTGTGTTGTCTCACCTCCCCTCAATACTTCTCCCCATCACCGTAGACCTCATCCACCAGCTCCTGTCACCACCAGCCAGTACGATTTTGTATGTCCATGTCTGCAGGACTTTGGCTGTTTATTATTATTATCTGGCTTCACAATGTAACATTTTCCAGTACCGCAAGACTACATATCAAATTTGATTTTCATCCTCCATTTTCATCTATCTGTCCATAAATTTTCTTCAATGTTTCTTCTTCTGATAGACTCTAAATTTCCTGAATCCATGTGGTCGGCGGTCTCCCTCTTTTCTTTCTTCCTGGTGGCTCCCATTCCATAATTCTCTGTGGTAATCTCTCCTTTGAAATCTTTTTTGTATGTCCATACCATAACACTTGTTTTTCTTCTATAAAATCTGTAACTGAATTTGTAAAATCCATTTCCTTCCTGATGACTTCATTTGTGATTACTTCTCGCCTAGATATCCCTGCGCACCACCACCAAAAGTCCACCTCCGCTGCCCTCAGCCTTTTTTCTATTTGTGATTTAACTGTTCATACTTCTGATTAACATTTCATAATGCTTCTGATAATTGTGTTGAAGAATTTTCTTTTTGTTTCCTTTTCAGTCTGTTGGTCCCCTAAAATACCATTTACTGTTCCAATAGTAAGCTTCCCAGCATGTATTCTTGAATTAATTTCCTAGTCTTGTTTTCCATCTTGTATGATATTGACTCTTATGTATCTGTACTTTTCAATGTGTTTAATAGTCCCCATCCCTTCTTCCAGTGTCAAATCTTAATTTGTGTCTCCTGTTACCATATATTTTATTTTATTCCTGTTGACCTGAAGTCACCATTTTTTATACTCCTCTATTAGTTTCCTTGCAAATGTACTCTGTGTCTTCTTCATCTTCTCCCAAAATTCGTTCGTTACCAGAAAGTTGTAATGAATACATTGTAATATCATTTACTGGGATCCCCATGTTTTTTACATATTCTTTTTCAGTTTTCCGATGCTTTTTCTGTATATATTTTGTAAAATGTTGGTGACAGACTGCATCCTCGACGTATCCTTCTGTAACTTTAAATCCAGATGAGAGATAATTTTGCACTTGTTCTCTTGCTATAGAATTTTCGTAAAGGTTCAGAATTGCTTTAATTGTGAACTAATATTAAGCGCTTTTAAACCTATCTATAAGTTACATATGGGAATTATCATACGCTTTTTCTGTTTCTACAAATAGTAAAAGAAGGGATTGATTTCTAACTGCTTTCTTTTCAATTATTCGTTGCAAGCGAAATATATGATCTATAGTTGATCTCGCTGCTCTGAAGCAGCCGCGCGTTATTTTTTTTTTTTCTGAAGCCAGCCTGTTCGTCGGCCTCCATTTCCTCAAATTCTGTTTCCAAAAATGTTTGATAATCATTCCATAAAGTCCTCTAAATACGGTATTTACAGTTATTCCCGTGTAGTTATCGCTGTCATCTTTTCTTCATTTCTTGTGGATTTTTGATACAAACCCTACTTTCCAGTCTTGTGGAATAGTCTCGCCACTTACGTATTTTTCAAAAAGGCTTCTCAAAAGTTCATGCAATTTATCTGTACCATATTTCACCAGTTCAGTTGGTACTCCTCCGGTTCCAGTGGCACTTCCTTTTTTTTAAAGTTTTAATTGATTTTTTACTACTTCTATTTCAGTAAAATGCTGCCATTATTTTCTGTTTCTTCTATATAGTTATTAACTGTATACAAAAATTCTCCTCTGTTTTCAGTTAATAATTCTTTGAAGTATTTTTTCCAAATCCGGATACTAATACAGTTAATTTTTTTATTTTCTTTAGAATTTTTTGTCAGTGTTCTCAATATCTTCCATGCCTGTGAGCTTCTCTTACCTCCAATTACAGTAGCCAGTCTATTACAGGCATTTTCCCAGTTCTTATTTTTTGCTTCTGTCACCATAATTTTTTTCTTGTTGTGCTCTTAAGTCTATCTTGTCCTGGTTACTTTGTGTACACTCCTGGAAATGGAAAAAAGAACACATTGACACCGGTGTGTCAGACCCACCATACTTGCTCCGGACACTGCGAGAGGGCTGTACAAGCAATGATCACACGCACGGCACAGCGGACACACCAGGAATCGCGGTGTTGGCCGTCGAATGGCGCTAGCTGCGCAGCATTTGTGCACCGCCGCCGTCAGTGTCAGCCAGTTTGCCGTGGCATACGGAGCTCCATCGCAGTCTTTAACACTGGTAGCATGCCGCGACAGCGTGGACGTGAACCGTATGTGCAGTTGACGGACTTTGAGCGAGGGCGTATAGTGGGCATGCGGGAGGCCGGGTGGACGTACCGCCGAATTGCTCAACACGTGGGGCGTGGGGTCTCCACAGTACATCGATGTTGTCGCCAGTGGTCGGCGGAAGGTGCACGTGCCCGTCGACCTGGGACCGGACTGCAGCGACGCACGGATGCACGCCAAGACCGTAGGATCCTACGCAGTGCCGTAGGGGACCGCACCGCCACTTCCCAGCAAATTAGGGACACTGTTGCTCCTGGGGTATCGGCGAGGACCATTCGCAACCGTCTCCATGAAGCTGGGCTACGGTCCCGCACACCGTTAGGCCGTCTTCCGCTCACGCCCCAACATCGTGCAGCCCGCCTCCAGTGGTGTCACTACAGGCGTGAGTGGAGGGACGAATGGAGACGTGTCGTCTTCAGCGATGAGAGTCGCTTCTGCCTTGGTGCCAATGATGGTCGTATGCGTGTTTGGCGCCGTGCAGGTGAGCGCCACAATCAGGACTGCATACGACCGAGGCACACAGGGCCAACACCCGGCATCATGGTGTGGGGAGCGATCTCCTACACTGGCCGTACACCACTAGTGATCGTCGAGGGGACACTGAATAGTGCACGGTACATCCAAACCGTCATCGAACCCATCGTTCTACCATTCCTAGACCGGCAAGGGAACTTGCTGTTCCAACAGGACAATGCATGTCCGCATGTATCCCGTGCCACCCAACGTGCTCTAGAAGGTGTAAGTCAACTATCCTGGCCAGCAAGATCTCCGGATCTGTCCCCCATTGAGCATGTTTGGGACCGGATGAAGCGTCGTCTCACGCGGTCTGCACGTCCAGCACGAACGCTGGTCCAACTGAGGCGACAGGTGGAAATGGCATGGCAAGCCGTTCCACAGGACTACATCCAGCATCTCTACGATCGTCTCCATGGGAGAATAGCAGCCTGCATTGCTGCGAAAGGTGGATATACACTGTACTAGTGCCGACATTGTGCATGCTCTGTTGCCTGTGTCTATGTGCCTGTGGTTCTGTCAGTGTGATCATGTGATGTATCTGACCCCAGGAATGTGTCAATAAAGTTTCCCCTTCCTGGGACAATGAATTCACGGTGTTCTTATTTCAATTTCCAGCAGTGTATTTAGCCATTTTAAATATTTTTTTCTTTATTTATTTATATTGTTAAATTCTATTTCAGTTAACTTTTTATCTACTCCTGTTCACTTACATGATAAAATGAAACATCTAAAGCCGTCATTTTGACGTTATTTTATTATACTGCAGCCAGCTTCAATGACTCAGAACGCCTTCTTCAGGCCTTAAATGACGTTGGGGTGGGGGGAGGGGAGGGGGGGTGAGCTCCTATCATGTACATGATCCCATTAGTGACCAACATCTATGAACTGGTTCCCATAGAATACTGTAAAAGCTATGTTGAATCTGCAGTCATCAACTACCAATTACAAACTAGTTGACTGTTGTAGACACAACATCACTTTTAAAGTATTCTACAGAAATCATAGACTTTGGCCACCGATGGAGTCGTGTACACAATTGGAGCTCATCTCCCCAAAGCCTGAAGATGGTGTGCTGAGTCACCAAACCTGTTGTAAAATAATAAAATAACATCAAACGACTGCAGCAGGTGTTCCATTTTATTACCAGCCAGTACATCCAGTAATCGGCCGGACGTCCTGTGTCCGCATCTGATGCAGTGCCACTGAAGATTGGGAAGGCTCAAGGCTACTGTGCCAATGTTCTTTGCTGAATAGAGTAGCTACTCCGTCGTCATAAAAACGCCCTCCATCCATACGGGCCTTAGGGTCGATGGCTCACCACCACATTGAGCCGCCGCCATCTGCTATTGTTCGAGAGTCTCGATTAATGAAAACTGTAACAGCTAAGAAAGCATTTACGATTTCACGACTGCCGAGGAACTGGCTGTACACACCCTAAATCCTGCATGACACCATGAAGTGACCATTCTGGCATAACAAAGTGTCTGCATTTTTTAAATATTACACGGATTCACGAAGTGCTGCCAGTGACTGCATAAGAAACAGAAAGCAGAAAGTGATTCTAGGCTGTTCGTTTAATACAAAGAGGGATGCCACATCATCTGCATGAGGCGAGGGGGGCTTCGACCAGTGGCCCACTACTGGTTTCGCTTCATCTTAATAACGTACCGTTTTATGTGGATCAGGAGGCAGAATTAGTCCTGTTTGCAGATGATGTAAGCGTTATTGTGAACATGAGCAAAGAAGCGGCAGTAGAGTATATAGTAAATGATGTTTTTGTGGACGCTCTAACAGATTTTCTACAAATGGGCCAGCTTTGAACTTTGGAAAAACACAGATAATCTAGTTTTGCATTGCCAAAAGTATCCCATCCCTTATTAACCTTGCGTAAAGAAGCAGTAAACAGAGTAGAAAATTCTGTGTAGTTAGGTGTGCATATTGATGTAACCGTAAACTGGAAAAATCATGTACACTGACGGAAAAAACTGCAACACCAAGTAATTAAATTTCGAAAATACTTTTATCTAGGTAACATATTCAAGTGATTGACATTGCAAGATCATAGGTTAATGTAAGTGCGATATAAGTTATTACAAATGTTAAATGGTAGTATAGTAACAAACGGTGTAGCCTCCAAAATGTTGAATTCGGTTATGCAAACATGCAAAAATGCATGTATTGCGTTGCACAGGTGTCGGATGTCAGTTGGTGGAATGGAATTCCATTTGTGTTGCACTTGGCCGGTTCAGTACAGGAACGGCTAATGCTGCTTGTGGATGACGCTGGAGTTGTCGTCCGATAATGCCCCCTTTGTTCTCGACTGGGGACAGATCCGGTGATCGACAGGCCAAGGCAACTGTCGACACTCTGTAGAGCATGTTGGGTTACAACAGCGGTATGTGGGCGAGCGTTATCCTGTTGGAAAACACCGCCTACAGGTATATCTCCAGTGTGTCCAGCACCCAGACAGGTTGATTGCAGACTCTCAGTTGGCCTCCTTCTGACCAAGACACGGCTATCGCTTGTACCGAGGCACAACAGACTTCAACTGTGCCCTCCAATGAGCTCTCGCTTGGCACCACTGACGTCGCAAATGGCAGTGGTTTGCGGTCAGTGGAATGCACAGAGCTGTCCGTGGTGTAACCGATTTGTAGCGATTAGTCGTGTCACTGTGGTTCCAACTGCTGCACAAATTGCTGCTGCACATGCAGTACGATGCGCGAGAGTCGTACGCCGAACAAGAAGGTCTTCCCTCGCGGTAACGCCACGTTGCCGTCCGGAGCCCGTTATTATTGCAACCGTACCTTCTCGTGAACAGCGCCGCCAGCAGTCATGTACGGTGGCTGTTTTCCTCCAAGCCTTTCTACAATATTGCAGAAGGAACATGCAAATTCTAGTTGCCCTATTAAACGACCCCATTCAAACTCAGTGAGATGCTGATACCGGTGTCTTTCACGCCTTAAAGGCATTCTTGAATAACGTTAAGTCACCACGTTCAATCACAAAGGTAACTAACACTCACGACCTTTACAGCGTGTATTTAAAGCAAATCTGATCTGTATCTTCATAGTGGCGCTACTAGCGCCACGCTTATTCGCTGGCGCAAAATCTGAATATAAATCATGTTTCGGATGTAGAAACACTTCTGCCGACTTTCGTTTCTGTCCCACAACTCAGTCTTGGTGCTGTGATTTTTTTTCCGTCAGTGTAGTAGACCTGCTGGAACGTTTAGGTTCAGCTGCTTTTGCCGTAAGAATTCTGGACTTCGAGGTTCACAAGTGAGTACGTTCACATATTTTGCACATTTCCATTCACTGATGGCTTATGGAACAACATTCCGGAGAATCTCCTCAGTTAAGCAAAAATTATTCATTGAACAATGGGAAGTAATTACAATTGAAGGGCTCGGAGAGATATAGTCATAAGCTACAACTTTCACGAAATTGAGTTTTTCATGTTGCGGCATTCTTAACAATGTCTTCTTCACAATGCGTTGAAAAAGTTCCGTGTTACTGTAACAGATGACAGGCTATGATGGAGTGCAGTTCTATGCTGTGCCATTTGGTGATAGTTTCGGAAGATACACAGTCACAAGCCACGCTAAAATGGCAGGTTGGTCAGGAACGTCTGAAGCGTCTTCGAGTCTTCAACGCATATTTGACACAGGCAGTATGGAAGTGAAGAGCTTTACCCTTTGGATCCTGACAGTGATGAATCTTGGCATCCATTTAACCAGCAGTTCCAGCTCAGATGATGTTTCATTAAGGAAATAAAACGGTTTATTTCTGGTGATTAATTTCCTGTGGCTTGTGACTTTGTTTCTCTCAACATTGGCAACGCATTTGACAGCCATCCTGTGTGTTAATGATGAAACTTGATGGGCACATTTATATTACGGCATAATGGTGCAATAATGTAGTTTCAAAGGCAAAAGATGTGTAAAAAATATGTTATCATTAATGTGATTTTAGTGAAATTTAATGTTTTATGTGGCTTATGACTATATCTCACGCAAATTCTTAGACTATTTTGCTCTTCATATTATACCTTGAAATAAGTAGAATAAATGAAGAATCACCCGAAAAGCCAAAGCCTTCACGGAAAAGAAAGCGACATATTGATCAGTGGAAGAAAAATAAAGCAAAATGTCGACGAAATGCTGGTCAGCAGTATAAACCCACAAGACTGTTCAGGCTGCTACTATAGGAAGTCCCTGTATTTGTTCAAATAAATGCTTCACAAAACTGCTTGCAGAGGAAGAAAACATTTTTCATTCATTTTGGGACATAAGAAACTTTAATGCCCCGAATACTTACCTGATGAGCTGTAAGGAAATGGAACCGAAAAAGCGGAGGTTTGTTCACTATTTAAATACAAATGGTTTAATATTGTGTACATTTATTTCATTTTGTTATATTTGTCATAATTTCTTTCAAAGCTATCCAAAAAAGACTTCCAAGAAAATATCATCCAGGGATGTTACATTTTCTTATAATGTGAGGGTATGCGGAATAGAAGTCATGATCTGCAAGTAAGCTTTCCTAAGGGTTCATGGCTTACAGATACAGGCACGAGGAGTGAGGAATTTGCAACATCAAATGAAGCAGGGATTTGCAGTACCAAAAGAAGGTGGAAGAGGTTTGTATGTTACTCTGTGCTATAAGTTAGGGATGTACTCAAACTGAGTACTATACAAATATTTCTATTAGGAAGAGGATATTAGCTCATCCTTTTTTTCTTTCAGGAAAACATGGAAACTACCCATATAAATTTCAAGACGAAGCTGTACAAAGTGTTAGAGAATTTCTCAACGCCATACCGAAATATAACAGTCATTACAGCAGGCAACACAACCCCAATAAAGTGTATTTGGATTGTGATCTCACAACTGCTTCCTTATTTCGAGATAAATACTCCGAATACTGCAACGAATAGCAGGTTCCTGCAGTATCTGAAAGTAAATTCAGAGAAATTTTCGTATCTGAATTTAACATAGGCTTCAAACTACCAAAAAGTGACACCTATTCAAAATGTGATGGATTTCTAATTGCAATAAATAACCCAGAATTATGCGCAGAAGAAGTCACAGAAAGGAAACAACAATATGAACTGCATCTCATAAAGGCTGACAGAGGACAAAATATGATTGGGTCATTAACTGCTCTGGCTAAAGAAAATTCGAAAGAGCATCATGTGATAGCAATGGACATGCAGCAAAAATTCCCCACACCTAAACTAACAGTAGGTCCACCATTTTAAAAGAGGAAAATATGGACATACAACTGTGGTATCCACGACTGTGGATCAAATAAGAATTATATGTTTCTGTGGAGCGGGAAAGATGGAGGACGGTGTTCAGATGAGGTTGGGAGCTGCTTATTGACGTACTTGGAGATAACTAATCCTCAGACAAAACATCTCCACATAATCATAGACAACTACAAGGGTCAGACAAAGAATTGGAAAGGTCCCTTGTTGCTACCAAAAGATTTGATTCTGTCCAGCATTACTTCCCTGTGGTAGGTCACACCATGTTACCTTGCGATCGTGATTTTGGTTGCATTGAACGGTAAGCAAGAAACAGACGTCCAATAGTGTACACTCCAGATGAATGGGCAGAAGTAATAAAATGTGTGAGTCCAAAACATTTCATTGTAACTAAAATGGAAAGAGAAGACTTCAGAAGTTTGGAAAGCCTGAAGACATTGACCTCAAAACGTACAGAATCCACGTCTGGAGATCCCCACCATTTCAATGAAGCTACTCAATTTAAGTTTGAGTCTGAAGATCCCTTCAAGCTAAGTGTAAAGCACTCTTATTCAGACATAGGAGCTTTCATGTCAGTGGACATTGGTGTCAAAAAGAAAGGAAGGCTAGTTGAACCAAATCCATATCAGCTGCCAATAAAGTACAGAAAGCCACTACCAATTAATCAGAAAAAAATTGATGATGTGCCGTCTTTTATCCCGTATATACCTCCAGCAAATCAAGATTTCTTTTGGTCATGTACTGGAAATAACGTGTACAATAATGAGGTAGAGGAACTTCCTTGATGTAACTCTATAAATGAAAAAGTTATTTATACATCTCAGATACCTGATATGTATATATTAATGTGTAAAAATTATATATTCTGCTTGCTGTGTAAGAGTAGTTAAAATAAATCCTTACAAATTCATACTTTATGTTTTAAACAATTTTTTGGGTGATATAGTCATAAGCCACCGTTTACTACATCTTAATTAGAATCTTTCTAAAATTAATATTTTATAGTATTCAGAGAGTTGACTATTTAACAACATGCTTCGCAAGTATTAAGCAAGTGTTTGCAGTAGAAATAAGGTTTTTATTTTGTATTAAACATTTTCAGACCTCTATGGAACTTAAACTCGCTGTATCTCAAAACTAGTTCGATGTGGCTTATGACTATATCTTTCCGACCCCTTCAATTATGTATGAAGTTCATACATATACGTCCTTCAGACATCTCTTTAAGCAATCAGGAATAGAGTTAATAAACCAAAGTCCCACAGAACATTTATTCACTTATGAAATATGATTTCAACAAACCATATGAGTCTGGGAATGACAAAGATATTATGAAGTACAACACTAGAAGCAAAAAATATTTGTATTGCCCTTTCGTAATTCTAACTTTTACACAGAAAGGGGTGAAATATGCAGTCATAAAACTCTTTGACAAACCGCCATTGGAAATGTCACAGATACCAGGTAATAACGGCTATACGGACCGACAATTGAGTTTGGACCTCTACCTGAACCTTCTGAAAACAGCTTTAGATTGTGGCTTTTCTTCCGTATGCTGGGAATGTGTCCGCCAAGATTGGTAGACTTTTGAAGAAATATGCCATCAAATGTGTTTTTCGTCCGCCAGCTAAGATTCGAGCACTTCTTGGCTCTGTCTAAAATGATTTAGGTTTGAGGAAGTCTGGCGTTTACAAAATACCATGTGAGTGCGGGAAAATTAACATTGGCCAAACTATTCGTACCGTCAACGACAGGTGCATTGAACATCATCGCCATACGCGATTATTACAACCAGATAACTCTGCGGTGGGTGAGCATTGCCTTACAAAGGGACACAGGATGCTATATAATGAGACGCAAGTAGTTGCAAATGCTTCGCGGAATTGGGATTGTGTTCTAAAAGAATCTGTCGAAATCAGACTAGCAGATAATATCATTCATTGTGATAATGGATAACCGCTAAGTAAAACGTGGAATCATGTTTTATCAGACATGAAGAAACAACGGCATCTGAACCGGCCGGCTATGAATAATTATTGGTAACGATATATCGTTTTCGACAGTAATCACCACCGTAGGCGCTGCAACTCTTTTTGGAGCCAGGGGGCAGCAGGAATGATTGAGCACGTGCGCACTGTATCTAGCTCATGCGCAGTTGTACTTCCGATGCATATAAAGGTGCAGTCATTTGCGAGTGGAGTCAGTTATCGGGGAGAGCAGCATAGCTTTTCTCACCTGATGATGGCGGCCACGTGGACCACTGAAATATTGTGCTCAGATGACAGTTTGATCCAGCTGGAAACCCGACAAGAATCTGATATTCCAGAAGAGATTTCAAATGTTGATCAAAGATGTTTTCCTTCAACAGCGCAAATATTACCACAGACGAATTCCGGACTTCATGCAATTAACCAGTTAAAAAGAACGACCTGTAAATGGTCAGCATGAAGTCATATAAATTTTTGCATGTGTACGTTTCCTGTGTTTCTCCTATCGACACATTCCATATCATAATTTTTCTCATGAATATGATTTATGGAGCAAGTAACTAACTAACTTTATTTACTGCCCAGCAAAGACGGCAATAAGCATACTGTAGCTGTAAGATGTTAAACGATTTTCAGTATTAGCCAAAAGAAAGAAAAACATTTGTGATGTTATTGGACCTTTCAATGAAGGCATTTTTCGTTAAAATTACGGAGCAACACAGGTAGATTCAAGACATTAAGAAACTTAACATTTTGTTCCTCTGGAGAATTCTGTGGTCACCTAATTTACAGCAAGTTTACTGTTGTTTGCTGACGATCGGTTTCAACATTAAGCCAAAAAAACCTTTACACCAGTCGTGATAGGTCCATAAACTAAGTGTAACATGTGTTGGGTGAAGTAAAGTCCTCTGTTTTACTGTTCCGCTTAATATGCAGAACTTGTACGATTTTTGGAGCGGATTTGGAGAAGCTTTTGTAATAAACCCGAATCTTGTCGGGATTGTCGAACAACAATTTTTTTTACAAAGAGTTGAAAATACCTATTGATATTCGCTGGCAGTCCAATATATTTCTCGTTTTACTTATTTAGGGCGTGATATACTATGACCAGGACAAATACATAAAAGTGGATGCATTCTTAGTTATGTGCAGAAGAATTAAATGCAACTTAAAAGCGAACACGTGAATAAAATCTCAATACAGATTTTATAAATTAAGTATGTGCGCTATAACTTCATTGAAATGAATTTTAGATAATAACCAAAAAAGACAAAAGTCCTAAGGGGAGACATAGATGAAATTACATATTTTGATGAACGGCATAAGTTAGGAATAAAAGAAGTTGAGTGTGACAATTTATAAAATGGAAAACGCAAGTGGAACGAGGATGTAAATAGAATAAGAAACAACAGGATAACGAACATAGTCAGTGGATCGAAGGAGTAATGGAGGACTTAGAAATAGATGGAAATAAGGAGCTGTAGTGGATAATATAGCCTAATACTCCTTGAAACGGAAGAAGAAGTCGATTATTAAAGAACTTTATGTCCCTTCTTACCTAATGTTCGCTTAATTCTCTTAGTTTTGGGTTAATGTAAAAATAAAACGAAACCATTTCCGTCGACTACTGGTAGTTTATTGTGAAGATCAGCACAACGTCCGCACTGGCATTGCAGTTGTGCTGCACGTCCATAAAAGAATTGTCAACTAACTAGGTGTGTATGTGCATCGATTGTCGTCTAGTCTAGGGCGTTCTGCGTGTCAGTCGTAGTTAGTCGAAGAGGAACAAAGCAGTCCATGCATCGAAATAGAGAATTCCGTGCGTGCTTCATAAAACATCCGTGGACATTGACGACCACTCCATTTTTTGAATTTACCTATAGTAAATGGGTAAAAGTGAACGGGAATTATCATCTTGCAGAGTTATTCCCCCTCGCTCTTTTGTGAACTGCCTAGTGTGAAGATTCTAATAAAAGTTGTCGTTACCTCTCAGCACGCAGGACGCTACAACGGGAGACAGAGGATCGCCAAATAGGTTCATCTCCGTAGGACTGCAAACATGGTCAACAGAAGGAGCTGCAAATCCAAATGATGAGTAGGTCCATCTCCTTTTGATATCGACGACTGTCAGTAATACTAGAACTACGAGGTGCATTCAAGTTCTAAGGCCTCCGATTTTTTTTTTCTAATTAACTACTCACCCGAAATCGATGAAACTGGCGTTACTTCTCGACGTAATCGCCCTGCAGACGTACACATTTTTCACAACGCTGACGCCATGATTCCATGGCAGCGGCGAAGGCTTCTTTAGGAGTCTGTTTTGACCACTGGAAAATCGCTGAGGCAATAGCAGCACGGCTGGTGAATGTACGGCCACAGAGAGTGTCTTTCATTGTCGGAAGTCCGCCCCAGTAGCTGAGTGGTCAGCGTGACGGATTGCCGTCCTCCGGGCCCGGGTTCGATTCCCGGCTGGGTCGGAGATTTTCTCCGCTCAGGGACTGGGTGTTGTGTTGTGTTCATCATCATTTCATCCCCATCCGGCGTGCAGGTCGCCCAATGTGGCGCCGAATGTAATAAGACCTGCGCCAAGGCGGCCGGACCTGCCCCGCGAGGGGCCTCCCGGCCAATGACGCCAAACGCTCATTTCCATTGTCGGAAAAAGCCAAAAGTCACTAGGAGCCAGGTCAGGTGAGTAGAGAGCATGAGGAATCACTTCAAAGTTGTTACCACGAAGAAACTGTTGCGTAACGTTAGCTCGAGGTGCGGGTGCGTTGTCTTGGTGAAACAGCACACGCGCAGCCCTTCCCGGACGTTTTTGTTGCAATGCAGGAAGGAATTTGTTCTTCAAAACATTTTCGTAGGATGCACCTGGTACCGTTGTGCCCTTTGGAACGCAATGGGTAAGGATTACGCCCGCGCTGTCCCAGAACATGGACACCATCGTTTTTTTCAGCACTGGCGATTACCCGAAATATTTTCGGTGGCGGTGAATCTGTGTGCTTCCATTGAGGTGACTGGCGCTTTGTTTCTGAATTGAAAAATGGCATCCACATCTCATCCATTGTCACAACCGACGAAAAGAAAGTCCCATTCATGCTGTCATTGTGCGTCAACATTGCTTGGCAACGTGCCACACGGGCAGCCACATGGCTGTGGTCATCCATCAGCATTCGTGGCACCCACCTGGATGACACTTTTCGCATTTTCAGGTCGTCATACAGGATTGTGTGCACAGAACAGACAGAAATGCCAACTCTGGAGGCGATCTGTTCAACAGTCATTCGGCAATCCCCCAAAACAATTCTCTCCACTTTCTCGATCATGTCGTCAGACCAGCTTGTGAGAGCCCGAGGTTGTTTCGGTTTGTTGTCACATGATGTTCTGCCTTCATTAAACTGTCGCACCCACGAACGCACTTTCGACACATCCATAACTCCATCACCACATGTCTCCTTGAACTGTCGATAAATTTCAATTGGTTTCACACCACGCAAATTCAGAAAACGAATGATAGCACGCTGTTCAAGTAAGGAAAACGTCACCATATTAAGTATTTAAAACAGTTCTCATTCTCGCCGCTGGCGGTAAAATTCCATCTGCCGTAGGGTGCTGCCATCTCTGGGACGTATTGACAATGAACGCGGCCTCATTTTAAAACAATGCGCATATTTCTATCTCTTTCCAGTCCGGAGAAAAAAAAATCGGAGGCCTTAGAACTTGAATGCACCTCGTACAGCAGCGATTCCCAGTTTCTCTAGCGATTTCGTGACCAATATTACCTCTTAAAGAAAGCTGGGATCACTTCTAAACAAAAGTGATTCTCATTGCTTGTATACCCAGTTACTATGTACACTGTATAATACGAACAGTTTTCTCGTTATTATTGGATGAGCAAGTTCCACTCATGTCCAGTGTGAAAGTCTGTATGTCTTGTGTTTGTGTGTGTGTGGTTGAGAGAGAGAAGAGGGGGGGTGGGGACGAGGGGACGAGAGCGAGAAGGAGAGTGGGAGGGGAGGGAAGCGGCTGGGAGGGTGGAAGAGCTATTTCCCGTATCTCTCGTTTCTCATCAGCATTAAAATGGTCTGACTTTATGTGGAGTCGGATTAAGCAAGTTAAATTATTAGGAAAATCTGGGGGTATATTGACAGACAGATTGGAGTACTCTCGGAATGATCTTGTTTCAACATGTAATGAAAATATTTCATGTGAAGAGATATAAACTGAATCTGACTGCGAAATCATCTGGAGAAAATGAAACTTCTTTCTGTTCTCTCGATTTAAAAGGATGTTTTTACGGCACACGTTAGTGAACCTCAGCAATCGGAAAATCCTTTGGCGCTCAGCAACATGAAGCACCCTACTTGCGATCTGATTGTGGGAGATCAGTTTAATCCGCTGATTACAAAAACGCAAAAAAGACATTTACTGTGGCAAGGAGATTACGCCCTGGATAACAGAGCTGATGTTATTATCCGATTAGTGTTCTGTACTGCTCGTCCGAGAGCACAAATTCTGCTGTCCTTACAAGGTTAGTGTTGGAACCACGGCAGTGTTCTAGTGTAAGAAAAAGTTCTGTGTCACTGACTGCTGAGGGTCTTTTCATCCACCTAACTGAAAAATCCTTCCAGTAGACAAGTATGTGTCCGTTGTCTTAGC
Organism: Schistocerca cancellata; assembly: GCF_023864275.1. NCBI lineage: Eukaryota > Metazoa > Arthropoda > Insecta > Orthoptera > Acrididae > Schistocerca > Schistocerca cancellata. The sequence continues at coordinate 196,070,385 of NC_064628.1, forward strand.
GACTTCCTGTTATTAGATATGCATGGGGCCTCCTTAACGAACAAAATTATTCTGGAATGGGCTCGCACTCTAACATCTTTCCACATCTATTGATATAGCAATACAGCGAAAAGAGCGGAACATGTCGAAGTTAATGGTTACTTATCCTCTTATGTGAACAGTCCAAGTCAACAATACAGATGTGAGATGGTGACGATACCAACGTCCATCATTCCAGCTTCAACTTAATATTTCAACGCTTAGTTATGTAATGTAATGATAAAGCCATCATTATGAATCGTAATCACTATTTTTTTTAATTTTGCAAGGTGTTTTTCCATATTTCAGTGAATAACGAAAAAAATTGTTCTCTCCCTTATACTATTACAGCATATTTTAAACTGCTTCCACCACAGACATTAGACCACAGTTCATTTCACCATGTTTATTATTGTGATCTATGACCAGGTGCCAAATATCATATTTTTATTCGACATTGTTAATTTATATAAGAACAACTCTTTTAGAGATAACCTGGACATTGTGAAGAAAATCTCTTGACATATTTTACAATATGACGAGTTAACCCCGGGAATTAGCTCACAAGGAACCGTGGTTGCATGAGTGTCTATAGAAATTTATTCAAGAACCAAATTTTTTGGGAGATACACAGAACTTATCGCATCTCAACAGCAATAACAACAGCAAAGAGCAAAAAAATGTCATTTAATAATGCTCATTAAGGTGGAGATACAGGAAATGAATTTAAAAACTCTTAGTCAACTTTGATGCCATCTCTAACGCTTTCTATGCTTACTAAGCTTTTCATCTGATCATTTTAACGGTTCAGTTGCGTTAATTTCATGCCTTAATGTTCACTGCTGTGACCATTTGTGACTTAAAAGCTACGTTGTTTGAGTAGGTCGTGGAAAATACTTTCCAGGCCCTACATTCGACTAGATTTATGTGGCATATTCCGCAAAACTACTATCAAATTGGCCAGTATAATCGACTCTAAACAGCCTATGACTGGACCAAGACCGTCTTCGTATCCGCAGTTTGATACCTCATTATGCAGCTATGCTGACTTCTTAACTTTATAGCTGCATGTAGCAGTGCGTTACATACCGTAGAGATGAAAAAGGTGCCAACTTCCAGAGAGGAAACTTTTTCGACGTTAAAATTTACCAGTTTTTCCGGTATTCTGTTGGTGAAAATAGCATTTTCTCTTGCGACTGCTGTATGTGGGTCCACAGATGATGCCAGTTTTTCAAGGGTCTAGTAATTAGTAATTAGTTATTGGTGTCCACGGAAAAAAAGATAAACCACTTTGGTGATGAAGTTGTGGAGAATCGGGAGGGTGGCCCTTGTAGCAATTATGAATGGATGTCGGCCAAGTACACAGTCATGTCTGTGTCCCGGCAGCTGGAGCCAGACTCTTCGTTGGGTGCCTGACGAAACTATTCTATAGCTTGATGAGGAATATATGAGCAAGAGATAGAGATAACGTTATATCTTCAATTTTGCAGAGTCACAGATAATCTGTGATTTCGAGAAATGCATCAGAGTTCTGAAATGAATGAAAAGTCTGTACCCTAGGTTCCAGGAGAGGGAAGTACCATCCCTCGCTTCCCCTTGCTAACGTTTATTAACGAACGTTTTGGTAACGAACTAGAGAATTGAGTTTTTTTTATACGAATCCTGACACTTTTCATTAAATAATTTAGTACCCAAGGTATGTCAATGACATTACACTGCTTTGTTTCTAGTTTATTTTTGTTATTCAAGAAATGTGATGTAAGATCTATAGTTCCATTCGATGTATCATACTTCATATCTGTACGTTTTTCAGACAGAAGTCTTCAATAGTCGATATGTTACGCCACAATGATTCTGAGCACAAGCAATGTGATCTTTAGTTCTCAGTAGCATTGTCGTTGCCAGTAGCATTCTGTGAGAAGTAAGTGAATGAGTTGAATGTTTGTCACTCTGCCGAGTGGTCTGCAAACAGCCTGCCGAGCACAGAGATAAAGAGACAGACGATGATGAATTTAGGAAATATGATTCGGTAATGTGTAATTTCAGAAGTGTTATGACTTACGGGTAATTTTGTTGCTCTATTTCTTGCCTGCGCGTAATGTAGGATGTGTTTGGGAAACGAGAAGCTTAGTGAGATTTTTCTTTACCGATTCTGGTTAGTTTTACTGTTCAGACGTGACCAAGTTAATCTGTTCACATGGCTTGCACTCAGAAGGTATACAGGGTGACCCATTTATCTTGACCAGATGCAAATTACAAAATGTTCAATCAAATGTTCTTTAGCCGTCAGGGGGACATCAGTCAGCATGATTGCCTTCATTGTAGCTTAGGTTTTTACAAAGATGTGAACAGCGGTATGAATTTTTTAAATGACACTCTGTATTTTTTATTCGGTAATTCATTTCCTCTCCTAAAGACCTATTCAGAAATGTATCACAGTGTACCATTCACTGAAACACAACGTTATTAATTACGTAACACAACATTGACTTTGAGTCCGGGATCACAAACTCGTCCACTTGCAGGAGACGTCAGAAAACAAATTAAAACCAAGCAAAAACATAGCACAAAGTTGACTTTGACTCTCCTGTACCATTGACCAGGAGTGGAACATTCAAAGGTGCTCAGAGTGGTGACCCTGGACACCGATACACTGGTGCACTCGTTGAATGAAAGAATTATTTACTGCTTCCAGTGTTGCCTGCTGAAGAGAATAACAAGCAGGCACGATACGTTCCTGCATGACCTCTGGAGTTGTTTGCATGTCGCGATAGACAACGCCTTTAATGCATGCCCAAAGAAAAAAGTCCACAGGATTTAAATCAGGAGACCTAGCAGGCCAAGTAACTGTTCCTCCTCGACCAATCCATCTGGCAGGATACCTTTGGTTCAGAACACAACATGCACGCAAGGCATTATGTGCTGGATATCCATCCTGTTGATACCACATAAATATTCTGGTTCATAGCGGCACTTCATCCAGAAGAGGACGAAGAATTCGTCTGAGGAAGCTGGCATACGCTGTGCCGTTTAGACTAACATTGATGATAAGGGCCAATAATTGTAGTACCAAGGATCCTACACCAGACGTTAACTCTCCATTGACGTTGATGTTCCACCTGTCTAAGTCATCGTGGGTTTTCGCTGGACCAATAATGCATGTTCCTTGTAAATCCTGTCCTTTGTTTGAGAAGGAACATTCATCGTTAATAGAACATTGGCGAAGAATTCGGGTTGGCGAGGATTTGCTGCTGTGTCCACTGACAGGACTGTACACGATTCTGGAAATCAATTCCCATGCAGTTCTTGATGTAGATGTACATGGTAAGGATACGAGGTACTCTGGTTTTAGGAATGCCAATCTCGTGTTCAAGCTGTCGTGTGCTCACATGTGGATTAATAGTAACAGAAGCGAGAACAGTAACTTCGGCAGCTTCGTCTGTGCGAGTGCTACGACGATTGCGTTGTCGTGGGTTGAAACTTCTCCTTGTCTGAAGCGTCATAACAAGGAGAGAAAAATCCATCGGGTAGGTGGGTTCGCCGGCCGCGGTGGCGGTGCGGTTCTGGCACTGCAGTCCGGAACCGCGATGCTGCTACGGTCGCAGGTTCGAATCCTGCCTCGGGAATGGGTGTGTGTGATGTCCTTAGGTTAGTTAGGTTTAAGTAGTTCTAAGTTCTAGGGGACTTATGACCTAAGATGTTGAGTCCCACAGTGCTCAGAGCCATTTGAACCATTTGAAGCTGGGTTCTTGTCAGGATACCGCTCTCTGTACAGTTCCGCTGCCTGCGTAGCATTTCGCCTACCTTCAACAACAACAACAACAACAACAACTATAATAATAATAAAAGAAACGTTATGTAGATACAATTTGTAGGAAGGACAGCCTTTACTGTATGCCTACTCTACACAACAGTATTTAAAAGGATAAAACTACTGTACTAAATGTATCCGTACATAAGAGAACAGTATTGCAATTACTGTTCTGCTAGCTTACATTCCCCACAGATGAGTAACATTTCTACCTTCTCTTCGTTGGTGTACATTCTACTCACACAACCCTTCAACTGACGATGGTTGACGGAATGACGTGTGTGCATTCTTCATATGTTTACATTTGTCCTCTGTCAACGTCAGCACGTAGATGTGTTCCATTGCCCCGAGTACCTGCACATAGCGCTGAAAGCTTCAACGTCATTGTTGTGTTATGTAATTAATAACGTGGTGTTTCAGTGAATGGTACACTGTGATACCTTTTTGAATACGTCCTTAGGAGAGGAAATGAATTACGGAATAGAAAATACAGGGTGCCACTGAAAAAATTCATACCGCTGTTCATATCATTGTAAAAAACAAAGCTACAGCTACAATGATTGATGTCCCTGATGTGTTGGCAGAAGAGCCAACACCATGTTGCTAGAGGAGGCCGAAATGCACGCGTTAAAGCTCACGCAGGCTTGCGTGAGGTCTGGAACTGTTAAGGGAATTATAGTAGCAAATAAAGTACGTAGTTGATGTAATACTTAACTTTAATCCATAATTGGAGAACATCGCTCTTGATGATACATTAAGTACAATCTCAATATAAACTGGTAATGGCGCCTTGCTAGGTCGTAGCAAATGACGTAGCTGAAGGCTATGCTAACTATCGTCTCGGCAAATGAGAGCGTATTTGTCAGTGTAGCTTCGCTAGCAAAGTCGGCTGTACAACTGGGGCTAGTGCTAGGACGTGTCTCTAGAACTGTCGTGTGGCGGCGCTCGGTCTGCAATCACTGACAGTGGCGACACGCGGGTCCGACGTATACTAACGGACCGCGGCCGATTTAAAGGCTGCCACCTAGCAAGTGTGGTGTCTGGCGGTGACACCACATTCCTCCCCCGCAAATCGGCGGACGGCTGTGGTATAAGGCTTCCGCCCGTCGTGGAGAGGACCCCATGTTGACGTAGGCGACGAGGTGGGGAGCCTAACAACAGGCGAGGCTGTGCCACCCGCACCCTGCCATTCGGTCCGAGGGGAGCTAGGAAACGCCTGAAAAACTAGTCCAGGGTGCACGCCAACATGCGGTGTATGCGTCCGTAGATAGTCAGGAGGAGCCGACCTCCATCGGGTCGGAGCACCCGACGGGCGAAGACCACAGATGGTCCGGAGCGGGCAAGAGTTCCATGGAGGAGGACAACTGGTCACGGCAAGCGATCGGCTGCGCGTGACCCAGGGAGGCGCCCGGCGGTTGCAGCGATGTGTCCACTGTGGGCGTCGCCGGCGAGAGAACAGGCGGCGGCGGCGGCGCGTCGCCATAGGGCAAAATTGAAGGCAGCGTCGGTAACACCTGGGGATGAGGCGAGCCAGTAGATGGGTCCCCAGGGCGCTGACCGGACGGCACCGTCGCTGAAAGCAGACGGGGAGCGGCAGATCCCGTGCGACGACAGAGGCGCAGCTGATTGAGATGCCGACGCACCTCACCAGAGGCCCCCAAAACCAGATACATAGCGCGGCCGAGGCAGCGAAGAATGCGCCCTGCGAGCCAACGCCGTGAACCGCGATAGTTGCGATAGTATACAACGTCGCCAGGGGCAAAAGAAGGTGTCTGCCGCTGCACAGGAACCTGATGCGGCGGATGTAGCAAAGACATCAAGGTTCGATGAGGGCGACCATCAAGCAACTCAGCCGGCGAGCGACCATCTCGGGGCTGAGAGCGATACGAGGACAAAAAGATCAATAACGCGTCCTCCCGCGAATGCGACTCTTTCAACTTCAACATCTGTGACTTGAAAGTCCGGACCAAACGTTCAGCGGCATCGTTTGACTGTGGCGAAAACGGCGCGGACGTCAGATGTTGAATACCATTGGCCCTGCAGAAAGACAGAAATTCTTCGGACATGAATTGTGGGCCATTGTCGGAAACAATAGTCTGCGGAAGACCTTCAATGCAAAAGATAGCGGACAACGCTTGGATGGTGGCAGAAGACGCCGTGGAAGACATCCGGACAACAAAAGGAAAATTACTGAATGAATCGACAACAACCAACCATCGAGCATTCCAGAATGGACCAGCAAAATCGATGTGTAAGCGTTGCCAAGGGGAAGTGGCTTTTGGCCATGCAAAGAATTTCCGCGGCGTTGCGGATTGATGTTCGGCACACGCCATGCAAGAAGAGCACATATTCGTAATCGCAGCATCGATTCCAAAACAAGTACAGTGCTGACGAGCAAGTTGTTTCGCTCGCACTATACCCCAATGTCCTTGGTAGAGAAGCTTTAAGACAGAGGACTGTAACGAACGTGGGACCACGACCCTGGACTGATCAGTATCAGAACGCAACAGCAAAACACTACGTCGCACAAAAAGTCTCTCCCAGTGAGCAAAAAATCTGCGAACCAACGGATCCTCGATCCGTGACTTTGACAAGGGCCATTGCGTGGCAACAAAACACAAAACGGTAGCAAGGACAGGGTCAGCAGCTGTGGCCGTAGCTACTCGACAAAAATCAATCGGAAACGATTCGACCACGTCATCGGTTTCAGAATCAACGAACATGCAAGCAAGTTCGGAGGAATCGAATGCTCTATCCTCAGCAACAGGCAAACGGGACAACGCATCGGCGTTTCCGTGCTTGGCAGTGGACCGATACAAGATATCGTAGCGGTACTGCGAGAGGAAAATAGACCAGCGAATGAATTTCTGCGCTGTACGTGGAGGTACAGGCTTGGTCGGATGAAAAAGCGATGTCAAAGGTTTATGGTCTGTGATGATGGTAAAGTTACGACCATACAAGAAATCATGAAACTTAGTAACACCAAATACGAGAGCCAAGCTTCTTTCTCGATCTGTGAATAATTTCGTTGCGCAGACGAGAGCAATTTGGACGCAAAGGCAATAGGGCGATCATGCGAGCCACCTTTGTGCGCAAGCACAGCACCGATCCCGAAATCCGATGCATCCACCATCAACAAAAGGGGTTTCTGGGGATCGAATGGCGTAAGGCAAGTATTGGAAAGCAACGCCGATTTCAACTGGCGAAAGGCGCGTCGCATTCCGTTGTCCAGACGAACGGAACACCTTTACGGCGTAAGCGATGAAGCGGAGCTGAAATGGAAGAGGCGTGGCGCACATATCTGTTATAGTAATTGATTTTTCCCAGGACACTCTGTAGCTGCTTCAAATTCCGCGGCGAAGGCAAGTCTTGTATGGCACAGAGGTGCTCGGGACTGGGATGTATGCCTTTGGCATTGAGTACATGTCCCAGATATGGCAAATCACGAGCAAAAAACACACATTTGTCCTTCCGCAAGCGAAGACCATTTAGTCGCAAGACCTGAAATAATGTTCTGAGATTGGCTAAATGTTCTTCTTCCGTCTTTCCGGAGATCACAATATCGTCCAGATAGTTTGCTGCAGTAGGGACTGAGGCACAAACAGTTTGCAGATATTGCTGAAACAATGCAGGGGCTGATGCACACCCGAATGGCAGTCGTTTGAATCAGTACAAACCAAGATGCGTGTTAACCACCAAGACTCGCTGGGATTCTTCGTCCACCGGTATTTGCAAGTACGCATCTGCTAGGTCCCACTTCGAAAAATATTTACCCGGGCACAGTTTGTCAAAAAGATCATCCGGGCGGGGTAAAGGAAAAGTTGCAGTCACTAGTTGTGGATTCACTGTTGCCTTGAAGTCCACGCAAAGTCTCAATTTTCCGGAAGGTTTTTGCAAAATTACTAACGGTGATGCCCAGAGAGAAGCCTGCACACGTTCAATGACACCCTGTGATTCCAAATCGTGTAATGTTCTTGCAACCTCCTCACGCAATGCGTGGGGAACATTGCGCGTTCTTAAAAATTTCGGTTTCGCGTCGACTTTCAGTTCCAAATGTGCTTTATAGTTCTTAGCGCAACCGAGGCCCGGTGCAAAAATGTCTGCAAATTCTTCACATAGACGAGAAACACAGTCTGGTTCACTGATAGGACCTGATTGATTATAGACAAGTTAAACAACTGAAATAAATCTAAACCAAACAAGTTCACTGCAGAAGAAGAACGAAGGACGTACAATGACACAAGTTTTGTTTGTCCCTTGTATGTTGCAAGAAGGCTGCACTGTCCTAACACAGGGATCGCTTGTCTGGAATAACTAGTTAGCTTAACATTTGCGGCACGCAATGGAGATTTGCCCAGCTGTTTGTACGTGTCGTGATTGAGTAGGGAAACCGCAGCTCCGGTATCGAGCTGGTACGGTATCACTTTTCCGTCAAAGTCCAAATCTACAATAAGTTTATTGTCCTGCTGACGACAAGAGCGACTGTCTCGCGCAACGTGAACTGACACTGGTACAGACTCACTTGCGACTTGACGGGATTTCCGTCGACGTCGACGCACACTTTTTGTGGGACGAACACAGTCACCGTTAGAGAGAATAGCACTGGGCAGAGTGGAATGAACTACATGAATTCCCATGGGCGAAGGTTCACGATCCTGAGTATTCGTGGTTCGATTCCGGAGCGAAGCAAAGGGCCTGGAATGGTTGTGAGTGTCGAATCGGAGCTTTTTCTGGCAAACACTTTGAACATGTCCTTTTTTATTACAGAAAAAGCAAATAGCTTGGCGTGATGGGCAATTCTCATGCGAATGTCTAGTAGCACACTGCGGGCATGACTTTAGCACTGCATTTGCTTGCTTGCGCGGCACACGTAGCAGAGAGCCTGGTGGCAGCTGCGCGGACGAGCGCGAGGGCTGTTTACTGTTCCGTGCAGCGCGCCCGGAGGGGCCGGTTAATGTGACACACAGCTGGCGAAGTTTCAAATGATTCCTGAGCAAAGTCAAGTGTGTCCTGCCGATCCAATATGTCTATCACTTGTTGAAGGGAGGGATTGACTAGTTTCAAAATCTGTTCCCTTATGCGAACATCAGAAACGTTCTGTGCAATTGCATCACGCACCATAGTATCTGAATAAGTGAGTCCACATTCACACTCAAAAGCACAATCCCCAGTAAGGCCTTGCAAAGTTGCAACCCACTCTCTATTAGTCTGACCGGCCGTACGTTTTGTACGAAAGAACGTATACCATTTGGCAACTACATTGACTGAGTCTTTGAAATATGCATCTAAAGCAGACAAAATTTTGTCGTAGGACAGAGTTGCTACGTCGCTTCGAGGAAACAATTTCACTATCACATGGTACGTCTGCACCCCTACTGAGGAAAGGAGATAAGGCTGCCGCTCGTTACCTTGAATTCTGTAGGCGGCGAGATGGAATCCAATTTGGCGTGACCACTCCGTCCAGCTTTCCAGTGCCGCATCAAAAGGACGAAACGGTGGTGCAACTTCGTGTTGAGGCTGCGGTAGCGGTGAAGCGGCGGCTGCCGCATCGTTTTGCAGTGCACATTGACCCTGGACGAGCTGTCCAAGGGCATCCAATAAGGCCTGCGTCTGCTGATTCTGCAAGCGATAAAATTCGGACAGTACATCTGGAGATTGCGGCGAAGCCATGACACAAGTAATTTAAGCAAGTATAAAGAAGAAGACCGTTATCCCATCCTCGTCGCCATGTGATGTGTTGGCAGAAGAGCCAACACTGTGTTGCTAGAGGAGGCCGAAATGCACGCGTTAAAGCTCACGCAGGCTGGTGTGAGGTCTGGAACTGTTAAGGGAATTATAGTAGCACATAAAGTACGTAGTTGATGTAATACTTACCTTTAATCCATAATTGGAGAACATCGCTCTTGATGATACATTAAGTACAATCTCAATATAAACTGGTAATGGCGCCTTGCTAGGTCGTAGCAAATGACGTAGCTGAAGGCTATGCTAACTATCATCTCGGCAAATGAGAGAGTATTTGTCAGTGTAGCTTCGCTAGCAAAGTCGTCTGTATAACTGGGGCGAGTGCTAGGACGTCTCTCTAGACCTGCCATGTGGCGGCGCTCGGTCTGCAATCACTGACAGTGGCGACACGCGGGTCCGACGTATACTAACGGACCGCGGCCGATTTAAAGGCTACCACCTAGCAAGTGTGGTGTCTGGGGGTGACACCACAGTCCCCCTGACGGCTAAAGAATATTTGATTGAAACATTTTGTAATTTGCATCTGCACAAATAGTTATTTAGGATGGTCAAGTTAATAGGACACCCTGTAGATTTGCGATTCGTTTAGCACTTCAGTAATTAATTTCATGCCAGACTCATATTTGTCGTAATAAGTAGGTTTTATGAAGATTATTATAACTGTCAAGGAATGTATCAGAGCTTCAGTATAATTTTTGAATGCTAGTCTCTCTACATCATTCAATATGCAATATCCTCCACCGCCTCCTCACGACTTTTACTTTTTGATTGTGTGTCACCGCGTTTCACACTGTTGCACATACTTACAGCCGAAGCTTCATGTGCTCAGCATAGCTGCATGTCCTTGCATTGCACTGTGCAAGGATTTTCTTTCATTAAGCGAGTTTACTGCTGCGCTGTATTTTCTCATGTTCATCACTTACGAGTAGTACCGAGTTTATGTTGCCACAGGTAAGCCACAAAAATTTGTCAGGACCAGTTTAAAATCACAGTCAGGATGCAGTTAAATGATTGTTATGCATTGTATTTTAAAATTATTATCATATTTACTTTAGGTAAAGATCAGTTAAGATTTCTTATGTAGATAGACTTATGCTTACACTGCAGTGCACATTTGGGTGTGCATTATCTAGCGTATGGAATTTTATTTAGTCAGTTGCTTACATAGAATAACAGGATATTTTTACATAACATTTTTCGTTACTTATTCTTTGAAAATTATATTTGTGATTTCGTGAAGCATTTTTATTCTGATAGTTTTGTGTGATGGAATTGCTAGTCACGTATTGCTGCAACACTATCCACTGTTCTGCACAATACATTCACAGAAAATTTTATTCAACAAACAGTTTTACATTTTTTAATTAATTTGGTAAATGTTAATTCAAATACAGGTATACAGTATGAGATGGTTTTGGCGACTCGTTCTTATCAGATAGAATTTCTATAAGTACGCCAATTCCATTGATTAGCATTGCAAAACAGACACACGACATTATAAAGAACAGGAAAACCATTTCAGCACAGCTTTTTGGTTCACAACTTCCAGTATGTTATTTATTTTTATTCACAAATGTTACATTGTATTAAAACTTAAACGTATGAAAGCAGTACACACAAAAATTAAATTTTCTGTTGAACTGGTTGAAAAGGTGTACAGTATTAACGATCCTGACCTCACAGTGGCCAAGAGAAACGGTAAACCCTTAGTTTCCGTGCAGGTAAACAACGAGCACAGATACAAGGGGAAGACCAGCTTGAAGACAAACAGCTGCCACATTACGTCCGCATCTCCAGAAGCAACGTGGGGCCTGGTGGTCTAGCGGTAAGACGGCTTCATGTAAACTTGTGCTCCAATCCCGGTCGGGCCACAGATTTTTCAGTCTGCCTTTTCACCTTGCTTTCGCGTTTCATTCATCTTAATATCATTACATTGACAGGATGACATTACAAATGAACAACCTCCATCGAAAACTGCTTATTAATTTCACAATGCTGAGAAACAAATGTTTACAGTAACAATATACAGCACACAATAGCACGGAAGATAAACCGGATAGCAGTGATCCCCCCCCCTCCCCCAAGCAGGGAAAAACAAAACTGTCAGTCAAAATGCTAGTACACAGAATAGTAGTTAATAAAACTGGGAAACTTACAATAGCTGTAGTTCAGTACGTGAACTATAAAGGCAAAATTAATTATGTTACAGTTGATGCCAGCTGATACTTATTACAGAAATTCTGTAGTCTTAGTTCATGGGTTCATGGGAAAATTCGTAACCCAAACACGAACTTCGATACCCCAGGGATTTGTATTATGACATACTTTTTAATGCTTACATCGATGACATTACATTAGAACAAGGCGACAAGCTAACATAGTTGGCTGATGTGGGGTAAAGGCGGCTTTGGTGTGCTTTTGATATTAATTAAATTGTGACAACTGATTGATTTATGAACATAACCTATTGTTCTGCTAAGTCATCCTGCATGTAACCTCTACCCCTCCTCGCCCAAAGGGTCCCTTGACCTATTATTCTGTTACTTGGTTCCCCCTGTGGTTGATTTATGACATCCTGGAGATAATCAATCCTTATGAAAATCCATCTCCCCTTCCCCCTCCTCCCCCCCCCCCCCTTCCCCTGGGAAAAAAAAGCAAAGCAATCCGTCTTCAAGCCACAAGTGGTCCATCGGGACCATCTGACCGCCATGTCATTCTCAGCTGAGGATGCAGATAGGAGGGGCGTGTGGTCAGCACACCGCTCTTTCGGTCGTTACGATGACTTTCTTTGACTGGAGCCGCTACTATTTGGTCGAGTTGCTTATCAGTTGGCATCATGAGGCTGAGTGCACCCCGAAAAATGGGAACAGCGCATGGCGGCCGGGATGGTCACCCACCCAAGTGATCTGACGAAAAACCGTGTATCCACTGCGGCAACGCCGTTGCCTTCCCTCTGGGAAATGGGACAATTTTTTTCCTCATCCCCTCCCAGTTCATTTCTGAACCACTTTTCCCCCTCCAGCCGGCCGGTGTGGCCGTGGGGTTAAAGGCGCTTCAGTCTGGAACCGCGTGACCGCTGCGGTCGCAGGTTCGAATCCTACCTCGGGCATGGATGTGTGTGATGTCCTTAGGTTAGTTAGGTTTAATTAGTTCTAAGTTCTAGGCGACTGATGACCTCAGAAGTTAAGTCGCATAGTGCTCAGAGCCATTTTGTCCCCCTCCTAGGAAATCCCTTGCCCCTCCCCACTTCACCCCTCCTGTCCCCCAGTCTGGAAGCTGACAGGAAAAAGACTGCTGAGCTGCTGGACGGGACAGATGTAAGGTGGTGTCCTTATTTATATACCTTATTTTTGAGGCTGTTATCCTACTGCTGGTTTGTATTACAGCTGCCTCTTCACTCCGTCATCACCCATACTCATTTTTGCGAACCCCACCCCCACTTTTTTCGATCGTGTGTGTGTATGTTTGTTTCGAAGTTTGAAAGCCGACTACTCTTGTCCTACAGCCGCCCCCCCCCCCCCCTAGTCTCTGCACCCCTGCCCCACTTTCTCCGATCGCGTGTGTATGCGTTCGTCTTCCTGACTGCCCTAGTACACAATACCACTCGAAATTAGCAGGACATTGCTAAAATGATAACTGAAACAATCCTATAAACTGGTCTACACATAGAAAAACGCTTTGAAAATGGTCTGATCATAACTGCGTATTATGAAAAGACTTCGAACTACATATAGAAAAAATTCGAAGAAGATAGACCTTGTTCTTGGCGGGAAATAGTCCATTTGCACTACTCTTTCAAATTAATTGTTTAACAGTTTACAGGAGTGAAATAAACGGCTTAAAAAACTTACCACCACTTTATGATGTTTCTTCTCCATAATAACATTTATTTTCATCTGAGAATTGCACACAAACATTTTGAAAATATAGCAGTTACATCTGCGCCGCAAATAGATCGTAGCGCTAAATACATCCGAGATATTGTACACACCAACGTTTGAGAACACAAGCACACTCCTCCAACATAATGTTTCCACTAAACAAATCAGTCGGAAGAAACCTACTGGTCGCACACATTTGGGATCAAAATTGTGTCGTGACTGCCAGGGAGTGGCGGCTTTGCTGGTTGGGAGAGGCCGACACATGCATCCTCCATTTCGACAATTGTGCAGAGACATCGCCACATGCTGGCCGTACCAGAAGCTCGAAAGCTGGATATACAGTCACTGTGACCGATCAGTTTAAATGGGGGGGGGGATAACCGTTCAGGGCAAACACTCGCCATATTGCATCTTCTCAGCCGGCCGCAGTGGCCGAGCGGTTCTAGGCGCATCAGCCTGGAACCGCGCTACCGCTACGGTCGCTGCTTCGAATCCTGCCTCGGGCATGGATGTGTGTGGTGTACTTAGGTTAGTTTGGTTTAAGTAGTTCTAAGTTCTCAGATGTTAAGTCCCATAGTGCTCAGAGCCATTTGAACCATAATCTTCTCATACAACCCACACTTCCGCTTCTACTGCCATTCAACCAATAGTTCTGTAGTCACCCTTTCAGAAGGCGCTGTGGTTGCTGTCGCTGGGACTTTTCCCTGTGGCTGCGGGCAAAACCAGAAAGGTCAGAACCCTTCTTTGTACCTGCCACCTGCGCAAGACTAGACCGAGGACACTGCGATACAACCAGGCGTGCCTTGGATGTACTAATCCCAATGCAGATTCACCATCTTACAAAATCCAGTTTACCAAATCCAGAACGGGTATGTTGTTGTCGACACAGCTCGAATTTCTCACGCAAAATGTCGATTTCTTCTTTTATTGTGAGCTATTTTCTAAGACAGAAGAAATCTGGGCACATACGCGTTTTCAAGGTGCTGAAATATCTTTACTTGTTGTGAAAACCCTATATAACTATAAGGCGTAGGGTGCATTTTCTATAAGAGTTCTCTCATCAGTTAAAAAATTTGTCTTATCAGCGTAAAATCTGTTAAATCCCGCATCACAGGATTAGAGTATTAAATTCATTTTTGGCTCATGATGGAGTGCTAACAGAGTTTTCTGTCAGTCAAAGAATGCCTCCTCACTTTCGAACTCTTACAGCAGCCAGATGCCTCGTCACCTACAAAGGCTATTAAGGCAGCAGCAAGGAGAAATTGTTAATATCAGGTTTATACTACGTATCACTTTAGCTGTTGTCGATGACGGACGAGCAAACTACCGTGGTCGGATCTCTTTAATATTTTTGTCACGTTTTCCTGAATTTTACGTATTTTACATCAATTTTGCATTTTCTTGTAATTTCTACGTCTACATCTACATCTACATCCATACCCCGCAAGCCTCCTGACGGTGTGTGGCGGAAGGTACCCTGAGTACCTCTATCGGTTCTCCCTTCTATTCCAGTCTCGTATTGTTCGTGGAAAGAAGGATTGTCGGTATGCTTCTGTGTGGGCTCTAATCTCCCTGATTTTATCCTCATGGTCTTTTCGCGAGGTATACGTAGGAGGGAGCAATGTACTGCTTGACTCTTCGGTGAAGGTATGTTCTCGAAACTTCAACAAAAGCCCGTACCGAGCTACTGACCGTCTCTCCTGCAGAGTCTTCCACTGGAGTTTATCTACCATCTCCGTAACGCTTTCGCGATTACTAAATGATCCTGTAAAGAAGCGCGCTGCTCTCCGTTGTATCTTCTCTATCTCTTCTATCAACCCTATCTGGTACTGATGCGACACCGGTCAGCAGCATTCAAACAGTGGGCGAACAAGCGTACTGTAACCTACTTCCTTTGTTTTCGGAGTGGATTTCATTAGGATTCTTCCAATGAATCTCAGTGTGGCATCTGCTTTACTGACGATAAATTTTATATGCTCATTCCATTTTAAATCACTCCTAATGCCTACTCCCAGATAAATTATGAAATTAACTGCTTCCAGTTGCTGACCTGCTATTTTGTAGCTAAATGATAAGGGATCTATCTTTCTGCGTATTTGCCGCACATTACACTTGTCTACATTGAGATTCAATTGCCATTACCTGCACCATGAATCAATTCGTTGCAGATCCTCCTGCATTTCAGTACAATTTTCCATTGTTACGACCTCTCGATATACTACAGCATCGTCCACAAAAAGCCTCAGTGAACTTCCGATGTTATCCACAAGGTCATTTATATATATTGTGTATAGCAACGGTCCTACGACACTCCCCTGCGGCACACCTGACATCACTCCTACTTCGGAAGACTTCTCTCCATTGAGAGTTTCAACGGATTTTATCCAGTTACTCGAGTTCAAAACCACTGCTCTCAAACGACTTCTCGATTCAACAAAACGTCTCATCTTGGTGATCTCGTAGCGCTGTCAGCCAATGACATTAAAGCATGGTTCTCAATTTTTGTATCATTGCTAAACCACAACCCTCCACTACTCTCTGGTGCTATATACAGGGTGTCTCAAAAATGACCGGTATATTTGAAACGACAATAAAAACTAAACGAGCAGCGATAGAAATACACCGTTTGTTGCAATATGCTTGGGACAACAGTACATTTTCAGGCGGACAAACGTTCGAAATTACAGTAGTTACAATTTTCAACAGATGGCGCTGCAAGTGATGTGAAAGATATAGAAGACAACGTAGTCTGTGGGTGCGCCATTCTGTACGTCGTCTTTCTGCTGTAAGCGTGTGCTGTTCACAACGTGCAAGTGTGCTGTAGACAACATGGTTTATTCCTTAGAAGAGAGGATTTTTCTGGTGTTGGAATTCCACCGCCTAGAACACAGTGTTGTTGCAACAAGACGAAGTTTTCAACGGAGGTTTAATGTAATCAAAGGACCGAAAAGCGATACAATAAAGGATCTGTTTGAAAAATTTCAACGGACTGGGAACGTGACGGATGAACGTGCTGGAAAGGTAGGGCGACCGCGTACGGCAACCACAGAGGGCAACGTGCAGCTAGTGCAGCAGGTGATCCAACAGCGGCCTTGGGTTTCCGTTCGCCGTGTTGCAGCTGCGGTCCAAATGACGCCAACGTCCACGTATCGTGTCATGTGCCAGAGTTTACACCTCTATCCATACAAAATTCACACGCGGCAACCCCTCAGCGCCGCTACCATTGCTGCACGAGAGACATTCGCTAACGATATAGTGCACAGGATTGATGACGGCGACATGCATGTGGGCAGCATTTGGTTTACTGACGAAGCTTATTTTTACCTGGACGGCTTCGTCAATAAACAGAACTGGCGCATATGGGGAACCGAAAAGCCCCATGTTGCAGTCCCATCGTCCCTGCATCCTCAAAAAGTACTGGTCTGGGCCGCCATTTCTTCCAAAGGAATCATTGGCCCGTTTTTCAGATCCGAAACGATTACTGCATCACGCTATCTGGACATTCTTCGTGAATTTGTGGCGGTACAAACTGCCTTAGACGACACTGCGAACACCTCGTGGTTTATGCAAGATGATGCCCGGCCACATCGCACGGCCGACGTCTTTAATTTCCTGAATGAATATTTCGATGATCGTGTGATTGCTTTGGGCTATCCGAAACATACAGGAGGCGACGTGGATTAGCCTCCCTATTCGTCAGACATGAACCCCTGTGACTTCTTTCTGTGGGGACACTTGAAAGACCAGGTGTACCGCCAGAATCCAGAAACAATTGAACAGCTGAAGCAGTACATCTCATCTGTATGTGAAGCCATTCCGCCAGACACGTTGTCAAATGTTTCGGGTAATTTCATTCAGAGACTACGCCATATTATTACTACGCATGGTGGATATGTGGAAAATATCGTACTATAGAGTTTCCCAGACCGCAGCGCCATCTGTTGTTGAAAATTGTAACTACTGTAATTTCGAAAGTTTGTCCGCCTGAAAATGTACTGTTGTCCCAAGCATATTGCAACGAACGGTGTATTTATATCGCTGCTCGTTTAGTTTTTATTGCCGTTTCAAATATACCGGTCATTTTTGAAACACCCTGTACATTTAGACATATCGTGAAACTTGTTACAGTGCCTACATGACAAAAATATATTCATAGTGCTGCTCCGCGAATAAGTATAGATGTGGGTTTGGGGAGCTGTAAATTTCGCACAGCTTTGGCTGGAAGGTAGTTATTAAGGGACCGATTGGCACATCGGATGGCAGGTACGGGCGACATTGATATTTAGCAAACGATTCTGCCAGGCAGGCTTACGGCACCGCTCACATGCTAGATGCCACTTCCTGGAGGGCGCTATACACAAGTGTGAAATAATCAGGGCAGCAGAGGCCACTGACGTGCTGTAAAGAATCCATACGTTGCAGTTACAACAGCGCCTAGCGACTTGTATGTAGGGACCAAAGCTGGCTGAGGAAAGCTGAAGCTGTAATTATTAACGAGCACTCCACTTGTCCCCTCCAAAGGAAATACGTCAGAGGCATAGGGAAAAGACATATAAATAAACGAGCCTGTGGGCTCAAATGAGGCAATCGTGTCGCCATTCTGTCCGCGTCTAGAACAAGAGAGAATGACAATTGTTGAAGTTACAGGCCAACCACAACAGTGGATGTCGGCAGCCAGCCGGCCCGCTGAAGCTATCTCCAACCTCTGCTGCACGGACGCGTCATAGCTGTGGCGGGGCTCGCTGCATCTTGGAGCTGCACTGGCACAGGAGCGAGAGGACTGCACTACTCCACTCTGCGAGTGACATCGCCCTCCGGACTGCAAGCTGCTATCCACAGGGGAGGGGCTGGGGCGTGGACTCGCGCCTCCTCGGTGCAGAGCTGACTGATCTCTGATCGAGCTGCACTGGGCAGATGGTCGAAGCTGCTAACGATCACTACAACGACGGCAGTCGGCTGTTCCCCTTTGACGCTCTGCATGGGGTCCACGAGTCGCGCTTGAGGGCGCAGTGGGCTGTTTTCTGGGCCATCAGGTGCAGCAACAAATGCGCCTGCTACTTAGCCGTGGCATGAATAGGAATGTTACGTCCTCAAGGCCGGGCGACAGGGCACCGGCGCTGCAGAGTCTGGTACTGGCGTAGGCGCTTACACACGCACGCACGATGTGCGGCGCCATCGCCGAGTTAAGCAGAAGGCCCACTGTGTACCGTCGATGTAATAAAGTCAGTGACGCACTAGCCAGTGTTTCTCTGCAATATGTTGTGTTCGTCCATGTCCAACAAAACGTTTTGGTGAGAGAGCTGATTTTGGTGAGTGGTGAGTGAGGCAGTTGTATTTGACGTTACTTATCTAACTTGTCGTAAATTATAGTGGCTGATGTGGCTTCTCAATAATTATATAACAGAAAAATCATCGCGTTTCAGATTTTAACTTACGTAGCCAATGTGAATACCATGAGCTTCAATTGACGATCGACACTAGTATTACGTAAAAAGGGGATGTAACAGATGAGACTTCTGCAGTTCTGAGTGAAGCCTCATGCGCTCAAAAATGCGGCTTCGCGTACGTTCATTACCTTTTCGGTGTTCGTCAGGGGGCGGCGGCCGGCTGATATAACCAAATACTTAATGCTTTCAGCGTCAGCTCCACTGCACTTCCTGTAAAAGAATCTTAATACTAATTAAATTTAGTGGGAGGGGTTCAAGGCTTTCCTATTTAAGTTAGCTGGTAAAATAACGTCGAAAAAGCAGTTAAGTTTACCATTGGAAATTTTATTCTACTCACAAAACATTGTTTATAAATTGCACTATTAATAAAAGGAATTATTTTAATACAAGATGATAAAAACCAACTGCGTTCAACAAAAATGTGAACGAATATTCCCTTAATGGGTTTCCAAGTTCTACAATGGATCGAAGGATGACCTCTGCCATATCACAGCTATAATCTAGGTTTAAATTAAGTTTCACAAAAGAGAAAACTATCAAAATGGTCTTCAATGACCCTCAATTATCTTTAATTACTTATCTAACTTGTCGTAAATTACAGTGGCTGATGTGGCTTCTCAATAATTATATAACAGAGAAATCATCGCGTTTCAGATTTTAACTTACGTAGCAAATGTGAATACCATGAGATTTAATTGACGATCGACACTAGTATTACGCAAAACGGCGGTGTAACAGATGAGACTTCTGCAGTTCTGAGTGAAGCCTTATGCGCTCAAAAATTCGGCATCGCGTGCGTTCATTACCTTGTCGTTGGTTATGCAGCGTCAGAGGGCGGCGGGCGACGCAGCTTCATACAGCTCGCCGTCTCGGAAGCAACTTTCTCCTAACTTCTCCTTACTACAATTTACCG
This sequence comes from Schistocerca cancellata, assembly GCF_023864275.1. NCBI lineage: Eukaryota > Metazoa > Arthropoda > Insecta > Orthoptera > Acrididae > Schistocerca > Schistocerca cancellata. The sequence continues at coordinate 196,090,200 of NC_064628.1, forward strand.
AAGTTGGTTTAAAAAAAAAACTATCTGGCTGTGTTTTCATCTGACCAATCAGGGTCTCAATGTTAACCTTAAGCTCTGCATACAAAAATTCTGTCTATCCAATGAGAAACGTTATACTTTCCGTGGTGGGGCAATGTTTTTCAAGTTAGCAATGTAACAGAGATGCGAAAAAGTCTTACGCTAAAACTTGCAGCTGGTGTGGCCCTTTTAGTGTTATCGTAAGATCTATACTGTTCTTCTGGAGGGCTATATCTCTTAACATGGGCTGGGGGTGGTCCTGGTGGTTACTTTTCGTGGTGGGGCAATGTTTTTAAAGTTTGCAACGCAACAGAGACGCGAAAAAGTCTCACGCTAAAACTTGCGGCTGGTGTGGGCCTTTTAGTGTTATCCTAAGATCTATACTGTTCTTCTGGAGGGATCTAGCTTTTAACGTGGGGTGGGGTGGTCCTGGTAGTTAGCTGGCAACGTGGGTGTCCGTCCCTTATCATAGGGCCTTCTAGCTTAACACGGTTCTGCTCTCGGCTTCTGTTCTTGTTTCTCCCCTCGGAACGGCGTCTGTCTCACGGTGGGAAAGTATGACATGCATATAGGCATTCTTGTGTTAGTCTGTGGTATTCCATTTGCTCACTCGTTACTCGTATTACTTTGGTTAATTTAATGTCACGATTTATTTGGAGCTATGTGACATGCTACTGGATTAGCTTATCATGTCAGGGTTTTCATGGAAGGTGTTGGATTTGCCTGACACCTTACATATCACCACCCTTCGAACTTATATGTGCACTGAAGTTAGGCAATGATTGAATCGTTGTCCACGTCAGTCAAAAATTATTCCTTTATCTAAATTTTGTTGCCTACTGTTCAGCCACGTTATTCTGGTTCTGTGCTACTTTGTATTACTAATTTATATTTTTATATTCTTCCACATTATTCTCAAAAATATGTTTATATTGACAAGAGAAGAATATTTTTATGCTATTATTATTATTATTAATTTTTAATTATTTTCTTTCTTTATTTAAGTATGAAGTTTGTTTTTTAAGAAGTTTGTTATCGAAAGTGAGCAGTCTTTCACATCGATTTTCTTAGAAATATTTTTTTAATAAATGTAGTAATTAAGTAAAATCTATTCCCAACACATTTTCTAAATATCATGTACAAGTAAAATGTTTTTGTTTCTAGACACTCATTTCAACATTGTTACGCTAACAAATAAGAATTATTTCCAAGAATTGCTTTGACAAAGAAATATACATACACAAGTATTGAGATATTATCCTAACAAATGGTACAAATGTAAAAAAAAATGGAAAACATCCAACAAGATAATTTTTTATTCTTTGTTTTTATTAGGAGAAAATAAGTAAAATATAGTTATTCTTTTATTTTTATGAGGAGAAAATAAGTGGCATATAGTTCTAGTGTTTATTATGCCTTACTTTTGTTCTTTATATACTGTCCATTTCAGAACTAATGACTATTTTTATCGATAGTCTATTTTTTACTTAAGTCCATAGTCAATGACTGTTATTTTGCAGTTTATTAGCTGTCTGGTGTGCTTAACTTATTTAGTTTTTCACATGTTTCTTTTGCACAATTCCTACAACACATAATTTGATTTCACACATTCACATAATCCTATGAATGTTTAAGCATGAGGTTGGCGAATGCTTTTGCACGAAGGTGATGGACTTGAGCGAGATGGATGTGGGCAAATATTTGATGTACAGCTTCGTTCGTCGTTCCTTGTTGGCTTTGCAAGTGTGTGTTGCTGTTGTGGAGGTCCCATAATGGAATGGAGCTGTGAGTGCAGAATCTCGTGGTTTACTGGCTTTGTATGCGTGAAAGTCATCGTTATGTGTCGCTGAAAGCGGTCATTTTTCGTTGTTATACTTCGCAGACGACTAGTTCACAATAGGATAGGGATTTGGGAAGGTATGTCGTCTATTCTAGACCCATCTTCTTTCTTGATCTCAATCTTGCGAATCTTCAACTTCTGTTCTTCCTGCTTTTTCTCTGCTTCTTACTTGCTTCTTGGTTCTTCTCTGGGCAGGATATGGAAATATTTATTGATAACTAGTCGCTTTGAAGTTCTCCTCTTAGTAACAGTTTGATAAATTGCTTGGACGTGTCATTTTTACTTTGTGGAAGTTTTCTTCAGTTTCGTGCATCAGCGTGCTGTTTAATAGCAGTAGTGTGACTTTTACACATATTTTTTTGCCAGTGGTGGCTTGTCCAAGTGGTCTTCTCGTCGGACCGTTTTTTGCTCGCTCCGCTGAGTAGGGGCGTTCCAAGACCCTCTTGGCCTTCCATGTTCTGCCACTCTGTGGTTCCGTGTTCTGTCCCAGCAGGGTTCCGCCACCCTGTGGTTCAGCAGATTTACTGCCCACTTCGGCTACAAGGGCCCTCTGTTGGTATTGCTGTCCTTTCCCTTCTCTCGACACTTCTGCCTTGTAGGAATCGTGTCTTGCTAATTACGTCCTTTTCTTTCCTGATACTTCTTGCGTTGCAACTTGTGGGTCGTTGCATCTGGTCTTTGCTGGAGTTTTACATTGATTCTTACAAAAAGTTTTACTTATAATCATCTAACATATGCCTAGTACCTACATTGTTTTACGCCTTCTTAAAAAGCTTTACAAATTTCAGCGCCCTTTCCATGTTACAATTCTAAGATATTTTGAGTCTTAACTTCTACAAGAATCCTCAAATTCGTTTTTTAATTTTGTGTAGTGTCATGGTGTATAGCATTTTAGTATTTCATGCTGTTAGACTATCTACGCTTTATCCCTTCACCTTAATCTATGGTACTATTGGTGTTATTTTTGTTTTTGTTTTTATTGGAACTACTTTCTTTTTCCCACCTTCCTCTCTCTTCATTCTTCTTTCTCCTGACGATCTTATCTGCAACATAATCTTGAAATATTGTGCTGATTATTTACCAGTAATAAAATTAATCTTCACATGGTGAAGTCCTAAGGTTTTGCCTGTTTTTGGGTTCATTAGTTCCACAGCATTATCATGAGCAATTCGGCTAATTATGACAGGTCCTTTGTATGCAGCGTAAAACATGTATTTTCTGTTTCTGTTTGCTGGAGAGATGGTGTGTTTTTACAAACACTTTCTGGCCTACTGAGAATGTTCTTTTAATTGCTGTTCTATCTCCTCTCTCTTTTCTTTTATGGCTGCCTTTCTCATGTTGGAGAGCGCTGTTGCTATGACTTGTTTGTGCTGTCTACGTGGTACAATAGGAAATCTAACATTTTCTCTGGTTATGTTTGGGGGTTTAATATTTTTCAGTACAGTAACTGGATGAAGTAGTGTAGTGCTATGTGGCATTTCATTTATTACTTCTTGAAAATCTTTAAGGTATACATCCCAAGTGTTGTGTCTTTTGCTGCATATAATCGGCATAAAGTTCCTAAGTCCTTCATAGATCGTTCTGCTGGATTGACGATACATTTGTACTTAGATATGTAGATGGGTTTTATTTTGTGTTGTTTTAACGTGTTCTGCCATTGCACTGAATTGTATTGTGGGCCATTATCCGAAATTATTCGTTCCACTCGACCTACTTGTCTGAGAAAATCTTGTCTTATTGCTTTACTTATAGTAAGACCTGTTGCCCATTTTAATGGTGTCAAGATGATACCTGAAGAGGGGCAGCAGACTTTTCAGTAGTTGCAAGGGCAACTATCTGGATGATTGACTGATCTGGCCTTGTAACAATAACCAAAACGGCCTTGCTGTGCTGGTACTGCAAACGGCTGAAAGCATGGGGAAACTACGGCCGTAATTTTTCCCGAGGGCATGCAGCTTTACTGTATGATTAAATGATGATGGCGTCCTCTTGGGTAAAATATTCCGGAGGTAAAATAGTCCCCCATTCGGATCTCTGGGCGGGGACTACTCAAGAGGATGTTTTTATCAGGAGAAAGAAAACTGGCGTTCTACGGATCGGAGCGTGGAATGTCAGATCCCTTAATCGGGCAGGGAGGTTAGAAAATTTAAAAAGGGAAATGGATAGGTTAAAGTTAGATATAGTGGGAATTAGTGAAGTTCGGTGGCAGGAGGAACAAGACTTCTGGTCAGGTGACTACAGGGTTATAAACACAAAATCAAATAGGGGTAATGCAGGAGTAGGTTTAATAATGAATAGGAAAATAGGAATGCGGGTAAGCTACTACAAACAGTAGTGAACGCATTATTGTGGCCAAGATAGATACGAAGCCCACACCTACTACAGTAGTACAAGTTTATATGCCAACTAGCTTTGCAGATGACGAAGAAATTGAAGAAATGTATGATGAAATAAAAGAAATTATTCAGATAGTGAAGGGAGACGAAAATTTAATAGTTATGGGTGACTGGAATTCGAGTGTAGGAAAAGGGAGAGAAGGAAACGTAGCTGATGCTCCCATCTCGTTTTTGTACAATATGGAGTGGGCTGTTATATGTGGAGGTAGCTGGTTCAATAATATCATCATCTAACATTTTATATATCTCCTGGAATACTTTATTCCTGTAGCTTAATGCGATTGTATAGAGTGGCACTAAATGGTTTGTGCTGTTTTACTTGAAACTTGTACTGAAAGTGTTTAATACTGCCAGTCTTAGGTAAAAATACCTCTGCTTTATCTCGTAAAATACCCTCAAATTCTCTTTTACTGTGTTCCAAAATACCTTGAACTTCTTGCATTTTTCGTCGATTTCTTTATGGACTTCTAACATGAGTTCAGGCTATTGCCCCTTTTGTGCATACCATTCTAATTCTTCATCCTCTTTATCTCACGTCATTCTTAGTTATTTGTTTATAACTGGTATTTCTTCTAATTTTAGCTTTTGCTCAAAGAGAAGTGTGACATTCCCGAATGTTACGCTACCTTTCCCCATATCTATCTCGTCTCTATCTCGTCTCTCATTTAAAAAATCTGCACCTATAATCAAATCTACAGTTAGTTTATGTATAATCACGAAGTTGGCTTCGATCTTTTGACCTTGGCACGAAAGAGTTAACACTGTTTGCCTCGTAACTTCCGCAGCATTGTTTCTAATACGACCTCTTACATTAATCTTACGTGTTTTCAGAACTGGCAATTCCTCATTGACATTACAGTGCACGAATAAATTTACTGAGATCTCAGTCAGTTCACTTCCGCTACCAATTACAATATTTACTGGGATATGCTTTACCATGGCCTTCACAAGTGGTTGAATTTAAAAGGGTTGGTTCTGTTCTTCTTCTTCTTGCATCAACGAATCCTCCACTGAATCATACATGAGTCTTTTCAGGAATTTCCTTTGTGAATTCGAACCTTCTCTAGGATAAACTTCGACTCCTACTTCTCTCTCTTTTATTTCCTCTTCTCTATTTCTTCCTTCATTTATGCTTTCTTCAACATCCTCTACTTTTTCCTCATCCTCGTCTATCTTCTCCTTCTTCGTCGCTACTTCCACATAACCGCATCTTAACGCTCTAATTATCGCTTCATAACTTCCTTCATTATATACGTTGGGTTGTGTGCCCACTAGTAACTTATTTTCAACTTCTGTCGATTGCGCATTGTCCTCATTGAATTCGCTTTCCCTGGTTTCCATCTCAAATATCTCTGCAATACTCATTACTTCGTCCTTTCCTCCTACATTCGTTGTGCATGCCTCTGGTAATTCATCTTCCTCGTCAGTATTCTCCCAATTAATTTCGTCCCAACGCGATATTGTTATTTTCCTGTCTTCGTCTTCACCTGATCCCTGCGGATTTGTTTCTTCCTTCTTCCCTTGTCGTGATAAAGTATTTACTTCTCTGTTCAAGGTGCTGCAATTGTCCTGGGTCGGTGCGTCATTCTCTTTGGCATGGACGCTTAGCTGTCAATTCGAACGTCTTTCGGGGTTTGGTGGTCTTACCTCCACCTCTTCTATTTGTACTCTCTTTTCTTGTTCAGCTTGTTGATAGTGGTTTCTTTGTTGATAATTTGTAGGTCTATTGGTTCTCCAGTACCCGTTCCGGTTGTCGTTATTCCCTCTGTAATAGTTGTTGCCGTTCTTGGGTGAATTATAGTTATTGCCATATTCTCTTCTAAATCCATAACCGATTCTTTGTTGAAATCTATTGTCGTTTCTTGGTGCGAAGTTATCACGTGGTTCGTAATTATTGTTTCTTCGTACTGTGTCTTGTGGATTCCACTGCTTTTTGCTTTCCTTTTCATGTGCGCTTCGTCTTTTTCTTGCGTCATCTTCCGAAAATATGAACTCTAGTTCCCTTAGAATACCTTTAAATGCTTCGACGTCATTGCCTCCGCGACCTACTAACGATTGCTGGTATTTCAATGGTAACTCCATCGCGAAAATTTAATCAACTCTCCGTCACTGTATGGTACATCCAAGCATTGATTTTTCTTTGTCATTAATTCGAAAAATATCACGGGACTCTTCTCTCCTGTATTTTCAAAATATGGGTTCTGTAATAATTCGTACTTCACTCTATTCTGTGCTTCGCTGGAACAATATCGTGAGAGAAACTTTTCTCTGAAATCTTCGTACGATCGGCATTTCACTGCAACATTTTGCATGGTTTCTGCGACTGTTCCTGTCAGGTGTGCACATATAAAGTCTAATTTGTGTGCTAGCGTCCAGTGTTCTGGTAAGCCTACTCGGGATTGATAAATAAAAGTTCGTGGATGTAATGAGTTTCCTTCTCGAAAGTGTTGAAATTTTCTGACTGTGAGGAAATGATCGTTATCGTACTTCGTCATAGTTCCATATGAAATTCACGATTCTTCGCCACTTTTGTTTCTGATCATTTCTCCCGTCGTTCTTTCCGGTTGTGGTAGATCCATTGGATATTGTCCACTGTAACTTTCGCCTACCCTTGCGTAGTATCGTTGGAGTGGTACACAATAATTTTCTTCCATCGGTTGTGAACGTGTAGCTGAATGCATTGCACTGTACTCTTCGCGACCTGGCTTTCCATTGTCACGTATTGGTTGGGTATCTTGTCTGGCTAACCTTGCCGCTTCATTGCACGATCCAAACTGTCTTGAAACATACATTTGTGGTTCCGCATGTGTTTGTGGTACCGTTTGTTCATCAAGAATTTCGAAAAGTGTTTGTTGCTGTGCAGGCTGTCTGATTTCACGTATATTACTTTCTGCATGCCTGTGATTGGAATCGAAAATGCATGATATCTTCGTTAATTTCTTGTTTTTTCCGGTGCTGTTACAGATACGGATGTGGTTGCAGACTCAGTGCTTGTTCGATCCTGTTCATTACGCTCTCCAATAGTTTGCAACAACTCTTTTCGCAATTTCTGAAATTGTTGCTTCGTTTGCGCTTCTATTTTGACTATGCGGTTACCATATCTTTTCAGCGCTGCTTTTGTGATACGCTTGCGTAACACACTGTTTTCAACAATTTCACGCGCTGTACCTGCTGCTGTTTCTCTAGTTTCTTGACTTCTCCCTGGGTGTTGTTACGTAATGTTTTGATCTCGTCCTGAGTGTCATTACGCAATGTTTGTACGTCCGCTTGTACCTTGTCAATGTCTGTTCTCAATTGATTGTGACCTGTTATTAAGTTTCCTATCACTTCTCGAGATTCTTTTGCCTCGTCTTCAATATGACTTAGGTGTAACTGAATTTTTTTTGTTTTGTTCTTTAATCTCACGCAATTGTCTCGTGGTTTCTGCAATTTAGTTCGTCGTTTCTGCATTCTGAATTTTAATTTGGTTCGCAATTTGTTTATTTTGTCTTGTCATGGTTTCCGTCATTAATTGTAATAATTCTGCCAGATTGGTGGGTCCTATTGCGTTTTCTTCCGACGTCCTACGCTCTGTGTTTTCGCCCAAGTGTTGATTTGCAACCGATTGCATTGAACTGTGTGGTGACACGTTTCTGCTCGAATTCCTTGTACTCGGGGAGGGAGCTCTGATACTTGTACTATGGGTTCTACGTATTCAGGACGCAAGTTAGAATCCTCATCGGCTGTCTCTCTACTTTCCTGCTCCTCTGTCGTATGCTGACTTATGTTTTGTATGCCTTGACGTACATTATCCTCGTTATGGTGCGTTATCTGTCCTATTTCTCGCGATACTGCATCGTCTGTTGTACTGTCCTCTATTCTCTGTCCGTCTTCATGTTGGGTCTCTACCTCAATTCGGTCAAGGTCTCGATCTGCCATTGCTAATCTTTCCAAATCCTTTATTTTCTGTTTTAAAAGCAATTCACGCGCCCTACTTCGCGTCAACATGCGCTCATACGATCTCACGCGTTTCATAAACTTTTGGCACACACGACTTGACAATCCATTCACTTACTTGTTGGGTGAGAACCAACTTGTCAACGATGTATCCGCCACCTGTGCGCTTGCATTGGAGAGAAAACTTAATTCTAACAACATTAAAATTCATAACTTAACTATGCTATTGTCTCTGCTAGAATATCTCACGTTCTATTGAATACTTTCTTACTATCTATCGCTGCAGCTACTGTTTTCGACTAATTATAACTTTAGAAAAAAATTTTTTAAAAAAATGTTTCAACAAGATATTTTTCTGACCTAGTTAGGCATGTGGTCGACCTTCAATCATGGTATTTTACCATCCTGGCAGGGTCGCCATTCTCTAACATTCTGAGTGGTGTCTGTCTGTTCTAAGTCGTGTCTCCCTACCACTTTCGCGCAACAACGCTCTGAGCGTGTTTTTTAGGGAATTGACTAGTTTTAACCTGGGACCTGTTGTTGGTAAGGAGACGCAGACCACACATGACATATAGGGTTCAGAAGAGTTCAGTGAGACTAGCGATGATATAACCAAATACTTAATGCTTTCAGCGTCAGCTCCACTGCACTTCCTGTAAAAGAATCTTAATACTAATTAAATTTAGTGGGAGGGGTTCAAGGCTTTCCTATTTAAGTTAGCTGGTAAAATAACGTCGAAAAAGCAGTTAAGTTTACCATTGGAAATTTTATTCTACTCACAAAACATTGTTTATAAATTGCACTATTAATAAAAGGAATTATTTTAATACAAGATGATAAAAACCAACTGCGTTCAACAAAAATGTGAACGAATATTCCCTTAATGGGTTTCCAAGTTCTACAATGGATCGAAGGATGACCTCTGCCATATCACATCTATAATCTAGGTTTAAATTAAATTTCACAAAAGAGAAAACTCTCAAAATGGTCTACAGTGACCCTCAATTATCTTTAATTACTTATCTAACTTGTCGTAAATTACAGTCGCTGATGTGGCTTCTCAATAATTATATCACAGAGAAATCATCGCGTTTCAGATCTTAACTTACGTAGCAAATATGAATACCATGAGATTTAATTGACGATCGACACTAGTATTACACAAAACGACGGTGTAACAGATAAGATTTCTGCAGTTCTGAGTGAAGCCTTATGCGCTCAAAAATTCGGCATCGCATGCGTTCGTTATCTTGTCGTTGGTTATGCAGCGTCAGAGGGCGGCGGGCGACGCAGCTCCATACAGCTCGCCGTCTCGGAAGCAACTCTCTCCTAACTTCTCCTTACTACAATTTACCGCAGTTGGTTTTTAAAAAAAAGCTATCTGGCTGTGTTTTCATCTGACCAATCAGGGTCTCAATGTTAACCTTAAGCTCCGCCTACAAAAATTCTGTCTATCCAATGAGAAACGTATTAGATTAGGAAATGAGACACTCAAAGTAGTAAAGGAGTTTTGCTATTTTAGGAGCAAAATAACTGGTGATGGTCGAAGTAGAGAGGATATAAAATGTAGACTGGCAATGGCAAGGAAAGCGTTTCTGAAGAAGAGAAATTTGTTAACATCGAGTATAGATTTAAGTGCCAGGAAGTCGTTTCTGAAAGTATTTGCATGGAGTGTAGCCATGTATGGAAGTGAAACGTGGACGATAAGTAGTTTAGACAAGAAGAGAATAGAAGCTTTCGAAATGTGGTGCTACAGAAGAATGCTGAAGATTAGATGGGTAGATCACATAACTAATGAGGAGGTGTTGAATAGGATTGGGGAGAAGAGAAGTTTGTGGCACAACTTGACTAGAAGAAGGGATCGGTTGGTAGGACATGTTCTGAGGCATCAAGGGATCACCAATTTAGTATTGGAGGGCAGCGTGGAGGGTAAAAATCGTAGAGGGAGACCAAGAGATGAATACACCAAGCAGATTCAGAGGGATGTAGGTTGCAGTAGGTACTGGGAGATGAAGAAGCTTGCACAGGATAGAGTAGCATGGAGAGCTGCATCAAGCCAGTCTCAGGACTGAGGACCACAACAACAACAACAACAACAATGAGAAACGTTATACTTTTCGTGGTGGGGCAATGTTTTTAAAGTTTGCAACGTAACAGAGACGCAAAAAAGTCTCACGCTAAAACTTGCGGCTGGTGTGGGCCTTTTAGTGTTATCCTAAGATCTATACTGTTCTTCTGGAGGGCTCTAGCTTTTAACATGGACTGGGGGTGGTCCTGGTGGTTAGCTGGCCACGTGGGTGTCTATCCCTTATCGTAGGGCCTTCTAGCTTAACACGGTTCTGCTCTCGGATTCTGTTCTCGTTTCTCCCCTCGGAATTGCGTCTGTCTCACGGTGGGAAAGTATGACATGCATTTAGGCATTCTTGTGTTAGTCTGTGGTATTCCATTTGCTCACTCGTTACTCGTATTACTTTGGTTGATTTAATGTCACGATTTATTTGGAGCTATGTGACATGCTACTGGATTTGCTTATCATGTCAGGGTTTTCATGGAAGGTGTTGGATTTGCCTGACACCTTACAGGCCCGCTGTGTACCTTCGATGTAATAAAGTCAGTGACACACTAGCCAGTGTTGCTCTGCAATATGTTGTGTTCGTACATGTCCAACACAACGTTTTGGTGGGAGAGTTGATTTTGGTGAGTGGTGAGTGAGGCAGTTGTATTTGACGTAGGTTGGTTGCTTCCATTCCAGCACAATGTGGTGTGATTAGTTTAAGTTTATTTATAATATTTTTAATGTTTGCTCTCATTGACAGAGTTAATTGTTTGAGCTAGGGTACAAGATCTTTAGAGTTACTTTTGTGAAGCCAGTGGCACTTGCGTACTTTCAGGCTAACAATTGTTGAACTATATGAAAAAACGTAAATTAGTTGCAAACTACGGCGTTCGCACACTTTATTCATCACGTAAACGTCAGTACAGATATTCGGATCTAGGTTATCAGATGTTCGATATGCCTGAATAGGTAAATTCTGCATGACACGCTGAAGTGTCGGAAAATCGATGCTGTCGATAATCTGAATGGCTCTTTTCAGCTCAGCAATGATTTTGGCGTTATTGCTGTGGACCTTGTCTTTATAATATAGCCCCAAAAAAAGGAGTCGCATGTGTTCAGATAAGGAGAATATGGCGGCAATCGAGGCCCATGCCAGCGGCCTCTGGGTACCCAAGAGTCGGAATGCAGTCCCCAAAGTGCTCCTCCAGGACAGCAAACACTCTCGTGCTTCGATGGGGTCGAGCTCCGTCTTGGATGAACCACATCTTGTGAAAATCACGGTCACTTTGGATAATGGGGATGAAATCATCTTCCAAAACTATCACGTGCCATTTGTTAGTCACCGTACCATCAGGGAATATCGCACCAATTATTTCATCACTGGACATTGCACACCACACAGTCACCAGTTGAGGATGAAGAGACTGCTCGATCGCGAAATTTGCATTCTCAATCCCCCAAATGTGCCAATTTTGCTTATTGACGAACCCATCCAAATGAAAGTGGGCTTCGTCGTTAAACTAAACCATATTCACATCGAAGTCCTGTTCGTCAATACTGTGTGTTGGCGAAACACAACCGCTTAATGACTGATGGGTTTAAATTTTGTGTGGGAAGAGATGCAGGTCTTCAACAGTAATTTCTCGATTATTAGCACACTTGGACTGCTTGTCTTTAGGTTTAACTCGGTCGCAGACTTCCTTTGAGCCGCAGCTGGGCTGTTATTGCTCGCATAGTAGGCTTTCACAAGCTCTATACGCTCAGGCACGCTGTGCCGTGACATTTTGACGTGCAAATGCCCGACAACAACAAGACGCGTGCGCATGCGCATACTACTACTCATCACACCCCGCGACCAAACGTGCAGCTCCAATGTCCTATCGCAAACCTTTCAGAACTTATGGCGATTTTATTTCATATAGTTCAGTAATTGTCACACTACATCTTTCTTTAGAAATAATGGTGAACGTCATAATTTAGTGCCAGTGAGGTGTTCATTTTGCAGTTTGTCTGGACATGAGTTGCCATGTACCAGAGCTGTAGTAACTGTCCGTTCTGTAAGTAGACATAACGGTTGTAGCGTTCTTTAAAAAAATTATATATTTATTTTTATAAATGAATATGAAATGCCTAATGTTTGTGTCATGCAAATTTACTATGTAGGCGTAACGGTTGCAGCGTTCTTTTAAAAAAGTTTTTTTTATATATAGATTTTTGTAAATGAATATGAAATGTCTAATGTTTGTGTCATGCAAATTTACTGCCTGATGTGTTGTTGAGCAAATCGTTTGCTTAATCAGTTTTACTGTAATCCAAAAAATATTAAACAACTTAATCTGGAAAACCAGTATGCAATGTTCATAATGAAATCAATCCCTTTGACACACAGTTTCGTGAGCACCAAGTGCTATGGCCCTGTACAATAGACTGATAAAATTCCCTGCGCAATTAAACAATGAAATAAATTTTGCTTAGCTCTAGAGTCGCAACGGATGTAATCCTGGTATTCTGCCCTCACCACAGTACGCATAGAAAATATTCAGTCTTGGCACAGCGAAGTGCAATGCCGGTCGTAAAATAGCTCCATACAAATAATATCAGTAGATTGGTCGATAAATGAATAACCTTGCAAATGTTCAGTGAAAATACTGGATTGAAGCTGTTACAAATATTATCACTTTCCTGATTCTGGCTCATTAATATTTTTCTGACTCTGATCCAAAAATGATTTCTTAAAAAAACAGTCATAGGTTCAAATAAACACATGTAAGAGGACGAGGTTCTGATAAAGGGATATCCTAAGACCAAATGCTTCACTTTGAAAATTGTACTCAAAATAAAGTTTCTCCTTCAGAAAACGAGATCCGAAACATTTTACAGTAACTTCAAAAACAGCAGCCGCGCTGGGTTGCCGCACAGTCTCAGGCGCCATGTCACGGTTCGCGCGGCTCCCCCCGTCGGAGGTCCGAGTCCTCCCTCGGACTTGGGTGTGTGTATCGTCCTTAGCGTAAGTTAGTTTAAGTTACGTTAAGTAGTGTGTAAGCTTAGGGACCAATGACCTCAGCAGTCTGGTCCCATAGAACTTACCACAAATTTCCAATTTTTTTTTTAAATTCGGTGAACTTCTCCACTGTTCCTATACAATTCTGAGTTACTGTCGTAATAAAAAACACTTGGATTGTTACATGACACAATAGATTCCAAAATTTTACTTCTCTGTATCAGGATTACAAAACTCACGAAATATTACAAATCGGGTATACCTAACCAACCTATACATTAAATCCGATGGAAAATACTTCGTTGCTACATTCAGTACTGTAAAAATTAGCGATATCCACATTGCGTTGCTGCTTTACCTTTAAGTCACAATATAAATTCATTACTCTTCTATAATTGCCATGGGCAATGCTCAGTATTTGCTAACGATCAGCATCAATTCAATTCCTGATAATCTTACAGCCTCACAAATTAACAACACACTTTACACTTTTATAGAAATAACTACGACCTAACATTTACTGGCTCTGAGTATAAACGATATCATTGTCCACAGACCAACAAATAAATTCTACCGGCTAGCCACTGGCTTTAAGCCTTACATCCTACATACGACAGAGTGCAACGGCAACTGCTACAGCCATCCGCGCGCCCCTGCTTACAATCGATTCTGCCACTCGGGCAACATCTTTGGTTCAGTGGTGTCAAAAATACAGTCTCTTCTACATATGACAATCGTTTCAGGTCATTTTTCATGAATTATATTAAAAAATCGGGCTCCACGCATAAGTGGACGCCTCACAGGGTCATCTGTCTGGCAGTGGTACCCATTGTAGTTGGGCGATGATTCGACTGACGAATTAATTTGTAATAACATTTTTTGTGTAGGGTTAGATGGGAGTGGTGTTTTGTCTTTCAAAAAATCAGTTGAATTAAAGTGGGAGTACGCAAAATGGTGGAAACACGTGCTACTGCTTCGGATACAGTTGCTGCTTTAACTCAGCAAGTGTAAGCGTTAACAGAGCAGTTTGTGAGCATGAAGGAGGGAAATTTCGTACTTAATCGTGACTTAGAGGCTCGTAAAGAGAGTCGTGAGCAGTCACAATCAGAGTCCCAGGAAACTAAGTCTGGACTGAAAGCGCTTTCTGCTCCGTATGACCCGGCATTTGTCGCACTGATTAATCCGTTCTCGGGCAAGGCTAAGGATGTTAAGGACGTTGCAGAAGCACGTGGGTGATCAGATGAAGTAATCCTGTATGTTGCTAATGTGCGTTAGGCAGCTATATATCAGGAGACATTAAGTAAAGCCCATACGTTTCAGGAGTGGGCTACAGGATTGTGCTAGCGGTGCCAGCAGCAGAACAGTGCGTAGTTTTTTCGAGAGAAATTAAATACGTTGTCTATGAAGCACAACGAGCCTATGGAATCATTCTCGGATAGATTCCTACGCTAAATGCAAAGGCATATGTTCAGACCCCCAGAATGCAGAAGCTAATGTGGTACTGTTTCAGGGCTCAGCAAATAGAGTAGTGGATGTTATTTTGCGTGATATACCGGCTGAAATGTCACGGAGGATACGGACGGAGAATCCATAGGACTCAGAGTCAGCTCTTAGATAGCAACACCTATAAGGAGGTGTATATGGTCATAAAGCAGAGAGTGGACCACTGCTGTTCGCTTCTGCAGTTAAGTGGTCTAGTTGTTGTCGGGAGGGCATGTAAGGAAGTAGTGTAAGCAATCAGATTGCTATGAGTGTGGTATAGTAGGCAACAAGGCATTTGAATGTAGATGCAGGAAGAGTAGGAAGCACCGACAAGGTAAGCAGCCATTTAAACGCAAACGGGATTGCTTCAACTGTTGGAAGAGAGTCCATGGCACAGTTTAGTGCACAGACGGACTATAGCTTAGGGGGTGGCAGAAAACAGACATTCTTGGTGCACACAGGGGCGAATGTGTCTGTTACTAGTCTGTACCTCGTGGAAAAGAGGACGCTGGGGCCACTACGCTATAGGGCAGGTGGGGTTGGTGATAATAGGGCGAAATCAATTGGTACGGCAGTACTACAGTTTTCAGTCGGGAAAAGTAAGTTCGGCGAAAGCATGGGCGCATTGCCATGCATAGGCGAAGGTTATTCAGTGATTCTCGGGCAAGGTTTTCTCGACAAACATCAGCTAAGATTGATCTTTTGTCGTTCACAGTGGAACTCAGGGATACTTTGTTTCATCTGGGGAAACAGTTGCAACTGAGACAATGGCGTTATGTTCACCTATCATGGGGGGGTGGGGGGGTGAGACCAACTAAACAGGATACGCTTTCGGTAAAGATCGATCGGCAGGATAAAATACCAGGGAAAGTGGGTTTTAGTGAGCACTAGTTTTCTAAGGGAACCATTGTATGTGGTTGAACTGCTCTTATGCAATAAAGAGTTGGATAGTTCGCATTGCTTTAACTGCAGGAGCTTAGCGCATGTGAATGGCATTAACGGGGAACAGATGATTCTCGATAGTGTGCGTAACTTTGGCTGAGGGGAGGTGACTCTGTCAAAGGGTGCAATAATAGCCACTCTAGAAGTCTTGGAAGATGAGAGGATTCGATAGGTTGAGCCTAGAGGAACGCTACAAGCAAACCGTCGATACGAAAGTGTTACGAAGCAAAGTAGGTCATTTGAAGGCCAGTGACTGTTGCCGAGGTTTAGTGATTTATTTTGTGCGAATGGAGGGTTACCACAAACACTGCTAACGCAATACCACATACCAACATGGGATGGAGCACCAATTTACAGGAAGACATACCGTATAGCAAAGCAGCTGCAACCATTTGTAGAAGAATTTATTCAACAACAACTACGGGATGGGATTATAGAACCGAGTGACAGTCCCGGGAGCACCAATATTGTCATCGTGCCAAAGAAGTTGGCGGACAGGACACAGAAATACAGATTTTCTTGCGACCACAGGAATCCAAACGCACGAATCTTTTCGGATCCTTATCCAATTCTAAACATCACGGAAACTTTGGATAATCTCTGTCAGCGTTGGTTCTTTACAACTACGGACCTCAGGAGCGGATACCATCAATTCGAGGTGGTGCCTGAAGATAGGCCGAAAATGCGTCCCAGCAGGACATTTTCATTACAAATGCGTGCCATTTGGACGGAAGAACATACTGGCAACTTTTCTCCAATAGCTAGATGGAGTACTGAGACGACTAACGCCAAAAACTTGTTTAGTCAACATCGATGAATAATTGCGTATTCAAAGGATTTACCAGAGCATGGAAAAAGTTTTGAGGATGTCTTTAGTAGGCTATGATCGGCATGTTTGACATTAAGTGTGAACAGGCGCCATTTTGCGCGAACTCAGGTAAACTATCTGGGGCATGTGATTAGTGAGTATGACGTACAGACCGATTCTCGTCTTAGAGAGGAAGTTCAAAATTGCCTGATACCACAAACAACTAAACAGGTACAGTCGTTCATTGGCCTCTGTAATTATTATAGACGGTTCGTGAAGGACTTTTCGAAACCAGCCAGACCCTTGAACAAGCTACTGAAAAAGGAAACGAAATTCCATTGGTCGCAGGAATGTGGCGAGACATTTGAAAAATTGAAATAAACGTTAGTTTTAGATCCAGTGTTTGTTTTCCTGGATTTCGACAAATATTTTATCCTTTTGTGTGATGCTTCAACGATGCAGTCAGTTGTGTTTTGAGACAGATGGTAGATGGTCAGGAACACATATTAGCTTATGCTACAAGGCAGTTCAAAAAGGTGGAGCGTAATTACTCAACAACAGAGAAAGAGCGTTAGCGGTCTTACATGGTTTAACATATTTTCGGTGTTACCAGTATAGTACGAAGCTGAAGGTCGTGACAGACCATACCTCACTGAAATGGTTGCTTAGAGTAAAAGACGCATCTTATAGATTATCTTGATGGGCACTTAAGCTTAGTGAATTCGAGTGCAAGGTGTAGCAGCACTACCGTTTAGGATAGGGAAAGTTAGTTTAGTTGTGTGTGATATTCTGAGCACATCTTACAGCCAGGTGCAGGCCGGATTGCAGTGAGTTACGCATACCAGCAGTTGCGAAGGCAAATAGAGGCCACAGGGGTGTAGAACTGCCTGAGAGGGCACACACAGCAGTTTCCATGGTTCAAGCCACAGCCAGAAGGGGGCCACTGGCCAACCTAAGTGTTATGCATACGTGACACGAAGCAGTGTGCTTGGCAAAACAGAGGTGCACAGCCGAGTATAAATAGGTGCCGTTTTCTAACGAGATTCATTCAAGTGTTGCAGCTCTCCTTGGCGGAAGAGCGTGTCACACCACTGGCTGCACACAGTAACAGGTGGGGCGCCAGTGTCCCAGTCCACGGTGGGTCGTTGGTTTGACCCTCTGAGGCTGATGCTGGGTCCGCAGCCAGCCAGTGGTGGGCCACTCTTCGGCTCACTACCGCAGGCAGTTGTCTCAGCTCCCAGACAGCTCCGACACACGCCAGAGACATCCCGAGGCGAGGGCCGCAGATTCGGACGCCGGATAGCGGGTGCTTGTCGTCGGCGCGATCTCAGCTACACCAGCGAGGAAGAAGCATTGCGGGGCCAGCCTACGGCTCCCGGCGGAGCAGCGCAGAAACAATGAGGATGGTGACCGCTGAGTCGGCTGCTGGCACAGCCATCTTGACATCATCAGAACTCAGCAGGCCGGCTAAGGATGGCATGACGCAGCATTGCGTTTCACTGTCTACTGGTGTGCTTCCTCAGCATTGTGGGGCCCAGTGACATAGACAGAGGTGAATGAGGACACTGTAGTTCGAAACAATAAATCATTTGGAAAGTTCTTGCTGAGTTTTAATATGGCACCTCCTGGCACCCATACCGCTACATTTGGCCATCCTGATACATCCACTGGCAGAAGTCGCCATTACAAAGGTGATCCACAAGCCAGGGAGATCCCACGCAAATGCAGATTCGTTGAGTCGCAAGGTAGCGATGTTAAGTACACTACGAAAGAGTGGCACCAGGCACAGACAAAGGATAAAAAGTGCCAGGCATTTAAGTCACCCTATATTTTGTTATGCATGAGGGTTTGTTGTGTAGAACGACGAGGTGTGGACCATGTGCAGTGGTTCCAGAGAGCTTGCAAAATTAAGGTTGTACAAGCTGATGACCATATGTTGTCAGGGCATGGTGGGCGACGTGTGACAGACAGGTGTGAAGCAGAGCAGCTTTGGTGGAGAAACAGGAAGCATGACTTGCAGCAGTATGTTAAGGACTGTGTGCCCTGAGCACAGAGGGTCGACATTACGCATCAGAAAGTGCCATTGCAAAGGTTATCAGACGAATTCAGTGCATTTTCTAAGGTAGGGTTTGATGTGTTTGGGCCATTTAATAACACATCTGCAAGAAATACGTGCGTTCTCACAATCATCGATCATTTTTCTCGATGTTTAGTAATGGTGCCGATGCCAGACCAATGGGCTAATGCTGTAGCTCAGACATTAGTAAACAACTGGATATTAGAGTTTGGAGTACTGGAGACCATAATTATGGGCCAAGGTACGAATTTTGTCTCAGATTTAATATTACAACCATGCTACACGCGGCATATACAGAAGTTACGAACGAGTCCATTTCCCATACAGACAGACAGGAGAGCATAATGCATGCACAAGACAATTAGAAAGATGTCAAGCAATTACTTAGGTTCCAAGCAGGATGATTGGGACACCTATTTACCCTACAGACAGTGTACCTATAATTCGAAGGTTCATACTGAAACGGGCTCGTCGCAATTTGAGGTGGTGTACAGCAGGAAAACACTATTGATATATAAAGGTAGTATCTGTTCCTGAAAGAACAGATGCCATTGATGACAGTGCATCTTCTCTAGGATGAAATGATAATTAAATCTACACCGTAGCTGCAAACGGGTTGATATACATCATTGGGGACATGTTGAAAATATGTGCCCCGACCGGAATCTCCTGCTTACATGGCAGATGCTCTAACCATCTGAGCCACCGAGAGCGCTGAGGATAGGGCGCCTGAAGGGACTTATCCCTTACACATTCCAGCATGAGACCCACATTCCCAACATGTCCACACCACTGCATTTGTAGTGCACCTAATAGATGTTTGCCCTGTACGAGTTGGGGCATAGCGTGTGCCTTCGCACAAGAAGGTCAATGGCCGGGTAGCCATATTTCAACTATATATGAAGGTAGTACCTGTTCCCAAGAGAACATTGATGAACATGCAGCTTCTCTACAATGAAATGATAATTAAATCGACACCCTAGCTGCAAACAGGCGTGATATACATCATTGGGGACATGTTGAAAATGTATGCAACCAGACCGGGACTCGAACCCGGGATCTTCTGCTTACATGGCAGATGCTCTGTCGATCTAAGCCACCGAGGGCACAGAGGATAGTATGCCTGCAGGGACTTATCGCTTGCACACTCCCCATGAGACCCAGATTCACAACATGTCCACACCACTAAATTCGTAGTGTACCTAATAGATGTTGGCCCATCGCACTCATTACTCGTGGCTGATTAATCTACCAAGTCCCGTATGAGTTGGGGCATAGCGTGTGCATTTGCACAAGAAGGTCAATGGCCGGGAAGCCATATTTTAACTACATGTGAAGGCAGTATCTGTTCCCGAAGGAACAGATACCATTGATGACTGTGCAGCTTCCCTAGAATGAAATGACAATTAAATCGGGGCACACATTTTCAACATGTCCTCAATGATGTGTATCAACGCCAGTTTAGAGCTAGGGTGTTGATTTAATAATCATTTCATTATAGAGAAGCTGCACGGTCATCAGTGCTATCTGTTCTTTTGGGAACAAATATTAACTTCATATATAGTTAAAATATGGCGACCAGGATATTGACCTTCTTGTGCGATCACACACACTATCCCCAACTCAAACGAGACTTGGTAGATTAAGCTATCATGAGTAATGAGTGCGATGGGCAAACATCTATTAGGCGCACTATGAATGTAGTGGTGTGGACATGTTGGGAATGTGGGTCTCATGGGGAGTGTGCAAGGGATACGTCCCTGCAGGCACACTACCTCAGTGCCCTCGGTGGCTCAGATGCATAGAGCTTCTGCCATGTAAGCAGGAGATCCCAGGTTCGAGTCCCGGTGAGGGCACACATTTTCAACATGTCCCCAATGATGTATATCAACGATTGTTTGCAGCTAGGGTGTCGATTTAATTATCATTTCAAAATACTGAAGTTTGGTTCCTTAATTAAGACTGGTTTGTGAGTCAGTGAGCAAGTTTTCCAGGAGAAATAGGTAAGTTTGGAAGAATGTGCAAAAGCAATCACGAAGCTGCTAGAGCGCCAGAATCAACCGAATAGATGCATGGGCAAACTAGCGCAATAACGTGTGGGGCAATGGTCACTAGTCCCTATATGTCAGAGGGGAAAACTAAAAAAACTTTGATAAAATACCAGGGACCATACCAGGTCATGGAAATGTACTCGCCGATCAACATGAAGATACAGTTCCCCACAGAAACCTCTGCTATAGACGCCAGTCGCATAAACCGTTTAAAGGAATGGTAGAATGGATACCACAATTATCAGCAGCCAACCAGGACATGAAAGTTACAAAGGGTAAAGAAGAATGTACCTGGATTTGGTGTGCAACATTAGGTGCGTGATGTGCCATATAGGTTGAGCCCGCGTAAGTAAGATGTATATTTGCAGTTTGTTGGTTTTTTAAATTTTGGTTTAGTATATCACGGAGTATGTACACTCCTGGAAATGGAAAAAAGAACTCATTGACACCGGTGTGTCAGACCCACCATACTTGCTCCGGACACTGCGAGAGGGCTGTACAAGCAATGATCACACGCACGGCACAGCGGACACGCCAGGAACCGCGGTGTTGGCCGTCGAATGGCGCTAGCTGCGCAGCATTTGTGCACCGCCGCCGTCAGTGTCAGCCAGTTTGCCGTGGCATACGGAGCTCCATCGCAGTCTGTAACACTGGTAGCATGCCGCGACAGCGTGGACGTGAACCGTATGTGCAGTTGACGGACTTTGAGCGAGGGCGTATAGTGGGCATGCGGGAGGCCGGGTGGACGTACCGCCGAATTGCTCAACACGTGGGGCGTGAGGTCTCCACAGTACATCGATGTTGTTGCCAGTGGTCGGCGGAAGGTGCACGTGCCCGTCGACCTGGGACCGGACCGCAGCGACGCACGGATGCACGCCAAGACCGTAGGATCCTACGCAGTGCCGTACGGGACCGCACCGCCACTTCCCAGCAAATTAGGGACACTGTTGCTCCTGGGGTATCGGCGAGGACCATTCGCAACCGTCTCCATGAAGCTGGGCTACGGTCCCGCACACCGTTAGGCCGTCTTCCGCTCACGCCCCAACATCGTGCAGCCCGCCTCCAGTGGTGTCGCGACAGGCGTGATGGAGGGACGAATGGAGACGTGTCGTCTTCAGCGATGAGAGTCGCTTCTGCCTTGGTGCCAATGATGGTCGTATGCGTGTTTGGCGCCGTGCAGGTGAGCGCCACAATCAGGACTGCATACGACCGAGGCACACAGGGCCAACACCCAGCATCATGGTGTAGGGAGCGATCTCCTACACTGGCCGTACACCACTGGTGATCGTCGAGGGGACACTGAATAGTGCACGGTACATCCAAACCGTCATCGAACCCATCGTTCTACCATTCCTAGACCGGCAAGGGAACTTGCTGTTCCAACAGGACAATGCACGTCCGCATGTATCCCGTGCCACCCAACGTGCTCTAGAAGGTGTAAGTCAACTACCCTGGCCAGCAAGATCTCCGGATCTGTCCCCCATTGAGCATGTTTGGGACTGGCTGAAGCGTCGTCTCACGCGGTCTGCACGTCCAGCACGAACGCTGGTCCAACTGAGGCGCCAGGTGGAAATGGCATGGCAAGCCGTTCCACAGGACTACATCCAGCATCTCTACGATCGTCTCCATGGGAGAATAGCAGCCTGCATTGCTGCGAAAGGTGGATATAAACTGTACTAGTGCCGACATTGTGCATGCTCTGTTGCCTGTGTCTATGTGCCTGTGGTTCTGTCAGTGTGATCATGTGATGTATCTGACCCCAGGAATGTGTCAATAAAGTTTCCCCTTCCTGGGACAATGAATTCACGGTGTTCTTATTTCAATTTCCAGGAGTTTAATTTTTGCCCTAGGGGTAATTGCTGTTTTTTTTGTGGAGTTGTTAATTCATCGTGTCATTATTACCGGTATTTTTTCTGTGAATTTTGCGTTCTCATAAGGAGAGCGGGGGTCATAGAGCCATTTAGTTCTGCAGGTGGCGAATACATAAGGACGTCCTGGGGTGTGAAGATGGTCCTGCTGTTGCTGTACGTCTGCAAGAGCAAGTCGGGGCTGTTAACAGTTGCTCAGCCGTTATAATTGGGTGTGAAGTTTTCGAGACAACCAGATTTGCTGGTTACTAGCCATAAATGGACTAGAGTGGAAATCAGAGAGGTTAGGAATGAGGTGCATAGGTTGGAGGGTGTCTTTTAGGAATTACACAGGGATCTTTTTGTTATCATAGTGTACAAACTGTAGGGATTGATTGATGAGAGGATACGGAACAAAAAAGATCTAATGAACTTATGTCCAGAAATGTACGGTTCCATGCTACAGACTATTTATTCAATCATACATTGTTACAGAGTCTGCTGTCTAATATGTGCTATACCTTGCAACCACAGTTATATATTGAACATGGTTTCCATGTACCTAAACGCATGTGTGTAGTATGTTCTGTCTCACATGTTCACATCAGCCAGGTTGCATCTGAACAGTGTCAAAGGCAGCATGACCACACTGCTACAGTGTCTCCACATCTGTAATGGGCTCTGCATACACAATACTTTTGTGATGGTCCCATAACCAGAAATCGCATGGGTTGAGATCCAGTGAATGAGCAGGCCATGGAACTGGACCTCCTCGTCCGATCCATCGACAAGGTAAGACACGAATGAGATGCATCCAGGACGTTAACGGCAACGTGGACCGGAGGACCGTCAGCCACATAGCCTTTCGAATCTTCAGTAGCACTTCTTCCAGCAGCAGAGCCCAAAGTCACTTCCAGGAACGCCGATAGTTCCGGCCTGTTAAGCGACTTGGAAGGAAGACTGGTCCCAGAATACTATCGCCAGTTATCCTGGCTCACACATTTGGGCTGCACCGATGCTGATGATTCGCTGACACTATATCTTGGACGATACCTGAATGGTGCGAAAATTGGCAGTTGACCTAAATATCGAAAAGCGTGAGGTCATCCAAATGAGTGCTAAAAGGAACTCGTTAAACTTTGGGTACATGATAAATCAGTCAAATCTAAAGGTCATAAATTCAACTAAATACCTTGGAATTGCGATTACGAACAACTTAAACTGGAAGGAGCATATAGAAAATGTTGTGGGGACGGCTAACCAAAGACTGTTTTTTATTGGCAGGACACTTAGAAAATGTAACAGATCTACTAAGAAGACCGCGTACACTACGCTTGTCCGTCCTGTTTTAGAATACTGCTGGGCGGTGTGGGATCCTTACCAGATAGGACGGACGGAGTACATCGAAAATGTTCAAAGAAGAGCAGCACGTTTTGTATAATCGTGAAATATAGGAGAGAGTGTTTATGTGAGAATACAGGATTTGGGGTAACATAATTAAAAAAGGCGTTTTTCGTTGCGACGGAATCATCTCACGAAATTCCAATCACCAACTTTCTCCTCCGAATGCGAAAATATTTTTTTGACAACCACCTGCATAGAAAGAAACGATCACCACGATAAAATAAGGGAAATCAGAACACGTGCGGAAAGATATAGGTGTTCATTCTTTCCGGGCGCTATGCGAGATAGGGATAATAGAGAACCATGAAGGTGGTTCGATGAACCCTCTGCCAGGCACTTAAATGTAATTTGCAGAGTATCCATACAGATGTAGATGTAGATGTATCCCACAGATGACTGTTATGGCCTCAACTGTGAAGAGGATGGATGACACAAACCCCAGAATCGTGCTATCCTGGTGAAGAAACCAGTGACAAAACTGTTCACAATGTGGAGTGTCTGTCGCTAGTAAGCCCTGCACAGGCTGTAAGTGGTAAGCGTAGCAATAGTTGTCATGGAGAATATTCAACACGGTCGTCTGGCTTACCTTATACTGGCAGGCCAACTGCCTGGTACTGATACGGTGGCTGCCTTTCACAGTGTTCATCATATTTGTCTCTGGGTCTGGTGTCCGAACATTTAGGGTACGTCCTTCATGATTTCTTGTTTCCTGAAACTTCTCTGTCTCAGGAAAACGGCGAAACGCTGTTGCACACATTGAATGCTGTGGTTGTCGGCGGGGATAGGTCTCCTGATATAACCTTACTGCTCTTTCCGTAAGTAAACACCATGTCGGCAAGCTCTCGATTCGAATACGGAACCATCGTATACAACGCTGTATCATACCCACTACAAGGTGAGAAAGCAACAGAAGTGAATTGGACATAATTACTATGGCAGAAGAGGGCGCCAGGGAATGATGCATGAGGAACAGCACCACCCTCTAGAAGGAAACCATGCACACTGTAACAGTGGCTGCATGCCTATTAGACCGCAGTCTCTGTAATAAAGTATGACTGAATAAATGGTCTCTAGCATGCAAACCATGCATTTCCAGACAGAACTTCATTAGACGTTTTTTTTCCATATCCTCTGATCGATCAGTCCCTAGAATTTGTACCCGTTGGAAAAAATCACGCTGAGTATTACCGATTGCTGGATCCAGTACGAACAATATTCCTGGAAATACAACCTACTGGACCCATCTTGACAATATTCTCGTACTTACTGCAGGTGAATCGATCTTTCGGACGTAGCCTAGGATTATACGCAGGGAGTGGTTCTGAACATTATCTGGGAATTATTAGGTCAATAGATTCACCCCATCCATGCACAAGTCTCTGTTTGGGTGGATGTGCCCGTACAATACAGGAAGAATGTGATGTGAGCTGGATCCACATCGAACTATAGCCCCAGATGTGGCGCACTATGGTTCCAGCATTATCGATATCCCGTTCTTACCGCAGCTGGACACTACCATCACAGGCCATGGTGGAGTACAGGAGAGAGGACGTGGAGCTGCCACCTTGGAATCCAGTAAATGAAATAGCGTAATAGCGTTGTGTTTACAAGTAACCCCATACAGTGATTCACGTACTGCAATAAACTTTATATACTCCCCAGCTAAAGAGCATTGTATAACCGGCTTGGGGACTTCGATACACAACTACAGAATGGATGGCGTGTTTGACCCTGAACAAGAGTGTTTAAGTATTTAACCTCTAACAAACAGTATTTACAATGTGCTTTCTGTGCCCTCTACCAATCACAGTCACGCGGTGTCAGCTAACAAATACCTTACAGGACAGTTGCT
This sequence comes from Schistocerca cancellata, assembly GCF_023864275.1. NCBI lineage: Eukaryota > Metazoa > Arthropoda > Insecta > Orthoptera > Acrididae > Schistocerca > Schistocerca cancellata. The sequence continues at coordinate 196,115,910 of NC_064628.1, forward strand.
GCATGGTTTTACAAACAGCCTGCAGTATGTCTACTGTGGTAATATGAATACACGCAAACTGACTGCTGTCTTGGATACTTTCCTAAAAAAGAGAACCATCTGCCTTTAAATTGACAAATATCTGTAAAAACGGTAATAGAAAGTAGATGGAGTAATCGGTTGAGAAGGCTCGTAACGATGTAAATTGATGATTCATTCTAAGAGGGAGATGTGGCAGGTCATTTATTGTGCACTTTTTTCTGTTGTTCTATCAGGTTGTATCAGTTGTGTGGATTAAGCCACTTTCGACTTGTAGAGCACTATCTAACTTCAATCGTTAGCAGCAAACCTTCCCCACACCACAGCCGGCAGAGACCTTGTAGTGCATGTATGATGAATCATGAATAATGTCCACCAAACCGATGGAAAACATATTTGGTAACCTGCTCTTAAGAGCAAAGATGGATGCGAAGTACACCATTTCTCCGCTACAAAAGAAACTATGTTTTTTTTGTATATAAGGTAGTAATTTTATCATTTTAAAGTTTGTCGCCATAGTAAGTGGCACATAAAATTTGCAGGGTGAATGTGTCAGGTGTTGGCAATATATTTCGTGCACTGGAGTATCAACAGCATTGAATTCCATGACGAACATATCGGAAATCATACTGCTTTCATACTACATCACTTTTAACTGCAGAACTGTACAGCCTCAGGAGTGTGTGTTTATGTTCTATGATCATTTCTCTCTTTCGAATATCTACTTGATATGGACTCCAAACACCAGAGCAATACTCCAGAATTGATAGCACAGGTAATTTATATAAAATGTTCCAAACTACTTCCATATGGAGCTCCTTCATGCATAAACCCTACATTTTTGCTTTTTATTGTCCATCTGTAATATTACCACAACACTCTCAAACATATCAGGCTTGTGTCTACAGTCTTCGCAGAATGGTAGTTACGGTATTGGGATGGGAATACAGTTCTGTATCACTAGCATCAGTAGTTTGTGCAAGTTTGGTACACGTGTTATGTTCTTTCCGAAAGCAAAATATTGAAGTGCATTGATTACATGGAAGTCAGCTCGTTCTGTTTCTTCATGAGATATTGAATGTAGAGGGTATAGTGCTCTCCGACTTCTGGTCAGTTCCAAATTAAATCGGAGACACTGTTGCAGGGAGGGTTAATCAAGAGTTATGAGATGCATAGAGAGAGAGACTATCTAGAGTTTTGCTCAGGATCCTTACCCAATAGGTTCAACACAGGGGCAGCTCGTTTCAAAATAGAGGACAGAGTGCTGCTACGGACACGACTCGTTTGTTGTCATGGTAATCATCAAAGGTGTTGGTGAGATCTTTTAATCTCAGACCATCCTCCGAATGCGAGAATACTTTATGACTCTCATCCATATAGTGAGAGATGGCAAATCGTAATAAACTCGTACCGAATATATAAAGTGTTTTGGCTAAGGAATGTAGGATTTTCCACTTCCTCACCGCTGCTGGCTATTTCCCACACTATGAAATAGTATTTGTGTCATGTAATTTAGGTAGTGTAACAAGATTCACGTAATTTCCACATGTACACTCCTGGAAATTGAAATAAGAACACCGTGAATTCATTGTCCCAGGAAGGGGAAACTTTATTGACACATTCCTGGGGTCAGATACATCACATGATCACACTGACAGAACCACAGGCACATAGACACAGGCAACAGAGCATGCACAATGTCGGCACTAGTACAGTGTATATCCACCTTTCGCAGCAATGCAGGCTGCTATTCTCCCATGGAGACGATCGTAGAGATGCTGGATGTAGTCCTGTGGAACGGCTTGCCATGCCATTTCCACCTGGCGCCTCAGTTGGACCAGCGTTCGTGCTGGACGTGCAGACCGCGTGGGACGACGCTTCATCCAGTCCCAAACATGCTCAATGGGGGACAGATCCGGAGATCTTGCTGGCCAGGATAGTTGACTTACACCTTCTAGAGCACGTTGGGTGGCACGGGATACATGCGGACGTGCATTGTCCTGTTGGAACAGCAAGTTCCCTTGCCGGTCTAGGAATGGTAGAACGATGGGTTCGATGACGGTTTGGATGTACCGTGCACTATTCAGTGTCCCCTCGACGATCACCAGTGGTGTACGGCCAGTGTAGGAGATCGCTCCCCCACACCATGATGCCGGGTGTTGGCCCTGTGTGCCTCGGTCGTATGCAGTCCTGATTGTGGCGCTCACCTGCACGGCGCCAAACACGCATACGACCATCATTGGCACCAAGGCAGAAGCGACTCTCATCGCTGAAGACGACACGTCTCCATTCGTCCCTCCATTCACGCCTGTCGCGACACCACTGGAGGCGGGCTGCACGATGTTGGGGCGTGAGCGGAAGACGGCCTAACGGTGTGTGGGACCGTAGCCCAGCTTCATGGAGACGGTTGCGAATGGTCCTCGCCGATACCCCAGGAGCAACAGTGTCCCTAATTTGCTGGGAAGTGGCGGTGCGGTCCCCTACGGCACTGCGTAGGATCCTACGGTCTTGGCGTGCATCCGTGCGTCGCTGCGGTCCGGTCCCAGGTCGACGGGCACGTGCACCTTCCGCCGACCACTGGCGACAACATCGATGTACTGTGGAGACTTCACGCCCCACGTGTTGAGCAATTCGGCGGTACGTCCACCCGGCCTCCCGCATGCCCACTATACGCCCTCGCTCAAAGTCCGTCAACTGCACATACGGTTCACGTCCACGCTGTCGCGGCATGCTACCAGTGTTAAAGACTGCGATGGAGCTCCGTATGCCACGGCAAACTGGCTGACACTGACGGCGGCGGTGCACAAATGCTGCGCAGCTAGCGCCATTCGACGGCCAACACCGCGGTTCCTGGTGTGTCCGCTGTGCCGTGCGTGTGATCATTGCTTGTACAGCCCTCTCGCAGTGTCCGGAGCAAGTATGGTGGGTCTGACACACCGGTGTCAATGTGTTCTTTTTTCCATTTCCAGGAGTGTATATAGTACTCAAAAAGTTGTGGAGAAGTGGTTTAGCAATGATACAGAAATTTTAACTATGCTACAATGCCATAGGCTGACAGCATCATGAGATCAGCGCGATGAGATGTTTTGTTCACATGAGAAGTCGTTGAAAGCAGCAGTATTTCTTCATCCATCATCGACAACGGTATCTAGTCTTAGTTCGCAGTTTTACTTAATTTAATGTTACGAAATAACGAGCGAGGGGTACAAATCGTAAATTGCTGTCGGATGTAAAAATGACTGTATTTTTTTCCCAACGTGTGAACAGATAGCGTGAAAGCCGCTATTCTGTATTGATATTTATGCATCTGAAATGTATGTAATATCGACGTTCGTGGCAGGTCATTCACATGACTTCCACAGCCACTGCTTTGAGTGCTCGTGCTACAAGTGGCTGGTGGCACCAGATGGCAGCAGTGTTGTGGTCGGCGCCAGTGTACTGAATAGCGGTCGACCACAGCAGCTCCAATGGCTGCCAATCATCATTGCGTCCTCCTGATCACAACTTCCTCCTCTCTAGCAAGAGCTGCCTATTCATACTGAAGAATGTAGCCGAGCAGCATACTGTTGGTCGTTCTGTGTCGAATAGATCAGTATTTCGCTTTTGTTCCAGTGGTCGGCATTTCCTATTTGACTTCTGAAGACCTGAAACGGTGCATCATTGTCAGTCTGAAGCCGACTGGAGCAGAGCATCGCCAGCACCTGGATCTCTTAGTGTACTATCAGCGACAGGATAGAACAGGTCTGAACAAGCAGAATCACTATCTATGGGAGGGTCCAGCTGCAGACTGGAAAGAGTATATCACTGTCAACCCAACACCGACCAAAGCAGAGTACCTGCAGTGGATAGGGCTCTTTCTGTACAATCAGCGACAGAATACAACAGACTTGGAAAACCAATAATCCTATCTATTGGTAGGAGGAGTGAGAGGAGGACAGGTAGGAGGGAAGGGAAGACAGGTTTCAAGCTTGTAAGTCTTTATTCACATATCGAGGTGAAGACACGTGCACTGTTCTGGTGGAAGGTTTTTTTCGATAGTTGTGTGATGTTAACAGTATATCTTTTTTTTCCTGTAAAACCAAGGGTAGGATGTACTCATAGCGTCACATAGTCGTTCTTATTGGCTGTTTTTCTTAATAGCTGCTCTCTTAGAAGGGAATTGTTCTCCCTCTTCCTACTTTGTTACCATACACATAACAAAAAAAAAACACTTTTATCCATCCTGGAATGTTCGGTCAGTATTGATTATCGGTCTGTTATTTGGTCCTCCAAAATTATGTTAATGGTGAAGACTTCTACTCATCACATTGTGTGGAACTTGCTAGCTGAATGTATGTTTAAGGACTGTTCGATGATGTTAAATACTTATTTTAGCCACAACGAAAAAATTGGAGGGTAATACAAAGATTTTTACCGATAGACAAGCAGCAGCAGAAATTTCTTCTTTTCTTTTCTCGATTAATAAGAGATAACATTCTTCCCTGAGTTTCGTGTGCCACTAAAGGTGGCAGGGGTAAAATACAGGGAGCGAAAGGCTATTTACAATTTGTACAGAAACCAGATGGCAGTTATAAGAGTCGAGGGACATGAAAGGGAAGCAATGGTTGGGAATGGAGTGAGACAGAGTTGTAGCCTCTCCCCGATGTTATTCATTCTGTATGTTGAGCAAGCAGTAAAGGAAAGAGAAGAAAACTTCGGAGTAGGTATTAGATTCCATGGAGAAGAAATAAAAACTTTGAGATTCGCCGATGACATTGTAATTCTGTCAGCGACAGCAAAGGACTTGGAAGAGCAGTTGAACGGAATGGACAGTGTCTTGAAAGGAGAACATAAGATGAACATCAACAAAAGCAAAACGAGGATAATGGAATGTAGTCGAATTAAGTCGTGTGATGCTGAGGGAATTAGATTAGGAAATGAGACACTTAAAGTAGTAAAGGAGTTTTGCTATTTGGGGAGCAAAATAACTGATGATGATCGAAGTAGAGAGAATATAAAATGTAGACTGGCAGTGGCAAGGAAAACGTTTCTGAAGAAGAGAAATTTGTTAACATCGAGTATAGATTTAAGTGTCAGGAAGCCGTTTCTGAAAGTATTTGTATGGAGTGTAGCCATGTATGGAAGAGAAACATGGACGATAAATAGTTTGGACAAGAAGAGAATAGAAGTTTTCGAAATGTGGTGCTACAGAAGAATGCTGAAGATTAGATGGGTAGATCACATAACTAATGAGGAGGTATTGCATAGAATTGGGGAGAAGAGGAGTTTGTGGCACAACTTCACTAGGAGGAGGGATCGGTTGGTAGGACATGTTCTGAGGCATCAAGGGATCACCAATTTAGTATTGGAGGGTAGCGTGGAGGGTAAAATCGTAGAGGGAGACCAAGAGATGAATACACTTAGCAGATTCAGAAAGATGTAGGTTGCAGTAGGTACTGGGAGATGAACAAGCTTGCACAGGATAGAGTAGCATGGAGAGCTGCATCAAACCAGTCTCAGGACTGAAGACCACAACAACAACAACATAGATGACTGGTGTGACATCTCAATAGGTAGTCTAAATTTACATTTACGTCTATATGCTTACTTCACAGGTCATCATACACTGTGTATGGAAGATTCCCTGTACCAGTGTGGCGGTACGCCACATAACATGATAAAAATAAAACAAAACTTCGAAAATGTAACAAAACTGACGTTGTAGCGAAATAAATATTATCGCAGAAAAATAACAAAGACTGTAATCAATTAATATGATCAGCGAATGTAATTGTAGTTTCTGTTCCTTTTGCAAAAGGATCGCTTTCTCTTCCCTTTTCTTTCTTCGTAGTGTAAGAAGCCATTTTGTGGCGAGGCACGAAAACTAGTAAGTTCCATGTAATATTTAGCCTAAATATAATCAAATATTACTTAAAAGTGTTGTAAAATTTTATATGTAGCAGCTCCTATATTCATGAAGTAGCAATATCAATGTTTTTATGCAAATTTTGTAGGGGAACATTGGTGCAGAGGTCAGTGCCATTGTTCTAAATCATAACGGCTCAGAATCGTTATAAATATCTTAATATTTGCTAATTTTGACAAATAAAATAAATGTAAATGTAGGAGAATTCCCTTCCTTAGCTGGTCTTCCTTTGAAAACATTAAAAGTAATCTACGTACCGAATACTGAATCCTGTTTGAGGAGAGTACTTTGCAAATTTTTGATCCCAGGTGGCTTATAATATGAAAACATCGCGTTGGCCAAACGAACTGCGAGAAGCACCACAACTGAGTCACTGACGTAAATAATTTTGCAGTTGTGAAGCAGCCAGAATTACACTTACTTCAACTTTTCATAACACGTAAATAACAATACATGAAAGAATCACCACACCAGTACTAGTCGTTTCCTTCCCTACTCCACTCTCAAATAGAGCGAGGGAAAGAGACATGTCTATGTACCTCCATATGAGCGCTAATTTCTCGTATCTTATCTTCGTGGTCCTTACGCAAAATGTATGTTGGCGGCAGTAGACACCTTCTGCATTCAGCTTCAACTGTCGATTCTCTAAATTTTCACCATAGAGTTCCTCGAAAGGAGCATCGCCTTCCCTCCTGGAATTCCCATATGAGTTATTTGTTGAGTGCAATCCGACTACAGAAAAAAATTACTCGCCATGAAAATGGACTCTCATGGATCAATTTAACTAATGAGTCAGTCAATTTCATATCAATTGCGAGATCCCACCGCAAATGTTTCGGTAACCGCCTTTTCAACGTCGTGATTTCGGTAAGCACTCCCAACGGACGTTTCACATGCATTAATCTCGGAAGTTCACGATTACAAAATTCTCGCATCGACCCGTGCCCGTTCAGAAATTCATTTTGGGACCGCGTTTGCTTCGCTTCACTCCATAACTTGTTCAGGAACCTTTTTTCAAATATTTCGTAGGTAGTGAACGTATTTGCCCACTATTGCGGCTCATCTTCCAAATATCTTTTCACGAACTTTGTCTTCGCCTCGTCGGACATTCCCCTTACAAAATCATCCCTGCATACTGCTAGAAAATTTACTGGGTGATATTTCCCGTCGTCTCCAAAACATTCGACCGATCCCGAGTTCATCCACGGAACACTGATCACTGTAGAGATTTGATGTGCAGCTAAAGAATTCAATTCGCTTTTTATTTCATTGATTTGCTTCTGAACTTCACTATTTTCAATTTTAACACCAGATTGTACTTGTTCCTTTACTTTATCTACTTCTTTCTTCCCTTTACCTATTCGAACGGTAAGTTGCTAATAGCCTCTGTCGTCTCAACCATTAGAGCATCTGGCCTACTCATATAATTTCTTACGTTGCCTCCCAGATCTGCCTGCAACTTCTCCACCTTATCGCTGGCATTTTTCTCCTTTCGATCTACCTTAGAATCAAGTATTCCAAATTCATCAAAAATTTTGCCCATTTCATACCGAATGGTTTTTAATTTTCGGTCCATTAATTCCTCGATTCCACTAGCCATTTTACCTATTTTGTCTTTCACAACCTATGCTGTTTCATATTGAACCGAATCAATTTTTAAATTTACGTCACCCATCTCGCTTCTAACGGAATCTATTTTGGATCCCATATCAGTTTTCACAGAATCCATTTTGGATCCCAATCCTCTTATCATTTGCATTAATTGCGACATCAGGTCTCCCCCAAATTCAACTCCCTTGCCTGGTTTCGGACTATTTGCCCTACTTACTAAATTCACCGCCGATCACGCTCTTCCGCCCCGACTTCGGACTAAGCGGCTCGCTACTGCAGGGTGTTTATAAATGAATATCGGGGTTTTAACGCTTTATAATATTTATTATATTAAACTTACAGTTATAAATGATATGTCAAATCAAAGAGCAACTCACAGTTTTACCAAGAACCATATAAATGTTGAATGTGAGCACCATTTCTCACACGGCACACATCAAGTCTATAGCTGAGTTCTTTCCAAACGTTGATAAGCGTGTCTTCAGTGATTGTAGCAACAGCTGCTTCAATCCGGTTTCTTAATCCAGGGAGGTCTGCTGGTAGCGGAGGTACGTACACACGATCCTTGGTGAAGCCCCAAAGGAAAAAATCACATGGCGTTAGGTCGGGTGGACGTGAAGACCATGCAAAGCTAGCCCTGTCATTGAGCCCCTTGCGGCCTATCCAGCGCTTGGGTACAGTGAAGTTCAACCAATCGCGTACTTTAACATTTATAAGGTTCTTGGTAAAACTGTTTGAGTTGCTCTTTCATTTGACATATCATTTATAACTGTAAGTTTAATGTAATAAATATTATAAAGCATTAAAACCACGATATATATTTATAAACACCCTGTATTTTCGGACCCACATAAACAGGCCGACTGCTTAATAGTAGCGACGTCTATTACTGGCGATTGAACTACAAAACCATACATAATCTCGCTATCAGCGCAGGTATTTGGCTTTGTCGTGCTGGATCCTTCTGCCATGGTATTGCTGCCGATGTTGCAATTGAAGCCGATGCTGAAGATCTCGTAGCCTCTGCTGTGGTACTGCAACCAATGTTGTGCGATGAATCTCCGTTGAAGATGCCGGTGCTGGCTGGAATCACGTGTTTCCGATGTCGCCTCTCCTTCCGCGTTACTTTTTTATCACTCCTAACCACTGCTAAACTCGGTGCACACAGAGCCCCCACGCAAACTGCCTACACTGCCACAGACTTGGGACCTAGAACACAGAATGTCGTTAACTGTGAGATTACAATTGTAATTTCACAACTATTAAAGAAACCTAATATTCAATCCTGAACGATCTCACATTTTACTCTGAAACTTCTTTAGTTAAATGTGTGAGTGTGTGTACTTAAATTGCTGAATGACTGAGACCCACAATATCCTAGCGCAACGCAATCTGACTGCTCAAAAAAAAGATAACCTGACTTCAAATAATTAATTCAAAGGAATGGTCCTGACGAAAAAGAAATCCTAACTTTAACCTATACATTTCATTAAGCATTTACTTCACAAAAATCTTCATTACGCGAACTACTGCGATACAGCGAGCGTCAATACTGCCAGCTAAATAAAAGATTCTAACTACTAAAGCCACTTACTACTAATAGGCTTTTGGTTAGCACAGGAAAGATTTTGTTGCAAACCAAATAATGTATTTTTTTACCTTAATAATGTGATATCCAGTTCAGACACGAGTATAAATCGTCATTGACATCTAGTACAAAGGTATACAATCATAGATAATATTCAATCTCTAAGTCTAACATGTACAGATCGTTAGCCTGCGCTAACACTTCAGACCTCTACATTCAGTCAATGCTAACTTCTCACATCTAACATCCATCAGTGATGGCTGTTCACCTCAAACTGCCCAACAGTACATCCATCACTGCTGGTGACTAACTTCCAACTGCCCAACACTATTGGCGATTAACTTCCAACAACAAGTCCAATCAGCGACAGAGTCTCTTACAAAGAAAGCGCAGTCAGAGATCCAATGCAAAGCGCTACACAGCGCTGCCAACACAGAAGCTTTTGCGAGAGGTTCTGCCTATCAAAGTTCAGATAATACTTTTGGAAACACTTTGCAGAATTCAAGTCCAGTTCTAAACTTTACAGAGTCCATATTCCACAACTAACACTTTCCAAATTCCTATCCAGGACGAGCCCCCAATTGGGAGCTAACATCCCCAAAGATGTTCGGGCTCACACGCGGTTCCTCTTCGTCGAAATGCCTTGGCTCAAACTCGTCTAGTGGTTGAACCGCATGTGTCGCATTACACGCCCTAAATTAGACTCTTGCGACCCTTTGGTTAAATTGTCTGGCTGATGGCAAGTTGGCGAAATACAAAGTTTATATAACATATAATAACAGTAATAATAATATCGGAAAGTAAATTAACGACCCATCAATGATGTAGGCCACACAGTTGCAATTTTGTTAGAATAATGTTTATTCAGAAAGGAAACTACTAGCGAAAGTGGTCGTATTTAGAATTACTATTACAATCGAGCGCACATCCATTTGTCACAGTTCGACCATTCACAATCTCATCGCAGGATACGATACTCCGCCTCGATATTTACACGAAAAGTTAAGAGTTCATTCCAGGTGCGCGGCTGCTCAGAGACGAAGTCCCGCGATACCACACAACGCGAAATTTTCTAAGTCGTTTCACTTCCTAGCTGCCTAAAGGCCGACTGTCCATTTTCGCGTCTCTGTCCGAACTGTACCCTTTGGTTTCTGCAGCCGAACTGTCTGTTTTCGCGTCTCTGTCTGAACTGTACCCTTTGGTTTCTGCAGCCGAACTGTCCGTTTTCGCGTCTCTGTCCGAACTGTACCCTTTGGTTTCTGCAGCCGAACTGTCCGTTTTCGCGTCTCCATCTGAACTGTCCTCTTTGGTGTTTCGATCAGAACTGCTCTCTGCTCGTCTCCGACAGCGTTTCCCGCGCCCCAAACATCTTCGCTCAACTGACTAGCGCAGTTCCCTTTCCTGAAGCCGTCCATCTGATCGGCTATAGCTTATTCTACATTACTTTACATTTTAACACATTTAAGTAACCAAAGCTTGATCACTTTCACGTTCTAAATAAAGTAACAATAATATCCATTACATAATAAAAGTTAAATTCTTTTACATGAAACCAATACAATATCCTGCTTAACTTTGAACGTCACGGCCAGTAGCCTGGCACCATTGTGCTTTCTGATAAATAAATAAAGAACAAAAGTAACTGTTATGCACTAAACTTTACAGCAAATATTCTATTACCTAATGATTCAATAAGGTGTCATGCTGTTATCGTTCAATGTGTTTTGTGTGGAGGATCTGATGCTTAACTGAAAATACTAATAATTTAAATTTACTATATCTTTCAAACAAATAAAGTTACACAGTTGATATTTACAACGTTTGTCGTTTTAGTGATGTGCTTCTATATGAAGTGTTGATCGTTAAGATCGACCAAAGCGTTCCGATTTTAGCATTCAGGTCTTTGTTATAGAACTTGTTAATTTCACTTTGACAGTAAATCCCAAACTATTATAAATATCATCAATATTCTAGTTTTATTGGGATCACCATGAAAATCTATGGAGGATGGCAGATTAAAATTACTGTAGCATTACGTCAGAATTAAATGGTTTTCATAAATGTTTCCCTTTATGGCCGATCTTAGGTCCGCCATATTTAACACAGCTACGTCTCTTTGGCCACAACTGCCTTCTACTGGGTTTCCCTATGATGTAGGTTCTCCTCTGTCTCACTTGCACACTACAGCGCTTAGGTCCCAATAGACAATAGACGCCTGTGAGTTTCCCCATCTCGTGATGAATCTGCGACCTTTGTGGCACGCAGTCCAGGACGACAGGGTTCGTTTCACAGTTCCTGGAGGCTGACTCTTTCGGCCATATATTTAAATGAGAGCTCAATGCTCGTTAACTCACACAGTCACTTATCGCTGGGCAAGTGGAAGTGAGGGTGAGAGTACCACGGATATGGTCCGCGAGTTCGAGCGGTAATCGGGCGTTTTTTCTTTGCGGCAAGATCTTTTAATGACTTTCAATCTCCCACCTAAACAGGCAGATATGACTACCGTAATAAAATCATCTACATTACCGAATTTATAAACAGATACTTAGTATAAGCCTGATATTTACAATTCCTCCTTGCTGCTGCCTTAAAAGACTGTGTAGGTGAAATGGCATATGACTACTTTAAGAGTGTTCGAAAGTGATGTGGCATCCTTTGACAGAAGTAGAGCACTCGATCATGAGCCAAAAATTAGTTTAATATTCTAGTCCTGTGACGTGGGATGTAACAGATATTAAGATGATAAGAATAGGGTTTTTTTTACCTGATGACAGGTAATATAGCTTATGCCATTCTGTTATACAGGATTTTTTAGCGATGTGAAAGCGCATGTATGCTCTGATTTCTTCTGTCTTAGAACATAACTCGTTTAAAAACAACGAATCTGCATTCTCCGGCCGCGGTGGTCTAGCGGTTCTAGGCGCTCAGTCCGGAACCGCGAGACTGCTACAGTCGCAGGTTCGAATCCTGACTCGGGCATGGATGTGTGTGATGTCCTTAGGTTAGTTAGGTTTAAGTAGTTCTAAGTTCTAGGGGACTGATGACCACAGATGTTAAGTCCCATAGTGCTCAGAGCCATTTGAACCATTCTGCATTCGCGTGAGTAATTCCGGGTATATAGACAACATACCTGTTCCGGATTGCGTAAAGTGGATTTTTTAAACTGGTGAAACTATGTTGCGGTGGAAATGCGGTTAGAACTACACATCCAAGGCACACCTGCTTGTCTCGCAATGTCAGCAGCTTAGCATCGAGCAACCGCCAGGTGCAAAGAAAGATTGCAAACTATCGCCTCTTGACCGCACTCGCAGCACCAACGATTATGCTGCTCCCCCCTCACCGCCGCCCATTTAAATTGACTGGTTGTCTACTTGGCAGTCACAGTGACTGTCTCTATCCAGTCTTTGAGTTTCTGGTAGGTCCAGCTTGTGGATACCTGCAGATATCCACACAGTTGCCGAAATGGATGATGCGTGTGTGGGACTCTCCTGACCAGCGCAGCCGCACCTCCATAGCAGTCAGTGCATGGTGCACAATTTTGTATTGCAGATGTGTGCGACTAGAAAATTTTTTCGACTGATTTGTTTTGTGCATACATTATGGTGGAGAAGTGTGCTTGCGCTCTCAAACGTCGGTGCATAAAAGACCATGGATGGATATATTTAGTGCAATGATCTATTTGTGGTGTAAATTTAATTACTTGACTTGCAAAATGTTTGTGTTTGGTTCTCAAACGTTGAAAATATGTTTTGTCATGAAGAAGAATCGTTGTAAGGTATTGGTGAGTATTTTAAGCAATCTATTTGACTCTGCAAATTGTTGAACAATTAATTTGATAGGGTAGTGCAAATAGACTATTTCCCACCAAGGAATTTGGGTAGCCGGCCGGGGTGGCCGAGCGGTTCTAGGCGCTACAGTCTGGAACCGCGCGACCGCCACGGTCGCAGGTTCGAATCCAGCCTCGGGCATGGATGTGTGTGATGTCCTTAGGTTAGTTAGGTTTAAGTAGTTCTAAGTTCTAGGGGACTGATTACCTTAGAAGTTAAGTCCCATAGTGCTCAGAGGCATTTGGACCATTTTTTTGAATTTGGGTAATCTGAAGGTTTTTTCGCGATATGTAGTTATGATCAGACCTTATACAAAGCGTTTTTCTATTGTAGACCAGTTTGTAGATTGTTTCGATCATCATATTTGCAATGTCTGTCCAATTTCGAGTGGTGCTGTCGACTAAGGCATGGAGCAGGGTCAATGTATACATACACAATCGGATAAATGGGGGACGAGGGAGCCGGAAATGGTAGTGGGTGTGTGGCAGCTGTTGGAAAGTTTTAAGCAATCTGTGGTGGCAGTATTGTGTACTAGAGCAGCCAGTATTCAAACTTCAAGGTATACATATGAAGGGCTTTTCAGTAGTGGTACAAGTCCATTACCTCCACTTTTCTGTCTACAATGCTTCTGAAATTAATGAGCCAAACAAACAGAAAGAAAGGTTCATCTCTAGCAAGAAACCATATGCTTGAATATTTCTGGTATCTCAACTGCAGATTTTTCAGTGCTTATTTAACTTTAGGACTCTGTATCTCAAGATGAACAAAAATGGGCTTGTACCACTATTGAAATAAGACCTTCATATACACATGCGATTAAAAAGGGGTGGCCAATGGCTGTGGGAAATGGGTATGGGGCGAAGGGGGAGTGATGGTAGAGTGTGGCAGCAGATGTAGGAAAATCAAACAGTGGGATAACACCCTCAAAAATAAATAAAGGAAGTAAATAAAGACACTACCCTTATATCCTTCTTCTTCAGCAACTCAGCACTAAGTGAGTCTTTATCCTACCAATTTCTAGCGGGGGAGGAAAGGAGGAAGAGAAGGAGGGAAGGGCTCAGGAATTTTGCAGGAGGGGTAAAAGTGGCTCTGAACTGGACTGGGGAGGGGCTCACAAAAAATGGTCCCTTTTTCCAGAGGATTGGGGGAGGAGGAGGAGGGGGAGAAGGAGGGGTTGTGGTGGGAGGCTTCTCAGAAAGATGGATTATCCCCAAGGGGTCCTAAATCAACCTCAGGGGTCATAAATCAGTTAGTATGATAATAGATTAATGAGGAAACAACTTAGCAGAAAAATCGGTTAAGGGACCTCTGAGATGAGAAGGGATGGGTGTTACATGAAACACTACATAGAAGAACAGTAGGAAAAGGTCATAAATCAATCAGGTATCACAGTTTCATTAACATGCATACCAATGTAATGCTAAAAGTGAGCTAGATCTCTCTGTAAAAACACAAATACGAATAAACCTGACAACATCATGGTATACAAAAAACAAAGTCACCATAAAAGCTGAAAAAACCAGTGCAGCTTACTGTTCGAAAACACTCACAGAGACTAATAGATGAGTTAAGAATCAATAATTGAAACTTATTATGATCAAGAGAAATTAAACATTTAAGCAGCGCACTAGATAATATTTGTTAAAAACACATATAACAGAAAAAAGAAATAAACGTAATCAGAAGACGATGGCTGTCAGTGCCTGCAGAACTTGTGACTAGCCCAAAACTACGACTGTATTGTGTCACGGCTGTATCCTCACTGTTATACGAGTGCAACAATATAGGAAAATATTTCATAGGCACAATTAAATACACTCCACCCAGCAGAAAACAAATTAATGAGATGGAATTTAAAATCCACCTCCCTCGAGAAGAGTAGCTAATATGCATATTGCCTTACATACAGTGTAGACGCCTTATAGCTAGCTATTCAAAACAATAAGGAGACTTTACGTAATTTAATTACCATATTAAATCAGTCAACTGACATCGTGAATGAATTACACATTGCAGAATTGAGAGCTTAGGATAGAATTAAAGTTCGATTAAGCATCCACTAACCTTCCAACTGCGAACAAAGTAATCCTGAAACATAACCGCTCGCCATTACTATCGAAGCGGCACAGCCTTCGAATCATCCATTATCATATTAGGCTGGTTCGTAAGTTCGTAGCGTTTTTGTTTTGCATGTTCGTATTTTGGATGCTATGGGTCTATTTATCGATTGCCATTTCTTATTTATAGTTCATTGTTGCTATATGAGTTCACATATTGTTGTGTGGAGATAGTGAGTGGAGCTGTGGATGCTAGAAGATGGAGTGCTAAGTGGAGAAATTGGAACATTTCCGACATATTCTTCTGTCTGATTTCAATAGAGAGGTGACATCAGTGGAGGCAGGCATAAACATTTTCACCATGTGTGGGATAACGCTATTAGACAAAGTTTGGCAAGAAATTGGCTTTCTTGTTTCAAAGACAATCGTTTTGGCATTAGCGACGCTCCATGTTCAGGAAGACCTCTGTGGTTTGATGAAGATAGTTTAAACGCATTACTACATAAGGATCCACGGCTCTGTAGTCGAGAACTGGCAAATGTGATGATCTGTCATCATTTCACGATCGTACGATTTTGCATGCAATGAGGAGGTTAAAAAACGGGGTGCGCGGGTACCGCACGCTCTAATCCAAAATCACAAAAATCAGCGGGTGACCATACGTGCGACTCTGCTTGTTCTTCATCAGTTGTCTCGTGAACAACACCAACAATTCATATTCTGTATCGTTACTGGTGGCAATAAATTGTGCCTTTATGCTAACATAAGGAAAAGAAAGGAACGGGTGAGCCCAAAGAGAGCAGCAACTCCCCATAAAAAGACGTAAAAGGGATACTGCTCTACGATAACGTCTGCCTGCAAGCTGATGAACTGACAAAAAACTCTATACAGGAGTTGGGTTGGGAAGTCACTCCGCACCCACCTTGTTCACCTGACATTGGCCTTCAGCTTTTCCCGCTCTCTATCGAATGATCAAGGAATTTCCTTTCCGGACGGAAATGTGCTCCGAACATGGCTCAAAACCACGTGATTTCTACATTTGCAGAATAGAAAAGTTACCTCAGCGTTGTCAGACTTGCAAATAATGGAGGAGAATGCATTCTTGATGAATGAAGTCTCTGTTATGTGTATCTGTAATTTTTATTAAGCTTGTGGAAAAACACTACGAACTTATCCACCAACCTATCACATAAAAAAAGCAAAAAACTGAAGATAGCTTTGTTTCCGTATAGAGGCACTCACATCTCTAGTTTATTCTATCACTTCACTATCATTGAAATGTGCAGGCTCTCTGGTCTAAGGTTTTGATCAATGCCGTGAGCTTCGTTTACCATACTAGTGTACCTACAAGTACTTCGACGATCTCACGGGCAATGTCTATTTTGTTCGGACAATTCTGAACAGTTGTACTGAACAATTTCACCTTGTACTATATCTACATTACAGCTATACATGTTAAACAAACTTCGTTCTCACATTATACAAAGGAGGTCTATATAACTAATTTTCGTTGAGAAACAAGCGCATATAAGTGAATCAACCGTGTATCAAGTGTAAATCACATAAATTTAACTGTTTTCTGGAGATTCTGTGAAAAATATCCCTTTACATTACAAATTAAAAGCAGTGGTCAAAAATATGATCTATACACCATCGACCACGTATGTTATAGATATGTGACATGGCACTTATCAGCGGTGTTCGGCTGCGCAACACAGAGGCAAGTTACTAAGTTGTGTACGCTTTAAACCCACCTAAGGGTATATATAACAATCCCTTATCGAGCAGCCACCTTCGTGTTTCCGGTCTCTAACCGGCGTTGGATTCCCGCGTCTCAGAAATCGTATGCTGCAAGCTGAAGAGCAAAGCCATTCGTCGCCTTTATGGCGTATCGAATCGCATGGTAAGCCGGCGGCAGACATTCGATATCTGCGACGACCTTTTGATTAAATCCCGCAGGGCAAAAGGTCGATAACGTAAAGGTCCGAAATGAAATGGCGATTTATTGCTGGACTTTTTTATAGTTTCCTTTATCGGTAAGCCATTGATCACGGGGTGCGGGAAGGAGGCGTCGCATAACACTACCTTATTCAGATCATGTTTCTCTCCAGCAGGAAGGCGTGCCCCGTAGATTCGAATTCAGCCGCACAGTCCAGATCTCTCCCTTACGTTGTCATTGTCCAGTAAGGGAATTAAGTTTGCTCGCTCTTAAGCTGCACCAAAAAAAAAAAAAAAAAATACCTCTCGCAAGTTTATTTAACCGCCTCGATCAAGAAAAGAGAGACTTTAGCCTTTAACGTCCCGTCAACGACGAGGTCTTTAGAATTGGAGCAAAGCTCTCACTGGGGAACGATGGTAAACGCAATTGGCTGTGCATTTTGAAGGGATCATTCCGGTATTCACTGTAAGCGATACACGGAAATTACGAGCAACGTAATTCTGGATGGCCAGATAGGGATTTGAACCGAATAAGAGCCCAGTGCCTTACTGCTGTGTGACTTCGCTCTGTCGATCGATCGGAAAAACAAACGGCGAATGCTTTCGTCGTTTCATGGAGATTTGTGTTGCTGCATCCGAAACCTCATTGTTTATGAGGGGTATCGTGTAATATAGGGTATCGCGCAACATATCTCCTGTAAAACCTGAACGTCCATTTGTGAATTTTTCTTCTTTCTTAAGCATTTAATAAACTTCCAGTTGCTATTTTCTCTTGTGTAAGTTCACAATTGGGTGTGAGTCGTCTAAAGATACAAACGGCTACTTAAATTTGTCATTTATTATGGTGTGCTCTTCTTTGTGATATATTCAAATATTTATGAATTGCTTAACTGGGCTAGTTTACATTGTCAGGCGTTCTTAGAAAAAGTAATCCAGAATACGTAAGAAATTTAACACTGTAACGCAATTCATGCAACTAAAACATATTTCTCACATAAAATTAATCCTAATTATTTTGGGTGCTTACTTCCGTCATACGCTTTGTGTTCTAGTGAGAACGATTTCCTGTGTCATTTTAATTTAATTTCTTCCATTACAAAGAGAAAATTTAGTTCTTTCTCGAATCTGTGGAGTCTTCTGTAATTGCTATGAGGCATTTTCTCGCTAGAAATTTTTCAGCTGTCTTATTGCAGCAATAGGGTCCACTTTTTGTTTGAAAAGTGATAATCATCTATATTTAACGGAATTCTGGGCTGTCCGTCGCTCTACTTCAAACTATTCCGTTTAGAAATCATTCGATTGTCTAGATGGGTTCCTATGTTACTTTTTCTCGGTCATTTCCCTTTACAGGATCTTAAGATTCGCTTTCGGAAAATGTGTTTAATCCCATCAGCCTTTACATCATATTTCCTCGATAGAATATTTATATAAGATTTTAATGTTAAAAATATATTGTTAATTTTCTTTGCTCTTTACATCTTCATTCCATGCTTTCCATTCAGTTCTGCGTCCCTGCTGTAGTCAACACGAGTATGGCACTTCTTATTTCTCACTAAATAGTTTCACATTCATATATTATCCTGGTGTTTCACGCTAGAGAATTTATAATTTGGGCCTAACTTAATCTTGACGTGTTCTTTTCTGTTCAATACGCATAGCTGATTTCATACATGTAATGAAAGCAGTACAGTTTTACCTTTCGCTTCCAATGTGAAAGATCTCTGAAATTCCGTTTTCTCTCAATAGGTTTATATGTGATCTGCTTATTGTTCCGGACTACCATCTAATTTTGTTCGATTATCTGATTCCTTTCTATCGCCTCGTCTCGGAGCTTTCGTGCCGTCCTGCAAAGTCGAATTTTCGAATGCGTGCAAAATACGACATGCATTCTTAGCAATGTGCGATAAGCAAGACAAATTACGTGGCATGTTCCTCAGCAAATTGACTCATAAACGTTTATTGGTGGACCTGAATCAGTTCTCTGCACTGCTACCCATTTGAAAAGTCGGGGTCGCCAACCTCGGTTTAAAAGACTTAAAATTGCCACCTTCGCCATTCACAAATGTTGTAAGGGTACCGTACCGTTACGTAGCTGTACCTTTACATAGTATCGATCACATGCTTTATGCAGCGATCATAAGCTAAGTTTCGCTGTCTCTCTTTTTGCTTTTGTTATTACTCGCGTAACAACTAATATATGAGATAAAATATGTTGCTACGAAAAGAGCCCTGAAATACTTTTTAGGGATGCTGTGCTGTGACTTTCTTTGGATCATTAATTTTCAACAAAACAAAATATATTATGTTCTTATTATTCTGGATCTGGCTTTCTATTCAAAGAATATTGTTTCGTTACTATAACTCGCTATAAAGTTCAACATATCTTCCTTACTTTACAGTTATTGAAAAGGTTACTGAAAATTATTTCGTTATCAATACTGATGTTACACTACACAATGTTAGTTCAACATCAAAATTTTTCAGTAGATTTTTGTTAACAGTAAAACACGAATACGTACTACGACTAACACGAGAACATGAGACTATTATCAGAGAAAAAGATGTTTTTACTATAATGTTTGGCAGACCAGAACTACGCACAGAAAGATTTCTTTTATGTTATGAAGGTAAATTATCTTTTTGCACTGTTAATAATATATCATCCGCAGCCCGCATCCACCTGTAAAACACATCATAAAATCTGCTGCTCTGCCCTGCAATTCTGAAAGCTGAAAGAAATAATTTTAGTTCACTATTACCTGTCCGCTTCTTTGCGGTGATTGGTTTCACTTAATGGAGTTTGAATGCGCCGCGGCAGCGGCTCGTTCGTTCGTAGCGCAGCTCTGCACCACGAATAATACTTAAATAGCTGAAAAGTCTTAAAAGGATGGGATAAAATACCACGCAAGCTTATTACAAATCATATTGCAAGTTTTCACTAAGTAACTCTATTCAAGACATTTAGAAAGATTAAATTATTACACACCTTTACAAATCAGTACCTAATGGCGTACGTCTCTCAATCTTGACAAAAGAATACTACACAAGCGTACAATATAACGTCACAGGGTCTTCCTACTCATGTCCAAGAAGTAAGTATTGTCTGTGGCGGTTTCAGTACTCGCCGACACAGATATTATCTTAAAAAACATCGGTACATAATTCTATACAAGTATAAAACATAACACATAATGCTTTCCCTTTATTACATAAAGTTCACACAATGGTTGTCCACGCAATTACAATCATCCAGTTCAGTTATTCTTTTCTCCTTTGTTACCACATATAATATGTGTTTTGCTAAGAGACGTTACATTAGGCAAAGATGGAGTGCAGTCAACAATGTGCGAGTGGGTGAGGAGTCGAGTGTTGAAGACTGTGAGTGGAAGTCGGGTGTGCAAGATTAGAGGCCGGAGATTAGTGGCAGAATATAGGCGTAACGGCACACATTATTTGATTTCTGTTGAGTGTTTATAAATGTTGGTTTACAAAAGGGTGTTTCAATTAATAAAATCCAGTATTTGAGAAAGGACATGTTATCATTTAGTAGTTTTCCTCAGGTTTCACAATAACAGAAGGGCAGGACAATGAGTTTCATGAAAAAGAGCTATTACTTATTTGGCTAAATAAATTAAATATAACTTCACCTACGGCGAATGCGAATAATAAATATTGTTGCGAAACTGGGGGGAGGTAATAATGTCCTACAAATGACACCGAACTTCTAGTTTCTGCGGCGCTAAATATAATTTGTTGAATTCAATCATACTTCTTCAGTTTCGTCATTTATACTCACCTTCAGTTAACCAATGGCCACACAACTAATATTAGGTCCACTTAGCACGTACTCATTCACTTACTGCCAACATTTGCAGAGAAAACTGGAAAATGGCCAAACCAAATTTAACATATGCGAATGAGAATGCACTTTCCAACTCTTGTATGCTTTCTGCACAACCAATAAAGCTTTATCGGTCACTAACCATCACTTATTCCCATCTTCATACACGTAACATAGAAACCCTCCGACAGTCGCGCGTGTATCTGTGAGATACATGACCTACTTTTTCTCTAATATTACCGCAATGAACAGTGGTAACGGTTTGCTGGCCCACGACATCTTGTGTCATACCTTTCTTATTGCTTCACAGGAATTTCAGTCTTATCCCGTTACACTGCCTGTATCTCTCAGATACAGCGCGCCTGCTCGGGTAACGCTTTGTCGCCGCTAATGACCGCAGCTGTTGCATTGTTTGCAACGTACGCAAGTCGGCAGTTGCGTTGTTGTCTTCTAAATGAAGCAACGTTTCGTTGTAGCTACGTGTACTCTCTTTCAAAATGAGTAAACGATATGATCTAGAAATTCTTAAGGATTTGGAAGAAGTACATCGCCTTCTTCTCAACGACGAGGTATCCATTGAAGATGAAGATGATCTTGCAGAAACTGATTTAGAAACCGAAGATATACTCGAAACACGATCTGTAGACTCAGACACAGATCATGAATTTGATGAAGAGGAAAATAATGAAGCGCAGGAAACTGATGAACATTACTATTTTGGTGAGTAGAAAAGACAATAAATATACTTTCAGATGTAATAATAACAATATCTAATAATGGTGTAATGTACTTATTTTTTTATTTTAGGTAAGGATGGAACTAAATGGAGGAAAGTGCCTTGGAAAGCAACACAGACATGGCCTCATTATATACTAACCGAATTGCCTGGGGTAGTTGGACACGCAAAGAAAATGGTAACTGAAATTGACTGCAGGAGCCTATTCATCAGTAATGATATCCTAGATCTAATTGTGGTCAACACTAACAGGCGTATAGCTGATCTAAAAGGAAACTTTCCTCGCAAGAGTGACTGCAAGGACACAGACGCAATCGAAATAAAAGCCTTTCTTGGCTTGTTATACCTTGCTGGGGTGTTCTGTGGTGGGCGACAGAATGTTCACGACTTCTGGACAGCAGATGACCTTGGTCTGAATATTTTTAGAATGACCATGTCCGAAACACGTTTCCTGTTCCTAATAAGATGTGTTCGTTTTGATGTTGGAGCCACAAGACAAGAACGGCGCAAGACAGATAAATTAGCAGCCGTGAGGGAAATGTTCACTATGTGTTTGAATAACTGCAAGACACATTACTCCCTCGGTCAGAACGTCACAGCTGATAGGCAGCTACCAGCATTTCGAGGCGAGTGTGGATTTCGCCAGTTCATACCATCCAAACCATCTAAATATGACATCAAAATTTTCTGCCTATGTGATGCCAAGCTTTATTATACTTACAACATGGAAATATATTGTGGATTACAATCAGAAGGACCCTTTCAGAATAACAACTCCGCCAAAGTAGTAGTTCTGAGACTTGCCGAACCAATATATGGGACGGGTAGAAACATTACAGCAAATAACTGGTGCACTAGTTTGGAGTTAGTAAGAGAACTGCATAAAAGGAGACTGTCGTTTGTAGGCACAATTAGAAAAAACAAGAAGGAACTGCCATCGAATTTCGTAGCACCAAAACGTAGACAGCAATATGATAGCGTACTTGGCTACAGCAAGAATGAAACCCTTGTGTCGTATGTCCCGAAAAAAGGGAAAACTGTACTCCTCCTTCGGAGTATGCATGTATCGTCAAGTGAGGTTTCGGAAGGTTTAGAGAAAAAAACCAGCAATTATTCTACACTATAATGACATAGAACCTGGAGTTGATGTAGTTGACAAACTCTGTGCAACCTGCAATGTAGCTAGGTCAACAAGACGATGGCCTATGGTGATTTTTTTCCACCTGTTGAACATTGCAGGCATCAACTCAAGAGTAATTTTCTTGGGGCAACAAGAATAAATACTCAAATCGGCGCGAGTACCTCAAAACTTTGGCTCTGACTCTACTGCAAGATCATCTCAAAAGAAGAGCTCTTATTATGACTACCTGATGACATAAAGTCAATGCTAGTAAAGTACAACCCTAAAGGGAAAGAGCAAGAAAACGCTGAACAATCCTTGGAATCAGAAAACAAAAAAAGAAAAAAGTGCCAGTCATGCTACAGGGAGACAGAAAAGACTTGTCTCAGCAAGTCTACATGTGAAAAATGCGGTACACATCTTTGTTGGCAAAAGCACACAAAAATAATTTGTAAACTATGTCTTTCTGTAGAGGGCAATCAGTAAAAAGATACATGCTTTGATTAGTTCAATAATTTATTTGTATCTATAATAAAATCAATTTTTAAAAGAATTTCATGTACTTCTCCATTACAAAATGTCAAATATTTCTGTTAATTTGAAAGTGTAATGAGCCTGATGTTCACTTCTGTATTTGTAAAATCTGTAACAATAAAGGTAACTGCAATTTAAAACAAAAACAAAAGAAAAAGACAAAACAAACATAAAACCACAAAAATCGTCGCATGTATACACGAGATACATCGCGACTAGTGGCGTCATGAAAGTTGACGCACCTGCTGGAGGTTTAAAAATCGCCTCAACCTTTCTTTGCCCTCGGCTTGCCCCCTTTATCTGCGAGTGCAGAAATGATGTGACAAATATTCGGTTGCATCAGGGTGTTTCATAGCATACAAAAAACGGAATTATATGTCTACACATAAGAACACTGACTGAATAATGTCTACATTTTTTACGCTATAACGATTTAGCTGTCAACAATAAATGAATAAACGTTTGAGCACTTAGTTACAGCCGGCCGGGGTGGCCGAGCGGTTCTAGGCGCTACAGTCTGGAACCGCGCGAACGCTCCGGTCGCAGGTTCGAATCCTGACTCGGGCGTGGATGTGTGTGATGTCCTTAGGTTACTTAGGTTTAAGCAGTTCTAAGTTCTAGGGAACTGATGACCTCAGAAGTTAACTCCCATAGTGCTCAGAGCCATTTGAACCATTTTTTAACTTAGTTACAATTACTCCGACAACACAATAATCCTTCTTCAACTCTGGGACCTATGTAAAGGGCGAGATTTAAGCAGAGAAACCAGTGTCTTAAATAGTTCATTTTATAAACATGTAAAGTATGAAGCTATATCGAAGTGAGGGAGAGTCAGAGAAGAGAGAGAGAGAGAGAGAAGGTCATTACGAACCGTTCTGCTGACGGTCCGATTTTTCTCGTTCTTTTTAATTCGGGTAGATGCAGACTCTCTAAGTGGGTAGAACATTAGCACAATAAGCGTTACGCGATTTGTTTAAAAGACTTCATAGTGAGAACGAGCATGTCAATAAATGAAATAAACGGTCAGGTGAAACTCCAAGCACAGTAAGAAACTCGTAGCCTTAAGGGAAAAAGTGCTATTTTCATAGAATATCAGATGCTCTACAAACAAAAAGTTGTGAATTCTACATAAAAATGAAGAGAGACAGATAGTTAATGCACAGTTAAATATACTGTCGGGTAAATAAAGTGAACATGTATGGGCGATATGACGAGTTTGGATACACCAAATTGAAATTTGAAAGTCAGTTAACAATATGTAGGTTTCTTCACGCACAGATACATGCACGTTCAAGCTCGTGGACCCAAAAAGAGGAATCTTTTCATTAATTAAAGTCTCGTTCAAAAGCAACGAACAGTTATAGTAAAAAACCGACTGAACTTGACAGTTTATTACTAAAAACTAATCAATTAGTACTCATGTGAACACAGAAAGTCATATTGGGAAATTATTGGGAGAACTCTGTATTTTTAACAGTATTATAATTTGAGTAACACCTCTTAGATGGTAAGTTATTTGAAATGATTTATCTCGATTCCTTTTCTTGGCTTTCTTCTTATCTTCCCCAAAATTCTAATGCTGTTCAGTAATACAATTTAAACACGAAAAGCGCTGACGTATGTTTCGGTAGTTTCTGACAGAACAATTAACAATGCTGAAAACACATTTCAAATGAAATCAAAATGAGCATAAAGAAATGAATGTGAGAAGCACTCAGTAAACTAGTAAGTAAGCTGTCCACAGATCTTAAGAAGTTTTAAGTCTTACGTCGGTCTCCAGTCAGTAAGACAATCGAAATCAGTTCTTCAGTAGCTCAGTCTCCAGCTGAAACCGAAACGGAAGATATCAAATGCTGGAATTTGGAATTAACACACCCGAACTTGTTTCATTACAAAAAGTGATATTGTTTGTGGCGAAATAAATAAAAAAATTAGATTTATTGATTTTTGAAAAGAGGAAAAATTACGGACATGGAACTGTAACTTAAGAATTTTTCAAGGGCTTTTTTGCGGACTGTATTGACCGGCTTGACTGCGGACAAATTCAGTGCTGCGTGAAATATGCCTGTAATATAATTTACCATTCCGATTAATTACATTTTTGAATTCTACGTCATTGTTGATTTATTCAGAGTTCTCACCTTAGACGTAGAATTAGTCCTTCTGCCACAATATTAATTCATTAGTCGCCATCGATGTTCTTCTCTTTGTTGACCGTGTGTATCTTCCTGAGTCGGCATCGGTTCACTTCACGAAGACGGTCCAACCCAAGGAAATACAATGCTACGTCACTTTAAATAATTCTCGTAAAACTTAGATACTTCTCACTATTTTTTATTCACAACACAGTAAGACTTGCTGTGCTCGTCTCACAAACCATAATTACTAACTATATGGCTGCCTTTCCGCACACTCCAAAAATCACGTCCATCCTCCACAAGGCAATAATCGAAAGTGTCCCTTAGCTCCTTGGAGTATGAAACAAAAGAGAATCCAATGTGAACATTACAAAGATTATAATCTACATGCCTCTCAATTTAGTCTTTGGCGCAGCTTTTAAGGTATTGTATGTCTCTGCGTCGGAAGGTATTACAACTGTCCCCCTACTGTATACTGTCACTAGAAAATTTTATTTGGTTGACAGGATACAGTAGTCGACCTTGCAATTGATAGGTTTGGGGGTCTTTTATTTAAAAACTTCATTTTTATTGTCTCATTTTCGTGGCACTGTGAATTCTTTGGTATTACTGAGTGTGTGTCAGTTTTTTGGTATACTTATGCTAATATTTACAAACCTTAATCCTAATATACAAAGTCCGCAGTTTACTACTGAGAAAACGACATCATGTAGTAAAGTTTGTACAATAAAATATACAATGAATACAACGTTATTTACAAATATTTCCTTCCTCATCAGAGGCGAAAATTAAGTCCTTGTATTGCTTTCTGTATTTATTCTGGGGCGACGAGCTTTGTTCGCTAGCCCCAGTGTTGAATATGGGCGGGTGATACGCGCACCTGATTGTTTGGTCATCCGTTAGCGGGCGACGTTGGCTGAATGCACGCGCCAGTGCACTGAATATACACCGACGTGCGGGTACCGTCGAGACTTCCGAGCCTCAGTATGCGTGTGCTTTTAGTAGTTCCTTCCAGTACTTAGACTGGATACGACGTGGTACATTGGAATATGTGCCCCGAAGAACACACCACACTATGTGTGAGTTGGAGGACGATCCCGTCGATGCAGCTCCAGGTAAGAAGCGTACCATGTCAAACTTGTTTGGCATTGTCCTTTCCTATTGTGACGCCATGGGTCGTTTGACGATACAAGCTTCAATTTTCGATGTCACTTGTTTAGGCTCGCTGACACTTGCAACGTAGCACTACTTTGCACAATTTTAATTTCTACACACACCACTTTAACTGCGAGCATTGCGATCGAAACTTTCTTTTTACTACACTTTTTTCTTCGCATTAACCCCTTTTACCTATTGTACCGAGATTCATTCCCTCAATACTTCTGGTCAATTTACATAAGTATTCACAAATTTGTAAGTCACGGGACTTGGCATGAAATACAAAATACATCACATACAATGGAATAACATATATTAATAGGTCAGGAGTCCACTACACACAGAAAACGGCTACACGGGTAGCGGGGGCTGTGTGGAAGGAACTGGGCGGTTTTTTAGATTAGAGGGACTCAGGGAACCACAGAAGGGGCGTCCGTCTAAAATTCGGAATGTAAAACACAGTAAGGTAGTTGTAGAAACGATCGGTATTGTAGGTGTAAATTGTCGTAGCTGTGGTGGGAAAGAACCAGAGCTCCAAGCCCTAACAGAAGGTACTGAAGCTCAAATAGTTATAGGTATGGAAAGCTGGTTGAAGCCGGAAATAAGTTCAGCTGAAATTTTTTCAAACGGCCTAATGTAAGTAGGCTGTTTATGTTTTCTTAGGCTGTTTATGTTTTCTTTATGTAAGTAGACTGTTTATGTTTTCTTATTGGCAACTTTACGTAGCGCTCTATATGAAAATCACTGGCTGTGCTGTGTGCAGTCTGTGGCTAGTTTGCATTGTTGTCTGCCATTGTAGTGTTGGGCAGCGGCAGCTGGAGGTGAACAGCGCATAGCGTTGGGCAGTTGGAGGTGAGCCGCCAGCAGTGGTGGATGTGGGGAGAGAGATGGCGGAGTTTTGTAATTTGTCATGAACTGCTATATATATTATGACTATTAAGGTAAATACATTGTTTGTTCTCTATTAATACCTTTCATTTGCTAACTATCCCTATTAGTAGTTAGTGCCTTCTGTAGTTTGAATCTTTTATTTAGCTGGCAATAGTGGCGCTCGCTGTATTGCAGTAGTTCGAGTAACGAAGATTTTTGTGAGGTAAGTGATTTGTGAAAGGTATAGGTTAAAGTTAGTCAGGGCCATTCTTTTGTAGGGATTTTTGAAAGTCAGATTGCGTTGCGCTAAAAACATTGTGTGTCAGTTTAAGCACAGTCTTGTATAATTGTTCAAAGGGGACGTTTCATATGTACAATTTTTCTAAGGGGACGTTTCATATGGCGACCCTGCCAGGATACCTCACTGGAATCTTCTGATTTTTTCTTGTAGTTTGTGTATTTAGTATAGCTTTTGTTTATTGCTAGCGCGTAATTATAGAGAGAATTTCCTTGGTAGTTGTGGTTTTTCATTGTTGCACAGTAAAACAGTTGTGGCATGCATGTAGATTTGCACCAAGTATTTCGCAGCTGCGCTTGCAAATAACTAGATATTATTTTCAGTGCTATGTTAATGTGTTCTCTTATTTTTGCTCTTCAAATTGTGCTTTTCTGTGTTGTCATGTGAAATATTGTGACAATAATGGCGTGTGAAAAACGTAACACTAGGCTCCAAAGTAAACTGAGAAATGACAGTGAAGACGAAAGCAGTATGTTAACGCCATCATGTAATTAATTAACTAATGTTCAACATAGTAATTCGGTAATTGTGCATAGGGAAATGGAGCGGGCTGCAAACAATGGTGTAGACAGTGAAACAGGTAGTAAACAGGGAAGCATTATCGATCGATCGGTTGGCAACAGCTCGCCTCAGGAATTAGGAATGACAGAACACAATATTACAAATACTGTAGATTCAGGTTTTGCGTCCTCACCGTTTTCTCAAATAAGTCAAGACACATTTTCTGCTTGTCAAAATGTGAAAGTTGCTGGTGCAAATGCACTGCCGAAAAGCATAGAGGAACAGATTCCAGACACTAATGCATTGTTATTACAATTAATGCAACAAATGGGACAAAATCTTCAAAAGTTAGACACAATGGAACAAAATCAGAGACAAACTCAGCAAAAAGTTCAAAAGTTAGACACAATGGAACAAAATCTTAAAAAGTTAGACACAATGGAACAAAATCTTCAAAAGTTAGACACAATGGAACAAAATCTTCAAAAGTTAGACACCACACTTGAACAAACACGTGAAGATTTAACTACTGAGTTACATAACATCGAATCTAAATGTCAAAAAGTGTGTAATGACGTAAAAACACAAATTTGTGAGCATTTCCAACCTATTTTTTCGCGTCATAAAATGCATTACAGAATCACGTAGCAGCCATAAAAGAATTGCAAACTATTGTTCATGAAAATCATGAGACCTTGCAAGCTAAAATTGACTCAGTTGCATCTACCGATTCGGTTACGCAACTTGCAAAAACTCAGGAAAACTTAAAGGACACAGTAGATACCCTGAAAATTGGTTCAGAAAGACACATGGAGGAAATAAGTACACTATTGGAGAAAGTAGCCGAACTTTCGGATCAGGTCACTAACTTATCTACAAAGGTAGATGATGATCTGAATGACACAAGACCCGTAGCCTTCACTGACACAGAAGAGTATGAACAAATAAGAAAATTCAAACAAAATCAAAATCAAATCAATACACAGTACAAAAGAGAAATCCGGGAAGTACAAGATCAGTTGACGCAGGTGATACAAGAATTACATATTTCAGAGGACACTCGCGCTTCAACACGGGAAGAGGAACTTAGAAATACGGAAAAGCCACAAAATAATAACACAGGGCATTTCGGTAATTATGAAAGGAATTGGCAAGGTGGACCGAATTTTGAGATGGAACCGCCGACACGACGTAACAATGACCGATATGCTACTCGCCGACATGATGACTTTGACTATAAGCTGTTCATTACTACACGAAAATTCAAAACATTTAAGAATTCTGCCAATGACATTCATCCACAAGCGTGGCTCCATCAATTCTCTCATTGTTTTCCTCCCAACTGGTCATTAGAACACAGATTAGAATTTATGTGTGGCTACTTGGAGAATGAACCAGCTGTAAGAATGCGATCGGTCATTCACGATTGTCACAGTGAAGGAGAATTTTATCATGCCTTCCTCTCAGCATATTGGTCTCAAGCTACACAAGACCGAGTAAAACATGGCATCATAATGATGAAACGTTTCGAACAATCTGAATTTTCCAGTCTTATGAAATATTTTGAAGACATGTTGCATAAGAATCAGTATCTTTCAAACCCATACAGCCCCTCAGAACTCATCCGCATTTGCTTAATCAAACTGCCTGAACATTTACGACATATTATTTTAGCAGGACGTTGCAAAGACGACATTGAAGCTTTTCAGGGACTCTTACAAGAATTAGAAATTGACACAGACAGTCGCAGGATGCGAAAACAGGAAAACAATTACTACAGGTCACATCCGTCACAATTCCGTGACGACAGAAACAATAACTGGACACGACAAGGCCATTCTCACAACACAAATCGTGACCAAAACAGACACCACCCATATGACAACCACTGGCAGAGTAATAGTTACAGAGAAAGATCGCATTTCCGTAGGAATGAATATGACAGAGACAATCATAGAAACAGACAATATGGCAACCAGAACTATTATCACGGGAGACAGAATAACTTCAGACGCAACGGTCCACCGTGCAATGATAATTCAGGGAGAAATTGTCCACCACTTAACCGACAAGAAAGAAACTACAGGAACTACCGACATGACGACAGACGATGTGATCGTAACGACAGACGTGAATTTAATCAGAACTGGCGGGATTTAGACGCGCGCCAACAAAGAAACAGACAATGACTCGCACCGCAGGCAGCCACTTGCGCCCGCTGGCTCAGGGAAAAATAACATAGACGCTAACCTTGAGAAAAATTCCTGTATTCTTTACCGGCGTATACCACATGATAATTGCGTCGAAGTTGAAACACTGCATACTAGGAACAGTAAAGGTTTCCACCATGTTTCACATGTAAAACCATTTATTGAAAACTAATCTGTTTTTTAACTTTGTCTTTGCCATAAAACTTTTCACTTCACGTTACTAGTATGCTTTAGAAACTGTTACCATGCAACAATGTTTAAAGTTAAATATCCAGTCAAGAACCAAGAGAACTTATTCAAACATAAATTACGAATGCATTGTTATTGCGAACAGACGACACAGTGTTATTGTGTGTGTACATTCTTGCTTGTTAGTTGCACGATTACGTAACGACTATAAGGCTCACATACTTAGAACATTTACCAGTACTGCTAATGAGATTTTAATGCAACATTTTGGTTTACTTGAAAATACATTCTGAATTAAAGTACTTTCTGAGAGATACCAGATGACACAGTGGTTAGTTTATGTGACAGCTACATGATTATATCTCGACGTTACTAATGAGTGACAGTTTACAATGTTGCTTTTGCAGTGTATCTGTTTTATATCGGCACAGTTTTTCTGAATTCTTCTGGAAAGTAAAACATGTTTAATAGTAACTTTTGTGGTATAGCTACAATGAGACAGCCTTTTCCGTAGCACAACAATACGTTACTGCACAGTAATTTCTTCATCACAGCAATAAGCATAATAACTAAGAAATCTATACGCAAAGCATTTCACTTTTGTTTATCATGAGGTAAGTGCATTGGCTTCTGCTGAACTTAGCTTTCGGAGGACAATAACTACGACACTTCCACAGAGATTATCTTACAACAAGACGCATATTTAGCACTACAGGACACGTATTTGAGTGATTAATTTTGTACTTAAAACATTTATTTTTAAAGATTTTTGAATTACAAAGAAAGTTTTCCGTGATACATTTCATTCCATTGCTGTAATCTGTAACACCTGAGGGTATAATTACATTAATCCTCACGGGGGTACATGCTTACTTTGTGTACCATGTGTTTGGCAAGCACAAGGAGCCCTAGCTAATATGGTATTTGCTTATACAACTTTACACATCGGAACCATATTTCTCTAATACATAAATTACACAGCTATCTGATCATTTAACTGAGAGATAAACATGTTTTTTACTACGTCAGTGACACATGTTTACGTAATTACACCGTTGGGTAACTTCACACTTACGAAATTGTATTTTGTCTGTACTGTGTGAACTGTTCATATTTTTTCGGAACCATTGTGATACTATGAGAGCTTTGAATGATGTATTTGGTATGAGATCATGATTTTTAAAGTACGTTTGAGGCAGATGACACTATTGAAATGAGCAGAGAATATTTTTTATGGTTTGAAATTATTGCAGAAAGCTACGACTTTTTTGAGATTTCACTGAGGTGTTATGATGTTATTTTTACGACGACGATGTGTATTATGCTGTTGAGGTATGTTTATGTCAATAAGATGATGCTACCATATATGAGGAATGTGATTACGTGTTTATATGTATATGAATAATGAATAGAAGTTAGGGACTCTTGACTTGTGAAAAAGGATGTTGGAAACCAAGAATCGTACTTTAAGAGTTATGAAATGTGTGTAAATGCGTGAATGTATCACAATGCCGGCGAAAATTTTTTTGGACACTGTTATATTCATAGGATTTTGTTTCTACACATTTGCAACGTAAATTCTCGACCTGTGAAATTTTTATATGAGACTGTCACTGTAGCGGAAACTGCTGTCGTAAATATTTCCGTAAGAAAGTTAAGTGACCACCTGCACGTGCGTCGTCGGCACACAGCTGTGTCAAACACCTGGAGAACAAGCCATTAGGGTGTGCCTTTCCAGAAGCACAGGTAGAAAAAAAAAGGGAGGCCATTATCCTCGCTATTGACATTTCCTTGTTGAAAGCATACTGTGGAGCTCATAATTTATGATATTTACTGAAATGCCTAATGAAATGACGAGAAATATTTTTACATCTTAACACCTGTTTACGACAAGCGTCTTTCTACGAGAGTTGAGAGCTACTAACTTATGAAATGTCCCATGACTATTGAATATATTTTTATGCTTTGCTTTTCGTAGTTGCTTATTTCATTTGATACCTGTTTTCCAGCTGTGTTGCAGCATTGGTTTTATAAAATAAACTTAAATGCATCTGCTAATGTGAACACTTTCTGTCAACAGATTTATTAAATAATTATTTTCTGATCCACATTCTTCGAAAAAGGAGCTCTTGGAATGGAGAGAACAATAAGAAGGGACTAATAACAGTAACTGCATCTATAATTTTCTTTTCAAGTACTTGGTAATTTTTTTGTAGAATTAGTTTTTATGGTGCACCACTTTAATTACATAGACATTAAGATGTGAATAGACATTTCCCTTTTCTGCATTGTTGTTTTTACTGTAATATTTTTTCTGCTTGAGCTATGTCATGTTTAGGTATAAGTTGCTGCTGTTTGCCAGGCATAGTGTTACTGAAGTTGACTTTGTATTATTCTGTTAAGCCAGTTTTACTAATGATTTATTTTTATTGTTTGCTGCACATTGCCTTATATTAGTTGTAATATTGCAATTGCTTTGCTAATTTCTTAATGCTGCTTGCTTCGCAAATGTGCGTTGTTTTTCATTGCTGTTTATATTAATTGTTTTATGTGATGCTGCATTGCCTCGTCCCTTAGTTTAGCATCTGAGCTCAGTAGATTTAAGTTAGCTTAAGAAGGGGTAGACTATATAAGAAACTAACTATGATGAATTGGAAGAAATGCATTAAGAAGCTATAAGAAAATAGTTTGGCCAAAAAAATAGTGCACAGTGGAGAAAAACTATTTTTGAAAGAGGATGTGAACAGAATACAGAAAGCAGGCTTAGATAGTACTTTTGGGAATAATGATGAACAAAGGGAGATCTCCATGCAAAATACTGCAGTAAAACAAACCCTGTCCTTTCCTTTTGTGTCATCCCACTATATGTCTGTGTACCCTTGTGTATTTGTGCTTTTTCCTGTCTTTATGTGTTTAGCTGATGAGAGCTATGTTGTAGAATTTTTCTAATACTATGTTATTTACTTTGTAAAGATGTTTAGACATTATTTATTCTGTTTTGTTGCTCACATGTGAAGGTGATGTTTTAAAAGTTCTTCTGATCTTTAAGTATGTACTCATGTCATAATTCCTGTAACACTGATGTATATGTTATTTCGATTTTTTTGTAAAGCCTGTACTACAAATGTTATCTGTATTGTTATGTTCTTTAATGATGTATTTTGTACCTTTGTAATTGTATTCTTATGTTATAAAATTGTAATTGACAGCAGTTCATCAAATTAAGTAACTTGTAAGTTCCATTTCACTGCACACGTTTCTGTTGGTCATAGTATATGGACAATATGTGAGAAGTTGGGGCTCTTAGTCTTTACATGTGTGTTACTAATTCAGCAAGGGACTGGATAACAGCATTGCTGGTTCTAAGGACAATTCCAAAAAACTTTGTGAGTTCACAAGTGGTGGTTCATGGACTTGCTATATTGTCCGCAAGACTCTTCGATGGTGATTGTGCACCTGCACAGTCATAACAGATGGCTGCTGGACTGCAGTGGGTCTACACCTTTGCTGACTCACCAATACCATTATTTCTACAAGGACTGCAGTGGGTCTGCTCTGTGATGACCTACCTACCAATCTTCTTCAAAACGTCGACTGACTCTGCTGTGGGTTTGCTCTGTTGTGGCCCATTACCTGTCTGCATGTCAAGAGTCAGCACAGTCTTTCCGTTGGAAGGACAACACTACTTCTTCACGACTGCATGGAAATCCACTACTTCCGTGTGCATTGTCTTTTACTGCTCAGACTTAGAAAAAAAACACTAAAATTTTACTGTGATGAACAATCTGGACTTTCTTTATGGACTGTGAGAAAATTTCAGCTTTTGACCAACATTGTATAAATAAGTGTGTGCATTTGATATCTTTGTTATTGTAATTATGAAAAATTTTTTCAAATCATTATTGGCCACTGCCCAAAAATATTTTGTAAAATTTTTTGTGGGGAGCGTGGGGGCTATGTAAGTAGGCTGTTTATGTTTTCTTTGGCTTTTTATGTTTTCTTTATGTAAGTAGACTGTTTATGTTTTCTTATTGGCACTTTACGTAGCGCTCTATATGAAAATCACGGGCTGTGCTGTGTGCAGTCTGTGGCTAGTTTGCATTGTTGTCTGCCATTGTAGTGTTGGGCAGCTGCAGCTGGATGTGAACAGCGCGTAGCGTTGGGCAGTTGGAGGTGAGCCGCCAGCAGTGGTGGATGTGGGGAGAGAGATGGCAGAGTTTTGTAATTTGTCATGAACTGCTATATATATTATGACTATTAAGGTAAATACATTGTTTGTTCTCTATTAATATCTTTCATTTGCTAACTATCCCTATTAGTAGTTAGTGCCTTCTGTAGTTTGAATCTTTTATTTAGCTGGCAATAGTGGCGCTCGCTGTATTGCAGTAGTTCGAGTAACGAAGATTTTTGTGAGGTAAGTGATTTGTGAAAGGTATAGGTTAAAGTTAGTCAGGGCCATTCTTTTGTAGGGATTTTTGAAAGTCTGATTGCGTTGCGCTAAAAACATTGTGTGTCAGTTTAAGCACAGTCTTGTATAATTGTTCAAAGGGGACGTTTCATATGTACAATTTTTATAAGGGGACGTTTCACTAACAGTGATCAGAAAGGATAGATTAAATACAGTTGGTGGTGGAGTATTTATTGCTATCAGAAGTAGTTTACCTTGTAGTGAAATTGAAGTAGATAGTTCGTACAGAATAGTATTGGAAGAGGTTATACCTGACAATTAGTCAGGTAGGTCGTATTCTGATTTAGATAATGATGTATGCTTGCATGGGTGCTATTGTCAAGCTTCAAAGTAATTGTGTCTTTATTAATATTAAATCAGTAAGAGGGGGGGGGGGAGGAGCAATGTTACATTGCTACTAAAGCATCATGAATTGCCACGCCCTATGCAAAAGAACTCATAATTTATAGGTTATACATTAGTTAATAACAATTTTTACATCTCCAGTGTAATGTTATATACCAGATTACGTACATAATGTCCTGTTTTATGACCTCCTGCAATCGTAAATTTTACGAGGGTTTAGTAATCCTGGATTAGTCTGTACACATATTTTACTATTCTTTATTGACTAACAGTCTGAAGCCCCAGATCAGTGCACTCTGCTGTTGGAAAGGCAATTGTGGTTTCCGCCAGCCGTTCTTTTGTTAATGTTTGGCTATTGCTTACTCCATTTACACTAAAAAATCTTTCCTCAACCTTCTGGTGATTACTGGTTGGGGTTGAGATTTTGGATGAAAATCATAATTAAAATGATAAGGATGAGGGAGAGGTCAGCGACTGAGCCCACACTCAGCTAAAAATTTTAATAACTTATTTCACCCCATCAAGTTGCATAAAGACACTCGCTGATAATATGAGCGTATTTGGTTACTGAGTTAAGCACTCTCAAGATAATTGCGACTTGTTTGAAGGCGCAGATAAATAAATCGGATAACATCAACATCAAAATAGCTTAAAGACGCCAAAACGTAAAACAGACATTATAAACAACCAAAAAATTATTTAAAAAGCTGGTACATGTACATTGTACATATCAAAACAGTTTTAAATGTGGCAATAAATAGAACAGACAACAGAAACTTTAAAATTCCTTTAAAATGATCTATACACCTTGCAAGAACAGTAGTTAAATTTCAAACATGAACAGTTGTATACAGTAGGCACTTTTCGACGAAGGACGTCAAGGACTCATCCTGGAAAACTTCGTTCAGAAGTTTTTACAAGCATATCTGGATTCGACACAGGTTCCAACAGGCTGCCCCTCCGGATACAAACATATACAATAAAACAATTATTTTTTAGAGCTCTAAATCAGAAGAATAAACAATATTACACTACAAGCAATAACATATTAAAACAATTACAGATAATTTGAGACAGGGTACCATGTTCAGATTGTGACAAGTTACTATCAGGATGCGGTACTTACAGGGAAAGTTAACTGAGAGAAATATACCAATTACCTTTAGCACACAAATTTCACGTATTGTACTTCATTATTTGGGACCTGATTTATTAATATCATATACAGAACCAACAAGCGAATAATGAGACAACCGATCACGAAAAAGTGCTGTCAAATTTGTACCCACGTAAGTAATATATTGACTCGCTTAGGTACAACTAAGGACCACTGTGAAGTAACCCGGCCGACGGAAGCTCAGCATTAAATTCCATCAAATAGTGGTAATGACGGTTGCAACGATCTCACAGCATGTACATCTCGGTGAACTACCTTCCGTGTGCATACCGGGCGGAGTCATTACATATGTGGAAAGGGTGTTTCCGGATGCCATGGAGAGTACAGGGTGCAGACAATCAGAGACCATGTAGGCTGCAGATTCGTTGACTTGCGCCATCGGGTGGTGGGTTTTCGCGTTCGGCTTAATAGGTCCGGTGTCCACTAAACACAGGAAACGGCTACACGGGTAGTGGGGGCTGTGTGGAAGGATCTGGGTGGTTATTTTAGGTTAGAGGGTCTCAGGAAACCACAGAAAGGGCGTCTTTCTAAAAGAGGGCAGGTAAAACACCGTAAGGTAGTTGTAGAAACGATCGATATTGTAGTTGTAAATTGTCGTAGCTGTGGTGAGAAAGAACCACAGCTCCAAGCTCTAATAGAAAGCACTGAAGCTCAAA
Organism: Schistocerca cancellata; assembly: GCF_023864275.1. Taxonomy (NCBI): domain Eukaryota; kingdom Metazoa; phylum Arthropoda; class Insecta; order Orthoptera; family Acrididae; genus Schistocerca; species Schistocerca cancellata. The sequence continues at coordinate 196,153,095 of NC_064628.1, forward strand.
TAGTTACAGGTACGGAAAGCTGGCTAAAGCCGGAAATAAGTTCAGTCGAAAATTTTTTAAACGACCTAATGATGTTGAGGAAGGATAGATTAAATAAGGTTGGTGGTGCAGTATTTATTGCAGTCAGAAGTAGTTTACCTTGTAGTGAAATTGAAGTAGACAGTTCCTGCGGAATAGTATTCGTAGAGGTTACACACAATCTGACTAAACTATTAACTGGTTCGTTTTACCGATCCCCCTCCCGACTTAGACGATAGAGTTGCTGAACAGTTTAAAGAAAACTTGAGTCTCATTTCAAATAGGTACCCCACTCATACAATTAGGGTCGATGGTGACTTGAATCTACCCTCGATATGCTGGAAAAATTATACGTTTAACGCCGATGGTAGGCATAAAATATCATCCGAAATTGTACTGAATACTTCCTCAGAAAATTGGTTCAAATGGCTCTGAGCACTATGGGACTTGACTTCTTAGGTCATCAGTCCCCTAAAACTTAGAACTACTTAAACCTAACTAACATACGGACATCACACACATCCATGCCCGAGGCAGGATTCGAACCTGCGACCGTAGCGGTCGCGCGGTTCCAGACTGTAGCGCCTAGAACCGCTCGGCCACTCTGGTCGGCCTCAGAAAATTATTTTGAACAATTAGTACATGAGCTCCCTCGAAGCGTAAATGGTTGCCAAAGCATACTTGACCTCTTAGCAACAAATAATCCTGGACAGATAGGGAGTATCACGACGAATACAGGGATTGGTGACCACAAGGCAGTTGCTGCTAGCCTGAATACCGTAACACCTACAACCATCGAAAAGAAAGCGTAGAAAATATTTGGAATGATCCCAAAGAGTTAGTATCGACGGTAATTGAGAGATATATACCAAATAAATTAATAAGCGATGGTACTTATCCCCCATGGTATACGAAACGGGTCAGATCGCTGTTGCAGAAGCTACGAAAAAAGCATGCCAAATTTAAAAGAACACAAAATCCCCAAGACTGGCAAAGTTTTACAGAAGTTCGAAATATACTCGTTCTTCAATGCGAGATGCTTTTGATAATTTCCACAATGAAACTCTGTCTCGGAATCTGGCAGAAAAACCAAAGAGATTCTGCTCATACATAAAGCACACCAGTGGCAAGACGCAATCAGTACCTTCAGTACGCGATAACAACAGTGCCACTAAAGCAGAGCTATTAAACACGGTTTTCCGAAGCTCCTTGACCAAAGAAGACGAAGTAAATATTCCTGAATTCCAATCAAAAACAACTGCCAAGATGAGAAACATAGAAGCAGATATCCTCGGTGTAGCAAAGCAGCTTAGATCACTTAATAAAGGCAAGGCCTCCGGTCCAGATTGTATACCAGATTCCTTTCAGAGTATGCTGATACAATAGCTCCATATTTAGCAATTATATACAACCGCGCGCTGACAGGCAATTCCGTATCTAAAGACTGGAAAATTGCTCAAGTCACACCAATAGCGGATAGGAGTAATCCGCTGAATTATAGGCCCTTATCACTAACATCGATTTGCAGTAGGGTTTTGGATGATATACTGTGTTCGAAAATTATGAATTACCTCGAATAAAACGATTTATTGACACATAGTCAGCACGGATTCAGGAAACAACGTTCGTGTGAAACACAACTAGTTCTTTATACTCATGAAGTAATGAGTACTGTTGACAGGGAATGTCAAAATGATTCCATATTTTTAGATTTCCAGAAGGCTTTCGACACCGTTCCTCACAAGCGTCTTCTAACTAAACTGCATGCCTGTGGAATATCGCGTCAGTTGTGCGACTGGAATCGTGATTTCCTGTCAGAAGGATCACAGTTCGTAGTAACAGAAGGGAAGTCATCGAGTAAATCAGAAGTAATATCCGGCGTTCCCCAAGGAAGTGTTATAGGCTCTCTATCATTCCTGATCTATATTAACAACATGGGAGACAATCTGAGTAGCCCTAGTAGATTGTTTGCAGATGATGCTGTCATTTACCTTCTTCTGAAGTCATCAGGTGACCAAACCGAATTGCAAAAAGATTTAGATAAGATATCTGATTGTGCGAAAGGTGGAAATTGACCCTGAATAAAGAAAAGTGTGAAGTTATTCACATGAGTACTAAAGGAAATCCGCTAAATTTCGATTACGCGGTAAGTTACACAAATCTTAAGGCTGTAAATTCAACTAAATACTTAGGGAATACAACTAAAAATAACCTAAATAGGAACGATGACATAGACAATGTTGTAGGTAGAGCAAATCAAAGACTGCGATTCATTGGCAGAACACTGAGAAGGTGCATCAAGTCTACTAAAGAGACTTCTTACACTACACTTCTCCGCCCTATTCTGGGGTACTGCTGTGCGGTGTGGGATCCACATCAGGTGGGACTGACAGACGACATCGAAAAAGTTCAAAGAAGGGCGGCTCGTTTTGTACTGTCGCGAAATAGGGGAGATAATGCCACAGGCATGATATACGTTAATTTTAGTGGCAATCATTATAACAAAGGCGCTTTTCGTTGCGACGGGATATTCTCATCAAATTTCTATCACGAGTTTTCTCCTCCGATTGCGAAAACATTCTGTTGACACCCACCTACATAGGGAGAAATGATGATAACGATAATATAAGAGAAATCAGGGCTTGCACAGTAAAATCTAAGTGCTCGTATTTCCCGTGCGCCGTTTGAGAGTGGAACGGTAGAGAGACAGCTTGAAGGTGTTTCACTGAACCCTCTGCCAGGCACTTTATTGTGAATAGCAGAGTAGTCACGTAGATGAGATGTAGATGTAGAAATGTATACAACAAAGTGTTGTTTATATGAAGTTTGGTTTCGTTCTATCATTGTCAGACAAACGATTACCTATGTACATTTTATGCAACAAATTGTTAACCAGCGACGTTCACAAAGCCGGAGGGTCATCTTAGAAGGTGTCGCCCTAATAAAACAGGCAAAAATTAGAAATACTTTCAATTACTTAAAGAAAACTTCAAAAGAGATCCATAGTGAACAGTATGTGGGATTCGATGTGACGAAGAGCTGACGATTTGCGGACGTTTTACAAAATATCCCTTCTTATAGCTATTCGGGAAAACTGCGTACTATCGGAGAACAGTTATTTTGCCAGCCATTGAACATGTTTTAAAAACTGTTCTGCACAGTCCTACTTACGATACTCAGAAGAGACCAGCTATAGAGTACAAGGACGTACTGATGAAATGAGTTATGATAGTGAAAGCATCTTGTGTTATTATCTTTAGAAGACCCATTTATTCATAAAAACGGACGAGTTAAATCTACCCGGTAATGGAGCGTTATTATTGACGTATGTTCGTTTTATTATGGGCCAAGAAATCCATGAAGAATTGCTCTTTGAGGGAACGGTGAGAAAAGACGCCAAAATTAAATCAATATTTAACGCTTTGAAAGATTATTTCCTGGAGAAAGTGATTGATTTATCGAGTATATCAGCAGCAGCAGATGGAGAATCTGCCTTGTTTGGACGCCATCGTAGATTTGCGAGCCGTTTCAGACAAAATGTACCCTCGGCGTTTGCAATGTAATGTGCCATTCATCTACAATATTTATTTGGCAGAAATCTGAGTGGTAGATTGCCTCTCGAATTTTTCATTAATGCAGTAAAAAACGTCACAACTCCACACTAAATTCAAGGTTTTTTGCACAATTATGTAAGGAAAATGATGGGAAAATTGATCGACTACTCCTTTACACGGAGGTATGCTAGCTGTCAAAAGGCTTATGTTTGAGAAAAATTTTCTCCCTTTTTGAGACTGTTTTACAGCTTTTCGATACTAAAGGTGCAATTTAAAAAAAAAAATTAATAAAGTGTAAACTAAACATTGATTATTTGTTTACTTCATTTAATGAAGCTAGCTTGCAGTTACAAGGCGACTAAATTTGATACAAGCAAAGTCTATCATTTAAACTTTTCTCACCAGTAATTAAGCTAAGTACTAGACATACTCTGAAACTAGGTTTGAGCATGTTTTATCTATGGACATTATAACTCTCCCATTTAAAACTGTGTTCATTAAATTGACGAATGGTTTACAGGTTAAAATTTGTAAGATATAAAATATTATTCTCTCGGAATAACTGTCTTGGCTTCGTATTTTCGTGACTGGAAACTTGGAATACCTCAAAGTGCGCTAATTTGATTCACACTGTGCAATCGGATCCTTTTAATCGAATTATATGCAGGTTCTAAGCACTTACTATGTCTCATAGCTAGCATAATGTTGTAGTAGGTATAGATCTTGTTTGCTCCAAATAATAACTGTGACTGACGCCTGAATAACAGGGACTTAAATGCATTGACAATAGCAAATAAAGTACTTAGAATGGCTAGCTACTGGCCGAAATATGGATTTGCCAAATAAAATCTAAAAAGGAGAAGTGATTGCTGCACTCTATATTTATAAGCCAAATAATAGAGTTTTCCCTCTTTTTTCCCGTTCTTGTTCTCGTTTTATAGTTGTTTCCAAACATACCAAGCTGTTTATTATCCCAGGGACTCATTATTGGCAAACAAATTCATTGTATATTTTTACTCTAGAATTAATCCATCTTAAACAGTCGTTTTCCTACAGAATGGACATTGTTTACTATTGCATTACATTTTTCTTTAGATTCTCCTTGTTTTCCAAAATTAAAATATTTATTAATTATTTGCTCATTTCTTCTTTGTTATAAATACCTACAAGTTCTTGTGGTATGTCTAAATTTAATAAATAGTAGTGTCCCTTTTTAAGTTCTTCTAAAATTTCTGTTAACTCTCTTAAAAGTGTATTTAATTTAACTTTTTATATTTTTGTTTTATAATTTTTATATCTTTGCTAATAATTTGTTTAGTACCTTTAATTGTTTGTATATTAGAATCTAATAACTATGGACTTTTTGCTTTAACTCCATGTCTTCCCAGATTTGATTTAGAAAATGTAGATCTTAAAATACTGTTACCACATGTTTCCTTTTTTACAGGAAATGTTCCATTTTTCATTTTGAAAGGTCTCTGTTGGATTCCTTTTATGTTAATTTCTTAAATCTGTTGTCGTTTACAGTGGTGTTTCTGACTCCTTCTGGGAGGAGACTGAGCAGTGGAACGTGTTACTTTTACACATAAACAAGAACGATCTGTCACACTACTACTCTTTATAACACAGTTTATATGTACACTCCTGGAAATGGAAAAAAGAACACATTGACACCGGTGTGTCAGACCCACCATACTTGCTCCGGACACTGCGAGAGGGCTGTACAAGCAATGATCACACGCACGGCACAGCGGACACACCAGGAACCGCGGTGTTGGCCGTCGAATGGCGCTAGCTGCGCAGCATTTGTGCACCGCCGCCGTCAGTGTCAGCCAGTTTGCCGTAGCATACGGAGCTCCATCGCAGTCTTTAACACTGGTAGCATGCCGCGACAGCGTGGACGTGAACCGTATGTGCAGTTGACGGACTTTGAGCGAGGGCGTATAGTGGGCATGCGGGAGGCCGGGTGGACGTACCGCCGAATTGCTCAACACGTGGGGCGTGAGGTCTCCACAGTACATCGATGTTGTCGCCAGTGGTCGGCGGAAGGTGCACGTGCCCGTCGACCTGGGACCGGACCGCAGCGACGCACGGATGCACGCCAAGACCGTAGGATCCTACGCAGTGCCGTAGGGGACCGCACCGCCACTTCCCAGCAAATTAGGGACACTGTTGCTCCTGGGGTATCGGCGAGGACCATTCGCAACCGTCTCCATGAAGCTGGGCTACGGTCCCGCACACCGGTAGGCCGTCTTCCGCTCACGCCCCAACATCGTGCAGCCCGCCTCCAGTGGTGTCGCGACAGGCGTGAATGGAGGGACGAATGGAGACGTGTCGTCTTCAGCGATGAGAGTCGCTTCTGCCTTGGTGCCAATGATAGTCGTATGCGTGTTTGGCGCCGTGCAGGTGAGCGCCACAATCAGGCCTGCATACGACCGAGGCACACAGGGCCAACACCCGTCATCATGGTGTGGGGAGCGATCTCCTACACTGGCCGTACACCACTGGTGATCGTCGAGGGGACACTGAATAGTGCACGGTACATCCAAACCGTCATCGAAGCCATCGTTCTACCATTCCTAGACCGGCAAGGGAACTTGCTGTTCCAACAGGACAATGCACGTCCGCATGTATCCCGTGCCACCCAACGTGCTCTAGAAGGTGTAAATCAACTATCCTGGCCAGCAAGATCTCCGGATCTGTCCCCCATTGAGCATGTTTGGGACTGGATGAAGCGTCGTCTCACGCGGTCTGCACGTCCAGCACGAACGCTGGTCCAACTGAGGCGCCAGGTGGAAATGGCGTGGCAAGCCGTTCCACAGGGCTACATCCAGCATCTCTACGATCGTCTCCATGGGAGAATAGCAGCCTGCATTGCTGCGAAAGGTGGATATACACTGTAATAGTGCCGACATTGTGCATGCTCTGTTGCCTATGTCTATGTGCCTGTGGTTCTGTCAGTGTGATCATGTGATGTATCTGACCCCAGGAATGTGTCAATAAAGTTTCCCCTTCCTGGGACAATTAATTCACGGTGTTCTTATTTCAATTTCCAGGAGTGTATTTCATGTCACACAGTCTCATATGGAACCTACATCCGCTTTTTTTATATAGTGTATATGATAAGATACTGTCATCCCTTCCCTTCTGTGTGAAAGTATGAATGAGCAAATGTATTTCTAGTTGCATGCTTGATGGAAGCAGACAAGCCTGTCTGTTAGAGAACAGTAGGACCAATGACAGAACAGGTACCTACACTTGCTACAAGCAAAGAGGTTTCTATTCTTGGTATGGTCCTGTCCATCTCTTGTCATGTTGGTATAGGAAGCTGCCTCTCTGGTCACTTCCGATTGTATCTGTGAAACACCCTCGGTAGGGGACCATGCCAGTCTGTCCACTGCGAGCATCTAAAGTGGAAAGATCGCCGGCTAAGTGCGTCTCTGCTAAGTCCACAGGGCAACGGATTTCTTAACTTCAGCCTAACTGAAAATTTTTGATCACCTTTGTTTCAGGTCTAGATCTAAAATATCTTATGTTATCTTAAATTGTAATATGGTGTAATTCGAGTGTGAAGTTTAGAATATCTTCCAGTAGTTGCTTTGTCACTACTTTGTGAGCAAAGTGGAACCACGTGTTGATGATCTGTAACTCTAACTGAGATCATCAATCTTAAATGCGAATGTGCGTGAGATTATAACGTCTCGCCTTGACAATATTTTTCAATACAGCAACTTTTCTTTATGACAACCCACGTAGGGTGTACTTTGTGAGACCAGTTCCACGTGCTTATATAATTGTTTGACCCATCAGGTTAATAGTATGACGATAGTAACCAGTTCAAGGATGCTATTTTGTAAATTGTGTTTTGATGTAATTTATTTTAATTGTCAAAATTACTATGGAGTTACACTCTGTGTGTAAACCAAGTTGACCATGTGAAGCATGTGGTGTAATCATCAAAGTAGTCCTCAGGTACTCTTTTCGAGAGGATTTCACAGACAATTAGTATGAATTTAGTATACCAGTGTGGTAATTTCATGACGGACAGGATTGCGCTACGGCTGTAGCTTCTTTGGGTGAAAATTGAATGGGTTGGTTGTGGTTAATTTCCTCCTGCATACGTTTCAATGTTCTTCATGTGTTATTTTATGAATGCTGTGTTGTATGCAGACTCCCAATCTTGGCTCCATATTTGATATGTTCCATAAGATCACAAACTCACATTTTCATGATCCTAAACAAGGCACCAGTTTAGTTATGAATCAAGTTCCATATGCTGAAATTTTAATGGAACAATGATCAATGTTAAAATGAATGTCCAAATATAAAATGATTTATTTCTTTTTATTTAAATTCTCTTATATATATATCACCAGTTGTCATAAGATGACTATTAAAAGATTATAATTAATGTTAGTCTGGTTGGGAATTTGGTAAGTTAGACTGGATACCTCACAAAATAGTGGCTCAGTAATGCAAGGTTAACTTCCCCAGATAGCTCACAGCTTTTAACCTGCTTCTATTATCTTGAATATCAGCACCGCTTTCAGAACAACTTAATGCATCAACCTTACAATTTCTCCTTAGTCTATAAAATCTGTTATCTTTATGATCATAATATTATCACAAAAATGTTCTGTAATTGGTTTAAATTCTTGTAATTTTTGTTCCCCTTTTGTGCATATAAGTCTCCAATATTTGTAAAAAGATTATTATTATTCAAATTTTGTGTAAGTAACCATAAGCCAAGTCTCTCCTCAGTTGCTTTTACTTTATTTCCAGTCTCTTACAGGATATTTCTTTCAATTTGTAGCAAATATTTGAATTTTGGCTTCCATTTATAGGGGGAAAATTTATTGGATTTGTGTAAAACTAGCTAGAATTCAAAATATTTAAAAAATAGGAAAATAAAAAGTAGTCAAAACTGGCTAGCTGAAAGGAAAGTAAAGTCCTTTTTTTGCCTGTGTGATATTGAATTCACAATGTGATAATTTTTTGGAAGTTTTATTTTTTCCTATCTACAATAGTATTTTAATAATTTAATTTCCATTCGATCCATTTGGATTTTTTAATGAATTAAGCACTCTAGAATTCATAGAGTGGATTTTTTGATAACAAATTTATTTATTCATTTACTTTGCTATGTTCACCATAATTAATTTCATTAATTTTCTTACATTCACCTTTTATTAAAAAAATATCAAATTTTATTTTCTTATGTTCACCTTTTATAAAAATAATATTGAATGTCATTTTCTTACATTCACTTTTTGTATGAAAAAAATAATTATTTTGAAAATTGGTGAATGTGATATGAAAACATATACATGTCTATTAATTTTTCTAACTAATTTAACATAAAATAGACTTTTTTTAAATGAAATTAAGTGAATTAGACTTGAAAAGTGGATTATAGTAGAATGTTTTAGTAGATCCTAGGTAAGTTCTAGAGAACTAGGTCACAAGGTAAGAGTGATCCAGTCAGCTAGAACCTTCTAAAATATTCTACTGTAGTTAACTCGGTGAGATGACCCCAATGGAGGTTAAAGATTTATCACAAAGCCCATTATTTGGATTCATGCAACAAGACTCTCCTATGTTTCTACTTGGAAACCTGTCACTATCCATCAAACAGGTTAATGTTTATAAAAAATAAACCTAGAGTCATTGCATAAGCGAAATAAATAATTATTTGCACTTATATGTTTTTACAGTAATACATACATGTTAACAGATGATGGCCAGGAGTAGTTCAAGATAGAGAAACAAGTGATAGAAGAAGAAAGATAAATGATAGAGATCACATCACAAGGATATTGTAATTTATACCAGTTCCTCCAGGTTTTGAAACACCATGGATTCATATTTTATAAATAAGACTTATGGATTCAAATTTTATAAATAAGACTCCTTTATTTGTCATTAATGGCTCTGTTCATAATTAATGCATTATATCTGATAACAGTAATTTTACCAGCACAAGATAAACAAAAAAGTACTGATACATAGTTATAAAATACCATTGTGAATTATCAACCCACACAGTGATACTGAAGAAAAGGATGTCATGTTAGAAGAAGAAATGATTGGAATAAGTGCTAATGAAGGTACAGGTTCAAAAGGGACATCATAAATTCTGGATTCAGTGAGATAGTTATCCTGTATTGTGGATTATCTTGAGAAAGTTTTTGATAGCTTTTTCATCTTCACATTTCGTGGAAGTTGTTTTCATGCCATTGCCAATTTTATTATGTAGGATAAGGGAAAATATTGGAACTCACTGAGAACATTCAATGTTAAACATAAATTAATTGAAGGTAGTTATTAAATATTTGCTAATGCACTATCAGGCTTATCTCTCCAATTAAAAGCATTTATTTATTAATTTTATTACATTTGAATTTTGTGTCATTTAATGCTATAAATTAATAAAGTATTTTTAAAGTTTTTCATGTTACACTGCTCTTAAACTTATGAAAGTAAGTACCAGCTGTGAAAACACATTTGATGTTGATGATATGCTACATCATCTCACTGTGAACCTCTGGTATTCTGTTGCACACAACAACTCTGACTGTGATAAAAAGTTAGTCTCATGTTGCATGACGTATGACATGTGAAAGCTTTATTGTTTTTCTTTCGAAAGAACCAAATTACGATTGATTTACTGTATGTCCTTTTGACTATGTACGTTGTCACTTGTTGTTTCCGTACTTCACGTTGTTATAGTTCCTGGATGATAGACAAAAACCGAAACTGGTCGTAATAAATACGAGTTAACAATACGGCAGTGCATCGTCCATTCCCTAAAAAGTAGTGTATATATTGGAATTAGATGAGTTCCTTACAGAGCCATAAGTGGCACAAATCTTCACAATGGAGATTGTTGCTAAAATGAAGAACTTTTGTTGAAAGGTTCACAATCGCATTTTATGTGCAGTTCGTCAGAAATGATAATGAAGATCTCATTTTAACGACTTGTAGGTATCGATATCAGAGAATGGAACAAAGCTCAGAAAAGAGGTTAGTGAGGGAAACCACCTTTGGCTTCGTTGAAGGAACCATCCTAGCATTCGCGACAGAATGTGCTACAGTGCTACATTGGTCACTGGCGTGTAGTGATGACGAAATCGAGATGAAAAAGAGATTGTCTGTTTTCCTGTAGACGATGCGACATCCCGGTGTTTCACTGTCCATAGCGCTCTTTGGATTTCCTCCACCTCGTATGTTCAGACCCACTTAACCGCCAATTACGTGTATGCCCCTGTATTATTATAGTGAATTATTTCGGTCTGTTTATATTTTATATCGTGAGACGATTCAGGGGTCTCAGTAATGGGTCAACTGATTTCAGACAAAGGGAACACGGCTGTAGGCTAATATTCCTTTGACATCACATCGCTTAAGCGACGGAATGTACTTCAGTCAATGTCGCTGATGTAGCCATATACGATGCCAAAACAATGCTGATATACAAGAAAGGCGAAGTGCATTTTTGTGACTTTACTCTACAAAGTAATGCCGATGCACTGTACTACGACAGCATCTTTCATATATGATTTAAACACTTATACAGCATTCGTTGTACGGATACAGTAGAGATGAGATCAGACCACTTCCATATCCGTAGTTGTGGATTTCACAATCGAAAAACTAGACCTCGTTAAAATCCCGACAGATAATGAGAACAGTACTGTACGGACAACAGAGACAAATTAAATCCCACATTGCACTGCAGTGTTGTTTCGAGCTTCCTTCTGGTCCACACTCCTTCAGTGAAGTCGTGGATGCTGAGGTGAAAATAAATTTTAAATGGCCTGTCGAATTGGAAGGTTCTTCTCAGTTCTTTGTGCTGCTGTTCGATAGGAGCCCCGGCTTTCATCATCTACGTTCCTTTCATTCCCACCACACATCAACACATATATTGCTATCGAGAAGTGATTCCAGTATGCAGCAATATAAAATTAACTAACGATTATGACAAGTATGTTTGCGGGGTAACACAGCTTGTGCCCTGAAACACAAATACAGTTTCATCAAACGTGCACACTTCTGTGTGTGTGTGTGTGTGTGTGTGTGTGTGTCTGTCTGTCTGTCTGTCTGTCTACTGATATTTATCGGTCACAGAAATTGTCATAATGTGTTATTTTCCGGACATATGGCAGGTTGTTCGAATTTGAATTTCCCGATTTGAAACAACTCCTACAAGGTGCAGATATTACTCTGATGATATTAAAAACACACAGGATATCATTAAACAGCAATTACGCTAGCGCTCTGAGTTCCCATTAAATAGTAACAAGGAAGAATGGAAGTGGCTCATTATTAGTTAATTACAGGAGCTCATTAAGATCTTCGTCAATTATAGTGCTGTAATACCAATAATCAAGGTCGATAACATTAAGAAGGCAATGGGAATTCCACTTTTAAATGCAGAGGAGAGAGCAGAGAGATGTTTCACTTGTACCTTCATGGGCTCTCTGTAGAGAAGGACTGTCTGACTACATGGTAGAAAAGACAACTGGAGTCGACAGTCAGAATCTGTGGAAGACTTGATACCAAATAAGAGAGAAGAGATAGATAACATCCCATAAGAATTTCTGAAATCACTAGGGGAAATGGCAACAAAACAATCATTCGAGGTAGCGCGTATAATTTATGAGACTGGCGATATACCATCAGAGCTTCGGAAAAAAACATCAACCATACATTTTCGAAGACAGCAAGACCCGACAAGTGCGAGAATTGTCGCACAGACAGCTTAACAGCCCATACATCCAAGTTTCTGACAAGAATAATATGCAAACAAATGAAAAAGAAAATTGAGAATCTGTTAGATGACGATCAGTTTGACTTTAGGGAAGGTAAAGACACCAGAGTGGCTGTTCTGACGTTGTGGTTGATAATGGATGCAAAAAAAAAAGAAAAATCAAGACATGTTCATAGGAGTTGTCGACTTGGAAAAAGCGTTAGAAAATGTAAATTAGTACAAGATGTTCGAAATTCTAAGATAAATAAGGGTAAGTTATAGGGAAAGGCAGGTAATATACAATATGTACTAGAGTCGAGAGCGAACAGTAAGAGTGTTATACCAAGAACGATGTGCTCGGATGAAATAGGGTGTAAGACAGGGATGTAGTCTTCCACCCCTACTGTTCAATCTATACAACGAAGAAGAAGTTACAAAAATAAAAGAAATGTTCAAGAGCAGTTGAAATTCATGGTGAAAGGATACGAAAGATAAGATTCACTGATGACATTGCTATCCTGAATGAAAATGAAGAAAAATTACAGAATCTGTTAAATGGAATGGACATTCTAATGAGTACAGAATATGAACTAAGAGTAAATCGAAGAAAGATGAAAGCGATGAGAAGTAGCAGAAATGAGAACAGTGAAAACTTAGCATCAGAATTGTGGATCACGAAGTGGACGAAGCTAAGAAATTCTGCAAAATAAGCAATAAAATAACCTATGGCAGGACATAAAAAGCTGAATAGCACTGGCGAAAGCGACATTCCTGGTCAAAGTAAGTATCAAACATAGTATTTAATATGAGGAAACAATTTCGGAGTGCGTACGTTTTAATCACAGGACTGTATGGTAGTGAAACATGGACTGTTGGAAAGCTGGAACAGAAGAGAATCCAAGCATTTGAGATATGGTGACACAGAAGAATGTTGAAAAGTAGGGGACTGTTATGACAAGGTATGAGGAGGATTTCCGCAGAATCGGCCACGAAAACAATACAAGGTGATTCAGAAGGAATGTCACATAGTTTGTGAGGTGATTCTATATGTGAAAATAAATCGAAAATGTCCTATGAATACGTGTCCGATTTTCGATCGTTATGGAACTAGAGCAGGTTGAAGACTACACACATCCATTAATGAATCTGAAGACAGGTGTGAATATTACTTACCGAATTGCTGTGTAGGCGCTATGGTGGACCCAATAATGATGGGACAGATGACTGACTCTTCTCACCAGTGGTATTCAAAAAGTGCCCGACACATCTCAATTCACTTGTCAACGTGTTGGAGTATGTGTTGTGTTGCAGATTGAAAATCATCTCGGCGGGCTGTAATGTGGGCAAGAGCATCAGTGAGGCTAGATGCAAGTTCTTCAACTGTATCCACCTTCGTAGCGTACACATCCCCATTTAACCAGCTCCAAAAACAGAAGTCTAATGGTGCTACGTCGGCTGATCTGGCAGGCCAGTTAATGGGTCCGCACGGCCAGTCCACCGTTGAAGAAATGTGTTATTTAGATACTGTGATACTTGTCTGGTATAATGAATCTGTAATCCATCATGTTGGAGGTACATTTGCCATTGTTGCTCCAATATCACGTCTTCCAAAAATGTAGGTAGATCTTCTACTAGGAAATGGTATGCTGTGGCTGGCATGCAATTTGGCAGGAACACAGGACCTATCATCGGATCATCAACCATACCACACCAGACGTTCGCTGAAAAACTAACTTGGAATCTTGTTTTCCTAGTGTTATGTGGGTGCTTCTTCGTCCTTGCATGAGAATTGTGAGTGTTCATGATACCATTGCGTGTTAATGTAGCCTCATCTGTACATAAAGTGTATTGCAGAACTCCTCTGTGTAAGGGCGACCACTCAAAGAATTGTTGTCTGCTCACTAAGTCACCTGGATGCATATGTTACACAGGCTGCATACGGATTGGGTACAAGCTCTCAGGATGTAATGTACACCACACTAGCGTTTGTTACATATCGAGCTTACGGCCAATGTGCCGTGTATTGCTGGTGGGATTCCATCGTACCAGTACGTTAACATCTTCCATTTCCTCAGCCGTGTACACTCAGTAGTGTTCTGGGTTCATGTAATGTCTGAAAAATCCTGGGAAATGCACTGTCACAGGGCGGTTCATCTTTCAGGGAAACGTCTCTAATATTCAGTCAGAGCCGCATAGGCACTGCCATTACAGTACCGGACACAAACAACATGTCAGAGTTTTAGTACATTCAACATTGCAGCACAGTCAGCAATCGTGATAATCTAATATATAAGAAACTACCAGCCTCGACTGCGATAATGAAACCAACCTTTGTCTAGGTTTCAGCCCAAGTAATTGAGCCTTCTTCAGAGGATAAACCTGATTCTATAATATGTCTACGAGGGCATGGTATAGAAATAAAACTAAACCGCCTGAATAGGCGTAGTCACATATTAAAAATGCGGTACATAGGTACTAAGTCACCACCAAGACTTAGGCTCCGGCGAGCGCCTCGTCTCCATGGACGCCGTGCCGTGGGCCTCGGCAGCTCACGTGGAACTAAGTAGACCTATATGACGCGCTGCATATCAACATGGCGGGGAACATTGCGCATGTCTAACTGAGACCATGACTGTCAAAGATAAAAGACCAACGCAGTTATATCTTAAAACCAATACAGAGTGGTGGAAACTCTGAAACATAAAACCTCTGCACCAAGTTTTGACGAAAATGTAACAAACTATGCATGGATTTATATGACTGCGAACACACTACCCCGGCTTATAATATTAGAATATATAGGCCCTTTCACAATGAATGCTGCATAACGCAACCACCGTTATTAATGAAATATGACATAAAACAGCGAAACTGTAGTATGTAAACGCCAAAATGCAATAATTTCGGATAACTTGTACACAGATGGTCGAGTAGGTGTTTTTATCAGTTGATGTAGATATTATTGCTGACTCGCACTGAATGAAGAATATTATCAAGATTAATTTTTATCTTATTACTAAAAATAACGGGTTAGTGAACGCCATGTAGTAGATGTTGACCAGCATAGGTCAAATTGTGTTTACGTGTAAAAAATATGGTAATTGTGTGAACGGACGTACATCGCCCTTTCATCGCCCTTATACTCTATCGACCGACAGAGGTCAGTTTCACTACGTGGTATAAAAGAGAATTATCGCCTCTTATATTAAAGGCTATTATTAATTAGATATGATGAAACGTGCTTGACCCGAAAAGACACGTGGGAAACGGTATGTTCTTCACGAGGAATAATTAAAAATTAATAAAAGATAGCTACTAATAGGCCCATGTGCCTACCATAAATGGGCTAGGATGAAGTCGTCTCTGGATCGCAACTATAAATAAATATGAAGGGAATTACCCTAAAAGGTCGAGACGGACCAGCTAAACTTCATCTTGTCACCTGAGGCTCCATTCCACCTTTCGTGGGCTAGTAACCAGATACATAAACATGACTATTGTCTATGGGATAGATACGGGCATCTTAATTATTGAAATCATGTGTGCCACATTATGTAAGCACCGTATATGGAAAGACCACCTGATGTGAATCTTGTTGTTGTTGTTGTGGTCTTCAGTCCTGAGACTGGTTTGATGCAGCTCTCCATGCTACTGTACCCTGTGCAAGCTTCTTCATCTCCCAGTACCTACTGCAACCTACATCCTTCTGAATCTGCTTAGCGTATTCATCTCTTGCTCTCCCCCTACGATTTTTACCCTCCACGTTGCCCTCCAATACTAAATTGGTGATCCCTTGATGCCTCAGAACATGTCCTACCAACCGATCCCTTCTTCTGGTCAAGTTGTGCCACAAACTTCTCTTCTCCCCAATCCTATTCAATACTTCCTCATTAGTTGTGTGATCTACCCATCTAATGTTCAGCATTCTTCTGTAGCACCACATTTCGAAACCTTCTATTCTCTTCTTGTCCAAACTATTTACCGTCCATGTTTCACTTCCATACATGGCTACACTCCATACAAATACATTCAGAAACGACTTCCTGACACTTAAAACTATACTCGATGTTAACAAATTTCTCTTTCCCATGTGAAGGGTCCAAATAAAATTTCCTAGGTGTCTTTTCGGGTCAAGCACGTTTCATCATATCTAATTAACAATAGCCTTTAACATAAGAGGCGATAATTCTCTTTTGTAGCACGTAGTGAAACTGACCTCTGTCGGTCGATTGAGTATAAGGGCGATGAAAGGGCGATGTACGTCCGTTCACACAATTACCATATTTTTTACACGTAAACACAATTTGACCTATGCTGGTCAACATCTACTACATGGCGTTCACTAACCCGTTATTTTTAGTAATAAGATAAAAATTAATCTTGATAATATTCTTCATTCAGTGCGAGTCAGCAATAATATCTACATCAACTGATAAAAACACCTACTCGACCATCTGTGTACAAGTTATCCGAAATTATTGCATTTTGGCGTTTACATACTACAGTTTCGCTGTTTTATGTCATATTTCATTAATAACATGGTTGCGTTATGCAGCATTCGTTGTGAAAGGGCCTATATATTCTAATATTATAAGTCGGGGTAGTGTGTTCGCAGTCATATAAATCCATGCCTAATTTGTTACATTTTCGTCAAAACTTGGTGCAGAGGTTTTATGTTTCAGAGTTTCCACCACTCTGTATTGGTTTTAAGATATAACTGCGTTGGTCTTTTATCTTTGACAGTCATGGTCTCAGTTAGACATGCGCAATGTTCCCCGCCATGTTGATATGCAGCGCGTCATATAGGTCTACTTAGTTTCACGTGAGCTCCCGAGGCCCACTGCACGGCGTCCATGGAGACGAGGCGCTCGCCTGAGCTTAAGTCTTGGTGTTGACTTAGTACCTATGTACCGCATTTTTAAAATGTGACTACGCCTATTCAGGCGGTTTAGTTTTATTTCTATACCATGCCCTCGTAGACATATTATAGAATCAGGTTTATCTTTTGAAGAAAGAGAAACAAAGGTAGCTTAAAAATTGTTCTGAATTCTTATTTCATCCAGAGAGAAGTTTACAATTAATCCAGTGGAATTTCTATCAGTGGCTTTGTAGCTAACCATAAACACGAAATTAGTACCTTATAGTACAGGGTCGCCTCAAATGGCATCAGGAAACCGTGAAAAGTTGCTGTAATTTGTATCTACTGACAATCAACAAATTTCTGTCAAGACACCATCTTCAAGTCGTAGATTAACACTGCGCTAAGTTGAAAGAAGTTTCCTTGTCGTTTAATGCATTATTATTTACTGTATTTGATACCAAGTAACGTTCCTTGTTCTAGTTAATCCGTAACTTGATGATGGCTTCTTGCCCTAAAATTGTTGCCTGTGATTAAGCACATATTACAGCAACTTTTCGTTGTTTTTCATGATGCCATTCTTGAAAAGCTATGAAGATGTGGAACACTGTTTGGTGTAATTATTTTTTACGGATGAATATACGGAACCGATAGGCAATTGGCACAAGACGTAACTTAGCCTCTTACTCAAAAATAAAATAATTGGTACACAGACTATAAGCAAAGGCGCTGCAGATGAACAGCATGATATGAAGGGCTTATTTCAATAGTGGTACAAGTCCATTACCTCCACTTTTCTGTCTATAATGCTTGTGAAATTAATGAGCCAAACAGAAAGAAAGGTTTATCTCTAGCAAGAAGCCATATGTCTGAATATTTCTGGTATCTCAACTGCAGATTTTTCAGCGCTCATTTAACTTTAGGACTCTGTGTCTCAATATGAACAAAAATGGACTTGTACAACTATTGAAATAAGCCCTTCATGTTATAACACAATCTCAGAATATTTTGTATGGCATATGCGAATTGATAGGGGAGTAGTCTAATTAGATCACATTTTTCAGTTTCTTTTGCATACGTATAGTCAGCGTACTCAGTCTACCATTTCCATTGAAACAGTTTCAAATTTTAAATACAGATATCATAATTACCTCGGGGTTTCTACAGATGAGTGTAATTAATTTTTATCGTTCTGCTGGAATCTGTACAGTTACCTACTGAAATTTTTATCACTCCCGGCCTTACCGATGGTACCATTGGAGTACTCGTCCAGAGTCATTAATGGAAAATCGTGAAAAACGTAAGGAAGGGTTGCTTAATCTCAGAACTTGTTGGTCATTTCTGTAAGCCAAATACAGTTTTCATTCTCCCTCATAACGTTTTATATAGGCTGAGACTAGTATTTCCTCCCGAATCTACGAATTAAGATAACTGAGTTTAACACCTTTGTAATTCAGAGCATGTACCTTCCGAACTTAAAACAGTTTCACTTTTCAGTTGCGAAACAATATCATTCATCGCTACGTCAAACCACTGCTGAAACAGTTTAGTTATATATCATGCATTATCGTCACATTCACAAAATGTCATTCCGATTGCCATGAAACGCCACTAAGCATCCACCGTCCTCTCTAACACACGTGTCTTTTATGAATGTTATTTTGAAGCACGTTGTGCAATTGTACGAAATGAAAATGCATTTCTTGTACTAATTAATAGTGCGTAAAGCACGTCTTTCTTTCTCAATTGCTGAGAACATTTTTCCGTACTTTTACAGGGAAAGGTCGCTGACCAGACTTTCCCTTGACTACGAAAGTGAACTTACTGTAAAAAAATACTATGTATAACACTATTCAGTATCTGCTGTCGCTATCAGAAATTACTTACGTTGTTCTTTAATCAATGTGTAGCTGAAATTTGGAATTAGAGCAGCCTCCTTTGTTACTGCTATCTCCACACAATACGAAACCAATTTTCGTGTACTCTTCCTACCCCTGAGGTAAGTATCATCCTAAATACTTCATTATTAAAAGCTGATGATTATGAACTTAATAAAATTCTGATCGAAATCAAAAATTTAGTCATAAGTTCCGCTAAATAATGACCGTGAACGTCGGCTATGTTTTATAGTTGTAACGTACCATTATTGAACTACCGTTTGTTTGAACACAAGCTGACGAAATCACCACTAGCTAACTGCCTTCAAACGGAACACCATTTACGAAAAAGAGCTTTTTTTCTTTTGTTGTACACGGTACGGTTTTTGCGCCTAGAATTACGGGATATTAGTTCATAATTTGTGCACCTAAGTTTTTTGTTACGTAAATGCTTCCTGACTTCAATCATATTCGTATATTTACTATCAGAGTGAGGTTCGAAGTGGCTTTCGTTCCAGAGAGACACCACTGGCTCACCGGTACCTCCAGCTTACCGCCACGTGCCGACCTTCCCATAGATTATATTTGGCCTCAGGGGCAATCAATCACTCTCCCACTCAAATGTGGCCTGGTAGCAAGAGAGTCTTCAGTTTCACCAAGTTTCAGGCAATATTACGATACGAGTTCGAGTCTCGGTTGGGCACACAGTTTTAATCTGCCAGGAAGTTTCATATCAGCGCACACTCCGCTGCAGAGTGAAAATCTCTTTCTTCACGATACGAAGTAATTTAACATGTGTGATGCTTTGCACATTCCGTTATATATGAAAAAGTACGCTTTCCCAGTGATCTGAACTGTAGATAAAACGTCATTTATACTTTTTTTACAGATGTTTCAAATTGTTCTCTCCAAAGTTTATGGAATATTAAATTGTATAGGAAACAAAAGTTTTTCTGGATATGATGTTGCAAATGTTGCGTCATTAAAGTAGGCATGATGATAGCTGTTGTAAAAGATGTTTTTGAAGGAATAATTACTTAAACAACTGCAGGGTGTATTAGGATTAGATTATGACCGTTTTTCTTCTTTCTTTTATGTCTGAATTTTGTAACTCATAAACAGATAATTAAGTCTCTACACTTACCTTTTTAGGGTTTCGTACCTCAGTGGATAAAAACGGAACCTTTATAGCAGGGGGGGGGGGGTCCAACACATGGCCCTAGGGTGCCATGTGGCCCAAATCAAGTAACAACGCGGCCCAAGAACTGAGTATCTATCACAAATCGATAAAAAATTTTAAAAGTCCATAAAATTCAGTTTTTGTAAAGTTACGATAATTTGAATATTTTCAATCTGAAACTCCTGCCACAAGCTGATATGTGTTAATTATATATTTCTCCAACCGACCGTCCCCATCCCTTCTTACTGCTCAGACATTATTATCTGCGTTAAGTATATTTTGTGAGCGCCAAAAATACTCGTTTTCTTCCAATGTGACCCAAGTAAGATAAAAGGCTGGACGTCCCTGCGTTATAGTATCGTATTGTTTTCTATGCGTCTGTTAGACCAACTGTTAAAAACAGTTTTTCTCTAAAACAGATAAACGTATCAAGTTGACATTTATGCCTTATGCGAAGGTCTATAGTCCACTGGCGGTTGAAAAATTTAAGTTTCTACGTCAACGCAATCAAAAGATACGGCCATTTACGTGACACGTGTTTACACTCGCAAACTCACTCACCAAAACCTACAGGGTACTTTCTGTTGACTTAGAATCATGAAACTTGGCAGGAAGCAATGTTCCATTCGTACAATTAAAAGATAAAAACCGAAAATTGTTGCTCTGTAATTATATCCATCTGTTATTATATCCATTCTCTCAGGAACGGATAGACATATAAAGTTGAAACTCGTGTAACATACTAAGGTCTATAGTCCCCTTGCGGTATAAAAAATATAAGCTCTGAAGTCGACGCAGTCAAAATATACGGCCATTTATAGCACACATTTTGATATCTTACCAATATCTATATCGATAACAAGCAAAAATCGTCGAAATCCTCGATTCTCAGGATGGATGAGCTATCTAGATACATAATTAAATTTGTACGGAACCCTCGGTGCATGAATACTACTCGCATTTATTGGGATTATGATTTCCATTATTTTGTTCTAAAGTCTAACATTGCACAGGTCGGTATCTAAAGCATGACTTGAAAGACTTGCTTATTCATTGACATTAGCAACTATCTTTCACAAGGATATGAAAAGAAGCATCTCATGTCAAAAGATTTCTTATTATGGACCATTTACCCCGTTAGAAATTCATTTATCACCGGATTTCATCTCGTTAATCTATCTGCTAATGCATTCGGATCCTTAATGCTGCCATTTCCTTTTCTCTTTCCCCGTCTATATTTTTCATCACTTCTGATGTGTTTGCCTTTAACTGCCGTTCCATAACCAAAGGGCACTAAGGTGCTCTCGACGCCTGTTTCTTCTTCTGCTTTTTTTCTTAGGAGGCCGCCGGGGAGCTAAGGGAAAATCCTTGTACCGGCAGTCAATCTGTCGCCGAGTCTTTTCCGCCTGAGCTCAATAATGTGGACGAAGGAGAGGCCAGGATTTAAAGGGAGGCTTTCTCTTCCTGCCGGGTGTGCCTAATAGATCTGGCCAGAATACCTCAACAGTACTCCCAGAAACGACAAAAATGAATAGTCAGCACGTAGCTATGATAATAATTCGACCGTTATAGACAGACTATACAATAACAAAAAAAATAAAAGTAGGTATACTGAGTGGAGACAGAATAATCTACCACTGGAATGTTACTTCAGTAATATTACGGCCATAGTAACTGTTCCGCATGCTTGAAAATGATCACTACTGCAACAAGCACCATTTCCACTGTTGTGACATTTTTCCCCATAAAACTACAGCTGGTGCTGCTTTTTGCCTGTGTGTGTAAATGTTACGATGAATACAAATGTTTGTGATTCGGCCCCTTCGATTCTAGGATTTTTTTATGATCCGTAGTATCCCTTTTCTGCCATGACTCTTGAATTGTTGTACTTGACACTTTTCTCTCGTATATAATCAGTATGTACCCCTTGATTTCCAAAGTGCACCAATTAAGGGATTTCAAGCAGTCAACGTCTGTTCACACTAACCTTCATGTTCATGGCACAATTACTTCAATAACATTTCGTATAATAATTTTATTGACTAACTAATAAATATTAAACTTCTGATTCCTCTCCACGTTGTTGTGAATGATCCTTTACGTAAAGTAACTTCAATGGTATCGTAAAAGCACCTACCGCAATGACCTTGATTTATCTTTTATGAAAGAATGAACACGAGATACACGCTACATACTGTTATCTGTGTTAATTTATAGCAAGAAATAAACTCACTGTGAAATGAAAACTGTGTGCCAGGCTCGGACTCGAACCCGGAACCTTGCTATCGCGGGTAGTTCTGTTACCAACTGAGCTGTCCAAACACGACTAATGAGCTTAAGTAGTTCTAAGTTCTAGGGGCCTGATGACCTCAGATGTTAAGTCCCGTAGTGCTCACAGCCATTTGAATACCCTGTTTCATAATAACTGGTACGGTGGTGGCCCTTTCAAATACTTGTGCTATGTTTGCCCTATATTGCATAATATTACTGCCATATACGGCTGCGCGTCAGAATTTTTAAAAACAGACACGACTGTGAGCGGACCGTATTTGACAGCTAATGGGGGCGAGTTGCCCGTCGTCATTGAACTTACAAGACGACCGCGTCCACTCAGTATCACCGATTTCGTGCAGATTTATGATACATGCAGAGCTTGGCCGGAAATGAAGCGGCTCCAGATAGCCAAGCGCTTAGGAAAACACCGGGCAAGCGCGTGCAGGACTCGTGCTCTGAGGTTCACGTGCAAACTGATTTCCTTACACAGATAGTTGCGATGAGAGCGTTCGCAAATATCAAAATATGTGATAAAAATTTCCGTATATTTTGATTCCACTGACTTAGAAAATTAATTTTTTCGTAGATTTCAGCATGCTACGATGTTGAAGGGTCAGCGACTTGTGATATTATTTCAATATGACGAACAGCCAAAGTTGCAGAATAGCTCTTTTAATAGAAACCCAGAACAAGTCGTCATCAATTATTAAAGAGAGCTATTTTGCAACATTGGCTGTTTGTCATACTGGAATATTTTTATTCCTACAAGCGACCATAGATTTTAGTACTTGACATTAATTTAACTACTTACCTCTACCCATTCTTGAGGAAAAGGAGTCTTTTCGGACGGCGGTATCTTTAGAGTACATTAACTTAGAAGCTTAAATTTTTTACATTGCCAAGAGACCGTGGACCTTTGTATGTGACTTAAATTTCAGCTAGATACCTCAATCAGTTCCTGACAAAAAGATGTCTTAGCGGACAGACAACAAAGTAATCCTACAAGGGTTCTGTTTATACCGATTGTGCTAAGGATCCCTAATAAACGCATTTTTGGCCGGGGGTTGGATGAGGCATGAGACATTTACGTTAGCGTAATCACGAACAGTGGCGTAGGAGTAGCATCTTTGATTACTAACCAAAACGTCATCAGTCTCGGATTAGAACCCTGCCACTCCTTAAATTTTGAAAAAAAAATCATCAGTGATTGCGGCCGAAGACTTCTGGCATAAGTAGTCACTCTCATTCAGCCAAAGACCTTCTCAGAGAGGGTGGGGGTGGGGGGTGACCGTGAAAACCGTGGCAAGGCGCCTAGACCAAGCGGCTATACCCGCGCGGTGAGACTGGAATGACAGAGTTCGCAGTAGCCCTATTAATGACGTGGTGGGAATATACGGAGAATGTACCGTGAATTTCAGTGCTAATCAGATGAGAACTTCCTGTACTTACAATAACCTCAAAATAACTAATACGCTCTTCCAAAAGAAAGATATTCATAAATACACATAGGCTAATCGAGGAATCAGATAGATTATAGATTATATTGTAGCGAATAATAAGTCTGCTATAACTTAGTGCAAGACGTTAAATTAAAAACGGATTATGATGTATATTCCAAGCAAGATTTCACTTTCAGAATATTAAGACACTAAAATAAGTCTGAGAAAGAGGTAGCATAAATAAATACAATAATCTAGGCTCAATGAAAAGAAAATTACGGGAATCTATGATATAATCGAAAGACTGTAGTCCTTATGAAAATATAATTGACAGTATTACAACAGATTTAATTTCCTTACACGTTGCGGAAGATGTAATTGAAACAAAATAACGCTAGGAGTGTTGAATAAGTAGTGCAAGATCTTACTATCTGAAAGCAGGTTGCTCTTATTGAGGATTGCAGTACACCATATTATTCCCAACTATTTGGCTACCAATCTCCGTTGAGTGCGACGAACTTGCGCCACCTTACTGGGAGGGCCTGTATGCCCGCATGGTACCACTCTTCTGGTCAATGTCGGAGCCAACGACCTGCTGCATCGATAACCTCCCCACCACCAACGTACTGCTTCCCACGAATTACATCCTTCACTGTGCGACACAGATGGAAGTCGGAAGGTGCGAGATCCTGACTGTAGGGTGGATGACGAAGAAGAGTTCAGTGAAGTTTTGTGAGCTCCTCTCGGTTGCTAAGACTTGTGTGAGGACTCCCGTTGTCATGGAGAAGTTCGTTTATATTTTTTATGGTGACTTACACACTGAAGTCGTTTCTTCGGTTTCCTGAGGGTAGAAGAATACCCTTCAAGGTTGATCGTTGTCAGATGACGCAGGACAACAAACAGAATAACCGGTTCGGAATCAAAGAAGACTGTCGTCATGACTTCATCGGCTGAGGGTGTGGTTTTGAACTTTTTCTTCGGAGGGAAATTGGTGTGGCACCGCTCCACGGACTGCCATTTTGTCTCCAGTTGAAAGTAATGCCTGTGACGACATTCGACAAAAAGGTTTCACTATCAGCCTCTTGACGTGCAAGTACACTCCTGGAAATGGAAAAAAGAACACATTGACACCGGTTTGTCAGACCCACCATACTTGCTCCGGACACTGCGAAAGGGCTGTACAAGCAATGATCACACGCACGGCACAGCGGACACACCAGGAACCGCGGTGTTGGCCGTCGAATGGCGCTAGCTGCGCAGCATTTGTGCACCGCCGCCGTCAGTGTCAGCCAGTTTGCCGTAGCATACGGAGCTCCATCGCAGTCTTTAACACTGGTAGCATGCCGCGACAGCGTGGACGTGAACCGTATGTGCAGTTGACGGACTTTGAGCGAGGGCGTATGGTGGGCATGCGGGAGGCCGGGTGGACGTACCGCCGAATTGCTCAACACGTGGGGCGTGAGGTCTCCACAGTACATCGATGTTGTCGCCAGTGGTCGGCGGAAGGTGCACGTGCCCGTCGACCTGGGACCGGACTGCAGCGATGCACGGATGCACGCCAAGACCGTAGGATCCTACGCAGTGCCGTAGGGGACCGCACCGCCACTTCCCAGCAAATTAGGGACACTGTTGTTCCTGGGGTATCGGCGAGGACCATCGCAACCGTCTCCATGAAGCTGGGCTACGGTCCCGCACACCGTTAGGCCATCTTCCGCTCACGCTCCAACATCGTGCAGCCCGCCTCCAGTGGTGTCGCGACAGGCGTGAATGGAGGGACGAATGGAGACGTGTCGTCTTCAGCGATGAGAGTCGCTTCTGCCTTGGTGCCAATGATGGTCGTATGCGTGTTTGGCGCCGTGCAGGTGAGCGCCACAATCAGGACTGCACACGACCGAGGCACACAGGGCCAACACCCGGCATCATGGTGTGGGGAGCGATCTCCTACACTGGCCGTACACCACTGGTGATCGTCGAGGGGACACTGAATAGTGCACCGTACATCCAAACCGTCATCGAACCCATCGTTCTACCATTCCTAGACCGGCAAGGGAACTTGCTGTTCCAACAGGACAATGCACGTCCGCATGTATCCCGTGCCATCCAACGTGCTCTAGAAGGTGTAAGTCAACTACCCTGGCCAGCAAGATCTCCGGATCTGTCCCCCATTGAGCATGTTTGGGACTGGATGAAGCGTCGTCTCACGCGGTCTGCACGTCCAGCACGAACGCTGGTCCAACTGAGGCGCCAGGTGGAAATGGCATGGCAAGCCGTTCCACAGGACTACATCCAGCATCTCTACGATCGTCTCCATGGGAGAATAGCAGCCTGTATTGCTGCGAAAGGTGGATATACACTGTACTAGTGCCGACATTGTGCATGCTCTGTTGCCTGTGTCTATGTGCCTGTGGTTCTGTCAGTGTGATCATGTGATGTATCTGACCCCAGGAATGTGTCAATAAAGTTTCCCCTTCCTGGGACAATGAATTCACGGTGTTCTTATTTCAATTTCCAGGAGTGTATATTAACAAACGGTTATGCGCTCACGACATTGTATTAATAGTAAACTCTGAAGTCGAACTACAAAAATCAATCCATAAAAGCACTGCAGATGCTTAACAAGCGCTGAAGAAATTTGTTCAAGAGAGTTTGGTACACGGTCAGTGCGTGTTAATGGTAAGCATGGACGTACAAGAAGCCTCCGATGTCACTTGGTTGCCTAGTATTCTCAATGCTCTACAGGAATTTCAGTGTCCTGAAACCATATGTATTGTAATTAAAAGTTATATTGATGATCAAATGGCACTTTTGTGTGTGCCCGCATTAAGAGGACAATAATCAAAGGATGCCCACAAGGTTCCTGTTGTGAACCAGGATTCTTGAACGTACAGTACAACTCATTGCTCAATTTAAATTATACAACACAAACACAGATGATGGTCTTTGACGACGATGTGATAGTACCAAGGAAAGGAAACAACGGCTCTTCAGCTAAGAGCCTCTATAATACGGAGATGAGAGAAATTAAAAATTGCTCTCAGTATAACAAATGACGTTGGAGCAGAAATGTAAAGTTCTGCTAACCACAAGAAACAGAAAAAGGGGCATAACAAAAGTCAGCATCTTGTTGGAAAATAAACTGTTGGGGCAAGTTCATCGATTGAAATATCTGGGAATAATTATTGACGATAAACTCAGATTCAATGACATATACAGTACGTCACAGAGACATGTACAAAATTAATATATGCATTATTATAATCGTATGGAGTTAACTGGAGACTTGGTTCCTAGGCTCTAAGTATCATCTACGGAGGGGCAATATTACCTATGTTATCATGTGTATTTCCAATATGGGTTGACGGTCTATCAAGACAGTACAACTGCAGCAAGTACAAACGAGTACAACGAGTACTTAACATAAAGATTGCCAAAGCCTATAGAACAGAATCTAATATTGCACTGTGAGATCTGTCGGACAAATAATTATTAAAATAAAGGATATAGTGATTATACAATGACACAAAAGTAGCAATACTGAAAAACTTTAAATACTGGTTTTATTCATAAAACCTGGCCTTATCCGTATGATATTATCGATCTTAACGAAAGAAATAACAGGAGGGGGCTAAAAATGAAGGAGCAGGCTCAGGCGTAGCAGTATTCATCAACAAAACGCCAGCATACTTGATGAAATATAAACTGGGAAATGAGTGCTCAAACACTCAGGTCGAGTGCTTTGCCATTTCAGAGGCACTCAAAAAGATAAAGACGTTAGATGGTGTAGAAAGAACGGTAGTAATGCAGAACGACAATAAAACAACGCTCCGTTCATTGACGTATCCCAACCATGAGAACAGCTTAAAAGAAGAAACAAGAAATAAAATTAGAATATTACAAAAGAGGAATTTTACTTGGAGTAAAGCTCACACAGACATAGTCGGAAATGAACTTGCAGACCAGCTGGTCAAAGAGCTATTCAGATCACAAGAGAAAGTTAGTTATATCAAAAGTCTCGAAACCTTCGTGAAACATGTCACAGAAAGAAGATCTGGAAGAACGGGAGAAAGACCGGTAACGGACTGCAAAAGGAATTATTACAAAAGAATATTTTCCAACGCTGCACCACGTACTGGCTATCACATTTCTGACCTCTCCAAATTCCACAGAATGCTAACGGGCCACGGAAAACTGAAGGCTACTACCATGGATTCAGTACTATCAACGATGCCATGTCCTCGTGTAATAGAGGTGTTCTAGCTGTGTACCATGTATTACTGGGGTGTGGCAACTTGGAATAGGGAGAGAAAGATGCTACTGTGAAGATTAATAATGAAAGGTAGAAATTGGCCAACTAGCAAGAATGAAGCGATGCAACTTTTTTAAAAAAAATTCTAGCAGTTCTGCAATTGAATCGATTTTTAAAATGTACGAATTTCGGTCATTTTAAGATAGTAACCACTGTAAAAGAAATTATGCAACATTTAAAATAACTTTTTTGTCCTAATTAATTAAACAAACATATGAAGTATTAGTCCACGTAACGGAGCACATTAACAAAAACGATAAAGATTTAAAATATTAAATTACAAAGTTATCAGAACATTAAAAATACATAAAGAAACAGAAAAATAAAATTGTATGAGGTGATGGGTGTAACTGTTCTACAGTATGGCAGTGAAATGAGAGAAGATTCTGGCGGCTGAAGTGAAATCTTTTAGAGCAGTCACAGGTTTCATTAAGTTGGACAGGACTCCTAACGAAAGCATTAGACAAGAGCTCAATATTTTTGCAGTAAATGACAAATTAGAAGACCGTCAATAAAACTGGAACATGAGGAGCAGGACATTAGTGTTTAACGTTCCGCCGACAAGGAGGTCATTGGAGACGGAGCAGAAGCTCGGATTAGGAAAGGATAGGAAGGGAAATCGGCCGTGCCCTTTTAAAGGAACCATCCCAGGATTTGCCTTAAGCGATCTAGGGAAATCACGGGAAACCTAAATCAGGATGGCCGACAGCGGGTTTGAACCGTCTTCCTCCCGAAGCGAGTCCAATGTGCTAACCACTGCGCAACCTCGCTCCGTTGGATGAAACATTTGGAAATAATGCAAGTAACAAGGAATTCCACAGATGAGCTTACAATACAGACCCAAAGAAAAAGGCACATAGTATGGGCAGTTAAAAGATCGAACTAAGCCAAAACAGATGAAATACAAAAGACGAAGAAGAATTTGTACAGGAGACGAAGTATACCACAGTTGTTCAGGTAAATGACTGTCATAAGACGCCACAGGAAAACAGTTGTGTGTTCCAAGAGGAGGCAAGACACATCTTGTTCCTCTCTCGTACTTCTCGTGTAAAGATATTCAAATTACATAAAGATGCATGGACAGTCTTTCTTTTGCTCACAATTCGTAAATGTAACTGTAGAGGAGCAAACAATACACTATTTGTCGTCCGCCGCATTTCCGACTTGGCTTGAGAGTAATGAGGTCATTATTTAGCACCGTTAAACTTCTGGAGCTACAATCGAGCAAGAGAATGCTAAACCATATAATGTCATACAATTCAAAATTGTTCACAGCACAACAGAGATCACAGTTTCTGTGGCTGCACGTTTCCCACTCCCTATGAAGTTCATCAGCCAAGCTATCAAGGCAATAATACCTTTTAACAATAGATTGTTACTTAAAAATCTTAATGGGCGAAAAAGTGACGCACTCCTATTTCAGATCCATGTCTGATCATCCCAATCACGTGTACACGAATTGTCTAAGCATCTGACGCAAATGGTGCCTTGAAAAGGGCATGAGAAATTTCTTTTGCCGTCGATGTTCACTGTGAATTTGAGTTCTCTAGTAACCTCAGGGTCGACTGGAAGTTAAACCATTATATTGCTTGTTTTCCCTTAAATGAAGTAAAATTGGGTTTCATGTCCCGTCGACATCGAGGCCATTAGAGACGGAGCAGAACCTCGGATTATGTCAAGTACCTGGAAGGAAATCGGCCGTGACCTTTTATAGGAACCATCTCGGTATTTGCCAGAAGCCATTTCGGGAAATCACGGAAAACCTAAATCTGGATAGCCAGACGCGGGATTGTACTTTAAAGCTGCTTGATTTGCTTTAGTTCATAATCACATAAAAAACTCTTTGGTATGTCTTCAAATGATGAAGCACATAGTTTTCCTCAATGTCAGCTAGAAACCTTTCGATTCTGCGACAGTGATTTGGCGTAGGTGATCTGAAACTACCGAGTTTTTACTTGTTTCATACCTATAAGTTTCATTCTATCGTGTATCGTAATGATACTGCAGTCTTTTTTCCACTAGTGTGATTCGAAACAAAACATATCGAACAAGGCGTTCCTGCTTCGTTGCCAGAAAGGTAATATGATTGTAAAGTCGTGCACTAGGGGGTATCGGACTAGATAATAAGAGATATAACAGACTGACTACAAAGGTCTCTGAATCTCGCTTCTGCAGGAGAACATGTATTTTTGTAACCACTGCGGTAACTCGAACAGTAGTTTAATTCATTTGTAATGGATGGTTTATGACCTCACCAAGAGAACGTAGCAATGCTTTATGATATTTCCTTAACGTAATTTTCTGTACTAAAAAGTCTATACGTCGACTCCAAGAACTTCGAATTTATTTCTGTAAACAAAAAAATTCCGTAAATTATACATCACTGATATCGTTCAAAAACAGTTATATTACATTCGTTTGCTAAATTTTTTCATAGTGCCTACTACAAAAAATTCACATTTAGAAGAACTTCAGGCTATTTAAACATGTCCTACCAGGCAGGCAACAAAAGGAAATTACTCTAAGACCGGAGATGGATACGTTGATAGACTTCACACAGCACATACTTTAAATACGGTGTTTTATCACACC
Source organism: Schistocerca cancellata (assembly GCF_023864275.1). NCBI lineage: Eukaryota > Metazoa > Arthropoda > Insecta > Orthoptera > Acrididae > Schistocerca > Schistocerca cancellata. Next base: position 196,183,942 of record NC_064628.1, read on the forward strand.
TGAAATCCTACGCGACACAGTTAAGTGTGTAAGAGCTTCGATCTAATATTCACGCACCAGAGGAAATCTCTTTTCTTTCGCGACATTTCATGCCTGTTAGTATGCATTGCCAACCTTAAAAAAAAAAAAAACTCAAGAATCGTTGCTACTCAGGATCTTCTCAGAGTATTTTACCCTCTAACTGAAAGTCACAGTCGTAACATAGTAACCCAAATACAGTACTGAATGCCGTTCGCTGGGATGTGGTTTATGAGAGGCTGAGAAACTCGATTCGCTGTACTCTTTATGGGGAAGGATGAACTGAAGTGCATCGAACAGATGTCGTGCAAGATGCAACTGACAAAGTAGACTGACATAACAATCCAAAAACTTACTGATATCGTTTACCTCCAGTGTTATCTCCTACGCAGAAGTGGGTTACCAATAAAATATTTTATTCTCCAAGTAACTGGAGCTGCTACCTATAATCAGAAGACAGGATATTTTGTGTAGATAAAATTTTGTAAGGCTGCTTAGAGGACGTTGTTTTTCAACTCCTAGGTTTACCATAATCATCACAATCATCATCTGCCTCAGCCAGTCGACATCCACTGCTAGACAAATTTGTCCTTTAGACTTTTCAGTACATTACGATCTTGTGCCTTAAGCATCCACTCCTCCTGAAAGTTTTCTACTGCCATCTCCCTTCTTTCCATTAGGTCGTCATCTCTGTCTCTTCTTGTCTTCTGACATGTAGCGATTAATTTCCTTGATTTAACCTAGGGTTACCATCCAAAAACAGAAAAGCCGTGATCGGTAATATATTTAACGTGGCATTTTGCCCCAAAATCCGGACTTTCTTAAATAGAAACAATCAGTTGGGTATTTTCAGTCGTTTATTAATAATCAATTACATTCACTTTTCTGGAAGACCAACTTTAAATGTGCTTAAATGTTTTTTTAAATCAGTGAACAGCTTTATAATTAGGCAGTTATGATAACAGCTAAGTACTCAGTCTTCTTAATTGGCCAGACTTCCTCCTAAGATAATTTTATGTCCAAATATACTAAAAGTTCTTCATTAAATAAAATAAACAGTTATTTATTCTGGGAACAAAAACGAGAAGATATTCAACAACTTCGGTCGTTTCTGTTTATAAAGAAATAACAATAATCTGCAGTTAAATATTCATATATCTCATCTGAGCCCGTTTTATCAAGTGTACAGACTATCATTTGGACTTTCGTGTGTCGAAACAGATAGGAACGAGGCGCAAACGTTACGTGGCAGATCGACTCGACATAGGCTAATCTACCAGTACTACTAGTACTTTGCCTCGTTTGCTCTGCACATAGCGTTGTTGTTACGTTGTATATTAGGCTTGTTCGGTCTACGAAGTAAATCATAGGACACAAAGAATAACATTGGTTGGCATATTCACATATCCTTGCGGTACATATCCTCATTTCTCCTTAGACTTATTGTTCGGGCTTATATCAATAGACATGAACTGGCATAAGTTCTGCGTACTCTACTTCGTCGATTAGATGCCTAATGAAAGCCGGTCAGGCCACACTTGTATAAACATGGCTGGAAAGCCGGAAACCCGCCAACCCTAGTTAACCACAATTCATTCACATGCCCATATAACTCAACTTCAGTGTGTTCTTCGATCCATTTGTTTGTTTTCTTGTCTATATTAGTGTCGCGACATACAACTCTAAATTGCTAGTTGAGCAACCATCAGTTTTTGAACGGTTTACGAATTAAAAGTCCATGTCTCACTGACCTCTCTTCCAATTACGAGTTCCTGAGACAGAAGTTTAATGGAAGCTGTATACTGAAGTTGACACGTTCCTCCTTGTCAGTCATATCGGCGACTGTTGAAGTCACACTCGCGGCTTCGACCACTTACTCTTTGCGCCGTACAGTGCGCGAGATAAATCACGTGCAGTATTGCTCTGTAGACTTCCTCCGGAACGTTTGTTGGTGGATCTGGATAGTTTCTGTGCTCTGCCGCACATACACCATCAAACTAAATAAGGATCGGGACCCGGGAGACAGGGTTAAAATTATCACATCCTCCATACCACTGACCAATGCCCCGCGGCAATCCGCTTAGTTTCAAAAAGCTCCCAAATTCGACCACTGGACTGGGCGACGAATAATGCCTACACCATCAGCACCCGGTTTCTGCCATCTCCACTGTAAAAAATAAAAGATCACAGTCTTCAGTCAATGGGGATAAGACACACATAAGGTCTCCACACTTTAAATTTCTGTTGGATCAAAACACAATTTATTATCGTCTAGTAACCGTCGCCAAGTCTGGTTCGTTAGTTGGGCAACACCTCGGACTCACTATTTGCTCTACCTCTGTTAGGTGGCCTCTTCCTGAACAGCAACACCCGACTTCAAAGCAAACTCACTCAAGGGAACGCACTTCCGAACACTAACTTTCCACACGGAGAAAACAACTTTACTGATCCCTGATGACAGAACTGCGAAATACACTCTTCCACACCACCTCCGCCTCAGAGGGCTCAAAACTCGCTTCCTGAGCACTACCAGGGCTGCCGACCGGCTCCATGATTTCGCCAAGTCCCAGCCACTACACCGAATTATTCTAACACAGAGACATCCAGACCAGAATGTAGGCATCCTGTGTGAAAACACTCGTCTTTGAAACCAGCTAGTCACGCCAGGTCGCCACCTGTCACACGTACTAATCAATGACCTGACAGTTATCTCTACGCTGAAGAACTTGTCCAGCTCTCCGGAAGCTGGAAAACGGAGATGATCGCTCACTACAGCGACAAGCAGTAGCCGACGCTCGCGGCCGGCAACCGATACAGTACAACGCATATGTTCTTTGACATCCCAATACAAGATTAATAGATCCTTGTTTCTCAAGGTGGAATGTAGGACAATACAAGTGAGTAATTAAGGTGAAGAACTAGTTCAAAATGTATATTGTTCTAATTTTCTCACCTTTAATTTTAATAATGGCAATGGGCTAATACAGTTTAAAATGTTACTTCCTGAATTAAATACACTTTATAGTTACCATTAAAGTGTGTGTGTAGGCTGCAATTGAGAGCGTTTGCGTGCACTTTATTTCTGTGAAAAGAGCTCAACAGTAGCACCGTCGTCCGCAGCTCGTGGCCGCGCGGTAGCGTTCTCGCTTCCCGCGCCCGGGTTCCCGGGTTCGATTCCCGGCGGGGTCAGGGATTTTCTCTGCCTCGTGATGACTGGGTGTTGTGTGATGTCCTTAGGTTAGTTAGGTTTAAGTAGTTCTAAGTTCTAGGGGGCTGATGACCATAGATGTTAAGCCCCATAGTGCTCAGAGCCATTTGAACCATTTGAGTAGCACCTCCCATTTCAGAAATTGGGGGCTGCAAGGTTTAGGTGGCGCACCCTGTATACTTCTACTATTGTGGTGGTCTTCACTAATTCTCTCTACATCTAACTTCAACCTCTCTGTAACAGCTCTGATAGATGATGGCCTAAGTTGAGTGGGTATGACATATTCGGTGACGTATTCCATTAAAACACATTGAATTTATTACAATTTCTACATGTAACAAACACATTTCTTTAAAATAATTTTAAAGTTCCTACTAATGATTTATTTAATCTAAATCACCTGTCAATGTAAATTACAATGATGTCCCACACAGTTATAATAAGAAAGAATTTTCGCCAGCCGATGTGGCCGAGCGGTTCTAGGCGCTTCAGTCCGGAACCGCGCTGCTGCTACGGTCGCAGGTTCGAATCCTACCTCGGGTATGGACGTGTGTGATGTCCTTAGGATCAGTTAGGTTTAAGTAGTTCTAAGTCTAGAGGACTGATGACCTCAGATGTTAAGTCCCATAGTGCTTAGAGCCATTTGAACCATTTTGAAAGAATTTTCAAACACTTAATTGCAACTGATTGCTCTGGTATAATTCTATGACTTGGTTATTCAAGCTAGAAACAAAACAGAAATGATTCTAGAGACTGTACCCTTTCAACCATGAAATATTTTAACTGGACAATATATTGCAATACACATAACTAAAGAACGACGTGCTGTAATCCACGCCTAGAATAACTAGTTCCGCTAGCAATACAGGTATCATTACTTGTCTGAAAATCACAATTCGGCACCGTTCTCACATTTCAAACGGGTCACTTACAAATAACTTCAGCCAGCTACAAGCCTGTCAACAATGCTCACACTAAGGTACCGTCAGCCCCTACTTAACCAACCACAGCAGCCGCACGCAACATCAGCCAAACCATTCAGCGGCGCCCAACGAATTCGCAATCTAACACACAACTTTATCGGTGCCAACTAGTACACAGTTAGCATTACTGTTTGATGATAACTGCCACTGTCACCCATACGGACCAAGCAGGCGCCTCTGCAACGATACGGCGAACGGCGTCTTGCAGGAAGAGGGAGATAAGCGCTCGATGCTTCCTTGCCGAAGGTTGAATCCAAAGGCCCACCACCGATGTGCCCGATAAGAAGCAGCTGCAACCAGGCGGCGCCAACTTCCGCTTCTCGCAGAGCCGCACTGCAGCCAGCGGGGGGAGAGGCACGCGCAGGAATTCAAGTTGCCACGACCTACGACCACTTAAGGTCGTGACATCCTTCCCCGCCAAGCTCAATCCGATAAAGAGTTTACTGCCGCTGAAAACTCTCACTTGCGATTAACCCTAAATTATCACCTCCACCTTACTCACAATACAAGGTAGTGTGGGAATAGCTGCATACATTAATCTTTGGATGTCAGGGTATCATTTTGAAAAAGAAAGAAAAAAGACATCATGGCTTGAATACATTGGATAAACCAATTTCACCTAGCTATTAAATAGAGTAGAACTCACCACCGTGGCGTTTATAACGCTAGATCAACTATCATAAGGGTACATTCTTATTTACGAACGTCTTGTTTCACATAAGGCCTAACTTGAGTGAAGAAACGCAAAATTCGGGCAGGTCCCACAGACCTGAACAAAAGTATCTGCCCCACGACTTGTCATGCCAAAGTTTTTGACCCAAACTTGATCCCCTGGTTTCAGCGAAATCGGCCGTCCGCCAGCATTATATCGTTTTCTTTCATTCCTCTTGAGCTACCGTCAAGTTATTACGGCCAAACTTCCAATCGGCGCAGATCTGTGCATCGTCAACCCTCACCGGAAGCATATCATTAAGTGAACACAAGTTGGCGAGCGGCGAACTTGACTTAAACCCAAACAGCAAGTTCTTGTGAGCTACGTGCTTGGCGCTACTAAAGGCGTACCCGTAGCCAAGATAAGGAACTATACCACTGGGTGTGATAGCTATGACGAAAAGCGATCAAGGCTGCCCTCAAATTACGATTCACCCATTCCGCTAAGGAAGGACACAGATAACAGGGAGTGGTTGCACTATGAGCCACCCCTACTTCGAAGCAGAAATTACGAAATGCAGCGGTTTAAAGAACGTAGCGCTATCATAACCTAACATTCGGCAAGGCCCAAAGATACCGAATATATCTTTCCAACACATTACTAGTGGGAAGCAGGAAACAGAAGCGAGTGAACGCGTCTACGCTGAAAAAAACGTACCAGCTACCCTCTCTGGAACGTGGGATAGGCTCCACGTAATAAAAGTATAATTTTTGTATAGGTTCAGTTGCAACATCGGACTACAGAAAACTTTCTCACGTATTCAACGCAGCTTTGCTGATCCCGCGAGTTTTGCACGCTGGCACTAGTTCCTTGATCTGTTCATCCACGCCTTTACAAACAATTTTTTCTATAATTTTCATGAGCGCTTTGAACACTCCCAGATGACCTCCGAGCGGAGTCTCATGATAATGTTTTAAAAGTAAAAAAACAAGGCCTCCCGTCAGCACAATTTTCTCGGCTCGTTTCCCACGTCCAGTGCAGCACAAACATTTCCCTTCAAGCAATAGGGCCTCATGATTTCTACGATCCTTAGCGTTCCCTTAACGCTACTTAGCTCAGGATCTCTATAAAGCTGTATGGCAGTACCCTTAAAGAGAAGTGTGAAACCACTGAGAATGGCACAATTTTTATTAACAACGCCTGATTAAACATTTGGCACAGACCATCAGTCATGACATTTTCCGAGCCACGGATACGTCTGACTTTAAACTGAAACACTGCAATACGTACTGCCCATCTAGAAATTCGTCCCTTCCCCCCCCCCCCTCCACCCTGTTCTTGCCAACATTCAGCTAGGAGCCTGATTATTGGTCTCCAATGAAAATGGTTGTTCCAAATACAACTTACTTTTTTTTGAGAGGGAACAAGACTGAAATATAAAAAAACATATTCTGGCGACAAGTCGTAAGTTTAAATAAAGAAAATCAACAATGTAACACTGAAATTTGCTTAATTTTTTAGCTCTTCCAGGAGCTCCTCGACAGAATAGAAGGAGTGAGCCATGAGGAAACTCTTCAGTTTAGACTTAAAAGAGTTTGGGTTACTGCTAAGATTTTTTAGTTCTTGTGGTAGCTTATTGAAAATGGATGCAGCAGAATACTGCACTCCTTTCTGCACAAGAGTTAAGGAAGTGCATTCCACATGCAGATTGGATTTCTGCCTAGTATTAACTGAGTGAAAGCTGCTAACTCTTGAGAATAGGCTAATATTGCTAACAACAAACGACATTAAAGAAAATATATATTGTGAGGGCAATGTCAGGATTCCCAGACTATTGAATAGGGGTTGACAAGAGTTTCTCGAACTTACACCACATATAGCTCGAACAGCCCGTTTTTGAACCAAAAATACCGTTTTTGAATCAGAATTCCCTATGCTACCAACGACCAATGTGTAACAGTTGTAGTGAGTGGAAGGGCTAAGCTGAAGAGAGTGTGACATATGGTCTCCATGACCATGGAGACTTCTCCTTAATTTGGTCCCACTGAACAATAAATAAATAAATAAATAAAACTGCCAGGGCCTCCAGCACATATACTGGATACTTGCTTTCAATGACGAAAGGCTATGCGAAACATAAGCTATAGGCTGTCTTTCGGACACTCCTGTCTGCAAAAGGGCGGCCGCGACTACCGACATGGAGGCGTCTGTTTGGACAATAAATTTCTTATTGAAATTAGCCATAGTCAATACCGGAGCGGCAGCTCAAGCCATGACAATCAGTAGCAAAGGCCGCAACAGGTTTGGACTCCGCAGTAGGAGGGACTTGACTGTAGGCCTGTTTTAGGTCAAATGTTGGAAAAAGCTTTGACCTTTGTAACCACGAGAAGCATGGATTAAAATCAGGAAGGGGTACAGATAGGAGCACTACCTTTTTATTAAGCTCCAAATAACGAACAGTAGGGTCAAAGGACGACCAACAACCCTGCACACATGTCGTGCAAACTCGGCCGCACCACCCAGTACGACAAACCACTTGTGAACATGAATACCTTACTGGCAGCCATGCTGAAACAGAACCACTACAAGTAACAACTGCTAAGCTGATTGCGATACAAAAAATGCAAGTAAACAATTTTCAGTTTTTCCCAACCAAAGAAAAATATGATTGGTATCCCACCCACATTACCACGCTCAAACCATTCCCTCTGCTGCCAATGACCACCGTGTAACAGTTGTAGTGAGTGGAAGGAATAAGCTGATGTGAGTGTGACACATTCCTCCAAAACACATTGCATTTATTACAATTTCAACATTCAACAAACAAATTTCTTTAAAATAATTTTAAAGCCCCGACTAACGATTTCTTTATTACTATTTTCAAATCACAAAGAACCCAGTAAATATTAATTACAATGATTTCTCACGCCGTTACAACAAAACACAATTTTAAAACACTAATTCCAATATTGATGACTGTGGTAAAATTCTAAGATTTGGTTACCCAAGCAATATACGCAACATAAACGATTTTCGAGAATGCACCCTTTTAATTATGGCATTTTTTAACTGAACAATATATTGCAATAAGCTCGACGAACAACATGCTATTATCCATGGCTGTAATAACTAGTTCTGATAGCAGTACAGATAAAATTATTGGTTTCAGTATTACAATTCGGCATGGCTCTGTTTTCAAAAGGTATTCCCCAATAACATCAGCCAGCTATAACCCAGTCAACATCGCCCGCACTAATGTACCATCCGCCCCTATCTACATACAGTGACCATCCTCAGAGGCCACATGAAAATCAGCCAAGCCATTCAGTGTCGTCCATGAAATTCGGACACCAGTATACAAGATTTCTTAAGCATCGGCGCCAACCGGTACACAAGTAACAATAATGTTTGATGGTAACTGCCACTATAATGGATACGGACCATGTGGAAGACGCTGGAGCGGTACGGAGAGCGGGGTCCTGCAAGAAGAGCGAGATGAATAGTTGATACTTCCAGACCGAAGGCTGAATCCAGAATACCACTCCAAAGAATTTCTCAGTAAGAAGCAGCTGCAACTAGATGGCGCCAGTGCCACAGAGTGATGAGGCCCGAAAAGCCACACACAGAAATTCAAGTTGCTGTAACTTTGTGATGACTTTAGGGCAGGACATTATCCATTTCTCTTTTCAAGTTACCTAATCTACCTACATGGTTAAGGGACCTGCTATTTCACATTCCATCCCATAGAATACCGCAACTGTTTTTCCTGGTGAAAATGTTCCCCGAGATCCGAATTGGGGATTATATTATCTCTGGCCTTCTTTTATGAGAAGAAGGCTGTATACATGGAAGAATCCTGGGGATACTGACAGGTTTCGGATAGATTATATAATGGTAAGACAGAGATTTAGGAACCAGGTTTTAAATTGTAGGACATTTCCAGGGGCAGATGTGGACTCTGACCACAATCTATTGGTTATGAACTGTAGACTAAAACTGAAGAAAAAAGTAGGTATTTAAGGAGATGGGACATGGATAAATTAACTAAACCAGAGGTTGTACAGAGTTTCAGGGAGAGAATAAGGGAACAATTGACAAGAATTGGGGAAAGAAATACATTAGAAGAAGAATGGGTAGCTTCGAGGGATGAAGTAGTGAAGGCAGCAGAGGATCAAGTAGGTAAAAAGACGAGGGCTAGTAGAACTCCTTGGGTAACAGAAGAAATATTGAATTTAATTGATGAAACGATAAAATATAAAAATGCAGTAAATGAAGCAAAAATGAGATCGACAGGAAGTGCCAAATGGCTAAGCAGGGATGGCTAGAGGACAAATGTAAGGATGTAGAGGCTTATCTCACTAGGGGTAAGATAGATACTGCCTACAGGAAAATTAAAGAGACCTTTGGAGAAAAGAGAACCACTTGTATGAATACCAAGAGCTCAGATGGAAACCCAGTTCTAAGCAAAGAAGGGAAAGGAGAAAGGTGGAAGGAGTATATAGAGGGTCTATACAAGGGCGATGTACTTGAGGACAATATCATGGAAATAGAAGAGGATGTAGATGAAGATGAAATGGGAGATATGATACTGCGTGAAGAGTTTGTCAGAACACTGAAAGACCTGAGTCGAAACAAGGTCCCGGGAGTAGACAACATTCCATTAGAACTACTGACAGCCTTGGGAGAGCCAGTCCTAACAAAACTCTAGCATCTGGTGAGGAAGATGTATGAAACAGGCGAAATACCCTCAGACTTCAAGAAGAATATAATAATTCCAATCCCAAAGAAAGCAGGTGTTGACAGATGCGAAAATTACCGAACAATCAGTTTAATAAGCCACAGCTGCAAAATACTAACGCGAATTCTTTACAGACGAATGGAAAAAGTCGTAGAAGCCGATCTCGGGGAAGATCAGTTTGGATTCCGTAGAAATACTGGAACACGTGAGGCAATACTGACCCTCCGACTTATCTTAGAAGCTAGATTAAGGAAAGGCAAACCAACGTTTCTAGCATTTGTAGACTTAGAGAAAGCTTTTGACAATGTTGACTGGAATACTCTCTTTCAAATTCTGAAGGTGGCAGGGGTAAAATACAGGGAGCGAAAGGCTATTTACAATTTGTACAGAAACCAGATTTCAGTTACAAGAGTCGAGGGACATGAAAGGGAAGTAGTGGTTGGGAAGGGAGTGACACAGGGTGGTAGCCTTTCCCCGATGTTATTCAATCTGTATGTTGAGCAAGCGGTGAAGGAAACAAAAGAAAAATTCGGAGTAGGTATTTAAATCCATGGAGAAGAAATTAAAACTTTGAGGTTTGCCGATGACATTGTAATTCTGTCAGAGACAGCAAAGGACTTGGAAGAGCAGTTGAACGGAATGGATAGTGTCTTGAAGGGAAGGATATAAGATGAACATCAACAAAAGCAAAATGAGGATAATTGAATGTAGTCGAATTAAGTCCGGTGATGCTGAGGGAATTAGATTAGGAAATGAAACACTTAAAGTAGTAAAGGAGTTTTACTATTTGGGGAGCAAAATAAGTGATGATGGTCGAAGTAGAGAGGATATAAAATGTAGACTGGCAATGGGAAGGAAAGCGTTTCTGAACAAGAGAAATTTGTTAACATCGAGTATTGATTTAAGTGTCAGGAAGTCGTTTCTGTAAGTATGTGTATGGAGTGTACCCTTGTATGGATGTGAAACAAGGACGATAAATAGTTTGGACAAGAAGAGAATAGGAGCTTTCGAAATGTGGTGCTACAGAAGAATGCTGAAGGTTGGATGGGTAGATCACATAACTAATGAGGTACTGAATAGGAATGGGGAGAAGAGACGTTTGTGGCACAACTTGACTAGAAGAAGGGATCGGTTGGTAGGACATGTTCTGAGGCATCAAGGGATCACAAATTTAGCATTGGAGGTCAGCGTGGAGGGTAAAAATCGTAGAGAGAGACCAAGAGATGAATACACAAAGCAGATTCAGAAGGATGTAGGCTGCAGTAGGTACTGGGAGATGAAGTAGCTTGCACAGGATAGAGTAGCATGGAGTGCTGCATCAAACCAGTCTCAGGACTGAAGACCACAACAACATTACCTCTGGCATATTTTACGATTTTATTAATTTAGAGCTGCAAGTCCTAAGGAAATATTAGCTCCTCTCCCCTATGACTTCATTTCCCATGTTTACCGTACCTTCTCCACATATGTGATTGCCGCCGACCTCAACATCCACAGCCGTGACCCTGGCACCCTTCGGCGGTGGCATCAGGTCCTTGCCACCCTCCGGGGTCACCTTGTTCCTCTCCCACAGCACACCTGTCATGAAAGTAACTTATAACACTAACTGGCCATGTATAATGTACAAGCGTACCATGAAACAAGCTAATTTTACCCTCTGAGAGGATTTTGAATTTTGACCACGTGTGGTCTAATGGGTAAAGGTATCGGACTATAATTTTGAATATGGTAAGATTAACAGAAAAACTAAACGGACTTTAACCTTGAAATTTAATGAAAGTGGTAAAATTCATACCTGAATGAAAAGGAATGAATGGTCGCCAGCCTAATTAGGCATATTAATTTGGAATTATATGTTTGAGAAAATTGAATATTGGTTATTGAAGTTACTTTTATTAAAATTTCCCTTTGAATAGCACACAGGATACAAACTGACACAGGGCACTCTGAGCTGTGTGTAGCAGCAGTTACCAATAATGTACATACCAGTAATTATAGAAAGCAAATTTGCACCAAGCTCATACTAATAACAGCTACACTCAAGATAATTATTTAAACTAATACTGAAATGTTACTGCATGAAGTGCAGAACTAAATTGGGACACGAGGGGCTTCTATCTCAACTGACATGAAAAAACACAAATGAAGATAAATAATATCATAAATACACTGTTTATGCTCCTCTACATACATCAGTTTTCCTTAGCAGCAGTAATAGTCCAATTATCTTTCTAATATGTGGAGAATGTGATGGGGACCCTAAACTAGTATAGTGTCACTAGTCATACTCTATGATTATTTCAGTAAAAAGGACTATTTCAAACAAAGCTAATCCTTCACTTCACTTGGAGTAGTTCATTATTTACTTTGCAAGACGAAAAATTCAACACTGAGCTCAATTATCTTGAAAAAGGAACCATTCATGATAGAAATCAAAAAACCACAATTTTCAAAATGAGCTTAACTCATTTGTCCTTTTTATCACCTGTGGAGCAGGTATTTTAGACAATAACATTTATACAATCTGGCACTGTATTCCTGAAAAACTATACTTTGAAATAAACTAAGAGAACTGTAGCAAAATCCTATCTAACTACACTTTTCTGGTTTTAACTTAAACTTTTGCCACTCCTTTTACATTTGACAAACAAAAAATCCACTTAGAAACACTTCAGTGCAAGAATTGTTCATTTAAAACAGGATACTCGGTTTTAGTAGCACTTAGGAAAGGACCCTGCATAGGTTCGTGATCAGGATAAAAGATATGGTTCCAGACACAGATTTATAGCATTTGGGTTATTATTAAAACCACACACACAAAGTATCTGGTCCATGCCCTTATACGTAGCTAGTTGTATGAAGTTAGTAAAGCAGTCGCGAAGTTTTGGTGGCAAGCGACATGGCGGCTGATTGTACTCATGGCTTAAGATGTTCGAATGCTCTATAAAATCTCTTCTTGGCATCGGATTGTCAACATATTAGAGCCATTCATTTTGGACGAGAATACCAAATAATAGCCAGATCCACATCCGACGCAATAATCATTTGTAAAGCCCCTTGAAATTGCCTCTCTTGGCATGGCTAGCCATATACTGCGTACCGTTCACACCAAGAAGCCGCCCAGTTCGACCACAACCAACTTTCACATCACGCCATGCCACTTCAATTGCGGAGGGACTTCCCTACGTTTTCTATGTGTTAAAAATACAAGTGCCCTAAGCATGAACCAGCTTTCAACAAACATTGTCTTTTTGTAATCATACACATATTATAATAATTTATCCTTTTAACAAATCATTTTGTCTTTTCCATATATACATTACAAAACTCTAATTTCCTGTCACGAACTTAGCTAACAAACAATACATACTCCATAACTGTAGATACACAGTTACATAATATAAACCTACTTCTGATCGATATTAGTATTACAAACTCCCCCCAGATATCATACTCGCTTCCCCCAACCCAACCTCCTTGGTCGTATCAACGCGGATGTCCTCGATCTCGTTAGTAGTAACCACCTCCCTGCCCTTCTCACCATCTCCTCCGCCGATGGCCCCCTCCTGCCCCTGCTCTGCTGCCCCTCCGAAGTCCGTTCACGACTACCGCCGCGCCGACTGGGATGCCTTCTGGGAATCCATTGACTCACAAGTCCAAAGCCACCCCATTACCTTTCACCATTCCGTGGACGTCACCTATGCCTCTTCCTTCCTCCACAAAAATATCACTGACGCTGTGGCGGCCTACATTCCTACCAAACTCATCCACCCTCACCACCCTACACTTCCTCCACAGGCCATCCTTCTTCTCTGTGAATCCTGCAGACTCTACTGCTCCTTACTCTGCATCTGTGACAGGGATACACTCCTCCGCTACCGGTAACTACAACGACACTTCAGAAACCTCCTCACAGCAAAGAAACACTGGTACTGGCGCCAGGTATGTACTTGCCTCAAATCCACCCTCCCTGTCAACTCCTCCAAGTACTGGTCTGCTTTCCACCGCCTTACTGGTAGCCATCCCACCCTGCATTACCCTCCATGATGACGGCCTCTACCCTGACAACCTCAGTAAGGCTAACTATTTTGCTTCCCACCTCTCCAAGGCCTTCTCCATTCCTGATGATCCCCATTTTAATTACTCCCTCTTCCACGCCATTACCGCGCATGACGTGAAACTGGTCCTCCACTCTAAATGCAACACCAGCCCTGGTCATGACAGTGTCACCTACTGCCTACTAAAGAATCCCCCCCCCCCGTCCTTCCTGGATGCCCTAGCTACCCTGTACAACGTCCTCCTCTCCACTGGCTTTTACCCTGACCTGTGAAAGACTTCCTGTGTCCTGCTGTTCCCTAAACCAACAAACCCCCCTTTGACAACTCTTCCTATTGTCCCATGTGCCTCAGCTTCGTGCTCAGTAAGGTCTTAGAGTCCATCCTCTCCCAAAGTATTCATCACCACCTTAACCAGCACCACCTTCTTCCCCTTACCCAGTGTGCCTTCTGGCCCTCCTTCTGAGCTGATGAGCAGCTCCTTAACCATATCAATCTTCTTTTACTCCAACTTAACTCCTGTTGCTCTGCTATCTTTGTTTCCCTTGATCTCCAGAATGCCTATGACCGTGTCTGGCATCCTGGGCTCCTCTTTAAACTCCAGTCCTGTGCTCTCCCCATAAATTTTTACCATATTGTTGCTTCATTCCTCACCTGTCGTCCCTCCTCTGTCGCTATCCATAATACCAACTCCTGTACTTTCTATCCCACTGCCAGCATGCCCCAAGGCTCTGTCCTTTCCCCTCTCCAATACACCCAAACCTTCCATGCCTGTTCACCTCCTCCAATTTGCTGATGACACCGCCTTCCTGGCCTTTATCCTATACTTCAATAGTCCCACCACACCTTTCAAAACCACCTTGACCAGTTCACCAACTGGTGCAACCAGTGACTCCTTTGCATCAACCCTTCCAAGACCCAGGCATAGGTCATACCACCTGCTCCCTCTAGCTCCACGATTTTTACCTCACCATATATGGTTGTCCTATCCACCTCACCCCTAGCCTGAAATACCTTGGCCTCACCCTTGACTGTCACTTCACCTGGACTCCCCATCTCCTTATAAGCCAACAATGCCCACACTAGACTTCACCTCCTGAAATTTCTGTCCATCCCGACATGGGGACTGCATTCTTCCACCATCCTTCACACCTAAAAATCCTTGATCTGCTCCATCCTTTGTTATGCCAGAGTCACTTGGATTTCTGCCCCTCCCAGATTCTATAAAGCCCTCCAAATCCTAGAATGCCATGCACTCTGCCTCACGTTCTATATCTGCCTTTTGTCCCCCACATGAATCCTCTATGATCTCATCCCATTCCCCCATTTTCTTCTTTTCCTCGAACACATCCACACCCTGTACATTGTCTGACGAGTCAGTCCCCCCACCCCCTGGTGTCTTCACTCCTCTTCACTCCCAGTCCATTACTGTGCCTTGTGTCCTGCCCCCTCTCCATCTCTTCACACTCTTCACCTCCTTTCCCAATGTAACTTGCAGCACCTACCCCCCCCCCCCCCTGGATGAGGAGCTTCACCCTGATCTCTACCCCTCCTACCAATTCTAACCCACCTTCCCCCTTGTACTCACAGGTCTTCCTCTCCCCTCCCCTTCCCTTACCCTGAGTGGTTTTCCTCCTTTCTACACCCCCTCTGTTTCCCATGCCCCCTCCTCTGCCTCTGCACTCCCGCCTGACTTGCCTTCCATCTTCATCTCCCACCCTGCCCATCCCCTGCTTATTGTTGCACCTCCTGTCCCCATTTCTTTCTCTTCTTCCCACCCCCTCCAGCCCCCCCCCCCCCACCACCACTACCACTGCACCTTTTCTCCCTCTTTTTTCCTCCTTTCTGGCCTGCTGCCCCTCGGCAGGTCCCTACCAGCAGTTTTTTTTCTTCGTGTGTGCTCTGTCATTTCCAGTGGTTTTTTAAGTGTCTCTCGCTCTGTGTTTTTATATTGTGGTGGGCTTTTAACTTGTGTGTCTGACTCCAGTGTATTTTAAGTGCCCCAAAATCCCCAACTGTGTTATATTAGTTTTATGTCGATCTTCTTAACTGTCCCCCAGTGAATGTTGCCATGTTAGTTTATATTTTAACTTCCATTGCCTCCATTTACTGTGTGTTTATATCCCCCTTTTCCTGTACCTTTTTTATGTATAAGTTCACCTTTTTATTTTTTGTAAAGCTACTTGGCTGAATAGTGGCTGATTGTGCCACTGCCAGCCTCCCCTGCCCATATGGGACAGGGGAATGAAATAACAATAAAAAAGGAAATATTATAGCTTTATTTTCCCCTTGCTTTCAGGCATCACTGTGGAACCACTCTGATTCATTTTACAAAGCCAGATCAGTTAGTTATGTTGTCTTTTGCCCCTGCAGCTACTAAAATATGTGTCGCCTTTCTCTGGGTACCAAATGCTACTCTGACACACCTCTTATGCAACTGCACCTATGGTTCAGCTATCTGTATCTCTAAAGCACAAACCATCCCATCATGATCCATGCAAGGATCATTTTATGTATTTGATGCGAGAGATTGTCTTCCTGAATAATTAATAAAATATGCCCCAAACGTTTAATTAAATCTAAAAGGTATTAAGAGGACATTTTCTTTGTTTAAATAAATCCTTAATGTAAGTAGAAAATGTCATAAACAAATATAAAAATTTGTATTTATACTGTTCATGTAAAGAATGTTCCAGGGAAATGTTTATACATCTAAACTTGATAAAAGACGCTCTGTAAAGCAAGCTGAAGGCAGTCGCCGTAATTTGTTTTGACTGTATAAAAGCAGGAACTGTGGTCCTTCTCTCCCTCTCTCTCTCTCTCTCTCTCTCTCTCACACACACACACACACACACACACACACACACACTTGTTTTTGACTGTTGTCTCATAAAACGTAAGTGTTGCTCTCGTATCTGTAACTTTTTGTTAAATAATTAGGTTAATTTGATGATAACAGCCGTATTTGAACCAATAAACTTCGTTTCCTCTTCCATTAGCGCGACATCTGCATTTATTATACTGCATTTTAGAACTTTTTCAAGCTGCAGCGAAGGAGAGTTGGCAGCGAATTGTTTGGTGGCCATGGCCGAACGCTACTAGTGCTCAACTGGCATTTACTTCATCAAACTTTTATTTGGACGTTTCTGAGATCTCTTTTAGCGATCTTTTCTTTCAGTATCGAGGCAATATAATTACGCAGACTGTGTAACTTTGAGATCTGTCACTAGCCACTAAACAACGCCGTTGGTCAACGTTCTCATCGGTCTGGTGGGCATCTGATGCTGGGTGGCGAAATGAAAATTCGCTATTAAACAAGCAAAAATCTTCTATGCACCATTTTACCATTTCAGAAGCTTTGCCGCGAGCAGACGTTATAAAAACGTTTTATATATTTTTTTAATGGCAGTAATATTATAGTTGCCCTTGCAGCTACTGAAATGTTTGTCGCCTTTCTTCTGGTATCATGTGTTAGTCAGACACCCCTCTGATGCAGCTGCACCTATGGTTCAGCCATGTGTATCGTTGAATCACGCAGACCACCCCACCATGGTAAGATGTATGGTCCTTGCAAGAATCGTTTTATGTATTTGATATGAGGGATCGCCTCAGCAAGGACTTATGTTAGAGACTTTGAGGCTATGTGAGATATTATAGTGACTCAATTAATTTGTCGGAATATCGCTAACAGAGGCCATATTTTGTCTCAAGAGAACATTTTTTTAATTTTTAGGTTGTAAATAATAGTAATAACGGGTCCAATCACCAATGAGGAACCAACGGAGAAAGCAATGCGGAAGAGGGGACAGTACCATTGAGAAAGCTCATTATTCATATGAAAGCCAACCAGTCTTTGATCCCAGTACAACCAATGGATTAAAGTATGTCCTGGGCCACTCTATTCTTGCATTGCAAACAGTATATACCCTCCAAGGTCTGGGTCACCCTCATCCTGCACTGTTGCCAATATCAAGGTCAAGGTCACGAGGTGGCTGAACAAGATGTCACAAGATGGTGGGATAAAAATAGAGTACTGTGGCAGAGTGATGTCAGATTGTGGCAGACTGTAACATCATAAGGTGACATCACAAGATGGCATACTACTATGTTAAACTGCTGCTGCTTGTCACTGCTTGCCATCAATCAGTCACAGTCCACCATTCTTTCCTGCCCTCATCTTGTGATGTCATAGTCCATCATTTGTGACCTTTACCATGAACTTGTCCCTTAGCTTCGCAACAGTGTGGCGTGGAGGGTGATCTTGACCTTGAAAGGGGAAGTGCAGTTTGCAACATTAGTATAGATTGGTCAGAACATACTTTATTCCACTAGCAATACAGACCCACTGTGAGGCCAAATGTTAACTGTTTTGTTGGAGCTATTCTGAATTCAGATATTTTTGGAAGTTGGTTGTGAAGATTCATGGAGCAGAGTAGATAATTTTTTTCAGTTATGGTTGCCTGAGGTGAGAGCTCTGGTTTAGCTTGGGAGTGTTACATTTAGCCAACAGTTTTGCCTCAGGTTATAGAGCTGGTAGGTAGCTGGTGATGGCTTGTTAAATGGAGATAGCTTATCTAGGTTTGTCAAAAGTAGAAATAAATTGTTTTGTTTCAGTGGAAATTAAACTGTTTTTTTCCTGTGTCACAGTTCCAGTCTTATTTCCTTCAACTGAGACTTTTCTTTTTCAGATGCCTGGATCAAGGAACGTGTTGGGAGATTTAGTGGCTCTTATAATAGAGGATTACATGATGAAGGGGATTGCACAGGATACACTGTCATGGAGAGCTACATCAAACCAGTCTTTTGGAGTGAAGACCACAGAAACAACAGCAACAACACCTGGAAAATAAGAGTTCACATACCAAGAATTCCCCGAAAGAAAGAGGTAACATCACAGTTTCTCCACATCTCCACAATTTATTTTCCCATCAGTCTGGCCATTACGGAATCTATCCTGAAAAAGGGTCCAGACCCTTCTAAAGCGATGTAAGCAGAGGAGTGAAGTGAAAATTTGATAGGGCGAGCCTGTTCTGTTTGAAAGGACGTATTATATGGCCTATAAGGTGCTTAACGAGTTAAATGGATAATAAATCCAGGTTAAACATCCTCAGCAACATTTTCAAAGGCGCCACCATTCATGAACTGCTCCCAGAAGCGAATGAGCAGTGAAATTTCGGCGCTCCTATCAGCCGCCACGGCTCCTCGCCTGCGTCGCTGCTCACGCCTGCCCTTCCCCCACTCTCTCCCTCTCTTTTTTTATCAGGCACCTTTTGCGTTTTAGTGCGCCGTACGCGGCGCCGCTTCCAGCCGACCAGAAGCGCTCTTTAATCAACGAGCGGGCGCGGGATCGGCGCCTGCAGCTGCAGCTGCCGCTAACGACCCCGGCAGGCGCGCCCGAGGCGGCCACCTCGACAAAGCGCGCCCCTTTGTCTGCCCGCGGGCGTCGGCTGGCGCTGCGGCGCCACGGTTTTTCCACGATGAAATTTCTGGCTAATTACTGCGCGGAGGGCGCCACAATGCGCCAGTTTCCGCGGAACCTCTGCACCAGTCTCCCCAGCTGTGCGGCGGACTCGACCTGCAGGCGAACAATCGCCCACTGCTGCCGAGTGAACCATCTCGAAACTGGCAGCGGATACTTGCACATAGGGGCAGAATACCTGTAGATAATCAATAGCAGTAGGCTAGGCACCTCACACAGAAGAGAAAAATTTCTTTCCAGAATTTAACTTGTCCAAGCGGTATAAACTATTGTATTTCACGCAAATATAAGCTAATCGGAGAAACTAGTAGTCACCACCAATCCGCCTTCTCATCGCCCCCCCCCCCCCCCCCCAGCAGTACACTAGTCGCTTTGGAGTTGGAAGTGCTGGTGCTGGGTTAAGGAGTGTGCATGGATGATATCTCTATTGACTGGCGACTCCATGGAGCGCTGTGTGCACAACGACCATATATGTCAAATTAAAAGGAAGGTCAGCGTTGGCCATACTATTGATGGTTTATAGATAACAAAATCGATTTTCAATCACATAGTGATCATCTTCGGTGCTGTGGTGTACAAATTAAACTCATAGGCACTGGTATCAAGTTATTATCAGTAACCAAAACTCAGAAACGATCACAATAATCGTGATCCATCAATATTACGGCCGACACTGACCTTCCTTTTAATTTGATCACATCTCTGTTGACAACATTAAATCTCAAATGATCGATCAAAATCAGTAGTTGGCGGCCCCAGTTCACATTTGCAGTTCAGCAGGCAACTTACAGTGACTAACGCACAACTGTTAAAAAATAAAAACAGAACAGCAACAGTTCTACAGAAATTTACAAAATGTAATGCTCACAGTAGCAATGTTGATATTTTTAAAAATATCGACAATCCGGTGTAACGATATTTAAAGAAAAACGCCATCGACCCTCGATATAAATAAGCAATGTATCGATATACTGACGAAGATAATTTCGACGTACCTGCCTATAAAAGTATCGGCTGCACATTGTAAATATATCCCCAATTTTAGAGCTGTATATTTATGTATTGATTTATTATTATATATTCTGTGCATCAACAACCTAGCAGCCTGCCTGCTCCCCTTAGAGGGAGAACTGACAGGCAAACGATGCACGTTCATGCTTGGCGAAAACCACGTTGCTAATAATGGTAGCTGTATGTAAGTGGCACAATAAAAGGTGTCTGATGGGTCTGTCGTTCGGTTTCGTCACATATCAGAATTCTCCAGAACACGTCATGTAGACTTCCCTGTCTTTTTCAATTCCACCAACGCCAGCGACGTAGCAGTTGTAATGTCAAAATTGCGTGGTGAATCTAAACGTTGCAGTTCCTGTTCGTAGCGTCGAGCGCTGATTGCGTCAGCATTTCCCCTCACACCTCTCTGCCCACCGCAAAGACAATGTTGTCATATAGATTTTTGTTCATCATTTTCAGCAACTGCTTTTGAAGACTGCCTATGTGAACAAATAGCACACTAGTTGCGTTGAAATTGTCTTCACAGACGGGATAACTTTCTAGTTACTCAGTGGTTTACAGCACGCTCTACCTCGCTTAACTTTGGGTTTCTAGAGAAATAATTTCCAGTCTATATCCTCAGAATTATATTGCGCAATACAGTTATGCAATCCATATTGCTATGTGCTTGATATCGAGCAGTACCATGAAAATGGTATGACATTCTGGCAAACCATACGAAATTACATATGTTCTAGTAACGCCAGAGTCTGTAGATGGATGTAGTAAAGCATGCAAGCAAGCAAATCCAGACCAGAAACAGTAACACGTTTGTGCCAAGGGGAAAAGAGCCCATCTTTGTACAACAATTCTGAGAGCGACTTCGGTCCAGAGGGCGCTGTGGTCACACGTTGTGGTTGGATGAATTCTCGACCTCGCAGGAAATATCTAGTACAATGAGGAGTATACCTACGGCGCATGTACTTACGCTGTCTGTCTTCGCAGTATATGTGCGAGCGTCTGGTGGCTGATAGCTATGTAACATGTAACATGGGCGATTTTGTATGGCGCAGAATACAAATTGTGTGTTTACTACATCGACACGGTATGTAGTGACATATTGCTGGGTTGGAGATCAGTTTCTCATTCTAATATTCAAGCTACTGTCCTCAGTGGCAGAGCAGTCTAACTGAGTAAGAGTCTTTCTGTATCTGACAATCTGTAGGCCACTTTGCAGGGTTTAATTGTCAGTGCAGTATGGTGATGTGTGCAAAACAGTATTTGCCACTGAATGTCTCATCGTCAGAAAGAAAAAAAAAGACAGACGGGCTTCCCCCCGCGGCATCAGTAATTCGGCGGGAAAACAATATCGTAATGCTCCATTCATTCACAAGACATTCTTTGTGCCAGAATGTAAGAGTGTCTACAAACTGATTCTAACAGTATGGAGGCATTAGGACGTCTCCAGATCAGCAGCTGTAGGATACCGCAAATTCCCATCGTTTTTATTTTCTGTAGGACAGTGCTTCGAATTCTGTTTGCGTAATTGTTCTGAGCCCCCCCACCCCCCACCCCCCATCTGTGCTTAGACAATGCTCTCTTTCCAAATAACAAGAATGTTTTTATGATTAACGGTGTTTTCGCGAGTGTGCACAGACATGATGAAGGCGTTTAGTGGTGAGAACGTTTAACGTTTCTGAGATGAATGTTGACAGCAGGATGAGCATTTCACAGCAATGTGTCAGCCATGTTGGGCAGGTAAGCATGCGTGCATGACTGGACACAGCTCGCATGTCCCATTAGGAGTGTGAGGGAGAGAAATTTGTCAATCAGATTTCTATAGCATGACCTGTGACGTCCGTATCCGAAGGTTTCACGCACATGAGCTAGACGCATCTCACATGTCCAGTTAGGATTGCAAGCAGGGAAAGCAGTCGAACAGATTTCTATCGCACGACCTGTGACTTCAGTATGACATTGCGTACCTTTTAGTTGCTATGCAAACATCTCTCTCGGTGCTGGACACACACCGCAGCTATGCGTCATCGTGTCAGCAACACTGCCTAGGCGAACACATATTTTGCAGGAATTTCTCAGGTGTCAGGTACCACCTCATGCTTGTGGGACCCAAGCAGACACATGTGTGTGGCTTGGCAGCTGATGGCCGCGCCGTCACTTTGCGGCGGCTGCCGTTGCATCCCGACTGCTGGGAGCATGTGCAATGTGCAGTCCAATGGACAGGGGGGTTGTGGCCAGAGCGTGTGCACATTGGAGTTCTGTATGTCGTGTTTTATACATGCACTGAGTGTTTGTGCAGTGCATTATTTTCGGCTGTTTAAGTATTGTGAGTTGTTTATATAGCATTACACATGCATTATTTTTTGACAATTTACGAGTTGCTTGCTCGTCTGTATACTATGTACAGCAAAATTTCGGCAATTTACGAGTTGTTTGCTTGTCTGTACATCAGTGTACTGCATTATTTCGGTGATTTACGAGTACTTTGCGTATCTGTATGTCATGCACTGCATTATTTCTGTAATTTACGAGTTGTTTCAATGTTTCCACATCAGTGTACTGCATTATTTATGAGAAGTTTGCAGATCTTCAGACTATTTTACTGTGATCCTAAGCACGTCAGGGAGAGTGGTTTGTATCAGTGTAATAAATAAACTACGTGAAATTCATCCCTAAATAACTTGTTCCAAAAATAAATAAAATACACCCCTTCCTCTCTCCAGCAGCCCACAACAGGCTGAGTTCTTTTCCTCCATTTCCCCCTCCAGACCGCCATCTTGGATTATGTCACGGCAGGGACTACAGCGCCATCTGCTGGCGTTACTGTGTCCTAGGTCAGTTGGGCTCCACACCTCATGTTGAACACACTTGATAGAGGTACTGACTCAATTTTTTAAAATAAAGACTGAAAATAAAGTCTTACGTCCATCCTATCCACCAGCCCAGCACAGGCTGAGACCTTTTTCCTTCGTTTTTCCTCCCCAGACCGCCATTTTGGATTATGTCATGGGAGGGGCGATGGCATCCTCTGGTGGCGGTATTGTGTACTAGGTAGTTGGACTCTGGACCCCTTAGTGAATACACTGGATGGAGGCACTGCCTGAAATTGTTTAAATAAAGACTATTTAAATAATGACATACGTCCATCCTATCCTGCACATGCTGAGTCCTTTTCCCACCGATTCCTAGGAAGACATGGCGGTTGAATGACTTAGGTTAGTGGAGGTAGCCCAGTTGACCTGTTTTCCCGCCAAAAATACAACTTCTCGCCATGAAGTCATTGTGACATTGCCATATCTATCGCCATCATCTTGGATCCGCCATCTTGAATAAATCTGGCAACAATGCAGAGTGGAGCTGTACTAACTTTGTTCCACTACTGTAATCAATGTTGATGTGGGACGTAAGTCGAACGTGTCCATTAGGACAGTGTGGCGAAATTTTCCATTAATGGGCTGTGGTAGCACATGACCGATGCATGTGCCTTTACTAAAAGCATGACATATGTGTAGTGCCTCTCATGGGCTCGTTATGAAACTGTTTGGATCCTAGATTACTGGAACACTTTGACCTGGTGTGATGGGTCCTGATTTCAGTTGGCAAGAGTTGATGGTAGGGTTCAAGTGTGGTGCAGACCCTACAAAGACAAGGATGTAAGTTGTTAACAAAGCATTGTGCAAGCTGGTGGTGGCTCCATAATAGTGTGAGCTGTGTTTACATTGTTACTGAAACGATCATTGACTGTAAATAGTTATATTTGACTGCTTGGAGACCATTCGCAGCTATTCATGGATTTCGTGTTCCCTGACAACGATGGGCTGTTTTTGGATGACAATGCGCCGTGTTACTGGCCCACAATTGATCGCGATTCATTTGAATAACATTCTGGATAATCCTAGTGAATGATTTGGCCACCCAGATCGCCCAACATGAATCCCATGGAACATCTGTGGGACATAATCGAAAGATCAGTTCGAGCACAACATCCTGAACCGCCGGCAACACTTTTGCAATAATAGACGCCCATAGGGACAGCACGGCGCAATGTTTCTGCAGGGGACTTCCAAAGACTTGTTCAGTACATGCCACATCTTGTTGCTGCACTATGCCAGGCAAAAGGAGGTCCGGCATGATGATATGAGGTATTCCATGTCTTCTACCACATCAGCGCATATATAAATAGAAGTCGCCTCCTAGCGTACATCTGCTAATATCAGGGTTTTTCATTTGGCTTTCACTAATAGATACACTGACCCGCAACGAAGGTTTTTGTATATGATTTATTAACATTTCCTACAAATTGTCTGAATTACGATTAATAAAAATTAAGTTGTGAAAACGATGTCATTGTCAGCTACCGAACAGTGTCCATAACCCAAGAGAGGAACAGTCCCGAATTCGCATTTGGTTTGATGGTGTAGTGGTACAGCGTATAGCCACAAACCGAAATATTGCAGCATCGAATCCTATCTGGGTCGGTTTTTTGCACTATGCCTTTCAGTCTGGCACTCAACTCTGACTTCACCTCCGACTGATGTTGAGATTCACAAGAAAAGAAATGTGGTTCGGATTCCATGTTACACTATAGCTCCCCTTTTCCGGTTTGATAACTGGTTAGAGACATGCAAGGCTTCTAAGTGACATCCACCCGAGTGCAGAGCAACAGCCTAGTCACAAAACATGTGAGTCCAAAACATGTGCTTTTCAGTTTTTTATGCACATAGTAAAACGCAGCATGGGATGCAGTTTACTTCGTTTATATACAGGAACGTCGCAGCAGAGCAGCGACTGATACACTTTAATGTTCCTGCTTTCCTTGAGTCAAACATAGATACGAACACGATTTTGTGCGTGGTGGGCGAATTATACTATTCGTTTGGTCATTTTAAAATTATACAGGAGGCTGCTAAACGAATTTCTACTGGCAAGAAAGAGATTAAGGCCTTTTAAAGACCATGAAGACATAGGCACCATCTTCTTGACTGAAATTCAGAAATTTCTTGTGGATGAATGCAAAAGATTTCGAAATAGTGCCATACATGGTTGAGGGACGCATTTTGAAATATGACCATAATTTTAGACTGCCAGTTTCTGCTTCCTTCAGATTACCACCGCCATTCGCACTCTTAATTCACTACATATTCTGAGAGGAACAGACAATGAGTTACTCAGATTTGAAGTATCGTAATAAATATTACCACTAACGAAAAGGCTGCGATTTGAAACTTAAAATTTGAAATAATCAAATATTTCTAACCAATAGATTCCCTGTAATCGTTTGAGAGCAGCTGCTTAGTGCAAAATCATACGAATCCAGAATATGTGGTGTTTTAACTTTTACGCTTCAAATAACACGTTTTTTTTCGAAAAAGTACGTCAGAAATTTTGCTTCGTTTACATATAACACATACTTTCAGTAGCACAGCACGTGTCTGATTTTTCAGATTTCTCCTTTCCTTGAATAAGATCTACATGTGAAAACGATTCCTTGCGTGGCACGTTGAAAAAGTCTGCCATAAAGAACCACGACAAAGAATTGTGGCAATGAGTGTCAATAATGCATCAAAGTGCTTGCTTAAGCTTCACAAGAGGAGTGCTGTAACGCTGTAACACTAGCTAAACATGTATACCATGTGGATTCTTTTATTTTTCTTATTTTTTTCTTTTACTTGTGTACAATTTTTACATTGGCTGTAAATTTATTTCTTACATCACGATGTGCTCCCATCATCATAGCCATGAGATGTCGTTCCAAACGCATTATATGGAGCACATAACATTCAAGCCTCGGGACTACTTTCCTGGTGCGCTCCGCTTACATTGCGTAAGTTAGATGAAAGTGATGATATTCACTTACTTAATGTTGTTCTTTGAATTTTATTAATGGCCCCAAACAAAATATGCTACGCCAGTCGCGTCTTCTGGTTTTAGATACTAAACACTAACGGTGTGAAGCCAAGCAGGGTTTCTAGTTTCTTAGAAACCAATCACTTAGCACGCATTCTTGCGAGTGCATTAGCCATCCACTAACAGTTATTAAGACGACCCACAATCTTTGTTGCTCCAAGCACTCAGACCAATACTGACACGTTCGTATCGACATCCTGTGAACCAGCGTTGGTGTCTCGACCTGTGGTGTCCGAAGTTTCCTTGACGCGTCGGAAGAGGTTTCCGCAATCGCCGCTTTTAGCACGGTGCGCACGTGCGGAACAGAGGATGCGTCTTTGGCAGGACACTGGCCACCAGTCTTTTGGCAGCGGCGAGTGCATCAACACTGCCCACGCTTAGTAACGGTCGCCAACTTCGAAAGACGGTAGGTTTTCCGGTTTGGAGCTAGCTACACGTGTGGTAGCCACGCATAAACTCTTAGAGTACTTCGTGCCCTTCTATTGCTGGTCTGTAATATTTCCATGCGGTGGATCCGGTTTCTGATCCGGTCACGAAGGTAGTCCACCGAGGTGTAGCTGCTGTGAGATCGTTGCAACAGTCATTACCAGCATTTGACGGAATTTTAATATTGAGCTTCCGTTGGCCGATTTACTTCACAGTGGTCCTTAGTTGTGCCTAATCGAGTCAGTATATTACTTGCATGGGAAAAAATTTGACAGCATTTTTGCGTGATCAGCTAGCTCATCATTTACGTGTCGCCGAAGGTTGGTTCTGTATTTGATGTTAAGAAATCAGGTCCCAAGCAATAAGATACTATAGTTAGCTTTATGCGTTTCTTCCATTTTCAGATTCTAAATGGTGTGCCAATGGTAATTTGTATGCTCGTCTCAGTTAATTTTCCCTGGTGGTATCTTGTCCCACTCTCCACATGGTACCGTGCCTCAAATTATGTGTAATTGTTTTAAGATGTTATTGCTTATAGAGTAATATTGTTTAGTTTTCTGTTTTAGAGCTGTAAAAGATAATTGTTTTATCCGGTGGGACAACCTGTTGGGATCTGGGCCGAAAGCAAATATGCTTATAATAGCCTCTGAACGAAGTATTCCAGGAAGGAATTTTTATGTTTATGTTGTCTGTTTTATTTATTGCTGTATTTATAACGCTTTTGATATGTACAATGCCTGATTTATTTACTAGCTTTTTTAATAATTTTTTGAATGTTCATATTGTCTGTTTTAGTTATTGCGCCTTTAAACTACACTCCTGGAAATGGAAAAAAGAACACATTGACACCGGTGTGTCAGACCCACCATACTTGCTCCGGACACTGCGAGAGGGCTGTACAAGCAATGATCACACGCACGGCACAGCGGACACACCAGGAACCGCGGTGTTGGCCGTCGAATGGCGCTAGCTGCGCAGCATTTGTGCACCGCCGCCGTCAGTGTCAGCCAGTTTGCCGCGGCATACGGAGCTCCATCGCAGTCTTTAACACTGGTAGCATGCCGCGACAGCGTGGACGTGAACCGTATGTGCAGTTGACGGACTTTGAGCGAGGGCGTATAGTGGGCATGCGGGAGGCCGGGTGGACGTACCGCCGAATTGCTCAACACGTGGGGCGTGAGGTCTCCACAGTACATCGATGTTGTCGCCAGTGGTCGGCGGAAGGTGCACGTGCCCGTCGACCTGGGACCGGACCGCAGCGACGCACGGATGCACGCCAAGACCGTAGGATCCTACGGAGTGCCGTAAGGGACCGCACCGCCACTTCCCAGCAAATTAGGGACACTGTTGCTCCTGGGGTATCGGCGAGGACCATTCGCAACCGTCTCCATGAAGCTGGGCTACGGTCCCGCACACCGTTAGGCCGTCTTCCGCTCACGCCCCAACATCGTGCAGCCCGCCTCCAGTGGTGTCGCGACAGGCGTGAATGGAGGGACGAATGGAGACGTGTCGTCTTCAGCGATGAGAGTCGCTTCTGCCTTGGTGCCAATGGTGGTCGTATGCGTGTTTGGCGCCGTGCAGGTGAGCGCCACAATCAGGACTGCATATGACCGAGGCACACAGGGCCAACACCCGGCATCATGGTGTGGGGAGCGATCTCCTACACTGGCCGTACACCACTGGTGATCGTCGAGGGGACACTGAATAGTGCACGGTGCATCCAACCGTCATCGAACCCATCGTTCTACCATTCCTAGACCGGCAAGGGAACTTGCTGTTCCAACAGGACAATGCACGTCCGCATGTATCCCGTGCCACCCAACGTGCTCTAGAAGGTGTAAGTCAACTACCCTGGCCAGCAAGATCTCCGGATCTGTCCCCCATTGAGCATGTTTGGGACTGGATGAAGCGTCGTCTCACGCGGTCTGCACGTCCAGCACGAACGCTGGTCCAACTGAGGCGCCAGGTGGAAATGGCATGGCAAGCCGTTCCACAGGACTACATCCAGCATCTCTACGATCGTCTCCATGGGAGAATAGCAGCCTGCATTGCTGCGAAGGGTGGATATACACTGTACTAGTGCCGACATTGTGCATGCTCTGTTGCCTGTGTCTATGTGCCTGTGGTTCTGTCAGTGTGATCATGTGATGTATCTGACCCCAGGAATGTGTCAATAAAGTTTCCCCTTCCTGGGACAATGAATTCACGGTGTTCTTATTTCAATTTCCAGGAGTGTAATATTGTCCCCTCCCCCCCGCCGCTTTAGTATTCGAAGATTAATAAAGTCACAATTACTTTGATGCTTGACAATAGGACCCGTGCGGGCATACATCATCGTCTAGATCAGAATACGACTTACTTCAATCGCCTTTTAACACAGTTTACAGTGCGTCTGTAACTTAATTCCGCTGCTACACAATAGGTTAGTTTCTTAGGGAGACACGAGTACAAGATTCGTGTTATAGCATGGCTCTTGCTTTCATGTAATCAGAACTGAGCCGTTACCGACCCAAGATAAAACGCCGGCAAAGAATACCGTTAATGACTCCAATTTCTCGACAGGTCGACCATCGATGTGATGGCAGACGATAGATGATAGATAAAGAGGGCGCCAGTTGCGACCAGCGTGCGTACTTCTCCGGCAGCAAGCGTACGACGCGTCGCAGTCATGCTACGAGTGGTCACCCGGTTGGTGACGTAACGGAACTGAACCGTCACTGTTGTAGATGGCATAGACTTTGTGCCAAATGGTAATGCGGCCCTCAACTGCTGACATAAACCACAGCAGTAAAGTGATGAGTGTATGTAAGTCGGTTGCATGGAATCACATGGCGTTTCGTTTTGCAATAGCCACTTTTTAACAGGCTTCGTACAAATGCTACGAGCAATGAAACGATGAAGTGCACTGTGAACTGAACACATTTGTAATTTTTTTCTTCTCAGTACTAATTTAAATGCTTACATAGTAAGACTTTTTTGTATTATTATTTTTCGCGAAAAAATACACTCCTGGAAATTCATTGTCCCAGGAAGGGGAAACTTTATTGACACATTCCTGGGGTCAGATACATCACATGATCACACTGACAGAACCACAGGCACATAGACACAGGCAACAGAGCATGCACAATGTCGGCACTAGTACAGTGTATATCCACCTTTCGCAGCAATGCAGGCTGCTATTCTCCCATGGAGACGATCGTAGAGATGCTGGATGTAGTCCTGTGGAACGGCTTGCCATGCCATTTCCACCTGGCGCCTCAGTTGGACCAGCGTTCGTGCTGGACGTGCAGACCGCGTGAGACGACGCTTCATCCAGTCCCAAACATGCTCAATGGGGGACAGATCCGGAGATCTTGCTGGCCAGGCTAGTTGACTTACACCTTCTAGAGCACGTTGGGTGGCACGGGATACATGCGGACGTGCATTGTCCTGTTGGAACAGCAAGTTCCCTTGCCGGTCTAGGAATGGTAGAACGATGGGTTCGATGACGGTTTGGATGTACCGTGCACTATTCAGTGTCCCCTCGACGATCACCAGTGGTGTGCGGCCAGTGTAGGAGATCGCTCCCCACACCATGATGCCGGGTGTTGGCCCTGTGTGCCTCGGTCGTATGCAGTCCTGATTGTGGCGCTCACCTGCACGGCGCCAAACACGCATACGACCATCATTGGCACCAAGGCAGAAGCGACTCTCATCGCTGAAGACGACACGTCTCCATTCGTCCCTCCATTCACGCCTGTCGCGACACCACTGGAGGCGGGCTGCACGATGTTGGGGCGTGAGCGGAAGACGGCCTAACGGTGTGCGGGACCGTAGCCCAGCTTCATGGAGACGGTTGCGAATGGTCCTCGCCGATACCCCAGGAGCAACAGTGTCCCTAATTTGCTGGGAAGTGGCGGTGCGGTCCCCTACGGCACTGCGTAGGATCCTACGGTGTTGGCGTGCATCCGTGCGTCGCTGCGGTCCGGTCCCAGGTCGACGGGCACGTGCACCTTCCGCCGACCACTGGCGACAACATCGATGTACTGTGGAGACCTCACGCCCCACGTGTTGAGCAATTCGGCGGTACGTCCACCCGGCCTCCCGCATGCCCACTATACGCCCTCGCTCAAAGTCCGTCAACTGCACATACGGTTCACGTCCACGCTGTCGCGGCATGCTACCAGTGTTAAAGACTGCGATGGAGCTCCGTATGCCACGGCAAACTGGCTGACACTGACGGCGGCGGTGCACAAATGCTGCGCAGCTAGCGCCATTCGACGGCCAACACCGCGGTTCCTGGTGTGTCCGCTGTGCCGTGCGTGTGATCATTGCTTGTACAGCCCTCTCGCAGTGTCCGGAGCAAGTATGGTGGATCTGACACACCGGTGTCAATGTGTTCTTTTTTCCATTTCCAGGAGTGTATTTAAGACAGAACGACGCCGTGTAAAGTGTGATCATACATGCAGGACAGCAAGTGGGCCAGATAAGCTGTTGGTTAGAAGTACCACCTAGTAGGCACTGAGAAAAGTGATAGCTCGTAGCAATAGCTTTACACACAGTCTGTCCTAAAGAGTGTAAGAAAGTACCCTTACAAACGAAACAGAGAATGTGTTTTCGCCCAATGCCGTTGTCTCAGTGTAAATTCATGATGCGGAAAAGGTGCAACGGGTCGACCGCAGAACATATCCAGGTGCACAGTTATTGTCTTCATAGCTCAGTGGAAAGGTCTATGGCTGAGTAGCTACTCATCGACATTGTTTCACGACACGTATAAAACAGTGATGGATATGGCGCTTAGCTGTTAGCGCAATGTGTAGCTGCTGGGGTTTGTTGGACATCCTACTACTTACAGTGACATTTGATAATGGGGTAGTTGCAGGATTGCATTATTTGTGGCAAAGAGAGCATGGTATATGATATATCCGCGTGGTGGCGCCTCGACAGAAGTTTCAGAACTTATACTGAACACATCGTCAGTGCATAGATCACAAACGACCATTGTGCGTGTTAGAACACTTGTTCACAAATTATAGTTCGTTGAAAATGAATTTGATATGCTAATATTCCAGCTAACAAAGAGCCCAACTCTCACTTCACATGCCAGGTTCGTACACTGGCCCTGGCGGGCGTTCAATACTGGGCGGCCATCATATCATCCACTGCTGATGGCGTCATTCGACGCGGTATGGTTGGCCATAAGGGTCACCACATCAATCTCCCGCCCATTGTCAGCTACCCAGACCGTGGAAACACTACTTCTGCCTCAAGTAGCTCCTCAGTTTGCACCACAAGGCTGACTGCGCCCCATTCCAATCCTCTGCCCAAGGAATAATCCGTGGCAATACTGAGAGCTGAAATCAGTTCCCCCACATAACAGTCAGACACCCTGACCACTGAGATAAGGAAGTGGACTGTCTGTACATGGAATACCATGAACCATATGCTTCACACAATCTGGTCAGTCGAGATATTATCGTTCCTTCCTTACTCGCCTATACAGAATTACAGCTGCTCTTATTCCGGCAATCCCTTCCCTTCATTTTCCCATTTTCGTTATCTATCCCGTCATAAAGATAAAAAACATTCTAGGTTGCATACCTTTCTCCAGCATTCCGCCACTGTATCCAACCAAAAACCCTATAGTGTAGTGATGGAGAGCGGGAGTGGTGAAGGAGTATGGCTCTTGGCAACGGATGCCTTACTGTATACGCAGCAGTCGAACGTTAACTAGGCACGTGGAAAAAAGTAAGTAAACTGTTTATTATTTTAAAAATTAATCGTCGTAACTGTTAATACAGGTATCCCACTGTGAGACGAGAAGGTCAGTGCCTTCATGGAAAAATGTCTGCGGCTGCTTGCGGAACCCTGATCGTATCCAGACGTGCACCTCTTCGTCCGAAACAAATCGACGGCCATGAATGTCTTTCTTCAGGATTCCAAAAATATGGAAACTGCACATGGAGAATCCGGACTGCACGGATGATGTGTAAGGACTATCTAGGGTTACGTCTGCAGCGTAATCGAAACAACCATTGCGATATGTGGGGGGACATTATCCAAATCAGTGAAACATTATAAAAACTACTGCACCGTATTAAGAAAAGTTATTAAAAAGTCCAGAAGTATGTGCATTATGTCTGAGATTAGCACATCTGATAATAAAATTAAAACAATTTGGAATATTGTGAAAAGGGAAACGTGGCAACCGAGAGCACAAGAAGACTGTATTTCTATCAAACACAAAGAAAAGTTTGTTAACAAGAAGTCAGAAGTAGAAACATTTTAATAATCAGCTTTTAAATGTTGTAGAGAAAATATGATCCAGTTATTCATTAGAAAATACAAGACAGTATATGGAAGAGGCAGTACCTATGTAATCTGATAAAACTGAAATTCAATCCGACTCTCCTGCTGAAATTAGGAATGTAATAAATCCACTCAGAAGTAAAAGCTCACATGGAACTGATGGCATTTCCAACAGAGCACTAAAAGCTTGTTCCCAACAAATAAGTAGGATTCTCAGCCACATATTTAGTAGCTCACTGAATCAGGGCATTTTTCCAGATAGACTGAAATATGTGATTGTTAAACCATAGCATAAAAAAGGGGATAGATCTGCTGCTAACAACTACCACCCAATCTCACTTCTGACAGCTTTATCCAAAATTCTTGAAAAAGTAATGTATTCAAGAGTAGCATCAAATACTTGTAAAAATGAAGTACTAACAAAATGTCAGTTTGATTTTCGGAAATGCTTTTCGACAGAAACTGCTCTATATGCTTTCACTGATGAAATATTAAATGCATTGAATAACCGAAAATCATCCATTGGGATATTTTGTTACATTCTCAAAGGCTTTTGATTGCGTGAATTATGAAATTTTTCTAGATAAGCTTAAATATTGTGGTATGAGCGGTACATTGCACAAATGGTTTAATTCATACTTCACTGGAAGAATGCAGAAGGTTGAAATTGACAGTACAGATAGTCTGCAAAAACCAGAAGAGTCCTCTGACTGGGGAAGTATCATGAATAGTGTCCCACAGGGTTCAGTCTTGGGTCCTTTATTGTTCTTCATATATATTAACGACTTGCCACTCTGTATTCATGAAGATACAAAGCTAGTTCTTTTTGCTGATGATAAAATTATAGTAATCACACACAAAAAGCAAGAATCAGCTGAGGAAATTGCAAATAATGTCTTTCAGAAAATTATCAAGTGGTTCTCTGCCAATGGACGCTCACTAAATTTTAAGAAAACTCAGTTTATACAATTCTGTACAGTAAATAGCATAACACCATTGATAAATGTAGATCATGAACGGAAGTCTGTTGCTAAGGTAGAATATTCAAAATATCTGGGTGTGTGTACTGATGAGAAATTGAACTGGAAAAAACACATCGATGATCTGCTGAAACAGTTATATTCAACTAATTATGCTATTAGGGTTATTGCAAATTTTGCTGATAAACATATCAATAAATTAGCTTACTATGCCTGTTCTCATTCACTGCTTTCATATGGCATCATATTTTGGGGCAATTCGTCATTAAGAGAGAAAGTATTCATTGCACAAAAGCGTTTAATCAGAATAATAGCTGGAGCCCACTCAAGATCACCTTGCAGACATTTATTTAAGGAACTCGGGACATTCACAGTACCTTCGCAATACATACAGGGTGTTACAAAAAGGTACGGCCAAACTTTCAGGAAACATTTCACACACAAAGAAAGAAAATATGTTATGTGGACATGTTAGAGCTCATTTTATTACTTCTCTTCAAATCACATTAATCATGGAATGGAAACACACTGCAACAGAACGTACCAGCGTGACTTCAAACACTTTGTTAGAGGAAATGTTCAAAATGTCCTCCGGTAGCGAGGATACATGTATCCACCCTCCGTCGCATGGAATCCCTGATGCGCTGATGCAGGCCTGGAGAATGGTGTACTGTATCACAGCCGTCCACAATACGAGTACGGAGAGTCTCTACATTTGGTACCGGGGTTGCGTAGACAAGAGCTTTCAAATACCCCATAAATGAAAGTCAAGAGGGTTGAGGTCAGGAGAGCGTGGAGGCCATGGAATTGGTCCGCCTCTACCAATCCATCAGTCACCGAATCTGTTGTTGAGAAGCGTACGAACACTTCGACAGAAATGTGCAGGAGCTCCATAGTGCATGAACCACATGTTGTATCGTACTTGTAAAGGCACATGTTCCAGCAGCACAGGTAGAGTATCCCGTATGAAATCAAGATAACATGCTCCACTGAGCGTAGGTGGAAGAACATGGGGCCCAATCAAGACATCACCAACAATGCCTACCCAAACGTTCACAGAAAATCTATGTTGATGACGTCATTGCAAAATTGCGTGCGGATTCTCGTCAGCCCACACATGTTGGTTGTGAAAATTTACAATTTGATCACGTTGGAATGAAGCCTCATCCGTAAAGAGAACATTTGCACTGAAATGAGGATTGACACATTGTTGGATGAACCATTCCCAGAAGTGTACCCATGGAGGCCAATCAGCTGCTGATAGTGCTTGCACACGCTGTACATGGTACGGAAACAACTGGTTCTTCCGTAGCACTCTCCATACAGTGACGTGGTCAACGTTGCCTTGTACAGCAGCAACTTCTCTGACGCTGACATTAGGGTTATGGTCAACTGCACGAAGAATTGCCTCGTCCATTGCAGGTGTCCTCGTCGTTATAGGTCTTCCCCAGTCGCGAGTCATAGGCTGGAATGTTCCGTGCACCTTAAGACGCCGATCAATTGCTTCTAACGTCTTCCTGTCGGGACACCTTCGTTCTGGAAATCTGTCTCGATGCAAACGTACCGCGCCACGGCTATTGCCCCATGCTAATCCATACATCAAATGGGCGTCTGCCAACTCCGCATTTGTAAACATTGCACTGACTGCAAAACCACGTTCGTGATGAACACTAACCTGTTGATGCTACGTACTGGTGTGCTTGATGATAGTACTGTAGAGCAATGAGTCGCATGTCAACACAAGCTCCGAAGTCAACATTACCTTCCTTCAATTGGGGCAACTGGCGGTGAATCGAGGAAGTACAGTACATACTGACGAAACTGAAATAAGCTCTAACATGGAAATTAAGCGTTTCCGGACAGATGTCCACATAACATCTTTTCTTTATTTGTGTGTGAGGAATGTTTCCAAAGTTTGGCCGTACCTTTTTGTAACACCCTGTATATTCACTTACGAAAATTGTCATTAATAACCCATCCCGATTCAAAAATAACAGCTAAGTGCATAGCTACAACACTAGAAGAAAGGGTGATATTCACTATCTCACTTTGGCACAGAAAGGTGTGAATTATGCTGCCACAAAAGTCTTCGGTCATTTGCCAAATAGTATTAAAAGTCTGACAGATAACCAACCAACATTTAAAAGCAAATTAAAAGAATTTCTGAATGACAACTCCTTCTACTCAATAGATGAATTCTTAGATATGAAGTAGCAACTGTAAAAAATTAATTAATTAATTAATTAATTTGTGTAAAGAAAACTTATTTTAAAGTGACAGTTCCACATCAGTATGAAATGTCGTATTCACGATCTATGGAACAAGGATATGTATATGTATATGAATGCAACGGAACGATGCCGTCCATCATCAATCACGGGCATCTGGGCTTGACGGGACGATTCAATTGTTTCAAAGTGTCCATCTAGCGTGTGCATTAACTGTGACGCCGTGTTCCAGAAAGTCAGTGAGCTCTGCGTTGACGGATGGCGTCATTCTGCTGCAGGATAATGCCCACCTACCTGTCGCCATTGTTGTTTCGACTACGTTCCAGACGTTTCGCTGGGGAGCCCTATCGCATCCTCAATACAGTCCCAATCTCTCCCCATGCGATTTCCATAGTTTTGGAATCCTGAATAAAGATATTCGTGGCTGCAGACTTGCTTTGGACATAGAGGTGCACGCCTGGGTACTATGATGGTCCCACAGGTAGCCACAAACTTTTTTTTCCCAATGAAGGCATTAACCATCTTGTCTCACAGTGAGATAATTGCTTTTGAAATAATAAACAATTTACGTACTTATTTTCCATCCGTCTCGTTTTAACTTCACTCTCCGTATATAATCATTCAGCTCAGTTCTGTAAGATATTTCTCCTTCCATCCTACCCATCCTTCCGTTGCCTGTAAACTTCCATTAAGTGGCACTTGCACATGGCAACAGCATAAGCTTCATTTGGAAGGAAGATACTTGTTATAAATAAATAGGGTATTTTTGGAACGTCTGTTTGCAGAAAGCACTTATATTTTGATGATATTTGACAATAACGCTTCATGTACAACAATTCATAACTGATGTGAGCACAAACATTTTGTCAATGGAGGGCATACTGAGGCTGCATACAGTACATGGACCCCTAAGAAAATACACCCTCGCAATACTGACAGTTCCGAACACACACTAGTCACTGAGGACCTTGTATCTTTTCTTCGTAATTAGTGGAATACCTATCCAGAATGCCCTCAGCTCCAAGCATGCTATTCTATTGTTATGATTAAAGGTTAAAGTAGTGATTATTTCCAAAACTTTTGCACTGTGACAGTGATTTTCCTCTAAGATAAATATTTACTTATTTTTCAGGGAGCATCTGCGACTGAGAAGCTCACACTTCTCTTTTTCACACATTTAAAACATCATTGACTACGAGAATTCTAGCATTCCTCATATGAACGTTTCACAGAAATCCATCTTCTCTAGGTCACTCGATCTGGGCATAGATCTCACGTGTGTGAGCAAATAGCAAATTGCTTGAAATTCTCATACAGTCTGATAAATGTCGTTTGACTAGGGCCTCCCGTCGGGTAGACCGTTCGCCGGGTGCAAGTCTTTCGATTTGACGCCACTTCGGCGACTTGCGCGTCGATGGGGATGAAATGATGATTAGGACAACACAACACCCAGTCCCTGAGCGGAGAAAATCTCTCACCCAGCCGGGAATCGAGCCCGAACCCTTAGGATTGACATTCTGTCACGCTGACCACCCAGCTACCGGGGTCGGACATACAATCTGATGAATCACATGCATGTGTGGAATGAGGTCGTCTGGCTGCGACTCGTTTAACTGTTGTATTGTTTAGTTTGCAGCTACCTGTGGAATCATCATAGTACCCAGACATGCACCTCTAGTTTCGTTATGCTTTCCCTGTGTTGAGCAATGGTCTTGTGTTAGTATTTATAATTATTCAAGCAGCACAATCACTCTTAAAAGTGAAGTTGGGAAAGATGTTGTCTCTTACATTAAGAGAGAATAGATATGTGAAAACGTTGACAATGATGGAGCACTGGGAATATGAGCACAATTTATGGCTTTTAAATTGGCTTAATTAGCTGTCACCTTCAAGGTCAGCTCCTCCCTATTCTTTTCCCCCTCCCGTTTTCAGGCAATTGGCTGGTTGTGGGAAAATAGATGACTACGAAAATCGCCATGGCAGATGATGGTGGCACTGAAGGCACTTACTCCCCCTGGTCTTAGGACCTATATGGTAGCTCGATACACCATAGGTTCAACATCAGCAAAGACCAGGTAATTTATTAATAGTTTGTGGCCCAAAAATGACGGCTTCCTATCCTAAAGTGGCTATAAATTTAAAACAGGAGTTGATGCATTCCTCTTGCTTAGGGTGGGGGAATGAGTGCAGTCAGTATGGTAGGTAGATAGTAGCCCACTAGTTTTATTTAGGGAGTATGTATTGTAATACGTCCGACTGCGGCCACTTTCGCCAACGCGCCGCAAACGGCCTAGCCAGACGTCCTGGGACGAGCCCCCGGGGAGAGCAGTCATTCTGCAAGGACACAGCGGGAAGCCGGAGTGGACACCCACACCTAGCTCAAGGAGGGAAACGATGCGAAGGGCCTGTCTGACAACGAAAAGCGTACCGAGAACCGGTGGACATCTGCATCCATTAGGACGGAACGCCAAGAATGTACGCGCAAAAGCATCTGAGTTTCTCGTGGCCGGGCGGCAGTGATTTACCTGCCTTAGAAAGCAGGGATTTGCTAACAATTCCAGCACCCCACAGGCACAGGGAGGAGCGTGCAAAAAGCGCTGGGAATTGTCGCAGGGAGGCATATGAAAGAAGCCAGCGTTCTTAAGAAGATATTTTCCTCGTCAGTGAGGACGTTTCTTATAAATCACGGAGACGGAGCCCAAACATAAGTCTGTCCAGGGCTCACACAGAGAGAGCGGTTATAAAGAGATATTGTGTAGCTGCTCTCTTAACAGACTCGTCACGCAGGAAAACATCTCAAAATGTGAAATCGTGAGAAAGATGCCATTTCACGAGGCACACGCCAGCCCACGCCAGATAGAAACTTTCTACCCCGCACTGAGAGGCGTGGCGATGAAATAGCCATCTGTCATTAGGCTTCATTGAAAATTTCGTCCACCAGTGACAATGCCGAAAGGAAGAATATTTCGAAGAGGAGTTGAGCTGAGAGAGGGATGAGAAGCGAGAGGGGGTCGTGGAGACACCGAGGAAACGAGAGGACACGGGCGCTCTTCTACCCATCGGCAAGATCCGCTATCCGACACCGTGATAGCACAGCTTCGGCCACGCAACCGATAACGCGCAGATAACGCTCAGAGCGTACCTGGGCCCCGCCGCAAAGCCGCGATTGCTGATGAGGGCAGCCGGAACGCGCCGCACAGCTCCGAGGCGACGCGCCGAACCGACACTGCACCTGCCGCCGACACCACTACACGAAGAACGATAACGAACAATGGTGAGACGATTCGTCCCCTACTCCTTCGACACCACTACACGAAGAACGATAACGAACAATGGTGAGACGATTCGTCCCCTACTCCTTCCCCTTCATAACTAAGTCGTGTCCACGCCCAGTGAAATCGGCTCTGACATTTATAGTTTTGTTCTAGTTTGTCTAAACAGCACGAAAATAAACACATTTCTTTTCATATTTTGATCGTAGAAGCAATCTTTTACATTCATATATGAACACCTTAATTTCGTACCCTTTGTGTTTGATTTCACTTAATTATTGATATCAATTAATTGTTGGCTCCTAACGTGAGGCAATCTCATCATTCATCTGCTCGTCATTTCATGTCCGACAGCAGAAAGAGAGGACTGATAATTTTCATGGTATCAGATGTCACAAAATAATTTCACTACAGTATCTTCAAAAAACGAAGTACACTCTTACTACCCAATAAGCACGCACTGTGTGTAAGCACAGGTTTCATTTAGTTCAGTCCCGTTCACGTAGACTTGCTTACTCCAAGTTTAAAGTGCAAAATAGCCCAAGACAAAGGTCTTCACACAGCGCCTACAAAAATATGGTTCAAATGGCTCTGAGCACTATGGGACATAACATCTGAGGTCATTAGTCCCCTAGAGCTTAGAACTACTTAAACCTAACTAACCTAAGGACATCACACACATCCATACTCGAGGCAGGATTCGAACCTGCGCGCGGTTACAGACTGAAGCTCCTAGAACCGTTCGGCTACATCGGCCGGCACAGCGCCTACAATCACTCTAGCCACAGAACACCTTCACTAGGGATCACATCGCTGACTGCTCTCGTATATTCCACTGTCGGTTGTGGTAGGCGAAAATCAGTTATGATGCTATTATTAATGTCAAATACAGTGGACAGCTAGTGCAACTGCCTTCAGGCCATAATGTACTACATGTGTCATTGGCCAGTGTTTGGAGTGCACTCCGCCCACGCCAGTACAGTGATGACGAGAGTGACCATCGCCACAGCCTGCATCAAGTACTAAATTTTTTCTCACGGCTTGCAGAGGCTGCCAGGCCCTTCAAAAATGGTTCAAATGGTTCTGAGCACTATGGGACTTAACTTCTAAGGTCATCAGACCCCTAGAACTTAGAACTACTTAAACCTAACTAACCTAAGCACATCACACACATCCATGCCTGAGGCAGGATTCGAACCTGCAACCGTAGCAGTCACGTGGTTCCGGACTGAAGCGCCTAGAACCGCTCGGCCGCGGCCGGCGAGGAGGTCGTCCAAGTCGCTGGGAGAAGCCTAATGATCCAGAGCTAATTCCCATGAAGGGAGGACCAATGGCGATGCCAAAGGGACACCACCTCCTCATAGATGGCAACACAGAGATCATTGGAGGGAATAGAGGGACAAGTGGACCGAGGTACGAGGATTGCAGCTTTGGCAACAGCGTCAACAGCCTCGTTTCCTGGCAGACTGACATAACCAGGAACCCACATAAACTTCACAGTCGCTCCGCCAAGAGCGATCAAGTGACAGTTTTTGTGGACCCGTTGCACTAAGGGATGGGCAGTGTACAGCGCACATACACTTTGAAGGGCCCTGTGAAAGTCTGAGCAGAAGACTCAATTGAAAAGTATGTGTCGTCGAATGTACTCCGTAGCCTGATACAGGGCGAAGAGCTCGGCTGTAAATATTGGGCACTGTGCCGGAAGCCGATCACGCGAATAGTGGGCTGTCAGGTAAGACACATGGGAGGACCAAGAGAGTTTCCTGTCGAGCATGAGCCCCCAGGAATTTTGTAGTTTCAATGAATGGAAGAGCAACAGGCCCAAGATGTAAATATTGTGGAAGAAACCAATTGCGCCGCCAGAAATTCATACACACGCTTTTGTCAGTGGAAAAACGAAAGCCATTGTCGATACTCTAGGAGTAAAGACGATAAGACATCGCTGAAGATGCCGCTCAGTGAGACAGGTCCGGAGGCCGCGGTGGTCAAGCGGTTCTAGGCGCTTCAGTCTGGAACCGCGTGACTGCTATGGTCGCAGGTTCGAATCCTGCTTCGGGCATGGATGTGTGTGATGTCCTTAGGTTAGTTAGGTTTACGTAGTTCTAAGTTCTAGGGGACTGATGACCTCAGATGTTAAGTCCCATAGTGCTCAGAGCCATTTGAGACAGGTCCGTGAAGAACTGCAATAGATGGCAAAACCGTCAACAAACAGGGAGCCGGAGATGCTCGGTAGGATACAGGCCATTATAGGGTTAATGGCGATAGCAAAGAGAACGACACTCGGGACGGAACCCTGAGGCACACCGGTTTCCTAGATAAATGTTCCTGACAAGGCAGAACCCACACGCACCTTGAAAACTCGATCTTTTAAAAATTCCGGAAGGAAACAGTGAAAGTGGCCACAGAAGCCCACTTGTAAAGAGTGCGGAGGATGCCAGTTCTCCAGAAGGTGTCATAGACCTTGTCCAGATCGAGAAACATGGTCACAGTTTGTTATTTCCGCAGAAAACCATTTATGACAGCTACAGGGGGGGGGGGGGGGGGAGTCGCTGGCGCCAGTGATTCTCTTATTTAGTAGGGGCAGTAATCCCATTCGTCTGGCATGCGCGTATTCTCTTTGGCTTTCCTCTTCTGGCCCCTATTTAACCACGGCGCTTCCGGCTATGGCTCTCTTGGTTTTCCGCTCCGGGGCCCTAGTGGTCTGCTTGCCCGTTGCTTGGGTATATGTTGTGTCGGCGAGTCTTGGAGTGACCGTTACAGAGGAGCGTTGGTTGCTCGCAGCGCTATGTTGTGATTTGCCAAGTGTGTCGGCGCCGGGATAGTGGCGATGGCCTCCAATGCACTACCAGATGCTGAATGCCTATTTATGCTATGAGGATTCTCGTTGTTTGCTTCTGCCAACTGTGGGCGTCATTCCTTTAAAGTTGTGTTTCGAGATCAATCTGATTTGTGTTCATAGCCGGAAACAGTGATTTGTATGTGATTATCCCCACTGTGGAGGGAATAAGGAATTCACTCTTGGTTCCGGTATAGTGGTGTTAAGAGAGTAAAACACTGCTCAGTGACGGAAGCACTAAGCGTGAGTAGTGTGAAGGCTGCATGAGTCATTCTAGGATAGTGCGCAGGCCATGTTCAATGTTAAGACAGAGTGCCTGTAAAGTTACTTGAGTATCTTATGTTTTATTCTTTGGTCTCCGTTTGAAGGGGCCTTGGCTTTGGTGTCTTGTAATATGGGTTTTTATGCTCTTGGTTCGCCAGGCCAATAACGTCTCCTGACTTTGTCCTTGTTATTGGGGTCTGCCTGTAAGAGTAAAGAATTATGAGCTGTAAGAGGTGAATAATTTTCCATGCTATTTATATTAGGTCTTGCATGTGTTAAGGGTATTAAAATTAAAGGGGGAACATAACTCTGAAATAAGAGGGTTTTTATTGTGTCTTCGGGGTTTGGTCGATTGTACTTTTTTTTAATGTTACAGTTTATTACGAGCAGCGGGCAGAACCAGTTCTGGATTGACCAATATAGGGGCTCCGCCTTGATTGAAATATGTTCGGACGCCGTTGCATTAGGATGGAATGGGTCATCCGTTGGGGTGTTCCCGCTTTTGCGTAGAACTTAAACTGACTATTAAGACAACTGTCTTTTCTGCCTAAATTTTGTTATTGTACTTGAAAGGGATTTCAAGCGTGAGTTCAGTGGAATAAGTCACTACATAATTGGTGTGATTCCTTTGTCCT
Source organism: Schistocerca cancellata (assembly GCF_023864275.1). Classification (NCBI taxonomy): domain Eukaryota; kingdom Metazoa; phylum Arthropoda; class Insecta; order Orthoptera; family Acrididae; genus Schistocerca; species Schistocerca cancellata. The sequence goes on from NC_064628.1 coordinate 196,226,922, forward strand.
ATGATCTGTTCATTGGTCTAAGATTCCAGTTGGGGAATTTGCTTCTTCAGTTAAAATTTGTTATTTAATATTCTGTACTGTTGCTTGTTTTACCAAAGGGGATTTAGTCCCAGTAAATTCCTGTTTAACTTTTGGGCAGTTATGCTTGTCATTTATATTTATTTGGAGCTATTTGTTATTTAGTTAAAAAGGAACGATCTTTACTTAACTTGTTTCATTTCATATACTCTTGTAAAGACTGTATAATGTTTTTAATTAAATTTGTTATAGGTGACTATTGGAAGACCGGTTTTGTAAAAGGTTTTGTACAACTGTTTTCTGGTATACGTGTAAGTCTTTGTGACCTATAGGCCTGTGTTTGGGTTTTCTTGTGACTGCCCTTTGTGACTGGTTTGGGGATTGTAAATTTAATGTCAAAATGACATGGGTGGACAAAGTAACGATATGGTCAACTGCAGAATGGTGCGCTGTAAATCCACACATTGCAGTCGTTAGTAAATTGCGAAACTCGAACCACCATACCAGCTGGGCGTGAATCATACGTTCCATCACCTTGCAAACACAGCTGGTGAGAGAGATGGGGCGGTAGCTACAAGGAAGATTTTTGTCCTTACAGGGCTTAGGTATGGGTATGGCGATGGCTTCACGCCAACGCCCAGGAAATGTGTCCTCTGCCCAGATGCGGTTGTACGTATTAAGCAGAAGGTGCTGGCTCGCAAGAGACAGGTGCTGCAACATCTGAGTGTGGACAGCGTCTGGCCCTGGGGTGAAAGATCGGGATGAAATGAGAGAATGATCTAACTACCTCATAGTAAAGGCAGCTATGTAGCACTCACGATTCTGAGAATAGAAGGGTATCGCCCGAGCCTCCCCCGCTCGTTTCCGATGGAGGAAGGCAGGGTGATAGTGAGAAGAGCCAGAAATTTCCTCAAAATGGCGGCCCAAGGTGTTGGCGATAGCAATAGGTTCCACGATGACATCGTCTGCTACTGTCAGACCGGAAATTGGGTAATGGATCTTGGTCCCAGAGATCCGTCGCAGGTTGGCCCACATGACAGAGGAAGGGGTAGAGCTGTTAAAAGAACTAGTGAATGAAATCCAGCTAGCTTGTTTGCTATCCCAAAGAATGCGACGACACTTGGCACGTGTCTGTTTATAATGAATGCAGTTATCCATTGTAAGATGGCGGTTAAAACCGCGGAGAGTACGTCTCCGCACGAGAATTGCGTCGTGGCATGCCTGAATCCACCAAGAGTCTGGTACACGGCGTGGTAAAGAGGAAGTGCGAGGAACGGAACGTTCTGCAGCAGTAAGGATAACACCTGGTCATCACAACTGGGGAAATCTTGTTCTTCGAAGGTCGCCAAGGAGGAGTACAGCCGCCAATCAGCCTTAGTAAGCTGCCATTTGGGTGTGCTTGCAGGTGGGGTACGAGTCAGCAAATGGATAGCACACAGGAAATGGTCGCTTGAGTAGGTATCAGAAAGAACGGACTACTCAAGACGATGGGAAAGCTGGGCAATGCAGAAGGATAGGTCCAAATGCGAATAGGAGTGCATGGAGTCAGAAAGGAATGCGGGTGCTCCAGTGTTAAGGTAGAAGAGGTTTAGCTGATTAAGAAGATCAGCCAAGAGGGCACCTCTCTGACAGGTCCTGGGAGGACCCCAAATGGGATGATGAGCTTTAAAGTCACCAAGTAGCAAAAATCGGGGAGGTAGCTGCCCAATAAGCTGAAGGAAGTCTGCTGTGGTCACATCAAATGATAAAGGGACATAAATGGTACAGAGGGAAAAAGTCAGGTGGAGAAGGAAAAGGTGAACTGCAACAGCTTGAAGATGGGTAGTCAGGGAGATGGGCTGACTATGAACGTCATCCCATATGAGCAGTATGACGCCCCCATGAGATGGAATGCCGATCTCAGGGGGAAGGTCAAAACGAACTGGGAAGAAATGCGATAGCTCAAAGCGGTCATGAGGACGCAATTTTGTTTACTGAAATCACAGCATAAAGGGATGCTGTGATGCTAAAAGCAGCCATAAATCCTCTTTGTGGGGCCAAAGGCCCCGAACGTTCGATTGGAGGAGAGTCATGATGAGGAAGAAACAAATGGGGTGTCACCTCGGCAGCTGCCGAGCGACAGCCTGCGTAGACTCGCCCATACAGGGCACAGAAGCAGGAGGATCCTGCTCCAAGAGCTCCGCAGAAGCATCGGCTTTCTTGTGCTGTTCGTCTGCGGAGGCCAACGCAGAAAAACGGTTGGTAGTGAGCACCAGTGACAAGGTGACCGGCCAGGCTAAGGTATCACTTGGCAACACCGTTGAAGAGGATCTTTGAGTCGGCGAAGGAGACCGTTTGCCTTTGTTGGACTTCAGTTAGTAGAGGAAGACTCAGGAAGTGTTTGGCTGGAGGAACATATGAAGTCTTCACGGGAGTACTTTCTGGCCTACTGGTTGTGTAGCTGGTGGCTTTGTCCCTTGAGACGAGAGTTTGATGGCTTGTTGCATAGCTGGAGGGGGGAATGGCGATGCTACCTTGACACTGGACGATTTCACAAGCTCAGAGATGAATTTGATGTCGCATGTGTGCGTGGCCATGTCCTTCGTGGAGCGATAGGTAACAAGAACAGAACTGTAAGTGTTAGACGGGAGAATGCAGGGTGTGCAACTAGCCAATAACTTGCGAGCGACTGGGGAAGGCACTTTTTCCTTTACCCAGATCTCCTGGACAGGCCACTCATCAAGATACATGGGACACTCCCGAGAGGAGGCAGCATGGCCGCCATTGCAGTTGATACAGCATGGAGAAGGACAATCGCCCTCATGCACATCCCTACCACTGGTTACACATTTGGCTGGGTGTTGACAACACATTCTAGTGTGGCTGAAATAATGACACTGGTAGCAGCGCATCGGGTTTGGTATGTATGGTCGGACTGTGAGAATTTCATAGCCTGATTTGATCTTGGATAGAAGCACCACTCTACCAAAGGTGAGAAAAAGAGTGTAAATGGGCACTAAGGAGGAATCGACCTTCTTCATCACCCTATGGACAGTAGTGACGCCCTGATCAGAGAGGTAAGATTGGATTTTGGCCTCTATCAGACTGTCGAGCAGCCTAGTGTAAATAACACGATGGGAAGAATTCAGAGTTCTATGGGCCTCAGCGCAAACAGGATAGCCAGGAGAAGTGAGATGGCAAGCAGTTCTTGTGCCTGAGAATCAGAAGTGGTCTCCAAAAGCAAAGTGCAACTCTGCAAACGAAAGCAGGATTTCACAGGGCCAGCAATGGCATCAACACCTTTCTGAATAATAAATGGATTTACCCCTGTGAAGGACTGACCGTCTTCAATACATAAAACCACGGGAAGTCATGGTGCAGCTGGAAGGGTCTTTGAATCGTTAGCCTCATTTTGTTTATGTTTCATAGATGTTAATTGTGAAGATGACTGCCTCATTGCTAGAAAATCCCCCATGACCGCCAGCGTCTCCGATGGCGCACTCCTTCCAAATAGGGGCCCCTTCACAAGGGGGTGCATCCGCCCCAGGTGATTGTTCACACCTCAGGCCACACCTCCAGAACACCTGATAGAGGGACCAATCGGCAATTTGACAAGGTAGCAGCTAAGGCAATCACCCCTCACTGCGCCTGGCGTTTGCCAGGGGGTATGTGTAAATCCCACCTGTCGACCCGGGGCTGGCAATTATGCATTACCCAGTCATCTGTTATGCGTCAGACGTGTGGACCGGCCGTCAGGAGAGCACAGGGAGGAAGGAGAAAAAGAGGAACCTCAAACGCAGAAGCAGAGGCACGTGAGCAGAACAGTAACAAAGAAAGGAAAAGAAAACGAAAAATAGTGGCGAGACTGATCGTATGTGAGCCACAGACAATGCAGTAACATTCCCAATAACACCTCAGATATGTTCCGAAACGGAGGGGAAAAAGAATAGCAAGAGGATAGACATGCAGCACGGAAGGGAAAAGATGCTGTAAGGGCAAGAGCCCCGTGGTAGGCAAGCACGAACCCGCCAAAGAATGGCGAGCCCCCTGGGGGGAAACTGTGTACTCGACCTCCAGACTTCGTGAATGCCCTTTCCTCTTTTTTGAGTCTAACCGCCTGCACAATTTTTCCATCTGCAGACATCAAAGTGCAGCTGTGGTCTATCCTGTCCAGATAAGTCAAGCAGTCTTCTCTCTTTTTCCAATTAGGTTCAATTATTAAAGATCCCTTACATGTATAGAAGATGGAACTAACTCAGCTGAACTCAATTCTTTGCTAGTCAAACTACCAGAACTATCAACGATGAAACACTCCCACAATCAGTCTGCTATTGCTAAAGCCAAGCAGCATCATTTTGGTGACAACGCTGCAAGTATGCATGTGGAAAACGTTAAATGCACTTTTGTGTCTTCCTTATCCACGTATATGGCCTTGATTTAATGAATCATTTGTTGTTGTTGTAGATGATACGCGGCTGTCACAGCTGTATGGTGATGATACGCTGGGGATGTTAATGGAAATTACCAGTGAGGAAATGTCATCTATATCATTGCAAGCACACAGGGACAGATACCTCCTGCCAAAGATAATGAGCTGCGAATCACCCGTATAAATGATGACGACTTGTGGACAAACAAAATGATGCCATCTTCACTCAGAGTTCATGGGGATTACACTTACCATTGACGAATTAATCCATAAGCGTTAATTGACATTAAAAGCGTTTCTCAATCATTTACACTTGCTTATAATACTCATGCAGATGTACTATGTTTCCAGAGGATTTAGATCACATAACAATAATGTGAGAGTGGGCTAAGGCAGCAAACAACTCACACAGAGCTTGATGAGAAAAAAATTTGGAAATTTATAGTAAGTTCCTATGGGACCAAACTGCTGAGGTCATCGGTCCCTAGGCTTACAAACTACTAGATGTACCTTAAAGTAACTTACTCTAAGGACTACACACACTCACCTATGCCTGTGGGAGGACTCGAACCTCCGACAGCGTGCTCGCGCGAACCGTGGTAAGACACCCAGACTACGAGGCTACCCGCGCAGCAGCTTGATGAGAAAGTTGTGATAACCCAAAGAGTTCAACGACGGATGCACACTCACCCATGCCTGTGGGATGACTCGAACCTCCGACAGCGTGCTCGCGCGAATCGTGGTAAGACACCCAGACTACGAGGCTACCCGCGCAGCAGCTTGATGAGAAAGTTGTGATAACCCAAAGAGTTCAACGAAGGATGCTGTGGATAAGTAACATGATGTGTGTGTGTGTGTGTGTGTCTGTAACTTAAGTAATGTCATTTTTATTTCAGCAATACTGAGCCAGTCCTCAACCATGTAGGTGATGCGATTTTATGTCAGTTGCTACACGAAGGCCAGTCAGTTGCCATCCTTTGTCAATGATTACGCATGTGAGTTAAAACTAGCTTGTGATGCAAGCACGTGAGAATTGGTATAAAACACATTAAAAGACGTGCCTGACGACGTTGAGAAAATGAGATCATGATGGAATGATACTGACATTAGTGATGCTTGAGACAAGTATCAAATAAATTTATTATTATTTACACATGTATACATATGGACCGTTTTCTAAACTAACACATACACAAGGGCTATCCAGAAAGTAACAGACGTTTTGGTCCATGGCGGCAGTAGCCCTGGGCTACAGCCTCCATCTTGCTGCCGTAACATTCCTACACTCAATATGCATTCAGTGGTGACAGTATGTGGTCTGTGTCTCTGCTACTTTGTTTCTGTGACATGTTAAAATGTTTCCTCGAATAGAAAATCCCATCACTTGCGAGGTGCGTTCTGTGATTAGGTTTTTGTTGCAAAAAGACTGCAAACCAGTTGAAATTTATTGCGACCTTTGTGTTGTGTACAGAAAAAAAATGAGCGAAAGCCGACTGAGGCAATGGTGCATTAATTTTAAAACTGGCTGAACCAGCCTTCACGATGAGGTCCGCAGTGGTAGGCCTAGCTCTATGACTGATGAAGTGGTGATGAAAATCAATGATAAAATTTGTGAAAATGGTACTTCCATGATTACCGAACTTTCGTAACTACCACCTCTTCCCAGCAGTGAAGACATGGCTCTCTACACAATGCTTTGATACTGATGCTGAGCGGCAAGCCAGTATAAACCAGTGGTCGTTAATAGCGGAAGACAGATTTCTACAGAGATGGAATTGAAAAATTTGTGCCACAGTTTGAACGGAGATTATGAAGAAAAGTAGCTTAAGAGTGTACCTTTAAAAGTAAATAACAAAATTTGGTTTTTCCATATTAATTTTTTATTCGAAACGTCTGTTACTTTCTGGATAGCTCTCATACATATCGTTATTTTCTTTTTTCGGCAGGAATGCTCGAACGTCCAGATGGGGACTTGGGGCAGTGCAACACCTCTGATGCCGCAATCACTGTGGCCAGATCCATGATCATGGTTACGCTATCAAATTTATGAACGTTATTATCTCCTGTGAAGATGGCAACCAGCACTGAAATCGGTAGAGTAAATAGAACTTTTCGCAAAAAAAGATTTTTTACAACAAAAATATATCACTTTTCTTCGTGCCCCACTCATTGTGCTTCCTTCAGCCCAACATGTCCGCCACACGTTCACTACAGCCAGGACTACCAGGCTCACTGCAGGACTGGCTGTCACACTGGTACCTGGGACTGATTTACCAGCGTCCTGGACTGCCTCGCTCACCACAGCCATCAAGCTCCAACGCTAGTTAAAATCATCCTCTGGCCAGTAGCAGCTTTCTGTCCTGCCTTACTACTGATGTAGACACACACCAAATTAGTGGGTGTTTTAACTTTGATGGTATCGTTTTCTTGTTAAACTCCGGGACATACATAAATTTGAATGGCAGAATACTAGTATATCAGTTCACTTGTATGACCTCAAGGAAAGCAAATCAGGTGATAGTAAAGTTATTGGGCCCTTTGAGTTCTCACATTTCTCAAGTCAGCATAAGTAGCACGCAGATTTTCTGCTATTCTCCAAGGGATGCTATCAGCACTACTCTTAGATCAAGAACGTGTCTCACCTTCTTTCCTCCCAGTTGTCAAAACACCATGATTCATGGCACTTTTGCCTTAGATGTTTAAACCCGTTTACTTCGAGTGAGTATTTAGTAAAGCATCTGAAAGATTGCTCTACACAGGAACTGGAGGGTGATGAAATGCTCACTGAGGAAGACAGGTACTTAGCTTGAGTGCCTCCTTGCTCTTCTGAGACTATGTGAGGATGATCGCCCTGCAGACCGTACCACCTTCACAAAAGTCGATGACCTGTACGTGGTAATGTATGAAGTTGTATGCTCATGTGACTCTAGTCATAATCATTTTTATGCAAATGTCACGGATAGTCCTCAAGATCGCTGCTCTCTGAGCTTGAACAACTTGTAGTGGGTATTGATGAAATTTATTGCATGAACATTCCTTTGGTCAAATCGCAGGAAACTGACGATTTATCCCAAAATGCAGTTAACTGTCATATTTGTGACCTGCCGTTAGATAGAGATGCAGGAACGCCACATAGAGACCATTATCATCCAAAGGGGAAGTCCTAAAATGCAGCACACTATGTATAAAACTTGAAACACCAGATATCAAGACACATATCCGTCTTTTTTCTCACTTCATCGTTCAGGGCTTGAGTGATTGCGGCTTATGCAATGATCATTTTATTGTCCTGCCTGAGAGCGTTGAAAAATACATTTCATTTTCCAGACAAATCGACAAGTGCATTACATTCCCCTTCCTTCGCTTACTATTTTTCATGCAAGCATCACTCCAGAAACTTGCTGAAACTATGCATCAGGAGGATAAGCTATCTCACTAGACTGCATATCCCAGTGGTGCTATGTTTCAGTTTGTAATGAAGAAGAGGTTTTATGCATACGAATATCTGGTTTCTGTGGAGAAACTCAACAAAATCACATTGACCAGAGTATTCGCGTTTTTCAGTAAAATTACAGGCAATGCCACAATAGATGCGGTGTATGAGCATCCAGTGAATGTTTGGTGCGAATTCTAAATCTCTAGTTTAATGGGTTATGCAAAGCTTTATATCGACATGGATGTGTGCTTGCTTGCAGACATATTCGAGAGATTCTGAAGTGTACACATGAACATTTACAATATCGATCCTACCTGCTGTTATACTGTGCCAGGTATTTCGTGGGACACAATGTTGAAAACGACATATATCATCGTAGAACGTTTGTCTGATATTGGCAAGCTGCTCTTTTTTTAATGGGCGATCCATGGGAGACTTTTCCATCGAGTCCATAGATAAGCAACAGCAAATATCCCACAGATGGATGAGAAATACATTGCTTCCAACGATTAGAGCTACATCCTTTATTTGGATTTGAACGATTTATATAGAGATGCCACACCACAATTTTTCCCACTTCTAGGGCTACAATGGATATCCGATAAGGAAATCATCAGATTAAGTAAATTCAAAGATGAGGCTGCAGATTCTGGTGTGGAATATGTTGTCGAGGCATTGCTGGCATTTCCTAGTAGTTTGCATGACACATATAGCAATTTACTCTTATGTTAAGAGAATCGAATTCTGTAAGACGGTTATTTTTCCGAACTGATGATAAAACCAGAGAACAAATAGAGATAAATCATGTAATATAGAAACCTCCAGCAATGTCTCAGTTTTGCAATGAAAATGATGAGAGTCATCCACACTATTCAGTTCAACAAGCATCTCTGCTTGAAGGTAAAAATTAACAGTAAAATAAGGGCTTCTGCGATGTGTGATTTTGAAAAGGACTTTCATACATTAATTAATAATGTAATTATCGGCTAAATAATTGAGAACTTGAAAAATCACCATGAAATTTACTTATGAACGAATTGGAATGGATGCTATGGCGCAAAGAATTATATCGCCATTCCAAATTTTAAATGGGTCGCAATCTTCAGCAAAGATTGCATAGCTCTGAAGATGGCTATGTGTTCGGTGCAGCTCAAAAAACCTGTTTGTGTTGGTAAGTGTATAATGAGCCCATCCAAACTCCACATGTACCAGTTTCATTATGAGTTTGCAAAATATCATTTCACAGACCCAAAGTTACTTTATACGGTTACAGACTGCTTCTTCTACTGGGTAATTGGTTGCAAGCTCAAATGAAGTAATACGTTGTCACCCCCACACTCTCTGCACGTCTGGATATGCAGCCAGTAATCCCTATAGCATAACACCAACTAAGAATGTTATCAGCCTAATGAAAGATGAGGTGAATGAGTAACAGACTGGAGATTTGCAGCTCTTAGATCGAAAATGTACACGTATCATACAGTGACATGCGCCACCCAACGGTGGGTCAAGGGTGTGCATCATGCAGCATCAGTGGCTCTCGAGACTGAAGACTACTTGGAGTGCCTACTTAGTGGCATTGGCAGTGCTTCACCTCCCACTCCACACTTGGTAAAGCAAGTTAGTTTTCTGTCCCAGAACCTTGCAGCTTAAAAGAACTCATGACACTAGCCATTGTCGTTATGGTAAAAAATTGTTACCAAGGAAGAAAAAACTGCTACCAAGGAAAATACTCTGAGTAAATGAAGAAAATTTATAACCCTACATCTTTGTTACTAGGCAACTGCCTTGCTGCAGTGGATACTCCGGTTCCTGTCAGATCACCGAAATAAAGCACTGTCGGGCGTGTCCGGCACTTGGGTGAGTGACCATTCTGGCCGCCAAGCGCTGTTGCCATTTTTCGGGGTGCACTCAGCCTCGTGATGCCAATTGAGGAGCGACTCGACCGAATAGTAGCCGCTCTGGTGAAAAAAAAAAACTCATAACGACTGGGAGACTAGTTTGCTGACCACACGCCCCTTCTATCTGCATCCTCAGTTGGGGATGACACGGCGGTCTAATGGTCCGGATGGGCCACTTGTGGCCTGAAGACGGAATGCTTTTATCTTTGTTATTATTTATAAAAATATACCTGAACTCAATTACAATGGCAGTTCCTCAACACATAAATAAAAGGTTTTGTGTACAGGAGATGTGACTTGTAATTACATTTTGGCAGCTACACTTAAATTTGGGAAAAGTGTGTAGGAGGTATGACTAACAATATTTTTCAGCATGACATAAAGTGTGTGAGATGCACAGTCTTACCTGGATCAGTTGAGGGTGGCTGAAAACAAAGCAGAATCAGGGTGAACTCATTATTAACACAATGAATTGTTTTAAATTCATTTACTTGCTACCCAACTCAAAATCATTTTACATTATGTGAAGTAGGGCAACGCTATTTTCTTCATCTCCATACTACTTCTTGAGTTGCCAGAGGGCTGGACACCCATACGATTCCGGCTCCCAGATAGCTGCACATTTGTTGATACCATGCGTCTGTGTTATCTCCTGATGCCTTGTTGTAGATGACAGTCTGTGTGCAGTCGAAAGTTTTAAGTGATGCCGCCACATCTTCGAAAGGTATGGCCAGCATCGTTCCAGAGAATTCAGTGGAAAAAGTGTGATAGTTATAACGCTGTCTTCCATGTTTTGACATGTTTTACGTCCCTGAGGTATTTCAGTGGTTGATTTCCTGATAATTCCGTTAGTACACATCCATCGTTTTTAAATGTCGTGAAGATGATATCCTTAAATACGAATAAAGCACATTTGCGTTAGAAGACGCGTGTATCTACAAAAATTTTCACACTCTGGGGTGCCATTGTAACTCGTTGCACAATTCCTGTTAATGGTGAATAGTTAATCACGATCATGCATAACTAGAGCATATGTTATGATGTCTACTGGGAAGTTTGTGAAGATTTGATTTCAGTACATACATCTACAGGAGGCATCTACAAAGATGAGTGGTGCCATCTCCTTAAATTTCCATGGTGAGAGCAGACATCCTACTTCTTTAATGTCCTCATAGTATGAGGGGCAAAACCTGGCGTACATACAGAATGGTAGACTGTAGAATTCTTCATTCCATTCCATTTGTAAGTTATCGAATGTATAATAAATTGGAATCAAGTAGACTTCGAGGTTAGTTAAACGACAGTTATCGAATATGGTTCAATTGTTTCCCAGGTTCCTGTTCCTATAGATTTGTAACTCAAATAAAATGAATACTGGTGTTTCTAATTGAACACAAGTTTTAATAGCCCATTTCTGTTTGGATGTGTTCGGTAGCAGCCTTAATTCAAAGAGCTTCCGTGAATGGCAAGATAATGGCAGATGAATACCTGCAACAAACCTTTAAAAAGTTTAAAACGTTCCTCGACTGTTCCATATTATTTTCTAAATGGTAATATCATTCACCTCACCACCTCCTCCCTTAATGTATGAGTTAGTATCCAGTGCACTTATTACTAAAATAAGTTCCTGCTCCTTGTCCATAATTACAAGTTTCATGTTGTCAGATTAATCCATCAATTTCTCGACAGGTAAACATGCACTAAACCAGCTGTACACCACTACTGTTCTGACCACCAGTACACCGTCCTGTTTTTTTTTTCTAAATTGTTTAAGTCTGTCGCTGATGTGGCAATGTATGTCCTAAGGTTTAATGTTATACCTAAAATAAGTGTGTGGTCAATCTCGACCTCCATTCACTTCATTTCTTATTTTGTGAAACATAAAAGTGGAACATTACTCGTGTAAGATTTGATATAACTATAGCGTTACCATCACTTTTCCGAAATTTCCTGTCCAAATACAGAAAACAAAGCTTTTAGCAGAGCCTGATTTGTGTTAACCAGGCTAGTGCCTGCCTTGTGATAAGGGGCTAAGCCCCACCAGATATTAAGATGCAAGTTAAGCTACAGCTACTGCCAATAGAAGTGAAGGTTTATTCCTATTACATATAAATTATAAGGATTAACTGAATTTAACATCTTGCTTTAAGTGATATACTTATCAGTCTTAAAAAAGCTCTATTCAGTAGTAGTTTGGGTATAAGGAAATTAGCGGCCACTAAACTGGCAGTCCTAGGAATTATTGCTGCTAACTTGTGGTTTGATGGTATGTATTATATGTGTAAGTAATTTAATACCTTATATGTGGTGCGTGTCAATTGTGCGAAATGTGAGGCCCTTTGGTAGTGAAGTCTGGTATGTTGTGTTTTTTAAGTGTGTTTTTTAATCATTATTAAAATAACTTTCAGTCAGTGTAATAATTGTAATGCTCATTAGTTGTGGCTGTTACCAGAGATTTTTAATATTATGTAACTTGGGGAGTTCTCTTTGCTCAGTCTATGATTTTATTGATTCCATTGGTAAATCTAGTCAGCTTTCGATTTTATTGATTGTATGTTTAAAAGGGGGAGTCCTGACAGGTAGATGTGCTGATTGATGATTTGTGATTAGTTATTCAGATTTCTGTTACAGGGGGGGGTCTGTCCCCAACTGCTTCAAGATGCAATTGTACGCATAAATTTAAAAGGAGCAAGATTAACGAAAGAAATGTGAATCAACGCGACCTATCCTCAATTTAAAACATAGCACTATACTTCTCAAGTACTGGTCGCCTTGGATTGTTGTTTATTATAATGGAGAAGGAGTAGTTCATGCTGAGAGACTTAAATATCTATCTAAAGTCTGTATGTATGTATTTTAGCGCGTCAGCTCGGCCTACGCGGGATCTTCAGGTGTTGCGAAGACAGGACTGCAAATCAGAGGGGCTCATAGTAATGGGACCAAACAAGTTCAGCGGTTAAAGCAGCTGATGAAGGTACCAATCGCAATGCCTGTCTATATGGTTAGGAAGGTGAGTGATGAGCTATCATCTGCCCAAGCAGCTATCGCAAATTGCAGGCATGTAGAGAGTTATTTGATGAAGAGACCCAACAGTAGCACAGCAATTTGTATCTTATATAATTTTCCTCATACATCTAAAACTCCTTCATTATCTTTGTCATTTGCATTTAATATTTCGTCTCACTTAAAAACGCCACTGAAGAGTTTGTCTCAAATTTATGAATGTTTTTATCTGTCTCATTTTCGTGCTCCACTAAGGATTACTGCTGGTAATATTTTGAAGATCATGGAGCGTTCTAATCTGCCTAATATGGTTTCTTCATTGAATATCTGAATATTCTTCGCAACATGTTTCTAATTAGTACTATCACTCAATGCTGTAATTCCCAAAGCCTGGTTTCGTTGATCGTTTGAGTTTCCGTAGTATACTTTCGTTAATATTTCAATTCTTGCATCCACAGACGAACTGATGTTCTGACCGCACAAATCCCTTTTCTAGGGCAGAACGTTTGACATATGCTCAAATCTGTCCAGGATGTAATGTTTACTGATGCACTTACCTGCTTCTTAAGTTATGAGAAACTCTTGGAAGTTTCATCTGTATTGTCCATCATTGAATTTCCTTGTTTTATCAATAACTAGAAAATCTTACTGCATTTGATTCCAGCGCTCTCCACATACCTTTAAAAATTCGTTCAGTGTCATATAAGTTCCCACATACACTTGATAAACGTGTTTTAAATCATACTGTCTTGTTTGGAAGCAACAATAAGGTTTGTGTTATCCCCCACCAACTATTTCAGAATTACTGAATATATCTGACTCAAATAAAAGACGTCAACCCCAATTGCACACAAAACAGAAATATTTCTCTCTTTGATCCAGGTTTATAACTCAATATCATCAGGTGTAAACACATAGTTCAGCTTTACTCTTTTTCGTGATGAGATATCGCTGCTTTCATTGAATGTTGTTCATGTTAGACCATCAATGCCATGTAAAATCTTCTGAAATAGCTGGTATTTGGACTGAAATAGTCTTTTTGAAAATATACATATTTGCACGAAGCGGATACCATCTGGATATGTTAGCAATCACATTACAACATTCATCTTGCTGCATTCGGATGGGCCTACAATTATCGCTCATATGTTATCACAAAGGAGCTGTCCCTTCTTCTTCTTCTGATATTCAGTAGCACTGCTAGAGCAGTCCCTTACTACAAAGTACGTGTGATTAGGGCGCTTTACCCACTCGGCCATAATGATGATTATATGATAAATTTTGCCTGCATGGAATTTTATAGAGAAATAAAAGAATAGCTCCCATACTTTATTTATAAACTCATAGATTTTTTGGGTATAGTTCCGAGTCTATCTTTAACACAATTGGTTCATACCTTTTTTTTCTTTTGAGTCGTCAGTCCTCTGACTGGTTTGATGCGGCCCACCACGAATTCCTCTCCTGCTTCAACCTCTTCATCTCAGAGTAGCACTTCCAACCTATGTCCTCAGTTACCTGATGGGCGTTTTCCAGTCGCTGTTTTTCTCTACGGTTCTTACCTACTACAGTTCCCTCCAGTACCATGTAACATATTACCTTATGTCCAATAGATATTCCACCATCCTGCCCACTCTCCGTTTTAGTGTTTTCCATTATTCTTTTCCTTTCCAATTCTCCGAAGAACCGTTTCATTCCTTACATTATCAGTCCACATAATTTTAACATTCTTCTGTAACAACACATCTCAAATGCTTCGATTCTCTTCCTTTCTGGTTTCCCCCAGTCCATGTTTCACTACTGTACGATGCTGTGCTCCAAACGTACGTTCCTAGAAATTTATTCCTCATATTAAAGCCTATGTTTAAATTAAGGCCTATGTTTGATACTAGTAGATTTCTCTTGGCCTTGAATGCTCTTTTTGCCAGTGCTAGACTGCTTTTGATGTCCTCCTTGCTCCGACTATCATAGGTTATTTTGCTGCATAGATAGCAGATTTCCTTAAATATATCTACCTGATGATCCCCAATTCTGATGTTAAGTTTCTCGCTATTCCATTTTTCTGATACTTCTCGTAATTTGCGTCTTTCTTCGATTTACTCTCAATCTGTTTTCTGCGCTTATTAGACTGTTCATTCCACTCAACAGATCTTGTAATTCTTCTTCATTTCCACCGAAGATAGCTATCTCATCAGAAAAACTTATCGCTGATATCTTTTGGCCTTGAATTTTAATTCCACTCCTAACCTTTCTTTTATTTCCATCATTGCTTCTTCCGAGGCTGCACACATATCCACAATCTTCTTTTCCATTCTTCTGTATATTATTCTTCGCAGAAACTTGAGTACATGAGCTGTTAAGCTGATTGTGCGATAATTCTCGCACTTGTCGCCTCTTGCACTATTAGAATTGCGTGGATGAGTTTTTTCCGAAAGTCAGATGGTATATCGCCAGAGTCATACATTCTACACACCAACGTGAATAGTCGTTTTGTTGCCATTTCCCTCCGTGATATTAGAAATTCTGATGTAATGTTGTCAATTTCTTCTGCTTATTCGATCGTAAGTCTTCCAAAGCTCTTTTAAATTCTGGTTCTAAAACTGAATTCCCTATCTCTTCTATATTGACACTTGTTTCTTCTCTTATCACGTCATCAAACAAGTCTTCCCCCTCATGGATGCCTTCATTGTACTCCCACATATCTGCTTTCTCCTCTGCATTTAACAGTGGAATTCGTTGCACTATTAACGTTACCATGCTTGCTTTTAATGACGCTGGAGGTTCTTTTGACTTTTCTATATGCTGAGTCCGTCCTTCTGACAGTCATTTCATTTTCTATTTCTTCACATTGTACCTCCAGCCACTTAACCGTAGCTTCCCTGCACTTCCTGTTTATTTCATTTCTTGCAACTTATATTTCTGTATTCCTGAATTTCCTGGGAACATCTTTGTACTTCCTTCTTTCATCGATCAACTGAATGAAGTATTTCTTGTGTTACCAATTGTTTCTTCGTAATTACTTCCTTTGTACCTATGTTTTCTCTCTAAGTTCTGTGATTGGCCTTTTTAGAGACGTCCATTCCACTACAAGTGAACTACCTACAGAGCTATTCCCTATCACAGTATCCATAGCCTCAGAGAACTTCAAGGGTATCTCCTCATTTCTTCGTACTTCTGTATCCCACTTCTTTGCTCACCGATTTTTTCTGACTAATCTCTTAAACTTCGGCCTACACTTCATCAATATTAAATTGTAATCTGGGCCTATACCTGCTCCTGGATAAGCCTTACATTAAAATATCTGATTTCGGGATCTCTGCCTAACCATGGTGTAATCTAACCGAAATATTCCTGTACCTCCCGGCCTTTTCCAAGTACACCTCCTCCTCTTGTGATTCTTGAATAGAGTATTCGCTATTACCAGCTGAAATTTATTGCAGAACTCAATTAGTCTTTCTCCTCTTTCATTCCTAGTACCAAGCCCATATTCTCCCGTAACCCTTTCTTCTACTTCTTCCCCTTCAACTGTTTTCCAATCCCCAATGGCTGTCAGATCTTCATTTTCCTTCACAAACTGAATTACCCGTTCAACATCGTCACATACTTTCTCTGTCTCTTCATCATCGGCTTGTGATGTTGCCTTGTATATCTGAACAATTGTTGTCGCTGTTGGTTTGCTGTTGATTCTGATGAGAACAATCTAACACTGAACTGTTCACAGTAACTCAATCTCTGCCCTTCCTTCCTATTCGTAACGACTCCTACCCCTGTCACACCATTTTCTGCTGTTGCTGATATTACCCTATACTCATCTGACCAAAAATCCTTGTCGTCTTTGCATTTCAGTTCACTGTTCCCCACTATATGTAGATTGAACCTTACCATTTCCCTTTTCAATTTTCCAGGTTCCCTACCATGTCAAACGTCTCACATTCCACGCCCTGACTCGTAGAACATTACCCTATCGTTGGCTATTCAATATTTTTCTCATAGTCACTCCCCTCTTTGCAGTCTGCTCCTAGAAATCCGAAGTGGGAACTATACCATAATCTTTTCCCAATGGAGAGATCATCATGGCGCTTTACAATGCAGACCACATGTGGTGTAGGTACATGTCATGTGTTTTTAATGCAGTGGTTTCCATCGCCTTCTGCACCCTCGTGCCATTGATCATTGCTGGTTCTTACATCCTTAGGGGCTGTTGCCCACCCCAAGGGTAAGAGAGTGTCCTGAACCTCTATCCGTTCCTCCGCCATCTTTGACAAGGCCGTTGGCAGAAGGAGGGTGACTTCTTATCCGAGAAGTCTCTGGCCGCCATTGCTGATGATGTTCATCTAAAATTTAAGCCGTGGCGGGGTTAGAAACTGGAACCGAGGACGTTATAATTAGTTTTCAAAGACCCTACCCCTGGACCATGGGCGTATCGCAGGTAGTGGTGCACTGCAGAAGGGTGCACTGCAGAAGTCGTAAAGTTGAGCGACGATTTCTTCCAATGGATGCTGAACTTGGAGCACTAACTCCACAGATTGGTCCACATTGCACCCTAAAATCGGTACAAATATGAGTACTAGCTTAGTCGTTAGTGTAGACCATGTTGGATCGCTTAACCGGACTACATTAAGATTTTAAATGTATGCACTTGCTGATGAGTGCGCTCTCTCTTAAAAAAAGTTTAACTGCTCGTGGGAAGTTCTCTGTGGAGACGGTATGTTCATCTATTATCATTGAGGGAGCTTGAGCATTTCCACTGAACATGTCGGCAATTTGCACTGAAGCATTACATAGATGAACCCACACATACAGGGATAATATGACTTTTGTATCACTATATCAAGGATTTTCGAAAGGCAGTGCTGAGTAGATCCAGCATCATTTCCACACTGACGTGTTTACTATTGTTAATGTTTAAAGTATATGTTGTTTTAAAAAAAATTACTTTAACGTCAGACGGCTTTGCTTCACCTGCAAGGGCTAACAAAAATGAGTTACATATATATTTTGTGACCACATTCTACCACAGTCATCATCATCACTAATACTTAAATGACACGACATTGCTTATACACGTTATGAGATATTCACTCTCTAAGCGCTATTACTCGACAGCGAGAACGTTTCTTTAGCCATTGCTCATCAACGTAATTCATCGTAGGATATGCAGTTACAAAAAAGAAAAAAAAAATGTATCTCATGCTTCCTTTTGGTTATCACAAAAGTACTCTGGGATATATGGTCTGTTCATCGCTATCGATCATACCAGAAGATATACTGCAGGAAATGATCATGATTATAATACTAAACCTTATAAATTCAGAGTGATTGTGTTACTTGCTAATCTAAGAGGCGGCAATGGGAATGTACTGCAAGTTCTGAAGACTGAAGCATCAGCTAGCTACGTGGTAGCTCTTTAGGTTAATTCTGCATCATAGACATTACTCACATGATGTATTTCTAAACACGTCCGGTAATCTGATTTTCATGTGATATTGATGATTAGATGCAACGTCATTATTGGCTTCCAAAAGACATCGATGTGTTGGGTACAATCTTTGTTGACAAAGGTATTCATGTCTGCCAACCTTGAATAGAACATATGACCTACACTCTTTGAACTGCAGATTATTGTTGTTTTCGATCATCTTTGCCAGTACTTTCTTTGATATGCAGCTTGTAATATATACCTCTCTGAGTCTGAAATACTCAGCTGTAACAGTTAACGACTAATTTTTATACAGTACTATATTTGTATCAGACATAATAATTTTTGTTCATCTGAGTTCATTGAAAAATTGTATGAACATACGACTGGAGCTGATTTGGAGATAATACATTAATGGCTCATGCTTGTGCAGCTTTGTAAGTACTTTTTAACTGATTGTTATTCACATATGTGCTTCTTATGTCTATGTATAATACATAATTTTTTTGTTTCTGTATTTTATAGTCCTCCTGCGAGGATGATTATTCAACCGAAACCAGTAGAGAACAAAGGTGTATTTGTACAGCTGTAAACAATTACCTTACAATATTTCTAAAGTATCTCATCAGCTACTAATTTGAACGCATCCACTGCTAAAGGAGAATACTGACTTCATGACACTAGTGTTTTCAAGAAATCTAAGTCCAGACGTCCTGAGCATTCTGGGACTAATTATTCCTGAATATATCTTGATGCTGAATCTGGAGGACTAGGATTCAATGTGAAGGAAGAGATATGTCTGTATGCTTACTACATGTTCAGGTGGCTTAAATCTGAAAACGTGTGTCAAGTGCTCCTTGAGATTTGTAGGAGACTTACAGAAAGGTGGCAAATTCTGAACACAACTGACTATTATCTGCTTCCTACACAACTGATACCATTGTTATGAGCAACTAATGCCATTGATATGTGCAATTTTACACAACTTTTGATGTTTACATAAAGTGTTTCAGACTGATGTGCTTTCTTCTAGATATGAAGCTTGTTACAAATGTTACAGTCTGAATGAATAACATCAGATTAATGAGCCTCCTCCTATTAAAATTCATTGTAAGCCCTGTAAAAAGAAACGCATAAAATTGTTATATATATACGTTGTTGTGGTCTTCAGTCCAGAGACTGGTTTGATGCAGCTCTCCATGCTACTCTATCCTGTGCAAGCTTCTTCGTCTCCCAGTACCTACTGCAACCTACATCCTTCTGAATCTGTTTAGAGTATTCATCTCTTGGTCTCCCTCTACGATTTTTACCCACTGCGCTGCCCTCCAGTACTAAATTAGTGATCCCTTGATGCCTCAGAATATGTCCTAACAACCGATCCCTTCTTCTAGTCAAGTTGTGCCACAAATTTCTCTTCTCCCCAATTCTATTCTATACCTCCTCATTAGTTACGTGATCTACCCATCTAATCTTCAGTATTCTTCTGTAGCTTCACATTTCGAAAGTTTCTATTCTCTTTTTGTCTAAACTATTTATCGTCCTCGTTTCCCTCCATACATGGCTACACTCCATACAAATACTTTCAGAAAAGATTTCCTGACAGTTAAATCTATACTCGATGTTAACAAATTTCTCTTCTTCAGAAACGCTTTCCTTGCCATTGCCAGTTTACATTTTATATCCTCTCTACTTCGACCATTATCATTTATTTTGCTCCCCAAACAGCAAAACTGCTTTACTACTTTAAGCGTCTCATTTCCTAATCTAATACCCTCTGCATCACCCGATTTAATTCGACTACATTCCATTATCCTCGTTTTGCTTTTGTTGATGTTCATCTTGTGTCCTCCTTTCAAGACATTGTCCATTCCGTTCAGCTGCTCTTCCAGGTCCTTTGCTGTCTCTGACAGAATTACAATGTCATCGGCGAACCTCAAAGTTTTTATTTCTTCTCCATGGATTTTAATTCCTATTCCGTATTTTTCTTTTGTTTCCTTCACTGCTTGCTCAATATACAGACTGAATAACATCAGGGATAGGCTACAACCCTGTTTCACTCCCTTACTAACCACTGCTTCCCTTTAATGCCACTCGATCTTATAACTGCCATTTGGTTTCTGTACAAATTGTAAATAGCCTTTCGCTCCCTGTATTTTACCCCTGCTACCTTTAGAATTTGAAAGAGAGTATTCCAGTCAACATTGTCAAAAGCTTTCTCTAAGTCTACAAATGCTAGAAACGAAGGATATGCCTTTCCTTAACCTATTTTCTAAGATAAGTCGTAGGGTCAGTATTGCCTCACGTGTTCCAACAGTTCTACGAAATCCAAACTGGTCTCCCGGAGGTCGGCTTCTACCAGTTTTTCCATTAGTCTGTAAAGAATTCACGTTAGTGTTTTCCAGCCTTGGCTTATTAAACTGATAGTTCGGTAATTTTCACATCTGTCAACACCTGCTTTCTTTGGGAATAGAATTATTATATTTTTCTTGAAGAGTGAGGGTATTTCGCCTGTCTCATACATCTTGCTCACCAGATGGTAGAGTTTTGTCAGGGCTGGCTCTCCCAAGGCTATCAGTAGTTCTAATGGAATGTTCTCTACTCCAGGGGCCTTGATTCTACTTAGGTCTTTCAGAGCTGTGTCAAACTCTTCACGCAGTATCATATCTCCCATTTCATCTTCATCTACATCCTCTTCCATTTCCATAATATTTTCCTCAAGAACATTGCCCTTGTATAGACCCTCTATATACTACCTCCACCTTTCTGCTTTCTCTTCTTTCCTTAGAACTGGGTTTCCATCTGAGCTCTTGATATTCATGCAAGTGGTTCTCTTTTCTCCAAAGGTCTCTTTAATTTTCCTGTAGGCAGTATCTATCTTACCCCTAGTGATAGACGCCTCTACATCCTCACATTCGTCCTCTAGCCATCCCTGCTTAGCCATTTTTACTTCCTGTCGATCTCATTTTTGAGACGTTTGTATTCCTTTTTGCCTGCTTCATCTACTGAATTTTTGTATTTTCTCCTTTCATCAATTAAATTCAGTATCTCTTCTGTTACCCAAGGATTTCAATTAGCCCTCGTCTTTTTATCTACTTGCTCCTGTGCTGCCTTCATTATTTCATCTCTCAAAGGTACCCATTCCTCTTCTACTGTATTTCCTTCCCCCATTCTTGTCAATCGTTCCCTAATGTTCTCCCAGAAACTCTCTACAACCTCTGGTTCTGTCAGTTTATCTAGGTCCCAGTTCCTTAAATTCCCACCTTTTTGCAGTTTCTTCAGTTTTAATCTACAGTTCATAACCAATACATTGTAGACAGAGTCCATCTCTGCCCCTGGAAATGTCTTACAATTTAAAACCTGGTTCTTAAATCTCTGTCTTACCATTATATAATCTATCTGAAACCTTTCAGTATCTCCAGGCTTCTTCTACGTATGTATACAACCTTCTTTCATGATTCTTGAACCACATGTTAGTTATGATTAAGCTATGCTCTGTGCAAAATTCTACCAGGCGGCTTCCTCTTTCATTTCTTTCCCCCATCCATATTCACCTACTACGTTTCCTTCTCTTCCTTCTCCTACTATCGAATTCCAGTCACCCATGACTATTAAATTTTCGTCTCCCTTCACTATCTGAATAATTTCTTTTATCTCATCACACATTTTATCAATCTCTTCGTCATCTGCGGAGCTGGTTGGCATATAAACTTGTACTACTGTGGTAGGAATGGGCTTCGTATCCATCTTGGCCACAATAATGCGTTCACTATGCTGTTTGTAGTAGCTTACCCGCATTCCTATTTTTTTATTCATTATTAAACCTACTCTTGCATTACACCTATTTGATTTTGTATTTATAACCCTGTATTCACCTGACCAGAAGTCTTGTTCCTCTTGCCAACGAACTTCACTAATTCCCACTATATCTAACTTCAACCTATCCATTTCCCCTTTTTATATTTTCTAACCTACCTACCCGATAAAGGGATCTGACATTCCACGCTCCGACCCGTAGAACGCCGGTTTTCTTTCTCCTGATAACAACGTCCTACTGAGTAGTCCCCGCCCGGAGATCTGAGTGGGGGACTATTTTACCTGCGAAATATTTTACCCCAGAGGACGCCATCATCATTTAACCATACAGTAAGGCTGCATGCTTTCGGGAAAAATTGCAGCCGCAGTTTCCCCTTGCTTTCAGCCATTCACAGTACCAGCACAGCAAGGCCGTATTGGTTAGTGTTACAAGGCCAGATCAGTCAATCATCCAGATTGTTGCCCCTGCAACAACTGAAAAGGCTGCTGCCCCTCTTCAGGAACCCCAGTTTGTTGGGCCTCTCAACAGATACCCCTCCGTTGTGGTTGCAGCTACGGTACGGCTATCTGTGTCGCTAAGGCACGCAAGCCTCCCCACCAACGGCAAGGTCCATGGTATATATATATAACGGCAAGGTCCATGGTATATATATATATATATATATATATATATATATATATGTGTGTGTGTGTGTGTGTGTGTGTGTGTGTGTGTGTGTGTGTGTGTGTGCAGCACTTGATTTGTGATGGGTACACACCGCCACAAAATCATAACTGCAGATTTTAAGATGTAGTACAATGGAAATTTTGCTGCAGTTGAAGCAATGGAAAATAAATGTTGTATTCACACTTTTAAGTGCTCAGAAAAGCGTTAAAATAACGTTATACGAAATTCCAGAAACACTCCTCGGAAGGTCACTGTACTGGAATCTCTTTCTTTTACAAATCACATGGTGTTATGGGTATAAGTGTAGGTATTTCTGTTGTTAGCTGACGATGGTGTACATCAGTTTCTATATCATTTGCAGACTAATAATTATTGCGGTTATAAGTCAAATGTTCTTAGGCTGGGTAGCACCACCATATTTATGTCTATTTTCCCTGAAATCATGGGAAGAGCTATTGAGAGGGGTAAAGTGGTATTGTATAACTCATGTTAACGAATGTGGAGGTCACTGTCTCGAAAATAACAACAAACAGGTGAATCTTTCAGGGTTTGTATGTATCCCAGTAAGCATTATTTGTCGGACACACATGGTCAGTGAGAAATTCAATCATTATTTTTGCTATCTACGGCGTCTACTTCCACAAGCTAGGGCAAAACCGAGTACAGAGGTGTGAAAATCTTCAACTGAGGATTTAAAGCTTATCCTGGCATTTCCAATGCTTGTCATTGCATTGTTTCTTTTAATGTCCACAATACTGATGCGACAAAAGAATATTCACGTTCTGTGGCTTGTAAGATAGTCAGGAAACATGAGATAAGTCTCTTATAATCTTGCATAAGAGAATAACAAACACTCCGTCAGCTGCACAGTGAGCTTGTAAGTGACGACACCATGATGCTCTGAACCGTCACTATACTATTATACTCCAGCGTCAGCTTTGTGTTGTGACAGCTTCTTGGATACGTCTTGGAGTGGCTTCGTCGTCAATGAGAGAGCTGTAGACAAGCTCAATTACGTGCCGTAACCCCCCCTCCTCCTGAAATAAAAATTAAGTCGATTTACATCAGAGGATCTGGGCGGCCAACACATAACTGAACCTTCTGTTGAGAAACTGGCGACGTACATACTGACGAACGATTCTAAGAGATGTCTTAGAAATTTGTAGTCACTGAGTAGGGTATATGAACAAGTACAAATATGCACAAACTTTTTTAGTAACATTAGGTAGTGGTGATGCATCACACATACTGTGTACATGAGCACAATGTGTACTAGAATTGCTAGTGAAAACGTCCTCTGAAGTGTTTTCATAGGTCAGCTTTTTAAGTGTGTGTGGCTGAGCTAGCACACATCAACTTTCTAAACATTGATTCTTGAAAGTGAGTGCACTCTGCAGTGTTCTCGTTAAAATACTAAACAGTCTTTATTGCACGGATTTATTAAAAAAAATAATCACACGTCCAAATGTTGACTGGTTTCGATTATATCAAAAATCATCCTCAGCGCATGTCTCTAAAACGTTTAAGCATTGATATTCTTTAGAGGGAAACAGGCGTCAAAATTATACACTTCATCTACATGATAATGATAGACAGACAAACTTAATGAAATGAAAAGTTTTTGTATCCTGACTTGGTGAACAGAGATGGTGGCACGAGCAATGGTAAGTGTCGGAGAACACCGCTTGTAATTGCTAATTAGCGTCAAAACGCTGCGCTTTATAAAGAGGTAGTTCCGCCCCTCGCCTGTTGAGGGACGTCGTTGAGAGCCAGTTGGGCTTAACGTAACTATGCTGACATGTGTAAAACGTGAAACATCGATCTATATATAAATCAAATACAATATTAGGATTATATAAAGTAGGACGCAGCAATAATTATTTTACAGTGGCGAAAAAATTTACCAACACACGTAAACAACTAACCAGAAACGGAAGTAAGAACGCAAAACCACCGTCTACGGGCGATGCATGAAAATTCGAACTGAAATATAAAAACAAAGATAAGCGTAGCAACGCCAACCGTTGCCGTGCAGACGGTATCTTGGAACCTCTCCATGCACAGCGTCGATGGGGAGAAATATGGCGCCACAGAGATGTAACGGCAGACCGACGCCGTCGGTCACGATGGTGACAAGGATCGATTACTGGCCGTCAAAACTGAATTTTAAGAAGTATAAAAACTAAAACTCGGTAGTAAAACACTGTAAGAGGCGAAAGAATGTCTGAACATATGTCAGAATGTTTAAACTTAAAACGATAAAAGAAATGACACTACTAATTATTCAGTATGTAAAATGAGAGACACATGACTTAATTCGCGATATAAACAATGTCATAATAGCTATCCTTATAAATTAAAATCACTCAAATAATAGTACGGCCAAAAAAAAGTTACAGAAAGAGGAGGAGGACGGAAATTATAGATAACTTAAAAAACAAGAGAAGCAAAAGTGCAGATACGCAATACAGCAGATCGTCAAAAAGATCAAAGAAATGTTTTTCCCTAAAACCTAACTGCTCGTTCAAGATGGCTATCTTTTATAATGTGTATAAATTTCAATCTCTTCCGTAGCTTTTAATAAATGCTCTTTTGGGGGGGGGGGGGGCGTAGTGTAGAATTTTTAGATTCTCCTACATTCTGACATGTGTTCAGACATTCTTTCAAACACTCATACTGTTTTACTCCTGAGTTTCAGCTTTTATTTCTTTTACGTTTCAATTCTGGTAGCCATTCATTAAGTATTATCTCAGCGGTAAGTTTATTTATAGATATTTATTCCGTAGATGAAGTATGTAATTTTCACGCTTGTTTCCCTCTAAAAAATAATAATGTTTCAGAGACACGGTCTGAAGATGAGTTTTTGATATAATCAAAACCGGGTATCATCCGGACGTATGATTACTAATTTTAATCATCCTTGTGATCAAGACTGGTTAGTATTTTCATTATCTGTAGATCGCTGATATTTTCCAGTAATGTTTTCAATAGCTAGTGTTCTCATTGTTGTCCAGGGACCGATGGCCTCAGCAGTTTGGTCCCATGAGAGATTACCACAAATTTCCAAATTTCTCATTGTTGTGCAGTTTAATTGTGCATGAGTAGTCCCGATCACATATTTTGTGACATCCCAGTAACAAAGGAGCCATTTGAGCAGTGAACAGTGTGGCTATTTCGCAAAATTATGATGTAACTGCCAACTTTCATAGGATGAAAGCAAAACCGTCAAGCCATTAAACTGAGGATTTTCAAACACTACCAATGTGTACAATTCCTCACTAGAGGACAACGGCGCGTTTGCTCCCACTCACGTTAAGATCATACGTTACACGGAATAACATCACTTTAATACTCGTGGTATGCCGTCGTAACCATCCAACGAGTGGTTACGTCATTAGCGATGGCAGGAACCTAAAGCCCGGGAAGAAGAGTTCTTTTAGTTCTTGCTGCAATGCGTCACAGGTGTTCCGCTACCATAGCTGTGGCACAGGCTCAAAGCCAGACAGTAAAGAAGAGGGTGCTGCCGTTGTGGTGGATTACCTTGATGAACAGCTCGTGCATGGCGGCGCAGGGCAAGCGAGCAACTACAGACGATAACGCCGATGATCTGTCATTCGTGTGTAGGAGTTCGTAGTTCTCTGTGCAAATACAGCACTAATTCACTGTTCCGTAAAAGAGTCCTGGGAATAAAATAGCGTCTCTAACAAAATTTTCAGCTCTTAATTGCTTGTTAAGGCTTTCGTGGCCACTTGTTGACAAACTGCCCATTGGCTTCTGTCTCGGGTTCTTCGGCCGACTTTCATCTAATGATTTTTCTGACGTTTCGCCAGCACGAGTGGCTGGCATTGTCAAAGCTTCACCCTCCATTGCCGGTGGTGAACTGGAGGCGAGCTCGCGGCCGCAGACTATATGTACCTGGCGCGCCAACGTCCGAGGGCTTCTCCGCGGTCATTTCCGGTGCGGTTCTCCTCTTGCTACCTGCGATGGTCGTTCGCTGCAGTACGGGAAGCCAGGATTCGTTTACCTTAAGGCTTTCCTCTTTCTTGTTGAAACTGTTCGCGTGTTTTTGGATTTCTACAGCTTCTCTGAACAAGCTTGTTCAGAGAAGCTGTAAAAATCCAAAAACACGCGAACAAGCTTGTTCAGAGAAGCTGTAGAAATCCAAAAACACGCGAACAGTTTCAACAAGAAAGAGGAAAGCCTTAAGGTAAACGGATCCTGGCTTCCCGTACTGCAGCGAACGACCATCGCAGGTAGCAAGAGGAGAACCGCACCGGAAATGACCGCGGAGAAGCCCTCGGACGTTGGCGCGCCAGGTACATATAGCCTGCGGCCGCGAGCTCGCCTCCAGTTCACCACCGGCAATGGAGGGTGAAGCTTTGACAATGCCAGCCACTCGTGCTGGCGAAACGTCAGAAAAATCATTAGATGAACGTCGGTCGAAGAACCCGAGACAGAAGCCAATAGGCAGTTTGTCTTAATTGCTTGTTTTTGCACAACGTTTCCATAAAGAACCTCAGCCGCCATCCAGCCGCTCCTCCACTCAATCACAAACCGTGTTCTACAACATTATTGACTGGTAAAACATAGAGTTGCGAGAAGTATTTGTGTATAAGGGCACTATTGGTCCAGCAGTTGAAGCTCACTTACATGCGACCTAATTGTTGATCCCAATGACAACACGAAGATGTAGTCCCACTGTTGACATTTTTTTTTTATATGGAGACTTATAATAGAAGTTAAATCCTACATTCACATAAATAAGAGACAGTCAAATGAAAACGAGATAGATGGAAAAAAGTTCAATATCATTGCTATTATTTCAAAAGTAGTCGCCATAAATGTTAATACATTTATCCCACTGTGAGACAAGATGGACAATACATTCATGGGAAAATGTTTACAGTTGCCTACTATAAACTACCTTTCCACAATAGTTTACCGGCAATGATCTTTCATTTTAACAAACCGTCACAATTCTGCATGATATAAAGAGACAACTGAAAAGTAGTTACATATGTCATTGATCTCTACTTATCTTTTGTGGATTTAATTTGTGAATGACTGAGCTCCATTATTTTCCTGTTGCCTGTTTATTTCGCAGTTTTTTTTAATGTAGACATATATGGTACATATGAAAGAACTTCATAAAACAGAGACGAAACATAGTTTTCTTGTTAGAACCGTAACCATGACAACAATATAACACATACTGCTTTCCTTAACTACGCCTAGAACTGAACTAAACCGAGACTAAACACAGGTTGTTTCTCACGGTACCAACTTACAACCATAGTCTGTCTAACATCAGAGATGGTTTTCAAAGAAGTTACATAGATATATACTGTGACAAATTTTGTTCATTAGAAAACGTGAGATGCGTGCGTTATTGTGTAAGTTATCGTAGGACAGATAATTATTTTATATAGCTTTGTTAAAGTTGATTGTAAAAATACCTGGAGACTAGATTTTTATAGTATGCATATTGTTGTATAAAAAACATATCGAACATTTTCATAACTGTCCAGCAAGATTAAGAAATGGAAATAATTGATACATACAACTGAAAACAACTTACCAATAAAACCCGAGAATTGCACAAATAGCGACAAAAAGCAGTATCGAGCCATACTTTAACCGTGAGACCGCCATAGACAGCGTCAATTTGCAATAGAGAAAGTTATCCTTGGGTTGTTACATTGCGGAACCATGAATATATCCAGGCGTGCACCTCTTCGTCCCAAGCAAATCGACGGCCACAAATGTCTTTCTTCAGGGTTCCAAAAACATAGACACCGCATGGGGAGTGACCAGGACTGTGCGTAGGCTATGTAAGGGCTTCCCAGCGAAACGTCTGTACCTTAGCCGAAACTGTTATATCCTAGCCAGTAATGCCAACCGAGCCCGCTGCCAAAAGGTTGGCAGCATCAAAGTCCGGACGCCGTCCGCATAAGCAGCGCCAGCGATACAGGAAATCGCCGCAAGTCTGCGCGCGCCACCGCTGGCTTCTGGCTTCTTAAGCGCTGGAGTCGCGAGCGCTAGGACAGTTCTGTATTCGCCGCTTAGTTGTATACTCGCCATCGATTTGTGTACTTGCTAGTCAGTTGTGTGTTCATCGCAGCCGAGTTGTTGTTTGTCGTCAGCCGACGCTGACCTAGCCGCTCTGACTCGAACTAGACAGATTTCTGTAGACACGGAGTTCACTACTGTGTTTCTGTATCTTCGTTAATAAAGATAAGTACCGACTTTTATTTAATCAGAGTGTTTGGGTTTTCATCTTTCTGTTCACTGTTCCAGCGGACCGGTCGGCCCGCTATTAAAAGTGTGGCGGTGACTTCGTAAGCCGTTTCTACAGCGAAGTGTTTGTCGCTACGAATCCCGCCACAAAAGAAACAATCTTGGAAACAAATGGGATGGCATTATCCGGCAACAGAGTGATTGCCGTCGCTCAGTACTTCGGGCGTTTGAACTCGATGGAGCCCTTCAATTTCTGTAAAGTGACCGCGTATGTGGGAGCGCAAGTTACCGAGATAGTTTAGACTACGCTGTAAACGTTTCGCTGACAAGCCTTTTCACACCCTCCACATTGTCCCGATTGCTTCCCGTGCATGTGGTGTCGATTTGCTCCGGACGAAGAGGTCCACTCCTGCATAAAATCATTATTGTTCCGTAGGCAACCACAAACATATTTCCATGAAGGCATTCACCGTCTTGTCGCACAGTGAGATAAATGTTTTAAAAACTATCGCGATTACTTTTGAAATAATAAAGAGCTTACCTACTTTTTCCATCTGTCTCGTTTTCATTGCAATCATTGATTACAATGACAATCAGGAAAACATTAACTTCTCAGACAAGTTCACACATGAATGCGCGCTTCTGTTTGCCTCTTGGACACGCCATTGGATGTTCTGATTGGCTGTAGTGGCTTGGTAATTTAGCTTTCATGCTCAGGGTGGATTTTGCCGCTAAGTTAGATGCAGCGTGAATACCAGTTTCGTCGTTTAGAGACTTTTCAATTTATTCCCGTTCCCCCCCCCCCCCCCCATGAACCATGGACCTTGCCGTTGGTGGGGAGGCTTGTGTGCCTCAGCGATACAGATAGCCGTACCGTAGGTACAACCACAACGGAGGGGTATCTGTTGAGAGGCCAGACAAACGTGTGGTTCCTGAAGAGGGGCAGCAGCCTTTTCAGTAGTTGCAGGGGCAACAGTCTGGATGATTGACTGATCTGGCCTTGTAACCATAACCAAAACGGCCTTGCTGTACTGGTACTGCGAACGGCTGAAAGCAAGGGGAAACTACGGCCGTAATTTTTCCCGAGGGCATGCAGCTTTACTGTATGATTAAATGATGATGGCGTCCTCTTGGGTAAAATATTCCGGAGGTAAAATAGTCCCCCATTCGGATCTCCGGGCGGGGACTACTCAAGAGGATGTCGTTATCAGGAGAAAGAAAACTGGCGTTCTGCGGATCGGAGCGTGGAATGTCAGATCCCTTAATCGGGCAGGTAGGTTAGAAAATTTAAAAAGGGAAATGGATAGGTTAAAGTTAGATATAGTGGGAATTAGTGAAGTTCGGTTGCAGGAGGAACAAGACTTCTGGTCAGGTGACTACAGGGTTATAAACACAAAGTCAAATAGGGGTAATGCAAGAGTAGGTTTAATAATGAATAGGAAAATAGGAATGCGGGTAAGCTACTACAAACAGCATAGTGAACGCATTATTGTGGCCAAGATAGATACGAAGCCCACACCTACTACAGTAGTACAAGTTTATATGCCAACTAGCTCTGCAGATAGCGAAGA
Organism: Schistocerca cancellata; assembly: GCF_023864275.1. NCBI lineage: Eukaryota > Metazoa > Arthropoda > Insecta > Orthoptera > Acrididae > Schistocerca > Schistocerca cancellata. Next base: position 196,257,392 of record NC_064628.1, read on the forward strand.
AATTGAAGAAATGTATGATGAAATAAAAGAAATTATTCAGATAGTGAAGGGAGACGAAAATTTAATAGTCATGGGTGACTGGAATTCGAGTGTAGGAAAAGGGAGAGAAGGAAACGTAGTAGGTGAATATGGATTGGGGCTAAGAAATGAAAGAGGAAGCCGCCTGGTAGAATTTTGCACAGAGCACAACTTAATCATAGCTAACTCTTGGTTTAAGATTCATGATAGAAGGTTGTATACATGGAAGAACCCTGGAGATACTAAAAGGTATCAGATAGATTATATAATGGTAAGACAGAGATTTAGGAACCAGGTTTTAAATTGTAAGACATTTCCAGGGGCAGATGTGGACTCTGACCACAATTTATTGGTTATGACCTGTATATTAAAACTGAAGAAATTGCAAAAAGGTGGGAATTTAAGGAGATGGGACCTGAATAAACTGACTAAACCAGAGGTTGTACAGAGTTTCAGGGACAGCATAAGGGAACAATTGACAGGAATGGGGAAAAGAAATACAGTAGAAGAAGAATGGGTACCTCTCAGGGATGAAGTAGTGAAGACAGCAGAGGATCAAGTAGGTAAAAAGACGAGGGCTAGTAGAAATCCTTGGGTAACAGAAGAAATATTGAATTTAATTGATGAAAGGAGAAAATATAAAAATGCAGTAAGTGAAGCAGGCAAAAAGGAATACAAACGTCTCAAAAATGAGATCGACAGGAAGTGCAAAATGGCTAAGCAGGCATGGCTAGAGGACAAATGTAAGGATGTGGAGGCTTATCTCACTATGGGTAAGATTGATACTGCCTACAGGAAAATTAAAGAGACCTTTGGAGATAAAAGAACCACTTGTATGAACATCAAGAGCTCAGATGGAAACCCAGTTCTAAGCAAAGAAGGGAAAGCAGAAAGGTGGAAGGAGTATATAGAGGGTCTATACAAGGGCGATGCACTTGAGGACAATATTATGGAAATGGAAGAGGATGTAGATGAAGATGAAATGGGAGATACGATACTGCGTGAAGAGTTTGACAGAACACTGAAAGACCTGAGTCGAAACAAGGCCCCCGGAGTAGACAACATTCCATTGGAACTACTGACGGCCTTGGGAGAGCCAGTCCTGACAAAACTCTACCATCTGGTGAGCAAGATGTATGAGACAGGCGAAATACCCTCAGACTTCAAGAAGAATATAATAATTCCAATCCCAAAGAAAGCAGGTGTGGACAGATGTGAAAATTTCCGAACAATCAGTTTAATAAGCCACAGCTGCAAAATACTAACACGAATTCTTTACAGACGAATGGAAAAACTAGTAGAAGCCGACCTCGGGGAAGATCAGTTTGGATTCCGTAGAAATACTGGAACACGTGAGGCAATACTGACCTTACGACTTATCTTAGAAGAAAGATTAAGGAAAGGCAAACCTACGTTCCTAGCATTTGTAGACATAGAGAAAGCTTTTGACAATGTTGACTGGAATACTCTCTTTCAAATTCTAAAGGTGGCAGGGGTAAAATACAGGGAGCGAAAGGCTATTTACAATTTGTATAGAAACCAGATGGCAGTTATAAGAGTCGAGGGGCATGAAAGAAAAGCAGTGGTTGGGAAGGGAGTAAGACTGGGTTGTAGCCTCTCCCCGATGCTATTCAATCTGTATATTGAGCAAGCAGTAAAGGAAACAAAAGAAAAATTCGGAGTAGGTATTAAAATCCATGGAGAAGAAATAAAAACGTTGAGGTTTACCGATGACATTGTAATTCTGTCAGAGACAACAAAGGACTTGGAAGAGCAGTTGAACGGAATGGATAGTGTCTTGAAGGGAGGATATAAGATGAACATCAACAAAAGCAAAACGAGGATAATGGAATGTAGTCGAATTAAGTCGGGTGATGTTGAGGGTAGTAGATTAGGAAATGAGACACTTAAAGTAGTAAAGGAGTTTTGCTATTTGGGGAGCAAAATAACTGATGATGGTCGAAGTAGAGAGGATATAAAATGTAGACTGGCAATGGCAAGGAAAGCGTTTCTGAACAAGAGAAATTTGTTAACATCGAGTATAGATTTAAGTGTCAGGAAGTCATTTCTGAAAGTATTTGTATGGAGTATAGCCATGTATGGAAGCGAAACATGGACAGTAAATAGTTTGTACAAGAAGAGAATAGAAGCTTTCGAAATGTGGTGCTACAGAAGAATGCTGAAGATTAGATGGGTAGATCACATAACTAATGAGGAAGTATTGAATAGGATTGGGGAGAAGAGAAGTTTGTGGCACAACTTGACCAGAAGAAGGGATCAGTTGGTAGGACATGTTCTGAGGAATCGAGGGATCACCAATTTAGTATTGGAGGGCAGCGTGGAGGGTAAAAATCGTAGGGGGAGACCAAGAGATGAATACACTAAGCAGATTCAGGAAGATGTAGGTTGCAGTAGGTACTGGGAGATGAAGAAGCTTGCACAGGATAGAGTAGCATGGAGAGCTGCATCAAACCAGTCTCAGGACTGAAGACCACAACAACAACAACTCGTTAGTGACTATAATTCTGACGTACAGAACTTGGCATGAGCCAACTTATAATGAATTAAGCATATTTGACTGTAGTTCTCAAGCACATCAGCCTCTAGTAGCAAGTAAATCAGCCTCAGATACAAGTCATTATATTCACCCAATATTGAATGTTGAACATATTCCATACTATCGCAGCATACTCACAATGTTCACATGCGTTCTGCATATGTATAACTGTTGCTTAGGTGAATCTTTAGCAGCTTTCGGTATTTTCTTTATGATAACTCTTCCGTGTAACTGTATCAATTGTACCTTTCAGGAAAAAATGTTTCTACATTCTTAAAAAAAATGGTTCAAATGGCTCTGAGCACTATGGGATTTAACTTCTGAGGTCATCAGTCCCCTAGAACTTCGAACTACTTAAACCTAACTAACCTAAGGACATCACAAACATCCATGCCCGAGGCAGGATTCGAACCTGCGACCGTAGCGGTCGCTCGGTTCCAGACTGTAGCGCCTATACCGGCTCGGCCACCCCGGCCGGCTCTATATTCTTAATTTGATTTTTTTATGATAGTTTTAATACTTTGAAGCCGTCTTCCTCAACGTATGTCAGAACCTCGTCTCATATTTTCATTTTTTTCTCCAAAACGTATGTACTTTTTCTATGTTTCGCGCCATATCCTACGCCTTTCACAAAGAGATGTGCATCGTATTCTTATAAGTTATGTAAATATATTGGAACACTTCATAGACTTTTCATGCGAAGATTATTTTAGTTGCAACATTGTGAAATGTACTTTACAGTTATTCGGTAATAGTAATGATCTTCCTTGATTTCTTTCGTGTAAGGGCGTTGCTGCAGCGTATATGCAACGTAGCCCGACTCTGATGTCGGTATATAAGCACCGACATGTAGGCAGGGGATTAGTGTGGCATTCGTGTCTTTCCCATGTGCGTGTGCAAACTCGACAACGCGAACTATGGCGACGTTATTACCAAATGCATCCAAATAGGACCTGTTATTCCTTTCTTGGCTGCCCAAGGACAAACACCCATAGACATCCATCGGAGAATGAAGAATGGATATGGGACAACATATCTGTTGAAAACCAACATTGTGGATTGGTGCGCCAGGGGGCGCTGCTGCCTCATGAAGACGCACCTCTCCACACCGCAAAACGACGTAACGAAGGGCTGCAGACACTCGAGCACCCGCCGTGTATTCCTGACCTCTCCGCTTGTGATTGTCACGTCTTCGGTCTCATAAAAAAAGACCATGAACGGTCGACGATTCCTGTCAGATGAGGATGTGCAGCAGGCAGTTAATACCTTCTTCACACAGCAGAACATCGGGTTTTACCAAAGGGGAAACTTCAACCCGGTGTGTCGATGGGATGATTGCCTAAATGCCCACGATAATTGTGTCTGATTGACACGCCGATTCTGGACTGTATGGCCTTCGAACGGAAACTTTTCGATTGCTCCTCACATATTTTCAATCACAGAATGAATCTTCTTCTTGTTCTTCCGTCATGCATTAGGCTTTCTCTCAGCCTGTTGCATCTACACCTGGTCCTTCCATCGTTTTGCAGGTCTTCCAATGCATCTTTTACCTTGCGGAATATATCGCTAAAAATTTAGTGATAATCTTGATTTGTCCATTCGTAAGACCTGGGATATCAATCTTTGTCGGTATTCGTCAACCTTACTGTTTATATCGAAAATATTTAATTCTTTCCAGATATCTGTATTTCCTTTGTAGTCTCGCTTGACGTATCCTGCTATGTACCTAAGGAATTTCATTTCATTGGCTTGTAATCTTACTATATCTTTTTTTCCATTCCCCAAGATTCACTTACATATGACAATGTTGGTACTGACATAACTTTATAAAATTTTAGAGATGTTTCAGTTCTTGCTTTACGTAAGAATATTCCTTTAAATTCCTGTTATTGAATTTAAGTTACGAGGTAATAACACTAGTCTCGGTATACGTCACTAACTTGCGTGTCGTGACCCAAACCAGTGTTATACTCTGGGAGGATTTTAAGTTTTTGACCGTGTGTTTGTCTAACGTAGGCGCTTCAGTCTGGAACCGCGCGACCGCTACAGTTGCAGGTTCGAATCCTGCCTCGGGCATGGATGTGTGTGACGTCCTTAGGTTAGTTAGGTTTAAGTAGTTCTAAGTTCTAGAGGACTGATGACCTCAGATGTTGAGTCCCATAGTGCTCAGAGCCATTTGAACCATTTGTCTAATGGATAAAAAGGTATCGGACAGTAATTTTGTATCTACTGTAAATTATAGAAAAACTAAACAGGCTTTACTTTGCTGACAATTAAAAGTTCATACGAACGAAACAATAAAGGGTCGCCAGCCTAATTAAGCATATTAATTTGAAACATTATGTTTAAGGAAGTTGAATAATAGTTGTCGTAGTGACTTTCGTTAAGATTCCCTTTGAATAACACACTGGATACACGCGAATACAGAACGATCTAAATTGTGGGTTGCAGTAATTACCATTAATGCTCAAACCAGTAATCATGGAAAGCAAGATTGTACCCCACTCGTAATAATAACACTTACAATTACTATTATCACTTGATTCAATACTGAGATGTTACTGCAGGAAACACTGAACTAAAGTTGGGCGTGAAAAGATTAAAAGACATACAAATACCACAAATAAAATTAAATAATATTACAGTTATACTGTTTATATTCTCATTTATGGAAATGCATCAGATTTCTTTAGTAGTGATAACATTCCAAATTTACTGTTAATAGTATAGGAGTATAGTGGGGACCCATAAACTGATACTGTCTCACTAGTCAAACTCTATGATCCTTTCCTAAGCAAAGTTCAATTCAACCAAAATTAATGCTTAACCCCACTTGGAATAATTTATGTTTTCATCCTCTAAAGCAAATTACTCAACAATGAGCTAAATTAACCTCAAAAATTAATTGTTCATAATAGCAATCAAGGCTAAATGACATTTCAAATAAGTTTAATTTAAGTGCTCTTTTCATCACCTGTGAAGCAGGTATTTTAAACAGTAAAATATGCACACTCTTGCACAGAATTTTTGCACATTTAATACTCGGTTTTATGCACATTTAGGAGGGGATGCTGAATTGGTTCATGATTGCGATAATGTTAGCGTTCAAAACACAGGTTTATAGCACTTGGATTATCATTGGAAACACGCACACAAATTATCTGGTCCATGCTATAATACATATCTGTGGGCCTGAAGTTGGTGGAGCAGTGGCGAAATAGTGGTGGCAAGCGACGTGGCAGCCAACTGTACTCACGGATCTTGATGTTGAATGCTCTTTATAATTTCTTCTTGGCGACGGATTTTTATCGTATTAGAGCCATTCCTTATTAACAAGAGCACCATACAATAGCCAAAGCCACATACGAGGCAAAATTCCATGCACAACGGCTTCCAAATGCCTCCCTTGGCACCCTCGATGTATACTGTACAACGGCTAGCCGCTGACTGCTCACCGTTTCCAACATGGAGCCGTCCAGTATGACCAACAAAACCACCTTTTACCTTGCGCCAAGCCACTTCCGTTGCGGATGGGCTTCCCTACAGCTTTTACATTTCACAATACAAGTTCCCTAAGCATGAACCAGCTTCCAATATACAAATTTTTCTTTATGAATACACATATATTATAAAATTTCATTATTTTTGAACATCATTTAACTTTTTTCATATATACATCACAAACTTTAACTTCCTTGTCACAAATCAATGACCTTAATTAATAAAGAACAAACACTTCATAATCACAGTTACACATTTCCATAGTATAAACCTACTTCTAATCGATATTGGTGTTACATTATCTCGTTAGCTGTTCTTCAACCTCTGTAGTTCCCTTCTTTATCATGTAGATGAAATTGTTTTCTGCGTTGGTCCACTGTATAGTTAAAGACCTACGTAATCTCCATGGATGTGTTTAAAATCATAACAAAATCCAGACAGTTCGTATTTCTGCTACTTCATCGCGTAAAATTATACAGTGTTTCATTCACATGTTCCATTTTTCTAGATGGATTACACAGTGAACATTCATTGTTATCTAGTACGTTTTGAATGTAGTTGTCTCTCCTGTCTTATGTTCTTCAACATATACTGGTTTCTGTATGAGACAGCTTGGAGTGTATTAACCCATCGCTGAATTTGAGTTGAAGTTGGCATTTATTTCAGATATATATTTTTCTCTTATACCTAGTAATCTGAATAGACACCAGTTTAAGAAGATTTTAAACCCTACAACGACAAGCATTTGGATATTACTTTTATTAACAGTTAAACATACTCATGTTTCTCGTGGTTCCTAGTGGATACAGTTTAACTTGTCATCAAATAAATATACATTGATTAATATCTCCAGTTCTCTTTCTTTTTTTTGGATGGCACCTCCTTTCACCAGAAACTCAAAACCACGTAGTTTTTTGTCAGCCAGTTTCTTGCTCAAGACTACAGTATTTTAGTTCAGTTACAATGTACATCTATAGTACACAGAAAAGCGATTACAGTTACTATAGCACGGGTTCACATCTTTATCCCAGTGCCATTATAAAGGTTTTCAGCCAGTGTGCCCTGAAAACCAGTTCGTTGTTGTCTGGTGAAGTATGTGCTTAAATAAAAATAGCAAATTTTTGTGATACAATTCACTGAAGCATGGTCAAACAGACAAAATTGTTGTGAACTGTTTACATGGAAACACTGAGTGTTGTTGCTGCTGTGTAGTAGCCTCCGTTGCGCGGCACTGAGACTCGCACTTTTAAACACTTAACATTACCTTCAGTATACATCTCGCCTGCTTGCACCTGAGCAATAACAAGCTACTTGTCTAATGAATTTGCCTCTTAAATCATTGGAAACTATGCCTTCCCAGGAAATCCGTACGAAAATACGAGCAAATGATTGTGAACAAGATTAGCCGAAATCCTGTGCAGCGGCAAAGCTGTTTTACATTCTGTGCAGCGACAGGAAATAAATCACAAGTGCGTGCGTCGTGGCGGAATGCTGGCCTAAATACTAATATCAAAACAAGGCATGTCACTTTTTCACTGATTCCGCAAAGAACCACAATAATTCAGCCCCGTTCGTTCTATATTTGCATATAATTACAATATCTTATTTACGACATCTCATGTTGAACAGATACATGACGAACAGACGAAGACGAATGACTTACTGCAAACTTTATAACAATGTAATAATGACAATGAACTAACCAAAACGACTGTACGCTTTGGTTATAACTTAGAGACAATAATCAAATCGATTACGAACACACTTATCTTCGAACAAGCAGTCTGAACAGTACTCTGGTAAATATTTGCTAAACTATGAATAGGGGGCGTAGCAGTTTCAGTGTAAGTCAACAAGAAACACGGCAAGAAAATCTGTCCAACACAACCCATTGACCAACTGACACAGCCCATGGACTCTACAATAGTTCACTGAAATTGATTGTGATCCCTGTTAAGTACCAAGACATTCAACTGCTAAAATCTTTGACTAACCTACTTGTCAAAGAATCTTTACAATGTAGAAACAAGATCGTGATTGCCATCATTCAGAATTTGCCAACCCAGAAAAGTGTCGACAACTTGCCTGTTAGTGGCAATATAGAAACAAAGAAAATACAATGAACATGAAATGTCCGCTTACGAAGACAAATTAGATGAGTTGCGTTATCTGTTAGTGAAGTAAACAGCGCTTCCCCCATAATTTAGTCTACCTGATGTTTCTAAGGAACAGCATTTAAACATTCATTTGATCACTGAAAATTACCAACGCGATCTTTCATACAATATTGTTTTACGTTTTAAAGATGTTTAACAAGCCTTATAATGTGTCGATTACTTTAGGGGTAGAAAACGTTCCACTTCTTGACCCATAGTACAACTAGTTAACTAATACATCGTCCACACGCGAAAACATGGGTTGCTGCGAAATAACACAATTTTGTATCAGTGGTATTCCCTCTATAAATGATCTCTACGTAAACTGGATGTCGAATTTCATTTTTTATTACACTGAGGTGACAGAAGTAACGGGATACTTCCTAATATCGTGCTCAGCGAAGCGCAGCAACTCGGCAAGGCATGGATTCAACAAGTCACTGAAAATCCCCTGAAGAAATATTGAGTCATGCTGCCGCTATAGTCGACCATGATTTCGGAAGTGTTGGCGGCGTAGAATTTTGTGCACGAACTGACCTCTCAATTACGTCCCATAAATTTTCGATGGGATTCATGTAGGGTGGCCAAATGATCAGAGTGGCCAAATCATTTACTCGAATTGTCCAGAATTTTCTTCAAACCTGTCCTGAATAATTGTGGCCCGGGGACATGGAACATTGTCATCTTTAAAAATTAAATCCTTGTTTGGGAACACGAAGTCTATGAAGTATGGCTGCAGATCGTCTCCAAGTAGCCCATCACTTCGATTTCCAGTCAATCATCGGTTCGTTTGGACCAGAGGGCAGGTCACAGCATTATGGAGCCACCAATAGCTTGCGTAGTGCCTTGTTGACAACTTGGTACCATGGCTTCATGGGGTCTGCGCCGCACTCGATCCCTGCCGTCAGTTCATACCATCTTAAACTGGAACTCATCCTACTAGGCCACGGTTTTCTGGTCGTCTAGGGCGGACCAATATGGTCACAAGCCCAGGAGAGGCACCGCAGGCGGTGTCGTGCTATTAGTAAAGGCACGTGATCGGTCGTCTCCTGCCATAGACCATTAACGACAAATTTTGTCACATTGTCCTAACGATTATTTCCGATGTAGGTCACGTATTGGTTTCTGTGGTTTTTTTTTAAATAGTGTAGCTTGCCTGTTAGCACTGACAACTCTACACAAACGACGTTGCTCTCGGCCGTTACGTGAAGGCCGTCAGTCACTGCTTTGACCATTGTGAAAGGTAATGTCTGAAATTTGACGTTGCCGGCACACTGTTGACACAGCGGATCTCGGAATACCGAATTCCCCAACGATTTCCGAAATGTAATGTCCCAATGTAATGTCTAATGTATGTCCAAATGTAATGTGGGAACTTACCCCTATAGGCGGAAAAATTACCAATGATCAACGGCGTGAGGATGCAGAAGGCAATGGGTACCACTGCATTAAAGACACATAACGTGCATCCACAAGATACGTGGCCTGTAATTGAGAAGGTGTCTTGTTGATATCCCCATTAGCAAAAGATTCCAGATTAGACTCTCACTCAGATCTCCGAGAGGGGACTGCCAAGAGGGAGGAAAGCATGAGAAAAAGATTGAATAACCAACGAAAGGATAAGATTCTACAAGTCGGGGCGTGGAAAGTCAGAAGCTTGAATGTGGTAGGGAAGTAAGGAAATCTAGAAAGAGAAATTCAGAGTCGCAATCTAGAAAGAGTACGGGTCAGTAAAGTGAAATGAAAAGAAGACTAGGATTTCTGGTCACATGAGTGTAAGGTAATATCAATATCAGCAGAAAATGGTATAACGTAAGAAGGATTCATCATGAATAGGAAGATAGGACAGAGAATCTGTTATTTTGAACCGTTCAGTGATAGGGTTGTTCTTACCAGAATCGACAGCAAACCAACACCTATTACGATAGTTCAATTGTGCATGCCGACGTCGCAGGCTGAAGATAAACAGATAGGTAAATTATATGAGGATACCGAAAGGATTATACAGTACATAAAGGGAGACGAAAATCTAATAGTCATGAGGAACTGGAACGCAGCTGTGGGGAAAGGGGTAGAAGAAAAGATTACAGGAGTATATGGGCTTGAGATATGGAATGAGAGAGAAGAAAGACTAATTGAGTTCTGCAATAAAATTCAGCTAGAAATAGCAAATAATCTATTCAAGAATCACAAGAGGAGGGAGCATACTTGGAAAAGGCCGGGAGGTACAGAAGATTTATGTCAGATTACATCATGAAGAGTAGCCTGAAGTTTAAAGGATTAGTCGGGAAAAATAGGTGAGCGAAGAAGTGGGATACGGAAGTACGAAGGAATGACAAGATACGCTTGAAGTTCCCTAAGCCTATAGATACAGCAGTAGGGAATAGCTCAGTAGATCGTTCAGTTTAAGAGGAATGGACATCTCTAAAAAGGGCAGCCACAAAAGTCGAAAAGAAAAACAGAAATACAAAGAAGGTAACTGCGAAGAAACCAAGGGTAATAGAAGAAATACTTCAGTTGGTCAATGAAAGAAGGAAGTACAAAAATGTTGAGCGAAATTTAAGAATACGGAAATACAAGTCGTTGAGGAATGAAATAAATAGGAAATGCAGGGACGCTAAGACGAAATGGTTGCATGAAAAATGTGAAGAAATCAAAAAAGAAATTATTGTCGGAAGGACTGACACATCTTTTAGGAAAGTCAAAAGAACCTCTGGTGAAATTGGTGTAACATTAAGAGTGCAATGGGAATTCCACCGTTATATACAGAGAAGAAAGCAGATGTGTGAAGAGCTACATCGAAGGCATCTACGAGAGGGAAGACTTGTTTGATGACGTGATAGGAGAAGAAACAAAGATTCGATTTAGAAGAGATAGGGGATCAGTATTAGAATCACAATTTAAAAGTGCTTTGGAGGGTGAAATAAGGCAGAGGGGATAGATATAATTCCATCAGAATTTCTAAAATCATTGGGGAAGTGGCAACAAAACGACTATTCAAGTTGATGTGTAGACTGTATGAGCCTGGCGACATACCATCTGACATTCGGAAAAATATCATCCATACAATTCTGAAGACTGTAAGAGTTGACAGGTGCAAGAATTATCGCACAATCTGCTTAACAGCTCATGCATCCAGGTTGCTGACAAGAACAATATACAGAAGAAAAATCAAGACACATTCATAGGTTTTGTCGACCTGGAAAAGGCGTTCAACAATGTAAAATGGTACAAGATGTTCGAAATTCTGAGAAACATGGCGTACGCTGTAGGGAGAGACGGGTAATATACAATATGTACAAGAGCCAAGGCGGAATAATAAGAGTGGACGATCAAGAACGAAGTGTTCGGATTAAAAAGGATGTAATCTGTAGCCCCTATTGTTCAATCAGCACATCTAAGAGGCAATGATGCAAATAAAAGAGAGATTCAGAAATGGAATTAACCTGATGTGAGTGAGGTCGGGTATGTCATACACGAGGTGTTTTGAAGTGCTGATTATTATTGAACGTCATTGTTACCACACAAATCTTGCTGTCACAGAGGCTGGAGGTAAGGAAAAGGGGGGAATATGCAGTGTTGAGTTTATTGTTGCGCCAGCATCAGAGGGAGATGCACGTGTGCAAAGGTGGCTAGGGTACGTCACACCCGACCTCGTAGTCGGTGATACATTTTTGAGCTGTCAGCAAGTTTATGAGATATAAAGTTGTTTATAGTGTTCTTCGATTTATTTTTAGATTTTATATTTCAAGATGTCTTATGGAGAAAATGAACGTCGGCTACAAGAACTACTAGAAGAAGTTTTAGAAAATTGTTCAAATACTAGTTCCTGTGACTCCGAGAGTGAAGAAGAGATTGATACAATTTCTCAATGAAGTGAAGAAAGTGATTCGGAGCAAAAGGGTATTTTGGCACTGGATGCTATTTTTTTTTAAATAAACCGTTTCATATAACCTTATACTAGTTTACAACTACACTGATCAGCCATAACATTATGACCATCTACACGCATGCTCAAAAATTAAGGATAATGGTGATACATGGTGAAACAATGCGCTGGTGGGCGGTTTGCGGATTTACATCATCTCGGGGTATAACCAGGCGGTGCATCTGACCTGCGGTCGTCGCACGGTGGCGCTGGCAGCAGTCCGCATATGCGGGGGTGTGTTGGTGTATGTCAGAGTATGGTGCAGCGAGTAAGTGTGCTGACGTTTTCAGACGTGCAAATGGTGACTTTGTGTTGAAAATGACTAAAAAAACACATATCGATGACGTTATGAGGGGTAGAATACTAGGGCGACTGGAGGCTGGTCAAACACAGCAGGTCATAGCACGGGTCCTCCGTGTGCCATAAAGTGTGATCTCAAGATTATGGCAACGATTCCAGCAGACAAGAAACGTGTCCAGGCGCTACAGTACGGGACGTCCACAGTGTACAACACCACAAGTACTGCTGGTAGCCTTGCTCGGGACCTTACTGCAGCCACAGGAACAGTTTTCTCCAGACACACAGTCTACAGACGATTGAACAGACATGTTTTATTCGCCCGGAGACCTGCAAGGGGCATTCCACTGGCCCCTGGTCACAGGAGAGCCCATAAAGCCTGGTGTCAAGAGCACAGTACATGGTCATTTGGACAGTGGTCCCAGGTTATGTTCACAGACGAGTCCAGGTGTAGTCTGAACAGTGATTCTCGCCGGGTTTCCATGTGGCGCGAAACCCCTTAATGTCCTTGAATGGGACCTGTATGGAGGTCGCGGTTTGATGGTGTGCGGTGGGATTATGATTGGTGCACGTATACCCTGAATGTCTTTGACAGAGGAACTGTAACAGGTCACGTGTATTGGGACGTCATTTTGCACCAGTATGTCCGCCTTTTCAGGGGTGCAGTGTGTCCCACCTTCTTCCTGATGGATGATAACGCACGACTCCACCGAGCTGCCATCGTGCAGGCGTACCTTGAAACAGAAGGTATCAGGTGAATGGAGTAGCCTGCCTGTTCTCCAGACCTAAACCCTATCGGGCACGTCTGGGATTCTCTCAGTCTACGTATCGCTGCACGTCTTCAAACCCCTGCGAGACTTCAAGAGCTCCGACAGGCACAGGGAGGCTATACCCCAGCAGCTGCTCGACCACCTGATCCAGAGTATAAAAACCCGTTGCTCGGCCTGTGTGCGTGTGCATGGTGATCATATCCCATACTGATAACGGGTACATGCGCAGGACACAGTGGCGTTTTGTAGCACTTGTGTTTCGGGACGGTTTTCTCAAGCTCTCACCAATGCCGTGGACTTACAGATCTGTGTCGTTTGTGTTCCCTATGTGCCTATGCCATTAGCGCCAGTTTTGTGTAGTGCCACGTTGTATGGCATCACATTCTGCAATTATCCTTAATTTATGAGCATGAGTGTACCTCACAGCTGGTATGTCAACGTTTAGCAAGGATAACAACGGCGACCCGTCGTGGCACGGCAGCAGAGAGGCCTCGGTAGGTCACTGGAGGGAGTCGGCACCAGATCTGCACACTCAAGTCACCTAATTGACGTAAATTCCTCCGAGGGGGGTGGTCAGCTCTGACGCCAAGTTCAATCACATCCCAGATGTGTTCGATCGGATTCGAATCTGGCGAGCTGGGGGCCAGCATATCAATTGGAAATCGCCACTGTGTTCCTCGAATCACTCCATCACACTCCTGGCATTTGTCACATTGCACATTATCTTATTGAAAAATGTCACTGCTGTCGGAAAACATGGTCGTCATGAAGGGGTGTACGTAGTGTGCAACAAGTGTACGATACACCTTGGCCGTCATAATGTCTTGCACGAGCTCCACTGGACCCATGGACGCCGACAGGAATGTTCCGTAGATCATAAAGAAGCCGCCTCCAGCTTGTCTCCGTCCCACAGTACCGGTGTCAAGGAACTGTTTCTATGGAAGACAATGGATTCGCGCTCTCCCATCAGCATGATGAAGAAGGTATCGGGGTTCATCAGACTATGCAACGCTCTGTCACTGCTCCACCATCCAGTGCCGATGGTCAGGTGTCAATTTCAGTCATAGTTGATGATGTCGTCGTGTTAACACTGGCACGTGCATCGGTCGTCGGCTGCGGTATCCTATCGTTAGGAGACATACTTTGCCCAGCATCAGCTTTTGATGTTAGTTTCACCCCAGTTCGTCACCTTTCCTGTTTTACCACACTATCCAGACTATAACGCCTGACATTTGTAATAAGGGATGGCCGTCCAATCCCATAACGTCTGTGTGTTGTTTCATGGTGGTTTCACCACACGTTGGAGACACACACCACAGCACTCCTCGAGTATCCGACAAGTCGTGAACTTTCCGAAACGGCCAAGCCAAGCCTCTGGGTCTTTGCAATGTGCCCTCAGTCAAACACATATATATAAGCGAGGTTTCTACGGCTGCCGCCGCCTCTCGCACCCCAATCTCCATCGTTCACGATCATTCCAGTCTCCTTCATTAAGACCTCTCGCCGCCATTGCTTCGTTGACGTCGTCTTTCCAGCATCTCGCAGGTCTACCGCGCTTTCTTCTTTGATGTGGAGTCCATTGCCATACCCGTTTTGGCCATCTTGTGTCTGACATTCGCTATATGTGACCATACCAGAGTAGGCGCTTCCTTCCTATGTAGTCTAGGATTGTGCTTTTGACATTCATAACTTCTCTGATCCTATCATTTCTAATATGGTCAAGTCTGGAGTATCCACAACTCTGTCTCCAGAAATCCATCTCGACAGCCAGCAGGCGATCTTTCTGCCTCTGAGTTAGTTCCCACAACTTCGCACCATATGTTGTGATACTTTCAATAATTGTGTGGTATATGGTATGTTTCGTTCTGCGCGTTATGTTTTTGTTCCAGAAAATACCATTTAGTTGTTTTATGGCTCGCTTGCTCTGGCCTATTTTATTGTTTACATCATCCATACTTCTACCATTGGACGACAGTGTCACTCCCAAGTACTTAAAATTATGACACCCTTTAACAGTATCAGAACCGAGCTGTAAGTCGTTAACAGTATTTTCTCCCACTTTCAGATATTCTGTTTTAGATACGTTTATGACAAGACCCCATTTTTCAAATTCTTCTTTTAATTTGCGGAGCTTGTAATTTGCATCTTCCTCATCTCCAGCTACTAACACTTGGTCGTCAGTAAAAAACAGAGTGAACAAGATCGCGTCGTCTATAGGGACACCCATTCCTCCGCATTTCCTTTTCCATGATTTTAGTGCCTCCTCTAGGTAGATCTTAAAGAGTGTAGGGGCAAGTATGCATCCCTGGCGTAGTCCCTTTGTCACCTCAAACTCTTGAGATAGTTGATTTCTCACTTTAACAACTTCGCACAACCTTGGTAGAGGAGTCTGATAGCTTTCACATAGCTCGGTGACACACCATTATCCATTAGACTTGTCTATAGCTTGTTCTGTGGAACTGTGGCATGAGCTTTCTGGAGGTCTACAAAGACAAAGTGGATTGTAAGGCCACTTGCTGTCCTTTTCTCCACTAGGTTTAAGAGGGTAAATACTCCATCAGTACAGGAGGGACCAGATCTGAATCCATTTTGTTCTTCAGATTCAGTTATTTCTTCTTCTATCCTCTTTTTAGGATACGGCCATAGCCTCTCACCATGGATGGCATCACACTAATACCACGATAGTTTGCACAATTCCTCCTGTTGCCCTTCTTAAATATTGATGTAATTGTTGCCTTTTTCCACTCCTGTTGGGCTTCGTCACCTCTAAGGCATTTGTCAAAAATCACTGTCAATATGTCAAAGAGTTTTGACGGTGCTGCTTTAACCAGTTCTATATAAATTAATCCTGGACCTGGCGACTTTCTGTTTTTCATGGCATTATATTGCATTTTGGACTTCCTTTGGGGTTATCGGTGGTGTTGTGGTCTTAGTTCCTGAGACTGATTTGATGCAGCTCTCCATGCTACTCTATCCTGTGCAAGATTCTTCATCTCCCAGTACCTACTGCAGCCTACATCCTTCTGAATCTGCTTAGTGTATTCATCTCTTGGTCTCCCTCTACGATTTTTACCCTCCACGCTGCCCTCCAATACTAAATTGGTTATCCCTCGATGTCCTACCAACCGATCCCTTCTTCTAGTCAAGTTGTGCCACAAGCTCCTCTTCTCCCCAATTCTATTCAGTACCTCCTCATTAGTTATGTGATCTACCCATCTAATCTTCAGCATTCTTCTGTAGCACCACATTCCGAAAGCTTTTATTCTCTTCTTGTCCAAACTATTTATCGTCCATGTTTCAAATCCATACATGGCTACACTCCATACAAATACTTTCAGAAACGACTTCCTGACATTTAAATCTATACTCGATGTTAACAAATTTCTGTTGTTCAGAAACGCTTTCCTTGCCATTGCCAGTCTACATTTTATATCCTCTCCACTTCGACCATCGTCAGTTATTTTGCTCCCCAAATAGCAAAACTTCATCACTACTTTAAGTGTCTCATTACCTAATCTAATTCCCTCAGCATCACCCGACTTAATTAGACTACATTCCATTATCCTCGTTTTGCTTTTGTTGATGTTCATCTTATATCCTCCTTTTAAGACACTGTCTATTATGTTCAACCGATCTTCCAAGTCGTTTGCTCTCTCTGACAGAATTACAATGTCATCGGCGAACATTAAAGTTTTTATTTCTTCTCCCTGGATTTTAATACCTACTCCAAACTTTTCTTTCGTTTCCTTTATTGCTTGCTCAATATACAGACTGAACAACATCGAGGATAGGCTACAACCCTGTCTCACTTATTAAACTGATAGTTTGGTAATTTTCACATCTGTCAACACCTGCTTTCTTTGGGATTGGAATTATCATATTCTTCTTGAAGTCTGAGGGTATTTCACCTGTCTCATACATCTTGCTCACCAGATGGTAGAGTTTTGTCAGGACTGGCTCTCCCAAGGCCGTCAGTAGTTCCAATGGAATGTTGTCTACTCCGGGGGCCTTGTTTCGAATCAGGTCTTTCAGTGCTCTGTCAAACTCTTCACGCAGTATCGTATCTCCCATTTCGTCTTCATCTACATCCTCTTCCATTTCCATAATATTGTCCTCAAGTACGTCGCCCTTGTATAGACCCTCTATACAGGGTGAGTCACCTAACATTACCGCTGGATATATTTCGTAAACCACATCAAATACTGACGAATCGATTCCACAGACAGAACGTGAGGAGAGGGAATAGTGTAATTGGTTAATACAAACCATAAAAAAACGCACGGAAGTATGTTTTTTAACACAAACCTACGTTTTTTTTAATGGAACCCTGTTAGTTTTGTTAGAACATCTGAACATATAAACAAATACGTAATCAATGCCGCTTGGTGCGTTGTAAAATGTTAACTACATCCGGAGATATTGTAACCTAAAGTTGACGCTTGAGTACCACTCCTCCGCTGTTCGATCGTGTGTATCGGAGAGCACCGAATTACGTAGGGACCCAAAGGGAACGGTGATGGACCTTAGGAACAGAAGAGACTTGAACAGCACATTACGTCCACATGCTAACACCTTTTTATTGGTCTTTTTCACAGACGCACATGTACATTACCATGAGGGGTGAGGTGCACGTACACACGTGGTTTCCGTTTTCAATTACGGAGTGGAGTAGAGTGTGTCCCGATATGTCAGGCCAATAGATGTTCAATGTGGTGGCCATCATTTGCTGCACACAATTGCAATCACTGGCGTAATGAATGTCGTACACGCCGCAGTACATCTGGTGTAATGTCGCCGCAGGCTGCCACAATACGTTGTTTCATATCCT
The DNA here is from genome assembly GCF_023864275.1 of Schistocerca cancellata. Taxonomy (NCBI): domain Eukaryota; kingdom Metazoa; phylum Arthropoda; class Insecta; order Orthoptera; family Acrididae; genus Schistocerca; species Schistocerca cancellata. The sequence continues at coordinate 196,275,447 of NC_064628.1, forward strand.
CTGGGGTTGTAGGCACATCTCGGTACACATTCTCATTTAACGTACCCCACAGAAAGAAGTCCAGAGGTGTAAGATCAGGAGAACGGGCTGGCCAATTTATGCGTCCTCCACGTCCTATGAAACGCCCGTCGAACATCCTGTCAAGGGTCATCCTAGTGTTAATTGCGGAATGTGCAGGTGCACCATCATGCTGATACCACATACGTCGACGCGTTTCCGGTGGGACATTTTCGAGCAACGTTGGCAGATCATTCTGTAGAAACGCGATGTATGTTGCAGCTGTTTGGGCCCCTGCAATGAAGTGAGGACCAATGAGGTGGTTGCCAATGATTCCGCACCATACATTTACAGTCCACGGTCGCTGTCGCTCTACCTGTCTGAGCCAGCGAGGATTGTCCACGGACCAGTAATGTATGTTCCGTAGATTCACTGCCCCGTGGTTTGTGAAACCCGCTTCATCGGTAAACAGGTAGAACTGCAACGCATTCTCTGTTAATGCCCATTGACAGAATTGCACTCGATGATTAAAGTCATCACCATGTAATTGGTGATGTAGCGACACATGAAACGGGTGAAAGCGGTGACGATGCAGTATGCGCATGACACTACTTTGACTCAGTCCACCGGCTCTCGCAATGTCCCGTGTACTCATGTGTGGGTTCATGGCAACAGCAGCTAACACACTAACTGCACCCGCTTCTCCTGTGACGGGCCTGTTACGGACCCGTTTGCTGCTACCATACCTGTTGCATACAGTTGGCGGTAGATATTTTGCAATGTGCGGCACGTTGGATGCTGTCTGTCCGGTTACCGTTCTGCATACACCCTGCAGGCTTCAGCTGCATTTCGTCGACACTCGCCATAGATGAGTATCATCTCCGCCTTTTCAGAGTTCGAATACACCATGGTCACAGTTCCTACAACACTACACTATCACAGACATCTGGTAACACGGTGTACTACAGTTGGTCTGCGTGCGGAGACGAATGCAGAATAACAATAGCAACAAGCGCTACATGCGGGCACTGCGACAGCTAGACCTAACCACAACAGTGCACTACAGCCACACTCGTAAACACGGTCGTCATCGTAAACATGTCCCTGCAGATGCTGCTCGCCGACCGTGGCCGGTGTTTGTTACAACACGCAACTGAACGTCGGAGGTATCAAGCGTCAACTTTAGGTTACGATATCTCCGGATGTAGTTAACGTTTTACAATGCAACAAACGGCACTGATTACGTATTTGTTTATATGTTCAGATGTGCTAACAAAACTAACGTGGTTCCATTTAAAAAACGTAGGTTTGTGTTAAAAAACATACTTCCGTGCATTTTTGTATGGTTTGTATTAAACAATTACACTAGCCCCTCTCCTCACGTTCGGTCTGTGGAATCGGTTCGTCAGTGGCCGGCCGGAGTGGCCGTGGGCTTCTAGGCGCTACAGTCTGGAACCGAGCGACCGCTCCGGTCGCAGGTTCGAATCCTGCCTCGGGCATGGATGTGTGTGATGTCCTTAGGTTAGTTAGGTTTAATTAGTTCTATGTTCTAGGCGACTGATGACCTCAGAAGTTAAGTCGCATAGTGCTCAGAGCCATTTGAACCATTTGGTTCGTCAGTATTTGATGTGGTTTACGAAATAATCCAGCGGTAACGTTAGGTGACTCACCCTGTATACTTCTTCCACCTTTCTGCTTTCCCTTCTGTGCTTAGAACTGGGTTTCCATCAAAGCTCTTGATATTCATGCAAGATGTAATTTCTTAGACTTTCCCGGCGATTTGATGACATCTCGTGGAAATCGGATTTCCTGCAGGATATCAGCGTCTTCCAAACACGATATTTCGACGTCATTACTTGACGTCTTCATCAGGTGTTCCCTGAGACTGGCTGCTTGCTGGACCGGGTCGCATATTTATGGCTGCCCGGTGCCTGGTGTTCTGTTTGCCGTTCCCTAGTCGGTCCGCGCCCGCGGGTCGCGCTAGAGCGACAGGATAGCATTCCCGCATTCCCGCTCACGCCGCGGTGAGGTACGCATAGCTGACTGTCGCTGTTGCTACTAGAGATGCCTGGACGCGGAAGGGGACGCAAAGCTGCTGCCTTGGCGGAGTTGCTGCTCACGATAGCAGGGACTTCCGGCAAGAAGAAGAGGAAGACTGCAGCGCAGTGCTTTCGCTGCCAAAAGCTTGGCCACGTCGCCAAGCACTGCAGCGGAGCAGTTGCGTGTTTGAAGTGTGCGCAAGTACACGACACACGTGACTGCAAGAAGCAGAAGGACGCCCCCTGCACCTGCGCCAACTGCGGTGGCGCACACGCGGCCAACGCCCGTTCCTGCGCCTACAGAAGAAATTGGCGCGGACCGGAGAAGAAGACGCAGAAGCAAGTGACCACCACACACGAAGAGGTGGTCACTGGCACAGAAGACGTCGTCACCAGGCGCCTTAACGACGCCGTACAAGAAGCCATGTCCGCCTTCAAATCCGCCATGGCGGAAGAGAGGGCGGCCATGCTGGCGGAACTGGGCGAGGCTCGGCGTCAGATTGCTGTGCTGACGCAAGAGCTTCGCTCAGTCAAGGCAGCTTCCGCCACAACAGTCGACACAACCACCCAGGCGACTCCTCCACGCGTGGAGTTGGCGACGGTGGCCACGCAGACCGACGAGCCTGCCGAAGGGGAGACAACACAACACACGACGGACACCGAAGCAGCAGCGCAAGAAGAAAAGTGGGAAGAAGTCCCATTCCTCCCGCTTCCAGATATGTACAGCGCAAGCGCTGTAACGCAGAAGATCGCTGCATCGCTTCGCGATGGCACATACCCCCACCACGACAACCCATATCCTTTCGTTCCACCTAACCATCCTAAACCTCAACTCCCACATCGCCCACTAGGGTATCCAGAAGGCCTTCTTGGTCTTTCTAGGGAGGAGTTCAATCTGATTGACTCCTACCCTATCTTCACAGAGTGGCTAATGCGCTGTATCATCATCGCTCTGGTCAACGGAGAATACGATAAAGCGGGATGCATTTCGCACAATATCCCAACCGAGGAAGAGCCTTCAGCAACAGCCAAGAAGAAGAAGAAAAATCGTCACACCGACAAGTACAGGAAATAGGTCACCGGCACTCCTTGCCAGTCCAGAAATGCCTACCAGTACAGAAAGAAGATTCGTCAAGATTCCCAGTGGAGTAAAGGCCAACAGGCCACAAACTTCCAACCGAACCTCCTCACAGTGAGGAAGTCATAAAAGGAGCAGCAGCAGCAGCAAGCAGCCAGTCTCAGGGAACACCTGATGAAGACGTCAAGTAATGACGTCGAAATATCGTGTTTGGAAGACGCTGATATCCGGCAGAAAACCCGATTTCCACGAGATGGTTCTCCTTTCTCCAAAGGTCTCTTTAATTTTCCTGTAAGCAGTATCTATTTTACCCCTAGTGAGATAAGCCTGTACATCCTTACATTTGTCCTCTAGCCATCCATGCTTAGCCATTTTGCACTTCCTGTCGATCTCATTTTTGAGACGTTTGTATTCCTTTTTGCCTGCTTCATTTACTGCATTTTTATATTTTCTCCTTTCATCAATTAAATTCAATATTTCTTCTGTTACCCAAGGGTTTCTACTAGCCCTTGTGTTTTTACCTATTTGATCCTCTGCTGCCTTCACTATTTCATCCCTCAAAGCTACCCATTCTTCTTCTACAGTATTTCTTTCCCCCATTCCTGTCAATTGTTCCCTTATGCTCTCCCTGAAACTCTGTACAACCTCTGGTTCTTTCAGTTTATCCAGGTCCCATCTCCTTAAATTCCCACCTTTTTGCAGTTTCTTCAGTTTTAATCTATAGTTCATAACCAATAGATTGTGGTCAGAGTCCACATCTGCCCCTGGAAATGTCCTACAATTTAAAACCTGGTTCCTAAATCTCTGTCTTACCATTATATAATCTATCTGATACCTTTCAGTATCTCCAGGGTTCTTCCATGTATACAACCTTCTTTCATGATCCTTGAACCAAGTGTTAGCTATGATTAAGTTATGCTGTGCGCAAAATTCTACCAGACGGCTTCCTCTTTCATTTCTTAGCCCCAGTCCATATTCACCCACTATGTTTCCTTCTCTCCCTTTTCCTACTGACGAATTCCAGTCACCCATAACTATTAAATTTTCGTCTCCCTTCACTACCTGAATAATTTCTTTTATCTCATCATACATTTCATCAATTTCTTCGTCATATGCGGAGCTAGTTGGCATATAAACTTGTACTACTGTAGTAGGCGTGGGCTTTGTGTCTATCTTGGCCACAATAATGCGTTCGCCCGCATCTCGTGGTCGTGCGGTAGCGTTCTCGCTTCCCACGCCCGGGTTCCCGGGTTCGATTCCCGGCGGGGTCAGGGATTTTCTCTGCCTCGTGATGGCTGGGTGTTGTGTGCTGTCCTTAGGTTAGTTAGGTTTAAGTAGTTCTAAGTTCTAGGGGACTTATGACCACAGCAGTTGAGTCCCATAGTGCTCAGAGCCATTTGAACCAATAATGCGTTCACTATGCTGTTTGTAGTAGCTTACCCGTACTCCTATTTTTTTATTCATTATTAAACCTACACCTGCATTACCCCTATTTGCTTTTGTATTTATAACTCTGTATTCACCTGACCAAAAGTCTTTTTCCTCCTGCCACCGAACTTCACTAATTCCCACTATATCTAACCTCAACCTATCCATTTCCCTTTTTAAATTTTCTAACCTACCTGCCCGATAAAGGGATCTGACATTCCACGCTCCGATCCGTAGAACGCCAGTTTTCTTTCTCCCGATAACGATGTCCTCTTGAGTAGTCCCCGCCCGGAGATCCGAATGGGAGACTATTTTACCTCCGGAATATTTTACCCAAGAGGACACAATCATCATTTAATCATACAGTAAAGCTGCATCCCCTCGGGAAAAATTACGGCTGTAGTTTCCCCTTGCTTTCAGCCGTTCGCAGTACCAGAACAGCAAGGCCATTTTGGTTAGTGTTACAAGGCCAGATCAGTCAATCATCCAGACTGTTGCCCCTACAACTACTGAAAAGGCTGCTGCCCCTCTTCAGGAACCACAGGTTTGTCTGGCCTCTCATCAGATACCCCTGCGTTGTGGTTGCACCTACGGTACGGCTATCTGTATCGTTCAGACACGCAAGCCTCCCCACCAACGGCAAGGTCATGGTTCATGGGGGGTGGTATATTATCATTAGTGATTTCAATGCCTGATGGGTTCTCAGTGAATGCAGGTCTGTTCTCAGTTAATAGTCCTTGGTAGTGTTGTACCCATTCCTGCATGCTAATGAGATTTTATATCCTGTTCAGTATTAACATTTAACAGAAGGAACTGCATGTCATGGTCTGAGAGGCCATTGACTATTGGTTTTGTAATATAATTTTGTTCATTGGACTTTTCTATAAAGATATTATCAATGGCTGTCTGTGAGCAATTGGCTACCCTAGTGGGGAACTTTACAGTGGGAATTAAGTTGAATGATAGTGTTACTAACTTAAATAAGTTCTTATTGGGAGAGTCTTTAAGGAAATCTACATTGAAATCACCAGCAACCACTATTTCTTTGTTTTTGGTTGTTAAATGGGCCAGTACAACTTCAAGGTGGTTTATGAACAGGTTAAAGTTACCCGCAGGTGCTCGACATACAGTTAATATTATGAAGGATTTTTTGTGAAATTCTACTTCTGTTGCACATGCTTCCATATGCTGTTCTAGGCTAAATTTACGAATGTCTATGTTCTTAAATTTATGACAGTTCCTGATGAATGTGGCAACTCCTCCTTTCTCCATTTCTGATCTACAAAAGTGAGATGCTAACCTAAACCCTGTAACACTTAAAAGTTCTATACCAGTGGTCACATGATGTTCAGAGAGGCAGATTATGTCAGCTGGGTTTGAAGACTCTAACTCATCTATGCAGATAGTTAATTCATTAATTTTATTTCTCAGTCCTCGAATATTTTGATGCAATAAAGATAACTGACATTTCACATTGACTGAGTTAAAATTGGATAGAGTTAAAATATATGCTGACTGTTGAAAATTCTTAAGCAATAGCTGTTTATGCTGATGTAATAAGCTATAATTATGTCTTTTGGTTTCTTTCTCATACTGAAGGTTTGTCTCAGTTCTAACCTCTTTAGTTTCTTTCTGTCCTTCCTACCTTGAAAGGGTCTTTTCTGAACACTATAACCACTGGTATTTTACCACTCATGACAGTGCCTCCCTCCTTTAACTTTCCTGCTATTTTCTCAGCCAATTTACCCATCCCCTTCCTGTTGAGGTGAAGGCTATGCCTAGTATAGTCCCACCTATTGAGAGAATCAACAGGAACCACACCAATGTGTGACCCTGCACCCGACATAAGCAGCCGTTCCAGCTCCAAATTAACTCTCTTGACAGAAGAGTTCAAATGAAGTCGATCATAGCGCCCAAGAACAGATACCAACTCAATGCTAGTATGCTTCGATGCTGATGCAATCTTTGCCAGGTCACACTCTATACTGTACCCAGGATCTCTGTCAATACTGTTACCTGCCCCACCCACTATAACCAAGATGTCTTCCTTAGTGAAATATTTGCAAAGTGATCCTAAATCCACTGTCACCTGCTCCAGACCAGCACTAGGTTTAAAAAATTGGTGACCTGGTAGTCTGATCCTAGTTCATCCTGTCATCCTGCAAAAGTTGGCCAACACCTCTTCCATGCGAACTACCTAACAACAACACTTTCTTTCTTTTTACTGATTTCCCTACATTCTTACTTTTCAATTTGCCGCTGAAAGTTTGTTGTGCCCTGTCTACACCTGCAACTGCTTGAGGCTCACCAGCTTCTAACTGAAGCAACAGGTCAAATCTATTTTCCACATCCACCACGAAGCTGTCAGACAAAGTTCTAGGCCTGATCCTCCTGTTGCCTGTTGCCACTTCCCACCTCTCTTTACCCTTCTCCCTCCTTAACCTGTCAAGATCTCCCCTGGCCTTGTCTAACTCAGCCTGAAGGGCGGCAATTTTCCCCTCCTGTTCTAGTATCTTCCTATCTCTACTACAAATCCTACAAAACCAGTGATGAGTCTCATTTACTTCCCCTATTCCCACTCCACTACAGTCACCCACATGGAAAAAACTACAGCACCCATCACACCAAAGCCCCGACTTAACAATTCTACGGCAAGTCAAACACTTTTCACTCATGATAAACGTAATAGCTTATCAAGAATAAGTCAGTTAAATTACAGATAAACACGAAAATATGGTTCCACGAATTTGACCTATACGCAACTGTGTCTAAACAAAAACAACAGTGCAAAGTTTATGAAACAACAACTTAAACTTTACGCTACTTTCCGGAAATGCTAGTTAAATAATGAAGAGGTACGCTATGTTAAATTGCTGGAGAGAGCAAGGAACAACTAAACGAAATTCTATACATTTGCTGCGGCAAAACGTAAACAGAATATACGACTGTAAGATCTTTTCGCGTTTTCTGCTATATTACGTAAAAAAAGTGAAACCTTTAATGGTACACTTAAAAGGCACACTAGTACACCTATTTACCACTTAATCAGTACTAAACTATATGTTTTATGATCTAAAATGATTTATCTTTACGAGAACACCAAAACTCGCGCTAGTCGCCGGCCTGCAGGGCTTTACGGGTTTACGGGTATATGTAGATAGTAGGTCGGTGGTCACAATGTTCTGGCTGATCAGTGAATAGAATGTACTACATATTAGATTAGATTAGATTAGATTAATACTAGTTCCATGGATCATGAATACGATATTTCGTAATGATGTGGAACGAGTCGAATTTTCCAATACATGACATAATTAGGTTAATTTAACAACATACTTAAGTTAATATAACAACTTTATTTTTTGTGTGTTTTTTATTTTTCTTTATTTTTTATTTTTATTTTTATTTTTTTTTATTTTTTAATAATTTTTTTTCTTAATTTATATCTAAAAATTCCTCTATGGAGTAGAAGGAGTTGTCATTCAGAAATTCTTTTAATTTCTTCTTAAATACTTGTTGGTTATCTGTCAGACTTTTGATACTATTTGGTAAGTGACCAAAGACTTTAGTGCCAGTATAATTCACCCCTTTCTGTGCCAAAGTTAGATTTAATCTTGAATAGTGAAGATCGTCCTTTCTCCTAGTATTGTAGTTATGCACACTGCTATTACTTTTGAATTGGGTTTGGTTGTTAATAACAAATTTCATAAGAGAGTACATATACTGAGAAGCTACTGTGAATATCCCTAGATCCTTAAATAAATGTCTGCAGGATGATCTTGGGTGGACTCCAGCTATTATTCTGATTACACGCTTTTGTGCAATAAATACTTTATTCCTCAGTGATGAATTACCCCAAAATATGATGCCATATGAAAGCAATGAGTGAAAATAGGCGTAGTAAGCTAACTTACTAAGATGTTTATCACCAAAATTTGCAATGACCCTTATTGCATAAGTAGCTGAACTCAAACGTTTCAGCAGATCATCAATGTGTTTCTTCCAATTTAATCTCTCATCAATGGACATACCTAAAAATTTGGAACATTCTACCTTAGCTATATGCTTCTGATTAAGGTCTATATTTATTAATGGCGTCATACCATTCCCTGTACGGAACTGTATGTACTGTGTCTTATCAAAATTCAGTGAGAGTCCGTTTACAAGGAACCACTTAGTAATTTTCTGAAAGACAGTATTGACAATTTCATCAGATAATTCTTGTTTCTCAGGTGTGATTACTATAATTGTATCATCAGCAAAGAGAACTAACTTTGCCTCTTCATGAATATAGAATGGCAAGTCATTAATATATAATAAGAACAACAAAGGACCCAAGACTGACCCTTGTGGAACCCCATTCTTGATAGTTCCCCAGTTTGAGGAATGTGCTGATCTTTGCATGTTACGAGAACTACTTATTTCAACTTTCTGCACTCTTCCAGTTAGGTGATACAGCTCATGTTTAGGAGACAGACTGCCGCCAAACTTTTTTGTAGTGTCTGAAAAAAACACAGTTATGGTGTTACATTAATTTGAAACTATATTGTACAACTGTGTTATTATTAACATTTAAGGAAACGTAAAACAAAGAGAACGTAAAAGAAACTATGCTAAGATCATATTATCATATTTAGAATTATATGGGATGAATAGATAAAAATAACCATAATTAAATGAATGTGTCTCCGACTTTTCTATTCAGTCTGGCAGTTAAAATACAATTTAGCTGTATGTAGGCACTTTCGAAAATACCTCGACGACTACACCTGTTTGAATGGGCAGAATATTGGATTTCTTTTTGCGTGTTTTATGCATAGTAAACTGTGAAATTATTTTCGGAGATGATTTAATAACAGGCTTCAGTCATTATAGTCAATTGTAGTGTACTTATTTACAGTTCCGCAGTTGTGGAGCATGAAAACTTTCACAGCCTAGTTGCCGTTTACAGTCTGTTATTCTGCCTGTATGATAATGTCAAATAACAAAATTGCTTTGAGGATTACTCTGCTAAAGTTAAAATACTCCTACTGCTGTGGCTTCCACTTACCGTAATTAAAAATATGAAAATGGTAGCGACGACTTGCCATTAATGTCAGATTTTCATTTAATTGAAACAGCAGCAGGTACAAGCTAAAAATCATTCCATTTCAAAACTGAGAGTGAACTAATCTGGTTCTTGTAAGAGGAGGAGCAGTGATAGACCAACCCAAAATATAACCAGAACGAATAAAGATATCGAGATTCGGTTCTCACTAACTTATAATGCACAATGCGGCGAATTTTCTGACGTAAGTAAGTAACGTTTAATGGTACCGAAATATGGAACAGAATCGCTTTTATAATGGAATTTGATACTTTTTACGGTTCTGGAAAGACTCTTCGAAGAGGACTTAGGACATAAGATGTGTGGAAGTTGATCAAACAGTAGCAAAGTAACAGCACCATAATCCTCTGTTCCATCGTCAGAAGAAGAGGTCTTACTAACTGCACCAAATATAAGGAAATACGAACACATAGTCTGTGGTAATAGTACTGCAGGTGAGAGATTTCGTTTCACTGTAGCAGACGGAAAATGCTACGCACCTTATAATGTTGCTCATGTGTGTGAAAACCGTGGAAAACAGTGGATATTTAACATATACAAAGAGGGGTTGCTCACGAATGGTCACAGGTTTGTTGTAGCCCATGGTAGGATGTAGTGGAAATGCTGAAAAACGTACACTGCCAGAAAGCCCGAAAATAGACGAAATCTATAACGTGAAACCCTACTTGCGAAGTTCCAAGAACTACAGCTGAGTAAGGTACGTGGAACATGTATCAATCCCGTACGTATCGTTCCCTTAGCGTCAGTGAAGGTAAGATAAGTTACAGTGCGCGCAGAAGCATTTAAACGCTCAGCCCTCCGTGCATTCCATACTCAACTGGAGTGGGAAGAAAATTTAATATATCGTACAATGGGGGACACCCTCTGCCACGCACTTCACATTGATTGGTTTATTATGGATGTAGATACAGATCTGGTGCCAGCACATAGCTTTCATCTCTCGAGTTACTAAGTTGATCAGTCCCATTTGATAATCGACTCCCCCTTCCTCATTGAAATTGCCATCTCTACTTTTCTACCGCCTTGATTCCATATTTCTTCTATTATTTGGATTAGAGCTTTTAACCTCGAGGAAGACCTGCAGCAGCTTTACATTGTAGTGCCCCTGGAGTCAGAGGTGCGAGGCTGTGCAGATCGCATTCCTGAAACCCTGTTCATGATGATTTACCCGTCGACAGTATACATCTTCTATTATGATTCCACCTTTCTCCTGTGCTCTATACTATCCCACTGCTCTACGACGCACACAATCGATGCTCAATGTTTGCCAAAATTTCTTCTTGCACTTTGATATTTACTTTCATAATAAATATGTGGTTCTTATTACTTTAACATTCACGAAACAAATTAATTTTTATATAGACACAGGAACTCGTTAAGGAACGTGCACGTATTTTTTTCAGCCGTCGCCAGCTGACTGTCTATGCACTGTTCATGACCTAAATGAATCGTTTAAGCACATTATGAAAGCAAAAACAACTTAAGAAGAACCCCTTTTTTTTAAATGTGTTGTAGTGATAGCTGATAAATTTTAGTTACAATGAAATATCTTTCTTTTTATCCACTCTGCCTAGTTCCTGATAGTGTAATGTAAATGTACCACAGGAATGTTACATTATGATGCCATACGAAGTTACAAACTGCAGCTGCTAGAGATCGCTGTCAATACACTGGCTATAACCTTTAGCCATATGGGACAGTAGGAATACAACTCGTCACCTTGGGAGTTGTTCGCAACAGTATTTGCCATATTTACTTGCTCCTTCTCTGAAAGGTCAGTACGAGCAGACATTAAGAGAGAGCTATTGAAGACTCCAGCCTACAGGTATAATAACGTAAATTACAGTTTTACTTGTTTGGTGTAATAAAATGCAAAATGAACGATCACAGAAGACATAAATCTCATCCGCGTTAGAAATCGCCACGCTGTATGTAAAAACCGAGTAAGGTTAGAGTTGGCCCGGTCCACGATGATGCCGTTAGGGGTAGAGCACAGGCACGGATTAGGGAAGGATGGGAAAGGAAATCGGCCGTGCCCTTTCTAAGGAACTATCATAGCATTTGCCTCAAGTGATCTCGAGAAATCAAGGAAAACCTAAAGCTGAAAGGCTGGATCAGCGTTTGAGAATCAGGTGGATTGTTTGGAAAACGGGCTAAACTGGCTTAGCAGATTTGCTGTTCTCTCGCCCTTCAGTCGAACTCGTGATACGTACTGACAAGTGCAAGTTACCTGCAGTTCCTTTTTTTACCAAAAGAAAGTACTTAGAAATCGGTAAATGGATTCTAAATGGAGTAGACAATCAAGCTGCCATATAGCATAGACTTTATTACTCTCGTATCTCACTAAAAAAAGGAAACAAATAGTTTACGCTAGTTACGTCTCACGGTCGTCCACCGCGTGTGCAGCACCAGCCGATCGGGACAGTTTATAACAAACACTGATTTTAAACAGCGCAACGGTGCGCTCCCTATAGTTTAGGCCAAATACAGGGAGTCGTGGCGGGCAACACACACACAAGAATCTCCATTAATTATTGCACTGAATTTAATGTGCCTCATATTTGTCTTCTGAGGGGAATAATTACTCGAAAGGGGAGCAAGAGATGAAATTATATGTTTGTGCAGAAATTATCATTAATACTAGCAAATTGGTATTGTAGTTCACATCCCATATCGAATATACAAACTAACATTGAATCATCAGTGAAGTTATACTCTCACTTATACAATCATTATATTAGGAACAAAGATTTCAAGGCAAACCAGCGTAGTGAATTCAAAGATAAGGACAAGAAAAACTGAAATTTCACGAAAGGAGGACAATCCTGCATCAATATTTAAATATAACTACATGTAACTTAACAAATGAAGGAAATAGTTTATTCCACCACCACAGAAACCAAAAGGAGAGCCAGAGAGGTTCCAATCAAAACCTTCGCATTAAAAATGATAAATCTCGTAACTGTAGTTCTGTTAGAGAAATATTATCCAAAATGAAGATCGATCTGCATGAAAATAAGTAATCTGCATAACAAGATACCTTATGCTTGCAATACCGCTACTGTATTCACAAGTGGTGGTGAAACTGCACAGACCGTCGTTTTTAAAAATGGAAAAAAGATTCCCAGATTCTTCGATCTGATTTGTGTCATATCACAGCAAGAAGGTGAGTGATTGCTGAAGACAGTTACTCAAATAAATAGGTACAGGCTATATACTATTTTTCACACATGATTTGTCACACAGAAATCTTAATCAGGTTAGAGCACATAAGTGATCTAAATCAGTATCGCAATTCTCGCGAATTTAAAAAATACATCACTACTAAGCAAAACACTGTACATATTCAATCAAAGAGAGACGAACAAACATTACTAACGAAACGAAAAATAAAGACTCACAGACATTTTTCGAAATAAATGAAATGATCTCATCATAACTGATACAAAAACCTACCCGCACCAACCGGAACAAATGCCAAGAACATTAAGCCATACCAGGTTGGCGGTAGGATCCAGAGTGTCGCTTCAAAAAAACGCTAGCTTTGGAGATGCCTCAGCGGTTGGTACTTTTGTTTTGAGCTGGTAAAGAAGGGCCATGTCCCGACGTTTGGCGAGAATGTGCGGTAAGCGCACTTTTTCTTATAGAATCAAACTTGTCAAATTCTATAAACGAGCCAGCCAATGGCAGATCGCCGTGACGGCCAGTGGTTTTTCTTTTTTTTTTCCAGTGGCGGTCAAAACTCTCTCTTGTTCTAACCTCCTCTTCTCAGAGGAGCACTTGCAACCAACGTCCGAAATTATATGCTGGATATATTCCAATCTCTGTCTTCCTCTACAGTTTTTGACCTCTACAGCTCTAGTACCATGGAAGTCATTCCCTGATGTAACAAATGTCCTGTCATCCTGTTCCTCCTTGTCATTGTTTTCCACATTTTACTTTCATCTCCGATTCTGCGTAGAACATCCTCATTCCTTACCTTACCGATCCACCTAATTTTCAACATTCGTCTGTAGTACCACATCTCAAATGCTTCGATTGTCTTCTGTTCCGGTTTCTCCACAGTCCATGTTCCACTGCCATACAATGCTATGCTCCAGACGTACATTTTCAGAAATTTCTTCCTCAAATTAAGGTCGATTTTTGAGACTAGTAAACTTCTCTTGGCCAGGAAGGCACTTTTTCGCCATAGCTAGTCTGATTTTGATGTCCTCCTTGCTCCGTCCGTCATTGGTTATTTTGCTGCCTAGGTTGTAGAATTCCTTAACTTCATCTACTTCGTGACCGTCAATCCCGGAGTTAAGTTTCTCTTTCTTCTTATTTTTGCTACTTCTCATTACCTTCGTCTTTCTTCGATTCACTCTCAGTCCATATTCTGTACTCATTAGACTGTTCATTCCATTCAGCAGATCATGTAATTCTTCTTCACTTTCACTCAGGATAGCAATGTCATCAGCGAATCCTATCATTGATATTCTTCCATCTGGAATTTTAATTTCACTCATGAATCTTCCTGTTATTTCCATCGTTGCATCTTCGATGAACACATTGAACAGTACGGCCGAGGGCTACACCCCTGTCTTACATATTTTTTAATCCTAGCACTTCGTCCTTGATCGTCCACTCTTATTATTCCGTCTTGGCTCTTGTACATATTGTATATTACCCGTCTCTCCCTACAGCTTACCCCATGTTTCTCAGAATTTCAAACATCTTGTGCCATTTTACATTGTTGAACAGCTTTTGCAGGTGGACAAATCCTACGAACGTGTCTTGATTTTTCTTTAGTCTTGTCTCCATTATTAGCCGTAACGTCAGAATTTCCCCTCTCGTGTCTTTAGCTTTTCTAAACACAAACTGATCGTCATCTAGCGCATCCTCAATTTTCTTATCCATTTTTCTGTGTACTATTCTTTTCAGCAACCTGGATGCATGAGCTGTTAAGCTAATATTCCGATAATTCTCGCACTTGGCAGCTCTTGCAGTCTTCGGGATTGAGTGGATGATGTATTTCCGAAACTCAGATGGTAACACTCCAGACTCATACATTTTGCAGACCAATCTGAATAATCGGTTCGTAGTCACTTTCCCCAACAATGTTAGAAATTCTGATGGAATGTTATCTATCCCTTCTCCTTACTTGATCTTAAGTCCTCCAAAGCTCTCTTAAATTGTGATTTTAATAATGCATCCCCCATCTTTTCTAAATCGATTTCTGTGTCTTCTTCTATCACATCTGATAATTATTCACCCTCATAGAGGCCTTCGGTGTACTCTTTCCACCATCTGCTCTTTCCTCTGTATTTAACAGTGGTATTACCGTTGCACTCTTAGTGTTATCACTCTTGTTTTTAATTTCACTGAAGGCTGTTTTGACTTTCCTATAAGCTTAGTCAGTCCTTTCGACAATCGATTCTTTTTCGATTTCTTCACATTTTTCATGCAGCCGTTGCGTCTTAGCTTCCTCGCACCGCCTATTTATTTCATTCCTCAGCGACTTGTTTTTCTGTATTCCTGAACTTCTCTGAAAACCTGGGCCCGCATCTCGTGGTCGTGCGGTAGCGTTCTCGCTTCCCACGCCCGGGTTCCCGGGTTCGATTCCCGGCGGGGTCAGGGATTTTCTCTGCCTCGTGATGGCTGGGTGTTGTGTGCTGTCCCTAGGTTAGTTAGGTTTAAGTAGTTCTAAGTTCTAGGAGACTTATGACCACAGCAGTTGAGTCCCATAGTGCTCAGAGCCATTTGAACCATTTTGAACCATCTGAAAACCTGGTTCTTAGTTGGGATGATTGCCTCAATGCTCAGGGCAATTTTGTGTGACTGGTATACCGATTCTGCGGTGTAAGGTCTTTGAACGGAAACTTTTTGATTGCCCCTTATGCTAAGGGAGTGGCGGTGGTTCTCGTTACCAAAGTTGTGATAGAAAAACAGTGTAAAGGTTTGGCTCACAAATAGCCACTTCGCTAGACCTCTCTCGAGGAGTTTAGCAAGGTTGGCACTGCACTACTAGAGTTTAGTAAGGTTGGTACTGCTCTACTACACAACCCAAGAGTGTCACTGTGTCCCTTAAGTAGATTATACACCTCCACAGATTAGTGCTTAGCAGGGATTATGCAGGGAAATAAAGCAATGTGGAAAGGGACGAAGTTTGACATACAAGATAGTTACACTCTTCGAGTTCTCTTGTCAAGGAACACAGACACACAGAAAAATTCGTTTCTACAACCTATACGGCATAATTAAGTAGTATTATTAGAGTAAAACAGAGCGATGGCTTACACAGTCACCTTGCAACCTGAACGTTCATTTTCCTGTTTACTTTTATCAAAATGTGGCAGTAATGTGCACAAAGGTTGCTCGTAGTTAAGCCTTCGGATAAAATGTACAAATAAACACAAAGCTGCAGCTATGTCATATCAGCAATTGTTGTGCAGTAATAAATTCTGTACTCTTTCGATGTTTCCATCTGTCCTTGAAACTTTGGGATTTTCTTCAAGTGAATCGATATCAGTTGAGGCACAGTACATATGAATTCAGCAGCATATGCCAATACAGCCTAAACTGAGCAAGCTGGCCTCTTACAAACAATCAATTTCAGATGATTCAGTATTGCCGAAAAACAGTTATAAAATGATGGTTCGTTAGCTCAGTTCACCTATTTCGAAGACAGAAAACGGCTTTTTTGTTCCTATATTGTTGAAACTTTCCATAGATTTAGTTACACTTGGGTTACGTAATTTCATAGACATACGGCACATACGAATATATGGATACGTTGAGCAAACGTCGGCACCAAAATCCAAAACCTACAGAAGAGATCGGCGAAGAACGAGAAAAACCACGTATAGCTTATCATCACTAAGCTGGCACAATCTGCGAAAAAATCGCCAAGCTACGTAAACACGACATTCTATGAATTTAAAAGCCATCAATCAACATAGAAAGCTGCTGTGTAATACTGAAGACAAGCTAGATCTCCGAAAACTGGGTGTAACCATATTCTGTTCCAGCGTGACATGTCGTAATACACTGCCGGAAAAAAGTTAGTACACGCTATTAGAGATTTCAAATTCACTCGAAATTTATTGGTACAACATTGTACACTCCTGGATATTGAAATAAGAACACCGTGAATTCATTGTCCCAGGAAGGGGAAACTTCATTGACACATTCCTGGGGTCAGATACATCACATGATCACACTGACAGAACCACAGGCACATAGACACAGGCAACAGAGCATGCACAATGTCGGCACTAGTACAGTGTATATCCACCTTTCGCAGCAATGCAGGCTGCTATTCTCCCAAGGAGACGATCGTAGAGATGCTGGATGTAGTCCTGTGGAACGGCTTGCCATGCCATTTCCACCTGGCGCCTCAGTTGGACCAGCGTTCGTGCTGGACGTGCAGACCGCGTGAGACGACGCTTCATCCAGTCCCAAACATGCTCAATGGGGGACAGATCCGGAGATCTTGCTGGCCAGGGTAGTTGACTTACACCTTCTAGAGCACGTTGGGTGGCACGGGATACATGCGGACGTGCATTGTCCTGTTGGAACAGCAAGTTCCCTTGCCGGTCTAGGAATGGTAGAACGATGGGTTCGATGACGGTTTGGATGTACCGTGCACTATTCAGTGTCCCCTCGACGATCACCAGTGGTGTACGGCCAGTGTAGGAGATCGCTCCCCACACCATGATGCCGGGTGTTGGCCCTGTGTGCCTCGGTCGTATGCAGTCCTGATTGTGGCGCTCACCTGCACGGCGCCAAACACGCATACGACCATCATTGGCACCAAGGTAGAAGCGACTCTCATCGCTGAAGACGACACGTCTCCATTCGTCCCTCCATTCACGCCTGTCGCGACACCACTGGAGGCGGGCTGCACGATGTTGGGGCGTGAGCGGAAGACGGCCTAACGGTGTGCGGGACCGTAGCCCAGCTTCATGGAGACGGTTGCGAATGGTCCTCGCCGATACCTCAGGAGCAACAGTGTCCCTAATTTGCTGGGAAGTGGCGGTGCGGTCCCCTACGGCACTGCGTAGGATCCTACGGTCTTGGCGTGCATCCGTGCGTCGCTGCGGTCCGGTCCCAGGTCGACGGGCACGTGCACCTTCCGCCGACCACTGGCGACAACATCGATGTACTGTGGAGACCTCACGCCCCACGTGTTGAGCAATTCGGTGGTACGTCCACCCGGCCTCCCGCATGCCCACTATACGCCCTCGCTCAAAGTCCGTCAACTGCACATACGGTTCACGTCCACGCTGTCGCGGCATGCTACCAGTGTTAAAGACTGCGATGGAGCTCCGTATGCCACGGCAAACTGGCTGACACTGACGGCGGCGGTGCACAAATGCTGCGCAGCTAGCGCCATTCGACGGCCAACACCGCGGTTCCTGGTGTGTCCGCTGTGCCGTGCGTGTGATCGTTGCTTGTACAGCCCTCTCGCAGTGTCCGGAGCAAGTTTGGTGGCTCTGACACACCGGTGTCAATGTGTTCTTTTTTCCATTTCCAGGAGTGTATATGGAGTGCATGAAATGATTTCACTTGCAGGTCAATAGCACAAGCATTCTGAGGCACCAGGCCCGTGCTGAAACACATACATTAGTACGTGGTGTAGCCTCCATGGACGGCAATGCAGGCGCTGACTGGCACCCAGTCGATCGTACATATGGCGAATGCTGTCCTGGGATACGTTATTGCACGCCTGCTGGACCTGTTCGCGTAGTTCTGTACGAGTTGTTGGTTGACGAGTCGCACGAGTCACTTCCCGTTCCATCATATCCCACATGTGCTCGACTGCAGGCAAGTCCAGAGAACGTGTGGGCCGTGGAAGTTGCTGCACGTCTTGCAGAGCACGTTGAGTTTCACGGGCAGAGTGTGGGCGAGCATTATCCTGTTACAACAACACATCACTTTCCTATTGCAAGAACGGCAAAAGAATGGGTCCGACAACATTCTATACGTACGGAGCGCTGGTTAGCGTCCCCTCGAGAAACACCAAAGATGAACGAGAGTTGTAGCTTATCGCACCCCTAACCATAGAGCCTGGGGTGGAGCCAGTGTGTTTTGGACGAACGCACTTTACGAGATGGGGCTCACCAGGTCTACGCCATACGCGGAAACAAACACCACTTGCAGGCAGGCGGAGCCTGCTTTCATCGCCGAAGACCACGGCGCACCATATCATCTTTCAAGTGATCCACCGACGACACCAGTCGACTTGTATACGTCGATGCTGTGATGTGAGTGGAAGACGGGCTAGAGGTGCGCGTGCCCGTAGTCGCACTGTTAATAACCGGTTGGCAACAATTCATGCTGACATGCCTGTGCTCACAAGTCCTCTTATCTATGCTGTGGTAGCTGTACGATCTGCCACTGCTGAGTTTACAATACGACGATCCTGGTGGTCGTCTGCGCTGCGTTGACGTCCGGAACCTACAGGTGTGAGAATGTTCGCGTGGCTACTAATACAGCATCAAAAAATGGTTCAAATGGCTCTGAGCACTGTGGGACTTAACTGTTGAGGTCATCAGTCCCCTAGAACTTAGAACTACTTAAACCTAACTAACCTAAGGACATCACACACATCCATGCCCGAGGCAGGATTCGAACCTGCGACCGCAGTGGTCGCGCGGTTCCAGACTGTAGCTCCTAGAACCGCTCGGTCACTCCGACCGGCAATAAAGCATCATTGTGCAACTGACGCAGCACGTTCAGTCCCCGAAAGGATGATTTTGCCACGCGAAAGACCACTATTTGACCCCTTTAAAACTCGCTCAGTTGAGCGAGTGCGTCTCCGTGGCGTGCTTGCTTCTCACGTATACACCACACTCTGCGTTCTGGCTGTGAGCATTCCTAATTATAGGGTAGGCACTGACGGCGCTCTTGTGGCTATGCCACTTCGCTCTTTATGGACGATGTTGAAACTTTTATCAGTACATCTACTATCCCACAGGTGACATATGCCATCATCGGAGCAAGGTCGACGCTGTATAATTTTTTTTTTCCGGCAGTGTACGCAAGCACCAGCAAAATACGAGGGGCTAATGGTGCCTCCTGCCGCTATGTAGCTTGTATTGCTAGAGCCCGCCGGCAAGTAGACACGTAGCACCCACCCCCTTTACAGACACGCAGATAATGAAAGTTAATATCGTGCGCATACCTTCCACATACCTTCAGCCTGAGCGTAATGTCACCATCGTGGTCTCTCTCCAACGATTGCATTCGAAACGTTAACAATCCACCGTGCTCTGCAATCCAATATCTGTAATAGCCTATTCTCAACAGGATGGGGTGCACTCGCAATTTATAGTCGTTAATTCCGACAAATGTTATGTGTACATTCTAAGAGTCGATTTACAATGTTCTGTCTGCACTGTTCACGGCCTAAATATGTCACACCACTCATACAGATACTGCGAATTTGCGACTTAATGTCGTAGTATTTGCCATCGATGAGGACACATATTTTTTCTGTCAACTCAAAGGAAGAATATCAGTTTATTCAATTTCAACTCTCTACGTAACAGTCTTTCACTCGTTAAAATTGTGTTAATAACCCTAACTACTACATTCCACATACGTTTCGCAATGCAGCAATTTGTTATAATTTCTAACTAACCTGTTAATCACTCGCAACTCATCCTTTCTTTGCTTTTATACCAGCGATAACATGTCTCAAACTTCCATCTTTACTAACAGTGAAATACGGTGCAATTCAAAATGGCATTCACGGCAGCTACAGTTGCAACTATTTATGGACTAATAATGACAGTGTGAGGAATGTCACCTGGCTCAGAAAGCAGATACCATACCATTAGTAGATGTAAGTCATTGTCCAACATGTGTGAACACAAGAAAAATAATCATTGGCGTAAAAGAACTCAAACTAGGCTAAACTGTATCAAAATCTGAAAAGCAGTTGGCGTAAACGACATCTGCGTGAAACTGGTCACTTTGAACCTGGGTCTATGGATCCTGGACCTTATAAACATCTGCCTCAAGAAACACAAGATCAAAAACATGGTTCAAATGGCTCTGAGCACTATGGGACTCAACTGCTGTGGTCATAAGTCCCCTAGAACTTAGAACTACTTAAACCTAACTAACCTAAGGACATCACACACAGCCATGCCCGAGGCAGGATTCGAACCTGCGACCGTAGCGATCATGCGGTCCAGACTGTAGCGCCTTTAACCGCTCGGCCACTCCGGCCGGCAAACACAAGATCCCAGAGATGCAATGGTAGTAGTTTTGTGTCACGTTCTTATATCACGTATACAAATTCTATGAACTACTCATACTGAACTACAGAGTAAGCATCGTGGACCCAAAGCTCATTCCCCAACAGACCCATTTCAGACAAATAAATCTTGTCCCATTCAAATTTTGTCCCTTATTGAACATTCAGAGGAACGATACGAAAACAAACAAATAGCAGGACCAGCTTTGGTTGACCTAAGCTCTGCATAAAATGCAGCGAACCATATGGGGTCCTGACAGAGCTCCTTGACACACACGAATATAAACACCTTTTAAAAATCACTGAATTAGCGCTGCAAAATAGAATGTTCTGTCACACTGGAGGGCAAAAAGAACTCATGCCAACAGCAGAAGAATGGACCACCCAGGATAGTGTTCGCCCTGTCCCCCTCTCCCTCTCCATAGCGCCTGTATACCAATAACCAGCCAACATCCAATTACACGACCTAATTCCTGTATTTCAACTTTCTGGCCGTCACAGCTCAATGACAGACTTTTGAGTGTCATGTCAGAATGTTACGAGAAAAAATCCCTTACATCAAATCCCTCAAAAACACAAGTCAATACCTTCCGTCTGCGCTCAAAACAAGAAAACGAAAAACTGAATGTAACACGGAATGTCATCGTCGTGGAACATCATACTTTGGTGTTGGACTTGAGCAGTTGGTGTACTAACGTCACTGTGAAGAGACCCGTTATAAAGTCACAGCAAGAAATAACATATTGAGGAAACTGGCTAAAAGCAAACGGGGAGCAAGACCAAAGGTACTGACGACCACAACTACGCACTGTGTTTCTCCACAGCTGAATATGCTTGCCCATTGTGGTCCTTATCTGTGCATACCAAACGGGTCATTATACGAGGGGGAGGGAGGTGCGGGGTACCCGAAACAAACCGAACTTTTTTTTTAACTTCTTTATTCATATTTTAAGCTCAGACCTTCAATCCCCTTCAAAGTAATCTCCGCTTGCACAAATACACTTATCTAATCTTTTATTCCATTTTGCAAACCGTTGTTTAAATCCATCTTTTGTGATGTCTACAACGATTCTGTCGTTTTTTGTTTTTTTCACCTCAGAAACTCCAGCAATATGTTTTCCTTTCATGTTTCTTTTCATTCTAGGAAACAAGGTCGGGTGAATATGACGAGTGAGCAATAGGAGTCATACCATTTTTGGTCAAGAAGTGTCTTGCAGACAGTACTGTGTGAGCAGAGGCATTGTCATGATGGAGAAATCAATCATCTGACTGCCATAAATCAGGCCGCGTCCGCCGCAGACTGGGGCGCAATCTTTTCAGCACTTCCAAGTACAAAGCCTGATAAACTGTCTGACCCTGCTGAACAAACTCTGTATGGACGACTCCTCTCGCATCGAAAAAACAAATCAGCGTTGTCTTAATGTTCGATTTCACTTGACAAACTTCCTTGGGACGAGGCGAACTTTAAGTCTTCCACTGGCTTGACTGTTGCTTTGATTAAGGATCTTAAGCATAGCACCAAGTTTTGTCACCTGTGATAATTTCTGAGAAAAAGTTTGGACAGTTTCGGGACTCTTCTTTCAAAGCACAGCGTGCTTCCACGCGACCACGATTTTGTTCACTAGCCAGCAGTCGTTGCACGAATTTGGCAGCCACCATTTTCATTTCCAAGTCTTCTCTCACAAGTCGCTACCTGATCTCTGAACTCCAACTCGTCCCCGACAGCTCCACAATTTATTCAGTGGTCTGTCATCGATCTTAGATACTGAGGGTGTGAATGTTTTCCACATTTTTATCTGATCGGCTGTGGAAGGACGACCAGAACAGGGAGTATCATCAACTGACATTTCAACATTTTTGAGACGGAAAAACCACTCAAACACTCCAGTTTTCCCCATAGCTTCGTCCTTATACGCCGTTTTGAACATTTCAAGAGTTTCTATTCCATTTTCCGAGCAAAAAGTAGAATTTCACCGTCGCATGCTGCTCACGAAAATCAATCATTGCAAAAACGACAATCAAAGGAATCGATGGTCACAATAAACTCGGCCGAAACTAGTCCTGACATTCTTCAGCGACGGCATTCGGCTTACTGACTCTGGAATGTTTGCTCTGCGCGCTCCTAGCAACAAAACGCGGTACTACAAAAGCTCTTCCCACCAAAAAATTAGTTCGGTTTCTTTTGGGTACCACCCCGTAAGATTAAGACGTCACCCGACTGCATTCCTATAAGTTGTTAGAATTTCTGACACTCAGAAAGATACTCACTTTCTACAACTCAAGCTAAGATCAAACATGTTGGCTATTAACTACGAGTATTTGCATAAGACCCACTGTGGGGCGCCGGGTGAAATAATTGTCATAAATGTTCCTATTATTAATTTAATGCTGTTGTTTGCCATTCTCAAAACTGACTCTCTAACTACAATATTGGCAACCAGAAAGTGATTAGCAAAACATGAAGCCTGTAATTAGAATTCCTAGTGCCCACTTCATCTGAGAAATACATTTACAGCTACAGCTTATAGCTCTGAGGAATTAGGAGATTGTCTGGGATTCATAATCAAAAACCATTCTCTCTAAAATGTTCACTATATTCTGAAAGTCACAGACCAAAAAGAATCCACACAATCCAATTACCAGAGCAGTTCAGAGTCTAAGGCGCCGATGCAACTATAACTGTTCAAATTAAATGCTTAAGTGAATGCTCGCCATAATTTGATGATAATGTTCATCAAACGCCACGCTAAATAATGGTAGTATGTCTGTCCCGCGGCGGCACGTGAAAATACGACATACGCAAACTGAAGATAGATCATTTAAGTCATCCCAGAATTAACACTTCACTCGAAAACGATTTCATGGTTACGCGTATCCCGAGTAACTTATTACGGCATCCGAGGCTGTTTATAGCAATGACACCGACGCAACGCGACTCCCGGCACAGGTGGTGCGCTAATCAGCGTCTGGAGGGAACTGGGGTCTTGCTTTCTCGTGCAGCGTTCTTATATATAAAGCCGCAGAGTGGACGGCTAAGGGAACGCCTGATCAAATCCGCTCTCCCAACTAGCCGCTGGGCTAGTAATGCACCACTCTAAGTTATCAAATAAATCACTGCTTCCTTTGCTGATGGCCAATGAAGCTCTAAATTTAAATGTGCAATCAGCACACAGGTAAGTAATCATACTAAAAGTCTGACGTGGCTAAGTCAAATATTTTAGGCGAGAGAATTAATTTAATTACACTACACGCAGTAGACGAGCTCTGAACTTGCCCTTTGGAGATACGCTATCGCTATAGTTTTATAGTTATTCAGTTGAAACTTCTCACATCTTTATAAGTATAGCGGATCTCCCTTCTACGTAAATTTAAACATCCTAGCTTTATTTATTCGCCTACTTAATCTATCTTGCTTCCTTAATTTTTAAGACAAAAACCAGAAAATCATGAATTTCAACTAAAATTTTAATTTGTGAGATCCAGACTACTGTTTCTACTAAATTATTATGCAAAAGGAATCTAAATATAATTTTTTAAGTTTTAGGCTCTTTCCTGTTGCGCTAATGCTTTTTACACAAAAACATCCAAATTTCGAAAATGGTTAAAGTTATTGAACTGATATTCAACACATATTGGTTTAGTATTACTCCTGACTTGCTAGAAACGTTTCAGGTTATTTACTTGATTTCTAAAGTATTGTGCAACATTTATGATGTCAGAGCTAGTTACAGCAGACTGGCTGGCACACAATGGAAAGACTGATGTGAATTTTATATGGCGTGAGTAGGCTGCTTCCCTACATCACCCTCTACTTAGTTTTTTTTGAATGTAAATGGAGAAAAAAAGAAACATTAATTACAAAAAGGGAAGCATAGAGTACAGCTTAACTACCTATGAAAATTAAAATTGAAATGTAAACATATAGAAATATTAAAAGAAAACTGATTACCTACTTCAGTTATTTAAATTGCTGGCATGTTCACCGCCTCTTAAGCAACATTATCACTCAAAATTTAAGCAAATCAATGAAACACTTTGGCATACATATTGCCTTAGACAGACAAACACATAAAATATGTAAAATTATGAAAATCTTAAATCCATTAAATACATTTTAACATACACAAATTCAAAGAAAATAACACAGTTATTCATTATACATAAGCAGATAATTATATCTTAGCAGTCTTTTCTAAACCTGAAAGAAAATTTCACAAATCATGACAATTTCATTTTTACACACGTTGTTGTAGCCGCTTTGGCAGGCGTTCTACTCTTCCATTCAAAAGGGTAGAGGAGGGAAAGTTGCTATGGAGTGTGTCCTTCACGTTCACTCTAAATTACATGGGGAAAGGGGGCGGGTCACTGTGAGTTGTGTCCAAGTCACTCCACGCTTTCATGCGGCTACCAGGTTGCCATTATCTGGTTTGTCCTGTAGAACAAACAAAAAGAGTGCCTCAGACTCTGTTCACTTAATATCTGAGGGTGGGTCACAATGAAATGGGGATATATACATTTTATCTTTCAATATGTTACTTGAACAAAGTTAACAGAACTTTTTCAGTTTTATTCTCGCGGTTACTTAACTGTCATAAAATCGGTAAACAAATGGCTCAAAACGCCATTAGTCACATATTAGAGAAAATTTATGCTCAAGGCATACAGTCATAAATTCTATTCAATCTCAATTTATTATTTCTGGGCCGGAACACTGAACCAATGCTTGGTACATTCCTGACAAGTCTGTATTTTATTTACTTAGCTGACTTATCTTCGATTACCTTATTCTTAGAGATAGTATGAGTATATTTGGTTAGTAGTTGTCTTCTCAGCGTCTTTGTACATGTGAGTAACTTGTGGTAATAGTACAGTTTTGAGTGTTCAAAACACACTACGTTTAGTTGACTACTAAATCAACTTATTGGTCCTCTGCTGCTGTGTCAGTTCCACATCTGCAATTATGTACTTACTTCATCAAAGTGTATTTATGCTGAGCTATAAATAATGTTTCACGTCTGCCATTATGTTACTCAATTATGTTGCTAGTGTATGTACTTATTTAACACTCACTCTATTAACATTTAACGCATAGGATAGCACATTTATTTCATATCTATAGTGTATTGCAGCTGATCAGTTTACTCACGTGGCAATCCATTTCCACTCGATCGAACGCTGAAACCACAGGTAGTCTCTCTCGACCTACGACTAAAGTGCATTAATTAATTATGGACGAGCGTAATGCTAAATTCCTTAAACCTATAGAACACCATGAGCTGCTCTGTCTCATCTAACATAAGGGTACCTATGGTTGCTTTCACGCCTCCAACTCATAACCTCAATACGTGTAGGTGTGTTCTGTCACACACTACACCAAATAACGGCCAGCTCCAAACTTATAAATATTTCAAGGACGTGTCCTTCACGTCTCAACCACAAACACTGTTCAATTCTATTACACTGCCATTCCTTGCTACACAAGGTGAGTTCATTATTACAACTTATCTTTATATTTTTCATAACACTAAGCAATCTCTTTTACTATCAATTAGTTAACTCTACAGCATACAATAGGTTTCACTGCCACTTCAGATCCTGCTTGTACACGAATTTGTATCTCTTTTTTAAATATTGTTGGTGGACCATTTCCAATAAAACAACAACTTTGTACTTATAATATTACCAGGGTTCTATACATACTTGTTACTCAAATACCTTTGTATCTTAATTACATCATACTTCTCTGTTGCTTATGTCACTGTTAGGTTTGTCACATTAGGTATTTTCTTCACTAATCGGTGGATACAATGGTTACAGAACTCATGGCTAGATAGCCATGACAGAAAATTTTAGTATTACAAAGAAGGAGTCGAAACTTTGGTCGATAGGAAAGATGAAGATTGAGTGAGACCTGAAATGGGAAAGAAGATCTCACCCAGCTGGGACTGCACAGCTGCCACACTGTGTAGAGGTTACAGAACAACGTCCTCCCTACAGAATTCATTAGTTCATTATTGGCTTGATAACCATAACGTAAAATTTAATGTGTTGGAAAGAAGAGGTCGAAATTTTAGGTGGATAGAAAAGATGAAGAGAGAGTGAGATCTGAAATGTGAAAGAAGATCTCACACAGCTGGGACTGCACAGCTGCCACACTGTGTAGAGGTTACAGAACAACCTCCTCCCTACAGAATTCATTAGTTTATTATTGGCTTGATAACCATAACGGAAAATTTAGTGTTTTGGAAAGAAGAGGTCGAAATTTTAGCTGGATAGAAAAGATGAAGAGTAAGTGAGACCTGAAAAGGAAAGAAGATCTCACACAGCTGGGACTGGACAGCTGCCACACTGTGTAGAGGTTACAGAACAACCTCCTCCCTACAGAATTCATTCACTACCTATGAACTTCTTTAGGTCGATCACGTTCCTGAGACCTAATAGCTTTTTACTCTTAGGGTACTCTAGCCTATATGCATTGGTACGCGGTTTTCTGAAAAACACTTGGCCAGGTTTCGCCTTTAATTGACATTCATAACCTTTGACCACGCCAGGTCGATTTGAAAATACCTTATGCCTTTTTAAAACCTGTCTCAGTTCTTTCTTCTGATTAGCTGAAATTTTATCGATTTCCTGCAATTTAGCTTCTATCTTGTCCAAAATAATTGCTTCTTCTTCTTCTGTGTTTAGCTTACTTTTACTAAAATTAACACCTTCGTCCCTATATCTCATATTTTTCAGAACTCGTATAGGCAGCTCCCAAGTTTCATCACTAGTTACTACATGTTTATCAATAAAAGGTACTGTAATTACTCTGGTTATCGGCAAGACCATTTTAACTGGCTACTTTCAAAGTCAACAACACTCTGATATTTTGACAAGAAATCTATGCCAATTAAAACCTCAATACTGCCAGCAGCGCCGCTAACTCAGTGCCAGCTCTGTCAATCCAGCTGCATTGTTAATCCCATTGTGTCGTCCACATACACACGTAACACAATCACTGTTCTATTACTCAGTTGCATGTCGCATTTCACTCCCGAATCCGATTATTAAAAAATCACTTTCACTTTTACTCAGTTTCTTTCCCAGCCGATGCACCATATGTGGGGCGGCAGGTGGAATAATTGTCATAAATGTTCCTATTATTTATTTAATGCTCTTGTTTGCCATTCTCAACACTGACTCTCTAACTACAATATTGGCAACCAGAAAGTGATTAGCAAAACGTGAAGCCTGTAATTAGAATTCCTAGTGCCCACTTTATCTGAGAAATACATTTACAGCTACAGCTTATAGCTCTGAGGAATTAGGAGATTGTCTGGGATTCATAATCAAAAACCATTCTCTCTAAAATGTTCACTATATTCTGAAAGTCACATACCAAAAAGAATCCACACAATCCAATTACCAGAGCAGTTCAGAGTATAATGCGCCGATGCAACTATAACTGTTCAAATTAAATGCTTAAGTGAATGCTCGCCATAATTTGATGATAATGTTCATCAAACGCCACGCTAAATAATGGAAGTATGTCTGTCCCGCGGCGGCACGTGAAAATACGACATACGCAAACTGAAGATAGATCATTTAAGTCATCCCAGAATTAACACTTCACTCGAAAGCGATTTCATGGTTACGCGTATCCCGAGTAACTTATTACGGCATCCGAGGCTGTTTATAGCAATGATACCGACGCAACGCGACTCCCGGCACAGGTGGTGCGCTAATCAGCGTCTGGAGCAGGCGCGGCTCGTAATCAAAGGCTCTGAGGTGGAGCCGCCCCAAAATATATGTTAAAGTAAATTTCGCAAGAACGTATTACATAATTTAAATTATCAGGACGAATTTCGCATATTTCCCATTCCGATTAAAATAACGACGGTCAACGTTTTTGGAACTGTGTATCGATAGATGTTTTCCGAACGGCTAGTAGTGTTTAGGCTGCGCCTTGGAACGTCCGTAAGCTGCATGTAGTAGCGGTTTGGGGGCGTGGCTTCTACATAGTACTGCTCTTTATGGGCGACCCGAAGGCTCAGAGCTTGCAGCCTAAGGGTGTCTTACCAACCACCACACGTTTTTCACGTTCCACTATCTGTGTAATAAAGGAATGCAGAGTGGCCGAAACTTCGCTATCCAATCTCTGTCTCTGCACATCTCTACTACGCTTCGATGCGTCATTAATCGACATTTAGTATTATTGTTTTGATAATGTTTTACATAGTTGTTTTGTTTCTGCCATTGGCTATTTTATCCACATTTAGAATAAGTTTGCAAATATCCCGCCAGAGTGCACTACATTACAGTAACATACCAGTACTGCCATCTAGCGAGAGTTTCATAAGTGGTTAGAGGACAAAGCGCGCGAAATTTGTCCCGTTACTTTACTTTCCTTGCTTGCTGATGCTGACTGCTTTTGTTGATACCGTGTGATATTAGCAAGTTTCTTTT
Source organism: Schistocerca cancellata (assembly GCF_023864275.1). Classification (NCBI taxonomy): domain Eukaryota; kingdom Metazoa; phylum Arthropoda; class Insecta; order Orthoptera; family Acrididae; genus Schistocerca; species Schistocerca cancellata. The sequence goes on from NC_064628.1 coordinate 196,304,789, forward strand.
TTGGAGTATATTTTGCAAGATTTTAGTGAGTTTTACTTGCTGGTGAATATCTGCAACATACCGCGAGTGTGAAACAAGCGCAATATGAATTCAGTGTGCAAATTAATAGGTAAAAACTTGGAATACGGCCATAGGATGAAAGTGAAAGAACTTGGTGCTTCCAGACCCGCATTAAAGATCTCTCCGAAACGCGTCTTTTCATATGATTTGCTGCAAAGTGTCAGAAAACGTAATAATGACGTATAAAAACCCTAACCAAAGATTTTTAACTCGAAGTTAGCTTCTAATGATATTTAATACCTGATTATAGAAGATACAGTACCTAACATTATGGGTAGAGAGTGATCTGCCCACCCCCTCCCCCTGAATTCTTAGTAGTTTACGTCAGACTAATCTGTAGCGTAGCCCGAGGTCTATGTTGGCTCCAATTGATAAATGCCGCAGCCTTCCCCCGTATAGAAACCACGAGCCGCGCCTGGTCTGGAGGGAACTGGGGCCTTGCTTTCTCGTGCAGCGTTCTTATATATAAAGCCGCAGAGTGGACGGCTAACGGAACGCCTGATCAAATCCGCTCTCCCAACTAGCCGCTGGGCTAGTAATGCACCACTCTAAGTTATCAAATAAATCACTGCTTCCTTTGCTGATGGCCAATGAAGCTCTAAATTTAAATGTGCAATCAGCATACAGGTAAGTAATCATACTAAAAGTCTGACGTGGCTAAGTCAAATATTTTAGGCGAGAGAATTAATTTAATTACACTACACACAGTAGACGAGCTCTGAACTTGCCCTTTGGAGATACGCTATCGCTATAGTTTTATAGTTATTCAGTTAAAACTTCTCACATCTTTATAAGTATAGCGGATCTCCCTTCTACGTAAATTTAAACATCCTAGCTTTATTTATTCGCCTACTTAATCTATCTTGCTTCCTTAATTTTTAAGACAAAAAAACAGAAAATCGTGAATTTCAACTAAAATTTTAATTTGTGAAATCCAGACTACTGTTTCTACTACATTATTATGCAAAAGGAATCTAAATATAAATTTTTAAGTTTCTAGCTCTTTCCTGTTGCGCCAATGATTTTTACACAAAAACATCCAAATTTCGAAAATGGTTAAAGTTATTGAACTGATATTCAACACATAGTGGCTTAGTATTACTCCTGACATGCTAGAAACGTTTCAGGTTATTTACTTGATTTTTAAAGTATTGCGCAACATTTATGACGTCAGAGCTAGTTACAGCGGACTGGCTGGCACACAATGGAAAGACTGATGTGAATTTTATACAGCGTGAGTAGGCTGCTTCCCTACACCACGCCACTCAATTCTAAGCGGCTGAGTTTGCGGACCTCAACTCCTGAAGAGCCGAATGAAGTCTTGATCTTACGAGGTGGTACCCAAGAGGAACCGAACTAATTTTTTTGTGGGCAGAGCACTTAATAGATTTTTCAGTAGTTAGTTTTGCCGAGTGCCGGTTGCGAACACAATGAAAGCTTCAGTATACCTTCGATGAACGCTAACTTCTTATTTAAATCCCACAAAAGATACATCAACAAAGAGCTTACCGATCCTCTAAACGACTACTCTCCAACAAGAGGGACCGAAAGAGGTGGCACAATGTTTAGCACACTGGATTCAGGAGAACGACGGTTCAAATCCCCGTCCGACCATTAGATTTAGCTTTTCCATGATATCATTAAATTGCTGTAGGTTTTGAATAGGGCACAGCAGATTTTCTTCCCTATCCTCTTGTAATCTGAACTTGTGCCCCATCTCTGATGACTAAGCTGCTGTCGGGACATTAAACGTTTACCTTCCTTCATTATTTGACAGTAGGAGACGGACAGCGGCGAGAACTGGAAACAGAAGATCTGGAGGAGCCTGAATCCTGTTGGACTGGACGTAGCGCCAGTGAAGGCAAACCTGGTCAACTGGGGCTTTAGGGGCTTTAGAGGTGAATGTAATCATAGGTGCGATTGTGACGATACCAGGATAAAATCGTCTGACCTGTCCTCACAGTCCCTGTAAATGTGTGAGTTCCCAACTATGTGTTTCTGTACGAAATTCAACCCAAATATACCTCACACTGTATAAAATGTCTACGTGTTACAAAAACTATGTGCCCACAAATTGTTATCCCATTCAAACTCATACGCTAAAGTTTGACTACACGGAGCCTAATTTGAACTGAACTGTAACTGTTCTGAATACAACTTCTTCTTATATTAAATGTGAGATCGAATTAAAACAATTATCTGGCCCCAATAAAAATTTCCACTTACCTCGCGGTTTGACAACGTTGTTGCAAATTTCTCGAAAGCATAACAGCAAACAGAAAGCTAGCAGCGGCAAAGCTAAATTTCTATTATTAAAATAAAATTTACAAACAATATTCAACCTGTTGCTTACCAAATGGTGCAATATGGTAACGCGTAATGATAAACTGCTTTAAGCAATGGGATGGGGAGAGTAACTAATTAAAAAATACAGAGTAGAACTTCGCGTGATCTTCACACATAACTTTGGTCTGAACTGTACTGTGTTTAACAACGGGAACAATGATTTAAAAAGAGTACGATGTTAACAGAGAATTTCTATGAAAACCAAACAGCTTAATCAGTTGGTACGTTAATGCAATGAAAGACTCAGGGAAGTGAGGTGGTGTTTCTCTCAGTTCTGAGCAAGCGAACAAAGTTAACTAGATGAGAATAAACATTGCAACAAAGTAGCTGCGCAGTGTTGCAATCTTATCTCAAACTTCTTTTCAAAAAGAAATAACATTACTGAAAATTTATAGTCTTTTCGCCTTTCAGTATATGCATCATATTCTTCCTTTTTGTCGTATACAGTAAATCGTTTTTCATCGAACAATGGATACAATCACAAGTCAACACAGCACTACTGAATATTCCATCACCTACCACACTTCAACTAAGAATGTTTCAGACTGCGCAGAGGCAAATCTGTGCCACAACACGGTGACATGATTTGGTCTCTCTCTGACGGTTACATCGATAACTTACAAAAATCAAAATGTCATGCCCACCTTACCAACGTACCTATAATGAACTGTGACAGAGAAGCAAGGAAGCGTTGGACGTAGGACAATTTTGGGACGAAAAACTGTGATCTCGGACACGAATAAGTTAATTAAGGTGCAGAAAATTTAAAATGCTCGTCCATTCAATCGCTGTCTAGATGAACGAGTGTACATTGAAGGACACCAACAGAACCGACTCTAAATGACTTGAAGTCGAATCGAGACAGCACTCGCCTACACTGTGTATCCTAACAGGGAAGAACACAAAAGACGGAGTGACATTTACTCGCCTAAAGAGTGAATTTTTTTTGCAATGTGATTGTAGCTAATAAATGTCATTTGGGGTATTTAGATTAATGTGTATTATGTTTGACAGAGAATGATTTGTTTGTTACCGTTTAAATCGGTGAAATGAAATGTAGTTAGCCATTACCTTCACACTCTATGAGGAAGTAAAATAAAACGTTTAAAAAACGTAAGTATATGATGTTGATAAGGATTATGACCTTAAACCGGCCTTGGGCTATCCCAGACAATTTCGTCGTGCAGCGGTATGTTTCTGACTCAGCATAGCAATTCAGTTTTGTATTTCACGAACCATGAGCGGTGGAAGGTGCACTTTTATTCACCACTCCGCCTGCCTCGGACGTGTCACACTATTATGGACGAACACATTTCTCGCCAAGCCAACTCGTTCTCGTATACCTCGTCGTGGAGTACCTCGCGCCCGCCGCTTCTGTCAGCGGCATGCACTCAGTAAAATATATTTCCGGATGGAACACGCGGGCGACGTGTGTGTCAGTGAATAGCTCGCTGTTTCCTGGTTCTCGTGACCATCCATCAAGGCGTTCGGTACGCGCGACTAGCAGGTGCCGGATATTTCTTCTTGCACCATTCGTCAACGTCCCCCCCTCCTACCCTCGTAGTCGTCTACACAAAACTAAGCGCTAGACGTGCTCTTGCCAGCCTGACTCTGCATGATTTCGTATCTAGTAAGGGCAGATATCCAACACTATTTCAGCTGAGTATCTTCCCCCTGACGAAGAATTCAATAAAAATAATTAAACTGCACAGTAAAGTTCTGACACATCGCCATTACTTTCACGGTTTTTTAAGAAGGAAAATTCTTTTTCACTCGTCTGCTGTCTCAAAGACAGATATCAACGATTCGCCTGTGTGAAGGGGGAAGTCATCATGGAAACATTGTAAGTAGGCTGTTTATGTGTTTGTATGTTGGCTGCGCTATGTAGCGCTCTGCATTAATAACTCTGACAGCGCTGTGCGCACTCTGTAAGAGACTCTGTGGCTGGTCGGACTAGCAGTTGGAGGTGAGCAGCCAGCAGTGATGGAAGCTGGGAGTGAGTAGTCAGCAGTGATGGATGTTAGAGGTTAATAATTAGCAGTTTTGGAGGTTTGCAGTATTAGCGCGAGCAGACGGTCTGAATGTATATCCGTCATGGAGATTTATTACTGATGATTATACAACGTTTTTTTAACTGGTTGTCACATGATTAAGGTAAAATATGCTAAAGACCGTGTTTGCTCTGTAACAAAATCTTTCCTTTTCTAACCACACGCCTATTAGTAGTTAGAGCCTACAGTAGTTAGAATCTTGTATTTAGCTGGCTTTATTGGTGTTTGCTGCATTGCTATAGTTTGTGTAATGAAGATTTTCTGTGAGGTAAGTGACTTACGATATGTATGGGTTATTGTTAGGATTTCTTCTAATTCAGGGCCATTCTTTTGTATTAATTATTTGAAGTCAAGTTATTATTTTTTGAGCAGTCAGATTGCGCTGCACTAGAATATTGTGGGTCAGTGTTGAAATGATAAGAATAAGTAAAGAGAAAGTAGGCTCAGTACGTTTAGTTTTACCCAGCAGTTTCAGAATCAAAAAATGTAGAAGTTTCACCATCTCAGTTATTTCACCTTAAGTAAAAACATAATAAAGAACCCCCCGCCCCTAGGACTCAGTCCTAGGTCCACTGCTTTTCTCGCGATCTCTGTGGTATTTCATCATATCCAGTTCCAGCCCCAGAAACGCTTCTGCTTCTACATCAGGTATGAATGACCATCAGTATGACGATGGGCAGATACTATGGGTCTTAAACTAAATCCTAAGAAGTCACAGGTCATCCTCATATCACGCCGAAAGTTGATCGGTGGATATACTTTGTACCAATTACTGTTTCAAGAAATTATAAAAGACCTTCCCATTCAGTTAGATAAGCACCAAAGTCGGGAAGAACAAACTGTCGCAGATTCAGAAGATCTTGCTCCTCCTTACATGCAATCCAAAAATTTGGAAAAATAATTCCACTTCAAATCAGACAAAAATATGTCCTGTCTTTAGACATGCCAGATCTTTCGTTCAGTGTAGTAGTTTAACACGGGCCAAAGAGAGGATAGTGCTGAAGACTCAAGGTATCTATGAATGCTTGAGTAAGATATGTGTACAATATTCAGTTGTTTGACCATATTAGTCCTTCCGATAGTCGGTTAGGTTAGATGCAATCATATACGTGATGTGATTTTCACATGATCTGTTCACTTCTTCGGTTTCTTTGTCACTCACTCACATCACATCTTGGCTATGCCTTTGCATTACACTAAATATTTCTCCGTCTCCTTCTCCACCTCAGCCATAAGACTGTCAAAAAAATTGCGCTATAAACTGCGTCTTATCCACAACCAATACGCATTCAAGAGGAGATCAAAGCTTTATCTGTTATCATCAGCGTAGCTTCCCCCTCGGCGTGCCCTAGCTGTTATCTTTCTGTCCAGCCGAGAACCAACCTCTTTGTCACACTGTAAAATATCTGTACTTTTCTAATCCATTTTTCTTGCGAGCTCAGGTATAATGGATCTTCAGACATTGGGACTCACATCAGGACATCTAGAAACGTAACTTTTTCAAGAAGAAACTTGCAACTCACAATCTTTTTCAAAAAAGCTAAAGTTAAAAATGAAAAAATGAAGAAAGAAGGCTTTCAGAAAACAAATGTGACAAACGTGGGTGGAAGTCAAAATTTAAGGACAGAAACGGTTCAAATAACAGAAACGGTTCAAATAACATAGTCTATGGAAGGCCGAAACAGAAGACAATATCTTGATTTTAATTCTGTACTACAAACATATTAAATATATGGTTGCATTCAGTAAGAAATAAAGAATAATGTAAAGAAACGTGAGTTCAAACCTTTACCAGAAGGAGAGGGAGAAGTAGCACCTCGTTAAAAAAACTGGGTTTCTCTGGCTCCAGGCAACAGGACCCAGTAAGAGGCTCTGTCAAGGGTAATAGGTGAAGAAAATCTCAATGGCAGAGACGACGGAAGAATTTTCAAGTGTGAACTTGGAATTCATCTAGACACGGCACCTACAGTGTGGAGGATGTGGCAAGAGCAAACGTGGAGCGCCAGTACGCCACAGGAGCGGCTACAAAAGGCACGGTTCTCCATGTTAGGAGCGGCCTGTGTACACCCTCTGGAACTCAATACCCGAGTTGCAAAAGCTCTGGAGCTACTGCAGTAGTTCTACTAAAGCCTTCACAATACCTCAGCATCCATAATGAAACAGACATCGAAGATGATACCAAAAAGATCTTTTAAATTGGATACCATTAACATGATTAAGATTGGCAAATTAAAGCAAGTCATGGACAGCATCAAAGAATATGAAATTGTCAACCAGGATCTGCAAGAGACGAGATTCAAGGGGCAGTATGGTATATCACATTAAAGGGAAAGCCAGGTCACAGGGTTAAGCAATAGCATTTCTGTTTGGCACAGTATTTATGATAGACAGACGCAACTGGCTGAATTGAAGGGTGTTGTCTAGAGCTTTTCGTAAATAGTAATGAAGATAGGAAACAAAACCTGTACCACGACAAATGCACATGCACCCAGGAATGCTAAAAACAAAACAGACAACGCAGGTACGGAACAGTGCTGGACTACAGTGTATAATGTAGTGGTAAAAGCATATAAAAGGGGAGTAACAGTCTTATTCGATGATTTCAAGGGGCAATTTTATACAGAGATGGGATTGAAAGGTTCTGACGGAGAATACACGACACACTGCAGTCATAAGAAACAGTAGAAAGGAATCTGACCATTGTCTTATCGACATTAAATGCAAAAGGCTGTCAAATGCAAACTGACTAAGGAGAACCATGAACACACACAAGATTGACAAATAACTTTGAACAAACACAAGAATGAATTTGCAACAAATTATACAGTTAAAAACGCATGGGAAAAGTGAAGGACACGATAAAAGTGGAACCTGAACATCCCGAGGTAACAGGAGAAGGAAACACGAGTGGTGGATGGATGAGTGTGGAAAAGCTCCGAGTCTAGAAGAAAAGTATGGAGGATTTAGCAGACAACTAAAAAAGAACAGAACTTGAAAGTTTATGCGGCAATGAGAGGAACAACCGCTAAAATAAAGTGAAATGCCGGGAGAAACAAGTAGAAAGAAGCTCGAAAGAAGTAGGCGATGAGTAGGAATGCTGTGGTACTTCAGGCGCATCTCTCAGCCCTAGGTACGGATGTAGAGGTCCTGGCTTCATGAGCTGGTGGGAGCATTTTTCCTATGACGTTATCAGTCACCTTGAATTTTACCTTCAACCATGGTGATGTCATATGAACTAAGTGGCCTTGAAACATACTGGCAGCTGCGAATATGGACAACCATCAGTGTATAACGAAATGACGACAGTGAAAATTTGTGCTGGACTGAGACTCGAACCGGAATTTCCCGCTTATCGCGAGCGGTCGCCTTTCCATTAGGCTATCCGAGCACTCTCCACGGAAGCAAAGGAACATCGAATTGTAATTCTGACAGCCTAACTGTAAGGCGACCATTCGCATTAAGAGGGAAATCCAGGTTCGAGTCCCAGTCCGGCACAAATTTCCATTGTTATCATTCCTGATGGTTGTCCATATTTGCAACTGCGAACACTTTCTACGTATTTCATAGCGGAAGTAGTCACCACAGTGCCTGTTTCTTCGAAATTTTATATACCTGTGAGTCCAAAGGAACATTGCATCATAATTCTGAATAAGACAGGCACTACAATAGACATACCAAGGTGCGTCTCGATAGTGCCCTGACACAAGTAGTGAATATAGCAAAAGGAGGCAGTTACCTGAAAAAAGAAACCAAGGAAACACTGCACAGAAACGTAAGTGACATCTGAAACTTATTTGCAGAACCACAATCAGCCTTAGAGTCAATTAAAAAGGCAACAAAGAATCCTCAAAATGAGGTTAGAACAGGCAAAAGAACAGATATAGAGTAAGACGACAGCTACTCAACAGGATAACTACCGACATCTAGTGACGCGAAGGAAGAAACAGTATACAGAAACCAGACGCCAGTGACACCTGCCAGACAGCGGAGCACTTACGGCAGTCAGGAGGCGACACCAAGTAGCCACAGTCAGGCAGCAACCTAGCAGTCCCGACACCTAGCGGCCCCCAGAGCAACCCATTCAGGAAAGACAATAACAAGATACGACACGATACTCAGCAACCCGCGAAAACAAACGAGTTGGAAATAGAAGATGAAGACAAACTAGCAGAAAAAATTTCACAAAAACTAACACAAAAATGGGAGTCATGATGGAACATATCCCCAACAATCTGAGAAATTTAACAGATGAAAAAATCAGAACCGAAATTTCACACTTAGCTGGGCCCAGGGTTACAGCAAAAGCCACAGCTGAGACTGTACCAAGCACACCCTTCGAAGTCTACAGATTATACTGCCCAGGCTACCATCAGAGTGTAATTCACAGTTTCGAAACGCCTGTTTCCGGCTATCTGTCTGTCTGCCTGCCTGTTGCCTGCCGGCCACTGTCGTCTGTCCGGCGTCACCGCTGCCCAGTGCTCGCCGCCGTCCGTCCGACTTTCGGCCGCCGCCGTTGTTGTTGTCCGTCCATCTGTCCGTCTGCCTGCCTACCTGTTAGCCGTCGCCCGGAGCTCACCATTGCCATCTGGGGCTCACCGCCGCCGCAGCTGCTGCCGCCGCAGCTGCTGCCGCCGCCGCTGTTTCTCATCCTTGCCACCGTCGCCGTCACTACCGTCACCGTCTTCACCCCCCCACTTGCACACCACCACCATGTTCCACCCCACCACCTCCATCACTTTCACCTCCCCCTCGGCTGCTCCCACCACCATCACATGGACCTCATCTGTTGCCTCCATCCCCATCCTCCCTTCCCTCCCTGTCCACCCCACACCTGCGCCTGTTTCGGCTGTCACGTCCCCCAACTCTCCCTCACCTTTAGCTGTTGCTCCATCGCCATCTTCAGACTTCCCACCACTTACTGCACCTGCTATGACAGGCACCCAGCCAGCACAGATTTTGGCCTGCCATGCCACAGTCTCTGTGACACCCATGTCCCCACCCCCTGCATCACCCACCCCTCAGGGAGGACTTGCCACCCGCCACATCCCACTGCAACCCATCCCCCAGCCCCCTCCCCACCCTGCCCTCTCCAACAAACCTGCTAAACACTCTAATGTTGACCCTACCCCCACCATCTCCACAAGGAAAACCCCTGATCCCCATGATCCACCCACCCCAATGGACATGACCCCAGCCCCCACCCATACAACTCCTTCTACCCACACCTTCATCCTCTCCAGTCTGACCCTCAATCCCTAGACACCTGCACCCTCACCCTGGCCATCTGTAAATACTTCCCCAATACCCCCACTCCCTTCCTTGAAAGGACTTGGTCCTAATTAAATCCCCCCAATGCTTCCTTCCATACTGATCACCTCTCCAAAATCCCACGTATCCACTTTGACCTACGAGCCACCCTTACCCCCTACCACATCCCGTCCTCTCCCCGGCAGCCTCGCCGGCCGGTGTGGCCGAGCGGTTCTAGGCGCTTCAGTCTGGAACCGCGTGACTGCTACGGTCGCAGGTTCGAATCCTGCCTCGGGTATTGATGTGTGTGATGTCCTTAGGTTAGTTAGGTTTAAGTAGTTCTAAGTTCTAGGGGACCGATGACCTCAGATGTAAAGTCCCTTAGTGCTCAGAGCCATTTGAACCATTTGAGCCGGCAGCCTCTACCTCCCCAACGTCTGCCGACCTTCACCACCGTGATCACGAAGCTTAGCCCTGTGGTGATGGAGGCTGAGGTGTTGGCGGAACTAAATTCCCATCCTGACATTGAAATGTGCTTGGCCTGTTGCATCTTTAATGATGCTGGGCCGACTTACCTAATATGCCTCTTCGCCGAATCCTCCTCCTCCTCCACTGACCGCCTCCTCACAGAGGGAGCCCTAATCTACAATAGATGTCATAAAGTGGATCCCTCCCATTCCCCCCTCCAATCCTACTGCTGCCAATGTTGCCTAAAATACAATGATCACATCACTGCCACCTGCAAGAGCCACCCTACCTGTCCCCACTGCAAAGCTTCCCACTTCTTGAAGAACTGCCCCAACCTATACTCTCCCCCCTCATGTAATGCCTGTAATGAACCTCATCCTACCTACTCATCGAAATGTAAAGCGAAGCATCCTTCCCTCACACCTGAGTTCATCGTCCCTGTCCACTGTGTCAATGACACCATCCACCCCAACTACTCGCTCCACCCGCCCCCAACTGCAGAGGGGAGGAGGTTTGTCTCCATTGTTGTCCAAAACACCCACCCCTTCCAACGCCCCCACACCCTTTTCCAAATCGCCCTTGCTGCCTGTTCCATCTTCCACCTCACCACCTATGCCACCTACTCCCACAACCAGACCCACTTCACCTTCACCCCCTCGCCAGCCTCATCTAAATCTCCCCTACCATGGTGTGACCACATTACAGTATCCTTTACCATAATATCTGCTCCCTGCCCACCCACAAACTCCTCTTCCTGCACTCCCTCCATCAACACTGCGTGGATTCCTTCATCCTAAATGAAACCTTCCTTCAACCCTGTATCTTTGTCTCCACAGCTCCTCACACCATCCACCACACCGATAACCCGTACCCCCTAGTGCGTGGCGGTATTGCTGTCAGCCACCTGAAGCACCTCCCTGTTCGGTTCCAACCTCTCCTCAACAATCCTGCTGAGCATCTCACCCTCAGCCTCTTCTTCCCCACCCTTACTGTCACGTGTGCCACCATCTACATCCACCCTCATACCCCCATTCCATATGATTTCCTGGCCCACATTGACCACACCTTCTCCACCTATGTGACTGCTGCAGACCTCAATATCCACAGCTGCGCTCCTGCTGAACTGCAGCAGTGGCATCAGTTTATCACCACCCTCAGGGAGACCCCAACACACCCGAACTGAATCCAACACCACTCCCGATGTGATCATAGCCTCTCCCAACCTCCTTGAGTGCATCACTGCAGATGTCCTTGACCTAATTGGCAGTGACCATCCCCCCATACTCCTCACTATCTCTGATGGTCGCCATCCCCACCCTGTTCCTCGCCCTGACATTCCACCTAAACTTGTCCACAACTACTCCTGCACAAACTGGGATGGCTACTGGGACTCCATTCGTACCCAGGTCGAACGCCATGACCCTACCCTCCAATCTCCCGATGACATCTCCCAAACTGCTGCCATCCTCTACCAGATATTTCCTGACGCCATCACCACCCATATCCCTACCAAAGCCATCCACCCTCACTGCCTGGGCTTGCCCCCACAGGTTGTCATTCTCCTTTGTGAGTCCCATTGCCTCTACCAATTCTTCCTCCATACTCGTGACCAGGACACTCACCCTCCACCAGCAGATACAACAACACATCCGCAACATGCTTACTGCAAATAAATGCCGTGCCTGGCGACAGACATACACACAACTCAACGCCACACTCTTGATAAACTCTTTCAAGTATTGGTCTGCTTTCCACTGCCTTACTTGGAACTGTCCTATCCCACAGTACCTTCTCCTTGATGATCATCCCTTTCCTGACAACCTCAGTAAGGCCAACCACTTTGCCTCCCACCTATCCAATGTCTTTTCCATTCTAGATCATTCCCAATTTGATTATTCCCTCTTCCTCCACGTCATGGAACGTACGGATACCTCCACTCCTCCCCTTGCTCCTTGCTTCCAGTACTTGGGCCACACACAACCACAGGACTTAACAGTTCCATCACTACACAGGACATCAGCCTCACATTCTGCACTAAACGCAACACCATTCCCGACCATGACTGTGTTACCTACCGCCATCTCAAACACTGCCCTCACTCCCTCCTTGCAGTCCTCACTGACCTCTACAATGTAATTCTTGCCACTGGCTTCTACCCTGACCTATGGGAAACCTCCCATATCCTGATGTTCTCCAAACCCAAGAAGTCTCCATCTGGATGCCTCTTACTATCGCCATATCTGTCTCACCTTGGTGTTCAGCAAGTTCTTGGAATACATCCTTACCCAGTGCATCCATCACCATCTCCACTGACACCCAATATGGCTTTTGACCTTTCTTCTCTGCCAATGACCCACTCCTATGCCTCACTCATCTCCTCTCCCTCCAGCTTAACTCCTGTCACTCCGCCATTTTTGTCTCCCTAGACCTCAAAAAGGCCTACAACCGTGTATGGCATCCTGGTCTCCTGTTTAAACTGCAGACCTATACTCTTCCTATCAACTATGTCCATCTGATTGCCTCCTTCCTCTCCTGCCGCTCCTCCTACGTTACCATCCATAACGCCAATTCTTGCACCTTCTACCCCTCTGTGGGTGTGCCCAGGGATCTGTCCTCTTCCCTCTCCTCTACCTCCTGTACACAGCAGATATGCCCCAACCCCCCCTGTCCAGTCCACCTCCTGCAGTATGCCAATGACACCACCTCCATAGCCCTCACTCCTACCCTTCAACGGTCCCAATGCCTTCTCCTGAATCACCTTGACCTTTTTGCCACATGGTGTAACCAGTGGTTCCTCAAAATCAATCCTTCCAATACCCAGGCAATCATCATAGGTCATACCACTCACTCCTTTTGGCTCCTTGTTTTTTCTCTTACCATCTGCACTCGTCCTGTCCACCTCTCCCCCACCCTAACCTACCTTGGACTCACATTGACCATCATCTCACCTAGGTCCCTCATCTCTGCATTATCCAATCCAAAGCACACAACCGCATCCATCTCCTTAAATTCCTCTCTGGCCAGACATGGGGGTTGAACCCCTCTACCATCCTCCATACCTACAGATTCTTAATCCATCCCATCCTCTGTTATGCCAGTCCCACCTGGATCTCCTTCCCCCCCCCCCTCAAATTCTGTAAGTCCCTCCAGATCCTCAAGTGCCAGGCACTCAGCCTCGCCTTCCATATCCACCTCCCATCCCCCATGCGGATCCTCTATGACCTGATTCCTTTCCCCCATCTGCTCCTTTTCCTCGAACATGTCCACATCCTCTACACCTCCCGACAACTTGACTCCCCTCCTCCCCTGGTTGCTCCTCTCCTCTCCAACCCCCTCCCACTGCCACACCTTCACTGTTGTGTCCCCCCTACCCTCTACCTCACACCCCCTTCATCTCCTTTCCCGAGGTGGCTTCCATTGACTCCCCCTCGTGGATGATGCCCTCTCTCCCTCCATTTATCCCTCCTATCAACTCTGATCCTTACCTCCCCCTCCTTCTATCCTTTCCCGGGCTCCCTCTCCCTCTTCCCACATTCCATCCTGTTTTTTCCTGTCTACCCTCTCTTTGACTCCTTTCTCTCCCCCGAATCCTTCTGCTTTCCTCTCCACTGCCTTCCCCGATCCTTCTCCCATCCGCCCTGCCTCCCCTTTTCCTGTGTTCTCTCCCTCAATTGGCTGCCCCCTTTTTTGCTTTCCCCACCCTTTTCTCCCCTCATCCATTCGGGTTCCCCTACTCCCCATCTGCCTTAGTCTGTGGTGTGTTATCTTGGTCTCTAATAGCTGGTGTAGTGTTTGAGTGTTCAGTGTTGTGTGCCCCCCTTTTTAAAGTGTTATGAATAGAAACCATACTGTCGCTGTGTTTTTTTATTGTGCCTGTGTCCTTACTGTGTGTCCTCATTAGCATTCTCAACCCCATGTTTTTCCTGTTTTAACTTCCGCCATTTTACTGTTTTTAACAAAGTCACCGTTTTATCGCCTTTTTTATATTGCTTATTATCTTCCCATCATGTTTTTTCAGCTCTCTGTCGGCTGTAGAGCTACGTATTAAGCTGGTGTCAGCCCCCCTCCCCCTAGAAATTCAATAAAGGAAAGAGGAACCAAACCAAAAGAAACAACTTCATAATCAACGACAAGAAAGACGAGGAGACCACATCAACAGACGACAAAAAGGAAGCAGACTCCGACGAAACAACCGGTGACGAAAACGATCAAGCATGGATTGAAGTCGCGCGAAGGAACCGCCGGAGGAATCAACAGACGATGACCCCAACAGTAGTGGGCACGCAGCAGCAACCCCAAGAAGAAACGGACTCAGCAGATGGCGCACTCTAAGCAGCAGTACGCAGAGCGTCGCTCTACATAGAACGGCTACAACTCCACGCCAGAAAAACTTATCCGACACCTCGGAAAACTGAAGGTGACTGAAATAATGGAATGTGAGGAAATAAAATCCAGAGGAACACTAAAAGCCTGCAAAGTAGGAATACCACCAAACAAGCTTCTCAAAATCACACTCAGAAAAATGGCATGAAGAGGCCCTAATTAGAAGATACCGGTTTTTTCGCCCCCAAAGCCGAGGTGCCTACTTCTTTGGAACGTAGAAGGACTAAGAAGCGCCTTAGATTTGACGGAAGGCGAGCTCCTAAGAAGCCATGACATGCTCATCCTGACAGAGACATTCGCGACGGACAGTGTAGAAATCCCCGATTTCTGCTCAAAACGTATTTCTGCAAAAAGGACCGAGAGGATGACCTACAAAAGGAATATCCTGCTTCTACAAACCAACGATAGGAATAGCATCTTGCGTCTATCAACCAGAAGACACCATAATAATGGAGACAGAGAGTGACTTTCATAGGCTTCTACATCGAACCCCTCACCCCGATTGAGGACGTCACAGAAATCGTGGTGACCGCTCTAGAAAGGACAGCCCTGGGAAAAAGTATTATTATAGCGGGAGACCTAAACAGCACACTAGATAAGCACGACTGCAGATGTAGGGAACTACTACAGATGATTGCTGAAGAGGGATTCATACTGGTTAACAAGAGAAAAAACTACACATACTTCGCACACAATGGTAGCAGCACCATAGACATAATCCTTTACAAGGGCAACGATCTCGAAATAACGGACCACAAGGTGATATATTCCGCCGCGGAGGCAACTAACTTAAAAATGAAAGAGCTTAAATGCACACAACAGAAAACAAACCACATGAGAAGAACCTCCAGAAAGACAGACTAGATTAACATACGCGAAAATGGAGTAAAGCTTGCCGTCTTTGAAAACAAAATACATGAAAAGGACCTAGATGCCGCAGCAACAGCGCTAGAAGACATAATTAAAGCTGCAACCACCACAACAACGAGAGAAAGGCAAAGAGATGGTTCGATCAACAATGCTGCACAGAGGGAAACAGAGTCATATTAGGCCTCCACGTGGCCAAACGTACATAAAAACAGGACGACCTGATCACATATAGCAGACTCAGAAAAGAATACAAGAACCTCCTAAAGAAGAAACGAGACGATTTCACCGAACTCGAAGCTAGAAGAATGGTGGAAGAAGAAAAAGGAAACCCCTACATAATTCTAAAGCCACGACTGTCACATACAGTGGGGAAAATAGAGATGCCAGTCTGGGAGGACCACTTCACCAACATCCTAAATCAATAAAGAGTCAACGACGCTCATGAAACACCAAGAAAATACGAAGACATCAGAAGATTCGCAACAGAGGAAATTAAAAACACTATATCAACACTGAAGAACAAGAAGGCAGCAGGGCCGGACGGGATATTCAACGAACACAACAAGGCAGCCCCAGAAGTTTTAGTTCCAGAAATCACGGACATGATGAACTTACGTCTGCATACAGAACGAATCCCGGGGAGATGGAGAACCTCGACAATCAGAATGCTGTACAAGGGGAAAGGAGAACCACATGACCCAAACTCGTGCTGGGGAATCGCGCTAGAGAACAACCTCCTAAAAATCCTGACGATCCTAATGAAGATAAGACTAACAGAAGACCTCGACAGCAAGATCCCAGAGGAACAATTTGGATTCAGGAAAGGCTGAAGCACACTACAGTCAAAAATCTCATACATGACAGAGGAGAAAATAAGACTACGAAAAGGAAAATTTCACACAGTATTCGTCGATTTCACAAAGGCGTTTGACAATCTCAACAGGGCCATAACATGGGCCAAACTAGAACAGATGGTGGAACAAAACAAGGAACTAAGAGTCTTGACACGCAACATCCTGAGCAAAAACACCATCATAATATCACACAACGTAACAACCTCGCAAGAAATTACACAGACAAACGGAGTGTTACAAGAAGACCTCCTCAGTCTCCTTCTGTTCAACGTAGCCACACACAACGTGGTCCTAACAATAAGAACTTCGGCTCCGTACCTCAAGATCTATATATCCGCAGATGGGATCACACGATACAAATGAACTACAGAAAGGAATAAATGCTCTTGGAACATGAGCTGAACACAACGGACTGCAGATAAACGCAGAAAAGACTGTGCACACGGTCTTTAGGAAAGGAGGACGCCTACCCACGAAGGACAAAATATACCTCAAACAAGAACCCCTACAAACTACGAACAGCTTCAAATATCTGGTCCAGACAACAGCACACTCATACAGAATCCACACAACACAACGAGAAGCAGCCGTAACCAAAGCCATCTACGACATCGTGTCACTAAGCAAACTATCCCTGGATACAGCCATGTCCCGCTTCGAAGCCAAAATCGTTCCTATTCTAATATATGGAATAGAGATAACATGGGAAAAGCTAAGCTACGGAGACCTACTACGAATGGAGAAAGTGAAATCCAGATTCCTGAAGGCAGCCCTCGGCATTTCCAAGTACAGCAAGTCAAGACTAGTGTACGAACTCGCGAGAGAAACAATTCTAATAGAGGACCTGAGATGGAAATTCAACTTGCCCTACACAGACAACTGGAAGAAACTGCGATTAGAGAGGGAGAACAAAAAGAAGTAGATATGGCCAGAGTTCTACTCTTCAGAGGCCATGATGAACAGAACATGGACCGGCACAAACCAGGACCTGAGACACTTCATAAATTCCATGGCGGTCCACGGCTACCCTCACATAATCTGCAGGACGATGACATACCACGACCCGGACTCGATATGTATATGTGAACTCTGTGAAAAACATTGTGACCGATACCACGTACTAACGTGTAAAAACTGTGTGAAATCAATCATAGACAGCCGAGATAAGTAATGTATCTTAATACGCACAAATTGTGCGCAATAAATTTTATTATGTGACATCATCAAGTTAGCAGAGGATGGTAAATTTGAAATTTAGGGTTAGTGAACGGCAGTAAATTTAAAAAATGCAAGATGATGGTGGCAGGATTAATTTTTTCAGCCAATCACAGTACTAAAAATCTAACACTATAGTGGTGGGAAAATAATATCTGACGACAGTTCAGTATTTTTGCGGTTTATTCGATTGTACCACAGTATTTAAAAAAAAAGTACTTGAAAGTATGTGAACCCTCTGAATTTCTTTTACGCTTTGTTCCAAAGTATTTAACCAAAAAATTACGTGAAGGGTGAAACTCGCAATGTTTCAAGATACTTTACAGGAAGTTGAAAAGTAAATGGATAGGTATTGTGGTGTGCGTACTGTAAGACCTTCGGTACACACACCATCAGATTATTTGATTTGTCGCTCTAACGAAGTAGGCGAGTGTCAGCAATATGCCTCGTGGTCTTATCGTGGCGTGTTTATCTTCTGCCGTTAGGTCAGACGATAGTAATGCCACCTGCACGCTTAGAGTAGCAGATTGACGGTGACCAACTTTAAACAGAACTTGATTAATTTTCACACACATTTATTAAAATAATAAAAAGCATAGAAATTACTTAACTTGATTCTGGATGCTGTTTACAATTGACAGTCTGATGTTCCTCTGGTCTTGGTACGTTAATATTATTCTCACATATCTCTGATACTTGGCAAAGTGTCTATACATTTCTCTTCATGGCTATGTCCAGGAATATGATAATCTTATTAGGTGCAAACTGAAACTTGACTATAGACTGGTACAGACAAATGCAGATTGGTGCAGACTGATGCAGACTAATGCAGACTAATGCAGACTGACTAATCGGAGGTCTGTACACTCGTTATAATACCTCGCACGTTCAGGTATCACTGCGCGAGTGTGATCCGCGAGGAGAAAAGGTTCTACATTAGCAGCAATCTCATTGGCTGCGTTACATATTAATACGTGGATCGACGGAAGCAGAATTTGGTCCATCTCTAAGACAGCGCCATCTCGTAGTGCGGAGATGGATGAGCGCTGCGCCTGCGCTGTTGTGCTTAGCGGGGCGCGCTCTAGTGGGAAAGTTGTGTACGCGCTGACTATGCGGAACTATGTACACAACAGGTACTCTTAACTTCTTGCACCACATTCAAAAGTGTGCACCCAAAATATTATGGAACAGATCTAGCTCGCAGTATCCCGAACTATTTTCTAAAGTGCTCAGAAACATCCAATTGCTCTGAATTTTTATGCCATTTTCAAGCATTTGCCCAAAAATTATGTAAAGCAGTAGTTGTTTACGCATAAAGTTCCTTTTCTTAATTTTTTTCTGTGACACTTGTCAAGTATCACGAGGCAGGGAGGCAGGTAGCAGCGAGACAAAACTAGATGAGAGAGCATTTTTCTCGGTCCGACAAGTCTTCCTAAACTGACACGCTATCTGACTCCTGGGCCAGCATAGTGTGATACGCATACCATATTGCAAAACACCTGATGGTACTACTACTGGTCTAAGTTACGGCTTAAAGTGCACTTGTCGATGAAAATTACAAGGAAGTGTTATGGAGCATCTGCTGTTCTTCAGCACATATACAAATTAAATTCCTCCGCCGCCTTTTTCTGTCTATACATGAAGGCTCGTCTCAGGAATTACTTTAGCGGTTTTTATATGGTTTTCACTACAACATAGACTGATTTACGAAGAAGATTGGTTTATGTAATTTATAAATATTTCGCGAAAACTGGCTGAACTATTGTGGTGTTTAAGAATTAAGTTGTGCCAACTGAAAATTTTCCTAGGGTGTGCTGCTTAGACTATTTAAGTCGTACCAGAATTTTGAGTTAATGTTGTTACCTATCGTTGTTCTCTGAATTTTATTCACAGCTCCACGAGGTGGAAGGTCAAATCGAATTGCACAATTATTTACACAAGGATATCTGCATGTAACAAAAATTGGCTGTTGAAAAATCGGTTAAAAAATTTCGCCTAAATAATTCAAACATATCGGTTAGAGATTACAATCACGAACAACTTAAAATATAACCATAAATGTAGTCGGAAAGGCGGGCCACAGATAATGTTTTATTGGTAGAACACTTAGCAGATCTACTAATCTACTGAAATTATTACCTACGCTACGCTTGTCCGTTCCGTTCTTGAGTATAACTCCGAGGTATGGGATGATGATGATGATGATGATGTTTGGTTAGTGGGGCGCCCAACTCCTACGTCATCAGCGCCCACACGAAGTCCCAATTTTTACAGAGTCCATTTTCTTTTCACAATTCAATCTAGTCACTCTCATAAATGATGATGATGATGAAATGATGAGGACAACACAAACACCGAGTCCCCAGGCAGAGAAAATCCCCAACCCGGCCGGGAATCGAGCCCGGGACCCTAGACCACGAGCTGCGGACAAGGTATAGGATGCTTACCAGATAGGAGGACATCGCAAAAGTTCACAGAAGGGCAGATCGTTTTGTACTCTAGTAAAATAGAGGAAACAGTGTGGCGGATGTGATAAATCATCAAAGTCACCAAAAAGGAATTAGTATAGAGTAATGAAAATTCTGGAATACATTTGTCTAGGTAATATATTTAAGTTAATAACATTGGAAGATCTCAGGTTTATGTAAGCGCCAGATAAGCTATTGCAAATGTAAGATGCTGGTACTTTATAACCTGTGTAGCCGCCGGAATGTTGAGTGCAAGCATGCAAACATGCATGTATCGTATTCTATTGAACAGGTGTCGGATGTCAGTGATATCAGTGTCGGATGTCAGTGATATGAAGCTCCATGCCTGTTGCACTTGGTCGGTCAATACAGGGACGGTTAATGCTGGTTATGGATGGTGCTGGATTTGTCACCCGTTTATGTACCACACGTGCTCAATTGGAGACAGATCTGAAGATCGAGCAGGCCAAGACAGCATGTTGACACTCTGTAGAGCATGTAGGATTACAACAGTGGTATATGGGCGAGTGTTATCCTGTTGGAAAACACCTCCTGAAACATTGCTCATGAATGGCAGCACAACAGGTCGGATCGCCAGATTGACGTACAAATTTGCTGTCAGGGCGCGTGAGACAACCACGAGAGTGTTCCCGCCGTTATAAGGAATCGCACCACAAACCATAGCTCCAGGTGTAGGTGCAGTGTGTCTAACACGCAGGTAGTTTGGCTGCAGGCCCTCAACTCGCCTTCTTCTAACCAACACACAGCCATCACTGGCACCGAGGAAGAGCCAGGTATCATCAGAAAACACAACTGACCTCCACCCTGCCCTCCAGTGAGCTCTCGCTACTGTTGCAAATTGTGGTGTTTAGGGGTCAGTGGAATGCACTGTGACCGTACATTCCCGTGATCACTGCTGGCTGCAATCGTTTACAGTGGCTACATTCCTGCCAAGTCCTTCTGTAGTATCATAGAAGGAACATCCAACTTCCCATAGCCGTTTTATAGGGCTCCTTTCAAACGCAGTGAGGTGTTGATAAAGGCATCTTTATCGCCTTAAATGCATTCTTGACTAACATCAACGCACCACGTCGTCTCAAAAGTAACTAACGCTCACGACTGTTGCAGCGTGCATTTAAGGCAAACCCTGGTTGCGTCGTAATAATCACGCTGTTCAAAAAACGGTTCGAATGGCTCGGAGCACTATGGGACTTAACATCTGTGGTCATCAGTCCCCTAGAACTTAGAACTACTTAAACCTAACCAACCTAAGGACATCACACACATCCATGCCCGAGGCAGGATTCGAACCTGCGACCGTAGCGGTCAGGCGGTTCCAGATTGAAGCGCCTAGAACCGCACGGCCACACCAGCCGGCAATGACGCTGTTAGCTTCATTCTTATGTAAATGGCACGAAATCTGAATAGACATCACCTTTCAGGTGTAAAAACACGCCTACCAACCTTTTTCGACGACGCACACTTCCTTCTTGGTGCTGTGATATTTTTCCGAAAGTGTATTTTCTGCATCTTATTCGGTGAAGATACTTCAGAAATTTTTGGACTAGTCAGTATCGTTTCTCCATCCTCCACTACCACGGTAAGTTCGGTTCATATTTCTTTAACGCTTTGATCAGAATAAATTAGCTCCGTCTCAGCTGTGCTTCTACATACGCGATGAGTATACACGGTTAATGCAATGCAACGACGATCATCCCCGCTCCCGAGTAATACCCCTGGATATGATCAGTATTCAATTGCAAATACAGAGAACATCGCGCCTTGTCCGGATGTGATGCGGAACACGGCGCGCCCGCCTCGTGCCAGCGCTCCTGTTTCTCCCATTATGCAAATGGGCCGGGCGTCGCCCGCCGCCTGCAACCGGAAACTGATTGAGGGCGCTGCGTTCCCTCCTACCTGTAGGCGCCGCGTTGTGCGGCCCGCTATCAGGCGGTGTCGCGGCGATTCAATTACCTGCGGCAGCCACGGCCACGGCGGGAAATGCAACCTCACCAGCCAAATTGTTCCTGATAAATTTACTGAGAGCAAACACCTCGCCCTCAGCTGCGTGAAGTATCCACAATCGATTATATTAAGATGGGAAACCAATGGTCGAAAATGAAGATTTATTTAGCAAAACAATGGTCCAAGATCCGTATGTTTTCAGAAATTGTTATTTTATTTATACAAATACACTACTGGCCATTAAAATTGCTACACCACGAAGATGACGTGCTACAGACGCGAAATTTAACCGACAGGAAGAAGATGCTGTGATATGCAAATGATTAGCTTTTGAGAGAATTCACACAAGGTTGGCGCCGGTGGCGACACCTGCAACGTGCTGACATGAGGAAAGTTTCCCACCGATTCCTCATACACAAACAGCAGTTGACTGGCGTTGCCTGCTGAAACGTTGTTGTGATGCCTCGTGTAAGGAGGAGAAATGCGTACCACCACGTTCCCGACTTTCATAAAGGTCGGATTGTAGCCTATCGCGATTGCGGTTTATCGTATCGCGATATTGCTGCTCGCGTTGGTCGACATCCAATGACTGTTAGCAGAATATGGAATCGGTGGTTTCAAGAGGGTAATACGGAACGCCGTGCTGGATCCCAACGGCCTCGTATCACTATCAGTCGAGATGACACGCATCTTATCCGCGTGGCTGTAACAGATCGTGCAGCCACGTCTCGATCCCTGAGTCAACAGATGGGGACGTTTGCAAGACAACAACCATGTGTACGAACAGTTCGACGACGTTTGCAGCAGCATGGACTATCAGCTCGGAGACCATGGCTGCGGTTACCCTTGACGCTGCATCACAGACAGGAGCGCCTGCGATGCTGTACTCAACGACGAACCTGGGTGCACGAATGGCGAAACGTCATTTTTTCGGATAAATCCAGGTTCTGTTTACAGCAACATGATGGTCGCATCCGTGTTTGGCGACAATTGGTGAACGCACATTGGAAGCTTGTTTTCTTCATATATCGTCATATATTCGTTGTATATCACCCAGCGTGATGGTATGGGGTGCCATTGGTTACACGTTTCGGTCACCTCTTGTTCGCATTGACGGCACTTTGAACAGTGGACGTTACAATATCAGATGTGTTACAACCCGTCGCTCTACCCTTTATTCGATCCCTGCGAAACCCTACATTTCAGCAGGATAATGCACGATGGCATGTTGCAGGTCCTGTACGGGCATTTCTGGACACAGAAAATGTTCTACTGCTGCCCTGGCCAGCACATTCTCCAGATCTCTCACCAATTGAAAACGTCTGGTCAATGGTGGCCGAGCAACTGGCTCGTCACAATACGCTAATCACTACTCTTGATGAACTGTGGTATCGTGTTGAAGCTGCATGGGCAGCTGTACCTGTACACGCCGTACAAGCTCTGTTTGACTCAATGCTCAGGCGTATCAAGGCCGTTATTACGGCCAGAGGTGGTTGTTCTGGGTACTGATTTCTCAGGATCTATGCACCCAAATTGCGTGAAAGTGTAATCACTTGTCAGTTCTAGTATAATTTATTTGTCCAACGAATATCCGTTTATTATCTGCATATCTTCTTGGTGTAGCAATTTTAATGGCCAGTAGTGTAGTTTCGGTAACACTCGTTAAAGCCATTTTCAG
Organism: Schistocerca cancellata; assembly: GCF_023864275.1. Lineage (NCBI taxonomy): Eukaryota > Metazoa > Arthropoda > Insecta > Orthoptera > Acrididae > Schistocerca > Schistocerca cancellata. Next base: position 196,328,394 of record NC_064628.1, read on the forward strand.
GTCCCTACGCACTCAGTGTCTAGAGAATCAAACACATCCATGCATGCATAACTGGAGCCATCAATACCCAAATTCCGTAAAATTTTTGTAGGGTGTATGCTTCGAAAACTTGACAGCCACAGTTCTTCGAAGTAGACACTCCACAAAAAATTAATTGGAATCCAGATACTGATGGCTCCAGTTATGCTTGCATTGATGTATCTTATTATCTATACCTGGAGTGTATAGGTATCTGGAAATGACATTAATGGGATGCCGAAACTAGTCGTATGAATAACATAACTTCTGAAAACACACGACTGTTTGGCGATTTTTCTCTGGTATATATCTGATCGACCGCTGCCCCATATGCACGATGGATTAACTGAAACGCATATTTGTTGTGTATGGACATACACAGCGTACACGGCATAACAAAAACGTACCTCGTAGTAAGCTTTGAAAGCAACGCCCGCCAGTCTCGACGCCTGTACTGCAACGGCGCATGCACTTCCTGTCACATTCTAACAAAGAACCTGGTTGACTGCTGAACACTGGAAAAGGCAGCAGCTGATAAAACAGCGTACACCCCTGAACCACCAAACAGATGCATCGCACACAACTTAGCTCATAGCACGTGAGTTATGTCACGAGCGCTGGCGTCGCACCGGCTCTTTAACGTGTGCTGCACGCACACCATTATCCTTGGTGTCAACTGTCCATTGCATGAGACTGCTTGTGATGTGTACATGGTGAGGTCTGTTACTGTGTACAGCACAGGACGCACAGTGAAAGACGGAACGTTGGAGTCGGCAGACATGCATTTAATGTACAGTGCGACAGGATGTAGTACCTGTAAAGCAGCACGAATATACAGAAAACGCTTTCACAACATGTGTCATCCTGACTGGAAAAAGTTTATCTCTGTGGATACCAACTTACGAGATACAGAGTCGTTCATGCACAGAGAGCCGGCCAAGGTTCCCACCAAAGACGTATCGGAATACCAGACTTTGTGAAAATGGTGTCGGATCGTGTGGCCGACCACCCAGCAATAAGCACCTGTCAACTTGGCCGTAAAACACCCATTTCGACGGATACAGTGTGGAGAGTACAGAACAGCTATTACACCCCTGTCATAAAGAACGTGTGCAAGCACTGAGATCAACGGACTCTGAGCCCAGCATTCACTACTGTCAACGGATTATCAACCGTAATACTGTAGTGCCGAACGTCGTACAGTTTGTATTGTTCTCGGATAAGGCCTCGTTCACCCATGATGCTGTTTTCAACACTCCCAACAGCCTTGTCTGAAGTGAGGACAATCCCCTCTCCACCCACATCGGTGGGCACCAGCAATGATTCTCTGTCAACATATGGGTGGGCATTGTCCAAGATCATCTAACAGGACCTTATTTGCTGCATTCCCGTTTGACTGATCCACGCTACCTGATGTTCCTGCGAGATGTGCTGCCACAGTTCTTGGAGGCCGTGCCCCTAGCCACTTTCGATGTTAATGTCTGCGAACACCTGAACAACAGGTCCTGTCCCATGGCCATCACGACTGCTGGAGCTCACACTTCTGGACTTGTTCCTCTTGTGTTACGTCAAGACGTTGGTGTATGAGACTTCCGTACAAACAGGTGCCTGTCTCCTGGGACAACAGGCACCAGGAATCTCTGCGAGAATGAGGCAGAATTTAATGCGCCTTTGCCGCGCATGTATTGAGATTGGCTGTCATCACTTTGCACATTTACTGTGTGTGAGCTACGTTGTTCTTATGCGGCATACGCTGTGTATGTCCATTACACAATAAATGTGCTTTTCCGTCCATAGGTTTCCCATCTCCATATAATCGGTTGTGGACCCCGTATCATCTGTTTCAGTTTGATCCAAATGGTTTGAAACATCCTTTATACTTAATACAGCGAATTTATTTCGAATTAATTACGGATGGTTGTTCATCGTCATCAATTTCTCCTCATACAGACATGCAAGTAAATTTTTCGTGCTACACTGAACACGCGATTGACGTCAGTTCTCCTATCTTTCAATAATACGTTTTATCCTTTGCAGGAAAGATACGTGGCAGACGAAATATAGAGATCGTAAGGCGTTTTAAGAGTGAAATGGGTTTCCTCGATATTAACATGCCATACTGCGGTAAATCTGTCCAATAAGCCATTACAGGATGGAAGCAGCAGATATACGGCTCCATTTTTCTTCTCGCTTTACTGCAGTGAACTACCGGCACTGTAAGCTCACGTCTCCTTTGATGAGGGGGCAACGTTTTCATAGATTATTCGTTATAATTTAGTGTCCTTCCGCCATGAGCCATTTATCCCCATGCCAATATATGAGGGCGCCCGAAAAGAAATGCCTCCTAATCTTTTACATGAGAACTCTTGAAGCTTTTTAAATAAAACGAACGTTATTAACATTCTACATCTTCAACCCTTCCCATCTACATACCTGTCTCTCAACATAGTCAGCCTGACGACGAACACATTTCTCCCAGCAGGAGGCCAGTTTGTTGATACTGTCACTGAACAACGTTTGACTTCGATGACGGAGTTACAACCTCACCTAGGCTTAAACCCCTTCGTCGCTATCGAAATGAAGGCATGAAAGGCGTTCTTTACACTTTGGAAATACACTCCTGGAAATTGAAATAAGAACACCGTGAACTCATGGTCCCAAGAAGGGGAAACTTTATTGACACATTCCTGGGGTCAGATACATCACATGATCACACTGACAGAACCACAGGCACATAGACACAGGCAACAGAGCATGCACAATGTCGGCACTAGTACAGTGTTTATCCACCTTTCGCAGAAATGCAGCCTGCTATTCTCCCATGGAGACGATCGTAGAGATGCTGGATGTAGTCCTGTGGAACGGCTTGCCATGCCATTTCCACCTGGCGCCTCAGTTGGACCAGCGTTCGTGCTGGAAGTGCAGACCGCGTGAGACGACGCTTCATCCAGTCCCAAACATGCTCAATGGGGGACAGATCCAGAGATCTTGCTGGCCAGGGTAGTTGACTTACACCTTCTAGAGCACGTTGGGTGGCACGGGATACATGCGGACGTGCATTGTCCTGTTGGAACAGCAAGTTCCCTTGCCGGTCTAGGAATGGTAGAACGATGGGTTCGATGACGGTTTGGATGTACCGAGGACTATTCAGTGTCCCCTCGACGATCACCAGTGGTGTACGGCCAGTGTAGGAGATCGCTCCCCACACCAAGATGCCGGGTGTTGGCCCTGTGTGCCTCGGTCGTATGCAGTCCTGATTGTGGCGCTCACCTGCACGGCGCCAAACACGCATACGACCATCATTGGCACCAAGGCAGAAGCGACTCTCATCGCTGAAGACGACACGTCTCCATTCGTCCCTCCATTCACGCCTGTCGCGACACCACTGGAGGCGGGCTGCACGATGTTGGGGCGTGAGGGGAAGACGGCCTAACGGTGTGCGGGACCGTAGCCCAGCTTCATGGAGACGGTTGCGAATGGTCCTCGCCAATACCCCAGGAGCAACAGTGTCCCTAATTTGCTGGGAAGTGGCGGTGCGGTCCCCTACGGCACTGCGTAGGATCCTACGGTCTTGGCGTGCATCCGTGCGTCGCTGCGGTCCGGTCCCAGGTCGACGGGCACGTGCACCTTCCGCCGACCACTGGGACAACATCGATGTACTGTGGAGACCTCACGCCCCACGTGTTGAGCAATTCGGCGGTACGTCCACCCGGCCTCCCGCATGCCCACTATACGCCCTCGCTCAAAGTCCGTCAACTGCACATACGGTTCACGTCCACGCTGTCGCGGCATGCTACCAGTGTTAAAGACTGCGATGGAGCTCCGTATGCCACGGCAAACTGGCTGACACTGACGGCGGCGGTGCACAAATGCTGCGCAGCTAGCGCCATTCGACGGCCAACACCGCGGTTCCTGGTGTGTCCGCTGTGCCGTGCGTATGATCATTGCTTGTACAGCCCTCTCGCAGTGTCCGGAGCAAGTATGGTGGGTCTGACACACCGGTGTCAATGTGTTCTTTTTTCCATTTCCAGGAGTGTAGATGAAAATCGGATGGGGCCAAGTCAGGACTGTATGGAGGACTATCGAACCAAGACGCCGTATTGTTTCAGATGTCGCAGCGCTCGTGTGCGGTCTGGCGTTGTGCTAAAGCAGAGGGTGCTCAATGTGTAGAAGAACTCTTCGGATTCCAGACTCGGTTACAGCACGCTTGTTCTCACGTACCAACATTGTTACGTTACACGTCGCCATGTTACACGCTACAATTGCGAGCACTCTACCGGCAGGTTCCTGCAAATATGTGAAAGTGAGGAATAAAGATGCAGATTCTTAATAACGTTTGTTTTGTTTCAAAAACTTTAAGAGTTTTCTCATAAAATATTCTGAAGCATAACTTTTGAGCCTGTTCTCATAAATAAATGATTTACCATGTTAAAATGGATCTGTTGTCTTACTTTTGTTTAACAACTGAGGTAGGACATCGAAACATTAACAAGACTTTACTTTTGAAAACTATTACATACAGTAATTTCTTTCCGCAGAACTGTTGTGAAATCTTCTGTGTTAACTATGGTGCAAGGGTAAATTGCCGTAGCTTGGTTTCATGTAATAACGGTCCTTCAATAGTCGGAGAATCATGAAAACTGAAACGGCAATTTGGACAATTAAGAGAAACGCAAGAGGAGAACAGAAGACTTCAAAATATTCTGCTACAAAAGAGCTGTAAAGAACAGATAGGTAGATCGGAAGAGACACTAACTGAACCAAGAAAAAAATGGAATAGTGACAATTGCACTAGAGGAATCGATAGAATGATACACCTCATGAGGCAACAATGAGTAACTAATTTGGTAATGGAAGGAAGTGTGGGGGCAAGAGGCGGGGGAGTTGACAGGGAGAATGACTTGAATACAGAAAACAGGTTCAAAGCAATGAAAGTTACAGTACGTCCGCAGAGATGAAGAAACTTGCATTTTTAGCCACCTCATGTCGAAGACGTCTTCTGTTGTGGTCCCCAATTTTCGTTGTTATCTGGAGACGTCTAAGGGCTGAGAATGACACAATGGCCGCTCAGTACAGGTGGGCCCTAAACGGCTGTTCAGATAGAGTTCAGTTTTTAGTTTAGCACGATTACCTACACACTACAACGTTCATATTTGGTGCACTGATGTAGAAGGTTTCACCGAAGAAACTACATGTGAAGTCTGTGTATTTTGTCTGTAAATTGCATATATACTAAAAAACGAGCTGCTCTGTCAGACTGTGAAAGCCCAAGGAATCTCTACAAGCCGCTGTGTCATCCTCTTCCTCACAGTGTCATGTTAATGCGGTGTGGAGGGGCCTGCGGTCAGCACACCTCTCTCACGGCAATTTTGCAGGATCCTTCACACAGCAGCCATCTACGTTGACCACTCAGCTATGGGGGCATGCAATAGCATGTTCTAAAATTCCCATTACAAACATGTAGCACTTGTACAGTGGAGAGAGTACATAATGCACTCCTGGAAATTGAAATAAGAACACCGTGAATTCATTGTCCCAGGAAGGGGAAACTTTATTGACACATTCCCGGGGTCAGATACATCACATGGTCACACTGACAGAACCACAGGCACATAGACACAGACAACAGAGCATGCACAATGTCGGCACTAGTACAGTGTATATCCACCTTTCGCAGTAATGCAGGCTGCTATTCTCCCATGGAGACGATCGTAGAGATGCTGGATGTAGTCCTGTGGAACGGCTTGCCATGCCATTTCCACCTGGCGCCTCAGTTGGACCAGCGTTCGTGCTGGACGTGCAGACCGCGTGAGACGACGCTTCATCCAGTCCCAAACATGCTCAATGGGGGACAGATTCGGAGATCTTGCTGGCCAGGGTAGTTGACTTACACCTTCTAGAGCACGTTGGGTGGCACGGGATACATGCGGACGTGCATTGTCCTGTTGGAACAGCAAGTTCCCTTGCCGGTCTAGGAATGGTAGAACGATGGGTTTGATGACGGTTTGGATGTACCGTGCACTATTCAGTGTCCCCTCGACGATCACCAGTGGTGTACGGCCAGTGTAGGAGATCGCTCCCCACACCATGATGCCGGGTGTTGGCCCTGTGTGCCTCGGTCGTATGCAGTCCTGATTGTGGCGCTCACCTGCACGGCGCCAAGCACGCATACGACCATCATTGGCACCAAGGCAGAAGCGACTCTCATCGCTGAAGACGACACGTCTCCATTCGTCCCTCCATTCACGCCTGTCGCGACACCACTGGTGGCGGGCTGCACGATGTTGGTGCGTGAGCGGAAGACGGCCTAACGGTGTGCGGGACCGCAGCCCAGCTTCATGGAGACGGTTGCGAATGGTCCTCGCCGATACCCCAGGAGCAACAGTGTCCCTAATTTGCTGGGAAGTGGCGCTGCGGTCCCCTACGGCACTGCGTAGGATCCTACGGTCTTGGCGTGCATCCGTGCGTCGCTGCAGTCCGGTCCCAGGTCGACGGGCACGTGCACCTTCCGCCGACCACTGGCGACAACATCGATGTACTGTGGAGACCTCACGCCCCACGTGTTGAGCAATTCGGCGGTACGTCCACCCGGCCTCCCGCATGCCCACTATACGCCCTCGCTCAAAGTCCGTCAACTGCACGTACGGTTCACGTCCACGCTGTCGCGGCATGCTACCAGTGTTAAAGACTGCGATGGAGCTCCGTATGCCACGGCAAACTGGCTGACAGTGACGGCGGCGGTGCACAAATGCTGCGCAGCTAGCGCCATTCGACGGCCAACACCGCGGTTCCTGGTGTGTCCGCTGTGCCGTGCGTGTGATCATTGCTTGTACAGCCCTCTCGCAGTGTCCGGAGCAAGTATGGTGGGTCTGACACACCGTTGTCAATGTGTTCTTTTTTCCATTTCCAGGAGTGTAGTTTGAATAGAAACCCATATCTGGAATCATACCGTTTCTGCTCTAAGGCGGTTCCAGTTTAGATATCTGCTTGAAGACTAGAATTAGGCATGACACAGTACAATTATAAGGCAACAGTTCGAAAGAAAACATAACGAAACATCCATTTCTCACATAAGCACATATGTTTGTATTAACACTTAAACATTATATGCATACATTACTCCAAAACAAGAAAGTGCCCAGCGTACAATACATACAGAACAGTACTGACGCTTTACAACAGTGGCGACGACCAGCGTTGTTACAGACATTGTGCCTACGAAGAATGTTCTGGTACATACTCTCCATCTCACCTGCTGTCTCTTAAATTTCTAGTGTGCCATACAGAACTCGTGCCAGCAGATCCTCCTCTGTTTCTGCAGGAGTCTCAAAGCATGGCACTCCTTACATGACACCAGGTAATCATCTGACATTGTACCCATCATCCTGTCTACCCTACTGCTTACCACGACAAGCAGCTCTGAGACTTTTCTCATTCCCTCAGCAGACGTGGACGCATTACACATCTGAATTGAAACCATTGTAGAACATAAATGGTACGTTTGCTCCTACCCATAATATTATGAACTCACTTCTGTCTACAAGTCCTACTGCATAAATGGAAAGTGCTGTTGATATGCGGTTACCACAGAATGGTTTGGTTGTCACAGACTCCAATTGTTAGCCAATCGACAGATTGTAATAATACTAAGAAAGTGTATTTTTGTGAAAACGTGCACTTTTTTAAATGGAACCGTGTCTATTGACATTATCAAAGTAAAATTAGGGTTATTTAGAATGTCAGTGGTGTTTACAGGAGGATTCTAGTGCGAGTCGTTTACGGGATATCGTATTTTGAGAAGTTCCCTTACCGACACTTGTTCTGTACCTATGGTATCACACATTAAAGAACAATGCAAGTGCATACACGAGTTATGTGAATTTTGACCTGTAACGCGATAATAGATCATACATGTTGTATTCAAAATTACCACCGGCAGCGGCAATACACACTTCCAGTCCGGTATGGAACGACTGCTGCACGCATGCTACCATTTCAGCAGAGATGTCCAGGCACGCTGCAATAGTACTTCGCTGCGGGTACCAACCAGTGTAGTTGGTATGCACTTGTAGATATCGTCTTTGATGTATACATCGTCTTTCAGCTGTCCCCATAGAAAAAAGTTTACAGACGTCAAATCCCAGTAACTGACCAACCATGGTACATGTCCTCTACGGCCTTTTCAAGAATCTGCAAACAATTCTTGAAGACATGCTGTAGTACTTCGTGACTATGGACTGAACATCCATCATGTTGGTACCACAGGTTCCTCCTAGTTTGCAAGAGAACATCTTCTAACATCCATGGAAGATGGTCTCCTAGAAGGCTGCGATATTTGTGTGCATTCAGTGTTCCATCCATGAGAAATGGGCCTATGAGCTGATGGGTCGCTATCCCACATCAGGCATATACACTCCATGGACGATGACGTTCCACCTGACGAACCCAATGGGAATTGTCAACATACCAACAGTGCATGTTTCGGTATTTTATCTGGCCATCACTGTAAATGTGGCTTCATCAATAAAAAAGCTACATGATACATCTGGAGTATCCTATCTTACTGCCTATGTACAGAAATCAACAAGATTCTCATTACCGTTTCCATGCAGCTCTTGATGGAGAGAGGTGTGATAGGGGTGGATCTTATGTCGATGGAGAATGCATAGGACACTTGCCTAACTCAGGCCATTTCCTCGTGCGATTGCGCGGTAACTGACGTGCGGATCAACTGCAACGTCAGCAAGAACATTAATTTCCCCCTATTCTGTCGTCACTTTCTTCCTTCTACTACGTTGTTTAGATAGTACACTACCACTTTCATGTAACTGGTTGAAGAGGATGATAATTAGTTGCTGATATGGTTGAAGTGTTTTGGAAATCTTGCCGCATATACTGTACAAGAACAAGCTGCATTTTTCCTACACCCTCCATACACCATCAGCATGTCTAATTTTTCTGCAATGGTAAATCCCATCGTCCCTTCACGACCTACTGCTTGGATTGTCAAACACTAACTGACTAGCAACTCGGAGTGAACTCGAGGAACACACAAGGACACTGCAAGCAAACATAACAATATCGTACTTAACAACTACACAAGTTGAATGGCACAAACAAGTGTCGATGTGGAAACTTTTAAAAATACTATATTACGATATCTCGTAAGCGATTCACACTAATCCCTGCAACTACCACCACTGGCATTCTAATTTACCCTACTTTCAGTTTGCTAATGTCAGTAGGCATTGTTCCATTCAAAAAGGTCTACATCTGCACAAAAATACACACACACACACACACACACACACACACACACATATATATATATATATATATATATATATATATATATATATATATACTGTCTGATAAAAAACATCTGGATGCCCCTATATAACGTGGAAGTGACCACTAGATGTCACAAGAACTGGACCTCCAATTATAAAAAGAAAGCAGGGAGTACTATGTTGTCAGTAGAGAAACTGTAACAGCAGGGTGAGTATCAGGAAAGCTTTGTGACCTCTAACGTGGACTAGTCATTGTATTGCACCTGAGTAACAAATACAAAAATTGCTGCCCGACTGTTAGTGACGTGATCGTTAAGTGGGAACGCGAAGGAAGAATCATAGCTAAACCAAGACCACCTATACTTCGTGTACTGAAGGACAGGGACCGTCGTTGTTGTCGTTGTTATAAAAGATTCACATGAAATCAGCGGCAGAAATCATTCGTGAGTTACAAAGTACTATCAGCAATCCAGCTAGCATAATGACTGTGCGTAGAGATTTATAAAGAACGGGGTACAATGGTCGCGCACCTCCTCAGAAACCACACTTTTCTGTAGCCAACCCCAAGCAACGCTTGACGTGATGTATAGAGCTATGCCACTGTACAGTGGAACTGAAACAAGTGATTTGGAATGATGACTCACGCCATCCCCTGTGGTAATCCGATTGAATGGATTGTTTTTGGCGAACGCCTGGAGAACATTACCTGCCATTATCTGTTAAACCGACAGTGAAATATGGAGAAGTTTTGTTACTGAATGGGGATGATTTTTGTAATCAGGATGTGATCTCCTTATCGTGCTTTAAAAAACGGTAAGTGCAGAAGGATATGAATACATTTTACAGTATTGTGAACCGTGGAATATGCAGAAATAGTTCATGTATCAGCATGAAAACGCACACTATCATAAAGTTGCATCTATGAGGCAACGGTTTGTGGACTGTAACGTCCCTAAAATGCATTAGCCCACCCAGAGTCCCGACCTGAACCCAGTGGAACCCCTTTGGGCTGAGTTAGAAACTTCGACTTTGCCCCAGACCACAGCGTCCAACACTGCGACGTTCTCAGATTCTGGATCTAGAAGAAGAACGTGCTGCCATTATTCCACAGACATTCAGGCACCTCATTAAAAGCGTCCCAAGTAGAGTCCATGCCTTCATAAAGGAAAGGATGGACACACACCAAATTAACGTCTCCACTGACAGGTGTCGGGATACTTTCAATGAAATAGTACGTATATGACTATACAGGGTGATTTATTTACCTGCTCCTCCCAACATAGTTTTACGGAACCATTAATGTTATATGTGGACTTCAAAAACCACGCGCAACATTTCCATAAACTCTGGCTCGCTACGCACATACTATTAGTAATACGGAAAAAAATAAACCAGACGGTTTTGTGGGAAATTTAATGCAGTTGCATTTCCCTAAAGGCCGAAGTTTTCGAGTTATTCAAGAAAAACGTACAAAAATGATCTACAAACGCACCCATCTCCGACACTAAACCCCTAACAATCTCGATTTCTAGTGTGTTGTTCATGGCACTCACTCCTACCACCGTCAAAAATTTGTGAGTGCACGAAATATTTACTAATTTCGACCTGTTTTGGTCTTCACTGACTGGTCTTATTACGCCACCGGCTTAATCGAGCACTTACAAATTGTAAAACTCACGTTTATGTAAATTTTACCTAACAATTTTCTGAGTTTCAGCAGTATACAATAAACAATTACATTATAGTATTCGTTAGGCCTCCTGACTACGAAACTACTGCATTTGTAGTGCATGGATCTAACTGTTAACGTAATTAATTTTAGAGTAATATTTATCAAAGTTTTTCTTTCATTACCCTCGTGGGCAAGTTTAAGTCAATATAGTGTTTACGAAGTAGACTACTATTGTGGTGGCGTAGTAGCCCAGTCAACAGGGACCAAAAAAGTTCCAATTCGGCAATATTCTATGTAATTGGATATTTTTGTACAGTGGTAGGAATGAGTGCCACGAACAACATACTAGAAATCCTGACCGGTGAGGGATGGGTGTGGGGTGTAGGTGTGTTTAAAGGTCGCTTGTACGTTTTACTAGAATAAATCGAAGACCGTGGCCTCCAGCGAAAACATATCACAGTACAAAATTGAAATACATTGAATTTCCTACAAGAATGTCCTCTTCATTTTTTCTGTAGGACTAATAGTTTGCACGTACGAGTGAGAATATGAAAATGTCGTGCTTGGTTTGTGAAGGCCAAGCATAGCATTGCGGGTTGCATAAAAAGATATCGATAGGGGCAGCTGAATCACCCTGTATATTGCAGGACACAAACAAGTGAAACAACCGGAGGAAACCAAATGAAATTTCACAGGTTGAGGAGGTATGTGATGTTGTTTCAGTGATCACATTATCGAGTAAAATTTACAAGAACTTTCGCAGTATGAGCCCACTTATCAGTATGACATCGCTCTCCATCCAGCCTGGGTGCATGTATTGATTTGGTTGGGAAGAGTGTCATCTAGCCATGGTATCTTGTCCTGTGGCAAATTGGCACACAACCCTTGTGTCTTGTTTTTCTAATCCTGGTCACTGACAGAGGGTTAGAGTTGTTAGAGGACATATCTTGGGATACTGCTGGCCACAGGAGTACCTCAAACTTGCGCTGATGATTCATAGAGATAATTTCCGTATATGGACGAGCATTGTTCTGTAGGTAAAAACTGGCCCCATGATACTCTCACAAAAAGTCGCAGGATGTTCGTGACGAACCGTTGTGCTGCCAGAGCTCCCTCAGTCACTACCAGACGTGACCTCAAGTCATTAGCAACACCAGAATGCCAGGAAATACACCCCAGAGCTCTCCAAAAAAACAATCAGAACTCAGCCACAAAACAATATATGGGGAGAACCATTCGAAGTTCAAACAAAGTAAAACCTCCGACAGTACTATCAGCTCTAAGGCGCACACATGGCACTATTACAAGAGGCTGCAGATGTTCAGCAGGGTAGCTACTGAACAAGATCGTAAATGATGACTAAACGACGAATGACCGGCAACATCACACACATGTACTAAGACAAATGGATACAAAACAGTTCCACAGATCGCTCCTTTTCTAACAGAGTATCTGAACAAAGTATTGCTGTTAGGTAGGGTCCCTGCCATGTGTAAAACTGTTAAAGTAGTAATCATCAAAAAATTAGACTCGGGACCCTGAAGATTCAAAGACTTACAGGCCTATCTGCCTCTTTAACACTTTGGCTACGGTACAGGAGAGGCTCCTGTATAATCGCCTGTCACACAGGAGGCTCTTCGGCCTTAGTCCGCATCAATATGGCCTTAGCCGGCCGCGGTGGTCTAGCGGTTCTGGCGCTGCAGTCCGGAACCGCGGGACTGCTACGGTCGCAGGTTCGAATCCTGCCTCGGGCATGGGTGTGTGTGATGTCCTTAGGTTAGTTAGGTTTAAGTAGTTCTAAGTTCTAGGGGACTTATGACCTAAGATGTTGAGTCCCATAGTGCTCAGAGCCATTTGAACCATTTATGGCCTTAGACTCAAATGCTCAGTAGGCGATACAGCCGGGCACGAGCTAGAAATAATACAGGACACACAAGAAAAACACATAGTGGCAATATCAACACACGCAGCTGACGCCTTCGACAGTCTGTGGTGACTTGCTGCGTTCACATGGCTGCGAGAGATGCAGACATCCACAGTCCTATACAACAGCTTACTCGACCACTGCAAAGATAAGGTGGCTCAATGGCAAACAGAAACACAAAGATTACCAAGAAAATAACTGAAGCATGCCCACAACGTTCAATCTCCAGGCCAATTTTCTGGGGTATTGCCGCGGAACCAGTCCTAAGCTGTCTGGACGAAGATGATAGGGTTCAGGATACAATAGTCTATGCTGACGACTAGCTAGTAATAATAATTGAAAATTCAAGAGCGCAACTCTAAAGAAAGGCTACACAATTCCTCATAGAAATAAGCTACTGGTGCAGCCATGACAAGCCCCAGATTGCGGCAAACTAGACAGCATATTTACTTATCAAAGGGGCACTGCAGAGAAACCCCACCATCAACATTAACATGCAGAGAAAAATAACAAGATACCTAGGGAAACAACTCGACGAACGATTCGCATTCAACGAGCACGTAGGACTTACAACAGCAAAAGTGACAAGGCTGAGGTACAAATCTGTCACGCTTAACTGAACTCACTACAGACTACCATCGCAGCACTACCAACGTGTCGTACATCCCTCTTTGACTATTATGTGCTTTGCAGCAAGTACCTGGGCACATCGACTGTCACTCACGACCCACAAAACTGTTGTGAGGTTTGAACGAAGAGGTGTGTTGCTCAGAATGTCAAAGGCATTTAGCACCACGTTATTGGAAGCCCTATGCGTTGTACTTGCAACATACCCACTGGTGTAACATACACACAGAGCAGCACCACACTGACTCAAAAGAAGAAGACTGGACAAGGTACATGAGATGACAGAAAACGCCAGTTCAATCTTTGTAATATTGAGACATGGCAAAAAGAATGGGAAACACCTGACAAGAGCTGCCAGATCTTCTCCTTCTTCCTGAAAATCCAGGAACGGTTAAGTCTCAGACACGTTGACCCTAGTCGCGGAATGGTACACTTCCCGACGGGCAACACACCTGCACCACTTTGGCCTTAGCCAAAGTGATACACATGAATGTGGACAACTTGGGTCCTCAAAGACATAACACTACAATGCGACACACACACGCACACACACACACACACTCACATGTAGGACTGTTGGTGAAATCGAAGATATAAGACAAACTTTAAGAGACACAGATAAATTGATCATGCTTAACCGCATCACTGATGAAATATCAAAAGCGCTACACAAGACTTACAAGCAGCAACGACCATACATAAAATCACGACCAAATATGCACCCTGCGCAACAACTTGTTCTCCCACAACAGAGATTCAAATACTTATACGGAAACATATGAACATACAAATATGGATGATGACATGAACACACTAGTATCACCTGATACATATACATAATACGGCACAGGAGCAGATCACACGACTGCATCAATATTACAAGTACACTCCTGGAAATTGAAATAAGAACACGGTGAATTCATTGTCCCAGGAAGGGGAAACTTTATTGGCACATTCCTGGGGTCAGATACATCACATGATCACACTGACAGAACCACAGGCACATAGACACAGGCAACAGAGCATGCACAATGTCGGCACTAGTACAGTGTATATCCACCTTTCGCAGCAATGCAGGCTGCTATTCTCCCATGGAGACGATCGTAGAGATGCTGGATGTAGTCCTGTGGAACGGCTTGCCATGCCATTTCCACCTGGCGCCTCAGTTGGACCAGCGTTCGTGCTGGACGTGCAGACCGCGTGAGACGACGCTTCATCCAGTCCCAAACATGCTCAATGGGGGACAGATCCGGAGATCTTGCTGGCCAGGGTAGTTGACTTACACCTTCTAGAGCAAGTTGGGTGGCACGGGATACATGCGGACGTGCATTGTCCTGTTGGAACAGCAAGTTCCCTTGCCGGTCTAGGAATGGTAGAACGATGGGTTCGATGACGGTTTGGATGTACCGTGCACTATTCAGTGTCCCCTCGACGATCACCAGTGGTGTACGGCCAGTGTAGGAGATCGCTCCCCACACCATGATGCCGGGTGTTGGCCCTGTGTGCCTCGGTCGTATGCAGTCCTGATTGTGGCGCTCACCTGCACGGTGCCAAACACGCATACGACCATCATTGGCACCAAGGCAGAAGCGACTCTCATCGCTGAAGAAGACACGTCTCCATTCGTCCCTCCATTCACGCCTGTCGCGACACCACTGGAGGCGGGCTGCACGATGTTGGGGCGTGAGCGGAAGACGGCCTAACGGTGTGCGGGACCGTAGCCCAGCTTCATGGAGACGGTTGCGAATGGTCCTCGCCGATACCCCAGGAGCAACAGTGTCCCTAATTTGCTGGGAAGTGGCGGTGCGGTCCCCTACGGCACTGCGTAGGATCCTACGGTCTTGGCGTGCACCCGTGCGTCGCTGCGGTCCGGTCCCAGGTCGACGGGCACTTGCACCTTCCGCCGACCACTGGCGACAACATCGATGTACTGTGGAGACCTCACGCCCCACGTGTTGAGCAATTCGGCGGTACGTCCACCCGGCCTCCCGCATGCCCACTATACGCCCTCGCTCAAAGTCCGTCAACTGCACATACGGTTCACGTCCACGCTGTCGCGGCATGCTACCAGTGTTAAAGACTGCGATGGAGCTCCGTATGCCACGGCAAACTGGCTGACACTGACGGCGGCGGTGCACAAATGCTGCGCAGCTAGCGCCATTCGACGGCCAACACCGCGGTTCCTGGTGTGTCCGCTGTGCCGTGCGTGTGATCATTGCTTGTACAGCCCTCTCGCAGTGTCCGGAGCAAGTATGGTGGGTCTGACACACCGGTGTCAATGTGTTCTTTTTTCCATTTCCAGGAGTGTAATATACACGTGAAACTTAGAAATAAGTTAGTAATAAACAACAAAACAACGGATTTTATTGTTTGTGGAAAGTAAAAGAAGCAATTATTTAGGTCTGTGGAGTATTATTTTCAAACGTATAATTGTGTAATATGTAAGGTGTATGAGATGCTAACTGTGAAACATATGAACTTTATAAGATACATAATAACACTCAACTACACAAACACGAACGCTCAACACCGGTAAGTGCCCTTCGGGGGCTCGAGGTCACCTTTCCGAGGCTCCCCTCCCGCTTATGGCGCGGGAAAATGGCGGGAGGAAGCTAATCTCACGACGTACGTACACATGCACAGTAGTGACCGTTGTAGAATTGAATGCGCTAATTCAGGTGAGACAGGCCCGAAATGTTTACTGAAGCCCTCCCACTTGAAACAGCCAGGTAAAGGGGTCTCTTTTATTATCTAACTCTTTCCTTTCGTCTATTACTTTCTTCTTAACAATACAGTGAAATTTGTTTTCCTTTCCCAAAATGTACTTTATGTATCAAGTTTCTTTTTTTAGTTAATAGGGTAATTATGTAAAAGAAAAGAAACATAACAGCACTGAGGGAAGCTGTAAGAAAAGACGAAGAGTCTATCTCTGCACGCTGCACCTTGTTACTAGTTTTTAGTAGCAGATGACCCGCCACACTTGTCTAGGCAGTAGGTCGCTCTGTGATGTTAATTAATTCACTGGAAAGCAATGGAAAAGTGAACTCTTTGCTTATTCATACACTGATTAATCATTAAAAAACCGTAACATGGCTTTACACCAAGATTGCATATATTTTACATGCAACAAGTGACACATGACTAACGAAGAACAAAAATAAGTATCATCAATACTGAATTAAGATGTTATATTGATCTCAAAATGGTGAGGCAAATAATATAAACCACATGACTTTCTCAGCGCACGTGACATGAATAGTAGTTCAGTTAAACCGAGAATCACATGTTATCTGTAAACGTCTTCAAATACAGTAATAAACAACGAGTACAGGCGAGGATGATACGACTGAATGCATAATGCATCGGATTAAATAAATACGGCTAGATCCCACAAACAGCTTCCAGCTTACGAAAAACGAGCGATTTGTGGATCTTTGGGGCGCTACACATGTGAATATAAATCACGTTTCAATTTACTATAAGTTCTGCAAGCGGAATGATTGAGAAATAACAGTGCATATACATGTATCGAATATCTAAAATTGTTTAAACGTTATCTAACAACATCCACAGTAAAATACATCTACATCTACACACCGCAAGCCACCCAACGGTGTGTGGCGATGGCACTTTACGTGCGACTGTCATTACCTCCCCTTCCTGTTCCAGTCGCGTACGGTTCGCGGGAAGAACGACTGCCGGAAAGTCTTCGTGCGCTCTCGAATCTCTCTAATTTTACATTCGTGATCTCCTCAGGAGGTATAAGTAGGGGGAAGCAGTATATTCGATACCTCATCCAGAAACGCACCCTCTCCAAACCTGGACAGCAAGCTACACCGCGGTGCAGAGCGCCTCTCTTGCAGAGTCTGCCACTTGAGTTTGCTAAACATCTCCGTAACGCTATGTTGAGTGGTACTTAAGTAAATAAATTAGTGAAATCAAAGTGAAGTAGAAATTAGAATATAAATGAAAAACTTGGTTTAGTTTAGAGAGTTACATACTGGCATTCAGCGGGCAGAACAGCAGAACAGAAGAGACAATGACCGTGAAGTCAGCAAGTTCCACATAAGCGGGCGCTGTCGATTCAGCCGTCAGGGCATCGCCCGACCGGCTCACGTGTTTCTCAGTTGTCGCATGTGAGCAAAGGCCCTCGCCTACATCCCAAGAGCCAATGACCGACGTTAAGAAGATTCTTCGAGAATCTTTTCAACGTGACAGAAGAGGCAATGGCCGTGAAGTCGTTCATCTCCAGTAAACTGAAGTGAATAAATACGCGAGACGCCGTGGGCCCGGGAGATGAAGACGAAGACGGAAGACGAAGACGGAGACGGAGACGAGCGACGAAGAAGACGAAGAAGTGAAGAAGCGTAGCAGTTGTTTTAAGTCAGTTTCTGTGCTGAAGACCGTCATGCAAGAAGAGACTACATCATGCACAGACGCACCAAGTCCGCCGCTGTAATGGAATAGCAAGCAGCAGCCTCAGCGCCAGAAGACAGAAGTTAAAAGGTATTTGAAGTCTGATTTTACGCACCCGGGTGACTCGTGAGGACGGGAAGGAGACGGCCTCACATCAGCAGTCACCTGTGAGCTGGGATGAAGACCTGACAGCCGAAGACTGGCAAGCGGGAGTCCGTGGTTCGAGTCCGGGACACTGGCCTTCCCCCGCCGCGCCGCTCCGCTGGCCGACGCACAACACACGCGGCCGCTTAGAGAAGAGAAACACTGGGACGCCACATTCAAGGTATCACCATCCGATTCACGACTTCGCTCGCAATAATTAAACGGGCCACCTCGCGCTGCGCTTCTCCAGTCGGCTGGGCGAGACGGCGACACGAGATACACACCGCTACGCGTAATCAGACGCCGCCGCCGCCGCCGCCGCTGCCGCAGCAGAAGGCTACGCAAGCGACACAGCTGCCGTTCTCCGAACCAGAACATTCAGTAAGATACAGTTGTACGAAACTTCAATAAAATGTATCTTATGTAAAAATGCTGTTTCATTCTACCTCATACCCGAGCCAAGGAAGAACCCACCCTGCCCACATGTTGTTAAGAGAGAAAAGTCAATTTATTTAATATTTTCACCCTGACAGAATGCTTTAGAATGCTCATCCTGACAATTGACAGCATCAAAAGAGAAAACCCAGTTACATTTAGTGACAGAAGTGGTACATTTAGTATCACAATTGTTACATTTGGTGTCAGAGAAAAAACCCTTGGCTCAATATGAGGTGAGAATGACAGTCACTGAAGGTCCACAGTTAGTATTGTTTAATGTGTGAAAGGATAGAGGTTTGCATAGCAGTCGTATTATTTTCTTTATTTAGAAGTTTGTTCTCTCCCATAATTTTAAGAGTTTGTCGAAAATATTTAAACATATTTTTTTATTCAGTGTGGTAAGATTGTGTAACTAACAGTTTATAAAATGATGACACGAAATCGTACAAAGTCAGAGTCAGCACCACAAGGGGTTTCTACTGATGAAGCTATTCAGAGCTTAGTTAATCAGATACAACAGCTTAAAAATGATAATAATGCATTATTTAAACAGTTGTGTGAGGTTAGGCAAACCAGTTCAATCCCTCCCACCCTAGATTCCTCAGCAGCAGCCTTGGTAACTCCTTTTTCAGGTAAACCTGGCGAAGACATAACAGCCTTTTTTGATGATTTAGTAGCAGCTGCAAAGTTAGGATCATGTTCAGATGAACAGCTCTTACAAATGACAAAGTTAAGATTGACAGGAGAGGCTAAAGCACACATATTATACCATGAAGAATTACGGAATGCTCCAACATTTAAGGAATTGAAGAAAGGATTGCTTAAACATTTTCAAAAACAGAACAGCTGTAGATTTTATAGGGAACAGTTAAACACTATCACTCAGAAGCAAAACGAGTCGTTAGAAAGCTTTGTAGATAGGATCAGAAAAGTTAATACACTCCTGGAAATTGAAATAAGAACGCCGTGAATTCATTGTCCCAGGAAGGGGAAACTTTATTGACACATTCCTGGGGTCAGATACATCACATGATCACACTGACAGAACCACAGGCACATAGACACAGGCAACAGAGCATGCACAATGTCGGCACTAGTACAGTGTATATCCACCTTTCGCAGCAATGCAGGCTGCTATTCTCCCATGGAGACGATCGTAGAGATGCTGGATGTAGTCCTGTGGAACGGCTTGCCATGCCATTTCCACCTGGCGCCTCAGTTGGACCAGCGTTCGTGCTGGACGTGCAGACCGCGTGAGACGACGCTTCATCCAGTCCCAAACATGCTCAATGGGGGACAGATCCGGAGATCTTGCTGGCCAGGGTAGTTCACTTACACCTTCTAGAGCACGTTGGGTGGCACGGGATACATGCGGACGTGCATTGTCCTGTTGGAACAGCAAGTTCCCTTGCCAGTCTAGGAATGGTAGAACGATGGGTTCGATGACGGTTTGGATGTACCGTGCACTATTCAGTGTCCCCTCGACGATCACCAGTGGTGTACGGCCAGTGTAGGAGATCGCTCCCCACACCATGATGCCGGGTGTTGGCCCTGTGTGCCTCGGTCGTATGCAGTCCTGATTGTGGCGCTCACCTGCACGGCGCCAAACACGCATACGACCATCATTGGCACCAAGGCAGAAGCGACTCTCATCGCTGAAGACGACACGTCTCCATTCGTCCCTCCATTCACGCCTGTCGCGACACCACTGGAGGCGGGCTGCACGATGTTGGGGCGTGAGCGGAAGACGGCCAAACGGTGTGCGGGACCGTAGCCCAGCTTCATGGAGACGGTTGCGAATGGTCCTCGCCGATACCCCAGGAGCAACAGTGTCCCTAATTTGCTGGGAAGTGTCGGTGCGGTCCCCTACGGCACTGCGTAGGATCCTACGGTCTTGGCGTGCATCCGTGCGTCGCTGCGGTCCGGTCCCAGGTCGACGGGCACGTGCACCTTCCGCCGACCACTGGCGACAACATCGATGTACTGTGGAGACCTCACGCCCCACGTGTTGAGCAATTCGGCGGTACGTCCACCCGGCCTCCCGCATGTCCACTATACGCCCTCGCTCAAAGTCCGTCAACTGCACATACGGTTCACGTCCACACTGTCGCGGCATGCTACCAGTGTTAAAGACTGCGATGGAGCTCCGTATGCCACGGCAAACTGGCTGACACTGACGGCGGCGGTGCACAAATGCTGCGCAGCTAGCGCCATTCGACGGCCAACACCGCGGTTCCTGGTGTGTCCGCTGTGCCGTGCGTGTGATCATTGCTTGTACAGCCCTCTCGCAGTGTCCGGAGCAAGTATGGTGGGTCTGACACACCGGTGTCAATGTGTTCTTTTTTCCATTTCCAGGCTGTGTATTAACACCTATCAGTTGACAACTAGTGATGAAGCAAATAAAGTTATTTTACAAGAGGCAGAAGATAGAGCTCTAGATACATTTTTACGTGGGTTACCTCCTGAAACGTCCCGTCGTGTCAGGGCAGAGTTTCCTAAAAATTTAGCGGAAGCTGTATCTGTGGCGACGGCTTTTGAAGAAATTGACATTGCCACCAGATACAAGGAGAAGAGAAATGTATTTTCAGCAGGCGTACGATGTTTTAGGTGCGATCGACAGGGCCATATAGCAAAAAACTGCAGACAACCTCAATGCACTAATTGTCAAAGAATAGGTCACACATTCAAGGAATGCAGGTCTAAGAAAGTTTTTGGAAATAGAAATCAGTTAAACTCAAACAGGAATGTCGGAGCCGCCGCCAGGCGTTCCCAATAAAATTTCATGCCATTAAGGCGAATGTGAAGGCGGAATGCTGGTTATCTGCTACCATACAGGATAAAGAG
The DNA here is from genome assembly GCF_023864275.1 of Schistocerca cancellata. NCBI lineage: Eukaryota > Metazoa > Arthropoda > Insecta > Orthoptera > Acrididae > Schistocerca > Schistocerca cancellata. The sequence goes on from NC_064628.1 coordinate 196,349,767, forward strand.
GCAAGGATACTGGTGGATACAGGCGCCAACGTATCAATAGTGAGTAGTGAATGCATTGGAGAAAAGAAATATGACCCTCCAAGGTATAGATTGAGTGGGGTAGGAGGAGGTACAGTGAAGTCATTAGGATGTACATCATTGATTTTCTATATTCACGGTGTACAATTTCAAGAAGTTGTAGAAGTGGTAACAAAGGTAACTGACGGGTATGACGCGATCCTAGGGTTGGATATCCTGAATAAACATCACGCTAAAATTGACCTCAGACAGCAAACTGTAGAACTTAGCGGAATAGTATTTCAGCTAGGTGACACCGCTGCAAAGGGCCCTCTGCCGCAAGATTTCCCTAACCGGAAGGCGAAATCAACTACACTGCGTGCAACGTCCTTGAAGGTTGATTCGCGGGATCAGATACCATCTGGCTCAGGAAAACTCCTCTGGATGACCGTTGACCCAGAGGTACCTACAGATACAGTGTGTCTAATAGAGCCACTAGAGGAAAATGAGGAATTAGATGTATCACATTGTTTTGTACGTAGAAGTGTTGTACGGGTTCAAGACGTTGAGGGAGAAAGAAAAGTACCAGTACATATTGACAATTTTGGAGTGGAGGACAAAGAGTTGCATAAGGGAATATTAGTAGCTACAGTCAGTACTTTTGAAGAAGAAGATTTCATTTGATCAGATATTAACGATGGTCAGAAACCAGACCCTTATAAAACCGCATTACGCCAGAAGATTGAGCATTTGCAAGGGAAGGATAGAGACACGACAGAAGCAGTTTTAGTTGAGTTCCAAGATTTATTTAATGCAGAGGGTCCACTGCCAGCAACAGATATCACACAGCATAGGATCCCAACAGGAAATAGCCCCCCAGTTTATAGAAAGCCTTATAGAGTTCCGCATCACTTACAGCCAGTACTGGATGAATTTTTAGAACAGCATCTAAAAGATGGAATTATAGAATATTCTGATTCGCCTTATAATTCAAATATCGTAATTATTCCAAAGAAGTCTCCCGACGATACAAAACGATATAGATTTTGTTGTGACTACAGACACTTTAACAAACAAACTATCTCAGATGTTTATCCTCTTCCAAACATTACAGATATCATTGACAGTTTGGGTAACGGTAAATACTTTTCAACAATCGATTTACGTAGCGGATATCATCAATTGGAACTTGCAGCTGAAGATAGGCATAAAACAGCATTTTCTACCCCTGGAGGCCACTGGCAATTTAAAAGAATGCCTTTCGGTTTGAAAAATGCACCAGCAACTTTTCAAAGACGACTCGATGGAGTATTGCGAGGACTAAAAACTCAGCAATGTTGTGTATATCCAGACGATATTATTGTATTCTCCAAAGACATTAATGAACATGCTGTGCGTCTGCGTAATGTTTTTCAGAGACTTAGAAAAGCTAAATTAACATTAAATATGGAAAAATGTAGTTTTGCATTGACAGAGGTTACATACCTAGGGCATGTCATTAGTGAAAAAGGAATTAGAACAGATCCTCGATTAATTTCGGCAGTTAAGGACTTCCCAACACCACAACGCGTTAAGGAAGTACAAAGTTTTATAGGTCTCGCATCGTATTACCGAAAATATGTTCAAAATTTTGCTGAAATTGCCCGACCCTTAACCCAATTATTGAAAAAGGGTGCAAAACTTCATTGGTCTGAAGATTGTGAATCAGCATTTCAAACCCTTAAAGGTAAGTTAACACACAGTCCAGTATTAGCCTACCCAGATTATAATAAAGAATTTATTTTATCCTGTGATGCAAGTGGTCATTCAGTACGAGTTGTTTTGAGTCAGAATAGTAATGGCGCGGAACACCCCATAGCCTACGCTTCGAGACAACTAACAACGGCAGAAAGAAATTATTCCACAACGGAGAAAGAATTGTTAAGTGTTATTTATGGTATCAAATACTTTAAATGCTACTTGTATGGTAGGAAATTCAAGGTCACTACAGACCACGCAGCTTTAAAATGATTGCTTGGGTTAAAGGATCCATCTAGTCGTCTCACCCGTTGGGCCCTATGTCTTTCCGAAATGGATTTCGAAGTTATCCATAAACCAGGCAAAAAACACACGAATGCAGATTGTCTAAGTCGGAAAATAGCACTTTTGGAAGCAACAAGCCGAGAAACTGAGGACTGGAGAAAGGCACAAGATGAGGATACAGAATGCAAAAAATACGCAACTCAAAAACAATTTTGCTTTGAAGATGGTGTATTATGCCGTAAAACAAAACTTGGACCGCGAATTGTTGTTCCCCAACACCTTAGACAAGAAATAATGGCAGAGGCCCACGATCATATCCTTGCAGGACACGGTGGACAGCGGACAACCGAAAGACGTGTAGCAGAGCGATTTTGGTGGCAAACCAGAAAGCAGGATGTTGCGCAGTACGTTAGCAATTGCATTGCGTGCGCACAACGAGCTGAACTTTCTCGTTCAAAAATACCCTTACAGAGGCTCCCCGAGGCTTCATGTCCATTTCAAATCTGTGGACTGGATCTCTACGGGCCATTTCATAAAACACCTGCTGGTAATAAGTATGTTCTTACATTATAGATCACTTTTCACGATATCTAGCTATGGTGAGTCTCCCAGATCAGCAAGCAAATACAGTTGCCCAAACTTTAGTTAACAACTGGATACTTAAATTTGGCGTACCTGAAGCTATTATCACAGATCAGGGATCTAATTTTATGTCTGAACTAATGAAACAGCTATGCCACTTACTAAAAATACGCAAATTACGCACAACTCCGTTACACCCTCAGTGCAATGGACGCACAGAAAGAGCTCATCGGACAATTGGCAAGATGCTTAGTTATTATGTTAACGACCAACATTCTAATTGGGATACGTATTTACCAATAATCGTGTCGGTATACAACGCCAAAACGCATGAAGCAACTGGCATGTCACCTTATGAAGTGGTCTATGGGAGAAAAATGCCGTCCCCTTTTGATGTAATCAGGCACAAAAACGGAAAAGTCGGAGAAACAGTAAGAGATTTCAGTCGAATGATGAAAGATGTATGGAAAAAGGTTCAAAAATCTAATACAAAGGCTTTGGAACGACAGGAAAGGTTAGGTATTGCCCAAGCTAAATATCCCAATTACAAAATCGGTCAGTGGGTGATGCTTTCAACTCCATACGTTGCGAAAGGAAAAACAAAGAAATTTGTAACAAACTACAGAGGTCCTTATCAAATTATTGAGATCACGTCACCAGTCAACGTTAAATTGCAACTGCCCACCCGAACTACCATTGTGCATGCAAGTCGTTTAAAACCTTTTAAGGGCGCTCCAGATGTAATTCCTTCAACAACAGTGTCTGCTTTTCCGAAGGGTGGAGGAAGTACCCGAAAAGGAAAAAGAGTGGCCACGCCAGCACAACATACAGACATGGCACCATACAATCTTCGACCAAGAGTGCGAATGTCCTAGTTGAATCTTAGTAGACTGTGGATAATATACAAATGTAGATAATTAATAAATGATAATGGTTTATTTTTTAAGAAAAAAAAAGGTTGAACGTAGATTGATGTAGATCTTGTAGTTAACAATGTATTTCTTCTTTTCTTTATTTTTGTTTTTACTAGGTTCGTAGGTCCATCATCATGTTGTTTGCTCCTTTCAGAAAACGCCATGCTAAGCATTTCCTACACAAAACCTATCCTACCTTAATGACTCTCTTGACAGTTCCCTTCTGAAGTCATTAGATATGTTCATAAACTCGCAGCAAGGCAAAATTGATGCCAATGTTATGATGCAACACGTGAGCCAGTCGGGCGATGCCCTGATGGCTGAATCGACAGCGCCCGCTTATGTGGAACTTGCTGACTTCACAGTCATTGTCTCTTCTGTTCTGCTGTTCTGCCCGCTGAATGCCAGTATGTAACTCTCTAAACTAAACCAAGTTTTTCATTTATATTCTAATTTCTACTTCACTTTGATTTCACTAATTTATTTACTTAAGTACCACTCAACAGCTATCACGCTTACCAAATAACCCTGTGACAAAACGCGCCGCTCATCTTTGGATCTTCTCTATCTCCTCTGTCAACCCGACCTGGTACGGATCCCACACTGATGAGCAATACTCAAGTATAAGTCGAACGAGAGTTTTGTAAGCCACCTCCTTTGTTGATGGACTACATTTTCTAAGGACTCTCCCAATAAATCTCAACCTGGCACCCGCCTCACCAACAATTAATTTTACATGATCATTCCACTTCAAATTGTTCTGTATGCATACTCCCAAATATTTTACAGAAGTAACTGCTACCAGTGTTTGTTCCACTATCATATAATCATACAATAAAGGATCCTTCTTTCTATGTATTCACAATACATTACATTTGTCTATGTTAAGGGTCAGTTGCCACTCCCTGCACCAAGTGCCTATCTGCTGCAGATCTTCCTGCATTTCACTGCAATTTTCTAATGCTGCAACTTCTCTGTATAATACAGCATATCCGCGAAAAGCTGCATGGAACTTCCGACACTATCTAATAGGTCATTTATATGTATTGTGAAAAGCAATGGTCCCATAACACTCCCCTGTGGCATGCCAGAGGTTACTTTAATGTCTGTAGACATCTCTCCATTGAGAACAACATGCTGTGTTCTGCTTGCTAAAAAGTCTTCAATCCAGCCACACAGCTGGTCTGATATTCCGTAGGCTCTTACTTTGTTAATCAGGCGACAGTGCGGAACTGTATCGAATGCCTTCTGGATGTCAAGGAAAATGGCATCTACCTGGGAGCCTGTATCTAATATTTTCTGGGACTCATGAACAAATAAAGCGAGTTGGGTCTTACACGATCGCTGTTTCTGCAATCCATGTTGATTCCTACAGAGTAAATTCTGGGTTCCCAGAAATGGTATGATAAGCGAGCAAAAAACATGTTCTAAAATTCTACAACAGATCAATGTTAGAGATATAGGCCTATAGTTTTGCGCATCTGCTCTTCCCTGCTCTGCCCTTCCTGAAAACTGGGACCACCTGTGCTCTTTTCCAATCATTTGGAACTTTCCGTTCCTCTAGAGACTTGCGGTACATGGCTGTTAGAAGGAGGGCAAGTTTTTTAGCCTACTCTGTGTAGAATCGAAGTGGTATCAAGTCAGGTCCAGTGGACTTTCCTCTGTTGAGTTATTTCAGTTGCTTTTCTATTCCTTGGACACTTTTATTTTGATATCAGCCATTTTTTCATTTGTGCAAGGATTTAGAGAAGGAACTGCAGTGCTGTCTTCCTCTGTGAAACAGCTTTGGAAAAAGGCGTTTAGTATTTCAGCTTTATGTGTGTCATCCTCTGTTTCAATGTCATCATCATCCCAGAGTGTCTGGATATGTTGTTTTGATCCACTTACTGATTTAACGTAAGACCAGAACTTCCTAAGATATTCTGTCAGGTCGGTACATAGAATTTTACTTTCGAATTCACTGAACACTTCATACATAGCCCTCCTTACGCTAACTTTGACATCATTTAGCTTCTGTTTGTCTGAGAGGTTTTGGCTGCATTTAAACTTGCAGTGAAGCTCTCTTTACTTTTGCTGTACTTTCCTAAATTTGTTGTTGAACCACGGTGGGTTTTTCCTGTCCCTCACAGTTTTACTCGGCACGTACATGTCTAAAACGCATTTTACGATTGCCTTGAACTTTTTCCATAAACACTCAACATTGTCAGTGTCAGAACAGAAATTTTCGTTTTGATGTGTTAGGTAGTCTGAAATCTGCCTTCTATTACTCTTGCTAAACAGATAAACCTTCCTCCCTTTTTTTATATTCCTATTAACTTCCATATTCAGGGATGCTGCAACGGCCTTATGATCAATGATTCCCTGTTCTGCGCTTACAGAGTCGAAAAGTTCGGGTCTGTTTGTTATCAGTAGGTCCAAGATGTTATCTCCACGAGTCGGTTCTCTGTTTGATTGCTCAAGGTATTTTTCTGATAGTGCACTCAGTATAATGTCACTCGATTCTCTGTGCCTACCACCCGTCCTAAACATCTGAGTGTCCCAGTCTATATCTGGTAAATTGAAATCTCCACCTGAGACTATAACATGCTGAGGAAATTTATTTGAAATGTATTCCATATTTTCTCTCAGTTGTTCTGCCACTAATGCTGCTGAGTCGGGAGGTCGGTAAAAGGAGCCAATTATTAACCTAGCTCGGTTGTTGAGTATAAGCTCCACCCATAATATTCACAGGAACTATCCACTTCTATTTCACTACAGGATAAACTACTACTAAAAGCGACAAACACGCCACCACCGGTTACGTGCAATCTATCCTTTCTAAAGACCGTCTGTGCTTTTGTAAAAATTTCGGCAGAATTTATCTCTGGCTTCAGCCAGCTTTCCGTACCTATAACGATTTCAGCTTCGGTGCTTTCTATCAGCGCTTGATGTTCCGGTACTCTACCAACGCAGCTTCGACGGTTTACAATTATAATACCGATTGTTGCTTGGTCCCCGCATGTCCTGACTTTGCCCCGCACCCTTTTAGGCTGTTGCCCTTTCTGTACTTGCCTGAGGCCACCTAACCTAAAAAACCGCCCAGTCCACGCCACACAACCCCTGCTACCCGTGTAACCGCCTGCTGTGTGTAGTGGACTCCTGATCTATCCAGCGGAACCCGAAACCCCACCACCCTATAACTGAAATGGTTTCATCAAAACATCCAACATTGCATTCGTCTCTTCCGAACTGCTAACACTTTGAATGCCTGAAGAAAGAATACTTTCAAATAGATCCTGCCAACCACATGGCCAAGAAGACTATGCGTGTCTTTGATTGGCTAAGAGACTGAGCGTCTCACGAAAGGTGATAAATACGGTACAGCAATGCCACATTGAGAGAACTCAAAGAATTTGCACGACTAATCGATTCTAATTATTGGATTTTCTTGCTGCATACGGCAAAGCCTGTGTCGCTATTAAAATAAATAAATAAATAAAACTCTACAACTGTGAGTAAAAATGAAGTTTAACGCATAACTTTCAATACCTTTCGAGTATATTTCATGCATTTCATTTTGTGTAAGACTGTTGGCATGACAACATGTGATAGGGGGTCTAGGGTCTTTATGTAAGGACTTTACAAAAGAGGACCTTGTAGTGATAGTGGATGGGGCGAGAAACAGTTTGGACAGCTATGGGGCATATGACATAGGTGGTGACCTGGACAAGATAGCTTCCATGACTCATGGCACCAACGTACACTTTGTTGAGTTGTTCCAGCGTCATGATCGACCATACCTTGATGGAGCTGTGAGGCGAATCAATGTGGGGTTAAGGATGGCTCTGAGGACAGCCAACTTTGCTCATGTTTCTCTGGTGCCTGTCGGGATTATCAACAGATGGGGTTTCACTAGGCATGGCCTACACCTAAACACGACTGGGAAGGGAAGATTGGTACAACTGATTCATGAAAGTATAAGGCGTGGATCTCAGGCCACACATGGTCAAATACCTGTTGTCATAGGTAGAAAACGTAAGTCTTTTTTAGGATAAATCCAAACAACAGCTTCCCCAGTCTCTCCAGAACTTTAAAAAATACTGAAACAATCACTCACAAGACAGATTTTAACACCTCAAATATCACATATACCAGATGTCACAAAGAAAAACAAACCATTGGAAACAGTAACATGGGGCATTTCACAGACTTAACAATCCTCCATCAAAAAATGCAATCAATAAAAAATAAATTGAGCTCCAGTCTTTGAACTGCACAGTAGTTTGTATTACTGAGCACTGGTGTAGAGACACAGAAATCCAACATGTAGTATTATCATTGCACGAAAAGGCAAACACTTACTACAGAACTACTGCAAGGGGTGGAGGCTCATACATTTATATCAGAAAAGGAACACAGTTCAAATCAAGACATGACCTCAGTATCGTAAGTGAAGATAAAAACTTTTAAATATCAGCTATTGAATTAACAGGGCTTGATATCACCAAGAAATTAACCATTTTGTGTGTGTGTAGATCTCCTAGTGGTAGTGTGGACAGTTTTTCAATAAGTTAACAGAAGTTCTAGATAAAGTCTCAAGTACAAAGGTCAACATAATTCAGTGTGGGGACATTAACATCAACACTAATATCATAAATGAATCCAGCAGCACATTCATAAACATCCTTCAAAGTTTTGGCATGTCCCTATTGGTCAATAGGGCATCAAGGGTTACCACAACGACTTCATCAGTAATTAACCATGTGGCCACAAATATGGACAGGGAAAAATGTGATGTAGCTGTAAAAGATCTCGGACTATCAGACCATCTCTGTCAAATAACAACAGTAAAGTCAGGCATCGAATCATTACCTAAACTATATGCCTAAAAACGACATCTATCAGAAATAAAAATAAAAGATTTTTCAAAAGAACTAGAAAAACAAAGCTGGGATGAAGTGTATAAGGAAACCAATGTGAATATGAAATTCTCTAAATTCTCCACATTGTTTAAATTGAACTTTGAAAAGGCATTTCCAAAAGTATGCATGTCTGTATCAACATCTCACAAAAACAGATGGATAACAGCAGGTCTTAAGAAGTCCTCCCAAACACTTAACCACCTCAGTTTCATGAAAAAGATTCGCAATGATCCAGAATTCTTAAATTTCTATCATAGATACAAAAAGATCTATAGGAAGGTGCTGATTGCTACAAAAAAGTCATTTAATGACAAAATAATATATAATACAGAGAATCAAAGCAAAGCATTCTGGGATGTTATAAAAAAGGAAACGGGGAGAAGCAAACAAATGCAGAATAAAATACTGCTAATGGAGAGGGATGAAGTAATAAATGATCCACAGCACTTGGCAAACTATGTGAATCAGTATTTTTCAAGTATTGCAGAGAAGTTACAGCAAAAATTCCCCCAAATAAATATAACACCTGCAAATAACGTTGCACTAAATACAATGATGTTTCTTCCAACCACAGAGAATGAAGTCAGTAAAACAATTCAAAAACTAAAAAACAAAAAGTCAGTAGGCTTAGATGAAGTACCAATATGTGTACTGAAACAATGCATAGGGATTATACAAGGCCCCTTATCAAAAATAATAAATGAATCCTTCACATCAGGGACATTTCCAGAGCATTTAAAACAGGCAAGAGTTGCACCTTTGCTTAAGAAATGTAATGCAGAAGACAGAAAATTACCAGCTCATTTCCCTGCTGTCAGCATTCTTAAAAATAATAGAAGCAATTATGAAAGACAGATTAATGAATTACCTACATAAATACAATCTTTTAAGCGAATCACAGTTTGGTTTCTGAAGAGGCAAAATACGTAGTCAGCCATAGTAGAATTCACAAAAGTTGTACTTGATGCTCTTGATAGACGAGTGTATCACAGACGAGTGTATCACAGGCATATTTTTGGATCTTACTAAGGCGTTTGATACAATCGACCACAGGATTCTATTAAATAAATTAGAAGCATTAGGAATAAGAGGGGTAGCTAATGACTAGCTTCGATCATACCTAACAGATAGGGTACAAAGAGTAGAGATAATGCATACTTCAAATAGATCCATACATCTAGTAAAACACTTACTAGAACCAAAATTCATTAATATAGGGGTTCCACAGGTAGCATATTAGGACCAATACTGTTTCTTATATACATCAATGACTTTCCCAGTAGTGTTACTCATGGCGAGAAAATCCGCTTCGCTGATGACAGCAATATTATAGTCAGTGAGAAAACAAGGTAACTCCTTGCCGAGAAAGCAAATGAAACTCTCAAGGAAGTTTATGATTGGTCAATAAGTAATAAAGTGGCATTGAACATAAAAAATTATTACCATGAATTTCAGTTTGTAGAGGAAAAATTACAATGTTAAATTAAATGTAGATGCCACCTCTATGGACTCTATAACAAATGCAAAATTTCTAGGAATGAATATTGATTCTCAGCTGAAGTGGTGTGAACACACAAAGGTACCTGCAAACAGAATGTCATCAGCATGTTATGCCCTTAGAATCCTACCGTCAGTGTGTAACATGCAGTGTATGTTAGTTACATATTATTCATATGTACACTCAATTCTTGGCTATGGCATTCTTTTTTGGGGACAAATGCACAAAATATGAACACAGTTTTAAAACTCCAGAAAAGAGCCATAAGAATAATAACCAAAAATACTATTCGAGCTCATTGTAAAGATCTGTTCAGAACACTGAGGATTTTAACTGCTCCATATCAATACATTTACCAGTCAGTTGTACACATCAAAAACAACATAGGTAATTACTGCACAAACAGCTCTGTCCATAACTGTGCAACAAGAGATAGATTCAAGTTACATTTACCAAGGAATAAAAAACATAAAACTTAAAACAGCATTTTCTACTCAGGAGTAAAACTGGATAATAAATTACCAAAAGAGATTAAATAAATTGCAAATATACACTTATTTGAAAAGGCATCTACAAAGTACATGTTGTACAATACATTTTATACATTGAAGGATTACATAGCTAAAACAGAGCAGGTGTTTGATAAAAAAAGTTATACAAATAAATAATAATAATAATAATAATGATTATAAAGTATCCAACATTACAACCTTCACTTTATGTTTTTTTCCTTCTTTTTTCCTTTCTAGTAATACTTACTCTCAAGCTATGCATAGCACAATACTAACACCTCTTCGTCTTTCTGAGCTCAACATCTCACTCATTATGGATGGATGCTGACTCAGCTTTTCTTGATAGCAAATGGGAAGTTGCAGTACATGTAGTGAGTGAAGTATTACGAAACAATGTGTGTATAGTGTGTGCAGTGACTGATAGTGAGATATGAGTGAACAATGTGGCATTACATTATATAATATGTTATTTGTAAAAAAAGGTATTGTATGCCAGGAGTAAATCTAATGATTGTCTTTAACTAGAAATCTGTAAATATATGTGTATACGAATTAGCTTATTTTAAATTGATCTAAGTTTGTAAATACTTTGACATGTCCTATATCATTGTAAAAAGATATCTACAGATGAATAAAGCTACTACTACTACTAATACCATTTCATGGAACAGCCTCAGGCAACTATTTCACGAAGCAAGTCTCAGATAGTCTAAATGCATCTTTACAAACGAGTGGGAGGCTTATGTCGTTATAGTTACTCACACAGGAAATGATACTCTTCTGACAACAGGTAACAGTTGTTAAAAGTATGTCAACTTCTTGTTGCAGTTGTTGCATTAAACTGCCTCAGAATTGCAACAAATTTATGCTAGACTAAAAAATTCTTCAACTCTGGTACTGGGAAGTAAATATTTCAGTTAAATAAAACAAACTATTACAAGTAGAATGAAAACAGGTAACATAGTTGTTAAAAGCATGTCAACATCTTATTGCAGTTGGTGGATTACACTGCCTCAGAATAGCAACAAATGTATGTTAGACTAAAAAATTCTACAAATCCGGTACTGGGAAGGTGAATAATCAGTTAAACAAAACAAACTATTACAATTAGAACAAATTTGATATGGTATACTCAATACTGGTTTCTTTCAAATAGATTGGAAAGATGATCGCCAAAACGATTCATCAGTACTGAACCACCTAAAGTTGCAGAACATCCAAATAAATAACGAAATAAAGAAGCTTTCCTTAAAAAAAAAATGTGCAATTTGAAGTCGTCAGTTAGCTCATTAAAGCGTATGAATAATTTCACGAAGTGAAACGTTTTCGACATTTAAGGGAGAATACCATTATACAGTTACTCTCCACCACATAAAATAAGTCAGGCTTTGAGATAAAAATATATGTAGAACGAATATGGCAACTATACAGAAAAACTACAATGACATTGTGTTTTAATTTAATGAAAATGTGGCTCAGTATACACTCATGTATATAATAACAAATCGAAGAAAAACTTCAATTTTGCTTTAGAACGTGTGATTCTTAGCAGAAAATTTCGGAAAAAGAAGCTTCAAGTCACTATAATAGTGATTTTCCATTAACTAAACGAAACCGCTTTAAAGTCATTCGAGCAAATATTTCTCCTCTGGACTATTGTGGGGAGCTTTTCAGAAACTATGGTCAACAGCTTATTTACATTGGCCTAGAACTATAACATGCGTGATGGTGTGGTAAGACAAATCCCTTGACAAACAGAGGCCTTTGAGTTCGGCACTTCTGTGCTGACTTAACAGCTTTCGCAACTAAATGTGAGTTCTTGTGAAAGAATATATTTAAACTGTGCTCCAGTTTTCTTAAGTGTTCTATTTTAACTAAGATTTCCCTTAAAAAACATGAAATCTTGTGTTTTACTTGTTTTTTAACATATCCAAGCATTATACATTTTTTATGATACAGGTTATATGTGCGTTCTCATTTGTACAAGATTCAGAAAACCGAAAACAATGTGAAGTGGGCTGATTTCATCGTTTCTGTCCTTTTTTCTATTTGCTATGAGAGAAGATGTAATAAAAACAATGTGGAATAAGATGCTTTAACCACATTTTTATTAAAAATGCTATTTTCTCTTGAACAATACTATTTTCACTAGCACAGGCTCAATCAAACTAAAAATCCTTAAAAGCAACGGTAAATGAGCTATTTTAACTGTTTCCTTTTGGAAATAATATTTTATCTCAAAAATATTATTTCTTTGGTGCAGGGTGTCTGTGCACTGGTGCCTCTATTTTTATTCCACTTTCTGCAACTGTCTAGTGTCACTGTCACGGCGTTAAGAGATACAATATCGTACACGTTTTGTCTAGACGCAACCTAAGTTGAAAGCAAAAAGAAACTGCACAATATATTACCAGATGACAGCCGGTTAATGCTGTACGAAATAACCGAGGCTTTAATCATGTCAGAGGAATCAACTATAAGGAAGTTTGACAGAGGCCACGTCCCTTGAATAAAGCGAAAATGAAAGTGCGTCGACTAGCTGCTGCGACTGAGACTTGTACCAACAACTTTACATTTGAAACTAATACCATTCGAAGATGTAAGTCAACATAACTGCAGCAAAAAAAAAAGGAAAAATCGGAAATATTATCGCCATGCTTGCTCTGGGAGACGAAAACAATATTTCTTACTGATGAATTTGCACGGTGTAAAACATATCTTCTGGTGAATTCTAAGTAATTCTTCCAGATCAGCTGGGGAAAAATGAATGGAAAAAGTGTGGATTGCAAACAAAGAAAGTAACTAAAAATCATTCATAACGATAATGATGTGCCCACACTGATGCTTCGAAATGTTCATGTTGTTCATATCATCTGACTGCCAATTATTCCCTCTAAGCAGTAATTTATAGCTGTAATACGTTTTGTGATCAAATAAGATATTATGGCAGCAGCAGACCACTTCATTGTATACCTCCCGGAATATCACTTCACGAATCTAATCTGTTGTTGTTGTTGTCTTCAGTCCAAAGACTGGTTTGATGCAGCTCGCCATGTGCAAGCTTCTTCATCTCTGAGAAACTACTGCAAGCTACATCCATCTGAATTTGCTTAGTGTATTCATCTCTTGGTCTCCCTCTACGATTTTTACCCTCCACGCTTCCATCCAGTACTAAATTGGTGATAATTTGATGACTCACAACGTGTTCTACCAACTGGTCCCTTCTTTTAGTCAAATTGTGCCACAAATTCCTCTTCTCCCCAATTCTATTCAGTACCTCCTCATTAGTTACGTGATCTACCCATCTAATCTTCAACATTCTTCAGTAGTACAACATTTCGAAAGCTTCTATTCTCTTCTTGTCCAAACTATTTATCGTCCACTTTTCACTCCCATACATGGCTACACTCCACACAAATACTTTCAGAAAAGGCTTCTTGACACTTAAATGTATACTCGATGTTACAAAATTTCTCTTTTTCAGAAACGCTTTCCTCGCTATAGCCAGTCTACATCTTATATCGTCTCTACTTCAACCACCATCAATTATTTTGCTCCACAAATAACAAAAATCATCTACTATTTTAAGTGTCTCATTTCCTAATCTAATTCCCTCAGCATCACCTGATTTAATTCAACTATAGTCCATTATCCTCGTTTTGATCTTGTTGATGTTCACCTTATATCCTCCTTTCAAGAACTGTCCATTCCGTTCATCTGCTCCTCCAGGTCCTTTGCTGTCTCTGACTGAATTGCAATGTCATCGGCAAACCTCATTGTTTTTATTTCTTTAGCATGGGTTTTAATTCCCACTCCAAATTTTTCTTTTGTTTCCTTTACTACTTGCTCAATATGCAGATTGAATAACATTGGGGATATGCTACAGCCCTGACCCATTCCCTTCCCAACCACTGCTCCCGTTTTCATGCCCCTCGACCCTTATAACTGCCATCTGGTTTCTGTACAAATTTTAAAAAGAGTTTTGTTCCCTGTATTTCACTCCTATCACCCTCAGAAATTGAAAGAGAGTATTCCAGGCAACATTGTCAAAAGCTTTCTTTAAGTCCACAATTGCTAGAAATGTAGGTTTTGCCTTTCCTTAATTTATCTTCTAAGATAAGTCGTAGGGTCAGTATTGCCTCGTGTATTCCAACGTTTCTATGGAATCCAAACTGACCCTCCCTGATGTCAGCTTCTATCAGTTTCTCCATTCGTCTGTAAAGTATTCATGTTAGGATTTTACAGCAGCGACTTATTAAACGGATAGTTCGGGAACTTTCACATCTGTCGACACCTGCTTTCTTTGGGATAGGAATTATTATATTCTTCATCTACATCCTCTTCTATTTCCGTAGTATCGCCCTCAAGTACATCGCCCTTGTATAGACCCTCTATATATTCCTTCCACCTTCCTGCTTTCCCTTCTTTGCTTAGGGCTGGTTTTCCATCTGAGCTCTTGATATTCATACAGGTGGTTCTCTTTTCTCCAAAGGTCTCTTTAATTTTCCTATAGGCAGTATCTATCTTACCCCTAGACATGATCCAGCGAAAAGCAGCGCGATTCGTCATGGGGACATTTAGTCAGCGCGAGAGCGTTACGGAGATGCTGAACAAGCTCCAGTGGCGGACACTTCAAGAAAGGCGTTACGCAATACGGAGAGGTTTATTATCGAAATTACGAGAGAGCACATTCCGGGAAGAGATGGGCAACATATTACTACCGCCCACATATATCTCGCGTAATGATCACAACGAAAAGATCCGAGAAATTAGAGCAAATACGGAGACTTACAAGCAGTCGTTCTTCCCACGCACAATTCGTGAATGGAACAGGGAAGGGGGGATCAGATAGTGGTACAATAAGTACCCTCCACCACACACCGTAAGGTGGCTCGCGGAGTATAGATGTAGATGTAGATGTAGATATATGCCCCTACATCCTTACATTTTGCCCTTTAGCTATCCTTGCTTAGCCATTTTGCACTTCCTGTCGGCCTCATTTTTTAGACGTTTGTACTCTTTTTCGCCTGCTTCATTTACTGCATTTTTATATTTTCTCCTTTCACCAATTAAATTCCATACCTCTTCTGTTACCCAAGGATTTCTGCTAGCCCTCGTCTTTCTACCCACTTCATCCTCTGCCGCCTTCACTATTTCATCTCTCAAAGCTACTAATTCTTCTTCTACTGTATTTATTTCCCCTGTACTTTTCAATAGTTCCCCAACGCTCTCTCTGAAACTGTGTACAACCTCTGGTTCTTTCAGCTTATCCAGGTCCAATCTCCTTAAATTCCTACCTTTTTGCAGTTTCTTCAGTTTTAATCTAGAGTTCATAACAATAAACCGTGGTCAGAGTCCACAACTGCCCCTGGAAACATCTTACAATTTAAAACCTGGTTCCTAAATCTCTGTCTTACAATTATATTATCTATCTGTAATCTTTCAGTGTCTCCAGGCCTCTTCCACGTATACAACAGTCTTCCATGATTCTTAAACCAAGTGTTAGCTGTGTTTAGATCTTGCTCTGCGCAAAATTCTACCACGCACCTTCCTCTTTCATTCCTCATCCCCAGTCCATATTCACCTACTACTTTTCCTGCTCTTCCTTTTCCTACCATCAAATTCCGGCCCCCGTGAATAATAAGTTTTTGTCTCCCTTAACTATTTGAATAATTTATTTTATCGCATAATACATTTCTTCAATCTCATCATCATCTGTAGAGCTAGTTGGCGTATAAACTTGTACAACTGTGGCAGGCGTGGACTTCGTGTCTATCTTGGCTACAATAATGCGTTCACTATACTTTTCGTAGTAGTTTATCCACACTCCTATTTTTTATTTTATTAAACCTACTCCTGCATTGCCCCTATTTGATTTTGTATTTGTAGCCCCGTATTCACCTGACCAGAAGTCCTGTTCCTCCTGCCACCGAACTTCACTAATTCCCACTATATCTAAATTTAACCTATCTGTTTGCCTTTTTAAATTTTCTATAACCTAACTGCCCGATTAAGGAATCTGACATTCCACGCTCCGGTCCGTAGAGCGCCAGTTTTCTTTCTCCAGACAACGACGTCCTGCTGAATAGTTCCCGCCCGGAGATCCGAATGGAGACTATTTTACCTCCGTAATATTTTACCCAAGAGGACGCCATCATCATTTAACCACACAGTAAAGCCGCATGCTCTCAGGAAAAATTATGGCTAGTTTCGCCTTGCTTTCAGCCGTTCTCAGCGCCAGAACAGCAAGGCCGTTTTGGTTAATGTTACAAGGCCAGATCAGTCAATTATCCAGACTATTGCCCTGCAACTACTGAAAAGGCTGCTGCCCCTCTTCAAGAACCACACGTTTGTCTGGCCTCTCAATAGATACCCCTCCGCTGAGCTTGCATCTACGGTACGGCTATCTGTATCACTGAGGTACGCAAGCCTCCTCACCAACGGCAAGACAGTAAAAATACGCTGTCGTGTCATATTAACGTACCACCACTTACTTTCGACGTGGACGTGCAATAACCACTCACAGTCGGCCGGTAGCAGCACTAGAAGTGGAGGGTACACAGAGTGACGAAAGTCATGCAATACCGATATGCGTGTATACACATGGTGGTAGTGTCGCGCACACAAAGCATAAACGGGAAGTACAATGTCGGAGCTGTCGCTGGTACTCAGGTGATTCATGTGGAAAGATTCCCTACGTGCCTATGGCCGCATGGCGGGAATTAACAGACTATTAACGCGGAATGGTAGTTGGACCTAGATGCAATGGGCAATCCATTTCGGAAATCGCTAGGGAATTGTATATTCAGAGATCCACAGTGTCAAGAGCATGCCGAGGGTACTACATTTCAGTTATTACCTCTCATCATGGACAACGCAGTGACCGACGGCCTTCACTTAATGACTGAGAGCGTTTGCGTAGAGTTGCCTGTGCTCACAGACTAGCAACAATACGTGAAAACCGCAGACATTAGTGTGGGATGTACGACGAACGTATACGTTAGGACAGTGCTGCGGAATTTCGCGTTAGTGGGCTATGGCAACAGTCAACCGATGCGAGTGCCTTTGCTAATAACATGACATCGCCTGCAAGCGATCGGTCGGACCGTAGACGACTGGGAAAGCGTCCCCTGTTGAGATGAATTTCGATTTCAGTTGGTAAGAGCTGATGGTAGGGTCAAACTGTGGCGCGAAGTTGTCACCAAGGCGTTCTGCAAGATGGTGGTAGCTCCATAATGGTGTGGACTGTGTCTATATGGAATGGGCTGAGTCCAACTCTCCATCTGAATCTCTTGGAGATAGTTTGCATCCATTCATAGACTTCATGTTCCCAAAAAAGGATGGAATTTTTATGGATGACAATGTGCCATCTCACTAGGCCCTAATTGTTAACGTTTTGTTTGATGAACATTCTGGGCACATCAAGTGAATGATTTGGCCATCCAGATCGCCGGACATGAATCCCATCGAAGATTTATGGGCCGTACCGCGAGGCCAATTGGTACACAAAGTCCTGCACTGGCAAAACTTCAGCAAATACGGACAGCTGTTAGCATGGCTCAATATTTCTGCAGGAGACTTCCAGTGACACACTGAGTCCATGCCACGTCGAGTTGCTGCACTACACCAGCAACAGGAGGTCCAACACGATATTAGGAGTGATCCCATGAAATTTCTCACCTCAGTGTATGTAAAGCATGTCGGGGTACATGGAAAACAGTGCAGTCGTTGTCGTATTGGGCAAACGGCGTGATTTATATGACGTCCATAAGGGCATGATCATTGGCTTTCGGCCCAAGGCTGGAAGCATTTCCGAACGGCTATGTTTATAAACTGTTTGCGTGCCGTCGTAGTTAAAGTGTAGTACGCATGACAAAATGGCGCTATCGAAAACCGGCGCTGAGGCAAGTATGGTGCCATAGATGACAAGGGTGAAGGACAGCTGCGGAGATGTGTAGGACGAATAAACGTGCACTGGAGTCGTCCAAAACAACCAAGAGGCTACCAACAGCGTCTCCTCAACGACATTTCAGCGGACGATGCTGCGTATGGCCCTGTGCAGGGGTGCCTGTTTCATGCATCCATGCAGACTGCTGGTGATCAGCGATGAAGATTAGAATTTGCATGCCAGTACCGCAACTGGACATCCATTGACAGACTGGCGACAGATGGTCTCTTCTGATGAATCACGGTTTATGCCCCATCGGATAGAAAGAAAATACCCTGTAACAATCGTCAAAAGAGTCCAGCATTATCGTTTGGAGAATATTTTCGTGGCATTCCCTGAGTGATCTCGTCATTCTGGAAAGCACAGTGGATCAAGTACGCACCTGTTCTTGAGGCCCATGTCCACCCCTACATAAAGTCTGCTTTTCCTCAGCATGGTGGAACATACAAGAAGGACAATGCAACGTCTCACATTGTCCACGCATGGTTTGAAAAGCACCAGGATGAGTTTATCATTCTCTTCTGGCCACCAGATTGCCCGGTTTGAAGTCTAATCGAGAATCTGTGAGACCACCTCAATCGGGCTGTTTACGCCATCGATCCTCAACCAAAAAAACCTAGCGCAGCTGTCCACGGTGCTGGAGTCGGCATGGCTCTGCATCCCTGTCGGTACCTTCCAAAATCTCATTCACTTGCTGCCTGTTCGTCTCGCACCGGTCCGTGCAGAAACGTGGTTATTCGGGTTTTTGACAGGTTGTCACATTAATGTTAGTGTTATAAACATTGCATGTAGAGCTGAAGTGGAACTACGTCGATGAGTAAGTGCGTTTCTGATCTAAAAAAACAATTTTGCACTTTGCTCTTGTAAGATCATGAATGGCGAATACAACATCGGCGATTGAGAAGTCGGGCGTGCAGTACTTAGCGTTGAAAAGGCCCCGCATCGTCGTAAGGCTTCACTTTTGGGAGAAGGGGATAGGGGGGGGGGGAGGGTGAGATTCGTGCGTCGCGCGGCAATCCAGATAAGTCCGCCGGCACGGATAGCCGCGGCAGGCAATTTCCGAAGGGGCGTCCCGCCGACAAAGCGGATTGCAAGCTCGGCCTCGGCGCGGAGCGGAGCTGCTCGCCGCGCCACCTCGTTAACCCTCTGCGGGATTCCACAACTGTGACGCCGTCACGGAGGCTGTATCACCCACCAGCCGGCTCACTAGCGTCCTTCACTACAAAGGATTCCCGATAATACCGCAGCAAAACTGTCCCCTTTGCGTTGCAGTGCATTCGTCCGTTACGGAAGTACTTGTTCGCTTTAGATTTCTCTTCGCGAACGGCGCTGCTTTTATCAGCCCGGGGGAAATTAGTTGCTCAAAACCAATTTTCCGACTGGCTGTTTTCTTCTTCAGTTCTTTGATACATTACTTCAGAGCACTGAACTAATCTTGAAACGGTTGTTTTTTATATTTACAGGCTTTCACTATTACATAAAGCAGAAATAAGATTTAACTGAGTAAAATCTTTTCCACTCCATTGGCTGGCTGGTACAGCAACCATTGCAAATTACTGCGAAAAGAAAACAAAGAAAACAGTCTTGGTTGCAAAATAATGATTTTTTACTAACGCGTTTCACCCTTTCGTGGCATCGTCAGATTATCTACAAAGAAATCTAAAAAAGAAAAATGTTAATACGAAAAGCGACATGGTCCTACCATGCACCTCTCGAATGAGTAAATAAGTAATTTAAAAATCGTCTTAAAGGAAAACGTACGTAGTGTTCTGCAAATAAGCATTCGTCGAAAAACGTGCGAGATAGCGCCTGGATCTGTAAGGTACATATAGCGGTTAGAATTGTTGAAAGTAACAGGTAAAGGGGACGATAAAGCAAAGAAACCAGAGCAGAGATCACAAACTTTACCTTAAACACACCAGGATTTGCAGACGTAGAAGTGGAAGACGAAGATCAAACGGCACTCTGCTTTTGCTGAATATCTTAACATTTGTGGGCACCACCCTCTTAGCCTTGACAATCTGCGGATTTACACTATGCTCAGAAACGTAAAAAGTTAAATTTGCTTCAGGAAATGAAAATAGTTAAACATTCGCACACCAAATCAGCTAGTCAGAAAATGTCAACATTATAAGTATTCAAAATATTCACTTAGCTGTATCTTTCTTCATTTTTCTTCGTTTCATTTCATTTCATAGGTTTCGACGACTTTTTGATCGCCACAATGAACTTCTCTGTTTTTTTCTGTTTGTTTTTGCTTAAATTTATTGCCTTGTATTGCTACTTGGATGAGTGCCTTTTTGCTAGCATACTCATCTACAAATGTTGGGCGCTTTGTGTTTTAATTCTGAATTTTGCATATTTGTTTACATACTTCTAGTCTTCCTTACAGGTATTTCCTACCTTATCTCACTTGGCCGTTCATGTTTATGCATACGCTGCCAGCTCCTACTTCTACGGCAGTACTCTTTCCATACATCGAAGTTGCACTTCAGTATGTTTTGCATTTGCTCATCTTTTCTGCCTTTATTTGTAATTCCTTTTAAACTTTTGTAGTTTTAATATTTGTGGAATATTCCGTCGGTTCTTGGAGGAATATAGACATATCAATAACTTGAATACAACGTATTGCTGTCCCACAGTTATGTTTAGTATAATCGTTATGAACCGGCTTTCGGCTTTTTAAGCCATCGACAGATACCTCAATGCTGAACAGATAGTCCATACAACTTCGGCGAGAAATGAGCTGTACAAAGAATACGGTACAAAGATAGGCAACATTTTATGACTATATTGATACAGAACACAAGCACGATGTAAGACCTAAAGATACACTGAACAAATAGATCGTATATTACAGCATATTCAAACATTAAAACTATGTGAGCGTATAAAACAGAGTTGTTCTACAAGTGAGTAATGACACAGGCTACATCATACGGACAAACAGGTGGATGTGATGAACAGAACGAGTAAAGGGAGGGGAAGAAAGACGTCTATGAAAAGTAGGTGCGGAATAGTTATAACAAGCTTATTAGCTAATGGTAAAACTGGCTGCTGCATTAATAAGGGTGAATAATACAACTGTGTTTGGTTATTAAGGACTAGGTCATGAATCTCTGATTGATGTTTATTAATAGCTAGAATTTCAAGTAATGTTAGTTTTCTGCCTTTAGTTTCTTTATGGAGAACATTACACATTTTACGTGACATTCATTAAGAGCATGTTCAGAAAAGGAGGGCTCTTTCTTTCTTAGTCTCCAATTCCTTTCACGTTTAGTCAGTCTAGTAGCTTTTATTGTTGTTCTATGTTGTAACTACAATTTATTGTTACGTCTTCCGCGTCACCTACGTGAAGTTTCTCTTACTAAACTTCACACAGCGTACCAGTTTCCTCCGGTTCGACCTATATGTTTAGATGTCTGTTTTGAGGAAACAACAGCTGTATATAGAGATTATGCCACATTTGTACAAATCTGTAACCCTGGTCCTACCTCAGGAAGATGCAAAGCTGATACTTTTTGCCGACGATACAAGTATAGCTATCACACGCAACAGACAAGAATTAACTGGTGAAATTGTAAACGATGTTTTTCAGAAAATCGTTAAGTGGTTCTCTGCAAATGGGCTCTCATTAAACTTTGACAAAACACAGTATATACAGTTCCACACAGTAAATGGAATGACACCATTAATAAATATAGCTTCGATCAGAAATCGGTAGCTAAGGTAGAATATTCAGATTTTCTAGGTGTATGCATTGATGAGGGGTTGAACTGGAAAAACACACTGAGGATCTGCTGAAACGTTTGAGTTCAGCTACTTATGCTATTAGGGTCTTTGCAAATTTTGGCGATATACATCTGAGTAAGTTAGCTTACCACGCCTATTTTCATTCTCTGCTTTCGTGTTGCATCATATTCGGGGGTAACTCATCATTGAGTAAAAGAGTGTTCATTGCACAAAAGCGTGTAATCAGAATAATTGCTGGAGCTCATCCAAGATCATCCTGCAGACACTTATTTAAAGAGCTAGAGATCTTCACTGTAGCGTCACAATATATATCTATTCACTTATGAAATTTGTTATTAACAATCCGAACGAATTCAAAAGTAATAGCAGTGTACATGGCTACAACACTAGGAGAAAGGATGGTCTTCACTACCCAAGGTTAAATCTAACTTTAGCTCAGAAGAGGGTAAATTATGCTGCCACAAAAGTCTTTGGTCACTTACCTAATGGCATCAAAAGTCTGACAGTTAGCCATATAGTATTTAAAAGGAAATTAAAAAAAAATTCTTAGTGGCAACTCCTTCTACTCATTAGATGAATTTTTGGATATAGTAATGGGTAATTTCCCAATCCCCACCAAAACAAAAATATTAAAAAATATTAAAAACATTGAGTGTCATGTAATATTTTGTGTAATGTAATACCTTGTATAGACACTCTTTATTAACCTGACACGTTCCACATCATTACGAAGTGTCGTATTCATGATCTATGGAACAAGTACTAATCTAACCTAATCTAATCCGTGCTTCTACGCCTGGAGATGCTGCTGTCTTTAAGGTAAAGTTTGCGGTTTGTGCTATAGATGCTTTGCGTTTTTTATCCCTTTTGCCTACTAATTTCAGAGCTTCTTACCGCTGTAAGTGCTTTATAGGTCAACACCCTATCTCGTACGTCTATTGACTAATACGATACGACATTGAAGTGCCTGTGTCATTCCGAATTACGATGTAATATTCGTTGCACAGGCATTGCGGCGACTACAATCGTCATGAAACATGTGAAATGTATTCTTAGTTGCGGACATGGACTACCATCAGCTGTATAATGGAATGACGGCAATGAAAATTTGTGCCGGAACGGGATTCGAATTCGGATTTACTTCTTATCGCAAGCGGTCGCCTTACCATTTTTTTTTTTGAAGGAACCTTCCGGGCGCCCGAAGGTAGGAGTGGAGGGAAAGTGGGCAGAGGTCGCAACCCGTGGCCTGAACACCATGTGCAGTTTCCACTCTCGAGGAACCAAGAAAAGCGTTGGGAACGTGGAGTAGAGATACAATGAACATCGTTTATTTATTGATTTTCTTTTTCTTTTTTTTCTGTTTTTATTTACTTACTTACTTATTTATTTATTTATTTATTGTTTTTAACGTTAATACCACCGAGAATAGCAGGAAACCGGCGTCGCGAGGAGGAGGGCTCAGCAAGACGTCAGACTCATTGAGATTACGAACGTTAGTTTGTCCGAGAACAACATTCCGATGACGAGAGAATATACCTGTTCTAAGTGTGTAAGAGGCGGGGATCAAGTCTTTATGACAGGAACATCCCACACTGCAAAGGAAATTGGAGAAAAATTGTCTGTATTTTGGATTGCGAACAGTTGCACAATGGCGTTCATTAAGGATCTGCCAAATATCGAGGACACTTTTCTCACCATCAGCAAACAAGTAGTGATCTGCATTTCCACAAATACACTTCATAGAGTTCGTCTTCTCTTGCATGAAGTATCCCGCGTCCAGAAAGAGGAGCACGTGGGTAGGTTTCTGATGAGGAGTAGTAAGGCGAATTAGGGACAACATTTGTCACGCCAGTAACCATACACCTCTTGCCGATCTGCACACCAGGCGGGGCTCATTGTCGAAAACATCACAGGCCACACACAAGGGGATGTCTGCGAGGTGAATCCTGTGAAGGCGTGACTGGCGTACTTGCGTCCCATTGACAGTAAAGGCGGGTCCACACTGAGCGCGCCGTGCTGCGCCGCGCTGCTGCACCCCGCGCACAGCTGTAAAGGCCGGTTCCCACTAGAGCTGCCGCGCGTCAAAACCGCGCGTCAGCGGCGTGGTTGCCATGGAAACGGCGTCAGCGGCACGTCGTGGCGGGCTCTGCGTCGCGGTTTGACCATGTCGAACCGCTTCCGCTGCCGCGTGACGTGCCCCAGGTGCGCGCCGCCAATCACAGAACGCGCTGAGCGTGATGTCAGGTACGCAACCCCAGGCCACAAGAACTTTCGCCGAACCGCTGGTGCGGACGCGGCGGCAGCTATGAAATACTTATCATCCGATTCCAAGGGAACTATTTGGTAGAAAAATTTGATTCTTGGGCATGTTACAGCCTGATATCTTCTCTCGATAAAGGGCCGAATTTCTTTTCGATATTCGTCGTGGATACTTGCTGTATCGCATTTACGTAAACCTTTACACGAAATTTTAATGAGTGTGCAGAGGTAAAAACGCATTGCGTGGACTTCGCGTGCAGTTCATTTTAGGTAATACATTATTGCGTATGAAATTTAGTCAACATATCGAAATTGCTTTTAAAGCTGAGAGCAGAACGATAGCTATCACCGTTCTCGAGATATTGAATGATATGTCGGCGGACGGGCTGTGCCGTGAACCGCGCGCGGGTCGCTCGTGACGCGACCGATACTTCGTCCTGCTCGTTGTAAACCATGTGGTTGTATCAACTGCAAATTTCCTAAACGGTTCAAGAAATCTAAAAGCGTTTTTTTGCAAATGATAACTTGTAAAAAGTCATGTATGTCGTCGCATGATAAATATCCAAAATCTGTTTATCTACCGAGATATGAAAGAAACTACAGTTTTTCAGGAGGGATAGATGAATTTTTTTAAACAGCATTTAATAGCGTGTGGAATGAGAAGTTAAACAGAAACTAATTTGCTGGTATGTCATAAGATGTAATTTGCTAAGTATCTACAGCTATTGATTATTTCCTTTGGTAAGTAACAAACGTTTCTTTCTTTATTGAGTGTACTTTATTGGTTCAAGACGCGTTTCGCCTTTTACTTTAAGGCATCTTCAGTGGAATCTAGAATGATTCCGTTTTGTTTTGATTTGTGATACTTGCAGATTATAAAACAGCTCACATCTTTTTTTACATGAGTAACTGATTACTTACAGTGAATCGAGTTATTGGCGGACATCTGCGTTTCCCCTCACCTGGTCACATGCTGGAGGTTGAACTAAAACTTAGATTATGGAACATAAGCACATTTTCATGTTATTTTTTTTCTTCTGTCACTAGCTGTAGATATTTTACCGAAAACACTGATTTGAAGTCGTAACTACAGTGTGTTCACCTCATGTCCCTTCCTGTTTGGTTTGTTATGTACATGTTGCCAACCTAAAGAATTATATACTGAAAACTAATGTTTGTTTATTTCTGTTCCCCTTATATCTGTATGTGTGTGTGGCTATCCAGTGATAGTTACAGAAAGTTGAAAGTGAATGCAGTAGTTGTCAGACAGTGGTTGAAAGATTTGGTGTTCAGCTGATTTCAGTTTTGGCTTAAATGTTTTGTGGAGGAGTGCATGGAAGAGTAAATTCACTGCTTACGTTAATAGATAAAATAGTAGAATAGCATTTCAACAGATGATTATTATCAGAATACTATCACCCAACCCTTTGTCCTCGCTCTTTGACGCCTCATAATATGTCCTGTCAACTTACCCCTGTTGTAGTCAAAGTTGTGCCATAATTTCCTCTTCCTCCTCTATTTAATTCCGTACCTCTTCTTTAGTTACACAATCCTCATATCTAATCTTCAGCATTCTTATTGATCACCACGTTTTGAAAGCGTCCATTGTCTTCTTGACAGAACTGTTCATCGCCCACGTTTCACTTACGTACAAGGCTGCACTCCACACAAATACCGTACTCCACACAAATACCTTTGTAAAATAGTACCCAGTCATTAGAATCTATATTCGATGTGAACAAATTTTCTTTTTCAGAATGCTTTTGTTGTTATTCACAGTCTTCATTTTATATCCTCTCTACTTGTGCCTTCTCAATTACTGCTTCCCTTTCAAGTCATTGAAGTCTTAGAAATGCAGTTTGGTTTCTGTACAAGTTGTAGATAATCTTGTAGCCCTGTGTTTTATCGATGACATCTCCAGAGTTTCAAAGAACGTTTTAATTAAGATTGTCAAAACCTTTCTCTAAACATGCAAATGCTATAAACACAGTTTTGCAGTTCTTCAGTGTGTCTAATTAGCTAAGTGGTAGGATCAGTATTGCCTTGCGTGTTCAGGCATCTCACACGAATCTAACATTGTGCTTATATTAGTTTGTAAAACCCCTCCCCCTCTCCTCTCTACATATTCCTTCCACTTTCTAGCCTTCTCTCATTTGCTTAGTTCTGGCTTTGCCAAATGAGTTCTTGACAGTTGCTTCTCCTTTGAGCAAAGTTTTCTTTGTTCTTTCTCATTTTTCATTCCCATATGTTTTCCAAGAGGAAAATCGCATTGCAATTTTGGACTTCCTGTTAACGTCATATACAGACATTTCTATTTCCGATGGCCTACTTTATTTGCTACATTTTTATATTTTTCCCTCGTGTCAAATTTAATATATCACGTTTTATCTAATGATTTCTACTGTACCTTCTTCCCGTTCACGTACTCTGCTGCATTCACCACTTCTTCTCTCAAAGATATCCATTCGTATTCTAGCGGATTCCTTCCTCTGTTTCTGTCAGTCATTGCATTACGGTAACTTTAAGGTTATCGAAAAACTGTGGGTCTTGACTTATTCAATTTCCATTTCCTTAATTTGCTATCGTTTACTGCCTCTTTAGTTGTAAACTGCAGCTCGTAACCAATAAATTATTGTAGGTTTGCGTCAGCACCAGGAAATGTCTTATAATTTAAAATCTGGTTTCGAAAACTTTGTTCCAAAAATATTATATTCTTTCATGATTCTTAAGCAAGGTGCTGGCGATGATTACATTATGCTCTGTGCGAAATTCTATCAGGTGGCTTCCACTTTCATCCCTTCCCCCAAGCCTTTGTGTTCTTGCTGTTTTCCTGTACATGCTACCGTATTTTAAATTTTTGTCTCGCTTAACCATCTGAATAATCTCTTTTGTCGTACATTGTTTCAATGTGTTAGGAGATAGTGAACAATCATGAATGGTAGTCACGAAATCTGTTTATGGTGAAATGAGAAAACATGAATAATGAAATATGTGAAAGAGTACATTGTACAGAAAATGAAAAATTGGTATGTCTTCACCCAACTTCGTCTTTCCTTCATGCAGGTGTAAGATATAGTTATTCAAATACACTGGTCGTTTCGGTGGGTCCCAGCCCGTACCTCAGTGGCTGTCCGTCATTGGCTGCCGCTAGCGTCTGCCGCTTTCAGGTGGGAACGCCAATTCCGCGAGCCGCCGCGTCAACGCGGAAAAACGCTTGCCGCTGACGTTGCCGCACGCCGCGCTCTGGTGGGAACCGGCCTTAACAGGAGGAGTGCGCCATCCGCGCCCCGCCGCACCGCTCCGAGGCGCGCACTGTGTTCCAGTTGTAGCGCGCGCATGGTCTGAAGATGGAGCGAGCGAAGCCCCGTCTAAACTGAGCACGCGCAAACGCGCCACTTCCTTTGATGTACCAACAGCAGTAGGAAAACTGCGTGGCGCAGCGCGGCACAACGCGGTGCAGCGCGGTTCGCCGTCCACACTGAGCGCGCACAGCCGCGTACAGCCGTTTTGCGCAGCGCGGCACGGCACGGCACGCTCAGTGTGGACCCGCCTGAAGGTACCGTGCAGACTGTACGTTAGTGTCAAGATAAGGAGCGCACACCGATCGCCAAACGATGCATCCCCTCAACCACATTCAGTGGCCTGTGCTGCTGAAGGAAACCGTAGATCGACTTCGTGGATGACAAGTGCGCTAGCAGTATCATAGTACGCATGTAGCTCAGTTTGAGGAAAAAGTGGCTTATGTAAGCCATTTGGCTACTCCAGCACGACTCACGGCCAGACCCAAGCTTTCATATGTCGTCAACCATACGTCTACAACCTGCATTCATACATCTATTATGTATATTCACGAATAAGGGATACATTTTGCTAGGAAGCTGCTTGGCCGGTCTCGACGAATAAATGCGATGCTGTAGTGCCCGTGTGTGCATGCACGAATGTCCAAAGCAGTATTACATCGTAAGTCGGAGTAACACAGGCACTGGCATATCGTATTTATTCGCCGACATCGGGCAAGTGACTTTCTAGCAAAATGTCTCCTCTGTACACTAATATACATAATGGATGTACGAGAACAGGTTGTAGACACATGGTTCGCGACATATCAAGTTTGTGTTTGGCCCTGAGTAGTGCTCGGGTAGCCAAATGGTAAGGCGATATCTCGCGATGAGCGGAAAATCCGGATTCGAGTCCCGGGTAAGACACAAATTTTCATTGTAGTCATTCCATTTTACAACTTATGGTAGGAAGCTTCACAACTGTGAATAAATTGCATGTGTTTACTGACGACTGCTGATTTGCATAACACTACCTAAGTTTTCCCTTATGATGATTTTCACATTAGTTATTTACCCATTGTAGAGGTACCTGATAGGACCATTCCCCTTTTCATACTAATATTTTTCTTTTTTTCATTTTCATTGTAGATAATCTGACGATGCCCCGGAATAATGAAATCACTATTCTAAAACCAAGACTGTTTTCGTTTTGAAACATTCAACTGTGTCCTCTCCACCAATTGTTTTAAAGATCTCAACGATGTGGAGGAAATGAAGTATAGCAGCGCTATTGAAACCTGGAAAAGACGCAGACCAACCGAAGAACTACCGCCCAACAGCACTCCTATGAAGCTGTACGAACGAATGATTTTAAATCGTACTGTAAGTATCGGAGATCAAAAGCTCATTCCCCAACACACTGTATTCAGCCAATCCTGTCTCTTACACAATGCTTAGAGAAAAGGTTTGAAACAAACAAATACCGGATGTAGCTCTGGTACTCTTAGGTTCAGCATATCACTTAGTCAGCTACAGAATGTTCACGAAAGACTCTACAGAACATTTGACTATCAGTCTAGAAGAATTATAGAAGCTCTATTACAAAACAGACTGTTTTTGTGACTCCGAAGGACAGGAAAAGTCGATGACGTCAATAATAAAACAATTTCGCCCAAGGCAGTGTCCTGGCGTCCCTTTTATTTAATCTGTACACAAATGGTCAACCAACACCGGGTCATACTATCTATTTCTTATATGCAGATGATCTGGCTGCTGCTGTGCAAGGAAAGAGCTTTGACGAAGTGGAAGGGAAATAGCAATCTCTTTAAACATTATGTGTGAATATTACCAAACCCGTCAAAGATACAGGTTAGGACTTCCCACCTTTGCTCAAAACAGGCACGTCACCTGGAATGGCAGCAACCTAAAATATACAGACAAACCATCATTGACATACAAATATCACTGCGAGAAGACCTTCCAGAAGGTTGCCACTAGGAACAACATCCCAAGAAAACTAGGAATAGTAAATGGGAAGCCAGACTTATTGTATTAAGAACAAATTCCGAAGCACTTTGCTTTTCGACGGCGAAATATGCACACCATGTATGGTCCAGATCCGCACATGCCAAAGAAGTCAATGCAAACGTAAATGACACAGCAGGATGTATGAAACCCACACCACTTCGGAAACTATATAAAGCGGAAGGATTCTCGTACCCTGAATCCCAAATAAATGCACATGAGCCCCGAAGATGAAGCAGACAACAAATGTGGTTGTGCTGAAGTCCACGACATGGAACATCTTCCACAATGTCCCAACTGCTCCACGAGAAGTGTCCTTGAGGACCCATCACTTGACAAGAAATAAGCAACGGACGTGGCCTGAAATTGGAGTGGGAAACTGTAAAAAACTTTTCTGAACAAGAAAATGTGAAGTGTTGTACAGAAATTGACTGAACTGCCAAAGGAATTGGTTTCATTTTGAATAACAACCAACGCTCACTGAGGTACCAAAACATTATGAGCGCTGCCCAATGCGTGACTGAATGCCACCGGGGACCATTGCAGGCAACTGACACGGTAACGAAAGTTCATCAGTGGAGCAGGGACGAATGTGGAATTACTCTAGCGATGATAGGGCAGCGTATGTGGAAATCCACTAACGTAAGGGACTTTGACAAAGAGCGTATTGTAATAGCCTGGCACCTGAGAACGAGCAACTCGGAAACGGTGAACCTGGTCGGTTGAAGGATGGTGAAACCATAATCTGGCAACAAATTTTGGAAGTCCATGGCTAAACAAAAAACCTATAGGTCGAAAACTTCCCTGCTCCATAAAGTAGTGTTGTGACTGTTACCAAATGTTGTGGATGGGTGCCAAGAGGTGCCGTATTAAAACTCGTCCGAGATTTTCAAATGATTTATTTTTTTCCACTTCGTTGACCTCGGTCCACATCACAGGCCCCACATTGCTGAGGTAGCACCCCAGCGGCCTGTGCAATGCACTGTGTCGAGCCGGCCTTGTACGCCAGCTGCAGAGTTCCAATTACGTCAGGATGGCTGCACTAGCAGCCGACTCAGCGGCCACTGCCCCCATTGACTCCGCACTGCTCCGCAGGGAGCCATAGGCCGGCCGCGTTGCTGCTTCTTCCTCTGCTGGCATAGCTGGGAACGTGGCACCAACGACCGTCCCCATTCTGGCATCCGCACCTGCAGGCCTCACCTTGTAAGTCTCCGGCGTGTGTCGGGAGACGAGACGACTGCTCACGGTAGCGAGCCGAAGAGTGGCCCGCCCTGGCTGGCTGCGGACCCCGAATCAGTGACGCACCGTGGACTGGGACGCTGTCGCCCCATCTGTTGCTGTGTGTTGCCGGTAGTGTGACACGCCCCACCGTCCAGGAGAGCTGCCACACTTCAATGACTCTCGTTAAAAAACAACACCTATTTATACTCGGCTTCGCGGCTCTGTTTCGCTAACGCATCGCTCCAAGTCACGTACGCCCCACACACTGGTTGCACCAGTGGGGCCCTTCTGCCTATAGCTTGCGACATGCGAACTGCTGCGTTTACTCTTTTCAGCGGTTCGATGGCCCCTGTGGCCTCCATTCCACTTCGCAACTGCTGGCCAGCGTAACTTACTGCAATCTGGCCCGCACCTGGCTGTAACTCCTGCGCTCTGAAATATTGCATCAAATCTAACTTCCCTGTCTTAAACTGTGGTGCCTCTACATTATTCCCCTCTACGGAAAGACCCGGTCCCCGGATCGTCCTTTAACTAACTCTTAAACTTGTTTGTATTGGCACTTATGATATGCTTACTTACTACTAGAAGACTTAAATGAAGTCTAGTGCCCTTTTAAAACCATGACATGAAACAAAACGTAAAAATTCTTTACTGGACGACCACTGCTCGATCAACCCCTTACCTACTCGTCTCACACCCTCAGTATCCAATCCACTGGGACTTGGACTACCCTTGGTTCCCTTTTGGAATTGGCTCTCCGCCTGATCAGAAAGAAAACAACACATAACAAAGTTAAGAGTGCGATGACACTTGGCACAGAGGTGCTCAAAATAATCGTTAATTGCCGTTGCCTTTCCCTATACTGCGCGACATGTTGAACTAACTGTTCGGCTGATATGCGCCCCTCTCGCTCTAAAATGAACTGGTTTACGGTTCTCAACAGACCTGGCTCCAGAGTTTGATTTAACAAGGTCAGATTCTGCCTTGGCAAAGACTCTGAATTGGTTTCTGGCCAGTACAGCTGTGGCTACGTAACATTCAATTTTGTCACTCCTGAAATTGACGCTGGCAGATGGAAGGTTAGTCCTATTATGTTACACTTAGTTCCATTGATTAAAATTCCACTCCCCTCGAGCTCTATACGTTTCGCTTCCGTAAACACTCCTTGCTCAAAACAACTTGCTTCTACTACCAAATTCTCGTTGGTGGAGAAGATCTAAAGCATGCTCAATTTTGGCTCTATGATGTCCTTTGGGCAGTCTATTCCTTAACCCCTGGCTAAAAATAATTGCACCGTGCACGTGTCCTACATTTGTAGCTTCACAGATTTTCCTCTGACATTAACTATTTTTGATTCAAACTCAACACTGATTGTGTGACTACTTTCATCCCTAAATTTACATTATATAAACACGACTTTTCTGACCTAGCACTGCCGATAACTAAACATTTAAACAGGAAATCGTACGACTCTAACATCGTTCAACACATATGTATTACGGCTTTGCCGCAAAATTTACTCTGACGCATTTATTTCTCCAGAGCTGCGTTTCATTTCACCTTCAACAACACTCCACATACGTCAGACACTACACTTCCCTTTTCAGTGACCTGACAACAGGGATCACTATCGCTCTTCCTCCCTCTTCAAAAAGACTGCTGCCCCTAGCAGGCTCACAATACTCGAAAATACATATAAAGTACAATGCCTACTTAATTTACACAAACCCAGTGATATATAACAAGAAAATCAAAAACAAAACTACAAATACTCTACTACTTTCTAGGACGCAAATCATACGGTACTTCATGCTGTACTCTATCTTCCCGGTTTTCTCTGCGCTTAGCACATCTCTTCACTCTCTCTTTCTTCCTCTTTTCTTCCTGTGACAAGCCTGGAATCACATTCGGGAAATACTTAAATGGCCGCAATCACCCAATGTCTCCTATCGTCCTTCTAGTTGGCAGCTGAAGCTTAACATTAACGGTAGATGTGGTTTGAACAACTTGGTATAGCCCTTGATACCTCGTGAGGAACTTCTTCGTTTTCTATTTTTGCGTATAGGGGCTGGACAGCATCACCCATTGCCCCACCCTATACTGCAGTAAACTTCCTTTCCGCTTTACTGCGTCTCCCTACCTTTTCAAAGCCTTTGTATTCGCCTTTTGTACTCGTTTCCAAACATCCCGAATTGTCCTTGCGAATTGACGTACAGATTCACCAGTCCTTCCTTTCTCTAGCTTCACTAAATCAAACGGTGACGACATTTTTCACCCGTACACTACCTCATATGGAGACAAACCGGTATTTGTATGGACTTTTGCATTGTATGCGCATACAATATGCTTCAAATACTCGTCCCACTGATGGTGATGAGAATCCACATAAAAACTCAGCAGCTTCCCGATTGTTCTGTGTACCCTTTCAGTCCTTCCCTTGGCCTGTGGATGCAACGCTCTCGTCCTCAACTTCTTTACGTTCAACAATTTACATAGTTCCTTCATTAAATCCGACATGAATTTGGTCCCTTGGTCAGTAATTATTGTCTCTGGTACACCAAACTTCAAAATCCAGTTATTTACTAACGCTTGCGCGACCATTGCTGCCAGTTGATTTGGCATAGCCACCATCTCCACATACCTTGAAAATGGTCTGTTATTGTCAGAACGAATCTGTTCCCCGATGGTGTGCGCCAAGGTCCTAAGACATCAATCCCCAGGAAAGAGAATGGACATGTTGCTTCCGGTAATCGTTGTAGCTGTATCTGTTTCCAACTGAAATCTGCTCTCTGCGCACATGGTGTGCAATTCTTGACGTACTGATCCACATCTCCTTTCCTACCTCTCCACCAATACCTCTCCGCCACTCTCCTGTTCGTCGCTCTACACCCTCCATGACCAGATAACACGTGATCATGTGCTTCCTTTAAAACTTACCCTCAACTTCGCTGGCACTACTCCCTTGGCCCTAACTTCGTTTCCCTGCACAGAAGACCGTCGTACAAATTAAACTGTAGCTGTGTCCGATACAATTTACAATCGTTGTCCGCGTCCTGTAATTTTTGCCATACTGCTAGATCATAACCTATGACTTCTACTTTTGCCACCTTCTACTTAGTGCATCCGCATTTCCGTGCTTCTTCCCAGGCTTGTGCACCACCTCGTAGTCGAATTCACTAAGCCTCACAGCCCATCGAGTGAGTCTAGTAGATGGATCCTTCAACCCCAACAACCACTTCAATGCAGTATGATCTGTCAATACCCGAAATCATCTCCCATATAAATAACATTTAAAATATGTGATTCCATAGACTACGCTAAGCATCTCCCTCTCTGTTTCTGAGTAATTCTTCTCTGCTGCATTCAACTGCCAAGAAGCATAGGCTACAGAATGTTCTTTCCCATCAATTTCCTGTCTAAGAACACACCCTAAGGCTTGATTCGATGCATCGCATGCTAGTATAAACTTGAAACTTCCTGGCAGATTAAAACTGTGTGCCGGACCGAGACTCGAACTCGGGACCTTTGCCTTTCGCGGGGAAGTGCTCTACCAACTGAGCTACCCAAGCACGACTCACGCCCCGTCCTCACAGCTCTACTTCTGCCAGTACCTCGCCTCCTACCTTCCAAACATTACAGAAGCTCTCCTGTGAACCTTGCAGAACTAGCACTCCTGAAAGGAAGGATACTGCGGGGACATGGCTTAGCCACAGACTGGGGGGGTGTTTCCAGAATGTGATTTTCACTCTGCAGCGGAGTGTGCGCTGATGTGAAACTTCGTTGGTAGAGCACTTGCCCGCGAAAGGCAAAGGTCCCTAGTTTGAGTCTCGGTCCAGCACACGGTTTTAATCTGCCAGGAAGTTTCATATCAGAGCACACTCCGCTGCAGAGTGAAAATCTCATGCTGGACACATCCCCCAGGCTGTGGCTAAGCCATGTTCCCGCAATATCCTTTCTTTCAGGAGTGCCAGTTCTGCAAGGTTCGCAGGAGAGCTTCTGTAAAGTTTGGAAGGTAGGAGGCGAGGTACTGGCAGAAGTAGAGCTGTGAGGACGGGGCGTGAGTCGTGCTTGGGTAGCTCAGTTGGTAGAGCACTGCCCGCGAAAGGCAAAGGTCCCAAGTTCGAGTCTCCGTTCGGCACACAGTTTTAATCTGCGAGGAAGTTTCGTATCAGCGCACACTCCGCTGCAGAGTGAAAATCTCATTCTAGTGTAAACTTCTTTTCAAAATCTGGAAACACAAGAACCGGACTTGATGTTAACGCTTCTTTCAGTTTGTCAAACGCTTTCTGACACTCTTCTGTCCACTCAAATTTCACACCCTTCCGTAACAATCACGTCAATGGCTGTGCTAAATCTGCAAAACCCTTCACGAACATTCGATAAAAATTGCAAAGTCCGGTGAATGACTTCACTTCCTTAACTGTTTTCGGTTCCTGAAAATCCCTTACAGCCTGTACCAACCTCGGATCTGTTCGCACTCCGTTCTTACTGATATGACCCAAATATTTTACTTCTTCTAACGCGAAATGACACTTCTCCAGGCTCAACGTCAAACGAGCTGCTCTTAACCTCATAAAGACTTCCCTTAACCGCTGTCTATGTTGCTCCAAACTACTTGAAAACACTATAATGTCACCCAAATAGACAAGGCACTGCCGTGGTTTCAAACCGCTCAATACACTGTCTAGCAACCTCTGAAACGTTACCGGAGCGTTTTTCAAACCGAATGGCATTCTAATGTACTGGTAATGGCCTCCAGGTGTAGAGAAAGCAGTTTTTGGACGATCCTCTGGAGCCACCTCCAACTGATGATAACCACTTGTCAAATCCATCGTAGAAAAGTACTGGTACTGTTGGTTGGTTGTTGCGGGGAAGGAGACCAAACAGCGTGGTCATCGGTCTCATCGGATTAGGGAAGGATGGGGAAGGATGTCGGCCGTGCCCTTTCAGAGGAACCATCCCGGCATTTTCCTGGAGTGATTTAGGGAAATCACGGAAAACCTAAATCAGGATGGCCGGACGCGGGATTGAACCGTCGTCCTCCCGAATGCGAGTCCAGTGTCTAACCACTGTGCCACCTCGCTCGGTACAGGTACTGTCCTAAGTGATCCAAAGTCTCCGATATTTTTGGAATGGGGTATGCGTCCGTTACTGTCTTATTATTGAGGTATCGATAGTCACAACAGAACCTGTATTTCTTAGTTCCATCCGCAGATTTTTTAGGCACAACTACAATGCCTGCTCCCCAGCAACTATTACTATGCTTTATAATACCGTCCGCATGCTGCTGATCAATGACATCCTCCACAATTGGCTGCAAATACCTCGGTATTCTGTATGGTTTACGGTAAACCGGTGCTTCATTCCCTGTTAGTATCCTATGTTGAACTAATGGAGTTACTGGTAACGGCCCTTGTGGAAAAAACAAATCCTTAAATTCCCATAATAATTCTTCCATGTGCTCTCTTTCTTCTCCTTTCAAATGCTTAATTTTGTAGCGCAATGCAGTTTTATCGGCAGTTAGTGGTCGATCGCTTCTCCTACCTCTCAAACACCAGTCTTCGTCATCTGGCACGTCCAAATTTGCTGCTAAAACTCCTTTTCTCAAATTCGCGTCTACAGCGCTTAAATTATCCACGTTCACGGGAACTATTCGCCCGTCGTTCCCCTCCTGTACGCGTACAACACTACGTTTCACAAAATAACCCAATGAACCCAAATCTTCATTATCCTTCAATAGTTCAATAACACATACTGTACCCATAGGTAGAATCGACTCCACTCTTACCCAAAGCGACTTCCTGGTGCCACTAGACACACACCCATGCGAATTATGACTTAATGCTAATATACGCGGTTCAATTGGTTTGTTCATTACGTTGACCGCCCCTCGCTACAGCTCTGCATTGACAACAGTTTCCCCTAGCGGAAATAACATTACACTAAGTTCCACAGTTCGTTGTACAAGGTCAATTTTGGCATGATGTTGATGGAAGAAATCTACTCCTAGGATCATGTCGTAGCCCTCGCTCACCCATGGTACCACCCCCATGCATGCACTAAATCGGACTTTCCCTATGCGAAAGTCAACTGTGACCGACCCCAAAGACGTGACCTCCTTATCCCCCATTCCAGGCAACCTATAACGTGGTGGGTCTAACTTCCCATTATAATCTTAGTATCCACTGACACTTGCGCCCCTGTTTCTAACAAAATCTTAAACTTTTTAGTTCCCACGGATCCTACCACTGAACATTCCACCTCTGCATACGTATTCGTAGCACTGAAATTAAACGGGAGCTCCTTTAGGTGGGTCTTGGGCCCCCTTCGTCGTTTAACGCTTGTCCACCTCTCCTATCTCCATTTCTCCATCCTCCACGCTGCTGATTTCCACCCCTTCCTCCATTCCTCGGTGACTGGGTACATTGCCTCTGCACGTGTCCCGTACGACCACACTTATAACATTTTATACCCGCTGCAAATACTGTTTGCCTCTCGCGTATTCCTGTTGCCATATCTATTTCCTCACACTGAATTGCCAGATGAATGGTCGAATACAAATGTTTCGAAGTTCCTTCACGCACTTTCCGTGACATAAGCGCCGGTAACCCTCTCAAAAATACATGAAGTGCCCTTTGCTCGGCCTCCTGCAACAGAATACTATTCGCTTCATCACTCTGACCCAACTCGTAAGTACACTCATTAATTTCACTTATCCTGTCCGCAAATTTCTCCACCGTCTCCCCCAGTCTCTTTGTCATTGTACTTAACCTCTCCCTAAAGTACCGAGTGCTATTCTGTTTCTTGTACCTTTGCAATATCCCTTCCTTTAACTGCTTAAACTGTCCTGCCTTCCTTAAGGCCTTAGAACACCTTACATATATTTTCGCTTCACCCTTTAGTCTAATCTTGGCTACATGTAACAACTGCTCATCAGACCAACCATTCATTGCCGCTGAAAGTTCCAAGTCCTCCACAAACGAACGCACATCCTCAGATGCCTTGCCAGAAAACGGAATAATCAAACTTGCAGAGGCTGGATCAACCCCTGCAACCTAGGCAACAACGACTGATCAGATGTGGTTTCCCGCTCACTTATAGATGTTAATTCGTTTCTCAACTGTTTATCGTCCGTTGTCAATTGTGCTACTTTTTCCAACAAAACCCGCACTGCTTCTGGTTCCTGCAAACCTTGCGTCCTTTACTCTGCCATTGTGTTGCTTTTGTTCCCAGTTAGTCGTATTGTTTCGGGACTAAGTACAAGAATAATCTGACTTCCTACAACTCCATATCATCATACTCAGTAACATCTGTTGTGTCTAGACAAGACAGTCTAGACACAAGGCGAGGAAGCCGAAAGGGTACGCGTCAACTCACGCCGGCTTGCGTTAAGTCTGAAACAGGATACGTAATGAATGCTATAAAGAAAAGTACGTAGCTGCTGGAATACTTAACTTTAATCCATCATTTGTATACAGCATTCTTGATGATACAAGTGAGACTCTCTCTAGAAATGGTTAATGGCGCCTTGCTAGGTCGTAGCCCTGGACTTAGCTGAAGGCTATTCTAACTGTCTCTCGGCAAATGAGAGAAAGGCTTCGTCAGCGTAGTCGCTAGCAAAGTCGTCGTACAACTGGGGCGAGTGCTAGTACGTCTCACTAGACCTGCCGTGTGGTGGCGCTCGGTCTGCAATTACTGACAGTGGCGACACGCGGGTCCGACATGTACTGATGGACCGCGGCCGATTTAAAGCTACCACCTAGCAAGTGTGGTGTCTGGCGGTGACACCACAACATCATAAACCAATACAATGTAAACAAATGCCACGAAAAACAACATCTTACTGTGCCAAATACACTAACACTTATTCTGACAAAATAAATAATATGCATACGCAAAACATCTAAAATGTCGCTTCTGGTAAGCCATACTTAAAATACCAACAAGAAAGAAAACGTCCAACACTCAAAAGAACAATTTTGACAGCACTCACCACATCTTGTGACTGTACTGCAGGCGGTGGGCTTGAACGTCATACTGGACAGCCGACGTCCGTTATTCTGACACTAAATGTTGTCTGCATGGTG
This sequence comes from Schistocerca cancellata, assembly GCF_023864275.1. Taxonomy (NCBI): domain Eukaryota; kingdom Metazoa; phylum Arthropoda; class Insecta; order Orthoptera; family Acrididae; genus Schistocerca; species Schistocerca cancellata. The sequence goes on from NC_064628.1 coordinate 196,388,764, forward strand.
TCAGAATATGGTGTATTAAAACCCGGCGAGAACTTTCCAAATGATTTATTTTTTCCACTACAGAGCTTCGTTGACCTCGGTCCACGTCATAGGCCCCACATTGCTGAGGTAGCACCCCAGCAGCCTGTGCAATGCACTGTGTCGAGCCGGCCTTGTACGCCAGCTGCAGAGTTCCAATTACGTCAGGATGGCTGCACTAGCAGCCGACTCAGCGGCTACCGCCACCCTTGATTCTGCACTGCTCCGCCAGGAGCCATAGCCCGCCATGCTGCTGCTTCTTCCTCAGCTGGCATAGCTGGGAACGTGGCGCAACGACTGTCCCCGTTCTGGTGTCCGAACCTGCGCCTCTCGCCTTGAAAGTCTCTGGCATGTGTCGGGAGATGAGATGACTGCCTGCGGTAGCGAGCCGAAGAGTAGCCCACTCTGGCTGGCTGCAGACCCCGAACCAACGACCTGCTGTGGACTGGGACGCTGTCGCCCCATCTGTTGCCGTGTGTCGCCAGTAGTGTGACAAGCCCCACCATCCAGGAGAACTGCCACACTTCAGTGACTCTCGTTAAAAAACAACACCTAGTTATACTCAGCTTCGTGGCTCGGTTTCGCTAATGCATCGCTCCGAGTCACGTACGCCCCACATACCGGTTACGTCAGTGGAACCCTTCTGCCTATAGCTTGCGACATGCGAACTGCTGCGTTTACTCTTTTCAGCGGTTTGATGGCCCCTGTGGCCTTCATTCCACTTCACAACCGCTGGTCAGTGTAACTTACTGCAATCCGGTCCGCACCTGGCTGTAACTCGTGTGCTCCAAAATATTGCACCCAATCTCATTGTGGTGTCGCTACAGTAGTATGGGCGGCAATATGTGGCAGATCTGACAACAGAGTACAATGCTGAAGCAAGCTCAAGACGTCGTGTCCCAATGGGCAGGCTAGAATCTGCAGGCCCAAGCACTGAATAAGCACTTACCACTGGGCTCCTCTCAGCTCCTCTACTTCCAGTGAACAGTTTGGTAAATTGTAAATCATTTACATCCGCAACAGCAAAACTTGCTGCTATCTGAGTCCCTTCTATGACTAGAGAGAGACAAGTCAGCTGCTTATATCCAACCCCATACCCCTTATCCCCACTCACATTGCTGTGAGTAAAACTAGCGAGAGATTCAAAAGAGTAGTAGCATTATGTATGTGATGTCTTAAAGTTCCGATTACATTCGCCTTTCGGCCTTAAAGCCTATGTGTTCATATCCAAAAGTAAGTTTTCACATTTATATAATTTGACACTATTTTGCCTCTTTTTCATTATTTCAGCAATTTTTGCAGTTTTTGGATATACAGTTGTACCATTACTTCACACATACAGGTTTCAGACCTGACTATGCTAATTTACCAATTATTTGCTAATTCAGTATTGTTCTGTACTGCAACTTTCCATATAGTGTGTTCGCCACAGAACTCATTATGTTGCATAGGCTGTAGACATACAAGCTAAAGGCATATATGAGGGTCGTCCACAAAGTAAGTTCCGTTTCTATCCGCGGCAGCGCTACAATCGCAGTTCCGAGCATGCACAGCAGTTACTCTGACTCAAGGAGAAGACACTTACACCATTTTCAAATCGCTGCTGCCTTGTTTTGTAGTGCTTCTTTATAATGTCAGCCGTAACTGAAAATGCCGCCGCGCGTGAAATCAGATCTGTGATTCGTTTTCTAAATGCAAAGAAACTTAAACCAAAGGAAATTCATCGGCAAATCTGCAAGGTTTATGGACAAAATGCTTTCAGTGATTCAATGGTTAGAAGATGGGACACATTGTTCAATGAAGGGCGTGGTCAAGTGCACGAAGAAGAACAAAGTGGACGCCCATCTGTGATTACTGATGAACTGGTTCACACAATTGAAGAGAAGATTAAGCACAATCGTAAGTTTACACTTAGTGCCCTTGCCATGGAAGCTCCGCAAATCTCACGATCACTAATTCATGAAATTCTTGCTGAGAAACTGAAATTTCGAAACCTTTACTCACGTTGGGTACCCAAAATTCTTACTGAACAACGAAAAAAAACAACAGATGGGCAGTGCACTTCTGTTTTTGACACGTTACAATGAAGAAGGTGATGGTTTTCTTTCTCGGATAGTCAAGGGGGATGAAACTTGGGTATTGTGCGACACCCCTGAAACAAAACGGCAATCAGTGAAATGAGGCACACTTCATCCCCAACGAAGCTTAAGCCTAAGCAAATCCTGACACCTCGAAATGTCATGTGCGCCATTTTTGCTGATTGATTTCTCACCACGAGGCCAAACAATCAATGCAAATAGTTACTGTGAGGCCATTAAGAAATTGTGCCACGCAATACTGAACAAGGGCCAAGGATTACTGTCAACAGATGTTGTTTTTTTTCCACGATAACGCCCAACCTCACACGGCGAATGTGACCAAACAACTCTTATGGGGATTTCATTGGGACAACTGTTATCATCCTCTGTACAGCCTGGACCTTGCTCCTAGCGACATCCATCTCTTCTTACACCTAAAATCTGTCCTTGGTGGTCAACACTTCAATGATGACGACGAGCTGAAAGAACATGTTACCACATGGTTGAAAACACAGGTGGCAACCTTCTATGAAAAAGGCATACAAAAACTTGTGCCACACTATAACAAGCGCCTACAAGATTTCGGAAGCTATGTAGAAAAGTAGTTTAACCATTGTAGGTTTTTGCACAATAAATATTTTTTCTGTGTCTGTGCATGTTTGTTTTATATAACCAAACGGAACTTACTTTGTGGACACACCTCGTATATTCATTATGATATTCTTTACCATACTAATATTACACATGCTAAAGAAACCTTTTGTTGCATTTTCATGACTAAACTGCTGAACCATATGAGTCTGGTATGGAGATACTTGATCAATGATGAAGATAGTCTACTTTAGAAAGAAAAAAAGAAAAAAAAGAAACTAGCCCTAAGAGGTTGAAGTAGAGAAGTAGAGAATGAAAGAACTTTTTCATCATCTGAACATAAACCATTCTAAAAAATTATTAAATTTGTTGCTTATGTACATGCTGTATAATGTATTCCTACTTCAGTAGCACATGCATAGACAAGCTGCTGCACACAGCCCTCTGCATGCACCTCTTGACAGCGACACTGAGCATGCTACCACTTCACGCATTGCAACAGTGAAGGGTATGGGGTGGGGAGAGAATGGGGGGCTACATCATAAGCTATACCCATCCAAATAGGCAGACACATGAGGGTAGCTGACGTTCTTGTGCTTAGAATAGCTTACTTACTCAACACCACTCATAAAAAACTAGTGATATGTGAGCACACTTGTGTGTAACAGCCAGTTATTCAATAAGTAAGGTCATGTGTGTATTACAACCCTTGTTCTAGCGCATTTTGTTAGAGCAGGTTGCATACATTCAGGGTATAAACTGATTGATTTATGACCCTCTCCCCTTAACCTATTGTTCTGATAACTAATTTATGATATTAAAAACTAAAAACCCGCCTCGATTTTCAGTTTTTTAATATATTAACCACCGATTGCTGGCGCCCTGCGATATTGAATGTTACTGATCTATAACCCCCTGCAGATTTATTTATGACCCCCTGGGATATTCTCTCGTTCTGAGGGATCCCCCACGCCTGCCCTTCCCATCCTCCTCCTCCTCCTCCTCCTCCTCTTCCTCCTCACCCATCCCTCTGGGAACCTCCACTTCTCTCATCAACACAAGTACACTTTCAGACCTGAGTTAATCACTCTATCAATTTCATTGACTAATTAAATAACTCAATAAATTAATTATTCCCTGTCCCTGGGAGACCCCAACCCTCCCCTCCACTCTCCCATTACTCCCTCACCCCCCCCCCTGCCCCACATGGAAATTGGCGGGTCCGTGCTGTAGAGGAGGGATCTCGCGACAGGAAATTCAATAACACAGAGAAAGATATACCGTTTATTTATAGAATTCAATTTTCAGGGCTTGGATATCTCCTGCTCATCATTTTCTGCTGTTTGGGAAGATATAGGTCATGAAAAATACATTGAAAAGAGATAAGTAAATCAACTGCAGTTTTTTTTATTCTGATTGTGCAAGGAATACTGTTATGAAATAATCACCGTGTGTAATTACATTGTTAAAAATCTTTCGAGCATTAAGCATGTGATGTCTGCCATCCACCAGGCCAGCCGCCTAATGTATTTCCCAATCCACAGAACCTGCAACCATTGTCAGCTGCCACACTACTCCCCCAAACAAAAGTTTCAGGTGGCAGACACCCTTCATATTGATACTTAACAAATTATTGTTGAAACATATGCTCTCCCTCTGACTCTCTCTCTCTCTCTCTATCCCTCTCTCTCCCTCCCTCTCTCTCTCTCTCTCTCTCTCTCTCTCTCTCTCTCTCTCTCTCTCTCTCGCTCTCCCTCCCCCCCCCTCTCTCTCTCTCTCTCAGGCTGATACTTCCTGTTTGTGTGAACAAACGTATGCAAACATTCACCAACCAAGATGTCCTCCCCACCTCTCCTTCCTTCCATCTGCCTCCTCTGACCTCCTCGCCACTTATGCAGACCTGGTGTTGGTAGTCGGTACATCACGTGGTAAACTCCCCCCCCCCCAATCCCAGGTGAGGATGTCCTTGAAATATTTCCTCACTCCATCGTGTTGATTGACTAATTAATTAAAGATACAGGGTACTTATAAATGGTGAAAAATCGAAATTTTTATAACTTTATTAAATTCTACAGTCTATCCTGATTACATTGAGATATGCATTATAGGGATTCAAATGAAAAATGACCTATATGTATCAAATTTTAAAGCTACAGTCATGTATGTCGACATACCCCCTTTATTTCTGTTACAGAAACCAGTATTATTTCTAAAAGAACTGTGAACATTCTGTTTCCAGCGATTATGCGTATAATACATTGTATATGTTGGTAATAGTGCAGATTTCTAGTGTCTAAATGATTTTCTTTGTTAGTATTTACTTTTGCTTCGCTGAAGCAGTTTGTTCACGTGCTACTGAATGTTTGTTGCTCAAGTGCTACATATATTTTTGGAAGTACATATGATTTAGTGTCCAATAAATAATAAATTCAATAAAAGGAAATTCCATGGTAACCAGTTCTCAAACAAAGCAAGCCACACTGTTGAAAGTAACCTGTGTATCAGTTCTTCAGGGAAGAAACTCACACATGGCACGCCTCCTGGTGACTCATATTTTTGTTTTGACAATGACACTTGTTGTTGTTGATGTGGGCATCGTATCTTCTTTGATAATGGAAGTGGCGTGAAAGGTAAACAATGTAATGGTGTAGGCCGTCTGGAAATAACTGAACAACAAAGTAACAGGAAGTGTTTAGCGTCAAAATTAGTTGTTCTGTGTAGATCCTGCAATAAATCTACCTTGAAAATGACTTGCAACATTGCGAATAATTCATATGATGTGAATTTGAAGTTAGTGCATGCGGTGCATGCAATACAGAAAGGAAAAAAGGCTGCTCAAACGTTTTGTGGTTTGATGGACCTTCCTCCTTCCCCCATTAGGATCAGCAAGTACATAAAAATACTTTTAGGTGCCTTGATGCTGTGACTTAAGCATCTATGAAACGTGCAGTAGAAGAAACTGTATATATTAGTGGAACCAGGGACATCGCTGTTGCACTTGATGGGACATGGTAACTTCAAGGACATCATTCCTTGAATGGTGTTGTAAATGCTACTTCCCTGGAGAATTGAAAAGTTGTTGATGTTGAGTGCTTATCTGAGTACTGCCACACCTTCCATGGTAACACTGAAGGACATATTGAACATCAGTGTTCTAAGAATTATGATGGTTACAGTGGAGGTATGGAGTGCGATGGAGCTCTAAAAATATTTCATAGGTCAGCACCCATTTATAATGTTAGGTGTACGAAGTACCTTGGCGATGGAGACTCTAAAGCTTTCAATAAAATTATAAAATTAATGAGTTCAATGTTTATGATGATACCTTGGTAACAAAACTGGAGTGTTGTGGACATGTGCAAAAGAGGATGGGTGCTAGATTGAGGAAACTATAAAGAGAAATGATAGGAAAGTTGCTGTCTGATGGAAAATCTCTGTCTGGCTGAGGCAGAACTGAAACAGACATTCTTCATAGTTATTATGGACTGGCCATTAGACGAACTGCACTTCTGAATGATGTTACAGCAATGAGAAAAGCTGTATGGACCACCTACTTTCATAAGTTGTCCACAGATGAATACCCTGTTCACAGACTTTGCCCTTAAGGGTCAGGTTCTTGGTGTAGTTACCAAAAAGCATAAAAAGTGGTCAAATATATCATCATAAGCGTTCTCTTCCTGAGCCTGTAATGAATTAAATAAAACCAATTTTTAGAGACCTGAGTGACCCTGTTTTGCTTAGTAAAAGTCCTCATGGGGCACTCAGAATACAAATGAATGTTTTAACCATTGCATATAGGAAAGATTACCCAATAATGTTTTTGTAGGACTAAATACATTAAAAGTTGGTGTGCTAGATGCAGTGATATGTTTCAATGATGGAGTGATAGGAAGGCTGGAAGTCCTGAGATATTTATGCATAAAATGTGGCTCTAATATGGAAGATCAATTGCTTGCATGTGACAGAAAACAAGTGCATGAAGCTGAAAGATTCGCTCTTCAAGTTACCAAAGAAGGAAGAAGTGCTAAAAGGAATGCAAAGAGGGAGCCTGAAGATGAAGAAATGCTCCAGGATGAAAACTATGCTTCAGGAATGTTCTAAGGCACAGTTTAATTGGACTCATATCATCATTCGCAATTTCCCACAAGTTGTATTTTTCAGAATTCAGGTACAAATATTTCCTAAAGTTTATAAAGCATTGCTCTATTTTTTTTTGTAACTTGCATTGGTCCGTACTTATGTAGTAGACCTAAGCTTTATTGTTGAATCAATTAAATTACAAAAAAATAACATTTTTACTAGGAAAAAGTTATAAAAATTAAAATATAAGATGTGATATTTTTTATACTTGTAATATACATAATAGGTGGAATTGAATAAGTCTAGTATCTCAGCCATCATTTCATGCAGATCTGGTAAAAATTTGGTCTCCTTCAAATGTATAACATTGGATTAAATGGTACCTCAATTTGAGGAAGCATTTTGGGAAAAAAATTGCATCATTTTCCTTGTAATTTTTATAATAACCCTAAGCAGGTTCAAAAATATTCAAAATACTTCTAATTGTTTAGAAAGTGTGCTGCATTACCTGACATCAACAAAAAATCTGTAAAACATAAACATTATAAACAGTACCTGAAGGAAAGAGTTGTTGATTTTTACATAATCTTGAGCCAAAAAAGTACCATATCTTAAGAAAAGGAACATTGCTCACCTGATAATCAGTCAAAAAAGAGGACAAGTTCTATGGGAGACCCAGATCTGCCCACAGGTCATATTATAAAACACACTCAATTAAAACATAAGCCGGCTGGAGTGGCCGAGCGGTTAAAGGCGCTACAGTCTGGAACCGCACGACCGCTACGGTCGCAGGTTCGAATCCTGCCTCGGGCATGGATGTGTGTGATGTCCATAGGTTAGTTAGGTTTAAATAGTTCTAAGTTCTAGGGGACTTCTGACCACAGCAGTTGAGTCCCATAGTGCTCAGAGCCATTTGAACCATTTTTTAAAACATATCACACTGACAATTGTATTCCTCATCTGTGACATACTGTCTGCTCGTTGCGATGTAAGAGAATGCAATTGGGTGATGGGATATGTCCCACTCTAAGCCTTGTAAGGGCTACTTCTTGAGTTCATCATGGTCAGAAGGAGGTAAGCCATGGTCGCAATGTAAGTTTCACTGAACCCAGTTTATTATTCCTCACTTCTAGCCACTGAACCTTTTCTGGGCCATGTATGTGGTAACAGACTGCAGGGGAACTGAATAATAGGCAGGAGGTGGAAGGGAGCTCCTTGTCGGCTGCATCAGAAAATTCATTCCCTGTATCACTATGTGCCCTGGAACCCAGCAGAAAATTATTTCCTTTTCCTGCCTCCTGCAACGGAAGGAGAGCATCCTGCACTTCTTGCACCATCCCATCGGTCGGGTACTTCTGACCAATAGCAAGAAGTGCACTTCGGGAATCTGAGCAGATGCGGAATTTCTTGCCATGTAGTTGTCTCATCTGCTCCAGTGCCCTCACGATAGCAAACAGTTCTGCACAATAAATTGAAAAATTGTCTGGGAGCCCTATCCTGAAGACAACACTTGGGAACACGACGGAGCAGCTAATAAAATCCACTTTCTTAGACCCATATGTGTAAACATCAATAAAATCCGAGTGGCGATTTAAAATCTTGTTAAATCTGAGTTCAGAAGTACAGTGTGGGGTACAATCATTCCTGTATGCTTTCAGTTTGAAAACTACCTCGGCCAGGGCCTGGGTGCCTTACTCCACCCATATCTGTCGACCTTAAAGCCCTCCACTTGCAGGAACTGAAGGTTATCCATTGCATGGATCCCAATGGCCTCACTGCCCACAGATGGTTATGGAACAAACGTTTCGGTAGCGGTTGGGCAACAGAGATTAATGGCAGCAATATTGTAACACACACAGTCCTGTATGCTTGATGTAGCACAAGAAGAAGACGTCGAATAGGTGGTGGAGGCTCACCAGCCTCTGCACACAGACTGACATTTGGACTCATGTGATAAGAACCTGTTGACAGCCTAATACCACTGTGGTGCATAGGTCGCACAAAGACTTTGTAGGCTTGGAGCAGACATGCCCTTTCAGCTACCCAAGATTTGTGACTAATGCATTTCAGGATGTTCAGAGCCTTGGAGCATCTTAATTACAGCTCTTCAGTTCTTGAAGATGTGGCAGCCACATTGACTTCTCATCAAAATTTAGGCCCAGATATTTCACCATTCCTTAAAAATTAGACAGTGTTATCCACATTTCAAACAGGTGAATTAAAAAGAGTGCATGTGTGCTTAAAAAAAGCGCAAAGATAATTTGAAACCTGTGCTGTTTCACCATTTTTCCAGCTACATGATTGTCAAATTCAGTTGTTGAGTAGTTGTTGCAAAGTTGCAGGAGGCACAGAAGATGGAGAAGTCGTCTGCAAACAAGGAACATTGTACTTGGCACCATACTGTGGAGGAAATATTGTTGATTGCAATGGCGAATGCTGTGACACTTAAAACATTCCCTTGGGAGACACCAGTCTCTTGCTTGTATCTAAAATACCTGTCCAAGAGAAAGGATCGTATGAAAGTGGGTACACGTCCACGAAACCCCCACTGACAGAGAAGAAAGAAAATAGTATTCCTCTGGTCGGATTGTAGACCTTTTCCAAATCAAAGAAGACGCCGATAAATTGTTTCTTATGGAGGAAAGCTTGCTGAATTGTTGCTTCGAGCAGGGTCAGGTTATCGAGTGCAGAATGATACCTCCTGAACCCACACTGGGAGCCTCTTAGTAGGACTGTTTTCGAGAACCAACTAGGCGCCCGTCGATCATATGCTCAATTGTCTTTCCTTTGCTGTGATAACTACAGAGTCAATCTCATCCTTCCCAGGTTTTAAAATCAGGATTAAAATAGCTTCCACGACTTGGGAAAGTCTCCAATCATCAAAAGTTCATTAGAGATGAAGAAGAACCTTCTGTGACCCTGAGCCCAGCTTCTCAACATGGTGTACATATCAGGTGACCAGGTGCAGTACCACAACGTATCTGCAGTTCAAAATCCAACTCCCACAGAGAGAAAAGCTGGTTGTTTGCGGCATGGAAATCTGGATCCTGTCTAAAATCGACAGTAATGGTCTTATACAACTGGATAGTGTCTCGGCAATGTCTCTTGACGATATTAGGAGACAAACCTCTTTCTTACAGCTGCTATAGGCGATCGTGAGTTTTGCCTTGTGATCCATCTGATAGCTTGCTTGAGGATGTGGACCTATTGATGGGGTTAGGAACTCTTGCTAAGACCTCTGCTTACTCTCTCAAATTATTCTCCTCGCTTTTTCCCTCGCCATTCGAAAGGTTGCAAGATTTGCATCTGTAGGACATAGATCGAATCATCGCATAGCAACCCCCTGTCCCTTATTGCAGGACGACACTCATCATTCCACCAAGGCACAGGCTGCCTTCTAGGTATTCCCTTGGATTTTCAGATGTATGCATAAGTGGTTTGGTGGACCACAACTGTAATGTGATCCACCTTGTCCTGGATGCTTTCACACTGTTGAAAAACAGCTAACTACCTCTAAAGCGATCAGTTAGCCTTTTCAAACAGCCATCTCGGCGGCAACCTTCCGGGATCTGCCCCACCTGGCAGATGGATCCAGATAGGATAATGGTCCCTACCATGAAGGTTGTCGTCCACTCCCTACTGAGCAGACTCTGCAAAGTCTATGGCCGTATGGCGGTGCTAAAATGTGTAGCCTGACCAATGTTCATCAATATGATCTGTGTTTCTTGACATATCCTGAAGTACCTGATTTCTTGACAAGTGGTGTTGGATCCCCACAGTGCACTATGTGAATGAAAGTTCCCTAATAGGAGGAAGGGGGGAGAGTAGTTCATCAATGAGTTGTGTTAGAGTCTCACTGTCAATGGGTTCAGGGGGCAGTAGGTACACAGAATGCACCATGACTATAACATGGGCCACTATCCAAACAGCGATGGCTTTTAGCGTTGTGGCTGAGAGCACAGGTGAGGAGTGGGTTGTATCCTTGATGGCCACTGCTATCCCATCCTTTGCCCTGTCACCATAAGTTCTTCTGTTCTGTAGAGGTGATAGCCTCCAAGTGCGTCAATGTGTCTAAAATGAATATCTTGGAAGTGGTGGCAAAAACTCTGTCCTGTGCAAGGGCTCTAAATTCCACCAGCCAAGTCCTGTATCCATTCATATTCCACTGGAGTATGGGAGCCATTTCAGTGACATCGTTTTGATTTACCCCTATCTTTGCACCAGTGTGGTGAGACACTTGTAGAACGAGGGGGAATGAACGAACTGCCTGGGTCCCGTCATGAGCATTAAAATCCATGATGTCGTTCTCATCAGTCACACATGTCGGAATAACGCCTGAGAGCGAGCGCTTCTGACAGCTTTTGACTCAAATGTCATGACCGTTTCCCTTCAAGGATGGTGGGAAAAAGTGGCACTGAGAGGCAGTCCGCTTTTGGTGTACCTTCTGGATGCTCACTGCTAAAACGTCTTCTGTCTTGGTCGCTTAGATCGCTATGTCTTATTCATTTTGTTTTGTCATGTACCAGGTGCAGTGGCAGGTATGGTACTCAGGACGGTGTTTGCGTCGATGCGTCTTTCTTGGAGACAGGTTTCTGCACCCTGGATGCACAAGAAGTGGTAAGAAGGGGTTTCGTAGTCATATATTCCTTTTTTGGCTACTGCATAGGGAATCTGCTTAGTCACTTTTATTTCCTGAATTTGCGTTCCTTAGCGAAAACAGGGCAGTCTCGGCTCCAGACTGAATGGTTCCCAGAAAAGTTGCCACATATTTATGGAAATGGGTAGCCAGTCCCAGGTTCATGGGCTGTCTTTCCACACTTCCCACAGGTCGCTTCACCTCCACAGCTCAGGTTTGTACAGCTAAAACGCTGACGTTGTAGTACATCATAAGGTTAGGTATGTACAGCCTAACCTGAAGTCTGACAAAATCTGCCTGATGTGTTCAGGCAGCGTTGGAGACTTTAATGTCATAATATTCCTGGGTTCGATTCCCGGCGGGGTCAGGGATTTTCTCTGCCTCGTGATGGCTGGGTGTTGTGTGCTGTCCTTAGGTTAGTTAGGTTTAAGTAGTTCTAAGTTCTAGGGGACTGATGACCATAGATGTTAAGTCCCATAGTGCTCAGAGCCATTTGAAGCCATTTGTCATAATAAAGGTGGCAGTCTTCCCAATTTCTTCACTATTCATTCAGGCCCTTTGTTCCACATCCACGATCCTCTGTCATACCCGTTTTTGTTTTTGAGTTCTGCAATGTTTATATTCATAATATCATAGCACATGACCACACAACTGCTTGAGCTGAGGGAGCTATGCAACTCAACAATAATTCCGTTGTATTCGCCCAATTTTTGTGACTTTCTAAGAAGTTCCACCTGCTTTATCCTTTTCGTCTCTACCAATAAGGGATAATTTTGTAACCTATTAACAGACTTTAAGGTACTAGCAAGCACTTCTAAGTCTTTATGAATGTAGAAGGGGGACACTTTTTCAAACTCCCCCCCCCCCCTTCCTCTCAGTGATTACAAACATATTCTGATTTATGACTCCTTCAGCCGCACTGCTAAATAAAATTTGATTTTCAAAAGGATTAGCCTCCCACATTCATTTCCTGAGTCGGTGTGAGCACTCCCAGACGGTATCACCCTGTCAGTTAATAAGTTTGAGTTTGAGGGTTCCATCTCAGTCCCACGAGCAGCTAGAGATATAAGGGTTCACTCACACAGTGCCCCACTTGCCTGAGTAATCCTCATACAACTGTGGTGCAGATGGTTCCTCAGAGGTTGCCTGTTAACGACTGTCCCTCCTCAGCAGCTAAACAGCTATGCATCTCCTCAGGGTGCAACGCACCTTGAGATTGAGGCTTTTTTTTTTTTTAATAGAGGTTTTGATCTTTTTCACGATCCAAACGGCTAAGCCAAGAACTCCGGATCCTGTGACACACAACGTTCCACTGCCAAGTTGCATAATAGTTGCTAAAGCGTGCACACAGCTTATGCTTACAGAGGACTGGCAGTGTTCACCAGTCCACAGCTTGGGAAACCCAGGTTCCCCACGCCTGTGTTCGGAAAGTGAAGACTGAGCTCCTTGAGGTGTTCGCCATTTAAAACGATCCAGGGCCCATGTGTAGGCCGGCTGCGGTGGCCGAGCGGTTCTAGGCGCTTCAGTCCAGAACAGCGCGGCTGCTACGGTTGCAGGTTCGAATCCTGCCTCGGGCATGGATGTGTGTGATGTCCTTAGGTTAGGTAGGTTTAAGTAGTTCTAAATTCTAGGTGACTGATGACCTCAGATGTTAAGTCCCATAGTGCTCAGAGCCATTTTTGAACCCATGTGTGGTTTATCGACTGCCACGAACGTGGCACGCACTACCCCCTGGAAGTGTGCAAGAGTAAATCGTGCCAGTCTGCTCTCGTTATCACACTAGTTCTTGGAGCAGAGGCCGGTTTAGCTCATACCTTCTAACCCTGTCTTGTGGCCCCATTGGAACTCTTCTCTGTATGTCGCAGCTTCTAACATGCTATTTCAATCAGTGATTTTCATAGTGGCTTTTGGGATATTCCAAGTCTTGGGATATTCCAAGTCTTTAAACACATGTGACACCACTTTATTTATCGCTCCAAGGAAAATAAGGAAACCTTCTTCAGTATAACACAATCAGTTCTATGTGGGAGTCTAAACTCACCAATCACTGCAAGGATCGCATATTCTCATCAAAATTCTTTGAACACCACAAACATGAAGCGTCAATTCACTATATTTGTTTCTGTCCTTTCAGGTCAAACTAACGTTTCCCGGGGCAAAATAACTTTCACTTAAATGAAGCACCAACTCATAGTTAGTACGTGTTCACATCATGCAAGCCAGCTGATGACTCCTCCACGGCTAGACTGTGTTTCCCGAGAGCCAGGTGCAATGTCATAACAACTCGGCCATTTTCGCCTATATTTTTAACAGAGATCTAATTCTTTTGTTAACTTTTGCAGGTTAAATTTTTATTAAATGAAATTGCAGTGATTTTGATATCAGTATGGGTAAAGGCTTCAGCATCGTTAAAGTGATTTATTAATCAGTCAGACGTTAAATAATAACATTGAATGTTATGCATCTTCGCGCCAAACCATACACAGGAGTTCCTTCGTTCTGTTCTCGCTCGAGGGCAAAAGTAGCCAACTGTCAGAGCTTTCCTATGCCCCAGGTCTGGGTGAGTTACAGTGGCATAGTTAAAGGGGGGGGGGGGGTGCGGTGGGGGCGGCCCACCCCAGATGCCACCCATATAGGAGTAAACGTTTTTATAACTAAACACCATTGTTTCTTTCTTTTCATTAAAATTCTGCTGTTGGCCTCGAGACTCGGTAGAATACTGACACAAGTGTATTGTCTGTGCGTCTATAGAGTCTGCCAGAAAAATGTGTACACTCTTTGTCAGGCTCTATCGAGATATCGATATTGTCTTCGATTTGAGGTATGAGGGTGTTGTAATATGGTCTTCGGCTCGTTGAGATGTTAATACTTTCATCTCGATATTGAGAAAGCAAGATGACTGGAGCACACTTGACATTCGAGCAACGAAAATGTATTGTGCAGTGGTTTTTCAAGTTTGATAATGCTGTTGAAGTGCAACGTCAGTGGAAGCAGGAGTTTTAAACAGAACCGCCAGCCTGGCTAACAATTAAATGCATTATTGACAAGTTTGAATTGCATGGAACGATTTGTGATATTCACAAAGGAAGATCAGGAAGACAGTGTATAGCTACAAGTCCTGCTTTGTCGGCCCTCGTGTTGGAAACGTTTGTTAATTCTCCACAGAAGTCTACTACACAATGTGCACGTGAAGTGGGGGTTAGCAGTACAAGTGTATGAAGAATTCTGAAAGCTGCAAAGTGGAAAGCTTAAGTTCCACGATTACCGCATGACATTAATGATGATGATCCTAATGCAATTTTGCGAATGGTATCAGCAAATGCTAACTGAGACAAACAATATGTGATGAAGGTAGTGTAGGCTGACGAGCCACAATTTAAACTTAATGGAACCGTGAATCGGCACAACAGTGTGTACTGGGCACCAGAAAATCCGCATGTTTATGTGGATAAAGCGCTCAGTCTACCAGGAGGTTCATGTGTGGTGTGGACTATCATCTAGCGTCTTAGTAGGACCATTTTTCTTTGATGCTACTGTCACTGTGTAGCGCCAGTAATGCATATCCTCCTATTTCCACCTATTGTACTATAAATTTTTTCTTTATTTTGTTACCTGAAGATATGACATTTCTGTGTCTTCATATATTGTAATTGTTTTACAATTTGTATATATATATTTCTGCATTAATGTCGATGTATAATTGGTTTGTTTTGTAAATAATATATATATATTTTTTTTTACGCTGGGTCTTGCCTAGGGAAAACTATGCTGTCGAACGATTACATCGATAGGTCGTGTGGAGAACCAAAGTGTTTTTGGTAGTGTTAATTCTGCCGCGTGGAGCGTGGGCAGAGCAGAGTCTGGCTGGAGTAGAGTGGTGGAGCAGGTGTGTTGAGTGACGCTCCTGCGAGTTGCCGCGCTTTCAGGGTTTGGCAGCATGTAATTGCGCTCGACTTGCTATGATAGTTTCTGGCACGATGTCGCGGACGGGTAACATTAGCTGGCACACATCAAGAGCCCATTTCGCCTGGGGACCGTGTCGAGAAGAGGGCGCGCCAACATCCAGATTCTGCAACAGCGACGGCCGACAATGAGTGATTGTCACCTCCTCGATCGACGACTTCAAACCTTCAATCAACCAACAAGGAAGACAGAAAGCACGTTAAGTTTTAGAACTGTATGGCAGACCTCAGCTTTTCAAACTGTTCCATGCATCACTAAAATACAGCAACTTAGCATGAACCTTTGTTGCTCATTGTCCCAAGTGCAATACCAAGCAGGGTCCCTCCCTTTTCCGAAATGAACGTGAGTGTCGTTGAAATTCAAACGCCAGCATTAAAGTAATATCGTTCCCTTTCACTGCTTTAATTTCAAAGTTCAGTTAAAGTATTCATAGCTGGCTACAATAACCAAACAGAACTACATTTAGATTACACAAGCACAAATTGAGAGTGCGAGTTTTGTTACCATATTATAGCTTACCTGTGACTGCAGCTCAGCTTGGTTCGTACTAAATTTTACTATTGTTAATTGTTCAAAATCATTTAATTCAAGTTCAAAGTTAAATGTCTTATTTCTAAATTGCATAGATTCAAGTTGCTTTTGAGATGATTGTTGAGGTAACCCAAGTTTAACCTTATTTAATTTAATTTCTTAGTTCTTCAGAAACAAAGTTCACTATTAATTTCAGTCACTAAATTAACTTTCAGTATTCCGGTTTTATCAATTATTTTGCTAAATCAAGTCAGAGTGTAGCGAAATTTATTACTTCTGCCAAACATTCAGTTTTCACACAACATGTGTCAACTTTCAGTTGCCATGCTTTTAGTGCTAGTTATATGTGCATTAACCTTTCTTTTTCAGTTATTATAGTAGTTGTCCATAGGACTAGCGACCGTAATTTTCCCCAAATCTCGAATATCTAATTAACACCAGTTAATTGTTACCGTAACGACCGCACATTTACTTTCTTTATTATCTTTACCCTTTTTCAAAATTAATTTCCACCATTTCATTTGCATTTTTCCTTTTATTTAGATGTAATATTTCCCCCCTCTTCACTGACAGATTAACTTTGGTGACGATTGCTTTTCCCAAATTTCCATTAGGTACACACGGTTTAATTTTTCACTGTCATTTAGGTCGATAACTGAGGGGGAGGTTACAACTGGATAAGTGTACCTGGAAATGTTATGCACAACAATTTTGCCAGGTATATGAGCAGTTTATGGAGCTGATGATGCAGTCTTCTAGCCACAGGACGGGGCGCCAGCACACTACTTCCCAGCTGTACAAGCTTTCCTGGATGACAATTTTCTGGGGCATTGGATTGGATGAAGAGGGCCCACTGAGTTCCCTCCAAGGTTGCCAGATATAACAGCTATGGTCGTTTACTTGTGGGGAACTGTGAAAGACATTTATCGACGTAAGCCATGCATGCTGGAGGAACTTCGCCCGGAGATAACAGCGGCATGTGCAGTGATCTCCACTGTAAAATTGACTGACGTAGTTGCGGCGACTGCTCGTCGTTATATGTATAGTCGCCACAGTGAACATTTTCAACATTTAAAGTAACCGTGTGCTAAACAGAAGATTGTACAACATGTATGACCAGTTATTAAATGTAAAATAAACACATAAGTAATACTTTTTATTCCTTAAGTGTGTATACATTTTTCAGGTGGACTCTGTATAATGAGCTCTCCCGAGTCAATTTTGCGCTACTTCCGGACGAGGAATGGTGGTGCGGGGGCAGTGTCTTGTATAGTACTGAGGACTCAGTTTTCGTGTTGGTTATCTGCTATGATAGAAACATCTCAAGGAAATATAAAACGTGGGTAAGTGCACTTTAAGGATTCTCACGTTGAAATGTGGCACAATATGGTAGCAACAACACACACACTTCATGTGTAATACGTGGTACAGGGAGGCAGTGACAGTACGTACAGTTGTTGCAGTGTTGCATAAGTTCAGTAAGTCTAATACGTTCCATGAAATTGTTACTTTTGGTCGTTCAGCGCTCTATTGCCTGGTACCGGACTAAAAAACGCAGCTGGGCTCGAAGCAAACTCAAGGGGCTTGTCATCCTACGGCATCTCTCTAGCGGACCGCGCGGCCCATTTAACTTGGAACAGGGTAGTACAGTTCTGTCTGTAGCACGTAGTAGCCGTGCGGCGACTTCACTGGGTGTTGCAGTCGACCAGAAACAGTTCCAAATGCTCCGTGAGGTAGCGCCACTCAATGGAGAACATTTCTCCCAGTCTTCTCTTCTCCCACATCGTTAATATCTTCTCGTAGCAGCTAGGGTAGGCCACTCTGAATATGACCAATACTGAAATGTCAGCAGCAATCATAAGACTTTGCTTCATCCACATATTTGTTTTGAACGTAAAAATCCGTAGGAAATGTCTTTTTAATCAGCATAAAGGCATTTTATTTTTTTTTTTTTTCGGTCGTGAATAAAGAACTTCGAGAACCCAGTCGCCGAGATTCGGAATTTTCTCCCTTGTAAGCGTCTCAAAACTGCAACTTTAAAACTTCGGTGCAGTACCCTACTTCGAATACCACTGCCGCCACTGTTGGAATGCATTCCAATAACCGTGCTTCTTACCAAACATAGATCGCTTGGACTGGCAGCTTTAATAGGAGGCGCAAAGTACAGCGACTTCTACGGAGTTCAAATCTAGCGTTGGAGCTCACTATGGATTGGACAGACTGTTCTGGACCCGCTTTCTGTTGTTTTTATTTTCATAGCTCAGCGGCTTGATCGGAGGTGCCCCAAAATCGTCTTTGCTTGTCGGCCGTTTCATTTCTCGTTTCTTTCGTGTTGTGAACTTTGACTGACATGAAGTGAACCATAGTTATTTCAATAGAGTGTTATACAAGAGCGGAAAAGTTATCTTGTAAGAAACTAAAACCAATGTAAGTAGTTTAATAATGTGTTACAAAATATATCAATATTGTATACATGATTGTCGTCTCTTCAGGAACTGTGATATAATTCGGGCTGAAAAATAAAGAATTTTTTTCTGGTTTCGGTTAGCATAAGCTATCTGTTTTCAAAAGTTAAATGTCGGTGTGAGGGCAGTATGTCACATAAATAAGTCATAACAGAAGTGGTAATAATCATTTGTCAATTAACCAGAATGTGGTCTGCTCGTTCGTGCTGACAGTACCACTTCGTTAAGGTTTATTATGCGACTTATGCTATCCAAGCACTAACATGTCATAAATTATCTCATGTAACTTTAGAAAATGGATGGCTTATGCTAACCGAAACTGGCTGTAACGTTACTGTGCTATTTTTAGTATGTAACGTTACGCTTTCCAAACCCGCGTAACAAGGAATAGTCTCTTCATTTTGCGGAAATAAGCTATTAGGAGAGCCACCTAGCTGATGGACTAGGTACAGTAGAGCG
Organism: Schistocerca cancellata; assembly: GCF_023864275.1. Lineage (NCBI taxonomy): Eukaryota > Metazoa > Arthropoda > Insecta > Orthoptera > Acrididae > Schistocerca > Schistocerca cancellata. Next base: position 196,407,585 of record NC_064628.1, read on the forward strand.
TAAATTATCAGAACTAATTAGCGCAAATGGGTGATCGGAAAACTAGTTCACATGGACAGTCGAACCACATACAGTAGAACCTCGTGTATATGTTGTTGAAGTGGGATGATAAAGTAAATGTACAGATGAGATTAACGTTAAAATGAAACTTTTTAATATATTCGTACTAACTTTAAATGCATGCAAACGGAAGATACATCTATTGTACAATAGTAGACAGGTGAGGCCATTGTCTAGCAGTTAGGAAGCTTTAATGACACACCACGCTAATACTTTTCTTGAAACTAAAACATATTAAGTAGTATCTGTTTGTCACTGTCTTTCAGCACATTTTTCTCACAAAGTAACATATCTATGAAGTCAGCAACACTAATTGAAGGTATTTTTTATGTACATGTTCCAAAGATTTGATAAAATAAAAATTCCTTGATGAGTTCAAAAACATCTAAAAGAAAAGTGGATTTCAGCAGAGAAAAGCAAAATAGGCTAAAACCAGGGCATGTCTGGCGCAATCTTCAAATATAGTACAAAAACTAATGATCGCCAAAGCTCATCAAAAGAAACTGATTCTCAAGTTGATGCAAGGAACGATTCGGGTAATATCAGCTAATCTTCAGAGGGCGATGATGATAACCCAAAAAGAAGATGAATTAGAAAAAAAATACTGATAATGACTGTGATAATGCTGATAATGTTACTACCTGCCCGCATCTCGTGGTCGTGCGGTAGCGTTCTCGCTTCCCACGCCCGGGTTCCCGGGTTCGATTCCCGGCGGGGTCAGGGATTTTCTCTGCCTCGTGATGGCTGGGTGTTGTGTGCTGTCCTTAGGTTAGTTAGGTTTACGTAGTTCTAAGTTCTAGGGGACTGATGACCATAGATGTTAAGTCCCATAGTGTTCAGAGCCATTTTGAACCAATGTTACTACCGTCAAAGACTGTATTAATATAAATGAACCACTGAGGCACTTGAGAAGTGTCCCTCATTGGAGCATACTTGTTTATTTATTTATTTATTTACACGTCAAGTTCCGTAGGACCAAATTGAGGAGCAAATCTCCAAGGTCATGGAACGTGTCATTACATGAAATTACAACATAAAATTAATAACAGGTAAAAATGAAATCTACATCTACATGGATACTCTACAAATCACATTCAAGTGTCTTACAGAGGGTTCATCGAACCACCTTCACAATTCTCTATTATTCCAATCTCGTATGGCGCGCGGAAAGAATGAACACCCATATCTTTCCGTACGAACTCTGATTTCCCTTATTTTATCGTGGTGATCGTTCCTCCCTATGTAGGTCGGGGTCAACAAAATATTTTCGCATTTGGAGGAGAAAGTTGGTGATTAGAATTTCGTGAGAAGATTCTGTCGCAACGAAAAACGCCGTTCTTTTAATGATTTCCAGCCCAAATCCTGTATCATTTCTGTGACACTCTCTCCCATATTTCGCTATAATACGAAACGTGCTGCCTTTCTTTGAATTTTTTCGACGTACTCCGTCAGTCCTATCTGGTAAGGATCCCACACCGCGCAGCAGTATTCTAAAAGAGGACGGACAAGCGTAGTGTAGGCAGTCTCCTTAGTAGGTCTGTTACATTTTCGAAGTGTCCTGTCAATAAAACGCAGTCTTTGGTTAGCCTTCCCCACAACATTTTCTGTGTGTTCCTTCCAATTTAAACTGTTCGTAATTGTAATACATAGGCATGTAGTTGAATTTACCGCTTTTTGATTATACTGGTTTATCGTGTAACCGAATTTTAACGAGTTCCTTTTAGCACTCATGTGGATGACCTCACACTTTTTGTTATTTAGGGTCAACTGCCACTTTTCGCAACAATCAGATGTCTTTTCTAAATCGTTTTGCAGTTTGGTTTGATCGTCTGATCACTTTATTAGTCGATAAACGACAGCATCATCTACAAACAACCGAAGACGGCTGCTCATATTGTCTCCAAAATCGTTTATATAGAGAAAGAATAGCAAAGGGCCTATAACAGTACCTTGGGGAACGCCAGAAATCACTTTTGTTTTACTCGATTACTTTCCGTCAATTACTACGAACTGTGACCTCTCTGACAGGAAATCACAAATCCAGTCACATAATTGAGACGATATTCCATAGGCACGCAATTTCACTACGAGCCGCTTGTGTTGTACAGTGTCAAAAGCCTTTCGGAAATCCAGAAATACGGAATCGATTTGAAATCTCTTGTCAATAGCACTCAACACTTAACGTGAATAAAGAGCCAGTTGTGTTTCACAGGAACGATGTTTTCTAAACCCATGTTGACTGTGTGTCAACAGACCGTTTTCTTCGAGGGAATTCATAATGTTCGAACACAATATATGTTCTAAAATCCTGCTGCATATCGACGTGAACGATCTGGGCCCGTAATTTAGTGGATTACTCCTTCTACCTTTCTTGGATATTGGTGTGACCTGTCCAACTTTCCAGTCTTTGGGTACAGATCTTTCGTCGAGCGAACGGTTGTATATGATTGTTAAGTATGGAGCTAATGCATCAGCATACTCCGAAAGAAACCTAATTGGTATACAGTCTGGACCAGAAGACTTGCTCTTATAATAAGTGATTTGAGTTGCTTCACCACTCCGAGGATATTTACTTTTACGTTACTCATGTTGGCAGGTGTTCTCGATTCGAATTCTGGAATATTTACTTCGTCTTCTTTTGTGAAGGCATTTCAGAAGGCTGTGTTTAGTAACTCTGCTTTGGCAGCACTTTATTCGATAGTATTTCCATAGCTAACGTGCAGAGAAGGCATTGATAGTTTCTTGCCGCTAACATACTTCACTTACGACCAGAATCTCTTTGGACTTTCTGCCAGGTTTCGAGACAAGATTTCGTTGTGGAAACTGTTATAGGCATTTCGCATTGAAGTCGGCGCTAAATTTCGAGCTTCTGTAAAAGATCGCCAATCTTGGTGATTTTGCGTCTGTTTAAATTTGGCATGTTTGTTTCGTTGTTTCTGCAAGTGTTCTAACCCGTTTTGTGTACCAAGGAGGATCAGCTCCATCGTTTGTTAATTTATTTGGTATAAGTCTCTCAATTTCTGCCGATACTATTTCTCTGAATTTAAGCCACATGTGGTCTACACTTATATTATTAATTTGGAATGAGTGGAGATTGTCACTTAGGAAGGCGTCAAGTGAATTTTTATCTGCTTTTTTGAATAGGTATATTTTTCGCTTATTTTTCGAGGATTTGGAGATTACAATATTCAATCTCGCTACGACAACTCTGTGTTCACTAATCCCTGAATAGGTCTTGGTGCTCGTTATTAACTCAGGATTATTTGTTGTTAAGAGGTCAAGCATGTTTTCAAAGCCATTTACTATTCGCGTGGGCTCGTGAACTAACTGCTCGAAATAATTTTCAGAGAATGCGTTCTGCACAATCTCGGATGATACTTCATGCGCAACTCCGGAATTAAACATGAATTTTCGCCAACATATCGAGGGTAAATTTAAGTCACCACCAAGTATTCTCGTATGAGTCGGGTACGTGTTTGAAACCAAACTCAAGTTTTCCTTGAACCTTTCAGCAACTGCATCATCTGAATTGGGAGGTCGGTAAAAGGATCCAATTATTATTTTATTCCGGTTGTCAACAATCACCTCTGCCCACACTAACTCACATGAAGTATCTACTTCAATTTTGCGACAGTTTAAACTACTTCTGACAGCAACAAACACGCCACCGCCAACCGTGTTTAGCCTATCCTTTTAGGAACACCGTTGGGTTCTTCGCAAAAATTGCGGCTGAGTTTATATCCGGCGTTAGCCAGCTTTCAGTGCCTATAACGATTTGAGCATCAGTGCTTTCTATTAGCGATTGGAGCTCTGGTACTTTCCCAACACGGCTACGACAATTTACAACTGTTATACCAATGGTTCCTGGATCTACGTTCTTCCTGTGTTTATGAACCCGAGAAAAATCAATCCATAAGTTTAAGTAAACGTAATCAACAATACAACAAGAATCAGCTTAATTTTTCAAGGAACTCCTCGACAGAATAGAAGGAGTGGCCCATGAGGAAACACTTCAGTTTCTATTTGAAAGCGCGTGGATTACTGCTAAGATTTTTGAATTCGAGTGGTAGCTTATTGAAAAAGGATGCAACAGTATACTGCACACCTTTCTGCACAAGAGTTAAGAAAGTCCGATCCAAATGCAGGTTTGAATTTTGCCGAGTATTAACTGAGTGAAAGCTGCTTATTCTTTGGAAGAAGCAAATACTGTTAACAACAAATGACAGTAAGGAATATATATATTGAGAGGCCAAAGTCAAAATACCCAGACTCGTGAACATAGGTTCGTGAACTTACACCACTTCTTGCCCGAACCGACCGTTTCTGAGCCAAAATTATCCTTTTAGAATGGGAAGAGTTACCCCGAAATATAATACCATACGGAAGCAAATGAAAATAAGCAAAGTAGACTAATTTTCGTGTCGAACGATCACTCACTTCAGATATTGTTCGAATAGTAAAAATGGCAGCATTTAGTCTTTGAACAAGATCCTGAACGTGGGCTTTCCAGAACAGTTTAGGCTACTATCAATCTGAACACCTAGAAATTTGAAATGTTCAGTTTCACTAATCATATGCTCATTCTGTGCAATTCAAACGTCAGGTTTTGTTGCAGTGTATGTTAGAAACCGTAAAAACTGATTCTTACTGTGATTTAGCAGATTATTTTCTACATGCCATGAACTTAGGTCATGCACTGCACTATTTGAAACTGAGCCAATGTTGCACACAACATCCTTTACTACCAAGCTAGTGTCTTCAGCAAACACGAATATTTTAGAGTTACCCATAATACTAGAGGGCATATCATTTATTTAAATAAGGAACAGGAGTGGTTCCAACACTGATCCCTGGGGCACTCCCCACTTGACCGTATCCCACTCAGACCCCACATCACAGCCATTCTCAACATTGTGAATATTGACCTTTTGCTGTCCGTTGCTAAGGTAAGAGTGAACCAAACGTGAGCTACTACTTGTATTCCATAATGGTCCAACTTTTGGGGCAATACTTTGTGATCAACACAATCAAAGGCCTAACGTTCTAAACCTTTTGTTTAATCCATCCAGTACCTCAAAGAGAATATAGCATTTTCAGTGGTTAAATGACTTCTAAAGCCGAACTGTACATTTGATAGCAAATCGTGTGATATAAAATCCTCAATTATCCTTACATACACAGCATTTTCAATAACTGTAGCAAACACTGATGGCATAGAAATACGTCTAAAATTGTCTACATTATCCCTTTCTCTGTTTTTATAAAACAGCTTTACTACTGAGTACTTTAACTGCTCAGGAAACTGGCCATTCCTAAAGGAACAATTAAAAATATGGCTAAATACAGGGCCAATATGTGCAGCACAGTACTTCAATATTCTGCTAGCCATTCCATCACAACCATGTGAGACCCTAATTTTCAGTGATTTAATTATTGACTCAATCTCCCCCTTGACAGTATCACAGAGGAGTATATCAGGCATCAATCTCAGAAAGGCATTTCTCAAGAAAGTTATATGATTCCCTGCAGAAACTAAATTTTTATTTAATTCACCAGCAGTGCTCAGAAAATTATTGTTAAATACTGTACATATATCTGATTTATCACTAACAAAAATATTTTTACTACGAATTGACTTTATATCGTTGACCTTGTGCTGCTGGCCAGACACTTCCTTCCCAACTTACCATATGGTTTTAGTTTTATCCTGTGAACGAGCTATTCTATTTGCATGCCACATACTCTTTGTCTTCCTAATAACATTTTTAAGCACCATGCAATATTGTTTGTAATGGGCTACTGTAGCCTGATTTATCTGAGCACAAAGGCCTTTTAGTGTTAAAATTTGTGCATAATGGTCTGAAAGGCCATGTAACGCCGGAAATGCATATCCTCCTATTTCCATCTATTGTAGTATAATTTTTTTCCTTGTTTTGTTACCTCGAGATATGACATTTCTGTCTCTTTATATATTGTAATTGTTTTACTGTTTGTATATATATATTTATGCATTGATGTCGATGTATAATTGGTTGTTTTGTAAATATTATTTGTATTTTTACGCTGGGTCTTGCCTAGGGAAAACTATGCTATTGAAATAATATGTCGATAGGTCGTGTGGAGAACCAGAGTGTTTAGGATCTTTGGTAGTGTTAACTCTGTCGCGGGGAGCGCGGGCAGAGAGGGTCTGGCTGGAGTAGTGCAGTGGAGCAGGTGTGTTGTGTGATGCTCCCGCGAGTTGCCGCGCTCTCGGGGTTGGGCAGCATGTAATTGCGCTCGACTTGCTATGATAGTTTCTGACACAGTGTCGCGGACGGGAAGCGTTAGCTGGCGCACATCAAGAGCCCGTTTCGCCTGGTGACCGTGTCGAGAAGAAGGCGCGCCAACATCCAGCTTCTGCAACAGCGACGGCCGACAATGAGTGACTGTCGCCACCTCCTCGATCGACGGCTTCAAACCTTCAATCAGCCAACAAGGAAGACTGGAAGCACGTAATGTTTTAGAACTGTATGGCAGACCTCAGCTTTTCAAACTTTTAAAATTGTTGCATCACAAAATTACAGCAACTTAGCATGAACCTTTGTTGCTCATTGTCCCAATTGCATTGCCAAGCAGGGTCCCTTCCTTTTCCGAAATGAACCTGAGTGTCGTTGAAATTCAAACGCCAGCATTAAAGTAACATAATTCGATTTCACTGCTTTAATTTCAAAGTTAAGTTAAGGTATTCATAGCTGGCTACAATATTTAGATTGCACAAGCACAAATTAAGAGTGCAAGTTTTGTTACCGTATTTTAGTTACCTGTGACTGCAGCTCAGCTTGGTACGTACTAAATTTTACTATTGTTAATTGTTCAGAATCATTTAATTCAAGTTCAAATCAAATCTCTTATTTCTAAATTGCGTAGATTCAAGTAGCTTTTGAAATGATTGTTGAGGTAGTCCATGACTAACCGTATTTTACTGAATTTCGAAAGAAAGCTGACTATTAACTTCAGTCACTAAATTAACTTTCGATTTTCCGGTTTTATTAATTTTATTGCTAAATTAAGCCAGAGTGTAGCGAAATTTATTACTTCTGACAAACTTTCAATTTTCACACTACACGTGTCAACTTTCAGTTGCCACGTTCTAGTGCTAATTATATGTGTAATAACCTTTCCTTTTCAGTTACTATAGTAATTGTCCTTAGGACTGGCGACCGTAATTTCCCCCAAATCTCAAATATCTAATTAGCGCCAATTAATTGTTAATGTGACGACTGCACATTTACTTTCTTTATTAACTTTACCCTTTTTCAAAATTAATTTCCACCAGTTTCATTTGCATTTTTCCTTTCATTTAGATGTAACCCTTTCCTCCCTCTTTACCGACAAATCAACTTCGGTGACGATTGCTTTTCCCAAATTTCCATTAGGTACACGCGGTTTAATTTTTCACCGTCATTAAGGTCGATAAGTGAGGGGGAGGTTACAGCCATTCATCCTTTTAATAACAGAATGCACATCTAGTAATGAAGGACGAATAAAAATGTTGTCTATGGCTGTGCTATTGTTCCCCTGCACCCTAAGTTGGAGAAAACAGTCTGCATCAGATCATATGAGTTTAGGAGATCTACTTACATCATTTTTCTTGCACAATCATATACAACATTAATATTGAAATCACCACATATAACTAATTTTTGGTACTTCCTGTAAAGTGAACCAAGAACCCTCTCTAGCTTGAGCAGAAATGGTCTGAAGTCAGAGTTAGGGGACCTATAAACAACAACAACTAGGAATTTAGTTTCACTAAATTCAGCTGCCCCTACACAACATTCAAATATCTGTTCAGTGCAGAGCTGTGATACGTCTGTGGACTCAAATGGAATACTGTTTTTTGTGTACATAGCCAATCCCCCATCCTGCAAGGAACTCCTTGAAAAACAGCCAGCTAATCTACATCCTGGTAAAGGAAGCTTCTGAATTGTCGAATTATTTATGTGGTGCTCCGACATACCAATAATTTAGAGTCAACATCTATAAGCAGTTCACCAACTTTATCTCTAATATTTTGATGAAATATGCTAATTCCTTCTCTATTTGGAAACATGACATCCTCTGAAGGTGAGCCCTTAGTTAGAGGGACTTCCTTTAAGCAGCTATACCTACCAGCTGATTTCAATCTGAAAAAGGTGCAGTGCTAACACCAACTACTAGAGGAATTTTTCTATGAGAGATCCCACCATCACCCACTACACTGTCACCATCTTTGCCGCTCTCCCCTTCCCATACCTATTGAGGTGCATGCCATACCTAGTGAAAACTGATCTACTGATAGACCCAACTGGAACCACTGAAATGTGACCCATGCCTTCTGCCATCAGCGCCCTCTCCAGCCCCATGTTAACGCGCCTAACAGCTGCATTAAGATGAGGCCGATCATGACACTGAAACAGTTGCACAAAATGCATATTAGTGCCACCAATTTGAGTAGCTATCTTTACCAGGTCACCAACTACATCCCTATCAAAACTGTTCCCTTCTCCACCTACTATCACTACCTGATCCTCCTTCGTAAAATTCCTTCGTAACTCCCCTATGCTGTCAGTCACCTGAGCCAACCCTGCACTATGCTTCACAATGCTGGTGACCTGGTACTCACTCCCCAACACTTCCTGCAACTGCTGGCCCACTCCTCTGCCATACGAACTACCTAGCAGCAGAACCTTCTTCTTTCTGTTGACTTTGCAGCTAACCTAGGCCTCCTAACTGCTGAGGACTACTGCATGTTCCCCACATCTGCAGTTAAGAGGCTCCTCTCCACTCAGCTCAGGCAGCTGGCCAAAGCTATTGCATATACGCAAAGTATAACTGTCTGAATACCTCCCCCTCCTAGCTGCCTTCTTGCTAACTTCCAGTTCCCATTCTCCACCACCCTTCACCCTCTTCAACCTATCCACACTCCTGGAAATGGAAAAACGAACACATTGACACCGGTGTGTCAGACCCACCATACTTGCTCCGGACACTGCGAGAGGGCTGTACAAGCAATGATCACACGCACGGCACAGCGGACACACCAGGAACCGCGGTGTTGGCCGTCGAATGGCGCTAGCTGCGCAGCATTTGTGCACCGCCGCCGTCAGTGTCAGCCAGTTTGCCGTGGCATGCGGAGCTCCATCGCAGTCTTTAACACTGGTAGCATGCAGCGCGACAGCGTGGTCGTGAACCGTATGTGCAGTTGACGGACTTTGAGCGAGGGCGTATAGTGGGCATGCGGGAGGCCGGGTGGACGTACTGCCGAATTGCTCAACACGTGGGGCGTGAGGTCTCCACAGTACATCGATGTTGCCGCCAGTGGTCGGCGGAAGGTGCACGTGCCCGTCGACCTGGGACCGGACCGCAGCGACGCACGGATGCACGCCAAGGCCGTAGGATCCTACGCAGTGCCGTAGGGGACCGCACCGCCACTTCCCAGCAAATTAGGGACACTGTTGCTCCTGGGGTATCGGCGAGGACCATTCGCAACCGTCTCCATGAAGCTGGGCTACGGTCCCGCACACCGTTAGGCCGTCTTCCGCTCACGCCCCAACATCGTGCAGCCCGCCTCCAGTGGTGTCGCGACAGGCGTGAATGGAGGGACGAATGGAGACGTGTCGTCTTCAGCGATGAGAGTCGCTTCTGCCTTGGTGCCAATGATGGTCGTATGCGTGTTTGGCGCCGTGCAGGTGAGCGCCACAATCAGGACTGCATACGACCGAGGCACACAGGGCCAATAACCGGCATCATGGTGTGGGGAGCGATCTCCTACAGTGGCCGTACACCACTGGTGATCGTCGAGGGGACACTGAATAGTGCACGGTACATCCAAACCGTCATCGAACCCATCGTTCTACCATTCCTAGACCGGCAAGGGAACTTGCTGTTCCAACAGGACAATGCACGTCCGCATGTATCCCGTGCCACCCAACGTGCTCTAGAAGGTGTAAGTCAACTACCCTGGCCAGCAAGATCTCCGGATCTGTCCCCCATTGAGCATGTTTGGGACTGGATGAAGCGTCGTCTCACGCGGTCTGCACGTTCAGCACGAACGCTGGTCCAACTGAGGCGCCAGGTGGAAATGGCATGGCAAGCCGTTCCACAGGACTACATCCAGCATCTCTACGATCGTCTCCATGGGAGAATAGCAGCCTGCATTGCTGCGAAAGGTGGATATACACTGTACTAGTGCCGACATTGTGCATGCTCTGTTGCCTGTGCCTATGTGCCTGTGGTTCTGTCAGTGTGATCATGTGATGTATCTGACCCCAGGAATGTGTCAATAAAGTTTCCCCTTCCTGGGACAATGAATTCACGGTGTTCTAATTTCAATTTCCAGGAGTGTAGTTCCTCCTTTGAGCGTTGTAACTGTACCTGAAGGGCACAGATCTTAAGCTTCTGTTCCTCTATCAACTTATTTCTACTACAGATTCTGCATTCGCAGGAGAGGATCTCGCTAGAATGCACACTGGCTTCCCCACTACATTCGCCCAATGAAAATATTTTGAACAAATCCCACACTGTAACCCACAACTCACAAACCTACGATAGCGCCCACACTTCTCACTCATGGTAAAATTTTACAGTTACTGTAAAAAACTATACGTCTACGTTACCCAAGTTCAGTTACACTAGTAGAACTATTTATAGTAACAATAGCAGTCTCGAAATTCTCTGTCTACTATGAAAGCAACAAGCTACACCATAGCTAATACCAGTTCCAACAAAATTTCACAAAATTATTAGCTAAAACCAAAAATTCAAGCGGTCACTGGAACACTCAACGAAGTTAAAACACTGAATGAAAATTTTACTGAAATATTTCACTAGAAACAATAAGAAACGTCAGCTGAAAACTGAAGCACGAAATTTACTGAACGACATCAGCGCACAGAAAGTTCTAAAAAACACAGCGAGCCAACGTTTCCAAAAGTTTATTAAATCGTTATTTCGCCACAAACAGCACGAAACACCGGTGATAACTCTTAATTTAATAGCAGTGCACAAACAACTTTGTCAGTTCTTAGCCTTATAACCGCTACAGATGCAACTGCACGCCGCATAATGTAAACAAACTACAGAGGCGTAAGGCTTGGACGAACGGCGTAAACACACTATGTTCGCAACATTTCCAAAACGGAGAAGGGCCATTTGGCACTGTATCTAGGCACAGATCAAAAACAAAAGATGATGGCCGGCATCATTCAAAGTAATGGTTTTATAAGGGGAGCCTAATGGTGAAAAAATTCAGCGGTCTTGGATGGTTTACTCTCCTACAACTAACAACCTCTACTGCTCCTGCTGTCGTTTGTTTGCTGTCACCAGTAGTACTAATGCAAGATCGATTTAAGAAGTGGTGGAAACTGAAAGCATGAAACTACAAATGAACACCTGGTAAATCGTGAAAACTGGGAAACCTTGGAAATGGGACTAAAATTGCATAAAGCAATAGATGACGCTGCCTTGCAAGTAATGGATAGGGAAAAACTTAAATAGAAACATCTTTTATCAAGGTTATTGGACATAAATTTGCTTCTGCCTGAACAGACCTTAGCATTTCGCGGACTTGATGAAGGACAAGGCTCCACAAATAAAGGCAATTTCTTAGAACTAGTGAAACTACTGTCACTGTATGATCTAGTGTGGAAAGATCACATCTTGAACTTCGAACATGGTAAATCTTAAAAAGTGTCATATTTGTCGCCAGCAGTACAGAATGAGTTTATCAATGTTTTAGCGAATCACGTAAAATCTAAATTTGTCAACGAAAGTAAACCGTCTAAATGTTTTGGTATGTGTTTGGTAGCACAGCTAACATTTCACATATTGATCTGGAGTGAATCGTTTCGTGTAAATTGATAACACGGAAGTGGAAGTAAAAGAGTATCCCTTAGATTTTTTCTTCTAAAAGGAAAACACGCCGCTGATCTAAGTGACGGAACGGTTTACACGTTATGATATGTCGTTCCTAAGGTTATGACAATGCAGCTGTTATGAGTGGCATATGTGGAAGACTACAAGCTATTATTAAAGCAATAAACAATAAACCGTTTTTGTTGGATGCATTGATCATTCAATTACTGTATGCGGCCAACATTCCTTGGCACAAAATGTGCAACATTTTCGCATCAGTGGAGACCATTTTTTTCTGCTTCCACTAGACTCTGGGATGTTCTTATTAAACACAGCAAAGCATCTGTTAAAAGACTCTCAACAATACGTTGGAGTGCTCATTACGCAGCAGTGAAAGCACGGCAGAAAATTTTGATGGAGTTGTCGCTGCAATTGACGAATTATAGAACCAACAAAAAAATCTGGACACCAGAAGTGCTTCACAAAATCTTGTGCCTGCTGTATTTAATTTCATATTTCTTTACTAATTCTGCTTTTGGAATGATGTACTAAGAGAAATAAATTGTACTCAGGTTGCATTGCAAAGTAAATGCTTGAGTCTTGATCAGTTAGCTATAAAAATAGAGGCATTTCTTCTTTATAGTGAACAAAACGAGGTCATACTGTAAGAGGCAAAACGACTTGCTATGAAAAAATCGGACTAATCGGAGGAATACAACCTTCCGATAGAAAGAAGAATTCATCGTATAGAACGAATGGCTGGTGAACTGGCCACCAATACAGAAGTCACGCTGAGAGCAGAGCATCAAAAAGATATTTTGAATGTCCTGACCGATTCAGTATTGAACTCTGAACCAGATCAAAGTCTATTCAAGATGTCACAGCCAACAACGAAGATTTGAAATTAGCTGTTTCAAATTTCACTGGTTTTTATTATGAAGTATCTATAGTAAAGCCCCTATGAGATTCCAAGGTTGAGAAGACGCTTAAAAGCGGCAAATGTTACTGTTTCTGACTGAGAATATCTTGACTCTTTGAAATTTATCGTGTAAAGACTCTTTTACAAACCTTATGCTCGCTCTAAAGTTATTTATGACGATTTGCGTATCAGCTGCTTCATGTGAAAGAAACTTTAGTAAATTAAAAGTAATTAAAAATTAATAACGATCAAGGCTAAATAATCGTGCCATGTTAACTATCGAATATGAGGCAACACAAAATATTAATTTTGAAGATATTCGACTATTAAAGTTAGAAAGAAATTTTTAGTGTTTGCGTCTCGCTTTAGCAAATAGTTCTCTGAATGCATTTTAAGTTATAGGGTATAATACGATAGACTAATTTAGCATATAGTACTATATACTAATGTATAATCCATAATAAAAGAATACTGTTATATATTGCAATTTGTCGATTAATGACTCTAAGGTCTTTATTTGTCTTATTTAAATTCATGCTTGGCACGTATCCAGTTTTGTTGATTTTAAGAGTTTTCGTTAGTGGGGTGACTCCATCGATATACGCCCCGTGTGCCACAGATCCTCTAGCTACGTTACTGGTGTGTAACCGTATGTTCAGTGGGTAACTTAAAAGTGTCTCTATCGTCTCACATAGCCACAACACTGAATACTGTCCTACACAATACCACAAATCATAACACGCAATGACATAAATACAATGTAGGGACTAAGACAAATAGCTGCACTGTTCGCTTTATTTCAGATGCACAAAAATATCCTTTGTATACACACATACACATGCACCAGCGCGCGCATCCAATCTGCTCAAATGAACCTATTATCAACACTGTGAAACTTTTGCAGCAAGTTCACGATATGGTTCTTAGTTCACCTGTCGTATTTGCTTTCAAAACCTGTGAATAGTATAGACATTTCCTGTGTATGTTTTTTTAAAAGGGTTTTGTGAAAATGTAAGTATTTCTGATGTAGTAATAAGAAGCTTCAGTGCCAAATATACAATCAGTCTGAAGAGGGGGGACAAATCCTGGTTCTTTGGAGTCCTTCAGGACAGTCCAATTCGTCTTTCCATGACACTGAGAAAGGAGGTTAATGTAAAGAATGTCACATAAACCGTTTGGTTAAGACAAAATTAAAAATAAGAACAGGAGAAAATGTTTTGTATTTGCCCACAAAAGGAAGTTTTGGATTTGTTCCCTTCTTCAAACTACGAGAGCGATTAAAGTATTCATCAGTTACTTAGGTTTATGTTAATGTATACAGGTTTGGGAAAGGGGGGATGTGATTGTTACATATGCCTCGTGACGACAGGGTGCCTGAAGTCGAGCGGTCAGGGTTAGAGAGTGAGCATCCAGGGTTGCCGTTAAATGACAAAACAGGAACTTAAGTACTATAAAGAGGATGTATTTCAATGTACGGTGTAAAAGTGGCGCGCCTAGGGTCGGAAGTTACCAGGTTTATGCCAGTCTAGGAGGTCGAACAATTAATTGAAATGGGCAACGAAAGGGGAAGCGGTTCATGAGAACTTCCGTTGGTGGCCGGTCGTGAAAAGCAGAGCCAGAGTCTCTGCCTTCCAAAGAGACATCTGTTCTGCTCGAGGTCTGGATTACAAAAGAGAGAGGCAACTGTGTTCTGCTCCGCAGACCACTCCAGCGTCCACGCACATCGGTATCCCACGCACGCTATTGGCTAAAACCAATGGTGTGAATTCGATAGCAGTTTCAGCAGAGGGCTCAAGGCATCGCTTGTCAGCAGCTTTAACTGGACAGAACTGCTTCGGTTATGAAAGACAGGTAATTTGTGTCACGTGGGCCCAGCTTAAGTTGCTTTGTGAGTAGACTTGTAAAGATTTTACTGGGCCTTTGAAATAAATTTCGTAACCCAATTCTGCAAGTTTCGCAGGAGGGCTTCTGTAAAGTTTGGAAGGTAGGAGACGAGGTACTGGCAGAAGTACAGCTGTGATGGCGGGGCGTGAGTCGTGCTTGTGTAGCTCAGTTGGTAGAGCACTTGCCTGCGAAAGACAAAGGTCCCGAGTTCGAGTCTCGGTCCGGCACACAGTTTTAATCTGCCAGCAAGTTTCATATCACCGCACACTCCGCTGTAGAGTGAAAATTTCATTCTAGAAACATACCCCAGGCTGTGGCTAAGCCATGTCACTGCAATATCCTTTCTTTCAGGAGTGCTAGTTCTGCAAGTTTCGCAGGAGAGCTTCTGTAAAGTTTGGAGGGTAGGAGACGAGGTACTGGCAAAAGTACAGCTGTGATGGCGGGGCGTGAGTCGTGCTTGTGTAGCTCAGTTGGTAGAGCACTTGCCCGCGAAAGGCAAAGGTCCCGAGTTCGAGTCTCGGTCCGGCACACAGTTTTACTCTGCCAGGAAGTTTCATATCAGCGCACACTCCGCTGTAGAGTGAAAATTTCATTCTAGAAACATACCCCCGGGCTGTGGCTAAGCCATGTCACTGTAATATCCTTTATTTCAGGAGTGCTAGTTTTGCAAGTTTCGCAGGAGAGCTTCTGTAAAGTTTGGAAGGTAGGAGACGAGATACTGGCAGAAGTAAAGCTGTGAGTAGCGGGCGTGAGTCGTGCTTCGGTAGCTCAGATGGTAGAGCACTTGCCCGCAAAAGGCAAAGGTCCCAAGTTCGAGTCTCGGTCCAGCACACAGTTTTAATTTGCCAGGAAGTTTCATATCAGCGCACACTCCGCTGTAGAGTGAAAATTTCATTCTTCGCCCTAAAATATTCCTTGACTGGCTGCCACCATGTAAATTTATTAATTTTTGGGTTTAGAATATCAATACGAGAATATTGTTTAAATAATATTGATCATATATGGATGTGAGGTTGACATTAGGTACCTGTACCGGTACTTATATTACTATTTTTTGCATAGGATAACATGTTCTTGAACAAGATTTCAAAAGACGGTGGCAGAGGTCTCCTCTCCTCCTCTTCCGGACCCCTTCAACAACCAGTGAACAGGACGGCTCAGGATGTCACTGCGCTGTATAACAGTACTTGGCGCGCGGGCATTAGGTGACTGTGGGGTGGAGTGAGTAATAGACAACCGGTGCTCGTCAGAGATTAAAAGTTATACTTGCAGGAGTTCGTAGCTGCATACTATCAGAACTATGGCCTGAATTTTGACGCGGGATCGATTCTTAGGACTGTTATCCTACAAATGTGCTTTTTTATCTCCATAAAATATGTAGCCGAGTTGACGTTTCCATGTCAAAGTCGCCAAATGAAGTCGTACCTGAGCCACAACCACAAGGCAAGTATCATAAGTGAAAGTTAATTGGAAATAAGGCATGAATATTCAGCTAAATACTGTACTTAATAATAAGATTTACCACTTTTATACACATCTGTTTGATTTGTATAACTCGTGAGCAGACTACAGATTATTGATAATGCTGTTAGATTTTTTAATGCTCTCCCCCAGGACATTAAGACTTAATGAATGGTGTATTGTAAATATGATGTGATTGTTCATTCTCTTTGAAACTGTCAACAAGTGAAGAAGAGGTAGTGTGCACAGGAATTAAGATGAAGTGTTTTTATATCATCCACCAATAATTAAACATACCAATCAGTAATTAATCTTTTTGCACTTGTACTTTGCGTATTTGACTAAAGTAAATTGAATGCAAACAATGGCTCTATGCTACAGAAGGGGCTCATTACATGCACAGTTAACTCGAAAATAGGACTAAAAGCCTTAACCCAGCACAGTATAGTAGTCTTATTTGTATAGTCAATTGCTTAAACATGGGACACACATAGATGTTAAGCTTATTAAGAGGAATGAATTGGACAAATTGCCTACTGGCATCCTCTTAGATGCAGTCCAAGATTAGTCGGACAGATACATATTAACAAATTTTGTGGTGAAAACCAGGCTCTTAATGTAATTTTGTTGTTGTTCAGATTGTACTAATTTTACAGCTTATCCCTTTAAAGCCTCTCTTGGAATAACTTGTAAAAGGCTGAAAAATCAAATCACTCACTCTCGAATTGTTCCATGAATACTGACAAAAATTAATCGCTTTGAAAACCAGAAAAATTTTCTTTAAATTTCGCCACTCTAATGCCCACCTGATGGAGTGTTGTAGTTACATACTAGTGGCTTGTGCGACATGAGCAACCTGGAAAGTAGGTAACACCATCAGTCATGCAGCCGCTTCAGTGCCACACTTGCGCCACCACACCACCTCTACACTGCCCTACTGGTGTCCACATTTCACTTTTAAAGGGTGACTTGTAAAAAAGCCTCCCTGCACCCATTGTTACCCACCAACTTAAGGAACAGGAGAACTATTATGATTTTATGCCTCCAGAACAAAATAAGTTGATATCAGTCACCATCCCTTAGTAAGCACCGCTCCCATAATAGCACAGTCTGTCCAAGGTAGCATTCAGTAACACACTTGTACACTTGTTGCTCTACACCTGCATAAGGGGGAAGGAATGTTCAGTGGCCACTCATTTGTAGGGAATTGGGATAATTCATTAAATTTTTTTTTAATTGGTTTCTTTGGTTACAGCTCAAGAATGATGGGAAACCTCTCCTAACAGCTTGTGCATCTTTCCAGCATGTGATGCTGGGCCAAACACAGTTCCCATGGTAAGGAATGCTCACAGACAGACACTGTTGAACATTACTTACAACACTTGGCTAATGAAAACATAGGAGAAAGTTGTTGTCAGGGATAGGGGGTGGAGATTGGGATGGGGATGGTCTCTGATACAGGTAGCAGACTGCCTGGCCAGGACACCTCTCCCTATCCCCAATCCTCATCTGGCAACATGTCCTTTCATGTATTCCATACTTTGACTGGAACAGACCCTTCAAATGTCTGGCACCTACCCCAGCTGCACCTATGTATCCCTCAACAGATAATAAATCTGACAACAGGTTTAGCCTACCTCACTTGATGCCTACTGCCTGGCCTGTCCTCTTTCCATATTGCACAGTATTTGGTCATGGACAATGACCAGGTGTAAAGATAATCTCATTCATCCGATAAGGCCACAAGTTTATGCTACCCACAGTCAAATCTTGATGATCCGGTGCCCAGTTTGGCCATAATTAATGTCCTTGGGCCAACATTAACACATACGGGGATTGTCTGCTGCATACCCCCCCCCCCCCCCCCCCACATTCAACATGTCCTGAATGGTGTGCTGCAAAACATTTTTCTGCCACTGATGGCCACCTGTCCTGTTCCAAAGAGCAGAAAAACTTCCGACCATCTTCTGTGATGAGGCACGGACATCCAACACCTTATCGTCCACTCGTGACTTCACTATCCTTGAACAACTTTCCAAAGATGTGTATGACAGAAACATGCAAACAGCCAGCCAGCTTCGACATTTTTTGAGATTCTTGTTCCTAGATGCCAGGCCGGGCCATAATCTGCCCATTGCCAAAGTTTCTCATCTCAGTGGATTTATCTGTTTGTGGCCCATATCATTGATAAAATGATTCTCCTTTTTTCTGTACTTACCAGCACACACTTATGACTGTCTCGTGTGTCCACACCACCACCAGGCAGCTTTCAAAATCACTGTATACAGTTTTGGCTCATCAGTTTATGTGTCATGTTTCAAGACTCAGTAATTTCACAGGTATGATCAAATTAACATTGATATTTTTTAAACTATGTGAAAATTTGAACCAGGAATATAAAAAAAAAACAGAAAAAACCAAAATTAAACTTTGCTAGTGCCAGCCTTAAGACCAGATCTAAAAGAAGGATCAAAAATATTTATAGAAGGTGTACAAGTTTTCAAGCACTTAAAAACACTCCTGAATTTGAAACTTATCTACAGATGAGTTACTGTGCTGACAAACACAAATTTCACATTTTAGATGTAACATCTACTTAGTAATAACTACATACACTTATTTTGTGTGGGAAAGGTGTCTGTGGAAGTTTATTGGGTTTACATGTTCAAAATGCAATGGTAAACTTCTAAACAGTGTTCCAGCACACAAATGTCTTCCCAAGAAAGCTGTTACATGCTTGCTTGAACAAACAGGAAAAGTCAGATTTATCAAATTCTTCAGCTTACTTTGTAAATTAAGTACAAGACCCTAAAAATTAAGCAGCACTGCTCCACGGTTGCTCATCTGTGAACAGTCAACTGTTTACATGTAATATTAACACTGTTTATACAGCGTACATCTCATAGGCAGACATTCTGTACACTTTTGTCTAATCACTAGTCTGTTACAGTTCAAGAAACAGATCATACATGAGACCACAGGAACCATTCAATCTCAACGTCTCCACTGCTATTTTGCTTAAGGCTTCTTTCCAACACTGTCATGAAAGTAACCTACTAACACATTGGCTGTCCCCTGCACAGTGTTAGATGTTTCACAGCCAGGCTGGTAAGTACACAGTGTCAGGACCGAGTGAGGCTCTGCTGTCATCACCGGTCACCTCGTGCCCATCTGCTCATTAATTACACAAATCAGAAAATTTCTTATGAGGAAAACTCCCCATCGCAATGCCCTCAGATTTAGCAGCAAGATGCTCCTATGGATAACCCATCAAAAACTGAACACAGATCAAGCATGAAAACAGGAAGAAGGTGTACTGAAATGTGAAAAAAGAAACAAAATCAAAACAGTGAACAGTCCAAAATCAAGGTGTGCAGCATGGAGCAAATTTCAACAGCCAAGGCATTGTGGTTCAGTGGTCACGGAGTTGGACTGTGATGGGGGAGATCCATGTTCAAATCTTTATCTAGCCCATCTATTTTTTACCCCCACAAAATTATGAACCCTCCATCCAGTCATTGACGTGGCTGTTAGGTGTATTCAAATTTGTTTCTGTGTCATGATGTAACATTCATTTTCAACAGTAAGGTGTAAGGAAGGGATTCTTGCAATTCGGTTGATGTTGTACATCTTGAACTTACACCATTAGCTGTTTCTGTTTCACTTCTTTTTTCACTCTTCAGTACACCTTCTTCCTGTTTTCATTCTTGATCTGTGTTTAATGTTTGACAGCCTATCCACTGGACCATTTTATCACTAACTCTGAAGTAACTGCAACTGGGAGCTTCTGTTGTTACTAAACTTTGGAAACCACTGCACATTGAAATTTTCAAAGTGTCACCTATTATCTTGTCTTTATAATTATACAGCTTTTTGTTAAATTACCTTTATTGCCTATTATATCATTTTATCTTTTATGTTAATATCCAAATCACATATTTTAGTAGTATTTTAACATGTTGTAATTTCTGTATTACACATGTCTGTAAGAAAAAGTTTTCTCACACACAGCCAGTCAGTCACGGTTCCATAGTTTAAGCTTATAGTTTCTCCCTGTCAGTGCCCAGTGTCTTTAAAGTGTAGTTCTGAATCTATAGAGTTATCAAGAAGTGCTCAGTTTATGTGTCATGTTACTTTCTATCAGTCGTGGATTAGCTTTCAATACCTGTGTAAACGTATAGTTATTTTGTTGATCACTGTCACTTAAACTCTTTGTAATTATTTCTAACATACATTCTAAAAAGCTGGCCATCGAACTGAAAGTCCTAATAAATGTGAAGAGTATGAAAAGTAAATTATGCAGTTTTGTGTACATTGTTAAACAGCAGTTCACCACAATGATTAATCACAGCAATACTGTTAAAACAGAACCTCTAGGCATACACAATAGGCAGTAAGTTAGAGGAGGAGGGGGACATAGCTTCTATGTCAAATTCACATCCCGACTCATTGCTGACTGCAGTAATTTTCATTTCCAAGAGCTCCCAGGCAGACATTGCTTTCCCACATTATCAAGACACTGGTGAGTTGACTGGTCTCAATTGTAGCTGTTAATCTAACCACTGACTTACTGTTTTCCCCATAACCTATCCTATATTTACCATCTAACTGTAAGACAAAATGACTGATTTTCGTAAACACTTTTCTGAAAATTATATCACTTTTTTGATTGAAAATCTTTGTAAATCTTACCTTACTGTTTACTGGAGTGATGGTTGGCAATAATACTGTTTTCAAAGTTTTTTGTTTGTGTAGTATACCTGAATATATTCAAGCATGTGCACCACCTCTCGACATCTCTCTCCTTCTTACTGAGGGTTACTTTTCTTCTTCCTTGCTTTGTACACTACACAATTTCCGGGAGGGGCATTTTTGTGATGGGATTTGGAAGGATAAACCTCCAACTTGCTGCTTTCAGTCTAATGGGGGAAATCCCAGATTGGGGCCATCCACATGCAGGGCAGTCCAGTAGAGTGACCTCTACTGTGCCCTCAATCAGCTGAATTCTGAAATGATTAAAACAATTTTTTCCTGTCACTTTGTTTAGTAGGCTACATGAACTGAAAATCTTCTGGCATAACTTCTCATGATAGAAATGATGACAATTGATGGTCCTGTCTGTCAACTGCATTCATTGAACTGTTGCGTTGTGTAATTGCTTGGGGCTTCTGGTTATTCATGTCTGTTTTTTTTTCTGTTGCTGTTATATTGAATCTGTATGGATTGTGGATAGAATATTTACTTTATCCATCCACTGCAGAGCCATGAGCTTTGTAAAATAGCAAGTTTCTTTCTTTGTTTAGAGTTTTGGAAATGCTCTGGCATATTTCACCTTGTGCATCTGTCTACAGCATTTGTGCCCCTTATGGACAAACATAGCGAAGTGTACTAGTTGTAAACAGACTGTATGACTTGACCAAATAAAGTTACATGGAGGTCCATAACAGCAGCTTCACCAGTCAGGATTTCTTTATTGCCAGTTCAGGTTTTTTCTATGTTTAATTGTCACATCCTGAACAGTGGCCACTATTTGACTCTCAGATTGTGAAGAACTTTATTCCAAAACATACCTTTTTTATTGTATTGGATGTAGCAGATCTACCTCTGAATTTCATGAGACTTTTGTCAACTGCAATATAATGCTCATGAAATAAACATTTCGAAAATTTTGTTTCTGATGGTCAGTAACAGGATCCTACTTGAGACAGTCTGCGGGGGTCATCATTTTCACTATTTACAAAATGAAGAAATTTGGAAATATGTACTGTGGCATCTTCTGTCATTCTCCAGCGCCATGACATGCACGGGTGTTTGAAAGTACAGTGCTGCGAAACTTCCCCGCTGAACGCCAGACACTATACGCAAGTGACATTTGTTCCGTGATTTACTCTTTGATTGTGGTTTTCTGTTCCATGTTCTACTCCTTGGCGAAAGTGTGAATCCAAGTGTGTTAGATACGGGATAATTTACCATACTGAACTTTTCTCACGCCTCTGCACGAGTTATTGATTGCAGTGTAGTATTGTCTGTTCTGTCTGCAGGGTTTCATTAATAAACTGTTACATCAAACTGAGACAAGCCTACTTCCCTTATTCAGCCTACAAGCACACGCAGATGTTAACCCGTCGATTTCGGTAATTCAAACCGGTACCGAGAAGGTGGTGACCCCGACGTGATCTCCTGCATGCACGCTGAATTTACGAGAAGTCCTTGCAAGAAACTGAGATGGCAAATCCACCAGAGCCGACAAATACTTCTGTGGCGCATCTAGCAGTGCAATTACCACCCTTCTGGCCGCACAATCCATTCCTGTGGTTTGCGCAAGTTGAAGCAAATTTTTCCTACGCAGGTATCACGGCCAACGCCACAAAATTCGTGCTGGTGGTCAACCCACTAGATCACCAGTACACCGCTGAGGTTTCCGGGTGGGAAGGAGCACCTGATCCTTGGCACGAATCCGCCCAGTGGATTCCCTGGGTTCGGTGTGGTGCGGCAGAGGGGTGAAGTGGACTGCAATAGTTGTCGTAGGGTTGTGGACCACTGTGACTGCGGCAGGGACAGAGCCTCTCCGTCATTTCTAGGTCCCCGGTTAACATACAATACAATACACTGCTGAGGTTCACGACATCATAATTAGCCCACCAGGAATGAACAGCTACGACCGACTGAAACCATAATTAATTTGGACAAGTCCGCTTCGCAAGAAGAACAAATCCGGCAGGTGCTTACCCAAGAGGACATCGGCGCCAAGAAACCTTCACAGTACCTACATCATCTGCGGAGTGAAGTAGATGCAGGTACAGTTTACTGCGCACGATCTGGAGCAGCCGGTTACCACCACCAGTGAAGGCAATCAGGGTGTCACAGACTGACCTGTCTTTAGGTGCAGTGGCCAAATTAGCTGATGAGATCCAAGAGGCAATGACGCCGTCAATAGTTAGTTCCGTCACCGCATTGTGCGCCTACACGGCGACAACTGTTTCACGCCTGGATTATGATGTTCTCGTCAACGAAGTGGACTTATTTTCACGGCAAATCAGGGAGCTGTTACACTGCCGCGACACGGACAACAGGAACCGACATCGATTCCGTCGTCGCTCACACATCAGGTCATCGACAGCCTCGCCTACGACAGGGACAGAACAAACAGTCTGTTGGTACCATAGCAAGTTTGGAGAGCAAGGACATAAGTGTACGATGCCCTGCGCCTACCCAAATGGCAGTGGCGATCAGAAGTGAGTGCCTCCTCCGGTTGCTGTCCGACATCCAGGCACCTGTTTGTGAGTGTCCAACGTTCCCCCTGGAAGTAAATAGTAGACACTGGTTCCAATTTGTCAATCTTTCCTCAAACCTTGCTACATCAGAAGCGACTATCTACACCCATTTGCCTCACAGCTGCTAATAACTCCTGGATTATGACGTATGGCATGATGCGCTTGGAACTCGACCTCGGGTTGTGCTGCGCATTCGTGTGGGACTTTACCGTCGTGGATTTCGCTGACCCAATCATCAGAGCCAACTTCCTTGCCCACTACAACCTGCTGCATGACATGAGGAACTCTCGCCTAGTTGACACACCGGCCTAACAACTTCCGGATTCCATCGAGATGCCGCAGTCCATACTGCCAAGGTAATCCAGGTAGTGGATGGCGTGTACACGGAGCTGCTGCGAGGATTTCCAGCCCTGATGCGACCACCCAGGGAGGGCACCAAAGGAGGTAAGACATGATACTGTATATTATATTGAGACTACTGATGGACCCCCTACCTCTTGTAGCTGAATTTGACAGTATGTTGTGCAGAGGTGTAATTCGGCCTTCTAACAGCCCTTGGTCCTCACCATTACATCTAGTGCCAAAGAAGGAAGCTGCATGGATTCCCGATTATTATCCCGTACCCTTGTTGTGCAATTACAATTACACATTGAGTGGTTCAGTAGTGTTCACTGTGTTAGACTGCAAAGGCCTGCACACAGATACCTGTAGCTGAAGGTGACATTCCAAAGACAGCCATCATCACTCCTTTTGGTTTATTTGAGAGCATGTTCATGACTTTTGGACTGCGGAACGCTGCATAGACATGGCAGTGCTTCATAGATTCTGTGCTACAGGGTTTACCTTTTGCGTCTGCATATCTGGACGACATTTTGGTTTTTTCGTCGTCGCCTGAGTAATATCGCCACCATCTAACCGAGGTATTCAAGCGATTGGAACACTACGGAATCTACCTCAAAATGTGTCTTTGGCCAACCTGAAGTAGACTTTCTCAGACATGATCGCTACCACGACCTGAGAAGGTGGAAGCCATTTTGCGCATTCCGAGGCCCGCTACAGCCAAGGAACTACGGCGTTTCCTCAGTATGTTAAATTTTTTCCGCCGCCATTTGCCACACCCTGCTGAGCTACAGGGACCTTTAGTCACAGCGCTAACTGGTCCGAAAGCCAATGGTAATGCGCCCATTACTTGGACTCACAAATGACTGTCGCAATTGAAACGGCCAAGAAAAACATCGCCAACGCAGCCCTGCTGGCACATCCAGATCCTACTGCCACGTTAGCACTGGTAGTCGACGCTAGCCAGACCACAGTTGGCGCTGAGGTTGCAACAACAGTGTAGTGACACATGGCAGCCACTCGCATATTTTTTCTTTTTTTTTTTTTCCCCCCACGCCAGTTGACAACCTCACACAGACTTTGGAGCACATACGACAGAGAACTTCTGGCCATTTACGAATCTGTCAAGTACTTCAGGCCACAACTAGAAGCACGTGACTTTTGTTATCTTTACGGATCACAAGCCACTAACATTTGCATTCTATCAGAACAACATGAACTGTTCCCCCCAGACAACACAATCAGCTCATGTTTATTTCTCAGTTTACCACTGATATCCGTCATGTGTCTGGGATCGACAATGTAGTGGCCGATTGTTTGTCCATAGGCAGCAGCATCGCCAATATGACCGATTATGCCAACCTCGCTGCAGCACAACAAGCTGATGCGGAATTACAAGCGATTCTGTCAAATGGTGAATCAGCGGTGGACCTGCAGCTGGTAGGCATTCCTGGAAGTGACGTAAAGCTATATTGTGACATGTCCACGTCGAAGCCAAGACCCTTCCTACCTCTGGAATTTCGGAAGGACACTTTCCATTCATTGCACAACTTATGTCACCCAGACATACAAGCTACAACACGCCTAGTAACAACGCATTACGTGTGACCTGGAATGCAAATGGACTGCCGCAAATGGGCGAGATGCTGCTTGAACTGCCAGCGTAGCAAGATAAATCACCACGTCCACTCACAGGTAGGAAGCTTTCCAATCATGACAGCACGATTCATGCATGTCCACCTTGACATTGTTGGCCCACTGTCATCATCTGATGGTCACCATTACATACTTGTGATGATTGATTGGTACACATGATGGCCAGAAGCTGCACTAGTGGACAATGTTACTGCAGAAACTATCGTTTTCACCTTCATCACACACTAGGTGTCACATTTTCGTTGCTCGCTGCACATTACGACGGACAGGGGGTGTCAATTCGAGTCTGATTTGTTTCGAGAGTTGACAAAATTTTGTGGCACACTTCACCACTGGACGATGAGCTATCACCCTGCTAGCAATGGTTTAATAGAGCAACGACACCGTACCCTAAAAGCTGCCCTAATGTGTCATGACACCGGATGGACCAAAGCACTTCCTGTGGTATTACTTGGACTCCAAAGCACATTCAAGCCAGACCTGGATGCTTCTTCAGCCGAATTGGTTTACGGCGAAGCATTATGCCTGCCGGGAGAATTCATGGCTACCAATGCTCGGCCAAATCCCACAGGTAACCTGCCGGAATTTCTCTGCCAACTGCGACAACATGTGGCTTGCCTCCGTCCGCAACAACCTCACAGACACGGGACTCCCGCCACGTTTGTCCATCGTGACCTATCCTCCTGCACACACACCATGTTACAAATGGTATTAAACTCCTGGCTCCAACCACCATATTCCAGCCCACACCATGTCGTAACCAGAGGAAACAAGACCATGGACATCTTGATAAATGGGAAACCAACTACAGTCTCCATTGACCATGTGAAACCAGCGTATGTCTTTCCGGAAGCTACAACGCCTGACCTACCATGACTTCCACCTCACTCAGCAATCACTCCATCAACATCGTCGCTGACACAGACACAGCCGGGTGCCGCAGTTGACCCACAACCATGTATCTCAAGATACGGGCAACATGTCAATTTTCCAGCATGCTATTTGGAATGCACTCTGCTTCCACCATGGATGCTGATGTTGACGTTTTCTGTCATCCTCCAGCACCGTGACATGCGTGGGTGTTTGAAAGTACAGTTCCGTGAAACTACCCCGCTGAACGTAGGAGACACTATAATCAAGCGACATTTGTTCTGTGATTTACTCTTCGATTGTGGCTTTCTGTTCCACGTTCTACTCCTTGGCGAAAGCGTGAATCCAAGTGTGTGACACGTACAAATCTTCTATATAGCATGGTGTTGAAAGAAAGGTGTATGAATTGATTTCTTTATGGATCAGTACAAAGTGTTTGCTTCTTCACCTGTACTGTAAGAACAATGAAGGAAAATATGCTCGAATTTCATCAGGTGTAGTAGAAAACAAGGCACTGATTTTTTTCCTTCCTTTTTTTAACATCACGCACCTGTTGCTGCAACTTCAGTGTCACTGTGTTTGATTTACCTCACTGTATTTTATTATCAGAGCTACCAGGAATACCACTTCCACTGTTGAACATACTTTCTATTTACTTGTCTGGAGGTAACTTTTTATGGCACAGCATTGCTTGCTGCTACACAGCTGATGAAAACCCTGAAAACAATTTTTTATAGCTTGCCGAGTATCTAAAGAAACTGTTATTCACCACTAACAAGGAGAAGTCCCCAGTAATGGGCCTGACTTTTTGAAACCAAATATACAGTGATGTAGGTTAAGACTGCAGCCAGGTACCACCCTGCAGCCATTCACCTGGTGGGCCCACATTTGTGTGAGTAGTTGCCAAAAAAATTTTGAAATGTCAAGTGATGTTTAGTAACAGGGGGGGGGGGGGGGGGGGGGGATCAAATATAAATGGAATTTTAATTTAAATTCATTTATTGAAAAACAAAGCAATTTATTTTTTCCACTTAGTCCCCTGCTTTGGAAATGCATTTGTCCCAGTGTATGGGCAGCTTTTTGATGCCTTCATCATAAAAAGAACTGGGTCGTGTTAGCAACCAGTTACGTAGTCTTCCACACTCACCTTCAAATCGACGCCCTCCTAGACCTTGTTTAAACGGTCTGAATAAATGGAAATCACAGGGCAACAAGTCCGGGCTGTAAGGAGGATGATCAAGTGTAGTCCCAAGCATTTCCTGTAGCCTGGAGAGCGCTGCAGTATGGAGTCGCGCATTGTCATGGAGGATGACCTGTCTAATCGACTGGTTTTGTCTTTTGTGGCGATATGCAACTCAACTTTTTCAACAATTCACAATAGTAAACAGCATTAATTGTGCATCACTCATGCAAAAAAAAAAAAAAATCACAGCAAAATGCCTCGCTGATAAAAAACAGTTAAAAGAACCTTGCCACATGACAGTCTAGTCTGCTTTCACTGGTGCTGCCTCCCCTTTCCTACGCCACTCCTTACTGGCTCGTGTGGATTCTGGAGTGTAATGGTGAAACCATGTTTCATCACATGTGACAATCCAGCTCAAAAAATGCAACACCTTCCGCAATGCTTGCTGTAAGCCTCTTGACAGACCTCAAAATGTTTCAACTTCAGATTTTCGGTCAAAAGTTTAGGGACCCATCTGGAACTCACTTTACGGAACTGTAGGTTGGTTGCGATTGCTTGACAGTTCCCATAACTGATACAGACTTTTTGTGCCATTTCTAATACTCTCGCGCTTCAATCATTAATGATGTGTTCAACAGCATGAATGTTTTTGTCTGTAACCCTGGTTCGAGGACAGCGACTGTGTTGCTTTTTTTCCACACATTCTTGTGCGACCTTGAACTTTTTATACTAGGCAAACACATGCATCCTTGGTAACATTTTGCCACTGAACTGTGCAATGAATCTTTGGCAAATTTCTGCTGCTGTAACTCCTTCGCAAGCAAGAAATTGGATAATTATGCATTACGCAATGGAGGGTGCACCTGTTGCTGAGACATTAGTGTTAGTGATGAAATGGTGGGAAATGTCTAACAGCATGCTCTCCTCACTTCTAACAGTCCCGCCTAAGCATGGCAGAAGCACAGGGGCAGTCCTACCAACTGTTGATGTTCAGGAACAAAAATCCCATTATATTTGATCCCCTTCTCATAAAATGAGACAAAAGAATGGAAATTAAACAATTACATTTTAATCAATGGAATGAAAGTGATGATCAAAGTCATTTTGATAAAAATTGAAAAATAAAAAATTACTATAACTGACTAGATTCAAACCCACAACCTCCTTCACATGAAGCTGCCGTTCTATCCATTACACCACACAAACCAGACTATGTACTTAAACTTCTTTTTACATTATTGAGCATCACAAAATTCCGAAATTTTTATGTCAATTACTCAGAGTGAGGGCCCAACAGGTTGAATGGCTCTAGTAATGATGTTTGGTTTGTGGGGCACTCAACTGTGCCGTTATCAGTGCTTGTACAAATTCCCAACCGTTGCTCAGTTCAATCTCGCCACTTCCATGAATGATGAAATGATGAGAACAGTAGAAACACCTCATCTTGAGGCAGGGTAAATCCCTGACCCCGGCAGGAATCGAACCCAGGACCCTGTACTTGGGAAGTGAGACGCAACCGCGAGACCATGAGGTGTGGACAAATGGCTCTAGTGTAAGATACCTGGGATTTAAACCTATAGAACCATATAGACTGTTTCAAAAAGTTGATCTCACCACTGTGGACCTCTCCTTTTAAGTAGATGACTCTCAGCTTTCCAATGATGCAACATGTCATGCCACCTCTTGACAAAGACTAAACACTAAAAAGCTACAGCTGCTCAGCACATATCTGGCACTGTAAAAAATAGACTTTAAAGCTGTATAAGCAAACAGGTTAATGCCACCATACCACAGTGAACTACGTAGTTTATGGTTGGAGTTACTTCACACGTTATGCGTGCATTTCTGGATGTGGTACAAGTACATCTTCGATATTTTCATTATGGGTACATTTGTGCTGCAGCCTTGCAGATGGCACACTGTGGGCTCACAGAACTGGGAATGTTTACCTTGTGGCTTTTCACTATATGAAATTTAGTTCCTGCACTGTGGCAATGACAACAGCTCCTGCCAAAAATTTGGTGAACAAGTAGACGAAAAATAAGGGTGCACCTTTTAAATGTAGATTGTTTGCAATGCCAATATGGTCACCAGTTTTAAGAAGAGCTGAAAAATTATCAGGAATGCTTCTTCAGACAGTTGAATGTTATTTGAAGTTTTTCTGTTTATTTTATATATTACAGAACCTGAGTAAGGTCAGATCTGTAGCAAAGTGAATTATTATTTACAGTCGCATGAATTATTAATTTAATTCCTGTAGAGTTGTTAATATGCCTCCTCACTTTTAATCAGCTTTTACTGCCTTAATTTCATGCTGATATTCTAATGAAAAAGCAAGTGACAAATTAGGTGAAAGACTAACTGATTCTATAAGTCATTACTCCTAATACTACCCATTATGAAGCAGCTGGGATCTGTACGCCTCTTGTCCCACACTAGTTCTCACAATGTTACTGCTGCTTATTGTGGTGATATTGGTAAGATATTTGGAGACTTGAGTCTACAAAAGAGATTTCTCAAAACATCCACACAACCCATACTTTAATACTATCGAAGAGTGTACGATCCACACCAAATGTGACAATCAGCAAGTTTTTAACTGTACAATGCATCAATGGTAACAGGTTTGTTCAAGACGATGCCCAACACCCGAGATGACAGACTAATTCAGAAAGAGACTATCTCAGAAAAAGACTACTTTAAAACTGAAGTACCAGTACTAAGCGAGGAATCTAGGAATATACGACAGCTCGGGAAGTATCAGTCTTGCAGGAATCACCAAGGTGATCTTAATGAAATTGCAGCTTTACAGAGTCACTGCAAGGAAATGGAATGGAAGAGACAATATGAAGTGCAACAGGATGTATTCTCTGCCATGCACTGCACAGAAGTTTGTAGGGTCTGGCTGTAGATGGGGATGAAGGTGAAGGCGTATGGTGTAAGAGAAATTACTGCTATGAGGAACAGTCATACACAAAACAGCTAGAATGGCCTTTAAGTAGCAAATCGTGGCTCTAGTTTCAGGGCAGGTGGTGAATAAGGAGAACCTTTGCAAACAGCAATTGTGCGGTTTAGATTTGCTGGTAGCACTAACTACGAGGACGACTTGCCAACTGTATAACGAACTCTTCCTCCCCCCCCCCCCCCCCCCCAAACATCGTTTTGTGTCATTTTAAGTGCCTTATTTACTTGCATATTATTGTAGATCCTCTGACAAAAAATGGAGCCATCTAAAGCAGTGTATATTGGTTAGTGAATCCTTCATGATTGGACCTGTGTATAACCTGGGAGTTTTACTCTTAGTGAGTAATGTACTATCAGCAATTTATTTATATACTCAAGTAACATCTCAAGTAACAGGGCAGTACAGCTGACACTTCTGTAGATGCTGTGGAAGAAAGTAACTGATTCCTTGACTATCTCAGACTATCTAGCAGTAGAAATTCCCACTCCTACTTGCTTGCTCCCGTGGCCACAAGTTTTGTAGCCTATTATGAACATGCACTCTTGCTTACTCTAATTCTAAGCTTCACTCTGTCACAGTTTTCCTAGTATAACGGTAAGTATTCCACCTTTCGTGATTAACAATAGTTATTTGGACCAGACTACTTTGCTTAATTTCAGTCCCTACTTCTAAGTGTTCTAAAAACATATCAAATATTTTATGCATACTGCACTTCAGACTGTTTTAGTCTTTATGTTCTAATATACTCACCTTCACCTCATTTACTTGATCATGATAAAATAGATTTACACAGTGTTTAAGTCTCAAGAGATAGAAATATCCCGTATCAGCTGCAGTGTAATGTGTTTCAGTGGTTCCTTAACCTGCCAAGTATTAGCATCAAAGCTGTCATCTTTGACCCTCAAATATTCCTTTTCCCACAATGAGTCAATCTCTTAAGTGTTTACAGATGCAGGCACTTCATGTTTCCGGGATTATATTTGCATAATGAAATGAACGAAAGACAAGGCATTTTGGAGAGTTTTTTGTGCCGTGGCTTAGTTGAACTCAATTTTCATATTACTGAAGTATAAATATGAAGGCACCAGATATACCGCTGCTTCAACAACACTGCACCTGCACTGTTTGCTTCTGTCAGCCGGCACGGTGTCACGCGAACATGTTTCTGGTTGTCTACCTGAATACTAAGTATGAATAAGAACCTTTATTTTTTTGAATACTAAGTACGTTACTCAATGTGATTTTTGCAGTTTTGTTACATGAAGCTTGTGGTGACAGCCTCAGCTGCAGTGTAGCTGAAGTTCTGGCTGGGTGATAGAAGCAACACAACCAGATGCACTGTTGATTTGTTTGTTTGCAAAGCTGAAGTACCATACTCAGTAGCTTTCATAGATTTCATGTTATTGTTAATGTGATCTTTTTGTTGTCTCTATCCAAAGGTAACTTCAAGGAATATATTTACACAAACCATGCATCCAATCCATTACCTGCGAAGTACTACCGTTTCGTAATTACTAAAGTAGGGAATCAACGAACGCTTATTAACACAAATCAGTAACATTGAATGTCCAAACGTCCAGTAACTGAAGTAGTGAAACAGTGTTCATCAATAGTACCTGTAAGGTCTTACCTTCCCAAAAGCCACTACAGGATGCTGCAGCAACTGCTAAATATCTCAGTGTCCACTACAGGGCTTTACTCTGCAGAAGGATACT
Source organism: Schistocerca cancellata (assembly GCF_023864275.1). Taxonomy (NCBI): domain Eukaryota; kingdom Metazoa; phylum Arthropoda; class Insecta; order Orthoptera; family Acrididae; genus Schistocerca; species Schistocerca cancellata. The sequence goes on from NC_064628.1 coordinate 196,439,785, forward strand.
AATCCCAAATAGTATTATATTAACTATTATCTGTACAGTGGCTGTGAATTTCTACAACAATTTGTGTGCAAACTACATATTGTAGTATATTGTGTGAACTATTATTATTCCAAATTGTTCCATATTCCCCAGAACACATGAATAATGAAAATGTAACTTGTCCACAAAACACAAGTACACTGAATACAAACCACACACAATATCAGAGGTAACATTCTGAATAATTTCCGTGTATTCATGCTTCAGTAGTATATATATAATGAACTATCTATACTTTATTAATTTCCTGCAGTGTTCTGTGCAACTTTGTTAACCTAACAATCCAAGTTACAAAATACTAGGAAATATGAAATGCCACACAAGGATGGACGTAACATAAATGCCGCAGAACATTCAAAAAAATTTCTGAAGCAAAAATTTAAAAAGGAAACATTCAGCATGCTCTTGCAAACTGAACCTTAAAGTCCACTTAAAATTTCTTTCAAGTATATGGATAAAGAAGTAAGACAAATGTAAATTGACATTTTTTGAAAATTTTTGTCACAGCAGCAACGAGAACAACAGTTTTGTATTGATCTTTAAGGTATGTGCCTATCAACTAGTAGGCCTATTTCACCAGTAAAAACAGCAACTACATTAACTTTATTATGTCCTTTGATTCAAACTGGGTTTAATCTTACATAAAACTTACGTTGCTTCCTTCTGAGTGCCATGTGCAGATTGAGATGATTTAAAATTTTGTTTTTGCTCACAGGCTTACTGTGGGAAAATAGTTCTGATGGGCGAAAACTATCTATCTGGATATTGAACAAATTTGAACAGAAAATAAGATTTATCTGCTTGACCAGCAGTAATAATTATTTGCTCTTTGACATGATGTACATATCATGATATTGTGTAACAAAAGTTTCTCTTACACCTGTAGTACATTTTACACTAAAAAACAGAAATAAAAACTAAATTATTTAGAACACACTTACACCTTAAAAGTTTGTAACATCGTCTGGCAACATTTTAATTAAATGTTACTAGTTTAGTATCACATCAAAAAACAACATTCTTAAGTAGTGTAAGCAATGAGCGCACACAGCGAGTCAATTTATCACAGAAAAAAAAATTGTCAAATATAGTCAGTTCATGCATTTTGAAAAGTTGATAGACGAGAGCCTGATCCAACTTTTTCACTTCACAACACTTTAAACTAATTTTAAGATGGGGAGAAACAGAGGAAATGATATTAACTTCTATGCATTGCAGGCTCAAATGTGTGTGCATCACACACATTTCAAACAAAAAGTTACCATTCATGCAGCAAAGAAAACGTGAATACATGTCCAAACTATCACCACATTAAGGTACAGAAACTAAATATCTTCTCTTGGATTGTACTTTCACCACAACATTAAGTAAAACCTCTTGTTAATCTGACATTTTAATCCACTTACTAATTAAAGTTGAGATTTCTTACAAGCACCATTTATCAATCCTCCATTTGAAAAAATTTATTACAAAAATACACGAGTTGACAGCAAAACTCCCAACTTTCAGAAAGAAAATCTTTCATCTCCCTTAAATTCACAGTACTTGCATAATTTTTACTTCATTATCAGAACTAACCTGCCACAGAAATATTCTGAAGTGTGTATTCTTGTGACACTCAAATGTTTAAACAAATTACAGTTCTGCAAACATTGAGGTACATCTATTTTTAGTGACAAAACAAAAATTAAAAATAATTTTACAAGTTGTCAGTTCTTAATCAAAGGCAATTCATGCTAGTGTCTTTAATACAATAGAATGGTCATGTATTTAACAACTAAATAAATTTCTTTCTGCAGTCTTATTTAAATGCTTAATTTCATTTTATCCACTGCTTCAGTGCAGACTGCTGAGCCACCTCTGGCTTCAAACAAGAGTCAAGTCTTCGGAGTTTTAGTTACCTGGAAAAGAACAATTTTTTAAAATATTTGACACTGAGTAAAGAACTCACATAGAATGAATTTAGTCCACCACCACATGCTCTTCATACAATGTTAAGTTACAAATTACTGCTTACTTTGGACAGTAACTGCTCTGGGAGGCGTACTATTTGCAATTGGAGCTGGTGTCTGTTGCATGTTTGTTGAGCTGTTTCTATTGCGGTTAGCTCCTAGTATCCCAGATCCTTGGCCTCTGAAGTTGTTGCGGTACTGACCTCTGTAACCACCTCTGTTGTAATAACCACGACCTCTAAATCCACCTCGGCGTGCCGATGCTACTCCAAATGTTTCTGAGTTCAGCTTACGTTCTGTCCTCCAATCTGTTCTTTGTGAACGCCTGAAACAATTTTTTTTTGCAAATTTAGCAACACAGATGTAATTGTGACTTACTTGCTGGGCAAGCAACACACACACAGCTATTCCATTTCACAACAGTTCAATAAATGTTGCCATGACATCAGACAGTGTAAAAGAAGAAATACTAACCTCATTCTCACTAAAGGTGGGTCATTTATCTTTTCATCAGAGTGGCCTGCACTTTAACATTTCCCAATCTATCCTCTCTTCCCCAACCGAGGAGCTTTTAATCCCTAAAGCTGGGTTCGTGTCAGTTTTACTTGTATACATATACGGCAGTATTGCAGTTTCGTTTCCTGATGGAAAGTCCTAGCCAGAAGTTAATCCATAATCTCATCAAAATGTTAAAACACTTTATTTTAATGCAAGACTCATTGTCTTTCACCACAGGGTTATTAGAATCTCTTCTGAAAGTATCCCTTCTACCTCACCTCCACCTTCTGTTTCTGACATTTAATTTTTTTTTATCTCCTTCATTCAAACATTGTTGAAGAATATGTATAGGTCATTGGCCATGAAACCTTATTGTAACTTACTCTAGTCAGAATATGATTAAGTGCAGAATTAAGTTAACTGGCAAGGAGATCCACTTCATTTTATCCAAATTCACTGATATACCTGACCTCATTCACTACTGTGATCAGTTTATTAACAAACACTATCTGATGAGAAGTATCTGGTATCAGAAGAGCTTTTGTGAAGTCTTGAGGTTAAAGTTTTTCTAATTACAAAACAGCCTCTCCAACTATTACATTTTAATCCACTACCAACACCTACATTTGAATTCACTACGAACACCTTTTAGAAAAGGATTCTAGTGCACATTGAAGTCTTCCATTATCTTCCTATCTCTAGAATACGATATCAGAAGAAATAGATCTGTCTGTATAGAAAGATGTGAGACTGTTGTGCTGGCAGCGGAGCAGCAGTAACAGCTGAATGTTTCCAGTAAGAGAGCTCGGTGACTTCGAAGGTTGACTGGTTGCTGTGTCACATGAGTAACAAATCCATCAGGGATGTTTTAATCCTTCAAAAGCTGTCCAAGTGAACAACTGGTGATTTCACTTAAGTGTGAAAGTTAAGAAAAACACAGCTAAACAAAGACCAGGCAGGCTTCATGTACTGATGGACAGGGACTGTTAAGCATTGCTGAGGATGCTTGTAAAAACCTGCATGAAGTTAGTGGACGGAATCAGCCTACTTCCGAAGGGCTACTAACAGTCCAGCTACTAATTGTGCATGTGGAGTTACAACAAATCTGGTACAATGATCAAGTAACTCTTCTGTACCTTACACATTTGTTTAGTTGGTACATTAAAAGGGCGTGTAAGCCGACAAGGAAAAAAGGTCTCAATTTTTATAGGATTTCCTGTGTAAAAGTACACCTTTTCCACAGTGAAAACATTTTCTCTGTGTTCAGTGACAGTATACTTTCACTCAGGACTGTAGAACTTGTCAATCATTGAATGGTTAATGTTCTATACACTGGCGTGTAACTTCCCAGCATTTTACAATACGGAAACAAAGAAAAGGACATTTTGGAAAGATCTTTGATGTGCAGCAACATGTACGCTGCACGTTTCTGTATTATGAAATTATATCTTCCAATTCCAGGAAACATGGCACATTAGTTTCCAAAGCACTGAAATCAAGGTTGCAAAGCGCTTTTATGAGCCAATCATAGCTCATGTCATGTGATCTTGCCAGCCAATGACAGCAGACATTCAGAGCATAGGACACATGATCTCAGCCAAATAGTGTAATCACTTAAGTAGTGTTAACACAAAAATAGGGAAAGTTAATGGTTTAAATTAAGCTCAGCTTTCACATATAATGTTGGTCATTTTTGCATGTGTTATGCTTGACGATACGTCACGCAAATGTGCAAGTAAAATCTTAAATAATGACAAATGTCTGGTCTCCAGGGCTCTAAATTTTTCTAAGTGTCTGGTCCTCAAAATTTTATGTCAGAATGAAACAAATTGTGATTTAACAAATTCATCACACCTTCTCACACTTAACATATTTCATCTTGCATAAAATGAAATTTAAGTAAGGCTTTTCAAACCACCATTCACAACATTTTCCTGCAACCTGTTAGAAATAGGTTAGTTTCAGAATTTGCCAGACTGCAGCACATACCAGACGTTACTGCACACGTGCAGGTACGATGACGTTACTCTGTATGTTTGTACATATGAAGCAGTAAGAGCTCTTACATTATGTCATAAAATAGACAGGACATTAGAAGCTACTCCAAGAGCATCATAATTTCATAAACCACACTAAAATGCATAATTCAGTTTGAAGTGCACATTTATATGTCCAAATTCACTATGAAGTAGCCTTCAACCAGATATTAAGCTTTTCAGTGTGGTTTTTGGGATGTAAAATTACTTTGAGTATCAGTTCTGTATTCTCATGTTGGTTCTGTATTATAGCATAAAGCTGTATGTGCCACAAGAAGAAAGTTTGCACTTAAAATTCAGCGAACCATTGAAAATAGCCATTAGTGTGGAATAGAGAACTTCGTTTCAAATAAACTGACTGTCTCAACAGGAAAGATCAGTAGAAGTCAAATTTAGTTAGCAAACCAACAAAGATAACCTCATTGTTCTGCAAGGGAATTAATGCTCGAGAGTCAAAAATGTGGAAATAAAATAAAACCGAGAAACAAATTTTAGCCTTTCACAATTATGTGAATGTATTTTAAATCACTTGCTAGTGCCCAGCAACAGAAATACATTTTGTTTTCATTTGATGTGAGAGGTTGAAATAAAGAGGAAACAGCAAAAATCACTAAACGTGAATACTCATGTGGAGACTGTACCCCCTTCCCACTACAACTCTGACTGCTCTGCGTATGCACAGGTCTGGCAGGTAGGGTGAACCAAGAAAATTTTTCCGGGTTGCATCTGGCAGCTTATTGCTACTGGCAATACAGTTAATAGCCACACTTCAAGTAACCAGGAACAGAAGGTACTGCTCATACACATCTACGCATAAGCCCACTGGCAACAGCTGAGAAACCTAATGTAAACAATTGTTATGTCACGCTCCTCAGGAGGAGGTTGCTGTTACGAAGCATTGTACTGTCTTCGTCATAAAGCCTTTGACACATTTTGCTGTTGGCAGAAGCTCATGTGTGTACTGTTTTTGTTGTAAATGGCACATTTCCTTTGCAACTTAGGTTTTATTTTGTTTTTTCTCTGGTTTATGTTATATTGCTGCAGTATTATTCTGCAGTAGTGGGAAACAGTAACATTCTTTCTTAGAGTATCAGTTTTTACCAGTCAAAATAAAAAAATAACCAAAAACTCAAAACACCAAAAAATTCCCAGAATTCTAATAAGTTGAAGAGGGTTTTCCCAGTTTTCTCCCAGATTTCCCGGGGCATGTAAACCCTGTTTAATTAGTGTCAAGAGTGACGGTGGATGATTCCAAGAAAGTTATCTGGAGTGATAAATGAAGTCATAAACTGTGGCAACGAAAGGGTTCGAGTTGGCAAATGCCTGGAGAGTATTACCTCCCGTCATGTGTAGTGCGAACAGTGCCGTACATGAGGATTATGTTACAGTATGGGGTGTTTCTTGCAGTCAGGGTGTGGTTCTTTTGTTGTGCTTAAGGGAATACTGAATGTGAAAGGATACAATCACATTATACAACACTGTACTGCACACAATCTAGAACAGTTCAGAGACAACTGTACGAGCATGCACCCTGTTGAAGCAGCATCTGTGAGGCAACAGTTTGTTGACAATAATATTCCTGCCATGAACTGGCTCCCCAAGAGTCCAGATCTGAACCCAATGCAATAACTTTTGAATGACTGGATTGAGGGGCTTAAAGAAACCAAGGTACAAGTTGCTTCTTTCAAAGAAACTATTGACAATAATCTGAAATCCACATTTCAGTAAAAGGGCGTTATCAAATATAGAGTAATACAAAACCCTAGTGTTTCGAACAACTTTTGAGTCAGAATAGAATTATCTTTACATCTTACTTAAAATACATAATCTTATTTTTAATCACTAACACAAGTCACTTTTTTATCTGATAAAAGTCACACAAAAAATTTGTATAAGTGAGACAGTTTACCCTTTCTTTAAGCAGCAGCTCCTGAAAGTTTGGTTTCCAACCAGTTGAAACACAACTAATGTCACTCTCCGATTTCAGCTGACTGCAGTGTTTTGCTTTCATGATGGCTGGTGTGAAGAATCTAGGCTTCCATAGGAATGCAGATGAGAACTGTAAGGATTCCTTTGCCACTCCTGGATAAATACGAAGGAAACTGGCCCAAAACTCTTCCAAGCCCATTTGTTACAACTATTCTTTTCAGCACTCTAATTACATTTCAATTGGACTGCAGCCTCTTATTTCATTAAGAGGTGTATGCACATTAATTTTTAAGAGTGAGCTTGGTAATAGATGTGAACCTAACACAGTTGGTACTCCATCAGTGTAAATTCTCTTAACTCTGTCCAAAAAGAAACTATTTTTAACAAAAAATTCATTAACAATAGGAAATATATCAAAACCTTCTGATGTTGCTTTTAAGTTTTTAGGAAACTATAGTCCTTCCACTGTTTTCTTCTTGTCCACAAATTGGCATTATACTATGAAATGACGTCATTGAGCTGTGTCAGTAGAACTGTCACACTGCAAAGCAAGAAACTGAGACCTCAGTCTTAACTAGCAACTCTTTCACATTCTGGGCCATTTCTTCAAACCTACATTGTATACTGATGTTTGTAAGAGTTCTCATCTGCTTTCATTATATTTTTCAAAAAAATTTGGCTGCTTTAAGAATGGAAGGTTTGATATTAACATCTCACCAACAGCAGGTAGCTTTGTTTTCCTGTTATAAGAGAACTTAGTATGATTATTTAGCAACTCATGTTTGAAGGACCTAACGGAGTCTAATTTCATGTGATTTAAAGAATTTTTTCCAACAAAATCTTTACATTTAGTTTTCAATTGAAGGTGTGCTGCACTGTGTCATTACTCGAGACATTATGAAACAACACACTGTAGGAATCTATTAATTACTTTTTCAACATAAATTGATACCCAACATTCATATATTCTTTTAGGAGAGTATGTTCATTATACCTTCTTTATTTAGGAGCTATTTTTAATCATTGTAAAAAACCAATAAAAATATTGTCTACAGAGCAGAAGTAGTATAGTACTGTTACAAATGCAGATTTCAGACTGAAGGAGGCCTTTTCAACGTAACTTGTGATACGTTAGACGAAGCTGATGCTGCCAACTGTAAAACAAAGTGTGCTCAATAACTATAGTAAGAACAAGATTTTTTACTGGTCAGACCACGTGCTTCTGTTTTCATCTGAGCTGTCTGCACCTCTAACACAGGGGAATCTTATCTGCAGAGTTAAGTATGTGGTGTAGCATCTTTATGATGGTCCCCTTGAGACCTTCACAATACTGGCCAAGGTACTTTATTTACCTGAGTATAAGTTTATCCCGAATGTAGGACAACTTCCCTTTTCTGAGGAGACTCTTTCAGAAAAATTTAACGTTCTGACTAATCAAAATTACAATCTTTTATTGACCTAAGCTATCTGCCTAAAGTTACCATTACACCTATTCTAAAATTAGGCCATTTATTGGTTATCTATGTTTCGATAATAAAAGGAGAAAAATAAATAGTTTACATTAACTTTTATCTTCACTGCCTCTTGTTTAGCCTGTCATCTGTAGAACCACTCTTGTTAATCGTCATCGCCGTCATCCTAATAGGGCACGGTTGAACTTATCTTCATAGTTTCTTCCATGTATGTTGCGATTCTATTTTTACACATAGCGCATTTCACTTCTATACTAACATGGGACTATTAGAATTTCTTTTGGTACAAAAACACATTGCCTGCCTGTTACTATCTCATGGGCTGTGTGGAAACAGCAGCTGACACACCCCATATATTTTACATCATACCTCACAGTGAGTATTAACAACATTACTGTGTGAAACACTGAAGTACACCACTGACTCCTGTCTACACTTACCTCCTGCAGATCGGAAATGGCATGAACAGTGAAGTAAAGAGGTGCAATGGCAAGAAAAAGTGACTGAAGTAGTAGATGTGAGAGAGTAAGTTTCAGGCAACTTCTTGGAGTAGTTGGTCAATAGGAGTGGAAATTCTTTCAGTGGGAGCACAATACGCAGTTAGAATTGTGTATCTAAGACTGTTGACTTAGTGGATTTTGGGGATCATGCAGAAGGTCGATGTGCAGGGTATCATCGGGCTGAGGAGAGGGAGCTGGGAGAGGTTCTGGAATGGGCCTAAGGATTCCAGAAGAGACTGCAGGTTATAGTGAATTGTGGAATGGGATCATGTCACCATACTGTGCCACTCGCCACTGGCTTAAGTACCTGTGAACCATATGCCTCACCCACACACATGCCATCCCTCCCTCCCACATTCCCAGCCAGCAAACCAGCTGCCTCACTCCAGGTCACTAGCTAGGCACCTCGATCCCTCCCTTGCCTCCACCCCCATCCCTCACCCCATCCAAACTGCTGAACTGCAATCCCAGCACCTAGCATCCAGCTGGAAATGTACATACCTGTACTCTAGCTCAACAAAGGATTTATTCCGAAACCTATTTGTTTTCTTTATCTTTTTATGTGCCCATCAATAACTTGACACTGTCCAGCTAGTGGTCTTCTGTCTTACATTTTTTGTATCAATATAAAAGACCGTATAATGAGTTGTTGCAGTTATGGACAATTTTCTCAGTATGAATATCAGTACTTTTTATATTAATGAAATTCTGACAATCATTTGCAGATTGCAAAAACAATATGTAAAAATTAAACTTAACTGCACTGAAAGTAGACAGCAGAGGTGGAAGAAGACTGCACCATAAGTATTGAGAGTGGGGTGTTTATGAGCAGGCAACTAATATGAAAGGAATGGAATGTGAAGTATCAGACTAACTCCTCAGGTATTCTGTTACTGTAGAACAGAACAAAAGGTGTGCAAAATTCTAGTCCAGATATCTCAATTGTATATTTACAGGTTCTTCACAATTTTCCTGCGTGCTGTGGCATGAAGAGTTTAATTTTAATGTAAAGACTCTTTGAGAAAGCCAGAACTAGTTTAGGGAACATTCTACCAGTTGCAACATTTTCATAAATTGTTGTCTCATGATTTATGCAGAAAACAAGATTCTACATTTCAGTGTTGACAATGTGTACAGAACTACATCACCTAAGTTGAACTTATAAATGAGCAGGAAAATTGCAACTTCAATTAAGAATTGGAGAGCGGAATGGAATATTTAATAAATGTAATGGATCTTCACTTGTCTTTGAAGTGATCATACAAGTAGTAGTAGTAGTAGTAGTAGATGTGGCACTTTAGACCGGTGTTAGCTTTCTACCGAACATTGCTGCATGAATGAAATATTTAGGGATTTACATATGGAGAGGGAGGAATGTTACAAAAGCGCATATAAACAGCAATATTAATTCTTTAAGCATTCTGCTGCTGTAGATGCAAACACTTCAAACACTCTTTAGCCTGTTTTTGATCACTGCATGTTTTTGGTTGCTCCTGAAGTCAAATTGTAGAAGTAATTTAAGAAATTTCTCCCTTGCACTGATAATCAGGTTCTCCAAATTGTCCTACTAGGTTTTAAGGAAGATATCTATTAGAATGTGTTCCATATTCAAGAGCTACCTGAAGAAAGGCAAATGTGGCATTTTGTTGGAGGTCATTGTAAAAGCTTCATGGCTGACTGCCTCTGGACTATACCGAGAGCAGGTATCATTTTAAACTTGATAATGTTACTTGTAAAACTGCCTATAGTTAATCTGTTACCCTCCGCCACACACTGTCAGGTGGCTTGCGGAGTATGGATGTAGATGTAGATGAACTTACCCTTTACTTCTCTCTACTGCTTCACAGCTTATATTGTCGAAGAAAGACTTTGATCGGTCATAATACACTTCATGTTCTTCTTCCGTCTCACCTTCACCAATTCCAGTCTCATTTCCAGAATCATCTTTCTTTTCTGCATCACCATTCGCTTTTCCATCACCTGCAATGACAGGTTCTGAATCTGCTGTAACATTTACAATGTCATATTTCAGCAGATTTTTCTACAGAACACTACCTGTCACACTCTTAGTTGGCTCTGAAACTATCATAGTTAAGCAAAGCATTTCAAAATTTTAAAAATAAGAAAAAACACACACACACACACACACACACACACACACACACACACACACACACACACACAAACAAAACAAAGCATTCACAGGCATATCTAAGAACTAATTTTAACAAACAAGGGAACTGAACACAAGCTTTTTGTTACATGAAATAAAGTATACAGCATAAATAAATTCAACTGAAGAAAAATAGCTAAGAAGCATTTAAATATTTAATAAAACTAGACAAAACTACAACAATAGTGGCATCCTGTAAATGGATCTTTTGTCAGGCATCAGCAATGAAAAGTATGTAGTACCTATCTGGAACTATTCCAGCAATTTTTGTTACATGAGCATACTATATCTTTAAAAACCAGTTTCATGGGTGTTGATTCTGAACAGGACACACATTTTACTCTTCCCATGCTCATTTTGCCTAAGTTTAGGTCCATAATTTTTGTATGGGGGCAAAGTGCAAGAAGTAATTGAAGCAAACACTAACTTCCCTTTTTCTTAATTCAACTTATATACTGAACTCACAGTAACAATACTGTAAATTTCTCACTAGCCATATCATGAATGTAAAATTATAGAGATTAGAGCGCGCACAGAGGCTTTCAGACAGTCGTTCTTCCCGCGAACCATACGCGACTGGAACAGGAAAGGGAGGTAATGACAGTGGCACGTAAAGTGCCCTCCGCCACACACCGTTGGGTGGCTTGCGGAGTATAAATGTAGATGTAGATCAATTTTATTATTCTAAAAACCTTAAAATTTGCTCCTGCAATAGTAAATTAATTTATTTTTACCATATTAGTGAAATAAAATATCTTGCCAACATTCCTCCCCAAATTCAGAAAACAAAGTGGAATTCAGGTATTGTGAAGTTTCACTGTTGAGTTCATTGGCTTACATCCCTTTCACTGTAATTTTCTTCAGCTTCTTTCCCTTGGAGAGTCTTAATTTTTCGTTTTATCATTAATATTAAAGTTCTGAAGATTTCATTTCTCTCCTACCCAAACCTCACAGCTCATATGCTGGGTTGTGTCTTAAGTTAGTTTGATTTGCTCACACGTACCATCTGTAGTGCCAAAACACCCTGCACCTGCTGTGCCCCCCAGGATAACACAGCTGCCCAACTGCCCCTACAGCAGAGGTCCACAACCTGACTTGACACTGGATATGTCTGTGTGTAGGCCTGACATTCAATGGAACAGCGTGATGGTGTTTAGAAGCTATGGTAAGCAAGAACGATAAAATTCCCAACATCTTATGTTGTTTTACTATCATAAGGTGAAAACTGCCTACAATGCCACAATATGATTTGTGCTGCATACAGGAACAATGCAGTAACAGCTCAATCATGCCAAACGTGGTATAGTCAATTTCGAGCTGGTAATTTCCCCCTAAACAGAAACCTCTATTTGGACGGCCAGTGGTTATGGACATGGTACAGCTTATTGACATGACAATGCTCCATGAATGATAGCGTGGGCGTTGGCAGAGGAGCTCTTTCACTCTTGCTACTGTAGCCAGGAAATTCAGGAAGCTGGGTTACATAAATACTTGCAATGTATGGGTTTCTCGCGAACTGAGTGAAGCGAATTTGATTTAGTGTGTGTTTATCTGCAACTCCTTAAGGAGACAATCAGAATGCTCCTTTCCTGGAGCACCTGGTAACTGGTGATGGGAAGTGGATTATGTACAACACTGTTCAGATGAGTAAATCAAGGCACAAAACAGGGCAGCCACCACTATCAGTTCCTAATTCAGGACTGCACCTGAGGTAAGATTTGCCATCCATCTGGTGAGATTGTGGAGGCATCCTGTACTTTGAACTTCTTCCGAATGAGATTATCACTTCCAAGAAACACAGTTCACAATTTTATCGTCTCAAGGCGGCCACTGATAAATGACTGGACTTTAAACGTTATGTCGTTAACACAACACCACACCACACACCTCTATAGTGACCTGCATTCTTTTGAGTGGGATGTGCTACCCCAAAAAATTGTACTCACCCGACACTGCCCCATCCCAGTCATCTTTTCTGCTCCCGACAGTACTTCCTAAATGGTAAACACGTCACCTTGAAGGACACACACACTTTGGAAGAATGACGTTTATAAGCTCCCTGAGAAATGGATATATATAGTCTATAACAATGGTGTACACAACAGGAAATAAATGGTTTGTTTACAAAACCGATCTACTTTATTTAGTTACATTGTGCAAGACCTTGGATGTGATGTGAGTAAGCAGACAGGCCTCGAACAATCTGTTGTAGCTGTGCTGTGGAGTTAGGTTCTAGGGCATCTTTGTGACTGCACTATAATACAAAGCAAATTAACTTACGAGACAACCCAATAGTAATGTTCTCACTCAGATGCCTGAAATGTATGTACATAATGATTTGGTTGTTTAGTTGAAGGCAAGGGATGAAACAACGAAGTTATCAGTCTTTCAGACAAGGGTCCTTTCATCTGGATGTTCAAAGGCTGTGTGGTCATATGAGAATGTATGTAGCAGTGGTGGAAGTGTGGTCCTGAAGGCAATACAAATGTTGCAGATTGAGTCAGTATGTAGACTAGAGCAAACAAATGGTCTCACAGCTAAGTGAGGCATGAGAAACCCCACCTATATTCGACCCCTACCTACCGATTAAGGTTGAAGACAGCTGCAGAATAAAGAGACCATGAAATGCAGGGAAGTAAAAGGGAAGAGGCTGAAAATGTAATGGACATTAGGTGGATTGTGGAGGAGGAGGAAGAGGAAGAGGAGGAGGAAGCCAGTTGTGGTGGTGGTGGAGGAGGAAGAGGAGGAGGAAGAGGAGGAGGAAGCCAGTTGTGGTGGTGGTGGAGGAGGAAGAGGAGGAGGAAGAGGAGGAGGAAGCCAGTTGTGGTGGTGGTGGAGGAGGAAGAGGAGGAGGAAGAGGAGGAGGAAGCCAGTTGTGGTGGTGGTGGAGGAGGAAGAGGAGGAGGAAGAGGAGGAGGAAGCCAGTTGTGGTGGTGGTGGAGGAGGAAGAGGAGGAGGAAGAGGAGGAGGAAGCCAGTTGTGGTGGTGGTGGAGGAGGAAGAGGAGGAGGAAGAGGAGGAGGAAGCCAGTTGTGGTGGTGGTGGAGGAGGAAGAGGAGGAGGAAGAGGAAGAGGAAGAGGAAGAGGAAGAGGAAGAGGAAGAGGAAGAGGAAGAGGAAGAGGAAGAGGAAGAGGAAGAGGAAGAGGAAGAGGAAGAGGAAGAGGAAGAGGAGGGCAGTTGTGGAGGAGGAGGAAGAGGAGGAGGGCAGTTGTGGAGGAGGAGGAGGAAGAGGAGGAGGGCAGTTGTGGAGGAGGAGGAGGAAGAGGAGGAGGGCAGTTGTGGAGGAGGAGGAGGAAGAGGAGGAGGGCAGTTGTGGAGGAGGAGGAGGAAGAGGAGGAGGGCAGTTGTGGAGGAGGAGGAGGAAGAGGAGGAGGGCAGTTGTGGAGGAGGAGGAGGAAGAGGAGGAGGGCAGTTGTGGAGGAGGAGGAGGAGGAAGAGGAGGAGGGCAGTTGTGGAGGAGGAGGAGGAAGAGGAGGAGGGCAGTTGTGGTGGAGGAGGAGGAAGAGGAGGAGGGCAGTTGTGGTGGAGGAGGAGGAAGAGGAGGAGGGCAGTTGTGGTGGAGGAGGAGGAAGAGGAGGAGGGCAGTTGTGGTGGAGGAGGAGGAAGAGGAGGAGGGCAGTTGTGGTGGAGGAGGAGGAAGAGGAGGAGGGCAGTTGTGGTGGAGGAGGAGGAAGAGGAGGAGGGCAGTTGTGGTGGAGGAGGAGGTGGAGGAGGAGGAGGAGGGCCTAAAACAAGAAACAGGGTTTGGCAGAAAAATGAAGCAAACAGCCTGAAAGCAATTTGACCAGAAGAAATGATGGATGACTCTTCCAGCGAAGGAGGCAGGATTGAATGTTCCATGACCAAGATGTCTCAAATACCAACCACTATGCCACTGCCCCAAAGGTAGTTAAAAAAACTGCATCTGAGAATAAAAGCCACTGTCACTGATAAATCTGAGAACAGTTCAGTTTTCATGAGTTGCCAACCAACATGAGAGGCAATAGTTTTGGTAAATGATGGTTAGCACAGAACCTTGAGGAGGGGGCCAGCCATCAGGAAATGAGCTGTGGCCAGTTAGGTTTCACAAGCACATTGTGGGGATGCCTTGTTACCTAGAATTGTTAGTGACTTGGTCAACAGTCTCCAGGCCAATGACAAAGTATTAAAAAGGCATCAAGGGAGGCCAGCGTATCAAAATGGAGGGTTCTTTCATGAGTTCCTGACCAGCGTGAAATGAAAAGCATAACCTGTCCTAGCCAGGCTTTAGAACTATCAGCATAAAAGATTGCAGTAACCTTATACTCCTTATGAGTGAAGCAACAAATGGTGGTAGATTATGGGGGTGACATTTTGTCCCCCTGAAACAGATCGTCCTAATTCTTGGCCTTGGTACGAACCAAGCAAGGTGTGCAACAAAACACTGGAATTACATTCTAACATGGGTACGATTAGGCCCTGGCAGAGGACTGAGGTGCAATTCCACCTGAGGGCAGGTGTCAGGTGGTCTATGTCCTTTTACAGAAAAAGGAAAGTATAAGTTTGATGATCAGGAAATTGTCAAATGTTAATTGCCTACGTGGGGAATAGTTTCTATAATCTGAAGAGGGAAGGTCCCACTTCGGTGAAGAGACCACAGGAGAAGTCCACAAGACACCAGTGGTCAAACTTTGCAATGGTGGACTGAGTAACAATTTTGAAGCCGAAGGTGCCACTGAGCCACAAAAATTAAGACTGAGGAAATGAAGCCACTGAGTAACAGATGTATCATCAAATTGTGAATGTAATCAACCCCGTACCGTATTGTGAGATGAAGCACTGAACAGTTCATTATATAATTTGGCATGATGAGGGACGAAGTAAAGAACTGTCTTCAATTTCTCACTTAAGCATCCAAGATGATGTCATGTGAGACTGATGCCTTTGCAATGTAGGTCTCCAGACATTCAACAAGAGTTATCAGTACAGATACCATCCTGAAAGGGGAGATCCAGTAGAGTTTTGGATCTTTAGTACAAACCAAGCAAGGTGTGCAATACCCACAACTGGGATGAAGATACATACGCTCCTAGAGAAGAAATTTAACATCTTGGTCCACCATAGAGCTGGCAATGGAGGGGACCTGTAGAAAGGGGAAAAGCAGTTCCAACAGCATAGTAGATGGAATTTGAAATCTTGCATAACCTCGTCAATAGAGTGTGACAAGTGGGGGCGGAGGTAACAGCAGGGCATACTATTGCCAGTTGGCTCTCCAAAGTGCCCAATGTGGTCACCTGTCTGTCAGACAGTGGAAAGTAAGCAACAGGATCACCAGAAACTAGCAAAGATTGTCATATAGAGACAAATGTAGCAAAGCCATGAGAATGGGAGAAGAGACTGTTAGTTAAATAGATGGAAAGGACCCATAGGTAGCACGAAGTGAGTAAAGTGCCATGATTTAAAAGAGAAAGGTCATGGTCATTCTATACAAATTTCTTACCAGACAAGGGATACTTTCCCAGAGGGAATGGGGTGCACTGAATGATTATGGGTGTCCCCATTGAAGTGTCCTAATTTTGTGACAAGACAGCCACATCAAAACGGCCATTACTGCAATTTGATACATTTTGTACACTGAACATCCAGTGCCACCTATTTCAATCAACAGCTCTTCCCATGAGCACCACCCAGCCACAGCAAATGTCTGGCACGATGGCCACTGCCAGGAGTCTTAATGCCCCAAGGAGGCAGGCATTTACTTCTTGGCAGGTATGGGGAGCTGGCAGGTCAGGCTCATCAGTGCGATTCCTACACTTTTAAAGGGTCCAAATTGAAAGGCACATATTGACACCACCATGTCTGGCTATTGCATTGGTTGTGTAGTGCATAGGGAGTCCACACTGGTAATGTACACAGGTAATCGTTAACATTACAGGCAGTAGGTACTAAAAGTATTCCCCAATCGAGCCACACTGAAGGAAAGATTTGGCAAGTTGAGGTCAAACAGCCTGAATGGGACCAAAAATTACTTCCTCCATGCTCGCCATGCACATATTCACTGAGGAGTCTTGAGCCCTCTGGGGGGTTGTCGTCTAATGCCGCATTGCACTGATCTGTTCTGTGCAAGACTCATCCCTACACGACTATTGGAACATATTCCCTTTGGAAACTGCTCACTTTAATGAAGTATGTCTCCCTCTCTACAGTTTTACCCTCAACCCTCTCATTGCTTTTATCTTTAGTGTGAATCCGAAACTCTTATTTTCTCAACTTTACTGCAACTGTGTTGCATGTATGCAACAATAAAATACGGCAGACACTAAATAATAATTGAAATATGCCCATAAACAAATCAAAACTGAATGATAAATGCACCTATTAAGGGAAGCAGACAGGAATGATTTCTACTGAGCTGTTGCATGTTACATTGTATCTTTTCCCAGCTTCTCATGTTTTATCAACTGCTGAATGTTTAAAATGGAGCAGGGAGTGGTGGTAAATTAAAGCAAAATCTTCATACTTACCAGATATGACAGCAAGCTGTGAACTGGTAGTAAGTAAACAGAATTATTTTAAGAGAGCCAGTAAAGACAAACAGATACACTTGAGATTGCTTACTCCTTTAACAAGGGAAGGGGAGTGAGTGAAAGATTCTGGGCAAAATGAATGATGTGTAACAGGGTGTATACGCAGACAAGGAAAAAATTCCCAGATTTTCCCGTTAAAAATACACTTTTTCCCAGGTGAAAAAACACTTTTTCCGCATTAAGTGACAGTATTTTTCCCTCAGAACTGGAATACTTATCAATCCTTTGAATGATTATGGTTTAATACACGGGTGTAGAATTTCCCAGCACTTTAGAAAATGAAACTCTGGGAAAAAGGCACGTTTTGGAAATATCTGATGTGCAGCAACATGTACGCTGCGTATTTTTGTATTACGAAAGTATACATTGGAATTCCACCAAACACCACATGTTACTTCCAAAATCACTCAAATCGAGATTGCAATGCACTTTTTTAAGCCAGTCGTAGCTCATGTCACGTGATCTCGCCAGCCGATGGCAGTGGATATTAAGAGCATAGGACACATGATGTAGTCAGCCAACAGCATGAACAAACAGGGAAAGTTAATAGTTTAATATACGTAGTGTTGCGACAATAAAAGCAAATCTTTCAAATGTTGGTCTCTAAGGTTAATAAGCTGCAAAAGAAGCTAAGCTTTGCAATATAATGTTGATCTTTATTGCGCATTACGCTTAAGATATATCACACAAATGTGGCAGTAAAATTTTTAATAACAACGTAAATGTCCGATCTTCAGAGTTCGAAATAATTCTAAATGGCTCGTCATGAAAGAGTTGATTTTTAAATGAGAGTCAAACACGCTCTCATTTAATAAATTCATGGTACATTCTCGCACACAGTTCAACTTATGTGAAAGGATATTTACTTTGAAAGTAATGCTTTCCAAACCACCATTAGCAATATTTTCCCGCGACCTGCTAGAAATAGGTTCGTTTCAGCAGTTGCCAGACAGCGCAGATAACAGGCGGCACCACGCTTGCGAAGCTGTCATGACATAGGAAGCCCGTATGTACGTACGTGTAAAATATTGAAAGATTATACATTACGTCTTAAAAGAAACACGACATCAGAGGATACTTCAAGATCATCGGAATTGCGTGAACTGTACTAAAATGTACACATTTGAAGTTCATACTTAAAGTGCACATTCTAGAAGATGAAAACGTGCACTTGAAATGCAGTGAACAGTTGAAACTAGCCAGTACTGTGGTACTGTGGAATAAACAATTTGTTTCAAATATATGGACTGCCTCTGCGGAAAAGGTTAATAAAAGTCAAATTTCTTTAGCAGACAAAAAGAACATTGTTCTGCAAGGTGATTAATGCTAGACTGTCAGAAAGGTGGAAATAAAATCTGAAACTAATAACATATTTCAGCCTTCTGTAACTACGTGAACATATTTTAATTCACTTGCTAGCTCCCGGCTACAGATATCCGTTTTGTTTTCATTTGACATGAGTAAACAAACAGGAAACAGCAAAATCACTAAATGTAAATACGGGTCACGTGGAGACTACCCACTATAACTCAGACTGCTCTGTGCAACAGCCCCCGGACCTACATTATTTGCTAACCGGTCCAATAATACATAAAATTGGATTTTCAAAAATATGTTCATCTTGTAGTGCACATCTTTTTGTGAAGTCTGAAACATAAAACGTGTTCAAGGAAATGTAAGACATGTTATTTGGTCTTAAGTGTGCCAAAGGGCAGTGCAGGGCAGGGCAGTGCAGTGCCACGCCTCTTCATACAGCATTCTTCTATCGCACGTCACTGTATTTCGCGCTCTGTGGGATTGAAACGTGTATATTTTGTAATGGATGCCATCAAACTATATTCGGGACAGTGTAAATTGAAATGTCCTGTGGTGCCTTTCCTGCTCCCAGTCTGCCAGTTGGCAGCCTGCCCCTCTTTAAAACATCTAGCAATTAATAGTGGATGGGATTATTTGTAACTGGGAGAACAAGAACTCTCCAGAAAATTTGCACTCTTCATTGCCTATTAGCTAATAACTTGCCGTTTTGTGTGGCAAAATTAAATATAGGATACATAAAACCAATACAGACAAGAGACAAGCAGGAACGTACAAATTTCTTCAATCCTTAGCTCCTAGCATTTTTTTTTCTCTAATCTTGCTACAGCTTTACATGGTGTGCTTTACTTTCTGTGAAAGAAATTTATTACCTCAAAGTTCGTCAAACGTTTTGCTACATGAAAAATGTAAATGTCGTTATCTAATACTGAAAAAGCTGTTAATACAAATAATACCCAAGACTGGTGTGGTTTCTCGATTTGAGTACGTCTATTTTGTCACTGTCTGCTAGATAAAATAAAATAGGCCTTTCTAATATTGCAGCAATTTTGTAACACACGTCAAACGAGACACTTTTGGCACAAATGTTCATTTTTATAACATGACAGAATATAATTCACGAAGCACCAATATAGAATGCCTATTAGGCCTACTACAAGCAAAAAGCTTTATGTCAGAAAATAGTTTCACATTTCATTCATACGCACCAGTTTCTCAAGCATGAGCTCTAAAAGCAGTATTACAAAATTTTTATATAAATTTGGAATCTTTTTATTCTTCCATAATTTGCTTGTAGTCTCCATTTCTTCTTCCTCGTTATAACGAACAATGTTGTCATCACCAATTCTGTAGCTATTCCTGCCATTGTCAAAATTTGTTCGTCGATTGACTTCACAAACCCTACCAGAATCACAGGTTCAGTCATCCCACAATTATTGTCTGGTTAGGCATTATTACATGTTCGCAAAACATGTTTTCCGCGTTACTTCTATAATAGAACTTGAGCGACTGATAGCTGGGGACTGTACAACTGGTCCTTACTAGCGTAGCGATCTGGCCAAAAATTTGTCAAAATTTAGTTTTCTTGGATACACCTAGAAGAAAATATGTAATCTTTCTCAGCTGTTATTCCCGTCAGTCGTTTATTTCCATTCTGGTAGTCTGAATCTATGGATTTCGCTAGTAATTATAAGAATGCTGATCATTCTCAAACCCAATCAACCGCATAATCAGACAGCTATTGGCACTCGTCCATTCGGCATTACTCTGCTCAGCTCATGTAGGCCTGTTCCCTTTCGTCTGCGGAAAGTTTATTTCTAGATGCGACGAGGATTCTCCCGACAGGTATCACATACACTATGCACGAATATAAAAATCATCTAATGATTCATTCAGAAACCAACTTAAAACGTGTTCAAAAACCGACAGGGATGCGTTTCAAAATCATATGAACAACAGACCAACGGGCACTGGATGGTAGGCGCTTTGTTAAACAAGTTTTTCTTCCTCAAGAATATGAATCTGGCGCCCCCTTTTCCCGGCAGCATCTAGCTGCTGCTTCCACAGCTAACAGCCACATTCCTGTAGCCAGAAGTGGGAGAACTGCGCATGCACACGAGCCCACTCATAACTGCTAAAACCAATCTAACGAACAGTTGTGACTTCATGCTCATCGGAGGCAATTTGTTGGTATGTAGCACTGCATAGTCTTCCTGAAGCCTGCGACACATTTTGCTGTTAGCAGATGTTTGCATGAGCACTGTGTGTTGCTGTTTTATATGGCGCATTTCCTTTGCAATTTAAGTTATTTTCGGTTTTCTCTCTCGTTTATGTTTTATTGTTGAAGTAGTATTCTGCAGTAGCGGGATACAGTAATATCCTCTGTTGGAGTATCGGTTCTTACCAGTCAAAATTACACAAATGTAACAGAAAAGTGGAACAATGAAAAATTCTCGGAATTCTAAAAAATTCCTGGGTTTTTCCCAGTTTCCTCCCAGACGAAAAAAAATCCCAAGTTTTTCTCTATCTCCCAGTTGTCCCGAGTCGTATACACCCTGGCTTGAACTCGAAAAAAATAGTTGAAAATAAAGGAAGTTTAAATATGATAATGTTGTGCTTAGCAACTGTATGCATTATGATTTCCGTCACTGTTCAACAACAACACCAATGCAAGTGTAGAAGCTGGCAGAGAAGAAGAAAGTTTTAAATTAGCTGAAGGAGTAAACAATCCCAAGCAGTAACAGGAGCCGGCCGAAGTGGCCGTGCGGTTAAAGGCGCTGCAGTCTGGAACCGCAAGACCGCTACGGCCGCAGGTTCGAGTCCTGCCTCGGGCATGGATGTTTGTGACGTCCTTAGGTTAGTTAGGTTTAACTAGTTCTAAGTTCTAGGGGACTAATGACCTCAGCAGTTGAGTCCCATAGTACTCAGAGCCATTTGAACCAGTAACAGGAAAATAGCAGATGCTTCTTTTTAAAAAACAATGCAGAAATGTTATGAAGTGACAACAGTTTCACCGTGACCTGCCAAGTAACTCTGTATTAGGCAAAGAATCACAAATTCTTTTGTGAAACACTATATTCATTATGACAAACACTAAATACAGTATATTCAAAATAAAACTCCCTGGCAGTTTAGAACTGTGTCCCAGACAGACCTGAAGTTGCTGTCTTCACCACCGAACTGACTCAGCCATCACAGCCTAATTCACGACATGCTCTCACATTTTTACTTTCACTAATACCTTCTCTCCTACAATCACTGCTCCACCCATCTACGATTAACTGCTTCTGGAATGGGAGAAAGTTCGTTTGTATAGTCAGCTTAGTGTCACACTTATCTAAACAAGTCCACATGCCTTTACACTGTTCAGCCATGTTAATAGGTATTGTATTTGCAACGACAAGGCACAACCTCTGCCAGATTAGAATTTGTGCTATGATTGTAGACTTAAACCATATCAGTGTCTTCCACAGTGGAACAATTTTCGAAGACCAAATTCAGTATTTCAGCTTCCTCTGTCATCTTTCATTTCATTGCCAGCATGGTCACTGAGCAACTGAATGGAAGACTTCTATCCAATCGCTGACTTTACAAATTGCCAGAATTTCTTAGAATTTTAGTTGCATTGTTCAGCAACATCTCATTTTCAAATTCACTGAATTCTCTCTCCGTCCACATCTGCTTCCTCATTGTTAACATGCTAATTAATCAGATAAAATGCAGTTTCTTCCCTATCATTTTTGCTAAGCAAAGCTTTTTCTTAACATTCCTTGTACAATCTCTTCACTGGTGCTCTAAATGTAACTTATGCCCTCTTCTATGTTGACCAATTTGTTACATTTGTATTTATTACTTGCTACGTGGTCGAAGATATTGCCCTCTTGAGTAACATCACTACCTGCTTCATATTTGAAACTAGTTTCTCCTGAATATCCATCCCTGGTACAACTTTTAACACTTGACTGTTATACAGGGTGTTCAGAAATTCCTATTATAAATTTATAGGACTTGTAAGGGGAGTAAGTGCATAATATTTTAAATAGAAATCCATGTCCAGAAACAAAGTTTTCAATTCAGATGTTTAACTCCTCCACCCCCCCCCACCCCCCCCCTGAACCATGGACCTTGCCGTTGGTGGGGAGGCTTGCGTGCCTCAGCGATACAGATGGCCGTACCGTAGGTGCAACCACAACGGTGGGGTATTTGTTGAGAGGCCAGACAAACATGTGGTTCCTGAAGAGGGGCAGCAGCCTTTTCAGTAGTTGCAGGGGCAACAGTCTGGATGATTGACTGATCTGGCCTTGTAACACTAACCAAAACGGCCTTGCTGTGCTGGTACTGCGAACGGCTGAAAGCAAGGGGAAACTACAGCCGTAATTTTTCCCGAGGACATGCAGCTCTACTGTATGATTAAATGATGATGGCGTCCTCTTGGGTAAAATAGTCCCCCATTCGGATCTCTGGGCGGGGACTACTCAGGAGGACGTCGTTATCAGGAGAAAGAAAACTGGCGTTCTACGGATCGGAGCGTGGAATGTCTGATCTCTTAATCGGGCAGGTAGGTTAGAAAATTTAAAAAGGGAAATGGATAGGTTAAAGTTAGATATAGTGGGAATTAGTGAAGTTCGGTGGCAGGAGGAACAAGACTTTTGGTCAGGTGATTACAGGGTTATAAATACAAAATCAAATAGGGGTAATGCAGGTGTAGGTTTAATAATGAATAAAAAAATAGGAGTGCGGGTTAGCTACTACAAACAGCATAGTGAACGCATTATTGTGGCCAAGATAGACACAAAGCCCATGCCTACTACAGTAGTACAAGTTTATATGCCAACTACCTCTGCAGATGATTAAGAAATAGATGAAATGTATGACGAGATAAAAGAAATTATTCAGGTAGTGAAGGGAGACGAAAATTTAATAGTCATGGGTGACTGGAATTCGTCAGTAGGAAAAGGGAGAGAAGGAAACATAGTAGGTGAATATGGATTGGGGGGAAGGAATGAAAGAGGAAGCCGCCTTGTAGAATTTTGCACAGAGCATAACTTAATCATAGCCAACACTTGGTTCAAGAATCATAAAAGAAGGTTGTATACCTGGAAGAATCCTGGAGATACTAAAAGGTATCAGATAGATTATATAATGGTAAGACAGAGATTTAGGAACCAGGTTTTAAATTGTAAGACATTTCCTGGGGCAGATGTGGATTCTGACCACAATCTATTGGTTATGAACTGCAGATTGAAACTGAAGAAACTGCAAAAAGGTGCGAATTTAAGGAGATGGGACCTGGATAAACTGAAAGAACCAGAGGTTGTAGAGTGTTTCAGGGAGAGCATAAGGGAACAATTGACAGGAATGGGGGAAAGAAATACAGTAGAAGAAGAATGGGTAGCTCTGAGGGATGAAGTAGTGAAGGCAGCAGAGGATCAAGTAGGTAAAAAGACGAGGGTTAATAGAAATCCTTGGGTAACAGAAGAAATATTGAATTTAATTGATGAAAGGAGAAAATATAAAAATGCAGTAAATGAAGCAGGCAAAAAGGAATGCAAACGTCTCAAAAATGATATCGACACGAAGTGCAAAATGGCTAAGCAGGGATGGCTAGAGGACAAATGTAAGGATGTAGAGGCTTGTCTCACTAGGGGTAAGATAGATACTGCCTACAGGAAAATTAAAGAGACCTTTGGAGAGAAGAGAACCACTTGTATTAATATCAAGAGCTCAGATGGAAACCCAGTTCTAAGCAAAGAATGGAAAGCAGAAAGGTGGAAGGAGTATATAGAGGGTTTATACAAGGGCGATGTACTTGAGGACAATATTATGGAAATGGAAGTGGATGTAGATGAAGACGAAATGGGAGATAAGATACTGCATGAAGAGTTTCACAGAGCACTGAAAGACCTGAGTCGAAACAAGGCCCCGGGAGTAGACAACATTCCATTTGAACTACTGATGGCCTCGGGAGAGCCAGTCATGACAAAACTCTACCATCTGGTGAGCACGATGTATGAGACAGGCGAAATACCCTCAGACTTCAAGAAGAATATAATAATTCCAATCCCAAAGAAAGCAGGTGTTGACAGATGTGAAAATTACCAAACTACCAGTTTGGTAAGTCACAGCTGCAAAATACTAACGCGAATTCTTTACAGACGAATGGAAAAACTGGTAGAAGCCGACCTCGGGGAAGATCAGTTTGGATTCCATAGAAATGTTGGAACACGTGAGGCAATACTGACCTTACGACTTATCTTAGAAGACAGATTAAGAAAAGGCAAACCTACGTTTCTAGCATTTGTAGACTTAGAGAAAGCTTTTGACAACGTTAACTGGAATACTCTCTTTCAAATTCTGAAGGTGGCAGGGGTAAAATACAGGGAGCGAAAGGCTATTTACAGTTTGTACAGAAACCAGATGGCAGTTATAGGAGTCGAGGGGCATGAAAGGGAAGCAGTGGTTGGGAAAGGAGTAAGACAGGGTTGTAGCCTCTCCCCGATGTTATTCAATCTGTATATTGAACGAGCAGTAAAGGAAACAAAAGAAAAATTCGGAGTAGGTATTATAGTCCATGGAGAAGAAATAAAAACTGAGGTTCGCCGATGACATTGTAATTCTGTCAGAGACAGGACTTAGAAGAGCAGTTGAACGGAATGGACATTGTCTTGAAAGGAGGATATAAGATGAACATCAACAAAAGCAAAACGAGGATAATGGAATGTAGTCAAATTAAGTCGGGTGATGCTGAGGGAATTAGATTAGGAAATGAGACACTTAAAGTAGTAAAGGAGTTTTGCTATTTAGGGAGTAAAATAACCGATGATGGTCGAAGTAGAGAGGATATAAAATGTATACTGGCAATGGCAAGGAAAGCGTTTCTGAAGAAGAGAAATTTGTTAACATCGAGTATAGATTTAAGTGTCAGGAAGTCGTTTCTGAAAGTATTTGTATGGAGTGTAGCCATGTATGGAAGTGAAACATGGACGATAACTAGTTTGGACAAGAAGAGAATAGAAGCTTTTGAAATGTGGTGCTACAGAAGAATGCTGAAGATAAGGTGGGTAGATCATGTAACTAATGAGGAGGTATTGAATAGGATTGGGGAGAAGAGAAGTTTGTGGCACAACTTGACTAGAAGAAGGGATCGGTTGGTAGGACATGTTTTGAGGCATCAAGGGATCACAAATTTAGCATTGGAGGGCAGTGTGGAGGGTAAAAATCATAGAGGGAGACCAAGAGATGAATACACTAAGCAGATTCAGAAGGATGTAGGTTGCAGTAGATACTGGGAGATGAAGCTTGCACAGGATAGAGTAGCATGGAGAGCTGCATCAAACCAGTCTCAGGACTGAAGACCACAACAACAACAACAACAACTCCTCCACTTTGGCTTGGGGAATTTAATAAGGCATGATGCAGTACAATTACTAGGTAAAAATTGTGAAGGAAACATGAAGCATTCATTTACCACTCAATCATTTTTTTTTTTGTAATAACAGATTTTACATGTTAACATATACTGTGCATACAGAACAGTATTGATGCTTTACAACAGCAGCTTGACGTGATGACCACCAACATCATTACAAATACTGTACCTACAAAGCATGTTCTGGTACACACTCTCCAACCCACATGGTATGGTGGGCCTTTAGTTTCTAGTGGAGCAGCCAGTACTCTTGTGAGCATATCTTCCTCTGTCCCTACAGGAGTCTGTAATTTAACTTTGCTTACACCACCTGAAAAAGTAGTCCATTGGAGTTTAATCTGGCAGTTACACAGTTGGGCCACCTCGGCCTATCCATCTTTCCCCACATTGTCTGTTGATGTGTCTCCTAACCACACTTGAGAAGCTGAGGTGGTGCACCACCATACTGAAACCACATTTCCTGACATTCAATGACCCAGCTTCCTAGAATGGGTTCAATATGTTTTGTAGGAAGATCAAGTATTCAGTACCAGTTAGGTAGTGTGGAAGGAGCTGTGGCCCAATCTCACAACCATCCAGCATCAAGGCAGACATTAAGTGATATCTGAAGACCATCTGATGAAGCACCCAACATCCTGTCTACCCCATTGCATAACAAGGCAAGAGACTCAGACTTCTCTCTCGACAAACATGGACATGTTACTCATCTGAATTTTAACAGTCATAGAACAGAAACAGTGTTTCTAGACATGGGTTCCTATTCAAAATAGTATGTACTCACCCCACTCGAAGTCCTAAAAGTTTCGAACAGGCGTTTATGGATGCTCTTCATAGTTAGCAAATTGGAGTCTTACTATTACAATAGCATCATCATGAAATTTCCCATTCTCTAAATTCAGTCTGAAGAGCTTTGCCACTACAGCTGCTGATGCAGGTAGTGTGTAGAAGCATTGAATTACCATGTTTGACCCATATTTGAGGCTTACATTCACTATTTCACATTCAGATTCCGTTATAACATCACAATACAAGGCGTTTCAAAATATACGTGTTTTAAGGCTTAGTAGCATTTATTGCATTTAACTTACAATTATAAACAATACATCAAATGGAAGAGCAACTATAATAGTTTTTCTTAAAAGTGTTCAATGTGAGCACCATTGTCACACATCAAGTCAATAGGCGAGTTTTTCTAAAATCCTGAACACTGTATATAATACTTGTGCCAACAATGCTGTTTCTGATGTCAGATCACTTGGTAGCAGAGATATAATCGTCATCCCTTATGAACCCCCAAAGGCAAAAAAATAAAAAAATCACATTGGGTCAGATCATGTGTGAACATTAAGGTAATATTAAACGAGCTGTGTCATCCATCGCCTTTCGGCCAACCCAGCGGTCGGGTACATCTTTCAACCAGTTGCGTGCTGAGTTATGCCAGTGAGATGGCACACCATTTTGCTGCCAAATGAAATTCTGCATTTCAGTTTCTTCCAGTTGGGGAAAGGGTCATAGTTCTAGAGCATCAAGATGAGAAACACCTGTTACAGTTGCTTCACACACACACACACACACACACACACACACACACACACACACACACACACACACACCTTCCATTTAGGTGAAACATCTATTGACCACTGAAGACTACACGATCCACGAAAATCTTCATCCATGCAACAAAATTTTATTTGCGAAGTTTGCAGGTAAACTGTAGTATGGAGATTTTAGAGCTTGTAAGAACAGCAAACGATAAGGACAAACTGATTTCTTGGAGCTACATGTGAAAGACTCACTCGTTAAATACATTCTTCAGTCGCTCTTCGTCATTCCATGAACTTCCCTTTACGCCTGGGTATACAAACAAATCTGAGTTGCTCTTTCATTTGACACGTTATTTATAATTTTAAAAGTTGAGTATAATAAACACTACCAAACGAAGCCCATATATTCATTTTCAAACACCTGTACACCTTGTTTATGACAAATACTCCACCACCATTGTCATCTGGCCTCCTTGCAATGTGTGTAAATCCGAATATGAATTAGTGTTTCTTTACTGTTTACTTGTGAACCCCTGCCATTTTCTGTTGCTAGTAGTATGAACATCAGTAGATTTGTTAAGTGAGAAATTCTGGGAATTGCCAGGTATAACCCAGTAGTTTACCATTATAATGAAGGACTTCAATGTGTGTGGCTTTTTTCCTGTAGCTATCCCTCTATACTAGTTAAAAATGTTATTTAGTTCCCACACTAAAAGGGGTCAAGTTTCTAGTGTTTTGAGCAGAAAGACAAGATATTAAATCCCACTAAAGAATTGGCACTAAGCAAAGTCAGGAGAGCATTTATCACAGACATTTTTGCATGGTATGCACGTACTAGTTCCACAGCGTTCAAAGTCCTTGTTAATTTCTCATGTGAACAATTCCTTGGCATTTAGTCTTAGGATGTTAGGGTGTGTGTTTCCACACAAAAATATACCAAGATTCTTTCAGTTATTGAAGTAATGACACCCATCTCAATGCTCTTCATTGTCCTACAATTTTATCTGATCTATCGTGGGGGATGTTTGTCTTGCAGGGCCTGATGAGGCGGCTAGTGTACTGTTCACAGACTGGATGATTGTTTCTCCTGCACCTTATTACTTTATCAATGCTCTTCTCTGTATTTGTTATCTGCACTTCAGCAGTCAAAATTTCCAAAGCAGTTCTTCATAACAGCATACACTTATCAATTTGAGACCAATACAATAACCTGGTAGTTGCAACCAT
The DNA here is from genome assembly GCF_023864275.1 of Schistocerca cancellata. Taxonomy (NCBI): domain Eukaryota; kingdom Metazoa; phylum Arthropoda; class Insecta; order Orthoptera; family Acrididae; genus Schistocerca; species Schistocerca cancellata. Next base: position 196,468,446 of record NC_064628.1, read on the forward strand.
CACAAAAAATTGTCTTAACACTTCAGTGGACAATATGAGCATAGTTATGGCCACAGGTTGACAGGTCTATTGCATACTAGGAGCCAGAGGCAGTGCTGTAATGTGAAACTCCTGAGTACAGTACACACAGCTCAAAATTTGATATTGCCATCTCTTAATTGCCCTCTACTGATTATCTCACTGCCCCATGTGACTACAGGCATTAAAATCTCATCAAATGAAAGGCAGGGCAACTGTTTCTATCTTCCATATTTTGTAAGCAATTACTCAAATCACACCTTCAGTGATTTGGCAATGTGGAACTCTCAATTCTCACCTCCTGCTCTATTTTTGCCATAAATAGGTTTTAAGTCAGGGTAAGAAGAAGATATAATCCCAAAATCTAATGTCAGTCTTACATGTTTCATAGGTCTTTGGCTGTGGACCTGTTTTGGTGCAGGACTAAGAAGACAGATGTGACCTTCCTCTACTGACACCTTGCCCTCTTTGCTCAGAGATTGGTGCTCAAGGGTAACATCTTTTTCACATTATTTTTTGATCATTCATATCCATTGTTTACACCAGATGGTGGAGATGATTTTAAGAACTGTGGTACATGTATTGACAATTGTGACTTTCATGAAGTTTGTCCAGTCTACTGGATGGCAGCACTTTTTGACTTTCTTTAATTCTGAATTTGACAAATGGTCACTAATTTTTTCTCCTTTTTAAATACTATGCAAATATGTGAATGTGGAGGACTCTCTTCCAAGCAATTTGCATAACAGCAGTTGTTTGCAAGGATGGTCATCTAAATAATCCACAGTTCTCAAATTTTGGCCCTTGCAGCGTGATGGTGAGTGTCATAACTGTTGTGCTAAGTCGGGTTTTGTGCTGCATCTATATATCTTAACTGCTTCCACAAGGACATTTCCTTTCACAGCTAAGTTGACAGCACCTGCACCTATTCATTTTTTTTTCTTTTCTTATATTACAGGATGAAGTTTGTGCATCTTACTGTTTTTTTCCCCTCTCTTAGCTCCTCATGTGACTGGGTGTTAGACAAAGCATTTATGACCACAGTCTGACTTGCCTGGAGTAATATTCACTGTTATACCTCGACTTTTCACATCCTTAGCCATCTCAAGTTACGCAGCAATGGACACTTAACAGTTATCAAGTTCATTACACTTTTACTTCAAATTTATTTGCTCCACATGATGGAATCTCTTTATAATTGTAGAAGATTATTTTTTCTATTATAGAACAGGTACCAAGTAAGACTTTTTCCACATCTCCTGGCATGTCCATTTCCCCATAGCGAAGCCAGACGAGGAAAACTAATTTTCAGCATTCTAATTTCTAAACCTGTATTAAGACATCCATTTAAGTATGACCAGAATGTGAAGTTTAATTTGCATATGCACAGTGGTTAATATGCATTGCTCCTCTCCACTGCAGCACTTGCTTGACCTGCACACTGCAACTCAATTTGAAATCAAACATTCAGATGCGTGCACTGCATTTACTGTTTGTAAATAATGTGATTGCTGAACTCCTTACGTCTGAACCAGCTGAAATTTGACTACTTCAGGCTGTTAGTGCTGTAAACTGTTTTACTACTACTACTACTACTACTACTACTACTACTATTATTACTAGAAGTCTTAGCTACAATTTGGAGAAGACATTTTTTAAATGTATTTAGAATTTCGTACACAAATGTCTTACTTTTATAATCCGCTATTAACAACACAAAGCACAACATGTGTGCAGTGGGTGAGCTGTAAGGGATCTTACAAAATTGTGTTAATAGTAACGACCTCAAAAAAAAAAAAAATTAGTTCTGAGTGAAATGAAATCATTTACTTTTTACCCCTCAAGAGGTAATTATCCCCATATTGGGAACCACTGCTCTAGACACTATCAACTTTAAGATGGAGTGACTACTCTAGACACAATGTGGCTATCATTTCCTGCCACCTGAAACTGAGGAACTAGGGACATGACTTTCAGAGAGCAGGTTTCTTTATCTAAAAATATAATCTTAATTTTTTCTTCACTTATTGTTTGCACAATGACAAATCCCCCACCCAAATCCTCTAGTGCTGACATCTTTCCTCTGTCTCCTTTTAATTAATAATTCTGGCTTAAAACTTCAGCAGAAGGAGACAATTTGTAGACAAAGTAACATTCACTAGCATGAAGTTAGTACGTTTACATCTTCAAATGATTTATGCAAATCTGTATCTTCTAGCAAAGAGCAAAACATTTCCAAATTTAATGGTGTTGCTTTCTGCTGTTCTTCCTTTGAAGTTACATTATGATTGTGTAAAATGTAATGTTCCACAAAATTTGCCCATTATTTCTAACCTCACTAACCAAATGGTTAGTAACATCTCTCCTGTCAGCAGAATCAATTTTCACTTTGCAGTTGAGTGCAAATTGATGTTTAACTTCCTGGCAGATTAAAACAGTGTGCTTGACCAGTACTGGAACCTAGTGACAGCTACTCAAGCATGGATCATAATCTGTGCTCACAGCTTCCCTTCCACCAAGTAGAAAATGAGATACTGGCAGAATTGAAGCACTGATCGTGAGTCATAATTTGGTAGCTCAGTCGATAGAACACTTTTCTGCAAAAGGCTAAGGTCCCACTTTCGAGTATAGCTCCGGCACAGTTCTAATCAGCATTCTTCTGCCTATGCCCATTCTGGCAACACACAATATCCTGTTGCAGAGTATGCAACATTGTGGACATACTAGCCTCAGTTTAACCACACATGCCATCTATATTCTTCCCCCGGACACCAATGTTTCGGGATTTGCAGGCAAGAACTGGCACTTTAACATCCTTGTTTCTTGTACCCACCTGGCCTTAATGTAATAAACTTCTACATTGTCAACATTTCTTCTCAGTGACTATAGTATAACCCCACATTTGCATTTCCAGAATTAACGTTTTTCCTGTCTTTTACAATTGTTATCACTCCCGTCAAATTTTCTATGTTCACAATGTTACTTTGCACCTGTTTCTACATTAACATATCAGTAATTTTCCCACAATTTACATTTTATAGAACAATTTTTGTGGAGGAAAAAATGTCCGATTGACTAACTGACGCAGGCACTGCGTTGGCCTTCACACAGTGTTTACATATGTTACATGGTTAACTTTCTTGACATCAAAGTGCTCTACTCAGCAGATCTGAATCGGTTGAAGTCTGAACAAATCACAATTTGTATCCTGCTGCTGCCAACCACTAGTCAGTGTGGTGGTGGATGGGAGTAACTGTTTTGATAGAAGTTTAAAGAACGTGCAACTTCTGAGGAACGTTCATTTGTTTCAAGTTGATACCAACATCATTCAGTATTGTGTGCTACAATAAGTAGTAGCCTTCCTTTATTGTAGCCACATGGTTTTGGCGTTAACTTTGCCCTTTGGTAATTATCATATGCAGAGGACATGCATTTCATTTCACAGTACTTTTAACTTGCTAATATATGGTAATTTCCTTTATGGTTCGTACATATACTGTAAATAGTGTCGTTTGTGAGGTAAGGTTGACAATGTTCGCATTGCTGACAAGCCTGTTCCTACAACTGACGTGAGTCAGTTTCAATCGAGACAGCTACTCTCAACAACTGCCATGCAGAGAGAGTGTGCATCGTGTAGCGCGTTCAAAGCCTTGTGTTAAGTGATGGCAGTGTCAGTATTTTTCTTGTTTTTGTTTTCTGTTGCAGTTTTAAGATTGAAAAAGCCAATATTGCCAAAAGAGACAGGAAAACCCTTTCTATGGAAGGAATGGTAAAAATTCTGCAAAGAGTTGAAGCTCAACGTGGAACACGTGTTGCATTAGCACAGCTTATAGAAATACCCGTATCTACATTTAACACTATCGTGAGAAACAGACTATTTTTGAAAAGTGCAAGCAACAGTGGGCCAATAAAAAAAAAGTACAATATGCCAGCTATTTGAAGTATGCAGAGCTAGAAGAAATTACGAAGAACCAGTGTCAGGCAGCACAAGTGTTGAACATTCCAATAAACTATATGATGTTGCGTGAAAAGGCTGTGAAAGTGATTTAAGTACTTGGGACCAAGGACTTTACAGCATCTAATGGGTCGATTGATAGATGTAAGAAGCAGTACAATGTGAAGTATAAAATTGTGTGGGGCAAAGAAAACAGTGTGGACATTAAAATCTGTTACTGAATGGCAGAGTGGCAGGTTACAGAAACCTTTGAAACTAATGTAAGTCAAAGGATATCCTTAACACTGACTAAACTGGTCTCTCTTCCAGCATATTGCCACAAATAACACTTGCCCTCTAAGGTGAAAACTGCCATGGAGGTAAACACAGTGAAGTTCACCCGACAGGAATGTTAGGCATGAACGTGGATGGTTCTGAAAAAATTAAACCTTTCGTGATCGGCAAAGCTAAAACACCAGTGTTTAAAAATTTAAAAACACTACCAATGAACTAAAGTGTCAACAAAAAAGCATGGATGACTTCTGAATTATTCACGAATCAATTATATTGCCTTTATGCAAGAATGGGCAGTCACAACAGAAAATTTCTCTTTTAGTGGATGGTTGCCCTGAGCATCCCAGAAATTTGAGTGTTCTGATGTGCAATTAGAGTTTCTGCCACCAAAATGCAGAAGCAAATTACAGCCTTTCGATTCAGGTATTATCCATGCCTTCAAAACACACTATAGAAAGGTGATTGTGCAGAAGGCATTAACTTTGATGGAGACTGGGAAAGACCCAGCCTCCTTTAGAGTGACAATTTTAGATGCTTTGCATTATATTGCGAAGGCATGAACAGAAGATATGGTTACCACCATCTCCAACTGCATCTGAAAGAGGGGTTCATGGAAGCCAACGAATGAAATGGATGTGACGCACCAGACCTGAGAGTTAGTGACAACGGTAAAAACAGCTTGCTTCATCATGGGAAAAGTTGCAGCATCTGGTTGACAACTTTGTACACATTGTCGAAAATGTTGTCACAGTGGAAATTGTTTCTGTTGATGAAGTGACTGACTTTCAGACACAAGAAAATGCTGAAAGTGCAGGACGTGACAGTAATAGTGAGATGAGGACAATGAGGTTCCCTCAATTGCGGTTGTTAATGCAGCAATGAAAACAAAAAATATATTTCAGCTGCAAGTGTTGATAAAGTTTTCCATTGTGTTTACAAACTAAAAACCAAATTGAAAAAATTCATCAGAAAAAATTGAAAATCCACAATTTTGTATTTTTTGCTAAAAGGCAGTAACTACTGTACTCATTTGTTCATGTCACATTAATAGACCATACAAATTAAAAATAAGTATGATAGATAATAATAGCTTATTAATGTTTTGTAAATGTGTACTTAAAATTCTGAAGTGTAGAATGGTACCCTTCCCTGTAATCTTGGCTGTGAATGTAGACCAATCTCTCTCTTAACCCCAACGTCTATATTGATTTCGAAGTGACAATTTGGCTGCGAGCTGACCAAGCCAGTGAGTGAAATAAAGGCTGCAGCGACAGCTTGATCTGTAGATTAGTGCCATATTTAATGCACTTTATATTATTTCATGGACCTATATTTACAAAATCAAGGACAGCTAGGTAAGCTACCAGTACAGTGTAGATCTGGTGAGGCCGTTTTCGAAGCAAAGTTACACTGAAAATGATGCAGTTTAGAGATATTTTTAATGCAGTAGAAATAAGACCTGCACTTTCTGTAGGCATAAAATATAAATACTGAAACTGCAAAGCTAAAGTTATGCAATTGGTAAACAGTTAAATCGACATGCGGCTGCTTGGTTTGCGTTATTTTTAGTGCAATTTGTGCTGAAGTGTCAGTGAATGTCATGTCACCTACTAAACATAGCACAAAATTCAGATAAACTTTATTAAATAATAAACATTCCCTAACGAGTGTTCTGTTGCCTTTTATCTGCAAGCATCATATGGAACTACGGAAGTGGAAGGGGGCCCTACACATAACCAGTAGAACTTAAAAAGTCAATTCCCAAATTTTACACTTTTCCACAGTTTACACCATTTTTTCAAGTCCCCTGGATAGTGTAAAAGTGAAGTTTTACTATATTCCTTTTCTGACACCATTTTCATTTTTTAAAACTGTATTTTCTGACCCACAATGCACTTAGCTTTCTATTCTTATGGACTAGTGCACAATGACTTGTGTATTTCCCTATCTTCCACCTTTAAACTCTCAGGTTTATTGAATCTCATCCAGTGCAGCCCCTAAACAATCTGTCTTTCCTTCTCATCCTGTCCACCAAGTCTCCCCTGATCCAGACTTCTGGATGACTGCTGAATGCTCCACATTGCAAAACCTCACCAGTTCTTATCCTTCACTCCCAGGGTTGCCACAGGTACTGGAAATCTGTGAATTTCAAACACATTAGAGAAATATCAGGGAAATTTGAAGAAAAAAAAAAAACTGGAAAAATCTCATTTTTGTCTCAGCACATGAAATGGTTTGTTTCCTGAGCTGTCAGGCATCATCGCTGGCTGGGTGCAGCCGAATACATGCACCATTTCCCTATTCCCTCATTCCTACTGCTCCTCCCCTTCCTACCACTCCCATCAGCTTGCAGTCATTGCTGCCACCACTTCTTGCCACTAGCCTAGCAGCTGCTTACGAGAGGCAGGGAGGCATGAGGAATGGTTTATTTGGGTCTGATTCTCAGATTGTAGACGCAGTGGCTGTAGAAGGCAGTCATGTGGATGAGTTGTGTCTTGAGTGATCATGTGAATGTACGTGTGCTCATTTTCTGACTAACAATATGGCTGAAAATTTAGTTGTGGGAGGGCTATTCCCTTTTCTACATCCCTGTCTGTGAGCTCGGCAATCTTAACTAGGAATTGCTACCTATCCTCATTATTATTGATCATCATAGTATTTTAACACATTGTCTGTTGCATGGATTGATCACTAAGGTCTCAATTCATCAACATTCTGTTTGTGGCTCGTGAACAGTTGGCCACACGAGGGGATTTCCACAATCGGCCACAACCAGAGGCTGTTTCTGCGAGTATCTAATGGATCAGGCATGCTGATCTGAAGCCATTCAGTTCCCTTTAATGTGCAGCCCCTGCCTGTCATATGTAGTCTCACTGATGTGCCTGCAGGCCGTGTGTGTGTGTGTGTGTGTGTGTGTGTGTGTGTGTGTGTGTGTGTGGGGGGGGGGGGGGCATAACAGCTGATTTTCATGGTTTATCCATGGACCCAGGACTGTGGTGCTCCTCAGCAGACCAGGCTATGGGCAATGAATTTCAGGAATTTAAACTGCCTCACTCCAAGTACATTGTATAGTGTGCCGTTTTGAAGACATTTTATCTGTTTTAGTACATTCTGGCACTTCAACAGTAATTTATATGTTAGAAAGTATGGACAATAAAAAGAATTGTGTCAGTCACGGGCAGTTTGTACGCTAAGTACTCATATTTCTCTAAAGAAAAAACACAGTACCTGTAAAATAATAGATATAACACAGTGGATAATAACTGACAATGTAGGAGAACCAAAATTTTATTAGTGGGTTACCTACAGTGTTTGTTCACACAATTCTTCCCCGCTTTATGCACTTCTTTCAAGAGATCTATTTTTTCTGAGGTCATTTCTGAAATTAGTGAAGGCATTTTAAATCCGTCTCAAGTCTCCAGGGAAATGTGTATTTTTGTCACCATATGTGTGTGTTGTTTTATTGAAATAAAATAACATCAGAGGTCTTAATGAAAGACATACCAATTGGTTTGCTTTCTTCATCTAAAAACAGTTCATTACAAACTGATGTTAGCACTTAAAATTTTTGCTCACATCAAGGAACGCCCTCTGCTTGCAAGTCGTTTTTGACATTTCCTCATTTGCACTATTGTTCCTTGTACCATAGCTGCGAAGACATGTCAACTTACATCTAAACTAACCCTTGAGATCGCAGGGAAAAATGCTATAACTTGTCTGGGAATCAGGGAAATATCAGAATTTCACTTGTGGAACTTGCGGCAACCCTGACTCTTGTTCCTTCCTCTTCAACCCTTCTGCCAGAAGCAGCCAATTTTTATCCATCCAGTTAATCCTCTCCCCTGTTTTTAGATGTACATGTTCTCTTCCCTCCTACTGGTTCCATCCCCTTTCTGCTGCTAGTTTTCTTTTCTGGTTCAAACAGTTCAAGTATCATATGTGATTCACGCCACACCTATGCTATGGCCATGTGCACCCTTAATGTCCACAGCTAGAAATAATTATTTCTTCGTTTTCTTGTTGGTGCTCCTTGTTAGGGTGACATGGAGAACAGTTTTCATGGAGTTTCCACACAATTTGTGTTTTCTCTTGATCCGTAACGAATCTTATCTATTTTATGATTCTGACAACATTAGTGTCTAGTAGTGACATGTGTGTTGAGGTATTTCTAGGCCTCTTTCTACTCCTTTGGCAACGACCTTCAGTTCAGTGACTACATCAGGGTGAGGATGACCTTACATAGTTAAGTGATTTTATTTTGAAGTAACACCCTATGCTCTTATTTTAGAACTTTATAGTTATGTCACTTAAAAATCCCTTCCATAGTCTTAACATAATCTTTTCGTTATTACAGACATGCCTGCAATGCATTTTTTTAAATCATATTTGTGTATGTGCTAATACTCACTGGCAGAGTGTGAGAGCATACATTACTGAATGAGCTTATTTGAATGAATGATTTCAGCAACCTCATCATACTTCAGCCCTTTAATGTTAGAAACCATTAGCCCACCAATACAAACAGAAAATAATGAATATTTAAGCACAGCTGTAACTAAGGATATTAATAAATTGAAATATCTCAAGACACAAAACAAGTATTTGCACTGCCAAGACATAGGTCAGGCTTCAAAGTTACGGAACAACTGATTAAAAGAGGAAAGACATCTACTGAAGCAAATTCCAGCAGTATTTAACAATATGGACTAACAAATGATTGAGTAACTTTAACTGTGTGTTGGCTTCTGTCTCTGTCTTCAGCTGAGATTCATTTGACTGCTCTGACATTTCGCCAGCACAAGTGGCTGGTATTGTGAAAGCTTCACCCTCCATTGCCGATGGTGGACTTGAGCCAAGCTTGCAGCCGCAAACTGCATGCACCTAGCACACCAACGTCCAGGAAAGCCCTTGGATATTGGTGTGCCAGATACAATCTGGGGCCATCAGCTCATTTCCAGTCCACCACCAGCAATGGAGGGTGAAACTATGATAATGCTAGCCACTCATGCTGGTGAAAGATCAGAAAAAAAATCAAATGTCACCTGAAAAACCCAGGACAGAAGCCAACAGGTAGTTTGTGATCAAGTGGCCTCACAGCCTTAAAAAGGTTAAGTGAATGTTTTCATTGGGAAAACAGCATAATTAACACCAACTAGCCAAAATCTAGTGCTGTGTATTTTATATTTCTGAGAAAAAGTAATGTTGCTGATCTCACCTATCTTTGTCTTCGCAAGCTGGCTCCTTAATTCTTCAAATTCTGTATTTGCTTGTTCAAAATCATATTCACTATCGAATTTCAGTGTTTTTCCCTTGGCAGTTGGTGTTCCCACTTGCTGACGACCCATACCACCACCAGCATTTCCCAATCCACCTCCACGGGCTCTGCTACGTCTTGCACCTGTTCTATTTCCCCAGCCACCTCGCTGCTGTGGTAAGCGCTGGGGCAAAGGCTGCATCTGTTGTGGAGCTTGTTGAGTTACTGCATTCTGTCAAATATAATATATTTCATTTCAAAAAATGTGTACATAACTCATTATGTGAATTCAGTAAGGAAAATATTTATTGCATATCTTTTCTACCTGTAAATTACTGAACATATTTACCTACAAGTGTACAGGATGCTTATTTGAAATTAAATTCCTGCAGTCCTTCCAGTTTTTGAAAGTAAAAAGCATAAAATCTATGCAATTATGTTGAATTAGAAATTACATTATTGTCTCTCAAAATGTTTCCAAAGTTATCAAAAAGTTTTTTACATGTAGCCCATGAAAAATAGTTTAGATGTAAAATCTCCTTTCCAGTTCCGATTATCCCAAAATTGAGGCAAGATTGAAGGACGGGGTAATTACCTTTCAATATATTTATCATATTTTAACAATTCTGTTATGAAAGTTAATTTTCTGAAGTTTCTTAGTACTGCACAATATAACACAGACCATCAAGTGTTGCTAGTGGGACACTGACCCTGCTGCAGCAGCTGGTGGAAGCCAGACTTCCATATAACAGCTAATGGAAATGCAGACAGACAACGCATTCAAACTCAAATCCTGGTGGCTATACTAATTACACATGTTAGTCTTAAAGATGGCTGCCATCTGCTACTCTGCACGGAGCAGGCATGTCACCATTACCACCTTATAAACTATCCAAATAAAATCAAAGACATTTTGGGTGGTGATTTCTACCTAATATCTTTGTAGCCAATGTTCGAAGATCCATGCCGTAGTTCAGTATGCTAGCTAAACAAATAATTTGGCACAAAATGCGTGGAAATTCACATAAGTCTTCCCAGTTGCCACTGCTTACATATTTGATTCTGCTCCCCTGTACAACTTCTGAAAAGCCTAGCTAAGAACAATTACTGAGCAGATATTTGGTCAGAGTTTGATGACCGAACTTTGCTCTAAGGATATCCCTTAAGTGGACAAAACTTTCACAACTTATCAGCAAGAAACAAAGCTAAGTACTACTTTCATAATCACTTTGACTCGTTCTTTTTGCCTGACTTGCATTGTCACTTCCTAGTTGAAGTACTGCTGGGACAATTGATTATGAACAACCTTTTTATTAAATACTAATTTCAAATTTAAGTGATTTACTATATCTTAAACTTATGGTAATTGGGCTCAACTTCATCCATGAAGGTGGGTGAATAATCCAAGCTGTGTATTTGTGATGTGTCAGGTTATACATGCCACAGCTCAGCCCCTTAAGCGGGGAATGCAAGTAGAAATTTTCACACTGTGAGCCTCCATTTGGTTGTATCCCTTCAGGTAAAACAGAACTGCTGTGCCATCTGTTGACTAACAACACCAATTCATCAGTTCTGTGTCGTCCAAACAAGACACAGCCATGGTAAAAGTGCCACAGCTGCAAAGATACGAGCTGGTGCCAGTGCCATGGAGACTCAACCAACGGCACAGCATTGCTGAGGATGAAGATATCAACTTTGCCTTTGCCAATTGCCATTTGAGTACAATCTGCTAATGATTGGATGACAACAGACAAAAACCTACTCAGATGACAGAAGAGCAGCTCTCCACACTTTGTTACAGATCATCTGTCCAGGGGTGACAGTCAGGGAACGGCGTTTAGTGAACTCTTAAAAGTAAACAGACAGTAGTTGTCAACTGCATCTGACTATGTACTATGAAGTCTACCCACAATTATTTGCACTTAGCTGTTGAGAGCCTTTTTTATGTTATGTTACAAGCAGTGTTGCAGACTTACTTATTCAACAAGTCACAAGGATAAGTAAACCTTTAACTCATCTGTGAGACTGTTACTAATTTGTTGCAGTTTAGTAGAACCTTCATTCTCCTATCCTGTTACTTGACCCTGGAGGATTGCTGTATGATAGTGGCAGGGAGAGATTGTCTTAGTGTACTGCACCCTGCTTCATGAACTCAAACTTTGCCTATTGTAACAGTGGCAACTCAGCCCCCACAGCAGTGGTGGCAAGGCCTTAACAAAACTGGCGACAAGGGTTTACGAAAGTCAGAATCTTTACTGACTTACCTCCACGATCTTCCACATGTTTTGTGTATTCTTACACTGGAACAAATTTTTGCTATTTGCAATGAACTGATGAAAGTGTTAATTTCAGATTTTAGTCCATACTGGCTGTAACAACTATGTTGTATCTTTCTTAACTGGGTAGATGTTGGTGCAGGTAAGCTTTACATTTTTGTGTACAATTTTATCAACCTTCCATTTTTGAACACACTGATTTTTTCTGTATTTGCTGCAATACAAATTTCAGCTACTGTAAACAATGAGGAAATGCCTGCATTTGAGGAGAATAAATTATTTTGAAATTCACTAATTGCAAATTCCCTGTCATCAGCTGTATTAGGATACATCTACTATCCAATAGTGAAATATAAAAATTGGTGTCAACCAGGACTAATACAGGTCAGTACAAATTCTCAAATTTCACTGTTGGATAGTAGATCTATACACACTACAGCAGATGTCAAGGAATTCACCACCAGGGAATTAATTTCAAAGTATTTTGTGCATCTATCTAATTTCAACACTCACTCTCTGTCTGTCTGTCTGTCTGTCTGTCTGTCTGTGTGTGTGTGTGTGTGTGTGTGTGTGTGTGTGTGTTTTTGCAGACACACATACAATAATAAAATATTGTTCCAGTTCAGCTCTGTCATTTAGCAGTCTAGTGATAGATTTAAAAAATCATGTAATGTAGGAGCAAACTTTTCCATTGATGGATTTCTTATGTTACAGAAACAAAGCCTGGCAGTAGCCCACCCACCTCTAGGAGCAGTGTAATATGGAATGAAGTTTTGAGATCTCAACTCATGCACAGGATATTTAGGGTTCTGGCTGGCCAGCTGTGTTACGGGTACAGTGGAATTGGTACAAAGCTACTAATGCTAACAGCACGAATTTGCTGCCTTGTAGGAAGAGGGATGCTCGAAGGGTAAGGGACCACTGCTGGCAGAACAGGCAACTACGACAGGCTGAGGAGGAGCAGCCCCCATGCTAGTAGTGCACAGGGGCAACTTCCTTGTAGTCACAAAAATTTCAAGCACATGTTGAAACCAGACAGTGTTAATGACAATCATGCATTGGACACTGAATTAAGACCCAATTTTCTCCTGGCGTATACAATTTTCTAACAACTTACAGGTATTCAGCCAGGTAATATTTTCAGCGACTGCCAATATTTTGGCACGAGTACACCCCACCATTTTCACGGCAAACTGCTTTGGACAGGGCGATGTACAGGCAAATTAAAAACCTTAGTTCTTAGACTGATGCAGGAAAGATAGCACATGCCGAACAGTGGCCAAAGATGGCCAATGGCAGATCGATAGTGATACTACGAACGAGCAGGCGAGTTAACACTGACTATCCCCCTGTTTTAGCAGGGAGAGAGCAGGATTCCAAAGAAATTGTAAACAAAAACCTCCATCCCTGTTTGCAAGGTTGCTCACTAATTTAATCTCAACTGCCTTCTTAGTAACACTATCCCAATAGCTGGACGGGCATGCCAATATGTCCGTGTTGTTACATAGCATGGGGTGGCCAGTATCCAAACGTTTTTCGTCAACAGCAGATCTACCTGGCTGCTGTAATCGTGTGTGCTGTTTATGCTCAGTAAGGCAGGTGTATATCACATTCCTTGTAGCTGTAGCATGGCATGTATTGGTCAAACTATCACGACTGTGGGGCACCGATGTACTTAGCATAAACAGCACACACAATTACAGCAGCCAAGTAAATCTGCTATTGCTGAACACAGCAATCTGGAAGAGCACTTTAACGGAACTGACAGTGTCTTAAAGGAAGATTTAAGATGAAGATCAACAAAAGCAAAATGAAGATTATGGAATCAGGTGATGCTGAGGGAATTATATTAGGAAATGAGGCACTTAAAGCAGTAAATGAGTTTTGCTATTTGGGTAGCAAAATAACTGATGGTCTAAGTAGGGAGGATATAAAATTTAGACAGACTAAGACAAAGAAAGCGTTTCTGAAGAAGAAAAATTTGTTTACCTCGAGTATAGATTCAAGTGTCAGGAAGTCCTTCCTGAAAGTATTTGTATTGTGTGAAGCCATGTATGGAAGTGAAACATGAACAAATTGTTTAGACAAGAATAGAAGGTTTTGAAATGTGGTGCCACAAAAGAATGCTGAAGATTAGATGGAGACGGGATCGGCTAGAAGGACACGTTCTGAGGCATCAAGGGATCACCATTTTAATAATGGAGAGAAGCATGGAGGGTAAACATTGTAGAGGGAGACCTAGAGGTGAATACACTACTGCAACCCGCATCCTTCAGAATCTGCATAGTTACTTGGAGAAGAGGCGGCTTGCACAGGATAGAGTAGCACGGAGAGCTGCTCAAACAAGTCTCTTGACTGAAGACCACAACAACAGGTATCATACCATCTATCATTCCCTTATGCTCCCTCAAACCCTCTACAACCACTGGCTCTTTCAATCTATCCAGATCCAGTCATCTTAAATTCCTGTATTTTTGCAGTTTCTACAGTTTTTCATGACCAATGAATTGTGGTCAGAGTCCACCTCTGCCCCTGGAGATGTCTTAAAATTTCAAATCTGGTTCCTAAATCTGTCTTACCAATATATAATCTGAAACCTTCCATTATCTCCAGGCCTCTTCCATGTATACACCCTCCTTTCATGATGCTGAAACCAAGTTTTAACTATGATTAAATGATGCTCTGTGCAGAATTCAAACAGGCAGCTTCCTCTCAATCCTTTCCCCCAGTCCACATTCACCTATTATTTTCCTTCTCTTCCCTTTCCCTTCTATCTAATTCCAGTCACCCATGGCTATCTGAATAATCTCTTAACTTATGGATTTCTTTAATATCTCATCTGCACAAATAGTTGGCATATGAACTTTTACTACTGTGGTAGGTGTGCAACTGAACACACTGCATCACTATGTTGTTCATTGCAGCCTTCTACCTTCATATTTTTTAGTCATTAAGCCCACTCCTGCACTAGCCTTATTTGATTTTGTATTTTTAACTCTGTATTCACCTTACCTGAGTCCTGCTCCTCCTGCCATTGAACTTTACTATCTCCCACTATATGAAACTTTAACCTATCTATTTCCCTTTTAAAATTTTCTATAACCAGCCCGATTATGGGATCCAACATTCCACACACTGATCCAGACTATTTTGCCTCCAGAATATTTTACATAAGAGGATGCCATCATTTAACCACACAGTAGAGCTGTATACCCTTTTGAAAAGTTACAGCTGTAGTTTCCTGTTTCTTTCAGCCATTTGCAGCATCAGCACACCAAGGCCATTTCAGACGTTACAAGGACAGATCAGTCAATCAAGCAGACTGTTGCCCCTGCAACTACTGAAAACACTGCTGCACCTCTTCAGGAACCACACATTTGTCTGGACTCTCGACAGATACCCCCTCCATTATGGTTGCACCTATGGTATGGCTATCTGTATTGCTGAAGCATGCAAGACTCTCCACCAATGGTAATGTCAGAGGTTCATGGGTTACCAGGTATGGGTATTTCAACACAGTGGAACTTCGATTTTATGTTCTGCAATTTGATTTTTTTTTTTCTGCAATTCTATACCACAAATTGGAAGCTGCTGTGAAAACCTATAACATCAATGCTAAAAATTCCCCAATTTTACATTTCTTCCTAGTAAGGCTTAGCTTGATTAACATTTTTTTACTTGACATATTGCTTGACTGTCCCGTTTTCTTGCTATTGATATCTGATATTACTGAACAAATTTTAAGTGGCACAAACGACAGACTGTTTACATCACTGGTGGTGGCATAGTGAAGGGAATATGTTAGGCTGTTACAGAGAGGGGAAACACTAGAGAGGAAATGTTGATGTAACCCATGATCTGTGCTGCCCACTATCTGCAACATTTAGTTTCACCGTTCAATTACGATACACCTACTGCTAGGTTGTGGCACCAATTGAAACAGAGAACAGTCCATGCTAAGTGTTTCGCACCATGCCAACACGTGACCAAGTGGCCCAGCCACTACCTTTTCTTGTGCCATGTAATGTAGTCTTGTCTTTTTTGCATGTATTTCTGATATACAGTATTCAGGAACAATTTTGATTGTCAACCTTTTAAATTCAAACACCAAGTCTCAACAGTTTGGCCATTTCCAGTTAGTGAGCTCTTATTGGCTTATGCACATAAGTTTATAGACCTTATCCCATGAAACATTTGAAATTCCTACAACTGAAATTCCTGAAGTACTAGTTTATGAAGCATAAAGAGGCACAGAAACTATATATGTATTTTTTTAGGGCACACAAACAACTAGGATATACATGCCCCCATCAAAACTATAGAAGACTTAAAAACACCTACACCTCAATCCCAATTGAAAGAAGAGAAAACACGGTTGTGGAGAAAGCTCTATAAAATACGCCAAAGAGAAACAGAGGTCCAGAACTTAAATGGCCTTCGCCATACTGCTGCAATGGATAAAAAGTAAAACTTGGCCGACAACCCTCGTGTTGTACAAATGGCAAGTGACCCCCGTGACCCCCACGAACGGCAAGTACACAAATGAGAAAGCTAGCAGTTAAAAAAGGGCATTCCATCAGGGAGTGGTGGACCGTCAAAAGATGAGCACAATGTGCATGAAATGGTGGAGGAGCACCATTTAAATGGCAATGGCTAAAAATGCAGTTCCCAATACACAATCTAGTTAAAATATCTCACAGTGAGAGAGCCAAGAGATGGTCATCCAAGCCGCTAGTAGAGGCTTAACAACACAGTGCTTGTTCCACGAAGGGAGGACCAGTTGTGATGTCGAAGTGAAACCACCTGCTGGCAGATGGAAACACACATGATCAGAAAGAACATAAGAACTAGCAGGCTGAGGTATGAGGACTGCAGCCCTGGCAGTCATGTCAGCAGCCTCGTTTCCTGTCAGACTGATTACCGAGAACCCCCATGAACATCACAGTGACTCAATCAGGAGTGACCAAGTAACAGCTTTCCTGGACCCGTTGCACTAAAAGATGGATAATGTACAGCACACAAGAGGCTTTAAAGGGCACCGAGTGTAAGCAGATGATGCAATTGGGAAGTGTCACCGAGTGTACTGCGTGGCCTGATAAAATGCAAAGAGCTCTACTGTAAATACTGACCAATGTTACGAAAGCCGATACTGAGAAATGTCAGCACCAATGAGAAAGCCACACCTGACACCACACTCAGTTTAAGAGCCATCAGTGTACATAGAGGTACTATCGCGAAGTTCCATGCAAAGGTCATGAAACTCAAGGCAATAGAGTGAGGCTGAAGTAGTGTCCTTAGGTAGCGAATGGAAACCAAGGTGAACGTGGGCCACCACACAAAGCCAAGGTGGTGTAGGATTTACAGCCACCAGGAAAGTTGTAGGTAGTGTGAAGTTAAGCTGCTGGAAGAAGAGCCTAACGCAAATTCCAAGAGGTAACAGAAGAGCGATGCACCCTATACTGGCAATCAAACTAGTAGTCGAAGGAAGCGTAAGATGGGTGGCCATGCATGGCAGACAAACGGCATGCTTATACACTGAGGAGAAAGTCACGGCAGTAGGACAGCAGTAGTTCGGCAGCTTCTGCATATAAACTCTCAACCAGGCTAGTGTAAAATGCACCAATGGCAAAACGGATGCTATGATGGACAGTATTGTGATGGCATAAGAGGGATGGCCATGCAGATACATAAGCACAACACCCATAATGTTGTTTCAAACAGACAAGGGACAGGTATAAACCCAAAAATGTCGTTTGATCTGATCCCCAGGAAGTACCAATGAAGACATTGAGGGATGGCTTAAGACACATGCAAGGCCAAGAAAGTTTCTTATAGAGCATGAGCCCAGGAATTTCATAGTTTCAACAAATTGAAGAGCAACAAGCACAAGATGTGAAGACAGAGGAAGAAACCAATTGTGCCACCAGAAATTCATAAAATGGTGGTGTCAGTGTAGAAATGAAAGCCATTGGCAATGCTCCAAGAGTAAAGATCGAGACACAGCTGAAGATGCTACTTAGTGCGACAGGTCCACGGAGAACTGCAACAGATGACAAAATCATCAATGAAAAGGGAGCTGGAGATGCCCAGCAGGAGACAGGCCACTATAGGGTTAAGGGAACCACACTGGTTCACGTCGAAAAAAATCGATTTTTGGTTTTCACCATATTTCGATAGATTAAGTACGCTGAAAAGGATTTAGCTGAATTTTTTTCTGAGCACTTAAAGAGCATTTTCCTCCTAGGCGTGTTTATGTGCCACGCCCCCTTTTCTGTCACCCACTATTCTGCATATATTTTAGATCTTTATATCCCCTACATTGCACGTTAAGGGACTTTTTACTCCCTAGTGTGTTGGCTATCCTTGGAATGCAACTGTCTGTATTCTTTTGTTTCTGCTGTTTGTAAACAACACACTTTCGAACACGTGGTTAGCGTTGTTCAAGTGTGATTGCGAGTAGTTGTTACACATTTGCAGTGCTTGTTTACATGTGTTTTGTTGTGTTTATTGAAGATGATAAAACGTAAAGGCATTTTCAAGAAACAATTTAGAGGAAACAAGTTTAGAAAGCTTTCTGTACAAGTAGTTATGTCGACTGGCAACAACGTTTCTAATTGTAATTCTTCAACATGCGCATCATCAAATAAGCTCTGGTCCTCCTAGATAGCAATTTTATGAACATTCATAACGTCAACTGACAATCACAAATCTATAAACAAGAAATTTCAAAGTTTTACGAAATATAATAGAACTATTAGAAAAACATGGGTTTTGTGATTAGCAATACTGTAACTGAATACTATCACCTTTACTAATGGTTTATAAGGTAAGCAAGCCATTTCCTAACGCACTACTGCCAGAAATTATACCACAAAACGCACAGTTTTCAGGGTTCTTTCATTTTATGTTCACCTTGAACAAAAAATTTATAGCCAACATTATGAAATGAACTCAAAATTCCTAGATTACAACTATGATGTATGTTCTCTATCTGCAGCCAGTAACTGTATAGCATGGTCATGTCACACTAATGCAGTGGCCTCTGACAGTGGTGAACAGGAAGCTTACTTGGCGGCTTGTTCCGAAGTACAGCTCACATGATAGGTTTATGGCAAATGGAGTGACCGGTTCCCACTGATTAATTTATATAGTTACACCTCGTATACCCTTCACTACTGTGTATTAATTTTTTGTACAGTAGTTCTGCTCAGATTCAGTCATCAGAATCCGAAATATACCATGCTGCTATTTACTGCAGCCAATGTAGTATACTCTCTTTACTATTTTCCATATTAACAGGATGTTTTCAGTTAACAGTTGTGGGATAGCTTTATCTTTTCTGAAGTCCTCAATAGTGTTTGATGCATTCTGACAGCAGACATGTTATAAATTTAATAGATTGATGGCACAGATAGAACACTGAAATTACAGCAGTGTTAACTTTATTTCATATTCACTGGTATAAATAGAACTACATGGTATCCAGTAATGTGTTGGAAGTGCAAACGGCGCACTTTGGCAATACTGGAGACTGCTCTACTTCGACTACTCAGCGCAAGGGTCGAATAGGCTTCACCTAACTTTTTTGATGTCAGTAGTGGGCTTTTGACTAGATTTTTGCAAGTGCATGTGAATGACCCCAGTGTACATTTCAGTTATTCATTCTGTCTGTCTGTGTGTGTGTGTGTGTGTGTGTGTGTGTGTGTGTGTGTGTGTGTGTGTGTGTGTGGGCGGGGTTTGTAAGTACGCCACAGTATGGTGTTTTAAAGCAGCAGCACATTGCGACATTTTCAAACGTGTCACCCTTGCCATTAAATGTCACTTAGTAAAGCATGAAAGACCTAAGACAGAGATGTGATAATCGAGATGAGATGCAATTTAGACTACTAATCCACAGTGTAAACCTCAGTTTAGAGATGTTAGGTTCTCAACCTGGTATAAACCTGGTATATGCGAACAGTTTTTTTTCCATCTTACCATTTTTCACACATTCTGAGACTGTTCCGAACAAAATACAAGTATGTTCTGCAATATTCAATCTTCTTTAACATTTCCTTTTGATTGGAGATAAAAAGGATGAATTATATATTTGACTGTCTATTTCTGAATGTGGCGATTTCAGACTGTGTGTTTAGGCAGGAACCTAAGAGGACAGCTGTAATTGCTGCAAGTGAAATGATGAGCAATAACATTCATATTCTTCCTTGTCAGAAATATTTCACAAGTTGTACAACCATGAACACATTCCCGTGAAGAATTGTTGCAACAGATTCTCCTGTCTCTAACACATCCATAAACAACTAAGCACTACAGCTATTGACAAGAACCACTACACCACAAATACACCAGTCCCTGCAAAAAATATTGTGAAACATACTTGATCCTTTGCCACAATGAACCAGGGAAAGTTTACACGCAATACACTAGAAGTCACTGCACTCTCATCATCCCAGTATGCTGCACTGTCATTGGCTACAGAAGGAAAAAAACACCCCCACAAGTTAGCTTATGACATCTTTCACCATACTTCACAGCTTTCGGTTTTATTTGCCGTGCTCATCAACTTTTGCTTTTTTTCTGGGTGAGCACAAAGGAAAAAGTCTCAGAACACGTGTTTCGTCATGTAATTCGTGGTCTTCGCATGTCAGAAAATAGCCTGATTACCTTTTATCCAGATACCAATTTCAATTTTTTCCATGTGTTTTTATTTGTTACATATCTGATGAAATTCAACTACCATAAATTACTGTATAAACACTTTGCTGCAAATTCAGTTTCCTTGAATTACACAGTTTTTATACAATATACTGGAGAAAATTACAATTTTTAATCATATATGCCAATTACACATTTTTGCTGTGTCTTTTAACTTAATATCTTCCTCGATTCTGCATTTTTAAGTCTGGAATACATGAAAATGTACAATAGGGGTTTCATAATGACAATATTTTGTGCAGGTAATATTGTACCAACGTAATGCTCATTTACATGTTTTCGATATTCGCATGCCAAAATTTTTAGAATCTTTTTGAAAGTCTTGGAAAATATCGAAGTGCACACTCCAGTTTCAGCAAATGTTGACATTTTGTAACCATAAGCACATGTTGTCCAATAACATTCTCTCACTTTTGAGAACTTTTGCACGATTGCCATACAATGCAATTTTAGCTCTAAGGCAGTTAAATTCCACGTACAAAATAGCTTCAAAATCATGATTACTTTACAAATGAGTTAATACATTAAAGACTTGACATCAAGCATGTAAATGAGGAAAGTTAGAAAGCCTTAAAATTAGGTTAAGGTTTGTTGGAAGTCACTAAGTGCTCTCATTATCTAACACTGAATTACAGTGGTCTGGGAAATTTGCACTCTGTTTTAAGCAAATGCTAGTTTTTCATGCATCTCAACATTTATGAGAGCTCCTGAGCTGTATGTTGTACAAAGACGCAATTTTTCCAGGTACATTCAGTGGTATATGTGGATCCAGCCTGCAAAAGTGTTGTGCGTGGAGTTATTACTTCCTTAATACGTTAAGATGTCATGCCTATTTAGACAGTTTTACTGAATGAACAGTAAAAGTGCACAGTAAAATATTTTTCCTTTATTTTGTGGGAGCATGTGAAGACTTGTAAGGGTTGAAATTTTGAGTGACATTTGTTGCACGTCACTAAATGCTGTTATTAGCAACTACTAGATGAATACATTCCGGGTATTTGTGCACCACAAATTAAGCTGCATTAAGACTTATGCGTTTCTAACTGCAATACTTTCCATATTGTGTTAAACTTTTCACAGATGATTATACCTCTTAATGAGAAGGTTATAGTAGCACTTTTTTAAATTCCGTCAAGAATGACATGACATACAGAAAGTCAATTTTTGTTGCCACTGTGAACCCTATCTTGCAACCCCCCGACAGACCATGCACCATGAACCAGGTTAGCAGTTTAATGATACAGATTTGGTGTATCTTCACAGACTGACATTTCTTAAAGAAAAACCAAAGGCATTCAAAATTATTTATCCTCTATAGGAGGTTGTAATTAAAAATGCATGAAGTTTTTCAGTGCTCTACTTTTGTAACTTCCTTTCCACAAGTTTTATACCTTTTGCACAATTTTGTTATTTTCATGTCATTTTAAAAATTTTTGTAAAGAATCTAGGCCCTGCAGTTAGATTTCCATATTTGTAAACTAAATGATTTCTCACCAGAGGTAGCTGTCCCCTTCCCCATCCGCCTCACCCCTTTGCAGGCACCCCTCCCACCTGTGGAGGTAACTGTCAATGTCACCCAACACAGCTTCAGAGAACACATTCAGCTTGCACTTCTCCAAGTTGGAAGCCATTAACAGTTATTCAGTCAGGCCACCACTAAATATTAGTGAAACAAAGGTAACATACTGACAACAGCACAATATAGCACAGCCACTCTCTCCGACAGAAAGTGTTCCTAAGCTATGATTTACTTCTGAATAAATCAAGTATAAAGACAAACCTGTTGATTCCTCTGGACAGCATCACGACTTCTTTCATGACCCACTTCACGATCTCTCTGCTGACTGTACTGTTGGCTGTACTGCTGACTGTATTGTTGATTTGGCAGTGTCCTCATTGGCCTGAAAAATATTTGAAACAAAAGAGTTAATAGCAGTGTGACTGAATTATTCCAAATACCAAATGTAAATTAATTTCATTTCACTGTAACAACAGCATAAAATTTAAATTTATGCTTTCAGAACACTAGAGGTTTTACAAGATCATCCGCATGTTTAACTACTTACTGCTACTACAAAGCCTCTCAATGTCTTAATACTGATGAGCAATTATTTTAAAATATAATTCCCACTAGACAGTGGTGGCAGCAGCAGCAGCAGCAGCAGCAGCAGCAGCAGCAGATGTTCAGAACTGAATATGCATGCCAAAGCTGTTTGCTGTATTAGAACCATAGCTTGAAGTTAAATTAAATTAGTTTACCCCCCAAATAATTTTAGTGGTATCACTGCACCCTCCTCTGTCATTTGAATGCTGATACACCTCTATAACAAACTGAGCTACAGTTTAAGAAACAAATACAGTGAGCACCAGAAAGAGCCCCAAGTGAGAAACTGACAAATTAACAAACTAAGATCTTCAGCTTTGTGAGAAATAGACAGCCATTTTGCATTATGTTTCAAACTTAACATTGCTCAAATGACCATCTTTAATACTGATACACTAACATATCCTTTCTGTAGTTATTCATAATCTTTAGTATACTGGGGAAGCAGTGACAGCTTTCTTCCAAGTGTCAGCCCACGTCATTCACACGTCTTTGCTTTTCGAAATTACATGTTCTTGGCTTCATGGAGTTACCATGCTCATTACTTGAAGTGTTCAATTATAATCTCCAGATCACTTCACTTAATTTCTGTATGACATCATAATCACTGTTCACTTTAACAGTAATGCTCCTCTTATGGATTAAACATGCTAAATTTTAAGACAGTGCACTGCCACTTATAGTCACTTGTTGCTTTTCAGAGGAGTTGTCAAATTTTATTCAGGCCAGTATCTGAAGTTTAGCCTCTAACGTGTCTGAAGTGAAAACGCACTTCACTAGATATAACATCCGTTTAGTTAAGAGTATTTTCTGAATTGTGGGCTTTCTCAGTATCTGCATGATAACTATTTTGTAGGGATGCATTCACAGACTGAATGGCATCCTCAATTGTGTTTGACAGCCATAAACCCACTTTGAATGTGGGTAACACTGTGCAAATTTCTGAATTTTAGTTCTGACAAACTAATTTTTTGTTTATGTTGTCTGGATGGCTGGGAGAGTCCTGCTTCAATGAACCAGTCTCCAAAATTTAATACCCAACAGTAAATTTTTCTTGTCAGGAACAGTTCTACCTAAGCATAAGGCTAACATGAAATGCACTCTTATCACTACTGACAACTGAATTTCTATATGCAATGAATTCTGTCTTTCCTCCCAACTATTCCATGGCATACACAGAGCATTTTGTGTTACCACATTTACACAATTACACAGTACAGTTTTTCCCAAATCTGTATACAGGATAATCATTCTCAGATTAAACTATTGCTGCTGAGGTGAACGTTTGAATACTGTTTACTAGATTAATATAGGTGTTTTCTTACGCTTACAGGTGACGCTTTGGCTACTGAGCTTTCGTACAAATTTATTTTGGAGAATTCTGATGTGTGGAGCTTAGCATACAATACCCCCGTTCGAATAGGCTCGACGTTTCCCGATATGCAGAAGCACTTGATACATTATCGACTCAGTTCAATCAATCATCTGACATTTAACTTATGCAACAAATGTAGTGGCTAGTTCCTAGTTTGTCGCATATCGAACGATCTAATGCTCTGCTTAAAAAAAACTAACAATTTTTTAAAACAGAGGAGGAAATAACATTAAATTCTATCAACAAACTTTTGTTGTATCTAAATAGCTTTGCAATAGAAGTTCTATAACACCTATGGATACTGCACACCTACATTTATGCTTCCTTTTGTTAAGTGAAGGCAACATTCGAAGGCGAAGGATCTTGTCCTTCAAAATCCATTACATACTTCTGAACCCAACTCAGTATTTTATTTGTTTATGAGGAACTACTGAGTTATAATGTGCATTGCAAATGAAAATTCAATTGCTGTTCATTTATTGGCATATTGGGGGAAAATTGCCAGCTTTTAACTTTAGAACAAAATGGCATCATTCAGACAAAATGAGAAAGAAAATTAATCCAGAATTAAATACCTGACCAAAAAAATCACAAACTGACAGCAATTGTTATCGCAAGAATAAATTAAAGCAGGAAGACCTGTTTTGGAGATGGCACCAACAGACAGCACTAGAACGCGGAACGAGTGAAAGTTCGAGAACTGGACTTAGTAGTGATTGCGATCTTTCATGTACGATCAGTTGCTGCTGTTACTTATCTGCACTCTACAAGATAGAGCCATCCATGTTTCACTGTTGCTTAAGCAGAGCACTACAGAGAGCTTAGCTGCTAACTGTGAGCATGTGAAGGGGAATGGTGGGTAGGCAGCAAATTTTGTCTTGCTGCTAATCATGGGAATTATATGGCATACTTTGGCTTTTTATGAACAGCTGTCACATTAAAACTGCAGTTTGCCTGAATCCATTTGTACTCTGACTCCAGTTTACTTAGAAGTTGGCCTAATACTTGACAATAGCACAAATTTCTGCAACGAATGATATAAGTGTGGACTGGAGCCAGTGGTGTACTTCCATGTTTCGTAAAGCAATGTTGTCGACACCATGAAGTATGGTGTGAACAATAGGGGATGTGTCAGCTGCTGCTTCTACACAGCCATTGAGAGAGCAGCAGGCAGACAATGTTTTTGTACCTAAGGATACTATAACCGTCTTTTGACAGTACAGAAGTGAAACCCATTATGTAAAAATATAAAATTACAATGTTTATTCTAAAAACAGCCAACTCTCTAACAATGAAGGTTCAAGTTTCGAAGTGTCCCGTTCAGATGACAATGACGTTTAAAAATAGTGGTGCCACAGATGACAGGCTAAACGAAAGAGGCAGTGAAAATAAAAATTAATGTTAACTATTTCTTTTCATGTATTTTGTTTCTTTTTATATTATCAAAATGTAGAAAACCAATAAATAGCACAAGTTCAGAATACATGTAATGGGAACTTCAGGCAGATACATCAACAAAAAGTTTGTAAATTTTATTAGTACGAGTATGTTAAAAAATAAATTTTCTCAAGGAGCCTCCTATGAGGGGTTGTCTCATACTCACGGTTGTCTTCTACTCTGGCAAATACGATATTTTATAATGAATATCGTTATTTCCTAGCTGCACTTATGTATCAGCCCTGTCCCCTATCACGTTAACCACATCCAGTTTATAGACGCAGGGGGAATGGCATTTAGTTTGCCCTTATGGTGATGGACTGGGCTCTGAAACGGGTGGTTTTTGGAGCCAGCAGGACTTCAAGGTAGAGTAGTTTTCGTCTTAACAGCCTGTTTCTTTAACACCTGTTATAGAGAAACTTGCTGAAGTTCAAGCAATAAGAAACCTTACGAAAGTGCTGCAAGTGGAGAACAAGAAACTTGTTTATGAAAATGCTTGCATTCTGCTCTGGCTGAAAGCCTAAATGTTTAATTTTGTGGAGCATTTTGAGTGTTCACAAAAAATGGAAGGGTTGGCCAACAGCACTCATGGGTGAGTCTTAGTGTGAGCTCTCTGTAGCAGAGGCAGTGCCCAAAAGTTTCTGAAGCCAGTAGTTTGAGACCCTGAGTGTCTACTACGGCTCTTTCCAGTTGAGTGGTGCCTTTAGGTGAGCACTCATAGGCCACTATGATAGAGTGAAGCAAGGCTGGCGAACCTTGCTTGGATTGATTTTACGTGTCCACCGATGAAAGTTTGAACTGATCAGGTTGTGAGAACCTGCCGTTTGTATTCCATCCTGCACATCACCTTTAGGGGTGCACATAATAAAGTTGCAGCCTTGTGTATGCTTTCACACTGTGAAACTTAAGACTGATTAAACAATCAGTTCACGAGCTCCGTATTTTCAGTTTTAACTTCAAAAGCTATGAAGTTCCTTCTGCTACACAGTATACAAACTGGTCTTGTCAAAGGGAAAGATTAATGTGCTTTTAGCATGCGGCATAAAATTTTTTAAATACACCTACTACTGTCGTCCTCTGGAACAATATTACATGCAGCAGATCTCAATACAATCATACTTTGTTGGCACGTAAACTCATGCACATTAAACAATTTAAAGCCTTACCTTTCAATTCCAATCTGAAGTCTAGAGTTCTGGATAGTCCTGGAAAAAGAAACTAAATTGAATGTACTGCTTTAAATGCAACAACACTACAACAAATACATGAACACTCATTGTGATAAAATACTGGTACTGTAGCACCAATTTGCCAGCCTTTGAGGCTAATGTACTGACAATGTTTAACAAGAATGAGTAAGAAACTGACTAAGAAACCTACAGGGTATCTTAACATTTACCTGATCATTATTTAAGTCAATAAAAAGTTTTTAACCTATGGGCTAATAATCTTAAATAAGCAAAACTGCACAAGAAAGGCAATGCCATGTTACTGAGGATGTTTTATGAACCCACAAAAAAAAAAAAAAAAATCAACTGAACTAACTCAATTCACTGCCACTAACTAGCAACATTACCCATAAATTTATTTAAAGACCTGTGGAATACCACTGCAATGATAGTTCTGAGAGCTTTGTTCTTATTTTTAATGCCATTAACTATTTGTCATCAAAAATTACGATGAAGTCTAGTACTTTTTGTGGTAAGTCCATGAAATTATGTTGTGAAAGCAAGTCACTATTTCTGGACTGTGTTTTATTGCTAGATGCATATGCAATATAATCCATTCATACTATATACAGAAGATATTTTTAAGTTCACGATTTCAGCCACGAGTCAAAATTCCTTTCATAATTGTAATAGTGGAATACATTGTGGTCACTGTAAATACTGTTAACAGCAATATGGTAAGTAAAATGCTTTGAAGACAAACTTAATACATCAACAATTTAAGTGAAGGACAGATTGCTACTAATCGTAAATATGACAATTCTAGTCCAGGCTGCCCAGGGGTGTGTGTGTGTGTGTGTGTGTGTGTGTGTGTGTGTGTGTGTGTTTTTTTAAGTAAATCACTGTCAGCCCCTCTGCCCTGAAAGTGCATGAAATTAACAAAATTTTTCTTAAAGGAAAAAGGTGAAAAGCCAAACAACCTGTAGCATGTTCTCTTGTGATGGGAAAAATAGAAGGGAGTCATAAAAACCAGTATCATGGGAAGGTAAATGCCACGTGGGGGTAAAGATGGTGACAAACTGAAAGGCCACCCTGGGCACAATACACAGTGATAGTCTAAAGAGTCTGTTGTAAAAATCAGGAGCATGCCGATTGGAGCGAAAGGTTTGCCTGTCACATCAACGAACACTTCACTAGTGAACTAGATTGTCAAATATTTAAGCCATCTGACTGACCATGATGTGTGCCTTGAAAGCTCAGTTGGGAGGAGCCCCCTGCAAATGTTAAGATTTGGTTGGAGTACTGGTTTAGCATACAGACCCAACGTAAGTGTATACCAACCTGTGAATAAGCAACATTGTCTCCATTATCACAGAAACCACTTCCACATGAACTGCTTCCACAGAAGGCCTACATGTCCACCATGAACATATTTGCTTTCACAGATTACTCAAGATCTATATCGATCATCTGCCCACTCTTCTCTAACTACCTGACTGGCCACTTTGCTATTTCTTGTGCAGTATCCTCTGCCCTGTGACCAGCAAAGCTCCCACTTGCAAAAATGTTAGATATAACTGTTTATTCATCCAAAATTATTACAGTGTTCAACAGGTAACTGCCAGGGATAAAATATTCTCATTCACCCAATGCTACATTCCATTGGCAGTGTGAACTCATCTGAACAAGGCTGAATGGTTACCTGTCGAAATATTGTGGTAAAGTGACTATCACTCCACACTCACTACTAGGCAATAGTACAATGTTAAAGACACATCAATATGTTTTATTAAAATTGTGTTACCAGCTGCTATGTTTATTTTCCATGTAGGTGGATCTACCATTAACCATGAATGGATGCAATAATTAGTGTGTTTGGGTATATCCTTTAATCAACTGCCGAGAAGCTCTACAGATTATGTCTATTTTAACTAATTCACTTATTATAATGTTATTTATTACACATTGATTACTGTTGTCATTCATTTAATGTAAGATTTTTAGCAAAGGAGAATGTCACACTAACATGTATTGTTGAGATCACCAACCCTAATGAGATAATTAGTGACGGACATTTATGAACTGTCGAAAGAAAATTTCACTGCGATGAATATTGTTCGTTTTTGTTCTTTTGTATTTATAGCAACCCCCCATGAACCATGGACCTTGCCATTGGTGGGGAGGCTTGCGTGCCTCAGCAATACACATGGCCGTACTGTAGGTGCAACCACAATGGAGGGATATCTGTTGAGAGGCCAGACAAACGTGCGGTTCCTGAAGAGGGGCAGCAGCCTTTTCAGTAGTTGCAGGGGCAACAGTCTGGATGTGATCTGGCCTTGCAACACTAACCAAAATGGCCTTGCTGTGCTAGTACTGCGAACGGCTGAAAGCAAGGGGAAACTACAGCTGTAATTTTTCCTCGAGGGCATGCAGCTTTACTGTATGATTAAATGATGATGGCGTCCTCTTGGGTAAAATATTCCGGAGGTAAAATAGTCCCCCATTCGGATCTCTGGGCGGGGACTACTCAAGAGGACGTCGTTATCAGGAGAAAGAAAACTGGCGTTCTACGCATCAGAGCGTGGAATGTCAGATCCCTTAATCGGGCAGGTAGGTTAGAAAATTTAAAAAGGGAAATGGATAGGTTGAGGTTAGATATAGTGGGAATTAGTGAAGTTCGGTGGCAGGAGGAACAAGACTTTTGGTCAGGCAAATACAGGGTTATAAATACAAAGTCAAATAGAGGCAATGCAGGAGTAGGTTTAATAATGAATAAAAAATAGGGGTTTGGGTAAGCATAGTGAACGCATTGTGGCCAAGAGACACTAAGCCCATGCCTACTACAGTAGTACAAGTTTATAGACCAACTAGCTCTGCAGATGAAGAAATTGATGAAATGTATGATGAGATAAAAGAAATTATTCAGGTAGTGAAAGGAGACGAAAATTTAATAGTCATGGGTGACGAATTAGAGTAGGAAAAGGGAGAGAAGGAAACATAGTGGGTGAATATGGATTGGGGGAGGGAAATGAAAGAGGAAGCCGTCAGAATTTTGCACAGAGCATAATTTAATCATAGCTAACATGTGGTTCAAGAATCATAAAAGAAGGTTGTATGCATGGAAGAATCCTGGAGATACTAGAAGATTATATAATGGTAAGACAGATTTAGGAACCAGGTTTTAAATTTTAAGACATTTCCAGGGGCAGATGTGGACTGACCACAATCTATTGGTTATGAACTGTAGATTAAAACTGAAGAAACTGCAAAAAGGTGGGAATTTAAGGAGACGGGCCCTGGATAAACTGAATAAACCAGAGGTTGTATGGAGTTTCAGGGAGAGCATAAGGGAACAATTGACAGGAATGGGGGAAAGAAAGACAGTAGAAGAATGGGGGAAAGAAAGACAGTAGAAGAATGGGTAGCTCTGAAGGATGAAGTAGTGAAGGCAGCAGAGAATCAAGTAGGTAAAAAGACAAGGGCTAGTAGAAATCCTTGGGTAACAGAAGAAATATTGAATTTAATTGATGAAATGAGAAAATATAAAAACACAGTAAATGAAGCAGGCAAAAGGGAATAGAAACGTCTCAAAAATGAGATCGACAGGAAGTGCAAAATGGCTAAGCAGGGATGGCTAGAGGACAAATGTAAGGATGTAGAGGCTTATCTCACTAGGAGTAAGATAGATACTGCCTACAGGAAAATTAGAGACCTTTGGAGATAAGAGCCACTTGTATGAATATCAAGAGCTCAGATGGAAAACCAGTTTTAAGCAAAGAAGGGAAAGCAGAAAGGTGGAAGGAGTATTGGATCTAGATGAAGATGAAATGGGAGATACGATACTGCGTGAAGAGTTCGACAGAGCACTGAAAGACCTGTGTCTAAACAAGGCCCCGGGAGTAGACAACATTCCATTGGAACTAGTGACAGCCTTGGGAGAGCCAGTCCTGACAAAACTCTACCATCTGGTGACCAATATGTATGAGACAGGCAAAATACCCTCAGACTTTAAGAAGAATATAATAATTCCAATCCTAAAGAAAGCAGGTGTTGACAGATGTGAAAATTACCGAACTATCAGTTTAATAAGTCACAGCTGCAAAATACTAACGCAAATTCTTTACAGACGAATGGAAAAACTGGTAGAAGCCTACCTCGGCGAAGATCAGTTTGGATTCCGTAGAAATGTTGGAACACATGAGGCAATACTGACCCTACGACTTCTCTTAGAAAATAGGTTAAGGAAAGGCAAACCTACATTTCTATCATTTGTGGACTTAGAGAAAGCTTTTGACAATGTTGACTGGAACACTAAAATTCTATAGGTGGCAGGGGTAAAATACGGTGAGCGAAAGGCTATTTACAATTTGTAGAGAAACCAGATGGCAGTTATTAGAGTCGAGGGGCATGAAAGGGAAGGAGCGGTTGGGAAGGGAGTGAGACAGGGTTGTAGCCTCTCCCCGATGTTATTCAATCTGTATATTGAACAAGCAGTAAAGGAAACAAAAGAAAAATTCGGAGTAGGTATTATAGTCCATGGAGAAGAAATAAAAACTGAGGTTCGCCGATGACATTGTAATTCTGTCAGAGACAGGACTTAGAAGAGCAGTTGAACGGAATGGACAGTGTCTTGGAAGGAGGATATAAGATGAGCATTAACAAAAGCAAAACAAGGATAATGGAATGTAGTCTAAGTCGGGTGATGCTGAGGGAATCAGATTAGGAAATGAGACATTTAAAGTAGTAAAAGAGTTTTGCTATTTGGGGAGCAAAATAACTGATGAAGTAGAGAGGATATAAAATGTAGACAGGCAATGGCAAGGAAAGCGTTTCTGAAGAGAAATTTGTTAGCATCGAGTATAGTTTGAAGTGTCAGGACGTTGTTTCTGAAAGTATTTGTATGGAGTGTAGCCATGTATGGAAGTGAAACGTGGACAATAAATAATTTAGACAAGAAGAGAATAGAAGCTTTCGAAATGTGGTGCTGCAGAAGAATGTTGAAGATTAGGTGGGTAGATCACGTAACTAATGAGGAGGTATTGAATAGGACTGGGGAGAAGAGAAGTTTGTGGCACAACTTGATTAGAAGAAGGGATCGGCTGGTAGGACATGTCCTGAGGCATCAAGGGATCACAAATTTAGCATTGTAGGGAAGCGTGGAAGGTAAAAATCGTAGAGGTAGACCAAGAGATGAATACACTAAGCAGATTCAGAAGGATGTAGGTTGCAGTAGGCACTGGGAGATGAAGTTTGCACAGGGTAGAGTAGCATGGAGAGTTGCATCAAACCATTCTCAGGACTGAGGACAACAACAACAACATTTATAGCAAATTTCTGGTGGACATCAGAAAACTTATCTTTAGACGTATTTTTAATACATGTGAACGTTGCAGGTAAAAAGGAATTACACGACGATGTCTTATGAAGACATTTTTACAAAAACTTCCTTATTTCACACATGCCCAGACTTGGTGAAATGATACATCTTGTCTTAACAAGTGGAGTAACAAGTATAATGCTTGGTATGTGCACCAATAACAGAGTAGACACGGAGTGAGATGATCAGTTGTTTGACATTATTACATTTTAATTTTATCTAAGATCTGATGTAAATCACACAATTTTCTAAATGTAGTTATGCAATAGATTATACTTGCAGCCAAGCGATTACCCTTGCTTAAAACCAGAGTAGATCACTAACACCTTTGGAGTTACCAATTAAAAATCACCAATTATGTTAACGTACAGTAGCTCCTACATTTTTTTAAGTAAATTACCTAGATCCAATCACAGTGCAAAATGGCTTGTAAGTTCTGAATAGTTACTTAATCCACACCAATGTTATCAGTTTTCCTCTCTGATTGTAAATTATCTTTAACAGGCTGCATATGAGCTTCAGTACAAGAGTGTGGTAATTTGCATGTTTTACAAATGTTCATAAGCGATGTTGTCCTAGAAGCCCACAGTGCACAGATTTCAATGTATGTAAGAATCACTGAAAAACTGCATCCATAACAAAGCTCAGATCTTAAACTCTTCCCACCCATGCTAATGTACTACTTCATAATCCATCATACTCTTACCTGTCTTTGGCAGTAGTAGTATTGCTTTTAACAGAGATAATTACAGTTTAAGAACATGAATGCAGCTGCTTTAGTTGCTGAATAGCAACCACCATTCTATCATTATATGAAATACAGTATGTCCCAAGTGGAATGGTCAATATTTAAGGATATGACAGTAATGCTCATTTAAATCAATGGAGTCTACTGAACATGGTTATAAAATGCAAACCTGGGGGTGGAAAGGCGGTAAAGAAATAACATACAGATGCTGCACAGTTAAACTCACTTCTTGCAGGCCTCAGCAGTTGTGTGAGCCAAAAACTGGACGAGTTAACTTGGAGGGGGGGGACAAAGCAGGAAGAGAGGAATATGTGAGCAGATTGGTGGTGTGAAATGGGGGATATGGGAGACAAGTTTGGAGGAAGATGTGGACAGTGGTGTGTTGTTTCACTGAGTAGTCAACTCTGCTCTTTGCCTCATGTTGTGGCTATTACAGTGGACTTGGCTGGTGGTAATATCCACAAATGAATTTGCTAAGGTAATTACGATCTATTACAGTAAACGAATTCTTTCACAAGTGGCCCTGGTATTGAGTGATGGGACAAGAAATGTGCTCAGTATGTCAACAGAGCAAGTCTTCACATGAATACAAGCCATGTGTCAGAAATTGACTGTTTGGTAAGGATGAATAAGGATGTTTCATATGAAAGATGGGCAATGGATCACTTTGGGGAAGGTGGGATGGATTATGACTAGAATGTTTCATTTCTGGACATTGTCAGTAGTTAGGTAAGTAGGTAAGTTGATAGGGTGTGTTCTTTTTCAGCTGGTTCACAGCACAATATTTCTTTTTGAAGTAAGTCAGGAGGGTAATGAATGTCTGAAGGTACTGTAGTCAAGACAATGTAACAAGTACCAAGACAGCTAGGAGTGCTGTTAGCTTTCAGCTGCAAATTCAAATTCATGCAGTTGCAGGCAAAAATAGCCTTCTACAGAGCTATGACAATGAGGCATTGCCACAGAGATGTTTACAAAATCTCATTACATGATTGGGTATGCATGCAAAGCTGCCACACCAAGGCCATTTTAACTGTATGTGATCTTATGCCGTATCAACAGCAGTATCTTCAGCATACTGGTCAAGGGATTTCTCTTCACTGCAGATTTGCTGGCTGTAGGTGGCAGGACGACAAGAGAAATTTAAGCGTGGAAGAGATGGCACATAAATGTGCATCACAGTAATCATCAATGTACTAAATCCCTACCTTAAAATACAGTGAGCAAAAGGTTACTTACAACTTGTACAAAAAGCAGACTGCTGTTTTAAAAGTTTAGGATATGGGATGCAATGGTTTAGAAGGGAGTGACAGGTTTGTAGTTCATCTTCAATGTTACTGTAACTAAACTGAGCAAGCAGTGAAGGAAACCAAACAAATTTGGAAAGGGAATTAAAGTTAAGGGAAACAAACTTAGAAGTTTGCCACTGATGCTGGAATTCTGCCAGATGCAAGAGACTGAGGACAAGTAGAATGGAATACAGTGTCTCTTGGGAAGAGATCAAAAGTCAACAAGAGTAAAATGAAGGCAGCAGAATGTAATGTAATTGAAGCACCCAATTATGGGGAAAATAGTTAGGGAAACTAAAGAAAGTAGATGAGTCTAGGTAATTGGACAGCAAAATCAATGACAGCTGCAGCAAGAAGAATATAAAATGACTGGCTTTATCAAGAAAAAGACCTTACGAAATAGTCATTTTGTAACACCCAGTACACAATTAAAAATTAGGAAATCCTTTCTGGATATTTTATCATGTAAGTGAAATTTCAGACAAGAAAATAGAAGCTTTGAAAATGTGCTACAGAAGAATGCTGAAGATGAGATGGATAGGTTGAGTAAAGTGGAGATATGAATCTCACTGCAGAAAGAAATTTGCAGCACAACTCTACTGAAAAAGGGATTATTCTCAGGCCACATACTTAGTCAGCAAAGGGAAAGACCAAGGCATGAATACAATAAGCAGGTTAAAATGCATGTACGTTGAAGTGGTTATTCTTAGATGAAGAGGGATGCCTGACCTGGGTGGGGATAAGCATGAAACGTATGCTCACTCCTCAGATCACAGCAACAACCACAATGCAAACTATTAAACGTCTTCACATAATTCAGTGTGGCTTTGTGAAAATTAATACAAGCTACTTTAAATATAATTCCATGGTTTACTGAACTTTTACAGAACTAACTCTACTGAATGAGGTAAAAGCTTATGAAATCATGGCTGTACTACAGCCTGACCAAAGATTTGAGCACAACCCTCAATTACTTGAGGGGAGGAAGAATTATCTGTGTAATAACTACAGTGCATCACATTTATTACACGTTTACTATGTAGTTTTTATACTAACCCATCTCTGTTCTGCTGTTCCTTTGTGTCCTTTTTGATTGGTGTCAATCCAAGTTGGTTGACTTGCACTCCCTGATCCATTGTTGGCGATTTGCGTGTAAGCAATAGTGGTGTTGTTGGTCTGGAACCTCCCGTCAGAAGATCTAGGAAAGAAACTGAAATCTGGAACGTTTTGCACTATTCTATCTCAATGAACCAAGAAGCAAGATACAGTGATATTCCTCGAGATGATTTAATTTTACTAAAATGACTCAAAACAGTAAAATTATAAAAAATTGGAATTTCATTTGTTACATCTAATTTAACATTTTGAAAATGGTCAGTTCAGCACATAATCAAGAGGTGGTCAACAATGTTTAATTCTCAAAGTTCCTGTATTGAAACCACAGAGTACTTTATGAAATAATATTTGGCATGAATAAATGTGAGTTGTACAATATTGGTAGGAACACCAACACTACCACCAAATTGTTCAGTCTTCCACAACAAAGCCGTCACTAGTTGTAAAGCTATTGTACACTAGTGGATGTACAATATGGTACAGTGTTCTTTCCCAGACATGGTGGTAATATTCTGGCCAAATGTCTGCAAGCAAATAAGTGGCACGACTCAGTACTAAATAGTAATCGGTACTGCCTGTACTGACAACACACAGCTGCCGAAATCAACACAAAAACAATGGAGACATAGGGACATATTCTTAGAAACGATTCAAAAGATCTACCACCTTAATTGGAGGCAGTGCCTTTGCCTTCTATTATCACAATAATCTGAAGTAAAATTACACCCCAATCCTCATGGCATTTAACCCACAAAGGGAAGAGGGAGAAAGAAGTCATCTTCATTTGTCTCTGGAATTAATTGTTTAACATTCTGCAACAGTGCCTCTTGGCAATCTTCTCTTAGAAGATAACTAGGATGACACACATACCTGCTTTGGAGACTGAATTATTATCTTTTCACTCATTTACACTGTATTGAAGGGCAAACGTGTTAATTTTTTGTCCCATTGGATGTAAATAAAGCATACTACGCAAGATGCGAAAAGAGGTGGCAACCTTTTGAAGAGCCAATTCACATTGCTTGCAGCCTGGCCATATTGATTTTAATGAATGTTACGGGCAGATTTAATTTTTGCTAGGATTTGCATGTGTTCAATGACAAGTGAACACACAGCACATTGTAATAATTACATTCTTCGCTTAAAATATCTCTGGAATATCACGTAACAAAGCTTGCTATTATGTGGGCAAATTTCAAAAATTAAACAGTGCAGTAAAGTTAAGAACTTTTGTGAAGTCTTGAGGTTAAAGTTTTTCCAATTACAAAACAGCCTCTCCAACTATTACATTTGAATCCACTAACAACACCTACATTTGAATCCACTACAGACACCTTTTAGAAGGATTCTAGTGCACATTGAAGTCTTCCATTATCTTCCTATCTCTAGAATACAGCCAGTGACAAATCTACAGCTGTAATTACAGCACAAGACACCATAGACAATGGTATGAACTTGTGTAGTTATTACTCACTACAGAAGGGGCTGAAGGTAACATTTTTGAATCATAACGTTATCTTTTAATATGAGCTACTGAATGACATATGGATTTCAACATATTAACTATACACTTTAAACAGACAATTTTCTAGAATGAACTGTGCTGCCTTTTCCATTGAAAATTACTTTAAATATACAGAAACAAACAAACAAAATAATTCAATTCTGCAAATAATGTGTGAAACATTCTTACTAAAGAGTGAAAAATGCATGGATGCTGAACACGGCGACATGGAAAGGTATTTTTGTTCCCTTAAGTTACGATATACAAAGACTGTCAATGGATATTTCAGACTTATTATTCATTGATGCCATTACATGAAAGTGAGTTACTTTTGTTGGTATTACTTTTCAAGCAGAGAAAAATCACTAATTTTTGATTTACACAAAGAATGGTAGTCTATGGGACTTCAGCCTTGCTTAGGCAATTTTGTATCTGAAGTAAAAACTTAATGCCTAGACCACAATTTTCCAATCACAATTAAAGTTGAATAACTAGTTTTGATTGCTATCTGTAACCATCTTCATATCTGTTACATGTAGAAATTATTCTACAATCTAGTAGTATACAAAGACAATGTACAACACTTTATCAAAATAACTTCGCGAAGTCGCGCTTAGGCTTAAATTTTGTAAACATGTTTGTTTCTTGTTTCACGGTAATTTAACTAGTTTCTCGGTAACAAATAAGTAAACTACCGTAAATAGCGTATAAATTCATTGTTTTAATACAG
The DNA here is from genome assembly GCF_023864275.1 of Schistocerca cancellata. Classification (NCBI taxonomy): domain Eukaryota; kingdom Metazoa; phylum Arthropoda; class Insecta; order Orthoptera; family Acrididae; genus Schistocerca; species Schistocerca cancellata. Next base: position 196,505,783 of record NC_064628.1, read on the forward strand.
ATTTCAGAAAAACAGCGTAATTTTATATCAGAAACTTGCCTATATACATTTGTTTATAGGCCTAATTCTCGTAACGTTTTTCGAGAATCAAAGTTAAAGTATATCATTTAATAGTCCTTTTTTTCATTCCATCGAGTGAAATATATAATAAATAGCGTATACCTTCGTTGTTTTAATACAGATCTCAGAAAAACAGCGGAATTTTAAATCAAAAACTTGCTTATATACATTTGTGAATAGGCTTAATTCTTGTAACGTCTTTTTTGATTTTCGGTAATTTAATTGATTTATTCTAGCTAAAGTATTATTTTTGCCATGAGTGAGAAGTGCCTGACTTGCCGTAGAATTGTTAGTTCCGGGGTTTGGTGTGATGGATGCAGTAGTTTTTTTCACTGGGGGGACTGCAGTGGCATGGGTGTTGGGAAAGTGGATCAGGCTCATCAGTGGTTATGTAGGATTTGCAGCAGAGATAGGAAGATAGTGGAACAGGAGGGGAAAATTGCTGCCCTTCAGGCTGAGCTAGATCAGGCTAGGGAAGATCTGGACAGGTTAAGGAGGGAGAAGGGCAAAGAGAGGTGGGAAGTGGCAACAGGTAGCAGAAGGAACAGGCCTAGAACTAAGTCTGACAGTTTTGTGGTGAATGTCAAAAATAAGTTTGACCTGTTGCTTCAGTTAGAAACTGATGAGCCTCAAGCAGAGGTAGGTGTAGACAGGACACAACAAACTTTCAATAGGAAATTGAAAAAGAATGTAGGAAAGTCATCGAAAAGGAAGAAAGTTTTGTTGTTAGGCAGTTCTCATGCCAGAGGTGTAGGCCAACTTCTGCAGGAGGAATTAGGACCAGAATACCAGGTCACAAATTTTTTCAAACCAAGTGCTAGTCTGGATCAGGTGACAGAGGATTTAGGTTCACTCTGTAAAGGATTTACCAGGGAAGACACCGTGGTTATTGTGGGAGGGCCAGGGAACAGCATCGACAGAGATCCTGGGTACAGTATAGAGTGCGACCTGGTAAAGATTGCGTCGGCATCAAGACACACCAATGTTGAATTTGTATCTGTCCTGAGACGCCATGACCGGCCTCATTTGGACTCTTCTGTTGGGAGAGTTAATTTGGAGTTGGAATGGCTGCTTGGGTCAGGTGCGGGGGCTCATATTGGTGTGGTTCCTGTTGATTATCTCAGTAGGTGGGACTATACCAGGCACGGCCTACATCTCAACAGGAAAGGGAAGGGGAAACTGGCTGGGGTAATAGCAGGAAATTTAAGGGGGGGAGGCACTGCCATGAATGGTAAAATACCAGTGGTTACAGGTGTTGGAGCAGCACCTTTTTTAGGATAGGTAAGACAGAAAGATGTCAAGTTCTACGAGAGGTCAGGATTGAAACAAATCTTCAGTTTAGGAAAGAAATTAAACAGCACAATTCTAGCACATTAGATCACCAATCACAGCTACCAATTATAAATTTTCACCAATCACCAGAAATTTTATCTCCACCAAGTTGTATCTCAGTCCTAGGTAATTGCATTGATGAATTAAAGTCACCCAACCCAGTTGACATAATCTGCCTCTCTGAACACCATGTGACCACTGGTATAGGAACTAGGCCTAAGCACAATGAGAAACTCAGACAGGAGAGTACTGCAAATGTTAGAATAAGGAAAGGGTCTCATAAAAGTATAATTAAAAATAATGTAAGTATATTTCATCAAAATATTGGGAGTTTAAAGAATAAAGTAGATGAGCTTCTGGTTTGTTTAGAAGATTTAGAAGCTGAGAATGAAATAGATATACTATGCCTGTCTGAGCATCACATTGTTACTGATATAGATAAGGTAAATGTAAGTGGTTATAAGCTCTCTGCACATGTAATGAGAGAAAATATGGAGAAAGGAGGAGTTGCCATATATGTCAAAAGTTATCATTGTGCGAAAAGTATAGAAACAAAAAAGTTTTGTGTAGAGAAACATATAGAAGCATGTGCCTGTGAGCTTAAATTAAATAAAGGCACATTTATAATTGTAACTGTATATAGGTCCCCATCAGGAAATTTTCATCTATTTCTGAAAAATTTGGACTCCTTGTTGTGCTATCTGTCAGACAGGGGGAAGCAAATTATTATTTGTGGGGACTTCAATGTAGATTCTCTGAAAGAGGGTAATAGGAAAAATGACCTTGAAGCATTACTCGGTTCTTTCAATTTGACACCCGTTATTGATTTTCCTACTCGGGTGGTAAAGGATAGCAGCTCACTGATAGATAACTTCTTTGTAGACCAAGATAAGTTTAACCAGATAAATGCTCAGCCTGTTGAGAATGGTCTTTCTGATCATGGTGCACAGCTAGTTACAATATATGACATAGCTCCATTCAGCAATACTAAACAGTCCTCCAAAGTAGTACGTTCAGTCAACGATTTAACAATTGCAAATTTCAGGGAAAGCCTACAGCAGTTAGACTGGGATGAGGTGTACCATGAACCTGATGCCAATTTAAAATATAATTTATTTCATGACATTTTTGTAAATGCATTTGAAAACTGCTTCACCAAGAAAATAGTTAAATATACTCGTAAGAAACCTTGTAACAAACCATGGCTTACTAAGGGTATAAAAATATCTTGTAACCGGAAAAGGGAAATGTATCTGACAGCAAGAAAGAGTAGTGACCCAGAAACTATCAAAAATTATAAAAACTACTGTGTTATATTAAGAAAAGTTATTAAAAAATCCAGGAGTATGTGTATCATGTCTGAAATCAGCAACTCTGATAATAAAATTAAAACAATTTGGAATATTATTAAGAGAGAAACAGGTCAACCAAGAGCAGAGGAAGACAGTATTACCATCAAATTGAATGAAAGCTTTACGAACAAAAAGTCAGAAGTTGAAAATATTTTTAATAATCATTTTCTAAATGTTGTGGATATAGTAGGATCCAGGTGTTCATTAGAAGATGCTAGGCTGTTAATGGAAGAGGCCATACCTATGCAATTTGATACAACTGAAATCTCACCCACTTCTCCCTCTGAAATTAAGAAAATAATAAACTTGCTTAAAAGCAAAAACTCATATGGAATTGATGGCATTTCCAGCAAAATACTAAAAGCTTGTTCAACAGATAAGTAAGATTCTCAGCCACCTGTGTAATAGCTCTCTGGAACAGGGCATTTTCCCTGATAGACTGAAATATGCTATAGTTATACCTTTGCATAAAAAGGGGGATAGATCTGATGTCAACAATTACCGTCCAATCTCCCTTCTAACAGCTTTATCCAAAATTTTTGAGAAAGTAATGTATTCAAGAGTAGCTTCACATATCTGTAAAAATGAAGTACTAACAAAATGTCAGTTTGGTTTCCAGAAAGGTTTTTCAACAGAAAATGCCATATATGCTTTCACCAGTCAAATTTTGAATGATCTGAATAACCGAAAACCACCCATTGGGATTTTTTGTGATCTCTCAAAGGCTTTTGATTGTGTAAATCATGAAATTCTGCTAGACAAGCTCAAGTATTGTGGCATGAGTGGGACAGTGCACAAATGGTTTAATTCGTACCTAACTGGAAGAGTGCAGAAAGTTGAAATAAGTAGTTCTCGTAACATGCAAAGATCAGCACATTCCTCAAACTGGGGAACTATCAAGAATGGGGTTCCACAAGGGTCAGTCTTGGGTCCTTTATTGTTCTTATTATATATTAATGACTTGCCATTCTATATTCATGAAGAGGCAAAGTTAGTTCTCTTTGCTGATGATACAAGTATAGTAATCACACCTGAGAAACAAGAATTATCTGATGAAATTGTCAATACTGTCTTTCAGAAAATTACTAAGTGGTTCCTTGTAAACGGACTCTCACTGAATTTTGATAAGACACAGTACATACAGTTCCGTACAGTGAATGGTATGACGCCATTAATAAATATAGACCTTAATCAGAAGCATATAGCTAAGGTAGAATATTCCAAATTTTTAGGTATGTCCATTGATGAGAGATTAAACTGGAAGAAACACATTGATGATCTGCTGAAACGTTTGAGTTCAGCTACTTATGCAATAAGGGTCATTGCAAATTTTGGTGATAAACATCTTAGTAAATTAGCTTACTACGCCTATTTTCACTCATTGCTTTCATATGGCATCATATTTTGGGGTAATTCATCACTGAGGAATAAAGTATTTATTGCACAAAAGCGTGTAATCAGAATAATAGCTGGAGTCCACCCAAGATCATCCTGCAGACATTTATTTAAGGCTCTAGGGATATTCACAGTAGCTTCTCAGTATATATACACTCTTATGAAATTTGTGATTAACAACCAAACCCAATTCAAAAGTAATAGCAGTGTGCATAACTACAATACTAGGAGAAAGGACGATCTTCACTATTCAAGATTAAATCTAACTTTGGCACAGAAAGGGGTGAATTATACTGGCACTAAAGTTTTCGGTCACTTACCAAATAGTATCAAAAGTCTGACAGATAACCAACAAGTATTTAAGAAGAAATTAAAAGAATTTCTGAATGACAACTCCTTCTACTCCATAGAGGAATTTTTAGATATAAATTAAGAAAAAAATATTAAAAAAAATATATATAAAAAAATAAAAATAAAAAAATAAAAATAAAAAATAAAGAAAAATAAAAAACACACAAAAGAATAAAGTTGTTATATTAACTTAAGTATGTTGTTAAATTAACCTAATTATATCATGTATTGGAAAATTCGACTCGTTCCACATCATTACGAAATATCGTATTCATGATCCATGGAACTAATCTAATCTAATCTAATCTAATATAATCTATGTAAACGGAAAAGTTTGGCAGTCACTTAACATTGTAGTATAAACAAAGTTTATGCTCATTAGGTAACACTGTTCAAAAATATGGAAAGGTGTAAGTAAGCATTGGAAACCATCATTAGCTGTAGTCATGCAACAACATGCATTCATAATTACCAAAGCAATAACAGTTCATGGTTGAAAACATCACCATGAGCAAGCTGACAGTGGACCTGTCAAAAGAACTGCAGACCAGAAATCTCAAAAACTTAGTGTTCATCCAAATGGATTTTAAAAAATATATAAAGATATGAACAGCATAAAGATTACAAGGTAGAGATGTGTGTTACCTCCTGAACTGGCAACATGCCACCTGTAGGAAGCAGATGCTATGTAATTGCAATTAATTCATGAATAAATTGAAACAGCTTATGCTTAAGGCCAATTAATTTTGAAATCATGAAAGTAACATGGAGTGAAGTTAAAACTAAGACAAGGAAGCTGCCTTATATAGATTATTGGCAATGTGCCATATTTAAAAGATAAATCATAAGAGTCAGTTGATAGAAACATCTAAGTACAGCGTAGTGCAAAAATGGAAGGCAGGGTAAGTTTGCAGGTTGGAAGTCATATAGGAAATCGTCCAGTTGCTCGAGTAGAAGTTGGATCAAAAGCTCATTACTTGCACTAGAATTCACGTATTATCAAGATAACATTATACACAATGGTCCCAAAAACTGTCAGCTTATTCAAGAATGATCCTGTGTGGCATATAATTTAATTTTTATACAATATGTAGAAACTGTAAGGATAATATGAGAACACTGCACACTACCAGTCTGACAAGACATGTCCAATTATGCAAGGGCTCGTACTGGCCAATTTAAATAGCAAACAGGTGATAATGGCATGGGAGCACTTCGTGCCTCAGCACTTTCATTTACAAAGACTGACAATTATATCGTACATATACTGCAAAGGAACATAGTTAAGACGACAAAGTGATTTTAATGTGCTCCCATGCCATTATCACCTGTTTGCTATTTAAATTGGCCAGTACGAGCCCTTGCATAATTGGACATGTCTTGTCAGACTGGTAGTGTGCAGTGTTCTCATATTATCCTTACAGTTTCTACATATTGTATAAAAATTAAATTATATGCCACACAGGATCATTCTTGATTTTAATGTCTAACATACGCTTAAAGTAATAATGTCAATGCCCTCTCATCACACCCACAGCAATATAGAATGTCTTATTTCCGTTCCATGATTCATCGTCTATAGTGGCTTCCTTCACAACAGTGTTGTGAAACTGACAAATTGCCACCGTTAAATTGCAGTGACCAATGGCTATAAAACATTGGATGTCACGAACTGTTCCAAAAAGAAAAAAAATATTAGGCCAGAATAAGGCCCTCCTGCATGTCAACAGTAATCTTATTGAGAGGGTTAAATTTACAGCTATGACCTATAATAATCATGTCACAAAAAACTGAACAGTGCTTTTGCAAAATGGCTGTTGGGATTGTTATGCAGACTACTAACTCACTCAAATCATGCACCAGATAGAGCGAATGCCTAGTAAGTTTCATAAACTGGGTACGCACAAAATGAACTATAATGACTGACAGTAACTATATTGGCCAGACAGGCACAGGGGCACAACTACTCTCTGAGCATCCTTTGGCTCGCATAATTACTAATGAGATATATGTTACAAGACACTACTGAAGGGTAGAAATATTACTTTATGTGCAAAGAACAACACTAAGAATTGGAGATTTATTCCAGCGTGAAGAAAGCCCCAGGTAAGGTTTCGAATGACCAAAAAGCATTCAGCAAGAATTTTTTCTTTCGTATCTACAATGAAATGTCACAGGGAAAGTAGTCATTGCTAATCTGCGACTGCACGTCTACCTGCCTTCCGCATGGAACACACTTATCTCACCACTGATTGCTAGTGTTACACACATACGGTTGCTGTCAACAAGTATGCACCTGAAGATGACTTAACAACATCAAAACTAGTCACCAATAAAACCAACACCTTAATAAAGCTGGAGGAATTTCGTCATTTTTTAACATATATTACACTAACCGACATCCCAAATCGTCCATTTGAATTATGGATGTACGAAGATCAAATCTAGGCAGTTACAACAGTGCTGCTGCCGCCATCTGCCATCTAGCTGTGCCTGCCCTCAGTGCTGCTTCCTGCTTCACATGGGGTGGTATTCGTCACCATCAGCTGTCACCTCATCTCAACCAATATTTTACATTTCATTGTTGAATTACACACACACACACACACACACACACACACACACACACACACACACACACACACACACACACGTTTTATTATTTGATCTACAGTTTGTATTATGTCTCTCTTTGTAAATACAAAGTGCTCCTGTGCCATCTGTCAAGGTTTGGCTACTTTGGTTGGCCAGTAGGAGCCCTTGTATAATTCTGTGCTTTGAAGTGCCTTTCAGACTTGTGGCACACAGCATTCTGATTATCCTTCAGTTTGTACGTATTTTATGAAGGAGGCAATGTCACATGCCATGCAGGATCATTACATAAGCTAGGGTATGGTATTTACTTTTCATTTTATGACTGTTGATCCTTAGCTTTATTACAAAATTTCTACAAACTCTATGGCTTCTACATTTGCAGCAACAGAACAGCTGAAAGTTTTTTTGAACCATTGCATACACTGCTCTCATAATCCCTGTTATACTATTGTAAGTAATGAAGTTGAGATCAAACTTTACTCCAGCAACTGGACAATTTCCTATGTGACTGTCAACTGTGAAATTACTGTATGTGGTTCATATTTTTAGTGCTACTCTGTATTTCAATGTTTATGTCAATTGACTCTCATATGGCAGCTTTTAAAGATGGCATGCTTCCAGTTAGCTGTATAAGGCCGCTTCCCCATCTTTCAGTTTTTAACTTCCCTGTTTTTTATGGTTTTGAAATTCGTTGGCCTTAAGCATAACCTTCTTCAGTTTATTCCTGAATTAATTTTGCAATTACATAGCACCTGCTTCCTACAAATGGCATGGTGCCAGTTCAGGAGGTAACACCGATCTCTGCCTTTTGATCTTATGCTAATATTATCCTTATATTTTAAAATCCATTTGAATGAACAGTAATCTTTTTGTGATTTTTGGTCTGCAATTCTTTTGACAGGTCTACAACCTGGCTTGCTCACAACAAGATTTTCAACTACGTACTACTGTTTCCAGAATGAGATTTTCACTCTGCAGCGGAGTGTGCGCTGATATGAAACTTCCTGGCAGATTAAAACTGTGTGCCAGACCGAGACTCGAACTCGGGACCTTTGCCTTTCACGGGCAAGTGCTCTACCAATTGAGCTACCCAAGCACAACTCACGCCCCGTCCTCACAGCTTTACTTCTGCCAGTACCTCGTCTCCTACCTTCCAAACTTTACAGATGCTCTCCTGCAAACCTTGCGTAACTAGCACTCCTGAAAGAAAGGATATTGCGGAGATGTGGCTTAGCCACAGCCTGGGGGATGTTTGCCCGTGAAAGGCAAAGGTCCCGAGTTCGAGTCTCGGTCCGGCACACAGTTTTAATCTGCCAGGAAGTTTTACGTACTACTATTGTTTTGGTAATTACGAAGGCATGTTTTTGTGTGACTACAGCTAACAATCCTTTCCAATGCTTATTCACCGTCTTTTCATATTTTGAACAGTATGTTACCAGATAATCATTACCACTGTTTATACTACACTTAAGTGGCTTTGTCAAATTTTCACTTTTACATCTAAAATTGGCTCCCCCATTATTGCTGCTCAGGTGTTGTACACTGTCCTTGTATACTACTTGATTGTAGAATGATTTTCTTGGGCTATGTTTACTACATGTGTTACAGATCTGAAGATGGTTGCAGATAGTAACAAACTAGTAACCCAATCTGAATTGTGAAAGGAGAACTGCAATCTAGGCATTGAAAGTATTTACTTCTAAAATTTTTTTTATTTAATAAACCACATTAAGATAACTGTCTCACCTCCCCCCCTCCCCACGGCCACCCATGTCAGGCTTCACTAATATGTTACTTAAATTTAAACGACATCCTGGAAACTCCATTGTGTTGCACAGTTAGTAATGATACCAGGCACTGACAACCATAAGGGCCCAAAGCACAGGAAGTTTTGAGAAAAACAAGTGTTTCTGAAAAATCAAATTTACAGTAACTACACTTCTCACAGGTGTGAACTGCTTTTTAACAAAGTTTCAACATTCTATACTTACTATGAAAAAATAAAGTACCTACTTCATGTTAAGAAATACTAATTAATATTTTACATATTTATTTGTTAATATAATTCACAAACTTTCCACTTACAGGCTAGTTACAAAGTGCCCTTACAGTTGTGAAGTTTGTAAATAAAAGAAGTATTACTACTACATACATGTAGACACTAAACTATATTGTGTACCCGAGGTAATAACTGAGCAGTGCAGGGCAACAAAATTACACTGAGCTTTGGGTTCATATGGAAATGACCACCCAAGAAACTGAGACGTAGTGTTTTGTGAATGTTCATGTAACAGTGGAAGGCTAAGGACGTAGCTAAAGCTGGTTCACCAGAAGATCAACATCTTTGTGAACCATACTAAAATGCATAATTCAGCTTAAAGTGCACATTCATATATCCAGATTCAAATGAAAATTTTCTTGGAGTACCAGAACTGTATTATCTCTCATTTGGTTCTTTATTATAGCATAATACCATATGTGCTAGAAGATGAAAACGTGAACTTGAAACGCAGCGAACAGTTGAAACTAGCTAATAGTGTGGATTAAACACTTCTTTAATAAACCGACAAAAAACTTCACTGTTCTGCAAGGCGATTAATGCTTGACTGTCAGAAAGGTGGAAACAAAATCTGAAACTAATAACATAGTTTAGCCTTCTGTAATTATGTGAATGAACTGTAATTCACTTGACAGCTGCCAGCCACAGAAATCCATTTTGTTTTCATTTGACTTGAGAGCAATAAATGAAGAGGAAGCAACAAAATCACTTAAACATAGGTCACATGGAGACTACCATCTCCCCACAACAACTCAGACTGCTCTGTGCATTAGGTCCAGATCTATGATATTTCCGAACTGGGACAATATTAGATAGTGGTGCTCCTCCTCCCTCGAGCGTTAGAGGCAGGATGCCAAAAATTTTAAAAATCGGCTTTTCAAAAGTCTTCATTTTGTAGCACACATATTTCTGAAGAGTCTGATACATAAAACATAGAATGTAAGACACGTTATTTGGTCTTAAGTGTGCTGAAGTGAAGTGCCACGCCCCTTCACACAGCATTTTTCCACCGCACGTCTATTTTGCTCTGTGAAATAGAAACGTGTAATGATTTGTAAAGGGGGGCCATCAAACTAAATTCAGGCCAGTGGAAATTTAAAATGTCCTGTGGTGACTCTCCTGCCCCAGTCAGCGAGTTTGACATCCTGCCCCCTCTTAAAATAATAAACTCACAATTAATAGCACATGGGATTATTTGCAACCGGAAGAACAAGAATTCTTTAGAAAATTTGCACTCTTTATTGCCTATTAGCTAATAACTTGCCGTTTTGTGTGACAAAATTAAACATAGGATACATAAAACCAGTAAAGACAGGAGACAAGCAAGACAGTACACACTTCTTCAATCCTGATATCTTAGCATTTTTTTTCTCTCTAATCTTGCTACAACTTTACATGGCATGCTTTCCTTTCTAGGAAAGAATCTATTACCTCATCAAAATTCGTCAACATTTTGCTACATGAAAAAATGAAATGTTGTCATCTAATACTAGGAAAGCTATTCTGTGGTGTGGCTTCTCGATTTGATTACGTGTATTTTGTCACTGTCTGCTAGATAAAACGAAATAGACCTGCCTAATATTCCAGCAATTGTTTGTTACACACACACACACACACACACACACACACACACACACACACACCAAATAAACGAGACTATTTTAGCACAAATGGTCATTTTTATAACACGACAATATAATTCGCGAAGTACCAATATCAAATGCCTATTAGGCCTACTACAAGCAAAAAGTTTTATGTTAGGAAATACCGGTAGTTTCACATTTCATTCATACACTCTAGCTTCTGAAGCATGACATCAAAAAGTAGTAGTACGAAATTTTTATATAAATTTGGAATCGTCATATTCTTCCGCAATTTGTGGGAGTCCCCGTTTCTTCTCCTTCCTCGTTCTAACAAACAATTTTGTCATCACTAATTCTGTAACTATTCCTGCCAGTGTCAAAATTTATTCTCTGGTTAACTTCACAAACCCTGCCACAATCACCGATTTAGTTATCCCGCATTTATTCTCTGGCTAGGTGTTATTACATGTTTGTACAACGCGTTTTCCTCGCTACCTCCAGAATAGAACTTTAGCGGCTGCTAGCCAAAGACTGTATAACTGGCCCTTAATAGTGTTGCGGTCTGGCCAAACATTTGTCAAAATTTCATTTTCATGGATCACTGAGAAGACAATACACAATCTTTGATGCCTGTAATTCCTGTTAGTCATTTATTTCCACTCTGGTAGTATGAAACTATGGAATTCGCTAGTAATTCTAACACTGATCTGCAAACCCAGTCAACCACATAAACAGCAATTGTCATTTACCCTTACATGTGTACGAAATTGCACTGCAATCTCAAAGCAGTCGACAGCATGTATTGCACATAGACCCTTTTGTTTGCAGGAAAGTTTATTTCTAGATATGACAGGGATTCCCCTGGCAGAGACATCACGTACACTATGCACGCATTCAAAAATCAACTTACAGTTAATTCAGAAATCAATATAGAATTTGATCAAAAATGTTCAAAAACCAACAGGGATGCGTTCAAAATCGTATGAGTACTCAACAGACCAACATGCCCTGGATGCAAGGCACTTCGTGAAACAAGGTCTTTTATCTCAATAATATGAATTTGCTCGTCGGCAGACTGCAAGAGGAGGTCGCAATGGAAAATAATCTCCTGGACCATCTTGAGGCTTTTATGGGGAGTGATGGAAACAGGAGTACACCCAGCAGGTCACAAGCAAGTAATGCCCAGGACTGGGCTGGGGATGCTGTCTGAATCAAGACCATCGCTTCTCATCTTTGACAGCACTGTCACTCCCAAATTTATCCTCAAGTTGTTGAACAAAAAATTGAGGCTTTATAGGTAGAAAGGTGTTCTGCTACAGACTAAATACTGAGGTGAATACAGCTCTCTTCTTTCTGTAGTCCTACATTCCTCTCATGGTATAGTGAGGTAGGGAAATAATTTAGGGTCGTCTGTCAGCATTGTACTTGCTGTTGCCCTTAGTGGTCACCAGCAAGAGATGACAGTTCACTTCCTTGCGGGTCATCTACCCTGACGCCACCCACTACAATCAGGGCTTTCCCCACAGGCGCCACCCAGCCACAGCAAAGGCCACCTGGCATGATGACCATTGCAAGGAGTCCTGATGCCCCAGGAGGACAGGCATCTACTCTTTAGCATATGAGGGAGTTTACAGCTCAGGCATCAGCAGTGCTGATCTGTGTTTTCACGAGGCTACCACCAGCTACCGTTTTTTTTTTTTTTTTTTTTTGGGTTGGGTTTAAGGGCGCTCAACTGCTGAGGTCATTAGCGCCCAGTCACTGTTGTTTGAGCACATGGAATCTGGTAAAACTCAAGGGGATGGAGGGGACACCAGAAGGACCCGACAAAGATGCAGACAAAATAAGTAAAAAGATTAAATGTCCTTGGACAAGCCAGTTAAAGTTATAAAACGCAGAATACGAGCAGCTGCTCGAGCGTTATCAGCTAAAACATCCGGTAAAGTAGATGGCAGGGACAGGACAACACGAAATTGACTAAAACTGGGACACGACAATAAAACATGGCGCACTGTTAATGCCTGACCACAAGGGCACTGCGGGGCTGGGTCACCGGAGAGCAGGTAGCGGTGGCTAAACCGGCAATGCCCAATCCGCAACCTGGTCAGAAGGACCTCCTCGCGCCGAGATGGTCGGGAGGATGTTGTCCAAGCAGTTGGTAGCGGTTTTACTGCCCGGAGCTTGTTTCCTTGGAGGGATGACCAAGCATCCCACCACAACGACACAAGCCTCTTACAGACATCCCCACGAACGTCGGATGACGGGACACAATGGGAGGCTGGCCGAGGCAGGAGGACTGCAGCCTTGGCTGCAGCATCCGCAGCCTCATTCCCAGGCACTCCCACATGTCCGGGAACCCACAGAAAGCAGACAGAACCACCGTTATCAGCCAAAGAATGGAGGGACTGCTGTATCCGTTGTATCAAGGGATGGACCGGATAGGGAGCTCCAAGGCTCTGAAGAGCACTGAGTGAGTCAGAGCAGAGTACATATGATGAATGGTGGTGGCGGCGGGCATACTGAACGGCCTGATGGAGAGCAAAAAGCTCGGCCGTAAAGCTGGAACATTGGTCGAGGAGCCTGTATTTAAATGTGGCGGCCCCGACGACAAAGGCACAGCCGACACCATCGTCAGTTTTGGAGCCATCGGTGTAAATAAAGGTGTGACCGGCAAGTCGAGCATGAAGTTCGGCAAACCGTGAGCAATACATTGCAGCCGGAGTACCATCCTTCGGGAGTGAGCTGAGGTCGAGATAAATATGAACCGGAGCCTGGAGCCAAGGTGGTGTCGGGCTCTCACCCTCTCTGAAGGTGGTAGGGAGGGCAAAATTCAATTGTCGAAGCAGGCGACGGAAGCGGACTCCGGGGGGCAGCAGGGCAGACACATACAACCCGTACTGACGGTCGAGGGAATCGGCGAAGAAGGACTTGTAAGAGGGGTGGTCGGGCATAGACGACAGCCGGCAGGCATACCGACACAGCAGTACGTCGCGCCGGTAGGTCAACGGTAACTCGGCAGCTTCAGCATAAAGACTCTCTACAGGACTAGTGTAGAAGGCTCCGGTCGCAAGACGTAACCCCAATGGTGGATGGAGTTGAGCCGGCGTAAGAGGGACGGCCGAGCGGACGAGTAGACGAAGCTCCCATAATCCAGCTTCAATCGGACTATGGACCGATACAAGCGAAGCAGGACAGTGCGATCCGCTCCCCAAGATGAACCGCTAAGAACTCTGAGGACATTAAGGGAACGTGTACAACGGGCTGCCAAATAAGAGACATGTGGAGACCAACACAGTTTCCTGTCCAACGTGAGCCCTAGAAACTTAGTTGTGTCCACGAATGGGAGAACAACGGGACTGAGATGTAAGGATGGCGGAAGGAACGCTTTATATCGCCAAAAGTTGATACAAACCGTCTTTTCTTCAGAGAACCGGAAGCCATTTGCCACACTCCATGAGTAGAGGCTGTCTAGACAACGCTGAAGGCAGCGCTCCAGGAGGCATGTTCTCTGGGCACTGCAGTAGATCGCGAAGTCATCGACAAAGAGAGAGCCTGAGACATTAGGTGGAATGCAATCCATAATGGGATTGATCGCGATGGCAAAAAGGGCTACGCTCAAGACGGAGCCCTGAGGCACTCCGTTCTCCTGGAGGAAGACGTCGGACAATACGGAGCCCACACGTACCCTAAACTTTCGATCCGTTAAAAAGGAATCAATAAAAAGGGGCAGGCGACCGCGTAGGCCCCACCTGTGCATAGTGCGGAGGATACCTCCTCTCCAACAGGTGTCATAAGCCTTCTCCAAGTCGAAGAACACGGCTACCGTTTGGCGCCTTCGCAAAAAGTTGTTCATGATTAATGTCGACAAGGTCACGAGGTGGTCAACAGCGGAGCGGCGGCGACGAAAGCCGCATTGGACATTAGTAAGTAGCCGTCGAGATTCAAGAATCCAGACTAACCGAGCATTAACCATGCGCTCCATCACCTTACAGACACAGCTTGTAAGAGAAATGGGGCGGTAACTAGAAGGAAGGTGTCTATCCTTCCCGGGTTTGGGTATAGGAACAACAACGGCGTCACGCCAACGCATGGGGACTTGACCTTCGGTCCAGACGCGATTGTAGGTACGGAGAAGGAAGCTTTTGCCCGCCGGAGAAAGGTGTGCCAGCATCTGAACGTGAATGGCATCCGGCCCCGGAGCAGAGGACCGGGACAGTGCAAGCGCACGTTCGAGTTCCCGCATAGTAAAGGGGGCATTATAGGTTTCCAGATTCAGCGAGTGGAAGGAAGGTCGCCGAGCCTCTTCTGCCTCTTTCCTGGAAAGGAAGGCAGGATGGTAATGGGCGGAGCTTGAAACCTCCTCGAAAAAGCGGCCAAAGGCGTTGGCGACAGCTACCGGATCAACAAGGACCGCATTACCTGAGGTCAGGCCAGGTACCGAGGAGTGGGCCTTAATACCCGACAGCCGGCGCAGGCTACCCCAAACGACGGAAGATGGAGTAAAACTGTTAAAGGAGCCGGAGAAAGAGGCCCAACAAGCTTTTTTGCTGTCTTTGATGACTCTACGGCATTGCGCTCGGAGTCGTTTGTATTCAATACAATTCGCCAACGTAGGATGGCGGCGAAAGGTGCGTAAAGCACGTCGTCGAGCACGGATAGTGTCCCTACAAGCCTCGTTCCACCAGGGGACGGAAACGCGACGTGAACAAGTAGTACGAGGAATGGAACGTTCGGCAGCATGGATGATAACAGCCGTGAGGTATTCGACCTGACTGTCACAACTGGGAAAATCGTGGTCCGGAAAGGTCGCCAGGGATGAGTAAAGTCCCCAGTCAACTTTCAGTATGTTCCAGCTCGAAGGACGTGGGGATGGGGTGTGGTGCAGGAGACGAACGACACAGGGGAAGTGGTCGCTCGAATAGGTGTCAGAAAGGACATACCACTCGAACCGACGGGCAAGAGTGGTAGAACATATCGAGAGGTCCAAGTGGGAGAAGGTATGAGTGGAGTCCGAGAGGAAAGTCGGGGTGCCGGTATTGAGGCAGACAAGATTGAGATGGTTGAAGACATCTGCCAAGAGTGAGCCTCTTGGACAGGATGCAGGAGAGCCCCAAAGGGGATGATGGGCATTGAAGTCGCCAAACAATAAAAACGGCGGGGGAAGCTGAACGATCAGGTGCATCATGTCAGCCCGACTAACGGCAGACGACGGTGGAGTGTAGATGGTACAAACTGAAAAAGTAAAAGCAGAAAGAGTAATGCGGACAGCTATTGCTTGGAGTGGGGTGGTCAATGGGATGGGATGGTAATAGACGTCGTCCCGAATGAGCAACATGACCCCACCATGAGCTGGGACACCGTGCACAGGGGTAAGGTCATACCGCTCCGAGGTATAGTGGGTAAAGGCAATACGGTCAGTCGGGCGCAACTTGGTTTCCTGGAGTCCAAGGACGAGCGGACAGTGCAGGCGGAGGAGCAGTTGTAATTCCTCCCGATGAGATCGAATACCTCTTATGTTCCAATGAAACAACGCCATCGCTAGTCAAAAAGTTGGGGGAACGAGACGGGGGAAGAGCTGGTCACCTCGACGGCCGCGGAGGGCCAGGTTGCGAGGGAACAACGCTACAACCGACGGGAGGCGGATCCGGTTCCATCGACTGGTCGCCAGCTGCGGCCGCTGTCCCTGGTTGTGTAGGAGGGGCAGCATCATTTGCCGACGAAAGGCCAGCTGAGCGCCTGGCAGCAGAGCGTCCCGGCGAAACTGAGGACGGCCGGGAGCGGCGGCGACACGGATGGAGCGTCAGTCGAAATGCGCCGGGGTGGAGAGGGGGATAGAGACTTCTTGGAGGCCTTCTTGGAAGGCCGAGGAGGCACAGGGATGGTGGGCTGGACCCGAAGAAGGTCCTCACGCGCGGGGTCCGTTTTGGAACGCCGGACCTCGGAAGCCGGGGTCCGGAACGTGTCCCCGATGGACGCCTGAGAAGAGGATCGCTTCTCAGGTGGCGTGTGGGGAGAAGGAGGAGGAAGGATGGCCCCTGGGGCAGAGGGGGTGGGGGCCACGGGGGAGGAGGATTTGGAAGGGAGGGATTTGGGAGGCGGAGGCAGAGCCCCCTGATGGGCGGAGGAGGCGGAGGGGGGACAGAAGAGGGGTGAGGATACCGCGGAAGGAGTAGACACAACTGAGGCAAATGAAGTGGTCAATGGCACGGGATGGAGGCGGTCGTACTTCTTCCTGGCCTCAGAATAAGACAGCCGATCCAAAGTTTTGATTTCTTGTATCTTCTTCTCCTTCTGATATGCGGGGCAGTCTGAGGATCTAGGCGAGTGGACGCCAGGACAATTAACGCACCGAGGTGGTGGGGTGCATGTATGTTCCTCACGAAGAGGACAGCCACAATCGCCACAGAGGGGCTCAGCCTCACACCGTGACGACATGTGCCCAAAGCGCAAACACCTAAAACAGCGCATAGGAGGCGCACGTCACACCGGTAGCACATTACCTTTACCTTCTCCGGGAGAATGTCCCCCTCGAAGGCGAGGATAAAGGCCCCAGTGTCGATGCGACGGTCTTTGGGGCCGCGCTGGATTCGCCGGACGAAATGCACGCCTCGGCGCTCCAGGTTGGCCCTGAGCTCCTCATCAGATTGTAGCAGGAGGTCACGATGAAAAATAACCCCCTGCGTCCTATTGAGTGCCAGATGTGGGACAATGGAGACTGGGATGTCCCCTAGGCGGTCGCACGCCTGGAGCGCCGCCGACTGTGTGGCGGATGTGGTCTTGATAAGTACGGACCCTGAACGCATCTTGCTGAGAGCCTCGATTTCCCCGAAGATGTCCTCAATGTGCTGAACAAAGAACATGGGCTTGGAGGTGGCGAATGTCCCCCCATCAGTTCGAGAACAGACCAAATAGCGGGGGAAGTACTTCGCTCCAAGCCGGCGGGCCTGTCCCTCCTCCCATTTAGTGGCCAAGGGGGAAGGGGCAGGAGAACCAGAACCAGAAACGGTACTTTTTCTTTTAAAAGACTCGGCCGCAGAGCGACCCGATACGTGGTGACGTTTCATCTGCGAAACGTCCGCCCCGATACCACCCACTCCGACCAGGGGCTCTCCCCACGGGCGCCACCCAGCCGCAGCAAGGGCCACCTGGCAGGATGACCATTGCCGGGAGTCCTGATGCCCCAAGGAGACGGGCATCTACTCCTTGGCCAACGTGGGGAGGGTGCAGCTCAGGTATCGGCAGTACAATCCCTGTGTTGTCAGGGGGCTACAACCTAGAGGGTACATGACGACCCCACCACAACGGGCTGGCTACCGTGCCTGATTTCTGGTGCCATGGAAAGTCCATCATGATCGCTGGTGCAGATGGAGACGCACTATGGGCGTAACTGGGACAACCCAAAAGGCGTTTAGGCCCAATTTGAGTAATAGTGGGTATGGTTACAACGCCGGTGCAATGCTGAGTGCCAAGGTCTGAGTGCACTTAGGACCAGTGGTACACCACGTAAGGTGTCCTTCCCCAAAAGGCTCGTACTTCTGTAGAAATTTAGAAAAATGGAGGTCAAACCCCAAGGGGGACCATCACATGGAAGGCCGAAACAGTTGAAACTCCTTTTAGTCGCCTCGTACGACAGGCAGGAATACCTCGGGCCTATTCTTACCCCGGACCCGCAGGGGGGACCAGCTACCGTGCTGGATATTGGGCGCACATAAATCCAATACTGTCATGGGAGCGAAAAAGGTCAGGAGACAACAGATGACATAACCCGAAAGTGTCCTTGCCCAAATAGTTGAATTGCAGGTGGAGATGCAAAGCCATGACAAGAGGTTCAGGAGGTTGAATCTAAGGGCACTATGGATAACTTGTGCACCACGTAAGGCGTCCTTCCCCATACGGCCCGCACTTTTGTAGAATTTTGAAAGTGGCAGGTCAAACCATAAAATCGGACCTGAACTTAGAGGGAAAAAAGTGTGACTCCTTTTAGTTGCCTCTTAACAGGCAGGGATACTTTGGGGCTATTCTAGCCCCCAGACCCACAGGGGAAGAGCAAGGTCTTAAATCCCATGTGACAACAGAGCAAAAGCCACATTTGGGTCTCTCTTCCACCAACAATGGTAAAAGGAAATGGATGCTTCAACAGGGAAGCAAAGGGGTGTGGGAATGGAAATTCACCAGAGAATGGCAAAAGTGTATGTTGCCATTTTGACTTTCATGTCCAGGCCAATGGTTTCCACCAGAACTTTCCCATCTTTAATAGTGAGGGCACCCATCTGCTTGGCAATGGTACCAATAATGCTGTGAGGCATTCCAGATCATGGTCCATCAGCCAACAACACCCATACATCCTCATATTGCTAGTGCTAATTACCTCTATCCCTTCAACGGACAAGCATTATCTTTGTGCATCTGTACCATTTTTTTCTCACTTCCCATTGCATGCACTCCATTGCCAGGAAATTAATTATGCCCCTTTGCTCTCCTCTGAAGCCTGCACTTCTGTTTTCAGCGTAACAGGGTGCAGTGGATGGTCAAATACATGAATATTTATCTGTCAGGTGCATTATGTCCTACTGGCAAGTTTGAGGCCTGTGCGCTCATAGGGACCACATCTTCTTCCATTGGCAATGGCATTATGATCCATTCTGTGGTTTTCATTTCACAGTGTCCAGCTCATTTCTTTTTGAACAACACTAATACTATATTATATACAACTGTGGCACCCTCCTTGCTTGAAAATCTTGACAACGTTAAGTACTTATATGCTGCGTTAGGACTGCAAATCACAGAGTGCTTGTCAGGAAATCCCGAATTTGTGTTTTCACTAGCTGTGGCAGGACTTTTCATTTCTGTGGTAAGAGCAGATGTATGGAAGATAGGCACCTATGTTACTGTAACATTGTGCAAGGAGCACAATCAAGCACTGCTTCGTAGTTTCTCTTCTATTGGCTAAACCATACTATTAGTACCACTAGCAACTGTCAATTTTGTTCATGGAACAGTTGCCTGCATTTGTCACACTAGTACATCCAAGTTTATCACAATAACATTCACAGTTAGGTCTTTATCAGGCATACCTGATACAAACTGAGCTGAGTACTTTTTAATCAAAATTGTTACCACAGTAAACAGGACGCATCGATAGCCATACGTACATAAAATTGATGAAGGCAAGAAAATTTACAGTCAGGCATTTCTGATTAGTCTGTTCAGGGTGTCCCATGCCTATTGTGAATTTAGTCAGCAAGAAGAGCAAAAAAGTGAGTAAATGTTTCCATAATAAGGCTTTGTCAATAAAAAACAGCACTGCCACAAAGCTAAATTTTCCTTCCCCAATACTATATTTAAGAAGAGAAGATGAATAAAAATTCTCTCACATGGCTATGGCACTAGGTTGTTTAGCAAATTTATGGACTAAGGCTTGCAGGGTTGGTGAATGAGAAAAATCAACAAAAACTGTCAGTTCTCTAAGGGACACTGTTCTCACACATGACTGAACTGTCTTGTGTACAAGACATGACAGAATATGCCATAGGAAGACCAACATTGCAGGAAGGCTCAATGACAAGTTGTCAGCCGATCTGTCTCCAAGGTGCTTCGTGTGCTTTCTCCAGAATGAAAAATACACTTATTAGGTCAGCCATCAGAAAATTGCAGCCCACAAAACCACTCTGTGCAGACCACAGAGCCTTCAGTTTCATTCACAACACATGGAATAAAAATACCCAAGATGGTGTTTTCCACACAGGACAAATTTTCCTAACAACCCACCGGAAACTAGCCATTATTTCCAACAGTGTGCCGATTTTGTCAAGGGTTGCAGTGATGTGACAAAGTTAGCCTTTGTCTAACTGTTTGGTATTTCTCATAAAGCACACAAGGTTTTATGAGTAGTAACCTACTGGAGTGTGTTCTTTGTGCAACAGTTTCTTTGCAACAAATGCTGTGCAGTTATCAAAACATTATTTGCTGAAAACATTGACATTATATTTGAACATTAAAATGTGCTATGACTTCATCATTAAACATAGTTGAAGCTAACGTATTCCTTTCGAGTTACGAAAAATAATTTTTAGGTCAATGACTTCTAGCAAGAGGAAAGGAGAATACAAGAGCAGGATCTTCTATGAACCATAAACAAAAATACTTTGCACAACATGACAAACTTTGTTCATTCAGTATCTGGAGTAAATAAGTGTGCAATCCAGTTTAAGGAGGACATATAGTAAGCAAGCATGCCTTATCAAATACCTTCACAAAGTAAAGGAACACAGCACTGTTGTGTACATTGCTCTGGATCTCAGACGGATGAGAGTTCCCAGGCTCCCCTTTTATTTTTACTCTCCAAAAACATCACAAAGCATACAGTAACACCTAACTCATTTTGGAACAGATTGTAAAATGCATATGGAAATAAATATTTTTGCTGAATCTGAACTGGTGGCACAAAACTGTCGATCTCCTAACAGTCATGGATCAATTAAACACAATATAATTATCACATATGTACACACATATGCATACATATGGAAAGATACAAAGAATTGTACATTTGTATTAGAATTACAGGAAGTCATGCTTATGTTTTTGAAGAGTGAAAAAACATGGAGTCTGAGAACTCCCATCCCTCTGTCCATTCCTGAGATCCAGAGCACCACACACAACAGCACTCAGGTTAATGCTGTGTTCTTTGACTTTCTGTAGGCATTTGATATTGTCCCCACTAACAAAGTACAAGCTTAATTATCTCACAAGATTTGTGACTGGATTAAGGACTTGTAGGAAGGACTCTGCATGTACAGTGGAACCCTATTAGTGCAACACTGATCCCATTTTTACGCATAGTAAGTTCATTTTTGGAAGTCTAAGTCTCAATTCTAAGCAGATTCAGAAGGATGTAGGTTGCAGTAGGTACTGGGAGATGAAGAAGCTTGCACAGGATAGAGTAGCATGGAGAGCTGCATCAAACCAGCCTAAGGACCGAAGACAACAACAACAACAACAACAACAACAACAACATCCCAATTATGCTAAACATATGTTAAAGTGATATGTTTGTGTTCTGCCTCCTGCTTAGTGCACTCAATTTTGTTTGTACTATTTGAGTCATTGCGACTTTTACCACCAAGAGTTGTCGAGAGTGACGGGAGTAGAACGTTCACAGCTCCATGGTGCAGAAATGTACAGGTAGACAGTGCTATTCAGTGCCAACAACTTTGCAAGTAATACCAATCATTTGCTATAACATGAAAACAATTTTTGATAAAATAGTTTTATCTGTATAGATAAAAATCTACTCACCAAGTGGCAGCAGAAAAAACAAAAGACTTTTGCGACTGGGAAGTTTTCAGAGCCAGTGGCTCCTTCATGCAGACGGGTTGAACGGGAAGGAAGAACGGTGAAAAAGGACTGGAGAGGTCTAGGAAAAGGGGTAGATTTCGGGGAAAGTCACCTAGAACTGCTGGTAAGGGGAAACTTACCCTATGGGATGAGAACGAAAATGATTGTGACTGCATTGGATGAGATTTGAAAACCTGACATCTTAAAATTAGAAGACAGGGTAATATGCAAGACAGATTACTACTAAAACATCGTGCACGAGTTAAGAGTGAAAAGCTAAGGTGAACACGTCATACGAAAGTATTTCACATAGGTTGGCGGTAGCTCTGATGACTTCAGGCTTCTGAAGTGGCCAAACGAACTAAGTAGTGCGTAATTCAGTTACCTTTGTTCATGCTTAGCATTTTACTCAATCCATGATTTTTATCCACAATTTTGTGTGTTGAACAGTATTGGTTCACGATGTATAAAAAGGCAGGGAGAATTAACAAATGAAGTTAACCTATTCAAGAAGTGGACAAAAATTCGCACATTTTTTAAGAGTGTCAATATTCCACAAAAACTTAGCATTCCTCAAACATTAAATACAATAGTGAGCAAACCAACTGAAGCAGCGTGTTTGGAAGGAGGAAATGGTAAACAAAATCAAGTGTGCGACAGTTTCAAAACTGGAAAATGCACTACTGAAGCAGATAAAACACGCTCATGCTTCAAACATTCCCATAGACTGTGTATAGGTTCGTGCTGAGTAAGTATCTTTGGCACAGTTGTAGGGAATCCCTTGCAATAGTAGCATCAAGAGGTTCATGGAGAGACAGTCTGGTGTAAATGTGTTTAAGGTGAGACTAAGTGTGAACATTCAGACTTTTCAGTTATGGAAAAACATTTCCACTGATCACAGAGAAGTACTGTCCCAATAATATTTTTAATGCAGATGAAACAGCTTTTTTCGCTCCTAAGTTCACAGCATAAAGATGCCATCGCAGAAAATTTCTTAAAGAGAGGCTAACTGCTTTATTAGATTGTAACGAAAGAAGAACAGGAAAATTTATGCCACTAATAATTAGAAAGGCTTCAAAAACATGCCAAAATCTCTATGTCAAAATAGATCTAATGCAAATGCATGGGTAATAAAAACTATATTACAATTATTGCATGTATGGAATGGTTAGATGCACTTTGGAAACAGGGAAAACAATGTTTATTGACCATTGTGCAGTGCATCCTTCAGATGTTTTATCTACATAATACATGTGTGTTTTTCCTGGTAATTTTACAAGCCACCTTCAGCCACTAGACCAAGGCACTTTGAAGGCCTAAAGCAGAAGTACAAGAAGATTCTTGTATAGAAGTGGCTAGCTTATTCCACAATGAGAAATGCATTTTGTACAAGTGCCTGGGATTCCACACAAGAAAGCACCATCTGACTACTTCAGGAAGGCTGGTTTTTTTTTCAGATACTCACAGATTACATCATGCCAGAAAATGAAGTACCTTCACGTGAATAAATGAGAAGGAACACTGACTATTAGCTTTGATGAATACATTGTGACGGAGGTATTGCTATCTGTCAGTCCATGACAGTTTATTAAGTATTGCAGGAACAGATGGTAGAGAAACAAGAGAGAAGTTGAGACGACTTAACTGGAAACATTCACGGTTCCCACAATGTCAAAAGCTATTGAGGCAACAGCACCATGCTTGGAGCTTCGAAGTCGACAGAAGTGATGAAACATTGGCTATGATGCGAAAACTATTAAAATTGGGACAAATGAAAATTAAACTATTGATATTTTTATTTTGGCTGGGGTCACAGTCATGGTAAATTTTTTGAATGATACTGCCACCACTTTACTGTAATATTTCTTATTTCATTGTTATACAATCTAGAATATTACTGCAGAAGTTGGACCATTATGGAGTAAGGGGAGTAGCTTACAATTGGTTCGCCTCTTACTTTAAGAACAGAAAGCAGAGGGTAATTCTCCGCAATATTGAGAGTGGTAGTGATGTTCAGTCCCAATAGGGCACTGTTAAGTGGGGCGTTCCCCAAGGGTCGGTGCTGGGGCCACTGCTGTTTCTTATTTATATAAATGATATGCCTTCTAGTATTACAGGTGATTCAAAAATATTTCTGTTTGCTGATGACACCAGCTTGATAGTGAAGGATCTTTTGTGTAATATTGAAACAGTAACAAATAATGTAGTTCATGAAATAAGTTCGTGGCTTGTGGAAAATATTTTGATGCTAAATCACAGACTCAGTTTTTACAGTTTCTAACTCAATTCAAGAAGAACCGATATTTTGATCAGACAGAATGGGCATATTATAAGCGAGACGGAACAGTTCAAATTCCTAGGCGTTCGGATAGATAGTAAGCTGTTGTGGAAAGCCCATGTCCAAGATCTTGTTCAGAAGCTAAATGCTGCTTTATTTACCATTAGAACAGTATCTGAAATAAGTGACACTTCAACACGAAAAGTAGTCTACTTCGCATATTTTCATACGCTTATGTCGTATGGTATTTTTTGGGGTAATTCTTCTGATTCAAAAAGGGTATTTTTGGCTCAAAAACAGGCTGTTCGAGCTATATGTGGTGTAAGTTCGAGAACTTCTTGTTGACCCCTATTCAAAAATCTGGGAATTCTGACATTGCCCTCACAGTATATATTTTCTTTAATGTCGTTTGTTGTTAGCAATATTAACCTATTCCCAAGAGTTAGCAGCTTTCACTCAGTTAATACTAGGCAGAAATCAAATCTGCATGTAGAATGCACTTCCTTGACTCTTGTGCAGAAAGGAGTGCAGTATTCTGCTGCATCCATTTTCAATAAGCTACCACAAGAACTCAAAAAATCTTAGCAGTAGCCCAAACTCTTAAGTCTAAACTGAAGAGTTTCCTCATGGCTCACTCCTCCTATTCTGTCGAGGAGCTCCTGGAAGAGCTAAAAAAATTAAGCAAATTCCAGTGTTACATTGTTGATTGTCTTCATTTAAACTTACGACTTGTCACCTGAATGTTTTTTATATTTCATTTTATCTGTTTCTAATATGTTATAATTTCATGTATTGACTCGTTCCATAACCATGGAGACTTCTCCTTAATTGGTCCCATGGAACAATAAATAAATAAAAAAATTAAAAAAATTTCAGCCTTGGGCCATTTTCAAATATGAAGACTCACATGTCAAGGCGAATCAGGCTGTTGTGAAATGCAAGACCCTATCAGAAAAGCATATCTGGTCATATTGATCAGATCTGTCCTCAGTAGAGACAGCAAAAAATAGTTTTATGGTAGTTTTGTTTTATTTTATTTTCTCCCACACTCATTCTTTGTCAAAATATTTTTGCTAGATTATTTGTTGTCATGCATATTAAATATTTTGCCAAATTCAGTATTTATTTTCACTCTGACAAATTAAATGTAATTCTTTTGTACGTGAGTTAGGTTCTTCATCAGTGACTATGTGGAAGTATGGTAACCATATTTGGGATAATATGGGGACTCATAATGCCACACTTCCTGCCATGCTAAATCAATAAGTTTCAATTCAAAAGTGTCTTCCCAAGATCAATTCAAAAGTGTCTTCCCAAGATCAATTCAAAAGTGTCTTCCCAAGATCAATTCAAAAGTGCCTTCCCAAGATCAATTCAAAAGTGCCTTCCCAAGATCAATTCAAAAGTGCCTTCCCAAGATCAATTCAAAAGTGCCTTCCCAAGATCAATTCAAAAGTGCCTTCCCAAGATCAATTCAAAAGTGCCTTCCCAAGATCAATTCAAAAGTGCCTTCCCAAGATCAATTCAAAAGTGCCTTCCCAAGATCAATTCAAAAGTGCCTTCCCAAGATCAATTCAAAAGTGCCTTCCCAAGATCAATTCAAAAGTGCCTTCCCAAGATCAATTCAAAAGTGCCTTCCCAAGATCAATTCAAAAGTGCCTTCCCAAGATCAATTCAAAAGTGCCTTCCCAAGATCAATTCAAAAGTGCCTTCCCAAGATCAATTCAAAAGTGCCTTCCCAAGATCAATTCAAAAGTGCCTTCCCAAGATCAATTCAAAAGTGCCTTCCCAAGATCAATTCAAAAGTGCCTTCCCAAGATCAATTCAAAAGTGCCTTCCCAAGATCAATTCAAAAGTGCCTTCCCAAGATCAATTCAAAAGTGCCTTCCCAAGATCAATTCAAAAGTGCCTTCCCAAGATCAATTCAAAAGTGCCTTCCCAAGATCAATTCAAAAGTGCCTTCCCAAGATCAATTCAAAAGTGCCTTCCCAAGATCAATTCAAAAGTGCCTTCCCAAGATCAATTCAAAAGTGCCTTCCCAAGATCAATTCAAAAGTGCCTTCCCAAGATCAATTCAAAAGTGCCTTCCCAAGATCAATTCAAAAGTGCCTTCCCAAGATCAATTCAAAAGTGCCTTCCCAAGATCAATTCAAAAGTGCCTTCCCAAGATCAATTCAAAAGTGCCTTCCCAAGATCAATTCAAAAGTGCCTTCCCAAGATCAATTCAAAAGTGCCTTCCCAAGATCAATTCAAAAGTGCCTTCCCAAGATCAATTCAAAAGTGCCTTCCCAAGATCAATTCAAAAGTGCCTTCCCAAGATCAATTCAAAAGTGCCTTCCCAAGATCAATTCAAAAGTGCCTTCCCAAGATCAATTCAAAAGTGCCTTCCCAAGATCAATTCAAAAGTGCCTTCCCAAGATCAATTCAAAAGTGCCTTCCCAAGATCAATTCAAAAGTGCCTTCCCAAGATCAATTCAAAAGTGCCTTCCCAAGATCAATTCAAAAGTGCCTTCCCAAGATCAATTCAAAAGTGCCTTCCCAAGATCAATTCAAAAGTGCCTTCCCAAGATCAATTCAAAAGTGCCTTCCCAAGATCAATTCAAAAGTGCCTTCCCAAGATCAATTCAAAAGTGCCTTCCCAAGATCAATTCAAAAGTGCCTTCCCAAGATCAATTCAAAAGTGCCTTCCCAAGATCAATTCAAAAGTGCCTTCCCAAGATCAATTCAAAAGTGCCTTCCCAAGATCAATTCAAAAGTGCCTTCCCAAGATCAATTCAAAAGTGCCTTCCCAAGATCAATTCAAAAGTGCCTTCCCAAGATCAATTCAAAAGTGCCTTCCCAAGATCAATTCAAAAGTGCCTTCCCAAGATCAATTCAAAAGTGCCTTCCCAAGATCAATTCAAAAGTGCCTTCCCAAGATCAATTCAAAAGTGCCTTCCCAAGATCAATTCAAAAGTGCCTTCCCAAGATCAATTCAAAAGTGTCTTCCCAAGATCAATTCAAAAGTGTCTTCCCAAGATCAATTCAAAAGTGTCTTCCCAAGATCAATTCAAAAGTGTCTTCCCAAGATCAATTCAAAAGTGTCTTCCCAAGATCAATTCAAAAGTGTCTTCCCAAGATCAATTCAAAAGTGTCTTCCCAAGATCAATTCAAAAGTGTCTTCCCAAGATCAATTCAAAAGTGTCTTCCCAAGATCAATTCAAAAGTGTCTTCCCAAGATCAATTCAAAAGTGTCTTCCCAAGATCAATTCAAAAGTGTCTTCCCAAGATCAATTCAAAAGTGTCTTCCCAAGATCAATTCAAAAGTGTCTTCCCAAGATCACATTCACAATATTAAACATAGAAACTCTTGAAATTGTGTTACTATACAAGAAGCAAAAACATACATCTACATAGGCTAAGTGCAGTATACTGTACATATGCACTTCTGGCATCAACCAACAGTAATGCAGGAGTCACATGATGCAAAAACACCATCTCAATGTTAAAAATAGTGGGTAGTTATAATTAAACTTTCCCTATTTAACATGTTACAACACACACTAATTACTGCACAAGTACCAAACTCGGTAGCATTAATGTCAAGGACATGGGGAAGAGAAATACTGCAGAATCAATTCAATTTTAACACTTTTAATGTGTTGCTACAGTACATCATACCATTACATACAGGTACCATTTTAGCTACAAAAGGGGCTCAATATGGCACCCATCAGTGTCCAGAAGAGTGACAGTGGAGTAGCACATTCTGCATAGCAGAAGGAAGCATGTCCATAGGTATGCTGGCTACCTCCCCTGATATGCTGTGCTTCAGATCAGCACATGTGTGAATGTTTCTCTAGTAAATTTCGTCCTTCACGTAGCCCCACAACCAGAAATCAAAGGGAGTGAGGTCAGGTGATCATACAGGCCACACATTTGGAAAAATTGGCTGATAATTCAATGGTTTCCAAATGTGTTTCTGAGAAGCAGGTGAACTTCACCAGCAATGGACCCCCATCTTGCATGAGAACTGTCAAATTCAGTACATTTCTTTCCTGTAGGCCGGGTACGACATGCTGGCGAAGCACATGTTCATCACTAGCCCATTCTTTTTTGAACAGACTGGCACTCAAGGACCAATGGTGTACAGTGTGACTTGCCAGCATTACTGTGATATTACCTTTGCTGGGGGCACAGGAGAGTATGTTTCACTGTGTGCGGTTGTGCTTATTAATGTGTGCGCTATTGCTAGAGTAACAGCTACGGCTTTGGAGCTAGTATGAATGCTCCTTTTTGTTGTACATTCCTGTGCTCCATGTACCAATCCACTACAGGCGACTGGTTGTTTCCCTTATTTTAGATATTGCTCCATGTTTAAAAAGGGTTCGCTGTCACTCAGCCCTGCTGGTCACCCTTAACAGCTCAATTTCAGCCATTTCTGTATCATATCATTAGGAAATTGTTAGTGGTGTTCAAATGTATCACTTTCTACTGAGCCGCACCTGAAAGGGCAAGAAAGTATAAAAATATTTATGATGAGGTGACCTAGCAGTACCTAAATAGTCCAAGAATTCATAGAATGTAATGCACGAACACAGTCAACAGCTGTACACTCTAGGGTGCGTGATAGTTGAGCTGTGTAATGAAGTCAACAGGAAAGTTGTTTTAAGACCTGGTTGGCAATATGGTGAGGGGAAGAACTGTCTTTAGATCCATATCAGTGGATTGTCTCCCTACACAGCAGGGGCACTTCAAGTTGAAGGGGAGAAGTTAGTTTTAGTTATAATTATTTGTAAACTTACATTATTTATAAACTTATTTATAAATGGAGACGGCATCTTGAGTTCAAACACTGATAACTATTTTTCTGTGGTATCTTTCTGTGGACACCATAATACCTGACCACAAATGTGTGGAAGTGAGTAATGCAGACAAGATGATCATAGCACTAAATCTCAGTTCCTCCATGCTTTAATATTACAAAGAAAATGCACTTTCAATTAGTTAGGGATGAAGTTAACTGTAACTCAAGCATCCAACCGGGTCATGTCTACCAATTTGTCCAAAATATCTTTGAAGTGCCTTCAATGTACAAATGTCCAACTTCTACCATGAGCTGCTGCTCAACCACGACTATGTGGACTGCCAGAAGACCAAAAAGTGGGAATCCCACTGTGGCTGATACTTATTAAAACAGAAGCAACGAACAGCTTGGCCGCCCAATTGCTCTCCCTAGTCCGTTTGTTGGGAAATATCAACATCACATCTTTTAGTCTATTCAATTTGTAGAATTTCTACAAAAACTGTCTCAATGATAGTGACCTGCTGGTGAGCTTTAACAGTGTCCATCTTGATCAGGGTACTATTGCAGGAACCTGTGGAACTGACGAGCAAGAAATTCAAGACTGACAAGATGGGAGACTTACAGTTTGTGCTCTCCTTATTTCCTGTTCAGTGGAAATTAATGGATACTTCCATCATGGGTGTCCTCTGTCACTGACTGATGAATTTGTCCATGGAAGATTTCATAGATAAGGCACTGCTGCATACTAAACTACAGCCGAGCTGTTCCTACCATTATGTGAAAGTTAGGTCATTATTTGGCCACATGGACAGGACAGCTTAAGTGAATTTCTTAATCACCATAACTCAAACCCTAAATTACAGTTTACCATGGAGACAGAATACAATGTCATCCTCTCATTTCTTGATGTCCCAGCAGAATGAAAACCAGATGGCAACATGAGACACCAAAGAAAGCCTACACACACTGATCTGCATCTACAGATCTGAAATAACCACCCGAATTCTCAGCATGAAGGTATTTTACACAGTTGGTCACATGGCACTGATGTATCTGCAACCACAACAGCCTCAAAGCTGGAACACCATGAGACATTCTGAAGGAATTTATGTACCTACAAACTGGTAAAGCCCGCATTTAGACAGGCTGTACCTAGACAGGAGCAGGATGAAAATGGAGCACCAATCACTGACACATCCAGTTTCACACATCCTATTTATCAGCGATATCTCCAGAAAAGTCAGACTATTTGACCATTAATGACTTATTTCGTCTGCTCCCTCAGACCTTGACAGTATGGCATAGTTCGCACCACGGTGAGATGTCGCATGAACCTCAACTGTTCAACACTTTCAACTTGTAATATGGCAAGCAACAAGATAACAAGACTCTTGTTTCTGTTTCAGTTGCAATCACAAGCTCTTCTAAGGAGGATTTATTAAGGCTTATTATTTAAAGCTCAAGAAACTGAGAAGGAAGTACTGGATGCACCCATACAATGCTATTAATTTCCAACAGTTCAGCTGTGGTTTGTCATGAGGTCTCAGCACAAATTTCACGAATTCTACAGATTGAATCTAGACAGTTCCCACTTTATGGAGCAACTAGTATCAGCTACTCAGACAAAGCAGGACACATTTGACTTGCTGTTTCCCCTAAGAGGCTACTCATTGCAATATGATAAGTTGTTGACCGTACATGAATTCATCCAATGTTGTACATACATAAATAACTATTACAAATTAATGACGCTAGCATATTGTTTTTACTATTGTTAAATTGTGCAAAACAGTACGATACAGCTTTAGGAGTATTCAGAAAAACACTACTTGAAGTGACGTCAGTCACCATCTATGGTGTAGAGTGGGTGCTCAACTCTAGGGGGTAGACAATGTCAGAAAACTGAATAATCTCTTAGAAAAAACCCAATTTATTGTACTCTGCTTCATACAGTTACTCATTCAGAAGTAACAGGAATTATCTCCTTTAAACATGTCAAAGTTTTCAGGAATCAGGAAGCATCGACTGAAAATAAAGGAACACACATCTGGATAGCATCAGCTGATGACTTCTGGTGTCTACTCATTTCCAGCTTCACCTTGTACTGGCAGCATACAAACATGAGAACTCCACACAGCATACCAAACCACAGCACGTGGCAGTAGCCTCACGGTGGCATATATCTGCCAACCCCATCACAAACAACCTCCAATTAGTGTCAATTTCTGGAGAATGGGAGGAGTTATTGGTCTCTTTCAATCACTAACAATTCAATGTGTTATTTGTATTTTTGTACACAGCAATGTGTGACCCAAACCCCATCCAACAAACTGCTGAGCAACTACATTCTTCACTGCAAACTTTTGAAAATACACTTATTAGTTTACTTATTTGCGAAGTATCACGGTAACTGTGGGCAAAAGTGAAAAGTAAACCAGTTCAGTATCACAATGATGTGGGACTTAGAAGAATGAGTAAATTTCATTTAAAGAATGGTTTCCTTAGAACCTAATGAGAAAGCCTGCATAGCAGAGCACACATGCTGATCTAAAAACATGTGGTTTTTTAATTTTATGCGAAATGAAAGCTTTACTGAGAAAATATGTAGAGGAACAGATGTACCTTTACTTCATTTACATAGAAAAAAAAAAAGTAGTCACATCTGGTGACATATGTTATTCGTATGATGCAGTTTAGTGAAGCAACAAGTACTCCCAGCTGAGATCAGGGGATACGGTCATCATCATATGCAAAACAATTGAGTTGCTTCAACTACTTTCCTATGCACTGCACCAATGCAGGTTCCATCTGTTTAATTTTGAGTTGTACTGTGTATCATATTGCCCTACTGATAACTGCACCACCTAGGTTCAATAAAGGTGGATCTAGGCCTTTAAAACCAGTGGTCTACTAAAGCTTCTTGTCAGCACAGCAAGGCATACAATGGGGAATCCATCCATACAGTACATGAGAGGTACCATGAACATGGACACCACACCGAACTATGCCAGACCATCAGCCAGGATCAAACACAGTATACTAACTGGTCATACTAAGTGAGGCATGGTGCCTTTATATCGCTCATGTCTGGAGCCTGTGTATCAGGAGTGACTAATTTGTTCACAGTGACAGATCTGAAGCGAGTTCATTTTTTATTTCTGTTCAATAGTGGTAAAAAATATGGAGGAAAGTGATGCAAGGAGACACTGCATAAAGTGGTAACTATGTATCATAAAATGTTTGTAAATAATTTGTGTGAAATGTGTTTCACAAATTTTCTTCTGTTGAGTTAAAGTCAAGAATAGTAGTTTTGCTTTCAATAGGAACTAGCCTTTTTTTAGAAACTCATTAGCTATTTTAAAGCAAACAAATTCTCAAAAAATTTTCTAGTGGATTTGCTCTTGCTGATTTAAGTAAAATAAATAAACAACACACTGTAAGTTTACTTTCACTTTAAGTCACATTAAAATACAAAATTTGTAAATAATTTCTTGTACAATAAGCAATTGTGTATTAGGATGTATGAAGAAAGTAATCGGATGAAAGCATGGTTTCAGGGACAACGTTTCATGTAAATCCTGGAAAGATATGTGGAGAATGGAGGAATGTTATTGACACAAATGCAAAGACGCCATAATCAGAAACCTGGGAAATCTATGCGATTACTAGTGATGTGCTTGTGCTAATGTAGGATAGAATACCATTATTAAATGGAAGGACATAGATCACAGTACCTTTAAATAAAAAAGCGAAAAGCTAACTTCGAAAGACTTTCACGAAATCTATTAAAATGTTGAAAATTTGTATCAATTTTGTCAAGTAAGAAATGATTTTTATATAGAAATTAAAAGATTAGGCTAGGTTAGTCTTAGACTGCCAAGTCCTGAGTAAGACATTTGTAATTTTAGTTAATAAGAATGAGAATTTTTTGAAAAATTAAAATTTGAAGCCAGGGATCGATAATTTTGTATGAATCTATAATTTTTGGAAAAAACTTTCTAATCATAGCAGGTGAGAGGCATGGCGGCCTTTTATCACTCCTGTCTACAGCCTGTGTATCTGGAGAATGACTCTAGCACAGTGACAGATGGCCTGAAGCAGGTTCAGTCTAGTACGTAGTTCTAATTTTCATCCACCGGAGTACAGTAGCAGACAAAGAGAATGTCTTCGTGAATTGTTCTGTTTATTTCTTGAAGGCTTTTTTGTTTAAGTTTGTACAGTTTTCTATATGTTTTTAGTAGTGTGAATTATGAGTGAATGTGGTCTAAAGTAAATACACAGATCACTGTTGTACCGAAAAACATTGTGCAAACTAGCGACAAATTTTTAAGAAAGTGTGAATGCAAACAGGGAATTTTTTTATCATATGTTAAGTTTGTGGTAAAAGGAAAGCTAATTCAAGTGCAAACGAAAATAGTAACAGAGTATAAATAAAGTATCATAAAGTTAAATATTTATTCCAGTTTAAGTACAATTCTAAATTCAGTTATTTGTTGATTAGTCATGAAAAGAGCAGAGTAACAAGGGAGAATAATATTTTTCTATTGGCCTTAAAGAAAATTGACCAACCAGAACCAAGTATTCATCGTGCATCTTTTCTCTTTGAGATCTAGAACTCTTACAGCAGTCTAGAGTAGTCTGAGCCCAGCCTTTCAATGGTTTGGTCGTATGTAGTATGAACACCAAAGAAAGTTATATTTTGCCAGTTTTAGTTGTGCTACATGCCTCTAAAGTGCTTTGAAATGAAGGAATTTTTCTTCCAGTGTGTTTTTTAGAAAATACAGATTTTACGTAATTTTGTGTATGAGAAACAATTTCGCATGGCATATTGAGCAGATCGGTAACAAAAAGTTCAGTGCATTAACACCAATGAACTTAGTGTGGCGAACGTTTTTATTTAAGAACAATACGTGTTTAGTAGCCACTCAGATTTCGGGAAATACATTACCATAAACTTGCTATGTAAATGAAAGTGTTTGTGCATTACTGATGGGATGAGCATGGGTTGGCAGTGAACTTTTAATACCAAGCAGAATATAGTGAAGTTTTGCCAGTATTTCCACCTTTCATTCAAAATTAAGACCTCTTCCCAATTTTTACAATATTTATGTTGTATGCAGCCTGATGCGAGTCGCAATATGGTAGGTTTCTGTTCAGCTTTCTTACTGGCGATCTGCTGCGATGAGTTCACAGGTAGGTGCTGGTAGTAACTCAGAAAGGAACAGCACTGCCACATATGGATTACAAAAACTAGGACTGTGAACCTATATATCTCCTCCTGGGATTGTGCGATTGTAGAAGCCAATGAAATCAGGATGCGATATGGTCTAACAAAGATTGTGGCCTGTAACTTAGGTGAGGAACTCTACAAAGCCAAGAAAAATCCAAAGTTCCCATACAGTGATGTCTGTAGTCCAAGACTGAGGGGTAGCAGTTTGCACCACATCTCATCATATCCATAATCCACAGTGACAGCTAGATTGGATTGACACCCACAGGAGTGATGTGACTGATGGTAACAGTGAATATCTGAGGGTCATTCTGCAAGTCATGGCAACTAAGATCTCTCACACGAACATCTGCCATCACCTTAACTGGTATGAATACATTTAAAAGCCAACAGATTGCAACAACATGTGAGGATGGCTTAGTACCAGCATCTGAAAGTTGCTGTGTGAGCTCGGTCATGCTACAAAATTGATGTTAGGGGAGTGGAACAGCAAGCCTGTGTGGAAACTGTCACTCTCATAAATGCTACTCAGTGTCTTTTGAAACTACAAGCAGCAGTGGGTGATGGTTTTCTGATGCAGACATGCAGCAACAATAGCTTTCCACTAAGTGGGCAGCCCACACCTGTCCCTACTGACCTGTCCATGGCTGTTATTGAACAGTGTTTAACATAGCCTATGTTGGACTGTGCAGAAGTTAATCCCACCGACAGTTATGTCGAGAGCAACGGTGTTAGGTGTGACTAATGTGCACAGTATGTGTTCAAAATGGGTACCACATCAGTTAACAGAGGTGCAGAAGTTTAAACAATGTGAGCCAGACTGGAATGACATGCTCAATCACATTACTGTGTTTAATGAAAACAGGGCACAAGCATATGAACCAGACTGGAAGACCCAATACACAGAACTGCATTATCCAGGTATGCAATGATGACAAGGTGTGGGACTCCATCACCCACAAAGGTCATGTATTCTGGCCCATGACAGCCATGGTATTCTGGATTGTCACCTTGTTACACACAGCCACACCATCCATGCCCAGTACCCTCAACTTTATGCTGCACCTTCAGTGATACATACTTCAGAAACGTGTGGTAGTATCAAATAATGCAATCATACTCCACAGTGACACACAACCCACACTGCAGAACTATTCAAGCATTGTTTACAGTGGTGGGAACATGACATCCTTCCCCACCCAACTGATCCCCCAGACTTCACTCCATGCGATTTTGATCTCATTCTATAATTGAAGAAACTATCACTTGGGAGACACTTTGCAAACAAGACAAATATCCTCACAGCATTGCAACATGTGGCACATTTATGGCAATGTCAATGTCACATAACACCTTCCCCATCATTGGTAACACTATGGATGCATTGGTACTATTTTGAAGGATAGTCTACTTTGATTCATTTGTGTTCCATTTGTATCTGTGCATAATAAGAGTTACTGTGCGTGCGCGTGCGCACATTTCAGACTTTACGGTGACCCTGTACTGGAATACTGTTTTATGTTGGCATTTAGATACACACTGCCTTATGGTTCAATCCACGTCATGAAATTCCCATGGCATTATCCCAAGATATGACATAGTTGGTATGACTCATGGAATGACTTTCATATATAGGTCACTCACCCGAACACAGCAGTCAGGAGCCATCTGAAAATGGCAACAAGATAATTTGAGAGACCAAGTGGACACATGAGAATTCTGAAACTAGAAATATGCCGGGACATCGAAGTTCACATTCAAAGGTAATCATTTCTACATCTACATCTACATCCATACTCCGCAAGCCACCTGACGGTGTGTGGCGGAGGGTACCTTCAGTACCTCTATCGGTTCTCCCTTCTATTCCAGTCTCGTATTGTTCGTGGAAAGAAGGATTGTCGGTATGCCTCTGTGTGGGCTCTAATCTCTCTAAT
The DNA here is from genome assembly GCF_023864275.1 of Schistocerca cancellata. Lineage (NCBI taxonomy): Eukaryota > Metazoa > Arthropoda > Insecta > Orthoptera > Acrididae > Schistocerca > Schistocerca cancellata. The sequence goes on from NC_064628.1 coordinate 196,542,072, forward strand.
TTTATCCTCATGGTCTCTTCGCGAGATATACGTAGGAGGGAGCAATATACTGCTTGACTCTTCGGTGAAGGTATGTTCTCGAAACTTTGACAAAAGCCCGTACCGAGCTACTGAGCGTCTCTCCTGCAGAGTCTTCCACTGGAGTTTATCTATTATCTCCGTAACGCTTTCGCGATTACTAAATGATCCTGTAACGAAGCGCGCTGCTCTCCGTTGGATCTTCTCTATGTCTTGTATCAACCCTATCTGGTACGGATCCCACACTGCTGAGCAGTATTCAAGCAGTGGGCGAACAAGCGTACTGTAACCTACTTCCTTTGTTTTCGGATTGCATTTCCTTAGGACTCTTCCAATGAATCTCAGTCTGGCATCTGCTTTACCGACAATCAACATTATATGATCATTCCATTTTAAATCACTCCTAATGCGTACTCCCAGATAATTTATGGTATTAACTGCTTCCAGTTGCTGACCTGCTCCCTCTAGCAGAACTGTGTAGCATGGTCTTTAAGTTTTGAACCATTTGTTTTAACTCTGTAACTAGTTTGTTATAATGGGAAAAAAGGGGGGTGAGCAGTGGTGCGTGAACTATGAATCTACTGCAATGATCCCTTTAACTTTCCCAACATTTTCTTCCACCATTTCAGATATGCAGTTCAAGATGATCTTGTTGGTTGGGGTTGAAGGGACCAAACAGCAAGGTCATCAGTCCCTCGTTTCAAATGTGTTCCATTTCGATAGTGTGACATCTCAGAAAAGTCAGAACGATGAAAGGGAAAAGGCTAAAAAATGTAAAAGAATACTAAAAAAGAGATAGAGGGGCTGGCCAGTACTTACCTCAGCTCAGTACAGCCGATAGATACACACAAAACAAAACCGAAAATTTATGTTCCTAGCTTTCGGAACAAATGTTCCTTCATCAGGGAGGAGAGAGGGGAAAGAAAGGGAAGAAGGGAAAGGAGATTCAGTTACTCACAACCCAGGTTATGAAGCAACAGGGAAAGGAAAATAGGGAGGGTAGCAAGGATGGAGGCATGGTTGTCAGAGGGAAGCCATATCTTTGGCTTCCCTCTGACAACCATGCCTCCATCCTTGCTACCCTCCCTATTTTCCTTTCCCTGTTGCTTCATAACCTGGGTTGTGAGTAACTGAATCTCCTTTCCCTTCTTCCCTTTCTTTCCCCTCTCTCCTCCCTGATGAAGGAACATTTGTTCCGAAAGCTAGGAACATAAATTTTCGGTTTTGTTTTGTGTGTATCTATCGGCTTTACTGAGCTGAGGTAAGTACTGGCCAGCCCCTCTATCTCTTTTTTAGTATTTGTTTCACATCTCTATATGAGATTTTCCATTAATCATTTAAAAAATGTAAAAGGGCAGTCATGTTGTCAATGGTAAAAACAAAATGTGGTAAGTCAGCAAGAGAGCAAACCCAACGCTATTCTGGAGGCAGGAAACATCCCATCTCAGAAGCAGCAGAGGCAAGACCACCTGTGACTTAAAAGGTGCAACCGCTAGAATGTAGAAGTGCATATGGGAAAAGGAAACTGACCAATCCTAAAAAATGATAAAAACAGAGTAAAAGGGGAGGAAAGACGATCTCCGTCAGGAAGGGGAGTCTGGAATCTCCCAACACGGCTTACAGTGGGTGATACCCCAAACACTCACCGCTCTGCCCCAACACCAGAGATATGAAAAACCTTGGAACTGAGAATAAAAACCACTTTCCCAGAGGAAACCGAGAACCAGGTCGACCATCCTGGAATCAGCCAACATCAAAGGTAAAGTGCGGGGGAGTCTATTTAGCATGCAGAGCCAAAAGGAGGCATTCAGCCAAAATGTGAACTACTGACTGGAAGGCTCCACAACCACAAAGTGGGGGTGGCTCATCACACAAAAGATAACCATGGGTCAGCCTGGTATGGCCAATGCGAAGATGACAGTGTGGTCAGGTCCTTTCAAGAGAGGCGAAAGGAAGAACGCCATGGGCCTGGTGTCACCTTAATCGCACGAAGTTTATTAGGCAGGGAAGTAGCCTCCCAAGAGTTGGCCAATGATTGTGCGAAGTGGAATTTGATGTAGAGCTGTAAATCCACTGCAGGAGGGGTTGCAGTTCAAGATTTTACCAGTTTCGGTGCTTTGCCTTTGAAGACAGACGGGTATCTATGTCATCAACTCCGAGTAAACTGACAGCCAAAGCGTATATCCAGTGTTTCACAAACCGGATTCATATTCAAATGCCCACCCAGAGCCCGATGTATCAATTCAGTATTTTGTGACTGGCAGTAAGTGTACAAGAAGTCCTATGAAATTTGAACTACTTTGCTGTTTTTACTGCAACTAAATTAATAGCTGAAATGATTTCATCTGTCTAATTTACCAGCCCAATAGCAAAATAACCCACCTCAACAGATGGTTTCCTCTTATCGTGGTGAGTGACCTGCCCCACCTTTTAGCCTTCCAACATATCCTCTCCCCAACAAAGGAACTACCATTTCCTAAAGCTAGGTAGTGTGTCACGTATATGTTTAATTACGTACAACAGGAAAATTATCTACCAACTGAGCAAACACAGCTGCAGAGTGAAAATTCATTTAGCACACAATCCTAAGCTGTGACTAAACCATTTATCTGAAGTATCCTTTCTTCCACGAGTTCTGTAACTATGCTAAGAAACATTTGTGAATATTTGGTAAAGTAGGGCAGGTACTGGTGAAAGTAAACCTGTGGGAGCATGTCATGGGACACTGACAGCTCAGTCAGTAGAGCATACGCCTGTGAAAGGCAAATGTTCTACACACTAGTTCCATTCTAACACATTTCATCCGCCAGAAAGTTTTAATAGAAACTGTAAGGGAGAAGGTGAAACACATAACATATAATAAGCTGTATTACAATGGTGAGTGACACTACTCTAAAAGCACAGCACACATGAAAACTGTTAGAAGACATCTTTGAAACTTAATACACCTTAATGAATTTGTAAATAACAGAAAAATTCATGGTACACCTGTATCCCCTTATCTTACAACCTATATGCGATATATACAGTGAGGCACCATATGCTATATATACCATCAGGCACTGTAATTGTCGGTTTTCTTCTAACACTGATTCTTTAAAACATTTTGCAAATATGTCTTTCCACTGGTGTAGTATTCTGCAATTTGTCATACTAGCATCTCCTTTACAGAGCCTTCGGAACACTCTAAATGAGAGAATTAATTAATTCAATGATTGAACATTTAGGTGATCAGTCAGTAGAAGAACAAGAACGCATCAAATAAAAAGGTAACAATTTCCAGACAGAGGGAGGCTTCAGGACTTTTGAGACCATCTGAAGAGAAGTTGGGATCCGTGAACAATCTAAGTCGAGTCTTCCATTTTGGAGACCATGTGATTTTTGTACATATTAAGAAACTCATCATAGAACAATGAAGTCTAAAATTTAATCCCTACCCCCAACAACTTGCATTTAAAACCAACACACCCTAATACTTCCCAATTACAAAAACTAGACTATTCAGACACCAACGGCGAATCCAGTTTTAAGTGCTGTTACATTCTTAACTAGTCAATGACAAGCCTTACTGCACTTTCAAATATTTGCTATTTACCAATGCAGTAACATGGACAGGGTTAAATGAAATATGAAAGGTTATTAGGAAGTACCAAGAACTGCAGCATGCAAGTTAATGACACTAGTATGTAACTACACTAATGCAAAAACTTCTCTGCACTAAAACTATGTACATTTATTATATTAAATGTAAAACACCACTTAGATTGTACTCTGCAGTAAAAGGGTAGACTGAGAAGTAAAATATTTTTGATCAAATAATCTTAAGAACCCAATGCAGGGAAGTTAGATTGATGAACAGGTTCCCATTATCTTTATTCTCTCAGACAAATTTATGTACTTATGCAGAGTATTGGTTTATAAAACAAGCCTGACAAATTCTCTCTCTAAGTAAGTCATACACGAAGATAGGGTATTTATGATTTAGGAACAAATGAGGATGACGAAGTTATTTTCAATGTCAGCTTTACGACATTTGCCACTGGGAGAGCCAACATTTGATGCACTGCTCTAAAAGAACTTCAAATTAGACTAACTGTGCCAATTCAGTTGTTTGTTCTATAGTAAAAATGCATTCCTTATACAGTTTTTTCATATACAGAACTTAGTTCAGAATATTGTGTACCTATTTATATGTGAAGTCTTGTCACTGTGAAAAACCTACTAAGTGACCCACAAATACTAATTTATATATTAAAACATGGTCCTCAGCGGTAGTGTAGTGGCCATACAAATTTCTCCAGTTGGGCTATACAAAATCTTAAGAAAAACATGTTTTGTCACTGCATGATTATCTTCATCCAGTCAAAGAATGGTGACAACTGAAGACTACAGTAGGCCTGATCTGTTTGAACAAAAGTAAGGTTATCAAATCATGTGACCTAATTTTTAACACTTTTCAATCTACCCTTAATGTGAGTACCAACAAAGAAGTTACTTCTACTCCCAGTCCACATACTGGAAACAATTTTAGGTTTTATTACATTCAATTACCACCACCACCACCACCACCACAGAAGGTAAGCTTTAGTGCCACGAGGCATAAATTATACCTCAAAATCATACGCGTATGAAGTAGAAAGCTTTGTGATGCATGCCCAGGCAAATAGCAACAGTTACCGTATCTCGCACCTTGGTCTTTATTGCTGGCAGGTTCTCTATCCTGTATTTGAACAGGCATAACTAACTCACTCTGTGGTTTTGTTATTGTGCGATGATCTGGATGCAAACCAATGTTAGGAACAACTGCACCTGGAAGACCTGTCATAGTACTCATCGCACTGTATGACGATGGGTACTGTGGCAATGATGGACCCATTGGCCCAAGCACAGGATGGGAGAACCCTTGCGTTTGGTATGCAGCTGATGACAAGCTTGATGGCACTGACAACTGAAAAATAAGATTTAAACGAAAATGTTATTAAAATAATAGTGTATAAGAAATTTTTTTACTTCATTAAAATTACAACAATATTATATATTTTCATTAGAAATTTAACTGTACTGCAACAAATGCAATAACATATCTAATGTTTAATGTATGTGTGTCACTGGTCAAAATGTTTACCATTAGAAAAAGTGGCCTACAAAGATGATTAAAATGTTTCAATAACAGCAAAACAATTTGGGAATAAGGTTTCATGCAGTAGATATCATGAAAATTTTCCTTTGAATATTACTCAAAATTTGATAATTTGCAAGAAACTTTCACGTTACGAACATTAAATTTCACCCCAGAAATATCGGAGGATGCTTTTTCCTCACCCATTCTGACATGTGTACAAAGGAAAGTTGCACAATTCCAAATTAAAAGTAAGTGTGTGTACAAAAGTGGCAAATGCTAGAATATAAGCTATGTTTAATACATGATCCTGTCCAGTTGTTTGCCCGAGGACCTACTAACGTTACTAGGCTTGCAGTCTGACGAACCGCAGAAAACATTCCTGCCAGCTCAAGGTACATTTTTACAGGCTATCTGTGTCACATTTACTATAGGGCAATTTATGTCAAGTGGTCTAGTTTTAAATATCTTCCTCACTATATGATCTTAGATTGTCTCTACAGTAGATGGTTTTGTTTGGTAAACTACCCATGGAAGACATAAAAATTTTAGCCCAGGTCCCAATAGTTCCAAATATTTCCACCACACTGTTTTTGATAATCAGAATGCTAGCTGACTAGCTGAGACACAAAGTGTTATGAATATAAGTGTATACCTTAATGGATGTTCATGTTGCAGCGGATCCTGCATCATTTTTATGGTGACTATTTCATTATCCCACCAGTGGAGAGTAAAGGGGAGACTGATTACTACTGTCTCATATACTTAGAGACGCCTACATATTGATGGGGGTGGAGAGGTTAGGGTTAAGAATCAGTGATCATCTAGTGTGATATCACCCCATCCAGAGGTAAGTACAGGGTGTTTAAAAAATGACCGGTATATTTGAAACGGCAATAAAAACTAAACGAGCAGCGATAGAAATACACCGTTTGTTGCAATATGCTTGGGACAACAATACGTTTTCAGGCGGACAAACTTTCGAAATGACAGTAGTTACAATTTTCAACAACAGATGGCGCTGCAAGTGATGTGAAAGATATAGAAGACAACGCAGTCTGTGGGTGCGCCATTCTGTACGTCGTCTTTCTGCTGTAAGCGTGTGCTGTTCACAACGTGCAAGTGTGCTATAGACAACATGGTTTATTCCTTAGAACAGAAGATTTTTCTGATGTTAGAATTCCACCGCCTAGAACACAGTGTTGTTGCAACAAGACGAAGTTTTCAACGGAGGTTTAATGTAACCAAAGGACCGAAAAGCAATACAATAAAAGATCTGTTTGAAAAATTTCAACGGACTGGGAACGTGACAGATGAACGTGCTGGAAAGGTAGGGCGACCGCGTACGGCAACCACAGAGGGCAATGCGCAGCTAGTGCAGCAGGTGATCCAACAGCGGCCTCTGGTTTCCGTTCGCTGTGTTGCAGCTGCGGTCCAAATGACGCCAACGTCCACGTATCGTCTCATGCGCCAGAGTTTACACCTCTATCCATACAAAATTCAAACGCGGCAACCCCTCAGTGCCGCTAACATTGCTGTACGAGAGACATTCGCTAACGATATAGTGCACAGGATTGATGACGGCGATATGCATGTGGGCAGCATTTGGTTTACTGACGAAGCTTATTTTTACCTGGACGGCTTCGTCAATAAACAGAACTGGCACATATGGGGAACCGAAAAGCCCCATGTTGCAGTCCCATCGTCCCTGCATCCTCAAAAGGTACTAGTCTGGGCCGCCATTTCTTCCAAAGGAATCTTTGGCCCATTTTTCAGATCCGAAACGATTACTGCATCACGCTATCTGGACATTCTTCGTGAATTTGTGGCGGTACAAACTGCCTTAGACGACACTGCGAACACCTCGTGGTTTATGCAAGATGGTGCCCGGCCACATCGCACGGCCGACGTCTTTAATTTCCTGAATGAATATTTTGATGATCGTGTGATTGCTTTGGGCTATCCGAAACATACAGGAGGCGGCGTGGATTGGCCTCCCTATTCGCCAGACATGAACCCCTGTGACTTCTTTCTGTAGGGACACTTGAAAGACCAGGTGTACCGCCAGAATCCAGAAACAATTGAACAGCTGAAGCAGAACATCTCATCTGCATGTGAAGCCATTCCGCCAGACACGTTGTCAAAGGTTTCGGGTAATTTCATTCAGAGACTACGCCATATTATTGCTACGCATGGTGGATATGTGGAAAATATCGTACTATAGAGTTTCCCAGACCGCAGCGCCATCTGTTGTTGAAAATTGTAACTACTGTAATTTCGAAAGTTTGTCTGCCTGACTAAGCAGACCAAGCATATTGCAACAAACGGTGTATTTCTATTGCTGCTCGTTTAGTTTTTATTGCCGTTTCAAATATACCGGTCATTTTTGAAACACCCTGTATCAAAGCCTGAAACTATATCCATGTACACACAAAACCTGTTCTGATATCTCATATCTCTCTCTCTCTCTCTCTCTCTCTCTCTCTCTCTCTCTCTCTCTCTCTCTCTAACCACCTCATATCCCTAGGTCGTCATCATCATCATCAGCATCATCATCATCATCATCATCATCATCATGTTTACAAGTAGAAACCAAGTAGAAACTATTCAGCTGGGAATCATTTCGTACAAGGCTCTATTAACTGCTGTGTGAATTATTACAGGTTTAAGTTCAGTAGCGAGGGTAAAGTAGCTATTGGTAATTCTATTGGGTAACTCCTGCACACATTTTGAGTGGGAGGGGGACTAAAGCAGAGAAAATAAGTATCAAATTCGATGTTAGAAAATACCGCTTCATAAAGGGATCATTCTGAATCTGTCTAATTCATGTAGCATCCAGAGATCTGGCACTACTGGGTTATCGGATAACATTTTCCCTTTATTTCGTTTTTCTTCTAGATTTTTAGCTTCAGTTGGTAAACATCTGGGAAGGTGCTAGGAAATGAAGGACTTCCTGAAGGCCACTGACAAGGCCTCCTGCCATCACTGGCTGTTGTAACAATTAAGACAACTGTGGTTTGCGATGTATCTGAGGGATGGAAGGCAGGGAGGCAGATCAAAGAGCAATCTGTCCTGCTGCATACTACTTCGCCTAGGTAAGGGAGTCCAAGGTACTCGTGGCAGATGATGTAAAGGGGAGAACGTCATTCCATGGCATATGTTGGAAAGACAACTGAGGCCCAATGTGAAAGGGGGAGCACGAGTGTATATTTTGGCTGCAGATTTGGTCATAGCTAATTGCCAGACTTTTCTTATCAGTACAGATTTAAGTGTTCATCTAAAGCTTTAAAGTGTGTTCAACAGTCTTTAAAGTTAAGTACTTCCGCAGTTGGCTCCCTTTTAAATGATCTTTTATGTCCACATATGGTAAATGACCTTCCCCACCACTAACACAACAGTTTTCACATGGAGCATTCTTGGGTAATTGTCACCCACTATCTCCTGAGATCCTCTTTGATACTGCATGACTTAACACACACAGCTGAGACAGTACATACAATTTGATGTCATACCAAGACATTTTCATTACACTATATGAAATACTGCAACCATCCTCAAGTTTTTTTAGAGATTTTCTAGTGCTGTTAGTAGTTTTGGGCCTGAGTCCATTGTCAGACAGTAGCACCGATTTCTTCGCCAGTTTTGCATTTGTATCCTAAAATACAACAAAGTTACTACAAGTTCATAGTTTACAAAAGGTTTTACTTTGTATATGAGCTCTATACATCTTACTTCATAAAAAGCTATCCTTTATATATTGTAGAAGGTTTGAGCCTCTTTCTCGAACTATATGATCCACAAGCTGAACTAAATACAAGATGGCAGATACATTTGTTTACAGATATTACACTTCTGCAGCTACTGCGAAGATAATTCATAGTACAGATATTTTGAAGCTATAATTTATTAGTATCTGCAAGGTGCTTGTAATGACCAATGAAGGGTATTCTGTCTTATTTCTATAATTTCAAAATTAAGATAGTAATACGGAATTTTGGAGGTACAGCTGGTTTTCACGATTTTAGTTTATTATTTAGGATGCATTTATGTTTACTGTGAATGTGGTTGTATATTTCTAATCTCACTAACAAATTCATTTACACTTTTCTACAAAATTTAGTATCTAAGTTTCCTTCAACTCTTACCTCTGCCAGCAGTTAAAGCCGATTTTTGCTGGTTGTTGAGACAGAGCAATAAGTTCTCAGTATTTTTTATCTGAACACCTACCAACTCAGCTAATTTAATATTTTAAAACTGCAATTTTCAATGTTTTGTGATCTATTTAATCACAAATACTTATTTTACAACACAAATTTAATACTTTCCAAGAAATAGAAGCTTTGTTCTGACAATGGGCTCAGCCCCAAAACTAGTAATGGTACAATAAAAATCATTTCCAAAAACTTGTGGCTGTTTACAGTATTTCCTACAGTCTAATTTACTAAAACAGCTATGGTATTCTCTAACCACAATGGTGAAAAATAAAGGACGAATTTTTATTTTTCTCAGGATTAAATCAATTTTTAAGGCCAGAATGAATGTTCTAGTTTCCCTTCATTCCATTTCGGGTCTTGTTGGATATGGTGGACAAAATGATTCCTCCACCTTTCTAAATCAGCCCAAATTATTCAGCTGCAGTGTAATATCAAAGGAAAAAATTATCCTTTGGATGATGTTTAGACTTCTTAATTATGAACACGATATCACCAAGTTTTTTTACATCAAAACATCTAAATCTGGCCAGGAGATATTTCTAATAATATAGTTCTACTTCTCATTTTATCTAGATGAGATATCATTGTATTTGTCTTCACTTTTTTTTATGAAATCAATGGTTTGTATTCAGGTAGAATTATTAATCTCCTCTGGTTCTGAAGTACTAAGGTGTAGGGTACTTTTATTTTACTCCCACAGTGCAACTAATGAAATAAATGCCTTTAATTTCATTTCTCTACATTTTACACTGCCGTTTGTGAAAAGTGCAACACAAAGAAGGAATTACCTGAATAGCACCACACTTTGATGTGGCAACAGGTATGCAAGCAATATGCGATACATTTTGCAGCGAGGTGGGGTACACGTAGGCCCAGCAGAGCCCTATGTTGTCGGTCTGACAGTCCGTGTCACACCTAGTGTAGTCTGTGCAGAGCTGTCACACAAGATGGAAACAATGAAGTGAGTGCCAATATGCCTCATTGACGTGAAAGGGAGCCATATTGGCATGTGAGCAAATTCAAATGGGGCAGAATGATCGGTCTCCAGGAAACGGGGTTGTCATACTGTGACATTTCGGCTCACACAGAACATGCTGCTGTGACAGTAATGCATGTGTGGAATCTGTGGATAAAGGAAGGTCGTACACTGCGACGAGCAGGAACTGGACCACAGAACATTACCACAGCACGGGACGACTGTCATCTTGTCCGTTTGGCCATTACAGAACACACAGTGTCATCCACAGTGTTGGCTCATAGCTCGGGCACTGCACAGGTGTGAACTAGTCTGCAAAGATGGTTCGCTGCCATCTGCTGCAGGTTGGACTGGTTGCACGCATGTCATTATGCCGGCTTCAACTGTCCAGAAACCACAAGCTCCAACAACAGCAATGGGCACATGAACACCGTCACTGGGGTGATGAGTGGCAGTACGAAATGTTTTCTGATGAGTCGCACTTCAAAGTGTCTTACTGTGATGGCCACATACCTGTCCAGCAGTACCGTGGTGACCCCAACATGGAGGGCTGCATTGTGGAGCGGCATAGCTGACAAACACCAGTTGTGATGGTTTGGGGGTACCGTTGGTTACAACAACCAATCTCACCTCATATGTACTGCAGGCACCTTGAACAGCAACTAGTACCTAACGGTGGTTGTGGAGCCTGAGGTACTCCCCAGCTTCAGCCATCACCACAGGCCCCATTTCAACAGGACAATGCCTGGCCACATATTGTGAGGAATGTAGAGGCCTTCTTCGAAAAGCTATGGGTACCATTGCTTCCCTGGCCCTCATGTTCGCCAGACACATCACTCATCAAACATGCCTGGGATATAGTTGATCGGCACCTGGTGCATTCCGGTCCTCCAATAACTGCCGTCACAGATTTGTGGGCTCAGATACAAACTGCGTGGAGGGAAATCCCTCGGTAATGTATTCAGAACCTTATTGATTCAATGCCATGGCATATAGCAGCTCTAATTGCAGTGCATGGTGCCCACACGATACACTGAATAGCAGGTCTCTAAGGACATATACAGATTTGAAAAGGTAATCATTTGTTACTTGTCATGTACCTAACCTGTGGTATTAAATAAATTGAATTCACACATTTCCTTTTGGTGTTGCAATTTCCACCAATGGTAGTGTATTATCTGATTTGACTGATGAGACTGTTGGGTTGTAAAGCCACCAGCTTGAGATACTTTGTGTCTTTTCAGTGCACACTGTCAATGTATGTGCCACTCCAACAGACGGCTCTCCATGGTCAAAATGCCCGAACAGTGAAAGCTGTCTCGCACATTTAACCTTTGCATGGACATGAATACATATGCATAAGCACTGAGGCAGACCTGAGAGTCCCTGTACAGTCAGGAAGCCACAGCTGTGCAAGTACTTTATGACCCCTGCCCCCTACCCACATATCCAATTTATCACACTAAGTGAATAATTGCATTTCCTACAGGATCCACACCACAGCAGGTGACCTCTCCACTACTGACAAAATATTTTCAGAAGTGGTGGGTCAAAATACCAGCAACCATGGTTAAGGCAAAAATGGTCATATGTAAGATAAGGAGAGTGGAAGAATGAACAGAAACTGAGTCCTTAGCTGAGCTTACTTATAGTTGAAGAGGGTACCCTGCTTTGAGACTAAGGGGAAAGAGAAAGGGTGGTGGGGGAGGGGGCAGACAGTTTGAGGGATCAGGATGTAAGGCAGGTTATCAATTATGTGGGCTGCAGCAATCAAGAGAACAGTTTGTAACAAGGAGAGATGCATCAGTTTACCCTTAACATCCAAAACAATGTCAATTTATATTATCTTCTGAGCCTGAAGACACCACCTATCCATTTATCTGATCACTACAACAGTGTTTCTCAGTGTAAGATGAACTGAAACAATGTAAGACAGAAAAAGCTATGGAGAAAAGTTATCAGGATTTTCCAGCTCAACAGAAAGTGCCAGGTATTTTACATATCAATCTGAAGATTTAAATCACTACACTAACAATGAGAGAATGCTGGATTATTTATTGTTTACAAAAGAAAATACAAAAGCAAAGAGTGCAGAATCCTGCAGAATATAAATGTTAACCATAACTAGTGTCCACTTTCTCACACAAAATGCGAATAGCAACTGACATAGGAGTTACGTAACAGCATCACTGAATTTAAATCTTACTTGACAAATCAAATATTAGAAAAAGTCTTTCTGGAATGATGTTTCTGAAGTTACCTAGCAACCGAACTGAAGTGAAATGAAATGAATACTCCAACTTTTGCACATGGGTTGTAACCATAATGTTTGGTCTTCCTCTGAATCAAGTCTCTCAAAGCACTAGTACACATCTTATCACCAACAATTCTTGACTCAATCCTTTGCTAATCTTGTCACGCTCTCATTTTACTATGCTATTTGTGGATCAGTACGTTCTTTAATCACCCGCATCAAACATGCTCAAGGAACAGATAAGCATACCCCCCCCCCCCCCCCCCACACACACACACACACACACACACACACACACACACACACACACACACACACACACACACACACACACTGCAGGTCAGCATGTAGAATGGGGTGCTACGTGACATGAACAGAGGGGAAAGGGGGCACCAGAAGGAGGGGTTGGGCATCGGTAGCTAGTGGCTCTGAGGGAGGCCGTAGGTGTGTAGGACGAAACGTGGTAGGAAGGTGGAGTATGTGCATTGGGTAGCTATGTGACTGGTATCAGAGTCTGGATGGATGGATGGATATGGTGTTACGGGCGCTCAACAGTGTAGTCTTTAGCACCCGAACAGAAACAACAGACTAGTGTCACTAAAATGTAGCAAGTGCAAAAATAGGACTAAAGTTAAAGGTGACTGTCTACATAGGCGGTGTGCACGTCAACAGTAGCCAAGTGGAAAGCAGCACATAAAGAGGAGAACTGCAAGAGAATGTAGGGGAAGGGGTTAAAATGAAACACACAGCACATGTTTGGAACTGGCCTATTACAAGAAGAAAAATGAGTGGTCAGCCACTCAGCAACACACTAAAAATTCCAACCTAAAATTTTAGGCTGAAGCCCAGAAACATCACAGTACCTTAAAACTTTGACACTCGCCTCGTCATCGGCTAAAATCGAGGGCAGATCCCCACTAATATTAACTTCCGCCCTGACAGAACAATATAAATCACACTCAACTAAAATGTGGCGTACAGTGATTTGTACGCCACAGGCATCGCACAGCGGGGGTTCCTCTCGCCGTAGTAAGAAGGCATGCGTAAGAGGACAGTGCCCTATGCGAAGACGTGTAAGGGTCACTTCGTCACACCTAGGTGACCGGCAGGAGGAACACCATGGCTGGATGGTGGGTTTCACCAACCGCAGCTTATTTTCCCTCACCGCCAGCCATTCCTCCTCCCACAATTGCATATACTTCCACCACAGCACAGAAACAACACCTCGCAAAGGAATAGAACATTGTGTCACCTCCGGTAATCTGCAGGCGTCCTTGGCAGCTGTAACAGCTTGTTCATTTCCCCGTATGCCCACATGCCCTGGCACCCAGCAAAAGGACACTTGCTTGCCCTGTCGTCGGAGGATGTACAGTTGGTCGTAAATCAGCTGTTCCAACTTCTCCGCTGGGTACAGGTTCTGCAGTGACTAATGCGCTCAGTGAGTCAGAGCAAATTAGGAAGTGTTTGCTCTGAGTACACCGTATCTGCTCCAATGCCTTCAGGATTGCGTGAAGTTCTACGGAAAAAACAGTGTATTCCTGGGGAAGGCGAATCCTGATGACACGTTCGGGGAACACTACTGAGCAGCCAAGAAAATCCCTGTTGGGATCCGTCAGTGTAGACTACTGTAAAATCATGATGCCTATCTAAAATGTTAAAAAACAAAGATTTGAAAGTAAAATCTGATGTACTGTCTTTCTTAAAATTTGCCAAATCTAAAATCAGTCTGGGCCTCTGGAGGAACCAAGGTGGATATCTGCTCCAACCTCGACGTGAAACATTAAAACTGGCCACACCCATCTCTAAAATGCAATCCTTTGCACGAATCCCATAGGGCCTTGTTGCCGGTTGCGAAAAAGCCTTTCCAGTGGAGGCTGAGCAACAGTGTGGTATGCAGGTGTGTATGGTGTGGATAATGTTTGATAGGCCTGGCGCACCATTAGTAGACGCCGCCGGAGGTGAAGTGGCAGTTCACCTGCCTCTGCAGTGAGGCTCGGTATGGGGCTCATTCTGAACGCCCCAGTGGCCAACCGAATCCCCTCATGGTGCACCACATCCAACAGCTTCAAGTAAGTGGGTCTTGCAGACCCATCCATAATCAAGCCGGGACCACACGAAGGCTCTGTAAAACCGGAGCAGACAAGTCCTGTCCACTCCCCATGTGTGGTGACTAAGACATTTTAAAATAGACAGCGCCTTAAGAGGCCGTTTTTTCAGTTCCTTAACGTGTGACAGCCACGTAAGCTTAGAATCAAAAGTGAGGCTCAGAAACTTCACCATGTCTTTAAAATTCAGAACGGTGTCCCTCATCCTCAACTCACGCAAGTCAAAAATGGAACAATAATGGTTAAAAAGAACACACACAGACTTATCAGCTGAAAACTTAAAACCACTCTTCTGTGCCCTTTCATCCAAATGTCACAGAGTGAGTTGCAACTGACGAGTCGTCATTGCAATGTTTGAAGAAGAGCAAAATACAGAGAAATCATCCACAAACAAGGAACACTGCACAGGACTTTTCACAACAAACGTAATACTATTAATAGCAATAGCAAAGACCGTCACACTTAACACTACCTTGAGGAACACCGTTCTCTTGTTCAAAGCGACTAGACAGCGTCTCCGACTTGGTACCGAAAATAATGGCGACAGGAAGGACCAAATAAAATTGGGAAGACATCCACGAAAACCCCATTCGTGGAGCTGCCTGATGATAAGATGCCTCCAAGTAGTGTCGTATGCCTTTTCAATGTCAAAAAATATTCCCAACAGGTGATGCTGGCGCAGGAAAGCCTGTTGTATAGCCGCCTCCAGGAGGGCCAGGTTATCAAAGGTGGAGCGATACCTCCTGAACCCACACTGAAAGCGACTAAGGAGTTGTCTGGATTCCAGACAAGGCAGCGGTTGACCATCCGCTCCAAGGTCTTTCCCATGCAGCTAGTGAGGGCAACACTACGGTAACTACCCGGGCACGTGCGGTCTTTGCCAGGTTTTGAAAGAGGAATTAAAATTGCTTCATGGCACACGTCAAGGAAGTGACCGGACATCCAAACTAGATTAAAAAGTCAGGAGGATTTCTTTATTTCTGCCTGTGAGGTGCCGCAGCATGCTATAGTGGATTCTATCCTGACCAGGGGATGTATCACGAGCCCCACACAATGCAGAATCCAGTTCCCACATGGAAAATGGGCAGTTTTACTCTTCTGTATTGGGTGAGCGGAAGTCAAAACTGCTCCTCTCAGCAGCCACTCCGTGGGGCTGGAAGGCTGGATTCTGACTGGCAGTTGCAGTAATAGCTGCAAAATGAGCCACCATAGACTGGGCAATATCTTTTGGGGTCTTTGGAGAGTACCATTCCACATTATAGCAGCCATAGGGCACCTCCCACCTCTCCCAGAAATCCTCCTGATGGTCTCCCATACAATGGAACTTCATGTAGAACGATTAATGGTGTTCAGGAACTGCTGCCTTGACCTGAGAGACAGACAGGAGGTGAGACACGGAGTATTGGGATGGGATGGATGTCCACAATCTCAACATGTGACGCTGGAAGTACAGCGGGAAGATACATGGCCGAACTTCCAGCACCACACTGGGGGAAGGATATGTGGTTTGACATCAAAATGGTATACCATCGCCTTGACCTTATTGGATAATTTTTCACCCTCAAAGGCAAAAATAAAGGCACTGGGGGCAACCTGATTATCCCTCAGATCCCAATGGATGCGCCGGACAAAAACTCCTCGTTTCTCTAAGTTGGTGCACAGCTCATCAGACTGCAAAAGAAGGTCCTGTGGAAATAATACCCTGGACCATATTTAAGCACTTACGAGACATGCTGGTAACAGAAACATCCCATTTTTAGACAAGCCCTTCACCTCCCCAAACTTGTCCTCTAAATGCTCTACAAAAAACTGAGGCTTTGAGACAACTGAGTCCCCATCAGCTCTCATACATACAAGGTACTGGGGTGAATAAGGTTCGCTGCCATCCTTGGACTAGCGTTTATCCTGTTGTGTGGCTAGGGAGGGGAACAATTTAGGATCATACTTCCTTGCACTGTACTGAGACTTGGAATGCTTTGAGAATGCTGTCATTTGATCATCAGCAAGTGATGACATGATACACTTCGTCGCACGTCATCTGCCCTGATGCCACCCACTCCAACACCGGGTGCCACCCAGCCGCAGCGAAGACCACCTGGCAGGATGGCCATTGCCAAGAGTCCCAATGCCCCAGGGTGACTGGCATCTACTACTTGGCATATGTGGGGAGTTAACAGCACAGGCATCAGCAGAGTGATCCCTGTGTAGTCAAGAGGCTACAACTAACAGGGTACATGGCGGTTCACCACAATGGACTGGCTACCGTGCTAGATATGAGGTGCACAGGATTCCATGGTCATTGTTGGTGCAGAAAATGACAGTGCACAGTGGATGGAGGAAAATGCACCCCGGAAGGTGTCTTCTTCAAAGAGATGGAGAATGAGCAGGATTGCAATGCCACAACAAGAAACTGGGCTAAAGATCTGAATGCACAATGCACCATTTAAGGCACCGTTCCCAATAGACTCCCTCTTCGGGAAAATTTCGGAAAATTGAGGTCAAATCCTACAGGGGACCACCACAAAGGCTGATAGGGGTGACTCCTTTTTGTCACCTCTTACAACAGGCATTCTAACAGGCCTATTCTATCCACTGGACCTGGAGAGGGGAGTTTGACATTGCCCAGATTATGTACATTACTAGTGAGCTCTATGTAAACGATGTGAGATCAGTGCGAGAAGTCACAGAAATTGTAAATGTCTAAGAAAATTTATTAACAGATGGGGTAACTGTGCAATGACCACTCTCTGATATCCTTCAACATACAGTAAAATATTCTGCACACTATATTGCCTTTTAATGCCAGAACTTGTTAGGTTTTCCTACAGCAGTAAGTTAAGTAGGAGAGCCTATGGCAGACTGCACATCAGTTATACCTTGTGGTGGTCTTTACTCTCTCCACCAGCATGTGCAATCAAAGTGCTGCAGTTTAAAGAATTTATTGCTTTTCATGCACATGAAGTGTAAACAAACAAAAAAGATTTGTACAGTATGTACCATTTCAAAACGACTGTTTCGTGAAGTTCATGAAACTTTTTGTGCTTCATGGAAGAACAAAAACTAGGGATTAGGTATCTGAATGAAGAAACCTATCACAAGGAAGAAGCAGCTATGGACTGCATCTTCATCTGGTAAAAGGCAAGAGATATCTGACACAGGCTACATTAACATCTGTTTCTCCAAATGAGAGTTATTTTTCCTCTCATTTATGTAGTCCTATTGTGTAATACATCTGTCATGCCATTATTTGATCTGTCTTGCTGTGTACTAAACCAAAGTAAAATGTACCAACAAACGACACCATCTAATGTGCCATGTTTGCTGTATTGTCACCCTGCTGCGCTGCACTGCACTACACTATCTCATCATGAGGTCGGGGGAGCTCCAACCAACAGCAGACTTTTGCCAAAATGACTCCCTGGAAGTAACATCCTATGGGGAATATTGAAAAGGAGTGAATGGAATCCCTGACACAAATGTTATTTCTTGCAGTTCTTACATTTTTCAATTCTACACAATGAATTTGTAGCCCCTTTGAAAAAGGTGTAAGAGCAATGTTAAAAATACCCAGATTTTACATTTCTTACTCAATGTCTCACTTTGTCCCATTTTCTTTCTATTGACATTTGATGTGACAAAAGTTTTAAGTGACTCAAAGGACAAATGGTTCACACCATGAGTGGTGGCAGAATTATGGGGAATTATGTAATCCACCATCAGCGTTGCCAACACAAATTGCAACATTTAGCTTCACCTGCCAATTATGATCCAATTACTTCTAGGTTGAGTGGTAATGCAAAAACAAGACAGTTGACACAAAGTGTTCCAGACCGAGCCAATACGTGATGAAGGTGCCCAGCCAACAACTTTTCTTGTGCCACTTATAACTCAGTCTTCTTTTTGCATGTATTTTCTTTCAATGTACTGTATTCAGCAACAATATCAATCTTTAACCTTTTAAATTTAGACACTGTCTCTAAGAATACACTAACATAATCAAGGAAACATTGCCTATTCCCAGCTAGCGAACTCTTATTGGCTGGCGACAAAGTCACCCAATGGCCAGTGCAGCCACCACACCACCTACTGGATGCGTGCAGGGGCGAAGCAGTCCTTCAGTGATGCGAAAGGAAGTAGGGGTGAAAGCATTTTGTGAAGTGCTGAGAATATACTTTTCATGCAGATGATGTGCTATGATAAAGATTCCACACAGAAATAGACAAGGGTTTTGCAATAGCACATTTTAAAGACTTGTGTCCAAACGTAAGACAGTTGCATCAACTAAATACACTGCTCATGTATATATTTTGCACCACACACATCACACACTGTAGATTGTAAAGATTGGTAGCAGTGGTAGAGGGCATGAAGCAAAACTATAGCACCTGAGCTTTCATTCAAATTTACGGTTTACAGTGTATAGAAATTCAATGGGCCAACTTATCTTAAGCTTGTAATATCTAATGGGAAATTAGCCTCATTATTCATGTCTGTTCCTCTCATTAACCCCAAAATAACACTTTACTAATGGTGAGCATACTAAGTGCAGCTCAAAAGAAAAGCATTAAACAGTAACAGCAATGGTGATTAAGTACATCAAGCAAATGACCGCATTTTTGCTAATGGTTGAAACACTTAGCTGCTGTGATGGTTTTGGTTTAATTCAATATGTTCATCAATTTTTTTTTCCTGAGAGCATAAACGATGATCTCTCAAAAACTTATTTTGAACATATAATTTGTAGTCTTAGCATGTTTGAAAACATGCTTGATTATCTTTTATACTGACACCAATTTCAATTTTTTGATGAGTACTTGCTATTATACATCTGATTTTTTTAACTGATGTAATTATTTACCATAAATTATCAAACATTGTACTGTACATTTAATTTGCTTCCCTTTAACAGATTTTGTACAAAGTATTTGAGAGGATTGCAGTCTAATCATATATGCAAATTACATGCATTTTGCTCCTATTTTGGGAGGTTAACATTTTCCGAAGTTCTCCATTTTTCTCAGTTCTGTGTTTTCTAAGTCTGGACCCCACAAAAACATGAAATAGGGGTTTCACTGTATGTGGTGTCAGGCTGTGCATCCAAGACAAAGGCACAAACATGAAGTATCAACTCGTCTTCTGTCTGACTACTCCAAACTGATGATGATAACCACTCAGTAGCATAGTCAGTGTGGAAAGTGTTATCAGCACATAACTCACTTGGGCAGGATTTGGGAGAGTGGGGCAGGAGCTCCTGTGAGCACGAAGTTTATTCCCAGAGGTGGAGTTGCTTCTGCTTATAATGCATGAAAGTCCACCAAGTAATTATTAAAGGCACTACAATCACGGTGCACAAAACTATTACACTGAAAACTGTTTAACAAAAATGCCAAACTGCCTGGGCAAGCCATCCACTTCACAGCACATTGACTTCTCCTCCCCAGCTTTTCCAGGAAGAGAACCCAACAGTTAACAAAACTTCATACACACATTACACTGGTGTCTGCATCAGCAAGGATGGTGGGCAGGTCTCCAGCCACAGCCAGCTCTACAGGGGCAAACCATCCCACCACCTAAGGAGGTTGATCTTTTTGGGGCAGCAAAATCCTAAATTTGAAACAGTTTCGAAACAATTAACAAGACTATGAACCTGTTTACATAACTGAAGTAGTTTGAAAGTAAGTTGGAAATATGAATTATTCATAAAATCCAGGATGTTTTACACATACAGTCGTGAAACAAATAGCAAATGAAGTTTTTCATTTGATCACCTTTTGTGGGTTGTTCAAAATAGCAAAGCTTACCAGGAGCAGCCTTGATAACTGAAAGTCTTTAATGCCTCCAATTTTTTTTTCTGTGCTCAATATCGTTTGAGGCATTATATGTCATGCATATTACTTGGGGGTCATTTTGGGCCAAGTGGTCTAATTCTGGAGAAGTTCCCATACAACCATCATGGATTTTGCTGAAATTTTGTGACGGTTCACTCATT
This sequence comes from Schistocerca cancellata, assembly GCF_023864275.1. Lineage (NCBI taxonomy): Eukaryota > Metazoa > Arthropoda > Insecta > Orthoptera > Acrididae > Schistocerca > Schistocerca cancellata. The sequence continues at coordinate 196,562,747 of NC_064628.1, forward strand.
TCCCACAGACATTAGTAAAGTTTTACTTCTGCTAATTTAATACTTGCAGGGCTATAGCAATTTGTTTCACCCCTTAGTGTCGTTTTCTGTAACTGAGAATCTCTCTCTCTTTGCACTCTTTAGCAAAATAGATTTTCTGAGTGATCTGCATATGGGAAATTTGAAGCAAAGTTGACTGACAAAATACACACTCTACATAATGTGAAGTTCAGCTTTTTGTATCCCCAGAAGTAATTGCAAGATACACCTCAAACCTTGCATGTATTAACTTCCCAATATAACATTTCAGAACCTAGAATTTCATCCTCCTACCACTTTACAATGCAAATTCAGGGCAAAGGTGACAATTTTTCTAAAGAACACCAAAAATCACTATTTTTCACTACCTTTTACAAGGAAGAGTTTTCTGTTTACATTTTTAAACCTGTTTCATTAGGAACACTGTTCCAAACAACCAAAAAATGATCTTGCACTGCATGCACCTAAGGCCCTAAAAAAATGACAAGGTAGAAGTTCATTGGAAGTGGGGCCTTATTCCACTGGTACTCAAATTAGATCTGAGATATTATATTCTACAAGCTTCAGTCAAAACTGTGAATATGCAGTCTTTTTGACATCTGTACAGCATTCAGCACTACAACATTATTTATAGAGAACAGAATTGGATAAGGAAACCAATGAAAAGAATGGTCCTTTTTATGGCTCTTAATAATTTGAAGTAACCACACTTGAAAACTAATTTGTTTGATTCTGTCTTATCAAAATTTCTTCCCAAAGAATCATCAGTGACAGCAGCTGATCAGAGGTGCTACTTTCTCACACAATTCCACAGCAAATTAATGAAACCTGTAAGGAACTCAAAACATAAGCTTAGGATCCTAAGAGAGACCACTTTCACCTTTTGTTTCTGACATATGGAAGTGTATCAGCAGCTTGGAATCCTTTGAAAAGAAATCTTTGGGTTTGGTAACTTGTGCTAATGAAAGAAACCCATGGCTGCTGTTGCACAGCTATCAGTTGTGTTTCCTATGGTGATAGGGATGCTGGTTCTCTCAGTTTAAAAGGAATCAGCAGTAATAAATGAGAAGCACCAGTTTGCTTTTGTTCTACAATACTACTATTATTGTGTTAACCAGTTTTCAGATTACAAGGCCATCTTCAGAGACTTAACAGCATTGGTTAAGTCACCACAAACCATGTCAATTTTATACTATTCTTATGTACATACTAATGTCCCATATTAACTGAAATCTACAGTACCACAATGTACACTGTGTCTCAAAACAGAACTGAATAGCGCATCTAGAACACTACACAACAAGAAGACATAATAATCATTCTCTCTACTATGAATCAATGTCAAAAAATGTCATGAAGTCTGCTGTGAACTTCACCAAAATTTACACTATGTGACAGTGGTATAAAACCAGCAGGCTATCTGTACAGTGTATGCTGCAGCTATTATGCAACAATTACCATGATTTCCACTGCCTTGGCAACACACAAATTGTGGTGTTTATAACTAGTTTGATTCTGTAGTTATATGCCACGAGTGGTGATAAGACAACCCGTTTTCAGAAGTTTTTCAAGCTATTCTGATTTCCTCACTTTCTAGTCAAGACTTTCAACATTGCCTTCCCTGGAGAGTACTGAACAATTTTAAGACATTATAGAAGACATCAGATTTGAGTACCAGCATAATATGGGCTAGAGATGGGTCGAACTCGTTCATTCCCGTGAACTACTTCATTCATTTCACTCTTTGCCGTGAAACGTTCAAATGAAGTAGTTCATTCATGAAGTACGGAAGCCTGGCGAAGTTGCCCAGTTTGCCGCTCAACCTCGGCTACGCTCGCTTCGCCCCGCTCGTACAATAAAGCTTCGTAATACTTCATAATTTTACCAACAGGTGGCCGAACTATGCAGTAACGTGCATGCAACGTTTTACGCTCTTACAGCGTCTGAGTTAAATAGAACATGGTCGAAGGGGACAAAGAAAAGATAAACAGAGAAGTCTGTCACATATAAAGAAGGTATTAAATTTAATCTTGCTCGACATTTTCTCATGAAGCGCGCAAAAAAGTCTATCTGCCAAATGAAACATTATTTGTTGTATTCATGGGCTGAAAACTAGGGCTACCAACGGAATACAGTCCAATGTTATGTTCCTTTTAAAATTTAATGCAAAATAGAATGAGTATGTTTACCACTGTTACAAAGTCTATATAACCACGTTAAGTAATTATTCGGGACGTTTTCCTGTAGATTTTACTTTTGTCGATAATAATAACCCTCCAGATTCAAAACGTAAACTGTCACCTGTAGTCATTGGTAAGATTTCGAGTAAAATCCCTCTTTCAGTGTCATTAACAAACCTTTTATTTTCATGTTGGCTGTGCGTGCTCACACAGCCAGCTTCTTCGTTTGTACCTTTAATATTCATTTGTTTGCAAGCACTGCCAACGGTAGGCTATCCGTAGACGTGAAGTTTAATTGCACCAATAGTCACGGGTAATGAGTCAGCACTGCAGGAAGCAACTGACGCTGCATTCCTCTCGCCCCTCACCTCCACAACCCCTCTTAAACCTATCGTTCCCCACAAACACCGCGCGATTCGTCGACAGGCAGTAGAGGGAGGACTGAAGCGAAGGGAGAATGAGTGACGTAGCACCGATGTAGCGGGAGAGGGAGAGGAAGAGGGGAAGAGAGTGAGTGAACGAACTAGAAAAAAGTGTGGAGTGTGCTATCTGAAGAGTTTGAAGTATCAGTTCACTGAAATTGAGTGGTTAGTTCACACTTCACTAGAGTGAAGCGTTCATTTGAATGTCTCATTCACGAGCTTCCCATCACTAATATGGGCCCATTTTCATTGCACCTCCACCCTGTCTCTTTTAGGGCCTTATATATTTGTATTGCCAAACCACATACAGCTTTTAGATGGTTTACAATGTAATCTTTCTCAAGAAAATTGTTCGAAAGACTGCAGAAGACACTTGTGAACGTGGGTTAAAAATAACCCTTTTTGGCTTTTTAGAAATATTGTCAACTTTGCCCTCAATCTGAACTGCTGGAAAGAAGGAGGATGTAATTTCACATTTTAACACATTGTACAGTTAAGTTCCTGTGTGCAAACTTTCAGGTTTATGCTGCTATTACTTCAAGGAAAATGAAATGCTCAACATCACTTTTTTTTCAAAGTGTCTTTCGACTGACTGCTTTAAATTATCCACGTGCAAATTGCCGAGGAAACAATTTTTTCTTATTTTGCTTAACTGAGCACAAAGAGATGAAGGTGACCATTCTGTTTCTTTCAAGAGGAGGCATTGTCTCAAATTTGCTGAAAATTCACAGGTCCACTGTTGATGGCTGTGTTATGGGTCAAACAAATTACTTAAAGTACTGAATGACTGTAGAAATTTAGCAGTGCTCATTGGGAACTCACAATTGTTCATACAAAATTTAATCAAAATCCGTAAAGGTCATGCAGGAACTTCTAGATCATTTGGTATTAAAAAACTGTCTGCTTCTCACTTTGCTGATTCAAGATGCAACCTCTGTCACCAGAGGACTCAGAATCACGGTGTTTAACATGGTGGTTTAACTACACCTGTGCACAAGTAACAGCACACTGTAATCCAGTTTCTAACTGCAGAAAATTCACCCACAAATTGAGCATCCTCTCCTTCAGTGTGACAGTGCCAGACCACTAAAGAGCACTATGACATCTGCAACAATATGACACTTTGGGTTCACTGTCATCCTTCATCCTCCAGACATTCCCAACTGACCCAATTTTCATCTGTTTCAGCAACTTAAAGGACACCTTTGAGGACTTCCCTAGCAGCAAAAGCTGTGGTGAGGTTGTGGCTCCAACAACAATGTCAAACATTCTGCAGTGACAGTTTCAACAAACTGGTCTCTTGTTGGGAGAAATGTGTGTCACCAGGCTGACTATGTTAAAAAATATTTACACACTAAGATTTAGAATGTTGCTAACCTTTGTTTTATTTAAAAAGTTTTGAGTATTCACAAATCTGAAGCCATTACTTCTCAGCACACCATCATAAATAAATGAGTACCGTAAATAGTGTCAACCCGTACCAAGTGGTTCAAGAAAAAAAATAACTTGTTGCCTGACTATCTCAGAAAAATTTTATATTTGCTGGGTGAATTCCCCAATGTTTAGTAGTCATAAGAATATTTTTTTTTAAATTTATTGTTTGTTATTTTGAAACAGCAACCATAATTGTTCCAGGCCACATGCGTTTTTCCATATTTGCAAGCCTCTACATCTTTCACAATTTTTCAGTAGTGGATCATCCGAAGCCTTTCAGATAAAATTCATTTAGTTCAACACACTCTGGGCTACAAATTAAGATCATTATCACTTAGCTGAATGTATTCTTTAATATATTTTAATGGTTCTAAGTTATCACCCACAAATTAAACAAACTCAATTTTTTAACAGTAGTTTTCCAAAGAAAGATTAATTTCTCAGCTTTCATATTTTTTCTGCTATTACACTGAATAGTATAGTTACTTTTGATAGAGTATCAATGATGAGCAGCTTACACTTAAAAAAACACTATTTTAAAAATGGATATTTTAATTTTAAATTTCAGTTAATACACGTTTATGATGTCAAACTTCAGTATAAATTTGAACTTTCAGATTCAATTTGAAGTTATGGAAAAAAATTACCAACACAAGTCAACATCTGTGATATCTAGGCTTGTGGAATAACATATCAGTTACAGTATATAATTTAATCATATCTATGATTACTTACTTTTTATTGAAAATAAGCCTACTAATTACATTATATTGTTCTCTTGTTATTTGTTTAATACACTGCTGATTGAACACATGAGAAATTTGTTCACTCAGTTTGGCTGTTAGATAAGTTCACCCAGTCACAGTTGTAAATTCCATGGGAGACAACTTCCTTAAAACATTTTTAAGTGGCATCCAAACTTTATTCTTCTCAATTTTTTAAAATTGAGTCCTTGGTCCTGAAGGGTGATAAAATACAACACGAACATCTTGGTTTTACAGTCAATATTATCAACTTTGCCAATCCACCACTGTTCATCGTAAACACAAGCCACTATGTCTATTTTGAAGAACCAGTTGTACAAGTTTTCCACACTGTTTAAGTTCACTAATCAGGCGAAGTTGATGTGATCTTACACTTCAGTAAGTAGTGTGAATGGGGTACAAAACAATGAAAAGATCGAGTGTCTAATTTTCTGACAAGTGTAGTACCTTTCCTTGAAGACACTGTCAGACTTCTTGTATTTCCTCAGACTGTACAAAAATATATGTAATTCCTTTGATATGTTTTTTACAGAATTCAAACATTTCTTGAGGTGTTATGATTGTCATCAGCCTGCTGCAGACTTGCTTTTCTGACAGTACATTTTGTTGTACCGACACCATCACATGCATTCTTCCCATGGCATGAAGCAAAAAATTGCCATTCTACATCAAACCCAAAATCATCTTCATGAAAGGAGATGTTAATAAAATTTGTTTTTATATTGACTTGCTGCCCCATCTGAACAGTATCAGTTTTTTATGGAAGGGTGGTGCTGTTTAATTTAGTTTGTTAATTTTAGTTGAAAAATGTGCACTGCTGTAGTGCTGTGTTCAAGGTAATCACTTATGACATAAAAGCTGTGGCTCACTAGTTTATCTTCATCTTTATAACAGAATACAAATGGATGAACTGTGGCCCGTTTGTTTATACTTCATCTTTAACAAAGGAATAATTTTCCAAAGAGCCAGCAAGAACTAAGCACTCATCAGCTGCCAAGGTTTGCTTTTTGTCTATCAAAAATTTACATTGAGCTTTTGCAATAAAATGGTGGCTAACCTTGACAATCTGAACATGCATCAACACTTCAAAAAATTATTCGTGATTTTATGACTGTCACCATTTCAGTTCTGTCTTGTGTCACCCCTTTTTTGTATTTTATACTGTCAGGCATCAAATCATCATCTTCAGATTCTTCAAACATGTCAAGTAAGGCTTGTTTGTCTGGAAAATCTTCATATTTTTCCTTGATCATACAATTTTAGCTGTCAATATTGCATAGCATAACTTCCAAAAGTCTTTATAGTACACTAAGATTAGTCCCATATATCATCAACTTTACCTTCTGATGATACAAACACTTAACATTATGGGTGCCAGATGGCCTGCAACAATACACCATCTTGGTCTCAACTCACAAAACTTTGATCTTCCAATTTTGATGTCAGGATTTTCTTTTTTTAGATTCTGTGAATAGTTCGTTTAAATTACACAATATTAACCTTTGTCTTTGAATCTTAGAACCATTTTTTCACAGAAAGATTTTTTGCCAGACATCAAACCGCAGTTAGTGTCATCGTCATAATACTTAATAACTTTATTGTGTTTTCATCTACCAAATTAGATACACTTTTCTTTTGTAATGCTGGTGAAATTCCCTGTTTTTTACTAATTGCCGTGTTAACTTAACAAGACTTTCTGACACATTAAATTCATCACTAACTTTTCGCTTGACTCCAAGAATTCAGCAGTAAACTGATAATCTTAATTTTATCCTCTTTGATTGAAGTACTGCATTTAGTTTTTCTATCAATCACCCTATTTGGTTGTCGAAGTTTTAGAACTTCGATCTGTTTTAGTACAAATTGTATTTTGAAATGAAACTTCCAAATTCTTTTTGACTGTAGCTGCCACTTCCTCAATTTTTGTATTCAGGGCATTTGGTCTTATCTTGCCTTAGTTTTCTAATTTTACTAGCAGGCGATATACCCAGGATTTCACAAGCTGTACCTACTTTTTTAATGGTTGCTGGTAAGTCACAAAATTCTGTATCTGATGTGAATTACAAAAACTTAGAACAACATGTTGGACACAATGACTTTCCTGGTATGATATTGACAAAAGGGCTTTAATTTTTAGAGTAATGATCAAATGCTTTTTCTCACAGCCCTTTTATTATAAGTTTCTTATGTTTCTCAAAAGGGTCTGTGTAAGACTGACCAAAAAGTGATGAAATTTTTTTTAAGTATTTCATTTCGTGGTACTTGCATGCTGATTTGACCTCTGGGCCAACTCTCAAGTAAAACAACACTTTCTTCTTCACTGTGATCTTCAATCAAAGTAATGTCTTTAGGATACACTCCACACACACTTATGACATGCCTCATTAATAATAACACCAACAGAATGCTGAGACACCATTTTTCAACTGCACACTTCAAGAACTAAGTGTGAATAGACAATTGTTGGTGTAAGGGGCAGGAAAACAATCAGACTTTTATAGGCTTACAGATGCAATTGTTAGTCTGACAAAACAATTACCACAGCACTGTTTCGACAAATAATCATTAGCTAGTGTAATGTGGTGTGTTACATTATGCAATTGGTATACTTTACTTGATTATCCTACCAGATATCGCATATGTTAAATGTATTTTTGACTTGTATGTAATCTTTTTACTTAACTTCCCATTGAATCTAAAAGTTGAAATTTATACTGAAGTTTGGTATCAAAGATCTGGAGTATGAAAATTTCAGACTTTTATCTGGTCCCCAACAAATATATTGCAGGCCACAAAATGGAAAAATTAAAAATCCATTTTTTAAAATAGAATATTTTTTTAACTGTAAGCTGCTCACCATTGATACTCTATGCAGTGTAACAGCAGAAAAAATTTTAAAGCTGATAAATTAATCTTTCTTTGGAAAACTACTGTTCAAAAACAGTTTAATTTGTGCCTGATAACTGAACTATTAAAAATATATTAAAGAATACATTCAGCTAAGTGATAATGATAATTTGTAGCCCAGAGTGTGTTTAACTAAATGCATTTTATCTGAAAAGCTTAGGACAATCTACTACTGAATAATTGTAAAAATGTAGATGCTTACAAACAAAAAAATGCATGCGGCCTGGAACAAATATGGCCACCATTTCAAAATATTAAACAATAAATAATACTCAGGAGGACGTCGTTATCAGGAGAAAGAAAACTGGCGTTCTACAGATCGGAGCGTGGAATGTCAGATCCCTTAATCGGGCAGGTAGGTTAGAAAATTTAAAAAGGGAAATGGATAGGTTGAGGTTAGATATGGTGGGAATTAGTGAAGTTCAGTGGCAGGAGGAACAAGACTTTTGGTCAGGTGATTACAGGGTTATAAATACAAAATCAAATAGGGGTAATGCAGGAGTAGGTTTAATAATGAATAAAAAAATAGGAGTGCGGGTTAGCTACTACAAACAGCATAGTGAACGCATTATTGTGGCCAAGATAGACACAAAGCCCATGCTTACTACAGTAGTACAAGTTTATATGCCAACTACCTCTGCAGATGATGAAGAAATAGATGAAATGTATGACGAGATAAAAGAAATTATTCAGGTAGTGAAGGGAGACGAAAATTTAATAGTCATGGGTGACTGGAATTCGTCAGTAGGAAAAGGGAGAGAAGGAAACATAGTAGGTGAATATGGATTGGGGGGAAGGAATGAAAGAGGAAGCCGCCTTGTAGAATTTTGCACAGAGCATAACTTAATCATAGCCAACACTTGGTTCAAGAATCATAAAAGAAGGTTGTATACCTGGAAGAATCCTGGAGATACTAAAAGGTATCAGATAGATTATATAATGGTAAGACAGAGATTTAGGAACCAGGTTTTAAATTGTAAGACATTTCCAGGGGCAGATGTGGACTCTGACCACAATCTATTGGTTATGAACTGTAGATTAAAACTGAAGAAACTGCAAAAAGGTGGGAATTTAAGGAGATGGGACCTGGATAAACTGAAAGAACCAGAGGTTGTAGAGTGTTTCAGGGAGAGCATAAGGGAACAATTGACAGGAATGGGGGAAAGAAATACAGTAGAAGAATGGGTAGCTTTGAGGGATGAAGTAGTGAAGGCAGCAGAGGATCAAGTAGGTAAAAAGACGAGGGCTAATAGAAATCCTTGGGTAACAGGAGAAATATTGAATTTAATTGATGAAAGGAGAAAATATAAAAATGCAGTAAATGAAGCAGGCAAAAAGGAATACAAACGTCTCAAAAATGATATCGACAGGAAGTGCAAAATGGCTAAGCAGGGATGGCTAGAGGACAAATGTAAGGATGTAGAGGCTTGTCTCACTAGGGGTAAGATAGATACTGCCTACAGGAAAATTGAAGAGACCTTTGGAGAGAAGAGAACCACTTGTATGAATATCAAGAGCTCAGATGGCAACCCAGTTCTAAGCAAAGAAGGGAAGGCAGAAAAGTGGAAGGAGTCTATAGAGGGTTTATATAAGGGCGATGTACTTGAGGACAATATTATGGAAATGGAAGAGGATGTAGATGAAGACGAAATGGGAGATAAGATACTGCGTGAAGAGTTTGACAGAGCACTGAAAGACCTGAGTCGAAACAAGGCCCCGGGAGTAGACAACATTCCATTTGAACTACTGATGGCCTCGGGAGAGCCAGTCATGACAAAACTCTGGCATCTGGTGAGCACGATGTATGAGACAGGCGAAATACCCTCAGACTTCAAGAAGAATATAATAATTCTAATCCCAAAGAAAGCAGGTGTTGACAGATGTGAAAATTACCGAACTATCAGTTTAATAAGTCACAGCTGCAAAATACTAACGCGAATTCTTCACAGACGAATGGAAAAACTGGTAGAAGCCGACCTCGGGGGAGATCAGTTTGGATTCCGTAGAAATGTTGGAACACGTGAGGCAATACTGACCTTACGACTTATCTTAGAAGACAGATTAAGAAAAGGCAAACCTACGTTTCTAGCATTTGTAGACTTAGAGAAAGCTTTTGACAATGTTAACTGGAATACTCTCTTTCAAATTCTGAAGGTGGCAGGGGTAAAATACAGGGAGCAAAAGGCTATTTACAGTTTGTACAGAAACCAGATGGCAGTTATAGGAGTCGAGGGGCATGAAAGGGAAGCAGTGGTTGGGAAAGGAGTAAGACAGGGTTGTAGCCTCTCCCCGATGTTATTCAATCTGTATATTGAACGAGCAGTAAAGGAAACAAAAGAAAAATTCGGAGTAGGTATTATAGTCCATGGAGAAGAAATAAAAACTGAGGTTCGCCGATGACATTGTAATTCTGTCAGAGACAGGACTTAGAAGAGCAGTTGAACGGAATGGACAGTGTCTTGAAAGGAGGATATAAGATGAACATCAACAAAAGCAAAACGAGGATAATGGAATGTAGTCAAATTAAGTCGGGTGATGCTGAGGGAATTAGATTAGGAAATGAGACACTTAAAGTAGTAAAGGAGTTTTGCTATTTAGGGAGTAAAATAACCGATGATGGTCGAAGTAGAGAGGATATAAAATGTAGACTGGCAATGTCAAGGAAAGCGTTTCTCAAGAAGAGGAATTTGTTAACATCGAGTATAGATTTAAGTGTCAGGAAGTCATTTCTGAAAGTATTTGTATGGAGTGTAGCCATGTATGGAAGTGAAACATGGACGATAACTAGTTTGGACAAGAAGAGAATAGAAGCTTTCGAAATGTGGTGCTACAGAAGAATGCTGAAGATAAGGTGGGTAGATCACGTAACTAATGAGGAGGTATTGAATAGGATTGGGGAGAAGAAATTTGTGGCACAACTTAACTAGAAGAAGGGATCGGTTGGTAGGGCATGTTTTGAGGCATCAAGGGATCACAAATTTAGCATTGGAGGGCAGTGTGGAGGGTAAAAATCGTAGAGGGAGACCAAGAGATGAATACACTAAGCAGATTCAGAAGGATGTAGGTTGCAGTAGATACTCTGAGATGAAGAAGCTTGCACAGGATAGAGTAGCATGGAGAGCTGCATCAAACCAGTCTCAGGACTGAAGACCACAACAACAACAAATTTTTTAAAATATTTTTGTGACTACTAAACATTGGGGAATTCACCCAGCAAATATAAATTTTTCCTGAGATGGTCAAGCAACCAGTGCTGGACCACTTGGTATGGATTGACCCAGTAAACATATAGCCTAAGTACAATATTCGCTGTGAACATTTCACTTCTGTTTCACTATCTGACACCCTACACCTGACTTGTCTTAAAGACAAGTTCACACAACATATGTATGACACTGAAAGTAAGATGCCATTGACAATCTTTTGAAAAATGTTGGACTGAAAACGCATGGAGCTGGGTGGGAGTGGGGAGGCAGGTGGGGGGGGGGGGGGGGGGAGTTTTACCACTGGAATTTTTGCATGAGGTGACAAAATTTCTAGAGCCAACCATGTCTCCAGCCAAACTGATGGTTACCCTGATGTCAGTAACATGCATCGAGACAAAAAATGCTAACTGAATGTGGCAGACTATTGCTATCATAGTGGTGGATCTTCCCTCCAGAGAACCTTGTGTTAGTGGACTAAACATATACTGGTGAGCAGCACCTCCATCAGTGTGGCTGGCTTTAAGCCTGCCAAGCCTACATGGTCGATCTGAGTGACTGCAATTCTTTGTTCGCCACTTCCAACTGTTCAGATTGCAACTGACACATGACTATCAGATGAGATGATGTCGTGCAAGGGGATAGCACATCACCCCTACTTCCTTCTTAGTCTGCTCTGGACTGCAGTAGTACCTATATCCCAATATGTCTTGACATCAATTTGTAGTGTTCCAGAGAGCGTACTTTGAAAACCTTATCAGAAAAAATAACTAAACGAAGTGCATTCCACTGCTGCGGGCAATCTGTACATACAATAATTGAACAGTAAGCATACTTAAAAATGAAGAAACATTTTTTTTAAACAATCTGGAGTACTAATTTTTTGTACTGCATCAAGCTTAAGATAACTTTGCACCCCATAAGACACCAAGGCAGCAACTTATCCCTGATTGTATAATCAGAGGTCTGATATATACGTATACAGGGTGGTCCATTGATAGTGAGCAGACCAAATACCTCACGAAATAAGCATCAAACGAAAGAAGTACAAAGAACGAAACTTTTCTACCTTGAAGAGGGAAACCAGATGGCGCTATGGTTGGCCTGCTACATGGCACTGCCATAGGTCAAACATAACTGTTTTTTTAAATAGGAATCCCCATTTTTTATTACATATTTGTGTAGTATGTAAAGAAATATGAATGTTTTAGTTGGGCCACTTTTTTCACTTTGTGGTAGATGGCACTGTAATAGTCACAAACATATGGCTCACAATTTTCGACGAACAGCTGGTAACACGTAGGATTTTTAAATTAAAATACAGAACGTAGGTACATTTGAACATTTTATTTCAGTTGTTCCAATGTGATACATGTACCTTTGTGAACTTATTTCTGAGAACGCATGCTGTTATAGCGTGATTACCTGTAAATACCACATTAACACAATAAATGCTCAAAATGATGTCCATCAACCTCAATGCATTTGACAATACGTGTAACGACATTCCTCTCAACAGTGAGTAGTTCGCCTTCCATAATGTATGCACAAGCACTGACAATGCGCTGACGCACGTTGTCAGGCGTTGTCTGTGGATCACGATAGCAAATATCCTTCAACTTTCCCCACAGAAAGAAATCCGGGGATGTCAGATCCAGTGAACGTGCGGGCCATGCTATGGTGCTTCTACAACCAATCCACCTGTCATGAAATATGCTATTCAATACCGCTTCAACCGCACGCAAGTTACATGCCGGACATCTATCATGTAGGAAGTACATCGCCGTCCTGTCATGCAGTGAAACATCTCTTAGTAACATCAGTAGAACATTACATAGGAAATCAGCATACATTGAACCATTTAGATTGCCATCGATAAAATGGGGGCCAATTATTCTTCCTCCCACAATGCCGCACCATACATTAACCCGCCAAGGTTGCTGATGTTCCACTTGTCACAGCCATCGTGGATTTTCCATTGCCCAATAGTGCATATTATGCCGGTTTACGTTACCACTGTTGGTGAATGACGGTTCGTCGCTAAATAGAACATGTGCAAAAAATCATGTCATCCTGTAATTTCTGCTGTGCCAAGTGGCAGAACTGTGAATGACGTTCAAAGTTGTCACCATGCAATTCCTGGTGCATAGAAATATGGTACATGTGCAATCGATGTTGATATAGTAGCATTCTCAACACTGACATTTTAGAGATTTCCGATCCTCGCGTAATTTGTCTGCTATTGATGTGCGGATTAGCCGCGACAGCAGCTGAAACACCTACTTGGGCATCATTTGTTGCAGGTTGTGGTTGACATTTCACATGTGGCTGAACACTTCCCATTTTCTTAAATAACTTAACTATTCGGCGAACGGTCCGGACACTTGGATGATGTCTAGGATACCTAGCAGCATACACAGTACACGCCTGTTGGGAATTTTGATCACAATAGCCATACATCAACACTTTATCGACCTTTTCCACAATTGGTAAATGGTCCATTTTAACACAGGTAATGAACCACGATGCAAATACCGTCCACACTGGCAGTATGTTACGTGATACCATGTACTTATACGTTTGTGACTATTACAGCACCATCTATCAAAGCGAAAAAAGTGGTCCAACTTAAACATTCACATTTCTTTATGTAGTACACGAATATGAAATAAAAAATTGGGGTTCCTATTTAAAAAAACAGTTGGTATCCGTTTGACCTATGGCAGTGCCATCTAGCAGGCCAACCATAGCACCATATGGTTCCCCCTTCAAGCTTGACGATTTTCGTTCTTTGTAGTTTTTTTGTTTGATGCTTATTTCGTGAGATTTGGCCTGGTCACTATCAATGGACTACCCTGTACATCTGTGAGATAGTCTCTAGCATGTATCCCAAATAGCTTGGTCACATAGGGACAGTTCCCCAGCCACTCAGTTTGCTTATACTGCCACACTATATGTGAACAACAGTGACAATGCTAAAATCTTCGAGGCCCGTCAAGCCAGATGGTAGCACTTCTGAATCTGGACTCTAAACTGGGCTGGTCCAATAAGCTCCAGTTAATATCTAAATGCTGTCAAGATGGACTGTATTTAATGTCTATATGGGAAGTACCTGCTGCACCATAGGTCACTGCCATTATCCATGATCTGACGAACACCCTATAAAACTGCAGGAGGCAGACCTGTTAGCTCCTACAGTTTTCTGCCGAGATTTTTCAAAATATTCAGTGATTTGGTGCTCTTTGTTTACAGGTCTTCCACATGTGCAAGACCCTTGGTTTGTCCATGTGTAGGGCCAAGAGAGTGCACATAGCCAAGGAAATTTCAATACTGTATCCCATCTTTAGCTGTGGTTGGTTAAAACTTTGGTGAGTGCAGTTATATTTAACACTGTCTTCACTGGTGAGAACCTAAAACCAGTTTCATTGGCCCAACCTACCAGGCTCCTGATGGTAAACTGTAGTTGTCTTATTAGATCGGAGGATTACACCATGAAGTCATCTGCAAACAAAGAAAACTTAGGGCTCCTGACTGCAGGCAATACCACTGATTGTAATTGCAGACAGAGACACACACACAGAGAGAGAGAGAGAGAGAGAGAGAGAGAGAGAGAGAGAGAGAGAGAGACAGACAGACAGACAGACAGAGACACACAGACACAGAGAGAGAGAGAGAGAGAGAGAGAGAGAGAGAGAGAGAGAGAGAGAGACACACACAGAGAGAGAGAGAGAGAGAGAGAGAGAGAGAGAGAGAGACAGACAGACAGACAGACAGACAGACAGAGAGAGAGACACAGAGAGAGACATTTCCTTGTTATGACTCCCATATCATCATCTCCAATACAATTGTCAAGGGAAGACTAATAAAGCCTGAGACCTCATTCGGAGTAACACAGGTGACCTCGGGATTTAAGGAAACAGGAAAGGCAACAGTTGACAATGCACTCTACAGTCTTGTCAAGGCATCTCTTAAGGGCTTCACTTTAGTAATGGTTAGGGTTGGCACAATCCTTGTCTGGTTTCCGTAACGGAATTAATATTGAGTCCTTTGAAGTGACAGGGTACTGTCATCAAACCAAACTGGACAAACTGGAGTTTGCCTCTGGCTCCAGGACACAGATGACTGAAAATGGCATGAACGATGATGTGTTCCCTGAGCAGTACATCTGGCTGCAGACAAAGCAGATTCCAATTCTCATATGCAGAATGGGAGAACAGACTTCGTCACACAAAAAGAACTGGAGCCACCTCTCCATAGTCCTGCAGAACATATGGAACTCAGGATGTTCGTCCAGATGACACAGTGGTGGTGAAGTGTTCAGCCGACATTCGAGTCATATCTATAGTCGTGTCCACTATGTCCACCAAGACCATTTCTCAAGGCCGTATGGGAAGATGAACTGCCATTGCCTGAAGTCTGCTTTATCGATTCCCCAAGTTCTGCAGTTAAAGTTATCAATTAATAGACGTCATTAATTCCTTCCAGGAGTTACTCTTCTGTTCTTTCATTACTCATGTTGCTTATGCTCTTGCAGACCTGAAGGCATAAGGATTTTCTATAATTAAATTTTGTGTAAATTTGGTGATTTCGAAGAATGATTGCCTATTGAAGTGCGGGGTCCAAATGAGACATATTAAACATGTGATCCTAAATCGATCATGCGGCTCTGCTAGCCAGCGTTGTGAATACGTTTATGATTGTCACTACAGAAACAACAAAAAAGCATCACAAAAATTCTTGTAGCTGCAAAGGAGACAACTTACCTTACTCGTCATCGGTGTTATGTGAAAGTCCATGTGTTGTGTACGCTACAGGAACAATTCATTTTTTGCCACAGCATGCGTAAACTCTGCCAATATCACTCAAGAATATGGGTAGAGTGTTACGTGTTAACTTTTCCCTGCAAATGCAAGTTGTGGAAATAGAGGTACTGAAACAAGTATAGTTCATTCTCAGTCTTTGACACCCTTCTCTTTTAATGGAAGACTTCAGTTTCCCATAGCCACTCAATGTTCTACATGTATACAATGGGATCATCTGAAGACAAGAACTCTACAGAGTTGTTGACAAACTCTGTGGTTGAATCCTTCTGCTTTTAGTGTCTTGTAGGACAAACCAGTCTGTAATGACTTGACTACCAGGTAGTATGAAGTGCTTTATCAGATGCACTAAAGTAACCTTGTCTCTGGACAATTCTGACAATGGAACACATCCAAGACTCTTGTTCAATTACACCAAATACCCAAGTATTATCGATTTCACTCTTTGAAGGTCGTGCTTCCTGGTTCTTCCTTCTTGTTATGTGAGACTCTTCCACAACTTTACTCAGTCCAATAATCTGTACACTTTCGTTCGTCACGACCACATAACACACTTCTCTGCAAAACCCGAAATTGTCGCACATGGTATTAACAGATAAGTCAGTTTCCGATGCTGTTGCTTGCAAGGTGTAGTCTCTAATCCTGCAAGATAGAAGAATTACACTGGTCTGGATGCATAATTTGGAAGAGTCGAACCATGTATTCTTCCCGATATCTTTCATTTTCCGCACTGTCCGCAATGAAATTGTAATGGTATGTAAGCATCGCAACTATTCTTACAAAGTTTTACACACTTTGTACCACCAGTCTACACAGTCCCTTGTTTCCTCGTCCGGTAGTACTCCATATTTGCGACAAAAGTCAATTTTATATTTGGGTTAAGCATGGAATTTGATCTTTCCATGTGAGAATCAGTCGAAGAAACATCAAGAACACCAGACCTCCCACTCACTACTGACAAATTGTCAGTGTTGACCTTGCAACTCACAAATAATTTGCAGCAGTATGTAATTTAGACAAACTGTGGGAACAACGGAGAACAGAAAGAACAACGGAGAACAGAAAGATGACAATCACAAATAACTGATAACGCCGGCCACCAGTCACATGATCTATTTAGGATCTCGTGTTCAATTTTATCATTTGGAACACACAACTTCGAGAGGCAATCACTCTTGGAAATTACTGTAAATTTCATCAAGCTGCACACCTACTCCGATTTTCAAACTACATTCTTAATTTCACCAAGTAACAGGTTGTTATCCAAGGTGGCTGCTAGACTGGGAAATGGAATCTGTAGCAGCTCAGTTGATCTCACATTTGATGCAGTCCATCTCCAGTGCAAATTCCTGTTTGAAGACAGCCTGTTGACTGTCCCAACCTATTTGCCCTTTGAAGCACCCATCTTTGCAGTCTACTTTCTACCATCACCAGAGTTGGCACATGGATCCAAATTGGAAAGTGGTCACTAGCATGCAAATTATCACTTCCTACTCGTCTGTCTCTGCAATAGCTGGGGAGCAGAAACGAAGGTCAATGGCTGAAGATGACTGTGTCTGAAGAAGAGTGTCACCTGACCATAGTCCAAAAGGCAGAAATTCTCTAAATGGACAAGAGGGGGAAACAGCAAGAGAATACTCAAAATGAGCTCTGACAGTACACATGCATCCAACAGATCGGAGGTTGAAGGTATCAAACTCATTGTTATCTTAGCTGATGCGAGAACTTCCAATGCGACTGGCTGTGTGACCATGGTAGGATGGACAGGACAGGAATAGTATCTGTCATTGACAGAAACAGCTGCACCATTCTTAATCTTGTCTCCATGAAGATCATCCTTCCTGTAGGAATGGAAGCCCGTTAATGCAGGTGTGCAACTTTGAAATGTCTTTCTTTTAAGTAGATGCGCAACAGTCTCTTGGGCCTGATATACAATTCTTTCAAATGCAGTCAACACCTTTAAATTCCATTACAACACACACTTTCCTGTGGGAGCCTTTGATTAGCAATGGTCCCCAGCCCTCCAGATATCATAATCAAAAACAGAATTACACTCAAAGGCAGAGCACTCACTGAACCAATTGTTTAGCTGCCACTTTCAATTGTGAACCACTTTTGTGGAACTTTCTCTTCATTTATGGGAAGTGTTGGCTGCAGTAGTAGACAGGACAGTTGGGGCAGTCTGTGTGCCGTGGTATGTGACCAAGGTTCCATGTCAGTCCCATCTTCCAAATGGTTTCAGGGTCAAGTGTAGCATTTTACTCACAGGTACACTCACAAGTATATGTACTCTTACTTGAAACTGCACTTTGGGTTTGTGTGGAGCAATCACATTCCAGCATCTGGTTCCTTAAGGGTAAACAAGAAAGTAGTGAGTGTGAGATGTTTCTTAGCTTTGAAAGCTGTTTTAGTTTCATCAAAGGGTAGACATCTCTTAACTCCCGTATCTTCCATTCCTTATGAATTCCACATATCCTGCTCCACACTGGGTGATCACCAGGGAAGTATAGACATTTTGGAAGAACGTACAAGAGTCACCTGATTTATAAGCTGAGCCTCAACAACTTCCACATGTAGCCCTACTGGTACAAGCCATACATCCATGACCAAATCATTTCAAGCATTGCACTGTATTGGAAACAAACTTTGAACCTTAAGACAATTTAGCCGGCAAGAATACATTCAGGTAATTCCCAGCTGTTCAACATTACAATAAATGCTGCAGTTCTTTCTAATGCCATTGACTCCTCATAGCTCTGCACTTCCACAACACCCTTGTTTTCTCCATTCTTCAGATGATTTCTCAGGATTCATCTCCATTGCATCTGTGAAGGTAACCACACCTTTACAGGAGACAGGTCTTTAGCAATTCAGTTACAACAGAGTAGTCATTTAAGAGCCTGCATTCCTTAAGTTTAGGTACTTCATGGGACATAGTACTACATCTGTTCCATTGAAGTTATCACAAATGATTGCATTTGTCTTCAAATGTTTCCGATTTAATTTTGCGACACTGCACCCAGTATTTATTTTCTTCATGCTTATCACTGTGCATTTCAAGATTTTTCTCACTCTCGAGAGCAAATTTTTACCTAAGCATTTTGTGTCATGTTTTAGGTGTATTGTGGTACCTCTAACTTTATTGTGCAGTCAAACTGTTTGTGAAATTTCACACTGTGTGCTTCTGGTTTTCGCGTGACTGAAGAGGCACAGTACCTGGTAACCTCGAAGACTACTACAGTCCAAGAGGCAGAACACACAAAACACTTACATAAATATTTGCCCATGACAAATTTTCAAAACATGTCTTGCTGAGCAAGCAAATATTTAACTGGTAGTGTTTCATTATTTAAATAATGACAGTTGCATGTTTCCCAAAAACATTGATTATAATGAATGAAAGAAAGGTTTCTGCTTCTCAGTTGTGTTCAGCTCTTCTTGGCACAGCAATGAGACAATAACAGTAAGTTCCTACTTATCACCCTCTTTTTTACATACTTTGATTATACACAAATGATAAATTCAGTAAGATTGTCTTGATTTTGTTACATTTTGTTGACAACTGACAATACATAATTAATTAGTCCCCATGTTAATGGACTGTGTAATTTATGTCCAAAAACAGCAAATGGTGGAAATTAGATAATTTCAGGAAAATAGCACTGATTAAGTTAAGAACTTGCAATGTGTCCAGTGGTTATGCATTTGGTATGCAGCTTAATTTCGTCAATATATGTAACAGTATAGCATGCATATTTCAATGTATGCCACCTCCCCTCTAAAGTGAACCAAGTTAATGTTTGCATGTCATTTATAGGAAGTGTAATCTGCAACCTAAAGTTATTTGATCCTTGTATGAAAGGAGATAACTTTATCCATTTGGAAAGCAAAGTTAACACAGGATGGTGAGAACTGTTTTTATACTTGTTTTGTGATGATGAGTTGGGTTGAGGGGGCACTCGACATCACAGTCATCAGCACCCTGACGAAAAATCAACAGGAAATCTCACAGGTGCGGACGAAGGCTGCCCCCATATGCAGTTCAGTTTATAACGTATTAAAGTCTGCCGCCCTTCCCCACCAGTTTAGGGACGAGGCCTGATAGTTCACAAAATTTCACCACTCTTAACACTTATCGGTATCTGTGAGGACGGTGGGCAGATCTCAGTGAGACCAAGGGCTGCCCTATTATCAGTATACAGGACACACACAGCCACAATATGCTGAACTGAAAGTAGCACGCCACGAACTTCACAGAAAGGTGGATCCTCTCCTCCCCCCCCCCCCCCCCCCAGAAGAGGAAGCTATGTGCGAAAGGGCTATGCCTGATGCACAGTCTGGTAAGCAAAACCTCCTTACAGCGGCAAGGCTGACGCGAAGTCTGCCAAGCTTTTGTGGTCAGTTTGAATGACCACAGTTTGTTGTCCGACACCTGCAACCACTGACACATGACATCTGTCAGAAAATGAGAATGGCATACAGCGGGATGGGGCATTGATGGACAGCACCATCCCAACATGCTTCCTTGGCAGCTTTATCAGCCATGTCGTTACCCTGTATCCCAACATGGCCAGGTACCCAGCAAAAGGCTTGCCATGGCGTTGGAGCCGCTGTAAGAGTCATGGATCAGCTGAATCAGCAGGTCTACCGGATACATTTGGTGAAGCGCTTGCAGTGCATTAAGAGTCAGAACAGACAAGAAAACTCGTACGGTGATGTCTGTGAACCCTCTCCAGTGCCATTAGAATGCTGTATAACTCCGCATCATAATTGTAAATTGTTCTGGAAGACGCACTTTAAAAACCCTATAGGGGAAAACCACAGAACAACCAAGAGCATTCTCCTGCTGGGATCCATCTGTATAAATAACAATAAAATGATGGTACATACTTAAAACAGATGAAAAAGTTGTAAAAACCATATCTGGAGTACAATTTTTCGGGTACTGCGTCAGGCTTAAAATCACTTTGAGCCTCTGAGGCGGCAGTGTGTTCCATCCCTGGGTGTGTATTTTCATGCCCGAGAAATCCAGATCCTTGAGGCAGGCCGTAGCATGTATACCAAATGGCTGGGTCGTGTGGTGTCGATTCCTGAATAGTCGTTTGAAGGTGGGTTGGATCACTGAACTAAATGCCAACGACTGAGGTGACACTGAGATTTTCAGCGCCTGTTGAGCCAAAAGGATACGTCGTCGAATCCAGAGTGATGTTTGGTTTGTGGGGCGCTCAACTGCGTGGTTATCAGCGCCCGTACAATTACCCAATCTTTGCTCAGTCCAATTTCGCCACTTTTCTGGATGATGATGAAATGACGAGGACAACACAAACACCCAGTCATCTCGAGGCAGGTGAAAATCCCTGACCCCGCCGGGAATCGAACCCGGGACCCCGTGCTCGGGAAGCGAGAACGCTACCGCGAGACCACGAGCGGCGGACATCGAATCCAGAGTGGTGTTTCACCAGCCTGTGCACACAGGCTCTGAACTGGAGTGGTCTGAAAGGCTCCAGTCAATATTTGAATGCCTGCATGGTTGACAGCATCTAACATCCGGAGGTAGGAAGGATGGGCCTTATACCCCAGGATTCATTTATACACTGTGTCTGCAGAAAAATCTCTCAAGGGAATAAAATTAGATTAGGACATTAAATTATTACAAGATTGAAATGTGCTGTCTCTCTAATAGGCCAGAAGAAACCTAGGAACTGTCTTCTTCCAAAAGAAAACTATGGGACTTTACAAAAAGCTCTTTGGAACAAGGTTACTGAACACTTGCCTCACCAGAAATTTCTCTGGTCAGTCTGAACTAGTTGTGACTATCTACTGGCAGCCACTAACAGCTTTCAGCCAATCACAATCCACTGGAACTGGGAGAATGATAAATGCATTCTCATGATCATAATGGTTGCAATCTTCATTCTAAGAAATCTACTTTCATGTTGAAATAATTTAACACTTTCTAAGGAACCAGTACCACCCTACTACCCCTTGTGAACACAGAAAGAGCAGATCTCAGAGGCTCCCTTTGCTCTCTTGATTATGACTGAACTGTGAGACTAGTGTCCTGCTACTACAATTCTAAGACTTTCTGGGTGGACCATACGAGCTATTTGTTGGATGAGTAGGTGCTACTAGGCAAATTTGTCCCATCAGGAGTATATTTGAATCACACCACAGGAATCCCATAAGCCACTACAGAAACAAATGTGAACTCTGGTAGAATATTGCATGCCTCATCAAGCCTTACACAACTGGGGTGGCAGGTATCCAGATACCTGGAAACTTTATTCTTAACTCACTAATTTCTGTTCTTCTGTAACAGTCACAACCGATAAACACACACTTCAAGCACCGGCACCCAAATGAACCCTATACACCACAACATGCAGACCACACACACACACACACACACACACACACACACACACACACACACACACACACACCCCTGGAAGACACTACCAACCCCAATAAGATGACATCAACAAACACACTCAACTAAACTCTGCACTGTCATGACGTCACACACCACAACACCCTTACGTCATGGGTCAAAGCCGACTGGCAGGATCAGATGCCTCTGTTGACCCAACCAATGTTAGCAGAGTTCCTTGGAGAATAAACAGCCTTAAGTTATGGGATATTTCATGCCTTCCATTGAAGGCTGTCTAGTGTCAGTGCCCTGCCAGTAGCTATGCTATCACCATCATCAATGAAGCGCACGATTCCTCCCGCCCAGAACTCAAATTGCCTATAGCATACAGTCCTCCCAAGGGGGCAAAGAACAGAGCTCACCATAGCTTCTTTTCCAAGGCCCTTTTGTTAGACTGTGGAATGTTTCTGCACCCAGGTCCTCTATTAACGCTGCTCCTAAGAAAACCAAATTAAGCAGTTTACACATACTGACAAGTTTTAGAAACTGTAGCAGATTTGATGCCTTACCAAAAAACGAATGAGGATAACAGATGGGGGCCAAGAAAATCTCTCACACCTTTGTCAAGAAAAAATCCCAGCATTCACCTTATATTTAAAGAAACATAGAAAACCCCTCTCTAGATGGCCAGAGATTTTACACAAGAGCCTCATAGAAGCAAATCTTGTACAACCACTGTGTTACCTTACTCTACACAACTACTCTGCAATTCAGTGCCTGGCACCTTTTTCACATCAGGAACGTCTCAACTGGAAGTGGTAGGAATGTTCAGTCAACTGAACCTGCCAATACAGGATGCATGCTTCATCCTAAAAGAAAACTTAATGGAAACAATTCTTTTCACTTTTATTAGCTTTGGAAGACCAGTTGTGACCACCTTATCTGTAGCTTAACCAAAGTACTAACTCAGTTTACACTGGAAGGCAAGTTACCTTTTGTGTTGGCAAAGCAGTATTCAGTTCCTCAGTTAATCTTGACTGTTTTCAATGTTGTGCTGATGACCTCAAGACAGACAACAAAAACATACTTGTCCAATTTGCATCAGCTACTATCTGCTCTACTGAGCAGTGCTAATCAGTTTTATGAAAGGACAGTCTGCAACTTTGATTTCACCAGCATTAGGCAAACAAACCTGGCTGAATGTGTTGTCACAAAGATTAGATGGAAGTGACATGACTGATCTGCTCCACAGGAGAATTCACGAGTTAAATTTAAGAAACTGGATGTTAACTACAGTATTTTGAGTTCAACAAGCTCACCCAAAAACCTAGATATGATTTGATTGAATTTAAACTACCAGAAGGAAGTTTAAAAACTATTACCCAGCAAATACCTCCCTTACTTCAGTTAATTATTCATGTAAATTTCAATAAAACTTCCTCCTCCACTCCAGTCTGTGCCCTGGAATGTTCGTTTTCCTGCATTCCTGTCAGCCTCAAACATACATTACTCCACCACTTTCTGATCAGTATTTTTTGTCACCACCACCAGTCATTGGCTTCACCTGTCAAACACAAAGACTGAACTTATTCTATGGCTTGATAATTTGTGCTGCTACTTTGTCAGTTCTGCCCTCCCCTGGTCAACAGGTGGAGTACCTCATCCTGTGGTCTCGTCCTTTTTAACCTTCCTCAAGCTATCAAATCTCTCTTTCCTAAAGAGAAAATCCCTAAAGCTAGGACACCTATTTACATGTACCACCACCACCACCACCACCACCACCACCACCACCACCACCAATTCTGTCTCATTTCATACAATCTTACTTTAAAACCTACTTTCAAACTTGCTGTGCTAAGTTTTACATTTGCTGATTTTTATGTACATTTTCTAAGGTAAACATTACTATGTCCACAAAATGAAGCCGATTCAGGTTTGACCCATCAACACATTCTATTGCAATTCCAGTTAACGTGAAAGCTTAGAACTGCTTGGTCGATACAGAATCTGCTTGCCTCATTCTTTCAATTCTAAATCTGACACTATCCTGATGCCTAATGGAGTCTGCAATAATGACAAACAGTCTCCCATTTGCTAATGTATATTGAATTACCACTTTCTGAAGGCTCTTGTTAAAATAAGAAGACTTTCAAAATTATGATTCCCAGGGATTGTGCTAACACACTTTCACTTCCAATTCAACATTTGAAGGGCCCATTACACTACAGTCACTTATAAAACAGTAGCAGCTAAAGAGAACCTACAAGATGACAAATGAAATTTGTGTCTGTTCTTGCTTAATCATGGACCACAATGAGTGCACAGCAGCTTTTAAGTTTACGTGAAGGACATCAATACAATAGAACAATTTTCTTCCATGTCTATTTTGCATTAGGCACAGAGCAGCCGATTTTTCCTGAAAGTGCTTGGCACATTTAAATTGAACAACAGGCATTACCTTATGAGGACTTATTACCTGCACTAAAAGGTCATTTAAATCACAAATCTTAATGATAAACATTTCAGTGAGGAGTCCACTGACGACTATGCCACACGTAAATTTGAGTGGCACATGCATTTTGAGGATGAGTCCACATTAAAATGAGTTACAGCTTGAAACTGCCCAGAGTTATTGAATGGCGTTTACTTTAACCAAACAGCCTGGTCAAAATGTTTAGTACCAATTACATTAACACAAAAATCAACAAGTGAAAATTTCGTAATGTAATGTGGATTCATATAAATGATACAGCAAAAGTAAATGCTATAGTAAGCCTCAAACAATATTGAAGCTTACAATTTCGCACTTGGCAACTCACGGTTTCTAATCTATGTATAGTAATAACTACCATCAAAAAAGCTGCGAAGTAAGCATTCCTAGTCCGCAACTGCTGAAACTGAGAATTTAAGAAAAATCTCTTAAGCAGCTTCATTAAATGCAGGTAGCCTTTTCAATGTTGACAGCTACTGCCGATTCATTAAGACTGTTTACAGACAGCCTAAGAAAAGTAGCATATGCAGCGCGTCCTATGATATCAGATGCATACGATGCTGACGGGGGACGGAAAAGCTGGAAACTTACGGAACATCCACCAGTTTTAAACTTACCTGAACGATGGCAGGATCATTTGGAAGAGGTCCGACATTATTCACCACTCTAATGTCTTTTATATCTGAGCCGCGAAACAAGATGTAATCATAAACTTCATTCTGGGGGGCGACGCGATACTGCGTCTCCCGATCCTCCGTCCCGAACGAGCGGACTAAAAATTGGGGAGAAAATATTTTCCGCGTTTAATTTACAGGTACTAACAAATTTCTTAATATCTAAAGTAATTTCATACACTTTCATTGCACGAATTTCCTAGAGACAAGAAACAAAACACATCTGAAAACATCTGTCAGCAATGTCATAAAGACCATGGCTAATTGATGATAAACGTTATTAGCCTACGTACAAGTAGGTTTTTTAATACACATACATAGAATAATCACTAACTGTTACAAAATACAGTCAGATCTTTTTACCATTGGCCAAAGCAATTGTGCACTCTTGTGGATCGAGAGTGAATAATCTTCCTTCATAACGTATATCTGCCTTCGATATCAAACTTATCTTGCTTCCAAGTTCTGGCATTCCGGTACTCATGTTGTATACAGATCGTCCCTGCAATCGTCAACTGCGACAGTTCACAACTCCCTTCCGCATCTGCACCACAAATCACAACTGAGCTTCGTCGCACGCAAATGGCGACCAAAACTTTTAATGACGTCAGCTAAAGATAGAGAGCGCATTTAAAATAAAAGCTCTTTATCAGCATTCGTACAGCAATGAATGTGCAAATAAAAGCAATAACTGATTTTATAAACGCTATTAACTTATTTTTCTCAACCTTAAAAATTAAATAACTTAAATTCCATTTTGACTACATTGGTGGTCCTTCTGTGCATGATGGCGGCTACTGTGGGTAGGGTTAGCGGAGTAAGGTTGCTTAAATCGAATTGTAATGTTTTACGATCTCAGGTGAGTCAATAATACATTTTCTCGTTGTGTATTTTAAGATGTTTTATAGGCTTATCCACAATTAAATTAAATGATTATATCCTTTCAAGCCCCCCCGTGCACACCACGGTAGCACTAGATTTAGCTGAAGGGTAAAAAGGTTCATTGTGACATAATGGTGTGTATTTGATAATGAAGGAGGCCTTAAAACTCAAAATATGCACAGTCTTTCTGATAAGTTTTAAACTACTATACTCATCACTTGGTTTGCACGAGTAATGGTAAGTTTTTCTGAATCGTCTTGTGCTTGCAGGTTGCCAGCATCTCCACCGCAAGGACGAGTTGGTCCAGAGGGAAAAAAGCGGTCAGTATTTTAGACCTTTAACTGCTGTTGTTCATTTTTAGTGTCCGTCTGTAGTACTTTATTTGTGGTGTCACGTTAATACAATCATTTTCGTTCTTTAATGTTAGTAACTTTTACCCTCATGTTTTTTGAACATGATGGTGCTAATGAAAGAAAACATTAAATTGTTCCCAAGAAAATATGATAAAAGTAATAAATGCGAATTCTGATTTTATGTCTGCTTAATTAGGCTTAAGTTTCAAAAGATGATTGGTATGATTTTTTTCTCTCCCTAAATGAAAATGATACAGTAACTTACTACTTTCTATACAATCGCCAGCAGCATTTTTAAATATTGTTTGGGTGTAGAGTGGTCATTATTGTCTTCTGCAGAAGAGCTGAGATGCTGCAGTTAGTAGGCCCCAAGGTGGAGATCACAGTTTGGTATGACCTATTTTTGTCATATAGGGGGACACTAAATCTCCAAAGATGAAGCTGTAGGTGTAAAATTATTGATAAAGATTTACGTAGGTGAAAGAGAAAAGGCTGTGCCCTCATCACTGTGGAATCCGAAGGGCACACATTGCGACTTATCATTACCAGTATATAGGTGTAACCTGATAAGTTTCTCCATCACTTATTAAACTGTCTTTATCAAATTATTATATAGAGCCTTATTTATAGCCTCCTGAGTGTGTAACATGTAGAAAAATAAAAATACCAAATTCTCCTCCAAATAATTTTGTAAAGTCAAAGATAAATCATAAAAATGTTCATTTTTTAAAATTCATTCACTTGCAGCTGATACTGAACTTACAGTAACAGCTAAAAGTGAATATGATGCTATTTAAAAATTTATACTAACTGTGGGCACTTATTACAAGAAAAAAATATTCTTAATTCACATATTTAGGTAATTATTGCTTATACAAAGTCACTAGTACAGTTGTTAGTCATCGCTTACAGGGGTGAGATAGGGGTTTAAATAAGATGACTGGACTGTGATCAAACCCAACCCATTATATGAGGCATAGGTATCATGATTGCTTTTGTCTTTTAACATAAATAGCTTTTCTGTTTTCTCTAGTTCAACATTGTCTGATAGAGCAACACAAGTTTAATATTATTAATGGGTGGATGTTGACCACTATGTTCCAAGTGTCTTTAAGACAAGAGCTGTATTGCATATAGTTGTATATGCTCAGAGTTACCTGGAGAAGTATTTCAGAATTAATCAGTGGAAAATCCAGGATGGAATAATGACAATATTATAAAAAGCATAATGGCTACGCAACATATAGTGGTAATGTTGTTGCTGTCAGGTACAACAAAAAGACTACTAAAGAGGTGAGCTTTTGGCCAAAAAGCCTTCTTAATTAGACACCTCCCCCCCCCCCCCCCCCCACACACACACACACACAACTAAGTGATATCACTAGTTCTTTATTAGAGGCATGCATTGAAATATTGTGCAGATAACTACATGTAATTAATGTACCCAGGGAGGAGACAGCAGTCTTAATCTATCAAATAAGTTTTTTTATTTTAAAAAAATTCCAGTCTAGACACCAATTTTTAGTATATAATTGCAGCACAGTGACTAATTTTGGTTGTTTTTTACAACCATATTCAGATCGTTGAAATCATTAAAAAAAAGTGGTGAACACACATTCAAAAAAAGTCAACATTAACTGTAGTCGTGCAATGAAATGCATTCTTATTGTGAGCCAACAAGACTTGCAGTATGTAGTTAAAAACTTCATCATTAATGAGCCAGATTCTGAACCATAATCTTGTAAGAGTACAGTAACAAAGAAGGAAAATTGTCATTTGCATTAGTAAAACTTGCAGTGCTAATTACGAACATATGATGAGAGAGTTGCTAATGCAGCTGACTACAACTGTGACATCCACAGGTGGTAAGGCTGTAAGTGGAGGTATTGCTGGTGGTTGATAGGTTTGATATGGATAGAGGTACTGATGTGGTCATATTTAGGGTTGAAGTTGAAGGTTTTGCATCTGTCGGGCATTGGGGAAGGTAGTGTTCAATAGCAGCAAGGCAGTGGGCATTAGAGATGTTAGTGAAAAGGGATCAGTAGTGATAAGCAGGGCACCAAGTGGTAAAGGAACAGGAAGTGTGTCATTATTCCATCCTGGGTTTTTCATTCTGCATTTATAACATTGTTTCAGCTGCCACCATTGTCAGATCAGAACTTTAAATTGTAAAACAAAGTTGATACTAACAATGAACTTTCTTTTGCAAGTTTTAAGTTTTGATCCAATGACAGTAAGCAGAATTTACCGATAAAGACACATTAAGCAATTCAGACAGTCACATTCACAAAAAGCAATCCTGTCATTTTCTGTGACCTTAGAAATGCCTTGTGAGTAAGATAATCTTAGTGACGGAAACAACACTGTAAAACTAGGCAGGGAGTGCTCTTTTGAGTCATATCTGTAAAAGAACTTGAATGACAAACACAACAGAGACATTGGTAGAAATAAAACTAAAATTGTACTGAGGAACAGGAAATAAGGTATGCTTAGAGATTCAGTACACAGGCTGTTTTTGTTTCTGGCATGTTTGATGCCAGAGGCATTTACATACTATTTTAAAAATGCTGTGTTTGATGACCATTAGTGGCTCAGGCATAACCAAAACATGTAGGTTAATAGCTTATAATTGGGTCGCAGTCATACAGAAACCTGTTAAATGAGTATGAGAGCTATGTTACTTAACTATTTACACATAATGAAACTTGATATTGAAGAGCTATGGTTGCCCATGTGTATAGCTATCAGTTTAAATTCAGTTGCTAAGTCAGTCAGAAACATCAGTTTAGTGTGCTTTGTTAACATGCTTATGAAAAATTAAATTAGTTTACTTGCTTTGATTTCCTAGTATTGCAGCAGAATCCTTTTTGGGCTAATGCATAAAGGTCAAATAAACACTACTGAAACAAACATTATCAATATTTTGAGAAGTTTATAGCCAAACTTACTTGTAGAAGCTTTGTCAAAGAACATTCATATGGGCCAGTGCATTTACTCTGTGATGGCATTTGAGGTCATTGAAAGACAAAAGTCTCTGATGCACAGTAATTTGAAAATGTTTTTTTATACAAACTTTGTATCCTTTTCTAAAATCAGATTTTTTCCCCCCAAAGACTTGGAGCGGGGAATTGAGAAAACCCTTAAGTGTTTATTTTCTTCCTGTTGATATAGGGTCTACATTAGTAGCAAATGGTATCAATTAATTGGATTTAGTCTTTCCTTCCTAACTGTTTAATTTTGTGCATGTTCTGTGTATATTATTCAGGACAGCTATGTATTATGTTGAAATTTTCAGACGGTTTACATACAAGGTAAATTTTTTTGTGTGGAAACATGGCTAAATGCTGGGCATTTACATAACTGTTATTTTTATCTGAGTCTGCCGTGAAATTTGATAAATATAACCCAATATTATAAATACTGTCTATGCAGAAATTCATGTGAGGAAGAGGAGGATGAGGAGCTGCGAAGTAGAAATATAATTTGCATTTGTTATCAGAACTTTCGTTTTCAAGCAGGTCTCCACTATATGGCTTTTGAACCCTAGTTACTCTTTCCAAATCATGCCTGATCCTTCACAGCAAACCTTTAGAGGAGAGTAAATGTATTGTGAGACTTGTTATGTGTAACTTTTAAGCAGTCGCCCACATAAAGTTAAAGAATGAACTTGAGACATTTTCCTTACATCAAATTTCTCTCCGACATTCTCCAAAATATTAGGCTATGTGACATCAGTGAATGGAAGTTTGCAAAGCAAGTTAATTGTTAAACATTTTGCTCAGCAAATTCAGTAATTACACATAGAGCAAATGTAGCTAGACTTAACCATTTGAGAAGATTTTGTCATGTTTTCCAAATCAGGGGCTGATCAATATGTATACCTAGAAATTTAAAGATTTATTTTCTTTTTTAAATTTCCTTTCACACATACTAGTAGCATTGGTGTTAATTGTGATGATAATGACGCCTTATACAGAATTGAATGAATAGAGTATTTCAGCAAATTACAGGTATCATTTATAGAGAACCAGTCAATAATACTTTCAAATATTTTCTTTATTGCTTCTTCCTTGTTGCAGCTGTGTTTTGCTTTATTATTATGATTGTAGCAAATAGCATTATTTCTGCTCTACTGGAGTAACACTGAAAGTGACCAGTACATAGAAAGAGCAGTAGTGGTGCCAGAATTGAATCCTGTGGAACATCAGTATTCATTTGTTCCCACTCACGATCAGAAGATTCATCATGGGACCTGCATTAGCTAACAAGACCATTTGCCCCCATCTGTATTTTTGGTTGGTTGATTTGGGGGAGGGGACCAAACAGCGAGGTCATCAGTCCCATCAGAGTAGGGAAGTTGGCTGTGCCCTTCGAAAGGAACAATACCGGAATTTGCCTGAAGCGATTCAGGGAAATCGTGAAAAACCTAAATCAGGATGTCTGGATGTGGGTTTGAACCTTCATCCTCCCAAATGCGAGTCCAGTGTGCTAAGCGCAGTGCTCGGTTTGTTTATATATGTGATGACCCTGGAATGTCAGTCATATGATATGACTGTTGAGACATATAAGGGTAACTGTTTTATGACCAGAATGTGTTCAGTAGTATTCGTTTGTATGAGTGACCACTTCATAATGTGATAAAACTACCAGTGTTTCCACTACAGTTGCAGCCAGTCTTCATCAGTCTCTCTAATGAAGGCTGTGTGCAATGGTAATTGAGTGAGGTAGTTTATCATGACACACACAATCCCAGTAGAATGTTATTAAAGCCAATAAACATATTTCCTTTCACAGTTTTTCGAAGAAGTTATGAACTTAAGGCTGAATTTGTTGCTTGCAAAAAGTCATATTGACAGTAAAGTAAGGAGGAGGGTCTGCAGCTTGTGGTCGTGCGGTAGTGTTCTCGCTTCCCGCGCCCGGGTTCAATTCCCGGCAGGGTCAGGGATTTTCTCTGCCTCGTGATGACTGGATGTTGTGTGATGTCCTTAGGTTAGTTAGGTTTAAGTAATTCTAAGTTCTAGGGGACTGATGACCATAGCTGTTAAGTCCCATAGTGCTCAGAGCCATTTGAACCATTTTTTTAATGAGGCGGATGCCAGTTTTGGCATTTTATTGCACCATTTGTTAGGGGTTAGTGAAGAGAAAAGTGTTCAGCTCATGTGCAATGTGGGTTTCAGAATAGATAATATTTTAAACAATGTTCAAAGACTAGTTGTACTTAACATTTTAGTTACTCACTTGCTTTCTGGATAAAGTATCCTGTGTACATGTTGTGAATTGCTGCAACAAACAAGCCCACTGAAATCAAGGTATGAAAATAGGTGAAGTAAGCAAGAATAAACTCATTGTAAGTGCTAGCTGTAGATAATATTCTGGTAGTAAAGGTAACTGTACTCAGCTTCTATGGAACATTCTAAACCTGGGCTTTTATAAGAGCTAAGAAACCTGGTGTGTGTACTTCATTCACCAACCAACCACTGGAACGATTTAGGAATTGAGAAATTTGATTTATTGTTCTTTTACCTACAAGTAAGAGTGGATGTATGTGCCGATTTCAATATCATTTTCTGTAACAATTAGGGTAGTATTACCCACAAGGTAGGCAGATTTAAGCTGAGTTGTACAGTTGTTAGTAAGTGATTAATTTACATACTGCTGCTAAAAATCTTAAGTGTTTTTGTTGTGCTAGCAAGTAACCAAAATGAAATGATGACTAACACAGATATTTTAAAACATTGTATTTCTTTTTGGGGAACTTGAAGTTCTAATGGAATAAAAGTCACTGTGTGAAGTGACGTTTTCCTCAGAAAATATATTTCAGTATTAAAATTTAACAAAGTTGTGTGTACCATTGTCCGCTTCACAAGTGTCGTGAAAAACTTTCAGGAATAAAGCTACATGTACCTGAACTAAATGTAACCTGTAATCATATGATATACTCTCACAAAGCCTAATTTACTCCACCAAGTTATATTCTGATGCTGACAGTACACACTAATTAACAGTAATGTATTATTCAGAATAAGCATTGAGTAATTGTTCACTTTCATATGGGGGAGGGGGGTCAGTAATGCAAGGTAATAACTGATAGACTTTGAATGAAAACTTGTGGCAAGCTTCATTAACGCTCACTACACCCAAGCATTGCATAGAAGCTCAAAAGAAAAGGTAATTCAGTATTCACGAGGATCACTGTCATATTCATTAACTCATTTTGATTTTACTATTCTCCCTGGGAAATAGGCAAAATAATAAACTCTTTTAAAACTGGAAATTCCTGGATGAATAATACATAAAATAAAGGAAAAGCAGCCACTCGCATATATGCGCGCGTTTGTGCTTAGGTATTTTTTTTTTTTTTTTTTTTTTTTTTTAATTTTGCTGTAAAGTAAAATAAAGTAGAAAGATTGTGTGATTTTTTAATTTTTCACAGTTGGTGACTACAATCGGCATTGTAACGGGAGGAGTCGGCGCACTTGCCATTGCTCTTGATCGATCTGTAAAAGCAGCCGATCTAGACTTACACCCACCAAAACAGCCATGGCCCCACAATGGTCTTTTTCAGTCTCTTGACCATGCCAGGTAAGTACTTTGTTTGTGTCTGTGGTGTGTATTAAAAATGTATGTTACCATATTTCATTTCCAAAAATACATGCCTTTGCAGTGTTCGCCGGGGATACGAAGTTTACAAGCAAGTGTGTGCTGCATGCCATAGTATGAAGTATATGGCATACAGAAACTTGATTGGTGTTTCTCATACAGAAGCAGAAGCTAAAGCGGAGGCTGAAGAAGTTCAGGTTTGTGGTTCTTTCTATTTCAGAAGTACAAAAGTAAAAAAAGACAGTTTGCATGTAAGTAATAGGTTATTGTATGGAATGTAGTAAAAAAGAACTTTGGCTGACCTTACATGCAAAGGTGTAGCTCAGTGTTGGGTACTCACCTTTTATTCACAACTATTTCCTTTGCATTAAGCATAGGAACAGGGAAAACTGACTACACTTCTGTGCTTAGTTTGATCCCATTCATTAAGGCATTCCAGAGCTGCAAAACAATTTGTCTTTGGAAACATTCAACAGCTGTCACTATTAGCAGTTTAATGTCCTTACTGTGTGCCCCTCTGGGACCTGTCTAGTTATTTAGCACATTTAACTTTCAGATACCAACTGTGTTACTGTTTTTGTAGATATCATCATCCAGTGTCAACCAAACACGACAAATATAGAATAATAAATCATAGATGTGTCATGTATCTTTCAGTTGTGAAATAAACTGCTCAAGAAAGTTCTGTACAATTCTCATGACTTCGTAGTTCATGTGTTTTGCATCAAAAACCTCATTCTCTATGCTCTTCTGGCCTCAGGAAATTTGTATGTGTAGCCACCAGTGTAATGGAAGTGAAAGTAAGCCTGCGACCTAAGTGCAGGTCAGTGGTGTACATGCTGTGTCTGTAATTGTGAATGGGGCAACGTGCCTCGTGTACGCTGTTCGGTCAGTTGGCATACCTTGGAGTGTCGTTCCGAGCTTAAACTACATGTGTGTGGGGGGGGGGGGGGGGGTGGGAGGTGTCGGCGTTTGTGGTTATTTTATGGCATGGTTGGTTGTGAGCAAGTGTAGTTTTGTGTCGAACTGGCATGCACCATAGCAGTCATTCAACATCTATCGTGAGGCACAAGCCACTGCACTTACAGTGGTGACACAATGTAACAGCAGCAGCTTTAGACTACACTCCTCAAATTATGGCTCATAGTTACCCTGATGACGATTCGGAGTACCATGTGCTGCCTTTTAGAGGCAACTGTGAGGGCTGTATCTACACAGGATTACACAGCAGCCTGTGTGTGATCTATTTGACCTATTGGTATCCCTTAAGAAAGACAGTACAATCCTCCACCGCACTGCAGGTTTGAAAAAGGTGGTCAAAATGAAATCATGATCTTGGTACCTGACAGTAGGCATAGATGAGTGTGGATGCGGGCAGGTACTGTGACGAAGCAAGGTGGGATAATTTTTATTCCCCTCTTGTTTTGCCATCTGCCTCCTTAAATTCATTTTTTCATGTTTAACTAATTACATTAATACACATGAATATAATCTGCATTTTTATGAATGAGAAAGATTGGCCCATAGTTTTATAGAATATAACACCAGATCGAATATTGTGCTTAGTTTTATGTATGTAATTGGTTTTCTAATTTATTTTGACTATTCCTAGTTAGTATCTTTTGTTATAGGGTGAAATCAGTAATTGTTTCATAACTTAGATTCTATTGTTGACGTATAAACAAATACAAATTCTGTAATAATTGTAAACATTTGGAAGATGAAATGCTAGTATTCATAAAGTATCTATTTGGCTCTAGTCGGAAACATGGTAGCAAAACCTGCCCTTCATTAATTCCAAAATAATTAACAGTTTGGTCAAAAGTATTGTTTGTGTTCTTACATTTGTTAATTTCATGATTTAAACAAATAATTCGGCCTAACTCTTGCAGTAGAAGAAACAGTTAAAATAACGCTATTTTTTGATGTATTCAGTTAATTTAATGAGTTAAATTTTAATTATAATTTCTGTACATTTAACATCAAACAATGTGCAGTTTCAGCACATGTTATTGTGATGATATATAAGGGTCTGATTTTTGGTCACGAGACAGTCAGTCCCACGGCTGAGTTTCGGACGAGAAACCTGGGCTGGTTAGAACAACAACAATTCTTCATATTAACTGTGGAATAAGTGTTAAACAATTAGGCCATGTGTAAAAAACAGTGACAGTGGTCTGCTCTGTTTGTACCTGATTATTCTTAAAGAACTATGAACTTTGTGGTTAGGTTTTACTGCTTGTTGATTTTCAACAGAAAACTATTGTAGCAGTTTGTGGAGGTTCGCCTACAAACTACTAATGAGGCTTTTGGAAAGTTTAAACAATAGTGCACTGGCCATACATAAATAACTGTGTTTCATTAGGGGGCTGAGTAGACAGTAAAAGTAAAAGACTGTGCACCGCAACTGTGCATATGTCGGCTACATTATTTACAGTAGTCAGTGTCCAAATTACAAACCTCATATTTCAGCCAGTGTAGCCACGCAGTATGTCGACACTGAGGACAAATAAACTAACAATTAAAAGTAGGTGGAACTGCTACAGTACCAGTGTATGTCTCAAGAATGCCGTCCCATGGTTTCATCAGAGATGGTGGTCATTCGTGTTACAGACTGGAATTGTGCATGTTTGTTGGACACCTCTCGTTGGTATTGGAGGGCTGTGCAGTATCGGGAACAGGATCCTCTAAACCTTTTGTTCAGCCTTAAAATTGACATTTTGGTGATAGTGAAGTCTTTTCAGATGATATTTCATTAGTGCAGGCACCCATCTCGTGAACATGTTCTTCCAGGAAGCAACGCCCAACCAAGCATAATGACCTGCAGTATCTGCTGACATATGAACCTTGTTGATAATGCTTGGGACTTGTTGAAGCTTGCAGTGGTAAATTTTAGAAACCCCTTTCACATACTGCAGGGTCACCTTCGAAGAATGGACAGGCTTGAGTAGCAATGCCTTATCCAACTTGCGGACAGTATGTAAAAGAGGATCGCAGCATGTTACTGTGTGTTGTGTGGAACAACACCAACAACACAGTATTGAATACTATCCAGCTGCATATTTTGAGTTGACAAATGGGGAAAGTTCTTAATTAATACAATTAAGTTGCATAATGTTTGTTCTTTCAGTTATTGGTGCCTTTGAATATAAGCCCACATACCATTGCAGAGATTCATGTAGTTTGAAATTTCTTCTTCTTGACCACCTCTCCCTACTTCACCCCTTCCTCTGTCTCATAGATAGTTTTGATCATTTTTTAGTACTAAATCACCTACAGAAAGGAATGTTTACAATATGGGTTTGCAAATTTTCATCAGGGTTGTGTTTACTTCAAAGACATTGACCATAACCTTTTGCTTTCCTTAAAAAAAAAAATTAGTATAGTATGATGGAAGAGGATTGGTATGAGCTGTACCGGTATCTGTAGGCATCATTAGACCTATTGAAAACTGCAGTAAATTAAATTTTGCATGAACATTTAGCTGCAAAAAAGGCTCATGGAAATTGGTCTGTGAAAAGAATTGAAAAGTCCAACTGAAGAAATGCAACATATGCGGAAATCATAAGAGGATGTAACTTGGATACATTTGTACAGACTGGAAACTAAGCAGCAGTCAGTCATTTGGGTGTTGCTACAGGGTGTATATGGCCCCAGACAATTGGCAAAAACTCAAGAATTTTTCATTGTTTTAGTTTTCAGTTAAATTTTTGTAATTTTGACTAGTAAGAACTGATACTCTAAAAAAAATTATTTTACCTGGTAATACTACATTAGTAAAACATAAATGAGGGAAATTAACCAAAAGCAAAACTTAAGTTGCAAAGGAAATGTGCCTCCTCTGCCATTTACAACAACAAAACACAGTGCACACATAACTGTCTGCCACCAGCAAAATGTTTCAAAGGCTTTAGGATGAAGACTATGCAGTGCTTCTGATGACCGTGATGTCACAATGGTTTACGTTAGGTTCATTTGAGCAGTTGCCAGCTGGCTCATGCTCATGCGCAGTTGAGTCTTGTATGAGCAGTACCTTCTCCCGCTTATGGCTATTGATGTGCGGCTGTTAGCTGTATCAGCAGTAGCAACAAGGAGCCAGATGCTACCCAGAAAAATTTTTCCGGCACATGCAGTCTGCCAGATTCGCACATGCACAGAGCAGTCTGAGTTGTAGTGGGAAGGGGGAAGTCTCCATGTGACCCATTTTTAAGTTCAGTGATTTTGCTGTTTCCTCTTTTACATTTCTCAAGTCAAATGAAAACAAAGCGGATTTCTGTAGCCGAGAGCTAGCAAGTGAAATCAAATACAGTCACATAATTATGGAGGGCTAAACCATGTTGGTAGTTTCAATTTTCTGATTTTATTTTATTTTCTTGTTTTTGGTAGCCTAGCATTAACTGCCTTGCAGAACAATGAAGCTATTTTTGTTGATTTGGTAAAGAAATTTGTCTTCTATTAATCTTTTCCGCAGAGGCAGTGATTTTATTTGAAATGAAGTGTTTCATTCCACACTATTGGCTAGGGCCAACTGTTTGCTGAATTACAAGTGCCCATTTTTATGTTCTGGCATTGTATGCTGTTACACAGTGTTAAAGAACCAAACATGAGATAATACAGTACTGATATTCCAAGAAAATGTGCTGCCCGAAAACCACACTGGAAAGCTTAATATCAAGTTGGGGGTCTACTTCTTTGTGAATTGACAAACGAATGTGCACTTTAAGCTGAATTATTTGTTCTAGGATGCTTACAAAATTCCAATGCCCTGATCACTGTTTTCTTTATGATGTAATGTAAGATCTCTTAATGCTATATAGGTACAAACGTGGGCTTCCTACATCATAGTAACTGTGCATGCACAGTAATGACATTTTCTGGTGCTCTCTGATAACTGTTCAAATTAATTCTAACAAGTCATGGGAAAATGTTATGAATGACGGTTGAAAAGTGTTACTTTCAATGTAAACTTCATTTTACTCAATATGAGTTATGTTACATGTGCAAATGTGCTTTGAATTTCTTAAATCACAGAGCTTTCAATTCTTATTTAAAGCTTAAAACTTTGAGGGCCAGCTAGTTAGAAAATTTTCAAGCACAGAGGACCAGTCATACTTAAAAGTTTACTGGCATACTTGTTGTGATGTATCTTAAAGTGTAACAAATGCTAAGAAAGATCAATATTTTATGGTAAAGCTTAGCTTATGTTGTAGCTACACTATTTATATTAATTTAAACCATAAACTTTTTGTATTTGTATGTTGGTGCTACTGAACAGTTATATTGCTATTGGCTGACTATATCATGTGATCTATGCTCTGAATATCTATCATCTGCTGGCAAGTCACATGACATGAGCTATGATTGGAATACTAAAGCACATCACAACTTGATATCATTGCCTTGGGAACTAGTGTCCTGTGTTTCGTGGAATTCAAATATGTACTTTTATAATATAGAAATATGAAGTGTACATGTTACTCCACATCCAAGATCTTTCCAAAGTGCATGTTGTCCTCCCCCCCCTCTCCCCACTCTCTCCCCACTCTCCCCCCCTCTCCCCCCCTCTCCCCCTCTCCCCCTCTCCCCCCTCTCCCCCCCTCTCCCCCTCTCCCCCCCTCTCCCCCCCTCTCCCCCCCTCTCCCCCCCCTCTCCCCCCCTCTCCCCCCTCTCCCCCCCTCTCCCCCCCTCTCCCCCCTCTCCCCCCCCTCTCCCCCCCTCTCTCCCCCCCTCTCCCCCCTCTCCCCCCTCTCCCCCCCTCTCCCCCCCTCTCCCCCCCCTCTCCCCCCCTCTCCCCCCTCTCCCCCCCTCTCCCCCCCTCTCCCCCCCTCTCCCCCCCTCTCCCCCCCTCTCCCCCCCTCTCCCCCCCTCTCCCCCCCTCTCCCCCCCTCTCCCCCCCTCTCCCCCCCTCTCCCCCTCTCTCCCCCCTCTCTCCCCCCTCTCTCCCCCCTCTCCCCCCCTCTCCCCCCTCCAAATTATGGAGAAGCAAGATTGAACATAAGTAATACGAAAAGGTTATGACAGTCTGATGTATTTGCTGAGCATTGGAAAAGCAGGAAGGAATTATGATATTAAATGCAGTATAAACAGAATCCAAGTTCTATTATATCGTAGTATTCTGTGTTTATAAATAGTCACACTTTTTTTAAAAAATCTGCAAAATAGAGATAATAGGGCAAAGTCATTGAGAAGATGACTTGCCTCTACAATTACATTTATTCCAGTTATTAAATTTCTTTAGTTGATTCATTTCTCTCTTCATATAGGTTCAGGATGGGCCTGATGATAACGGCAACATGTTTATGAGGCCAGGTAAATTGTCTGATTACTTCCCAAATCCATATCCAAATGAAGAAGCAGCTCGTGCAGCCAACAATGGAGCATATCCTCCAGACCTGACATATATAACATCTGCACGTCATGGTGGTGAGGTAAGATAAAGAACTGCAAGTTGTAGTTAAGATGAAGTGATAAATAGTAACAGCTTTAACATAATTTGTACTAGTGTATTGTTCAGATTTTCAGTGCCCAAATGATCATAATTTACTACAGTACTACCATTGTATTTTATATCACAACTTTAATTCTTAAATGCAGTAATGACAATATTGTTTTATTCTCGTAATGGAATCTGGAATGAAGTTAACCAATGCCTCTTAGGGGCATGTGGTTATGAAGGCAGAACCCAAAAAATAAAAAAAATTACCAGTATGTATTTTCCACTGATGGAAGGAAAATGGGGAAATTAAAACACTCAGCCTTAGAATTGCAAATGATTTGAAAGGTATTAACTGATGCATATATTATAGATAATTTCTTCATGAGGATAATATATTAATCTGGAAAAAGTTTAAAAAATTGAGAAAAGTGAGTGAGAAGTGAACAGTGGAAAGCTGAGAAAGTTAGTTAATTGGGTAAAAAAATGCTGGGGGGGGGGGGGTTAATGTGTAACCAGAAGTTCACAATTTCTGTGCCAGGTATTATGATGGAACACTGTTACATTGAGAACTGTTGACTGCTGCTGTTAAAGGTACGCTGTTGGATGTAAAAATTGCAACTTGATGCAGGTGGCATCTGACAAAATTCAGATTAGTGTGAAGTATGCTACATGCTTGAAAATGAAGTGGTTAGCATTTCATACAACCACACAAAGTAGGTAGGAGTAACAGCATCTCAGTGTTGTACATAAGGAAAGATTATGCAGTGGTTCTCTTATTCTAATATCTTCATTCATAAGAAGATGGTGTAAGGAAGGAAACACTTACCAGCGCTTGTCGGAATTCACAGGATAGAT
This sequence comes from Schistocerca cancellata, assembly GCF_023864275.1. Classification (NCBI taxonomy): domain Eukaryota; kingdom Metazoa; phylum Arthropoda; class Insecta; order Orthoptera; family Acrididae; genus Schistocerca; species Schistocerca cancellata. Next base: position 196,603,156 of record NC_064628.1, read on the forward strand.
CCCGTATTGGTCAGGATCCAATGGCTGTCAATGTGAAAACGGAATTTGGTAGGTTAAGGATGACCATACTCAATGCCACCAAGGTTAAATGATCCACTTCACTGCTGCCCAATAGGAGATACGAATCTGTTCACTAGGCCATGTACAGGGTTATTACAAATAATTGAAGCGATTTCACAGCTCTACAATAACTTTATTATTTGAGATATTTTCACAATGCTTTGCACACACATACAAAAACTCAAAAAGTTTTTTTAGGCATTCACAAATGTTCGATATGTGCCCCTTTAGTGATTCGGCAGACATCAAGCCAGTAATCAGGTTCCTCCCACACTCGGCGCAGCATGTCCCCATCAATGAGTTCGAAAGCATCGTTGATGCGAGCTCGCAGTTCTGGCACGTTTCTTGGTAGAGGAGGTTTAAACACTGAATCTTTCACATAACCCCACAGAAAGAAATCGCATGGGGTTAAGTCAGGAGAGTTTGTAGGCCATGACATGAATTGCTGATCATGATCTCCACCACGACCGATCCATCGGTTTTCCAATCTCCTGTTTAAGAAAAGCCGAACATCATGATGGAAGTGCGGTGGAGCACCATCCTGTTGAAAGATGAAGTCGGCGCTGTCGGTCTCCAGTTGTGGCATGAGCCAATTTTCCAGCATGTCCAGGTACACGTGTCCTGTAACGTTTTTTTTCGCAGAAGGAAAAGGGGCCGTAAACTTTAAACCGTGAGATTGCACAAAACACGTTAACTTTTGGTGAATTGCGAATTTGCTGCACAAATGCGTGAGGATTCTCTACCGCCCAGATTCGCACATTGTGTCTGTTCACTTCACCATTAAGAAAAAATGTTGCTTCATCACTGAAAACAAGTTTCGAACTGAACGCATCCTCTTCCATGAGCTGTTGCAACCGTGCCGAAAATTCAAAGCGTTTGACTTTGTCATCGGGTGTCAGGGCTTGTAGCAATTGTAAACGGTAAGATTTTCCAAACCATCGGCTGTGGTACATTTAGCTCCCTGCTTGCTTTATTCGTCGACTTCCGCGGGCTACGCGTGAAACTTGCCCACATGCGTTCAACCGTTTCTTCGCTCACTGCAAGCCGTCCCGTTGATTTCCCCTTACAGAGGCATCCAGAAGCTTTAAACTGCGCATACCATCGCTGAATGGAGTTAGCAGTTGGTGGATCTTTGTTCAACTTCGTCCTGAAGTGTCGTTGCACTGTTATGACTGACTGACGTGAGAGCATTTCAAGCACGACATACGCTTTCTCAGCTCCTGTCGCCATTTTGTCTCACTGCGCTCTCGAGTGCTCTGGCGGCAGAAACCTGAAGTGCGGCTTTAGCCGAACAAAACTTTGAGTTTTTCTACGTATCTGTAGTGTGTCGTAACCATATGTCAATGAATGGAGCTACGGTGAATTTATGAAATCGCTTCAATCATTTGTAATAGCCCTGTATAAACCTACAGCCATGTTGTGCTCTTTTAGTTGAGAAGTGGCTTGCTTATAGCAAGGCAAGTACACACATACAGCACAATGTTATTTAAAGCACCGTGGACTGTTTGCAGTGATACTGAAAACAGTTTGCTGTTTGTGCTACAATCACAAACGAGCTTGCTCACCAATGAGACAACTCTGTTTGGTCTTCTTGTGAGCAACAAGGTCATTTTGGGACTGCACAAAATGAGGCCTACTAGCACTTAGTAAAAAGTAGACAATTGTTCTGAACTGTGGATGCTATCACTCTTGACCTTGATTTTATTTAAATGTAATGTGACAGTCTTCTGTAAATCACTGTGTGTAATGTTCTTCAGTCATCCTGCTGCTAACCAGAAGAGCATTTTGGTGGCCACTGTCTCTGCCTCAGTAAATAGTTTAATTTTTGTTGACGATTTATGTGTGGACCATTTCTTTTAAAACAGTAAACAGACAACACTTGTCACATGCTAAAGTATGTCAGCTTTGATTGCCTGACATTAAATTATCCATTGAGTGAAACGGTGTTTTAATACGCACTAAAATTGTACACCATGAAATGGTCCAAGCTGGATTAATTTCAGGCGACTTGCAGTAAGCTCTTAGTTACAAGCTGTCACTCTTAGGAAATTTTTAATATACTGCATAAGTAACTACCATTCCTTACATTACACAACTCTCACTTTTCCCAAATTTTTAAATTAAGATTCAGATATTGTCTATTACAAACAGCATATGCAGTTTGGGTATAAAATTCTTTATGTTTTGTATAAGAATGCTTCAGAGGGCTAGTAGTTTATAAGAATGAGATAATGGTAAAAGAATTTTCAACCCCAAGTGTATCTAACATTGCAGTATGAGTAGCAGTTATCCGTATAATAGTTCAACATTTCCCTCTTCCATACAAACAGCTGAGGTTGGTATGTTTCTTTACCCTGAAGCATATATTTTCAACGTTCTTTATTTCTACCTATTTACTGTGACACATTTAAACTGTGGGTATAGAAAAATTCATCCTTTCAAAATATATATTTGTTTTTTTCCAGAGAGTAATACCCATGAATAATGAAGAGCCAACCATACAGTTTCTAAATAAATTGATTGTATATACACCAGTCGTTATTCTGGTGACTGCAGTCTATTGTCATAGTGTATTATTGCCATAAAATTTATGCCAATTAATTGTAAAATTATTTGGTAATTTTAGTAGAGCCTAAGAAAATAACATTCTTATGGATTAATTTGTATGTGCAGACTGTATTAGTTATGCAGGAGAACTGGTTGGTATTGAATACTATAATGTGTTGTTAAAAACTATTATATAATTTAACACTGGAAAGTCCAGTATGGAAAGAATAGGTTGGTACTCATCACATTCAGAAGGCATTAAGTCACAGAGGGGCACCATGATAGACAGCTAAAATATTTAAACTTTCAAAGGCACAGTCTCTCTCTCTCTCTCTCTCTCTCTCTCTCTCACACACACACACACACACACACACACACACACACACACACACACACACACAGAGAGAGAGAGAGAGAGAGAGAGAGAGAGAGAGAGAGAGAGAGAGAGAGAGAGAGAGACTGTGACTGCAGTCAACTTCAAATGCTGGTTCCCTAACTGTTTACAATACTTTTTTCGTTAAAAGAATGTCGTCTTCTCTCCAGGGCTTCCCATTTGAGTTCACAAAGCATATCTGTATTAACCATATGTTGTTCAGATCTAGCAACACACCTCTGAATTTCTTCAGTGTCTTCCTTTAATAATACCTGCCTGGGCTCCCAAATAGTTGGATAGTGTGGAAGAATGTATCACACACTAGTTTTGTCTACTTGTCTACACGGCCTCCTTTGTATATGAGCTACACTGTCTTAAAATTTCCCCAATAAACCAAAGTCAGTCATTCACCTTACCTACTGCAGTCCTTGCATGCTTGTTCTATTTCATATTGCTTTGCAGTGTTATGTGTGAATACTTAATCAATGTGACTGTGTTGAGCAGCACACTATTAATGCTGTATTTGAACATTAAAGGGTTATTTTTCATATTCATCTGCATTAACTTACAGATTTCTAAATTTGTAGCAAGCTATCATTCATTATAACAAATAGAAATTTTCTCCAAATCGTTTTCTACCGCCCCACAGTCACTCGATAGTGACTCCTTCCCATACACCACAGCATAACCAGCAAACATATCCTTGTCGCTGATGAACACTCACCATTGGAGACAACGTGCTGAGTCCATTTACTTAAGAAGTCTCCAAGCCACTGACATATCTGAGAATGTATTCTATATGCTCATACCTTTGTTAACTGTCTTTCATGGGGCATCATGTCAAACATTTTCCGAAAATCCAGGAATAAGAAATTTGTCTGTTACCCTTTATCCTTGGTTCACAGGATTTCGTGAAAAAAATGGGAAGCAGAGTTCCACATGAGCAATGTTTTCTGTATACACGTTGACTCACAGACTGAAGTTTTTCCGCCTCAAGAAAATTTAATATTATATTCACTCAGAATATGTTCAAGAATCCTGCGGCATACCAATGTTTGAGACATTGCTCTGTAATTTTGCAGGTCCTCCTTATATACAGAAGTCACATGTGCTTTTTTTCCACTCGCTTAGGACTTTGCACCGAGCAAGAGATTGACAGTAAATGCATCCTAAGTGGAGGGATGGTGATGAATAGCACTTTCTGCAAAACAGAGTTGGGATTCCATCCAGACTTAGTGATTATCTTATTTAGAGCTCTTCAGTTGCTTCTCTATCCAGGGTCACCTGTTACTATAACCTCCATATGGGAATCTGTCCAATGGCCAGACAACAGAATGTTGGTATGAGCCTCCTGCGTGAATGATTTCTTAAACACTACATGTAAATTTCGGCTTTACTTTTGCCACCGTCTATTGCCACACCAGACTGGTCAGTGAGTGACTGGATAGAAGCCCTTGGCCTTATTAGTGATTTTACTTATGACCAGAATTTGCTTGGGTTCTGTGCAAGACCTTTTGCTCAGGTATGACAGTGGAAGAAGTTGTATGCATCAAATATTAATATTTTTACGGACAAAAAAATTCTTAGCAGCTTCTGCCTGTTGTCATTAGTGCATGCTTTCTTGAACCAAGAGGCAGCATTATCTGTTTCCTTGGCATTTTCAGATTTTTGTTAGTAAACCACAGGGTGTCTTTTCCATCCTTAATCCATATTCAACAAATACTTCTGTAGAGTGCAATTTACAATCTGTTTAAACTCTGGTCATCATTCCTCTACATTTATCAACTGGAGGTAAATGATGTCCATTTATTGTGTAAGTGGGATTCTAACAACTGATTATAGCAAAAATACCCTCCTGGCCTTCTTGAGGGTACTTACAAATGGTGGAAAAAAATCATAACTTTATTAAATTCTGTAGTTTTTCCTAATTACACTTATATATACATTATAGTGTTTCAAATGAAAACTGACCTCTGTATACCAAATTTTAAAGTAACGGACATGTGTGCTGCCATGCCCCCTGTATTTATGTTACAGGAACCAGTATTATTTCGAAAATAACTGTGAACTTTCTGTTTCCAGCTATTATGCGTATGATACATTGTATATGTTGGTAACAGTGCAGGTTTGTAGTGTCCAATTGATTATTTTTGCTAGTATTTACTTTTGCTTTGCTGAAGCAGTTTGTTCACAAGTTACTGAATGTTTGTTGCCCAAGTGCTGCATATATTTTTGGAAGTACATATCCTTTAGTGTCCAATAAATATGAAATTCAATATAACGAAATTCCAAACAAAACAAGCCACACTGTTGAAAGTAACCTGTGTATCAGTTCTTCAGGGAAGAAACTCACTCATGGCACGCCTCCTGGTGATTCAAATTTTTGTTTTAACAATGACGCTTGTTGTTGTTGTTGTTGATGTGGGCATCGTATCTTCTTTGATAAAGTAAGTGGCGCGAAAGGCAAACAATGTGATGGTGTAGGCTGCCTGGAAATAACTGAGCAACAAAGTAACAGGAAGTGTTTAGCATCAAAATTAGTTGTTCTGTGTAGATCCTGCAATAAATCTACCTCAAAAATGACTTGCAACATTGTGAATAATTCATATGATGTGAATTTGAAGTTAGTGTATGCAGTGCATACAATACGGAAAGGAAAAAAGGCTGCTCAAACGTTTTGTGGTTTGATGGACCTTCCTCCTTCTCCCAATAGGAATCAGCAAGTACATAAAAATACTTTTAGATGCCTTGATTATTATTGTTGTTGTTGTTGTTGTTGTTGTTGTCTTCAGTCCTGAGACTGGTTTGATGCAGCTCTCCATGCTACTCTATCCTGTGCAAGGTTCATCATCTCCCAGTACTTACTGTAACCTACGTCCTTCTGAATCTGCTTAGTGTATTCATCTCTTGGTCTCCCTCTACGATTTTTACCCTCCACACTGCCCTCCAATGCTAAATTTGTGATCCCTTGATGCCTCAGAACATGTCCTACCAACCGATCCCTTCTTCTAGTCAAGTTGTGCCACAAACTCCTCTTCTCCCCAATTCTATTCAATACTTCCTCATTAGTTATGTGATCCACCCATCTAATCTTCAGCATTCTTCTGTAGCACCATATTTCGAAAGCTTCTATTCTCTTCTTGTCCAAACTATGTATCGTCCATGTTTCACTTCCATACACGGCTACATTCCATACAAATACTTTCAGAAACGACTTCCTGACACTTAAAACTATACTCGATGTTAACAAATTTTTCTTCTTCAGAAACACTTTCCTTGCCATTGCCAGTCTACATTTTATATCCTCTCTACTTCGACCATCATCAGTTATTTTGCTCCCCAAATAGCAAAACTCCTTTACTACTTTAAATGTCTCATTTCCTAATCTAATTCCCTCAGCATCACCCGACTTTAATTCGACTACATTCCATTATCCTCGTTTTGCTTTTGTTGATGTTCATCTTATGTCCTCCTTTCAAGACACTGTCCATTCCATTCAGCTGCTCTTCCAAGTCCTTTGCTGTGTCTGACAGTATTACAATGCCATCGGCGAACCTCAAAGTTTTTATTTCTTCTCCATAGATTTTAATACCTACTCCGAATTTTTCTTTTGTTTCCTTTACTGCTTGCTCAATATACAGATGGTTGTCTAAAGCATCTATGAAACGTTCAGTAGAAGAAACTGTAAAGATTAGTGGAACCAGAGACATTGCTGTTGCTCTTGATGGGACACGGCTACGTCGAACATCATTCCTTAAATGGTGTTGTAAATGCTACTTCTCTGGAGAATGGAAAAGTTGTTGATGTTGAATGCTTATCCAAGTACTGCCTCGCCTGCCATGGTAACACTGAAGGGCATACTGAACATCGATGTTCTAAGAATTGCTATGGTTACAGTGGAGGTATGTAGTATGCTGGAGTGCTAAAAATATTTCAGAGGTCAGTGTCTGCTTATAACGTTAGATATACGAAGTACCTATGCAATGGGGCTCTAATGCTTTCAATAAAATTAATCAGTTCAATGTTTATGTTAAAACCTTGGTAACAAAACTGGAGTGTTGTGGACATGTGCAAAAGAAGATGGGTGCTAGATTGAGGAAGCTACAAAGAGAAATGAAAGGAAAGTTGCTATCTGATGGAAAATCCGTGTCTGGCCGAGGCAGATTGACAGAAACTGAAATAGACCTTCTTCAGAGTTATTATGGACTGGACATTAGATGACCTGCACCTCTGAATGATGTTACAGCAATGAGAAAAGCTGTATGGTCCACCTACTTTCATAAGTTCTCCACAGATGAGCACCCTGTTCACGGACTTTGCCCTAAAGGAGCTGATTCTTGGTGTGGTTACCAAAGCAAAAGGAAGTGGTCAAATATCATAAGCATCCTCTTCCTGAGCCTGTTGTGAATGAAATAAAGCCAATTTTTAGAAACCTAAGTGACCATGTTTTGCTTAGTAAATGTCTTCATGGGGCACTCAGAATAAAATGAAGGTTTCAGCCATTGCATATGGAAACGATTACCCAATAATGCTTTTGTAGGACTAAATACATTAAAAGTCGGTGTACTAGATGCAGTGATATTTTTCAGTAATGGAGTTATAGGAAGGTTGGAAGTCCTGAGAAATTTAGGTATAAAATGTGGCTCTAACATGGAAGATCAGTTGCTTGCGTGCGACAGACAATGGGTGCATAAAGCTGAAAGATCTGCTCTTCGAGTTACCAAAGAAGCAAGAAGTGCTAAAAGGAATGCCAAGATGAAGAAATGCTGCAGGATGAAGACTATGCTTTAGGAATGTTCTGAGGCACACTTTAATTGGACTCATATCTTCATTCGCAATTTCCCATGAGTTGTATTTTTCAGAATTCAGGTACAAATATTTCCCAAAGTTTTATAAAGCATTGCTCTAATTTTTTTCTGTAAGTTGAAATAGTCCATACTCGTGTAGTAGACCTAATATTTATTGCCGAATCAACAAAATTATAGAAAAAATAACTTTTTTATTAGGAAAAAGTTATAAAAATAAAATGTAAGTTATGATATTTTTTTATCCTTGTTATATACATAGTAGGTGAAATTGAATAGGTCTAGTACCTCAGCCATCATGTCATGCAGATCTGCTAAAAATTTGGTCTCCTCAAAATGTATAACATTGGATTAAATGGTACCTCAATTTGAGGAAGCATTTTGGGGGAAAAATGCATCAATTTCTTTGTAATTTTTTAAATAGCCCTAAGCAGGTTCAGAACTATTAAAAATACTTCTTATTTGTTTAGAAAGTGTGCTGCATTACCTGATAGCAACAAAAAAAATCTGTAAAACATATACTTTATAAACAGTGCCTGGAAGAAATAGGTGTTGATTTTTACATAATATTGAGCCGGAAAAGTACCCTGTATCCTTAATTGACTTCAGTAAGCTTCATCACTGTGATGTAAACATGGTCACTGATCCCTGTCTCTATACTGACACCATCAATAACGTCTGAACTGTTTCTATGTACAAGGGAAAAATGTTGCCTCTGCAAGTGGGCTGTCGAACTAGCTGCTCAAGACACGTTTTCGGAAAACGTGTTCAGAAGTACTTTGCAAGACAGTATGTCCATATCAACTGCAATAATGCATAGACAGCCCAGTCTACACTCAGGAGGCTGAAGTCACCTCCAAATAATACTGAATTATTGCGTATTTCCAGGCTACTGAATTTAGACTTTCTTTGAAGGATTCTAAAATTGTCCTAGTATAGGTCTACAGTCTTTGATTAGTAATAAAAATGTCCTCAGTCCTGGGTTCGAAACCCACTACCGCTTAAATTTTGATTAACAATCAGCATTATCGGTCAGAGACTTCTGGCATAAGAAGTCACCATCAGTCTGCTAAAGGCCTTGTCAAAGGGGCAGAGGAGCAGACAGAAATTCAGGGCACTCTCTTCCCTGTCCGTGCAGTGGGAACCTGGAAGAATCAGAAATGATCAATGGCATGAGGATGCAGAAGACAATGGAAACCACTGCCTTAAAGACGCATAATGTTTATCCACAAGACATTTGGCCTGTAATTGAAAAAGTGTCACAATCTCTCCATTGTCAAAAGATTCCGGAATAGTCCCCCATTCGGATCTCCAGGAGGGGACTGCCAAGGAGACAGCGACCATGAGAAAAATATTGAATAACCAACAAAACGATAACATTGTATGAGTCAGGGCATGGAATGTCAGAATCGTGGACGTGATAGGGAAACTAGAAACTCTGAAAATGGAAATGCAAAGGCTCTATCTAGATATGGTATGGGTCAGTGATGTGAAATGGAAAGAAGACAAGGATTTCTTGTCATATGAGTATAGAGTAATATCAGCAGCAGCAGAAAATGGTATAACGGGAGTAGGATTTATTATGAATAGGAAGGTAGGTGAGAGAGAGTGTTACTGTGAACAGTTTAGTGATACGATTGTTTTTTCCCGGAATCGACAGCAATCTAACACCGACAGTGATAGTTCAGCTACACATGTCTAATAGTCATGGGGAGACTGCAATGCAGTTGTAGGGGAAGGAGTAGAAGAAACAGTTACCGGAGAGTATGAGCTTGGGATGAGGAATGAGAGAGGAGAAAGACTAATTGAGTTCTGTAAAATATTTCAACTAGTAATAGTGAATACTCTGTCGAAGAAACACAGGAGGAGGTGATACGTGTGGAAAAGGCCAGGTGGTATGGGAAGATTTCAGTCAGATTACATCATAGTCAAACAGATTCTGAAATCGGGTACTGGATTGTAAGGTGTACCCAGGAGCAGTTATAGACTCAGATCACAGTGTAGTGGTGATGAGGAGTAGGCTGGAGTTTGAGATAAGTGAGGAAAAATCAATAGACAAAAAAGTGGAATAATTAAGTACTAAGGAATCGGGATACACTTGACTTTCTCTAAGGCTATAGATACAGCAAGAAGGAATAGCTCAGTAGGCAGTACAGTTGAAGAGGAATGCACATCTCTAAAAAGGGCAGTCACAGAAGTTGGAAAGAAAATGTAGGTACAAAGAAGACAACTGCAAAGAAACAATATGTAACAAAAGAAATACTTCAGCTCACCGATGGAAGAAGGAAAGGAAAATTAAAAGTATAAAGAAATCAAAAAAATTTATGATTGTTGGAAGAACTGACTCCACATACAGGAAAGGAAAGACTTTGTTATGTGAATGTATGAGTCTGGTGACATACCATCTGACTTTCGGAAGATGTCGTCCACACTATTCCTAAGAGATCAAGAGCTGACAAGTGTGAGAATTATTACACAATCAGCTTAACAAGTGTGAGAATTATTACACAATCAGCTTAACAACAGAAACTGTAGAGGAAGACAGAGATTGGAATACATCCAGCAAATAATTCAGGACGAAGGTTGCAAGTGCTACTCAGAGATGAAGAGATTGGCACAGGAGAGGAATTCGTGGTAGGACACATCAAACAAGTGAGAAGATTGATGGCTCAAAAATATTGTCTTGGCAGAATCAGGTGGCCGGTAAAAAGGCTGATAATTACCTTGAGTTTACCTAGTCCTGTTGCTCACTTTGAGGTAATTAGTGAGTTAGATCCTTTTCCGACCATGATACACACATTATTTTTGTCGACTGCAATAAATGCTCCACCTCCTATGGCATTTCATTTGTCGTTTTGATATACATTCGATGCCCCACTAATATTTCAGAGCTTTCTACTTATGGTTTAAGTTGGCCCTCATTCAGAGAAAAATTTGAGCACGATGATTTGCTCGAGGGCAGTAAATACAGTAACTTTGTTATGAATATGTGACAATTTACTGTTGAAATGTTGACAGTCACAGTGTCTTTACTTCGTACACAGTCTGATTCCGACCTATGTGTATTGAGTGGTAAGCACTCATCAGAGGATCTCCAACTACTGCAAGAAAGGGGGGGGGGGGGTAGGCCACAAGCACTCAGCTACCTCAGTAGCTGCTTCTCCCCCCTCCTTTTTTCTCCCAGAGCGTCACAATTCTTTCATGATTTTTGTGCCTGGCTCACATGGGGCCCCGAGCTATTGCAGCCTATTCTTCCACGCTGGCTGCATTTCCTTAACCCTCCCTATCCTCGCTCCTTTCCTGGTGCCCCCTTCTCCCCTCTCTTGGTGTACTGATTCATATCGACCTGGCTATCCACCTGGTTCCCTGTGTTGCTTGCAATTTTGTTCCTCTTTCCTGTTCATTCCTTCTTTTTGGCATTCAGTTCCCTCTTGAGGTTTGACCTCCACTTCTAAATATTTTGTTTTTAGTGTCTTCCTGGAGCATCGGAACTCCCAGCAATGGAAGCCATGCCAGGCGGTCCTTGCTGTGGCTGGATGGCACCCATGTGGAGAGCCCCTGATCGGAGTGGGCGTATCAAGCTGCAAAAATCTGGCTGTTCTCAAACACCTGTCTCCTCGTGTGGTGAAGGAGCACTGAATGCCTTTCCGTATAAACTGGCAGCCTTCCCGTACCTGGCTACATCATTGAAGGAGGATCAAACTTGCCTTCTTGGGATGAAACACTTTCCCCACTATCTTTCTGTACTGGGACGGACAGGGACACTCATGGCCAAAAAGCCATTGTGAGTGGAGTCTCTCAGTAAGATGCAGTCAGGTTCCCTCTTAATCAAAGCTGCGTCTGCCGTCCAATCTACAGCTCTTCGTGTCTGTAATCATTCTTGGCAATGTCTCAGTGTGTATTACAAGATGTATACAATCCGGGGAAAAACCCAAGAATGTTTTCATCCGGGAAAAACCCGGGAATTTTTCTGAATTCCAGGGATTTTTCATTGTTTGCTTTCAGTTAAATTTTTGTAGTTTTGACTGGTAAGAATCTTGCTGTATCCTGCTACTGGAGAATGATACTGCAGCAATAAAATATAAAAGAGACAAAAAAAAAAAAAACTTCAGCGGCAAAGGAAATGCGCCATTTACAACAACAAAACACAGTGCATGCACAAGCCTCTGCAAACAGCAAAAATATGTCAAAGGTCTTAGGGCGAAGACTGTGTAATACTTCGTTACAATAAACTACTTTCTATGAGAGTGACGTCACAACTGTTTACATTAGGTTTGTTTGACCAGTTGCCAGCGGGCTCATGCGCATGCGTAGTGGACTCGCGTATGAGCAGTATCTTCTCCCGCTTCGTGCTACTTGAAGTGTGGCTGTTAGCTGTATTGGCAGTAGCAACAAGCAGTCAGGTGCTAATGAGTAAAATTTTTCTCGTGCACGCCAGCTGCCAGATTCGCGCAGTCAAGCATTAATCGCTTTGCAGAACAATGAAGTTACTTTTGTCAGTTTGCTATAGAAATTTGGTTTTATTAATCTTTCCGCTGAGTCAATCAATGTATATGAAACGAAGTGTTTTCTACAGTATTTGCTAGCTCCAACTGTTCGCTGAATTTCAAGTGCACATTTTCATCTTCTGCCATGTATGGCATTATGCCATAATAAAGAACCAAATATGATACAGTACAGTCTCGGTACTCCAAGAAAATATATATTCCAAAAACCACACTGAAAAGCTTAACATCAGATGGGACCTACTTCATTGTGAATCTGGAAAAAACCAATATGCACTTCAATCCAAATTATGCATTTCAGTATGGTTTAGGAAATTCTGATGCTCTTGGAGTATCCTCTGATGTCCTGTTTCTTTTTTGGCGTAATGTAAGTTCTCTTAGTGCTTTATACATACGAACATGCGGCCTTCTTACACCACTGTAGCTGCGCACGCGCAATAATGCATGTTTTCTGGCGCTCACTGGCAACTGCTAAATCGAACCAATTTCTAACAGTCTCGGGATGGTATTGCGAACGGTGGTTCAAAAAGCATTACTTTCAAAGTAAATTTGTTTTTACACATGATGAATTAAGTTGCGTGTGAGAAAGTGTGATGAATTCCACAAATTACAGAGCATTTAAAACTGAACGCTTTGAGGACCAGCCACTTACAAGAATTTAAGAGTCCAGAAGACCAGACATTTATGCCATTATTTTAAATTAAAAAGATCAATATTACATGTGAAAGCTTACCTTTTTTTGTAGCTATACTATGTATATTAATGTTAACCATTAACTTTTCCTCTTTGTGTGTTTGCGCTATGTAACAGTGACGTTGCTATTGGCTGACTATAACACGTGTCCTATGCTCTGAATATCTGCTGTCATTGGCTGGCAAGATCACGTGGCATGAGATATGATTGGTTTATAAAAGGACATCGCAATCTTGATTTCAACACTCCGGAAACTAAAGTGCTGTGTTTGGTGCAATTCGAATGTATACTTTTGTAATATGCAGCATATATGTTGCTGCACATCAAAAGTCTTTCCAAAACTTCTCCTCTTCAGTTCTTCATATCATATTACAGGTCTAGAAATCTGCAGTCGATTTTGTCACAGATTGACAGAGCCTTTGGTTGTGATCCTCTCCCCCTCGGCTTCATGACTCCAAACCAAAGGACATGATCAGCTCTTAGTATGATGCTACAAATCTGCAAATTGTGATCTCTGATTTCACCCTTTCACCCTGTGAATGAGGCCAGTGGTCTTCACCAGTTCTGCCAATTGGCCCTATGAACTGAAGATTACCTCAGAACCCAAGTGGCAGACATCATTGGTGCTGATACGAGCTAAAACTTCCAAATGACAGCACCATGTATCCTCATTATCTGCAGGCAGGATTGCATCCCTGTCTCAGATGAAGCCCCGGGGCAGACACACGGAGTGCATATTAGATTTCATTCCAACCCTGAAAGTTACTTCCCAGGGTTGGGTGGGGGGGTTCAATAATGTGCTTAACATCGGAGCTGCCAATAACCAGCAACCCCCTGTTCCCATGTGCCTGCTCAGTCCCTGCTGAATGAGTGACCACCCACTGGGTCATGGGTGGGACTAGTCAGCAGCCTCCACATAAACTATCTGCCTTGAATGATGTGAATATGATACAAGCCACCACACTCACTGTGGTGAGGGCAGATTTCCTGCTTCTAGTATGCTGAAAGGTGCTGGGCTGACAAGCATGTGGGCAAAACAAGCCACACCTGAGTGTCTGTGGTAGCCACAAGATTCTCCACAACTGCTACAACTTGAGACAGCAGCCTGAGAATGGCTGACTGCATCCAAAAATGTCACCAGCCATTAGCAAACTGTGGTCAGCTCCTCTTGCATCTGCACACAGCATGCACACATCCTATTCATCCTAGTACTACTAATTTAAGATCTAACTATAAAAGTACACACAGAAAGCTAGATACGTAATTTGCTACTCTCCTGGCGTGTCATGTATGAAAGCTAGAGCCTGACTCTTACTGGAGGTAACACAGCAAACCATCTCGATTACTGTTGTCATGTCGACATGTGAGCAGTTCATATGAGGTAAACCGTCCCCTCATTACTCCCAATTGTAGCAGGAATCAAATACACTCAGGTTAGACCTTTCTTAAAAGTAATTCCAGGATGACTAGCTGCTGTAGCAAGGTGCTCTAATTAGGTTTCCTCTACTACATGTGTGCATGTTGCCGCTCCTTTGTAATGCATTATTCGCGTTCATAGAGCTCTTTGCCCACAGCAAGGATCTAAATTAAAAATGTTGAACATGATTCTGGTAATCCGACGATGTACTCTGCTAAACTCTGTAAGAAACTCCTGGTACCTGCTGTCCTCTTCTTGTGTTCATTGATGCAGTTAGTGAAGAGTTACCTTGTTCCTCAAAAGATAAGGTCGCTATCAAAATAACTACAGGGCGGGAACCTTTCCTGTAAGTAAAAAAAAGAAGGGGTAAATTATTTAATCATTTTAGTTACATGGGGATTAATTTCACTTGTGCAATATTGTCATCTGCTGTTACTAGCCACCTGATTGATTCGATTCTCCCCCCCACCCCCCACCCCCTCCCTTCCCCCAGTGTACGGCATGTGCTGGCCATCTGAGCTAATAATCATATGGTGGCTTCTTTTTTTCTCCAAAGATCTCTTTAATTTTCCCGTAGGTGGCCTCTACCTTTCTTATAGTTGTACATGCTTCCACAGTCTCACATGAGTCCACTATCCACATCTGTTTTACGGTTTTGTACATTATGTCTCGCTCATTTTTTAGACAGTTATGTTCCCTTATTGTCTGCTTCATTTCCTGTATGTTTGTATTTTCTCCTTTTGTCAGTTAAATGCTATATAACCTGTTAACAAAGGGTTTCTACTAGGTCTTGGCTTCTTGCCTTTTTGAGAATCTGCTACCTTTCATTACTCAAAGCTACCCATTTGTCTTCTGTAGTATTCACTTCCCCCCATTTTAATTGATCGTCACTTAATGCTTCTTTTGAAACTCGGGAACCGTCTTTTTTTAAATACCCAGATTGCATTTCTTTTATTTCCTAACTTTTTGCATTTTTTTCAGTTTGTCTGCAGTTGCAGTGCCTGTGGACATGTTTTTCAGTATAAAAGCTGGTTTCAAACTAATCATATTACCATTATATAATCTGCACGAAACCTTCAGGTGTTCCCAGGTCTTACCTGCCTGTCCCTCTTAAACGATTATAAACAAATCAAAAAACTACCATCTACTATATGTGTGCAAGTGGCTTAGTGTCTCAGTAAGTGCCAGCCTCCTATCCAGAGGTCTCAGGTTTGACCCCTAGTCAGTCCTTCAATTTTCACCTTAGTCTTCATCCTGTGACTGTGTTTGTCAATGTGAAAAAGACAGAATTTTACAATGGTTTGAAGTCGACATTAAACTGTGGGTTCTGCTATAACTGGCTGGGTCAACCAGTTCAGAAGATCTGTGAAGGCAACAGTCTTACCACTGTAATGCCACCTCCTTTGTACAAGTGTGGATTGATTTTCAAGTAAGGATGTGAAATATTAATGAAGAAACGGCATATCATGACGATAACAAGAGAATGGCAAAAACTGTATATAAATGTAGGCTTTAGATCTGCAGTAAGCAGCTAACTAGGTGACACAAAACTGTATTCTTGTTAAATTTTAATGCAAAGAAATGGTTTGTATAATATCAAGAACAATAATTGGACCTCGTTAAAGACATGGCTTGAGGCTTGATTTACAGATAGTAAAATGCATAAACGACTGTGCACTTGAAGCTATTGTTATAGAGAGACATAACTGAGAAGTAGTGTGTGTGTGTGTGTGTGTGTGTGTGTGTGTGTGTGTGTGTGTGTGTTCAGAAGAGATTGACTATGTTGTAACATAGATTTATATTTCATCTTAAGATTTGAATTTCCTTTTGCAGGACTATGTGTTTTCTCTACTAACGGGCTATTGCGATCCACCTGCCGGTGTAGTTCTCAGGGAAGGCCAGTATTACAACCCATACTTTCCTGGTGGAGCTATAAGTATGGCACAAGCTCTCTACAATGAGGTACGATCTGTGAACATGTTTGTAACTATTTGTATATAAACTACCTCATTTACAGGGATACCTTTTTTGTGTTTTATGTAGGTCATAGAGTATTCAGACGGAACTCCAGCAACAGCCAGCCAGCTTGCGAAAGATGTTAGCACATTCTTGAAATGGGCTGCGGAACCAGAACACGATGAAAGGAAACAGATGCTTATAAAGGTTAGCCTGAAAAATTGATTTTTGTTTTGTTTGTGTCACATTCTTTGTGCCATTTGTATATACACACATGAAAACAAGTTTGCATCACCCCAGTTCCCAAAACTCCTGAAGATAGACACACAGTCCCTCTGACTGTTCAGAGATGCCACTAAACCCACCCACAGATGTCAACAACCATGCGTGAGCAGTGCCTATTAGATGGAAGGGGACCTGACAGCCGATTCATTCCAGTCATTCCATCTGGAAGGAGGTACACGGCTCATGTTGTTTGTTGTTCAAACCATGCCTAGACGGTCAGTACTGCGGTTCCATCGCGTCAGCATTGTTACTTTGTGCCAGGAAGGGCTCTGAACAAGGGAAGTGTCCAGGCATCTTGGGGTGAACCAAAGTGATGTTGTTCAGTCGTGGAGGAGATACAGAGATACAGGAACTGTCGATGACAAGCCTCATTCAGGCCACCCAAAGGTTACTACTGTGGTGAATGATCGCTGCCTACAAATTATGGCTCGGAGGAACCCTGACAGCAACGCCACCATGTTGAATAATGCTTTTTGTGCAGCCACAGGGCGTCGTGTTAAAAGTTGAACTGTGCGCAATAGGCTGCATGATGCGCATCTTCACTCCCAACGTCCATGGCAAAGTCCATTTTTGCAACCACAACACCATGCAGCGCGGTACAGATGGGTCTAACAGCATGCCGAATGGACTGCTCAGGATTGGCATCACGTTCTCTTCATCGATGAGTGCCGTATATGCCTTCAACCAGACAACCGTCGGAGATGTGTTTGGAGGCAACCCGGTCAGGCCGAACACCTTAGACACAGTGTCCAGTGAGTGCAGCAGGGTGGAGGTTCCCTGCTGTTTCAGGATGGCGTTATGTGGGGCTGATGTACCCTGATAGTGGTCATGGAAGGTCCCGTAATGGCTGTACGATACGTGAATGCCATCCTCCGGCCAATAGTGCAATCATACCAGCAGCATATTGACAAGGCATTAGTCTTCATGGGTGAAAAATCACGCCCCTCATCATGCACATCTTGTGAATGACTTCCTTCTAGATAACGGCATTGCTCGACTAGAGTGGCCAGCATATTCTCCAGACGTGAACCCTATTGAAACATACCTGAGATAGATTGAAAAGGGCTGTTTATGGGTGACGTGACCCACTAGCCATTGTGAGGAATATATTCTGAATTGCCATTGAGGAGTAGGACAATCTGGACCAACAGTGCCTTGATGAACTTGTTGATAGTATGCCACGACGAATACAGGCATGCATCAATGCAAGAGGACGTGCTACAGGGTATTAGGGGTACTGGTGTGTACAGCAATCTGGACCACCATCTCTGAAGGTCTCGGTGTAGGGTGGTACAACATGCAATGTGTGGTTTTCATGAGCAACAAAAAGGGCGGAAATGATGTTTATGTTGATCTCTATTCCAATTATTTGTACAGTTTCCGGAACCGAGGTGACGCTAAACTTTCTTTGATGTGTGTAGTTTCAAAGGTAATAATGATACATTCATTTTTGAGACAGACAAATCTTTGACGTTAGTTTGTGTGTTTGTGTGTGTGTGTGTGTGTGTGTGTGTGTGTGTGTGTGTGTGTGTGTGTGTCTTTTTTTTTTTTTAATTACTATTGGCACTAACGTCTCTTCAATCCCACCTAATTGATTTTGGTAAGAATTTTTCTTTGTCTAGCAATGGAAATATTTCAGTTTTGGTGTACAGGGAATCTCAGCATTGTGTTTTAAAGTTTTAATTGTACATACAATGTTATATCATTGTTAAAACAAGTACTTGTTTGAGCCTTTCAGATAAAGATTTTGTGCGTCATGTGACGGGCAAGTGCCACCCTGAGCCATGTAATGTTCCATTCGGTGAGTGGGGATTTCTCAGTGTCCTTGCATACTTTCTCAACACAATCCCTGGGCCAGACGTTATCCATTCCCAAATGCTTAAACATGTATCAGTAGATTAACGGTGACACATCCTTGCCATCTTTAACTGCATCTGGAGCAATGGTGAATTCCCGTGGCAGCGGCAAGAAAGTGTCATTGTTCCAGTGCTAAAATCTGGTAAGACCCCACTGGATGTGGATAGCCATCATCCTCCTAGCCTCACCAATGTTCAATGCAAGCTGCTCGAACATATGGTGAGCTGGTGGTTGTCTAGGGTCCTTGAGTCTCCGAGCCTTCTGGTTGCACCACCACTGACAACTTGGTATACCTGGAGTCTGCCATCCAAAAGGCCTTTTCCCGCCATCACCTTATTGCACTTTTTCTGGACCTGACGTAAGCCCAAGACACCACTTGGCAACATCACTTCCTTACTACATTATGTGAGTGGGTCCTCTGGGTCTCGCTGCCGGTTTTTTATAAAAAAACTTTTTGGCACTCCACACCTTTGGAGGTTGAGTCAGTGCTTCACACAGTTCCCTCCATATCCAAGAGTGAGGTCCCGCAAGGCTCTATACTGAATGCCCCACTTTTTTTAGTAGCCATTAATGGTCTCGCAGCAGCTAAATGGTCCTCAGTATCAACCTTTTTGTATGCTAATGACTTTTGCATTTCCTTTTTCTCATCTACTGTTGGTGTGGCCGAACATCAACTGCAAGGAGCCATATGAAAGGTGCAGTCATGGGCCCTCACCCATGGCTTTCAGTTTATAGCTGCCAAGACATGATTCATGCACAGCCACAAAATTATCTTGATGACTAGCTGCTTAATGTAGTGGACTCTCATCACTTTCCAGGACAGGTTTTCAATGCCTGCTTAGTTTGGCTTGCCCATCTTCATCAAGATTCTTTAACACCTGAGTCACACCAACTGGGGTTTAGATCGCCGTACACTGTTGTAGCTGTACAAAGCCCTCGTACAGTCCCATCTTGACTATGGAGGCCTGTTGTAAGGTTCCGCATTGCCCGCAGAATTGCAGATGCTGGACCCTATACACCACTATATAGTTAGACTTGCGAGGGGAGCTTTCTGTACGAGCACAGTGAACAGTCTACTCATGGAAGTTGGAGTTCCTCCATAGCAACTCAGGTGACAACAGCTGCTTGCCAGTTACATCGCGCATATTCACGGCTCGCCTAAACATACAAATTATTGTCTTCGTTTCAATGACACAGTGCTCCATCTCCCGTAACAGTAGCCCAGATTGGAAATTGTAATTGTATTCGATGTCCGGTCCCTTCTCACTGAACTCTAGTCTCTCTCTCCACCACCACTCTTGAGTCCACTCATGTACACCTCCATGGGGCTTACCTTGACCACAGCTTTGTGTATACTTACCACAAGTCCCAGAAGACTCAGTTCATCCTGCAGCCCCAACTGGCATTTTCCCTCTTCCTGATGTGTCCCAGGATTCAGAGGTAGTTTACACTGATGATTTGATGGTTGTGTTCATGCTGTACAGCGCTCCTTGCCAGATGGCTGTAGTGTTTTCACTGCAGAGCTGGTAGCCCATCTCTCAGGGACTTGAGCGTATCCGTTCCTGCACCGGGAAATCCGTCCTCATTTGTAGCAATTCCTTGAGCGCCTTACAAGCTCTCAACCAGTGCTATCCTCGCCATCATCTGGTAATGGACATCTAAGAGTATATTTACATCCTTGAACAAAGTGGATGGTAAATGGTCTTCTTGTGGAACCTGGGGCACATAGAAATCCAGGGAAACGAACTTGACCGACAAGCTAACCAAAGAGGCTAATCATAAACAGTCTGGAGATTGGCAAACCAGAATCTGATCTTCGATCAGTATTACACTGAAAAGTTTTTGGGCTCTGGTAAACAGAATGGCACTATATGATTTTGCTGAACAAGGTATGTATGATAAAGGAGGTGACAGATGTGTGGTGGTCCTCCATGTGATCCACTCCCAATGACTCCATAGTCTTTTGTCGGCTCCCCATCAGCCATACTTGGCTGGTTCATGTTCACATCTTACGTTGCAGGGACCCATCTCAGTGTAACTGTGGTTCACACTTGACAGTCATCCACACATCTTATTAGACTGTCCAAATTCAGTTACCCCAACACACTTTCAACGTTCCTGACACATTACCTGCAGTGTTAGGTGACGGTGCCTCAATGGCTGATCTAGTTCTAAGTTTTATTTGAGAGGGTGTTTTTTTTTTCACTCCATTGAAGGGTAGATGTGTGGCCTTCTGTCCCAGGCCTTCACCCTACCTGCATTTTAACTCTTCCTTGCCCCACTATGGTGCTGTCCTTTTTTGACTTGGTGTTCGTCTTTTCACCACCTGTTTTTCTCTTGCCTTGTGCATTTTGGCTGGAGATTTTAGTGTGTTGCAGAGTGGCTGGCTCATCCTTTTTCATTCTTGTCATCAGCCGCCAAGGCCATCTGCTATATTATTTTTAATACCTTTTACTGCTGTATTATTTTTAATACCTTTTACCGCTTTTTTCCCTTTTCATTGATGTTTTCAGTTTTTTCTTGATACTTTCATTTCTTACTTCAATGTGGTTAGACACAGTTTTACGTGTTTTGCTCCTTCACTGGATTTGAAACGATAGGTTTCTTTTGGGGTATGGTTTTAATCTGAGACCTGTGTGACTAACGAAAACGGGGCTGATAACCTCACAGTTTAGTCCCTTTAACCTCCAAACCAACCATGCAACCAGCAGGCAAAATTTAAAGCTAATATTGAAATTTCGGAGAATGTATTTAACCATATAAGAAAATATTTCATTGTAATGCTAGTGATAAAGTCTTATGGGATTCACCAGCTACGTGTTTCATTATTTTTATTGTGTAGCATACAGAAATGCACTAAGAAATGGAGAAAACATTGACACCAGGAATATTTCACCATGCATCGTGGTCACTTTTGTTCTTGAACTGCTATCAGTGTTTCTTTCATGTAAATTATTGCATATAAAAGGGTCATAGGGAAAGTATAGAACATTTTTTGACATGTGACTGTGTTCGTCCACCAACCAACCAACCAATCACTGATGTTTGGTATTCATTCACTGAAGTTTGGCAGCAGCTAAGATTCAATACATTGCTGAATGCTTAGCTGTACAACTTTAAAATGTGTGACAAAATTTACAATCGCACCAAGTATACCGTATTTACTCGAATCTAAGCCGCACTTTTTTCCGGTTTTTGTAATCCAAAAAACCGCCTGCGGCTTAGAATCGAGTGCAAAGTAAGCGGAAGTTCTGAAAAATGTTGGTAGGTGCCGCCACACCTAACTTCTGCGGTCGAATATGTGTAGCGCTACACAGGCATGCTTTGCAGGCACAAAGATAAATACTGGCGCCAAAACCTCTGCGTCAGTAAAAAAAAAATTTTAAAAAAAGGTGGAAGACGAGCTTTTTTCTCCGCCCCGAAGTTCGACCACTTCATCTTCATACATTATCCAACGAAGTAAATACAAATTCCGTATTGTTCATGTTCGAATGTAGCAGCATTTCAATGTACTACGAAAATCCGACTGGCGAGATTGTTTGGGATCTTTGTCAATATGGCCAACTCTACGTTCCGAATTTTTTCCTACCTGTGAAAAAAGATGGTTGCTAATAGGAACTTTCATGAATTGTGAATCACACACATTATTATCTTCACCATGAGAATAATACGAATATAAACATTTTGCCATGAATTCTTTCGTGTTTGTTGCTATCTCATTTAAATCCTGTCTGCCTAATAAACTACGAAACTAGAGTGAGGCAACAGCAAACGCGGAAGAATATACATATCATGTCATGTTTATATTCGTATTATTCTTATGCCTAATAGTGATACAGTCAGAATTGAAGCACGGCAATTGACTAGATTTTTAAATCTAAGATGACTAATTTCTGTGCAGAATATAATGTACTAAAGAGGCGTCTGCAAAGATTTTCAAACGGAGAAAAATTTTCATTAAACTCTCGTTCAGAACATCTTCTATCATACGCAGCCTATTATTTGGTTCTTGTTGATCATTATCAAAGAAAGCAGTAGTGTAAGTAACAACAAATAGCAGTCTCTTGCCATTGTTTCGATAATGAGACGATTCCTCTCTCTCTCTCTTTTTAAATCGTAAGCGGCGGTAGGGCACACAAAAGCAAGTCATGCCGCGAGTGGCGACAGGCCGTAAACACTCATTATCAGAATGCGACAAACAATGCATGACACAGTACAGTAATGCATTTTCAGCTTAGAGTGACGTAAACACCTATAACAAAGAGAACGGCACTTATCAGATTAAAAAAAAAAAAAAGGGGGGGGGGGGCAATCAATTCAAACCAGACGAAGCACGTGAAAAAGGAAGGGTACCCGAATAAATACGGACGGAGCGCCTGACGCCTAGCAATGGCTACCTGGTAAAGCTTAACTGCTAATCTTACGACTCGAACCAAACTACTGTAGCTGTATCGTCATTTATTCGACCTAAATTGTCTCTCATATTACAATAAACCAACTGTGTTTCGATTTGGAGGTGTGGCCTAAAACTTTTCCCTCCGCTTGAATTTAGAGTCTCAGACTTCAGGTGCGGCTTAGGTTCGGGAAAATTTTTTCCTTGATTTCGAGTCTCAGTTTTCAGGTGCGGCTTAGATTCGAGTGCGGCTTAGATTCGAGTAAATACGGTAAGGCTCACAGTCTTACTCGCAAAAAGTCTGACCCATTGAAAGTTGAAGACAAATAACTGAGTTCTATGGTAATGTGATGAACAAAGCATCAGTAGGGGGGTGGTGTATCATGTTTAATGGCAGACAGGAGAAAGTTCATGACGAAGATTGCTTGGGGACGACTCTCAGTGGTGACTGATGGACTCACAGCAAGTATTGAAACAAAACTCCAAGAAGATAGGCGCTTGAGAAATAGTGGAATGGGCTCATCCTTTCCAAACATTTCAAGAATTGTGTTGTACAAGATTGTTAGTGCAGATGTGAGCTATAAAAAGAGAGTGCCAGGTGGGTTTCTCAAATTCTGTCAGATGAACGCAAAACCAAATGAATGAATGGAAGCTGCACTGACATTTCTCAGTCACTGTGAAAAGGATGGTGTGATGATGATGATGATTGGTTTGTGGGGCGCTCAACTGCGTGGTTATCAGCGCCCGTACAATTACCCAATCTTTGCTCAGTCCAATTTCGCCACTTTCCTGGATGATGATGAAATGATGAGGACAACACAAACACCCAGTCATCTCGAGGCAGGTGAAAATCCCTGACCCCGCCGGGAATCGAACCGGGACCCCGTGCTCGGGAAACGAGAACGCTACCGCGAGACCACGAGCGGCGGACAAAAGGAAGGTGATGAAATTTTTAATCACATTGTTGTCACTAGTGATGAGACTTGCGTATCGCATTTCATAGCAGAACCAAAGCACCTATCGATGGAATGACGTCATTCGCAGTTCCCAACAAAACCAAAACAAGTGAAACCAATTTTGAGCACCAAAAATATTATGGCTATGGTGACCTCATGCCTAGAGGTGAGACCATAAATGCAGCGACCTACTGTGAGATACTTCAACAATTTCGCAGAACGCTAACCAGTGGAGCCATCCTCCTTCACGATAATGCATGCAACAGGATTGGCACAGCTTAGCATTTTCAGTAGGAAATGTTTCAGCATCCACCATGTAGTCCAGACTTAGCTCCAAGTGATCATCGCATATTACCAAAATTGTAAGATTTTTTGAGTGGACAACACTACAAAACGTGAACTTACAGAAGCCTTTAATCAGTGGTTCAACAAATTGGTACAAACTGAAGTGCAGAAGGCTAAGTGGTACGACAGGTGCCTAAATTTGAATAGTGACGACACAGAAAAGTGGCTTGGGTATAAAATTGTATATAAAATACAATTATTTAATTAAATGAAATAAGAATTTCAGTAGGAAAAAAGTTCTTTATTTCCTGAATGACCCTCGTAATTATAAAATCATTCAGTTTTACTGGTAATAGACATTTTATACATGAGGTGACATTTCAGATTTGTGCATAAACATTAATTACTTCAACAAATCAAAACTGTTCATGGCTGGAACTCGGAACTGTTCCCACATTTGCTCTTCCAGTTGGGAAAACACCACAGACTGTACTAAATAATCGTAGCATTGGAGGTTTGAGTCACCTGTGAGATTTGCTGGGTTGTCTCATTTGAAAGAGCACTGTCTGTGAAATGCAGAAGTCCGGACCAAAGTCTGTCTCCACAGTTGAAGTTTTGTTTTGTAAATATTCGTCTTTACATACTCCACCAACAGCAATCATTCTCAAATATAATTTTAAATTCTCTTGTGTGAGCAGTGTAAGTGATGCTGACAGTGCATTGAACTTCTATGTTGTGTGTTCTTGTACAAAATTAGCAATTTGTTTTTTATCTGTTTGTCATGTATGATAGAAAAACTAAGAAGTTATTTAATTGTTGTTTTTAGTGTGTAGTTCCAGAATTAGGTTATGCTATTTTGGATTTAGGAAGTTTATAATTTCAGACTTGCATAGAATTATGCTTATCCTTAACACATTATGTTGTTACTTTCATTTTTTCAGGTGCTGTTCATTTTCCCTATGTTACTTGGTGTTGTCTATTACATCAAGAGGCACAAGTGGTCACTTCTTAAGAGCAGGAAGATGGCATTCAGGCCCCCAACACAAAAATGATTGGAAAAATAGGAAAATTTTCAGAAGATTTGTAGTTTGAAGATCATTAATGAACTTTAATCAAATTCTATTGGTAGCAGATTTATTGGTGATAAAATATTCAGGCAAAACAAGAAATAAATTGTGATTCAGTATTCCCAAATCAATAAGCAGATTTTAAGTGGTCACATAACATTACTCCGAACCCAGTGAAGCAGCTTAAACCCTGAATTAATTTTTGCCTTTTGAAGGCAGCAGATAACACAGTTTTATGCACTGCAAAGTTAATGTGAAAATGAAGGACTTCATTAAATGTGAAGCGGCAGTTTCCTTCAGTGTATTTTGTTATTTATTCACTGAAATGCTTACAGTTAGCAGGTCTTACCACAGCATCAGACTTCACACATGCATCATGTGGCATTAAAAGATTGTGGTGTATGTACAAATATTTATAATAAAGATCTGCTACTGTAAATGGATAGTTTGTTGCTTCTTCTGTACATTGCATGTTTTCTGTACGTTGTATGTTTCCGGGTTCAGTCAAGTTGGATTGCTTGAGAAATGTAAAAGCTGTTATGACACTTTAAAAATATATTATTGGTGTATACTGGATGTATTTATATCACTTTCATCTGTTGATGAACTGCACAATAAGAACCTAATTTAGCTGTGATGAGAAGTACATTGAATTGTTACCAGAACTCTAACTGGGGAAAGCTTAAGTGGTTCAGTCCTGCATAATGGACGTGAAACAACATGCAATCATTCTGTACTCATGAATATCAATAGAGGGTTTCTTTCCACATATTGGTACAGCAAGAGGGTAAAACAAATCTTTTTGAGTACTTTGTGACTGGTAACAATGTAATACTCCGTTTTGTCAGTGTTACATGTTGTATTGTTTGTATTCCAAATTTTGTGCCCCTTGCATTGGGGAAACCACTTCTTTGTCTTCACATGATTTAAAGTAGCAGTTCAACCATGAATGTTATTTCTGATGTCATTGTTAGTGTTATTGTTGTGACTATTCTTTAGGCATATATTAAGCCGAGGAGTCATTCACGATATTATTCCTGTTATTAGAGGTAACAATGCAGTTTAATGTATGGCTGCAACATACAAGACATGGCAGCCATATTTTTGTGTGCTGCACTATAATGCCACTTGATGTATTCTATGACCTCACTCAGACTTTCTCACTTTGTTTTCTTTTTTCCCTGAGCTTGGGTGCACTCTGGAAGAATTCAAATAAATATCCCAAATATACTCCAATCTACATTCATATACAGTGCGCAAAAAAAAACTATGAATACAAATGAAACATTTCTAGCATTCATTTTCATTGTGCGTGTCTGTGACTCGGTGCCTCCTCTGTGTAGTGAGTAGTAATCTATCCTTTCCCAATCGTTCCTTTGGATATAAACTTTGAGTGTGTAGAAGAGAGAGAAAAAAAGCTATTATGTGACAAAAATTTCTTTGGTGCCCTGTTTCCTTACTGGGTGGTCTTAAAAGTTTTGATGCTAGGGATATTCAGACACAATGTTCAGACTACCATGTTACAAATGAATTTTATAGATGTTGCTGAAAATGCCATCTGTTTACGTTAATGCACAAATGGCATCTGTGTGCCAAGGATTTTCCGCTAAAAACAGGCAGGTGTTTCTAAAATAATGGCTGCAGCTTCAGCCAAATGAGAAACAAGTTCATCTGTAGTATCTCTCTGTGTCATATGCCAAAGACTTCATCTCCCCCACAGAAGAAATGTGTAGGAGTGATGTCATGAGAACACTGTGGCCACAGTACTGGCCCACATCTCACAGACCAACAATTTGAGGAAAACATGGTCTAAATGTTTTCTGATACAAACAGCAAACTGTGGTGGAGCCCCATCACACTGGAGTCATAATCATTGCCTGACTGCTAGCCAGACATTCGCCAATATTTATGGTACAGCTTTCCGGAGAAATGCAGAAATTTCCTCCACCAGCATGTTAGGCAGAAGATACATCTCAGTTAGATGTGGATGAACAAAATCCGACCAAACATTTACTGTAAATTCCTGTTGACAGTGGAACAGACAAGTTGTATTTAAACTCCAAGACATGGGTGTTGAGGCTGTTGACAATTTCTTCTCATATGAAGGCAGCCTATTCAGTAAGCAAAACACCCCTTTGGGAGTAAGGATGTTTAAAATTTTGTGTTGATGTCATTGGGAGATTTCCACTGGGTAGTGGTAGTCCTTAGATGATAAGTCTTTTACCTTGAGATATTTGAGAGGGTGCATGTCTTTCTGATATAGACATTTCACACATTGGCACTGGAAGTATTTAGTTCCTTGGCTATAGCTCGTGTGCTGATGCTGAGACTGTCCTTAATTCACTGTAACAAAACTTGTTCCAACTGAACAATTTGCATGTTGACAGATTTACCAGTTTCCCATTGGTCTGGTCTAAGGGACTCTGTTGCACGAAGAAGGCCATCAACTGTTTGAAATGTGACATGACTTTGGTAACCTTCTTTGTGGAAATGGTTGTGCATACCGGCACCTTGCTGTTGAAGTGTTACATTCTGCCCTTCAATTAGACACATGAGCGAAACTGCTTGGAGTGTACTCAACCATCAAGAACATGTAAGCATCAAAACAGCAGAATGGACATCTTTGTATAGGTTAGTGGCCATAATCGTGTGTGTGGATGACTGTCCCCCCCCCCCCCCACACACACACACACACACACTCTCTCTCTCTCTCTCTCTCTCTCTCTCTCTCTCTCTCTATGTTAGTTTTTGTGTCTCACTTTATTTTTTCTTATTCAGAGTGTTGCCATCATCAGATCTGTCAAATAGGGTAAAATGTAGTAATATACTTGATTAATACATACCAAATACTTTGAAACATCATCAGTACAGTGTATGTTGTCAGATAATTCATAACTGTAAGAGATACAGGTGCATACTGGTGGTGACAGTCACCAGTAAGAAGGTTATTGTTCAGCCATGGTCAGATGGCACTCGAAGCACCATAACAGTGCATACTATTTAACTGATGAAAACTGAGGACATGAAGAAAATATAAATTAGATAAAAAATTTACTTACCATTTTTGTCAATATAGCAATGAATCATTAAAAGATAAGTCTGTATATATTAATACGTGTACATCTATATGGCTCTAGTGGGATTTTAACAAACATTACATAACATAAGATTTGTACCACATATGACAGCTTGCATTAAAATTTGTCTTCAAATGCAAGGCTGCATCCCAAAATAAAGAACATCTATTGATCCATTGTGGACGCAAGGCAGTGCCTGTTCAAATATTTAACAAGGAAAATGGCCAAACAGCTGTGCAATTTGAGAAGTTTTTATTTTCACAACCAGTTTTGGCACATTAGTATGCGATCTTCAGGCCCCCTATGCATCTCACATACAGACATTCAAATGTGTAGATATTGGCGTACTGTAGATATTATCTGGATGTCATGAATTTGTGTTTCATGTGCTTCCTTTGAAGATTTGATAATAACTGGCCAGTTTCTTACTCATCCATTCATTTGGATTATCCACAGCATGACCTTTTTACTAGTTGCATCATTTCAGCACAGTAAGACATAAGTTTCTGAAAATACTGTCCACCCTTAGATTATATTTCTAAAAGGTATGACTCGACAAATGGAAAAATTATTCATGTAGGAAAAATGCTTAAAATAAGGTGTGAATTACAGCAATTACTAAAACTAAATACAATTAAATTATAAAAAGTATCTTAGTTATCTTTACATAATACAAGTGTAGGTTTTACCTAAAGAATATAATCACCTATCTGTTCCAAAATAAAACAAATGGCTTTCCCATCGACTCTTAACACACACATCATATGTCGTTATTTACATATATCCCCCTTCTTTTGTATGTTAATGGTATTTTTTTCCCCTCCAAGAGAGCCCGTGATACATAGCAGTAGTTAAAGAAACTGATAACAAGAAATTCCAGATACGATGTACATATTACAGCAGTCTACAGTGGGATTGCTAAATAGTGACTCAACCCCCTATATCAGGAATGCATTAAAAGAGTACACATGGGAAACATGAAAAGATCAGTATTACACATATCTTAATGATCTACTACTTTTCACTCCAGTGCAGTATATCACCACTTTCTCCAACTTCTACCATTGTGATTACTGACACATGAGCCAGGTGGTTCTTTGAAGAAACAGTACAGAGAAAAATGTGGCCTTGGAACAATTCTCTCCTTTTCAGAATTCCTTTGTCTTGTATTTATGTTTAAGTTTCTCATTATTTTTCAAGTATACTAACAAATAATACTTGGAAATCCATATATGCAGCAGTAAGAGGATGTACTTAAAATTTCTCAGGTATGGAAATGATTCTCAGTAATATAATTATGCAGAAAAATCTTAAATTTGAAGTAACTAGCTATTTTAGCCTATATCAAATTACGGTACTGTTCAAACCATAAAATATTCTTGTTCTAAATACCAGTTTTTAAAATTCATCTCGGTTTTGAATCATATGTAGCTGCCAGATTCAAAGTGTGAGTATTATATATTTTTCCTGCAGTAACAATCCATTTTCCCTTAATTTTAGTGGTGTAATCACGTGCACAGTTGCCACGATTTAATTTTGTTGTTAATTATTTGTAGTCAGCTACTTCATTATCATCATTAGACTTCAGACTTTTAGGTTCAATCACTTGCAAAAATAGGTTATAAAAATCAGGAAATAGGTGACCAAAATGTGACATTTTACTGTCTCAAAAGATAAATAGATTGACAAAAATCCACATTATATTATTGTCCATGTTCGTACTTAGTCACAGTAAATAACTAACACTTTCTTCAGATTTTCTCTTGAGAAACTGCATCTCTTGTATGTTAATAGCATTTTATATGCTGAGAATGAGCATTCCTTGTCAGGATCTAATTTTCCAACAATCAAATTAGCCACATATAGACCTTTTCTGTCAGTTGTCTCATCGACAGAGGTCCACATGTATGAATCACCTGTATCTCCCCTTATCCTGCTCAATGTATTTTCATATAAAGTATCAAAATAGTTCTTTCTCAGTGTGGAATGTGATGGAACGCTGCAGAGACAGTATTTCTGTAGAAAACTTTTGAACTGGCTATTTTCAACTGCCTTGAATGGTACATTTGCTGCAACAGTGCCTCAGCACAGGTCAAGATGAAATTCGTTTTTGCTTGTTGCATTTGGTTTTGTCACAAATGTGTGTTTTTTTTTTTTTTTTTTTTTTTTTTTTTTTTTTTTTTTTTTTTTTTTTTTTTTTTTTTTTTTAAGAATTTGCCTGGTGTTTAGTCCCTACGACATGCTGACTTAAATGTGATCTCTGTTCAGAATGCACCTACAAACAAAAAGAAATGAGAAATATTTTGTGGAAGAATTTACATAGGAGATTACTTAGCAAAGTTAACCTACATTAAGGGTTTAGGAACAATATTTTTGCATTCACATGTGTCTGGTCCAAGTTAACTCGAGGGAGGGGGGGAAAGTGGCATCATTGTTCTAAGAGTGGACGTAGGAGATAAAAGGTTAACATTTTACTTAAGTCTTTGTTGCACACATTGCAATGAGTGACTTTTCCTTCTGTAGAGAAATAAGGAAATTCTTGTAACCACTGACGAATCAGAGATGATTTGGAGCTGGCTACTTTTGGCATGCTTGACTTTTCACAAATACACTTTAGCTGTGAAATATTTCACCACATCCAATCAGCACACTGACCGACTGAATGTAGACATATCAAGTGTTTTAAGCAGGCTGTTCCGACAGGGCAGGAAGGCGCCAGAGTCAGATCATAAGGCTCCTCAGTGCCCTTCCATACCTGAAAACTGCATTGTGTTCTCTGTTGTCACAGCTCGTCGGAGTTTAATGGAAGTGGAGGAACAAATGCTCCTTCTTTAATGTAACCATATGCACAGAAGTCCATTGATGTTAAATCCGGTGATCATGCTGCCCAGGTCATCGTTCCATCATGTCCAGTCCAAAATTCCTGCGGAGATATGTGAGAAATTCATGATGATAATGTGGTGGTGCGCTGTCTTTTTGGAAAACAAAACCTGTGCTCA
Organism: Schistocerca cancellata; assembly: GCF_023864275.1. NCBI lineage: Eukaryota > Metazoa > Arthropoda > Insecta > Orthoptera > Acrididae > Schistocerca > Schistocerca cancellata. The sequence goes on from NC_064628.1 coordinate 196,634,431, forward strand.
TATCCTGTTGTAATTGAGGCGTTAGGTAATATTCAAGCCTGTTCCTGTATGCTAGGCCAGTTAAAGTTGACTAGTTGCGACGGGATTTTTTACATGCGTGCGTGCGATGCACCAGTTGCGACGGATTATACGTTGCTGCTGCAATGCAATTTCTTTTATAACTTTTGTTCACCTACCTCTTTACAGCGGTAGATCTTCGCACGTAAACTTCTGACTGCAGCTACTTACGAAATCACAGAAAAGCAGTGTTGAGGAAACTGTAACCTCATAGCTTGTCCATTATATCCATTATAATTATCCGGGCTGTTATGCCGTGGTCGGTTGATGAATTCTGTGGTGATTTTCTATGTACTTTAAAGAAATGATTCGGAAAGGTGATGTCACTCGTACTTTACACATGAACATCAAATTTAAACCTTCAGTAGATCTTTATTGCCGTAAAACAAGATCATCAGCCCACATTTATGAAAATTACTAAAGTTTCTGCTCACAGTTATCACCATACCTAAAACAGCCAGAACTTTTACCATCCCAAATTCCGAAACCAATTACTTGTAACACAGTCAATGATCGGCCAATTACTTCTGCACACGATATTCAGTGGTTGTCTTTAGCAAAAGTTTATGCTCGCCATAAAATACTCAGTACCGCCACACTATATAATTCAAAGTTCACTCGCGATTTTCATCGGAACGAATTATCAAAACACTCTAAAGTTTTCATAAACAGTTTCTGGTCACCACCAGATACCATTAACACTGGACCATAACGCAGAAGTCATCCCAGGACTTCATCTTACACATAATACGAAAAGTCACATCCAGCATACCGCCTCCAATCAAAGGTAGCTCGTGACTCCTTTCTCACTCTCCCACACTCAAAACTATATCTCCTCGCTAGGCGGCCAACCGTCTCGCTTCTCATTGGCTGTCAGCACTTACGACGAATGAGAACTCACTTCTAGGGCGCGGCTCGCACCAAAATCTAGCAAGCACCAACCACTTCTCTAGGCTCATTGACGTCATCAAATTAAGTAACACAAAACTCTCTAATTAAATAAACAAAACAAAATGAACTATAAGCTTTACTCTACATCTGGAAATTTATTATGTAGTCGTGAATGTTCTGGCTGTTTTATACATAAGCATACATACTTGGACATCCGACACTCACTAGTAGGGGAACCACTAGTGGATTTGTTCCCACGTTACAGAGTTGGAACACTTGCCAGTTCCTGTAGAGAATTACATGAATGATTTTTAATAATGCCGAACGTCCCACATACTCTCACGCACGCATTCTTATTCACACGCATCCTAACACACAATACACATATTTATTTGAATCCTTGAAATTATTATTATAGAAAAGTCACAGAGGTTTTCTGAAACTAAAACCTTTCCAAATTTACATATGAACACTGAAAGTGTTATCAGATCATCGTACATAGTCATTGAAGGTGAACTATTACATCACTGTATTTATTTAAATTCTTGACTGTCAGTACTACAATTATTATTTTTTTCATAAGTTGCTGAAAAATAAACCTACAATACACTCTTTTTTACATCACACGCACACTAACAACATTATCGCTTTGGTGAGCGTCACCTCTGAACACTTAACACTTGCCGCTTCTGCTAGCACTCGTTGTCAGACTCTGTCCTGCTTTGGAGGTCCATATGAGTCTCGTGCTACTACAACCTTACACCAGCGCACCTGAAAAATTCAGCTGTCCTCAGTTTCCATCCTTAAATGCTACATCTTAACCTAACACAATAACCCTCTCAAAATTATTTTAATCATTGTTTTCATGACTCTTACTTGAATAACTCTACTTTTCCAAGTCATCATGCAAAATTTTCTTTCCAATATTTCCATTTACAAATACCCTTTTTTAGTTAAAAATGAACTAACTTTCCTACAAGCTGTACCAAAGTGGCACATTTACTATTAATTTTTCTTCAATTTTTTTTTTCATCGCAACGAATCAAACAAGTTACTGTTACATATAAATATATACAAATTATTTCTAACAAATAGTACACAAATACACTTCAAATTTCAGCCAGTGCTTATGGCTCTCCAAATCCGATACACCACATAACCTTACAAAACACAAAATCATTCATATATATACAATTTTTCTCCAGGCGATCTCCTGCAGTCCCGTACAAAAGAAAACAACATCTGAAAACATATATAAACACTACACATTCCTTAAAACTACTAATCTTAAAATTGTTCTATTGACTTCTGGGGCACTTGAATGGTTCAGATTCATATATGGGTTCCTCTTGACTAAAGTCAACTTTGGGTTTCTCAAGCCAGCCTTTTGCTGCTCTGTTACAATAATCTCCAACTCGGGTTTACAAAATTCAACATCAGGTTTCTCTAGTCACATTCAGTATTTGTTACATAGTCATATACATACTACACTCACTCAGGTTAGTAATGGTTAATAACGTCTCAATTTATTCTGGGTTACGTCAGGTTCCTTCTCACTTCTCTCATTTGTACATCCACCTGTTTTTAAGCTTTGATCCCGTTTTCGTTTACTTACATTACGTCACTCTGTTTACAAACATAGCTTCTCCTTCTTTTACCAACATTGAGCAGGCAACACTTTGCCTCTCACTCCTTTGTTTATTATTATTTAGCAGGCAACACTTTTACTGCTCTGTTACACATTACCATCGTTTTACAGCCAGCCTTGCTGCTCTGTAATGATTTCCTCACATACATTCTTATTGAAACATTTTCTCATTACCTTACACAAATATTCTTCTTACAACATATTACCATTATTTTACAGACAGCCTTGCTGCTCTGTATCATACCTTAACCTCCCTTACCAAAACAACCTCCTGAGGTTCTCACGCCATTTATTCACATACTTAATACTACGATTGAACAGGCAACAACTAACCTCTCACTCCTTTACTGACATTGTGCAGGCCACACCCTGCCTCTCTTCCCAAAACAACCTCCTGGTACTCTCTCTAACGCTAGATAGTGAAGAAAGAAAGATGATAGTAAAAGGCTCTGAATGAAATAAGGGGAAGGTTGACAATACGAAATGAAAAGAAATAGCATTGTCACACCACTCGAGACCTAGTGTTCGTCACGCACTTAGCTCTCGACTCTCCTCTCTTAGTACATACTTTTTCAGGTCAATGATATTTCTGAAGTCTAGCAGCTTATGAGACTTTACAAATTCCAACCTGTAAGCATTAGGGCGATGCTTCTCTATTATTCTAAATGGTCCCACATACTCGTCAGTGAACTTTAGGTAAGTTTTTTGGACTTCTCCTTGGTCTTTATTAGTACTAAATCACCTATTTGGAAGCTAGTAGGATTGGCTCTAGCATCGTTTCTTCTCTTTCTTTCCAGTGCCTTCTTCCATATGTTAGCACATGCCAGTTTTTTCTTTTCTTCCATAGCTAAATCAGTAAGACTAGGGAATTCTACAAGATCAAACAAGATATTATTGGCCTAATTCCACACATTAGTTCTACAGGTGCAAACCCTGTGGCTTCATGCTTAAGATGGTTAATGACCACCTCAAAATATTCTATATGGTTGGCCCATGCAGAATGTTTCTTGTGACAGTAAGTCCTACATAACCTGTTTAGTTCCTTCATAATTCTCTCACACATATTGCCTTGAGGAAAATAAGCTGAGATTTTAATATGCTCTACCCCACGTTGTTTTAGGCACTCCTCAAATTTCTTAGAAATAAACTGTGGCCCGTTGTCCGATAATATAGGTTTGGGCACTCCTATATTTACAAAGTAATCCTTTTCCAATTTGGTTACTATTACTTTAGAATTAGCTTTCTTAATGGGGTAAAATCTAACGTACTTGGAGAAACCATCTACCATTACGAAAACATATTCACAACCACCTTGTGACACTGGTAGTGGTCCAAATAAGTCCACAGCTAGTCGATTCTGTGGTTCTACATAATACATCTGACCTTGAATAATTTTTTGGCTCTTACCTTCTGACATCGGTCACATGATTCTAATCACCGTTGCACCTTTCTCCACATATTATTAAAGATCACTACTTCATTTAACTTAGCAATACACTTACGAGCTCCATGGTGTCCGTACTTACAGTGTATATAGTCAATTAATGCATCAACATGCTGTTCTGGAAAACAGATTTTCTACGCCTGAATAAGACATCTTTATGCACCTTGTAGTATACAGATAATTTTGGAAAGTCAGGATGACCTAATCTGCTTTTCACTAATTTAATACTGTCATCTTGGTTTTGCTCCCTTCGCAGATTCTTACAAATACGTTTGATTGAACCATCATCCTGCAACTGCATGATTGCCAACAATACTTCATTACATTCTTTATTACAGATGGAATTCCCCTCCGGTCCGTTGTCTTTCACACTTCTTGATAAGGCATCTGCCACAATGTTCTCCAAACCCTTAATATAGATCATCTTATACTTAAATTATTGTAGATACAGGGACCATCTCTTTAATCTAGCATGCTTAAGTTGACAGGACTCTAGATAGGTGAGGGCACTATGGTCAGTGAAGATTAAAACCTCATGTCTTAAAAGGTACTTCTCGAATTTTTGTAAGCCAAAAATAACAGCTAATGCCTCTAGCTCGGATATACTATAATTCTTTTCTGCTTGTTGAAGGGACCTACTTGCAAAAGCAATGGTTTTGTGTACTTCTTCTCCTTCTTTCTCAATTCGAAACAGTTCAAGTCCCTATCCATATCCACATGCATCAGATCCTATCCTAAACAGAATGGTGTCAAAAAATCTGGGTGGTTCAAGATTTTACTACTAACTAAGGCTTCCTTTAGATCTTCGAAAGCCTTCTGACATTCAGTAGTCCACTTATATACTACATTCTTCTTTAATTGTTCTCTTAGGCAAGGAGCATTAAACAATTGGCCAGACACAAATTTTCTGTAAAAACCACACACACCAAACATCCCCTTCAGTGCTTTGCGTGTTGTTGGTGCAGCATAGTCTCGAATAGCTCTAATCTTCTCTGGATCAGGCATGATACTTTCTCCACTCACTACATGCCCCAAGAATTTTATCTCCTTCTTTGCAAAATCGGTTTTATCTAATTTTAACTTCATGCCCCCCACTTTTATTGCTTTCAATACCTCATCTAATAATACACAATGTTCTTCCCACGTTGGTGTTGATATTAAAACGTCATCCACATACACTGTTACCCTTCTTAACAAATGGTCCCCTAACACTTGTGACATAGCTCTTACAAAGGCACATACACTTATATTTAGTCCAAACGGCACCACCTTGTATTGATAACATCTACCTTCAAATAAAACCGCCGTATACTTTCTTGACTCTGGCTAAGGGAAGATTCCAATATCCACAGGTTATGTCTATGGATGTGAAGTACTTTGAGCCTTTAAACTTCTGCTGCAGTTCTACTATATTTTCTGGTCTGTCACTCTCAGGTAATACTATTTTATTCAACGCTCGAGCATCTAATACTAATATAATCGAGCCATCCTTCTTTGGTACTATTACCAGCGGGTTGTTGTAAACACTTATTGCTCTTTCAATGATTCCCCACTCTAGCATATTCTGAATCAGGTCACGTACTGCTCCCTTGTGCACTTCAGGAACTGCAAACGGTTTTTCGAAGAAATGTGCATCCTTTTGCACTGTCAAAAAACACTCGTAATCTTTAACTAGCCCTGGCTGATCTGAAAATACTTCTACATGCTTAGTTAGAATTTGTCTTAAGTCATTCCTTTGTCCCTCATCTATTTCGCTTAATTCCTGTAATTTGTCATCAATCCTTTCTCTGACACTATCCAGCTCAGACGGATCCACTTCTTCACCTCCATTGTACTCATTGTAGCCTTCCATCAGTTTTGTGGTCTTGCAAATACGGATCGGAAAGTCATTCAGTTCTGTATCGTCACATGGTCTCTTACCTATGAAGGGTATTGTTATAAGGTTACCATTAATTCTAACTATTACATCATTTGTCCCGAAATTTACCCATCCTTCATGTTTACTAAGAAAATCAGCACCCACCAGCATGTCTACGCTTAGTCCACTTATTACCAAGAAGTTCTGCTTAATTACTACCCCCTTTACAACTATGGTTAGGAATACTTCTTGCTTTACCACCTTCTTGGTTTTTCCTGTTGCGACAATTATATTTAAGCCACTTACTGGCATCTTAAACACTTTACCTTTTCATTTAATACACTTAACTCTATTATTGGCTGTCCTAAGTACTCTTTTTTGAATTCAGGTTTTACTTCGTCTAATAAATCCTGCACCATTTCCCTACTGCCAAAACCTGTCTTCCTGGGTGGATATCACATTCACACTTACAGGGTCTCCCTCGTGCTTAATATTATCCCTATTATTAGTGGCAGCTCCTACCAGTCTGACCACTAGTGCTAAATCGAAACATCTCTCTAGTGTTTCTCTTCCTTTACTCACTTCTGTTTCTGCGACCCTAACCCAAGTGTCATCAGCAATATATATATCCTCCACTTCTTCCTTCTTCTCTTCTTCTTCATGACCCTCAACTACTTCAAATAACCTATGAAGCACATCTTTGACCTCTGCTTCATTTCTGTTTCCATCACTGTCAGACAGATCCTCATCTGTTTCGCTGTGCAGATTTACCTTCACCTCTTGATTCAAAACCTTATTATCAGTACTTACTTCTTCGACAAGCGTGTTCTTTTTCTTATTGTTAATATTACTGTGCCCCATTAACTCTACTTTAATTAATTCTACTGTCTCTTGTTGCTCCCCGTTATTCTTCCCTTCTTTCGTAGCAACTATATTAATGCTAGGTGGTTTTACTGGTGCCTTTCTTATGGATGGTTTTGCCAGCGGGTTTAACTGAGAATGCCGTTGTCTACGAACGCTAGCATAATCGTAGACAGCTACAAGTTTTCCGACCGTGGTGCGTCACCGCTAACTGACGTCCTTCGCCAGCTGGTTGCGTCACCTCCTGACATCTGTCAGCCGTCTCCGTGCTGCCCCCGGTCACTGACCCGATTATCATATGTCCTGCCTCTCCCTCGTGACCTACCTCGATATCCGCCTCCTCTCTGCACACTCATTCTGCTTATGTTTACATCAGTGATTGTCATTCTGCCTAACAAGAGGGTGATACTCTCTTCTCGCACTTTTCTCCTCTTTGAGTACTGATTCAACGCGTTCTAGATATTGTACAAATTTATCTACATTGTCTCTAGGTGCAGATATTATTTTATTCTTCCAATTCCAAAGTAACTTATTTTCTACCCCCAAAATGATTTGCTCCGTTTCTACTTTATTATTAAGATAGGATAGAGTAGTTACCCACCTTTGAACAAATCTTTTTATTCCTTCTTTCTTGGGGTCGTATTTTTCCCCAGACCAGAAACAGTTAAGTACATCCATTTGCTTTCGCTTACCCCAGTACTCCTCAAAGAAAGCGTGTTTAAATTCCTGTAATTCAGTATATTTTTTTGAGGCCAAGTTCCCCCAGATTCTTGCCTCCCCTATTAAGCTTGAAGTAATAAATCCGATCTTCAGTTTATCAGTCCACACTTTAGGCAAGATATCCTCAAAGTCATTCCAAAACTCACGTGGATGTACACTTTTATTGGGATCAAACTTGAGAAACTGTCGATAGGTGACATACACAATCTCAGTGGATTCTACTATTCCGCTAGACATAATGCTACCAATATTGTTAGTAACACAATGTTCTACTTTTGTTAACCGACAGTCATGCTCACACAATTGCTCATTTGATTAATATGAGTTTCCAAGCCAGTGACTTTATTTTCCTTCAATTTACATTCTAAGGCAGCGTGATTTATTTCACTATAATTTTCTACCCCTTTGATATATTCACGAGCCTTGACTATTTCTGTATTTACATGCACTTTAAATTGCTGGTGGTCATCAGTAACTTGTTCGATTTGTGTAGTTACTTCACTTTTTACTTGAACGATAGTTTGCGTACATTCCTGTTTAACCTGATTTATTTCAATTTTAACATTATTACTGAGCACTGTCATGTCTTGCTTCCAACAATCTCTTAGATCTGAAATTTTTGAATCCAGCTTAGATTCTATTTCCTCACCCATATTATTCATTTTTGACTCTAACCCACTAATTTTTGAATCTATCTCAGAACCCATTTTTGTCATATCAGAACCTAATTTGGTCATATTAGCTTCCATCTCCTCACTTAATGAGGTACCCATTTTCGTCATCTTAGCATCTAAACCATTTAATTTTGCCAATAGACTCATTAACATACCTGCCCCACTATCTTTCGCCCCATCATTTACTGATACAAGTCTCCATTAATATTAGCTACTGCCACAGGTAGATCTGAAACACTGGGATCTGATACATTCTGTTCCACCTCCGATCCATAATTAACACTTAACGACTCTTGTCAAACTGCTACTGAAATTGGGTTGGGACACACCCAAGCTAAAGTTCATGGGATCAAAAATCTCTTCCCCTTGTTCTTTCCCCCTATCTACCCTCAGTTCGTCCTCTACATTTGTTTGCTTACACTCAGCCATTTTATTCAGATTTTTTTTTACACACACACACACACACACAAAGTTTTAAACAGCACACTACTTAACTTTGCGCTTCTGATGTAACACGCCTAGCTGAGGCTGGTCCGATCACCATGCATTGGGCCGCCGAACCAGTTTACGGGCCACCACTCCGGTCAGCGCTGCCAACTGCTTCCGCTGTCGCCGTCGCTCGTAGTCTGCCAGATGTCGCCGTTATCAGCTACTTCAGTCAGCGCGAAATAACCAACCGCAAAATTCATCCGCCAAGCACATGAAACACACTCACAGTTCATGGGCTATCACTGTCTTTCTGTCCACATGGCGATAGTTCACTCTTAATATTTGTCCTTTCCCCAGTTCCTATTTCTTCGCGAGCACTTTTTTATCGTCCGGTTACACACACACTACTGCTTTTTATGAAATGTTTCATTATCTTTCCCGGCCGATGCTCCAATTGCGACGGGATTTTTTACGTGCGTGTGTGCGATGCACCAATTGCGACGGATTATACGTTGCTGCTGCAATGCAATTTCTTTTATAATTTTTGTTCACCTACCTCTTTGCAGCGATAGATCTTTTCACGTAAACTCCTTCTGACTGCAGCTAATTACGAGATCACAAAAAAGCAGTGTTGAGGAAACTGTAACCTCATAGCTACACGCCGGAGGCCGCTATAAGTAAAATTTGCTGAAAATTTTCTATGTAACACACTCACAGTTCATGGGCTATCACTGTCTTTCTGTCCACATGACGATCGTTCACTCTTAATATTTGTCCTTTCCCCAGTTCCTATTTCTTCGCGAGCACTTTCGGAAACGGGATGTCACTCGTACTTTAAACATGAACTTCAAATTTAAACCTTCAGTAGATCTTTATTGCCGTAAAACAAGATCATCAGCCCACATTTACGAAACTTACTAAGTTTCTGCTCACAGTTATCACCATACCTAAAACAGCCAGAACTTTTACCTTCCCAAGTTCCGAAACCAATTACTTGTAACACAGTCAATGATCGGCCAATTACTTCTGCACACGATATTCAGTGGTTGTCTTTAGCAAAAGTTTATGCTCGCCATAAAATACTCAGTACCGCCACGCTATATAATTCAAAGTTCACTCGCGATTTTCATCGGAACGAATTATCAAAACACTCTAAAGTTTTCATAAACAGTTTCTGGTCACCACCAGATACCATTAACACTGGACCATAACGCAGAAGTCATCCCAGGACTTCATCTTGCACATAATACGAAAAGTCACATCCAGCATACCGCCCCCAATCAAAGGTAGCTCGTGACTCCTTTCTCACTCTCCCACACTCAAAACTATATCTCCTCGCTAGGCGGCCAACCGTCTCGCTTCTCATTGGCTATCAGCACTTACGACGAATGAGAACTCACTTCTAGGGCGCGGCTCGCGCCAAAATCTAGCAAGCACAAACCACTTCTCTAGGCTCATTAACGTCATCAAATTAAGTAACACAAAAGTCTCTAATTAAATAAACAAAACAAAATGAACTATAAGCTTTACTTTACATCTGGAAATTTATTATGTAGTCGCGAATGTTCTGGCTGTCTTATACATAAGCATACATACTTGGACATCCGACACTCACTAGTAGGGGAACAACTAGTGAATTCGTTCCCACGTTACAGAGTTGGAACACTTGCCAGTTCCTGTAGAGAATTACATGAATGATTTTTAATAATGCCGAACGTCCCACATCCTCTCACGCACACATTCTTATTCACACGCATCCTAACACACAATACACATATTTATTTGAATTCTTGAAATTATTATTATAGAAAAGTCACAGAGGTTTTCTGAAACTGAAACCTTTCCAAATTTACATATGAACACTGAAAGTGTGATCAGATCATCGTACATAGTCACTGAAGGTGAACTATTACATCACTGTATTTATTTAAATTCTTGACTGTCGGAAAATTACGTTTTTTTTATGGAATTTTACTAACTTCCAAAATACAACTATTTTTGATCTCAGACTTTGACATATTGTTTGTTTTCACAACAGAAGGATGTACATCAAATATGACGTTCCTCGGGTTATTCCTTTATTAGTTATTAGTATTTTTAGTTTCGTATAATGTAAGTGGCCTGCCAGCGCTACTCCACTGCTTTGACATGCGCAGCTGTAGTGGTGGGCAGGAAATCGCGTATCTGTTAGAAATCACAGTGACTGAGAAGTCACAGATATCACAGTAGCAACTTTACAGAATCTAACTGCGATTTCAGTCACAGTTAGCAGTCGCAAGTGTTGTTGTTGTTGTGGTCTTCAGTCCTGAGACTGGTTTGATGCAGCTCTCCATGCTACTCTATCCTGTGCAAGCTTCTTCATCTCCCAGTACCTACTGCAACCTACATCCTTCTGAATCTGCTTAGTGTATTGATCTCTTGGTCTCCCTCTACGATTTTTACCCTCCACGCTGCCCTCCAATGCTAAATTTGTGATCCCTCGATGCCTCAGAACATGTCCTACCAACCGATCCCTTCTTCTAGTCAAGTTGTGCCACAAACTTCTCTTCTCCCCAATCCTATTCAATACCTCCTCATTAGTTACGTGATCTACCCACCTTATCTTCAGCATTCTTCTGTAGCACCACATTTCGAAAGATTCTATTCTCTTCTTGTCCAAACTAGTTATCGTCCATGTCTCACTTCCATACATGGCTACACTCCATACAAATACTGTCAGAAACGACTTCCTGACACCTAAATCTATATTCGATGTTAACAAATTTCTCTTCTTGAGAAACGCTTTCCTTGCCATTGCCAGTCTACATTTTATATCCTCTCTACTTCGACCATCATCGGTTATTTTACTCCCTAAATAGCAAACCTCCTTTACTACTTTAAGTGTCTCATTTCCTAATCTAATTCCCTCAGCATCACCCGACTTAATTTGACTACATTCCATTATCCTCGTTTTGTTTTTGTTGATGTTCATCTTATATCCTCCTTTCAAGACACTGTCCATTCCGTTCAACTGCTCTTCCAAGTCCTTTGCTGTCTCTGACAGAATTACAATGTCATCGGCGAACCTCAAAGTTTTTACTTCTTCTCCATGAATTTTAATACCTACTCCGAATTTTTCTTTTGTTTCCTTTACTGCTTGCTCAATATACAGATTGAATAACATCGGGGAGAGGCTACAACCCTGTCTCACTCCTTTCCCAACCACTGCTTCCCTTTCATGCCCCTCGACTCTTATAACTGCCATCTGGTTTCTGTACAAATTGTAAATAGCCTTTTGCTCCCTGTATTTTACCCCTGCCACCTTCAGAATTTGAAAGAGAGTATTCCAGTCAACATTGTCAAAAGCTTTCTCTAAGTCTACAAATGCTAGAAATGTAGGTTTGCCTTATCTTAATCTTTCTTCCAAGATAAGACGTAAGGTCAGTATTGCCTCACGTGTTCCAACATTTCTACGGAATCCAAACTGATCTTCCCCGAGGTCGGCTTCTACCAGTTTTTCCATTCGTCTGTAAAGAATTCGCGTTAGTATTTTGCAGCTGTGACTTATTAAACTGATAGTTCGCAAGTAGTAGAACTGTGTCTGCAAAAACACAAGGATTATTAAACAATTTTTGCTGTCATTAATTACTAGCAATATAATTGACAGAGTAGATTGCTAATATTTGCTATAATGAATATCACATTTGCAAGAACGATCTCACTGAAGTAATTAAGTCCATCGAAACGCTTAGGAACTAACCTCTCATCTGACGAAAACGGTCTAGAGACGCAGTGGCAATTTCTTCAGATCTGTTGACAATGATATTTTGAGTTATCACTTTACTGAGTGACTGAAATGTAGTTCAGGTACCTGTGAACATAACAATGTGTTAGAATTCATTTTCTAAATACGAACAATTACGGTACTGTACGGCTACTTACATATTAATTACACTATTAATATTTTCACGGTTGTTTCTTTAATACAAAATTAAAGCCAACGGAAGAAAAAACGTAAAACATGCTTGCCAATGACAGGTTTGTTGAGATGCAATTTTCTGTGTTGACAGATGTAACTTTTTCATACGGTGGTAAGTCGCAGAAATCGCAGGAATCACAGAAATCGCAGAAGTAGCAGAAATCGTGGAAGTAGCAGAAATCGCAGAAATGGCAGTGGCGGAGGGATACACGACCTATGTTCCTTAACTGCGACTCTTAACTGCGACAAATCACAGTTAAGAATAACAGATACTGAAAAGTAGCATTTACAGAAATCACTGATATCGGAAAATCGCAGTTTAGCCCATCACTACGCAGCTGCAACAGATGGTCGTGACGTCAGTCTACAGGACACAACTCGTCCGTTACTGACCATATAATACTCTACCGGCTTACATTGCAGCCCACATACATTTTGAAGTAAAGCTGTTGATAGACAAATGGGCGATCACGCACTAGTTGCGACGTCACATAGTCATAAAAGAAATGACCATAAAAGTTGTTGGACTTAGATTAGATTAGATTTACTTTCATTCCAATTGATCCGTAGTGAGGAGGTCCTCCAGGATGTTGAACATGTCAGAAAAACAACAATACATGACAAATATTTACAACTAAAACAAATAAGCTAATGTACCATTCCACACGTCCCAAGTGGAATGATCGTCATTTTTTAATGAACACTAAGAGTCATTTTACAAACACTAATGCACTGAATTTAAAATAAAAAAGTTTTTTATTTATTTATAAGGTAATAAACATGTAATACAACTACTGTCCAATAAATCCTTTAGGCTTCTCTTAAACTGAATTTCATTGGTTTTTAAGCTTTTTATGGCTGCTGGCAAGTTATTGAAAATGTGTGTTCCTGAATAATGCACACCTTTTTGTACAAGACTAAGTGACTTTAAATCCTTGTGAAGATTATTCTTATTTCTAGTATTGATTCCATGAATTGAGCTGTTGGTTTGAAAAAGTGATATATTTTTAATGACAAATTTCATTAAGGAATAAACATATTGGGAAGCTGTAGTTAGTATCCCTAGTTCCCTAAACAGGCTTCTGCAGGATGCTCTTGAGTTCACACCACATATAATTCTTACTGCACGCTTTTGTGCCCGGAAAACTTTAGCTTGGCTTGATGAATTACCCCAAAAAATAATCCCATATGACATTATGGAATGAAAGTAAGCATAGTATGCCAGCTTTTTCATTTTTATATCCCCTATGTCTGACAAAATTCGCATTGCAAACAGAGATTTGTTAAGATGCTTTAGCAGTTCTGTGGTGTGCTCCTCCCAGTTGAATGTATTATCAAGCTGTAATCCCAAGAATTTAACACTGTCCACTTCTACTATCTTCTTGTCATCGTATGTTAGACATATACTCTTGGGACACCCCTTACAAGTTCTGAACTACATGTAGTGTGTTTTTTCAAAGTTTAGTGACAAAGAATTGGCTAGGAACCAGTGATTAATGTCCACAAATATTTTATTGGCTGATCTTTCTAAGACTACACTTGATTTGCTATTTATTGCAATGTTTGTATCATCGGCAAACAAAACAAACTTGGCATCTGGTAATGTTACTGATGAAAGGTCATTGATATACACAAGAAAAAGTAAGGGCCCCAAAATGGAACCTTGTGGGACCCCACATGTAATTAGTTCCCAGTTGGATGATGCCTGATAGTTTGATACATGTCTCTTTCCTAATAACACCCTTTGTTTCCTGCCAGAGATATAAGATTTGAACCATTTTGCAGCATTTCCTGTTACGCTATAATATTCTAGTTTACTTAAAAGTATATTGTGATTTACACAGTCAAATGCCTTTGACAGATAACAAAATATACCAGTTGCCTGCAATTTTTTGTCTAATGAGTTAAGCACATTTTCACTGTAAGTGTAGATAGCCTTCTCAATATCAGAACCTTTTAGAAATCCTAACTGTGACATTGACAGTATGTTATTTGAGATAAGATGGTTATAAAGACGACTGTACATTACTTTTTCGAAAATTTTTGAGAATGCTGGCAACAGTGAAATTGGACGGAAATTTGATGCTATTTCTTTATCTCCCTTCTTAAACAGTGGCTTAACTTCAGCATATTTCAACCATTCAGGAAATATTCCACTGATAAACGACTGGTTACACAGATAGCTTAATATGTTACTTAGCTCAGAATCACATTCTTTAATTAACTTTGTTGATATTTCATCATACCCACTAGATGTTTTTGATTTTAAAGATTTTATGATGGACATTATTTCTGTTGGGGTAGTGAGGGTCAAATTCATATTATGGAAGTTACTTGAAATGTCTGGTCTAAGGTAATCCATAGCAGCATCCACCGAACCTGACAACCCCATCTTTTCAGTAACAGTTATAAAATGTTTGTTAAAAAGTTCTGCAACACTATACACATCTGTCACCAATGTATCATTTACTCTTAATGCTATTTGTTCCTCTTCATGTCTGGTTCTACCGGTCTCCTCCTTCACTATATCCCATATTGTCTTTATTTTGTTATCTGATATGACTATCTTTTCCTTGTAATATATTTGCTTTGACATCCGTATTACAGTCTTTAATATTTTGCAGTATTTCTTATAATGTGCTATAGCATCAACATTGGAAATGTTTCGGATTGACAGATACAGTTTTCTTTTTGTTTTACAAGATACCCCTATTCCTCGAGTAATCCATGGCTTCTTTGTAGACTTTGCTCTAACCTTGGTAAGTTTTGGGGAAAAGCAGTGTTCGAATAAGGTAAGCACTTTATTAGCAAAAATGTTATATTTTTCATTCATGCCATGAGCACTGTAAACATCAGTCCGGTGAATGTCTCTGAGGAGTGTCCTAAAATAATCAATTTTTGGCTTACTGATTACCCTCTTGAGCTCAGATTTAACAGATTTTATATCCTGTTCAGTATTAACATTTAACAGAAGGAACTGCATGTCATGGTCTGAGAGGCTATTGACTATTGGTTTTGTAATATAATTTTGTTCATTGGACTTTTCTATAAATATATTATCAATGGCTGTTTGTGAGCAAGTGGCTATCCTAGTGGGGAACTTTACTGTGGGAATTAAGTTGAATGATAGTGTTACTAACTCAAATAAGTTCTTATTGGGAGAGTCTTTAAGGAAATCTACATTGAAATCACCAGCAACCACTATTTCTTTGTTTTTGGTTGTTAAATGGGCCAGTGCAGCTTCAAGGTGGTTTACAAACAGATTAAAGTTACCTGCAGGTGCTCGATATACACTTAATATTATGAAAGATTTTTTGTGAAAATCTAATTCTGTTGCACATGCTTCCATATGCTGTTCTAGGCAAAATTTATGAATATCTATGTTCTTAAATTTATGACAGTTCCTGATGAATGTGGCAACTCCTCCTTTCTCCATTTCTGATCTACAAAAGTGAGATGCTAACCTAAATCCTGTAACACTTAAAAGTTCTATACCAGTGGTCACATGATGTTCAGAGAGGCAGATTATGTCGGCTGGGTTTGAAGGCTCTAATTCATCTATGCAGATAGTTAATTCATTAATTTTATTTCTCAGTCCTCGAATATTTTGATGCAATAAAGATAAATGACATTTCACATTGACTGAGTTAAAATTGGGTGGAGTTAAAATATCTGCTGACAGTTGAAAATTCTTAGCCAATGGCTGTTTATGCTGATGTAATAAGCTGCAATTATGTTTTTTGATTTCTTTCTCAAACTGAAGGTTTGTCTCAGTTCTAACCTCTCTTAAAATTTGCTTTCTTTCTGTCCTCCCTACCCTAAAAAAGGGTCTTTTCTGAATCCTGTAACCACTGGTATTTTACCACTCATGACAGTGCCTCCCCCCTTTAACTTTCCTGCTATTTCCCCAGCCAATTTACCCTTCCCCTTCCTGTTGAGGTGAAGGCCATGCCTAGTATAATCCCACCTACTGAGAGAATCAACATGAACCACACCAATGTGTGACCCTGCACCCGACATGAGCAGCCGTTCCAGCTCCAAATTAACTGTCTTGACAGAAGAGTTCAAATGAGGTCGGTCATGGCGCCCAAGAACAGATACAAACTCAACACTGTATGCTTCGATGCTGATGCAATCTTCGCCAGGTCACACTCTATACTGTACCCAGGATCTCTGTCAATACTGTTACCTGCCCCACCCACTATAACCACGGTGTCTTCCTTAGTGAAATCTTTGCAAAGTGATCCTAAATCCTCTGTCACCTGCTCCAGACCAGCACTAGGTTTAAAAAAATTGGTGACCTGGTATTCTGATCCTAGTTCATCCTGCAAAAGTTGGCCAACACCTCTTCCATGGGAACTACCTAACAACAACACTTTCTTTCTCTTTACTGATTTCCCTACATTCTTACTTTTCAATTTGCTGCTGAAAGTTTGTTGTGCCCTGTCTACACCTGCAACTGCTTGAGGCTCACCAGCTCCTAACTGAAGCAACAGGTCAAATCTATTTTCCACATCCACCATAAAGCTGTCAGACAATGTTCTAGGCCTGTTCCTCCTGTTGCCTGTTGCCACTTCCCACCTTTCTTTACCCTTCTCCCTCCTTAACCTGTCAAGATCTCCCCTGGCCTTGTCTAACTCAGCCTGAAGGGCGGCAATTTTCCCCTCCTGTTCCAGTATCTTCCTATCTCTACTACAAATCCTACAAAACCACTGATGAGTCTCATTTACTTCCCCTATTCCCACGCCACTACAGTCACCCACATGGAAAAAAATACAGCACCCATCACACCAAAGCCCCGACCTAACAATTCTATGGCAAGTCAAGCACTTTTCACTCATGGTAAACATAATAGTTTATTAAGAATAAGTCAGTTAAATTACAGATAAATTATAATCAAGAAAATTTACCTTCAGCGAGTCCAAGACATCTTTGATTACTTGACGTTGTTTCTGCTCATCCTGTATCCAAATATTATGCAGATCCACTTTAGGGCAGATATGGAAGAAGGTTTTGGTCACTGAATACAATTTTATTACGAAAATCAGTCTGCAGTTTATTAAACATTTCTACACTAAACTAGGCTCATTTTCTTTGTCACATTCTCTTAAAGCTAGCAGCAGTTCCAGTTTATAGAGTTTAAATGACAGGAATTTCAGTAATTCCTGCGACACTGTAACACTAGGCATATTCAATCCTACGTTTGCACGTCTTGTTGATTTACCTGGGCTACAAATGTAAGACTTCTGAACTTGGTCAATTGCTGTGTCAGAGACTGCTGACTGACCTGGACTCAGCATCCTATGTGATACACTGCCAGTTTCGATGAAATGATTGTATCAACTAATAACAGTTTGTTTTTGAGGTGGTGGCTTGTAAAATTTAGTCATGAATTCTGTCTGAACTGTAATAGTAGTAGGTCTGGATTCATGAAACCATAAACAACATTGCACATGCCACCTAACAATGTTAGGCAGGAATAAAACTTGAAGATACACTGCATTCAGTGCTGTATCAAACATTTCTATAAGTTACTTTCCTTTTCTCAATTAGAAGTTACTTTTGTATAATTAATTTATAAAAACCCAGTACATCATCATAGCATCAGATACACTCCTGGAAATGGAAAAAAGAACACATTGACACCGGTGTGTCAGACCCACCATACTTGCTCCGGACCCTGCGAGAGGGCTGTACAAGCAATGATCACACGCACGGCACAGTGGACACACCAGGAACCGCGGTGTTGGCCGTCGAATGGCGCTAGCTGCGCAGCATTTGTGCACCACCGCCGTCAGTGTCAGCCAGTTTGCCGTGGCATACGGAGCTCCATCGCAGTCTTTAACACTGGTAGCGTGCCGCGACAGCGTGGACGTGAACCGTATGTGCAGTTGACGGACTTTGAGCGAGGGCGTATAGTGGGCACGCGGGAGGCCGGGTGGACGTACCGCCAAATTGCTCAACACGTGGGGCGTGAGGTCTCCACAGTACATCGATGTTGTCGCCAGTGGTCGGCGGAAGGTGCACGTGCCCGTCGACCTGGGACCGGACCGCAGCGACGCACGGATGCACGCCAAGACCGTAGGATCCTACGCAGTGCCGTAGGGGACCGCACCGCCACTTCCCAGCAAATTAGGGACACTGTTGCTCCTGGGGTATCGGCGAGGACCATTCGCAACCGTCTCCATGAAGCTGGGCTACGGTCCCGCACACCGTTAGGCCATCTTCCGCTCACGCCCCAACATCGTGCAGCCCGCCTCCAGTGGTGTCACGACAGGCGTGAATGGAGGGACGAATGGAGACGTGTCGTCTTCAGCGATGAGAGTTGCTTCTGCCTTGGTGCCAATGATGGTCATATGCGTGTTTGGCGCCGTGCAGGTGAGTGCCACAATCAGGACTGCATACGACCGAGGCACACAGGGCCAACACCCGGCATCATGGTGTGGGGAGCGATCTCCTACACTGGCCGTACACCACTGGTGATTGTCGAGGGGACACTGAATAGTGCATGGTACATCCAAACCGTCATCGAACCCATCGTTCTACCATTCCTAGACTGGCAAGGGAACTTGCTGTTCCAACAGGACAATGCACGTCCGCATGTATCCCGTGCCACCCAACGTGCTCTAGAAGGTGTAAGTCAACTACCCTGGCCAGCAAGATCTCCAGATCTGTCCCCCATTGAGCATGTTTGGGACTGGATGAAGCGTCGTCTCATGCGGTCTGCACGTCCAGCACGAACGCTGGTCCAACTGAGGCGCCAGGTGGAAATGGCATGGCAAGCCGTTCCACAGGACTACATCCAGCATCTCTACGATCGTCTCCATGGGAGAATAGCAGCCTGCATTGCTGCGAAAGGTGGATATACACTGTACTAGTGCCGACATTGTGCATGCTCTGTTGCCTGTGTCTATGTGCCTGTGGTTCTGTCAGTGTGATCATGTGATCTGACCCCGGGAATGTGTCAATAAAGTTTCCCCTTCCTGGGACAATGAATTCACGGTATTCTTATTTCAATTTCCAGGAGTGTATATTCATAGTGCCCAAAAATGTTATCCTCTAACACCCTAATTGTATAACACTCTGCATGTAATTCATATACCTCACTCACGACGACACCATATAATTTTACTCAGAAAATTCATTACACTGCGACTGTTTTTCAAGCATCTTATTATATTTGTATTTGGATCTGACAATAATTCTCCAATAAGCTTTTTCTCCCAATGACAAGCTCAGGTGCACAACCGACATAGATTGCAAAAGTTAACCATATATTTTTTATTTCATATTGTGACTTTTCCACTCACTGCAACACTGTATCATTTAGTATTTTTTCAAAAAAATATTTGCTCTCTCTCTCTCTCTCTCTCTCTCTCTGTATCAGTAATTCATAGTTGTATATGTTCCATTAATTTTAAGAATGCAATTATACAGCATAATAAAAACTTTGTATTGACAAATAGAATCATGAGTTTATCATGTTTGATAAACCTTCAAAATTCTTCTAGTAATGTCATAAATGGAAAATTTCTTTACAGGAGATATGGTTTCATTTCCTGGCAGTGCCTCAACATGAACAGTAACTCTGTATTACCTCCAACATTCCTAGCTATTCTCAAATTGTATAATTTACACTTCAATATAATTTAATTTACACTTCAATATAATTTATGTTATCTCTATGAGATCAATACATTAACCTCTGACATTAATGAGCTTACTACTTAATTCTGTAAACGACAAAGAAGAATCATGAGTTTATTATGTTTGATAAACCTTCAAAATTCTTCTAGTAATGTCATAAATGGAAAATTTCTTTACAGTAGATATGGTTTCATTTCCTGGCAGTACCTCAACATGAACAGTAACTCTGTATTACCTCCAACATTCCTAGCTATTCTCAAATTGTATAATTTGCACTTCAATATAATTTATGTTATCTCTATGAGATCAATACATTAACCTCTGACATAAATGAGCTTACTACTTAATTCTGTAAACGACAAAGAAGAAGATAGGATTACAGTCAAAAATATTCTGTAAAAGGTAAATGGACGAGTCAGAGAAAAGCATGCATATAGAAGCTGAAGTCTGAAACAATACTACAAGAGCATAGTTTTGCCATACCTGTGTCATACAAAGTTGTTGTGACCCTCGTGAGGGTACCATTGCTACACTGTCTCAGTTTCACATTCCAATTTTCATTTATTCCAAGCATAAAGCAGCTGCGCAAGTAGTGGGGGCTTTGTGGAAGAGACTAGGCAGTTTTTATTAGGTTAGAGGGTCACACAGACAGGGCTTCAGTTTCAAAGAGTACAGGATGAGTACAAGCACGAGAAGACAGTAGACATAGTAACAATCAATATTGCGGTGTAAACTGTCATAGCTGTGTTGGAAAAGAAACAGAAAGCAATGAATCTCAAATCATTGTAGGTACAGGAAGCTGGAAATAAATTCAACTGAAAATTTTACAAAATATGTAACGGTGTTCAGAAAGGATATGTTAAATACAGTGGTGGCATAGTTTAGCTTGAAGTAAAATTGAAGAAAGTAGTTCCTGTGATTTAGTATGGGTAGAGGTTTACTTGACAACTGGAATTCATTCCTCTCCCCCACCCCCACCCCTTCAGATGATGCAGTGCTGAACAATTCAAAGAAAACTTGAGTGTCATTTCAAACTGATACCCCACTTGTACAATTATAGTTGGTGGTGACTTCAATCTGCCCTTGATATGTGGAGGAAAGTACTGTTTAAAGTCGGTGGTAGGCATGGAATCTAGTTTGAGACTGTACTGAACGTCTTCTCAGAAAATTATTTTGAACAACTAGTTCAGAAGCTCACTCAAAGAGTAAATGGTTGCAAAAACATACTTGATCTCTTAGCAACAAATGCTCATGACCAAATAAGGAGCATCAGGACAGATAGAGGGATTGATGACCACAAGGTTTTTGTAGCTATAGTGGATGCCATAACATCCCAAATCAACAGAAATATACCCAAAGTATGTCTTTTTAAAAATGTAGATAAAAATTTGATTGAAACCTTTCTAAGAGATAGTCTATGCTCCTTTTGACCTGGCTATGTAAGCACAGACCATATGTTGTTTACATTCAAAGAAATAGTATTGACACAAAGATATATACCAAATAATTTGAAAAGAAGTGGTACTGATCCCCCATGCAACGCAGAACAGGTCAGAAAACTATTGCAGAAGCGACGAAAAAAAGAATGCCAAATTTAAAAGAAAGCAAAATCCCCAAAACTGGCGAAGCTTGAAGTTTAGTGTGAACTTCAATGTGAGATGCTTTTAGTAGTTTCCACAGCAAAACTTTCTCGAAATCTTCCTTGAAACCCAAAGAGATTCTGGTCATACGTAAAGTACAACAATGCCAAAACATGATCAATACCTTCAGTGCGCAATAACAATGGTGATATTACAGATGACAGCACCCCTAAAGCAGAGCTGCTAAACACAGTTTTCCAAAATTCCTTCACAAAAGAAGGCGAATTCAAATCACAAACAACTGCCTACATGAGTAACTTAGAAAGAGGTATCCTTGGTGTAGTGAAACGGCTTAAACCATTTCAGAAGAGCAAGGCTTCTGGTCCTGATTGTATACCAGTCAGGTTTCTTTCACAGTATGTCGATGCAGTAGCCCCTTACTTTGCAATCATACACAACTGCTCACTTCTAGAAAGATCTCTACCCAGAGACTGGAGAGTTACACAAGTCACACAAATACCCAATTTAAAAAAAAAATAGGAATAATCTGCTGAATTACAGACCAGTATCACTAAAGTCGATTTGCAGTGCAATAGAATTTTGGAACATATACTGTGCTCGAACAGTATGAATCACCTCAACGAAAACGATTTCTTGACAAATAGCCAGCACAGATTCAGAAACTATCATTCTTGTGAAACACAACTAGCTCTTTATTCTTAGAAAGTAATGAATGATACTGGCAGGGGCTGTCATATCGATCCCATATTTTAAGATTTCTGGAAAGCTTTTGACACCCTTCCTTACAAACGACTTTTGATTGAATTGTGTGCCTATCGAGTATGTGCGACTGGATTTGCGATTTCCTGTCAGGAAGGTCACAGTTCATATAACTGATGGAAAGTCATCAAGTAAAACAGAAGTAATATCTGGCATTCCCCAAGGAAGTGTTATGCCGTAGGCCCTCTGTTGTTCCTAATCTACATAAATGATTTAGGAAACAATCTGGGTAGTCCTCTTAGATTTTTCGCAGATGTTCCTGTCATGTAATGTCATCAGATGATCAAAATGAATTGCAAAATCATTTAGGCAAGGTATCTGTATGGTGCAAAAAGTGGCAGTTGACTCTAAAATGTGAAGTCATCCTCATAAGCACTAAATTGGATCCACTAAACTTCTCTAACATGATGTTGTTGTTGTTGTTGTTGTTGTTGTCGTTGTCGTCTTCAGTCCTGAGACTGGTTTGACGCAGCTCTCCATGCTACTCTATCCTGTGCAAGCTTCTTCATCTCCCAGTACTTACTGCAACCTACATCCTTCTGACTCTGCCTAGTGTATTCATCTCTTGGTCTCCCTAACATGATAAATCACAAAAACATACAGGCTCTAAACTCAAATAATACTTAGGGATTACAATTACGAATAACTTAAACTGGAATGATCACATAGCTAATGATGTGAGGAAAGAAAACCGAAGACTGCTATTTACTAGCAGAACACTTAGAAAATGTAACAGGTTTACTAAAGACACTACTTATCTATGTTTATCCACCCTCTTCTGCAGTATTGCTGTGCAGCCTGGGATCCACATCAGACAGGATTGATGGAAGACATCGAAAAATTTCAGAGGGGGCAGCTTATTTTGTATTATCGCGAAAGAAGAGAAAGAGTTCCACAATATGATACACGAATTGGGGTGGCAGTCATTAAAACAAAGGTGTTTTTCACTGTGGTAGTACCTTCTCATGAAATTTCAATTGCCAACTTTCTCCTCAGAGTGTGAAAATATTTTGTTGGCACCCGCCATCATAAAAGAGAAATCAAAGCTCGCATGGAAAAATTTAAGAGTTTATTTTTCCTGCACACAGTTTGAGACTGGAACGGTAGAGAAGCAGCTTGAAAGTGGTTCGGTGAACCCTCTGCCATGCACTTAGTTGTGAGTTGCAGAGTAATCGTGTAGATGTACATGATGTCACTGATTCGTTAGTTAGCCCTAGTTGTATCAATTCACAGTTCTGTAATTTTGTCACATATTGCCTATAATAATACGTAGACTTCCTCCTCTTTGGATTTCTTGTTAACTCTGTACCAGATCATATTATTAGTAGAACTGATAACACATGTACCTCCCGACATTCCAACTTGCATATTTGTTAAAGTATTCCTGAATCTAGAATCTTTGCAGTAACTTGCTGTAGAAATAGTTTTATTATTACAGTTCCTGTCATCATAAAGTTAAAACTGTTGACTTCCTTCCACACATTTTCCATGTATAGTTCTGCTTTTAATTCAATTTTGCTTGTAATTATTGTTCTTCTTATGAACTGATCAACATAATTTGAAAAACTGGTGTCTTTTACTACAGGTAAGTTTATGGTTATGAAATAGTGTTCCACAGGTTTCCTGAACAAAAGATTGCTAATGTATGTTTCAGTTGTATATTCTGCAATTTCATTAAATTTTATCACAGGTAAGATTATTGCTGGTGAAGCTGGTTCTACTTGTGTTTCATATACAACAAGAATATTACAGTCTGTTTCAGTTGGCTGTCCCCTTTAACAACAGGTCTGCTCGTAGCATCTTTTACAGTATTGCCCAAGGAAGTTCTTGTGCCTTCACTGTGTCCCGTACTTTCTCATAAATGATGATGGTCGCAATTGAGAAGATATAAAATGTCGACTGGCAATGGCAAGGAAAGTGTTTCTGAAGAAGAGAAATTTGTTAACGTCGAGTATTGATTTAAGTGTCAGGAAGTCGTTTCTGAAAGTATTTGTATGGACTGTAGCCATATATGGAAGTGAAACATGGACGATGAATGACATAACTAATGATGAAGTATTAAATAGAATTGGGAAGAAGAGGAGTTTGTGGCACAACTTGACAAAAAGAAGGGACCGGTTAGTAGGGCATGTTCTGAGGCATCAAGGGATCACAAATTTAGCATTGGAGAGCAGCGTGGAGGGTAAAAATTGTAGAGGGAGACCAAGAGATGAATACACTAAGCAGATTCAAAAGGATGTAGGTTGCAGTAAGTACTGGGAGATGAAGAAACTTGCACAGGATAGGGTAGCATGGAGAGCTGCATCAAACCAGTCTCAGGACTGAAGACTACAACAACAACAACACGGGGTAGAATTTGCCGGCACTTTACAAAACGAAACTCGGGGGAAAAGACACGTTTTGGAAATATCTTTGATGTGCAGCAACTTGTACGCTGGGTACTTTCGTATTACGAAAGTATACATTGGAATTCCACCAAACACCGCATGTTACTTTCCGAATCACTGAAATCGAGATTGCGATGCACTTTTGTAAGCCAGTCATAGCTCATGTCACGTGATCTCGCCAGCCGATGGCAGCGGATATTAAGAGCATAGGACACGTGATGTAGTCAGCCAACAGCAACATCACTGTTAAGTAGCATGAACAAACAAACAGGGAAAGTTAGTAGTTTAAATTAATATACATAGTGTTGCTAAAATAAAAGCAAATCTTTCAAATATAATGTTGGTCTCTAAGGTTAATAAGCTGCTAGAGAAGCTAAGCTTTGCCATATAATGTTGATCTTTTTTGTGCATTACACTTAAGATACATCACATAAATGTGCCAGTAAAATTTTTAATAATGACATAAATGTCCGATCTTAAGGGTTCGAAATTCTTCTAAATGGCTCTTCATCAAAGAGTTGATTTTTAAATGAGAGTCAAACGCTCTGTCATTTAATAAATTCATGGTACATTCTCGCACATAGTTCAACTTACGTAAAAGGATATTTACTTTGAAAGTAACGCTTTCCAAACCACCATTCGCAATATTTTCCCGCGACCTGTTAGAAATAGGTTCGTTTCAGCAGTTGCGAGAGAGCGCAGATAACAAGCGACACCGCGCTTGTGCAGCTGTGATGACGTAGGAAGCTCGTATGTACGTACGTGTAAAATATTAAAAGATCATACATTATGTCTTAAAAGAAAGACGACATCAGAAGAGACTCCAAGAGCATCGGAATTTCGTGAACCATACGAAACTGTGCACATTTAAAGTTCATACTTAAAGTGCACATTCGTATGTCCAGATTCCCAATGAAGTAGACCTCAGGCCTTCAGGTCGACTGTTTATCTACCATTTATTGGGAATATTTCTTCACAGATAGGCAGAATATTGAGAAAGTATCAAGTGAGAGTCATCTTTCGCCCTCCTTCCAAAATTTCATCACTGGTGGGATCCGTTAAAGACGACCTGGGCCTGCGTAAACCAGGTGTTTACAAAATTCCGTGTGAATGCGGCAAATCATATATAGGGCAAACAACACGAACTGTGCAGGAACGCATTGTGGAACACCAACGGCATACTCGCCTTCTCCAACCCACCAAGTCCGCAATCGCCGAACATTGTATTTCCACAGACCATTCCATGAATTACAACGACACAAAAATTTTGGCCCATACATCAAACTTTTGGAGCTCGATTATCAATGAATCTGTGGAAATAAGATTGTCTGACAACGAGACTCTCATCAATCGAGATAGCGGTTATCAGCTGAACTCTGCTTGGAATCCTGTTATAGAGAAACTTCGTAGTCGACGTAGTTATCTGCATAAAGATGGAAATCGACTTGACAACCGATACGCCAGGCTTTCGCAGTGGAGGGCGCGAGGCGCAGCGCACGGAGCCGTTATGAACTCGCACGCTGAGCAGCGCATGCGCAATGTCACCTCAGAAGGCTTTAAATAGCGGAGCTCAGCGAGTACTCGCCAGTACTACTACAGTGGCATTCACATGAAGATGGCCAGAAGACTCTGCGCCGAAATATCGTGGCCGGAAGTTACTGATATCCGGCAGTTCTCCCGTGTTTTTATGGAACAAGTAGACCTCGACCTGATATAAAGCTTTTCAGTGTGGTTTTCGGGATGTAAATTTACTTGGAGCACCAGTACTGTATTATATCATGTTTGGTTCTTTATTATGGCAAAATGCCATGGTGCTAGAAGATGAAAACGTGCACTTGAAGTGTAGCGAACAGTTGAAACTAGTCAATACTGTGCAATTAAACATTTCGTTTCAAATACATTGACTGCCTCTGCGGAAAAAGTTTATAAAAGTCAAAATTTCTTTAGCAAACAGACAAAACTAACTTCACTGTTCCGCAAGGCGATTAATGCTTGACTGTCAGAGAAGTGAAAATAAAATCTGGAACTAATGACATATTTTCGTCTTCCGTAATTATGTGAATGCATTTTAATTCACTTGATAGCTCCCTGCCACAGATGTCTGTTTTGCTTTCATTTGACGTGAGAGTAAACGAGGGGGAAACAGTAAAATCACTAAATGTAAACACGGGTCACGTGGAGACTACCCACTATAACTCAGACGGCTCTGCGCACCAGCCCCGGATCGACGATATTTGCGAACCGGGTCAATACTACAAAAAAATCGAATTTTCAAAAATATGTTCATCTTGTAGCGCACATCTTTCTGAAAAGTCTGAAACATAAAATATATGTGTTCGAGGAAATGTTAAAACATATTATTTGGTCTTAAGTGTGCCAAAGTGCAGTGCCACTCCTCTTCATAAAGCATTCTTCTACCGCACGTCACTGTATTTCGCTCTGTGGAATTGAAACGTGTATATTTTGTAATGGATGCCGTCAAACTATATTCAGGACAGTGGAAATGGAAATGTCCTGTGGTGCCTCTCTTGCTCCCTGTCGGTCGGTTTGACAGCCTGCCCCTCTTTTTTTTAAAAAAAAATCTAGCAGTTAATAGCGAATGGGATTATTTGTAATCGGGAGAACAAGAGCTCTTCAGAAAATTTGCTCTCATTATTGCCTATTAACTAATAACTTGCTGTTTTGTGTGATATAAAATTAAATATATGATACATAAAACCAATAAAGACAAGAGATAACAAGAAATTACACATTTCTTCAGTCCTTAGCTCCTAGCATTTTTTTCTCTTTAATCTTGCTACAGCTTTACATGGCTTGCTTTCCTTTCAGCGGAAGAATCTAGTACCTCATCAAAGTTCGTCAAACATTTTGCTACATGAAAAATCGAAATGTCGTTATCTAATACTGAAAAAGCTGTTAACACAAATATTAACCAAGACTGGTGTGGTTTCTCGATCGGATTACGTCTATTTTGTCACTGTCTGCTAGATAAAACAAAATACGCCTTTCTAATATCGCAGCAATTTTGTAACACACACCAAATAAACGAGACTGTTTTGGCACAAATGGCCATTTTTATAACAAGACAGAATATAATTCACGAAGTACCAAATCACATGCATGTTAGGCCTACTACAAACAAAAAGCTTTATGTTAGGAAATAGTTTCTGATTTCATTCATACGCATCAGTTTGTCAAGCATGAGACCGAAAAGCAGTATTACGAAATTTTTATATAAATTTGGAATCGTCTTATCCTTCCATAATTTGTGTGATGTCCCCGTTTCTTCTCCTTCCTCGTTCTAACAAACAATCTTGTCATCACCTATTTTGTAGCTATTCCTGCCATTGTCAAAATTTGTTCGCCGATTAACTTCACTAACCCTACCAGAATCACCGGTTTAGTTATCCCGCGACTATTTTCCGGTTAGGCGCTATTACGTGCTCGTACAACACGTTTTCCGCGTTGCTTCCGAAATAGAACTGAAGCGGCTGCTAGCCGGGGACTGTACAACTGGTCCTTACTAGTATAGCGACCTGGCAAAAAATTTTCTGTCAAAATTTCATTTTCTTGGAGACACCGAGAAGATAATACGTAATCTTTCTCACCTGTTATTCTTGTTAGTCGTTTATTTCCATTCTGGTAGTCTGAATCTATAGATTTTGCTAGTAATTATAACAACGCTGATCATTCGCAAACCCAATTAGGCACTTAATCAGTCAGCGATTGGCATTCATCCGTTCGGCTTTAGTCCGCTCAGCTCGTATAGCCCCGTCCCCTTCTGTCTCCGGAAAGTTTATTTCTAGATGCGACGAGGATTCTTCTGACAGAGACATCACGCATTCAAAAATCAACTTATAATTCATTCAGAAATCAGCTTAAAATGTGTTCAAAAATGTTCAAAAACCAACAGGGAAGCGTTTCAAAATCATATGAATAATCGATAGACAAACGTGCGCCGGATGCTAGGCGCTTTGTGAAACAAGTTCTTTACCTATAGAATATGAATTTGGCGCCCCCCTTTCCCGGTAGCATCTAGCTGTACAGCCAACAGCTACATTCCTGTAGCCTGAAGGGGGAGAATCTGCAACTCAAACGCGACTCAACTGCGCATGCGCACGAGCCCGTTTGTAACTCTAAAACGAATCTAATGTAAACAGTTGTGACTTCACGCTCATCGGAGGGAATTTGTTGATATGAAGCATTGCATAGTCTTCCTAAATAGAGCCTTTGACACATTTGCTGTTGGCAGACGCTTGCATGAGCACTGTGTGTCGTTGTATATAGCGCATTTCCTTTGCAATTTTAAGTTATTTTCGTTTTTTGCTATCGTTTATGTTTTATTGTTTAAGTATTATTCTGCAGTAGCGGGATAAAGTAATATCCTTTGTTAGAGTATCGGTTCTTACCAGTCAAAATGACAAAAATGTAACTGTAAACTAAAACAATGAAAAACTCCCTGGTTTTTCCCAGTTTTCTCCCGGATGAAAAAATTCCCGGGTTTTTCCCGGATCTCCCAGTTTTCCCGGGGCGTATACACTCTGATGATGCAGAATTGTTTCCTGCGCCTCAGTGTTTATTACATATCCCTTCAACTATGTGTTGTACAACGATATATTTGTGTAGGTACAGTCAGTAGCATACGTGGATACTGCCTACAAAATACGTTGTGAACAGAGTTAGTGGCAAAGAAGTAATAAATTTAAACATCATATAGTGGCAGTTTTTCACACATCAAAGTGCCTGTGATGTCATACCACCTGAACTATGATAGGTAATTGCTTTCTATCCCCAAGTGATTGTTACCTGACAGTAAGGGATATGCTTACTAACAAGGGAACATCCCCATCGCACCCCCCTCAGATTTAGTTATAAGTTGGCACAGTGGATAGACCTTGAAAAACTGAACACAGATCGATCGAGAAAACAGGAAGAAGTTGTGTGAAACTATGAAAAAATATACAAACTGGGTCGTCCATGCGTAAGATATGCAATATTAAGGGCACTGTGAGGCGAGGAGCTCCGTGGTCCTGTCAGCTGCGGAATGAGAGGTCCTTGGTTCAAGTCTTCCCCTGACCGAAAATTTTAACTTTTTATTTTCAGTTTATGTGAAAAACTCTTATGTTTTCATCACTTTTTTTGGAGTGATTATTACATCCACAAGAAAACCTAAATCGGGCAAGATAGAAGAAACTTTTCACCCATTCGCCAAGTGTACTAGTTAGGTGGGTCGACAACATATTCCTGTCATGTGACGCACATGCTGTCACCAGTGTCGTATACAAAATATCAGACGTGTTTTCCTGTGGAGGAATCGGTTGACCTATGACCTTGCGATCAAATGTTTTCAGTTCCCATTGGAGAGGCACGTCCTTTCGTCAACTAATCACACGGTTTTGCGGTGCGGTCGCAAAACACAGACACTAAACTTATTACAGTGAACAGAGACGTCAATGAATGAACGGACAGATCATAACTTTGCGAAAATAAAGAAAGCAAAATTTTCGGTGGAGGGCGGATTTGAACCAAGGACCTTGCGTTCGCACAGCTGTTCGCGCTAACCACGGGACCACGGCGCTCCTCGCCTCTCATTGCCCTTTATATTGTCTATCTTACGCATGGACGACCCAGTTTGTATATTTTGCTTATTTTTTCATAGTTCCACACAACTTCTTCCTGTTTTCTCGATTGATCTGTGTTCAGTTTTTCAAGGCCTATCCATTGTGCCAACTTATAAGTAAATCTGAGGGGGGTGCGATGGGGATGTTCCCTTGTAAGTTTGAAAAGTCCGTGCAAAAATAAAAACTACTTACGTGTTTGGGGTAAACCGTTTTTATTTTTCGACATAGTCTCCTTTTAGGCTTATACAGGGTGTTACAAAAAAGTACGGCCAAACTTTCAGGAAACATTCCTCACACACAAAGAAAGAAAATATGTTATGTGGACATGTGTCCGGAAACGCTTACTTTCCATGTTAGAGCTCATTTTATTACTTCTCTTCAAATCACATTAATCATGGAATGGAAACACACAGTAACAGAACGCACCAGCGTGACTTCAAACACTTTGTTACAGGAAATGTTCAAAATGTCCTCCATTAGCGAGGATACATGCATCCACCCTCCGTCGCATGGAATCCCTGATGCGCTGATGCAGCCCTGGAGAATGGCGTATTGTATCACAGCCGTCTACAATACGAGCACGGAGAGTCTCTACATTTGGTACCGGGGTTGTGCAGACAAGAGCTTTCAAATGCCCCCATAAATGAAAGTCAAGAGGGTTGAGGTCAGGAGAGCGTGGAGGCCATGGAATTGGTCCGCCTCTACCAATCCATCGATCGCCGAATCTGTTGTTGAGAAGCGTACGAATACTTCGACTGAAATGTGCAGGAGCTCCATCATGCATGAACCACATGTTGTGTCGTACTTGTAAAGGCACATGTTCTAGCAGCACAGGTAGAGTATACCGTATGAAATCATGATAACGTGCTCCATTGAGCGGAGGTGGAAGAACATGGGGCCCAATCAAGACATCACCAACAATGCCTGCCCAAACGTTCACAGAAAATCTGTGTTGATGACGTGATTGCACAATTGCGTGCGGATTCTCGTCAGCCCACACATGTTGATTGTGAAAATTCACAATTTGATCACGGTGGAATAAAGCCTCATCCGTAAAGAGAACATTTGCACTGAAATGAGGATGGACTCATTGCTGGATGAACCATTCGCAGAAGTGTACCCGTGGAGGCCAATCAGCTGCTGATAGTGCCTGCACACGCTGTACATGGTACGGAAACAACTGGTTCTCCCGTAGCACTCTCCATACACTGACGTGGTCAACGCTACCTATCTCTCTGACGTCGATCTGTTGTAGAATTTTAGAACATGTCTTTTGCTCGAGTATCATGTCGTTTTTGGAAACTCAGAATCTACTATGTAGGAATCAACATGGATTCCGGAAACAGCGATCGTGTGAAACCCAACTCGCATTATTTGTTCATGAAACCCAGAAAATATTAGATACAGGCTCCCAGGTAGATGCCATTTTCCTTGACTTCCGGAAGGCGTTCGATACAGTTCCGCACTGTCGTCTGATAAACAAAGTAAGAGCCTACGGAATATCAGACCAGCTGTGTGGCTGGATTGAAGAGTTTTTAGCAAACAGAACACAGCATGTTGTTCTCAATGGAGAGACATCTACAGACGTTAAAGTAACCTCTGGCGTGCCACAGGGGAGTGTTATGGGACCATTGCTTTTCACAATATATATAAATGACCTAGTAGATAGTGTCGGAAGTTCCATGCGGCTTTTCGCGGATGATGCTGTAGTATACAGAGAAGTTGCAGCATTAGAAAATTGTAGCGAAATGCAGGAAGATCTGCAGCGGATAGGCACTTGGTGCAGGGAGTGGCAACTGACCCTTAACATAGACAAATGTAATGTATTGCGAATACATAGAAAGAAGGATCCTTTATTGTATGATTATATGATAGCGGAACAAACACTGGTAGCAGTTACTTCTGTAAAATATCTGGGAGTATGCGTGCGGAACGATTTGAAGTGGAATGATCATATAAAATTAATTGTTGGTAAGGCGGGTACCAGGTTGAGATTCATTGGGAGAGTCCTTAGAAAATGTAGTCCATCAACAAAGGAGGTGGCTTACAAAACACTCGTTCGACCTATACTTGAGTATTGCTCATCAGTGTGGGATCCGTACCAGATCGGGTTGACGGAGGAGATAGAGAAGATCCAAAGAAGAGCGGCGCGTTTCGTCACAGGGTTATTTGGTAACCGTGATAGCGTTACGGAGATGTTTAACAAACTCAAGTGGCAGACTCTGCAAGAGAGGCGCTCTGCATCGCGGTGTAGCTTGCTCGCCAGGTTTCGAGAGGGTGCGTTTCTGGATGAGGTATCGAATATATTGCTTCCCCCTACTTATACCTCCCGAGGAGATCACGAATGTAAAATTAGAGAGATTAGAGCGCGCACAGAGGCTTTCAGACAGTCGTTCTTCCCGCGAACCATACGCGACTGGAACAGGAAAGGGAGATAATGACAGTGGCACGTAAAGTGCCCTCCGCCACACACCGTTGGGTGGCTTGCGGAGTATAAATGTAGATGTAGATGTAGATGTACAGCAGCAACTTCTCTGACGCTGACATTAGGGTTATCGTCAACTGCACGAAGAATTGCCTCGTCCATTGCAGGTGTCCTCGTCGTTCTAGGTCTTTCCCAGTCGCGAGTCATAGGCTGGAATGTTCCGTGCTCACTAAGACGCCGATCAATTGCTTCGAACGTCTTCCTGTCGGGACACCTTCCTTCTGGAAATCTGTCTCGATACAAACGTACCGCGCCACGGCTATTGCCCTGTGCTAATCCATACATCAAATGGGCATCTGCCAACTCCGCATTTGTTAACATTGCACTGACTGCAAAACCACGTTCGTGATGAACACTAACCTGTTGATGCTACATACTGATGTGCTTGATGCTAGTACTGTAGAGGAATGAGTCGCATGTCAACACAAGCACCGAAGTCAACATTACCTTCCTTCAATTGGGCCAACTGGCGGTGAGTCGAGGAAGTACAGTACATACTGACGAAACTAAAATGAGCTCTAACATGGAAATTAAGTGTTTCAGGACACATGTCCACATAACATCTTTTCTTTATTTGTGTGTGAGGAATGTTTCCTGAAAGTTTGGCTGTACCTTTTTGTCACACCCTGTATACTTCGTCCAATGCGGTTCTAATTTGTTGATCCCTTCTGAATAATAGGAGTCGGCCAAGTCTGCAAAATAGTTATTAGTTGCTGCAGTCACCTCCTCGTTTGAATAAAATCTTTGTCCTTCCAGCCATTTCTACAAATTGAGGAACAAATAGTAGTCCGAGGGAGCCAATAAGTCTGGAGAATAGAGGGGATGTGAAACGAGTTGGAATCCTATTTCGAATAATTTTGCAACCACAACTGCTGAGGTGTGTGCTGGTGCATTGTCGTGATGGAAAAGGACTTTTTTGCGGTCCAATAGCCGGCGTTTTTCTTGCAGCTCGGATTTCAAACGGCCCAATAACGATGAATAATATGCACCTGTAATAGTTTTACCATTTTCCAGATAGTCGATGAGGATTATCCCTTGCGAATCCCAAAAGAGAGTCGCCAAAACCTTTCCAGCCGAAGGAATGGACTTTTCCTTTTTTGGTGCAGATTCTCCCGTGGTAACCCATTGTTTAGATTGTTGTTATGTATCCATGTTTCATCCACAGTGACGAAACAATGCTTAAAGTCCTGCAGATTCTTCCTGAACAGCTGCAAACCAACCTTGCAACACTTCACACGGTTCCGTTTTTGGTCTAGCATGAGCAATCGCAGAACCAATCTTGCGGATAGCTTCCTCAGGTCCAAATGTTTATGCAAAATATTATGTACTCATTCATTCGAGATGCCCACAGCACTAGCACTCTCAAGCACCTAAACTCTTCTGTCATCCATCACCATATCATGGCTTTTATCAATGATTTCTGGAGCTGTAACCTCCACAGGGCGTCCAGAACGTTCAGCGTCCCTTGTGCTCATATGGCCACTCTAAAAATTTTGAAACCACTTATAAAATGTTCTATACGTAGGTGCAGAGTCACCATAATGTTTATGAAGCTTGTCTTTAATCTCCTGAGGCGTTTTGCCTTTCATAAAATAATGTTTAATCACCACACGAAATTCTTTTTCGTCCATTTTTTGACAATCACTCAACTTCCTTGATTCAAACAAATGCCAAACACAAAGAAATAGACCAATATGATTGAAACCCGGCGTGAGTTCTTTCCAAAGATGCTACTAACTAAACGTGACCTCGAAACGCGCCGGTGGTGCCATCTCTCGGACTTTGCACGGACTTTTCAAACGCCCCTCATTTGGTTGAAATCAATCCTGAGGTTTAGGAAGGAATGTGGAACACACACACATCCATTTTTATAACATGTATGGATAATAGCTCTACAAATTTATATACATTGTTGTTTTTACACTCTGTATAATGCATTTTTATTGAACTGACAAACTCATTTTTAGCAAAATTGTTGAGGCGGACAAAGGTTTCAATACAGTAAGCAGTTTTAAATGTAAGTAGGGTGTGGTAGTAGTGCATAGATGAAGAGGCTTGCAAAGGATAGATTGACAAAGAGGACAATAACAACCAGGTCCAGCATCACAACAGATCAACACAATGATCGCAGATATGAGGGCAACTCATAAAACTTTTCAGAGGTTTTACTATACAGCAAAAAGAAAAAATCAAAACAGCATCAGTACATTATACAAATCAGGCAGCAAGCTTCAGAAATGAGATGTTAATACCATACTGTTTGCCCAACCCCAGCACAAAAAAATAGGCAGTCAATATAATTCTTCCCGTATTCCTATCCATCTGAAAAACGTCAGCAATATTCCATTTATGAAAAAGATGTTAAGTTCGTGAAAACGGGAAGAGGTTACTGTATTTTAGACTGATAGAGTTGTTATACTCTTATTTTCTGTCAATAAACCTTGGCCATGTGATATGTATTATTTAAGCAAAATGGCGTAGTTAACTTTATAAATCTCTTAATTGTAAGCACCTCTTTAATTTCCCTGCACAGTTTATTGCAGTTTTATTCTCTCACAGAAAACTGAGTTTATTTTTATTTTTTTATTGGTAAAGGTAAGTAAATCCGATTTTAATGTGCATAACAGGACTGTATTTGGTAAAAAGTTACTATTACTAATGAACTGTTAAGAGTATTTCAACACAGTGGATTCAAGTAGCTGAGATACATGTTCAATGAACTCTGTGCTATGGTTTTGCTTTAAACGTGTATTCCAGCAATTCAT
Source organism: Schistocerca cancellata (assembly GCF_023864275.1). NCBI lineage: Eukaryota > Metazoa > Arthropoda > Insecta > Orthoptera > Acrididae > Schistocerca > Schistocerca cancellata. The sequence goes on from NC_064628.1 coordinate 196,670,236, forward strand.
AATAGTTACTTATATCATGTCACTTCAAATTCAGCAGCAGTTTGTCATTTGAGCAGTGATGTGGCTAGTGCTGATATTTATGCTAAATAAACAAACCATTAAAACTGCTGTTAAAAGCAAATAACTTGATTATTTCCTGTATTGATTAGTCAGTCAGTTGTGAAAAGAGAATGGAATTCTTTTTAATACAGGTATACATAATTTAATACAGGTATTTAATACAGGTATACAGGTATACATAATGTCTACCAGAGGAGGAGGGTAGGAATATGGCAGTATCTCTTATTTGACCAGATATAATAAGAAATTGGCCACAGCTTCGCTTGACAAACTAGTCTAACACATGTATGAAGGACTACGGAAACTTGAGTGAAACCTAGAATTAATTACAATGAAATGAATAACCTTAGCTGCATACAGGCATTGATATAAGTCAACGGGGACTGTTGAATATGTGTGCCATGACCGGGACTTGAACCCGGTATCTCCTGCTTACATGGCAGACGCTCTATCTATCTGAGCCACCGAGGACACAGAAGATAGTGCGACTGCAGGGACTTATCTCTGGCACACTTCCCGTGAGACCCACATTCGCAACTTATTGTCCCGCACTATATTCATAGTGCCCCTGCCCATCATACTCATTACTCGCTGTTTTACTGCTGATTCCCATAAGAGTTCGGGCACTGTTCGTGCATCTGCACAGAAGAAGATGGTCAAATGGCCGGTGAGCATTAACTATATATATATATGAATATAACTGCTGACCTGGTCGACGCACCGGACTCATCTACCCGGTACACTCTAGCCAAAAAGACAGTTCTACGTCGGCTTGCACGCTCAACTGAGGCAGCAATACGGCAAGTGCTCCACGTCGAGCAACTAGGCAATGGAAAACCTTCCCAGCTCTGGAGACGGCTACGTGCCCTAGTCAGCGCCGATCTATTCTCTGACACAGCTCTCCTCGCCATCTGGTAAGATCTCCTCACATCCGCTTTGCTCTGGCTTAGAGGCCTCCCGAACCTGTTGAGCAAAGAATGACAATTGCTGACAAGCTACACGATGCATCACTGCTCTATTTCGCTAGCCACTGCCTACCTGACAAGTCTCAGGTTCAGGCTCATCGTCCTGTGGCTGGACGCGGCTGGGGCCGCACTGTGCCGACCGTTTCGCTAGCTCCGGGAAGCAGTAAACAAGCTACTGGGACGTCACCAGTTCCGCCCACGGTCACGCCCCTTCCTGCAACCGAGCCTGCTGCGGCCACCGAACCTCGGCCATCGCCACTGGCAATGAATGTTCTGTAGGAAATGCAACCGCACTACCCGTACTGTTACTTCCACACACGGTTTGGTGAGGCGGCATGGAACTGCAGACCACCCTGCTACTTCCCAAACGCCAATCGGAGGTAGGTCTGGGTGCCGCCTCCTGCACACAACATGACAGGCACCCTCCAGTGCTCCATTCTGTCCAGGAACAACCAGATAATTGCGGACGACTTTACATTAAAGACATTTCGTCGAGATACCTTTTCCTAGTGGACACAGGCTCCGATGTTTCGCTGCTGCCTACGTTCTTAGTGTCGTCGAACATCCGCCCTCATCATAGTTCACTGCAGGCCGTGAATTTAACTAAACTACAATGCTCGGGTTCAACTTCCCATGTTGTCTCACTCTCCACAAACTGCAAACTCGAGTGGACTTTTTTAGTATCCGAAGTTGATGAACCTATACTAGGCATAGACTTTTTGCGACACCACAAACTTTCACCGGACCTAGTGCGAAACCGTGTTTCATCACCCATCCAAGACTCACTTCCCCTGTGCTCCATCGAGCAAACCCCCCCGTGACACATCAGTCCGGGCTCATCTCATCCGTAATTGCTCGTCTCTGTCGACGAAGTTACAAGAATCAACGCACAAGTGCCTTGACGAGCTTGAAAACGTCGCTCGCCTACGCAAGGAAAACTTCGAGCTCTCCCTCCGGCTCCACAAAACTCAGCTCCAGCTCTCCGATGCAGCAAAGGAATTACAGACACTACAGCAAGGTCAAAAAAATGGTTCAAATGGCTCTGAGCACTATGGAACTTAACAACTATGGTCATCAGTCAACTAGAACTTAGAACTACTTAAACCTAACTAAGCTAAGGACATCACACAACACCCAGTCATCACGAGGCAGAGAAAATCCCTGACCCCGTCGGGAATCGAACCCGGGAACCCAGTTGCGGGAAGCGAGAACGCTACCACACGACCGCGAGCTGCGGACAGCAGCAAGGTCAGTAAGTGCGCCGAATCTGCTTGCAGTTCCAGCAATCGAGCCTTCGTGTGTTTACCTCCCGCTACCCCTCGAAACTGTGCTATCAAGACTGCCATAACATGTACTGACAGCTCCGCAGGGCCACACCCTCCTAACAAGGCAGCGTTTGACACTCGGCCAGACACAAGCGCGCATGCGCGACGAGCGTAACGTGTTCCCGAACTGACGGCTCCTACCCCGTCCCTCACGGACAGCACCTCAAACTATTCAACTTCGACTCCTTCGCGCCACCGTGCGACCGCCACTGACAACACAAACAGTGGACTCGCACCAAGCGTTTCGCCCGCGACCGTGCTGCCACATGCCGCGTCCTCAGACAATGGACTCACTAACGGCTCACAAGCTCTAACGAGTTCACTCGACCACGCTGCCACTGCTTCGGGCCATCTGGGACACTTTGCCGCCTCGGCTCCCGTCGGATCCGCCGAGTGGCTCCGAACACCACGACCACGCCTCGCCTGCCCCGCCCGCCACATATTGTAAACAAACCGCCTCCCGCGCCGCCAGCAACATTTCCGCCGTCACCAGCGTCACGGTTCACAAGCTTCGCCTCACGCCAGGTTCCCCAATCTCCAGTAAACCACGTCGACTTTGTCCCGAGCGCCTCTCCGACCTTAAAAATCAGATTTATGAACTACTAAGCTCTGGCGTCATTGAACCGTCTGCCAGTAGCTGGTCTACGCCCATACATATGACACCCAAGAAAGACAGGTCCTAGCGCATGTGCGGAGACTACCGTCGACTAAATGCACGAACAATTATGGACACCTACGCCACACCCAACATTGCCGACTTTACCAGTTCTCTCGTTGGTGCGACCATGTTCTCTGTCATTGATTGCAAACAGGCCTACCACCAGATCCCCATGGCACCTGAAGACATCGAGAAGACAGCAATCACCACACTGATTGGGTTATTTCAGTTTCGATTCATGCCCTTCAGTCTGAAAAACGCAACCCGGACCTGGCAACGCTTCATCAACGAAGTGCTATTCGACCTAAAATTCTGCTTTGCATATCTATGTAAGCACAGACCATATGTTGTTTACATTCAAAGAAATAGTATTGACACAAAGATATATACCAAATAATTTGAAAAGAAGTGGTACTGATCCCCCATGCAACGCAGAACAGGTCAGAAAACTATTGCAGAAGCGACGAAAAAAAGAATGCCAAATTTAAAAGAAAGCAAAATCCCCAAAACTGGCGAAGCTTGAAGTTTAGTGTGAACTTCAATGTGAGATGCTTTTAGTAGTTTCCACAGCAAAACTTTCTCGAAATCTTCCTTGAAACCCAAAGAGATTCTGGTCATACGTAAAGTACAACAATGCCAAAACATGATCAATACCTTCAGTGCGCAATAACAATGGTGATATTACAGATGACAGCACCCCTAAAGCAGAGCTGCTAAACACAGTTTTCCAAAATTCCTTCACAAAAGAAGGCGAATTCAAATCACAAACAACTGCCTACATGAGTAACTTAGAAAGAGGTATCCTTGGTGTAGTGAAACGGCTTAAACCATTTCAGAAGAGCAAGGCTTCTGGTCCTGATTGTATACCAGTCAGGTTTCTTTCACAGTATGTCGATGCAGTAGCCCCTTACTTTGCAATCATACACAACTGCTCACTTCTAGAAAGATCTCTACCCAGAGACTGGAGAGTTACACAAGTCACACAAATACCCAATTTAAAAAAAAAATAGGAATAATCTGCTGAATTACAGACCAGTATCACTAAAGTCGATTTGCAGTGCAATAGAATTTTGGAACATATACTGTGCTCGAACAGTATGAATCACCTCAACGAAAACGATTTCTTGACAAATAGCCAGCACAGATTCAGAAACTATCATTCTTGTGAAACACAACTAGCTCTTTATTCTTAGAAAGTAATGAATGATACTGGCAGGGGCTGTCATATCGATCCCATATTTTAAGATTTCTGGAAAGCTTTTGACACCCTTCCTTACAAACGACTTTTGATTGAATTGTGTGCCTATCGAGTATGTGCGACTGGATTTGCGATTTCCTGTCAGGAAGGTCACAGTTCATATAACTGATGGAAAGTCATCAAGTAAAACAGAAGTAATATCTGGCATTCCCCAAGGAAGTGTTATGCCGTAGGCCCTCTGTTGTTCCTAATCTACATAAATGATTTAGGAAACAATCTGGGTAGTCCTCTTAGATTTTTCGCAGATGTTCCTGTCATGTAATGTCATCAGATGATCAAAATGAATTGCAAAATCATTTAGGCAAGGTATCTGTATGGTGCAAAAAGTGGCAGTTGACTCTAAAATGTGAAGTCATCCTCATAAGCACTAAATTGGATCCACTAAACTTCTCTAACATGATGTTGTTGTTGTTGTTGTTGTTGTTGTCGTTGTCGTCTTCAGTCCTGAGACTGGTTTGACGCAGCTCTCCATGCTACTCTATCCTGTGCAAGCTTCTTCATCTCCCAGTACTTACTGCAACCTACATCCTTCTGACTCTGCCTAGTGTATTCATCTCTTGGTCTCCCTAACATGATAAATCACAAAAACATACAGGCTCTAAACTCAAATAATACTTAGGGATTACAATTACGAATAACTTAAACTGGAATGATCACATAGCTAATGATGTGAGGAAAGAAAACCGAAGACTGCTATTTACTAGCAGAACACTTAGAAAATGTAACAGGTTTACTAAAGACACTACTTATCTATGTTTATCCACCCTCTTCTGCAGTATTGCTGTGCAGCCTGGGATCCACATCAGACAGGATTGATGGAAGACATCGAAAAATTTCAGAGGGGGCAGCTTATTTTGTATTATCGCGAAAGAAGAGAAAGAGTTCCACAATATGATACACGAATTGGGGTGGCAGTCATTAAAACAAAGGTGTTTTTCACTGTGGTAGTACCTTCTCATGAAATTTCAATTGCCAACTTTCTCCTCAGAGTGTGAAAATATTTTGTTGGCACCCGCCATCATAAAAGAGAAATCAAAGCTCGCATGGAAAAATTTAAGAGTTTATTTTTCCTGCACACAGTTTGAGACTGGAACGGTAGAGAAGCAGCTTGAAAGTGGTTCGGTGAACCCTCTGCCATGCACTTAGTTGTGAGTTGCAGAGTAATCGTGTAGATGTACATGATGTCACTGATTCGTTAGTTAGCCCTAGTTGTATCAATTCACAGTTCTGTAATTTTGTCACATATTGCCTATAATAATACGTAGACTTCCTCCTCTTTGGATTTCTTGTTAACTCTGTACCAGATCATATTATTAGTAGAACTGATAACACATGTACCTCCCGACATTCCAACTTGCATATTTGTTAAAGTATTCCTGAATCTAGAATCTTTGCAGTAACTTGCTGTAGAAATAGTTTTATTATTACAGTTCCTGTCATCATAAAGTTAAAACTGTTGACTTCCTTCCACACATTTTCCATGTATAGTTCTGCTTTTAATTCAATTTTGCTTGTAATTATTGTTCTTCTTATGAACTGATCAACATAATTTGAAAAACTGGTGTCTTTTACTACAGGTAAGTTTATGGTTATGAAATAGTGTTCCACAGGTTTCCTGAACAAAAGATTGCTAATGTATGTTTCAGTTGTATATTCTGCAATTTCATTAAATTTTATCACAGGTAAGATTATTGCTGGTGAAGCTGGTTCTACTTGTGTTTCATATACAACAAGAATATTACAGTCTGTTTCAGTTGGCTGTCCCCTTTAACAACAGGTCTGCTCGTAGCATCTTTTACAGTATTGCCCAAGGAAGTTCTTGTGCCTTCACTGTGTCCCGTACTTTCTCATAAATGATGATGGTCGCAATTGAGAAGATATAAAATGTCGACTGGCAATGGCAAGGAAAGTGTTTCTGAAGAAGAGAAATTTGTTAACGTCGAGTATTGATTTAAGTGTCAGGAAGTCGTTTCTGAAAGTATTTGTATGGACTGTAGCCATATATGGAAGTGAAACATGGACGATGAATGACATAACTAATGATGAAGTATTAAATAGAATTGGGAAGAAGAGGAGTTTGTGGCACAACTTGACAAAAAGAAGGGACCGGTTAGTAGGGCATGTTCTGAGGCATCAAGGGATCACAAATTTAGCATTGGAGAGCAGCGTGGAGGGTAAAAATTGTAGAGGGAGACCAAGAGATGAATACACTAAGCAGATTCAAAAGGATGTAGGTTGCAGTAAGTACTGGGAGATGAAGAAACTTGCACAGGATAGGGTAGCATGGAGAGCTGCATCAAACCAGTCTCAGGACTGAAGACTACAACAACAACAACACGGGGTAGAATTTGCCGGCACTTTACAAAACGAAACTCGGGGGAAAAGACACGTTTTGGAAATATCTTTGATGTGCAGCAACTTGTACGCTGGGTACTTTCGTATTACGAAAGTATACATTGGAATTCCACCAAACACCGCATGTTACTTTCCGAATCACTGAAATCGAGATTGCGATGCACTTTTGTAAGCCAGTCATAGCTCATGTCACGTGATCTCGCCAGCCGATGGCAGCGGATATTAAGAGCATAGGACACGTGATGTAGTCAGCCAACAGCAACATCACTGTTAAGTAGCATGAACAAACAAACAGGGAAAGTTAGTAGTTTAAATTAATATACATAGTGTTGCTAAAATAAAAGCAAATCTTTCAAATATAATGTTGGTCTCTAAGGTTAATAAGCTGCTAGAGAAGCTAAGCTTTGCCATATAATGTTGATCTTTTTTGTGCATTACACTTAAGATACATCACATAAATGTGCCAGTAAAATTTTTAATAATGACATAAATGTCCGATCTTAAGGGTTCGAAATTCTTCTAAATGGCTCTTCATCAAAGAGTTGATTTTTAAATGAGAGTCAAACGCTCTGTCATTTAATAAATTCATGGTACATTCTCGCACATAGTTCAACTTACGTAAAAGGATATTTACTTTGAAAGTAACGCTTTCCAAACCACCATTCGCAATATTTTCCCGCGACCTGTTAGAAATAGGTTCGTTTCAGCAGTTGCGAGAGAGCGCAGATAACAAGCGACACCGCGCTTGTGCAGCTGTGATGACGTAGGAAGCTCGTATGTACGTACGTGTAAAATATTAAAAGATCATACATTATGTCTTAAAAGAAAGACGACATCAGAAGAGACTCCAAGAGCATCGGAATTTCGTGAACCATACGAAACTGTGCACATTTAAAGTTCATACTTAAAGTGCACATTCGTATGTCCAGATTCCCAATGAAGTAGACCTCAGGCCTTCAGGTCGACTGTTTATCTACCATTTATTGGGAATATTTCTTCACAGATAGGCAGAATATTGAGAAAGTATCAAGTGAGAGTCATCTTTCGCCCTCCTTCCAAAATTTCATCACTGGTGGGATCCGTTAAAGACGACCTGGGCCTGCGTAAACCAGGTGTTTACAAAATTCCGTGTGAATGCGGCAAATCATATATAGGGCAAACAACACGAACTGTGCAGGAACGCATTGTGGAACACCAACGGCATACTCGCCTTCTCCAACCCACCAAGTCCGCAATCGCCGAACATTGTATTTCCACAGACCATTCCATGAATTACAACGACACAAAAATTTTGGCCCATACATCAAACTTTTGGAGCTCGATTATCAATGAATCTGTGGAAATAAGATTGTCTGACAACGAGACTCTCATCAATCGAGATAGCGGTTATCAGCTGAACTCTGCTTGGAATCCTGTTATAGAGAAACTTCGTAGTCGACGTAGTTATCTGCATAAAGATGGAAATCGACTTGACAACCGATACGCCAGGCTTTCGCAGTGGAGGGCGCGAGGCGCAGCGCACGGAGCCGTTATGAACTCGCACGCTGAGCAGCGCATGCGCAATGTCACCTCAGAAGGCTTTAAATAGCGGAGCTCAGCGAGTACTCGCCAGTACTACTACAGTGGCATTCACATGAAGATGGCCAGAAGACTCTGCGCCGAAATATCGTGGCCGGAAGTTACTGATATCCGGCAGTTCTCCCGTGTTTTTATGGAACAAGTAGACCTCGACCTGATATAAAGCTTTTCAGTGTGGTTTTCGGGATGTAAATTTACTTGGAGCACCAGTACTGTATTATATCATGTTTGGTTCTTTATTATGGCAAAATGCCATGGTGCTAGAAGATGAAAACGTGCACTTGAAGTGTAGCGAACAGTTGAAACTAGTCAATACTGTGCAATTAAACATTTCGTTTCAAATACATTGACTGCCTCTGCGGAAAAAGTTTATAAAAGTCAAAATTTCTTTAGCAAACAGACAAAACTAACTTCACTGTTCCGCAAGGCGATTAATGCTTGACTGTCAGAGAAGTGAAAATAAAATCTGGAACTAATGACATATTTTCGTCTTCCGTAATTATGTGAATGCATTTTAATTCACTTGATAGCTCCCTGCCACAGATGTCTGTTTTGCTTTCATTTGACGTGAGAGTAAACGAGGGGGAAACAGTAAAATCACTAAATGTAAACACGGGTCACGTGGAGACTACCCACTATAACTCAGACGGCTCTGCGCACCAGCCCCGGATCGACGATATTTGCGAACCGGGTCAATACTACAAAAAAATCGAATTTTCAAAAATATGTTCATCTTGTAGCGCACATCTTTCTGAAAAGTCTGAAACATAAAATATATGTGTTCGAGGAAATGTTAAAACATATTATTTGGTCTTAAGTGTGCCAAAGTGCAGTGCCACTCCTCTTCATAAAGCATTCTTCTACCGCACGTCACTGTATTTCGCTCTGTGGAATTGAAACGTGTATATTTTGTAATGGATGCCGTCAAACTATATTCAGGACAGTGGAAATGGAAATGTCCTGTGGTGCCTCTCTTGCTCCCTGTCGGTCGGTTTGACAGCCTGCCCCTCTTTTTTTTAAAAAAAAATCTAGCAGTTAATAGCGAATGGGATTATTTGTAATCGGGAGAACAAGAGCTCTTCAGAAAATTTGCTCTCATTATTGCCTATTAACTAATAACTTGCTGTTTTGTGTGATATAAAATTAAATATATGATACATAAAACCAATAAAGACAAGAGATAACAAGAAATTACACATTTCTTCAGTCCTTAGCTCCTAGCATTTTTTTCTCTTTAATCTTGCTACAGCTTTACATGGCTTGCTTTCCTTTCAGCGGAAGAATCTAGTACCTCATCAAAGTTCGTCAAACATTTTGCTACATGAAAAATCGAAATGTCGTTATCTAATACTGAAAAAGCTGTTAACACAAATATTAACCAAGACTGGTGTGGTTTCTCGATCGGATTACGTCTATTTTGTCACTGTCTGCTAGATAAAACAAAATACGCCTTTCTAATATCGCAGCAATTTTGTAACACACACCAAATAAACGAGACTGTTTTGGCACAAATGGCCATTTTTATAACAAGACAGAATATAATTCACGAAGTACCAAATCACATGCATGTTAGGCCTACTACAAACAAAAAGCTTTATGTTAGGAAATAGTTTCTGATTTCATTCATACGCATCAGTTTGTCAAGCATGAGACCGAAAAGCAGTATTACGAAATTTTTATATAAATTTGGAATCGTCTTATCCTTCCATAATTTGTGTGATGTCCCCGTTTCTTCTCCTTCCTCGTTCTAACAAACAATCTTGTCATCACCTATTTTGTAGCTATTCCTGCCATTGTCAAAATTTGTTCGCCGATTAACTTCACTAACCCTACCAGAATCACCGGTTTAGTTATCCCGCGACTATTTTCCGGTTAGGCGCTATTACGTGCTCGTACAACACGTTTTCCGCGTTGCTTCCGAAATAGAACTGAAGCGGCTGCTAGCCGGGGACTGTACAACTGGTCCTTACTAGTATAGCGACCTGGCAAAAAATTTTCTGTCAAAATTTCATTTTCTTGGAGACACCGAGAAGATAATACGTAATCTTTCTCACCTGTTATTCTTGTTAGTCGTTTATTTCCATTCTGGTAGTCTGAATCTATAGATTTTGCTAGTAATTATAACAACGCTGATCATTCGCAAACCCAATTAGGCACTTAATCAGTCAGCGATTGGCATTCATCCGTTCGGCTTTAGTCCGCTCAGCTCGTATAGCCCCGTCCCCTTCTGTCTCCGGAAAGTTTATTTCTAGATGCGACGAGGATTCTTCTGACAGAGACATCACGCATTCAAAAATCAACTTATAATTCATTCAGAAATCAGCTTAAAATGTGTTCAAAAATGTTCAAAAACCAACAGGGAAGCGTTTCAAAATCATATGAATAATCGATAGACAAACGTGCGCCGGATGCTAGGCGCTTTGTGAAACAAGTTCTTTACCTATAGAATATGAATTTGGCGCCCCCCTTTCCCGGTAGCATCTAGCTGTACAGCCAACAGCTACATTCCTGTAGCCTGAAGGGGGAGAATCTGCAACTCAAACGCGACTCAACTGCGCATGCGCACGAGCCCGTTTGTAACTCTAAAACGAATCTAATGTAAACAGTTGTGACTTCACGCTCATCGGAGGGAATTTGTTGATATGAAGCATTGCATAGTCTTCCTAAATAGAGCCTTTGACACATTTGCTGTTGGCAGACGCTTGCATGAGCACTGTGTGTCGTTGTATATAGCGCATTTCCTTTGCAATTTTAAGTTATTTTCGTTTTTTGCTATCGTTTATGTTTTATTGTTTAAGTATTATTCTGCAGTAGCGGGATAAAGTAATATCCTTTGTTAGAGTATCGGTTCTTACCAGTCAAAATGACAAAAATGTAACTGTAAACTAAAACAATGAAAAACTCCCTGGTTTTTCCCAGTTTTCTCCCGGATGAAAAAATTCCCGGGTTTTTCCCGGATCTCCCAGTTTTCCCGGGGCGTATACACTCTGATGATGCAGAATTGTTTCCTGCGCCTCAGTGTTTATTACATATCCCTTCAACTATGTGTTGTACAACGATATATTTGTGTAGGTACAGTCAGTAGCATACGTGGATACTGCCTACAAAATACGTTGTGAACAGAGTTAGTGGCAAAGAAGTAATAAATTTAAACATCATATAGTGGCAGTTTTTCACACATCAAAGTGCCTGTGATGTCATACCACCTGAACTATGATAGGTAATTGCTTTCTATCCCCAAGTGATTGTTACCTGACAGTAAGGGATATGCTTACTAACAAGGGAACATCCCCATCGCACCCCCCTCAGATTTAGTTATAAGTTGGCACAGTGGATAGACCTTGAAAAACTGAACACAGATCGATCGAGAAAACAGGAAGAAGTTGTGTGAAACTATGAAAAAATATACAAACTGGGTCGTCCATGCGTAAGATATGCAATATTAAGGGCACTGTGAGGCGAGGAGCTCCGTGGTCCTGTCAGCTGCGGAATGAGAGGTCCTTGGTTCAAGTCTTCCCCTGACCGAAAATTTTAACTTTTTATTTTCAGTTTATGTGAAAAACTCTTATGTTTTCATCACTTTTTTTGGAGTGATTATTACATCCACAAGAAAACCTAAATCGGGCAAGATAGAAGAAACTTTTCACCCATTCGCCAAGTGTACTAGTTAGGTGGGTCGACAACATATTCCTGTCATGTGACGCACATGCTGTCACCAGTGTCGTATACAAAATATCAGACGTGTTTTCCTGTGGAGGAATCGGTTGACCTATGACCTTGCGATCAAATGTTTTCAGTTCCCATTGGAGAGGCACGTCCTTTCGTCAACTAATCACACGGTTTTGCGGTGCGGTCGCAAAACACAGACACTAAACTTATTACAGTGAACAGAGACGTCAATGAATGAACGGACAGATCATAACTTTGCGAAAATAAAGAAAGCAAAATTTTCGGTGGAGGGCGGATTTGAACCAAGGACCTTGCGTTCGCACAGCTGTTCGCGCTAACCACGGGACCACGGCGCTCCTCGCCTCTCATTGCCCTTTATATTGTCTATCTTACGCATGGACGACCCAGTTTGTATATTTTGCTTATTTTTTCATAGTTCCACACAACTTCTTCCTGTTTTCTCGATTGATCTGTGTTCAGTTTTTCAAGGCCTATCCATTGTGCCAACTTATAAGTAAATCTGAGGGGGGTGCGATGGGGATGTTCCCTTGTAAGTTTGAAAAGTCCGTGCAAAAATAAAAACTACTTACGTGTTTGGGGTAAACCGTTTTTATTTTTCGACATAGTCTCCTTTTAGGCTTATACAGGGTGTTACAAAAAAGTACGGCCAAACTTTCAGGAAACATTCCTCACACACAAAGAAAGAAAATATGTTATGTGGACATGTGTCCGGAAACGCTTACTTTCCATGTTAGAGCTCATTTTATTACTTCTCTTCAAATCACATTAATCATGGAATGGAAACACACAGTAACAGAACGCACCAGCGTGACTTCAAACACTTTGTTACAGGAAATGTTCAAAATGTCCTCCATTAGCGAGGATACATGCATCCACCCTCCGTCGCATGGAATCCCTGATGCGCTGATGCAGCCCTGGAGAATGGCGTATTGTATCACAGCCGTCTACAATACGAGCACGGAGAGTCTCTACATTTGGTACCGGGGTTGTGCAGACAAGAGCTTTCAAATGCCCCCATAAATGAAAGTCAAGAGGGTTGAGGTCAGGAGAGCGTGGAGGCCATGGAATTGGTCCGCCTCTACCAATCCATCGATCGCCGAATCTGTTGTTGAGAAGCGTACGAATACTTCGACTGAAATGTGCAGGAGCTCCATCATGCATGAACCACATGTTGTGTCGTACTTGTAAAGGCACATGTTCTAGCAGCACAGGTAGAGTATACCGTATGAAATCATGATAACGTGCTCCATTGAGCGGAGGTGGAAGAACATGGGGCCCAATCAAGACATCACCAACAATGCCTGCCCAAACGTTCACAGAAAATCTGTGTTGATGACGTGATTGCACAATTGCGTGCGGATTCTCGTCAGCCCACACATGTTGATTGTGAAAATTCACAATTTGATCACGGTGGAATAAAGCCTCATCCGTAAAGAGAACATTTGCACTGAAATGAGGATGGACTCATTGCTGGATGAACCATTCGCAGAAGTGTACCCGTGGAGGCCAATCAGCTGCTGATAGTGCCTGCACACGCTGTACATGGTACGGAAACAACTGGTTCTCCCGTAGCACTCTCCATACACTGACGTGGTCAACGCTACCTATCTCTCTGACGTCGATCTGTTGTAGAATTTTAGAACATGTCTTTTGCTCGAGTATCATGTCGTTTTTGGAAACTCAGAATCTACTATGTAGGAATCAACATGGATTCCGGAAACAGCGATCGTGTGAAACCCAACTCGCATTATTTGTTCATGAAACCCAGAAAATATTAGATACAGGCTCCCAGGTAGATGCCATTTTCCTTGACTTCCGGAAGGCGTTCGATACAGTTCCGCACTGTCGTCTGATAAACAAAGTAAGAGCCTACGGAATATCAGACCAGCTGTGTGGCTGGATTGAAGAGTTTTTAGCAAACAGAACACAGCATGTTGTTCTCAATGGAGAGACATCTACAGACGTTAAAGTAACCTCTGGCGTGCCACAGGGGAGTGTTATGGGACCATTGCTTTTCACAATATATATAAATGACCTAGTAGATAGTGTCGGAAGTTCCATGCGGCTTTTCGCGGATGATGCTGTAGTATACAGAGAAGTTGCAGCATTAGAAAATTGTAGCGAAATGCAGGAAGATCTGCAGCGGATAGGCACTTGGTGCAGGGAGTGGCAACTGACCCTTAACATAGACAAATGTAATGTATTGCGAATACATAGAAAGAAGGATCCTTTATTGTATGATTATATGATAGCGGAACAAACACTGGTAGCAGTTACTTCTGTAAAATATCTGGGAGTATGCGTGCGGAACGATTTGAAGTGGAATGATCATATAAAATTAATTGTTGGTAAGGCGGGTACCAGGTTGAGATTCATTGGGAGAGTCCTTAGAAAATGTAGTCCATCAACAAAGGAGGTGGCTTACAAAACACTCGTTCGACCTATACTTGAGTATTGCTCATCAGTGTGGGATCCGTACCAGATCGGGTTGACGGAGGAGATAGAGAAGATCCAAAGAAGAGCGGCGCGTTTCGTCACAGGGTTATTTGGTAACCGTGATAGCGTTACGGAGATGTTTAACAAACTCAAGTGGCAGACTCTGCAAGAGAGGCGCTCTGCATCGCGGTGTAGCTTGCTCGCCAGGTTTCGAGAGGGTGCGTTTCTGGATGAGGTATCGAATATATTGCTTCCCCCTACTTATACCTCCCGAGGAGATCACGAATGTAAAATTAGAGAGATTAGAGCGCGCACAGAGGCTTTCAGACAGTCGTTCTTCCCGCGAACCATACGCGACTGGAACAGGAAAGGGAGATAATGACAGTGGCACGTAAAGTGCCCTCCGCCACACACCGTTGGGTGGCTTGCGGAGTATAAATGTAGATGTAGATGTAGATGTACAGCAGCAACTTCTCTGACGCTGACATTAGGGTTATCGTCAACTGCACGAAGAATTGCCTCGTCCATTGCAGGTGTCCTCGTCGTTCTAGGTCTTTCCCAGTCGCGAGTCATAGGCTGGAATGTTCCGTGCTCACTAAGACGCCGATCAATTGCTTCGAACGTCTTCCTGTCGGGACACCTTCCTTCTGGAAATCTGTCTCGATACAAACGTACCGCGCCACGGCTATTGCCCTGTGCTAATCCATACATCAAATGGGCATCTGCCAACTCCGCATTTGTTAACATTGCACTGACTGCAAAACCACGTTCGTGATGAACACTAACCTGTTGATGCTACATACTGATGTGCTTGATGCTAGTACTGTAGAGGAATGAGTCGCATGTCAACACAAGCACCGAAGTCAACATTACCTTCCTTCAATTGGGCCAACTGGCGGTGAGTCGAGGAAGTACAGTACATACTGACGAAACTAAAATGAGCTCTAACATGGAAATTAAGTGTTTCAGGACACATGTCCACATAACATCTTTTCTTTATTTGTGTGTGAGGAATGTTTCCTGAAAGTTTGGCTGTACCTTTTTGTCACACCCTGTATACTTCGTCCAATGCGGTTCTAATTTGTTGATCCCTTCTGAATAATAGGAGTCGGCCAAGTCTGCAAAATAGTTATTAGTTGCTGCAGTCACCTCCTCGTTTGAATAAAATCTTTGTCCTTCCAGCCATTTCTACAAATTGAGGAACAAATAGTAGTCCGAGGGAGCCAATAAGTCTGGAGAATAGAGGGGATGTGAAACGAGTTGGAATCCTATTTCGAATAATTTTGCAACCACAACTGCTGAGGTGTGTGCTGGTGCATTGTCGTGATGGAAAAGGACTTTTTTGCGGTCCAATAGCCGGCGTTTTTCTTGCAGCTCGGATTTCAAACGGCCCAATAACGATGAATAATATGCACCTGTAATAGTTTTACCATTTTCCAGATAGTCGATGAGGATTATCCCTTGCGAATCCCAAAAGAGAGTCGCCAAAACCTTTCCAGCCGAAGGAATGGACTTTTCCTTTTTTGGTGCAGATTCTCCCGTGGTAACCCATTGTTTAGATTGTTGTTATGTATCCATGTTTCATCCACAGTGACGAAACAATGCTTAAAGTCCTGCAGATTCTTCCTGAACAGCTGCAAACCAACCTTGCAACACTTCACACGGTTCCGTTTTTGGTCTAGCATGAGCAATCGCAGAACCAATCTTGCGGATAGCTTCCTCAGGTCCAAATGTTTATGCAAAATATTATGTACTCATTCATTCGAGATGCCCACAGCACTAGCACTCTCAAGCACCTAAACTCTTCTGTCATCCATCACCATATCATGGCTTTTATCAATGATTTCTGGAGCTGTAACCTCCACAGGGCGTCCAGAACGTTCAGCGTCCCTTGTGCTCATATGGCCACTCTAAAAATTTTGAAACCACTTATAAAATGTTCTATACGTAGGTGCAGAGTCACCATAATGTTTATGAAGCTTGTCTTTAATCTCCTGAGGCGTTTTGCCTTTCATAAAATAATGTTTAATCACCACACGAAATTCTTTTTCGTCCATTTTTTGACAATCACTCAACTTCCTTGATTCAAACAAATGCCAAACACAAAGAAATAGACCAATATGATTGAAACCCGGCGTGAGTTCTTTCCAAAGATGCTACTAACTAAACGTGACCTCGAAACGCGCCGGTGGTGCCATCTCTCGGACTTTGCACGGACTTTTCAAACGCCCCTCATTTGGTTGAAATCAATCCTGAGGTTTAGGAAGGAATGTGGAACACACACACATCCATTTTTATAACATGTATGGATAATAGCTCTACAAATTTATATACATTGTTGTTTTTACACTCTGTATAATGCATTTTTATTGAACTGACAAACTCATTTTTAGCAAAATTGTTGAGGCGGACAAAGGTTTCAATACAGTAAGCAGTTTTAAATGTAAGTAGGGTGTGGTAGTAGTGCATAGATGAAGAGGCTTGCAAAGGATAGATTGACAAAGAGGACAATAACAACCAGGTCCAGCATCACAACAGATCAACACAATGATCGCAGATATGAGGGCAACTCATAAAACTTTTCAGAGGTTTTACTATACAGCAAAAAGAAAAAATCAAAACAGCATCAGTACATTATACAAATCAGGCAGCAAGCTTCAGAAATGAGATGTTAATACCATACTGTTTGCCCAACCCCAGCACAAAAAAATAGGCAGTCAATATAATTCTTCCCGTATTCCTATCCATCTGAAAAACGTCAGCAATATTCCATTTATGAAAAAGATGTTAAGTTCGTGAAAACGGGAAGAGGTTACTGTATTTTAGACTGATAGAGTTGTTATACTCTTATTTTCTGTCAATAAACCTTGGCCATGTGATATGTATTATTTAAGCAAAATGGCGTAGTTAACTTTATAAATCTCTTAATTGTAAGCACCTCTTTAATTTCCCTGCACAGTTTATTGCAGTTTTATTCTCTCACAGAAAACTGAGTTTATTTTTATTTTTTTATTGGTAAAGGTAAGTAAATCCGATTTTAATGTGCATAACAGGACTGTATTTGGTAAAAAGTTACTATTACTAATGAACTGTTAAGAGTATTTCAACACAGTGGATTCAAGTAGCTGAGATACATGTTCAATGAACTCTGTGCTATGGTTTTGCTTTAAACGTGTATTCCAGCAATTCATAATAGTTACTTATATCATGTCACTTCAAATTCAGCAGCAGTTTGTCATTTGAGCAGTGATGTGGCTAGTGCTGATATTTATGCTAAATAAACAAACCATTAAAACTGCTGTTAAAAGCAAATAACTTGATTATTTCCTGTATTGATTAGTCAGTCAGTTGTGAAAAGAGAATGGAATTCTTTTTAATACAGGTATACATAATTTAATACAGGTATTTAATACAGGTATACAGGTATACATAATGTCTACCAGAGGAGGAGGGTAGGAATATGGCAGTATCTCTTATTTGACCAGATATAATAAGAAATTGGCCACAGCTTCGCTTGACAAACTAGTCTAACACATGTATGAAGGACTACGGAAACTTGAGTGAAACCTAGAATTAATTACAATGAAATGAATAACCTTAGCTGCATACAGGCATTGATATAAGTCAACGGGGACTGTTGAATATGTGTGCCATGACCGGGACTTGAACCCGGTATCTCCTGCTTACATGGCAGACGCTCTATCTATCTGAGCCACCGAGGACACAGAAGATAGTGCGACTGCAGGGACTTATCTCTGGCACACTTCCCGTGAGACCCACATTCGCAACTTATTGTCCCGCACTATATTCATAGTGCCCCTGCCCATCATACTCATTACTCGCTGTTTTACTGCTGATTCCCATAAGAGTTCGGGCACTGTTCGTGCATCTGCACAGAAGAAGATGGTCAAATGGCCGGTGAGCATTAACTATATATATATATGAATATAACTGCTGACCTGGTCGACGCACCGGACTCATCTACCCGGTACACTCTAGCCAAAAAGACAGTTCTACGTCGGCTTGCACGCTCAACTGAGGCAGCAATACGGCAAGTGCTCCACGTCGAGCAACTAGGCAATGGAAAACCTTCCCAGCTCTGGAGACGGCTACGTGCCCTAGTCAGCGCCGATCTATTCTCTGACACAGCTCTCCTCGCCATCTGGTAAGATCTCCTCACATCCGCTTTGCTCTGGCTTAGAGGCCTCCCGAACCTGTTGAGCAAAGAATGACAATTGCTGACAAGCTACACGATGCATCACTGCTCTATTTCGCTAGCCACTGCCTACCTGACAAGTCTCAGGTTCAGGCTCATCGTCCTGTGGCTGGACGCGGCTGGGGCCGCACTGTGCCGACCGTTTCGCTAGCTCCGGGAAGCAGTAAACAAGCTACTGGGACGTCACCAGTTCCGCCCACGGTCACGCCCCTTCCTGCAACCGAGCCTGCTGCGGCCACCGAACCTCGGCCATCGCCACTGGCAATGAATGTTCTGTAGGAAATGCAACCGCACTACCCGTACTGTTACTTCCACACACGGTTTGGTGAGGCGGCATGGAACTGCAGACCACCCTGCTACTTCCCAAACGCCAATCGGAGGTAGGTCTGGGTGCCGCCTCCTGCACACAACATGACAGGCACCCTCCAGTGCTCCATTCTGTCCAGGAACAACCAGATAATTGCGGACGACTTTACATTAAAGACATTTCGTCGAGATACCTTTTCCTAGTGGACACAGGCTCCGATGTTTCGCTGCTGCCTACGTTCTTAGTGTCGTCGAACATCCGCCCTCATCATAGTTCACTGCAGGCCGTGAATTTAACTAAACTACAATGCTCGGGTTCAACTTCCCATGTTGTCTCACTCTCCACAAACTGCAAACTCGAGTGGACTTTTTTAGTATCCGAAGTTGATGAACCTATACTAGGCATAGACTTTTTGCGACACCACAAACTTTCACCGGACCTAGTGCGAAACCGTGTTTCATCACCCATCCAAGACTCACTTCCCCTGTGCTCCATCGAGCAAACCCCCCCGTGACACATCAGTCCGGGCTCATCTCATCCGTAATTGCTCGTCTCTGTCGACGAAGTTACAAGAATCAACGCACAAGTGCCTTGACGAGCTTGAAAACGTCGCTCGCCTACGCAAGGAAAACTTCGAGCTCTCCCTCCGGCTCCACAAAACTCAGCTCCAGCTCTCCGATGCAGCAAAGGAATTACAGACACTACAGCAAGGTCAAAAAAATGGTTCAAATGGCTCTGAGCACTATGGAACTTAACAACTATGGTCATCAGTCAACTAGAACTTAGAACTACTTAAACCTAACTAAGCTAAGGACATCACACAACACCCAGTCATCACGAGGCAGAGAAAATCCCTGACCCCGTCGGGAATCGAACCCGGGAACCCAGTTGCGGGAAGCGAGAACGCTACCACACGACCGCGAGCTGCGGACAGCAGCAAGGTCAGTAAGTGCGCCGAATCTGCTTGCAGTTCCAGCAATCGAGCCTTCGTGTGTTTACCTCCCGCTACCCCTCGAAACTGTGCTATCAAGACTGCCATAACATGTACTGACAGCTCCGCAGGGCCACACCCTCCTAACAAGGCAGCGTTTGACACTCGGCCAGACACAAGCGCGCATGCGCGACGAGCGTAACGTGTTCCCGAACTGACGGCTCCTACCCCGTCCCTCACGGACAGCACCTCAAACTATTCAACTTCGACTCCTTCGCGCCACCGTGCGACCGCCACTGACAACACAAACAGTGGACTCGCACCAAGCGTTTCGCCCGCGACCGTGCTGCCACATGCCGCGTCCTCAGACAATGGACTCACTAACGGCTCACAAGCTCTAACGAGTTCACTCGACCACGCTGCCACTGCTTCGGGCCATCTGGGACACTTTGCCGCCTCGGCTCCCGTCGGATCCGCCGAGTGGCTCCGAACACCACGACCACGCCTCGCCTGCCCCGCCCGCCACATATTGTAAACAAACCGCCTCCCGCGCCGCCAGCAACATTTCCGCCGTCACCAGCGTCACGGTTCACAAGCTTCGCCTCACGCCAGGTTCCCCAATCTCCAGTAAACCACGTCGACTTTGTCCCAAGCGCCTCTCCGACCTTAAAAATCAGATTTATGAACTACTAAGCTCTGGCGTCATTGAACCGTCTGCCAGTAGCTGGTCTACGCCCATACATATGACACCCAAGAAAGACAGGTCCTAGCGCATGTGCGGAGACTACCGTCGACTAAATGCACGAACAATTATGGACACCTACGCCACACCCAACATTGCCGACTTTACCAGTTCTCTCGTTGGTGCGACCATGTTCTCTGTCATTGATTGCAAACAGGCCTACCACCAGATCCCCATGGCACCTGAAGACATCGAGAAGACAGCAATCACCACACTGATTGGGTTATTTCAGTTTCGATTCATGCCCTTCAGTCTGAAAAACGCAACCCGGACCTGGCAACGCTTCATCAACGAAGTGCTATTCGACCTAAAATTCTGCTTTGCATATCTTGATGACATTCTTGTGTTCAGATCCTCTGTCGAGGACAACATTCGACATGTGCAAACTGTTATGAACACTCTCGCAGCAGCAGGTATCGAGACCAACCAGGATAAATTGCAGCTACATCAACCCGCTGTCACTTTTCTTGGTTTTCGGGTCTCTGCTGATGGCATTTCACCGCCCCCCTGAGAAAGTACAAACAATACTAAACCTACCCAGACCTTCATCATTCAAAGAGCTCTGGCACTTTCTGGGGACAGTTAATTATTATCGCTGACATCTACCTCGGGCTGCAGAGATCCAGGCTCCACTGACGGACGCCTTGGCAGGCACCAACACTTCTGGATCTCGGCCCGTTCCATGGACCGTGGCTATGACTGACTCTTTCACTGCCCTCAAAAATCTAATTGCCGAGGCCTGCACCATCGCGCATCCTCATCCCAATGCGTAGCTTTTCATCACCACAGATGCGAGCGATACTGCCATCGGCGCTATCCTTAGTCAGACAATCAACGGCCAAACTTCGCCTCTGCAGTTCTTCTCGCGCAAGCTCACCAATGCAACGGAAATATTCTGCATTTGACAGGAAGTTGCTTGCGGTCTACGAAGCAATCAAGCATTTTAAGACTGACATTGAGGGATGCCCTTTCTATGTTTTAACGGACCACAAACCCCTGGCTGGGGCCATTACAAACCCACCAGCTGACCAGCCTCCTCGCCACTTCAGATACATCAACTTCATATCTCAGTTCACCACCAATGTCAGACACATAAAGGGTGCTGACAATATAGTTGCTGATTTCCTTTCACGAGTCGACACTGTCCATTCGCTGTTAGACCTCTCTGAACTGCCTAACCTCCAACCCACCAACAAGGAAACACAAAACCTGATTTCAGACTCTACCTCTTCACTACACTTCGTCCGCACCACCTTCCCTAGCATTTCTGGTGAGATCTGGTGGGACGACAGTACGGGCATGTTATGCCCCCTCATCTCAACCACACTCCGTCGAGCTGTCTTCAACGCATTGCATAATTTAGCCCACCCCAGTGTTCGTGCAGAGCACTTTCTGTGGAGAAATGTCAACAAGGACTGCCAGCAATGGGCATGCTCCTGTGTTGCGTGCCAACACTGCAAAGTACAGAAGCACACTTCACCCCCCTTGGCGCCTTTTCGATCCGTCCTGGGCGTTTCCAGCATATTCATATTGACATTGTTGGCCCTCTCCCCCCCTCTAACAGCTTTCGTTATGTTCTCTCGTCTATGGACCGAACAACTCGCTGGGTCGAGGCTGTCCCCCTCCCCAGTATTACAGCAGAAACTGTTGCTCGAGCTTTCGTCGAGTCATGGGTATTGTGTTTTGGATGTCCAGCTATCATCACGACTGACCAGGGGAGACAATTTGAGTCGGCCCTGTTCAACAAGATTTGTAACATTTGCGGCATCTGGCGCATCCATACCACAGCATATCACCCTCAAAGTAACGAGCTAGTTGAGCGCTGGCACCACACTTTCAAGGCGGCTCTTTGATGCCACGACTCTCTATGGACAGAGGCCCTTCCCCTTGTGCTACTCGGCATTTGTGCGATCTATAAGGAAGACCTCAAAGAGAGAATAGCCGAGTTCATATACGGCCAGAACATTGTTCTCCCTGGCGAACTTGTGAGCCCTTCCGCTTCTCTCCCTCAGTCTGACTTACCTTCCTTCGTGGACAGCGTCAGATGCCACTTCATCAACCTCCATATCCCTCCGCCCACCAGCCACTCCCGCCCTAAGGTTCATGTCCCGAAATCTCTGGACAATTGCGAGTATGTCATGCTCCGAGATGACACTGTCCGTGCTCCCCTCCAACCTCCATATACCGGCCTGTACCGAGTTCTCCGGCGCTCAGCCATCACCTATGAAATCCAGATGAAAGATTCAGCTGTTACAGTCTCTCTCAACAGACTTACGCCTGCTCATGTCGAGCCTTCTTCTACCCCCCTTCAGCCCACGACCACGCCACTGACTGTCGTGGCTCACAATGCTCTGACCACTCCCTCCACATTGGACTTACACACTCGGTCGAGTGACTTCCAGCTCCAATCGTCGAGCTCTCCTCCAACCTCGCCCTCTACTCCGGTCTCACGCACTCCCTCGAGTGACCACATGCTCCCTACATCGAGCTTACCTACGATCACGCTCTCGCCACTGGGCCCTTCGCCAGTCCCTTCAATCTCACCATGTCGCCTGCCTCACCCTGTCGAGGTTTCTCATGCCCCCCATCTTGAACCTGCCCTCGCTCAAGATGTTTGTGCCTGTCCCCCGGACATAATCCATGACATCTCAATAATACTGTGCGATTATACATTGTTCGTCATGTGTTTCTCTTCATCCAATGCTCATGACACAACCTCCGCCGTTCCCTGCCACCTGGTGAAATGCGTTTCCCTCCCACCCGACATCGACCTGGACGTGCTACGTGTGTTCGCCACACCCACCGGAGACATCGTCGTCGTCGCTCCGTTCCACCACTGGCATACCTGTCGCCACACGACCAGCACGCCCAGTACAACACCCGGCTTGCTTCAATGACTCCCAGGTTCGGTGGCTGAACCTTCGTTCACGACATCTACCCACACAGCTCCCTGACGAAGCTGTCGAGCTGACCGTGGTCCGGTTCCCGCAGGCCACTCCTACCGACGCCATAGTCACCCCCCCCCCCCCCCCAGGCCTCTCAAGAGTACTCCGTACTGCGGGGGGAGGGGAGGGCTATGTGGCGCTGATGAAATCGACACCAACATCGATGCATCCATCTTTGAACTAAGCTAAGATTATCTTTGCTCTCTTCCACCATGTCCAGTTCTTTGTGAGCCTTGCTTGTGTTTGGCTGAATAAATGAACTACTGTGAAGTGGGGGTTGTTTGGTGTAACTAACCCGAACATTTCCCTCACACCCATTGTTGGAGGCAATAAATTTTATTATATCTACCTCTTCCTTGAAATCATCTTTGGACATGGGAACATATACAAGACTGTGCACCATTGAGTGGAGAGCTGTAGGTTAGTGTGTTACTGGATGTTATGATCAAGGAGGTATTACTGTGCCTGTAATTGTAGTTTTCCTATAAATATTGAAACAACATGTTTGTGCACTGATGTCAATTGTTACATATAGGAAGTTTATGGATTTACTGGCAATCTCCACTGCAAATCGAATATTCTTATGTTGACAGTTTAAGTGCTGAAAATATAAATAAAATGTGTTGAGCTATCTTTTAATGCCTGTCCACATACACAGTACTTCATCTACATTTCTGAAACAGTATTTAATATTTCCACTAAAAGGTTTTTTATTCAAAAAATTGTTGTTGAAAATAGTCCATGAATATTTCCGTCAGAAGTGGAGTAAGATGAGACTGCTTGTACAGAGACCCTTTGAACTGAAAACGATTTTGTGCTAAGTATGTCTGAATGGCCTGTCTCAAGTCATTCAGCAGGGATGACATTAGACCTATACATCAACTCAGACAGAATATCAACACATTCCACTGCTTGTATGTTGGG
Source organism: Schistocerca cancellata (assembly GCF_023864275.1). Lineage (NCBI taxonomy): Eukaryota > Metazoa > Arthropoda > Insecta > Orthoptera > Acrididae > Schistocerca > Schistocerca cancellata. The sequence continues at coordinate 196,694,626 of NC_064628.1, forward strand.
AAAACAAACTGCAGATGGAAAGAATAATAATTTAGTGCTATGTGATGTAGATAAACCTTTTATCTTATCTACAAATTTCATTTAGTTTTAAATACGATTCTTTGATTTTTCTTAGGTTTCATAAAAGTGTTGAATTTACTTGATAGTTTGAGATGGAGCAGTGAATGATGATTCAGCTGGGTGGAAGGATGCACCTTGCTTGTGTAGTTTCTGAAATCCATAGTGTCTAGAAGGCACTGGGTTCATGTTAGTTAACAACTTTGCTTGAGGGCCACAGCTACCAGTCACAGTCCCATGTCCTCCACCTGAAAAAAAGGGCCAAAAACGCATCCTATTGGGAGCACTGGAATTCAAAAACCATCTGCCCCACAGTCTTGATTTAAACATTAAGTGACCAAAATCAGCTCAATACTTCCCCTCTTCTAAACTGTACTTATTCCTCACTGTTTTCCACTCTGTCTTGTTCCCTTCTATTCCTTCATATTCCTGATTATTTTATTTTATTGTAATTGCCTATGTACTCCATGTATTCTGTTGTTAAAATTATCAATTCTATCATTTACTCTGTTTCTGTATTACCTTGTGCACATAAGACCTCTTTGAGCTATTCTGTAGTACTCTTTTCAAGCACTAGTTCTGCTTTATTAGGAGCGTTAATGTAATGTAAACTATTATTAGGCACCGGTTTTTGAGTTTTGTCTTAATGTTTTTTTTGGTTTGCTCCCTTTATATTTATTTACTGTTCACTTTTTTTCTTTTTTAATTGCATGCCACTGCACTGTCAAAGCTGGCATTTACTGTGTGTCATCATGGAAGGAAACATATAGGGAGATGATGCAACAATGTTGTTTTGAAGCCAACCTCACCACATTAGATATCCCAAAACATTAGCAGACTATTGTTTACATGGAGATCGTTTACCATACCTTTTTGCGTGTAATTTCTGTCACGTAAATGAACGCTTGTTTAAAATAGTAAATGTTATATTGCTTGTTCTACTAACACAGCGTCGGGAAATTCAATGGATTTTTCCTTGTAAATGCAACTTTGTTTTTGTTTATACATTTCAAGTAACTGAGAAGAGAAGTATCATATGTGATGTAAAAAGGATGCTTTTGTAATCCATTTAAACCCTCTCTTTCTATATTTGCATTGATAGTTGATGAAGCTAGAACTAAAAAAAATGGTTCAAATGGCTCTGAGCACTATGGGACTTAACTTTTGAGGTCATCAATCCCCTAGAACTTAGAACTACTTAAACCTAACTAACCTAAGGACATCACACACATACATGCCCAAAGCAGGATTCGAACCTGCGACCGTAGCAGTCGCGCGGTTCCAAACTATAGCGCTTAGAACTGCTCGGCCACCCCGGCTGGCTAGAACTCAAAAGAAATGATTTCTTTGCTTACTGGTACTGATTCTTACTCATTACATTTTCAACTTTGAAATCGTGTGCACAAAATGTTTGATGTTCACATTTGCATAAAACTTACCTACATTTTCATTGTTAGCCAATAAATATGTACAATGAGGAAAGGAGTAAGCAAGGCTTGTTGTCATGACTAATGGATGTCAACAAAGTGAAAGAAATTTTGACATGTCTAAGGAACACAACTGCATGGAAGCGTACCTCCATGCAGAACTGAATTCTTGTCTTATTAAACTGTCAATGCATCAGTGTCATTGTATTTTGCATATCTCACTTTGAAATCTTACCTATGAAGTGTGAGTCAATGTGTGGTCAATAATAGCAAAAATGATAAATTCCCTTCTGAAAGTATGTTCCAGCAATTTTCAGTTCAATAAATGTCACCCGTAGCCAGTTCTGATGGTATTAATCAGCATTTGCACTAATACCCCTGATATTACATGGTGCAAAGAACTGCATTGTGAATAAAGGAACGGTCTCAACAGCCTTGACCCTGTGAAGTTTATATTTTGCTTCAACAAGAATGCTTTGCTGTACAAATTGTATGATCTACAGGACCAACAATATATCAAATCAAATCAACTCTTTTTTTGTAATGATAACCTAACCTCTGTAATATGTACATGCTTCTTAAACAGGCACTTCACATATATTTTAATAAGTATTTAATTAGTGACATGTAGTTTCACACTTGATTTTCATACTAAATTATTGTAATTTTTAACAGTGGTCTATTTCCTAAGAATATTTCTTGCAGGACTGCTCTCTGATAGTTTTTCAGGAATACTCTACTTGGTTTTACTTTTGAATTTCATTTTGAGCTTTTCAAAGTACATAAGCCTACACCAGTCTTTGTGATAAAACAATAATAATAGTAATGGTATTATGAAAATCATAAGCTGTAAATGAAGATTTTGCAGTTATTTAGGAAAGGGCTAATGATTTAGTAATGAATGAAGCCAACTTGGCAATTCATTCTTTACAAAAAACCTTGTCAGCATTACAAAATACAAATGTGATTGTGGTTGGAGTACCACACAGGCATGACCTGCCTGAATGGTCCTGTGTAAACCAAGAAATTCATTCCACAACCATAAAACTAAAAAAATTGTGAAAGGCTTCCCTAACATTTGTTTTATTAATACTCCTAGTAACAAGGAGCTACATACAGCACATGGACAGCACCTAAATGCAACTGGTAAAGAACTAATGGCTACAAGAATTCATGAATCAGTGGAAACAAACAGGGAAGTGTTCAAGAAAATCCTTAAAAGTGAAAACTGTATCTATGGAGAGCACAAGTACTCAAGAAATAAACATACCCAAGAGATCAGTGCAAAATTTAGAAGAAGCAGTAAATGGTGTGGCAGTGAAGAATACACTGTATAAGAAGAAACACCTACTTGTAGAGCCGGCCGCGGTGGTTTAGCGGTTCTGGCGCTGCAGTCCGGAACGGCGGGACTGCTACGGTCGCAGGTTCGAATCCTGCCTCGGGCATGGGTGTGTGTGATGTCCTTAGGTTAGTTAGGTTTAAGTAGTTCTAAGTTCTAGGGGACTTATGACCTAAGATGTTGAGTCCCACAGTGCTCAGAGCCATTTTTGAACTACTTGTAGAAACAGAATAGCAACAATTGAGTCTCTGACATTACCAGGAACAGCAGCAGCACAACAACAACAACAAGCAACAGAAGCATCATCATTATCAGCTGCAGACCAACAACCACCACCAGTAGCAGCAGAGAATCTGTCAGCTTTAGCAGCAGCAGCAGCAGCAGCAGACACACCACTGTCATCAACAACAGCATCCAGTCCAGTAGAAGCAATTAGTAGAGTGCCACTCAGAAGAAGAGTGACAAGACCCTCACACTTGAAGGATTTTTTTTTCTACCAAGCAGCCTGAAGGGGACACTAAGGTGAGCTGTGTACCAAACCTAGATAGCTTGACTTTACTGTATGAGAATGTAAAAGGACTAGTCACCAAATTCTGTGAGCTGGAAGTAATTTTAAACTGTAGTCTTAAGGAGGTTTCTGTGCTGTGTATCAACGAGCACTGCCTTTGCAACACTCAGATTTGTGCAGGAAATATACCAGACTTTTACTTAATAAGTAGCTTTTGGAGGGAAACTTATAGATGTGGAGGTGTATGCATCTTTGCAGAAGTAATGTTAAATCTAAAGAGGTGAAACTTAGCAAGGCGAGGTGTGCAGAAAAAGATTTTGAATGCTGTATTTGTGAACTTACAGACTGTCAAACTATCATTGCTTGCATCTATAGGTCCCCATCAGTGACTTTACCCAATTCTTATATTATGTAGATTATCTTTTAAATGAACTGAGTGGCCTGTCAAAATGCACAATACTTCTTGGTGACTTTAACATTAATTTTAACAAAAGTATTAATAACAAGGTACAATTATTAAATCTGTTTAACTCATACAACATGCAGCCTATGGTGCAGGAAATTACCAGATACGGGGATGGGTCTGAAACAACACTTGATCAGATATTTACCACCAAACAAAGCTGAGAGTACAATATTGAAGTAACAGATACAGGCTTTTCTGACCATATGGCTTTAAAAATGATGATAAGGAATGAGAACAATAAGAAATGCACAGTCACTGAAAAATATGTACAAAGAAGACTTATTAATGCAAACAACATAAGGGTTTTTAATAGAAAGCTAAAAAGGTTGCAGTGGGACATAGAACAAACTGATGATGTAAACAAAAGTATGGCAGTTTTCTTTCTGGTTATAAATATTACTATGATGTGGCATTCCTGTTACAAAGAATTAAAGTCAATGAGAAGACAAACACATTGGTAACACATGGGATTAAAAAATCAGCAATCATCCTTAGAAACCTAAGCAAACATGCTAAAATAAATACAACAATAAAATACACTATAGGAAATATAGAAGGGTCTATAGGAAAGTTTTACAGGCAACAAAAAGGCTAAGCAATGATTCATACATTGACAAGGGAAGCAATAAATCAAAATTGATTTGGAAGGTTATAACCAATAGCATAGGAAAATGTAAAACCAAGACCAATAATTTCAAAATTAAAAGTGAGGATAGAGTGATAGAAGATTCTCAACAGATAACCAACATATTCAATGAACATTATGTGAACATAGCACCGAATCTAATTAAAAGTCTGTGCAATTCAAACAACAAAAACATAAAAGTACCAACTTGTGAAAAGACAATGTTTCTGTACCCAGTAACAGAATGTTCAAAATTAAAAGTGACGATAAAGTGATAGAAGATTCTCAACAGATAGCCAACATATTCAATGAACATTATGTGAACATAGCACCGAATCTAATTAAAAGTCTGTGCAATTCAAACAACAAAAACATAAAAGTACCAACTTGTGAAAAGACAATGTTTCTGTACCCAGTAACAGAATGTGAAGTTAGAAATGCTATTAATAAACAAAAAATAAAATGTCTTGTGGTATTGATGGAATTCCAGACAAGAGAATCAAACATAGTTCTATCAGTATAGATACTCACCTAACTGACATTATTAATACTTCTTTCAGGACAGGGGCGTTCCCATCAAAACTAAAACTCTCCATAATAAAGCCACTTCACAAAAAGGATAGTACAGTTGACATAAATAATTCTAGGCCAGTGTCATTACTGTCAGGTTTTTCTAAAGTAATTGAAAGAGTAATGTATTAAAAGCTAGCTGACTTCCTGAATAAAAATAAAATACTGACTAATGCTCAAAATGGGTTTAGAAAGAACAGATCCACAGAAATGGCAGTCTTCCAATTCATGAAAATGGTCCTAAATGTCCTGGACAAGAATGAATTAAGCTGTGGGATATTCTTGGATTTATTTAAAGTGTTTGATCTAATCAGCCATAACTTATTGCTTGTGAAACTAGAATTTTATGGGGTCCGGGGACTCGCTTTTAAATGGTTCAAGTCTTATTTCTCCGATAGACAACAGAAAGTACAAATATGCCATGAAGGCAAAGAATATCTTTCATATTTCAAAAAAACCTAGCTCTGGAGTGCCCCAGGGTTCCATGTCAGGCCCTCTGTTGTTCTTGGTGTATATAAACGATTTGCCAAACCATCTGACCATTGCAGGAACGGTGATCTTCGCTGATGACATTAGCGTTTTCATGAAAGGATACACCAAGGATAATCTACAGTAGAGTGTGTCTAGGGCAATAAATGAGACAGGAAAATGGTTTAGCAATAATGCTTTGAACATAAATAAGGATAAAACGGTATTGATATTAAAATTAAAGCTAGAAGAAGGGTAAAATCTGAGTTAGGGAACTATGTTACTGCACAAGAACCAAACACAAAATTCCTAGGTGTTTGGGTGGATGAGCACTTGAGATGGGAAACACATCTAGAAGTTTCAAGAAAAAACTAAATAAATGGTGCTATGTGCTAAGAATGCTCCGGCACTGTTGCAACACTGAATCATTGCTGTGTGCCTATTATGCTTATATGAACAGTTTGCTTAGATATGGTGTGATCTTCTGGGGAAAATACAGGTACCCCAAAACAAGCTTTCAAACTTCAGAAAAGGGCTATTAGAATAATGAAAGGGGTTCTCTGTAGAGTGTCATGCAGGTAAATATTTAAAGAATTTAAAATAATGACTCTTCCTAGCTTATACATCTATGAATATGTGTCTGCTTTCTGAAAACTCACCAGGAATTTTCAACATTAAATAATCATGTTCATTACCATGAGACAAGGAACAGAGACGATTTACACAGAGTCACCTACAAAGGAGCCCTCTACCAAATAAGTGTAAACTGTAGTTAAAATCTTCTGGGTTATTAGGCAACATCATATTTCTATTAAATGATCATTTTAGTAGAAAAATGATCATTTTAGTAGAAATATGAAGTGACCCAATGACCCAGAAGATTTTAACTACAGTGACAACGGTCACAAAAGCCTGCACAATTACATAAGTGTCAACTTCCAGTCCAAAATACGTTTTAGTGCATTGCCTGCTAATATAAAGAAAATTAATGAATTTCATAAATTCATGGTAGATCTTAAACAATTTTTACTAACACATTGGGTTATAACATTGAAGACAATCTGAATATGGAAAAGTAATATTATTTATAATACTGATATAAAATATTTGTATTTATTATCCAAGATATTGAAACAAATTAAATATAAGAAATTATATTGTAACTGATGACATCCACACAATGTATATTGTTAATGGATGAATAAAGAGATTAATTGATTGGTGAGTGGCAACTTTCCATTTCATAATACTGTTACATTCAGTCCTATATTTCCGTTGTTCAATAGTAATAGTACAATGCTGTGCAACTACTGCTTTTGTTCATTCATTCATCCATCATACAGGAGAACAAATTTGGTACAATGTACTTGTCAAATACAATCATGAGTGTAGGTGAGCTCAATGTGAAAGATGCAACTCAGATACAAACTCTGAATAAGCAGAAACAATATCTAACAAACTTTGAATAAGCAGAAACAATATCTAACAAGCTTTGAATAAGCAGAAACAATATCTAACAATTTTAAAATGAACAACATAAGGGGGAAGCAGACAAGTTTGACAAGATTAAATGGTCTATCTGTTATTAAGAAACACTCTCTACAGATTACCAGAAGAATATTCTGCTTCCTAATATTGAACCAATGAAGCATATTACCACAGTTAGCTATCATTTCATTCACTGAGCTAGATTAGCGCCAACTCCTTCACTCACATAGACTGTATGTCAGCACTTTTTTGTTTTGTTTTTATTTAATCGAATTTTTAGTTTAGTGACAAACTGCAGTACCTTCTAAGCTTTTCACACTAATTGAGACCACAGAAGTATGGTCTTTTCCGAATTACTTTTGGTCAGAAACTGATTCTGGAAGGTTTTTGTTAAGCATGCCTTTTCAATTCTTGTAGAGATATTTCCACAGCAACTTTCATCCTGTGACAAATATTTCTTTGCATCGAACCGAGAAGTGAAATACCAGTTTTCATAAATTTAGCCTTAATTTTTTGAATATAACTAAATATTTTCTTAAACAACGGAAAATCTAGAAGGGAATGAAACAATATTATGAAAAGACAGTAGCTGCTCACCATATAGCGGAGATGCTGAGCCGCAGCTAGGCATAAAAAAAAGACTGTCACAAAATAAGCTTTCGGTCAACAAGGCCACTGTCATATCGGCGGGAGTAATGCGGGACAAGATGTTGCACCAACAATCAGCGTGGTCTTGTAGCCGTCTGTTGAGCGCGGCCGAGACAGTTGATATAGGAAGGGAGGACGGACATTGAGTATAGTAATACATGAGAAAATAGTAACAAAGGAAAACAGCACTGGGTTAGGGTGGAAGAAAAACCGTCAGGCAAAAGTCAAACAATGGAAAATCCAGGATAGGCCTTGTTGCCCAAAAGCCTATTTTGTGCAGTTGCCAACTTGACAGATTTCCCGTCAAATTTGACGGATAAAATTTAGTTTTGACGGTTGACGGGTTTTTTGACGGATGTTATAAAATGGGCCTTTTTTTGACAGGTTATTCTGGTTTCATTTAATTTTGAAAAAAAAAATTTCTTTGATAAACTATGATGAATGCAAATCTTTGATCACCTGTAAGACAGTGCCCGAATGTATTACACTGAAACTAAGTTTCGCTTAGTGTGTTGCAAAAACGGGCTGTATTGCTGATCTGTTCGTTCAAATTAAACACATGTAGGATATAACCGAAAACTGAACTGAAATTAGCTCAGATTTCCTTTCTATTGAGCAATGTACATGGCTATTTTTTAGTTAACAGTGCCAAAAACCTCTGATGACTGACAAACTCAGCACAGCAAACGGCATTTGCGGTGGCAAATGGCTCTAATTCCTGTTGTAGATAAAGATAAAGTAATAAGTAGGAGCCCCATACTCACGAATTGAGCGTTGGGAGCAGATGCAGGAATCCTGACATGCCGTCCTGGGAAGGGTCCGAATGAAGGTCGTTCGCCATTGCCCTCCTCCTTCCTATTACGAAGTGTCGAGCGTGTTTTTGTACATACGGGATGCCTGTGATGAGTGGTGGTACTGTGTGGTGTCGTGTTTGTGTTTTTATGGATAAGGAGGGACAGGTTGATACTCGGTGCTGGCACACGGCGCAATTCTCTCGAAAACCATCAAGGGGGCTGCCGATCTTAACATCCCCATCCGATGGACGAGCCACGATCAACAGTGTCACATGTTCTCTCTTCATGATAGATTGTGGAGAGGTTTGGAATTTGATCCTGGACACTGGCGATCAGGAAGTTTAAGCTACCATCTCTCCTCCCCTGGGCAGCCAAATATTGGCAGCGAAAGTATCATCCATCACCAGGATTTGAACTGGCTTTAGATATACGATACGAGCCTCCAGTACCAGCAGCACACTTACAAAAATATGCTTTGCTCTAAGAGTTAATGCCGCGAATTCTGGACAGTGAGCGGAATACATGACGGCACGGTACTTCTCGCGATTTGTAACTTGGCGTCTGTCGAGCGGGGTTTGCGGGCAGAGGGGACAGAGTGCACAAACTAAGCTATGCTGCGTGGAGTCACGGGTTGCGAGGGGTGGAAAGGGGATGGGGGGATAAACTCCACCTCCGTGTATTGCAAGCACCCAGTGCAGGCAACAGAAACCTGTGTATTGAGCTTTCATGAGCTACTGATAACCGGTTTTCTTTTCCGAAATGGAATAGAAGATAGTCCCCATGATGAGCCATCAAGTGCATCATGGCTCATTTTCGTAAAAATCACAATGAATATGGCGCAACAAGATACAGACACCTCATCTCAGCAACAAAGAAGACGAAAATGCAGTCAACACCGACTAATGGGACGCTGCGCTGTTGGCAACGAACATCTGCAAATCACTAGAGCACGAATTCTCCCGACTGCTACCGATCATAATTGGGAAGCTGCGTACCAAGTTACAGACTACAGTGATGTAGTGAGTAACTGTGTGTTTAACAAGTAGTGTCTAGAGCTCTTTTTGTTTGTTCTTATGACTGACTGAACATGTCTTAAAAGAATGTCAAGCGGTATGTACGACATTTTAGAAAAGAGTGGTTAAGTGATAAACAGTTAAACGACTGGTTGTCAGAGGTGCCTGGGGAACCTAGTAGTGCACGGTGCAAATATTGCCAATGCAACCTGGATGTGCGTTTGTCAGATTTATTTCTGCATGGAAAAAGTAAGAAACGTTTAAAAGCAGCTGAACCTCTTTGATCTTCATGAGAGTCAGCATTGTCATTTCAGTCTGTCAAACATACAGACGAGTGTGTAGCTGCAGAAGCTGCTCTTAGCTTGATTGTTGTGCAGTTAGATCTGTTGATCATCTTTCAGATCTAACCAATAAATTTTTTCAAAGTGCTGAGGATGCATATCTTTTACAGGTATATCATATGAAGAGCAGTACTTTGATTGGGAACATTCTCTTCTAGCACTTTAAATCAGAAGCACAGAAAGATGTTGGTAATGAACATTTCAGTCTTCTTATAGATGAATCTACAGATATTTATGTCACCAAATTGTTTGCTGTGTGCCAGCCGAAGTGGCCGAGCGGTTCTAGGCGATACAGTCTGGAACCGTGCGACCTCTACGGTCGCGTTTCGAATCCTGCCTCGGGCATGGATGTATGTGATGTCCTTGGGTTAGTTAGGTTTAAGTAGTTCTAAGTTCTAGGGGACTGATGACCTCAGCAGTTAAGTCCCATAGTGCTCAGAGCCATTTGAACCAATTTTTTTTGTTTGTTTGCTGTGTGCATTGTATATTTTTCAAAACAACAAAGCAGAGATATTTCCACCTTTTTTAAGAGTTGTTGAACTAGAGCAGGGTAATGATGAATGAATTGTTACTGCAGTAAAGTCATCACTTTCAGATTATGGTCTAGACATTAAACAAATAAGAGGAATTGGTATGGACAATGCCTCACTAATGGTGGGTATTAACAATGGGGTTTACCAGAAACTGAAACGTGAGGTCCCTAATCTTTTATTGATCCCATGTGTCTCCCATTCAGCTGAGTTAGCAGTGTCCTCTGCTGCCCAAATGCTACCAGGGAATATTAAGTTCTTAATTTGTGAAACTTATTCCTTTTTTCCCTAAATCTCTTCTCGACAAGCCATGTATAGGGAGTTGTTTGAAGCAATAAATGACGGAGGCGAACCCTTTAAAGTTACACATCAATCAGACACAAGGTGGCCATCTATCGAAGTTACTGTTAATCGTATTTTAAGACAGTAGTTTGAACTACAGACACATTTGGAAATATACAGACATCAGACTAAGTGCTACACAGCCGAACTACTGTATAGTATGTATTCTGATGCCATTAACAAGCTTTATCTTATGTTTCTTAGACCAACTCTAAAAGAAAGCCAAAAACGTCAATAAATCATTCCAATCGAGTACAGCAGACCGTTCTAAGCTTCTGCAAGACTTAGTTCTTCTTATTGTAGGTCTTATGAGGTGTATTGTTGTCCTCGGTTATGAGAGTGATTTGCTAAAAGCAGACATTAGAAAATACAAATCTCCTCATATTTATGTTGGGGTTGAAGTAGAGGTTTCATTGGTAAATATGATCAAAGAAAATGAAATTCACACAGAAAGTAAAAAAGTTTCTTGCAGTATATGCGAAAATTTTCTGCTTTGCTTAGCAGAGGAGCTCCAGAGGCGACTGCCAAATAATGTCAAGGTTTTGTAAAAAGTGTGTCCAATTGCTTTAAAACAGTGTTTGTGGGTGGTGAAAGAAAGTATAATCCCGCAAGCTCAGGAATTTCATTTACCTAACACATGAACCACGGACCTTGCCGTTGGTGGGGAGGCTTGCGTGCCTCAGCGATACAGATGGCCGTACCGTAGGTGCGACCACAACGAAGGGCCAGACAAACCTGTGGTTCCTGAAGAGGCGCAACAGCCTTTTCAATAGTTGCAGGGGCAACAATCTGGATCATTGACTGATCTGGCCTTGTAACACTAACCAAAACGGCCTTCCTGTGCTGGTACTGCGAACGGCTGAAAGCAAGGCGAAACTAGCCATAATTTTTCCTGAGGGCATGCAGCTTTACTGTATGGTTAAATGATGATGACGTCCTCTTGGGTAAAATATTCCGGAGGTAAAATAGTCCCCCATTCGGATCTCCGGGCGGGGACTACTCAGGAGGACGTCGTTATCAGGAGAAAGAAAACTGGCGTTCTACGGATCGGAGCGTGGAATGTCAGATCCCTTAATCGGGTAGGTAGGTTAGAAAATTTAAAAAGAGAAATGGATAGGTTAAAGTTAGCTATAGCGGGAATTAGTGAAGCTCGGTGGCAGGAGGAACAAGACTTTTGGTCAGGTGAATACAGGGTTATAAATACAAAATCAAATAGGGGTAATGCAGGATGTGCTGCGCATAATTTCGGCGTCTTCTTCTAACATGTCTGCTGTATACTGTCCAGCCATCTGTCTCTCGGCTCATTCTGAAGATGACTGGACGTCTACAGGCGAAATATTAGAAGTAGAAGCTGAATGTGTGCGACTGCACGCCCGAAATTTAATGGAGCGTATTTGAACTTGAATGTTACTGATCCATTAAAATGTGATGTATTTACATAATAATATACATTTTTTTGTTTTTGCAGAGTTCAGCGGATTTGTAAATGTTTGTCCGTCTCGATAGCTAGATATAACGCTAAAAGAAATTGTAATTTTGTCTGATTTTGACGGATTTTTAAATGTTTGCTCGATGTGTAAAAAAAGTAATGAGTGTAATGCTTTAAAATAAATTTTGTTTTTTTCTTTATTTTTGCAAGAGCATATGGAGATATCTCATTCTGACGGATTTTTCGGTGTTGGTTTGACGGAAAAAATAACCACTTGTTGGCAACACTGATTTTGTGATAGTCTTTTTGTAGTGCTTGTCAGAGACTCAGCATCTCCGCTGTACGAGTAGTCTTCAAAAAGAATCCGAACTTTTATTGTATCAGCTTTATTACTCATTGTACAGCATTTTAAGCACTGTCCGCTTCAAAATAGCAATACACCGTTCCCATCGTTTCTCCCAATTTTGGAGCGCCTCTTGGAACACGTTTTGTGGGATAGTGCGCAGGTTTCATGTTGCATTGTCCGGTGTCTCCTCTATGGTTTCAAAACGACGTCCTTTCAACGTATTTTTCAGTCTGGAAAACAGGAAAAAGTCTGCTGCGGCTAGGTCTGGAGAAATGGATGGATGGGGCACAACGGGAATGTGGTATTTTACAAGATAGCTGCAGACAAGGAGTGAGGCGTGAGCTGGTGCATCGTCATGATGCAATATCCAACCCTGGTAAAATTCCATCTGCCGTACGGTGCTGCCATCTCTGGGACGTATTGACGATGAACGCGGCCTCATTTTAAAACAATGCGCATGTTTCTATCTCTTTCCAGTCCGGAGAAAAAAAATCGGAGGCCTTAGAACTTGAATGCACCTCGCATATGTATGATTGCAGCTTACTCTGCTGACAGCAGGGGAATATAAGCTCCTACCTCTTGCAAACGAAGTATATATTTCTGTTTTTCACTGTTCTTATTATGATAGGCATTTTCCTTGACATGTGAAAATTTTTTTATGTGCCCTAAAGATTTACCAATTCTTACATCTCACTCGACTTTGTCCAGACACGAATATTTTTGTAAAAAATATGTAATGGTGAAATTGGTTTCTTCATGTTGGAAAACACTTTTATAGGTTGTGATATTTTATTGTCATGTCTGTGTGCTTTTCCCTTCAGCTACAGGAACAGTGTTTTATTTAGTAAGTTAACTAACATAGGTATTACATTCCATATAGGTTTCCTATGTTTTACATTCACTGATTTCGCTGGAAGCGTAGTGAACAAAGCTTGACGTTGTTGGGTAGACATACTGTACGTGTAAATTTAGTTGACAGTCGGTGTGTTGGCTGATAGGAGCGACTGTAAAGCCATTTCCCATTTGTGGATGTTCCCAGCAGCCATCATGCTGATTGTCAACTTAGTCTGCACGAACAGTACGACGTCTTTCTGCAAAAATACTGGTATTCTTGAGTTTTGTCCATTATGATTATCCGGGCTGTTATTCCGTAGTCGGTTGATGAATTTTGCCTCAATGCCAAACGTTTCGTTCCCGTCTGCGGGAGACACCTTCAAGGGGGTCTGTAGCTCGATGGAAGGTCCAACACACCTCTGGCTCGCTACTGACTGCTGCTAAATTCAGTGTCCGCGTGCTCCCGCGCCGCGGCGTGACGTCACGTGTTTTGATAACGTCAGTGCAACTGGCCTCTGTCCGCTGCCGTCGATCGCCGTTGCCATCACCCAGTAGTGGACGGGTGGTACACATCTTCTTTAACACCGCCATCCATATACCGTTTAATTTCAATCCATCCTCCTTTCGATTGAAATTATTAGGGTGTTTAGCGATTTCGATTGCCTCCCTGTAGAGCCTTTCGTGATATCCGCTTGTGGCAGCTAGTACTTGCGTCTCCTCGAAACGAATATGGTGGTTCCCTGGCTGGAAAGCATGCTCCGCAACAGCTGATCGTTCCGTTTCTCCTCTTCTACAACTACCCTTGTGCTGTTCCAAACGTTTTGAAACACGTACCCACATAAACATCTCCACAGCTGCATGGGATCCTGTACATTCCAGCTTTTTCCAATGGTTTGCGAGCGTCCTAGGCAGGCTTAAGGTATTCATGTATCTTCCTGGTGGGCTTGTAAATTACGGTAATATTAAGGTTCGTCAAGTTCGTCCCTGTTGTTTCCGTTACATTTTTAACAAACGACAGGAAAACCTTAGGTTTTGCAGTAGCCTGCACGTCACTATGATTTCTGCATGGCTGTCTCAACGCACGTTTTATTTCGGCGGACGAATATCCGTTCTTCATTAGTGCATTGTGGAGATGTTCCATCTCCGCGTCAAGCAACTCAGGTTCACAAATATTTCTAGCTCTGTCCTCTAACGTTTTGATAACACCCCGCTTCTGTTGTGGGTGGTGGTTCGAATGGCGGTGCAAATAACGGTCCGTGTGCGTGGGTTTGCGGTATACTGAGTGGCCCAAACTACCATTTTCGTTTCTAAAAACCAGCACATCGAGGAAATGTAATTTTCCGTCTACCTCCTCCTCCATTGTAAACCGAATTCTCGAGTTTATACTATTCAGATGTTCGTGGAACCGGCTTACTTCCTCCCTGCCATGTCTCCACAGCACAAAAGTGTCATCCACGTATCGGAACCATACGTTTGGTTTTTCGCTGGCAGTACCTAAGGCCTGTTCTTCGAATTTCTCCATAAAGAAGTTTGCAATTACGGGATTTAGGGGGCTTCCCATAGCCACGTCATCCGTTTGCTCATAAAACTGTTCATTCCACTTGAAGTACGTGGTCGCCAAACAACACTTAAACAGTTCTGAAATATCGGCAGGAAAAATTCGATCCAGCTGTTCCAATACACCATTAAGTGGAACCATGGTAAACAGCGATACCACATCGAAGCTGACCAACATGTCCTCCGGCTGGACCACTATGCCATTCAATCTGCTGATGAAATGTGTCGAGTACTTTATACACTCCTGGAAATTGAAATAAGAACACCGTGAATTCATTGTCCCAGGAAGGGGAAACTTTATTGAAACCTTCCTGGAGTCAGATACATCACATGATCACACTGACAGAACCACAGGCACATAGACACAGGCAACAGAGCATGCACAATGTCGGCACTAGTACAGTGTATATCCACCTTTCGCAGCAATGCAGGCTGCTATTCTCCCATGGAGACGATCGTAGAGATGCTGGATGTAGTCCTGTGGAACGGCTTGCCATGCCATTTCCACCTGGCGCCTCAGTTGGACCAGCGTTCGTGCTGGACGTGCAGACCGCGTGAGACGACGCTTCATCCAGTCCCAAACATGCTCAATGGGGGACAGATCCGGAGATCTTGCTGGCCAGGGTAGTTGACTTACACCTTCTAGAGCACGTTGGGTGGCATGGGATACATGCGGACGTGCATTGTCCTGTTGGAACAGCAAGTTCCCTTGCCGGTCTAGGAATGGTAGAACGATGGGTTCGATGACGGTTTGGATGTACCGTGCACTATTCAGTGTCCCCTCGACGATCACCAGTGGTGTACGGCCAGTGTAGGAGATCGCTCCCCACACCATGATGCCGGGTGTTGGCCCTGTGTGCCTCGGTCGTATGCAGTCCTGATTGTGGCGCTCACCTGCACGGCGCCAAACACGCATACGACCATCATTGGCACCAAGGCAGAAGCGACTCTCATCGCTGAAGACGACACGTCTCCATTCGTCCCTCCATTCACGCCTGTCGCGACACCACTGGAGGCGGGCTGCACGATGTTGGGGCGTGAGCGGAAGACGGCCTAACGGTGTGCGGGACCGTAGCCCAGCTTCATGGAGACGGTTGTGAATGGTCCTCGCCGATACCCCAGGAGCAACAGTGTCCCTAATTTGCTGGGAAGTGGCGGTGCGGTCCCCTACGGCACTGCGTAGGATCCTACGGTCTTGGCGTGCATCCGTGCGTCGCTGCGGTCCGGTCCCAGGTCGACGGGCACGTGCACCTTCCGCCGACCACTGGCGACAACATCGATGTACTGTGGAGACCTCACGCCCCACGTGTTGAGCAATTCGGCGGTACGTCCACCCGGCCTCCCGCATGCCCACTATACGCCCTCGCTCAAAGTCCGTCAACTGCACATACGGTTCACGTCCACGCTGTCGCGGCATGCTACCAGTGTTAAAGACTGCGATGGAGCTCCGTATGCCACGGCAAACTGGCTGACACTGACGGCGGCGGTGCACAAATGCTGCGCAGCTAGCGCCATTCGACGGCCAACACCGCGGTTCCTGGTGTGTCCGCTGTGCCGTGCGTGTGATCATTGCTTGTACAGCCCTCTCGCAGTGTCCGGAGCAAGTATGGTGGGTCTGACACACCGGTGTCAATGTGTTCTTTTTTCCATTTCCAGGAGTGTATAAGATCCCGAACGGCCCACATGTGGTTTTAACAGCATAGTCAAAAACTTGGCTAACGAGCAGGTGGGCGAACCAATAGCTCTTAGTATCGGTCTTAACGGTACATTTTCTTTATGAATTTTGGGCAGTCCATAAAGCCTCGGTGGTAGCGCAACCGAATTGCAGAGACCTTTCTGTACACTTTCCTCAATAGGAGGACTTTTTTTATTAACCGCGACACAGTTCTAAGAACGTTGTTAAAGGGGTCCTTATTCAGCTTCCTATATGCTTGCGGATCCAGTAGATCAGTAATTTTACTCTGATAGTCGGCCACATCCATAACCATCGTTGCACTTCCTTTGTCAGCTGGGAGAATCAAAATACTATCTTCGTCATTCAGGAGTTTTAAAGCTCTTCTCTCACCCACCGTTATATTACTCTTCGGCGGCTTTGCATAGGCTAATATTCTCACTGTTTTTATACGGATTTCTTCAGCTGTTACAGAATCTACACTGCGAATTCCTGCTTCTACACTGGCTATAATTTCTTCAGTGGGCACAAAACGCCGACTAACAGCAAAATTTCCTCCCTTGGCAAGCACAGATGTCTCATCGTCAGATAACGAACGTTTGGATAAATTGATAACGGTATGAGAAACGCCTAATACCGAACAGTCTGATTAGGTAGCATATTATCAAACTTCTTCTTCTGTCTATTAGACGTTGTCAACATTCGCTTCCCCATGGTATCATGCAGTAGTCTATCAATTTTATCCCAGTCACCGCTGCACAGTTTATTACTGATAGTAATATGGAGAGACATTAGCTTACAGTTTGTGCTTGCTTTCCCTCGAGCTACAGATCCCCTTGAAGATATCTCCCGCAGACGGGAACGAAACGTGAACCTGAATAAGGACCCCTTTTACAACGTTCTTAGAACTGTGTCGCGGTTAATAAAAAAAGCCCTCCTATTGAGGAAAGTGTACAGAAAGGTCTCTGCAATTCGGTTGCGCTACCACCGAGGCTTTATGGACTGCCCAAAATTCATAAAGAAAATGTACCGTTAAGACCGATACTAAGAGCTATTGGTTCGCCCACCTGCTCGTTAGCCAAGTTTTTGACTATGCTGTTAAAACCACATGTGGGCCGTTCGGAATCTTATATAAAATACTCGACACATTTCATCAGCAGACTGAATGGCATAGTGGTCCAGCTGGAGGACATATTGGTCAGCTTCGATGTGGTATCGCTGTTTACCATGGTTCCACTTAATGGTGTATTGGAACAGCTGGATCGAATTTTTCCTGCCGATATTTCAGAACTGTTTAAGTGTTGTTTGACGACCACGTACTTCAAGTGGAATGAACAGTTTTATGAGCAAACGGCTGACGTGGCTATGGGAAGCCCCCTAAATCCCGTAATTGCAAATTTCTTTATGGAGAAATTCGAAGAACAGGCCTTAGGTACTGCCAGCAAAAACCAAACGTATGGTTCCGATACGTGGATGACACGTTTGTGCTGTGGAGACATGGCAGGGAGGAAGTAAGCCGGTTCCACAAACATCTGAATAGTATAAACTCGAGAATTCGGTTTACAATGGAGGAGGAGGTAGACGGAAAATTACATTTCCTCGATGTGCTGGTTTTTAGAAACGAAAATGGTAGTTTGGGCCACTCAGTATACCGCAAACCCACGCACACGGACCGTTATTTGCACCGCCATTCGAACCACCACCCACAACAGAAGCGGGGTGTTATCAAAACGTTAGAGGACAGAGCTAGAAATATTTGTGAACCTGAGTTGCTTGACGCGGAGATGGAACATCTCCACAATGCACTAATGAAGAACGGATATTCGTCCGCCGAAATAAAACGTGCGTTGAGACAGCCATGCAGAAATCATAGTGACGTGCAGGCTTCTGCAAAATCTAAGGTTTTCCTGTCGTTTGTTAAAAATGTAACGGAAACAACAGGGACGAACTTGACGAACCTTAATATTACCGTAATTTACAAGCCCACCAGGAAGATACAGGAATACCTTAAGCCTGCCTAGGACGCTCGCAAACCATTGGAAAAAGCTGGAATGTACAGGATCCCATGCAGCTGTGGAGATGTTTATGTGGGTACGTGTTTCAAAACGTTTGGAACAGCACAAGGGTAGTTGTAGAAGAGGAGAAACGGAACGATCAGCTGTTGCGGAGCATGCTTTCCAGCCAGGGAACCACCATATTCGTTTCGAGGAGACGCAAGTACTAGCTGCCACAAGCGGATATTACGAAAGGCTCTACAGGGAGGCAATCGAAATCGCTAAACACCCTAATAATTTCAATCGAAAGGAGGATGGATTGAAATTAAACGGTATATGGATGGCGGTGTTAAAGAAGATGTGTACCACCCGTCCACTACTGAGTGATGGCAACGGCGATCGACGGCAGCGGACAGAGGCCAGTTGCACTGACGTTATCAAAACACGTGACGTCACGCCGCGGCGCGGGAGCGCGCGGACACTGAATTTAGCGGCAGTCAGTAGCGAGCCAGAGGTGTGTTGGACCATCCATCGAGCTACAGACCCCCGTGAAGATTTCTCCCGCAGACGGGGAGGAAACGTTGGGAATTGAGACAAAATTCATCAACCGACCACGGCATAACAGCCCGGATAATCATAATGGACACGATATTTCCGGCCATGAAAGTCTGCATTTTAGTGTCTTTTTGTGTTTATTAACAGTCTTTTGTTACAGGAGTACGAAATTCTTCAGTAAATATCTCTATATTACAAAGAATCGTAAATGGCCTGTCCTGTAACGCACTATTTCGTATTTCCTACAGTCCTTCAGAAACTAAACAATGACATATGTGGTGTTAATTTTTAATTGTTATCGATTTTTTTATCGCACTTCACGGTTCCTATTCTAAAAGTGATGTTACAAATCAATACAAGACGTAATATTCACATTCATACGATATCAAATTTTGGAAGTGCCACCTGCTGGCTGCTCGGTGCATGGCTATCAGAGTCACCTCACGCTACCTCACATCAGTTTACTTATCCAAGTACCAAACAGTGAAAGTGAGCTTAAGAGTTACCACCTGTTAAGACCAATTCACACTGGACATCTTGTCATAAGAAGGGCTTATGTCAATAGTGGTACAAGTCCATTTTTGTTCATTTTGAGATACAGAGTCCTAAAGTTAAATGAGCGCTGAAAAATATGCAGTTGAGATACCAGAAATATTCAAGCAAATGGCTTCTTGCTAGAGATGAACCTTTCTTTCTGTTTGTTTTGCTCGTTAATTTCGGAAACATTATAGACAGAAAAGTGGAGGTAATTGACTTGTACCACTATTTAAATAAGCCCTTCATATCATGTCAGAACATTCTGCAATGCATTTCAAATAACGACACCCATAATGTCTGTCTTGTCATATCACATTATCATCTAGGTTTCTCAGGAAAAAGGTTTGAATGACGAAAGATTATCTGAAGCAGAGAGGCAGCAGTCTGAATTGTATGATACGAGCATATAAATTACTTCTCCTGTACTATATCTATTTAGTGGACACCAGTTCCATTTGAACGTCTTACAATGGAATGGGTTGCAATGTCATTGCAACTTGAAGCTAAAAAAGTACTATGGGTAGAATCAGATTAGTTAGTAAATGGAATTTGTTTGTATATTGTCAGGCACTTGTAGTATATGAAAAAGAAATAGACTGAAGCCTCAGACACTACAACAGTGGAAAAATCCTTTTTTGTGAAGTACCCATTCAGTAATATATTAGAGTTGTTTGTTTAAATATGTGTTTGTGGCAGCCTTATTTGTTGTTAATTAGCTCTCTGGATTGTGTATGAAACCGTTTTGCAAGCATCCATGATCAATATTTAAGTGGTTTTAGTAGCTAACCCCTATAGAAATAAGGCACTTGAACTATTAAATGTCCAATACAAGAGTTAAAGAAAACCAACAAACCTTGAAGGAAAAGGTATTGAGGGAGATATGAGTATTGCACAATGCTTTGTGTAGGACTGGCAACTAAATTTAATATTAAACTAGTTTTTCGTGGGGTTTAATGGAAGCTAATAACACCATGTTCCTTTTGGTAATTCTGGATGCAATTTGGCGGAAAAATGAAAAAAATAGTGTTTCGACTTTCTAAAATGTTTATAAAATATAGATTGTTCTTCCTTGAGCTCTTAGAGTGTATGAAGCTCCCCTAATGTATCACATAATGACACTTTTCAGACCCACATCCTTTTTTTTGCATTATTTCACACTCATATCTCCCTTATGTAATATACAAGCTGCCCCAACAAGCTACAAAACATTTGTGTCCTGTAAATACCATTTTCGAAAATATTGGCTCAAGCATCCATGTATATAAGCTACTGTGTCGTATATGTGCATTTCTCGCATAAAAATGGTTAAGAATAACCTTTTCATGACCGCATTTCCTGCAAAAATGGAAATTGAGGACAGTGATGCAAGTAGAGATCACGACTGACTTGACTTGACATACTGTGATGTGATGGACAGTGTGAATACACCTCGATGTGATGGTATAATGACGTGACAGTGCCGTGACACTCAGTGTGAACAGGCCTTATGTAGAAAGTCGCAGTATGTTGTCAGAATCGAGGAACTAACATCGATAAACTTAATTAATGACCAAAACACTTCATGATATACATTCTTGATTAGCTTTGTGTGGTGAAGCGCTGAGAATTGATACTACATTTAAAAACATCTACATTTGTTTCCTAGTGCAAATACATAACATACAAACACATTAAACAATGTTTATACATGAATAAATGGACCCTATTTACGTTATCCATTATGTTTTCTGTTGCATAACAAATAATGTCATAAATAACTTTTTTCCCTTTCATCACAGCTGACTATTTCACTTAAAATGTTGTTTAATTAAAATCGCTCCATCAACTTATGTTCTTATTTGTATACAATATGGGTTTCAGCTCTGTTCTCTTATTGTAAAACCTAAATAATTTTCCACTTTCAGGTACCTGACCTCACGTGTGAAAGGGCAATGAATGGGAAAACAGCCAAGTCGTCATGGAACATTTGTAATTTGTCACAAAAACAATGCATAACAATAAAATAAAGATTGAGAAGACACAAAAGGACAAAATCAAGCACTATAATTTGAGTCAGTGTGGTGAAAATAGGTTCTTATATAACAGATGATGACACCATCAAAGATTTCTTCCTGAGAAACCTTGACGTGATATGAAGTGATGGTCTGTTGATGACCTGTGTGAATGCCGCTATCTGAAATACGTTGTGGACTGCTTTGACGTGGCATGATGTGACGATCAGTGTGGATTGGCCTTTACTGTCACTGCCTTTACATATGATAACATTACTGAATCAGATATATGTTGCACAGATTTTAATGTATCCTATTTAAAATAAAGGAAGAACTTTGGCTGAAAAGTGATGAATTTACTTAATTCTTCTTAAAACTTATTGTTTGGAAGTGTGATACATCACTGTGACCACAACAGGAGTACATATAAATAGCCATGAGGAAACAAGATTGCAATATTTTGTAGTAATAGAACTACTACTGGGCCACAGATGGCCCTATTACCCGTGGGAAGAAAGGTTTCCTTGGTTTTCAAGCATAGAGTCGTTGTTGGGGAGCAGAAAATCTTGCTGACAGTGGACTGTGATAATATGAGGCGTTATGCAACTGTATTATGTGCATTACACAAGGAATAATAGTACTCGGCCTTCGTGACAAGTAATTTTATTGAAAGATCGACTTGTAGACAATACAAATGTGCATGTAACGTTGCACAGATGGTGCACACATCTCCAAACCAATCGCTTCCCAATGTTACTTTAAGCTGAACCAAACACACCTTAATGCATTATTGGTAACATGATTTCTACTGCATGGTTATGAAATAAAAATATAAATGCATAATGTTTCATGATTATAAGTAGGGAAAATTTGAGTAACAAGAAAATGTGTCCTCACATGAAAGTGGACAGAAGAAGAAAGGCGATCGTCAAGAGGCTATACATGCATTTATTATTTTTAAAGTTGAATGACGTATTTATTTAAATGATGGCAGTGGAATAATGCAGATATTATGTAGAATATTTATCTCTGAAATATCGAAATTAATTAATTTATTACAAGTTGCTGGTGATAAATTCTTCCTCATAACTGACTACGTGTTGTTAGAAGAAGTTTGTGGGACGATTTTGGTTTTGCCTGTCTTCTTTTGCTTCTGTGGGTGCAATCGATTTCATGGATTTTCTTTCCTTTGTAGGATGTGACTATGTTTACACACCATTTAAATGAAAGCCGTAGTCTGTGTAGTGTTTAATAGGTTGTAGAGCATTTACATATATGGCACTTAAATGGCCCTATACGCCTGCTGTATCCCTTATTATATTGTTTACTTTATAAATTGCCTCATTAATTTTAGGTCTACCATACCAATAGGGAAAAGGTGTGTCATACCAACAGGGAAATGTACATAGCCCAATTTTGATATTACTACAAACTGAAAATGGTTTCTTTGCAGCAATCTTGATATTGATTTTATTTTTGAAAATTCATTTGAGCATTGTAAGGGTACAAATATCGATTCTATATTGGGAGGATTTAATCTGCCCTTGCTCTCCTTTGCTACAGCAGGGTGACATCACTAATGGGGATGCTCCATAGTTGTAGAAGGGTGAGATTGGCGCCTGGAGATCGTAAGCGCGAAGGAGTGAGTCAGTCGAGGCAGAGAATACTTACAGGGCAGATCCCGAGTGTCTGCGCTTCTCGCTATCACGCATAAAAGTGAAATACTTTGACAGTCCCACCAGAGTTAATACACTAGTAGAACACTTAAGTGTATGAGCAAAGTTAGAATTTGAAGCTCAGAATTGTATTTCGTATCTGGGAGAATTGTCATGTAATGAAAGGGCCATCATACAGTAATGAACCGGCAAGGGTAAGCTCATACAAGTGTGTGACAAGTGAATGACTGCAACTGTAGTAGGAATGCAATAAGAACCATTAGGGGGGGTGTTACTTGAATTTAAAGTGCTCATGTACTGAAACCTCTTCATTATTAGTAGAATATTTTGGAAGGCACAGAATCACAGAACAGTGTGGGAAAACAGGTAGGGCTACTGTGTCATAGGCTCACAGTCAGAACTTTAGTTCTCTGTGTGTGTACCTTGGGAGTAATTTCGTCATCTACAGTTGGCTACTAACTAATATCTGGTACCTAATTTTTCTAACTAACCAGACTACAGAAAGTATCAGTTACCTATATTCATCGAAAAAGCAATAAAATAGTAGGGGCAACTTACATTTGAAGACAGCTGACAACATCAAACTGCTTAAATATTCAGTTGCAGGCATGCAGAAAAAGTCAAACGCCGAAATATATTTGTTTAAAGGTGATAGCATCGAACTGTTCAATCTTTGGAGGCGATTGGAGGAATAAGGGAATGAAGGCAAGAAGTTTTTGAAACATTTGGATACAATGAAACAACCGCTACAAGAAAGAAGAAGGAGCTGTACCATAGAACAAGGTAAAAGATCAAACAGATGTGACATCACAATTTGCAGCAGCCACCAACAGCAGAAAATATAGAATGTCACAAGTTGCTGTAGGCCATTAACAAAAATTATTGCAGTAGAAATAGTTTAACAGTGCAGCTTAGCCATGGAAGTGATTAAAACTGCATATGATGGAAAGTGATATTCCAGAAATTTTAGTATTGAGGAGAATCACATAATATTCTGAAAACACAAAAGTAAACCTACAATTTGAAAGAAATTGACTCAAAGATGCCAAAAGATAAGATAAAAAACGAGTGTCTCAAATGTGGACAATTGTCAGTCGAATATAGAGGAATGAAACAACTTCTATATGAAAATGAAATCAAACAAGAAAAAGAGGACAGGAAAATATAGGAAGCTTAGCTGCATCGCAAATGATAAATGCAAGAAACATGAACACACCCTGAGCAGAAAGGCAGGGAACAGTAATGGCAAGCAAAAATAGTAGGACTGACATGTTTATAGATACTTCAGACCCAAGTGTAGGAACTGGCATCAACCTGAAACAGTTAATGGAAGCATTGAGAGGAATGTTAAGGAAATAAAATGAAAATATTGGTAATAAACTGGAGAAACAAAAGGAAAATATTGGAAAATTATTACGGAAGGAACAAATGGAAATAAAACGTTAATCAATGTATTTGAGTCAGCAGTACTACAGAATATGGACAAGAAATTGAAAAAAAAGAAACAAGAGGAGAATTTCAAGGAAATATTTAAAATATGGGGGAAGGGATGGATGAGAAAATAAAGAAAGCAAGGGAAGAACAAAAGCAAATAAATGAAGAAATAAAATCTTAACTATGAAAACAGGAAACAGAAATCAAGAAAATAAAGGGTACATCAAAAAGAGCAGCATGAGAACATAATGAAAGAAGTAGATGCGATAGCTATTCTGGAAAATATAAATGCACAAATAAAAGAGTAACTAGTAAATGCATAAAGGAGATTGAGAAAAAAGTAGCAGTCGCAAACCAAGTGGTAGGAGAAGTAGAGAAAATACAGCAAACTATTGAACAGCAGGTTGAATAGGCAGTATACAGCAAACTGCCAAGTTAAGTAAAGTCAGTGGCTGCCCAAAATGCAGTGGTGGTATTATATCTCTTTAAAAAATAATGTAACTATTTATTTAGAGGAAACAGTCTCCTAGTAAATTTGTTTGTCCTTTGATTTATCGTGATCTGTTACTGATTTTTAGTGGAGTTAGTTTTTATTTTTAGCTTTAAAAAAAAATACAAAAGAGATATAATAAGCAAAATAATGAATTTCGTAGGTTGCCAATTACGTATTATATCTGGTTTTATCGAGCGTCAGGCTCCCTACAAATTACTGTAAATGCAATAGCGTAGTATTACTCAGCTCCATTTCACTATCACAGAAAATAGACAAGTTTTAATAAAATTATTTCACTGGATTACTTCAATTAATCTCACTGAATATTTTTACATAATTTCTTCCGCTCCGGCTATCAGACATTGTGCTGTGAAAAAATATTTTTAAATGTACCGCGTAATGGCGGCTAATTGTTAACAATCAGAGATCACTGTTACTCGCTCCACAGCAGCTGGAAACATGCTAAATAATTTTCATTAAATATTCTTTTCATAAGATAAATGTGGCGTAGGTTCTTGAAATAACACACGGAGATCACTTTATACTGATATATTCTTACTAGGACACAGTTTACACCATTAAATATTTGCAATTACGTTACGACAGAAACAAATGCTAGCGCAGTACAATAGCTTGCGTACCTTATTCCAGCTAACACCAGAATGAACAGAACAAAACAGACTAGACAGAAGAATGAACATTGCATTGTGTTTTATACTCTTACAGAGAAGATAATACTTCTTTTAATTACTTACACATTATAATCTCATACAGTAAAAATAATGTCTTTTCTGCATCCATCGATGTATATTGTATATTTTTACAGTTAGTGTTATTCCCTTTCCTAGATAAATTGATGTTTGCAGTTCATTTTGGGTTACATACAGTCATTTTTATTTATGTTTCACCTCGATAAGGGTGAATATTGCAAAAGGGACACTACACGGCCCCTGGGCTACAAGGAACACACTACTTAATGTTTGGGCCTTGTAGACCATGAGTGTCACTTTTCTTTCGTTCGTTGGTCACTTTCAGTTCACTTTACCATGTATTAGGTCATGGGTACACATTCATTTTGAGTCTTTTTACATAACATGGCTGGGGACAGTTGTAATATAACAAGCTCTTCCATTTGGACGAGGGCTGCAGGGAAACCCCAGAAAAACCTCGGCAGAGCTGATAGATTTAACCCTTTGTGTTACTTACATAAATTGGTTCTACATGTTTTGGTATTACAAGTATTTACATCAAATATAAAACTTTCTGAAAAAGAAATAAACCTATAGTTTTTATATGAAAGTGTTCATCAAATTTTTTTATATTGTGTTGGTAATATTTTGAGTTTTTTTTATTTTTGTCGGCGCATTTCTCGTCGTGTGGTGTGGATGACGCTGTATGTCGCTACCGCGATGCCTCGTGCCCGTTGCCATGGAGCGTCGGCTGGAAACTGTTGTCTTCTTTCCTGTCCGTAGCCGGTGGTCAGGATGTGGAGTACGGATCGACATTATTTTGTCTGCGTGGTGCGTCTGCATTGTTGCGCACCGCTCGTTAAAGTTTTCAGCACGGGAGAGGATGTTGACTCGTGCAAATCATGAAACAAATGCACATATGTTACAGAACGGATATTGTAAGATGTTATGGCTGTGGGTAACAATTGATTAGACAGCATTATTGCATCATCGAGGCACAGGCTCAGTTACTTGGTATTTTCGTGTTCGTTCGCACGTACTGGTGCTGAATGATGCAGGAGACATGATCCTGATGTAAGTACTGCACATCCCTGTTGTCATCACTTCGTATGGAATATTTATGTTTCACAATTTTTGTTTGACGGCGTTCCACCGTAGTTGCCATTGCAGTAACGTCCTACTACGTGGTCCGTGACGTCATATTAATTGTTGGCGCACAGGAGGTAGCGTCCAAACTAAAAATGTTGTCTGTACAGTTTCGAACACACACCGATCACAGTTTTGTGTTTTCGGTCACTGCACACAGATGTGTTTTGTTAACGTTTGTACCTCGCGTTTTTTCAGTTGTACAGCACATAAGTATTCACTGTTCAAGCTGATCACTAATACAGTTCTCAAAGTTCACACTTCCTCCGCAAATACCAGCACACTATTATAGTTCCTGTTAGTATTGCTTACAGCATGACTTTGATACAATTGTATTACATGATTACTGTTTTTTTTATATCACATGGTGACACAGATGTCTGTTCGTTTACACAATATGTTACAATGAAGTTTCACAGATCAAAAGCACTTTTGTTCTGTTATTGCTTACAATTAAGTGTTACATCATACATGCAACGGATTCTGGCCTGACTTGCAATACTTTTATATTTGAGCATTAATAAATTTGTCATAGGGTATATTCATTTGGGGATTAGGACCGCTGCGCATGTGCTTGCTCCATAAGCTGTTAGCGTAATTGCGTATCCTATAAAAGGTTTGCAACCGTCAAAAACATTCTCTAAAGTGGAGCTCTCATTTAATCTCAAATATTGTGGCTAGATGCTTATACTTTCTCTTTTAAGGTCTAAGCACAACATCACAGATGTCACATTGTATGTGCAGTCTTTTGCATACACCTTTCTGTTCATTTTTCATGTGACAGATTAGAATATTTAGTACATTCTTTAAATAAACATTTATCACACAGCATAATCAAATTTATAGTTACTAACTCTAATAACCACTGAAATACATCTTACACTTACTGATTATGTTTTTCTAAACAAATACTATCATTGGACTGATGGTCCTTTAGCTTCTTTTTACTCATTTTTGAAGGCTGATGCGTAAATCATTCCTTGAAATAAAGACAAAACATCTTACATACTAAGCACAAACAAAACATCAAATTCTTACAACTACACAAAATTATATATTGAAGTCTGTGCAAAACCTACATATTACACAAAAATACGGTAAACCATTCATGTCCTATTGTCAGGTACCACAAATTTCTTTAAGTCCTTATAGGGATACAATCCTTTGATCTTCCCGCTCATCACATCAGCTATAAGGTAGCTACAACCGTGCAGTATTTGTATAATTTTAAAAGGTCCATTATACAGCATTTGCCATTTCTTGTTCTTCTTTGTTATGAGTGACGACTTAGGATGGTTTCTTATCAAAACTAAGTCGTTTATCTGATATGGGACTGTGCGTTTTATTGACTTGTCATATCGACTCTTTCGTTGACTAGCGCAGCTCGTCATGTTGCTGATGGCGTCCTTTATTTTATCCTCTTGCCTTTTATCTGTGCGCGGCAATTTTGGTAACGGCGTGATCCATTCATTTAGTTCTGCAGTACTAAATAATAACTCATTGGGCGTGTACCGGTAGCTGGATGAGGTAGATTGTTGTGTATATTTTCAAAGACGGATAACAATTCCGGCCACTTTGTATGTTGCTGATGAGTATATGTTCGGATAAAACTGTTGAGTTCCCGAAAAATTCTCTCTACGGGACTTGCTTCCGGGTGGATATGTGCAACTAATATATGCTTTATGTTTTGGTCACATAGAAACTCCTTCTACAGTTGACCAGTGAAATATCTAGCATTGTCTGTTAGAACGTTTAGTGGTTTTCCTGTTTTCGGTATGAATTCTTTTGATATGCGTTGTATCATCTGTTTGGCGTAGTGGTTTTCATTGGAAACAATTTCACATACTTAGTAAAGGTATCGTAAACAGCTAATATATAAAGGGTTATTACAAATGATTGAAGCGATTTCACAGCTCTACAATGACTTTATTATTTGAGATATTTTCACAATGCTTTGCACACACATACAAAAACTCAAAAAGTTTTTTTAGGCATTCACAAATGTTCGATATGTGCCCCTTCAGTGATGTGGCAGACATCAAGCTGATAATCAAGTTCCTCCCACATTCGGCACAGCATGTCCCAATCAATGAGTTCGAAATCATCGTTGATGCGAGCTCGCAGTTCTGGCACGTTTCTTGGTAGAGGAGGTTTAAACACTGAATCTTTCACATAAGCCCACAGAAAGAAATCGCATGGGGTTAAGTCGGGAGAGCGTGGAGGCCATGGCATGAATTGCTGATCATGATCTCCACCACGACCGACATGACTTTGTCATCGGGTGTCAGGGCTTGTAGCAATTGTAAATGGTAAGGCTTCTGCTTTAGCCTTTTCCATAAGATTTTCCAAACCGTCGGCTGTGGTACGTTTAGCTCCCTGCTTGGTTTATTCGTCGACTTCCGCGGGCTACGCGTGAAACTTGCCCGCACGCGTTCAACCGTTTCTTCGCTCATTGCAGGCCGACCCGTTGTCTTCCCCTTACAGAGGCATCCAGATGCTTTAAACTGAGCATACCATCGCCGAATGGAGTTAGCAGTTGGTGGATCTTTGTTGCACTTCGTCCTGAAGTGTCGTTGCACTGTTATGAGTGACTGATGTAAGTGCATTTCAAGCACGACATACGCTTTCTCGGCTCCTGTCGCCATTTTGTCTCACTGCGCTCTCGAGCGCTCTGGCGGCAGAAACCTGAAGTGCGGCTTCAGCCGAACAAAACTTTATGAGGTTTTCTACGTATCTGTAGTGTGTCGTGACCATATGTCAATTAATGGAGCTACAGTGAATTTATGAAATCGCTTCAATCATTTGTAATAGCCCTGTATTTCATTCCACCGCGAGCCATAGGTAATGGTCCTGCGATGTCCATTGACACAATTTGAAGTGGCTGTATCGGAATAATTGGATGCGGTTCTGTTTTGTCGCTTCTATTGTTGGCTTTAGCTTTCTGACAAACGTCACACGTTCGTAATATCTTTTGGACCACACGTCTACTATTCGGGATGTAACAATATCTTTGTATTATTGCTACACACTTCTGTATTCCTACATGTCCCCATGCGTAATGCGTGTACCAGATAAAATTTTGTATGTATTTGTACGGGATACACACGCACCAGTTTTCTGAGGCAGTGTCATTTCTGTGGTACAATATGTTGTTCTCCACTTTGTACTGCGAATTTTCGCTGTTAGCTTGCTCTAATATTAGTGATCGTTTCACTCTCGTCCAGGTATGATCTTCGTCTTGCAGCTGTCCTACATTTTTGCACAGGTGCAAATATTCACGACGGTATGGTTGCGATGTCATTAACAAAACTCTATATTCTGACGGTCGCTCAATCATTTCATCTAGCTGTGACATGCCTACTGGTAGACGTGATAAAGCGTCCGCTGTGACATTATCTTGCCCTTTTATGTACATAATTTTTAAATTGTATTCCTGTAGTACTAATGCCCAATGGGCTAGTCTGGCATGTAATAGTTTGCAGGTTAATAGGAAGCTTAAGGCTTGGTGATCACAGAACAATTTAATTGACTTGCCATAAATATAATAATGAAATTTTTGCAGAGCCCATACAACACTGAGTGCTTCCATTTCGGTCACCGAATATGCTCTTTCACATTGAGTAAGCACTCGGCTGGCAAAAGCTATAACTCTTACTCCCTGTTCCCATTGGTTTCTTCTACTTGAAACAGACGTGCTCCTAAACCATAGGATGAAGAATCGGTGGCTATACAAAAAACCCGGGTCATATCCGGATGGTAGAGCATTTGTGCATTCACTAAGGCTCCTTTGATCTCTTCATAAGCTTGCTAACACTCTGCGGACCAGTTCCATGTGACTTTTTTCGCAATAAGGTGAGCAAGGCTTCATTGCTGAGCAGCTGATTCGGCACAAAACGTCGGAAAAAGGAGACTAGTCCGATAAATGATTTTAACTTGGTATCAGGCATTAATCCGGAAGGTGATATGATGTGTCCAAGGAATTTAAGCGGATCCCTCCCAGATTTTGATTTTTCAAGATTTGCAGTTATTCCTGCTTCTGCGAGCTTATTTAACACTCTTTCCAGGATTTCTATATGTTCTTCCCATGTGCTTGTGGCCACTAGAAGGTCATCCACGTAAAGAGTAACTTTTTCTAGCAAGTCTGCACCCAGCGCTTGGTCCAATGCCGTAATGAATACGCCGTCGCTTATGTTGAGTCCAAAAGGTAACACTTTGAATTGATAACTCCTTCCATTGAAAATGAAGGCGGTGAATTTTCTAGATTCCTTGGTTAGCGGGATTTGCCAGTAACTACTTCGCATATCTATCGAGGTGAGATATTTGACTCCATAGAATTTCTGTATTTGTTTTTCTAAATTCACCAGTCTCGTCCTAACGGGTACTATAATTTTATTAATGTTCCTGGCGTCTAGGACAAGTCTGATTTTTCCATCTGGCTTGGCTACAACTACCAGCGGACTGCTGTACGGCGAAAGGGATGGTTCTATTATACCCCATTGCAGCATTTTTTGTATTTCTTTGTTAACTGCCTCCCTTTTCGTCCACGGTACTGAATATGATGCTTGGCAGAATATCGCATGGGGAAACACATCTATATTATACATATACCCTTTGATGATTCCAGGTTTTTCAGAGAAAACATCACTGTAGTTATTCAATAACTGTGCGAGCTGCTTTCGTTGGGATTCAGTTAGATAACATGATTCTTGTGCTTTATTGTTAAGGGTTTCGGTCCGGCGAAGCGTTTCGTTGTGAGCTACGTCCGAATAATATTCTCCCTGGCCCCTTAAATTGCTGCTTAATTGAAATATGGGCATCTCTTCGCCTTTTACTCGTACGCTCGGGTAATCTTTACCGGGTGTACTTACTGTTCGTGTTAAATCCAGTACAATCTGCTTATTTTCATTCAGTAGGGAGATCTTCCCGCTGCAGAAATCAATTTTTGCTTTCTTCTCGCTCAGGAAACCTCCCCCCAGGATGCAGGTTACTCTCAATCCTTTGACTACGAGAAAGATACATTTTACGTTATCTTCCCCTAGGCATAAATCTACCCGCACCTGATACTGAACGTTTTGTGCTTGTGCTCCCATGGCTCCAATGACACAGCAGTTTTGTACAGGAAATGTCGGTAAGTTGCGGTTTTGGCTCAAGGTTTTGAATAGATCATAGCTCATAACATTAGTAGTGGCACCTGTATCTATATATATTTCTACTGGCAATTCATTAATTCTAGCTTTTATGATGGTTTGTACTTCAGTTGGCTGTTTATATACTTTCCGGGATGCGAGGTCGTGGTCCAAGAACTTTTCCGCTCCTTACGTTTCGTCCAGGACTGCGCTGGACTTCCTCAGAGGCGCTGCTCCGCTGAGTCTTGCCGACTGACTGGTCGGGTGTCTGAGAGCGACTTATATATTGTAAGAAAGAGGGGCGTGGTTCAGGTGACACGTGATGAGCAGTGATAATCCATAGCAAAGTACCGACTTCGACTATCGATTACCACCTTGTCAAAGATAAAAATTGTTAGCAGTTTTGTAGAGCCACTGTCCATATATCGCTAAGTTTCATAGCCTCCTCTTTCCTATTAAAATTATCGTTATGTTTATAAATTTCGATAGCTTCTCTATAAAGCCGTGGGTAGTAATTTAACGTTGTAGA
Organism: Schistocerca cancellata; assembly: GCF_023864275.1. Lineage (NCBI taxonomy): Eukaryota > Metazoa > Arthropoda > Insecta > Orthoptera > Acrididae > Schistocerca > Schistocerca cancellata. The sequence continues at coordinate 196,727,250 of NC_064628.1, forward strand.
TAAAACTTCGGTATCCGAAAACTTCACTTGGTGGTTGCCTGGTTGAAGAGCATGTTCCGCTACAGCTGACTTTTCTATTTTTCCAAGTCGACAAAGACTTTTATGCTCTTTCAGTCGCGTGTTTACGCTTCTTTTGGTAGTACCAATGTAAACTTTGCCACAGGTACATGGAATTTTATACACACCACATGTCGACAGAGGAGGGCGCTTATCCTTCACAGATCGTAGTACTTGACTTATTTTCTTAGTTGGTTTAAAGATCGGTTTTATGTCATGTTTTCGTAAAATCTTACCGATCCGATCTGTTACTTTTTTAATAAAAGGGAGAACTACTGTATTTTTCTGTTGTTGTGGTTCATTCTTATCTTTTGGGTTTCTGTTCCTTGGACGCAAAATTCTATCTATCTCTTTTCTTGAGTAGCCGTTTTTTTCAAAAGCCTGCTTCAGATGTTTCACTTCAGCATCCAAATGTTCAGGTGTACATATCCGTTCCGCTCGATCGACGAGACTTTTTATGACACCTCTTTTTTGTTGAGGATGATGATTAGAATTTTTATGTAAATATCTATCCGTATGTGTTGCCTTCCGAAAAACTTTATATTCCAAGCTTCTATCGTGCCGTCTCATAACTAAGACATCCAAGAAAGATATTCTGTTTTCCTTTTCTATTTCCATGGTAAACTGTATTTTTGGGTGAATTTTATTTAGATAATCAAAGAAATCGTCCAAGGCCTTTCTGCCATGGGACCAAACCACAAATGTGTCATCTACATATCGATACCAACGAGATGGTTTGTTATTAGCTTTGTCTAGGGCTGATTGTTCAAATTTCTCCATATAAAGATTGGCAATCGCAGGGCCTAATGGATTACCCATTGCTACTCCATCAATTTGTTCATAAAATTCATTATCCCACTGGAACTGACTTGATGTAAGGCAATGTTTGAAAAGAACGGTCAAATCTTCTGGAAAAATATCCGCTATGAAAATCATAACTTCGTTAACAGGAATCATTGTGAATAAGGACACAATGTCAAAACTTACAAGAATATCTTCAGGGGCCAGAGTTATTCCCTCTAGTTTTGTAATAAAATGACGCGAGTCTTTTATATAAGAGTCAGTTTTTCCAATCAAAGGTTGTAAACAAGTTGTTAAATATCTTGCTATTTCATGAGTGGGAGAATTAATGGCACTGACTATGGGTCTTAAAGGAAAATCTATTTTATGAATTTTAGGTACACCATACAATCGAGGACACATAGCTTCACTTTTCAATAACGTTCTTTTATCTTCCTTTCGGATAGAGGTAGATGACTTAATCAAATTATTTGTTTTCCTAAGTACACTGGCTGTAGGATCCCTCGCAAGTTTTTTATACTGTCCTGACGTTAAAAGGTGCAAAATTTTCCTTCGGTAATCTTCTGTATTCATAACAACAGTAGCGTTCCCTTTATCTGCGGGAAGAACGACTATTTCTTCATCTGTATTCAAATCCTTAAGAGCCTTCCTCTCACCTTTTGTTAAATTACTTTCTAAAGGTCTGCTGTGGCTTAAAACTCTAGTGGTTTCAATTCGAATTGCATTCGCGGTTGCCTTAGGGAGATTCCGTATACCTGCTTCTATATTCGCGATAATATCTTCAAGTGGTACTTTTACAGGTGTTATAGCATAATTTCCTCCTTTTGCAAGGACAGAAATCTCGTCTTGAGATAACACTTTCTTTGACTTGTTTATAACAGTATCAGTCATCATCGTATTACTTGTAGTTGTTACATTAGCTTGTAACTTTCCAAACTTTTTCTTATGTCTACTAGTAGTCATTTCTATCGTAGCTTCCATAGTTGTAAACGTAAGATAATCAATTTTATTCCACAGGTCTATCTGTATCTTACAAGCTAAGGATAAATGAAGCTTCAGTAACTCACAGTCAACAGAATCCATTTCTCGTCTTGTGTAATGTATCCTTTCTCGAAGTAATGCTCTTTCTGTATAATCATAAATCCGGTGTACACGAGCTGTCTGGAACATCCTCTTCAGCTTTAAGAAGTTCGGTATAGAAGACGAGTCTCTACAACGTAACAAAAAAGTTAAAGTACAAATTAAATGTGCTCTCTTCTTACGTAAAAATTCCAGGCGTCTAACTGATTTTGAGAAATCCTCCCCGTAGAGTCTTCTGATTGTAGAATGAAGGCTTTCACGACCGGTTGACATGGCTGTTTATATACTTTCCGGGATGCGAGGTCGTGGTCCAAGAACTTTTCCGCTCCTTACGTTTCGTCCAGGACTGCGCTGGACTTCCTCAGAGGCGCTGCTCCGCTGAGTCTTGCCGACTGACTGGTCGGGTGTCTGAGAGCGACTTATATATTGTAAGAAAGAGGGGCGTGGTTCAGGTGACACGTGATGAGCAGTGATAATCCATAGCAAAGTACCGACTTCGACTATCGATTACCACCTTGTCAAAGATAAAAATTGTTAGCAGGTTTGTAGAGCCACTGTCCATATATCGCTAAGTTTCATAGCCTCCTCTTTCCTATTAAAATTATCGTTATGTTTATAAATTTCGATAGCTTCTCTATAAAGCCGTGGGTAGTAATTTAACGTTGTAGATAAAACTTCGGTATCCGAAAACTTCACTTGGTGGTTGCCTGGTTGAAGAGCATGTTCCGCTACAGCTGACTTTTCTATTTTTCCAAGTCGACAAAGACTTTTATGCTCTTTCAGTCGCGTGTTTACGCTTCTTTTGGTAGTACCAATGTAAACTTTGCCACAGGTACATGGAATTTTATACACACCACATGTCGACAGAGGAGGGCGCTTATCCTTCACAGATCGTAGTACTTGACTTATTTTCTTAGTTGGTTTAAAGATCGGTTTTATGTCATGTTTTCGTAAAATCTTACCGATCCGATCTGTTACTTTTTTAATAAAAGGGAGAACTACTGTATTTTTCTGTTGTTGTGGTTCATTCTTATCTTTTGGGTTTCTGTTCCTTGGACGCAAAATTCTATCTATCTCTTTTCTTGAGTAGCCGTTTTTTTCAAAAGCCTGCTAACAATTTTTATCTTTGACAAGGTGGTAATCGATAGTCGAAGTCGGTACTTTGCTATGGATTATCACTGCTCATCACGTGTCACCTGAACCACGCCCCTCTTTCTTACAATATATAAGTCGCTCTCAGACACCCGACCAGTCAGTCGGCAAGACTCAGCGGAGCAGCGCCTCTGAGGAAGTCCAGCGCAGTCCTGGACGAAACGTAAGGAGCGGAAAAGTTCTTGGACCACGACCTCGCATCCCGGAAAGTATATAAACAGCCATGTCAACCGGTCGTGAAAGCCTTCATTCTTGTACTTCAGTTATTTCTTTTTTGTTACATTGATTTGATTCCATAAGTAAATCATGTTGTGTACTGTTTCCATCTTGGTACCTCAGTAATAATATATTATCTTGTGTATTGTTTCTAGGTGTGCCCCCTGTTTTTTCGCCGACCATCAATTGGGAGCTTATTGTGGCCGTTGTTCGTTTGACGGTCTTGAACTATGGTGGTTTCCGTCAGTGGGCATTACGCTGCTATTCGAGTCTGTCCATGTTTGTGGTATTGCATTAGTATTCTGCATAGAATTCCTATTGTCACACTGGTACTGGTTACCGTTAGGAGGCGGTGGTGGTGGCATAGAAGTTTGCATCCACTGCACCGGGTAAGTGCGGTTGCTGGCACTACTGCTTTGTTGTGGCCATTGACCTTCATTTCGATGTTTGTTATTGTAATTATTATTACTGTTACTGTAGCCGGGATGTCCTCTATCTTCCCACCTACGTTTTTGATTGTAAGATGGTTGACCGTTTCCGTTCTTCCTGTTTTATTCTGCGGATTGATCTTCCTTTCCATTTCCGTGGCTTCCAAAATTGGAATTGTTGTTGCCATGCTTAAACTTGCGTGGTGAACCATTACTGTTCTCCCGGTCTTTATTTATCCTATTTTCTTCCTGGGAGAGATCGATTTCGTCCAGCACAGACAAGTACCGTTCCAGGTCATTTTCGGGTACATTTATTAATTTGTCTCGTATATAACCGGGCAATCGTAATTTTAAGATTCTGATCACGTCACGGGCTGATATAGGGTCATCCCAATATCTAATTTTGGTGATATATTTTTCGAGTGTACCCTGTTTGTGATTGTACATTTGCGGGCTGTATACTTCAGTCCTCAGGCGTTCTTGAATAGCCTTAGACCAGTATCTGTCTAGAAAAGATTTTTCAAATTGTGCCAGGTTATGACTTCATTTGCCCATAAGGCAGCGTCGCCTTGTATGTGTGCGATTATGAACTGAATTTTTTGGTGTTCATTCCAGGCACTCGGTAATGCATTTCGGAATCCTTTTATGAAGATTACCGGATGCATCGTCTTCTTTTCCGCGTTAAATATTTAAGCAGAGGCTGCCCCCACGGGGTTATGAATCCGAATGATTCCTGTAAATTGTGTGTTTTCCTTTTCCGAATCGCTTTTTCGTTGGTATGAACTGCACTTAATGTTCTCAATACCGTGCACATTCCTTGCAGGCGTGCCACAGTTGTTACGCATTTGCAAATGTGCACACTCGGGTTCAGTAATCCTGTGTTTCTTACTGGTACAGCGGTACTGGCAATTTGTATCTCGCTTCGCTATTTTCACCTGCGAGTGGTAGCGTGTCTACTGGGGGTTGTTTACATACACCTGTTACGTTAGTTACTTTTTGCAGAGCAGACTGTATTTTGCTTTCTACACGTTCTGTGATCAGGCTTTCTTTTTCAGTGAGCCAGTCGTGGAACTCTTTTTCTACTTTCTGGGCTTGATCATTTAAATGCGTTTTTATGGTTTCTTTTTGTGTCATTTCTAAATTGTCCATTCGGATCGCAAGCTGTTCTACTTCGTCCCGGATGACTGTGTGTGCCGTCTGAAGCGTTTGTACATCTTGTGCTATGTTGCTTACAATGTTCGGCAGCTCGGCATGGGCTTTCTTTATTTCTGTCATTTCTGAATGTATCTTTTCGAACATTGTACCTATACTTTCTATTAAGATCTTTTCTCTTTCTTCGTTTTGTTCCCTTATCTGATTGACTAGCTGTTGATTCCTCTCTTCCCTCAATCTCTCTCTTTCTTCGTTTTGTTCCCTTATCTGATTGACTAGCTGTTGATCCCTCTCTTCCCTCAATCTCTCTCTTTCTTCGTTTCGTTTCCTTATCTGATTGACTAGCTGTTCGTTCTTTTTCTCTAATTCCCGTAAAAATTCAGCAAATGGATCCGGTATTGGTGAGCATACCGATGTGGTAGTTGTTCTAATCATTGGAAAATTATCACTAGCCCTACTAGTTGTACCTATCAGTTTTATTGTTTTCGTCTGCAGGCTACTTCCTGGCATATCACCGGAAACTACATTGTTTACATTTTCTCCCCCTGGATCACTATTAATATTTAGTAAGTCAGTGTCACTATCCATATCACTGAATAATTGCACATTATTTGTAACATTGGACACATTATCTGGTTGCAAATCTAACACACGTCCAACTTTTCCCATAATGACGATAACTTTCACTGGGCTAACTACAAAAATTGTTCCAAACTACAAATGCGGACTAAGTTCACAAGTCAAACTACTTATTGTTTCCAAGGTCACAAAATATTAATATCTACACCACTGTACACCATGTACCATCTATGATACTATACTTTGATGATACGGGCCTATGTAGCAAGCTTTTATGCATAGTGGTCCTTACCTTGATTTCTTTTTTCTTTTCTTTTCTTTTTGCTATCTCGTCCTCTCAGGGTCTATACAGTTCTTCTCCACTTTCCTCGTTCAAGTTTATACATGAAATGGAATTTGATAGACATTAGAATACATACAATACATGTTAACAATTACATACATACAAACCCTAAAAAAATATTTTATCTCTTCGGGCCCCATGTTGGGCGCCATTTATTATATCTCTTAAAAAAAATGTAACTATTTATTTAGAGGAAACACTCTCCTAGTAAATTTGTTTGTCCTTTGATTTATTGTGATCTGTTACTGATTTTTAGTGGAGTTTGTTTTTACTTTTAGCTTTAAAAAAAATACAAAAGAGATATAATAAGCAAAATAATGAATTTCGTAGGTTGCCAGTTACGTATTATATCTGGTTTTATCGAGCGTCAGGCTCCCTACAAATTACTGTAAATGCAATAGCGTAGTATTACTCAGCTCCAGTTCACTATCACAGAAAATAGACAAGTTTTAATAAAATTATTTCACTGGATTACTTCAATTAATCTCACTGAATATTTTTACATAATTTCTTCCGCTCCGGTTATCAGACATTGTGCTGTGAAAAAATATTTTTAAATGTACCGCGTAATGGCGGCTACTTGTTAACAATCAGAGACCACTGTTACTCGCTCCACAGCAGCTGGAAACATGCTAAATAATTTTCATTAAATATTCTTTTCATAAGATAAATGTGGCGTAGGTTCTTGAAATAACATACGAAGATCACTTTATACTGATATATTCTTACTAGGACACAGTTTACACCATTAAATATTTGCAATTACGTTACGACAGAAACAAATGCTAGCGCAGCACAATAGCTTGCATACCTTATTCCAGCTAACACCAGAACGAACAGAACAAAACAGACTAGACAGAAGAATGAACATTGCATTGTGTTTTATACTCTTACAGAGATGATAATACTTCTTTTAATTACTTACACATTATAATCTCATACAGTAAAAATAATGTCTTTTCTGCATCCATCGATCTATATTGTATATTTTTACAGTTAGTGTTATTCCCTTTCGCAGATAAATCGATGTTTGCAGTTCATTTTGGGTCACATGCAGTCATTTTTATTTATGTTTCACCTTGATAAGGGTGAATATTGCAAAAGGGACACTATAGTGACCAAGACGGACCACCAAGTGGAATGGGATGATAAACAGAAATTGCTAACATCATAAATTAAATGTGTAGCAAAGCACATAACCGTGGGTGTGCTGTTAGAAAAGAAATGCTTAAAGTATGCAGAATTCGAGAAAATGTTCCTAAAGAAATATTGGTCCAAGAGCAGCCTGGTCGATATTCTAATTTCCACATGTGATTGTCCGTGTAGCAGGAGCAGACAGAACATACGATAAATTCTTGCAAAATGAATTCGAAAGAAGTCAGTACCTTGACACTTCATGTGACAAAAGAAATGTGGTGCGACAGGTGGTACAAAGATTGTCATGTGAAGTATGTAGCCATTTAATATGACAAATTATTGACTCAGTTGAGTAGGCCAGGATAATATTTTCGCAATCAGTACTTGAGGACAGGCAGCCTGAAATGTGAAGAGATGACTTCTGTAATGCAGCACTGCAGCATGGAATACACCATGAACAAGAGTGGCGAAAATAAGAATGTGGGAAACATATAGGGGTTTCAGGATAAGACCTGTTAGAGAAAAAGATATTATAGTGAAGGATAGGCAGTAATCACTCCTATAATCGGGATTAAAATATGTGGGCATGTGACTAAATGGTTAGTTGACTGAGGAAGCCAACTGTGCCATCGCAAACAATGTGTACCATGAATTATCAACATCCAGAAAGCCTGTTAGTAGATTCAAAATAAAAGGGGAAGTGGGTTAATATAGGAAAACCACTAAGTATCAGGTAATGCAGCAGGAAAAAATAGAAGGAGAATAGTATAGAATACATGTTGTGGTCATACCTAATTTGCAAAAGGAAATCATTACTGTCTCGAATTGGTTGATGGAGAACAACACAGACATAGATTGTGAAATGAAATGAGATTATACCATGAAGAAAAGGAGAAAAAAGTAATATTTAGTAACAAAACGACAGAAGATGGACAACAAAGTTTTTTCCACATTTACCAATAGCAGCTTGTGGAGGGGAAGTAGAATAGGAGAACTTAGTAAATCCTACCCAAAGTGGTACATCTCCGATTAGGAAGAAGCATATAAGCTAAGATGCGAAGACATTAACAGCAAAATAAGTGGGATTAATAGCGTCGGGAATGCAGCAGATGGATAGCTATCCTGATTAAATGAAATATTCAGGGAGGCTTTTGGAAAAAACGGAAATAATAAAAGCCCCACCATATTGTTTAAAAAAAATCCCCAAAAACCATATTTTAAGTTACCATATGCCAATTCACAGGCCAAAATCATACTGAATACAAGAGTAATAGAACTCGAATTCGGTACAATAATCTTTTGATCATAGTGGCACAGAAAAACGAAAATGTGTGGCTTGTGTTGGAAACAAGACAAAGCCAAAAATGTATTTGAACCAGAAAGGGATTGACCAGTGAGGATATATGAGCTAATTCAAAAAGTGAAAGTAATAACAATATTTATAGGTCGTGATTTAGCAGATGGATACCACCATGTTCTGCTTGACCCAGATTCAAGTCAGTATACAGCATTTTTATGTGAAGGGAGATGTTTTGGATTGAACATATTGGTATCAGATTTTATCAGGACACTACACCTAATGCTATGAGATGAATTGTTGAAAAAATAACCATTTTCGTGGATGAAGAGTAGACAGCCAATGAAACGTGCTAGAAACACACAAAGATTTTTGGAGATAGTTTAGAGAAGTGTCCACTTGCAGGCACAAGACTTAATTTTCTAAAAACTGGATTTGGAAGACTTAAGACCCCTCTCCTAGGGCATGTTATAGGTCCAGAAGGGATAAAACCCGACACAGTAAAGTGGGCAGCCATAAGGGATTTTCCAACACTAAGAAACAGGAAGGAATTGAAAAGCTTTATCGGCCTCTCAAGATTCTGTATCGATATTAATAAACTTTGAATAGCGAGACACTGCATAGAGTACCGAAGAAAAACAGTGCATGGTTTTGCACATTGGAATGTATGACAGATTTTGAGAAAATACACAAAAGCTCTGTAACATTCCCATACCAGCTCATCCTGATATGACAAATATATTCTACTTAGGATGTGAATCATTGGGTTATGGCCTCAGGTCCGTTTATATCCTGTAGAAGAAGATGGAAGAGAAGTGACAAAAAATTTCCTTTATTAGTCAGCTATTAAGTGTGCACCAGAAAAAGTATTCCATAAATGAAAAGGAGACGTTGGCAGCAGTGTTTGGATTTGAAAAATTTAGATACTATCTAGCAGGGCGAAAATCAGTTATGGTAACGTATCATAAGGCACTGTCTTTGATACACACATACAGTAATCCTTGTTCCGTAGATCATGAATACGACATTTTGTAACTTTAACATAAGTTTTCTTTACACAAAATAATTAATTAATTAGTTTTTTTCCAGTTAGTACTTCATATCTAAGAATTTATCTATTGAGTAGAAGGAGTTGTCATTCAGAAATTCTTTTAATTTGCTTTTAAATGTTGGTTGGCTATCTGTCAGACTTTTAATAAATACTATTTGACAAATGACTAAAGATTTTTGTGGCAGCTTAATTCACCCCTTTCTGTGCCAAAGTGAGATTTAATCCAGAATAGTGAATATCATCCTTTCTTCTAGTGTTGTGGCTATGCACTTTCTGGTTATTTTTGAATTGAGATGGGTTATTAATGACAAATTTCGTAAGTGAATATATGTTTTGCGAAGGTACTGTGAATATCCCGAGTTCTTTAAATAAATGTCTGCAAGGTGATCTTGGGTGGACTCCAGCTATTATTCTGATAACACAATTTTTAGCAATGAATACTTTCTCTCTTAATGATTAATAGCCCGAAAATACGATGCTATATGAAAGCAGTGAATGAAAATAGGCATAGTAGGCTAATTTACTGATATGTTTATCACTAAAATTTGCAATAACCCGAATAGCATAAGTAGCTGAACCTAACTGTTTCAGCAGATCTCTGACTTGTTTCTTCCAATTCAATTTCTCATCAGTGCACACATCCATAAATTTTGAGTATTCTACCTTAGCAACAGACTTCCGTTCATAGTCTATATTTATCAATGGTGTTATGCCATTTACTGTACAGAATTGTATAAACTGTGTTTTATCAAAATTTAGTGAGAGTCCATTTGCAGAGAACCACTTAAAGATTTTCTGAAAGACATTATTTTGAAATTTTCTCAGCTGATTCTTGCTTCTTGGATGTGATTACTATACTTGTATCATCAGAAAAGGAACTAACTTTGCATCTTCACGAATATAGAGTGGCAAGTGGTTAATTATATTAAGAACAATTAGGGACCCAAGACTGAACCCTGTGGGACACCATTCTTGATACCTCCCCAGTTAGAGGACTCAGCTGGTTTCTGTAGACTATCTGTACTGTTAATTTCACGCTTCTGCATTCTACCAGGTAAGTTTGAATTAAACCATTTCTGCACTGTCCCACTCATACCACAATACTTAAGCTTATATAGAAGAATTTCATGATTCACACAATCAAAAGCCTTTGAGAGATCACAAAATATCCCAATGGGTCCAGAATGCGATTTTCACTCTGCAGCAGAGTGTGCACTGATATGAAACTTCCTGGCAGATTAAAACTGGGGGCATGAGTCGTGCTTGGGTAGCTCAGTTGGTAGAGCACTTGCCCGCGAAAGGCAAAGGTCCCGAGTCCGAGTGTCGGTCCGGCACATAGTTTTGATCTGCCAGGAAGTTTCATATCAGCGCACACTCCGCTGCAGAGTGAAAATCTCATTCTGGAAACATCCCCCAGGCTGTGGCTAAGCCATGTCTCTGCAATATCTTTTCTTTCAGGAGTGCTAGTTCTGCAAGGTTCGCAGGAGAGCTTCTGTAAAGTTTGGAAGGTAGGAGAAGAGGTACTGGCAGAAGTAATGCTGTGAGGATGGGGCTTGAGTCGTGCTTGGGTAGCTCAGTTGGTAGAGCACTTGCCCGCAAAAGGCAAAGGTCCCAAGTTCGAGTCTCGGTCCGGCACATAGTTTTAATCTGCCAGGAAGTTTCATCCCAATGGGTGATGTTCAGTTATTCATTGCATTTAATATTTGATCAGTGAAAGCATACATAGTATTTTCTGTTGAAAAGCCTTTCTGAAAACCAAATTGACATTTTGTTAGTACTTCATTTTTAGAAATATGTGATGCTACTCTTGAATACATTACTTTTTCAAGAATTTTGGATAAAGCTGTCACAAGTTAGACTGGGCGGTAGTTGTTAGCATCAGATGAATCACTTTTTTATGCAATGGTTTAACAATAGCATTTTTCAGTCTATCTGGAAAAATTCCCTGTTTCAGTGAGCTACTACATATGTGACTGAGAATCCTATTGAGCTTTTAGTACTCTGTTGGAAATGCCATCAACTCCATGTGAGCTTTTACTTTTGAGTGAATTTATTATTTTCCTAGTTTCAGTAGGAGAGGTGGGTTGAATTTCAATTTTATCAAATTGTGTAGGTACTGCCTTTTCCACATACTGCCTTGCATTTTGTAATGAATAGCTAGAACCTATTTTCTCTACAACACTTAAAATATGATTATTAAAAATGTTTTCTACTTCTGACTTGTTGTTAACAAACTTTTCATTGTGTGTGATAGAAATACAGTCTTCCTGTGCTCTCTGTTGTCCTGTTTCCCTTTTCACAATATTCCAAATTGTTTTAATTTTATTATCAGATGTTCTAATCTCAGACATAATGCACATACTTCTGGAATTTTTAATAACTTTTCTTAATACAGTGCAGTAGTTTTTATAATGTTTCATTGTTTTGGGATCATTACTCCTCCTAGCTATAAGATACATTTCCTTCTTCTGTTTTACATGGTTTCTTACAATTATATTTCACTGTTTTTTAGGGAAACTGTTTTCAAATATACTCACAAAGGTATCATGAAATAGGTTAAATTTTAAATTAGCGTCATGTTCCCTGTACACCTCATCCCAGTCTAACTGTTGCAAGCTTTCCCAAAAATTCTGAAGTGTTAAATCGTTAATGGAACACACTATTTTGGAGGACTGTTTTGCATTATTGTATGGAGCTATATCATATAGTGTAACTAGCTGTACATCATGATTAGACAGACCATTCTTAACAGGAAAAGTTTTTATTTGATTGAATTTATCGTGGTATATGAAAACGTTATCTATCAGTGTGCTGCTTTCCTGTACCACCCAATTAGGAAAATCAATAACTGATGGCAAATTGAAAGAACCAAGTAATACTTCAAGGTCAAGCTTTCTATCTGATTCTTTCAAAAAATCTACTTTGAAATCCCGACAAACAATAATTTGCTTTCCTTTGTCTGACAGGTAGCACAACAAAGAATCCAAGTTTTTCAAAAATAGCTGTAAGTTTCCCAATGGGGACCTACACATGACTACAATTATAAAAGTGCCTTTATTTAGTTTAAGCTCACATGCACATCCTTCTATGTATTGCTCTATGCAACATTTTTTAGTTTCCAAATTTTTGACGCCTCCTCTCTCCATAGTGTCTCTACTTACATGTGCTGAAAGTTTATATCCACCTACATTTACCATTTCCCTACCTGTGACTATATGATGTTCAGAGAGTCATAGTACATCTACTCCACCCTCCGTTTCTAAATCTTCTATACAAACAAGAAGCTCATCTACTTTGTTTTTTAATCCCATGATATTCTGATGAAATATATTAACATTATTTTTTTACTGTGCTTTTACGTGAATCTTGTGACATACTAACATTATTTTTCACTGTGCCGTTATGAGAATCTTGTGATTCTCTCATGATATTTTCACATCACTAGCACCTGCCTGTCTGAACTTTTCATGAAGCTTAATTTCAATCAATGTAGGATGATTGGATACTGATCTTATCCTAAAAAAGTACTCCCATGTGTTTCAGTGCCCTCCCTTAATGATTTTTGCTACCATCCTAACCAGTTTACCCTCCCCTTTCCTACTGAGATGCAGGCCATGACTTGTGAAGTCCCACCTACCAATACCATCAACAGGAACCAAACCTATCCCTGACAAAGTAGCCACCCGAAGCAGCTGATCTAGCTCCATATTGAACCTCCTGACAGAGCTGTTCAAATGGGGTCAGTCATACCGCATGAAAGCAGGAACCAAGCCAACATTTGTATGGTTCGTTGAAGATGCTATTTTTACCAGGTCACATTCAATATTGTAGCCCTGATCACTATCAATACTGTTTCCCACTCCACCCACTACCACAACATGATCCTTCTTTGCGCAATGATCCTACATCCTCTATCACTTGGCTAAGACATGCACTGGGCTTGAAAATACTTGTGACCTGGTACCTGTCACCTAATTGTTCCTGAAAAATCTGGCCCACACCTCTTCCGTGGCTACTACCTAACAACGGAACTTTCCTCCTACTTTCTACTTTTTTTGCAACAGTTGGTTTCCTAGTGAAAGTCTGTCGAGTGCTGACTACACTTACATCTACTTGAGCCTCTTCCTTAGCTGACAGAGGTAGCCAGGCAAATCTATTGTTTGTGCCAATGATGAAACTGTCTGATACTGTTCGCTTTCTGTGGCCCCTGTTCCTTGCTACCACTTCCCATCTGTCTTCACCCTCCTCCCCCCTTAACCTCATCAGTTCCTCCCTAGATCTGTCCAGTTCAGCCTGAAGGGCTCTAATCTTCCCTTCCTGTTCTGCTATTTTCCTATCCCTTGAATATAATCTGCAATATTATGGAAGAGACCCATTTACTTCCCTGATTTCCAAGCCACTACATTCACCCCAATGTAACCATCTGCCACAACAACTGCACAGAACCCGAGAACTGACTTTCCTATAGCAGCTCAGACACTTCTTGCTCTTGGTTGTTTACAATATTTTTTACAAAATTTATCTAGGCAATAACAATAATATTCTATTAACTACATATCATTAGTGGAGCACTAATATATGTGTATACTATTAATATAGTAATGTAATGCAGTTAATGTAACGTTAAAAATCAAAACTTGTATACCCGAAAAATTAAGCCTAAGATCGTGTAAGCGATATATGTACTTTACGCGTTTTGAAAGGAGATGGATAGGAGTTAAAACCTTTAATTCCTCGAGTAGATACGGTACTACTAAATATATGTGTAATGAAAACAACCTAAATTCGTCACTTAATACTTAAAGAAATGTCTTAAATTTGTATGTAAACCTACATCTAAATAAAGTACGTGGAAACTGACCCTTATGTTTTTTTTTCGAGAAATACTTTGAAACGAGTGAAACCTTCAACAGATAATATAAAATAGACTCTAATTAACTTCGTTATAGTGTAATATTAACTTAATTGACAGTTATTATACAATTAATTACTTATCTTGACGAGCTTAATATTCAAGCGTGTGCGATCTGCGACAGTGCTGCCAACTACTAACATGTAGACTTCGGCACACCAGACTGATAAGGTGTATGCTGATTTTGATATTCATTATGTGCCAGTATTTAACAGCTAGTGCCGGATGCCCTGTCATGTCTGCCTAGAGGCCTAGAGGAAGCACCAGCACCACCTCCACCAAGGAAAAATAGTATTTCTCTTTTAAAGAGATGACTCACAAAGGAGTGGTGCAAAGAATATTAAGAAACATTAGGAGAGAATAAAATGAAAACGAAGAGCTAGTGCTAATCAGGAGAAAATGGTACAATTCAGAGGAAGATAGAATCAAAACATATCACTTTGTGTATGATGGAGTATTGTACGACCAAAACAGTGCAAATGAACAGGAATGGAGAATGTGTATCATGGAACAAGGAATACCCACTTAAGTTGCAGGCATTTTGGTCTGAAGAAATGTATGGAAAACCTTAAACAAGATTGTTGGTTTTTGAATATGGAGAGGTGAATAAGAAAATGCTTGTGTAAATGCGAAATATGTCAAAACATAAGGACTACTACAGTACAAAAGAACCAAAAGAAACATTGTGGTAGACCTCCTAACACCCCTTCCAAAATCAGGTGTGTTAATAGCTTATATATTGATGGCCATTGAATATTTTCACATTATGTTTGGTTACACCCATCAAAGAAAGCCACTAGTAGAAAGGTGGCTGAGAAGATGGACAAAGACTCCTTTAGCAAGATATGCTTGCCTAATAGCATTATCAGTGGCAATGGAAGCCAGTTCATTAGTAAGGTAGAGAGCGATGTATTGAAACAATATAATGTGGTCCCATTATATACATCATGATACCGACCTGCTTCAGACCCTGCCAAAAGAGTAATGAAGGAAATTAGCAGGTTATGCAGAGTATATTGTCACAACTAACGTAGCAATTGGTTACAATGGATTAGCACATTTGAAGAGTTCATCAACAATGTCCCCCATGATTTGATGAGTTGTGCCCCAGTGGAGTTGGTCTTTAACTAAGTTGTGAGCAGCTAATTAGAGAAAACCAAAAAACACTCCAGATTAAGATGTTATATGAGAAGAAAAGATCGATAGGGTTGAACAAACGACTGTTAGAGGGATGAAGCAAGAAAATGATGAGATAAACTAGTGTTTCCCATAATTCAATCAAAGAAGGAGGAAGATGACATAAAAAAGTTCCAATGTGTATGTAAGGGACCATATAAAACAATAGCATTGAATCATCCTAACTTGAAACATCCTAACTTGAAGAATAAAGTGGTAAGCACTATGGCAATGAAGATACTCACAATGTAAAGAATTATTTTTTAAGATCCACATCAAGTGGATTTAGTGCTCACGTACTCACACTGAGCTGTGAACACTTCCCAGTTTATCAATGGGGGATAATTGAAAATTATTGTTACCATTATCGGTGCCATGAGTGCAATGGTCGGGCCAGGCGCGCGATATTGAATCTCGATCCTATCATTAATGGCGCGAGACCTGCACGACCTCGTAGCAACCGTTATAGTTCTTCATTATTCTACTGTGACACTAAGGGTAGTTTCACGCAATGAAAGCGAGAATGTACAGATTAAAGGACTCATTTATTTAACAGTTGAATACTGAACAATTATACAATAAATGGGGGTGGGGGCAAGAAAGAATTGAGTTCAGCAGCTTGCCCCAACGCTCGTTCATAATAAGCCACATAGCAGGAGACAAGGAATTTTAGGGACGATCGCCGTATTATCAAATGGGGTCCAATTTACTAAAGGAACGGGTTGCAGGCATGCAACGACCACCACCATGAATCAGCCAAAGACTAAGAAGGTGATACTGTGGGTGAATCGCTAGGTAGCCTCCTGTACTAAAGGAATACAACCAGCAAGACGCCAAACTATTCATATAACTTTGGCGCGCGGTCCGACTACGTTAACGAAACATGAAGGGGCGCCAGACACTCACCACGCGGCGTAGGACAAAGAGCACAAGTTTTCAAGCAAGGAAGACATAAATTCTGAGTCGAATTTTACGCGGGAGAACTGAAAGAGATACTGTCGGACGAAGTAGAAAGGTGAGCATGAATGATGCACTTTAGTGCTGTACTGGAAGCTTCTGTGACTAACCAACACGTCTCGCACATTATGCCCGACTGTATAAGGAAAACATTGCATAAACCGTAATTCAAGGAGCGCACGTCAGTACAATGACCTATAAGGTTCTCTTTGGGCCGCAGGGCGCGAATCTGCAGTGCACGTCGGCGCTTATGCTTACCGAACTACATCTCCTGGAAGCAGCACCTCCGGCCTGAGGCACGGTCACACTAGAACTGACCACTGCCCCTTTGTCCACAATTCATCCGCGGAGAGCGGTTGACGCCCGGCCGCGATAAACGGGCGCGCACCAGAACTGGCCAATCATAGGGCCGGAATTTCACAGGGAGGCGAACTCGCGACGTTAAAGTTGAGAAGAAATGTCAGTTACAAGGTTGGTAAGGCAGGTTGGAGAACTGAGAGCAGGAGAAACTTTGGCCACTACTGAACTTTCAAACGCCACCATGTGCTACCCTGGCGATCGGGAAAAGGATAGGAAACAGGGAGCCATCATGGCTGCTAGGAATACTGCTGCCCTCACCCATAAATAAAGAAAATTCCTGGCGCCAAGCTCTCACAGATCAGTGTGAGACAATCTGCAAAAATCGTCAAATAAATCAGGCAACCCATAGAAATTATTAATATTACCTGAATTATTAGTTTACCGAATACCAGAATGCGTGGATTAGAAATATGAAATGCGAGCACTGAATGGTGAATGAAGTGCACGTCTGTCATCACACTGACCTATGAAAGAAGATTTTCGCAAGTACTCTTATCTAGAAAAAATATGAGGGCTTCGAAAATCTTGACATTGACTGGGGCAGGGGGTGTTCCATGGACGCAGCCATGTGGGTACTTATGGGAACTGTGGGGTTGTTAACCCTTTAGTTTGTTTACATATTTTTTTGAAACCACATACATGGATAGTGTGATACACAAATACAAATACGTTATCAATGTCACAACACACAACAGTAATTGAGTATACGTGGAATATTATACCATGGCACAAAAAACAAAAAAAATCACACAACACATTAACACATAAAATGATATACCATGGCACAAAAACAAGAAAAGGAGAAGATACATTAACATATACGTAACAAACGAAACTATGCTGACAACACACAGAATGAGGTACTATTATCCAACTGTCAAGAAAGTAATGACGTGAAAGACACAAAATAAAACACTGCAAAATACCCTAACACATAAATAATAAGCCAAAACAGTGAGAAAGAAACACATTGACCATACCATTATGCAAATCATAAGACTATGATGAAAACACTGCAAAATACCCTAATACATAAATATTAAACCAAAACAGTGAGAATGAAACACATTGACCATACCATTATGCAAGTCATAAGACTATGATGATACAAAGAACACAAAATCAAGCGAAAAAAAATTCCAGTGCACACTGACGTGTAAATATTACATAAAATGGTAGACACTCAATTGAACATGATTCTAACACAAAAGAGAGGGTCGCTGACCAATGTCAAGCCCGTTTATGAGTCTCTAAAACTGGACCTCTAAGGGTCCAAAATATCTTGGCAGCAGTGAAGGACATTTGAAAACAATCAGTGAGGGAAAACAGTAAGAGAAATAGTGACAAGAGGTGGCAAAAGTGGAAGAGCAGGACATGGACACACACAGCATAAGATGAAACAAATTAATACATTCAAAACACGTTCAAATATCAGTTAATTCTGATGGAACTACTATAGCAAATCACTGAAACAGTAAAACCCTCGACAACACATCATTGCAACTCAATTTACATCACCATTCACTATGTATTTACTGAAACAAAAAGGAACACTCGAAAAACTTGGGTGGAAGCGACCCATTTAATCGACGAACTGCACTGTTCTAATGTAAGCACTCGTAGCTGTGTCGACGGAGTCACGATGGATGCGGAGCAATGGCTCCGAGGTGGAGTTGGAAGTTCTGCCTCGCTGGCATGACTCGAAGTGCAGGAGCGGTTCGGTCCAATCGTCGCAGCCATAGCAAAACTATCCTGGAGCCCGGGTAGTCCACTCACGGACATTTACAACGGCGACACTTGATGTCCATATGTGCCTTGTCATGCACACATGAGGAGGCAGATCAGCTGTCGACATTGGTGGCTGACGGCTGGGGAAACACATCTCTCAGCACTGCACCACACAGATCATATTACTACTGGTGGGAGCAGGAAAAACAATAGTATGGGCTCCTCAATGTTAGGGGACCCCTAGCCTGATTCCAAGACGCTCGACCCACAATCAATAAAAGGGGACTGAGTTCAGCATTTTCAGCACCACAATGTTAACTAACAATTTGACTGGTAGCACAAGGGCGGTTGCCATGCCAAGGTCCTTGCTCTATGCTCCAATCAGAGTCAGTCATGCGGCAACAACCAAACATTATAGTTCACCTCCTAACACGAGCGTAGTGCACGAGGCTGTCACTAGAGACCGTCTCTTAACTATCTCGGCGCATCGGAGGTGCAGCACGATTTGCATAATGCCGATAGTGACCACTAAATAGTTCCTAATTACATTCTTTGAGAACCACAAAAAAAATTAACTCAGAACTGCAAAGCAACCAAACGCGAGAAGCACAATTTTTCACTGCAGAGCGTCTTTGTTGTGCCACGCGAGTGGAAGACCCGTGACTGCCCCGAATTGTCCACAGGTCATCAATTAATTTCCTGTCACAGGGGTCACAGCAGATAAGGGCATGGCGCCGCGCACAGTGTTTCAGAAGTCGCCCTCGACGATCCGTTCTCGCTGCCACGGGTTAGTCACTTAAGGCCTGGCCAGACAGAATCCGGCCTGCTGCAGCGACGGACGGCGCAGCGGTGGGCCGGACCCGTCAGCGGCCAGCGACGCCACACAGGCAACGGCCGGCCGGCCGCAGCGACTCTTGATGCGTCAGCTGTTACACTGTGGAAGGGGCCGAACCCCATTACTAAGCTTGCTTGTATAGCGCGATTGTCTTGCGTTAGACGATTTGGAATCCTCACACGGGACACATTTTCTTTGTGCGAGTTCTCTCTCTTCTTCTTTTTTTTTTTTTTTTTTTTTTTGAAATGAGAAGCTTGCACTACCGATACGAAATAGCACCAAGAAGAGATGTTGGGTGCACGACATTGATAGCATGAAAGAAAGCTTAGGAGAATACCATCGTCTGTGTATTGATCTATAGTCTGACGAAGATAGGTTCTTCAAATCTTTTCGACACACTAAGGGAAGAATATAACAAAGGTCGTAAGATAGTTGACAAATTATACAGTCTTCTAAAATTCACTTGGAGCATTGGTCTTGTAGCTTTTACAGTTAATAGGACCCAGCTCATTTACATTGACAAAGTCTGACACAAAAACTTTATGGGTACACAGTATTACAAAAGGACCTATCCTTATCCAACAGGGCCATAGCATTGTCTTACTTCATAAAAACAAGTCACAGGTAGGGAAGGTGACGTCACACAGGATCTTTAGGGAGAGCATGCACTGTGTTAATTCTGTCACCAGTACTACATCCGTCAGTCCACATGCAACAACAGTCTTCATACAAGAGGATAATGAATATGATGTCATACTCACTGGTCATTCCCCCAGCCATTACCAAAGAAATTTAAATTAGGGCCGTCCCTCTAGATTTACTTTGATGGACGTGATTTTGGCTTCTGTAGGTTTTCCTCCCTCTCTCTCTCCGTCCAGCATCAAGGTGGATTTGGCAAATAAAATCTCACACAACTTAGGTGTCTGAAACATAGCGCGAAAACTAGTGAGCACGAGGACACAAGATACATTCACTACAAGGGAACACAGTGAAACTAGCTTAAGTAAAGGTCAGTCTGCTTACCGGTCGGCGTGTTTACTTACTGGTTTATAATTATCATTCCATAAATACAGGGATAGTTGGTGCTTCGCTACCGGTTGTCGTTCGCTCAGTACTGTACCTTGTCTGCCCCACTGGGTTATCCTCTGTGACAGGTTCCGATTCATCATTGCTTTTCTGGAAAAAGGACTAGTGCATTCATAAGTCAACGGCACGGCACTCTCATACCCCGTGCCGGCAACACAAAGTCATACCCAGAACGATTCCACACGTCTGGCAGAGCTAACTGACTCGAATTCTTAGCCCTTCCCGTCACAGACAAGATTTCTCTTCTTCTGTCGAGCGGGAAACGCGAAGTAAGAACCAACTCAATCCAGCACTTGCGACGGAAAAGCATCAACCAAAACGGTGACATTTAAACCAAAACAAACAACATTAAGAAAGGAATGCAAGGACACAATAAACAGCCAACTACACTAGATCATTCTAAACACGCTAACGAGAAAAGGCTAGTTTACAGCTCCTTGAACTTCTTCTGGTTAGTTACGTGGTCCATACCTCGCGATCCTTTAGTTGTCAGTGTTTCTGTTTCTACACCTTAAGTTCCACGTAGTGGCTTTCCATGTTAAAGCTTGCGCGATAAAAATGGAGGGAGTCCAGTCCTAATATTGCCTCGACTGATAGTAGGAAACCATTAGAAAGTTTGCACAAAAACGCACCGATTGGCATATGAAATCAATCAAAACTTGTCTGGTGGCAGGCACTGTCTTGCCTCCTATTGCACCCCGAATTTTCGTCCTTTGAAGGAGCAATACGGGCCCCGCCTTCTCCTTCATGCAACTTTCAAATACGTTCTCATTCATGACTGAAACGTAACTTCCTGTGTCTAAAATACAATGAATACATTTGCTACTGATATTTACGCTAAGCACTGGGTACAAAATAAAGGAAACGTCCTCCCGCTCCCGCAACAAATCTTCTCTGATGCCCTCAGTATTCTTGCACAAGAGTGGGGGCCACTCATATTGCGAATTGCCGCCAGAGTTGGCCGGTTTTAGTCAGTTGTTGGTCTGGTTAACTCTTTCCCGTGGCGCATTATGCCGGGGATCAGGACCGCGAATTTCCACACTATTGTCAGCCGGCAAACCATTGGCCGACCCGCCGTTTTGCGTCCCATTCCGACGCCTATTTGAGCCATTGCGCGAGAACCACTGGTTACTGCGGTTCCAACGCGAACCATTTAACCTCGGCTGTGGCTCCGATTGATCATTCGTGTTGACATTGTCCTGTGTGCCACCGCCAGTCTGTTGTGGCCCGCAACTGTCGCCACGCCTCTCATACGCGAGTTCTGAAAGGACTTGAGACCACTCATGCCCTTTCCGCGCTGGAGACGTTGTGGCAGTTTCGCCAAACATATGCGGATGAGTTCTGGCGCGTCATATGGTGAATCAAGGAACTGATTTCGCTGAATAAAATCCCTGAAGTATGTGAGTGGGCTATGATGGCTCGATTCAAGGAACGGTTACGTCATCATAATCCCTAATTTTACGCGATCTCGGTCGCCCTTCGGCGAAGACTCGTCTAGGAATGCCTTCCTAAAATCGTCATAATAGTGACAGTCGCACATAAGAACTCGCATTCGTGCCGCCGCCTCATTCCGGAGGTGTCCACAAACAAAGTTTATCTTGAGCGCAGAGCTCCAGGAAGACGGGAACACACCCTGAAATTGATCTATCAACGTTCGAGGGTGAACCTCGACGGCCGGATCAGGAAACGTGCTGTATCTTGTAACCTCCCAAGAAAAATGAAAAGGAAAATATTTAAATGTGAATACTCATCGTCCTAAGTGTAACCTCCCCACAAAAATATATGACAATTATTAAATATAAATGGAGCCAAGTGTTACCTCCCTGTGAAAATTTCTAATGACAATACTAATAAAAACGTGTGCCAAATGTTGACTTCCAACAAAATTAACGCTAAAATGAACCTGATAAATTTTATAAGGGCAGCTGCGCTGTCCCTCGGCACTGTGCGATTATAAAATGTGAACAAAAAACCAAAATTCTTACATCAGTAAACTCCCTCAATATCTGCTCTTGTTTTGCGGCACAGCTCCGTGCAATGCTGGCGCATATTTAATTCTGATTCTTGGAGGTAATGCTTAGGAAAAATTCTTTAAATGGAAATGATTGGCTTTCTTTAGAAGATTTACTTTATAAAAAAATTATTATTGGGGGAATTCTTCAACAAATTAATTAAAATTACAATACATTATTAGCTGAGCGCAATGCTGCTTCATTACCTTATTTAACAATATTCCTCGTCCTGAATCGTGACCAGAGAGACCCATGTCGACGCCCGCCGACTCCGACCGAGTACATCTCGCAACTGCTAACTCGCAACTGAACTACATGCTCTCGCGACTCGCTACGTACAACAACTGTTCCTGCCGGCTCGCTACAAGCAACTGCCCACTCGCGCGGTTAAGCGCAGACTAGCAACGATAAATATCTCTCTGGTCAGAGATTCTGTCATGCCTCGCCATCGCTGTACTGAATACATACGTGTTTCATAACCCTCCACTGGGGGGGGGGGGGGGGGGAGGGGCAAAAATTTGGCAGTGATGGTGAGTCATTTGGACTTGCCATGAGCAACAATTTTTTTCATAATTAATTAACTTTACAATTAGAGAATATACAGATGTAGAACATGAAGTAAATATGGTGCACATGCACCAAGTACAAAATATATCAGACAAAGACAAAATATATACAATGAGTACAAAACATATTCACAAATGGCAACGGTGCACACGCACAGTAGTACAGAATATATCAGCAAACGACGAAATGTATATACAATGAGTAACAAATGACATAAGTGCATATGCACTGAAGTATTGAACATATCAGGAAATCACAAAATGTATACAGAATGAGTACAAATCATATTGAAAAATGAGAAAAGTGCACAGGCACTGAAGTTCAGTAGAAAACATATTAACACATGACATAAGTGCACATGCACTGAAAAATTCTTCAAAGTCTTCACAACAAATAGACATAATGAGTACAAATCTCATTGACAAATGACATAAGCGCACATGTACTGTGGTTCAGAACATATCAGCAAATCAAAATGCACATACAATGAGTAGAAATCATGTTAGAAAAATCCGCAAATCACAAATGTATATACAATAAGTAGAAATCATGTTAGAAAAATGATAAAAGTCCACACGCACTGGAATTCAGAATATAACAGCAAATTAACAAAAAATGTATAGGCCATGAATATAAATCATGTTAGCAAAAATAATTTTCACTATATTACAAGAATTAGGATAGGAAAGGGAAGGATTGCATCATGGTTGTAGCACTTTAGGTTGCACGCAGCTGCACTGAAAGTCCATATCTTTCCACAGAAGTACAACACCAAGTGAGACAATCTGAAGTTCTTTTCCCATAAGTGTTTATCAGCGTAGCCAAGACACTGTAATGTCATAGTAATATTCCATGTTATCATTTTGGCAGTAAATCAGGTACACCAAGCAGTGGGACCATAATAACGTCTCCATCGCTCACGGTGGTGGACAGCATGTCGTGTCAACACCACGCTCTTATAAGCCACACCAACGTAGAATTAGTGCAAAACCAAATATAGTGCTCAATGATCAAGAGGATATACAGGACAAATGGATATAGCAGTAATTCAGAGTAGTCAGGTCAGAAGGTGAAGGACATTAACTCACATATTAGTCTTCAATGAGAATTACACTAGTCTAACAACTGATTTAAGTAATTAGTGGCACTCATCGCCCAGTTACTGAACATTTCTGTACCATGTATGAAGTATTACAGAATAATGTTCATAAATCATCTGATTACAGTGAACAGTGGTAATCAATGGCCAGTTACAAACCAACAGAAGTCATTATTCAAAACAAGAGCTAATGAGTGTAGCATCAAGCTACTAGTATTCATATATATAGCATAAAAGTGACATAATACAAATTTAAAATATAAGAAACAGTGGCATTCGTTGGCCAGTTACAAAGCATCATTTTTTTGGTATTATTAAGAAGTCTTTATTGAAAATCAGTTAATTACTGTCATAGCATTAATAATAATGGGCATTATAAGTAGTCTTATTACAATAAACAGTGGCATTCATTGGCCAGTTACAAAGCATTATTTTTTTGTATCATTAAGAAGTCATTATCGAAAATGAGTTAATTACTGTCATAGCATTAATAATCATGGGCATTATAAGTACTCTTATTACAATAAACAGTGGCATTCATTGGCCAGTTACAAAGCATTATTGTTTTGTGTCATTAAGAAGTCATTACTGAAGTAACATACTATTCAGAGCTGATCAGTATTATTCAGAATTCTCTTAAACTAGTAGCATTATTTAGGACTGGTAATTACTTTGTTTGCTTTTAAGTTATTGCTGCAAATGAAGATGTGTAACGTCATTCGTCATGAGTCAGCTGTAGCAAGGTTATGAAACAAGGCAGTATATGTGATCACATTTATAAATGATAGACACAACTGGGTAAAAAAAAATGCAAGTACTAATACAGGTTTAATAAGTGACAGGTTTATTAAGTATCATGAAAAGCTTCTCCTGGAAAAAATATACAAAATGGATTATTGAGCTGAAAGAAGAAACGCATACTATGCTGAAAAGTAGTGAACTTTGAATTAACAGGTAGTGAAATGTGTATAAAAATGTGTTCCATAGCTGTCCCTTCCAAAACCTTCATTCATCCTACTAAGCAACAAAATACCTACTGTTAAAACGAACTGCAACAAATACTTAAATAACTACATAGCATAAATACATAAACTTCAACATCATCCTCATCTGTAAAGAAAAAAAAAAAACCTTCATTATCCATCGCTTCGTTATCATAACTCCATCATTATCAGCACCTGTAAAAAAAATTCATTATCCATATCCTCATCTGCAAAGAAAAACTTCATTATCCATATTATCATTATTCATCATCATTCATTATCATCTGCAAAAAATCACCTCATTATTCATTATATAATTATTCCTTATTTCTATCATATTTCATCACTAAAACTAAGATGTGTAGTTCTGTCTGACAGCCTGCATCAATCGCCTCGTATTCTGAAAGAAAAAATTAGTTGAGACACTCTACGATGTGTACAGTATATTCTTGTTAATGCTTGTCAATCCTGATCCATTTACTCTTCATCACAAGGTATTGCATTCTCTTTCGTTTATTCCGTAGGTGAAATTCCCATTTCTGTTTAATTTATTTCCTTTACACGTTATTTCTTTCTGACAATGATGAACAAAGATTAATGTCTTGCATTTAAATCATATACCCATTAGATAAAAACTGGCTTATAGTAACATAACTGAGCATACAGCATAACATGACAGAAACATAGACAGTGTTCAAATGCAAAAATGTACACAGAATATCATAACGCAGCAGCAAAAAAAAGGTAAAGTAGTCACGATGTTGAGATATCATAAGGCAAAAATGTCAATGTCAACTGGTGTTTGCTATATCTTAACTAATTCATAGTGCATACAAACAAAACAGGAAAACAATCATACATACAAAAAAATGGAAAATGTGCACGGTCTAATGTGTAACGACAAGAAGAGCGACCTGCTAACCTTACCTTGCCGGGCACTTGCCAAGAAAAAATACGACAGTCATCAGTAGGTAATCACATAAATATAACTGCATAAGTGGTCATAAAATGTGTAACTTCGTCTGGAAAAATATGCACGGTCTGATGTGTGACGACAAGAAGAGCGACCTGCTAGCCTTACCTTGCTGGGCACTTGCCAAGAAAAATATGATAATCATCAGTAATTAGTCATGTGAATATAATTGCATAAGTGATCATAAAATTAGTAAATGGCATTACAGCATGTCAAATCATAAAGTGTCTTCATTCAATAAAGGGTTTAATATTGGAGACATGGTGGTTGCCTTTACTTTTTTCGGTTCTCATAGTTTCGACGTGTACAACATTGGGGTGAGGAATGCTGCGAATCCGATATGGACCTGCGTATAGAAGTTCAAATTTACTGCACCTACCTTTTATTTTGTTGGATAAATAGTGTGTTCGTACTAATATCTTCTGTCCAACGTGAAAGTCTCGGCGTGTACAAACCTGTTTTTGCTGTCTTCTCCGGCGCTCTGCGGCACGTTTGATGTTGTTCAGCGCAATGTCAATTATTTGCGACGAGATGTAGGAAAGGTTACTAATTCTTTAATTTTCTTAGGTGGTTCAACATTTTTCAGTATAACAGTCGGAGATAGCATAGTGGATTCATTTGGTATGGAGTTAATTACATCCTGGAATGAGAGTATGTGTGTATCTGTTGTCGAAAAACTGGAGCTTGCTGTAAAAAGAATTTTGTGTAGTTGCGTGCGTTCCTCGTCTGCACTTGCACTGCTTTGTTTAACTTTATCAGAAATCGTCTATATTACGTCATAGTCAGCTTCGTCTGGAGTTTTATAGTTGTGTACGTACGTATCTGTGAACTATGTAGAATCACAGTCTATGCTACGTGATGCGGAAATGACCTCTGTACGATTAATTGTTTGTTCTTCTGCAGATAATGAGTGCTGAAATTCTAAAGCCAATTGTACATTTTCATCCTTTAACATTAAATAGGAATTTTGAAAATCAATAACTGCGTCGTGTTGTACCAGAAAATTAGTACCTAAAATAACGTTTGTTGTCAATAAAGGAACAATCCAAAAATTTGAGTGAAATGTGTGACCTGCAATACAAAAATGATAAATGTGTCTGTAATTTAACATCAACTCCTTCACTAGATACTGCTCCTTTTACTTTCATTTTGCCTAATGGTAACGTAGGATAGCTATTCTCTTTATTACACTCGTTGAAAGTTTCCTCATTAATAACTGACATAGGTGATCCGGAATCGATTACTGCTGAAAATTTCGATGATCCATTTTTAATTTCGATGACAGGATGCGAAATGTTTTTTTGAACAATTGGTCTTTCCTGCAAAAGAGTGTCTCTGATATCGTCAAAAGTAATTACATTTTCGTGAACAACATTCTGCGTGTCAAAAGTAGTTAGTGCTTGTGTTACTGGAAGATGCGACCTGTACTGTATCTAGTCAGATTCTATCTGACGTGTTATTATCTTCTGGAGGATGCTGTGGAATTTCGACTATTTGAACTGTTCTGTTAATTCTTCCAGACGTATTACGTTCTGGATGATACCTATTGTCTGGTTCATTCATGATTATTTGTTGTGGCGGATGTTCTTGCTGCTGATAAGATAGGCTTTTATTATATGTACGCTGAAAATTGTGCTCATTAATTTTACGTCTGTCGTAATAGTCATTCCTATACGGTGCATTGCGATAGGAATTGAAATACTGTGTTTTCTGTACGTAGTTGTTCCTTTGCTGTCGTGCGTTATTATTTGTTGTGCCAGGGACTACACGTCCACGCGGCGAAACATTAAAGTTAGGTTGACCTAGTGCATTACATTGTTGGTTAGGTATGCTAACCGGCTGGTTTTGTTGCTGTTGTGGAGAAAAACGTCTATTGTTACTAAAATGTGGTTCTTCTTGCTGATAATTTTCTCGATACCGATAATCAATATTTTGTCTGTTATTAAAGTTCTGGTGGTTGTCGTTCCTAAAGCGTCTGTTACCTTTGCTATTGAAATTACGTGGTTGACCGTAATTACTGTAAGTTTGTTGGCCTTGGTTGTTATATGAAAAATTTTTGTTTACGAAAGAATAATCTGATTGCTGCACTTCTAAAAGCTGCAGCAGATCCTTGAATGCCGATATATTTTCTTTTTGCTGACCCGTTAAAAGTGACACTCTTAATGATCGTGGCAATTTAGAAATCCATAATTGAATGAGTGCAGATTCATTATATGGCTCACTTAAGTACTGGTTTTGTTGGACCATGTGCTCAAAAAATTGCGTTACAGTAGAAAAATTTGAGTTCTCATAATTTGGTAAACTGATTAGTTGATCTTTAATTCCGCGCTGTGTCGTCTTCGACCAATACGCTGACAGAAAAGCATTCTGAAATTCTTCTACCGAATAGCATTGCCTCGCGATCGGTCTCATACGAGTTGCCGGTTCGTCTTCCAAAAAACTGCAAATAAATTCAAGTTTATGCGTTACAGGCCAAGTCGGTGGAAAAGCAAAGCTAAATTGTTGTATCCAATCCAGTGGGTGAATCTGTGTTCTGTAATTTTTAAACACTTTAAATTTTCTCACTGACAGAAAATGTTTGTAATCAAAATTATCGTCTCTGTATAATGGAACAGGTTCAGGATTGTAAGAGAATCTATTTGTCTGTGTCTGTTCGGAATCTAAGTCCCGTACTCTCTGTACATTACCCAAATTATACGCGCTGTGTGAGTCTGAAAAATGTTCGTGAAGTGGCGTCTGCTGTGATGAGTTATTAACTGAAATACTTTTCATCTCTGTTACTTCTTGCTGTAAACTTGACAATTTTTTACGCAACGTGTTATTAGACGAATCGATCTCATTAATTGTCTGCCGTAAATTTTGAAATTCAGGTGTTTGGTTAAATGAAATCGGTGAGGTATCGTCTGATTTGCTGTCATTATTACTTTCAATCACATCAATACGACTGGCCAATTCATCATATTTTTCAGTCAGTATTTTTGCCTGATCATCATATTTACTGTCAGAAGCATTAATCTGTTTTTGTAATTTACGTGTGGTTTCGTTCAATTTTTTAACGTCAGCTTTGATGACATCGGAATCCTGTGTTAGTTCTAATTGTTCAAGTCTGTCGGTCACTGTTTGAAAATCTGTTGTGTATGTGTCTGTTTTCGATTTAAGATCGGAAATTTCATTACGTAATTCTGTGTTCGACTGTTTGATGGTATTAATTTCGTCGGACACTGTAGCAATATTGTTGTCTACGTATGTTTTTGCCTTCGCAAACATTTTACGTTTATCTTCTTGTCTCTGTGCAGTGATTGTTTCCATTACTTGTCGTTTTACTTTATTCTGATCCTGTATAAATTTACGGAAACGCGTATTACTGTTTTCTAGGTGGTGATTAAAACGTTCGTCAATTTGACTGTTCTGTTGTTCGAATTTCGCGTCTATTTTTGCATCCATTGTGCGTGAAAGTTCTGCTGTCATTACTTTAAACTCGTCGCGTAATTGTGTTGCTTTTTCAGAGCATTGTTTACCGACTGCATTAATTTCTTCTCTAAGTGATTCTGTTGCAGTTGATTGCATATCTCTTAATTCTTGCGCAACGGATCTAATTTCTTCGCTACTTTTCCTAGCACAAGCCTCAATTTCCTCGCGTAACTGTTCCTTAGTATCACGACACTGCGCGGCAACGGCTTTAATCTGCTCGCTAAGCTGTCTCGAATTGTTGTCTAATTTTTCATTTAACTGTCTGGAATTGTTGTCTAATTTTTCATTAAGCTGTTGTTTGAGATTTTCGTTATTTTCATTAAGCTGTTGTTTGAGATCTTCTTTAAGTTGTTTGGAATTGTGGTCTAATTTTTCATTAAGCTCTTGTTTGAGATCTTCTTTAAGTTGTTTGGAATTGTGGTCTAATTTTTCATTAAGCTCTTGTTTGAGATCTTCCTTAAGTTGTTTGGAATTGTTGTCTTGTCTTTTATTAATTTCATTAAGTTGTTGTTGTAACAATCTTGCCATAATTTGTTCCAAGTCAATGTTACCGGCTCTATTTTCTGTGCTGTTTGATGACGTACCTGCAATTGTCACGTTTTGTGTAACCAGTTGGTTATTCTGTGATTCTTGAAAATGTTTGCTGATCGTATGTGCACTATCGGTCACTACCTCGGAATTAAATAAATCTGTCGTACTCTGATTACACTGTTCGTTTCCATTAAAGATATCTGTCCGTTCGCCACGTAAATCCTGCAAACCGGGTGTGTTAAGTTGGGCAGCGCTCATTGCAACAGAACGCCCCGCGTCATTAATTGTCGTCAAATCAACAGAGGACATAACCGAGTTCGTTTGTTCATCATTAAGACAAAAATCATCATTAGAGGTTGGAACGCACTGATTGTCAGTGAACGCAGGATTGTCATCATTACACTGCGTGTCACAAGTACCATCTGTGAAGTTGTTTAAGTCGGTAATTTCATTCATTATACTTCGCGATGCACTATTCACAGTCTTTCGCGGCATATTTACAATAGTCACAATTATTCACAAAAGAAATAAGCACAATGCAAAAAGCAACAAACACAAATACAACAGAGCAACGAATTGCCGATGATCTGAGGAAAGAAAGTCACAAAATTAGTAAAAGCGTTGCGCCAAATGCTAATTATTAAGTAAATAAGATCAGATATCTGACTACTTTTCAGAAGATTCTCAAAGAAATACGATCCTGGTCCGGATGTCGCCAAGTGTAACTTCCCAAGAAAAATGAAAAGGAAAATATTTAAATGTGAATACTCATCGTCCTAAGTGTAACCTCCCCACAAAAATATATGACAATTATTAAATATAAATGGAGCCAAGTGTTACCTCCCTGTGAAAATTTCTAATGACAATACTAATAAAAACGTGTGCCAAATGTTGACTTCCAACAAAATTAACACTAAAATGAACCTGATAACTTTTATAAGGGCAGCTGCGCTGTCCCTCGGCACTGTGCGATTATAAAATGTGAACAAAAAACCAAAATTCTTACATCAGTAAACTCCCTCAATATCTGCTCTTGTTTTGCGGCACAGCTCCGTGCAATGCTGGCGCATATTTAATTCT
This sequence comes from Schistocerca cancellata, assembly GCF_023864275.1. Taxonomy (NCBI): domain Eukaryota; kingdom Metazoa; phylum Arthropoda; class Insecta; order Orthoptera; family Acrididae; genus Schistocerca; species Schistocerca cancellata. The sequence continues at coordinate 196,758,313 of NC_064628.1, forward strand.
GATTCTTGGAGGTAATGCTTAGGAAAAATTCTTTAAATGGAAATGATTGGCTTTCTTTAGAAGATTTACTTTATAAAAAAAAATATTATTGGGGGAATTCTTCAACAAATTAATTACAATTACAATACATTATTAGCTGAGCGCAATGCTGCTTCATTACCTTATTTAACAATATACCTCCTCCTGAATCGTGACCAGAGACCCATGTCGACGCCCGCCGACTCCGACCGAGTACATCTCGCAACTGCTAACTCGCAACTGAACTACACTCCTGGAAATGGAAAAAAGAACACATTGACACCGGTGTGTCAGACCCACCATACTTGCTCCGGACACTGCGAGAGGGCTGTACAAGCAATGATCACACGCACGGCACAGCGGACACACCAGGAACCGCGGTGTTGGCCGTCGAATGGCGCTAGCATTTTTGCACCGCCGCCGTCAGTGTCAGCCAGTTTGCCATGGCATACAGAGCTCCATCGCAGTCTTTAACACTGGTAGCATGCCGCGACAGCGTGGACGTGAACCGTATGTGCAGTTGACGGACTTTGAGCGAGGGCGTATAGTGGGCATGCGGGAGGCCGGGTGGACGTACCGCCGAATTGCTCAACACGTGGGGCGTGAGGTCTCCACAGTACATCGATGTTGTCGCCAGTGGTCGGCGGAAGGTGCACGTGCCCGTCGACCTGGGACCGGACCGCAGCGACGCACGGATGCACGCCAAGACCGTAGGATCCTACGCAGTGCCGTAGGGGACCGCACCGCCACTTCCCAGCAAATTAGGGACACTGTTGCTCCTGGGGTATCGGCGAGGACCATTCGCAACCGTCTCCATGAAGCTGGGCTACGGTCCCGCACACCGTTAGGCCGTCTTCCGCTCACGCCCCAACATCGTGCAGCCCGCCTCCAGTGGTGTCGCGACAGGCGTGAATGGAGGGACGAATGGAGACGTGTCGTCTTCAGCGATGAGAGTCGCTTCTGCCTTGGTGCCAATGATGGTCGTATGCGTGTTTGGCGCCGTGCAGGTGAGCGCCACAATCAGGACTGCATACGACCGAGGCACACAGGGCCAACACCCGGCATCATGGTGTGGGGAGCGATCTCCTACACTGGCCGTACACCACTGGTGATCGTCGAGGGGACACTGAATAGTGCACGGTACATCCAAACCGTCATCGAACCCATCGTTCTACCATTCCTAGACCGGCAAGGGAACTTGCTGTTCCAACAGGACAATGCACGTCCGCATGTATCCCGTGCCACCCAACGTGCTCTAGAAGGTGTAAGTCAACTACCCTGGCCAGCAAGATCTCCGGATCTGTCCCCCATTGAGCATGTTTGGGTCTGGATGAAGCGTCGTCTCACGCGGTCTGCACGTCCATCACGAACGCTGGTCCAACTGAGGCGCCAGGTGGAAATGGCATGGCAAGCCGTTCTACAGGACTACATCCAGCATCTCTACGATCGTCTCCATGAGAGAATAGCAGCCTGCATTGCTGCGAAAGGTGGATATACACTGTACTAGTGCCGACATTGTGCATGCTCTGTTGCCTGTGTCTATGTGCCTGTGGTTCTGTCAGTGTGATCATGTGATGTATCTGACCCCAGGAATGTGTCAATAAAGTTTCCCCTTCCTGGGACAATGAATTCACGGTGTTCTTATTTCAATTTCCAGGAGTGTACATGCTCTTGCGACTCGCTACGTACAACAACTGTTCCTGCCGGCTCGCTACACGCAACTGCCCACTCGCGCGGTTAAGCGCAGACTAGCAACGATAAATAACTCTCTGGTCAGAGATTCTGTCATGCCTCGCCATCGCTGTACTGAATACATACGTGTTTCAATCTTTGCACGGAAAGGAAGTGCTTTCTATTTTCATCTTCTTCATCATTTAGAGAAACCTCGCGAATCGAGTTGCTTGCGTTATCCCACCTACGTAACCGGCACAGTCTATCTTCAAGAGCCCTCACATCACCGCCACTGACTTCTCTAGGCGCGCGGTCGTCGCGGACACAGTGAAAGTTCACTGCATCATCGACTCTTCCCTGTGCCGCATTCTCGCGCCCAGCAGGCGAGTGCAAAACACGTGCCGGCTCTTGACAGGCTCGGTTCATTGCCGCGTGACGCTCCGTCACCTCGGACTGGGAGGGGGTCGGTGCTCCAGCCGGCTCTACCGCAGGCTGTGTTCGGTCTGAGGCAATACTGTTCCTCACCGACAACTGCTCTACGGCAGTGGCTAAAGATCCCAGTTCCTCGTTCACGCGGTTCACTGCTTCCTCGTTGCGTGACACTCGTTCACATACGTTTTGTACTGCTGCCGCTTGCTCCTTGTTGGCATCACTAACGACCTCGCGAATCTGTTCCAGATTGAATGGTGCTGCCTCTGAGCCACTAATCGTACTACCTTCCACCGCTCTCAGTCGTTCCCCTACTCGCTGGTTGACACTAGATTGTTTCTCTATAACACCTGCAACATGAATGTCAAGCTGCTCTTTCCAGGACTCAATGGCTGCAAGACCATCCTTCACAAGATCTACATCGTACGTAAGTCCAGCTGTTATGTCCTGTACCTCTGCTATGAACGAGTCTGTCTTTTCTTTCTGTTCGCCGGCCGCGGTGGCCGTGCGGTTCTGGCGCTGCAGTCCGGAACCGCGGGACTGCTACGGTCGCGGGTTCGAATCCTGACTCGGGCATGGGTGTGTGTGATGTCTTTAGGTTAGTTAGGTTTAAGTAGTTCTAAGTTCTAGGGGACTTATGACCTAAGCTGTTGAGTCTCATAGTGCTCAGAGCCATTTGAACCATTTCTTTCTGTTCGTCAATTTTATTACTAAGAGTTTTTATTTCTTTCCGATGTCGTTCTTCAGAAGCTTCGATTTCTTTCCTAGCTGCTCGGCATCTGCCTTCAATTTATTACGTAGTTGCGCTACCGTAGCCTGCTGTTGCTCTGCAAGTGGTTTCTGTTGCTTTATTCTGCTCCTCGGCAGCTGTCTTATTGCGCTCTTCCATTGCCCTCATTTCATTTAGTAAGATCTGGAGCAGGGACTGTTCTGAGGTGGGCGTGGCCGCTCCGTCGGCACTCTGGTCTTCCCCTGGAATCGTTAGGTCAGTGGCCGCAGCCACCGCCGGTGTAGCAGGCTGGTTCGCGCGCGCGGGTGCGGGCTCATTGAGCTGTGGCGAGGGGTGGGGACAAACACCGGCACCTACCCGCTCAACCACGTGGTCCGCGCGGGCTGGTGCACCCTCCGCTGTCCTTGGCGCGGAACCGCTATCCTCGGCCATTGCCGCGTGCGCGACTTCAAGCTCGGCTGACCTACCCTTACCAGATCGCGTTGTAACACTCATATTGCTAATAATGTGTTAGGGCCGCAACACGATTTTATGAATAACACACGGTCTCAAATGGAATGCACGCGATGCGGGACAAGCAATTACGTAACTCGCACTTTATTAATGACCACTCAAAAGAACGCGAAGCATTAATTCAGCAACAAAACAACGCCGTTTTTGCAACGGCGATCACAGATGCAAACAGAATTGCACGATCACCTATGGAAAGAGAGAACACACATACAAATTATTATGCTACGCCCGGGTAAACAGACAAAAACAAGGAAAGACAGGTGTAATGAATAATCTGATTACGGGGGTCGGAAGATCCAATCAGTATCGATCCTGGACCAGGGTCGCCATGTAAAAGCGGTGGCTCGTTTTATTTCACAGGTTACTATCCCTCTGTGTAGGGGCTGTAATTTTTGATATTCCTTTTTTTTAAACCAGCAAGGTAAAACAGAGGTCACTACTTCCACCACATCAAGTGGATTTAGTGCTCACGTACTCACACTGAGCCGTGAACAGTTCCCAGTTAATCAAGGGGGGATAATTGAAAATTATTATTACTATTATCGGTGCCAGGCGTGCAATGGTCGTGCCAGGCGCGCGATATTGAATCTTGATCCTACCATTAATGGCGCGAGACCTGCACGACCTCGTAGCAACCATTATAGTTCTTCATTATTCTACTGTGACACTAAGGGTAGTTTCACTTAATGAAAGGGAGAATGTACAGATTAAAGGACTCATTTATTTAACAGTTGAATACTGAACAATTATACAGTCAAATGGGGGGGTGGGGGGAAGAAAGAATTGAGTTCAGCAGCTTGCCCCAACGCTCGTTCATAATAAGCCACATAGCAGGAGACAAGGAATTTTAGGGACGATCGCCGTATTATCAAATGGGGTCCAATTTACTAAAGGAAGGGGTTGCAGGCTTGCAACGACCACCACCATGAATCAGCCAAAGACTAAGAAAGATGATACTGTGGGTGAATCGCTAGGTAGCCTCCTGTACTAAAGGAATACAACCAGCAAGACGCCAAACTATTCATATAACTTTGGCTCGCGGTCCGACTACGTTAACGAAACATGAAGGGGCGCCAGACACTCACCACGTGGCTTAGGACAAAGGGAACAGGTTTTCAAGCTAGGAAGACATAAATTCTGAGTCGAATTTTACACGGGAGAACTGAAAGAGCTACTGTCGGACGAAGTGGAAAGTTAAACATGAATGATGCACTTTAGTGCTGTACTGGAAGCTTCTGTGACTAACCAACACGTCTCGCACATTATGCCCGACTGTATAAGGAAACCCCTACAGTCTGATAACACGGAAAACATTGCATAAACCGTTATTCAAGGAGCGCACATCAGTACAATGACCTATAAGGTTCCCCTTGGGCCGCAGGGCGCGAATCTACAGTGCATGTCGGCGCTTATGCTTACCGAACTTCATCTCCGGGAATTAGTACCTCCGGCCTCAGGCACGGTCACACTAGAACTGACTACTGCCCCTTTGTCCACTATCCATCCGCGGAGGGCGGTTGGCGCCCGGCCGCGAAAAACGGGCGCGCACCTGAACTGGCCAATCATAGGGCCGGAATTTCACAGGGAGGCGACCACGCGACGTTAAAGTTGAGAAGAAATGTCAGTTACAAGGTTTGTAAGGCTGGTTGGGAAACTGAGAGCAGGAGAAACTTTGGCCACTACTGAACTTTCAAACGCCACCATGTGCTACCCTGGCGATCGGGAAAAGGATAGGAAACGGGGAGCCATCATGGCTGCTAGGAAGACTGCTGCCATCAACCATAAATAAAGAAAATTCCTGGCGCCAAGCTCCTCTCACAGATCAGTGTGAGACAATCTGTAAAAATCGTCAAATAAATCAGGCAACCCATAGAAATTATTAATATTACCTGAATTATTAGTTTACCGAATACCAGAATGCATGGATTAGAAATATGAAATGCGAGCACTGAATGGTGAATAAAGTGCACGTCTTTCAAAGTGTTATATGTGTAAACTTGTGTTGTGGATTAGTTAAGGTTGCTTCGAACATATTCAGTTACAAAGGCACTTGGACTGCACAGTAATATGGGAAGATAGGTAGAGTGCGCCCAGTACTTGCAACACTTGTTAGGTGGTGTGGAAGGTGTGCTGTAGAAGAAAGGAGCTGTGGCTTACACAGTGTAATGTGTTGCAAGTCGAGAGCCGGCTGGGCGCTCCATTAAACTGTTGAGTGGCGCAGCAGGGAGCAGACTGGCCATTGGTGAGCCTTCGTGCAAGTAGTGTAATATATGAAAAGTGGGATAATACAGTATCATACGAACATTTTACGTATGACATACATATATTACTTATTTTCGAAGAACAGTTCTGTGCTTATAATATTAAAACCTGCTATTTATTGGCGTAGGTTTAAGTAAATGATTAAAGTATTAAAATAAATGGAAGCACACATGCTTATCCTAATGGTGATTATAAATAAATAAGTTTACATTTATCATCATTAATCAAATTGAAATACATATTTTCTCATAAGAGTGTATATTTTTATCCTAATGACATAAACCAAATTCACACCTACATTCATAATTTGAGTTAAAATACAAAATTTTTTTCATTTTGATCTATATATTACATTTTTTATTTAAGAGTGTATTTTTAGCAAAGCAGTTTCTTCTGTTCTTACACTAAAGGATGCTCTATAACTCTTAGGACTCATTCATTTTATAAAAATTTGGTTCAATGAGGAGTGTTTCTTTTTTTGATAATTGTACATTATTAATTTCCTTTTCGTATTGATGGGAAGTTTATGTTGTACAGTTGCACCAAACTGAGTAATTCCATGAGTACTTTTGTGAGAATTGCAGAGGCTTGGTGGAAATATTTCACTGACTTCTGTTGTGGTTGTTCATACTAATGTTTTTCTGAAATAATTCCCTTTTGTAGGCTAAAAACATCATCAGTGAGTAGATACATTGACTTGTAACAGTAAACAACCCAAGAGACTCAAAGAGATCCTGGGAGGATATTCTGGTAGAAAATCCATACACTGATCTCACTGCTTGTTTATGAAGTTTTATGGCGTTTTCAGCTCCTGCAGCATTCCCTAGAAGATAATATCATAGCAGAGTACAGAAAGGAAACATGCAAAATATGGCAATAGCATTATTTCTCCGCCAACAAAGTAAGAAATGGCTCCTGGTGTGAAGGATTCTCAGCTAAGTTTCTTGATCAGCCGATAAATATGCTCTTTCAGCCTTAGCTGACTATCTATCTGGATTCCTAGCAATTCTGTATGAGTGATTTCAAATATTAGCTGATTGTTAATATCCCATTCAGGAAATTAAGGTTTCTCATTTGTTGCCTGAAACTGTCTCATATTAGTTTTTGAAAAATTTAGGTTTAGGCTATTTGCTGTAAACCATTTGTGTCCTTGGTTTGTGACCATCAGCATGGTACCCTGTGTTATGGAGTTGGGGCCTTTGATCAGAATGCTGGTATCATCAGCAAATATGACAATTATAACCTGTACTTAACTGTAACTGGCAGATCATTAATGTACCAGTAGGTCAACAACATCAGCAGCCTAAGGTTCGAGCCCTGAGGCACTCCACATTTTACAGTCCCACAGTCTGAAACTCTTTGTTTCCTATTATGTAAATAAGATTCTAGACAGGTGAAAAATTAGTCTTTGATTCCTTAATGTGGAACTTTTTTAAACATGCGTTACGATCTATGCAGTAGAATACCTTAGTCAGGTCACAAAACATCCCCATTTAGTACCTTCTGAAATTTATTTCACCTAAAATTTCATCTTGTAAGCCAACTATACTTCTCTCTGTAGAGATTCCGTCGCAAAAGCCAAACTGTTTATGTGTCAGTAAGACATTTTGTAATAGTTGGCTATAAAGCCTATCATACATTATTCTCTCAAATACCTGAAAGTACACTGGCAGCAGATAGATGGGCTGTTAGTTGAATGCTACATTCCTTTCTCCAGCTTTGTGGAATGCCATCATTATCATATGTTTTAGTCTATCTGGAAACACCTCTGTTTTTGCTGACTAGTTAAACAAGTAGCACAACATGTGACTGATTACGTTTGCAGATGATTTTTTGCGCTCTACTTGACATATGGCTCAAACACTGGCAGACAGGACCACACTCCTGCATCTGAAATCAGGTTGCAGTTACTGATCAGTGTTCTGCTAGCTGTAATCCCACAATTTGTAATAACTGTCACAGCTTCCTGACGTCAGAGATATGTCCTATGACTTTCTTTTGCCCTGAGTTTGTTTTTAGGACATACGCTAGGTGTCTTAGCACTGTCCTGCACTCTCTTGTGTCATAGCCTTCTTAGTCAATGAATGACTAAAAGGTGGTGTTCTGTGATGTTGTTTTAAATAAGCTGAATTACACTAATATGAATATTTACTTTATGCATTGATATTACTTAATTTCCTCTTTGTCCTCTTCCGATTATTTTTAATGTTTTTCAGAAAATGTTTGAGGTTGGTCCTCTTAATACGATGATAATATGAATCAGGAGTTATTGTCCCAGTCTCAAGTGCTCAAAGCGCGTTCCAGATAAAGAACTTTTTTCTGTTTTTCCGATTCCATGATAATTAAGTCCGATGCCGATTTATGAGCGTCATTCTACTGCAAAGCTAATTCTGACTCGCAAAACTGATTAATCATCTTTTTACTGTTATACATCGTGTCAGATAAAGGCCTACAACATAGGCTTCACCGGTTTTCGTCCTTCCCCTTATTATTATAATCGCCCTTTTTTGCTATTGCCTTTCATATTCATTACAATCAGTATTAACAACTTACTAAACCAAAAGACAGACTACAAATCGTGAGATTGCGAAAGGACTTATAATCATCTACCATAACATTGTTTATTTTTCTATGTTGCATGTACTGTATCTCAAAGGCGAGTTTACATATAAAAAGGGAAAAATGTAAACAATAAAAAAGAAGAAAGATCACGATTAGAGCTAGAGAACTCTATTTATTAGATTCAGGTAACATTTTGAGAGTGTCAACGCATCACTGTGTGAGGTAAGGGCAGTCTGCAGAGATTGGTTTTGCCTTCTCATGCTGCGTATCATGTGTAATACTGAAATTTTCGTCCAAATTATTCATTAACAGTATCTTCTGTGTTGGCATTGCTGTAAGCGAGATGAAGTGTGAATGTAAATCACAAGAGAGCTGACTCCATAAAAATTTCTCAGTAATGGAGTATGCTGCTTTACTTTGTTGTACCAGCAATCGTGAGTTGGATATTGTTACCTAGTAGATGTTTTTTTCGGATCGTAGTTATTCAAAATTTTAGCAAAAATATTTTTGCTTTACATTAATGTTATGGTGAAAACATGACATATTTTTAAAATGACTACTCAGGCTAAAATAGTGGTGTAAAGCTTAGCATAGAACAGAATGAGTTTGCTAACATGGAAGTTAAAAATGCATGCATTTTGGAAACCGACATGGAATTGTGCTCTGAAACTGATACAGAAATTAAACAAATAATTCATTGTGTGGAAATGACGCTCGTTTAGGTGATCCTTCACGTAGTGTAATTCACTAATGTGATGATAATGTTTCATGTGAAGAGGCGAAATTTCACGTGAAACAAACATAAAAATAGCTGGCCAACCAAATGATGTCATCGCAGTATCGTCACAAAATTTTAAGGCAATAAGGGATGCAATAACCTTGCAATTTTGAGAACCACCCCAAAGAATAACAAAACTAATAACAGCTATACTTTATGAATATGTAAAATGTATTTTGACGAAGCCAACAGCAGAGTAAACATGCTGAATGGCTAGTAAACAAACATATAAACAATCCAAAGAATCACAGAACCAACCCAAAGGCTTACAATAACATCCTAACGGTTTGAAAAAAAGAGAACAATCTAGTAACATAGAGAAATTGGCTGTTAATTTCAACACATTGTCATTACAGTACGAAACTCAAGCAAATGATGTATCAGAATTAAAGAAAACGTATTGTGGTCTGAAAGTTGTACAGACCTTGTCTAAAGTTCAAAACGAATATTAAAAGCTACCACTGTGCAGTTTGAAAATGAAGTCGATACTTTCGTAGAGGAGCAAGGAATATAGGCTCAAAAACATTTAAATGAACAATGCAACCACATTGTAAATGATTTTTCTTGAAGGCTTTTGCAGAAAGATGTAAAGGTAAAAAAACTAAATTCAGAGCTAGCGCATGTCGTAGCTGAAAGGTCGCAGGAGCCATATCCTTGCAAGGCAATAGTGAGAAATCGGTAAAATCTGAATTAGAACAAATAAAAGTTGCTTTAAATTGTATGACCAAGTAACTGCCCACATCACGACTGTACAACAGGAATTGTCTACAGTATAGTTCAAAGTACTTCACTTACTGTCAATAAAGTATGTGATTATTACGCCAGTTCTAATGCAGCAACTCATACAACATATGGTAAGGACAGAAATTCTAATAATCTATCACCAGCTCGTGTATCATATGAAGGAGCAGGTGCATCATCGCTGTCCTGCTGAAACATAGAGAATTCCAAGTCTTTGTACCAGTTAATTGTATCAAACTAACACCTACAAGAACATCCACAATCTTCTACTCACACCTGTACTCCACTCCTACCTCTACTTACTACTTTAACCCCTACTTTCTGTCCACTCCTGCTCTTCCCTCCTTACCAACTGCTCAGATAACCCCACCTACCTTCCCACTGTTGCATACAGTATCCTCAGACTTAATTAACTCCCCATGTGCAGAAGTCATCACTCCAGCATATGCTGCAGCTCCATTGCCACCGCCACTGCCATGACCACTGCCACCCCCACCCTATTGATGCACCACTCTACCCAAGTAAATTCCTATGTCCTACTCCTACTGCTAAAGACATCATCACAGTCCTTAAAAACATCCACCCATTCAAGCATTCACATATCCTCTCTCAGGTCACCCTGGCAGCACATTCCATATTTCATTTAAATTCCACAACCACATATTCCCAAAACAACTGCCACTTCATCTTTGCTCAAGTACACTCATGCTCATAAATTAAGGATAATGCTGATACATGGTGAAACAACGCTCTGATGGGCGGTTTGTGCGTTTAAATCACTTTGGGGTATGACCATGCAGTGCATTTGACCTGCAATCGTCACACGGTGGCGCTGGCAGCAGTCCACATACGCAGAGGTGTTGGTGCATGACAGAGTACGGCGCAGTGGGTAAGTATGTAGACGTTTTCAGACGTGCTAATGGTGACTGTGTGTTGAAAATGGCTCAAAGGACACATATTGATGACGTTACGAGGGGTAGAATACTAGGGCGACTATAGGCAGGTCAGATACAGCAGGTCATAGTATGGGCCCTCCGTGTGCCACAAAGTCTGATCTCAAGATTATGGCAACAATTCCAGCAGACAGGAAACGTGTCCAGGCGCTACATTACAGGACGTTCACAGTGTACAATACCACAAGAAGATCGATATCTCACCATCAGCGCCCGCAGACAGCCACGGACTACTGCAGTGAGCCCTGCTCGGGACCTTACCACAGCCACTGGAACACCTGTCTCGAGACACAGTCTACAGACGCCTGAAAAGGCATAGTTTTTCGCCCAGAGACCTGCGAGGTGAATTTCACTGACCCTGGTCACAAGAGAACCCGTAAAGTCTGGTGTCAAGAACACAGTACATAGTCATTGGAACAGTGGTCCCAGGTTATGTTCATGGTCGAGTCCAGGTATAGTCTGAACAGTGATTCTCGCCAGGTTTTCATCTGGCATGAACCAGGAACCAGATACCAACCCCTTAATGTCCTTGAAAGGGACTTGTATGCAGGTCGTGGTTTGATAGGTGTAGGGTGGGATTATGATTGGTGCATGTACACCCCTGCATGTCTTTGACAGAGGAACTGTAACAGGTCAGATATATCGGGATGTCATTTTGCACCAGTATGTCCACCTTTTCAGGGGTGCAGTAGGTCCCACCTTCTTCCTGATGGATGAAAACGACGGCCCCAGTGAGCTGCCATCATGAAGGAGTACCTTGGAACAGAAGATATCAGGCTAATGGAGTGGTCTGCCTGTCCTCCAGACCTAAAGCCCATCGAGCACGTCTGGGATGCTCTCTGTCGACGTATCGAAGCACTTTTTCAAACCCCTACAACGCTTCAGGAGCTCCGACAGGCGCTAGTGCAAGAATGGGAGGCTATACCCCAGCAGCTGCTCGACCACCTGATGCAGAGTACGCCAACCTGTTGTGCGGCATGTGTACATGTGCATGGTGATCATATCCCATATTTATGTTGGAGTATATGCGCATGAAACAGTGGCTTTTTGTAGCACATGTGTTTCGGGACGGTTTTCTCAACTTATCACCAATACCGTGGACTTACAGATCTGTGTCATGTGTGTTCACTATGAGCCTATGCTATTAGCGCTAGTTTTGTGATGTGCCACGTTGTGTGCATCACATTCTGCAATTATCCTTAATTTATCTGCATGAGTGTAGATATCCTCCTTTAACACATTCCATCTCGCCCTTGAGCAGCTGTCCCGCTCGAGAGCATCCTAGATCCCTTCCATCATCACCCCTTTCACAACCACACCAACAACCTTTCTCCTCCAACACAACTCCAGTGCCAGCGCTACAGCAGTCTCTTCAGTCTACCTAGAGCAGATGCTACACCAGCATCATCTCCTGCAACTCATCGCCCTTGATCAGCTCACCATGAATTGAGAACTCAAACACATCGATAACATTCAGGAGTTTTCATATACTCATATTTTGCTCACCTGTCTATGTTTTAAAGCATTACATTATTATGTTCAAAACTATAGACTGAGGAGTGGCAACATCGCTGCTGCCAACGAGCCTCCAGTTGGGGAAATGAAAAGATAAAAAGTAATGATTTACATGTCGAGGTAAACACTTATTGAGTGTGTAACGGATTTTTGGCACTACTCTGCTCTTATGCAGTCTTCGTTTCAGAAAATCGAAACTAATAATCTAGAGTACCAGGGAAGGCACACAGTGTACTGGGAATGTACAGCAGGAAGCAGGATGTTCAGTGATATGAAAGTGATTATGCTATTTCCAATTCAAACAGCCAGGGTGCTAATGCTATTATAAATCGTGGATCTGGTACAAGTTAGAATACAGGCGGAAATGAAATTGTTATCGTTTATGCTGTGGGCGTATCTCAAAAACAAGTCTGGGAACAGCATATTATGCTTGGTAATGTGTATGCTGCTTATGACAATCTCGAAGAAAACCTGTTGGTAGACAGTGTAGGGTAAGAAAGTCGAATGCGAAGTGCAGTGAACTGTTGTTCAATCTGTCCCTCTAGGAAAAAAGTGGCATAACTGTAAAATAGCTAGCACAATCCTGCCTGTGTTTCTGCTGTGATTTCTGTGAACATTGACTTGCACTCCCCTCCCCTTCCACAACAGCGTTAAAATTGTAATTAAAGAATGAATATTATGTTGCAGGAAGGGATTGAGTCAAGAATAAATATGAGATATGATTATGAAGTGAGATTTCAAACAGTGGAATTTGTTTTATACATAGTAGTGTGGTATCTAGGAATGTAGTCAGTGACACTGTTGTTCAAGGATATGCATAGTTCACCAGAATTTCTACCCCATTAAGTTTCAAGAGCATAGATCATTGTCTTAAGAATTGGTTACTACATAGGACCAGAAATTCGCAGTAAACCTCAGGTCGTAATCTTCGGTATTACTCATGCACTAATACTTCTATTTTAATATTATGACTTTAAAAGCCGATGTCCTGTTTCGTCATCAGTGCACTGTTCTTTCACAAACGTTATATATATCAGTCACATGACGAAACCAGTGTAAAAAGTGTGCTGAGGTAGCTTTTCGAGCATATATCAAATTGTTAGACTTTATTTACTCTTATATGTATCATTAGCCAATAGTGTTGCCGCAGTTTCCGTAAGATTATCGAAGTTAAGCACTGTAGGGCTTGGCTATCACTTGGATGAGTCATTGTCTGGGTCTGCGAAGTGCTGTTAGCAAGTGGGGTGCACTCAGACCTTGTGAGGTAAATCGAGGAGATACTTGATTGAGAAGTAGCGACAATGATCACGAAAACAAAGGCCAGGAGTGGTGCGCTGACCACATCCCTCCCCCTTTCTGTAACAAGTGACAACTAAGCGCTGAGGATGACACGTTGGCCAGTTGGCACTGTTCATCCATTAAGACATGTTAAGATAGTGCTTGTTTGTTTCTCTTTTTACATATAGTTATTGTCCTACATAACTTTCCCAGATATTCAGATTTCACACAGTCTCACAGTTCTTCAATAAACATGAAGTACAAAGTTGGCACTTTTTGTGTTGCCTATGAATTCACTATTCTCACTGAAGTGTGTCACTGGGCTATCTGTTCCGTTTAATGCCAACAAGAAAGCCAAAACGAAAAAGTTTGGTGTAGTGCAAGTATTCAGTGAAAAGTAATTGTAATCAGTGACATGCTATTTACTTTGATTCTTCATTGATTGCACACTAGACACACTAATTCTGTTCGTGGTGAAAGTGTGAATGCTTTGTGCCATGAACTGTTCTTGAATCTGTCTCTGTAGGAAAATACTCTGAAACAGCTAGCCCAGTCCTGCCTGCGTTCCAGCTGTAGGCTTCTGTGAGCATTTACTTGCACTCCGCTTCCCTTCCACGACAGCACTACAATTGTAGTTTAAAAAGTCCATACTGTGTTGCAGGAAGGGATTGTGTAAAGATTCCGTATCAAACATGATTATCAAGTGAATTTTCAAAACTCACAATTTGTTTTACTACACGATTGTGTGGTCTGCAAGCACACAGCGAATGAGACTTTTGTTGAGGGATCAGATAGTTGGCTAGAATATCCTTCCCAGTAATTTTCCAAAAACTGGATAATGGATGTATGGGTATTAGTGTTGTAGGATTGCGGAATCCAATGACTCACACTATAGTGTGTGTAATAAGCACTATTTTATTACTTGAAAGCACACATATACAGTATATACATTCTTGATTCTCTGCCCACATGTGTTCACTTTCGCGCGCGACCACAGACTGTCGCAAATAGCTTGGGAAAACAAAGAAATACACCCAACTTGGTCGACAGCCGCCACATTAGCCCCCCCTCCCCCCCCCCCTCACTAGAGTGTGGAACACAAAACATAAATATTAGGACATACATGTAAAGGAAACAGCCACGGGGGAGGGACAGGGTGTTTAAACCGAAACCATACCTTACATTACATTAGTAATTGAAGTCTTCGAGCTAGCAAAGGAGCAGATGGTCCTGCCTGACTGGGTGAATCCTCATACAGCAGTCGAGGGATCCGGGTAGTGGACAGTGGGTTGTGAGGAGCCAGGGTAGCGGACCTGATTGCCCACTGTGGTACATAGTACCTTTACCATTAATGGGTTAGTACCAACAGGCAAGGGGAGAGACTGGAGAAGATGAATGTGGATTGAGTTGTCATTCGGGGAGCTGGCTCGTTCGTACAAGATACACACATTATCAGGTTGCATAACAAAAAACACTTTAGAGTTGCAAATAAAATCTGTGTTGACATTCACTACCACTTCTACATATGGGCTGACCAAATCTCCACATGAGTCGTCCGCGGTAACATCACACATTCCGAGGCTGGTCCCTGATATGTCACTGAATCCTAACTGGGGTGAGGTGGGGGTCTGCCTGTAGCAGGGGTAATTATCACAAGCATCACTCTGTATGGGAATGTCACATGCACCTGTAGCACTGTCACACGACTGGGAGTGGGTAACGTCTCACATGCGGGAATGGACTTAACTCATCTGTGGACTGTCGGTAGATGCCTGATGCGAAGCAGGTGTAGCAGGGGGTTACGGTTGACTGGATGGGGTATCGGGCAGTTCTCCCAGAGACCACGCCGGTTCGAGGCAGCAGACAGATACCGTTTGAGGTGTGCCGTTAATGAGCCCTTTGAACGTGATGGTACGCCACGAAATGATTCTGTGTGGGCCCAAATATGGAGGTCTGAGTGTCGGTCGGACAGTGTCATCGTTCACCATGACGTGAGTGCATGACGCCAACACCTTATGCAGAAATATGGGAGTGCGGTCGATTGTTAGCGATTAGCTCCTTGACATGCCCAACGAATGTCGAGTTGCAAATTTGATCAGGAGGAAGTGAAGGTTCGACTGGTTCTGCCGGGAGTGTGAGGGGTTCGCCACACAAAACTTCTGCCAGGGATGCGCCAAGGTCCTCTTTGTACATGGCCCAAATGCCTAACATTACCCATGGTAAGACGTCGTCCCAGTCACTTCTGTGGCACAGCAGGGAAACTTTAAGGATTCAGTGCCAGTGTTTGACAAGCCCATTGCTCTCTGGGTGGTATGCTGTAGTCCTAAATCGTAGCACCCCACACAGTTCACAAAGCTGTCAGATGAGGGCGGAGTCAAATTGGCGACCCTGGTCAGTAGTGATAGAAACTGGGCAGCTGAAGCGCGAGATCCACATTAATAAAAGGGCTCAGGCCACTCCATCACCTGTGACAGTAGTGAGAGGAATCATCTCTACCCAGCGGGTAAACCTGTCAATGGCTGGGAAAAGGCACAGTACTAATGGCCTCGACCTGTTCGGGTAGGGGGCAGATGCCATCAGCAGAAACCCTGTGGCCCAGAAAAGTTACACTAGTGCAACAGAGTTGTGATTTAGCATTGTTCACTGTGACACTATTTGCTTTTAATAGTTAGAACATGGTATTTAAGTGCAGTTCATGTTCCTTGAGGGAGGAAGAAAAAATTAACAAGTGGTCCAGGTAGGCATATGCAAAGTCCCATTTTCCTACCAATGAGTCCAGGAACCGTTGTCACGTCTGTGCAGCATTTTTAAGGCCGAACAGCATAAACAAATTCTCGAACAACCCAAATGGGGTGATGATAGCGGTTTTTTCAACGTCCTCCGGTGCCACTGGCAGTTGGTGATCCGTCTTGTGACAGTCGATTACACTGAAAATTTGTGCCCCATGCAGTTGGGAAGCAAAGTCTTTAATATTTGGGATGGGATAATTATTTAGAATTGTTCTGGTGGTAAGCACCCGACAATCACTGTAGAGACAGAAAGTGTCATCTTTCTTGGGCACCAAATGAATGGGTGATGACCAACTATTAGAAGAAGAAGAGCGAGTAGTCTTACTATCTAAAAATTCATGAATAATAGCTTTGGCGTGTTTAAGATTTTCTGGATTTAAACACCTAGCCTTTGTACGCACTGGTGGGCCTTCTGTGGTATTGATTCTGTGGACAGTACCGTTGTTGATCGCGAACACTGATGGTGATGATGGACCTGCACCCGATGCAGTATGACTAACCTGTAATGCACACGCTTATGTGTCCCAGGTCGGCAGGTCAGCAGCAGTGGCGGTGATCCACTGGTAGTGCTTGTGATAGAGCTCGGTGGGGTACTTGCTAGTGTCGCAGGCACAGCTTCTGTCCGGCAGTAGAAATGTAATGCGGCGACGGCGGCGAGTGCGAGGAAGCGGCCTGGGGGTTGGGGGCGTGGCTGTGTGTGACTACTGGGTGACCTGCTTATGAGCGTCCATGAGCTTGGCTTGCATGGTGGCGATGCGTAAGCGGAGAGAGCACTGCAACAGCGGATTCAGCTAGCTCACACAATAGATTGGCGCTCTCAGTTGAGAGGGAAGAAGTACCTGAACTGGTGGTATGGTCTATCGAGTTAAAGGTTAGTGTACCTCGTTGCAGGTTGGGTGACAGTGCGTGGGCTAAGAGAAATACTACCCTGAGCACAGGTTCATCCACCTCGGCGATAACGAAAGTCCACAGTAGGGGTGTATTAATTCCCTGCAGTTTAAGGCTTAAATTAGTTATTCCATGAGATTGGATCAGGGACTTATTGGGAGGTTGCAAGCAGGAGCAAGGCTGACGCTCGAATTTAATACCTGCAGACAAAGGTATCACACTAACCTCGGCCCCCATGTGGACTAGAAATGAAAGGCAAGACACCACGTCTTTCACGTACAAGCGTCCTGGCATGTGAGGTGAAGAAGTGCCTGAATTGGGTCGCGTTATTAGTTTGGGAACGATCATGGAGAACGACATTTCTTAGTCGCATTGGCAAAGCGGGAATGGAAATAACACTAACTGGGATGGCGAATGGCGTCGTCCATCGCACTGAGGTGGAAGTGGAGGGGCTCTTGTTTGTAGGATCCTCCGACAGCGGCGTTGCAGTAGTGGTGGTAGGAGAAGAATTATGGCAGCGGCTACCAGGTGGCGTTGGGTCCGCATGTATGCACGGGGCGAGTTGTGTGCACTCTGTACCTCACGATGGAAACTGCCGTGAAGGTGTTCCAACTACTGAAGCCTGATAGGCGCCTCGGGGAGTATGGAGGGGCAGGCAGAATGTTGTGAACCTGGTCTGTGATCTTCAGTTTGGCGTGTAGCGGGACTGAAGTCACGTGGAGAAGTTGAATTTGAACTTCCAGAGGAAATTTAGCAAGCAGATGGACCAAAGTGTAACGTCTGGCATGTGATGTGTGTCGATCATGGCGTGGAGGTGACGCCAGAGCTGCGACAGGGCTCTAGATCCCAGCGACTCATGACTGATGTGGTGGATAGCTTCCTCTGTCTATGTGGATAGTCGCTTGAGGATGGCCCATCGGGTGAATGCATATTTGTCTGTGGTGGGGGGCAAAGCTACAATATCCCCGATCGGGTCCAGTTCATCATGGAGGTGACATAGTAAGCAAAGGACAGCAACGCCATGTAGCTGCAGGACGTGGTTGACCAAGTCAAACCATGTGTGTGAGTGGTGCTTGCGAAGGGGTGGTAGCTTTCGCCAACGGATGGGGAAGTATTGACATAACTGTTTATCAGAAACTGTCACTCCCTGGCTATAGTTCTGCAGCGTAATTGGGTTGGGTGCAGTAGCGATGCACCACCTTCTGACACTGTCAGTGGCATGCGGCACAGTAGTTGCGGCTGGCTTGACCTTTGTCGAGAAATCAAGGAATCGTGCATTCGACAGGGCAACACCAACAGGCATAGAATGGACGGGCGAGGTAGAGTCGACCGTAGTTGACTGATGTGCAGAGAATGATGGAGTACAGTTTCTGGGCCCTTCCCCTACAGGAGCATTAAAATTGTTAAAATTATCTAATGTTTGTGGAACACACGGTCGACGCGGCAGGAACGGCGTGTGCCATCGGAAACACTCGTATAGCGGACGCTGCTAGTATGGTGTGTGTGTGTGTGTGGGGGGGGGGGGGGGCTGTTGCAAAATCCGGAGTTCTGGGATAAACGTGAAATTTCCCATCTTGAGTGTCCACCTCGATTTGTAATGCCACTGATTCGGGCTGAAAGTTCACACTGGCACTTGGGAAACTCGTAAACATAGTCACTGGTGTTTGAGCACATTCTGTTGGCCGTTGCTGAGCACTTGGAACACGTGAGAAGTTCATATTCGACGTAAAACATTCGCATTCAAAGTTTTGCGTGTGAAAAACGTTGTGTTGGCAAGGAACATTGCTACATGACTGCTGATTCATGTACGGTAACGGAAAGTTATTGTTTGTACCTGATGCTGGCACATGTGGTTGTGGGAATGTAGAAGCACTGTCCTGTTGAGTACAGCTAGTAGGTGTGTTCGGGAACTGCATCGAACTATTGCTAACACAAGGTGGATAATTGGAAAACCATGCCGAAGAGTCCATTGGGAAAGTTAGTTGGCACATGTGTGGTGTAGCAGGCGGCAAGCGATCCACTGTGTAACGCTCGACGGTACGAGAGTTCGTTGTAGCACTCGCGAACAGAATTTGGGTTCACCAGTATGGGTTTTAGTATTGTAGGAAGCACACATATACAGTATATACATACTTAGTTCTCTGTCCATGTGTGATCATTTTCGAGCACGGCCACAGACTGCTGCAAAGAGGTTGGGAAAACAAAGATATTACACGTGACTTGATCGATAGTCTCAACAGTCTTCCTGTCACTTTAGAGATGCAGTTGACTGGTGTTTTTTTTATACCTTTTACTAAATTTAGGTGACTCCTGCAGTACACGATAGTGAAATTCATGTGTAGAGAAATAAATTGAGTAGTACTACAATGATAGACAAAGTTTTGATATTGTCTGTAACATGAGGAATATATCTAGATTTTGAAGAGATTTTCTGTATACTGCTCTGTGTGAGTATCTGGACATGACTTTCAATTTTTTAGTTTTTTGTGTAGAATTATTTGTGCACTTTCTGTCGAGCCTTCAGTAAGGTGTGGTTTAGTATGCTAAATATGTTTACTGCCTCATGTGTTTTCTCTTACATCTTTTCCTTTTACGGATAGATTTGTGTACAGTATACAGTAAGACCAGAGGCTCACAGTGAAGCTCAGATTGTAATCTTCAGTAATAATCATTCACCAATACTTCTGTTTGAATATTGTGACTTTAAATGCTGATGTTCTATTCCACCAGTTGTGCCGCTGTTCTTTTACAAACGTTATGTATGTCTGCCTCATGATGAAACCAGTATATAAAGCGTGTTGAGGTAGCAATTTGTGCGTGTATGAACTTGTAATATTTTCATTTCTCTACTTGTATATGTATAAGCTAATGTCCTACTTAACTTACCCAGATATTCAGCTGCTGCATCATCTCACAGCTCTACAATAAACTTGAAGTTTCTAGATGGCAGTTTTGGTGTTGCAAATGTATTCATTGTTTGTGAAAGGCTCAATGAAGTGTGTCACTGAGATACTTATTCAGTTCACTGCTGACAGGAAGACCAAAATGAAACCAATTCGTTTAATGCGAGCATTCAATGGTATACATAGATGTGGCAAAAAGGTCAAGGAAATTCTAGAGTAAGCATTGGGACTGTTGAAGGATAGGTGTGAGGGCATGGAAGGCGGCGTCATCAGCATACTGCAGGAGGTGGACTGGAGGGGGTTTGGTTGGGGCATATCTGCTATGTACAGGAGAGGCGAGAGGACAGAGCCCTGGGGTACACCCATGGAGGGGTAGAAGGTGCGGGAATCGGTGTTACGGATTGTAACGCAGGAGGGGCAGTGGGGGAGGAAGGAGGCAAACTGGCGGACATAGTTGAGAGGAAGGGTGTAGGTCTCGAGTTTAAACAGGAGACCGGGAAGCCATAAGCGGTTGTAGGGCTTTTTGAGGTCTAGGAAGACAAAAATGGGCGAGCAACAGGAGTTAAGATGGAGGGAGAGGAGATGAGTGAGGCATTGGAGTTGGTCATCAGCAGAGAAGGAAGGTCGAAAGCCACATTGAGTGTTGGTGGAGTGGTGATGGATGCACTGGGTAAGGATGGATTCCAAGAGCTTCCTGAACACCGAATTGAGACATATTGGGCGATAGGAAGAAGCATCAGATAGAGGCTTGTTAGATTTGGAGGACATCAGGATACAGGAGGTTTTCCACAGGTTGGTGTAGAAGCCTGTGGCAAGGATTATGTTGTAGAATGCAGCAAAAACTGCAAGGAAGGATGGAGGGCAGTGTTTGTGATGGCAGCAGGTAACATCATCATGGCTGTGGGCAGTGTTGTGTTTAGTGTGGAGTGTGAGGCTGATGTCCTGTGTAGTGATGGGAGTGTTAAGTTCTGATGGTGGTCTGTGGCCCAAGTACTGGTAGCTAGGAGCAAGGGCAAGAGCAGAGGTATCCATACATTCGATGACGCTGGGGAAGAGTGGATAGTCAAATTGGGGATCATCTGGAACGGAAAAGAAGTCAGATAGGTAGGAGACAAAGTGGTTGGCTTTACTGAGGTTGTCAGGAAGGGGACAGTCATGAAGGACAAGAGGGTACTGTGCGTTAGAGAGATTCCCAGTAAGGCAGTGGAAAACAGACCAATACTTGGAAGAGTTTATTGGTAGTGTGGAGTTCAGTTTCATGCATGTCTGACGCCAGGCATGGCATTTCTACACAGTAAACATGTTGTGGATGTGTCATTGTAATTGCCAGTGCTGGGTGAGTGTGTCTCGATCATGAGTGCGGAGGAAGGATCGATAGATGTGGCAGGATTCACAAAGGAGAAGGATGGCCTGTAGGGGCAGGGCTGGGCGGTGATGGTGGATTGGCTTTGGTAGGGATATGGGTAGCTACAGTGTCAGACAAGGTCTGGTGGGAGAAAGCAGTGGTTCGAAGATGTCATCGGGAGATTGGATGGTAGGATTGTGGCATTCGATGTGATTGCGAATGGAGTCCTCGTAGGTATCCCAGTAGGTGCAGGAGTAATCGTGGACAAGTTTAGGAGGAATGTCATGGCAAGGAAGGTGTGGGGATGGCGACCATCAGTGATAGTGAGGAGGACAGGGGCATGGTCGCAGCCAATTAGGACAAGGACTTCCATGGTGATGTGCCTAAGGAGGTTGGGAGAGGTTAGGATCACATCGGGAGTGGTGTTATATATTGGTCGGGTGTGTTGGGGGAGAGGAACCAGGTCTCCATGGAGGGTGGTGATAAACCGATGCCACCAATGGAGTTCAGCAGGAGCATGGCTGTGGATATTCAGGCCTGTGGTAATCACATAGGTGAAGAAAGTGCGGCCAATGTGGGCCAGAAAACCGTACAGGATGGGGATATGAGGTATGATGGTGGCACATGTGGCAGTAAGGGTGGGGAAGAAGAGGTTGAGGGTGGGATGCTCGGTGGGATTGTTGAGGAGAGGCTGGGGCCGAACAGGGAAGTGCTTAAGGTGACCGCTAGCAACCGTGCCACATGCTATGGGATACGGGTTATCGGTATGGTGGAGCGTGTAAGTGACTGTGGAGATGGAGGGATGAGATTGGAGAAAGGTTTCATTCAGGATTAATGCATCCATACAGTGTAGTTTGAGAATGTGGAGGAAGAGGAGAGTGTGAGTGGGCAGGTAGCAGATATTATGGTAAAGGATACTGTAATGTTGTCATGCCATGGAAGGGAGGCATAGACGAGGGTGGTGAGGGGGTTGAAAGTGAAGTGGGCCGGGTTGTGCTAGTAGTTGGCATACGTGGTGAGGTGGAGGACAGAACAGGCAGTGAGGGTGATTTGAGAAAGCGTGGTGTGGTGTTGAAAGTGGTGGATGTTTTGGAGGACAGTGGTGACAAAGTGGATGATGTCCTCTGCAGTAGGAGGAGGGCAGAGTGAGTTGTTGGGGTGGATGAGATCTAAAGAAGACTGCTATCATGCAAAAGAAGAAACATTATGTACGGTTATAATTATGAGTACATCAGTATCTGGTGGCTGCTTCACAAAGCAAAATGAAACAGAAAGTAAGGAGGCAAGTGACCACATATGAACAAACAAGGATGACTCATTTGCAAATCATCTATATCTGCAAGAAGAACAGCATTAAACCTCAAATGAGGAAGACAGGGGCAAAAGTTTTTTTTTATTTATTGTAATTTCATTCCCCTGCCTCATATGGGCCGAGAACGGCTGGCATCAGCACAGTCCACCACTCTTCAGCCAAATGGCTTAAATAAAAAAAAACAGAGAGGGGGACTCTAACCTAAAAAGGAGGATAAAAATGGGGACATAAAAAACACAGTAAATGGAGATGATGGGAGTTAAAATATACACTAATATGAGGAAATGCACTGGGGGACAGTTAAAAAGTCTACATAAGGTTAAAAGAGCACAGCTGGCAATTCGAAATGCACTTAAAAACAAGGGAGATAAACACAAGTTAAATGTCGGCCACAGTACAAAAATCACACAGAGTGAGACACTTAAAGAAACACTGGAAGCGATGGAGCTCTGATGAAGAATAAAAACTTCTGGTAGGGACCTGCCAAGGGACTAGAGGCTGGAGAGGAGGAAAAACGATGGGAGAAAAGTGAGTGGGGGGCGTATGGGCGAGAGGAGGAGGAAAAAAATGGGGGTAGGAGGTAGGCAGGGTGGGAGACGAAGACGGAAGACAAGGCAGGAGGGAGTGCATAGACACAGAAAGGGGGCATGGGAAAGGAAGGGGGTGAAGGAGGGGGAAAACCACTCATGGGAAGGGAAGGGCAGGGGAGAGAGCCCTGAGGAGAAGGCAGGAGGAAGGTCAGGTTAGAGTTGGTAAGCGGGGTAAATGTCAGAACGAAGCTCATCATCCAGGAGGGGTAGGTGCTGGGAGTTGCAGTGGAAAAGGAGGCAGAGAGTGTGGAGAAGGAGAGAGGGCAGCACACAATGATAAAGGAGTGGGAACGGGCTGGTGGTGGAGATGGTTCAAATGGCTCTGAGCACTATGGGACTTAACATCTGAGGTCATCAGTCCCCTAGAACTTTGAAATACTTAAACCTAACTAACCTAAGGACATCACACACATCCATGCCCGAGGCAGGATTCTGAGCGCCTAGAACCGCTAGACCACCGCGGCCGGCGGCGGTGGAGAGGAAGGGGGACACTGGGCGGGGGGGGGGTATCGATTCGGTGGATGATGTACAGGGTGCAGATGTGTTCAAGGAAAATAAGAAGGTGCGGATGGGGATGAGGTGTCAGAGGATGTGTGTGGGGGATGGATTGTGGATATGGAAGGCGAGGTGGAGTGCATGTCATTCTAGGATCTGGAAGTCTTTATAGAATCTGGGAAGGGTGGAAATCCAATCGATGCTGGCATAACAAAGGATGGGGTGGATCAAGGATTTGTAGGGGTGAATAACAGTGGAAGGATGCAGTCCTCATGTCCAGCTGGACAGGAGTTTCAGGAGGCAGTGTCTGTAATGGGCTTTGTGTTGGACTGTCAGGAGATGGGGAGTCCAGGTGAGGTGGCGGTCAATGTGAGGCCAAGGTATTTTAGGGTATGAGTGGGAGGGATAGGACAACCATAGTTATTAAGGTAGTAATCATGGAGACAGAAGGAGTGGGTGATGCGGCTTATGATGATCCACTGTGTCTTGAAGGGGTTGATGCAAAGGAAACATTGGTTGCACCAAGTGGTGAACTGGTCAAGCTGGGTTTCGATTGTATGTTGGGACCGTTGAAGGGTAGGATAAAGTGTCAGGAAGCTGGTGTCATCAGGAAGTTGGAGGAGATGAACAGGTGGGGGAAGTTTGGGCATATCAGCAGTATATGGGAGATAGGGGAGATGGGGAAAGGATGGGGCCTTGAGGCATGCTGGCAGAGGGATATTAAGTAAGGGGGTTGGAATTGTGGATAGTGACATAGGAGGGACGATGGGAGAGGAAGGAAGCAATGAGACGAATGAAATTACCATTGTGTCCTGCCCTCTCTCCAGCTCCGCACTCTCCACCTCCTTTCCCACTGCAAGATTCCAGCACTTACACTTCCCAGATGATGACCTTTGCCCAGACATTTACCCCTCTTACCAATGCTAACCCCACCTTCCTCCCCCCAACTCCTCAGTCCTCATCACTCCCTCTCCTGCCCTTCCCTTCCCCTGAGCGGTTTCCCCCTCCTCCATCCCCTCCCTCTCCCATGACCCCCTTCTGTGTCTCTGCACTCCCCCCTGCCTTATCTTCCCTCTTCATCTCCCATCCTGCCTGCCTCCTGCCCCCTTTCCTTCCCCTTCCTCCCGCCCCTAAGGCCCTACCCATCTCACCTTCCTCCCCTCTTTTTCCCTCCTCTCCAGCCTCCAGTCCCCCGGCAGGTCGCTACCGGCGGTTTTTATTCTTCAAGAGTGCTCCTTCATTTCCACTGGTTTTTTAATTGTCTCGCTCTGTGTGATTTTTATACTGTGGCCGACTTTTAACTTGTATTTATCTCCAGTGTTTTTAAGTGCACTTCGAATTGCCAGCTGTGTTCTTTTAACTTTACGTCGACTTTTTAACTGTCCCCCAGTACATGTCCCCGTATTAGCATATATTTTAACTTCGATCATCTCCATTTACTGTGTTTTTTATGTCCCCTTTTTTATCCGCCTTTTTAGGTAAGAGTTCACCTTTCTGTATTTTTGTAAAACCATTTGGCTGAAAAGTGGTGGACTGTGCCACTGCCAGCCCTGGAGTTTGAAGAGGAACCTGGGATGCCAGACATAGCATAGGTGTTCTGGAGGTCAAGGGAAACAAAGATAGTGGAACAACGGGAGTTAAGTTGGAGGGAAAGAAGATTGGTAAGGTTAAGGAGCTGGTTGGCGGCTGAGAAGGAGGGCTGGAAGCCACACTGGGTAAGGGGAAGGAGGTGGAGCTGGGTAAGGTGGTGGCGAATATGGCGGGCGAGGATGGTCTTGAAGACCTTACTGAACACAGAGGTGAGGCAGATGGGAAGATAGAAAGAGGTGTCAGAGGAGGGTTTGTAGGGTTTAGGGAACAGCAGAGCATGGGGAGTCCTCCACAGGTCGGAGAAAAGCCAGTGGAAATGAGGACATGGTACAGGGTAGCAAGGACACCCAGTAAGGATGAAGGGATTCCTTGAGGTGGCAGTAGGTGACACTGTCGTGACCAGGGGCAGTGTTCGTTTGGAGCAGAGGACGAGTGTGATGTCGTGTGCAGTGATGGGGGTGTTGATGTCTGAGGGGGTAACCAATACAAGTTCTGGAAACTAGGGGCGAGCAGTGGGACAAAGGTATAAGTGCAGTCAAGGACGGTGGGGAAGAGGGAATAATCAAAATGGGGATCGTCAGGAATGGGAAAGATCTCAGATAGGTGGGAAGTAAAATGGTTAGCCTTACTGAGGTTGTCAGAGAAGGGGCGATTGTCGTGAAAATAGAGTAATGTGGGGTGGGATGGCTACCAATAAGGTTGTGGAAGGCTGACCAGTACTTGGAGGAGTTGACAGGTAGGGTGGAGTGAGATGTGTGCATCTCTGGGGTCCCAGTGTTTCTTTGCTGTAAGGAGGTTCTGGATGCGTCGCTGTAATTACTGGTGGCGGATGAGTGTTTACCAGTCACGGATGCAGGGGAAGGAGTGGTAGAGCCTGGGGGATTCATGAAGAAGAAGGACTGCCTGTGGAGGAAGTGTAGGGAAGTAAGGGTAGATGAGTTTGGTAGGAAAATGGGCTCCACAGCGTCAGTGATGTTCTTCCCAAGGAAGGAAGACACATGAGTGATGTCAGTGGGATGGTGAAAGGTGAGAGTGTGGCTTTCAACTTGTGAGGCAATGGATTCCCAGTAGACATCCCAGTCGGTGCGGCAGTAGTTGGAAATGGACTTTGGAGGGGCAGCTGGGCAAGGGCCAAAGGGGGGCCACAGGTGGAGGAGAAGGTGAGAAGGACAGGGAGATGGTCACTACCAATGGGATTGAGTACATCCACGGTGATATGACCAAGGAGGTTGGGGGAAGCGAGAATAACATCAGGGTTGGAATTACTTTCATAATGGGTGTTTGTGGGAGAGGAACCACGTCACCATGGAGGGTGGCAAAGAACTAATGCCACTGCTGAGAAGTGTCAGGGGTACCAATGGGATTGAGTACATCCACGGTGATATGACCAAGGAGGTTGGGGGAAGCGAGAATAACATCAGGGTTGGAATTACATTCATAATGGGTGTTTGTGGGAGAGGAACCACGTCACCATGGAGGGTGGCAAAGAACTAATGCCACTGCTGAGAAGTGTCAGGGTCACGGCTATAGATGTTGACGTCAGTGGCAATCACATACATGGAGAAAGTAAGGTCAACATGGGAAATGAAGTCGCAGGGGAGAACGGCTGCAGGCTGGATATAGGTAGTGCCACAGGTGATGTTGAGGGAGGGAAAAAGATGCAGAGGAGAAGGTGTTCAGTCAGCTCATTGAGTAGGGGTTGTGGCCAGACAGGGAGATCCTTGAGGTGACAAATAGAGACTCCATCTCAAGCGAGGGGAAGGGGGTTGTCGACGAGGTGAAGGAGATAGGGAGAGGTGCAGAGAAGATGGTGAGGTTGGAGGAAGGTTTCATTAAGGATGAAGGGGTCGACCCAGTGCTGGGATATGGTATGCATGAAGAGGTAATTGTCTGCAGGAAGGGAGCAAATGTTTGGGTAATGGAGACAACAATGTTGATGAATCAGGAGGTGGGAGGGGGAAAAGGAAGTGGGGAGAGGAGAGAGGGACTTAAATGAGGGTGTCTAGGTGAATGAATGTAAAGTGAGCCTGGTTGTGGGAGTAGGTGGCGTATGTATTTAAATGAAAACAGAGCGAGTAGGAAGGGAAATCTGCTAAATCTGCTAGAGAGTGTGGGGGCATTAGAAGAGGTGGATGTTCTGCAGGATGATGGTCAGGAACTGGATAATGTCTTCAGCTGTAGGGGAGGGCGAAGTAATCGTTGGGGTGGATGGGCTGGTTGATGCAGCAAACGGGGACAATGAGCTCATGGTTGGTGGGAGAGGGTTAGGCTTTGCATTTGGAGGAGTAGATGGGGTATGCTTCATTGCAGGTGTTGCAGGAAAGGGGAGAGGCGAGGTTAGGACACTGTTTAAGGTCGTGGGAGGCATTACAATAGGGGCAGGTGGGGGAGGGAATTCTTGCAGTTTTGGGTGATGTGCTCATTGTACAAGAGACAGCACTGCAGTGGTAGGATTGAGGAGGGGAATGGGACGGGTTAATGGGGTGGTAGTGGTTGAAAATCAGGGCTCTCTGTGTGAGTATGTGATCAATGAATGAGGTGGACTCAGTAAAGATACATATGAGGAAGGTAGGGCCAGAGGAGCTATTTCTGATAAACAGTTAGGTCAAGACTTCCCCATCCGTTGGCGAAAGCTACCACCCCTTCGCAAGGACCACCAACACACATGGTTTGACTTGGTCAACCACGTCCTGCAGCTACATGGCGTCGCTGTCTTTTGCTTACTATGTCACCTCCATGATGAACTGGACCTGATCGGGGATATTGTGGCTTTGCCCCCCACCACAGACAAATATTCATTCGCCCGATGGGCCATCCTCGAGCGACTATCCACATAGACATAGGAAGGTATCCACCACATCAGTCATGAGTCGCTGGGTTCTAGAGCCCTGTTGCAGCTCTGGCGTCACCTCCACGCTATGATAGACACACATCACATGCCAGACGTTACACTTTGGTGCATCTGTTTGCTAAATTTCCTCTGGAAGTTCAAATTCAACTTCTCCAGGTGACTTCAGTCCCACTACACGCCAAAATGAAGATCACAGACCAGGTTTACAACATTCTGCCTGCCCCCCCATACTCCCCGAGGCGCCTATCAGGCTTCAGTGGTTGGCACACCTTCACGGCAGCTTCCATCGTGTCGTACAGAGTGCACACAACTCGCCCCGCGCATATGTGCGGGCCAACGCCGCCTGGTAGCCGCTGCCATAACTCCTCTCCTACCACCACTACTGCAACGCCGCTGTCGGAGGAACCTACAAACAAGAGCCCCTCCACTTCCACCTCAGCCAGTGCGACGGACGACGCCATTCGCCATCCCAGTTGGTGTTATTTCCATTCCCGCTTTGCCAATGCGACTAAGAAATGTCGTTCTCCATGATCGTTCCCAAACTAATAACGCGACCCAATTCAGGCACTTCTTCACCTCACATGCCAGGACGCTTGTACGTGAAAGACGTGGTGTCTTGCCTTTCATTTCTAGTCCACATGGGGGCCGAGGTTAGTGTGATACCTTTGTCTGCAGGTATTAAATTCGAGCGTCAGCCTTGCTCCCGCTTCCAACCCCCCATAAGTCCCTGATCCAATCTCATGGAATAACTAATTTAAGCCTTAAACTGCAGGGAATTAATACACCCTTACTGTGGACTTTCGTTATCGCAGAGGTGGATGAACCTGTGCTCAGGGTAGTATTTCTCTTAGCCCACGCACTGTCACCCAACCTGCAACGAGGTACACTAACCTTCAACTCGGTAGACCATACCACCAGTTCAGGTAGAGCTAACTGAATCCGCTGTTGCAGTGCTCTCTCCGCTTACGCATCGCCGACATGCAAGCCAAGCTCATGGACGCTCATAAGCAGGTCACCCAGTAGTCACACACAGCCACGCCCCCAACCCCCGGGCCGCTTCTTCGCACTCGCCGCTGTCGCCGCATTACATTTCTACTGCCGGACAGAAGCTGTGCCTGCGACACTAGCAAGTACCCCACCGAGCTCTATCACAAGCACTACCAGTGGATCACCGCCACTGCTGCTGACCTGCCGACCTGGGACACATAAGCGTGTGCATTACAGGTTAGTCATACTGCATCGGGTGCAGGTCCATCATCACCATCAGTGTTCGCGATCAACAACGGTACTGTCCACAGAATCAATACCACAGAAGGCTCACCAGTGCGTGCAAAGGCTAGGTGTTTAAATCCAGAAAATCTTAAACACGCCAAAGCTATTATTCAGGAACTTTTAGATAATAAGACTACTCGCCCTTCTTCTAGTAGTTGGTCATTACCCATTCATTTGGTGCCCAAGAGAGATGACACTTTCT
Organism: Schistocerca cancellata; assembly: GCF_023864275.1. Lineage (NCBI taxonomy): Eukaryota > Metazoa > Arthropoda > Insecta > Orthoptera > Acrididae > Schistocerca > Schistocerca cancellata. The sequence goes on from NC_064628.1 coordinate 196,788,000, forward strand.
GCCTCTACAGTGATTGTCGGGTGCTTAACACCAGAACAATTCTAGATAATTATCCCATCCCAAATATTAAAGACTTTGCTTCCCAACTGCATGGGGCACAAATTTTCAGTGCAATCGACTGTCACAAGACGGATCACCAACTGCCAGTGGCACCGGAGGACGTTGAAAAAACCGCTATCATCACCCCATTTGGGTTGTTCGAGAATTTGTTTATGCTGTTCGGCCTTAAAAATGCTGCACAGACGTGACAACGGTTCCTGGACTCATTGGTAGGAAAATGGACTTTGCATATGCCTACCTGGACCACTTGTTAATTTTTTCTTCCTCCCTCAAGGAACATGAACTGCACTTAAATACCATGTTCTAACTATTAAAAGCAAATAGTGTCACAGTGAACAATGCTAAATCACAACTCTGCTGCACTAGTGTAACTTTTCTGGGCCACAGGGTTTCTGCTGATGGCATCTGCCCCCTACCCGAACAGGTCGAGGCCATTAGTACTGTGCCTTTTCCCAGCCATTGACAGGTTTACCCGCTGGGTAGAGATGATTCCTCTCACTACTGTCACAGCTGATGGAGTGGCCTGAGCCCTTTTATTAATGTGGATCTCACGCTTCAGCTGCCCAGTTTCTATCACTACTGACCAGGGTCGCCAGCTTGAGTATGCCCTTTTCTGACAGCTTTGTGAACTGTGTGGGGTGAAACGATTTAGGACTACAGCATACCACCCAGAGAGCAATGGGCTTGTCAAACGCTGGCACTGAACCCTTAGAGTTTCCCTGCTGTGCCACAGAAGTGACTGGGACGACGTCTTACCATGGGTAATGTTAGGCATTTGGGCCATGTACAAAGAGGACCTTGGCGCATCCCTGGCAGAAGTATTGTATGGAGAACCCCTCACACTGCTGGCAGAACCAGTCGAGCCTTCACTTCCTCCTGATCAAATATGCAACTCGACATTCGTTGGGCATGTCAAGGAGCTAATCGCTAACAATCGACCGCACTCCCATATTTCTGCATAAGGTGTTGGCGTCATGCACTCACGTCATGGTGAACGATGACACTGTCCGACCGACACTCAGACCTCCATATTTGGGCCCACACAGAATCATTTCGTGGCGTACCATCACGTTCAAAGGGCTCATTAACGGCACACCTCAAACGGTATCTGTCTGCTGCCTCGAACCGGCGTGGTCTCTGGGAGAACTGCCCGATACCCCATCCAGTCAACCGTAACCCCCTGCTACACCTGCTTCGCATCAGGCATCTACCGACAGTCCACAGATGAGTTAAGTCCATTCCCGCATGTGAGACGTTACCCACTCCCAGTCGTGTGACAGTGCTACAGGTGCATGTGACATTCCCATACAGAGTGATGCTTGTGATAATTACCCCTGCTACAGGCAGACCCCCACCTCACCCCAGTTAGGATTCAGTGACATATCAGGGACCAGCCTCGGAATGTGTGATGTTACCGCGGACGACTCATGTGGAGATTTGGTCAGCCCATATGTAGAAGTGGTAGTGAATGTCAACACAGATTTTATTTGCAACTCTAAAGTGTTTTTTGTTATGCAACCTGATAATGTGTGTATCTTGTACGAACGAGCCAGCTCCCCGAATGACAACTCAATCCACATTCATCTTCTCCAGTCTCTCCCCTTGCCTGTTGGTACTAACCCATTAATGGTAAAGGTACTATGTACCACAGTGGGCAATCAGGTCCGCTACCCTGGCTCCTCACAACCCACTGTCCACTACCCGGATCCCTCGACTGCTGTATGAGGATTCACCCAGTCAGGCAGGACCATCTGCTCCTTTGCTAGCTCGAAGACTTCAATTACTAATGTAATGTAAGGTATGGTTTCGGTTTAAACACCCTGTCCCTCCCCCGTGGGTGTTTCCTTTACATGTATGTCCTAATATTTATGTTTTGTGTTCCACACTCTAGTGAGGGGGGGGGGGGGAGGGGGGGGCTAATGTGGCGGCTGTCGACCAAGTTGGGTGTATTTCTTTGTTTTCCCAAGCTATTTGCGGCAGCCTGTGACCGTGTGCGAAAGTGAACACATGTGGGCAGAGAATCAAGAATGTATATACTGTATATGTGTGCTTTCAAGTAATAAAATAGTGCTTATTACACACACTATAGTGTGAGTCATTGGATTCCGCAATCCTACAACACTAATACCCATACCTCCATTATCCAGTTTTTGGAAAATTACTGGGAAGGATATTCTAGCCAACTATCTGATCCCTCAACAAAAGTCTCATTCGCTGTGTGCTTGCAGACCACACAATCGTGTAGTAAAACAAATTGTGAGTTTTGAAAATTCACTTGATAATCATGTTTGATACGGAATCTTTACACAATCCCTTCCTGCAACACAGTATGGACTTTTTAAACTACAATTGTAGTGCTGTCGTGGAAGGGAAGCGGAGTGCAAGTAAATGCTCACAGAAGCCTACAGCTGGAACGCAGGCAGGACTGGGCTAGCTGTTTCAGAGTATTTTCCTACAGAGACAGATTCAAGAACAGTTCATGGCACAAAGCATTCACACTTTCACCACGAACAGAATTAGTGTGTCTAGTGTGCAATCAATGAAGAATCAAAGTAAATAGCATGTCACTGATTACAATTACTTTTCACTGGTATGTGTATATTACTGATTACTTGCACTACACCAAAATTTTTCGTTTTGGCTTTCTTGTTGGCATTAAACAGAACAGATAGCCCAGTGACACACTTCAGTGAGAATAGTGAATTCATAGGCAACACAAAAAGTGCCAACTTTGAACTTCACGTTTATTGAAGAACTGTGAGACCATGTGAAATCTGAATATCTGGGAAAGTTATGTAGGACAATAACTATATATAAAAAGAAAAACAAACAAGCACTATCTTAACATGTCTTAAAGGATGAACAGTGCCAACTGGCCAACATCTACATCTACATCTATACTCCGCGAGCCACCTTACGGTGTGTGGCGGAGGGTACTTATTGTACCACTATCTGATCCCCCCTTCCCTGTTCCATTCACGAATTGTGCGTGGGAAGAACGACTGCTTGTAAGTCTCCGTATTTGCTCTAATTTCTCGGATCTTTTCGTTGTGATCATTACGCGAGATATATGTGGGCGGTAGTAATATGTTGCCCATCTCTTCCCGGAATGTGCTTTCTCGTAATTTCGATAATAAACCTCTCCGTATTGCGTAACGCCTTTCTTGAAGTGTCCGCCACTGGAGCTTGTTCAGCATCTCCGTAACGCTCTCGCGCTGACTCAATGTCCCCATGACGAATCGCGCTGCTTTTCGCTGGATCATGTCTATCTCTTCTATTAATCCAACCTGGTAAGGGTCCCATACTGATGAGCAATACTCAAGAATCGGACGAACAAGCGTTTTGTAAGCTACTTCTTTCGTCGATGAGTCACATTTTCTTAGAATTCTTCCTATGAATCTCAACCTGGCGCCTGCTTTTCCCACTATTTGTTTTATGTGATCATTCCACTTCAGATCGCTCCGGATAGTAACTCCTAAGTATTTTACGGTCGTTACCGCTTCCAATGATTTACCACCTATGGCATAATCGTACTGGAATGGATTTCTGCCCCTATGTATGCGCATTATATTACATTTATCTACGTTTAGGGAAAGCTGCCAGCTGTCGCACCATGCATTAATCCTCTGCAGGTCTTCCTGGAGTACGTACGAGTCTTCTGATGTTGCTACTTTCTTGTAGACAACCGTGTCATCTGCAAATAGCCTCACGGAGCTACCGATGTTGTCAACTAAGTCATTTATGTATATTGTAAACAATAAAGGTCCTATCACGCTTCCTTGCGGTACTCCCGAAATTACCTCTACATCTGCAGATTTTGAACCGTTAAGAATGACATGTTGAGTTCTTTCTTCTAGGAAATCCTGAATCCAATCACAAACCTGGTCCGATATTCCGTAAGCTCGTATTTTTTTCACTAAACGTAAGTGCGGAACCGTATCAAATGCCTTCCTGAAGTCCAGGAATACGGCATCAATCTGCTCGCCAGTGTCTACGGCACTGTGAATTTCTTGGGCAAATAGGGCGAGCTGAGTTTCACATGATCTCTGTTTGCGGAATCCATGTTGGTTATGATGAAGGAGATTTGTATTATCTAAGAACGTCATAATACGAGAACACAAAACATGTTCCATTATTCTACAACAGATTGACGTAAGCGAAATAGGCCTATAATTATTCGCATCTGATTTATGACCCTTCTTGAAAATGGGAACGACCTGCGCTTTCTTCCAGTCGCTAGGTACTTTACGTTCTTCCAGCGATCTACGATAAATTGCTGATAGAAAGGGGGCAAGTTCTTTAGCATAATCACTGTAGAATCTTAAGGGTATCTCGTCTGGTCCGGATGCTTTACCGCTACTAAGTGATAGCAGTTGTTTTTCAATTCCGATATCGTTTATTTCAATATTTTCCATTTTGGCGTCCGTGCGACGGCTGAAGTCAGGGACCGTGTTACGATTTTCCGCAGTGAAACAGTGTCATCCTCAGCGCTTAGTTGTCACTTGATACAGATAGGGGGAGGGATGTGGTCAGCGCACCACTCCTGGCCTTTGTTTTCATGATCATTGTCGCTACTTCTCAATCAAGTAGCTCCTCGATTTACCTCACAAGCTCTGAGTGCGCCCCACTTGCTAACAGCACTTCGCAGACCCAGACAATGACTCATCCAAGTGATAGCCAAGCCCTACAGTGCTTAACTTCGATAATCTTACGGAAACTGGTGTTGCCACTGAGGCAACACTATTGGCTAATGATACATATAAGAGTAAATAAAGTCTAACAATTTGATACATGCTCAAAAAGCTACCTCAGCACACTTTTTACACTGGTTTCGTCATGTGACTGATATATATATAACGTTTGTGAAAGAACAGTGCGCTGATGACGAAACAGGACATCGGCTTTTAAAGTCATAATATTAAAATAGATGTATTAGTGCATGAGTAATACCGAAGATTACGACCTGAGGTTTACTGCGAATTTCTGGTCCTATGTAGTAACCAGTTCTTAAGACAATGATCTATGCTCTTGAAACTTAATGGGATAGAAATTCTGGTGAACTATGCATATCCTTGAACAACAGTGTCACTGACTACATTCCTAGATACCACAAAACTATGTATAAAACAAATTCCACAGTTTGAAATCTCACTTCATAATCATATTTCATACTTATTCTTGACTCAATCCCTTCCTGCAACACAATATTCACTTCTTTAATTACAATTTTAATGCTGTTGTGGAAGGGGAGGGGAGTGCAAGTCAATGTTCACAGAAATCACAGCTGAAACACAGGCAGGATTGTGCTAGCTATTTTACAGTTATGTCACTTTTTCCCTAGAGGGACAAATTGAACAACCGTTAACTGCACTTAGCATTCGACTTTCTTACCCTACACTATCTACCAACAGCCTTTCTTTGAGATTGTCATAAGCAGCATACACATTACCAAGCGTAATACGCTGTTCCCAGACTTGTTTTTGAGATAAACCCACAGCATAAACGATAACAATTTCATTTCCGCCTGTATTCTAACTTGTACCAGATCCACGATTTAAAATAGCATTAGTACCCTGGCTGTTTGAACTGGAAATAGCGTAATCACTTTCATATCACTGAACATTCTGCTTCCTGCTGTACATTCCCAGTATCCTGTGTGCCTTCCCTGGTACTCTAGATTATTAGTTTCGATTTTCTGAAACGAAGACTCCATAAGAGCAGAGTAGTGCCAAAAATCCGTTACACGCTCAATAAGTGTTTACCGCGACATGTAAATCATTACTTTTTATCTTTTCATTTCCCCAACTGGAGGCTCGTTGGCAGCAGCGATGTTGCCACTCCTCAGTCTATAGTTTTGAACATAATAATGTAATGGTTTAAAACATAGACAGGTGAGCAAAATATGAGTATTGAAAACTGCTGAATGTTATCGATGTGTTCGAGTTCACAATTCATGGTGAGCTGATCAAGGGCGATGAGTTGCAGGAGATGATGCTGAAGTAGCATCTGCTCTAGGTAGACTGAAGAGACTGCTGTAGCGCTGGCACTGAAGTTGTGTTGGAGGAGAAAGGTTGTTGGTGTGGTTGTGAAAGGGGTGATGATGGAAGGGATCTAGGATGCTCTCGAGCGGGGCAGCTGCTCAAGGGCGAGATGGAATGTGTTAAAGGAGGGTATTTACACTCATGCTCTTGAATTAAGCATAATTGCAGAATGTGGTGCACACAACGTGGCACTGCACAAAACTAGCGCTAATAGCATAGGCACATAGGGAACACACACGACACAGATCTGTAAGTCCACAGTATTGGTGATAAGTTGAGAAAAACGTCCCGAAACACATGTGCTACAAAACGCCACTGTTTCCTGCGCATATACTCCAACATCAATATGGGATATGATCACCATGCACATGTACACATGCCGCACAACAGGTTGGCGTACTCTGGATCAGGTGGTCGAGCAGCTGCTGGGGTATAGCCTCCCATTCTTGTACCAGTGCCTGTCGGAGCTCCTGAAGTGGTGCAGGGGTTTGAAAAAGTGCTTCGATACGTCGACAGAGAGCATCCCAAACGTGCTCGATGGGCTTTAGGTCTGGAGGACAGGCAGGCCACTCCATTAGCCTGATATCTTCTGTTCGAAGCTACTCATTCATGATGGCAGCTCACTGGGGCCGTCGTTTTCATCCATCAGGAAGAAGGTGGGACCCACTGCACCCCTGAAAAGGTGGACGTACTGGTGCAAAATGACATCCCGATATATCTGACCTGTTACAGTTCCTCTGTCAAAGACATGCAGGGGTGTACATGCACCAATCATAATCCCACCCCACACCATCAAACCACGACCTCCATACAAGTCCCTTTCAAGGACATTAAGGGGTTGGTATCTGGTTCCTGGTTCATGCCAGATGAAAACCTGGCGAGAATCACTGTTCAGGCTATACCTGGACTCGTCCATGAACATAACCTGGGACCACTGTTCCAATGACTATGTACTGTGTTCTTGACATCAGGCTTTACGGGCTCTCCTGTGACCAGGGGTCAGTGAAATTCACCTCGCATGTCTCCTGGCGAATAAACCATGCCTTTTGAGGCGTCTGTGGACTGTGTCTGGTGACAGGTGTTCCAGTGGCTGTGGTAAGGTCCCGAGCAAGGCTCACTGCAGTAGTCCGTGGCTGTCGACGGGCGCTGATGGTGAGATATCGATCTTCTTGTGGTGTTGTACACTGCGATCGTCCTGTAATTTAGCGCCTGGACACGTTTCCTGTCTGCTGGAATCGTTGCCATAATCTTGAGATCAGGCTTTGCAGCACATGGAGGGCCCATGCTACGACCTGCTGTATCTGACCAGCCTCCAGTCGCCCTAGTATTCTACCCCTCGTAACGTCATCAATATGTGTCCTTTGAGCCATTTTCAACACACAGTCACCATTAGCACGTCTGAAAACGTCTGCATACTTACCCACTGCGCCGTACTCTGACATGCACCAACACTTCTGCGTATGTGGACTGCTGCCAGCGCCACTGTGTGACGACTGCAGGTCAAATGCACTGCATGGTCATACCCCAAGGTAATTTAAACCCACAAACCGCCCATCAGAGCATTGTTTCCCCATGTATCAGCATTATCCTTAATTTATGAGCATGAGTGTACTTGGGGAAAGATGAAGTGGCAGTTGTTTTGGGAATATGTGGTTGTGGAATTTAAATGAAATATGGAATGTGCTGCTAGGGTGACCTGAGAGAGGATACGTGAATGCTTGAATGGGTGGATGTTTTGAAGGACTGTGATGATGTCTTTAGCAGTAGGAGCAGGACATAGGAATTTACTTGGGTAGAGTGGTGCATCAATAGAGTGGGGGTGACAGTGGTCATGGCAGTGGCGGTGGCAATGGAGCTGCAGTATATACTGGAGTGATGACATCTGCACATGGGGAGTTAATTAAGTCTGAGGATGCTGTATGCAACAGTGGGAAGGTAGGTGGGGTTATCTGAGCAGTTGGTAAGGAGGGAAGAGCAGGAGTGGACAGAAAGTAGGGGTTAAAGTAGTAAGTAGAGGTAGGAGTGGAGTACAGGTGTGAGTAGAAGATTGTGGATGTTCTTGTAGGTGTTAGTTTGATACAATTAACTGGTACAAAGACTTGGAATTCTCTATGTTTCAGCCGGACAGCGATGATGCACCTGCTCCTTCATATGGTACACGAGCTGGTGATAGATTATTAGAATTTCTGTCCTTACCATATGTTGTATGAGTTGCTGCAGTAGAACTGGCGTAATAATCACATAATTTATTGACAGTAAGTGAAGTACTTTGAACTATACTGTAGACAATTCCTGTTGTACAGTCGTGATGTGGGCAGTTACTTGGTCATACAATTTAAAGTAACTTTTATTAGTTCTAATTCAGATTTTACCGATTTGTCAGTATTGCCTTGCAAGGATATGGCTCCTGTGACCTTTCAGCTACGACATGCTCTAGCTCTGAATTTAGTTTGTCATTTACCTTTACATCTTTCTGCAAAAGCCTTCAAGAAAAATCATTTACAATGTGGTTGCATTGTTCATTTAAATGTTTTTGAGCCTATATTCCTTGCTCCTCTACGGAAGTATCGACTTCATTTTCCAACTGCACAGTGGTAGCTTTTAATATTCTTTTTGAACTTTAGACAAGGTCTGTACAACTTCCAGACCACGATAAGTTGTCTTTAATTCTGATATATCATTTGCTTGAGTTTCGTACCGTAATGACAATGTGTTGAAATTAACAGCCAATTTCTCTATGTTACTAGATTTTTTCAAACCGTTAGGATGTTATTGTAAGTCTTTGGGTTGGTTCTGTGATTCTTTGGATTGTTTATATGTTTATTTATTAGCCATTCAGCATGTTTACTCTACAATTGGCTACGTCAAAATACATTTACATATTCATAAAAGTATAGCTGTTATTAGTTTTGTTATTCTTTGGAGTGGTTCTCAAAATTGCAAGGTTATCGCATCCCCTATTGCCTTAAAATTTTGTGACAATATTGTGATGACATCATTTGGTTGGCCAGCTATTTTTATGTTTGTTTCACGTGAAATATCGCCTCTTCACATGAAATATTATCATCACATTGGCGAATTACACTACGTGAAGGATCACCTAAATGAGCATAATTTCCACACAATGAATTATTTGTTTAATTTCTGCATCAGTTTCAGAGCACAATTCCATGTCGGCTTCCAAAATGCTTACATTTTTAACTTCCATGTTAGCAAATTCATTCTGTTCTACGCTAAGCTTTACACCACTATTTGCCTGAGTAGTCATTTTAGAAATCTGTCCTGTTTTCACCATAACATTTATGTGAAGCAAAAATATTTTTGCTAAAATTTTGAATAACTACGATCCGAAAAAACATCTACTAGGTAACAATATCCAACTCACGATTGCTGGTACAACAAAGTAAAGAGCTTACTCCATTACTGAGAAATTTTTATGGAATCAGCTCTCTTGTGATTTACATTCACACTTCATCTCACTTACGGCAATGCCAACACAGAAGATACTGTTAATGAGTAATTTGGACGAAAATTTCAGTATTACACATAATACGCAACATGCAGAGCCAAAACCAATCTCTGCACATTGCCCTTACCTCACACAGTGATGCGTTGACACTCTCAAAATGTTACCTGAATCTAATAAATAGAGTTCTCTAGCTTTAATCGTGATCTTTCTTCTTTTTTATTGTTTACATTTTTCCCTTTTTGTATGTAAACTCGCCTTTGAGATACAGTACATGCAACATAGAAAAATAAACAATGTTGTGGTAGATGATTATAAGTCCTTTCGCAATCTCACGATTTGTAGTCTCTCTTTTCGTGTAGTAAGTTGTTAATAATGAATATGAAAGGCAAAAGCAAAAAAGGGCGATTATAATAATAAGGGAAAGGACGAAAACCGGTGAAGCCTATGTTGTAGGCCTTTTTCTGAAACGATGTATAACAGTAAAAAGATGATTAATCAGTTTTGTGAGTCAGAATTAGCTTTGCAATAGAATGACGCTCATAAGTCGGCATCGGACTTCATTATCATGGAATCGGAAAAAAACAGAAAAAGTTCTTTATCTGGAACCGGCTTTGAGCACTTGAGACTGGGACAATAACTCCTGATTCATATTATCATCGTACTAAGAGGACCAACCACAAACATTTTCTGAAAAACATTAAAAATAATCGGAAGAGGACAAAGAGGAAATTAAGTAATATCAATGGATAAAGTAAATATTCATATTAGTGTAATTCAGCTTATTTAAAACAGCATCATATAACATCACCTTTTAGTCCATTCATTGACTAAGAAGGCTATGACACAAGAGAGTGCAGGACAGTGCTAAGACACCTAGCATATGTCCTAAAAACAAACTCAGGGCAAAAGAAAGTCATAGGACATATCTCTGACATCAGGAAGCTGTTACAATTATTATAAATTGTGCGATTACGGCTAGCAGAACATTGACCAGTAACTGAAACCTGATTTCAGATGCAGGACTGTGGTCCTGTCTGCCAGTGTTTGAGCCATATGTCAAGTAGAGCGCAAAAAATCATCTGCAAACGTAATCAGTCACATGTTGTGCTACTTGTTTAACTAGTCAGCAAAAACAGAGGTGTTTCCAGATGGACTAAAACATATGATAATGATGGCATTCCACAAAGGTGGAGAAAGGAATGTAGCATTCAACTAATAATCCATCTATCTGCTGCCAGTGTACTTAAAGGTATTTGAGAGAATAATGTATGATAGGCTTTATAGCCAACTATTACAAAATGTCTTACTGACACATAAACAGTTTGGCTTTTGCGACGGAATCTCTACAGAGAGAGCTATAGTTCGCTTACAAGATGAATTTTTAGGTGAAATAAATTTCAGAAGGTACTAAATGGGGATGTTTTGTGACCTTACTAAGGCATTCTACTGCATAGATCGTAATACATGGTTAAAAAAGTTCCACATTATGGAATCAAAGACTAATCTTTCACCTGTCTAGAATCTTATTTACACAATAGGAAACAAAGGGTTTCAGACTGTGGGACTGTAAAATATGGAGTACCTCAGGGCTCGAACCTTGGGCTGCTGATGTTCTTGATCTACCGGTACATTAAAGTTCTGTCAGTTATAATTAAGTACAGGTAATAATTGTCATATTTGCTGATGATACCAGCATTCTGATCAAAGGCCCCAACTCCATAACACAGGGTACCACCCTGATGGTCACAAACCGAGTACACAAATGGTTTACAGCAAATAGCCTAAACCTAAATTTTTCAAAAACTAATATGAGACAGTTTCAGGCAAAAAATGAAAAACCTTAATTTCCTGAATGGGATATTAACAATCAGCTAATATTTGAAATCACTCATACAGAATTACTAGGAATCCAGATAGATAGTCAGCTAAGGCTGAAAGAGCAAATTGATCGGCTGATCAAGAAACTTATCTGAGAATCCTTCACACCAGGAGCCATTTCTTACTTTGTTGGCAGAGAAATAATGCTATTGTCATATTTTACATGTTTCCATTCTATACTCAGCTATGATATAATCTTCTAGGGAATGCTGCAGGAGCTGAAAAAGCCATCAAACTTCATAAACAAGCAGTGAGATCAGTGTATGGATTTTCTACCAGAATATCCTCCCGGGATCTCTTAGAGTCTCTTGGGTTATTTACTATTACAAGTCAATGTATCTACTCACTGATGATGTTTGTAGCCTACAAAAGGGAATTATTTCAGAAAAAAACATTAGTATCAACAACCACAGCAGAAGTCAGTGAAATATTTCCACCAAGCCTCTGCAATTCTCACAAAAGTACTCATGGAATTACTCAGTTTGGTGCAACTGTACAACATAAACTTCCCATCAATACGAAAAGGAAATTAATAATGTAGAATTATTCAAAAAAAACATTCCTCATTGAACCAAGTTTTTATAAAATGAATGAGTCCTAAAAGCTATAGAGCATCCTTTAGTGTAAGTACGGAAGAAACCGCTTTGCTAAAAATACACTCTTAAATAAAAAATGTAATATTTAGATCAAGATGAAAAAATTTTGTATTTTAACTCAAATTATGAATGTAGGTGTGAATTTGGTTTATGTCATTAGGATAAAAATACATACTGTGTGCTTCCATTTATTTTTATACTTTAATCATTTACTTAAACCTATGCCAATAAATAGCAGGTTTTGATGTTATAAGTATAGAACTGTTCTTAGAAAATAAGTAATATATGTATGTCATACGTAAAATGTTCATATGATTCTGCATTTTTCCACTTTTCATATATTACACTACTTGCAGGAAGGCTCACCAATGGCCAAGCTGCTCCCTGCTGCGCCACTCAACAGTTTAATAGGGCGCCCAGCCAGCTCTCGACTTGCAACACATTACACTGTGTAAGCCACAGCTCCTTCCTTCTACAGCCGCTTGCACCTTCCACACTACCTAACAAGTGTCTGAAGTACTGGGCGCACCCTACCTATCTTCCCATATTACTGTGCAGTCTAAGTGCCTTTGTAACTGTATATGTCCGAAGCAACCTTAACTAATCCACAACACAAGATTACACATATAACAGTTCTTTATCGTTGTTCAATAAAACAGTCAAGATAAAGACATGCTATTGTCCTTAAAAGAAGCAAATCTAAGAATAGCCACACATTACTGACACTATTCATTTCTAACAGTCACTTATATCACACTGAAGTCTTATGTTTTCAACATTCTTAATTTATTGTTCTATTTTTCCCTTCTTCCTCTCCTCAGACTGTCCAAGATTTTAAAAAGTTTTTCTTTACATTGTCAGTATCTTCATGGCCATAGTGCTTACCACTTTATTCTTCAAGTTAGGATGTTTCAAGTTGGGATGATTCAATGCTATTATTTTATATGGTCCCTTACATACACAGTGGAATTTTTTAAGTCATTTTCCTCCTTCTTTAATTGAATATGAGTATTTATTAACACCAGATACCCCATTTTGTTAATTATGGGAAACACTAGTTTATCACATCCTTTTCTTGCTTCAGCCCTTCTAACAGTCGTTTGTTCAACCCTCTCGATCTTTTCTTCTCATATAACATCTTAATCTGGAGTGTTTTGTAACTTTTCTCTTATTAGCTGCTCACAACTTAGTTAAAGACCATCTCCACTGGGGCACAACCCATCAAATCATGAGGGACATTGTGGATGAACTCTTCAAATTTGCTAATCCATTGTAACCAATTGCTACGTTAGTTGTGACAATATACTCCGCATAACCTGCTGATTTCCTTCATTACTCTTTTGGCAGGGTCTGAAGCAGGTCGGTATCATGATGTATATAATGGGACGACATTATATTGTTTCAATACATCGTTCTCTACCTTACTAATGAACTGACTTCCATTGCCACTGATAATGCTATTAGGCAAGCATATCTTGCTAAAGGAGTCTTTGTCCATCTTCTCAGCCATCTTTCTACTAGTGGCTTTCTTTGATGGGTGTAACCAAACATAATGTGAAAATATTCAATGGCCATCAATATATAAGCTATTAACACATCTGATTTTGGAAGGGGTGTTAGGAGGTCTACCACAATGTTTCATTTGGTTCTTTTGTACTGTAGTAGTCCTTATGTTTTGACATATTTCGCATTTACACAAGCATTTTCTTATTTGACTCTCCATATTCAAAAACCAACAATCTTGTTTAAGGTTTTCCACACATTTCTTCAGACCAAAATGCCTGCAACCTAAGTGGGTATACCTTTTTCGATGATATACATTCTCCATTCCTGTTCATTTGCACTGTTTTGGTCGTACAATACTCCATCATACACAATGTGATATGTTTTGATTCTATCTTCCTCTGAATTGTTACATTTTCTCTTGATTAGCACTAGCTCTTCGTTTTCATTTTGTTCTCTCGTAATGTTTCTTAACATATTTTGCACCACTTCTTTGTGAGTCACCTCTTTATAAGAGAAATACTATTTTTCCTTGGTGGAAGTGGTGCTGGTGCTTCCTCTAGCCCTCTAGGCAGACATGACAGGGCATCCGGCACTAGCTGTTGAATACTGGTTCGTAATGAATATCAAAATCAGCATCCACCTTATCAGTCTGGTGTGCCGAAGTCTACATGTTAGTAGTTGGCAGCTCTGGCGCAGATCGCACACGCTTAAATATTAAGCTCGTCAAGATAAGTAATTAATTCTATAATAACTGTCAATTAAGTTAATATTACACTATAACGAAGTTAATTGGAGTCTGTTTTATATTATCTATTGAAGGCTTCACTCGTTTCAAAGTATTTTTCGAGGAAAAAAACAACATAAGGGCCGGTTTCCACGTTCTTTATTTAGACGTAGGTTTACATACAAATTTAAGACATTTCTTTAAGTATTAAGTGACGAATTTAGGTTGTTTTCATTACACATATATTTAGTAGTACCGTATCTACTCGAGTAATTAAAGGTTTTAACTCCTATCTATTTCCTTTCAAAACGCGTGAAGTACATATCTCGCTTACACGAACTTCGGCCTAATTTTTCTGGTATACATGTTTTGATTTTTAACGTTAGATTAACTTCGTTACGTTACTATATTAATAGTATACACATATATTAGTGTTCCACATAACTTTGGAGGTTTTTATGATATGTAGTTAATAGAATATTATTGTTATTGCCTAGATAAATTTTGTAAAAAATATTGTAAACAAGCATGAGCAAGAAGTGTTTGACCTGCCATAGGAAAGTCAGTTCTGGGTTTCTGTACAGCTGTTGTGGCAGATGGTTACATTGGGGTGAACGTAGTGGCTTGGGAATCAGGGAAGTAAATGGGTCTCTTCCATGATATTGCAGATTATGTTCAAGGGATAGGAAAATAGCAGAACAGGAAGGGAAGATTAGAGCCCTTCAGGCTGAACTGGACAGTGCTAGGGAGGAACTGATGAGGTTTAGGGGGGAGGAGGATGAACACAGGTGGGAAGTGGTAGCAAGGAACAGGAGCCACAGAAAGAGAACAGTATCAGACAGTTTCATCATTGGCACAAACAATAGATTTGCCTGGCTACCTCTGTCAGCTAAGGAAGAGGCTCAAGTAGATGTAAGTGTAGTCAGCACTCGACAGACTTTCACTAGGAAACCAACTGTTGCAAAAAAAGTAGAAAGTAGGAGGAAAGTTCTGTTGTTAGGTAGTAGCCATGGAAGAGGTGTGGGCCAGATTTTTCAGAAAAAATTAGGTGACAGGTACCAGGTCACAAGTATTTTCAAGCCCAGTGCATGTCTTAGCCAAGTGATAGAGGATGTAGGATCATTGTCCAAGAAAGGATCATGTTGTGGTAGTGGGTGGAGTGGGAAACAGTATTGATAGTGATCAGGGCTACAATATTGAATGTGACCTGGTAAAAATAGCATCTCCAACGAACCATACAAATGTTGGCTTGGTTCCTGCTTCCATGTGGTATGACTGATCCCATTTGAACAACTCTGTCAGGAGGTTCAATATGGAGCTAGATCAGCTGCTTTGGGTGGCTACCTTGTCAGGGATAGGTTTGGTTCCTGTTGATGGTATTGGTAGATGGGACTTCACAAGTCATGGCCTGCATCTCAATAGGAAAGGGGAGGGTAAACTGGTTAGGATGATAGCAAAATCATTAAGGGGAGGGGGGCACTGAAACACATGGTACTACTTTTTTAGGATAAGATCAGTATACAATCATCCTACATTAATTGAAATTAAGCTTAATGAAAAGTTCAGACAGGCAGGAACTAGTGGTGCGAAAATATCATGAGAGAATCACAAGATTCTCATAACAGCACAGTGAAAAATAATGTTAGTATGACACAAGATTCACATAAAAGCACAGTAAAAAGGCGGTGTCAGCAGCAAATTGAAGGAGGTGAACAGATGGGGGAGGTTTGGGCATATCGGCAACTTATAGCAGATAGAGGAAAGGGGAATGGACAGAGCCTTGATGCACTCCAGTGGTGGGAAAGAAAATGTAGGAGTTGATATAGTGGATAGTGACATAGAAGGAACGACAGGAATGGAAGGAAGCAGCGAGACGGACGAAATCGATGGGAAGAGCAAAGGTCTGGCGCTTGAAGGGGATCCTGGGTTGCCAGCCATGGTCACGTTCTGGATGATCGAGGGAAACAAAGACAGCGGAGCGATGGGAGTTAAATTGGAGGAAAAATTGGTAAGGTTAAGGAACTGGCCATCGGTGATACGTAGTACTTACTCGAATTAAGGAAAATGTGGAAGGGAGGGCACACCTGTATAACTTTCTTTTCACACAACCTGTTCATTTAACAATATATAAACTGTGTTTCACAGATAATCGAAACATTTAATCACAAAATTTTCTGTAACAAAATGAAAAAAATAGCAAAATTCTTTTGACCTTAAACCTTAAGTTCAATAAGCTTTTAATCCTTGCAAAAGAAATCTGAAGTGCTGTATTGTAAAACTGAAAACAATATGACAATGATTACAAGATGTTCAGACCTGCAGCCCGCCCGTAATTTCAATCGGGAGTCAAGGTGAGACCAGATCCCAACCCATCCATTCTGACAATTTTATTTTGACTAAAACCGTGGTGACAGTTAGCTGTTAATATTTTCAAAGTTAAACTGAATGTCAGTTATTAAGACCGCTCTGAAGGAACGTCTTAAAACATTACTTATTACAAGAAAACTCACTTGGTGGAACCACAAAATCCAGCTAAAATACACCAATAATTACCCAGTCTTCACAGAAACGAACAGCTTAGTACAACAGTTTGTTGAGGTTATAACTAATGACCGAGAAATGCAATTACAGTCAAAGAATTGAACCAGTTAACAGCTAAATCTAACCACAAGGTCCCTCTTGTTTAACAGCAACTTGTACCTTAGTACAATTGTTCCTGTTGAATTTACGACCAAGAGCTGAGTAATTAGAACATTAATGATCTGATACAAACCAGAAAGGAAAGGCAATATAATACTGGGACAAATTTTCAAACAACATCTAGTGGCTTAGTTCAGTACTACTGCCTGTATTTACGACCAAAGAGCCGACTGAGTAAAACTCTGAGGGTCAGGTACAGACCAGGAAATAATAAGGAGGGCAGGTAGAAAATGAAATAAATGACCAAGAGGATTACAGGATGTTACTCCCGTTTATCAGCAAGCAGTTCCATGAATCCATGATGCATCACAGCAGTTACTGAGTGATGCCGATGAAAGCCAGGTAGAAGAGGGCAGCCAGGGCATGAGTGGTCGGCTGACACAAATGTTGCCATCCAACTGATGTGATGTCGGCCTGCTTCTTGTTGTCGATGCTGACACCGGTGAAGTACTCTGGTATCTTCACTCTGTGCAAGCCCTCATTGCATAGCTCATGGCTTCGGCTGTTTGGACCTCATAACCACCTCTTGTCGTGTCACTACCACTAATCCCCAAACTTCATGCCTCACCTCATGGGCCATGGATCACTGTATATACATTGGGAAATAAAGACGTTCTAAGGACAGAACCCTCAGATACCAACTCTTCCTTATAGATAATGACAATGGGGCTGCAAGAGGAATAGTCGATACTACACCTGAGCCAGTGGCGCCAGAGAGAACAGTCTACTAACTGAATGGCGCTACAGATCAGTCTGTAAAATAAGGCCAGAAGCCACACTGGGTAAGAGGAAGGATGTGGTGCTGGTTAAGGTAGGGATGAATACAGTGGGGTTAGCATGGACTCACAGACTTTACTGAACATGGGGGTGAGGCAGGTGGGACGATAGGAACAGGTGTCTCAGAGGGACGTTGTTGGGTTTATCGAATAGCAGGACACAGGAAGTCTTCCACTATTCAGGGTAAAAACCAGTGGAGAGGAGGACTTTATACATGGTAGCAGAGACAGCTAGGAATGAGGGGGGAGTCCTTGAGGTGGCAGTACGTGATACCATTGTGACCAGGTGCGGTGTTGCATTTGAAGCGTAGTGTGGCATGGCGCCGGCCGGAGTGGCCGAGCGGTTCTAGGCGCTACAGTCTCGAACCGCGCGACTGCTACGGTCGCATGTTCGAATCCTGCCTCGGGCATGGATGTGTGTGATGTCCTTAGGTTAGTTAGGTTTAAGTAGTTCTAAGTTCTAGGGGACTGATGACCTTAGCAGTTAAGTCCCATAGTGCTCAGAGCCATTTGAACCATTTTTGTGGCATGGCGGTGTTAAAATAGTTCACTAGCACTGAGTGAAGCAAGTGGCAATTTAAAATTCACCTACCTCAGAATGGTGTCTGCTTAGTGTCTCTTCACTCGGCAATGTAGATACTTAAAAGATGATGTGAAAGAAGTGTTGATGAAAAACACCAACTCGTATCCACAATTACTGAGGCTGCAAAACTTTAGTTATGAAAGAAATTTCTGTAGAAAGACAGTACTAAAAATATAATTGGGTGGTAATAAACTGGATTGACTTCTGGGATATAATGTCCAAAATTTCCACACAAAAATGTTTATTTTGTACTTCATAGCCAAAGAAAAGGTACTATTTAGTCAAAATTTAAAATATTGGCTATTTCCTTTCAGTTCACGATTCACATGCACAGCAGCCAGAAATCTGTCCAAACCCGACCTGAATTAAACAACGTTTTTACAGTCATTAAACTCACCACTAATATGAGTTATTACATTCGGTCCTTCTTGTGGATTTCTAAAAATCTGCTCTCCAAAAAGTGCTCAGTGGTTAAATACTGAAACATGCCATGCAGATACTATGAAGGCCAATATTTCACACGCAAATACAGGGTGTTTCAAAAATGACCGGTATATTTGAAACGGTAATAAAAACTAAACGAGCAGCGATAGAAATACACCGTTTGTTGCAATATGCTTGGGACAACAGTACATTTTCAGGCAGACAAACTTTCGAAATTACAGTAGTTACAATTGCCAACAACAGATGGCGCTGCGGTCTGGGAAACTCTATAGTACGATATTTTCCACATATCCACCATGCGTAGCAATAATATGGAGTAGTCTCTGAATGAAATTACCCGAAACCTTTGACAACGTGTCTGGCGGAATGGCTTCACATGCAGATGAGATGTACTACTTCAGCTGTGCAATTGTTTCTGGATTCTGGCGGTACACCTGGTCTTTCAAGTGTCCCCACAGAAAGAAGTTACAGGGGTTCATGTCTGGCGAATAGGGAGGCCAATCCACGCCGCCTCCTGTATGTTTCGGATAGCCCAAAGCAATCACATGATCATCGAAATATTCATTCAGGAAATTAAAGACGTCGGCCGTGCGATGTGGCCGGGCACCATCTTGCATAAACCACGAGGTGTTCGCAGTGTCGTCTAAGGCAGTTTGTACCGCCACAAATTCACGAAGAATGTCCAGATAGCGTGATGCAGTAATCGTTTCGGATCTGAAAAATGGGCAATGATTCCTTTGGAAGAAATGGCGGCCCAGACCAGTACTTTTTGAGGATGCAGGGACGATGGGACTGCAACATGGGGCTTTTCGGTTCCCCATATGCGCCAGTTCTGTTTATTGACGAAGCTGTCCAGGTAAAAATAAGCTTCGTCAGTAAACCAAATGCTGCCCACATGCATATCGCCGTCATCAATCCTGTGCACTATATCGTTAGCGAATGTCTCTCGTGCAGCAATGGTAGCGGCGCTGAGGGGTTGCCGCGTTTGAATTTTGTATGGATAGAGGTGTAAACTCTGGCGCATGAGACGATACGTGGACGTTGGCGTCATTTGGACTGCAGCTGCAACACGGCGAACGGAAACCCGAGGCCGCTGTTGGATCACCTGCTGCACTAGCTGCGCGTTGCCCTCTGTGGTTGCCGTACTCGGTCGCTCTACCTTTCCAGCACGTTCATCCGTCACATTCCCAGTCCGCTGAAATTTTTCAAACAGATCCTTTATTGTATCGCTTTTCGGTCCTTTGGTTACATTAAACCTCCGTTGAAAACTTCGTCTTGTTGCAACAACACTGTGTTCTAGGCGGTGGAATTCCAACACCAGAAAAATCCTCTGTTATAAGGAATAAACCATGTTGTCCACAGCACACTTGCACCTTGTGAACAGCACACGCTTACAGCAGAAAGACGACGTACAGAATGGCGCACCCACAGACTGTGTTGTCTTCTATATCTTTCACATCACTTGCAGCGCCATCTGTTGTTGAAAATTGTAACTACTGTAATTTCGAATGTTTGTCCGCCTGAAAATGTACTGTTGTCCCACGCATATTGCAACAAACGGTGTATTTCTATCGCTGCTCGTTTAGTTTTTATTGCCGTTTCAAATATACCAGTCATTTTTGAAACACCCTGTATCTGTCAATGGATTTAGACAAAATCTCTGAAACTTTGCCAAGCAGTCCTCAACAACAACTGCTATCGACTTAGCTCACCAATAGCACAAACACTAAGTAATTCTTTATCTTACACATTATTTTGACGGGCACTAGTAACATTACCGACTGCATTCAAAGCTAGCCAGCAACTCCCTTCTTCCAGCCTCACTCCCAGTATAGCTATTAGGTGACGAGCGGGAACTGTCTCAATCCTGATTGGCTGACCAAACTCGCTGCCAATCAGAATGCTCGCTCATGATCATACTCTCGTCAAAACTGACCTGCACCAATCCTTACATACAGACGCATTTGCGTCAATCTGACATACAAATATTAAAGTAATGTTTGGTAAACGAAAACGAAAAGACAATAATTCTGGAATTACTCTTTAGATACAGATTTTACTCCAGGTGACTTTCTGGCTGCTTTGTTACAATAGTAATCACACCTAGACTTACGTCATCAGCAAAGTGGGTAAATCCCCTAGGATCATTTTCCCACGACAGGCTTGTGTAACTCTTGCAGGTTACTAAAGACGGTATATAATGCAACCTTAAAATTTTACGAATGTTCCACGTACACACTCTCATTTACTCACATTTACTCCTACAACAATATTAGACACAAATAATAATTTTGTCTGATTTTTATAATACGAAAACGAAAAATAATTAAAATTTTAATATGAATAGGCCGCTGGTTGTCAGCCTCCGAAATTGCATGCAGCAAGCTATCCTAAAACAAACGTTCGCTCGGAACAACTTGCGATTCTACACACCCCCTAAGAACCTAAAACTTCTTTTAATTACGTGTTATCGTTGTTACTGAATCCAAAGTTGAATTTTTAACTACCAAGACACTGTCAATCAAAATTTGATTTCCTCAGTTAACCAAATATGTAAACTACATGACACTATTATATACAAATACATTGAATATCAAAAGCTAGGACTGAATATCATACAATCAAATTAATTTACAAAAATTTCCATCTTTCTCCAAAATAACATTTTTCTCACAAAATTATACTCTTGAATATTTTTCCCAAAAACCGAATTAGCAGAATATTTACATTGAACTCTTCTTGAAACTACAATTTTCTCAGAACTAAAAGCTCTCTATCTTTCACATTGACTTTAAGCACAAATAGCAATTTTATTATGTCGCTTTATCAGCATTCAGAAATTTAGTAAAATACAATTGATTCAGTGTGTGGGGGTGACCTTTCCTGGTCCCTAACATAATATATTCACTTCGATATGTGGATCGTCTCTGAACTTCTTACAAAATCTTCACGTCGATATGGGGGTCGTCTCTTTTGCTTAACACTTTTTTCACAGAACTTTAGGGTCCTGATAACTGTCTCTGATGAAACAAATGGATTCTAATTACTTCAGATCAAGACTTACATATCGGTAGCATTACGTTCTCGTCACTGGGGTACATAATCCAGCTCTCAGTCATAAATTGGGGTTCTCTCTCGGTCATTTATCAGGTTCTGTACAGCTTTTTCGTACCTGCAAAATACAGTATGTCAAAGTGTCCGTACTTAACATCTACATCGTAAGCTAACACACAGATATACTTTTGTCAGCACTTGATCCTCTCCTTTCAAAACCAAAGAACTCCATGAAAAATTTTTCTAAAACTTTACTGTCCTCTACAATTTACTTATTATTTACACAAAGCTTTTTTTCAGAGAAATTCATTTTCTGAAAAATTCATAATCTTATATACAGTAGCGAAATTTAATACCAATCCTCTCAGTAAAAAGTTAATTAACTGTCCCTAAAAAAAATCAGCAGTACCCAAAATTGGCACCACCACTGAATGTTTTTTTCCAAAATCTATTTTAATCATTAAGCAGGTTGCTGTTACAAATTCTGCTGACTCAAAATATTACTCTTTCTTAACTCGCTTTCAGAAAACAAAATTTACTACTTGCCTTCACACATATAAGCTATTGTACACAAAGAACAAAATTCAACATCATAAAATATCCTGCAAAGTTATCTCTGGCACCATCAGCGGCTCTGAAAAACAACATTACACATTACGTAAAGAAATACAAAATTATTGAGCACTGAAAATCATTCAGCCCACCTCTTACAGTCATGTAGCACCTCCTATATACATCATACAAAAAGAGAAAACAACGTTGCTAAAATCTACTTCTGTCGGCTTCAGTAGCTCTGAGGCACATCTTACATACTACTAAATACAAAGAATACCTAGTCTATAGAAAGTCATTTAAAATCTCTGAAAAGTATCCTTGCCTTCATCTGTGGCTGGAGCGAAGTCCTCACATTTATCCTATTCAAGAAAATTAAAAAGATCCTTATAGAACAGTACTGAACCTGGTAGTCAATTACAGTGGCCATTCATCATCTCATGATCAAATTACAATATATATAATGCATACAAAAAAGGTCCTCAAATATATAGTATATACAAGAAAGGTCCCTATAGATAAACATTAAGCACAACTTACGCCAACTAGTGTGACTCTCCAACATATCTCATTCACTATATTCAACAAAACATACATTACTGACAATACACTTAAGTCAACCTCTCTGTGGCTTTCAAGTCATGTCATTTATCTTTATGTTAGTTTTGGTCAGTATCTTAGTTCACTATTACAATTAATGTGTCAAGATAAATCTGTGCTGTTTGGTTGAATAACCGTTCTGCCGATCACCTATGTCAAGGATAGAAGGGAGGAGTATTGTTGCCAAAGTGTTCACATCACTCAACAGGTCCATAACCTGTTGGTAGTGCTGAGTGGTAATATAAGGAATTGCAATGGATGGATAGAAAAGTGTTCCTTCCTCACTTCCAAAGGTGGGAAGCACTCCGTCATCAGGCCACAAGTGGCCAATCGGGACCATCATACTGCCGTGTCATCCTCAGATGAGGATGCGGATAGGAACCGTGTGTGGTCAACACACTGCTCTCCCAGTCGTTATGATGGTTTTCTTTGACCGGAGTCGCTACTATTCGATCGAGTAGCTCCTCAATTGGCATCACGAGGCTGAGTGCACCCCGAAAAATGGCAACAGCGCATGGTGGCCCTGATGGTCACCCACCTAAGTGCTGGCCACGCCCAACAGCGCTTAACTTCGGTGATATGACGGCAACCGGTGTATCCACTGCGGCAAGGCCGTTGCCTAAAGGTGGGAAGTAAGGACGCATAGATTAAAGAGAGAGATAGGCGACAGGTTTACGAAAACGAAAATTGAAGGAATAAACCGATCAGCTGGGCGCTCTGCGGGAGCTAACCGCAACGTGCAAGACACATGGCCCTGGAGGAAAAAATCAGGATGGAGAATAGGGTAGTAATCCCGTGTAGTTACTACGGTTTTAGACTTCCTTCTGAATGTATCTCTTTAAATCACTAACGTTTCTCAATCCAAAAAGTTTATGTGATTTCACATACTCCAGTCTATAGGCATTAGCATGCGGCTTTTCTATAACTCTAAAGGGTCCTACATACTCGTCCGTAAATTTCTTAGTTTCAGCCGTAAGTTTCTTAGACTTTTCCTTAGTCTTTACTAGCACTAGATCACCAATCTGAAAGCTCCTTGGCGGCCTCTGTGCCCGAGCGGTTCTAGGCGCTTCTGTCCGGAACCGCGCTGTTGCTATGGTCGCAGGTTCGAATCCTGCCTTGGGCATGGATGTGTGTGATGTTCTTAGGTTAGTTAGGTTAAAGTAGTTCTAAGTCTAGGGGACTAAGTCCCATAGTGCTTAGAGCCATTTGAACCATTTGAAACCTCTTTGGATTAGCTCTCGCATCATGTCTCCTTTTTCTTTCCAACACCTTTTTTCTAATATTGGCATGAGCTACCTTTTTCTTTTCTTATATAGCCTATTCTGTGATTTTAGGGAATTCTACTAAATCAAATAGGATGTTGTTAGGTCCAATCCCTCCCATTAATTCTACTGGAGCAAAACCTTTGGCTTCGTGTTTTAAATTATTAATTACTTCCTCAAAGCTCCCCAAGTAATTAGCCCATGCTGAGTGCTTCTTATGACAGTATGTCCTACAGAGACGGTTAACGTCTTTCATGATTCTTTCACACATGTTTCCCTGTTGAAAATATGCCGAAATTTTGATGTGCTCTGTGTTTTTCTTACTTAAACATTCTTCAAAACGCTCAGATATAAACTGTGGACCATTATCGGACAAAATAGCTGTTGGCACACCAATGTTGACAAAATAGTCTGTCTCTAGTTTACTTACAATTACCTAAGAGTTAGACTTCTTAAGGGGAGTTGGAATGCCGGAAAATGGAAAAAATTCACATTTTCAGTTTTTAACCTTATAACTTAATTTGAAATTTTCTGCTTAAAATGGTGCAAAATTTGTTAAGAAATTCCAATTGGAAGTATTTTTATTTAATTTTTCAAAATTACATGTGCGCCCAGCAAAGTTACCCATCTTGTGATTTGTACACATTTAAATCTTCGCATTTCCGAAAACATTACATATAGAAGGCTGTGGATTTCACTCTTCAGTTGTAGAATCTTTGATCCTTCCATAGGTACCATTGTTTTTACGACTAGCTGTGTTTATTGTTCAGTTTTTGATCTGTGAGTGTTTGTTTTGAGCCTCGAGTTTAGTTTGTCGCTCATTTGGAGTTTGTTATCTGTCTTGTTTTGACTTTCAGTGGTGAGTGCGTAGTTTCTACGATGCCTAGGAGTGCATCATTATTTAAAAAGCGAAAGTTTCGCGGTAATAGATTTACAAATAACGTTTGTTCAAGTGATTCTGCTTCAGCACCTGTTGATGCTGGTGAAAGTTCTGACGTTTGTACAGCTGAGATGTGTGAAGGAGACACGCCCACCAGTGCATCAAAAAAGAAGTTATCAAACTGTGCAAGTGAAATTACAGATGAAGCTTCTAATGAACAATATGTTTTAGTCGACTTTCCTGTTTTTACTGAGTTTATGAAGAAATGTTTGTGTTGTAATCTTTGTGGAGGTTCTTTTGATATGAACATAACAAAATCTATAGGACTTTCCTGCAAAATTGCTATAGTTTGTGCCAGTTGTGAAAATGAGACCTGTTTTTGGAGCTCTAAAACATGCAGTAGCAATTTGTTTGAGAGTAATATCAGGCTAATGTATGCAATGAGAGCAATTGGTAAAGGACATACTGCTGCTCAAACATTTTGTGCCATAATGAATCTTCCACCTCCACCTGCTAAAATTGACAATTACACTGAAGTGATAGGAGATGCTGTTCAGTCTGTAGCAGATTTATCAATGAAAGCTGCTGCCAGTGAAGCAAAATATATAAATGAAGGAAACCCAGATATCCCTGTTGCTTTTGATGGAACCTGGCAGAAAAGGGGTCACACATCCAAAAATGCTGTTGCTACTGTTACTAGTGTGGACAGCGGTAAAGTTTTGGACTATGAAGTGCTCACTAAACATTGTTACCATTGTGCATCTGGTAAGATAGAAGCAGCTCACATATGTAGCAAGAATTATGAAGGTACGAGTGGAGGCATGGAGGCTGCCGCTGCTGTGAAAATGTTTAGCAGATCAGAAAAAGAACGGGGAGTATTTTACACAAAATTCCTTGGAGATGGGGACTCCAAGGCATACAAAAGTGTTACAGAATCCATGCCATATGTCAATAAGACAATAACTAAACTAGAATGTGTCGGTCATGTTCAGAAACGAATGGGCACTCGTCTAAGGAAACTGAAACAGAATCTGAAGGACAAAATTTTGTCAGATGGTAAAACCATTAGAGGTCGCCTGTCAGATAAAATTATAAATGAATTACAACAATACTATGGTATGGCAATAAGAAATAATGCAAATAATTTGCAGGAAATGAGACAAGCTGTATGGGCCACATATTTACATCGATCATCAACTGATGATAATCCTCAACATTTTGCTTGTCCAGATGGTCCTCAGTCATGGTGCAATTATAGAAAATCTCAAGCTACTGGGGATCCTTATCACCATAAAAATTATATTCCATTGGCTGTTATGGAAGTAATTAAACCAATATATAGAGACTTGGGGCATCCTGATCTTCTGCGAAAATGTCTTCATGGTTGTACCCAGAATCAAAACGAGTCGTTCAACAACCTCATTTGGACTCGTGTACCTAAGAATGTATTTGTTGGGATAAAAACATTGAAATGGGGAGTCAGTGATGCTGTTATTTCATTCAATGATGGTCATATGGGTAGGCTAAAGGTCATGGCAAGGCTCGGCATTGCTCCTGGTATCAACACCATCAGAGGTCTTCAGCTTCTGGACAGCGTGCGAGTAAGGAAGGCTCAGTATGCAGCTGAATTTAATACAAAAAAAGCAAGGGCAGCAAGGAGAAGAAAGCTTCTAGGTGAAGAAGAAGAACTAGAAGATGACCCTGATTACTCTGCTGGACACTTTTGATAATAGAATAAAAGGTATTTGTGAATTTTCATAATAAATTACTTTAATCGCATTTTCTGGCATTTGACATTTTTAGTGTTACATGTACCTTTATCTCATAAACCACTCAACCAACAACATTCAAATTTTCAGAAATGCTGCAAAACAGTTCAAAGAGGCCACTGAACTAGAATCATGACAAGAACTGGCTTATTCTCTGAACTAGGGAAGTTTATGTTATACTTTTTCCAATAAAAAATGGCTTAATGGTAAAAAATTCATAAATACTATACCAACAAAAAGAAAACATTGGTTCTAGTTCAGTGGGCTCACAATATATGCTGAAAACCTCTGCCAGAATTTCAAAGTTCTGAAGATAATAGTTCCAAAGAAAAAGGTACACAAAGTTAGCAAATTTAACATTGGCGAGATAGGGCATTCCAACTCCCCTTAAGTGGATAAAATTTCACATATTTTGTAAATCCATCCACCAGTACGAAACATACAGACAACATCCTCTTGAAACTGGTAGTGGGGCGAAAGGATCTGTTGCTACTAAATCTAGTTTGTTATGGGGTTACACAGAGTACATCAGTCCCTGTATAATTCTGTTACTAGCTCGTACCTTTTGAAACCTGTGGTTGAAATACTGCGATCAATATCTCATCACAATCCCTGTTCGTTACTGGATCCACTCCCTGCTCTTTATTCTTTACACTTCTGGATAACGTATCTGCCACTACCTTTTCAGCAGCCTTTATAAACTGCATCTCATAGTTAAATTGTTGCAAATACACAGACCACCTCCTGAGTCTACCATATTTGACTTGACAAGTATTTAAATAAATTAGAGCACTATGGTTCGTAAAAATCAACACTTTATGTCCTAACAGGCAATGCTCAAACCTGTGCAAACCGAAAAGAACCGCTAAAGCTTCCAGTTCAGAGATGCTGTAATTTTTCTCCGCTTGTTGTAACGATCGACTTGCAAATGCGATCGTTTTGTGGACCTGTTCTTCTCCAACCATCTCAATCTGGAAAAATTCTAACCCCAGACCATAACCACAGACATCTGCTCCTAAAACAAAAAAGTTCTGAAAAGTCAGGATGATTCTAAATCTGGCTGTTCACTAGTGCTTCCTTAAGTTTTTCAAAAGCGGTTTGAGATTCCGGGTTCCATTTGTAGGGAACATTTTTCTTCAACAATTCCCTTAAACAAGGATCGTTAAATAAATGCCCTGCTACAAATTTGCGATAAAATTCAAACAAACGGAACATTCCTTTTAATTCCTTGCGTGTGGCCGGTGCTGTATAGTCCCTAATAGCATTTATTTTACTTGGACTGGGCATAATTCCTTCCCCGCTTACTATATGTCCCAGGAATTTAATCTCTTTTTTTCACAAATTCTGTCTTATCTAACTTCATTTTCATCTCCCCCCCCCCCCCCGTTTAATAGCATTTAACACATTGTCTAACAACAAACAGTGCTCTTCCCAAGTGGGAGTCGAAATCAATACATCGTCCACATAATTAGTAATTCGCCTCAATAACTGAGCACCTGAAACCTGAGAGATTGCCCTGACAAATGCACAAACTCTGATATTCAACCCAAAAGGCACAACCTTATACTGGTAACATCGTCCTTCAAATAGGAACGCTGTATACTTTCTGGATTCCTTAGCGAGAGGTAGATTCCAGTATCCATAGAAGTAAAAAATTTAGCTCCTTTGAACTTTTGTAATAGTTCTTCAATGTTTTCTGACCGGTCACTCTGGTAAAACAGCCTAACCAATGGGTTATTGTATATGCTAACAGCCTTTTTAATTATCCCCCAATCGAGTATTTTCTGTATTATGTTCCGAACGGCTTCCTTATGCACTTCTGGAACGGCAAACGGTTTTTTGAAAATACAGGGTTATTACAAATGATTGAAGCGATTTCACAGCTCTACAATAACTTTATTATTTGAGATATTTTCACAATGCTTTGCACACACATACAAAAACTCAAAAAGTTTTTTTAGGCATTCACAAATGTTCGATGTGTGCCCCTTTAGTGATTCGGCAGACATCAAGCCGATAATCAAGTTCCTCCCACACTCGGCGCAGCATGTTCCCATCAATGAGTTCGAAAGCATCGTTGATGCGAGCTCGCAGTTCTGGCACATTTCTTGGTAGAGGAGGTTTAAACACTGAATCTTTCACACAACCCCACAGAAAGAAATCGCATGTGGTTAAGTCGGGAGAGCGTGGAGGCCATGACATGAATTGCTGATCATGATCTCCACCACGACCGATCCATCGGTTTTCCATTCTCCTGTTTAAGAAATGCCGAACATCATGATGGAAGTGCGGTGGAGCACCATCCTGTGGTACGTTTAGCTCCCTGCTTGCTTTATTCGTCGACTTCCGCGAGCTACGCGTGAAACTTGCCCGCACGCGTTCAACCGTTTCTTCGCTCACTGCTGGCCGACCCGTTGATTTCCCCTTACAGAGGCATCCAGAAGCTTTAAACTGCGCATACCATCGCCGAATGGAGTTAGCAGTTGGTGGATCTTTGTTGAACTTCGTCGTGAAGTGTCGTTGCACTGTTATGACTGACTGATGTGAGTGCATTTCAAGCACGACATAGCTTTCTCGGATCCTGTCGCCATTTTGTCTCACTGCGCTCTCGAGCGCTCTGGCGGCAGAAACCTGAAGTGCGGCTTCAGCCGAACAAAACTTTATAAGTTTTTCTACGTATCTGTAGTGTGTCGTGGCCATATGTCAATGAATGGAGCTACAGTGAATTTATGAAATCGCTTCAATCATTTGTAATAGCCCTGTATATGCATCTTCTTTCAGGGTTAAATAGCATTCGTAATTTCGAACTAATCCAAGCTGAGCTGAAAATACCTCACATTGTTTATTCAAAATTTATCTTAAATTGTCCTTTCGCATTTCAGTTAATCTGTAAGTTCCTATAATTTCTCCACGATCCTAATTCTGACACTCTCTAGCTCAGAAGGATCCACTTCTTTTCTTTCACCATATTCATTATACCCTTCGATCAATGTAGCCACCCTACAGTATCGTATTGGAATGTCACTTTGTTGGCGGCCGGAGTGGCCGAGCTGTTCTAGGCGCTTCAGTCTGGAACTGCGCGACCACTACGGTCGCAGGTTCGAATCTCGCCTTGGGCATGGATATGTGTGATGTCCTTAGGTTAGTTAGGTTTAAGTAGTTCTAAGTCCTAGGGGACTGATGACCTCAGCAGTTAAGTCCCATAGTGCTCAGAGCCATTTGAACCATTTTTTTGTCACTTTGTTATTCGTTTACACTCTGTCTTTTTCCAATGAATGGAATAATTACAGGTTTTCCACTGATTCCTATAATTACATCATTGGGTCCAAAATTAACCATCCTTCGTTTTTAAGCAAGAAGTCGACACCCACCAACATTTCCACCCTGAGTCCATTTATAACTGGAAAATTCTGTTTTATGGCTACCTCACTTACAGTTATGGGTAATAGGACTTCTTATTTAACCACTTTCTTAGTTTTTTCAGTAGCTGCAATAATGTGTAAACCAGTCTCTGGCGTGACAACTTCTTTATTCTTTGAGAGAGTATTTACCAAAATCTGTAATACAGCACACACTTCCGAACCGGTATCAATTAGACAAGGAACTTTTTCTTCAAACAACATTACTTCAATAATCGGTTGTCCTACATACTCTCCCCTGATTACATTCTCAGGCTCCTCTAACAAATCCTGCACCACTTCTCGTCTGTCAAATCCTACCTCCCTTGTGGAAATCAACTTACATTTACTGGGTCCTCCTTTTGCTTATTATTAGTAGTGGCAGCTTCCACAAGTCTGTCCACTATTGACGACTTAAAATACTCCTCCAACTTCTCACCATAATTTTCCTCTGACTCTGCAACCCCTTCCAAGATATTGTCAGAAATTTCTACACCTCTTTCTTTTTCCCCTTATTTCGATTATCCATTCTCACTTTCAGAAATTATTTCAATTAATTTACTCAAAACTTCCTCGACCCATATTCCCGCATTAATTCCACAATTCATTGGTAGCCTCTCATCTGTTCAACAGTGCTAATTCACCCCCATTTCCTCATCCGAATCTTCACTTAAATTTATTTGTTTCTTATGATTATGGTCCTTATGATCTTTATTTGCACTATCTATATCATATAATGCTACTTTATTTACCGGATATACCTTTAGTTTCTCCGTGTCACTCTCCTCTGCTCTCTCAGTGGCTAAATCATTATTACCAAGGTTTTGTTTTGTAGGCGCCTTCCTTAGAAAGGATGTCGCTAGCGGGTTTAACCTGTAATGTTTACGTCTGCGAGCGCCAGCTTCATCGCAGACAGCTAACAGTTTTCCTGTCGGGTGTTGTTATTATGTCTAAAATGCCTGTCATCGGGTGGGCATCGCCTTTCTGTTACATCAGCCAACAGCTGATGGCAGTCATAATACTGAACCCGTTCGTTGAACCTATTCCCATTAGAATCTCCTCGTCCTCTAAATCTACCTCTGTATCCATTACCTCTTTGGACGCTAATTCTGTTTACATTAAATTCAGCTCTATTATCATTCTGTCTGACAGTAAGCCTATATTCTCTCCTAGCATTTTCTTCTTCCTTTAAAATACTTTCTACCTCTTCCAAATAGTGGATAAATCTATTAAGATTATCTCTAGGAACTGTAATTTCTTGTTTCTCCAGTACAAAGGCAGCTTATTTTCTATCCTTATAATTATTTGCTCAGTTTCTACTTTTGAACTTAGATACGATAAAGTAGTTACCCATTTTTGTACAGACCTTTTAATATTATCTTTCTTGGGATCGTATCTCTCCCCTGACCAAAACTTATTCAAAACATCCATGGTTCCTCTTGCCCCAATATTCTTCCAAAAATGCCTGTTTGAAGTCCTCCAACTCATCATATTTATCAGAAATTACCAAAAATTCTAGCTTCTCCCATTAAATTAGATGTAATAAAACCTATTTTTTGCTTGTCATTCCATACTTTAGGTAACACATCATCGAAGTCGCTCCAGAATTCTTTCGGATCCACATTCCTGTTTGCATCAAATTTCAAAAATTGTCGATCAGTTACATATGCTATTTCAGATGAGTCTATTACACTGTTAGATAGGGTACTACCACTACTGCTGTTGACACAAGGTTCTACTTTTGTTAGTCTACTGTCATGTTCACACAACTGTTGATTCACACTGGTACCTAACTGACTAATGTTAGTTTCTAGGTTAGTGATTTTGTTAGCCACTTGTGCTCCAAACTTTGTACACCTGTCTTTCCCTTGTTTAATTTTACTTTCTAAGGCAGCATGGTTAACCTCACAGTAATTTTCTACGAGCTCTACATTTTCATGAATTTTATCCACATCGGAATTGATGTATTCTTTGAAGTGTTCGCTACCCTCAGCAACCTGCTTAATTTGGGAAGTTAGATCACTTTCCACTGTTACAATTACAGCATTACATTCTAGTCTGACCTGATTAATATAGCTCTTAATATTATTGCCAAACAGAGTCAGGTTATTTTTCCACAGTTCCCTCAAATTCTAAATTTTATTTTCCATTTTGGATTCCAATTGTACAACCTCACTGTGTAACTCATTTATATCCAAACCTAGTTTATTCATTTTAGTATCAATGTGAGAACTTATTGAAGCTTTAATTTCTGAACCCATTTGACTCATTTTAGCGTCAATATTTAATCCCATTTTATTTATTTTTTCGTCAATATCAGAACTCAAGGACGTTTTAACTTCGCAACCCAAACCATTTAATTAACTATTAAAATCTGATCCCATTTCTTTCATATGCTGAAGCATATTCACAAACATATCTGAAACACATCCGAACTTTACTATTGTTTTTTGCGGCCGATAAAGCACAAATTGCGGCGTGGTGGTGTTGAAATGTTCTCTAGCACTGACTGAAGCAAGTGGCAAATTAAAATTCATCTACTTCAGAACGGCGTCTGCTCAATGTCCCTTCACTTGGCAATGTAGATACTTACAAGACGATGTGAAAGAAGTGTTGATGAAAAAGACCACCTAATATCTACAATTACTGAGGCCTCGTAACTCTAGTTATGAAAGAAATTTCTGTAGAAATGCAGTATTAAAAAATTTATTAGGTGGTAAGAAAATGGATTGACTTCTGGACAGTAATGTCCGAAATTTCCGCACAAAAATGTTTATTTTGTCCGTGATAGGCAAAGAAAAGGTACTATTCAGTTTACATTTGAACTATTGGCTATTTCCTTCCAGTTCACAATTCATACACACATTTCACATGCACAGCAGCCAGAAATCTGTCCAAACCCGACCTGAATTAAACGAAGTTTTCACAGTCATTAATCTCACCACAATTATGAGTTATTCCAGTCAGTCCTTCTTCTGGATTTCTAAAAAAAACCTGCTCGGAAAAAAATGCTCAGTGCTCGAATACTGAAACATGCCACGCAGATACTATGAAGGCCAATATTTCACACGCAAATTTGTGTCCAACAGATTTAGACAAAATCTCTGAAATTTTGCCAAGCAGCCCCCAACAACAACTGCTATCGACTTAGCGACTCCCTTCTTCCAGCCTCACTCCCAGTATAATTATCAGGTAATGAGCAGGAACCATCTCAATTCTGATTAGCTGACTATACTCGCTGCCAATCAGATTGCTCGCTCATGATCATACTCACGCCAAAACTGTCCTGCACAAATCCTTACACACAGATGCATTTGCATCAATCTGACATAGAAATATTAAAGTAATTTTTAATAAACGAAAACGAAAAGACAATAATTCTGTAAATATTCTTTACATACAGATTTTACTCCAGATGACTATCTGGTTGCTCTGTTACAATAGTAATCACGCCTAGACTTACGTCATCAGCAAAATTAGGTAAATCCCCTAGGATCATTTTCCCACGACAGGCTTGTGTAACTCTTGCAGGTTACTTTAGACAGTATATAATGCAACATTAAAATCTGACGAATGTCCGACATACACACTCTCATTTACTCAAATTTACTCCCACAACAATATTAGACAGAAATAATAATTTTATATGAAGATATCTATTACGTAAATTACGTATGTAGACTGTGGACAGTTGGGAATGTGGGTCTCACGGGAAGTGGGCAAGGGATAAGTCCCTGCAGTCGCGCTATTCATCTGTGTCCTCAGTGGCTCAGCTGCCGGCACAGTAGCTCAGCATGTTCGGTCAGAGGGTTAGCTAACCTCTGTAATAAAAAAACTGAGTGAACGGATCAACGAGGAACATGAACGGGTGTCACCGGACGTCCGCCCTGAATGAATTGAACGAACAATGTAGAACAAAATGAGATAAGAAAAGATGGATAGAGCGTCTGACATGTAAACAGGAGATTCCGGGTTCGAGTCCCGGTCGGGGCACACATTTTCCGTTGTCCCCATCGAGGTATATCAACTACACCTGTCGGCAGCTGAGGGTTTCAATTAATAAAAATTTTGTCTGATTTTTATATTATAAAAACGAAAAATATTTAAAGATTTAATATGAAAATCTGAATTAATTAATTCTGCACAGTGAGAGTTCTGTTTATGCTTTTTTTAAATTATACCAAAACATAAACTACTATTGTTCCTAACTGAGTTTAATTCCCTAAGTGTCGGTTTTTGACTTTTCAAGTAATTTTTTCTATCTCTGAAACTATGATAGTTACATCGTGAAATTTTTATACAATCTTCTCCTGAATAATAAAAGGTAGTGTACCGATTTTGAAATTGATTGAATAATATTTAATATCGTTTATTTAGGTTCTTATAGGTGGTGAATGTACGTGTTCAGTAAGAGACATTGAATAGCTTTCCCATGGCAGGCAGTGCCAGGTGCACATGTGTCTCACGAGTAGGCAGCTAGATGTCAGCCCCCGAAGTTACACGCAGCAAGCTATCCTAAAACAAACGTTCGCTTGGAACAACGTGGGACGCTACAGTAGGAGGGGGTTGATGTCGTATGCGGAAATGGGAGAGTTCTGTCTGATGGGGGTAACTTATCCAAGTACTGGAAACTGCGGGCGAGTGGCAGGACAGAGATATCGGCGCGTTGAAGGACTGTGGGGAAGAGGGAATAATCAAAATTGGGATCGTTGGTAATGGAGAAGACCTCTGAGAGGTGGGAAGCAAAATGGTTCACCTTACTGAGGTTGTCAGGGAAGGGGCCGTTGTCGTGGAGAAGAGGGTAATGCGGGTTGGGATGGCTATCAGTAAGGCAATGGGCGGCAGACCAGTACTTGGAGGAGCTTGCAGGGAGGGTGGAGTTGAGGCATGTACATGTCTGGCATCAGTTTCAGCGTTTCTTTGGTGTAAGGAAGTTCGGATGTGTCGATGTAATTTCCTGTGGCGGAGGAGTGTATTCTGTCCACGGGTATGGAGGAAGGAGAGGTAGAGCCTGTGGGATCACGGAGAAGAAGGAATGCCTGTGGAGGAAGAGTAGGGCAATTTGGGTGGATGAGTTTGGTGGGAACATGGGCCTCCACAGCGTCAGGTGTGGTGGAAGGTGAGGAGGTGGGTTCGGCCTGTGGGGCAATGGATTCCTAGTAGGCATCCCAGTCAACTCGGTGGTAGTCGAAGTCAGACATTAGAGGGGCAGCTGGGTGGGGGCTGCATCATGCAGTCATCACGTCATGGATATCTGGTACAAATTTGTTCTCCTTCAAATGTATAACATTGTATTAAATGGTACCTCAATTTGAGGAAGCATTTTGGAAAAAAAATGCATCAATTTCTTTGTAATTTTTTTAATAACCCTAAGCAGGTTCAAAAATATTCAAAATACTTTTAATTTGCTTAGAAAGTGTGCTGAACTACCTGATATCAACAAAAAAAATCTGTAAAACATACACATTATAAACAGTGCCTGAAAGAAATAGGTGTTGATTTTTACATAATATAGAGCTGGAAAAGTATCCTGTATCCTTAAATGAGAATACTTGGCCCGAAATTGCGTAAAATGTGAATCTGATGCAAGCTGGAATACAGAAGAAAAGGAACTTATTCTGTTTTACGTTGTGGGCTTATCACTAAAGTAGGTCTGGGAACCAGCAAACGCCATGATGAAACGAGAACTCAAAGAATACAGCTCAGAAATGTGCGCAAGCGTATGCCAGTATCTTGACCACAGCTGGAACACATTTAAAAAGACGGAAGGATTAACTCGCACAGCAGAACCTCCATTCCTCATTGAAGGAAAATCACATCAGGCGATAGTGATAAAGCGGATATTTTCAAAACAATTCTGTTGGAGATACGTCAACACCCAAGGGATACAAACTTCAAATAAGAGCGTGAACAGCTCGTAAACAGAAGCCTGGAAAACCTACTACCCACCCAAAACACCCCAGCTGAAGAGGAATCAAAACTTAGAGCTACAATGACGCAAGAAGGACTCGAACAATCATTACTAAAATCAGAAATTCGTACAGTCATTCGCTCATAATTAAAGGACCTGCACACGCTTAACGACAAATCTCGTTCAAGTGTTTTCCGTCTCTTCTTGTCATTTGGAGATCGCTATCGTTAAGAGTTGTTACCTGAGTGATCGTATCGTCTGTGGTCATAAAATGACGTATTCCTTAAACCCGAAGTGTCGCTTTCCGTGATGTAGCCTCTTAACTTGGTAGTTGTTCTTGACTTGTTTGCGCTACAGCAGCGGTCGCTTTGGAGTGTGTCAGATAGCTGATAAGAGCGGCTCATATAACAATCGTAGTGCTATGCAGTGCCAGCCAGAGAGATGAAGTCAGCCATTGCTTTGTTCCTGCTAGCTGCCGCGTGCAACGCTGCGCCCTCCGTGAGGCATCGCCCCCTGGGACGCCGTCCCGGCGGGCGTATAATCTCTGGTGATCTCGTGGACATCTCGCAGCACCCGTATATGGTCTCGTTGCAGTATCTGAACGAACACGCCTGCGGCGGCTCCATCATAAGTTCCGCGTATGTGCTGACTGCTGCACACTGCGTCTATGGCGTCGGCTGGAGTTATTTCTCAGTTCGTGCAGGAAGCTCCACGCGCAACAGCGGTGGGACCGTGTACGAAGCCTCTGGTGTTTTCTTGCACAGCGGCTTCAACCTCGCCACGGGAGAGTACGACATCGGCTTCGTCGTGTTCTCCGACCCTATCTCATTTCAGGTATGAAAACCAGAATATCTTACGATCATTTCCAGACTCTAATGAGGTAACGTGTCTGCCCCCCCCCTTCCCCCCGCCTTTTCATTAAACCGTTACTGTGGTAATTTGATTATGTTTCGAGTGTATCCAACAGAAAATATAAGATTTTGAATAAGGCTGCCATTTCCGAAGAAATCTGACACCGGTTACAGGGAAGACGTGTTCAACAAGCTGCTTTAAAAAATAACTTGTTCCTCTCCTAGCACTCTGCTGCTATTGTACTTTATGTTGTCTCAGTTGACAATTAGTGCAATCGCTCGCGTGAAATACTAATAGGAAAGGGGTATCATAAGGATCGGCTAGGCCATAACAGCTCATGCGTAATGATTTAAGATAATTAATAATTACGGTCACCAGCCCAGTAGGGCATTTACTGCTCGATAAATTAGTAATGGCCTCGTGAATGCTGCCAGAAATAACTTAAGATAATATAATATAGTTAAATGAATTAATTAGGAATGTGCTATGAAATACACGACACTGAATTTAGTAGAAGTGTAGCTCGACAAGACTTACGGAACCTCACGCTACTGGTAACTAGATATTTGCAGTTCTGAGAAAACATAAATTAATTGAAGTTTAATAAAATAGTTTCTAATAGAATTCTTCATCACTTTTGAAAGTTAATTGGACTGGAAACTAATCATGTGCTTGATTATGGGAATTGCAACATATACCGATAATGAACTTTGAACCAAGCCCATGCACTCAAGGGTAATGACATTCAGAAATTTTTATGTGCAACTGCTAATTAAATTTTATTCTAAAACTCAAAGTGAACAGTGCCTCTGATTGTTATGCAAGAAAAGAGGCGTTTCTACCGGTTACATTTAACTAACTTTTAAATAGAAAAGCAAACTGACAGACTTGTAATTTAGTTATTCAGTTCTTTTCATCCACTCAGGACACTCGGATTAGCACACACAGGAAAGGTGTGGACCCTAGCTAGGTTACAATGACTTAGGTTAAAGAATGTAGTAGGAAAATGTTATTGTCACACTTATTTTTGGAAAATGATCAGAATCAAGTCACTGGGAAATTTCTCACAGTGTCTACACAAAGCGAATGATTGTATAAAATCTTGCAGCTTTTTGTAGTCGTCGAAATGCTGTAGTCGGCGTAGGCGACAGTGCTCCAACAACTCCAACTTCGACGAGCGCACTCGCATTAACCACAGCAGATGTAGGGCCACGATCTCGCTGTAATAGGTGTTTCCTTAATCTGCTCGCACCCGCCATGGAACAGTGCCTCGCAGTATATTATATTAAGTGGCTTCACATAACCGTAGCCACATAGAGCACGCCACTTGCGCGTCAGACTTCTTCCATCACTCAGCCCTCAGTGAATGCCCTCAGTGAATGTCTCTCTGACGTCGCGTCTGAGTGACCAGAGACTGTGCTCTTCGCCTAGTTGTTACTCTTTTATCATTGTCAGTTACCCAGTATCATTACAATGTTTGATATTAAGAAATATGCATTATATAACACAACATCTGACGTATTAACATTTCAAATAAATACAAAGCTTATTACAGTTTTACATAATATAAAATAGACAGTAGATAAGCTGGCGAAAACTTATGTGTCTTTTTGTATTCTATGCATCAAAAGATCAGAATCTGTGACTTTACAGTTAAGTAAGTCTGGCAACAGACCAGATAAAAATTAGGTAGCATTACAACTACTGTTGCAGACATATAAACAACCCAAAACAAATTTGGTACCATGGCAAGGCTTTCTATCTCAACATGGATTACGCAAAACTGGCTTACAGAAAATTATAGTAATTCCTTAACAAATTAACGAATTTATCATTATTGATACATCCTAAGAATGGATCACCACGAAACAGACAGAAAGCATAAATGAAACTTTCATTATATCTTAACCATTTTTCTATTACTAACACCATCGTACTAATTCATGAAGGTTTCATATATAAACATAAAATTAAAGCAAAAGTTATCGTACAATGTATTAAGTTAAGAACAGAGGAAGTAATTTATCAATAAACAATAACCTTAGTGCGGAAAAATCCTTTGTGTCTAAGGCCGCCGGCAGGAGTGGCCGAGGGGTTCTAGGCGCTTCAGTCTGGAAGCACGCGACCGCTACAGTCGCAGGTTCGAATCCTGCCTCGTGCTTGGATGTGTGTGATGTCCTTAGGTTAGTTAAGTTTAAGTAGTTCTAAGTTTTAGGGGACTGATGACCTCAGATATTGAGTCCCATAGTGCTCAGAGCCAATTTTTTTGTCTAAAGCCAAAGACTACAATAGAGCTCAAGCTTATCTCAGTTTTCAGAGAGCAAGGCTATAAATTTATTATTAGTGTTGAGGTTCAGGTCTTGTTTGCTATTAGTAAGCTGCCAGAAGAGAAGCCGTTTACTTAATTTCGGTACAGAAGGGGTATATATTCCTGTCATGGTCATGGTCATGGTCATTCATCTGCAGTGTATGGTAACAGAATAGATAATATGTTGAAAAACTCAAAAGCATAAGATCTGATGAGAACAGTTCTGTCAAACACGGCCATTCAATAAAATGTTTTTTCTAGCGATCTTTGCTCATGACGTTTTATTTAGTTACCAAACAGTAGAGGTAATTCCCAACATTATTCTGACTTGTTTCTTAAAACTGGAAACTATTAACTTCGATGATTTAATTGTCACTGCTTTATCAGGTAAAAAGTGAGTAGTGAAGGAGAAAATAAAGGATGAAGATCAAAGCTACATGGAATTAAGGATTAAAAAGGGTTAATTGCGTTGCCTGATAAGGGAAGGTTCTTTGTTTCTCTCTCGGTTCGAGACAATTTTTCAAGCAGTCAGGAAGTTCATCACAGTGTACACTCCATTGCACAACTGATGAATCATTGTGGTCACGAGAAATGAAAATATACTTTTACCTTTGTTCCACAAGTCCTTCTTGCACAGATCTAGATTTCACTTTCCAACAAGTCCATCTCCAGAGCACATTGTTTCAGCGATGTTATTACACAATAATGTTCTACCATCAATCGAATTATCTACAACCAACACAGAATGTAAATTATAGTTCTGAGTACACTGAACATCAAACACGAAGGAAATAATAATAAACAATTACGAATGTTACAGCATACGAATTACAACGCCAGTTATCAGTGCACCATGTTAGCATTGTTTATTACAGAACATAGAGGACGGAAATTTATCAATGTTTTTGAGCTATTCCCACAATATTTCAAGATGGTATGTTACTATCAAGTACATGAACCATAGAGTGGTACTACACAAGATTTAGG
This sequence comes from Schistocerca cancellata, assembly GCF_023864275.1. Lineage (NCBI taxonomy): Eukaryota > Metazoa > Arthropoda > Insecta > Orthoptera > Acrididae > Schistocerca > Schistocerca cancellata. The sequence goes on from NC_064628.1 coordinate 196,828,350, forward strand.
GAATCAGGGGTTACCTCTTCCACTATTTCAGCATTATGTAGAAAAGACAAGTTAGGAAATCGGCATGCTAATTCAGTGCCAAGGACAGTCCTTTTTATGTTTTTCGACTTACAGTATTTCAACTGCTTTGGTGTTTAATCCAAGACTCAATGTACTTAGAAATATATCATAGATTCTTTGCTGACTGTGTATTCATCGCTCAGAATGCAGTTATGACACATCTGAAATACTGCAACACAAAAGAATAGTATAGAACATAAATTGCAGTTCGTTTCACATTTCCTTACATTAATAGTGCTCCGTGGATACCACAGAAAGTGGCATCTTGGAACAGAAACAAGTCAAAGACATCCATGTAATTTAAGTACAATACAATGTAATGACTTACACTGATGAAGATTATCTGTTATAGTGCTAGTTATAACTGCAAAATTACCTAAAATATTAAATTATGAGTTTCTATAAAAATTCTCTTTAGTGGAGTAGAAGTTGTCCAATAGAAAGCTCTTTTATTGAATCGTAGAATCCATCACATTATCTACATTTCATTTAAAATGCTCCTGCAAGTCACTGAATACATGCATCCCCAACTTAAGTTAACACCTTGAAGACTTTTGAGAGATATTTTTGGTCCTGTTGTATTATATACGATGTATGTTGTGAAGAAATTGTTAAAATAATAAGTTTCTTTGAACAGGTCTTGGCAGGATATTCCAAAATTGAAAGCAGGTATCACTGACATACCATTCTCCTTTGTTTAAAAAGATATTGACCCTTCAAGTTCAGTATCCCCAAAAAATAATTAGATAACCCATTACAGATTGAGAATATGCAGAATAAACTAGCTTCTTCAGATCAAAATCACCTATAGTAGTCATCATGCATACTACAAAAGTAGCTGAAAGTATGGCGCACCATCAATCCTAAGCCATCGGTTTCACAAAACACGTTGTGCTCTGTATGTAATTTCAGCCTCTTGACACTTCCTTCTTTTTATTTCATTATTTGAGTGGTATAGTTCTTGGAGTTCTATCAAATTACCGAACTGTGTGTACGATCTCGTCAAAATTTTCAACATTAATTTTTATGAGATCTGATAATGCAGACAAATTGTTATGGAGGTGTAGTGATAAGCTGAATGATATCAGACTTATTTTGGATGGTGTTTCTTAGATCTATGAACTGTCTACTGTGTGGATGAAAAGTTAGTGAAAAGTGGGAAAAATGGACTTTTCTTGTGATAAAATATATACACATGATTCTTAAATGACCATAAAATACGAAAATATGAAAATTCTCGCTAACATATTGCAGTGTACAGTCAGGGAAGTGCAGTACATGGGTGCAGAATATATTACTAGTTCTTGCTCATAAGCCACGAATATGAAGATCGTATTATTGCAGGCCTACAAATTAATTGTACTCTTGCGTTCGGTGGAGCTGTCTGGATGAACGTAATTTAGTAGTTGTAATCACCTTTTACGAAACTAGTGACGGGAATTCGGTTCGTAGTCCTGAGACACCTAGGAATTTGGTTCACTAGGAACGCATTGTGGACGTGAAAGTCACAAACATTTCATGTAAAAGCTTTTTTCTTAGGATAATTAATTTACTTTTATACTAATGTGTCTGTACTGAGCGTAAAAGATCTTTCCATAGATATGAATATCGAAACAATTTAATATTCTTATTTTTACTGAGACATCACCCACTCTTGTTCTGCATCATTTAATTAAGGAAGACTCCACTCCTGTAAACACACACACACACACACACACACACACACACACACACACAAATGCTCTGTACTCGAAACAAATGCGACAAATTATCTATGGCACAAAATTCGTTGGATGATTCCATAGATACTCTAAAACTGTCTGTCACAAGACTTGAAAATAATACAGCATAGCTCTAAACAGAATTATTTGGCACTGCTTCAGAAAATAAGAGAAATTTGCGAAAAAACTTTCAGTAACGTTCATTTAACGTGGAGTATTTATGATTACATCTATTTATTAATTTTGATTCCATTTCATCAACCAGCCACTCAGGAAATCTACTTAGACCACCATGATGATATCAGCGTTATAAAATCCAACGTCATTTTTTATGGTGCTGCAGCTAGTTACAGGCGGAATGGTCTTATTTCAGAACAATGACGTTTTTATTCTTCGCTGAGTATATGTTGTTTAAAGATTTGTGGTTAGCTAAAGCTTTGTGTTGTACCAGAACTAGGAATCAAAAATGTGTCATTTTCCATTGGTGTATGCAGGCATACATCATGGACTGACTCAAAAATTAATACAGATTGCTAGATATGGACAGAATCATTTGACTTGTCCAGTTGGTTAAATGATCACAGCATCTGTTACCTCGGTCTGTCATGCATAAATGTACGCCACATATACTGTTTTTCCACTTCAGCCACTATCTTGTGCATAATTTTCCTCTTGCCTCATTTACCTTCATAGTCAGTTGTATATTCCTGTGTGACGAAAAGAGTGAGCTACTTCTGGTTGAATCATGCTGTGGTGACAAGCTCCTATCATCCCTCGTTACTTACTGTTATATTGACATTTAATAATATTACAATTGTTACTACTACTTCTTCATTTTTACTTTTTCTACCAATACTAATTACTAACGCTACTACAATTACAACTTCTGATTCAAGACCCATGATTCTATGCCATTACGACACCTGTCTCAACTATTTAAGTTTGTCAACATCTTAGCATCTGTCAGTGAACTTAATAAAACCATGGTATGATGTATTTCATTGTTTCAGTTTCATAGTTGTCCAAATACAAATTATTTGGAAATGCACAGTACTGTTCAAAGATTGCAGCTGACTTGTCATTATGTCCTGCAATAAGTCGCCCATGTCATCTGATTCGATATTATTTTACTGAAGCCATTGAGGAATGGATCAGAATCTATTTTCTGGGACAGGAGCTTGTCGAATGTTTTGTTACGCATTACCTTCCTCCTTTCACATCTGTTACTGGTGTAAGTGGCCATACGATTACCTTTCTAGACCTACTTCTACTGTATATCTATTCGCTGCAAACCACTGTGAAGCGCATGGCAAAGGGTACGTCCTAATGTGTGTGTTATTATGGTTTATCCCGTTCTATTCCTGTATGGAGTACAGGAAGAATGACAGTATAAACGCCCCCATGCAAGCTGCAATTAATCTAATGTTCTCTTCGTGATCTCTACTGGAGTGATACGTAGGGGGCTGTAGCGTATTCCAAGAGTTGTCATTTAAAGCCAGTTCTTGAACCTTGCAAGTAGGCTTTCTTGAAAAACTTCACGTCTGTCTTCAAGAGTGTGCCAGGTCAGTTTCTTCAGCATCTCAATGACACTTTCCGGTGGGTCAAAGAAACCTGTGACAATTCGAGTTGCCCTTGTATAAATGCCTCCATGTATGCCGCAATTAACCTAATCTTGTCCCCACAGTCCTACTGCAGAGATATGTGTGGTGTTGTAGTATATTACTAGACTCATCATTTAAAGCCAGTTCTTGAAACATTGTAAGAGGCTTTCTCAGGATAGTTTACTTCTATCTTCAAGAGTCTGCCAGTTCAGTTTTTTCGGTATCTCAGTGACACTCTCCCATAGCTGAAACAAACCTGTGACCTTTCGTGCTGCCCTTCGCTGTTTACTTGCAACATCCCCTGTTAGTCCTATTTGATATGGGTCCAACACATTTGAGCAATATTCTAGAGTACGTTCCACGAGTGATTTGTAGGCAATCTTCTTTGTTGACATATTGCATTTTCCAGTATTCTGCCAGTAAATTTAAGTATGTCAACTACTTTATCCAGAACTGAGCCTATGTGATCATTCCAGTCCTTATCTCCACAAAGTGTTACACCCAGGTATCTATGTGAGTTGACTATTTCCAACTGCGACTCACTGATACTATACGTTTGCTCGTTCTGTGAAGTGCTCAGTTTTAAAAGCTGTCAGTTTCTGCACCACACTGAGATCTTACACAGTGACAGTTATTGAACTATATGGAAAAAAACATAAATTAGTTACAAACTACAGCGTGCACACACTTTATTCGACACGTAAAAGTCACTGCAGATATTCGAATTTAAGTTATTACATGTTCGATACGCCTGCCACTATTGGCGATGATGTGGCGCAGATAAATAGCAAAAGTCTGCATGACCCGCTGAAGTGTCGGAACATCGATGCTGTCGATGCCCTTCTGGATGGCTGTTTCTGCTCAGCAATTTTTTTGGGTTATTGCTGTACATCCTGTCTTTAATATAGCTCCACAGAAAGAAGTCTCATGTGTTCAGATCCGGAGAATTCAATCGAAGACCTTTCCAGTGGCCTCTGGGTACCCCAGAGCCAGAATGTAGTGCTCAGAGTGAGTGATCCTCCAAGGCATCAAACACTCTCCTGCTTCGAAGGGGTCAAGCTCCGTCTTTCATGAACCACATCTTGTCGAAATCAGGGTGTTTCTGGATAATGGGGATGAAATCATCTGCCAAAACCTTCACGCACCGTTCGGTAGTCACTGTGCCATTAAGGAATATCGCACCGATTATTCCGTGACTGGACATTGCACGCCACACAGTCACCCGCTGAGAATGAAGAGCCTTCTCGATCGCGAAATGCTGATTCTCATTCCCTCAAATGCGCAAGTTTTGCTTAGTCACGAAACTATCTAAATGAAAGTGGGCTACGTTGCTATACCAAACTCTAATAATTTCCATTATGCCCTGTGAACAACAGTGTAGTTTGAACGTCCTAACGGAAACTGTTAAGGAGTTATGACGATTCTATTTGATATTGTTTAATAACTGTCACCATGTATCAAGATCTGACTGAAAATTTATTCAGCATTTCTCAGACAGGACTTCGTTATAGAAAACTGCATCATCTGCAAAAAGTCTGAGGTTACTATTAACGTTGTTCGTAAGCTCATTAATATATAACATGAACAACAAGAGTACCAACACATTTCCTTGGGGCACACTCCAAGTTACTTCTACGGCTGTCAATGACTCTCTCAAAAATAGCTTTCTGTGTTCTCCCTACCCAAAACTTTTCATTCTAGTCACAAATTTCACTTAATATCCCATACGATCGTAAGCTAGCCTTACTTGGTTGGCATAAAGTGCAGCACAGCAACAATATACAACATAGGCAAAGCGATAGCTCTATTGTTGGGGTTTCCATGGTGTTGCGACCAGGAATGGAAATAGCTACTAAAATTGTGCTGCTATCTGGTACAAGTAACCCTTTACTTTGTAGCAGTCATTTGGAGTCCAGCAGCACCATCAAAATACAGGTACTTTGCCAGAAGAGGAGAAGACACGGAGACGCCAGCTGCAGCTGGAGCCGCAGGTTTGATTCCCAGCTGGGCTGTCTGCCTCCCAATGCGTTGCACCCCATGCACAGCAGCTGCCTACTGAGGACATGGTGGGCGCATCTCTTGCTGCTCGCCTTGGCCACCTGTGTGCGCTCATTTAGCACGGAGTGGCTGCGTATGCAAGACCCCAGTATGCACTGCTGACATCAGTGCTGTAGCTCACGCAAAACAAATGCGGGCTCAGTATTGGTTGAAGACATTAGCAAAGCAGGATGCCAGCACGAGCTGCAGCCATTTGGATGGACACTGGCTACCAGCCGACTGACTACACGTTCACTTCTGTGGGGCAGGTGTGTGGTCGCTTCCTCACCACGTCGCAGAATCGACGTGGCAATTGGAAATAAAGTGTTAATTCCGGCAGCCACTTCTTGGACCCTATCGGCCTGCCGTCCAATCTCGCCCACGGCCACTTAACCCCCGTCAGCGTTGCTACCTAGGGTTGGCTATGTAGTGGTGTCGTTCTGACGTCGTTTCAGTGGGTAGCAGGGTGTGCGTCGTCCACACAGCACGATGCCTGGACCACGGTCGTCAGTATCGACATAGAGGTTGAGTGGAGAAACTGTTTGTTACTTTTTGTGTGTGTGACAGGCATAAATTCCAACAGTGAGTGTCATCGTAACTTTAAGGTGACTTTGTATAGAGCAGAAGAACTGGCTGATCTTTCTGAATTACGTGGTAAGAGTAAAGAGCAATGTTTAGAACCTGTGAGGTGTTCATAATGTAATCTGCTTGGGCATTCTGCACCTTGTGCTCAATCTGTTGATGTAACTTCTTTTACATGTCGTTGTTTGGGTCATGTTGGGAAGCAGTGTGGGCAATGTAGATAGTAGATAATAAGACTCAAGGTGTAATTTTTTCTTTATTTTTAATTTTGTTAATCAGTTAGTAGTTATTACGTATTTGTATTGCATGAGAATGAAAAATAAATTTGTTTTTATAGCAGAGACGCAGGGCGTCACTGAGTCAGAGGCAGTTCAGGCATTAATTAATGAGGTAGCGCGATGGAGAGCAGAAAATATAGTATTGATTAATAAGCTTGTAGATAGAGGTGAGGAGTTTGCTTTGCTCAGGGTACCGAACCTTGTAATAGGTCCAGCTGTCACTAAGCTAGTTATTCCTTTTTCTAAAAGATTTTATCAGGATCTGATGTCGTTTGTGGAGGAGCTGACAAAGTCGGCGAGTATTGGGTGTTGGTCCGATAAACAGTTGCTGCATGTAGGGAATCTGCGTTTAACGGGAGAGGAGAAGACTTTCGTGAAATATACAGACGAGTTGAATAAGGTGGAGTAGTTAGAACTGTTGTAACAGGGACTTCTGCAGAGGTGTAATAAGCTGAAGAATGCGAGATTCTTTTGGGAGCAGTTGTGTGCTATTACGAAGCGGTAATGGGATCTCGTGATTTTCAATCATTACCTCCGTCTTAAATAGTAAGACTTTAACAGATGTGTACCCCATACCCAGCACCATAGAGCCCGTTGATAGCTTGTGGCAGTACGTAGTATGGATTTAAGAAGTAGATACCATCAGTTTTAGGTATTTCGGGACAGATTTTTCGTTATCCTGGGACTATTACATCTGATGATGCTGTACCTCGTCTCCTATCTTACAAACTTTGCAGAATCTCTCCTGCGAACCTTGCTAGTTCTGTAAGGTTCGCATGAGAGCTTCTGTAAAGTTTGGAAGGTAGGAGACGAGGTACTGGCAGAAGTAAAGCTGTGGGGACGGGGCGTGAGACGTGCTTGGGTAGCTCAGATGGTAGAGCACTTGCCCGTGAAAGGCAAAGGTCCCGAGTTCGAGTCTTGGTCTGGCACTCAGTTTAAGTTTCATATCAGCGCACACTCCGCTGCAGAGTGAAAATCTCATAATGTAGTTACTTTGTATCTGAAAATACATTTGACTAAAGTCTGATTTAATTTCCATAAAAATCTCTGAGATGCACCACGAATAGTGCTACTGACTAAGGGTTGCTATTATTAGAGCATTAATAGTCCTATATTAAGAGCAAAAATTTACTAGCAAAGTCTGGTATATGCAGGGTGTCCCAAAAAAATACGACCAGCTTTAGGGGCAGGTTCCTTATACAGAAACAAGAAAAAAAATCTACTAATAATGGGATCTAAAATACATACTTCAAGAGCTATGAGCACTTGTTGATCTTTGATACTATCGAGCCGATCTCTTCTACTACGAGGACTTTGCCTTCCATATTTTATGAGTAGGTAATATGGACCAAACCAAGAAAAAAGGTCCAGTGATCATGGGGACTAAAATGGATATTTTAAGAGCCAAGACCGCTTGTTCATCTTCACTAAATTCTACTGAACAAGTAACCATAGCTCTTAACGAATGCATTTTATAGCTCATGTTTACTAGACATTTTTGTCTCGTTTTGGCCCAAACAACCTCCTCCTGATGTTATTTCTTGTTTCGGTGTAAGGAAACTACCTCTACAACTTGTCGGTGTTTTTATGACATCTTGTGTAATTATAGAAATTTGCAGAAACATTTTGTCACTCCGTACTGGGAATACAAGTAAGCTGGAATACATGTTTAACCTCAGATTTGGATCTCAGTGACTAACGAAGGCCGCAAATTGTTAATAGTATCTGTATCACTACCACTGTTATCTCAATAAGAAAGTTTCTCATATATTTTATCCCTTGCTTAAATATTTTTTCATTATAGGCGTTGGCTTAAGTAAAGTTATAAAACATAAACTCTACTTAAATGTGAAAATGTTACATACATAAGATGGATGTAATTTCTGACAGCAATATCCAAAACATTTTTACACATGATTCTAGTAAATCTAATTCGAACGAAGTGTTTGCTACCAAACTGATCCGTTGTCCAGCCATGTGTGAATGGTGGAACACTTGATGTATGATGCAGAAAAAAGCGGAAATCCACTGGATAAAACTTTACGAAGTACGCACAAAAATAAAATTAAATAAAATGGTTCAAAACATGTGTTTTATTGTTTCACTTGATCGAATATTAAAACGATAACTGTTGCATGAGTATTGGGAATTTCTTTAATTCTTTTTCCTCTTCTTCTCATACTCCTTTGCCTTTCCTCCTTATTTTCTATGGTGGCAGTACTGTTATATGGGTTGAGGCCTTGTTAGTGTCAGTGGGTGGCTGGATACTCTTCCTGATACTATACAGCAAAACTCCTTTGGCGTCCCAGAAAACGGTGAGTAGCATTTTACCTGCAGATGGAGTGCTTTTGAACTTCTTTCGGAAAGGTGATGACATATGTTTCCACTCCATGGATGCGGTCTTCGATTCGGGCGTGTAATGGTGGACTCACGTTCCATCCCCCGTCACCATCCGAAACAGAAGGTCATTCAAAAATGGTTCAAATGGCTCTGAGCACTATGAGACTTAACATCTGAGGTCATTAGTCCCATAGAACTTAGAACTACTTAAACCTAACGAACCTAAGGACATCACACACATCCATGCCCGAGGCAGGATTCGAACCTGCGACCGTAGCAGTCGCGCGGTTCCAGACTGAAGCGCCTAGAACCGCTCGGCCACCGCGGCCGGCGCAGAAGGTCATTGCCAGCATGGTAACGAACGAGCTGTTCCAGGTTGAACGCCGAGCGTTGTTCCATGTGTGTCGCGCTCAGTTGGTGGGGCACCCGTTGTGCTGACACCTTCCTGTATCGAAGAATGTTGTGGATGATCTTGTGAGCTCGCTCATGTCCGATTCCAAGTTCTGCCGCTACACCATCGATGGTGATACGCCGGTTCGCTTTAATCATGTCATCCATCTTCCTGACATTTGCATCTATAGTGACCGTGTGCATCCGTCCAGGTCTCGGTATGTCCTGCCGTTGCTAACGTCCATCATTGAATTGCTGGCACCATCTCCGCATCATTTTCCTCGACATAATACCTGACCCATACACCTCAACAAGCTGGTTATGAATTTCTGTGCCTGATACTCCACGTGCCCATTCATAGCGGATAACAGCTCTTACTTCCGCCTTTGACCACGACTCCAAAACGCACCTTCTATCCATAGCTTCGGGAAAAGACCGAGCGTCTGGCCTCCCCTTTTCACTGCCACTGCGACAGCGCCATCTGCTTGATCGCGGTCGACCTCTATCCAATGGTGTATGGGTGTCTTGCACGTGCGCGTTCACCTGCCGTGTCATCTTTCGCCCATATCGCACGACTCTGCCCACAGTCGAGAGGGGAAACTTATTTTCCAACTCCCCCTCGTACATACATAAATTTTTGTTGCAAGCTTAAGGACTTGTAGAGGGGACTGAGTAAATAATATTTTGAATAGGAAGCCATGTCCAGAAATGTACCGCTTCCGTTCTACGACGGTTTCAGTTGAGTCGCTCGAGGAACTGAACTGGGCTTGCCGCAGTACAATTATTAGGTAACAGTTCGAAAGGAAACATAACGCAACATCCATTTATCACTTCTGTTTGTATTAACACTTAAACATTACGTGTTTACGTTATTCCAAAACAAAAAAGAACCCAGCATACTGTGCATACAGAACAGTAATGATGCATTACAACAGCGGCTCGATGTGCAGACTTCCAACGTTATTACAGACCTTGTACCGACGAAGCAAGTTCTAGTACACACTGTCAATCCCACCTGGTCCCTCTTTAATTTCTAGAGCAGTGACCAGTGGCCAGAACTCTTGCAAGCAGATCTTTCTCTGTCTCTACACGAGTCTCGTAAATTAAACATAGCATACGACCCCATAAGAAGTAGTCCATTTGGGTTAAATCCGGCGATCTCGGCGGCCACACTATTGGACCACCTAGGCCTGTCCATGTCTCACCATACTGTCTGTTGAGATGTCCCTGAATGGCACGTGAGAAGTGAAGGTGGTGCACCATCATGATGAAACGATATACGCTGACGGACATTCAGTGACACAGCTTTCAAGAACAGATCACATACGCTTTGTAAGAAGATCAAGTATGCAGGAAGGAGGTGTGACCCAGTGACATGACCGTCCAGGACACCTGCCCACACGTTAATATCAGACCGCTGCTGAAATCCCTGCACCTGTGTCACACGACAGTTTTCGTCTACCCAGACATGTTTTTTCGCAAATTCAGAACACATTCTCTTCGGAACTTACATTTATCTGTGAGCAGAACTCGAGGTGGGAACAGAGACGTGTCGATGCAGCGGTGCAGGAACCACGTTCAGTAGGCAATAAATTGTAGAAAATCGGTTGGATCGTAGCGAGGATCCTTTTCAACTGCTGCGGATGTAATTGTTGCTCACGCAGAACGTCCCACGATACGACTATCACACCCGTTTCAAGCGCAATTGTTCGAGTACTCGTTGACGGATTCTTTTCAAGGCGATGCAGAACATCATCTTCAAATTCGGGTGTGCGGCATTGCCATGGAGCATCACAATTATGCCTTCTCACGGTGAAGGTACCTCTTTCTCGGACCCGTTGCGTAACTTGGGCAAAAAGTTTGTGCGATTGGGTGCTACGTTGTGAAAACGTCCGTGATACAGCCGACTAGCAGCTCTTTCGTTACCTCGAGCTGCGTCGTACACAAGGAGCGTGTCAGTATATTCCGAAAACTCGTACCAAACCATGTTTAATGTATCGGAGACTTAGGCAATGAATAAGTGTCGCAGCAAGGTAGACGTTGAGTGAAATCAGGTGACCGTCTGACGTAGTACGTGTCATCCTGTTTACCCTATTGCATAGCAGGACAAGCACTTCTGAGACGTTTCTCTTTCTCTCAGCGGACATGGACGCATTGCATATCTGAACTGAAAATGGTTTCGTGTTCAAAATATTATATACCCATTCTCCTTTGCAAGTCCTAGAAGTTTGTAACGGGAATTTACGAACACCATGCACACACATACATAAATGCACATGCACGGTGTTTGTTTTAACCTGAGACAAGTAAATGACTCGAAAACGATGCATCGTACAAAAAAAAATCTAGGTGAAAAGTTGATTTTTGTAAAGGGGGCATTGTGTTGCAACTGGCCCCTTCCTAACCAATCCTCCTCCGTGGGCAGGGTCAACTTTGTATTTTCAAACGGGATTCCACTATTTTTATTGCGTATTCGCATTCTAAGACAAAAAATACATATGGTTTACTTAAACCATTATTTTACATTCGTGGTAGATGGCACTGTAATCGACAAATCACAGATGTGCCTGTCTTTATAATTAAGAACGGATGCATCTGATTCTACATTTCATTTACGATGTAAAAGTTAATCTTTGTGTTCTAACGGTTGATATTTACGTTCGAAACTGATTTTAGTGTTATAAATTTGGCTGTACGTTACAATACGCTTAGCCATTTCTGTGTGTGGTTAGAAACTATATTTAGGGTGATCAAGGAATAACGAAGTGGATGCTATAGTTTTCTGTTCCCATCAAGCCGAAATCAAACACCCCAATGGTGAGAGGCAAGAGGATTCACCGACATCGAAAACTATTACATTCACGTCCTTGTTCCTGGATCACGCTAAACGTGGTTTGTACCCAGACATTGAAACGGCTGGCCATATTGTACTGTACAGTAAGATTTGGAACACTTTGCGATGCCACTATCCGAATGTACTGTAATATTTTTAGACCATGCGGCATCGGACTTCTGGAAAGCGGCTATCGCGTGTAATAAGCCTGAATAGCCTTGCTATGTAGTTCAGACTACTACACGGAATTACTGAATAAATATTGGCGATGGCGTACAAGAAATCGAATGTTTAATGAATTCTGATTTTCATTAACAAAAATAACCTCTTTGAAGTGACTGTACAGAATGCACTAACTGGTGTACGTTAATCACCCCTAGCAGGCGAACAACATTTACGTAACACAATATACACACACATATGATAATCACTTGAACTTGCTGTTTTAAGTTAGATTCATCTACACCAACCGTCAGTAATGATTTTAATGTTACTGAATTTGCATTGCACTGAAGGTACAATGAGTACTGTGGTGGCAATAAATTCTTTAATTGAATAATCAATGAACACTATAGAACTGATGGTTACTAGAGATGCCAAAAACATTACTTTAGAATCATTTTGTTCTAATGAAACTGAATGAGTTTTTACGTTGATAATGTACTGAAAAGCCACCACATCGAGTTGAACTGTAATTAATGTGGCACAGTACCTGGCGTCTTCTGTCAGTTGTATAATCCGGCGTTTGTTGGACATTTTCGGCGTTAACTCCGATTATATCCACTTGTTGCATTAATACGCCGATACTCACGTAATATAGCCTTCTTACTGGTATTGCTGCACACACAGTGATGGATTTGGGATAATAATGAACTATTTTCTGTAAATAATTGATGACACTCATGGAATGCACTTTGAATCACAAACTTATTATTTCACTGAGACATTACACTGTAGAGAACTTGACTTGATAAATACATAAACTGGTTCGCTACGTATAAATGTATTTGTTATGGCGGCGGTATAAAATGCACTGTTCATAAAAACACTGTCGTACGATAACTACTAGTTCGTTGCTTGTGCTGGCGTGAGCTCATCAATGGATCTCCTCATATGGTAGTAAGATCACATTCCAACATTAGCTGCAGACACTGGTCACTTCATACCTTGCTGCTGGTCGCTGCAGTCCGTCGTAAATTACGCAGACTTCCACAAGGCATGCCATGTGCTTTTTGAGCTGGAACAGCAACTATATCGCTCACTAGCCGTCTCCATCGGAATGTTGCATCCTGCAAGCCTTATTGTCCATTTAACTTGCTGACACACCATAAATCCAGTTCGTGTTTGTTGTAAGCTCACTTTTAACTGTCTATAAGCAACGTTACTGTACCGTACTAAAACCGTCACTTTCGCACCGCGTAATCTCTGTTCTGCACCTGAACAGTTCCAGAACACATCTCTCTCTCTACTGCCAAATTCACGCGCCAACCTGCATTGTCCGCGTTCTCGGGGATTTTCCTCACATTTAAACATTGATTTACACTATGGCAAGTTCTCTATTTACAAATAGACATACCATAGCATTATCATATTCAATTACAGTCATTATATATATTAAACTAATATTAAATTAATATTTTACTATACATAATAATATTATCCTAGTTTAATGCTTCTTTATTTCGTCGTCCGAGTGCAGCACTATTCAGATACTGTATTACTCGTAGCACTATTTCATTTGACTGCCACCATGTGGAAGCACCTGTGTTTTTGTTTGCGCAACTATCCAACAGATGGCATGAGCGTTCACTTATTCAACTGCTGCGCCTTGGCTATGCTTCGTTGTGGCATTACAACTTAACTGAATTCCAAACATAAATATCAACTGATTTGATCCATTATAAATGGTTCTGAAAGCCTGCGTCTGTGAAAACGATAGATTTGTTTATAAATAACTCATCTGCTACCAGCCACGATTTTCTTTATTTTATTTTTTGCACGACATGTTTTGGGAAATGATTCGCATTTTCAAGTGCGTTTTTTGTGTTTGTTATTTCATTCCTACGTGATGTTGTCGATGTGTGAGATTCTGCTTCATTTCGTTGACTTTACTGCAATATATAAGAAAACACACGATTTTTAGTTGGTTGTGGATCTTTTTGTGAAGTTAGTGGGGAAATTTAGAAGAATTTGTACTTACAGTTTCCTTATGGTCCATTTGTGCAGAGTCTCACACACACTACCATCACACACAACTTGTTGTACACTTTTAAACATCGAAAAAATTTTACACAAACAAGTTACACAGATGTTCCTTCAAGTAGGCAAGAGAGATGACACTATAGGTCTTTCACAGAGAATGATGTGTTTCTGTACAGAGATTATTTACCTTAACAATTTTGATCATAATTTACATATGTCTATTTTACAATTGTGATTATTTCTATGTGTTACTATTTTTATTTAAGTATACTATCGAAACATCTGAAGAAATTCACTGATTCATTTTCAAGTTTTTCGTTTAACATTTTATCTTCATATTTTCTGTAATGTGAATATATCTCCAGTTCTTCTAGCAAATCCAGTTTATGTCCTTTATTTAGTTGGTGGAGTACTTTGACATTTTGCTCTATTTTTCCAAATGGGTGTCCTGTATTATGTACAGTCATGCTCAAAAGTATCCGAACGACCTGAATTGCATTTCGCCTGATTCGCATACAACCCACATAACGCAGCTACCTAGCAGGTCCTCTAATCGCTCTATGGTACAGTCGTTTGACTATTGAAAATGGTTCCAACAAGTCACCACTAGAAAACACTACTCTGTATCGCAATAACTCGAGATGTAAAGTAATACTACGATACTACAAATATCAGGGAACACCTTATCACAGGTAAGACTGTGCTTAAGGCTTGTGAGGTCACATTTATTACAATAAATGACATACCTGAAATGTTACCACTCTCATTATTACGTCAGATAGGTAATGCACGTAGTAAGTTCGTCGTATTCATGATTTCCTCTTCAAAGTCACATACCGTACTTATTATTTAACACAAAATGACATTAAAAATTTAAGTTATTCACGAGCAGCTAGTTGGGAATATGTATGAACTTCTAATGACACGACGAACCGTCTCGTTCTGCATATGGATTCAAACCCACGTCATGCAGACTAAGCAAAGATTTGGTGACTGACGGAAACTAACAGTCATTCCTGATTAGGCATACAGAGAGTGATATACCTCGATTTTAGACAGTATCAATTAGCAAATACCAACTTTAAACTGCATAACGCAAACATTTTTAACGGACCCGAATTCCTACCCAGCTCCTATCGTCCCTGTTAACGAACTACGAGAGATGTTAAATATTGCTTCTTAACAAGTAACTTCTTTGAAATGCCGTGAGGTAAAGCTTTGTGTTGGACCAGGGATTCGAACCCAGAACCTAATCGAATAGATATCGAAGCACAATCAACTGTGACATATCGCATTTTCTCGGCAGTAGCTAGATGTTTTAACTGAAATGACGAGACGAAACATTAATTGTTTCCTTCCAAAGACTCCAACCCGGTACCTATCGCTGTTATATTCTAGAGGAAACGAACGTTAAATATGGGTTTGTTGCACCAGCAGCGACATGTGAGCATGTTTGAACTAGAAATAATATGACGAAGAGTTCAGTGCTGACTGGGAATAGAGCCCCACACATATCGTTGTTGACTACACGCAAAGAGACGTCAGCTACCGAATTTTTCTCTACCAGCAGCTCGGAATAACATCTTGTTGAACTTACAGTGATCTCGCAAATAGTTCTGTGTCTCACTGGGAGTCAAAAGCGTCAAATATCGTTAGTGCTGACAACGGATGAAAATACATTAAAAATCGAAATTATTATCCACCAGCAGATAGGTGTTCTCATGCTAGATCTTGATAATACATAATGAAATCTTTAGTGCTGGGCCAGGATTCGAACCCATTCACGCGCAATATGTGGAGATGTTGAGGAATCTGCAGTTTTGAACAAACAACAAATTGTAACCGAGCTGTATTGTCACGGAGGAAACAAATTCCGCGTTAAGGGCGGTCTGAGTTGCATTCCCAGTTCAGAACCAATTTTATCGACATACAGAAGCTCAGATAAAAGATGGAGTAAGTGTCCTGTGAGCCTACATAGCGTTTGTTTCGTCACTAGAAATAAATAACTAGTATAAGAAAGGTTACTGGTGATAACGTTTCTACATGTCACCACTCCAGGCTTTATTGTGGCTCAACCTAACGTCTACTTGGTAGAGAAGGAATATCATTTTTAATGTGAATTTCAGACCACAATGCCATTATATCTTCTTCACTTGGTGTAGCCAGAAGAGAATGGAATCTGTCTCTCCATATCTAAAATTACTGTCCGAAGTTGGAATCGAACCCAGACCATAGATACATGAACCTCTCATCAGTACAACAGGCCACCAAATCCTCTTCTCTGTGACTCATTTTTCTATCGTAACGCCGCTGCGCCACACTGGCTGAGAATTCTGACACACAGGCTCCCTGTATCAATTTGCAGCATGTTCAGTAAATTCATTTACTTGGTTGACCGAATCACCATGAACTAGCTGCCTCAGCTACCCAGTGCATACATTCAACTTTATTTTGTAATCACCAAAATAAAATCACGTAACTGCCACCAACACAGAACTGCCAACAGTGTAGGATGCAGAAATTTAAATAGGAAGTGTTCCTTTCCACTTGAGCTACTCTATTGCGCTATCTGTTTGTTGAAAACGTCATGCAGTGCAAAAGAAAAGGTATAACTGTTTGTCTCTCATAAGTATTGACCTGGCCAAATGCATTATCCCACAGCACTGTGGAATGCAGAAGTTCTGGAGGATGTATTTTTGACTTCTGAGCTGTTGTAGCTATGTGTCGGCTACTAGTGTAATGGTAAGCATCGAGCACGGTAGATAAGATGTCGCGAGTTCGAGTACATTCACTGCTTTTTTTTTTAAAACGCAATTCTGCTGTCTGCTAAAGTTATCAATCTAATGAAACTTGTAACATAATTCCCTTCACTTCCTAACCCAAAATAGTCGTATGTGGAAAAAGGGCTATCTTCTGCGACATTTTGTTCATTTCAGGTTTAACAGACAGTAGATGCATCTCGAAACTTTTGTATTATGTATGGGTAGAGCGCATCGTGCCAAAATACGTCGCAAAAGTATTTTCTATATTAGCTGTTGTCTGGTAGTGGCATTTTACTCTTCTTCAAACCTTGTTAGAGAGCTTTAACTCAGAACAAGTTTTCTACATGCATGTAATCAATAAACTGCATGTTCATTTTCAGACTGCTATAGATAACATCAGAGAATTCACATATATCCTTGATGATTAATTTATCTCTCATGTTTACTATTGTTTTAACAACACCAAAGGAAACTTTACGAAAATAACCATACGACGAAAGTCTGTTTTAATAAAACTGAGTATCTGTACACAAGCGTGCCTCTATCGACACGAATTGGTAAAATACTACTCACTTAGATTTTGATTGGGTCAGTGTTTAATTGGTATGCTGTGTCATACTCAAGATGTATGCAAATGTGGCATTACATAAATAAAGTTATGTATTCCTAGAAACCCAAAATTTACTTGTCAGCAGTGGAAAGAGGCGTTACCTGTTGTGCAGCATTGTACGTTTTTCACCATTGCAGTATGAGCCGAAAGTATTTTCTTGCGATTTCCTTACCGATATTTGAGCTGGCGAAGAAGTATGTGTCTTAGTTTCCTCTTACGAGACCAATAGTGGCTAGAACTAGTAAACCGCTATTTGAAGGACGAGATTAGTTGCGATTTCCACATGCAACGACTTTCCTGGGCTGAAAACCGTAAATTTACAATCTTTTGTTACACCTCAAGCGATAATAACTCAGATTATTCAATGGAAATGACAGGTAAAATCAAGTGAACTTTGAGGCTTAATTCCGTGCACACCAGGAAGTAACTCGTCGATCACAGAGTTGCCAAACATACATTACCTTGTTGCCAAATCTAAATTACAATACCAGCAGGAAGAAGACGAACCGATGTGATCTTACAGTGGGCTGGGAAGTTACCATAGCTGGTGTCTCCAAGTCGCGGCTGCTATGGTCTGGAATACGTAATGCGTCTGATTCGCATTTCTGTAACTAGGTTTAGGGACTGGAGCGTAGTTACTAATAATACTCAGAACTGACTGCAAACTAAGCATCATAAATCAGTAACTCTCATAGTTGTTTTTATATTTCTTTCGTAAGTGTGCTCAAAACTAAGAAACTCATTCACAGACGTTTTCGTGCCTCGCCGATAGTCGAGCACAACAAACAAATAAAAAAAAAAAAAGAATGTGTGTGTGTGTGTGTGTGTGTGTGTGTGTGAGACAGAGAGAGAGAGAGAGAGAGAGAGAGAGATAAAATCAAAAACAATGATAGAGAGAGAGAAAGAGAGTAAAAAATTGTAAAGAAATTTGATCATGGTATGTAAAGAACTCTTTCATTAAAATGACACGTTCCACATCATTACGATTATCATGTTCATGATCTATGAAAGAAGAATTAATCTAATGTAATCTAATCTAATCATATCATATTGATGACTAGCCATGAAGAGTCATGAATTACCGAAGTTTTTGCCAGTACCAGTAACCAAATCTAAACTTGAAAATAAAAGACGACAGTTTTTTTTTACTAAACTGGGACTTTTATCAAGACCCTATCGTCCCTGTTAACTAACCACGAAAGATGTCTGATATACCTCTATTCTGAAGTAACAAAGTGTGCATGCATTTAAAGATGAAGTGCATGATGTGAAGTTCTGTGACGGAGATACGAACCCAACACGTAATCGGATTCTTAACTAAGTAAAATCAAATGTTTCGTATCGGTTTTTCTTACCAGCTGCTAGGT
This sequence comes from Schistocerca cancellata, assembly GCF_023864275.1. Lineage (NCBI taxonomy): Eukaryota > Metazoa > Arthropoda > Insecta > Orthoptera > Acrididae > Schistocerca > Schistocerca cancellata. The sequence continues at coordinate 196,847,133 of NC_064628.1, forward strand.
GTTTGAATCTAAAATAAGGATACAAACTTTTGTGCCTAAGCTACAATCGAACTGCACACCTACCGTGCATTCACGAATATAGCTTAAGTATCAGTTGCTTGCTCACCAATAGTAATATGTATGCGTGTTTGACCAGAAATAACAACACCTATTGCGATTGTTGGCAACACATGAACAGACATTATAAATGTACGTTAATTTTCACTAACAGGCAGGTGTGCACGTGATAGGACTTGAAATGAAATTATGAATATTTTTGTACTGGATCAGGATTCGGACCCACATACTTACCTTTGGAGGAGACCTAGAGAAGATTGCAGTCTTGAGAAAAGTAACGAAACGATTGAACTATACTGTTCCGAGAGATTCAGATCCTCGAAAGAGGAGATACGAATTCGAATCACAGTCCAGCACCAAAATTTTCAACGTCTCTAGTTGAATCAAGTACAAGTAAAGTAAGAGCCCTGTTCCTTTAAATGGCTATCGGTTCATCAAATAAAATAAAATTTTCTAATGTAAGTAAGTTTACTGGCGACTAAATCTCTGTTTACCATGACTTCCGCTATGTCATTTCCCAACGTAAACCGGCTCTACCCAGTTGGTAGTGAAGGAACGTGATGTTTAATGCGGATTCTAGATTATAACGTCTTTCTCTTGATGTTACCAGGGGTAAAGTAAATCTGTTTGTGCCTCTTAAAAGTAAATGCCTGAACCCACGCATTACACCTGTGATAGTTCGTTCCGCCAGACCATTGTGACCACATTTCCCAGCCCCAGGAGTGTGCTGTAACAGATGATGTGCTTAGCTTACAAAATTAGTCACGGTGGAAGAAAACGCGAGTCTATTAAATGGTTAAGTAGAAGCAAGCTTATGAAGCGGAGATTATGCTATTGTCATTTCAGCAGGATGTAAAGACTCTTCTAGGTATTTTGAAATTTTCACAAATTCAGCAAATTTCTTAGTTTGAGAAAACCCACTGGGATGTGTGAAGTTACCGGATAATTCGATTATTACCGTCATTATTACTATCATTTTCTTCATACCGCTGCTGGAACACTGTGATGCCTTTTGGTCACTATAGAAGTAGTTTCCCAAGAACAGGTTCTTTCCCCGTCTACGGAATCCTTTTCATGTTAATATCAAACATCAGTAATTACTCGTAGATTACATTAAAACTAAAGTAATTGATGAAGACGTTACTTGATAACAAAAACGCGCTGCCTTTCTTCATTTACTTGCGCCTAGAAATGGCTATCGAGTACTGCCAAACCCAAAGGCAAGAGATCTTACTGCCTTCCGATATACGTCGCTGTCAGTTCTTCTATATGATTTGGTCGACATGACCTGTTTCAAGTTGTGTATGACAGACAATGTTTTAGAAAATCAATTGTTTTCCTTTGCAATAAACAGAAAGATTTTCATTCTAAGTATCCAAGTACAAAAGTTTCGCGATATTAGTTCAAATTTAATATTCGCTTCTATAATGTAGGAAAGTATTTCACAGTTGCAAAACTCGCATCCGATTCATTGACCTTGCACTTAGTCGCTGACCATAAATTCTAGCTCAGAGTGACACCAGATTAAGTAACCTAATGCAGCGAAGACTGTTTGCCAGTGCTCTTTCTCACCGGAAAATACTCAATTCACTCATTGGGCTCCATAAGTACACTGTAACATTAATTTCTGTGTGTATGCAATGCATACGGATTAGAACTAGAATTGCCCGCATCTCGTGGTCGTGCGGTAGCGTTCTCGCTTCCCACGCCCGCGTTCCCGGGTTCGATTCCCGGCGGGGTCAGAGATTTTCTCTGCCTCGTGATGGCTGGGTGTTGTGTGCCGTCCTTAGGTTAGTTAGGTTTAAGTAGTTCTAAGTTCTAGGGGACTGATGACCATAGATGTTAAGTCCCATAGTGCTCTGAGCCATTTGAACCATTTTTTAGAATTAGAATTAGAAATTTGTCAGTAAGCTTTTTGCCTTCCAACCAGTAAAATGCGGCAGAGTACGGCCGGTAAATGATTCACAAACCACGATTTAGTGCCGTTAAGACGATTTATTTAAACGTCACAAGACTGCACATAGGTGCAATCGATTTTGAGGAGCAAAGTGTTTGTTATCTTACTTTTGTGACAGGTGGGCGTAAGTGATTTCCAAAGACTTTTTATTGTACTGAAATAATATTTTGTCACAAAGTAACAAGGTATGTGTTTAATCCGTCTATATTTTGTAGGAAACTGTAATCGTGATGGAAGATTATACACTGAATGTTTGACACAACTGGTAGGAGAAAACTCTGCATGTTAACCAAACCCCGCACCTCCTCTCCATATCCTCCTATGGCACGAGCACTGGATTCTCCTCCCTATAACGCTACAGAGCTGTTCCTAGCACAGCTGAGAACTGGCAACATCGTCACAAACATTAGGCAACACCGTGACAGTGCAATCACTTCCGCGTATGGTACTGAACTGACTCGCTAAATTCACTTGATATTCCCTTTCCATTTGAATGACTCGTGCTACATAATCCTCATGTAAACTAAGACACTGAGACAGAAAATTCAATTTTTTGCCTAAAGATATACTATTCTTCAGATAAGTGACAACTTTTATTATCTTTCACGATGCGTTATGAGGCTGAGCGACAAATACCATGATGAGAGTGGCGTACAGGCAGCAGTGTCTCCGTAGCCCGGTGGTACCGCCCGTGTCTTGGGTCAAAACGGCTCAATCAGTCGTCAGTTGTAACCGTGGTAGGGGCCAGCGTATGCGAGCTTTTTTTTCTGATATATTTTATGGAGCTGCGAATTTCCAGAAAAAATTCTGTATCGAAATCGGAAGAAAACCTTTAGACATCAAATCCTCTTGGTAGCTCGACTCCGTAAGTTGTGTTAATGGTCGTAAATCTTAGCTTTCTGACTGTCAAGCTGCTTCGCAATACCAGCATCTCTGAAGAAATTCGAATCGACCATCAGCGATACGAATTTCAATATTGTTCTTCACTTAAGACTCACATGCCAGGGTGATAAGTATGAAGGAAATGAACCTCTTGATTACTATAGGGCCTCTATGCTAAATTTCCACAGTAGCAATTACGAACTCCCTGCAGACATTTGCTAACAGCGGCTCTAGCAACTTACTTTTTCTCTGGGTAGCTTCAAATATGGGAAATTTTGTCGCGTTAAATCCAATTGAATATTTTAAATATCACTTGTGAACAGCGTTCACTGCTCCATTAATTAAGGTATAGACCTCAAAACAAGCAATTTACCTGCCGGCCGGTGTGGCCGTGCGGTTCTAAGCGCGTCAGTTTGGAACCGCGTGACCGCTACGGTCGCAGGTTCGAATCCTGCCTCGGGCATGGATGTGTGTGATGTCCTTAGGTTAGTTAGGTTTAAGTAGTTCTAAGTTCTAGGGGACTGATGACCTCAGTAGTTAAGTCCCATAGTGCTCAGAGCCATTTGAACCAAGCAATTTGCCTGAGTAGCTATAGAGCAGGTTCTAATAGGTATTGACACAATTTTTTGCATCCATTTACCATAGATAATCAAAGAAAGAAATCAAACACATTACATTGCATTTACTCCATGTGCCTTGACTAACACGTATGAATCCATGACAATAATAAATTATTTGAGGAACCTCCCGTGAAAGGAAAAAGAACAGAATGTGACGCTTTAATTGTAGTGCACTGGATCAGAAACAACGAAATTAATTCTGTGCCACATTGATGTATTGCATTCTAGTGTAATAAAATAATCATCAAATAAAAACAGTTTTGTGCCTCCTTTGCTATCAAGAGTGAAACACAAATCGTAGGCGCTTCAGTCTGGAACCGCATGACCGCTACGGTCGCAGGTTCGAATCCTGTCTTGGGCATGGATGTGTGTGATGTTCTTTGGTTAGTTAGGTTTAAGTAGTTCTAAGTTGTAGGGGACTGATGACCACAGATGTTAAGTCCCATAATGCTCAGAGCCATTTGAACAAATCGTAGACAGATTTTATGGGTCACCACTCAACAACATTAAAGCATTTTACATGGTCGAGAGTGCGGAGTGGAGCAGACATTGTCGGCAGAAGGCGAGGCAATGCAGTGTCTCAGCTCCCGCCGGTAGGCAGCAAACGGGTCCCAGAGAACTCAGACGCATGCGGTGTTCAGAGGCAGATGGTCGGTAAAGAAATCTTTCGGTAAAACATTGTTGGACCAAACTGTTATTACCAGTGTGACAGAAAGCGAAATCTATTGTAGATTTGCTTGAATTACACTCATAGATTCAGCACCGAGAGGTAAGGGGCGATAAAAACTTTGTCGACGTGTGCTTTTAGTTACCAGACGTCGTATTAGATAGTCTCGCGTTTTACCTCAAGACTACGGTCGTAGTCTAGAATAAAGTACTAAGACTGAAGTCAAGACTTCCTCTGGGAAGTGCTGCAGTCTACAATGTTGTCGGATCCAGCATATTGCCGGACATAGGATTCTGAGAGGAGCACGGCTGTATTGCCCACCTTACGTGAACGACTCGGCGGTCAATTTTTTGCTCTAAGACTGTATCTACAGCACATATTGCACGCTGAAGACCCAGAAGAATTAAAAAACAAAAGTAGTTTATGAGAGCAACGTTAACTATAGCGTTCGAAGTATTCATAGTATTGTATACGTGTGTATAAACGCCTTCCAATGCCCACTCAAGGAAGACAAGGATACACAGTCTAGCTTTGATATTATAAATTCGCCTCCGTTTGCAGATGAACTCAGACTTAGGTTGATAATCATTTAGAATATTTAGCAGTACTGTACCCATTGGTGTTAAACTCGTTTTCAACCGATGATTCCCACAGCTACAGGCACACTACTTGTGATATCTCATAGACCAAATACTTACGCAGTGCTATCAGACGAAAAGATCAACCTGAAACAAACTGTGGGAAGTTTGTTTTACCACATTCGTACCTTGATAATGAGCTTCTTCCTATTTGAGATGTCTGTGAACATTGCTGATTGAGACGATTTAAGACGAAACTAAATTCCTTCAGCTACGACAATGTTTAAAGAAATCGTCTTAACGGCACTAAATCGTGGTTTGTGAATCGTTTACCGGCCGTACTCTGCCGCATTTCGCTGGATGGAAGGCAAAAAACTTTCTGACAAATTTCACAGAAGGAAAAGAGGGACGAAATGTCTCCCACTGGAAGAGAGAGCACCAATAAATTCTAATCCGTATGCAATGCATACACACAGAAATTACTGTTACAGCGTACTTATGAAGCCCAATGAGCGAATTACGTATTTTGCGGTGAGAAGGAGCACTGGCAAACAGTCTTCGCTACATTAGGTTACTTAATCTGGTGTCACTCTGAGCTAGAATTTATGGTCAGCGACTAAGTGCAAGGTCAATGAGTCGGAAGCGAGTTTTGCAACTGTGAAATACTTTCCTACATTATAGAAGCGAATATTAAATTTGAACTAATATTGCGAAACTTTTGTACTTGGATACTTAGAATGAAAATCTTTCTGTTTATTGCAAAGGAAAACAATTGATTTTCTAGAACACTGTCTGTCATACACAACTTGAAACAGGTCATGTCGACCAAATCATATGGAAGAACTGACAGCGACGTATATCGGAAGGCAGTAAGATCTCTTGCCTTTGGGTTTGGCAGTACTCGATAGCCATTTCTAGGCGAAAGTAAATGAAGAAAGGCAGCGCGTTTTTGTTATCAAGTAACGTCTTCATCAATTACTTTAGTTTTAATGTAATCTACGAGTAATTACTGATGTTTGATATTAGCCTGAAAACGATTCCGTAGACAGGGAAAGAACCTGTTCTTGGGAAACTACTTCTATAGTGACCAAAAGGCATCACATGATCTTCAAGTACAGTGTTCCAGCAGCGGCATGAAGAAAATGATGGGTTCGTATCTCTGTCACAGAACTTCACATCATGCACTTCATCTTTAAATGCATGCAAACTTTGTTACTTCAGAATAGAGGTATATCAGACATCTTTCGTGGTTAATTAACAGGGACGAAAGGGTCGTGACAGAAGTCCTGGTTTATTACAAAAATTTTCGTCTTTTCTTTTCAAGTTTAGATTTGGTTACTGGTATTGACAAAAACTTCGGTAATTCATGACTCTTCATGGATAATCATCAATATGATATGATTAGATTAATTCTTCTTTCAGAGATCATGAACACGATTATCGTAATGATGTGGAACGTGTCATTTTAATGAAAGAGTTCTTTACAATTTTTTACTCTCTCTCTCTCCCTCATTCTTTTTGATTTTTATCTCTCTCTCTCTCTCTCTCTGTCACACACACACACACACACACACACACACACACATTCTTTTTTTATTTTTATTTGTTTGTTGTGCTCGACTATCGGCGAGGCACGAAAACGTCTGTGAATGAGTTTCTTAGTTTTGAGTACACTTACGAAAGAAATATAAAAACAGCTATGAGAGTTACTGATTTATGATGCTTAGTTTGCAGTCAGTTCTGAGTATTAGTAACTACGCTCCAGTCCCTAAACCTAGTTACAGAAATGCGAATCAGACGCATTATGTATTCCAAGCCGTTGCAGCCGTGACTTGAAGACACCAGCTATGGTAACTTCCCAGCCCGCTGTAAGATCACATCTGTTCGTCTTCTTCCTGCTGGTATTGTAACTGAAATTTGGCAACAAGGCATTGGATGTTTGGCAACTCTGTGATCGGCAAGTTACTTCCTGGTGTGCACGGAATTAAGCCTCAAAGTTCACTTGATTTTACTTGTTATTTCCATTGAATAATCTAAGTTGTTATCGCTTGAGGTGTAACAAAAGATTGTAAATTTACGGTTTTCAGCCCAGGAAAGTCGTTGCACGTGGAAATCGCAACTAATATCGTCCTTCAAATAGCGGTTTACGAGTTCTAGCCACTATTGGTCTCGTAAGAGGAAACTAAGACACATACTTCTTCGCCAGCTCAGTGACAGTCTGCCTTCGGCAATGACACAGTGCGGACCGTGTTGCCTGCCGGCCGCGCTGTGGTGCGCGTGCCTGTTTGTTTACGCCGGAGCAGCTTCGCGTGTGCGGTGTTGTGAGTATAGAACGAGATGGCACACTCGTACAGAAAAACGACTTTGAAGTTCAGTTTTGCGAACGACTATACACGACCAAAGGCACACGAGGTTGAACGTTTCTTCAGAGAAGAGGTGAAAATCGATCCACAGGAAATCGTGGGAATCAATTTATCGCTCGTTTCAAGCGTCGTCTATGTCAAGCTTGTTGACGAGGCTGCTTGCGAAAGACTTCTACAACGATCACCGAACGGGTATCGTTTCTGTCATGCCGACGGGAATGTTGGTGCAGTTACAGTCGATCACGCGGGAATGGGGATCCGCACTATACGAGTCTTCGAACTTCCGTTTGAGGTCCCGTCTGAACTTGTTACCGACGCCTTTCGACCATACGGTACAGTTCTATCCCATGTGCCCGAGAAATGGACGAGTTTTACCACGTACCCCGTTTTAAATGGGGTGAGACAAATACGGATAGAGCTGCGCAAGCACGTCCCCTCTTATTTGTACATAGGAGGTTGTCGAGCAATTATAATCTATGATGGGCAACCTCGCACTTGCTCGGGGTGCGGGAAAGAAGGTCACGTCCGCTCGGAATGCCTCCAGCGACGTTTAGTGCAACCTCCACGGGCTGACGTTCAGGCGCCACAACCGACGACTGTCTTACCGTTGACCTTTGTGGAAGCCCTGCGAAGCGACGTGAGGGAGACTTCCGATGGGCACCAGCAGCTGCCCCCTATAGAGAACATGGACACCAACGGACTGGAACTCCGACCACCGGTTCCACCACAGCAGACACAAGACACCACAGAAGAGATGCAGCTGACGGCGGCTCCAGGATCATCCGTGGTGGCTGCCAGTGCTTCCACCGAGAGCGTGATAGGCCAGGCCCAAGACGGAGGATACGCAACCCCAACAGCCGATGCGGAAGCAAGGCAACGGAAACAGCGTTCGCCGAAGAGAAGAAAGAAGCGTCGACTGACTTCTGCTGACGATAGCCATAGTCCCGAGGGGACAGTGGACGACAACGACAGTATCGACCTGAGACCAGTGGATTCAACAGATACCGAGATGACGATGCAGGAACTACACAGCGACGATAACTTGAACTCTCCTTCTGGTGACCGGAAGGCGGAAGTGGAGATGACAACTGTCCAACATCAGAGCGATGACAACGTTACCTCCCATCTTTCGACCAGTTCCGGAAATATTCTGGGGGACTGGGCGCAAGAAATGGACCAACAGGAACGGGATGAAAATACGAACGCGACGATTGAGGACAGTCCTGGCCGGAGGCCGGGAGGGGTCGGGAAATGTTGACCAACTTAGTGTGTTGAGGAGCGCCGGGGGTGCAGATGGACGCTTAATGACACCGCCCTACAACTGATGAACACAAGCCAGGCGTACCGCGTTGCCACGATAAACATTAATGGCATACGGTCACCGCTTAAAATTCAAATGCTGAAAGATATGTTACGCGCTGCGGACGTGGATATTGTCCTCTTACAAGAAGTGCGTTTCACATCGCCGCCAGAGTTCTACGGTTACGAGGCACATTATTCAGTGCACGATGAAAGTGGATGCGGTGTGGCGATTCTCACCAGGGAAGGAATAGGAGTGGAGGACGTCAGGTCTCTCCCTTCGGCACGCGGCGTAGCGATCACTGCCGACGGCGTTCGTTTCATCAATTTATACGCACCATCTGGCTCCACAAAACGAAGAGAAAGGGCGACTTTTTACACCGAAGAGATAGCACCGTTGTTCGCTGGACGCTTTGATAACTATGTAGTGGGCGGCGACTTTAATTGTGTCGTCGACAAAAAGGACCAAGTACCTCATTATGTGCCATGCATGGAACTGCGTGCGTTGATTACCGAAATGGCACTCCTGGATACCTGGGAACTGCAGCATGGTGACAGACCGGGTTATACGTTTGTCACGGGACACTCGGCGAGTAGACTTGATAGAGTGTACGTGACACGAGCTCTACGGACGACGATACTGGATGCCGAAATCTGGCCAGCGGCTTTTACGGATCATATGGCGTACGTCTGTACGATTTCACTAACGCGTCAGAAGATATGGCGGAGTAAAGGTCACTGGAAAATGAATTGTGCACTTTTACGTGACACTGAATGTCACCGGTCGATAGAGGCGGCCTGGGAGACCTGCGTTCGTCGCCAACGAGCATACACCTCGGTTCTCCAGTGGTGGATTAAATGCGCAAAACCAACGTTACGGAGAACGTTGATACGATACGGGCAGGACAAATCGCAGTGGCACCGCACAACGGCTGATTTTTATTTTACAGCCCTGAGGGAGCTGATGACCCAACAACCATCGCCGGAAAGGCACACGGCCATGCGCAGGATAAAAGCCAAGTTATTACAGCTGACGAGACTAAGAATGGAAGGTATAATGGTCCGGGCGAGATTGGCGGACACAGTTGCTGCCGAAACCCCCTCCATGCACCACGTGGTACGAGAACGCCAACGACGAAGCAGGACATTGATCAGGGAACTAATCTCTGAAACTGGCCAGCCAGTCGTGCACCAGCGTGATATTGCGCATGTGTTTACCGACTATTTCCGCCAGTTATATGGACCTGTACATGTGAACCACGAGACACTACATGATGTCATCTCGGAAATGCCAGATAGAGGACCACCGCTGGATGCAGAGACCTTCATCACAGCGATAACGGAGGATGAGCTGACAGACGCAATTGCCAGGGGGGCTCCGAACAAGTCCCCTGGACAGGACGGCTTCCCAATTGAATTTTACCGCGCCTTTGCATACCTCATGGGACGGACCTGGATTCAGATGTACAACGAACTCCTGTTGCCGCAGACTGAGATACCTGCCGAGTTCACGGAGGGTATCATCATCCCCATACCCAAACCACGCGGTGGCAGAAATCCAGGAGATTATAGACCACTCACTCTCTTGAACTGCGACTACAAGATTTTCGCGCGCATACTTGGGGCTCGCCTGCGGTCTTCACTATCTGATAGACTCCTCATAGATCAAACTTGCCTCGGCGGTAAGAGCAACGTACATACGGCGCTCAGTGACTACCGAGATATCATCGCATTAGCAGCGGCATGCCGAGTGCGTGCGGCACTCGTCGCTATTGACTTCGATCATGCATTCGACAGAGTGGATCATACCTTTTTGCATGCGGTGATGGACAGATTGGGAATCCCACAGGCCTTCATCCTAGTGATCATGCGACTGTTACACGGCGTACGATCAAGGGTCTCGGTGAATGGACGGGGCACTGACTACATTGTTATTTCAAGGTCAGTTCGTCAAGGTTGCCCCCTGTCGATATTTTTGTATGCAATGGCTTTGGAACCCTGTTTATATGGTCTCCGAAGACGGTTGGAGGGAGTGCCGTTGCCACAACTGACCTTTCATTGCCGCGCTTATGCTGACGATGTGATGCTGGTGGCACGGACAGGCGAAGAAGTACGTACGGCGTTGGCATGGATACAGCGATACGGGATGGCGGCAGGAAGCGTGCTTAATCTACAAAAATCACGATGCATGAATGTCGGTCGAGGATTACAACCGGGGGAGGAAGGGCCGCTCATCTTAGTTAAGACCGTAAAATGCCTAGGTATTACGTTCCACACGGATGTGCAGCGGACAGCAGCGGATAACTACCGACGCATATTAAAGCTGATGCGGGCAATGGTGCTGTTACAGAAACTAAGAGCGTTGGATATGATTCAGAGGGTGACTTATGTTAACGTATACCTAGCACCGAGACTCACTCACGTAGCGCATGTCCTGCCTTTAACGCGCACAATGGCATCACGCTTACAAGCAACTTTCGGAACCTACGTGAGTGTGGGACACCTGTTTAAGATCCGATACACAACGCTTACGCTACCACCTGGAGAGGGTGGACTTGGTCTAGTGAACGTATATGAAAAGGCACGGGCGTTATTCGTCAGTACGATTTTCCGACAGTGGCGCGGCCAATTTCGCAATATCTCGGGTGCGTTGGCCGATGTCCTAGCGCCCACTTCTATGCTGCCACCAGTCGATGTGGGCCATATTTCACCGAAGCTGTCACACTTCAAGTCTTTTTTTTTGGAGCTTAGCTATGTCAGAGATTCCTTCCCAACAACACGACTACCGACGACGCGAGACGTATACCATCTCTTACTGCGCCGGTGTCCCAGGAATACCCTGGAAAAGAAGTACCCAGACAAGAACTGGCGACAGATCTGGCGCGTTATACGGAACGTTTACCTCCCAACGTCGGTACGCTCAACATGGTATGTGGTGATAAATAGGAAGTTCGCAACGAATCAACGGCGGCACGCGATTCATTTGGCAGACACTCCACTATGTTTAGGCTGCGCAACAGTGGACACTGATGAACATCGTTTAGCATGTAGTGGGACGGCTCCAGTGTGGCAGTTGACACAACAGATATTGGCGTTCCTGTTACGCTCCGCCCCTCACACAATTTCATAAGACACACTTTTTTTTCCCCCAAGAATCTTATTTCCCGGTCCAAAAAACCAATGCAGTGACATGGGTGCGGGGAATGGTGGTGGGCTACGTGTATAACGAATCGGAAAAGGACAAAATTGATTTTTGGCATTTTCTCTTGGATGGGCACACGAAGCTGCAACAGCATAAGAAATATAGGCAAGACTTCGCTAATTACTTGCGACTTACATTTACCGACCCGCCGGCCAGATGGGGTGTGACGGGTGAGAGATGAGATAGACGAAGAAGCCGAGATTGAAATCGATCACACTTACGGACCCTTAGTTAATTTCGAGAAGACGACCCAGTCTTACACCAACGTCTGGAGAACGAGTCGATAGATGGCTCTCTTGCTCTATCGAACGTCGGGTCGTGAGCAGGTGTCGCCCCCGACACGAATTTCATTTCATTGCTACAGGAGCATGTTTCTTTTGTATTTGTACTATCCGCAATGTCTTCATGTCTTTCATTTGAGCATTTTCAGAGTTATTTATTTCCTTAATTAATTAATTTTCTAATTAGCCACTTTTGTCAACATATGGAATTTGTAGACACTATTTATGCGATAGTACAACAACATGTATGTCAGCAAAGGTGGTAAGCGTGACATAAAAAAAAAACAGTTGTGTTCTACAATTTTTTGTTCGGTTGCGTACCTAAAGCATATATATAAAAAAAAAAAAGTTGAAAAAAAAGCGGTAGCGTGCGTTGTTAAAAAAAAAAAAAAAGTGGTAACGTACTGACCTGAGAACCAGCGACTGTTATCGTTCGCAGTTCCAGTCTCACTCAGTGGAGCCTTTTTACCCCTTCCATGAAAGAGCTACTAACAGTCACATGAAACATCGATAAGGAAATCGCAAGAAAATACTTTCGGCTCATAGTGCTGGTCCAACACAAAGCTTTACCTCACGGCATTTCAAAGAAGTTACTTGTTAAGAAGCAATATTTAACATCTCTCGTAGTTCGTTAACAGGGACAATAGGAGCTGGGTAGGAATTCGGGTCCGTTAAAAATGTTTGCGTTATGTAATTTAAAGTTGGTATTTGCTAATTGATACTGTCTAAAATCGAGGTATATCACTCTCTGTATGCCTAATCAGGAATGACTGTTAGTTTCCGTCAGTCACCAAATCTTTGCTTAGTCTGCATGACCTGGGTTTGAATCCATATGCAGAACGAAACGGTTCGTCGTGTCATTAGAAGTTCATACACATTCCCACCTAGCTGCTCGTGAATAACTTAAATTTTTAATGTCATTTTTTGTTAAATAATAAGTACGGTATGTCACTTTGAAGAGGAAATCATGAATACGACGAACTTACTACGTGCATTACCTATCTGACGTAATAATGAGAGTGGTAACATTTCAGGTATGTCATTTATTGTAATAAATGTGAGCTCACAAGCCTTAAGGACAGTCTTACCTGTGATAAGGTGTTCTCTGATATTTGTAGTATCGTAGTATTAGGAGGAGGAGGAGGAGGAGATTAGTGTTTAACGTCCCGTCGATAACGAGGTCATTAGAGACGGAGCACAAGCTCGGGTGAGGGAAGGATGGGGAAGGAAATCGGCCGTGCCCTTTCAAAGGAACCATCCCGGCATTTGCCTGAAGCGATTTAGGGAAATCACGGAAAACCTAAATCAGGATGGCCGGAGACGGGATTGAACCGTCGTCCTCCCGAATGCGAGTCCAGTGTGCTAACCACTGCGCCACCTCGCTCGGTTCGTAGTATTACTTTACATCTCGAGTTATTGCGATACAGAGTAGTGTTTTCTAGTGGTGACTTGTTGGAACCATTTTCAATAGTCAAATGACTGTACCAAGGAGCAATTAGAGGACCTGCTAGATAGCTGCGTTATGTGGGTTGTATGCGAATCAGGCGAAATGCAATTCAGGTCGTTCGGATACTTTTGAGCACGACTGTACATGTATTGCTATGGCTGATTTAGTGTGTCTCTTGTGTGTGTGTAGGATTTTATGTTGAAATTTCGGCCTGTTTGTCCCACTTAGAATGGACCATAAGGAAACTGTAAGTACAAATTCTTCTAAATTTCGCCACTAACTTCACAAAAAGATGCACAACCAACTAAAACTCGCGTGTTTTCTTATATATTGCAGTAAAGTCTACGAAATGAAGCAGAATCTCACACATCGACATCATAACATACATAGGAATGACATAACAAACACAAAAAACGTACTTGAAAATGCGAATCATTTCCCGAAACACGTCGTGCGAAAATGAAATAAAGAAAATCGTGACTGGTAGCAAATGATTTATTTATAAACAAATAAATATCAACTGTTAGAACAAGAAAGTTTACATTAACATCGTAAACGAAATGAGGAATCAAATACGTCCGTTATTAATTGCAAAGACAGACATTCTTGATATTCGTCAATTGCAGCACCGACTACCTCCAATGGAAAACATTAGCTTGATTAAAACGTCTGCATTTTTTGGCATAGATGATGTTTTATGGCGGAGGGAATCGGCATATGCAATAAAACGATGGTTCCCATTTGAAAATACGAAGTTGAGCTCAACCACGAAGTTGGAATGGGTATTAGATGTCCCATTTAGTAATATTAACATTTCATCTAGAACATTTTTTTCGTGCGATGCGTCTTATTTAAGATATTTAGTTGTCTGAAGCTAAAATATACACTTGTGCACGTTCATCCATTTGTATAATATGTATGATTATGATACATGTTTAGATTCGTATAATCGCGTGTCATGATTGCCGATTTCTTAACCGAGTGGGGTGGCACAGTGGTTAGCACACTGGACTCGCATTCTGGAGGACGACGGTTCAAACCCGCGTCCAGGCCATCTACGTAGATTTAGGTTTTCCGTGAAATTGCTCCAGGCAAATGCTGGGGTGATTCCTTTGAAAAGTCACAGTCCGCTTCCTTCCGCATCCTTGACACAATCTGAGCTTGTGCTCCGTCTCTGATAAACTCAGTGTCGATGGGACAATAAACCCTAATCTTTCTTCCTTCTTATTTCTTGTAGACTGGAATGCTCCAAGAAACAATTTGACGATAATTTTTTATGTTATAGTTGCTTTATCTATAGAAGATTGTAATAGATTAAAGATCTCGTGGCACACCAGTGTATCGAACCGTGGTTGAGAAACGCTGTGTAAGAACATAGTGTGAAATCGTCTCTAGCTAATTATGTTGTGCATATACACTGATGGGAGTGGTGTTACACAGTGAAGCACCAGACCGATAGTTATCGAACATTGAGGCTATGTTTGTCACATAATGGATACTACACTCCTGGAAATTGAAATAAGAACACCGTGAATTCATTGTCCCAGGAAGGGGAAACTTTATTGACACATTCCTGGGGTCAGATATATCACATGATCACACTGACAGAACCACAGGCACATAGACACAGGCAACAGAGCATGCACAATGTCGGCACTAGTACAGTGTATATCCACCTTTCGCAGCAATGCAGGCTGCTATTCTCCCATGGAGACGATCGTAGAGATGCTGGATGTAGCCCTGTGGAACGGCTTGCCATGCCATTTCCACCTGGCGCCTCAGTTGGACCAGCGTTCGTGCTGGACGTGCAGACCGCGTGAGACGACGCTTCAACCAGTCCCAAACATGCTCAATGGGGGACAGATCCGGAGATCTTGCTGGCCAGGGTAGTTGACTTACACCTTCTAGAGCACGTTGGGTGGCACGGGATACATGCGGACGTGCATTGTCCTGTTGGAACAGCAAGTTCCCTTGCCGGTCTAGGAATGGTAGAACGATGGGTTCGATGACGGTTTGGATGTACCGTGCACAATTCAGTGTCCCCTCGACGATCACCAGCGGTGTACGGCCAGTGTAGGAGATCGCTCCCCACACCATGATGCCGGGTGTTGGCCCTGTGTGCCTCGGTCGTATGCAGTCCTGATTGTGGCGCTCACCTGCACGGCGCCAAACACGCATACGACCATCATTGGCACCAAGGCAGAAGCGACTCTCATCGCTGAAGACGACACGTCTCCATTCGTCCCTCCATTCACGCCTGTCGCGACACCACTGGAGGCGGGCTGCACGATGTTGGGGCGTGAGCGGAAGACGGCCTAACGGTGTGCGGGACCGTAGCCCAGCTTCATGGAGACGGTTGCGAATGGTCCTCGCCGATACCCCAGGAGCAACAGTGTCCCTGATTTGCTGGGAAGTGGCGGTGCGGTCCCCTACGGCACTGCGTAGGATCCTACGGTCTTGGCGTGCATCCGTGCGTCGCTGCGGTCCGGTCCCAGGTCGACGGGCACGTGCACCTTCGGCCGACCACTGGCGACAACATCGATGTACTGTGGAGACCTCACGCCCCACGTGTTGAGCAATTCGGCGGCACGTCCACCCGGCCTCCCGCATGCCCACTATACGCCCTCGCTCAAAGTCCGTCAACTGCACATACGGTTCACGTCCACGCTGTCGCGGCATGCTACCAGTGTTAAAGACTGCGATGGAGCTCCGTATGCCACGGCAAACTGGCTGACACTGACGGCGGCGGTGCACAAATGCTGCGCAGCTAGCGCCATTCGACGGCCAACACCGCGGTTCCTGGTGTGTCCGCTGTGCCGTGCGTGTGATCATTGCTTGTACAGCCCTCTCGCAGTGTCCGGAGCAAGTATGGTGGGTCTGACACACCGGTGTCAATGTGTTCTTTTTTCCATTTCCAGGAGTGTAAATGATTAAACTTTTATTTTATTCGGAAAGGATGTCCAACATCGGTATCAGTACATGCTCTGACATTCATGGACACAAAAAATGTATTGATGATGGAACAAAAGCAAACACCCTCAAAATATCGCCATGAGAAAAGTTCTTGCTAAACCTGAAACATAATGCGTCAGTTCATGGATATTACTGCCTGGTACTCGTTATGAAAGCGATTTGAGCTTCTCGAGCTACTCAGAGTAGGCCAGGAATATTATATCATGTGCTGAGAAGCGTGGAGCCGAATCTATTTCTTTGACTTTGTTAATGTTTGTCGTTGTGGTTAGATCTATACGGATGTGAATGTGCACTTTATGGTGTGTACGTTATAAAGGAAGGATGTCCATGTTGTTGTAACGAAACAATGCTCTTAAGTTTATTGTGGAGGGCATATCTCAACAAACGTATGTACATGTCTGCCATTACAATGATGTATTCGTATTGACATTGAGCAGAATGTAATTTCGACTGAAAATAAATCACTGAGGTGAGTTTTGGTAGCTTCTAGATGATACCGCTGAAGCATTTCAGACTCTGCACACGTATTTCAATGAACAGCAAATCACCATCTCTTTCTTCAGTAGAGTTTGACGTAGTTAAGACTTTGAGTCTATCATTTCTTATATATGCGCCGACATCCCCACGGCTCTTGTTTGGTCTGCCTACCCTGATAAATGTACGTCCTGGAAGATGAACAACTGCAGAGAATGACTGCTGTGGCCACGTTTCGGACAAGAGGATTAAGTGGATGTTAAATCGGTGGAAGAGGACTGTCAATTCTTTGTAATGTGCTGCTAAGGATTGGATGCTAGAAAACGCTACTAACACCTCTCACCCATTCAGCCGAGCGGCCTGCAGGAGTCTTTTTGACAGGTTCGCCATTTCGGTCGCCGTTATCTGTGGTGAAGGGCTGCGACTGGCATTTCAGGGGAGTAACATTACTCGGAGGTTGTCAAGATTTTCCACGCCCTATTGGTTGTCACTGAAGGGCGCTGAATGAAAGGAGATAATAAGGTTAAGATTTTCTGGTACTACGGAGGTATGGGAAATAGGGAAGGAGTATTCGTTGTGAGGAATTATGCCAAGATAGTGTCGACCTTGAGACAATTTACCTTCTTCCTTTAGGACGAAACGTAACTAGTGTATGTAGGGCTCAGGATGGAAAGAAAAAGAGGGATACTTTACAAGGCCGCTGCTGCCAGCAGAGAAATATAAGTTTAACTAGCGCATTATCTAAAATTAACTTGGTTTTGTTTTCTGTTATTGATAGTTTAAACCAAGAAGGTGGATGAGTAATGAACCCAAGGAAAATAGCATAATTTCAGTGCTACCATTACAAACGAGGTACAGAATTTTTGGGCAAATGAAAAATAGTGTTAGCAGTAACTAAAATTAAATAATAGTTACAGCTACTGTTAAAAATACAAAGATAATTGCAGAGTTAATATAATTACAAGAACATTAGGTGAAGACAGAAATATGAAGATAATTACAGTGTTAACACAATAACAGGATAGAATTTAAAAGTATGTGAGATATAACACTGTTACTATTAAACCAAAGGAAGTGGTGTTAATTTGGATAAGTATGAGTCAGCATACGCCACTGGTGTAGAAATGCAGGAGTATTAGTTCGACAGTTCCGTAGCGTTCGGCGAAGGTGTCTCTAACGTAAAACTTTTCATTTCCATTAATATATAAAGGTTGTTTGCCTTTTATAGGTACAAGGGAAAGGGTGAGTAGAGGGCAATGAAACAAGTGAATAACCTTAACAAACACAGGTCCAATGATCCGTAGTACTGAATGCACTTGAGGACAGGTGAAGTACAAGTGTTCCACGTTGACACAGTTCGTGTAAAGGTAGACATCAGACTTTCCTCTTTAATACCATGCATTTTCTGAAAGCGTTGACAATAAGCCTCAATGTGTTCCCAGAGTTCATCGACACTAGCAACAGGTCTAAAATACAAAAAATACAATCACACATAAAAGAATCAAAAGGAATCAAGATTGGGGATCTGGGAAGCTGTGATGTAGGCAAGGCATGATTGATACATTTGTTGTCGAAGTTTCGTGCTATGTATTCATGAACATCCACATGTAACTGTAACCAGTGCACCATCATACATTACCACATACGCCTCCTTTCACCACAATGAACATCATATAAACATCATTAAAAATGTTGTAATACTGGAATGACTGCACTTGTTAATACATCTTATCAGGGAGACCACTGGTATTATACATATGAAGTGTGTTGGGGTTACAGGTGCAGATATTTTTCTTACTGGCTGACGACAGTGTACTGAATAATATTACATTAGTATTTCTTTCATTTGAGGGCTAATAATTATAGCTGTTAGATGATGATGATGTTTGGTTTGTGGGGCGCTCAACTGCACGGCCATTAGTGACTGTGCCGGCCGGAGTGGCCGAGCGGTTCTAGGCCCTACAGTCTGGAACCGCGCCACCGCTACGGTTGCAGGTTCGAATACTGCCTCGGGCATGGATGTGTGTGATGTCCTTAGGTTAGTTAGGTTTAAGTAGTTCTAGGGGCTGATGACCTCAGCAGTTAAGTCACGTAGTGCTCAGAGCCAGCCATTAGTGACTGTACACATTCCCAATCTGTACACAGTCCAGTCTAGCCATTTACATGAATGATGATGGAATGATGAAGCCAACACGAACACCCAGTCCCCGGGCAGAGAAAATCCCCATCTCGGCCGGGAATCGAACCCGGGACCCCGTGATCCAGAGGGGGCAACGCTATCCACTGGACGACGAGCTGTGGACTATAGCTGTTAGAAGTCGTGTGTTAGTAGGACACCTAGTACTTCCAAGTACATGTAGCAAGAGCAAGCCGTTAATGCTTATTTTCCGTTGAGAGCAGCTGAGATGTTGTACTGTGAACACATGAACAGAAAATGGTTAGTCTAAAGTGACAGGTGTAGTCCACTTAGTGGTGCAGTTACAACTAGACAGAAAACAGCAGGTAGTTAACTATGTAACGTGTTTTCAGAAAGACTGATAGACGCAGAGGAAAAACAATTTACAAGTTGAAGTGGCTACATATTAAGTTAGGAATGATCACAATATTTGCACTCACTACATTTAAACGCCTGACATCCTGTACATATATACAAAGTGTTCCTTGTAACTGAAGACATTGAAAATCTCGAAAACTACACATCGGACCAAAAAAAGGCAAAATTCCAATTTGTTTGTCTCGGAGGGGGACATCGAACGTTACTACAATCCGTCCGCCACCCCACCCCATGCATGAGTGATGGGGAGAAACTTTGAAATCTTCAGTGGGAACACCCTTTTTTATTGCAGATTAGGCTTCTGTGGCAAAATCTACATACGTTTTGTCTGAAGCATTTTCTTCGTTTCGCCTCAGATGGCGCTGTAATAGGCGGAATAGAAATGGGAACACAATCATAATTTACGACATGCTACTCCATGGCCCTTGAATATCCAATGCACGTTGGATTCCGTCTCCATGCTGCGAGGGCAGTAGAGGCCAGTGTTTAATATCTTCGCATAGTTCTGTTCCTCCGACATATCAAACAGGCAACTGCTCGACGCGCCACCGACACCATGTAGTGAACTATGACGTACGCTACGTGATCGGAAGTATCCGTACACCTGGCTGAAGATGACTTACAAGTTCGGGGCGCCCTCCATCGGTAACGCTGGAATTCAATATGGTGTTGGCGCACCCTTAACCTTGATGACAGCTTCCGCTCTCGCAGGCGTACGTTCAATCAGGTGCTGGAAAGTTTCTTGGGGAATGACAGCCCATTCTTCACGGAGTGCTGCACTGGGGAGATGTATCGATGTCCTGAGTCCTGGTACGAAGTCGGCGTTTCAAAACATCTCAAAGGCGTTCTTTAGGATTCAGGTCAGGACTCTGTGCAGGCCCGTCCATTACAGGGATGTTATTGCCGTATAACCACTCCGCCACAGGCCGTGCATTATGAACAGGTGCTCCATCGTGTTAAAAGATGCAATCGCCATCCCAGAATTGCTCTTCAACAGTGGGAAGCAAGAAGGTGCTTAAAATATCAAAGCAGGCCTGTGCTGTGATAGTTCCACGTAAAACAACAAGGGGTGCTAGCACCATCCATGAAAAACACGACCACACCATAACACTACCGCCTCCGAATTTTACTGTTGGCACTTCACACGCTGGCAGATGACGTTCAGCGGGCAATCGCCACACCCACACCCTGTATCGAATCGACACATTGTGTACCGTGATTCGTCACTCCACACAACGTTTTTCCACTGTTCAATCGTCCAGTGCTTACGTTCCTTACACCGAGCGAGGCGTCGTTTGGCATTTACCGGCGTGATGTGTGGATTATGAGCACCCGCTCGACCATGAAATCCAAGTTTTCTCACCTCCGACCTTACTGTCACAGTACTTGCAGTGGATCCTGATGTATTTTGGAATTCCTTTGTGATGATCTGGATAGATATCTGCCTATTACACATTACGACCCTATGCAACTATCGGCGATCTCTGTCGGTCAATAGACGAGGTCGGGCTGTAAGTTTTGTGCTATAAGTGTCCCTTCACGTTTCCACTGCCCTATCACATTGGAAACAGTGCACCTAGGGATGTTTAGGAGTGTGGAAATCTCTCCTACAGACGTATGGCACAAGTGACACCCATGTTCGAAGTCCGTGAGTTCTGCAGAGCGCCCCATTCTGCTCTCTCACGATGTCTAATGACTACTTAGGTCGCTGATATGGAGTACCCGGCAGTAGGTGGCAACAGAATGGACCTAATATGAAAAACGTACGTTTTTGGGGGTTTCCGGGTAGTTTTGGTCACAAAGTGTATCAAACAGGCACTGCACTGAACCTATCATTTGGAGAACAGACGTGCCAGTGGACGATGAATGTTGCAATCACAGAAAAAAAACCGGAATAATCCTGATTTACGAAGAACCTAGAAAAACTGCTGAAGTTGCGGTCACCTTGTATGCCAAGAGTTTTCTAGGGAAAAGTCGCTCTCGTTCGTTCTTTTACAAGGTTGTGGACGCGTTTATGTCTGATGCCAGCGTACAGACTGGTAAAAAGGAAACGAAACGTGTTACAGGAGATGCTAATGAAATGGCTGCACTAGCGGCAGTGCACGACAACCCACGGATAAGCGCGCGGCAATTATACTGCGATTTCTGAATGTTCATAGATAGTATTGTAACAATACTGCATCGTCATAAGTATTATCCATCCCACGTGTTACTGAATCAAGAACTTCATGGCTCTGATTTCCATAACCGGGTAGTGTTTTGTGAATGGGCACGTCAGTAAAATGCAAATGACCCCCACGGTCTTTGCTGAGGTACTATTTTCCGATGAGTCTACATTCGCAAACCATGGTACCACTAACCGGCATAACATGGATTACTGGAGAGTAGACAATCCCCATTGGTTACGGAAAGTTGGTCATCAACGTCCTTGGTCGGTTAATATATGGTGTGACATCATGGAGAACAAACTCAATGGACCGTTTTTTATCGATGGCACGTTGAATGCGAGCAAGCATCGAACGTTTATGGAACAGGGACTACCGGTAGTAAGCAGGATGCTGCCGTGGACGTTCGACAACGCATGTGATTTTAGTATGACGGTTGCCCAAAGCAATACGCAATTGAAGCACGGGAGGTATTAGACTGTTTTTACATTGGTCGGTGGATCGGCAGATGTGGTACTACTAATTGGTCCGCTAGGTTGCCGATTTGACATCGCCGGATTTATTTCTGTGGGGCTATTTAAAAGATAAGGTGTAATAGCAAGTGTCAACAGCTCGTGAAGAGATGGTCCTGCACCAGAACCGCCTGTGCTGATATTCCCGCAGATATGCTTCTGTCTGATGTACGGCCATTTGAAGAGCGGATCAAGAAGTGTACTGAAGTTGGCGGTATTACTTTTGAACATTGGCTCTAATTGAAAAGCTTTAGTATTGTAGATCTAAGAGAGCCCAATGCAACCACGTTTCGCTCTTCAAGATCGTATTTGCAGTTCTGGTGGAACAGAATTATTTAGAATATTGGATTTATACATTTTAAATAAGAAACAGACTGCTTTCTTATGCTAATTAGTACTGTAATACGAAACCGTTGCGCCAGTCTTAAGTCACATTCCAGACTGATGCAGCTAAGGGTGTACTTACAAAAACGCAGTAGTGGAGAAAAATTAAAGTTAAAACAGATAATCACTCATGGCTAGATGAGGTTGTACCAAAACGCCAACTAGAAGGTAAACGACGGACATCTAAGTGTGATTCAAAAGTTAAGTATGATAACGGTACAGCTTTTGTTTATGCCACAAGCTTTAAGAAAGGTGTGGCATGTCCAACGTCTGCTGCAATACACGGTTGCAGTCACTGGTGGACGGACGTTTCGACAGACTGAAGAGAATCCTTCCATATCGCTGCAGAAGCTGTCACAAAGCAATATTTTAAATCCTCTTGGGTCGGTGGAAGTCGTGCATAGTTTTTATCCTAGCGTTTACCCCAGAGAAAAAAGGTCGCTGGTGCCAAATCAGGCGAACGTGCAGACCAACTGATAACGCCTTCACACCCAAGCCAGCATAGGTGGGCGCTTACCCGGTCACAAGTGAGTAATGACTCGGTCACCCATTATGCTGTGTTTCAAGTGGTGTCTTCTGTAAGAGACCTGGTAGCTCTTCACCAAGAAACTGTGCGTATCTTTTACGCATTCAGATTTCTTCAGTGAAGTGAGGACCAATCATGTAGTCTTCAATAATCCCTCACCAAGCGTTTACACGTCACTGCCTCTAATTCATTTGTTCAGTATCCTGTTTAGTTTTCCAGCAAACAATCTAACAATTACTAGCAGAGCAACCCTTAGTTTCCGAATGATTTTCGTAATCAAAGTCCATATCTCACTGCAGTAAGTCAAAAAATCTTCTGACTGAAGTTTCCAGTTTCAGATACGTTGGAAGCTTAATTCTGAGAAATACACAGTGTCAGTTTTACTGTTCCCTTTATTTACTGTGTGTCCACTTCTCATTTTCAACTCTTATCAGTAATTAATTAAATTAGGATCAGATTTCCTAATTTGGAATATCAACGGGTAAATACTTGAATTCAAACACAATTTTCAGTAAATGAAAGAATTCCTTCAGGTAACAAAAAAGTCAAGCCAAAATACGATTCCTCAGTTTTCGACGACAATGCACTGGAAGTAGGCTTTGATAGTACGGAAGTGGCAACATTGTAGTGAATAGTTTGTGGTGAGTATCTGTTATTATCAAAAGCGCCTGATGGATGCTGACTAAACCTGCTACAACTGATATAAGTGAAACTAGATCCTCTGTTCTTGCAGAAATGACAACAAAAATGAAAACCCAAATAAACTTTCTACATGACTTATGATACGCCTTAAAGTTACAAACTTTTCATTGATTCACTAATTATTAGTTTAATAAAATACCTGCAAACCACAGAAGTTTATTAGTTCACTCATTAAGTAACATAAGAATCAGTTATGAAATTTTAAATGTCTGTTATTTACTTTAAATTTTAGTTAGGTTCTAAACTTTCTTAAGTTGACATATTTTCCCGTTCGCGGATGTTGATCTCAAAAAGGTTGGGAACCTCTTGTTTTCAACAATGCCTGCGAGAAACTAGGATGTCCACAGCTGGGAGGGTTGATTGTGGAGCTCGACTTTGAAGAGGGCATTCGTCGTCACGTAGAAGAAAATGCAACGACGAGTGCTCGAGACATTATCCACGTTGTTGTTGTTGTTGTTGTCTTCAGTCCTGAGACTGGTTTGATGCAGCTCTCCATGCTACTCTATCCTGTGCAAGCTTCTTCATCTCCCAGTACCTACTGCAACCTACATCCTTCTGAATCTGCTTAGTGTATTCATCTCTTGGTCTCCCCCTACGATTTTTACCCTCCACGCTGCCTTCCAATACTAAATTGGTGATCCCTTGATGCCTCAGAACATGTCCTACCAACCGATCTCTTCTTCTGGTCAAGTTGTGCCACAAACTTCTCTTCTCCCCAATCCTATTCAATACTTCCTCATTAGTTATGTGATCTACCCATCTAATCTTCAGCATTCTTCAGTAGCACCACATTTCAAAAGCTTCTATTCTCTTCTTGTCCAAACTATTTACCGTCCATGTTTCACTTCCATACATGGCTACACTCCATACAAATACTTTCAGAAATGACTTCCTGACACTTAAATCTATACTCGATGTTAACAAATTTCTCATCTTGAGAAACGCTTTCCTTGCCATTGCCAGTCTACATTTTATATCCTCTCTACTTCGACCATCATCAGTTATTTTGCTCCCCAAATAGCAAAACTCCTTTACTACTTTAAGTGTCTCATTTCCTAATCTAATACCCTCAGCATCACCCGACTTAATTCGACTACATTCCATTATCCTCGTTTTGCTTTTGTTGATGTTCATCTTATATCCTCCCTTCAAGACACCATCCATTCCGTTCAACTGCTCTTCCAAGTCCTTTGCTGTCTCTAACAGAATTACAATGTCATCGGCGAACCTCAAAGTTTTTATTTCTTCTCCATGGATTTTAATACCTACTCCAAATTTTTCTTTTGTTTCCCTTACTGCTTGCTCAATATACAGACTGAATAACATTGGGGAGAGGCTACAACCTTGTCTCACTCCCTTCCCAACCGCTGCTTCCCTCTCATACCCCTCGACTCTTATAACTGCCATCTGGTTTCTGTACAAATTGTAAATAGCCTTTCGCTCCCTGTATTTTACCCCTGCCACCTTTAGAATTTGAAAGAGAGTATTCCAGTCAACATTGTCAAAAGCTTTCTCTAAGTCTACAAATGCTAGAAACGTAGGTTTGCCTTTCCTTAATCTTTCTTCTAAGATAAGTCGTAAGGTCAGTATTGCCTCACGTGTTCCAGTATTTCTACGGAATCGAAACTGATCTTCCCCGAGGTCGGCTTCTACTGACATTATCCATGCCATGGGTTAATTCAGAGCTGCTGTGTGTGTACCGTGAACCGAGGGATTTGAAAGTGATCCGATATTCAAACTTATTTTACATCAAAACCACAAATTTTCGGACATTGATTGCTTATCAAAACATCATCTGCTAAGTTCCTTCGTAATAGGAATTGTCTGTCAACCTAAGAGTTCTCAGGCGTACTTTCTATGATGTTTTGACAGATATGTGCAATTTACTTTTTGCAGTGTGTAACTGGAGCCAGTCCAAAGAAAAGTTTCTTATCAGGACTTTCAAGCGACGCCCGGAGTCGACGGATAGTGTTGGGTTGTTTCCTATTAAAAATGAAATGATTTTTAAAGCGGCGTTTTACTTGGCCATTCGAGAGAGTGATCGAAAATTAGTACGATATTCGTTCTATCGGTATAAATTAAAAGGGACAGCAAAAAACGAGAAATAATCAGCATTCCGACAACGACCGCACCACCCTGGCCTGCACTGACTGCTAGCACCATGCAGCAGCGGTGTTCAGTCGTTTCTGGAGTACTGGTCATTTTTCTCGTTTTATCCCAATTTGTCGATTTCTACCGATAACCCGACTATCGCACTAGATTAATATGGGATCGCACTGTCGACCCAGCAGGTAAAATCTCTCTTTAAAAATGATTTGGTTTGTAGTGAGAAACAAACCGACGCTTTCCGCCGGCACTGTGTGTCGCATGAAAAGACGCGATGAGTTGTTTTTGTTTGGGCTGATTCCAATTGAACATTACAAAAACGAAATTGCAAATATCTGCCCAAACACCACAGGAAACGTGCCTGACGACTGTTATTCTGTATGTATGCAGAGTGTTTCAAAGACTTTGTGACAGACTTCTGGGGTGGTAGTTCACGTTAAAGGAACGACCTTTGTTAGAGAGAAAATTTTCACTGATACTTCCTGGCGATACTAGGCGTCATTTAAGACTTGTAACGTCGCTAGAGGCGTTCGTATGCAATTCGTGTTGCCTATCGTCCCGTCACCTGCTCTGTGTGGCTGAGCCACTTCAAGTTCCTGATTCGCTTCTCGATTCCTTGTTGAAAACCACCGTATCAGTTTACTGGGGTAGGTACTGTGCTGCACGGCTGGTTAGTAGACCCTGCTAATTCAGTGAAATCTGATCGTCCCAGGGCGGGCGAATACTAAAGAACACATAGCGTCACCGAGAATCGTTAAATGAACATTTCGTCTCTAACAAACGTTACCGCGGGAGGTGGCCCAACAGTCAGCACACCGGGGAGTGGTTCTAGTCTGTGTCCGGCCATGCAGTTTTATAGGTTTCCCATGATTTCCATAAATCGCTTCAGGCAAATGCTGGGGTGGCTGCTTCGAATGGGCGCGGCCAGTATTTTTGTGCTCCATCTCTAAGACCTCCATGTCGACAGGACGTTAAACCTCACTCTCTCTTCCTCCCTTTCTAGCGAAATTTGTTCCCCCATTACGTGATCTATCATCCCTAGACGTTGGCCGTAGACTCTTTGGAACACACACACACACACACACACACACACACACACACACACGCATTTTATTCATGGTTATCTGATCACAGAAACACTGTTGACACCTTCGTCGTTTGCAGGCGGTGAGCCTGGCAACGTCGGAACTCGAGGCCGGCAGTTCTGCGACCGTCACCGGATGGGGCAGCGTGGCTTCTGGAGAGGACGCGTCCGAACAGCTCCGCGCTGTCACCGTGTCCATCGTGGCACGCTCCACGTGCAGAGAGAAGTTGGGGTCCGGCGTCACGGAGAACGTGGTGTGCGCAGGCGACGCCGACGGCGACAACGTGGCGTGCGACGGCGACGACGGCGGGCCGCTCGTCGTGGGCTCCACGCAGTACGGCGTCGTTTCCTGGGGCCGGGGCTGTGGTGTGCCTGGATACCCAGGGGCCTACACCAACGTCGCCGCCCTCCACGACTGGATCACTACGGCAACGGGTGTTTTCTAATTACTGATTGACGTTCTTGTTATTATAAAATAACTAAATCAAAATAAAAAATTGATTTGTGTACCTTTTTTAATGGACAATATCACTTCAGATTCCAGAGAAATGTAGGATCATCCATAAGGACACAGCATGTGGACAAGAGCATCCATATTAAGGGTATACGGAACGCCCTATGCTTACAATGTTAAATTGAGCTAAAAGTTAGGAACATTTTCTCATTTGTTATTTGGGCGATACTCTTGATTTTTTCACAGAACGCAGAGATATGTTCTGCTTTTATGCTGAATTATTAATTTTGAAAAAATAATGTACAGTTTTTCAGATATTTTATTTTTTGTAAATGTTAAAAAAAGTTATACATTTTAACAAGTATTTTAAAATTTACATCCATTAATACAAAATAGTTCCACATATCTTTTAATTCAGATATATTAGAAGGTCTTAAGGAACAACTACAGAAAATTTCATCTTTCTACTATAAATAGGCTCTGAGAAAATGTACCTTATACACAAAAAAACTAAAGTTACAGGAAATTAGCTTCAAAGTTTTTACTTCAGTATAAGCCTGCTCCATAGCTTGTATCATCAGAATCGTCCAACAGCTTCCTCGTGATGGCTCTGCTATGCTGTCTAGCCATCTTTGAATATACTTTTATGGCATTATCTGAAGACCTGAGCCGTTCCTTGTCCAAATAAAGCATAGCTGCGGCAGTTCGTAGTCCTACACAGAGCCCCAACTTCTGCAGAACTTTGCACTTTGTTATATTGCCCTCATTGAATGATGAAACAGCATCATAAACGCCAAAGTGAAGTGTGTTTATACCCACAAACACAGTTTTAGGTAGTCTATTCCATATCACATGGTTCACACACTCATTAGGATTTTGAGTCCGGCCATGAAGACATTTCTTTAGTAGACTAATATCTACGAGGTCTCGGAATATTGCTTTTATTTAATCCATTATGGCAGCTGGCAGGTTATGAGGGTGACTGTATTTTTTCTTAGTTACCTTGCCTCTGTTGTACTTGCACCAACTATCGTCTCCTTTCGGACACAGCCCATGTTGGAGATTCTCATTGTTTGAAGCTGTATGAAAGAGCCCAGACTGCTCTTCTCATTAATTCTGCATCTGCTGTATTCTGTCTTATTGTTAGACCATAGCACTTCTGAATATGATCTATTGTAGCATCTGTCAGTCTATTTTTCCCATATAAAGTTTTTCCATCGCTCAGTTTCTTGCCTTTCATGCTAGCCTTGAGCCGTCGAAGTCTTGATCCCATCCTTTTCTGAACATGGCCAACACACTCCAGTTTGGAAATTTTCACATCGTTACCATAGGGCCTCAGTTCCTCAATTTCTTTGAAAGCCTTTGAGTCACCATCTCCAAGATAATTTACGTATCTAACGTTGTACCATTTTACTGAGCGTTGATAAATACTTCTTACACCAGCAATTTCCATACCACCACTCAACCCATAGTAATTTGCCATGCACTCCTCTTCATGTTTATTTTTCATTTTCTCCTTGCATCTGCAATGCTTGGAAAGTATTGCTACATCAACTACCTTACCAGTGTCCACACTTGTATCTGTTACTACACCATTCAGAGATGTGTGGCCTCTCTTCTGCCAGCTTCCATCAAAAGCTATGGACAAGTCTCTGCTATTATTATTTTCAACAACTGCTTCCTCAACAGCACCTTTCATGTTTTCCTGTGCCACATCTTCTACAGCAGAGCCTATTGCAATTATGTGTTTGTTAAATTTTGAAGGTGGAGGAGGGAGGTTCATCACACCACACAACATGGCACCTGCAGCCCTGCCCTTTCCTATACACCGTAATCCATAAACCAGTCTAATGTTTATATCGTATAGTTTACCTGTATCTGCAGTAACATGTGAGGAATTGAAGAAAGTAACACTGTGTTTGCAATAACTGCACATCAACTCTAATTCACAAGCAAGTCCTACATGTAAATTTGTTTTCAATGAAAAACCACATTTTCCACATTGTTTGCAGCACACATTGTTCTCCAAAACGTCTGATAATAAAGAGACGTCAATTACCTCATATTTTATAGTCCCAGCATTTAGTTTCTTGTATTCTTCTTCAATTCCAGCTAGTTTTCTTCTTGAAGCACTTTCCGGTGTAGTGGCAGCAGCATCAGTCAATGTATCACTACCAGTGTTCAGGTTTGTCGCTACTGGGACATCAGATACTGATGAAGATGAATCAGACGTGTGTCGAAATTATTTTAAAAAATATTTAAAATAGTTCTACTCACGTCATCCAAATATTTTATACATGGCATTAAACGGGAGAGTCTAATTTTTTCGAAAATGCATTTACCCAAAAATCGATTTTTTCATCGAAAAACTCATTCCGTACACCATTAATAACATTTGTAAATGTAAACAAATCCTTTCGCAGTGTCAGCTGGAATAAACAATCTGGAATTTAAAGTTATCAGACGACTAAACTGCAGGGAGCGGAAGGTTTTCTACAACTTGGCCACAAAGCAGTTTACAGGTCCAAGAGCTGCAGATCATGAGAGGTGGACACTACTTGAGAAAGGACTTGTGGGCCGGCGGGTAAAATTTATGAAAGGCGGATGGATGATGGTTGTTTTGTTTGGTAGTTCAAAATGTTCAAATGTGTGTGAAATCTTATGGGACTTAACTGATAAGGTCATCAGTCCCTAAGCTTACACACTGCTTAACCTAAATTATCCTAAGGACAAACACACACACCCATGCCCGACGGAGGACTCGAACCTCCGCCGGGACCAGCCACACAGTCCATGACTGCAGCGCCTCAGACCGCTCGGCTAATCCCGCGCGGCTTTGGTAGTTCACGCGAGCCTGGCAACTATTTTTGTGGTCAGCCAGAAAGCGACGGAGAACATACAGATCTTTAGTTTCCAGTCCGCACGACCACATTCTGGTCCAGCCCACTGAAAGAAATGTTTCTATTCTCTTTCTATTTAGCGGGATCAGGACTGATTATAGAGGGTGTTACAAAAAGGTACGGCCAAACTTTCAGGAAACATTCCTCACACACAAATAAAGAAAAGATGTTATGATGACATGTGTCCGGAAACGCTTAATTTCCATGTCAGAGGTCATTTTAGTTTCGTCAGTATGCACTGTACTTCCTCGGTCCACCGCCAGTTGGCCCAATTGAAGGAAGGTAATGTTGACTTCGGTGCTTGTGTTGACATGCGACTCATTGCTCTACAGTACTAGCATCAAGCACATCAGTACGTACCATCAACAGGTTAGTGTTCATCACGAACATGGTTTTGCACTCAGTGCAATATTTACAAATGCGGAGTTGGCAGATGCCCAGTTTGATGTATGGATTAGCACGGGGCAATAGCCGTAGCGCGGTACGTTTCTATCGAGACAATTTCCAAAACGAAGGTGTCCCGACAGGAAGACGTTCGAAGCAATTGATCGGCGTCTTAAGGAACACGGAACATTCCAGCCTATGACTCGCGACTGGGGAAGACCTAGAACGACGAGGAAACCTGCAATGGCCGAGGCAATTCTTCGTGCAGTTGACGATAACCCTAATGTCAGCGTCAGAGAAGTTGCTGCTGTACAAGGTAACGTTGACCACGTCACCGTATGGAGGGTGCTACGGGAGAACCAGTTGTTTCCGTACCATGTACAGCGTGTGCAGGCACTATCAGCAGCTGATTGGCCTCCACGGGTACACTTCTGCGAATGGTTCATCCAACAATGTGTCAGTCCTCATTTCAGTGCAAATGTTCTCTTTACGGATGAGGCTTCATTCCAACGTGATCAAATTGAAAATTTTTCACAATCAACATGTGTGGGCTGACGAGAATCCGCAAGCAATTGTGCAATCACGTCATCAACACGGATTTTCTGTGAACGTTCGGGCAGGCATTGTTGGTGTGTCTTGATTGGGCCCCATGTTCTTCCACCTACGCTCAATGGAGCACGTTATCATGATTTCATACGGGATACTCTACCTGTGCAGCTAGAACATGTGCCTTTACAAGTACGACACAACATGTGATTTCTTGCACGATGGAGCTCCTGTACATTTCAGTCGAAGTGTTCGTATGCTTCTCAACAACAGATTCGGTGACCGATGGATTGGTAGAGGCGGACCAATTCCATGGCCTCCACGCTCTCCTGACCTCAACCCTCTTGACTTTCATTTATGGGGGCATTTGAAAGCTCTTGTCTACGCAACCCCGGTACCAAATGTAGAGACCCTTCCTGCTCGTATTGTGGACGGCTGTGATACAATACGCCATTCTCCAGGGCTGCATCAGCGCATCAGGGATTCCATGCGACAGAGGGTGGATGCATGTATCCTCGCTAACGGAGGACATTTTGAAGTCACGCTGGTACGTTCTGTTGCTGTGTGTTTCCATTCCATGATTAATGTGATTTGAAGAGAAGTAATAAAATGAGCTCTAACATGGAAAGTAAGCGTTTCCGGACACATGTCCACATAACATATTTTCTTTCTTTGTGTGTGAGGAATGTTTCCTGAAAGTTTGGCCGTACCTTTTTGTAACACCCTGTATATGAAGGTATAAAGTTCTAGTTCAAACATATATTCAGCAAAGTATTCTCGCGTCCGTCGGCCGTCGTAATTTAATATATTATTTACCACAAAAAGTTATTGGTGATGGTGATTGTTGCCGACTTACGTGGTGGACCTTAATAAAATGATATTTCATTTTATTTTGATTTACAATTAAATGCTTTTGTGAAGTTCTCTTTTTTATCAATATTAATCTTCGGTATAAATTATTTGTCACGTTAATGAACGTTAGAGTCACTGAATCTTAAAACATGAGCATATAAGTTGAACAATGGAATAAACTTTTCATATTAATTTCCTCGGCTAGTCAGTTCACTTTAAAGCAAAAAATCTTTAGTTATTAATTACAACTGCGGCCCACATACGCGTGAGAGTATTTTTTATTACCTCCGTTAATCATTGCATTATAATCGGAGTCCTGGCTCTGGCTCTCGGCTGTTGTACTGGCAATAAGAATCTTAAAGCTACGTATTTTCTGCAACGTCGGGCGGCTGTGGAGAAAAATGTATATTATGTTAATAGCGGGCGAGTTTTTCGCTTCCGCTAATTTTTTATAAGTTAATATCGCCACGTAATGGCGTCGTTGGCTGCATCGGCCGCTGCGATTGTTGCGCTGTAAATTACTCGAATGCAGGTTAATTCAAGGAAGGCGGACCTGAAATCGGGGTCACCTCTTACAAATTAAAAGTAAACAATAATATTAAATCAGTATATTATCTGCTTAATTAGTACAAATATGCTTACATTTGCCAGCACTCGCAAGATGTCCGTCTACACGCAACCAAGACAAGAGAAGAAATGAAGACGACTAAAAAATTAACAAAAGAGCGTATCTTGTCGTCTCTTTAGATCATTTTGTTTATTTCTTTGCACTCGA
The DNA here is from genome assembly GCF_023864275.1 of Schistocerca cancellata. Lineage (NCBI taxonomy): Eukaryota > Metazoa > Arthropoda > Insecta > Orthoptera > Acrididae > Schistocerca > Schistocerca cancellata. The sequence goes on from NC_064628.1 coordinate 196,879,877, forward strand.
AACTTACACAGAGAAATTATTATTTTACGGGTACATGAGAAAAATGTATATTATTCAATTTTTAAATGTCTCTTCTTTATAAATACTGTTTTTAAGTCTTTTCTTATTATTTCGATGGGGACACTACAATATCTCACGTAAAACACTTTGAAAGTCACTATGTTCAATTGACAGTAAATCTTTCTATTCTAATCAGCACAACTAGCAGTTCAGAGGCGACCTCTACTGTACGTTCTTACCAACTTGTCTACTAATACTCAAATAAATGTTCAAACTAAATGCTCGCTGCAGAAGCGGAAATAATAGTCACCACTTGCCACGCGGATTTGTAACTGTCACGGACGGCACACTATGTTACTTTAGCGAAATCTAAGCGATCCAGAACGGTGAACAGTCCTCGCGAGTTTACTATCCGTTATTACAGAAAATAAGCGTTTTGTCACAGTTCGTCTCTGACGTTATCCGAAGCAGAGCGCTATCTGACTTTTAACATACGTGGATCTTACAGTGGTTGAGTGCTAAGTAAACCTTTTTCCTGCCTCTCGGGCTGTATTTATGTAGGTATTGTAGAGGGCGGCCGAGAGAACATCTGTTGTCATCTAGCTTATGCACATGGCAGCAGCCTCTGAACGACCACTTTCTCGGACACATAACCTTTAATAACAAAGTTATGAGTTAATTCAGAATTTTCTTAATTTTTACACGTGTTTTGGAAAGTTGTCTGAAAGCTCCATAGGATCGCTTGAATAAAAACTTTGCCTTCTAGAATCTTTATAGTGGAACTAACAGTAGATCGTTACCTCTGAACCATACCTTTACTAGAACTTGTATTGGATGTTATTGCTGTTAAGGTTCTTCAATTTGGTATAGGTCTATTATTTAGTAGGTTTTATCATGTGCTGAAACTAAAATTTTCTATCATTAAAATTACAGGTACTTAATCTACTACAAATGGGTATATTTTAGTAACAACTTTTGTTTTGATTAAATTACACAAAAAACTATAAGAGGTAGCTTAACGTGGTCTCGTAGTTATGGTTTTTAGGGTGAACTTAAGCAAAAATGGGTATATTTTAGTAATAACTTTGCTTTTCATTAAATTACTCAAAAACTATAAGAGGTAGCTTAACGTGGTCTCTTAGTTATGGTTTTTAGGGTGAACTTAGGCAAAAAACCAATTTTTACGTTTCTAAGACCAATTTTTAGCGCCTTCCATTTTTCTTAAAAACGTGTATTCCGGTTTTAATTTTCATTCTTTTACTTTGAAACTTGCACCAGTTATTTACGATCTCCATTCCGTCCGAAATTCTGGCTTTCTAGCTTTATTATTTAGCGCCACTTATTTTTTTAATAAAACTGCACTTTTATGGAATTCTAATAAAGTCTGGGGAATGAAATAAAAACTTTTATGTTTGAGAATGATATTGTATATTAGATATGGCAAAGGGCTTGGAAGATCAACTGAAAGGAGTGGACAGTATTTGCGAAGATGTTATAAAATGAACATCAACAAAAAAATTACTGAAAGTAGAAGTCTTCCTATTAGTTTTGTCAAATAACTGACAACGGCAGAAACAAACAGTAAATAAAATTTAGAGACACATTTGAAGCAAGAGACTTTCACCACAAGAGAAATTTTTTAACGTAGAATACAAATGTAATACTTGGGTGAAAGTTTCTGAAAGTTTGTAGAATGAATCTTTCACTCTGCTACAAAAGTGTCGTCAAGCAGGCACTTCGATCGTTTCTAGGTAGTTCAGTCAGTAAGAACCCTGCCTGCGAAAGGCTAGCTGTTTTATAAGGAATTAGACGATGCAGTCATTTTGTTTCTAGATTTGTATATGGTACTGACGTTCAAATTCTCTATCAGCACCCTTTACTTTAGTTTCAAGTCGCTTCGTTAACGACGTACTCTTCATCTTCTGCAGAAGAGCTTTCACAGCAAATGACCTCAATGTTGGTACTACTTCCTTCCTTTCAGCTCAGCTTTTATCTAATTGGAGAAAAACTTATTTAGGATATATCACGAAAGCGCGATTTCACCTGTTGCAACACTACAGTGGTATAGCAATGCTTCTGTCACAGTAACAGAATATACTCATATAATGCAGTCATGTCGCGGCAACGACAAATATAACACTCGACTGAATTTCTGATTCCGTAAATTCAGTTAATGTTACCTCTTTTAACAGGATTGTAGCTCACCGTCAAAATGCTTCTAATGGAGTAAGCAGTCGGACTATGAACGTGTTTTCATAACGAAGTCTCGTATAAAATGGGGTGAATTGAACAATAAGGAGATTAGAACCAATGTTCCTCAAATAATAGCAACAATGCGTGGCAAGATGAACAAAGACGATCACCAATTGAAATCTAGCAGATAATTTTGGAACAAATATTGACAGTATTTACACACCAAGAATGAAAGAAAGAATGAAAGAAACTCTCTACTTCCAGAATGCAAAAGAAAAATGGAATCTGGCGAGAACCCACTACTATTCAACTATTTACTATTACTTGGCATTTGTCTGTTGATAAGCAAGACTAAAGCAATAAACTTTGTCACAGTAACGTGTGCTAACGGAGAAGGTATGTAATTCTTACGTCCTCGAATAAGCATCATTTGTATGATATCTAGCACAGTTTTTAGCATACACGAACACAGAATCTGTTATGGTGTATACTTGCACTCTTCACTAAACTCTTATCATACACCAGTATGCAGAATGTAGCCAATCTATTATTATGCGAAAGTTTCCCTGATTGTTAAAACTCACAGTGACTGACGCAAGGGGACTTCAAACTGTTTTCATGTATAAATGCACTTATAGTCAAACTTTCTCTATGTTCAAACGCATAAAAGTTCATCAAGACAGTATTTAAGGAAATTTGATTGATTAAATGTGTACTCTGTAAAAATTATGAAGGCCCTCAAACTATTATTCTCTGCTACCCACTCTTCAACAAGTGCTTTATTACAGATCAGCTTCTAAAATGTAGATACAATACACTGTGATAAAAGTTCACCGATTATAAACCTCCATAATATTTACAATGTGATGTAATGTGTGTATACGTATTCAACAAGAAAATGTAATACATAGTTGCCTCTCTTATCTGGTGACACAAGCCAAGAATGTAAAATGATTTTTCTGTGAGTTATTGTGAAAGATAATGTCTGAAATAGGTTTCGAAGTTGCAGGCCCAAACTATTACCGCTACTGAAATGAGTCTGTTCCGTCTCCACTAATTGCTTTTCCAGATAAGAACAAAATACATTAACACTTTAAATCAATTATGAATCCTACCTATCCCTGACATTTATCTTCACTTTAATATGAAAACATATCTGAGCGAGTGAAGGTTCGTAATGAACAAGCAATGCTTGAAGAAAATGTGTAACACCAATTCACATTTATTACTCAATAGACACTTGTACCTTCGATGTTCATCAGCCAAGGGAGGAAGCCAGGGCAGAAGTGGGTTTTTAATATGACCGCTCTAAGTTTTATAATAATTTTTAGCAACTAGCGAGTGGTACTAGAAGACGACAGCGATTCATATTGAGCACGACAACGATAGACTTAAAAAAAGATGAGGGCGTCATTATGTCACAAATATAATGCGCGAACATATTCAACAAATAAACGTAATACATAGTTACCTCTCTTACACAGATTTCCGCCACCTTAACTAGAGCAAAACATTAGGGTCACCACATTCGTACCCCATAGTACACCGCGCCCCGCGGTGACACTTCCCCGTGATGTGACTCTGACATGTCCGTCCCCAGTTTCCATCGTGTTAGGTGCTTTGATGGTGCGGAGACGTAGTTATTTCATAAACAATGCCAACTTGCGTTGTTTACAGTTACACTAATCGATCCGAGCGTTATCTTAAGTTTAAACGAATCACATTTCAATCGTAAGTGGAGCAATTCAGGCAATATTATCTTTTGTATACATGAATTATTGTTGCAGTTTTTATTTTTTTGTAGTGGTTTTATTTCTGTCATTTGACTTTAGATTTGCCTTACTTTACTCATTGTCCGTTCTTTCTCTTCTTTCCTGTGTTTTACATTGCCTTCTAAATAGCAAACGCACCGACATCCGGGCTACACTGTACCAACGGTCTCGTCCCCACACAACACATGGCAACGTAACCTCGCTGATTGTTGGGGCAGCCCCTAAATTCCTCTCACCGATGATTATTATTCATTGTCCACACGTCCTCCTCCTTTAAACAAAAGATTCTGTATAGAACAGCCGGAGACAGCGGTCATGTGTGCGGGATTTTCGTGTGTATGACTCTATGAATAAGCATGTGTGCTGCGGTTCCCGTCTGAAGAAGGCTTTGGCTAAAAACTTACGTGAATACTCTTTTCGTCGTGCCTGCCTTGTGCTCGGTGTGTGAGTAGCAATTTATCCGTTTCACAGTATAGTTGTTATCTCACGAAGTTTGTTGTAAATAATTCACTGCGCTTCAACAGGAACAATGATGTACATAATTACAACACCACAAGAAAAAAAATGACATTCGTTACACCACATTAAGGTTATCTGTAGCAGAAACAGGGGTTCACAACGCTGCAACTAAAAGTTTTGATCATTTACCAACTGATATGAAATGCCTGACACACAGGAAAGTAAAATCTGAAACTAAACTGAAAACATTTCTCTGTGATATCTCCTATTCTGCGGAAGATTATCCATTACTATAATGTGTAAATGGTGATGGGTAGGAATTACTGACTAACATCTGTCTGTATTTAATTAAGAAACGTAATAACCAATAAGTGATCAGCATGGAGGCATATCTATAAAAATATAGAGACATCTTTATATAATAATTAGTTCCATATCATTATGATTTATCGTGTACATGATACATGGAACATGAAACTGAGTAACTAACTATTGGCATATCACAAACCATGGTACAGACTTTGTAGCGAGTTAAGTATACACCACACAGTGTTCGAATTGTTCCATTTCATTTCGTAGAAGCTATATGTTATTCTCTCTAACTTAAAAAATACTATCACTAGCAGGATAGTTGTAAAAGCAGGCAGTGAGATGATAGAGCGCTAAGGGTGCATATTGCATCTACAGCAGGGTAAAGTAGGGCAGCTCGCCGCTGTAAGGTGCTGCCACCAGCCTGCGAAGTACACAGCCAATAATCTTTAACTGTGTTTTAAATATATATCTGTAAATAATGTTGTTTGTATTAATCTCTATATATTATTAAGTAGATCTTAGTATTGAAAGTATTATGAACCTGGGTAATTAAAGCTGTAACGACTCATGGCTTTAGGCTTAAGTTAAAATATAAAGGGACTTCCACGTAGAGAAACGTTGGGAGAAACGTTGTGACAGAAAGTTCCAGAACAGTTCTCTTTGTGAGTCAGAAGTATTGTGAAGTAGCGTGTGGTGCGATGCCCATGTACTGCATTGTGTGGTGATTAAAATGAGCGCAGTCGTTGTTAAACGGCCTCGGATGGACATTATTGCTACACTTAATTCTACAGTATTGAGCAGCTATTTGTCAACCAAGCAGAAATAGCAATGTTACTACGAGGATTAAAGGGAAGTCGTTGTTTGTTGTTAGGGAGGCAGACATTTCGTTGCAACATTAACCACTGTACTGGCCAAACATTACGATGGGAATTACGACTTGGTAGCCACTGTGTAAAAGCTGCTAAACCATCCATCGGCAGCAAAACCTTGTCAGAGGCTGTAACCCATTGCTCAACAGCACAAAAGGACTGAAATATTTATTCCTATGGTGAAGTTCAGTACATTCTATTTTTCATACTGACGGACATATTGTAAAAGTAATGATTCGTCGTCCTCTGGTACAAGGTAAGTAAGACAAGTTAAATGTTTAAAAGCAACAAGCTTTGTCACAGTGTTGTTATTTCAGTGTACGTTTAGTATGTCCTTTCACATACTGTGATATTTAACCAGCACCATTTTCAGATCAAGATCTGGTTATATGTAGGCCTATTATTAGTGGCTGCAGAAGAAAACGTAAATGTAACAGAGAACCGTGAATTGGACTGTATAATGGTTCGTATCCATTCAGATCGTAATGAAACACGAGAGTTGAGATCTTATTATTCATAGGTAAGTCAACAACCAAAATATACATCTTTGCCGTTTACATGGCACACGCGGCCACGACCTAAGGACAGCCACCTGGCCGACAGCCCATTCATAACTGCCAAATCTCTCACGCCGCGGCGAGTGTACTGTTGGGTGCCCTTGGAGGGGTGGCCCACTGACTGACCACTGTCCCTCATGTACACATACCTCAGAGAGGGCAGCACTGTCCAGAGACTCAGTCTCAGTCTCAGACTGGCCGCCAAAGAAATATTAATTTCTTTCCAACATAATACATGTAACACAAGTCCTGGTAAATCATAGAAAATAACACAAGTAAATACACGGGAGCAAGCTCAGGTTGGCTGTACCTAGATCTGGCTGAGGGACGCTTGTGATTGCGGTTCCAATCAGGAAATGACCTGGGATGAGGGCTTGGGGATCAGTAGGATCGCAAGACAGTGGTGTGAGAGGACGAGAGTTCAAGCAAGCCTCAATCTGGCAAGTCAGGGTTGTCAACTCTTCGAAAGTTGGACATTTGGTTCCCATCGTTTGCCGCAAGTGGTACTTGAAAGACTTCATTCTAGCTTATCATATTCCTCCAAAGTGTGGTGATGCAGGAGGAATGCCTTCTTCGCGCATATAACTTTTCACCTGTATCTGCTGATAATGACGGCTCACAGCAGCTTGTAACTCACGAAGTTCCCGACTAGCTCCAACGAAGTTTTTCCCATTGTTTCTGTACAGGTTTTGGCACCTACTCCGCCATGAAACAAACCTTCTGAGGGCCGACAGGAATGCTTCACTCGTCATCTTGCCAACTACCTCCAAATGCACTGCTCACGTAGCCAGGCACAAAAACAGGGCAACGTAGCACTTTTCCTTTAATTTGGACCTCTGTGAGTATATTTTCACATAGAGCGGTCCTGTGTAATCAACTCCACAATTGAAGAAAGGCGTTACAGCTTCTACACGTGGGTGTGGCAGGTGCGAGCACTGGTGCAGAACACACTGGATTGCATTTCCTCCAGTATCCAGTATTGCTTTCTGAGAGACGTAAACAGCAGTTGACACCCAGCATGGGAAAGATGACGATGTTCACTTTCCACTATCAGTCATGTGAGGTGATGGTTAGGTAGCAGTACGAGTTGATACTTCTACTCATATGATAGATCAACATTCTGTAGCCTGCCTCCAACCTGCAACAGTCTTATGTCATCGAGGATAGCATCCAGTGATTTGAGCTTCCTATTTTTATCCACTAGCTTTATGGTCTTCGAGTGGTAGATTTCCGTTGAGTATGTATCTTCTTGTCCTATCCTGACACACTGTAGCAAAGTGTACTGCAGTTCATTGCGAGACAATTCAGCGGTTACGCTCATTGTCTTTGCAGTATTGCAGTTAATAATGAAACTAAGACAGCATGCCATTATCTTCTGTAATCTTGACAACTTTGTGAATCGACAGATGATACCGTCTCGAATTGCTCTGCTGATGTGACAGAGGACTTCAGCCCTTTCTTCTGGCAGCTCCTGGGCTGCAAAATCACTAGCGGTGTCTATGACAGACCGTGAAGTGATGTCTTCCTTAAGTCAAGCTGGTCCTTCCCACGACAGGCTGTTTTTTGCGGGTCTGCAGGAGACACTCCTCGCGAAGTCAAATCAGCTGGGTTTCCAATTGTAGATACATGGTTCCACACCACAGCTGCTGTATTTTCCTGTATCTCAGCAACACAGTTCCCCACAAATGTCTGCCACCGCGTGGGTGGAGATACGATGGATGCGTCAGTCCACAAGTAGGTTCGTTCTACAGGGTGGTCAAAAAGTCAGTATAAATTTGAAAACTTAATAAATCACGGAATAATGTAAATAGAGAGGTAAAAATTGACACACACGCTTGGAATGACATGGGGTTTTATTAGAACAAAAAAAAAACAAAGTTCACAAAATGTCCGACAGATGGCGCTGGACAGCAAAACTGCTACCGTGACTGGTGAGAGGTACGCCGATATGTTACAGAATCGCATCATCCCCAGCCTGGCTGATAAACACCTGCTGGAATGTACGATGTTCATGCAGGATGGCGCTTCACCCCATATTGCTAGACGCGTGAAAGATCTCTTGCGCGCGTCGTTTGGTGATGATCGTGTGCTCAACCGCCACTTTCGTCATGTTTGGCCTCCAAGGTCCCCAGACCTCAGCCCTTGCGATTATTGGCTTTGGGGTTACCTGAAGTCGCAAGTGTATCGTGATCGACCGACATCTCTAGGGATGCTGAAAGACAACACCCGATGCCAATGCCTCACCATAACTCCGGACATGCTTTACAGTGCTGTTCACAACATTATTCCTCGACTACAGCTATTGTTGAGGAATGATGGTGGACAAATTGAACATTTCCTATAAAGAACATCATCTTTGCTTTGTCTTACTTTGTTATGCTAATTATTGCTATTCTGATCAGATGAAGCGCCATCTGTCGGGCATTTTTTGAACGTTTGTATTTTTTTGGTTCTAATAAAACCCCATGTCATTCCAAGCATGTGTGTCAATTTGTACCTCTCTATCTAAATTATTCCGTGATTTATTCAGTTTTCAAATTTATACTGACATTTTGATCACCCGGTATATCTATACACAGCGCGTGAACAACGTGCTTTAGTAGTCGCGACAGCAAGAGAGCACCACAGAGCTGTAGGCGAGGTAAGGACAACTTTTCCAATGGGGTTACTCGTGTTTTATGAGATTAAGAATTTGACACATGTGATTTCATGACGATTAGTTGATCGGTAATATATACAACAGCCGTAGACCTTCTCTGAAGCATCGCAGAATCCGTGCAGTTGAATGCTGACAAGTTTTTCTTCTGTAATGACTCTCCGATGAACACGAATATTATCTATCATACGAACCTTTCTGTATAGTGTCTGCCACATGCAATTAATTCAACTCTTGAGGCAAGGGCTTGTCCCATGTTAACTGAAGCTGCCACAGACATTGCAAAAAGGTTTTGAATGTGATAACAATGGGATTGATTAATCCCAGATGATCAAAAACGACGTGACAGCCAGTACAATTCGTTTTGTGAACCTGTAGACCTTACGTGCTGAGTTGACATTATTCACAATTTGGAACTGATCTGCAGCTGGGTGCCAAAGTAAACCTAAAGTTTTAATATCCTCGGCGTTGTCAAGCGGTAAGGGTACTTGTGCTTCTCTTAACTCTGAGGGGATATTTTCGAGGAATTCCACACTGTTACTGGACCACTTCCGTAATGAGAAACGACCTTTCTACAAAAGCTTCGTAAGATATTGCTGGACCTTGATTGCAGCCTCTACTGTATCGCAACCTGAGATACAATCGTCCACATAGAAGTCATTAGCAAGAATGGTTTCTGCCTTGTTACATCTGCCCCCTTCATGAGCTAACTGTAACAGACATCGTACCGCAAGGAAAGGTGCACAGGCAATTTCGTATGTGACTGTCTTTAACTGATATTCCTGCAGTGATGCAGATCTGTCACTTCTTCACAGTATTCGTTGGTACGCGCGATCTTCATCCGCTACCAGAACTTGTCGATACATCTTCTCTATGTTAGCTGTGAAGGCAATGCGATGCATGCGGAAGCGTAATATTATGGAGCACACATCTTGTTGAATCGTTGGTCCGACCATCAACAAACTATTTATCTACAAATTAGAGCTCGTTTTGGCCGAATAATCAAAAACTACTCGTGTTTTGGTAGTCGAGCTGGCTTCCTTAAAGACTGGATGGTGTGGCACGTAGTATGAAATGGCAGCAGGTGTAGCTACTGGTTCGATTTGTCCTAAGTCTTCATACTCCCTCATAAACTGTGTGTAGCTTTCTTCAAGCTTCGGGTGTCTCACCTGTTTCTGTTCAATCTGAGAGAAGCGTTTTGCTGCAATGTTGAAAGATTCGCCTAATTTATTTAACTCTTCGCGTGTCGGAAGATGGACAACGAATCTGCTTGTGGAATCTTTCGTTGTGTGTTGCACGAACTGTACTTCACATTGTTCCTTTCCTTTCGTCATTAGAGCATGATTTAATTCTTTTATCTCCAGAATTTCTTCAAGAGTGTTTGAACATCTGTGTTCGTTTTTACAAAGCACGACACGACGGCCGCCGTGAGGAAATGTTGTGCTCTACTGGTTGATACTGACCAGATGTGACCCGACCTAGTTCTGTCTCTTGAAGCACAGGATGATCAGTTCCTACGGAGATAGTCCTTGATTTGTGAACGTATGGACAAAATTCTGCTCCTAGTAACACGTCGATTTTTCCAGGTGACCAAAAAACTCTGGATCAGCGAGTTGTACATTTGGTTAGTGCCAAGTACTGGGATCAATTATTTGTTCAGGCAAGGTGTCAGTTATCTTTGGCAAAACTAAACATTCGATAGATGACATAAAATTGCTTACACCGGAACTCACTAGTATAGAGACACGGTGTTTTGTTTCTGGGCCGGTTGCACCTATTCCTTGAATCGGTACTCTGCTGTGCCACCTTTGAAGTCTGAGGCGTTCTGCGCATGTTTCCGAAATGAAGCATGACTGCGACCCAGAATCTAATAGAGCACGACAAGTCTGCCATTTTCCATTGATATCTTGCAACTTTATTCTCACTGTCGCAAGGAGTACTCGTTTGCCCGGACTGATGTTCAATGAACAACAGCTCGATGTAGTTGACCGACGTTTGCCATTGTGTTCGTCTTACGTATCACCTGTACACTCCTTCCTTGCTGCATCTAGTGTCCGTTGTGATTCTGCATGTAATAACATGTGGTGTCGTTTACCACAGGTATGGCAGGTAATGGAGTTGCATTGAGAAGCCCTGAGACCATTCTTCAGACAGTTGTAGCACAAGTTGTTGCGCATCACAACAGCCTTGCTTTCACTACATGTGGCATGTTTGAAATTGCTGCACTAGTGCAGCGCGTGAGGCTGGTAGTACACGACACATGCAGTACCTGTAGCAACGTAAGGCTCTTTCGAATGTCCAAACTGTTTGGTGTTTGGCGTATTCTGATGTTTATTAACAGTTGTGCCGTGACGTTGTAGTGTTATAGTCTTGGCTGTTTCTAAAGATTTACATTTATTCTCGAGAAAGGTACAAGTTTCTTCAAATGTTGGAAAGCTACTCGAAATCAGACTGGCTTCAAACTCGGTTCTTATAGAACGTTCAATCCTTTCTATAAGGAGCTGTGATGTAATTATGTCTTGCAAAGAGACATCTTGCTGCAATGCCATCAGCGCATGCACATTGCTTAAAGCTTCGTTCAGTAGTGCACGAAGTTCACTTGAACATGGCTTTGTCATTGCCGGTAGCGCTAGCAGTTTCTTTAAGTGTATTGATGCAATCAGTCGAGGATTATTGTATTTGTTACACACAAAATCAACGGCTATGTTAAAGTTAGTGGGCAACGGCCTTCCCGCAGTGGGTACACCGGTTCCCGTGAGGTCACCGAAGTTAAGCGCTGTCGGGAGTGGTCGGCACTTGGATGGGTGACCATCCAGGCCGCCATGCGCTGTTGCCATTTTTCGGAGTGCACTCAGCCTCATGATGCCAATTGAGGAGCTACTCGACCGAATAGTAGCGGCTTCGGTCAAGAATACCATCATAACGACCGGGAGAGCGGTGTGCTGATCCCACGCCCCTCCTACCCTCATCCTCCACTGAGGATGACACGGCGGTCGTATGGTACCGGTAGGGCTCTCGTGGCCTCAAGACGGAATGTGTGTCTATCTTAAAGTTAGTATTAGTCACAGGGAGATGGGCAGTTACATTGTCTGCTACACCTGTTAGTGAATTCAGCAAATGATGGTACTTGGCAATTTCCTCTAGTTCCCCATTGTTTATGACGAGATTCACAAATGTGTCGTGAAAATGCCGGAATGGCGTTACATCACTGTTAAATGATAGCAGTTTTATGATGGGCAGCTGGATGCTGAAGGCAGACTCAGCATCTGACGAAACCTTGTCAACTGCGTTTGTGTGATTCATCTGAATCGCTCTCATTTGTTTCGAAACCTCGAAGACGATATTTTCGGAAGTTTCTCTGTCCCTAGCCTGACTCTTCAAACAATTAGAGCTGTGACTACCCGCGTATTCATACTTCTCCACGATCTTTGGCAACTGTTGTAGCCTGACAGTAATATCCAAAGTGTCCGATTTGCCTGTTACATCGAATTCGTTTGCAAACTTTAACAACCGTGTGAGGCTTGCTTTCGTCACCGAGCGTGTGGTTACAAGCATCTTTCTTAATACTTCGTCCATCATGGAAAGATAGCGGTGTCAGGCAACAGCACAAGCAGCAGTTACAATGAGTGGGAATTACAGGAAGCAGGATAGCCAGACCAGGTACTTACTTTTCAGATGCGTCGTCTCGACGCTGCAAGCTGCGTCTCCGTGCTGCTCCGTCGACACTCGTCGCTGCCGATTGATGGCTGTAGCTACACGTTACTTCGTCGAATCCATCACAGTCCGGCCCGGAAGACCAAAATGTTAGCGTCGGCAGACGTAAACGTAAATGTACTGAAGGACCATAAAGTGAAGAGGACTGTATAATGGTTCGTATCAATTCAGACTGCAATGAAACACGAGAGTTGAGACAATCAATTATTATTCATAGGTAAGTCAACAATCTAAATATACATCTTTGCCGTTTACATGGCGCGCACGGCTACGAGCTAAGGACAGCCGCTAGACCGACAGCCCATTCACCACTGCCAAGTCTCTCCCTCGCCGCGGCGAGTGTACCATTCGGTGCCCTTGAAGGGGTGGTCCACTGTCCCTCACGTACAAATGCCCCCAGAGAGGGCAGCACTGTCCAGAGTCTGTCAAATGTAACAACCGAACACCTATACAAAGTGCTTAAAATTGTTATTGACATATTAAGCAAAGCATCAGATTGTGTGCAAAGTACAGGCTATTTTATTACACTGACAAGCATAATAAAAGCAGCGGCAGAAGAAAACAACGAAAGGTACTGTGCACATTTTAATCACTACCAAGAAGATTATTACTGTGGTGCTCAGAATATGTGATTTTACTGATTCATGGCGTGTGACAAAATAAAGTTGTCTTTCAACAAAAGCGGAGGAAAGTATTTTTGTTACGCTACATTGAATCGCTATCAGTTAAAAAATTCTCACGTTGCAAATTATCAGGAAACAGCGTAAAAACTAATTTTCGGTCAGTGGTCAATTCTGTGTAAAGATAATGTTAAAGAAAGATGTTTAGTAGTTACAAAAATCACAAATAACACCACCACAGTTGCTATGCATATTCAATGCTTAGCAGGATCTTTTCGCTCAAAATTTCAGTGTTCTTATACATAAAAGTGTCGCAAGTTTAAAATAGATTTATTCTGTACTGATGAAAGTGTCTTTTGCTACGGTAACGAAAGTAATGCATGTGTAGGATGCATATTGTACATATGCAGTGTATGTCACTATTTCGAAGTGGTTATGACTTGTATTGTATGCTCTCGTACCCCTTTGTTTGCTTGTCAGGTTACTATAACGGTTCCAGTTATTCAAAATTAAAGATTGTGTGATAAGAGATTAGCTCTGCAGTGCTTAGAGCGATTAGTGAAATCGGAGCTGTGGTCTTACAGCATGCGTGAGTCTGCTCATTATAATTACGAGTACAGTTGCCAACCACGGTCATTTATAGGCGAAAACTGATCCATATGAGGAAAGAACTGGGTGGCGCACAGCAGCTTCTCGTACGCATTCAAAAAAATAAAAAAAGTTAGAAATTGCCTTGCTGACACTGTGTTATTCATGTAAGCTTTATAATTTTTAGCATTTATAGCAGCTTTTGCGCGCAAACGACAGAAATAATGAACAAGAAAGAATCGTCAACACTAGTTGGCTTATGTTCTGGGATACTTAAAATGGCGGCAGGCTCCGTCTACTCTGACTTCAAAAATGGTTCAAAGGGCTCTGAGCCCTATGGGACTTAACATCTGAAGTCATCAGTCCCCTAGAACTTAGAACTACTTAAACTTAACTAACCTAAGGACATCACACACATCCATGCCCGAGGCAGGATTCAAACCTGCGACCGTTGCGGTCACGCGGTTTCAGACTGAAGCGCCTACAACCGCTCGGCCAACCTGGCCGGCCACTCTGGCTTCAAAACAACGTACGCATTAAGTCTGTAGCGCTACCTCCCTTCTTTTTTTTATCTTCAAGGCGAGCCTTGAGCAGCCGCTGGTGAAGTATCAGTGCAGCGGTAGTGCAGCAGCAGTGCAGTAACGAGTCGCATATTAAGCTTTCATATTTGTTTTGTGGTTTGATTCTTAATTTTCTTCCGAGTGTTTGTGCGCTAGCAAATTTAATTACGTAAAATCCTTGCGTATTCTCGTATTTGAGAGGAGTTATATTGCTTATTGATAGCTGTAACGTATAAATTCGCGGAGTCGTTAGTCAGTTGTTTGTTTTGGACAGCCAGTGCTTTCTGTTTATTTCGTAGAGTCAGTTAGCAGCAGACAGAGGCCAGTGCAGTTTCATCTGTGCTTGCAGAGTGACGTGTGCGAGCAGCAGTAGCAGAAACTAATCGTATATTCAGTTTTTCATGTTAGTTCCGCAGGTTTAATTCAAATTACTTTGTGTGTTTGTGTGCTTGCGTGGTGAAATTTTTCGGATCTTTGCGTATTTTCAATTAGAAAGGGGTAGTATCAAATCGTAATAACGGTAGCGTGTAACATCGCGTATGCGGTTGTCATTTGTACTAAGACAGGGGTAGGATCGCATTGTAATATCTGTATAGTGGCGTAGTCGTGGTCATTGCTTAGTTCGTAAATAATTATATTAACAGAATCTTCCGTCTGTTCTTGGTAGAACAACATTATAATAAATTTGTAAAACAAAAAGCAAACTGGTGCTTTTCATTTATCGTAAGTAATTGTTCATACGTCATAGCTCAATCTGGCGCTGGTGACGCAACTGTGCAGTCGCATATTGCTGTTTTACGTCCAGATACTCTATACGTCCAGATATTAGCAGTAGGATGGATAGAGTGTGTGCGTGCTGTGTGCGGGCGCAGGAGGAACTGGCCGCAATTCGCGAGCAGCTGAGCGTGCTGTTGGCCACGGTCAGCCGCCTTCAGGCTGTTGCCTCGAGGTGCAGCGACGGCGGAGGGTCTGGCGCGTCGATTGGGACACCCCAGGTGTCGCTTGCTGCGTCCGCATACTCAGCCGCCGAGGCACCTTCTAGTGTACCCGCGCGTTGGGCCCGCCCTCACCTCAGAGTTAGTGGCGGACTGCAACGCGTTCGCGTCGCTCGAGGCGGAGGGCCAATGTGAAGGCTGGCCGGCTGGCCTCGCCCGTTCATCCTGTCAGTGGTCAGGTGGCCGCTCCTTCAGTAGGGCCTGAGCAGGTACACGGGGGCTAAGGCTTGCTGCTTATTGGGAGCTCCAACGTTAGGCGGGTGATGGAGCCCCTTGGAAATAGCGTACAGGGCTGGATAGAATTCCAACGTGCTCCCGGTTTGTCTGCTGGGAGACCTCATCCAAGATGTGAAGGCGGCCTTGCTTGCGGCTATCGAGCGTACGGGGTGCAGTCGTCTGCAAGCAGTTGCTCACGTCGGCACCAATGATGCCTGTCGCTTGGGTTCTGAGGCGATCCTCAGTTCGCACAGGCGGCTGGCGGATATGGTGAAGACCGCTGGTCTCGCACGCGTGGTGCAAACAGAGCTCTCTATTTGCAGCATCGTTCCCAAAGTGGATCGGGGTCCTTCGGTTTGGAGCCGAGTGGAGGGTCTCAACCAGAGGCTTCGTCGACTCTGTGACGGTCTTGGCAGCAGATTTCTAGATTTGCGCTATTGGGTGGGGAATTGGAGGACGCCCCTAGATAGGTCATGGGTGCACTACACAAAGGAAGCGGCTACTCGGGTAGCATTGTGGCGTGCACATAGGGTTTTTTTAGGCCAGGCAGTAGTGTGAGGTGTCCTGATGAACACTCACCAGTCGTCGTGCAGGCAGGGAAATCAGGACGCGCTCAGTGTAAAGACACTTCAGCTGTCAAGATATTAGCAGTAAATTTTCAGTGTGTTCGTGATAATGTTCCTGAATTTACTGCCCTCCAGGAAGCGTGTGGCGCGCAAATTATTCTTGGGACTGAGACCTGGCTGAACCCTGAGATAGGAAGTTCTGAAATATTTAGTGAGGGTTGGAAAGTGTATCGGAAAGACATATTAGACACCGTAGGAGGTGGTGTCTTCATTGCAATTGAGAAAAGTATTGTGTCTACTGATGTCGAAGTACAGTGTCATTGTGAAGTTATCTGGACACGTTTAACAGGGCTAGGAGAAATAAAGTTAATTGTTGGGTGTTATTACTGACCACCAGGTTCCACCGTGACAGTTATAGAATCATTCAAAGGGAGTCTACACTCCGTATCGCAGAAGTACACGGATCATGCTATATTAGTCGGAGGCGACTTCAACCTACCTAGTATAGACTGGGACGTCTATGGATTCATTACAGGTGGTACAGACAAGCCGTCGTGTGAATTACTTTTGAAAACATTATCTGAAAACTGTCTTGAGCAGCTAAATCGACAGCCAACGCGTAGTGGAAATATTTTAGATCTGGTAGCCACGAGCAGACCAGACCTCATCGATGGTGTCAGTGTTGAGACAGGGAATAGTGATCAGGATGTTGTCATTACGACTATGGTTACGAAAGTTGAAAAGTCCATCAAAAAGGCTAGGAGAGTTTTCTTACTAGAAAGGGCAGATAAGCAGTTGTTAGCATCCCACTTAGTAAATGAATCGACTTCATTTACCTCCGGTACGATGGACGTGGAAGAATTATGGGCAAATTTTAAACACATTGTAAATCACGCATTGGACAAATATGTGCCGAAAAAGTGGGTTACGGACGGAAAAGACCCACCGTGGTTTAACAGCGCAATTCGCAGAATGCTCAGGAAGCAAAGACAGCTGCACTCGCGGTACAAGAAAGATCGGGAGAATGAGGACAGGCAAAATTTAGTAGAGATTCGTGCATCTGTAAAAAGAGCGATGCGCGAAGCATACAACCACTACCATCGTCATACCTTAGCAAAATATCTTGCTGAAAACCCAAGGAAATTCTGGTCTTACGTAAAATCGGTAAGCGGGTCGAAGGCCTCCGTCCAGTCACTCACTGATCATTCTGGCGTGGCAACGGAAGACAGAAAAACGAAAGCTGAAATTTTAAATTTAGTAACTGAGAAATCTTTCACGCAGGAGGATCGTACAAACATACAGATTCCCTTATGGAGGATATAGTGATAGACATCCCTGGGGTTGTGAAGCAGCTGAATGGGTTGAAAATAAATAAATCGCCAGGTCCTGATGGCATTCCAATTCGGTTTTACGGAGAGTACTCTACTGAATTGGCTCCTTACTTAGCTTGCATTTATCGCGAACCTCTTGCCCAACGTAAAGTCCCGAGCGACTGGAAAAAAAGCGCAGGTGACGCCTGTATATAAGAAGGGTAGAAGGACAGATCCTCAGAATTACAGACCAATATCCTTAACATCGGTTTGTTGCAGGATTCTCGAACATATTCTCAGTTCGAATATAGTGAATTTCCTTGAGGCAGAGAAGTTGCTGTCCATGCATCAGCACGGCTTTAGAAAGCATCAATCCTGCGGAACGCAACTCGCCCTTTTATCACATTATATCTTGCGAACCATGGATGAAGGGTCTCAGACGGATGCCATATTCCTTGACTTTCGGAAAGCGTTTGACTCGGTGCCCCATTGCAGACTCCTAACTAAGGTACGAGAATATGGGATTGGTTCCCAAATATGAGTGTGGCTCGAAGACTTCTTAAGTAATAGAACCCAGTACGTTGTCCTCGATGGTGAGTGTTCATCGGAGGTGAGGGTAACATCTGGAGTGCCCCAGGGAAGTGTGGTAGGTCCGCTGTTGTCTTCTATCTGCATAAATGATCTTTTGGATAGGGTGGATAGCAATGTGCGGCCGTTTGCTGATGATGCTGGGGTGTATGGGAAGGTGTCGTCGTTGAGTGACTGTAGGAGGATACAAGATGACTTGGACAGGATTTGTGATTGGTGTAAAGAATGGCAGATAACTCTAAATATAGGTGAATGTAAATTAATGCAGATGATTAGGAAAAAGAATCCTGTAATGTTTGAATACTCCATTAGTAGTGTAGCGCTTGACACAGTCACGTCGATTAAATATTTGGGCATAACATTGCAGAGCGATATGAAGTGGGGCAAGCATGTAATGGCAGTTGTGGGGAAGGCGGATAGTCGTCTTCGGTTCATTGGTAGAATTTTGGGAAGATGTAGTTAAACTGTAAAGGAGATCGCTTATAAAACACTAATACGACCTATTCTTGAGTACTGTTCGAGCGTTTGGGATCCCTATCAGGTCGGATTGAGGGAGGACATAGAAGCAATTCAGAGGCGGACTGCTAGATTTGTTACTGGTAGGTTTGATCATCACGCGAGTGTTACGGAAATGCTTCAGGAACTCGTTTGGGAGTCTCTGGAGGAAAGGAGACGTTATTTTCGTGAATCGCTACTGAGGAAATTTAGAGAACCAGCATTTGAGGCTGACTGCAGTACAATTTTACTGCCGCCAACTTCTATTTCGCGGAAAGACCACACAGATAAGATAAGAGAGATTAGGGCTCGTACAGAGGCATATAGGCAATCATTTTTCCCTCGTTCTGTTTGGGAGTGGAACAGGGAGAGAAGATGCTTGTTATGGGACGAGGTACCCTCCGCCACGTACCGTATGGTGGATTCCGGAGAATGTATGTAGATGTAGATGTAGACCAATGTAAAATTACATAACCACTGACAAAGATAAAACATGTAGCGAATTACTGGAATTACCAAAGAGATAGAATACAATTCAACACCTTGGCAATAGTGAAGCAAACTGAACAAGCTTGCATCATGTTTTCAGAAGTCAAAAGACATGGTATGTGAGAGTGCATAAGGAAGTTACGAAACTGCAGCTGTTATCGTTTATTAACAATATTAACCTCTGAGTATAGCGTACTAACACTTTACATACACCGTCTTCTGACATTGTCGGTAGCTTTCATCTAAATTCTGTAACATTAGACAGAAACTAGCAGAGCATTTACAACTAAAAGGTACGGTCTGTAAAATTTAGTTTAGGATCCAGTTCCCTTTGTTTTAGTATACCCTTTCCTATAGAAACCTTTCGAAGAATAACAGTCATTTCAGTGACAAACATAATACAGACAGAGTACGTTAGTTTCGATTGTACTTGTCATTCATTTCAAGTTCAAAGCAAAAGCAGTGTTACACAGCGCAGGGAGATACCACCCCAATACAGTAGGTATAGCAAGATCTAAACCACACAGGCGCTTGAATATACAAGGAAGTTTTTGGCTGTTGTTTTTATTGTTGTTGTTGTGGTCTTCAGCCTGAAGATACAACTCTTCATGCTACTCTGTCCTGCCAAGCCTCTTCATCTCCGAGTAACTACTGCATACTACATCCTCCTGAATCTGCTTACTGTACTGAACTCTTGGTCTCACTCTAAGATTTTAACCAACTCCCCTTCCACGTTCCCCTACAGTACTAAATTGCTGATCCCTTAATGTCTCAGAATGTGTCAGTAGGGGGACAAGGTTCGTTCTGGACCATTTGGTTAGTGTTGATTGCCTACATCATGGGGCAGGTATGCACACAGGGGCAAACCTATTGTTCTCCTTTGATTGAAAGGTCATCAACCTATTGTTATCCTTTGACTGACAGGTGCTTAACCTATTGTTCTGCTAAAAAGATCCTTCCTATTGATTAACAGGTCCTTTAGATATTGTTCCCCCACCCCATCCCCTTCCCTCCATCCCTTAGGAAACCTCCCTCCCTCACTGTTAAAATTACACTTTCAGGTCTGAGTTATTGGAGTATCCCCTCACATTCTAGTCAATTTGATTAACTACTTACTTAAATTGATCAATTAATTAATCTCTCCCCCTCTGATAAGATCATCCCAAAATGGTTCAAATGGCTCTGAGCACTATGGGACTCAACATCTTAGGTCATAAGTCCCCTAGAACTTAGAACTACTTAAACCTAACTAACCTAAGGACATCACACACACCCATGCCCGAGGCAGGATTCGAACCTGCGACCGTAGCAGTCCTGCGGTTCCGGACTGCAGCGCCAGAACCGCTAGACCACCGCGGCCGGCTAAGATCATCCCCTCCACCTTCACCGCCCCACCCCCAGAAAATGGCAGTAAGTTTAAATTCCAGCTGGACAATGCAACACACCTGGGCTACCTCCACCAACCTAAGAAAATGGTGTGAAAGCAGGTCATTTGGGTCATCTGCACTAACCTAAGTCGTCCAACCGCCACCTTTTCCTGGGAATTGGCAGAAAAAGGGCTCAGCCTGTGCTGGGCTGCTGGATAGGATGGACGTAAATCTTTATTTTGCAGATAGTCTTTATTTAAACAATTTGATGCAGTAGCTTCACCCAGTGTGTTCACCATGAGGTCCGGAGTCCAACTGACCTAGTACACAGTCATGCCACCAGAGGGCGCTGTTGTCCCCTCTGTGACGTAATCCAAGATGGCGGTCTGGAGGGGGAAATGGCGGGAAAAGGACTCAGCCTGTACTGAGCCGCTGGAGAGAGGAAGGAGTGAACTTTATTTATTTTTTGAACAGTTTATTTAGGGATGGATTTCATGTAGTTTATTTATTACACTGATACAAAACACTCACTCTGACATGCTTGGGGTCACAATACACAGTCTAAAGACCGGCAAACTACTCGTAAATTATCTAAATAATGCAGTACACTGATGTACAGACACGAAAATAACTCGTAAATCGTCAAAATAATGTACGTATAATGCTGTGCAAAATCGCTTACTAATTGTAAACTGTCAAATAATGCACTGAACAACCTACAGAACTGCAAACTACTCGTAAATCACCGAAATAATACAGTTCACTGATGTGGAGATACGCTCACTAATTATAGACTGTCGAAATAATGCATACAGTTTATTTAGGGACGGATTTCACGTAGTTTATTTATTACACTGACACAAAACACTCACCATGGCGTGCTTGAGGTCGCAGTAAATAGTGTAAAGACATGCAAACTACTCGTAAATCATTGAAAAATGCAGCACACTGATGTGCAGAGTCGCAGACATCTCGTAAATTGTCAAAACAATGCATGTAAAAGGCTCTGCAAACACACGTGCTAATCGTCAACTGTCGAAATCATGCATTGTACAGCCTGCAAACCCGTTCACAAAATAATCCAACAGACACGAAAACAGCTCATAAATTCTCCAAATACAGGGTGATTCAAAAAGAATACCACAACTTTAGGAATTTAAAACTGCAACGACAAAAGGCAGAGCTAAGCACAATCTGTCGGCGAATTAAGGGAGCTATAAAGTTTCATTTAGTTGTACATTTGTTCGCTTGAGGCGCTGTTGACTAGGCGTCAGCGTCAGTTGATGCTAAGATGGCGACCGCTCAACAGAGAGCTTTTTGTGTTATTGAGTACGGCAGAAGTGAATCGACGACAGTTGTTCAGCGTGCATTTCGAACGAAGTATGGTGTTAAACCTCCTGATAGGTGGTGTATTAAACGTTGGTATAAACAGTTTACAGAGAATGGGTGTTTGTGCAAAGGGAAAAGTTCTGGACGGCCGAGAACGAGTGATGAAAATGTAGCACGCATCCAACAAGCATTCCCTCAGCTCGAACAAGAAGCACAACAATTCATTTTTCAGCAGGATGGAGCGCCACCACATAGGCACTTATCTGTCCGTAACTACCTGAACGTCAACTACCCGAGGCGATGGATCGGCCGCCAGGCAGCCCGTGACAGAGCACTTCATCACTGGCCTCCAAGAAGCCCTGATCTTACCCCCTGCGATTTTTTCTTATGGGGGTATGTTAAGGATATGGTGTTTCGGCCACCTCTCCCAGCCACCATTGATGATTTGAAACGAGAAATAACAGCAGCTATCCAAACTGTTACGCCTGATATGCTACAGAGAGTGTGGAACGAGTTGGAGTATCGGGTTGATATTGCTCGAGTGTCTGGGGGGGGGGGGCATATTGTACATCTCTGAACTTGTTTTTGAGTGAAAAAAAACCTTTTTAAATACTCTTTGTAATGATGTATAACAGAAGGTTATATTATGTTTCTTTCATTAAATACACATTTTTAAAGTTGTGGTATTCTTTTTGAATCACCCTGTATAATGCATGTGTCACACTATGAAAACACACTGACAGCACGTAAATAGCTGAAAATAATGCGGTGCACAAACACTTATTGCACGTAAAAAATGCTTTTGAACTACCGTCAACTGCAAAGTATCAGCAAACTGCCCCCCTACAGAACTCCAAGGTGCACACGCTGCGTGGCGCGCTCACACCAGTCCCATACGCAAGATGCCTCTGGACAGCACACACGTGTTTACCGCTGGTGGCACGATACCTCTCTAAATGTGGATTCTGATGTCACAGGTAGCGCTACAGAAATCTGTTCCAATGCTTTTTAGAATAGCACAGGGTGCACTGTTCCTAGCGATCCTAACAGGACATGCAAGCCGCATCTAGCCGTGCATGCGATTACCTCTCCAGCCTGGCTGACTCATCGCTGCGAAATTTTCATGTGGCAACTCACCGTCTAAAGGGTTCTCAATGTTATACTGACGTCACTTGTCTATGTTAATAAGACCCAAGTCGACCTCTCGGTAATTGGTTAAGTGCTGCAGAAAGAGTTTACATCACTTTTGTAGGAGCTTTCATGATGTTTCAGCTTGTCTGCATGGAAATACCTGTCTTAACAGAACCTGTTTACGAAAATAGCCCAGAATAACGCCGAATGCATTTCTCCTGATCGTTGTAACATGGCTTCCCATCCATCACGTGTTACCCTTCCTGGAAATCGTGACATCCTGCTTTCAACATATGTGTCAGAAACGCAAACGCTCTCACAGGTATGTAGAGGCTCTTATGCACACTATGCATACATGCTGTGAACATGTTTGCATAGTGTTACACATGCATTATCTTTATTCGCTTTAAGAGCTGTTTTTATGTCTGTTGCATTATTTTGTGATCAGATGTGTGGGCTGTGCAATGCATGATTTCGACAGTTGACAATTAGCAAGCGTGTTTGCAGCGCCTTTTACATGCACTATTTTGACAATTTATGAGATGTTTGCGTCTCTGCACATCAGTGTACTGCGTTATTTCGGTGATTTACGAGTAGTTTGCAGGTCTTTAGACTATTTACTGCGTACTCAAGCACGCCAGGGTAAGTGTTTTGTATCAATGTAATAAATAAACTACGTGAAATCCGTCCCTAAATAAATTGTATGCATTAATTAGATAGTTTATAATTAGTGAGTGTGTCTGCACATCAGTGATCTACATTATTTCGGTGATTTATGAGTAGTTTGCAATTCTGTTGGCTGTTCAGTGCATTATTTCGACAGTTTACAATTAGCAAGAGTCTTTGCAGAGCAATATACATGCATTATTTTGACAATTTACGAGTTGTTTGCTTTTCTGTACATCATTGTACTGCCTTATTTAGATAATTTACGAGAAGTCTGCTGGTCTGTAGGCTGTGTATTGTGATCCCAAGTATGTCAGTGCGAGTGTTTTGTATCAGTGTAATAAATAAACTACATGAAATCCATCCCTAACCGAACTGTTCCAAAAATAAATGAAGTACACTCCTTCCTCACTCCAGCAGCCCAGAACAGGCTGAGTCCTTTTTCCGCCATTTCCACCCAGACCACCATCTTGGATTATGTCACAGAAGGGATGACAGCGCCCTCTCGTGCCAGTACTGTGTACTAGGTCAGTTTGATTCTGGGCCTCGTGTTGAACACACTGGATGGAGCTTCTGCCTCAAATTGTTTGAATAAAGACTGCCTGAAAAATAAAGACTTAAGTCCATCCTATCCAGCAGCCCAACACAGGCTGTGTCTTTTTCCCACCAATTCCTAGGAAGAGGTGGCAGTCGGACGACTTAGGTTAGTGGAGAGGGCCCAAGTGACCTATTTTCACACCTTTTCTTAGGTGAGTGCAGGTGGTGTGATGCATTGTCCTGCTGGAATTTGATCTTACTCCATTTTCTGTGGGTAGGGGGGGAGAGGGGAGGGGGTTTTCTAGAGGGGGAGAGGTTAATTACAGTTTAATTAAGTAGTGAATCAAACTGATAAGAGTGGGAGGGGGTATTCCAGTAACTCAGACCTGAAAGTGTACCTGTAGCAGTGAGAGAGGTAGGTTTCCTGAGTGGGGGGAGGAGGGGGAGTGGGCAGGGGAATAATACATTACGGACCTGTCAATCAAAAGGAAGAATCCTATTAGCAGAACAAAATCAAAGGAGAACAATAGGATTGCCCCTGAGTGCATACCTGCCCCTGATGTATGCAACCTGCACTAATAAAATATGCTAGAACGAAGCTGAGGAGGCCCCCCCCCCTCTTGCATCCTACTGCCTGATCCCTTCTTCTTCTCTGGTTCTGCCACAAATTTCTTTTCTTCCCAATTCTACTCAGTACTTCCTCATTAGTTACATAATCTACCCACCTAACCCTTTCACAGCGCATTTACTCTCAGTGGCTCCCGCCCTGTGCGCATTATTTTCACCCGGTGCATATATATACGACTGTAGCAGTCTACCGTTATTATTGAGATAAAAATTGTCGGTATAAATCGTTTCCTTTTTTTTAAATCTTTCTTCAGAAAGTCTTATTTTGTTCAACAAAGGTACAAAGCATATTATATTAGTAATACTTCAAGGTGGGATATCTTTCGAATCAAAAAGTCAAACATAAAGGCACATTACATTTTACACTAATGTATCTTGTGTCACTTCGTTTATCATGTTTTGCACATACAATACACCTTCTCTGGGCGGCCTTCTTCTTTGAAGTTCCTGGAATTAGCGAGACAAAGTGACGCTCGGTTAGGCGTAAGGGATTGTCGCCATCAACCGATCTCCTTCCACGACGTCCCTCTGTTTGCGGTTGGTGGTGAATCTCTAGGATCTCCTTGATAAGTTTCTGTTGAAAATCAGATACTGAAATATTTCGTCCCGTTTGAGTTTTATATAATGCATGTGCATTGAGCAGAGACAGATCCACCAAATGAAAAAAAAAAACTTTTTTATACCATTTTACAGTTTTTCGTACACATTCTACTGAACTTAGCATCATGTCGCTCCTGTCGACGGCCCCCATATTTTCAGTGTAGTTTACAATGCAAGCTGGTTTTGTTTTTGGTTCATCCGTGGTTCTGTCAATTTTATCAGTCGCTGTAATTTCGCTTGTATGAAGTGTTGAAAGCATCCTCTCTTCCCGCTTGTCCTGCCACTTCAGAGCAAGACGTTTATCTGTTGACATAAACTCGATCTCAGCTTTTCTAAGTTTTTTTGATAAAGCAGGCATGCCTTTGCTGTTTGTTCTCACAGTTCCACAGGCATCAGTCACTCTGTCATGCAAATAAGAAAATAGCGTTGAGCTAGTGTACCAATTGTCAACAAATAATGTGTGACCTTTACCAATGTAACGTTCAAGTAAAGTGAGAACAATGCTTCCAGGTATTCCAACATTTACACCAAAGTCAGTTTCTTTTTTTATGTCTGTTGCTGCACCTACATAAATAATAAAGTCAAGAATATAACCAGTTTCACAATCACATAACACAAAAAATTTTACACCAAATCTGTGGCGTTTGGAAGGAATGTACTGCTTGAAGAAGACACGAACTTTGAAGAGAACTAAACTTTCGTCAATGAACAAATTTTTAAAAGGATAGAAAGCACCTGGAAATACTTTTCTTAAGTGATCCACAATTCGACGTAATTTCCAGATTTTTGTCATCTCCAGGGTCATTACTGTTATCAGCAAAATGTAACATTCTAAGTAACAGAAGATATCTATCTCTCGGCATAATTTGCGCAAACATTGGAGTAGACAGTAACTGATAATTGGTCTAATAACTGTTTATTTCATTCTTTCTCACTTGAGCCATCAGAAAATTTGCAGCAAGGAAACAGTAAACTTTGTCACTGTTTGTGTTTTTCCAACGTTGCAGTCTTGATTTTTCACTGTCATCATTGCAAAGGTGTTCATAATATAAATTACATTGTTCAGCTATGTAGCTCACAATTTCTTGGCTAAAAAAAAAAAACTTGGAAGCAGTCGTATACAGTACATAAATCATCTAAATTGACGATTTTGCAACCGGAACCACTGTTATCGAAATCATACACTTTAGGGTCCACATCAGAGTCTATCTAAAACCAACTGTTTTGTGTCTCTTAGGAGATCTTTCGGGCATACGCTCAGGCTCTTCTTCGGAATCGGAGAAAGAATCGATGATAACATCAAAATCTGGATCTGCATTTACCGGCTCAACGTTGTTGGTTCACAAATATTTTTTATATTTGTGGTAACAGATTTATCTGCCAGCTCGTCGTCGTCATTATCTGTCCACCCATAATCAGGTGGATTGGGCATGACGATGTCCTCGTCGTCACTTTGGTTTAGAATACTCAGCAGCTCATCGTCTGTAAACGGGCGGTAACGTCGCGTCATTTTATTCGGTAACGCGGAAACGGCCGCACACAAACTAGGTAATATGGCGATACGAATGAACTCAGCAGAAAGAGAATACAGCATTCAGTAATCGTTCAGGTATTTCCTAGTATTCTAACAATTAAACTGCATACTTGCGCAACAATTACCTCCGACTCGCTGGCCCGATTGTGGGCGTTATACGTAACTATACGACTGTAGCAGGGAACCGCTGTAAGTATTTTTTATAGCAGATAGTATATATACGTCTGGAGCACTGAAACGATTAGCGTATATTTACGTCTGGAGCAGTGAAAGGGCTAATCTTCAGCATTATTCTGTAACACCACATTTCAAAACTTCTGTTTTCTTCTTATCTAAGCTGTTTGTCATCCATGTTTCACTTCCATACATGGCTACACCATATACAAATACGTTCAGAAAAGGCTTCATGACACTGAAGTTTAATACTCGATATTAACAAATTTATCTTCAGCAGAAATGCTTTTCATACCGTTTTCAGTCTACATTTTCTATTATCTCTCATTCGGCCATCATCAGTTATTTTGCTGCCCCAATAACAGACCTCATCTACTGCTTTCAGTGTCTCATTTCCTAATCTAATTCCCTCAAGCTCACCTGATTTAATTCGATTACATTCCATTGTCCTCTTTTTGCCTTTGTTGATGTTCATTCTACATAATCCTTTCAAGACATTGTCCATTCCATTCATCTGCTCTTACAAGTCCTTTGTTGTCACTGACAGAATTACAATGTTATCAGCAAACATGAAAATTTCTATTTCTTCTCTGTATACTTTAATTACTCCAAATTTTCCTTAGACTATCTTTACTGCTTGCTCAATGTGCAGACTAAATAACATCAGGGATAGCTACAACCCCATCTTACTCGCTTCTCAACCACTGATTCGGTAATTTCACACCTGTCAGCACCTGATTTCTTTGGAATTGTAGTTACTATATTCATCTTGAAGTCTGAGTGTATTTCGCCTGTGTCATACATCTTGCTCACCAGATGGAAGACTTCTGTCAAGGCTGACTCTTCCAATGCTATCAGCAGTTCTAATGGAATGTTGTCTACGACTGGGGAATTGTTTGGCTTAGCACTTTCAGTGCTCTGCCACAGTCCTCATGGAGCATCTTATCTTCTGTCTCATCTTCATCTACGTCCTCTTTCATTTCTATAATACTGGTCTGCAGTACATCTCCCTTGTACAGACGCTCTATATATTCGTTCCACATTTCAGCTTTCACTTCTTTGCTTAGGACTAGTCTCTAGCTGAGCTCTTGATATTTGTGCAGGTGGTTCTCTTTTCTTCAGAGGTCTCTTTAATTTTCATGTAGGTAGCATCATTCTTTCTCCTAGTTATACATGCTTCTAAATCCTTACATTTGTCATCTAGCCATTCCTGCTTAGCTATTTTACAATTCCTGTCAAACTCATTTTTAGACGTTTGTATTCCCTTTCACCTGCTTCAATTGCTACATTTATTTCTACTAGCACTGTCTTTTTACCTACAGATTCTCTGCTAACTACTCTATTTCCTCTCTCAAAGCTATCCGTTCTTATTCTGCTGTATTCCTTTCCTGTATTCTTGTAAATCGTTCCCTAATGATCCAATCTGAACTCTCAACAACTTCTGGTTCTTTTCGTTTCTCCAGCTTCCATCTCCCTATATTGTATCCTTTTTGCGATTTCTTCAGTTTTAATCTGCACTTCAAAACCAATAAATTATGATCAGAGTCCACATCTGCCCTTGAAAATTTCTTGCAATTTAAAATCTGATTTCAGAATATCTGTATTACAATTATACAGTCAATCAGAAACCCTCCATTGTCTCTAAGTGTCTTCTACATATATAATCTGCTGTCATGTTTCTTAAACCAAGCGTTAGCGATGATTAAATTAAGCTCTGTGCAAAAATCTACCGTGTGGCTTCCTCTTTCATCCCTTTTTCCCAGTCCATATTCAAATACTGTCTTTCCTTTTCTTCATTCTCCTACTACCTAATTCCAGTCCCCCATGACTATTAAATTTTCGTCTCCCTCACTATCTGAATAATTTCTTTTATCTCATCATACATTTCTTGAATCTATTCATCATCAGTACAGCTAGTTGACATATAAACTTGTACTGTTATGGCGGATGTGGACTTCGAGTCTATCTTGGCTACAACAATGCGTTCACTATGATGTGCGTAGTAGCTTATCCACATTCCTATTGTCTTATTCATTATTAAATCTACTCCTGCATTATGCATACTTGATTTTGTGTTTATAAACCTGTATTCATCTGAACAGAAGTCCTGTCCTTCCTGGCACCGAACTTCACTAATTTCCACTACATCTAACTTCAACCTACTTTAACCTACCCATTTCTGTTCTTAAATTTTCTAATCTACCTATCCGATTAAGGGATCTGACATTCCATGCTCTGATCTGTGGAACGCCAGTTTTGTTTCCTTTGATAAAGGCATTCTCCTGAGTAGTCCCCTTGTGGAGATCCAAATGGGAGACTATTTTTACCTCCAGAAGATTTTGCCCAAGAGAATACCATCATCATTTATCCATGCAGTAGAGCTGCGCCCTTGGAAAAAATTACAGCTTTAGTTTTCCCTTACTTTCAGCCGTTCAAAGTACTAGCACAACAAAACCATTTTGGTTGATGTTACAGGGCCAAATCAATCAGTTGTACAAACTGTTTCCCTTGCAACTACTGGAAAGGCTGCTTCCCCTCTTCAGGAACCACACGTTTGTCTGTCGTCTCCACAAATACCCCTCCATTGTGGTTGCAGCTGCGGTACGGCTATCTGCTTTGCCGAAGCAGTCAAGCCTCCCCACTAACGGCAAAGTCCTTGCTTCAGGTATTGGTTGATCGTAAGTTTGTTAAAATAACAGCCAATATATTACCTTATTTTTCTCATGAATCAGATTACTCTGCTTAGATATAGTTACATATAGAGTCAAATTTTGTATAAAGTTGCATAGTAGCCCCCCTAACATTTTTTGCAGTTTATTTATGATATATACAGGATGTATCATAATTAATGGAGTAAACGCATACAGTTGGAAGTACATGATACTAGAAAAAAAAGGTCTCAGTAAACATAGGGTCGAAAATGCATACCTTAAGAGGTACGATACTGTGAAACAAATCTCTTCTACTGCGAGCTCTTTGCTTTCCATATTTTGGGAATTGGCAGTATGGACGGAAACAAGAAAAAATTCCAGTAAACATGTATTCTAAAATGCATAGTTAAGAGCTATGAGCACTTTTTCATCTTCGCTTCTCTGAAACATAACTATTCTAATGAACAAATGTTTCTAACTTTTATGGTACGCATTTTAGAGCACTTGTTTACTGTACATTTTTTCTTGTTTTGGTCCATACTGCCACTTCTCAAAATAAGGAAAGCAAAGAGCTTGCAGTAGAAGAGATTTGTTTCACAGTATCGAAGATGAAAAATTGCTCGTAGCTCTTAACGTATGCATTTTCGACCCTATGTATACTGCGACGTTTTTGCTTGTAGTATCGTGTTATTTCAACTGTATGAGTTTACGCCATTAATTATGATACACCCTCTATACAAAACTGCATAAAACACTTGAAGACTTGCCTATTACCCAATATATGTTTTCTTAATTTACCGTGCAGTTTTAGTTTTTAAGATGAAAAGTACAATAAAAATGATAAAGTGCAGGTAAATAAGGGGCAGGCGTAAACATAAGGCTTGGATACA
Organism: Schistocerca cancellata; assembly: GCF_023864275.1. Lineage (NCBI taxonomy): Eukaryota > Metazoa > Arthropoda > Insecta > Orthoptera > Acrididae > Schistocerca > Schistocerca cancellata. The sequence continues at coordinate 196,910,342 of NC_064628.1, forward strand.
GGTCAGTCTCACCACAATCCAGATTTCAGGGTGGTGTGGGATTGGGAGGGCGGGGGGGGGGGGGGGGGGGGTCCAGTACTGCACTTCAACATTATGCCCATCCTTCAAAATTTTCATTTCTAAGATCCAGTATGAGATTAATTTACACTTTGCACTTTATACCTTAACTACACGATCATCAGACGTTATAGTTTAAATTATGTAACTACCTGTTGCGAATCCAAACTATGGAAAACTACTATCCACGTATAAAATCATTCCAAGATTGAGTCACAGAGTAATTTGAGTTTCATACTTTTCAAATAAAGTGTTGCTATTATAAATTGAAGTTATGATTTACTACAAGCAACTATCTGTTCAAAAGTAATTACAGACGTTTCCGCCTGTAATCCACACTTTGTAGTGTGAAAGCATATTTCATTTAGTTTCCAGAAAGCAACAACTACAGTTATTGGAGTAATGCCAATTGCGACTGTCAGAAACAGAATCTTACAGAAAAGACACAATCGACTATAGTTTCCAAGCAGCACCTAAGTTTCCAGTCACAATAAAAGCTTATGATCTTATGCTCTTGACGTTCCGGAAATGTTACAAAGTATAATGCAGGCCTTTGTTAGCATATCCATCGTCACAAAATTCTCGAAACATCCTATGTTTAGAAGAACTTGGATGAAACGAGCTTTAACAAATACGTTACAGTACAAAAAACGTATCACAGCTACAAAACACTATATGTAGAAATATTTATAACAATCTGGTGTGGCGATTGCACACTCTAATCTTGTATACCACTAACACAACCAGTCTGTAGTTGCAACACTTCTTTAACGATTACACATACACATGAATTCATCAGCAGTAATAATCAATTAACAACACTTCCATATGAAGGCCCTATCCACAATTAGTATTTACAATATTACCCATCACACTTGTGACAACGGCCCCTTTACGTACCGGTAACCACAATCAAAATAGTAGATGAAATAGATAACCAAATGTTTACAATGTCGGCTATCTTCTATTCCATTCAGTTTTACAGTTACTGAAAAGGTATAATTAAGTTGATGCTATCTGACCCGTGGGTACTATTAATTGCTCTGTTTACACTTAGCATTCCACTACACTCAACATCCGAAAGCTTCTAAATTTTATGTAAGCTTAAGGCAAAATTTAAATTTGATGAATATGTGATGAACGCGAGCAAACGTTAATCTATTACCATTTCACAGACACACCATCCAAAGGGTGAATTTACACTCAACTTTGGGCAGTAGAAAATCTTCTGCCTAAAATAAGCCTCTCGTTGAATGGAGAGAAATCGCGCGTTAACGGGGTCTGGACGGCCCTAAGTTCAAATCCTGAGATTCCCGTCCCACTGCAAGCTCGTAGGGCGTGGTTTGCTCGCGTCGACCACTATACAAGTTACTGAAAACAGGAAAACATGAACGGCAGACACACTGTAATATATACAAGTTACACAAATATATATATATATATATATATATATATATATATATATATATATATATATATATATATATATATATATATATATAAAAGCAATACCTTAATATAAACACATTACAAGTTAACCAATGAACAGACAAGATAATCTGTCTTTGCTGAACGTCTGACACCACATAAATCAAACGTGTAGTACCTAACGTGACAATCAACCTTCAGGTAGGTATTTGAAATTGCAATAGAAAACTAATGTCACTTCAATAGGTCGCTAATGCAATAAGCATGGCCCCTATGACCACAGACCAAAATACACACGGCCTCTATCCGACCATAAAACACAATGTGACCTATATTTATCATGGCCACTTGCCTTCTATATACCCAAGAAATTATTAAGAAACAACAGCCACCACTAATTCGTAAAACCAGAAAATTCTAAATCTATAACTAAATTAAGAAATGACGTTCAAGTGAACCAGCTACCTTCAGCGCGCCACTAAGCACCAAATCCATACTTACAAATGCGAGGCGCTATTTCTAGCCACTTTAGTAACATAATTTCATGGCCGTTCCAGAACATAACTCTCCTCGTTACCACTGCAGTGAATGTTTTGCTGGCCAGTAGCACGAGCAACTGCAACAGTCAACAGTCCTTAAGTACACAATAATATTCGTTATACACTCCTGGAAATGGAAAAAAGAACACATTGACACCGGTGTGTCAGACCCACCATACTTGCTCCGGACACTGCGAGAGGGCTGTACAAGCAATGATCACACGCACGGCACAGCGGACACACCAGGAACCTAGGTGTTGGCCGTCGAATGGCGCTAGCTGCGCAGCATTTGTGCACCGCCGCCGTCAGTGTCAGCCAGTTTGCCGTGGCATACGGAGCTCCATCGCAGTCTTTAACACTGGTAGCATGCCGCGACAGCGCGGACGTGAACCGTATGCGCAGTTGACGGACTTTGAGCGAGGGCGTATAGTGGGCATGCGGGAGGCCGGGTGGACGTACCGCCGAATTGCTCAACACGTGGGGCGTGAGGTCTCCACAGTACATCGATGTTATCGCCAGTGGTCGGCGGAAGGTGCACGTGCCCGTCGACCTGGGACCGGACCGCAGCGACGCACGGACGCACGCCAAGACCGTAGGATCCTACGCAGTGCCGTAGGGGACCGCACCGCCACTTCCCAGCAAATTAGGGACACTGTTGCTCCTGGGGTATCGGCGAGGACCATTCGTAACCGTCTCCATGAAGCTGGGCTACGGTCCCGCACACCGTTAGGCCGTCTTCCGCTCACGCCCCAACATCGTGCAGCCCGCCTCCAGTGGTGTCGCGACAGGCGTGAATGGAGGGACGAATGGAGACGTGTCGTCTTCAGCGATGAGAGTCGCTTCTGCCTTGGTGCCAATGATGGTCGTATGCGTGTTTGGCGCCGTGCAGGTGAGCGCCACAATCAGGACTGCATACGACCGAGGCACACAGGGCCAACACCCGGCATCATGGTGTGGGGAGCGATCTCCTACACTGGCCGTACACCACTGGTGATCGTCGAGGGGACACTGAATAGTGCACGGTACATCCAAACCGTCATCGAACCCATCGTTCTACCATTCCTAGACCGGCAAGGGAACTTGCTGTTCCAACAGGACAATGCACGTCCGCATGTATCCCGTGCCACCCAACGTGCTCTAGAAGGTGTAAGTCAATTACCCTGGCCAGCAAGATCTCCGGATCTGTCCCCCATTGAGCATGTTTGGGACTGGATGAAGCGTCGTCTCACGCGGTCTGCACGTCCAGCACGAACGCTGGTCCAACTGAGGCGCCAGGTGGAAATGGCATGGCAAGCCGTTCCACAGGACTACATCCAGCATCTCTACGATCGTCTCCATGGGAGAATAGCAGCCTGCATTGCTGCGAAAGGTGGATATACACTGTACTAGTGCCGACATTGTGCATGCTCTGTTGCCTGTGTCTATGTGCCTGTGGTTCTGTCAGTGTGATCATGTGATTTATCTGACCTCAGGAATGTGTCAAAAAAGTTTCCCCTTCCTGGGACAATGAATTCACGGTGTTCTTATTTCAATTTCCAGGAGTGTATATATATAGAAGGAGGATCCCACGACGAAAGCTTGGCGATTAATTTTTTCTTCTTCATGTGAAATTCACACACCATCCATCCACATAGCTCTCGAGGTATTAGCAAATCCTGGTCGCCACTGGCCAGCCGTGTCAATACAACTTTAATACTTTCCGGCAGCGGCCCATGCTTCTTCGTTGCTCCAACTCAACTGGTCCTCACGGCAAACGGCCGTGCCACGTGACATGGTGTCGCCAACTGCCCACAACGACAACATCGAAAGCACGTCACGTCACAGACTGAGTCGGCTCATGCGCGGACCCACTCTCCTCGACCTGCGCACTCGCGCCACCATAAATTGCCTGCCTCAAAGACGCAAAGAGAACAACGCAGAGGGACAACGATCAAAGATGGAAGTAAGAATCGATATCGCCTGGTGCCAGAAACCCACTGGCTCACAATCTACGATCTTTTTTCTAGCAATGTACGTACATTTTTACTCTGAGCACATGGCAGGCACGATTCGGAAAAGAAACTCAGCTACTGTGTAGCTTACAAAATCATACACCAACTCTCTAACTTTCTACAGCGTGGCACCCCTGGGAGGGCTGAATAATGTGCCATAGCCTCTTTATGTATTCTCTATCTCTTTGGGAATTACTCTCCGCTAAACTAAAGTAAGGAAGGCCCTTAATTGATACAGCACACAACCTACTTTGCCAAACACTTTTCGCGTCGTAATTTGTACAACGAAACAAAATACATTCAGTATTACTTCTTTCTCATCTTGACGAACACTCAGAAAAGTTTGTGGATTAGGAATCGAATCTGGATATAGGTGAAGTGATGCAGGTCGGTGATGTATAAATGAGACACACCTTCTGATTCACACTTATATCGATAAATGGGTCACAGGTTACTGGTTCATGCAAAATGTTATATAACTAATCCAAGACATTGCCTGCATTGCAGTCGAAGAGTTGAGCTGCTCTGACGACAGTACTATGCAGAACAAGATAACCGTGGCTCTTCCTATAATATAGTCTGCACAATCTCTTCGTGGCTACGTAATTGTAAATCAGAGCATGTCACTATATGTCACGAACAAACATTCGACGTCCATTTAATATGTTGTGGCTATAATTTCGCCTCGCTCTTCTCTCCAGTAACTCAACATCGATTGGTGGTCACAGATAGTCTTGTCCTTGTTCTAGTATTGGCGCAATCCGCCTTCCATGCATGAAGGGACATCCCTCCATCTTTCCCTGACATTTGCAATTGTAAACGCTCAAAACCTGAGCCAGCAAAGTGGTTAAGTTCAGTTGTTTTACATTGTTGATGATGACGATGATCGTAAATTAGTTGGGTTCATTGTTCGCACTCTGTCATCTGTCCGATAGCTTGAGCCCGTAGCGCGGTAAGTTCTGGTGTAGTACTTTGCTGATGATAACGATGCAGCCATATTTGACTGAGAGCGCCTACAGCGCTCTGAGACATTCATAATTTTCTCTTAGACATTCATAACCATTCTTTTTTCTTGATTCTGTTAATCTTAAGCTGGTATTCAGCATTCATTTGCAATCGAACCAGTTTGCGAGAGAGTCGATTTTTCTGCTACCGAGAACCTTTGTATCAAGGTGTATTGTTAAAGGCCGCCATTACATAAATTCTTATCTTCGGACGGTTCAAGTCATAATATTGTTTAAAGAATTAATTACTTGTAAACATCCGTAATAGGAAAGTATTGCCTAGGAAATATAGCGGCACGTTTATTTACAGATTTTCAACGACTCCTTACTTTCGCATGAGCAGCATTACAGTGTTGCTTATGTCAGACGGAATTAATGTGAACTAATTTGGTCGGCGAGCCTGCTCACGGTCACGATCATTAAAAGAGGTAAATTATTTTCTTTTCTTGAGTTACGAAAGTTTATAGCACTACCAATCACTCCTCATTAAGATACTGTTATCGCACAAGGATGGACTCCGGCGGATCTAATACGAGAAGCATAAAGACTATCTATCGTTTCACTGTCGTCAAGATGTGACGTTTCAACGGATAGACTTCCACCATATTCTCCAGCACGCGGAACATCGACTCTACCTTACTGCTCTACTCGAACTATAGACACGCCGTTAATCGTACTATCACTTCACTTGAAATAAGTCTTCACAAGACGTTCTTAATTCTATGAAATATAGTTTCAAGTTTTGCGCAAAGAACTTATTAAGCTTTATTAATCAGAGATAGAATAGTTAATTTGCAGTTAACTCAAACACTCCAAGATATTTAAATTTAATTCAAAATACTAAGCAGATTCTTTTTGTGACAATAAAGCTGACTACCTAGTTAACAGGACCTAATCGATGTTTAAAAATTTGTTTCATGATCTGATGGCATTTGCAGCTGTGAAGTAGCAGCCATCCAGAGCTTCGCACAGGCTCGCTGGTTCTCTACTGAAATACGTGTAGTAGTTACAGCATTTCATTTCTTCCCTATTCAGTTGTATCATCAGTTATAGATTACAGACATTTGTGTTATTCATCTTGTTTTTCAGGTATTACACTTGTAGAAAGCAAAGTGATTATATTAAGTGTGCACATATTAAGAATTTTATCAATGTTGAAGACATTGCCAATTAGTTCTTGGATTTTTCTATGTTATAGTCAAGACCAGAGTACATTACAGAATTTCCGTAGAACAACAATCAAACGATCAACCTATTAATGATCCGCGGCAACGGAAGAGGCAACAGTTCCAACCCATAGTGTAGCTTCTCGGAAATTTTGAAACAATTAATGATTTCAGCATCTCAGCAGTCTAATATACCTACTGAAGTAGAGAATATGTGTACTGAGGTAGAGACTACCGCAGTTTAGTAAGAGACTGTTGCATCTCAGCAGAAGGAAACCACGAAAGCTCGGGCCGAATTATCTACTAAAGTCTCCGCAGTAGCTAAATAACTGATATTTCTGTTGAGATTACACAGCTCCGGGAAGGACAGGAGCTTTTCTCCGCTTGGTTATACCAGATAGATCATGAGATTCAAAATATTAGTAAGTGAAAGGAAAATGCACAGACTACTGTGAACCAGCTTAATGTGATAGTTTCTGATTGCTCATCAGGCTGTGAATGCTTAATAGTAACGAAGTTTGATGACCACAAAGCACAATTTTCTAGGAAAAGAGAGGACAGGACAACAAGGAAGGAACAGCATGTCCTTCATTGAGCAGATACGGCAATAAAAGGAGCTATATGTTCAAATGTGTGCGAAATCTTATGGGACTTAACTGCTAAGGTCATCAGTCCCTAAGCTTACACACTACTTAACCTAAATTATCCTAAGGACAAACACACACATCCATGCCCGAGGGAGGACTCGAACCTCCGCCGGGACCAGCCGCACAGTCCATGACTGCAGCGCCCTAGACCGCTCGGCTACAACCACGCGATGAAAGCAGCTATAGAGTGTTTATCGTTAGATAAATTATCCTCCACTGGACAAGTCCAGAGAGAAGTTACTGACTTAAAGCATCAGTTCCGCTCAGTGAAGAACGAAGATTTCATAATCCACTGAGAATTTTTCTCGTGACAGAGACGAATTCCGGGAGGCGTTAAAAGACGGTCAGGCTGCATCCGTCAGGACAGATGTACTACAGACCTTGAGCACCGAAACAGCTTATGGCAATACACAGGTATCCAATGCATTCTGTGAAAGCAATCCGAAGTCGACACAAGGTGTCTTGATACCTAACAGCTTATCCACCAAAACGTTAATGGAGGAAAAATTCGTCGAAACAAGCAATTACAACCGTTTTCGTCTGACAGAAATTCAACTGGTCCAGTGGTTCTTACAGGAGGTTTTCTCGGAATTTTGCCGAGTATCTGGACAGACTTACAAAAGAGAAGAAATGACTCAGATATACTGAAGGAACTAGATCAGTCTGGGCCACCAAGATGATTACAGATACTAAATTTCAAAAAGCATGTCTCTCAAATATTGATCTCAGAGGGTCCAGAAAAGATGGCGGAAACAGGTTTTTAACCTAGAGCCCTGTTCATTTAAGAATGGTAGCCTTTTTTAGACTTTCAAAGTGTATTAACAGAGCAAAGTACTGGGAGTAGCCAATAACTCACGTAGACGTCTTAAGAATTCCGAAACGAAAGCTAAGTTGCTCATTGAGTTCAAAGATACTATATAGTATCTTTGATCTCAATGAGGAACTTAGGTTTCAGAATTCTTATATATATATATATATATATATATATATATATATATATGAGCAATGCGCTGCTAGTGTTCATGCCGTTTATTGCTTGTCTTCTTGTCCTTATGATACTGTCGCCTCGTTTCTTGTTCGATTCACTAGCGTCACTAAGTTGCTGGTTTGCTTGCCCGTGAATGGCACTGTTCTACTATCTCTGGATCGACCGCTAGTATTTCTGGATCGTCCTCTGTCAGAGCTCAGTTGGGACGTAGTGCCAGTGAGGTCCGGACAGCCAGTATTCGCCGACCGCTTGTGACACACATGCACTCTCTGCCGGAAGGAGACTGGAGTGGGACGTAGGTCGGTTCCTTCCTTGTGCAGAGATGTCGGATGGCCAATGGGCAAGTGTTACCTCTCCATGGTTGGGTCGCGCCAGTGTCTCCGGGTCATCATGCGGCTGAAGGAGTCGACATGTAACTCCAGTGAGGTCTGGACAGCCAGTACTCGCCCGACCGCTGGCGACACACATGCACTGTCCGATGGAAAGGGGACTTGAGTGGGGACGACCGTTGGTTGGTCGTTCAGTTGGTCGTCTCATCGCGCTACTTGTATTTGGTCTTTTGACCGCTTCTGGGCCCCTTCAATGGGTCATCTTGTGAGACTTGGGTCGGTTCCTTCCAGGTGCAGGGATGTCGGGTGACCAATGGGCCGGTGTTCCCTTTGCATGGTTGGGTCCGAGCCAGTGTCTCTGGGTGTAGTGTGTCCGAGTTGAGTCGGGACGGAGCAGCAGTGAAATAGGGGCAGCCATGACTCCCCCGATCGTTGCCGACACACATGACTTGGGTGTGAACGACCTTGGTTGGTTGTTCGGTCGGTCGTCTCATCGGACGACGTGTATTTGGTCACCGACCGCTTCTGGGTTCAAAAATAGTTCAAATGGCTCTGAACACTGTGGGACTTAACATCTGAGGCCATTAGTCCAATAGAACTTACAAGGGGAGGCACGACGTTTGGAACGCAGATTTACTGCAAACTTCGTACACTCATAGTACTCCACGAGGACAACAAAATGAGTAAGCAGCAGCGCATACTTCTCAAGCGTTATTGAGAAAATCGCAAGATAATTTTGGTCGTCAAATATGTACCTGTGCGTGGCCGTTACAACCATCAAGCGGCGGCAGCTCAGTGGTCAGTCGGCTTTTCAGCCGTGATACCGTGCGGACGGGCTCGGCGCGCCGGGCAGCGCTCCGCAGGTGTTATTGTTTACCCGCTAGCGCACGGTTGAATCGTTGTGTTGCCTTATAGTACCGGTGCCGACCCGCCATGGCGTTCTCATATAGACAACCTACAATCAAACTAACGTTCAACGCATCGTTCACGAGACCGAAGGCCCATGAAATTGAACGGTTTCTTCGAGATATCATGCACATAGAACTGCAAGAACTAACAGGCATTCATTTGTCTATTGTATCCAGCACAGTGTACCTCGAACTGATTGACGAAGGGGCCTGCGACAGATTACTCCAATGATCTGCAAACAGCTTTCGCTTCTGTCACTCAGACTGTAATGTGAGCGTGGTAGGAGTTGATCATGCTGGTCTGGGGGTGTGTACCATGCGCATCTTTGAACTACTTTTCGAAGTTCCTGCCAACCTTGTCGTTGATGCGCTGCAGTCACACGGCACAGTTCTGAGCCACAGAAAGGAGAAATGGAACACATTCGAAACGTACCCCGTCCTTAATGGGGTACGAAAAGTGCGCATAGAACTTAAGAAGCACGTTACAGCATATGTTTTCGTTGGTGGCTGCCGCGCAATTGTTATATATGATGGCTAACCGAGGACCTGCTCGGGCTGCGGCCATAAGGGCCATGTTAGAAATGAGTGCCTGAAGCGCCGCCTCGTTCAGGTGCCCCGCAATGAACTTCCCCAACGATCCACGATGACCTCACTCCCACTAACGTATGTGGAGGCGGCACGACATGATGTGATGATGATCAAAACCTGCTACATTCTCAAGCCGCTGCGAGCTGCGTTGGAGAGTCAGCGCCATCGACCACGCCGCAGCCATACGGTGCAGAGGTTCCTACAGCCTCTGCCCACTGCAGCGTCGTGGGTACCCAGCCGCCGTCACTGTCGGGATCGGACACTGGGATTCCTGGTGACCGAGACCATGTCGAGCCCCACCCTCCAGTGGATGTCGAATCTCAGACCCGCAAGCAAAAATCACCCAACCAACACAAGAAGAGTTGATTATCAGTTGAAGAGCGGGACAGGGATGTGAAGCCGGTGGAAGACATCGACTTCGTTGACTCGTCCACAGTTGCAACGGACTCCAGTGGCATCATTCACCAGAAGGCGCCTGAAATACACGGAACACTCTCCTACATCTGGTGGCCCAGAAAACGAGGTGCATTGCGTCGACTACCAAAATGTGGGCTCCTGTGAAAGCGACCAGCCACTACTGACATCATAATCCTCTCTTGGTGATTGGGCTGACGATATGGAGGCCGATGATGCACAGCGGACATCGATATCTCCACCAGAGCCCATGGCTGACATTGAGCCCGGAGGGCTCTGCCAGTCAGGGACTCATACGGCACAGTAATGCACAGCATGCGGCAGGATGGCTGTGTGGTGTGCGAGATCACTGTGGGCTTGCACCAGCACACTGCCTTCGCCACTTGATATGTCTCAGTCATACCGTGTGGGAACAGTCAATGTCAATGGTGTTCACTCCACTGTAAAGACCCGCATGTTACACGACATGATCAGAGCGGCAGACTTGGACATTGCCCTCCTCCAGGAAGTCCGTCCCGAGCTGCATTTAGACCTATATGGCTACAACACCTACAGTCTACCCTCTGGTGATGGCGCAGGAGGAACGGCCATCCTTCTCCGAGATGGCAAAGACGCGACGGACGTGACGTACTTGCCGAACGGGCGAGACATCAGTCTCACACTTGGCACAGTCCACCTCATTAACGTCTACGCTCCCTCCGGTAATTCGCACCGTGGTGATAGTGATGTCTTTTATTCGATGGAGGTAGCCCCAATTTTGCAAGGAAATATGCACCATTACATAGTGGGCGGCGATTTTAACAGTGTTCTGCGGCCCGAGGGCCAGATACCGCATTACGTCCCATGCCCGGCTCTACAAGCATTGATACGTGACCTCGCGCTCCACGACGCATGGCTCTTACATCATGGGAACCAGCGTGGATATACGCACTTTACCCAGCCACTCTCCCAGTCGTCTGGACCGGATATACGTCTCGCGGGCCCTCCGCACAGCAAACCGTGATGCAGAACTCTGGCCGACGCCGTTCACGGATCATCTCGCGTATATCTGCACTATCACCTTACCCCGACAACTCACAAGACGCAGCAGAGGACCATGGACTCTGAACGTCTCCCTCCTCCGCGAGGAAGCGTGTCGGCAAGCAGTTACTGACACGTGACGTAGATGTATCAGGCGCCTGCCCATGTATGCTTCCACGTTGGAATATTCCAGAATATGAAACACGAACAGCTGCTAGCATGAGTTTCTTAGAAGTAGATACCTTAGGGGTTGCGAAGCAACTCAAATTGCGTGATACGGGCAAGTCTTCAGGTCCAGATTGTATACCGATTAGGTTCCTTTCAGGTTATGCTGATGCAATAGCTCCCTACTTAGCAATCATATACAACCGCTCGCTCACCGATAGATCTGTACCTACAGATTGGAAAATTGCGCAGGTCGCACCAGTGTTTAAGAAGGGTAGTAGCAGTAATCCATCGAACTACAGACCTATATCATTGACGTCGGTTTGCAGTAGGGTTTTGGAGCATATACTGTATTCAAACATTATGAATCACCTCGAAGGGAACGATCTATTGATACGTAATCAGCATGGTTTCAGAAAACATCGTTCTTGTGCAACGCAGGTAGATATTTTTTCGCACTGGGGATCTCAAGTTGATACCGTATTTCTAGATTTCCGGAAAGATTTTGACACCGTTCCTCACAAGCGACTTCTAATCAAGCTGCGGGCCTATGGGGTATCGTCTCAGTTGTGCGACTGGATTCGTGATTTCCTGCCAGGAAGGTCGCAGTTCGTAGTGTTGTTGTTGTTGTGGTCTTCAGTCCTGAGACTGGTTTGATGCAGCTCTCCATGCTACCCTATCCTGTGCAAGTTTCTTCATCTCCCAGTACCTACTGCAACCTACATCCTTCTGAATCTGTTTAGTGTATTCATCTCTTGGTCTCCCTCTACGATTTTTACCCTCCACGCTGGCCTCCAATGCTAAATTTGTGATCCCTTGATGCCTCAGAACATGTCCTACCAACCGGTCCCTTCTTCCCGTCAAGTTGTGCCACAAACTCCTCTTCTCCCCAATTCTATTCAATACCTCCTCATTAGTTATGTGATCTACCCATCTAATCTTCAGCATTCTTCTGTAGCACCACATTTCGAAAGCTTCTATTCTCCTCCTGTCCGAACTATTTAACGTCCATGTTTCACTTCCATACATGGCTACACTGCATACAAATACTTTCAGAAACGACTTCCTGACACTTAAATTTATACTCGATGTTAACAAATTTCTCTTCTTCAGAAACGCTTTCCTTGCCATTGCCAGTCTACATTTTATATCTTCTCTACTTCGACCATAATAAGTTATTTTGCTCCCCAAATAGCAAAACTCCTTTACTACTTTAAGTGTCTCATTTCCTAATCTAATTCCCTCAGCATTACCCGACTTAATGCGACTACATTCCATTATCCTAGTTTTGCTTTTGTTGATGTTCATCATATATCCTCCTTTCAAGACACTGCCCATTACGTTCAACTGCTCTTCCAAGTCCTTTGCTGTCAGAATTAGAATGTCATCGGCGCACCTCAAAGTTTTTATTTCTTTTCCATTTTAATACCTACTCCGAATTTTTCTTTTGTTTCCTTTACTGCTTGCTCAATATACAGATTGAATAACATTGGGGAGAGGCTACAACCCTGTCTCACTCCCTTCCCAACCACTGCTTCCCTTTCATGTCCCTCGACTTTTATAACTGCCATCGGGTTTCTGTACAAATTGTAAATAGCCTTTCGCTCCCTGTATTTTACCCCTGCCACCTTTAGAATTTGGAAGAGAGTATTCCAGTCAACATTGTCAAAAGCTTTCTCTAAGTCTACAAATGCTAGAAACGTAGGTTTGCCTTTCCTTAATCTTTTTTCTAAGATATGTCGTAAGGTCAGTATTGCCTCACGTGTTCCAGTATTTCTACGGAATCCAAACTGATCTTCCCCGATGTCGGCTTCTACCAGTTTTTCCATTCGTCTGTAAAGAATTCGCGTTAGTATTTTGCAGCTGTGACTTATTAAACTGATAGTTCGGTAATTTTCACATCTGTCAACACCTGCTTTCTTTGGGATTGGAATTATTATATTCTTCTTGAAGTCTGAGGGTACTTCACCTGTCTCATACATCTTCCTCACCAGATGATAGAGTTTTGTCAGGACTGGCTCTCCCAAGGCCATCAGTAGTTCTAATGGAATGTTGTCTACTCCCAGGGCCTTGTTTCGGCTCAGGTCTTTCAGTGCTCTGTCAAACTCTTCACGCAGTATCGTATCTCCCATTTTATCTTCATCTACATTCTCTTCCATTTCTATAATATTGTCCTCAAGTACATCGCCCTTGTATAGAACCTCTATATACTCCTTCCATCTTTCTGCTTTCCCTTCTTTGGTTAGAACTGGGTTTCCATCTGAGCTCTTGATATTCATACAAGTGGTTCTCTTTTTTCCAAAGGTCTCTTTAATTTTCCTGTAGGCAGTATCTATCTTACTCCTAGTGAGATAAGCCTCTACATCCTTACATTTGTCCTCTAGACATCCCGGCTTAGCCATTTTGCACTTCCTGTTGATCTCATTTTTGAGACGTTTGTATTCCTTTTTGCCTGCTTCATTTACTGCATTTTTATATTTTCTCCTTTCATCAATTAAATTCAATATTTCTTCTGTTACCCAAGGATTTCTACTAGCCCTCGTCTTTTTACCTATTTGATCCACTGCTGCCTTCACTATTTCATTCCTCAAAGCTACCCATTCTTCTTCTACTGTATTTCTTTCCCCCATTCCTGTCAATTGTTCCCTTATGCTCTCCCTGAAAGTCTGTACAACCTCTGGTTCTTTCAGTTCATCCAGGTTCCATCTCCTTAAATTCCCACCATTTTGCAGTTTCTTCAGTTTTAATCTGCAGTTCATAACCAATAGATTGTGGTCAGAGTCCGCATCTGCCCCTGGAAATGTCTTACAATTTAAAACCTGGTTCCTAAATCTCTGTCTTACCATTATATAATCTATCTGATACCTTTTAGTATCTCCGGGCTTCTCCCATGTATACAACCTTCTTTTATGATTCTTGAACCAAGTGTTAGCTATGACTAAGTTATGCTCTGTGCAAAATTCTACCAGACGGCTTCCTCTTTCATTTCTTAGCCCGAATCCATATTCACCTACTATGTTTCCGTCTCTCCCTTTTCCTACCCTCGAATTCCAGTCACCCATGACTATTAAATTTTCGCCTCCCAGTTCGTAGTAATAGACGGCAAATCAACGAGTAAAACTGAAGTGATATGAGGTGTTCCCCAGAAAAGCGTCCTGGGACCTCTGCTGTTCCTGATCTATATAAATGACCTGGGTGACAATCTGAGTAGTTCTCTTAGGTTGTTCGCAGATGATGCTGTAATTTACCGTCTAGTAAGGTCATCCGAAGACCAGTATCAGTTGCAAAGCGATTTAGAAAATATTGCTGTATGGTGTGGCAGGTGGCAGTTGACGCTAAATAACGAAATGTGTGAGGTGATCCACATGAGTTCCAAAAGAAATCCGTTGGAATTCGATTACTCGATAAACAGTACAATTCTCAAGGCTGTCAATTCAACTATGTACCTGGGTGTTAAAGTTACGAACAACTTTAGTTGGAAAGACCACATAGATAATATTGTGGGGAAGGCGAGCGAAAGCTTGCGTTTCATTGGCAGGACACTTAGAAGATGCAACAAGTCCACTAAAGAGACAGCTTACACTACACTCGTTCGTCCTCTGTTAGAATATTGCTGCGCGGTGTGGGATCCTTACCAGGTGGGATTGACGGAGGCCATCGAAAGGGTGCAAAAAAGGGCAGCTCGTTTTGTATTATCACGTAATAGGGGAGAGAGTGTGGCAGATATGATACGCGAGTTGGGATGGAAGTCATTAAAGCAAAGACGTTTTCCGTCGCGGCGAGATCTATTTACGAAATTTCAGTCACCAACTTTCTCTTCCGAATGCGAAAATATTTTGTTGAGCCCAACCTACATAGGTAAGACTGATCATCAAGATAAAATAAGAGAAATCAGAGCTCGAACAGAAAGGTTTAGGTGTTCGTTTTTCCCGCACGCCGTTCGGGAGTGGAATGGTAGAGAGATAGTATGATTGTGGTTCGATGAACCCTCTGCCAAGCACTTAAATGTGAATTGCAGAGTAATCATGTAGATGTAGATGTAGATGCTGTGGTGGCTGGGATGTGTCAAACCTGCACTCCGAAAGACCTTGATGGCCTAAGGGCGTGACAGATCGACCTGGCAAAGGACAACATCGGAATTTTACTATACAGCGTTTCGTGAGCTGGCGACACAACCGCCGTCTCCCGAACGTCAGATGTCCGTACAACGTATTAAATCTCGTCTACTTCACATCCGAGCAGAGCAGCTAGAAGATGTCCGCATCCTTGCGCTAGTGCAAGATTGTATCCCCAACGAAACGGCATCAGTCTATCACACTCTGCGCAAGAGGCGCCACCGCAAACGTCAGCTCGTTACGGCGGTAAACACAGAGGAGGGCTGCCGCGCAGTGACGCAAACGGACATAGCGCACACGTTCGCCCGACACTATGGGACCTTGTACATGGAAGATCCGCGAAACGTACGTGATGACGACGAGCTGTTGCACGATTTTACCGCCCCTAGAGACGTGGCACCCGATAATATTCTGCTGTTGCCCATTACATCCGACGAACTGACATAGGCCTTGGCACGGTGAGCACCGAACAAGTCACCTGGATCGGACGGTTTACCCCTGGAATTCTACCGCACTTTTTACGACCTTATGGGCGACAAGTGGCTCCAAATGTTTCTAGACCTGATCCGCCCTGATTTCACTGTCCCCACAGAATTCCCACACTTCATCTTGATCCCAGTACCGAAACCGAATGGTGGTTGTAGGTGGCAGGACTTTCGCCCACTCACACTCCTCAACAACGACTACAAGATCTTCGCTCACATCCTCCGCGCGCGTCTCCACACCGCTATCGGGAAAGCCATCCACACCGATCAGACATGTTTATTTAGGTGGTGTCAGCAACATTCATACGGCTAGGTGAATACCGCGACGTAATTGCTTTGACGGCGGCGTGCAAAATACGGCAGCGATTAACAGGCATTTCCATGCGGGACGTGACCTTTCGTTCTGGTGCATTCGCCGATGACGTGGTGTTCCTGGCCAGATCAGAGGATGAAATGCATATGGCGCTACAGTGGCTACGCCAGTACGGGGCAGTCGCTGGGACGTCATCAACGTGAAGAAGACAAAATGCATGGATGTCGGAGGGGGGCTTTCCCACACAACGGCGGTGCCCTTTGACAAAGTGCCCGTACTCAAGTGTTTAGGAGTGCAGTTCTATAGCAGTGTTCACCGCACGGCGGCGGCTACGTACCGCCGGCTCCTACACCAGACACGTGCTCTCCTGCAGACAACAAACTGCGTCGCTTGGATATGCTCCTCAGAACACGTTATGTCAACACCTATCTTGTCTCTAAACTGAACTATTTTGCGCATGTCCTTCCCTTGACGGCTACGATGGCCAACAGATTTCAAGCAGCATATGGACATTCCGTAAGCACCGGTCTGGTTTTTAAAGTCCGATACGCCACCCTGACACTGACGCAGCGGGCGGGAGGTATCGGTTTAACTCATGTATATAACCGAGCGCGATCGCTTTATCTCAACACTATGCGTCAACGTAGAACTCTACCCACGCCACTCTGACGGTCACCCTGATATCAGAAGTGGCACCACACTCTCTGCATCCCCCGGTTTCTGTAGGACGCACTTCACCGGCACTCGCCTACATCAGAGAGTTCTTGATTGACTTCAGCTACTTACGGTCAGAACTTCCGACGACACGGATGCCCAGCACGAAAGACTCTACCAACAGCAGCAACCTATAATTACGGTTGCCCACAGACATCCTGAAGTTGCGTGGAACACGGTGTGGCAAGCGGTACACACGCCTTTTCTACCTGCGACGGTGCGTTCATTGTGGTACGTGGTTGTGAATGGGAAGTTCGCTACTCGTCAGAGGCTACATCAATTGACGGACGACCCCTTGTGTCCGACATGCTCAGTCGTTGACTCGGATGCAGACCGTCTGACTTGTGCCGCGACCAGCGAGTGCTGGCTACTGACGCAGCGCATGCTGGCACTACTCTTGCGGCGATTGTCGGAGTGTATCTCCCCTGATGATATATTGCGCCCCGACGGCGTATACATTCCATCAACCGGGACGAACGCCGTTAACTGGCATGGCCCTTTACTACATATTTCGCGATGCTCCCAAAGTACACTCGACTTTTGGTCCCTACTAATGACGACACTTGCAGCTTTGAGCCGCCACCCGAAGTACAGAACCCGTTTCGCAAATTATTTAGGTTCATTATTTGCGGATCCTCCTGCTCACTGGGGAGTTCCGGGTATGAGACGCTGAAAATGAAGAAGAATCCTCGAGCATATTGATCCTCTACGGACGGAATAGGGGGAAACCCCTCCCAACAGACGAGACGACGACTCGGACGCTCGGCTATGTCAGTTGTAAGATTTTTTTTTGTAGTGAAACAAAAATAAATCCATATATACAATACAAAATAAAAATTTAAAAAAATTAAAAATGTTATAAAAATTAAAGAAATAAATAAATAAAACAACATAGACAAACCCACTACATCCTCTTCCTGATCCTCCGATCCTCGAACACGTTGCTTGGGCGTGGAGGCGGGATGGCCAGGCTTCGGGTGTCGAGTTCTGTCCTACCCGTCGTCCTGCCCGTAATCGTAGGTCGTTGGTCGCTGGATCGAGTCCCCGTTCGTCACTTTTTTTCCAACACAGTCAAAAATGGTTCAGATGGCTCTGAGCACTAAGGGACTTAACTGCTGAGGTCATCAGTCCCCTAGAACTTAGAACTACTTAAACCTAACTTACCTAAGGACATCACACACATCCATGCCCAGGGCAGGATTCGAACCTGCGACCGTAGCGGTCGCGCGGTTCCAGACTGTAGCGCCTAGAACCGCTCGGCTATCCCGGCCGGCTCCAACACTGTCATATTCTTTACTATTTATATTACAATTGATATAACGGGAAAAATACGAGTAATCAGATGAACTTTTATTAAATTTACAATGTTATTAGGCAGTCTACAAAGTTTTATTATCACAAATAATATAATATTCATAACTACCGACTAGTAAACGACCAAAGAGGGGAGGGTCAGGCTCGAACCGGGGTAGAATGGGGATCATTCGATGGTTAACTCGCATAGCTGTGAGAGCTTGCTCATGTAGCATGAACAAATAACGTACGTGCGAATTGTTCGTAAAGTATAGAACCTTACATCGTGACTAGAAAAATGGAAGTGACACCCGGTTCGTCGAGAACTGCGGCCGAGGAATGTCATGAATATTCAGTCCATAGTGCAGTTGCGAAACGTCGTTTGAAAGACGCGTTCGTATATTGTGAGAGTCTTCTTCAAGAAGCGAACGTCATTGATACAGAAGATCAGCAACGATTTCTGAAGATGCAATGGTGATTGGAGAAGAACTGTATCGGGCTACCATGGAAATGTTAGGAGAAGAAATACTCATCATTGACGAGGACCTTATTCATTTTGATGAAGTAGACAAAGAAGATCAATTCCGTGAACTCGAAGAAAATTCATCCGACGAAAAGGCGTCAAAAGACGATTATGTTCCGTTGGAGACCAAAATAAAAGTCGTTAAACTGGCGAAAGAACGCCCCAAATGGAGTCTTCGAACTCTCCAGATAAAAGGGCCTAGAAGTTTGACAATAAAAGACGAATTGATGTGATGGGGAGAAAACATAAAATCTGGAGGATCATCGATCGATAAATATTCGGTAATTGATTCGTGGACCTATGACCGTTTCGTGGAGTCTCACCAAATTTATCAGCAAGTAAGTGTTCATTTTTATCACTCTACATCTAATTTTCTATATCTTCAACAACCTCATCGAAGAAAAAATTATATTTATAAAATGAAACTTTGATTTTACTTTTCAGGTAACAACCAGAAACTTACAGCAGTGGGCTATGGCTGCTGCAGGCCAATTCCAATCGGAGGATTTCATCTTCAAAGCATCGCTTTCATGGATAAGAAACTTCAAACTACGGCTCAGAATTCGGCAGAGGAAGATCACGCAGTATGTGAGTTTGAGGGAATGTGTGTCTGCGGAAGAAACGCTGGAAGCCGCGAGAAAGTTTCGATTGCAGACGAGGGCAGTCATCCGGAATTTCGAAAAGAAATATTGTTATCAGTACAGACCAGATAGGTTGCCAGTATCAGTCCACAAACAACAGAACTCACGCCGAAAGGAATTCGAAGACCGTGTTTGTCAGAAGGCGCGATATGAATAAGGTGACGCACTCGTACACGGCACAATATGCGATAAAATTGTGTGGCAAATTATTTCCACATGTGTTTCTTTGTTTGCGAGAAGTCACGGGGAACTTTGGACCAAA
Source organism: Schistocerca cancellata (assembly GCF_023864275.1). Lineage (NCBI taxonomy): Eukaryota > Metazoa > Arthropoda > Insecta > Orthoptera > Acrididae > Schistocerca > Schistocerca cancellata. The sequence goes on from NC_064628.1 coordinate 196,929,932, forward strand.
GGTTCAGAACACCGTTGACAAATTAATGAAAGATCTTCCGAATGTCGCCGTAACGAGTTCGAAATCCGGGAAACTTACCGCGCAATTATATTGTTCATTTTTATCTAGCGTTATGTTTCCCAACGTGAAGAAAGAAAAGTTTTTATTAATAATAGATTCTTGGGAGGGTCAGACGAATCCTGGTTTGTACAACGAAATTTTCACCGATGACAAAGGACTTGGAACATGTACGGTTAAAGTCGTACCTCCGAAATGCACGCCAATTTGCCAACTGTGCGATGTTTATTTCTACAGGCAAGTTAAATATTTCATTAAGTGTCTTCAAAATTGTTCTTATTTAATCGAAATAGAACGAGAAATTGCTTCTCGTGAAGACGCTATTAAAATACACTCGATACTGCATGACCAGTTATCAGCGCCGATATTTAAGGAAATGCTGTGTTATGCATGGTTTGCTTCCAAATTATCGGATCAAAGAGAGGTTTTTAAAAATGTTAGCTAGGTTTGTTTTTCCATGGAAAACCTCAAACGACATTGCGTATGTGGAAACATAGCATTTATTCAATGCGGCTGGTGCCGTTTAACTTTATGTTTTCCATCTTTTTACGAAAAATAGTATCCTGCAACTTGTACTCTTAGTACTGAAAGCAACGATTAGTTGTACATCTTTCGAAAGCTGTCTGTGGCAGTCAAAACTTACAGGAAACAAGTAGTTTCGGGCTCCTTCCAGGTATAAGGGATTTCTCAAATCACGGACAAGCAAACATTTTCAGTATCACTTTATGCGTTTATATGGTTTATATGGTGCGGAGACCTGGACAGAAAGAAGATGAAAGAAGATTGGAGGCACTAGAGATGTGGATATGGAGAAGACTGGAAAAAGTGAAATGGGAAGACCGAGTAAGAAATGAAGAAGTATTAAGGAGGGTTGGAGAAGAAAGAAACATGCTGAAAGGGATCAGAAAGAGAAAACAGAACTGGATTGGACATTGTTTGAGGAGGGACTGTTTATTGAAGGAAGGAATAGAAGGAATGTTGAAGCTAAAAGGGGAAGAGGAAGAAGAAGATATCAAATGCTGGACAATATCAAAGGAGTCAAATATTCAGAAATGAAAAGACTGGGTATGGACAGACAAAAGTGGAAGAGGCTTAACCCATGACAAGACCCGCAGTAAGGCAGAATACCATACTACTACTACTTACGCGTTTGGTCGTTTACTAGTCGGTAGTTATGAATATTATATTATTTGTGATAATAAAACTTTGTAGATTGTCAAATAACATTGTAAATTTAATAAAAGTCCAACTAATTACATATATTTTTCCCGTTATATCAATCGTAATCTAAATAGTAAAGAATATGACTGTGTTGGAAAAAAGGTGACGAACGGGAATCGATCCAGCGGCCAACCACCTACGATTACGGGGCTTGGACGCTAACCACTTAGCTGCCGCCGCTTCATGATAATAACGGCCACGCACAGGTACATATTTGATGACTGGAATTATCTTGCGATTTCTCAATAGCGCTTGAGAAGTACGCGCTACTGCTTACACATTTTGTTGCCCTCATGAAGTACTACGAGTGTACGAAGTTTGCAGTAAATCAACATTCCAAACGTCGTAGCTTCCGCTTGTTAAAACTACTTAAACCTAACTAACCAAAGGACATCACACACATCCATGCCCAAGGCAGGATTCGAACCTGGGACCGTAGCGGTCGCGCGGTTCCAGACTGAAGCGCCAAGAACCGCTCTACCACAGCGGCCGGCCCCGGGTTCCCTGTGTGTGTCGATTTGTGATTCCTCCTAGTTGCTCCACAGTGACCGGTTTTATTATTGTTCAAGTTGTTGGTGGAAGTGTTTCGCGGAACCGTGTGTAGCTTCCGTGGTTTTGACTGAGCAGTTATTTTAATGCTGTCTGCGTGCTTGATTGAGTGAGTCGTTTGGGACAGAGCAGGAATTGGTTAAACTGTTGGTCGGTCCTTGGGCCGTCCCTAGTTTGGGTTGCCATCCGATTACCTAACTTCAGCTCTTGGCTGCCTGTCTCACCTCACCTTACGTTTGAGCTACCTTCCCAGGCCGACCCTTGGAGCACTTCAGAGCACCACTTCTTCTGTTTGTTTTAATTCATACAATGCTGGTGCCCACAACAACTGTCTATACAAGGTAAGTGCTAATCATTCTGTGCAGCAAGAACATAATTCAAGACCTAATAACAATTATCGACAAAATGGTAATGAAAATGATTTACGTACAAATCATTTCAAGGCAGTAAGATCAGAAAGGCGATTTAATCCAATGCATAACCAGCAATGGCAGCACAAGAATCATAACGGTAATGAACAACCGTCTTGTAGTAACTGGTGGGAACAACCACCTATTATTGAGAATGTGTCAGACAAAGCAGTTCACCATCGGGAACCGTGTACGGGTTACGACTGATATCATGCCTGTTGTGATGATTTTAGACACAAGAGCGTCGGTAAACGCCATATCCCATAATTTCTTCCAACGGGTATTGCAAAGAACTCACTTGCCGACTCTTCTGGTACAAAACTGTAAAATAATTGTAGCATTTGGCGCCTGATCTCAAAATCTACTAATGTAGACTGAAATGGAAGTGAAAATAGGAAGTTAGTCACAGTCTGTATTCTGGGCCTAGATACTATCCTGGAGAAGGATATAACTATCAAATTCTCAAAAGTAAAGTTCAAGATCAATGGAACTGTTGCACAATTAAATTTGCTTCGGTACCTGGGCGATACTACCATGGATTGAGTACGAGAATAGGCCTCCATCCTTACATGTATACTTTAGGATTAACAGACCAAGTACAACGAAAGTTCGAAGAATTATAGCAACTTGAGAGGATCAAAAGAAGCAAGTATTAGCCCTTTTAAAGTATTGTTCCTTAGTTTTACACTTGTGCAAAGAATTAATTGAGCTTTAATTAATCATAGAAAGAATAATTAATTTTGGTATTAACACAAACCAGTAACTTTTCAAAAGGTTTAAACTTTATTCAAAACAATAAACAGATTGTCTTTGTAATCTCCGTCCACCAGACGGATCGCTGTTACCAGTGTCAAATTCCCTGCCTCATGAGCACTTTGTAGACAGACTAAACAATCAACCAAGTACACTGGCGAGAAGCCTAGTAAAGAGGGATTTTACACCTCCTAGTATCCTTCCGTTGTGCTTCAAATATGTATGACGAACTTTTTTTATATTACTAAGATTCAAGTGGACAAAATACGCGACTAGTGAAACCGAACTATCTTGCGTTTGCGACATCGGCAGTGAAGGCGATAATACGAGTTGTAATATTTTACTTTCATGAAGCGCACGATAACCTGAAACATATAGATAGTCCACTAGCTCGAAAGGAAGGAAAATTAGGGTTAACGTACTGTCGACATCGAGGTCGTTACAGACAGAGCATAAGGTCGGCATGATACAAGGATGGGAAAGGAAATCGGACAAGGCCTTTCAAAGGAACCACCCCAGCGGCCAGTAGTTGGTGACTCATTTCTCAGAGTGTTTAAGTAACAGTGTAATATCCAATTCTGAATATTTAATTCTACTTCCACAATAAAACTCAGTTACAAATAGCACAGAAGTCTCCTATAAATTTGAACCTATGCGATTTTGAGAATATCCTAAAGCTTATTTCAATCTTTTCAAGTTAGAAGTAACAATAAAATGTAATTTGCAGACAATATTAAATTAAATTTTAAGAAATGTGTGTTTTGGGGCAAAAAATCCACATCAGTCTAGGGGGTTGATCGTGAGTTTGAGGTGTAAGAGCTAAATACAGCTTCTGTGACATACTGTAATTTGTAGCCAGAATTTAAATGTATCTAAGTCATCGCCAGCAACTGTAATCCAGTTGGACTATAAAAGGAGCCACATGAAAGCTATAACAGCTCGAGAAAGGTAAATAATTTCGATATCTTCAGGCAATTTTATTCTATCCTACTTATATCCCGTAAACCGTCCACTTGGATATGTGATCACAAACTCACACTGCAGCTGCTCGTCGCAGGAGAATGCTACTCTGAAGACCAAGGGAAATGAACATTTAGAAGAACTAACAATTTTTTTCGTGTAACAGCACAATAGAAATCGTATAATAACTTCCATAACCTTACTAATACTTAAGAACATTATGATTCTCCTTTACTTTTCTTTTACTTTTTTTTTTAAAGCACCTTTTGTAAGATTTAGACCAAAGGTTCCAGACATTCAACTACATAAAATATTTTGACCGTCTAACACGTCATATACACAAGTACAAAACATTTACTCATTTATCACGCAGATAGTTTTTAAAAGAAAAACATGGAAAACTATGGATGAATGCATAAAAAGATTCAAGTAAGTGAGTGACAACTGGACTATGTTTCAATACATACAACTGAGTAAATTCTGCTCAGGCCTAGACCTGTGCCAAATAGACGTGCAGCCACAAGCTTTCACCTGAGAGTTCCGACCAGTGCCTGTTGTTAACTGACTGCTGTGTGGTATTCTCTTTTCTCTTTGTTGTTATTTCATTCTCCCAGCAGGGGGCAGACGAACAGCAGCAATGTGGATACTCTTCAGCTATACATATTTACAACCAAACAAATGAGATTAAAAATCTTAAAATGAGAAAAATGGTAGAACCTGATGATCTTTATGTTGTGATCATCACTTCTCTGCAGCTGTAGCTTTGATTCTGAAGACGGTGATTGGTGTTAGTGATATGTCTGAAGGTGGCGTTTGGAGGTTTGAGATGCCCAGCTCTGGGTAAAGCAGAAGTATGGGAAGGGACTTTGAGGAGCAAATTGGAATTTGATTCTGAAGACCGTGGTTGGTACTACTGACAGGTCTGAGGGTGGTCTTGGAGGTTTGATATACCCAGCTCTGGGTAAAGTAGGAGTATGGAAAGGGACTTTGAGGGGGAAAATGGAACTGAAATGAGTAAAGAATTGATTTTGAGTGTATTGGTTGGGGAAGGAGGGAATTAGAGATGAGTTTGTGAGGGTTATATTAAAAGATAGGGTTCATTGTATTATGGAGGAGATTGTTTACAGAAGTAGGAGATGTACTGTGCAGCGAGACCTAAGGGAGAATGTCAAAAGTGGGTCAAATGGCTCTAAGCACTATGGGACTTAACATCTGAGGTCATCAGACTTAGAACTACTTAAACCTAACTAACCTAAGGACATCACACCCATCCATGCCCTGCGACAGTGCGGTTCCGGACTGAAGCGCCTAGGACCGTTCGGCCACAGCGGTCGGCTAAGTGGGAATGGTTGTATTAAAATGTGGTGATGAAAGATGGAATGGGCAGCCAGTTAGACCTGATAGTGTGTTTGAGAATTTCAAAGTGGTGGATACTTTGTAGGACTGTGGGAATGATGATGTTTTTGGTAGTGTGTGAAGGACATAATGAGTTGACCATGTGAAGTGGAATGTCAGTGGGATGGATAGGGCAATTAAATTCAGGCATGTTGCGAGGGGACTTAGCATTTCAGTTATAAGAACAGGACGAATGGGGTTGATCACGGGTACTTCATTTGAGACAAAACTGTGGACTGGCTTATATTTTTTAGGTGTTTGTGGGATTTACTGTGGGGACAGCTGTTGATGGTCTAGGACTCTAGGTGGTGCGATGTAATCTGGGGGAATAAGTGTTAAGAAAGAGATTATTGGAGTGGTTATTGGTTATGGAAATTTAGGGGGGAATGTGGAAAAGAGGGGATGCATCTGTGAGACTAATCATTATGAAAAATGGAATATGTGATTGTAGGAGGACGACTTCAGTACAGGTGGGTGTGGATGACATGTGAAATGGTGGCTGTCGTAGCATCCATTACTCATCAAGGCGGCAGGGAAATAGGCGAACCAGTCGATGTTAAAACACACCAGGCTATGGTGGCCACAAATCATTACGAGTGTTGAATAAATTTCTCCCTACAGAAAGCAAACACAGTTGTGTGATAAATACCTTCTAAACAACCAGTAACAATTTAATTTCGTGCTCCCACAGCCAGTCACAAACCATTCAGGATGGGACTACAATTACTCTCTGCGGTCATAGTCTCAGTGGCATACGACAGACACTAACTACACCAGACAGAACAAAAGCAAACACAATCATCTCCTACGAAATAATAAAGTTAAAGTAAATTGAGATTGCAGTCTAGCTACAAAACATTAACGTGACACTTTTAAACGCCAGATATGCGTCATATTAGGAGACAGTAATTGTAGCCTGCCAGCATACGTCTCTGTACATATTACTACTAAACTGAGTGAAATCTAGGAACACTAATAAACCGAAGTGTGTATCAAATCACTTTTATTTGACTGTATGCGCGTATATCAACATCCAAAAGTCAAACGAATTTTCAGAGTGCCGCTGCTTCAGATTGTGCATGTTGTTCAGAAGCGCAAGCAACAAATTTAGGTTTCCTGCAAAGCCACGTCTCTTGTTTCGAACAGCTGGAGCCTTTTGTTTTCCTGGCGCTGTTATAGCTGAGCTCTTGTATATGAAGTTCATACTGACAAGTTGTTGCAGTCCATTTTTCATTTTCGTATGACTACGTAACCAGTGCCACTCAGCCGAGCTGATGAAAGCTATGTTCGCTGGCATGTCGCCGGCGTCATCGATGGACTCCATCCAGTTACTGAACAGGAAATTCATCCGGAGATGAGAAGCTGGTGCCCAGGTGCAGTGTATGGTGTGAGATGGGACGGCCATTGACAGAAGTCGTAGATGTTAGTGTAAGACGAAGATCCACAGTGCAAAGTATTTTTATTCTATTTTGCTTTATGAACGCCGCAGTTGTGTTGTTAGGCGTTTTAACCTCATGAGCTAAATTTTACAACCAGATGATGAGAGCAATGTCTCTCGAAACGCAATGTTCAGCTGTGTGCAGGATGAAAATAGGTTGAATGCTACCAATTATTACTGTAAAAATGTAACATCCTTTACCTTACATTCTTAACGGATAGTAGTAAATAAATTAGGAATCCGTATTTAGTCACTAAGAGGATTTTACCGACAAATACAGACACGAACGTGGGTCTACATGTCACTTCGGGACACTACCATAACACGCAAAACGTTAACTCTGTCCTCGCTCTCTGTTGAAAATGTTTGTGTATGACGAGCTGACTGTGCATACAAAACCGTGTATGCACTAGGAATGACGCCAACAGTTTGAAATACATTTTTTTAAAAATCTTCCATGTCCCACTCATGGCAGCTGGGCACTCTGTTGTAGAACTTCGTTCTTTTCAGTCAAATATTGCAGTAGATTGGTACTGGGGCAGTGGGGAGAAAATTTGGGATATGTGGAAGGTGACATTCAGTTCTGAGCGTTCAAGGAAAACCTCCCACAAACTTCGATTGGAACTGGGGTTTGGAATTATTGGAATTTATTTTTGGAAAAAGTTGTCGTTGTCCTTATCTCTCTCTCTCTCTCTCGCTTTCTCTCTGTGTGTGTTTGTGTGTGTGTGTGTGTGTGTGTGTGTGTGTGTGTGTGAAATATTCGAATCTAAGTTTAAATTGTTAGTAGGGATGTGCTGACTGCTCAAGCCTCATATTTGTTTGATAAAAAGCCACGTGAAGAACGCCGCTAAAACTGCAGTCAAAATGCATACAACCACCAAGAAAGTTTGCAGTGATGTATTCGTCGATCCGCGAAGATAGATTTGGAAATAACTAACATCTTAGATATATCATGAGTAAAGAAACATAACGATTTATCGAAGAATTAACCATTTGCAAGAGGTATGCCGATTTTATTGGAATGAGAGAAAATGAAGGTCACAGTAATCATTGGGCGTTTAAAAATGATTGAAAACTTCCATCTGATTTTGTGAGTCGTGTATTCGCCATCTCGTGATAGCAAAGTAACAACAATAAAGCGCATGCTGGAAAGCAACAGACTACACTAATAAAGGTGAAATTAGCAGAATGGGCTAGAAAGGCCGGCCGGAGTGGCCGAGCGGTTCTAGGCGCTACAGTCTGGAACCGCGTGACCGCTACGGACGCAGGTTCGAATCCTGCCTCGGGCATGGGTGTGTGTGATGTCCTTAGGTTAGTTAGGTTTAAGTAGTTCTAGGGGATGATGACCTCAGAAGTCCCATGGGGCTCAGAGCCATTTGAACCTTTTTTTTTTTTTTTTTTTTTTTTTTTTTTTTTTTTTTTTTTTTTTTTTGCTAGAAAGAGTATCATCAGCTTTTTATAGATCACAAAAGAGATTTCCTTTCTGATTGCCTGGCGAAAGCACAAAAGTACCTGGTGAATATTACACAAGTTTTCATGGCCAACTATACGAAAAAATACTTGAGATGCAATACGGTAGGTCCTCTGGCCTCTTCATACACTTATTAAGAGCCATCAGACCAGCCCATCTGCCATTTCTAAAATCTGAATTTGCATACATGCAAATTAATGTTAATTGCCTACCATATTTCACTGTCATGCAAAGTAAGTAATCGGATGCTATGTTGCTTTGTATGGGTATACTGTACATGGCTGGGATATGATGTTTGGGGACGAGCAGCAGCAGAAGAGCACCGCCCTTGCCTAATGGCTTTCTTTGCTTACGTCGGGTCTCAGGGGCCAGAACGATGGACGCTCTGTGTTTTTACAGCCGCTGGGGGCAGTTTTCTGGTGAAAGCCTCATGCTTTGGGCAGGAATAAGCCAGCTCAGATCCACGGTTGTATCATTGCTTGGGACATTTCGGAGAAATGATCGCCGAGCTCCATGGGTATCGATAGAACCGCGCCACGCTTAACTCCCCAGTTATTGTATTCCTTTGGCGCCCGTCGCCAGGAAGTTTCCCTCTCAAAATGCTGGCAGGGGCTATGATAGGCTGCTCGACTGTTACATCAGCAGACATTCGTAGTCACCGTCGGGAAAGAACGGTATTGGCGCCTAGGTTGACGGAGTATGGTAATGGTGGTCTAACCGAATTTGTTATAAGGTCATAAATGGGAAAATATTTGTTTATCGGCGGCGATTGGCCGAATTCTGGCGAAGCGGAGCTGTCGCTTTCTGGGCGCAGGGTGGAAGAGAATTTTGTGGGAGTTGGTTCCTGGGCACTGCAGGAGTCGGTCCCGGACTTTGCCACCCTTGCTACAGAGTAATTTCATTTGCAGTTTCACTTGTGTGGCCAACCAGACGAACAGTTAGATTTTTCGGGTCGCACTTCTATAGATCTCCAAGGCGGAGCCCATCTTCATGGAGGGGTGTCGACTACGAGAAGTAGCAGTCATCAGAACTGCATCTTGCTCTGTACTGTCGGGAATATACTCAGCTCTGGTCCGTAGGGTTTGATTTTTCAGCTCCCCAAAATTTGAACTGAGATTTCTCTGCGGTGGCATCCGTGAAACCACTTTGCCTCCTCAGGTGATATTGTGGTGCTGCACTGATTATCCACTTGTTTATCGATATTAAAAATTTCACCTGTTCTCTTTGGTCCCCTTTCTTGCTCTAGAGAAGCACACTTGATTCCATGCAGTGCCCTTTGTAGCATGTTCTTGGCAACACCTCTATCAAATGAGGACTACTTAGTTTGGTTTACAGTAATACACACGATTGTTCCTTGTACATATCATGATCAATTTAGTCTTCCATTTAAAGAAAATAAATCTAATTTCAAATTGTCAGCATGGCATTTGTCAGTTAAACAGTCACATTCATCGGAATCTTTCCCATTGTCATTTACGGAGGGGAACTTTGATCATTTAATTTAACGACTAAATTATATGAGAAGCTAACCACCGGACAGAGGATTTATATCAGGGTCATTATAAGATTACGTTACATACCTTGTGCAGATTCATTATAAACGCTCTTTGGTGTGATTTGGTTAACATTGTGATTCTGCCTCCTGGCAGTAAATATGCGCCTTGTTTCCAGCATGGTGACCCTTTCCTTAGTATTCGTACTGTGCGGTTCAAACTGATACAATTAATTTTCTTTATCTCTCCCTCACGAATAATATGAATTTCTTTTTTTTTTAGATCCGCGTTAGATTTAAGTTGGCGGCGCCTATGTGCTAATCCTTGCGTTTCTTTATCTTTTATTTAGCGAGTTACCTATGGTGACTAAATGCTTTGCGGTTTCTGCCCCATATTCAGTATTATTGCCATAAGTCAGCGTTGTGATCAACGTCGTTAACTTGTATAAGATTTCTTTTTGAGTTATGTGTTATTTCTGAAGAGGAAATGTTTCTTTGGTTGTCTCCAGAGAAGAATGGTAGATTATTAGATCCGTTCTTGCTTCTATTAGCGTCGTTGTTGTAATGTCACTCAGTTCTGCATGCTGACAAGGAGTAAATCGAAGTTCTTAGTGCATACGAATCGCACAAATTCTAATTACACGATGGAGCAACTGGAGTGCAGGGACGGCGACTTTTCGGGGGACGAGATGGTGTTCGAGAATGCGGAGCAGACTGGTCCAGATGTCTGTGTTTTCACCGTTCTGAGATTGATCACGAACGGGGAACATACTCCATTCAGGATAATGCGGATTCCGTTGAACCACAAAGTAGGGAACCTATTGATGTCATTGTAACAGTCCACAGCCCATTACAAACAGACAACGGCCGGGCAGTTGGTACCAGCATAATAGGGTGTGAGAATCCAAAGTAGTATCGCATATTGACAGTATGACATATGAAACACAGGAGAATCCTATTTTATCCTTTCTTAGAGAAAGAAAAACAGAGGAAACACATAAAAGAAGGAAGGAAACAGAAGGAAAGAGGGAAGAGAAGACCGAAGAATTTCGTACGGAAATTCTCGAGGCAGAGAAGAGGAGGGAGGAGGTCTAAGAGGCATGAGATGTATATGTTAAAGAACTTATGAAGCGAATTTCCACTGAAATTAGGGAATTCTTGGAAAGGATGTCGAAATTGGCAAAATCGTGTACCGAAGCAAAACAAACTGCAAATGGTGCAAAAAGAGACGCGCTTTTAGGTAAATAAGAAGCGGCAGAAGGACCTAAGCTTGCGAAACAATCAAGTCCTCCACCAGTGGAAGACATGGTGAGACCGTGGTCAAGCACATCTCGAATAAAGTCACAAAAATAAATCATCGAGTGGTTCACCTAGAGCTGGCATTCGAAACAGGCACTACAAGAGAAGATGTACAGGAGCCTGTACGCTTTTGTGGGTCACCCTTGCGTCAGTTTTTACCAAAGGGTTCCGGTTTAAGCGCGGCATGCGCAATTCGAACAGAGACGCGATCAATGTGGAATCGGTTCCGTACGACGGTCGCTGTAGACATGATTTAGAAAATCATGTTTAACCTGTTGGTTTCGAGCTCTAGGCATATTTTTTGATTTAACTAAGGCATTTGATTGTCTTGATCCCAAAATATTGCTCCAGAAGTTGGACCATTATGGAACTCGGGGAGCAGCTCACAATTGGTTCACCTCTTACTTTAACAACAGACAGCAAAAGGTAATTATTCAAAGTGCTGAGAGTGGTTGTGATGTGGGATCTGAGTGGGGTACGGTCAAATGGGGGGTACCTCAGGTATCTGTGTTGGAGCCCCTCTTGTTTATTATTTGTATAAATGATATGCCCTCCAGTATTGAAGATAATTCTAAAATATTTCTGTTTGATGATTACACTAGCTTGGTAGTAAAGGATGTTGTGTGTAACATTGGCTCTCTTTCAAATAGTGCAGTTCATGACATAAGTTCATGGCTTGTAGAAAATAATCGAACGCTAAATCACAGTAAGACTCAGTTTTTACACTTTCTAACACACAATTCAACAAAACCCGACGTTTTAATTTCACAGAATACGGGTGTGATTAGTTAAACTGAACAGTTCAAGTTTCTAGGTGGTCAGGTAGATAATAAACTGTCATGGGAAGCCCACGTTCAGGATATTGTTCAAAGAGTTAATGCTGCCATTTTTGGTATTCGAACGGTTTCTGAAGTAAGTGATAGTTTGACACGAAAATTAGTTTACTTTGCTTTTTTTTATTGGCTTATGTCGTATGGTATTTTATTTTGTGCTAACTCTTCCCATTTTCAAAGGATATTTTTTGCTTGGCTCAGAAACGAGCAGTTCGTTCAACAAGTGGTGACAATTCGCGAGCCTCTTGTCGAGCCCTGTTTACTAGTCTGGCTATTCTGACATTGGCCTCTCAGTATATATACACTCCTGGAAATTGAAATAAGAACACCGTGAATTCATTGTCCCAGGAAGGAGAAACTTTATTGACACATTCCTGGGGTCAGATACATCACATGATCACACTGACAGAACCACAGGCACATAGACACAGGCAACAGACCATGCACAATGTCGGCCCTAGTACAGTGTATATCCACCTTTCGCAGCAATGCAGGCTGCTATTCTCCCATGGAGACGATCGTAGAGATGCTGGATGTAGTCCTGTGGAACGGCTTGCCATGCCATTTCCACCTGGCGCCTCAGTTGGACCAGCGTTCGTGCTGGACGTGCAGACCGCGTGAGACGACGCTTCATCCAGTCCCAAACATGCTCAATGGGGGACAGATCCGGAGATCTTGCTGGCCAGGGTAGTTGACTTACACCTTCTAGAGCACGTTGGGTGGCACGGGATACATGCGGACGTGCATTGTCCTGTTGGAACAGCAAGTTCCCTTGCCGGTCTAGGAATGGTAGAACGATGGGTTCTATGACGGTTTGGATGTACCGTGCACTATTCAGTGTCCCCTCGACGATCACCAGTGGTGGACGGCCAGTGTAGGAGATCGCTCCCCACACCATGATGCCGGGTGTTGGCCCTGTGTGTCTCGGTCGTATGCACTCCTGATTGTGGCGCTCACCTGCACGGCGCCAAGCACGCATACGACCATAATTGGCACCAAGGCAGAAGCGACTCTCATCGCTGAAGACGACACGTCTCCATTCGTCCCTCCATTCACGCCTGTCGCGACACCACTGGAGGCGGGCTGCACGATGTTGGGGCGTGAGCGGAAGACGGCCTAACGGTGTGCGGGACCGTAGCCCAGCTTCATGGAGACGGTTGCGAATGGTCCTCGCCGATACCCCTGGAGCAACAGTGTCCCTAATTTGCTGGGAAGTGGCGGTGCGGTCCACTACGGCACTGCGTAGGAGCCTACGGTCTTGGCGTGCATCCGTGCGTCGCTGCGGTCCGGTCCCAGGTCGACGGGCACGTGCACCTTCCGCCGACCACTGGCGACAACATCGATGTACTGTGGAGGCCTCACGCCCCACGTGTTGAGCAATTCGGCGGTACGTCCACCCGGCCTCCCGCATGCCCACTATACGCCCTCGCTCAAAGTCCGTCAACTGCACATACGGTTCACGTCCACGCTGTCGCGGCATGCTACCAGCGTTAAAGACTGCGATGGAGCTCCGTATGCCACGGCAAACTGGCTGACACTGACGGCGGCGGTGCACAAATGCTGCGCAGCTAGCGCCATTCGACGGCCAACACCGCGGTTCCTGGTGTGTCCGCTGTGCCGTGCGTGTGATCATTGCTTGTACAGCCCTCTCGCAGTGTCCGGAACAAGTATGGTGGGTCTGACACACCGGTGTCAATGTGTTCTTTTTTCCATTTCCAGGAGTGTGTATATATATATATATATATATATATATATATATATATATATATATATATATATATATATATATATATTCTTTACTGTAGTTTCTTGTTTAACGTTTCAGTTTATTCCCAAGAATTAGTAGCTTTCACTCAGTTAATACTATGCAGATACCCAATCTGCATTTGGATCGCACTTCCTTAATTCTTGTGCAGAAAGGTATGCAGTATATTGCTGCATCCATTTTCAGTAAGCTACCACAAGAATTCAAAAATTTTAGCCGTAATCCACGCGCTTTCAAATCGAAACTGAAGAGTTTCCTCATTCGTCGCTCCTTCTATTCTGTCGAGAATTTCCTTGAAAAATAGATTCCTGTGTTATATTGTTAATTGCGTATACTTACGGATTTTTTTGGGTTCATAAACATTTTATTTTCTCTGTTATTACTTTTCTGTTATAATTTCATGCTCTCACACGTTCCATGACTTTGGAGATTTGCTGCTCAATTTGGTCCTACGGAACAAGGAGTATAAATAAAAAAATTAAAAAAAACCGACATCGGAATCCATGATATGTTCAAGCGCGGATTGCCCGCATTCAATCCTGTCCATCCCGAAATTTCTCAACTTCAAAGAAGTAGGGAGTATTTTACATTCCAGGATTTGTCTTGGACAATTTAGCAAGTCACTTTCCTCTTCGTGACCACTGAATGTGAAACCAGAATTTATTTTTGCTCCCATGGAGGGTGTCGGTGCGGAAAGAATAAGAGACGTTGCAGCACGCTGCAATTCCTTAGACGAATTTAGAGATGCGTTTCTCGTTGCATACTGATCACGAGAAACGCAAGACCACATTAAGAAAGAAATAATTATAAGGCCAGATCTAGAAGAGTCCAGATACAAAAGTCCTCTCAAAATGTCCGATGTACTGTTTAAAAAAAAATCAGTTCTTACACTCCCCATATAGCGCGTCTGAGACGATTCGGTTTTTCTTCATAAAACTCCCCACCCACTACCATCAAGCATTAGTTGGAAGATGCAGTGACAACACTCAATAATTGAAATGTTTGCTGTTCGAACTGGAACATATGTTTGACAAACAAAATGCAAGGGACAGAAGAAGGGCAAAAGAAGGCAATAATCGGCAATCCCACAAGAATAATGAAAGGAGCAGTGAGCGAAACGAACTGCAAGGTGTGCAACAGGGCAGGAGGACTAGGAGGGGCGTAACCAGCAGGGAAAGAACAGATGGGGCAGACAGAATCATATTTATAACAATGGAGGCAGAATCGAAATTAGGGGTCTGAAGCCATCCAATGAATTACAACAGCGAAGTTACGATGATAGCTGGAGGCAGAAACGTGCGGAGGCAGTTCAGAATGACCCCACGTCGGGATTCGGTTCGGTCGTGTGTAGTATGAGTTCCAAAGGAAGTTATAATCTGCCGGGTGCTACACGTTTCAAAAGTGTTCTAAAGTGAAGGCATATTTATTCCGGTGTGTTTTTTAGAAAGTACTGATTTTTTAAGTAATTTTGTGCATGAGAAAAGACAGTAATTCCACCTGGCATATTGAGTAGATTGGCGACTAAAAACATGAGTGCATTAGACATCGGTAAACTTAATAGTATGGCGAGCATTTTCATTTAAGAATAATCCATACCTATTAGCTGTTCGGATTTCGGAAAATACATTACCATAAACCTGCTAACGTGAATGAAAGGATTTGTGCACGACTGTGTTAAGATGAGCATGGGCTGGCAGTGAACGTGTACATTATCAAGTTTCAGAATACACCGAAGTTTTTTCAGTATTTTCACCATTCATTCAAAACTAATTTCTTAATTCTTGGAACAGTTACGTTGTATGCAGCCTGGTTTCTAGTCGCAGTACGGTAGGTTTCTGCTCGGCTTTCCTACCGCCGATCTGTTGCAACGAGTTCACAAGTAGGTACAGGTAATGGATGAAAGTAACCGCGCCACCGCACCACCACCCGACCTCCAACCCAGCGGAGTAGGTAATGAAAGAGTTGGGGAACCTCTGCAGGGTATACTGCAGAAGGCAACACACAACTTAGGATATCTTCTTGAGAGATTTCCAGGGTGTGTTGAACGAGGGACAGCATGGAGTCACGCCAGTAGCACCAGTGGCAGCTCTGCGCAATGGGCAACCTGTGGACCTCATCAGAAAAATTGTGGACTTCCCACCGAGGTCCCGTTTGAAGCACACAAGCGTTGCTGAAAACTCACTTAAACGGATTTAGGCGGTAGTCCGAGCAGAGAGGCATGTGCTGATAGAACGGTGAGCGTTCGTTTTCGTATTGGAATTTCGTATTGGTGATGAAGTACTTGTCAAGTCCTTTTGCCTGTTAAATAAAGTAATGCTTAAGTGCCATAAGCTTTTCTCAATTTACAACGGACCATTTCTTGTACGGAGGATTGCTCACGCAAACTTGTTGCAACTGGAGTCATTAAGGACGAAGAAGTCCATTGGATTCCATCATGTGAGTCATGTCAAAGCATTTCTAGAAAAGGAACCATGTTATTTGTTGCTTTCCCTGTTTTCGTTAGTACTTAGTTTGATCCTCTCATTTCCGTGAAATTTCTTTATGTGTTACTGTGTGTGAATAGTGTCCATATTAGTCCGTAGAATTTTTATTCTTTTTTGTTTTGTGTTTGTAGGTTGTTTTGTTTGAATGACAGCTGTGTGTCGGACACCGTCCCCGGAAATATTCGTACCTTTATTGGGGTAGGTTACCAAAGTCATCGTTTCCTGATGTGGGCACATATCTCGATACGTTCATCATCTGTCTGCTCCGTAGGGCTCGAAACTGTTCCATTTCCTGTGGGCTGTAGTGTTTGTAGTCGAAATGTCTTTGGTTTGATGAGGCGTTTCAGTTTAGTACTGTGGTGTGTTCTATGTGAGAATATAAATAGACGAGAGATAGCGCACGCGTAGGTAATGCGATGCCCTTCTACTTTTGTTTCGGATGTATTCGGCCGCGCATTAGTGCATAAATCCATACCTGAGTATATGTTATTTGCTTAGGATGCTAAGGTGGCCGTAGTGCCCTCCCTCGCGACATGTGCGCAGGACCTTCGGGAGGTGTTTTATTTTCTATAGGAGCGTGAGGTCCCGCCAGTTTCTAGAGCGCCAAGTGCCACAGTCGTATGCTTAAGGTGTTAAAGGGACCATAGAGCACGCTCTCGCCGTAGCTGCGAAGAGGCACCCCATCATTTTGCGATCGTCACAGTGTCACAACGCCCATGGGCGCGTGAACAATTTACCGTGACCGACAGTGATGTGCCTGTTGTGCAAGTAGCCCATGCTGATACTAAAACTGAGACTCGTTCAATTCACATCTTCCTTACCAATTTGTAAGTTTCGAAAATTTCGTGTGCACTGAGTCTGTAATAGTATCTAGCAGGGTTTCGTGTCTAACAGTATCTTATGATTTTCAGAGAAATCAAATCATCCTGATCGGCAGCATGCAGATCAAAGAAACATCCAAAAGACACAGAAATCAGATAGGAGATACGCCGTTTTTTATCTTTACCATAGCGTGTTTGGGAGATGCGTTGTATATATATATATAAAGCAATAAAAATTGTACAGCTAATTTAAGTTGCATTATTTATTAATTATCTGTACTAGTATACTCAAAAATTGCAAATTACCTGCATGTCACTTCTTTTGGGGGAGGGCTCTTTAGTCTCCTGACTGGTTTGACGCAGCCCGCAACGGATTCCTCTCCTGTGCCAACCTCTTTATCTCAGAGTAGCACTTGCAACATACGTTCTCAATTATTTGCTGGATGTATTCCAATCTCTGTCTTCCTCTACAGTTTTTGCCCTCTACAGCTCCGTGTAGTACCATGGAAGTCATTCCCTGATGTCTTAACAGATGTCCTATCATCCTGTCCCTTCTCCTTGGCAGTGTTTTCCACATATTCCTTTCCCCTCCAGTTCTGTGTAGAACCACCTCATTCGTTACCTTATTAGTCCACATAATTTTCAGCATTCGCCTGTCGCATCACATCTGAAATGATTCGAGTTCGTTCTTTTCCAGTTTTCCCACAGTCCTTGTTTCACTGCCATACAATGCTGTGCTTGAAATGTGCATTCTCAGAAATTTATTCCTTAAATTCAGGCCTATGTTTGATACTAATAGACTTCTGTTGGCCAGGAATGGGCTTTTTTCCAGTGTAAGTCTGCTTTTGATGTCCTTGCCCCGTCCATCATTGCCTCTTTTGCTACCTAAAACTAAACACTAAACTCCGCACCGAGCGGGGTGGCGCAGTGGTTAGACACTGGACTCGCATTCGGGAGGACGACGGTTCAATCCCGCGTCCGGCCATCCTGATTTAGGTTTTCCGTGATTTCCCTAAATCACTCCAGGCGAATGCCGGGATGGTTCCTCTGAAAGGGCACGGCCGACTTCCTTCCCAATCCTTCCCTAATCCGATGAGACCGATGACCACGCTGTCTGGTCTCCTTCCTCAAACCAACCAACAACAACTAAACTCCGCCCAAACAGGCCATGAGGGCCCAACGGTACCGACCGGCCACCGTGTCATCCTCAGCCTGAAGGCGTCACTGGATGTAGATATGGAGGTGCATGTGGCCAGCATATCGCTCTCCCGGCCGTATGCCAGTTTACGGGACCAGAGCCGATACTTCTCAGACAGGTAGCTCCTCGGAGCCTCACGAGGCTGAGTGTACCCCACTTGCACTCGGCAGGCCGAATGGTCACCCAATCGATTGCTAGTCCAGCCTGACAATGCTTAACTTCTGTGATCTGAAGGAAACCTGTGTCACCACTGCAGCAACGCCGTTATATGTTGCTGCCTAGGTAGCAGAATTCCTTAACTTCATCTACTTCCTGACCATCAATCCCGACGTTAAGTGTCTCGCTGCTCTCGTTTCTGCTACATCTCGTTATTTTCATCTTTCTTTGATTTACTATCAATCCATATTCTGTACTCATTAGATTGTTCATTTCATTCAGAAGATCATCTAATTCTTCTTCACTTTCACTCAGGATCAGAAGTGTCATCAGCAAATCGTGTCATTGATATCCTTTCACCTTGAATTCTAATTCCACACCTGAACTTTCCTTTATTTCCATCACTGCTTCTTCGACGTACAGATTGAACAGTAGGGGGAAGGGGGGGGGGGGAGATTACATCCCTATCTTCCACGATTTTCAATTCAAGCTCCTCGGTCTTCGTGGTCCACTCTTTTTATTCCCTCTTGGGTCTTCTATATTGTATATTACCTATTCCTCCCTATAGCTTAGCCCTAGTTTTCTCAGAATTTCGAACATCTTGCGCCATTTTACATGGTAGAACGCTTTTAACGTGTCTTGATTTTTCTTTAGTCTTGTCTCCATTGCTGACCCCAATGTAAGAATGGCTTCTTTGGTGCTTTTACCTTTTCTAAAGCCAAACTAATGGTAATCTAGCACATCCTTGATTTTTTTTCCATTCTTCTGTATATTATTCTCGTCAGCAACTTGGATGCATGAACTGTTTAGCTGATCGTGCGATAACTCTCGCACTTGCCAGCTCTTGCAGTCTTTGGAATTGTGTGGATGTTATTTTTCCGACAGTCAGATGGTTTGTCACTCGTCTCATACATTCTACACACCAACGCGAATAGTAGTTTTGTTGCCACTTCTCCCAATGATTTTAGAAATTATGATGGAATTTATCTATCCTTTGTACCTTATATTACCTTAAGCCCTCGATAGCTCTCCTAAATTCTGATTCCAATACTCGATCCCCTATCTCTTCTAAATCGACTACTGTTTCCTCTTTTATCACACCAGACAAATCTTCCCCCTGATAGAAGCCTTCAATGTACTCTTTCTACCTATGTGCTCACTCCTCTGCAGTTAGAAGTGGAATTCCCGTTCCATTCTCAATGTTACGACCCTTGTTTTTAATGTCACCCAAGGTTGTTTTGCTTTTTCCTATATCCCGAGCTAGTCCTTCCGACAATCATTTATTTTTCGATGTCTCCCCTTTTTTCATTCAGCCATTTCATCTTAGCTTCCCTGCACGTCCTATTTATTTCATTCCTCAGCGACTTGTGTTTTTGTATCCCTGAATTTCCCTGAACATTTTTGTACTTCCATCTTTCATCAATCAGCTGAACTATTTCTTCTGTTACCCATGGTTCCTTTTCAGTTATCTTCTTTGTACCTACGTTTCATTTTCCAACTCCTGTGATTGCTCATTTTAGAGATGTCTATTCCTCTTCAACTGTACTGCCTATTGAGCTATTCATTATTGCTATACCTATAGCCTTAGAGAAGTTGAAGTGTGTGTCGTCATTCCTTATTACTTCTGTATCCCACTTCTTTGCTTATCGAGCTTTCCTTGTTAATCTCTTGAACTTCAGCCTACTCTTCATCACTATTACATTGTGATCTGAGTCTATATCTGCTCCTGGGTACGCCTTGCAATCCAGTATCGGATTTCGGAATCCCTGTCTGACCATGATGTAATCTAACTGAAATCTTCCCTTATGGCCTGGTCTTCTCCAAGTATACCTCCTGCTCTTGTGATTGTTGAACAGAGTATTCGCTGTTGCTAGCTGAAATTTATTACAGAACTCAATTAGTCTTTCTCCTCTCTCATTACTTGTGCCAAGCCCATATTGTCCTGTAACCTTTTCTTCTACTTCTTCCCTTACAACTGCATTTCAGACCCCCATGACTATTAGATTTTCATCTCCCTTTATGTAATGTATTACCCTTTCAATATCCTCATATACTCTCTCTGTCTCTTCATATTCCGCTTGCGACGTCGACATGTATACCTGAACTATCATTGTCGGCGTTGGTATGCAGTCGATTCTTAAAAGACCAACCCTGTCACTGAACTGTTCACTGTAACGCACTCTTTTCCCTACCTTTCTCCCGTTATACCGTTTTCTGCTGCTGTTGATATTGCCCTATACTCATCTCACCAGAAATCCTTGTCTTCTTTCCATTTCTATTCACTGAACCCTACTATATCTAGATTTCATGGTAATTCATAAGGGTAGTTTTAGAAGTGGCCGGTGGCAGGTACAACTGGATTTCTGATTTCGTTAACTATAAGCATTATTTTAAGCTAGTCCTAAAGGCCCCCCCCCCCAAACCATTCACGTCTATGTCCCTTACTTGCACAAGTTAGAAATTGATACACTAGTTATGGCACACCCTGGGATTGTTGCATATCATGTTTATTGTTAGATATCTATGAGTATAGAAAATCGTTTATCCTTCACTCATGTTCCTATTTGCATCTCACAAGAGTAAGAAATACTGAGGTCCATAATGAACTTGTAAATTGTAATATGTAACCACATTCATCGATGTTTTAATATATTTATAAAGGCTGTGAACAATGCACCAAAAAAAGAAGAATGCATCGTTGTTGTACAGTGATGTACATTGGAGCTCGAGAAGTAATATCGTGTGGCCTGTTACTCGAGCAGTCGGCAGAGGGGTGAACTGGAGGGAGAGAATAGCTGAAGAAGTGACTAATGTGCAGCGTTAGGCTGAGGACAGTCCCTGAGCAGCCAGGGTGATATAGTCCATGGCCACAACAGCTTTCACTCTCAGTGAGGTAACGTTGCGGACATGGGCGTTAGACCTGTTTACAGATATTGGTCGCACTAGACGTGATAGTCCACGATCCACCGTAGGGTGGCTGGCATGCACCAGCACTGTGTGGATCTTGGACTCCAGAGGGGAGGCGGAGAAGGAGGGTCGATGTGTAAGGCGCGTGTAGCAGCCGATGCACCTCGCCCGACCTTTGACACTGGTCTGGAGCAAGGCGCAAGGCCCAGTCCATGTATTTGCTGGTATCCGGCTCATGAATAAGAGTCAACTGACGCAATGAACGCCA
The DNA here is from genome assembly GCF_023864275.1 of Schistocerca cancellata. Classification (NCBI taxonomy): domain Eukaryota; kingdom Metazoa; phylum Arthropoda; class Insecta; order Orthoptera; family Acrididae; genus Schistocerca; species Schistocerca cancellata. Next base: position 196,951,408 of record NC_064628.1, read on the forward strand.
ACGCATAAGAGCCGACCAAGTTATGCCTCACCCTAAGAGGCGTCTGACGAGAGTCTGTGAAGGGAACAGCTCCAGAGCTCCTAATGCTCTCTACTGAGCATGGTACTTACCTGGTCAAACTGCTCTACTCTCAAGGCACTGTTTTGTGTTGAGGTATGGGTGTGGAACTTTCTTTACACAACAGTCGTTACCGTAGGCATTTTATTGGTGCAACGACTAAAACAACCCAATTTCAAAATGGTTCAGATGGCTCTAAGCACTATGGGACTTAACATCTGAGTCATCGGTCCCCTTAACTTAGAACTACTTAAACCTAACTAACCTAAGAACATCCCAGACAGCCACGCCCAAGGCAGGATTCGAACCTGCGACCGGGCCAGCAGCGCGGTTCCGGACTGAAGCGCCTAGAACCGCTCGGCCACAGCGGCCGGCCAACCCAATTTCAACTTATATTTATGTACACACATTTGTTCAAACTCTTATGGCATATTTTTGTCGTGTTATGTTTTCTAGTATGTTTTTCATTAATCAGCTTAGCATTTTGCTCATTGCAACAAGACACTCTTCATGTACATTTTGTCTCTTTCTGTTTATATGTGACTAATACTTTTATAAAGCATGTGTGGTAGGGATACATTCAATTCCTACGTTTTGCTGACAAACACTTTGATTATTTTGATAGGTAAGTACAGTTCTGTACTGGATATCTTCAGCTCATTCACACAAGTGATTTATTCTCAAATACAGAAAGTTAATGCATTAGTCAATGAACACTAAATTTTAGTCTTTTTTGACTTGTAAGCACTACATTGTTTTCTTCGTGTGATGTTTAAATGACATTTCTTTGTGCACATTCTCCATGAAATGCACTGATCTTCAATGTTTTTATCAATATTATCACCTGCATTATTATTATTACACGATCTTGTAGATGTAAACTCTGTCATACTAGACATCCATTTTTGTAATAATCTAAGCATCTATGCACATCATTGACTGTTCACTTTTAGCTGTGTTGCTTTCCACCATTATGTATCTTATTATGTTACACTGTTTTGCTTTAATGATTTGTAGGTATGTGGTTTGACTCTTGTTCTACACATGTTTTTCAAATGAATGAAAATGACTGGATTTAGGTCAATTTTAGTTGATTATACACAAAGTGCTTGTTGTCCCGGGACACATGTTTGTGTGGTGCTTTCATTATTTGGAGATACAACAGGACTGGGCGTTGGTCTCCATTTTTTTTCTTTAAGGATGTCTGAGGCGTTTTACTACTGGCATAAGTTGACATGTTGATTATTATAATTTGTTACTTGTGTACATTAATTGTAAGGACCTTGGTCTAATCTGGCAGTGAACAAGTGTATCTGTATTGTCTGCCTTAATTTTGATGAATAGTTAGGGGGTTGGCAATTCTTAATCTCTGTTTTTTTTTTAATTGAACCCTTTGGTTTCTTTGGATATGCTGTGAAAAGTTATTGTTAGATATAATTTTTACTTGGTGTTGTGCCACACTCTCCTCATTTATGAAGTGAGACACATACGCTACATAAAATGTAGTGTACGTGTTGGGGTAATGGAAGACAGCAGGCCTTCTTACCTCTTCATACCCTTATTAAGAGCCAACATTCAGCCTAACTTGCGTTTCTAAAAGTCTGAATTAGCATACATGCAGATTAAAGTTATTTCACTACTATATTACAATGTAATGCAAAGTAGGTACTCGGATGCTACGTACTGGCACGTAGATGATCGGCAGTAGGATGCAAAGCATATCAGAATTCTGTTATTTTCACGCTGGAGACGAGTTGCAGATGAAGAACACCTTGACTAGGCCAGCCGCTCACACTAGCAGTAGCAGCCAAACATCAGGTAGTGGGGGATGGGGATGGGGTTGGGCATCAGGTCACTGGAAACTGTGGACTGAGTCCTGGTCCAACCTTGGCTGGCGACTTTCTCTGCTGATTTTGGATATCAGGGGCAAGAGCGACGGACACTCGCTATTTTTACAATAGATGGGGGCAGTTTTCTTGCGAAAGGCTCATTTTTTGGGCAGGAATATGCTACAAGCTCAGTGCCACAGATGTACAGTTGTTTGGGACATTTTGGGGAAATGGTAGCCGAGCTCTATGGGTAGTCGATAGAAAGGCGCTAGATGTAACATCTGAATTACCATAATCCATTGACGCCCATCGCCACAAAGCTTCATTTACGAAGACCTGGCGGAGACTACGATAGCCTGCTCGATTGTTACATCAGCAAACGCTTAGAGTTACTAACGTGAATTGGCAGGAAGGAATGGTATTGGCGGCTAGGCTGACGGAGTATAATAGTGGGCATCTACGAAAATTTCTTGTAAGGTCATAATTGACGAAAGCTTTGTGTATCGACGACGATTGACCGAGTTCTGGAACAGTGGAGCATTGATCTCTGGGGGCCGAGTGGAAGAGAATTTGGTGGGAGTTAGTTCTTAGCCACCGCAGGAGTCGGTCATATACTTTGGCACCCTGTCTGCAAAGCAGTTTCATTCCCGGCTTCAATTGTCCGGCCACCCGGACAAACAGTTAGTTCTTTTTCCGCGCTTCGCTTCAGTAGGCCTCTATGGAGCGGTGCCGACCACGAATAGCAGCCGTCATCAGCACGCCACCCTGCCCATTAGTGTCGTGAATATACGCAGCCCCAGATTTTTCGGCCACCAAAAACTCGAAATGAGGTTTCTGCATGGTGGCATCCGTAGAACTACTTTCCCTCCTTAGGTGATATTATGGCACTGCATCCGATTACCACATGTTTGTCAATACAGCATTATACATTTCACATGTTCTCTTTGCTACCCTTTCTCGTAGTAGAGAAGCGCCCTAGATTCCATTCAGTGTCCTTTGTACTAGCTCCTTGCCAACACCTCTACCAACTGAGGACTATTTACGTCTTTGGTTTATTGTAATATACATAATTATTCCTTGTACAGATTCAAGATATATTTTCCATTAAAGAAAACAAATGCAACCGTAAATTTTTAGGATGGCATTTATCAGTTATACATCCACACTCTACATCTACATCTACATCCATACTCCGCAAGCCACCTGACGGTGTGTGGCGGAGGGTACCTTGAGTACCTCTATCGGTTCTCCCTTCTATTCCAGTCTCGTATTGTTCGTGGAAAGAAGGATTGTCGGTATGCCTCTGTGTGGACTCTAATCCTCATGGTCTCTTTGCGAGATATACGTAGGGGGGAGCAATATACTGCTTGACTCTTCGGTGAAGGTTGTTGTTATTGTTGTGGTCTTCAGTCCTGAGACTGGTTTGATGCAGCCCTCCATGCTAATCATACAGTAAAGCTGCATGCCCTCGGGAAAAATTACGGCCGTAGTTTCCCCCTGCTTTCAGCCGTTCGCAGTAGCAGCACAGCAAGGTGAAGGTATGTTATCGAAACTTCAACAAAAGCCCGAACCGAGCTACTGAGCGTCTCTCCTGCCGAGTCTTCCACTGGAGTTTATCTACCATCTCCGTAACGCTTTCGCGATTACTAAATGATCCTGTAACGAAGCGCGTTGCTCTCCGTTGGATCTTCTCTATCTCTTCTATCAACCCTATCTGATACGGATCCCACAGTGGTGAGCAATATTCAAGCAGTGGGCAAACAAGTGTACTGTAACCTACTTCCTTTGTTTTCGGATTGCATTTCCTTAGGATTCTTCCAATGAATCTCAGTCTGGCATCTGCTTTACCGACGATCAACTTTATATGTTCATTCCATTTTAATTCACTCCTAGTGCCTACTCCCAGATAATTTATGAAATTAACTGCTTCCAGTTGCTGACCTGCTATATTGTAGCTAAATGATAAGGGATATTTCTTTCTATGTGTTCGCAGCAGATTACACTTGTCTACATTGATTGTCAGTTGCCATTCCCTGCACCATGCGTCAATTCGCTGCAGATCCTCCTGCATTTCAGTACAATTTTCCATTGTTACAACCTCTCGATATACCACAGCATCATCCGCAAAAAGCCTCAGTGAACTTCCGATGTCATCCACAAGGTCATTTATGTATATTGTGACTAGCAACGGTCCTACGACACTCCCCTGGGGCACACCTGAAATAGTGGTGTAGACGTTCCGCTTTTAACCCGCCCATGCTTGCCCGATGACCAGGCGGGCAGGCCGCCGCGCGTTGTCAACAGAACGGGCAGGCTGCTTCACTCCCAGCCAAGCCAAGCAGAACCCAACCCGGGCAGGCTGTGGGAAACTTGCTTGCCTGCCCATATTACTGCTGAGCTGCGCTACGCAGTCGTTTAGTCTGCGCGAGTCATTGTCGTATTATGAACGATAATTATAAGTTTTTATTTTACCTGAGCACCAAAAGACAAACCCCAACATTATATATATATATATATATATATATATATATATATATATATATATATACACTCCTGGAAATGGAAAAAAGAACACATTGACACCGGTGTGTCAGACCCACCATACTTGCTCCGGACACTGCGAGAGGGCTGTACAAGCAATGATCACACGCACGGCACAGCGGACACACCAGGAACCGCGGTGTTGGCCGTCGAATGGCGCTAGCTGCGCAGCATTTGTGCACCGCCGCCGTCAGTGTCAGCCAGTTTGCCGTGGCATACGGAGCTCCATCGCAGTCTTTAACACTGGTAGCATGCCGCGACAGCGTGGACGTGAACCGTATGTGCAGTTGACGGACTTTGAGCGAGGGCGTATAGTGGGCATGCGGGTGGCCGGGTGGACGTACCGCCGAATTGCTCAACACGTGGGGCGTGAGGTCTCCACAGTACATCGATGTTGTCGCCAGTGGTCGGCGGAAGGTGCACGTGCCCGTCGACCTGGGACCGGACCGCAGCGATGCACGGATGCACGCCAAGACCGTAGGATCCTACGCAGTGCCGTAGGGGACCGCACCGCCACTTCCCAGCAAATTAGGGACACTGTTGCTCCTGGGGTATCGGCGAGGACCTTTCGCAACTGTCTCCATGAAGCTGGGCTACGGTCCCGCACACCGTTAGGCCGTCTTCCGCTCACGCCCCAACATCGTGCAGCCCGTCTCCAGTGGTGTCGCGACAGGCGTGAATGGAGGGACGAATGGAGACGTGTCGCCTTCAGCGATGAGAGTCGCTTCTGCCTTGGTGCCAATGATGGTCGTATGCGTGTTTGGCGCCGTGCAGGTGAGCGCCACAATCAGGACTGCATACGACCGAGGCACACAGGGCCAACACCCGGCATCATGGTGTGGGGAGCGATCTCCTACACTGGCCGTACACCACTGGTGATCGTCGAGGGGACACTGAATAGTGCACGGTACATCCAAACCGTCATCGAACCCATCGTTCTACCATTCCTAGACCGGCAAGGGAACTTGCTGTTCCAACAGGACAATGCACGTCCGCATGTATCCCGTGCCACCCAACGTGCTCTAGAAGGTGTAAGTCAACTACCCTGGCCAGCAAGATCTCCGGATCTGTCCCCCATTGAGCATGTTTGGGACTGGATGAAGCGTCGTCTCACGCGGTCTGCACTCCAGCACGAACGCTGGTCCAACTGAGGCGCCAGGTGGAAATGGCATGGCAAGCCGTTCCACAGGACTACATCCAGTATCTCTACGATCGTCTCCATGGGAGAATAGCAGCCTGCATTGCTGCGAAAGGTGGATATACACTGTACTAGTGCCGACATTGTGCATGCTCTGTTGCCTGTGTCTATGTGCCTGTGGTTCTGTCAGTGTGGTCATGTGATGTATCTGACCCCAGGAATGTGTCAATAAAGTTTCCCCTTCCTGGGACAATGAATTCACGGTGTTCTTATTTCAATTTCCAGGAGTGTATATATATACATATATATATATATATATATATATGATATATACGTGCATATATATATATATATATATATATATATATATATGTGTGTGTGTGTGTGTGTGTGTGTGTGTGTGTGTGTGTGTGTGTGTGTGTGTGCCTGTGTGTATATATGTATATATACATACATTTTTTAAACGAAATGTCTATGATCATTTTGAAATTTGAGAGATGTCTAACACATTCACTGTCATCGTGTTCGACAATTCGCGCGCAGCAAATGTCGCTTAACAGTTGCAAACCAGTTTTGGTTGAGCGAATGTGTTATATTGCCTGCAAAAATCTTGATGTTAACGAAATGAATTTTCCGATCCAAAATATGATACCTGGCAAATTGATGACATACAAGTCGGTTTATTCCGATACTAACCAAGATCCTACGGAATTTTTAAATTCGCTGGATTTGCCCGGATTACCGCCTCCCAATCTGCAATTAAGTCGGATCGGCAATCATTATGTTGCGAAAGGTAAACCAGCCACGTCTTTGTAATGGCACCCGACTTGCGGTGAAGAAATTAAAGAACAACGTAATCGAAGCCACGATTTTAAAAGGATAGTACAAAGGTTAAGACAGTTTGATTCCACGTATCACTATGATTCCGACCGACATGCCACTCGGCTTTAAACGGTTATAATTTCCAGTGCAGCTTGCATTTGCCATGTCGATAGATAAATCGCAAGGGCAGTCGTTATATGTTTGAGGCATCAATCTTGAGAATCATGTTTTTCACATGGTCAATTGTATGTCGCATATTCCCCTGTCAGGACACCTTCAACATCATTTATTTACGCACCAGAAAACAAAACTATCAATGCTGCGTATCAAAAGTATTACAATAAATGCTGCCTAGCAATAAACTTTGACGCTGCTTCACTGACCACCACAAAAGTTGACAGATATATATGAGTTTTCATAGATAGGTGAAGAGGAGATGAACTGAAGTGGCGGAATCCAACAGAGAGAGGATGAGGAGAAGGATAGAGGGTGGGGGGGGAGATGGGCCAAGGGATGGGGATGGAGGGGGGAGGTGAACATAGAGATAGTGGGAGAGGAATAAATGGATAGAGAGAAAATAGGGGAGGGAAGATGGACTACGAGAGTATGGAATAAATAGATGCCCAGGCAACGCCCGGTTTTCAGCTAGTTGTCAGATATAAAAGGATTTATTCGAGACTTCACAGTCTCTCAGTTTTGGATATTCTCAATTCAAACCACCATCAGATCACATCTCAAACAGGTTTGTGTAGCAAGCAGAACAATCACTGAAAATGGAGCTCCTTTGTACACTAAAAGCTACAATTAACCACCAGGGGCGTAGATAACAGGGAGGGGGGGCACAGGTACCCCCCCCCCCCCCTGGCCCCCCGAGCCCATGAACATAGTGTTTTTTGTTTTAGTGGAACGCAATGCAATCTGTGTTGCAGGTTTCAACACTGAAATGGATGGATATTTGTACTAAAGAAGCGAACCTCCACCCCCCAAAAACAAAAAGAAGATTGGTCCCCTCCCCAGAAGAATAAATTATCTACGCCCTTGATAACCACTGTACTGCAATGAGAACCAAATTAAGATTTTGGAAGTCTAGATTCTTTAACTTTAGTATGTTTCAGCCAAGTATGACACCAGTTATACACATATTTAACTACTTTTCCAGGATGTATTTTACTGGTTCTGTGAATTCATTCAAAGTTGTCAAAATCATTATAAATTGCCAAAATGCATTTTAACAAAATCGAAGCACTTGTTACGTATCCAGTTCGTCTAAAAACTATAGTACTGGGAATACAATGGCGACCCTGAGCCACTTTTCGTGGCGCCTACGTTTGCGTCATGAGAGTCCACACTTGTAGTCTAGGTCTGCGTCATGAGGGACCATATTTCGGACCATCATGATGCAGACTAAGACGACGAGTGTTTACTTGCATGATGCGAACCTAAACGACGACTGTAGACCCTCGTAACACAGACCTAAACGACGAGTCTGAATCCTCATGACGCAGACGTAGACGTTGTGGAGAGTGGCTCCGAGTTTCCATTATATTCCTACTACAACACATTCGTGGAAAAAGACGCTGTTCATTTTAAAAGCATTTGTAGTGTCTAGGTCTTCAGCATCTTGACCCTGCTTGTGGGATTCCCCTTAATATAGAAATACAGGAATAAAATTACATTTCGCAATGTGTGTGGAACTCAACAAAATAAATTGTAATTTAAACTCATAATGTGTATTGCCTTAATCCACAAATGAATATTTTATTTTGCAGAACACTTTTCAACATAAAATATTTACAAATTTTCCTTCAGTTCCCCTGAAAGTATTATTTAGGCCAAACCAGATACTCCTAAAAATATTTGGCTACTCTTGCAAACACAAGTAACAGAAAAAGGTTTACAAACAATAATAAATGTCACTTGGGAGGATTGAAATCAAAAAGTTTAGTCTAAAATATAATGAACTCTATGCATTACAAAATTTCTATCTCAGAAATTGACGCCCAGAAAGCACAATTATAAAAGTGCACTCTTAATTAGTAAATGTGCACTCAAACTCATAGTTTCCTGTTTAATGTTCTACTGTATTCTTAATGTGTATGCTGATTAGTGTTTGAATTAATTATGACGAGATCGTTAAGTCTGTCTGTATTAAGACGTGATCGTTTTTCGCTAATTAGGTTTCCAGCGCAACTAAAAATTCTCTCACTAGAGGCACTAGTGGCTGGTATATTTAATATTTTTCTTGCCACACACGCAAGTCGAGGAAGTCGTTGGGAGTTATTTTTCCACCACTGTAGAATATCTCCCTCGTTCACACAGTGTTCTTGCAAGTATCTGCTGACTTCATCATGTAGGAGAGGAGACTCTTCTGCCCAGTCCTCAAATTTCGCCATTTTGTACGGTCCTGGATTTGTTTCTTTGGTGCTGTGATTGGGCACTTGTACTGAAACTATACAAGTTCCAATTAATATTTGCAGAATAATGTGAAGATCGTACTACACATAGTTGAAATTATAATAGTTTTTAGATGATGCTATCATTTATCGTCCAGTAAAGTCACCAGAAGATCAAAACTAACTGCAGGACAAAACACTCTTTTGGAGCATAGCTACTCAGTTGGAGAGCCTTTTCTGGTACGATTGATGGAGGAGGTCGAAAGAGTCTAAAGAAGGGCAGCTCGTTTGGTATTATCGTGAAACAGGGGAAAGAGTGCCGCGGAAATTATACAGGAGTTGGGATGGGAATCATTACAACAATGGCGTTTTTTGACGTGGCGCGATCTATATATGAAATTTAGATAAGCAACTTACACCTCCGAATTCGAAGATATATTGTTGAGTCCCATCTACATTGGAAGAAATGATCATGAGAATAAAATACAAAAAAGCAGCGCTCAGACGGAGAGATGTAGGTGTTTTATCCCGCGCGAAATTCGAGAATAGGAGACAAGTAAGTTGAAAGTGGTTCGATGAACCCTCAACCAAGCACTTGCGTGTGACTTGCAGAGTACCCATGTACATGTAGATGAAGAATATATGCATTATCTTAGGAGCTTACCTTCAGCACACATCCTTCGTGCTGCTTGGTAAACATCAATTTTTTCATCCTCGGTTAACTTTCTTAATGTGCGGTAGTTAGGCACCATAAACGTTGCAATTTTATGCGCCATACTAACGCACATTTTCTGTTCTAGGAAGGCACCGGCGGCTTGTTTCAAAGGTTTCATGTCCTGAAAATACATTTTATCAACATACATATTTCACAAGTGGTTCTATAATATTCAGATCGAATAAAATTACAAACCTCTTCATCGTTATCCCGTACACTACAGTGAGCTTTTAAGGCATAAAATCACGGTAGAACTAAATGTAGGGTTGGCTCCTTGTCACCCTCTAGATCAACTGTGGCTTCTTTGAACGGCTTAAGAAATGCTATAAGCTGGCCAGTTATATGGTGGTCATAACCCAGCATCTTATCAGAGCCACCTTCGTTATGTAAGACAGCCTTCACTGAATCAATCTGAGAATGGACTGATACAAGCATGTCAAAATAACTATTCCAACGAGTTGAAACCCACTGCTTTAAAGATGAGTTCAGTCTCACACACAGACCTCTTCTCTTGAAGTAGGAAACCGTAGTCCGCACTGTATTAAGAATGGCTAATATACTTGGAACATTTTCTTTCAAAAACTGTTCGCTCAGAACATGTTTCAAGACTGTGTTTATACTATGAGCCATGCATGGAAGACGCTGATATATTTCGAGAGCTTTGACAATGTTACTGCCCTGGTCTGTGACAAATGTAATTTTGGCAATGTCTTCACGAGAAACACACATAGTTTCTAAGCGATCTTCCAACTCGTTTCGAATATTCGAGCCAGTTTTTGGGCAGTCAGGAAACGCAGAGCACATCAGTACATAGTTGTTCAAACGCCAGTCTGAATTTATGTAATGCATTGTCACGGACATGTAATGCACCCCTTTGTAATTGTCTGTCCATAGATCAATTGTACTGGCACATATACCAGAACGAATCGCATGCACTATGTCTGGGAGCATTTTGCTGCGCACTTTATCAGCTAAGGTTTGAACTTTCCTAGCTACTGTCACTCGGGAAGGCATAATATTTTTAATATCAACTGAGCCATATTTTTTACCTATGTCGATCAGTGTCTGCCCTAAATTAAGAAATCCTTCTCCCTCTATACTGCTAAATGGTCTCAGGTCCTTCGCACACATTTCGACGCACTTTTCGGCCACTAAATCTTTGTCCTCTTTCAAGATATTTACGGAGTGAGGGAACTGCTTGTCAAATTTGCACACATGTCGTAACATACTCGAGGTTCCCGAATAAGTACTTAAGAGCTTTTTACATAGTTTGCACTGAGACATACCTACAGATTTATTTGAAGCGGCATCATAAACACATGAAAACGTTTCCCATGCGGCACTTGTGCTCTGTTTCGTTACCAGCATGTATTCGCCAGTTGTCAATTTTTTCTCAATCTCACTAAAGTTCGACCTATTCATTGTGCCGCCCCCACCTTTGCGATAAATGAACTGCGGGCTAACTACCCGGCTACTCTAGTCACGGTAGCTTGACAGCGCAACCTGTTGTCAGGCGCAGCAAGCTGAGCGGGTCCCGTGAAGCTTGGCAGGCTTGCGGGAACCCAGGTAGCCCGGGCTTGCGGAAGCCCAAGTCAACCGCATTACCCACTATGCCTCAGTACACGCGCACTCTTGTGTTTACGTCGCGGCAGGCTGACCTGCATGAATGGTTGCAGAGGAGCTAGGGGCAAGAAGGCTGCAAGGGGAATTTGTACACCTCTGACCTGAAATCACTCTTACTTCGGAAGATTTCTCTCCATTGAGAATGACATGCTCCGTTCTGTTATCTAGGAACTCTTCAATCCAATCACACAATTGGTCTGATAGTCCATATGCTCTTACTTCGTTCATTAAACGACTGTGGGGAACTGTATCGAACGCCTTGCGGAAGTCAAGAAACACGGCATCTACCTGTGAACCCGTGTCTATGGCCCTCTGAGTCTCGTGGAATCCTTTCCCATCGTCATTTCTGAAGGGGAGCTTTGATCAATTAATTTAATGAATAAATTATATGAGGATTTATATCAGTTCTACTGTGAGACTGTGTTACACACCTCGTGCAGATTTAATATAAACTCACTTGTGTGTGAGTTGCATAACATCGTGATTCTGCCATTAACTTGCGTATCTGGTAAGGGTCCCACGATTGCAAATACGCTGCTAGTTTCCATAGACGAGTTTACAATTGTGAAAGGGAAAATAGCCCCCTTCATAAAGACAGTGCATCTAGCTAGAAAAAGTTCTACGTCTACATACACACTCAGCTACGCACCAAGCGATGTGTGGCGGAGGGCACTAGCCCCCCCGTTCCGCTTTCGGGTCGCGCGAGGAAAAACTGACTGAACGCCTCAGTATGAGCTCTAATTTCCATTATCTTTGAATGGTGATCATTGCGCGATTTGAAAGTTGGTGGTAATAATATATGCTCTACATCCTCGGCAAAGATCGGATTTAGGAATTTAGTGAGCAGTCCCTTCCGTTTAGCGCGTCGTCTATCTGTGTCCCACTTCAAACTTTCTATGAGATTTGTAACGCTCTCGCGATGGCTAAATGTACCAGTCACGAATCTTGTCGCTCTTCTTTAGACCTTCTCAATCTCTTGAATTAGACTCAACTGGTAAAGGTCCCATACAGACGAACAATACTCTAAGACTGGACGAACTAAAGTACTTGCAAGCAATTTCCTTTGTTGAAGGAATGCATCGCATCAGGATTCTACCAATAAACCGCAATCTAGAGTTCGCCTTACACGTTACTTGTGTAATCTGATCATTCCATTTGATTTACTTGGCAATGGGAAAAACAAAAGAATTTGTAGTAAGTATTATTTAAATATCTAACTTATTCATAAAATTTGGCAACGTAAGCACGATATTTTCACATCGAAAATAATTTTCAGATTTGCTTAAGGTGTTAAGACAATTGTGGGTTTGTATTTTGCAGGCTTTACAAATTCACTTTTCAGAAGTGGATTCTACACGCTGTAAGTTATTGGATAACATGTACTGACGTAAAAGAGAAACTATGTTGTCAATATTTGTCCAGAAAACACAGTGTTTCAGTGTCAGGATAAGAATTTACACCTGGCTCTCGATTGTGAGCGGTATAGAGGGCTAACAGATTTTCAAGGAAGTTACATTGACTATGACTGGCAGGTTACTGTTGTCCGTTTAGGTATCACCTTGAAAAAATAAAGCTACGTACTTAATTTTTTGTAGGTGCATATCTGTAGTCTTGGCACACATTAAAATGCCAGCGCCATAGTGCCGTAGTACGTTGCCAGAGGGCCCAAAGAAGATGACGCAGCCCGTTGATAAAGTGGAATGTCGTGCGGTAACTACAGGTCTGTATTTAATGGGAAAAAACAGTGTAGCAGTCCTTGCTGTGTTGGTGGAAGAGTACGGTGACATTGGATATGAAAGTGCAGTTAGGTGGCGCGGGCGCTTCCAGTGCAGTCAATCAAGTCTGAATGACGAAGAACCAGGGGCATAACATCTCTTTCTGAAAAATCAAGAGTCACAAAGAAGTGAAGGCCCTAGTGGTCGAACTAACAGTGGAAAAAGTGGAATTCAGTCATGGATCAGTTTTCATGATCTTTCACAATATTGTGGACACGACAAAGGTCATTGTCCTCTGGATATTGTGCTGCTCACACCCATTCAAAAAGCACGCTGGACCGCGGCAACAAAGGAAATGTTTCAGTTGTATAAGGCCAATCCAGACAACGTCTTTAGCTGCCTAATCAGCCTGGACGAATGCTGTGTGTCTCTCTATGACCCACGAGACTGAGAGGTAAAGCGAGCAATGGAAAGATAGAGGGCTCACAAGCTCCGAAAAAGCCGAACGCCAAACCATCAATGGTCAAGGTAATAGTGGTTTTTGGGTCTGCCAGGTGTTCAACTAACAGGTTATGACCGAAAGGGGCAAACCATCACAGGACTCTGCTATCGATATCTACTGGCGAGTTTACCATAAACTGTCAAGACGAACCATCGCAGAAAGCTGTACAAGCTTATTCCACACAAGACTCAGTCATGCGTATTCTTCTGACATGGCACCTGATTCTTTATCTTTCCTTGAATGAAGAAATCGTTGTCTAGCAGACATTTTCAGAACGACGACGACGTTATTTTCTAGGTGGAACACTTCCTGTACAGCCAGAATGCAGACTTCTACAAACAAGATCTCTGCACAGTCACCCACCATTGGAAAAATACGTCACACTACTTGTGCTCCACTACACATTGCTGTGGCCCAGTCTGGTTCAATGAAAAATTGCTAAATATTGTTGGTAGTGAGTTTAGATCGAAACTCCTCCTCCTTCTGTCTCTGTTCATCTCCTCCTCTTCCCTCTCTTCGTCCATCTCCTCCTCCTTCTCCCTTTCTCTGTCCATCACGCTCTCTCCCTTTCATATTCTCCTTCCTTCTGTCTCTTCCTGATCCCAGTCTTTTCTCTCTTTTCTGTCCCTCACCTTCAACTGCCTTTCTCTCTTCATTTTCTCCTCCACCTCTCTCTCCATCTCCTAAAACCGGCATACTATAATTTCCTTCTTAGGCCATACTACACACGATCGTACCATTGAAAGGCTGGGCTTCGACTACTACATACTGCTGTAAGCATTCTCTATCTCTAAAGAAAAGACGCGCGAAGAGTACTCCGTCCCGATCGGTCAATTTTCTTTAAGGCCAATAGAAAAATATTATTCTCCCGCGTTAGTCCACGCTTTTCATGGTTTTCGAATAGTACTTTTTCCCCAAAATAAATATTTAACATTCAGTTATTTTATTTTTACTTTGTGTTAACTATTTTCATTTGCACTCGAATTAGCTTTCCTTTTACCATAAACTTACTTAAATTATTATGACACATATTCCCCGTCGTCTGCATTCACACTGTCTTACAAATTTCTCAAGCTAGTTCCTACAGCGTTTGTCAGTATAACAATGATCTACATATTTACTTTAGGCCACATGCACGCATCATTTACATTACTAAAAACATATACAAAACTGTACAAACATAAATAAACAAAAAAGCCTTCAAGAAATAAACAGGACAATTCACAAAAACAAGCTCTTGACCTGTTTCTTCAATGTTTCTGTCCGATACTGTACTCTGGTGGATGAAAATTAGAACTTCGTACTAGACTGAACCCGCTCCAGACCATCTGCCACTATGCACGCATGAGCCATTCTCCCGATACACAGCTTCCCGACAGGAGCGATATAAAGGCGCCACTACTCACAACTCTCTTCAGCTCTTCAATTTTGCTATTATTTCCGTTATTGTAACATAAAACTGCAACATAGAGACCTATTTTGAGTACTTGAAGTTCACAGAATGTCCGTTTTGAGCATCTAATTTAAATTAAATTATTGAGGCTTTCATTTGCATTTTGTGTCTTTCCGTGGAGACACTTCCTCAATAAACCAGGGTTTGCCGAGAAACCTGAATGTGGGCTTAATTGCATTCATAACAAATTCTGGTAATGAGTGTTTACGTGAATACGTCTCATTTCTGTTGTTGAATTAACACCAATCATATTTCGGACACAGACTGTGCATTGGTGTTCGGTCAGCGGATAGTTTGTGGAAAAAAGTTGCCCGCACAGCACGCCTCATTGCTTCTAAATTAAGTGTGTTTTCACTGATAGCTCTCTCATAAGATAACTGAAGAGAATCAGTCTATTTCACAGTAAGCCTCCCTTTTCTTCCTAGTGGTTTTCCATCCTCAAGTACTTCACCTTTCTTCTCTTTCAGCAAGCGACGAAGCCTACCACCAAACCTCTTTTGTATGTTTCCAGCACATTCCAACTTTTCTAATGTTGTATTGTACGGATTTTTATCTGTTACAGCTTTGAACGAAGAGGAGTCCCCATCACCAAGGCATTTAGCATACCTAACAAGATACTGGTCCTCAGATCTGGTGAACATCCTCACAACAGCAGCAGCCCCCATGCCCCGACTTGAGCCACTAAAATTTTTAGAGCATGCTAATGCATGCTTTTCTTGCCACATTTTCTCACTGTCTTTATTGTTAGACATTTTCTTCGTTGCATACTGGTGTCACTATTTAGACATAATTTCTACTTCTAATACTTTACCTGAGTCAGATGCAACTCCATACAGAGATGTGTAACCCCTTTTCATCCAGGTCCCATCTACAGACACTCAGGTAGTCACATTTGCAGGAGATTTACTGTCATGAATATACACCCCAGGATCTATTTCTTTTTGGTTTATTTCCATCAATTCCTCCACTGCTTCCTTCATAGAAACTTTGGCAATATCGCATGTAGCATCAGACATTTCTTTATTTATTTTTTCAAACCTTGCACAAAGTGGAGGCATGTTCAGAACACCACACAATAAAGTACCTCGTTCTCTGCCCTGTCCAACGCATCTCAGAGCATATGCTAACCTAAAATTGCTTTCATAGGTGCCAGTGTCAGTTTTTTGGAGGAGGAAAATGAAAATTCTTAGCCGCTCGAATTACAAATTAATTTAAAATCACAAGCTATTCCCACTCTTCTTTCTTCAACAACAATCATGCATTTCGTACTTTTACAGCTAACACATGAATTTGAAAACATTACAGCCTGTCAGAGAAGCTCTAGAACAATAAGTCTGAATCCAGTGGAATCCATATCAACATGATTCATACACCTGTACAATTCTCCTGTCCCAAGTTTCGATGCTGAAACTGAGAGCTTATGTTCTTCATTTAGAGCTGCTTCCTCTTTTTTGTTGGTAAACAGATTTCCAGGAAACCTCCCTTTCCTAAACACAGTTTTTCCACCACCCGTTATTCATAAATCTTGATTTCCACGTAAAGGTTTGCGAATTCAACCTACTAATATGCGTTAGTACTGTCAAAACGTAAATAAACCAAATGAAAGAAAGTTTTCAGGCAAAGATATAGATATCAGCCAGAGATATAGATGTCAGCCAAAGATATAGAAAGAAAGTAGCCTTCGCACTGTCAAAAATTCGGCTGAAGCAATCAGTTTCTCAAATGTCGGAAAAGGTGGGACTGACCGCCAGTGCAGAGTTAATCAGTTTAACAATTTAAAGGCATTTCTAAAGCTGCTATCACGATAAAATTCACATACAACATAGATTAAACCGTGTATATCAAGAAAATAATATTTTTGAAAAATCGATTTTGCGCCCTTGGTAAATGGGGTCGTCTAAAATTGACAGATGAATCGCAATACGACGGCTATGGTTTGAGTTGTACATTACTGTACTCGGCTTACAACAGTTGTGGCTCATTCACCACGGCAAGGTCGTACCACATCGGATGGGAAACATCGGTTTTTAACTGTCCTGAGGCCAAAAACCACATAAAAAGCATAACTACATCGCTTTTTGATTGTGATTTAGCCATAAACCGTATAAGAAGCAAAATGACGTCGGCTTTTAATTTCATAAGACTGCCACAAGACATGTTCGATATGCTGTCCACCGTTTTCTGCCACAAACTAAAATCGAGAAGCGGCATGCTCCGCAACAGATCGGAGTGTCTCAAGGGTAACATTCAGAATGCGTTGCGCAATGTTTGTCCTGAGTTCAGCTACGTTTGTAGTTAGACCACTGAACACAACATCTTCCAGATAACTCTACATCCAGAAGTCACACGGATTAAGATCAGTTTATCTGTGCGGCCAGGCTGTTGGGAAATGACAGCTGATAATTCTAGCTTCTCCGAAATGCCTCTGTAACAGCCGCTATACTCGCTGTACAATATGCAGAGGAGCGGTCATCTTGCATAAAAATGATCCTTGCTGCACATCCGCGCTGTTGAAGGGTTGCAGTGATGTTGATGCGCAAGGTACTGTCATAGCGTTTACCAGTGACAGTACAGGTACCAGGGGCCGCAGGACTCATGAAAAAAATACAGCCCTGAGACCAACGATGCCGTCAACCCTCACCACACAGTCACTTTCGCAGAACAATGTGGTACCGGCTGCTGTGCGCGCAGATTTTCCATTGCCCATATTCTGCAATTCTGCACATTGACATGTCCTCGCAGATGGAAATGAGCTTCGTCTGTCCCCAGAAGATTCCGACTATTCATTGCCCACTTCCACGAGAGCAAAAAATTCTAGAGCAAACGTTTGTCTTGATGGCAGGTCAGCAGAAAGCAATTCCTAAACGTGGACGATTTTCTATATATAGCAACGCAGGACGTTTCGTAGGATTTTATGCACCGTGCTCGCAGCTATGTGTTTCCTCCCTCTAACACATCATACTTCCAAAGAACCTGCGGCTTCGAATTTGGTAATCATTTGCTCCTGACGTACCAATGGCTTTTTTCATGCCCTTGAGTGTCGGGAACTTCTGCAGTGCTAGTGGCGAACAGTCATTGTTATTGTAAAGAGCTTTCCCAGCAGCGAGCTATGCATCATGGGGACAGCCATGTTGGGCGTCTCTGACGCAAACTAAATAACAACATTGTGCCGCGCGTATATTGTGTGTGTAGTTTTTCGACACTCGCCTTGTACCTATTGACAACAGATCGCCTGAACTAGGCGAGGTTTCTGGTGGAGACACGCATGGAGACATACACATCCTGCGTCTTTAAGATGATGATGTCCCCTCGGAGCAGTGGAAGCGCTGGCCGTAGGTTCGCCAGACTTAGAATCCGGCGAATGGCTGTAACAGTGTAGAGTGATGCGAACTCGAACAGGACTTAACAGTCGAATAACGGCGCGCACGTTGTTTTGAAATTTCCTTTGCGATGATTTACAAAACACGTTTGCAGAATCATATACCATCCATCTGCGCTATATGCAAATTACAACGGAGTTGCACTTGCGTATCACGCCTAAGCAATGACAGTCACGCCATGTGATCAAAAGTATCCGGATACCTGGCTGAAAATGACTTACAAGTTTGTGGCGCCCTCCATCGGCATTACTGGAATTCAATTGATGTTGGCACACCTTAGCCTTGATACACAGCTTCCACTCTCGCAGGCATACGTTCAATAAGGTGCTGGAAGGTTTCTTGAGGAATGGTAGTTCATTCTTCACGGAGTGCTGCGCTGAGAACAGGTATCGATGTCGCTTGGTAAGGCCTCGCACGAAGTGGGCGTTCAAAAACATCCCAAAGATATTCTATATGATTCAGGACAGGTTTCTGTTCAGGCCTGTCCATTACAGGGATGTTATTGTCGTGTAACCACTCCGCCATAGGCTGTGAATTATGAACAGGTGCTTGATCGTGTTAAAGATGCAGTCGCCATCTCCGAATTGCTCTTCAACAGTGGGAAGCAAGAAGGAGCTTCAAACATCAATTTAGGCCTGTGCTGTGATAGTGCCACGCAAAACAACAAGGGGTGCAAGCCACCTCCATGAAAAATACGACCACACCATAACACCACCGCCTCCGAATTTCACTGTTGGCACTACACACACTGGCAGATGACGTTCACCGGGCATTCGCCATACCCACACCCTGCCATTGGATCGCCACATTGTGTACCGTGATACGTCATTCCACACACCGTTCTTCCACTGTTCAATCGTCCAATGTTTACGCTCCTTACACCAAGTGAGGCGTCGTTTGGCATTTACCGGCGTGTTGAATGGCCTATGAGCAGCCGCTCGACCATGAAATCCAAGTTTTCTCACCTCCCGCCTAACTGTCACAGTACTCGCAGTGGATCCTGATGCAGTTTGGAACTCATGTGTGATGGTCTGGATAGTTATCTGCCTGTTACACATTACGACCGTCTTCAACTGTCGGCGGTCTCTGTCAGTAAATAGACGAGGTCGGCCTGTACGCTTTTGTGTTGTACGTGTCCCTTCACATTTCCACTTCACTACCACATTGCAAACAGTGGACCTAGGGATTTTTGGCAGTGTGGAAATCTCGCATACAGACGTATGACGCAAGTGACACCCTATCACCTTACCACGTTTGAAGTCCGTGAGTTCTGCGGAGCACCGCATTCTGCTCTCTCACGATGTCTAATGACTATTGAGGTCGCTGATATGGAGTACCTGGCAGTAGGTGGCAGCGCAATGCACCTAATATGAGAAACGTATGTTTTTGGGGGTGTCCGGATACTTTTGAGCACATAGTGTACATTTAAGAAATTCTAAACAGTGCCACAATGTAACTGATATGGCATATTCTACAGTGATCAGCGGGGTGTAAGCCAGACACGCAACCACTAACTTCCGCCCATCCCAATTGCCGCTTAGTTACATTGACACAGAGTAAGAAATTGCTTCCTTGTGTTTCGAGCCAATCAGAGCCCTCCATTTTTATGGCTGGGTGTGTCGGGGAATGAAGACCCCTACGCCATCTGTTGGTGTTCTGTTAAGTCTGTACATTGTGCTGCCCTCTGCAGCGGATATATTTCAACTGTAACTGTAAAATGGACGTGTGAGAATAAAGGCGTGTGTGAGCAGAAGTTTTACTGTGTCCTTGATTTCACTAGTGTGTAGCAACATTTTGGTGCCGAAACCCGGGAGAACATGAAGAGATAGAGTGCTACTACACATTAAAGAGGACTCGACGCCGGCGGAGAAGGTTTTGAGCGACTTCAATCTCAAAATCCGGTCACGTCACGCTACGTTCAGCTCACACAGATAAGTTGCGGCATTGCTCTGAAACTGTAGCAAAGGACACTGCGGGGCGATTGATTTGTATGTGATGTTACTTGGTGCATGTTTGTTGGTGGCAGAGCAATAGAGGGCAGTTGGCGTATTATTTGCAAAGCACAAATGGGACTTGCTAAAGTATTGGTAGACTGCAGCGCCATCTGTTAGCAACAGCGACCACTACTAAAGGTCGCGGAAGTTGAAAATTGCACGGTCGCGTCATCTGTTGAGAACTACAAACACCACTAGGGGGCTGCTAACGGTTCACACTCCAGGACAGCGCCATCCCTTAGCGATAGCATCCAACTGACGGGGTGTCTTGACCTTGAACGCACTCTCGCGACAGAAAGCAAAACCACCAACTCACCATGGCAGAAGCAGTAGCTACGAACTTGGGGAGGCTGCGCCGGAAGCGGACGACCTTGCGATCGAATGCGACGCGTTTCGTCAGCCAAATAAACGCCTTCGATGGTTCTACAGCTGCAGAAGAAGTAGAACACTTCCAGGAACGCTTTCAGGAAACAGTAGAAGAGTTGACCCGACTCAACGATATAATACAGGACTTGCTGGATGACTCTGAATACGAAGCCGACACGGAAGCTTGTGAGGAATATACTGATAAATGCAAACGGGCCCTCCGAAGGGCGAAAGGCCTTCTAGGAGAAACGCGATCAGGAGACAGAAACGCGACGTCAGCGGCTCAACAACACGCCTGTATGGACATAAAATTGCCTACTATCAAACTGCACCCATTTTCAGGGGACATAGAAGCTTGGCCTCGATTTTGGGAGCAATTCACAGCTTCCATAGACGAGAATCCGATGGTGTCAACAATGAACAAGCATGTATTCCTCCGTGGTTACCTTGATGGGGAACCTAAGGACTTGGTCGATGGCATTGCTGTTACAGCTGATACATATGAGCAGACTAAGCAAATTTTGAAATCCAAATATGGGGATAAGAACAGAATTATCCAAAGTCACCTGGATTTCTTGGAGAATCTTAACACTTCTACTTCAGGCAGTCCAGAGGCTCTCAATTCCACCTACATTGAGTGCCATAAGCGCATCCAAGCACTACGAGCTCTAGGAGAAAATGTGGACTCTTATGGGAGAGTGCTTGCACCCAAACTTCTTCGAGCCTTTCCTGAAGAAATTTGCAAAAATTGGCTTGTTCATGCCCGAAGGCAAAAGATTGAAGAAGGGAACCTCACCCACCTTATGGAGTTCTTAAATGAAGAGGTGGAAGGAGCTATCAACACACGCAAAA
Source organism: Schistocerca cancellata (assembly GCF_023864275.1). Lineage (NCBI taxonomy): Eukaryota > Metazoa > Arthropoda > Insecta > Orthoptera > Acrididae > Schistocerca > Schistocerca cancellata. The sequence continues at coordinate 196,972,788 of NC_064628.1, forward strand.
TTCGTGGAGATACTGTACCACGCGAAAATTACGTACCAACAGCATCTGCCTTCCATGTAAAGGTTAAAACCAAGAGGGACAAGAAGAAACAACAGAATTCAGAGCCCTTCTGTGTGTATTGCAGCGAAAGAGGGCACTGGGGCCAAGACTGCCAAAAGATTGCAAGCTTGCAGGCAAGAATCGACGCCCTCAAGACAGTGAACCGTTGCTTCCTATGCCTGAGACGTGGCCACAACAGAAATCAGTGTTTCAAACGGGGAAAAGCGTCCTGTGCGAAATGTAAGGGGGAGCATCACATTTCTATCTGTAGTAGCCATACCACAACAGTAAATAAAATTGAAACTATGACTTCTAACTTCACATACCTGCAGACTGCTCGTGTGAGTATCACAGGACCCACTGGTAAGAGCAAACAGACACGTGCCATCCTGGACACAGGGAGTCAATCGAGTTTCATTCACCATTCACTGATCGAATCTCTCCAACTAAGTGTCATTGGAAGCACTACTCTCGAGATAACTACTTTCGAATCCAGTTACAGTTCATCACTCTCAAGGAAGAAGGTGCAGTTTAATATGATGGGTTGCTCCACTAATTCCCACATATCAATAACAGCCTTTGAAAGCACAAATAATTTTTCACAGCAACCAACAGTGCCACAAGATGTAGGAGATATGGCCTTGAGGGGTGGCACACCACTCGCAGATCCTAAAATAGACAATGAAGATCTACCTATTGAGATCCTGATTGGAGCTGATTATTACTGGAGAATCGTGACTTTGGAACAACCAATCAAGGTATCACCATCATTGGTTCTTCTCCCAACAATCTTTGGATATGTTCTCAGTGGAAACAGATCTAGCACCACCATCAACAGAGCAACTGTCAACTTTATTCAGGGCAGCTGCAGTGATATATCTGATGAGTCAGTCCGCCGATTTTGGGACCTGGAGACAATCGGGATAACAGGACATCAAGAGCGAGCATTAAAACCCATGGACCACCCTATTTATCAGGAATTCCGAGAATCATACTGTGTGGAATATGGCCGCAGAGTTGTATCTCTGCCTCGAAAGAAGGATATGCCTCTCTCCTGCAACCGCACAACTGCTGAAGCGCGTCTTCGCTCCTTACAAAACAAGCTGCGAGGGAATGAGGGGCTGAAGGTCATTTACCACGAGACCATGTCGAAATATATTGAGAAGAACCAGGTAGAGGTAGCACCTGAGGACTGTACTGCTGGAAACACATTCTACCTGCCACACCACATTGTGAAGAAATGCATCAGTGGAAGTGTGAAGTACAGAATAGTCTTCGATGCATCCTCACATGAGCCAGAGTCTCTATCGCTGAATGATGCCCTCGAAAAGGGACCAAATTTACTTCCGGATATTCTAGCAATCTTACTACGATTCCGCACACTTCCGGTAGGTTTAGTGTGTGATGTGGACCAAGCTTTCCTGCAGTTAACGTTGAAAGAAGAAGACAGAGACCTCACGAGGTTACTTTGGTATCGAGTTGAGCAAGCTGGAAGTGGTGCCTACATGACCACAAATGACGTAATTACATATCGCTTCAAACGTTTGCCATTTGGACTTGCACCAAGCCCATTCCTGTTGTCAGCTGCCATAAGGGAGCTAGCAGCACTAAATAGTGAAAAATATCCACTATCTTCAGGACTTGTAAACAAGTCAGTGTTCATGGACGATTTCGTAGCCAGTGTTAGAGACAGCGACACCGCTGCAACTGTTTATCATGAACTGACAGAACTTTTCCAGCAGATAAGTCTTCCATTGTCCAAATGGGCGACTAATTCGAATGATCTCAAGGCAATATGGGATGTCAAAGGACTTGAAACAAAGACCACAACCCAAGTTTTAGGTATTAATTGGAACACAGAAGATGACTCCATCTGTAGTGACTACGAGAAGATAGCTGAAAATCTAATGGACAAAATGGTTACCAAGAGAAATGTTCTTCGAGCAGCAGCTCAGTTTTATGACCCCCTGGGTGTGTTCACTCCTGTTGGGATCGTATCAAAGATAATTTTCCAAGACACATGGCTGAGGGGTCTTACATGGGAGGAAGTTTTGCCCACAGATCTTGCATGTCGTTGGCACTCATGGGTCTCAAAGCTTCATCACTTGTCATCACTACATATTCCTAGATGGATAGGGACACTGGGCACAGGTGGCTCTGTGGAGGTGCATGTATTCTGTGATGCATCTGAAAGAGCTTACGGCGCTGTTTTGTATACAAGGACATCTACTGAAACTGGATACACTGTGCACCTTGTCTGTAGCAAGAACAGACTGGCCCCTATCAAGAAGGTAACTCTACCCAGGTTGGAGTTACTTGCTGCATTGGTCGGATCACGACTCCTTCATTACTTTTGCCAGGAAACAGGGTTTGATGCCAACAGAGCTACCTTGTGGAGTGACTCAACAGTCACTTTGGAATGGGTACGGAGTGATCCAAACAAATGGAAAACATTTATCTGTAATCGCGTGACAGAGATATTGACGTACACCACACCCAGCCAATGGAGGCATTGTCCTGGAAGCCAAAATCCTGCAGATCATCTCACGCGGGGACTAGAAGCAAATCTGCTAGCCACTCTTGATATCTGGTGGGGTGGTCCACCATGGCTTTCAGAAGACAAGCAGTTCTGGCCACTGGAAATATCAGCCCCACCTCCATCAATGCCAGAAGCCAAAACGAGAGCAAATGTCACTCTGATCACCATCACTGAACCACTACTGGACATTGCAAGGTTTAGTTCATATTGGCGAGTACTGCATATAACTGCCTTTGTATTTCGATTCATCAGCACAACAAGAAACAAAAATAGAATCTCCAGCAGTTTTAGTGCTTTGGAATTACAAAATGCCCGCACCTACTGGATCAGAAGAGTTCAAGAGGAACTATTCACTAGTGAACTGTCTGCATTGCGTAAGGGAGAACAATTGCCCAAGGAATCAAAGATTGCTCGATACAATCCCTTTATATCGGATGGCATCCTTCGTCTTGGTGGTAGGCTGCAATGTGCTGCACTGTCACACTCAGAGAAGCATCCAGTTATATTGGATGGACGTCACCATTTCACTGAGCTTCTCATCAGACACACACATGTAAGACTGCATCATCTCGGTGTGCGGATTGTATTAGGGGAACTGCGAGAAGAATTTTGGATTCTGCGAGGACGACAAGCTGTTCGGAGAGTTCTTCACTCTTGCCTACCATGCAAGATAATACACAGTCGCCGGTATGAAGAGATGGAGGCCCCACTACCACTGGACAGAGTTCAGCCTTCAAGACCATTTGCAGTAACAGGCATCGATTTTGCTGGACCATTATATGTCAAATCTGGACATCAAACAAAAAAGTCCTACATGGTCCTATTCACATGTGCAACAACACGGGCCATTCATATTGAACTTGCAACTGACATGTCCACTGACAGATTTTTGATGGCCATGCAACGCTTTGCAGGACGTAGGAGCCTACCAGTCACTGTCTACTCAGACAATGCTACAACATTCCATGCAGCCAACTCAGAACTGGCAGAGCTTTTCAAAACCATGCAGCATACTGACGTACAGCTCTATTGTGCCCACCATGGAATCACTTGGAAATTCATACCACCACGTGCGGCTTGGTGGGGAGGCTGGTGGGAACGCATGATAGGCTCAGTCAAGCGCTGCCTGAGGAAAGTTCTTGGTCGCTCCCAGGTGGATGAAGAGAGCTTAAACACCACCTTGATCAGCATAGAAGCCGCAATAAACTCACGACCCATCACTCAAGGAGACAGTGACACTGCATTGACGCCAGCCCACTTTCTAAATGGTGGGAAATTAGTAACAATTCCATGTGGGCCAGAGCCAGCAACTAGAAAAGACCTTGCTAAGGAGTTCCGACTCAGACAAAAGGTCAATGACGACATCTGGCGCAGGTGGAAGACAGAATACCTCCTGCTGCTAAGACAATATCATGAGGTAAAGGGATACCCTTCGCAAAGGAAACCGAGAACTGGAGAGGTTGTTCTGCTCCAAGAAGACAGCAAACCACGGCACTTGTGGAAGAGGGCTGTGGTAGAAGAAGTGCGGCATGGCAGAGACAGTAAAATACGGTGCATCGTCCTCCGCCAGCCAGATGGTATGAAGATCTGTCGACCGGTCCAGCTGGTCATCCCCCTCGAGATGGACCAGGGTGGGGAGGATGTCGGGGAATGAAGACCCCTACGCCATCTGTTGGTGTTCTGTTAAGTCTGTACATTGTGCTGCCCTCTGCAGCGGATATATTTCAACTGTAACTGTAAAATGGACGTGTGAGAATAAAGGCGTGTGTGAGCAGAAGTTTTACTGTGTCCTTGATTTCACTAGTGTGTAGCAACAGGGTGTATATGTTGCCTTCTGGGGTCGCCGAATGGTCATCTTCTTTTGTGGCTAATGTAACGCCGAATCCCTAGGGACGCTACACATGATGTTCTCTGACCCCAGTTCACTTAGCTTCTCTCTCTCACAATCCATTGGCAACGTACTGCCCAACATTGCGTGTCACACACTGAGTACCCTATTTTAACATGAACATATCAAATGGTTCAAATGGCTCTGAGCACTATGGGACTTAACATCTGTGGTCATCAGTGCCCTAGAACTTAGAACTAGTTAAACCTAACTAACCTAAGGACATCACACACATCCATGCCCGAGGCAGGATTCGAACCTGCGACCGTAGCAGTCGCGCGGTTCCGGACGGAGCGCCTAGAACCGCTAGACCATCGCGGTCGGCATGAACGCTTTTGACGCTTACAACGCCATCTATTTGTAGATTTTTGTTGCTTTTTTTTCAAAATTTTTGTTCCATGAGGTTCCCCTGCGTCAATAGTAATACGCGGTTCAAATTTGACGTCGTTTGTACAGCATTTTGACACTGGACACATAAAGACTGAACGCATAAAGACTGAACATTGAAAAAATAGGTGAGGACAAACATCACCAAGTTTCTTGGCTGCAGTTCGAGTTTTTCGAGATGATAATTAAAACGTCTGTGCTACAATTCGACAGTGTTAATGACGTCATCCTCATCAGGTTTGAATGCCTCTAGCGTTGTTATTGATGACAATGAAAACAGCACTTTGACCTAGACAATTAGAGATAACAGATAAAAAGACGATTATAAAACGCTGTTCGGCTACCGGCGCGCCAGAGTCATGTTTACAGCGGCCGCCGTCCTGTGTCTGCTAGCTGCAGCCTGCTACGCCGCGCCCCCCGCCAAGCCGCCCCTGTGGCTGGGGCGCGTCGGTGGTCCGCGCATCATAGGAGGTGAGCCCGCCGACATCTCGCAGTACCCGTGGCAGGTGTCGCTGCAGCAGCTCAACGCCCACTACTGCGGCGGCTCCGTCATAAGCCTCAACTGGGTGATCACCGCCGCTCACTGTCTCTACTTCCAAGACATAACGCTGTTCTCCGTGAGGGCGGGGACGTCCACACGCGAAAGCGGAGGCACCGTCTACGGCATCGCTGCTGCGCACCTCAACGAAGCCTTCGACTACGGAACAGGGGATTGCGACATCGCTGCCATCTCCATATCTGGTTCCTTCACCTTCGGCCCTAACGTTCAGGTATGCTGCTACAATTAGGTCTAAGAAAGGGAGTCTCTGACTGAGAGCTCGGCTTTCGAAGTGTGCAAAAGAATCACATGTAGGGGACCGTGGGTGTAGTGCGTCTTAAAAACTGTAGGCATTTGCCACCAGCGGACTGTCTACAAAACGTGTTTAATTGTTTCAAATTGGAAGTGGTATGAATGTTGCGTATTTATTAAAAGGTAAATTTCATAGATATGGACAAGAAATTGTAATAATATTTTATTATACGACCGATAGTACATTTAGTAAATTCAGTTATATAATTTGCCATTGCTCTTTGTCGTTGGAATGTGCATAGCGGCCTGAACTGCTGTTGCCATCCAAGTGATGCGTGTAAGATACTAACGTGATATATCTTTAGCTGCATTTTATTGTACAATAAGGAAAACTTTTCTTCGGAGATAGAAGTTCCACAGCTTCAACGTACTGTTTTCATTTGGATCATTTATATTTATTTTCCTGAGACTAGTTTGGGGACCGTAGCACGATCGCGAGTGTTGGTGTGGAACTTTTGTCTCAGAAAGACAAATACATCATCAGTTATGGATCCGAAAATGAAATTACCCTTCGGTTGTGGACAAGATCATGAGAAGGAAAAACTTGTACAGGACGACTGTCGTTACGAAGCTGTTTGATGCTAAAAGAAAACGACCGAACCCTTATCATTCGATGTTTTCGCGGTACTTATACGCCAGTGCCAAAGTACAGAAGCGAAACACGTAACTTAATTTGCTAAATAATCTGTCGGCCTTTGACTGAAATGATATAAAAGCACTTTTGTTCCTCATCAGATCTCGCAGAAACTAAATCACTAGATCTCGCAAAAAAACTGCGACTACTTCTAAATTTAAACAAACTGATGATGAGAAAAGCCTACTGTTTGCAGACGCACGACGTTCAAGTTTGTTCTTTTTTTAACACTTTGAAAGTCAAGGTCTCATTCCAGGATGACCGTTGTAAGCCGTCTCAAATTAGACCAAAGTGTTTTTTGAAACTAGCATTAATTTATTTCTTTTCCTTTTCGAATATTTGCCTCGAAATGGAGGAATATTTTACTAAGCATACAATTTACATGTACAACGAACTGATAATAAAATTTTTATGTCTTCAGAGATCACAGAGCTACACAGTGAGGTGACAAAAGTCATTCGATAGCGATATGCACGTTTAGAGATCGCGGTAGTATCGAGTACGCAAGATACAAAAGGTCAGTGCACTGACGCTGCTGTCATTTATACTCAGGTGATTCATGTTAAAAGGTTTCCGACGTGATTATGGCCACACGACAGGATCTAACAGACTTTGAGCGCGGAATAGTAGTTGGAATTAGCCGCATGGGACATTCCGTTTTGGAAATAGCTAGGGAATTCAGTATTCCGAGATCCACAATCTGAAGAGTGTACTGAGAACACCAAATGTCAGTCATTACTTTTCACAACGGACAACACAGTAGCGGACGACCTTCATTTAACGACCGAGAGCAGAGGCGTTTGTTTAGATTTGTTAGTGCTAAAAGACAAGCAACACTGCGAGGAATAATCGCAGAAATCAATATGGGAAAAACGTATCCGGTAGTAGAGTGCAAAGAATTTGGGCGTTAACGGGCTATGGCAGCAGACGATCGACTCGAGTGCCTTTGCTAAGAGCACGACGTCACCTGCAGCGCCTCTCCTGGGATCGTGAGCATATCGGTTGGACCCCTGACGACTAGAAAACTAGGGCCTGGTCATATGAGTCCCGATTCAGTTGGAGAGAGCTATGGCAGGGTTCGAGTGTGGCACAGACCCCATGAGGCCATGGACACAAGCTGTCAAGGAGGCACTGTGCAAGTTGGTGGCTGATCCATAGTGGTGTGGACTGCATTTGCATAGACGGAAAATAGGTATGTTCGGCTACTCAGAGATTATCTACAGCCATCCATGGACTTGATGTTCCTAAACAATGACAGAACTTTTAGGAATGGCAATGCCATGTCACCGGGCCACAACTGTTCACGACCGATTTGAAGAACATTCTGGACAACTCGAGCTAGCGATTTGGCCACCCAGATTGCGCGATTGAATCCCATAGAACATTTATGAGCCGGACGGAGTGGCCGAGCGGTTCTAGGCGCTTCAGTATGGAACCGCGCGACCGCTACGGGCGCAGGTTCGAATCCTGCCTCAGGCATGGATGTCTGTATGATGTCCTTAGATTAGTTAGGTTTCAGTAGTTCTAAGTTCTAGGAGATGTTAAGTCCCATAGTGCTCAGAGCCATTTTTGAACTTTATCGAGACATAATCGAGCGATCAGTTCGTGCACGAAATCCTGCACCGGAAACACTTTAGTAATTATGGATGGCTAGAGAAGCAGTATGGCTCAGTATTTCTGCAGGGATCGTCAAAAGACTTGTTGTGTCCATGCAATGTCAAGTTGCTAGGTCTGACTCCACATTAAGAGGCATCCTATGACTTTTATCACCTCAGTGTATGTCACAGAAAAGTGTTAAAAGAATTTAATTAGATTGTGCATAACATTATGTCAGTGAAGTTACATTCTAATGAACCAACTTGTGTATAACTTTTCTAACTTACTTGGAACCTAAGTAGAAGAACGCGAATGTAATGCTGCACTGTTTAGGTAGTTCAGAGAGGAATTTCATATCATCCTCCTGAAGATGAATTCAAAGGGTATTTCACACAGTCCAGTCATGCATTGTTGCTCTACATGAAGGATATATAATGTCATTTAACTTTCAATTAGTTACTTTTGCAGATTGTGCAACCGTTTGCTGCCAATCCCAAAACAAGAACAACGAGAAAGAATATATGAACTTTTATTAATAGGTCTGGGTTGGGTATGTCGATGAAAATTTTAATTACAGAAAACCTGTAGCTTACCCACAAAACTGTTATGATTCATTGATGTGATGGAATAATATTTTTCCAGAGACATATGCGTCTCAGCTTTGTGTTAGGTAGGTATAGAAACTGAAGCAGGAATTAAAAGTTAAGCCGCAGCCAGGACGCGAGCACTCATCTCCTGCTTACTAGGCAAATAGGCTCGCCATTACATCGCAGCAGCGTCGGGGTTACTGCAACTGCAAGTCCAACGCCCTCCCTAACACAAACTACAGTTCAAACCGTCAGTCCATTTTTTCCTTCTCACATCGTCACCATTGACGGAGCACACCGACATTGAGACTCACATGTCTCTCTGGAACAACGTTATTACATCAAATCAATAGATCACCTATACCCGGGGTACAGGCAGGGTTTCCCCATTAAATGCAAAGCTGGAGTGCTCTTGCAGTGTAGGACAGCCTTGATCATAGTCACAATATGAGAAGGGGAAAATGGCCTGCAGGTTTGAATTGAAGTTTGTTTTAGGAAGGGCGCTTCACATAGGTAGTACATGCAGCTGCTGCTGCCTCAAAGCTGTCGTCGTGTGACGGCTAACACATCTACCTAGTCAGCAGGAGATTCTGTGGAGAAAAGAGAACCACTTCTATGAATATCAAGAGCTCAGATGAAACCCAGTTCTATGCAAGGAAGGGAAAGCAGAAAGGTGGAAGGAGTATATAGCGGGTCTATACAAGGGCGATGTTCTTGAGGACAATATTATGGAAATGGAAGAGAATGTAGATGAAGATGAAATGGGAGATACGATACTGCTTGAAGAGTTTGACAGAGGACTGAAAGACCTAAGTCGAAACAAGGCCCCGGGAGTAGACAACATTCCATTAGTACTACTGACAGCCTTGGGAGAGCCAGGCTTAACAAAACTCTGTCATCAGGTGAGCAAGATGTATGAGACAGGCCAAATATCCTTAGACTTCAAGAACAATATAATAATTCCAATCCCAAAGAAGGCAGGTGTTGACAGATGTGAAAATTACCGAACTATCAGTTTAATAAGCCACAGCTGCAAAATACTAACACGAATTCTTTACAGACGAATGGAAAAACTGGTAGAAGCCGACCTCGGTGAAGATCAGTTTGCATTCCGTAAAAATGTTGGAACACGTGAGGCAATACTGACCCTACGACATATCTTAGAAAATATGTTAAGGAAAGACAAACCTACGTTTCTAGCATTTGTAGACTTAGAGAAAGCTTTTGACAATGTTGAATGGAATACTCTCATTCAAATTCTGAGGGTGGCAGGGATAAAATACAGGAAGCGAAAGGCTATTTACAGTTCGTACTTAAACCAGATGGCATTTGTAAGAGTCGAGGGGCTTGAGAGGGAAGCAGTGGTTGGGAAGGGAGTGAGACAGGGTTGTAGCCTATCCCCGATGTTATTCAATCTGTATATTGAGCAAGCAGTAAAGGAAACAAAAGAAAAATTCGGAGTAGGAATTAAAACCCATGGAGAAGAAATAAAAACTTTGAGGTTCGACGATAACATTGTAATTCTATCAGAGACAGCAAAGGACCTGGAAGAGCAGCTGAACGGAATGGACAGTGTCTTGAAAGGCGGGTATAAGATGAACATCAACAAAAGCAAAACGAGGATAATGGAATGTAGTCGAATTAAATCGGGTGATGCTGCGGGAATTAGATTAGGAAATGAGATGCTTAAAGTAGTAAAGGAGTTCTGCTGTTTGGGGAGCAAAATAACTGATGATGGTCGAAATAGAGATGATATAAAATGTAGACTGGCAATGGCAAGGAAAACGTTTCTGAAGAAGAGAAATTTGTTAACATCGAATACAGATTTAAGTGCCAGGACGTCGTTTCTGGAAGTATTTGTATGGAGTGTAGCCATGTGTGGAAGTGAAACGTCGACGATAAATAGTTTAGACAAGAAGAGAATAGCTATCGAAATGTGGTGCTACAGAAGAATGCTGAAGATTAGATTGGGTAGATAACGTAACTAATGAGGAGGTATTGAATAGAATTTGGGAGGAGTTTGTGGCACAACTTGACAAGAAGAAGGGATCGGTTGGTAGGGCATATTCTGAGGCATCAAGGGATCACAAATTCAGCGTTGGAGGGCAGCGTGGAGCATAAAAATCGTAGAGGGAGACCAAGAGATGAATACGCTAAGCAGATTCAGAAGTATGTAGGATGCAGTAGGTACTGGGTGATGAAGAAGCTTGCACAGGGTAGAGTAGCATGGAGAGCCGCATCAAACCTATCTCTGGACTGAAGACTACAACAACAACAAACCTTCTCCATCGTAAGTGTGGAATAGTGCTTTTCTATCCAATGACGATGGGCCACCAATGGTATCCACAGGAGATTAGCTAACAACGCCCCTGCTGCATCAGAGCGGGAATATTAGCCTATAACTACGGCCCACCAATGGTAGCCATATGAATTTTAACCAATACTATTACTTCCCCAGCACAAACGCATGAAAAATCCCCCTTTATCAGAGGACGCTACACTCGTCTCTGACAATGTTCTAGCAGTAGTGGACATCAGAAGATCCTGTGGAAGATGCCAGCAGAGGGGTCGAAACGTCGATCATTTTACAAGAAACATGACGTGACCTAATAACCCAGAAGATTTTAACTTCAACCACATATTTGTATCCTCAATACAACTGATGTGGCATCAGCTCAGGTGTAAATACCGTCCCAGTTCTAGTGTCCAGGATATCGAGGACCAGTTACTAAGATTGCCGACCAGCTTGTCTCAGGAGAAGATACAAGACTTTCCCGACCGAATCATCCGCACCATCGATGAATGGGAGGCCGGCTGGTGTGGCCGACCGGTTCTAGGCGCTACAGTCTGGAACCGCGCGACCGCTACGGTCGCAGGTTCGAATCCTGCCTCGAGCATGGATGTGTGTGATATCCTTAGGTTAGTTGGGTTTAAGTAGTTTTAAGTTCCAGGGGACCGATGACCTCAGCAGTTAAGTCATATAGTGCTCAGAGCCATTTGAATCTATTGATGAATGGGGACGATGTTAGCAAAAGCACTGTCCTCCGCATTGTTTGAAACTGCCCTGCATCCAAGAGGTGCCCTCCGGAAATGACTAGCCTCAGGAGAGCTTCGGCGAGTGTTTATCAGAGGCAAGGGTATCGTCAGAAGTGCTCCAGGGAGTGCTATTATTGTCTATATATATATATATATATATATATATATATATATATATAGAAGCTCTGACAGGCAGGCTGAGTAGCGACCCCTTTCGTTATGATGCTGTGGTATACGGGAAGGCCTTGTCGTTGAGTGACTGTAGGAAGATACAAGACGACTTAGACTAAATTTAGAGTTGGTGTGATGAATAGGAGCTATCTCTAAATGTAGAAAAATATAAGTTAATGCAGATGAGTGCCAAAAACAGTCCCAAGAAGTTCGAATACAGCTTTAGTGATGTGCTACTTGACACATGTCAGTTAAATATCTTGGCGTAAAGTTGCAGAGCGATATGAAATGGAGCGAGCATGTAAAAATTGTAAGCAAATGGTTGACTTCAGTTTATTGGGACAATTTTAGGAAAGCGTCATTTATGTGTAAGGGAGACAACGTACAGGACACTAGTGTGACTCATTCTCGAGTACTACCCGAGTGTCTGGAATCCTCATCAGGTCGGATTAGAGGAAGACATTGAAAAGCAGGCTGCTAGATTTTTTGCTGGTAAGTTTGATCAGCACTCCAGTATTACGGAGATGGTTTGTTAAGTTAAACGGGAATCCCAAGTCGAATGGGAATCCATGGAGGAAAGGCGACTTTCTTTTCGAGAAACGAATTGAGAAGATTTGGAAAACCGGCATCTGCAGCTGACTGCAGAACGATTATATTGTCACTAACGTACATTTTGCTTAAGGACCACACAGATAAGATAAAAGAAATTAGGGCTCGTACAGAGGTACATAGATAGTTATATTTCCGTCGCTCTATTTGCGGGTGCAACAGAAGGGAAACGATTAATTGTGTTACACTCTACCGCCGCAAACGGTACTATTGGTCGTAGTTGCTGTTGCACTATTCTGTATCGCACCCAAATGGACCGAGGAAGACGTGCAGACGTTGTCCACAAGAGAGGCAAATCTTCATCACAAACTTGTGAATGTGATGCTGAATGACAGACAATTGTTCGTCTTGTATCAATATATTCCACACTTGCCTACAAGGGTCCCTTCTGAGATTTCCTAACAGTGATGAGTGATGTGGTAAACTACATAAAATACCTTGATATTCTCGTATAGCTATTGTCATTTGTGTTATGTTATGTTGGAGAGCTGAACTGAAGTCTTGTTGTGATTGAAAATTCTTCATGTATGCAACATTTTAACGCATGCATAAAAGCTAGAGGGGATACAACGTCATACTGCTTGGTAGACTGATAGTGCCAACTTATTTGTAAATTTGACTAGATTTTGTAATCACTGAATAACATCATGTAACCTTTCAACCCATGAACTTTCATTTCTTTTCCCTCCTCCCCTACTGCGTGCTGCTCTTTTTTTCATCTGGGTATGTATATTACTGAATAAATGCTTGTGGATATTGGTCAAGTGATACGGTTCACCTGCTACATTTATGGTGTATATGACATTGAAGCACGTAGGTAACTTATTGCTTTTTACTAGGCTGTGAACATTGGCGATGTGGAACCTGAAGAGGGTGCACTGGTGACTGTCTCTGGTTGGGGCGCCCTGTCATCCGATGCGGAGGTCACCGAGCAGCTGCAAGCTGTGACGGTGCCGGTCGTGGGCCGTGACACGTGCTACAGTATCTGGGGAGCGACGCAGAACATGATCTGCGCTGGTGGGCAGGGCGCAGGCATGTGCTGGGGCGACAGCGGAAGCCCGCTGGTGGCCAACTCCACGCTGCTCGGCGTCGCCTCCCAGGGCTTCTGTGCTACTCCGGGGATACCTGAAGTCTACACCAACGTCGCTGCCCTGCGCACTTGGATCAGGGAAACAACTGGTGCCTAGCTAACGTTCCTCACGACAAATAGTGAAAGTTTCTTCAAAAGTGATGCATAAAGTGTCCTATGCTGAATAAAATAATTTTTTGTTAGCCATGTAATTGCTCTATAAGTACTTGTTACCTCTAATGACAGGATCTCATTTTATCACCCTTGTAAACATAAAGACATGTATTATAACTATGCAACTCGAACAAAACTTGTTGTTAAAGTCAGTCATTAAAACAACACGATGCCTGAATGAATACTTCAGTCTGTACCAAAGTGGCCTGTGAAATAGTACGTCTGCCAGATCGAGACTGATACCGACAGGATTGAAAGGTCTAAGTTCACCTCCACATCAAATAACCAACTTTAACTCCTCATAAAGTTTCTTTCCTGCTTATGCCGTGCTGCAAGGTAAATGTATCGTATCAAGGTCAAGGCAATTCCACAAAATACTTGTTCCTAATCCCTTGAGGTACGCATGTTATTGTCTGATCATAGCTTAGACTAGTTTTTGAGGCGTTCTCCGACGGATAATATAGCAGAACGTTGCTTGAGGAAGATTATGATTCACGTTCTGTCTGGCAGAAAGTTATCAGACTATCCGCATCACAATATCATTATCTCAATGGGTCTCTCATGGAAAGCTGTTTCTTGTACGCTTAAAGAAATACTACCTGCCAATATTATTCACAGCCACTTCTGAGTAAGATTAACACTGAGGTGACAAAAATCACGGGCTACCTCCTAAAATCGCACTGGACCTCCTTTTGCCTGACGTAGTGCAGCAACTCGAGGTAGCATGGACTCAATCAGTCGTTGGACGTTCCCTGCAGATACAATCCTGGAAATTGAAATAAGAACACCGTGACACATTCCTGGGGTCAGATACATCACATGATCACACTGACAGAACCACAGGCACATAGACACAGGCAACAGAGCATGCACAATGTCGGCACTAGTACAGTGTATATCCACCTTTCGCAGCAATTCAGGCTGCTATTCTCCCATGGAGACGATCGTAGAGATGCTGGATGTAGTCCTGTGGAACGGCTTGCCATGCCATTTCCACCTGGCGCCTCAGTTGGACCAGCGTTCGTGCTGGACGTGCAGACCGCGTGAGACGACGCTTCATCCAGTCCCAAACATGCTCAATGGGGGACAGATCCGGAGATCTTGCTGGCCAGGGTAGTTGACGTACACCTTCTAGAGCACGTTGGGTGGCACGGGATACATGCGGACGTGCATTGTCCTGTTGGAACAGCAAGTTCCCTTGCCGGTCTAGGAATGGTAGAACGATGGGTTCGATGACGGTTTGGATGTACCGTGCACTATTCAGTGTCCCCTCGACGATCACCAGTGGTGGACGGCCAGTGTAGGAGATCGCTCCCCACACCATGATGCCGGGTGTTGGCCTTGTGTGCCTCGGTCGTATGCAGTCCTGATTGTGGCGCTCACCTGCACGGCGCCAAACACGCATATGACCATCATTGGCCCCAAGGCAGAAGCGACTCTCATCGCTGAAGACGACACGTCTGCATTCGTCTCTCCATTCACGCCTGTCGCGACACCACTGGGGGCGGGCTGCACGATGTTGGGGCGTGGGCGGAAGACGGCCTAACGGTGTGCGGGACCGTAGCCCAGCTTCATGGAGACGGTTGCGAATGGTCCTCGCCGATACCCCAGGAGCAACAGTGTCCCTAATTTGCTGGGAAGTGGCGGTGCGGTCCCCTACGGCACTGCGTAGGATCCTACGGTCTTGGTGTGCATCCGTGCGTCGCTGTGGTCCGGTCCCAGGTCGACGGGCACGTGCACCTTCCGCCGACCACTGGCGACAACATCGATGTACTGTGGAGACCTCACGCCCCACGTGTTGAGCAATTCGGCGGTACGTCCACCCGGCCCACTATACGCCCTCGCTCAAAGTCCGTCAACTGCACATACGGTTCACGTCCACGCTGTCGCGGCATGCTACCAGTGTTAAAGACTGCGATGGAGCTCCGTATGCCACGGCAAACTGGCTGACACTGACGGCGGCGGTGCACAAATGCTGCGCAGCTAGCGCCATTCGACGGCCAACACCGCGGTTCCTGGTGTGTCCGCTGTGCCGTGCGTGTGATCATTGCTTGTACAGCCCTCTCGCAGTGTCCGGAGCAAGTATGGTGGGTCTGACACACCGGTGTCAATGTGTTCTTTTTTCCATTTCCAGGAGTGTATAATATCCCATGCTGCCTCCATAGCCGTCCATAATCGCGAAAGTGTTGCCAGTGCAGGATGTTGTGCACAAACTAACCTCTCGATTATGTCCCATAAATGTTCGATGCGATTCGGCAGACTGTCTGGGTGTCCAAATCGTTCTCTTGAACTGTCCAGAATATTCTTCAAAGCAGTTGCGAACAATTGTGTCCCTGTGACATGCCATTATTATTTGGGATCATGAAGTGCATGAATGTCTGCAAATGATCTCCAGGTAGCCGAACATAGCCATTTACAGTGAGCGAACGGTTTAGCTGGGCTAGAGGAAACAGTCCATTCCATGGAAACACACCTCACCGTTATGGAGTCATTACGAACTTTCGTAGTGCCTTGTTGAGAACTTGGATTCATGGCTTCATGGGGTCTGCGCCACACTCCAACCCTAGAGTCAGCTCTTTCCAGCTGAAATGGGACTGATCTGATCAGGCTACGTTTTTCCAGCTCTTTAGGATACAACCGATATGCTCACGACTCCAGGAGAAGCGCCGCAGGCGACGTCGTGCTCTTAGCAAAGACACTCGCGTCGGTCGTCTGCAGCCTTAGCCCATTAACGCCAGATTTCGCTGCACTGTCCTAAGAGATAAGTTCGTCGTTCATCCCATATTGATTTCTGCGATTCTTTCATGCAGTGTTGCTTGTCTGTTAGCATTGATAACTCTGCGCAAACACCGCTGTTATCGTTCGTTAACTGAACGTCGTGGGCAACTGCACTGTCCGTCGTGAGGGGTAACGAGCGAAATTTGGTATTCTCGCCACATTCTTCACATTTTGGATCTCGGGATATTGAATTCCCTAACGATTTCTGACATGGAATGTCCTATGAAATTAATATTCGGCGTTCGAAGTCTATTAAATCCTGTCGTGCGACCATAATCACGTCGCAAACCTTTTAACACGAATCACCTGAGTACAAATGGCAACTCCTTCAATGCACAGCCCGTTCATACCATCCGTACGCGATACTACTTCCATCTGTATACGTGCATATTGCCATCCCATGACTTTTGCCACTTGAGTGTATATTGTCATTATTAATTTTCAGATTGCATTTATCTGTTTTCGTCCTAATGCGGAATGTAACAGTAAAGAATATGGCTGCCTGAAGATCAGTAAGACGCCCAAAAATGTCCGAGGAGAGGAAACCATACGCTAATGTGACTACCAATAATGTAACTCAGTAATAATTGGCAACTGCAGTGACTTTAACTTTCGAATAACTAAAGAATGAAGACATTGTTTAAATAACTGATGAAGAAGTGAGTTGTTTCTACCTTTCATTCAAAAATGTATTGCGCCACTCACTTTTACTCCCTCTCCCTCTGTGCATTTTACGTTTCATTCTCTTTCTGACTACCTTTTATTTCCTCCTTCCCTCTCCCCTCTCTCCTTTAGCTCCGTTCCTACCCTCTCAGTCTCCTCCCAATCCTCATCTCTTCTACCCACTTAGACCCCTCCCATTTTCTTTTCCCTACTCATTTTCTATCCCATAATTCTCCCATCATAATCCGTTTCTTGCTCTCCTCTTCCACTTCTCCGTCACTCATTCACTCACTGTTTTGTATCCTAGTCAATTTCCACTCTGTGTCACCTCTCCCTCAGTTTAAAGCCTCTACAATGCTCCTCAATTCTCCCCCTTATGCTCCTCCCATCTGACACATTGCCACTACCTCTTGCTATATCCCTCTCTTGTTCTCTGTCTGTTCTCTGTCACCCTCAGCTCCAATCAACTCTTCCTCCTATCCTCCTCACTTCTCTCTCTGTCTCTTTCTCTCCCATTCCTCTTCTGTTCTGTATCTCCCTTCCTCTCATTTTCCCTCATTCTCACACCCTTTCCCCTCTCTCTCTCCATTCACACACACACACACACACACACACACACACACACACACACACACGCAGTGAGAGAGAGAGAGAGAGAGAGAGAGAGAGAGAGAGAGAGAGAATTCATCTATCCGGTTTGGTGTGTATACGTGGTCATTTCACGTGACCCATTAAAACTCAGGGCTTAGCGGGCATATGTATTAGGATATATACTGCCAGTTTCACTGTATGAGGACGACACAAAAACCTACTCACACCTTCATCCTTCGACAGGCTACTCCCCTTTCCCTCCTAAATTCTGCTCTTTTTCATTTCTAACAGATCTACTCTTAACTAGTTCCCTAGAAAGACGAGTCAGTCTAGTATCTAGCATAATATTCTTAGTACTGACTAGTATTAAAAATAACTGAGAAATTTCCTTGTTCGTAAAAGGATTGCTACATTGTTTAAATTTTCTGAGCTACTGATAACTGCTGTCATTATTGTTAAAAGTTTTCCTGTGCTCTATGCCCTAGTGGTTTCGTACGTCGTAAGTCGTTATTATAAATAACGATAGTTCGAATATAATCGAAAACCTACTTACGTAATAGAGCCAGTCACACACTGAAGATTGCAGTCTTTTCTCTTCGTGATGAGAGTAAGGTAATTTTCAATTCAGTTTTTTATGTATTAAATAAAATATATGTCCAAAATTGTTATCCATAATGAAGGCTCTCTTGGTTCCGAAAAATTAAAGAAACCGGAGAGTCGTAACAGAGGTGACATTTAGCTCAGACCAGCTTTGAAGCCTTAAACATTGCTGTAGACGTTTGTTAAGTAATATGCAATTAGCAGAAAACTGATGAAGCTGAATGGTACTTAAATTCAGAGATGAACAAGTTATTTCACACTATGAACAATCACTAGCTGATACTGACAGTTTCGTTACCTCCAAAAGTTAATCAGAAATAGTTCAGAAAGGAGCTCAGAATCTGACCCACGGTAGGAGACATGCAGTTATCTTGAGACACTGTGTAATGATCATGTTATCTGCATTAATTTATTTATTTTTATTCGTTTTGTTTTCTAAACCGAGACATTATGATACTGTGGCCAGAGTATTCTAGATTGTCTGTTAGCAAGGAAGTGGAACTGGTCACATAGTTTTGTATATTTAATTTAATCATTTATATAAACTTTTACAAGGGCTAAATTATTAAAAAATTGACGGCGTGGCTAAATTCTGATGTTAGTGGTGTATAATACACTCCTGGAAATTGAAATAAGAACACTGTGAATTCATTGTCCCAGGAAGGGGAAACTTTATTGACACATTCCTGGGGTCAGATACATCACATGATCACACTGACAGAACCACAGGCACATAGACACAGGCAACAGAGCATGCACAATGTCGGCACTAATACAGTGTATATCCACCTTTCGCAGCAATGCAGGCTGCTATTCTCCCATGGAGACGATCGTAAAGATGCTGGCTGTAGTCCTGTGGAACGGCTTGCCATGCCATTTCCACCTGGCGCCTCAGTTGGACCAGCGTTCGTGCTGGACGTGCAGACCGCGTGAGACGACGCTTCATCCAGTCCCAAACATGCTCAATGGGGGACAGATCCGGAGATCTTGCTGGCCAGGGTAGTTGACGTACACCTTCTAGAGCACGTTGGGTGGCACGGGATACATGCGGACGTGCATTGTCCTGTTGGAACAGCAAGTTCCCTTGCCGGTCTAGGAATGGTAGAACGATGGGTTCGATGACGGTTTGGATGTACCGTGCACTATTCAGTGTCCCCTCGACGATCACCAGTGGTGGACGGCCAGTGTAGGAGATCGCTCCCCACACCATGATGCCGGGTGTTGGCCTTGTGTGCCTCGGTCGTATGCAGTCCTGATTGTGGCGCTCACCTGCACGGCGCCAAACACGCATATGACCATCATTGGCCCCAAGGCAGAAGCGACTCTCATCGCTGAAGACGACACGTCTGCATTCGTCTCTCCATTCACGCCTGTCGCGACACCACTGGGGGCGGGCTGCACGATGTTGGGGCGTGGGCGGAAGACGGCCTAACGGTGTGCGGGACCGTAGCCCAGCTTCATGGAGACGGTTGCGAATGGTCCTCGCCGATACCCCAGGAGCAACAGTGTCCCTAATTTGCTGGGAAGTGGCGGTGCGGTCCCCTACGGCACTGCGTAGGATCCTACGGTCTTGGTGTGCATCCGTGCGTCGCTGTGGTCCGGTCCCAGGTCGACGGGCACGTGCACCTTCCGCCGACCACTGGCGACAACATCGATGTACTGTGGAGACCTCACGCCCCACGTGTTGAGCAATTCGGCGGTACGTCCACCCGGCCTCCAGCATGCCCACTATACGCCCTCGCTCAAAGTCCGTCAACTGCACATACGGTTCACGTCCACGCTGTCGCGGCATGCTACCAGTGTTAAAGACTGCGATGGAGCTCCGTATGCCACGGCAAACTGGCTGACACTGACGGCGGCGGTGCACAAATGCTGCGCAGCTAGCGCCATTCGACGGCCAACACCGCGGTTCCTGGTGTGTCCGCTGTGCCGTGCGTGTGATCATTGCTTGTACAGCCCTCTCGCAGTGTCCGGAGCAAGTATGGTGGGTCTGACACACCGGTGTCAATGTGTTCTTTTTTCCATTTCCAGGAGTGTATAATATCCCATGCTGCCTCCATAGCCGTCCATAATCGCGAAAGTGTTGCCAGTGCAGGATGTTGTGCACAAACTAACCTCTCGATTATGTCCCATAAATGTTCG
Source organism: Schistocerca cancellata (assembly GCF_023864275.1). Taxonomy (NCBI): domain Eukaryota; kingdom Metazoa; phylum Arthropoda; class Insecta; order Orthoptera; family Acrididae; genus Schistocerca; species Schistocerca cancellata. Next base: position 196,993,141 of record NC_064628.1, read on the forward strand.
ATGCGATTCGGCAGACTGTCTGGGTGTCCAAATCGTTCTCTTGAACTGTCCAGAATATTCTTCAAAGCAGTTGCGAACAATTGTGTCCCTGTGACATGCCATTATTATTTGGGATCATGAAGTGCATGAATGTCTGCAAATGATCTCCAGGTAGCCGAACATAGCCATTTACAGTGAGCGAACGGTTTAGCTGGGCTAGAGGAAACAGTCCATTCCATGGAAACACACCTCACCGTTATGGAGTCATTACGAACTTTCGTAGTGCCTTGTTGAGAACTTGGATTCATGGCTTCATGGGGTCTGCGCCACACTCCAACCCTAGAGTCAGCTCTTTCCAGCTGAAATGGGACTGATCTGATCAGGCTACGTTTTTCCAGCTCTTTAGGATACAACCGATATGCTCACGACTCCAGGAGAAGCGCCGCAGGCGACGTCGTGCTCTTAGCAAAGACACTCGCGTCGGTCGTCTGCAGCCTTAGCCCATTAACGCCAGATTTCGCTGCACTGTCCTAAGAGATAAGTTCGTCGTTCATCCCATATTGATTTCTGCGATTCTTTCATGCAGTGTTGCTTGTCTGTTAGCATTGATAACTCTGCGCAAACACCGCTGTTATCGTTCGTTAACTGAACGTCGTGGGCAACTGCACTGTCCGTCGTGAGGGGTAACGAGCGAAATTTGGTATTCTCGCCACATTCTTCACATTTTGGATCTCGGGATATTGAATTCCCTAACGATTTCTGACATGGAATGTCCTATGAAATTAATATTCGGCGTTCGAAGTCTATTAAATCCTGTCGTGCGACTATAATCACGTCGCAAACCTTTTAACACGAATCACCTGAGTACAAATGGCAACTCCTTCAATGCACAGCCCGTTCATACCATCCGTACGCGATACTACTTCCATCTGTATACGTGCATATTGCCATCCCATGACTTTTGCCACTTGAGTGTATATTGTCATTATTAATTTTCAGATTGCATTTATCTGTTTTCGTCCTAATGCGGAATGTAACAGTAAAGAATATGGCTGCCTGAAGATCAGTAAGACGCCCAAAAATGTCCGAGGAGAGGAAACCATACGCTAATGTGACTACCAATAATGTAACTCAGTAATAATTGGCAACTGCAGTGACTTTAACTTTCGAATAACTAAAGAATGAAGACATTGTTTAAATAACTGATGAAGAAGTGAGTTGTTTCTACCTTTCATTCAAAAATGTATTGCGCCACTCACTTTTACTCCCTCTCCCTCTGTGCATTTTACGTTTCATTCTCTTTCTGACTACCTTTTATTTCCTCCTTCCCTCTCCCCTCTCTCCTTTAGCTCCGTTCCTACCCTCTCAGTCTCCTCCCAATCCTCATCTCTTCTACCCACTTAGACCCCTCCCATTTTCTTTTCCCTACTCATTTTCTATCCCATAATTCTCCCATCATAATCCGTTTCTTGCTCTCCTCTTCCACTTCTCCGTCACTCATTCACTCACTGTTTTGTATCCTAGTCAATTTCCACTCTGTGTCACCTCTCCCTCAGTTTAAAGCCTCTACAATGCTCCTCAATTCTCCCCCTTATGCTCCTCCCATCTGACACATTGCCACTACCTCTTGCTATATCCCTCTCTTGTTCTCTGTCTGTTCTCTGTCACCCTCAGCTCCAATCAACTCTTCCTCCTATCCTCCTCACTTCTCTCTCTGTCTCTTTCTCTCCCATTCCTCTTCTGTTCTGTATCTCCCTTCCTCTCATTTTCCCTCATTCTCACACCCTTTCCCCTCTCTCTCTCCATTCACACACACACACACACACACACACACACACACACACACACACACACACACACACGCAGTGAGAGAGAGAGAGAGAGAGAGAATTCATCTATCCGGTTTGGTGTGTATACGTGGTCATTTCACGTGACCCATTAAAACTCAGGGCTTAGCGGGCATATGTATTAGGATATATACTGCCAGTTTCACTGTATGAGGACGACACAAAAACCTACTCACACCTTCATCCTTCGACAGGCTACTCCCCTTTCCCTCCTAAATTCTGCTCTTTTTCATTTCTAACAGATCTACTCTTAACTAGTTCCCTAGAAAGACGAGTCAGTCTAGTATCTAGCATAATATTCTTAGTACTGACTAGTATTAAAAATAACTGAGAAATTTCCTTGTTCGTAAAAGGATTGCTACATTGTTTAAATTTTCTGAGCTACTGATAACTGCTGTCATTATTGTTAAAAGTTTTCCTGTGCTCTATGCCCTAGTGGTTTCGTACGTCGTAAGTCGTTATTATAAATAACGATAGTTCGAATATAATCGAAAACCTACTTACGTAATAGAGCCAGTCACACACTGAAGATTGCAGTCTTTTCTCTTCGTGATGAGAGTAAGGTAATTTTCAATTCAGTTTTTTATGTATTAAATAAAATATATGTCCAAAATTGTTATCCATAATGAAGGCTCTCTTGGTTCCGAAAAATTAAAGAAACCGGAGAGTCGTAACAGAGGTGACATTTAGCTCAGACCAGCTTTGAAGCCTTAAACATTGCTGTAGACGTTTGTTAAGTAATATGCAATTAGCAGAAAACTGATGAAGCTGAATGGTACTTAAATTCAGAGATGAACAAGTTATTTCACACTATGAACAATCACTAGCTGATACTGACAGTTTCGTTACCTCCAAAAGTTAATCAGAAATAGTTCAGAAAGGAGCTCAGAATCTGACCCACGGTAGGAGACATGCAGTTATCTTGAGACACTGTGTAATGATCATGTTATCTGCATTAATTTATTTATTTTTATTCGTTTTGTTTTCTAAACCGAGACATTATGATACTGTGGCCAGAGTATTCTAGATTGTCTGTTAGCAAGGAAGTGGAACTGGTCACATAGTTTTGTATATTTAATTTAATCATTTATATAAACTTTTACAAGGGCTAAATTATTAAAAAATTGACGGCGTGGCTAAATTCTGATGTTAGTGGTGTATAATACACTCCTGGAAATTGAAATAAGAACACTGTGAATTCATTGTCCCAGGAAGGGGAAACTTTATTGACACATTCCTGGGGTCAGATACATCACATGATCACACTGACAGAACCACAGGCACATAGACACAGGCAACAGAGCATGCACAATGTCGGCACTAATACAGTGTATATCCACCTTTCGCAGCAATGCAGGCTGCTATTCTCCCATGGAGACGATCGTAAAGATGCTGGATGTAGTCCTGTGGAACGGCTTGCCATGCCATTTCCACCTGGCGCCTCAGTTGGACCAGCGTTCGTGCTGGACGTGCAGACCGCGTGAGACGACGCTTCATCCAGTCCCAAACATGCTCAATGGGGGACAGATCCGGAGATCTTGCTGGCCAGGGTAGTTGACGTACACCTTCTAGAGCACGTTGGGTGGCACGGGATACATGCGGACGTGCATTGTCCTGTTGGAACAGCAAGTTCCCTTGCCGGTCTAGGAATGGTAGAACGATGGGTTCGATGACGGTTTGGATGTACCGTGCACTATTCAGTGTCCCCTCGACGATCACCAGTGGTGGACGGCCAGTGTAGGAGATCGCTCCCCACACCATGATGCCGGGTGTTGGCCTTGTGTGCCTCGGTCGTATGCAGTCCTGATTGTGGCGCTCACCTGCACGGCGCCAAACACGCATATGACCATCATTGGCCCCAAGGCAGAAGCGACTCTCATCGCTGAAGACGACACGTCTGCATTCGTCTCTCCATTCACGCCTGTCGCGACACCACTGGGGGCGGGCTGCACGATGTTGGGGCGTGGGCGGAAGACGGCCTAACGGTGTGCGGGACCGTAGCCCAGCTTCATGGAGACGGTTGCGAATGGTCCTCGCCGATACCCCAGGAGCAACAGTGTCCCTAATTTGCTGGGAAGTGGCGGTGCGGTCCCCTACGGCACTGCGTAGGATCCTACGGTCTTGGTGTGCATCCGTGCGTCGCTGTGGTCCGGTCCCAGGTCGACGGGCACGTGCACCTTCCGCCGACCACTGGCGACAACATCGATGTACTGTGGAGACCTCACGCCCCACGTGTTGAGCAATTCGGCGGTACGTCCACCCGGCCCACTATACGCCCTCGCTCAAAGTCCGTCAACTGCACATACGGTTCACGTCCACGCTGTCGCGGTATGCTACCAGTGTTAAAGACTGCGATGGAGCTCCGTATGCCACGGCAAACTGGCTGACACTGACGGCGGCGGTGCACAAAAGCTGCGCAGCTAGCGCCATTCGACGGCCAACACCGCGGTTCCTGGTGTGTCCGCTGTGCCGTGCGTGTGATCATTGCTTGTACAGCCCTCTCGCAGTGTCCGGAGCAAGTATGGTGGGTCTGACACACCGGTGTCAATGTGTTCTTTTTTCCATTTCCAGGAGTGTATAATATCCCATGCTGCCTCCATAGCCGTCCATAATCGCGAAAGTGTTGCCAGTGCAGGATGTTGTGCACAAACTAACCTCTCGATTATGTCCCATAAATGTTCGATGCGATTCGGCAGACTGTCTGGGTGTCCAAATCGTTCTCTTGAACTGTCCAGAATATTCTTCAAAGCAGTTGCGAACAATTGTGTCCCTGTGACATGCCATTATTATTTGGGATCATGAAGTGCATGAATGTCTGCAAATGATCTCCAGGTAGCCGAACATAGCCATTTACAGTGAGCGAACGGTTTAGCTGGGCTAGAGGAAACAGTCCATTCCATGGAAACACACCTCACCGTTATGGAGTCATTACGAACTTTCGTAGTGCCTTGTTGAGAACTTGGATTCATGGCTTCATGGGGTCTGCGCCACACTCCAACCCTAGAGTCAGCTCTTTCCAGCTGAAATGGGACTGATCTGATCAGGCTACGTTTTTCCAGCTCTTTAGGATACAACCGATATGCTCACGACTCCAGGAGAAGCGCCGCAGGCGACGTCGTGCTCTTAGCAAAGACACTCGCGTCGGTCGTCTGCAGCCTTAGCCCATTAACGCCAGATTTCGCTGCACTGTCCTAAGAGATAAGTTCGTCGTTCATCCCATATTGATTTCTGCGATTCTTTCATGCAGTGTTGCTTGTCTGTTAGCATTGATAACTCTGCGCAAACACCGCTGTTATCGTTCGTTAACTGAACGTCGTGGGCAACTGCACTGTCCGTCGTGAGGGGTAACGAGCGAAATTTGGTATTCTCGCCACATTCTTCACATTTTGGATCTCGGGATATTGAATTCCCTAACGATTTCTGACATGGAATGTCCTATGAAATTAATATTCGGCGTTCGAAGTCTATTAAATCCTGTCGTGCGACCATAATCACGTCGCAAACCTTTTAACACGAATCACCTGAGTACAAATGGCAACTCCTTCAATGCACAGCCCGTTCATACCATCCGTACGCGATACTACTTCCATCTGTATACGTGCATATTGCCATCCCATGACTTTTGCCACTTGAGTGTATATTGTCATTATTAATTTTCAGATTGCATTTATCTGTTTTCGTCCTAATGCGGAATGTAACAGTAAAGAATATGGCTGCCTGAAGATCAGTAAGACGCCCAAAAATGTCCGAGGAGAGGAAACCATACGCTAATGTGACTACCAATAATGTAACTCAGTAATAATTGGCAACTGCAGTGACTTTAACTTTCGAATAACTAAAGAATGAAGACATTGTTTAAATAACTGATGAAGAAGTGAGTTGTTTCTACCTTTCATTCAAAAATGTATTGCTCCACTCACTTTTACTCCCTCTCCCTCTGTGCATTTTACGTTTCATTCTCTTTCTGACTACCTTTTATTTCCTCCTTCCCTCTCCCCTCTCTCCTTTAGCTCCGTTCCTACCCTCTCAGTCTCCTCCCAATCCTCATCTCTTCTACCCACTTAGACCCCTCCCATTTTCTTTTCCCTACTCATTTTCTATCCCATAATTCTCCCATCATAATCCGTTTCTTGCTCTCCTCTTCCACTTCTCCGTCACTCATTCACTCACTGTTTTGTATCCTAGTCAATTTCCACTCTGTGTCACCTCTCCCTCAGTTTAAAGCCTCTACAATGCTCCTCAATTCTCCCCCTTATGCTCCTCCCATCTGACACATTGCCACTACCTCTTGCTATATCCCTCTCTTGTTCTCTGTCTGTTCTCTGTCACCCTCAGCTCCAATCAACTCTTCCTCCTATCCTCCTCACTTCTCTCTCTGTCTCTTTCTCTCCCATTCCTCTTCTGTTCTGTATCTCCCTTCCTCTCATTTTCCCTCATTCTCACACCCTTTCCCCTCTCTCTCTCCATTCACACACACACACACACACACACACACACACACACACACACACACACACGCAGTGAGAGAGAGAGAGAGAGAGAGAGAGAGAGAGAGAGAGAGAATTCATCTATCCGGTTTGGTGTGTATACGTGGTCATTTCACGTGACCCATTAAAACTCAGGGCTTAGCGGGCATATGTATTAGGATATATACTGCCAGTTTCACTGTATGAGGACGACACAAAAACCTACTCACACCTTCATCCTTCGACAGGCTACTCCCCTTTCCCTCCTAAATTCTGCTCTTTTTCATTTCTAACAGATCTACTCTTAACTAGTTCCCTAGAAAGACGAGTCAGTCTAGTATCTAGCATAATATTCTTAGTACTGACTAGTATTAAAAATAACTGAGAAATTTCCTTGTTCGTAAAAGGATTGCTACATTGTTTAAATTTTCTGAGCTACTGATAACTGCTGTCATTATTGTTAAAAGTTTTCCTGTGCTCTATGCCCTAGTGGTTTCGTACGTCGTAAGTCGTTATTATAAATAACGATAGTTCGAATATAATCGAAAACCTACTTACGTAATAGAGCCAGTCACACACTGAAGATTGCAGTCTTTTCTCTTCGTGATGAGAGTAAGGTAATTTTCAATTCAGTTTTTTATGTATTAAATAAAATATATGTCCAAAATTGTTATCCATAATGAAGGCTCTCTTGGTTCCGAAAAATTAAAGAAACCGGAGAGTCGTAACAGAGGTGACATTTAGCTCAGACCAGCTTTGAAGCCTTAAACATTGCTGTAGACGTTTGTTAAGTAATATGCAATTAGCAGAAAACTGATGAAGCTGAATGGTACTTAAATTCAGAGATGAACAAGTTATTTCACACTATGAACAATCACTAGCTGATACTGACAGTTTCGTTACCTCCAAAAGTTAATCAGAAATAGTTCAGAAAGGAGCTCAGAATCTGACCCACGGTAGGAGACATGCAGTTATCTTGAGACACTGTGTAATGATCATGTTATCTGCATTAATTTATTTATTTTTATTCGTTTTGTTTTCTAAACCGAGACATTATGATACTGTGGCCAGAGTATTCTAGATTGTCTGTTAGCAAGGAAGTGGAACTGGTCACATAGTTTTGTATATTTAATTTAATCATTTATATAAACTTTTACAAGGGCTAAATTATTAAAAAATTGACGGCGTGGCTAAATTCTGATGTTAGTGGTGTATAATACACTCCTGGAAATTGAAATAAGAACACCGTGAATTCATTGTCCCAGGAAGGGGAAACTTTATTGACACATTCCTGGGGTCAGATACATCACATGATCACACTGACAGAACCACAGGCACATAGACACAGGCAACAGAGCATGCACAATGTCGGCACTAATACAGTGTATATCCACCTTTCGCAGCAATGCAGGCTGCTATTCTCCCATGGAGACGATCGTAAAGATGCTGGATGTAGTCCTGTGGAACGGCTTGCCATGCCATTTCCACCTGGCGCCTCAGTTGGACCAGCGTTCGTGCTGGACGTGCAGACCGCGTGAGACGACGCTTCATCCAGTCCCAAACATGCTCAATGGGGGACAGATCCGGAGATCTTGCTGGCCAGGGTAGTTGACGTACACCTTCTAGAGCACGTTGGGTGGCACGGGATACATGCGGACGTGCATTGTCCTGTTGGAACAGCAAGTTCCCTTGCCGGTCTAGGAATGGTAGAACGATGGGTTCGATGACGGTTTGGATGTACCGTGCACTATTCAGTGTCCCCTCGACGATCACCAGTGGTGTACGGCCAGTGTAGGAGATCGCTCCCCACACCATGATGCCGGGTGTTGGCCCTGTGTGCCTCGGTCGTATGCAGTCCTGATTGTGGCGCTCACCTGCACGGCGCCAAACACGCATACGACCATCATTGGCACCAAGGCAGAAGCGACTCTCATCGCTGAAGACGACACGTCTGCATTCGTCTCTCCATTCACGCCTGTCGCGACACCACTGGAGGCGGGTTGCACGATGTTGGGGCGTGAGCGGAAGACGGCCTAACGGTGTGCGGGACCGTAGCCCAGCTTCATGGAGACGGTTGCGAATGGTCCTCGCCGATACCCCAGGAGCAACAGTGTCCCTAATTTGCTGGGAAGTGGCGGTGCGGTCCCCTACGGCACTGCGTAGGATCCTACGGTCTTGGCGTGCATCCGTGCGTCGCTGTGGTCCGGTCCCAGGTCGACGGGCACGTGCACCTTCCGCCGACCACTGGCGACAACATCGATGTACTGTGGAGACCTCACGCCCCACGTGTTGAGCAATTCGGCGGTACGTCCACCCGGCCCACTATACGCCCTCGCTCAAAGTCCGTCAACTGCACATACGGTTCACGTCCACGCTGTCGCGGTATGCTACCAGTGTTAAAGACTGCGATGGAGCTCCGTATGCCACGGCAAACTGGCTGACACTGACGGCGGCGGTGCACAAAAGCTGCGCAGCTAGCGCCATTCGACGGCCAACACCGCGGTTCCTGGTGTGTCCGCTGTGCCGTGCGTGTGATCATTGCTTGTACAGCCCTCTCGCAGTGTCCGGAGCAAGTATGGTGGGTCTGACACACCGGTGTCAATGTGTTCTTTTTTCCTTTTCCAGGAGTGTATTTGCGGGAATGTTTAGTTTTCATTTTATTAAGTACTGTATTAAAAGAATATATTTGATCTTGATTAATTGAGTGTTTGTTGAAACGTCCAGGAACATATGCAAATTCCCTTGATCTAGTAGTCACTCAGCTACACTTCCCCGTAATTGCAAATCTGGGTCGTCATCGCCAGTGGTTCATTTACTTTTTCTTCCCTTCTCTCTGCAGTGCGCTGGAGGCTTCCAAAAGTTGAGAGCGAGGCTAATAGAAAAAGGTAAGGGCTTTTATGAGGAATAGGGCTGAATTGTAAACATGATGAGGTCGAGAGTGAGTTTCAGGATGCGGCCACAGCGACATTCACCAGGCACCCCAGACCCTCACATGAGCAGTGTTACCATGGTCGTTTACTGTGAAAGACACAGATTCTGGAAGGAGGCCCTTTATGGACACATAAAATGCTTCTACTCTGGTATTGCATCTCTTAGCCCTCTGTGGGAAACACCATTGAGTCCGTGGCATAGTCAGTTAACGTCTTGCTCAAAATTTTTAGAGTACAGAATTCCTATTGTTTCAACCTCTAAACCTCTATTCATCAAGACTTCATGCGCTTTTGACTTGGGGCCTACGTGCCGAGTTTGCCATTCGTCAGTTTCAGAATCACAGCATGGGAAGGGAGAAGTCTCCTGTCTCCTTTTGCTATCTCTGATCGATCAGCTTAAGAGTAGTGAGATAGGAAAGGGTAGGAGATTCTGGTGATGAATTTTTAATGCGTCGGAACTCGCGATCTCCGCATTCACTGGCCAGTGAGTTCCCGATCTAGTGGAAAGTCAGGCAAGTTATGGAGCATTTACATAGAAACACTTCTCTTCAGATGTTCAGAGAGTATACTTCACGTTAGGTTTGGTAGAGAAAAGATTTCATGTTAAGCTTTTGCAGAATTTTGTATGAGACAGAGATTTATTAAGATATGACTGATGAAACGAGCTTTCCTGTCACCGGAGGGATTTGTGCACATGAGCATTAAGTACAAAGTGAGGGCTGCAATCATATTCTCCAACTACTGCTGCCACTGGTTTCGTTATTCACACTCTGTAACCAATATCGTTCAGCCAAATACACGGCTTTAAATAAATACACGGCTTTAAATAAACGCATCCAGCTTGTTGCTCTCAATGCACATTTTTGGAATCATACGGAGTTTGCTCCTATCTTTCTGTCTAATTCCAGATTTAACTAACAACATACGCAATCGCTGGCCATGTTAGCAAATTATTAATGTAACTGCGTTTCATCGTCCCCACCCACCAGTTGTAAGGTTACACTTTAGAGTTATGATCCCTTGTCTGTCTGTCAATGGTTCTTTTGATATATCAGTGGGTAATTTTCATGTTTGAAGACAATAAATGTAATTGTCATAGTGCCAATTTTTTTATGGTCTTATCTAGGAGATCCTTCCCCCCCCCCCCCCCCCCCATTAATACACAGCTGTAAAAAAATTTGTACATCCCGTTAGAGGTTTCAGTTCACTCGAGATTTATTGTTCAACAGTGCATATGGAGTACATGAAATGAATAGATTTACAGATCAGTAGCACAAGCAGTTCTGAGGTACCAGGTATCGACCCATGCTGAAACACCCATATTAATACGCTGTGTCGTCTGCATGAGCGGCAGTGCAGGCGCTGACTCTGGTATCCAGTCGATCATAGAGATGGCGAATATTGTACTGGGATACCATATACCACACTTGCCCGACTTGTTCAGCTAGTTCTGTTAGTTCTGTAACAGTTGTTGGCTGACGAGTCGCACGAATCTGTTTTGTTCCATCGTTTCCCACACGTTCTAGATTGGAGACAAGTTTGGAGATCGTGCTGGCCAGGTAAGGTGTCGAGCGTCTTGCAGAGCACGTTGAATTTCACGGGCAGTGTGTAGGTGAGCATTATCCTGTAGGAGCAATACATCATCTTCCTGTTGCAAGAACGGCAAAATAACCGGTACAACAACGTTCCGCACATTCCGAGCGCCGGTTAGCGTCCGCCCCAGAAACACCAAAAGTGAACGAGTGTTGAAGCTTATCGCACCCCTGACCTTAAGTCCTAGGGTAGAGTTAGTGTATCTTGTGCAAATGCATCTACGAGACAGTGTTCACCAGGTCTATGTCATAAAACTCTAACATCACTTGTGTGCAGGTAGAGTCTGCTTTCATCGCTGAAGATCACGGCACGCCATTCCATCTTCCTAGTTATCCTCTGATGGCACCCGTCGAGCCATGCACGTCGATACCGTGGCGTGAGTGGAAGGCGGGCTACAGGTGCGTGTGCCCATAGTACCACTGGTAATAACAATTTCGCAACAGTTCGTGTTGACACATGCCGGCTGACAAGCTCTGTTGTCTGTGCTAGCTGTGCGACCTACCACTGCTGTTCGCACAATACGACCATCCTGGTGGACATCTGTGCTGCGTGTGTGAGAAAGTTCACGTGACGACTGACACAAGCTTCGCAGCACGTCCAACTTGTGTGGTAGTTCTCCGAAAGGACCATTCCGCCATTCGGGAGGCAATAATTTGACCTTCTTCAGACTAGCTTAGTTAGCTGTAGAAAGCAGGAGTGCATCTCTGTGGCATGGTTACCTTCTTGTTTCACATGTTTGAATCACAATGATCCTTCTGGCTGTGAGTATTCCCTATTAAAGGATAGACACATATGACCACTACACTGTCTGTTGGCGGACGATGTTGAAACGTTGAAACCATTACCAGTACATGTACTATATTCCAAGTGGCAGATGCAGTCATTGGTTCAAAATCGGTGTCGTCTTTTCAGGTGTACTAATTTTTTTTCCGGCTGTGTATGTTAGTGTGAGTGGTGTGCTACCCATTTGTTTCATGCTTAATTGGGCCATCCCTATTCACTTAAATAAGACGTTTCCATTTCGGGAGAGTATGCTGTTGGTCACTCAACCACAACTGACATCCCACATATCTTTAGTCCAAAGACGGTGTGATGCAGCGCTCAAGCTAGTCTGTGCTGTCCTGTTGAAGCTTATTCATCTCTGAATAACTACAGCAACTTATTTACGTCTGAATCAGCTTACTCTGTTCATGCATACATATATCCCTGTATGTGTCGTATCAACCGTACCACTTTGGGCAAGGATTACAAAAGCTGATACTGAGAGCTGCCAATGTTTATTAGCACTGGCCTTAGATTTCTTTTCGTCTAGGGCTGCAGGCCCACAGCTTCATTAAGGTTAGAAATGATAGCTGAGAGTGGATGCTATAAATAAAAACTTAACGGAATATTTGTTTATTTGGCTTCTGTGCATAAAGAACAAGTGAGATGCACTGAAATTTATTGCACATCAGTGTTTCCGTGTCACACAAGGTTCAAAATGGCTCTGAGCACTATGGGACTCAACATCTTAGGTCATAAGTCCCCTAGAACTTAGAACTACTTAAACCTAACTAACCTAAGGACATCACACACACCCAAGCCCGAGGCAGGATTCGAACCTGCGACCGTAGCATTCCCGCGGTTCCGGACTGCAGCGCCAGAACCGCTAGACCACCGCGGCCGGCTGTCACACAAGGTAAAAAAGCTTAGGCTTTCTACATCTATCGATTTTGTGCCGATACTGCTAACCTTAGCTGAGGTGTTTGCTATCAACGTGGTAACTTGTAAAGTAGCTTGTTCTGACATCAGCTGAGTTTGGCTTTGAAACTGCAGTGCGTTTTATGATTCAAATTTCCGTACATTTGTAACGTAGCTTTTTCTGACATCATCTGAGTTAGGCTTCGAAACTGCTGTGCGTTTTATGATTCAAATTTCCGTACATTTGTAACGTAGCTTTTTCTGACATCATCTGAGTTAGGCTTCGAAACTGCTGTGCGTTTTATGATTCAAAGTTCCGTACAATTTCATATTGCGCACATGACCAGTTATGTGGCTGAGTGCATCCTTCACAAACTGCCGATTATGTAAGTATGGAAATTGTACTTACAAATAGATTGACTGAACTAGGTTTAAAGCAGGGGACAGAGAGGCTTAAAACATGAAAACTAAAAATCACTTCAAAAATCCTAAAATAAAAGATCGTACAGAACGTATCTGTGATGTGTATAAAACTGTTCAATTTGCTCAGAAGATTACGAAACTGAAGCTGGATTTCATCTAGGCAAACTATTACGATAATAGTCGATGCATCTTTATCAATGATAATGTTAATAGTTAATGTTAATAGTAACTAAAACGTCGCCTTGTAAGTAAAATTAGTTATCATAATAGACGTAGTTTGACCTTGTGCTTTTATTGACAAATCTCGAATAGTTCAATGAGCTCTTCCAAAAATGAATCAAAATTAAGATGAGCAGTGCTCTCGTATCAGGTGTTGTGCGAATAGTTAACTGGAGCTGTCTCCTACAAAACCTATTATATCATTGTTTTTGACTACCATGAATTGTTTCATCTTGTTTATCGATGCTCTCAAGAGAGGAATGGCAATACGGGATGCCTGATAGTTGGACGTTAGTGAATACTTCAGCCTGCGCTGCTACTAGGAAACTTTTACTACGACACCGAACAACAGTATTCAGCACTTACCTTTGGATTTTGCTACCTAACCTACCTTAACTTCTAACATCGGTTAAGAAGCTACATAGCGACCCAAAACCCTGTGAGAGATCGTAACTTTTTCCAACAATCATAAAGCTACAGTAAAAAAAAAGCCTTTCTGTTACGATTAGAGACTGCATAAAGTGCTGCTATCGAAGCTGGATGTCACAGTGAGCAGCAGTGGAATTATTTTAATTACCAAAACTATTTATCCAGTATAAACGGAGAAAATAATACGCGAAGATTGTAGTATCTTCTGTCACTGATACTTAAATCAAAGGTTCCCATTCTAAAATACCAATTGTTATATTCAACAAGATTTGTTTCGAATCTGGTTGAAATGATGTCATATAAAGCATTTTGTTAATTATATAAACACTTTAGAGCTAGAGCATGTGTAAAAGTATTTTATGTATTGCAGTGCGCTAATAACGTCATTATTTTGTAGATATTCTATATCATTCTTTTATGCTTTTCATTCTCCGCACCTAACTGTGGTGTCTTCGGAAGAGCGAGGTGCCAAAGGAACGTTGGTACCTTGGCGAGTGAAAGATAGACGCTGCCAGAAGCAACGACCAATGAGAGAAGATGGCGTATCGATGGCGTATACACGCACGTAAGAGTTTCCGTAGACGGCCGAGTCAGTTCGCTTATTTGCTTCATAGCGTAGTGCCGCTCAGCCGTACCTGCAATCATCGCCGAAGACGACAGTATCGTCTCTCTAAGGAGCCAGCAGTGCGTCAGTTTACAGTGTGGGGCAAATAAAAGTGGCTCGGAGAACAGAATTCTAGGATACAAAGAAACACAGCAGAGGAAAGGAAATACTGAAATAATGTCACTATAGCAGATGCTGGAAATGGCCTCCATTCATGTTTTGGCACTTCTGGGCCCTGGTCAGCAATTTGCTAAAAGCAGATCGAAGCTGGACTGCTGAAATTGCTGCAATCTCATCCGAAATGATTTGCTGCAGTTCTTGAAGACTATCAGGGTTGTTGCGGTACACCTTATACAGGAGGTCTCCCCATACAAAATAATCGCTTACTGACAGGTCAGGTGACCTGGGTGACCAGCAAGGGCCGCTATCGTCTGCGTCCTCTGCTAAAAGCTCTGCCAGTCGTGAAGGCCGTGTAAATGTGCCCCTGAGTTCGGTCGGCTGTAAGGGCAGTTGCTCCATGTTGTTGGAAGAAATTGTACGTCTTTTTCTTCTACGCTAGCATTTTCTGGCGAACTGCAGCCACATTTTCCGGTTTGAGGGCATGTTTCGATATGTTTTTTGACTTGTTCGAAACAGATCCTGTCTGACGCCATTTTCGGACTATACGCTGCTGGTACTCTGACACCATTAAACTTCTCAGCAAACAAATGACCACACTGTTTCCACGACTTTGTTATCACGTAACTTTGCACAACGAGCACCCGCTGCTCCATTGTGAGTAACATCGTTCTCTTGTCACTGCTCCACTCACACTGACACAACCTGCACTACGCTCTAAGCCGGTGTGGATCACGTGGGTGCGTTCATGTCGTGTGCACGTCACGGGCTGTGGTTATATGCATACATTAACGTCCAACTGTATCCACTCGTCCGGGCCACTTTTATTTGCCCCAACCTGTGTTAGACAGAACAGTGCATAAACCTTTATAAATAAAACTTCTATGTGTGTTCAGTGTGAAGTGGTACGTTAATATTCAGTGACAGTAATAAATGCTCGTGATATTCCTGTGGAAGTGGATTGTGTGGTGTCACCGCCAGACACCACACTTGCTAGGTGGTAGCCTTTAAATCGGCCGCAGTCCGTTAGTACACGTCGGACCCGCGTGTCACCACTATCAGTGATTGCAGACCGAGCGCCGCCACACAGCATGTCTAGAGAGACTTCCTAGCACTCGCCCCAGTTGTACAGCCGACTTTGCTAGCGATGGTTCACTGACAAATTACGCTCTCATTTGCCGAGACGATAGTTAGCATAGCCTTCAGCTACGTCATTTGCTACGACCTAGCAAGGCGCCATTACCAATTACTATTGATGCTGTAAAACATGTACCGTCAAGAGCGATGTTCACCAATTATGGATTAAAGTTAAGTATTCCAGCAGCTACGTACTTTTTTTACTAGTCTCAATTCCTTTAACTGATCCAGACCTCACGCCAGCCTGCATGAGCTAAAACGCGACCGTTTCGGCTTCCTGTCCTAGTGGGTTGGCTGTCTTGCCAATCCATAACAGTTGGCGACAAGGCCAAGTCGCGTTCGTAACTATACTGCCCTGATTTACTTGTGTAATGGCTTCGCCACCATCTCCAGATGTACTGTCCGAATTTTATCGCTTACAGAACCAGCAGAGGCAGGCCTTACTGGATGCCCTTGGACAGCTCGTCCAGGGTCAACGTGCAATGCAAAACAATGCGGCAGCCGCCGCTCCGCCGTTCACGCAGCCACAAGACACAGTTGCACTATCTTTTCGTCCTTTTGATGCGGCACTGGAAAGCTGGACGGAGTGGTCACGCCAATTTGGATTCCATCTCACCGCCTACAGAATTCAAGGTAACGAGCCTTTTCTTTTGTTGTCTGTCGGAGTGACCACGTACCGTGTGATAGTCAAATTGTTTCCCCGACGCGACCTAGCAACTCTGTCCTACGACGAAATTTTGTCTGCATTAGATGCATATTTCAAAGAATCAGTCAATGTAGTTGCGAAAAGGTATACCTTCTTTCATACAAAACGTATGGCAGGTCAGACTAATCGGGAGTGGGTTGCAACCTTGCAAGGCCTTACTAGGGATTGTGCTTTTGAATTTCAATGTGGACTCCCTTATTCAGATACTATGGTTCGTGATGCAATTGCACAGAACGTTTCTGATGTTCGTATACGGGAACAGATTTTGAAACTGGTCAGTCCCTCCCTTCAACAAGTGATGGACATATTGGATCGGCAGGACACATATGACTTTGCTCAGGAATCATTTGAAACTTCGCCACCCGTGTGTCAGGTTAACCGGCCCGCCGGGCGAGCTGCACGGAACAGGAAACAGTCCTCGCGCCCGGCCGCGCCAAAGCCGCCTGGCTCTCCCACGTGTACCGCGCCAGCAAGCAAATGCAGTGAAATCATGCCCGCGTTGTGCTACTAGACATTCGCGTGAGAATTGCCCGTCACGCCAGGCTATTTGCTTTTTCTGTAATAAAAAAGGACATGTTCAAAGTGTTTGCCAGAAAAAGCTCAGATTGGCAGCTCAAAACCATTCCAGGCCCTTGCTTCGCGCTGGAATCAGAATCGAACCAAGGATACTCAGGCTCGTCCATGGAAATTCATATAGTTCATGCCACTCCGCCCAGTGCCACTCTCTCTAACAGTGACTGTGTTCGTCCCACACATAGTGTGCGTCGACATCGCCGGCACTCTCGTCAAGCTGCAAGTGATTTTGTACCAGTGACAGTTCACGTTGCACGAGACAGTCACTCTCGTCGTCAGCAGGACAATAAACTTTTTGTAGACTTGGACATTAGCGGCAAAGTGATACCATTCCAGCTCGATACTAGAACTGCCGTTTCTGTGATCAATCACGACATGTACAAACAGCTGGGCACACCTCTGTTGCATGCCGCAAATGTTAAGTTAAGTAGTTATTCAGGACAAGCGATCCCTGTGTTAGGACAGTGCAGCCTTCTTGCAACATACAAGGGACAAACAAAACTTGTGTCATTTTACGTCCTTCGTTCTTCTGCTGCAGTGAACTTGTTTGGTTTCGATTTATTTCAGTTGTTTAACTTGTCTATAGTCAATCCGGTCCTATCAGTGAACCAGACTGTGCCATCAGCCAGTGTTTCTCGTCTCTGTGAAGAATTTGCAGACATTTTTGCACCGGGCCTCGGTTGCGCTAAGAACTATAAAGCACATTTGGACCTGAAAGTAAACTCGCAACCGAAATTTTTCAGGGCGCGCAATGTTCCCCACGCATTGCGTGATGAGGTCGCAAAAACATTACACGATTTGGAATCTCAAGGTGTAATTGAACGTGTGCAGGCTTCTCTCTGGGCATCACCCTTGGTAATTTTGCCAAAACCTTCGGGAAAATTGAGACTTTGCGTGGACTTCAAGGCAACAGTGAATCCACAAGTAGTGACTGCAACTTTTCCTTTACCCCGCCCGTAAGATCTTTTAGACAAACTGTGCCCGGGTAAATATTTTTCGAAGTTGGACCTAGCAGATGCGTACTTGCAAATACCGGTGGACGAAGAATCCCAGCGCGTATTGGTGGTTAACACGCATCTTGGTTTGTATCGATTCAAACGACTGCCATTCGGGTGTGCATCCGCCCCTGCATTGTTTCAGCAATATCTACAAACTGTTTGTGCGTCGGTCCCTACTGCAGCAAATTATCTGGACGATATTGTGATCTCCGGAAAGACGGAAGAAGAACATTTAGCCAATCTCAGAACATTATTTCAGGTCTTGCGACAAAATGGTCTTCGCTTGCGGAAGGACAAATGTGTGTTTTTTGCTCGTGATTTACCCTATCTGGGACATGTACTCAATGCCCAAGGCATACATCCCAGTCCAGAGCACCTCCGTGCTATACAAGACTTGCCTTCGCCGCAGAATTTGAAGCAGCTACAGAGTGAGCTGGGAAAAATTAATTATTATCATCGCT
Organism: Schistocerca cancellata; assembly: GCF_023864275.1. Lineage (NCBI taxonomy): Eukaryota > Metazoa > Arthropoda > Insecta > Orthoptera > Acrididae > Schistocerca > Schistocerca cancellata. The sequence goes on from NC_064628.1 coordinate 197,011,303, forward strand.
ATGTGCGCCACGCCTCTTCCATTTCAGCTCCGCTTCATCGCTTACGCCGTAAAGGTGTTCCGTTCGTCTGGACGACGGAATGCGAACGCGCCTTTCCTCAGTTGAACCGGCGTTGCTTTCCAATACTTGCCGCACGCCATTCGATCCCCGGAAGCCCCTTCGTTGATGGTGGATGCATCGGATTTCGGGATCGGTGCTGTGCTTGCGCACAAAGATGGTTCGCACGATCGCCCTATTGCCTTTGTGTCCAAATTGCTCTCGTCTGCGCAACGAAATAATTCACAGATCGAGAAAGAAGCATTGGCTCTCGGCTTTGGTGTTACAAAGTTTCATGATTTCTTGTATGGTCGTCACTTTACCATCATCACAGACCACAAACCTTTGACATCGCTTTTTCTTCCGACCAAGCCTGTACCTCCACGTACAGCGCAGAAATTCATTCGCTGGTCTATTTTCCTCTCGCAGTACCGCTACGATATCTTGTATCGGTCCACTGCTAAGCACGGAAACGCCGATGCGTTGCCCGTTTGCCCGTTGCTGAGGATAGAGCATTCGATTCTTGCTTGCATGTTCATTGATTCGGAAACCGATGACGTGGTCGAATCGTTTCCGATTGATTTTCGTCGGGTAGCTACAGCCACAGCTGCCGACCCTGTCCTTGCTATCGTTCTGCGTTTCGTTGCTACTCAATGGCCCTTGTCAATGTCAAGGATCGGGGATCCGTTGGTTCGCCGATTTTTTGTTCACAAGGCGGGACTTTTTGTACGACGTGGTGTTTTGCTGTTGCGTTCTGATGATGATCAGTCCAGGGTCGTGGTCCCACGTTCGTTAAAGTCCTCTGTCTTACCGCTTCTCCACCAAGTACATTGGGGTATAGTGAGAACGAAACAACTTGCTCGTCAGCACTGTACTTGGTTCGGAATCGATGCCGCGATTACGAATATGTGCGCTTCTTGCATGGTGTGTGCCGAACAACAATCAGCATCACCGCGGAAATTTTTTGCATGGCCAAAAGCCACTTCCCCTTGGCAACGCTTACACATCGATTTTTCTGGTCCATTCTGGAATGCTCGATGGTTGGTTGTGGTAGATTCATTCAGTAATTTTCCTTTTGTTGTCCAGATGTCTTCCAAGACGTCATCTGCCACCATCCAAGCGTTATCTGCTATCTTTTGCATTGAAGGTCTTCCACAGACTATTGTTTCCGACAATGGCCCACAATTTATGTCTGCAGAATTTCAGTCATTCTGCAAGGCCAATGGTATTCAACATCTGACGTCCGCGCCGTTTTCGCCACAGTCAAACGGTGCCGCTGAACGTTTGGTCAGGACGTTCAAGTCACAGATGTTGAAGCTGAAAGAGTCGCATTCTCGGGAGGACGCGTTATTGCTCTTTTTGTCCTCGTATCGCTCTCAGCCCCGAGATGGTCACTCGCCGGCTGAGTTGCTTCACGGTCGCCCTCATCGAACCTTGATGTCTTTGCTACATCGGCTGCATCAGGTTCCTGTGCAGCGGCAGCCACCTGCTTTTGCTCCAGGCGACGTTGTCTACTACCGCAACTATCGAGGTTCACGGCGTTGGCTCGAAGGGCGCATTCTTCGCTGCCTTGGCCGCGCGATGTATTTGGTTTTGGGGGCCACTGGTGAGGTGCGATGGCATCTCAATCAGCTGCGCCTCTGTCGTCGCACGGGATCTGCCGCTCCCCGTCTGCTTTCAGCGACGGTGCCGTCCGGTCAGCGCCCTGGGGACCCATCTACTGGTTCGCCTCAGCCCCAGGTGTTACCGACGCTGCCTTCCATTTTGCCCCATGGCGACGCTCCGCCGCAGCCTGTTCTCCCGCCGGCGACGCCCGCAGTGGACGCGTCGCTGCAACCCCCAGGCGCCTCCCTGGGTCTCGCGCCGCCGATCGCTTCCCGTGACCAGTTGTCCTCCGACATGGAACTCTTGCCCACTCCGGACCATACGTCGTCTTCGCCCGTCGGGTGCCCCTGCCCGATGGAGGTTGACCCTTCGGCCCTTCCTGTCTCTCTACGGGCGCATACACCGCATGTTGGCGTGCACCCTGGAGCAGGTTTTCAGGCGTTTCCTAGCTCCCCTCGATTCGAATGGCAGGGTGTGGGTGGCACAGCCTCGCCTGTTGTTAGGATCCCCACCTCGTCGCATACGCCAACATGGGCTCCTCTCCAATGCGGGCGGACGCCTTATGCCACAACCGTCCGCCGATTTGCGGGGGAGGAATGTGGTGTCACCGCCAGACACCACACTTGCTAGGTGGTAGCCTTTAAATCGGCCGCGATCCGTTAGTATACGTCGGATCCGCGTGTCGCCACTATCAGTGATTGCAGACCGAGCGCCGCCACACGGCAGGTCTAGAGAGACTTCCTAGCACTCGCCCCAGTTGTACAGCCGACTTTGCTAGCGATGGTTCACTGACAAATTACGCTCTCATTTGCCGAGACGATAGTTAGCATAGCCTTCAGCTACGTCATTTGCTACGACCTAGCAAGGCGCCATTACCAGTTACTATTGATGCTGTAAAACATGTATCGTCAAGAGCGATGTTCACCAATTATGGATTAAAGTTAAGTATTCCAGCAGCTACATACTTTTTTTACTAGTCTCAATTACTTTAACTGTTCCAGACCTCACGCCAGCCTGCGTGAGCTAAAACGCGTGCGTTTCGGCTTCCTGTCCTAGTGGGTTGGATGTCTTGCCAATCCACAACAGATTGTAACAAAGTATTTCATCTTGTTCAAAATGAAATGATGAGATGTAATAGTTTTTGTGTTGTAGCATCATTTCGGCACCTCCAACAGTAAACCTAAGAAACCACTTCTGTACCATCGAACGCTATTTCGTCCGGTACAGCATTAACGGTAGAGCCATTTGTTAAATTCTGACCAACTGCAGAGTCAGCGCCTTTGCAGCCAAATATCAGACGACCTGATTGTGTGGCAGAGGGAGACACATTTGAGAAAATTTTGAAGGGTAATTACCATTTTTTGGATCCTTAAAGCTTTGGCCAGAAGTGGAGAGCGGGTTTAAAAGAATAGAACTCAGACAAAAACGTGAAGGTTTTGCGTATGAACACGAGTAAAAGACTTTATCGACGTTGGCAGTATAAAGTCGATCGCAGGTGAAACGTGTGTTGTCCTACCGTAACCTGAACTGTAGTTATGTTAATCTATAGTTCTCTCCGTCTGCGAGAAAACGCACCTTGTTCTTGCAGCGTATTTAAAAACTCTCGTTCCATTTTCAGCGTGTTCAGGTAATTTATGATAAAAAATTGATAATCACTGGCATGCACAGTATAGATGTTGGAGACATTACATTACAATAATAATGTTGTTCTACCAAGAACCGACGGAATATTCTGTTAATATGACATTACATTACAATACGTCACATTAATAGTATTCCGTAGAACCAATGGAAAGTTGTCTCTGGGATGTGGAAAGAGGTCGAAGATTAACATTTAATTTAATTTAAATATAAAACAGCGAAATGACATTATATTACTGTCTAAAAGTGTTATTTTAATTGCACATTAATCTTAATCTTTAAATTAAAGAGTTTCAGTGAAGATATTATTCGGAAGAGTAGAAGGAGTTGCCAAATAGAAAGTGCTTTATTTCAAACGTTAACTTCATCATATTATCTACACATTAGTTAATGTGCTCTGTAGTTTGTTGAAAACATCATATCTGCCTTCTTTCTGTACTGCTGCACAGTGAAATAATATAGTTGGTACAGCTAAGTAAAAATTCGGACTCCTTCTTTGGAGAAGCAAGAAGCAGAGGAAAGTGAGTCAAAATCTTAATAGACGAGGGAAATTTCAACCAGCAGTGTCCATCGCTATTGCAGTATTACGGGCGCACCACGAACTGGTTACCTCACCCTGTAGCCGTACTGGGTGGCCTGAGTCGTCAGGCCACCGATGCAGCAAAAAAATGGAGTAGCTACGACTCGAACCGCTTGATTTCCTATTTTCAAGTCGCAGTAGTGTTATGAAATGGGGCGAAGAAGTAGATATGGTAGCGCAACAAACACGGGCCAGTCTCATGTAAATACTGCTCATTTTCCAGCGGGGATACGTTGGACTGCAGCTAACCAGCCTCGAGGAGGAACCTACAAGCAGGTCTACCATCTGCTACTCTAGCTGTATACAGTTCTATGGAACAGAAAGTCCTTCCCTGGGGACTTGAACACACTATTAGCCACAAGACAACAATCCATCCCGAGTATGGTGTGTAGTACTTGGCTGCCTTCGATCAGTGGCCTACCTCACAGGGCCAGACGTGCAGCTGCTCCTCCGTCTTTGCGACGGTGTGCAGTCTCCAACTCCCACCTCCTGCTTCTGTGGGCAGACACCAATGCTGCTCATCGGAAGCTGCAGTGTGATTTAGCAAGACTTCACAAATGGCATGATGTGTAGTACTTAGCTGCCTTCGATCAGTGGCCTACCTTACGGGGCCAGACATGCAGCTCCTCATCCGTCATCACGGAGGTGTGCAGCCTGCAACTCCATCCTCCTGATTCTGTGGCCAGACACCAATGCTGCTCGTCGGAAGCTGCAGTGTGATTTAGAACAACTTCACAAGTAACACTGTGTGTAGTAGTTGGCTGCCTTCGATCAGTGGCCTGCCTTACAGGGCCATACATGCAGCTGCTCCTCCATGATCATGGGGGTGTGCAGTCTCCAACGCCCACCTCCTGCTTCTTTGGGCAGACACTACTGCTGCTCGTCGGAAGCCGCATTGTGATTTAGCACGACTTCAGAAATGACACCGTGTGTAGTACTTGGCTGCCTATGATCAGTGTCCTACCTCACAGGGCAAGTCGTGCAGCTGCTCCTCCATCATCACAGGGCTGTGCAGTCTCCAACGCCCACCTCCTGCTTCTATGGGCGGACACCACTGCTACTCGTCAGAAACCTCGGTGTCATTTAGAACAACTTTACAAATAACACTGTGTGTAGTACTTGGCTGCCTTCGGTCAGTGGCCTTCCTTACAGTGCCAGACGTGCGGCTGCTCCTCTGCCATCGCGGGGGTGTGCAGTCTCCAACACCCACCTCCTGCTTCTGTGGCCAGACTCCACTGCTGCTCGACGGAAGTCGGAATGTGATTTAGCTCGACTTCACAAATGGCACACATAGTCGTCAGCTTCTGATATTCATGCAGCTGACGCCTGAAGCCGTTTCACTACCCGCTCTTGTCAGTGCAGCGTCCATGTGGATCAGATGGTGCAGTCGACGCGTTTCTGATGAACTTCACGCTGTTTCAGCTTTGCTGCCGCAGGCAGCCTGGGACGCCATCGCATCATCTTTGTTGACCAACGAATGTTGGTTCTTTAACAGTGTTTTCTTTACACCCATAGAGCGCCAGACAGGCACCCACGCATCAGACTGTTATTCGCACATATCCTGGGGTGGTGGTCTAGGGCATCCTTACCTCGACCTGCTGTTGACCACTGTTCTATGTTAAGTCCGATACTGGGCGCTACAAGACTGATGTTAACACCTTGAGACTTTTGTAGAATCGTTTTTCACCCTAGTGTCATGTTCATGATTTCAATTTTTTTTGTGATGAGATATACGGTAATGATCAAGGACAATAATGAATATACATGTATTGTAAAGGCAAAATACCTTTCTGTAGCAACCATTACAGGATCACTTTATCATCGATCTGTTTGTCCCACTGTTAAGAACCCTTTCCCTCAGGAATTGAATTCTACGGTTCCAAGGTATGGTTCTTTGGGAGTGTCAAAAATTTAAGCTTCTAAGTCAGTGCAGTCAAAAGATACGGCCATTTATGACACAAATTCTGATAATCGTCAACTCACCCGTGAAAACCTATAGTGTCTTTCCCATTGAACTAGCATCATGATACTTGGGAAGAAGAAAAGTTTACACATTGAGCCGTGCTCACTCCCAATTATGCGTTTTCGTGAACTTCGCTGTCTATCTGTGTTTGGTTTCCCGCCTTTGTTGCGGTTACGTCGTGGTTCTTCTTCCTTCTACTTGTGGCAGCAGTGATGTGTATCGATATTTGCGCCGTGTACCATCTTTGGGTTGGTGCATATTGTTTTCGGCTAGGGGGTCCGGAGGCAGCCGGTCGCTTGTTGCGGACGAGGGAAGTTATCTCCACGCGGTTCTGTCGCCTGCGTCCGTTGGCAGCTCCTGCGCAGTGTCGAAGCGTGTATGGAGCTGTCCGATCGCTACGAGCTTCGTGGTTCACCGACCCAGGACGTCAAAGTTGAGTAGTGGTTTCAACTACCCAAGCCACGTCTTTTCATGTTGTGGTGGTTCGTTTCGGTGGTTTGCTGTTGGGGAGGTTTTCCTGTGAGCAACACCGAGTATTTCTACTGTTGAAATTTAGCCATCATGTGGTGCAATTAACTTTTGGTTGACTACAATTAGAGTGCACCAGTCGAATTTTCTGCCTTGTGGCCGTTAGTGTTCTGGTTACCTGCCCTGGGCACTGACATAAATTGAGGCAGTGTTCTTTGGGTGAAGTTAACTATATTACCGTGTTTCAAATTCAAGTGTACCAGCGGAATTTTTCTGCCTAGTGGCCGTTAGTGTTCCGGTTACCTGCCTTGGACACTAACGAATTGTACGCAACGTCCTTTCCTCACCTATTATCGCTGTCCAACATGGTGTGTAATTTTGACAGCTAATACACACTCCATCGTGGATTATCACGTTTGTAAACTTTTCTGTTTGAGTTCTCATATACCAATTGGTGGCAAGCAAGTCGTTGTGTTGGTCGGTCTGTGGCTGGTTGGGTTCCGACGGATCAAGTGTAGTTAGGTTCACCACCTGTCTCGCCTAAGTGAACGAGGGCAGACCGACCGCCCTGGAGGCTTCTGAGGGCCACCGGCGTTTAATTATATTTTTAGCTGCTTAAAATTTAAGGCTTATGGTTATTTTTCCTATTCATCTTAAAAATTTTGCAAAATTAATTCTTTAATTTATTTTTCAAGCTTGCGGTCTTCTGCCTTCAAAAGATTATGGTAATACACTCCTGGAAATGGAAAAAAGAACACATTAACACCGGTGTGTCAGACCCACCATACTTGCTCCGGACACTGCGAGAGGGCTGTACAAGCAATGATCACACGCACGGCACAGCGGACACACCAGGAACCGCGGTGTTGGCCGTCGAATGGCGCTAGCTGCGCAGCGTTTGTGCATCGCCGCCGTCAGTGTCAGCCAGTTTGCCGTGGCATACGGAGCTCCATCGCAGTCTTTAACACTGGTAGCATGCCGCGACAGCGTGGACGTGAACCGTATGTGCAGTTGACGGACTTTGAGCGAGGGCGTATAGTGGGCATGCGGGAGGCCGGGTGGACGTACCGCCGAATTGCTCAACACGTGGGGCGTGAGATCTCCACAGTACATCGATGTTGTCGCCAGTGGTCGGCGGAAGGTGCACGTGCCCGTCGACCTGGGACCGGACCGCAGCGACGCACGGATGCACGCCAAGACCGTAGGATCCTACGCAGTGCCGTAGGGGACCGCACCGCCACTTCCCAGCAAATTAGGGACACTGTTGCTCCTGGGGTATCGGCGAGGACCATTCGCAACCGTCTCCATGAAGCTGGGCTACGGTCCCGCACACCGTTAGGCCGTCTTCCGCTCACGCCCCAACATCGTGCAGCCCGCCTCCAGTGGTGTCGCGACAGGCGTGAATGGAGGGACGAATGGAGACGTGTCGTCTTCAGCGATGAGAGTCGCTTCTGCCTTGGTGCCAATGATGGTCGTATGCGTGATTGGCGCCGTGCAGGTGAGCGCCACAATCAGGACTGCATACGACCGAGGCACACAGGGCCAACCCCCGGCATCATGGTGTGGGGAGCGATCTCGTACACTGGCCGTTCACCACTGGTGATCGTCGAGGGGACACTGAATAGTGCACGGTACATCCAAACCGCCATCGAACCCATCGTTCTACCATTTCTAGACCGGCAAGGGAACTTGCTGTTCCAACAGGACAATGCACGTCCGCATGTATCCCCTGCCACCCAGCGTGCTCTAGAAGGTGTAAGTCAACTACCCTGGCCAGCAAGATCTCCGGATCTGTCCCCCATTGAGCATGTTTGGGACTGGATGAAGCGTCGTCTCACGCGGTCTGCACGTCCAGCACGAACGCTGGTCCAACTGAGGTGCCAGGTGGAAATGGCATGGCAAGCCGTTCCACAGGACTACATCCAGCATCTCTACGATCGTCTCCATGGGAGAATAGCAGCCTGCATTGCTGCGAAAGGTGGATATACACTGTACTAGTGCCGACATTGTGCATGCTCTGTTGCCTGTGTCTATGTGCCTGTGGTTCTGTCAGTGTGATCATGTGATGTATCTGACCCCAGGAATGTGTCAATAAAGTTTCCCCTTCCTGGGACAATGAATTCACGGTGTTCTTATTTCAATTTCCAGGAGTGTATATTTTAAATTTTTGAAACTTAATTGTGGCCTTCAGCCTTTTGGTATTGCACCTTGCATGTGTTTGTTCTATCTACTTTGCTGTGATGTTTTTTTAAATTATTTTATTGCTGTCTTAATTGGATTTTTATCTCATTGCTTTGTTACGATTTCTTGTTTGGAGGCCTTCAGCCGTGAAAGAGTTGCATTCGGTAAAGGTCCGGCTATGTGCCGCTTTGGTTGTAAAAGCGTTATTAAATTACAGTAAGTTACAATTAGAAGGTGAAACTTACCCCAACCTTATTTGGCCCTTTCCACAATCGTAATCACCTCTTCTGCCCAGCAGGCTTAGAGGGCATGTCACAAATAAACTAAAAATAATCTGAAAATTGTTAATTTGTAATTACGTCAAATGGGAACATTATTTTTTTGTTATTTTTATGTCTGTTTGGCTGTTGACCTTTTTTTCTCAGGAACAGGCATGCGTATAAAGGTCAATTTTATGGCACATACTAAGGTCCACCTTCCTTGACGGTTCGAAAAATTTAACCCTCTAAATCAATGCAATCAAACAATACGGCCATTTATGTCATATATTTTGATACATGCAAACTCCTTATCAAAACCTATAGGGTACTTTCGGTTGACCTAGAATAATGAAATTTGGCAAGAAGCAAGATTTCTTTGTAAAAGTAAAGGAAAAACTCCGAAACTTAATAACTTGTAATTATATCACAAGAAAAAAGTTTTTGGTCAATTGTTATCTGACTGACTTTCTGTCTGTTAAAAACTTCTTTCCCTAAGGAATGGATGGTTATCATGCTGCAGTTTATGTCACACACTAAAGTCTATGGTCTCTTGGTTGTGCAAAAAGTCAGACTTCTAATTCACTGCAATTAAATGATACAGTCATTTTTATCACATATTTTGATAATCGAGGTCTCACTTATCAAAAACTATTGAGTACTTACCGTTGACCTAGAATCATGAGACTTGGCAAGAAGCGAGGTTTCACAGTAAAAGTTAATAAAAAGTGTTAGAAAAATTTTGAACTGTAATTATATCGCACGAGAAATATCTGTTCGCTGTTAGAATTTACTCAGTCGAAAGCATAATAGAAAAATATTATTGCATGCAAACATAAAATGTAGGCTGCAGTCACGTCTTAGTAAGTAAATAAAAATATTTTATTAAATCTTCTCTCTCTACGTATATAAATTGAAGTTCCCTTCTCGCTTCTATGTCCGGAATAGTTTCAGTAACTATTATAGATATTATGATATGGTCTTGGAATTCCCACGATCGATATCTAGCCAAAAGGCATAAATCTTTGAGATTCTCTATTCCCGGTATGGACGAACTATCTATATACATAATTAAGTTTGTACGAAGCCCTCACTATGGAAGTTCTACTCGCACTTGGCAAATTCTTTTAAGAGATCCCGTTTTTGAGTTAATACCAGATATTTCATAACACGTTTCTGTATTCCGATAATACTATCCACCTAAATTGACGAACCTCAGAAAAAGTCTTCATGTCATCAGTTTCTAGAAATAGGCAGACTAAATTGTTCGGTAATTATGTATAGGGCAAACAAAGCTGAATCAGGCCGCTTATTAATTCCAGGTAATGCGTTCTTCAGTTGAGATTGTGCTCTCTAGTAGCAAACACTTAACACTTCGTAATAATTGTAATTCATTGTTCGAGAAATGTATTTTTATAGCTTATGGAGCTATATGAGATGTACTGAACTGTATTTACTGTGTATTGTTAAAATTCAACGATAATCCATCTTCCTTGTGACATGTGTTGACGTTCGATAAACATGTCTATGAAAATACAGTGAACAGATGAGAATATCTCTCCGATCATTCGTTGAACTGCTGAACTCTATTTTATTAACTTAATAAAAAGGTTAAGTTGAATTGCTTTATTTTTAAGAAATTGGAGAACAAATTAGAAATCATGAATTTACACTCAAAAGTAATTTTCAGACGAATTGGTTTTACTTTCTTTATTATTTTTTCATCAACGTTGGACACTTATCTTAGCAGGTTGTAATACCGCCAGCGCAATGCAGTTTTCTTTGCCTGAGCGTTGCAGGTGAGAGTGAAGTTATTGGAGTCTGTCCAATAATGAAAACTTCCTAATATCATGAAGCCTACCGTGAAGGCGACAGAAACTCAGCTGTGCGGAGACGTCTGATTTATCTAGGCAACTATGGGACGACCTCCTCCCGCAGCACCAATAACGCCTTCCACAATTCTCCTCATTGTTAAATAAGTCCTCATTGTTAAGTAACTCAGGCAAATACCGACAACCAATAAACAAAAGAGGTGGAAGGTGCATATTTTTCATTTGCTTGTTGGCAGAAACTATTTGAATGCCTGTCCTGATTATTTATCTGGTGTTAACGATTCTCAATGTTAACATCATTCATTATTGAGAGTATTTAAAGTGAAGCAGTAAATATTTTAGGAGCAGGTAGTGTAGGCTAGTCACAAATTTACGTTAAAGTTGATTTGCATAAAATTGCAGCTCTGACTTCAATGCAATTTCGAATTCTCTTGACAACAGCACGTGTAGCTCTTGTGAGGTCCTTTTGACAGTCTTTCATGACGACAGCATCATAATAATCCGGACGATCGGTTTGTCTCCTGTATTTGCTTTTTCTTGGTAGATTTCGAGTTTCAACAAACCCCAAGGCCAAATCTGACAGGTCAAGGTATGGGGATCTTGATGGGCAAGAAACATGATCATTTCTGCTGATATATATTTTGGGAATGTTAAGTATCCTATCTATATATAAAGTTCAACTGCATTTCCTTTGATGGATATTTAAGTTGTATTTTATGCCATTGTATCGAAATTAGTCATTACGGTAGATGTGCAGTGATTGAAAGAATTATCCGCAGTACCATTTTCCACGGAGAAGCAATATGGGCGCCACTACTTAGCAACAGAATTTTGGATTTGGATTTATGTACTGACTGCCTAAGACAAAAATTTTAGAATTTAAGTTCAGACTAAAACGCAAAATTCTACTTTCGAATTCACCGAACGCACTCACAAATCTTTTCGTGCACGTTCCTTCAGCTTTTCCTTCTCAACAAGGCTTCGACTTTGTTTGAACTTATAACGAACTTACGCCAAACCTGAGTTTATTCCAGTTTTACACTGTTGAAATAACTTACAGAAATGCAGTCGACTGATGCTTTCAAGTGCGCACCTTATAATCTTCAGGGCACAAATGCAGCAAGAAAGAGCTGTACTAGGAAATTTAAAACTTCGATATAGAGAGACATATCTGGAAAGATAACACCCACACTCACACCTAGAAACTCCCCCCCCCCCCCCCCCCGCCTCACATACACAAATACATAAGAAAGTCAGTATGAATCGTATCACCCTGTCATGCCTTTGAACATGAAGTACGTTTCTCACAGATTTCAGATCATCTTCTGTTCCAATCCTCTTCCCGTCTAACCTTCAGCGTTGTTCTGTGACATGATATTTCGAAAGCTACTATTCTCTTCTTGTTTGTACTGTTCCCTAAAAAAAAGTGGCCTTTGTTTCTTGCTACAAAATGATGGACCGTCTGAAATTCTACATAAGTCTATTTCGCTTACTGTCATTATGAGTGGTAAATATTGTTGATCGCTTGAGATACGTAAAATATAGCAGGCTCGGACAGGGATTAAGTTTTTTTCCCATCGTGTTTCGTTCCGTGTGTCATAGGTTCCACAAATTGTCATTGGTGACTTACTTCAGTTTCGCTTTTTGGGAAGAGTGACATTATTCATTTTACTGTTACCATGGTAAATGTGAGGTAGCCTTTCGAAAAAAAGAAGAAAAACTAATCCACAATTGGAGAGATGAGTATCTCTTTGACCAGTGCTTACACTTAGGCTACAATTGTCGTTAGCATTCCGTCTTTTGCATTAATAAGATTATGAGCAAACATCAGCATTGAGGCTGTTATATCATCTTGTACAAACTACTATACCAGCTCCAAGTTGCTCCAACTTAAAAGTGTTCAGTTTATTCATTTTCAAAAATCTGTGTTCTTTTTAAATCAATTGTAAATAGTCCTTAAAATTCTATTATCACTTCTTCTTAGGGAAAGGTATTATCTAAGTAGAAATAATTCAATCAACTGCGTATTTTATTTATTTAAACTGTCTCAAATCCAGTTACTTTTTCTCACGACAATGTAAAATTATTTTGCACATAAATGTCAACACCAGAATATTATCTAGGAAAAATAATTCAACCTAATATGTTACAAAACGCCAGGTATAAAAACAGGATTTTTCCAGGGCTTATACGTCGGGTTCTATTGGTGAGGTAGGGTCAAGTGTTTTGGAGAGTCCTTGTGCTAGAGACCAACGATCGTCTTAGAGTCACTGTACTGCAGTACGGGGCCCAAGTGTGAGTATTACGGACTTCCTCTTGCTTGAGCAAATGTGGCAAATCGGTTGGTTCGTTTTGCATTTCATGAGGTCTACGGTGGGCCTTAAGAGGCTTATGGAGGCACCACTAATTCATGGGCGGTGTCTTATAAAACCCCAAAAAAGGGTGTTTTTAACATTTTTCATACCGAACCCGAGATATGGATTCCAAGACGACTTTCCAAAGAAAATGGCTAAAGTTCTTACGATATATTCCTAATGTGCGGCACTCGAAAGATCTTCAAAATTTTCTTCATATTTTTAGTCATTTACGAAATACACGGGTACAACGTTATCTTACTTCTACATATAAAACACGCACGTAACAACGGTATGAAGAGAAATATAAACAACTGTAGAAAATTGCTCAAATCTTAACGGTATATTCTACAGGCATCTCTCTAAAAGTACCATCTTCCAGTTTTCAAAAATATTTATTACTTCATTACAAACTCCAAAAGGCGTTTTTTACCATTTTTCATACCAAAACCGTGCCGCCGCTTCCAGCACAGCTGTGTACAAGAAATGAGTAAAACTTTTAAAACATCCTAAGATCCTGATTTCGAAAAACGTTGAAAATTTATTGATAACTTTATCCGTTCCCGAGATAGAGACACTAAACATCCGGTGTGAGGCGAAATCTAAATAATAAGTAGCCGCATTAAATTGTTCAAATATTAACTTTCAATTTTCTAGGCATTTATCTACAAGTGTCACTTTCCAGTTTAAAAACATCTTTATCCGTTATCGAGAAACACCAGAACTGAGCCGCAGATTCCAAGAAGGTTAGGCACAGCAAATGAGTGTATTTTTTACGATATATTCTTAAGATGCCTGTGTGGGAAAGCCTTGAAAATTTTAGTGATATCTTTATACGTTTCGAGGTACAGACGTCCAAACTTACCCCATCTGTACATTTGAAATACGATCGTAAAATTCGGTGCCAGGCGAAAACGTAGTTGACAAAGTGAGGTAGCGCCGAAATGGAAATGAAATGAGCGTGCGGCATTGTGGATCTTGAGTCCACCATTCGGGGAAGTTCGGCCGCCGAAGGCAAGTACTTACTGCATTCGACGCCACATTGGGCGACTTGCGCGTCGGAGATGAGGAGGAAATGATGGCGACACAACACCCAATCCCTGAGCGGAGAAAATCTCCTGTCCCAAACGGGAATCGAACCCGGACCCCTTGGCTTGGCATTCAGCCGCGCTGACTACTCAGCTAACGGGGGCGGACAAGTAGCGCCGGGAAATATGCGATAAAAGGGTTGTGCGAACCCCTGGTTGTAGTGCTGAAGCTCATGCAGAATTTTTGTAAATTCAGTCTAAACCGTAAAAGTGATTTCCATTATTTAAGTTTCACATAAAACTATCAGTTTTATTTGCCCATGAAGTTCTTTTCATATGAGTGACATACCCTACTGTGGCTCTTTGTCACTATCATAGACTCTGCCTCTCGTTATTATTGGTTCTCACCGACTTACACTTTCTGTCTCTTTATTCCTCTCCCACTGGCACTGTCCCCTTCACTGTTCTCCTAGCACTGTTCTGTCACTCTCAACTATGTTCCACTGCCACTGTGTTCCTGTTTCTTTTTTTTCTTTCTCACAGTTCCATTGTCTCTTTCGCTTTTTCTGTAGCACGGCCACTGTCTACTATCTACCAGTATTTATTACTTATCCATCTCCTCCCTACTGCCATTGTCTCCTTCTCTCTCGACATAATAAACGTTGAATATGTTCGGGGGCCAAAATATTTGGGAAACTTTTTAAGGTGCTGAGGAAGGTGGAATGAGGCAGTTGGTACCTCACCTTTCAGAGTCTTCTAAACAGGAGCATGTTCGCGTTTTCTGTGTTCTGATAGGAGCATTTTTCTGCTGGTACACATGCATTTTACGTTAGTTCTATAGACTATGATATTGAATAATTCCAGACTTTTTCATTATATCTCAGTATAGTACGTTGGAACTAAGAGTATTGTTATTGTGTATACAGCGTAATAATAATCAGCATATAGCGTAGTTGCAGACGTGGCTTACATAAATTTTTCATCATGTTCAACTTCCAGTATAGTTATCTTATTGACATCATTCTGAAATTTATGGGTTTTAATTTATGGGTAACGATTTCATTTGTGCAGAGATATTTTAGACACGATCACTCTGCTACAGCGGCAGTACTCAGTCCTATATAGAACCGAACAAACGGTTTAATTTTTCGAGCTTAATACAACTCATTTGCTTCTGTCCCATGCACACCTTACCATGGAATCTCTTACATGACATCTAGATGTGATTATCCTATTGCCGTATCCCTCAGTTCAGTGCTAATACTCCACCCAGATCTGTAGCACATATGTGATGCCTAATTAAATTAAAATAGTTCACTTTCTTAAGAAAGGTGAAAATCGGTATTGCTAAGTGACTATCCCAGATGGAATTGGGAACCAGTTGCAGGTTGCCTATCTGACGCCTTCCGATGGAATCAAAAATTTTTTTTTCTATATTTCGTGTAGTTACTAATAGAATCTAAAATCGAATTTAAAATGCTGTCATAGTCTATTCTATAACAGGACAACATTATATTAAAAGTTTAATTCAATAAAACAAGCGTTACTGTTACAAACTGCGTGTTTCTCTTGAGGCAACGTAACTGACAGCGCGCAAATACTCGCAATTCATTCATCGAGTACTTTAAAATGAGAGCACTAAGTAAGTTCCAACAAACTCGACTTTTAATTTCAAACCTTTAAGAAACATTTTCTCACTGGCAACCCCCGCCCTCCCCCCCCCCCCCCACACACACCAAACAAACGCACACACACATACACACACACACACTGATGAGATGCAAAGATTAAATCGCGAACTACATTTTCGCTGTTCACGAAGTGAAACTTCAGCATCAGACATACGATATTTATTATTTCTTTCCTACAGACTCTATTCGCAACACAGTTTTCAGGCAGTATCCACTGATACCACAGAATGTTCTTGCAAAATTTTATCACTGTAAGACACATAGTTCAGGATATATGACGCCAAACATTTGAATGCGTGAAAATTTAGCCATGACATTTTAATTTACTTGTAACTGTATTCACAATAAACTGTGCAGGCTGTACTTAAATATATTTCTGAATGCACCTGATACGTTATGTCACTCTAAGGCACATAGCTCAAGGGATATGACTTTGAGATGTGTGAAAAACTTGCTTAAAATGAAGCACAGATTTACCCACACTATATTCGCCTAGCCTTTCGCAATGAGAGAACCTAGCGACTTCTGTCGAATATTCATCATAATTTCAAACATTTTCTAAGCTTTTTCTCGCTTACATAATTAACCTGAAATATTTAACACGTTAGTAAAGTAATTAGGCCATTGAACATGTTTTACACGCGGAGTTCAATTCTTTATAAGGTGACGGAAAAAACTCAACACCAAACAATAACTAATGTAAAGTAATGATATTCTACGAATACATTTGTCTAGCTAACACTTTTCAGTATGAACGTTGTAAGATCGCAAGTTAATATAAGTGCGAGATAAGCTATTGAAAATTTGAAACGCTGGTACGTTAATAACCGGTGTAACCCCCAGAATGTTGCATGAAAGTATGCAAAAGTGCAAGCATTGTGTTGTATAGGTGCCAGACGTGAGTTAACGGGATGTAGTTCCACGCCTGTTGCACTTGGTCGGTAAATACAGGGACGATCAGTGCTGTTTGTGAATGACACTGGAGTTGTCGTCCGAACATGTTCCATATATGCTCTATTGGAGACAGCTCTGGTGATCGAGCAGGGGAAGGCAACATGTCGACTCTCTGTAGAGCATGTTAGGTTACAACAGCAGTATGGGGGTGAGCGTTATCCTGTTGGAAAACACCCCCTGTAATGCTGTTTATGAATGGCGGCACAACAGGTCGAACCACCAAACTGACATATAACTTTGCACTCAGGTTGCATTTCATACGAAATCGCTACCAGACCATAACTCCAGGTGTAGGACTTGGGTCTCAAGCACGCTGACAGACTGGTCAGACTGTTAATCAACACACTGCCATCAGTGGCACCGAAGTAGAACCAGCTTTAATCAGGGAACACAATAGACCTCGACCTTTCCCTCTAATGAGCTCTCGCTTGACACCGCCGAAGCCACAAATGGTCGTGGTTTGGGGTCAGTGGAATTCACACTTGCTCTAAGCTGCCCTTGAAAGAACCGATTTGTGACAGATGTGATTTGTGATAGATCTGAAGCTAACGACAACTGCCCAATCTCACTTCTGATAACTTTATCCAAAATTCTTCAAAAAGTAATGTATTCAAGAGTAGCATCACATATCTGTAAAAATGAAGTACCTACAAAACGTCAATTTGATTTTCAGAAAGGCTTTTCAACAAAAAATGCAATATATGCTTTTACTGATCAAATATTGAATGCATTGAATAACCGAATATCACTCATTGGGATATTTTGTGATCTATCAAAGGCTTTTGATGGTGTGAATAATTAAATTCTTCTAGATAAGCTAAAGTATTGTGATAAGAGTGAGACAGTGGACAAATGGTTTAATTCATACTTATCTGGAAGAATGCAGAAGGTTGAAAATAACAGTACAGATAGTTTGCAAAAACCAGCAGAGTCCTCTAACTGGGGATGTATCAAGAACAATGTCCCACAGGGTTCAGTCTTGGGTCCCTTATTGTTTTTAATATATATTAACGACTTGCCACTCTATATTCATGAAGATGCATGAAGATGGCACCATATTTTGGGGCACTTTGTCACTAAGAGAGAAAGTTTTCATTGCACAAAAGCGTGTAATAAGAATAATAACTGGAGCACACGCAAGGTCATATTGCAGACATTTATTTAAGGAACTCGGGATATTCACAGTACCTTCACAAAACATGAATTAACTTATCAAATTTATTATCAATAACGCATCTCAGTTCAAAAATAATGGCAAAGTCCATAGTTACAACACTATAAGAAAGGATGATCTTCACTGTTCTGCATTAAATCTCACTTTGGCACAGAAAGGGGTGAATTCTGCTATCACAGCAATCTTTGGTCATTTGACAAATAGTATTTAAAGTCTGGCAGATAGCCAACCAACATTTAAAAGCAACTTAAAAGAATTTATGAATGACAACTCCTTCTACTCCATAGATGAATTCTTAGATATGAAGTAGTAACTGTAAAAAAAATTATTTTATGTAAAGAAAACTTATTTTAAAGTGACACATTCCACATCATTAAGAAATGTCTTATTCATGATATATGGAACAAGGATTAATGTATGTATGAAAAGTTCTTTGTAATACCGAGATACCAACTGCTGCTAAGATTGCTGCTGCAAATGCGGTGCAAGTACCACATGTCTATCCTGACCCTCGTCTTCTTGCGAACGTACATTCTCGTGAGCACTGCTGCCGGCAATCGTGTGCAGTGTCTACATACCTGCCAAGTCTTCCTGCAGAAGGCACCTCCAGCTCTGCGTACACTACCTCGATCAGACTCAGTTAGGTGTTGATAGTAAAGACTTTGTCCCCTTAAAGGCATTCTTGACTAAAATCAACTCACTATGTCCAGTCTCAAAGGTAACTAACGCTCACTACTGCTACAGAGTGTATTTAAAGCAAACCTGATTTATATCCTCATAGTGGCGCTACTAGCCCAACTCTTATGCGACTAGCGCGAAATCTGAATAAACAATATCTTTCAAATGTAGAAACAGGCCTACCAGTTTTCGTGTTCGTCACACACTCCATGAGTTCTCATCTCTCTGAAATAATAAAATACGTTGCTTTGCACTATCCTTTATTTCGACACTTAAATTTCTCAGCCTCATTTCCCCTACATAAGAACTTCGTACTACTTTTTCTTAACTCGTCATTATTGTTGTTTGGTGAACGTCAGTCTGGGAATTCATTGATTGTACCTGACATTACGTCTTTACTCATCCTTCTAACTTTATATATTCTAGCAACGGTAACTTTTAACATGGTATCTAGAAGTCAAATATGTTTTACGTCAGCTTTTTGTTCATAGTCTGGCAGTTACTTCATCTTTCGGCGTTACAATAGTATTTAATTATTTTGGTTTCAAACTGTTGCCTAATGTTTCCTAACTACTCTGTGCCATCATCATCGAAACTTTCTGACAATTCGATTCAAAAACCCGTCAAATTGGGTTTTACAGATTTAAAGAATGCTATGATTCGGCCTTAGTAGATATAGGTGTTGACAGCTGCAAATGCGTTCTCAGAACCAGTTATCAATGATACATAACAAGTCTTCATAGATGCAAATGATTGTACCGTAATTTTATTCATGTCTACCGTACTTTCTCCTCTGTTCCTAAGCGATATTTTTCTTAGCAAACGCTATCGGCGTTATCGTAGCAATCTGAGAGTCTTACTCGTGGTCGCTGGTGAATTATCAGGCACCTTCCTGTTTACCTCACTCTTATCTGTAGAACTTCACCACAAGCACCCACTCAACGCAGTAGGAGGCTTACATTTATTTCTTGACAATACAGTTGCACCGATAGTCATTAGCATACCCTGTGGCGAAATAAACAAAAAAATTAAATTTATGGTTTTTTTTGAAAAGAGGAAAAATTACGGACATGGAACCGTAACTTTAGAATTTTTGAAGGGCTTTTTTTTTTTACGGACTGTATTGACCGGCTTGAATGCGGACAAATTCAGTGCTGCGTGAAATATGCCTGTGTGCAGGGATGAGACCCCCCAAGAGGGATCATTGCCGAGAAAATTTTATTAAGTAAATTTTCAATGCACAATGTTCGGCGTAGCCGGCTTAGGCATACTGTGGTGGAAGGTGCTGGCCGGAAGACCATGGTCGGCACATTCCTGCCACGTGCTCCTCGGTTAGACTCAAGTCCCACCGGGTTGGTTGCGCTGACGGGGGTACGCTACTAGCAAGGCGCGTTGGCGGAATCAACCCTCCAATCAGAGACTAATCGTGTGATCACGTGGGGACGCGGCCGGAGCGGCGAGGGCGGCTTGGAAACAGCTCCGCGCTCTCTTAGCTTCTGACCTCGGCCCCGAGTAGTCGCTCCTCTAGCCTCTGCCTCACTGATGAACAGACGGCAACCCCTCTTGGGGCTGCTCAGCCCTATGTAGGCACCCCTGTACCATCATTACCAGAATAAATTGGGTCCATTCCACTCAATTAATTGTCATTTTACAACGCCCTCCGCTCCTGACTTCTATCCTGACGAACACCTGTAATATAATTTACCATTTCGATTAATTACATTTTGAATTCTACGTCATTGTTGATTTAATCAGAGTTCTCACCTTAGACGTAGAATTAGTCCTTCTGCCACAATGTTAATTCATTAGTCGCCATCGGTGTTCTTCTCTTTGTTGACCGTGTGTATCTTCCTGAGTCGGCATCGGTTCACTTCACGAAGACGGTGGAAATCAAGGAATACAATGCTACGTCGCTTTAAATAATTTTCGTAACGCTTCGATACTTCTCACTATTTTTTATTCACAACACAATAAGACTTGCAGTGCTCATCGCACAAACCATAATTACTAACTACATGGCTGCCTTTCCTCACAGTCCAAAAATCACGTCCATCCTCCACGAGGCAACAATCGAAAGTGTCCCTTAGCTCCTTGGAGTATGAAACAAAAGAGAATCCAATGTGAACATTACAAAGATTATAATCTACATGCCTCTCAATTTAATCTTTGGTGCAGCTTTTAAGGTATTGTATGTCTCTGCGTCGGAATGTGCCATTACAACTGCCCCCCTACTGTATACTGTCACTAGAAAATTTTATTTGGTTGACAGGATACAGTAGTTGACCTTGCAATTGCTAGGTTTGGGGGTCTTTTATTTACAAACTTCATTTTTATTGTCTCATTTTCATGGCACTGTGAATTCTTTGGTATTACTGAGCGTGTGTCTTTTTTTTTTTGGTATACTTATGCTAATATTTACAAACCTTAATCCTAATATACAAAGTTTTGGTTAACACTGAGAAAACCACATCATGTGGTAAAGTTTGTACAATAAAATATACAATGAATACAACGTTATTTACAAATGTTTCCTTCCTCATCAGAGGTGAAAATAAAGTCCTTGTATTGCCTTCTGTATTTACTCTGGGGCGACGAGCTTTGTTCGCTAGACCGTGTTGAATATGGGCGGGTGATACGCGCGCCTGATTGTTTGGTCGTCCGTTAGCGAGCGACGTTGGTTGAATGCGCGCGCCAGTGCACTGAATATACACCGACGTGCGGGTACCGTCGAGACTTCCGAACCTCAGTATGCGTGTGCTTTTTGTAGTTCCTTCCAGTACTTAGACTGGATACGACGAGATACATTGGAATGTGTGCCCCGAAGAACACACCACACTATGTGCGAGGTGGAGGACGATCCCGTCGATGCAGCACCAGGTAAGAAGCGTACCATGTGTGACGCCATGGGTCGTTTGACGATACTAGCTTCAATTTTTCGATGTCACTTGTTTAGGCTCGCTGACACTTGCAACGTAGCACTACTTTGCCAATTTTAATTTCTACACAAGCCACTTTAACCGCGAGTATTGCTAGCGAAACTTCCTTTTTCACTACACTTTTTTCTTCGTATTAACCCCTTTTACCTATTGTACCGAGATTCATTCCCCTCAATACTTCTGGTCAATGTACATAAATATTCACAAATTTGTAAGTCTCGGGACTTGGCATGAAATACAAAGTACATCACATACAATGGAATAATATAAAACACATACAATACATTGGTTACATTAATTACAGGAAAAAACTATCGACGAAAACTGAAACAATTTCTGACCACTCATAGTGGCTTCTTCGTCTTGGATTTTACTGACACACACACACCTTTTTCCATTAATCTGTTAGAATGAACAAGTCCTTTGTTTTCCTTCTTGAACTCGAGTGTAAGTTAAGGTTTACCTTCGTTACGTATTCTTCATACGCAACGACATGCCTCAGCATGCAGAGAACACACCTGTAGCCGCTCCACTGCAGCTTTGGAAAGGAATTTTCTACCTTCTACTTAGGGTAATGGCAATGACTACGTGTATGCTACGGTTTTTCCTATAAAATCTGAAAATGCACGAAATAATCATTTATATGCAGCGTAACCCTAATATGTACAGTGTTTTGTGCTTAAGCACGTTCTGGTGTGCTTGTAAATCATTACCTCTAATAAAATTTCCTACATTAACATAGACATATAAACATACAATCTTGAAGTTCAGGGTGTAGCTACTATTAATATGTACAGTGTTTCATAATAGCGGCACGCCCTTGTGTGCGTGTATCATTTTCAATTAAAGTGCACTTATAGGCGTCTTGTATTATCATGGGAGAAAAAATACAGACATTTTAATGCATCGGTTGTCATGAAAATCTATGTACACGAATAATCAGACTTCCATAGCTTCAGTGCAGCATAAAATTCAGTATGACGTTTTTTTTTTCATAGTTTATTTTATAGACGATTCCTTTGCTTACAGGTCGTCGATCACACTACTTACCTGTTTCTCGTATAGCGGCGATGTCATTTTCCTTCTTTGTGACCGTAAATCGTTATATGTATGAAAGATATAATTTTGACATGATTTATCCTTTCATGTTTCAAGTGGGTAAAGTAATTCATACCTTCCTTCTGCATACATGAGTGAAGCATCGCTAATGTTGCACTTTGTATCAGGTTTTTCGCATTTTCTCGTAAACTCGTAGTCTTAAGGTTTTAATTAAGTTGTTTCTTGACGTTAGATATACCTGTTTATACGAGGTTGTCTTAGAGTTTAATTTTCCTTATACACTTCTACGTTGTTTAACTTCTGTACATGTACAGAGCTTCTTTCGCCTTTCACACATTCATACATACGTTTATACACACAAAAAATATCTACCACTATAATATACACATTGCTGGTGAGGCCCTTTTTCGGTACCCTGCACCATTCCTTCAATATTCCAAAATAATTCAAGGTGTGCTGAGCATCGTCCCTTATACTAATAATACTTACAACTAAATATTTCTTCTTACATACATAACTGCCTTACGGTCCATTGATACGCAGTCAATCATTCCATGTTTCCCTCCTTTACACTTTAACTTTCGCTTTCGTCCATGTACCCTCGTGTATAGCTTATATATTCTACAAAGTTGTTTGCTGAGTGCTTTAGGTGTTTCCTAACGTTAATGTGTGTCTCTCTCTCTATAAACCCTAGGTATTTGTTTTGAGGGCGATTGTTCGTTACTCACGTTGCATAGATCTATTATTTTCCTATTTTAAAGCTTGTGTCATTCTCTTCCTTAGTCACAAAAATTAACGCGTTTGCCTTGTTGTTCATTCTGACAATCGCTCGCTACTGTGTAATGTAAATGTATGCGTTATCTCTTTTCTTTCCTCTTTGCTGCTTTTTCCCTATATGTAATGGTGCGTTGTTCTCGTGTACATAGCCTTTCTTCCGGTTATCTATCTGCATTATTTATTTATTTTTTTTATTTTCTTTCTCCTTCCATACAAGCTAAGATTTTTTTTACTCAGTATAATATAATATTACAATACCGTCCATGACCAGTATGTACTTGTATGTTCACCTTTATTACGTAAGACCAGCTTGTAATTAAATTTTCTAAACTACTATTTATAAGACTTGTGTACCCTTTTCCTTCTTGTTTTTGAATGACTTTCGTCTCTGTGTCTCATAGTAAGCATGGTCTCAAAACTTTTAAAGTTTTCGCGCATGCGCGCCCACGTACCACGACTGGACTGTAGGCGCTGGGAAAACTGCGTTGTTGGTGAACATTATTCGTGATAGCCGCCATCGTGTAATACGAGTCACGTGTCGCCTGGACTCTAACGCGCATGCGCCTTCGCTCTTTGTATACACTCAGCTGATCGGACAGGGAAGGGGGAAGATTTCTCCCCGGCTCGCTGCCTACAGCGCGGCCAATGACCTCGTCTTGACATGCAGCTATCGCGTGCTCATCAGCTGAGCGTTGGATTGCAACTTCGACGCGTGGTTTGTTGCTCGTCTCAAGCGAACAAACTCTGGCCCTCGCGTTAATTTGGCTTCGTTCCTCTCTCTTAAATAACTGAGTTACACTACAAAAGTACCGTATGGTTTATTTTATAGTGTTAAAGACCCACAGTAACACATGTTTCATTAGGTGTGGTTAACTATGCGTTTTAAAGCTGGCATATGCCCCCAGTTGGTTACTAGTTTCGATGTTTAACTGAAATTTCAGTTATGTTTTCTAGTTTAATGCATGTTTTTCACTAACTGACCGTCTTTTTCAATGTACTTCTTAAACTACGAACATCGGACTTAAAGTTTTTTTTTTTTTTTCGTGTGCTCAAGTTTCTTAGGTTAATGACAGCAATTTTACTATGTGATCCAAGGTTGTATAATTTCAATTTTGCTAAAATAATATATAACCTTTAATGAAAAAATTCCTTGATATCCTTGTGGGGGTATAACCCTTTCATCTTGCCCGTTCGTGTGTTACCTAACAGATAACATCCTGGGTGAGGTTTGTCTATTATAATGAAAGGGCCATCATACAACAACTGCCACTTTTTGTTTAATGCCTTAATTTTAGAGGATTTTGGGTGGGTACGTAATAGTACTTCCTGTCCAATGTTAAATTCTTTAACCTTTCTTATCTTTTTGTTGAATTGTTTTTTCCTTATTTCTGCTTGTTCTTCCATCTGTAGTAATGCTTGACGTACCTTTTCGTCTAGTGTTATTTCCTTTGTGGCTAATTTAGGTAAAGGTTTAACCCATTCGTCAAGTTCTGTGCCTTGAAACATTAACTCTGTTGGTGTAAAGCCTGTTGAAGTATGAATTAAATTATTTACAATATGCTGAAAGGGGGCTATGTATTCCACCCACTTTGTCTATTTATTTGGTATATAAGTTCTTATAAAGCGATTAAATTCTTTAAAATTTCTCTCAACTGGGCTCGATTCTGGGTGAAATTTGGATACCAATATATGTTTTATGTTTTGAGATTCGAGAAATGTTTTCCATTTATTACTAGTGAAGTTTGTTGCATTATCAGTTAATATAATTTTCGGTTTTCCCACTAGTGGTATGTAGTCTTCTATCATGCATTTGATTATTGATCCCGACAGTACTGCTTTTATAGCATACATTTTTAAGTACTTTGTGAAGACATCATAAAACGCGATCACATATCTAACTCCTCCCCTAGCTCGTGGATATGGTCCTGCTGCGTCCACGGAAACTAGTTCTCTTGGTCTAGTTGGAATGATAGGGTGTAATTCGTCCAAACAAGATCTATTAAGATGTTTAACCTTCTGACATATTGTACACCTTTTTATTATTTGTTCAATCCTGCGTCTGAGGTTCGGGAAGTAACAATACGTTGATATTTTCGCTGTACATTTTGATACCCCATAGTGTCCCCATACTCTATGTGTGTGTCTTATCAAATTGTCTATGTATTCTTCCGGGATGCAGACACACCAGGTGTTGGATTGTGGATTGCGCCTGTAGAAAAGAACATCGTTTGACATTGTGTAATATTGTTTCAGTGTACTATTGTCATCTGCCTGCAGTTTTTGTATAACTTGTCTCCATCTATTGTCTTCCTTTTGTAGTTTGCTCATGTCTTTACACATCCTTCTGTAATATGGTTGAAATGTGTCATCATGCATCAGAAAAACTCTAAAATCGGAAGTCTGTTCGATCAATTCATTGAAGTCGCTCAAACCTTGTGGCAAGCGCGATAATGCGTCGGCAATTACATTCTGTTCACCCTTGATATAAACTATCTCGAAATCAAATTCCTGGAGGAATAAACACCAACGTACAATCCGTTTGTGCAACAATTTGCATGTGAGTAAAAACGATAATGCTTGATGGTCACAAAACACTCTTGTATGCCTTCCCCAGAGATAGTACTGGAACTTGCGGAAAGCCCACACTACAGCTAACGCTTCAAGTTCAGTTGCCGAATAGGCTCTTTCACATTCCGTTAACGTTCTACTGGCAAAACTAATTATGTTCACTTTCTGTTTTCCATTATCATTTACTAATTGGAACAGACAAGAGCCTAATCCCTGACATGAGGCGTCCGTGCTCAAACAAAAGTTGTAGTTCATGTTAGGATGCTTCAGAATGGGAGTGTTTATGAGTGCCTGTTTGATTTTTGCAAAATCTTCCTCACATTTTTCTGTCCACAACCATGTGTGGTTTTTCCTTAAAAGGTTAAGTAGGGAATCACTATTCAGTAACTGTTTGGGCACGAATTTTCGAAAAAATGACGTGAGCCCCAGAAAAGCTTTCAATTGTTTACGTGTTTGTGGTGAGGGGAAATATTTTATGGCATCTAGCTTTTTTGGATCTGGTAAAATTCCGCCTGGTGAAATAATGTGGCCTAAAAATTTTATTCGATCCCTTCCGAATTCGGACTTCTTAAAATTTGCTGTGACGTCATATTCTCGGAACATTTGGAACACTTTGTGTACCAATTCTACATGCTCTTGCCAGGTCTCCGTGGCTATCAAGAGATCGTCTACATACAACGTCACTTTGCTAATCAGTTCTGGACCCAATACTCTGTCTAAAGCCTCTATAAACACCCCAGCACTCACGTTGAGTCCAAATGGCAGTACTTGGAATTGATAGCTTCTTCCAGCATGAATGAACGCAGTATATTTTCTGCTATCACTATGTAGGGCTATTTGCCAATACGAAGCCTTCATGTCAACGGATGTTAAATACTTCACTCCATGAAATTTAAGCAATTGTTCATCTAAGTTCTCCGGCCTAGTGCGTATTGGTACGATGATCTTATTAATTTCCCGCGCATCAAGTACTAATCTGACTGACCCGTCAGGTTTGCTTACAGCTAGGATGGGACTGCAGTACGGTGAATGCGAAGGTTCTATCACCTTCCACAGAACCATACTATCTATTCCTTTGCGAACCGCTTCCTTCTTTGCCCATGGTATCGCATATGATTTATGGCAGTACGTTTTATGTGGGTAGACTTCCATTTTGTATTCATACTTTTTGATTATTGTCGGCTGTTTTTTAAAAATGTCTCGGTATTCATAAATAAGATCTGCTAGTTCATTTTGTTGAGTTTTTGAAAGACAAGTGGATTTTCCTACCTTCTCGTGGGCGGCCTGTTCGTTAATTATTTCCGTGTCTAGTTGTTCGGGGAAAGGAATATCTATCAATAAAACTTGTGGGTAAACTAATTTTACTTCAGCTTGTTTCTGTGATTGGCCATTACGATCTATTGTTGACTTTACAAGATTGACCTTCACACTACGACTGCCCACTCGGAAATAGCAAAGTCCACTGTCTATGTCGATGTTTACTTTATACTGCCGGAAAACTTCCATACCTAAAATACAATTGACGATTAACTTGTCAACGATTAAGAATGTACAGTTTATCGTGACATCGCTAATGGTAACAGGTATTTGCGTCTGCCACTTAATACTTCTTGACTTGTTACCTACAGCTGTCAAGATTTTACAATTTTCCGTTGGCAACACTGGTACTTTTAATGCTTTCGAAACTTCTTTAAATAAACTGTTAGAAATAATATTCGTAGATGCGCCTGTATCTAAAATTACGTTGGTAATTACAGTTCCTATCTTTGCTGTTATTACAGCCTGCATGGGGTCACTTACCTTGTCCGGTGCTTTCATCTCTTCTTCACATAGATCATCTTCTACGGTCGCATCCTGATCATATCTTAAAAATAATTGTCTAAGATGTAATGTGTGCTTGTTTGTGCCCCCTGTTGTCATATCGGTCGGCCGGTGGGGGCTCATTACGGCCGATTGTTGTTTACCGGTGGAGACAAAGGCGTTGCTTCAGTACTGTCCGTTACCTCTACAAAGTGTACTGAGTGGTTATTCTGTCGCCAATTAGTTTCCGGACCGCTGCGTGCAACATTTTCTTGCGACCGGCCGTCGCTATTCCTCCTTGGTCTGTCATTCCTATTACTGTAACTATTGTAATTTTCATTTGTGTGCCGCCTTTCATCACGCGGGCCTGACCAATCATTCACGTGATTTCTATCATTTCCATACCGGCGTGGACCGTAATCTGTACTATACCTTCGGTCTTCACGTCTCTGTGGCGCCGAATTCCTCCGATTTCCGTAATTCCAGGTTCCATTACTTGGCCTTGTCGCATACGGATGCCAACTGTGTGGGTTTTGTCCACTGCCATTAAAATGATATCCGTTACCGTTGTTTTGATTGGTTCCGGAATATTCATTTCGATTACTTGTGCTCGGCTCTTCTTCGTATATTAGATCAATTGAGTCAAGCACGGAAAGAAAGTATTCAAGGTCGTTCTCCGGTATGGTTACCAATTTTTCGCGTAAGTTCGCGGGTAGTCTGTTTTTCAGAATTTTGAGAACATCTACGTGCGGTATTAGATTGTTCCAATAGCGCGTCTTATTCAAGTACTTTTCGAAATACTTTCTCAACCCGCCGTTTTTGAGGTTGAACGGTTGTGGGTTGAATACCTCACGTCGCAGTCTTTCTTGGACCCCAGCAGACCAATATTTCTCCAAGAAAGCTCGTTCAAATTGTTCGTAGGTGACGCACTGTTCAGCCATGTCTGTGGCCCACAAAAGTGCGTCGCCTTGTGTGAAGCCTACTACATATCTAATTTTCTGTGCCTCAGTCCAATTTCTTGGTAAGACATTTTTAAATGCTCTTAGGAATACGACTGGATGAGTTTTTCTGGATTCTGTGGAGAAAACTGGAAACTGTCTATGTTTCAACAGGCTCTCATCGACTAGAATCGTCGAGATGCAAGGCGACACGCCTACTGCCTGTTGCAGCACCGCGTTTGGCGAATAGCCATTGTTTGCCTGCGCCGGTGCGTGCACATACGCCGGACTGGGTGCGTGATGTTCTGTGTTATTGACATCGTAATCTGGCACGGGTGAATAAGTGTCAGGCTGCCTGTTGCTTGACGTAGGCAAATCATTTGAAACATTTAGTCTACCAGCAATTTCCTTACGTATTCTGTCCTCGGCTACTTTGATTTCATTACCAAATTTTTCAAAAAGTTTTGTTTCCCGCTCAGTTATTGATTAATTTACATTAACAGTTTCTAAAGTTTTATTTATTTTGATAATGTCCGCCTTGATACGTCCAGTCTCCTGTTTGAGAAGACAGACTTCTTTGTTAACTTTATTAACTTGGTCAGGTATTTCTTCACATGCGGACTGTACTCTAGTTAAATTTAATTGAATAGTCTGTACGTTTTCATGTATTTCTTTTTGTACCGTTTGTATTTGATGGTGTGTTTCTACTATTTCTGACAGTTCCTGTTCCTGTTTGTTTGTAAGATCTGACAATTTCTTTTCTAAATCATTTGCCAATACATTGTATACACTATTAACTGTTTTGATGACTTTTTCTTCGATCTTTTGATCGATTTCATTGGTGAGTTTATTTAAGCGTTGATCAAAATGTTTGTGCATGTTTTCAAATTGCGTGTTTACACTTGAAAACTGCTGTTGGAACCCAATTTCCATGTTTGACAATTTTGTGTTTGTTGTGTTGTGACTGATCTTTAAATCAGATAATTGCTCGCTCACCTTTGACATCAGACTATAGAATGCCTCAAGCGTAACTGACAAAGCTTGTGTGTTTGTATTTATGCCATTATTTGTTGCCATTGTTTCTCTGCCACGGTCTGATTGAATCGAAACCGGGCTAGGTTCACTGATTTCACGCGAAATATTTTCATCTGATCTGGTAATCGATGCTTCATCGACTGTGCACAAGGTTTCATTTGCAAGTGGTTCGTTATTAGTGATCCCTGTCGAGTGCAACTGAATTGTATTTACTTCTACATTATGTTGTGCTGAAAAACTAATTGCGTCATCATTTACGTCACTATTGTCAGAATCAGTGATGCGTCCATGAACATTTGTCAAATTAAAATTCTCCGATTCCATTGTGGAGATATTATTTTTATCTGTACTTTACTGTTAATCTAAATCTTTAAATTCTCTCGCAGTTGAATTAATAAAAATTACTCGCGATTGTTATTTGTTGCGCGTCGGAAATTTACAAGATGGCGCACTACGTCTTCTAATTCTGCGATTGTTGAACATAAAAAAGTAATTATCAAAGTGTAATTGTGTGTTGCCACAAACACTACCAGGATTTTAATATGGAAAGGAAAAGGTTCTGCTTTAAGTGGAGCTAAGCCAAGGTGCAGCCACTGCATGCGTTTGCGCTTTCCTACCTTAATTCCGGCTGAGCTGCGTCACTCACGATTACGTTAGTTTTGTAAATCCTTGTCCTTGTTCCTTCTGGTTATTGTGCCATCCGTTTATACAGTTAATATTGTTTCACATTATTCGTCATTTTCCATGTGCGTCATGTAACAGAGAAACAGTAATTAGTACAAGTACATTTGTAGCACAACAATCAAGTACTTACTCTTTGTTCCACCAGCACTGTCCCTGTCAGCGGTCGCCAGTGTGGCGAAATAAACAAAAAAAAAATTAAATTTATTGTTTTTTTTTGAAAAGAGGAAAAATTACGGACATGGAACTGTAACTTTAGAATTTTTGAAGGTTTTTTTTTTTTTACGGAATGTATTGACCGGCTTGAATGCGGACAAATTCAGTGCTGCGTGAAATATGCCTGTAATATAATTTACCATTTCGATTAATTACATTTTGAATTCTACGTCATTGTTGATTTAATCAGAGTTCTCACCTTAGACGTAGAATTAGTCCTTCTGCCACAATGTTAATTCATTAGTCGCCATCGGTGTTCTTCTCTTTGTTGACCGTGTGTATCTTCCTGAGTCGGCATCGGTTCACTTCGAGAAGACGGTGGAAGTCAAGGAATACAATGCTACATCGCTTTAAATAATTTTCGTAACACTTCGATACTTCTGACTATTTTTTATTCACAACACAATAAGACTTGCAGTGCTCGTCGCACAAACCAAAATTACAGTCCAAAAATCACGTCCATCCTCCACGAGGCAACAATCGAAAGTGTCCCTTAGCTCCTTGGAGTATGAAACAAAAGAGAATCCAATGTGAACATTACAAAGATTATAATCTACATGCCTCTCAATTTAATCTTTGGCGCAGCTTTTAAGGTATTGTATGTCTCTGCGTCGGAATGTGTCATTACAACCCTTAACTATAATTTTGTTATGTCCACTTTATATTTAGTTTTGGTTCATTATTGTTGGTATTTTATTTACTTATGTAGCGCATGACGTACAGAATTACAGTTGACAAGCCCATACCTTAAACTGATACAACACAGTGTAATATAATATGAAACAATAAAAGGTGATATGTAATGAAATTTGGAAAGCTGGCAGAAGCTAAAAGAGATTGTCTACTATTTCATATCATAGTCGGATATTGATAGGCTTTACTCACTTAACTGCTACAGGTGTCACGTCTACAAAGTTATTCCAGGAACCCATGAATTTTCTTCTTGGGCAATCGCTCAAAATGTAGTCCAGTGTTCTTTCCGACTTCCACAGTCGCATTAGTCATTATCGGTCATTGCCCATTTGTGTAGTGTTGCTGTTGTCATGGTGTAGTCTTTTCTGAAGTGACTTTGAGAGAACGACATTTTTCTTAGTTTTTTCGCTGCAGGGGTTTGGGCTGTCGGATCTGTTTTACCGTCTTCTCCTGGCCATGAAGAGACGTCCACTTATTTTTCCGTTCTTTCTTGGATCATAAAGAGCAAGTTATCTATTGTTTGTAATATTCTAAAGTATCCTGGATACACGAATCAACTGCAGCGAAAATTCATTCCGCCACGGCATAGGACTTCTTTTGAATGTGTTATGCAAGGAACTGGATACATATAGCCTCCTTTCTTTCACTAGTTTAATGCTATATATTAATAAATACCGTTACAGCGATTGCACATGTTCTGCTGTGCATTATCCTTGGCTTGTTAGTTGAAGGTAATGCACAACAAAACGTGGGCTATCGCTGTAGTGTTATTTCTTCATCTCCAGCATTCTTCTTTGCTGTGAAATTTGATGTCGCAAATTGGTGATTTTACATGTCGATGTACTTCTGAAGAAAGTAGTTTAACAGTTTGTTGAAACGATAGTCAATGGTTGTTAATAAGGCTTTATACCTGTGGCTGTTTGGCTGACGTTCTCTAATCATTCATTTACATTCACCGTTGCTGAACAGCAGCTACGTTCAAAATGTTTTCTATATGTTCATTATTATTATAATTATTTATTTTACTTATATTTGCTTTATGTTTTAAATTGTTATTTTACGTTGTATTTGCATATATTTTTATTTTTCAGTTTACCGTTTTACGTACGTTTATTTTGATAATTGAAAATGATAAGTAACTTAGTATTATGATACAAAATCATTACAGTAATGATAATCTGTGAAGATATGCTTAAAACATAACATTTTTTATGATGAACATAAAATGAACGAAATTTCTTTACACATTGTACACCAAGGATAATACAGAATAGAACAAAATTCAGTAGGATTTCAAATTGTCATGAATGATTCTCTAAATATCTTGATTTGTATCAGGCATATTTCAGTAAATTGGTAAGCCTTGTAGTAGTCGCTGCTACCCGATTATATTGTTTGTCTGGTGGAGATTGGCATCATATTCAGTCAGCCGAACTAGACCTGAAAATCTTCTCACAAATTTTTTCCGACACCGAAAGCCATATACGTCCATAGGCTATACCTGTCTTGACTACCATTTTGGCATCACCTGATCCACAAGTTCCTCGTCCTTAGGCACAATTTTCTCCCTCACTGGGAAAGAAAATCTTTCAAATGTCTTTATATCTGAAACTTCCTGGCAGATTAAAACTGTGTGCCGGACCGAGACTCGAACTCGGGACCTTTGCCTTTCGCGGGCAAGTGCTCTACCTTGCCCGCGAAAGGCAAAGGTCCTGAGATCGAGTCTCGGTCCGGCACACAGTTTTAATCTGCCAGGAAGTTTCATACCACCGCACACTCCGCTGCAGAATGAAAATCTCATTCTGGTCTTTAGATCTGATCAGACGTTTGTTTACTAGATGTAGATGCTGTCACAAGGATATTTTGGGCATCAAAAAGAGTTTTTCAGTCCAATCTTGCCAACAATTTATTTCCACTAAAACGATGAAAAAGCGTGTGATATTTGTGAGAAAACAGTTTTGAGCGTCGTACATGACAAGACACTTGTTCATCTGGTGATCCCAAGGGCTCGACGGCACAGGAACAACCATGGGACGTATAAGGCATTCGATGTTGGAAGAATTTCATGAGAAGGTTTTCAAATCTAGTTCTGTTGAATGTTTATGAAGTCAATATCCACTTGAGATATAATCTAATCAAGCTGTAATCAGTAATACTTAATCAATTATCTTCGCCAAGGTTTAATAATGTACTGAAATGTGCCTGATACAAATCAGGATATCTAGAGGATTACTCGCAACAATTTGAAATCCTGCTGCATTTTATTTTATACTTTATTCTCTATCGTCTGTATTATTTCAAGGAATTTCGTTCATTTTACGTGCATGGTGTAAAAATGGTTATGTTTTAAACATTCCTTACAGATTATCACTAATGTAATGATTTTTTATCATAATAATGAGTTACATATTTTGAATTAGAAAAACACATATCTGTGAAATAGCAAATTAAAAAATTGTAAAACGTAAAATACCAATTTAAAACGTAAAAGAATTATAAGTAAAATAAATAATTAAAATAATAATTACCTTTTATATACAGCTTATTATACAAATTTCTTTAATTTATGTTGCAATAAAAGTTTCCGTTTTTCCAAATTAATTAATGGTGGTGGGATATCTTGAAAAATGTCATATTACTACAAAAGTTAATTGTTAAATTTTCATGAACATTAATTTTGTATTAACTTTTATTTGAAAAACATTTTTTATGTATCATCGGTTCACAGATATTTCCTCTAAATCTAACATGCCAAATTACATTTTGTGAAACTGTACAGAAACAAAAAAGAAAAAAAATAGGTATTGTATTATTTTGCCCCCTCTTTACACCTGCCAAGTTTCATCAAGATCGTTTATTTACACTTGGAAACGTCCTGTTGTAAGTCCTACTGTTTTTTCAGACTACTGTCAGTACTCACATCCGTGACTCAGATTTCCTTTTTCAGCAATAAATAAAACGTTGCATCCGCAGTAGCCCTATCTGGTATGCAGCCGTTCAGTGCATCGTGTGTTCTACAACCAAAGGTACAGCAAACATTTAATTGCAAGTCAATGAAACTAATTGTCATAAGTCACTAAGAGGTTTGCGCACACTGGATATCATGTATTGCAGACTAATCTGTTAACCATAAGGTTGGAGAAGCGTACTGAAACCGGAGTGAAACTTTCCGGTATGCCCCAAAACACTGCCTGGTCACACACATAATTAAGATCAAGATGACATATAAAACTATAAGACAAGGAAGGACAACAAACGATGAAACTTTACTTACTTTGCGTCAGGATAGTAGGAAGAATAAATGATTAAATTTTAGGTTATTTGGGGGTGTACAGAATGCTAAGCTTAGTCCACAGAACTGATAATCCTCGAAGCAACAGTGGCTCCAACCCATCAGGCCATCGAGCATCGAGTCGAACTGATCTCGATCACTAACTAAAGTACGTCATTTAAGTCTGCTGCAGATCAATATTGTTGAGAGATAACATAATGGAAACCTCGAAGGTAAAGCCCTTCACTTTTTTTTCAGTTTACCCCGCAACAAAATCCTCTTTTGTGCCAATTTCTTTGCCTCAGGCCAGTACCTGACCCGACGTCTTCAGTTATCTGTTAGATGTATTCCAATATCTGTCTTTACATACAGTTTTTATCCTGTACAGCTCCCTCTAGTACAACGGAAGTTATTCCCTGACATTTAGCACGTGACCTATTGTAACATTTACCATCAGTAGCGATTGTATTCCTTTCATGTAGCTTCCATGTTTTCTTACGCAAAATGGAGTATCAGTGTTCCAATGCTCTTTGGTTCAACAAACACGGAAATTATCGTCCTTATTTTTGTATAATTCTGTTAACAAAATCCAATTGAAAATGTAATTTTCAAAACAACTTTCTTTCATCAAGATAACATCTCGAAGCAGTGTGTGTAAAACAAGTTCACAAATAGGATATGTGGGTTTCTGCAGACGTAGAACCGTGAGAGAAGTTCCACCACAACAAAAACTCTAGACGGCAGTGTAAAAGGTGGTTTGGCAGGAAGTCTTGCAAGAAGTTATTGTAGCACGTATAGTCAGTGGTCAGCAAGTTAGTTAGTTAGTTTAATCATTTTAAACGATAATTCGCATTTTACATTCACATGGCAAATTAATTTATCAATATGACGGCATGTTAAACATTTGCAAGCTATTTTTTTATTTTGTCTGTTATTATTTTTTTTAAGTATACAGATGCGAGTTAGTAATTCCTACCCACCATTTCTTGCACATTACTATAATAGAAAGCCTTCTACAGAACATAAGGTGTTGTCAAGGAGAAACTTTCTCAGTTTGCTTTTAAATTTTACTTTGCTGCTTGTCAGGCGTTTTAATACTTTTATATTACTTTAATATAATAATATTATTATATATTATATTATTATAGCGAAATTTTTTGTTACAGCACTGTGCACCCTTTCTATGCTAAAGACAGTCTTAACGTGGAGTAGTGAATGTCATTATTCCTTCTGGTATTGTAATTATGTACATCATTGTTGGTTTCGAATCGTAGTTCTCACCTTGTGCGCTAAATGAGGCAAGAATAGCCGTAAGATTGGATTCATTATGCCACGTATGCGGATGTATATCAGCTATTCGATCATGGCTTTTACTGGTTTGCTCTGAATCACAAAATTTCAATACCGAAAAAATTTACCGAGAACTGTCCATCAAGAGCCATGACCATGTAAGATGACTTTATACTTTTGCCACAGCCACCCCCTTCAATATAAGTAAAGTTTAGAACTGTACAATTTTGCATGGACCAGTGATTTGCTTAATGTTTAAATAATGATTGCTCTAATTTCAACTTCGTGTCAACAACACTAATTTTCCCTCAGTCATTTACATGGAAAGATTTCCATTCATAGTGCTCAAATATTTCCGAGTATGGGCAATAGAATCTTTATGCTCCATGTGATCGGTAAAGAGAATAGTTAAAGTATGTCAAAAGAATGAGTGAAAAAATGTTTCAATTAAATTATTTAATTTTCATTCTTATTAAATTCTTTTCTCAGTACTAAAAGTGGTAGAAAAGGGTTGTGATTATAAGAAGCAGTTATAGGCCATTACAGTTTACAGACCTACACAATTATGTACTTTGCCTTTATTCATACAATTAGATTGAAGTGATTACCCCAAACTCATTCCTTAGATAGAACAGCTTCTGGGTCTTCTCACTAAATGTTGAGTCGTTAGTTCAGTAATTCTCACAGTGAACGAGTTTATGAAGTGCAGCAATCATTCTTGATACATTTGTGGTCCTGTAAATATAGCTGGCTCCCTATGTTACATTTAACATACTGCGGACAGATCTCGAGTTTACTCGTATTTCGTGCGCCATTGTTTTGCGGATGGATAGAAAGATAACTCGTGTTTACCACAGGCTGTTAGTAGACTACGTCGAGTTAGAAGTTTACACTCATGGGCAATTTGGAAACATGATTTCCTTCATGCACATTTTGCTTATTTAGCCTTGCGAGTGTATTTTGATACTTCAGATCGTTACCTCATTTCAATCTTGAACCTCCTCTTGTTCCCCTGTTCAGAAAACGGAAGGAAATGAACGGCTTTGAAATGCTTTTGGAAGTTTTTGCCTATGTATGGTCATATGTTTGCAATGAGAATGAATATCCAGATAACTGAATGAAGGAATGAATTTATGGTTCTGAGGATGACTGCTGTGACAGTGACATTTTAGACCTATAAAGTAGCATAAAGTTGCAATGTTATCAAGTGCGACCGTTTGATGTTCATTCTGCGGCCACTACGTTTCTAATGCAATGAGGTTCTCTATCCTCCATTATTAGCATGACGTCTGGTGACGAATGTTTTGAATTGTTTTGCAAGGACTTCGTAACGTCGCCTTACTAATGGGTTAATACTATAATACGACCGTGATCGCGTATGCCTAATGAATTTGATTTTGGACAAGGCTGTCGACTCCGAAGAAAATCTGACCAGCTAGTGGAGAGAAGCGTACAAGTTGTTCTAATGAGCAGCCTGTTCTAGTCTTGAAATTTATACTTACCTGGATCTGGGTGGAACAACGCCATCAATCACATAAAATACAAAACGAAAAGGGGTGCTACGTGACTCAAAGAGTCTACAGCAAATGTAATTGAGATAATACAGAAATTAATTAACACAGTCGCCACACCAATTGTGCACTATCTGTCCAATATATGATCGATAATGCGGACAACAACGTACACGTAACTGTTTGGCTGTACGAGTGGAAACAGAAGGTTAACACACGTTTCTGACAACAGAAATAATACCCAACAAAGAAAGCAGTGGTTAATACTCACTTGTATTAATTCTGAAAAGATATTTTAAGACCGTTGAAAAGTCACTTTTTTACTGGAGACAGGTGGTTTTTATGTCAATAAGTCACCTCAGATTAAAGTTTCTTACGTCCACTAGTTCCTGGACACGTCGTGCTGCGTACTTCGAGTAGAATATTTACTGGATCAAATAAGCAACTGTTGGTTTAAACAGATTGATAACTGCGAAATACGAACCAAGCTAGTAGTTAATAGCATTATTACAATGAGACACAGATATGAGATATGTGAACTTAATGTATTTTTTTCTTTGATTTGAAAGAGCCGGTATTACTTTAATTTTAAGTTATGTTACTTTAATTTCACTCATTTAGCAAGAATGACTTATCCATCACATATTATTAAACAATGCTGTTAACTTATTGAGGATTCATTATTACTTACTTTCAATTATCTTTTAGCGCATGAAGAAAACTGGAAATGATAGTCTTTCAATACTTTTAACTATTTAAACACCGTCACTCGGGTATTCGTTAACTGGAAAGGAATGGGACCCTAAGTAGGTAACGATGACTGAGGATAATGACAAGATCAGGTACAAACAGTTTTTACATACAACACTTATTATTTAAATAAAATTCACTGAGAGTGTCACTGGGTAAAGCATCACAATGTTTCAAACTCGAACGAAAATAAAACAACCTTGCAGTTTGTTGCAGATGTTAAGTCGTCGTCTTCATTATCGTTGACAATGCTACCATTGCAACATGAAATATTGCGGACGTACCTTCATTCGCAGTGACCAATTATGGATGAGGATCATGATGTTAGTGGTGCTTCTTACATCTACCCTCACTCGTCATACTCTTAGTGCCTCGCTAGTAACAATTACGCCTCACATAGGCCCGACAGTGCACACCACTTGCGTGTGTTAACTCTTGCGTCTCACAGTTAAGTAAATCTCCTGCGCGCTCTGCTTTGACGTCACACTCGCGTCCAGAGACAGTGCTCCAACAGTGCCTTTACTCTCTAGTAACGATGTTTCTGTTTCTAACTTTCCTTAACGGCATTAATTCAGAATAAATATATGATAATACAAAGTAATTTATACTGGTTACAGCACATATCACATTTCTAATTTTAAGATATAGTACCTAAAGAGTTACAGAATAAAACAAGTATGACATATTTACAATAAACTTAATGGTTAAATAATTTTAGGTAGCACATACTTATTATATTGCCACAAGTCGCGCGCCTGTCTTGACCAAACCTCAGTGAAACATGAAACATTGCCTAAAGCACACAAGTGGTCTCCTGTTACACAAAAAGCCATCAAGAAATTCATCTTCATCTACATCTACATGGATACTCTGCAAACCACATTTAAGTGCCTGGCAGAGAGTTCATCGGACCATCCTCACAATTCTCTATTATTCCAATCTCGTATAGCGCGCAGA
This sequence comes from Schistocerca cancellata, assembly GCF_023864275.1. Classification (NCBI taxonomy): domain Eukaryota; kingdom Metazoa; phylum Arthropoda; class Insecta; order Orthoptera; family Acrididae; genus Schistocerca; species Schistocerca cancellata. The sequence goes on from NC_064628.1 coordinate 197,050,227, forward strand.
AAGAATGAACAGCTATATCTTTCCGTACGAGTTCTGATTTCCCTTATTTTATCGTGGTGATCGTTCCTCCCTAAGTAGGTTGGTGTCAACCAAATAAAGTTTGTGACTTTAATTTCGTGAGAAGATTCCGTCGCAACGAAAAACGCCTTTCTTTTAATGATGTCCAGCCCAAATCCTGTATCATTTCTGTGACACTCTCTCCCGTATTTCGCGATAATACAAAACGTGCTGCCTTCCTTTGAACTTTTTCGATGTACTCCGTCAGTCCTATCTAGTAAGGACCCCACACCACGCAGCAATATTCTAAAAGAGGACGCAAAAGCGTAGTGTAGACAGTCTCCTTAGTAGGTCTGTTACATTTTCTAAGTGTCCTGCCAATAAAACGCAGTCTTTGGTCACAATTTCTATGAGTTTCTTCTAATGTAAATTGTTCGTAATTGTAATACCTAGGTATTTAGTTGAATTTACGGCTTTTAGATTAGACTGATTTATCGTGTAACCGAAGTTTAAAGAGTCCCTTTTAGCACTCTTGTGGATAACCTCACACTTTTCGTTATTTAGGGTCAACTGCCACTTTTCGCACCATTCATATATCTTTTCTAAATCGTTTTGCAGTTTGTTTTGATTTTCTGATGACTTTATTAGTCGATAAAAGACAGCTTCGTCTGCAAACAACCTAAGACGGCTGCTCAGATTAAATCGTTTATATAGATAAGGAACAGCAATGGGCCTAAAACACTACCTTGGGGAACGCCAGAAATATCTGTTTTACTCGATGACTTTCCGTCAGTTATTACGAACTGTGACCTCTCTGAGAGGAAATCACAAATCCAGTCACATAACTGAGACGATATTCCATAAACATGTCATTTCACTACGAGCCACTTGTGTGGTACAGTGTCAAAATCCTTCAGGAAATCCCTTGTCAGTAATGCTCAACACTTCATGTGAATAAAGAGCTAGTTGTGTTTCAAGGGAACGATGTTTTCTAAAAACATTTTGACTGTGTGTCAAAAATGGTTCAAATGGCTCTGAGCACTATGGGACTTAATTTCTGAGGTCATCAGTCCCCTGGAACTTAGAACTTAGAACTACTTAAACCTAACTAACCTAAGGACATCACACACATCCATGCCCTAGGCAGGATTCGAACCTGCGACCGTAGCGGTTGCGTGGTTCCAGACTGTAACGCCTAGAACAGCTCGGCCACTCCGGCCGGCGACTGTGTGTCAATACACGGTTTTCTTCGAGGTAATGCATAATGTTCGAATACAATATATGTTCCAAAATCCTGCTGCATATCGACGTTAACGATATGGGCCTGTAATTTAGTGGATTACTCCTACTATCTTTCTTGAATATTGGTGTGACCTGTGCAACTTTCCAGTCTTTGGGTAAGGATCTTTCGTCGAGCGAATGGTTGTATATGATTACTAAGTATGGAGCTAATGCATCAGCATATTCCAAAATGAACCTAATTGGTATATGGTATGGACCAGAAGACTTGCTTTAGTTAAGTGATTTAAGTTGCTTCACTACTCCGAGGATATTTACTTCTACGTTATTCATGTTGGCAGATGTTCTCGATTCGAATTCTGGAATATATACTTCGTCTTATTTTGTGAAGGCATTTCGGAAGGCTGTTTTTAGTAGCTCTGCTTTTGCAGCACTGTCTTCTACATCTACATCTACATCCATACTCCGCAAGCCACCTGACGGTGTGTGGCGGAGGGTACGTTCAGTACCTCTATCGGTTCTAGCACTCCTGAAAGAAAGTTCTGCAAGGTTTGCAGGGGAGCTTCTGTAAAGTTTGGAAGGTAGGAGACGAGGTACTGGCAGAAGTAAAGCTGTGACGGGGCGTGAGTCGTGCTTGGGTAGCTCAGTTGGTAGAGCACTTGCCCGTGAGAGGCAAAGGTCCCGAGTTCGAATTTCGGTCAGGCACACAGTTTTAATCTGCCAGGAAGTTTCATATCAGCGCACAGTCCGCTGCAGAGTGAAAATCTCATTCTGGAAACATCCCCCAGGCTGTGGCTAAGCCATGTCTCCGCAATATCCTTTCTTTCAGGAGTGCTAGTTCTGCAAGGTTCGCAGGAGAGCTTCTGTAAAGTTTGGAAGGTAGGAGGCGAGGTACTTGCAGAAGTAAAGCTGTGAGGACGGGGCGTGAGTCGTGCTTGTGTAGCTCAGTTGGTAGAGCACTTGCCCGCGAAAGGCAAAGGTCCCGAGTTCGATTCTCGGCCCGGCACACAGTTTTAATCTGCTAGGAAGTTTCAGGGATATCAGAATTATATCAGCAATTCATGACACTTTTGTCTGAAATATAAGGACAAAAAGTAGAGAGTATATACTGAAGCCTGTGTTTGTACATGAGTACAATGCCTACATGAAAGGACTTGATCGTGCAGATCAGTACCTGTCCTACTATCGTTTACTAACCTCTCTGGGGGACACCACACTGAAGTAACACTGTCCATGTGGGTGGGGAGGCTTGCGTGTTCACGATAAGATGAGGGCTATGCCGGCTGTGGGAACCTACAGTTGGTAAGGTCTTGGCTGATTGACCAGACTAAGTGTGTCCCACAACGACATGTCATCCCACATCCATTCCTTGTCCTTTCCCAACTCCTCAATACCCAACCCAAGGTGTGATGCAATCTGTGCTGAGGGGTGTGTGGCACATGGGAAGTGTTGTGAATGGAGCCTCTGGGATATTGGGCTACTTCCCTGAGTAATTAGCCATGCACCACGTGGGGTTTCTGTGGTGTGGACGATTAGATCCCCAACTCTTGTGGGACCAAAATGGACACAAAAGAAAATAGCAATACTGAGGGTGAAGTTGAGACCTCAGACACCCAAACATTAGGGCTGGAACCAATGGAAAACTTTCCCTCAGATGAACAGGGGGAGAGAACAGTTCAAGAAGTGGGAATGGTTACTATGAAGTTGGACCAGATTAAAATCAGACTTCTCTTGGGCTCGGAGGAGGAAACTTCCTAGAGAACAAAAGCTAAAGGAAGGAAGAGAGTGGCTTCCTAAACAAAAGTGGAGGGAACTAAAAGAGAATGAGCGCAAGACCTCCAAGAAAAGACTGTTCCAGGGCGAAGGGGGTGTACAAACCCTGTCTACATCGAGGGCAGGTAGTAACAGAACAAGGGTGGAATCTAAGACTCCCACTTCTCAGGATATACATACCCAGAAAAAGCCAAGCAAGAAATAGGGAAATAGGCCTATAGTACTGCAGTCTCGGCTTTAGGATGGTGGCTATCCAGCAAGGCTATCCACTGGTCAAGACCACCTCACAACAGGAGGTTGTGCAGATGGCTCTCTTTGAGAAGAGTGTGGGGGGGGGGGACGCTGGTCCAGAACCCAAATTCAGGAGAGTCTACCTGGAGCACGGTGTTCTCATCTTTGTGGGGAGTGGGTACAGTGGGCTGGCTTAAGGAAAAGGTGCCCCAAAAATCACTGTGGGAGAAGCGAAGCTGCTGGTAAAGACAGCAGCTGTGCTCTTCAAGACTGCAAAGATATTAATCTGGGTGCCAAAACTCCTTAAGGATACTTCTCCAGAGACTCTCATTGAGAACATAGGGTCTCAAAACCCGAAAGTCTCGGCAGAGGATTGGAAGGTAATCAACTGGAAGTTGCACCAAATTAAAGACATCAGAAGCGACAATGGCGGCAAGATGGAGACTGAACGTGCCGCAGATAAATCTGCAACGCAGTAAAGGGACAGCTGTCCTGAGACGTCTTCTGGGAAAACAGACGTGGCCCTGATTCAGGAACCCTGTTTATATGAAGGGGGTGTATCAGGCCTTGATGGCACTGCGGGTAAGCTGATTAATGTTAGAAATATAAAAAACTCCAGAAGGTGCATTTATGTAAAAAATGGAATCCCCATCATGCTGATGGCTGACTTTTGTTCTAGTTACTTAATTACCATCAGGATGTGGCAACGTGTGGAAGGAATCACGAGGACGTTTGTAATGGCCTCAGTGTACCTTCCTTGTGAGGACAGTGCTCCTTCTTCTCCGTAACCATCCTAATCAGCCCACATGTATATTAAGTTTGAGGTTTAAACGGGCATTAGACAGACCATGTCCTATAGGAACTGCAGGAAAACGGACTGGGAGGCATATAGGAGGGACCTCGACTCAAGCCTGTCGGAAGTCAGTACTTCGATAAGGAATCCAGTAAGAGTCTGAGGAGGTAGCAGAGTAAGTGACCTCTGCCATCATGACATCATACTATGACAACTACTCAGTCACCAAGAAGAGTATGAATAGGAATGTTTCTTGGATGAATAACAATCTGGAATCACAGAAGAAACAGGTACTAAGACTATTTAACCTTGCAAGAAGGAAAGGACAGTGGGCAGAATGTCGGGAGGCCCTTGTCAAATACAATCCTGCAACTAAGCAAGCAAAGCAGGCGGCCTGGAAGATATTCTGTGAGGAGGTAGACGGTACGACTGTACAGGCCTGACTTTAAAAGTCCTCACTAGGATACAAACTAATCCAGGAGGAACTCGAAGGAAAGAGGATGGGTGAATATACAAGGACAGCACATGAAACGCTGGAACTACTCCTCAAAACTCATTTTTCTCAATGTACTCTGACTGACAACATAGACCAGGACGAGATCCCTGTGAGATATCGGTTTTCAGGTATTCGAAGGGAGAACTGGGAATCTGCCACAGAATGTCTTGGCTGCAGTGAAATCCAATGGGTGATGGGAACATTCCAACCGTTCAAGTCATCTGGCCCAGATGGAATTTTTCGAACAAGCAGGAGTGAACTTAATAAGATTCCTATGCAGGTCATTTAGGGTTAGCCTAGCAGCAGGAATCATTCCTAACGCCCAGAGGGCACTGAAGTTTGTCTTCATTCCAAAGCCAGGGAGAACTGATCACACCAAGGCCAAGGATATGAGACCAATCAGTCTTTCCTCGTTTCTTCATAAAACATTAGAAACACTTGTCAACGTGCATGTTGGGGAGAGGAGATTAACTAGTGTCCCTCTACACATAAACCAACATGCATACCAACCAGGAAAATCGTGTGAAACTGCACTCACCAACTTGTTGGGAAGGTGGAGGAAGAACTTCACTTTCAGGAAATAGCCCTCTGCATCTTCTTGGACATCGAAGGAGCTTTTAGCAACACGACCTTCGAATTCATGGTTAAGGCAGGAGAGGTGCATGGCTTGGAGACCACCATTTGAAGGTGGATTAGAGCCATGCTTAGTGGTAGAAAGGTAGAAGCCACCATGATACAAGAAAAACGGTAATCAACGCCACCAGAGGCTGTCCACAAGGAGGGGTCCTGTCCTCTCTACTGTTGAATCTTGTGGTGAATGAACTTTTTGTAGAATTAAACTCTAGACAGTACTTTTGCCAGAATTACGCAGACCAACTTGTTATAGTAATACTTGGCAAATTTTCAAGTACAGTCAGAGCTATGGCACAAGAAGCAGTGAACATTGTGCAAAATTGGTGCAGGAAACAGGATCTAAGTGTCAGTTCTAAGAACGCTGTTGTAGTACCATTTACTAGGAACCAGATCCAACACACATAATGGAATCTCAAACTTCTCAATGAAACTCTACCAATGAAGGGGATAGTGAAATATCTAGGGGTAACCCTGATGAGAAAGTATCGTGGACCCATCACTTAAGTAGCACCTGTTCCAAAGTGAAAGGTACCTAATGAGTTCCAGGAGAGCTTGTGGTAAAAACTGGAGCTTAAGCCCCAAGAGTGTGTGCTGGATATACACCATGGTAGCAAGTCATATCATCACTTATGGGGCTGCAGTGTGATGGAAAAAGGTAGAAAGTTGGTAGCTTCTAAGGAGCTTGCTAACGCGAAGAGATTGGCCTGCTTAGCTACTACAAGCGGAATTAGCAGCACAGTCACTGCTTGGATGGGAACCATGATGAACATGCCCTGACATTAACTGGAACTCACTGGGATATCCAGGGTCTCACACTAAAATACTGAGTGAGGAAGACTTAAGTATGGTTGAGGAAGTGCTGGCCGACAATATAATAACCCCCAGCTGCTTCAACAAGCCTTTCAATGTAGTAATTGGTAGTAGAGAGCTCTGGGTGAACAAATTTCGACACTGTACTGGGGACATAGTCTGGTTCACTGACGGTTAGAAAGCGGAACAAGTTGTTGGAGCCAGCGTGTACGAAGTGCAGCCAAAGCTGGAGACTAAAATCTCTCTAGGGAAGATGGCCACCGTGTTTCTAGCAGAAATATCTGCTATCAGGGTGTGTGTGGAGGAGAATTTGCGGTGATGCTACAGAGGTCGTAGCATTTTCATTTATTCAGAGAGCCAAGCAACCCTGAAAGCACTGGCAGCCTCTGCAACAAGATCAATGATCGTGGCAGAATGCCACAAAGTGCTTGTGGAGCTGCGGCAGAGCAATACGGTAAACCTATTGTGGGTCCCTGGTCACTTAGGGATTAGTGGTAATGAGCAACCGCATACGTTGGACAGGATAGGGGCGATGACACCATTTATTGGACCAGAACCTGTCCTGACAATCACCAAGGTGATGATTAAAATAAAACTACGAGATTGGACAAGGAGACAGCATTTAGAATATTGGGCTAAGGTCCAAAAGCAAAGACATGCCAAGGTATTGATGCTGAAGCCATGTTTTAAGAGAAGTCTCTCATTCCTGGGCTTGAACAGAAGAGAAATTTGACCTTAGAATACGAGGCATTGGAGATTAAAAGACACAGAATATTCGGAACAACCAGACCTGAAGAAATTGTGTCTAGCAAAGCACTGGCGAAGTACCTCCTTGCACTGTTCAAGGGCATTCGTTGGCTTTACTAGAGACATTATGATCGGTATCACACAATAAACTCTTTTTCTGTTCGGGCAGCAGCGAGCTTGACCAATGTTGTTTTGCTTCCGTGATAAAGTCAAATCAAATCAAATCAATTCTTTACCAAGGAAACCGGTGGAAGTGACAGAGACGTCGTCCTTTATCTAGTAAACTGTGGACTACTCGTTTAGACTTGACGGTATCCTGAGTACAGAGGAAAAATAAAAATAATTGATGGTGAAATATCGAGCAGTGACTATTACAGTGAAAGCTCCCTGGACCCAAAGAGAGATATGACCAGTCCATCCCTAATGAAACAGAGTGAGCACAACGTAAATCTCCACCTGGTAGGCTGGAAGATAACACAAAGTAACGCGAACCTGTGACCACTTCTAACAATGGAAAGGATGAACTTCCTATCAGAACCTATAGAGCTCATGCTGGCAACAGAAAAAGAAGTGAAGCAAGGTATTATGCAATTTTGAACGGTTTCGTTTCATAAGGAGAAATGGTTTACGCAGTAACATGCATTGAAGAAGTATTAGGAACATTTATTTACATACAGGCTCTAAGCTAAATATAATATGAACAGAGGTGACAAAACTCCTGAAATAGCGACATGCGCATGCACAGGCGGCGGTAGTATCGCGTACACAAGGCATAAAAGGACAGTGCATTGGTGGAGCTCTCATTTGTACTCTGATGATTCATGTGAAAAGTCTTCCGATGTGATAATGGCCGCACGACGGGAATCAACAGACTCTGAACTCGGAATGGTAGTTGGAGCTGAACTCATGGAACATTTGATTTCGGAAATAGTTAGGTAATTCAGTATTCCAAGATCCACAGGTTTAAGAGTGTACCGAGAATAAATTTCAGACTTTATCTCTCACTATGGACAACACGGACAACGCAGTTGCTGAAGACCTTCACTGAATGGCCGACAGCGGTGGCGTTTGTGAAGATTTGTTAGTGCTAACAGACGAGGAACACAGCGTAAAATAAACGAAGAAATTAATGTGGGATGTACGGCGAGTACATCCGTCAAGAAAGGGTGGCAAAATTTGGCATTAGTGGGCAATGGCAGCAGACGATCGACGGAAGTGCCTTTGCTAAAGCACGACAACGCCTGTAGTGCTTCACCAGGGCTTGTGACTGTATCAGATGGACCCAAGATGACTGCAAAACCGTGGTCTGGCCAGAGGAGTCCCGAATTTAGTTGTTAAGAGCTGGTGGTACGGCTCGAGTGCGGCACAGACACCACGATGCCATGGATCCAAGTTTTCAACAAGCCTGGTGGAGGCCTGTTAGTGGTGTGGGTTGTGTTTACGTGGAATGAATAGAGTCCTCTGGTTCAACTGAAAGAATCGTTGACTGGAAATGGTTATGTTCGATTATATGGAGAAAATTTTTAGCCATTCATGAACTTCATGTTCCCAAACAATTATACAGGTTTTATGAAAGACAATGTCCTATCTCACCGGGCCGCAATTGCTTGTGATTTGTTTAAGAACAATCTTGACATTTCGAGCGAATGATTTGGCCATCCACATAGTCCGACATGAATCCCACTGAACATGTGTGAGATATAACGGGAAGTCAGTTCGTGCACAAAATCCTGGACTGGCAACACTTTCTCAGTTGTGGGCGGCTATTGCGGCAGCATCGCTCAGTACTTCTTCAGGGGACTTTCAACTACTTATTGAGTCCATACGACGTCGATTTACGGCAGAACACTAGGCCAAAGGTGGTCCGACATCATTCCCATTACTTTCATCACTTCAGCGTATGAAATACATATTAATGGGACCACCGGTCGATAGCATGAATAACTACCTTTTGCTTGCGGACCACTGCAAGACGTGAACAAAGTGAGTCAGTGAGGTTCTGGAAGGCGCTGACAGGACTGTGGAGCCATGCTGATTCCAGTGCCGTGTTCAACTGTGGTAGGTTTCTCGGCGGGTGTTCAATGGCGCGAACGGCCTTATCGAGATGGTCCCACAGATAGGGTATAAATACTGGAGTCTGCTGGTCAGCTGAATGCAGTAAAACCCACCCTGGTGCTCTTAGATCCACGCACATACCATGGAAGTTGCTGGTAGATCCATCGCGCCGAGGAAAAAGAAACTGCACGTTGGGGTGCATCTGGTCCTCAAAGATAGATGTGTACTTGCATTGATCCACTGTGCCTTTCAAAATGATGAGGTCAACGAGAGAAACCCACAAAAACATTCCTCAGACCATAACGCTCCCTCCTGTGGTCTCAATCCATCCAACGATCGTTGCAGGGTGTTTGCTTTCTGTCCAATTGAGCATAAAACGTGATTCATCTGAAAAGGCCATCTGTCGTCACACAGTGGGCATCCAGTCGAGATATTGATGTGTAAATTCCAGCCTTCCTCGTCGACGAACGGTAGTCTGTATGGGTGCATAAACCAGGTGCCTGCTGCAAAGCCCCATATGGAGCAACATTCGATGAACGGTCGTTGAGGGTACACTGTTGGTAGACCCTTGATTCATGTGGGCGGTCAGCTGCTCAACAGTTACACAACTACTTGGCTGTACAAGTCTGCGCAGCCGTCGTTCACCCCTATCAGCTGTGGTCTGTGGTACACCACAGTTGCCTCGGGGCCTGTTTTGGATGGCTAAGTTTTGCCATACCCTGTGTACTTTAATCACAGCGGCACCTGAACAGTTTATAAACTTAGCTGTTTCGGAAATGCTTGCATCTTTGGCCCGAAAGCCAATTATCGTGCCCTTTTGGACGTCGGATAAATCGCTCCGTATCTGCAAGAGGAAAACAACTATACTATTTCCACATCCCCCAGCACAATTCATATTCGCTCAACTGTATCATGTAACAGTAAGTGTAAAGGATAAGATCTGATCGATAAATCAAACCAAAGATCTCAGTGGCACTTGCCAACTGTCTGTGTGTCTCAATGCAGTGAGATGTGTATAGGACAGGAACAGTTCAAGAAATAGACGCTGAAGAAATAGGTGTACTTGTGTGATATAATGCATTTATTTACGTATTAGATTACTGTGATTATTATTAAACGTTGTGTACATTTCAATACCGTTGTAGTTTATAAAAAGCGGCGCTTTTTAGCACCCATTAAAATTAATTGTTTCGTAATATATAGAAAGTTTTTTTAAGTTAAGACACTGAGGGTTTAAAATAAAAATGATACAGTGATGATGAAAAGTAAATGTGTTTACGATTACATGAAAACACGAAACAGCTAACCGAAAAAGTACAGTTTTGTATAGTCAAACGACTACACCGAAAAGAGATTAGAGGATATGCTAGACAACTACGTAGTGTGGGCTTGTATGTAAACTAGGCAGCACTCATTACCTGGCTACTGCGGTAACTTGGAACAAAAATATTCCGATCCTTAACGTATTAATAGCTACACGATGCAAAGGTTTATATGTGCTGCTACTACTACTACTACTAATACTGTGTTCTAACTGAAAACTAACAGTAACCATATTAGTTATCGTCATGGTTTGCTAACCATTTCCGTATTACATCTTTGAAGAGAAAAGTGTTTAAGCCACCTAATGTCCAATTTGCATGTGATTTAGCTTTAGTAAGTGATACTGTGTAATTGTCATCATCTTTCTTGCTTTAAAGCAGACAGTGTGTGCTAGTGGGCGATGGTTTGTTGCCAAAAGGTTTTAAGCTTTTAATTGCGATATTCAGGAATGGTCACTTTGCAGATGTTTGCTACAGTGTGCTAGTGTTTCGTGGCCAAAAACTGACAAACAGATTCCAGTCTCAAGTAATTTTCTGTTTAACAGTATTCAGAAATTTGTGGAGCAAATCGTACTTTCGTACCAATAGTAACTGAAAGAACTTCAGAAAATTATCTTCACTTGGAATTACTTTGCCTAATCAGGCTGGCGACCATCCTTTAGTTACATGACTGCATTTTACTTTACAACCTAAACAACATTGGTTCGATTCCCATTAAGATAACTACCATTCCCGTCAATGAGTACTCTTTCTGGTGACGAAACAAATTCCAATTCCTTTACATTAGTACAAGAACACAGTCAACTTTTAATTCCTGTTCTAGGAGTAACGATATTGGCGGCTGCCCTTGTTGTGATAATAACTAATAGTGTTATACTTGTCTTTATCCATAACAGGAACATTAGCTGTCAACAGTGTTGTACGTGTCGCCACGTGACAGGATATTCCTTGACATTCTTACAGCAAAATATGGATAGCAATGTAAGTAGCGACTGCGAAACAAACATATTACAGTCATTGCATGTCCAGTGGCATGAACTTGCTGGAGCTAAATGGGCAAAGTTCACGAACATTTGTAATGTAAATGCCGGCCGCGGTGGCCGAGCGGTTCTAGGCGGTTCAGTCCGGAACCGCGCGACCACTACGGTCACAGGTTCGAATCCTGCCTCGGGCATGGATGTGTGTGATGTCCTTAGGTTTAAGGAGTTCTAAGTCTAGGGGACTGATGACCACAGATGTTAAGTCCCATAGTACTCAGAGCCATTTGAACCATTTTTTTGTAATGTAAACTGTAAGTAACAAAACTGATATGGAGACGATAGCAGGTCACGAGCTGAACGCGAGAGTGCAGAGCACACAGAGGAACTTAATGGAGGCGGGTAATAGCTGCAAAAATCAAAGCAAATGTAACGCCACACCATGGCAACAGCTTAAAAAGTATACGTATCACGAAGACGTAAATAATTAAATTCAAATGTTGAAGCCAACGGACGAGACAAATGATGAAGCTTAGGTGGAAGACCATAAATATAATAAAAGAATACGTTGAAATGTTGATACCATCACAAATCATAAGGGAACCAACAGAAGCATATGATGTAGAATCAGAGCATGAAGATACACTGGAGCAAGATAATGAAAAACGTTTCATAACGAATGACCTATTCAAACTTTTGACCCCACAAATTAAAGCAAAGATCAAACCACAAAGTAATCAACAGGTTAGCGTTGCTGGTGGTCTTGATCATCAGATTAAGACATAAGCAGGTGTCATTAAGACGCAGGGTATTAAAATCAGTCACAGGTTGCAACAGTAGAGAAAACGCAGATGTTTTGAGTGAAATTTAGGGCATGAAAATGAAAATACACTATTGGCCATGAAAATTGCTACACCACGAAGATGACGTGCTACAGACGCGAAATTTAACCGTCAGTAAGAAGATGCTGTGTTACGCAAATGATTAGCTTTTCAGAGCATTCACACAAGGTTGGCGCCGGTGGTGACACCTACAACTTGCTGACACGAGGAAAGTTTCCAATCTATTTCTCATACACAAACAGCAGTTGACCGGCGTTGCCTGGTGAAACGTTGTTGTGATGCATCGTGTAAGGAGGAGAAATGCGTACCATCACGTTTCCGACTTTGATAAAGGTCGGATTGTAGCCCATCGCGATTGCGGTTTATCGTATCGCGACATTGCTGCTTGCATTGGTCGAGATCCAATGACTGTTATCAGAATATGGAATCGGTGGGTTCAGGAGGGTAATACGGAACGCCGTGCTGGATCCCAACGGCCTCGTATCACTAGCAGTCAAGATGACAGGCATCTTATCCGCATGGCTGTAACGGATCGTGCAGGCACGTCTCGATCCCTGAGTCAACAGATGGGGACGTTTGCAAGACAACAACCATTTGCACGAACAGTTCGACGACGTTTGCAGCAGCACAGACTATCAGCTCGGTGACCGTGGCTGCGGTTTCCCTTGACGCTCCATCACAGACAGGAGCGCCTGCGATGGTGAACTCAACAACGAACCTGGGTGCACGAATGGCAAAACGTCACTTTTTCGGATGAATCCAGGTTCTGTTTACAGCATCATGATGGTCACATCTGTGTTTGGCGACATCGCGGTGAACACACATTGGAAGCGTGTATTCGTCACCGCCATACTGGTGAATCATCCGGCGTGATGGTATGGGGTGCCATTGGTTACACGTCTCGCATTGACGGCACTTTGAACAGTGGACGTTACATTTCAGATGTGTTACGACCCGTGGCTCTACCCTTCATTCGACCCCTGCGAAACCATACATTTCAGCAGGATAATGCACGACCGCATGTTGCAGGTCCTGTACGGGCCTTTCTGGATACAGAAAATGTTCGACTGCTGCCCTGGCCAGCACATTCTCCAAATCTCTCACCAATTGAAAACGTCAGGTCAATGGTAGCCGAGCAACTGGCTGGTCACAATACGCCAGTCACTACTCTTGATGAACTGTGGTATCGTGTTGAAGCTGCATGGGCAGCTGCACCTGTACACGCTATCCAAGCTCTGTTTGACTCAATGCAAAGACGTATCAAGGCCGTTATTACGGCCAGAGGTGGTTGTTGTGGGTATGGATTCCTCAGTATCTATGCACCCAAATTGCGTGAAAATGTAATCACATGTCCGTTCTAGTATAGTATATTTGTCCAATGAATACCCATTCATGATCTGCATTTCTTCTTGGTGTAGCAATTTTAATGGCAAGTAGTGTAGGTAACATAAACCACAATGTTGCCAATATGCTAGGTCGGATTAACGACATTAATGCAAGGTTCGTTTTGGGCACCGAAAAAGTCTAGGAAAGTGTGAAACATGGAGCGAAGATAAAAGCAGACCAAAAGTCTTTCAGACTGAATACTGGTGAATGTAAGAGAGAATCTCACATTTGAGGAAAACTGTGTTCGATTATCAAAAGGAACTTGGTAAACAAGTAATTAATTGTGAAGAGATATGTGATTAAGCTACTCAGACAGAAGACAAAATTTGCAACCTTGAGAAGAAAATTAGGGATAAACCCATTTAAGTGACTTACACAGTAGGTCACGACAGATTGGTGGATGGTGAGGAATGCTTTGGCACAACCAAAAGAAATAATAGTTGGGACCAACTGGACTTCCTGACAAATTATGAAAAAAATTTTCCTTACGATTTGACAGAGCGTGAAGAGGCCAATGTAGTAATCAGTGCATTGGTAGGGAATAGCAGAAGATAGGTTCTGAATTTGAACAAATAGCAGATGACTTTTAATGATTTTAAAGAAAAATTTAGCATTGAATACTGGGTGGAGCATAAAGAAAATTATGAATTCATTATGCCCAGAATGTATGATAATAGCAGCAGGTACTCTATGAAAGATTTCTGCGAATCTTGATATAGCAAATTAACTCACTTAAAAAGCAATCGGTCCCAATCCGAGATTAGATGGGAACTACGAAAAAATCTACCATAAGTGGTGTGTAGGCTGTAACTACAAAAGCTTTTCTACGTTACTGGAAAGAGCAGAAGACGAAGCTCACTGGAAAATAAACCGTAGTTACCGTCAGAGTGATAACAACAGTCGATGGAATCACAACTATAATGAACAGAATGACTGAGAAAAATAGCGCATCAATATTGTAAAAAGGAGAAGGTGAAGAGGGCGATGTAATTCAACCGGCCACAGTTGAGATTTTGTACCGCGAAATTATCATGACATCAACGATGAAAACTGAGGACTACTCATGTTGAGGGCCAAACTACTGTGGAAGTATTCTCACAGCCCAGGTCTAGATAACAGCACCAGAATAAATATCACGAATTCCGTGCTCAAAGTAAGGGATGCAAACTGTTGCAAGATTCTACAAGCATAGTAACAGATGTGCTGAGGGGTGAATCACGGCAAGCAGACAATGAAAGAAATGTAAGCGTGGGAACAGAGCTCCCTCTACCAATGGAGAGAGCTCAATAGTCAGCTGTCTGCATGGGAGAAAAAGCTCTGATAGTAGAACTGAATAGTGACGTCAAAGTAGATAACAATGAACTCACTTCGACGCCATAGCAAGAGCGGATACGAACGTCTTCATGGGCAAGGAAGTAACACCAACAACAGTTAAAATAATAGTGAAGAAAAGTTTTCGTGCTTCGATGATATCTGAGGAATAACTAATTGGTGCAGACTGAGCGAAGATCTGCATAAGGGACTAAAAGCAATGCGAGTGGGAAGTTTTCAAAAGGAATTATGTGACAAAGTCAAATAGAAATTTAGGAGGAAAAGAGGGCATCAAAAGTAGGACGTTGCCCGTCAGAAGGGATAAAATTAACTCATCGCCAGGCAGAGTTCGTGTACAGTAAACAATGAAGAGGTGACAGGCATTGAGGTAAAGCACGCTCTGCAAAGTATGCGACCTGTCAATGAAATTGAAATTAATGATATGATCATAAACAGGAGGAGAATGGAAGAGGATGAAATCGTTACCATTGTGAGCGAAGTATTCCTAACTAACGAAACGCAAGTACAGCAAGATATTGTCAATAGGCAAGACTATGCAGGTAGAGGGCGAAAGTAGACGTTATTAGAGGTGATGAGGATGACACTGATGTGACAGAAAAGTATTTGCTAACATTAGGAGAAAATCGTGACTTGACTGTTCAAAATTTGACGAAAAGACTATACGTTTGAGGAAAGTGCTCTTATTAAAACCGAAAACTGACCCCGAGTAGGTGGATTCAGAAGGTACTTCTGGTGGAGAGTACGACGAGGAAACGAAATTCATTATGCACCAGCAGATGAAGTAATTTAGAAACAAAAACTTGAAGTGAACACTGAACCGAAAAGGAAAGAGCCCGTGGACGACACTGCACCTCATCAAACCTGGGATCAGGTTGCGTAAGACTCTGAGATCTCATCACCGAAGAAACCCCTCAGATATGGATAGCAAACACGTAGACATCATGTCTTGGGATGAAATTAAACCTCTCTCAGACTTGCAGAAAGACCAGATAAACATTAATGAAGTAAAACCAAGATGTGTAGTGCTACACTTTCTGCAGTAACATAAAGTTCCACTATTTAGAGGATGTTGGGCAGATTTATTTCAAGGTTTGAATATATTTACAATGACCAGTTCTTCTCACACTAATGTATACTGTGTGGTGGACCCTAAATCAAAGAAACCGTTATATGTTCACAATATTGTGCAGTTGAAACCTTATGACCACAGAACAGAATAAGAATATTCCGTTGTCCGAAAACATGACCTGAATAATGTGTATATTGTTATAAAATGTGTATTCTTACATATACTAGTACTGTGACTTGATGTTGTACCGTTATGAAGACTTACTGTTGTAATCTTACTAATATGTAACTGTAAGTTTTAGATTCTAAGAGATTCAGCCATGTTTGTGATGAAATTTACATTCTGTAAAATGTAATGATGATTAAGGAATTGCAATGCAGAGTGATTTGCAGCCTAATAAGTACATAAATAAAGAAAAGACTGCTAACGTTTGAGATAGGCTGCATGCTTTGCTGATAAGTGCATGTCACAGGAAATGTGTTTAATATGGACTGTCAAAAGTCTCAGCAGCCAAAAGTTTTCTTAATGATAAATGGTTGGTAAAATAAAGTGTTCGACGTGGATTGTCTGAAATGATAGGGCAGCAAGAGGTTTTATAGTTATTGTGTGTGTGTGTTTGTGTTCCTTTGTTGAACTGCGTAAAATCTGAGAAGCCAAAAGCTGGTTCCTTTGTTGAACTGCGTAAAATCTGAGAAGCCAAAAGCACCCTTTAGATGATAGTAATCATTTTTACGTATGCGTCTTTCACAAGCTGAAAGTAACACAGTTGAGTAATTCACTAAAATGTAAGGAGTGAAATTTAACTGCTCACTATAGGGCAAAGAAAATGAACTGCTTAAAGTTTCAAGCAAAATGTAAATCTAAGTAACGTACTCTGTGAATGATATTGGTGCATAGATTTGTTAAAAATGTATTTCTAGGATTTATGTTGTGGCGGCGCGGGGCAATGCTGCCGTGAATTATGTTCCACTTATCTTGTGGCTAATCTTTTCTCACTCGCACGTCTCCTTGAAGTTACTGAAATGCAGTTCTCAGCCGGAAAAAGCTATAGAAAAAGCAGCTGTACACCTCGTAAACACAAGCCGCAGTGAAAATTGTTTTGTCGATGGAAGGTTAATAATAGTAAAATGAAAGTATTTATGTGCGTAAAATTTCACACTATTAGAGTAAGCTTGCATACACCAATGACTACCAAGCCTTAGTCTAATCTGTAGCAATTCTGAAAAGTACTCAAGCATGCACCATTCATAACGGTAGCCAATTTATAGTACTCACTAGTTATTCTTCACGGAAATTGATTGTTTTAGAATATCTCGCTAATATATTGATGTAATCAGTTTCAAGTAAGAAAATGTTCAAGTCATGAATAAGCAACAGATCACGCAAAATTTAGCTATCTAAAATGTCACCAAAAGTTCTAAATTTCACACAGTGCATTCAATGGAACACTCATCCACATTTCACGCCACTCCTCAAACATTTTGGTACCGAAACATCGCAATATTAATAATTTTGATCGGAACTCCAATCAATTGGTCTAATGATTATGAGATTAAAGCCTCGACGCTACTCATCTCTCTACACAAAAGAATTTTCAAGTTCCCATAATAGGTGCGAGTATGTTAATTTCTGACTGGCAGAGAAAGGTCACAGCTAATTGGAAAGCAGCATCTGACCCGTTCAGTTCCGCCCATGTTTAAGTATACTCGTACAGAACAAATAAAATTTGTCACTGAACCGAAACAGTAAATTAAATTAACATAAATAACTTTCGAAAACCCACAAATATAAAATTAACTTCCTCGTACCAAAAGTACTTTACTGAAATCATGACCTCATTTACCCAGTACCATATCCTGACGAAAAACTTTATAAAAAATTCCCAGGTAAGAATGAATTAACAAATATCTTCCTCCAACATTCCTCACAAGACAGTTACTTCAGTGGATAGTACAAGAACTTTACATAAAACATTATTTTACATTTACACCTCCATTCACTCTCATAACTAACTACAATTATAACAGTAATGAATAAAGAATTAGAAAATTAAACAAACTGAACCACAAACCAAAATGACAGTAGTTTGATTGCAGTGTGTCAACTGCTGAGCTCTACCAGATTGCGTAGAAACTCTATACACTCGGATATCTGACGCCACCTGTTCTGTGCTTGAGTCATACAACAAGCCTGTTCAGCGCCCTTATGCCCAATCTCAATTGGCACGGTATAAGGCGCTACGCTACACATCTCCTTTCATCATGAAACGTTTCTCTTACAAATAAAAGTTCTGAGTAGTTTAACCAAACATCAGATAAATTCCAAAACCAAAATATAGTAAATTACATTTCCATTACTTCAGACTTTATAGTCCTAAAAATAACCTAGCCTATGATTTGAAAAAAATTATATTGCTTCCAACTACATCAAAATACTTTTTCACAGAAAATAATTTCTTTCACACAACAGTTAAACTTATGTTTCCTGTTCACTTTACAATATTTATAAAAATTTCCTTTTTCACTATGGACGGCGTCTCTTTGTTTTACACCAATTAAATTCTCTCCTACCTTAATGCTGGTACTTCATTAGCGACACAATTTTTTTTACACTGTTTCGCACATACGTTGTAGAGCTCCAAAGTATATGGAGTCAGTAACATCTGACCTTCAATTACAGTCCAGGCTTCAGTTAAATATTCATAATTCCTGAACACAAAGTTTTGTATAGGTTAATAAGTTAAATCTTCCTGAAAAGAATCTTTATTACAAAAGTTTGTTAAATTCTATTTTCTAGTTAACTAAATTAACAGAGGCTTTAACTAGTGTGTTAAAGTGACACTCAGTTAAATTTGCTTTAAACCATAAGAAATTAAATCGAAATAATTTCAATACTTCAGCAAACTATGGTAGCTAATACAAGCACTTATTTACTTAGCTAACTGAAATATTTACGTTAACTAGATTCACAATTGACTTGCATCCAGTACAAATAATTCTTTGACAATATTTGCAAAATGACATAATGTAGTTATCACTGCTTATCCAGTTCCTTCATTACAACTGTCATTACAACTGGTATAAATACTATAGTGAAGCCACAATGCCTGTCATTATCTTCACCATAATGTTTTCATTTAATATTAACATAGATTATATGCAAATTCAAAAAACTTTTACACAACTTTTTCGTTCCACCTCATTTTTTTCCAACTCTTTCACGTAAGAATTTATCTAATGTCAACATAACTATTGTCCTTTCCTTTAGGATTCCACATCGCCATACTAAGAAGTTATCTCAATAGTCATATACAGTATTTTTCCACGTTACAAAAGTCTTAACCATTTTCCATCAGAACAACACCCTGTTTCCTTACAACAACTTAACTTATTGTCTGTTTTTCATCATAACAGAACACCTCTTGCTGGAACAGAACACCTTATTCCTCATTAGTCTCCATTTAGTAATATGTTCCTTCACATGTCACCTTCAGTAAACTTTACATAACCGATTCAAAATCCACTACCCAGTTTTTATTTGCACAACTCCTCTCACTATCCCAAGTTACCTCAAATCATCATTAATCACTTCATTTTCACAACCACATCCTATAATCATTTCAAATTATACTGACCCTTCCTTCCACAATTAAACATTTCTCTCTGTTTATAACCTTCAATATAACAATACCCCTGCTGCTTCTGCTTTACAACAGAAGTGAAAAAAGCTAAAGATGGTAGACGAAAGTCAGAATGACAGAAGAGGAAGATTGACAATACAAAAGGATGTTGAAGTATTGTTGTCAGTAACACAAGTCCCTGGTAATGGTCAATTACATAGCACTGCAAAGAGTGCAATGCCCTATGAGGTATTTACCCCAACTCATTTTTTTATTTTTCTTCCTTTTCTGCCTGACACCTTCCGCGTTACTAAACTCACAACTATCTAGGGTCCTTTTACATTCATACCACCTGCAACAGAACTTACCTGATTAAGCTACGTTTCATCGCTTACAGCTTTAGCTATCACAACATCATCAATACTTTTTTCCTCCATGTAAACCTCTCTTGCTTCCTTAAGGGAAGTACCATTTGTGCATTACCATTTCAACCACAACACATGACACAGGAACCACTGTCTGTTCATTCTAAGCTCCCACCTCTTCATTGGAGTATGCACCCCTTTTTTGAATTGCACCAGCTTCAGGCCTGCTGCCTGTACTCAGTAATCATTGATTTTCACTGAATCAGACTCCACTCAGCATTAAGCATTAAGCATGAGCAATAGCAATTGATGGTTTCTGGTTGCCATTGCGTAGTAGTGCAACTTTGAGACTGCTTGAGCTAGAGTCAATGAAAAGTATCCACTATTCTGCTACGTATTTGTTATCTAGTTCCTTTGAGTCCTCTTACATCATGACAGAAGCAACCACCGCGTTCAAGAGCAAAGTATACTGCGAAATTCATGTGGCAATATCGAAAGTGCGTAACTGTAGAACCTCTCTTGAATAAGTTCCACTTCTTCAGTATGGAACCCAACAGTTCCGACTTTTCTTTCGACAGGGACAAATCGCGTACCAGCTCGTCCTTTTCGGCTTGGCTGATCAAATATGACCTTTTATTGTCGTTGTTGCGATCATTCGTGTATTCCATAGCTCCATCATCACTGCCATTACCTTCAGTATCACTTTCTTCGTTGTTCTTTACATCGGATAAGGGAGAAATTGGTACTGGGTGATCTGTACCATGCGCCAGAGGTTTTAGATCGGGGTGACAATCCTGATACATGATTTTTGACTTCTTATTCATGCTGTTCCCGTGTATGTTCGTCAAGCAGAAATAGCAATCCGCGTGATAATCTTTCTGCTCCCACCAGATCATGGGATTAGCAAAAGACATTCGATTTCACTTACCGTTTAACCATTGGGTAAGGCCGGAGTAACAGATTGGGCAACAGGGGTGAGGAACCCAGGATTTGGTCTGAGCTCCGATTTCACATCTGAAGTAATGTTTGTAGGCTATACGTAGCTTTCTGGTCATGCTCTTGCGCTGGTCGAACGTCGCGTACTTGTGAAAAATGAAGAAAAACTGGTCCAGATAATTCACACCACTGTGCCTATTCATCTTTCGGTTACTGAATCACCATATGCCGAACTGCCGAATCGTCTTATACGAAGTCATTTAAATGCATGTTACTACGACTGTTAATTGATAAAATACAGAACCACATTATCGCGAACTATTCTCTAGTCACCTCAGAATCAGACTGATGAACGAACAGGAGAAATTGCACGGGAACTAATTTTATGAAACATGTTGAAACCCGCCTGCATACGTGGCTCGCGGACAAGTTAGAACTCGTCACGGTCTAGTTATAACTTGTCCAGGTGTGCCTGTTTGCTTTTACTGCTGCACACTTACCTTTCCACAGACACACAAAGCAGAGTAACGAGCAATCACACAAGCTTACATCAAACACGGCTCATTGATGAAGCTGCTTATTAACCCATGTATAGGCTTTTAATACTATATGACTTTCAGCTATAACTTTAAATCCAGACGTCCTATAACATATCTGATTGCAAAATCGGGATCAGCGCACCCTACCATGCTCCATAACATCCAGTAGCACATTCATTGTTGCGTAGTGTTACTTTTCCTAGTCAGAGAGGGCAAAGATCACCCCTGCAGGAAGTTTTACACAAAATTTCGTCAGAGGAGAGCCAATAAATTCTGCTTCCACAAATCAACATTCTTGCCTTCTTAGTTCCAGAACTGGGAGCGGGTTAGTGTGTTAAGTTCAGAAAAGCATCTTGTGGACTTTGGTCTGCATTTTCAGGACTGTTATGAGTTAGTAAATGTCAGCTACCATCAGTTTATGCAAACTTTTGGTCAGTATCTTGCCTCTATGGCCAGCCTATGTTGGAAAATAATTGGGTATTACTGCACAGACCTTGAACATCTAAGCATGGCTATTTTGGCCCATTATTGGAAACCGTTAGGAAAGAGTTAGGCGCTGTTTGATGACTAGCCTGCCCTACAGCTTCATGAGTTTTTCTTGTGCGAATTTGCAGCAGCGCGTGTCCTGGAGCATCCCATAGACACCGAGCAGATGATTTTCTAACCTACCAACAGATGCCAGAATGCCATAGCGACTACTGTTGACTGCTCCAACTGTTAGTATTATCGAGAACACAGACAGCACATAAAAAAGTATCCCCACAGCCCAGCATTGCTTCAGTGCAGGGATGTGTCAACACAAGCCAGCTACACGGCGTGAACATTTCGACATGGTTAGTCAGCCACCAAGAGAGTGACATCGACATTTCTGTGTGCGACTGCAAGCGAGCTCAGTGTAAAACTGTAAGACAAGCGCACACCAAACTGCCGTCATTGCCATCATAACATTAAATAATACGCTCTAGATGGGACAAAACAACACCTATCAGGGACCTGATGGAGCAATTACAAACCCCTTAAGCAGATGTGAGACCACTGACCATTCGTAATAAATGCGACTCATTCGGTCATATATAGAAATATCGACCAGCTAGCTTAGAGACAGTCGATGGTTAGAATGGATGGCACCCATATCATTTGCACTCGATTCCCTGATTATTGTATTGTATCATCTTGGGTAAGACTGTTCCTGTATTACTACACTGTGACAATCATACTCTCGCCGCCTGGCGTAATGACAGCAGTTCTGTAACCGTGGGTAACCGATTTCAGAGTCCAGGACTGTAGCTGCCACTGATGGGTCGTCCATAAGTCCACCACCACCGTTACAGCTGAGGGCACGAGCTGCTCTGATACGTCAGCTTCAGTGTAGAGGTAGCCGCTGAGCCGAGGGGACGCCCAGCAGCAGCAACAGCAACACTTTTCTGATGACAGTAAATTAATTTATTCTCTGTTTTCTTTCACATGCTTCTGAAAAGAAGTGAACTATACGTGTGTATTTTACTGTGTAGACTAGTGATTAGAAAATTAACCGTAGTTTTTGTTTTTGCGTAAGTCTTATGAATAACCTTGCGTAGAGCTTCCTAGTGTAAATTTTCCCGTCACCAGAAACTCCGTCACGTCACTATGTTTTAATTTTGTGTTTGTTTAGATCTGTGCATTCTAGTTTGAATATTTCTCTTGTGCAGTAACTTTTCGGTAAACGGGATTTCTAATAACAGGTATCTGTAAATATATCAACTACAGTAGAGAAATTTTTTTCTGTTTAACAGCTTGCGGTCTCAGAGTACAGCGAGAAATATGCACAACAACTTTTAGTGTTACTTTATTCTTCTTTAGTATATTTTTATATACGTTTCAAACTCAGTAGCGCCATTTGAGACCTTATCTGCGTTGGCTACTGTCGACAACCTTCAGCTAATGCTCAAAGTTGCTGCGGTGATGTCTGGGCGCCAGTGACGAGACCTGGTAGGTTCGCTTGACACCGAACGGATGGCGAAAGAGGGAGCAGGCCGTGCGGCTAGATCCCTACGTCTTAGCAATAGGTAAAAGGTGCTACCCAGTCTTGATGATGACTCTGAGCCAGCACGGGATGCCTCTCCTTTTGGGATAGAGGTCAATTTTCCTGCCCAGTCCGGACAATTACAGAGGATGGGTATGCTTGTCATTGGGAACTCCAATGTTAGGCGGGTGATGGAGCCCCTCAGGGAGATAGCAGGCAAGGCGGGAAAAAATTCTAGTGTACATTCGGCATGTTTGCTGGGAGGCCTCATCCGTGATGAGACCCTGCTGGCGGCTATCGAGCGCACTGGGTGCAACCGACTGCATGTAGTGGCACATGTCGGCACGAATGACGTCTGCCTCTTGGGTTCTGAGGCCATCCTCTGCTCCTTTTGGCGGCTGGCTGATTTGGATAAGGCAACTAGCAACGCACTATGGGTGCTGGCTATTTGTAGCATCGTACCCACGGTTGACTGTAGTCCTATGGTTTGGAGCAGAGTGGAAGGTTTAAACCCTAGGCTCAGATGACTTTGCGACGGTATCGGACGCGAATTTCTCGACCTCCGCTATCGGGTGCAGAATTGTAGGGTTTCCCTTAATAGGTCACGCGTGCACTAAACGCAGTAAGTGGGTAATAGGATAGCGGAGTACGTGTGGCGTGCACATGGGGTATTTTTAGTTAGAGAACCCCTCCCTAGTGATGAAAGACTAGAGAATCTTGATCCCCTCAGAATTAGATCAAATTACTGCAAAATAGAACATTTAGCTTAACAAAACTTGTATATAATACAAAGAAAAACTGAATAAACAATCGGAGATAGAAAAGATTAATATGGTTTTAGTAAACTGCAGGAGCATCCAAAGAAAGGTCCCAGAATTAGTACCGCTTACTGAAGGTTATAATGCACAGATGGTATTGGGAACAGAAAGCTGGTTGAAACCAGACGTCAATGACAACGAAATCCTAAGTTCGGATTGGAACGTTTTTCGTAGGGATAGGTTAGTCGCCCATGCTGGCGGCGTGTTTATTGCTGTAAAAATTTCGATAAAATCTAGCGAGCTTATCACGGATTCCGAATGTGAATTAATCTGGGTGAAACTGAGTATCAAAGAACGGTCAAAAATGGAGATCGAATGCTTTTATAGATCACCTGGCTCAAGATCTGCAGTTATAGAGCGCTTGAGATCGAACTTGCAGAATGTGAACAACTGGTAGATGAACCAGAGAGAGACAAACGTTGTGCCGCTACAGTTCACGAATAGTGTAAAAAGAAAATGGAAAGCAACTAACTGCTGCGCCTTCGCAGAACAACAGCGTGACTATTCGTCCAGGGACTACCCTACCGTCATTGAAACCAGACTGGAAAACTAGTCAGGTCATACACCGGACGAATGTGTACTATGTGGCAACAAAACCTGTGGAATGATGTTTCAGCGAATTTGGGAAGCTGGCCGGACTATTCTGTTCGGCCAAATGTTCCTGTTAGGTCGAATACATACCTAAGTTCAAGGAGATAATAAAACAATTTGATCCATGGCCCCACCAGCTTTACCCTGGCCGAAGCGATGCTGGAAAGGCTAATAGTTATGCCAATTTATGTTGTGGCGAAACTACCCCATTCTTGCAGAAGAAGATCTGAGGAACTGAATTAGTAGTGGCTTTGAGAAAAATAAAAAGAAACGAAGGTGTGTGGAACGCACAACACTGTAGAACTTCCAAGAAACGAACCATTAAAAAGGAAGATTTAGTGTTGGTGAGAAATCACCACTGTCAGACCTCACTGAGGCAAGGATTTCTAAGTTCTATCTACTGTTCGATGGTCGTCCCCATGTACTTTAAAAGGTGCTAAGCGATCGTTCATACTTAGTCTTTTACCCGGATAGCAGTACATATAAAAGCATTAAGACTATTAGCCAATAGTAAAGTGTTTGTCGGCTAGAAGCTTTACTCTTTAGAGTGAAGTCCTGTTGTCATTTTTCAGTGGGGTGTCTTTAGGTTCATATTGTTAAGTGAAATGAAATGAAAGAGTAAGAGAGAGTCTTAAGTTTGTACTTCGAAGAATGTGCCTATGTAGGCATCGTGTACTTTTCATTGTCAACTAAACAGATCCATGTCTTTGAGTAAGGAAGTGTCCGGCACTGGATGTTAAGAGAGAGGAATAGCGAGGACTATCTCTGCAGTAGGAATACAGTGACTCTGTTCAGAAAGCGTAGAGGGACGGAAGAGTGATCATATGTGTTGCAGTGGGTACAGAGAGCACAAAGGTGGCAGGAGTGCCTTGAATAGAGCCTGGTGTGTGTATCTGATACAGCTGATCACCTCCACCACTGATACGTACCATAGACTTGTAGGTCAATCTTCATTCCTGATATTTCCACGACTTAGTAAACAGTCCCATTGTCCAAAATCCCAGCTGTCGATGGCATACCCATTAACGCTCGCTCCCAGACTAGATTAATCACCTGCGTCAAACAGCCAATAAGTGAAATGAGTTTATTGTAAATTTTTTTGTTACGAAAAAATTGGATACGCTCGAGGACGAGGACAAGCGATAAAAGTAAACTGAAATGGAAAAGAGTAAGCAATCAGATACAATAACTTAAACGTCTTCATGAGAAAGTGGATAAACGCACTAGTAAAATGTTAATTGAGAGAAGCAAATAAAAGATGGGTTTAATCACAGGAGAGCATGATACTTTGCTGTGTCAGAACAGTAGGTAAAAATTTGGAAATGGGATACATATTTAATGAACATGAGTGATAACACTGAAAGCACAGAACACAGATACCAGATGCGATCACTTTTTCGGCCAACAAATCATGGGGATTGTAGAAGGAAATACAAATGGGTGAAACGATAGATAAGAGCGTTCTTATGATCCATAAACACCTTATCCACATTGGAAAATATCAAATATTTCAGAGTAAATTTCACCCTGAATAACGGTAATCAGAATGTCTTCAGAATAACTGTTACCACTGAGAAGAGAACATGGAATTGTACGGGTGTCAGAAGTATTAATAAGTCATAGCGGAAAGAAACTTGTATTGCGTATAATCACAGCCCACTGTGCTGAGATAGGATACGAAGGCGAGAACCACTCATTATCTGAGCAGTGAAGGAGAAGATTAGTACACCAAAAAGAAAAATATAGCTGTAATTAAGTGTAATATCATTGCAAGTGTCAAATACCTGTAAAACTACGATGAATTAGCATGTAAACGCATTTGAGGCCTCGGCATGGTTGTTCTGAAACGAAACCATCACAGCTGTGTGTCACAGGAGTCCGTTTCTGAGACACCCTCCGTCAATAAAAATCGTCTGTCGGTCTGAGGCAGCGACAACCTCGGGTTAGATGAGACATCAGCTAGTAGCGAGCATATGCCTGCTAGGCACCAGGGAAAGAGCGGCCTATACGCTGACACACGGAACGGATGTGTTTCGGTGGTCTCGGAAGTGATGGCAGCCCTCCTTCGGAACAAGTTGCTGTCAGTCATCTATTTATCAGACGAGCATTCTTCGCCCATGGCTAGAAGGTCGGTGACCACCGCCTATTCCCAGTTCCAGTGCCGAGCTGCTCCGAATACCTGTAGAGGGCATCATCGCCACCGCCCAGAGCTCATAGTTCACCAATTCACGACGGCCAAGTCCACCATGCAATTGCGTGGTTTGAGTAAAAGTGGTCCAAGTTAGAAAGTGAAGGGGAGGATAAAGCACTCCGACTCAGTGAATAAACGAACGCAGTCAGACAGGTGTAGTCAGACTCAGGAGCACGAAAAGTTGCCAGAGTTCCGTAAGTGTCAGTATTAAAACCAGTGTAGTTTCAGTGTTTATAATGAGGATCCCTCTTGGAACAAGTGTGCTAAAAGGAATCCGCTGAACTTCGGTTTGCACAGTAAATCAGTCAAATCTAAAGGCTGTAAATTCAAATATATTCCTAGGAATTACAGCTACGTACTACTTAAATTGGAAAAAAACACATAGAAAATGTTGCGTAAGACGAACCAAAGACTGTGATTTAGTGGAAGAACACTTAGAAGAAGCAACAGATCTACTAAAGAGATTGCCTACACTACGCTTGTCCGTCCTCTTTTGGAGGAATGCTGCGCGGTGTGGGATCCTTACCACATAGGATTTACGGAGTACATTGAGAAAGTTCTAAGAAGAGCAGCACGTTCTGTATTATAGAGAAATAGGGGTGAGAATGCCACGGACTAACACAGGATTTGGGGTGGACATCATTAAAACAAAAGCGTTTCTCGTTGCGGCGGAAACTTCTTACGAAATTTTAATCACTGACTTTCTCCTTCGAATGCGAAAATACTATTGTTGACGTCGACCTACATAGGGAGAAACCATCTTCGTAATAAAATAAGGGAAATCAGAGCTCGCACGGAAAGATAGAGGTGTTCGTTTTTTCGCGCTCTGTTCGACAGTGGAATAATAGAGCATTATTGTGAAGGTGGTTCGATGAACCCTCTGACAGGCGCGTAAGTGTGATTTGTAGAGTATCCATGTAGGAGTATTAGTAGAAGCAGAAGTAGAAGCTGTACTTAAGGAATACAATAACCCAGCAAATTGCGAATTCATTAAAACTACGCAGAATGTTTAAAGTTCCCATAAACAGAAAATGCGTTAAAAGAAAATTTCTACTGAGTTCTCTTAAAATTGCAAGAGACACCATTGGAACTTAGTTCCCAACCTATATTAGAATTAAGTTTACTTGTTGTATAGCGTGAATTGTAGGGAAGTAATCCCTCATTACCATTGGTTATAAATTGTGTAAAGAATATTTGATTTTCACTGTCTCATATCGGTACCAATGACGTATGTCGCTTTGGATCGGAGGAGATTGTCTCTGGTTTTAAGCGGCTAGCGGAAGTAGTAAAGACCGCCATTTTCTCTTGCGAGATTAAGGCGGAGCTCACCATCTGCAGCATCGTCGACGGAACCGACTTTGGTCCTTTGTTGCACAGCCGAGTGGAGGGTCTGACTCAGAGGCTCAGGCGGTTCTGTGACCGTGTAGGCTGCAGATTCCTTGACTTGCGTCATCGGGTGGTGGGTTTCCGGGTTCCGCTTATTAGGTCAGGAGTCTACTACACACAGGAAGAGGCTACACGGGTAGCGGGGGTAGTGTGGAAAGGATTGGGCGTTTTTTCAAGTTAGAGGGCCTCAGGGAACCACAGAAAGGGCGTCAGTCTAAAAGAGGGCACGTAAAACGCAGAACGTTAGTTGTAGAAACGATCGGTAGATATAGTTGCTGAACAGTTCAAAGAAAACTTGAGTCTCATTTCAAACAGGTACCCCACTCATATAATTAAGGTCGGTGGTGACTTTAATCTACCCTCAATATGCTGGAAAAATTACACATTTAAAGCCGGCGGCATTTATAAAACGGTATCCGAAATTGTACTGAATGCTTTCTCAGAAAATTATTTTGAACAATTAGTTTATGAGCCCACTCGGAGCGTATGGTTGCGAATGCATACCTGACCTCTTAGCAACAAATTATCCTGGACAAATAGTGAGTATCGTGACGAATACAGGGATTAGCGACCACGAGGCAGTAGCTGCTAGGCTGAATACCGTAATTCCTACAACCATCACAAAGAAACTCATAGTATATCTATTTAAAAAAAGCTCATAAAAGTGCTCTTAACGCCTTTTTTAGAAACAGGCTGCACTCCTTCCGATCTGATCATGTAAGCGTAGAAAAGTTGTGGAATGATTTCAAAGAAATAATATCGATAGCAATTGAGAGATATATACCACATCAATTAATAAGTGATGGTACTTATCCCCCATGGTACACAAAACGGGTCAGATCGCTGTTGCAGAAGCAGCGAAAAATGCATGCTAAATTTAAAAGAAGGCAAAATCCCCAAGACTGGCAAAGGTTTGCAGAAGTTCGAAAGATAGAGCGTACTTCAATGCGAGATGCTTTTAATAATTTCCATAACGAAACTTTGTCTCGAAATGTGGTAGAAAACCCAAAGATTCTGGTCATACATAAAGCTCACCAGTGGCAAGACGAAATCAGTACCTTCACTGCGCGATAACAACGGTGAAGTCACTGATGACAATGCCACTAAAGCAGAGTTATTAAACACGATTTTCAGAAACTCCCTCACCAAAGAAGACGAAGTAAATATTCCTGGATTCCAATCAAGAACAACAGCCAAGATGAGAAACATAGAAATAGATATCCTCGTAGTAACGAAGCCGCTTAAATCACTTAATAAAGGCAAGGCTTCCGGTCCAGATGGTATACCAGTCAGGTTCCTCTGAGAGTGTACTGATACAATAGCTACGTATTTAGCAATTATATACAATCGCTCATTCACAGAAAGATTCGTACCTAAAGACTAGAAAATTGATCAAGTTGCACCAATACCTAAGAAGGGAAGTAGGAGTAATCCGTTGAATTACAGGCCCATATCACTAACGTCGATTTGCAGTAGGGTTTTGGAACATATACTGTATTCGAAAATTATGAAGTACCTCAAAGAAAACGATTTATTGAAACATAGCACGGATTCAGAAAATTACGTTCTTGCTAAACACGACCAACTCATGAAGTAATGAGTGCTATCGATAGGGGATGTAAAATTGACTCCATATTTTTAGATTTTCAGAAGGCTTTCCTCACAAGCATCTTCTAACCAAACTGCCTGTCTATGGAATATCGCCTCAGTTGTGTGACTGGATCCGTGAGTTCCTGTCAGAAAGGTCACAGTTCGTTGCTCCCCAAGGAAGTGTTATAGGCCCTCTATTGTTCCTGATCTATATTAACGACATAGGAGACAACCTCAGTAGCCGTATTAGATTGTTTGCAGATAATGCTGTCATTTACCGTCTTGTAAGGTCATCTGATGACCAAAACGAATTGCAAAATGATTTAGGTAAAATATCTGCATGGTGCGAAAAGTGGCAATTGACCTTGAATAAAGAAAAATGTGAAGTTATTCACATGAGCACTAAAAGAAATCCGCTAAATTTCAATTACGCGATAAGTCACACAAATCTGAAGACTGTAAATTCAACTAAATGCTTAGGGATTACAATTACAATTACCCTAAATTGGAACGTTCACATAGATAATGATGTGGGTAGAGCCAACCAATGACTGCGATTTATTGACAGAACACTTAAACGGTGCAACAGGTCTACTAAAGAGACTGCTTACGCCAGGCTTGTCCGCTCTATTCTCGAGTGTTGCTGTGCAGTGTGGGATCCGCATCAGGTGGGACTGACGGATGACATCGCAAAAGTACAAAGAAGGGCAGTTCGTTTTGTATTATCGCGAAGTAGGGGACATGATACGTGCATTGGAGTGGCATTCACTAAAACAAAGGCGTTTTTCGTTGCGACGGAATCTTCTCATGAAATTTCAATCACCAGTTTTCTCCTCCGATTGCGAAAACATTCTGTTGGCACCCACCTGCATAGGGAGAAATGATCATCACGATAAAATAAGAGAAATCAGGGCTCGCACAGAAAAAATTAAGTGCTGGTTTTTCCTGCTCGCCATTCGAGAGTGGAACAGTAGAAAGACAGCTTGAAGGTGGTTCATTGAACCTTCTGCCAGGTACTTTACTGTGGATAGCAGAGTAATCACGTAGATGTAGATGTCTTTGTAATTTTTCATTCGTGAATGTACAGTTGTAATTTTTCTTCCTGTTGTTTTTGTAAATATTAATATGTGGATTGATTATAGAGGGATTTTGATATCGAGAGAGAACAGCTGTTATCCAAATCGGTTCCATGGATGGGGCAGCTCTGCCCCACAGTCCTTTTGGGCAAATGCAGCACGTGGTGTGACCACAAAGACTGCCCTTCCCAGTGACAGAATCAAATAGAAAGGGTACTAAAATTAATTTCAGTAATGTAATTACCGATTTATATTGCTGGGCGAGATAACCAGTCGATTATTACCAAACGTGGACCAATCACTTGATTTACTCAAAAGTTCCATAGTTAAATCATTCTATTTGACAATAAAGTTCATTTTCTCTGGCCTTCAAACCACAACGGCCTCAGGCTTTCAGGGCACACTATCGGGCAGGAGGCAAGGGGGGGGGGGGGCTACGAGTTTTCCTGCTCACCAATCAGTTAACATTAAAATCCTTCGAGAAGGCCAGTTGCAGTAGTTTCTTTCCTTTATTGTAAATCCCTTTAACACAAAGGGGGCTGGCAGCGGCTTACAGACGCCGCTCTTCGGCCTTAGGATAACAGATATCGTACAGGAAGATATAAAAAAAGAAAGACATGAATGTTAAAAACAGTTGGTACACATAAGAATGTGATGGAGGCTTTCGGTGGAAGGCATATGACACATAAGCAAGGTCGACAGAGCACACAAACGAAGGAGCACACCGGAGATAACGCTGACGCACAGTAACGACGAAAAACACTGTTGCACGAAACAATGGCGACGATCTTCGGCGTTGAGAACACTGAACACGGCTACCACTGGGGGGAGGGGACAGGCATGAGGGGAAGGAGGAGGGAAGAAGCCAATGGGAGAAAGGGAGGGTGAGGTGAGGGGAGAGGGTAGGGTTGGATGTGGAAGCTCAGGGAGGGAGGCGGGGGAGGTAGTGGGAAACTGGGAGAGAGGAGGGGGAGGGAGAAAAGAAGGCGAGGAAGGAGACAGGGAGCCCTGAAGGAAAAGGGGGAAGGAAGAGAAGGGGAGGATTGGATCTGATAGGAGGGGTATATGGAGGGAACAAGGACATCAGCAGGAAGGGGGAGTTGGCAGAAGCCACCTTGGGCAAGGGTGTGGAGAGTGAAGATGGAGAGCAGATGGGAGACAAGAGGCAGGCACAGCAGCAGGGTGAGGTGGGAGAGGATGGGAGAGACTAGTGGGTGGGGAGGGTCAAGCTTGCAGAAGGTGTAAAGGATCCGTATCTGTTTGAGGAAAAGGAGGAGGTGTGGGAAAGAAATCAAGTCATAAAGGATCCATGTGGGGATGGGAGACGGATATGATAGGCGAGACAGAGTGCATGGCATTCAAGGATTGGAAGGGACTTGTAATATGTGAGAGGGGTGGATATCCAGATGGGGTGGGCATAACAAAGGATAGGGCGGGTGAGGGACTTATAAGTGTGGAGGATAGTGAAGGGGTCCAAACCCCACATTTGGCCAGAGAAGAGTTTGAGGAGGTGGAGACGGGTTCGTGCCTTGGCTTAAACTGTCCAGAGATGGGGGGTTCAGGAAAGGCGGCAGTCGAGGGTGACGCCAAGATACTTGAGGGTGGGGATGAGGCCAGTGGGAAAGATGGAGATGGTTATGTAAAAATCCAGGAGACAGGAGGAAGGGGTGGTGTTGCCTATGATGATTGCCTGGGTTTTGGAAGGATTGACCTTGAGCAACCACTGGTTGCAGCAAGCGCTGAACACATCAAGATGGGATTGGAGAAGACAATGGGAGAGTTGAAGGGTAGGACAAGGACAAGTAAGGCAGTGTGATTGGCATGTTGAAGGAGATGGATGGGGGTTGGGCAATGGCATGTCCCCATATAGAGAAGGTAGAGAAGGGGGGAGAGGACGGAACGTTGGGGTACACCGGTGGAGGGGCATAAATTATAGGAATTGATGTTGTGGATAGTAACATAGAAAGGGCGATGAGAGAGGAAGGAGGCGATCAGAAGGATGTAACTGATTCGAAGCGTGAAGGTTTGGAGCTTGAAGAGGAGACTGGAATGCCATCCATCTTCGTAAGCACGTTCGGGGTCGAGAGAGAGGGAGATGGCAGAGAGAAGGGAATTGAGTTGAACATAGAGGAGGTGAGTGAGATGAAGGAGAAGGTCATCAGCAGAGAAGGAGGGTCGGAAGCCACCTTGGGTGAGGGGGAGGAGGCGGTGCTGAAGGAGGTGCTGGTGGATTCGGCAGGTGAGGATGGACTCCAAGACCTTGCTGAAGACGAAGGTGAGGCTGATAGGACAGTAGGAGGAGATGTCAGAGGGTAGTTTGGCAGGCTTGGGGAACATCAGGATCTTGGAAGATTTTCACCGGTTGGGGTAGTAGCTGGTGGACAGGACCACACTATAGAGTGTGGCTGGGACAGTGAGGAAGGAAAAGGGAGATTCATGGTGTTGGCGGTAGGTGACATTATCATGACTGGGAGCGGTGTTGCATTTTGTGCGAAGTGTGGTGACGTCTTGAATGGTGATGGGGTTGTTGAGATCTGTCTATGGAATGTTGTCCAAGTACTGGAAGCTAGGAGTGAGTGGAGGGGCAGAGGTGTCAGCCTGGTCACGGACATCAGTGAAGAGGCGGTAATTGAATAGAGGATCATTGGAGATTGTTAGGATATTGGGAAGGTAGGAAGCAAAATGATTGGCCTTACTGAGGTTGTCAGGAAAGGGTTGGTCATTATGAAGGAGGGGATACTGTGGAGATAGTTCAGTTCCAGTAAGGTGGTGGAAGGCTGACCAGTACTTAGACAAGTTTATAGGTAGGGTAGCATTTAGGCAGGTGCAGGTCTGGCGCCAGTCCCCTCGTTTTTTGGCCACTAGCAAATTCCAAATGTGTCTCTGAAGTTGCCGGTAGCACTGGGGTGTGCCCGGTCTTATGTGTGGAGGAAAGAATGGTAGAGACGATGGGATTCTCGCAGGAGGAGGACAGCCTGTGGAGGTAAGGTGGGACAGTGCAGATAAATGGTGGTAGTAGGAACATGAGCCTCAATGGCATCAGACAAGGTCTGGTGGATGGTGGCAGCATGGGTGATGTCATTGGGATGGTGGTAGGCGAGTGGGTGGCTTCCAACCTGGGTATTGAGAGTGTCCCAGTAGGCATTCCAGTCGGCATCTGAGTAGTTACGGACATATTTTGAATTTTGGGGGAGGGTTGCTGCTGGGAGCGAGACGAGGGTTACGTCAATCTGACACGGTAAGGAGGACAGGGAGATGGTCAATACCGATGGGTCTAAGATGTGCACCATAATGTGTACAAGGAGGTTGGGTGAGGCTAGGACTACATCAGGAGTGGTATTGGATTCAGGGTGGGTGTATTGCAGAATGGGGAGGATATTATCTTGCAATGAGGTGAGGAACCGATACCATCACCGGAGCTGGGTGGCGGAATGACTATGGATGTTGAGGTAGGCGGCAAAAATGTAGGAGGAGAAGGTACAGTCAATGTGGGAAAGGAAGTCAATCGGGTTGGGGGCAACAGGACAGACATAAATGATGGTCCAGGTAATGGTAAGGCCAGGGAAAAAGAGGCTAAGGATGAGTTGTTAAGTGGAGTTAGGAAGGAGGGATTTGAGCCAAACAGGGATCTGGCGAAGGTGGGCAATGGGGATGCTGCCACGCACTATCGGGTGGGGATTATCAGAGCAGTGTTGGAGGTAGGGTGATGTGCTGGTGAGATATGTGGGTTGGAGAAAGGTTTCACTAAGGAGGAAGGCATCCACACAGTGGGTTAGGAGGGTGTGCGTGAGGACGTTTTTGTTAGTGGAGAGGGAGCAGATGTTGTTAAACAAGATACAGTGCTGTTGCGCCATGGTTGGGTTTAGATGAGGCTGTCAAGATGGGAGAAGGTTAAGTGGGCCTAATTATGGGATTAGGTGGCGAAGGTATTGAGATGGAAGATGGAACAGATGGCGAGGGAGATCTGTTGT
The DNA here is from genome assembly GCF_023864275.1 of Schistocerca cancellata. Taxonomy (NCBI): domain Eukaryota; kingdom Metazoa; phylum Arthropoda; class Insecta; order Orthoptera; family Acrididae; genus Schistocerca; species Schistocerca cancellata. The sequence continues at coordinate 197,085,013 of NC_064628.1, forward strand.
AGGGTCTGGGGCGTTGAAAGGGATGGAAATTCTGGAGTACAATAGTCACAAAACAAATGATGTCCTTGGCTTTAGGGGGGAGGGGGGCGAAGGGAGTTTCTGGGAGTGGTGGGGCCTTCTAGAGGGCAGACGGGGACGGTGAGTTCAGGAGTGGGAGGAGGGGTCAGGCCTTGCATTTCTGGGACTAAATGGGGTGGGGAAGGTTACAGGTGTTGCAGGAAGGGGGGACTGCATGCTGGGACACTGCCGGAGGATGTGTGCTTGCTTGCAGTGGGGGCAAACAGGGACCTCATGGCACTCTGGTGTATGATGTGCGCTGTGCTGCAGACACCTCTGGCAGTGAACGGATTGGGGAGGGGAATGGGAAGGGTCGACTTTGTAATGCTTATGGAACAACAGGGCGCCTTCCTTATACAGAAGGTCAGTGGAGGGGGCATGATCTGATAATACCCTCATGAGATGAGTGGGACGAGTGGGGTTGTGAATGCTGCGGACAGCACGGACCTCGAGGTATGGATGCACCTGGAGTTCCAACAATACCTTCTCCTCAATGATCATCAGGTTAAGCCAAGTGATCATGGCGGTGAGGATCAGCAGACAGTGTGGGGATTGAGGTTGGTGAGAGGTAGAGGAGGAAGGAGCAGCGGTGAGGGAGGTGTTAGGCCCAAAGCGAGTGATGGGGATCTTGGCGAGGATGTCAGTGTGGAGGGTTGGACTAGGAGAAGAGATGAGGATGGAGTCCCTACATGGATTGAGGAGGGAGATAGGGACTCCTGGGCAATACTTCCAGAGAAGTGAAATTCCGGGCTTCCAGGAAGGATGGGTCAGGATTAGCAAGGATGTAACTGTAGGTGGAGGGAGAGGGGAAGTCTGAGGAAAGGGTAGGATTGGAGGTGGCCGTAGGTGTGACATCCATGGCGTCGAAGAGGGGTGTGGAGGAGGGGGGTCTGAGTTTTTTTGGGAGTGGAGGAGGCACAGGAGGTGCTGGGGTGCTTTATGAATGCAGAGGCATGGGAGGGACAGGGGTCACTGGGATGTGGCAGGAGGTGGCAGGTCCCGGTGATGGCGTCGGTGCTGGAGCAGGGGTGGTGTGGACTGTGGCCCTCCAGGCGAGTACCCGCGTGGTGGTCACTGGAGCTGACATTGAAGGGGGGGAGAGAGGAAGGGATCAGGAGTGGGCTTGGGAGCATGCTGAGACGAAGTAGGGGAGGGAGTGGAGAAGGGCAAAATAGTGGCAGTGGTGAGGAGAGGGAGGATAGACTGGGGATGGGGAGACTGAGGCACACCACGTTATGGTGGTGGCAGCTGCAGACAGATAAGTATAAACAATGGCTGTGGTGGTGGTAGTGGTGGTAGGGGTGGTCATGGGGAATGAAGAGATCAGACAGGTGAAGTAACAGTTACCAAACATCTTTGTACGTTACTGACAGTACAGATAGCCTTCTGCTGCGGAGCAGTGTGTCAGCAGTGCGCAAGTAGCAGCAAGTGACTCATTTAGCGTTCATTTAAGTGTAGTAGTCAAATTGAAAATTTGTTTGAGAGTTCTTAGCGCACTTGTTTAGTTAAATCCGTCAAATCATTGTGTAGTTTCGTAATTAGCAGTGACCGATTTGGATTTTAATATCTGTGACGTGTTAAGTCGCGTAGTCATCTGTCATTTGTTTATTTTTTCCAAATAGTCTTTGTATGTTACTGACAGTACAGTTAGCCTTCTGCCGCCGAGCAGTGTGTCAGCAGTGTTCAAGTAGCAGCATTACTGCATTTACTAGGCAGTCTTGTATTTTAATAACCGCATAAATTTTGTGTCAAATTGTTTGTGCTCTTTGCAGAGTACTTCAGACGTTCCTTGCACAACAGTATTTAGCCTGGATAGGCACTGCGACTGCTGTGTTCGGATGTGGGCTGAGTTGGCATCCCTTCACTCCCAGCTTCAGGCAGTGTTGGCTTCAGTCACACAGCTTGATGCTGTTGCCATTGGGAATCACTGTGGGGGTCTGGAAGGGGGTTTCTCAGGGACAGCCAGCTCGCCCCACACATCCCCCAATCAGACTGCGGCTGTGGCTGCCTGGGATACTGCCCACATTGAGGCTGACCCCTCACCCGTGGTAGAGTTGGAGGTCATCTCAAGGTGTGAGAGGGGGTGAAAGACATTCTGGGGGGCTGAACGGAAGGGCTCTCCAGTTTGTCTGATGAACCGGTTTCAGGCTCTGTCTCTGGCTGATACTGATCTTCAGCCAGACGTGGCTGCTTGTCCTGTTCCAGAGGTTGCCCAAAGTCTGCAACATCCAGGTGGTCACAGAGGAAGGGCTTACTGGTAGTTGGGAGCTCCAATGTAAGACGTGTAATGGGGCCCATTAGGGATATGGCTGCAAGGGAGGGGAAGAAAACCAATGTGCACTCTGTGTGCATACCGGGGGAGTCATTCCAGATGTGGAAAGGGTCCTTCCGGATGCCATAAAGGGTACAGGGTGCACCCATATGTGGGTGGTCACTCATGTCGGCACCAATGATGTGTGTCGCTATGGATCGGAGGAAATCCTTTCTGGCTTCCGGCGGCTATCTGATTTGGTGAAGACTGCCAGTCTCGCTAGCGGGATGAAAGCAGAGCTCACCAACTGCAGCATCATCGACAGGACTGACTGCGGACCTTTGGTACAGAGCCAAGTTTAGTGTCTGATTCAGAGACTGAGACGGTTCTGCGACCGTGTGGGCTGCAGATTCCTCGACTTGCGCCATAGGGTGGTGGGGTTTCGGGTTCTGCTGGATAGGTCAGGAGTCCACTACACACAGCAGGCTGCTACGCTGGTAGCAGGGGTTGTGTGGCGTGGACTGGGCGGTTTTTTTAGGTTAGATGGCCTCGGGCAAGTACAGAAAGGGCAACAGCCTCAAAAGGTGCGGGGCAAAGTGAGGACATGCGGGGACCAAGCAGCCATCGGTATTGTAATTGTAAACTGTCAAAGCTGTGTTGGTAAAATACCAAAACTTCAAGCGCTGATAGAAAGCACCATAGCTGAAATCGTTATAGGTACAGAAAGCTGGCTGAAGTCAGAGATAAATTCTGCCGAAATTTTTACAAAGGCACAGACGGTATTTAGAAAGGATAGATTGCATGCAACCGGTGGTGGCGTGTTTGTCGCTGTTAGTAGTAGTTTATCCTGTAGTGAAATAGAAGTGGTTAGTTCCTGTGAATTATTATAGGTTGAGGCTATATTCAACAACCGAGCTAGGTTAATAATTGGCCGCTTTTACCGACCTCCCGACTCAGCAGCATTAGTGGCAGAACAACTGAGAGAAAATCTGGAATACATTCCACATAAATTTCCTCAGCATGTTATAGTCTTAGGTGGAGATTTCAATTTACCAAATATAGACTGGGACACTCAGATGTTTATGACGGGTGGTAGAGCCAGAGCATCGAGTGACATTATACTAAGTGCACAATCCGAAAATTACCTTAAGCAATTAAACAGAGAACTGACTCGTGGAGATAACATCTTGCACCTACTGATAACAAACCGACCCGATCTTTTCGACTCTGTAAGCGCAGAACAGGGAATCAGTCATCGTAAGGCCGTTGCAGCATCCCTGAATATGGAAGTAAATAGGAATATAAAAAAAAGGGAGGAAGGTTTATCTGTCTAGCAAGAGGAATAGGAGGCAGATTTCAGACTAACTAATAGATCAAAACAAAATTATCTGTTCCGGCACTAACAATGGTGAGAGTTTATGGAAAAAGTTCAACGCGATCGTAAAATGCGTTTTAGACAGGTACGTCCCAAGTAAAACTCTGAGGGACGGGAAAAACCCACCGTGGTTCAACAACAACGTTAAGAAACTACTGCGAAAGCAAAGAGAGCTTCACTGCAAATTTAAACGCAGCCAAAACCTCTCAGAGAAACAGAAGCTAAACGATTTCAAAGTTAGCGTAAGGAGGGCTATGCGTGAAGCGTTCAGTGAATTCGAAAGTAAAATTCTATGTACCGACTTGACAGGAAATCCTAGGAAGTTCTGGTCTTACGTTAAATCAGTAAGTGGATCGAAAGAGCGTATCCAGACACTCTGCGATGATAATGGCATTGAAACAGAGGATGACACGCGTAAAGTAGAAATACTAAACACCTTTTTCCAAAGCTGTTTCACAGAGGAAGACGGCACTGCAGTTCCTCCTCTAAATCCTCGCAGGAACGAAAAAATGGTTGACATCGAAATAAGTGTCCAAGGAATTGAAAAGCAACTGAAATCACTCAACAGAGGAAAGTCCACTGGACCTGACGGGATACCAATTCGATTCTACACAGAGTACGCAAAAGAACTTGCTCCCCTTCTAACAACCGTGTACCGCAAGTCTCTAGAGGAAAGAGCGACTCCATCGCTTCTGTCATCAGCAGATGTTGCATAGTTTCCTCCAGAAGACACTGAGGACAAGGGAAGTGAGCGCTTCCAAATAGGGTGGTCATTTTGTGATATTGTACTAACTGCGAGCAGATGGCTTCCGACAAACATATAAGGAAACATACATTGCTGTCAATTAATATCGCAACACTATGAAGGTGGCATGCAGCAAGCGTCAGTTTGTCAACAACTGTACTACGTACTTCGATAAGTAAATAATGGGCATTTCAGTATGACACAAGGTAAGTAGGTATTGTGCCGTCTGTATAAAGGAATAGATTCAGGAATCACATTTGAATGTTATTTGTTTGTGATAAGATCGTGCAATAAGGATATAAGTCTACCAGCACGTTTCAGAATTCGGCATCTCTAGGATTGTGGCCCATCGACACTGTGGTTCATAAGTTCTTGTTATTGCTGTCCGCGTGGGTCGGGATTACATGACTGTCATACCATCATTCAATCTAAGGGTTCGGAACGGCCGTACTCAGCGCTATGCGGGATCCCGAAAACTCGCGTGACTAGCGCCAGTAACCAGAGCTATATTGTTCCCCTGGGTGTATAGAATCGTGCAGCCACACATGTAGGGGGGGGGGGGGAGGAGCTGGGCTGAGGTATTCCTGTTTTTAAGCTGAGTATCAGCAGAAGGAAATTCATAGAAACGAATGATTATAATCTGCAGCTACTGAAGTACACTGTCGAATAATTTAGTATTTAGTTACCGTACGATCAGTTTCACAAAATGGCAACGGCCACATGCTACATATAAGAAGGCAAAGTGACCATTAAGTCTTAAATTCAAAAATAAGGAATAAAAAACTGTTTTAACAAAGAAATAAATCTATTTTCTTGGGAAACATGATTCGAATTACACTTTCAACAAATAAGCACTAAATTTGGTGCTCTTCTGGTACTGAATATGAAAATTTTCTTCGCAGTACATGCACTCTCTGTCTTCATCATTTCTGTCAAAAACAGCTCGTCTAGAGTAGGGTTCCCTGCTCTTCGCACTCTTCTTTACACTGCTTTTCTTCTCTTCGACTGTTTTCCATTTTTCCTTGGTTTTATTTTCTTTTTTTTCTCTCTCTTTCTTTATTTGCCGCTAATGGGTGCTGTAAGCATCACCACGGAGCCATTCTTTCGGCCGCTGCTTTTACATTTTCTCCTACACAAATGGGTCACTTTGACCTGTTTGCCACCTCTATACAAAATCCCTGTACCCACTGATAGCGTAACCGAATTTTCAATAACTAAAGTTGAAACGTCCCCTTTGAACAATTATACATGACTGTGCTTAACCTGACAGACTGTGCTTAACCTGACACACAATATTTTTAGCGCAACGCAATCTGACTTCCAATAATCCCTACAAAAGAATGGCCCTGACTAACATTAACCTATACCTTTCACAAATCACTTAGCTCACAAAAATCTTCGTTACTGGAACTACTGCAATACAGCGAGCGCTACTACTGCCAGCTAAATAAAAGATTCAAACTACGGAAGGCACTAACTACTGATAGGCATAGTTAGCAAATGAAAGATTTTAATAGAGAACAAACAATGTATTTACCTTAATATAATCAAAAGTCATAATATATGTAATTTCAAAACTCCGCCATTTCCTTCCACACATCCACCACTGCTGGCGGCTCACCTCTAACTGCGCAACTCTACGCACTGTTCACATCCAGCTGCCGCTGCGCACCACTACAATGGCAGACAACAATGCAAACTAGCCACAGACTGCACACAGCACAGCCAGTGATTTTCGTACAGAGCGCTACGTAGCATTACCAATATAAAAATCTAAACAGCCTACTTACATAGGCCCCATGCTCCCCACAAAAAATTTTACAAATTGTTTTGGCCAGTGGCCAATAATGATTTGATAAAATTTTTCATAAATACAATAACAAAGAAATCAAATGCACGCACTTATTGATACAATGTTAGTCAAAAGCTAAAATTTTCTCACAGTCCATAAAGACAGTCCTGATCATTTATCATAAGAGTAAACCTGCAGTTTGTTTTCTCAAAGTCTGAGCAGTAAAAGACAATCCACACGGAAGTAGTGGATTTCCATGCAGTCGTGAAGAAGTAGTGTTGTCGTTCCAATGGAAAGACTGTGCTGACTCTTGACATGCAGACAGGTAATGGGCCACAACAGAGCAGACCCACAGCAGAGTCATTCGACGTTTTGAAGAAGATTGGTAGGTAGGTCATCACAGAGCAGACCCACTGTAGTCCTGGTAGAGATTACGGTATTGGTGGGCCACCAGAGGTGTAGACCCACTGCATTCCTTGTAGAAATAATGGTATTGGTGAGTCATCAAAGGTATAGACCCACTGTAGTCCTTGTAGAGATGGCTAGCAGCCATCCGTTGCGACTGTGCAGGTGCACAATCACCATTGAAGAGTCTTGCGGATAATAGAGCAAGTCCATAACCACCACTTGTGCACTCACAAAGTTTGTGGAATTGTCCTTAGAACCAGCAATCCTGTTATCCAGTCCCTTGCTGAATTATTAACACATGTGCAAACACTAACAGTCCCTACTTCTCACATATTGTCCATATACTATGACCAATAGAAACGTGTGCAGTGAAATGTAACTTAGAAGTTACTTAATTTGATGAACTGGTGTCAATTACAATATTATAAAATGAGAATACAATTACAAAGGTACAAAATACATCATTAAAAACATAACAATACAGATAACATTTGTAGTACAGGCTTTACAACAGAATAGAAATAAACATATACATCAGTGTTACAGGAATTATGACATGAGTACATACATAAAAGATCAGAATAACTTGCGAAACATCAACTTCACACATGAGCATTAAAACAAAACAGAATAAATAATGTCTAAGCATATTTATAAGGTAAATAACAGAGTATTAGAAAAATTCTACAACATAGCTCTCATCAGCTAAACACATAAAGACAGGAAAAACACAAATACACAAGGGTACACAAACATATAGAGGGATGACACAAAAGGAAAGGACAGGGTTTGTTTTACTGCAGTATTTTGCATGGAGATCTCCCTTCGTTCATCATTATTCCCAAAAAGTCCTATCTAAGCCTGCTTTCTGTATTCTCTGTCAAACATAGTTTTTCTCCACTGTACAGTATCCTTTTTTTTTTTTTTTTTGCCAGACCATTTTCTGATAGCTTCTCAATGCATTTCTTATAAATTCATAATAGTTAGTTTCTTATATAGTCTACTCCTCTTAAGCTAACTTAAATCTACTGAGCTCAGATGCTAAACTAAGGGATGAGGCAATGCAGCAGCACATAACAAATTAACACAAACATCAATGACAAAAATTTGAAATAGGTAAAGCAATTGCAGTACTACAACTAATATAAGGCACTGTTCAGCAAACAAGAAAAATAAAACAGTAGTAAAACTAGCTTAGAAGAGTAACACAAAGTCAAATTCAGTAACACTATGCCTGGCAAACAGCAGTAACTTATACCTAAACATGACAGCTCAAGCAGAAAAAATATTACAGTAAAAACAACATGCAGAAAAGGGAAATGTCTATTCACATCTTAATGTCTATGTAATTAAAGTGGTGCACCACAACAACTTATTGTAAAAAAAATATTACCCTGTACTTGAAAAGAATATTATGTATGCAGTTACTGTTACTAGTCCCTTCTTATTGTTCTTTCCATTCCAAGAGCTCCTTTTTCGAAGAATGTGGATCATAAAATAATTATTTAATAGATCTGTTGACAGAAAGTGTTCACATTAGCAAATGCATTTTATTTTATTTTATAAAACCAATGCTGCAACACAGCTGGAAACCAGAATTAAACAAAATGAGCAATCTCTCAACTACAAAGACAATAGATGCAAAATGTTTCTCATCATTTCATTAGGCATTTTAGTAAATATCATAAATTACAAGCTCCACAGTATGCTTTCAACAAGGAAATGTCAATAGCGAGGACAATGGCCTCCCCTTTCTTTTTTTCTACCTGTGCTTCTGACGAGGCACTCACTAATGACGTGTTCTCCCGGCGTCTGACACAGCTGTGTGCCCACGACGCATTACGTGCAGGTGGTCACTTAACTTTCTTACGGAAATATTTACGACAGCAGTTTCCGCTACAGTGACAGTCTCATATAAAAATATTTCACAAGTCAAGAATTTGCGTTACAAATCTGTAGAAACCAAATGCTATTGATATAACAGTGTCCAAAAAATTTTCGCCGGCATTGTGATACATTCACGCATTTACACACACATTTCATAACTCTTAAAGTACGTTACTTGGTTTCCAACATCCTTTTCATAAATCAGAGTCCCTAAACACTACTCATTATTCCTTACCTTATTCGTCGACACTTCTTCAATATTTCATCATAACAGATACATAGCATAATCAAATAACTCATATAGCATCAGCTTATGGATCATAAACATACCTCAACAGCATAATACACATCGTTGTCGTAAAAATAACATCATAACACCTCAGTCAAATCTCAAAAACGTCGTAGCTTTCTGCAATAATTTCAAAACCTAAAGAAAATTCTCTGCCCATGTCAAAAGTGTCATCTACCTCAAACTTTCTTTAAAAATCATGATCCCATACCAAATACATCATTCAAAGCTCTCATAGTATCACAATGGTTCCAAAAAAAATATGAACAGTGCACAAGGTACAGACAAAATACAATTTCGTAAGTGTGAAGTAATCCAACTCTGTAATTGCGTAAACATGGGTCAGTGACGTTGTAAAAAGATGTTTGTTTCTCTGTTAAATGATCAGATAGCTGTGTTAGAGAAATATGGTACCGATGTGTTAAATTGTATAAGCAAATACCATATTAGCTAGGGCTCCTTGTGCTTGCCAAACACATGGTACACAAAGTAGGCGTGTACCCCCCTGAGAATTTATGTAATTATACCCTCAGGTGTTACAGATTACAAGAATGGAATTAAATGTATTACGGAAAACCTTTATATCATTGTACTTCAAATATCTTTAAAAATAAATGATTTAAGTACAAAATTAATCACTCAAATACGAGTCCTGTAACGCTAAATGTGCAACTTGTTGTAAGATAATCTCTGTGGAAGTGTTATAGTTAATTTCCTCCGAAAGCTAAGTTCTGCAGAAGTCAATGTACTTACCTCATGATACACAAAAGTGAAATGCTTTGCGTATAGATATCTTACTTATTACGCTTATTGCTCTGATGAAGAAAGTACTGTGCTGTAACGTATTGTTGTGCTACAGAAAAGGCTGTCTCCTTGTAGCTATACCACAAAATTTACTACTAAAACATGTTTTGCTTTCCAGAAGAATTCAAAAAAACCGTGCAGATATAAAACAGATACTCCGCAAAAGCAACAATGTAAATTGTCACTCATTAGTAGCGTCGTGATAAAATCGTGTAGCTGTCACATAAACTAACCACTATGTCATCTGGTATTTCTCACAGAAAGTACTTTAAATCAAGAATGTATTTTCAAGTAAACCAAAATGTTGCATTAGAATCTCATTAGCAGTACTGGTAAATGTTCTAAGTATGTGAGCCTTATAGTCGTTATGTAATCGTGCAACTAACAAGCAAGAATGCACACACACAATAACACTGTGATGTCTGTTCACAATAACAATGCATTCGTAATTTCTATTTAAATTAGTTCTCTTGGTTCTTGACTGGATATTTAACTTCAAACATTGTAGCATGATAACAGTTTCTAAGTGTGACAATGCATACTAGAAATGTGAAGTGAAACGTTTTATGGCATAGACAAAGTTAAAAAGCAGATTATCTTTCAATAAACGGTTTTACATGTGAAATGTGGTGTAAACCTTTACTCTTCCTAGCACGCAGAGTTTCAACTTCAACGCAATTATCATGTGGTATACGTCGGATTCTGTAAGGTCCATTGTAAACTAGAAAGAATTTGTGACTCAAGTGTTTCTTCTTATGTGACAATGAATGAGTTTTAATGAGAACTTTCTGACCAATATATAATTTCTTTGCATTTGCTGTACCGTGTAGTTTTCTCCTTTTGTCTGCTGCAGATTCTATATTTTTAAGAGCCAAATCAATTATGTCTTTGTGTCGAAGTTTACGTGTATTCGGGAAAGGTACAAGCTCTCTGATTCTGTTCGGTGGTTCTTCATTCTTTAGTACAAGAGTAGGTGGTAAAGCAGTGGAATCATGAGGCATTTCATTCAGCACATTTTGAAATAAGTGTAAATATCTGTCCCAATGCTGATGATTTCTGTGACAATAACGTCTGCAAAGCTTATTGATTTCTTTCATAATCCGTTCAGATGGGTTACAATGTGGTGAGTACAATGAAATAAAAACAGGTTTGATTTTATGATTCCGAAGCATGCGTGACCAAACAGCAGATCTGAATTGCGGTCCGTTATCTGAAATGACTTTAGCAACGTGGCCAACTTCACATAAGAAACTTTTAACAAAGGCGTTGGATACAGACCGTCCAGTGGCTTTACGTAATGGAGTGAAAGAAACAAATTTTGAAGTAAGTTCAACAGCGACTAGAACGTACGCAAATCCATTAGATGTTCTGACAAGCGGTCCCAAGAGATCAACAGCAGCAAATTCTTTTAATTTAGAAGGAATGATAGGAAACAGCGGAGCACGATGGGAGATAGTAGATGGTTTCGCCTTTTGACAAAGTTTACAAATAGACAAGACTCTTCGAATTCTCTTTTCCATATTGTTAAAATAACAAGTCGTTCGAAGAATATGATAACATTTTCGTGGGCCAAAATATGCGTAGCTGAAATGAATGTACTAAGTGAGCTTATTAACAAAATCATCAGGAATACAAAGTACCCATAGCTTGTCATCAACAGTGCATCGTTTGAACAGTATGTTGTTTCTAACCAGATAATAAAGCCGAATCTGAGTGTGCGGCTTTTCATGCCATTTACTTTTGATGTCTTTCCAAATCGGATCTTTATCTTGTTCATGAGCAATGTCCTTTAAAGATGTGGTGATGAAGTTTTCAAAGGCGACTTTCTTAATGTAAAGAATACTGAAATTTTTCTCGAGGTTGCCTTCTGTGTTACTTTTCTCAAGCACAGCCGGTGCGCGTGACAGCGCGTCCGCAACAATGTTCTCCTTGCCGGGAATGTAGACTATTGTGAAGCGGAATTCTTGCAGAAACAATGCCCAACGTTTTAACCTGTCATGATTTAATTTTGAAGACATAAGAAATTGTAATGCACGATGATCACTGTATACTTTCACGTGCTTACCAGAAAGAAAGAAACGGAATTTGTTAAATGCCCAAACGATAGCTAAAGCTTCTAATTCAGTAACGGAATAATTTTTTTCAGATTTTGTTAGCACTCGGCTAGCAAAAGCAATGGTTTTCTGAACAGTAGTGTCATTTTCTGTGGCTTCTTGAAATAAATGGGCACCAAGACCGACTTTAGAAGAATCCGTGCTAAGGCAGAAATCTTGTGACAGATCTGGATGAGCTAGTATTGGCGCGTGAAGTAACGCCTCTTTCAAAGAATTGAACTCCAACTGTGCTTGTTCGTCCCAGTTCCAAATAGTATTTTTTCTAGTGAGAGAACAAAGTTTTGGTGTAACAAGAATTTGCATATTCAGAAAACGACGGTAAAAATTTACGAGACCTAGAAAACAGCGGACTTGTTTTTTTTGTGGATGGAACTGGAATGGCTCTGATTGCTTCTAACTTTTCAGGATCCGGCTGAATGCCTTCAGAAGAAATAATATGTCCCAAAAACTTCACCTTTGACCTACCGAATTCAAACTTTTCCAAGTTAACTGTAATTCCAGATTCTGCAAAAATACGTAACACGCTGTTGAGGATGCGATTGTGTTGTTCCCATGAGGCTTCTGCTATCAGAATATCGTCCACATATAAGGTGATGTGACGTTTTAAGAACTCAGGTAATATAGAATTTAGCCCGCGAATGAATGCTGCCGAAGAAATGTTCAAACCAAAAGGAAGTTTTCGAAACTGATAACAAACGCCGAAACAAAGAAAAGCTGTGTATTTTCTACATTCTGGATGAAGTTCGATCTGATAAAAGCTGGATCTGAGATCAATGGAAGACAACACTTTTACACCATTAAAATTTTGAAGAAGTTCTTCCATCGTCTGCGGCCTGTCTGTTTCAGGAATAATGATAGTATTGATTTGTCTCGAATCTAAGACAAGCCTGATCGATCCATTTTTCTTGTCAACAACATGTAACGGATTGTTGTATGAGCTTACTGCAGGCTCAATAATGCCCTCGTCAAGCATAGATTGTATTTCTGTTCTAACCCGGTCCCTATAATGTGCTGGAATTACGTATGGTCTAACACAGAATTTTGTATGCTCACGAACACGAAATTGGTATTGAAATCCCTTGATTGTTCCTGTTTTGTGAGTAAAAACTGTGGAATGTGCTTGTAAAATCTCAAAAAGGTCCTGCCTATCAGTGTCATTACAATTCTCAATTGTTTGAATTTTATTCTGAATTAACTCATTAGTTTCACATATGCCGTCGATACCATCCCTGTCAGTACTTGCAGAGTGATTGTTAGTGTCTAGTTCCATAGAAAATTCCGAACTGTTGTCTAACAGAAGGTAAAGCCGATTAATTTCCTCGTCATGGTTTGAGAGCCAGTCGTCAAATTTCAAAGCTATTGACTTACCTTCTTTCTCTAAACTTATTTCAGCACCGTGAAAGCTTAAGATTGCTTTGTATTCATTCAAAAAGTCTACTCCCAGTATAATTTCCGTCGACAATAATGGAACAATAAGAAAGTTCATAGAGAAGCTGTGGCTTTGACAAAAGAATTCTAAGTTGGTTTGTTGGCGTACATCTACACTTTTTCCAAAGATTGCACCTTGTAATTTAATCTTACGAAACGGAAGTGTGTGACAATTGTTCGATTTGTTGCATTTGCTAAAGGCTGTTTCACTAATTACTAATTGTCGATCACGTGGTGGAGAATTTCTCCCTGAATCGTAACTGCGCACTGGACCGTTGCGTCTGACGTTATTCTGTCTCCCGTGATAATAATAGTTCTGGTTGCCAAATTGTCTGTTTCTATGATTGTCTCTGTCATATTCATTACTACGGAAATGCGATCTTTCTCTGTAACTATTACTCTGCCAGTGGTTGTCATACGGGTGGTGTCTGTTTTGGCCACGATTTACGTTGTAAGAATAGGCTTGTCGTGGCCATTTATTGTTTCTGTCATCACGGAATTGTGACGGATGTGACCTGTAGCGATTGTTTTCCTGTTTTCGCATCGCGCGACTGTCTGTGTCAATTTCTAATTCTTGTAAGAGTCCCTGAAAAGCTTCAATGTCGTCTTTGCAACGTCCTGCCAAAATAATATGCCGTAAATGTTCAGGTAATTTGATTAAGCAAATGCGGATTAGTTCTGAGGGGCTGTATGGGTTTGACAGGTACTGATTCTTGTGCAACATGTCTTCAAAATATTTGACAAGGCTGGAAAATTCAGATTGTTCAAAGTGTTTCATCATCATGATGCTATGTTTTCTCGGTCTTGTGTAGCTTGTGACCAATATGCTGAAAGGAACGCATGGTAAAATTCTCCTTCACTGTGACAATCGTGAATGACCGATCGCATTCTTACAGCTGGTTCATTCTCCAAGTAGCCACACATAAATTCTAACCTGTGCTCCAATGACCAGTTGGGAGGAAAACAAAGAGAGAACTGATGGAGCCACGCTTGTGGATGAATGTCGTTGGCAGAATTCTTAAACGTTTTGAATTTAAGTGTAGTAATGAACAGCTTATAGTCAAAATCATTGTGTCGGCGAGTAGCATGTCGGTCATTGTTACGTCGTGTCGGCGGTTCGATCTCAAAATTCGGTGCACATTGCCAATTTCTTTCATAACTTCCGAAATGCCCTGTGTTATTATTTTGTGGCTGTTCCGTATTTCTATGTCCCTCTTCCCGTATTGGGGCGCGAGTGTCCTCTGAAATACGTAATTCTTGTATTACCTGTGTCAGCTGATCTTGTACTTCCCGGATTTCTCTTTTGTACTGTGTATTAATTTGATTCAGATTTTGTTTCAGTTTCCTAATTTGTTCGCACTCTTCTGTGTCATTAAAGACTACCGGTTTTGTGTCATTCAGATTATCATCTACCTTCGTAGATAAGTTAGTGACATGATCCGAAAGTTCGGCTACTTTCTCCGATAGTGAACACATTTCCTCAGTGTGTCTTTCTGAACCAATTTTCAGAGTATCTACTGTATCCTTTAAGTTTTCTTGAGTTTTTGCAAGTTGCGTAACCGAATCGGTAGATGCAACTGAGTCAATTTTAGCTTGCAGGGTCTCATGATTTTCATGAACAATGGTTTGCAGTTCTTTTATGGCTGCTTCGTGATTCTGTAATGCATTTTCATGCCGCGAAAAAATAGGTTGAAAATGCTCACAAATTTGTGTTTTTACGTCATTACAGACTTTTTGACATTTCGATTCAACGTTATGTAACTCAGTAGTTAAATCTTCACGTGTTTGTTCAAGTGTGGTGTCTAAATTTGAAGCTTTTGCTGTGTTTGTCTCTGATTTTGTTCCATTGTGTCTAACTGTTGCTGTGTTTGTCTCTGATTTTGTTCCATTGTGTCTAACTTTTGAAGCTTTTGTCCCATTTGTTGCATTAATTGTAATAACAATGCACTGATGTCTGAAACATGTTCCTCAGTGCTTTTCGGCAGTGAATTTGCACCGGCAATATTCACATTTTGACAGGCAGAAAATGTGTCTTGACTTATTTGAGAAAAGGGTGAGGACGCAAAATCTGAATCTACAGTATTTGCAAGATTGTGTCCTGTCATTTCGGATTCCTGAGGCAAGCTGTTGCCGACCGATCGATCGATAATGCTTCCCTGTTCACTAATTGTTTCACTGTCTACGCCATTATTTGCCGCCCGCTCCATTTCCCTATGAACAATTACCAAATTACTACTTTGAACATTAGTTACTTCATTACACGGTGGCGCTAACACACTGCTTTCGTCTTCACTGTCATTTCTCAGTTTACTTTGGAGCCTAGTATTATGTTTTTCACACGCCATTATTGTCACAATATCTCACACGATAACACAGTAAAGCACAATTTGAAGAGCAAAAATAAGAGAACACATTAACATAGCACAGAAAATAATATCTAGTTAATTGCAGCTACGAAATAGTTGGTGCAAATTTACATGCATGCCACTACTGTTTTACTGTACAACAATGAAAGGCTGCAACTACTAAGGAGATTCTCTCTACAATTACGCGCTAGCAATAAACCAAATCTACACTAATTACACAAACTACAAGAAAAAATCAGAAGATTCCAGTGAGGTATCCTCGGCTAAGGGTCGACATATGAAATGTCCCCTTTGAACAATTATACAAGACTGTGCTTAACCTGACAGACTGTGCTTAACCTGACACACAATATTTTTAGCGCAACGCAATCTGACTTCCAATAATCCCTACAAAAGAATGGCCCTGACTAACATTAACCTATACCTTTCACAAATCACTTAGCTCACAAAAATCTTCGTTACTGGAACTACTGCAATACAGCGAGCGCTACTACTGCCAGCTAAATAAAAGATTCAAACTACGGAAGGCACTAACTACTGATAGGCATAGTTAGCAAATGAAAGATTTTAATAGAGAACAAACAATGTATTAACCTTAATATCATCAAAAGTCATAATATATGTAATTTCAAAACTCCGCCATTTCCTTCCACACATCCACCACTGCTGGCGGCTCACCTCTAACTGCGCAACTCTACGCACTGTTCACATCCAGCTGCCGCTGCGCAACACTACAATGGCAGACAACAATGCAAACTAGCCACAGACTGCACACAGCACAGCCAGTGATTTTCGTACAGAGCGCTAGGTAGCATTACCAATATAAAAATCTAAACAGCCTACTTACAGAGTAGGAATATAGACTCAAGGTATGGCACTTTCAATAGGATTTCGTTAAAAAGGCGTAAGTTACATTCTCTCTCCACAATAAATACACAAACTGACCACTTAACTTTCATCGTGATAACTAAAGTCCACCAAAACTGTTATAATTCCGAGGAGTGGCACGGCAGACTTCATGGGGTGACTGGATCCTCCAGGTACAATAAGTTTATGCATTCCTTCGCGAGGCCAGAACCTTAAAGCCTCCAGGAGCCCCATGCCCACTTTTCCGCAAAGGCCACTTTTCCCGGTTATCTGTACCTTGCGTCAGGTAATGGGCTCTTTTGTATGAAGCCAAGTAGCCTGCGATGACATCGGAGCACCACCAAATGTTAGTGTTGTGAATTGGCAGGAGCCAGTTCACGGAGTTTGGAGGAAGCCGAAAGGCACGCGATTAAGCTCACGCAGGCTGGCGTGAGGTCTGGAACAGGTCAGAGAAATAAGACTAGCGAAACATGAGTAACTGGTAGAATACTTAACTTTAATCCATAATTGGAGTACATCGGTCTGATGGTTCATGCTTCATTAGATACATAGCAAAGGATAAATGGCGCCTTGCTAGGTCGTAGCAAATGACGTAGCTGAAGGCTATGCTAACTAACGTCTCGGCAAATGAGAGCGTATTTGTCCGTGTAGCATCGCTAGCAAAGTCTGCTGTACAACTGGGGCGAGTGCTAGTACGCCTCACTAGACATGCCGTGTGGCGGTGCTCGGTCTGCCATCACTTACAGTGGTGACACGCAGGTCCGACGTATACTAGCGGACCACGGCCGATTTAAAGCTACCACCTAGCAAGTGTGGTGTCTGGCGGTGACACCACATTCCTCCCCCGCAAATCGGCGAACGGTGGTGTTATAAGGCTTCCGCCCGCTGTGGGGAGGACCCCATGTTGACTTATGCGATGAGGTGGGGAGCCTAACAACAGGCGAGGCTGTGCCACCCGCACCCGGCCATTCGGTCCGAGGGGAGCTAGGAAACGCCTGAAAACCTAGACCAGGGTGCACGCCAACATGCGGTGTATGCGCCCGTAGATAGTCAGGAGGGGCCGAATGGTCGACCTCCATCGGGTCGGAGCACCCGACGGGAGAAGACGACTGACGGTCCTGAGCGGGCAAGAGCTCCATGGCGGAGGACAACTGGTCACGGGAAGCGATCGGCGGCGCGTGACCCAGGGAGGCGCCCGGCGGTTGCAGCGACGCGTCCACTGCGGTCGGCGCCGGCGAGAGAACAGGCGACGGCGGCGGCGGCGGTGGCGGCGCGTCGCCATGGGGCAAAATGGAAGGCAGCGTCGCTAACACCTGGGGAATGAGGCGAGCGCGTAGATGGGTCCCCAGGGCGCTGACCGGACGGCACCGTCGCTGAAAGCAGACGGGGAGCGGCAGAACCCGGGCGACGACAGAGGCGCAGCTGATTGAGATGCCGACCCACCTCCACAGAGGCCCCCAAAACCAGATACATAGCGCGGCCGAGGCAGCGAAGAATGCGCCCTGCGAACCAACGCCGTGAACCGCGTTAGTTGCGATAGTATACAACGTCGCCAGGGGCAAAAGCAAGTGTCTGCCACTGCACAGGAACCTGATGCGGCGGATGCAGCAAAGACATCAAGGTTCGATGAGGACGACCGTGGAGCAACTCAGCCGGCGAGTGACCATCTCGGGGCTGAGAGCGATACGAAGACAAAAAGAGCAATAACGCGTCCTCCCGAGAATGCGACTCTTTCAACTTCAACATCTGTGACTTGAAAGTCCTCGTTCAGCGGCACCGTTTGACTGTGGCGAAAACGGCGCGGATGTCAGATGTTGAATACCATTGGCCATGCAGAAGGACTGAAATTCTGCGGACATGAATTGTGGGCCATTGTCGGAAACAATAGTCTGTGGAAGACCTTCAATGCAAAAGATAGCAGATAACGCTTGGATGGTGGCAGAAGACGTCGTGGAAGACATCCGGACAAAAAAAAGGAAAATTACTGAATGAATCGACCAGAACCAACCATCGAGCATTCCAGAAGGGACAAGCAAAATCGATGTGTAAGCGTTGCCAAGGGGAAGTGGCTTTCGGCCATGCAAAGAATTTCCGCAATGGTGCGGATTGTTGTGCGGCACACGCCATGCAAGAAGAGCACATATGCGTAATCGCAGCATCGATTCCGAACCAAGTACAGTGCTGACGAGCAAGTTGTTTCGTTCGCACTATACTCCAATGTCCTTGGTGGAGAAGCTTTAAGACAGAGGACTGTAACGAACGTGGAACCATGACCCTGGACTGATCACTATCAGAACGCAACAACAAAACACCACGTCGTACAAAAAGTCTCTCCCTGTGAGCAAAAAATCGGCGAACCAACGGATCCTCGATCCGTGACTTTGACAAGGGCCATTGCGTAGCAACAAAACGCAAAACGGTAGCAAGGACAGGGTCAGCAGCTGTGGCTGTAGCTACACGACGAAAATCAATCGGAAACGATTCGACCACGGCATAGGTTTCCGAATCAATGAACATGCAAGCAAGTTCGGAGGAATCGAATGCTCTATCCTCAGCAACAGGCAAACGGGACAATGCATTGGCGTTTCCGTGCTTAGCAGTGGACCGATACAAGATATCGTAGCGGTACTGCGAGAGGAAAATAGACCAGCGAATGAATTTCTGCGCTGTACGTGGAGGTACCGGCTTGTTCGGATGAAAAAGCGATGTCAAAGGTTTGTGGTCTGTGATGATGGTAAAGTGACGACCATACAAGAAATCATTAAACTTTGTAACACCAAATACGAGAGCCAATGCTTCTTTCTCGATCTGTGAATAATTTCTTTGCGCTGACGAGAGCAATTTGGACGCAAAGCCAATAGGGCGATCATGCGAGCCATCTTTGTGTGCAAGCACAGCACCGATCCCGAAATCTGATGCATTTACCATCAACAAAAGGGGTTTCTGGGGATCGAATGGCGTAAGGCAAGTATTAGAAAGCAACGCCGATTTCAACTGACGAAAGTCGCGTTCGCATTCCGTCGTCCAGACGAACGGAACACCTTTACGGCGTAAGCGATGAAGTGGAGCTGAAATGGAAGAGGCGTGCGGCACATATTTATTGTAATAATGAATTTTTCCCAGCACACTCTGTAGCTGCTTCAAATTTTGCGGTGAAGGCATGTCTTGTATGGCACGGAGGTTCTCTGGACTGGGATGTATGCCTTGGGCATTGAGTACATGTACCAGATAAGGCAATTCACAAGCAAAAAACACACATTTGTCCTTCCGCAAGCGAAGACCATGTTGTTGCAAGACCTGAAATAATGTTCGGACATTGGCTAAATGTTCTTCTTCCGTCTTTCCGGAGATCACAATATCGTCCAGATAGTTTGCAGCAGTAGGGACCGACGCACAAACAGTTTGTAAATATTGCTGAAACAATGCAGGGGCGGATGCACACCCGAATGGCAGTTTTTTGAATCGGTACAAACCAAGATGCGTGTTAACCACCAATACGCGCTGGGATTCTTCGTCCACCGGTATTTGCAAGTACGCATCTGCTAGGTCCAACTTCGAAAAAGTTTTACCCGGGCACAGTTTGTCAAATGATCTTCCGGGTGGGGTAAAGGAAAAGTTGCAGTCACAAGTTGTGGATTCACTGTTGCCTTGAAGTCCACACAAAGTCTCAATTTTCCGGAAGGTTTTTGCAAAATTACTAAGGGTGATGCCCAGAGAGAAGCTTGCACACATTCAATTACACCTTGTGATTCTAAATCATTTAATGTTCGTGCGACTTCGTCACGTAATGCGTGGGGAACATTGCGCCCTCTGAAAAATTTCGGGTGCGCGTCGACTTTCAGTTTCAAATGTGCTTTCTAACTCTTAGCGCAACCGAGGCCCGGTGCAAAAATGTCGGCAAATTCTTCACATAGACGAGAAACACTGGCTGAAGGCACAGTCTAGTTCACTGATAGGACCTGATTTACGATAGACAAGTTAAACAACTGAAATAAATCTAAACCAAACAAGTTCACTGCAGAAGAAGAACGAAGGACGTAAAAAGACACAAGTTTTGTTTGTCCCTTGTATGTTGCAAGAAGGCTGCACTGTCCTAACACAGGGATATGCTGACCTGAATAACTAGTGAGCTTTACATTTGCGGCATGCAACGGAGGTTTGCCCAGCTGTATGTACGTGTCGTGATTGATTAGAGAAACTGCAGCTCCGGTATAGAGCTTGAATGGTATCACGTTTCTGTCAAAGTCCAAATCTACAAAAAGTTTACTGTTCTGCTGACGACAAGAGCGACTGTCTCTTGCAACGTGAACTGACACTGGTACAGAATCACTTGCGACTTGACGTGATTTCCGTCGATGTCGACGCACACTTTTTGTGAGACGAACACAGTCACTGTCAGAGAGAGTGGTACTGGGCGGAGTGGCACTAACTACATGAATGTCCATGGGCGAAGGTTCACGAGCCCGAGTATTCTTGGTTCGATTCCGGCGCGAAGCAAAGGGCCTGGAATGGTTGTGAGTGTCCGATCTGAGCTTTTTCTGGCAAACACTTTGAACATGAACTTTTTTATTACAGAAAAAGCAAATAGCTTGGCGTGACGGGCAATTCTCACGCGAATGTCTAGTTGCACACCGCGGGCATGATTTTATCACTGCATTTGCATTCTGGCGCGTGACACGTGGCTGCGCGGAAGGGCGCGAGGGCTGTTGACAGTTCCGTGCAGCTCGCCCGGCGGGCCGGTTAACGTGACACACGGCTGGCGAAATTTCAAATGATTCCTGAGCAAAGTCCAGTGTGTCTTGCCTATCCAATATGTCCATCACTTGTTGAAGGGAGGGATTGACTAGTTTCAAAATCTGTTTCCTTATACGAACATCAGAAACGTTCTGTGCAATTGCATCACGCACCATAGTATCTGAATAAGGGAGTCCACATTCACACTCAAAAGCACAACCCCTTGTAAGGCTTTGCAATGTTGCAACCCACTCCCTATTAGTCTGACTGGCCGTACGTTTTGTACGAAAGAATGTATACCTTTTTGCAACGACATTGACTGATTCTTTGAAATAGGCATCCAATGCAGACAAAATTTCTTCGTAGGACAGAGTTGCTACGTCGCATCGGGGAAACAATTTCACTATCACACGGTAGGTGGACACACCTACACAAGAAAGGAGATGAGGCTGCCGCTCGTTACCTTGAATTCTGTAGGCGGCGAAATGGAATCCAAATTGGCGTGACCACTCCGTCCAGCTTTCCAACGCCGCATCAAACGAACGAAAAGGTGGTGCAACAGCGTGTTGTGGCTGCTGTAGCTGTGGAGCGGCGGCGGCCGCATCGTGTTGCATTGCACGTTGACCCTGGACGAGCTGTCCAAGGGCATCCAATAAGGCCTGCGTCTGCTGATTCTGCAAGCGATAAAATTCGGACAGTACATCTGGAGATTGTGGCAAAGCCATGACACAAGTAAATTAGGACAAAGCAATATCAAGATGAACGCAAAGTGGGCTCGTCACCAATCCTCGGCGCCAATGTTGTGATTTGGCAGGAGCCAATTCACGGAGTTTGGAGGAAGCCAAAAGGCACGCGATTAAGCTCACGCAGACTGGCGTGAGGTCTGGAACAGGTCAGAGAAATAAGACTAGCGAAACAAGAGTAACTGGTAGAATACTTAACTTTAATCCATAATTGGAGTACATCGGTCTGATGGTTCATGCTTCATTAGATACATAGCAAAGGATAAATGGCGCCTTACTAGGTCGTAGCAAATGACGTAGCTGAAGGCTATGCTAACTATCGTCTCGGCAAATGAGAGCGTATTTGTCCGTGTAGCATCGCTAGCAAAGTCTGCTGTACAACTGGGGCGAGTGCTAGGAAGTCTCTCTATACCTGCCATGTGGCGGCGCTCGGTCTGCCATCAGTGACAGTGGCGACACGCGGGTCCGACGTATACTAGCGGACCGCGGCCGATTTAAAGCTACCACCTAGCAAGTGTGGTGTCTGGCGGTGACACCACAGTTGGTGTGCAGTCGTACTGCATTGACTGCACACCGACCAGCACAGCGTCTCGAAACGACATTAATAATGTGTTGACCCGCGCACCAATGGAAAGAGCCGGCAGCGACACACCTCCAGGAAAACAGAGGTCAGCGCTCCATGTCACCGCTTACTTAACCAGCCGCCCAACACTATTCGGCCCCAGTTCGGTCGCAGAATTTGACAGCATCAGTACTAAATAATAGGAAGACGGTAGTGTTCCTCTTACGTAGTACTGCAAGCGTTCTGAGAGTGGTAATAGTGTATAAATGTAATTACATCCAGGAGGCACAGGAAGCACATCAGGCGTCCACATAATGAGGAGTTAAATTACATTTCTTTCCTTTTTAGAAATAAAGCGTTCTATTAACCTGCAAGTGTTATGTACACATCATTTTGGATTTCTGCCACCGGCCATCAGAACTTCACCCCTTCTTTGTTTGTGTCATGTACTCTTCCTACTTACTGTATCCACACAATAAGTAAAATTTAGTTATTAGCTGTCCTCACTGGTACTAGAATTTTAACAGAATTGTACAGATCAAAAGGCGGATGAGGAAAACTGTGTTATGCAGCCGTGGTGCCTGATTTGTAATACCTTAGGGCATAGATAGGAAAAGATTCCATTTTTGAAACTGAATGTATTATTTGTGCCTACCGAACACGTTTTGGCTATTCACGCTAGGTATAACGTAAAGAAAATTATTTAATTATACATCTTTTCATAGAAATTCCCGAACATCGGACCAGATTTGCGACTGGATTCAAGAATTCCTTGTAGATGGTACTCAACACCTCTTTCTTAATGGAACAAAATCGACAGATGTAAAGGTAATTTCCGGCGTACACAAAGGAAATGTGACAGTACCGTTCCTATTTAGTTTATATGAATCATCTACCAGAAAGCGTCGGAAGATTTTTACTACTCTTTGCCGAAGATGGATTTGTCTGTAAGAAAGCAGCAATACCAGAAGGCAGTATCGCTTTGCAGAATGACCTGCTGAGGAATGATCACAAATTGCAGTAAACAGTATCTACCGTGAAATATCGAGGAATAACCATCCAGAGGGAGCTTAAGTGGAATACCACGTAAAATAAATTGTAGCAAAAATAGATGCCAGACTGAGATTCATGGGAAGAACCTTTTGTAAATGTAACTGATACGAGAAAAAAGTGACTTACAAGGCGCTTGTTAGGCCGATTCTTCAGTATTGTTCATCGATCTGCGGTAGGACTGATAGAAGAGATAGAGAAGATCCAATGAAGAGCGCCGCTTTTCGTCACGATATCATGTAGTCGCCCGAGAGAATTAAAGAGATGTTCAACAAACTCCAGTGGCACGCCTTACAAGAGAGGTGTTGTGCATCCCGAAGAGCCTTTACAGTTGAAATTTCGAGGGGGGCACTTTCAGGTAGGAGTCGGAACACATATTAATTTCTCCCATATAGATATCGTGAAACGACCACGAATAGAGAATTCGAGAATTTTGGTAAACATTTTTGGAAAGCAGTGATCAATTAATTGTTATATTTTGACTGAAGTTCAGTCTTGATGACTCATGTATGTTTTAATGATATAGGTAACCGGTTTCGGTTCTTTCTACAGAACCATCATTAGACCCATGGCTCCCTTAGGATGGTAGGCGGAGCTCTCCACGCTGCTACGCAGCACAGCGCACACGCGGCAGCCACTTAGTCGTGGCGTGAGTAGGACCGCTATATCATTAAAACATACATGAGTGATCAAGACTGAACTTTAGTCAAAATATAAGAATTCGAGAAATTACAGAAATACAAAGGCTTGCCGCCAATCATTCATACCAAACGTCATTCGATAGTGAAACAGGGATAATGGGATCAGTTAGTGGTAGTAGAAACATACTCTGCCATACCAAGTTAGGTAGCTCGCGGAGTATTATGTAGATGTTGATAGGAGATATCTGGATGATAGTATGGTTGTGCTTTTTCTTACACTTTCATCCATTTTTATGTCCTCTTCTTGTACCCATATGTTCTTCTGATTTCCAATAGGTCACATTTGGAAATTTCGTTGCCTATAATCTGTACTTTAGCTCACTGCACATGGTCTTGTTCAAATCCTGTTACGCTGACTGAGGGATCAGTATAATGTCACTTCTATTAGTAGCCTGCGTTATGAAATACACTCCTGGAAATTGAAATAAGAACACCGTGAATTCATTGTCCCAGGAAGGGGAAACTTTATTGACACATTCCTGGGGTCAGATACATCACATGATCACACTGACAGAACCACAGGCACATAGACACAGGCAACAGAGCATGCACAATGTCGGCACTAGTACAGTGTATATCCACCTTTCGCAGCAATGCAGGCTGCTATTCTCCCATGGAGACGATCGTAGAGATGCTGGATGTAGTCCTGTGGAACGGCTTGCCATGCCATTTCCACCTGGCGCCTCAGTTGGACCAGCGTTCGTGCTGGACGTGCAGACCGCGAGAGACGACGCTTCATCCAGTCCCAAACATGCTCAATGGGGGACAGATCCGGAGATCTTGCTGGCCAGGGTAGTTGACTTACACCTTCTAGAGCACGTTGGGTGGCACGGGATACATGCGGACGCGCATTGTCCTGTTGGAACAGCAAGTTCCCTTGCCGGTCTAGGAATGGTAGAACGATGGGTTCGATGACGGTTTGGATGTACGGTGCACTATTCAGTGTCCCCTCGACGATCACCAGTGGTGTACGGCCAGTGTAGGAGATCGCTCCCCACACCATGATGCCGGGTGTTGGCCCTGTGTGCCTCGGTCGTATGCAGTCCTGATTGTGGCGCTCACCTGCACGGCGCCAAACACGCATACGACCATCATTGGCACCAAGGCAGAAGCGACTCTCATCGCTGAAGACGACACGTCTCCATTCGTCCCTCCATTCACGCCTGTCGCGACACCACTGGAGGCGGGCTGCACGATGTTGGGACGTGAGCGGAAGACGGCCTAACGGTGTGCGGGACCGTAGCCCAGCTTCATGGAGACGGTTGCGAATGGTCCTCGCCGATACCCCAGGAGCAACAGTGTCCCTAATTTGCTGGGAAGTGGCGGTGCGGTCCCCTACGGCACTGCGTAGGATCCTACGGTCTTGGCGTGCATCCGTGCGTCGCTGCGGTCCGGTCCCAGGTCGACGGGCACGTGCACCTTCCGCCGACCACTGGCGACAACATCGATGTACTGTGGAGACCTCACGCCCCACGTGTTGAGCAATTCGGCGGTACGTCCACCCGGCCTCCCGCATGCCCACTATACGCCCTCGCTCAAAGTCCGTCAACTGCACATACGGCTCACGTCCACGCTGTCGCGGCATGCTACCAGTGTTAAAGACTGCGATGGAGCTCCGTATGCCACGGCAAACTGGCTGACACTGACGGCGGCGGTGCACAAATGCTGCGCAGCTAGCGCCATTCGACGGCCAACACCGCGGTTCCTGGTGTGTCCGCTGTGCCGTGCGTGTGATCATTGCTTGTACAGCCCTCTCGCAGTGTCCGGAGCAAGTATGGTGGGTCTGACACACCGGTGTCAATGTGTTCTTTTTTCCATTTCCAGGAGTGTATGAGTCCTTTAGAGATTCATTCTCATTAATTAATTGTGACACTATAAGACTGTCATGTTTTTTTTCCCAATGTTAGGATTTCATTTATTAGATGTTCCGCATATGTTGAGTTATACATTCTCTCTTCAGTGACATTATACATTCTTTGTATGTGACATTAAAATTTCTTGCAGTAATCCCTACACAGATATAGCTGCGCTTCAAGTAAGTACATCAGTGGACTTGTGGAATTCCTGTAAATTTCGCGGAGCTATGGCTGTATGGTAGTAGTTAAGGGATAGATGGCAGGCGCGGGAAATATTAAAGAAAAGGTGCTGCGAGGCAGGTTTATGATACCGCTCGCAGGCGAGAAGCCATGGTCCAGTGGGCACTACTATACACAAGTGTGAAGTAATCAGGGCAGCACCGTACTTTCAAAAACCCATACGACGCAGTTATAACAGCGCCTAGTGACGTGTGTGTAGGGCCAAAGCGGGCTGAGGAAAGCCTGACGTTGTAAAAAACATTTCACTTGTCCCTTCCAGAGGAACTATGTCAGAAGCACAAGGAAAAGACGTATAAACAAGCGAGTGCGGAGGCTCAAATGAGCAGTCGTGTCGCCGTTCTGTCCACGTCTAGAACCAGAGAGAATGACGATTGTTTAAGTTGCAGGTCAACCAGGACTACTTCTGGTGATGGATATCGGCGGCCAACCGGTCCACTGAAACTGCCACTGACCTCCACTGCACGGACGCATCATAGCTGTGGCGGGGCGGGGCGCAACTGGGAGCTGCACCCGCGCGAGGAGCGACGGGGCTGCTGGCCCCCACTCTCGGTAACATCGTCCGGCAGGCAGCAAGTTGCCGTCGGCAGGAGCTGGGCCGCGGCGCGGATTAGCGCGTGCAGAGCTGTCTGCAGTCAATGATCGAGCTCCTGAGGCTTACTACAACGACGGCGAGCGCTTGTTTCCCGTCTGGTCCAGAAGTTGCGCTTGAGGAAGCATTCAGCCGTGCACGGGCTACCGGCGCAGCCAACACACGCGGCAGGCACTTTAGTCGTGGCGTGAGTAGGAGCGCTACGTCTGCAAGGCTGGGCGACCGGACGCCGATGCAGCAGTTTCTGGCATTGGCATTAGCGTTGACCCAGGCACGCAGCGCCATCACCGGGATCAGCGGGAGGCTGGTTGTGTACCTTCGATGCAAACAAAGTCGATAACGCACTTTCCGGTGTTTCTCTGCACACTTCGTCACGCGGGGTAGCCGAGCGGTCTGGGGCGCCTCGTCACGGTTCGCGCGGCTCCTCCCGTCGGAGGTTCGAGTCCTTCCTCGGGCATGGGTGTGTGTGTTCTCCTTAGCGTAAGTTAGTTTAAGTTAGACTGAGTGGTGTGTGAGCTTAGAGACCGATGACCTCAGACGTGTGGTCCTATATCACCTTACCACAAATTTCCAAAATTTTCCTGCACACTCCAGCGTGAGTCATCCCTCTCTCCCGAGCAAACCTCTCGATAGTTCTGACATATTACAACCCCTGAGCTCAGTGGTTACTTGTTACATGTCACTGTTGTATTTGTCTTAATCTTCTGTCACAGTTTTCAATTTCCTTCGTTTTCTGGTGTTTGTCTTAAAGGATATATTATTTTTTTCTGACGTTTCTAAACTTTTATGTAAGTCGGTTGTGGTATATTATGTTGTATTTGTGCTGAGGGAGCCAGCCTCTGTGGCCGAGCGGTTCTAGGCGCTTCAGTCCGGAACCGCGCTGCTGATACGGTCGAAGGTTCGAATCCCGCCTCGGGCATGGATGTGTGTGATGTCCTTAGGTTAGTTAGGTGTAAGTAGATCAAAGTCTAAGGGACTGATGACCTCAGATGTCAAATTCCATAGTGCTTAGAGCCATTTGAATCATTTGTGTTGAGGGATGAGTTTTCTGGTATGAGTGTGCAGTGTTGATCTTGCCTTTCGGAATACCGGCACTTCTCTTAGTTTTACTGTCTTCTGATTGTACTTCAATTTTGATTATGTTGTATAGTCCCTGTGCTGTCTTGATGTTGTAGGCATTACTTTGGGCTGTGTTGATGTTCTTCCAGGTAATTTCTTTTATTTACAGGTCTTTTGCACTGTCTGTATATAATATCTCTGCTGAATGACATCTTTTCATTATGGTCCGTTATCTTGCCTCTGTTTCCTTTCTGAATCTGTTGAAGCCTTGTCTGTTGTCAAATTTTGTGTTTGTGTAATCGAGATATAGTTTTTCTCTGTTTCTGTTTCCCAATTGAGCTGAAAGTTCAGTGCCGTATGTTAATAATCTGGGGGTATAAACTGTTGATATGTTCTTGTGGTTCCTCTATAAGGCATATAAACTGAAGCGCCAAAGAAACGTACAGGCATGGGTATTCAAATGCAGGAATATGTAAACAGGCAGAATACGGCGCTGCAGTCGGCGACGCGTCAATAAGAGAAGTGCCTGCCGCAGTTCTTAGATCAGTTACTGCTGCTACAATGGCAGGTTACCAAAATTTAAGTTAGTTTGAACGCGGTGTTATAGTTGTTATAGCCGGCGCAAGAGCGATGGGACAGAACATCTCCGAGGTAGCGATGAAGTGGGGATTCTCCCGTACGAGCATTTCACGAGCGTATCGTGAATATCACGAATCCGCCAAAACATCAAATCTCTTACATCACTGCAGCCGAAGAAAGATCCTGCAAGAACGGGACCGATGACGACTGAAGAGAATCGTTGAACGTGACAGAAGTGTAACCCTTCCGCAAATTGCTAGTCCATCAACAAGTGTTAGCGTGCGAACCATTCAATGAAACATAATCGGTATGGATCTTAGGAGCCGAAGGCCCACTAGTGTATCCTTGATGACTGCACAACTCGAAGCTTTACACCTCGACTGGGCCCGTCAACATTGGCATTGGACTGTTGATGACTGGAAACATGTTGCCTGGTCGGACGAGTCTCATTTCAAATTCTATCTGCTGGATAGACGTATACGGGTATGGAGACAAACTCATGAATCCATGGACCCTACATGTCAGCAGGGGACTGTTTAAGCTGGTGGAGGCTCTGTAATGATGTGGGACGTCTGCAGTTGGAGTGATATGGGACTCCGCATACGTTTAGATACGACTCTGACAGATGACACATACGTAAGCATCCTGTCTGATCACCTGCATCCATTCATGTCCATTGAGCATTCCGAAGGACTTGGGCAATTCCAGCAGGAAAATGGTTCAAATGGTTCAAATGGCTCTGAGCACTATGGGACTCAATTGCTGAGGTCATTAGTCCCCTAGAACTTAGAACTACTTAAACCTAACTAACCTAAGGACATCACACACATCCATGCCCGAGGCGGGATTCGAACCTGCGACCGTAGCGGTCTCGCGGTTCCAGACTGCAGCGCCAGAACCGCGCGGCCACTTCGGCCGGCTGGTTCAAATGGTTCTGAGCACTATGGGACTTAACATCTATGGTCATCAGTCCCCTAGAACTTAGAACTGCTTAAACCTAACTAACCTAAGGACATCACACACATCCACGCCCGAGGCAGGATTCGAACCTGCGACCGTAGCGGTCACGCGGTTCCAGACTGAAGCGCCGAGAACCGCACGGCCACACCGGCCGGCAATAAAACAATGCGACACCCCACACGTCCATAATAGCTACAGATTGGCTCAAGGAACACTCTTCTGAGTTTAAACACTTTCGCTGCCCACCAAACTCCCCAAACATGAACATTACTGAGTATATCTGGGATGCCTTGCAACAAGCTGTTCAGATGACACCTCCACTCCCTTGTACTCTAACGGATTTACGGGCAGTCCTGCAGGATTCATGATGTTATTTCCCCCAGCACTACTTTAGACATTAAGTCGAATACATGCCACGTCGTGTTGCGGCACTTCTGTGTGATCGCGTGGGCCCTACACGAAACTAGGCAGGCGTGCCAGTTTCTTTGGCTCTTCAGTGTAGTATCATATACAGATCGATGCCAGTACAGTACTTTATTTTTTTGTTTTTATTATTTCGGGAAACAATCTTTTTTCAGGGTGATTCTTTAGGATTTTTAACGGATTGTATGAGCCTGGGATTCCCGCTGGAAGGACTTCCTTTTATTCTCGTATATAGAATGAGTTGTTGAACTGGATGTAGTTATGATCGGTGATTACTTTTAAGATTTGTATCAGTTCTTCCGTGGTGGTGGTTAGGATTTCTGGGTTTGCTATGAGCTGTTCTTTTATGATGTGTGCTGATGAGTGGCACATGTGCGAATTATCCCGTCCCCAGCTGTGCTGGCGCCATCGGAAGTCGTAAAGGGAAGGAGAGCACAGGCAGTGCGAGGACGAGTGGTGAACACCTATGCGGCAGCACAGTGATGTCCCGATATACGATTAGTGCTAGCTTGTTAAAGCAATTGTTTGGCGAATAGCACTTGTTTGGGTATTGGACAGTGTCAGTGCTCTGCAGGTGGTGACGTCTTACAGTTCTGTACTGAGACGGAGAAGACTGAAGATTACTGAGCTTCTTTACAGAAGTAATACGATACTGAATTCGTAGCCAACGAAGGATTGATTTCATACGTTAACCTGAACACTCTAACATCCAATAATTCTGCTGTGTTGATAAACGTCCGGCACTGGATGGGTTAAGTTACTGGTGCATTAGAAGTACACAAATTGTTCACTATATGAAACTTAACGCTGGTGGGCTTCGTGATATCGAGTTATTGACAGTATGTGACATTATTGTGTGCGTTTAATATTGTTCACATCTCGCCATAGTACTTCTGTATTTGACACTATTGCCTATATTTGTTAGTATGATACGACATATGCTATTGTGCATGAGGAGAGGTGCAGTGACTCCGTCAATCTGCACTACATGCTGGCATAAGGACACAGAAATTTGTAAAGGATTGCTGCTAGCATCTGAGGGATTCGATTTAATATGTTATGTTCAAATTGTGTAAAGAAATGTCTGACTTACGAGGTGTTTGATTGCAGGTCCAGTGAATTGATCCGATGTCAGTTGACACCGTTTGGGAAGCCACAGCTGTTAGCAATACCGGCACCACAACGGACTGGAGCCACTTGATAGTGTTGACCGAGATTTGGTCGTAGGAAATTAACTTACTTCGGTGGAGCCTTGTATTTCGTTATACTTTAAACCAGTGTCATTGCGCTTGACTCTGTCAGAAGTTTTGAATATTTACTTGCTTTCAAGGGGCGTAAATTGTATCTAAAAATTTATCGTTTAATGTTCATGAATTACCCATGTAGTTTGCCTAAATGATTAACCTATGACTAAAAAAAGAAAATGGTACCTTACCAGAGTGTCATAAGAATTTAGAAATTTCATAAGGAAATTATTCCTTTTGAATACAAAATTGGGATATATATATCACTCACCATCGTTTGTTCGTTTCATTTCCGTGCTTCATTGTAACCTTACCGTGACAACAGCCTTGTATTTTGTTATAGTTTAAACCACTGTCATTGCGTTTGACAGTATCAGGAGTTTTGAATATTTACTTGCTTTCAAGGTGAGTAAATTGTATCTTAAAAGTTTATTGTTCAATACTCACGAATTCGTGTGTACATATTTAGTTGAAGCGTATTTTTCTTCACCTTTCACTAAGTTTGAAATCACTGTTACCTTCTCTCCACATAGGACATCATCAATTTATACATTCCATTTTGCTCTGACGGGAAATCTTATTTATAATTAGTCTGTGACGAACAGAAATATTACTCTGCACCTCACACTCTACATATACCAGGGCTTGCTGAAAAGTAATGCCTTAGAGTTGTTTATGTGAAAGCTCTTAAAACCTTTTAAATAAAACTAACTTTATTAACATACTGCACTTTTATTGTTCATGTGTACATATTTATTTCTCAGCATAGTCACCCTGGTGACGAACACATTTCTCCCAACGAGAATCCAGTTTGTTGATACTGTAACTGTAGACTGTCTTATTTAGTTGATGGAGCTGCAAAGCTCACACCGTTTCATTACTTCAAAGGGAAGTCTCCGACAGTGTCCTTCAAGTTTTGGAATTAGGTGAAAATCGAATGGGGCCAAGTCGGAACTTGTTGGTGTTAATCGATGACGCTCAACCCAACGTGTCGAATGTTTGCAGATGTCGCAGCGCTCGTGCGTGGTCTGGCATTGTCATGCTGAAGGAGAGGGTGCTCCGTGTGTGGACGAACTCTTCGGATTCATGCTTTCAGTTTTCCGAGGATCTTGAAGTACCTTGCAGAGTTAGTTTATGGTGGTGGCTTTAGGCATGAATTCTTAATACACTACATCTTGAACATCGCAGAACACTGTGAGCTCGACTTTGCTTTCTTATGGCGTAATCTTGAATTTACTAGCGTCGGTTTTTCTTGAGGCCGAACTCCTTTGATGGTCTATTATTTTTTTGGGGTCAAAATAGTGAACCCAGCTTTAAACACCTCTGATATTACTGATGTAGACACAGTCATCACCGTACACAGCTTTGATTCTTCTACAGATTTCACTTCTACATCTACATCTACATTTATACTCCGCAAGCCACCCAACGGTGTGTGGCGGAGGGCACTTTACGTGCCACTGTCATTACCTCCCTTTTCTGTTCCAGTCGCGTATGGTTCGCGGGAAGAACGACTGTCTGAAAGCCTCCGTGCGCGCTCGAATCTCTCTAATTTTACATCCGTGATCTTCTCGGGAGGTGTAAGTAGGGGGAAGCAATATATTCGATACCTCATCCAGAAACGCACCCTCTCGAAACCTGGCGAGCAAGCTACACCGCGATGCAGAGCGCCTCTCTTGCAGAGTCTGCCACTTGAGTTTGCTAAACATCTCCGTAACGCTATCACGGTTACCAAATAATCCTGTGACGAAACGCGCCGCTCTTCTTTGGATCTTCTCTATTTCCACCGTCAACCCGATCTGGTACGGATCCCACACTGATGAGCAATACTCAAGTACAGGTCGAACGAGTGTATTGTAAGCCACCTCCTTTGTTGATGGACTACATTTTCTAAGGACTCTCCCAATGAATCTCAACCTGGTACCCGCCTTACCAACAATTAATTTTATATGTTCATTCCACTTCAAATCGTTCCGCACGCATACTCCCAGATATTTTACAGAAGTAACTGTAACCAGTGTTTGTTCCGCTTTCATATAATCATACAATAAAGGACCCTTCTTTCTATGTATTCGCAATACATTACATTTGTGTATGTTAAGGGTCAGTTGCGCTGCAACGTCTCTGTATACTACAGCATCATCCGCGAAAAGTCGCATGGAACTTCCGACACTATCTACTAGGTCATTTATACATATTGTGAAAAGCAATGATCCCATATCACTCCCCTGTGGCACGCCAGAGGTTACTTTAACGTCTGTAGACGTCTCTCCATTGATAACAACATGCTGTGTTCTGTTTGCTAAAAACTCTTCAATCCAGCCACACAGCTTGGGTGCACGTTGTCTGGTGTCAGACTCTCGATTACCGAGGTGGTGCAGTGGTTAGCACACTGGACTCGCCTTGCGGAGGACGATGGTTCAAACCCACGACCGGGCATCATGATTTAGGTTTTCCGTGATTTCCATACATTGCTTCAGGCAAATGCCGGGGCGGTTCTTTTGAAAGGGCAAGCCGATTTCCTTCCCCACCCTTCCTAATCCGAGCTCGTGTTCCGTCTCTAATGACCACGCTGTCGATGGGACGTTAAACACTAATCTCCTCCTCCAAGCTCGATTACAGCACGTTGCTTCTCTCGTACTGACGAAGTTACGTTACACGCCGACATGATACCCGCTACAGTTTAGCAATTTAGATCCCTCTAGCCTCAGAGTGTTGCAACTTGCCTCAGCGAAGCGGGATAGTTGATTGTGTAATATGCATGAGATGTAGTACTCTAACCTATGTTGAGAAAAGAATAAAAAAATCGTGAGACCAACTTTTTTAACACGCCTCCTTACATATAATTTTCATATACACATATCAAAAAAAAGTTTTGCATCACCCCGATTCCCAGAACTCCTGACGATAGACGTTGAACGTGGATACTGTATCACAGAGACATTCTCTTTGACTGTTCAGAGATGTCACTAAACCCGGCCAATGATGTAAACAACCATGCATGAGCAGCGCCTAAGAGACGGAGTGGGTCCGGCAGCCTGTCAGTTCCAGACATTCCACCAGGAAGGAGGTGCACGGCTCGTGTTGTCTGTAGTTAAACCGTGCCTACACGGTCAATACCGCGGTTCAATCGCGTCCGCATTGTTACTTTGTGCGAGGACGGGCTCTCAACAAGGGAAGTGTCCAGGCGTCTCGGAGTGAACCAAAGCGATGTTTTTCGGACATGGACGAGACACAAATAGACAGGAACTGTCGATGACTTGCCTCGCTCAGGCCCCGCAAGGGCTACTACAGCTGACAGCAACGCCACCATGTTGAATAATGCTTTTCGTCCAGCCACAGGACGTCGTGTTACGACTCAAACTGTGCGCAATAGGCTGCATGATGCGCCACTTCACTCCCGACGTCCATGGCGAGGTCCTTCTTTACAACCACGACACCATGCAACGCAGTACAGATTGGCCGAACAACGTGCCAAATGGACCGCTCAGAACTGGCATCACGTTCTCTTCACCGATGAGTGTCGCATATGCCTTCAACCAGACAATCGTCGGAAACGTGTCTGGAGGCAACCCGGTCAGGCTGAACGCCTTATACACAGTGTCCAGCTGCTGCAGCTGGTGGACGTTCGCCGCTTTTTTGGGGTGGCATTACGTGGGGCTGACGTATGCCGCTGGTGGTCATGGAAGGCGCCATAACGGCTATACGATGTGTGAATTCTGTGGTGTCACCGCCAGACACCACACTTGCTAGGTGGTAGCCTTTAAATCGGCCGCGGTCCGTTAGTATACGTCGGACCCGCGTGTCGCCACTATCAGTGATTGCAGACCGAGCGCCGCCACACCGCAGGTCTAGAGAGACTTCCTAGCACTCGCCCCAGTTGTACAGCCGACTTTGCTAGCGATGGTTCACTGACAAAATACGCTCTCATTTGCCGAGACGATAGTTAGCATAGCCTTCAGCTACGTCATTTGCTACGACCTAGCAAGGCGCCATTACCAGTTACTATTGATGCTGTAAAGCATGTACCGTCATCAGCGACGTTCACCATTTATGGATTAAAGTTAAATACTCCAGCAGCAACGTACGTTTTTTGCTAAGTCTAACTTCCTTGTCCTGTTCCAGACCTCACGCCAGCCTGCGTGAGCTAAAACGCATGCATTTTGGCTTCCTCTAGTAGTACCGGGTTGGCTCTCTTGCCTACCCACAACATTTGGCGACGAGGACAATCGACTGTGGTATCGATATTGCCCTGATTTACTTGTGTAATGGCTTCGCCACAATCTCCAGATGTACTGTCCGAATTTTATTGCTTACAGAATCAGCAGACGCAGGCCTTACTGGATGCCCTTGGACAGCTCGTCCAGGGTCAACGTGCAATGCAAAACGATGCGGCAGCCGGCGCTCCACCGCTAACACAGCCACAAAACGCAGTTGCACCAACTTTTCGTCCTTTTGATGCAGCACTGGAAAGCTGGACGGAGTGGGCACGCCAATTTGGATTCCATTTCGCCGCCTACAGAATTCAAGGTAACGAGTGGCAGCCTTTCTTATTATCTTCTGTTGGGGTGACCACGTACCGTGTGATAGTCAAATTATTTCCCCGATGTGACGTAGCAACTCTCTCCTACGACGAAATTTTGTCTGCATTAGATGCATATTTCAAAGAATCAGTCAATGTAGTTGCCAAACGGTATACCTTCTTTTGTACAAAATGTACGGCCGGTCAGACAAATCGGGAGTGGGTTGCAACCTTGCAAGGCCTTACTAGGGATTGTGCTTTTGAGTGTCAATGTGGACTCCTTTATTCAGATACTATGGTACGTGATGCAATTGCACAGAAAGTTTCTGATGTTCGTATACGGGAATAGATTTTGAAACTGTTCAATCCCTCCCTT
Organism: Schistocerca cancellata; assembly: GCF_023864275.1. NCBI lineage: Eukaryota > Metazoa > Arthropoda > Insecta > Orthoptera > Acrididae > Schistocerca > Schistocerca cancellata. The sequence goes on from NC_064628.1 coordinate 197,121,034, forward strand.
CAACAAGTGATGGGCATATTGGATCGGCAGGACACACTTGACTTTGCTCAGGAATCATTTGAAAACTCGCCACCCATGTGTCTGGTTAACTGGCCCGCCGGGCGAGCTGCACGGAACAGTAAACAGTCCTTACGCCCGTCCGCACCAAAGCCGCCTGGCTCTCAGCCACGTGTACCATGCCGGCAAGCAAATGCAGTGCTACAATCATGCCCGCGGTGCGCTACTAGACGTTCACGTGAGAATTGCCCGTCACGCCAAGCTATTTGCTTTTTCTGTAATAAAAAACGACATGTTCAAAGTGTTTGCCAGAAAAAGTTCAGATCGGAAGCTCAAGCTTCGCGCCGGAATCGGAATCGAACCAAGGATACTCCGGCTTGCAACACTTCGCCCATGGTAATTCATGTAGTTCATTCCACTCCGGCCAGTGCCACTCTCTCTAACAGTGACTGTGTTCGTCCCACAACTAGTGTGCATCGACATCGCAGGAACTCCCATCAAGTCGCAAGTGATTTTGTACCAGTGTCAGTTCACATTGCACAAGACAGTCGCTCTTGTCGTCAGCAGGACAATAAACTTTTTGTGGACTTGGACATTAACGTCAAAGTGATAAAGTGATACCATTCCAGCTCAATACCGGAGCTGCAGTTTCACTAATCACTCAAGACACTTACAAACTGCTGGGCACACCTCCGTTGCGTGCCGCAAATGTTAAGTACCTATTTAGGTCAGGATATCCCTGTGTTAGAACAGTGCAGCCTTCTTGCAACATACAAGGGACAAACAAACCTTGTGTCATTTTACGTCCTTCGTTCTTCTGCTGCAGTGAACTTGTTTGGTTTCGATTTATTTCAGTTGTTTAACTTGTCTATAGTCAATCAGGTCCTATCAGTGAACCAGAACAGGCCTTCAGACAGTGTTTCTCGTCTATGTGAAGAATTTGCCGACATTTTTGCACCGGGCCTCGGTTGCGCTTAGAACTATAAAGAACATTTGGAACTGAAAGTAAACGCGCAACCTAAATTTTTCAGAGCGCGCAATGTTCCCCACGCATTGCGTGATGAGGTCGCAGGAACATTACACGATTTGGAATCACAATATGTAATTGAACGTGTGCAGGCTTCTCTCTGGGCATCACCCTTAGTAATTTTGCCAAAACCTTCCGGAAAATTGAGACTTTGTATGGACTTCAAGGCAACAGTGAATCCACAACTAGTGACTGCAACTTTTCCTTTACCCCGCCCGGAAGATCTTTTTGACAAACTGTGCCCGGGTAAATATTTTTCGAAGTAGGACCTAGCAGATGCGTACTTGCAAATACCGGTGGACGAAGAATCCCAGCGCGTTTGGTGGTTAACACGCATCTTGGTTTGTATCGATTCAAACGACTGCCATTCGGGTGTGCATCCGCCCCTGCATTGTTTCAGCAATATCTACAAACTGTTTGTGCGTCGGTCCCCACTGCAGCAAATTATCTGGACGATATTGTGATCTCCGGAAAGACGGAAGAAGAACATTTAGCTAATCTCAGAACATTATTTCAGGGCTTACGACAAAATGGTCTTCGCTTGCGGAAGGACAAATGTGTGTTTTTTGCTCGTGACTTACCCTATCTGGGACATATACTCAATGCCCAAGGAATACATCCCAGTCCAGAGCACTTCCGTGCCATTCAAGACTTGCCTTCGCCGCAGAATTTGAAGCAGCTACAGAGTGTGCTGGGAAAAATTAATTATTATAACCGATATATCCCACACGCCTCTTCCATTTCAGCTCCGCTTCATCGCTAACGCCGTAAAGGTGTTCCGTTCGTCTGGACGATGGAATGCGAACGCGCCTTTTGCCCGTTGAAATCGGCGTAGCTTTCCAATACTTGCCTTACGCCATTCGATCCACAGAAGCCCCTTTTGTTGATGGTGGATGCATCGGATTTCGGGATCGGTGCTGTGCTTGTGCACAAAGATGGTTCGCACGATCGCCCTATTGTCCTAGCGTCCAAATTGCTCTCGTCTGCGCAAAGACATTATTCACAGATCGAGAAAGAAGCATTGGCTCTCGGCTTTGGTGTTACAAAGTTTCATGATTTCTTGTATGGTCGTCACTTTACCATCATCACAGACCACAAACCTTTGACATCGCTTTTTCATCCGACCAAGCCTGTACCTCCACGTACAGCGCAGAAATTCCATAGCTGGTCTATTTTCCTATCGCAGTACCGCTACGATATCTTGTATCGGTCCACTGCTAAGCACGGAAACGCCGATGCGTTGTCCCGTTTGCCTGTTGCTGAGGATAGAGCATTCGATTCCTCCGAAGTTGCTTGCATGTTCATTGATTCGGAAACCGATGATGTGGTCGAATCGTTTCCGATTGATTTTCGTCGAGTAGCTACAACCACAGCTGCCGACCCTGTCCTTGCTACCGTTCTGCGTTTCGTTGTTACGCAATGGCCCTTGTCAAAGTCATGGATCGGGGATCCGTTGGTTCGCCGATTTTTTTCTCACAAGGAGAGACTTTTTACTTTTTGTACGACGTGGTGTTTTGTTGTTGCGTTCTGATAATGATCAGTCCAGGGTCGTGGTCCCACGTTCGTTACAGTCCTCTGTCTTACAGCTTCTCCACCAAGGACATTGGAGTATAGCGCGAACGAAACAACTTGCTCGTCAGCACTGTACTTGGTTCGGAATCGATGCTGCGATTACGAATATGTGCTCTTCTCTCATGGTGTGTGCCGAACAACAATCAGCACCACTGCGGAAATTCTTTGCATGGCCAAAAGCCACTTCCCCTTGGCAACGCTTACACATCGATTTTGCTGGTCCCTTCTGGAATGCTCGATGGTTGGTTGTGGTAGATTCATTCAGTAATTTACCTTTTGTTGTCCGGATGTCTTCTACGACGTCATCTGCCACCATCCAAGCGTTATCCGCTATCTTTTGCATTGAAGGTCTTCCACAGACTATTGTTTCCGACAATGGCCCACAATTCATGTCCGCAGAATTTCAATCATTCTGCAAGGCCAATGGTATTCATCATCTGACGTCCGCGCCGTTTTCGCCACAGTCAAACGGTGCCGCTGAACGATTGGTCAGGACTTTCAAGTCACAGATGTTGAAGTTGAAAGTGTCACATTCTCGGGAGGACGCGTTATTGCTCTTTTTGTCCTCGTATAGCTCTGAGCCCCGAGATGGTCGCTCGCCGGCTGAGTTGCTTCACGGTCGCCCTCATCGCACCTTGATGTCTTTGCTACATCGGCCGCCTCAGGTTCCTGTGCAGCGGCACACACCTGCTTTTGCCCCAGGCGACGTTGTCTACTATCGCAACTATCGAGGTTCACGGCGTTGGCTCGAAGGGCGCATTCTTCGCTGCCTCGGCCGCGCTATGTATTTGGTTTTGGGGGCCTCTGGTGAGGTGCGTCGGCATCTCAATCAGCTGCGCCTCTGTCGTCGCACGGGATCTGCCGCTCCACGTCTGCTTTCAGCGACGGTGCCGTCCGGTCAGCGCCCTGGGGACCCATCTACTGGCTCGCCTCAGCCCCAGGTGTTACCGACGCTGCCTTCCATTTTGCCCCATGGCGACGTGCCGCCGCCGCCGCCGCCGCCTGTTCTCCCGCCGGCGACGCCCGCAGTGGACGCGTCGCTGCAACCGCCGGGCGCCTCCCTGGGTCACGCGCCGCCGATCGCTTCCCGTGACCAGTTGTCCTCCGACATGGAACTCTTGCCCGCTCCGGGCCATATGTCGTCTTCGCCCGTCGGGTGCCCCGGCCCGATGGAGGTCGACCCTTCGGCCCCTCCTGTCTCTCTACGGGCGCATACACCGCATGTTGGCGTGCATCCTGGAGCAGGTTTCCAGGCGTTTCCTAGCTCCTCTCGGTCCGAATGGCAGGGTGCGGGAGGCACAGCCTCGCCTGTTGTTAGGCTCCCCACCTCGTCGCATACGTCAACATGGGGTCCTCCCCACGGCGGGCGGAAGCCTTATGCCACAACCGTCCGCCGATTTGCGGAGGAGGAATGTGGTGTCACCGCCAGACACCACACTTGCTAGGTGGTAGCCTTTAAATCGGCCGCGGTCCGTTAGTATATGTCGGACCCGCGTGTCGCCACTATCAGTGATTGCAGACCGAGCGCTGCCACATGGCAGGTATAGAGAGACTTCCTAGCACTCGCCCCAGTTGTACAGCCGACTTTGCTAGCGATGGTTCACTGACAAAATACGCTCTCATCTGCCGAGACGATAGTTAGCATAGCCTTCAGCTACGTCGTTTGCTACGACCTAGCAAGGCGCCATTACCAGTTACTATTGATGCTGTAAAACATGTACCGCCAAGAGCGACGTTCACCATTTATGGATTAAAGTTAAGCACTCCAGCAGCAACGTACGTTTTTTTGCTAACTCTAACTTCCTTGTCCTGTTCCAGACCTCACGCCAGCCTGCGTGAGCTAAAACGCGTGCCTTTCGGCTTCCTCTAGTAGTACCGGGTTGGCTCTCTTGCCAACTCACAACAAATTCCATGCTCCGACCGATAGTGCAACCATATCGGCAGCATATTGGCGTGGCATTCGTCTTCATGGACAAAAATTCGCACCCCCATAATGCTCATCTTGTAAATGACTTCGTTCCGGATAAGGACATTGCAAGACTGGAGTGACCACCATGTTCTCCAGACATGAACCCTATCGAACATGCCTGGGATAGATTGAAAAGGGCTGTTTATGGACTACGTGATTCACTAACCACTCTGAGGAATCTACGCCGAATCGCCTTTGAGGAGTGAGACAATCTGGATCAACAGTGCCTTGATGAACTTGTGGATAGTATGTCACGACGAATACAGGCATGCATCAATGCAAGAGAACGTGCTACTCGGTGTTACAGGTAGCGGTGTGTACAGAAATCTGGAGCACCACCTCTTAAGGTTTCGCTGTATGGTGGTACAATATGCAGTGTGTTGTTTTCAAGAGCCATAAAGAGGGCGTAAATGATGTTTATGTTGATCTCTATTCCAATTTTCTGTACAGGTTCCGGAACCATCGCAACCGAGATGGTGCAAAATTTTTTGATGTGTGTAGTTAATTTACTATTAGATATCATAAGTAAAGTGTGTTCTTGGAGCTCAGGAGTCACAGAATTCTTTGCAGGGATCCGGAAGGAGGGTTTTAATTTTCTCCCTTTACAGCAGTGTGTGTAACGACGAATTCTAATTTAGAGCATAAAAGTAGTAAAGCCTTCGAGTATATAGTACAAAGTGTAGAATACGTAATGATATGAATCTCAACTTACCTTAAATCAGTCATCCGTTTGCAATAAATAAAAGAAGACTGCTGTTGACTTCACCCATGGCATGGTTACGACATGATTCAGCGCATATTATTTCCACTTAAGGACCAACTTATATCTGATGAAGGAAGTATCTTTCTGAAGCATGTCATGTTATTCTGTGAAATAATCGTTTAGCTCTCTTTCTCTGTGTTAACTCAGGGATCTCAACTGATTACGTTTGTCAGATGGACGATGAAACATGTAGCAGTTTACCCTTTCCTATCTTGTAACATTTTATTTTTGCCCTATTGGTTTCCTCTGGTTTTAATTGGTATGGGACCAGCGAGGTTTACATTTTGAAATTTTGTATGTATTGTTTGGTGGGTAAGTGCTAGAGTGTATATCCAGAGGTCTTGTGATACATCCCCATCCAAGTCTAGTCATCTCTGGCAGTAATTTAATAATTAATGTGAAAAATGCCAAGTTTCACCGTAGTGTAGAGGCCATGTTAAATTGACGCCTTCCTATAGGCGGTCGAATAAGTCAGTTCGTAAGTATCCTAACACCCCAATCTAATTCGGAATCTACCAGCAGACGTCAAGAGAGGAGGACCTGAGAGTATAAAAGGAGGCGGGGAGTATTGTGTTGATAGCAGAGAAGCACCCTAGCAGCAGAATGGGTCGCTTAGGAGGGCTCAGTAAGTTCTAACGTGGATTTGTCATTGGCTATCAACTAAGTATCAGATCCTTCAGGGACATTTAAACACTTCTGAAGTTACCCAAGTCGACTTCTGGTGATGTGATTGTAAAATGGAACCGCGAAGGAACAAAAACACAGAAAAAAAACACGTCAAAAAGATCAGACAAATCTCAAGTACTAATAATGGATACAGTCGAGTTTTGTGGAGGGTAGCTGTAAAGAAAACTGCAGTTGTGCGTTCTGAAGTTCTATCAGTAGTCGAGCTACGACAATGATTGTACGTAGGGAGGCGAAAAGAGTGGGTGACAGTGGTATCACAACTCCTCATAAGCAACACAATTCTGCAGTCAATGCTAAGAAAAGTTTGAGGTGGTGACAAAACGACGCCACTGTACAATGGATGACAGAAAACGAGTGATTCAGACTGGTGAATCCCACAATACCTTGTGGAAATCGATGGAGGGCTTTGGGTTTGGCGAGTGTCTGGACAATATTACCCGCCATCACGTGTGTATCAACAGCGAAGTAAAGATGTGGTGGTGTTTCTGTGTGGGGCTGTTATTCGTGGTCTGAGTGTGGTCCCTCATTGCACTTAAGAAAATGCTAGAAGCGGAGATACGAACACATTTTACAGCCTTGTGTACTGTCTACACTGGAGGAACAGTGCAGAGACGATGATTGTATCAGCATGACAGTGCATCCTGTCATAAAGCAGCACCTATGAGGCAATGGTTTGTGACTGATAACTTTCCTGAAATGTACTCGACTGCCCAGTGTCACGAACCGAACCCACTGGAGCACCTTCGGGATGAATTTTGACTTAGACCTCCAACATCTTTACCTTCTCTGGTTCTAGCTCTATAGACATTCATAAACCTGACTGAAACTGTCTCCAGCAGAGTTCAAGCCATTATAAAGGTGAAGTAGGCACACCCCATGTTAATGTCCACTAAAAAGTGCACGGATACCTTTGTTAAGATAGTGTACTGCCTCCAGAGTACCATCTGTAGTTAACTGCTGTGAGCATCACAATCGAAATGACAAGAGTTTTTTGAAGTAGCGAAAGTTCTTAAAATTATTCCACATAATTAAACTTACAAGATTCATTTCCTTACTTAACATGCGATTTCTATTGTGTAAAGTTTCTTCTTTACACTGAGGTGCCAGAGACACGGGATACGTCCTCATACCGTGTCGGACCTCCGTCTGCCAGGCGTAGTGCAGCTTCTCGACGTGGTATGGACTCAACAAGTCGCGAGAAGTCCCCTGCAGAAAAACTGAGCTGTCCATAATTGCGAAAGAGGTGCCGGTGCGGTACTCTGTGCTTGAAATGACCTTTCGATTATGTCCTATCAAAGATAGATGGGAATCATGTCAGGCGGTTTAGCTGGTCAAACCATATACTAGTATTGTAGAGAATGTTCTTCAAACCAGTCTCGAACAATCGTGACCTGTTGACGTGGCGCATTATCGTCCATAAACATTCCATCGTTGTTTGGGAACACGAATTCCGTGAATGGCTAGCAATGGTCTCCAAGTAGTCAAACATAACCATTTCCAGTCAGTAATTGGTTCAGTTTGACCGGAGGACTCAGCCCATTGTATGTAAAAATAGCCCCCGCCATTATGGAACCTACACAAGCTTGCAAAGTGCGTTGTTGACTACTTGGTTCCATGGCTTCTTGGGGGCTGCTCCACGCTCAAACCCTACCGTCAGCTCTTACCGACTGAAATCGGCACTCATCTGACCAGGTGACGCTTTCTAGCTGTTTAGGGTCCAACCGACATGAGCATGAGCCCAGCACAGGCGCTGCAGGCGATGTCATGCTCTTATCAAAGGCACTCGATTCAGTCGTCTGTTGCCATATCCCATTAACGCCAAATTTCGCCGCACTGTCCTAGCAGATACGCACGTCGTGCGTGCCACACTGATTTCTGCGGTTATGTCACGCAGTGTTACTTACATTATGTGATCAAAAGTATCCGGACACCTAGCTGAAAATGACCTACGTGTTCGTGGCGCCCTTCATCGGTAATGTTGGAATTCAGTGTGGTGTAGGCTCACACTTAGCCTTGACGACAGCTTCCACTCTCGCAGGCATACGTTGAATCAGGTGCTGGTAGGTTTCTTGGGGAATGGTAGCCCATTCTTCACGAAGTGCTGCACTGACGAGAGGTATCGATGTCAGTCGGTGAGTCGTGGCACGAAGTCGTCGTTCCGAAACATCCCAAAGGTGTTCTATAGGATTCAGGACTCTGTGCAGGCCAGCCCATTACAGGGATGTTATTGTCGTGTAATCACTCTACCACAGGCCGTACATTACGAACAGGTGCTCGATCGTGCTGAAAGATGAATCACTATCCCCAAATTGCTCTTCAACAGAGGGAAGCAAGAAGGTGCTTAAAACATCAACGTAGGCCTGTGCTGTCATAGTGCTACGCAAAATAACAAGCAGTGCAAGCTCCCTCTACGAACAACACGACCACACCATACCACCGGCTCCCAATTTTACTGTTGGCACTACACGCACTGGCAGGTGACGTTCACCGTGCATTTGCCATACCCATACCCTGCCATCAGATTGCCCCTTCTTGTACCGTGATTCGTCACTCCGCACAACGTTTTTCCACTGTTAAATCGTCCAATGTTTACGTTCCTTACACAAAGCGAGGCATCGTTTGACATTTACCTGCGTGATGTGTGGCTTATGAGCAGCCTCTCTACCATGAAATCCAAGTTTTCTCAACTCCCGCCTAACTGTCATAGTACTTGCAGTGGATCCTGATGCAGTTTGGACGGTCTGGATAGATGTCTGCCCACTTCAACTGTCGGCGGTCTCTGTCAGTCAACAGACGAGATCGACCTATACGCTTTCGTGCTGTACGTGGCCCTTCACGTTTCCACTTCACTATCACATCATAAACAGTGGACCTAGGGGTGTTTAGGAGCGTGGAAATCTGAGTACATATAGCACAAGTGACACCCAATCACCTGACCATGTTCGATGTCCGTAGAGCTCAACACCCTATTCTGCTCTCTCACGCTGTCTAATGACTTCTGAGTTCGCTGATATGGAGTACCTGGCAGCAGGTGGCAGCACAGTGCACCTGATATGAAAAACATATGTTTTTAAAGGTGTCCGGATACTTTTGATCACATAGTGTATCTATTAGCACTGAAAACTCTAGGCAAACACCGCTACTGTCGGCTGTTAGGTGAAGGTCGTTTGTCTGTGGTGAGAGGTAATGCCAGAAATGTGGTATTCTCTGCACTCTATTGACACTATGGAACTCGGAATATTAAATTCCCTAACGATTTCCTTAATGGAATGTCACATGGGTATAGCTCCAACTACGATCCGCATTCAAAGTCTGTTGTTCCCTTCGTACGGTGATAATCAGGTCGGAAACTGTTTCACATGAATCATCTGAGTACAAATGACAGCTCTGTCAGTACACCACCCTTTCATACATTGCGTACGCGATACTGTCGCCACCAGTATACATGCATATCGCCATCCCATGATTTCTGTTATGCAGCGGATGGGTCCCAGTTTTATATTGACGCGTTTACACAGGCTCTTTTATTTGGATCGCTATGCGTGCTCGTGTAAAAGAGAGGGAAGGTGAGTGAATCACTACGACTCGTAGTTGTTTCAACGAAATTTATTTTTGTTTCTTGATTTAAAAAAAAACTACTGATGTGCATAAGTACTGAGTACAAGTCGTAGGCGTAGACAGCTAAACGCCAGTTGTTTGATTAACCCACGCGCGCAGAGCAGCCACGTTGGCGTACACTCCCGGGTATCCAGGGCCGCAAGTGTACCCCCAGGAGGCGATACCGTACTGAATGTTATTTATGACCAGGGGGCCGCCGCCGTCACCCGTGCACCACGGCTTCTCCGTCGTGCAGATCATGTTCTCCGTCACGCAGCCTTCACCATAGATTTCACATTCGTAGGTGGCGTTGCACGCATTCCGCTCCATGATGATTGCGCTGTGAGCTTGCAGTTCGTCAGCGTAGTCCAAGGCCACTGAAGACGTCAACACACCCCAGCCGGTAATGTAGGCGGTGACGTCAACTTCTGGCTCGTAATTTGCGAGGGCGATCGGCTGTAAAGAACAGTGACGTGAGTCTCACTGTTTGAGAACAGCTAGTTTGAGAAAAATTACTGTCTCGTAAAAAGAAAAGAGAGCAGTTTGTTCAGCCAGCACAAGAGCCACAAACAAATCTTCAGTACATTCCGGTGGAAGATGGTACAAGAAGTGCGAGCTTTACTGTTATAAGTCTGGTAGGCTGGTTTTCTAGATGACGCAAGTAAGACTAATTTGAGTGTGTGGGAGGAGGGGGGGGGGAGGAAAGAGGGGTAGGTTTATGCGTAATGGAATGCCACCACATCATACACTGTCGGAAAAAAATCGCAACAGCAAAACAAATAACTGATGTAGTGTAAAGAAATATCTGGAATACGTTTGTCTACGTAAAAAATTTAAAAGATTGACATTGCAAGGTCACAAGTTAATATAAGCGCGATACAAGCCATTGCGAATGTGAAGCGATGGTACATTTGTAACCGGTATAACCCGCAGAATGTTGAATGCAAGCATGTACAGGGTGTTTAAAAAATGACCGGTATATTTGAAACGGCAATAAAAACTAAACGAGCAGCGATAGAAATACACCGTTTGTTGCAATATGCTTGGGACAACAGTACATTTTCAGGCAGACAAACTTTCGAAATTACAGTAGTTACAATTTTCAACAACAGATGGCGCTGCGGTCTGGGAAACTCTATAGTACGATATTTTCCACATATCCACCATGCGTAGCAATAATATGGCGTAGTCTCTGAATGAAATTACCCGAAACCTTTGACAACGTGTCTGGCGGAATGGCTTCACATGCAGATGAGATGTACTGCTTCAGCTGTTCAATTGTTTCTGGATTCTGGCGGTACACCTGGTCTTTCAAGTGTCCCCACAGAAAGAAGTCACAGGGGTTCATGTCTGGCGAATAGGGAGGCCAATCCACGCCGCCTCCTGTATGTTTCGGATAGCCCAAAGCAATCACACGATCATCGAAATATTCATTCAGGAAATTAAAGACGTCGGCCGTGCGATGTGGCTGGGCACCATCTTGCATAAACCACGAGGTGTTTGCAGTGTCGTCTAAGGCAGTTTGTACCGCCACAAATTCACGAAGAATGTCCAGATAGCGTGATGCAGTAATCGTTTCGGATCTGAAAAATGGGCCAATGATTCTTTTGGAAGAAATGGCGGCCCAGACCAGTACTTTTTGAGGATGCAGGGACGATGGGACTGCAACATGGGGCTTTTCGGTTCCCCATATGCGCCAGTTTTGTTTATTGACGAAGCCGTCCGGGTAAAAATAAGCTTCGTCAGTAAACCAAATGCTGCCCACACGCATATCGCCGCCATCAATCCTGTGCACTATATCGTTAGCGAATGTCTCTCGTGCAGCAATGGTAGCGGCGCTGAGGGGTTGCCGCGTTTGAATTTTGTGTGGATAGAGGTGTAAACTCTGGCGCATGAGACGATACGTGGACGTTGGCGTCATTTGGACCGCAGCTGCAACACGGCGAACGGAAACCCGAGGCCGCTGTCGGATCACCTGCCGCACTAGCTGCGCGTTGCCCTCTGTGGTTGCCGTACGCGGTCGCCCTACCTTTCCAGCACGTTCATCCGTCACGTTCCCAGTCCGTTGAAATTTTTCAAACAGATCCTTTATTGTATCGCTTTTCGGTCCTTTGGTTACATTAAACCTCCGTTGAAAACTTCGTCTTGTTCCAACAACACTGTGTTCTAGGCGGTGGAATTCCAACACCAGAGAAATCCTCTGTTCTAAGGAATAAACCATGTTGTCTACAGCACACTTGCACGTTGTGAACAGCACACGCTTACAGCAGGAAGACGATTTACAGAATGGCGCACCCACAGACTGCGTTGTCTTCTAGATCTTTCACATCACTTGCAGCGCCATCTGTTGTTGAAAATTGTAACTACTGTCATTTCGAAAGTTTGTCCGCCTGAAAATGTACTGTTGTCCCAAGCATATTGCAACAAACGGTGTATTTCTATCGCTGCTCGTTTAGTTTTTATTGCCGTTTCAAATATACCGGTCATTTTTGAAACACCCTGTAGGTGCGCATGCATTTTGTTGTACAGGTGCGGGCTGTCAATTTTTAGGCTGCAGTTTCTCGTCTGTTGCCCTTGATCAGTCAATGCCGGAACGGTTAATGCGGGTTATGGATGACGCTGGACAACGTTCGACGATATCCGATATGTGGTCCACTGGGGGCAGACCTGGTGTTCGAGCAGGCCAAGGAGACTCTGTAGAGCACGTTGGGTTACAACAGTGGTATGTGGGGGAGTATTATCCTGTTCAAAACGCCCTGGAATACTGTTCATGAATGGCAGCACAAAAGGTAGCATCACTGGATTGAAGTACCAGTTTGCAGTCAGGACGCGTGGGATAACCAAGAGAGTGATCGTGCTGTCGTACGAAGTCGCACCCCGGAACTCCAGGTGTTGCTCCAGCGTGTCCAGCACGCAGACAGGTTGCCTGCAGGCCCTCAACTGGCCTTCTTCTAAGCAACACACGTCCATCACTGGCTCCGAGGCAGAACCAGCTTTCATCAGAAAACACAACAGACCGCTACCCTGTCCTCCAACGATCTCTCGCTTGACGTCACTGAAGTTGCATAACACGGTGCACGCTACAGGGCGTCTGGTTCAGAGTTGCCCTTAACGTAACCGACTTTAACAGTTATTTTCTCACTGTGGTGCCAAGTGCTGCTTAAATTCCTACTGCAGATGCAGTGCGATGTGGCAGAGCCATACGTCGAACACGATGATCTTGCCTCTCGAGAGTGCCAGGTCGCCCAGTCTTTTTGCACCCGTGCACTCTCGTGACAGCCGCTGCCAGCAGTCAGAAACGGAGGCTACATTTCTGCCAAGCCTTTCTGGAATATCGCAGAAGGAACATCCAGCTTCTCGTAACCCTAATACACGACCTTGTTAAAACTGTCAGGTGTTGATAATGGCGTCTTAGTCGCCTTAAAGGCATTCTTGACTAACTTCAGCTCACCACGTCTAGTGTCAAAGGCAACTAACGCTCAGGACCGTTACAGCGTGTATTTAACGCAAACCTGAATTGCATCCTCATAGTAGCGTTACTAGCGCCACTCTTTTGTGACTGGCGCGAAATTTTGAATAGACGTCATCTTTCATATATAGAAACACGCCTACCAACTATCGTTTATGTCGCACAGCGCTTTCTTGGTGTTGCGATTTTTTTCTGTCAGTGTATTTACTCTCTGGTTTATATCAAAATATGAGGGCTGGAACCAACTGCCTAGCTGATCTACCCTCCATTTTAGGAGGTAGTGACTCGAATGTAGTTCGTTTTTTAAGATTCCGTAGGATCTTTCAACCACATAGTTACTTGGGTAAAAGATTTTGATGTGTTTCCTAGGTGAGCGGTTCATCTGTTATTTTTCCGTTGACCAATCAGCAACTGTTCCTTCTTACGTATTTTAACTGTCGTGTAGTTTGTGTATTTTCTAAAGAAATTGACTTGAGGATTCCGTATTTTGATCTTGCGTGTGAACGTGTGATTACGAGTGAGAGAGGGAGTAGCAGGATGGTTGAGAATCATGTTTTATGTTTTACATTGTGGTGCATAATTTTAAAAAAAATTAGCACACTCATCTTCAATTAATTTAGCAAGGCCACAGATGAACTCCCCGTTGAGCGCCTTATACGTACTACCACCACTAGCACCAGAGATCTGCTGGAGTTTAACTGATCAGAAAGCGCGAAGTCCTTGATAAAAGAGTCAGGCCCGGAATTTCAGACTTACATTTCAGCTACATGAAAATGCACCATTAATTTTTTTGCTTCTCTGCGTGCACTTACAACTAAGCACATGGCAGTCACGATGTCGGCACAAGTTATTTCTCATTGTCAGACATTATGTGTATTATAAAGTCGAATTAGGAATGTTTATTTAAAACAAGGGTCCTAGCCTGTTCAGTAACGTTCGTTATTTAAGATACCATATGACGGAATAAGCAACAGACACGGACTGACCTGAGTATGAATAACAGAGAATTACTGAGGCTCAACACAGCTGCGTCACTGTGGAACTTGGAAGACCAACTGAGAAAGTACCAACAGGAATAGTAGCGTTGCAGGAGTAGTCGAAAGCAAATCTCTACGTAGAATCTCTGGTGACTGTACATCGTTTTGCAGCAATAGTGGTACAGCCAGTCTTGTAATCGATTTCCTAGTAGACAGAGCATACAATTCGGCGATATCGAATCCTGAGTTTCTAAACGGCAGGATACGCACACTGAGAACAAAACTGAATTACTTCGGTTGATTTGCACTCATGCTCCAGAGGAAACCAACGAAGAGACCAAAGACTTTTCTAAGGAACAGGTTGAAAGTACACATGATGCTATAGCGGGAAACGATGTGAAAGTGATTCTAGGAGCCCTGAAGGGCAAGGTTGGAAGGGATACCGTGTTTGAGGAAAATGTGAGAAACTACAGCCTATATGAAGAATGCAGTGACACCAGACTCAGGCCGGCTGATTTTCGCGTGAACAAAATCCTCACCATAAGCGGCACCATATTCCGACAAAATAGCATGCGTAAAGGAACGTGGAAACCTCCGGATGGGGATACAGTCAACCGGACATATCATATTCTTATTTACAGAAGACATGGCTCAGACAAAGATTTCAAGGTGAGGAGGGTGGCAGAAGTTGAGTCGGATCGGTATGTCGTGATGATGTCAGTGTCCATAGCTGAGTCGTCAGCGTAAGTGGCTATCATGTGGAGGACCTGGATTCGATTCTCGGTACTAATAAGGATTTCATTTGGTGGAAGGATTGGTACGGGGTACACTCAGCCTCATGATGCCACTTGAGGAGCTATCTGAGCGAACAGTAGCAGCTCTAACGCCTGGGAAGTCTGCAAAACGGCTGGGAGAGCGGTGTGCTAACACATAGAATGACTTAGCGGTCGCTAGACGTCCCTAGAGCAAGGAGCATGGCTTTTTTTTTTAATATGTTGATACTCAAATGTAAGCAGAGGATATTAATAACAATTTATAATCGTGTAGACAGATACAGGACGTATAATGAGGATCCAGTCACCAGTGAGAGGGAAAGAACAGACTTCGAAAGAGAAAGGGATGAAGGGATCAGAGCAAATGTCGATGAGGTGGAAGCTAGCCCTGAAGAGCAACGGCAGTTAATGGGAAGAATAATGCATTAACGAAGTAATGCAAGCTGTAACTTGATAACAAAGTTAGTAGAAGTGAATGAGAATCCGAGAAACTTTGCCTGGAAGATATCGAGAAATGTAGAACTGAAAAGGGATCAGAAGAATGTCTAAAAAAAAAAAAAAAAAAAAAAGACTGGAAGCCTCGGGCAATGATATGGAAGGAAAGCTGATCGGGAATTAAACCAGAAAAAGTTTGGAAGAATATTTCAATGAGTTATAGAAACCTGGGCAAATACAGGAATTTGAATGAGAGAAACAGATAGTACGAGCTGATAGCAGTGATGATGGAGAGAAACAAAGAAGTAATTGTAGCTGTTAGGAGATTAGGAACTACTGAGCTTTGGAGGAAGATAAGCTACCTATGATTATGAAGAGGAACAAAGAAGTGATTGTTTCTGTTTGGGAGATAAGGAACTATACAGCTTTGGGGGAAGATAAGTTACCAATGGTGATGGATGGGAATAAGGAAGCAATTGTAGCTGTTTAGGTTCAAATCAAAATGGTTCAAATGGCTCTGAGTACTGTGGGACTTAATATCTGAGGTCATCTGTCGCCTAGAACTTAGAACTACTTAAACCTAATTAACCTAAGGACATCACACACATCCATGCCCGAGGTAGGATTCGAACCTGCGACCGTAGCGGTGGCACGGTTACAGACTGAAGCGCCTAGAGCCGCTGGGCCACTCCGGCCGGCCGCTGTTTAGGAGATGAGAAACAAAAGAGAGATTACCAAAATATCATGAAACCTGTTGTTACGTGTGCTTCTGAAACAATAACACAACAAGTCAGAAATGTCTTGGATACATGGGAACGCAAAGTACTGCCGACGATATAAGGAGCAGTGAGCGATAATGGTGCTTAGAGCATTAGGATCAACGCAGAACTATAAGAACTTCGCAAGAATCCACTAATCACCCTATATGTGAAGCACGACAATTACAGTGGGTGGGACTCGTGCATATAATGGAAGAGCAGCGAGTACCAAAGAAGCTGCTATATGCAGAGCCAGAGGGTACCTGCTCAGTGAGAAGACCAATATTGCGACAGCTGGCTAATGCAGAGACGGATCTGAGGAGATTAGAATTTCTGAACTGGAGAAGGCTGGCGAGTTCGAGAGATGAATGGGGGGGGGGGGGGGGGGAAGGTGGTCCACAAGGCCCTACCCTTCATGGGCTGTAGTGCAGGTAAAGAGGAAAAATATTTGAAAGAATTGACGTATTTCTGGTCTGTGTACGTCTCAAATTATTGTCAGGTTTCAGATATTAACTTCACCGGAACTTTACCTGACAGGGCTTTTGTTTATCCAGTATTAAAGTAAAAATCCACAAGGAAAATAACTTCAATACTCGGTTCTGATATAATTTGAATTCCTAATACATACTGAGTAAAACACAACAGCAAATTTCTGACATCAGTTATTGCAGAATTCGACTGTGAATGTATCACGTATTTACGCACTCGCTGGTATATTTCACCGCTCATGCTGGAAATTGCTGTGTTGTGTAGTTTTAATTGTTTAGTGATTTAAAAGAGTCTCTGTCGTTCCAAATTAATCTGTAAACTATGACTGATATGGATTAACGACGTGAGGACTTAAGTGGTATTCATTGACTTAAGTGGTATTCATTTTATCGATTGAAGACCCAGTGTCCAGATAAGAGTCCAAGATCCTTCTGTAGTGCCTTATTTGTGATGTTCTATCTAGATCGTACCAGCATTAAATACACTTCAGAAGTAATTACATTCGGCCTTGATCATAATCAGCTCATTTTAAAAAAGTTAAAACTAATTACACTCGACGCAACTTTATCTAGTGGGAAGTATCTCACCGTTATGTAGAGTGCAGATAAATGTCAGGTCTAGTGCCACGTTCAGACTGTTCTGTTCTTACCCGAGAGTGTCGTACAGGCGCAAACGGCGTTTGTGTGGTACATGTACTCCACTATTTTTCTATATTACGTTATACTAGACAGTAACTTTATTTGAAAAGACTTTGAATACGTTTTGTTCTGTACATTAAAATTAATTGACAGACTAATTGTCATTGTTTATTTAAAAATAAAAGAAAATGGCCACCTATCTCAATGTGTTTGCTCATCGTAATAAATACAAGTGAATCAATGATATCAAGAGGCCGAGAATTTTTTAAATATATGTGATTGAACGGTGGACTCTGCTTAAGGGTAAACCCAGATTTACTGACAGTCCCAGTGTTTCGTGAAATACGACGTAACTGTCGATTTGACGTATAATCCTCGCCGCCTCCGCGGCACTGGCTAAGTTACACGTGTCTCCCGGGTCGAGCCAAATGGTGATCACCTCAGCAGGGAGTTCAACCTTCACTGGCTCGGTAGGGATCTGCTGAGTCCCGCCAATCCTCTGTAAACGTAAGCTCTGGAAACGCTTCAGCGAGCATCGTAGGGCGCGTTGGTGGAACGTTGTGTATCACATGGAACGAGGGTCTTGGCTTAACTGCTTGGACAGGAAGACTGGTACCCCTATTAAAAAAAAAGAAAAAAATCCTCTAGCTCAAGGCGTACTACATGTCGATGGGGTGGATGCGTGAAACAGTCATTAGCGGACAAACTGTAGGTTATCGGCGACATCTCCGTTGTATAACACACACCTGGGGCAGTGGGCCTCTCTCTGGTGGCACTTTTATATCCCTAGTGCATCGAGGAAGTGGATAAAGGAATTCCCCGGTAAAGTTGTGTATCCGTAGAAGGCTTTCGAAAGGAGAACAAGAAAAATACTTTATTCCGATGATGTGTGTGCATCAAGGGGTGCTGTCCAAAATGCCTCAGGACTTAAGATGAATTCGTCCACGTGCACGAATTCACTTCATTACCAAGAAACTCTCTCAACGGAAAGAGAGTAATAACACCCATTCAACAAAAGGAGGTAAACATAGCACAAGGCGTCTTTCAACTGAAAAGTAGGTGTTCGAAATTCTGAGAAAAGCAGGGGTAAGCTATAGGGAGTGACGGGTCATACACAATATGTACAACAGCCAAGAGGGAATCATAGAAGTGGACGGCCAAGAACGAAGTGCTTGTATTAAAAAGGGTGTAAGACAAGGATGTAGCCTTTCGCTCCTACTGTTCAATCTGCACATCGCTGGTGACATTGCTATCCTAAGTGAGAATGAAGAAGAAATACAAGATCTGCTGAACGGAATGAACAGTCTAATGAGTACAGAGTATGGATTGAGAGTAAATCGAAGAAAGACGAAGGTTATGAGAAATAGTAGAAAGTGAGGAGAAGAGCGAGAAACTTAACATCAGGATTGATGGTCGCGAAGTAGATGAAGTTAAGGCAGTTAAATAACCAATGAGCGTATTCCTGGCCAAGAGAATTTTACTAATATCAAATATCGGCCTTAATTTGAGGAACAAATTTCTGAGAATGTATGTCTGGAGTACAGCATTGTATGGTAGTGAAACATGGGCTGTGGGGAAACCGGAACATAAGAGAATCGAACATTTGAGATGTGGTGCTACAGACGAATGTTGAAAATTAGGTGGACTGATAACGTAAGGAATGAGGTGGTTCTGCGCAGAATCGGAGAGGAACGGAATACGTGGAAAACACTGATAAGAATAAGGGACAGAATGATAGGACGTCTTTTAAGGCATGAGGGAATGACTTCCACCGTATTAGAGGGAGCTGTAGAGGGCAAAAACTGAAGAGGAAGACAAAGATTGGAATATATCCAGCAAATAATTGAGGACGTAAGTTGCAAGTGCTACTCTGAGATGAAGAGGTTAGCACAGCATAGGAATTCGTGGCGGCCCGCATCAAACCAGTCAGAAGACGATGACCAAAAACAACTAGAGTCATATCAAAATGAATGTGGTGGTCTCCTTGCTGCAAAGCATGTTCTACAACAGCTGATCTGCCAGTCTCACCGCTTTCCCAGTTGCCCCTGTGCTCTTCTAGTCGTCTTTGTCCGTTCTTTTTTAGTACCCGTGTACACCTCGCCAGAATTACACGGTATCCTATAAACTGTTGCTTTTTCCAGTGGTTTGCGAGAATCCTTAGTCTTAGGTGATCCTGTATCTTCAGGTGGGTTTTTAGATTACTGCGATATTCCTATGCGATCAGTAGCGACCTCAACGAAAGGCAGGAAGGCTTTCGATTTCACAGGTGCTTGTGCTTTTTACCTCATTGGACGAATAATCAAAAAAAATGGTTCAAATGGCTCTGAGCACTATGCGACGCAACTTCTGAGGTCATCAGTCTCCAAGAACTTAGAACTACTTAAACCTAACTAACCTAAGGACATCACACACATCCATGCCCGAGGCAGGATTCGAACCTGCGACCGGAGCGGTCGGACGAATAATCATTCTTGATCAATGCATTGGTAAGGTGAATTCCGCATCAAGAAGCTTTGGTTCCCAAATATTCCTTGCTCTGTCAGCCAATGTTTTTATGATGCCTCGCGTTTTTGTGAGTGGTGGTTCGAAGCCAGGTGTAGGCAACGTCCTGTGTCCGTGGGCTTCCGCAAAACTTGTGGCTTAAGCTACCATCTTCTTTCTTGAAAACTAGCTAATGGGTCCTAATGTAAAATCCATTCGATGAAGGCATAATAGCCAGGAATATTTTATTAAATGTGGCATTTCCGGCCATGAAAGTTTCGTTTTTAAAATTAGACGACTCTGCGGGGAGGAAATGTCAAGAGAAGTGTGATGCGTTGAATGTTTTCAGAAGAAGAGTGTGCAACGTTTGTCTTCCCTCTTATTTGTCGCAGAGTGTTCAATACTATTTCGAAGTTTTCGAGGATTAAACGATTGTGCAGCTCGGCCAAGGCGCAGTGAATTTTCGAACGGGCGAAGAGGTAATACTACGAGAGCGGACTCAACAGATCCGCCGCGACCTGGCAAGCACAGACTGTAAGTGAGTGTCTCTCCATGTAACTACCAGTAATAAATAATATAGTGGTGACTTGAATAGATTTGCCAGGCTTTTGCGAGATAGTATTAGGAAACGTGAAAACGTCTGGTAGATAAAAGCGAAAATTTGATAATTTGCAACCTAATCTTACGATCTGCCACTTCGACGCTTTCCGCACGATTATCAGTTTATACGGACATTCCTTATCTGACGATGAGAGATTGTGCTTGCCAGGGGTGAAAATTTTGCCGTTAGTCCGCGAGTTGTGACCACGGAGGAAATACACTCCTGGAAATTGAAATAAGAACACCGTGAATTCATTGTCCCAGGAAGGGGAAACTTTATTGACACATTCCTGGGGTCAGATACATCACATGATCACACTGACAGAACCACAGGCACATAGACACAGGCAACAGAGCATGCACAATGTCGGCACTAGTACAGTGTATATCCACCTTTCGCAGCAATGCAGGCTGCTATTCTCCCATGGAGACGATCGTAGAGATGCTGGATGTAGTCCTGTGGAACGGCTTGCCATGCCATTTCCACCTGGCGCCTCAGTTGGACCAGCGTTCGTGCTGGACGTGCAGACCGCGTGAGACGACGCTTCATCCAGTCCCAAACATGCTCAATGGGGGACAGATCCGGAGATCTTGCTGGCCAGGGTAGTTGACTTACACCTTCTAGAGCACGTTGGGTGGCACGGGATACATGCGGACGTGCATTGTCCTGTTGGAACAGCAAGTTCCCTTGCCGGTCTAGGAATGGTAGAACGATGGGTTCGATGACGGTTTGGATGTACCGTGCACTATTCAGTGTCCTCTCGACGATCACCAGTGGTGTACGGCCAGTGTAGGAGATCGCTCCCCACACCATGATGCCGGGTGTTGGCCCTGTGTGCCTGGGTCGTATGCAGTCCTGATTGTGGCGCTCACCTGCACGGCGCCAAACACGCATACGACCATCATTGGCACCAAGGCAGAAGCGACTCTCATCGCTGAAGACGACACGTCTCCATTCGTCCCTCCATTCACGCCTGTCGCGACACCACTGGAGGCGGGCTGCACGATGTTGGGGCGTGAGCGGAAGACGGCCTAACGGTGTGCGGGACCGTAGCCCAGCTTCATGGAGACGGTTGCGAATGGTCCTCGCCGATACCGCAGGAGCAACAGTGTCCCTAATTTGCTGGGAAGTGGCGGTGCGGTCCCCTACGGCACTGCGTAGGATCCTACGGTCTTGGCGTGCATCCGGGCGTCGCTGCGGTCCGGTCCCAGGTCGACGGGCACGTGCACCTTCCGCCGACCACTGGCGACAACATCGATGTACTGTGGAGACCTCACGCCCCACGTGTTGAGCAATTCGGCGGTACGTCCACCCGGCCTCCCGCATGCCCACTATACGCCCTCGCTCAAAGTCCGTCAACTGCACATACGGTTCACGTCCACGCTGTCGCGGCATGCTAACAGTGTTAAAGACTGCGATGGAGCTCCGTATGCCACGGAAAACTGGCTGACACTGACGGCGGCGGTGCACAAATGCTGCGCAGCTAGCGCCATTCGACGGCCAACACCGCGGTTCCTGGTGTGTCCGCTGTGCCGTGCGTGTGATCATTGCTTGTACAGCCCTCTCGCAGTGTCCGGAGCAAGTATGGTGGGTCTGACACAACGGTGTCAATGCGTTCTTTTTTCCATTTCCAGGAGTGTAATAGCCAGTGCAGGAGCAGGCATTCGTAATGTGGGCACTGTTGCAGCTAACGAAATCTGTATAGAAGCTGTAAGAGTGTATTGTCTCTCGCAAAGCCTGATGAAAGTAATTTAACTTCGGGTGAGAGGAGTGCCATAAAAGGACTGTATGAGAACGATAGTATTATGATTCTCTCGGCTGGCAACGGAAATGTGACGGTAGTTTTGAATATGATTGTCATAGTAAGATCAACGTCTTTTTAGACCCACAGACACACATGAAACTGTATCAAGACCCCCAGCGACAAAGTTCTTAAAATTGTTAAACGATAAAAATGTCCTCTACCGGAGAGAACGTTCCGGAAATTCTGTTCAATTCGGGTGTGCTACCACCAATAACTTTATGGGTTAATGAATGTTTTGTCAAGATATTGCCAGGATTTTTCCTATGCAGCCAGTAACGTAATTAAAGAAAGGTAGGAGAACTTATTTCATAGACACTTGTGCATCGCTATGATATTTGCGTGGCGGGCTTAACACTCTTTTTAATCTCAGAGTACGAATAATCATTCGTCATTCTGAGACTTATAACGAGCGCCATTGGATCGCTCACCTGTTGGATGATGTTCGGTTTGTGGAGCGCACGACGACGCTGTTATTAGCGCCCCTACAAATTTCCAATTTTTTCACAGTCCAGTCTCGCCGTCTTCCCGCATGATGATAAAATGACGAGGACAACACCAACAGCCAGTCCCCGGGTGCAGAAAATCCCCGACCCGGCCAGGAACGAACCTGGGCCCCCTGATCTAGAGGCACTAACGCTAACCACCAGACCACGAGCTGCGGACCCACCTATTCGACCGCAAAGTTCTTGACGAAGTTATTACGACCTTGTGTGGAGCAAACGGACTCATATATCAAGAATTCAGCACAGTTTATCAGTAAATTAAACGGATAGCGGTCCAGCACAACAGCTGAAGGCCGGCCGGAGTGGCCGAGCGGTTCTAGGCGCTACAGTCTGGAACCGCGCGACCGCTACGGACGCAGGTTCGAATCCTGCCTCGGGCATGGATGTGTGTGATGTCCTTAGGTTAGTTCGGTTTAAGTAGTTCTAAGTTCTAGGGGACTGATGACCTTAGAAGTTAAGTCCCATAGTGCTCAGAGCCATTTGAATTTGAACAGCTGAAGCGGATCATTTCCTCCTAATAATGTCAGGTGAATACAGAGCTATAAATACAAAGTAAATTAGGGGTAATACAGGAGTCGGTTTAATAATGAATAAAAAAAAAAGAAATGCGGGTAAGCTACTACAAACAGCATAGTGAACGCATTATACGAAGACCACGCCTACCACAGTAGTACAAGTTTATATGCCGACTAGTTCCGCAGATGACGAAGAGATTGATGAAATATATGATGAGATAAAAGAAATTATTCACATAGTGAAGGGAGACGAAAATTTAAAAGTCATGGGAGACTGGAATTCGATAGTAGGAAAAGGAAGAGAAGAAAACGTAGTAGGTGAATATGGAATGGGTGTAAGGAATGAAAGAGGAAGCCACCTGGTAGAATTTTGCACAGAGCATAACTTAATCATAGCTAACACTTGGTTCAAGAATCATGAAAGAAAGTTATATACATGGAAGAATCCTGGATATACTGACAGGTTTCAGATAGATTCCATAATGGTAAGACAGAGATTTAAGAACCAGGTTTTAAATTGTAAGACATTTCCAGGGGCATATGTGGACTCTCACCACGATTTATTGGTTATGAACTGTAGATTAAAACTAAAGAAACTGCAAAAAGGTGGGAATTTAAGGAGATGGGACCTGGATAAACTGACTAAACCAGAGGTTGTAGAGAGTTTCAGGGAGAGAATAAGGGACGATTGACAAGAATGGGGGAAAGAAATACAGTAGAAGAAGAATGGGTAGCTTTGAGAGATGAAATAGTGAAGGCAGCAGAGGATCAAGTAGGTAAAAAGACGAGGGCTAATAGAAATCCTTGGGTAACAGAAGAGATACTGAATTTAATTGATGAAAGGAGAAAATACAAAAATGCAGTAAATGCAGCAGACAAAAAGGAATACAAACTTCTAGAAAATGAGATCAACAGGAAGTGCAAAATGGCTAAGCAGGGATGTCTAGAGGACAAATGTAAGGATGTAGAGGCATATCTCACTAGGGGTAAGATAGATACTGCCTACAGGAAAATTAAAGAAACCTTTGGAGAAAAGAGAACCACTAGCATGAATATCAAGAACTCAGATGGAAACCCAGTTCTAAGCAAAGAAGGGAATGCAGAAAGGTGGAAGGAGTATATAGAGGGTCTATACAAGGGCGATGTACTTGAGGACAATATTATGGAAATGGAAGAGGATGTAGATGAAGATGAAATGGGAGATATAATACTGCGTGAAGAGTTTGACAGAGCACTGAAAGACCTGAGACGAAACAAGGCTCCGGGGATAGACAACATTCCATTAGAACTACTGATAGCCTTGGGAGAGCCAGTCCTGACAAAATTCTACCATCTGGTGAATAAGATGTATGAGACAGGCGAAATACCCTCAGACTTCAAGAAGTATATAATAATTCCAATCCAAAAGAAAGCAGGTGTTG
The DNA here is from genome assembly GCF_023864275.1 of Schistocerca cancellata. NCBI lineage: Eukaryota > Metazoa > Arthropoda > Insecta > Orthoptera > Acrididae > Schistocerca > Schistocerca cancellata. The sequence continues at coordinate 197,145,510 of NC_064628.1, forward strand.
ACAGATGTGAAAATTACCTAACTATCAGTTTAATAAGCCACGGCTGCAAAATACTAACACGAATTCTTTACAGACAAATGGAAAAACTAGTAGAAGCCGACCTCGGGGAAGATCAGTTTGGATTCCGTAGAAATGTTGGAACACGTGAGGCATTACTGACCCTACGACTTATCTTAGAAGAAAGATTAAGGAAAGGCAAACCTACGTTTCTAGCATTTGTAGACTTAGAGAAAGCTTTTGACAATGTTGACTAGAATACTCTCTTTCAAATTTTGAAGGTGGCAGGGGTCAAATCTAGGGAGCGAAAGGTCATTTACAATTTGTATAGAAAGCAGATGGCAGTTATAAGAGTCGAGGGACATGAAAGGGAAGCAGTGGTTGGGAACGGAGTGAGACAGGGTTTTAGCCTATCCCCGATGTTATTCCATCTGTATATTGAGCAAGCAGTAAAGGAAACAATAGATAAAATTGAGAGTAGGAATTAAAATCCACGGAGAAGAAATTAAAACTTTGAGGATCGCAGATGACATTGTGATTCTGTCAGAGACAGCAAAGGACCTGGAAGAGCAGCTGAACGGAATGGACAGGATATAAGATGAACATCATCAAAAGCAAAACGAGGATAATGGAATATAGTCGAATTAAATCGGGTGATGCTGAGGGTATTAGATTAGGAAATGAGACGCTTAATGTAGTGAATGATTTTTGCTATTTGGGGAGCAAAATAACTATTGATGGTCGAAGTAGAGAGGATATAAAATGTAGACTGGCCATGGTAAGGAAAGCGTTTCTGAAGAAGAGAAATTTGTTAACATCGAGTATAAATTCAAGTGTCAGGGAGTCGTTTCTGAAAGTATTTGTATGGAGTGTAGCCATGTATGGAAGTGAAACATGGACGATAAATTGTTTGGACAAGAAGAGAACAGAAGCTTTCGAAATATGGTGCTACAGAAGAATGCTGAAGATTAGATGGGTAGATCACATAACTAATGAGGAGGTACTGAATAGAAATGGGGAGAAGAGATCTTTGTGGCACAACTTCACTTGAAGAAGAGATCAGTTGGTAGGACATATTCTGAGGCGTCAAGGGATCACCAATGTAGTATTGGAGGGCTGCGCGGAGGGTAAAAATCGTAGAGGGGGCCAAGAGATGAATAAACTAAACAGATTCAGAAGAATGCAGCCTGCAGTAGGTACTGGGAGATGAAGAAGCTTGCACAGTATATAGTAGCATGGAGAGCTGCATCAAACCAATCTCTTGACTGAAGACCACAAACAACAACAACAACAATGCAGAACTGTATATATGTTGCACCATGACCACATATTTCAAATTGAATGATGAGTACTATGAACAGACGGATGGCGTGGGTAATGGGAGTCCCCCTAAGACCAGTCATAGCGAATTTCTTCATGGAAAAATTCGAGGAGCAGGCGTTGGAAAGAATATTTGCGAACCAGAGCTGTTTGAACAGAATTAAAACACCATTGCATTGCTCAAGAATGGTTATTCGTCCGCTGAGGTACAAAGAGCGTTAAGACAGCCGTGCAAAAATCATAATGCTGTGAAAGCACCTGTGAAGTCGAAAGTTTTCCTGTCTTTCATTTAGGACGTTACTGACCGCACAAGGGAAATCTTTACAAAACAGAACGTAGCGGTAATCTAAAAATCCACCTGGAAGGTACATGACGACCTGAAATTGACCGAAGATTCCCGCAAACCACTAGAAAAGTAGTAATTTATGGGATCCCGTGTAACTATGGGAAGATGTATGTGGGTGCTACAAAAAGAACGGTCAGAAACGACTAAAAGAGCACAAAGGCAACTGTAGACGGGGTGTGACTGACGGATCAGTCGTTGCCGAACATGATTTGCAGCCAGGAGACAACCAAAATTGTTTTGATACGATTACTCTAGTACTGATAGTCACAAGCGAGGAAGGTTATGCAGAGAGGCCATAGAAATTGTTTAACACTTCAGGAATTTCAACAGGAAGGAGGAGAACGTGAAGTCGAATGCCATCCTTAGACCGGTGCTGAGGAAAACGTGTACGAGAACGAACAGGTCACTATTACAACAAATGAAATCAGATTTATCCTTGGAAGTTCTGATACTGACACAAAAACTCCTCCATTGCACACTTTATGAGAAGACATGACGCAATGGAAAAGACCTAAATGCTGGAGAAGATCGATAGCACGAAGAGAGAAATGCGGAAAATGATGGGATGGATTGCATCACAGAAGTAATAGATTCCAAGATATAAAGTTTGCAAGACAGGGTCCAGGATAGAAGAAATTTGCATGCTACAATTTTAGGGGGTCATAGATTGTTGGAATCGACTAAACTAATAGAGAGAGAGAAAGAGAGAGGGAGGCTTGGACGGAAGGAGGGAGAAAGACAGACAGAGAGAAAGAGGAGGAGGTGGAGGGAGAAAGTAAGGTAGATAGACAGATAGATAGATAGATAGATAGATAGATAGCGAGAGAGAGAGGGAGAGAGAGGGAGAGAGAGAGGTTGGGACAATGAAACATGGTTATGCGGAATAACCTCGTTTCGTACACACAAAACTTAAGTCTAGGAGGAGTGAATTATACACCACTATGTTGGTGGTACCTGAACAGTGTCATCATATGTAAAGGATCCGGCGATCTCGAAGACACCGATGTCCTTGTCTATAGTAAAGGTGTTGAAATCTTCATGCAGGATCATACTAACGGCGTCGTATACGTATCCACCACTTTCACGTGTTGAGCTACCCGCCCGTACTGTGAAGTAAAAGTATGCTGTGCCGTAGACGACGTTTGCAGCTGTCAACACCCACTTGGGACTGATGATGGAGCCGCCGCACCTGTGGTCTGTCAGGAATTGCAGCGAGACGGTCCACGGGTATTGTGTTATGTTGACGGTTTCGCCGTCCACTATTCGCTCGTCCACGTCTGGGAAGCGCCCACCAACCATCGAGAATTGCTTGCAGCTACACACTGCTAACAGCAGGCACACGACGAGCGCCGACTGGAGCATCTTGCCGACTGTGTCGCAGCTGCCTTCGTTCTCTTCTTAATCGCCGTCTTATCAGATATCTGCAGCTCTCCATAACAATGACACATGTATGAATGTACGGTCGCATGGCGATATACACTAATAAAATTAAAAATAATCATATATCCATTATTTTTATGTCTCAGCTGCACATTTTTACTGAATGATAAGTTTTGATCACACGCTTATCATCCTCACATCTATGCAGTTTCATACGCAACCAGTCGCGTCTGTACAGGAGTTACTAGTCAGAATACCAAAATGATATGTAGTTTCTGTATTGGCTGACACGGAAGAGTTTCTTTTGCATCTACATGGATCTGAAGATCATCGAGTGAGATAGAAACTACTCATACATTAAAAATGTGCAACTAAGACGAAAAATAAGCAATATACAATGGTGGAAAGCATTGTAAAGGCACGTGGTCGTTTGTGGAAAAATACATATTTATTTACGTATTCGGTATTGCACGAATTTTTCATGAGCAGTTTACAACAAAGCAAAACAAAGTACATTTTCATTTTACCATTATCACTGGTACTTAAGAAATTCAAAGAAACAAGACAACTTTAACTATGGAAATTGTTATAGAGGTACTTACGCTTTATCAGAATAACCTAACATATACAGTAAATAGACCACAACTCGGACCTGGTATTTAGTTGAATCTCCATTGTTCTTAATAACTGCGACTGTATCCTCTTCGGCATTGCTTGTGTAAGGGCAGTGATTTCTTTTCCCGAGAGTGAGGTTCACGTCATTCGGATTGCAGTTTTCTGCTCGGCCACAGTCACAAACTATCGTCCATTGTGATAAACAAGTCGTGCTAGGAACTCTTATAGACTCAATGGGATTTAAATCCGGGCTTCTCGATGGAAAAGTTGGAAGTGGAATACGTTTTTTTTTCCGCAAATAACTATGTCCCTTTACTCTAATTTCTGTCCCTGTATGACGTTTTAAAAATATCAACACATTTGTTGAATTCTATCGTAACGGATATATCGGTTATAATGATGATAAAAATTTTTAGAGCTTCCAGCCGCGTTAAGACATTGACGAGTACTCCTCGGCCATTGTCAAGTGCTGCATGCCACTACCTATGACCGTGGAGCACTCAGCCGAAAGCTCGTCGATGTTAAACTACACGGCACAGAGTGAAAATTTTACCAGAGGGCGCACACACACTGAATACCAAAACACTGGTACTCCTTCCCCCCCCCCTCCCTCCCCCGCCGCTCCAACATCTTCTAAATACCATTTTCCCTTCTTTTTTTAGAGGTAATAGGGGGAGACGTGTAGATTCTTTTTATGAATACTTTATTACTTTCACACTGATCGACCGTTCGTGTCTCCCCAGGATGCAAATACACAACTTTTCAGACCTTCAATGCCACATCCAATTAATGACACCATTCATTATTGTACTCATAACTAAATTACACGTGTAACACGTCAAACGTCTAGTCTGTCTTACATTGACAACTAGTCTGCTTAGTAGTCTTACGTACTACTTACTTCTTACTACATTACTTACTAGAGTCATCTCTAAGTCGCATCCGGTTCACAGTTCGATCACATTTTTGAAGTGTTTTTTAAGCTAAATAGCTCTGAGGTAGATGCGGAAACTAGCTAAGAATATGGACTCTACATGACTACAAAATTAAAATTTTAAAATTACGTGAAACAGGCAAATACAATCACGGATGTATAGTGGCTTTATATGAGCAGAATGTAGTTATCCCTCTTCCTTGGATAAGAGTTGTTGTCAATTTGATTAGGTATCCAAAGAAAGTACACGAAATGTGTTTTAAAAAGTATGTGGTTCCTTGTGTTACAGTTTTTAAGAATTAATTTTCAGTTTTTCATGTTATGTTTAAGAACGACTGTTTTTATTTTTATTTATTTAACGCCGTAAGTCACTAACATTTACGTCATTCGACTCCATCAAAGTCATGCTGAAAGACTAGTCTAGTACGAATACAAGACAACATGAAATGACAGTGAAATATCAAGGACTTACTTCGTTGTCGTGCATCGTTTCAGTAAAACGATTTTATAGGCGACACGAGTAAGATCCTCGGTTTTGAGGATGAATTATAGCCAGGAGTTTCACGTTCTAGAGACACTAAGATCTTTGAAAGCAGGTCGTGAGTTCTGACAAGTAAGGAGGAGGAAACAATTCAGCTACAGTATTGTGTAGTAAACCATTCCAGCATAGTCCTTGAAAATTGTGAGAAAACATTGAAAACCTGACTATGGATGGTCAGGCTCTGCTTTAAAACTGGCAATCTCGAAAACGAGTCCAGCATTGCGAAACCTCTCTTGGTAGTCACGATTAAGATGCGTGATTTAATCATAATCGAAAATTACACAGCGCTTATCATGTACCTCTACTCAGCCTTCATCATTACCAGACTCGTTACAACCCCTGCTTAATTATTTTTGTCGACATCCATGCTACGAGAGACACGTGATATATCAGTAGTCCAATTTTCCTCCGAGAAAATATTTCATGACCCCGTTCCTTGAACATAATAACAATATGTTAACATAATAATATACAAAAAGAGATAACTACTTCCTGCTAATGGAAAGCCATTATGCAACCTTGTTTGTGGTTTATTTACTGTTTCACGTAACTTTGTAATTCCGATCATCCACATCTACATCTACATCTACATAGATACTCTGCAAATCACATTTGAATGCCTGGCAGAGGGTTCATCGAACCACCTTCACAATTCTCTATATTCCAATCTCGTATATCGCGCGGAAAGAATGAACACCTATATCTTTCAGAACGAGCTCTGATTTCCCTTATTTTATCGTGGTGATCGTTTCTCCCTATGTAGGTCGGTGCCAACAAAATATTTTCGCATTCGGAGGAGAAAGTTGGTGATTGGAGTTTCGTGAGAACTTTGGTGTCAACAAAATAAAGTTGGTGACTTTAATTTCATGAGAAGATTCCGTCGCAACGAAAAATGCCTTTCTTTTAATGATGTCCAACACAAATCCTGTATCATTTCTGTCACACTCTCTCCCATATTTCGCGATAATACAAAACGTGCTGCCTTTCTTTGAACTTTTTTCGATGTACTCCGTCAGTCCTATCTGATAAGGATCCCACACTTCGCAGCAGTATTCTAAAAGAGGACGGACAAGCATAGTGTAGGCAGTCTCCTTAGTAGGTCTGTTACATTTTTTAAGTGTCCTGCCAATAAAACGCAGCCTTTGGTTAGCCTTCCCCACAACATTTTTTATGTGTTCCTTCCAATTTAAGTTGTTCGTGATTGTAATACCTAGGTATTTAGTTGGATTTACGGCTTTTAGATTAGACTGATTTATCGTGTAGCTGAAGTTTAACGAATTCCTTTTAGCACTCATGTGGATGACCTCAAACTTTTCGTTATTTAGGGTCAACTGCCAATTTTCGCACCATTCTGATATATTTTCTAGATCGTTTTGCAATTTGTTTTGATCTTCTGATAACGTTATTGGTCGATAAAAGACAGCTTCATCTGCAAACAACCTAAGACGGCTGCTCAGATTGTCTCCCAAATCGTTTATATAGATAAGGAACAGCAATGGGCCTAAAACACTACTTTGGGGAACGCCAGAAATATCTGTTTTACTCGATGACTTTCCGTCAATTATTACGAACTGTTACCTCTCTGACAGGAAATCACAAATCCAGTCACATAACTGAGACGATATTCCATAAGCACGCAATTTCACTACAAGCCCCTTGTGTGGTACAGTGTCAAAAGCCTTCCGGAAATTCCGAAATACGGAATCGATCTGAAATCCCTTGTCAATAGTACTCAACACTTCATGTGAATAAAGAGCTAATTGTGTTTCACTGGAAGGATGTTTTCTAAGCCCATGTTGACTTTGTGTCAATATACAGTTTTCTTCGCGGTAATTCATAATGCATGAACACAATATATGTTCCAAAATCGTGCTGCATATCGACGTTAATGATATGGGCCTGTAATTTAGTGGATTACTCCTACCACCTATCTTGAATATTGGTGTGACCTGTGCAACTTTCCAGTCTTTGGGTACGGATCTTTCGTCGAGCCAATGGTTGTATGTCATTGTTAAGTATGGAGCTAATGCATCAGCATGCTCCGAAAGGAGCCCAATTGGTGTACAGTCTGGACCACAAGACTTGCTTTTATTAAGTGATTTAAGTGACTTCACTACTCCGAGGATATTTACTTCTACGCTGCTCATGTTGGCAGCTGTTCTCGATTCGAATTCTGGAATATTTACTTCGTCTTCTTTTGTGAAGGCATTTCGGAAGGCTGTGTTTAGTAACTCTGCTTTGGCAGCACTGTCTTCGATAGTATCTCCACTGCTATCGCACAGAAAAGGCATTTATTGTTTCTTGCTGCTAACATACTTCACATACGACTAGAATCTCTTTGGATTTTCTGCCAGGTTTCGAGACAAAGTTTCGTTGTGGAAGCTGGTACAAGCATCTCGCATTGTAGTCCGCAGTAAGTTTCGAGCTTCTGTAAAAGATCGCCAATCTTGGGGATTTTGCGTCAGTTTAAGTTTGGCTTGTTTGTTTCGTTGCTTTTGCAACAGTGTTCTAACCCGTTTTGTGTACCAAGGAGGATCAGCTTTGTTGTTTGTTGGTATAAGTCTTTCAATTGTTGCCGATACCGTTTCTCTGAATTTAAGCCACATCTGGTCTACACTTATATTATTAATTTGGAATGAGTGGAGATTCTCTCTCAGGAAGGCGTCAAATGAATTTTTATCTGATTTTTTGAATAGGTATATTTTTCCCATATTTTTGGTGGATTTCGTGATTACAATATTCATTCCCGCTACGATAACCCGGTGTTCACTAATCCCTGTATCGATTTTGATGCTCGTTATTAACTGAGGATTATTTGTTGCTAAGAGGTCAAGTGTGTTTTCACAACCATTTACTATTCGCGTGGGCTCATAAACTAACTGCTCGAAATAATTTTCAGAGAATGCGTTGAGCACAACCTCGGATGACATTTTATGCGTACCTCCGGAATTAAACATGTATTTTCGCCAACATATCGAGGGTGAATTAAAGTCAGATTAAAGTCACCATCGACCTCTATTGTATGAGTCGGGTACGTGTTTGAAATATCACTCAAGCTTTCTTTGAACCTTTTAGCAACTGTATCATATGAATTGGGAGGTCGGTAAAAGGATCCTATTATTATTTTATTCCTGTTGCCAACAATTACCTCTGCCCATACTAACTGACAGGAAGTATCTACTTCAATTTCGCGACAAGTTAAACTACTTCTAACAGCAACAAACACACTAACCTTGTTTAGCCTATCCTCTCGGAACACCGTTCGGTTCTTCGCAGAAATTTCGGCTGAGCTTATATCCGGCCTTAGCCAGCTTTCAGTGCCTATAACGATTTGAGCATCAGTGCTTTCTATTAGCGCTTGGAGCCCTGGTACTTCCTCAACACAGCTACGACAATTTACAAATGTTATACCGTTGGATCCTGTATCTACATTCTTCCTGTGTTCAGCCTGCACTCTTTGTGACTGAAGCCCTTCTTGTGTTTTCTCGAGACCCTCTAACCTAAAACAACCACCCAGTCCACAATACACAGCCCCTGCTACCCGTGTAGCCGCATCCTGCGTATAGTGGACGCCTAATGCCACCTCGGGGCGCTGCTCGTCGCCTTGCTTTGGTACCGCGCGACTGCTACGGTCGCAGTTTCAAATCCTGCTTCGGGCATGGATGTGTGTGATGTCCTTAGGTTAGTTAGGTTTAAGTAGTTCTAAGTTCTATGGGACTGATGATCTCAGATGATAAGTCCCATAGTGCTCAGAGCTATTTGAACCATTTGAACCATTTCCTCGAGACTATCTCGAACAATGATCTCCATCTGAGGAGTAAGTGGTTTTGGCGCCTTCGTTTCGTGTTAAACATTTGTGTCGTAGCGACTATCACTTCTTGGTCGGTTGGTTGCCGTAATGTATGTGTTGTTGAAGTAAGAGCAGCCGGCAAAGTGTGTGATTGCAGGAAGGCCAGGAGTCACTACTTCCTTTAAGGAAATCAGCGTCCGAGAAAGATGTAGTAACTGTAAACTACTGAAGATATTAGGTCATAGTCTAGTTGTAATTTTCTGCATATCAAGCTTACACTGTTCGTAGTAAATTGCAGACCTTTGCAAGGAAATTAAGGTGCACAAATTCTAGTTTGTGCTGAACTTGTGCATTTGAATAACGTAATATTATCTTGATATTATTTCCATTTCATTTTTGTACACATTGTCGGGGTTAATGATGATGTTGTTGTTGTTGTTGTTGTGGTATTCAGTCCTGAGACTGGTTTGATGCAGCTCTCCGTGCTACTCTATCCTGTGCAAGCGTCTTCATCTCCCAGTACCTACTGCAGCCTACGTCCTTCTGAATCTGCTTATTCATCTCTTGGTCTCCCTCTACGATTTTTACCCACCACACTGCCCTCCAGTACTAAATTGGTGATCCCTTGATGCCTCAGAACATGTCCTACCAACCGATCCCTTCTTCTAGTCAAGTTGTGCCACAAACTCCTTTTCTCCCCAATTCTATACAATACCTCCTCATTAGTTATGTGAACTACCCATCTAATCTTCAGCATTCTTCTGTAGCACCACATTTCGAAAGCTTCTATTCTTTTCTTGTCTAAACTATTTATCGTCCATGTTTCACTTCCATACATCCACTCCATTCAAATACTTTCAGAAACGACTTCCTGACCCCTAATTCTATACTCGATGTTAACAAATTTCTCTTCTTCAGAAACGCTTTCCTTGCTATAGCCAGTCTACATTTTATACTCTCTCTGCTTCGACCATCATTAGTTATTTTGCAAAACTCCTTTACAACTTTAAGTGTATCGTTTCCTAATCTAAATCCCTCAGCATCATCCGATTTAATTCGACTACATTCCATTATAGGGTCAGTATTGTCTCACGTGTTCCAACATTTCTACGGAATCCAAACTGACCTTCCCCGAGGTCGGCTTTTACCAGTTCTTCCATTCGTCTGTGAAGAATTCGTGTTAGTATTTTGCAGCCGTGACTTATTAAACTGATAGTTAGGTAATTTTCACACCTGTCAACACCTGCTTTCTTTGGGATTGGAATTATTATATTCTTCTTGAAGTCTGAGGGTATTGCGCCTGTCTCATACATCTTGTTCACCAGATGGTAGAATTTTGTCAGGACAGGCTCTCCCAAGGCTATCAGTAGTTGTAATGGAATGTTGTCTACCCCCGGTGCCTTGTTTCGTCTCAGGTCTTTCAGTGCTCTGTCAAACTCTTCACGCAGTATTATATCTCCCATTTCATCTTCATCTACAGCCTCTTCCATTTCCATAATATTGTCCACAAGAACATCGCCCTTGTATAGACCCTCTATATACTCCTTCCACCTTTCTGCATTCCCTTCTTTGCTTAGAACTGGGTTTCCACCTGAGTTCTTGATATTCATGCAAGTGGTTCTCTTTTCTCCAAAGGTCTCTTTAATTTTCCTGTAGGCAGTATCTATCTTACCCCTAGTGAGATATGCCTCTACATCCTTACATTTGTCCTCTAGCCATCCCTGCTTAACCATTTTGCACTTCCTGTTGATTTCATTTTTTAGACGTTTGTATTCCTTTTTGCCTGCTTCATTTACTGCATTTTTATATTTCCTCCTTACATCAATTAAATTCAGTATCTCTTCTGTTACCCAAGGATTTCTACTAGCCCTCGTCTTTTTAACTACTTGATCCTCTGCTGCCTTCACTATTTCATTCCTCTAAGCTACCCATTCTTCTTCTACTGTATTTCTTTCCCCCATTCCTGTCAACTGTTCCCTTATTCTCTCCCTGAAACTCTGTACAACCTCTGGTTTAGTCAGTTTATCCAGGTCCCATCTCCTTAAATTCCCACCTTTTTGCAGTTTCTTCAGTTTTAATCTGCAGTTCATAACCAATAGATTGTGGTCAGAGTCCACATCTGCCCCTGGAAATGTCTTACAATTTAAAATCTGGTTCCTGAATCTCTGTCTTACCATTATATAATCTATCTGAAACCTTCTAGTATCTCCAAATTTCTTCCATGTATACAACCTTCTTTCAAGATTCTTGAACCAAGTGTTAGCTATGATTAAGTTATGCTCAGTGCAAAATTCTACCAGGCGGTTTCCCCTTTCATTTTTTAGCCCCAATCCATATTCACCTACTACGTTTCCTTCTCTTCCTTTTCCTACTGTCGAATTCCAGTCACCCATGACTATTAAATTTTCGTCTCCCTTCACTATGTGAATAATTTCTTTTATCTCATCATACATTTCATCAAAAAGGTAAAAGATATGTGAAAATTTTCTTTGCCTAACTAAGTAAAAATCTAATATTTTAGACGTTTTATTGAAAGCAGTTACTTGTTTCTTAAAATTATATTATTTGTTATTGGTTGTTAACTTATATTAATTGATATTTACTTAGTGTTTGCCGTGTGTTCTGCGGTCTGTTTGTGTTCCAGTTTTTCTGCGAGTTGGTGTGTGTGGGAGCGGTGCCACGTTCTGCTTAGGTGCACAGAAGCTGTGACGTGTCGTCTAATGAGAAGTGACTCCCGGTTGCTCCCCGGCGTTGGGGTGTTGTTTTGGACAGCTGGTCTGCTGCTTCTGGCATTTTAAGTTAAGTCACCTTTTGCCTAGGGCAGCCTGGCGTCACTGCCCATTTGATTAAAATTTAACATCTTTCATGTATTATTTTTAATTTTTAAACTTGCTTGCCAATGAATTATATTGAGTGTAACATATTGTCCTTGTTGAGTTACTGCTCAAGAAAAAAATCTGAGCGCCGGCCGGAGTGGCCGTGCGTTTGTGGGCGCTACAGTGTGGAACCGAGCGACCGCTGCGGTCGCAGGTTCGAATCCTGCCTCGGGCATGGATGTGTGTGATGTCCTTAGGTTAGTTTGGTTTAATTAGTTCTAAGTTCTAGGCGACTGATGACCTCAGAAGTTAAGTTGCGTAGTGCTCAGAGCCATTTGAACCATTTGAAAAAAATCTGAGCCATCCTTTTACTTCAGATTTATTGTTCATTAAGTAATTCTAATTTGCTGTTCGTTTGATAAGGAAGCCATTGGTCATTTTGGAGATTGTTTTAAGATGGCAACATGTTGATTTTATGTCGTTTTTATAAATGTGGTACTGAATAAATTATTGATCTACTAGTTGTGTTTAAGGAGTGACATTATAGGGGCCTTGACCTTCAATGCTAATCCCGACTTCGTAAGTCACCCAGCTACGTATACACTTTCAGCAATTTGACGGCCCTGTGGCCTCTATTCTACTTTGCAACTGTTGGTATGCGTGACTCACTGCAATCTGGCCCGCACCTGGCTGAAACTTGTGCTCAGAATATTGAACGAAACTAACTTTCTGTATTCTAAATGGTGGTGCCGCTACATTATTCCCCTCTTCGGAAAGAACCGGTCCCCGAGTGGAATCTTAAGTAGCTCTTAACTTGTTTGGGTCGGTTCCTATGGCATATTTCCTTACTATTAGAAAACTTAATTGTGGTCTAGTGCCCCTTAAAACCATGACATGAAACAAAACGTAAAAAATCCTTACTGGACGACCACTGCTCGATCAACCCCTTACCTACTCGTCTCACGCCCTCAGTATCCAATCCACTGGGACTTGGACTACCCTTGGTTCCGCCTGATCAGAAAGAAAACAACACATAACAAAGTTAAGGTTGCGATGACACTTGGCACAGATGTCCTCAATATGATCGTTATTTGCCGTTGCCTTTCCCTATACTGAGCGACATGTTTGACAAGCTTTTCGGCTGATAAGCGCCCCTCTTGCTCTAAAATGAACTGGTTTACGGATCTCAACAGACCTGGCTCCAAAGTTTGATTTAACATTGTCATATTATGCCTTGGCAAGAACTCTAAAGTGGCTTCTAGCCAGTACAGCTATGGCAGCGTAACATTCAATTGGGTGACTTCTGAAATTAACGCTGGCAGATGGAAGGTTGGTCATATTATGTTACACTTAGTTCCATTGATTAAAATTCCGCTTCCCTCGAGCTCTGTACATTTCGCTTCTGCAAATACTCCCCGCTCAAAACAACTTGCTACTACTATCAAATTCTCGTAGGTAGAGAAGATCCAATGCATCCCGACCCATTGCAAGCTCATTTTTGGCTCGATGATGTCCCTTTGACACTCTATTCCTTTCTCCCTGGGTAAAAATAACTGCACCGTGCATGTGTTCAGATTGGTAATTACCCGTCCTGGCTGGACATACCGTTACCTTCCCCATATGGGAGCTTCGTAATTCCTCCCTTGCCATCTTGGCGTGCCGGTCTCTAGTTGCCGAGATGAGCAATACATCTTTAGTTTTCACTTCCACAAACTTGATCAGGGCTCCCCATTTCACTGGTTATGGGTGGACCGTGTAACACTGAAACCTTCGTTGTTCCCCGTAACAGGGAATTAGACCGAAATGTACACTCGTGCGCAGTCGGTTGTTACCCTTACTGTTGCAACATGGTAGAAAAACGGCAAATTTTGCTCGCTGGGCTCCATTATTAAATTCTTCTGAGCCTTGCGCAAACCGCGTAAAAATTGGTCCGGCGGTAACAAATTGGTACTTATTTGGCCTTGCAATGCGTGATGCAGCGCTTCTTGCAGATTCGTTATTACTCCCTGCACATCCCACACACTGTCAACTACTTGCAAATGTCTGGTTACCACCACCCTGCTATCTAGTACTTCTAGATGCCCCTGTGGGGTTCCCAGGTTACGATTTATTATGTCTTCCGACGCCTTAGTGTATTCCACTACATGCCGTGCTAATGCGCGGAGCAACCGTGTGTTATTCAGGAATTCCTCTTCCAATGTCCCTATCTGAGTTGCATGCCAAGCTTCTGTTGCCCTACTCTCCTCTGCGAGTTGCCTCACCACTTCCACCGTGTTGTTCAGTTCTTTTATATCGCTTTCGTCTGCGTTCAGCCATCCTCGATTCCGTCTTACCCGTGGAACCGCTTCCTCCATCCATCCCACCTGCTTCCGTAGCGTCTTATAAGCCTCATGCAATTTCTTATACTCCCCTGCAACTTTCTTCAGCATTCCCTTGCCCTCTGCACATTTCTTAAACTCTTCGAACACTTCCTCAAGCCTTCTTACTTCATTCCGCATTTCACATAGGTTCCATACCAACCTTAATGCCCACTGGTGTCTCGACACCACCACATCTTCCTGCCTTGAGTACAGCACCATCCAGGTGCTGCACCTGTAAGGCGTCCACCCCGATGATGAAGAGATGAATCACCGCCAATGCTACCCGATTCAGTGACCTGAGGACAGAGATCACCATCACCTTCCCTCTCTCTCCAAAAGGACTGCTCTCGACAGCAGGCTATACTCGAAAATACATACAACATATGAAAATACAATGCCTAATTACTCTACGCAAACCCAATGATACATGACACGAAAAAAAACTACAATTACCCTACTAATTTCTGGACCGCAAAGCATACGGTACTTCACGCTGTACTCTATCTTCCTCTCTTCACTCTCTCTTTCTTCCTCTTTCCTTCCTGTTACACGCCTGGAATCACATCCGGCCAACCCTTAAATGGCCGTAACCACCCAATGTGTGCTATCGTCGTTCTAATTGGCAGCTGAAGCTTAACATTAACGGGGGATATGGTTTCAACAACTTGCTATGGCCCTTGATACCTCGTGAGAAACTTCTTCTTTGGCCCTTTTTGCGTCTAGGGGCTAGACAGCATTATCCATTGCCCCACTCTACACTGCTGGAAACTTCATTTCCACTTTACTGCTTCTTCCTGCCTTTCCAAAGTCTTTGTGATCGCCTTTTGTACGTGTTTCCAAACATCCAGAATTATCCTTGCGAATTGACTTGCAGATTCACCGGTCCTTCTTATGTAGCCTCACCAAATCAAATGGTGACGGCATTTTTCGCCCGTACACTACCTCAAACCCGTATTTGTATGGATTTTGCATTGTATGTGCATACAATATGCCTCGAATACTCGTCCCTTTGATTGCGATGAGAATCCATATAAAAACTCAGCATCTTCCCGATTGTTCTGTGTACCTGTTCTGTCCTTCCGTTGGCTTGTGGATGCAACACGCTCGTCCTCAACTTCTTTACGTTCAACAATTTACACAGCTCCTTCATTAAATCCGACATAAAGTTGGTCCCTTGGTCAGCAATTATTGTCTCCAGCACACTAAACTTCAAAATCCTGTAGTTTACTAACGCTTGCGCGATTACTGCTGCCTGCTGATTTGGCATAGCCACCATCTCCACATACCTCGAAAAATTGTCTACTATTGTCAGAACGAATATGTTCCCTTATGGTAGTCGCCTGAAAGGTCCTAAGTCATCGATCCCCAGCATAGAGAATGGACATGTCGCTTCCGGCAATCGTTGTAGCTGTATCTGTTTCCGGCTCAAATCTGCTCTCTGCACACATGGTATACAATTCTTGACCTACTGATCGAAATCTACTTTCCTACCTCTCCACCAATACCTCTCCGCCACTCTCTGACTCGTCGCGCTACACCCTCCATGACCAGATAACACGTGATCATATGCTTCCTTTAAAACTTCGTCCCTCAACTTCGCTGGCACTACTACCCTTGGCCCTAACTTCGTTTCCCTGCACAGAAGACCGTCGTACATATTAAATTGTGGCTGTATCAGATACAATTTACAATCGTTGTCCGCGTTCTGTAATTTTTGCCATACTTCTAGGTCATAACCTACGACTTCTACTTTTGCCACCTTCCTACTTAGTACATCCGTATCACCGTGCTTCTTCCCAGGCTTGTGCACCAGCTCGTAGTCGAATTCACTAAGCCTCACAGCCCATCTAGCGAGTCTAGTGGATGGATCCTTAAACCCCAACAGCCACTTCAACGCACTACCCAAAATGTTCTCCCATATAAATAACATTTAAAATATATGATTACATAGATTACGCCAAGCATCTCCCTCTCTGTTGTTGAGTAATCCCTCTCTGCTGCATTCAACTGCCTAGACACATAGGCTTCACGATGTTCTTTCCCATCAATTTCCTGACTAAGAACACACCCTAATGCTTGATTCGATGCATCGCATGCTAGTATAAACTCCTTTTCAAAATCTGGAAACACAAGAACCGGACTTGATGTTAACACTTCTTTCAGTTTGTCAAACGCTTTCTGACACTCTTCTGTCCACTCAAATTTCATACCCTTCCGTAAGAATCGCGTCAACGGCTGTGCTAAATCTGAAATCTCTTCACGGACTTTCGAAATAAATTGCAAATTCTGATGAGTGACTGCACTTCCTTAACTGTTTTCGGTTCCCGAAAATCCCTTACAGGCTGTACTAACCTCGGATCTGTTCGCACTCCGCCCTTACTGATAATATGACCCAAATATTTTACTTCTTCTAATGCAAAATGACGCTTCTCCAGTCTCAACTTCAAACGAGCTACTCTTAACGTCATAAAGACTTCCCTTAATCGCTGTCTATGTTGCTCCATACTACCTGAAAACACTATAATGTTATCCAAATAGACCAGACACTGCTGTGATTTCAACACAGTCTAGCAACCTCTGAAAGATTGCTGGAGCGTTTTTCAAACCTAATTGCATTCTAATGTACTGGTAATGGCACCCCGGAGTAGAGAAATCAGTTTTTGGACAATCCTCTGGAGAAACCTCTAACTGATGATAACCACTTGTCAAATCCACCATTTTAGAAAAGTACTGGCACTGTCCTAAGTGATCCAAAGTCTCCGATATGTTTGGAATGGGGTATGCGTCCATTACTGTCTCATTATTGAGGTATCGGTAGTCACAACATAACCTGTGTTTCTTAGTTCCATCCATAGATTTTTAGGCACAACAACAATTCCTGCTTCCCGGCAACTACTACTATGCTCTATAATAACGTCCGCAAGCTGCTGAGCCGTGAAATCCTCCACAATCGGCTGCAAAATGGTTCAAATGGCTCTGAGC
The DNA here is from genome assembly GCF_023864275.1 of Schistocerca cancellata. Taxonomy (NCBI): domain Eukaryota; kingdom Metazoa; phylum Arthropoda; class Insecta; order Orthoptera; family Acrididae; genus Schistocerca; species Schistocerca cancellata. The sequence goes on from NC_064628.1 coordinate 197,162,591, forward strand.
ACTATGGGACTTAACTTCTGAGGTCATCAGTCCCCTAGAACTTAGAACTAATTAAACCTAACTAACCTAAGGACATCACACACATCCATGCCCGAGGCAGGATTCGAACCTGCGACTGTAACGGTCGCGTGGTTCCAGACTGTAGCGCCTAGAACCGCTCGGCCAACCAGGGCGGCCGAGGCTGGAAATACCTCGGTTTTCTGTATGGTTTACGGTAAACAAGTGCTTCATTCCCTGTTGGTATCCTATCTTGAACTAATGGAGTTGCTGGTAATGGCCCTTATGGAAAAAACAAATCCTCAAATTCCCGCAATAATTCTTCCATAAGCTCTCTTTCTCCTCCTTTGAAATGCTTAATTTCGTCACGCAATGCAGTTCTATCGGCAGTTAGTGGTTGATCGCTTTGCCTACCTCTCGAACACCAGTCTTCATCATCTGGCACATCCAAATTTGCAAATTAAGCCCCTTTCCTCAAATTCGCCTCTACTGCGCTAAAATTATCCATGTTCACGTGAACTACTCGTCCGTAGTTCCCCTCCTGTACACGTACAACACTACGTTTCACAAATCAACCAAATGGACCCAAAACTTCATTATCCTCTAATGGTTCAATAACACATACTGTACCCACAGGTAGATTTGACTCCACACTTCCCCAAAGCAACTTCCCAGTGCCACTAGCCACACATTCATGCGAATTAAGCCTTAATGATAATGTACGTGGTTCAATTTGTTTGTTCATTACGTTGAACGCCCCTTGCGACATCTCTGCATTGACAAAAGTTTCCCCTAGCTGAGATAACATTCCAGCAAGGTCAACAGTTCGTTGTCGAAGGTCAATTTTGGCATGATGTTGATGCAAGAAATCTACTCCTAGGATCATGTCGTAGCCCTCGCTTACCCATGGTACTACCTCCATGCACAAATTAAATCGGACTTTCCCTATTCAAAAGTCAACTGTCACCGACCCTATAGGTGAGACCCCTTTATCCTCCACTCCACGCAACCTATAACGTGGTGGGTCTAACTTCCTTCGCCCTATTATATACCTAGTAGCCACTGACACTTGCGCCCCTGTGTCCAACAAAATCTTAAACTTTTTAGTTCCTATTGATCCTACCAGTGAACATTCCACCTCTGCATACGTATTTGTAGCATTGAAATTAAACGCGAGTTCCCTTAGGCGGGCCTTGGGCCTCCTCTGCCGTTTAACGCTTGTCCACCTCTCCTATCTCCACTTCTCCATCCTCCCCGCTGCCGATTTCCACCCCTTCCTTTATTCCTCGGTGACTGGGTACGTTGCCTCTGCAAATGTCCCTTACGACCACACTTCAAACAAAAAAAAAAAAAAAAATTGCTCTGAGCACTATGGGACTTAACATCTACGGTCAACAGTCCCCTAGAACTTAGAACTACTTAAACCTAACTAGCCTAAGTACAGCACACAACACCCAGTCATCACGAGGCAGAGAAAGTCCCTGACCCCGCCGGGAATCGAACCCGGTATCCCGAGACACTTCAAACATTTCAAACCCGCTGCAAACACTGTTTGCCTCTCGCGTACCCCTTTGCCACGTCTACTTCCCCACATTGAATTGCCAGCTGAAAGGTCGAATACAAAGCTTTCTGAGTCCCTTCACGCACTTTCCGTGACATATGCGCCGGTAACACTCTCAAAAATACATCAAGTGCCATTTGCTCGGCCTCCTACAACAGAACACTATTTGCTTCATCGCTCTGACCCAACTCGGAAGTACAGTAATTAATTTTCCTCATCCTGTCCGCAAATTTCTCCATCGCCTCCCCCTGTCTCTTTGACATTGTACTTAACCTCTCTCTAAAGCACCGAGCGCTATTCTGTATTTTGTACCTTTGTAAAAGCCCTTCCTTTAACTGCTTAAACTGTCCTGCCTTCCTTAAGGCCTCGGAACACCTTACATATGTTTTCGCTTCAGCCGTTAATCTAATCTCGGCTATATGTAACAACCTGCTCATCAGACCAACCATTCATCACCGCTGAAGTCTCCAAGTCCTCCACAAATGAACACACATCCTCAGATGCCTTGCAGATCCGTACCACTTCTGGTTCAGACACATATCACACCCCTGACTCTGCCATTGTGTTGCTTTCACTCCCAGTTAGTCCCAAAACAAAACATTTAAGTACAGGAATAACCCGACTCCCTGCATCTCAGTATCATCATAATTGGCAACATCATACTGAAACCAACACAAAAGTAATTAAATGCAACAAAAAATAATAAATGTTACTGCCCTAAATACCCTAACACTTACTCTGACAAAAATAATAATATGCATACGCAAAACATCTAAAATGAGCCATACTCAAAAACACAAAAAGGCAAGAAAACGTCCAATAATCAAAAGAAAACTGGTGAAAATTCACCACATCTTGTGAATGTAATGCGGACGGTGCTCTCGAATGTCGTACTGGACAGACGACGTCTGCTATTCTGACACCAAATGTAGTGGCTACTTCTGCCACCGAATGTAACAGCAACACCAAATGTAGCGGGAAGCGGTAGAACGCACTGTATTAAGACCCGTCTGAGCTTTCCAAGCGATTTATTAACTACAGTGCTCCCACTCCTTTAGATCTGCATCACTGGGCCCCACAGTGCTGAGGACACCACTTCATTGTCTGCAAAATGGCATGGCACGGAATGGCTGCCTTAGCGACCTGTGCATGCGCTGCTGTGTGTCGGCCTTGTATGACAGTGGAGTTGCGGCGTCAGCACGATGATGGCAGTAGACTCAGCAGTCTGTGTCCCTTCTGACTCAGCGCCACTTGGTGTGGGTCGCCGGCGGCCAGCTGCATGCTTCTCGCCGGCGTGGCTAAGATTGTGGTGACAACAAGCGCCCGCGATCTGGAGTCCGAATCTGCGGCCCTCATATTGGGATGCCTCTGGCGTGTGCTGGAAGCCAGGACAGCTGCCTGCGGTAGCGAGTCATGGAGTGGCCTGCCGCTTGCTGGCTACGGACCCTGTGTCGGCCTCAGAGGGTCGAACCAGCGACCTGCCGTGGCCTGGAACGCTGGCGCCCCATCTGCTGCTGTGTGTAGCTGTTGGTGTGACATGCCCTGCCATCCAGGAGAGCTGCCACATGTGCATGAATCTTGTTAGAAACCCGCACCTATTTATACGTGGCTGCGTGCCTCTGTTTTGCCACACGTGCCGCTTCATGTCACATACTCATAACATGCTAGGTTGGCCAGTGGGCCCCTTCTGCATGTGATTTGCGACATGCAAAACCGCTACGTATACTCTTTCAGCAATTTGATAGCCCTGTGGCCTCTATTCTACTTCGCAACTGTTGGTATGCGTAACTCACTGCAATCTGGCCAACACCTGGCTGTAACTTGTGCTCAGAATATAGCACAAAACTAACCTTCCCTATCCTAAACTGCGGTGCCGCTACACAAGAATGAACTCTGAGGGTCCAATCTAGTGATTTTCTGCCTGTCTGTATGTATTAGGTACTACTGAATTGTTAAACTGTGCATGTTCCAGTGACACTGATGTGATGACCATCTATGTTGTGATCACCATCTATGTTTGATGCCAACGTACAAGAAACACTGACAATGGCAGGTGGCAGGGCTAGTAGTGGAGAATATAAAAAGCCTGTCAGGGGTCATTGTCTCAGTGTGGAAATGGAGTGATTTATCCAAGAGGTTGTAATTATTGGCTTTTAGGCCAAGGATGGAAGCATTTCTGAAACGGCTAATTTTGTAAACTGTATACACGACGCCATGTTTAAAATATGTATGACAAAATGATGCTGTCCAAAACTGCCGCCCAAGCAACCTTGGTGCATCATGGTCTATAGATAACAGGGTCCAACGATGCCTGCGGAAATGTGCATAGGTGAAAAAACTTGCAACTGTTTAGCAACTGACTGCTCATATGAACCAAGGGTCCTCAATGAGCATTCAGCGAACGTTGCTGCATTTAGTTCTCTGCAGCAGGCGCCTGGTTCATGCACCTGGAATTTGCACACCAATACAGCAACTGGACGTCCACTGAAGAGCAGAAGACTTAGTTTCTGTGCCTCATTAGAAAAATGTTCGTTGATATGTACAGTGTGAAATGTCTGAAAGCAAACACCCTGCGCCACCGTTAGGGTCTGGGGAATGTTTCTGTGGCATTCTCTTGGTGATCTCGTCAATCTATAAGCCACAATGAATCAGCGCCAGTATGCATATATCCTTACGGACTATGTCCACCCCACATGCGTTTATTTGTCCTTGGTACGATGGCATCTACCAGCAGGACAACGCAATGTGTCACACAGCTCGAAGTATACTTGTGCGGTTTGAAGAGCACCAGCAAGTTTTTGCTGTACTCCCCTGGCCATCACTCTTCCTGGATTTAAACACATTTTTGTGCAACGGTGAGTGATTCTATTGTGACAACTTAATTGAAGTGCCTTATTTGTATTATTTCTTACGTATATTTTGTTGTTCTGAGCTTTAAGTTCATTGGTTATTCCTTCTTCTGTGTGCACTCTGGACTGTTTATATTCTGCAAGTGTTATTAAGTGCGCTTAGCCCTTTTTTCATTGCTTATTCCACATGTTCTCTGGACTGATTGTACTTATAAATTGAATTACATTTGTCAACACAGTCCCCAGCTACTTACCACTTCAATTCGACTAGGTGCTAAATAACCCAATGGGACACCATTGTGATGAGTTAGGACTGTTATGACATCCTGACCTCAGGAGTCATAAGGAACAAGGATGCTTGAGAGATATGGTTTGAGAGACAGAGATGAATCATGCTGCAGGATAGAGAGTTATACAAGTAAGTTGGTCAATGACCTTATTCACTCAAAGGATAAACAGTGCCTCTGGTGATCCAGGCGGCGGTAACGCGGCGCGTGTACGTGTGTCAGCGCAGATGTTAGCACCAGAATCTGCTGCTTCGGCACCCAGCCGCTCCATCCTTGCAGACGTAACAGCTCCTGCCATCTCCTGGAGGCATGGACGGTAGTATTTGTCGGTTGAGTCGGAATCCCCAAGCCTCCCCTCCAGACACAGCTGGCTTTTCACTCAAGTGCTACTCGTAGACACCATGTAGAACGCTGAAGGGAAACAGTCGGTGGCTGTCATTGTTAAGTTGAGCGTCAGCAACTTCAGTCTCCTACCCAAGATGGCTTTGTCATTGATGGAGATAGCCTTCGACGCAGGACGCAGCTGGATCGCCCCCCAACTCCGCCTCTGCGGACGGCGGCTTGTAGTTCACTGGACAACTTCAGCTAGACAGCAGCAGCTGGTCGCTTCCTGCTCCCTGGAACTGTGTAACACCAAGTTTTTGACATGCCTCACCATAGTTGTGACGTGTCCGTACTGTGGAACTCGGCAGCTGATACAGCGGCCTGGCTGGCCGACGAAATGCATCACAAGATGGTCGCTGTCGTTGGCCTGCAACTTAAACAATCATCATTCTCTCCGTTGGTAGGCGCGGATTTCAGACGTGGACAGAATGGCTCACCTTGAACCTCTGGGCTCCGTTATTTATTTTCCTCTGACATAGTCCCTCTGGAGGGGATAAGGGGAGTGTTCCTTAATAAATATAATGTCAGTTTTTCCTAGTCCGCGTCGGCCCCGATATATAGGTTTTCAGGCGCTGTTGTGACGGCAATTTCGGGTTTTTCACAGCATGTCAATGCCCTAAGTTGCGCCTGTTTACTCCACACCTGTCTCCACATTTGTTTGTAGCGCCCGCCAGGCAACGCTTACTCAGCTGCGAAAGGTGTTGTAAACCTGCCTCACAGAACTCTTTGCTTAATATCAACTTTGCCAGTGTCCACTATCTGGTGTGTCCATTAGTTCTTAACTCCTAACTTATGGCCATAGCTGCGCAAAATTTTCCTGGCGCAGCAAAATGTTGTCTTTGCTCGAGACCCGAGCCGGCCGGTATGGCCCAGCGGTTCTAGGCGCGTTAATCTGGAACCGCGCGACCGCTACTTGCTATCCGCAGGCAGTCTGTTCAATAGATGTGTGATCCTGTCGGTAGAATAATGTCTTGTGTAATATGTAATATGTGTACCGTGTGTAATACGTGTAGTATGTATAAAATGTGAGAAAATCTTCTCCCATCTGGACCTGTTGCTCCACGATGGAAATTTTTTCTGCTAGTGTACAACCGTGCTTATAGGGTAACTCATTTATTTATTCATGTTACTCTCTTCCAGACAAGGGATCAAGTCGTGGATAATTCATTGCTCGGGAAACACGCATAAACCGTTGCTCGCTAATGGAAATTTACAATTGGGTTGTTCTTTAATTTATGGAATGCAGTACCTTTACCCAGAATTTTAGCACGTTATCTGTTGGCAATAATAGCTAGAGTCGTTAGGTCAGGTTGACACAACTGATAATAATTCTGTTTTGATTCAAAGTATTTGATAAATCTGGAGATGTGCAGATAACTGATAAGGCAAGTGCTGAACGGTAGTGGCAGTGCTGCGTGGCTGTCCTGAGAGATGAGTCGGGCCCTCACCTTGTGCCTGCTGACCGCAGCCTGCAGCGTGGCGCCCACGCTGGGGGGTGAAAGCCGCGTGCTGGGGGGCGAGCCGGTGGACATCTCGCAGGTCCCCTGGCAGGTGTCCGTGGAGTTCATAGAGGCGCACAAATGCGGCGGCTCCATTGTCAGCCCTAGATTTGTCATGTCGGCTGCGTGGTGCATCGTGGGCGCCGCCGAGCCAATCTATTACGTGCTGCGGGTCGGTACGTCAACGCGCGAGAGTGGCGGCGCCACGTACACCGTCTCCGATATGTTTTGGCACGAGGATTTCGACTATGTTACGACAGACAGAGACATTGGTTTCTTCGAGATCTCAGGTTCCATCTCGTTTGATGACAACGTTCAGGTATTCCGTCCAGCAATATTTAAAGTTTAGTCACTGAGAAAAATGTTACAAAATCACACTATGGTTTCACAACGAGTTTCCATTCTCGGCTGAGTTGAATCTTCATGGTAGATTAAACAGTTTACTGGACCTGGACTCGAACTCGGAACTGTAGCCTCTCGAGGCGCAAATGTTCCACAGACTTTTTTTAATACAGAGTGATTCCATGATGATTTATTAATTTGAATTATGGGTGCCTGGTCTGGAAACGACCAGTCGAAAGTTATAAGCGAAAATCATTCTGACATCTCTGACGTTTGAACAAATGTACCGTTACTGTTGTTGCTAAGTATGTAGGTTAGGCAGTTTTTAGAAGTGGTAGTACACGTGCACTAAATATGAGCTCTAAAATGCCTACCTTAACAGCTATGGGTACTCATTCGGTACCAGAACGATTTTCGCTTATAATTTTCAACATAGTCGTTTCCGACCAAGATCCTTAACCTGAGAGTGACATTTACCCTTCTCCACCATCCATGAAAGTCTGTATACTAAAAACTGAGATGAGAAAAGTCATGGAATACATCTTAATATTTTGTTAGACCTTCTTTTGCACAGTGGAGTGCAGCAACTCGACGCAGCATGGAATCAACACGACGTTGGAAGCCCCGACAGAAATATTCAGCCATGCTGCCTCTACAGCCGTCCACAATAGCGAAAGCGTTGCCGGTGAAGGATTTTATACAAGACTGACCTCCCGATTGTGCCCCATAAGTGTTTGACGGGTTTCATGTATGGGGACTTGGATCGTCAATCCATTAGCTCGAACTGTCCAGAATGTTCTTCAAACAAGTGCCAATAACTGTGGCTCAGAGACATGGTGCATTGTCATCTATAAAAATTGCATCGTTGTTCGGGAATATGAAATCCATGATTGGCTGCAAATGGTCTCAAAGTAGCTGAGCATCGCCGTTTTCAGTCAATGATTGGTTCAGTTCGACCAGACGACCTAGTCCATTCCACGTGAACACAGCCCACACCATTATTGAGCCGCCACTCACTTGCACAGTGCCTCGTTTAGAACGTGATCCCATGGCTTCGTGGGATCTGTGTCACACTAGAACCCTATCATCAGCTCTTAGTAACTGAGACCGATACTCATCTGACCAGACGACGGCTTTCCAGTCGTATAGTGTCAAACTGATATGGTCAGAGCCCAGCAGAGGCTCTACAGGTAGTGCCATGCTGTTATTTCACTTTCACTCAGTTTTTCTTCTCTGTTAGCACTAATACCACTATATAAATGCATCTGCTCTCGGTCGTTAAGTGGAGGTCGTCAGCGTTCTCCGTGACGAGAGATAATAGTTAACTGTGGTATTCTCGGCGCGCTCCTGACACTGTAGATCACAGAACACTGAATTCCCTAACGATTTCGGAAATGGAAAGTGCTATGCGTATAGCTTCAACTACCATTCCGCTTTCAAAGTGTGTTAAGTCCCGTTATAATTATGTCGGAAACCTTTTCACGTGAATCACCAGAGTACAAATGACGGCTCCACAATGCACTGCCCTTTTATACCTTGTGTACGCGATACTACCGTCATATGTGTATGTGCTTATCGCTATACCAAGACTTTTGTCACTTCATTGGGGGGGGGGGGGGGGGGAGATTAGTGTTTAACGTCCCGTCGACAACGAGATCATTAGAGAGGGAGCGCAAGCTCGGGTGAGGGAAGGATGTGGAAGGAAATCGGCCGTGCCCTTTCAAAGGAACCATCCCGGCATTTGCCTGAAGCGATTTAGGGAAATCACGGAAAACCTAAATCAGGTTGGCCGGAGACGGGATTGAACCGTCGTCCTCCCGAATGCGAGTCCAGTGTGCTAACCACTGCGCCACCTCGCTCGGTTGTCACTTCATTGTGTGTATATAGCATCGACCCTTCCAGCCCTTATTTCGGTCTGCTTAATTTCTTTCATTGATTTGGCTTCAATCCCCCTGGTGACTGGAATACACTCTTTGAATTCTGTAGATGACAGAGAAAAAAAAATACAGAGTGAAAGGTTATTTACAGCTTGTACAGAAACCAGATAGCAGTTGCAAGTATGGAAGAGGAAATACTTGCTTGTGCTGGAGTCTTGAATTATAATGCTTGCTTCTTTCGAATACTATTTGTGTTGTTTTCTCCCCTGAGAAACTAAACGTTGTTTTTTTCTGATAAGAGGTATATTAAATAAAATATATTTCTTCGTAGAGCCACTCTGCCACTGTAGGCGTTAAAATGAACTTCTTCTTACGAATCTGTATATATTTCTTCGTAGAGCCACTCTGCCACTGTAGGCGTTAAAATGAACTTCTTCTTACGAATCTGTTTTCAAATGAACTGTGGCATTATTATCTGCTTTCGGATAAAAAAAATAATAAAATACACACATGTTGGTAAAATTCAACTAATTGTCCTGAGGGGACCTGTATTAAATGGAAGATGTTCCTTCGTAGAAGCTTAAGTTCAGCTTCTTTGACAGTAAAGTCTTCTTCTTTTGAATTATTTTTCATTGAACTAAAGCGTGATTTTCCACAATAATTTTCAAAGAAACTACTAGTTACAGTAAGATAAAAATAATACATAACGGTACACACAAACACGTAAAGCGAAGCTGATAGTTACTCTTACTGTCTATTCCAATGTTGTTATTAGAAAACGCATATTTTTGTGTGTAGCTATTTCATTTGGTCCGATGCTTTATTTTCAAGTAAAGCGAGTAGTCTTCCTTACTCTTCCCCTTTTTAGTTAGAATTTGCTATATGGTCTGCCCCTTTAGTAGATTCACTGTTTGACTTTTTGTGTTAGAATATGGTACTTCATCTGGGTTAAGTAGTCTAGCTGCTGTGACTATGCTGGGTGAAGTATGTAGGACACTTGCAAGTTTCTTTCTGCGTAGGAACCATATCTACTTTACATATATACATGTGAATCTGCTCTGTCTGATCAGAAGTAGCTGACGATCACTACGTAATGCGGACCTGATCACTGCATGATGCGACAGGCAGAACGAACAGTAGAAAAAAACGCAAGAAGTTTTGTCTTCAGTACAGAGGCAGTAATTGAATAATAGGTCGGCTTAATTATTTGCTGAATGTATTCCAACCTCTGTCTTCCCTTACAATTTTTAGTCTCTATAGCTTCCTCTAGTACCATGGATTAATTGCCTGATGTCTTAAGAGATGTCCTATGATCCTGTCCAATTTTCTTGTCAGTGTTTTCCACTGTGTGACGGAGAAAAAAAAGAGAATGGGGTGCACTGGTCGAGCAGGTCCTCATAAGCAAAACATTTCTGTAGTTAACGCTAAACGATGAGCCGGCCGGCGTGGCCGAGAGGTTCTACGCACTTCAGTCTGGTACCGCGTGACCGCTACGGTCGCAGGTTCGAATCCTGCCTCGGGCATGGATGTGTGTGATGTCCTTAGGTTAGTTAGGTTTAAGTAGTTCTAAGTTCTAGGGGACTGATGACCTCGGATGTTAAGTCCCATAGTGCTCAGAGCCATTTGAACCATTTTTTTTTTTTGCTAAACGATGCACGAGGTGGTGTGGAGAGCGACTGCACTAGATATTAGATGACTAGAAAGAGTGATTTTGAGTCACGAATCACGCTATACCCTGTGAGAAGCCGATGAAAGGGTTTGAATTTGAGACTATCTGAAGAACGTTACTTCCCATCATTTGTTGTGATAACAGCGAAGTCCGGAGGTGGTGGTTTTATGGTAGGCGGATGTTTTTCGTGGCTATGGTTTGCTCCTTTATAGTGCTTCAGCAAACTCTACATACCGAACGATATCAACGCATTTTGCAGTATTGTGTAACACAGCAGAGCAGTTCGGAGGAGATGACTGTAACAGTGGGTCAGTGCGTAACGCAGCATGTGTGATGCAATGGTTGTGAAATAACATTCTTGAACTAGACTGGCCTATCAAAGTCCTGTGCACAGGTCAGCCACTTACCATTTCCATTAATCCAAGTTCTAAAGAAGACAACGAACACTATTGGGACGAGCGAGAAATTTGACTTCATTCCAGCACTCAACAGTCTACACAACAATCTTTTCTAGTTGCTGCTCTTGAGTCAACAGAACTCAGTCCGTGATGAAGGTGAAGTGTGAACACATTCCGTAATAATGGCCACTAATGTGAGTACGGATACTTTGATCAGATAGTCTATGATAGTCTATGTCGTCTGGGTTGCACGTGATGCTGTTTGATGTGTCTGCCAGATGAATTCTGTGCAGTTTAGAACTGGTGGGGCTTTTCAGTGCTGCAGCTAGTTTCTACGTCCGCCTACAATTGATATTTAAGTGTGCGTCCTGACTGTAACCACACATTTTGTTCCAGTTGCATTTTACACATTTGTGCTCTCCTCTTCGGTTTGCTTTTCGTTCATGGTTTTTTACTGCTTTGAATTCGTGCAGATTTTTTCCAGGATATTTTCTCTCGATGCAGCTGTATTCTCGAAGAAAATGTTTCAAGGAACAGCGCTGTTTCGGGATATGGTGCACTTCTATATGTGCGCCCATGTTGGCTGATGCTATTTTGTTTAAAATGTGTGCCACTACAGCATTTGGCGACCTTTTCCATTGCTTGTGTGTTCTGCTGACATTCTTGTGCTTCGTAGTTGATGTTTATGAGAGTAAGAGCTTCCTTTCCTGTTGCAACATTAACGTTTCATGTTTGACTTTCAACATCTGACCTCTCTGCTTACAAACTGCCCAAGAGCTGCTGGTATTTGTTGAGCTGTGTCTCTTCGTAACTGCGATACTTGACCGACGTAGTTTACTTTCGAGTTATGTAGGTACTGACTAAAAGTAGTTTGTGTATTGTATTTATTAATTTTTTCATAATGCGGGGCCACAGTCATAATATATTTCTTTAAAGTCAGTACCGCCATTAGACTGTTGTTTATTTACAGTGTTACATTTACACTTACACAATCATCATTTCGGCTTCAAAGTGCCATTATCAAGTGTTTTAAGTGTTATAAATTGCCTAAGATGGCACTTAAAACACTTGATAAAGGCACTTTCAAGCCGAAATCATGACTGTGTAAGTGTAAATGTAACACTGTAAATAAACAACAGTCTAATGGCGGCACTGACTTTAAAGAAATACTGTGTTTATATTTCTTAAACTATGTTGCTGTTTGCTGGCTTGTAGTATTAACAAATAGTTTTCTGTAGTCGAGGGTGATTGCTTGGCGGATGTTGAGCGTGAATTCAATTCCGATGCATTTTATTTTTTCAATTCATTTCATACGTGCTCCGGCTCTACAATCTATTCCCCAGCCAATGTTCAGAATTCCCGACATATTTCGGTGTAATTTATTACATGATGTGGCTACATAATTCATTATAATTTGAGGTGCTTTTTCTACCTCATTTTCTTCCGTCTCTAGATATTTGAGGAACGAGTGCACTTGGCACATGATTTTCATGTATGTATAGTCCCTGAATTTCTTGTGTCAGGGCGAACCCCGAAAGCTTGAAGAGCTAATGCTAAAAGTGCCATGGACACTGGGTAACATTATCGTACCGAATTCTTTCATACACAGTAATCTGCGCGGTTGTCTTTTTACACAGAGACTGGACGTCCCAAATTTGCGAGGTTCTTTACTGTGTCAATTACTTTTTGCGAAAAGTGCAATGCTTCCATAGTCTGGAAGAGACGTGGATGGTTAATTTTATCAAAAGTTGTTTCGAAGGCAAGCTTTACAGTTGCTCATTGTAGGCTGGTAGCTGCTGTTGTTTATGTAATAGGTTAAAATTTGGTGTATTGTCCGTTCTTTTCGCACATTTGTTAATTATGCTCCCATTATATACTGATAACTGAATTTAGTCTTTCATTACGATCTATACGATAATATTATAGTCGCTATTGAGTACCGTTGTATGTTGAAGATTCTCAGTAGTATTCCCACCTGGGGTTTTGTGAACTAGGGCCACTGTTCGTTTCAGAATTCTTTCGGGATGTCGTTCTCGGTTTTAAAATGTAATTACGAATCAGATCCCTTAATCTATCAGGTAGATTAGAGAATCTATAAAGGGAAATGGATAGACTGAAATAAGATGTAGTGGGAATTAGTGAAGTTCGATGGAGGTAGGAACGGAACTTCTAGTCAGGTGAATACAGGGCTATAAATACGTAAACAAGAATGGGTAATGTATGAGCAGGTTTATTACTAAATAAGAAAACAGGAATTCTGGCAAGTTACCACGATCAGCGTAGTAAAATCAACATAGCCAGGATAGACGTGAAGCCCACATCTACAACAGCAGAACGAGTTTCAAATGCCAACTAGCTCCGTAGATAATAAGATATTGAAGAAATGTAAGATGAGATAAAAGAAATTATTCAGATAGTTAAGGGAGACGCTACGCCTTTTCATAGAAGATGGTTTAAGGAATGGCAAACCTACGTTTATAACATTTGTAGATCCAAGGAAAGCTTTTGACAATGGTAACTGGAATACTCTTTTAAAAAATCTGAAGGTAGCAGGGGTAAAATACAGGGAGCGAAGCCAATTGCAACATTTACAGAAATCCGACGGCATTTATAAGGGTCGAAGGGCATAAAAGGGAAGTAGTGGTTGAGAATGGAGGGAGACAAGGCTGTAGCCTAACTCCGATGTTATTCAATCTGTAAACTGAGCAAGCAGTTAAGAAAACACAAAAAGAAAAAGAAAAATGTGGCTTACGAAATAAAGTTCAGGGAGCAGAGTTAAAAACTTTAAGATTTGCCGCAAACATTTTAAATCTCTCAGACGCAGCAAATAACTAGGAATAACAGTTAAATGGATTGGAGAGTGTCTTGAAAGGAGAATGTAAGATGAAAATCAACTACAGCAAAATAACGATAGTGAAATGCAGTAGACTCAAATCAGGTGATGCTGAGGGAATTAGATTAAGAATCGAGTTTCTTAAAGTAGTAGATGAGTTTTGCTATTTGGGCAGCAAAATAACTGATGATGGCCGAAGTAGAAAGGATATAAAATGAGACTGGCGGTGGCAAGAAAAGCATTTCTGAAGCCGAGAAATTTGTTAGCAGTGAATTTTCATTAAAGTGTTAGGAACGCTTCTCTGAAAGTATTTGTATGGTGTGTAGCCATGTATGGAAGTGAAACACAGACGATGAACTGTATTGACAGGAAAATAGAACCTTTTGAAATGTGGTGCTACAGAAGGAAGTACTGAGTAAACTTGGAGAGGAAAGTGTGCCGAAACTTGACTAGAATGATGACATTCCGAGACTTCAAGGCATCACCAGTTTAGTAATAGAGGAAAGCGTGGGGCGAGGGGAGGGGGGGAGCAAAAATCGTAGAGCGAGACCAAGAGATGAATACAGTAAGCAGATTCAGGAGGATGTAGGCTGCAGTGTTATCCGGAGATGAAGAGGCTTCCACAAGATAGAGTAGCACTGACAACTGCATCAAACCAGACTTCGGATTGCAGACCATAACCTTGAAAATGTAATTAAACATGAGTGTCATCTAACAGTTAACTGTTGTCTAAAAATTCGATACAAATCAGCAGGTAAGCCACGGGAGCCGGGCGGTTTATTCTACGGCTTCTTCGGTTACCTGCGTCGCTAACTCGTCTGCGGCTTCAGGGCGTAAAGTTCCATACGTTCTTGTTTCAATGCCTTCCTACATTATTCCATCCATTAGTCTGTTCGCTAGTAGTTCTGTACAGTGTAAATAGATTTTTTTACATTATTTCAAATCATTTATTCAACAGTCTCTCATTTGTGGTTCTTATGTCTACCAGTATTTTCCTGTCATTTTCGTTTATTTTCTTGTATGAATTGGTGCACTGACGAAGTTTTTTTATTGTATATCGTTGTGTAGTGGAGTTCTAATTTTACGCCCCTCCAGTTGTCGTGGTTTCTGGCTAATATTTAAGCTGATACCCATTTAATCTGTACGTAATTTTCTATTAATATTAAATCTACTTTAAACAAGTGTCTCAGGCACTAATAGTACAACCATATTTTCTTCCTGGCAGGTAATTTTTTTGTGGGAGTAGTTATTCATGATTTTTGTTATTTTCGTTTAGCACACTTTATTTGTTTTGGTGTAAAAGTCAAGCGCCGGCACGTTAGTCGGGAACGATAGGGCAGAGAGGACTCTGAGAAGGTGTCAGCCAATTGTACGCTGACAGACCACTTTCCAGGATGACAACGCGACAGCAGCGGCCCCTATGTGAAGAGGGCCTAAGCGCCGCGCCCGACTGGTCGCATCCAGTTCAAGAGTAGCTTCAAGACTAGTCATCCATTGTCTACACTGGAGAAACTTCAGTATTTCGTATGTCGCCCTTTGCTTGTGGCGCATCTGGGTAATCAGAGTTATGTATTGTAACCTTTTCTTTTTGTAATAATGGTTTGATTTGTTTGAATGTTGTCTAGTGATTAGAGAAAGCATGTTTCCTAGACCCCACATTTTACGACTAGGCTGGATTTAAAATTATTCACCACTTGAAAGTTGAATTGTACGTTTGGAATCTTCTGTCACATTGTACCTACGTACCATGAAAGGCTGCGTGGTGTCTTGGGCCTGACAGATGAGCTACGTTTAGTTTTCTCAGTCCCGTTTCTTCTGCAGGTGCCTTGTCCCTCTGAGTTTGAATGTGACATGCACTTAAGTGGTGTTTGGGAAATGAGCTATATCCAGATGGCTAAAAGAGCCACACGCAAATTTTAAAGCTATCTGACATTAAAATCCAAGTAAAAGATTGGGCCACCACCATCTCTGGCCACACGACAAACAAGAGTTCCGACTGAATTGGAAAATTAATTAATTTAGTCATAAGAAAAAGCTCATAAAAGAACATTCATTGTAATGTCACTCATAAAAAATGGAATGTAATTATTAATATGATCCAAAGATAGTTCACATGAAACAAATATTAAACTAAAGTAAAAAGTGTATGAACACGGTGAATAAGAGCAGCTTGCAACAACATTTCTGAAAACAAGATCAACCCTAAAGAATTTGTTTAAAATAAAAATGAAACACTAATTATGGGACCTGTGCGCATGGAAACGCTATGGATGGGATAACAAGGGAACTACAAGGTAAATGGCGTAGGTAAAGGAGACGTAACATCGGTACACTGGATAAGACTCGAAACAAAATTATTTATTTCCTAAGACATTGATATAAGACATCTATACAACTGCTGTTGCCTGGTAACTACATACTATTGCTTGTGAAACGCTATACGATTCACAGCAGAATTTCTTAATTTAAAATCGCTGTCCTAGTTAGAGGGGGACGGGAAAGGTTTAATACTCGCATTCAGACCCACATTTACTCAAAGAACAGCAAGGACGGCCCCAACACCATCATGTTGAGAACAATTAAATAAAAGAGTAAATCTGAACATCACGGTTGTATTTAATGTTGAACCTCAGTTTGGAGAAACAGCCTCAACGAGGGCCATACATACACGATTACTCGCATAACATGAAATCACAAACCACAAATACAATTGAATAATCCCAACAGGATGTATTTAATATTCCAAAATCGGAGCAATAAGTAAACTCTAGGATAGAGATAGGGGGCCACGGGAAAGTTAACTCGTGTGGCCACGTGGTTCGCTGAGACACAATTTCTACGTATAGTGGCCACATTTTAGCAACATTAAACCATGCGTCCGCGAAACAATTAATATTTTACGGACGACACATTTGAATAGACAAAGGGTAATGGCAGAGGCTAAGGTTAGATTGAATCATAGCTCAGTCTTCTCTGGTACGAATTTTAGCAACGAGAACACCCGAATGGTTCTGTAGGATGCAAAGTGCACTGGAAAGCAAATAAAATGATAATGAAACGGGACTATAGTACCATTTCAAGTTTATAGTACATATGGACGTTACATGACCTGAGAATATGGCTGGCCATGTCTCTGATTGAAAAACGTGTTTCCTTAGAGTGTTGCGACAATTCTGTTTAGGGAGCGCCCAGCGAAGAACGTGAAACCAGCTTGTAGGCATATCAAGTAGAATTGACTCTCTGATGATACTATGCAGCATCATAGACATGTTAAAATTGGGCGTCCGATCTGTTTCTACCATCCAGAGACGTTTCTACCACTGGGCAAAAATTTATGTACGGAAAATGGGAGGAAAAAAGTATTCTCAAATCAAACACCGAAAAAATTGACCAAATGAAGAGAAAAAATTAAAAAAGGAAAAATGAAAACACAGAATTCTTTTCAAAAGTGTAGGGAACAGTTATTTAATAAATATTCACTTACTTTGACGAAAGTAAGCACATTGCCTCTACCTACGTCAGAACTAACGCACTCGGTACTGAGTAAAAAACGGAAAGAAACATAACCTTGATTCACCGAGTTCTTGAGCGGAGCTCGTGCGCTGGCTTGCGAACATTTTGGGACTCACCGTTGTACGAGTATGTTGGTGGTAGTGGAAGGGGGGAGGATGTTGGGGAGACCGAGGACAGTAAAAAAGGGGGTTTGTCATTTTTCAGTTCTCTCATAGGGCAGCAAAACAACTAGCAACGACCCTGATCTGATCTTTCCAACTGATTACACTGTTCAAATCATCTGCAAATACAATTTGTTCGGGTTACGTTGTTGGAAGTAGATCTACTTCTTTTGTAAAAATCTCTACTCTCTGGCGTATTTTCTCAGATTCTGAAGGCATACAGATGTTGGTTAATATGGTATTACTGATTGCACCAGATATAACTCTGCTATTTGGCATGTGATCCCTTCCTTGGTCATAAACGCTATTCCGATTTCGTTGCCATTTCTAGGATTTGTTATGGCATTGCAGCCCTTTTTGCGATCCACATAAAAATCCGATAGTTCTTGCGACATCACGAGGTTAGTATCAGCTACTTATAGAACTCCCGCTCCGGAATTCTAAGCACCCAAAAGCTGCTTTACTTTCGGTTTTGATACATCATTGACTTCATCCCATAACGTATCTGAACGCATGCTAATAACCATTAAATCTAAAATTTTAGTAATAGATATTCCTTTAAGATTCATATTATCTACACATTCACTCTAGTTTCTTTCTTCTAATATTTACGTCCCACATCAGACTGCCCTGCTACCGTCACTGTTTCCGCGGGTCATTCCTTTCGCGACTGAGGAGCTCGAGGCAGGCACTTCCGTGACGGTGAGTGGCTGGTGAAGCCTTCAACCTGGGGCAGACTACCCGGGGCAGCTTCACGCCGTCAACACGACTATCATCGACCGCAATTCGTGCAACGACACCTACGAAGGCCTCATAACGGAGAACATGATCTGCGCTGGTGAGCCCAAAGGTGGCAAAGACTCTTGCAATGGCGGCAAAGGTGGTCCTCTGGTTGCGAACTCCACGCAATACGGTATCATTTCGTGGGGGTACGGTTGTTTTACCCACCATATGCAGGTATCTATACCAACATCGTTTCCCTGCGCTCTTGGATTAATGAAACAATCGGCGTCTAATTAATTCTATGATTCCTGTATTCAAAAAGTTGCCTCATGTATGCACACACACATACACATACACACATACAGACATACACATCTATATAAGACGGAGATTAGTTTTAGACATGCATCCTCATCTAGGTCCAAACATGTTTGTTCTTTTATAAAATTATTCTGCGTGTGAGCACTCATCAGGAGATAAAAGAATCGCTGTCTTTTCCCTTGTTCAACACCAGGAACAAAATATTAGCAAAAAAAAAAAAAAAAAACTCAGTTTCATGAAGAACCTCTTATAAGAGGAAGACACCTCAAGAAGGGCATACCTTGGTATAAAGCAACCTCTTTCATCAAATCTATCTGTTTAAGTGGAGAGAAATCAACAAACAAACCCCTTTATTGCATGTTGATTATGGTAGTGTTTGTGACAAAGTAAGTAGGAAAGTTTTGTGCAAAAATACTGGAATGCAAGGACATACACAGTCTTACACAAAAGCAAGTGAATGGTTCCACAGAAATTTCATAATACCAGATGACCGTAACATAGAATTTTAATATACACATACATTTATGCTTACAGTACGAATCTAGGTTACATGTGCTACGTTCAAACTGGTATATAGATGCTATTAAATTATTATTTCAGATGTAAGAGTCAACAAAATACTGCTTGCATTGTAGAATTTGCTGTCAAATAGTACAGCATAACTGTTTTGACTCAGGAAGTGAGTCAAGCTTTTAAAAATGTGTGTATTACAGAGTAATTTCAAGAGTAAATAAGTTCAGCTTTCTGTTAACTGCCATCTCCTTGCAAAACATAAAACATACGTTACCAAATAATATACGGAGATTCAACAATGGTAATGAAGACTGTACTGTACTATGTCACTTCGATCTACGCAGGGAGGTGGGTCGTGACGTGACTCTAATCTGTATACTGACAATAGCCCTGCCTTCAAGACTTGACACACCTCGTCCCAGTACTGATATAAATCGTTAAAATGTCTAATTGAGTGAAGGTAATAGGAACTGCGCACTGCTACGCATCCAACTAAAACAGAAGTACCCTGGATACATGCCCACACTACATCGTACACCTGTCAATACTACATTCGTCAATAGTTTTGCAATGCGTTAAATTGGTGAAGGATCAGCTCACTTTAGTATCGGTTCTTATCGTTATAGTAATTAGGATTTAATTAAATCTTGTGCACAGTGCACGTTATCAGAAACGTAAATACGCTCGTTGAGTGAGCCGTAACGTGGGTTGCTACTGGCAACAACAGTTCAAATCTCAGTAAAATGGCGTACGCTATAATTCGTAAATTTCGGAGATTATGGCGTTGTTATCAATTATCTAAACGATTAAAATCTCTTACTGACAGAAAAAACTTTAGAACCTGAAACAGCTATAGTTATCGATGATTATTTTGCATTATTCACGCTAGTGATCGGTGTAGTTTGCTGCGCCAAGATCTTTCACTCACTACTATAAAACAGAATCACCTGAATACGCGTATAAATATTACCGTCACCAACGTTTCACTTACTTATGGTAAACATCAATTTTGTACATCCTTGTTCAGTTAAATTTAATAAATAGTTCCTTATTACGATAATTCCGGACGTAGAAACAAAGTCATAATTTCATTGTAACCCAGCGATATAACGATATCTATCTCCGCAATACTGTTAATTCTCTTACGATATGTAAAAGTTATTTCTTGTTGTCCCTTTATCTTATTTGTTTTTTTTTCTGATCCTTGAAAAAACCGTTAAGTGGATAAAGACGTTAACATCCCTGCCATTTTTTAATCTAATCGAATTAAGTCATTTTTCTCTTATTACTGATTCTTAAATCGAAATAAAATCTCGGTATGACATTGATCCTTTGAGGATAGTTCTCTGACCTGGAATAACTGACTTATCTAAGCAAGACTAACTTTTAACTACTTTGCATCAATGTAGCTCTTTATTATTTACATCACATGCGTATCTTTCAGTGGGAATCCAGTCCTTTCCATTGTAGAATTAGATTCTGAGCTCAGAATTCAGTTTAACTTTTCTTTGTTGTTGTTGTGATCTTTAATCCAAAAACTGGTTTATGCAGCTCTCCATGCTACTCTATCCTGTGCAGGCCTCTTCATCTCCGCGTAACTACTGCAACCTATATCCCTCTGAATCTGCTTAGTGTATTTATCTCTTGGTCTCCCTCCACGACTTTTCCCCTGCAGGCTGCCCTCCAATACTAAATTGGTGATCCCTTGACGCCTCAGAATGTGTCCTACCAACAGATCCCTTCTATTAGTCAGATTGTACCACAAATTCCTCTTCTCCTCAATTCTATTCAGTACCCCTTCATTAGTTACGTGATCTACCCATCTAATCTTCAGCGTTCTTCTGTAGAACAACATATAAAAAGTATCTGTTCATTTCTTGTCTAAACTGTTATCGTCCACGTCTCACTTCCACAAATGGCTACATACCACACAAATACTTTCAGAAAGGACTCCCTGAAATCTATACTGGATGTTAACAATTTTCTCTTCCTCAGAAACGCTTTTCTTGCCGTTGCCAGTCTACCTTTTCTATCCTTCCTATTTCGACCATCATCAGTTATTTTGCTTCCCAAACTACAAAACTTATTTGCTGCTTTAAGTGTCTCATTTCTTAATCTAATTACTTCAGAATCACCTGATTTAATCCGACTACATTCCATTATCTTCGTTTTGCTTTTGTTGATTTTCATCTTATATCCACCTTTCAAAGCTACTGTCCACTCCGTTCAACCTCTGTTCCAAGTGCTTTGCTGCCTCTGACATAATTGCAATATCACTTGCAAACCTCAAAATTTTTGTTTCTTCTTCCTGGATTTGAATTCCTACTCCAAATTTTTCTTTTGTTTCCTTTAGTGCTTACTCAAGACACAGACTGAATAATATTGCGGATAGGCTACAACTCTGTCTCATTCTCAACCGCAACCCTTTCGTGCCCCTCGACTCTTATAACTGCCATCTGCTTTCTGTACAAATTGTAAATAGCCTTTCGCACCTTGCATTTTACCCTTGCCACCTTTAGAATGTCAAAGAAAATATTCCAGTTAACATTGTCAAAAGCTTTCTCTAAGTCTACAGATGCTATAAATGTAGGTTTGCCTTTTCTTAACCTATCTTCCATGAGAAGTCGTAGGGTCAGTATTGCCTCGCGTGTTCCAAATTTCTCTGGAATCCAAATTGATGTTCATCAAGGTCCGCTTCTACCAGTTTTTCCATTCTTCTATAACGGATTCGTGTTAGGATTTTGCAGCCATGACTTATTAAGCTGATAGTTCGGTAATTTTCATACCTGTCACCACCTGCTTTCTTTGGAAATGGTATTGTTATGTTCTTTTTGAAGTCTGAGTGTATCTCGCCTGTCTCATACATCATGCCCACCAGATGGAAGAGTTTTGTCTCTCAAGGCTATCAGCAGCTCCAATCGAATGTTGTGTATTCCAGGAGCCTTGTTTCGACTCAAGTCTTTCTGTGCTTTTTCAGATTCTTCACGCAGTATCGTATCTGCATTCTCATCTTCCTCTACTCCTTGTCCATTTCCATAATATTACCCCCAAGTACGTCTCCCTTCTATAGACCCTCTGTATACTCCTCCACCTTCCTGCTTTCCCTCCTTTGCTTAGGTAGTGATTTCCCATCTGAGCTTTTGATACTCATGTGGGTGGATCTCCTTTCTCCAAATGTCTTTTTAATTTTCCTGTAGGCGGAATCTCTCTTACCCTAGTGATATGTGCTTCTGCATCCTTACATTTGTCTCCTGGCCATTCCTGCTTACTCATTTTGGGCTTCCTATCAATCTCCTTTTTTAGACGTATTCCCTTTCGCTTGCTTCATTTATTGAATTTTTATATTTTCTCCTTTCGTCGATTAAATTCAATATTTCTTGTGTTACCAAAAGATTTCTACTATCACTCGAATTTTTATCTTCTTGATCCTTTGCTACCTTCGATATTTCATCTCTCAAAGCTACCCATTCTTCTTCTGTTGTATTCCTTTCCCCTGCTCTTGTCAATTGTTCGCTAATGCTCTCTCCGAAACCCTCTATGACCTCTGGGTCTTTCAACTCATCCAAGTTTCAAGTCCTTAAATTTCTGTCCTTCTACAGTTTCTTCAGCTTCAATCTTTAACCTATCCATTTCCCTTTTTAAATTTTTTAACCTACCTGCCCAATGAAGGGATTTGACATTCAACGCTCCAATCTATAGAACACCAGTTTTGTTTCTCCTGATAACGACGTTCAACTGAGTAGTCCCTGCCTGGAGATCCGAATGTGGGACTATTTTACCTTCGGAATACTTTACCCAAGAGGATGCAATCATCATTTAACCGTACAGTAGAGCTGCATACCCTCGGAATAAATTCTGTAGTTTCCCCTTGTTTTCAGCCGTTTGCAGTACCAGCACAGCAAGGCCGTTTTGGTTGATATTACAAGGCCAGGTGAGTCAATTATCCAAACCGTTGCCCCTGCAGCTACCGAAAAGCCTACTGCTCCTATTTTAGGACAATTAATCTGTAAAAAAATGTTGTAATAAAAGCATGAAAACCGTCTGAAAATGAATCATAACGATTCGATACTGGTAACGGCACCCTCTAAATAAAGGAACTGAAAATAAATTTGTGGCTGGTTGCTGCCTCAACACCATCAACATCTGTCTTATAATGATTATGCTTGTCATCATAGAACACTTTTCACAACTGCCGGAGGCCTGAAGTGCCAGCATATTTATCTGTTAGTAGCTATGAATAGATAAATATGCTGGCACTTCAGGCCTCCGGCAGTTGTGAAAAGTGTTCTATGATGACAAGCTGTTAGTAGCTATGAGTCCCCCCTCCCCATGAACCATGGACCTTGCCGTTGGTGGGGAGGCTTGCGTGCCTCAACGATACAGATAGCCGTACCGTAGGTGGGGTATCTGTTGAGAGGCCAGACAAACGTGTGGTTCCTGAAGAGGGGCAGCAGCCTTTTTAGTAGTTGCAGGAGCAACAGTCTGGATGATTTACTGATCTGGCTCTGTAACACTAACCAAAACGGCCTTGCTGTTGTGGTACTGCGAACGGCTGAAAGCAAGGGGAAACTACAGCCGAAATTTTTCCCGAGGGCATGCAGTTTTACTGTATGATTAAATGATGATGGAGTCCTCTTGGATAAAAAATATTCCGGAGGTAAAATAGTCCCCCATTCGGATCTCCGGGTGAGGACTACTCAAGAGGACGTCGTTATCAAGAGAAAGAAAACTGGCGTTCTATGGATCGGAGCATGGAACGTCAGATCCCTTAATCGGGCAGGTAGGTTAGAAAATTTAAAAAGGAAAATGGATAGGTTAAAGTTAGATATAGTGGGAATCAGATATAGTGGGAATTAGTGAAGTTCGGTGGCAGGAGGAACAAGACTTCTGGTCAGGTGAATACAGGGTTATAAATACAAAATCAAATAGGGGTAATGCAGGAGTAGGTTTAATAATGAATAGGAAAATAGGAATGCGGGTAAGCTACTACAAACAGCATAGTGCACGCATTATTGTGGCCAAGATAGACACGAAGCCCACGCCTACTATAGTAGTACAAGTTTATATGCCAACTAGCTCTGCAGATGATGAAGAAATTGACGAAATGTATGATGAGATAAAAGAAATTATTCAGGTAGTGAAGGGAGACGAAAATTTAATAGTCATGGGTGACTGAAATTCGACAGTAGGAAAAGGAAGAGAAGGAAACGTAGTAGGTGAATATGGATTGGGGCTAAGAAATGAAAGAGGAAGCCGCCTGGTAGAATTTTGCACAGAGCAAAACTTAATCATAGCTAACACTTGGTTCAAGAATCATGAAAGAAGTTTGTATACATGGAAGAACCCTGCAGATACTAAAAGGTTTCAAGTAGATTATATAATGGTAAGACAGAGATTTAGGAACCAGATTAAAATTGTAAGACATTTCCAGGGGCAGATGTGGACTCTGACCACAATCTATTGGTTATGAACTGTAGATTAAAACTGAAGAAACTGCAAGAAGGTGGGAATTTAAGGAGATGGGTCTGGATAAACTGAAAGAACCAGAGGTTGTACAGAGTTTCAGAGAGAGCATAAGGGAACAATTGACAGGAATGGGGGAAAGAAATACAGTAGAAGAAGAATGGGTAGCTTTGAGGAATGAAATAGCGAAGGCAGCAGAGGATCAAGTAGGTAAAAAGACTAGGGCTAGTAGAAACCCTTGGGTAACAGAAAAGATACTGAATTTAATTGATGAAAGGAGAAAATACAAAAATGCAGTAAGTGAAGCAGGAAAAAGGAATACAAACGTCTCAAAAATGAGATCGACAGGAAGTGCAAAATGGCTAAGCAGGGATGTCTAGAGGACAAATGTAAGGATGTAGAGGCTTATCTCACGAGCGGTAAGATAGATACTGCCTACAGGAAAATTAGAGAGACCTTTGGAGAAAAGAGAACCACTTGCATGAATATCAAGAGCTCAGATGGAAACCCAGTTCTAAGCAAAGAAGGAAAAGCATAAAGGTGGAAGGAGTATATAGAGGGTCTATACAGGAGCGATGTTCTTGAGGACAATATTATGGAAATGGAGGAAGAGATAGATGAAGATGAAATGGGAGATATGATACTGCGTGAAGAGTTCGACAGAGCAGTGAAAGACCCAAGTCGAAACAAGGCCCTGGGAGTAGACAACAATCCATTAGAACTACTGACAGCCTTGGGAGAGCCAGGCCTAACAGAACTCTACCATCTGCTGAGCAAGATGTATGAGACAGACGAAATTCCCTCAGGCTTCAAGAAGAATATAGTAATCCCAATCCCAAAGAAAGCAGGTGTTGACAGATGTGAAAATTACCGAACTATCAGTTTAATAAGTCACAGCTGCAGAATACTAAAGCGAATTCTTTGCAGACGAATGGAAAAACTGATAGAAGCTGACCTCGGGGAAGATCAGTTTGGATTCCGTAGCAATGTTGGAACACGTGAGGCAATACTGATCCTACGACTTATCATAGAAAATAGATTAAGGAAAGGCCAACCTACGTTTCTAGCATTTGTAGACTTAGAGAAAGCTTTTGACAATGTTGACTGGAATACTCTCTTTCAAATTCTGAAGGTGGCAGGGGTAAAACACGGGGAGCGAAAGGCTATTTACCATTTGTACAGAAACCAGATGGCAGTTACAAGAGTCGAGGGACATGAAAGGGAAGCATTGGTTGGAGTGAGACAAGGTTGTAGCCTCTCCCCGATGCTATTCAATCTGTATATTGAGCAAGCAGTAAAGGAAACAAAAGAAAAGTTCGGAGTAGGTATTAAAATCCATGGAGAAGAAATAAAAACTTTGAGGTTTGCCGATGACATTGTAATTCTGTCAGAGACAGCAAAGGACTTGGAAGAGCAGTTGAACGGAATGGACAGTGTCTTGAAAGGAGGGTATAAGATTAACATCAACAAAGGCAAACCGAGGATAATGGAATGGAGTCGAATTAAATCGGGTGATGCTGAGGGAATTAGATTAGGAAATGAGACACTTAAAGTAGTAAAGGAGTTTTGCTATTTGAGGAGCAAAATAACTGATGGTCGAAGTAGAGAGGATATAAAATGTAGACTGGCAATGGCAAGGAAAGCGGTTCTGAAGAAGAGAAATTTGTTAACATCGAGTATTGATTTAAGTGTCAGGAAGTCGTTTTTGAAAATATTTGTATGGAGTGTAGCCATGTATGGAAGTGAAACATGGACGATAAATAGTTTAGACAAGAAGAGAATAGAAGCTTTCGAAATGTGGTGCTACAGAAGAATGCTGAAGATTAGATGGGTAGATCACATAACTAATGAGGAGGTATTGAATATAATTGGGGAGATGAGGAGTTTGTGGCACAACTTGACTAGAAGAAGGGATCGGTTGGTAGGACATGTTCTGAGGCATTAACGGATCACCAAATTGGTACTGGAGGACAGCGTGGAGGGTAAAAATCGTAGAGGGAGACCAAGAGATGAATACACTAAGCAGATTCAGAAGGATGTAGGCTGCAGTAGGTACTGGGAGATGAAGAAGCTTGCACAGGATAGAGTAGCATGGAGAGCTGTATCAAACCAGTCTCAGGACTGAAGACCACAACAACAACATAGCTATGAATGAGTTGGTCTCCAGTTTCAGCGGGCCTGCTGTAAATGCAGCCAGTAGTGGGATCATGGACACCCGTGCTGGCGCACGAGTGAAGTCGATGTTGCTGTTGTGACGGCATGTTCATTCAGAACATGTTACATTTCTTCCTCTCAAGCGAACGAAAAATATGCGTGTAAAAACGCTTTTTATGTAGTATGGAAGTGGATTTTTTGAATCCTGCTTTTTATGTGGACTTGGCCTTCACATGGATGTATTATGTATAACTTTTCTAGCCCACTTTTTTTTCTTTTTTAATTTTATATTATCTTTCGCTTTGGTTAATTTGACCTTTGTTCGTTGAAAATTAAGTAGAGGATTCCCACTGTGAGCACTTTTGATGTATGTGCAGTTGAGGTGAGAGAAAAGAGAGCGCAGAACATACTGCCGATGTGACGTCGTTCGAGCGTCTCCACATGCTGTGGCGGGCTCGCTTGTACTAGGGCATCGTGGCTTGGTAGTGTCTTGGAAGGCACAGAGCAAGAGGCACTGCCGATAATGACGATACCCGGAAACATCACAAGAAAGCTTAAACAAAAATGTCATTATCTTCTGAGGTTCTGTACGGAACTAATTATATGTAACGGTTTATGCGAGTTACGTATTGAAAAGATTTCGATCCATCCACAATTGTAAATGTTCCTACACATTGGACACGAAATGCTGAAGAGTTACTGAAAGACGTTTACTGTCATTTAGTAGCTTGCATAGTTCAGAGCCCTCTTAGAGCCCTCGACCGTCTGCAGAAGGTCAGTAATGCACATGGCAAGATTTTGTCGCACTGCATAGCAGTTCCACTGTATCAACAAGCTTGAGGAAAGCGACCGCAAAAAAGGATCTAGTTGAGGTAAAAGTTATCACTTATAGCATCTGGGTGACAGATCATTCGGAAGGTAACACTTCATTTTGACTTAATGCAGATACAGAATTTGGCAGTGACACTCGACTGCCTGCGTATCAACCAACGTCGTTGGCGCAGCGTTTGAACTTTCCCTCTGCGCTGTCGCTGTCGAGTCAATGTCGGATGGTACCGTGAGGCAGTCTTTGCTCATGTCACTCCAATCCTCCTCTGATTCGGACACTCCACGTATCATTGTTTACTGCGTCTGGATACTTCATTGTTTCAAATAAAGAGACTGTGTATCGCAGCGGTTCTTCCAAGTAACAAGACGGATCGTACGCTCTGTATCTTACTGGGTCAGAAGGCTTTATAAGCACCACACTATTACACGTCACTGAACTTCAAACACCTCGCCCTATTTGCCCAAGAAATTCACAGTGCCGTAGACACTGGCGAGCAGATTGATGCCGTATTCCTGGACTTCAGGAAGGCATTTGATACGGTTCCGCACTTACGTTTAATGAAAAAAATACGAGCTTACGGAATATCGGACCAGGTTTGTGATTGGATTCAGGATTTCCTAGAAGAAAGAACACAACATGTCATTCTTAACGGTTCAAAATCTGCAGATGTAGAGGTAATTTCGGGAGTACCGCAAGGAAGCGTGGTAGGACCTTTATTGTTTACAATATACATAAATGACTTAGTTGACAACATCGGTAGCTCCGTGAGGCTATTTGCAGATGACACGGTTGTCTACAAGAAAGTAGCAACATCAGAAGACTCGTACGTACTCCAGGAAGACCTGCAGAGGATTAATGCATGGTGCGACAGCTGGCAGCTTTCCCTAAACGTAGATAAATGTAATATAATGCGCATACATAGGGGCAGAAATCCATTCCAGTACGATTATGCCATAGGTGGTAAATCATTGGAAGCGGTAACGACCGTAAAATACTTAGGAGTTACTATCCGGAGCGATCTGAAGTGGAATGATCACATACAACAAATAGTGGGAAAAGCAGGCGCCAGGTTGAGATTCATAGGAAGAATTCTAAGAAAATGTGACTCATCGACGAAAGAAGTAGCTTACAAAACGCTTGTTCGTCCGATTCTTGAGTATTGCTCATCAGTATGGGACCCTTACCAGGTTGGATTAATAGAAGAGATAGACATGATCCAGCGAAAAGCAGCGCGATTCGTCATGGGGACATTTAGTCAGCGCGAGAGCGTTACGGAGATGCTGAACAAGCTCCAGTGGCGGACACTTCAAGAAAGGCGTTACGCAATACGGAGAGGTTTATTATCGAAATTACGAGAGAGCACATTCCGGGAAGAGATGGGCAACATATTACTACCGCCCACATATATCTCGCGTAATGATCACAACGAAAAGATCCGAGAAATTAGAGCAAATACGGAGACTTACAAGCAGTCGTTCTTCCCACGCACAATTCGTGAATGGAACAGGGAAGGGGGGATCAGATAGTGGTACAATAAGTACCCTCCGCCACACACCGTAAGGTGGCTCGCGGAGTATAGATGTAGATGTAGATGAAACATTATGACCAGTGCCCACCATGACTCTGGATGCCGCCAGATGGCGTTGCGGGTATGTGACGCGGTAACAAAAGTACGTAACCGGAGCAGACATGGACAGGAGTCACCCTATCGAAGATGCGGGCTGCAAATGGGGAGCCCGCATCTCGTGGTCGTGCGGTAGCGTTCTCGCTTCCCACGCTCGGGTTCCCGGGTTCCCGGGTTCGATTCTCGGCGGGGTCAGGGATTTTCTCTGCCTCGTGATGGCTGGGTGTTGTGTGCTGTTCTTAGGTTATTTAGGTTTAAGTAGTTCTAAGTTCTAGGGGACTGATGACCATAGATGTTAAGTCCCATAGTGCTCAGAGCCATTTGAACCATTTTTTGCAAATGGGGAAATCCACGGAGATAAGCGATTTTGACAAAGGGCAGTTTATTATTAGGTTGAGCCTGTGAACGAGTATCTCGAAAACTGAGAAGTTGTTCTAATGATCACGTGCTACTGTCGCGATGATCTACGGAAAGAGGTAGAAGGACAGTGAAACTACCACTAGGCGCTAAATGGTTCGACGTCCACGATTCTTCACGTGATGTGCTCTGTAAAGTAGGATTCGCTCTGTAGCATCTCTGCCGAAAGAACCAATGCTAGTGCACGCACAAGTGTTTCGGAGCTCACCGTTCATCGTACATTATTGAACATGGGGTTCCGCAGCAGACCACTCCCAAAGTGTTCACATGTTGACCGAAAGACGTCGTCAGTTACCATTGAATTGGGCACCGGACCTTCGGGATCGGACCATCGAGCAATGGAAACATGTCGGCTCTTCGGGTGAATCACATTTTTACTACTCTAGGTCGATGGTAGTCTCCACAAACGCCGTCATCGAGATGAATGGCGGCTCGGAACGTTCAGCGCGCCAGGGACAGAGGGTGGTGGTAGCAGTGTTATGCTATGTGAAACATTCTCCTGTATTTTCATTGGATCTGTGTTAGTAATCGAAGACACGCTGACGGCTGCAAACCACCTGCATCCCTTCATGCTTGATGTCTTCCCCGACGGAAATGTCATCTTTCAGCGGTACAACTGTCCGTGTCTCGGAGTCAAAGTTGTTTGAAAAGCGTTGTAGTGAACTCACGTTGATGTCTCGGCGACCAAATTCTCCTGATATAAATCCTATGGACCCCTCTGGGTCGTTATCGGGTGTCATCAGCAGATATGCAAATCTTTTAAATCTGAATATAGAAGGGTGATAAATCGGCCAAAAATTCAGATTTTCAGGAGGTTGCCCAAAGACATATCGACTCAAAAGGAAAATACAAAGCAATCATTAATAAAGTTAATTCCTCTTTTGAAAACTGGTTTCCTCTAAAGGTAACTCAAATCAAACAGAAATGCAAAAACAAAACATGGATTATACATGGAATAAAGATATCATGTTGGACAAAAACGAGACTGCACCTACAGTCTAGGAACAGTTCTGATGTTAGCAATGTAATGCATTGGAAAGAATACTGCAAAATATTGAAGCAAGTAATCCAGAAATCTAAGCAGCTTTATAATGAGAGAAGAATAATTACATCAGGCAACAAAATAAAACGTGTATGGGATATAGTGAAGACACAAACAGTTGGGGCCAAAAAGGAAGAGTAACAGATAGCTCTAAAAACAAATGAGACGTTGGTAACAAGTGCGTGTAGTGTTGCAAACCACTTAAAAAATTACTTTGTTTCTGTTACAGACAGCTTGGGGTTGTCAGGTTCAGTAAACAGCGCAATGAAGTATCTGAGACCAGTCTTTACAAATAACTTCAGTTAAATGGGAATGACATCCATCATAAAATTGTTAAAATCAAAATATTCTAGCTGTTATGATAACATACCAATAAAGTTAATCAAAGAGTGCTCGCGCGAGTTGAGTTCCATGTTAAGTTATTTGTGGAATTTCTTATCAGTGAAACATTTCCAGACCGGCTAAAATATGCTGAAGTTAAGCCTCTCCAGAAGAAGGGAGATAAAGAGATACCATCAAACTATCTACCAGTTTAGCTTTTGCTTGATTTTTCGAACATATTTGGAAGGTTGTTTTCAAGCGTCTTATTAAGCATCTGACTGCAAATAATATATTGTCCAAATCACAGTTTGCTTTCCAGAAGGGTTCTGATGTAGCGAAGGCCACTTACACACACAGTGAGAATATACTTAATTCTTTAGATAACAAATTGAGGCTAATGGCAATTTCTGAGTCATGTCAAAAGCCTTTGACTGTGTGAATCACACCATTCTCATAAGTAAATTGGAGTATTATGGTGTCACCTGCAGTACTGCAAAATGGTTTGAATCTTACCTATCTAACAAGAGACAAAGCGCCTACTTGCGAAATACCTGTGGAGTAAGCAAATAGTCTTCATCTGACTGGGAATTAATTACATGTGGTGTTCCTCAAGGTTCCATCCTGGGTTCGTTGCTTTTTCTTGTCAGCATTTATGACCGCTCTTCTGTTACATTGCCAGATGCTAAGTTTCTTTTGTTTGCACATTATATAAACATTGCAATAAGTAGCAAGTCAAGTACAGATTTAGAAGTGGCTGCTAATCAAATTTTCGCTGACATTAATAAGTGGTTTCAAGCTAACTTATTGCCAGTAAAAATTGAAAAGACCCACTATATACAGTTCAGAATCGGTTAGAAATTTCCTTCCAGTATGTGTTTAACATGTGAAGATATGCAGATCCAAGAGGTTGACACTGTTAGATTTCTGGGATTACTGTTCGACAGTAAGTTCATTTGGGAAGCGCATATCACAGAATTTCTGAAGCGCCTAAACAAGTCTGTATTTGTAGTGAGAATGATGTCAGATGTAGGAGATACAATTACAAAGAAAACTTGCATATTTTGCTTACTTTCATTCTATTATGTCGTATGGGATCATATTCCAGGGTGACTAATCAAATCGAGCAAAAGCATTTAGTGTGCAAAAGTGTATAACGAGACTCATTTGTGGTGTTAATTCAAGAACAGCGTATAGAGCCCTGTTCAGGGAAATTAGTATTCTAACAACTGCTTCTCAGTTAATATCTTTCTTAATGAAATTTGTTGCAAGTAATACGTCTCTGTTTCCAACTAACAGCTCAAGACGTAGTATCAGTACTTGGAATTAGAACAATCTACATAAAGACCTAAAATGACTTACCTTGGACCAAAAAGGGGTCCAATATTCAGGAACCCACATTTTCAATAAATTGCCAACAATCATTAAATACTGGGTTTCAGATAAAACACAGTTAAAACAGAGTTTGAAAGACTGTTTGATAGGCACCTTCTTCTACTCCATGGATTAATCTCTTAATAGGGACTGTTAGACCAACTTAAGTAAAAAATTTTGTAAGATTTCCGATTTGACAGCATTTGGTCGCAGCAGTCGAGATTAGATGTTTGGGTATTATAGATGTATTAAAAGTACATAACTATGTTTCATTCTGACAGGGTATTAATTCTGTAAATATTAGCAGTTCGAGTTTAGTGTAAAGTGTTCACATATTATGACAATCCCCTGACAGATGATCAGGGTTGAGAGTATTTTAATCAAACACACACCCACGAGAGTCATTTTTGGGTATGGAACGAAAACTGAATCTAATCTAATCTAATCTGGAATCACAGGGAGCTATAGGGCTATGCGACGTTGATGTATGGAGATCTTTTACTTCTTGATGTAACAGCTTGTGCAATCTCCTGTCCATTTCTGAATTCGAACTGAAATGAGTCCATTAGCGCTTAAATTTTTGGTTACAAACGGTATGTCCATTATTCTAGTTAGCAATTTATGAATGTGGGATGGACAATTATGATTTGTTCCTTTATTCGACAAGACAATTTTTCTGTTTGTATATTCGGAAAGTGACGTCAAATAACTCTGTAGATCCAGTTCCAACCTCTCGATTTTATACTTACCAGGCACTGTAATGTGACTTCGTGTCAGAAACTGAATAACCACATTTTGCAGCATGGACCACTTCGAGACGTGCAGGAAGACAGCCAATAAAGTACTGGAAAGACCTGGCAGGGAAGTGGAGCCATGCTGCATCCAGCGTTGTGGTCATTTCCACTAGGTTTTCAGCTGAGGGTCCATGGCGCGTAAAGCCCGATCGTAGGTGTAAATCCGGGGAGTTTGGTGGATTGGGGAGTAAACTGATCCTGGTGCTCTTCGAATCACACACGGATGCTACGCGCTGTGTGACACGTTGCATTGTCCTGCTATCGGATAACTTCCTGTAGGAGTGGAGGTGGTCGACATTGACAGACACAAACTTGCACTGAACCATTACGCCTTCCACAATGACGAGATCGCCCAGGGAATACCACGAAAACATTCCGCAGATCGTAACGCTCCCTCCTTCGGCTTGGACCATTCCGACGACAGTTGCAAGGTGTTTTCTTTCAGACATTTCATGCCGTAAGCGCCAACAGTCATCTGTCGGATAGAGCATCAGAGGTGACTTATCTGGAAAGGTTACCTATCGCCACTCAGTGGACGTCCGCTTGCAATCCTGACACGCCAAGTCCAACCTTCCTCACCGATGAAGGGCAGTTAGCAGGGATGCACGAACCAGGCGCCTTCTGCAGAGGCCCATGGGTAACAACGTTCGCTGAAGGATTGTGATTTTGCATTGCGACATTTTGCCATGCACATAAATGATATATTTCAACCATAGCGGCATGCGAACAGTTTACAGACTTAGCCATTTCGGAAGTGCTTCCATCCTTGGCCCGAAAGCAAAGGATCATGGCGTTTTGTTGGTCAGATAAATCACTCCGTTTCCGCATTACGCCAACGACTGCGCCGTTTTCCGCGTCGTCCCGAAGCGCTTTATGTACCGTCCACTGCTAGTGCTGCCACCTGCCGTCTATGAGTGGTTACTACGGTCACAGGTTCGAATCCTGCCTCGGGCATGGATGTGTGTGATGTCCTAAGGTTAGTTAGGTTTAAGTAGTTCTAAGTTCTAAGGGACTGATACCTAAGAAGTTAAGTCCCATAGTGCTCAGAGCCATTTGAACCATTTTTTTCTATGAGTGGTTACCGCAGGTTGGCAACATAGGTCAAATTAATGTGATTCGACCATGTAGTACCTGCCAAGCTGTATGTTTTACATATCAATTCATCATTCTGTTCATGTCACATGTGCAAAACAGAATTCATTTCATGAAGTGTAACGTCGTGTCATTAAATATGTGATGGTTTTCTTCTCACAGGTATTCTTTCTTTCTGTTTACCCATCTGTTGTACTTGATACGGTATGTAAAATGCAAAAAAAAAAAAATCGATATTAAAATCGAACTATTACTGAGAGATATGGAGGTAGATGAAGTGAAACCACTCTATGTGCGCTTATTGTCTTGCATGAAAGTGTCTGATAAGTTTGCAGAGGCGCAGATAACCGATAAGGCGGGCGACACTGAACAACACGATGGCCAGTGCTGGGAACAGCCAAGCACAGCCATGTTGAAGGCAGCCTTAGCCCTATGTCTGCTACTTGCAGTCTGCTGTGCTGCGCCTTCCACGGCGTCGCGGAGGCTTCTTACACTTGAGGTTGATGATCGGATTTTAGGAGGTGAGGTCGCGAACATCTCCGATTACCCGTGGATGGTCTCAGTAGAGTACTTGGAGGCGCACCGCTGTGGCGGCACCATCGTCAGCTCCAAATGGGTGATGACTGTTGCTTCGTGCATCTGGGGCACCACCCCCAACAACTTTGCCCTGCGGGTCGGCACTTCAACGCGCGGGAGCGGTGGCAGCGCGTACCTAGCCACCCAGCTGTTCTGGCACGACGATTACGTTCCTGCCACATCAGACAAGGACATTGGTTTCTTCCAGACCACTGATTCCATTTCCTTTGATGACAACGTCCAGGTATTGTGAACAGCTTTATGTCAGAGACTCATTCAAGAAATATTTAGCTTTTACAGATTCAAGAACTTAACTTTTACAGATTCAAGATATATAAACGATCTTCCGCAGCTGGATCCCGTATTAAAATCATTTCAGTCTCAGTCGCTGCAGACCTCTAAAAGTATAAAACGATACCTCTTACTAAACTGTTTCTGAATTCTCCACTCTTAGTTCTCCAACAGACCAAATGTGATTATCCATCGCTAATTGTATCACTCATATCTGAAAATGCAATGTTAATTAATATTTTTATTTATTTCGGTTATTTATTGCCATTATTTTAAGACATATTGGAAAATTCATACATTTAAGTTGCTGGACTCAACAATGGAAACTATGGGGTTTCTGATAAAGTGCACATCAATTGAAACATTACATCACCAGATGATCAAGCTTTTCCAGAGGAATGTACATTTCCTTTGTTTCATGAGAGGGATCTTTTGAAGCGTATCTGATACTTTATTCACACAGCTGTTGATCAATATCGCTTTGGAAGTAAATTGCAATAGTATGGTTAACTTGCTCCATTTTGGGCTGCGTGCAGGACCAGTTGCACTCTTTTGATATTCAGCACGTTATCATTCCAGTGGCCTCTTCTAATGTTTGTTTACGCAAAGACACAAGTGGGAAGATCCAAACATAGCAGCATTGAATGACCATAAACCTCTGAGTGAATATTATCTTGGAAAAACATGTTAACTAGTCCAACAGACAGGCCTGGACCTGCACAAACATCCTTTGCCTCTAACGTCATAGACCCAGCAGATTCTCACGTCATAATCAGGGTCAGTATTTCAGACCTCGGGCTCTGATGATATAGAGCTTGTCACAGTATGCCCTGGTCGCCACGTTCGACCTCCATCTTGGATTCTGACGTCATAGTAGAGCTACACCAGTGTCTCAAGCCTAGGCCAGTATGCCAGATTTCTAAACTGTTGTAAATTAAACAACAGATCTGAGCTGCTGTGACGTCATAGACCTAGCAACAGTATTCCAGGACTGGAGCAGTTCGCCAGAACCCGTATGAACAGCCTAAGAGATCTAATCCGAATTCTGACTCTATTGTTCCAGTGTTGCAGGTCAGAAAGCATGACAATGCACCATTTTGAATTCCCCGTCAGCTTGTACTTACGATCGCATCCTGCTTTCACAGGAAACATACTTGCACAATTGTGCTACATTTTGAATTTCCCGGCAGTGACTTTTTAGGCTTACCCAACGGATCTCTTGCAAAAATACACTTCCCAGGTTTTCCGCCGGAACGTATTGTGTAAATCGCACAATATTTCATCGATGTAGCTGCTCGACGTCTTCAGGTGGTGGTAGTTGCTGCTGTCACTGCTGCAAAGTGCGACTGCAGCAGTAACAGCTGCAACTAACTACCACAACCTGAAGACGTCGAGCAGTTGCATCGACGAAATATATTTCGATTTACACACTACGATCCGGTGGCAAACCCGAAAAGTATATTTTTAATTTCCCAGCAATTTTAATTTCCCGCCAAAATTTAAATTTCCTGCCATTTTATGCACAGCAAGGTTGACTTTGTCAGAGGTTGGAAGGTATGGGAGGGTGAGAAATCGCATGACTTTTCGATGACGTTGTCAGTGACACACTTTGATGCAAGAATAGTCACTGTTTTCTTACTACTTTTCTTACTACTGTGTTATCAGAAGCTGTGACAGGAGATGGGTCACTGAGGAGTGACTTTCAGTGTGGACTATTCATTGGATGTCAATTGAGTAATAAATCCTTTAATGACATTTCAACCTTGATGCTCGGGTCGATTTTGGGTGATGCAACTGTGAAGTGGAATAGAAAGGGAGCAACTGTAGTTAAACCACGACAGGAAGATCTCACGTAGTGTTGGACAGAGACCATCGACCACTAGAAACTTAGTTGTAAAAACTCGCACGAAATATGCGGACGGAATCACTCGTGATTAGGGAACTGTTGCCAGCAGTTCACGTAGCGCAATGAATTAGCGCAAGGAATTAAAAATAATGAGGTACGACTTCCACCCATCAGTGCTGTACGATCATTTCACTTCATATCCTGCCACAATCCGGTGGAACGGTTTGGGTTTCCCAGTGCCTGGAGAATGCAAGCTGCCATCGTGTGTACTGCCAACAATGAAGTGTAGAGGAGGTGGGGTTAAGTGTGATCCCCTCATTATGGTTAAGAAAATGGTAAATGCTAAAGGATATGAACGCATTTTGTGTAATGCGTACATTATACTAACACTCGATGGGTGTGTTTATCAGCATGTCAGTTTATCCTGTCATAAATGATCATATATGAGGCTATATGTTGTGCTTAATAACGTTTCTGAAATAGACTGATGTGCCCTTAGTCCTGACCTGAATTGTGCCATGAATTGCGGTACTGGCAGTCCGCGTTCAAATATTGATTTGGCGGCGCAACACGAGAACAGGTCGCGAGCGGAGCATCGCTAGTGCTCGGATCGCCACCATCGGTCGGCGACACACAGCCGCTGTAAAAATAGGAAGCGGAATCATTTGGGAATCGGCCAGTGGGCGGAGCTCTACTAACAGCTTGGGGGTAGGAACCGCTCGTTGGTGAGACGGAGCAGAAATACTGTGACGAAGACGCGAGGTTTACTCGCAGACGGATGGCCAAAGCTAGTAGGTATTTGCTGTCAAATTGGGGCATCCTTCCGGCTGGAGCAGAGACCGGTGTTGAGCTTCGAGGACCCAAGGAATGGAGCGTAGCTTGGAGTGAAGTGCTGGTTGCTACGGTAGAGGCCCTTGCTCTCTGTTAGTTTGTCTATATATTGTATCGGTGTTGAGCGCCAGTTGCTCGTTCCCCTCCTATTACAATGTCGGAGCACGTCCATTTTATTTAGATTTACATTCTGGCAGGTTTAGATGAGTGTGTGTTTTCTGTGATATGTGCTCGCTGTAGTGCAAACCAGTGAGGACTGGCCTAATTATATTCCTTATTGATTACCCATTGACATTCTACGTGGCCGCTGTTGGGTGTAGTGTATTCGACTGAAAGATTACTAGACGAAGGAAGTGTTCCTAGTGATAAATAAATCGTTATTCCTTTTGTAATTTATTGTTTTACCGTTCCAGTATTGTGTATGATGCTGAGTGTATTTATGGTGGACTTCATTGTGAATTTTGTCTATCTAGTTTTGTCTCTTTAGTGTTGAGTAAGGTGCTGACTTAAGTTATTCTTCCAATGTGTGTTATTTGTGTATCGTAATTCATACCCTCTTGTGTATTATGAATGAACTGTATATAAGATATAGCCTTTTTTCCCAGCCATCACTCTTCTGAGTAGTCTGTTGTGACCAATCACGGATTCCTCTCCTGTTCTTACCTTCTCATCTCAGAGTAATAATTGAAACATAATTCCTAAATTATTTGTTGGATGTATTCCAATGTTTGTCTTCCTCTACAGCTTTTGCCCTCTACATCTCCCTCAAGGACAATAGAAGTTATCCCCTGATGTCTTAATAGACGTCCTATCGTCCTTTCTTTCTTCTTGTCAGTTTTTTTCGTATATTCCTTTCCTCGATTATTCTGCAGGGTACCTCCTCATTCCTTACCTTCTCAGTCCACCTAATTTTCAACATTATGCACACTACATCTCATATGCTTCGATTCTCTTCTGTTTCGAATTTTCCACAGTCCATGTTTCACTACCATACAATGAATGCAGTACTTCATTCGTGCATTCTCAGAAATTTCTTCCTCAAACGAATGCTTCTGTATGGTACTGGTAAACTTCTCTTGGCCAGGAATGCCTCTTTTGCCAGTGTTGGTCTGCTTTTATATCCTCCTTGCCCCTTCCATCAAGAGTTATTTTTCTACCTTGGTAGCAGAATTACTTAACTTCATCTACTTCCCAATTCAGATATTAAGTTTCTCGCTGTTTTCATTTCTTCTGATTCTAATTAGTTTCGTTTATCTTAGACTTACCATCATTCCATATACTACACTCCTTAGACTGTTTATTCCATTCAACAGATCCTGTAATTGTTCTTCACTTTCATTGAGGATAGCAACGTCATCATTGGTATACTTTCACCTCGCATATTAACCGCAGTCGTGAACCTTTCCATTATTTCTGTCATTGATTCTTCAATGTATGGAATAAACAAGAGAGGCGAAAGATTACATTCTTTTTAATCCTAACTCTTCGTTCTTGGTTATTCGGTCTTATTGCGCCCTCTTGGTTCTTGTGGATATTGTCTATTGCTCCTATTTCTCTGTAGTTTCTACCTATTTTTCTCAGAATTTCGAAACGGATTATCCCATTTTTTATTGTCTGACACTTTTTACTAGTTGACAAATCCTATGAACGTATCTTGATTTTTCTTCAGCCTTAATTTTTCTTCAGTCTTGATTCAATTACGAACCACAGCGTGAGAACTGCCTCTCTGGTGTCCTAACTCTTCGTAAAGCCAAGCTGATCGTCATCTAAGAATTCCTCAGTTTTCTCTTCCATTCTTCTTTATATTATCCTTGTCATCAACGTGGATGTATTTTCTGTTAAGCTGATAGTGCGGTAATTCTCGCACTTGTCGGCTATTGCTATCTTCGGAGTTTTATGGATGACTTTTTGCGAAAGTCTGATGGTATCTCTCAAGTATTAGACATTTTTGGTTCTACTGCTTATATTATTTTGTGATACCTTTTTTATATAAAGTTGTTTGGTTCTATTGGTGAAAGTTCATTAAAACTGACTCATGTTTATTACTTGGTAAGTCATATTTCGTTCTTCTGAGCGCTGAGTTCTTTGAGCGCTGCCTGTTCTGCATGCGCTCTGGATTGTGTGTACTGTACTTGTCAATAACCTGAATTAAATTTGCTTCAGAAGTTACGGCAACACATTTCCATGGGGCTTACCATTCCCATAAGTTCCTGTGCTACAGAGCCCTACGGAACACCTCTGAGGTTCATTAGAACTTTGACTTCGCTACAGATCCCACTGCTCAATTTCAGTACCTTCTCTATTTCGAACTCTTGGGCAAGAATGGACTGCAATTGCTCTCAGCAGACTTTCAAGCCGTCGTAAAGGCTATGCAAGGACGCACTCCGCATTAATGTCCATTAATAGGCATCCCGTTACTTCTGAACAGAGTATGCTGATACAGTAGGTCCATACTTAACAATCACATACAACCGGTCACTCGACGAAAGATCCGTACCCAAAGATTGGAAAGTTTCACAGGTCACGCCAATGTTTACGAAAGGTAGTACGAGTAATCCCCTAAATTACAGGCCCAAATCTTTAACGTCGATGTGCAGCAGAATTTTGGAACATATTTTGTGTTCGAACATTATGAAGTACCTCGAAGAGAGCGGTCTATTGACACACAATCAACACGAATTTAGAAAACATCGTTCTTGTGAAACACAACTAGCTCTTTACTCACGCAAGTGTTGAGTGCTGTTCACAAGAGGTTTCAGATTGATTCAATATGTCTAGATTTTTGACACTGTCCCTCACTAGCGGCATACAGTAAAATTGCGTGCTTGTGGAATACTGTCTCAGTAATGCGACTGTATTCGTGATTTCCTGTAACAGAGGTCAGAGTTCGCAGTAATTGACGGAAAGTTATCCAGTAAAACAAAAGTGATTTCTGCCGTTCCCCAAGGTAGTGTTATAAGCCCTCTGCTGTTCCTTATCTATATGAACGATTGACAGATAATCTAAACAGGTTATCAGCAGATGAAGCAGTCATTTAACGTGTAGAAAAGATGTCTGTATAGTGCGAAAATTTGCAATTGACCGTAAATTATTGAAAGTGTGAGGTCATCCACTCTTGTGCTAAAAGGAATCCGTCCAACTTCGGTTACACGATAAATTAGTCAAAGCTATAAGGCCATAAATTCAAATAAATGCCTAGGGATTACAATTACGAATAGCTTAAATTGGAAAGAATACATAGAAAATGTTATGGGAAAGGCAAACCAAAGACTGTGTTTTATTGGCAAAGTACTTAGAAAATGTAGCATATCTACTGAAGACTGCCTGCATTATTCTTGTCCGTCCTGTTTTAGAGTACTGCTGTTCGGTAAGGGACCCTTATCAGATAGGATTGACGGAGTACATCGAGAAAGTTCAAAGAATAGCAACATGTTTTGTATTATCGTCAAATAGATCAGAGAGTGTCACCGACATGACACGGGGTTTGAGGTGGACATAATTAAAACAAAGGCGTTTTTCGTTGCGGCAGAATCTTCTCATTAAATTTCAATCAAAAACTTTCTCCCCCGAATGCGAGAATATTTTATTGACGCCGACCTACATAGGGAGAAACGATCATCATAATAAAGCAAGGGAAATTAGAGCTTGCACGGAAAGATATAGGTGTTTGTTTCTTTCGTATGCTGTTCGAGATTGTAATAACAGAGTGCTATTATGAAGGTGGTTCGATGAACCCTCTGCCAGGCACTTAAGTGTGATTTGCAGAGTATCTATGTAGATGTAGATAGCGTAGCTCTAGTAATATTAGTAGCAACTGCAGATGTTTGTTCAGCCACAAAGCTTTTTACCGTACATTAGATCTTACAAGTTAACAAAAATAGTAAATAGAATAAAGAGTTAACTAATTCGTATTTACTCTTGTATAACTACTACTGGTCTTGTTCATGAGGAACTTAAACGATATGTTCAATGATCGTTCGAAAATAACTGCTCGAAAACAAGTTTGGTGATGATGTAAAAACTGATGTTAGAGTCTGACATGGTCTGTATTATCGGAAACATCCATTTACCAAACTGATGCCTAGCACTCCTGGATCATCTTTATAATTGACTTCAGTACTGCACTGTAGTCAGACGAAACTGCTCTATATACTGAACTTGCTATCCATACCTAGTCTATTCATAGATGTATGAGCCTGTCGATAGAATCACGTCTTGTGAAATAAGTAATAATGCTTCAAATGGCTCTGAGCAATATGGGACTTAACATCTGAGGTCATCAGTCCCCTAGAACTTAGAACTACTAAAACCTAACTACCCTAAGGACATCACACACATCCATGCCCGAGGCAGGATTCGAACCTGCGACACTAGTAGCAGCGCGGTTCTGGACTGAAGCGCCTAGAACCGCTCGGCCACTCCGTCCAGCCTCCCAACTTGGAGGACCAGGATTTGTATGAGGCTTACTCCTTTAGGGAAGTTGGCTTCAGTACGTATATAGAGCCCCTCCTGTCCTATGTTGTGGGACACACTTTGCCTGGCTCCTTTGTCAAGACCACTCCGGCTTGGGTGACCCTGGCAGTAGCTACGCTACCGCCTACACAGCTCTTGACTTCATCGGAGCACCC
Organism: Schistocerca cancellata; assembly: GCF_023864275.1. Classification (NCBI taxonomy): domain Eukaryota; kingdom Metazoa; phylum Arthropoda; class Insecta; order Orthoptera; family Acrididae; genus Schistocerca; species Schistocerca cancellata. Next base: position 197,204,797 of record NC_064628.1, read on the forward strand.
TCCGGCCCAGCACTGAAGGTACCTTCGATAAGGCGGTGTCCCCTGGGAAGGTATGTTGGGACACCACAATATATTAATCTTTGTTAAAATATTGTTGAGATTTCGTTGATAATTTAGGTTGATATTTGGGTAAATCTTTCACCATGCAGACCCGTTGCTCCATAATGGTAATTATTCCTGATAGAGTAGAATAGTTGAAACACGGCAACTGATTTATTGATTCATTTAAGTCTCTTCCAAACAAGGGACAAGCTGATGGAGAATTCATTGCACAGGAAACGTGCACAGCCTATATTCATTAGTGGAAATTTACGAGTAAATTTTTCGCTAATTTGTTGCATGCAGTATAATTACCTACATTTCTAGCACACTGATATTCTGTTTTTGATAACAGCTAGAGCTGTTAAGTGAGGTCGGCATAACTGATAATAATTCAGTTTCAATTCAAAGAGGCTGATAAATCTGGAGAGGTCAGATAACTGATCAAGCAGGCGCTGAATGCGAGCGGCAGTGCTGCGTGGCTGTCCTGAGAGATGAGTCGGGCCCTCGCCTTGTGCCTGCTGACCGCAGCCTGCAGCGTGGCGCCCACACTGGGGCTCGGCAGCCGCGTGCTGGGGGGCGAGCCGGTGGACATCTCGCAGGTCCCCTGGCAGGTGTCCGTTGAGTACGTGGAGGCGCACTACTGCGGCGGCTCCATCGTCAGCCCCAGATACGTCATGACGACTGCGTGGTGCATTTCGGGCGCCGAACCGATCTATTACGTGCTGCGGGTCGGTACGTCAACGCGCGAGAGTGGTGGCGCCACGTACACCGCTTCCGATATGTTTTGGCACGAGGATTTTGACTATGTTACGACAGACAGAGACATTGGTTTCTTCGTGATCTCAGGTTCCATCTCGTTTGATGACAACGTTCAGGTATCCCGTCCAGCCATATTTAAAGTTCAGTCATTGAGAAAAATCTTACAAAATCAGATTATGGTTCCACAATGATTTCCATTCTCGGAACTGTTGCCTTCCGAGGGGCAAATGTTCTACAGAATTTTCGTAATGCAGCGTGATTCCATGATAATGTTAGAAACTTTCAGAGGGTGCAGTGGAGTAAATGCATCAATTTGAGCTAGGGGCAGTGTCGAAAGTTATACGCGGAAATCGTTCTGATACCTCTGACATTGGGATAAAAGTAACTGTACTGTTTTTGCAATGATTGTTGGTTTAGAGGTGGTCGCACGGACCAGAAAAAGAACAAACGTACTGTAAGTATGGTCTCTAAAATGCCTACCTTAACAGCAACGGGTATTCGTACAGTATTAGAACGATTTTCGCCTATAGTTTTCGACATAGTTGTTTCCAGATCAGGATCCCTTACCTGAGACTGGTACATTTACTATTCTCTATCATGCACGTAAGTCTGTAACAAGAATACTATACAATGAGCTGAAAAAAAGCTTGAGATTCATCTTAAGATTGTGTTGGGCCTACTTTGCCCAGCCTACTGGAGCAACTCGACATGGTATGGGCTCAACAGGTCGTTGGAAGTCCTTAACATAAATATTGAGCGATGTTGCCTCTATAGCTGTCCATAATTGCGAATGTGTTGTCACTGCAGGATTTTGCGCAAGAACTGACCAACCTCTCGATTATGTCCCATAAATGTTCGATGGGATTCGTGTCGGGCGATTTGGATGGCCAACCCAACTGCTTGGATTGTCCAGGATGTTCTTCAAATCAATTGTGAGTAGCTGTAGCCCGGTGACATGGCGTGCTGACATCCGTAAAAATTACATCGTTTTTTGGGAATGTTAAGTCTATGAATGGTTGCATATGGTCTCCAAGGAGACGAACTTAATCATTTCCAGTCAATGATCGGTGCAGATGGACCAGAGGACCCAGTCCATTCCATAAAAACATAGCTCACACCTAGAAAGGTGTGCCTTGTTAAAAAACTTCGGTCCATGGCTTCTTAGGATGTGCATCACACTCGACCTCTACTACCAGTTCGTAGCAAGTGAAATCGGGACTCATCTGGCGAGGACACGCTTTTCCAGTCGTCTAGGGTCCAACTGATGTAGTCACGAACCCAGGAGAGTCCCTGCAGGCAGTGCCGTGCTGTTAGAAACGGCACTCGTCTCGGTCGTCTGCTGCCATAGCCCATTTAGCAATATTTCTTCGCACTCTCCTGACGGATACGTTCTTCGTACGTTCCACATTGACGTCTTCGGGTAGACCACACAGTGTTGCTTGTCTGTTATCACTGATACATCTACGCAAATGCACCTGCTCTCAGTCGTTAAGTGAAGGCCGTTGGCGACTGGATTGTCCGTGATAAGAGGTAATGCCTGAAATGTGGCATTCTCGGCGCACTCTTGTTGCTTTAGATCTCGGAATACTGAAATCCTGAACGAGTTCCCGGTGCGTCTAGCTCCGACTATCATTTAGCTTTCGAAAATTCGCGTCGCAAAGTCATAATCATATTGGAACCCCTTTTTCATGAATCACATGAGTAGAAATGACATCTGCACCAATGCACTGCCCTCTTATACTTTGTGTACGTGATACACAGATGTGTATATACCATATGTATATGTGCAAATCGCTGTCCCATGATTTTTGTCACCTCAGTGTATACTAGGTGGGTAGTCGCGTAATTAATGCGGAAGTACTGAGTACAATTGGAGAGGAAAGTGTGCCGAAACTTGACTAGAAGGATGACATTCTGAGACATCAAGGGATCAACAGTTTAGTAATAGATGAAAGCGTGGCGGGTGGGGCAAAAATCATGAGGGAGGCCAAGAGATGAATACAGTAAGCAGATTCAGGAGGATGTAGATTGTAGTGGTTATCCGGAGATGAAGAGGCTTGCACAGGATAGAGTAGCACAGACAACTGCATCAAACCAGTCTTCGGACTGGAGACCATAACATTAAAAATTTAATTAAACATGAGTGTCATCTAACAGTTTCATTGTTGTCTAAAAATTAGGTATAGCTCAGCAGGTAAGCCACCGGAGCCGGGCGATTTATTCCAATGGCTTCTTCTTCGGTTACCTCCGTTGCTAACTCGTCTGCGGCTTCAGGGTGTAAAGCTCCAGACGTCCTTGTTTTAATGGCTTTCTGCATTATTTCATCCATTAGTCTATTGGCTAGTAGTTCTGTACAGTGTAAATGGATTTTTTATATTGTTTCAAATCATTTGTTCAACAATCTCCCGTTTGTAGTTCGTACGTCTGCCAATATTTTCCTGTGCTTTTCGTTTATTTTCTTGTATGAAGTGGTACAAGGACGACGTTTTTTGTTCTTCATCGTTGTGTAGTGGCGTTCTAATTTTACACACCTCCAGTTGTGTTTTCAGTTTAAAATTTTTGCTGATACTCATTTAATCTGCACGTAATTTTCGATTACTATTAAACCTAATTCAGACAAATGTCTCAGACACTTTTAGTAAATTTTTATTTTAATTCTGCCAGGTTGCTTTTTTGTGGGGTTAGTTTCTCACGATTTTTATTGGTTTGCTTTAGCACACTTTATTCACCATTTAAAAGCCGAACTGTACATTTGGAACCTTCTGTCACATTCTTCCCGCGTATTAGGTAAGGCTGCGAGGCGTCTTGCACCTGATACAAGAGCTACATTTAGTTTCCTCCGTCCTGTTCTTCTGTTGGTCCCTTGTTTCTGTGAATTTACAGTGCATATGGATGGTACATGATCCCTCAATATGGCTGGCCATATCTCTGATTGAGAGACGTGTTTCCTTAAATTGGATGTTGCGTGAATTCTGTCTGCGGAGTAGCTAGCGATGTAGCTGAAACCAGGTTGTAGGCATATTTAACCTCTAACGTATCAAGTAGAATTGACTCTCTGACGATACTCTCCATCCTCACAGACATGTTGAAATTGGATGTTCGATCCAGGGCCGTTTCTACCATTTTTAAGACTAAGCGGCCGCCTACAGTGGCAAAACCTTAGGCTCGGCAAAGAGAGAAAAGATTAATTTCATATAAAACAGCGAAAGAATTTAGCAAATGAGGAGAAAAAATGAAAGACAGGAAAAATTAAAGCACAGAACTACACTCCTGGAAATTGAAATAAGAACACCGTGAATTCATTGTCCCAGGAAGGGGAAACTTTATTGACACATTCCTGGGGTCAGATACATCACATGATCACACTGACAGAACCACAGGCACATAGACACAGGCAACAGAGCATGCACAATGTCGGCACTAGTACAGTGTATATCCACCTTTCGCAGCAATGCAGGCTGCTATTCTCCCATGGAGACGATCGTAGAGATGCTGGATGTAGTCCTGTGGAACGGCTTGCCATGCCATTTCCACCTGGCGCCTCAGTTGGACCAGCGTTCGTGCTGGACGTGCAGACCGCGTGAGACGACGCTACATCCAGTCCCAAACATGCTCAATGGGGGACAGATCCGGAGATCTTGCTGGCCAGGGTAGTTGACTTACACCTTCTAGAGCACGTTGGGTGGCACGGGATACATGCGGACGTTCATTGTCCTGTTGGAACAGCAAGTTCCCTTGCCGGTCTAGGAATGGTAGAACGATGGGTTCGATGACGGTTTGGATGTACCGTGCACTATTCAGTGTCCCCTCGACGATCACCAGTGGTGTACGGCCAGTGTAGGAGATCGCTCCCCACACCATGATGCCGGGTGTTGGCCCTGTGTGCCTCGGTCGTATGCAGTCCTGATTGTGGCGCTCACCTGCACGGCGCCAAACACGCATACGACCATCATTGGCACCACGGCAGAAGCGACTCTCATCGCTGAAGACGACACGTCTCCATTCGTCCCTCCATTCACGCCTGTCGCGACACCACTGGAGGCGGGCTGCACGATGTTGGGGCGTGAGCGGAAGACGGCCTAACGGTGTGCGGGACCGTAGCCCAGCTTCATGGAGACAGTTGTGAATGGTCCTCGCCGATACCCCAGGAGCAACAGTGTCCCTAATTTGCTGGGAAGTGGCGGTGCGGTCCCCTACGGCACTGCGTAGGATCCTACGGTCTTGGCGTGCATCCGTGCGTCCCAGGTCGACGGGCACGTGCACCTTCCGCCGACCACTGGCGCCAACATCGATGTACTGTGGAGACCTCACGCCCCACGTGTTGAGCAATTCGGCGGTACGTCCACCCGGCCTCCCGCATGCCCACTATACGCCCTCGCTCAAAGTCCGTCAACTGCACATACGGTTCACGTCCACGCTGTCGCGGCATGCTACCAGTGTTAAAGACTGCGATGGAGCTCCGTATGCCACGGCAAACTGGCTGACACTGACGGCGGCGGTGCACAAATGCTGCGCAGCTAGCGCCATTCGACGGCCAACACCGCAGTTCCTGGTGTGTCCGCTGTGCCGTGCGTGTGATCATTGCTTGTACAGCCCTCTCGCAGTGTCCGGAGCAAGTATGGTGGGTCTGACACACCGGTGTCAATGTGTTCTTTTTTCCATTTCCAGGAGCGTATTTTCAAAAGTGTACGTAACACCCTGCAAGAGTGGCCGTGCGGTTCTAGGCGCTAGAGTCTGGAACCGCGTGACGGCTACGGTCGCAGGTTCGAATCCTGCCTCGGGCATGGATGTGTGTGGTGTCCTTAGGTTGGTTAGGTTTAAGTAGTTCTACGTTCTAGGGGACTGATGACCACAGCAGTTAAGTCCCATAGTGCTCAGAGCCATTTGAACCATTTTTTTGTCCATAACACATAACTAACGCAGCCACTACTGAGTACAAAAGAGAAAAACATAACCTCGTTTCACCGAGTTCTGGAGCGGGGTTTTTGCGCTGGCTTGCGACAATGTTGTGACTTGATACCACACCTCCCTCAAGCCTTCATTTTGTGTTTGCCTCTAAAGATGATTTGTCACGCGTCAGTTGAATTGAGGACTGCCCCAGAAAATGAGGACGTCTGGTCACTTTAGATTAATGATTAAAAGTAGAATATGAGATTTACATTGTTGTACTGTGCTGTTGTACATTGATGGTGGTAGAAGAGGAGGGGGATATGGGGAGACAGGTGGTATAAAAAAAGAGGGGTCGTCATTTCCCAGTTACCACTCCCAAACCTCCAGATGTCAGACAGTCAGATCGGTGCCAAACGTCGTATGTCGATGTCAATGTCAACTGAAACACCCACTGAGTTCATGCTATGTTGTGCTGTCCAGTAAAACATGCATAAACGGTAATTAAAAATAACATCAGAACTACGAAGCACAAGAAAAGCGTGTCTGTGAGTAACTGTTTATAGATCTCGCATGGGTGAGGTGGTAGAGCGTGAGGTTCTCATAGAAAAGTTTTTACTTTCAGACTCCACTGGCGACAATGTTTTTAACCGCTTACGCTTGAAACTGTTATATATAATTTCCTTCACACATTTCTTCGTATGCAACCACTACGTTGAAGACACTGTTCCTGAATGAATGGCACTGTGTGTGTTTGTGTGTGTGTGTGTGTGTATGTGTGTGTGTGTGTGGTCCTGCCTGCATTGATTTCTGAATGTTATGTACTTATTATTGATATTATTTTCTTTATTGTTATTGCTATTACTTTTATCATTATTATTATTACTACTGTTATGTGCTTATTATTGATCTTATTATTTGGTTTATTATTATTACTATTACTTTTATGATTATTATTATTGGTTGGTTGTTTTTGGGGGAGGAGACCAGACAGTGAGGTCATCGGTCTCATCGGGTTAGGGAAGGAAGAGGAAGGAAGTCGGCCGTGCCCTTTCAAAGGAACCATCCCGGCATTTGCCTGGAGTGATTTAGGGAAATCACGGAAAACCTAAACCAGGATGGCCGGGATTATTATTATTATTGTTGTTATTATTTTTACTACTACTACTAGCATTACTCCCACACGTGTGATACAGTTATTTCGTTATTTTTCGGTTCTGGTTGTGTATTGTGGCAAACTACAAATGTAGTCTATACGTTTACTACTTTCAAAGAAACTAAGCGAAAGTACACTGTCAAGAGATTATTGCTGTAAACTCCAAACAGCCGTTTTACATGTCATAAACATGTTGCTCCATATAACACTTTCGCGCATAATACAGTAAAAAACTGTTATCATTGTTTGACAGGATTTTGTATGTTATGTTCAGCAAACTGATTCCTCTTTAATTTCCACATTCCATTCTGTTTCCTTTCTTGTGTGTGGGACAAATTATTGCAGTTTTCCAATCTTCAGGGAGTGTTTCAGTTTTCCAGATGTGATAAGGCTATAAATTTCTTTTTGTAGTTTGCTTCCGCCCTCTTTTAACATCTCTGCTATTTGGTCCTCGCCTGCTGCCTTGTTGTTTTTGAGCTTTTGAATGGAGTAAATCGCTTCCTGTTCTGTGATTCTACATTCGTCATTATTAATGTTGTCACTCTCAGACATTGCGTAATTGAAGGTTATGTGCGGATCAATGCAATTTAACATTTCTGAGAAATACTCTTTCCACCTTTCTAGGATACCTTACAGCTGCGTCGGGATATTTTGATTTTTATCTTTTATGAATAGGTTTTCACTTTGATAACCTCTCTTACTTTTCTTTGTATAGTGAAACAAATTCTTTGAGTTTCCATTCCTGCTTCCCACTTCTATATATTCTAGGACTCCAGTTAGATATTTCCTTTTCTCTGTTAACATACAAAATCCTGTCAATGACCATTCTGGAAAAACTTAAATCTTAAACAGAAAACATTATTCAAGGTTACCAGGCTGGATTTCGAACAAACCTTTCCACAACTGATAATTTTTTTACTATACGACAGATCTTTGCGAAATACTGGGAATTTAACAAAAACATCCACTGTCTCTTCATTGACTTCCAGCGAGACCACGACAGCATCCACGGAAGTAGCCTCTACAACACATTACGAGAATTTAGTATACCCAATAAAATCATTAGGCTGATACAACTGTGCATGGATGGCTCCCAGGCAGCAGTGAAGTTCAGAGGATCCATATCCCCCACCTTTCCAATTAAAACAGGCATCGACTGGGAGACGCTCTTTCATGTGTCCTCTTCAAGCTTGCATTAGAGAAAGTGGTTCGGGAGAGTAGCTTACATCTATACAATGGTCTCCGATTCGAACACAGTGAAGTAAAACTCCTGGCTTATGTGGATGATATAGTGTTGCTGAGTGAAACTGAAGAAGAACTGAAAGACATGTACAGATCTCTCAGGCACAGTGCCAGTAAAATCGGGCTTTTGATTAACCAAGAGAAAACCGAATACATGGAAATAGGTCGAGTCATAAACCCAAATCCTTACTTTGAAATTGACCAACATTCTAAATTCACAAAAGTTCTGCAGTTCAAATACCTTGGATCACGTTTTAACAGTAAAAATATCATAACAATGGATATAAATGAAAGAATAGCCTCAGGGTCAAGATTTCTGTACTCACTAAGTAACCCACTCAAAAGTAAAGCTTTGTCAATCACCACAAAGATGAAGATATACAACAAATATTATCTGCTCCATAGTACTGAGCGGTTCAGAATGTTTTTGAAAGAAAAGTAATGAGAAAAATCTGGGGACCTGTGTTGGAGTATGGCGTATGGAGAATTCGAAAGAACAATGAAATTTATCAGTTAATGAAGCAACCCACTATCATCCAGAAATTAAAAAGTAGGAGACTGCAATGGGCTGGACATGTGGCCAGAATGGGAAACAACAGAATCACCAAGAAAGCATTTGAAGGAACTCTACAGGCAACAAGACCATTGGGCTGACCTCGTACAAGGTGGAAAGATAACATAGAGAAGGACATCGCAGCATTAGGAATTTCCGCAGGGTGGAGAGAGGCTGCGAGAGATAGAAGGCGGTGGAAGAAGCAGATCGTTGATGAAGCGCATGGTCTACAGGGCCTGTGATCGCTGAGAAGAGAGAGAGAGAGAGAGAGAGAGAGAGAGAGAGAGAGAGAGAAGAGAGAGGTTGGGGTTTGAACCAATGACCCTGGGGCTGAAGTTTCAACGTTCTACCAACTTCCTCACGGAAGCTATAGTTAACACTACTCACAGCGATGCTTTTCCTGTGCTCCGTAGTTCTAATGTTACTTTTAATTAACGTTTGCTCCCATTCTGCTGGACAATAGCACATAGTACGAACTAAAGCGGAGTTTTGGTTGACACTCTATCGACGTACAACGTTTGGTACCGATTTGAGTTCCTGATATCTGGAGGTTTGGGTGTGAGTCCAGGGATGTAAAACACCTAGCAACGGCCCTGATCCGATCTTTAAAACTGATTACCCTGTTCAGATCGTCTGCAAATAATATTTGTTCGAGTCGCGTTGCTAAACGTAGTACCAGTGGTACACGGCTACTGCTTGGGGTTGTCTAGGTGAGGGAGGTCTACGCCCAATTAAGGATTAAACATCATTGGTGACCAAAATATTTATTGAGCAACATATGTTTAAAAGATCAATAGCACCCAATTAAGAAAAAAATTGCTTGTAAGCTTTCAAGAATTAATTAAAATAACACATTAAGAACAACAATATGAATTTCATAAATGTGTACATTCCAGAACATGTGCTGCACTGTTTACCTTGCATTGAAGTAAGACTTTAATACACTGTCATACTGAACCACAGTGTTACGAAAATATGTATGTTCAAAGATAACAAATGAGCTCTGCACTTAATGATCACAGTTATGGAAGCAAACACCTTCAACAACTCACATCACAGAAATAAAGAAATTTTTCACAGATCCTTGAGAACTAATCACATATCACTAAAAAGTTTCATTTGCTGTATTGAGATACCATGCAATTATTAGGGCAGAGCAAACTTTTTAGTGCAACCTTATGTGACAGGAGAACGATGCAAAAATTTAATGCAGCATCTATGCTTCAAAATGACTGATACAGCAAGAAGAATCTGTGTCACAAACAATTTAGCAATTCATTTTATGGTGTTTCCTGACAGCCTGTTTAGTGATACGCAAGTGCTTGCTATCACAGAATGTACCACAACACAGCTGACCAAAGGAATGAAGACTTACCAAAACCATGACCTTAAAGTTTACATTCAGTTCCCCAAAAAGACACACACATACACATTTAAGATATTAGAAAAAAAGAAAAACAGTACATGTATAATGTTGCATCAAGAATCTCAGTTTTTTTCGGATAATCGAGACTATTCCACACATGACGCTAGTAACTGCTAGTATTAGCTGGCAAGAAAATGGATCTTTCAATCAAATCGTAAATGATGTTTAACCCCTCAGTCATGGAACTAAACAAAATAAGGCTACGAGTGTAATTATACACTCACATACGAACAAAGGGGCAGAAACCAAGCCCTCCAGTATTAACAGTAAAAGAAAAGTCAGGGCATTATTACTGAACACACGAAAATCTCAACAAGGAGATAAGACGATTCGGCCGCCAACGGCAGTTCAGTTTCAAAACTACGTCCGATGGCGTAGCGGTAGCAAGGGATCGGCACGCCGGACGGAAAATGAACAAGAGTTGATTGGATGCACAAGGTTGGCAAACGACCTTCGATTTCATTAGTAGATAGTACCTTAAATACCAAGCAATTTGCATGAATCCTTTTCTCCCAGAATTAACAAGTTAATATACAAGCATCAGAGAAACTCACAGCAGTAAACGACGTAACTTAAACCAAAGTCCACAAAGCTATCATATATATAAGGTAAAAATACTGCATGTCTTAATTACAGAAAATCACAAACTGACGCTGATATAAAAACACCTGCAGGCCTCTTGAAATCTTACTCAACGTTCGCTTGCGGGGGTTTAAGCAAGCAGGAAGATTGAGCCGGTACCTTTAGAGTTCTAATAGCAGTGAAGGCGTGTAAGGCGCATAATCAGATGGCGACGCACTGGTAAAAACAATAGAAAGGGACGTTTTGCGTACCTAACCCTGTCCCCAAATTCACTCAACAGAAGTAAGGAACCTCACCATAGTTGTAAGACAGCACGCTTCCGTCTTACTCAAGGTGACACAGCCACAGACTTCCGCAATAGGAATAGCTTCGGCTGCCTTGTGTCCGCCGGAGACGACTTTTTCGGACACGTGGCCCTTAGCGAAATATCGAAATCCAGTCCTCCGATAGAGAAATCTCACGGCTCGATTCACAACACGTCATGCCCGAGGAGCCCTTCTTGCGACGTCTGCCATTTACGTCAAAACGGCACGCCCTCCGCTAGAGGCAAAGACGGCACATGGAAGACGTACCTCGACCTATCGACACGACACGGCTCAAGAACGACTACATCTGTAAAAACAAACTCTACTCTCTTGCGTATTTACTCGTATTCTGTAGGTACACAGGTGTAAATTAATCTAGTATTACTAACTGCATCAGCTATAACTCTGCTACTCTGCATTTATCTTTGTTGCAACTATGATTCCTGTCTTTGACGCAGCGGCTATTCATAGTTCGTTGTTATTTATAGGATTTGTTGTGGCATTGTGTCCCGAGATGCGAGTCAAATAAATAACCGATACTGCTTGCGACATTATGAGGTCAGTTGAAACGTCCCATTTGAAAAATTATGAATGACAATGCTGGAAAACTTCTACGTTGTTTGATACAGTAACAGCTGAGTAAAACTCAACGCACTCAGACAGTTTTCTCTTTTGTTATTCTGATCGTCACTAAACTGACACACAATATTTTTAGCACAATGCAATCTGACTTTCAATAATCCCAACAAAAGAATGGCCCTGACTAAAAATAACCTATACCTTTCATGTATCACTTACCTCACAAAAAGCTTCGTTACTCGAACTACTGCAATACAGCGAGCGCCAATACTACCAGCTAAATAAAAGATTCTAACTACTGAAGGCGCTAACGACTGATAGGCATAGTTAGCAGATGAAAGATTTTGATAGAGAACAAACAATGTGTTTACCTTAATAGTGTTGACATCCATCTTTACAAATTTCCTTTTTCTGGCGGACACACGAACAGATCGTCCGCTTATATTAACTTCTCAAAACTCTGGCACCTCTCTCTCCACATCCATCACTGCTGGCGGCTCATCTCCAACTGCACAACGCTACGCACTGTTCACATCCAACTGCCCAACACTACACAAGCGAATATTCCAACAATGAGGCAACCAGCCACAGACTGCATACAACGCAGTCAGCGATTTTCATACAGAGCACTACGTGGCGTTACCAACATAAAAACCTAAACAGCCTACTTACACAGTGTGAGCGACTTACAAAATCCCAGCCCTCGAATTCTAAGCATTACTTCATCCAAAAACGTATCTTGACATATTGTTTTGTATCCAGAATCCTAACAACCATTAAATCTAAAATGTTACATAACAGATATTCCTTTAAGATTCATACTGTCTACACTTTCAGTCTAGTTTCTTTTTCTGAATGTTTACGTTCCACAGCAGACTGCCCTGTTGTTACCGTCACTGTTTTCACAGGCCATTCCTCTGGCGACTGAGGAGCTCGAGGCAGGCACTTCCGTGACGGTGAGTGGCTGGGGAAGCCTTCAACCTGGGGCAGACTACCCGGAGCAGCTGCACGCCGTCAACACGACTATCATCGACCGCAACTCGTGCAACGACACCTACGAAGGCCTCATTACGGAGAACATGATCTGCGCTGGAGAGCCCGAAGGTGGCAAGGACTCTTGCAACGGTGACAAAGGTGGTCCTCTGGTTGCTAACTCCACGCAGTACGGTATCATTTCGTGGGGGTACGGTTGTTTTTACCCACCATATCCAGGTGTCTACACCAACATCGTTTCCCTGCGCTCTTGGATTAATGAAACAATCGGCGTCTAATTAACTTTATTATTTCTGTATTCAAAAAGTTGCCTCATGTATGCACACACATTTACAGACATACACATCTATATAAGACGAAGATTAGGTTTGGCCATGCATCTTCATCTATGTCCAAACCTGTTTCTTCTTCTATAATATTATTCTGCTTGTGAGTACTCATCAGGAGATAAAATAATCATTGGGTTTTTCCAAGAAGGCAGTCACAGTGCAATATGCTTGCGGTAGACTTAGAGCAGATTGTGAGTAGGTTGCCTCAATAACGAGAAGGAGAAGTAGATCAGAATTGAATATATTAGCAGTAAACTAGTGAAATATAAGTCTAATTTAAAAACCACGTTTCTTAATTTCATCTAGAAATGAGTGTAAGGATGGCAATTTTTGATGACTGGAAGTTTCGGTAATATCTACGGTTCAGGAAAGGCATGGAAGTCATTTAGTGTTGTACCCTTGTCAACACCACGAACAAAATATAAATCGAAACAGTAACTCAGTTTCATGAAGCACCTCTTGTAAGACCAGACACCTTCAGGAAGGACATACCTCGATATAAAGCAACCTCTTTCATTATACCAATATGTCTAAATGGAGATAACTCAGCAAACAAACCCCTTTATTGTCTGTAACATAGGTTATTAACATATGTACAAATTTATACTTAGAGTACAAATATAGGTTACAAGTTCTGCGTTTAAACTAATATATAGATGTCATTAAATTCTTATTTCGAATGTAACAGTCAACAAAACGGTGCTTGAATTGTAGAATTTGCTGTGCAATACTAAAGAATAACTGTTCCGACTTAGAAAGTGAATCATGTCTTTAAAAAGGTATGTATTAAAGAGTAATTTAAGGAGTAAATAAGTTAATCTTTCTGCGAACTGTCATCCCATCCCAAAACACAAAAGGTAAAGGATTAAGTAATATACAGACAATGACAATGAAGTCTGACATGGAAATGTGATCAACTACGTGAGAAGAAAATTTTAGCAAAAGGCTACAAAACTGGCAGCCGGACTGTACAAATAACACAGGGAAAGGAACACAAAATGCAAACCGTTCAAAGATATTTTTAAGTAAGATCTGAAGTTATCAGATAAAGGAGATATAATAATCCATGTAATTTGTTAAAAATTTTATTGGGCAATGAAACATTAAATTACAACTTTTATGTTGGCTAACAACCATGCTTACTAAAGAATCAGTACATAAGTACAATCCTGGTCAATACATGTAACTCAGATTTAAGCACAAACTAAAACTGAACATCCAGATAGGGACTAGAATCAGATTCTGACAATTGATGACTTTAATGTTGCTCACTAAAAATCTTGCATTAGTGTTGGCACATCGCTAAGTTCTTCATCTCTATGTAGATACTTTTCAACACTCTAATTAGTAGCCCATATGTTCTCACTCCTTTTCCAACAGTTAGCTTCAAACATAGTACTTGCATGATATTATCTTCTTCAGTAATTATTATACCAATATCTTTCAGGCAAAGGTCCTCAGGAAACCATCTATGGGATTCACACATTTCTATCAATCTGCACAGTACAGTATTCAGTCCTTTAATCATAGACGTCACTGTGTAAAAACCGTAAGTCAACAGTAACTTTAATCTCACCAATCTCACACTGCAGACCATAGATGTTATCTAAAGTGTAAATGCACTTGGATGGCGACTAGCTTTCGTTTCGTCTAATAGAGGTCTTCGCGTGTCTCTGGAGCATGAGTTGTTCAGCGATGGCCGTTGTAAGGGGTCCGTAGGCCCTTACTATCACTTTGCACTCGGCACAGGTCGATAGGGCGAACAATCGATTGTGACGTGTTGAGAGAGCGAGTGTCGAGATGCGCCAGTGTGGTTGGCGGGTACATGTGTGTGAAGGCCTTTGTTGAAATACAGGGCTTTTAACGGAGAATGGTGTCGCCATCGCCGTGGTTAGACCCCTATGTAATAGATTAATACCGGGAAAGTGAAGAAGTGTCATTACGAAAGTGATCAGTGACGTTACTAGTGCAGATATTTGGTTTCGCGTCTACCGCGCCGACCTAACCTTGGATTGCAGTGTTGGATGCAGTGATGGATTAGCATGTGGCGATAATGGAAAATGAAGAAAGCCTGTGCTGAGATTAACTGTAATTAGATATGTATGACGAAGGCAGTGGCTATCTTCTTTTTTGTGTTTTGAGAAGAATATAAGTTCGTAATTAGTAAAACTGTGTTGGTGTTCCTCATTACCAGACATTCAGTATCGTAGTATTGAACAGGAAACTGGAAAGTAACAACTTCCGTACCAGTCAATTCAGATTACCAGCCCCATTAGGATCACGGTCATGTTACTAATAAATATTGGACTGCTATTCGATCAGATCAGGTCGGGATAGTAAAACGGAGGTGTTGCACCGTCCAGTAAGAACTCCTGAGGACAAAATGATAATAAAACGGAGGTGTTACACCGTCCAGTAAGAACTCCTGAGGACAAAAGTTTTTTTGAGAAAATTCCTTTTCCTGATATGTAAGAAAGTGGAGTAATTTATGATTTAAGTCTTATACGTCTATATTTTAATTTACAGACGAAATAAAGTACAAATAATTTAATGGGATCAGTTGGCTAAAACATTGTGATTGTGTATTTTCACATTATGCCTGTTAGCACCAATGGCTCAGCGCAAGGACATGCAGAAACGGGCTGCCCGAGATTCATTGCACTTCGTCTTCAAACGGCTGCAAGCTATTATTCTGGCAGCTTGTTCAAATCATCGGAGACAATCATGTTTATTGCACGTTAGTACGTGAATGACTTGAGAGCAGTCACCACAACAGTTGGGAGTTTTGTCAAAAGCTGTAACAATTTCGCAGAGTGGACTACACTTTGCATTGAACAGAAGAGAGTCACTTCTAGTGGTAAGAATGATAAAACTGGCTGAAGCATAGGAATTCTTGCATCTTCTACTATTAGCCACATGATGGAGTAAGGCTCTGATGCAAAAGTCATGACTTTTGAAAAGTACCACATCATCACCAAAGGCATGAGAAGTCCTCATCGTAGTTCCAAGTTTAATCTAATAGTAATATCAAAAGATTATATATTTGTAATTAAATAACCACAAGAAACTATTGAAAGAACAAAAAATTTGCATATTACACTCTAACATTCTGTTTCGATTTGTAGTTCTATATGAGCACAATTTAGAGAGACTTTGGCGCCTAACATCCTTCTAGGAACACCTTACACGAAATAGAACGTCGTCTTGGAGCACCTTGCTTATGAAATGGCCTCTCACATCAGACATAATTGTACATGTTTTGACAGTATCTGCTTGCACAAAGTGAAAAACTAATCTGGAGAACTATGTCTGATAGTTCATCCTTCGTTTTATAATACCCAGAGACATATATGATAAAAGATCAGATGCCTTCCCTACATCTTCTTGAGTTCAGTTTATTCACAAGCAACGCATAATCGTGTACAAGCTATTCCGTCTGAGGCCAAACTGCACTATGCGAGCATAGATAAGGCGATACCAAGATAATGGAGAATGCTGTAGGCCTTGTGGGAATTGTGGTTAGCATGTTGCGACACCAAATCAGAATGCTGTAGGCCTTGTGGGAATTGTGGTTAGCATGTTGCGACACCAAATCAGTATAACTTACATTTCAGCACTTGATAGAAAAATGCGTTTTAAACATGGTGTCTGCGGGAATGCAACTTCATTCGTGATTAGCAGGGCGCAAAACATTTCGACGTATCGGTATTTTCCTAAATAATTAATGATTGACCATTAGGTGCCCATTTTGACTCCGCATAATTTCGCTGTAATTTGTGCAGGCTTGAGGCGAGATATATCCTCGTGCACTTGGAATGATTCACAAAATTGGTGAGTGACTTGATGCTGAGCGATATTATGATGCTATCAGCAGGACAAGAATATCCCGAAGTAATGATGTGTATCCAGTAGTATCAGTCCCAAATAATGATGATGCAGATGTGGTTTGCAGAAGATAATGGCGTTTTCCTTCTCGTTTGTCCTAGTTCTGTATGAGACTTTGCCATTGTTGAAAACCTGTGTGGGCAGAGATGAAATGGATCACATAAAAAAAACTTGATCCATCCCAAGAGAGTTTGATAGTCTTTCCAAAGTCTACTTTGCTGCCTAAAATGAGGTTGAGAAACGAATTATTACGTTCCTCATATACCCTCTTCCCTCTCTTACTTAGAAAATACAGATGGTCTCCGAAGTACGAGATATAAAACGCAGAGGAAACCACATGCACATCCATTTTTAGAGTGAAAGTGTTTTTTTCAGAACTGTGAACTGTTCGTCGTGCTGTTTTCTTGTACGCTACAAATCAAAGTAATTAATGCAGTATGTAATATACCTTGCTCTGTGACCCATAATATTCAATAGCAAGAAACTACTCAGCATGGAGACGGGAATGCATTGGATGGTGTATAATATAAGTGTGCAAAAAACTGTACAAAATTTATAATTCAGCTGTTGGCTGCCACGACAAAGGATGGTCCAGATCTCACATTTTCATTCTGAAGAGTGCCAACGGCACTCAGTAGGTTGAGGGGTGTGTTCGCAGGCCAATAGTGCGTAGTAGATATGCTGATGACCAAGAAACACTACGTTGTTAGCTTCAGATATCAGGCCGTTTGTAATGAGAGGCAGGTATGCCGCAGAGGACAGTTTTAGAGAACAGTTGTCCATGGTAATAAAGGGGATAAGTTAAGAAAGGTCAATGGTTGTACATACGAGTTGGGGCAGGATGCTGTGAGAAATCAAGACATTTTACAGGAGACTGAGGACAAATTTTAAAGAAGGTTGCCTTCGGAAATGTTTAGGGGAGTGCCAACACTGGTTCCAATTGATTTGCGTGCAGCTGTTAGAGTGGCAGTGGAATGCACGGACCCTGATGTGTCGACCAGTTTGCAAGCCATATCGGCAGTGGTTTAGGTCAATATAAGGTGTCGACAGATGGGACACATCAGAAGCAATGGTGCCAGCAGGGAACAATGGGAATAGAGGTTAAGGTCACCGTAGTGGTAACTGTTGTTTCAGAGGAGGGGGACCAGGAAGGGAGCAGGAGTTAAACTCCAAAAGAACCCAAGGTTGACCTATGGGCATTCTCAGTAAAATTACATGTTAGGGAATCGTATGCAGAGATGGATTGTGCAGAGGAAAAAGTAGCGAGGGAGAAGAATAGCAGAATGGTATGCCGCACTGGAGTGCATGTGCCAGTTGCCAGGGGGGATCTTGTGAAACGTAAGTAGTGAAGATCACCACAGTATAAACTGCATGGAGCGGGGAATGCAGATGTCACACCGCTGGGATTAGTGTACATAGACTTTTGCCTGGGCATGGTTCATTTCGGACTCTGTGTAGAAATTGTGGTTCAAATGGCTCTGAGCACTATGGGACTCAACTGCTGTGGTCATAAGTCCCCTAGAACTTAGAACTACTTAAACCTAACTAACCTAAGGACAGCACACAACACCCAGCCATCACGAGGCAGAGAATATCCCTGACCCCGCCGGGAATCGAACCCGGGAACCCGGGCGTGGGAAGCGAGAACGCTACCGCACGACCACGAGATGCGGGCGTAGAAATTGTGGCTCGTGTAGATGAGGACTGTGACATGATTCTGTATATCGTCCCTCGCTCCTTTAATTTTTTCGATGATTCGTCGTATGAACGAATAGATTTGTATGCTGCTAGTTATGAAATGCCACACGTAAGCACAGACTGAATTAATTCTTTGCAGAAATCCGCTTCTCAGTACCAATACAGTCCCAGGATGTAACATACAACTAACTTGTTAAATAATCCTATTGAAATTACTCAGTACAAAACAATGCTACCCAGAGAAACGACATAAACGCCTTCGTAGCTGTATTGCTCAAATTTTGATTAATAATCAATATTGGCCACTGAAGGCTTTCTGAATCAGAGGTCACCCTCATTCTGCCTGCGGCCTTGTCAAAGAGGGCGGGTGAGTGGAAAGACTTTCAGGGTACTACCTTGCCCTTGGGGTGGGGAACTGTTCCTAAAAGCGGAAGAATCAACAATGATCAATGGCGTGAGAGTGCAGAAGGAAATAGAAACCAATGCATTAAAAACACATACCCTGATCCTCAGGACACGTGGCCTGCAATTGAAACAATGTCATGATGATTTCTTCAACGGCAAAAAACTGAGGAATATTCCCTCATTCTGATCTCCGAGAGGGGGTTGCCGAAGGTGAGGTGACCATAAGAAAAAGACTGAATAACCAACGAAAGGATAACGTTCTACGAGCCGGGGCGTGGAATGCCAGAAGCTTAAGAACGTATTAGGGAAGCTAGAAAATCTGAAAAGGCAAATCCAAAGGCTCAATTCAGATATAGTAAGGGTGAGTGAAGTGAAATAAAAAAAGGACAAGGATTTATGCTCAGATGAGTATAGGATAATATCAACAGAATCAGAAAATGGTATAACAGGAGTAGGAAACGTTGTGGATAGGAAGGTAGGGCACAGAGTGTGTTGATGTGAACAGTTCAGAATTGATTCAGGTGTACAAGTCAACGTCGCAAGATGGAGATGAAAAGATAGAGTAAATATATGAGGATAATGAAAGGGCAATGCGTTACGTAAAAAGAGATGAAAATCTAATAGTCATGGGTGATTGGAATGCAGTTGTATGGGAAGGAGTAGAAGAAGTTGTTACAAAGAATATGGGCTTGGAACAAGGAATGAGAAAGGGGAAAGGCCAGTACAATTTGATAATAAATTTTAGCTAGTAGTAGCAAATCCTCTGTTCAAGAATCACAACAGGAGGAGTATACTTGGAAACCGCCGGGTGATAAGGGAAGATTTCAGTTGGGTTAGATGGAAGTCAGACAGAGATTCCGAAATCAGATACTAAATTGAAAGGCGTATCCAGAAGCGGATGTAGACTCAGATCACAATGTGGTAGTCATGAAGAGTAGGCTGAAGTTTAAGAGGTTAGTCAGGAAGAATCAGAGCTCATAGAAGTTGGATATAGAAGTACTAAGGAAAGATGAGGTAACCTTGAAATGCTCTAAGGCTATAGATACTGCTATAAGGAATAGTTGAGTAGGCTGTACAGTTAAAGAGGAAAAGTGCAATCGCAGAAGTTAGTAAGAAAAACAAAGGTACAAAGAAGGTAATTGCCAAGAAACCATAGCTAAAAGGAAAAAGTAATTAAATTTATCTATGAAAGAAGGAAGTACAAAAATGTTTATGGAAATTCGTAAATACAGAAACGCAAGTCGCGAAGAAATGAAATCAATAGTAAGCGGAGGGAAACTAAGATGAAATGGCTGCATGAAAAATTTGAAGAAATCGAAAAACAAATGATTGTCGGAAAGACTGATTCAGCACATTTTTGTTTTTGTTTTGTTTGGGTCATCCGTCTTCTGACTGGTTTCATGCGGCCCGCCATGAATTCCTCTCCTGTGCCAACCTCTTCATTTCAGAATAGCACTTGCTACCTACATTCTCAATTATTTGCTGGCTGTATTCAATCTTCTGTTTTCCTCAACAGCTTTTGCCCTCTACGGTTCCCTCCAGTACCACGGAAGTCACTCCATCAAGTCTTAAAATATGTCTTATCGTCCTGTCCCTTCTACTTATCAGTTTTTTCCACATATTCCTTTCCTCACCGATTGTCAGCAAAACCTCCTCATTCCTTACTTTTCAGACCACCTAATTTTCAACATCCGTCTGTAGCACCATATCTCAAATGCTTTGATTGTTTTCTGTTCGGGTTTTTCCACAGTCCATGTTTCACTACCATACAATGCTGTACTCCAGATGTACGTTCTCAGAAATTTCTTCCTCTAATTAAGGCCTATGTTTGATACTAGTAGACTTCTCTTGGCCAGGAATGCCCATTTTGCCATTGCTAGTCTGCTTTTGATGTCCTCCTTGCTCCGTCTGTCATTGGTTATTTTACTGCCTAAGTAGCTGAGTTCCTACGCTCCATCTACTTAGTGACCATCATCCTGATGTTAAGTTTCTCGCTGTTCTCACTCCTTCTACTTCTCATTACTTTCATCTTTCTTCGATTTACTCTCAATCCATATTCTGTACTCATTTGATTGATCATTCCGTTCAGCAGATCATGTAATTCTTCTTCACTTTCACTCAAGGTAGCAATATCATCAGCGAATCGTTATCACTGATATCCTTTCACGTTGAATTTTAATTCCACTCCTGAACCTTTGATTTATTTCCATCATTGCTTCTTCGATTGAACAGTAGAAGGGAGGGGGGGAGAGGGGAAGACTACAACTCTGCCTAACACCCTTTTTAATGCGGTCTCTTCGTTCTTGGTCGTCCACTGTTATTATCCCCTCTTGGTTCTCGTATATATTGCATGTTACCCGTCTCTCCCTATAGTTTACCCCAGTTTTCCTCAGAATTTCGAACATCTTCCACCATTTTACATTGTCGAAGACTTTTTCTGGGTCGACAAATCCTATGAACGTGTCCTGAGTTTTCTTTGGTCTTGTTTCGATTATCAACCGCAATGTCAGGATTGCCTCTTTCGTGTCTTTACCTTTTCTAAAACCAAACTCATCGTCGTCTAGCACATCTTCAATTTTCTTTTCCATTCTTCTGTATATCATTCTTGTATACAACTTGGATGCATGAGCTGTTAAGCAGAGTATGCCATAATTCTCGCATTTGTCAGCTCTTGCATTCTTCGGAATTGTGTGGATGATATTTTTCCGAATGTCAGATGGCATGTAGCCTGACTCATACATTCTACACACCAACGTCAATAGTCGTTTTGTTTCCACTTCTCTTAATGATTTTATAAATTGTGAGGGAATGTTATTTATCCCTTCTACCTTATTTGATATTAAGCTCTTTTAAATTCTTATTCTAGTACTGGATCCCCTGTCTCTTCTAAATCGACTCGTGTTTCCTCTTCTATCACATCATACAAATCTCCCCGTTCATAGACGCTTTCAATGTATTCTTTCCACCTATCCGCATTCTCCTCTGCATTTATCAGTGAAATTCCCGTTGCACTCTTAAAGTTGTCACCCATGTTTTTAAGGTAACCGAAGGTTGTTCTGACTTTCCTATATGCTGAGTCTGTACTTCCGACAATCATTTCTTTTTGTATTTCTTAAAGTTTTCATTAATCCATTTCGTCTTAGCTTCCCTGCACTTCCTATTTATTTCATTCCACAGTGCCGTGTATTTTTGCTATCCTGAGTTGCCCTGAACGTTTTTGTATTTTCTTTTTTGATCAGTCAACTTGAGTATTTCTTTTGTCACCCATGGTTTCTTCGCAATTACCTTCTTTGTACCTATGTTTTTCTTTCCAACTTCTGTGATGGCTTTATTAAAAGTAAATGCACGAGAGAGACAATTCTGACGTTGTGGTTGATAATGGAAATTTTTTCCAAAATATCAAGGGTGATATGAAGTTGTGAGAACCACATCACCGGCGAATATCAAGATCCACTTGCCGACTAGGGCGACAGTTGTATATGTGGGACATCTGAAACTGTTTCAGGAGAGTGTGCAGTTTATTCCAGGAGTTGTGGGGCTGCAACGAAAGAAAGAGAAAGCGAAAAAAAAACGTGCACTGAGATAGAGGAAGGTTATAGACCAAGAAATAATGAGAGGAAATCCGTGTGCAATTAAGGTCTAGGAGAAAAAAACTTTTTTTGTTTTGTTGGTTGGGTATAAGCAGTGCTGATTTTCTGGAAAATAGTTAAGTGACCTGTTGCCATTGTCTGAAGTATAAAAATTATTGCTGTGAGAAATTGTAACATACTTTTAAGACGTACCTTAAAGTAGGCAAGCCGGCCGCGGTGGCCGAATGGTTCTAGGCCCTTCAGTCCGGAACCGCGCGTCTGCTTCGGTCGCAGGTTCGAATCCTGCCTCGTACATGGATGTGTGTCATGTCCTTAGGTTAGTTAGGTTCAAGTAGTCCTAAGTTCTAGGGGACTGATGACCTCAGATGTTGAGTCCCATAGTGTTCAGAGCCATTTGAACAATTTTTTTAAAAGTAGGCAAATAATCCAGACTCATGCACCATATCTAGAATTAAGGTTAAAAGAAGTATCTTGCAGATGAACCTAGTTGTTTAAACCAAGTTCCAAATCCTCACAGAATATTGCTATCATGTTTCTCCAGCTATCGCTCCATACTTCTGCTGTCTGTAGCTAGGTGTCTTCCTTTCAGGAACCACCTCCACATAAAGAATTTTACTGAACAGCTGTAAAGAAGGTCCTGGTAGTTTGATGAACATAAAGTCTTTAGATGCAGTAATATTCTTAATGGGGTAAAAATTGGGTTCCTTTATGAAAAATTTCTAGAAAATTCACTGGTGGATACTGGTGTGTGGTTAACTGTGTTTGTAAGAGTCAATGAAGAAGGTGAAAATTTCTTTTTGCTAGGAACTCTTTTATTTCACAATATCTGAGTCCCTGATATTTTTAAAAAAATTTTTTCCTCACCGAAGATTACTGCAGGTTAGTCAAGCAGTAAGAAGGGTCTAATACTTAACTGCAGGAAGAAACATTATTTTAGTTACTTGAAAGGTCTTCTTCCAATCGCTCACCTAACATTTCATAAAATGGCGTTGGATCAATGGGAACAATGCCTAGCAGTACATCTCCTCGTATTTCCTTTTTGAAGAGAAATCTCCTAGAACTATAATTAATCATTGGCTTTCAGGACTTCATTATAATATAGATCTTTGTTTATTTCTCTCTTTCCAAACACTCTGAGTTGAGTTTCTATTTACTTTCTTGGTGGCAGTATGAGGAGTGATATTACGAGTCTGCAGTTCTAAACTAAGTTCAGACAACTCCTGTAGCTCATCACACATTAAACCCAGATCCAAAATAAAATCAATAATACTCTTGATTTTCTTTAGAAGACCTTCATACATTTATCTCTCAGTATTGTCTCTGGTCATATCACTCACACCGCCAGTAAATTACGAAGATAGTGCCTCATAATTTCTCCAAACTGCTGCAACGCTTATAAACCAATAGGCAACAAACCGGGTAACCAAGACTCTCCTTATTTTAAGAACTTGTGTTTCAACTTTTTCTTTATGTCTTCTCAGCTCTCTGGCCCTTTTGAGCGATTGTGGTAGAGAGTGTACGCTTTATTCAGGAATGATTGATGTCTGAAGAAGAAAGTTTTCGTATAACATCACCCAGCTCTTGCTTATGGCTGGCTCAAGACCTACCTAAAATTTGTGAAAAAACTTGTTTTACAAATCCAGCTGCAACTTTCTTTTTCGCCAAGATAACTGTTGCACCATCAGTGGTACTAGAAATGGAATTTTCATTTAAAAAGTCTTGACGAAAACCTGACATCTTGGAACTGAGACACTGGAGCCAGAAACAAGTAAACAGGGAAGGAATATTTTGCAACGATGGTCAATAATTTCACTGCCATGCTTCGGAGAAAGTAAAACAGACTAGAGGTCATCATTCTGAAAGAAAATCTTTAAAGCACTAAATACGCATTTAGCTGCCATGCATTTTATTTCATTCATAACTAGGAAAATATTACTTGGTTCCGTCATATCAGATAGCATTATTTGAATATATATAGTGAGCGATGACATTTGGCTAACTGTTGAACTTTAATGAAGTATCAAGTAACGTTTGTTATGTGATTCACTCATATTTTTTTGATGACTCTGGCTTTCATTTCTGCAGCAATATGACTTAATATATTGACACACGCAAACCTATAATGAAGAATACAAACCATGTCCACTCCATTTACTTTCTGAACACCAATTTCTAACTCAATCATCACTCTGTCAACTTCAATGTGTAACTCAAAATCATTTTGCGTTTCACTCGGAAGCTTTATAGGCAGTTCTAAATACATTAGCAGTTACTGACTTGTCATTCTCCAGTGCTTTAACACAGACAGTTTCCAAAGGTTTTCCACTTGCTGCAGATAATATTTTCAAAACAGCTTTGTAATCTAAGCTTCCTTTGTGTTTCAGGGGTTCTGGAAATGTTCAAAGTAATGAAATGTCTAGTTTTTACTTTTTTGAATTTTAATAATCTAAAATCTTTCCCCTTTCACAATTATTCATTTCAGAAATTTCAACTATTTTAAAAATATTTTGAAATAAGTTCTGCATGAGCATGATCCACTGGGGAGCTGTTAAACTGCTGTCAAATGTCGTACTCGTGAATGTACATGCTCATCATGTACATTTTAGTGATGTGAGAGAAAATAAGTGTAACAAAATAAGTGTTGTGGCTAACCTTTGATAGTTCGATCTATATCGCTCACTCGATTGCCGTGCTTATTTACTCTTTTGTAATCCTGAAAATATTTGTAGTGCCTTCTGTTCATTAAAGGATCAGTTTTATTGAAGGATAATCATGGGTAAACGTAAAGTGACTGGAAATCCTCTGAAGGTTTTTAAGAGAAGTAGAAATGTTGGAAAGCCAAAGGTAGGTGTTATTACCGTAAGCAATAAAGACGATAACCAAGAGTGTGAACCTAACATTGCTGACACGCCTGCCCATTGCAATGAAAGTGAGAAAGGAAGTACTTTGCGGAGGCAGCTTGCTTCAGTTAGTGATAAGTATGAATGTTTTATAGATGAATGGGATGTGAATGAAATATTTGAAATGTCAGTTCTCAACGCAACTATTGTCGACTGTGTATGATGTATTCAGTGTAGTGAAGTCGGTCTGGAACTCTCTATACAAATCACGTAGGACTTGCCAGCGAAACGGAATTGAGGTGTGGTAAGTGTTCATACATGACCACCTTTTGGAACAGTGTTGCAGTAACTCCAAATGAAGAAAATGTAGCAAAATCTATGAACACAACTTTAGATTTGTTTACGCATTGTGTACAATTGTTAAGGGTGCTATTGCAGGTGCTGGTTTCTGTGACTTAAAGAATCTTCCAAATTCCCCAACCAAGTTTCGGAACTATAATAGATTTATAGAATCTAAAGTAGAATATATCTGTAAGGAATCTATGAATTAAGCTGTAGAAGAGGCAGTAATAGAAAACAGTGGTAATAGAGGCTTGGATGCAGCATTCAGTGGTACCTGGCATAAACGGCGACACACATCTCTTCGTGATGTAGTATCTGCCACCAGTATGTACACAGGGAAAGTCTTAGATGTAGCAGTAATATCTAAATGTGGTAGGTACCCACAAAAAAATAAAGGTACACATGAAAATAATTGCACAGCTAAGTATAGTAGTAGTAGTGGAGGAATGGAAGTGACTGGTGTTGCTAGTGTATTTCAACATTCTATTGCATGTGATAAAGTGCGATATGTGAATTACTTTGGTGACGATGATTCCAAAAGTTTCAAATGTATTCAAGAATTGAAGCCCTACGATGGTGATGCTATAGCACAGAAGTCTGGTTGTATTGGAGACGTACAGAAATGAATGGGATCAAGACTTCGGTGGCTGAAAGTTTCGTTCAAAAAACAAAAACTCAGTGACGGTAAAGGGTTGGGTGGGAAGTGAAGGTTAACTGACAGTGTACTTGACAAAATACAGAACTATTATGGAGTGGCTATTAGGATAAACACACACAGAGTCGATGAAATGAAGAAGGCTGTTTGGACTCTTTTCTTTCATACCTTTTCAACCGATGAAAGTCCCCATCATTGCATGTGTCCCACAGGAGAAACAGTTAGTGTAAGTACAACAAGAGATTCCTAACTGGTAAAGTGAACAATCGTGAACATGGCGGTAATGCAGGAGATAAAAATCTATTTTTAGAGCGAAAGCAGCAGTGGAACTGTTGAAAATGTGTGTTCATGGAAAAATCCCAATGAAAGTGTAAACAGTGTTATACTGTCAATAATCCCCAAGACTATGTTTGTTCGAATAGAAACACTTCACTTTGGTGTTTATGATGCTTTTGCTGCTTTAAATGAGGACATCGTTGTAAGAGGCAAAATATTTCGAAATATGGCAGTGAACACAGGATTCAACATGGTACAAACTATGCTTACTTTAGACAAGGGACTTCTTAGTGCTGCTGAGAGGGCTGTAAATAGCCTAGAAGTACAAACCAAAGTAAACAGGTGGAAGATGAAGAGGAGGCCGGAGGAGGAGTTTGCAGAAGATAAAGATAATCCATCCTGTGGATCTAGAATGCACTAAAAAGGAATCCAAACTTTGTGGCTCGATTCCCGAAAGCTTTATTTTTTCATACAAATTACATGTTTTCTCAGAATTTACCCAACCAATTCACTTCAAATTTTCAGTAAATGTTACACAGTTCCTGTTGAATTTATAAAAAAAGTAGCAGAAAAGGTAGTGAATTTTCATTACAACAGAAAAAAATTAATCTCTAACAGCTGAAGCCAATTTTTAAAAATTCTTGTGGTAAGTTATAGCCAATAATCCAATAAATAAACTGTAAAAATTTCGACTTCATAGCTCTAATACTTTCTGAGAAAACATGTAATTTATAAACGCTATTTTAACATTGAAAACACAGCCCTTACCGGAACCCTTTAAAGATTTTCTTTCGGAGAGATAACTTCTGGTCCGTTTTGCTTTCTCAAAAGCATGGCAGTGAAATTGTTGACTGCTGTTGTAAAATATTCATTCGTTGATAACTTGTTTCTGAATTCAGTGTTTCAATTATCTTACAACTTTACACCACAGTTTCTTGTTTTTTACTATGTCACTCATACTCTTTACAGAAATCTCCTTTCTGTTCCCGTGACCAACAGTTAGGAAAATCACGATCTATACTATTTACAGGAGTAGGACCACAAGCTAATGGCACATTTCCTGCAAGTGCGATTTCATATCCACTACTCTTTCCCTGACTTTCATTACCATCGCCATTTTCATCATCACCTTGAAACAACTTAATTTTCTTATTCTCTGGGAATGGGAAATACTGTGTAACCTTACGACTTATTTTAACTCTGAAACTCTAACAGTATTCAACACTTCACCTTAACCTTTTCAACAATGAATACCGAAGTCAACATACGACAGCACAACATCACTGCAAAACAAAGTAATGTCTTCTCGAAATATATTTTAAAATCTGATCACATAAGGCTATTATTCATTTCCGTGGCCCTTTAACATTCACATATGGAACGATTTCAGTTATACTGTACATATCGATGTTATACTCTCGCTTTTAAAGAACAGTGAGACAGGTTATCATGACACCTAAAAGCAATACTAACACACTACTTATAAATGCCACAGATGATATAGACGAAATTCAATATCATTGCTTGCGGTTGCTAACGATGTCACTGATTGACGATTTTTCTGCCTTTCAAAATGAATAAAATGAGGATTTTTTCCTCTCTAGGGATTCCTAAACTTAAACGGGACACATCCTGAGCATATCCCCAGAAACTCAACACTGGGAATGAGTATAGCATAACGTATAACGCAGGCGAGATAAACTGCCACGGGGCAGCAGAGGACTTTTATGGAGAGGAAAGGGTAATAGGAATCGCTATCCTTAGGTTGATTACGTCAGGAAACAACACAAAGGAGGTGCAGATCGTACCCGTGTTATTGATCATTGTTGAAGTGAAAGCATTGCGGAAGAAGCATATGGACGGGGGAGTGGCATTCGGTAAGCAGGAAGATGTGGTAATTACGTCATCTTTGGGCAACAGAGGGGGGAGGGGGCGGAGGAGTAATTAACGCATGAGAAATGCGACGCTGAGGCGAGAAGACTAGAGGAAGCATTCTACAGTTTCTGGCAAGGTGCAAAGAGTGACGGTGTACTCAAAGGAGTTTCAGGACAATGCATGAGGATACATGGGACTTAATGAGAATTTGAGAGACGAGATGATGTAAGTCCTGGGAATTACACCACATGATCGCTGTGGGTGGCCAGCTTCTGAAAATTATGTTCGCGTCAGCTAACGTGAAAGACATCTGGAGGAGGGACGACTCAATTGGAAGTGGAAAAACAATGGGTAAAAGGAAACGAGGCATCAAGGAAGTGGCACAAAATGCAGATTGCAAATTTAGAGCAACATTAATTTCTCATGGTAGGGGTTCACAACCATGAAGAACTTTTGGAAGTACCTCATATTCGCCACTGACTGTAGAAATTATTTATTTCACAACTGCAGTTTCGGCCTTTGGACCGTTTTCAAGTGATACTTCAAAAGATTTTGCTGATGTGTGCAGTACCACTCGAAAATGTCCCAAAGACCGAAATAGGATTGCTAAATAACTAAATTCTACAGTTTATGATAAATATGATGTACCTTCAGAGAATCAAGTTTTAAGTAATACTCGGTTAATACAATAGCCTGGAGAAGTGACGAGCTAAATAAGAACTGTGGAAGAATCAGTGAACCTGAACGTAAAGATGTTGCAAGCCGAGCTGGAGTCAGTGAGTAAGGAATTAATGATAACGAAGTGCTTACAGCCCTTGGAGAACAGTATGTAGGAAGCACAAAGAGAAATGCCGGAAAGGAAAGAAGCGATGCAGCAGGCTTTGTGAGGACGACCGGGAGTGAACTTATTCTCGCCGTATCAGTGCCTGGGGTGACTACAGGAGGTTCAAAAGGAACTACCACCAAAATGAATGTGACGGAACCTAGCTATGAATACTTGACTTTGTGTTTTAACCTAGCCATGATGGATGTGAGGACTCTTGGAGCGAAGGTGTACATTTCAGTCTGCTTTCCAGTAACAGGAAATCAGGCATTTTACCAACGTTACGTAGTCAATGCGTATCTCATCAGGAGGGGGATCCTGAAGAAGTTTGTCAGGGTAAAAGTGAGCGGTTGTTGCTAAGTGCGGAGGATAAGAGCAGGCATGTGGAAATGGAGGAAGCGGAGTTACAGAAGTGTTACAGGTGTGAAGTTACTTTTATACAACCAGGATAGTGAGAGAGGATCAAAACGCCTGCACAGTGTAGTTGTAAGTAGGCTGTTTATGTTTTCTTATCGGCAACGTTACGTAGCGCTCGGTATGAAAATCACTGGCTGTGCTGTGTGCAGTCTGTAGCTAGTTTGCATTGTTGTCTGCCATTGTAGTGTTGGGCAGCGGCAGCTGGGTGTGAACAGCGCGTAGCGTTGTACAGTTAGAGGTGAGCCGCCAGCAGTGGTGGATGTGTGGAAGGAAATGGCGGAGTTTCGAAATTACATATATTATGACTTTTGATGATATTAAGGTAAATACATTGTTTGTTCTCTATTAAAATCTTTCATTTGCTAACTATCCCTATCAGTAGTTAGTGCCTTCCGTAGTTTGAATCTTTTATTTAGCTGGCAGTAGTGGCGCTCGCTGTATTGCAGTAGTTAGAGTAATGAAGATTTTGGTGAGGTAAGTGATTTGTGAAAGGTACAGGTTAATGTTAGTGAGGGCCATTCCTTTGTAGGGATTTTTGAAAGTCAGATTGCGTTGCGCTAAAAATATTGTGTGTCAGTTTAAGCACAGTCTCGTATACAATTCTTCTAAGGGGGACGTTACATAGTTACTGTTGGGCCATAAAACGGGAAAAGATTGCGTGAAAGAGGTGATTTGACATGACTAGTACTTCCAGTAGGTCGAGGCACATTATTTATACTCTACCTTCGATAGCTGATTGTAGTAACCAGATGCTATGAACAGAGGAATCTCACACCAGCATAAAGGACGGACCTGTGCGGGAACTGAATGCTAATAAATGGGAAAAAATGCGCCACAATTTCAAGGAGAACAGCCTCCTTTGTATTAGCCAGAGGAATCTATGGAAATGTTACCACCTGTGAATCCGACTGCTTTGAACCACGCTTTAAGATCCGAATTCATTCAGTCCATAGACAACTTTACTTATGGGCAGGAGGGGTGAAACTCCATGTAGACGTTAATGCAGCGTTGACCATTGTCATATCAAGCAACAAAGCGGTTTGTTAAGCATAGTCCTAGCTGACACGTACAAGAAGCCATTCTCCAGATCCAGGTGGACTGCATTCCCAGAGCCTAAGTGGTAGTAAAGGGCACTATAACTGCAAGTTAATTTCAGTCAAAAAGGAACTGTCGGAGGTTAGAATAAATAGTGCATAAGAAAACGTAGTGGTAAGAAAAAATCGGAGTAAAGGAGCAGACTAGATCCAACTGTGATAGCTGCCAGCGAAGTTTTTACCTTAGTCTGGTTAAAGATGATTTACTTTAAGGCTACCCGAGAGACTGGGACTTGTTAAAGAAAATGAGAATGTAGCACACTGACCACTGTTAGTCATAAATTCTTGAAGTTGGAAGTTAATTACAGCAGCGGCAGCTGGAGGCAAGTGCGGGTGTTAGGCTTTACAAAATATAAAACTGCCGTCACAGTGTTGTGAGCAGAGGCAGCCTGGCAGGTAGGAAAAACAGTTGACATGGCATTAACCACGTGGTAGATCCCATAAGCATTTCCACTCCAGCGGCAGCCGAAATTTTTAGTATAGCTGCCACAAGGCATTGCAAAGTCCAAACAAGCACAGCTCGAATTTGTATAAATTCTTAGCCTTTTATACTGAAGTCACTTCTGCTGGTATCGCAGCTCTATCACCATTGCACTGTGTCTTTTGGCCGCTCTCTGGAATGCTGTTCATGGACTACAGTTCGACTATGCGTCAGGGCAGTCCGACTTGAAACTAGGGGACCGGCAGCCACCATCACAATGAGCCAGCCCTGGCCCTACGTTGCGGCTTGCCAACTGTCGACTTGGGGACTATGGGTCGCTGCTGCCATTACGTCATCGGCTTGCTTCCTTCTGGGCATTGGGTAGGAGGTTTGGGGGGGGGGGGGTGGAGATGGAGTCGTCGATGATGGAAGTAGTGGCCACTGTCCAACTGATGCTGCATTCTCTCAGCACTGTGAGGTGATAACACACAGGAGCAAATGTATGCAGCTGCCAAGCTGCTACTTCCTGTACTGAGCTACAGCAGGGGACTGTAATAAAGTGTTTGGAATTGCGAGCTGTTTCATTAGCGCCACACAGCACCTCCAACCGACCCATCTCCACCACTTCTCTTACACAGCTTATACATTCTTTGCTCAGGTCCTCCTCCTCCGGAATTTCTGTCATTGCCACCAATGTTCCTGCCCCTTTCCTGCAGACGCACGATGCTTTGGTTCACTAAACAACGTGCTATAGCTAATGTATCTCAGTCGTGTTGGCTCGTTTTCCAAGATATTATATCGTTGCTTATTGGCATGATCCGTTTTTCTGTCACGCCAGCAGGTGGCGCTTTGGTCGTCTTTGATTTCCTCTGATGTGCCCACACTGTACGCGTAGTAAGGCACTACAGTGCTCAAACGAACCTTCAGATTGAACACTGCTTTCCGTGATTTGTAGCCCAAAAAATGAAACACAAAAATGCTTATAGGTAGACAGCCTTAGCAGTTAAAGAGCTGTAACACACAAGGAAACGTTGCTGATGCAGCCACATTGTTGAGCAGCCAGCTGACGGCCAGTAGCGACAGATCAGCCCAGCTAGGTCGACCTGGAATATGTTTTGTCTTTTTTCTCGCAATAGAGGCAAAAGCCCATTATTCAGGTTCATTTTACTATAATTACAATTTTTTTCCATCGTTTTACTTACTGTATGCGATGTTGTTTCTAAGCTCACTTGCATGCAGTAGATATTGGAGCACTCGGAAATTACAGTGACTCATCTATTTTCATGCAATCAATTTTGCATCAAGAATTTGTTTAATAATGATTTACGAACATCAGAGAAAAGCACCACATCAAACAATGTCCTTGTATGACACGAGGCATTTCGTTTATTTGAAAATTTAATGCTACCTTATGGAGGAAAGAATTTAACAAGCAATAAAAGAATCTTTAACTATAGACTGTCTTGGACATATGCAGTTGATAGAATGCATAGTTAGCGCTCTGGGAAATAAATGGTTTACTTTTCGTCGCCCATTGGATGTTCGGGAAGGCCTTGCAATTGTTATAATAAAAGCATGCTGTGGCTTACGTGCCAGAAAGAGCTGCCTATAAATTTGGAGACATATTGTACCATGACTTACAAGCTGTCGACAGTTACCGCGAATTTTGTTTCAGGATGCAAGCAAGGTCTGTCTCCTTCGGCAAGTGCACAAACACTGAAAGCAACCGCATACTTCTCCACGAGACACCTGCTCACCACTAGCGGCGCAGAGCCAGCTGGCTGCTGTGCAGTCCGACGTGTTCTAGTGCCCGACCAGCGCTCCAGCTGCAATGTACCGTCATTCTTTTATTGGTTGTCACAGCCTGTGTCAAAAAGGGGCTGCCGAGTGCCTTACACTATTACACTACCGACGTGGCCCCATTCAACGGTCTCTGCGCCTGTCAGTATGTCTTTTCCCTCCCCCTTCTCCCCAAATTGCTAACATGAACAAGACCTCTACATAAGCAACAACGATGAGGCTGCATTGCGGCAGAAACCTTTAATATTCAACACATTTCTTAGACAATGAACGCTGTCGGGCATGAGTGTCTCCTTGATAAAATTACACAATCCATTTGTGTTTATAGTGCTACAAAATGAGTTATGTATGCAAGAACTCAGTGGTTGCTAACGAATAACACCAATAGACTTTTAATCTGGTGACCCTGAAAATGTTTACGGAATGCTTCTGGATGTCAAAGTATCCAAAGTGCTTTAGGATTGACCCTGACTAAGACTGCTGTTAGAATATAGAATAGTCTTTCCATCCGACATCTGTGTAAGTAGTTACGTAAAGCTTTGGAATTCAAATATTTCGGAAGAGACAGTGGTTTCTAGTGCATAAAAGAGTTCGCATTGCACCACAATAGGAACTTTTGTACAGTGAAAGGGTTATAAGACAAATGAAAGACTATTGTCGCCTTTCTACACCAACTGAAATTATTTCGGCAGTATCTTACCGACGATTTAAAAACAAGCACTGTAGTTCACATTTATTGCTTGCCATGACCAAGGGAGGCTTACAACAACCTACAGAGACTTGATAGCCAAAGAAATGTCAAATAAAATGGGTCACGAGTTGCGAATAATATGATGGCATAAAAAGATTTTATTTGGAATGTGACTTTGAAGTGAAATGAAAGGCCAGCCGGGATCGCCGAGCGGTTCTAGGCGCTACAGTCTGGAACCGCGCGATGTCAAAGAAAATGGGTCACGAGTTGCGAATGATATGATGGCATAAAAAGATTTTATTTGGAATGTGACTTTGAAGTGAAATTAATGGCCGGCCGGGATGGCCGAGCGGTCCTAGGCGCTACAGTCTGGAACCACGCGACCGCTATGGTCGCACGTTCGAATCCTGCCTCGGGCATGGATGTGCGTGATTTCCTTATGTTAGTTACGTTTAAGTAGTTCTAAGTTCTAGGGGAATAATGACCTTAGAAGTTAGTCCCATGGTGCTCAGAACCATTTGAACCATTATTTTGAAATTAAAGTGGAATCACATTGAATTATTTGCCAAAAGCAGCGGAATTGATTATTTCTCGAGTTTTGCTCTTTTTGCTGAAGAAGACTGTGACTTGGAAGACATGTATCGTTGTCATAATTACAGTACATGTGAAGAGAGTATTTCCTTTAGCATCACAAATCACAAAGGATGAATCTCTGAAAAATAAAACAAAGTTTCTGATGAGATGTTTGAAACAAAAAGTTGTTCTGAATATTAATTTTAAAAAAATACTATTGTTTAATAAATTACAAGGAATGAGAGCACGAGATTTCAAACTTATTTATTATTCTTAACACGTTTTATTCACAGATGAACATGTAAGTGAATAATGCTTCAAACATTATATCTTACTCACAAACAACGAATAGTAATTCATATGCTCCTCTGTTATTTGTCATTCGCATACATTTCGCCCAAATTTAGTGTTACGTGAAGCGCATCTCACATGCGCACACTGCAAATTCGCTGCCAATGTGGGAGTGCAGGCGCATGAAATCTGCGTGGCTGCGCGCAATCCTCACACTGCTGGCACAGCAGGCCGGGGACTACATCAGCCAACGCATCTGAGATTAGCGCCGATAAACTTCGGGAACTTCCGACAACGCTCGCGAAGCGTATTTGTATACTCACTCGCACATTAAAGGCGTGTGCAGGTAACATGGGTGGACCACGTGCTTGCAGGGCTCTATCGCTTTGCCCTCCCTTATCATCATAGGGTGCTTACTTTCTTCCCTCCTGCCAAGGGGGAAGCAGCTGCCTGCGAGCCTCCGTCGGCCCAGGTCGCTGAAGTGGGCTGCGTCTGCTTCACATCTTTAATGGTATGATGTGTATCTGAAGATAATAAGGTATTGTTTCTCGGTCATCAGTGTAATCACTAGACCCCACCGGCCCACTACCGTACCACTCACCCCATTGAGTGCCGCCAGCACTCTTCAGTGATGTCAAGGGTGTCAGGAGAGCTCACAACGCCACAGTGAACCGCAGTGTGCCATCTGAACTGCACCTACTGTGGGGTGACAATCATTGGGTCATCCGTTAAGGGTCGTGGTAATGTAGAGTGATAACGTAGAGTTAATTTTCTGAGGCCAGAATAACTGGTAAATGTGTCCCAGTTTAAAGATAACTTTAAGCATGAATGTCTAGAGCAGGGCTGGGCACATAAGCTGTCAGTGATGTTGCCCATAGTCACTGTGGGCATCTGTATTGTAGTGAGGACACAATTGGTGCACAGCTCCCATTCTCTTATTCGCGAACAGAACTGAATATTGTCGATATTGGATGACGGACAGCTCACGTTCAAATGTATAGTCACTCTCATATACTTTACATTGTCGTAATTGCTGTAGTACAACAGTGCAATGAGCAATTACGACACAGTATTACGTCTGCATAAGTAGCTGATCAATCATTACACGAGTTTTGTGTGTTGCAGTCAACAAACTTATCCTTAAAGACCACTGTTGTGTTACACAAAAATGCTATCGAATGGAAAAGTAATAATAAGAAGTTTATAACAATTCTTGAAAAAATCAAATGAATTTACGTTAATACGCATGCTTTTATATGCCATCTCTTCATATAAGGTTTTACATCTCAGTTATTAGATAGAGTTGTTTTCCCAGGTTTGTCTGTGAGTGAAATTTAGTTATGTATTGTTTTCCCTGGATGTAAGCTCGTACATCACGTTCCACTTTCTTATGAGCATAAATGTATCGCTCCATTTTCGTTACAAAATCTGACAAGAGGTACACACATTCAGATGACACCAGTAGACAACAGAAGATCGATTAACCATCTGCAGTTCGATATAGGCACTATACAGCGACAAAGAAAGAAATAAGGAATAATTTTTCCAGTGTTAAATGTCGTAACGAGTACTGCAGCTGTTACCATCTACCTAATAGCCGGTATTGGCATGGCATGGCGTGGATAACACTAACGGCCGGCCGCGGCGGCCGTGCGGTTCTGGCGCTGCAGTCCGGAACCGCGGGACTGCTACGGTCGCAGGTTCGAATCCTGCCTCGGGCATGGGTGTGTGTGATGTCCTTAGGTTAGTTAGGTTTAAGTAGTTCTAAGTTCTAGGGGACTTATGACCTAAGATGTTGAGTCCCATAGTGCTCAGAGCCATTTGAACCATTTAACACTAACGATGGAGCGTGGCATGGAAGCATTGTGGCCCTGGTAGGTTGCTAGACGGTTGGCACCACACCTGCACACACAAGTCACCTAATTCCCGTAAATCCCGGGGAGAGGGTGATGATATCAGATGCTGTGTTCATTCACATCCCAGGTGTTATCGATCAGGTTCATTTCTGGTGAGTTGGAGGGCCAGCACATCAATGTGAATCCGGCACTGTGTTCCTCGAACCACTCCATCACAAACCTTACCTTGTGATAAGGCGTATTATCTTGCTGAAAAATGCGACTGCCATTGGGAACCATGATCATCATCAAGGGGTTATGTGGTCTGGAACCAGTGAACAAGCCGCACGGGGTAGCCACGTGGTCTGAGACGCCTTGCCACAGATCACGGGGCTCCACAGAGTAAGTTAGTTTCAGTCAGATTAAGTAGTGTGAAGCTTAGGGACCGATGAGCTCAGCAGTTTGGCCCCACAGGAACTTAACCAACACTACCACAACCACCACCACCACCACCCGTGTATGATACTCCTTGGCTGTCATGGTGCCTTGCACAAGTTCTATTGAGCGTATGGATGCCCAATTGAACGTTCCTCAGAGCGTAATGGAGCCACTGCCATCTTGTCTCTGACCCACAGAACAGGTATCAAGGAGCTGATCCACTGGAAGACGACGGATTCGATCCTTGCCATTGGCAGGGTGAAGAAGATATTGGGATTCGTCAGACCATGCGATGCTCTGCTACTGCGCCAACGTCCAGTGCCAATGGTCACGTTTCCATATCAGCCTTAGTTGCCAATGTCATGTGCTAACATTGGCATACACATGGATCACTGGCTGGCGGAAGCTCGTCGCTAGGAGTGTTAGGTGTACTGTGTTTTCAGACACAATTGTACTCTGCCTAGCTTTAAGTCAGATGTTAGTTCCGCCTTAGTTAATTGTCTTGTTTTACCAGTCTGCCTATTCCAGGACGTTCAACATCTCTAATGAGGAATGGCTGCCCAGACGTCGTGGATTTGGGCGGCCACTCCACGATGTCTGGACGTGGTTTCACCTTGGTTTCGCCACTTGTTAAGGACACTCACCATAGCGCTCCTTGAATACCACACACGTCATACAGTTACCGAAATGATCTTACTGAGCCTCTGGGCCATCACAATCTGTCATCAGTCAAACTCATCTCGTGCACTGTCCCCATTCTACAACCAGACGGCATGCTCACAGAAACTACATGCACTGTGAATTTGTCTGACTTACACTCACTCCTCACCACGTGACGCTGCTATCACATGTACAGGTTCATATCGATAGTAGGTCTGTGGTCATAATGTTCTGGACCCGTAATCACATACCCACCGTTCGTCACCCACTGTATATCAACAACCTGCCTCCAACTTCCTCCAACCAAAGAGCCAATTAAAATACGACCATAGCGCCGCCTGGTGGCGTGACAGGGAAACGGATCATGCCCGTAAGCAACGATATAACATCTTGGAAAACGAGCCAACACGACTGAGATACATTAGCTGTTGCATGTTGTTTAGTGAACCAAAGCATCGTGCGTCTGCAGAAAAGGGGCAGGAGCATTGGTGGCGATGACAGAAATTCCGGAGGAGGAGGACTTGGGCAAAGAATGTATAAGCTATGTAAGAGAACTGGTCGGTTGGAGGTGCTGTGTGGCGTCAATGAAACAGCTTGCAATTCCAAATACCTTATTACAGTCCCCTGCTGTAGCTCAGTACAGGAAGTAGCAGCTTGGCAGCTGCATATATCTGCTCCTGTGTGTTATCACCTCACAGTTCTGAGAGAATGCAGCATCAGTTGTACAATGGCCTGTGACGCCGATACTTCCATCAACGACGACTCCAGCTCCGGTCAACCTCCGCTAGCTGCGGTCGCATGTATTTTGCTGAATATCAGGGGCGAAAGACTATTTCCCTGCCTTACACCATTTCTACTCTAACACTTCGTTCTTTGTCTCTGCCCTCTTGGTTCTCTTACGTATTGTATATTACCTGTATTTCCCTGCAGCTTACTCTGTTTTTCTCAGAAACTCGAATACCTTTCACCATTCGACATAGTCGAACGCTTTTTGCATGTCGAAAAATGATATGAACACATCTTGATTTTTCTTCAGTCTTGCTTCCATTAACAACCGCAGCGTCAGAACTGCCCCTCTGGTGCTTTTACATTTCCTAAGCCGAACTAATAATCATCTGACAACTCCTCAATATTCTACTCGATTCTTCTGTTTATTATTTTGGCAGTAACTTGGATATGTGAGCTGTTAAACTGATTGCACGGTATTTCTCATACTTTTCGTTTCTTGCTGTGGTCGTTGCCAATTCTGCATGAGCCCAGAATTTTTTGTACTGTACTTATTAATAAATCGAATTACATTTGTTTTAGAATTTACCCCAACTCAGCCCGTGGCGCTTACCATTACCATAATTTGCGGTACTATAGAAACCAATCGGAAACCTTTTTGATGAGTTAGAACGTCGACTTCCCTCCAGAGCTCAACGCCAGACATCAGTACATTCTCTGGTTTCGACTGTTGAGAAAGAATCGACTACCATACCTACACAGACAATCAAACGCCTCACAGAAAGTGCCCCCAGCAGAGTTTCAAACTGTCATAAAGGATTTTTGTGCACACATCCCATATTAGGTGTCCCCATACTTTTCAACAGACAACGTATTTGTAATAATATTAGTAGTTGTTACAGCTGTTTATTCATCATCATATCATTTGTACCATATATTAGATCTTAGAGGTTAACAAGAAAATATACTAAAGGGTTGACTTAGTCATGTTTACAGCAGCACATCAACTTACTTATCTTGTTCAGCAGGCACTTAAACGTTATGTGCAATGAACTTTTGAACACAGATGCGCAGAAACAAATTTGGGGATGACGTCGAAACTGACCTTAATAGCGTCTCGCATGGTCTGTAATATTGGAAATATCCATTTGCCAACATAATGGGTGGCACATCTGGATCCTCACTGTATTCATTTTCAGTACTGCACTGTAATCCGAAGTTGCTGTATGTTGAACATGCTATCCATGGACAGTATGTCTATAGATGTGTGATCCTGTCGACAGAATCATGTCTTGTGTAATAGGTATTATGTACAATGTGTGCAGGATAAGTAATAAGTGGGTAAATCTTCCATCACGCAGATCCGTTGCTTCATGCTGATAATCTTTTCTGCTAGTGTACAATGGTGCAAACACCGGACGTCATTCATTTAATCATTTAACTCTCTTCCAGTCAAGGGATAAACCAGTGGACAATTCATTATGTGGGAAACTCAGGCAGACCTTTGTTCATTGGTGGAAACTTACGAGTGGGTTATTCGTTGACATGCAATGCTTTACAGATAATTTTAGCACGTTGATACTCTGCTTGTGGTAATAGCTACAGCCGTTAGATGAGGCTGGCGCAACTGATAATAAATCTCTTTTGATTCAAAGCGACTGATAAATCTGGAGAGGTGCAGATAACTCGTGAGGCAGTTGCTGGCACACAACGCGAACGACAGTGCTGCCCGGCTGTCCCGAGAGATGAGTCCGGCCCTCACCTTGTGGCTGCTGGCTGCAGCCTGCAGCGTGGTACGCACAGTAGCGGGCGACGACCGCATTCTGGGCGGTGAGCCGGCGGACATCTCACAGTTCCCCTGGCAGGTCTCTGTGGAGTATGTGGAGGCGCACCGCTGCGGCGCCTCCATCGTCAGCGCCAACTGGGTGATGACGGCCGCGTGGTGCATCTGGGGCACCGAACCAATGTATTACGTGCTGCGGGTCGGTACATCTATACGCGAGAGTGGCGGCGCCACATACACGGTGTCCGATTTGTTCTGGCACGAAGATTTCGATTATGTTTTGACAGATAGAGACATTGGTTTCTTCGAGATCTCTGGCTCCATCTCGTTTGACGACAACGTTCAGGTATTCTGTACAGAAATATTTCATTGAGAAAAATCTTACAAAATCAAACTATGGTCGCACAATGAATTTCCACTCTTTTGTGAAGTGTGAGCTGGTTTGAATCTTCCTGGTAAATTACAACTGTTTGGTGGACCTGATATCGAACTTGGAACTTTTGCCTTTTAAGGGACAAATACTCAACCGACACGTTTGTAATATTTATATTATATGTAGGATCTCCTTCCTCTCTTTCACCCCTTCCATTTCTCTGCAGAACTACATGCATTAGCCTGGGTACAGTGCCAGTGTTGATTAGAATACACTCTGGAATTGTTTAAAGGTCGTCAACACTCCTTTTTACATAGTTGAAAATGGGTGACCCACCACAAATACTCTTAAGAATATCTCCATTTTTCCCGGACTTCTACATCTCGGAGTGCCTAGCGTCATGTTTGGTATGTCTTCTCCATTACCTGGTTCGTCCATCATCTTGGTGGTCGTCCCTACTACCTTTTACCTTCGACTTTGCCATTGATGGTCATTTTTTCCAAGTTATCCTCCTGTCGTAGAGTTATATGACCAAATAACTGCAGGATTCACTGGAAACACCCTGTGTTCTTGAAGGATTGATTTGATTGGTCCGTCTGTCTAACCATGATATTCTCAGCAACCTCTTCCAAGTCCATATGTCAAAAGATCAAGTCTTTTTGGTCCCCTTTTGTTATTGTCTATGTTTCAGCGCAATAAAGGAAAATTGGAAATATTGGAGATTTGTGCACTGTTAATTTTGTTGTATGGTTAGGACTCCATCTTTCAAAACACTTTCAGTTTCGGTGCAGCATCCCTATCCAGAACAATCCTGCATTTTATTCACTGTGTTGGCCACCCTCTTTCTGAATCACTGAGCCCAAATAGACAAAGTGATCCCCTTCTCATATTCTGATAGTACGTCAGCGGCTGATATTGGTTCACCTCTGTCAGTTATCATGATCTTTGTCTTTTTCTTACTAATTGACAGTCTAAGTTATTCATTTTCTGTCTTAACCCTACCCAGTAGTTCCTTTATTTACAGTTTTGATTCTGTGCACAGTACAGTGTCATCACCAAAACTTAAATTACGGATTCTTCGTCCTGCAATTTTGATCCCACCAGCCCAGCCAGGAAGACTCTTTCTCGTAACATATTCTCCATAGTTGTTAAACAGAACCGATGATAGAATGCACTCATGTCTGGCTCCTTTACATGGTTCAAAAGGTCTTGAAGTACTTTTTCCTAGTCTGATTATTGCCTTCCCATCAGAGTAAAGATTTGTGATAAAAGTAATAAGATGTTCGTGAACGCCCATTTCTGCTAGTACGCTCCACAGTTCTTTCCACTGAACACAGTCGAAGGCCTTGCTATAGTCATAGAAACGAAGACTAACGGGGTATTGAATTGGCTAAATTTTTCAACTAGAGGGCTGACATTAAGAATCTGCTCTCGTGTTCGTTTATTATGCCTTGTACCTTTGGAAGGTAGTGGGAGCAAAGTACTTGGAGTGGATCGTTATTAACAAAATGGCATAGAAACCAGGCGGCAGTTATAAGAGCCGAAGAAGGCATACTTTGCTATTAGGAAGTTTGAAATTAAAATTATGCCGCCTTTCTAATACCATTTCTGTTGTTTCATTTCATTAGAAATTACATGTTGCTTCTTTATGAGAAGAATTGTGGTAAATCATATACAATTCGTCGTGGAACTAAAGGTCTCCAACTTAGACATTAAAATGAACTACTGCGAATGAACTCCTTGGCAAGTGAACTGTCATTTTCTTTTCCAAAATTTATTAAATGAAAATATTATTTCCGTTAGGATAGAAAGAAGTGAAATGCAGATTTGAAAACTAAACTAATCGTACTGAGAAGACTTGAATTAAATGAATTTCTTTCTCATTGACCTAAAAATTACTCTTCAATATAATTTTAAAAGAAGGCATTACTTTCAGTAGCATAAAAAATAAAAACACATACAAATACTAAAAACCAAGTTTAAGGTTAAAGGTTTCGCTGTGTTTGAATGTTCCAGTTAGCAAACTGGTAAATTTTCATTGGTAGATTTTTTGATTTGTTCATCCTCCTGATGCTTTGTTATCATATTTAGCCAGTAAACTGCTTTAATTTTTTCCCTTTTCCGTTAAAATGTGCTGCACCATCTGTCCCTTTAGCAAGGTCACTGCTCGTCTTTTTGTGTAAGAATAGAATGCTTCATCTGGACCAACTCGTCTATGCAGTGTAACTGTGCTGTGAGACGTATATAAAACGTAAGTTTCTGTCTGTAGAGGAACCATATTACCTTTACATTGCCACACGTTTATCTACACGATATGATCAAAAGTATCCGGACATCCCTATCCAACGCAGATTTGACCACTATATGACACAACATGCAGGTGCACTATTTCATTGGATGTCACCTGAGTAACAAATCCATTTAGGATATTTCAACCCTTCTGATGCCGCCCAGGCCGAATGCTGGCGATATGAATATGAAGTGGCAGCGTGGAGGAACAACGACAGATAAGTGAGACCAGGCAGACCTCATGTAATGAAGGACAGGAACCGTCGAGCATTTCGGGGAGTGGCTGTAAAAACCCTCATGAAGGAAGCAAGATTAGGGCATAACGTCCCGTAGACATCCAGGTCATCAGAGGCGGAGCACAGGCCCGCGGTGGTGAAGAAACCATTTCGAAGCAGCCATACCGGCAATGGACTGGAGAGGTTTAGGGAAATCACCGAAACCCTAAATCTGGATGGCAGGACGCGGATATGAACCTGCGAGTACGGTGTGCTAACAATTGCGCCACCTCCATCGGTAAAAATCGCATGAGACTTGAGACAGGAATCTCTCGTGAGTTTAAAATTGCTACCAGTGGTAAAAGTAAAACAGAGTTTCTCGGGGTGTTTGTATCAGACTGCAGAAGTAGTGGGTCAAATCACCACTTCCCGACCTTGTGCAATAGCGCTATATCTCTCTTTCCTTACGCTTGTCTCGCCCGCCCCGTCCCGACCTTTATCAAAACTTCACCTCCGTTTTCTTCGTAATTGCCAAATGTTTATGTGCAGTGGGTGTGGAGGACTGAGTCTGATGAGACACGATTACCCGTACAAAGGAAGTTTAAATAATAATAATGATAATAATAATAACTTTAAATTTGCTTTCTGCAGTTTATGTGACAAACTCTTATGTTTTCATCTCTTTTTTTGGGAGTGATTATCACATCCACAAGAAAACCTAAATCGGGCAAGGTAGAAGAATGTTTTTAGCCATTCGCCAAGTGTACAAGTTCGCTGGGTCGACAACATATTCCTGTCATGTGACGCACATGCCGTCACTAGTGTCGTATAGAATATATCAGACGTGTTTTCCTGTGGAGGAATCGGTTGACTTATGACCTTGCGATCAAATGTTTTCGGTTTCCATTGGAGAGGCACGTCCTTTCGTCTACTAATCGCACGGTTTTGCGGTGCGGTCGCAAAACACTCAGACACTAAACTTATTACAGTGAACAGAGACGTCAATGAACGAACGGACAGATCATAACTTTGCGAAAATAAAGAAAGTAAACTTTTCACTCGAG
Source organism: Schistocerca cancellata (assembly GCF_023864275.1). NCBI lineage: Eukaryota > Metazoa > Arthropoda > Insecta > Orthoptera > Acrididae > Schistocerca > Schistocerca cancellata. The sequence goes on from NC_064628.1 coordinate 197,248,709, forward strand.
GGAAAACTTGAGCCAAGGACCTCTCGTTCCGCAGGTGCTCAGGCTAACCACGGGACAACGGCGCTCCTGAGCTCACACTGTCCTTGATGTTGCCTATCTGCGGCATGGACTACTCAGTTTGTATATTTTGCTTAATTTTTTCATAGTTCCACACAACTTCTTCCTGTTTTCTCGATTGATCTGTGTTCAGTTTTTCACGGCCTATCCACTGTGCCAACTTATAACTAAATCTGAGGGGAGTGCGATGGGGAGGTTCCCTTGTGAGCAGCTTAGGAAATTCTTCCTTCGACAAATTCTGGTAGAATTAGAGCAGACCTTTAGTATTATAAAATAAAACCTTTCGGTATTCATCGGTTTGCAACCGGATTAGTTCGAAATGTAAGTCGAAAGGTGCACTTTCAATTGCCGGGCTTTACCAACACTTCAAACATTGGCTGCAAGTTAGTAATTTCCTGAAACAAGGACAAAACTAAATGGTAATAAATGAGAGTAGCGTATAAAGTTGCTTTGAAGTACTAAAATGTGATATGTTTCAATAAAAAAGTACTGTTTACTGTTGTTTTTAATTTAATGTTATGCTTGTACATTTAACAAAATCGACTTTATTTTCCTCTTAGTGGTATACCGGTGCATTAACTGGAGTCGGCTACCAAACTCATTTTTAAGGGATTGTAGCAATTTGACAAATTTTTCAAAGCGTGCTACTTCCCACGCATATGCTGTAAAATAAAACCAAAGTACTGTTTTGAATAAAACACTTTTAAAAATCCGGATACCTAACTAAGTAAAGAGTTGCTTACATCTATAGAAAAGTTGTTTTTTCAGGAGCTGAAGTTTACTGCTAAAAATCCTAAATCGACTGCCCATTCAGGGTCATGCATGAGTGGCTCTAGTTTCCCTTGTCCTCTAAAAATTGAGCCACGGCGTGGCGCAGTCGAAAAAATGCGGGAAATTATTTACCTCTTGCTCAGCCACCGTCCATGAGCATGGCACGACATATCTGGATACTCCTCTTCAAATGAAATAAAAAAATTCTTTGAAATGACGATGAATGAGTCCATGAGAACGAATACATTTCACGATGCGCACCACAAAATTCATTACATCTTGAACTCCGATAACTTTTGCACAAACAGCCTCTTCGTGGGCAAAATAATAAGTGGAAGATAAATTCAGTGTGTTAAGGTTTCTCCGCAGTAGGCCAATAATCCTTTTAAATTTACCATGCATTGCTGGCACCTCGTCTGTTGTTACAAAAAGGAGCTTTCTTCAAGTGAGTCCTATTCTTTCAGTTGTCATTTCGATCGCTTCTCACATATCCACTCCTGTAGCAGTGTCATTTATCGACATCATATCCATGAGCTCTTCCGTTACATTTAGGTCGTCATTCACGCCACGGAAAAAACGGCTAACTGATCCATGGACTCATCAAGCCCGCCTGGACGTTTTCAAATTTGGCTGACAGTTGTTCATGAAATTCCCGGCAATGTCGCTGCTTCGCCATATTTTATCGTTCTAGAAAACGCGTATTCTGCTGCATGTGGGAGATATTGTGGGACTTATTGTCTCTACTACATCCAACAAAATATTGTTTATTAATGGCCCTTCACAAAGCGGCATCCGTGCTCTTGCTAAACATAAAGCAACTTTACAACTAGTTCTGAATCCTTTCAAGGCACCCTTCATCTTCGTCGCACTAAATCAGAGAGAAAAGGATGGGTTTGGGAATAATACAAGCGAAAACGAAAACGAATACATAATTGAGAGTAATGTAAACAAACTTCAATTCGTTTCGCAGATCCTTTGATCAAAGTAAATATGATAAAGTGCTGATACGAGCCTCATTTGTGGATATAGAATTGTCTGGCGCTAGAGTTTGCACATTAATTTTTTTTTCTCTGGCTTCCCATATGATTTCAGCATACTCTTCTGATTACAATTTGCTGTAGTGTCTTCAAATAGATGATTTTCTTACACATATAATTCCTGTACTGCAGATTTGATATTTGGCGCTATAGTCACAACTAACAAAAAAGAAAGAATTTCCCATTCCGGTTTAAATGGACTTTCGGAAATCTTTGCTTCCTTGGAGCAGATTGTTCCATTATTCGAGTAACTGTCTTGCGCTTATCTATTTCACTGATGAATATGCCTTCTGTCAACGTTCTCGGCAGTGCACCACGGCGGCTTCACCGCGCAAGCCGAGATGAGGCAAATGAAGCCCAGTTCGACCGAAGCACTGTGCAAACACACTTTGCACTTCGCCTTGCAAGCGGGCGATTTGTCGAATGTGAAAGGTCCTGAACTAGAACAATGGGTCGAAAAGGACGGAGTAGAATGATTGAGCCGCTCCTCATAAGCCACACATTTCTACAGTGAATGCTGAGCGATGCTTGAGATGGTTTGAAGAGCGGTCCCACAAAACATCGGTTACCTGAAATAAAGGGATTTGGACTGATGAATCACGTTGTAGCCTGTGTGGGCTGGGATTGCGAATACGTGGAGAACGATACCTGCCATCATCCAAGTGCCAACGGTGAAGTACAGAGGAGGTGACCTGACACTATGGGGGTATTTTCGTGGTTAGGATTGTGACCCATAATTGCGCTTAAGGAATTGGTAAATGCGAAAGGAGGTGAACAAATTTTACTACAGTGCGTACTGCATACAGCAGAACATTTCGAGGGCGATGAGTGATTTTGCCAGCAAGACAACGCATAATGCAATATTTCTGATTCATTTGTTTGTGGACATTAACATTTCTGAAATGGTTTGGCCGACCCAGAGTACCGAGCTGATCCCAAAGAAATATCTTTGGAAAGAGGTGGAAGGTTGACTTCGCTCCAGACCCCAGCATCCTATATCACTACCTTCTGCGGTTTCGGTTTTTGAGGAAGAAAGGGCTACCACTCCTACGCAAATTTTCTGGCACCTCATTGAAAGTGTTCTCTGCAGAGTTCAAGTCTTCATAAATGTGCATGGTGGACACTGATAGGTGTTCACATACTTTTAACCAGATATTACACGTTTGTCCAAGTGCAGTAGGTTGCACCTGTTGTAGTTTGGTGTGTCTGACAGATGAACTGTTTGGTTTTTTGCGTTGGTCGGGATTTTCCTATTTGCAGCCAAGTACCTCGTTGACCTCACATTGGTTCATAAGTGTGAGTCCCGAATATTTTCCGAGACTTTGTTCCAGCTTTATTTCATAGACTTTTGCTTTGTTCTATTCTTCCCTTCGTTTTCTCCCATGTTGTTGCTGACTGCTTCGATTTTGTATAGATCTTTGTCTGGAATTGTTCTTTCGATGAAGCTGTACTCTTAGAGAAAATGTTTTAGGTGACGTCTGCTGAGAATTTGACTAAGGGGTGCTGGTATTTACTGAGCTATGTATCTTGGTAATTGCTGTACGTGAGCGACTCTGTTTACTTCGGATTTCATATAGCTACTGACCAAACGTATGCTCATGTTCAGAAAAAACAGAACACAGTGAACCATGGGAGGTAGGACGTTCATATTCACAAGACGTTGCAGTAGTATGTTCTCCAGAAATGATTAGCATTTTAACTACGTCGGCCCGCGATTTCGAGGTAAACGTCGACATCACGGCGCAACACCACCTACCGGGTAAAATGTACCTATGGATCTCGTTGTCGCTTTAAACCGAAGATAATACATCTGTGTAATCTGAGCAGACGTGCGGCATTTCTCACAGACGTATATGCCTTTCGTAAGGTCAAATCAATGAGCATGAAAGAGGGCGCGTTATTGGCATGAGAGGACGTAATGCTTCCATCCGGCAAAATGTTACTCGGCAAAATGTTTCGGCAGTGCAACGGGCATATGCAGAATAGTTCACAGAAGGCCGTAGAACACGAGGAAATGGTTCAGGTTGCACCGCCCAGACCACCCCCGAAAAGATCGACACCTCAACCTAATGTCATTGCAGGACAGATCTGCGTCGCCCCCGGGTAAAAAATGATTCAAATGGCTCTAAGTACTATGGGACTTAACATCTGAGGTCATCAGTCCCCTAGATGTAGAACTACTTATCATAAATAACCTAAGGACATCACACACATCCATGCCCGAGGCAGGATTCGAACCTGCGACCGTAGCAGCGACGCAGTTCCGAACTGAAGCGCCTAGAAGCGCTCAGCCACAGCGGCGTCCTCGGCTATGGTGCAACAATGAAACAGTGTGTACACTATCAGGAGGGACAGTCCGTCCCTTTATTACGGCATCGGTTGCGTCCACATCTCCGCTTACCTTTGATGAACGTGTAGAAACACGCTAGACGGCAGTGGTGTGTGAACGAAGTCGCTGGCGACAGGAATGGCACCATAATTTTTTCGGACGAATCCAGGTTCTCTTTTTTTGAAAATGATGACCGCATTTTGGTTCTCCGCAGACGGGGGGGGGGGGGGGGGAGGAGCATCACAGTAACTGCATTCACACTAGACGAACAGCACCAACTCAATGCCTTATGGTGTAGCGCGCTACTGCGTACAATCACAAATCGGAGTTGGTGCGTGTCCAGGCCACTGTCACCAGTGTGACCTAAGTGAATGACATACTACGACCTGTAGCATACATTTTCTGCACAACACCCCAAATGCCATTCTTCAGTAAGACAATGCATGAGCACATGTTTCAGCTCGAACACGTGTCATCTTGGTGGCACAGGATGTCAGCCTTCTGCCCTGGGAAAGCCAGATCACCGGACTTGCCGCCAATCGAAAATGTATCGGATATGGTGAAACGAAGAGTGCAGGACTGTGACCCAATGCCAACCACCACAGATGAACTTTGGAAATGAAAGCAGCATGGATGGATATCGTACAGGACGAAATTCGCGCCTTATACGCATTGGTGCTTCCACGCATGGAACAAATTATCAAGGCACATGGCGAACACGACATATTCTGAAGCGAGGTTACTGAAATGTTAATAAGTTCTGGAGAACTCACTAACGTACAAGTCCTATGAATACGAACATCCTCTATCTAGTCGTTCAAGATATTCCGTTTTTTTGTTTTTTTCTAACAGGTGTGTAATTTTTGTACTGCTTTCGGATTTTTCAAACTGTTTTGTTGTATGCTGACTGTAGTTTAGCCAATTATTTGTTCTTCCGCTCAAAATTCTACAGATCCAGCAATGTTCATAAGTCCCGTCTTATTTCGGTTTAATTTGTTTCATATTCTGGCTTCATAATTCCTTATGATTTAACGCGCTTCTTCCCTCTCATTTTCTTCCATCCCCAGGAATCGGACGTAGGTGGTCCGTGTATGCTTGGCATATGATCTTCTGATCACACATTTGTAATCCATGAAGTTGTTGCCTCAGGGTAAAGAGAAAAGCATCAACAGCTATTTCATATAGTGCCAAGGAGACGGGGTAATCTTGTCGTACCGAATTATTAATTTGTAGTAGTCTACGTACTTGTCCGTTTACCCTGTGTCCGGATATGCCAATTTTGGGAGGTTCTTTGTTGTGTCAGTTACTTTTTGGGAAGTTCAATGCTTTCACAGTCTAGAAAAGACGTAAATGGTTGACTGTATCAAAGGCTTTTTCGATGTCAAGCGATATGATTGCGTATTGCAAATAGCGAGCCTCTACTTTTGTTCTGATGCCTCTGTAATCAGTTAAAGTTTGGTGTATCAGCCGATCTTTCTCCACACATGCCTGGTATGTTCCAGTTATAGTGCTGACAACTGAACTGAATGACAGTGTAATCCGCATGAAAATTTTGTAGTCACTGTTGAGCAGTGTTATAGTTCGAAGACTCTCGACTGTCTTTCCTCCTCGGTTTTTGGCAATTAGGACCACACCACTGTCCCATCAACAATTATCTCGCGATGCATATGTAAGCAACAGGTCCGTATAAACATTTTTAGCTCTTTTCAGTAGCACCAACTACTTTCACGGTTAGCTCTGTTGCGAAGTCTTCTTCTTCCTCTGGATTTTTTTTCGTTGTCATATAATAACTCTCTGTGTCTTTTCGTCCGTTGCTATGCTGGTTGCTAGTTCTGTAATGTGACTAAGGGTTTCTTCTCTTTTTTCAGCTTGTTTGTTCAGTAGCATCGTGCTTGTACACTGTGTTGACAAAGTCATGGGACACCTGATAATATCACGTCGGGCCTCCTTTTGGCCGGCATACTGCAACAACTCGACATGACGTAGACTCAATAAGCCGTCGGAAGTCCCGTGCAGAAACAATGATCCACATTGCCTCCCTAGCTGTCCATAATTGCGAAAGTGTTGGCGGTGCAGAATTTTGTTGCCGAACTAAACTCTAGAGTATGACTAATAAATGTTCGATGGGATTCATGTTGGCTACATAATTCGCTCAAATTGTAAAGAATTTTTTCAAACCAATTGCCAACAACGATGGACCGGTGACATGATGTCAATGAATGTCTGCAGATGTTTTCCAACAAGCAGAACACAATCAGTCAATGTTCGGTTCAGCTGGACCAGAGCACCCAGTCCACTCCATGTAAACACAGCCCACATTATGAAGCCACCACCAGCTTGCTAAATTCAATGTTGAAAATTTGGGGCCGCGCGGGATTTGCCGTCATGGACTGTGCGGCTGGTCCAGGCAGAGGTTCGAGTCCTCCCTCGGGCATGGGTGTGTGTGTTTGTCCTTAGGATAATTTAACCCTGCGGCAGGCGCGCTTAAGATTGTTGCGTGAGCGGCCGCGTGCGGTACACAGTGCCGCGTACATTTAAATACATAATAAGCAGTTTCTTTAATATTTAGGTGGAATTAATTATTTATTGTGTATAACATCATTCTTAACATCAACTTTTAATATGATCTGTATACATACACTCCTGGAAATGGAAAACAGAACACATTGACACCGGTGTGTCAGACCCACCATACTTGCTCCGGACACTGCGAGAGGGCTGTACAAGCAATGATCACACGCACGGCACAGCGGACACACCAGGAACCGCGGTGTTGGCCGTCGAATGGCGCTAGCTGCGCAGCATTTGTGCACCGCCGCCGTCAGTGTCAGCCAGTTTGCCGTGGCATACGGAGCTCCATCGCAGTCTTTAACACTGGTAGCATGCCGCGACAGCGTGGACGTGAACCGTATGTGCAGTTGACGGACTTTGAGCGAGGGCGTATAGTGGGCATGCGGGAGGCCGGGTGGACGTACCGCCGAATTGCTCAACACGTGGGGCGTGAGGTCTCCACAGTACATCGATGTTGTCGCCAGTGGTCGGCGGAAGGTGCACGTGCCCGTCGACCTGGGACCGGACCGCAGCGACGCACGGATGCACGCCAAGACCGTAGGATCCTACGCAGTGCCGTAGGGGACCGCACCGCCACTTCCCAGCAAATTAGGGACACTGTTGCTCCTGGGGTATCGGCGAGGACCATTCGCAACCGTCTCCATGAAGCTGGGCTACGGTCCCGCACACCGTTAGGCCGTCTTCCGCTCACGCCCCAACATCGTGCAGCCCGCCTCCAGTGGTGTCGCGACAGGCGTGAATGGAGGGACGAATGGAGACGTGTCGTCTTCAGCGATGAGAGTCGCTTCTGCCTTGGTGCCAATGATGGTCGTATGCGTGTTTGGCGCCGTGCAGGTGAGCGCCACAATCAGGACTGCATACGACCGAGGCACACAGGGCCAACAACCGGCATCATGGTGTGGGGAGCGATCTCCTACACTGGCCGTACACCACTGGTGATCGTCGAGGGGACACTGAATAGTGCACGGTACATCCAAACCGTCATCGAACCCATCGTTCTACCATTCCTAGACCGGCAAGGGAACTTGCTGTTCCAACAGGACAATGCACGTCCGCACGTATCCCGTGCCACCCAACGTGCTCTAGAAGGTGTAAGTCAACTACCCTGGCCAGCAAGATCTCCGGATCTGTCCCCCATTGAGCATGTTTGGGACTGGATGAAGCGTCGTCTCACGCGGTCTGCACGTCCAGCACGAACGCTGGTCCAACTGAGGCGCCAGGTGGAGATAGCATGGCAAGCCGTTCCACAGGACTACATCCAGCATCTCTACGATCGTCTCCATGGGAGAATAGCAGCCTGCATTGCTGCGAAAGGTGGATACACACTGTACTAGTGCCGACATTGTGCATGCTCTGTTGCCTGTGTCTATGTGCCTGTGGTTCTGTCAGTGTGATCATGTGATGTATCTGACCCCAGGAATGTGTCAATAAAGTTTCCCCTTCCTGGGACAATGAATTCACGGTGTTCTTATTTCAATTTCCAGGAGTGTATATCCGAGGTGCATGGGAAAATTAAAATTGTTACAGAATATCTGACATACAGTTCCAGGATATTTCCTAAGCGCTACTTTGATAACAAATTCTAATTAAATTATAACCACAGATATGATTCGATAGTTTACCATTGTCAAAGCAAGTTTTACAAAAACGTGTAATATGTATAAAAACTTTGTAGTAATTATAAAGAATAAGGCAGTCAGTAAATACATATCAAGAATCACACACTTTCTTCCTCCGGAGAAGCTCTGCAATCATTACATGTGACAACATTGTGGCAATGTTGCTTGATTAGCGGGAATTGATTGATGAGGTGACAGTTATCCTTGAATATCTCGTGGTAGAGTAGGGAGCTGCGCCCTTTCTTTCAAATGGCAGTCCATCAGAGCCAAGGCCAGGTTTCTGTTTGCAACGGCATAACCAATTATCTCAGGTTCAAACAATTTGAGAAAATTTTCAATTTCAGCTTTACCAATGCGTTTCGGGCCAGGTAGGACTTTGATTATATTCTTACGTTTTGGTTTCCCTGGTAGTGCTAACGGATTATTTATCCACAAAGTTTCCTGGTCCTTACCAATATAAAAATGGCTGTCATCATGTGGCATTCCTTTCACTTCATTCCCATCAACGCATGACTGCTCAGATTCGCTGGAATGATCTGCAGTTTCTATTATTTCTGCTTCCTCATTGCTGTCAGAGAAATCTGCATACTTTTCTTCGACAGATGACTGCAGAAGAAGAGGCTCAATTTCTTCTGGTATTAGTCCTTTCCTTTGTGCGGACGTGGGAGGCAATAAAATAATTCTAATACCAAAGCAATGTTAATAACTAAATCATCATTCACTCAGAGAGTTGTAAAACAAAGCTTCTAATACTCAAAACATTCGACAATGGTATGGCTACACGTACTTACATTACCGGGCGCGTGCGGTACGCAGTGCCGTCTCGGTGCAGTCGTCCGCTTCACAGGTGAGTCACAGCTGTTATGGTGGGTATAATGACGGCGCAGCAATGCAGTTTGGCGCGTGACTAAACAATGGAAGCTTATCTAGCACCACTGTTGTGTGCTCGGCGAGCTGATGTAATTATTGAAAGAAAACAAAATTGGCGGCACTTTATGCCGCCACGCGCCCGCCGCAGGCTTAAGTTAAGTAATGTGTAAGCTTAGGGATTTATGACCTTAGCAGTAAAGTCCCATAAGATTTCACACACATTTGAACACATTTTTTTTGAAAATTTGGGTCCATGGCTTCGAAGGGTCTGCACCAAACTCGAATCCCACCATCAGCCCTTACCAACTGAAATCAGGACTCACCCGATCACACCGCGGTTTTCCTGTCTTTTAGGACCCAACCTATGCTGTCAAGAGCCCAGGAGAGGCGCTGCAGGCGCCGTCTTGCTGTTAGCAAACGCACTCTCGTCGGTCGTCTGCTGCCATAGCCCATCAACTTCAAATTTCGCCGCACTGTATACGTTCGACGCATGTTCTACATTGATTTTTGCTGTTCCTTCACGCAGTGTTGCTTGTCTGTTCGCACTGACAACTCTACGCAAACGCCGCTGCTCTCCGTCGTTAAGTGAAGGCCGTCGGCCACAGATTGTCCGTCGTGAGAGGTCATGCTCAAATTTGGTACTCTCGGCACACTCTTGACACTATGGATCTCAGAATATTGAATTTCCTAGCGACTTCCGAAAAGAAATGTACCATCCGTCTAGCTTCAATTGCCATTCGATATTCAGAGTCTGTTAAATCCCGTTGTGCGGTCGTAATCACGTCGCAAACCTTTCCACATGAATCCCTTGTGTACAAACGACAGCTCCGCCTATGCACTGGCCTTTTATACATCGTGTACACGATTATACCGCCATTTGTACACTATGTGATCAAAAGTATCGGGACACCCCAAAAACATACGTTTTTCATATTAGGTGCACGGTACTGTCACCTACTGCCAGGTACTTCACATCAGCCATCTCAGTAGTCATTAGAGATCATGAGAGGGCAGAATGGGGCGCTCCGCAGAACTCACGGACTTCGAACGTGGTCACGTGATTGGGTGTCAATTGTGTCATATGTCTGCACGTGAGATTTTCACACACCTAAACATCCCTAAGTCCACTGTTTCCGATTTGACAATTAAGTAGAAACGTGAAGGCTCACGTAGAGCGCAAAAGCCTACGCGCTGACCTCGTCTGTTGACTGACAGAGACCGCCGACTGTTGAAGAGAGTCGTAATGTGTAATACGCAGACATCTATCTAGACTATCACACAGGAATTCTAAACTGCACCAGGATCCACTGCAAGTACTATGACAGTTAGGTGGGAGGTGAGAAAACTTGGATTTCATGGTCGAGTGGCTGCTCATAAGCCACACATCACACTGGTAAATGCCAAACGAAGCATCTATTTGTGTAAGGAGCGGAAACATTGGACGATTGAACAATGGAAAAAGGTTGTGTGGAGTGACGAATCACGGTACACAATGTGGCGATCCAATGGCAGAGTGTGCGTACGGCGAATGCCCGGTGAACGTCATCTGCCAACGTGCGTAGTGCCAACAGTAAAATTCGGAGGCGGTAGTGTTATGGTGTGGTCGTGTTTCTCATGGAGGTGGCTTGCGCCCCTTGTTTTGCGTGGTACTATCGCAGCACAGGGCTACACTGATGTTTTAAGCACCTTCTGGCTTCCCACTGGTTGAAGAGCAATTCGGGAATTGCGATTGCATCTTTCAACACGATCGAACACCTGTTCATAATACAAGGCCTGTGGCGGAGTGGTTATACGACAATAAAATCCCTGTAACGGACTAGCCTGGACAGAGTCCTGACGTAATTCCTATAGAACACCTTTGGGATGTTTTGCAACGCCGACTTCGTTCCAGGCCTCACTGACCGACAACGATACTTCTCCTCAATTCAGAACACCGTGAAGAACGGGCTGCCATTCCCCAAGAAACCTTCCAGCACCTGATTCAACGTATGCCTGCGAGAGTGGAAACTGTCATCAAGGCTAGGGGTGTGCCAGTACTATATTCAATTCCATCAGTACCGATGGAGGGCGTCACGAATCTGTAAGTTATTTTCAGCCAGATGTCCTGATACTTTTGATCACATAGTGTATATGTGCACATCGCTACCAAATGACTTTGTGGCTAGGGTGCAATTATCATATCTGGAAGTAGTTTCAGGTTTCTTTTTTTATTTTCTTGTATAACGTGATACATTAATGCCGTTTCGCAAGAGTAAACAAATGAAATCGTATGGCATTGTTGGCCGGGATTCCTCATGGTTTAAATTATAGCTGGTTTTGCAAACTTCATCCACCAGTTAATACTGTAGCTGAATTGTACGCTGGGAACTTTCTTTCTTTTTCTACCCACATATTATGAAAGGCAGCACAGCGTCTTGTGTCTTCCAGATGAGCTAAGTTTAATTTTCACAATCCTCTTGCTCTGTAGGTTCCTTCTTTCTCTAAGTTTATACTACATACGAACGCCACGTTATCTGAGATTATGGTTGGCCATAGCTATGACTGCAAAACGTGTTCCCTTAACCTGTACGTTGCATACATTCTGTCAGTACGGCTAGTCATCGTATTTAAGCTCTAACTTATGAAATGGATGTAACACTCTGGTGTTGTTCTTCAGTACCATGTATGTGTTACAACTTGATGACTGATTTTTGGTACCGGTTACACTGCAAAAATCATCTAAATTATTATTTGTTTGGGATGGATTGTAAAAATGGGAGTATCTAATCGTTAAAAAACGCTCCTCTGTTAGTCTTTCCTGTAACTGAAGGGCAAAGAAATTAATTAATCTTATATTACAGACCATGCCGGCTGTACCTCTGCTATTCGGCATTTCTCTATGTTTGTTACTATGACCCCTTCCCTAGTCATAATCCCTGTTCCAAGTTCGTTGTCATTTCTACGATATACTGTGGTCCATTAGCCCTTAATTCGATTCAAATAAGAAAGTTACTTCTTACAACATTATGATGTCCGTATCAGCTTATAAGGCACCAGTCCTTGAAATCTAAGAACCTATAAAGCCGCTTTACTTTCGATTTTCGTTAAATCGTTGGTTTTATCCAAAAACGTATCTGAACTCATTGCTTGGTATTCATAACCCTAATAATACATTAATTTTTAAAAATAGATTATTCATTTGTTACTCATATCATCTACACTATTTATTTAATGTTCACCTCTCACAGCGGACTGCCCTGTTATTACCATCACTGTTTCCACAGCCTGTGGCTCTGGCCACTGAGGAGCTCGAGGCCGGCACCACCGTCACGGTGAGCGGCTGGGGTAGCCTTCAACCTGGGGTGGACTACCCGGAGCAGCTGCACGCCGTCAACACGACCATCATCGACCGTTCTTCCTGCAACGACACCTACGAAGGAATAGTCACAGAGAACATGATTTGCGCTGGTGAGCCAGAAGGCGGCAAAGACGCTTGCAATGGTGACAAAGGTGGTCCCCTGGTTGCGAACTCCACGCAATACGGAATCGTCTCTTGGGGCTATGGCTGTTTTTACCCACCATACCCAGGAGTGTACACCAACATCGTTTCCCTGCGCTCTTGGATTAACGAAACAATTGGTGTCTAAATGTCTGCTTCTCACATTCAAAAAGTTGCCTTCTGTGACCGTACACACATTGAGGCATACAAACGCGTACACGGCCATGAATTGTTTTAGACATGTACCTTCAGCAAAGTCCAGGAGATTTTTTATTTGATTTATGAAATTATTTTGCGCCTGAGCCCTCATTATCAAATAAAAGAAACGCTGTCTTTTCCCAAAGATCAGTCTCAGTAGAATACGCAGGTGTTGGGGTAGGTTCTCTAAATAACAAAACGAAGAACTATAACAGGATGTCAATGCACTGACAACACACTAATGTGAAATGAATTTTAATTCCAGCTTTCTTTTTATCTTCAAAAAATAAATGAGAGTTAGCAGTTTTTGATGACTAGAAATTAGTATAACATCTACAATTAAGGAAAGACGAGGGAGTCATTTAATCCTATATATATATATATATATATATATATATATATATATATATATATATATATATATACCTGAAATAGTGACTCACTCAATTTCATTTTCATGAAGTCACTTTTGCAAGAGCAATCCGCGTTCAGGAAGGGCGTACCTTGACACAAAAGAAACCAAAGAACCCTCTTTTATGAGATCAATACGTTTAAACGCAGAAAATTCAAAAACAAATCTATTTATTAGGTGCTGATGAAATGAACATTGCGAAAAACCAGAAAGGAACGTTTTAGCCAAAAATATAAGAACGCAGTGAGATATCCAATGTTACACAATATAGATTACATGTGCCGAATTTAAACAAATTCATAGATGTCAATAAATTATGTCAGACGTGAAACTTAACAAAATTCTTCTCGCAAGGTAGAATTTACTAAAATACTATAGCGTGTTAGGTATGCTTTTCCTGCCGTAGGCATTCTTGTGATTTTAGTTTTATGCGGTAGAAAAACATTCAGTTAAAGGATATACCTTATTGCCAGCAAGAAAAGAAAACACACAGCTTTAAAATTCGAAAGAAGGTGTTAGATCTTTCGCTCTATTTTTACAGCATAAAATGATTCTGTAAGAGATTATTACTTTACTCGTTATAGTTTGATTTTATTCTCATATAATATTTAGCTGCAGGTTTAGGAATCGTAGTCAGAAAAGAGCGCGCTTGGTGACGTAAAACCGTGTTATTTTTAGCTATCCATGCAAAGAAATAGTTTGCATGGTAATAATAACTACACTAAATACATAGACTGCAACTTCCACTTACAAATATCGAAATGGAAAAAACAATAGAGCACTGATGGCGTGCAATTTTTGCATCATCGAACTGACCGATTTCAACTCATTTATAGGCTCAGAATCGAACAAAACTAACTTCGTTATTATAGAAATGTAGGGTTTCGTACTGTATTACTCAATTAAAGAGGAGGTAGTCCAAATAACATTTTTATAGAACAAAAAGTTACAGGAATGATACAACCTTACATTTCCGAGGCTCGAAGAAGAAGAAGCAAGGACTGACAGTTCTAGTGTTTTAACAAGAACCAATCGTAAAATTCTGTTTCACAGGTATTTAGTATACAAAGATGAACTTGATTTTCTGCTTAAAATAAAATTTTTTTTACAAGCGTTACTGTTTCGACTCATGTATCATAAAAAGTATGTATCAAAGAGTAATTTCAAAAGCAAGGTAGTTCATCTTCCTGTGAATTGTCATCTCCTTCCAAAATGAAAAACGTATGGCAGCAAGTAATATACAGATGTTCAGCTATGTCATCGGAAGCCCACCTGGAAATAGCATTAAAAATACTAGCAAAAAATTTTAACAAAAGTCTACAAAATGAAGGCAGCAAGACCATGGAAATAACGTGGGAAAAGAACGCATAATGCAAACTGGTTAAGGGTTAAGCGATGTTTTTAGTAATATCTGACATTGTAGAGTAACGAGAAACAGTAATCTGTATAACGTGTTGTAATTTTTAATATTGTTCAGCGCAATAAAACATAAAATTGCAACTTTATGTTTCCAAGTTTCTGTTGGCTAACAATCATCCTCACATCATGCTTACTAAAGAATCATACTAAAGAATTAGTATATAAGTACAATTTTGGCCACAAAACCATGGTTATTAAGTGTTATTGATATAATGCTTAGTAAAGAAACAGTTGGCTATAACATCATCGTTACTAAGTGTAGCTCAGATCTAAAGTTGCATGTCCTGCAGGCATTAGATTGCAACTTCTCACGCATGATGAGTTATTCTCAGATCGCTGTGTTTGTCACATCTGAGTAGTAATCGTTTCTGAGACTGATATTAGAGTCCTCTATGTTTTCATATTCTTATGCAATAAGTAATTTAAAACATAGGCATTCCTTAATACAGTTTTGTTAAGTTACTATTATACCACTATCAATGGGATTAAGTTTCTCTTGCTCTTACACCGTTCACCCTAACTGGTGCTAAGAGAATTTATAGAATCTAAACTCTCTTAGTAATGAAAGTAATCTTAACTATCATGCTCACAAGCAAGAGGCAGGTCCTAACTTGTGCCACTAGAGAGTCATGTAATTATATTTCATTACACGAAAAGAAACACCAGGTAAGAGTACAGTGCACTACACATCATATTACTTGCGCAATCGAACTGAAGGCATTAAAGAACTTTGCACATTACCCCCTAGGGAGCTCACGGTTCTTTCTTTTGTGAGTTCGTGCATGGTGCACACGGGGCTCCAAATTATTGCAGCCAATGCTTCCTTCGCTTGATGCATTTCCTTCAAGCCACTTTCTCTACCTCTCCTCACTCCTTCCACATTGTCCCCTCCTTTCCCTCTCTTGGCCTTCTGACTTATGTAGACCTGGCTATCCACCTGGTTTACTGTATTGGTTGCAATTTTGATCCTTTCGTCCGTTCTTTCATCCTTTTTTGTCTTTTAGACCCCGACTTGAAGTTTGACCTCCATTTCAAAATTTCCTTTTTTTAGTGTGAGCCATTTGGGGAAACTCTCCCTCTCTAGCATCTATGGTGCAGATTCCTCCCCCCCCCCCTTCCTCTTCCTCTCCCTTCCTCACTGTAGCTCCCTTCCACCCTGCTAGGTCACCAGCACGTGTAGCCAGTCCATGTGAGGATATGTTATGAACCCATATGGCTGAGCCCTCTGACAACATGTCGATCACACTACTGATACCTAAGCTGCCCCATCAGAACTCCCGGCAATGGCTGCCATGCCAGATGGTCCTTGCTGTGGCTGGGTGACGCCCATGAGGAGAGCCCCTGGTTGGACAGGGTTGTATCAGGACAGATGCTTGGTCTATGAAGTGCATCAAGCTGCAAAAATCTGGCAGTTCTCAATTGGCCATCTCTTCGAATGGTGAAGGATCATTAATGCTGCTTCGTATGACCAGCAGCCGTCCGTTCCCTGGCTACACCATGGGAGGAGGGTAGGCTCGCCTTCTTGGGATGAAACATTTTTCCGATTTCCTCATCTGTACTAGGACAGACGGGGACACATCCACTGCCAAAAAGCCATTGCTTTTGTGGAGAATATCGAGGACAAGTTTGGTGGAGTCTCTTAGTAAGATGTGGTCGGGCTCCTTGTAGGTAAAAGCTTCTTCTGCCACCCAGTCAGCTGCTCTTTGTGGCTGTGATCGTCTTCGCAGTGTCCTAGTGTCTATTACGCCTCACCAATCTCTGAATTTGCTCCAGGGAGTGATTTTTCATATGGACCTCATCCTGCAAACAGATAAGGAACTCTGGGCTAATCTGGAGTGGCGTGGTGTTCATTTTGTTCGACGTATGCAGAAGGGTCACAAATACAACTGCACCGATACTGGCATCTTCAATCTGGCTTTCGAGGAGGATACCCTCTCGTAGAAGGTCAAGGTTATGTGCCACAGATGCGACGTGAAGCCATACATCCCTCCACCTATCTGATGCTTTTGGTGCTTGCCTTGGGCATATGTCTTCCCACTGTACGGCGGACCCTCTGTGTGGTGGTTGTGGCCACCCACTCTATGAGGGAAGCCCCTGTGTTCCGCAACCTGTGCATGTCAGTTGTGCTGATCGCCACGCCCCTGGCTCGCTGCATTGTCTGGCTTACAAGAGAGAAAAAAAGATCCAAGAATACAACTCCCTGGATTGCCTGTCTTATGCCAAAAGTAAGAGAGATTCCATCCAGTTTCACTATCTTCAACTGTTGTCTCTGTTACTTCATTTTCTCCCCCTACCTCTGCCTCACCCAAGCCCCATCCTCCTCTACCCTCCCCCTCGCCTGCAGTTTCCACGACCTCCCATCCAGGAGATGCTACCCCTCCCCAGTTGAAGAAACGTCCCTCTTCTTTGGCATCTGCTGTCGATTGGGCTCTCTCCTTGGACCCCTCTCCCTGGCCAGGAGACTCTTACCACCAATCTGCCACGAGACACACCATCTGTGTGCCTCGAGGTCACCTAACCTCTTTTGGTTTCAGGTCTTGCAGAAGCCTGTACTCCCCCTGTGCCCTCCTCCACTTCAGAAAGAGAAGAAGAAGAAAAAACATAAATCCCAAGACAAGACCACCCCGGTGCCCCTGGAGGTGCCATCTCCCACCTCACATCTTATTTGTGGATGTCACTCCATCCTTGTCCGTGAAGGGCTACTGACTGAGTGACATGATCTCTCCTCGGCTTCTTTTATGTCTAACCTGGAGTCTCGCTACATAATCATCCAGTGGAATTGCAACAGATTCTATCCTGACCTACCGGAAATGCACCCTCTTGTCTCCTCCTATTCTGCATTCTGTCTTGTTCTTCAAGAAACGCTTTTCCATGACGACACTCTCCAACATTTTGTGGTTATAGGGTGTTTTATTGGAACCATGCTGGTCACAGGCCATCATCTGGTGGGGTCTGCACTTTGATTCGCTCCACTGTCCTTAGCGACTGGATCCCCCTACGTACCAACTTGAAAGCAATAGTGGTTCGAGTGCAAACAACTCAGGCAATCACCATTTGCAATGTCTACCTCCCTCCAGGTAGGCCACTTCCTTATGTTGCACTGTCTACCTTAATCCAGCAACTCCCAGCCCCATTTCTCCTCCATGGGGACTTCAATACCCACCATCCACTATGAGGGAGTGTTACTTCAATGTGTAGGGGTATCCTAGTTGACCAACTTACTACGGAAATCGATATGTGTCTTCTCGATGATGGTTCTGCTACCCACTTCAGTGCCAATAATGGCACCTTCTCTCCTCCCCTACCCTAGTGGCTTCCCTACATTGGTCATCCCATGATGTCCTTAGCGACAATGACCACTTTCCAGTGTCTGTATTATTTTCTTGCTGCCTCCAGGCAGACAGGCTCCCGTGTTGGCCTTTCTGCAGGGCCAATTGGCCTTTATATACATTTGCTGTACACTTTGAGAACTCCCTCTCGAATTCCATTGATGTAGTCATGCAAGGCGTCTCTGCTACTATTCTTCATGCTGATGGCACTGCTGTCTCCCTATCCACAGGTCCCCCTCGTCGTCGACCGGTACCATGGTGGAGCAAGGATGTTGCAGTCGCTGTCCAGGACCACCAACAGACGCTGTAGCGATTTAAGCGACACCCTTCCAGACCAACTTCCTCTCGTTTAAGCTTCTCCGTACTAAGGCTCGTTATCGTCTTAAGAGGAGTAAAAAGGAATGCTGGGAGTGCTATGTTTCCTCCCTGGGGACGTATGCCTCTTCCCTGCAGATTTGGTCCAAGCTCTGTAACCTTCTGGGCCTCCAGTGACAGTTAAATGTCCTTGTTCTGTGCATAGATCCATTGGTCCTCACAGTACACCTCGTGACTACCTTTGCGACAGCATCAGCATCCACTTCCTATCCTACTGCCTTTCTCTGACAGAAAAAAAGAGTTGAACAGATCCCCCTTTGTTCCATCCCGCACCACACTGAGCCCTATAATGAACCCTTCGCTGAATGGGAATTGTTGCAGGCTCTTATCTCTTCACAAGACACGGCCCCAGCCCAGGATTCCATACACAACCAGATGATCCAACACTTGGGTATTCCCAAGAGGCAACATCTCCTAAGGGTCTTCAACTGCATTTGACTTACAGTTGCTTTTCGATCACAATGGCGAGACAGTACAGTTATCCCCGTCCTTAAGCCCAGGAAGAACCCAACGTCTCTAGACAGCTACCAATTAGCCTGATGAATGTACTTTCTAAACTGCTCAAAAGAACGGTCAGCTTCCGATTATGTTGGGTACTCGAATCTGGGGGCCTTTTGTCCCCATATCAGTGTGGCTTCTGGGCAGGACGATCTCCAATGACCTTTTACTATGACTGGAATCAGCCATATGACAGGCTTTTACTCACTGCCGGCACCTTGTTGCAGTCTTCTTTGACCTACATAAGGCATACGACATGGCCTGGTGTCATCACATTTTAGTTACCCTCCATGACTGGAGTTCCTGTGGTCCCCTTCCAAATTTTATCCGCAAGTTTTTATCTGTGTTAGAGTTGGCACTTCACTCAGTGCCCCTCAGATTCAGGAGAAAGTATCCTGTGCGAAGTGTCACACTCTTCTTCACTGCCATCAATGGGCTTGTGACCACTGTTGGGCCTCTGGTTACCCTGGCGTTGCATCTGATGCAGCTCCCACTTGGTAGCATCTGATGAGCACCAGCTCCAATGCACCTTCCAGAAGGCCTCTGCGTGGGCCACCTCCCATGGCTTCCAGCTACCTCTCTCCAAAATGCAGGTTATGCATTATTGTCACATCCCGATCCAGAACTGTATTTAGGCAGCCAGCTTCTCTTGGGCCGTATCTTTGATAACAAGCTGACATGACTGCTCTACAATCGCCACCTAAAGACTACATGTATGCAGAAGCTTAATGGTCTCTGCCTCCTGACCCACACATTATGGGGTGCAGACCATTCCACTCTTCTCCAGCTTTACTATGCTATGGTCTTGTCCAGACTAGGTTATGGTAGTCAGGTTTATCTGTTCACCATTTTGGGGTGTGCCTGACTATTAGTGTCTTTCACACCAGTCCTGTTGATAGTCTCCTCACAGAAGTGGAGATCCCTCTCTACACATGTGATGGAGCCAATCGCCATTCGTCGATTCCCTGACCATCCCATGTACCCTGTGCTCTTTGCCGATGAGGCATATCTCCCTCCGAACAACCACCCATGGGTGAGGTTACTGGCTGGCAGGCATCTCACATCCCTCTGTTTGGATTTCCATCTCCACTCACTGGAATGCACCCCGTGTCTTTCCTACCATATCTCCCCCCCCCCCCCTTCGGATGGAGCCTAAACCACGGATTAAGACTGATCTATTCCTGGGTCCTAAGACCTCTGTCGCTCCTATGATTTTCCAGTGTCTTGTATGTGCCATCCTTGCAGAGGTCCAGAGTTCCAGGGTGCCATCATCTTGTACACTGTTGGTTGTAAGACAATCAATAAGGTGGGATATGCTTTCACGTCTCCTACAGGCTTAGGACACCTTTTATTGCTCGGATCACGTAGTGTGTTCACGGGAGAGCTTCTAACCATTCACAGGGCCCTCCTTTTTGTTTCTCAGGCCTCCCTCCACAGTGTTTTAATTTTTTTGTTCAGACTTAATGAGCAGTCTGCAAGCTATCGACCGATGCTACTCTGACACCATTTTGTCTCTGCTTCCGTGACCTTCTCTCTGGACTTGGCCATGTCGCCTGTTCTGTTGTCTTTCTCTGGGTCCCAAGTCATGTGGGCATCCTAGGATATGAACTGGTTGACCCTTTAGCTAGAGAAGCAGATACTTACCCCCCATTTCCTTTCATAATTCCAGCTATGGATATGCAGATCTACGTCAAACCCCTCATTGCCCAAAAGTGGAATGACATTTGGTGCGCTACTCCTCACAGTAATAAACCCCACATGGTCAATGAGTCTACTGCAATTTGACGCTCTACCTTCCACTCCTCTCGGAAGGAGTCCACTGTTTTGTGCCATCTATGCATTGGTCATACCAGGCTGACCCATTGTTTCCTCCTACATAACGACCACTCCCACAACGTGGTTTTGGAGCCAGGCTGATGATATCCCACATATTAGTGGAATGTCTCCTTTTTGCAGCCCCATCGTGCTAAGTACCGTCTTCCCGATTCCTTAAATTTAATATTAACAGACGATTTATGGATGGTAAACCTGGACCTCGGTTTCCTCTGTGAAAGTGGTTTTTATTTCGAGGTACAAGATTCTACTTTAGTCTTGGAGCAGGGGCAGTTTGGCTGTGGCTGGGACCTCTTTTACAGTCCTCTTGGTCTGTGACGCCATGACAGCTCCTTTCTTCCAGTTTTTAGATTTTAACTCGCCTTTTATGCCTTTTATTTTACTGTGTGTGTTTAATGTTTATTATTTTATAATTTGACTCCTCTGACTGGTTCCATCCACTTTTAGCAGAACCTCTTTCTTCTGTAACTAACTTCGGAATCGCGGGACTGATGACCTCGCCGTTTCGTCCCACAACCCCTCTTAATTAATCAATGTATCTATCAATCAACTTTGCACTTTTTTGGTCATCGTTCTTCTGACTGGTTTGGTGCGGTCCACCACGAATTCCTCTCCTGTGCTAACCTTTTCGTCCTCAATTATTTGCTGGAGGTATTCCCATTTCTGTCTTCCTCTACAGTTTTTGCCCTCTACAACTCCCTCTAGTGCGATGGAGGTCATTCCATCATCTCTGAACAGATGTCCTATCATCCTATCCGTCCTCCTTATCAGTGTTTTCCACATGTTCCTTTCCTTTCCGATTCTGCACAGAACCTCCTCTTTCCTTACCTTATCAGTCGACCTAATTTTCAACATTCGTCTATAGCACTACATCTCAAATGCTTCGATTCTCTTTTTTTCCCGTTTTCCGACAGTCCATGTTTCACTACCATACAATGCTGTACTCCAGAAGCACATTCTCAGAAATTTCTTCCTCAAAATAAGGTCGATACTTGATATTAGTAGACTTCCTTTGGCCAGGAACGCCCTTTTTGCCATTCCTAGTTTGCTTTTGATGTCCTCCTTACTCCGTCCGAATTGATTATTTCACTGCCTAAGTAGCAAAATTCCTTAACTTCATCTACCTCGTGACCATCAATCCTGATGTTAAATTTCTCGCTGTTCTCATTTATACTACTTCTCATTACCTTCGTCTTTCTTCGATTTACTCTCAATCCATACTCTGTACTCATTAGACTGTTCATTCCGTTCAGCCGATCATGTAATTCTTCTTCACTTTCACTCAAGGTAGCAATATCATCAGCGAATCGTATCATTGACATCCTTTCACCTTGAATTTTAATTCCACTCCTGACCCTTTCTTTTAATTCCATCATTGTTTCCTCGATGTAGGGTCGAAAGGCTACGTGATGTATATTGCTGGTATTACAGGTCGAGGTTTAGCTATGTTGGATAACTTTTTTTATTCTGTTTTAATCAATACGTATCGAATCTGAGTAAGCGAGAATTTAGAGGCCAGAATGAGGAACGAGCAAACAGAATTTGAAACGCATTAGATAGCATTTTATTAACGTAAAGAATCAGTGAGTGGGGATAATAAGCAGCAAGGAATCCTACGTAGCAGCGTAATATAGCTTCTATGGATGGCAAACTTTCAAAGCAGAGATATAACCTTCGCAGTGCTAACTCTAAATGGTTATTTTACAGTTCTTTTTGTTCTTATATGTCAGTATAGTTGCGAAGCATTGATTTATGTAGTACATGACTGTCATTGAGATTTCATCCGTGCAGTAACAATACTGGTGTATCACAAATTACATGTTTCATTATCTCTGCTGCTTCTTAGCTATTCGTGAGTCTGGCAGCTGTTTCTTAACTTAGGATAACACTAATTACATCCCTTCCCATTCGGTCGCGATTCCACAAAAACGTGGGCAAAACATGCAAATGGCTTTCAGCATCATGAAACATTTTCTTACAGTGCAGTTCACAAAGTCTAACTGTTGTTGACATTTTGTCAAAGAATGATTCTGGCGACTAATATTTATATTTTACAATTTTAGAACAGCCATTTCATATTCTTCAAATATTTCCGGTTCGTTGTCGCGACATGATAACGATAATTTATCATACACAAAGTTGCAGTTTTGCTTTACTTAACGTTTACAACATATTCTTCACCGAAGAGTCAATCAGTATATTGCTCCCTCCTACGTATATCTCGCGAAGAGACCATGAGGATAAAATCAGAGAGATTAGAGCCCACACAGAGGCATACCGACAATCCTTCTTTCCACGAACAATACGAGACTGGAATAGAAGGGAGAACCGATAGAGGTACTGAAGGTACCCTCCGCCACACACCGTCAGGTGGCTTGCGGAGTATGGATGTAGATGTAGATAGATGTAGATATTGAGCTCGAAATAATCCTAAAATGTGATTAGTTACGATGATGTGCAGAAATGTGTTTCGATACTTAGAGAGCATAAAATATAAATATACGAGTATTACATCAACGTGTATAGTGCATCTTTTTCATTATCAATGTGTTCTGATACATAATTTATTACAAAAGATTAAGAAAAACAGCAAAAGCATCTTCTTCATTCTTGTAAATTAGTAGCAGAGGTGGTCAGATGAAGCACGAGATGCGGATTTCATTCAAATGGTTTCTCGTGTAATGAAGAAGGTGAACAAGACACATCTTGGCTCTCCATTCCATATCAGCTGGTGAAGTACGTGAAACAGTCAAAAACAACAATATTGACTACCATCAGACGTATAATGGAATGGCGACATGGAAAATTTGTGTGAGACCGGGGCTCGAATACAGATTTTCTGCTTATCACATGGTTAACGACATATGGAAGTTTGGGTCCGGCCGTGAGACGGGCTCGGATAGCCAAATGATAAGGTACCACTCGCGATACGCGGGAAATCCGAGTCCCAGGCCGTCGCTAATTTTCATAATTCATTCTATTCACAGCTGATGGCAATCAATATTTGCAATTGCAATTTCATGTCAATAATACTTACATTCTTCATGTGGAAAAAAGATGCTACTTCGTTACATAACAAGAGCAAGCAGAGCCATTTCCTTTGCTCTCCCTGCCGAAGCTAAATTAAGCTCTGGAATCGGGTGTATTAAGGAATGGTGGTCCCTTAGAATGTTAGTTTAGTGACTCTCTTGTTTATTGTGTTTTCTCTCTTTTTATTCATACATTTTCGCTAGCTAGATACCACCACAAGAACTCTTCAGCGTCCTTGCAGTTTAGATTGGCACTTCTGCCATTGCATGTAACTCTGTCTGGAGTCAATTGATTCGCTGCACTCCAGCAGCACTACAGTCGGACCGTTAGCGTCATAGTTAATTCTGACGCGAGCCAGTCCTCAGTTTAGATATAACTGCATAGCATAAAAAAACAATGCAGTGGTTTACGTTCATATCTGGGACTGATTCCACACGCAAGATAACATATGAAGCGTCTACGTATTCTTAGCGGCTTGACGACGCAGCAAAAATGTAAGTTTGAATTAATTCACAATTTTTTTAAGTCTCAGTTGGAAGATTTTTAATTATATGACATGTTTCGATCGCTCTGAACCATCTTCACGTCTAAGTAGTTGTGTGAGCATCTCGTCTCGTATGCTCACATCCTCATATCAGAGTACTCTGATATGAGGTTCTGAACACACAATACTGGTTGCTGACGCAACTACTTAGATCTGAAGACGATCCAGGGCGATCGGAACACCTCATATAATTAAAAATGTACAACTGAGGCTGAAAAATAAATAATTATTTTAACTAACAATACGGGTTCTGATTCTCTCAAGATGAATGTGTTGGCTATGATGAAAAATGTAAATCTTCATGCTTCACCATTGAGCACCCCAGTTGTCCCTTACACTCACTTTGTTAAAAATACACAGCTCTTACCTTCAAGATTTTACGTTTTAAAGTCTTGTTTATCCACAAATGTGTTAAGAATACTTCGTTCTTTATGATTTATATCATTAAACTGCTATGTATTTTCCAAAGAACACCATCCTAACAACTAGAACGGTTTACTGTTAACTAATATTTAACTGCTTTAGAGAAGAATATATTTATTCAAAATATGTACACTTTCTTTAGTACTTCTTGCCCTTTTTGTACTTCAGGTAATGTAACGTTGTCTGAAGTCTCGGTTTCTTCCCATTTTCCAGACATGGAAAGTCCAGAGCGTGCTTTGTATTGTTTACATACCCTTGTAGAGGGAACTCCATGTTCAGATCACTTATTTATTAACAGTGACCTACGTAAAGTACGAAACAAGTTCCAGAAACAATCTCCATCTTTGTCCGTTGGTCTATGCCATTATTCATTTTACAGTGCTTTATAACTTCCTATTCAAATAAACTTGTGAGGTTTTCAAGAACAATTTATCTACGTTTTGATAGATACTATTACTTTCTATATAGGCATCATTACTTCGTATGGTAATCGATTAATACGTACAAACACTGATGCAAGTAGGAAAAAAAATCAAGAAAATTATTGTAATACATACATCAATGCTGTACAACTAAGGAACAAACTCGCTTGTGAATAAAGAACCTTACCTATTTATATAAGAACTACATCTAGAGCTATCTATTTGTAATAATAGAAAAAAGTTGTCACTTCCTGTGAATCTCATCAATCAAAATATTTCTTACCTCTTCGCACATTCCTTTTCTTCTTTCAGTAACTGGATACAACAGTAAGTAGGCACTTACACATGGTGTCCCGCTGATTATTTATAGGCCTAAATTCAACACTTGCCATTTGTGATTCCATTTGGCCAACTTGACGATGTTTTGTATTTCCTAGCAAGTACCTTCCCCCTACTACATACTTTTGTATTCATCATGAGGTGACGTCAAAATATCGTTTCTCCGGGCCAGCTTTTCACAAAAGTGTCATTAAGGAAGACTAACATTTCGTTGAACGATTATACAAGTCTTGTGAACTCTTGATAAGTGCATCACCGTCTGATCGTTTTCCTTTTTTGTTTCATTGGCCTTCACAATACCAAATTTTTGAAAACTTAAAATTTTGAAAAAAAATTATTGTTCCTAATGGACTCCTCTACCAAATTTTATAAATGTAATAAATTTTTCATTTATACTTAACCAAAAAATTAGAGTCCAATTAGTAAGTTTCAGTTGCCACAAAGACATCATAGTCAATATTTTCAGCTACAGGACCCAGGTTACACATCAATATTTCTTTAAAAAGAATGTTGCGAATAAAAGTCAACAGCAATTAACGATTTTCGCATTTTATATTTTTTTAGTTTGTGTGTAAAGTACTTATTACTGAAAATGTGTTGATTTTGCTAAGAGTGTGCCGGAAGATACTTTCGTGTATGGAACCTACAAACACATCATAATCTGTTTAAAAAGAATGTTTTGGTGTAAGTCAAAAGCACTTAATGAGTTTAGTTTCTTAAAATTTTTGGCGGGGGTGGACATAAAGTTAACCATCTTCGTAATGTGCACTGTGAAAAATGTGTTGGTATCGTAGGGCTCATATATATGGAGCGCATTGTGTACGTGTGTGTATCACCTTGTTAAAATCCTTCTCGAACAAGGGTAAACCATCAGTCAGGCTGTTCGCTTATTCGCGCAATAAGTCCTCATAAATCAGTTAGCATTTCAAAACCCCCATCACAGGATTCTGTTCTGCGATATTAAGATTTGTTTTATATCACAGGCCTGCAGAAACTGTTTTCATCTTACACTGGTAAAATTAAGTGCATTATTGGACGGAATACCTCCTGGCTTCCCAATGTGTGGGACATACCTCTCTATGAACCAGAGAATTATTCGTACCCTATTAACACTCTCTAAGGCAACAATTTAACACGTTTAGAAAAAAGATTGGACATCTCAGTTGTTGTAATGAACTCGGGAAATTATTATGTGACATCAGAAACCATGAAAATTACCAATCATTTCGCCCCACGCTGGGAGTCAAAAATGTTGTGGAGTCTAGAGAAACTACACTCCTGGAAATTGAAATAAGAACACCGTGAATTCATTGTCCCGATTTGACAATTAAGTAGAAACGTGAAGGCTCACGTAGAGCGCAAAAGCCTACGCGCTGACCTCGTCTGTTGACTGACAGAGACCGCCGACTGTTGAAGAGAGTCGTAATGTGTAATACGCAGACATCTATCTAGACTATCACACAGGAATTCTAAACTGCACCAGGATCCACTGCAAGTACTATGACAGTTAGGTGGGAGGTGAGAAAACTTGGATTTCATGGTCGAGTGGCTGCTCATAAGCCACACATCACACTGGTAAATGCCAAACGAAGCATCTATTTGTGTAAGGAGCGGAAACATTGGACGATTGAACAATGGAAAAAGGTTGTGTGGAGTGACGAATCACGGTACACAATGTGGCGATCCAATGGCAGAGTGTGCGTACGGCGAATGCCCGGTGAACGTCATCTGCCAACGTGCGTAGTGCCAACAGTAAAATTCGGAGGCGGTAGTGTTATGGTGTGGTCGTGTTTCTCATGGAGGTGGCTTGCGCCCCTTGTTTTGCGTGGTACTATCGCAGCACAGGGCTACACTGATGTTTTAAGCACCTTCTGGCTTCCCACTGGTTGAAGAGCAATTCGGGAATTGCGATTGCATCTTTCAACACGATCGAACACCTGTTCATAATACAAGGCCTGTGGCGGAGTGGTTATACGACAATAAAATCCCTGTAACGGACTAGCCTGGACAGAGTCCTGACGTAATTCCTATAGAACACCTTTGGGATGTTTTGCAACGCCGACTTCGTTCCAGGCCTCACTGACCGACAACGATACTTCTCCTCAATTCAGAACACCGTGAAGAACGGGCTGCCATTCCCCAAGAAACCTTCCAGCACCTGATTCAACGTATGCCTGCGAGAGTGGAAACTGTCATCAAGGCTAGGGGTGTGCCAGTACTATATTCAATTCCATCAGTACCGATGGAGGGCGTCACGAATCTGTAAGTTATTTTCAGCCAGATGTCCTGATACTTTTGATCACATAGTGTATATGTGCACATCGCTACCAAATGACTTTGTGGCTAGGGTGCAATTATCATATCTGGAAGTAGTTTCAGGTTTCTTTTTTTATTTTCTTGTATAACGTGATACATTAATGCCGTTTCGCAAGAGTAAACAAATGAAATCGTATGGCATTGTTGGCCGGGATTCCTCATGGTTTAAATTATAGCTGGTTTTGCAAACTTCATCCACCAGTTAATACTGTAGCTGAATTGTACGCTGGGAACTTTCTTTCTTTTTCTACCCACATATTATGAAAGGCAGCACAGCGTCTTGTGTCTTCCAGATGAGCTAAGTTTAATTTTCACAATCCTCTTGCTCTGTAGGTTCCTTCTTTCTCTAAGTTTATACTACATACGAACGCCACGTTATCTGAGATTATGGTTGGCCATAGCTATGACTGCAAAACGTGTTCCCTTAACCTGTACGTTGCATACATTCTGTCAGTACGGCTAGTCATCGTATTTAAGCTCTAACTTATGAAATGGATGTAACACTCTGGTGTTGTTCTTCAGTACCATGTATGTGTTACAACTTGATGACTGATTTTTGGTACCGGTTACACTGCAAAAATCATCTAAATTATTATTTGTTTGGGATGGATTGTAAAAATGGGAGTATCTAATCGTTAAAAAACGCTCCTCTGTTAGTCTTTCCTGTAACTGAAGGGCAAAGAAATTAATTAATCTTATATTACAGACCATGCCGGCTGTACCTCTGCTATTCGGCATTTCTCTATGTTTGTTACTATGACCCCTTCCCTAGTCATAATCCCTGTTCCAAGTTCGTTGTCATTTCTACGATATACTGTGGTCCATTAGCCCTTAATTCGATTCAAATAAGAAAGTTACTTCTTACAACATTATGATGTCCGTATCAGCTTATAAGGCACCAGTCCTTGAAATCTAAGAACCTATAAAGCCGCTTTACTTTCGATTTTCGTTAAATCGTTGGTTTTATCCAAAAACGTATCTGAACTCATTGCTTGGTATTCATAACCCTAATAATACATTAATTTTTAAAAATAGATTATTCATTTGTTACTCATATCATCTACACTATTTATTTAATGTTCACCTCTCACAGCGGACTGCCCTGTTATTACCATCACTGTTTCCACAGCCTGTGGCTCTGGCCACTGAGGAGCTCGAGGCCGGCACCACCGTCACGGTGAGCGGCTGGGGTAGCCTTCAACCTGGGGTGGACTACCCGGAGCAGCTGCACGCCGTCAACACGACCATCATCGACCGTTCTTCCTGCAACGACACCTACGAAGGAATAGTCACAGAGAACATGATTTGCGCTGGTGAGCCAGAAGGCGGCAAAGACGCTTGCAATGGTGACAAAGGTGGTCCCCTGGTTGCGAACTCCACGCAATACGGAATCGTCTCTTGGGGCTATGGCTGTTTTTACCCACCATACCCAGGAGTGTACACCAACATCGTTTCCCTGCGCTCTTGGATTAACGAAACAATTGGTGTCTAAATGTCTGCTTCTCACATTCAAAAAGTTGCCTTCTGTGACCGTACACACATTGAGGCATACAAACGCGTACACGGCCATGAATTGTTTTAGACATGTACCTTCAGCAAAGTCCAGGAGATTTTTTATTTGATTTATGAAATTATTTTGCGCCTGAGCCCTCATTATCAAATAAAAGAAACGCTGTCTTTTCCCAAAGATCAGTCTCAGTAGAATACGCAGGTGTTGGGGTAGGTTCTCTAAATAACAAAACGAAGAACTATAACAGGATGTCAATGCACTGACAACACACTAATGTGAAATGAATTTTAATTCCAGCTTTCTTTTTATCTTCAAAAAATAAATGAGAGTTAGCAGTTTTTGATGACTAGAAATTAGTATAACATCTACAATTAAGGAAAGACGAGGGAGTCATTTAATCCTATATATATATATATATATATATATATATATATATATATATATATATATATATATATATATACCTGAAATAGTGACTCACTCAATTTCATTTTCATGAAGTCACTTTTGCAAGAGCAATCCGCGTTCAGGAAGGGCGTACCTTGACACAAAAGAAACCAAAGAACCCTCTTTTATGAGATCAATACGTTTAAACGCAGAAAATTCAAAAACAAATCTATTTATTAGGTGCTGATGAAATGAACATTGCGAAAAACCAGAAAGGAACGTTTTAGCCAAAAATATAAGAACGCAGTGAGATATCCAATGTTACACAATATAGATTACATGTGCCGAATTTAAACAAATTCATAGATGTCAATAAATTATGTCAGACGTGAAACTTAACAAAATTCTTCTCGCAAGGTAGAATTTACTAAAATACTATAGCGTGTTAGGTATGCTTTTCCTGCCGTAGGCATTCTTGTGATTTTAGTTTTATGCGGTAGAAAAACATTCAGTTAAAGGATATACCTTATTGCCAGCAAGAAAAGAAAACACACAGCTTTAAAATTCGAAAGAAGGTGTTAGATCTTTCGCTCTATTTTTACAGCATAAAATGATTCTGTAAGAGATTATTACTTTACTCGTTATAGTTTGATTTTATTCTCATATAATATTTAGCTGCAGGTTTAGGAATCGTAGTCAGAAAAGAGCGCGCTTGGTGACGTAAAACCGTGTTATTTTTAGCTATCCATGCAAAGAAATAGTTTGCATGGTAATAATAACTACACTAAATACATAGACTGCAACTTCCACTTACAAATATCGAAATGGAAAAAACAATAGAGCACTGATGGCGTGCAATTTTTGCATCATCGAACTGACCGATTTCAACTCATTTATAGGCTCAGAATCGAACAAAACTAACTTCGTTATTATAGAAATGTAGGGTTTCGTACTGTATTACTCAATTAAAGAGGAGGTAGTCCAAATAACATTTTTATAGAACAAAAAGTTACAGGAATGATACAACCTTACATTTCCGAGGCTCGAAGAAGAAGAAGCAAGGACTGACAGTTCTAGTGTTTTAACAAGAACCAATCGTAAAATTCTGTTTCACAGGTATTTAGTATACAAAGATGAACTTGATTTTCTGCTTAAAATAAAATTTTTTTTACAAGCGTTACTGTTTCGACTCATGTATCATAAAAAGTATGTATCAAAGAGTAATTTCAAAAGCAAGGTAGTTCATCTTCCTGTGAATTGTCATCTCCTTCCAAAATGAAAAACGTATGGCAGCAAGTAATATACAGATGTTCAGCTATGTCATCGGAAGCCCACCTGGAAATAGCATTAAAAATACTAGCAAAAAATTTTAACAAAAGTCTACAAAATGAAGGCAGCAAGACCATGGAAATAACGTGGGAAAAGAACGCATAATGCAAACTGGTTAAGGGTTAAGCGATGTTTTTAGTAATATCTGACATTGTAGAGTAACGAGAAACAGTAATCTGTATAACGTGTTGTAATTTTTAATATTGTTCAGCGCAATAAAACATAAAATTGCAACTTTATGTTTCCAAGTTTCTGTTGGCTAACAATCATCCTCACATCATGCTTACTAAAGAATCATACTAAAGAATTAGTATATAAGTACAATTTTGGCCACAAAACCATGGTTATTAAGTGTTATTGATATAATGCTTAGTAAAGAAACAGTTGGCTATAACATCATCGTTACTAAGTGTAGCTCAGATCTAAAGTTGCATGTCCTGCAGGCATTAGATTGCAACTTCTCACGCATGATGAGTTATTCTCAGATCGCTGTGTTTGTCACATCTGAGTAGTAATCGTTTCTGAGACTGATATTAGAGTCCTCTATGTTTTCATATTCTTATGCAATAAGTAATTTAAAACATAGGCATTCCTTAATACAGTTTTGTTAAGTTACTATTATACCACTATCAATGGGATTAAGTTTCTCTTGCTCTTACACCGTTCACCCTAACTGGTGCTAAGAGAATTTATAGAATCTAAACTCTCTTAGTAATGAAAGTAATCTTAACTATCATGCTCACAAGCAAGAGGCAGG
This sequence comes from Schistocerca cancellata, assembly GCF_023864275.1. Classification (NCBI taxonomy): domain Eukaryota; kingdom Metazoa; phylum Arthropoda; class Insecta; order Orthoptera; family Acrididae; genus Schistocerca; species Schistocerca cancellata. The sequence goes on from NC_064628.1 coordinate 197,280,562, forward strand.
TCCTAACTTGTGCCACTAGAGAGTCATGTAATTATATTTCATTACACGAAAAGAAACACCAGGTAAGAGTACAGTGCACTACACATCATATTACTTGCGCAATCGAACTGAAGGCATTAAAGAACTTTGCACATTACCCCCTAGGGAGCTCACGGTTCTTTCTTTTGTGAGTTCGTGCATGGTGCACACGGGGCTCCAAATTATTGCAGCCAATGCTTCCTTCGCTTGATGCATTTCCTTCAAGCCACTTTCTCTACCTCTCCTCACTCCTTCCACATTGTCCCCTCCTTTCCCTCTCTTGGCCTTCTGACTTATGTAGACCTGGCTATCCACCTGGTTTACTGTATTGGTTGCAATTTTGATCCTTTCGTCCGTTCTTTCATCCTTTTTTGTCTTTTAGACCCCGACTTGAAGTTTGACCTCCATTTCAAAATTTCCTTTTTTTAGTGTGAGCCATTTGGGGAAACTCTCCCTCTCTAGCATCTATGGTGCAGATTCCTCCCCCCCCCCCTTCCTCTTCCTCTCCCTTCCTCACTGTAGCTCCCTTCCACCCTGCTAGGTCACCAGCACGTGTAGCCAGTCCATGTGAGGATATGTTATGAACCCATATGGCTGAGCCCTCTGACAACATGTCGATCACACTACTGATACCTAAGCTGCCCCATCAGAACTCCCGGCAATGGCTGCCATGCCAGATGGTCCTTGCTGTGGCTGGGTGACGCCCATGAGGAGAGCCCCTGGTTGGACAGGGTTGTATCAGGACAGATGCTTGGTCTATGAAGTGCATCAAGCTGCAAAAATCTGGCAGTTCTCAATTGGCCATCTCTTCGAATGGTGAAGGATCATTAATGCTGCTTCGTATGACCAGCAGCCGTCCGTTCCCTGGCTACACCATGGGAGGAGGGTAGGCTCGCCTTCTTGGGATGAAACATTTTTCCGATTTCCTCATCTGTACTAGGACAGACGGGGACACATCCACTGCCAAAAAGCCATTGCTTTTGTGGAGAATATCGAGGACAAGTTTGGTGGAGTCTCTTAGTAAGATGTGGTCGGGCTCCTTGTAGGTAAAAGCTTCTTCTGCCACCCAGTCAGCTGCTCTTTGTGGCTGTGATCGTCTTCGCAGTGTCCTAGTGTCTATTACGCCTCACCAATCTCTGAATTTGCTCCAGGGAGTGATTTTTCATATGGACCTCATCCTGCAAACAGATAAGGAACTCTGGGCTAATCTGGAGTGGCGTGGTGTTCATTTTGTTCGACGTATGCAGAAGGGTCACAAATACAACTGCACCGATACTGGCATCTTCAATCTGGCTTTCGAGGAGGATACCCTCTCGTAGAAGGTCAAGGTTATGTGCCACAGATGCGACGTGAAGCCATACATCCCTCCACCTATCTGATGCTTTTGGTGCTTGCCTTGGGCATATGTCTTCCCACTGTACGGCGGACCCTCTGTGTGGTGGTTGTGGCCACCCACTCTATGAGGGAAGCCCCTGTGTTCCGCAACCTGTGCATGTCAGTTGTGCTGATCGCCACGCCCCTGGCTCGCTGCATTGTCTGGCTTACAAGAGAGAAAAAAAGATCCAAGAATACAACTCCCTGGATTGCCTGTCTTATGCCAAAAGTAAGAGAGATTCCATCCAGTTTCACTATCTTCAACTGTTGTCTCTGTTACTTCATTTTCTCCCCCTACCTCTGCCTCACCCAAGCCCCATCCTCCTCTACCCTCCCCCTCGCCTGCAGTTTCCACGACCTCCCATCCAGGAGATGCTACCCCTCCCCAGTTGAAGAAACGTCCCTCTTCTTTGGCATCTGCTGTCGATTGGGCTCTCTCCTTGGACCCCTCTCCCTGGCCAGGAGACTCTTACCACCAATCTGCCACGAGACACACCATCTGTGTGCCTCGAGGTCACCTAACCTCTTTTGGTTTCAGGTCTTGCAGAAGCCTGTACTCCCCCTGTGCCCTCCTCCACTTCAGAAAGAGAAGAAGAAGAAAAAACATAAATCCCAAGACAAGACCACCCCGGTGCCCCTGGAGGTGCCATCTCCCACCTCACATCTTATTTGTGGATGTCACTCCATCCTTGTCCGTGAAGGGCTACTGACTGAGTGACATGATCTCTCCTCGGCTTCTTTTATGTCTAACCTGGAGTCTCGCTACATAATCATCCAGTGGAATTGCAACAGATTCTATCCTGACCTACCGGAAATGCACCCTCTTGTCTCCTCCTATTCTGCATTCTGTCTTGTTCTTCAAGAAACGCTTTTCCATGACGACACTCTCCAACATTTTGTGGTTATAGGGTGTTTTATTGGAACCATGCTGGTCACAGGCCATCATCTGGTGGGGTCTGCACTTTGATTCGCTCCACTGTCCTTAGCGACTGGATCCCCCTACGTACCAACTTGAAAGCAATAGTGGTTCGAGTGCAAACAACTCAGGCAATCACCATTTGCAATGTCTACCTCCCTCCAGGTAGGCCACTTCCTTATGTTGCACTGTCTACCTTAATCCAGCAACTCCCAGCCCCATTTCTCCTCCATGGGGACTTCAATACCCACCATCCACTATGAGGGAGTGTTACTTCAATGTGTAGGGGTATCCTAGTTGACCAACTTACTACGGAAATCGATATGTGTCTTCTCGATGATGGTTCTGCTACCCACTTCAGTGCCAATAATGGCACCTTCTCTCCTCCCCTACCCTAGTGGCTTCCCTACATTGGTCATCCCATGATGTCCTTAGCGACAATGACCACTTTCCAGTGTCTGTATTATTTTCTTGCTGCCTCCAGGCAGACAGGCTCCCGTGTTGGCCTTTCTGCAGGGCCAATTGGCCTTTATATACATTTGCTGTACACTTTGAGAACTCCCTCTCGAATTCCATTGATGTAGTCATGCAAGGCGTCTCTGCTACTATTCTTCATGCTGATGGCACTGCTGTCTCCCTATCCACAGGTCCCCCTCGTCGTCGACCGGTACCATGGTGGAGCAAGGATGTTGCAGTCGCTGTCCAGGACCACCAACAGACGCTGTAGCGATTTAAGCGACACCCTTCCAGACCAACTTCCTCTCGTTTAAGCTTCTCCGTACTAAGGCTCGTTATCGTCTTAAGAGGAGTAAAAAGGAATGCTGGGAGTGCTATGTTTCCTCCCTGGGGACGTATGCCTCTTCCCTGCAGATTTGGTCCAAGCTCTGTAACCTTCTGGGCCTCCAGTGACAGTTAAATGTCCTTGTTCTGTGCATAGATCCATTGGTCCTCACAGTACACCTCGTGACTACCTTTGCGACAGCATCAGCATCCACTTCCTATCCTACTGCCTTTCTCTGACAGAAAAAAAGAGTTGAACAGATCCCCCTTTGTTCCATCCCGCACCACACTGAGCCCTATAATGAACCCTTCGCTGAATGGGAATTGTTGCAGGCTCTTATCTCTTCACAAGACACGGCCCCAGCCCAGGATTCCATACACAACCAGATGATCCAACACTTGGGTATTCCCAAGAGGCAACATCTCCTAAGGGTCTTCAACTGCATTTGACTTACAGTTGCTTTTCGATCACAATGGCGAGACAGTACAGTTATCCCCGTCCTTAAGCCCAGGAAGAACCCAACGTCTCTAGACAGCTACCAATTAGCCTGATGAATGTACTTTCTAAACTGCTCAAAAGAACGGTCAGCTTCCGATTATGTTGGGTACTCGAATCTGGGGGCCTTTTGTCCCCATATCAGTGTGGCTTCTGGGCAGGACGATCTCCAATGACCTTTTACTATGACTGGAATCAGCCATATGACAGGCTTTTACTCACTGCCGGCACCTTGTTGCAGTCTTCTTTGACCTACATAAGGCATACGACATGGCCTGGTGTCATCACATTTTAGTTACCCTCCATGACTGGAGTTCCTGTGGTCCCCTTCCAAATTTTATCCGCAAGTTTTTATCTGTGTTAGAGTTGGCACTTCACTCAGTGCCCCTCAGATTCAGGAGAAAGTATCCTGTGCGAAGTGTCACACTCTTCTTCACTGCCATCAATGGGCTTGTGACCACTGTTGGGCCTCTGGTTACCCTGGCGTTGCATCTGATGCAGCTCCCACTTGGTAGCATCTGATGAGCACCAGCTCCAATGCACCTTCCAGAAGGCCTCTGCGTGGGCCACCTCCCATGGCTTCCAGCTACCTCTCTCCAAAATGCAGGTTATGCATTATTGTCACATCCCGATCCAGAACTGTATTTAGGCAGCCAGCTTCTCTTGGGCCGTATCTTTGATAACAAGCTGACATGACTGCTCTACAATCGCCACCTAAAGACTACATGTATGCAGAAGCTTAATGGTCTCTGCCTCCTGACCCACACATTATGGGGTGCAGACCATTCCACTCTTCTCCAGCTTTACTATGCTATGGTCTTGTCCAGACTAGGTTATGGTAGTCAGGTTTATCTGTTCACCATTTTGGGGTGTGCCTGACTATTAGTGTCTTTCACACCAGTCCTGTTGATAGTCTCCTCACAGAAGTGGAGATCCCTCTCTACACATGTGATGGAGCCAATCGCCATTCGTCGATTCCCTGACCATCCCATGTACCCTGTGCTCTTTGCCGATGAGGCATATCTCCCTCCGAACAACCACCCATGGGTGAGGTTACTGGCTGGCAGGCATCTCACATCCCTCTGTTTGGATTTCCATCTCCACTCACTGGAATGCACCCCGTGTCTTTCCTACCATATCTCCCCCCCCCCCTTCGGATGGAGCCTAAACCACGGATTAAGACTGATCTATTCCTGGGTCCTAAGACCTCTGTCGCTCCTATGATTTTCCAGTGTCTTGTATGTGCCATCCTTGCAGAGGTCCAGAGTTCCAGGGTGCCATCATCTTGTACACTGTTGGTTGTAAGACAATCAATAAGGTGGGATATGCTTTCACGTCTCCTACAGGCTTAGGACACCTTTTATTGCTCGGATCACGTAGTGTGTTCACGGGAGAGCTTCTAACCATTCACAGGGCCCTCCTTTTTGTTTCTCAGGCCTCCCTCCACAGTGTTTTAATTTTTTTGTTCAGACTTAATGAGCAGTCTGCAAGCTATCGACCGATGCTACTCTGACACCATTTTGTCTCTGCTTCCGTGACCTTCTCTCTGGACTTGGCCATGTCGCCTGTTCTGTTGTCTTTCTCTGGGTCCCAAGTCATGTGGGCATCCTAGGATATGAACTGGTTGACCCTTTAGCTAGAGAAGCAGATACTTACCCCCCATTTCCTTTCATAATTCCAGCTATGGATATGCAGATCTACGTCAAACCCCTCATTGCCCAAAAGTGGAATGACATTTGGTGCGCTACTCCTCACAGTAATAAACCCCACATGGTCAATGAGTCTACTGCAATTTGACGCTCTACCTTCCACTCCTCTCGGAAGGAGTCCACTGTTTTGTGCCATCTATGCATTGGTCATACCAGGCTGACCCATTGTTTCCTCCTACATAACGACCACTCCCACAACGTGGTTTCGGAGCCAGGCTGATGATATCCCACATATTAGTGGAATGTCTCCTTTTTGCAGCCCCATCGTGCTAAGTACCGTCTTCCCGATTCCTTAAATTTAATATTAACAGACGATTTATGGATGGTAAACCTGGACCTCGGTTTCCTCTGTGAAAGTGGTTTTTATTTCGAGGTACAAGATTCTACTTTAGTCTTGGAGCAGGGGCAGTTTGGCTGTGGCTGGGACCTCTTTTACAGTCCTCTTGGTCTGTGACGCCATGACAGCTCCTTTCTTCCAGTTTTTAGATTTTAACTCGCCTTTTATGCCTTTTATTTTACTGTGTGTGTTTAATGTTTATTATTTTATAATTTGACTCCTCTGACTGGTTCCATCCACTTTTAGCAGAACCTCTTTCTTCTGTAACTAACTTCGGAATCGCGGGACTGATGACCTCGCCGTTTCGTCCCACAACCCCTCTTAATTAATCAATGTATCTATCAATCAACTTTGCACTTTTTTGGTCATCGTTCTTCTGACTGGTTTGGTGCGGTCCACCACGAATTCCTCTCCTGTGCTAACCTTTTCGTCCTCAATTATTTGCTGGAGGTATTCCCATTTCTGTCTTCCTCTACAGTTTTTGCCCTCTACAACTCCCTCTAGTGCGATGGAGGTCATTCCATCATCTCTGAACAGATGTCCTATCATCCTATCCGTCCTCCTTATCAGTGTTTTCCACATGTTCCTTTCCTTTCCGATTCTGCACAGAACCTCCTCTTTCCTTACCTTATCAGTCGACCTAATTTTCAACATTCGTCTATAGCACTACATCTCAAATGCTTCGATTCTCTTTTTTTCCCGTTTTCCGACAGTCCATGTTTCACTACCATACAATGCTGTACTCCAGAAGCACATTCTCAGAAATTTCTTCCTCAAAATAAGGTCGATACTTGATATTAGTAGACTTCCTTTGGCCAGGAACGCCCTTTTTGCCATTCCTAGTTTGCTTTTGATGTCCTCCTTACTCCGTCCGAATTGATTATTTCACTGCCTAAGTAGCAAAATTCCTTAACTTCATCTACCTCGTGACCATCAATCCTGATGTTAAATTTCTCGCTGTTCTCATTTATACTACTTCTCATTACCTTCGTCTTTCTTCGATTTACTCTCAATCCATACTCTGTACTCATTAGACTGTTCATTCCGTTCAGCCGATCATGTAATTCTTCTTCACTTTCACTCAAGGTAGCAATATCATCAGCGAATCGTATCATTGACATCCTTTCACCTTGAATTTTAATTCCACTCCTGACCCTTTCTTTTAATTCCATCATTGTTTCCTCGATGTAGGGTCGAAAGGCTACGTGATGTATATTGCTGGTATTACAGGTCGAGGTTTAGCTATGTTGGATAACTTTTTTTATTCTGTTTTAATCAATACGTATCGAATCTGAGTAAGCGAGAATTTAGAGGCCAGAATGAGGAACGAGCAAACAGAATTTGAAACGCATTAGATAGCATTTTATTAACGTAAAGAATCAGTGAGTGGGGATAATAAGCAGCAAGGAATCCTACGTAGCAGCGTAATATAGCTTCTATGGATGGCAAACTTTCAAAGCAGAGATATAACCTTCGCAGTGCTAACTCTAAATGGTTATTTTACAGTTCTTTTTGTTCTTATATGTCAGTATAGTTGCGAAGCATTGATTTATGTAGTACATGACTGTCATTGAGATTTCATCCGTGCAGTAACAATACTGGTGTATCACAAATTACATGTTTCATTATCTCTGCTGCTTCTTAGCTATTCGTGAGTCTGGCAGCTGTTTCTTAACTTAGGATAACACTAATTACATCCCTTCCCATTCGGTCGCGATTCCACAAAAACGTGGGCAAAACATGCAAATGGCTTTCAGCATCATGAAACATTTTCTTACAGTGCAGTTCACAAAGTCTAACTGTTGTTGACATTTTGTCAAAGAATGATTCTGGCGACTAATATTTATATTTTACAATTTTAGAACAGCCATTTCATATTCTTCAAATATTTCCGGTTCGTTGTCGCGACATGATAACGATAATTTATCATACACAAAGTTGCAGTTTTGCTTTACTTAACGTTTACAACATATTCTTCACCGAAGAGTCAATCAGTATATTGCTCCCTCCTACGTATATCTCGCGAAGAGACCATGAGGATAAAATCAGAGAGATTAGAGCCCACACAGAGGCATACCGACAATCCTTCTTTCCACGAACAATACGAGACTGGAATAGAAGGGAGAACCGATAGAGGTACTGAAGGTACCCTCCGCCACACACCGTCAGGTGGCTTGCGGAGTATGGATGTAGATGTAGATAGATGTAGATATTGAGCTCGAAATAATCCTAAAATGTGATTAGTTACGATGATGTGCAGAAATGTGTTTCGATACTTAGAGAGCATAAAATATAAATATACGAGTATTACATCAACGTGTATAGTGCATCTTTTTCATTATCAATGTGTTCTGATACATAATTTATTACAAAAGATTAAGAAAAACAGCAAAAGCATCTTCTTCATTCTTGTAAATTAGTAGCAGAGGTGGTCAGATGAAGCACGAGATGCGGATTTCATTCAAATGGTTTCTCGTGTAATGAAGAAGGTGAACAAGACACATCTTGGCTCTCCATTCCATATCAGCTGGTGAAGTACGTGAAACAGTCAAAAACAACAATATTGACTACCATCAGACGTATAATGGAATGGCGACATGGAAAATTTGTGTGAGACCGGGGCTCGAATACAGATTTTCTGCTTATCACATGGTTAACGACATATGGAAGTTTGGGTCCGGCCGTGAGACGGGCTCGGATAGCCAAATGATAAGGTACCACTCGCGATACGCGGGAAATCCGAGTCCCAGGCCGTCGCTAATTTTCATAATTCATTCTATTCACAGCTGATGGCAATCAATATTTGCAATTGCAATTTCATGTCAATAATACTTACATTCTTCATGTGGAAAAAAGATGCTACTTCGTTACATAACAAGAGCAAGCAGAGCCATTTCCTTTGCTCTCCCTGCCGAAGCTAAATTAAGCTCTGGAATCGGGTGTATTAAGGAATGGTGGTCCCTTAGAATGTTAGTTTAGTGACTCTCTTGTTTATTGTGTTTTCTCTCTTTTTATTCATACATTTTCGCTAGCTAGATACCACCACAAGAACTCTTCAGCGTCCTTGCAGTTTAGATTGGCACTTCTGCCATTGCATGTAACTCTGTCTGGAGTCAATTGATTCGCTGCACTCCAGCAGCACTACAGTCGGACCGTTAGCGTCATAGTTAATTCTGACGCGAGCCAGTCCTCAGTTTAGATATAACTGCATAGCATAAAAAAACAATGCAGTGGTTTACGTTCATATCTGGGACTGATTCCACACGCAAGATAACATATGAAGCGTCTACGTATTCTTAGCGGCTTGACGACGCAGCAAAAATGTAAGTTTGAATTAATTCACAATTTTTTTAAGTCTCAGTTGGAAGATTTTTAATTATATGACATGTTTCGATCGCTCTGAACCATCTTCACGTCTAAGTAGTTGTGTGAGCATCTCGTCTCGTATGCTCACATCCTCATATCAGAGTACTCTGATATGAGGTTCTGAACACACAATACTGGTTGCTGACGCAACTACTTAGATCTGAAGACGATCCAGGGCGATCGGAACACCTCATATAATTAAAAATGTACAACTGAGGCTGAAAAATAAATAATTATTTTAACTAACAATACGGGTTCTGATTCTCTCAAGATGAATGTGTTGGCTATGATGAAAAATGTAAATCTTCATGCTTCACCATTGAGCACCCCAGTTGTCCCTTACACTCACTTTGTTAAAAATACACAGCTCTTACCTTCAAGATTTTACGTTTTAAAGTCTTGTTTATCCACAAATGTGTTAAGAATACTTCGTTCTTTATGATTTATATCATTAAACTGCTATGTATTTTCCAAAGAACACCATCCTAACAACTAGAACGGTTTACTGTTAACTAATATTTAACTGCTTTAGAGAAGAATATATTTATTCAAAATATGTACACTTTCTTTAGTACTTCTTGCCCTTTTTGTACTTCAGGTAATGTAACGTTGTCTGAAGTCTCGGTTTCTTCCCATTTTCCAGACATGGAAAGTCCAGAGCGTGCTTTGTATTGTTTACATACCCTTGTAGAGGGAACTCCATGTTCAGATCACTTATTTATTAACAGTGACCTACGTAAAGTACGAAACAAGTTCCAGAAACAATCTCCATCTTTGTCCGTTGGTCTATGCCATTATTCATTTTACAGTGCTTTATAACTTCCTATTCAAATAAACTTGTGAGGTTTTCAAGAACAATTTATCTACGTTTTGATAGATACTATTACTTTCTATATAGGCATCATTACTTCGTATGGTAATCGATTAATACGTACAAACACTGATGCAAGTAGGAAAAAAAATCAAGAAAATTATTGTAATACATACATCAATGCTGTACAACTAAGGAACAAACTCGCTTGTGAATAAAGAACCTTACCTATTTATATAAGAACTACATCTAGAGCTATCTATTTGTAATAATAGAAAAAAGTTGTCACTTCCTGTGAATCTCATCAATCAAAATATTTCTTACCTCTTCGCACATTCCTTTTCTTCTTTCAGTAACTGGATACAACAGTAAGTAGGCACTTACACATGGTGTCCCGCTGATTATTTATAGGCCTAAATTCAACACTTGCCATTTGTGATTCCATTTGGCCAACTTGACGATGTTTTGTATTTCCTAGCAAGTACCTTCCCCCTACTACATACTTTTGTATTCATCATGAGGTGACGTCAAAATATCGTTTCTCCGGGCCAGCTTTTCACAAAAGTGTCATTAAGGAAGACTAACATTTCGTTGAACGATTATACAAGTCTTGTGAACTCTTGATAAGTGCATCACCGTCTGATCGTTTTCCTTTTTTGTTTCATTGGCCTTCACAATACCAAATTTTTGAAAACTTAAAATTTTGAAAAAAAATTATTGTTCCTAATGGACTCCTCTACCAAATTTTATAAATGTAATAAATTTTTCATTTATACTTAACCAAAAAATTAGAGTCCAATTAGTAAGTTTCAGTTGCCACAAAGACATCATAGTCAATATTTTCAGCTACAGGACCCAGGTTACACATCAATATTTCTTTAAAAAGAATGTTGCGAATAAAAGTCAACAGCAATTAACGATTTTCGCATTTTATATTTTTTTAGTTTGTGTGTAAAGTACTTATTACTGAAAATGTGTTGATTTTGCTAAGAGTGTGCCGGAAGATACTTTCGTGTATGGAACCTACAAACACATCATAATCTGTTTAAAAAGAATGTTTTGGTGTAAGTCAAAAGCACTTAATGAGTTTAGTTTCTTAAAATTTTTGGCGGGGGTGGACATAAAGTTAACCATCTTCGTAATGTGCACTGTGAAAAATGTGTTGGTATCGTAGGGCTCATATATATGGAGCGCATTGTGTACGTGTGTGTATCACCTTGTTAAAATCCTTCTCGAACAAGGGTAAACCATCAGTCAGGCTGTTCGCTTATTCGCGCAATAAGTCCTCATAAATCAGTTAGCATTTCAAAACCCCCATCACAGGATTCTGTTCTGCGATATTAAGATTTGTTTTATATCACAGGCCTGCAGAAACTGTTTTCATCTTACACTGGTAAAATTAAGTGCATTATTGGACGGAATACCTCCTGGCTTCCCAATGTGTGGGACATACCTCTCTATGAACCAGAGAATTATTCGTACCCTATTAACACTCTCTAAGGCAACAATTTAACACGTTTAGAAAAAAGATTGGACATCTCAGTTGTTGTAATGAACTCGGGAAATTATTATGTGACATCAGAAACCATGAAAATTACCAATCATTTCGCCCCACGCTGGGAGTCAAAAATGTTGTGGAGTCTAGAGAAACTACACTCCTGGAAATTGAAATAAGAACACCGTGAATTCATTGTCCCAGGAAGGGGAAACTTTATTGACACATTCCTGGGGTCAGATACATCACATGATCACACTGACAGAACCACAGGCACATAGACACAGGCAACAGAGCATGCACAATGTCGGCACTAGTACAGTGTATATCCACCTTTCGCAGCAATGCAGGCTGCTATTCTCCCATGGAGACGATCGTAGAGATGCTGGATGTAGTCCTGTGGAACGGCTTGCCATGCCATTTCCACCTGGCGCCTCACTTGAACCAGCGTTCGTGCTGGACGTGCAGACCGCGTGAGACGACGCTTCATCCAGTCCCAAACATGCTCAATGGGGGACAGATCCGGAGATCTTGCTGGCCAGGGTAGTTGACTTACACCTTCTAGAGCACGTTGGGTGGCACGGGATACATGCGGACGTGCATTGTCCTGTTGGAACAGCAAGTTCCCTTGCCGGTCTAGGAATGGTAGAACGATGGGTTCGATGACGGTTTGGATGTACCGTGCACTATTCAGTGTCCCCTCGACGATCACCAGTGGTGTACGGCCAGTGTAGGAGATCGCTCCCCACACCATGATGCCGGGTGTTGGACCTGTGTGCCTCGGTCGTATGCAGTCCTGATTGTGGCGCTCACCTGCACGGCGCCAAACACGCATACGACCATCATTGGCACCAAGGCAGAAGCGACTCTCATCGCTGAAGACGACACGTCTCCATTCGTCCCTCCATTCACGCCTGTCGCGACACCACTGGAGGCGGGCTGCACGATGTTGGGGCGTGAGCGGAAGACGGCCTAACGGTGTGCGGGACCGTAGCCCAGCTTCATGGAGACGGTTGCGAATGGTCCTCGCCGATACCCCAGGAGCAACAGTGTCGCTAATTTGCTGGGAAGTGGCGGTGCGGTCCCCTACGGCACTGCGTAGGATCCTACGGTCTTGGCGTGCATCCGTGCGTCGCTGCGGTCCGGTCCCAGGTCGACGGGCACGTGCACCTTCCGCCGACCACTGGCGACAACATCGATGTACTGTGGAGACCTCACGCCCCACGTGTTGAGCAATTCGGCGGTACGTCCACCCGGCCTCCCGCATGCCCACTATACGCCCTCGCTCAAAGTCCGTCAACTGCACATACGGTTCACGTCCACGCTGTCGCGGCATGCTACCAGTGTTAAAGACTGCGATGGAGCTCCGTATGCCACGGCAAACTGGCTGACACTGACGGCGGCGGTGCACAAATGCTGCGCAGCTAGCGCCATTCGACGGCCAACACCGCGGTTCCTGGTGTGTCCGCTGTGCCGTGCGTGTGATCATTGCTTGTACAGCCCTCTCGCAGTGTCCGGAGCAAGTATGGTGGGTCTGACACACCGGTGTCAATGTGTTCTTTTTTCCATTTCCAGGAGTGTAGTAATAGCACGCAATTTCTCCCGAATTTTTCCCTGCCATTGTCATACATCCTTTTTTTTTTCTTTTTTGAGACATCAGTCTTATGACTGCTTTGATGCGGCCCGCTATGAATTGTTTTCCTGTGCCCACCTTTGCATCTCAGAGTAGCAGTTACAACCTATGACTAAAATTATTTGATGGACCTACTCGCGGCTCCATTTTCCTCTATTGTTTTTATCTCCTACAGCAGCTTCTAGTATTCCGGAAGCTATTCCCTGATGTTTTGAGAGATAATATGTCATCTTGTCCCTTTTCTCGCGGATTTTGCACAGAACTTTCATTGCCCTTCTGTAGCACCACGTCTCAAATGCTTCGATTCTCTTCTGTAACGGTTTTCTTACATTCCATTGTTTACTCTAATACAATGCAACGTATATGCACAGAAATGACTTCCTCAGATTAAGGCCTGTGTTTGATACTACTAGACTTCTTGGCCGACGATCCCCTTTTTGCCATTGCTTTTCATGTCCTTCTTCCATTCGTCATGTATTATTTTGCTGCCTAGGTTGCAGAATTTCTTAACTTAATGCACTTCTTGATCACCAATCATGGAAGTTCCGTTTGTCTCTGTAATCGTTTTTGCTACTTCTCATTATTTTCGTCTTTCTTCCATTTACTGCAATTCAATATCTTTACTCATTAGACTTTTCGTTCCATTCAACAGATACTGTAATTCTTTTTCACTTTCACTGAGGATAGCATTATCAGCAGATAATCTTATTATTGCTATCCTTTCATCTTGAATTTTACATAATTCCACTCTTGAATCTTTTGTTATTTCCGTCAATGCTTCTTCGATGTATAGGTTAAAAAGGGGGGCGAAGGACTAGACCTCTGTCTTTCATCCTTTTTACTCGGAGCACTTCATTCTTGGTCTTCCACTCTTGTTGTTCCCTACATCTACATCTACATTTATACTCCGCAAGCCACCCAACGGTGTGTGGCGGAGGGCACTTTACGTGCCACTGTCATTATCTCCCTTTCCTGTTCCAGTCGCGTATGGTTCGCGGGAAGAACGACTGTCTGAAAGCCTCTGTGCGCGCTCTAATCTCTCTAATTTTACATTCGTGATCTCCTCGGGAGGTATAAGTAGGGGGAAGCAATATATTCGATACCTCATCCAGAAACGCACCCTCTCGAAACCTGGCAAGCAAGCTACACCGCGATGCAGAGCGCCTCTCTTGCAGAGTCTGCCACTTGAGTTTGTTAAACATCTCCGTAACGCTATCACGGTTACCAAATAACCCTGTGACGAAACGCGCCGCTCTTCTTTGGATCTTCTCTATCTCCTCCGTCAACCCGATCTGGTACGGATCCCACACTGATGAGCAATACTCAAGTATAGGTCGAACGAGTGTTTTGTAAGCCACCTCCTTTGTTGATGGACTACATTTTCTAAGGACTCTCCCAATGAATCTCAACCTGGTACCCGCCTTACCCACAATTAATTTTATATGATCATTCCACTTCAAATCGTTCCGCACGCATACTCCCAGATATTTTACAGAAGTAACTGCTACGAGTGTTTGTTCCGCTATCATATAATCATACAATAAAGGATCCTTCTTTCTATGTATTCGCAATACATTACATTTGTCTATATTAAGGGTCAGTTGCCACTCCCTGCACCAAGTGCCTATCCGCTGCAGATCTTCCTGCATTTCGCTACAATTTTCTAATGCTGCAACTTCTCTGTATACTACAGCATCATCCGCGAAAAGCCGCATGGAACTTCCGACACTATCTACTAGGTCATTTATATATATTGTGAAAAGCAATGGTCCCATAACACTCCCCTGTGGCACGCCAGAGGTTACTTTAATGTCTGTAGAAGTCTCTCCGTTGATAACAACATGCTGTGTTCTGTTTGCTAAAAACTCTTCAATCCAGCCACACAGCTGGTCTGATATTCCGTAGGCTCTTACTTTGTTTATCAGGCGACAGTGCGGAACTGTATCGAACGCCTTCCGGAAGTCAAGAAAAATAGCATCTACCTGGGAGCCTGTATCTAATATTTTCTGGGTCTCATGAACAAATAAAGCGAGTTGGGTTTCACACGATCGCTGTTTCCGGAATCCATGTTGATTCCTACATAGTAGATTCTGAGTTTCCAAAAACGACATGATACTCGAGCAAAAGACATGTTCTAAAATTCTACAACAGATCGACGTCAGAGATATAGGTCTATAGTTTTGCGCATCTGCTCGACGACCCTTTTTGAAGACTGGGACTACCTGTGCTCTTTTCCAATCATTTGGAACCTTCTGTTCCTCTAGAGACTTGCGGTACACGGCTGTTAGAAGGGGGGCAAGTTCTTTCGCGTACTCTGTGTAGAATCGAATTGGTATCCCGTCAGGTCCAGTGGACTTTCCTCTGTTGAGTGATTCCAGTTGCTTTTCTATTCCTTGGACACTTATTTCGATGTCAGCCATTTTTTCGTTGGTGCGAGGATTTAGGGAAGGAACTGCAGTGCGGTCTTCCTCTGTGAAACAGCTTTGGAAAAAGGTGTTTAGTATTTCAGCTTTACGCTTGTCATCCTCTGTTTCAATGCCATCATCATCCCGGAGTGTCTGGGCATGATGTTTCGAGCCACTTACTGATTTAACGTAAGACCAGAACTTCCTAGGATTTTCTGTCAAGTCGGTACCTAGTATTTTACTTTCGAATTCACTGAACGCTTCACGCATAGCCCTCCTTACGCTAACTTTGACATCGTTTAGCTTCTGTTTGTCTGAGAGGTTTTGGCTGCGTTTAAATTTGGAGTGAAGCTCTCTTTGCTTTCGCAGTAGTTTCCTAACTTTGTTGTTGTACCACGGTGGGTTTTTCCCGTCCCTCACAGTTTTACTCGGCACGTACCTGTCTAAAACGCATTTTACGATTGCCTTGAACTTTTTCCATAAACACTCAATATTGTCAGTGTCGGAACAGAAATTTTCGTTTTGATCTGTTAGGTAGTCTGAAATCTGCCTTCTATTACTCTTGCTAAACAGATAAACCTTCCTCCCTTTTTTTATATTCCTATTAACTTCCATATTCAGGAATGCTGCAACGGCCTTATGATCACTGATTCCCTGTTCTGCACTTACAGAGTCGAAAAGTTCGGGTCTGTTTGTTATCAGTAGGTCCAAGATGTTATCTCCACGAGTCGGTTCTCTGTTTAATTGCTCGAGGTAATTTTCAGATAGTGCACTCAGTATAATGTCACTCGATGCTCTGTCCCTACCACCCGTCCTAAACATCTGAGTGTCCCAGTCTATATCTGGTAAATTGAAATCTCCACCTAAGACCATAACATGCTGAGAAAATTTATGTGAAATGTATTCCAAATTTTCTCTCAGTTGTTCTGCCACTAATGCTGCTGAGTCGGGGGGTCGGTAAAAGGAGCCAATTATTAACCTAGCTCGGTTGTTGAGTGTAACCTCCACCCATAATAATTCACAGGAACTATCCACTTCTACTTCACTACAGGATAAACTACTACTAACAGCGACGAACACTCCACCACCGGTTGCATGCAATCTATCCTTTCTAAACACCGTCTGTGCCTTTGTAAAAATTTCGGCAGAATTTATCTCTGGCTTCAGCCAGCTTTCTGTACCTATTACGATTTCAGCTTGGGTGCTTTCTATCAGCGCTTGAAGTTCCGGTACTTTACCAACGCAGCTTCGACAGTTTACAATTACAATACCGATTGCTGCTTGGTCCCCGCATGTCCTGACTTTGCCCCGCACCCGTTGAGGCTGTCGCCCTTTCTGCACTTGCCCGAGGCCATCTAACCTAAAAAACCGCCCAGCCCACGCCACACAACCCCTGCTACCCGTGTAGCCGCTTGTTGCGTGTAGTGGACTCCTGACCTATCCAGCGGAACCCGAAACCCCACCACCCTATGGCGCAAGTCGAGGAATCTGCAGCCCACATGGTCGCAGAACCGTCTCAGCCTCTGATTCAGACCCTCCACTCGGCTCTGTACCAAATGTCCGCAGTCAGTCCTGTCGACGATGCTGCAGATGGTGAGCTCTGCTTTCATCCCGCTAGCGAGACTGGCAGTCTTCACCAAATCAGATAGCCGCCGGAAGCCAGAGAGGATTTCCTCCGATCCATAGCGACACACATCATTGGTGCCGACATGAGCGACCACCTGCAGATGGGTGCACCCTGTACCCTTCATGGCATCCGGAAGGACCCTTTCCACATCTGGAATGACTCCCCCCGGTATGCACACGGAGTGCACTTTGGTTTTCTTCCCCTCCCTTGCTGCCATATCCCTAAGGGGCCCCATTACGCGCCTGACGTTGGAGCTCCCAACTACCAGTAAGCCCACCCTCTGCGACTGCCCGGATCTTGCAGACTGAGGGGCAACCTCTGGAACAGGACAAGCAACCATGTCAGGCCGAAGATCAGTATCAGCCTGAGATAGAGCCTGAAACCGGTTCGTCAGACAAACTGGAGAGGCCTTCCGTTCAGCCCTCCGGAATGTCTTTCGCCCCCTGCCACACCTTGAGACGACCTCCCACTCTACCACAGGTGAGGGATCAGCCTCAATGCGGGCAGTATCCCGGGCAACCACAGTCGTAGCCCGATCGGGGGATGCGTGGGACGAGCTGGCCGTCCCCGACAAACCCCCATCCGGACCCCCACAGTGATGCCCATTGGCAACAGCCTCAAGCTGTGTGACCGAAGCCAACACTGCCTGAAGCTGGGAGCGAAGGGATGCCAACTCAGCCTGCATCCGAACACAGCAGTTGCAGTCCCTATCCATGCTAAAAACTGTTGTGCAAAGAACGTCTGAACTAATCTACAGAGAGCGCAAACAAAACGACACAAAATTGAAACGGTTATTAAAATACAAGATTGCCTAGTAAATGCAGTAATGCTGCCACTTGTGCACTGCTGACACTGCTCGGCGGCGGAAGGAGACTACGCGATTTAACACTATTCGAGTACTAAAACGCGATGCTACAACTCTCAAATACTATAATACGCCCGAAATTTATGAATTAAACAATGCAAGTACCAAAAACACGCAAAGAAATTAAGAATTAAACTATGTAACAAATGAGTGAGCTAGGAGTATACGACTTGCTGCTGCAGCTGCTTATCCAACGGCGGCAGGGAGCACACTGACTGTGACCAACCGACACTGGCCGTTCAAAACAAAAACAGATGACAGACGACTACGCGAATTTACACTATTCAGGTACTAAAACGCGATGCTACAACTCTCAAATACTATAATACGCCCGAAATTTATGAATTAAACAATGCAAGTACCAAAAACACGCAAAGAAATTAAGAATTAAACTATGTAACAAATGAGTGAGCTAGGAGTATACGACTTCCTGCTGCAGCTGCTTATCCAACGGCGGCAGGGAGCACACTGACTGTGAACCAACCGACACTGGCCGTTCAAAACAAAAACAGATGACAGACGACTACGCGAATTTACACTATTCAGGTACTAAAACGCGATGATACAACTCTCAAATACTATAATACGCCCGAAATTTATGAATTAAACAATGCAAGTACCAAAAACACGCAAAGAAATTAAGAATTAAACTATGTAACAAATGAGTGAGCTAGGAGTATACGACTTCCTGCTGCAGCTGCTTATCCAACGGCGGCAGGGAGCACACTCCCTCTTGGCTACTACACAGATTGTATATTACCCTTCTTCCGCTATAGACTGCCTCTGTTTTTTCTCTGAATTTCGAATATTTTGCTCCATTTGACATTGTCGAACGCTTCTTCCATGTCGACAAACCCTAGGAACGAGTCTTGATTTTTTCTTTAGTCTTGCTTCCCTTATCAACTGCAACGTCAAAATTGCGTCTCTGGTATCTTTACCTTTCCTAAAGCGAAACCAATCGACGTCTAACACATCCTCAATTTTAGTTTTCATTCTTCTGTGTATTATTATTATCAGTAACTTGGATGCATAGGCTGCCAAGCTGATTGTGCGGTAATTGTCGCACTTGTGGGTGTTTCTGTCCTCGGAACTTAGTGGATGACGTTTTCCCGAATGTGCGATAGTATATCTTCAGTCTCATACAATACACACACCAACGTGAATAGTCGTTTTGCTACCACTTCTCGCAATGATTTTAGAGATTCCGATGGACTATTATCCATTCTTTCTGGCTTATTTTATCTTAATCCGTCGAAATATCTTTTAAATTCTGGGTTTGCGAATGGACGCTCCATCTCTTCCCGTATGACTCCCGTTTCTTCTTTATCTTCGATCACGTCATCGGGTAAGTCCACCTCCTCATGGGGGCTTTCAGTGTACTCTTTCCATCCATCCGCCTTCTCCTCTGCATTTAGCAGTGGAATTCCCACTGCAGTCTTAATGTTTCTGCCATTGTTTCCAATTTCACCGAAGGTTCTTCCGATTTTTTGCATGCCGAGTCAGGCCTTCAGACAATTATTTCTTTTTCGATTTCTTCACATTTTTCATGTGTTCATTCCACCTTAGCTTCCCTGTACTTCCTATTTGTTCTGTTCCTAAGTCGTTGTATTTCTGTACTTCTATATTTCCCTGAACATATTTGTACTTTCATCTTTCGTCGATCAGCTGAAGTATTTCTTCTGATATCGATGGTTTTCTCGCATTTCCATGTACCTACATCTCTCTTTCCTATATCTGTGACTGCCCTTTTTAGAGACGTTCATTCCTCTTCAACTAAACTGCCGATTGAGCTATTCATCATCGCCGTATCTAGAGTCTCAGAGAACTTCAAGTAGCTCTTCATTCCTTAGTACTTCGGTATCACACTTCTTTGCGCACAGATTTTTCCTGAATAGTTTCTTAAACTTTAACCTACTATTCAAAATTACTAAATTGTTATCTGAGCGTTTATCGTCTGCTGAGTATCGCCAATAGGCGATTTCTGACACTCTGCCTGACCAAGATGTAATCTAACTTGAATCTTCCCGCATGTCCCCATCCTTTCCAAGTGTATCTCTTCCCATTGTATTCTTGAACAGATAATTCGCAGATACTAGCTGAAATTTATTGCAGAACTCAGTCTTTCTCCTCTCTCTTTCCAACTACCAAGCCCATAATTTTTCCGTAACTCTTTCTTCCACGCTTTCACCTACAACCGCATTCCAATTACCCATGACTGTTTGATTTTCTTCTCTCATTAAGTACTGAATTACACATTTAATTTCCTCATATATTTTCTCTGTCTCGTTATCTTCTGCTTGCCCCATCGGCATGAACACCTAAATTGCCGCCAGTGTTGAATTGCTGCGGATTTTGATGAGAACAGCCCTATCGCTGAACTGTTCACAGAAACCCACTCTCTGCCCCCCTTCCTATCCATAACGAATCCTACTTGCATTACACCATTTTCTGCTGCTGTTGATATTACCCTATGTTCGTCTTCCCAGGAATTCTTGTCTTCTTTCCATTTCACTTCACTGACTCCCACTATTTCTAAAATGAATTCTTGCATTTCCCCTTTCAGATTTTCTAGCTATTTACCACGTTCAAACTTCTGAAATTCCACGCCTCGATTAGTAGAACATCACCCTTTAGTTCGTTACTTATTCCGTCCTGTTTTGGAGATCCGAATGGGGGATTAGTTCTGATTCTTTTGGCAACTGAGAGATGGTCATATCACGTTTTCATTTAAGGGCCACATGTCCTACGGATAAACATTATGTGCATTTAATGCAGTGGCTTAGATTGACTTTTACATCCCCATATCATCGATCATTGCTGATTCTTCCGCATTTTATGGTGATAGTTCCCCACCCCAAGGGTCAGAGAGTATCCTGAACCTCTGTCCGCTCCTCCGCCCTCTTTGACAAGGCTGCTGAAAGAATGAGGGTGATTTCTTATGCTGGAAGTCTTTCAGCTGTTGAATTTCATTAAAATTTAAGCAGCAGTATCTTTCTAACTTGGGACCCATGATGTTTCAATTACTAATCAAAGACGTTACCTTCTTTTGGGTGCACCTATCTCCTTATCTAACAAAGTTTAATAAGAAAAAATTGAAACGAAAATCAAATCTACCCCTACTTGCCACCACCAGTTGTATCCTATCGTAAGAAATGAACTATCCCTCTTCAAGCACTGCTTCTAATTTTTCCCAAAAATTCCTCCTAGGCAATAGGATCCACATGTCTAAAATTTTTCTCTTCATTCTTTATTTTTTTAAATTTTTCCCCTGTTTATTTATTTAATTACATTATTATTATTAGCAAATGTGTCCAAACGAAAATACTATAAAACAGAGTGTTTCAAAAAATGTTATTCAAAGAATAAACTAAAACATCTTTGTATATTATTTGTGCTACTTCAGCTACAAGAATCTTTCTTCCAGAAATGGTACAACTTGAATTTTGTTGCCCATTGACATTGGCGTTTTCTGTCTCCAAAAACACAACCTATAACATGTACAACACACTCATGCGGCTTTGCTAAAGCCTCACATGTAGTTAATGGTTATTACCTTGAACCATGTAACTGCATGATATTTTGTGAGGTTAAATTAATGGTCATCCGTACACATCAGACGTCACACTGAGGAAAGAGGGTAAGATCTTCCGTGTTAGTCGCAAAACGACGGACGACGACATGCATATGACGCGATGTTCATCAGTATTCGGGAGACGACAGTTAGGACAAAGTGAGGAGCCCTTTAATCCAATAGCATGGAACCGTTGTCTCGTCACATGTTTTTGTTGGCAACTTGAGACAACGTCACGTACATGGTGGTTGGCAGAAAGCGGTGGTGTATCGTCTTCCTCACTCATGGCCAGTTGACAGTTGCGTACTTGGTTTCTACCATGTTACACAAAACGGCCCGCAGAAGAGTGCCGTAAAAATATTTTTCCTTTCGTTGACCCAGTAGACGGAGATTTGAGATAACATTGCTGTTGAGACCGAGAACAAGGATCAGGATTAATTTAAGAAAAACATGTGGAAGGGTGACCCAACTCGATGCGTCATTTATCATTCCAAAATAAATATTTGTATTTTAATAACAATTCAATAATGAGTCAACTGACAGTTCCCAAGATTCTTGCGAAATACATTTAAATAGCCAAGACTTGCAAATTAAATTCGCAATGTATAAGGACATTTGCATTATACATAATATTACAAATAATACTCAAAAAATGTCAACTGTGCAACAAATGATGGCCCGACTACAAACAATTAATTAAATAAACATGCGGCGGCACTCTGTCCCCAGAACTATGAAATGTGTAAATTTCCACTGGTTATTCTGCCCTCTTATAGATAAGACACGACCAAGTTGCCCAAAGGCTACTCACATCTAAAGCCGAAGCGACAGTAGTACCTCACCAACTGGCCACAAACCTGTTCCACATAAATGACGTTCAGTACTTAAATAAAACACAGTTAAAATGATAATGGTAATTAAACTCTTAGCTTTTTTAAGAAAACCAAATTCAGTTCTCAGTTTGCCCAAAGACTTGATCCGAAGAACCAAGTGCGACCTGCCAAGACTTAGACCTCGTGCGACGACGGGAAGGCTCGTGAAGCGAAGGAAAACGGTTCCCTGCCCAGGACCGGCAGAACAGAAACACGTCAGCCACTGCCGATGCAAGACTGTCAGCAGACACAAAACAACAAACAGCAGAATGAGTTTGATAAAATTAACACATCCGGGAATGCTTAAACGGGAAATTAAACAGTCAACTATTAAAACTTCATTATGGGAGCAGCCCACTCATTACATGGCAAGTTAACCTTCCCGGCAATAACAAGAATCAATGTACAAGGTCATTTAAAGGAATAATTACATGACATTCCAACAATATTAAAAAAATCAAGGTATACTTGTATTGGGCCTCTTAGAGGTTAATATTCACTGTATTTGGATACCCACCAATTGAAGACGGCCCGTTAAACTATTCAAATGTAACAGGAAGGGATCCTCAACTTGGAATAAGAGAGTGTGAAAATACAAGCACGCACGCACATATGACCCACATGTGTATACCTTTAGGCTGAACGCACACAATTGCCAAATTCAGTAATTATTCCCAATTTATACAATAAACAGAAATTACAATCAGTAGTACCAAATACTCAATAATAACAAACCGTGATTTTAAGTACAAGATTAATATTGCAAAGTACTAACTTGGCGCATACAGAAACCTCCAGACTGACACACAAGCCGATAGGCGTCACCAAAATGCATAAAGAAACTGTATTCCTAGCCAGCTCACACCGGGCACAATTAACTATCTTCAAGTATAGTACTAAACAGTCTTCATAGATAATTTCAGCCAAATGCTAAAGAGGCCAGCAGCTTCAGGTCTCCAGGTAGGTACTGGATAATACTGGCCCACTGCACGTGGCTGGTTAACAATTTGTTCAGTTCATCTCGGCGTATATAGCACACCATGTCGTAACCAGGCTGCACCCGACGAAAGCCGCTCCTTGCCAACTAACTCGCCGGTAGCTTACTGTCAACACTGCAGGAAAAAGCGGGCCCCCGTACCCCAATGGTCAATGGTGTTAACTCACTGCTATCGCTAGGATGCTGAGTACTGAGACACACCCATTCACTTCCGTGTCCGACACACCACTCACCACCACATAGTCCCAGATGGGACACATAACCCTGCGAAGATGATAAGACGAAGGCCTACCAAAATACTGGAAATAATCTTTTAGGTGGTTTATGAATACATACACTACTGGCCATTAAAATTGCTACACCACGAAGATGACGTGCTACAGACGCGAAATTTAACCGACAGCAGGAAGATGCTGTGATATGCAAATGATTAATTTTTCAGAGCATTCACACAAGGTTGGCGCCGGTGGCGACACCTACAACGTGCTGACATGAGGAAAGTTTCCAACCGATTTCTCATACACAAACAGCAGTTGACCGGCGTTGCCTGGTGAAACGTTGTTGTGATGCCTCGTGTAAGGAGGACAAATGCGTACCATCACGTTTCCGACTTTGATTGCGGTTTATCGTATCGCGTATTGCTGCTCGCGTTTGTCGAGATCCAGTGACTGATAGCAGAATATGGAATCGGTGGGTTCAGGAGGGTAATACAGAACCTGGATCCAAACGGCCTCGTTTCACTAGCAGTAGAGATGACAGGCATGGCTGTAACGGATCGTGCAGCCACGTCTAGATCCCTGAGTCAACAGATGGGGACGTTTGCATCTGCACGAACAGTTCGACGACGTTTGCAGCAGAATGGACTATCAGCTCGGAGACCATGGCTGCGGTTACCCTTGACGCTGCATCACAGGCAGGAGCGCCTGCGATGCTGTACTCAACGACGAACCTGGGTGCATGAATGGCAAAATGTCATGTTTTCCGATGAATCTAGGTTCTGTTTACAGCATAATGTTGGTCGCATCCGTGTTTGGCGACATCACGGTGAACGCACATTGTAAGCTTGTTTTCGTCATCGGCATACTGGCGTATCACCCGGCGTGATGGTATGGGGTGCCATTGGATACACGTCTCGGTCACCTCTTGTTCGCATTGACGGCTCTTTGAAAAGTGGACGTTACATTTCAGATGTGTTACGACCCTTGGCTCTACCCTTCATTCGACCCCCTGTGAAACCCTACATTTCAGCAGGATAATGTACTACCACATGATGCAGGTCCTATACGGGCCTTTCTGAATACAGAAAAGTTCGACTGCTGCCCTGGCCAGCACATTCTCCAGATCACTCACCAATTGAAAACGTCTGGTCAATGGTGGCCGAGCAACTGGCTTGTCACAATACGCTGGTCACTACTCTTGATGAACTGTGGTATCTTGTTGAATCTGCATGGGCAGCTGCACCTGTACACGCCATCCAAGCTCTGTTTGACTCAATGCCCAGGCGTATCAAGGCCGTTATTACGGCCAGAGGTGGTTGTTCTGGGTACTGATTTCTCAGGATCTATGCACCCAAACTGCGTGAAAATGTAATCACATGTCAGTTCTAGTATAATGTATTTGTCCAATGAATACCCGTTTATCATCTGCATTTCTTCTTGGTGTAGCAATTTTAATGGCCAGTAGTGTACACACATTATCGACCTCACTTTCCCTGTGATAATGCTATCTGCAAATGCTTACATTTGTTTTGTACTGTGTCATTGGATGTGCCTGGCAAAAGGAAAACAGAGAAACCTCTGTCAGTACACAAATTAATCAAAGAAGTTAGGAACATAGGAGTAAATAAAAGTGAATAAACATTCCTAATAATATTTCCTTCCTGCGACACTTTGCCTCCGGGACGTCTCTTAGTAAGGTCCAGCAGCAGTCGGCATCATTGCAGTACTCCAGTTGCCTTGATAAAGCTTATTCATTTTAGAAATATCCCAGTGGAACCATACTCCATGTTCATCACTAACGGCACGAAGGTTATCTGGGAAGAAGCCGAAATGGTGTTCAAGAAACGTATATGAAGTGACTTGTTACATCCCATATAATGGTATGAGTTGAGTAGTTCATGTACAACACAGTGATAGATTTCTGTCTTATGGTTGCCTAAAATGTTCTTACAAACATTTAAAAAGGACAGCCATGCAGTTTTGTTTTCAAAATCACTCAACAGATCAACGAAATATTCATCAGCCATTAGTTCTATTATCTGCGATGCTACATATATTACCTTCTGGATTTTAGCTTCACTGATCCTTGGGAACGTATTTCACAAATACATGAATCCATGTGACGTCTTGGCTGTGGGTCTCCTGAAACTCTTAAAAAGACACAGTTTAATACACAGATCAGGTAAATACACATATTTAGGATCAACAAGAAGAGTCGTCACCACATTCTTCTCTTCAGGCAGCAGTTCTTTCCGAGTAGGCCATTCTCCTCCAGAACAGTGGCATTTTATGCCTCTGCTGTCCCACTCACACATAAAGCAACAGTTATTTGTGCCATAGCTGCAAGACGAGCAAAACTGCAATAACATTGGCATCTCCACATATACGCCATTTGTTTTCTTCAAATGGGATATGCGTGAATAACAATTTAAATTTCTTGTATATCTCCTTCATGTTAACTGTAAGAGCAATCAGAACACAGGGAAATTTTTTCTCGTTATGGAGAGATGCTGCTTTCAGGATAAATTTGTTAGAATCTATCAACAAGCACCAGTCACTGACACTGATATCATGGCCAAGACGCTCAATAGCAGATTAGACCCCATTACAAATAATCAAGCCACCTTCCTTGGAGACATACCCAGAAAAAAGAGCATTATAGAACGATAAATACTCACTTGCGTATCAGGAAGAATAAGAGTCTTTATTTTTAGTTGTGAAGCTAGAAATTTTGCCTGTTGCTTCGACAATTTTAAATCACAAATAAGATATTCAGATCCTCTTGATTGTTCTTGATTGTTATGCGGCTCATTCGTTCAAAGGCGGCGTGAAAGGTTGGGTCGGCATGCATATCTCCCTCTCTGTCTTGTATGTGTTCGTCTCTGTATTCATCATTATTCACTGTCACATGCTCAGGAGGCGCTGGTACAGACAGCTCTTCAGTGTGACATAAAAGTCTTCGAGGAGATGGTCAATTAGGATACTGCATAGTTTGGAAGTGATTGCAGCTATTTTTGTCTGTTTTGTGGCCAGTTTCTTCTCTCCATATCATGACACCAAAGAACATGTAACGTAATCCCTTTAACCAGCCTGTCAGATGTGCAACAAATGACAGGCAGCATATGTGGGGGTCCATTTTTAGTCTTGGTCACCAACCTTGCACCCAAAATAATGTTCATAGCATTTTTCTACAAGAGGATTAAGTTTTCGTTTTTGCGATTTCGAAGTTAACTCACGACAAATATACAAAAAGAATTTGGGTTATTTATACACGTAAGAGGCATTTCCGCTCTTGGATTCGCACAAAACACAAACTTTCACGAACCTGCAGCAACTTACTTCACAAGATCAGATTTCTCTCACTAATGAGATTGATGGAATGCACATAACGTGATAGCATGAAACATGAGTATGACTCATAAGCCTCCTTCATAAGCGGAACATGAATCTCAGAATTGATGGGCACGTATGGATATCCTGGTACATATTTCTATTGTTTACCAATAATTACATCTACAAATTAATTAAACAATACCAAAGTAACTGATGTGCAGCATTTTCAAGCTATTTTATGTGACATATCAAGAGCCTGATAGGCAAAAACAGATTTCATTTTCGATCTCAGTAATCACATGTTAGTCAAGAACACCATTCACATTCTTTGTGAGAAAAATGATGTTGACCAGTGTTGTTATTTTCATCGCTATTATTACTTTTACTACTCTCTCCCCTAACATTCAGCTGACTGATATTATTTTCTACATGGTTTTGGGTGACCTTCGTTATTACCCTTGGGATTAGTACTATTGTGTTTATCTTTTTATCTTTAGTGTCCTCACTGATAAAATTAATCGAATCCAGTCTCTACTTAAATTCCTCTATATTATATTGAGATACATTAACCAGTTTTTCCCCAATATGAGTGGGAGGTTTCACCTTCAGTATTTTGATCACATCATGCTGCAGAACAGTGTGAGCCAGTATCGAGTTTCATCTAAGTATTTTTCAAAATATTTTCGCAAATTTCCCCGGTGTAGTTGGAAAGGTTCAGGATTAAAGACCTCCTTACGTAACCTTTCCTGAATATCTGCTGACCACTATGTGGCTAAAAAAGTCTGTTCCAAGTCATTAAAATCTTTGCATTATTGCTCAACATCTATAACTTTATAGAAATCTGGTCACAAACGTAGCATGATTCGCTATAGCTTTTATAAAAACACTTTCCTTGTGCAGGATAAAAACCAGAAACTGATTATCACTGATAAAATTTTCTTGCAACGTCGTGTACAAGAAATATGACACTGTCCCCACGTGACACATTAAATTCGGTGACGTACTTGCTGACGAGTCAACTGCACTCTCCTCATTAGGTCTTCATCGAAATTCCCTTCCAAACCAGATCCCAACGTGTCGTCTCAGACACTACCTCTTACTTCAGACAGTTTGTTTTTCATTTCACCTCATTGTTAATTTACAATATGTCTCCCACGCGAAAAATCTTGATTTAACTTTTTGTTAACTATCAACAGTTCACTTTCCATCAGAGTGCCTGATCTAGTTTTCATTGCGGCAGCTGCGGAGGTGGTCTGACATACTGCATATTGATTCTTGTCTTGTCAGCAGTGGCGTTTTTAACTTGCAATTGCAGCAGTTGACTGTGATTAAGTATTATTTTTGGTTTTGGAAGGCATCATTCATTTCCATGGAAAGTTTCTGCATTATATGCTTGCTTCAATGCATTGATCTTGTCTAATAATTATTTCACTATCGCATCCACCCTGTTTGCAAGCTCATTAATTTCAGGTGCAACACCATTTTGTTTTTTAGTTATTCCCGAAAATTGAGTTACCTCAGTAGCCATCATATCTTCTTTATTCGCAATGCGATCTTGCTTCTAAATTATCACACCATTTTTATTTGAAATATGATCAGTTTCTTGTAGCAAAGTATTCAAAAGATCTTGCGACGAAACAGGCAGCACTACATTAACTTCTGACTTGGTAGGTGCCACAAGAAATGGCTCTCTGCTAGCCTCTAAGTTAGCCATTTGAGAGTAGGTTCTTCCTATCATCAAATCACATCCAAATACTTGAATCCTGTTTCTGTCCAATTTAACAGTTGGTGATGATGATGATGATGACGATGGTGGTGGTGGTTGTGGTGAACACATCACGAAATAATAATGATATCATTATTTGGCTGCGTAGCAAGCAGCATCGTAGAGCATAAGTAACTATTGCGCTGTGGCATGAAGGAAAATTCAGTTTACTCGTACTACCTTTCGACAGCTTTATTAAATAGTTCGCCAGTTTTTTGTTTTTTTGTTTTTTTTTGCTTCTTAATATTTACTCTCCACTCCATATTGGGGCAAGACAATGACACGAGACAGAAGGAAAATAGGGATTAGTATACACACAAATTGTGATTCATTCAGGTACACATCTGCCACATCAGGTGAGTATATGCAGACAGTGATTCATTCAAGTACACCATGCACCGCATTAGGTGTTAAACAAATTTGTAAAATCTGAGTTCTCGTAATAATAAAAGTGATCTTGGCTATTGAATTCACAAAGAAAAGTACAGGTTTCACTGGTGTTGCTAAACAGTCATGTAATTAAATTTCATTACAACAAAAACAAACCAAATGACAGAACAGTGTAGAACATACAATAATATTACTTCCACAATAGAGCTGAAGGCTCTATAAATGACTTTGCACATTATATCATGTCCATTATTTTCATATTATTATTATTATTATTATTAAATATAGTGTTATAGGTCGAAGTTTAGTTATGTACACTTAAAGAGGATGAATACATTTTGAGGTAATTTATGTTTTAGTCTTCAGTAATATATTCTAGTCTACAGTGGAACATTTTCTGTTTTTGCCTACAGCCTACCGATTTCAGTACACAGTACTATCCTCACGCCATCCTAGGATCAAAAAATTCCAGAACAAATTTAGAATAACTATGCAAGAGAAATTTACATTTTTTATCTCTGTGACACAAAACATACGGTATATGTCCTAACGCTATAATATATACGTGGCTCCTTACCCCTGGAATATTATCGTCACACTCGCTTCCCAAGTAGGTGTGTCAAATATTGAAAGTAAAGGTCAATTTCGAACTGTAAACAGATTTAAATTGTGGCTAGCAGTGATAACAGTGCCTCCTATGAACAAAGTTGCATTTTTACCTCTTAAAATGAAACAGAATTTTAAAAGATACCTATAGCATAAAAAAAACTTAAAATATGAAATGAAGTAATTACGTGATAAAACAGTCCACACTGTAATATAACAGGTGTTCAAAAAGAAACGAGCCGGAGGCATAATTACAGAGACCAGTACCTGGGTGTTAGAAGTATTGATCCTGGCTGTTGAGACACTTGTCCCACTGTGACACAGAGAGGTGAATGGCTGTCTCATAAAATTCCTGGGGCTGCGATGTTAACCAGTTCCAAAGGTACAGCTGGACGTCGTGGCCCGAGGTGAATCGTTTGCCCCTCAGAACCTTTTTTACGGGTCCAAGAGGGTGGCCGAGAACCTTCCATTGGAATTCCTGCTGGAGAGCCGTATGAGGCTTTGAATTGTAGTGGAGCAGAAAGACCCTACGGGTGAGACTGCCTGGTCGTTTTGATTGGATCGATTGGTGAAGGGTGGTAAAGGTTTGCATGTAACGCTGAGCACTCACTGTTGTCCCGTGTTGCATGAAGTGAATCAGAAGGGGGCTTTCTTGGTCAAAGAAGAACGTTAGCATAACCTTTCCTGCACTCGTGTTGATGGTCTTGGCATTTTTTGGTGGTGGTGAGCCTAGATGCTTCCACTGGAGACTTTGTCGTTCTGATTCTGGTTCGAAGTGATGACACCATGACTCATCTCCAGCCACCACTCATGCCAGGAACACATTCCCTTCCCGAGCATAGCGCTGCAGATGAGCAAGACAGTGGGCCAGTCGACATGCTTCCTGGTGTGATTGTGGGGCACCCAACGGGCACACACTCTGCGCGTGTGCAGTCGTTCCTTCATGATGGTGTGAACAATTCTGACGCTCAATCCAACCATGGCGGCTCTGGATTTCACTGTCACTCGGTGGTCCTGGGTAATGGTGCATCCACCAGCTGGACGATGTCATCGGTAATGTAATGTGGTGCTCCACAGCGTGCATTATTGGCCAAAGACACCTATCCTTCGCTGAAGCGCTTGTGCCAAGCCTTGACCATTGCAAATGTGTGTGAAATCTTATGGGACTTGACCGCTAAGGTCATCAGTCCCTAAGATTATACACTACTTAACCTAAATTATCCTAAGGACAAAGACACACACCCATACCCGAGGGAGGACTCGAACCTCCGCCGTGACCAGCCGCACAGTCCATGACTGCAGCGCCCAGACCGCTCGGCTAATCCCGCGCGGCTTGACCGTTGCAAAGGACATGCTTTGTTCACTGTACACTTGTGACATTCATCTAGGAATGTCTGTTCCTCCTACTCCTTCCAGTGTCAGAAAACGAACATCACATCTTTGCTTTTTTTTTGATACCTCCATGTCACTGTTTGCAATGCGACTGGCAGCGTTGGACGATTGATGCATGCTGCTGCTAGCTCTGTATAGTCACATGACGTGCACGCATGCCCTCTAGCGACGGACTGTGAACTCTGGTCGGAACCACACCTCGTTAGACACGCCACGATATTACCCTACCCTCCTGTCACCGGTTTGCGCATTCCAGACTCTGGCTCGTTTCTTTTTGAACTCCCCTTATAAAACGTTAAAAGAAAGCAGAAAATCTATTTACTCACGTTTATATTGATTGTTTGTATGCGGTTTATATCACTATAAAACGTTGATCTGAGCATGAATCTTTACATCAAGCAAGTGACGTCATAATAATTAATGTTGAAGTTAGCCAGTCACAACATTGTGCATGCAAATTCAAGCGGTCCCGCCAGAGACAGTGTTGCTAAACAAGTTCTTCATTTGGTTTCATAAATCCGAACAAGAGAGCGGTACAAAAATTAGAGATGGGACTGTAGCAAGGATCGAACCAAGGCCAAAGGCTTAGCAGTCTAAGCTATGCTATGAGAACAACTGACACTAACTGTATCTGTTGGGCCAGTTAAATCTGTGTGCGATCGGCAATTTACTGACTTTGTTATTAAGCTCCCTTCTCCCTCCCCCCCCCCCCAACTTTTAACCATTGGCTATACTTGCGAGATTTATCAGTTTTATCAGTTTCTCCTCCCAAAATGCCTTTTTCGTTGCTTCTCCCTGTTGTCTGCCCCTTCGCCTGCCCTCCAACCCCCTTCATTGACATACGTGTGCTGTATTATTCTATGAAAATTTGTGCTATTTAATACATTCAAGTGTTTATTATATTTTAAAAGATTGACTTAAAGATTAATTTCAAGATGAGAGGCATTCTGGTACTATGATATATTTAGTGCACTTGAATTACTGTTATAAATTGCAGGTGCACAAGGTAACTAAGGACGTACAGAGGTCTCATCACTGGTAGACGTACAACACCTCCAGGTTTAGTACACAATAACTGGATTAAAGTGCCTTAGTAGGACAACGTTTACATCCAAGTCTTCACATGAATTAGTTTGTGATGATTTGTGGTTACCTAATATCAAAGCCCTTCACAACTGCACGTTACCTCTGTGGAGTGTTTATCGTGGGTGTGGCTGGTCGTTGAGCTGCGACACGGCATGGAGAAGGTGCAATGCAGCGTCGTCGAGAGCCGCAACGTACACATGGACACTGCTTGGATAAATATGAAACTCGAAATGCGGTCAAAGATCGTCAGCTACTGGCAACAGAGTAATTCACAGACCCATTATGACACATTATGCCACTATTTCCTCTGGATGTTCGATTTCTTTTCAATGAAAATAATTTGATGTTTTTAATATATGATACTACACTGAAACGCCAAAGAAACTGGTGTAGGCATGCGTATTCAAAAAACAGAGATATGTAAACAGACAGCATCCGGGGCTGCGGTCGGCTACGCCTACATAAGACGACAAGGGTCTGACACAGTTTATTAGATCGGTTACTGCTGCTACAATGACAGGTTATCAAGATTTAAGTGAGTTTGAACGTGGCGTTATAGTCGGCGCACGAACGACGTGTCACAGCATCTCTGAGGTAGCAATGAAGTGGGGTTTCCCCCCCAGTGACCATTTCACGAATGTACCGTGAATATCAGGAATCCAGTAAGATCACAAATCTCCGACATCGCTGCGGTCGGAGAAAGATCCTGCAAGGACAGGACCAGTGACGACTGAAGAGAATCATTCAACGTGACAGAAGTGAAACGCTTCCGCAGATTGCTACAGATTTCAATGGTGGGCCATCAACAAGTGTCAGCGTGCGAACCATTCAACGAAACATTATCGATATGCACTTTCTTAGCCTAAGGCCCACTCGTTTACCCTTGATGACTGCACGACACAAACATTTACACCTTGCCTGAGTACATCAGCGCCAACGTTGGGCTGTTGATGATTGGAATCATGCTCCCTGGTCGGACGGGTCTCCCTTGAAATTGTATCGAGCGGATGGAGACGTCCTCATGAACCGATGGACCATGAATGCCAGCAGGGGACTGTTGAAGCTCGTGGAGGCTCTGTAATGGTGTGGGTCGTGTACACTTGGACCCCTGATACGTCTGGATACGACTCTGACAGTCAACACGTACATAAGCATCCTGTCTGATCACCTGCATCCAGTCATGTACACTATGCATTACGTCCTACTTGAGAATTCCAAGAGGACAATGCGACACACCCCACGTCCAGAATTGATACAGAGTGGCTCCAGGAACACTCTTCTGAATTTAAACACTTCAGCAGGCCACCAAACTCTCCAGACGTGAACTTTATTGAGTATATCTGGGATGCCTTGCAACGTGCCGTTCAGAACAGATCTCAATCCCCTCGTGTTCTAAGGGATTTATGGAAGGCCTGCAGGATTCTTGGTGTTTTCCCTCTAGCACTACTTCAGTCATTAGTCGAGTCCATGCCACGTCGTGTTGTGGCACTTCTGCGCGCTTTCAGGTGCCCTACACGATGTAACGCAGGTGTACCAGTTTCTTTGGCTCTTCAGTGTATTATTACGACATTTTCTTGATGTAAATATTCATGGATAGCTAAATGTTTTACAGTGATATAAACATTATGCAAAGGGTAAATGTAAACTTAGATAGATTTTAATGTTTTATTGCAGTGTGGACTATTTCATCACGTAACTATCTGAGTTACCTGATTATGTATTTATCCAAATCTCGTATTAGTCCATCTCCTCCTTATAGTTCTCCCTGTCCATCTCCTCTGGTTCCCACTGTCTGTCCATCCTCTCCTGGCCCCTTTCTGTCCACCACCTCCTCCTCCTCCTCCTCCTCTTCCTCCTCTCTCTCTGACAATGCGCTCCTCCCCTCTCTGTCCATGTGCTCCTTCTGTCCTTTTCCTCATCTCCCCTCTAGTTCCATCTCCTCCTTCCCCTTTCATTGTCTATCTACTCCTCTCCGCTCCATATTTTCATCTCCTCATCTTTCCCTTCTCTTTCCATCTCCTCTTCAGTGTGCTCTCTGTCCATCTCCCCATGTGGCTTTTCTCTGTCCAGTTTCTTCTACCTCTCTGTCTATTCATCCCCTCCATCCCCCTCTTTCTGCCTATCTCTTCCTCCCTTTGTCTCTGCCCATCACCTCCTCCTTCCTTTCTCTGTCCAACTCTTCCTCTGTCTTCTCTCTCCACCTTATTACACTCACCCCAAAAGGTAGCTGATAGTTCTTAACTCCACAATATTTCTCTTCAGATTGTGCCTAGTATGTGCAACAAATTCGGTTGAAATCCTTTCAAGGGTTTAGGATGAGCTTTTTATCGGTAGCTTTGTCCGCATATGCACATGTCAAATGAACTTCGTTCATATCTAACGTAGTTCAGAGGTATTTCTACACTTATTTCAATTATATTTATGTCGAATTCATGCTGCTCAGTGTTTATGACGTCGTGTGTCGTGAACTATGTACAGTACTATGATATGATTATGCAGGTAATCCATTGCTAAATGTGACTACTCTCTGCAAAATGTGTTGTGGATAGAATTAGAAGTAACGAAGTGATAAATTAATCTGCCATACATAAGGTCGCAGGCTTTCAAGCACTTCAGTGTTCATGACATCACACCTCTTGAAAAACATGTAGTACAATTACATATTTCTAGAGGTACGTTTAGCGGCATATGTGAATACTGTCTGCGAAAGGTGTTGCAAATAGAGTTCGTAGCAAAGCAGTAATAAATTAGAACGTCATACATGATGCCGCAGTTTTTCATATTTCTCAGTATTTGACACTTCATTTATAAAGGTCCGTCTTGATCACACAAATTTTATATTTCACTGTTACCGGTTTTGGCTGCTACTACCATCTTGTCTGTTAGAAACAGAAAACAGCTGAAGTATAACGTAGAAGCAAACAGAAAGCAAGAAATCAAACAGTTTGCGGACAGGGTGGTCAGTCTCACAGATAATGAAATGGATCTTCTGAATAAGGGTCTATATTTTAGCGTAACCCGAAACTGAGCCCAGACATAACCAAAAATACTATTGCAGAAGTGAAAGTTGCTTGTGACGTAGCCGAGCTCAATAGATTCGTTCAAATGAACAAAGCAGTAAAACTACCAAATGTGTAACTAAAGTAGGACGCCACGAACGCAGTAATACATAACATTTAGTACCTATCACTTAAAAACATAAATCGGATGCAACCAGTCCACTACCAGCATGTCCTGTGTACCTATATTTACGGATTTTGACATTGACACTTTCATTAGATTATTTTATGGTACACTCCTGGAAATGGAGAAAAGAACACATTGACACCGGTGTGTCAGACCCACCATACTTGCTCCGGACACTGCGAGAGGGCTGTACAAGCAATGATCACACGCACGGCACAGCGGACACACCAGGAACCGCGGTGTTGGCCGTCGAATGGCGCGAGCTGCGCAGCATTTGTGCACCGCCGCCGTCAGTGTCAGCCAGTCTGCCGTGGCATACGGAGCTCCATCGCAGTCTTTAACACTGGTAGCATGCCGCGACAGCGTGGACGTGAACCGTATGTGCAGTTGACGGACTTTGAGCGAGGGCGTATAGTGGGCATGCGGGAGGCCGGGTAGACGTACCGCCGAATTGCTCAACACGTGGGGCGTGAGGTCTCCACAGTACATCGATGTTGTCGCCAGTGGTCGGCGGAAGGTGCACGTGCCCGTCGACCTGGACCGGACCGCAGCGACGCACGGATGCACGCCAAGACCGTAGGATCCTACGCAGTGCCGTAGGGGACGGCACCGCCACTTCCCAGCAAATTAGGGACACTGTTGCTCCTGGGGTATCGGCGAGGACCATTCGCAACCGTCTCCATGAAGCTGGGCTACGGTCCCGCACACCGTTAGGCCGTCTTCCGCTCACGCCCCAACATCGTGCAGCCCGCCTCCAGTGGTGTCGCGACAGGCGTGAATGGAGGGACGAATGGAGACATGTCGTCTTCAGCGATGAGAGTCGCTTCTGCCTTGGTGCCAATGATGGTCGTATGCGTGTTTGGCGCCGTGCAGGTGAGCGCCACAATCAGGACTGCATACGACCGAGGCACACAGGGGCAACACCCGGCGTCATGGTGTGGGGAGCGATCTCCTACACTGGCCGTACACCACTGGTGATCGTCGAGGGGACACTGAATAGTGCACGGTACATCCAAACCGTCATCGAACCCATCGTTCTACCATTCCTAGACCGGCAAGGGAACTTGCTGTTCCAACAGGACAATGCACGTCCGCATGTATCCCGTGCCACCCAACGTGCTCTAGAAGGTGTAAGTCAACTACCCTGGCCAGCAAGATCTCCGGATCTGTCCCCCATTGAGCATGTTTGGGACT
Organism: Schistocerca cancellata; assembly: GCF_023864275.1. Lineage (NCBI taxonomy): Eukaryota > Metazoa > Arthropoda > Insecta > Orthoptera > Acrididae > Schistocerca > Schistocerca cancellata. The sequence goes on from NC_064628.1 coordinate 197,317,004, forward strand.
GGAAGAAGCGTCGTCTCACGCGGTCTGCACGTCCAGCACGAACGCTGGTCCAACTGAGGCGCCAGGTGGAAATGGCATGGCAAGCCGTTCCACAGGACTACATCCAGCATCTTTACGATCGTCTCCATGGGAGAATAGCAGCCTGCATTGCTGCGAAAGGTGGATATACACTGTACTAGTGCCGACATTGTGCATGCTCTGTTGCCTGTGTCTATGTGCCTGTGGTTCTGTCAGTGTGATCATGTGATGTATCTGACCCCAGGAATGTGTCAATAAAGTTTCCCCTTCCTGGGACAATGAATTCACGGTGTTCTTATTTCAATTTCCAGGAGTGTATTTATGGCTGTTATGAATGGCTGTAAATCATGTAAATATTTTTTATTTTCTTCTGCATCACCAGGCCTGTTATAGGCTTTGCTCCAGCTAACAGAACTTAGTTGGTTACACCACTTTCATTTTATTTGTAACAGATCTGAAGATGTCATTAGCCTAAACCGATAATTTGCTTCATCAAGACGGTCCTTTACAAGTAAAATGCAATAATATGATCACGCAATTATTTACAGACTTTATGTCTTCAATTGGTAAATCAGTATTTCACGTCATATCTACGAAATGACATATTTTTGTAGGTGCATTCAGTATCAGACATGGATACATGACGATGATGTTTGGTATGTGGGGCGCTCAATTGCGCGGTCATCAGCGCCCGTAATAAGTCCCAATTTTTTCACAAACCAATTTTTTTCACAGTCCAATCTAGTCACTGTCACAGAATGATGAGGATGATGATGAAATGATGAGGACAATACAAACACCCAGTCACCGGGCAGAGAAAATCCCCAAGCAGACTGGGAATCAAGCCCGGGACCCTTGATCCAGAGGTGGCCTTTTTTTTTTTTTGAGACATTACTCTTCTGACTGGTTTGATGCTGCCCGCCACGAATTCCTCTCCTACGCCAACCTCTTCTTATCACAGTAGCACTTGCAACTTACGTCCTCGATTACTTGCTGAATGTATTCCTATCTCTGTCTTCCTCTACAGTTTTTGCCTTCCACAACTTCCTCTAGTACAATGGAAGTCATTCCCTGACGTCTTAACAGATGTCCTATCATCCTGCCCCTTCTCATTGCTCCGTCCGCCATTGGTTCAAAAAAATGTTCAAATGTGTGTGAAATCTTATGGGACTTAACAGCTAAGGTCATCAGTCCGAAAGCTTACACACTAATTTATCTAAATTATCCTAAGGACAAACACACACACTCATGCCCGAGGTAGGACTCGAACCTCCGCCGGGATCAGCCGCACAGCCCATGACTGCAACGCCAAGACCGCTCGGCTAATCCCGCGCGACGACATTGGTTATTTTGCTGCCGAGGTAGAAGAATTCCTTAACTTCATCTACTTCGTGACCATCAAGCCTGATGTTTCTCACTGATCTTATTTCTGCTAATTCTCATTACCTTCGTCTTTCTTTGATTTACTCTCAATCCATACTCTGTACTCAGACGGTTCATTCCATTCAGCATCTCATGTAATTCTTCACTTTCACTCAGGACAGCAACATCATCAGCGAATCATTGACATCCTTTCACCTTGAATTTTAGTTCCACTCCTGAAGTTTTTTTTTTATTTCCGTCATTGCTTCTTCGATGTACAGATTGAACAGCTGGGGCGAAAGGCTACATCCGCGTCTTACACCCTTTTCAATCCAAGCACTTCCTTCTTTGTCGTCCACTCTTATTATTTCCTCTTGACTCTTGTACATATTGTATATTACCCGTCTCTCCTTATAGCCTATCCCTATTTTTCTCAGAATTTTGAACATCTTGCGCCATTTTACATTGGCGAAGGCTTTTCCCAGGTCGACAAATCCTATGAATGTGTCTTGATTTTTCTTTAGTCTTGCTTCCATTATCAACCACAACCTCAGAATTGCCTCCATGCTGCCATTACCTTTCCAATCTCATCCAAACTGATCGTCATTTAACACATCATCAATTTTCTTTTCCATTCTTCTGTATATTATTCGTGTAAGCAACTTGGATGCATGAGTGGTTAAACTTATCGTGCCATAGTTCTCGCACTTGTCAGCTCCTGCAGTCTTCGGAATTGTGTGAATGACATTTTTCTGAAGTCAGACGGTCTGACGGCCGACTCATACATTCTACGAGGGCTATCCATAAAGTACATTACGTTTTGGAATTAAAAATAAATAAAGTATTGGAAATTTTTTAAATTTCCATACAGATGAAACCACGTGGTTACTTCTTCTTGAAGCTGTGCGTCGTCATCAAAACGCTGCATAGCCAACCATTTATTCATTGCTGGGAATAAGTGGAAGTCACTCGGTGCCAGGTCGGGACTGTACGGCGGATGAGGAAACAACTCCCACTTAAAAGATTCGAGAACTTCACGAGTGGCATTTTCCGTGTGGGCCCGGGCGTTGTCGTGAATCAGCAAGATCTTTGAGCCCAACTTTCCCCTGCGCTTGTTTTGTATTGCTCTTCTGGGGTTGTGCGGAGTTTGGCAATACCTTTGAGAGTTTATTGTAGTGCCTCTTTCCAGGAAATCCACAAAAATCACACGTTTTCTGTCCCAAAAGAAGAGGTAACCACGTGGTTGAAGGCGCAGGCGGCCGAATTTTACGACGAAGGAATTTCCAAGCTCGTCCATCGCTACGATAAGTGCCTTAATTTAAATGGCACCTATGTAGAAAAGTAGTATTTAAGTGTGGCTTTCATCTGTATATAATAAAAAGAATTTCCAATACTTTATTTATTTTTAATTCCAAAACGTAATGTACTTTGTGGATAGCCCTCGTACAAACCAACGTGAATAGTCGTTCTGCTGCCACTTGCCCCAATGATTTTAGAAGTTCTGATGGAATGTTGTCTATCCCTTCTGCCTTATTTGATTTTAAGCCCTCTCTTAAGTTCTGATTCTAATACAGGATTCCATATCTGTTCTAAATCGACTCATGTTCCTTCTTCTATCACATCAGACAAATATTCCCCCTCATAGAGGACTTCAGTGTACTCTTTCCAGCTATCCACTCTGTCCTCCGCATTTAACAATGGAATTCCCGTTGCACTCTTATTGTTACCACGCTCGCTTTTAATTTCACCGAAGGCTGTTTTGAATTTCCTATATGCTGAAGTCAGTTCTTCAGACACTCATTTCTTTTTCGATTTCTCCACCTTTTTCATGGAGCCATTTCGTCTTAGCTTCCTTGCACTTCCTATTTACTTCACTCCTCAGCGACTTGTATTTCTGTATTCTTGAATTTCCCTGGACATGTTTGTACATTCTTCTTTCATCAATCAGTGGAGAATTTCTTCTGTTATCCATGGTTCTTCGCTGTTACCTACTTTTTATCTGAGTCTTTCTATCCAAATTCTGTGACTGCTCTTTAAAGAGATGTCCATTTCTCTTCAACTGTATTGCCTGCAGAGCTTTTCCGTATTGATGTATCTATAGCCTTAGAGAACTTCAAGCGTATCTCGTCACTCTTAATATTGCCATATACCACTTCTTTGCGTATTGATTCTTCCTGACTAATCTCTTAATCTTCAGCCTACTCTTCATCACTACTTGATTGTAGTCTGTGTCTGTATGTGCTCATGTGTTCGCCTTACAATCCTATACCTGATTTCGGAATCTCTGTCTGACGATGATGTAATTTAAATGAAATCTTCCCGTACCTCCCGGCCTTTTCCAGGTACACCTCCTCCACTTGTGATTCTTGAACAGAGTATTTGGTATTACTAGCTGAAGTTTAATACAGAACTCAATTAGTCTTTCTCCTCTCTCATTCTTTGTCAGAAGCCCATATTGCCTGTAACCATTTCTTCTGTTCCTTCCCCTACAACTGCATTCCAGTCCCCCTCCACTATTAGATTTTCATCTCGCTTTACGTACGGTAATACCCTTTCAGTATCCTCATACACTCTTACTAAGTCTTCATCTTCAGCTTGATACGTTGGCATGTATACCTGGACTGCCGTTGTCGGTGTTGGTTTGCTGTGGATTCTGATAAGAACAAACCCATTCTCTGCTATATATTGGTATTCATGTGAATCCTACTCCTGTCATAATATTTTCTGCTGCTGTTGATATTACCTCATACTCATCTGACCAGAAATCCTTGTCTTCTTTCCATTTCAAATCACTGACCCTCCAATATCTAAATTGAGCCTTTGCATTTCCCTTTTCAGATTTTCTAGCTTCCCTTCAACGTTCAAGCTTCTACCCACAGAACGTGATCGATTCGGTGGTTATTCAATCTTTTTCTCATGGTATCATCCCCTTGGAAGTACCCTTCTTCAGATCCGAATGGGGACTACTCCGGATCTTTTGCCAATGGAGAGGTTTCGTAAGGGTTTGAAATTATGTATAAAGTTGAAACTTCCTGGCAGATTAAAACTGTGTGCCCGACCGAGAATCGAACTCGGGACCTTTGCCTTTCGCGGGCAAGTGCTCTAACCATCTGAGCTACCGAAGCACGACTCACGCCCGGTACTCACAGCTTTACTTCTCCCAGTATCTCGTCTCCTACCTTCCAAACTTTACAGAAGTTCTCCTGCGAAACTTGCACAACTAGCACTCCCGAAAGAAAGGATACTGCGGAGACATGGCTTAGCCACGGCCAAGGGGATGTTTCCAGAACGAGATTTTCACTCTGCAGCGGAGTGTTCGCTGATATGAAACTTCCTGGCAGATTAAAACTGTGTGCCCGACCGAGACTCGAACTCGGGACCTTTGCCTTTCGCGGGCAAGTGCTCTACCATCTGAGCTACCGAAGCACGACTCACGCCCGGTACTCACAGCTTTACTTCTCCCAGTATCTCGTCTCCTACCTTCCAAACTTTCCAGAAGCTCTCCTGCGAAACTTGCAGAACCAGCACTCCTGAAGGAAAGGATACTGCGGAGACATGGCTTAGTCACAGCCAAGGGGATGTTTCCAGAATGAGATTTTCACTCTGCAGCGGAGTGTGACGCTAGTTTTAATCTGCCAGTAAGTTTCATATCAGCGCACACTCCGCTGCAGAGTGAAAATCTCATTATGTATAAAGTTGTTGCCAGTCTCTCATTCTCAAATATCTCTAAGTGCTCTCATTTTCAATGGATGATTAAAGGTCGTGTTTCACTCGTCGTGGGCTACTCTGCGGTTTCACCCCCACTCCTGTGATAGATAGGTGTTTCTTACCCCACAACGATGATTTTCATGAAGTTACTGAAATGTGTATCAAGTTTGGTGGGACACGATCAAGTGGTTTAAGAGGAGATGTAGAACATTCATTAGTACATACATACATACATGCATACATCGATTTTTGTAATGTGTGTGGATTTATCAACTGAATAAGACATTTCTGTTATTCTCTGGGTGCTTTACATTGTAGCTCTTTTTAAGCGGTAAAAATACAGCTGTGTACATAGAGGACAACCACATCATTGCTGGCTGCAATTTAAATCTCAAAACCGATCTTTACTTTTATTATTGAACATACCTACTAGGGGAGTGAGGGTGGCGACTGCATGCCTGGGTAAGACGCTACCTATACATTTTACGGTTATACCACGTATCAGCAATAATCAGCGGCATGCGGATGCACAAGCAATGGAAACCACTGCATTAAAGACAATTAACGTTTATCCACAGGATATGTGTCTTGTAGCTGAAAAAGTATCTTGATGATCTCTCCAGTGACAAAAGATCCCAGAGTAGTATTCCATACGGATCTCCGGGACGTCACTGCCAAGGATAGGGTGGGGTGGGGGTGGGGGTGTCGCTACGACAAAATAATAGATTGAACAACCAACGAAAGCATAACGTTCTAAGAGTCGAGGCGTGAATTATCAAAAGACTGAACGGGTTAGGCAAGCTAGAAAATCTGAAAAGGGAAATACTAGGGCACAATCTACATATAGTGGGGACCAGTGAAGTGAAATGGAATGAACACAAGGATTCATGGCCAGACAAGTATAGAGTAATATCAACAGCAGCAGAAAATGGTATAACGAGAGTAGGATTCTTTATGAATAGGAAGGTGGAACACAGAGACTGAATAGTTCAGTGGTAGGGTTGTTTTCAACAGAATCGACAGAAAATCAAACCAGTAATCATAGTTCAGGTATACATGACGACGTCGCAAGCAGATGATGAAGAAATAGAGAAAGTGTGCAAGGATGATTCTCAGCCTTCAAGGTCCGGGCAGTCGCAGAGGGTGGGCTTATTGGTAGTTGGGAGCTCCAATGTTAGGCGCGTAATGGGGGATATGGCGGCTAAGGAGGGGAAGAAATCCAGTGTGCACTACGTGTGCATTCCGGGTGGAGTCATTCCTGATGTGGAAAGGGTCCTTCCGGATGCCATGAAGAGCACAGGGTGCAGCCAGCTGCAGGTGGTGGCACATGTCGGCACTAATGACGTGTGTCGCTTTGGATCTGAGGAAATTCTCTCTGGATTCCAGCGGTTATCTGATTTGGTGAAGGCTGCCGGTCTTGCTTACGGGATGAAGGCAGAGCTCACCATCTGCAGCATCGTTGACAGAACCGACTGCGGACCTTTGGTGCAGAGCCGGGTGGAGAGTCTGCATCAGAGGCTCAGACGGTTTTGCGACCGTGTTGGCTGCAGATTCCTTGACTTGCGCCATAGGGTGGTGGGGTTTCGGGTTCCGCTGAATAGGTCAGGAGTTCACTACACTCAGCTGGCGGCTACACGGGTAGCGGAGGCTGGGTGGCGTGGACTGGGCGGTTTTTTAGGTTAGAAGGCCTCGGGAAAGTACGGGGTGGGCTGCAATCTCAAAGGATGCGTGGCAAATACAGGACGTGCTTGGATCATGGAACAGTCGGAATTGTAGTTGTAAATTGTTGTAGTTGTGCTGAGAAAGTCCCTGAGCTTCAAGCGCTAATAGAAATCACAGAAGCTGAAATCGTTATAGGTACAGAAAGCTGGCTAAAGCCTGAAATACGTTCTGCAGAAATTTTTACGAAGTCTCAGACGGTGTTCAGGACAGATAGATTAGGCAGAATTGGTGATGGAGTGTTTGTGTTTGTCAGTAGTGGTTTATCTTGTAGTGAAGTCGAAGTAGATACTCCGTGCGAATTGGTATGGGTGGAGGTTATACTTAACAACCGAACTAAGTTAATAATTGGCTCCTTCTACCGACCCCCAGACTCCGATGATATAGTTGCTGAACAGTTCAGAGAAAATTTGAGTCTCGTAACAAATAAATACCCCACTCATACTGTTATAGTTGGGGGGGACTTCAACCTTCCCTCGATATGTTGGCAAAAATACTTGTTCAAAACCGGTGGTAGGCAGAAAACATCTTCCGAGATTGTCCTAAATGCTTTCTCCGAAAATTATTTCGAGCAGTTAGTCCACGAACCCACGCGAATTGTAAGTGGTTGCGAAAACACACTTGACCTCTTAGCCACAAACAATCCAGAGCTAATAGAGAGCATCATGACTGATACAGGGATTAGTGATCACAAGGTCGTTGTAGCTAGGTTCAATACCGTTTCTTCCAAATCCACCAGAAACAAACGCAAAATAATTTTATTTAAAAAAGCGGATAAAGTGTCACTAGAAGCCTTCCTAAGAGACAATTTCCAGTCCTTCCGAACTGACTATGCAAATGTAGACGAGATGTGGCTCAAATTCAAAGATACAGTAGTAACAGCAATTGAGAGATTCATACCTCATAAATTGGTAAGAGATGGAATTGATCTCCCATGGTACACAAAACAGATCCGAACGCTGTTGCAGAGGCAACGGAAAAAGCATGCGAAGTTCAAAAGAACGCGAAATCCCGAAGATCGGTTAAAATTTACAAACGCGCGAAATTTGGCAAGGACTTCAATGCGAGATGCCTTGAATAGGTTCCACAACAAAACATTGTCTCGAAATTTTGTAGAAAATCCGAAGAAATTCTGGTCGTATGTAAAGTACGCAAGCGGCAAGACGCAGTCGATACCTTCGCCGTGCAGTGCCGATGGTACTGTTACCGACGACTGTGCCGCTAAAGCGGAGTTATTGAACGCAGTTTTCCGAAATTCCTTCACCATGGAAGACGAATGGAATATTCCAGAATTTGAAACACGAACAGCTGCTAGCATGAGTTTCTTAGAAGTAGATACCTTAGGGGTTGCGAAGCAACTCAAATCGCTTGATACGGGCAAGTCTTCAGGTCCAGATGGTATACCGATTAGGTTCCTTTCAGATTATGCTGATACAATAGCTCCCTACTTAGCAATCATATACAACCGCTCGCTCACCGATAGATCTGTACCTACAGATTGGAAAATTGCGCAGGTCGCACCAGTGTTTAAGAAGGGTAGTAGGAGTAATCCATCGAACTACAGACCTACCGGTATATCATTGACGTCAGTCTGCAGTAGGGTTTTGGAGCATATACTGTATTCAAACATTATGAATCACCTCGAAGGGAACGATCTATTGATACGTAATCAGCATGGTTTCAGAAAACATCGTTCTTGTGCAACGCAGCTAGCTCTTTATTCGCACGAAGTAATGGCCGCTATCGACAGGGGATCTCAAGTTGATTCCGTATTTCTAGATTTCCGGAAAGCTTTTGACACCGTTCCTCACAAGCCACTTCTAATCAAGCTGCGGGCCTATGGGGTATCGTCTCAGTTGTGCGACTTGATTCGTGATTTCCTGTCACGAAGGTCGCAGTTCGTAGTAATAGACGGCAAATCATCGAGTAAAACTGAAGTGATATCAGATGTTCCCCAGGGAAGCGTCCTGGGACCTCTGCTGTTCCTGATCTATATAAATGACCTGAGTGACCATCTGAGCAGTTCTCTTAGGTTGTTCGCAGATGATGCTGTAATTTACCGTCTAGTAAGGTCATCCGAAGACCAGTATCAGTTTAAAGCGATTTAGAAAAGATTGCTGTATGGTGTGGCAGGTGGCAGTTGACACTAAATAACGAAAAGTGTGAGGTGATCCACATGAGTTCCAAAAGAAACCCGTTGGAATTCGATTACTCAATAAATAGTACAATTCTCAAGGCTGTCAATTCAACTAAGTACCTGGGTGTTAAAATTACGAACATCTTCAGTTGGAAAGAACACATAGATAATATTGTGGGGAAGGCGAGCCAAAGGTTGCGTTTCATTGGCAGGACACTTAGAAGATGCAACAAGTCCACTAAAGAGACAGCTTACACTACACTCGTTCGTTCTCTGTTAGAATATTGCTGCGTGGTGTGGGATCCTTACCAGGTGGGATTGACGGAGGACATCGAAAGGGTGCAAAAAAGGGCAGCTCGTTTTGTATTATCACGTAATAGAGGAGAGAGTGTGGCAGATATGATACGCGAGTTGGGATGGAAGTCATTAAAGCAAAGACGTTTTTCGTCGCGGCGAGATCTATTTACGAAATTTCAGTCACCAACTTTCTCTTCCGAATGCGAAAATATTTTGTTGAGCCCAACCTACATAGTTAGGAATGATCATCAAAATAAAATAAGAGAAATCAGAGCTCGAACAGAAAGGTTTAGGTTTTCGTTTTTCCCGCGCGCTTTTCGGGAGTGGAATGGTAGGGAGGTAGTATGATTGTGGTTCGATGAACCCTCTGCTAAGCACTTAAATGTGAATTGCAGAGTAATCATGTAGATTTAGATGTAGATGTAGAACCGCTCGGCCACTCCGGCCAGCGCCAAAAGATGAGTAGGTATACTTGGAAGAGAGCCGGCAGATACAGGAAGATTTCAGTTAAATTACATCATAGTCAGGAATAGATTCCGAAATCAGATATTGGAGTGTAAGACACCCAGGAGTAGATACAGACTCAGATCATGATTTGGTAATGATGAAGAGTGGGCTGAAGTTTAAGAGTCTAGACAGGAAGAATGAGAGCTAAAAAAGTGAGATACAGCAGTACTAAAAAATGAAAAGATCAGCTTGTAATTCTCCGAGGCTATAGATACTGCGATAATAAATAGTAAACAGTTCGGTTGAGGAGTAGGGGACATCTTTAAAAATGTCAGTGTCTGAAGTTGAAATGAAAAGCATATGTACAAAGAAGGTAACTGCGAGGAAACCACGGCTAATGGAAGAAATTTTTCAACTGATCGATGAAAGAAGGAAGTAGAAAAACGTTCAGGGAAATTCAAGAATACAGAAATACATGTCATTTAGGAACTAAATAAATAGAAAGTGCAGGAGAGCTGTGGCGAAATGACTACAGGGAAAATGTGAAGAAGTCTAAAAAGAAATGATTGTCGGAAGGATTGCCTCAGTATATATAAAAGTCAAGACAAACTTTGGTGAAATTAAAAAGAAGAGAGTTAACATTAAGCGTGAATTGGGAAATCCGATGTTAAATGCAGAGGAGAGAGTGGCTACACTGAGCGCCTCTATGAGGTACATTGAAGGCGTCTATCAGGGGGACGACTTACCTGTAGTTGTGATAGAAGGAACAACAGCCGATGAGAGGAGATAGGGGGTCCTGTATTAGAACAGAATTTAGAAGTGGACAGAAAATCATATAAGGGAGAAGAGATAGCTAACATTCCCGTGGAGTTGCTAAAATAATTGGGGAATGTGGCAACAAAACGATTATTAGCGTTGGTGTGTAGAATGCATGAAAATGACGATATACCATCACTCTTTCGGAAAAACGTCATCCACAAAATCTTGAAGACTGCATGAGCCGTCAAGTGCGAGAATTATCGCATAATCAGCTTTACAGCCTTTGCATCCAAGTTGCTGACAAGAACAATATACAGAAGAATGGAAAAGAAAATTATGTGTTATGTGACGATCAGTCTGGATTTAAGCAGTTCTGACATAGGTGTTGATAATGGAAGCACGACTGAAGAAAAGTCGAGACACGTCTATAGCATTTGTCGACATGGAAAATTCATTCCACAAGGTCAAACTGTGCACGATTTTCGAAATTCTGACTTAAATGGGAGTAAGCTATAAGGAAAGAAGGTAACATACGACATATACGAGTACAAGAACCAAGAGGAAACAGTAAGACTTAAAGACCATGTACGAACTGATCGGATTAAAACTGGTGTTATATAAGGATGTAGAATTTCTCCCCTGTTGTTCAATCTGTACGTGGAAGAAGAAATGACGGAAGTAAAAAAATTCAAGAGTGGGATTAAAATTCTAGTTGAAAGAATATCAGTTACAAGATTCGCTGATGAGATTTGCCCTCCTGAGTGAATGTGGTGGTGGTTAGTGTTGAACGTCCCGTCGACAACGAGGTCATTAGAGACGGAGCGCAAGCTCGGGTTAGGGAAGGATTGGGAAGAAAATCGGCCGTGCCCTTTCAAAGGAACCATCCCGGCATTTGCCTGAAACGATTTAGGGAAATCACGGAAAACCTAAATCAGAATGGCCGGAGACGGGATGGAACCGTCGTCCTCGCGAATGCAGAGTGAATGTGAAGAAGAACTACTGGTTCTGTTGAATGGAATGCATAGTATAATGCTTGCAGAATACGGATTGAGAGTAAATTGAACAAGACGAAAGTAATACGAAGTAGCAGAAATGAGAACACCGAGAACCTTAATATCATAATTGGCGATCACGAATTAGATGTAGTTAGGGAAGGCAGCAAAATAACGCATGACGGATGGAGCGAGGGGTACTAAAAAGGAGACTGTCAATGCAAGAAGGGAATTCCAGACCAAGAGAAGTCTACTAGTGGCAAACATAGGTCTTAATTTGAGGAAGAAATTTCTGAGAAATTACATCTGGAACATACTACTATATGGCAGTGAGATCTGGATTGTGATAAAACCAGAACAGAAAAGGTAAGAAGCATTTGAAACGTGATAGTAGAGAAGAATGTTGAAAATTAGGTGGACTGATAAGGTAAGGAGTGAGGAGGTTCTCCGCAGAATCAGCGAGGAAAGGAATATATGAAAAACACTGACAAGAAGAATTGGCAACAGAAGCATACATTTCCTTTCATGGAAAACAAAATATTATGCAGTTTTGATCATACACTGAAGAGCCAAAGGAACAGGTACACCTGCCCATTATCGTGCAGGGCCTTCAAGCGCTCGCAGAAGTGCCACAACACGACGTGGCATGGACTCGACTAACGTCTGAGGTAGTGCTACAGGGAATTTACACCATGAATCCTGCGGGTGGAGATCTCTTCTGAACAGCACGTTGAAAGACATCCTAGATATACTCAATAATGTGAATGTGTGGGGAGTTTGGTGGTCAGTGGAAGTGTTTAAACTCAGAAGAGTGTTCCTTGAGCCACTCTGTAGCAATTCTGGGCGTGTGGTGTGTCTCATTGTCCTTCTGGAATTCCCAAGTCCGTCGGAATGCACAATAAACATGAATGGGTGCAGGTGATCAGAGTGGATGCCTACGTACGTGTCACCTGTCAGAGTCGTACTAGACGTATCAGGAGACCCATATCGGTCCCACTGCAAACACCCCACAGCCTTACAGTCTCACCAGCTTCAACAGCCCCTGCTGAAATGTATGTTCCATGGATTCATGATGTTATCTCCATACTGTACACGTCCATGCGCTCGATACAATTTGAAACGAGACTCGTACGACCAGGCAACATGTTTCCAGTCATCAACAGTCCAATATCGCTGTTGACAGGCCTAGGTGAGGCGTAAAGCTTTGTGTCATTCAGTCATTAAGTGTAAACGAGTGGGCCTTCGTCTCCGAAAGCCCATGTCGATGATGTTTCATTGAATGGTTCGCTAGCTGACACAGCATTGAAATCTGCAGCAATTTGCGGATGGGTTGCATTTTTGTCACGTTCAAGGATTCTCTTAGGTCGTCGTTGGTCCCGTTTTGGAAGATCTTTTTCCGACCGCAGCGTTGTCAGAGATTTGATGTTTTACCGGATTCCTGATATTCACGGTACACTCGTGAAATGGTCGTACGGGAAAATTCCCACTGCATCGAGCTACCTCGGAGACGCTGTGTCCCATCGCTTGTGCGCCAACTATAGCTCTACGTTCAAACTCACTTAAATCTTGATAAACTGTCGTTGTAGCAGCAGTAACCGGTCTATCAACTGCGCCAGACCCTTGTCTTATGCAGGCGTTGCCGACCGTAGCACCGTATTCTGCCTGTTTACATATTTCTGTATTTGAATATGCTTGCCTATACTAGTTTCTTTGGCGCTTCAGTGTAGAATGGACTGAGGTACTTTAACCTCGAAGTTGCGTTGTGCCAATTTTTTATTCATGTGGACTGGACTGTGATTAAAGAAGAGATTAAGGCGTTTGCAAGAAACTCTTTGAAAAGCTTATACTGTTTTTCCTAATACGACTTTATCAATCCCCCCCCCCCCCCCCCCGAAGGTGAGACAACCTTACGATCTACAAGCAAAAGGAACGAGCACTGAATCCATTTTCATATCGTATGTATCCAACGTTGTTGATTAATGTGTCTCAACAACACAATTTTATTTTTAGAAATTCTGGAAAATAGTTTCAGAAGTTCGTCTCATTTACCTTACGTTCTACGAATAAATGGTGTTCCAGAACACCAACACAATGAGGATCTCTCGACAACCCTTCGGTACTGGTACAATACGACAAACGTTTCATAGGTGTTTGAGACTAAGCTAGCTTTTAATTCTTATGCAGACATGTCAATCTTCTGAATGCTTTTCATTCTGGGTTGAAGTTTGTTTTCCTCGATGACCAACGTGATTTGAATATTTACTCGCATTTCATTGATAGTGACAGTTCACTCCACATATACCAGTCTTTTATGTATACAGCATGAACTTCTACACTCCTGGAAATTGAAATAAGAACACCGTGAATTCATTGTCCCAGGAAGGGGAAACTGTATTGACACATTCCTGGGGTCAGATACATCACATGATCACACTGACAGAACCACAGGCACATAGACACAGGCAACAGAGCATGCACAATGTCGGCACTAGTACAGTGTACATCCACCTTTCGCAGCAATGCAGGCTGCTATTCTCCCATGGAGACGATCGTAGAGATGCTGGATGTAGTCCTGTGGAACGGCTTGCCATGCCATTTCCACCTGGCGCCTCAGTTGGACCAGCGTTCGTGCTGGACGTGCAGACCGCGTGAGACGACGCTTCATCCAGTCCCAAACATGCTCAATGGGGGACAGATCCGGAGATCTTGCTGGCCAGGGTAGTTGACTTACACCTTCTAGAGCACGTTGGGTGGCACGGGATACATGCGGACGTGCATTGTCCTGTTGGAACATCAAGTTCCCTTGCCGGTCTAGGAATGGTAGAACGATGGGTTCGATGACGGTTTGGATGTACCGTGCACTATTCAGTGTCCCCTCGACGATCACCAGTGGTGTACGGCCAGTGTAGGAGATCGCTCCCCACACCATGTTGCCGGGTGTTGGCCCTGTGTGCCTCGGTCGTATGCAGTCCTGATTGTAGCGCTCACCTGCACGGCGCCAAACACGCATACGACCATCATTGGCACCAAGGCTGAAGCGACTCTCATCGCTGAAGACGACACGTCTCCATTCGTGCCTCCATTCACGCCTGTCGCGACACCACTGGAGGCGGGCTGCACGATGTTGGGGCGTGAGCGGAAGACGGCCTAACGGTGTGCGGGACCGTAGCCCAGCTTCATGGAGACGGTTGCAAATGGTCCTCGCCGATACCCCAGGAGCAACAGTGTCCCTAATTTGCTGGGAAGTGGCGGTGCGGTCCCCTACGGCACTGCGTAGGATCCTGCGGTCTTGGCGTGCATCCGTGCGTCGCTGCGGTCCGGTCCCAGGTCGACGGGCACGTGCACCTTCCGCCGACCACTGGCGACAACATCGATGTACTGTGGAGACCTCACGCCCCACGTGTTGAGCAATTCGGCGGTACGTCCACCCGGCCTCTCGTATGCCCACTATACGCCCTCGCTCGAAGTCCGTCAACTGCACATACGGTTCACGTCCACGCTGTCGCGGCATGCTACCAGTGTTAAAGACTGCGATGGAGCTCCGTATGCTACGGCAAACTGGCTGACACTGACGGCGGCGGTGCACAAATGCTGCGCAGCTAGCGCCATTCGACGGCCAACACCGCGGTTCCTGGTGTGTCCGCTGTGCCGTGCGTGT
Organism: Schistocerca cancellata; assembly: GCF_023864275.1. Lineage (NCBI taxonomy): Eukaryota > Metazoa > Arthropoda > Insecta > Orthoptera > Acrididae > Schistocerca > Schistocerca cancellata. The sequence goes on from NC_064628.1 coordinate 197,332,101, forward strand.
GATCATTGCTTGTACAGCCCTCTCGCAGTGTCCGGAGCAAGTATGGTGGGTCTGACACACCGGTGTCAATGTGTTCTTTTTTCCATTTCCAGGAGTGTATTAATTTAATAAGCAAGTCCCAGAATCCCTTAGAAAGGGGATAAAATTAGTGGTGACAATACGTGAATCAGCAACTAGCAGTCCTTCACATCAGTATTCCACACTCATAACCGCTACTCCACGAGGCATTTTGGAACATTAGGCTCTGTGCTGTGACTTAAACGTCATAAAAAAATAACAGTAAGTAATTACGTGATGTGTAATTAGATTAGTAATTACAGTAAATAGTACCAAGAACGACGCCCTTTTATAAAATTTTTGATACTGCGCGTGGCTTCATAATGATGTAACGTGTGCACGAACTCTTGCAAGCAGTAACTAAACTCGACAGCAGTTCCTGAAGTTAAGAATATTTCGTGCGTTGTCCAAATGACGTCACAATTGCAGGAAGTCTCGTGAAATGAGTGTTACCGTAGCTCTCAAAAAAGAGATATGACTGCCGCGCGAAGTGTGCACTCGTACTTTTGGAATTATACGTGTGGTCAAATGATACTACATATGGATCTCCAATTTTATGCCAAACGTTCTCAAACTGTGTGTGTGAATTCCTAAACGACCAAACTGCTGAGGTCCCTAGTCTTACACACGACTTAAACTAACTTATACTAAGAACTACACACACACACACACACACACACTCACACTCACACACACAGACATACATGCCCGAGGAAGGACTCGAACCTCCGGAGGGAGGGGCGCGCAGTCAGTGACATGGCGCTGTGGTGGTTCTTTATATATTGGTATTTATATGTCATGAAAAGTTTGACTTAATGTTATTGTGCCTACTTCACAACTGGAAAAATATTTACGTCAGTGACTCAGCTGTGGAACTTTGCGCTGTTAGTTTGCCCGACACGGTCTGTTTATATTAAAAGACACCACCGACACACAAAATTCCAAATATGTAACTTGTAATATTGGTAATTTTCACCTCGCAAACATTAGTATACGCTCAATAGTAAACGCCTGATGGCCTGAAGTTATCAAACAATTCTATAGTAAAAGAAATGAATCGTCGCATTACAACTATATTTTGTATACCGGTAACACAACAAACTATAATTGTTTTGTAAAAATTGATTTTTGTAAATTATTTTTACTTTTGTGAAAATACAGTGCTAAGGAGATTCTCGCAATTTTACTCAAATACGATTCAATATTGGAAATACTGATTGCTTTTATTGTTACAAAGGAAGAACGTTAATCAAGAGAAGTCTCCTACATTTACGTTTATTTTTATTTGTCAAAATGAGCAAATATTAAGATTTTATTACGACTCTGGGCCGTTCTCATTTAGAAAAATGGCGCTGACCTCCGCACCGATGATCCCTCTACATAATTTGCATAAAGACATTAATTTTGAAGCTTCATGAATATAGGAGCTGGGACATATAAAATTTTACCACATTTTTAAGTAGTATTTGATTATATTTATGCTGAATATTACATTAAACTTACACGTTTTCGTGCCTCGTCAAAAAATGGCTTCTTATACTATGCAGACACAAAAGGGAAGAGAGTGCGATATCTTTGCAAAGGAACAGAGACTGCAGTTACATGCACAGATCATATTAATTGATTACAGAGTCTTTGTTATTTTTCTGAGATAATATTCATTTAGTTACGACGTTAGGTTTGGTATATTTGTGAAGTTATTCGATATACTTTTTATCATGTTATGTGGTGGACCGCGACATGGGCCCCCTACTGAAGGTGTACCCAAATATTTCCAATGTTGGGTCTCACTCACATCCAGACCCGATCACTTCACATGATTTTTAAAGTCTTCAGTCACATTTGTCAGTGGCAAGCGTAGTTTCAGACTATTCAATTTATTAAGCAAGTAGACCTTTAACTTACACCTACAGTATTTGTTTACAATGTATTTGCAGGTTTAGAATTATTTTTATCTGGGCTTGTGTTTAACTTACTCTTTGCTCTGTGTCTGCACATGAAGGCGAATAGTTCGGAATAACCTATAACCCGATAGCAAAAGACTTATACTACCCCACTCGGATTGCGGGCATATGGGAAAAAACGGGTCCAAAATAACCCCCCCCCCCACCCGGAGTGTTCGAACTGTTTACTTTCATGTGATATTTACTAATTTTTTCATAGAACAGACATTTGAACATACATATACACAGCACTTATGATAAAACAGTATTTACATCAACACAAAAGAAAAATAGTTCATGTAGCAGATGGTTATAGTGCAAATTATTTTAGATAGTTTTTCATATTCGCTGGTTTAGAATGTTCATGACATGTTTTGTCACTTAAGGTTCAAGTCCGTAACAAGTTATACTAGTTTCACTATAAGGCAAAAGTCTTCGTCAGCTTAGAAATATTGGCGAAAGGTTTACGTGCATGCTGTTTTAGCACAGCAAGTTCATTTGACTTTACATTAATGAGCAAAATCTTCCACGCTTTCTCAGTTACTTTCGTAAAGCGTTCATGTAGTTTGGTATTGAGAACATACCTGTTAGCGTTCACATTACTGTTGCAAAGTTTTTCTTTTTCTTTTTTTTACAAACATTATACACCAACGTTAGTTGAAGAAAATTCGTCGATTGTCGCGACGACAGTTGACGACGGTGTCAGCGAGTATTCAGCGCAGGGCAGCAGCATAAGCGGGGACAAGGGGCGCGGAAAGCATGTTCGATGACCGGTGTATGGCGTCAGCGAACAAATGAGCGTCGCCCGGCGCCAATCAGCTGAGCGGTCCAGAACTGCTCCGCGCCCGCTCGCCACTCGCGCGACATGAAAATTGACCCACCGAGCATTAGGCTCCTCACCAACGGTACTATAAAATACACTGTAAGGGAAACGTTATTAAGCCACACGCTCCATAGTCACGTGTGTATTTGTAAGTATCTGTAGTATGTTGGTCGAGAACAGACAATAGTAGTACTCGGGATTTTGGCTTTTTCAAATCACTCTTTTACTTGAACGTGAGTAGTGGTTCGTGACACACGGGTTCACTATGATTTTCCTGCACGTCACTCTGGTGGGCGTCCGTAAACGGTTTATCGTCGTGACACATTCACGCTGTTCCGTTAACACTTGTGCCACTGAAAGCGTTCACTTGTGATTCAATGAAACTATAACGATCATATAGCACTTTACTTAATACAGTTCAGCCATATGTGACGGGAATTTTCGTTTACTTTCTTACTGCTGCACTTTGGTACAGTTTATCACTGTTTTGACTAGCTATATCACGTACGGTCTGTTTCAATCTAACTTTGTTTAAAGTTTGTACCGCGTGAGTAGCTTCTTTCTTCATGTCGCCATCTGAGTGTCCGGGAAAGTACTTCACACCGAAGGCACGTTGAGCACATTTTGATCCTTACCATTAAAAGTATGTACATAAATACATATACAATCGATATTACATTTTTCGTCGGCTTTACCGACAAATAATTTAACCAGTATTATCATTCAACACAGAATCATTGTGTTAACGTAGATTGCGCGCTTGCAGCTGCATTACTCGTGAGAGTGCAGCCACAAGTACTTCTAGCAGGTATTCGCGCTAAATCTATCAAGCTGTACTGTAGCTGAAATGAGAAATACGAACGATCCCGTCTACAGAATGGGCATTATCAAAACTTCAACGGGACAAATTTTCGGGTGCACACACTGTGCTCAGTACTAGTAAGTCTTTTATGGGCACTTACGTCCAATTCATTTCCTAATGTGTAAGTTAATGTACATACATCATGCACATGCTCAATTCAACTCATTCAAAAATACACTTACTTGCACACTAAACAAGACAAGAAAATTTATGCACAAAAATAAACAAACCGCACATAAATTGCCAAAATACGTATTCAAACTAACCAAAATTTGTTCAAAGTATGCTTGCTTATCATGTACGAATCCATTTAAAAATTTCACTGAGTGATTTGTTCTCAGTTTTCAGGAATGTCATTGGTTGCATTTCCCCTCCTACCGCCTGTTTTTTCAACCAGGGGATAGAATAGGTCGCGCTGCAGAATGTATCGTAAGCTAGGACTTGCATTTTGTACTCATACCCTGTGGTTATATCGAGTGTTGCGGTAAATACTCCGGCAAATTGGTTAAGGAACTGTGTCAGTTCACATTATTGCTGGTCATTCAAATATGTGGATTGGGCTACCTTTCCGGCATTATTTTTCTTAATATTCTGTGACTCCTGCACCGAGGCATCTTCCGTATCATTTTTACTCTCTACTGAGAGATTATTCACCTCCATTAGTGTGGGACTGCCAGGGAGCACTACGCTAACGTGCCGACAACAGTTCGTGCACGCTTCAGGCGTCCTGATTAACACCAATTCGATCTGCTTATCATGGTATATTAAGGTGCAGATGCCCCGTTCCATGTCCATTTTCGCCTTCATTTCACGGAGAGCATCTAAACTCAGGATACAGGGTACGGCTGGATTTCTAACACAAGGAATGAGCTTGTAAATGCTTCTTTTTCCAGTGTTAACTCTACCTGCACCTGTTTTTTTATTAACTGCCCCTTCCCTCGTAGTGCTCCTACCACTCTACAGTTTTCTAATGGTAAAATCGACAGCTTCCTGATCTACATCTACATCTACATTTATACTCCGCAAGCCACCCAACGGTGTGTGGCGGAGGGCACTTTACGTGCCATTGTCATTACCTCCCTTTCCTGTTCCAGTCGCGTATGGTTCGCGGGAAGAACGACTGTCTGAAAGCTTCCGTGCGCGCTCTAATCTCTCTAATTTTACATTCGTGATCTCCTCGGGAGGTATAAGTAGGGGGGAAGCAATATATTCGATACCTCATCCAGAAACGCACCCTCTCGAAACCTGGCGAGCAAGCTACACCGCGATGCAGAGCGCCTCTCTTGCAGAGTCTGCCACTTTAGTTTGTTAAACTTCTCCGTAACGCTATCACGGTTACCAAATAACCCTGTGACGAAACGCGCCGCTATTCTTTGGATCTTCTCTACCTCCTCCGTCAACCCGATCTGGTACGGATCCCACACTGATGCGCAATACTCAAGTATAGGTCGAACGAGTGTTTTGTAAGCCACCTCTTTTGTTGATGGACTACATTTTCTAAGGACTCTCCCAATGAATCTCAACCTGGTACCCGTCTTACCAACAATTAATTTTATATGATCATTCCACTTCAAATCGTTCCGCACGCATACTCCCAGATATTTTACAGAAGTATCTGCTACCAGTGTTTGTTCTGCTATCATATAATCATACAATAAAGGATCCTTCTTTCTACGTATTCGCAATACATTAAATTTGTCTATGTTAAGGGTCAGTTGCCACTCCCTGCACCAAGTGCCTATCCGCTGCAGATCTTCCTGCATTTCGCTACAATTTTCTAATGCTGCAACTTCTCTGTATATTACAGCATCATCCGCGAAAAGCCGCATGGAACTTCCGACACTATCTACTAGGTCATTTATATATATTGTGAAAAGCAATGGTCCCATAACACTCCCCTGTGGCACGCCAGAAGTTACTTTAACGTCTGTAGACGTCTCTCCATTGATAACAACATGCTGTGTTCTGTTTGCTAAAAACTCTTCAATCCAGCCACACAGCTGGTCTGATATTCCGTAGGCTCTTACTTTGTTTATCAGGCGAGAGTGCGGAACTGTATCGAACGCCTTCCGGAAGTTAAGGAAAATAGCATCTACCTGGGAGCCTGTATCTAATATTTTCTGGGTCTCATGAACAAATAAAGCGAGTTGGGTCTCACAGGATCGCTGTTTCCGGAATCCATGTTGATTCCTACATAGTAGATTCTGGGTTTCCAGAAACGACATGATACTCGAGCAAAAAACATGTTCTAAAATTCTACAACAGATCGATGTCAGAGATATTGGCCTATAGTTTTGCGCATCTGCTCGATGACCCTTGTTGAAGACTGGGACTACCTGTGCTCTTTTCCAATCATTTGGAACCTTCCGTTCCTCTAGAGACTTGCGGTACACGGCTGTTAGAAGGGGGGCAAGCTCTTTCGCGTACTCTGTGTAGAATCGAATTGGTGTCCCGTCAGGCCCAGCGGACTTTCCTTTGTTGAGTGATTCCAGTTGCTTTTCTATTCCTTGGACACTTATGTCGATGTCAGCCATTTTTTCGTTTGTGCGAGGATTTAGAGAAGGAACTGCAGTGCGGTCTTCCTCTGTGAAACAGCTTTGGAAAAAGGTGTTTAGTATTTCAGCTTTACGCGTGTCATCCTCTGTTTCAATACCTTCATCATCCCGGAGTGTCTGGATATGCTGTTTCAATCCACTTACTGATTTAACGTAAGACCAGAACTTCCTAGGATTTTCTGTCAAGTCGGTACATAGAATTTTACTTTCGAATTCACTGAACGCTTCACGCATAGCCCTCCTTGTCCAGGACAACGCAACACTTGTTCATCTATCATGGATGTGCTTTCACCGGTGTCCAGAATCACTGTAATTAAAATATCGTTAATTTTAGCCTGAAAGGCAGCCTGAATTAATTTTATATCATCCCTACCTCGCTGTCGCGGTTCAGTTATTAGTTCGTCGTTTAAATGCTGGCCATCATTGTACTTCATACACACGTTTACATTCCGCGCGCTCCCTACTCCTCCACTGCCGACCGACTGGAAGGGGCCTACAGCGGTCGGCCGGTGTCCCGCTGCAGGTTCTCATCTGTGACGTCCACAACCCTCACGCTCTCGTTTTGAGCGCAACAATGACTCTGTGGTACATACACTTGGGCATCAGGATTAGGTGGATGCGGTGGTGGCGGTGGCATGGGTATAACGTTAATGTGATAGATCGGTACATTATTACTTGACATTTGACTTTGTCCCTGCCAGTTTGCAGCCCTGGGCGTTGTCAGTGGTCGTTGGCGGAGAGCATGGTTCTCTGGGAGAAGTTATGGTTACATCCTCCTTCACCTCCCCTTTTACGGTTGTATTGTTCATTGCCGTTTTTACTCGGTGAGTAAGTAGGTCGTGAATATTGGTTTCCTTCCGCATCGCCAGGATGTCAATTACTGCTGCTCGTTTGCTGGTTATGCCCAGCCTGTCTTTTATTGTACGCTTCAACATTTGAAAAGTCATTATTCTTCGCGAACCCGTTCTTTCTAGGACTGTTTTTATTCGATTATCGTGATTTATTGTTGTTTTGATCGCTCCCCGCATTGCCATATTCGTTTTGACTTGCAGCTTCTTGAATTAAATCCAATGAATCTAGTGTTGACGTAAATTGTTCTAAGTCCGTGTCTGGGACATGAACGAGTTTTTCTCGAATGGCTAGTTTTCCTTTAAGAATTCTCAATACATCTCTTGCCAATATCGGTTCATCACAATAGCGCGTATTATTAAGACATTTCTCAAAATACTTTCTTAAATTCCCCTGGCGGGGGTTGAACAGTTTTCTTAAGCGTTCTTGTGCAGATCAGAAAACGACGCACACCGTTTCTAGTGCCCACAGGGCTGCATCTCCTGTTATAAAGGATGTGACAAACTGAATGTTTAGACTCTCTGTCCATGAGAGAGGCAATTTTTTTTTAAACTTTTTATAAAGATGACAGGATGCACAACCCTTTTTCTCATCATTGTATATCTGAAACTGTCTGTGTTTTATCAACGATTCCTCAAGTTTTGCTTGGGCAAGGGTTGGTAATACGCCTGAATCCGCGGCACCAACATTGCCCGTAAAAATCGGTGGAGTCTGGCTTGGCTGCTTCTCGCAGACAAATTTACTGGAGAGTTGCCGTATTGCCGTTTTTGCTCGGCGTATCCGAATTCACATGATGTGACAGGCGGGTCGATTTGTAACCGGTCCACTGCTTCACAGATACTCTAGTCAAAGTGTTGGTCTGAGTGTAGTGTGAGGTCATCAATCGTCCAGTTGATCTTTACTAGATCTTCGAGCACGGCATGGGTATTGTCAAGCATATTAACTCCATCGTCAAGTTCATCGATTTTTTCCGGAACGTCTTCGTTTTGTTCTACAAGTTCCGAAACTTGCTGTTTTATGACATCCATCTCCTGCGATAGATGCGAGAAGATAGCCTTATCTCGTTCTTCTAAAAGGTCGTTTAATTTCTGAACAAGGAGGGCCTCACGCTTTTTTTCACTTTCGTTACGTTCTGATTGTAACACGTCTTTTACCGGACGTAAAAGTGGGTGTTCGCGATGTCTGTCGCCGATAATATCTAATTGTGCCAACAACATCGCAAGAAAATCAGATTTGGGACCTTCTGTTACTGATGCACCAACAGGTGATGTTGTGACATTAGTCTTCGTTTCTGGCCTAATTTCATGAACATGTGTGCTCACTTGATCTTGTTCAGTATTTTCAGTAACATTTTGTGATGTTGGTCCCAGTTCTGTTTCCTTTCGAGGAATCCGCCAACAGGTATTATCCGATGGGTCAGTTATTTGGAGCTCGTGGATATTATCGTCCATTTCCGTCTCAGATATAGCATCACTCTCGGTACGTTTCTCTCTACGTGGCCTAACCATGCTTATTCAGTGACAATGTACACAAGACAGACACAAAAAGACAAGAAATATAAACTCACCTTTAGTGAAATTGTGTCACTATATACTATAAAAAACACATACAAAAAATAGAAATTTCTTTTGTGAAAATATAAGCCTAAGGAGATTCTCGCAATTTTGTTAAGCAGCGATTAAAAAAATTCACTGAACTCACTTTACTCAAATACGATTCAATGTTTGAAATATTGATTACTTTTATTGTTGCAAAGGAAGAACCGCTAATCAAGAGAACTCTTCTACATTACATTTACTTTTATTTGTCAAAATTAGCAAATATTAAGATATTTATTACGACTCTGGGCCGTTATCATTTAGAACAATGACGCTAACCTCTGCACCAATGATCACTTACAAAATTTGCATAAAGACATTAATTTTGAAACTTCACGAATATAGGATCTGGCACATATAAAATTTTACCACATTTTTAAGTAGTATTTGATTATATTTATGCTGAATATTACATGAAACTTACACGTTTTCGTACCTCGTCACAAAATGGCTTCTTACATTATGCAGAAACAAAAGGGAAGAGAGAGCGATCATTTTGCGAAAGAATAGAGATTGCAATTACATTCGCATATCATATTAATTGATTACAGAGTCTTTGTTTTTTTCTGTGATATTGTTTGTTTCGTTACGACATCAGTTTCAGTATATTTGCGAAGTTATTCAATATCATTTTATCACGTTGTGTGGCATACCGTCACACCACCTCAAACCACGCAGCCAGACGCTCTTCATTACGACCTATTTGTCATATACAGGGTGTACATAAAGTCTGGCAACAGTTTCAATTATTTATTGCACAAGAAGTAAACATTGTACAGATGTCATACATATTGCATTTTGAAGAGAAACTATGAAAGTTTTTTTTATAAACATTCGTTAATGCGAACCATGAGTGACCCGGCATTGGTGACTGTGGCAGTCGCTTCCCGTATTCTCTCCCGCAGCTCTGCTGCATCACGTGGTAGAGGCGGTACACACACCAGATCTTTAACGTGTCACCACAGAAGAAAGTCACGTGGAGTGAGATCTGGTGACGGGGAGGCCTTTTCATGAACTCCAACACACAGAAAGCACGCTCCGCACCTGAACTCGCCATGTTTGCGACTAGCGCTGACTATCGGCAAATTACCAAACTATGCTGTGGAGGTGCACATGAAAAAAACTTTCAGGGTTTCTCTTAAAAATTACGTATGTATTATATCTGTACAGTGTTTGTTTCTTGGCCAATAAATAATTGAAACTGTTCCCAGACTTTAACTACACCCTGTTTAATGACTTGTAGGCCCCCAAGGTCAAAAATTTATTATCTCGACTGCCAACGATATGTCTGCGTCCTATTTACTTTATGTAATTCTTAATATTGTACAGCATCTCCGGCGGTACACCGCAAGGTTACCGCCCTTCGATTGCGCCATTCCAGCACTAATCGAAGTGCTAGGTTTTTCAGGTGCCCGCCAGCCAGCCAGCCAGCCAGCCAGCTAGCCCAGCCCAGCCGAGCAGTGCCACAGCGGTCCAGCAGCAGCAGCAGCAGCAGCAGCGGTTCCGGTTCCGGTCCCAATCCCGGCCTCCAGCGGCGGTCCAGCCGGCAGCAGCCAGCCAGTCCTCCTGCAGCAGCAGCAGCGGTCCAGCCAGCCAGCCAGCCAGCAGCAGCAGCAGCAGCAGCAGCAGCAGCAGCCCCGTCCGCGGCAACATGCGGCAGCAGCCACCCGCCGTCGCCGTCGCCGTCGATGTCGCCGTCGCCGTCCGACCCTGGTCTACGTCCGTCTTCATCTTCCTCCGTCTCCGTCTCCATCTTTGTCATCATCTGTCCCTAGTTTGTGTCCTTTCTTTTTCGTCCTGTGCGTTTTTGTTTCTCCCTGTCGTCATGTCCGCCCCCACCACCACCGCCACCACTACCACCACCGCCATAGTTTATACTTCCCCCTCCGCCGCCTCCACCACTATAACATGGTGTGCCCAGTCACACCCCCCTCCTTCCATCGCACCTCTTCTCACTCTCCCTTCGCCCTCACTCTTTGTCGCCCCCTCTCCAGCTTCTTACTCCCGCTCCTCTCGATCTCATCCTTTCCCCCCACTCCCCCAGCCTGTCACTGCAGCTCCGGCTAGGGTGGTGGCCCGTCGGGCCACTGTCCATGCCCAGCTCTCCCCATCGCCTTCGCCATCACCGCCGCCACCGTCTTCGTCGCCGTCACCTTCCCCGTCACCGTCACCATCTCCAGCGCCGACTGCTGCGTCCACGCCGGGACCTGTCCCTTCCCACCACCTCCCTATAGCTCCTGTCCCTCATATCACCACCCGCCCTTCTGCCGCCATTAAAAGCCCTAGTGGCACCACTACCTCCTCCGCTCCCAAAAAGGCCCCGCCCCGTCCTCCATCCCCCCTCCAAGGTGCCATGGATGTCTCCCCACCTGGCCCTGCTCCCTCCGCCTCCTCCTCCTTCTCCTCCCCCCCCCCTATTTATACAAATACCTCCTCTCCTGTCCCGATCCTTCCCTTCTCGAGGCCTGGAATCTCTCCCTCCTCCTCCGCCAACACTTCCCTGGTGCCCCCATCTCTCTCCTTACTCCCAGACGGGATTCTGTTCTCATCTCCTCCCCCAGCCCAACCCTCCATACTGACATCCTCTCCCGCCTCCCCATCACCCGTTTTGTCCCCAAAGCCTCCCTCACCCCTGCTCCTTCTCCATCTTCTACCCGCCAACCTCAACCCCTGCGTCGCCCGCCAACCCTCACCGCCGTGATCACTCGGCTCAGTCCGTCGATCATGGAGGAGGAGGTGTTGGTGGAGCTCAAGGTGCATCACACACTGGAGGTGCGGGTGGTCCGCCGCATTTTCAACTCGGCCGGCCCCACCCGCCTTATGCGGGTTTTCTCCAAGGACGCCCCCTCCATTGACCGTCTCCTGAAGGAGGGTGCCCTCCTCTTCAACCAGCGCTACAAGGTCGACCCCTCCCGTTCCCCTCCTCAATCCCTGCACTGCCAGAGGTGTCTGCGATATAACGCACACCCAACAGCTGAGTGCCGTGAGGCCCCCACCTGCCTGCATTGTAGGCAAGCGCACTTCCTACGGCAGTGCCCAAACCTTCAATCCCCTCCCTCCTGCAATACCTGCAATCTCCCCCATCCCACCTACTCCCAAAAGTGTAAAGCCCAACCCCCTCCGACCACTCCTGAACTCACCATACCTGTCCGTCCTCTGGACGCCCCCACCCCTCCTGGCAATTCCCTTCGTCCCTCCCCCCCACCACTGAGGACATCATCAGGTTCCTCACCATCGTCCTTCAGAATGTTCATCCCTTTCAGCGCCCCCACACCCTCCAACAGATCTCCCTCGCTGCCCGTTCCATTTTCCACCTCAAAATGTACGCCACCTACTCCAACAACCAGGCCCATTTCACCTTCTCCCGGCTTGACACCCTCGTCTAAATCCCTGTCATGGTGCGACAGCAACGTATCCTTTTCAACAATATCCACTCCCTTCCCGCCAACAAGAACCTCTTCCTGCACACCCTTGCCACCCACCGTGTGGATGCCTTCCTCCTCAATGAAACCTTCCTCCAACCCCACCACTCCATCCACACCTCACCCTATCTCGTCCACCGCTCTGATAATCCCCTCCCAATTGCGCGTGGCGGACTTGCCATTGGTCACCACCACCAGATCCCCGTTCGGCTCCAACCTCTCCTTCCCGACCCCACCGAACTCCTGATCCTTAGTCTCTTCTTCCCCAGCCTTACAATTACCTGCGCCACCATCTATGTCCGCCCCAACGCCCCTATTCCTTTCGACTTCCTCTCGCACATCGACCGTACCTTCTCCTCCTACGTGATCGCCACTGACCTCAACATCCATAGTCGTTCCGCTGCCCAGTTACGGCGGTGGCATCAGTTCTTCTCCTCCCTTCAAGGCGACCTCATCCCCATCCCCCACCACACCCGTCCCGAATCCAACTCCATGCCTGATGTTATCCTCTCCTCTCCCAACCTCCTTGGCCGCATAACGGTGGATGTCCTGGAGCCTATTGGTAGCGACCATCTCCCTGTCCTCACCATTTCAGATGGTAGTAGCCCCCGCCCCGACCCTCGTAATGACCCTCCCCCTAAGTACGTCCATGACTATTCCCGCGCAAACTGGAATGCCTACCGGGATACCCTTTCCACCCAGGTCGATAGCCACCCCTTCACCTACCACCACCCTGATGATGTCACCCATGCCGCCTCCTTTCTCCAGCAGACCTTGTCTGAGGCCGTGGAGGCCCACGTCCCTACTGTCGCCGTCCACCCCCACCGTTCTACCTTACCCCCACAGGCCGTCCTCCTCCTCCGTGAATCCCGTCGTCTCTACCATGCCTTCCTCTGCACGCATGACCCGGACACACTACAACGCCACCGGCAACTCCAGCGACACATTCGTAATTATCTCACGGCAAAGAAACGCCGGGACTGGCGACAGACATGCACCCGTTTAAATGCTACCCTCCCAATCAACTCGTCCAAGTTCTGGTCGGCCTTCCGTCGCCTTACCGGAACTAAACCCTCCCCCTATTATCCTCTTCTCCATGATGATTACCCTTTCCCTGACACCCTTAGTAAGGCCAATCACTTTGCCTCCTACCTCTCCGATGTATTTTCCATCCCCGATGATCCCCAGTTCGATTACTGCCTCTTCCCGGATATCCGCGATCGAACCGACACCTCTGTCCCTCCCCTCGCTCCTGGTTTCCAGTACTTGGACAACATTGCACACACGGAACTCAATGCCCCCCCATCAGTGCACAGGATCTCATTGATACACTCCACACAAAACGCAACACCGCTCCTGGTCACGATCGTGTCACCCACCGTCACCTTCGTGAAGCTCCTGTCTCTTTCCTCTCCACCCTGGCCAGGCTCTACAATGTAGTCCTATCCACCGGTTACTACCCCGACCTGTGGAAAACCTCCCATATCCTCATGTTCCTTAAACCTGGCAAACCGCCGTCCGCCGTCTCCTCCTACCGTCCCATCAGCCTTACCTCGGTCTTCAGCAAGGTCTTGGAATCTATCCTCACCCGACGCATCCACCAGCACCTCCGCCAGCACCGCCTCCTTCCCGTTACCCAGTGTGTTTTTCGGCCGTCCTTCTCTTCCGACGACCTTCTCCTTCACCTCACTCATCTCCTTTCCGAACAGCTTAATTCCTGCCGCTCCGCAATCTTCCTCTGACTGGACCTTGAACGTGCTTATGACTGCGTATGGCATTCTGGTCTCCTCTTCAAGCTTGAAACCTTCGCCCTTCCCATTAACTACGTCTGTCTGATCGGCTCCTTTCTCTCCCGCCGTCCTTCCTATGTCACCATCCATAACACAGATTCCTACACCTTTTTCCCCTCCGCCGGTGTGCCCCAAGGCTCCGTCCTCTCCCCCCTTCTGTACCTTTTGTACACGGCGGACATGCCGCCGCCGTCAGCCCCCGTCCACCTTCTCCAGTTTGCCGATGACAGCGCCTTCCTTGCCCTTGCCCCCACCCTACAGCGCTCCCAATACCTTCTCCAATCCCATCTTGACCGGTTCACTGCTTGGTGCAACCAGTGGCTGCTCAAGATCAATCCCTCCAAAACCCAGGCGATCATTGTAGGCAAAACCACCCCTTCCTTCCGCCTCCTTGATTTCTACATCACCATCTATGGCCGTCCTATCGCCCTCACTCCCACCCTTAAGTACCTTGGCGTCATCCTCGACCGTCGCCTCTCCTGGACTCCCCACCTCCGGAGAATCCAAGCCAAGGCACGCTCCCGACTCAGTCTCCTCAAGCTCCTCTCCCGCCGTACGTGGGGTCTGGACCCCTCCACCATTCTCCACACCTATAAATCCCTCATCCGCCCTATCCTTTGTTATGCCCATCCGGCCTGGATCTCCGCCCCCCTACTTTTTACAAATCCCTCCAAATCCTTGAACGCCATGCTCTCCGCCTCGCCTATCGCATCCGTCTCCCCTCCCCTATGCGGCTCCTGTACGATCTCATCCCCTTCCCCCATCTCCTCCTTTTCCTTGAAAGGATACAGATCCTGTACACCTCCCGTAAACTAGATCCTCCTCACCCACTCGTCTCCCCGATCCTCTCCCACCCCCGCCTGCTACCGCGCCTGTATTCCCACATCCCACCCGGTCTCCATCTCTCCACCCTCCTTACCCTCTCCCAAGGTGGCTTCCGCCAGCTCCCCTCCCTGATGATGTCCTCCTCCCCTCCGTCTACCCCGCACTCGCACACGCTACGTGGACTTTCGCGCGCCGGAGATCATCGCCATCAGTGTCTCGTGTGTGTGAGACATCGTTTTGTATTTTTAGTGTCCGCCGTCCCGCTTCTACGTTCACTTGTGCCCATCACTCTGTTCATTTTAATTCTCCGTTCTTGTACTGTTATTGTCACCATTACGGCTGAAGAGCGGCGTAGCATGCCTCTGCCAGCCTACCTGGTTGTTCAGGTGTTAAAATAACAATAAAGTAAAAAAAAATTAATATTGTATTTTGTTTATATCTATATCGATGTTTCATGTTTTACGTATCTTAGCAGCCTATGTTAAACCGTATTGGCTCTCAATGATGTCATGCAGCATACGAGGGCTGGAGCTCCCTCTTCATAACGTGTAGCTTTTCGATGCTGTTTAGCAGCTACCATGGTGTCTTCCGATACTTACCAATGCTGAAGCCGTCGTTTCTGTTCACCGTCTCATGGCATAAAAAGTTAAAGGTTGTCTGCACATATTTATTATGTAGATTAGGTGTGTAATTTTGACGCCTTTTTCCCTCTAAATAATATTAATATTGAAGATTACAGAGAGATGGTCTGAATATGATTTTTGATAAAATCGAAACCAGTTACCATTTTTACGTGTGATTATTAAATTTTAATGAATCCTTGCACTGAAGACTGTTGAGTATTTTAATTATGAGATAGCTTTTATTTTCCTCCAATTTTTTCAAAAGTTATTAACATTAAAATACTTTAAACTGACCAAAGCGAAGTAAACCACAATGCAGGCTATGGGCAGCCTGTACAGTGTGAAAACTCTTGGATGACATCTAGTTTTTGTTTCTTGTAACGGAGCTCTTTATGTGCTTCTGGAGTGTCAGTTGTTCGACAATAGTCAGCTGGTAAGAACACTGATGACAAAATATTTTGGAAGAAACTGCTACTCTTGAAATGGTTCAAATGGCTCTGAGCGCTATGGGACTTAACATCTGAGGTCATCAGTCCCCTAGAACCTTAGAACTACTTAAACCTAACTAACCTGAGGACATCACACACATCCATACCCGAGGCAGGATTCGAACCTGCGACCGTAGCAGTCGCGCGGTTCCGGACTGAAAAATGAAATGTCGTGTGGCTAAGGCCCCCCGTCGGGTAGACCGTTCGCCTGGTGCAGGTCTTTCGATTTAACGCCACTTCGGTGACCTGCGCGTCGATGGGGATGAAATGATGATGATTAGGACAACACAACACCCACTCCCTGAGCGGAGAAAATCTCCGACCCAGCCAGGAATCGAACCCGGGACCTTACGATTGACATTCCGTCACGCTGCCACTCAGCTACCGGGGCCGGACGGTTCCGGACTGAAGCGCCTAAAATCGTTCGGGTACCGCGACCGGCGCTATTCTTGACGTACCAGAAAGTGAAGTATATTATGACTGTTTTCTTGTTCACATGTATTTTTAATACACGGAGGAAATGAAGTATTAAAATTATAAAAGAGTGAGTTACCTCCAATAGTGTGGTTGGGTATTTAAATTTATGACTGTTACCACTAGCGCATGCAGCAACGGGCTGTCCGAGATACAGAGCATTTCCTTTTCAAATGGCTTTAGACTCTAATTTTGGCAGCTTGTTCGGATTACCATACTTCGATTTTTTGGAGACAATCATGCTACTTGTCACGATAGTGCTTGACTCAGAGTAGTCACAACGTCAGTTAGGAGTTTTGTCAAAAACTGTAATAAATTAGCGCAGTGAGTTACTCGTTGCTTTGGATAGGAGATAGTCACGTGGTTGTACGGATCACAAAACTGACTGAAACACAGAAAGTCGTAGCAACTTCTACCAGTAGCCATACGATGTGGAACGCCTCTGATGTGGCGGTCATGACGATTGAAAAATATGGTCTCAACATTAATAGTGCAATGTTGTAACTCTAATTTTCTTAGCTGATGTGTAAAGTTGTAACTTTAATTTGGTATGCTGAAATCGGTGCTAATTGACAATGAAAGTGGGTTAAAAGCCGTGATCTGTCTGGGGACGTTAACCGTGGATTACTGGGCAACTGTTCCATCAGATATTTAGTCTAGGTTTACCAAGCAGACTAACATTAATGATAATCATTTAATAGTCATACAAAACCGGTAAAATATATATATAAAAAGTAGAATTTAAATAAAAAGAAAGAAATCAGTTTATATTTGGAAATTTATTTTAAGATTGTTCATTCAAATTTCAGCATATTATACGTGAGTTATAACTGAGCTGGTGCCTTATTTACGATTGAAAAGAATGTGAGATTGTAATCTTACGGAACACATAAAATATGGAGCCAAGATTTGGAAAACTGCATACAACACTCCATTCATAAAATAACACACGAAGAACATTGAAACATAAGCAAGAAGAAATTAACCACAACCAACAGATTCAGTTTTTACCCAAAGAAATTACGTTCATACCACAATCCTGTCCGTCATGTAATTACCACACACTGGTATACTAAATTCACATTAACTCTTTGTGAAGTCTTCGCAAAAAGAATAGCTGAGGGCTACTTTGATGATTACACGACATGCTTCACGTGGTCAACTTGGTTTACACAAAGCGTATAACTCCACAATAATTTTGGTAATTAAAATAAATTCGATCGAAAAGCAATTGACAAAAGAAAAACCTTGAACTGGTTACTAACGTCTTACTATTAACCTGATGGGTCAAACAGTTACATAAGCACGTGGTACTGGTCTTGCAAAGTACACCCCACGTGGGTTGAACATAAAGAAAAGCATAAAGAAAAGTTGCTATATTAAAAAAATATTCTCAAGACGAGACGTTATAATCTCACGCACATTCGGATTTAAGATTGATGAACTTATTTAGAGTTACTGATCAACACGTGGTTCCACTTTACTCACAAAGTAGTAACAAAGCAACTACCGGAAAATAATCTGAACTTCACACGATAATTACACTGCGCTGCAATTTAAGATAACATCGGATATTTTAGACCTAAACCCGAAACAAAGGTGATTAAATTTTCAGTTAGGCTGAACTTAAGAAATCCATTGTCCTACGGACTTAACAGACACGCGCTTAGCCGGAGATCTTACCACTTCAGACGCTCGCCACGGCCACACTGCAACTGCCCTACTGCCCAGCGTGCTTCCTGAGGGTGGCTCACAAAGACCAATGGAAGTGGCCAGAGGGGCAGCTTCCTATACCAACATGACAACGGACGGACAGGACCATACTAAGGATAGAAACCTCTTTGCTTTTAGGAAGCGTAGCTACCTGTTCCGACGTTGGTCCTACTGTTATCTAGCAGACAGCCTTGTCTGCTACCCTCAAGCATGCAACTAGAAATACATATGCTCATTCATCCTCTCACACAAAAGGGAAGGGGGATGACAGTATCTTATCATATACAGTATATACAAGAAAGCGGATGTAGGTTCCGTATGAGACTGTGTGGCATGAATTACATATAAGAATTACATATAAACTGTGCTTTAAAGTGTAGTAGTGTGACAGATCGTTCTTGTTTATGTGTAAAAGTAACACGTTCCACTGCTCAGTCTCCTCCCAGATAGTCAGAAACGCCACAGTACATTTAGAAGAGGAATTTATTCCATAAATGGCAACAGATTTAAGAAATTAAACATGAAAGGAATCCAACAGAGACCTTTCAATAGCATGAAAAGTCCTTGTTGTGGTCTAATAACAATAAAAAATGTCATGTATTTGTAAGAAATATATCTAAGAAACTTGGCCGGATCGAAAAATTTACATATTGCACTCTTACGTTTGTTTCCATTTGCAGGTCAATATGTGCTTAATTTAAAGTCTGGACAGCAGTTTGCTTCTAGAATCATGTTACTCGAAGTAGAACGTCATTCTGCAGCAACTGCACTATTGTGAAGAAAACGGTTCTCAGAGATCTGCTTTGCGTAATTTTGACCGTAAATTTTGATTATTTAAACTCAAAAATGGAACCCATTTTACTTCTCAAACACAATGGAAGTAGCCACGTCAGTATTGGTACAAATACCACAAGAGCATCTAACAGGAAAACTCCAGCAAATAAATTCGTAAATAATTACGGTGACGATTACAGTTTTGTTCAGTTATAATTGAAAAAACTAAATAAACTCGAATCTGCTAACGAGAATGGCATATATGATGTATTGAATGTAAGCACCGTTTACGTAGTTGACAGCTGTCAGTAAGACTGTAATATATGTGTGACGACGTGAAGTACAATAGTGACAGACATTAAGATCGTCAAGAATACTATACAGCAATAAAGGAATCATAATTATGGCCTCTCATCAAATCAGCAATAATGTTAATTGGTATCAAAACTTACGACTTAGTGTGTAAACAGTGCAACCTGCGATTTTCTTATCGTCTCAGAATATAATTGTTCATACCAGACGTAGGACAGTGTTGTGTTTAGTGTTGAACTGCTCCCTTAAACACTCTTGCATATTTGTATACATGATTTCAGGCAAACCAGCGGGAGTGTGGAGCAGAAATAATAAGACCGCGGCGGGAGTACAGATACGTGGTGTGGACAGGGCGCACTGTCAAAGCGAGAACAGTTAAATGCCCCCACCCGTTGTACCCCCCGGTGTGTTACAAGTTCAGTTCTCACAACCATAATCAGTCCATTCATGCAAGCATTGTCACTGCTGTTTATAGTACTACACGAAACTCACAGCACTGACACTGTCTAACGTTTTGTTTCATAATGACCACGTCGAAGTTCAGTTTAAGCCGATCGAAAAAATAACAGCACGACCATGAATTTTCTTATGCCTCTGTCTAGTACGACAACATCACATAAACATTTAGTACGGCACAGCACTGCACATCTCTGATTTCACTGTCCGACTGCCACTATTGGTATCTCTCTCGCAGCACGGCTCATACGAGAGTGCTGCATATTAAATTTGGTTTTCCACAGCGCATTGGACATAAACATTACAAAGAAAATGAAACGTTTATTGAAACTTTTCCACACTCAGTTAAAATCTTTGTAGCAATATCGGCACTTATAAGTGCCGTGCGTTAACCAATAAATTGTTGTAGCAACATCAATAAAACTTCCTGGCATATTAAAACTGTGTGCCGGACCGAGACTCGAACTCGGTACCTTGGCCTTTCGCGGGCAAGTGCTGTACCAACTTTTTCTTTAATCTCATGTTGTTCGTTTTTGTTCGTTGTATCTGCTCTGGGCGGACGTCGAAAGACACGCGTTTTAGTTCGTTGTTGATCCATTAACTCAGTTTTTTTATTACAGAGGGCAGCTAGGCCTCTGACCGAACACGGTGAGCTATCGTGCCGGTACCAAATGAGCTACCCAAGCACGAATCACGCCCGGTGCTCACAGCTTCACTTGTGCTAATATCTCGTCTCCTACCTTCAAACTTTACAGAAGCTCTCCTGCGAAACACCAATAAAGCAAAACATAGTAACACTTCATATTAAAGAACAAAACAAAAAAATTCGGTTCCATTAAAGATATATGTACAGTGCAGTATGAAGAAGAAAAGAAAGAAGTAAAGGGGAAAAATTATGTGTAATTATGAGCAATATGTGCACAGTATGAAATAGGGTATCACATTAGACGTAATGCTACCTGTTGTGACGGTATTCTGCTGGTACAGACTGAATATAATCCGGAGATTTATTCTGCAAATGCACCCTTCGTTTAATAACACCAATAGCAGTACATGATCCAAGATCAGATAGCTGCCCTACCTCCCTTTGAGTGCAGTTTATTAAGAGATGCTAGTTAATCATCAACCGGATTTTCCGTCGAAGGCACGGGTGCACAGTGAGACGATGGATTGTACGAAATATGAGCACCCTTTGGTGAGCTGCGGGCCTAATCCACTTGACTCAACAACAGCGCATGAAGTCAGAACTCTAGCTTCAGTAACATTAATGTTCATCGGGAACGCACGGACGTGAATTGCACCTCTTTCCCAACACGCCACTCCAATAAATTATGCCCCATAAGGCGCATTTTGCAGAATACATTCATTTTATACTCATCCCATCTTCGGCTGTTTACATTTATTTACGCGTTGGGACCCATATTTTTAAGTATCTTGTGAATTTTGCAGTTATTTCCGTACTTGAAAAGAAAATTGGAGCGGGATTCCGCCTTATGCAAGACATCTTTGTAGTTTTTCACCCAGATACGTTACAACACTTCTTGTGCTAGCGTCAGTCAGTTTATTTGGTAGTCTTCTCAAGTGAAATTATTGGAAGTTTATGGAAATGTCCGTGGATTTATAATGCAGTTTTTACTTTGTTTGTGTCGGGGTAACATGCTTATTTCCAGAATTTTTGTCAATACAATGCGTTTGTTACGATTTTTGCGCCAAGCACAGAGTTCTGGTCGCCATTCATGTAGATGTCTTGCATAATGCGGAATCACTCTCCAATTGTTTCATTATTTATGGGGTTTTACAATACCTGTCCTAAACTGCAAAATTCTGCAGCGCCTCGCTCTCCTGCCACGAATTTTTCCACGGGCCAGACTGAAACCAATCACGGGCCAGATCCGGCTGGCGGGCTGCCGGTTGCTCACTCGTGGATTAGACGATACTGTGCTGTAGACCCTGGGGTCACTAGGTTTTGCCGTGTTACAACAGGATAACAATATCAACACATTGCAGCAAAATCTGTCTTTAAACATGGTGTTTTCTGAGCACATCATTCGTGATTAGCAGAACACGATATTTTCCGGCAGATCAGTATTTTTTTCAGCGTAATTGTATAAACCGATAGGTGTCCTCTACAACTTGATACGCTTCACAGAATAGATGACTTACTTGACGCTGAGCTATGTTATGACCCCATCAACAGGACAACTTTATTCTGAAGGCAAAACCTATATCCAACAGTATCAGTCTCAAACAATGAGATGTACAGGTAGTTTGCAAAACAGAATGTGATCTTTGTTCTCGACTGACCTTCTCCTGTACCAGACTTAGGCATTATTGAAACTAACGGGAGGAGATGCAAGTTTCATGTGAAAAACTGAGATGTCTCCTCGACGAGAGGGTTTGATAATCCTTGCAACGTTTTCTTTACCATGTTCTTTCCGGCATGTCCGAAAGAACAGACTTTGATCCACGAACCACTATGAATCAAGGCACAAACGAATTAAAGACATTAGCTGTCAGTGGGCATTCACTTATGTCAGTGGGGCAAGGTGGAAATTTGTGCCGGACTGGGATTCGAATCCAGGTCACCCGCTGATGCGGTGGCCACCACAACAGCGAAGACAAGCTTAGCAACTTACAACACGCACTACCTGTTCGTTAGCCTCATTACTATCAGCATCTCGTCGATTCCCGTAAGATTCGAGCTTGGTGTTCGTCTGCACTGAAGGGATCATTGGCCTTCATCGTCTTAATTATTCAGATGAATCACCTAAAACTTGCAATAATTGCGGAAATGGAAAGTGTTATTCATATGCTGTTTTCACAGAATGGATTGGTAGTCAGGGTTCGTACTGTTAGCCAATCAACAGATTGTAACAACACTAAGAAAGTGTACTTTCGTGCATGGAACAATTCCTATTGACATTAAAAGAATAACGGCAGGCTAAATTAGAAATCCAATGGTGTTTGTTGCAGGATTCTAGTGCGAGTCCTTTACGAGATATCGTATTTGGAAAAGTTCCCACATTAGCACTTGTACAGTACCTATGATAGCGCACACTAAAGAACAACGCAAGTGCATATACTAGTTATGTGGATTCTGATCAGTAACGACCAGTTTGGCCGTGATGGCTTGTGTTCAAAACGACCACCAGCAGCAGCGGCAATACAGACTTCCAGTTTGGTGTGGATCGACAGCGGCCCATGTGCTAGCATTTCAGAAGGCTGCAGTAATACGTCGTCGCACATCGTTGGGTGTAGTTGGTATGTCGTTTAGACATCGTCTTTCAGCTTTCCCCATAGAAAAAAATCTATAGGCTTCAATTCCGGTGAAGAGGCTGGCCAGGGTACAGGCCGCATCCAATCCAACGACTGAAGACATGCTCTAGTGCTTCGTGCATTATGGGCTGAACAGCCATCATGTTGATATCACAGGTTTATCCTAGCCTGCAGAGTAATGTCTTCTAGCAACCGTCGAAGATGGTGTGTCAGAAGGCTGCGACACTTGTGCGCTTTCAGTTCCGTTTATGAAAAAAGGGCCTATGAGCTGATGGTTGACGACCCCACACTACACGTTTACACTCCATGGCCGCTGACGTTCCACCTGATGAAGCCAACGCGGATTGTCAAGAGCAGTAGTGCATGTTTCGGCGGTTTACCTGGCTGTTGTTGTTGTGGTCTTCAGTCCGGAGACTGGTTTGATGCAGCTGTCCACGCTACTCTAACCCGTGCAAGCTTCTTCATCTCCCAGTACCTACTGCAGCCTACATCCCTCTGAATATGCTTAGTCTATTCATCTTTTGGTCTCCCTCTACGATTTTTACCCTCCACGCTGTCCTCCAACACTAAATTGGTGATCCCTTGATGCCTCAGAACATGTCCTACCAACCGATCCCTTCTTCTAGTCAAGTTGTGCCACAACCTCCACTTCTCCCCAGTCTTATTCAGTACCTCTATAGTTATGCGACCTATCCATCTAATCTTCACAATTCTTCTGTAGCACCACATTTCGAAAGCTTCTATTCTCTTCTTGTCCAAACTAGATATCGTCCATGTTTCACTTTCATACATGGCTACACTCCATACGTATACTTTCAGAAACTACTTCCTGACACTTAAATCTATACTCGATGTTAACAAATTTCTCTTCTTCAGAAACGCTTTCCTTGCCATTGTCGGTCTACATTTTATATCCTCTCTACTTCGACCATCATCAGTTATTTTGCTTCCCAAATAGTAAAACTCCTTTACTACTTTAAGTGTCTCATTTCCTAATCTAATTCCCGCAAAATCACCCTACGTAATTTGACTACATTCCATTATCCTCGTTTTGCTTTTGTTGATGTTCATCTTATATCCTCCTTTCAAGACACTGTCCATTCCGTTCAACTGCTCTTCCAAGTCTTTTGCTGTCTCTGACAGAATTACAACGTCATCGGCGAACCTCAAAGTTTTTATTTCTTCTCCATGGATTTTAAAACCTACTCCGAACTTTTCTTTTGTTTCCTTTACTGCTTGCTCAATATAAAGATTGAACAACATCGGGGAGAGGCTACAACCCTGTCTCACTCCCTTCATAATTTGAAAGAGAGTATTCTAGTCAACATTGTCAAAAGCTTTCTCTAAGTCTACAAATGCTAGAAACGTAGGTTTGCCATTTCTTAATCTAGCTTCTAAAATAAGTCGTAGGGTCAGTATTGCCTCACGTGTTCCCATATTTCTACGGAATCCAAACTGATCTTCCCTGAGGTCAGCTTCTACCAGTTTTTCCATTCGTCTGTAAATAATTCACGTTAGTATTTTGCAGCCGTGACTTATTAAACTGATAGTTCGGTAATTTCCACATCTGTCAACGCCTGCTTTCTTTGGGATTGGAATTATTATATTCTTCTTGAAGTGTGACGGTATTTCGCCTGTCTCATATATTTTGCTCACCAGATGGTAGAGTTTTGTCTGGACTGGCTCTCTCAAGGCTGTCAGTAGTTCTAATGGAATGTTGTCTACTCCCGGGACCTTGTTTCGACTTAGGTCTTTCAGAACTCTATCAAACTCTTCACGCAGTATCATATCTCCCATTTCATCTTCATCTACATCCTCTTCCATTTCTATAACATTGCCCTCAAGTAAATCTCCCTTATATAGACCCTCTATATACTCCTTCCACCTTTAGGCTTTCACTTCTTTGATTAGAACTGGGTTTCCATCTGAGCTCTTGGTATTCGTGCAAGTGGTTCTCTTTCCTCCAAAGGTCTCTTTAATTTTCCTCTAGGCAGTATCTATCTTACCCCTAGTGAGATAAGCCTCTACATCCTCATTTTTGAGACGTTTGTATTCCTTCTTGCCTGCTTCATTTACTGCGTTTTTATATTTTCTCCTTTCGTCAATTAAGTTCAATATTTCTTCTGTCACCCAAGGATTTCTACTAGCCCTCGTCTTTTAACCTACTTGATCGTCTGCTGCCTTCACTACTTCATCCCTCACAGCTACCCATTCTTTTTCTACATTTCTTTCCTCCATTCTTGTCAATTGTTCCCTTATGCTCTCCCTGAAACTCTGTACAACCTCTGGTTTAGTCTGTTTATCCAGGTCCCATCTCCTTAAATTCCCACCTTTTTGCAGTTTCTTCAGTTTTAATCTACAGTTCATAATAAATAGATTGTGGTCAGAGTCCACATCTGTCCCTGGAAATGTCTTACAATTTAAAACCTGGTTCCGAAATCTCTGTCTTACCATTATATAATCTGTCTGAAACCTGTCAGTATCTCCAGGCTTCTTCCATGTATCCAACCTTCTTTTATGATTCTTGAACCAAGTGTTAACTATGATTAAGTTGTGCTCTGTGCAAAATTCCACCAGGCGGCTTCCTCTTTCATTTGTTATCCCCAATCCATATTGACCTACTACGTTTCCTTCTGTCCCTTTTCCTACTACTAAATTGCAGTCACCCATGACTACTAAATTTTCGTCTCTCTTCACTATCTGAATAATTTCTTTTATTTCATCATACATTTCTTCAATTTCTTCATCATCTGCAGAGCTAGTTGCCACATAGACTTATACTACTGTCGTAGGCGTGGGCTTCGTGTCTATCGTGGCCACAACAATGCGTTCGCTGTGCTGTTTATAGTAGCTTACCCGCATTCCTATTGTTTTATTCATTATTAAATCTACTCCTGCATTACCCCTATTTGATTTTGTATTTATAACCCTGTATTCACCTGACCAGAAGTCTTGTTCCTCCTACCACCGAACTTGACTAATTCGCACTATATCCAACTTTAACCTATCCCTTTCCCTTTTTAAATTTTCTAACCTACCTGCCCGATTAAGGGATCTGTTAAGGGATCTGACATTCCACGCTCCGATCTGTAGAACACCAGTTTTCTTTCTGCTGATAACGACGTCCTCCTGAGTAGTCCCCGCCCGGAGATCCGAATGGGGACTATTTTACCTCCGGAATATTTTACCCAGGAGGACACCATCATCATTTATCCATACAGTAAAGCTGCATGCCCTCGGGAAAAATTACGGCCGTAGTTTCCCCTTGCTTTTAGCCGTTCGCAGTACCAGCACAGCAAGGCCGTTTTGGTTAGTGTTACAAGGCCAGATCAGCCAATCATGCAGACTGTTGCCCTTGCAACTACTGAAAAGGCTGCTGCCCCTCTTCAGAAACCACACGTTTGTCTGGCCTCTGAACAGCTACCCCTCCGTTGTGGTTGCACCTACGGTACGGCTATCTGCATCGCTGAGGCACTCAAGCCTCCCCACCAACGGCAAGGTCTATGGTTCATTAGGGGGGGGGGGGCTATGATTGGTAAATATGGCTTCATCACTGAACAAGATATATGACACATCTGGGGTATCCTGTCATAATTCCCAAGTACAATTCTCACAATCGTTTCCATACAGCTCTTGATAGAGATAGATGTGACAGGGATGGAACTTATGCCGATGGAGAATGAAGGAAACAGTTGCCTGACTGATGCTGCTTCCTCACACGATTGGGTGAGAGTTAGCGTGCGGATCAACTGCAACATCAGCAAGAACATTAATTTCCCCCTCTTCCGCCCTCAGTAACTTCCTTCTGTTATGTTGTCCAAGTGTTAGACTAGCACTTTCAGGTAACTGGTTGAAGACATTGATAAATAATTGCCGCAATGATTTACGTCTATTGAGATACCTTGCCGCATAAACAGTACAAGAACGAACTTCATTCGTCCCATACTCTCCATACACTATAACACATTTTCTGTACTATAAAAACTAGTCCACTTACGACCTATTTTTTGGACTTTCTCACACTAATTGACTACCAAGTCGCAAGGCACTCGAGGAACACACAAGCACACTCTAAGGAAATATAACAACATCGTACCTAGGAATTACGTAGGTTGAATGGCACAAACAAGTGTCGGTGCGGAAAATTTTTAAACTACGTTATCTCGTAAACGACTCGCACTGGAATCCTGCAACAAACACCACTGAAATTCTAATTTAAGCTATTTTTATTCTTTTAATATCAGTAGGTACAGCTCCATTTACAGAAGTGTATGTTTGCACAAAAATACACTTTCTAAGTGGCATGGTTTCATTTAAAGAAGTGTATGTTTGCACAAAAAGTACACTTTCTAAATGTTATTACAATCTGTTTATTGTATGATAATACATGACCCTAACTGCTGTGAAAACCGCTCATGAATAGCACTTTACATTTCCGTAATAGATGATTCACCCGTAATATATTTTGTGTCTGTTCTTTTTGACGTATGCAAAAGAGCAGACACCACTTTGATCCTACATCCACTATGAATGAGAACACAAAGGAATTTAAGACATCAGCTGCGAATAGCTAGTAATTTATATCAATAGGGCAAGTTGAAAATTTGTGTCATACCATGATTCGAACGCGACTCCGGCTTACTAGGAAGATGGGTTGATCACTACACCATCCAGACACAGTGACCACCACAACCACGTAGTCTACCCTGGCATGCTTCCCATCATTTCTAAATTCCCAACTTATATCATACTCTTCTGATGTAATGCGACTGCTGATTACCCTAATTACTCGCGGATTCTCGCCGATTCCCGGAAGAGTTCGAGTTTGATGTGCAACTGCACTGCAGGGACCATTGGCGGTCATCGCTTTAATTATATATGTGTAATGTCGGTTGCTTTGGATGTGGGTGTACAGTGAAAATGACAGCACTTGGGTAGTTAATAGACTCTCAGCTTGGGATGATAGTCAGTGCAGGATCGGAGATTACTCTAGTATTGCTATTTGGTACCGCAGGGACAATGTTTCCACGAGCGAAAACCACAGCATCGATGGACCACATGTGTTTGACTAACGGACGTCAAGTTCCATCCGCAGAACGAAACGGGGCGATCGCCGGTGATTTGAATGTGGAGCATCATAATCCCAGTTGCATTAGGATTGCACCGGAACAATCGGTCCACATGGACTTCAGCGTCAGCGACCTACTCGTGTTCGATTGATGACACGACGACACAGGGTTCGACGACTGGTTTGACTCAACAGTGATCGATGAGTTATGGTCTGGGCTGTGCTCACCTCACATGGTCGAAGTTACACTCCGATGTTCAGTTACATTGACCAATAACTTTCCACGGTATATGAAAATTCTTGCGGACCATCTACATCGCTTTGTAGCATTAGAGTAGCCTCATAGACATGTCTTGTTTCAACCAGGATATGCCACATGTCACCTCACTTTGGTTGCATGGTCATGGTTTCGTGAAAGATCCAAAGAATACGCGATCCCAGCGTGCTCCCCCCCCCCCCCCCAATTCGTCCTCACCCTAAAAATACACAATAGATCATTTATGAAATGCTGTTGGTACCTGCATATGATCTATGAACCCGGCATCAACTATACGAGACCGATTGTGGTTACTACTGCATGGTGTGTAGATCAATGTTTCTGCAGAACGATTCCGGCTTCTGGTACGTATTAATGCAGTTTTAAGGGCTCGCGAAGGAGCATCTTGCCATTAACATCTTGCCAGTGCTTTCTCATGCCTTATGGCCACTCATTGTAGAGTAAATTCATATTACAGATCAAATCCATTTGCTGAAGCACTCATTGTATCCTCGACGATAAGTTTAAATTTAACGTTTGTCCACTTTTGAGATTAATATGTCTGGAACGTTTCATATGCTCAACACTAGCAATTCTACATCGACATCTACATCGTACTCTCTGCAAGCTACCTCATGCTATGTGGCGGAGGGTACTTCTGGTACCACTAAATGATCCTTCCTACTATGCTCCACTCGTAAATGGCGAGTCCAGAATGATTGTCGGTAAGTCTCGGCTCCAATATCTAGAATTTTCCCTTAGTGCTCATTACTCTGGATGTATGTGGGAGAAAGTAATGTGCTGTCTGTTTCCTCCCAGAAAGTGCTCTCTCGAAATATCAGTAGTAAACCCCCCCATGATGCACAACGCCTATCTAGTAACGTCTGCCAGTGGAGTTTTTTGGGCATCGCCGACTAAACGATCCCGACGAAACACGCCGCTCTTCGCTGGATCTTCTTTATCTTTTCTATACTCCTGTAAATGGAAAAAAGAACACATTGACACCGGTGTGTCAGACCCACCATACTTGCTCCGGACACTGCGAGAGGGCTGTACAAGCAATGATCACACGCACGGCACAGCGGACACACCAGGAACCGCGGTGTTGGCCGTCGAATGGCGCTAGCTGCGCAGCATTTGTGCACCGCCGCCGTCAGTGTCAGCCAGTTTGCCGTGGCATACGGAGCTCCATCGCAGTCTTTAACACTGGTAGCATGCCGCGACAGCGTGGACGTGAACCGTATGTGCAGTTGACGGACTTTGAGCGAGGGCGTATAGTGGGCATGCGGGAGGCCGGGTGGACGTACCGCCGAATTGCTCAACACGTGGGGCGTGAGGTCTCCACAGTACATCGATGTTGTCGCCAGTGGTCGGCGGAAGGTGCACGTGCCCGTCGACCTGGGACCGGACCGCAGCGACGCACGGATGCACGCCAAGACCGTAGGATCCTACGCAGTGCCGTAGGGGACCGCACCGCCACTTCCCAGCAAATTAGGGACACTGTTGCTCCTGGGGTATCGGCGAGGACCATTCGCAACCGTCTCCATGAAGCTGGGCTACGGTCCCGCACACCGTTAGGCCGTCTTCCGCTCACGCCCCAACATCGTGCAGCCCGCCTCCAGTGGTGTCGCGATAGGCGTGAATGGAGGGACGAATGGAGACGTGTCGTCTTCAGCGATGAGAGTCGCTTCTGCCTTGGTGCCAATTATGGTCGTATGCGTGTTTGGCGCCGTGCAGGTGAGCGCCACAATCAGGACTGCATACGACCGAGGCACACAGGGCCAACACCCGGCATCATGGTGTGGGGAGCGATCTCCTACACTGGCCGTACACCACTGGTGATCGTCGAGGGGACACTGAATAGTGCACGGTACATCCAAACCGTCATCGAACCCATCGTTCTACCATTCCTAGACCGGCAAGGGAACTTGCTGTTCCAACAGGACAATGCACGTCCGCATGTATCCCGTGCCACCCAACGTGCTCTAGAAGGTGTAAGTCAACTACCCTGGCCAGCAAGATCTCCGGATCTCTCCCCCATTGAGCATGTTTGGGACTGGATGAAGCGTCGTCTCACGCGGTCTGCACGTCCAGCACGAACGCTGGTCCAACTGAGGCGCCAGGTGGAAATGGCATGGCAAGCCGTTCCACAGGACTACATCCAGCATCTCTACGATCGTCTCCATGGGATAATAGCAGCCTGCATTGCTGCGAAAGGTGGATATACACTGTACTAGTGCCGACATTGTGCATGCTCTGTTGCCTGTGTCTATGTGCCTGTGGTTCTGTCAGTGTGATCATGTGATGTATCTGACCCCAGGAAGGTGTCAATAAAGTTTCCCCTTCCTGGGACAATGAATTCACGGTGTTCTTATTTCAATTTCCAGGAGTGTATCAGGCGTGCCTGGTAAGGACTCAGATTGACTTGCAATACTCAAGAATCGGCCGAAAAAGCGCCTTGTAAATCACTTCCTTCGTAGGTGAGTTACATTTCCTTAAGGTTCTTCCTACGAATCTCAGTCTCGGATCTACTTTTCCTGCTATTGTAAGTAGGCTGTGTATGTGTTCGTATGTTGGCAGCGCTTTAGACTATATCAAAATCTCTGACAGCGCTGTGCTCACTCTGTAAGACACTCTGTGGGTGGTCGGACTAGCAGAGGTGAACAGCCAGCAGTGATGGAAGTTGGGAGTGAGCAGCCAGCAGTGATGGAGGTTAGAGGTTAATAATTAGCAATGTTGGAGGTTTGCAGTATTAGCACAAGCGGACGGTCTGAATGTATATCCGTCACTGAGATTTATTACTGATGATTATATAATTTTTGTACTGGTTGTCACATTCTTAAGGTAAATACGTTGTTTGCTCTGCAACAAAATCTTTCCTTTGCTAACCACATGCCTATCAGTAGTTAGAGCCTTCAGTGGTTAGAATCTTCTATTTAGCTGGCTGTATTGGCGCTTCCTGTATTGCAGTAGTTCGTGTAATGAAGATTTTTGTGAGGTAAGTGACTTATGAAATGTATAGGTTGTTGTTAGGATTCCTACTAATTCAGGGCCATTCTTTTATATTAACTGTCTGAAGTCAGATTACCATTTCTGAATAGTCAGATTGCGTTGCCCTAGGATATTGTGGGTTAGTGTTGAGATGATAAAGAATAGCAGAGAGACAGTATAGTCAATTTTACTAAGCAATATAAGCAGAAACGTTAGATAAAGAAGTTTCACTCTGTTGTGCGATCATTCCGCTTAGGGTAACTCTGGGTAACTATTCCAAGATATTTTTCGGTAGATACTGTTCCTAGCAGCTTATTATCAATAGTGTAGTCGTACAGTAGTAAGGCATGTATGCGCAATAGGTTACGTTTATTTGCCTTCACGATCAGCAGCCAGAACCTGTACCATTCTCCAATCCTCTGCAGGTCATTCTGAAAATCTATACTGTCTTCTGGTGTTTCTACTTTCTCATAGAAAACCGCACCATCTGCGAACAGTCTTTAAGAGCATCCTACGTTTTCTACTTGATCATTTGTATACATTGCAAACAATAACAGTCCTATCAAATTTTCTTGGGTAATCATGCAATTACCTGTACATCAGTCGAGTTTGTTCCGTTGAGAGCGACCAGTTGGGTTCTATCTGCAGGAAAGTCTTGAATCCAAACGCTGATCTGTTCCGATATTCGATAAGCACATTTTTTTTCACTACATGGCAGTGCGAGATGGTGTTCTTGAAGTCAAGGAACATGGCGTCAGTCTAAAAATCGATGTCTACAGCGCTAGGAACTCATGGATGAACAGAGCAAACAGAGTTTCGCAAGATCTCTGTTTCCTCAATCCATGTTGATTTTTATAGAAGAGATTTTTGTTCCCCAAAAACATCATAGCTTACAACGCTTCCCATAATTATGTAACAGACTGTTGTCAACGATATAGGTATATAATTGTGTGCATCTGTCCAACAGCCCTCCTTGAAGCCGGCCGGAGTGGCCGAGCGGTTCTAGGCGCTACAGTCTGGAACCGCACGACCGCTACGGTCGCAGGTTCGAATCCTGCCTCGGGCATGGATGTGTGTGATGTCGTTAGGTTAGTTAGGTTTAATTAGTTCTAAGTTCTAGGGGACTGATGACCTGAGAAGTTAAGTCCCATAGTGCTCAGAGCCATTTGAACCATTTGAACCCTCCTTGAAAACGGGAAAGACCTGCGATTTTTCCCAGTCGCCAGGTACCCTTAGTTGCTCCATCGATCTAAGATAAACTATTGGTTGGAGGGGAACAAGTTCTATCGCATAATCTTTGTAAAATCTTAAAGTTTTTTGTCTGGCCCTGATGCTTTCCCACTACTAAGCGACCTTAATTGCTTTTCTATTCCACTGTCGGTTATCTCAATATCTGCAATTTCGACGATGGTACGGTAACTGAAAGGAGGTACTGTGTCAAGATTTTCCGCAGTGAAACAATATATTCAAGACCTAATTCATTATTTCGACCCTCTCTCTGGTATCTGCCGTTTCGGTCCAGTATGGTCTCCGAGTGAATGAATATATGATACCGAACTGCTTACTGGTTTTGCATAAGACCAAAAATTCTTAGGGTTTTTACTCAGATCGATTGACAAAATTTTACTTTCAAAGTCAATGAACGCTTTTATCGTTGCTCTCCTTACGTTCATTTTCGCTCCATCCAGCTTTTGGTTGTCAGCTACGTTTTGACTTCTCTTGAATTTGAGAAGAAGCCCTCTTTGCTTACTGAGCAGTTTTCTGTCAGGTCTATTAAATCACTGTGGATCTTTCCCATCCCTTAAGACCTTGCTCGGAACGTTCTTGTCTAAGACATTTTGAACGACGATTTTGAATTTTTCTCATGTGTGCACCACATACTTGTCCTCATCTATGAATCTTTGATGCTCACTACACAGATACTCTGCTATTTGTATCGTGTCACTCATGTTGATCAAAATATCTTCCTACATTTCTTAACATTATTTGTGAAACCCTTAATATTAATTGTTATCGCAGCCTTATGTTACCTTCCTCGTTAACCGATTCTTTAAGTTCAGGTCTGTTTGTTGCTGGGAGGTCTAAGACTTTACCTTCACTAGTGGGTTCTCTATCTGCTCAAAGTAATTTTTGAAGAAGACATTCAGAATAATGTCATACGAATCCCAGTGTCTGGCATAAGTTTTGATAAGAAGATTCTCCTAATCTACACCTGACAAGTTGAGCTTACGAGCCAATTATAACAGCATGACGATAAAAATTAGCAGCGATATTCTGTAACTTCTCTGAAGCGCTCTACCGCTAAAGCTCGTAACCCAATCTATAAAAGCATTGAATTACCATTTTTGACAGACCTTTGATACTTAACTTCGCCAATATTAAGTCACATTGGGGATCTGTGATAACTTCGCTAGATATATCAAGCTCTTTAGCACAAAAAATACGTCGCCACCAATGGCGACTATCCTGTTCTTACGATAGATAGTTCTGTCTGAATTTAGGGTTTTCGTATTATTCACTTCCTGTTACAGACAATTTTCTGTTCCTAGTACTAAATGGGAATTATGACATTCAATATGTGATACTAATTCTGGGATCTTTCCTCTGATGCACGTGCAGTTTACTAGCATATTAACATTTTCTTCGAGCATATACGATCTGAATGAAGTATTATATGCCCCCCCCCCTCCCATGAACCATTGACCTTGCCGTTGGTGGGGAGGCTTGCGTGCCTCAGCGATACAGATAGCCGTACCGTAGGTCAAACCACAACGGAGGGGTAGCTGTTGAGAGGCCAGGCAAACGTGTGGTTCCTGAAGAGGGGCAGCAGCCATTTCAGTAGTTGTTGGGGCAAGGCCTTGCTGTGCTGGTACTGCGAACGGCTGAAAGCAAGGGGGAACTACGGCCGTAATTTTTCCTGAGGGAATGCAACTTTACTGTATGGATAAATGATGATGGCGTCCTCTTGGATAAAATATTCCGGAGGTAAAATAGTCCCCCATTCGGATCTACGGGAGGGGACTACTCAGGAAGACGTTGTTATCAGGAGAAAGAAAACGCGTTCTACGGATCGGAGCGTGGAATGTCAGATCCCTTAATCGGGCAGGTAGGTTAGAAAATTTAAAAGGGGAAATGGATAGGTTAAAGTCAGATATCATGGGAATTAGTGAAGTTCGGTGGCAGGAGGAACAAGACTTCTGGTCAGGTGAATACAGGGTTATAAATACAAAATCAAATAGGGATAATGCATGAGTAGCTTTAATAATGAATAGGAAAATAGGAGCGCGGGTAAGTTACTACAAACAGCACAGCGAACGCATTGTTGTGGCCACGATAGATAAGAAGCCCACGCCTACGACAGTAGTACAAGTTTATATGCCTACTAGCTTAGCAGACGACGAAGAGATTGATAAATATATGATGAGATAAAAGAAATTATTCAGATAGTGAAGGGAGACGAAAATTTAATAGTCATGGGTGACTGGAACTCGACAGCAGGAATAGGAAGAGAAGGAAACGTAGTAGGTGAATATGGAATGGGAGTAAGGAATGAAAGAGGAAGCCGCCTGGTAGAATTATGCGCATAGCATAATATAATCATAGCTAAAACTTGGTTCAAGAATCATGAAAGAAGGTTGTATACATGGAAGAATCCTGGAGATACTAAAAGGTATCAGATAGATTATATAATGGTAAGACAGATATTTAGGAACCAGGTATTAAATTGTAAGACATTTCCAGGGGCAGATGTGGACTCTGACCACAATCTATTGGTTATTATCTCTAGATTAAAACTGATGAAACTGCAAAAAGGTGGGAATTTAAGGAGATGGGACCTGGATAAACTGACTAAACCAGAGGTTGTACAGAGTTTCAGGGAGAGCATTAGGGAACGATTGACAAGAATGGGGGAAAGAAATACAGTAGAAGAAGAATGGGTAGCTTTGAGAAACAAAATAGTGAAGGTAGCAGAGGATCAAGTAGGTAAAAAGACGAGGGCTAATAGAAATCCTTGGGTAACAGAAGAGATATTGAATTTAATTGATGAAAGGAGAAAATACAAAAATGCAGTAAATGAAGCAGGCAAAAAGGAATACAAACGTCTCAAAAATGAGATCGACAGAAAGTGCAAAATGGCTAAGCAGGGATGGCTAGAGGACAAATATAGAGGCGCATATCACTAGGGGTAAGATAGACACTGCCTACAGGAAAATTAAAGAGACCTTTGGAGAAAAGAGAACCACTTGCATGAATATCAAGAGCTCAGATGGAAACGAAGCAAAGAAGGGAAAGCTGAAAGGTGAAAGGAGTATATAGAGAGTCTATACAAGGGCGATGTACTTGAGGGCAATTTTATGGAAATGGAAAAGGATGTAGATGAAGATGAAATGGGAGATACGATACTGGGTGAAGATTTTGACAGAGCACTGAAAGACCTGAGTCGAAACAAGGCCCCAATAGTAGACAACATTCCATTAGAACTACTGACGGCCTTGGGAGAGCCAGTCATGACAAAACTCTACCATCTGGTGAGAAAGATGTATGAGACAGGCGAAATACCCTTCAGACTTCAAGAAGAATATAATAATTCGAATCCCGAAGAAAGCAGGTGTTGACAGACGTGAAAATTACCGAACTATCTGTTTAATAAATCACGGCTGCAAAATACTAACACGAATTCTTTACAGGCGAATGGAAAAATTCGTAGAAGCCGACCTCGGGGAGGATCAGTTTGGATTCCGTAGAAATGTTGGAACACGTGAGGCAATACTGATCCTACGACTTGTCTCAGAAGAAGGATTAAGGAAAGGCAAACCTACGTTTCTAGCATTTGTAGACTTAGAGAAAGCTTTTGACAATGTTGAATGGAATACTCTCTTTCAAATTCTGAAGGTGGCAGGGGTAAAACACATGGAGCGAAAGGCTATTTACAATTCGTACAGAAACCAGATGGCATGAGGGGCATGAAAGGGAAGCAGTGGTTGGGAAGGGAGTGAGACAGGGTTGTAGCCTATCCCCGATGTTGTTCAATCTGTAATTGAGCAAGCAGTAAACGAAACAAAAGAAAAAATCGGAGTAGGAATTAAAATCCATGGAGCAGAAATAAAAACTTTGAGGTTCGCCGATGACATTGTAATTCTGTCAGAGAAAGCAAAGGACCTGGAAGAGCAGTTGAACGGAATGGATAGTGTCTTGAAAGGAGGATATAAGATGAACATCAACAAAAGCAAAAACGAGGATAATGGAATGTAGTCGAATTAAATCGGGTGATGCTGAGGGAATTAGATTAGGAAATGAGACACTTAAAGTAGTAAAAGAGTTTTGCTATTTGGGGAGCAAAGTAACTGATGATGGTCGAAGCAGAGAGGATATAAAATGGAGACTGGCAATGGCAAGGAAAGCGTTTCTGAAGAAGAGAAATTTGTTAACATCGAGTATAGATTTAGGTGTCAGGAAGTAGTTTCTGAAATTATTTGTATGGAGTGTAACCATGAATGGAAGTGAAACGTGGACGATAAATAGCTTAGACAAGAAGAGAATAGACTCTTTCGAAATGTGGTGCTACAGAAGAATGCCGAAGATTAGATGGGTAGATCACATAACTAATGAGGAGGTATTGAATAGGATTGGGGAGAAGAGAAATTTGTGGCATAATTTGTCTAGAAGGAGGGATCGGCTGGTAGGGCATATTCTGAGGCATCAAGAGATCACCAATTTAGTATTGGAGGGCAGCGTGGAGGGTAAAAATCGTAGAGCGAGACCAAGAGATGAATACACTAAGCAGAAGTTAATAGGAATATAAATAAAGGGAGGAAGGTTTATCTGTTTAGCAAGAGTAATAGAAGGCAGATTTCAGACTACCTAACAGATCAAAACGAAAATTTCTGTTCCGACACTGACAATGTTGAGTGTTTATGGAAAAAGTTCAAGGCAATCGCAAAATGCGTTTTAGACAGGTACGTGCCGAGCAAAACTGTGAGGGACGGGAAAAACCCACCGTGGTACAACAACAAAGTTAGGAAACTACTGCGAAAGCAAAGAGAGCTTCACTCCAAGTTTAAACGCAGCCAAAACCTCTCAGACAAACAGAAGCTAAACGATGTCAAAGTTAGCGTAAGGAGGGCTATGCGTGAAGCGTTCAGTGAATTCGAAAGTAAAATACTAGGTACCGACTTGACAGAAAATCCTAGGAAGTTCTGGTCTTACGTTAAATCAGTAAGTGGCTCGAAACATCATGTCCAGACACTCCGGGATGATGATGGCATTGAAACAGAGGATGACAAGCGTAAAACTGAAATACTAAACACCTTTTTCCAAAGCTGTTTCACAGAGGAAGACCGCACTGCAGTTCCTTCTCTAAATCCTCGCACCAACGAAAAAATGGCTGACATTGAAATAAGTGTCCAAGGAATAGAAAAGCAACTGGAATCACTGAACAGAGGAAAGTCCACTGGACCTGACGGGATACCAATTCGATTCTACACAGAGTACGCGAAAGAACTTGCCCCCCTTCTAACAGCCGTGTACCGCAAGTCTCTAGAGGAACAGAAGGTTCCAAATGATTGGAAAAGAGCACAGGTAGTCCCAGTCTTCAAGAAGGGTCGTCGAGCAGATGCGCAAAACTATAGACCTATATCTCTGACGTCGATCTGTTGTAGAATTTTAGAACATGTCTTTTGCTCGAGTATCATGTCGTTTTTGGAAACTCAGAATCTACTATGTAGGAATCAACATGGATTCCGGAAACAGCGATCGTGTGAAACCCAACTCGCTTTATTTGTTCATGAGACGCAGAAAATATTAGATACAGGGTCCCAGGTAGATGCCATTTTCCTTGACTTCCGGAAGGCGTTCGATACAGTTCCGCACTGTCGCCTGATAAACAAAGTAAGAGCCTACGGAATATCAGACCAGCTGTGTGGCTGGATTGAAGAGTTTTTAGCAAACAGAACACAGCATGTTGTTATCAATGGAGAGACATCTACAGACGTTAAAGTAACCTCTGGCGTGCCACAGGGGAGTGTTATGGGACCATTGCTTTTCACAATATATATAAATGACCTAGTAGATAGTGTCGGAAGTTCCATGCGGCTTTTCGCGGATGATGCTGTAGTATACAGAGAAGTTGCAGCATTAGAAAATTGTAGCGAAATGCAGGAAGATCTGCAGCGGATAGTCACTTGG
This sequence comes from Schistocerca cancellata, assembly GCF_023864275.1. Taxonomy (NCBI): domain Eukaryota; kingdom Metazoa; phylum Arthropoda; class Insecta; order Orthoptera; family Acrididae; genus Schistocerca; species Schistocerca cancellata. The sequence continues at coordinate 197,370,441 of NC_064628.1, forward strand.
TGGAGGGAGTGGCAACTGACCCTTAACATAGACAAATGTAATGTATTGCGAATACATAGAAAGAAGGATCCTTTATTGTATGATTATATGATAGCGGAACAAACACTGGTAGCAGTTACTTCTGTAAAATATCTGGGAGTATGCGTGCGGAACGATTTGAAGTGGAATGATCATATAAAATTAATTGTTGGTAAGGCGGGTACCAGGTTGAGATTCATTGGGAGAGTCCTTAGAAAATGTAGTCCATCAACAAAGGAGGTGGCTTACAAAACACTCGTTCGACCTATACTTGAGTATTGCTCATCAGTGTGGGATCCGTACCAGATCGGGTTGACGGAGGAGATAGAGAAGATCCAAAGAAGAGCGGCGCGTTTCGTCACAGGGTTATTTGGTAACCGTGATAGCGTTACGGAGATGTTTAACAAACTCAAGTGGCAGACCCTGCAAGAGAGGCGCTCTGCATCGCGGTGTAGCTTGCTCGCCAGGTTTCGAGAGGGTGCGTTTCTGGATGAGGTATCGAATATATTGCTTCCGCCTACTTATACCTCCCGAGGAGATCACGAATGTAAAATTAGAGAGATTAGAGCGCGCACAGAGGCTTTCAGACAGTCGTTCTTCCCGCGAACCATACGCGACTGGAACAGGAAAGGGAGATAATGACAGTGGCACGTAAAGTGCCCTCCGCCACACACCGTTGGGTGGCTTGCGGAGTATAAATGTAGATGTAGATGTAGATTCAGAAGGATGTAGTTTGCAGTAGGTCTTGGGAGATGAAGAAGCTTGCAGTGGATAGAGTAGCATGGAGAGCTGCATCAAACCAGTCTCTGGACTGAAGACCACTACAACAACAATACGATCTGCAGGGACGAAGAGTCGCTGATAACATTGTGGCTGCTGTAACTTCGGTTTTGGCAGGTAATTCATGCATGCATTGCAGGAGAAACCTACAATTCTCCACCCGGTAGCGGAGGTCGAGAGATTCGCATCCGATATCGTCAGAGAGTCGTTTGAGCCTCTGGTTTAGACCTTCCGCTTTGCTCCAAACCAGAGGACTGCATCCGACCCCACGTATGATGCTACAAATAGACTGTTTAGCCTGACCGGTGCGTGCGATGCTAACTGCCTTCACCAGATCAGTCATCCGCCGAAAGGAGCTGAGGATGTTCTCGGAACCCAAGTGGCAGTCGTCATACGTGCCGACATGTGCTACAACTTGCAGCTGGTTGCACCCAGTGCGCTCGATAACCGCCGACAGAGTCTCCTCCAAGTCATGAACGAGACTCCCCCCACCCAGCAAACACTGCCATTCTTTCCCGCCCTGAATGCTGTTTCCCTGAGGGGCTCCATCAACCACCTAACATTGGAATTCCCACTAAGTAGCATACCCACCCTCTGCACTTGTCCGGGTTAGCGACGGAGAATCGGCCGCTGGTCGAACAGGGGAGGCGTGCCGTGCTGCCTCAGAGGATTAACAACGCTGCGTAGCACCTCGTGGCTGTTGCTAAGGCGTAAGGAGTCAGCCGTGCAGCCTGTTTCCTCTTCCGCCTTCCACCGATACACGATGATGATGATGATGATGATGATGATTGGTGTTTTAGGGCGCACAACAGCGAGGTTATCAGCGCCCGTTCCCAAAAGTTCAATTCAGAGCCAAATGGTGAGGGAATTGGTATCGTTCAAATGGCAAGATTGGACACAGCACATCAAAACAGGGAGATAAAACTAAAAATAAAATAGCAGTACAAACAGGTAAAAATAATTAACGGTGGCTGAGTGACCACTTACAAATAATGGGTGACCAAACCACTGGACAGCACATGCCCATGACTGTCCGCTCTTCACTCTCGAGTGAGGACAGACCAGACAGATGTTGCGTATCGGAAGATGCAGTGACAACCATGTTACCAGAGGATTCCAATAGCACCAACGGTGTCACAGGTCTCGTCACCAACAGCATCTTTGAGCATTAGCCAGAAGCCTATCGACCATAGCCAACGCAGCTTCCAGCTCTTTATGGACAGCAGCCTGTTCTCCTCGTGTCACCTCACAATAAGCACGGTCCTTGTTCTTATCGTAATGTGTAAAAATTGGTATAAGATCTCAAAAAATACCAACACTGCAGTCATGGTTAACTTAGAAAGTACTAACAGACCCTGCAAAATAGGCGGTTACACGACTGTGGTGCTAATGAGGTTGTAATGTACGCAAAACGTAGCGAGAAGAATAAACAAACATTACAATCCTCTTTGCAACGTTTTCACTACAGCTTGAGACCACAAGACATAAATCCCTCTATTCAAAATGGATGTATCAACTCTTACTTTTAATTAGAAACTCTGCTTAATCAAAAACTACTGTTGGAAATAAATATGCAGTCTTCAGTACACTGATATAACGTATTTGCTTAAACGTAGAGACCTGACGCGCCACTTCTCAGCGGAAAATGACACGAGGAATCCGCCTTGCACATGGATATACGCTAAGATTTACCCAAAAACGGAAACGTAGAGTAATTTTTGCTAAACACTCGTCTACACAGTAAAATACATAGGTATAGTTCACTTCTTAGCTAAACACTCGTCTACACAGTAAAATACATAGGTATGGTTCACTTCTTAGCAGCAGTACGTCAAAAAAAACACAAACTAAACTAAATGTCTCTGTAGCAGACAACTGCTGTGCTACCGCTTCAGGAGCATCCGATCGCCTCCGTTCTGCCACTGGTAACTTTTACGTATGGAAGGATATCCATTTCAAGAAAACACAGATATATCTTTGGAATGTAATTATGAGAATGCTCTAATGGCTATTGGTTCAAAACTATCCGGCTGAATCAAGCTCTTTTCTTCCAGGAATAACATTCGAGTCGTTTAAGTTGTATTACAATTTATCATCCCGTTGCTGAGACAAGAGCCGTAGCACTGCAAACGGTGTGGATCGAGGTAGAACATGATTCAGTAATGCGCCTGGCCAGAAAGATAACATTCTGCAGGCTGTCGAAGATAATCCAATTATCAGCATCATAACATATGGTACACCTCTTAGTACAACATGAATGGTCTCTACAGGAAGTGGAAGCCTGCGTAGGCAGACATTATGGACCACTTTGATTCCGTGCCAAGGTGCCTGGAGTCACATGGGGCTATCCTCCGTACTGAACTCTCAGATATGATGTATATAGTTATATAATATTAAACTTTTGTCACGCAACTAAATTGTAGCATCTTTTACAAACAGATCTACTGAAGAGACTGCCTACACTACGCTTGTCCGTCCTCTTTTGGAGTAATGATGTGCGGTGTGAGATTCTTACCAGGTAAGATTAACGAAGTACATCGAGAAAGTGCAAAGAAGAGGAGCACATTTGTACTATCGAGAAATAGGGGAGAGAGTGTAACGGATATGATACAAGATTTGAGGTGGACATCATTAAAACAGAGGTGTTTCTTTTTGCGGTGGGATCTTCTCACTAAATTTCAGTTACCAGCTTTCTCCTCCGAATGTGAAAATATTTAGTTAACGCCAACCTACGTAGGGAGAAACTATCAAGATAATAAAATAAGGGAAATCAGAGCTTGCATGGAAACTTATAACTGTTCGTTTTGTTCGCGCGCTGTTCAAAAGTGGAATAATAGAGAATCATTGTGAAGGCAGTTTAATGAACCCTCTGCCATACACATAAGTGTGATTTTCATAGTACCCATTTAGATGTAGATGTAGCAGCTTGTAAAAACTTCTGTACATTACCAATTACATTTTTGCTACAAGCAGTATATCAATAATTGTTCTAGCCAGCAATTTACAAGGATGGGATGGACGATTATTCTTGATTCTGCATTCGTAGTGTGATGATAACGATTTTCTGATGAGAAGTTTTCTCTTCGTATAATCTGTTTGTGACATCAAATAACTTTCTAGATCGAGTTCCATCTCTCTGATTTATATTTACATCTACATCCACACTCCGCAAGCCTCCTGACGGTGTGTGGCGGAGGGTTCTCCCTTCTATTCCAGTCTCGTATTGTTCGTGGAAAGAAAGATTGTCGGTATGCCTCTGTGCGGACTCTAATCTCTTTGATTTTATCCCCATGGTCTCTTCGCGAAATATACGTAGGAGGGCCCCTTAGGGATATGGCAGCAAGAGAGGGGAAGAAAACCAATGTGCACTCCGTGTGCATACCGTGGGGAGTCATTCCAGATGTGGAAAGGGTCCTTCCGGATGTCATGAAGGGTACAGGGTGCACCCATCTGCAGGTGGTCGCTCATGTCGGCACCAATGATGTGTGTCGCTATCGATCGGAGGAAATCCTCTCTGGCTTCCGGCGGCTATCTGATTTGGTGAAGACTGACAGTCTCGCTAGCGGGATGATAGCAGAGCTCACCATCTGCAGCATCGGCGACAGGACTGACTGCGGACCTTTGGTACAGAGCCGAGTGAAGGGTCTGAATCAGAGGCTGAGACGGTTCTGCGACCGTATGGGCTGCAGATTCCTCGACTTGCACCATAGGGTGGTGGGGTTTCGGGTTCCGCTGGATAGGTCAGGAGTCCACTACATGCAACAAGCGGCTACACGGGTAGCAAGGGTTGTGTGGCGTGGACTGAGCGGTTTTTTAGGTTAGATGGCCTCAGGCAAGTACAGAGAGGGCGACAGCCTCAACGGGTGCGGGGCAAAGTCAGGACATGCGGGGACCAAGCAGCAATCGGTATTGTAATTGTAAACTGTCGAAGCTGCATTGGTAAAGTACCGGAACTTCAAGCGCTGATAGAAAGCACCGAAGCTGAAATCGTTATAGGTACAGAAAGCTGGCTGAAGCCACAGATAAATTCTGCTGAAATATTTACAAAGGCACAGACGGTGTTTAGAAAGTATAGATTGTATGCAACTGGTGGTGGCGTGTTTGTCGCTGTTAGTAGTAGTTTATCCTGTAGTGAAGTAGAAGTGGATAGTTCCTGTGAATTATTATGGGTGGAGGTTACACTCAACAACCGATCTAGGTTAATAATTGGCTCCTTTTACCGACCTCCCCACTCAGCAGCATTAGTGGCAGCAAAACTGAGAGAAAATTTGGAATACATTTCACATAATTTTTCTCAGCATGTTATAGTCTTAGGTGGAGATTTCAATTCACCAGATATAGACTGGGACACTCAGATGTTTAGGACGGGTGGTAGGGACAGAGCATCGAGTGACATTATACTGAGTGCACTATCCGAAAATTATCTCGAGCAATTAAACAGAGAACCGACTCGTGGAGACAAAATCTTGGACCTACTGATAACAAACAGACCCGAACTTTTCGGCTCTGTAAGTGCAGAACAGGGAATCAGTGATCATAAGGCCATTGCAGCATCCCTGAATATGGAAGTTAATAGGAATATAAAAAAAGGGAGGAAAGTTTATCTGTTTAGCAAGGGTAATAGAAGGCAGATTTCAGAGTACCTAACAGATCAAAACGAAATTTTCTGTTCCGACACTGACAATATTGAGTGTTTATGGAAAAAGTTCAAGGCAATAGTAAAATGCGTTTTAGACAGGTACGTGCCGAGTAAAACTGTGAGGGACTGAAAAACCCACCATGGTTCACCAACATAGTTAGGAAACTACTGCGAAAGCAAAGAGAGCTTCACTTCAAGTTTAAACGCAGCCAAAACCTATCAGACAAACACAAGCTAACGATGTCAAAGTTAGCGTAAGGAGGGCTATGCGTGAAGCGTTCAGTGAATTCGAAGGTAAAATTCTATGTACCGACTTGACAGAAAATCCTAGGAAGTTCTGGTCTTACGTTAAATCAGTAAGTGGCTCGAAACAACACATCCAGACACTCCGGGATGATGATGGCATTGAAACAGAGGATGACACGCGTAAAGCTGAAATACTAAACTCCTTTTTCCAAAGCTGTTTCACAGAGGAAGACCGCACTGCAGTTCCTTCTCTAAATCCTCGCACAAACGAAAAAATGGTTGACATCTAAATTAGTGACCAAGGAATAGAAAAACAACTGGAATCACTCAACAGAGGAAAGTCCACTGGACCTGACGGGATACCAATTCGATTCTACACAGAGTACGCGAAAGAACTTGCCCCCCTTCTAACAGCCGTGTACCGCAAGTCTCTAGAGGAACGGAAGGTTCCAAATGATTGGAAAAGAGCACAGGTAGTCCCAGTCCTCAAGAAGGGTCGTCGAGAAGATGCGCAAAACTATAGACCTATATCTCTGACGTCGATCTGTTGTAGAATGTTAGAACATGTTTCTTGCTCGAGTATCTTATCGTTTTTGGAAACCCAGAATGTACTCTGTAGGAATCAACATGGATTGCGGAAACAGCGATCCTGTGAGACCCAATTCGCTTTATTTGTTCATGAGACCCAGATAATATTAGCTACAGGCTTCCAGGTAGATGCTATTTTCCTTGACTTCCGGAAGGCGTTCGATACAGTTCCGCACTGTCGCCTGATAAACAAAGTAAGAGCCTACGAAATATCAGACCAGCTGTGTGGCTATATTGAAGAGTTTTTAGCAAACAGAACACAACATGTTGTTCTCAATGGAGAGACGTCTACAGACGTTAAAGTAACCTCTGGCGTGCCAAAGGGGAGTGTTATGGGACCATTGCTTTTCACAATATATGTAAATGACCTAGTAGATGGTGTCGGAAGTTCCATGCGGCTATTCGCGGATGATGCTGTAGTATACAGAGAAGTTGCAGCATTAGAAAATTGTAGCGAAATGCAGAAAGATCTGCAGCGGATAGTCACTTGGTGCAGGGAGTGGCAACTGACCCTTAACATAGACAAATGTAATGTATTGCGAATACATAGAAAGAAGGATCTTTTATTGTATGATTATATGATAGCGGAACAAACACTGGTAGCTGTTGCTTCTGTAAAATATCTGGGAGTATACGTGCGGAACGATTTGAAGTGGAATGATCATATAAAATTAATTGTTGGTAAGATGGGTACCAGGTTTAGATTCATTGGGAGAGTCCTTAGAAAATGTAGTCCATCAACAAAGGAGGTGGCTTACAAAACACTCGTTCGACCTATACTTGAGTACTGCTCATCAGTGTGGGATCCATACCAGATCGGGTTGACGGAGGAGATAGAGAAGATCCAAAGAAGAGCGGCGCGTTTCGTCACAGGGTTATTTGGTAAGGGTTATAGCGTTACGGAGACGTTTAGCAAACTCAAGTGGCAGACTCTGCAAGAGAGGCGCTCTGCATCGCGGTGTAGCTTGCTGTCCAGGTTTCGAGAGGGTGCGTTTCTGGATGAGGTATCGAATATATTGCTTCCCCCCTACTTATACCTCCCGAGGAGATCACGAATATAAAATTAGAGAGATTCGAGCGCGCACGGAGGCTTTCAGACAGTCGTTCTTCCCGCGAACCATACGCGACTGGAACAGAAAAGGGAGGTAATGACAGTGGCACGTAAAGTGCCCTCCGCCACACACCGTTGTGTGGCTTGCGGAGAATAAATGTAGATGTAGATGTAGAGAGCAATATACTGCTTGACTCCTCGGTGAAGATATGTTCTCGAAACTTCAACAAAAGCCCGTACTGAGCTACAGAGCGTCTCTCTTTCATAGTCTTCCACTGGAGTTTATCTATCATCTCCGTAACGCTTTCGCGATTACTAAATGATCCTGTAACGAAGTGCACTGCTCTTCGTTGGATCTTCTCTATCTCTTCTATGAACCCTATCTGGTACGGATCCCACACCGGTGAGCAGTATTCAAGCAGTGGGCGAACAAGTGTATTGTAACCTACTTCCTTTGTTTTCGGATTACATTTCCTTAGGATTCTTCCAATGAATCTCAGTGTGGCATCTGCTTTACCGACGATTAATTTTATATGGTCATTCCATTTTAAATCATTCCTAATGCCTACTCCCTGATAATTTATGAAATTAACTGCTTCCAGTTGCTGACCTGCTATATTGTAGCTAAACGATAAAGGATCTTTCTTTCTATGTATTCGCAGCACATTACACTTGTCTACATTGAGATTCAATTGCTATTCTCTGCAACATGCGTCAATTCGTTGCAGATCCTTTTGCATTTCAGTACAGTTTTCCATTGTTACAACCTCTCGATATACTACAGTATCATCCGCATAAAGCCTCAGTGAACTTCCGATGTTTCCACAAGGTCATTTATGTATATTGTGAATAGCAACGGTCCTACGATACTCCCCTGCGGCACACCTGAAGTCACTCTTACTTCGAAAGACTACTCTCCATTGAGAATGACATGCTGCGTTCTGTTATCTAGGAACTCTTCAAATCAATCACACAATTGGCCTGATAGTCCATATGCTCTTACTTTGTTCATTAAACGACTGTGGGGAACTGTATCAAACGCCTTGCGGAAGTCAAGAAACACGGCATCTACCTGGGAACCCGTGTCTATGGCCCTCTGGGCACTTTCATGTAACCGCCTGTCAAAATCCTAAATAACCACCCTTTGTAACGTGCACCGCTGTGAAACGTGAAGCAAGAGAGTCAATGAGATTCTGGAAGCTACCGACACGAATGTGGAGTCATGCCGACTCCAGTGCCGCAGGCAGCTGCGATAGGTTTGTCGGTTGAGGATCCAACTCACGTCCAACCCAATCTAGAGAGTCCCACAGATTCTCGATTAGGTTTCAATTCAAGGAATTTGGTGGCCAGGGCTGTACGGTAAACCAGCCTGGTACCCATAGAACTATTTACGTACACTGCGAACTTTGTACTGCTGGTAGATGCCATCGGGCAGAGAAAAACTAAACTGCATGTAGTGTTCGATATGCCACCAAGGATAGATGCATACTTCTGTTGAAGCGTTGTGCCTTCGAGAATGACGAGATCGCCCAGGGAATGTCACAAAAACGTTCCCCATACCACAACGCTCACCTCCGCCGGCCTGGACCTTCCGACGACTGTTGCAGCGTTAGCTTTAAGACGTTTTGCGGAATGCAGGCCAACAGCCATCTGTCCGATGAGGCATGGAACGCGATTCATCTGAAAAGACTACCTGTCGCGACTCCCTGGATGTCCAGTTGCGGCATTGGCGTGCAAATTCCAGCCTTCGTTGCCGATGAACAGCAATCAACATGAGTGCATGAACCAGGCGCCTGCTGCGGAGGCGCATACACAGCAACGGGCGCTCAACGGTGGTTGAGGGTCCTTGGTTCATCTGAGGTGTTAGCTGCTCAACAGCTACATGTCTATTCCCCTGCGCACGCCTCCGCAGCCGGCGTTCACCCCTTTCATCTGCAGCCCGTGGTGCAACGAGGTTGCGTCATCGCTGATTTTTGGTAGCGCCAGTCTGCCGTTCTCGGTGTCTTTTAACCACAGCGACACACAAACTATTTATAAATTAGCCGTTTCGGAAATACTTCCACTCTTGACGTCAGATAAATGGCTCCGTTTCAGCATTACGATAACGACTGCACTGTTCCCCGTGTACCCTTCACACATCTTATATACCCTCCACTGCTCCTGCTGCTACCTGCCCTCTGTGAGTAATTCTTGAGCTTTGACGTCAAATATAAGCGATGGTCACGTTAATGTGACTGGACCGCGTTGTACGTCCCAAGTAATATGTCTTACATTGCAACTCATTGTTCTGTATATGACACAGGTGTAAGGTGGAATTCATTTCATGAGGTGTGTTGTCATGTCATCAAATTAGTTGAAGGCTTTCTTCTAAAGAGTGTTCATAGTTCTGCTTATCTGTGTATTTTGCTCCATCTGTTGTACTTGATCAAGTATGTTGTTGTTGTTGTGGTCTTTAGTCCTGAGACTGGTTTGATGCAGCTCTCCATGTTACTCTATCCTGTGCAAGCTTCTTCATCTCTAGTACCTACTGCAGCCTACATCCTTCTGAATCTGCTTAGTGTATTCACCTCTTGGTCTCCCTCTACGATTTTTACCCTCCACCCTGCCCTCCAGTACTAAATTGGTGATCCCTTGATGCCTCAGAACATGTCCTACCAACCGATCCCTTCTTCTAGTCAGGTTGTGCCACAAACTCCTCTTCTCCCCAATTCTATTCAATACCTCCTCATTAGTTATGTGATCTACCCATCTAATCTTCAGCATTCTTCTGTAGCACCACGTTTCGAAAGCTTCTATTCGCTTCTTGTCTAAACTATTTATCGTCCATGTTTCACTTCCATACATGGCTACACTCTATACAAATACTTTCAGAAACGAATTCCTGACACTTAAATCAATACTCGATGTTAACAAATTTCTCTTCTTCAGAAACGGTTTTCTTGTCATTGCCAGTCTACATTTTATATCCTCTCTACTTCGACCATCATCAGTTATTTTCCTCCCCAAATAGCAAAACTTCTTTACTACTTTAAGTGTCTCATTTCCTAATCTAATTCCCTCAGCATCACCCGACTTAATTCGACTACATTCCATTATCCTCGTTTTGCTTTTGTTGATGTTCATCTTATACCCTCCTTTCAAGACACTGTCCATTCCGTTCAACTGCTCTTCCAAGTCCTTTGCTGTCTCTCACAGAATTGCAATATCATCGGCGAACCTCAAAGTTTTTATTTCTTCTCCATGGATTTTAATGCCTACTCCGAATTTTTGTTTTGTTTCCTTTTGTAACCTCCCCCACACTTATCTACCTTAATGACAGTGAAAAATTAAACCGCGTGTACCTAATGTGAATTTGGGAAAAGCAATCGTCACCGAAGTTAATCTGTCGGCAAAGAGGGAGGAAAGGGTTACATCTAAATGAAAGGAAAAATGCAAATGAAATTGGTGGAAATTAATTTTGAGAAAAGGGTAAAATTAATAAAGAAAGTAAATGTGCGGTCGTCACATTAACAATTAATTGGCGTTAATTAGATATTTGAGATTTGGGGAAAATTACGGTCGCCAGTCCTATGGACAACTACCATAATAACTGAAAAAGAAAGGTTATTGCACATATAATTAGCACTAAAAGCGTGGCAACTGAAGGTTGACATGTGTTGTGTGAAAACTGAAAGTTTGTCAGAAGTAATAAATTTCGCTACACTCTGACTTAATTTAGCAAAAGAATTAATAAAACCGGAAAATTGAAAGTTAATTTAGTGACAAAATTAATAGTGAGATTTGTTTCTGAAGCACTACGAAATTCAGTAAAATAAGGTTAGTATTGGGCTACCTCAACAATCATTTCAAAAGCTACTTGAATCTACGCAATTTAGAAATAAGAGATTTAACTTTGAACTTGAATTAAATGATTCTGAACAATTAACAATAGTAACATTTAGTATGTACCAAGTCGAGCTGCAGTCACAGGTAAGCTAAACTATGGTAACAAAACTCGCACTCTTAATTTGTGCTTGCGTAATCTAAATACTGTACCCAGCTATGAATACATTAACTGAACTTTGAAATTAAAGCAGTGCAATCGAACGCTATTACTTCAACGCTAGCGTCTGAATTTCAACGACACTCGGGTTCATTTAGGAAAAGGAAGGGACCCTGCTTGGTAATGCAATTGGGACAATGAGCAACAAAGGTTCATGCTAAGTTGCTGTAATTTTGTGATGCAACAATTTTAAAAGCTGAGGTCTGCCATACAGTTCTAAAACTTTACGTGCTCCCAGTCTTCCTTGTTGGTTGATTGAAGGTTTGCAGTCGTCGGTCGAGCAGGTGACGACAGTCACTCATTGTCGGCCGTCGCTGTTGCAGAAGCTGGATGTTGGCGCGCCTTCTTCTCGACACAGTCACCAGGCGAAACGGGCTCTTGATGTGCGCCAGCTAATGCTTCCCGTCCGCGACACCGTGTCAGAAACTATCATAGCAATTCGAGCGCAATTGCATGCTGCCAAACCCCGAAAGCGCGGCAACTCGCGGGAGCGTCACACAACACACCTGCTCCACTGCACTACTCCAGCCAGACTCCCTCTGCCCGCGCTCCATGCGGCAGAGTTAACACTACCAAAGATCTTAAACACTTTGGTTCTCCACCTGACCTATCAATGTAATCGTTGGATAGCATAGTTTTCCCTAGGCCAGACCCAGCATAAAAATACAAATAATCTTTACACAACAAACCAATTATACATTGACATAAATACATATATACACAAATAGTAAAACAATTACAATGTACAAAGACACAGAAACGTCATATCTTCAGGTAACAAAATAAGGAAAAAAATTTATAGTACAATAGATGGAAATAGGAGGATATGCATTTCCGGCGTTACACTTTACTGCTTGCTCAATATACAGATTGAATAGCATCGGGGAGAGGTTACAACCCTGTCTCACTCCCTTCCCAATCACTGCTTCCCTTTCATGCCCCTCGACTCTTATAACTGCCATCTGGTTTCTGTACAAATTGCAAATAGCATTTCGCTCCCTGTATTTTACCCCTGCCACTTTCAGAATTTGAAAGAGTATTCCAGTCAACATTGTCAAAAGCTTTCTCTAAGTCTACAAATGCTAGAAACGTAGGTTTGCCTTCCCCTAATATTTCTTCTAAGATAAGTCGTAAGGTCAGTATTGCCTCACGTGTTCCAACATTTCTACGGAATCCAAACTGATCTTCCCCGAGGTCGGCTTCTACCAGTTTTTCCATTCGTCTGTAAAGAATTCGCGTTAGTATTTTGCAGCTGTGACTTATTAAACTGATAGTTCTATAATTTTCACATCTGTCAACACCTGCTTTTTTGGGATTGGAATTATTATATTCTTCTTGAAGTCTGAGGGTATTTCACCTGTCTCATACATCTTGCTCACCAGATGGTAGAGTTTTGTCAGGACTGGCTCTCCAAAGGTTGTCAGAAATTCTAATGGTATGTTGTCTACTCCCGGGGCCTTGTTTCGACTTAGGTCTTTCAGTGCTCTGTCAAACTCTTCACACAGTATCATATCTCCCATTTCATCTTCATCTACATCTTCTTCCATTTCCATAATATTGTCCTCAAGAACATCGCCCCTGTATATGATGAAGTATATAAAACGCAAAAAACGGTCGATATTAAAATTGAACTTTTACTGAGAGATATGGAGCCTGATGAAGTACATTAGCTTATTGCGTTGATTGAAAGTGGCTGATAAGTCTGTAGAGGTACAGATAACCGATAAGACGGGAGACACTGAATAACGTGGTAGCCAGTGCTGCGATCAGCCAAGCACAGCCATGTTGAAGGCAGCCTTACCCCTTTGCCTGCTGTCTGTAGTTTGCGGTGCTACTCCTTCCACGTCGTCTCGCAGGCTTCTTACACTTGAGATTAATGATCGGATATTGGGAGGTGAGGTCGCGAACATCTCCGATTACCCGTGGATGGTCTCAGTAGAGTACTTGGAGGCGCACCGCTGCGGAGGCACCATCGTCAGCTCCAGCTGGGTGATGACTGCGGCGGCGTGCATCTGGGGCACCACCGCCAACAACTTTGCCCTGCGGGTCGGCACTTCCATTCGAGAGAGCGGCGGCACCGCCTACTCAGCCACCCAGCTGTTCTGGCACGACGACTACGATGCTGCCACATCGGACTACGATATTGGTTTCTTCCAGACCGCTGATTCAATCTTGTTTGACGACAACGTTCAGGTACGGTGAACAACTGCATGTCAGGTTCATTCGCGAAATACCTAACTAGTATATTTCCAAAGCCTGTTCATCATCTTCCGCGGCTGGATCCGTATTATTTCCATTTCTGCCTCAATCACTGCAGACCTCTGTACATAAAGGGTATAACGGGTATAAGTGCAGATACTTCTGTCGGTGACTGGGACGATGTACTGAACAACATTACATGTGTAAAAAAATGTTTCAGATGGCTCTGAGCTCTTTGGGACTTAACATCTGAGGTCATCAGTCCCCTAGCACTTAAGAACTACTTAAACCTAGCTAACGTAAGGACATCACACACATCCATGCCCAATTCAGGATTAGAACCTCCGACCGTAGCAGTTGCGCGGTTCCGGACTGAAGCGCCTAGAACCGCTCGGCCACCGCGGCCGCCTTTACATGTGTACTTACGTCATTGGAAGACTAATAATTGTAGCTATTGCATGTCATATATTTTTAGGTTGGTTAGTAACTCCAAATACATGAGGCAAAAGCAAGCAACTAATGCTTATTTTCCCTGGGGGAGCAGGTCAGGTATTTAAGTATGGATGTGTGTGCGCCAAACGGTTAGTCCATACTGACAAGTGTAGCCGATTTAGCTGTGCAGTTACGACTGTGAAGAAAACATCATACCGTAAAGTTTGTGACATGTTTGTGGTTAGACTGATCAATATAGACTGTTCAGCACATAGGAAGAAACAACAAATACCCTGACGTGTTTATATATTAAGATGTTGCATACAAAAATATCTGCGCTTATATCCGTTACATAATGTCTAAAAAATATTTATTACCAAACTGATCACTGAATTCTGCACGCATAGTTCATGAAGAGAAACATTGTTATGATCTAAGAGGTGTAGCTATCACTAATTATGTCACTCATTCGTGAAAACAAAATTATGATGAATCTTTTTATTTATTTCCACAATCATTCAGTGAAGATATAGATTGTAAAACATTTTGGGAAACTCGTATGGTTATAAAAACTTTTGGATGTTGCTGAGCCACAGTCATGCATTTCTTTGTGAAAGATTAATCGCCATTTAAAGGGTATTACTATATTTATATTTTGTAATATTTAGATTTCGGCTTTTATATCATTATCAAGTAATATGCTAAAAGTTGTTAGACCATTATTATGTCATATCTGTCAAGGTAAACAAGACTAAAACATGTCTTTAAGATGTAGCTTTCAAACTGTACATGATAATGGTATAGAAGCCCACATACAGAAAGTACAAAAGATAAATGTAGTAATGCACAATCAAATGGCGGTTTACTCTGTCAGATGTTTATGCTACAGGAATCAATGTGGAAATAAAGGGTCTCCTGATAAAGTTGCACATTTATTAAGCATTATATCACCAAATAAGTACGCTTTTTCAAAGAAATTCACTTTATGTTTGTTCCAAAAAAAGGCTGTTTTCAGTCATATCTTGTGCTTTGATATCACTGCTATTGATCAGCTTCACTTTGCAAGTAAATTAGAATAAAATGGTTAACTGAATTCAGTTGGCCTTGCATACTGAAGCTGTTGGACTTTTCTACTTTTCAGTGCGTTAGCAATCCAGTGATAACGTCGTCGCCCACTTCACTAATATTGGTTTTTTATTTACATATCTATCTGTGGAAATTTGGAAATTTGTGGTAAGTTTCTATGGGACCAAACTGCTGAGTTGATCGGTTCCTAGGCTTACACACTAAAACTAACTTACGTTGAGGACAACACACGCAGCCATGCCCGAGGGAGGACTCGAACCTCCGACGGGGAGAGTCTCGCGAGCTGTGACAAGGCGCTTAAGAGTCCGCAGCTACCCTGCGTGACCACCCTTGTTTGTATTAAAGTTAAATTCTATATTACCAGACGATATTGTAGTAGCTGTGTTGTTAAAAAGAACGATGCAATGTTCCTTCATACATGCTATAAGGCACTGCCGTGACTATAGCCGTCATGAAATACGTGAAATACATTCACAGTTGCGAAACCGTACAAAATTTATCTGTACAATGGAATGACGACAGTGAAAATTTGTGCCATACCTGGGCTCGAAAGTGGATTTCCAGCATGTCCGAAGGACTATTACATCGTTCTTGTTAACAACACAGGCACCGCAATATCGTATTTATCCGCCGATATCAGGCAGCGAATTTCAGTTAATATTTCCTCCCCTGTACGGAAATTCCCTTGTATTGCCCTCTAGGAGATCTATTGAATCACAGAGATACAAGAAATGAAGTATTTGACAATATACCAACATGAATAAAATATCTTACAAACTGCGTGTTACCAAGAGCAGTTTTATGGTATTTAACCTTAGAAATATTCTCTATATTATGGTGGGAATCTTGAATAGAAATGTGTATTCAGCAACAAATTTGTGTCACGCCCATTATGTGTTTTTACAGAAAAATTTTTACAAATGCACATTCCGTGGCATAAAGTTCATTTCTTTATACAATGTGTGCGACAAACTACAGTAAGCATACGTCATTAAACTCACCATTTAGGATTCATAGCCGGCCGTTGTGGCCGAGCCGTTTTAAGCGCTTCAGTCCGGAACTGCGCGACTGCTACAGTCGCAGGTTCAAATCCTGCCTCTGGCATGGATGTGTGTGATGTCCTTAGGTTAGTTAGGTTTAAGTAGTTCTAAGTTCTAGGGGACTGATGACCTCAGATGTTAAGCCCCACAGTGCTCAGAGCCATTTGATATTTAGTATTTATATACATTAGCAAAGATCATCTTGTTTTGAGTAAATTAAGAATTATTTGAACTAACTACAGTGCAAAATGGCTAAGCAGGGATGGCTAGAGGACAAATGTAAGGATATAGAGGCTTATTTCACTAGGGGTAAGATAGATACTGCCTACAGGAAAATTAAAGAGACCTTTGGAGAAAATAGAGCCACTTGTATGAATATCAAGAGCTCAGATGGAAACCCATTTCTGAGCAAAGAATGGAAAGCAGGAAGATGGAAGGAGTATATAGAGGGTCTATATAAGGGCGATGTACGTGAGGACAATATTATGGAAATGGAAGAGGATGTAGATGAAGATGAAATGGGAGATACGATACTGCGTGAAGAGTTTGACAGAGCACTGAAAGACCTGAGTCGAAACAAGGCCCCTGGAGTAGACAACATTCCATTAGAACTACTGACAGCCTTGGGAGAGCCAGTCCTGACGAAACTCTACCATCTGGTGAGCAAAATGTATGAGACAGGCGAAATACCCTCACACTTCAAGAAGAATATAATAATTTTAATCCCAAAGAAAGCAGGTGTTGACAGATGTGAAAATTACCTAACTATCAGTTTAATAAGTCACAGCTGCAAAATACTAACGCGAATTCTTTACAGACGAATGGAAAAACTGGTAGAAGCCGACCTCGGCGAAGATCAGTTTGGATTCCGCAGAAATGTTGGAACACGTGAGACAATACTGACCATACGACTTATTTTAGAAGAAAGATTAAGGAAAGGCAAACCTACGTTTCTAACATTTGTAGACTTAGAGAAAGCTTTTGACAATGTTGACTGGAATACTCTCTTTCAAATTCTGAAAGTGGCAGGGGTAAAATACAGGGAGCGAAAGGCTATTTACAATTTGTACAGAAACCAGATGGCAGTTATAAGAGTCGAGGGGCATGAAAGGGAAGCAGCGGTTGGGAAGGGAGTGAGGCAGGGTTGTAGCCTATCCCCGATGTTATTTAATCTGTATATTGAGCAATCAGTAGAGGAAACAAAAGAAAAATTCGGTGTAGGTATTAAAGTCCATGGAAAAGAAATAAAAACGTTGAGGTTCGCCGATGACATTGTAATTCTGTCAGAGACAGCAAAGGACTTGGAAGAGCAGTTGAACGGAATGGACAGTGTCTTGAAAGAAGGATATAAGATGAACATCAACAAAAGCAAAATGTGGATAATGGAATGTAGTCGAATTAAATCGGGTGATGCTGAGGGAATTAGATTAGAAAATGAGACACTTAAAGTAGTAAAGGAGTTTTGCTATTTGGGGAGCAAAATAACTGATGATGGCCGAAGTACAGAGGATATAAAATGTAGACTGGCAATGGCAAGGAAAGAGTTTCTGAAGAAGAGAAATTTGTTAACATCGAGTATAGATTTAAGTGTCAAGAAGTCGTTTCTGAAAGTATTTGTATGGAGTCTAGCCATGTATGGAAGTGAAACATGGACGATAAATAGTTTGGACAAGAAGAGAATAGAAGCTTTCGAGATGTGGTGCTACAGAAGAATGCTGAAGATTAGATGGGTAGATCACATAACTAATGAGGAGGTACTGAATAGAATTGGGGAGAAGAGGAGTTTGTGGCACAACTTGACAAGAAGAAGAGACCGGTTGGTAGGCCATGTTCTGAGGCATCAAGGGATCACAAATTTAGCATTGAAGGGCAGTGTGGAGGGTAAAAATCGTAGAGGGAGACCAATAGATGAATACACTAAGCAGATTCAGAAGGATGTAGGTTGCAGTAAGTACTGGGAGATGAAGTAGCATCGAGAGCTGCATCAAACCAGTCTCAGGACTGAAGACAACGACAACAACATTTATTTAACGTAGCTAAGTGGCGAACTATATGGCTGTTGAAACAAAAGAATACACTCGACCATTTAAATGTTACACTTAGAGTAAAAATTAATTTAGCTCTTCGGTGCAGCACTCCATACAGAACCTTGACCTGTGCAATAATCGCTTTACCATCCCCACAATTATGACCACACCAAACTTCATTTCAATCATGCTGACTTACGAAACTGCAGCAGACGCTTCTCCTTCGAACAATTTTCTGTTCCTTTTTACGAAACTGGTAGGACGCCATGTGTGTCAACTCACATCACGGAGTTGAACCCAAAGGTAAAAGCAAAATTCAGTGCAAAAGACGAACTAATGCATCCTAAGTACTTAAAATGAGCAGGGTGAAATAACGGTTGCATTCTGTTCAACATGATGTGCATCTCTGCATGAAAACAAGATAGGTATGCAAGTCTTATGTGATAAGACATGAAGACTCCGACCGTGGCGAGAAACTGCGCACATGGGAGTGTGTGGCAGCTTTCAAAACAGGATACGCAGACAGTTAAAATACCGGCAGTATTTTCAATGAGGCTTCCACCGTAGCCACTAGTCAAATCGTGTTATAGACCACAACCAAGGTAATTAAATACTGATTTATTGCATCATTGATAAAGAACTGCCGTTTCGGTTGAGCACTGAAATTTAGTTCCTGAATTTCAAACTTATAGGCGATCGAGAGGAAAGCTGTTCCAAGCGGCACTAACTTGCCATACGTTTTTGTTTTGTTACTTTTTGCTGTTGATCAACGCTTATTTGATACTTCGTTTTGGATGTCCTACTGAACGTAACAAAATATCCATAACGAAAGAAATGAGTACGTTGGTCGAAATCTACGAATCATATATGATCTGTTTTGATTATTACAGATTTTAACGTGTTTTTATTACGTCGCTTTCTTGCCTGTTAGTTCGATACAAATTTTGCAATTCAAGTTGAGCGAACTTCGCGATGATTTAGAAATCTGTAACTTTAAATGTATCTCAGAAATGAATGGCAATGCGACATTAATTCCTTTTCTTGTCCAGTGGCGCAGGGTGCCTTGTTCGCCGCTACTACTTCCTGACGAATTAGTCACTTGAATCTTTCAACGTAGCTCATAACTCGATCACAATGCAATATCAACCTCCTTTCATGTCTTCATGTCTGTAATGTGTACCACTTCTGTTTCCACCTTTCCCTGTTCCTCTTGCAAATATTTTGTGGTAAGAACTGTTGCTGGTAAGTCTTCGCGAGAGCTCGATTCTCTCTAATTGTTTACCTCTGAGGGCTTTTCGTGAGATAATCGTAGGAGGAAGCGACGTATTGGTTGATTCCGGCAAAGAGAAACTGAAATAATCCTGAATTGATTGGGGAAAAGTTGACAACGTCACAAAAAAATAGGTTGCTACTTACCGTAAAGATGACACGTTAAGATACAGACAGGTACATTTAAAGACACTTACACATTAGCTTTCGACTACAACATTCGTCAGAAAAAGGAACAGAAATACACACACATTCATTCACACAAGCAAGCACACCTCACGCACACATGACCTTCATCTCTGGAAGCTCGGCCCAGAATGCAAGAGGTGTGCTTGCTTGTGTGAGTGTATGTATGTGTGTATCTCTTACTGACGAATGTTGTGGCCGAAAGCTAATATGTAAGTGATTTTTAACTGTGCCTGTGTGCTACTTAACATGTCATCTTTACGCTAAACAGCAACCTACCTTTTCCTAACACTGACATTCCAACCAGGATTTTCCATTGTTTGAAAAAATTGATACACACAGGATTAAAGGCTGAAAAATAATTATTATTAAACCATTTTTTTAATTTAACACATTTTTAAAATGGACTAAAAAGTATAAAATATTTTCTCTTAGCCCCATACAGATTCCTAGCCCCATACAGACATTCCTGAAAATTTGTGCTTGAGAAGTTTTAACAGCTATGAAAATACTTGTAGAATTGAAACGAAAAATATGGGGCGCATGCAACATATCATTGATGCATGAGGAGTTCCCTTTCTTGCTATTATCTCTTGTATACACCCCAAGTTTTTCCTTTCAAATTCTGCAAATGTTTTCGTATCTATCGCAAGTTCACAAGCACGTATTTTCACGATTATGGGGTTAGGAATCTGTAAGGGGCTAGGAGAAATTATTTTATACTTTTTAGTTCGTATTAAAAAGGTTTCATATTAAAAATCTTCTACTTAAATTCGAGGGTTGCCCAGAAAGTAATGCACCGCATTTTTTTTCTCAGCCGAAAACAATGCTATGAATGCAAAACATTGCGTATGTATTACTTGAAGTCTCCTCAGTGAGGGCACCAAGTATCCGTCACTTTCGACAGATAGCGTAGCTGCAGAACAGTTTCAAAATGGCGTCTGTAGGTGATGTACATTACATGCAATGTGCCGTCATTGAATTTCTCACTGCAGAAAAAGAAACTATGGGGAATATTCACAAACGCTTGTGCCATGTGTATGGAGTATCTGTAGTCTACAGAAGTACAGTTAGTCGCTGGGCATCCAGGGTGAGGTCGTCAGAAGGCGGTCCGGCGTAGCTCCACAACTTGCAGCGGCCGGGGAGACCATCCACGGTTGTCACACCTGTCAAGTTGAAGCGAGCTGATGTTGTCATTCGCGGCGGGGACAGACGCATTACGACTCGGCAGATGGCGCTGCATCTGTCAATCACGAATGGAAGTGTGGATGCAATTATGCGCAAGATGGATCCGCGGTGTCTAACGGTGTGTCACAAATAGCACAGAAAAAATATTTGTCTTGATTTGTTGCAGTGTTTTCAAGCTGAAGGAGAGGCCCTTTCGTCCTGAAATGTGACAGGTGATGAAACCTGAGTTCACCAATTTGAGCCCGAAACAAAACAACAGTCGATAGAATGGCACCATTCCCCCTCCCCAGAGAAGAAAAAATTGAAAGCAACTGTTTCCGCCGGTGAGGTTATGATCACCGTACTCTGGGCCTGTGACGGTGTGATTCTCATTGATGTGATGCCAAGAGGCGGTACCATTAATTCAGAAGCATATGTCAACCCATTACCAAAACTTAAGACGCGCTTCCGGCGACTTCGGTTGCACTGCAACCCAGAAGATGTTTTGTTGCAACATGATAACGCTCGGTCCCACACACGTCTGAGGACTGCTGAACACATAGTATAACAGGGTTGCACAGCCCTGAGCTAGCCTCCTCGGACCTACACTTGTTTGGGCCTTTAAAGGATTCCATTCGTGAAAGACATTTTGGGGACGGTGAGGAAGCGATTCAGACAGTGAAGCACTGGCCCTGCCACCTGGACAAGTGTTGGCACCGACAGGGCATAAGCGGCCTTGTTTCGCGCTGGAGGAAGGCCATAGAACGGGATGGATATTACGTGGAGAAATAGGGTATGTAGATAAAACACCATTCTTTCAATTCTCATTATGTTCAATAAAGAATTGTTGAAAAAAATGTCGTGCATTACTTTTTTGGGAAACCCTCGCAATAATCATAATACCGAATATAAGAAAACACTGCTGCAAAAAGTACAGTTCCTTCAATAAATATAACACATCAACAGACGTCAGTAGACAGGGTAGAACATACTAAGTTTTTGGATGTACGTATAGATGAGAATCTTAATTGGAAAATTCATATTTTGGATCTTCTAAAGCGACTAGGTTCAGCAACTTTTGCGATCAGAATAATTGCCAATTTTGAGGATATAGAAATTAGTAAGCTAACATACTTTGCATACTTTCACTCTCTGATATCATACGGAATAATATTTTGGGGTAACTCAACATTTAGACAAAAAGTATTCACTGCTCAAAAGAAAGTGGTTAGAATAATGTGTGGGGTTCATAGTCGCACATCTTGTAGACATCTTTTTAAAGATAGGGAATTCTTACAACAGCCTCACAATACATCTACTCACTAACGAAATTTGTTCTCAACAACATGGACCAGTTTAAAAACAACAGTGATATTCATGATTATAATAGCTTAAAAAAGAACGACTTAAACTATCCTTTGCTCAACCTATCTTTGGAACAGAAAGGGGTAAAATATGCTGGTATAAAAATTTTCGACAAATTACCAGATGAAATAAGGTGTCTGACAGACAGCACTAATAGCATCATCATCATCATTTAAGACTGATTATGCCTTTCAGCGTTCAGTCTGGAGCATAGCCCCCTTATAAAATTCCTCCATGATCCCTTATTCAGTGCTAACATTGGTGCCTCTTCTGATGTTACCTATTACTTCAAAATCATTCTTAACCGAATCCAGGTACCTTCTCCTTGGTCTGCCCCGACTCCTCCTACCCTCTACTGCTGAACCCATGAGTCTCATGGGTTACCTTGCTTCTCCCATGCGTGTTACATGACCCCACCATCTAAGCCTGTTCGCCCTAACTGCTACATCTGTAGAGTTCATTCCCAGTTTTTCTTTGATTTCCTCATTGTGGACACCCTCCTGCCATTGTTCCCGTCTACTAGTACCTGCAATCATCCTAGCTACTTTCATATCCGTAACCTCAACCTTGTTGATAAGGTAACCTGAATCCTCCCAGCTTTCGCTCCCATACAACAAAGTTGGTCGAAAGATTGAACGGTGCACAGATAACTTAGACTTGGTACTGACTTCCTTCTTGCAGAAGAGAGTAGATCGTAGCTGAGCGCTCACTGCATTAGCTTTGCTACACCTCGCTTCCAGTTCTTTCACTATGTTGCCATCCTGTGAGAATATGCATCATAAGTACTTGAAACCGTCCACCTGTTCTAACTTTGTTCCTCCTATTTGGCACTCAATCCGTTTATATTTCTTTCCCACTGACATTACTTTCGTTTTGGTGATGCTAATCTTCATACCATAGTCCTTACATTTCTGATCTAGCTCTGAAGTATTACTTTGCAAACTTTCAATCGATTCTGCCATCACAACTAAGTCATCCGCATATGCAAGACTGCTTATTTTGTGTTCAAATATCCTAATCTCACCCAGCCAGTCTATTGTCTTCTACATATGATCCATAAATAATAAGAACAACAGTGGAGACAGGTTGCAGCCTTGTCTCACCCCTGAAACTACTCTAAACCACGAACTCAATTTACCGTCAACTCTAACTGCTGCCTGACTATCCATGTAAAGACCTTTAATTGCTTGCAAAAGTTTGCCTCCTATTCCATAATCTCGTAGCACTAATAGCTTCAAAAATAAATTAAAATCATATCTCCTTGACAACTCTTTCAATGCCATAGATGAATTCTTGAATAGGAATAAATAAATCTATAAATATAGTATATGCATTTTGTGCCATTTAAGGGAATGTGGTAAATAATAGAAATATTAATCTTTAACTCTGTACTGTAAAAAAATTTTGTTTCATATGTGCATTTCTTGTGCACTTGACACGTTCCACATCACAACGGCTTTCGCACCGTGCATTTGATCAGTGGAACACGCAACCAACTAACTAACTAACTACAGTAACTCGAAAGCTCACTTTCGGTTGACCAGAAACCATATTCAGATCATGCTTTTACCGTAATTTATACATGAGAAATAAGACAGTGACAGACTCCATAGAAGAATCACTACGAGTTACTTGTAAAAATCTCTTAAATTTGACAAGAGCTTGTCTGTCAGGATTAGAGCCGACAGAAAAGAGCGGTTTCATTCGTCTTTATTTTCAACTGTTCATGTATTTAAGACGTAAGGACTCAATCGGCTTGCAGTTTGGTGGTTGGAAACTGAAGCATAGGTGTCTAGTACGCCAGGACAAGTAAAGCGGAAAAAAATTTCAGAGTATTTTTAAATTCTCCGAAAAGCTATTAAGCTTTTCTCATGTGTTATACCTTGTCCTTATGTCCTTTAACTCGCATAAGCATCACTGCATCCTGTTAACGTCACTCTTTATGCAGCCTGTGGCTCTGGCAACTGAGGAGCTCGAGGCCGGCACCACAGTCACGGTGAGCGGCTGGGGCAGCCTGCAGCCCGGGGTGGACTACCCGGAGGAGCTGCACGCCGTCAACACGACCGTCATCGACCGATCCTTGTGCAACGAAACCTACGAAGGCCTCATAACCGACAACATGATCTGCGCTGGAGAACCAGAAGGCGGGAGAGACTTTTGCAATGGTGACCATGGTGGCCCGCTGGTTGTAGACTCCACACAGTACGGAGTCATCTCGTGGGGCTACGGCTGTTTCTATCCACCGTACCCAGGGGTCTACACCGATATTGTTGCACTGCGTTCCTGGATTAATGAAGCAATTGGAGTGTGATGAATTTTTTCTACCAGTTACCTTCAAATGCTTGAGGTTGCAATATAACTGGGTTCTAATTGTAATTCCCTATGGAATGTAATACAGCAAATTAGTGTAAATGACTCACTGATGGCGAAAACGGGTCGTCTTCTTGGTATTAAAGTAGAGAAGGTAACTGAAATTTTCTTATCCTCCAAAACTGGTCCCACCCTTTCCCTCTCACACACACAGAAGGGGACAGAGAGAGAGAGGGGGAGAGACAGATCTTTAATGCTTATTAACTAAAGCTAACGATCTTATTTAAATCCTTACCTACAGTATGTCGTGTCGTGTCGAAGGCAGGGGACACATTTGTAACATTCATAAAGACAATTATGTCAATTTATTGATGACAACGTAGCCATGACCAAGAAATCTAAATTGAATAAAGTAAACGTCTACAAGACACAACATCAAGAAAAGAAGATTTCTTCCGGATGGAAAAAGGTAAAACCGTGAAACATGAAACTTTAAACATGTTGGATGTAGTTTCAGTGAAAGATTAAGGCCTAATCCGTTAAAGTGATGAAAAGATCTTGTGTAGAGCAAGCCGCCCCACAACTAGATGGCCTCACGCTTTTCTACGCCTGTGTAGTCCTCGAAGAGAAGTACTTGATATCTGCTACAGGACGTGACTGCTATTTTGTACAGGGTGAAATCCCACGGTAATGTTTACATACAGCCTGCCTGTTGCCAAAATAAATTAAAAATTAGCGCTGGTTAATATGTGCTGAGGTGACAAAAGTACTGATATATGCTGCCTCCACAGCAGTCTATAATTGCAAAAGCATTGCCGCTGCTGGATTTTGTGCACGAACTGATCTCTCTATTATGTCCATAAATGTTCGATGTATTCATGTCGAGCGATCTGGATGGCGGAATCATTCGGTAGAACTGTCTAGAATGTTCTCCAAACCAATCACGAACAATTGTGGGTCCGTGACATAACATCATTGTTTGGTTGCCAATTGTCTCCAGGTACCCTAACAAAACCATTTCCAGTCAATAATCGGCTCAGCTGGACCAGAGGCCCAGTCGACTCCGTGTAAACACTGTCCTCACAATTACAGAGCCACACCAGCTTACACAGTGCCTTGTTGACAAGTAGGGTCCATAACGCCACATTCGAACCCTACCATCAGCTGTCACCAACAGAAATCGGAACTCATCCGAGCAGGGTAGTGTTTTCCAGTCGTCTGTGGTTCAACCGATATTATCACAAGCCGAGGAGAGGCGCTGCGGCCGATGTTGCGCTGTTAGCTGAGGCAGTCATCATATGTCGTGCTGTTAGCTAAGGCACTCACCATAGCCCATTAACGCTAATTTTAGCCGCACTGACCTAAGGACACGTTCGTCATACGTGCCACATTCATTTCTGTGCTATTTCACACAATGTTGCTTGCCTGTTAGCACTGACAACTGTACGCAAACGCCGCTGCTCTCGTTCGTGAAGTGAAGGCCATCAGCCACTGCGTTGTCCGTGGCGAAAAGTAACGCCTAAAATTTTGTATTATCGGCACACTCTTGACACTGTGGATTTCGCAATATTGAATTCCCTAACGATTTCCATGCGTCTAGCTCCAGCCACCACTCCGCGTTCGAAGTATGTTAATTCCCATCGTGCAGCCATAGTGACGTCGGAAACCTTTTCACATGAATCACCTGAGTACAAATGACAGTTCCGCCAATGCACTGCCGTTTTTCACATTGTTTAAGCGATACTACTGCCATCTGTACATGTGCACTTTGCTACCCCATAACTTTTGTCATTTCAGAGTTTTGTCTTGAAGTACTCCTAAACTCCGTTGCACTGCTGCATGCTGCTTCAGGGGCCACTGTTACCTTTAGTTTTGCTGGGGACTATTTATTTATAGATGACACCTACAAACAAATTCTGACTTTATTTCTGGTCTTAGCCGTCACCATCTCAAGGCCTGCATGTTATTCTGGATTTGAAAATGAAAATGTTAGTAGTACAGGACAGCCGGATACCCTTACTGTTGACACTCCTGCCCCCTTTCCCCGACCCATCCCTACCCGGGACGTAAGACGCGTACAGCTGCCTGTTTCTGGTGCCATCCATGTGAATGTGCGAGAAAGAGTTTTGAAATGTCTGCAAATCGTGTACCTATGGCGGAACGTGAGTTTCAGTCCTCTATTCACCTAGCGAGATGTGGAGAACCACCTAAAAATGACATCCAGGCCGGACGACAGACCGTGCCCGTCGTTAATCCACCCAGCAGATTCGATCCGAGTCCGACGAGCCTTCCCGAATCCTGGAAGTGGCGTGCTAACGCTGGCAGCTGGCCGGACTGTTGAAACCGAAGAAGACTGCTACCAAGAACCAATAAAAAGCTATACAATGACGATTTCTCTTTCACTTCGCAACAATTTGAAAGATATAACAATATTTATTGATAAACGGTCACCCGGAAATCCCGTTCCACTTGAAGGTTACCTGTTTAACACCTACCAGAGACAAAAAAAACTTTGCTTACCAGTATTTCATATAATTATTTAACTAATTCAAAATTTAAAATATTGTCAATATCTAATAATAAACAGGTGTATAGTCTTACATTAAATCATGTGTGAATAAAAATCCTAAGTCAAGATCGCACTCTTCTTTACTGGTTACCGCTTTCGGCTCATTACCAAGCCGCCTTCAGATCTAAAAATCGAGAAAACTGCGTATAAAAGGTGAACAATAAGAAATACATTCAGTACTTGGATTTCCATTACGCAATACATACCAGTCTAAAATTTTCAGTGTGTGACACTCATTACACGTCTTCGTATTTTTAGAGCTAAGTCTCCCTAGTTAAATAAAAAATATGGTGCCATTTGTACGGAGTACTGGACCTCAGGTTATAACAATATGTAACTGTTAGCTATTCACTGCTTTTATATGATGCGTAGGTTCTAGAAGTACCTTACACAGTATGCAGTATGTGAAACACCAAGACCTTAAACTAGATATGTATTATATACGTATTTTATGGCTTCTGTATTTCGGTCTTCAAATGTAACTTACTTCACGAATATGTTACGAAGTAAAGTGGTATTTTGCTCATTAGTCATCGGCTTATTTTATTTTGACATTTGTTGTACATTTCAGGAGTCCATGCTATATTCTATAACAAATAGCTAAGTATAATGTCACTTTGACAAAACTCTTGTCTTTCGAGGTTATATTCTATCTTCTGTAACACTTAATCATTTAATGGCTCAGTTGTAATACTGCTTGTTAGTCACATACATGCTCGTTGGTTATCATAGCTATTGACCCAGATTACTGCATCTGGTACCTAGATCTCGGCTTACGATATTATTTCGTCGTAATATTCAGCATCACAAATTTATGGTTTTGGTTAGTAATACTGTTAGATTATTGTATTTAAAATAGTGTTCCGTCCCCTGTGTAATTCCTGATTTTTATCATTTAATGAACTGTGTTTCCTTACTACAAATGTACTGGTATGGATATAATTTCTCATATTTATATCGTGTAAACGTAAAAAAAACTTTCATTATATTAACTTCTTTTATTAGAGTCCCGTCTGTGTTAAATTGGTTGGCTGGTAGCGCTATCTGGCAGGCAGAGTTTTCGTGTAGCCATGACGCTACAATTCAGCCGGTTGACTGACAACTGTCGCACAGACAGTTCCTTGTTCCTGACATGAATGTTAGAAATAATATCTAGTTTACATCAACTTACGGGCGATGCAACTATCATTGCTGTCGATCGTTTGTACACACATGTGGCAAAATGGGCACTGTAACAACATTTGCTCAGTGATTAACGTAATCAATTTACGTAACTATCTAATATTTTCACTTTAAATAGGATACTTGATGTTACCATATTTTTGCAGCATATAGTGGCACGTTTTAACATTTTTTCGGTTATGCCAATAGGTTTTTTTTTTAATCAAGGGCGGCTTACCTATAAAATGCGACGATGTGTAAACAGTGTCCCACAATGAACAACACTTTAGATTGGTATGTATTGCATAATGGAAATTCAAGTATTAAACGTATTTTTTGTTGTTAACTTTTTATAAGCAATTTTCTGTATTTTTCGATCTGAAGGTGGCTCGATAATGAGGCATAGCTGGTTATCATTAAACAAAATTTGAAATCTTGACGTAGGGTTTTTATCCACAAATGACAGATCGCATATCTCCCCCCTCCCCCCCCCCTTTCCCAATTGACAGTGTCAAAGAATAACTAGATTAAAAGGCTAATACAATGAGGCAGGTATTAAATTTAGGAACTGGATACAGGATGCATACAGGTAGCCAACCACGTCACTACACTTGCAAATTCAAGCATTTTAACGCGCCAAATGCGATAATGTATAGTGATCTGTGCGTCAGTGAGTTACCACTTGCTGCAATGCTTATTAACCTATAGTGTGCCCTTTGCGGAAATGATAAATTTAAGTTAGGCGAGCAAGAGCTACGCTTGTTCGGTTTGAGGAAACCAAATGGAGAACATGTTTGGCGACTTCGTATATGGCAGGCTGCTTGAATTTTCGTGCACGACGGCCTGATTGGAAAACTTCAATGCTAAATAACTGGTAAAAGGGACAACTTATAGAATTTATTTGTGAACAACTATTTCTCAGCGCAACCTCTCCTTCAACACCCTTACAAGTTTTCAGACTGTTTCTGTCCACCCTGTATACGTCTTGAGGCAGCGTAACTCACGACGGCCCAATTAGCCAGAGTATATTAATCCGTTCATTGAGAACAATAGCACTTAGCGACTTCCAATATACTTTATACTTAAGGTCAAATCTTAATGAAATTTTTCTTGCTGATCCCCCGCCACCCAAAAAAATAATGACAGGAAAAGCGTTTATCATTTATTACATTTTCGCTGTTTATGCAGTAAAAGTTCACTATTATCATTACTCCTTTGCTACCAATTCCATTTGCAAGACATTTTGGAGTACTGGTTGAATCTGCAAATTTATATCACTGCACGACACACAGTTTATAAGGTAGTAGGTCATAAATATTGACATCAGTGAAAAAAATTAGCTTTACTAAAAATAGAGTGATTTTACAGCAGTGAAATCGATTCTGTAAGGAATTGGGGTGAGGATTACTGGTTTACAGCTAGTTCGTTAACACTAGTTGCTAACATAACTTATTAACATACTG
This sequence comes from Schistocerca cancellata, assembly GCF_023864275.1. Lineage (NCBI taxonomy): Eukaryota > Metazoa > Arthropoda > Insecta > Orthoptera > Acrididae > Schistocerca > Schistocerca cancellata. The sequence goes on from NC_064628.1 coordinate 197,400,079, forward strand.
ACACTTGTGACTTTTCATGCTTTCCCGACGGATCTGCTGCAAATACGCTTCTCGGGTTTGCCGCCGGATCGTATTGTGTAAATCGTACAATATTTCTTCGATGCAACTGCTCGACATCATCAGGTGGTGGTAGCCGCTGCTGTCACTGCTGCAAGGCGCGACTGATGATAATCGCGCGGCGGCGTCGGAATTTATCATGACGGGAGCAGGCAATACGCGTGCGCGAGAAGACGCTCATAGTTGGATAGTTGGAGAAAGCGGCGCTCCTGGTGCCCCCTACTGGGAGCTGCAGAAAGGCCATCCACACGTGCGCTTTGGGCAATAACTGTGCTGCCGGACGCTCCTGCGGATAAAGTTTGAACTAAATCTCAGCTACGCGTTGCGTCACTTGAGGAAACGGAAGTTCTTATTTTCCCTGTTTTTGATTTAATGACAGCCAGTGCTGGATTCCAGGCGGCGCTCAGTTGAAAACCTGCATCCCTGTTGATTATATTGTCCGCCGTGCGAATATATATGGCCTCCTTAATAACACAGTACCAGTGGCTCCTAAAACTCAATCCTTCCAAGACCCAGGCAATCATCGTAGGTCGTACCACTCGCTCCTTCCGGCTCCTGGATCTCTCCCTTACTGTCTGCGCACGTCCTGTCCGCCTCACCCCCACCCTCACCTACCTTGGCCTCACCATTGACCGTCACCTCACCTGGATCCCTCATCTCCGCTCCATCCAATCCAAAGCCCACAACCGCCTCCGACTCCTCAAACTCCTCTCTGGCCAGACGTGGGGGTTGCACCCCTCTACCATCCTCCACACCTACAAATCCTTAATCCGTCCCATCCTCTGTTATGCCAGTCCTGCCTGGATATCTGCCCCCCCCCCCCAAATTCTATAAGTCCCTCCAAATCCTTGAGCGTCATGCACTCCGCCTCGCCTTCCGTATACGCCTCCCGTCCTCCACGCGGATCCTCTATGATCTCATTCCTTTCCCCCATCTGCTCCTATTCCTCGAACATGTCCGCATCCTCTACACCTCTCGCCGTCTTGAACCCCCTCACCCTCTGGTTGCTCCTCTCCTCTCCCATCCCCGCCCCCTGCCACGTCTTCACCGTTGTGTCCCCCCTACCCTCCTTCTCTACACCCTACATCTCCTTTCCCAAGGTGGCTTCCATCAGCTCCCCCTCCCGGATGATGCCCCCTCTCCCTCCATTTATCCTTCCTATCAACTCTGATCCTCAACCCCCCCTCCTTTCCTCCGTCCTTTCCCTGGGCTCCCTCTTCCTCCCCCCTTCCATCCTGTGTTTTCTCCCCGCCTATCATCTCCTTTCTCTCCCCCTCCCCCCGAGTCCTTTTGTACTCCCCTCCTCTACCTTCCCCAATCCCTGGCCCGTCTGCTCAGCACCCCTACCCCTCTTATGGATCCTCCTCTTCCATTGGCTCATTTCCCCCCTCCCCCTTCACTTTTCCTCTCCTTCCCCCCCCCCTTTTTCCCGTCATCTGACCAGTTTCCCCCACCTGCTCTCGGGTGTGGTATGTCGTATTTGTGCCAACTTTTAGCGCAGTGTTTAAGTGAGTGTTCGGTGTTGTGCGTCCTTCCACAGTGTTGCGAACAGAAATCATGCTGTCGCTGGGTGTGCTTTTTATATCTCTTGTGAACAGAACCCAGACTGTCGCCGTGTTTTTTTAATTGTCTGTCTATTGTTTTTCTGCTTCCTGTGTGTTTTATTAGCTTCATCGACCCTGTGTTTTATGTTTTACGCTCCAGAATTTTCTGCCATTTTTACCTTTAAGTCACCGATTTTATCGCCAACTGTTATTATTTTTTATTATCTTCATCTTTTTAAAACAAATTCTGTAGGCTGAAGAGCGGCGTAATAAGCTGCTGCCAGCCAATAAAGGAAAAAAAAAGTAACACAGTCCCAGAAAGATGACGCTGGGGATAAAATTTCCGTCTGTTCGTAAAGCATACGATGTCCCGTGTCCAGGCAATGTTCCGCTACCGCTGATTTATCAGGTTGCCCCAGGCGTGTATGACGATGATGTTCGACGCAGCGTTCTTGCACGGTTCGGCATGTCTGTCCAATATAAGATTTTCCACATTGGCATGGGATTTTGTACACGCCACGTTTTCTGAGGCCAAGGTCGTCTTTGACAGAGCACACTAAATTCCTCAATTTTGCTGGTGGCCGAAAAACACACTTGACGTCGTGCTTTTTGAGGATTCTTTCTATTCTCGAAGACATGCCGCCAAAATAGGGCAAGAACGCTGTTGCAGTGGGTGCCTCCGCAACTTCATATACATCCCTGCGTCGAGTTTGCTGAGAACGGAATGCATGGCATATCTGCCTTTCGGAATAGCCATTCTGTTGGAATACCGTTCTCAGGTGTTGTAGCTCACCAGGTAGGCTGTCGGCATCTGAGACTACATGTGCTCTACGCACCAAAGAGCGTAGTACACTACCGCGTTGAGCGGGATGATGGCAACTTGTGGCCTGCAAATATAGCTCTGTATGAGCTGATTTGCGATAGACGCTGTGTCCCATTGTACCGTCAGCTCTTCTTCTGACTAAGACGTCCAGGAATGGTAAGAGGCCATCCTTTTCCACTTCCATAGTGAACTGTATATTGGGATGTAGCGAGTTCAGATGTCGGAGAAACACAGGTAATGTCTCTACTCCGTGGGGCCACACCACAAAGGTATCGTCTACATACCGCCAAAAATGAGAAGGTTTGAGACTTGCCGACTGCAGTGCTTTTTCCTCAGAGTCTTCCATAAAATAGTTGGCCACCATTGGAGACACAGGACTTCCCATGGCGACACCGTCCACTTGTTCAAAATACTGGTCATTAAATAAGAAATAAGTTGAGGTAAGCACATGTTTAAACAATGCCACAATGTCTCTCTCAAACTTGCTGCTGATAAGCTCTAACGAGTCCTGCAGAGGTACTTTCGTAAACAAAGATATAACGTCAAAACTAACTAAAATATCTGACGCTTGTAACTTAAGTGTTTTCAGGCGTCCTACGAAGTCCTCTGAATTCTGGATATTGTGATCACACTTGCCTGTGAGAGGTCCCAACAGTGTAGTAAGATATTTGGCCAGAAAATAAGTAGGAGCTCCGATGTTGCTCACCATTGGGCGAAGAGGTGTCCCATCCTTGTGAATCTTGGGTAGGCCGTAAAGTCTTGGGGGAACTGCAGCCTGTTGGCGTAGGCCTTTGGTCACTTTAGAAGGAATAGAACTCATTCCCGCTCAGGCTGCGGAGGTGAGCTGATCGCTGCATGTTAGCGCTAGCTCCCCAGCATGTATGGACGACGAGGGAAGGGAGGCAAAGCTGCTGCCCTGCTGCAATTGCTGAGCCTCGTGCTCGGCGCATCAGAAGACGGGGAACGCAAGAAGACGGCGGAGCGGAAGGAGCAGTGCTATCGCTGCCAAAAACTTGGCCATGTTGCCAAGTATTGCCGTAATGCAGTGGCGTGCCTTCGCTGTGCGCAAGCACACGATTCGCGCCACTGTGCCAAGAAAGACGCCACACACTGCTGCGCCAATTGTGGCGGCCCTCATGCGGCGAATTACCGTGGGTGCAGCTATATCAAGAACTGGAGTCGCGGCGACAAAGCTAGACGGAGACACAAGACCACCAAGAACTTGGATACAGCCGAGGCCGTTGCGTCCTCGCCACCCCCCGCCTCTGGCGGATCCGTGGTGGCCGATGACGTGGCTGTTCCACCAGACGCAGTCAGCGAGGCGTGCGCCAGGGTTCGCGCCGCCGTCGATGAAGAAATTGCTGCCCTCAAAGCCGCAATGGCGGAAGAGAGGGCAACACTCCAAGCCGAACTAGCCGAGGCTCGGCTGCTGGTGCACAGTCTCCGTGATGCATTGGCCAGCCAGCCCCACACAGCACAGAAGAAGGATGCTGACACGCAGACTGCCGCCCCCGTGGAACCTGTAGTAATACAGGAAGCCACGAGGGTGGGAACACAAGACGCAGCCGCACAGACAATCATCGCGGCGAAGAACATGGCAACCCAAGTCATCATCGAGGAGGCTCCTTGCCCCCTCTCCAAGACGCAGTTGCAGAAGGTAGTGTCCATTCACTTGGATACTCTCAGGTCCTACAACGCCCGCCCTCCTCTCACGCCTGTTCAGTGGGAAGCTCTCTTCGTCTCAATAGAAAAACAAGAACAAGAAGAAGAGAACGCAAGCCAACAACAAGAGGCGAGGACCGCCGAAGACGCTGAAGCTGTCAACTGGGAGGATGTGACACATCCTAAAGTGTCATTTGCAGACACATACCGCAACAAGAAAAAGAAGAAGGACAAGAAGAGATACCCAGACGCCAGGAGGACTTAGAAGACTCTCCTCCTCACTGCGCCCGACATCCATCATCCATCACCATCATCATCTAATATCCGCTCTGTCAGTCGCTGACTGACAGTCCCAGGCGTCGACAGGGCCAGTCAAGTAAAGGCCCCTAGCCGATGCATACTTGTCAATTCACGTGACCTATCGCCTGTCTCTGACCGGCAATCATATGTACCTAAACGTGCACAACCGTCTCAGTTATTCCCAAACGTCCCAGTAACTTCAACCCATCTAAGTGGAGTAAATGTCTAACGACAACAAACTCCCCCTTAACATCCTCAAGAAGAGGAATTCAAGTGCAAAGCAGCAGCAGCAGGAATAGAACTCTTCTTGAGGAGATCTAATGTTTTATTAAGGAGGGCATATATATTCGCACGGCGGACAATCTAATCAACAGGGATGCAGGTTTTCAACTGAGCGCCGCCTGGAATCCAGCACTGGCTGTCATTAAATCAAAAACATGGAAAATAAGAACTTCCGTTTCCTCAAGTGACGCAACGCTTAGCTGAGATTTAGTTCAAACTTTATCCGCAGGAGCGTCCGGCAGCACAGTTATTGCCCAAAGCGCACGCGTGGATGGCCTTTCTGTAGCTCCCAGTAGGGGGCGCCAGGGGCGCCGCTTTCTCAAACTATGAGCGTCTTCTCGCGCACGCGTATTGCCTGCTCCCGTCATGATAAATTCCGACGCCGCCGCGCGATTATCATCAGACGCGCCTTGCAGCAGTGACAGCAGCAGCTACCACCACCTGATGATGTCGAGCAGTTGCATCGAAGAAATATTGTACGATTTACACAATACGATCCGGCGGCAAACCCGAGAAGCGTATTTGCATACTGACACTTACTTTTAACTGCTTAACATTGTAACACTTCCTTTCCAAAACGAGTGCGAAATACTGCAGCTACCTTTTTTTTAAAAAAAAGAAATAACGGTAATGTACAAATTAGCTTCGTATTGCTAGGTCGAAAATAAATATGTAGCATATAACGAATCGAGTAGTGGGAAGTAATAAGTTAAAATGGCTTATACTTGGAGTGTTAATCTCTGATCAGTCAATACAATGAATAAGTGTAAATTGCCAAAACAGCTAGTGACTTCATTAAGCTGTGTCTCAGTAACATGTGCTACATTCATGGCACAGTTATTTTAATTAACAGTAATGTTGCAAATAAGTGCAGAAAAGTTACATCACAAAGACTTCGTGCTACAAAAAGGACACCAATTTTAGTTATCAAGCAGAGGGATACCAAGATTCCCGGCAGTGTGTTGCCAAGGGTACAGCATACGAGTGACTTTCATTGCTTTTCACCATAATATGGCCAGGTCCTGCCAACTGAGTACGGTGCTTGCCCTTGGCTAGGGCAAGGACGTAGCGAAAGGGGAGTCCGGAAGTGCCTATCACTCAAATGAAACTATACACAACTCAGATGCCGCGTAGTGAAATTCAAAGTTGTTTTGATTTTCAGTCACATGACGGAAAAGCGATACGCACTATCCATAGTCAGCAGGCCATCACTTCAGTTTGTAACGGAACATATTAAAGGCTTTACTGTACCAAAGTATGCGATACCCTCCAAATTCAACCAGTTTAATGAGTATTTATGATTATAGCAAAGGTATTGTGTATGTTACCAATGATTGCATAACATGTCTGCATAAACAGTCAACCCATTAAATTATACTGAATAACTGACCCACACAAAAGTTTATATCACTTGATCACTGATACAGCAAATTTCATAATGTAAAAACACTAAGTTCATCCTAAATACACTCCTGGAAATTGAAATAAGAACACCGTGAATTCATTGTCCCAGGAAGGGGAAACTTTATTGACACATTCCTGGGGTCAGATACATCACATGATCACACTGACAGAACCACAGGCACATAGACACAGGCAACAGAGCATGCACAATGTCGGCACTAGTACAGTGTATATCCACCTTTCGCAGCAATGCAGGCTGCTATTCTCCCATGGAGACGATCGTAGAGATGCTGGATGTAGTCCTGTGGAACGGCTTGCCATGCCATTTCCACCTGGCGCCTCAGTTGGACCAGCGTTCGTGCTGGACGTGCAGACCGCGTGAGACGACGCTTCATCCAGTCCCAAACATGCTCAATGGAGGACAGATCCGGAGATCTTGCTGGCCAGGGTAGTTGACTTACACCTTCTAGAGCACGTTGGGTGGAACGGGATACATGCGGACGTGCATTGTCCTGTTGGAACAGCAAGTTCCCTTGCCGGTCTAGGAATGGTAGAACTATGGGTTCGGTTACGGTTTGGATGTACCGTGCACTATTCAGTGTCCCCTCGACGATCACCAGTGGTGTACGGCCAGTGTAGGAGATCGCTCCCCACACCATGATGCCGGGTGTTGGCCCTGTGTGCCTCGGTCGTATGCAGTCCTGATTGTGGCGCTCACCTGCACGGCGCCAAACACGCATACGACCATCATTGGCACCAAGGCAGAAGCGACTCTCATCGCTGAAGACGACACGTCTCCATTCGTCCCTCCATTCACGCCTGTCGCGACACCACTGGAGGCGGGCTGCACGATGTTGGGGCGTGAGCGGAAGACGGCCTAACGGTGTGCGGGACCGTAGCCCAGCTTCATGGAGACGGTTGCGAATGGTCCTCGCCGATACCCCAGGAGCAACAGTGTCCCTAATTTGCTGGGAAGTGGCGGTGCGGTCCCCTACGGCACTGCGTAGGATCCTACGGTCTTGGCGTGCATCCGTGCGTCGCTGCGGTCCGGTCCCAGGTCGACGGGCACGTGCACCTTCCGCCGACCACTGGCGACAACATCGATGTACTGTGGAGACCTCACGCCCCACGTGTTGAGCAATTCGGCGGTACGTCCACCCGGCCTCCCGCATGCCCACTATACGCCCTCGCTCAAAGTCCGTCAACTGCACATACGGTTCACGTCCACGCTGTCGCGGCATGCTACCAGTGTTAAAGACTGCGATGGAGCTCCGTATGCCACGGCAAACTGGCTGACACTGACGGCGGCGGTACACAAATGCTGCGCAGCTAGCGCCATTCGACGGCCAACACCGCGGTTCCTGGTGTGTCCGCTGTGCCGTGCGTGTGATCATTGCTTGTACAGCCCTCTCGCAGTGTCCGGAGCAAGTATGGTGGGTCTGACACACCGGTGTCAATGTGTTCTTTTTTCCATTTCCAGGAGTGTAATTAATATGAAGTACGAAAAATAGTGGACAACTTAGGTATTTTGGATCTCCTTAAATAAAAATCACCCAGTGAAACCTATTTGTTCACTAGGAGCGGTTTCACTCAGTATTCACGAAATCAATCCTGTTTTAGACGAAAACCAATGTAATTCTTAATAATTCATGTTAATTACTTATTTATGCAAATTAGAGAAGTCAATTGACAAACTTCTAAAAAACGGCCTTTTTGTAACAAAGAATTATTCTGTCAAGTCAACAAATCTGTCTGTCATTTTAATAACATTTTAAATTATGTCACTCGATGCAAATTAATAACTTTTCTGCACAAATTATGATAACAGATGTACATGTGACTTATAAACTGTATCTCTTTTTAGTAGTTCTTTGACAATGTTATAAATACGAGCAGCAAGAAGGGTCGAAAAGGCAGTCAGAATGTCACTTTGGTAGAGTGTGTTTGTGTGTTATTGTTTGAGGTGGATAAACAATGCAAAGAACATGTAACGGAAATACTACTTTGTCTTGTGTCATGGTCTTTGGTGGACAGTGGAATTAAGATGGCCACCAGAGTAATAAATATTTGAGGTTTGCATATTTGTTGGTTTCGCTCGTTCTTTATCATCAAAAGCATATAAAAAACACGGGACCTCATGTTTTTAACCCTAGACAACCAGATTTAGAGCCAGCATCAGCATCGAGAGACAGCAGCGATCCAGCAAGTAGCAGCGATTACCACAACACAATGCATTTTAATGGCGCCAACCTAACATCAAGTGCTAACAAGCTCCGTAAATGGGTGTGAAAGAGTGCGATTATAGCAATTAGCTATATCTACAACCAGGCGACCATTACAAAAGTGGGGGCTCGTCCGGGATCTTTAAGTGCATCGATGATAATAGTGCAGCGATAAATTTTGTAAGTGCTTATCATTCCAAAAAAGTTTATTTGTGCAGTGTGGCAACAGTGAAAATATGTCAAAAATAAATAAATTGTGTTTGTGCGACTACCAAAAACCATCATCACACCGCTCTGAAGATTAACGTCTGGATTATGTCAATGGAATTCATCAATCAAGACTTCAGCTTCGATAAAACCGAATAGAAGTGAAGAAAGCCAACAAGAACACCGATCACGACATCATAGCATAAAGCAAGGTATTTTGTTGTTGTTGTCATTTAAAATAATTAATAGTTAACATCTCTCTACCTGAGAGTGATGAGATCGTAGGAAATGTAAAAATTGAACCAGGGGATGGTGAACAATTAAACTTAACAGAGTGGCTAGCAGGGTTTGCAACTCAAATAAGCTCACAACTTAAACAATCCAGTGAACAAGTATGTTTGGATTTTAAACAATCAAGTGAACAAGTAAGTTTGAAACTTAAAGAAAACACAGATAGACTGGATAAGTTAAGTTTGGATTTTGATCTATTAAGTACTCATCTCAATGAGAAGTGTGAGGAAATTAAAACTACCCTCAGTAAGGACACTAGAGAACAGTTGATACACTTCAGAAAAGAATTTCAAGTTAAAGTTGAAAGTTTAAATGAAAACATACAAGCTAACACAGACAGCATTGCTGTCATCTACAACAGAGCAGATACTGAAGTTGAAAGATTAGATCAGAGAATAGACAAAACTTCAGAAAACCTTAAACAAGAATACAACCTGTATACCACTAATGTAGATACAAAAGTAGAAAACATACACACTAAATGTACACAATTGGAGGACGCATTGATGTCCAAACAAACGATTTACAATCAAAATACAATGTATGGGCACATCCAAGTGAAATGCTTTCCTGGTGAAAATCTGCACCCTATTGACTTTATTCACCAATGTAAGGATATGTTTGTTGTAGGAATGTCAGATAACCTAAAAATTAAGTTAGTAAAACGGTTTCTAGAAGGGGAGGCCCTATCCTGGGCAAATGAGAATAATGATTCTTGGAATACTTTTGAAGAGTTTGAAGCTAAATTTATTTGCAAATTTTGGTCACAATCCATGCAAGCCAGATTAAAGTCAGAATTTCTAAATGGACCAGTGTATAGAGGGAAAGTAGGGGGAATGCAAAAATTTTGCAGAGATCAATTGAAAAAACTTGCTCACTTGAATAACTCTTTTGATATTATGACACAAATTGATGTTTTAAAAAGAAGGTTACCAGAGAGACTGCAGTGGGAATTGGTCCATGGACCAGACGATTCAATGGAAGAGTTCCTGAAATTTGTAGATAGATTAGATAGGGCCTTGGAAAGAGAAAATAACCAAAGTTTTGGCTCTGGCGACAACCAGTATGGGGGGTGGAACAGGAATGTAAATAGAGATCATTATGGGAGGAGAGACTTTGAAAATTCTGGAAATAATGCTCCAAATAGGGGAGATAGGAGATATGAAAATGATTTCAGAAACTATACACAGGAGGGAGGATGGAGGAGAGATAACAGGAATGTTAGAAATAGGTGTTGGGGAAGAGAACAAGATAGAAGGGGGTTTGTTGAAACTAGTGAACAAAACGACAACTACAAACGGACAGACCAAGGGAACCAGCCGGGAAACGGTGGACAGTCCCACTAGATGTCCGTAGTTTTGGGGCTGGACAATATTATGACAGGACAACACATAACCGAAACTGGAAAAGGAGAGGATACAATGTAAAGAGTAAGTACCATGAAAATACTGATGTCGTTAGAATGAATAAATTAGAATTTAATAAAAGGTTTTGGGATACTATGAGTAAAAGTGATACAGTTAATGAAAACAGTGTTCAAGCACAGGTAGTTAGTGAAAGTGCAGAAGTTGAAGGTATTGCAGAGTTCCATAGTTGGGCTGAAAAAGATACTGGTGTTAGTAACAAGTCAGACATGCCACAAATAGAATCTATTTTGGGGGGTTTATTTGATAAGAAGGGGGATGACGAAGTGTTTAATGGAGCCAAAGACTCAATTGCTGAGATTCAGATACATAGGGGGGAAACTGAAGATAGGGTTGTTGTGGAGGAGGAGGAAGAAGTAATAGAGGGACATTTAAATAATGATCCTAAATCAAGTGATGTTATTGATGAGAGTGTGGAGGAAGAAATAAAAGTATTTATAGAATTGAAAAGTGATTATGTGGTAAAGGTAAGTGATGTGACAAACATGGGTAATAATGAGGTTAATTTAAGTGAAATGCAGATTAGGGAATGTGTATCTGAGGACAAGCTATTGCCTATTGGGAACTTTGAAACACTAATCTATGAGAATGGTAATAATAATAATAATAATAATAATAAAGAAAAGATGAAGGGATGGAATGTAAATGTGTGTTTTCTACAAAAAGGGGGAAAGTTTTTAGAAGTTTTGTGGAACAACTATGGAAACTGTATAAACAAAGGTGCCTTTTGTAAAGAATTAGCAAAGGTAAGTGCAACCCTGTATCCTACATGGTGGACAAGAATCCGTAGTGGACTTTATAAAAAAGGAAAGAGACATTGGACTTAGGAACTAAAGAAATTGAAAATGATCTATTGTTTGAAAATACTGAAATAGACAAAGATGTTGAGCTAGGTTGTCCATATGTTAAAGTAAACATTGACATTTTTCCATTTGAAATAAAAGAAAGCCCACATCCTAATGCGTATAAACTTATCTTTCCCAGATCAAGAAGGTTATTTGGATTAAGAAACATCACTGAATTGAAACCATATAAACATGATTAAGCACATTTCCCTGTTTGAATACAGTTACTTACCCATTTCCCGTAAAGCTTGTTATCAGCAAAGATTTTACTGGGTGTGTCAAATAGCAACTACCACTCATCCTACAGACCCTGGAAAAGTTCCAGATCTCTGAGCGAATGTTTTTATATTTTTTTGTCACTATTGAATATTAAATTTTGAGACATCTTCTTTACTTGCAATGGGCAAGAAGGTGACAAACATTTATTACTTTCCTTTTGTATTGTTGAATATGGGACATACTTGCACCAAATAAAAGACAATGAAAAAATTGTTGTGCAAGACCCATCATTTTGTTACTATTGTGTTCTTAGGCAAAAGATTTGTGTACAATTTTCTACAGCTAATCAAATGTTCACCAAGTTTGATGTTTGTGTTATGTTGTGACCAATTTAAGTGTCCAATTTTAGTATTAATATGTTCTTGTACTGTCTTGACTATGCGTCTCAATGGGAGACAAGTTTTTAAATAATTCCTTTTTTTTCCAAATGCATGTTATATTCATACATGTGGCTTCTCAAGTGTTTGTGTTTATATATCATGTCCATATTTATAATTATGTTCTTTATTTTCATTTCTTTTATGTGGCTCAAAAAGAACAGACAGTTGCAATATTTTCCTATGGACATATGACCTGTCCATCTATGTAATATATTTATGTTCCTTCTATTATCTTGATTAATCTGTGACTCAATGAGAACTGACTTTGAAATAATTTACATATATTTTTTATATATCTTAAAATCGCATGTGAAATATTTGTGTCTGTTTTTGATCATTTTCCATGTGGCTCACTGGGAGCAAAGATAACTTTTTTTTTACTTTCATATATTACAAAATTTTTTATTATGCTGTCATACTGAATGACATAACACAAAGTGCATTTGAAACAACACAACTAAAATATTTGCAGGAAAAAGTCATTTTGAAACGTTGTAACGGTCCTTGTATACATACACATTATGCATAGTAAAACAAAAAAGTTATTAAAGTAGTACTTTTCCGAATTTTAACCATTTGACACATTTGTCCTAGTCGGCTAATATCATTAACATTCTGTAAATGATATTACCCGAGGGGGGTATTGTAACGGAACATATTAAAGGCCTTACTGTACCAAAGTATGCGATACCCTCCAAATTCAACCAGTTTAATGAGTATTTATGATTATAGCAAAGGTATTGTGTATGTTAACAATGATTGCATAACATGTCTGCATAAACAGTCAACCCATTAAATTATACTGAATAACTGACCCACACAAAAGTTTATATCACTTGATCACTGATACAGCAAATTTCATAATGTAAAAACACTAAGTTCATCCTAAATAATTAATATGAAGTACGAAAAATAGTGGACAACTTAGGTATTTTGGATCTCCTTAAATAAAAATCACCCAGTGAAACCTATTTGTTCACTAGGAGCGGTTTCACTCAGTATTCACGAAATCAATCCTGTTTTAGACGAAAACCAATGTAATTCTTAATAATTCATGTTAATTACTTATTTATGCAAATTAGAGAAGTCAATTGACAAACTTCTAAAAAACGGCCTTTTTGTAACAAAGAATTATTCTGTCAAGTCAACAAATCTGTCTGTCATTTTAATAACATTTTAAATTATGTCACTCGATGCAAATTAATAACTTTTCTGCACAAATTATGATAACAGATGTACATGTGACTTATAAACTGTATCTCTTTTTAGTAGTTCTTTGACAATGTTATAAATACGAGCAGCAAGAAGGGTCGAAAAGGCAGTCAGAATGTCACTTTGGTAGAGTGTGTTTGTGTGTTATTGTTTGAGGTGGATAAACAATGCAAAGAACATGTAACGGAAATACTACTTTGTCTTGTGTCATGGTCTTTGGTGGACAGTGGAATTAAGATGGCCACCAGAGTAATAAATATTTGAGGTTTGCATATTTGTTGGTTTCGCTCGTTCTTTATCATCAAAAGCATATAAAAAACACGGGACCTCATGTTTTTAACCCTAGACAACCAGATTTAGAGCCAGCATCAGCATCGAGAGACAGCAGCGATCCAGCAAGTAGCAGCGATTACCACAACACAATGCATTTTAATGGCGCCAACCTAACATCAAGTGCTAACAAGCTCCGTAAATGGGAGTGAAATAGTGCGATTATAGCAATTAGCTATATCTACGACCAGGCGACCATTACAAGTTCTTACATACAGTTGAATGTGATTTAACTGCTGCCGTTTATTGCTTTTGTGCTGTGTGGTGTTGTGGTAGTTTGTAAATGGCGAAGAGTTTGTAACAAGAAGTTAAAAATATGTTCGTGCCTCTATGATAGCTTAATTACCTATCTATAGTAGTATAATTTCTGAACAACTGTCTTTATCTGCAGACTAGTAGCACACTGGGTTTGCAATATTTTAGTATTTCACAAGGCAGCCACGCCGTGAACATCATTAAAAAGAATATTAAAGTCAGTGCACAAGAATAGACTCGGAATTACCTGTATCGCCTAAAAATGGCTCATCGATCTACAAAATTCTCGCCCAAACGGTGATGGTAGCATTTCTTTAAAATGTTGCTTAAAACCTTGTAATTAGTACCTAAGTGGCAAAATATTCCTCAGTCTGGTCACGTGGGTGGTACTCCATTTTGAAAACCAGTTCTGTTACGATCATTGGAGAGGGGTCTGTGGAGAGCAAAGCGTCCGTTTCTGAAAGACTTTTTCAGCGATCTGCTTGAATTCGTCCAAGCTGATTGCGCCCTGTAACTCCCCTCCCCCCCCCCTCCGCATCCCTTCTTTCACCAAAATTTGCTCCCTGGAATTCCAAGCAAAATTATATGTTAAAATATGCATGCATTCATGGACTATCAAATGACAGAACATGCAATCTCAGAATTCCATCTTTTGTTGTGATGCATTTTATTTTATTTTAAAATAAACTACAGTAACCAGTTTTCTCAATTCTCTGTCAGCCGAGATAGTTCTGCACGTTGAGGCATAGAGTTGAGTTGAGGCGAATCCGTGGCTTCTAGAGGCAATGTAGGTCGAATCTATGTGACGGCAACCTTGAAAATGGTTTTCTGTGGTTTTTCCCCATTTTCAATTAAGGCAAATGCTCGATTTGATCCATTACGATGGGCCACAGCCAATTCCTTTCGAATGCCTTTCTTTTATGAGAGACTCCAATTCACTTAAGGACGCTGCCCCTCTGCTTAAATGAAAAGAGCTGCTTCAGATGCGAGCCGAACATTTATTTGGAGACTCCCTGCACTAAAAACCGTACGATAAGTAAATAATAATCCAAGTTCTTCTCGTATAGGTTGATGCGTTTATCTGTCGGGACATTCAAAATGCAGATAATGATCTTTCTACATTGCAAGGACTGACAGATGCATACTGAAATAAGGAAAACTTTTCGCCTCGCCTGGGCCCGTCAGCACAAACATTGGACTCCTGATGACTGGAAATGTGTTGTCTGGTCGGACGAGTCTCGTTTCAAATAATATCGAGCGGATGGATGTGCACGCGTAACGAGACAACATCATGAATCCATGGACCCTGCATGTCAGCAGGGGACTGTTCAGGCTGATGGAGGCTCTGTAATGGTGTGGGGTGTGTGCAGTTGGAGTGATATGGGACCCGACAGGAACACGTACGTAACCATCCTGTTTGATCACCTGCATCCATTCATGTCCATTGTGTATTTCGACGGATTTGGGCAATTCCATCAAGACATTTCGCCACCCTACACGTCCAGAACTGCTACAGGGTGGCCTCAGGAATATTCTTCTGAGCTTAAACACTTCTGCTGGCCACCAAACTCCTCAGACATGAACATTATTGAGCATATCTGAGCTGTCTTACAACGTGCCGTTCAGAACAGATCTCCACCCCCTCGTAGTCTTATGGATTTATGGACAGCCCTGAAAGATTAATGGTGTCAGTTCCCTCCAGCACTACTTCAGACAGCATATATACATATATGGTGTAACAAAAAGTACAACTCAAGATGTAGGACACATTCCTCCACACAGATGAAGAAAATATTATATGAACTTGGATCTGGAAAAGCTTTGTTCCCACGTTATAACTCATTTTCTCCAACTCGTTCATCACGGGAAACACACAAGAGCAGAACGTTAGGATCGTGGGGAACATGCTGTCTTGGTGACATCTGGTTGCGTTATGCACCGCCATTGTTTTGTTTTACATTTCCATGATGCCGCACAATATACGTCATTTCTTGTTTACAGTTAACATCAACTGCTCCAGCGATCAGTACGACCGTTGCAAGCACACACACCATATGTAGATAGTGCTCGTGCAATGGCAGTGTACACAAGTATAGAGATGGCAGATGCCCTTTTGATATATGGATTAGCTGACGGAAACGGCGCTCGAGCTCAACGTTTGTACTGGTAGAGATTTTCAAGATGAAGGCGCCCCGATAGGAAAACGTTTGAAACCATTGATCGTCGACTTAGGGAACATGGGGCATACTCGCTACGTGGGGAGTCCTAGAAGGACGAGGATACCGCAACGGGAGGTGGCAATTCTTCATGAAGTTGATGATGACTCTAGTGTCAGTACAAGACAGGTAGCTGCAACACTGAACATTGACCGCATGAGTGTGTGGCGAGTGCTACACAAGGACCAGCCGTATCCACACAATTTACAGCGTGTTCAGGCACTATCACCAGCTGATTATCCTGCTCGAGTTCTCCTCTGTTAATGATTTATTCAACAAAGTGTCAGCCCTAATTTTAGTGCAACTGTGCTCTTCACAGATGAGGCTTCTTTTCAACGAGATCAGATTGTAAATTTTCGCGGTCGGCATATATGAAGAGACGTCAGTCCTCATGCAGCTGTTGAAGCAAATCACCAACAAAGTTTGTCTGTCAATATGTGGGACAGCATTGTCGGTGACTGTATGGTAGAGCCTCATTTCTTCCACCCACGCTCAACGGACAGAGTTATCATAATTCCTTAGAGAACGTTCTACCTGATTTGTTAGCAGACGTGCCTTTAGCTGTGCGACCAAACATGTGCTTCAGGCACGATGGAGCACCTCCTCATTTTTGAGGTAATGTCTGTAGGCTTCTAAATAACAGATTCTGTTACAAACGGACAAGAAGAGTTGGATCAATTGCCTGGCCTCCACGCTCTCCAGATCTAAACCCAATTAAGTTTTATTTGTGGGGGCATTTGGAAGTTCTTGTGTGTGGAACTTTAATACAAGATTTTCAGAGAGTCTCTGTCCGTATTATGGAAGTCTGTGAAACCGTATCGAATACTCCAGGGATACATCATCCCATCCCTACGACGGCAGGTTCATGCATGTATCAATGCCCACAGAGGGCACATTGAACATCTCGTGTGAGAAACAGTTGCACGTGGTATGCTGGTGTATTCTGTTCATGTGTGTTTCGCTTGATTAATGAGTTGGAGAAAATGAGATGTAACAAGGAACAAAGCGTTTCCAAACTCATGTTCATATAACATAATTTGTTCTTTTATGTGTGAGGAATGTATCCTGCAGTTTACACGGAACATTTTTGTTACCTCCTATATATACAGAGGACGTTAAAAAATAGGTATCGAATACTTTGAGAGGTGATAGCGCTTATCGAAACAAGAAAACAACTCCAATAAACATTTGTACGGAAATGCATACTTTCTGAGATAAGTCCAGTAAAGATGGGTCCAGAAACGCATACTTTCTGCGATAAACACATGTTTACAGCAGGTGTTCAACATGGCGTCTATTTAAAACAATGCACTCCTCTTCCCTCCTGCGTAAGGTATAATACACAATTTGAAGTAAACCCAGTTGTCGTTGTACTTGCTGGCACGCACTGAAGACGCGACACTGTAGTGTCGATACATCATTGGCGTGGAGTAGACCAATTCCTTCAAGTGTCCCCATAGCCAACAGTCTAGCGGATTGAGGCCTGGTGAACGACCAGACCAAAGTGTGGGGGCCCCCTGACCAATCCAGTGGTCCTGAAATGTCTGTGTTAGATGTTCGTGCACATAGCGACGAAAGTGTGCTAATGCGCCATCACGCACCAACCACATTAGTATTCGTTACTGCAGTGGCACAGATTCCAGCAAGGTAAGAAATACATCAATGAAAAAGTCCGGATAATGCGCCTTAGTTAACCTTTGTTGTAGCAGGTATGGTCCTATTAACCTATCACCAAGTACAACTTCCCAAACATTGACTGAGAATCGGTATTGATTCCTGAATTGCTTGGGGATCTACATCCGCACATATATGATGGTTAAGAAAATTCACAACACTGTCTCTTGTGAACCCAACCTAATCAATGAATAAAACCTTTGATGTGAACAGTGGATCTGCAGCACACTTCTGCAACAGCCATTGATCGTACTGCTGTCTGCCATGATTATCCTGTGAACTTACAGCCTGAATGCACTGTAGGTGATATGGGTACAGCAATTGTTCGTGAAGTACCCCCCAGATGAAAGAGTAGGCACGCCTTCTGCTGATGCTAATCGTCGCACACTGGTCCCGGGGGTTTCTTCCACCGAAGTAGCACATGCTCCTCCACATCAGGCGTGTGGGCTGTGTTGGGCCTTCCACTGTCAGTCTTCTGAAATGCCTGTGTCCCTCAGATACTGGAAAAGCCTGCTAATCAACTTATCAGGGTGCACTCTGCGCTGTGGATATTTCTCAGATAGAGGACACAGGCTAGCAGGCAGCATCCATTATTTGCCAAATCACAGCAGGATA
The DNA here is from genome assembly GCF_023864275.1 of Schistocerca cancellata. NCBI lineage: Eukaryota > Metazoa > Arthropoda > Insecta > Orthoptera > Acrididae > Schistocerca > Schistocerca cancellata. The sequence continues at coordinate 197,418,101 of NC_064628.1, forward strand.
TCGTATCCGCCATTTCACTTGTTGAATAGTAGGCTTGAGTTGCTAACGAGTGGCGGAAGAAAGAAAATGTAAACGTGCTACACCACCTGTACCTACAAACAGCGCAATAACAGTAACCACATAAGTGCATCTGTGTTTGGAAGAAGGTAAAACATCGTGATATGTAACCAGGATTGACAGTACTGTACAATAACGCACACAAACACAACGAAAACTAACATAACCTACAACACAACTCGAACCACACAACTGACTGCAGACCACCTAACAGTTGATAGAGTACTAAGACTAAGACATCACAATACCCTGCTCGACACATTTGACGAAGACCCAATCCACGACTGTGCTAATATCCGCAACCAAGCACTTCCTACAAATACGTGTTTATCTCGGAAAGTATGCGTTTCAGAACCCATGTTTATCGTTCTTATTTTTCTTGTTTCGATGAGTAGTACTACCACTCAAAGTATACGACACTTTTTTTGAACACCTCAAACAGGGTGAGTCACTAACAATTGCCACATAGAATAACTCCGAATGTATGATAGTAGCTGAAAGGTTTGTTGGACATACGTTGCATAGGACCGTGGGGCTATAATATGACGTTGGTTTTTTATTGCTAGGTGGAGTCGCTTCAGAGGTATGAAGGCCAACGTTGTTTTTTTTTTAAACAGGATGCTATAGTTTGGTACTCATTTTCTGATAGCAGCTATAGAGACGATCCAATGATCCATAAACGTTCATTTACAGAAGGTGTATACCATTGGTATCATTGCAGTGCTGCAATCTTCCTACTATGGATTGGGTGGTATTCCTTATCACTTCGACACTCATCGAAGCACATTCTCTTACAATTGTCTCTCGTATATCGTGCAAATAGTAAATATTTGCCGAATACTGCTTATCCATCTAACGTGCCGTTGGCATATAAGCAGCATTCGGTGGTTTCGCAATACAACATTAATAGGAACGGTAAGACTAGTATCGTCGAATCAAGCGATTGTGAATGATGTATTCCTTCGAAGAACAGATCGGTATGCTCCTCATTTACGGAGAATGCCAACGAAATTCAGTGAGAGCTAGAGACATAGACGCTGAAAGACTTCCTCAACGTACTAACCCTATACGAAGTACATTTAAATATGTGTACGATAAATTGAGAACAACTGGATCTTGAACGCATAGAAACATATCACGAAAGGAAAGCTACTAATGGGGAAACGGAAATTGGTACTCTTGCCACTGTGGTTAGAGATCCTTATGTTAGTTCGCGTCAAATCGCGAGCCAGAGCAGTGTTATTCGTGTTCTGCATCGCCCTAAATATCATCCTTACCATATCAGTCTCCACCAAGAATTAAATAAATTCTGCCGTTGGGCTTAGCTTCAGATTCAGAGGGATGACACATTTATTAATTTGATATTATTTACTGACGAGGCTATATTCACGAAACATGGAAATGTTAATTTTCATAACGTGCATTACTGGTCAACTAAAAATCCATGTTGACTGCGGCAAGTTGCACAGCAAAAACCGTGGTCGGTGAATGTATGGTGTGGGATTCTGGAGTACAGAATTATGGGCCCTATTTCACCGAAGGAAATCTTAATGGTAGGAATTACACCACATTCCTGCAAGAAAAATTAGGTCTGTTATTGGAAAAAACAAGGAAAAGCATGTGGTATTGACACGATGCGTGTCCGGCACATTTTTCGCTGATGGCTAGAAATGAGTTGCAGAGACAATTCCCAAATCTTTGGATTGGACGTGGAGGAGACGTGTCGTGGCCGGCTCGTTCGCCAGACTTTCGCCAGGATTATTCCTTGTCGGGGTCCACAAAAGACATTGTTTATAAAGACGTTCCAACTACACCTGAAGATATGCGAGAGAGAACTGTCAGTGCATGTGCTTCGATAAGTGCCGATGTGATAAGGAATACCACTCAATCCATGATAAGAAGATTGCAGCACTGCATTGATACCAATGGTCATCACTTCGAACACCTTCTGTAAATGGACGTTCATACCACCTTTGTGACCTTCGTTGACCTTCAAAGACCTTACTGTTACACATCATTGGATTCGTCTCGATAGCCGCTATCAGAAAATAAGTACCAAACTATAGCATCTCATTTAAAGAAACAAAGCTGTCCTTCATATTTCTGACGCAACCCCACCTAGCAACAAAAAACCAACCTCATGTTATGGCCCCAACCCTAAATATAGGTGATATATTCCACCGTGTACAAACTCTAGGGACTGATCAGTGAGAGGATACAGAAAAAAACCATGCATACTGTAACTGTGGCTGCATGGTACAGCGTGTTTTAAACCATTAGACCACAGTCTGTAACAATGTACGGCTCAATACATGACCTCTAGCATGGAAACCATGCATTTACCGACATAAGTTCATTAGACCTTTTTTGTTCCGTATCCTCTCATCTATCAATTCCTAGAGTTTGAACACGGTGGAAAAAATCACCCTGTACAATTAAGAAATATGAAATGAATGGAAAACATGAGGCTCTTTAAAGCCTTCTTTAACCAATCGACCCCTCCCCCCCCCCCCACTCTGACCGGAAGTAGTTCTCAGTCATCCCACTTGCGTAGGTTTCCAAAGAGCTACGGTGGGAGACCTGTTGAAACGCAAAAATTTGAACAGCGAAGCTAAAAGACAACAGCGTCTCTTTATAAGTTTAGTAATGCAACCAATCTCGATCCGTCTCCATCGAAGCCGCAGCTACAGGTGAGCAATTTTTCCATGAGGCAATCCCATCTCGTCACTGCTTTTGCCTTGGTGCATACAGCATCCTTTCGGCTCCTATTAAGCCCTACGGAATCACTCCTTGGGTTACTACTGTAGTAGAGTGATGTGCTGTTTCTAGGTTTTCTGTAAAACGTATGTGTGTGTGTGTGTTTTCCTTGTTTTACTTTGATGAATATATTTTTCTGTTATTTTGAGCAATTGTAGCAGAAGTAGACACCTCGTACCTTGTACTACGTGGGTTCAAATGGCTCTGAGCACTATGGGACTTAACATCGGAGGTCATCAGTCCCCTAGAACTCAGAACTACTTAAACCTAACTAACCTAAGGACATAGGACACATCCATGCCCGAGGCAGAATTCGAACCTGCGACCGTAGCAGTGGCGCTATTCCGGACTGAAGCGCCTAGAACCGCTCGGCCACCACGGCCGGCTCTATACGTGGGGAAATATGGAATCTACTATCTCCGAAGTTACAAGACTCAAGCAGAAGTTCCTGACGAATTCTGCACTCTCCTTCTTGACAAGTTAGAGATTGCTTCTTGATTTTTAATCAGTTGCACATACCTGTCAAATCATGCACAGGTTGCTCTCTTTGAAACGATTCCCTCTCACTTCGCCCTACGAACAGCACAGATTTCGTGAGTTCCAAAATTATGTTATCACTTATTTTTGTTAATCTTACTAATTTTAGCTCAGTACTCCAGTTGCTTTATCACGGCCATGAAGTTTCGATAACCAGTCTCATTCTCTTCCATGTCAATAGCACGACGAGTCTCAAACTCAGCTGCTTTACTCAAATGTTGTTTATTCCTGTCTTACACTTGGAGAAAATCTGACAAAACCTACATACACTACTGTTAATTATTCTGTAAACTTATATAGAATTTTGTGGCACCATGATGCACCACTTCGAACTACTTTTAATTTCCTCTCATGGTGATATTAAATCTTAACCCGAATTTCACAAATATCTCGGTACAGAACACAACAAATTTTACGTCAGCCGACTCATAATGTCAAACTCATCTGACAACGTATTGTTGGACATAACACATACAGTATGCGGAATTTAGATGGGTGCATGCCCCTCTGTCGACACTAATGTACCTGCCAGCACTGCGTCCCTGAAGGGCAGACACACTTCACTGACATAACAGGCTTACCTGCCATACCTTCAGGGCAGTTATAAGTACACTGCATTTCAACATGACAGTTCTACAGTTCCTCCTAATCAAGTTTTCAACACAATCACACTTCAGGCATTTTACACTATCTACAATTAAAAGGAAACTAATGCTATCAAAAATTTCCTCAAAGTAAGTGGATGTAATCTCGTAATTACACTGAAAAAAATCAAAGATGGATCTGATCATAATTCACAGAGCTCGAAATAATTAATTACTTATTCTCTAAGCTGACAAAATCCAGGAATTATGACCAGAAGGTCATCAGTGCTGACAATACCACAAAACTTGAATAGTTAACGGATTCCCAGTACGCCACACTCAGTCTACCTTCATAGTCAGGTGTGATACGCCCCACACAATATAAGATTTACTCATTACCTACCTGTGTTTAAGCTTCAGGACTTTGTCACTAGCACAAATATGTTTGAAACACATGCATAAAGTTCACTGCATGTGCAGTTTTACTTAGACAACGTCAATAGCACATTATGAGCATAGGCAAAGCTTATTATGTAGTCTCAACAGAGCAAAACTTGGCACACTCGATGTAGTCCAAATTCCAAGCTGTGTCTATCCCATAATGGTGTGTCGCACCACTGCTCCCAATTCTTGGTGGCAGTGACGTCAGACCCTACAATTTACCTAGTATCTTCTCTGCTTGTAATTATATCATCCTCTATCATTTACGGATATTGAGAAAATCTCTAAACGGTACTTTAATAAACACTGCATATTCTCCAATGTGTGAAAACTCCGTTTTCAGGCCACGAGTGGCCTACCGGGACAATCCAATCGCCATGTCATCCTCAGAGGAGGTTGCAGATAAGATGGGCGTGGGGTCAGCACACTGCTCACCCGGTCGTTATGATGGTATTCTTGACCGAAGCCGCTACTATTCGGTCGAGTAGCTCCTCAATTGGCATCACGAGGCTGAGTGCACCCCAAAAAATGGCAACAGCGCATGGCGGCTGGATGGTCACCCATCCAAGCGTCGGCCACGCCCAACAGCGCTTTTCGACTCTGTAAGCGCAGAACAGGGAATCAATTATCATAAGGCCATTGCAGCATCCCTGAATATGGAAGTAAATAAGAATATAAAAAAAGGGAGGAATGTTTATCTGTTTAGCAAGAGTAATAGGAGGCAGAATTCAGATTACCTAACATATCAAAACGTAAATTTCTGTTCCGACACTGACAATGTTGAGTCTTTATGGAAAAAGTTCAAGGCAATCGTAAAATGCGTTTGAACCGTAAAATGCGTTTTAGACAGGTAGGTGCCTAGTAAAACTGTGAGGGACGGGAAAAACCCACCGTGGTTCAACAACAAAGTTAGGAAACTACTGCGAAAGCAAAGAGAGCTTCACTGCAAGTTTAAACGCAGCCAAATCCTCTCAGACAAACAGAAGCTAAACGATTTCAAAGTTAGCGTAAGGAGGGCTATGCGTGAAGCGTTCAGTGAATTCGAAAGTAAAATTCTATGTACCGACTTGACAGAAAATCCTAGGAAGTTCTGGTCTTACGTTAAATCAGTAAGTGGCTCGAAACAGCATATCCAGACACTCCGGGATGATGATGGCATTGAAACAGAGGATGACACGCGTAAAGCTGAAATACTTAACACCTTTTTCCAAAGCTGTTTCACAGAGGAAGACCGCACTGCAGTTCCTTCTCTAAATCCTCGCACGAACGAAAAACTGACTGACATCTAAATGAGTGTCCAATGAATAGAAAAGCAACTGAACTCACTCTACAGAGGAAAGTCTACTGGACCTGACGGGATACCAATTCGATTCTACACGGAGTACTTGCCCCCCTTCTAACAGCCGTGTACCGCAAGTCTCTAGAGGAATGGAAGGTTCCAAATGACTGGAAAAGAGCACAGGTAGTCCCAGTTTTCAAGAAGGGTCGTCGAGTAGATGTGCAAAACTATAGGCCTATATCGCTGACATCGATCTTTTGTAGAATTTTAGAACATATTTTTTGCTCACGTATCATGTCATTTCTGGAAACCCATAACGTACTCTGTAGGAATCAACATAGATTCCGGAAACAGCGATCGTCTGAGACCCAACTAGTTTTATTTGTTCATGAGACCCAGAAAATATTAGATACAGGCTCCCAGGTAGATGCTATTTTCCTTGACTTCCGGAAGGCGTTCGATACAGTTCCGCAGTGTCGCCTGATAAAGTAAGAGACTACGGAATATCAGACCAGCTGTGTGGCTGGATTGAAGAGTTTTTAGCAAACAGAACACAGCATGTTGTTCTCAATTGAGAGACGTCTACAGACGTCAAACTAACGTCTGGCGTGCCACAGGGGAGTGTTATGGGACCATTGCTTTTCACAATATATATATAAATGGCCTAGTAGATAGTGTCGAAAGTTCCATGCGGCTTTTCGCGGATGATGCTGTAGTATACAGAGAAGTTGCAGCATTAGAAAATTGCAGCGAAATGCAGGAAGATCTGCAGCGGATAGGCACTTGGTGAAGGGAGTGGCAACTGACCCTTAACATAGACAAATTTAATGTATTGCGAATACATAGGAAGAAGGATCCTTTATTGTATGATTATATGATAGTGGAACAAACAATGGTAGCAGTTACTTCTGTAAAGTATCTGGGAGTGTGCGTACACAACGATTTGAAGTGGAATGATCATATAAAATTAATTGTTGGTAAGGCGAATGCCAGGCTGAGATTCATTGGGAGAGTCCTTAGAAAATGTAGTCCATCAACAAAGGAGGTGGCTTACAAAACACTCGTTCGACCTATACATAAGTATTGCTCATCAGTGTGGGATCCGTACCAGGTTGGGTTGACAGAGGAGCTAGAGAAGATCCAAAGAAGAGCGGCGCATTTCGTCACAGGGTTATTTGGTAACCGTGATAGCGTTACGGAGATGTTTAGCAAACTCCAGTGGCAGACTCTGCAAGAGAGGCGCTCTGCATCGCGCTGTAGCTTGCTCGCCAGGTTTCGAGAGTGTGCGTTTCTGGATGAGGTATCGAATATATTGCTTCCCCCCTACTTACACCTCACGAGGAGATCACGAATGTAAAATTAGAGAGATTCGAGCGCGCATGAAGGCTTTCCGGTAGTCGTTCTTCCCGCGAACCATATGTGACTGGAACAGGAAAGGGAGGTAATGACAGTGGCACGCAAGGTGCCCTCCGCCATGCACCGTTGGGTGGCCTGCGGAGTGTAAATGTAGATGTAGAACTGCGGTGATCTCCCGGGAACCGTTGGCAGAGAAATAATAATTACAGGGAAAGACTACCTCTCTGCAGTAATGACTACGATAGGGTCACTCAGAGAGACAGACAATACAGAAACCAAAATAATTAAATTATTATCAAGTGAGACAGAATAACTTCAGACGCAACGGTCCACCACGCAATTACTACTCAGGGAGACTTTCTCCATCATGTGACCGACAAGAAAGAAATTACAGAAACTACCGATATGACGACAGACGATATAATCTTAACAACAGACCAGGATTTAATCACAACCGGCGGGACTGAAACGGACAGGTCCCTCTCGACAAGGTGAATTTGTTGAAGTTAGTTCTCCAAATCCCAGTAACGACGCGCGACTATAAAGGTAACAGACAATGACTCGCACCACAGGCAGCCACGTGCGCCAGCTGGCTCAGAGAAAAATAACACAGACGTTAACCTTCAGAAAAATTTGAGCATTCTTTACTGATATATGGTGCATGATAATTGCGTTCAAGTTGATATTCTGCGTACTGAGGAAGAGTAATGGATTGCACCACATTTCACGTATAAAACCGTTTATTGAAGATAATCTGCTTTTTAACTTAGTCTTTGCCATAAATTTCTTTCACTTCACATTATTAGCACGTTTTGTCACACTTAGAAACTGTTAACATGCAATAGTGTCTTAAAGTTATATATACAGGCAAGAACCTAGGGGACTTATTTAGACAGTAATTACGAATGCATTGTTATAGTGAACAGACGACACGGTGTTATTGTGTGTACATTCTTCCTTGCTTGTTGCACAATTACATAACGACTATAAGTCTTACATACTTAGAACATATACCGGTACTGCTAATGAGATTTTAATGCAACATTTTGGTTTACTTGAAAATACGTTCTGGATTAAAAGTACTTTCTGAGAGATACCAGATGTCACAGTGGTTAGTTTATTTGACAGCAACACGATTAAATCACGACCCTACTAATGAGTGACACAAATGATATTATTGCTTTCACGCTGTATCTGTTTTATATCTGCACAGTTTTTCTGATTTCTTCTGCAAAGTATAACATGTTATAGTAGTAACGTTTGTGGTATAGCTACAATGAGACAGCCTTTTCCGTAGCACAACAATATGTTACAGTATAGTACTTTCTTGATCACGGTAATGTACGTAATAACTACGATATCTATACACATAGCATTTCACTTTTGTTTATTACGAGGTAAGTACATTGACTTCTACAGAACTTTGCTTACAGATGACGATAATTATGGCACTTGGCACATTTTTTACCCTTAAGTAAATGACAGGGATTATCCAACAACAAGACGCACAGTTTAGCGCTACAGTACACTTATCTGAGTAACTAATTTTGTACTTAAAAATTCATTTTTAAAGATTTTTGAATTACAAAGATACGAAGGTTTCCTGTGATACATTTCATTCCATTGCTGTCATCTGTAACACCTGAGGGTATAATTATATTTATCCTCAGGGGGTACACTTTTACTTAGTGTACTAAGCGTGTGGCAAGCGCTAGGAGTACTAACTAATATGGTATTTGCTTATACAACTTTACACATCGGTACCATGTTTCTCTAACACAGAATTACACAGCTATTTGATTATTTAACAGAGAAACAAAAATTTTTTTACTACATCAGTGACACATTTTCACGCAATTAGACAGTTGGATAACTTCACACTTATGAAATTGTATTTTGTCTGTACTTTGTGAACTCTTCATATTTTTTCGGAACCATTGTGATACTATGAGAGCTTTGAATAATGTATTTAGTATGGGATCATGATTTTTGAAGTACATTTGAGGTAGATGACACTATTGAAATGAGCACAGATTTTTTTTTTAGGTTTTGGAATTATTGAAAGAAGCTGTGATAATGATGTTATTATGATGACACTGTGTATTATGCTGTTGAGGTATGTTTATGATCAATAAGATGATGCTATATGAGGAATTTGATTATGCTACATATTTTTTATGATGAAATACTGAAGAAGTGTCGACGAATATGTATATGTGTAATAAGGTAAGGAATAATAAGTAGTGGTTAGGGACTCTGATTTGTGAAAAAGGATGTTGGAAACCAAGAATCGTACTTTAAGAGTTATGGCATGTGTGTCTATCCGTGAATGTCACAAGACTGCTATTCATGAGATTTCGTTTCTACACATTTCTACTGTAATTTTTCGACCTGTGAAATTTTTTTAATATGAGACTGTCACTGCAGCGGAAACTGCTGTCGTAAATATTTCGGTAAGAAAGCTAAGTGACTGAGGACGTAATGCACTGTAGGCACCCAGCTACGCGACAGTCGCCTGGAAAAAAAAAGCTGTGCTTTTCAGAGGCACAACAAAAAAAGGAGAGACCATTAACCTCGCTATTGACATTTCTTTGTAGAAAGCATCGCAAATACAACACGCTCATACTTGAAAACATATGATTACACTTTGGAGCTTGTAATTTCTGATATTTACTGAAATGCCTAATGAAATGATGAGAAACATTTTACATCTATTGTCTTGCTAGTTGAGAGATTTTTTACTGCCTTATGAAATGTCATGTGGCTAGTGAATGACGTTTCACACCTTGCTTTATGTATATATCTGGTCATTTTGTTTAATATCTAGTTTGTAGCTGCACTGCAGCATTCGTTAAAATAAAATTGAATAGATACACTAATAGAAAAGTTTTCTGTCTACAGAGCCAGTAAAGAATAATTCTATGATCTACTTTCTTAAAAAGGGAGCACAAATAGACATTTCCCTTCACAGGAAATGCATACATAATTTTTTCAACGATTTGATAACTTTTTTAGTAGAGTAAGTTAAGGTGATGCTTTACTCTAGTGTTAATATCTAACATAGGTATTAGACATTTCCTATCTTTACTGTAATATTCCTTCTCCTTGAGCTTTATCATGTTTAGGTATAAGTTATTGCATTTGTTGCTGCTGTTTGCTAGGCATAGGTCTACTGAATTTTACATTGTATTAAGCCAGTTTTACTACTGATTTATTTTTCTTGTTGATGCACATTGGCTCATATTAGTTGTAAGTTGCATTTCCTTTGCTAATTTAGATATACTGCTGCTTGCTTTGCCAAATTGCATTTTTTTGTCATTGCTGTTTGTGTTAATTTGTTATGTGCTGCTGCATTACCTCATCCCTTAGTATATATATATATATATATATATATATATATATATATATATATATATATATATATATATATATATATATATCTGAGCTCAGTAGATTGAAGTTAGCTTAAGATGGGATAGGCTATATAAGAGAATGAGCTGCAATGAATAGGAAGAAATGTATTGAGAAGTTATATAAAAAAGGTTTGGCAGAAAAAAATTAGTGCACAATGAAGAATAATTATTTTGAATAAGGACATGAATAGAACACAGAAAGCAGGTATAGATAGGCCTTTTTGCGAATAATGATAAGCTGAGGGAGATCTCCAAGAAGTAAAGAAAGTTTTGTTTGCAAATCATATACAATAAGTACTGCAGTACCAAATGTCATACTGAAAACAAACCCTGTCCTTTCTTTTGTGTTATTCCGCTATGTGTTTGTGTACCCTTGTGTATTTGTGTTCTTCCCGTCTTTATGTGTTTACCTGATAAGAGTTATATTGTAGAATTTTTCTGATAATGTGTTATTTACTTTGTACAGATGTTTAGACATTATTTAATCTGTTTTGTTTTAATGCTCATGTATGAAGTTAATGATTAGAAAGCTCTTCTCATTATTTACGTACTTACTTATGTCATAACTCCTGTAATACTGATGTATATGTCATTTCTCTTCTTTTGTAAAGCCCATATTACTACAAATGTTACCTGTATTATTATGTTCTTTTATGATGTATTTTTTACCTTTGTAATTGTATTCTTATGTTGTAAATTTATAATTGTATAGACACCAGTTCTTCAAATTAATTTTCATTTCACTGCACACATTTCTGTTGGTCGTAGTATATGCACAATATGTGAGAAAAAAAAGGACTGTTCGTGGTCACACGAGTGTTGATAATTCAGCAAGGGACTGGTTAATAGCATTGCTTTTTCTAAGGACATTAAAAAAAATTGTGAGTGCATAAGTGGTGTTTTATGGACTAGCTACATTGTCTGGAAGACTCGTCGATGGTGACTGTGCACCCGCACAGTCACAACGGATGGCTGCTGGCCATCTCTACAACGACTACATTGAGTCTGCACCTTTGGTGGCCCACCAATACCATTGTCTCTACAAGGACTACAGTGGGTCTGCACGCTTGGTGGCCCACAACTATCATAATCTCTACAAGGACTACCGTGGGCCTGCACCTTTGGTGGCCCAACAATACCATATTCTCTACCACGACTATAGTAGGTCTGCTCTGTGATGACCTACCTACCAATATTCTTCAAAACTTCGGCTCACTCTGCTGTGGGTTTGCTCTGTTGTGGCCCATTATCTGTCTACAAGTCAAGAGTCAGCAGTGTCTTTCCGTTGGAAGGACAACACTACTTCTTCAAGACTGCATGGAAATCCACTACTTCTGTGTACATTTTCTTTTACTGCTGCGACGTTGAGGGAAAAAACCTGCGATTACTACTGTGATGAATGATCAGGACTGTCCTTATGAGAACAATTTTTGCTTTTGACCAACATTGTATCAATAAGTGTGTGCATTTGATGTCTTTGTTAACGTGATTATGAAAAATTTTTTCAAGTCTGTATTGGGCGCTACCAAAAACAATTTGTAAAATTTTTTTATGGGGAGCATGGGGGCTATGTAAGTAGGCTGTTTAGGTTTTTATGTTGGTAACGACACATAGCGCTCTGTATGAAAATCACTGACTGTGCTGTGTGCAGTCTGTGGCTGGTTAGCATTGTTGGAATATTTGCTATTGTAGTGTTGGTCAGTTGGATGTGAACAGCACGTAGCGTTGCGCAGTTGGAGGTGAGCCGCCAGTAGTGGTGGACGTGGGGAGAGATAGTAGAGTTTTGAGAGTGGACTATCTGGACGTGTGTCCGTCAGAAAAAGGAAAGTTGTAAGACTGTTTGTTCTCTATCAAAATCTTTCATTTGCTAACTATGCCTATCAGCAGTCAGTGCCTTCAGTAGTGGAATCTTTTATTTAGCTGGCAGTATTGGCGCTCGCTGTATTGCAGTAGTTCGAGTAACGAAGATTTTTGTGAGGTAAGTGATTCATGAAAGGTATAGGTTATTGTTAGTCAGGGCCAATCTTTTGTCAGCTCTTTGTATGTATCAAAACATGTGGTGCGTGTTAGAAATCATCTCACTGACAAATCCAATGTGTTCAGTGAGAACTATTTACGTGTGCAACAACAAGAATGCAGTGGGAATGCATTTACATCTGTTGGACGAATGTTATGAAAACAAAGACTCGAAACCAACGTTTCACGACAAAGAAAGCGTGTAAACCGCCTGAGGATGAATCACAACAATTCGAAACCGGTAACGGTACCCTTTGAATAAAGGAACTGAATGTAAATTTGTGGCTGGTTGCTGTCCTAACACCATCAACATTTGTCTTCAAACAACAGCCACGGTCTCCATCATGTCATCATATGACAAAATTCCATTAATTACTGAGTTACTTAAAATCATCCACAAGTCTATCAGACACTTTAAACATGAGAAATACTTTCCCTGGAAAGTTTTTCTATGACTCAGCATTCAATTAGTCTAAGACAGTAACTACCAGAATTATAACAAAATATAAGAGCTTTGCAACAACTGCTAGAAAGTAACCTGCTCCTAAAATAGCGTAAAACATCTAGGATTTATTTTATGAGCATAACATTGAATCATAGGAGCAACATACATGGCATAATTTACTACTAAAGAATCGTCCACAAAATACCTGAAAATGGCCTAAGGCCGGAATTGTACAGTCTTACATGAAATAAAGAGGATGGCAGCTGAAGGCACCACCAATTCTTTCAAAAAATTCATCGCACCTGGAGACCCTGTCGTACTAAAAATTATAGAATCATTTAACTGTGTCAAACTACTGCACTACCATACTGGTATTTTGTCATAAACGGCGTCCGTTTAAAACTGCCTGAGTTGGTGTTCACATAAAGGCATTTAACAAAAGGAGTCATATAATATCAATTGAAGCCATAAAGTCTGAAAATGAGTCCGTGATCATAATTTGGAACTTTATTTTACTGGTCCGTCGATCACAGAAATTTTTACATTTCACTATCACCGGTTTCGGCTACTGCCATCTTCAGATCTGTTACAAATAAAAACGGGGTGTAACCAACTAAATTCAATTTAATGACGCTAAATGAATAAAAGGCCTAGTGCTACATAAGAAAGATAAAGTGTTTACATGATTAACAGCCATATATACCAGGCATACATACCATTAAATATTCTGATGTAGTATCAACGTCAAACTAAACATGAAGGTATATAGGGTGGTCCATTGATAGTGACCGGGCCAAATATCCACGAAATATGCATCAAACGAAAAAACCTACAAAGAACGAAACTCGTCTAGCTTGAAGGGGGAAACCAGATGGGGCTATGATTGGCCCGCTAGATGGCGCTGCCACAGGTCAAACGGATATCAACTGCGTTTTTAAAAAAATAGGAACCCCCATTTTTTATTACATATTCGTGTAGTAGGTAAAGAAATATGAATGTTTTAGTTGGACCACTTTTTTCGCTTTCTGATAGATGGCGCTGTAATAGTCACAAACGTATAAGTTCGTGGTATCACGTAACATTCCGCCAGTGCGGACGGTATTTGCTTTGTGATACATTACCCGTGTTAAAATGGACCGTTTACCAATTGCGGAAAAGGTCGATATCGTGTTGATGTATGGCTATTGTGATCAAAATGCGTAACGGGCGTGTGCTATATATGCTGCTCGTTATATTGGGCGCCATCATCCAAGTGTCCCCACCGTTCGCCAGATAGTTACGTTATTTAAGGAAACAGGAAGTGTTCAGCCACATATGAAACGTCAACCACGACCTGCAACAAATGATGATGCCCAAGTAGGTGTTTTAGCTGCTGTCGCGGCTGATCCGCTCATCAGTAGCAGACAAACTGCGCGAGAATCGGGAATCTCGAAAACGTCGGTTTTGAGAATGCTACCTCAACATCGATTGCACCCGTACCATATTTCTATGCACCAGGAATTGCATGGCGACGACTTCGAACGTCGTGTACAGTTCTGCCACTGGGCACAAGAGCAATTACGGGACTATGACAGATCTTTTGCACGCGTTCTATTTAGCGACGAAGCGTCATTCACCAACAGCGTTAACGTAAACCGGCATAATATGCAGTATTTGGCGACGGAAAATTCACGATGGCTGCGACAAGTGGAACATCAGCGACCTTGACGGGTTAATGTATAGTGCGGCATTATGGGAGGAAGGATAATTGGCCCCCATTTTATCGATAGCAATCTAAATGGTGCAATGTATGCTGATTTCCTACGTAATGTTCTACCGATGTTACTACAAGATGTTTCACTGCATGACAGAATGGCGATGTACTTCCAATATGATGGATGTCCGGCAGATAGCTCGTGTGCGGTTGAAGCGGTATTGAATAGCATATTTCATGACAGGTGGATTGGTCGTCGAAGCACCATACCATGGCCCGCACGTTCACCGGATCTGATTTTCCCGGATTTCTTTCTGTGGGGAAAGCTGAAGGATATTTGCTATCGTGATCCACCGACAATGCCTGACAACATGCTTCAGCGTATTGTCAATGCATGTGCGAACATTACGGAAGGCGAATAACTCGCTGTTGATAGGAATGTCGTTACACGTATTGCCAAATGCATTGAGGTTGACGAACATCATTTTGAGCATTTATTGCATTAATTTGGTATTAACAGGTAATCACGATGTAACAGCATGCGTTCTCAGAAATGATAAGTTCACAAAGACACACGTATCACATTGGAACAAACGTACCTACGTTCCGTATTTTGATTTAAAAACCTACCTGTTACCAACTGTTCGTCTAAAATTGTGAGCCATGTGTTTGTGACTATTACAGTGCCATCTATCACAAAGCGAAAAAACTTTTCCAACTAAAACATTCATCGTTCTTTGCGTACTACACAAATATGTAATAAAAATGAGAGTTACCATTAAAAAAAACGCAGTTGATATCCGTTTGACCTATGGCAGCGCCATCTAGCGGGCCAATCATAGCGCCATCTGGTTTCCCCCTTCAAGCTAGACACGTTTCATTCTTTGTAGTTTTTTCGTTTGACGCTTATTTCGAGAGATATTTGGACCGGTCACGATCAATGGACCACCCTGTATAGTAAGTGCTGGTGATGATCAGAATGCGTCTGTTATTTATACAGTTGCGGTACTGACTATAGTGCCCTCTGCAGGTCTCAGTTTTTTGTATAAATACCAGACGCATTCTGATCATCACCAGCTCTTACTATGTACCTACATGTTAAGTTTGGCGTTGATACTACATCAGAATATTTGATGGTATACATGGCTGATATTCACGGCGATTAATCGTGTAAACGCTTTGTATCTTTCTTATGTAGCACCAGGCCTTTTATAGATTTAGTGTCAGTAAACCGAATTTAGTTGACTACACCCTGTTTTTGTTTGCAACAGATCTGAAGACGGCAGTAGCCGAAACCGGTAATAGTGGAGTATAAAAGTCCGTGAACTGATTATTCATAATGTATTCATGCAATTAAGCGATGGAAAAGATGCGATTCTGGTTCCTTATCTTAAATAATTAGTTCATTTTATGGTATTTGTACATGTTGAAACATTGTTGTTTTTCTGTGTCAGTGCTTTGAAAGATAATTTTATGTTATTATACGTGGGCAAAAATTAGTGGTATGTCTTGCTGGAATCGATTTTGAATGTGAAAACTAATCTTCTGTAGTAAGGTTCTTGTTGTGAGGCCTTGGCATTCATCAGTTACTGCCTAAGGATTTTGTTATAAAGCAACCATTGTAATTTAACTTGTGTCTGTATAAGCTTGTTGGAATTAAGTTGTTCTTTGAGTCAATTAAATGAGCTTGTTATACCTAAATTATTTTAAATTATTATTTACTTTTTAAAAATAAATTTTCACATGTTTATGGTCAGTGGCGACTTTGAACAGTGTTAATGTTATGAAACGCCCACTTAGAAAAATTATGCATGACTGTGCTTAAACTGACACACAATATTTTTAGCGCAACGCAATCTGACTTTCAATAATCCCTACAAAAGAATGGCCTTGACTAACATTAACCTATACCTTTCCCAAATCACTTACCTCACAATTCGTTACTCGAACTACTGCAATACAGCGAGCGCCACTACTGCCAGCTAAATAAAATATTCAAACTACGGAAGGTACTAACTACTGATAGGCATAGTTAGCAAATGAAAGATTTTAATAGAGAACAAACAATGTATTTGCCTTAATAGTGTTGAAAAATCATAATATACATAGCAGTGCAAGACATCCAGTCTTACAAATTTCAAAACTCCGCCCTTTCCCTCCCTACATCCACCACTGCTGGCGGCTCACCTCCAACTGCACAACGCTACGTGCTGTTAACATCCAGCTGCCCAACAGTTTTGTAGTTGAAAAGTAGGAATGAATTGGGCATGTGCAAAAGCGTATGGGTGCACGGCTTCAAAGGCTCAAACAAACTTTGGATTCAAGTAAGCTCAGTGATGGAAAGACAATAGGAGGGAGAAGCAGGCTTACTGATGAGGTGATTGAATGTCTACAGAGATACTATGGGTAAGCTATAAGGCAAAATACTAGTAATGTTAGTGACATGCGAAAAGCAGTGTGGGCATTGTTCCTTCATACTGCCTCTTCCAATGAATACCCTCAACACAGCCTGTGCCCGAAAGATTCCTGGTGCAAATATAATGCAAAAAAAGGACTATGATCACAAACATGGTTTGCCAGCAGCTGTGATAAATGCAATAAAACCAATTTTTCATGACTTAGCACAGCCAGAATTGTTACACAAATGTCTACATGCAAAGACGCAGAATCCTAATGAGAGCATAAACAATTTGATTTGGAAAGTGATTCCTAAAAGGGTGTTTGTAAATATAAAAACACTGCACTATGGCATTTATAATGCAATAGCAACCTACAACCAAGGGAACTGTGAAGTGTGAAGTTCTGAAGGCATTAGGATTTACAGCTGGGGTGAACACTGTATGAGCACTAAGAAATATTGACAGAGAAAGGATAAGAGGAGCAGAAAGAAGAGAAAGGCATATGAAGTATGATGGAACAACAGGCCAGAAAAGAAGAAAGAAGAGGAAGCTTTTGGAGGATGAAGAAGAAGACCCTGATAATCCATCCTATAGTGCAGGAATGTATTGAGAAACTTTGATAGCCATTTCCCATAAATTAGAATTTTTCGAATATAAGGAACATTTTCTCAAAATCCACTCAAGCTAGAGAGATGAAATTTTTATACAGCACTCCTAGTGGTCAAACTTACATTGTAACACAGCCATTTGGCAATATATTCAGTAGTTTCATTTCGGTTTAATTATAAAGCAATTATTTGTAAAAAAATTGGGTCATTAATAAAAAAATAATTGGAAGGAAACTAGAAAAGATACTCCAAAATCCCTCTGTCGTAACTGCAATACTAAACCACCCTATATGTAAAAAAAATTCAAATTTTTCCATTTGGTAGTTTATTCATAAATGTTCCTCAAACTTAGTGATTTTAACATAGGCAGCATAGGCACCTCCGGGTCCCCTTAATAAAAATGGTGACAACACTAGGAATGCAATGCGGATGAGATACAGGGAAGTCGGAAACAGTGTATTGAAGGTCTCTATCGCTCTGAGGTCTTGTCTGATGACTTGAAAGAAGGAACAGGTGCCGCCAGGGAAGAGACAGGGGATGTAATATTACAGTCAGAATGTAAAAGAGGATTGGATGACTTAAAACCGAATATGGCAGAAGAGATGTATAATATTCAATCAGAATTTCTAAAATCATTGTGGGGAACTGGCGACAAAACGACTATTCACGTTGGCGCATAGAATATACGAGTCTAGCCCTATACTATCTGACCTTCGAAAAACATCATCCATACAATTCCGAAGATGGAAAGAGCCGTCAAGTGCAAGAATTATTTCACAATTAGCTTAGCTGCTCATGTGTCCAAGTTGCTGACAAGAATAATATACAGAAGAACGGAATAGAAAATTGAGGATGTCTTAGATGGCGATCAGTCTGGCCTTAGGAAATCTTAAGGCACCAGAGAGGGAGTTCTGATGTCGCGGTTGATAATGGAAGCAAGACTAAAAGGAAATCAAGCCACATTCATAGGATTTGTCAACCTGAAAAAGCGTTCGACCATGTCAAATGGTGCAAGACGTACGAAAGTCTGAGAAAAATCTGGATAAGCTATTGGGAAAGATGAGTAATATACAATATGCACAAGAGCCAAAAGGGAACAATAATAGTGGAAGAACAAGAACGAAATTCTCGTATTAAAAGGGGTTTAAGACAGGGATGTAGTCTTTTGCCACTACTGCTCAATCTATGCATGGAAGAAGCATTGACGGATATAAGACAATGATTCAAAGGTTTAATTAAAATATAAAGTGACAGTGTATCAGTGACAAGATTCGCTGATGACATTCCTATCCTCTGTGAAAGTGAAGAAGAAAAACGGTTTACGCTATGGTATGAAGAGCCTAATGATTACAGAATATGGATTGAGAATAAATCGAAGAAAGAAGAAAGCAATGAGAAGTAGCAGAAATGGAATAGCGAGAAACTTAACATCAGAATGGGTGGTAACGAAGTAGATGAAGTTAAGGAATTCTGATACCTCGGCAGCAAAATAACGAGTGGCGGACGGAGCTAGGACATGAAAAGCAGACCAGTAATAGCAGGGAGGGCATTCCTGCTCAAGAGAAGTTTACTGCTATCAATCCTAGGTCTTAATTTGAGGTAGAAATAGATGAGGACGTACGTTTGGGACACGGCAATGTATGGTAGTGAAACATGAACCGTGGGAAAACCAGGAAAGAAGAGAATCGAAATTTGAGATGTGGTGCTACAGAAAAATGTTGAAGATTAGGTGGACTGATTAGGTAAGGAATGAGGAGGTTGTCCGCTGAGGAAAATAATATTTGGAAAACTCTGACAGAAGAAGAGACAGGATGGTAGGATATCTATTAAAAGAATACGGAATAACTTTTATGGTACAAGATGGAGCTGTAGAGGGTAAATCCGTAGTGGAAAACAGAGCTTGGAATACATTTAGCAAACAGTTGAGGATGTAGGTAGCAAGTGCCACTCTGAAATGAAGAGGTTGGCGTAGGAGGGGAATTCGTGGCGAGCCACGTCAAAACAGTCAGAAGACTGACGACAAAAAAGTAATAAGTGATAATTCATTAGTAAATTTACTCATGTATTTAAGCAATGTAGAAAATACAATGCTGTTTTCTTATCATAAAAGATTTGTAATTATTTTTTTGGTACTTGGAAATTTGAAGTTTGGCACAATTTAAGTTAATCCTTAGGGCTCTTTTCTTGGATATACATGGTCTTTCACTTATTCTGGATAACGCTTTTAATAGCCTTTTGTCGTGATATTGTTTAATCGAATGCTTAGAGTCCTTAAATTATTTTGCAATATTTTACTTGAATGGGGGAAGGGAGCGCTTCTCATTAATGTTTTGTGACTTATATAAATGTAAAATGATTGTTTCACTGAAGGATTAAATGTGCTAAGTTTATCAGTGTGTCCGTTGTGTAACTTTTTTGTGATTAAATAAATTCGTCGTTCTTCTACTGAGTCTTGGCTCACTTGTTTACCCCACCCAGATCCCTGGTTCCTGTATTGTTGGCGTGTTGTGCAATAATGTTAAGTTTATTTGGTTACCTAGTGATACACAAACCCAGCAAGACGCATAGGAATGCCCATGGCTTGAGGAGGAAATCTGGGGTGGAGTGAGTGCTAAGCAAGAGTCTTGTGGAGTGGCAATCGTTGCAAATTACTGATATTGACTGCAAAGTTCTTGGGACACAGTGACAAAGTCCTTATTAGCTACCTTACCGATATGATAGATGCGGTAAGGAATCTCGTTACAAGAATCAAAACTTTCCAACCCAACAGGAGCACTACTACTACCTATTACAATGGCCACAGTAAACTAGATGTTCCCATGACATGAGTGGCTGTTGTGCAGAAAAACAGAGTATGGGCTGTGCATTGTAGTACTTGCAGCTTTGAAGGACGAAGTGTTAAGGGAAACATCAGCCTTGTATTAGCAGGTGACAGAGGGTAAAGGACAACTAACACCAAGTATTTGAGAAATACTGATGGAAGACGAGGAGGCACGACATCGAGAATTTTATATGGAATTGAATACTATGCACACAATGTGCCATTCTCAGTAATCAACGTGTACCATTGCATAGATTACCATTGGCATCCACGACATTTAAAATGCTGATAGACATTGTGTGTCGATTCATCAGTGGGTAGCCACTACTTGTTAGCCCACAGAGACCAATTTTCACGTTCTGTTGACATGGTTGCAATCTCAAGTTTACAGGCGAATATGGTGACACAGGTTACTTAAATCTGACATTCCTGACAATAGTGATGAATAAAGGCAATAATTTCACGTACAATCTGATGAAGCAACTATTCAATTCATTACACATTCGTAAGCTCAGAACAGATCCTTTCCGTCGTCAATCAAATGTAACGACAGGACACATTCATTGTACATTTAACAAAATGTTAAGTTTTTATGTGAACAGCGATCTCATGACTGGGGCGTTTACCTTCTTTATGATGTAGTGACGTATCTTTCTAAAATGCGTAGCAACGTCATGCTCTCGCCATAATACTTGGCACGTGGTAGAAAGATGCCTTTACTTTTTGAAGTAATCAGGCTTAAACTTGGGAATAATGAGGAGCTGGTGGTTAAGTTTTCGATATTGCGAGGTATTTGGAAGTTGGCAAAGAGAGCAAATACGAAAGTGCTCAATCATCAGGAGAAAGTGGGGCAACGTGTCGGCAAACTAGTTGAGTGCAGAACTGCTCAATGCGTCTCTCTGAAGAATTCCTACCCACGGAAGATTAAGACAGAGGAATTCTGTATTCGATATCAGGGTCCGTACCTGGTCACAAAAAGGCATACCCGTAAATGTGAAGTTGCAGTTCCTAAAGATGATTTCTACTGTGCACGTGGGGCGCATTGCGCCATTTAATGGAGCTGTTGACGCTTTGCTGCAACGACCAGGGATGTTACCACCAACGGACATTAAGTCTAAGAAAGAGACGAAGAGAGTAATCGACGATTAGGGTAAGCGCGTATTGCCTTCCTCACTTAGGTCATGTCAATAGGTAACAATGTGACAAAATTTTATGAAGTATTTATGAGTAATGTTTAGGATAAATTTGTCATTGCTTTAATGTATATTCCGTTTGTTTGTTATTGTTGAGTTTCATTGTGGTTTGTAGATTTCCATCGCGAGTGTTTAGCTTATGAATGAACGTGAACAGAGTACTGTGATTCAGTGCGAATGTACCAATGAATCATGTACGACCAGGTTTTTTGAAAGGATGAGGGAGAATGATGCAAATTTCTTTTTTCCTTGTGGTATCATCACCGAGAACGGTCTGAATTGGAGTGTAATTCTGATGATATTTCATCTCTTTGGAGGAGAAGTAATAGACGCTCTACGGAATGATCGATATGTTTTCCAGACAAGACAATATCATGCTAATTAGTCACTAGTGGACGTTAAACATGACTTCTAAGTCATGGGAGATGAGAAACGAGACACGAAGACTGGGGGGAATTTTTGCGGGGCTGCTCCTCGGAGCCAAGAGGTAAGGTATACTGAGATAGATACAGGGACAATATCGTAAGTTACCGTTTTCGTATGACAGATTGAGGGATAAGCTACTTTAGGTAATGTATTTAGCCCTATGAACATTGTTAGGATGGCAAAGGGACTGGTTAGATGGCAGGAGGACGGTGCTAAGGGCAGTTTTTAGTACACTTATTAATGATGACATCCAGGAGTTCAGCAGAACACTTGTACAGGTGCAGGGGGTAGCAGATGCTAACACAGGGACTGTGGAACGGCTTACTACGTAGTTAGCAAATATGGAGCGAGATACGTTGATCACATCGGGGGTAGTACAGGAATTAACTACAGACGAAATGGGATACATGAAGACAGCTTTGAGAACAATTAATAAAGATTTAGATAAAGTGCAGTCTCTGATAAACTTGGTGGACAAGAGAATAGCCGTAGCAAGGTTGCTTCGATTCCTGGCAGGCGTACAACGTGACACAAGGGTGATAGTGCCAACATTTCAGGGGGCAGTGAAACCTTCCCGTCTCCTCTATATCTCTTTTGTTAATGGTAACCTTCCCTTTTACAATAACCTATGTAACCTTCCCTTAGGATTTCTATCTCTTGCTTAATAATAACAAATGAAATCTTCCCTTTGAAATTTATTCTCTTTCTCAATCTTCGCATACAAATTTAATTGCTGCTTTTTAAAAGTGATTTTCGGATAATTTCGACGAAACATAGAATGTGTCGTCGTCGTGTGGTCCTCAGTTGTTACCTGCAATAACTCAAAACTGTTCCTTACCTTTTTTACTGTTACTGGATCGCCATCTGACTGCTACATCGAACTGCGAGATGAATATACTTACTCTGTTTTACTATATTCTATTAGCTGCTAGTGGGCTTTCATAAGTGGCTGTATTTATTACCAAAGCTGACGTTATTCTTTAATAGCAAAGTCTGACTTTATTCTTTAATTAATTTGACTGAAGTTACGTAATTCAAAGTTAAAATATTGCAAAGTTTTACATTGATGGTTTTTGGGATGAATTATAATCAGGTACACTACTCCTCTCAACCTCTCGCTTCAAACCTGCTACCAACTCGCTTCACATCTCGCTTACTACTGACTTCCTACTAACGCTAAAGTGCAGTCTCTGCTGTCAACAATGCTTTCTGGTACAGACAATCCCTGCTACCATTACAAAATGTATTAATGCGCCGTCTTTCCTGCTCTTTTCTTAAAATGTATCCATACGCGGCCTCTCCCGTCATTTTTAAAATTATATCAATTTGCGGTCTCTCTTGCCAACAATACTTTAGTGCAAACATTCCCTGCTACCACAATTATTTCCAACATGACAAATATTAATTATTCCTACTTAATCCTATAAATAAAATATAAACATCTTTCATAAATTGTGGTTTGACAATAGACAATAGAAATATACACGTCTTACAGCAGTGAAGCATGAAATGCACGGAAAATTTAGTCCTACCTCACTGCCACCATGTCAGTTCTTAGAATACAAGAAGTGCAGCAAGAATGAATGGCAGAGTCACAACACATAGTGAAACCAACGGAACAGAGTTTGTCATTATTTTATCGCATATGAACAGATAAGCTTGACAGGGATAGAGTGAGGATTCATGACTTGGAGCGATTCCCAGTGGCAAGTATGGACGCACATTATCATCGCTTCACTATTGATCCCTACCAAGTGAATTGGGAAACTGTTGGTAAATCTGAACAGGTGAAAACACAGAAAGTACTGTTAGTTTAGGAGCAAAAAGAAACCAACGTGTTGATATGAGAAGAGAAACTACTCTTGTGAGAGAAAGAACTGTTGAAACGTCCCCTTTGAACAATTTATACATGACTTTGCTTAAACTGACACACAATATTTTTAGCGCAACGTAATCTGACTATCAAAGATCCCTGCAAAAGAATGGCCCTGAGTAACATTAAACTATACCTTTCAGAAATCACTTACCTCACAAAAATCTTCGTTACTCGAACTACTGCAATACAGCGAGCGCCACTACTGCCAGCTAAATAAAACATTCAAACTACGGAAGGCACTAACTACTGATAGGGATAGTTAGCAAATGAAAGATATTAATAGAGAACAAACAATGTATTTACCTTAATAGTCATAATATATATAGCAGTTCATGACAAATTTCAAAACTCCGCCATCTCTCCCCCCACATCCACCACTGCTGGCGGCTCACCTCCAACTGCGCAACGCTACGCGCTGTTCACATCCAGCTGCCGCTGCCAAACACTACAATGGCAGACAACAATGCAAACTAGCCACAGACTGCACACAGCACAGCCAGTGATTTTCATATAGAGCGCTACGTAACGTTGCCAATAAGAAAACATAAACAGCCTACTTACACTGTAATATGTCGAAATAGGATGATATCGGCTAGTGTGAAGTGCAGTTATTTTGTTATGATGATGACTAACGAGTCGTCGCCAAAGTTGACTGGTGGCCAATGCTAAATATAAACATATAAATCGCAGCAGGTTTGTCAGTGACGTCGATAAGGTGCTGGCTGCATTGTCTGGATCTGCAACGGTTAAAATAATTAGAAGTCGTTGGTAAAAAATAATATATATTGTGTACAGGATTCTTCTTGTCTGGATACATATAATGATAAACAGAAAGCTATGGAGGTCTCACTTAGGCCAACGTTACTAAGCGCCTTGTTAGAGGTTGTTTCCTATCAGCTGAAGGCTATGATACTTTGCTACTTGACGTCCCGAGTAAGAGTGGACGAGACTTGATACAAGCCGCGGAACGGCGCTAGCGGCGCTGGTCGCGACTCGCGGGTCCAACGATACTAATACGGACCGCGGTCGATAACTGCAAACCATAAAACGTGTGGTATCGAACGCTGATACCACATATTTCTGGTTAAGTCAGACGCAACAGAATGTCAGACGGAAATACTGTCGCCATACCTGTATTTTCATATGGTGGGTGTGCACTGAGATTACTTCGTGTTTTCTTTACGAACGTGAAAAACCGAAGGCAATGGAATTCCAGTATAGTCGAGCGCTTGTCACTGGCGAGGTTGGAATTAAGGGACAGTCGAAAAATAGTCACTGGGACGACCTATGACATAGCCGGTACGATGTTTTGTTTCCTGGCTACTTTGCCTCTGTCGAGGATAATAAAACTAACAAAACCGTCGTTATGTTGGCCAGAAAAGACGCTACACGTGTCACCAGTCCACAAATAGGTCTGTTTAAACGACACCATGAAACCATACTTCTTTTATCCATTACATGTGCTTGTATCTCCACAAAAGGAATGGATTACAGAGGGAAATACGTCCTAGAATTTGCTGCTTTACAGCGCTAAGCAACGCCACAAAGTTATGACTTCAAGTATTTCGGTTTCTAGTACTGTACGAGGATCTGATTGTGCTTTGTATAACCTACTTCTACCCGAAGCAAAAACCCGTTCACACTCATCAACTGCCTGTGCTTCAAACACCAGAGGAACAGACAAACGTTAGTAAGTTAGAATTAGTAATAATTAGACAGGTAAGTAATTGGTTAACGAAAGGAAGTGTAAAGTAAACGAAAAGTTGAACAAGATTATTATTATGCTTGCTGTAGAGTTTTCAAGACGGGAGAATTTGAGTCTACTAGTTTACTGCTGATTCGGTGAAAATATGTTCTTATAGCGAAGTGATGCAGTCCAGTGGACTGAAGCTAGAAAATGATGTTTCATTGTAAGAATACACCGAATGAACATTGAAGTTTAAACTGAACTAGTATGACAGAAACTAAGGGCCGACGTGTAAATGTATGTCGAGATCTTTAAGATGTACCATAAGCAAAAGTCCTGTGCGGACTATCTATAGGACAGAGGCGACCTACGTCCCAAAATATTGTGTTTGCTGTGTCTGGAGAAAAACTACAATACCTTGGCCACTGAAAGAAGCCAAAGAAGCAGGTCAAGGCAGACAGCTGAGCAGAATTTCACCACAAACGTCTGCTGGTTGCGAGGCCGTAAGGTTGTTACCTTGTGCTGTCACCACCCCATCACCAAATGATTTTAATGGATAAGAAATCTTGAGATCTGCTGGTCAGGGCAGCAAATGAACACCCTCTTTATCCAGATAGGTCAGAATAATATGGGCAACACTTGGTTTTTCGTTATCTGTTTGAAAGAAGATAGAGCGAAGTCACCGACCCTGTGACGGATGGTTTAAAATTACAGTCTATGCGGACAAGAGTTATCAGGTTGTGTATCCAATGCCACTCCACACCATGAAGGCAAGTGTGGGGCCAATATGGTGATAACCAATGCTATCTGGCAACTTTTGTTCTTCTCAAAGATGCAACAAACAAATATGTCAATCATGACTCTGTACAATGTCCCCAGTGCTGTTATTGGTAGAGCCTACACATTTACAGACACGTGAAGAGAAGCTAGATAAAAGATCATAGAGTTGATGGTCTGTTATGATTCGGACATCATCAAGCTGTCTATGTGGATTCGTACATGTCTTCCTCCTGAGAAGAGCATTGCCCCAGTCAAGGTTACATGAAGTCCCTGTACTAACCTGCATGGGAGTGTGAATAACGTGTGTATCATCACGGGCACGGATCGTGTGGAGTAGTGGAGCCTCATCATGGTATTAACTATGGTTCTCCTGAATCTGACTCATGACTGGGAAAGAAATTATCATTGTACGGATCTTTGGTAATACACGTTACTGATTCAGTGTACTTTCGAACTCCCCCTTAACGTGTTAAGAAATGCCAATGCAACTTAATAATACGTACATTTTTTTGGAGATAGCTTTCGGAAGAAACAGCTATTAACTATGAAAGCAATTATGACCCTACACAAAAGAATCCGGATAAGTGTGAGTAGGACTCACGCAACGAGGATTCCGCGCGAACACATTTATGTATGTAGCTAGTTCATCCATCCTGGGACTCCAGAATCTTAACGATTTTTGTCTGTTATCGATACTTATATAGACTACCCATACAAGATATACATCTATCAGTTCCTAAGCTGAAGTAGTCTTAACAGAGCGACAGACGGACAGTCAGATAACAAGTATCAAGGAAATATTTTTTTTCACATGACATGATTACAAATTAACAAATTTCGGATGTTTTCCTTTATTTTTACTGTGAAACCTTCCATCTTACCAAATATCATGACTCTAGGCCAACGGGAAGTACACTGTACGTTTTGGTGAGTGACTTTGGCAGTATCAAAATATGTAATGTAAATGGCGGTATGTTTTGACTGCACTGATTTACTAGGTCAAATTTTTTTTGCACCCCCAAAGGGCAATGGACCTTATAACGTGCCATAAATATGAACTTGATACGTCACCCGTTTGAGAGAAAAGGGGGTCTTAACAGAAGACAGCAGACAGTATGATAATAAAGGACCAAAAAACTATATTTTTTGTCTGATATAATTACAAATTAACGATTTTCGTGTTTTTTTCATTATTTATACTGGGAAATCTTGTTTCTTGCCAAATTTTATGATTCTAGGCCAACGAAGAGTACCGCACAGATTTCGATGAGTGAGTTTGTGAGTTTCATAGTAAGTGACAAAATAACTGTGTGCTTTTGTTGCATGGCTTAGAAGCTTACATTTATTACACTGCCAAGGCATTATAGACATTAGTGAGCGACATAAATTTCAACTTGATAAGTCTACCATTCCTGAGAAAAAGTGGTCTTAAAAATGGACGGAAAGGCAGAGAGTCGGATAACAAACGACAGTTTTTTTTCGTATTTTATATTTTATATTTGGCCTAAGAAATGAAAGAGGAAGTCGCCTGGTAGAATTTTGCACAGAGCACAACTTAATCGTAGCTAACACTTGGTTCAAGAATCATAAAAGAAGGTTGCATACATGGAAGAAGCCTGGAGATACTGACAGGTTTCAGATATATTATATAATGGTAAGGCAGAGATTTAGGAACCAGATTTTAAATTGTAAGACATTTCCAGAGGCAGATGTGACCATAATCTATTGGTTATGAACTGTAGATTAAAACTGAAGAAACTGCAAAAATGTGGGAATTTAGGAGATGGGAACAGGATAAACTGACTAAACCAGAGGTTTTACAGAGTTTCAGGAAGAGCATAAGGCTACAATTGACAGGAATGGGGGAAAGGAATACGGTAGAAGAAGAATGGGTAGCTTTGAGAGATGAAGTAGTGAAGGCAGCAGAGGATCTAATAGGTAAAAAGACAAGTGCTAGTAGAAATCCTTGGGTAACAGAAGAAATATTGAATTTAATTGATGAAAGGAGAAAATATAAAAATGCAGTAAATGAAGCAGGCAGAAAGGAATAGAAACGTCTCAAAAATGAGATCGACAGGAAGTGCAAAATGGCTAAGCAGGTATGGCTAGAGGACAAATGTAAGGATGTAGAGGCTTATCTCACGAGGGGTAAGATAGATACTGCCTACAGGAAAAGTAAAGAGACTTTTGGAGAAAAGAGAACCACTTGTATGAATATCAAGAGCTCAGATGGAAACTCAGTTTTAAGCAAAGAAGGGAAAGCAGAAAGGTGGAAGGAGTATACAGAGGGTCTATACAAGGGCAATGTACTTGAGGACAATATTATGGAAATGGAGGAGGATGTAGATGAAGATGAAATGGGAGATACGATACTGCGTGAAGAATTTGACAGAGCACTGAAAGACTTGAGTCGAAACAAGGACCCAGGAGTAGACAACATTCCATTAGAACTACTGACGGTCTTGAGAGAGCCAGTCCTGACAAAACTCTAGCATCTGGTGAGCAAGATGTATGAGACAGGCGAAATACCCTCAGACTTCAAGAAGAATATAATAATTCCAATCCCAAAGAAAGCAGGTGCTGATAGATGTGAAAATTACCGAACAATCAGTTTAATAACTCACGGATGCAAAATACTAACGTGAATTCTTTACAGACGAATGAAAAAACTAGTAGAAGCCGACCTCGGCGAAGATCAGTTTGGCTTCCGTAAAAATATTGGAACACGTGAGGCAATACTGACCCTACGACTTATCTTAGAAACTAGATTAAGGAAAGGCAAACCTACGTTTCTAGAATTTGTGGACTTAGAGAAAACTTTTGACAATATCGTCTCGAATACGCTCTTTCAAATTCTGAAGGTGGCTGGGGTAAAATACAGGGAGCGAAAGGCTATTTACAATTTGTACAGAAACCAAATTGCAGTTATAAGAGTCGAGTGGAATGAAACGGAAGCAGTGGGTGGGAAGGGATGAGACAGGGTTGTAGCCTATCCCCGATGTTGTTCAAACTGTATATTGAGCAAGCAGTGAAGGAAACAAAAGAAAAATTCGGATTAGGTATTAAAATCCATGGAGAAGAAATAAAAACTTTGAGGTTCGCCGATGACATAGTAATTCTGTCAGAGACAGCAAAAGACTTAGAAGAGCAGTTGAACGGAATGGACAGTGTCATGAAAGGAGGGTATAAGATGAAAAGCAACAAAAGCAAAACGACGATAATGTAATGTAGTCGAATTATGTCGGGTGATGCTGAGGGAATTATATTAAGAAATGAGACACTTAAAGTAGTAAAGGAGTTTTGCTATTTGGGGAGCAAAATAACTGATGATGGTCGAAGTAGAGAGGATATAAAATGTAGACTGGCAGTGGCAAGGAAAGCGTTTCTGAAGAAGAGAAATTTGTTAACATCGAGTATAAATTTAAGTGTCAGGAAGTCGTTTCTAAAAGTATTTGTGTGGAGTGTAGCCATATATGGAAGTGAAACATGGACGATAAATAGTTCTGACAGTAGGAGAATAGAAGCTTTTGAAATGTGGTGCTACAGAAGAACGCTGATGATTAGATGGGTAGATCATATAACTAATGGGGAGGTATTGAATAGGATTGGGGAGAACAGAAGTTTGTGGCACAACTTGACTACAGGAAGGGATCGGTAGGTAGGACATTTTCTGAGGCATCAAGGGATCACCAATTTAGTATTGGAGGGCAGCGTGGAGGGTAAAAATCGTAGAGGGAGACCAAGAGATAAATACATTAAACAGATTCAGAAAGACGTAGGCTGCAGTAGGGAGATGAAGAAGCTTGCACAGGATAGAGCAGCATGGAGAGCTGCATCAAACCAGTCTCAGGACTGAAGACCACAACAACAACAGCAACATATTTTCAGATTAACTATTGTCTACTTTTTGCCTTTAGTTGTACTGTGAAACCTTGTTTCTTGCCAAATTTCATGATTCTAGATCAACGGGAAGTGCCCTGTAGGTTTTGATGAGATAGTTTGCGAGTGCAAAATATTTGACATGAATGGCCGTATCTTTAGATTGCATGACTCAGAAGCTTACATTGACTAAACCGCGAAGGGACTACAGACATTAGAATGCGACATGAATTTCAGCTTCATACGTCTACCTGCTGTTGGGAAAAAGTGTTGTCTGTAATCCGACGGACAGACAGACGAACAACAACTGGTTGAGGCACGGAACCCTGAAAATGACCTTCAGTGTCACAACTTATGTTTGAGATGACTTAAAAAAGGTGAAAAGCTATTGTCTGATATAAATGTTTGACCGTCTGCTTAGTGCAATAAAATTTCGAATAGGTGGAAAATTTTCCCATTCGAGAGGAGCGAGGTTCATGATTTAAGTTTTCTTGATTTACGTGTTCCGTGATTTCACTAAAACGATTAAGATGAATGCTACGATGGTTTCTTTAAAGAGGACATGGGCTATTTTTATATCTATCATTACTTAATCAGAGCACGTGCATCTCTAAAGACCTCACTACGTATACATGTTCCTAATCTACCTTGCTTGTCTCTCTCCTTTAGAGTACATCTACTGGAGACTCTGAATTGAGAGTACCCCAGCTACTCCAACAGCAATTTCGAATGTTCCCATATTCCTTTTGTGAAAACTGAGATGATGAAACTGATAGGTCTAATTATGAAAGTCTCCTGATAAGCGATACTTATCTAAAAAGTGCGGAGACAATGTTTTTGGAGACTTTTGAGACATGATAAGCGACTTTGGATTGAGTGTACCATACCTACTCCAACAGCAATTTCGACTGTTCCTACACTCATTCTGTGAAAACTGAGATGATGAAACTGATGGGTCTAATTATGAAAGTCTCCTGATAAGCGATACTTATCTAACAAGTGCGCAGACAGTGTTTTTGGAGACTTTTGAGACATGATAAGCGACTCTGGATTGAATGTACCCTACCTACTCCAGGTGCAATTTCGACTGTTCCCACACTTATTCTGTGAAAACTGAAATGATGAAACTGATGGGTCTTATTATGAGAGTCTCCTGATAAGCGATATTTATGTAACAAGTGCGCAGACCGTTAGTGTTTCTGGAGAGTTTTTAAGACATGATAAGCGACGCTGATATAAAGACGAGGCACAGATTGTGCAGAGGCCGCCAGTCGAAGAGATGCTGAAGCCAGCCGTGTTATTGTTGCTCGTGGTGGCCGCTGCCTGCAGCGCTGCGCCCCCAGCGAGGGCTCACAGGTTCAGGACTGGCCACCAGGGCCGCATCGTGGGCGGCGGCCTGGTGGACATCTCGCAGTTCCCGTGGCAGATCTCGCTGGAGTACAGGAACGAGCATTACTGCGGCGGCTCCATTATCAGCTCCAAGTGGGTGCTGACTGCGGCACACTGTGGCGACCATAATGCGCAGTATTACTTACTGAGGGCGGGCACTTCCTTACGTCAGTCGGGCGGCACCGTTTATGAGGTCACTACTGTGATCGTTCACGACAGATTCAGTTGGGCAACAGGAGATTACGATATCGGAGTGCTATCCATCGACGGATCCTTCACGTTTGGTGACAAAGTTCAGGTAAAATTCACCCAAGTGGAACACTTACCTATTTAAAATAGATATGAAGCTAACATTCTGCACCTTATTACAACTATTAATGTAGTTTCAGCAGTGTTACGTTTACAGTGTTAATTTATTTGATAAAGCTGATCTTTTCTTTTTTTGCCATTCTGATCAACAATCTGACAAACTTTTCTGCACTTCTACACTCTGCTCAAAAAAAACATAACATCTGAGGTCATCAGTCCCCTAGAACTTAGAACTACTTTAGCCTAACTAACCTAAGGACATCACACACATCCATGCCCGAGGCAGGATTCGAAACTGCGACCGTAGCAGTCGCGTGGTTCCAGACTGAAGCGCCTAGAACCGCTCGGCCACTCCGGCAGGCCTATACTCTGCACCCACACTTCTGTGCAACCTATGTCTCTTCGATCCAGAGACGTCAGTCATGTAACTAGCAAAATACAGAACCTCTTTCTCTTACTCTTACAAAAATTTGCCCTTGCGAAAGTGTTCCACTAATAATACATCGGAGGTGAAAGACTTTTTAGTGCCGTTACCATATTTTTCATGCATCCTCCTCCACCCCTGCCCCCCCCCCCCCCACACACACACATTTACTATTAACCTAGCCGAGGTGGGGTGGTATGAGTGTGACAACGATATTCTGTAGACAACCGCAATGTAGCTGCAACCGCAACAGCTCATATCTGTGGACATGTCAGGCAAGCAAATGGTTCTTAAAAAGGAGCAATTGCGTTTTTAATCGCTGCAGAAAAATATTGTCTATGACTGACTGATCTGGCCTTGTACCATTGGCTAACATGAGCTAGCTATACTAGTTTTGAAAACGGCTGGAAGGAAGGAAAAACTACAGCCATTATTTCTCTTTACTGTGTGCCTGGTTTATGATAGCACTGTCTCGGATAAAATATTCCACAGGTAAAATATTCCCCCATTCGAATTTCCGATTGGAAGCTATTCAGGAGGATGTTATCAGAACAGAAAAAATTGGTTCCCTTCAGGGCAGTGTGTGAAGTGAGGTCCTTTCATGGGGTTAGTAGGTTACAGTGTAAATAAAAATGAATAGGCTGAAGTTAGATAAAGTTGGAGTAGTGAACAGCAGTACCACAATAACAGAACTTCTGTTAAGGTTACTTCAGGATGATCACCATAAAATCAAAATGAGAAATGCAGGAACTGGTCTACCTTGGAAACAAATAAGAAGATAATAATGTGGATAAGCTACCATGAACTGCATAGTGAATACATTTTTGTAGCCAACATAGACACAAAGCGAACACCCATACGACAGTAGTAAGTGTTCATAAGCCTACTAAATTTGCAGATGGCTGACAAATTGAATGAACATATAATGATGTTACCAGGGTTGGAAGCTCCTCATTATGCTTTTTTTTCGTGTTTAAAAATAAAATTTCTGATTTTAAACTCCATCTTTTGTGAAACATAATATATTTTTTTATATTCATCCAAACATTGCTAGACAGGTATGTGTCGTCTGCTGCCAGGTGACATGAAAGTGTCGATATATATTTGGATGAATAGGAAAAAGAAATATATTGTGTTTTGCAGTAGGCAGAATTAAGAAACCCGAATTTTAAAGAATGTCTGATCAAATGAAGAAAATTATTCAGACTGTTAAGAGAGACGAAGTTTTAACTGCGATGGGATACTGGTCTTGCACATTAGGAAAAAGAAGAGAAGCAAAAATAGCAGAAGAATATGACTTTACGGAAAGGAACGAGGGAAAATCACCTGGTGGAATTTAGCACCGAGAAAAATTTAATCATTGCTCATACATGGATTAAAAATCGCGGAAGACGGTGACTACACAAGGAAGACACCTGCAGTCATCGGGAAGTTTCATATACATTACATATTGTGACAGCAAGATTTAGAAACCAGATTTTAAATTTCAAAACCTCTCCAGGACGGATGTGCACTCTGATTGTAATTTTTTTGTTGTAAAGTGAATAAATTGCAAAAAGCTTGTAACTTAAGGAGAAGGAACCCAGATAAATTAAAGAAAAAGTTCTTGCAAAGTTATAAACGGAATGTAACGCAGCAATTGACAGAAGAAGGGGAAAGAAAATAAACGGAAGACGAATGGCTACCTTCGAAAGTTGAGATAAGGTATCGATGGAGCAAAAAAGAGCTACTAGTAATCGCTGGTTAGTATAGGAGGTATTCAGTTTAATTAAAGGAATGAAAAAATGTAAAATTTCAACTAGGCAAAGCAGGAATGGTTAGATGATAAATGGAAGCTGCAGAAGCATGTATAACCATGAGAAAAATATGAAACCTCTAGAGAAACTTAAAACATTCATAATAAAAAATAAAAGCACTTCTGTGAATATGACGAGCTCAGATGAGAACAAATTAGTAAGCATAGAAAGTAAGGTTGGAAGGTGGAATGTATAGAAGGAAAATGAACTTGAAGATAATATTATAGGTAGGAAAGGCGAAATAAATGAAAACGAAATATCATACTGTTAGAAGAATTTGACACAACAATGTATAACCTTAGTCTCCAAATGCCGCATGCTACACACTTGCAGAGTGGCGAGTTACGTTAATATCATCTTGGAACTCTTCCATTTGGTCCGTGTTTGCGTAGAGAAACAGTAATATCAGAAATTGAGTCCGCCTTGATGCAAAACACCTTGTTATTCGTTTATTTCTTTATTATCCGAAACTAATTTCGGTGACAAATATCACCGACATCAGTGGTTTTTTTAATCTAAAACATGCAGAAAATGGTATGGTTGTACAAACACAGTAAAACATTATTACATTTTTACAAATCGTCTTTTGAAATATATTTTTATATTGATACTTTCATACTACCTTATTTATTGTATGTTACAGCATGTTTTAAGCAATTATTGGCGCTGTTTGTGACATATTTTCTGTGTTCTTTTTTCTGTTGCCGTCTTTTTACTTAGCGAACATCATGTCATCTGCAACCATGTGAGCGGCTGTTAATAAGCAAATACTAAAAGTTAAACTTTGTATGTCATCAGTATATACTTGGGGTTGTGGTAGTGTTGTGGAAACCAGTTATTTTGGTGTGTATTGAGCTGTTGCCTAGCTATTCGTGTACTCACGTTCGTTGGATGGAATGTGGCTGCTCTTTACATAGAAAAACAAAACTTTTGCACTTTGTTTCTGATCCAGAATATTACGCCATCTTGCTGTACGTGTGCGTCGCGAGAGGCGTATCGCATGTGGCGAGAAAGGCTATGAAAATCTGTAGCGCGAATTACGACGACTTCTGTTCATTATTTATGTCTCTGCGTGTGATGGGGAAGTGGTTCTTTTGCGTGTGTGTGCTTTCTGTTCTGTGTCCTTGTCAGTTCTTTCAGAGCGGTTAAGAGTGTGTTGTTGCAGAGTGTTATGTTTTCATTTATTACATTTTTCCCTTCGAATATAGCCTTTTGTATGTAGTAATTTTCCTCTATTGTTAGTTGTCGGTATAGACTGTTGCTGTTTCTCAGAATGCGTAGGTCGATTTCGATATTAGTGGGGTTATGGTTTTTGTTCATTAGATGTTCTGTAAAAGTTGAATGTGTGCTGTCACTTCTTAGAGCTCTCATGTGCTCTGTGTACCTCGGTCGGAAATTTATGCTTGTTTGTCCTATGTAGTGGGCCTGACAAGAGTTGCAAGTGAGTTGATATATTCCAGCGTTGCTGAATTTGTCTGAGGTTTTTTTGATTGGTCTTAGTTTTTTCTGAACTGTATTGTTTGTTCTGAATCTTATTGGGATCCCTTGCTTTTTTAAGATGTTTCCTATTCTATGTGATATTTTGTTATTGTATGTTAGTGTGTACCATCTCCCTCTTTTTTCTGAAATGGTGTGGTCTGCTGCGTTGTCTGTGTGTGCTGCATGTTTCCGTTTTACCTTGTTGTTGAGTTTGTTTATGATGTCTGTTTTGTAGTCGTTTTCAACAGCAATTTGTTTGATTATGTTTAGATCCTGTGTGTAGTTTTCTGGTTTAAAAGGTTTTCTGTTTATCCTGTCGAGCATGTGTGTGAAACTGGCATATTTATGCACTGACGGGTGGTTGGGTGAGCTGTGGATAATAGTGCTTGTGGATGGTGGGTTTTCTGTAGATGGAGAATTCATGTTGGTGGTTATTTCTTGTGATTGTAAGATCCAAGAAATTTAGTTTCTTGTTGTTTTCTATGTCCATTGTGAAGTGGATTTGTGGGTGTACTGTGCTGATGTTAATGTGGAGTTCTTCTATCCTGCTATGTGTTTCATCTACAAGACAGATTATGTCATCCACATATCATCCAACGAACGTTGCGGCGGCGCGGTTCCTTCCGTCCCTTTACGACGAACCTGCACCTACCTGTGAACACTGTCTCAGCATATCATCAGGAGGGAAGCCGAGCGAAACCTATTGTACTTCAACATGAACCAGGCTGCAATTAAAGTCACTAATCTAGGTTTCTGGAGAAAGTTTTCACACGAAATGAAAGGTTGGGAAGTTTGTCCTTATTTAACATATTCTGAAACTTAGGTGAACAATTATCATTGCCAAGCCCATGCTAGTCTTAACACAGTCACTCACAATACCTTTCACCCACGTTAGCAAGTGTATGGTGTTGCATTTCCCGAAAACGAAATAGGTAGAAATATACGTGGTTGTTTTTGATTGAGAATGCTCGACAAGTATTAAGTCTGTCGGCACCTAATGCAGTCACAGTTTTTAGCCACCGACCTGCTCAATACGCCACGCGGAATTTATCTTTTCTCGTCACAAAATTCACTTAAATATCCCGAAATTTCTACACACCCATCGGAA
Source organism: Schistocerca cancellata (assembly GCF_023864275.1). Lineage (NCBI taxonomy): Eukaryota > Metazoa > Arthropoda > Insecta > Orthoptera > Acrididae > Schistocerca > Schistocerca cancellata. The sequence goes on from NC_064628.1 coordinate 197,454,853, forward strand.
TAATTATGCCGTCACTTTACAACACTTTTGATGTATGAAACACTGCTAGATCCGGCAACTTATCCTTTCCATCGTAACTACTACTACACACGTCCGAACTGTTTCATGGCAGGGCTCCGACTCCTCTCTAGTAGTGGTGGGCAGGAAATCACGTATCTGTTAGAAATCACAGTGACTGAGAAGTCACAGATATCACAGTAGCAACTTTACAGAATCTAACTGCGATTTCAGTCACAGTTAGCAGTCGCAAGTAGTATTTCATATTCAAAGATGTGAGCCATCTATTGGTCGAATTTAGCACTGCTTTCTGCGATTTCAGTGACAAGTCGCAACTAAGAGTCGCAAGTGGCAACTAAAAAGCGCGGTTAACAGTGGCATCTGTTGGCCAAAGTTCGTACTACGTCCATCTCTGCGGTACGCTATGGAGTCCAACTGCGATTTCCGTGACAAGTCGCAACTAAGAGTCGCAAGTAGCAACTAAAAAGCGCAGTTAACAGTGCCATCTGTTGAGCAAAGTTCATACTACGCTATTCGCTACCGAGTCAAACTGCGATTTCTGTGACAAATCGCAACTAAGAGTCGCAAGTAGCAACTAAAAAGCGCAGCTAACATACTTTTCCTAGTGTCATCTGTTGACCGACGTACGTACTTCGTTATGAGAGCCTTGTGCCTCACGAGATCGATGTGCTGTGTGTGCATATGAAGGGCTTATTTCAATAGTGGTACAAGTCCATTTTTGTTCATTTTGAGATACAGAGTCGTAAAGTTAAATGAGCGCTGACAAATCTGCATTTGAGATACCAGAAATATTCAAGTATATGGCTTCTTGCTAGAGATGAACCTTTATTTATGTTTGTTTGGATCACTAATTTCAGAAGCATTATAGACAGAAAAGTGGAGGTAATGGACTTGTACCACTATTGAAATAAGCCCTTCATATTATATGACGACATGCACATTCAGCATCAGTTGTGGTTGGTCAAATACTGCTGTGACTCTGAATGTATTATATTAATAAGAAGCAACATTGCCTTTTTCTCCTGAAAATATCAAGTAACGTAACAAATGTGTTTGATTCTGCTTCCAATATGACAGTTTTGGTTAATACTCCACATGCCTACAGGACTTTGCAATGTTGACACAGCAGAACTCAGACATCTGTATAAGTGTAGAGAAATGAAAACAGTCATATGAATGCCTCACTTTTGTTCCGACATAGTTCAAGACTCGGGAGAAAAGTTTTACACCTGGTGTTCTACATGTCAACTTCACACACAAGAACTTTTTGCCGACACTACTACCACCTACATAAGTAAGCTTTTCCTGTGTTACTTTCAAGTAATGCACTTAAGCTATTCCTGATTTAACTGGAAGATCTGTACTTCCCACTTTCATATCAACAGCCTCAAAATGCATATTGTAGACTTCGGGATAAGTTACAGGCCAGTGTCACACCAAGATTGTGGAGAAAGGGGGGGGGGGGGCGGCATGTCACTCTCCAACAAGTGTTTACCAATAAGTAAGTGGCGGAAAATTATGGGTATAGGACGGCTTAAACATGTGGAAAATGAGATTTTTATTATTCACTCTGTATTATTCCTTTAAAATCGCACAACAACTTCAATAAAACACAGTTTAATCATTCACACACTTATTTCACAATTATTTCACTTTTAAACTGCAAATCCTCTAAGAGCTGTCTTGAATCTTTACGAGTCTCTCTCAAAAAGAGCCTTGATGTGGATAGATACGTACAGCAACCAGTAATCAGAGTCAGAACTGTGTCTGCAAAAACACAAGGATTATTAAACAATTTTTGCTGTCATTAATTACTAGCAATATAATTGACAGAGTAGATTGCTAATATTTGCTATAATGAATATCACATTTGCAAGAACGATCTCACTGAAGTAATTAAGTCCATCGAAACGCTTAGAAACTAACCTCTCGTCTGACGAAAACGGTCTAAAGACGCAGTGGCAATTTCTTCAGATCTGTTGACAATGATATTTTGAGTTATCACTTTACTGAGTGACTGAAATGTAGTTCAGGTACCTGTGAACATAACAATATGTTAGAATTCATTTTCTAAATACGAACTATTACGGTACTGTACGGCTACTTACATATTAATTACACTATTAATATTTTCACAGTTGTTTCTTTAATACAAAATTAAAGCCAACGGAAGAAAAAACGTAAAACATACTTGCCAATGACAGGTTTGTTGAGATGCAATTTTCTGTGTTGACAGATGTAACTTTTTCATACGGTGGTAAGTCGCAGAAATCGCAGGAATCACAGAAATCGCAGAAGTGGCAGAAGTTACAGAAATCGCAGAAGTAGCAGAAATCGCGGAAGTAGCAGAAATCGCAGAAATAGCAGTGGCGGAGGGATACACGACCTATGTTCCTGAACTGCGACTCTTAACTGCGACAAATCACGGTTAAGAATAGCATTCACTGAAATCACAGATATCGGAAAATCGCAGTTTAGCCCATCACTACTCTCTAGAATACTCTAAGTATTCTCTAACAGCAGAGAAAGGCGCACGAAGAATATTGCTTTACCATTGGACAGTTTACTCAACAACCAATAGCAAAACAACATTCTCCCGCGTCAGTCCGCGCTTTTCATCAATAACCAATCGCAAAATATTAAACCTAACGACTGCACTTTTTACCAACGTAATTATCTAATATGCTGAAGTTTTTTTAATGCATAAAGTTATTTACTATTGTTATTTATAGCTGAATTAACTTTGCCTTTGCCATAAACTTACTTTACAAATCTATTCTACAAAAATCCGCTTTGTCCACATCATATTTACCTTAAACCACACCCGCGAATCATTCATACTGCTAAAACACATTCATAACATTTTAAATACACAAAAAGACATAATAACACTTTATGAAAATACTAGAACAGTTTATGAAAAACATTCTATTACTTTAGTGCACTCTAGTGGGCACAATCGAAACTAAATCACAGTCCCCTATCCAATACTGTCCTCTATCGGCTGATATATATATATACTACGTGCGCGTCCAGTCTCGCGTCACCATCTGTCACTATCCAGCTCTGAGACACATATCCCACTTAACCGCCTCCAAGGCAGGATCGGTATACGGCGCTACGCCTCAACGTGAGTACACGAATAGCTAGGCAACAGCTCAATACACACCAAAATAACTAGTTTCCACAATACTACCACAACCCCAAGTATATACTGCTGACACACGAAGTTCACCTTTTAGTATATGTTTACTAACAGCACCTCACATGGTTGCAGATGACATGATATTCGCTAAGTAAAAAGACGGCAACAGAAAAAAGAGCACAGACAATATGTCACAAACAGTGCCAACAATGGCTTAAAACATGCTGTAACATACAATAAATAAGGTAGTATGAAAGTATCAACAAAAAACTATATTTCAAAAGACGATTTGTAAAAATGTAATAATGTTTACTGTGTTTGTACGACCATACCATTTTCTGCATGTTTTAGATTAAAAGAAAACCACTGCTGATGGTGATATTTTTCGCCGAACCTAATTTGGGACAATAATGAAATAAACGAATAACAAGATGTTTTGCATCAAGGCGGACTCAATTTCTGATATTACTGTGGCGAGTTACGTATTTAGCTCTTGCAAACTACGTATATAGCTTTTTCCGTCTTTTTTTCTGCTTAAGATGTGCACCCTTTCATTTTTGTAACTCTAAAGTGTAGAGTGAGACAGTCTGTAGCACAATTGTCATTTCTTCTGAACAGTCAGCTGCACAGTTCATAAAGGCGTCAACCTCCATTCGTGACACGCCAGAAAGCTAGCAACTTGCATATCCAGGTTTCTGTGTGTGCTTTTATGGTTTACTTCTTCAGTTAGTCTTGCTAAGATGAATAGGAAGTGTGGACGCTGTGTGCGGACGCAGGAGGAGCTGGTCGCAGTTATTGAACATCTACATCTACATGACTACTCTGCAATCCACATTTAAGCGCTTGGCAGAGGGTTCATCGAACCACAATCATACTATCTCTCTACTATTCCACTCCCGAACAGCGCGCGGGAAAAACGAACACCTAAACCTTTCTGTTCGAGCTCTGATTTCTCTTATTTTATTTTGATGATCTTTTCTACCTATGTAGGTTGGGCTCAACAAAATATTTTCGCATTCGGAAGAGAAAGTTGGTGACTTAAATTTCGTAAATAGATCTCGCCGCGACGAAAAACCTCTTTGCTTTAATGACTTCCATCCCAGTTCGCGTATCATATCTGCCACACTCTCTCCCCTATTACGTGATAATACAAAACGAGCTGCCCTTTTTGCACCCTTTCGATGTCCTCCGTCAGTCCCACCTGGTAAGGATCCCACATCGCGCAACAGTACGTGTAAGCTGTCTTTTTAGTGGGCTTGTTGCATCTTCTAAGTGTCCTGCCAATGAAACGCAACCTTTGGCTCGCCTTCCCCGCAATATTATCTATGTGGTCTTTAAAACTGAAGTTGTTCGTAATTTTAACACCCAGGTACTTAGTTGAATTGACAGCCTTGAGAATTGTACTATTTATCGAGTAATCGAACTCCAACGGATTTCTTTTGGAACTCACGTGGATCACCTCACACTTTTCGTTATTTAGCGTCAACTGCCACCTGCCACACCATACAGAAATCTTTTCTAAATCGCTCTAAACTGATACTGGTCTTCGGATGACCTTACTAGACGGTAAATTACAGCATCATCTGCGAACATCCTAAGAGAACTGCTCAGATTGTCACCCAGGTCATTTATACAGATCAGGAACAGCAGAGGTCCCAGGACGCTTCCCTGGGGAACATCTGATATCACTTCAGTTTTAGTCGATGATTTGCCGTCTATTACTACGAACTGCGACCTTCCTGACAGGAAATCATGAATCCAGTCGCACAACTGAGACGATACCCCATAGGCCCGCAGCTTGATTAGAAGTCGCTTGTGAGGAACGGTGTCAAAAGCCTTCCGGAAATCTAGAAATACGGAATCAACTTGAGATCCCCTGTCGATAGCGGCCATTACTTCGTGCGAATAAAGAGCTAGCTGCATTGCACAAGAACGATGATTTCTGAAACCATGCTGATTACGTATCAATAGATCCTTCCCTTCGAGGTGATTGATAATGTTTGAATACAGTATGTGCTCCAAAACCCTACCGCAAACCGACGTCAATGATATAGGTCTGTAGCTCGATGGATTACTCCTACTACCCTTCTTAAACACTGGTGCGACCTGCGCAATTTTCCAATCTGTAGGTACAGATCTATCGAAGAGCAGCGGTTGTACACTCCTGGAAATGGAAAAAAGAACACATTGACACCGGTGTGTCAGACCCACCATACACTCTCCGGACACTGCGAGAGGGCTGTACAAGCAATGATCACACGTACGGCACAGCGGACACACCAGGAACCGCGGTGTTGGCCGTCGAATGGCGCTAGCTGCGCAGCATTTGTGCACCGCCACCGTCAGTGTCAGCCAGTTTGCCGTGGCATACGGAGCTCCATCGCAGTCTTTAACACTGGTAGCATGCCGCGACAGCGTGGACGTGAACCGTATGTGCAGTTGACGGACTTTGAGCGAGGGCGTATAGTGGGCATGCGGGAGGCCGGGTGGACGTACCGCCGAATTGCTCAACACGTGGGGCGTGAGGTCTCCACAGTACATCGATGTTGTCGCCAGTGGTCGGCGGAAGGTGCACGTGCCCGTCGACCTGGGACCGGACCGCAGCGACGCACGGATGCACGCCAAGACCGTAGGATCCTACGCAGTGCCGTAGGGGACCGCACCGCCACTTCCCAGCAAATTAGGGACACTGTTGCTCCTGGGGTATCGGCGAGGACCATTCGCAACCGTCTCCATGAAGCTGGGCTACGGTCCCGCAAACCGTTAGGCCGTCTTCCGCTCACGCCCCAACATCGTGCAGCCCGCCTCCAGTGGTGTCGCGACAGGCGTGAATGGAGGGACGAATGGAGACGTGTCGTCTTCAGCGATGAGAGTCGCTTCTGCCTTGGTGCCAATGATGGTCGTATGCGTGTTTGGCGCCGTGCAGGTGAGCGCCACAATCAGGACTGCATACGACCGAGGCACACAGGGCCAACACCCGGCATCATGGTGTGGGGAGCGATCTCCTACACTGGCCGTACACCACTGGTGATCGTCGAGGGGACACTGAATAGTGCACGGTACATCCAAACCGTCATCGAACCCATCGTTCTACCATTCCTAGACCGGCAAGGGAACTTGCTGTTCCAACAGGACAATGCACGTCCGCATGTATCCCGTGCCACCCAACGTGCTCTAGAAGGTGTAAGTCAACTACCCTGGCCAGCAAGATCTCCGAATCTGTCCCCGATTGAGCATGTTTGGTACTGGATGAAGCGTCGTCTCACGCGGTCTGCACGTCCAGCACGAACGCTGGTCCAACTGAGGCGCCAGGTGGAAATGGCATGGCAAGCCGTTCCACAGGACTACATCCAGCATCTCTACGATCGTCTCCATGGGAGAATAGCAGCCTGCATTGCTGCGAAAGGTGGATATACACTGTACTAGTGCCGACATTGTGCATGCTCTGTTGCCTGTGTCTATGTGCCTGTGGTTCTGTCAGTGTGATCATGTGATGTATCTGACCCCAGGAATGTGTCAATAAAGTTTCCCCTTCCTGGGACAATGAATTCACGGTGTTCTTATTTCAATTTCCAAGAGTGTATATGATTGCTAAGTAGGGAGCTATTGTATTAGCGTAATCTGAAAGGAACCTAATCGGTATACAATCTGGACCTGAAGACTTGCCCGTATCAAGCGATTTGAGTTGCTTCGCAACCCCTAAGGTATCTGCTTCTAATAAACTCATGCTGTAAGCGCCTTTGGCTACTGCCAGCCGTCTTCAGGCTGCTGCCTCCGGGTACGGATACTCCTCGGGGAATAGTAGTATTTGAGAATCTGGCGCGTCACATGGTGTATCTTAGGTATTGATTGTTTCGTCCATGGGCACTGCTGCCGAGACATCTCGTAGTGTGCACAACACGATGGATCTGCCGCACAGCAGGGTGAGTGCGAGGTGGTAAGGCATTCACGTCACTTGAGGCAGAGGGCCAGTGTGAAGACTGGCCGTGCGCCCCCGCCTTTTCATCTGTAAGTGAACAGTTGGGCTTTCCTTCAGTACGCCCCAAGCAGGCACAGGGGGACAGGGTTTTGCTACTTACTGGGAGCTGCAACTTCAGGCGCGCTATGGATCCCCTTAGGGAAATAACATTCAGAGCCAGAAAAGAAACTAATGTGCACTTGGTATGTCTACCGGGGCCTCATCCAAGATGTGAAGCAGGCATGCGGCTATCGAGCATGGAGGATACAGTCGTCTGTAAATTGTGGCTTACGTCGGCAGCAACTATGCGAGTCGCTTGGGTTCTGAGGCTATCCTCAGTGTATACAGGAAGCTGGCTGGAGTTGTGAAGGCTACTGGCGACCTGTGTAGGGTGCAAGCAGAGATCTCAATTTGCAGTGTAGTTCTCAGTGTGGATAGGGGTCCTTTAGTCTGGAGCTGAGTGAAGGATGTCAGGAAAGGCTTCTACGGTGCTGTGATAGTCTTGGCTGCAGATTTCTGGACGTGCTTTATCACGTGGGAAATTGTAGGATTTCCCTTGATAGCTCAGGAGTGCATTACGCAACAGAAGCAGCTATCTGGCGTGCAGAGTACATGTGGAGTGCACACAAGGGTTCCTCATGCTAGACGGTAGTTTGAGGTACTCTGATAAACACTCTCCGTACGATAAGCAGAAGCCGAAATCCAACCGTATTCAAAGTAAAAACATTTAGACCGTCATAATTTTATTAGTAAATTGTCGAAGTATTCGTAACGAAATTCCTGAATTTATTGCTCACCAGAAAATTACCAATATTCAGATTGTTCTTGTGACCAAGAGCTGGCTGAAACCTGAAGTAGAAAGCTGTAAGATATTTAGCTAGTTATGGAATGTGAATCAAGAGGACAGATTAGATGCCATAGGAGGGATAGAGTCTTTGACTCGTGATGGAAACGTCGTCGGTCCTGTGTTCGAACCCCACCATTGCAAAACTTTGAGTAAAAATCGTCGGCAATGGCAGCCGAAAACTTCCAGGTCAAGAAGTCACCCTCACTCTCCCAACGGCCGTGTTATAGAGGACAAATGAGTGGACAGACGTTCAGGTCACTCTCTCGTCCTTGGGACTGGTAACTGCCCTTAAAAGGTGGAATAATGTGCAATGATCAACGGCAACAGGATGCAGAACGCAATGGAAACCACAGCATTAAAGACAGATAAGGTGTATCCATGGGACATGTGGCCCATAATTGAAAAAGAATCATGATGACCTCTCCATTGGAAAATGATTCTGAAGTAGTCGAATCTCTGAGAGGGGACTGCCAAGTTGGAGGTGCCCGTGACAAAAAGATCGAATAACCGAAGAAATGATAACGTTCTATGAGTGGGGACTTGGTACATCAGAAGTTTGAATGTAGTAGGGGAAATAAGAAAATCCGAAAAGGAAAATGATAAGGCATATTCTGTGTGTCAGTGAAGTGAAATGGAAAGAAGACACGGATTTATGAATAGGCGAGTATAGGATAATACAATCGGCAGCAGAAAATGGAATAAACGGAGTACGATTCGTTATAAATAGGAAGGTAGGGCAGACAGTGAGTTACTGTGCACAGTTTATTTACGAGGCTGTTGTCATCAGAATCGACAGTGAGCCAACACCGGCAACAATAAGGTGGCATACATGCCGACGTCGCAAACAGAGGACAAATGGACAGAGAACTATATGAGAATACTGAACAGGTAATTCAGTAGGTAACTGAGATGAAAATGTAATGGTCATGAGGGATTGGAATGAGGTTATGGGGGAAGGAGTAGGAGAAACGGTTACTGGAGAATACGGGCTTGGTAATAGGAATGAGAGACGAGTAAGCCTAAGTGAGTTTTGCAATAAATATCAGTTATTAATAGCGAATACTCTGTTCAAGAATCACAAGAGAAGGCGGTACACGTGGGAAAGGCCGGGTGATACAGGAAGATTCCATTTGACGACGCGGGGTAAGGCAGAGATTCCGACTGGAGGAGAAATAGACTCAGATTACGATTTAGTCATAGTAAAGAGCAGGCTGTAGGTTAAGAGACTAGTCAGGAAGAATAAATTCGCAAAGAAACTGGTTACGGGAGTGTATGAAGAGATATGCTTCAATTTGTCTGAGGTTATAGATAACTACGATACTGGCGGTTCAGTTGAAAAGATAAACATCACTATAAAGGAGAATCACAGACATTGGAGAGAAAACAGTAGGTACAACGAAGCAAACTGTGAGTAAACCATGGGTAACGGAAGAAATTCTATAATTGATTGACAAAAGAAGGAACGAGAAAAATGTTCAGGGAAATTCAGGAATACAGAAATACGAGTCACTTAAGACGAAATAAATAGGAAGTGTAGGGAAGCTGAGGCGAAATGGCTATATGAGAAACATGAAGAAATAAAAAAAGAAATGACTTTGGAAGCACTGACTCAGTATATAGAAAAGTGAAATCAAAAGCAAGGGTTGTAACATTAAGAGTGTAAAGGGAATTCCATTGTTAAATGCACCAAAGGGAGGGGATAGGTGGAAAGAGTACACTGAGGGCCTTGTGAATGGGGAGGACTGACATGATGACTGATAGAAGTCAAACACCGTTCAATAAAACTACACCATTGTTCACGGTTTACAGCTTCCTTCTACTAATTGGTTTTCATCCTCTGACAATACAGATCCTAAATTACCACTTATGGTCTTTTTTAATTGTTTGCTTTTTGCTTAATGATGCATCAGACTGATTCTAATTTCCACAACCCCCCAAATCAACTCTGTTCAGATAAACTCTTCTCTTCCTTGTTTCGTACATATTTCTCGGTCCGTATTAAGTCCTGGCTCCAAGTCCCGTCAAAACCAGACTAAACTTTCCGAAATAATGAGCTCTGCTTCACTGCCACTTTCATAGAGCAACATAGCTAATCACATACGCTTGTTTTAATGAAGTCACCGTCTGCTTTAACAAAATCTTGTAGGTGTTGTTAATTTCACTAACAAGGCCACAACATTTCATTAAATACATATTAGATATTCTTGCATCATGCCTTACACGAATACAAAGAAGACATAGAATAACGTTTCTGCAGTTTGTTACCGGAATTGTGTCACTATAGAAAACATTCCAAAACGTAAAATGTGGAAATAAGAGAATAAGATGCATATGCAAGCAACAACTTAATTAAAGATAACTGTAAATTTAAAAAATCCTTCCTTATATTCTCACGAAAACATCACAACCTGCAGCACATTTTCCACAATGTATATAATTGAAAAATGCACTTGTAGTTATAATTATACTGACATTACCCGTAATATACCAGTAATATAGGTGGTATACATGTTCATAAAGGCTTTGGTCCTTAAACGTGGTCTCTGTGTCAGTGTAACATTTTGGGATGTTGTTCACTAAAGTACAGTAGCACACGTCACTTGAGTAACACAGTTGTTTGCTCGATAGAATTAAGTTAAGTGTCCCTGGCACACCTTGACAGTAATAAAGTTTATCAGGCATGGTCACTAGACCCTCTAGTTAGACTTGATGCACTATGAATAAAATGTATACATTAAAAGTGCACCTATGTCCTTGATGTTACTGTGTTACTAGTCTTTTACCTAGAGCTTTGCCCACATATGTAGGTATGAAACATATATTGCTCACATTCCATCTCTTCCTCCTCTCTCTCTCATCCAATCTCCTTCTTCCTCCATCATTCTGTTCACCTTCTCCTCCCCCTTATCTCTTTCCATCTCCTCTTCCTCCTCTGTGTATCACCTCCTTAACTCTCTCTCTTCATCACCTAATCTCCTCTAACTCCATCCATCTCTGCCCCTTCTCTGTGTCCATCTCCCCCTCTCCCTATGTCTGACCGTCTCCTCTTCCATACGCTGTCATCTACTCTTTCTCCTCGTCTCACTGTCCATATCCTCCTCCCACTCTTCTTTTCATATTCTCCTCCACCACTCTCTGTTCATCTCCTCTCCCCTTTCCTTAGCACCCGCCCTATACCTGTCTCCATCTTCCATCTGCCTCCAGGTATCTCCTCCTCTTCTCCCTTCTGTCTGTCCCTACCTTCCCCTTTCTCCCTGTCCATCTCCTCCTCCCCCTCTCTCTGTACATCTCCTCCTTCCCCTTTTCCTGAGCATCCCATCCTCCTCCTTACTCTCCCCAGCTGCTAATTCCCGCTTTTTGTTCATACATCTCCTCCTCTAACTGTCCCTCTTCACCTCATCCTTTCACCTCTATCTGTCTATCACCTCAACCATACTCACTCTGTCTCTCCATCTCCCTCTCCTGCCTCTCTGACCATGTCTTCCATCCCATTTCCCAGACCATCTCATCCTCCTCTTCTCACTATGCGTGTCTCCTCTTCCCTGCTCAGGTAATCCCATCTGTATGTGTATCCCCACTAATGTACAGTAATACTAACTGCATAACTTGTAGCGCAAGGAAGCCTAGTGTCAGGACTAGGAGGTCCTTACCTCCACAATTCTTATTTGCAGACAACAAATAATATCTGCATCAAATTTGGTTGAAGTCGAACCATCGTTTAGGAAATGCTTAACTTACTTGCAAACACAAAGACATGCATCCACTTTAATCCTTATATATGAAATGGGATGTATGTTTGTGTATGATGCATATGTCCAGTATCTTCTCCTGAACTAAAGGATCGTTCAACCACTGAAATGTAGGTTGACTGACATGACAGGCACATTGTGCAGGAAGTATCAGCAGGTCTTGCAGAGGCTACATGTGCAGATGGGCTGGGGTGAATAGAAAGAGGGTGAGGAGATGGAGTGGGGAGGCTGAGGTGTACAGAGAAAGGGAGAAGGATGAAATGGACAGAGAGATTAGGGAGCAGGAGATGGACAGATAGAGAAGAGAGCAGGAGCGTTGACAGTAATATCAGTGTATCTTGCAGGGGCTGCATGTGCAGAGAGCAAAGTTGAGGAGAGAGATGGAGGAGGAAATGGATAATGAGAGGAGGGAGGATGAGATGAACAGGTAAATGGGGCAAGAGGTGGACAGATAGACAGGGAAGATGGCAGATGGAAGCGGTAGAAGGGTAATGAACAGATGATTGAAAACGAGGGGTAGGAGGAGATGGACAGAAAAAGGGGAGGAATAACACAACGTAAATATAATCATAATACATAGGTGATAAGTAATTACAAACATTTAGTTCATTAGGCAACCTCGTGGTCTTAAGGTGTATGGATGTGTTGGAACAATCTCAGGTACACGCTGTGGCACTGACTTATTCATACTTTTCGTTCTTCTGCTTTCTTCACCAAACACCCTTCTTCCTTTGGAAAGAGCTACTATCAATTGAGGCAGTGCTTCCTGTTCACCTTGAACATATGGAGAACTATGGTTCGAGTGGGGAGTTTTATTTTAATGTTAACTGGTGATGCCTTTTCGACTACCTATATGGTCATTGGTACCGTGGAATGAATTTAATTATTTTCCTTTTTGGAAAGGAAGGGTTTCTGTGGAAATTCCACTTTTTTATTGTGCGTGTTCTCATGTATTCCTAGAGCCTTTGTGTCCTTTTTACACCTGACATCATATTCCTTTTAGCCTTTTTCCAAACTTCTCTGGAATTATTTGACATATTTCAATAGGTGAGGGCATTTTTGTACCGAAAATAGTGTCGTAGTATTAAATACCCGAGTTTTCATGGATTTTTTAATTATGTGCACTTATGAAATATTGTAAAATGGGGTCCTAGTTGTCATTGTTACTGTTCACATAGTAACTTAGCATTCTGTTCAATGTCCTATGCACTATCTCTGTTCTACAGTCGTTTGCGGGTGAAGGGGGCTATTTCGTAACTTTTTAATACACGATTGTCGATATAGCGGATTAAACAATTCAGACATATAGTTCGTGTCTTGGTCGGATGTTATTTGTTCTTGTGTGCCGATTTTCAGTAGCCAATTGTTAATGAAAGCGTGAGCCACTGTGTCTGCTTGTTGGTTTGGAATGGCGATTATGGCCAAGTAAGACGATAAATGATCATTTAGGGTTAGCACATATCGGATTCCTACTGGTGTTTATGCAGAAGGGTCAAGGACATCGAGACCAGTTGATTGGCCTAAGGCAGTCTTTGCCTATATTCAGTGACGACTTAGTTCAGCTCTCTGAATGCAAGCGATGGAGTTCTTTACATTGCTCTCACCATATTGTTTCCTCTGTGGCCACCAGTAATTTTCCACAATGCAGTGGTCCATGACTCGTCGTCCGCTGTGCCCTACTAATATGGAATAATGGGCTTGCTTCGACACTTGATTCCATAAACCAGCTGGCTCAACTATACGGCGGCGGCACTCCGACATCATAGCTAAAATGCGTGTGTTTTGCTTATCACTGACCATCAGCTTTGGTCGCCTGAGTTTTGTCCACTCTTCTGTCCTTATTCTGAAGGATTCTATGGTGCATACTTTGCATCTTAATCCGTTAGCGTTACCATGAGATTACCCTGGACGATATACTACCCTAAAATTGATTTCACTAAGCATTAAGAGCTAGCGGGTTAGCCTGCTGCTAGGATCTTCAAATCCTAGAAGCCATTTTGGTGCTGCGTGATCTGTTACGACCATAAAAAGCCTCCTATAGAGATAGCAAAGATAATCAAATGAAATGATCGTATGGCATTGTTGGCCGGTAGGCCCCCCTCAAGTTCGGGCGTCAAGTGCTAGTCTTATTTCAGGCGGCCCCACATTGGGCGACTTGCGGCCGATGATGAGGATCAAATAATGATGAGAACAACACAACACCCAGTCCCCGAGTGGAGAAAATCTCCAACCCGGCTGGGAATCGAATCTGGGCACAGTGCATGGGAGACAAGCACGTTACCACCCAACTAAGCAGGCGGACATAGCATCAGTACTACTTGATAACAAAAAGGAGCGCCTGCATTTCCTTTTCTCTTGTTGAATAGTTTTTTCCCCTGATTTATTCAGTTGCCTGGAGGCACAGACTATGAGGTGTTCCTTCCCATCCACCTCTTGGCTCAGGACACAGCCGAGGGCATTGGTGTTCGAATCAGAGGACAAGAAGTGTTTTTGATAGTCTAGAAAAATGAGAACAAAACTGTTGAAATGATTCTTGATAATTCAGAGTTCAGTTAAGTTTTATTCGTTTTCGACAAATGCGTAAGTGGTCTTGCCATCTCTACCACTTTTGGTATGTGTTTTGTATAGAAATTCGCAATTCCAAGATACGATTGTACTTCTTTCACTGTGCTAGGCGTTCGATATCTTTTAATGCTTCCACACGCCAGGGGTCAGTATGCACAGCGACCTGGCTAGTGATTGGCCAAGATAAAGAACCTCCTGCAATATAAAGTGTCACTTGTTTATGCTAAGTGTCAGCTGTGCTGCACTCAACCGTTCAAATACTTCCCACAGACGCACAATGTGCTCCCAGGTGTCCTTGGAATGTACTAGTCCGTCGTCTACATACGAGGTGCGACAATAAAGTAATGAGACTGATTTTCTTTGCAAGATGTGGCAATCCTTCGAGCTTGCATAGACACAATATCTTTGACCTTGGTCTATAAGCTGCTTCTAGTGTCCAAGCAGCACATCGATGCAACTGCTCAGTCGTGAGTTGTACTGTAATAAGTTAACACGTGTTTGTGTCTCTCATCACGTAAATGGAACTGCATAATATTACGCAACGGTATGTCATTTCCTTTTTGCGTTAAATTGGGTGAAAAAGCGACGACAACTTACGGTAAGCTTCAGAAGGCTTTTGGAGAGGAGGCTATGTAAGAGCTCAAGTTTTTCGTTGGCATAAAATGTTTAGTGAAGGCAGAACGAATGTTGAAGATGAAGACCACAGTGGACGACCATCAACCTTAGGAACGGATGTCAACTTGGCCAGGGTGCGTGAACTCATACGATCTGATCGAAGATTATTGGTGAAAATGATTGCAGAAGAACTGAACGTCAATCTAGAAACGGTTCGTCTAATAATATCTGAAGATCTTGGTATGAGAAAGATTTGTGCAAAAATGGTCCCCAAAAATCACACACCTCAGCAGCGAGAAACACTGTAACATGTGGCAGCCGATCTGATAGAACAAACGGAAATCAATCCAGAAGTGTTGTGCCGTGTTATCACTGGTGATGAAAGTTGGTTTTCTCAGTACGATCCAGAGACAAAACGCTAAAGTTCGCAACGGTGCTCAAAGGGATCACCCAGACCAAACAAAGCTCGCATGTCAAAGTCAAAAGTGAAATGCATGCTTGTATGCTTCTTTGATTCCAAGGGAATTGTTCATAAAGAGTGGGTGCCTCCTGGACAAACAGTTAACCAATATTACTACAAAGAAATTTTAGAATGACTTCGTAAAAGAGTTCTTCGTGTCCGTGTCAATATTGCTGATAATTGGATTCTACATCACGATAATGCTCCATCCCATACTGCTCTGTGAGTACAGCAATTTTTAACCTCAAAACAAATTTCAGTACTACCACAGCCACCTTATCGCTCTGTGCGACTTTTTTCTATTTCCAAGAGTCAAAACGGCGGTCAAGGGACACCATTTTCAAACAACACAAGATGTCCAAAAAGCTGTGACGAGGGTCTTGGAGGATATTACAGCAGATGAGTTCCAGAAATGTTACCATCAATGGCAGAAGTACTGGAAACAGTGTGTGCAATCAGAAGGGAACTACTTCGAAGGAGACAACACTAAACGTGACTAAAACGGTAAGCAACATTTTTATCCCATCAGTCTCATTACTTTATTGCCGCACCTAGTACACTAGGCATGGCTTTGGTTTCAGTCCTCGTAGATCTCTGTCTAATAAGAGATGGAAAGTCGATGGTGTGTTTTTCAGTCCGAAAGGCATCCGAAGATACTGGAAGTGTCTAAATGGGACTGAAAATGCCGATCCTCTAGTGCAAGTTCTAATTGGTGATAGCCCCTGCATAAATGTATGGTGGTGAAGTAACGCTATTGCCAAGATTGTCTAATGTCTCCGTAATGTTAGGAGTGGTGTGCATCAGTGGCCACTCATTGACTAAGAAACCTGTAATTGCAGCAGAACCTATAAGCATTTTCCTGTCTGAGGACTTCTTTGCATGATTACTACGGGGGTTGACTTCCTTCTATGATTCCAAACCGAAGCTGTTAGTCTATCAACTTCTCTGGGGGGGGGGGGGGGACACGATATGGTTTTTTTGTATACTGGTGATTCGTTTCCAGTGGGAATTCTGTGTTATACCAGAGGCGATGCTGGTAGCAGTCCAGGCTGTTTAAGCAATCCTGCATATCCTTTTTACACGTCCTCCATATCTACTCCCTCAGCGCAAGTAAATCAACAGACTGTTCTGGCTTTTGATATTTGCATTGAAATACCTTTCTAACTCATCCTCTAAAACCTCTATGTTAGCTACGGGGTTCTTTTTGACATTAACTACAATATTCTTGTAATACAGGTCAGTGCATTCATTACTTGTATCAAGAGGATGGGAACGGATACTTCTTAAGATTACAGTTTCTTCCAGGACATTCTGACCTTTCCCTGCAGTGTTTAGCACTTTTAAGTTATCAGTATCCTCGCTGACTGTCAATCAAATCGATTGTCAGTTCTGACCTGCAATTGGTCGGGTCTTTGTGTTCTTTAAATCTCTTTCTTCCTTATCAATATATCTGCTGTAACACATTCGACTTGTATCACACTTAACAGTATACCCCAGGATAGCATAACGGATCCTTTTTGAAAACTTTACTGTTCCTTGATCTACTGCTCAAAATTTTTTATATGAAAAGGCTGGAACTATGTCAGCTGACAAAAATTTCTCTCCAGCCCTCTCTAAAACGTATCAATGATACAGAATCTTACAAATATTGTGTCTTTACTTCTTCTCCACTGGGTTCATATTGATTCCCTTGCATGCTGCCCTATCCTTCGATAGTTTCTCAATTATAGACCTTACGTATCAGTGATGTGTGACAATATATATGATTATACTAAAACCCCTTTCACATTCTTCTGATGTGAAGGAAGCATTATTTAACCTATTTAACAGATACCTGAAAGGAACAGTTTTATATCTGATGTTCAGAACTAAATAAGTAGGAGACTCTGTTGTATAAATGTCGAACTGTACCTTCCGCCTTTGAAAATGATCCTTAGTGTCCAAGTCTGGCAAATTCGCGTTGATCTGATGTTGAACAGAAAAAGTAATGTTTGTATGCAATATATTAACTTTACTATATAAACTGTCACATTTTTCCTTCATAACTCCATATAGAACAAAAACATCATCAACATAACGCTTCCAGCATACCACCTTAATTATCTCCGCCGCATACTTCATAAAAAAAACCATACACGAAATGTGAAATGAAAATATTCGCTAAAACTCAAGCTAGAGGGGAACCCACAATCAAACCCTGTTGCTGCCTGTAAACTTAGTCGCCAAATTTTAAATAGTAAAAACCGAGGACCAAAATTAAAATATTAATAACCTCTCTTCCTTCGTCAAATGACTTACCATTTATACCAGATGGCGGAAAATTTAAAACATTAATAACCTTCTTTCATCCGATGACTTATCATTTACACCAGATGGTGGAACTTTAAGTATTCCAAAACTGGTTGTGTATTCAATAAAAGGAAAACTGGTTTTGTATTCAGTAAAAGATTGTTGATTCAGCAACTGTTGTGCGGTTTCTTCATTTTCAAAATGGACTTATAGAGTTGTGGCTGGAAGAATCCTTTACATCAATTGCTTGTTGTGTAACGTAGTAGGTTACGGAAGTGTTTTAAGAACATAGTTTTTATAAGTAGAGAGGTGACTGGTGGCTTTATATGCACGATATTTTAAGTTGTATGATATACTGATTTTACAGGATACTTAGTTTACATAGTTTAATAAAAGAAATTTTTTGGCATGTATAATAATCTTGTCTCTGCTCTGATACTCTACACAGCAAATTTGTATGTGATATAAACAATGACACTCTTCTAGTATTGAGGCTAAGAATTTTAATACATACACGCTTTGTTTGTTGGCAATTATACACACACTGTCTGACACATAATAACGCTAATCATTGAGCCCCAGTTCATTTGCGCTTGAATGCTGGATGATGTAGCGTTCATCGACTGGAGACACTTGGACGTAAAGTATCCTTCCCTGATCATATTTCATAGCATGGGAAACAGAGTGTGCCACATTCTAAGTGTTTGATAATTATGTGGGATAAGTAACTGTTACTGACACTGACTTGTACAACTAATTTTCTCGGGTTTATCTTAGGCCTGTGTTAATAGACCCACTTACTTTCACAGTTTCAAATATAAATGAAGTATGTTGCAATTACAGACACAAAATTTATATCAATTTAAACTGTTAAAGTAATTATTTAACTTTTAAGTACGATTATAGTATTATGATGGTGTGTCCTTTTATTCAGACAAAATGCTATGCACTTATGGTGTAATATGTTCAGGTCTGCCAGATGACAGTTCTCTCAAAGGATGTATTTTATACGATTGGTCAGAAATATCAAACACAACGTAAAGAAGATTTTTATAGTAAAAAAATATTAACCTACTCTTCTAAAATCTGATGGCCTAATTGATTGAAAAGTTATGAGAAGTGACCTGTACTTCAAAAGATGACAAAATCGTTTTAATAAGAATACTATATCTGCCGAAAATATTTCCTTGCAATGGGGAAACTTATTTTAGGGAGAACTGTAGGAACACGTACTCGTATATTCACCGGATTCGTTAACTTATGATTTCCATGTGTTGGCACTTCTAAGCAAACCAGCGACTAGAATATGTTACTGGTTAACCTATGTCTTCCATGTTTTGGCACTTCTAAACAACCTTGCGTCTAGAATATGTTATTGGTTTAATAAAGGTGTTTTTGCAATGGTAGGTGTGTATTCGTCAGACCTTTGAAAATTGCGCATCCTGTTATCTCTTAGTGTATTCATAGTCGAGCACAAGAAGAAAACGCCAGAAAGCGGGCTACCCTAAAGTGGTGCTACTGGCACGCTGAGAAATTTTCTCCATATGTTATTCTATAAGCAGACTTCACATTCGTTTACACCACACAGTTCTGTTTAGAAGACAATAAGTACATTTCACAAAGGAAGGACACCAGTGTGTGTTGTTGAAGGGAGCCTTTCCAATTTAGCAGCTAAAACCCATTGGGGACTCCCTAGACATCAACAATCAACATTGAAGGACTTTTAGATTTAACTTATCAGCCGTCCGCTGTGGCCAAGCGGTTCTAGGCCCTTCAGTCCGGAACCGCGCTGCCGCTACGGTCGCAGGTTAGAGTCCTGCCTCGGGAATGGATGTGTGTGATGTCCTTTGGTTAGTTAGGTTTAAGTAGTTCTAAGTCTAGGGGACTGATGACCTCAGATGTTAAGTCCCGTAGTGCTTAGAGCCATTTGAGCCACTCACACCTTAACAGTTCTGTTGACGATTATGACCTCCCCAGGCGATCACTCTTGGGACGACGGAACCCGACGTTGGCACGGCGGTAAACATCAGCGGCTGGGGGAACCTGCAGTACGCAGGAACGCCGCCGCTACTGCTGCACGCCGTCACCACAGTGCTCATTGACAGGGCCACGTGTGACGAGACGTGGCGTGACATCACGTATAACGAGCTGTGCACCGGAGGAGAACAGAAGGGCGCTTGCCACGGGGACAGCGGCGGAGCCCTGGTGGTGGGCTCCACGCAGTACGGTATCTTCTCGCGCACGAGCTGCTCTCGGAGTGGAACTCCTGATGTGTACACCAGCGTCCCAGCCCTGCGATCCTGGATCACTGAAAACACCGGCATCTGAGTAACATAACTGCCTACACCCACTATATGCGCTCAGGATGCTCCTCGATACAAAGTAATGAAATTGTACAAAATACAATATTTACTGAATGATAATGTTTGCTCTGTTTAAAAAGTGTTGCCCTGATAGTATGTACCAGTAGCATTTGCTAATATTAGAGTGTTATATAAAACCATTAGACACAAGAAATATATGTACTCAAATCAGCTAATAATAATATGAAACCAGTGTAATTTTTTCCCATTAATATTGGTGTTCACCATCTATTGCTTTCACAGTTCTTCCGTAAATGATCAAAATTTTTCACAGTAACCAACTTTTACTAATCTTCTTCAAATATTTGCCCTGTCTCCCTGTCTCTTGAGTATGGACACACACACACACACACACGCACACACACACACACACACACACACACACACGAGCGCGCGCGCGCGCGCACGCACGCACGCACGCACGAGAGAGAGAGAGAGAGACAGAGAGAGAGAGAGAGAGAGAGAGAGAGAGAGAGATGCACATGAAAGAAGCATCGAGGCTCTCATGTGGCGACCTGTGTGTACAAATATACTGGTACAAGCTTGTGACTGACGGAAATTCTTTTCCTTCATTACTTTTGAAACTTTCAGTATTCGCTAGCATCTTTAAGTCGCAATAGAGGTATTAGAACATTTTTTGGCTGTATTCTTCGCTCTTTTATATGCATGAGTAAGATAATCCCAAAAGTAAGATCTCCCATTTTTTTATAAGTACATAGATCTGTTTATTTCTACAATGGTTTACAGCAGTTTACAGCTTGAACATTTAGCTATTTTTCGACATAACCACCATTTCTGTCGATGCATTTGTGTAGATGCTGTGTCAGTTTTTGTATGCCCATGTCATACCAGCTAGCCGCCATGTTGTTCAGAAATTTATGAACCTCTTCTTTCACCTCGTCGTCGGAGCTGAATCGCTTTCCGGTCAAATGTGCTTTTAAACTAGGGAATAGTTGAACCCAAAAATTTGTCCTGTTCCGCTGCAAGGCGGTGTAGAAATGCGCGGGAAGCATCAACTCGTTGCCGCATGTGATTCTCAGTCAGCATGCGCGGCGCCCATCTTGGGCTCACCCTCCGATAGTTCAATGTTTCCGTTAAAATTCTGTGTGCGGTGCTTCGGGAAACCTCAGGAACCAACGTGCAGAGATCATCCAGGGTGATCCGCCGATCTTCACGCGTGCTTTTCTCAACCTTCAACACTGTCTCCTCAGAAATTGACGGTCTACCGCTACTTTGTTCGTCGTGAATTTCAGTCCGACCAGCTGCAAACTCTCTACACCACTTACGAACATTTTTGACAGCCATGCACGAGTCACCATACACTTCCGTCAATTGGCGATTGATTTCAATCGGCGCAGTGCCCTTTGCGTTCAAAAACCGAATAACTGCGCGCAGTTCGCACTTGGCGGTAACATCCATTCTCAACGGCTGCCAAGACTGAGAGCCGCAGCGCGGCGTGCGCACGCCTACACACAGCGCGGAAAGCACTCTTCATAACAGTGTGACCAACTACGACACAAGCAGAGTTCTGCACTTATAAAAAAATAAGAGACCTTACTTTTGGGATTTCCCTCGTACTTAATGCTAAAGTTGATAGCGGTAGCGCGACTATCACTCGATTGCAATGTCACCAGACAACAGCCGACTCATTTTAACACCTATTTGAATTGCAAATCTGTTTTCAAATGAAAGCAAATGGTGAAAAGAATCAATTTCCTACCACAAATAAGAAATTTATGAACATTGAATTATTATTTAAATTATGAATGATATTGCAATAAAAATTACAATATGGCGTCAATATGGTCAAATTAAACTTACATGATTACTCTCAGAGCTTTCCAAAAGAATAACTAACGTGAAGTCGGCATCGCGACTTTTGAAAACGACGTGATAACAAAACTTATTGATAGAATGATAACGTCGTCTCCATCGTTTCGGGTACTATATTTCCCCCAAATAGCGAGTCAGCAATTACAATGTAAAAATGGCTTTCACTATTGCATTTCTTTGTTTTGTTCCCACGACTGAATGAAAATCAGAAATAATACTATTCAGTAATTGACTCATTGTTTCTTTGTACATTCCACGGTATACACCTGTTCATTTTTATTTGAGAGGCTAGTATTCACGCTATAACAATAGTAATCAATAGAGAAATAAACTGATAACATTTATATACATTGTTGATTTTGGATTTTCAGTTTATTGCCATAGGTTGGATTGATTTACTCACATCACTATTTTATTATTCTTTATTTTATTATTATTATTATTAAACTGTATTTTGCAGTGGTGCATGGGAAACTGAGGAAGGAAAACGACACATAGGGTCTTCAGCCCCTGATACCATTTGTTTTAACAGAACTATTCTGTTTACTGCTCAATCAGTAAATGTGAAATTACACTCCTGGAAATGGAAAAAAGAACACATTGACACCGGTGTGTCAGACCCACCAAACTTGCTCCGGACACTGCGAGAGGGCTGTACAAGCAATGATCACACGCACAGCACAGCGGACACACCAGGAACCGCGGTGTTGACCGTCGAATGGCGCTAGCTGCGCAGCATTTGTGCACCGCCGCCGTCAGTGTCAGCCAGTTTGCCGTGGCATACGGAGCTCCATCGCAGTCTTTAACACTGGTAGCATGCCGCGACAGCGTGGACGTGAACCGTATGTGCAGTTGACGGACTTTGAGCGAGGGCGTATAGTGGGCATGCGGGAGGCCGGGTGGACGTACCGCCGAATTGCTCAACACGTGGGGCGTGAGGTCTCCACAGTACATCGATGTTGTCGCCAGTGGTCGGCGGAAGGTGCACGTGCCCGTCGACTTGGGACCGGACCGCAGCGACGCACGGATGCACGCCAAGACCGTAGGATCCTACGCAGTGCCGTAGGGGACCGCACCGCCACTTCCCAGCAAATTAGGGACACTGTTGCTCCTGGGGTATCGGCGAGGACCATTCGCAACCGTCTCCATGAAGCTGGGCTACGGTCCCGCACACCGTTAGGCCGTCTTCCGCTCACGCCCCAACATCGTGCAGCCCGCCTCCAGTGGTGTCGCGACAGGCGTGAATGGAGGGACGAATGGAGACGTGTCGTCTTCAGCGATGAGAGTCGCTTCTGCCTTGGTGCCAATGACGGTCGTATGCGTGTTTGGCGCCGTGCAGGTGAGCGCCACAATCAGGACTGCATACGACCGAGGCACACAGGGCCAACACCCGGCATCATGGTGTGGGGAGCGATCTCCTACACTGGCCGTACACCACTGGTGATCGTCGAGGGGACACTGAATAGTGCACGGTACATCCAAACCGTCATCGAACCCATCGTTCTACCATTCCTAGACCGGCAAGGGAACTTGCTGTTCCAACAGGACAATGCACGTCCGCATGTATCCCGTGCCACCCAACGTGCTCTAGAAGGTGTAAGTCAACTACCCTGGCCAGCAAGATCTCCGGATCTGTCCCCGATTGAGCATGTTTGGGACTGGATGAAGCGTCGTCTCACGCGGTCTGCACGTCCAGCACGAACGCTGGTCCAACTGAGGCGCCAGGTGGAAATGGCATGGCAAACCGTTCCACAGGACTACATCCAGCATCTCTACGATCGTCTCCATGGGAGAATAGCAGCCTGCATTGCTGCGAAAGGTGGATATACACTGTACTAGTGCCGACATTGTGCATGCTCTGTTGCCTGTGTCTATGTGCCTGTGGTTCTGTCAGTGTGATCATGTGATGTATCTGACCCCAGGAATGTGTCAATAAAGTTTCCCCTTCCTGGGACAATGAATTCACGGTGTTCTTATTTCAATTTCCAGGAGTGTATATCAAAAGCTTCTGAGTACACAAAGTATAACAGACTGATGATTCAAATATCATTAATTTTTATTGTCCACGGCTCTTCGTAGAACGAGGGATTTGGAGGCCTGTCTGCTCTGTAAAAGACAGGTGGCGAGGTCTGTGGCATCTCTGCGAAAGGAGCACGATGCTGGTGGACGCGTAAGTACGAGTATTTTGGAACATACCATTCGTCGTTCTCTGTTGAACATGTGGCTCCACAGCAGACAACACCCCCGTGTTCACAGGTTGACCCAACGACGCTGTCACTTACGATTGCAGTGACCACGGGATCGTCGAGACTGGAGCTTGGATCAATTGAAACGTGTCCCCTCGTCGGATTAATCACGTTTTTGCTACACCACGTCGATGGTTGCCACTGCAAACGCCGTCACCCACGTGAACGGCGATCTGGAATGTGCAGTCCAAGGATGCAGACTGGGGGGGAGCAGTATTGTGCTACAGCAGACATTCTGCGGAGCTCGCATGGGACCTGTGGTAGTAATCGAAGACACACATAGCTGTGGATCACCAGCACCCCTTCATGCTTGATGTCTTCCCTGCCGTCGATGTCGTCTTCAAGCAGGATAATTCTCCTTTTCTCAAAGCCAGAACCGTGCTACAGTGATTTGAGGGCCATGAAAGTGTACTCACTGTGATGTCTTGGCCGCGAAATTCACTTAATGTGCATTCGATGGAGTCCATCTGGATCGCTATCAGGCACCATCACCAAGTACACAAATCAGCAGCCCGCTGTTTAAGGACATTACATGACTTGTGCATGGACATCTGGTGCGACACACTTCCGAAGACGTACTAACAAACCGTCGAATGTATGATACACAGAATCGGTTACGTACTGCATTCCAAAGACGGACCGATAAGTTATTAAGCATGTTTTGACTTTATTTTATACAATGCTATCGATGTATAGTCAGAAGCAGTGCGTGTGATGACGAATGGATCAGCCAAGTGTGTGAGGTGACATCACCATACAAATGCTCAACACAGCTCAATGGCGACTCAAGGGAACGCAGATCATCTCATTAAACATGGAACACAAATATGTTAGTATAAATAACAGGTAATCACTAAAACTATCTGTGATATAATCATTATTAGTAAATGGGAAACTGAGGTACCAATTTCACGAAATACTTGAGAAACAAACTTCATATCTAAAGCATATGAAACGGATCCAGTGGCGTAAACTTTTATTTTTATTGAAAGTCAGATGGTACGAGGTCTGTCATTTAAAACAGAACACAGTCTTTCGTGATATGACATGCAACACATTTGCTTTTATAAATAAGCTTTCGTGGCTGTCCACAATTGCTATAAGCACCGTCTTTTAGCGACCTAATAATGGAATTTCATTTGATGGAACATATATACATACCCGTTGCATGCGCCACATCTCAATCCAAGAGCTGTGCATCCATCTCCTTCAAGCGTAGTTTACATAGCACTTCAATATGCGTGTTCATAAATGAGTCAGTTCTGCACCCACACACGGATTCCAGCTTACTCGTTGCAGATAGGTCTAGGTGAAAGAAATCGTAGTTTTAAACACATGTAGACCAATCTTGTTGTTTGTGGTCATCCACCCTCAGTTCACTATCATTTCGAGCTCACATCGCCTTATGCATACTACATGCAAACAACCTTCCTTACACATCTGTGGTAACGCAGTACTTGTGATACGACAAAGTTTTGCTTTCCTATTGCCCCTCTGACCAAACATTTAGTGTCTCAAAGTACAATCATTACCATTCTTCTACTACACGTATTGTGCCTAAGAGCACATACCTTAATTCATTTACGTGTTCCTCTGTTAGGAGCCGTTTATTATTACTTTCTCACACTCTTGTCCGAATGCTATATAGACGTTTTTATACATACTGTACAGACAATTTAGAGACATCACTGCCTATTCTTTTAATGAGCAGCAGAGCTAAGAGAATCAACATCTAATAAAATCATAAAAGTAGCAGTAAACCATGATCTCAAAGAAGGATGGAATATTTAGTAAAGGGAGCCATGCTCTCCGACACTGTTGAAAGACGACTCAGGGATAGTTCCTTATAACTAGGACCCTGAACAGTTAAACATAATTAAGATATTCATTTTGATTAGTGAAGTCTGTCAACATTCAAAGGAATTAAATCTACTTCATTATTTAAGATAGATACAGCTAAACTGCTGCTCATTACTATGCTACCTTTTTTAACCACTATCATGGCATGAGAGTGTCTTATTTTAATGCAGCACATGGATTCATAACTCACTGCATAAGCATCTTTCAATGGACATTAATTTGTGTAGAAAATAAAAGAAGATACATATCTTAAAAATTCTGTCTGTTAAACTAATATTTTGTGTTTGGAAAATGCTCTTATATCATTTATTGATCCACAGATAAACAAAAAATCAAAGACATTTACCAAATAAAAGATGTATGAATTACACATCCTCATCCTAGATTAAACTCTGTATATCTCATACACAAAATTGGTTCTCCTTACTTGGGAGAAGGTTCTAATCAACATCCATTCACTTACACGCAGTGGAAACAAAAAATATTTCAAAAGTACTCATTACATGCCCTCTAGACTGTCTGCATATTTGGCACTCCCAGTGCACTCTTAAAACACAAACTATATTTAATAAGTTGCCCAATATTTACACATATACATACCAAAAAGATTTTTCACTCATTTAATATAGAAAATATCCTAAATAAAGGTATGCACATCTTGCTGAACATATCGCTTCAGTTCTTTTATTTTATGATATGGAACGTTGCCCGCTGGCTTGGCTACAGCCAGAAAGGGCTACAATAAGATGACAATTACAGCTCAATAATTTATAATGACAACACACAGCCAGTCGTTTGGCCCTAGAAATGGAGTAGGAGGTACAGCAAAATGTTTTATGGGGAATGACTTCCGTGAGTATTCGTAACTGTGGATAGTGCCTGGCCTTTCTTTGAAGATCTACAGAGATTGCAATAATAGGTTAACTATGTCAGCTTGTTGTTCTGCTGTGGGATATTTCGATTCACTGATCTTGTTACTAATGTATTTCTCGGCGTAAGGGCTGTCTAAATTACTAGGATGCTGATTCCTCAAGTGTAGAATTTCACTCCTAACCAAACTGATTTTCAATCCTTGAAACTGTCTGCCACGGCTAATCTCAGTTTGTAACAACTCTACAGAAATACTCACGTGTAGAATTTCAGTTCTAAGCAGTTTGATTTTCAGTCCTTTGCAGTATCCCCCAGAACTGATCTTGGTTCGTCACAAGTCTGTTTAGTATTAATATGTGTGGAGAGGTCGATAGTAGTGTCTCTCTCTCTCAGGACCACAAAGCCCAAGATTTAAGGTGCTGTGAGGCCTTCTATCACTACGAACATAGACTGTACGGCTTCACTCCCTAGAAAGGGGGGTTTGTATTCCTTGCATTGCGCGATTTGATGCCTATGTCTCCCTGAAATCTACAGTTATGTATTGGTAAGGTCGGTAATTCACTGATTTCACTGATTTTACTGAACAAGTTAGTGGAAACGACATTCACAGCAGCTCCAGTATCCATTACTGTCAAAGCTGGTATTTTGCCCGAAGTAGCATCCATAACACAGTCTTGCGCTGTTCAGTGTATTTACTAAAATCTGAACGCAAATCGTCTTTGATATGTATCCCAACATCATACTTCAGGAGGTGCACGTAATTATCATTACCACTTCCACTGCATTCCGTGACCAACGTCTGAGGGCTAAATGTGGTTGGTTTTAGTTTTAAAGCCTTCAATGTTGTTGGCTGGCTGTCCCAATCCACCTCATCCACACTGATTGGCGGATTCTGACTACGCCGGTTTTGACCACGTTGGCTACTCTGCAATGGATCGGGATATTTGCAGTTCATATGTGCATTCAGTGGTCAATTATTTCCGTGAAGAGGGGGTTCCGTTGGTTACTGAGGTTCTTTGTTCACAGTTTACCATAGCTAGGTAAGGATTAAAACTGCAGTCTTGTCCTCCTTTTTTTGGTTTTTACTGTTAACGTTGGCACTGGAATTTTCAGACGTCCTCTTGCGTTGCATTTGTAAATTATTGCTTCTGGAAGTACACAGCTAACATGATACTCATTTATTCAGCTGTTATTGGTACACTTGTTGCCTACCAGTGGCGACTGGTTCACCAGTCTGCCTGTTTTCTCTCTCGAGTCTTTACGTAATGTCTTCACTGTTTGCCTTGCATGTGTGAATCAGTTTCTCCCTGAGTTATATAGCAAATTTTGCGTTAAGAATTGGAAGTACTTCCTTGTGTGATATGGCAACATTACAATCCTGTGTATAATTAAGGTATTTCTCGAAGTACTTCCGTAAACTATCTTGCTGTGGATAAAAGGGTTTGAAGTTAAAAACCTCTCTCCTGAGCCTTTTCTGTACCTGTGTGGACCTATGCTTCGAGAGAAACACTCTTTCGAACTGATAACCCGTTTGATAAATTTCAGCAATTTCTATCGCCCGTATGGCGGCATTGCCCTGGAGAAAGCCTGTAAATAACTGTATCTTTAGCAGATTAGACCATATTCTGGATAAAGGACGGCATATAACGACAACAGGATTTATTCCTTTTTATCAGGCGAAAAGATCTGAACGGGACTATGCTTGATTAAATTCTCCTTGAGTGAGACTGACGAAAGATCAAATGCCACCTGTAACCTCCCCCTCACTTATCGACCTTAATGACAGTGAAAAATGAAACCGCGTGTACCTAATGGAAATTTGGGAAAAGCAATCGTCACCGAAGTTAATCTGTCGGTAAAGAGGGAGGAAAGGGTTACATCTAAATGAAAGGAAAAATGCGAATGAAATTGGTGGAAATTAATTTTGAGAAAAGGGTAAAATTAATAAAGAAAGTAAAGGTGCGGTCGTCACATTAACAATTAACTGGCGTTAATTACGATGTGCATTCAAGTTCTAAGGCCTCCGATTTTTTTTCTAATTATATACTCACCCGAAATCGATGAAACTGGCGTTACTTCTCGACGTAATCGCCCTGCAGACGTACACATTTTTCACAACGCGGACGCCATGGTTCCATGGCAGCGGCGAAGACTTCTTTAGGAGTCTGTTTTGACCACTGGAAAATCTCTGAGGCAATAGCAGCACGGCTGGTGAATGTGCGGCCACGGAGAGTGTCTTTCATTGTTGGAAAACGCCAGAAGTCTCTACGAGCCTGGTCAGGTGAGTAGGGAGCATGAGGAATCACTTCAAAGTTGTTATCACGAAGAAACTGTTGCGTAACGTTAGCTCGATGTGCGGGTGCGTTGTCTTGGTGAAACAGCACACGCGCAGCCCTTCCCGGACGTTTTTGTTGCAGTGCAGGAAGGAATTTGTTCTTCAAAACATTTTCGTAGGATGCACCTGTTACCGTAGTGCCCTTTGGAACGCAATGGGTAAGGATTACGCCATCGCTGTCCCAGAACATGGACACCATCATTTTTTCAGCACTGGCAGTTACCCGAAATTTTTTTGGTGGCGGTGAATTTGTGTGCTTCCATTGAGCTGACTGGCGCTTTGTTTCTGGATTGAAAAATGGCATCCACGTCTCATCCATTGTCACAACCGACGAAAAGAAAGTCCCATTCGTGCTGTCGTTGCACGTCAACATTGCTTGGCAACGTGCCACACGGGCAGCCGCGTGGTCGTCCGTCAGCGTTTGTGGCACCCAACTGGATGACACTTTTCGTATTTTCAGGTCGTCATGCAGGATTGTGTGCACAGAACCCACAGAAATGCCAACTCTGGAGGCGATCTGTTCAACACTCATTCGGCGATCCCCCAAAACAATTCTCTCCACTTTCTCGATCATGTCGTCTGACCGGCTTGTGCGAGCCCAAGGTTGTTTCGGTTTGTTGTCACACAATGTTCTGCCTTCATTAAACTGTCGCACCCACGAACGCACTTTCGACACATCCATAACTCCGTCACCACATGTCTCCTTCAACTGTCGATGAATTTCAATTGGTTTCACACCACGCAAATTCAGAAAACGAATGATTGCACGCTGTTCAAGTAAGGAAAACGTCACCATTTTAAGTATTTAAAAGTTCTCATTCTCGCCACTGGTGGTAAAATTCCATCTGTCATACGGTGCTGCCATCTCTGGGACGTATTGACAATGAACGCGGACTCATTTTAAAACAATGCGCATGTTTCTATCCCTTTCCAGCCCGGAGAAAAAAAATCGGAGGCCTTAGAACTTGAATGCACCTCGTAGATATTTGAGATTTGGGGAAAATTACGGTCGCCAGTCCTATGGACAACTACTACAATAACTGAAAGAGAAAGGTTATTGCACATATAATTAGCACTAGAAGCGTGGCAACTGAAGGTTGACACGTGTAGTGTGAAAACAGAAAGTTTGTCACAAGTAATAAATTTCGCTACACTCTGACTTAATTTAGCAAAAGAGTGAATAAAACCCGAAAATTGGAAGTTAATTTAGTGACCGAAATTAATAGTGAGCTTTGTTTGTGAAGCACATCGAAATTCAGTAAAATAAGGTTAGTCTTGGGCTACCTCAACAATCATTTCAAAAGCTACTTGAATCTACGCAATTTATAAATAAGAGATATAACTTTGAACTTGAATTTAATGATTCTGAACAATTAACAATAGTAACATTTAGTACATACCAAGCTGAGCTGCAGTCACAGGTAAGCTAAAATATGCTAGCAAAACTCGCACTCTTAATTTGTGCTTGTGTAATCCAAATATTGTAGCCAGCTATGAATACCTTAACTGAACTTTGAAATTAAAGCAGTGAAATGGAATGATATTACTTTAATGCTGGCGTCTGAATTTCAAGAACACTCGGGTTCGTTTCGGAAAATGAAGGGACCCTGCTTGGTAATGCAATTGGGACAATGAGCAACAAAGGTTCATGCTAAGTTGCTGTAATTTTGTGATGCAACAATTTTAAAAGCTGAGGTCTGCCATACAGTTCTGAAACTTTACGTGCTTTCAGTCTTCCTTGTTGGTTGATTGAAGGTTTGAAGTCATTGATCGAGGAGGTGGCGACAGTCACTCATTGTCGGCCGTCGCTGTTGTAGAAGCTGGATGTTGGCGCGCCTTCTTCTCGACACGGTCACCAGGCGAAACGGGTTCTTGATGTGCGCCAGCTAATGCTTTCCGTCCGCGACACCATGTCAGAAACTATCATAGCAAGTCAAGCTCAATTACATGCTGCCC
Source organism: Schistocerca cancellata (assembly GCF_023864275.1). Classification (NCBI taxonomy): domain Eukaryota; kingdom Metazoa; phylum Arthropoda; class Insecta; order Orthoptera; family Acrididae; genus Schistocerca; species Schistocerca cancellata. The sequence continues at coordinate 197,485,962 of NC_064628.1, forward strand.
AACCCCGAAAGCGTGGCAACTCGCGGGAGCGTCACACAACACACCTGCTCCACTGCACCACCCCAGCCAGACTCCCCTCTGCCCGCGCTCCACGCGACAGAGTTAACACTACCAAAGATCCTAAACACTTTGGTTCTCCACACGACCTATCGATGTATTCGTTCGATAGCATAGTTTTCCCTAGGCCAGACGCAGCGTAAAAATACAAATAATATTCACAAAACAAACCAATTACACATCGACATAAATGCATATATATACACAAATAGTAAAACAATTACAATATACAAAGACACAGAAATGTTATATCTTCAGGTAACAAAATAAGGAAAAAAATTAGCAGCGCAATAGATGGAAATAGGAGGATATGTATTTCTGGCGTTATGCACCCCCCACCCACCACAATATATGATACTTTGTTGGGTGATTCTTTAACTGTTTATTTGGTTGTTGTTGGGTACCAAATTGAAGTATATTCTCATGGATGTCGTTTGATGCATGGAAACTGACCTGGTATCCTGAACTATGTCTTCAAATTTGGGGAATTCTTTCCTCAGATGTTTCTCTTAAATTGAGACTGCATCATATAAATCAGCTTAATCTTTGCCTGTAGTTGATTTAATGCGACCTAATTCAGTTTTTTATCAGTTCATGTGAATTGTTACGTCCGGTTACTGCTTCAGCTCTAATTTGTCATTGAACAGCTTTAAGCTCAGATCTAATTTTTTGTGTATTTGAATATCCTTTTTAGATACCCAGGTTGTCAATTCACAAAATTCCATAATGGGAGATTTCAGGACACTCTGCTTATTGCCTAGTCCTTTAGCAACAGCGTCTTGCTTACTGCTTAATTTTTTAGCAAGTTTAATGGCAATATCTTCCTGGTTTGATGACATTTCCATCAGTTTCTTTGAAATATTACTTAAGCCATTAAAGAATGTGTGAATTGTAAGAGCCATCACTTATATTTTTCGAAATTGTTCCACTAATGTTTCCACATACCGACACTTTAGCGTCACATTTTTATCGGCAGCACTGCGTGATTCTATGCACTCGCTGGTTGTTCAATGTTTCCACTCACCAGATCGACAAATTCGTCGTAATTGGCATGCGCGCCAACATTATCCTGTTCATCAGATTGCATATTTATTTGTTTCTTGAACTTAGTCATGCTATGGGACAATAAAGTTAACAAAAGAGAAGCTCCTGCGTTCTACACACAGTAACCAATACACTAAACTCTCGTAACAAATACTGTAAAATGAAGGTCTTACCTTTAACAATGAAACATTAATACCTAAAAAAACAATCTCGGTTTGACCGAATTAATTGAGAGAGGTAGCAGTTCAACAGAAAATCATACACTTATTGCTGTCTGGTATTAGCAATTAAATTATTTGTTAAAATCGGACTTAATATTTCTAAAGTTACGGCCATTCAAATTAGAAAGAGGAATCATTACTCCTGATCGCCATCTCGTTTAGATGACCTGTCTGATGATGAGTAAAAAAGTTTAAAATTGACTGCCCAAGTCACATGAACAGTTTGCGTTAGTACGAAAGCCGAACAACGTTATCAGAAGGTGAACGCTGAATCTGAATACTAAAATGGTTCATGAGGGATCGATTAACACTCCACTGCAGCGTCATCAGATATATCAAAAAACGAGTCGTTACTAAAACGTCAATGAACTACAGATCACTTTCAAATCAAAGCAGATGTTGAAAGGAAACAGTTACCACAAATAAGAAAAGCAAATTCATGAACACTGAATTATCGTTCAAATTATGAAAGCGACACAATAAAAATTACAATATGTTGTCAACAACTGCAAATGATACATACATAATTACTCTCACAACTTTCGGTACGAGAATACAATGTAAAGTCAGCATTACGACTGTTTAAAATGATCTGAATACAACGAGTGAGATACACTTCATGTACTATCAAATTAGATACGTCTCAGCACTATATCTGTGGTTGTAGGTTATGCTGTATGATCAGTTCAGATGCGATATAGTTCACTTACGTAATGAGAGTAATAACAGTGTTTTTCAAGTCTCTAACATTTTAGTGAATTTAGTTATTTATTTATTTATTCAAACATCCAGCCGGTTGCAAATAAGCTTTTGGTACATTGTCCTAGGTTTCGAAACTTGTAAGGGTGACTTCATCAGAATGAAATTTGGAAAAACCCTATAAAATAACACAGAAACTAAACGTGATAAAAAAATTAACCAAGATTACAATTTTCACGATGTACAAAGCTTACTTACTTAAAATTACATTCCGTGAAACCAACGGTCAGAGGTTAGAGCAGGTATGCTCAAGCCAAAAATAAAATAAAATATGTTCGAGTCTTTGCCACGCATGCTTAGGGGGACTAATGACCTCAGCAGTTGAATCCCATAGTGCTCAGAGCCATTTGAACCATTTGAACGCATGCTTAGGTAGGAACAACATCAGGCTGATCGGCCCAGTGGACTTACATTGCTGCCACGAAAAAATACAATTTGCTCCACCCGTCGGGCACGGATAGTAACATGTGCCCATTTGAAACATTATAACAGAAATAATTGAAAAGAAAAACGACAGTTAATTATAAAAACAAAATACAAAGTAAGAGAGCTTAATGTATTTTTGAAAATACGGAATAGTTAAGCAGACGAACTATAATTAAAAGCCATCTATTAGGCTTTATAGAAATTACTATTACATAAAGGATGGAATAATATAGAAAAATATGTACAGATCCCCCCCCCCATGAACCATGGACCTTGCCGTTGGTGGGGAGGCTTGCGTGCCTCAGCGATACAGATGGCCGTACCGTAGGTGCAACCACAACGGAGGGGTATCTGTTGAGAAGCCAGACAAACGTGTGGTTCCTGAAGAGGAGCAGCAGCCTTTTCAGTAGTTGCAGGGGCAACAGTCTGGATGATTGACTGATCTGGCCTTGTAACATTAACCAAAACGGCCTTGCTGTGCTGGTACTGCGAACGGCTGAAAGCAAGGGGAAACTACAGCCGTAATTTTTCCCGAGGACATGCAGCTCTACTGAATGATTAAATGATGATGGCGTCCTCTTGGGTAAAATATTCCGGAGGTAAAATAGTCCCCCATTCGGATCTCCGGGCGGGGACTACTCAAGAGGACGTCGTTATCAGGAGAAAGAAAACTGGCGTTCTACGGATCGGAGCGTGGAATGTCAGATCACTTAATCGGGCAGGTAGGTTAGAAAATTTAAAAAGGGAGATGGATAGGTTAAAGTTAGATATAGTGGGAATTAGTGAAGTTCGGTGGCAGGAGGAACAAGACTTTTGGTCAGGTGATTACAGGGTTATAAATACAAAATCAAATAGGGGTAATGCAGGAGTAGGTTTAATAATGAATAAAAAAATAGGAGTGCGGGTTAGCTACTACAAACAGCATAGTGAACGCATTATTGTGGCCAAGATAGACACAAAGCCCATGCCTACTACAGTAGTACAAGTTTATATGCCAACTAGCTCTGCAGATGATGAAGAAATAGATGAAATGTATGACGAGATAAAAGAAATTATTCAGGTAGTGAAGGGAGACGAAAATTTAATAGTCATGGGTGACTGGAATTCGTCAGTAGGAAAAGGGAGAGAAGGAAACATAGTAGGTGAATATGGATTGGGGGGAAGGAATGAAAGAGGAAGCCGCCTGGTAGAATTTTGCACAGAGCATAATTTAATCATAGCTAACACTTGGTTCAAGAATCATGAAAGGAGGCTGTATACATGGAAGAAGCCTGGAGATACTGACAGGTTTCAGATAGATTATATAATGGTAAGACAGAGATTTAGGAACCAGGTTTTAAATTGTAAGACATTTCCTGGGGCTGATGTAGATTCTGACCACAATCTATTGGTTATGAACTGCAGATTGAAACTGAAGAAACTGCAAAAATGTGGGAATTTAAGGAGATGGGACCTGGATAAACTGAAAGAACCAGAGGTTGTAGAGAGTTTCAGGGAGAGCATTAGGGAACAATTGACAGGAATGGGGGAAAGAAACACAGTAGAAGAAGAATGGGTAGCTTTGAGGGATGAAATAGTGAAGGCAGCAGAGGATCAAATAGGTAAAAAGACGCGGGCTAATAGAAATCCTTGGGTAACAGAAGAAATATTGAATTTAATTGATGAAAGGAGAAAATATAAAAATGCAGTAAATGAAGCAGGCAAAAAGGAATATAAACGTCTCAAAAATGAAATTGACAGGAAGTGCAAAATGGCTAAGCAGGGATGGCTAGAGGGCAAATGTAAGGATGTAGAGGCTTGTCTCACTAGGGGTAAGATAGATACTGCCTACAGGAAAATTAAAGAGACCTTTGGAGAGAAGAGAACCACTTGTATGAATATCAAGAGCTCAGATGGCAACCCAGTTCTAAGCAAAGAAGGGAAAGCGGAAGGTGGAAGGAGTATATAGAGGGTTTATACAAGGGCGATGTACTTGAGGACAATATTATGGAAATGGAAGAGGATGTAGATGAAGATGAAATGGGAGATAAGATACTGCGTGAAGAGTTTGACAGAGCACTGAAAGACCTGAGTCGAAACAAGGCCCCCGGAGTAGACAACATTCCATTTGAACTACTGATGGCCTCAGGAGAGCCAGTCATGACAAAACTCTACCATCTGGTGAGCACGATGTATGAGACAGGCGAAATACCCTCAGACTTTAAGAAGAATATAATAATTCCAATCCCAAAGAAAGCAGGTGTTGACAGATGTTAAAGTTACCGAACTATCAGTTTAATAAGTCACAGCTGCAAAATACTAACGCGAATTCTTTACAGACGAATGGAAAAACTAGTAGAAGCCGACCTCGGGGAAGATCAGTTTGGATTCCGTAGAAATGTTGGAACACGTGAGGCAATACTGACCTTACGACTTATCTTAGAAGAAAGATTAAGAAAAGGCAAACCTACGTTTCTAGCATTTGTAGACTTAGAGAAAGCTTTTGATAATGTTGACTGGAATACTCTCTTTCAAATTCTGAAGGTGGCAGGGGTAAAATACAGGGAGCGAAAGGCTATTTACAATTTGTACAGAAACCAGATGGCAGTTATAAGAGTCGAGGGGCATGAAAGGGAAGCAGTGGTTGGGAAAGGAGTGAGACAGGGTTGTAGCCTCTCCCCGATGTTATTCAATCTGTATATTGAGCAAGCAGTAAAGGAAACAAAAGAAAAATTCGGAGTAGGTATTAAAATTCATGGAGAAGAAGTAAAAACTTTGAGGTTCGCCGATGACATTGTAATTCTGTCAGAGACAGCAAAGGACTTGGAAGAGCAGTTGAACGGAATGGACAGTGTCTTGAAAGGAGGATATAAGATGAACATCAACAAAAGCAAAACGAGGATAATGGAATGTAGTCAAATTAAGTCGGGTGATGCTGAGGGAATTAGATTAGGAAATGAGACACTTAAGGTAGTAAAGGAGTTTTGCTATTTAGGGAGTAAAATAACCGATGATGGTCGAAGTAGAGAGGATATAAAATGTAGACTGGCAATGGCAAGGAAAGCGTTTCTCAAGAAGAGAAATTTGTTAACATCGAATATAGATTTAGGTGTCAGGAAGTCGTTTCTGAAAGTATTTGTATGGAGTGTAGCCATGTATGGAAGTGAGACATGGACGATAACTAGTTTGGACAAGAAGAGAATAGAAGCTTTCGAAATGTGGTGCTACAGAAGAATGCTGAAGATAAGGTGGGTAGATCACGTAACTAATGAGGAGGTATTGAATAGGATTGGGGAGAAGAGAAGTTTGTGGCTCAACTTGACTAGAAGAAGGGATCGGTTGGTAGGACATGTTCTGAGGCATCGAGGGATCACAAATTTAGCATTAGAGGGCAGCGTGGAGGGTAAAAATCGTAGAGGGAGACCAAGAGATCAATACACTAAGCAGATTCAGAAGGATGTAGGTTGCAGTAGGTACTGGGAGATGAAGAAGCTTGCACAGGATAGAGTAGCATGGAGAGCTGCATCAAACCAGTCTCAGGACTGAAGACCACAACAACAACAACATGTACAGATAGCTGTATAATCCAAAAATATATCTAAATGAAGGTCACTACAGCGGTAGACATCTATGAGATTCGAAGAAAATGATGTTTCGCAACTAAAGGCAGGACAATATAATAAAAACTAGATCAATCAAAATTCCGGGAGTTTTCGTGGCAGCAATGTACTCCACTGCGCCGATAAGTCTGATGTTCCTAGGTAGGCATACGTTCCAAAGGCTGGAATGCGTTTTATGTTATTTTTGGCTTCAGCTGCTCTAAACTTTGATCATTGCTTTCTCACAATGTATTTTTACATAAGTAGCCTTTGTACATATTGACAATCATCATCCTAGTTAAAGCTTTTTGTCATACTTAATTTTCTATGTAATATGCTATGGGAGTTCTCAAATTTTCATTCTGATGATGACACCCTTGGAAGTGCCGAAACCTAGGTCAATGTACGAAACAGTTATTTCCAATCGGTTGGCTGTGTAATTCCTATGTTTGAAAATTATAAACGGTTGCTGAGAAATAGCCACATTTAAAACTAATTTTAGTGAAGACACTAAATGTACTCTATAATTTCTCTTTTTCGCAGTACTTGGAACATCAGTTATTAATATTTCTTTTAGCACTTCGTGTTGGATGAAGATTCCCTCTCATACCTTAAATTACAGGAAGATTATTGTACATAATTGTAGCCATCTTATTATATCATATTACGAATCTACTAACCTAGAAATCCCCTATCCATTAAGGGACTGTTCATGTTATGTGTCTTTGCATCACACAACATGAAATAGGAAACCTTAAGTGTGACCTCACTCCGAAGCCCACAATAACACTGTGAGTTGTCAATTAACTCGCTGCATAGCTTTGCTCAACCAATACTGCTAAACCACCAAGAACAGGGCAAGTTTCACGTTTGTGTGAATATCTGTTCGTATCACTCCTGATTATATATATATCACACTCCTGGCCAGCCTGTTAGCTGCACCCCATGCTATCAGTACCTGAAGCTCCTCCTTCAACTCTTAGTTAATGTCTCCTCCGATTGCGAAAACATTCTGTTGGCATCCACCTACATAGGAAGAAATGATCATCACGATAAAATAAGAGAAATCAGGACTCGCACAGAAAAATTTAAGTGCTCATTTACCCGCGCGCTGTTCGAGAGTGGAACGGTAGAGAGACAGCTTGAAGGTGGTTCATTGAACCCTCTGCCAGGCACGTAATTGTGAATAGCAGAGTAATCACATAGATGTTGGTGTATATCCTCCATGAACTGATGAATACTTATAACCTGGAACTCTGAACCCAACTGTTGCTGTAGCTGTTGGCTTAAACCCCTCCCCTACGTAGTAGCAAGAATTTTCTTTCCTGTCTCATTTTTTGTCGAAACTAACTCAAACCTTCTTCCGAGCAGTCTGATGCAAGCTGCTTCCATATATTTCTGGATGAAGCTCATCATCTTCTACAGCTGCTAACAGACCACACATATTATTCGACTGGACATTGATCGAGTCCTGAGAATTAACCCCTCTAAGCCCACTATCTGTTTCCTTTTCCAACATCCCAGTTTCTGTTTCCTCCCTTAATGGCCCTAATTTAGGTATGGTGGCTGCACATTCTGCCTGAAAGACACAAGTTCCCACCTCTTTTTGAGCCATTTTCCCGTCTCTGCTGCAAAAACATGTCCTATGAAGAACATAATTACATACTCCTTTTTGTACTCCATTGCATTCACTCATATTAAATCAGAATTATAGTCCTCAGGTAACATACCGTAACTATCTAATGTACATGATACTATAGATATTCGGAGACTCTGGCATTAAAGAAAATTCAAAATTTAAAATCGGTTAGAAGAACAGAAGCTACGCTAGAGAAATGGCTCCTCTCAAGTGTGTATCAGTTAGCAGTTGACCTTATTTTCCTTTATGGACAACTATCAGACAATGGCTCAAGAACAAATTTTGAGCCATTAAAACTTGAAAGTTCTCTTACATTCACAACTTTCGCTCTGGCTTATTTTGCTTCTTACTTATTTGCAGACACCCAGCGAAGATGTATTTTCTATCAAGCTATCTGTCTTTTATAAGAGTACCTATCTTCAACACGTTCCATGTTATAGTAGGCAGGGAGCTCTGTGTGTCCGAAAACTGTGAGCCAATGAGACATGAGCGTGGCATATGGCCGAATGGAGGACGTTGTGGTTGAATTAAACTGGCATAGCCAGTCTTGACATCGACAGAGGCATTACACCTTATGTCAGGCAGGTATGATAAGATGTTATATGGTTGCGTAAGGTTTGAGTACGATTGATATCAGAGTCTGCTGTTCACTCGCAAATACTGTGCGATTAATGTGTGCTTATCTTGCGGTTCGTATTACATGAGTTGACTTTCAAGGCATAAAGAAATTTAGAGTGTGCTTTACATGTTAAGATGGTACGTTTGTGCTTTTGTGAAACGTATGAGTCTCTAGGCACAATACAGAATTGTGGTTCCATTAATCCATTCAAATATTAGGGCACTTAAAGTAATTGCATACCCTAGATGACCATCCTCGACGACCATGGTGGAGACATTGGAAGAGGTCCCTTTCTGACAAGATTTTAGAGAGACTTTGCAGTGTTACTCCTTTCGTCGTGATGTGAGGAGCCACTGGGAATGACATCAGGTCACGGCTGGTAGTGACTGACAGAACTCTGACAGTATAACGGTACACCACTGATACATTACGTCCTCATGTTCTACCTCTCAAGTGACAGTTCCATGATGAAATTTTTCAACAGAACAATGTTCGTCCATACGTGACACGTTACTCTATGAACTGTCTGCATGAATCTGAAGTACTCCCATGGTCAGCAAGATACCTAGATCTATTCCTGACAGAACATAGAGGGACCACCACGTATGTCAACTCCATCCCAGTGAGAGTATTGAGCATATCAAGGACCATATTGCCTCAGAAAAAGATGCCACAACTTTATAGCACTGTTGGCCAATGTATCTGTGTATAAATCTAGGACTGTGGACGGGGTGAAACGTCATACTGGTAAGTGGAAATTCACTGCCAATTTTCCAAGTACTTTATAAATGTGATTCGATATTTTAATCACTGAAATAATATCACTTATCCTCTCTACTTGCGAAATTTCGTTTCATTTCCTCCTGTTATTCTTCATACTTCACTTTTTTTGACAGACAGACTACTCATCATACTGTACAACCTATGGTAGCACAAATGTGTGATATGTTCAATAAAGATGGCAGAAATCTTGCCAGTTTCATACTTAGTAGGTTGTCCACCACAAAGAGACTGGCTAGCTAACATTTGCTATTCACCCCAGCTTTCAATGCAAAAAAAAAAAATTTTGCTGTGATGGCTCCATGCCCCAAAAAACCTTCTCCCATATGCTGTATACACTTTAGTTTTCGTAATTAGACATTAGGCCTGTCGTGAGTGGACTAAAGCTGCCTAGGAGGCAGCAAAAGGAGCGATCTGTTTATGGGATATGTGATCAGCACGTTGGCAATCCCTCCATTCGTTACTGTCACTAGACAAATACTGGTGATTCTGCTATTTCTTTATTCAAGCAGCTACTCATTTCATCTTACTAGACTGAGTGTACCCAGCTCGAGACCTCCACACCTCAGAAGAACCCAAGGAGGTACAAGGAAGTGAATGAACTAATGGGCAAGTTATCAGATAATAGGCATGAAGAAAGCATAGGGTAACGATGGTTGAGTAATGAGTGTCATAAACAAATTCACATTGGTGAAATAATTATTGCAAATGAACTTAATGGTGTAAATAAAAATCTCTCGGTGTACATGCCGTGTCAATTCAGGATAAAATTCCAAGCTTTCGACCACTACCTCCATGGTCGTCGTCAGGGCTAAAACTGACGGTCGTGAACTAGCGAGGCTCCCACTTTTATATGCAAAGGACGGCTTCTGATTGGCTGGAATACGTCATAGCAACAGCGATATGGCGCGTAGTGAAGTGGTGCCCTCTACTTCCATAGATCTATACATGTATATAGCCTTATGCAATTTTTGTGTCTATTGTTCAGTATTCGCTTAGAAGTTTCTTTACAGATGGTGAATACCACGGAGGATCCTACCCATTACGATCTGTTGTACTAGGTACATTCCTATCCAGCGCTTGGTCAATTATTATCTTAAACTTGAGCCACAGTCCCTCTAAATTCTCCTGCCCAGCGGTAAAGTTCCTCCTTTTGATATGACACAACTGTCTATTTGCCTAGTTAACTGAACTTTGAAATCTTTCCACTTTTTTCAGTTGCACATTTCATTTTGATAATCTTTGTAGCTGTAATAGCCAACTCATGCTGACTGTTACCGATTTCAATGAGTACATCCTCAAAGAGGTCAGATTTTTTTTAATCTCTAATAGATTTCTGTCACGAGTAGGCTTCCGAACTACCTGTTCCAGATAATTTTCAGAGAAGCTTTTTGTACTCCTTTATAGAATGTCTACTGACGTCCATCACCAATAAAATCGTAATTATATCGGTAATTCATGGCAGTATGAGGTCGAATTGAGGACTGTCCTGCAGTTTTCGGCTGTTTCTAGGGGAGAGCCCTGTGGTCGAGAGAAGGATGCAGTTATTAGTTTATGTCCACTATTGCTAAATGATCTCACATACCGCTTCAGTTTCTACTATGTGCATCTCAGCTTCTTGTTTACTCCTATGAATACACTTCAATATTTCCCATTAACCTGTCGTTTTGACACATGCATAACCCTAAAACTCATACTACTGTCAATTTTTTTCCAGCTTCGTGTGCCAAGTATTATGTGAACTTTTTAGGGTCTCTCCAACTCTGGCACTGTATTGTGAATCCTTTGGTAGCTGATCAAGAGAATTTTACTGATCTTATACCTGGGCGACATTTATTCTGTTCTTACGATAGCACTTTAGAATATCCTACAGCTATTGTTATCTGAATTTTACTGAGAGTTACCGAATCACCAAAAAATCCCTATGTTCCGTCCAAAGTAGCAGAATGACCCGTTTTGGGAACCCTTCAGTTGGCAACCTTTGGGCGCAAGTCTAGTAAGACAAATCCTAACGTGTCACACAACTCTCGAAGTCTGTGGTTCAAGTCTTTCACTCGATTTAGATCCAGGGAACAGTTCTCAGTTCAGGGGATAATTCTGAATATTGTGAGTTTATTGAAATTCCAGAAGGGAACTGGTTTCCTCAACCTCTGCCACTCTCTGGAATGATCCACGTATGACTTTGAAGACAAGGCATCGTTCGTTCTAACATGCACCACAATCTGCATATGTTTGCACGCTTTTACCAAAGTGGTACTCAGAGCAGTCTTTCCAACATGTAGAATGAGGCCACTGACGCCTCACAACTAGGGTTGGGATAACTTTAACGAAAACACATGGAAGGTGGATCCACATATTTCGGCATTTGTTGTTTCACAGAATACCCTGTTGCTTAACAACAATACTATGACTAAAATTTAAAAAACGTTGTTAAAAGAATCACAATGCCAACTACCTTGAAAAAAATTGAGCAGGCTCAATTCATTAAAACAAATTTCAACAATTGATACCATTCAGAGTAGGATTATTTGAGGAAGAGGGCTTCTGAGCGAGCCTGAGGGAGCCATTAATAAATGGGTTTGAAACGAATATGAAATTCAGCAATTCACTAGGTACGTGTTGATGTATTATATATATATATATATGTATATATATATATATATATATATATATAAATTTTACACGCAAATGTTTTTGAAAATAAAATCAAAGTTCACTACTAATTCAATACTTATAAATTTCCTATATTTCTGTCATTTAACTGACTACTGAAAAGGGCAGGAAAAAGTGCCCATGAAAATCGTGCTGAATGGCGTTTTAGTTAAACCATTAGTCTCTCTCATAAAAGGAAAATAAAATAAAACACGACGATTTTAGAGGTATGTTTGTTTCCACTAAAAATATTTTGGCAGAGGATCTTTTGTATTTGCCTTGCAGTTATAAGATATATGAGAGGATTATATTCATAGTTTTTTTTTTAATTAACTGCGTATTTTCTCTTCGAAGACCAAGTGATGGAGCATCTTTCCGTGCTCCAAGGGGACCAGGAGTGTGAGGTGGATAGCGAAAGCCATCTGTATTAAAAAGTAATGAAGGTGAAATACGACCACATGAAGACTGCAGTTCAATCTTTATTTTCCTTACCAGTAAGTAAGTCGAAGCATGATTATGTGGAGCTTCAGAAGACAAAACACTCTAAAATTTACATACTTGTAAGCATATCATGTAGTCGATAGTGATACCACGCATGTGGCTTTACAAAAATGAGAAATCATTTATCGTTCCTTTCCCCAGTTCTGTCGTTTTAATCTTCTGCATCATATATCAAAACATTCACTCTACCAAACCGTGAAGCATAACCAACAGTGAAAATTATATAAGGATTCAAAAAGGAATCGATCAAATCCCAAAAAATTACAACTAATGGAAATGAACAGTTTGTTTCTAATAAAATGAGAGTATCTTCAAACAAGTTTGATTTGAGTGAGAAGCTCCGACAAATTTTTCACAGTTGCATGCTAATGAAGAGGTCATCAACGCTCTGCACCTAGTTATTAAACTAAAAGATCTAAATTATCCAGCTGAGATAGGCGTCGCGCTCGTGAAACACTATAACATGCTATAGAACTTAAAAAAGTGAGAAACAGAAACTGTATATACTTCAGGTTGTGTCAGGGTATTCCTGAAAGGTTCCAGGGAAAACCCTAAATTTTCTCGGCATTTTTGCCCTAAACGAATAGTAAACAGTAAGTTTATTGTTTGCATTTTTAAAGTTAATGCATGAATATGGTATTAACAGTTAAGACGAAAGTAAAAAGAAAAGGTATTTCGTCAATAAGCTACTTATGAACAATAATTCTGAAGTAAAAAGTAAGTAGCATTTTATCTCATTTTACATTTTTTTAAATGGAAAGGCACCCATTCCCCCATGCCTACTAACCCAAGAGCACGCACAACTCATTTCTTTGTCCCAAACTGTTTTATATTTCGGGCAACCGCAGCTGTTGAAAGGCGCGATGTTAGGAAGAACTCCGCTTACAGCTGGCAGAATTGATGTTCCGCCAGCCACCTAGTCTCTCTTTGTCGCTCGTGCGGGCCGCTTTTTGCTTGTCCTGCACGGTGAGCTGTCCTGCTGTCACAATGGTAAGACACTGCCACCTGATTCTTTGCACATAGTAATTTGCATGTGCCGTGACTAATCATGTTAGCAGTTTAATTCTTTATCGCCAATCCGGCCTCTTTTTCGTAAAAAAAAATTGGTCATCCGCTCACTATAAAATATTTTCTTTTTTTCTTTTTAGATGCAGGAAAATTTTAAAGAATGAGACACGTCTTCTTTACCTTACGCTCGCCATAATATGGATGAGATTCTCTGAATATTAAATTTTGACTGCGAGCAATGGGTATGTCTATGATCTTTCAACGTTGTGAGTATATTTTAGACATTCTGTTGTTAATTTTAATAACCACAAAACGTGATGACACTGTACCTCGCTTTTTATCATGTACGTACACTTGATGATGCGGATTAAAGCCACAAAAACGGTCGTCTTTTGATAAACAACAATTTTACCAGCTGTAAGCAAAGTTGTTCCTAACACCATTTCATTTCTTTGTGCAAAGAAACGAAACTAATGTGTACTACAAATAAAAATAAGAGACTCCCTAAGTGTCATGCGAAAATCGCCAAGTTTTATGTAAACCTCTTTATACTACAATTTAAAAGAATGAGTCAAAGTTATCTTCAAACTAGTCAAATAAAGAAGATGAAACTTAAAATATCTAAAAAAAAGAAATAATAATATTTGCTCCTTTGGATTCATCAAAAAAAAAAAAAATAACACTTCGCCTTGTGATTAGTATTTGGATCAGAACGACGAAGAGATGAGCAGATTTCTCTTTTCGTTGCTTGAAAAATTCGTGTGTATTACGTATAACTTAATTTTATGTAAGTTATATAACCATGAAAAAGCTGGATTGGGACGAGGAACGAATGACTACACATAAAAGAACGTAACGGAATGAACGAGACCGGCATAAGTGACTGGTGATCGACCCTTCCTTAGAAGTCGTTTCTCGATTTCCCCATTCACTTAACTGAACCGTTCCCTTGGAACCGTTCATTTGTGAACGACCCACTTGTAATGGTAACTGAGCCGTGGTGGCTTCAATCTTGGCGGCGTGGCACACCGCTGGTGCCACTACCGACTAGCGTTGGTGATATCGATTGCGAGCTAAGGTCTTTGGTCGAGGCTTGTGTTGTTGGCTGGGAAAGTCATTTGGTTGGAGGGCATGTGACTGGCAAGTTGTGGCTTTTGGGGGACTCTGGCTGCGTGATATGGGCCTCGAGAAGCCGTGGATGGTAAAATCGGTTGGGGTCAAGCATCCCCTACTCGCTTAAGGATTGGCAGCGACGAGTTGCGGAAGGAGCAGCGGACGTCGCGTGCAACCTGGTCGGCGAGTTCCCGGCCTACTCTGCAAGCATAAATTTTACAGCACCTCGAAGACCGCCTGTACAGGTTGGAGGCAACAACACCCCAGCTGGAATCCTGAAAGTCACGGCTCCTTCACACCTGAACGGAGTTAAGTCTTGTTTTGTTATATTTTGGGTACTTGATACTGCAAGGCCATACCTGCGTTAATGTGGAATTATACCTGATATATTAACGCGCCTATGAGTGATTGTGTTTTTATGATCATCAGTCATTGAAACTGATTGCAATTTGTTTTCCATGCCATATTCCGTGCAAGTGTACAATTATTCTGTTATAAATTCAATGGGCAGAATTAAATTTGTACCATAATCTGTGTTGGAGGCAAAGCATCATTTGTAGATGAGTATGCCTGCATCATTGTACCAGCAGGTGCTGATATTTCCACTTCTAAATAACAAGAAAATTTAACGATTGTCAAGCTTGTAACTCGTGTGGGTAGTCGCTTGAGCGATTAGCTGAGATTTTCTGCATCTTAAGCATTCTCGTCTGTAGCCTTATTTGTGCAGATTACTGTTCCCTTTTGATGTGTGTTGGTAGGGTAGCTTCGGCAGCGGATGATGTGTTGCTGTTTCCTGGACCTGGAGCAGAGAAGTGTTTACTTCTGCCGTGGCGACACTTCTCGCGTTTGGGTTGGCCAGCAAACTAGTGTCTCTACCAGGCGTGTCGTGGTGGTTCAAGTTAACTAAAGTTGATCGTTTGATGCATGCCACGGCTGTGTCGCAGGTGAATTGGAAACTAGTAGACTGCCCTATTTAGTGAATTTAATAAGCTCTTGAGGTTTAAAGCGTGTTTTGCAAGACTGGAGCTCCTCCTTGCTATACCTGCTCTTTAATTACTCATGTAACCTTTGCACCCTTCTTACTACTTCTGAGCACGTTATGTTTTAAGACTTATCAATATAAATTGTTGAGCCATTTCAAAGTCATTAGCTACCTCCTCTAATTGTGAAACTTGCCTGCTTGTTCCTCGTTGGTTATGGTAGCTGACTGCTGTAGTTCTCAGCTTACCTTGAATTTTGAGAATTTGTATGTTTACTAAAGGGCATTGCCAACGTTTCTGCTCTTGTGTTCTAGTTGTGAATCACATTTAAACAGCATGTTTCCCAACTTATCTTGTGTTTTGGGCAATTGTATTTTTTTGTTAAAGGTCATTGTCAACGTTTCTGATAGTGTGTACCAGTTGGAAGTCACATTTAAATTGCATGTCCTTCCAGCTTATCTTGTATTTTCGCCAATTGTATATTTATTTAAGGGTCATTATCAATGTTTTGTTGGTATGTACAGGTTTGGAGTCACATTTAAATTCTGTACCTTCCCAATCTGATCTGTTTTGGGGGACTGGGTATTTTATTGCTTAAGGGATTGTTATTAAGGTTTATACATTGTTAAGGGATTTCAAATAGCCCGAGTCAGTGATGTGACTCGTGATCCTTTCTGTATTTTGGATGGGCGTTATGAACTTGTGTAACATATAACCAAAGCTTGGAAATTGTTAGTACTTTTAGTGGCTGCCATTGTAATTTATTATGACGATAAAATATGTTGTTGAACCTGCTTGCAGCCACGTCTAGTTAGTGTGACTTCTTTCTTGTTTTGGGAACTGATGTTTCATGCATGATTCCATGCATGAACTTCGGGGATCATTTCAACTAATGGCTGATCAAAAATGGGTTATCTTTTTCGATTGTAAAGATCTTCAGAGCAACAATTTGTGCTATGTTGTCAAAGTTTTAAAAAGAAGTATTGTTCCCTTTCAGTTTCGAACTTGAGATGGTCTCCAGGCACACTTATACAGTTGCCTCCGTTGCTGATAGAAATCTTATAATTTTAGTTTCTATTTCTCAGCTCCGGTGTCGGTACGGTACTTTCATGCGCAATTAATTCATACTCTCTTACACTAAAATAAGAAAATTACTGAAGCTGGTTTCTCAGATGAGAATTTCCTTTCAGTTATTTCACGATTATTTCCACGCAAGACACTGTACTTGCTACAGTTACGAACTTCCCTCATAAGTGAATGACGGTGGAGGTGGGTCGCGCTGTGTCGTAAATAGCTTCCGGAATCCGACAATCCGTACAGCTTACTCTGGTGTGTCTCCACTTGGCTTGCAGACATTGTATGGTCAAGTCAGCTGTCTAATGGGACGCTTTCTAAGGACGCATTCAGGTAAGGAGTTCGAAGTATACGTGTCTACATAAGGCAATCAGTGATTTTATTATGCAGAAGTAACAGCTGAAAGTATCTAGTACTTTTTTCTGGAAATTTATCTAAATTTCATGTAATATGCACAATTAGATAAAAATGAAAGGAGAAAGAGTAAAAATGAACGGTTCCCAAAAAGGATCCTCACAATTCACATGCAATGCACAACATGATCATTCCTACCCCTTGCTGTCAATTCCCCAAGGGTTCCTATTATTGGTCGTAAGGTCCACTTACCTAAGTTTAAGAGATTCCTACCATTTCGTACTTGCTTCCCCTGCCAAGAGAAACATCAGTTTTCCCAGCAGCTGAATTGTTTTCTGAAAGGTCCTAATGTTGGTAAGAAAGTATGGAGTGAAGACTCAGATGCGAAGAACAGAATTTTTGTCATCTTCAAACATCGTCTACCGGGTCTACGAAAATTTACTGTTCTACCTCCAAGTATTTCTAGCTGTATGCCAAATTCAAACGAACGCAAAATCCCCAAGATTGATGTTTTACAGAAGCTCGTAATTTAGAGCGGACTTCAATGCGAGATATTTATTATAGTTTCCACAACGAAACTTCGTCTCAAAACCTGTCACAAAATCCAAAGAGATTCTGCCCCTATGTAAAGTTTACTAGAGGTAAGACACAATCATTTCCTTCTCTATGCGACAGCAATGGAAATACTATCAATGATAATGCTGCTAAAGAGGAGTTACTAAACACAGCTTTCCGAAATTCCTTCACCAAAGAAGACGAAGTAAATACTCCAGAATTCGAATCAAGAACAACTGCTAGCATGAGTAACTTAGAAGTAAATATCCTCAGAGTAGTGAAGAAACTTAAATCACTTAATAAAAGCAAGTCTTCAGGCCCAGACTGTATACCAATCAGCTTCCTTTCAGAGTATGCAGATGCAATAGCTCGTGTTAAGTCATATACAGCCGCTCGCTAGACGAAAGACAGTACCCAAAGAATGGAAAGTTGCACAGACCACATCAATATTCAAGAAAGGCAGTACGAGTAATCCACTAAATTACAGGCCCATATCATTAACGTCGATATGTAGCAGGGTTTTGAAACATACATTGTGTTCGAACATCATGAGTTACCTCGAAGAGAGCGGTCTTTTGACGCACAGTCAACATGTAGTTCGAAAACGTCGTTCGTGTGGAACACAACTAGCTCTTTACTCACAGGAAGTGTTGAGTGCTATTGATAAGGGTTTGCAGACCGCTTCCGTGTTTATAGATTTCCACAAGGTTTTTGACATTCTACTCCGCATGCAGCTTATGGAACATAGTCTGAGTTATGCGACTGGATTCGTGATTTCCTGTCAGAGAGGTCACTGATCGTAGTAACTGACGGAAAGTCACCGATTAAAACACAAGCGACTTCTGGCCTTCTCCAAGGTGGTGTTGTTATAGGCCCTCTGCTGTTCCTTATCTATGTAAACGGTTTAGAAGACAATCAGAGCAGCAGTCTTAGGGTGGTTGCAGATGTTGTGGTCATTTACCGTGTAATAGAGTCATCAGAAGATCAAAACAAATTGCAAAACGATTTAGAAAAGATATCTGTATAGTGCGAAAATTGGTAATTGACCCTAAATAATGAATAGTATGACGTCATCCACACGAGTGCTAAAAGGAATACATTACACTTCGGTTACATCAATCTTGTTGTTGTTGTGGTCTTCAGTCCTGAGACTGGTTTGATGCAGCTCTCCATGCTACTCTATCCTGTGCAAGCTTCTTCATCTCCCAGTACCTACTGCAACCTACATCCTTCTGAATCTGCTTAGTGTATTCATCTATTGGTCTCCCTCTACGATTTTTACCCTCCACGCTGCCCTCAAATGCTAAATTTGTGATCCCTCGATACCTCAGAACATGTCCTACCAACCGATCCCTTCTTCTAGTCAAGTTGTGCCACAAACTTCTCTTCTCCCCAATCCTATTCAATACCTCCTCATTAGTTACGTGATCTACCCACCTTATCTTCAGCATTCTTCTGTAGCACCACATTTCGAAAGCTTCTATTCTCTTCTTGTCCAGACTAGTTATCGTCCATGTCTCACTTCCATACATGGCTACACTCCATACAAATACTTTCAGAAACGACTTCCTGACACCTAAATCTATATTCGATGTTAACAAATTTCTCTTCTTGAGAAACGCTTTCCTTGCCATTGCCAGTCTACATTTTATATCCTCTCTACTTCGACCATCATCGGTTATTTTACTCCCTAAATAGCAAAACTCCTTTACTACTTGAAGTGTCTCATTTCCTAATCTAATTCCCTCAGCATCACCCGACTTAATTCCACTACAGTCCATTATCCTCGTTTTGCTTTTGTTGATGTTCATCTTATATCCTCCTTTCAAGACACTGTCCATTCCGTTTAACTGCTCTTCCAAGTCCTTTGCTGTCTCTGACAGAATTACAATGTCATCGGCGAACCTCAAAGTTTTTACTTCTTCTCCATGAATTTTAATACCTACTCCGAATTTTTCTTTTGTTTCCTTTACTGCTTGCTCAATATACAGATTGAATAACATCGGGGAGAGGCTACAACCCTGTCTCACTCCTTTCCCAACCACTGCTTCCCTTTCCTGCCCCTCGACTCTTATAACTGCCATCTGGTTTCTGTACAAATTGTAAATAGCCTTTAGCTCCCTGTATTTTACCCCTGCCACCTTCAGAATTTGAAAGAGAGTATTCCAGTCAACATTGTCAAAAGCTTTCTCTAAGTCTACAAATGCTAGAAACGTAGGTTTGCCTTTTCTTAATCTTTCTTCCAAGATAAGTCGTAAGGTCAGTATTGCCTCACGTGTTCCAACATTTCTACGGAATCCACACTGATCTTCCCCGAGGTCGGCTTCTACCAGTTTTTCCATTCGTCTGTAAAGAATTCGCGTTAGTATTTTGCAGCTGTGACTTATTAAACTGATAGTTCGGTAATTTTCACATCTGTCAACACCTGCTTTCTTTGGGATTGGAATTATTATATTCTTCTTGAAGTCTGAGGGTATTTCGCCTGTCTCATACATCGTACTCACCAGATGGTAGAGTTTTTTCATGACTGGCTCTTCCGAGGCCATCAGTAGTTCAAATGGAATGTTGTCTACTCCGGGGGCCTTGTTTCGACTCAGGTCTTTCAGTGCTCTGTCAAACTCTTCACGCAGTATCTTATCTCCCATTTCATCTTCATCTACATCCTCTTCCATTTCCATAATATTGTCCTCAAGTACATCGCCCTTGTATAAACCCTCTATATACTCCTTCCACCTTCCGCTTTCCCTTCTTTGCTTAGAACTGGGTTGCCATCTGAGCTCTTGATATTCATACAAGTGGTTCTCTTCTCTCCAAAGGTCTCTTTAATTTTCCTGTAGGCAGTATCTATCTTACCCCTAGTGAGACAAGCCTCTACATCCTTACATTTGTCCACTAGCCATCCCTGCTTAGCCATTTTGCACTTTCCGTCGATTTCATTTTTGAGACGTTTGTATTCCTTTTTGCCTGCTTCATTTACTGCATTTTTATATTTTCTCCTTTCATCAATTAAATTCAATATTTCTTCTGTTACCCAAGGATTTCTACTAGCCCTCGTCTTTTTACCTACTTGATCGTCTGCTGCCTTCACCACTTCATCCCTCAGAGCTACCCATTCTTCTTCTACTGTATTTTTTCCCCCATTCCTGTCAATTGTTCCCTAATGCTCTCCCTGAAACACTCTACAACCTCTGGTTCTTTCAGTTTATCCAGGTCCCATCTCCTTAAATTACCACCTTTTTGCAGTTTCTTCAGTTTCAGTCTGCAGTTCATAACCAATAGATTGTGGTCAGAATCTACATCTGCCCCAGTAAATGTCTTACAATTTAAAACCTGGTTCCTAAATCTCTGTCTTACCATTATATAATCTATCTGAAACCTGTCAGTATCTCCAGGCTTCTTCCATGTATACAGCCTCCTTTCATGATTCTTGAACCAAGTGTTAGCTATGATTAAGTTATGCTCTGTGCAAAATTCTACAAGGCGGCTTCCTCTTTTATTCCTTCCCCCCAATCCATATTCACCTATTATGTTTCCTTCTCTCCCTTTTCCTACTGACGAATTCCAGTCACCCATCACTATTAAATTTTCGTCTCCCTTCACTACCTGAATAATTTCTTTTATCTCGTCATACATTTCATCTATTTCTTCATCATCTGCAGAGCTAGTTGGCATATAAACTTGTACTACTGTAGTAGGCATGGGCTTTGTGTCTATCTTGGCCACAATAATGCGTTCACTATGCTGTTTGTAGTAGCTAACCCGCACTCCTATTTTTTTATTCATTATTAAACCTACTCCTGCATTACCCCTATTTGATTTTGTATTTATAACCCTGTAATCACCTGACCAAAAGTCTTATTCCTCCTGCCACCGAACTTCACTAATTCCCACTATATCTAACTTTAACCTATCCATCTCCCTTTTTAAATTTTCTAACCTACCTGCCCGATTAAGTGATCTGACATTCCACGCTCCGATCCGTAGAACGCCAGTTTTCTTTCTCCTGATAACGACGTCCTCTTGAGTAGTCCCCGCCCGGAGATCCGAATGGGGGACTATTTTACCTCCGGAATATTTTACCCAAGAGGACGCCATCATCATTTAATCATACAGTAGAGCTGCATGTCCTCGGGAAAAATTACGGCTGTAGTTTCCCCTTGCTTTCAGCCGTTCGCAGTACCAGCACAGCAAGGCCATTTTGGTTAATGTTACAAGGCCAGATCAGTCAATCATCCAGACTGTTGCCCCTGCAACTACTGAAAAGGCTGCTGCCCCTCTTCAGGAACCACATGTTTGTCTGGCCTCTCAACAGATACCCCTCCGTTGTGGTTGCACCTACGGTACGGCCATCTGTATCGCTGACGCACGCAAGCCTCCCCACCAACGGCAAGGTCCATGGTTCATCAATCTTAACACCGTAAATTCAACTAAATGCCTAAGAATTCCAATTACTTAAACTGGAAGGTTCAAATGGCTCTGGGCACTATGGGACTCAACATCTTAGGTCATAAGTCCCCTAGAACTTAGAACTACTTAAACCTAACTAACCTAAGGACATCACACACACCCATGCCCGAGGCAGGATTCGAACCTGCGACCGTAGCAGTCCCGCGGTTCCGGACTGCAGCGCCAGAACCGCACGTCCACCGCGGCCGGCAAACTGGAAGGAACACATAGAAAATGTTCTGGGGAAGGCGAATCAAAGACTGCGATTTATTGGCAGAACACTTACAAGATGAATAGGCGTACTTGAGAGACTGCCTGTACTGCGCTTGTCCATCCTGTCTTGGAGTACTGCTGCGCGGTGTGGGTTCCTTACCAAATAGTATTAACGGAGCACATCGAGGAAGTTCAGAGAAGGGCAGCACATTTTGTACTATCGAGAGATAGGAGGGAGAATGTCACGGACTTAATAAAGGATTTGGGCAGGACATCATTAAAACACAGGTGTTTCTCGTTGCCGTGGGGTCTTCTCCCGAAATTTGTCACAAACTTTCTCCTCCAATGCGAAAATATTTTGTTGACGCCTAACTACGTTGGGAGAAACGATCATCATAATAAGAGCTCGCACAGAAAGACATATGTGTTCGTTTTTTCCGCGCGCTCTTCGAGAGCGGAATAATAGAGAATTATAGTTAAAGTGGTTCGATGAACCCTCTGCCAGGCACTTAAGTGTGATTTAGAGAGTATCCATGTCGATGTAGATGTGGATGTACATTGTTGTTGCTAATATAGAAATGTGTAAAAAAAGGCAAAGACATAAACTCAGGACCAAATTTGTGTTCGGTCGTATGGTAAACTGCAATTAAACAGTTCAGTAGTGAAGTCCCGTGACATTTCCAGTTTGATCTTCGCTACCAGAGCACTACGCTAAGCCCGCTCCATGGATATTGCTGCTCTTTGTTTGGAGGGGAAGGTTTTAGCGTCAGCAGCCATGAGCGACATAAGTCCTGACGTCTTGCGCATTGCTGCAAATGACAATGGAATGTATTTACAACGATATGTGGTATTGGTTTCAAGAACCTATGATCCAAGAAAACATGGCAGAACGTTAAGGGAATTTCATTAAAACTTGCCGGAGAAACTATGAATATTTTGGCAGACCACTGAGACCACGTATTGTTTAGTGTACTGAACGCGAGATAGACGTGCTTCCTCGCCGAATAACGTGCTCTCAACGATTGCGTAAACTGTGTGTTTAGAGTCCAGTAAGTGTAGTCTAAGGATGTGTTTTCTATAAAATGACTCCTTCTTGATTATGCTCACATATTTAATGACTTTATTTATATATGGGTGCGATGCAAATTTTAGGTCTTTACTTTCACATTCTTTTTTATAAATACTGGTACTGGAACAATAAGTAATGAAGACAAACGTGAGAAATAACTTAAAGAAAATGTGTTAGGTATATGGATGAAGTTATGCTAGAACGACGTAGGACCAAGAAAGGCGTTGTAGTAAATAGTTCAAGCGCTTCAAGTAACAGGTGATTTCCTGTTACATAGGAAGATATTGACAGTGTTTTCACAGTCATCAGTTTTGATTGCTGCAAATTTTGATTTTACGTATATAAAGGAAAGTGGCGAGTGAAAATTTGTACCAAGGCCGCGAATCGAACCTAGGTCCCCTGCTTATTAGGCAGGACGCAAAGCCACCTTGGCACAGCGGTTCACACAACTGCGTGGATTACCCTGGCACGGCTTACTCCTCGGTCCAGATTCTCATTGCGGTCCCAGTCTACTTTAGATTCCCTCTTACACACGAACAGAAGTACCGAGGCTCTCCATGTTCTGGAATATCATCTCAACATTGGACATAAATGGGGGATCCAGCCTGAAACCCAGGTTGAGATAGTCAAGCAAAATGAAATGACACAGTTTCAGAGACTTGACTGATCTCATAGAGATACATAGACTGAAGGGTAATCCGTGCAGCAAGGTGGTTTCGTGGCTAACGCACCTGCCTAATAAGCAGGAGACCTCGGTTCACACAACTTCTTAGTTGCCGCTACATTCTACACACACAAAATCATATCTGTATGAGACCACTTAAGTCTTCGAAACTACGTCATTTCATTTGCATTATTAATTAGAGAGCTAAATAAGGAGGGAATCTGAGTTCGTTGTATTTCTTAAGAACAGTAGCGACCAGAAACACGATCACTTACTTTATAGACTGTTAGACGTAATCAGTGAAGTGTTTTTATATGCTTCAGACAAATTGCAGGTTTTGTTTGAATTGTTGACAGTTTACAATGATTATTAATGCTAGGTTTTATGCATTTAGTCCGGGATGCTGTGCTTTGCTGTTTGTTAAATATAAACTGTTGCCTTATAAAATTTTATGAGTCTTGAGGCGGTAATATTATCGGTTGCAAGAGCACAAAATATAATAATTTCTTCATCCAGTGATAATTTTTCAAACATGTGGCGTTTGTGACCTTAATATAATAACACACAGAAGCCATATACATAGTGGATCACCTGAAACTTGCACCGGAAATATTGTGGAAATGGCAAGTTCTACTGATGTGCGGTTTTCACGGAATGGATTGTTAATCAGGAGCTTCTATTGTTAGCCAACTGAAAGAGCGTGATAATACTTAGAAAGTGTATTTTTTATGTAAACGTACAATTTCCTAAATATAACAGTGCTACTGACACTGACAAACTAAATGTAGGGTAAATTAGAATGTCGGTGGTGTTTGTTGCAGGATTCCAGTGCGAGTCGTTTAAGAGTTCTCGTAGTTTGAGAAGTTCCCACACCAACACTTGTACAATACCTGCGGTAGCACACACTAAAAAACAGCACAAGTACATACACTACTGGTGTGGATTCCGACCAGCAACGACACAACTGTGACAGGTTGTGTTCAAAATAACAACCGGCAGCGTCATTACACGCTTCCAGTCTGGTATGCAACGACTGCTGCACGCCTGCTGGCAATTCAGCGGAAACGACCGAGCAGGTTGCAGGAATATCCTCTGAGTCCAATCCTACTATTTGGAAACAACTCGTGAAGACATGCTGTTGTACTTCGTGCACTATGGGATGGGCAGCCGTCGTGTTGGTACCACAAGCTCCGCCTAGTCTGCAGAGGAACGTCTTTTGGCAATACACGGAACATGATCTGTTAGGAGGCTGCGATACTTATGCGCGTTCCGTGTTCCGTCCTTGAAAACGAGCCTATGAGGTGATGGTTCACTATCCGACACCACACGTTTGCACTCCACTGACGCTGTCGTTCGTTCTTGACAAAGCCGACGGGGGTTGTCAATAGACCAATAGTGAATGTTTCGGTGGTTTTTCTGACTTCGCCACAAAACAAAATACATGGTAGAACTAAAGTATCTTATCTTAAAGCCCATGTACAGAAGTTAACAAGATTCTCATAACCGCTTCATGCAGCACTTGATGGAAAGGTATGTGTTAGGGATGGAACTTATGTCGCTGGAGAATGCGTCGGCCACTTGCCTGACTCATGCCTTTTTCTCTTACGGCTTTGCGGGAGCCAATGTCCGGATCAACTGCAACAGCAGCGAGAACATTAATTTCCCCCTCGTCGTCATTTGTTTCCTTCAATTTGTCTAGATGCTTCATTACCATTTTCACGTAACTGGTTGAATTGCGGAGATGTTTGACGTCTGTTGAAATATCTTGCCTCATGCACCGTACAAAAACAAACTGCATTCTTCCTACTCTCTCGCCACACCACGAGCATGTCGGCTTTTTCAGCATTGGCAAATCCCATCGTCCACTGACAACCTGCTACTTAGTATGTCACACACTAATTCACAGTCAAGGTGCATTGCACTCAAGGATCACATAAGCATATTGTAAGCAAACATAAAAACATCGTGCCAAGCTACTACACAGGTTGAATGGCACAATCAAGTGCCGGTGTGGAAACCTTTCAAAATACGATATCTCGTAAACGGTCGCACTATAATCTTCTAACAAACACCACTGACATTCTAATTTACCTAACTTTTCTATTCGTGTCAATAGGCATTGTTCCATTTAAAGAAGTGTATGTTTGTACAAAGAATACAATTTTTAAGTATTATTACAGTCTGTTTATTGGCTAACAATACCAGCCTCTGTCTATCAAACCGGTCTGTGAGAACCGTACATCATTTCCGCAATATTTGTGGTGCAAGTATATATGATTCACCCTATATACAGATAAATAATTGTATATAGATGGGTCTAACGAGGATAGGACAGGTAGTCATCCGTTGCTTCTTTGAAGGAACCATCTAGGCATTTACCTGAATTGACTGAAAAAAATTAGAAGAAACCTAAAACAGTATGGCCCGACAGAGCACGAATCGCCATCCTTCCAAATCTGAGACACCGTCTTAGCAAGTGCACCTACTCATTTAGTTTAAAATAACTGTACTACACTCTGCTGTTTATAAATACTTGTAACAAGTCAGGTTCATAACATGAAGTCTTACACAGTACGTTTAGTGTCTCAGCTCTTTTCACTGCACTCACTACACTCATTTTCAGACGACTTCAGAAACAAAACTCTAGTACGTATCCGTGACTTCCCTGGTGCCTGTAAAGAACAGAGTCTGCAGTCTTTAATCGTGAGTTAAAAGTTGAGCCAAGGCAGATAGTGAGACATTCGTATTACGCATTGCAGATCTTGGGCGAATGGTTTTCCTGTAGAAAATCTGACGTTGTGAACATATATTTCAATGTGACATGCATGTTTTGGTTGCCACGTCTTCATTAACCCCCACTTCTTCAAGTAATTTTTAATTGTGTAGTAAGCATCGCTTAGGATGTACATTTTGTTGATGTATATTACGTAAATTGAAGGTAGAGGTGGGACTTGACGTGAAATCAGCGTCGGCGAGTCAAAATACGAGCCAGACTGTGACCCGCACTCGGGATGTCTCGCTTGCTAGGCAGTTGCGTTAACCACTGCACCACCCAGGCACAGTTTTTATTGTAAATGCGCGGTCTATCCCGGCGTGGTCCCCGGCTGACCATTTTTTTTTTTTCTTGGGTTCATCAGTTTTCTGACAGCTTTGATGCGGCCCGCCACGAAGTCCTCTCCTGTGTCAACCTCTTCACTCAGAGTAGTACTTGCAACCTACGTCCTCAATTATTTGCTGGATATATTCCAATATCTGTCTTCCTCTACAGTTTTTGCCCTCTGCAGCTCCCGCTAATACCATGGCAGTCATTCCCTCATGTATTTTCAGATGCCCTATCATCCTGTCCCTTCTCCTCCTCAGTGTTTACCACATAATCCTTTCCTCTCCGATTCTGCCCAGAACCTCCCCATTCCTTCTCTTATGTCCACCTAAGCCTGTAGCACCACACCTCAAATGCTCCATTCACTTCTGTTCCGGTTTTCCCTCAGTCCATGTTTCACTACCGTACAATACTGTGCTCCAGACGAACATCCTCATAAATTTCTTCCTCAAATTAAGGCCTATGTTTGATATTAGTAGAATAGCCAGGAATGCCTTTTTTTGCCAGTACTTGTCTGCTTTCGATGTCCTCCTTGCTCTGTCTGTCATTGGTTATTTTGCTGCCTAGGTGGAGG
Source organism: Schistocerca cancellata (assembly GCF_023864275.1). Classification (NCBI taxonomy): domain Eukaryota; kingdom Metazoa; phylum Arthropoda; class Insecta; order Orthoptera; family Acrididae; genus Schistocerca; species Schistocerca cancellata. Next base: position 197,513,388 of record NC_064628.1, read on the forward strand.
AATTCCTTAACTGCATCTACTTTGTGACCATCTATCCTGATGTTAAGCTTCTCTCTGTTCTCATTTCTGCTACTTCTCATTGCTTTTGTCTTTCTTCGATTTACTCTTAGTCCGTATTCTGTACTCATTGGCTTGTTCATTCCATTCAGAATATCATGTAATTCTTCTTCACTTTCACTCAAGATAGCAATGTCATCAGCGAATCTTATCATTGATATCCTTACACCTTGAATTTAATTCCTTTCCTAAACCTTTCTTTTATTTCCATCATTGCTTCTTCGATGTACAGATTGAACACTAGAGAAGAAAGGCTACATCCCTGTCCTACACTCGTTTTAATCCGAGCTCTTCGTCCTTGGTCGTCCACTTTTACTACTCTCTCTTAGCCCTTGGTCGTATTGTGTACCCTTCTCTCCCAATAGCTTTCCCCTATTTTCTCAGAATTTCAAACATATTGCACCATTTTTCATGTCAAACGCTTTTTCCAGATCAACAAATTCTATGAACGTGTCTTGATTTTTCTTTAGTCTCGCTTCCATTATCAAAATGGCTCTGAGCACTATCGGACTCAACTGCTGTGGTCATAAGTCCCCTAGAACTTAGAACTACTTAAACCTAACTAACCTAAGGACATCACACACATCCATGTCCGAGGCAGGATTCGAACCTGCGACCGTAGCGGTCGTGCGGTTCCAGACTGTAGCGCCTTTAACCGCTCGGCCACACCGGCCGGCGCGTCCATTATCAACCGCAACGTCAGAATTGCCTCTCGGGTGTCTTTGCCTTTCCTACAGCCAAACTGACATCTAACACACTCTCAGCTTTCTTTTTCATTCTTCTGGATATTATTCTTGTAAACATCTTGGATGAGTGAGGTGTTAAGCTGATTGTGCGGTAGTTCTCGCACTTGTCAGCTCTTGCAGCCTTCGGAATGGTGTGGATGATATTTTTCCGAAAGTCAGATGATATGTCGTGAGACTCATACATTCTACATACCAACGTGAAGAGTCGTTTCGTTCCCACTTTCCCCAATGATATTCGAAGTTCTGATGGGATGTTATCTACCCCTTCTGCCTCATTTGATCTTAAGTCCTCCAAACCTCTTTATTTCTGTAATAGGATGCCTTTGCATGAACAGTTTTGTTCTTCATACCGACTGGACTTTTGCAGTCTCTGATGATTTTATTTGATAAGCTGTTAAAAGTATTTACTTGTCTGAGTGGCATATCATTAACTCTAATGTCTGTTGCGATATGTTGGGGGGTTGCATACAGTAATCTCGGTCCTCTCTGTATTATTTTTCGTGTTGTGCGTCTCCTGTATTACCTTTTCATACTTCCTAACTTTTTTCGCAGTTTTTCGCCGTTTTCCTCAATAACAACTGTCGTCAGCAGCAAGTTTTTACTTCTATTCCACTAGTTTTCATTCATCCCATATGTTCTTTCAATACCTTTCTGAATATATAAGTTGAAGAACACTGGTGAGAAGTTAAATCCCTGACGTACTCCTTTCTGAATGTACACCTCTTGTATTTCACAATATGTGTTGATGCGTCCTTTTTTTTTCCTTTAATGCTGTTCACGTGCCTCTGATGTATAAACTAATTATAACCATTTCCAGACAAAACGAATGCCGGACCACATTATCGAAGACTTTTTCCAGGTCTATGAATGCAATAATTAATTATTTCTTTATGGCCAGCATTTTGTCTGTAGCCTGGCGTAACGTACGATAGCTTCTCTTGTGCCTCTGTTCCGGTTAGATCCAAGCTGATCTTCAGCTAACTTTGTTTCAGTTACTCAATTATACATTGAGGTAATAATGCCGCCGTGTGCGACAATCAGCGATCATAACGAAATTGTCAAAGCTGAATGAACGAAATGCATGTTCGTGGATGAATTCAGTAGTACGAAACAAACGTCTAATGTGAATTATTACATGAAATATAAGAAAGATCTGTGTTGCTCAATGAGCTACTGCAGAAGTACAACGTCTTTAACGTAAGAACCACTTTTTACTACCGTCCACTCGTGAGATATGGTACTGGTTAAGGCCTGGATTTCCAATAGAAGTGTAGTGTAATTAGACGGAATCGCTATGCGCCAGCGGCCTTACGATGTTGAGGAAATGTGTGTTGAATATTAGGGGTTGTAAAATCTAAGGGCAAGGTCGAGGGCTCGTTCCATTTCCTTATTCAGCTTAGAGACCATAAATATTGTAAAGAGAACATAGGCTCCTCATGGGTATTTCTTAAATTTCATGAAGTGCCTAATACACTCCTGGAAATTGAAATAAGAACACCGTGAATTCATTGTCCCAGGAAGGGGAAACTTTATTGACACATTCCTGGGGTCAGATACATCACATGATCACACTGACAGAACCACAGGCACATAGACACAGGCAACAGAGCATGCACAATGTCGGCACTAGTACAGTGTATATCCACCTTTCGCAGCAATGCAGGCTGCTATTCTCCCATGGAGACGATCGTAGAGATGCTGGATGTAGTCCTGTGGAACGGCTTGCCATGCCATTTCCACCTGGCGCCTCAGTTGGACCAGCGTTCGTGCTGGACGTGCAGACCGCGTGAGACGACGCTTCATCCAGTCCCAAACATGCTCAATTGGGGACAGATCCGGAGATCTTGCTGGCCAGGGTAGTTGACTTACACCTTCTAGAGCACGTTGGGTGGCACGGGATACATACGGACGTGCATTGTCCTGTTGGAACAGCAAGTTCCCTTGCCGATCTAGGAATGGTAGAACGATGGGTTCGATGACGGTTTGGATGTACCGTGCACTTTCAGTGTCCCCTCGACGATCACCAGTGGTGTACGGCCAGTGTAGGAGATCGCTCCCCACACCATGATGCCGGGTGTTGGCCCTGTGTGCCTCGGTCGTATGCAGTCCTGATTGTGGCGCTCACCTGCACGGCGCCAAACACGCATACGACCATCATTGGCACCAAGGCAGAAGCGACTCTCATCGCTGAAGACGACACGTCTCCATTCGTCCCTCCATTCACGCCTGTCGCGACACCACTGGAGGCGGGCTGCACGATGTTGGGGCGTGAGCGGAAGACGGCCTAACGGTGTGCGGGACCGTAGCCCAGCTTCATGGAGACGGTTGCGAATGGTCCTCGCCGATACCCCAGGAGCAACAGTGTCCCTAATTTGCAGGGAAGTGGCGGTGCGGTCCCCTACGGCACTGCATAGGATCCTACGGTCTTGGCGTGCATCCGTGCGTCGCTGCGATCCGGTCCCAGGTCGACGGGCACGTGCACCTTCCGCCGACCACTGGCGACAACATCGATGTACTGTGGAGACCTCACGCCCCACGTGTTGAGCAATTCGGCGGTACGTCCACCCGGCCTGCCGCATGCCCACTATACGCCCTCGCTCAAAGTCCGTCAACTGCACATACGGTTCACGTCCACGCTGTCGCGGCATGCTACCAGTGTCAAAGACTGCGATGGAGCTCCGTATGCCACGGCAAACTGGCTGACACTGACGGCGGCGGTGCACAAATGCTGCGCAGCTAGCGCCATTCGACGGCCAACACCGCGGTTCCTGGTGTGTCCGCTGTGCCGTGCGTGTGATCATTGCTTGTACAGCCCTCTCGCAGTGTCCGGAGCAAGTATGGTGGGTCTGACACACCAGTGTCAATGTGTTCTTTTTTCCATTTCCAGGAGTGTAGATACACTGCAATAATGAAAGGTTAGGAAATTAGTACTTTAAGTAACGATAAAGGGCCTTATCGTGTTTATTCATGATAAAATGTACCTTCTTATCTTTGGTAGCTGCTTTCAAACAAATAAACTCGTCAAAAAAAGAAAACGACTCACCTCCGAAGGAAGTATCCGAATGAGACGGACGTGGATTTACATACTAACGAATGATTACAACTTAATAAAAACTAGGTGGTTAACTTAAGAGTGATTAAGTCAGTAACGCTTTGGTGCACCTCTGCCCATTGTGCAAGCAATTATTCGGACTGAACTGACCGACAGAGTTGCTGGATGTCCTCCGAGCTCCCTGGAGCGCCCTGTTTATAATACTGCGCACTCAGTCAATTGGGGAGATACACCGCGACCACGCTGGCCTAGGCGGGGTCTGGTAAACATGAAAACAAGCAGTAGAATTTTTCGCCATGTGCGGACAGGCATTATCATGCTGAAATGTAGGCCTAGGATAGCTTGACATGAAGGGCAACAGAACGGGACGCAGGATATCGTTCATGTACCGCTGTGGTATGAGGTTACCGTGGATGAAAGGAAATGGCGCTCCAGACCATGACTTCTGGTCACCGGCCCATACGGAGGGTGACAGTCAGGTTGATGTCCCACCGCTGTTATTCCTCTTGAATAAATCATACAATTTTTCTGAAATTCCACTCATTCGTTTTTCTGAACATGTACACCGTGTCTACCGATTTCCGTCCCATTCGGATATTTCCTTCGTGGAGGGTCCTATACAGTGTGTAAACGATAGATGTTTAAAAAATGGCTCTGAGCACTATGGGACTCAACTGCTCTGGTCATAAGTCCCCTAGAACTTAGAACTACTTAAACCTAACTAACCTAAGGACAGCACACACCACCCAGCCATCACGAGGCAGAGAAAATCCCTGACCCCGCCGGGAATCGAACCCGGGAACCCGGGCGTGGGAAGCGAGAACGCTACCGCACGACCACGAGATGCGGGCGATAGATGTTTACAATGTATCACAGTGGTGTAGGGGTGCCAAGATACATGGACACATAATGTATGTGAAACGGGCGAATAAAATAAAACTGGCGTTCAAAGTCTACCTGACATACAGTGCGTATGAGCAGCGGGGGATTTTCAATACCCACTTGCATTCCTCAGGTATCGGCGTAGTAGGCTACTTTGTTAACATTATTAATTTAAAATTTCCCTTGGTGGTAATGAAAGAAATAAAAAAAGAACGTTATGCAAAAACTAATTACACTTAAAATTCGATCTAAACTGAGCCCTTAAAAGCGCAGTAGAGAAGAACGCCAGACAAGTAAAACGATTTAATTATTCTTGCGGGTGTTTTTGGTCCGTCGTTGAAACTACAAAAATGCGTGTTTTGTTTGGTGAAAAAACACGCAGTTTCGTAGTTGCAACGACAGAACAAAAACACCTTAAAGAATTGTAAAGCAACTACTGACAACATCGCCACATAAATGAGGATGTAATTGTTAATTACGTGCTGTTAATATTCACCACTGGCGCAGTGGTTAGCACACTGGACTCGCATTCGGGAGGACGACGGTTCAATCCCGTCTCCGGCCATCCTGATTTAGGTTTACCGTGATTTCCCTACATCGTTTCAGGCAAATGCCGGGATGGTTCCTTTAAAAGGGCACGGCCGATTTCCTACCCAATCCTTCCCTAACCCGAGCTTGCGCTCCGTCTCTAATGAGCTCGTTGTCGACGGGACGTTAAACACTAACCACCACCACCAATATTCACCACATTTTGAGGTAAGATTTAAAGAAACGTCAATTTTATATTTTGTAAGTGCTAGATCAAGGGGTTTATACTATTCAATGAATATTTTAGGCAGAAACTTCGCGTTGCGAGCTGCAGCTTGAGTAGCTTATTTAGAAACTACACTACGTTGTGAATAGTCATCATTTACGTCTTGTACACCGCATGAAACAGTACTCCACAGATAAACTTTCAGAGCGGGTAGTATTGAAATGCCGCCACCAGGTTTTTTTTGCGTTACTACAGAAATTAGCGGGTCGGCCACAGCAGTGAAGGCAGTCAAGGTACACTAACGTGCCGGTATGTCGACTGCAGCATCGGAGGCCTATTTGGCCAGGACTAGGCAGAATGGGCCAGGGTAGCGGTGGTAGCGGTAAAATGGGACTCTTGCAGGAAGAGACCAACAGTTCCCACCCGCCCAGGACGCTGATCCTTTGTACCGAGGCCAGCTAGAAGTAGGACGTCGGCACAGCAAATCGGCCAAAGTGTAGGTATGAATAAACCTTAATTCGAGCACAGAGATCGCCAACAGAGAAGTAAGGACCACGCCCATCGACCAGACACCAAGGGACGGCACGAAACCGCTACAAGTTCGGGCCTCCAGCGCCGCATCGTCTGTTAGTGCCAAGTCCTCCTCCTTGGACATGGTACTGGTCTGCCTGCTGCCAGACACCTGCATTGGAGGGCAGCAGCTCAAGACCCGCAATTCAGTCGGGGAAAAACTTGTAAGATATTGTGCATTGAGCCCATGCATATTGAGTTCTGCTGTAGACAATATTAAAGTAAATACCCGCAAATCGGTTCTTCCGAATAGAGGCGTTAATCTAACGCTCCCGCTATTTTTTGGGCCCTATACAAAGAAATTACCAGTTCACCCACAGAAATGGAAGGCTGTCAGAGGACATTTTCATGCCGGCTAGTCGGTTGCAGCATTAGCGACTGGACAGTGGAAGTCTGAGTAGGCCAAGCACCACAATAATGCAACCCGGCCATAAAATGCTACACTTGTAAGGCGAGGCAAGCCGCTGCCACACGTCCAGGGCACGGATTTGTAGCACCGAACACGGCCGGGAGCAGCGCGCGCACACATTACTTTGAGCACAGGGATGAACAGTCCAGTCGCGCCATCAGAGGCCGGATGGCTACGTCGGACGACCAGGCACCTTGAGACAGCACACAACCGCTACAAGTTCTGGCTTACACCGTCGCATCATCTCCCAATACAAGTTCTCCTCCGTGGACGTGGTACTAGACTGCCGGCGGGCTACCACGTGACCTACATCCAGTAGATGCCAGACTCAGTTCCTGGAGGGGAGCACCTCGAGACCTGGGTGGTTCAGCCACCCATCCATCATTCGTGCCGGCGCAGGTGCGTAGGTGTTACACAGCGTCACTCTCTGGGGCGAGTTCCACGGCATCCCCTGCAAGTTTCTTGGCAGTCTTGAGAACTACTGGCTCCATATGAGGCCGTCCGTGTCACAGTAAATAGGCCACACACCAAAACGTAGGCTATTGTGGTCAGCACTGCAGGGCAATTACGTCAATGTGTGGTAACTGTTGGCTCACGGCCACCAAACATCAGCTCTGCAGGTGGCTACAGATGGGTGTTTATAACATGTTTTAACTTTTTGGTGCCGGCCGGGGTGGCCGAGCGGTTCTAGGCGCTACAGTCTGGAACCGCGAGACCGCTTCGATCTCAGGTTCAAATCCTGCCACGGGTATGGATGTGTGTGATGTCCTTAAGTTAGTTAGGTTTAAGTAGTTTTAAATTCTAGGGGACTGATGACCTCATAAGTTAAGTCCCATAGTGCTCAGAGCCATTTGAACTATTTTTTTTTAACTTTTTGGTGTTCCTGCTGGGCTGTCAACGGCCTGTTCCTGTGACCTCCATTCACCGCCATGATCCAACCCAGCACAATAGGGATTCTACACTACAAGAATGCTGCCTGGTAAACATGTGCTTTAAAGTGCATACCTTAAGAACTGTGACCACCTGTTCATCTTCGTTACTGTCAAACACAAGTCATCTGAAACTTGCTGGCAAATTAAAACTGTGTGCCGGACCGAGACTCGAACTCGGGACCTTTATCTTTCGCGGGCAAGTGGTCTACCAACTGAGCTACCCAAGCACGACTCACGCCCCGTCCTCACAGCTTTACTTCTGCCAGTACCTCGTCTCCTACCCTCCAAACTTTACAGCAGCTCTCCTGCGAACCTTGCAAAACTAGCACGCCTGAAAGAAAGGATATGTCTCCGCAATATCCTTTCTTTTAGAAACAGGGTGCTGGAAACTGTACTCGTTACCGGTCGACCTAGAATCCTTTATTGGCATAAAAAATCGACAACGTGTGTTGAGTGTGTATCAGCAACGACTTTCCTCATTAAAACGTGTTAGACGAATACGTATGCTCTACACAAAGAGGGGAAGGAAAGAAAAAATAATGACAAGGGATTCTAAAGAAACAGATTAGGAAATGAGAACGAAAATCTCATTAATGCATTGAAATATTCTCTTAAACACCAGACAGATTGACTTAAGACATATTATTGTTTCGACCTGGATTAAACCAAGAAACAAGACACTTGAACTCATTAACAGAACAGTTGAGTCTGTAACTAATGAGGCTGCCCTTCAAGAAAACTAATGTGTATTACTTGTAAGTTTATAACGAGTCTTTATACGAATGTATACCATGCATCATGGTTCAGATACCTGTTTAAAACAATTAGTATTACACTGTACAATTGTGTTTTATTGTTTGTCCCAAAGCTCCTCATTTTTTGTTTTCTTGTTCATCTCACGCCACTTTACATTTTAGAATAGAAAATTACTTTTCTTTCCTACTATTACAGCCGAGGTGGCCGAGCGATTCAAGGCGCTTCAGTCTGGAACCGCGCGACCGCTACGGTCGCAGGTTCAGATCCTGCCTCGGGTATGGATGTGTGTGATGTCCTTAGATTAGTTAGGCTTAAGTAGTCCTAAGTCCTAGGTGACTGATAACCGCAGAAATTAAGTCCCATAGTGCTCAGAGCCATTTGAACCAACCTACTATTACACAATTTTTTCTTAACATGCTAGAAGTATTTATCTTCTCTATTTTACACTCTCGAAGTTGTTGGTGGGCGCTCTCCGGCATACGTATTACCTTCCTTTGATTTTGTGAGAGTAAACTGCTTTAATGACAGCTTTTTATGATTGCTCAGATCTACGAATGGAGTGGCCGTCAATTAACCTTATGCAGACGCTCATTTCCCTATGGGGAACATTTCGATGTCTGCTATTTGCCAGGCATTACTATTTCGGATCCTCGAACACATGCTATTGAGTCCCAAATCGATTTCTTGCTTTAGAAAATAGTTGTGACGTACTATCTCTAACGGAAGTGACGGTGTTTTGGATATTCACTGCATTTCTTAATACAGTTCTCCGCACGAAATACGGACTTGGAAACATTTTTTCTAAGAAGAAATGATAACTTTTGTGTTCCCAAAATTTATTTCTTACTTACCACTGATGATTTAACTTACAGTTAACTTCTCTGGTTCTTGACTCTTGCTACAGCCCTCGACGGAGATCTATAGCTCTACATTTCGTAATACCTCAGATCTAAGTCTAAGAGCGAGTTCAAGGTTGAACACATTGGAGTGTGCTTTCAGCCTCCAGCAGTAAGTTGGGAATCTCTCCAATTGTCCGAATTTTTTACAGATATTATTACGGTCTAAGTGTTCAGAGCATACATTTTCATTCCTGTGTATGAAATCGAGGAGAATATATCATGAGGAGACCTCTGAAAGTATATTACAGATTATTATGGGAGGCGAAGTAACTTTCATTTTTGATACACGATACTATTTATCAAAATAGTCACCAAGTCTCTGTAACCAATAGTCTGACTGTACTACCAATCGTTCGATTCCACCAATCGTTCGATGCAAATCCACTCCTCGATCACGGGACCATTCCACAACCGAGGGGTGAACGTCCTCATCGTCAGAAAATCTGCGAGTATTGCGAATCATTTCCTCGATTGCCTGGAAATTGTCGTTTGTAATCGGTAGATCCTTCCCGATAAGCATCAGCCACGTCTGTGAAGTTTTGGTGAAATTGTTGGCACCATTTCGCTACCGCTGGATGTGACACATATCTCCAGAATTTCACGATGAATCTGTGTGAAATTTAGACGTTTGCCAATAAGAAACCTACTGTCCTAGTACTTCAACTTTTTAGTATGTTTACAGTTGCCTTGTCATTCATTCCCACTCTGTGATGCTCCTGTTGTCCGTATCTCTGCAGAAAATTGTCTGCAGGGCATCCACAGTACGTACTCTGTTCTGACAAACCGTCACTCTCATTACGCAATGGTGATAGCGTGGGACGGCACGTGTAACTTACTTGCAGAAGTCCTATCGTAGTTACTGAAGTATAAATAACATGACAATGAGGTTGCTTGTATTTCATTATAAAAAACCATAAAGATCAGTGAACATTTCAAACCGATATTAGTTTTTAAAAAAAGCTCAATTAATGAGACAACAGTCCCTTCGCAATCTGAGCTTATGTAGCTGAAAAGATGATGCAAGTTGTGTCTCTGCGTTATCTGAAAATGATATCTGGAGACAATATCACAGGGCCAGTGTCAAGTGTGTTGGCAAGGTTTAAAATCACTTCAAATAATCTCTTTTATCATTGTAAATCACTGTCGTTATGATACAAAGTCCCTATCGGTGTTTACCCTTGCGATAGCTCACTAACTGCTATCAACAGGAAAACTAGAAATTATTGGTTGTGTAACTGATACGATGAGTCTCCTACACACTTTGACAAACTCTTTTATTCTGTACAGCTCCAGCACTGGAAGTCAATCATATTTTTGAGTTCTTGCTGTTATAAACTACCCTAGCCCCATAAAGCATCACTCCCTTGTCTGACATTGGATTGTAGTCCTTGGACATTAGCATAAATCATTATTGACATTTACTCTCATGGACTGGAATGGAGTCCTTTCATACACACTAATGAGTCAAAATTTATGACCAACGCCCAAAGTGAGGCTAAATGCCACATGGTGATGTATACACAGACTCAGTGACGGAAGTATGCAGTATAGCTATAAATACAGATATATTTCTTGGTGACTGAGAATAATATATTGAACATCATTACATCAATATTTATTTAATTTGTAAATCAATAATTATATATGTTATTAGTAGTATGTTTTTAGGTAGGTTAGTACCTCGAAGTGCACATGGTGAGAGCAAGTCGTTAATGTTTATTTTTTCCTGGGTAGTAGGTCAAGTGTTGAAGTGCGGATGCATGGTCTCAATACGGTTAGTGTATACTGACAGTGTAGTCCACTTAATGGTGCATTTACGACCGTGCAGAAGACATCAGGTAGTAAATAAGGTGAGTGTTTGCAAGAAGACTGATAGACATAGTACATCGACCAAAGTGCCTTTCACCATGGACAGACTACTGCGCCTTGGTGCTTGGAAACTATTATTTTGGAAACCGTGAATCAGTTTGCATGCTACTGCCATGACGATCTCGTGAAGTGGTTGAGGAACGGTGAAATCACGAGTAGGTGACATGATGCTGAATGTCCACACTCATCACAAAACGAGAGCTCGGAGGTATGCTCCCTTTCTGTAACGTGGAACAGGCGACTATCTGTGACAGTTCGGATGACAGAATAAAATCTTGATGCAGTCACAAGTGTTTCGGAGTATCCGGTTCAGTGTACATTGTTGAATGTGAAGTTCTACAGCAGACGAACATAATCTTTCTCCTTTTGAGTCAAATGCATCGTCATTTATTATTTTCATGGAGATGAGAACACCGGGACTGGACCGTGCATCAGTGTAAACGTGTCACTTTCTCGTATGAGTCATGTTTCTTGTTGTGCAAAGTCGATATTCGTGTCCAAGACCTGAACGAATGGCAGCTCGAAACATATAATGCGACATAATAAACTTGTTGTGCGTATAAACTGTCACGGAAAAAAGTGAACAAATTTTCTGAATATATGTTTACTGAAAATAAACGTCTTACCAGAAACTGTCTTATTAATACACATACCACCCACAGACATTCAGCACACAAAACATACAAACTACACGCGAACCTGATAATCAACTCGCCTGTAAGGATTGGATTGGATTGTTTGGGGGAAGAGACCAAACAGCGAGGTCATCAGTCTCATCGGATTAGGGAAGGACGGAGAAGGAAGTCGGCCGTGCCCTTTCAAAGCAACCATCCCGGCATTTGCCTGGAGCGATTTAGGGAAATCACGGAAAACCTAAATCAGGATGGCCGGACGCGGGATTGGACCGTCGTCCTCCCGCCTGTAAGGAACTAAGCAACAGAGTCAATTGTGACAAATGCAAACCTCAGGTATGCTCAATCATTAATTGACGTCTTCCACAGACTGACCGTATTGTGGAAAAATTTGGCTCTAAGAATTGGAAAACCCAAATCTATAGCTGAACGTATAGTTCCCACTGAACACCTAATCAATATATCGCAACACCTAAATCTTTACTTGACTAACACACAAGAACGCAGACCATCTGCTCCCTTAAATAATCAGTAATTGGTAAGAACGAAAGTAAATTTATTCAAAATGGCTCTGAGCACTATGGGACTTAACATCTGTGGTCATCAGTCCCCTAGAACTTAGAACTACTTAAACCTAACTAACCTAAGGACATCACACACATCCATGCCCGAGGCAGGATTCGAACCTGCGACCGTAGCAGTCACGCGGTTCCGGACTGAGCGCCTAGAACCGCTAGACCACCGCGGCCGCCGAAAGTAAATTTATTCCTCAGTCTCTACTTTTTATATGGTCAGGAACTCAACTGCACGAATTCGTTCGACAGCTGCAGTACTCAATGATATCACAGTAAAAGATATATTTGCTCGTCAATCCACCACTGACCACAACAAGGAACTTATTTAACCATTCTCAGACGTCCAGCGTTTTCCATACAACCGGGAAGCAAGGGCGCAAAAACAATATATCCAGAAAATGATCTGCCAAAGAACACCCCGACTACAGGCTCAATAGCATGCTACCAGCATTATCTAAAGTTTTAGAGTATACAGTTCATTATTACTAATTATTTACCTTCAAATAACCTTTTAGATGAAAACCAGTCAGGTTTCCAGAAAAATCGCAGCACAGTGACTGCTTTGGAGATCTGGAAGACATCCAGGCCAGTACGACAGTCGAACGTCCTCCATATAGGGATATGTCAAGACAGGGTGGCAACACTTAGTCCTGCGTTATCTTGTTGAAAGAAAATGTCACACCTATCTCATAGATACAACACAGCCTTAGGCGTTATCACACAACAAATGTACTGGCTCCTGCCCAAAGTACCAGCTATGTGATACAAAGAAGATTGTGGTGTGTACACAGTAGTAAGCCATACCATCACGACAGCTACTGGGCTTCTACGACGATGGCGTATCTAATCTCGTGACATTCGTTTCCTTTGGAGTTTCCGCATTTGGATACATCCACCATGATGCTGTTCCTTCACTCGTCTCAAGAGACAGTATGGTACAACGACAAGAGAAGCTGCATCGATGATTCAGTACCGAATGAAATTAAACTTAATAAGTAGTTCAGATAGACAGATATTAGAGATGTTACAGCATTGCAAGTTTCTCAAAAACGTACTGTGAAAGCTAATGTTAGTATATCACAACATTCTCATAAAATTACAGTGAAAAATAATGTTAGTACCTTGCATCAGAATATCAGGGGTTGAAAAAAACAAAAATCTTGTTTGTTTAGAAGATTCAGAAACTGAGGGTGGAATAGATGCATTATGCACATCTGAACAACACATAGTTACATATATGTTAAAGGTAAATTTAGCACATGTAACCACAGCTACTATGGAGAGAGGAAGAGTTGTATATACATTAAAATTTATCATAGTGTGACAAAATTTAGAAACAAAAATTTTGTGTACAGTAACGTACAGAAACATGTGCCTGTGAGCTTAGACTAAATAATGATACTTCTATAACTGTAGCTGTGTTTATATCCCCATTGGAAAATTTTCAGCTATTTCTGTAAAACTTGGACTCTTTGTTGTACTATCCATCAGACAGAAGGAAGCAAACTATTGCTTGTGAAGATATCAATGTAGATTTTCTCAAAGATTGATAGAAAGAATGACCTTGAAGTTTTACTCGGTTCTTTCAATTTGACATCAGTTATTGATTTTCCTGCTTGTGTAGTATAGGAAAGCAGCACACTAATAGACGATGTTTTTGTACACCAAGATAAATTTAATGAAATAAAAGCTTTTTCTGTTAAGGATGGTCTTCCTGATCAAAATGCACAGCTAGTTTCAGTATTAACATAGCTCCATACAGTAATGCAAAACAATTCTACAAAATAGTGCCTTCAGTTAACGATTTAACAATCGCATATTTTAGGGAAAGATTGCAGTAATTAGACTGGGATGAGGTGTACAGGGAACCTGATGCTAATTTAAAATTTAACATACTTCATGATACCCTTGTGAGTAAATTTGAAAACAATTCCCCTAAGAAAATGTGAAACATAATTGTAAGAAAACATGTAAAAAGCCGTGGCTTACTAAAGGGACAAACATATATTGTAAACAGTAACGGGAAATGTAGCTTAGAAGGAATAATGATCCAGAAACAATCAAGCATTATAAAAACCACAGCTCTAAATAGTGACATTGACGTCCTACAAGGAAGCTCTGATACTCTTCCTGCCTGCGAATAGATCCATCCCTACAAAACAACCATAGATAAGCCAAGGACACAGTCACCAAACCATTTTCGATATTCTGTGCCCGACTCTATGGACCTACTCTTCACGTCCTCACACATACTACCATACAAGGTCTGATCCCACAACAGCACTTCGGCCGACACTGCACTCTGCTCTGCCTGCGAAAGAGATTATTTTTCGCCCCCTAATACGACTTCATCAGAGCCCAAGTATTCGCCTGGCGCTAACTATGCATACCAACCTGCTGAGGTCTAGACCACCACATCCCAGACTTCCATACACTTCCGGCTGAAGGTAATCACCTCTGTCACTGGTGCGCGATGAAAATGACAACCGATCACAAAATAGTCCCACCATGTCAATACTGCCACAAGTAATGGACTATGGCATGCCTGCTATGTCGCCGAACCACTGCCCTCACTCGGAATGACATCTACACGAAAAGAACAAGTGATTGGTTTTGTACGCGCGCCAACAGTTATCAATTATTACAGGACTATTGGTAGTGGTGCCTGTTGTCGTTTTCCACTCCCTCCTCCCCCCCTCCCTCATCATGCTACTGGTCTTGTACTGTCGCTCCTGTGCACCAGCTGAAGAAAGATTTCACACCCCGCCACCGCAGTAGACCGAATCAGAGTGTGGACGCGATATTAGTGGTATCTCCCATAGCTTTACTTCTGGCAACCACAAACTGATGTCTCGTGGCAAACAAGTCACACGACCCCATTAGGCCTCTGCTTGCATTAAATACCTGATAACGGTGGCGGGATCGAGCTGTTAATTTCTCGTTACGGCACCCATAATTGCACCAACTCTCGACAGCAGCAACAACGTTGTTTCCTGGATCCAGACGTTGACTTGGAATTATATTGTATTGTGTGTTGTTCTGTAAGTCCAGTAATCGGTACGGAATCATGCTCAAGTAATTTGTAATCGTAACGTTCATTCTTTGCTGCCTTTTTGGCTACCTATATAGTGTCTGTCTAGGTTTTCACACATTATGTCGTTTGCAGCAGTCTCGTTCGTGTCAGGCTTTGTCACTTAATGTATCATAACAAATATCTCTTTGTAACTGTTTGCAAGCCATTAATAGCCATATCTGGATCACAGAGTACAACTTTCACATATTGTTCAGCGGCCTTTGCTAAGTGATGTGCTATAGAGAATTTTTTGTGTGCGATGGTGAGCTACTAATGAATGAAATCTGAGTCCTAGGCAATACTTTATGGAAAAATTTTGTCAAATTTAGCCGGTTTTTACTTGAGAACGACTAATGGGACGTGCTGTGAGGGCTCATTGTTAGTTTTTGTGCGTCAAGTTTTTCTTATGCCGGAATTGTCATGTAGTGTGAGACTTTAAGGCTAATGAAATATTCAGTTTCAACGTTTTATATAGTTTAGAAACCTGGTAATTCTGACTGTCGATGACAAATCAATGTGTTCCAATACCGACTCTTGAGGGAAAGCAAGAAGCTACTCCCTGTCAGTGACTATGTAATTCACACTGTTTGTACATCAAGAGATCCTCTCACTCTCTCTCTCAATCAGACTCCTCCTCCCCTCTCTGTCCATCGCCTCCCCGACACCTTCTCCTCTATCTGCCCATCTCATTCTCCCTCACTCTGCTCATCTCATCTTACCTCTTTCTCTGTCCCCTACTCTCACCTCTCTGTTCAACTTTGCACCACACAGTGGTAACAACTGAAGCTGGCACAGTTATGATCTACCCAACCAGGGCCTGGATAGCATTGGGGGTAGTTATGTTGGATAGTAAACAAAATGCCTCCGAGCTGTGTTATTGGTTATTAATTCTGAGGCAGATTCATTCAGAGTCCAAGATCGTGGACATGACACTATGTCTACAACAGATGATGAGACAAATGGGCAATGCCACCTGCAGCTATGGCTTAGAGATCAGATCATGCTAGCTGCTGCCTGCACCGAGGACTTGGTGCCACACCGCCGTTAACCTACCATCTGCGTCTGTTGTCGCCAGACTGCGTCTGTAGGACAGTGGGTTGTGTCTCGTGCATGATCATCTGCACTCACCTCCGTAGTGGATGCTGGTAAGGCCTTAGCTGCTGAGAGCGACCGTTCTGTGCAGGAATGCTGTTGTGGCAGAAGTAGGGGAAAGACACTGATGTTGTCACAGCCCACTGCTGGGCCAACAGGTGTCGCTGAGCAAGATATCAGAATCGTTGGGTGCAGGCTGCATCTTCTTGCCAGGGTAGAAGCAGCAGCAGCAGGGAGCTGATACTGGCCGTTTGGCGTTTTGAGATATGTCTGCCTCATATTACTAACGACATAATGTGTACTTAAAAGTTGAACAAAACATTTTTCTAGCTATGCAGTATGTTTCTGGGCCATCACTCACACAACTGAGTGCCACCCAAACACCATAAGTTTCTCCATTTTTATATGTGTCCTTGACTTCTGCCTGCAGCTTTTCCAATGGCAACATAATGAACTTACGCAGCACACATCTCCTCTTCCCACTCTCTCTGTACAGCTTTTCCTCCTCTCTCACTCTCTGAATCTGCTTCTCCCCCATATCTCTGATCGTCTCCTCCTTCTCTATCTACATCTACATCCATACGCCGTAAGCCACCTAACGGTGTGTGGTGGAGGGTACATTGAGTACCTCTATCGGTTCTCCCTTCTATTCCAGTCTCGTATTGTTCGTGGAAAAGATTGCCGGTATGCTTCTGTGTAGGCTCTAATCTCTCTGATTTTATCCTCATGGTCTCTTCGCGAGATATACGTAGGAGGGAGCAATATACTGCGTGACTCCTCGGTGAAGGTATGTTCTCGAAACTTCAACAAAAGCCCGTACCGAGCTACTGAGCGTCTCTCCTGCAGAGTCTTCCACTATCATCTCCGTAACGCTTTCGCGATTACCAAATGATCCTGTAACGAAGGGCGCTGCTCTCCTTTGGATCTTCTCTATCTCTTCTATCAATCCTATCTGGTACGGATCCCACACTGGTGAGCAGTATTCAAGCAGTGAGCGAACAAGCGCACTGTAACCTACTTCCTTTGTTTTCGGATTGCATTTCCTTAGGATTCTTCCAATGAATCTCAGTCTGGCATCTGCTTTACCGACGATCAACTTTATATGATCATTCCATTTTAAATCACTCCTAATGCGTACTCCCAGATAATTTATGGAATTAACTGCTTCCAGTTGCTGACCTGCTATATTGTAGCTAAATGATAAGGGATCTTTCTTTCTATGTATTTGCAGCACATTACACTTGTCTACTTTGAGATTCAATTGGCATTCCCTGCACCATGCGTCAATTCGCTGCAGATCCTCCTGCATTTCAGTACAATTTTCCATTGTTACAGCCTCTCGATCTACCACAGCATCATCCGCAAAAAGCCTCAGTGAACTTCCGATGTCATCCACAAGGTCATTTATGTATATTGTGAATACCAACGGTCCTACGACACTCCCCTGCGGCACACCTGAAATCACTCTTACTTCGGAAGAATTCTCTCCATTGAGAATGACATGCTGCGTTCTGTTATCTAGGAACTCTTGAATCCAATCACACAATTGGTCTGATAGTCCATATGCTCTTACTTTGTTCATTAAACGATTGTGGGGAACTGTATCGAACGCCTTGCGGAAGTCAAGAAACACGGCATCTACCTGGGAACCCGTGTCTATGGCCCGTGGACGAATAGCGCGAGCTGGGTTTCGCACGATCGTCTTTTTCGAAACTCATGCTGATTCCTACAGAGTAGATTTCTAGTCTCCAGAAAAGTCATTATACTCGAACATAATACGTGTTCCAAAATTCTACAATTGATAGACGTTACAGATTTAAGTCTATAGTTCTGCACATCTGTTCGATGTCCCTTCTTGAAAACGGGGATGACCTGTGCCCTTTTCCAATCCTTTGGAACGCTACGCTCTTCTAGTGACCTACGGTACACCGCTGCAAGAAGGGGGCAAGTTCCTTCGCGTACTCTGTGTAAAATCGAACTGGTATCCCATCAGGTCCAGCGGCCTTTTCTCTTTTGAGCGATTTTAATTGTTTCTCTATCCCTCTGTCGTCTATTTCGATATCTAACATTTCGTCATCCGTGCGACAATCTAGAGAAGGAACTACAGTGCAGTCTTCCTCTGTGAAACAGCTTTGCAAAAAGACATTTAGTATTTCGGCCTTTAGTCTGTCATCCTCTGTTTCAGTACCATTGTGGTCACAGAGTATCTGGACATTTTGTTTTGATCCACCTACCGCTTTGACATAAGACCAAAATTTCTTACGATTTTCTGCCAAGTCAGTACATAGAACTTTACTTTCGAATTCATTGAACGCCTCTCGCATAGCCCTCCTCACACTACATTTCGCTTCGCGTAGTTTTTGTTTGTCTGCAAGGCTTTGGCTATGTTTATGTTTGCTGTGAAGTTCCCTTTGCTTCCGCAGCAATTTTCTATCTCGGTTGTTGTACCACGGTGGCTCTTTGCACAACCTCCATCCCTTCCCTCCTCCTCATTGCACGAAACCAGTTACGACTGTTTCATAAAACAAAGCGCCTGTGTCAAAAACTTAGAGGCTTAAAAAAGCAGCTCACCACCTCCTTGAGAGAAATATCGCTTTCCGCTTCCCTCTGTCCATCTCTGCTGTCAGACCTATCTTCGTCCATCTCCTGCTCATGTCCATCTCCTGCTCCTGCTCTATTCATCTCCTACTTCCATTCTTTTTGTCTGCCTCATCCTCCATCCTCTCTCCCTCCAGCTTCTCCCCTGACTCTATCTATGTGTCTCCTCCTATGTACACTATGTGATCAAAAGTATCCGGACACCACCAAAAACATACCTTTTCATGTGAGGTGTGTTGTGCTGCCACCTACTGCCAGGAACGATTTATGAGCGACCTCAGTAGTCGTTAGACATCGTGAGAGACCACAATGGGGCGCTCCACGGAATTCACGGAGTTCGAACGTGGTCAGGTGATTGGGTGTCACTTGTGTCATACATCTGTACGCGAGATTTCCACACTCTTGAACATTTCTAGGTCCACTGTTAGTGATGCCGGCCGGAGTGGCCGAGCGGTTCTAGGCGCTATAGTCTGGAACCGAGCGACCGCTACGGTCGCAGGTTCGAATCCTGCCTCGGGCATGGATGTGTGTGATGTCCTTATATTAGTTAGGTTTAATTAGTTCTAAGTTCTAGGCGACTAATGACCTCAGAAGTTAAGTCGCATAGTGCTCAGAGCCATTTGAACCATTTTTGTTAGTGATGTGATAATGAAGTGGAAACGTGAAGGGACACGTACAGCACAAAAGCGTACAGGCCGACCTCGTTTGTTGACTTACAGGTACAGCCGACAGTTGAAGAGGGTTGTAAAGCGTAACAGGCAAACATCTATGCGGACGTGATGTTTTGGCGGTACGTTGACGACACTTTTATAGTGTGGCCTCATGGTCTGGACCGTCTCCAAGAATTTTTACGTCACATGAACTCCGTACATGAAAACATAAAATTTACCATGGAGATAGAGAGAGATGGTTGTCTGCCGTTTTTAGACGTCTTGGTGCGACGGAAGAGTGATGGCACACTTGGTCACTCGGTGTACAGAAAGCCCACTCACCTGTATCTACCAGCCACTAGTTGCCACCATCCAGCACAAACAATGGGCGTTCTCAAAACCTTGGTCCACCGTGCCCACACTATCTCTGACGCCGACAGTCTTCAAGCGGAACTGGAACACCTGCAAAAAGTATTTTTGAAGAATGGCTTTTCACCTAGGCAAGTGAACAGAGTGATGAAGACCTACAAACGACGGAACAAGGAAGAGGAAGAGGCCTTCAGGTCGACTGTTTATCTACCATTTATTGGGAATATTTCTTCACAGATAGGCAGAATATTGAGAAAGTATCAAGTGAGAGTCATCTTCCGCCCTCCTTCCAAAATTTCATCACTGGTGGGATCCGTTAAAGACGACCTGGGCCTGCGTAAACCAGGTGTTTACAAAATTCCGTGTGAATGCGGCAAATCATATATAGGGCAAACAACACGAACTGTGCAGGAACGCATTGTGGAACACCAACGGCATACTCGCGTTCTCCAACCCACCAAGTCTGCAATCGCCGAACATTGTATTTCCACAGACCATTCCATGAATTACAACGACACAAAAATTTTGGCCCATACATCAAACTTTTGGAGCTCGATTATCAATGAATCTGTGGAAATAAGATTGTCTGACAACGAGACTCTCATCAATCGAGATAGCGGTTATCAGCTGAACTCCGCTTGGAATCCTGTTATAGAGAAACTTCGTAGTCGACGTAGTTACCTGCATAAAGATGGAAATCGACCTGACACCGATACGCCAGGCTTTCGCAGTGGAGGGCTCGAGGCGCAGCGCACGGAACCGTTATGAACGCGCACGCTGAGCAGCGCATGCGCAATGTCACCTCAGAAGGCTTTAAATAGCGGAGCTCAGCGCGTACTCGCCAGTACTACTACAGTGGCATTCACCTGAAGATGGCCAGAAGACTCTGCGCCGAAATATCGTGGCAGGAAGTTACTGATATCCGGCAGTTCTCCCGTGTTTTTATGGAACATCTATGCGGACCATCACACAGGATTTCCCAACTGCATCAGTATCCACGACAAGTACAACGACAGTTAGGCGGGAGGCGAGAAAATTTGGATTTCATGGTCGATCGGCTGCTCATAAGCCACACACAGTACACGATGTGGCGATCCGATGGCAGGGTGTGGGAATGGCGAATGCCTGGTGGACAGCATCTGCAAGCGTGTGTAGTACCAGCAGTAAAATTCGGAGATGGTGGTGTTATGGTGTGGTCGCGGTTTTCGTGGTGGGAGCTTGCACCCCTTGTTGTTTTGCGTGGCACTATCACAGCACAGGCCTACGTCCATGTTTTAAGCACCTTCTTGCTTCCCACTGTTGGAGAGCATTTCGGGGATGGCGATTGCATCTTTCAACACGATCGAGCACCTGTTCATAATGCACGGTCTGTGGCGGAGTGATTACACGACAGTAACATCCCTGTAAGGGACTGGCCTGCACAGAGTCCTGATCTGAATCCTATAGAACACCTTTGAGATGTTTTGGAACGCCAGCATCGTTCCAGTGCTCACCGAGTGACATCGATACCTCTCCTCAGTGCTGCACTCCTTGAAGAATGGGCTGCCGTTCTCCAAGAAACCTTCCAGCACCTTTCTGAACATATGTCTCCGAGAGCGGAAGCTGTAATCAAGGTTAAAGGTGGGCCAACACCATATTGAATTCCAACATTACCGATGGAGGGCGCCACGAACTAGTAAGTCATTTTCAGCCAGGTGTCCGGATACGTTTGATCTCACAGTGTATCTCTATCCGTATTCTCATCCTCCTCCTCTCTCTGTCCATCACATCCCTCCACCTCACTGTTCCCATATCCTCTTCCGCTGTGTCCATCTCCTCCTCCCATTGTTCATTTATCACCTGCCCACTATCACTCTCCATTTGCCTCCTACACCTCACCTTCCTACACTCCTCTCTGTACATTTTTTTCTCGCCTTTCTCTGTCCATCTTCTGCTGCGTCCTCTACGTATGTCCGTCCATCAGTTCGTCCTCCACGTCTCTCCGTCTGCTTCCTCTGATCCCCATGTTCTTTCCAATATTTGTCTATTGCCTCGTCCATCTCTCTCTGCCAATCGTCTCCTCCACATTTGTCCATCTCCTCCTCATCTCTCTTTATTTTTCACCTGCCCAGCTTCCCACATTTCCTCCACCTGCCTCCATCCCCTTCCTTCCCCCTCTCGTTGTCACTCTGCTACTCTCATTTTGACAATCTCACACCCCTCTCTCTCTGTGCATCTCATCCTCCTTGTCCTCTTTTTCTTTCTTTCCAAATTTCCACCTGCATCCTGTATCTCTCCTTTCTCACCTCACAGACCATTTACTCCTCCATCTCCTCCTCCGTTCTTCTCCCCTTTAAGCCCTCCAACCTCACTCTCTGTCCATCTCTTCCTCCTGTCTCTCTGTCTGTAACCTCCATCTCCAGCCCATCTCCTCCTTTCTCTCCTCGTTTCTACCTGCACACCACCCCTTTCCATCCTCCACTGGCCTCCTACAGCTGCCTGTCTGCTCAACTCTCTGACCTCTCTGTCCACCCCCTCCTTCATCCTCTCTCTGTCCATCTCCTCTATTCTATGTCTATCCATTAAATACTCTTCCTGTCTGTACATATCGTTGTCCCCCTCTCCATCTGTCCATTTCCTGCTCCACTTATCTCTCTGTCTAGATTGTACTCCTGTCCCTATCAGTCCAGCTTCTACTCCCCCTAATTGTACTCCTGTCCCTATCAGTCCAGCTTCTACTCCCCCTATCTCTTCCATCTACTCCTCCCAGTCTCACTATCTATCACCTCCTCTCCCTTCCTTCGCTCATCCATCCCCATCCACATATAAACCGTGTAAAACACACGCCAATATTCCCTAAATAACGCACATCTTATAGTGGAAAACCTAGATGTTGGGGGGTTAGATATCACACTCAGCACCATACCTAAGGGAGCTAAGTGGTTCTTACGCCTACGATACCTCTTCGGAGATAATAAGTAGCTGGAATCGATCCAGTGGATTAGGAGGAGGTGTGGGACACACACACACACACACACACACACACACACACACACACACACACACACACACACACACACACACAGAGAGAGAGAGAGAGAGAGAGAGAGAGAGAGAGAGAGAGAGAGAGGTGAGGGAGAGAGTGTGTGCGTGTGTGTGATGATTGTATGGTCAGGTTTAGTACCTTCGCAAATGGAATATGACAGGAGGTCAAATATGTCAGGAGGACAGACATTATGTGAACGATTTGTCAAGCAAATGATATGAAATGATCGTACAGCATTATTGGCCACGAGGCGATGTCTGTGATATTTCGGCACCTAGTGCAATTCGTTCAATATGACCCCACTTTACCGACCTGTGAGTCGATTGTGATGAAGAGATTATAAGTACAACAGAAAATGCAGTTCCAATCTTCAAACTGGCTGGGAATTGAATGTAGAATCTCAAGGTCTAGAGGTATCAACACTGAGCTGCGGACTTTCTCCAGAAGCTACGACGTTATCCACTAGATCAGTTATATATAGTGTTAACCTTAACGCCCCTATTTCACTCGTTTGGGGCACTCCCTAAATTACCTTTTAAATTGTCGGTTTAGTCCCATTAATAACAACGTCTCGAGACCTACCCGTTAGGAAGTCCTTATATAAACACAAATATGGTCTTATATTCGGCAAGCACTTAGAACATCACGCTGTTGTGTCGAATACCCAGGAACTCAAGGAACACAGCATCAATCTTGTTGGCTTTGTCGGCGACCCTGTGGATATAATAGACGAACGGAAGGAGCCTGGTTTTCTCAGGATTTCTGGTTATTTGCGGATAATACCCAAGAATATTCCCCAGATTTGTTTCAGAAATTCAGTCGGAGGATCGAGTAGAGCACCTAACGGCACCGTTACTTCACCCACCACCCTACAAGGAAGCACAGTGCATGATGCTAACATACATCAACTACACTAAGGAAGTTGTGGGAGAGGAATCATCGAAAATGGCTATACACGCATTCTCAGCACTTACTGGACCTGTTCAGTTAAAGGGAAAGCTAAGCGCAGGTCCAACACAGTTTGCACCTGTTAGCATTGCAGTATCGAAGAGTGAGCTAATCAGCACCTTAGGGCATACTAATTTGGCCTAGGATGCTGGTGGAAAAACATAATAATGTGCCAGCAACAGTGACTGGATACCTAGGAAACTCGATGTGTAAACTGAAGTGAACACTTAGGACTCAAGACGCGAAAATCATCTACACCAATCACAACAAGAATAACCTGCAGTAGTAGAAGGAGAACAAGAACAAGAACAACAACAAACACAGAAACAACAAGCTCAGTTCTGAGAATATAAACCATACGAGTAACAACTGCATTTACAGCCATAATATCAACAAAAACAACTGTCGCAACACCAGCAGATACGGCGATCATAAGGAGAAGAATACGGTAACTGTGTGGGGCCACTCAGTCCCATTACAGGACTGGAAGAGAAGGCACATTGACACATCTACCCGAACCATTTCAGAACTGGGACCCTCAATAACGCAGGTAGAAATGCAAGAATAAATGAGGCCGTGGACAGGAAACTGTCACCAACTATGGAAAAACGTACTGACACCAAGATGGGAGAACAGCCAGAGTATCCTGATTCTCCAATAGAAAATGCCTTCGGTGCCAATAAGACCGACTTCATACATGTTTGTATCTGTAAGAGACAATAGATCTGGTATTCAAGTCAGTGTTTCTCAGAAATCCCTCCAGTCACGAACACGAAAGTAAACAGAGCCAAGTCAACAGATTTCGCACTTGTGTCCTCCAACACCTTCGCCTCGTGATGACTGGGTGTTGTGTGATGTCCTTAGGTTAGTTAGGTTTAAGTAGTTCTAAGTTCTAGGGGACTGATGACCATAGATGTTAAGTCCCATAGTGCTCAGAGCCATTTGAAACATTTTTCCAACACCTTCAGTATCAGCGCTTCAGCCGAGTGATATGGCAGCCTGAACTTCTGAGTTTTTAGCCGGCGAACCAGCACGCAAACTTACAGGCCCGTCCAGACTCTGGGACGTCTGTCGTTGGTTTGTGCTCATATTCTCCCTGCGTGCCACGATCAACAGTACGCCTTCGCCAAGTCTTTTTACATGCTCTCAAAACAGGCTCCTATTATAGATGATTAACTTGGCTGTTCCGTGCGAACAGTCTGGTAATTTATTCAGCATAACTTATGTAGGCCTATCGCTGACAGTGACCTGTTGTGTCAGCTCGGCTAAGCTAGTGAAGGGCGGTTAGCACATGAGCGCTCACTGTTATTAACAGTAGAAGGCACTCTAGTGCTATGTCCTGCACATATCGCTATATTAAACATGGGTCTTGCTTTGTCAGAGAGCGTTCACTATTGTTAACTTTCCTTTTTAGTATTCCTATAGGCCGAGACGAAGGGACAGGAACTTTGGTTAATATTACTCACTCCTCCATACAAATACTTTTGTCACTTTGGTGAAAAACTATGGCCGGCCGCGGTGGCCGTGCGGTTCTAGGCGCTGCAGTCCGGAACCGCGGCACTGCTACGGTCGCAGTTTCGAATCCTGCCTCGGCCATGGATGTGTGTGATGTCCTTACGTTAGTTAGGTTTAAGTAGTTCTAAGTTCTAGGGGACTGATGACCTAAGATGTTAAGTCCCATAGTGCTCAGAGCCATTTTTGAAAAACTATTGATTTTTATCTTGTGTTAGGACACTTAATAAATGAATTTTAGCTTTTAATGATTATTTATGCCTTGTCTTCAAAGTGTAGCGTTACTGCCAAAAAATCTGTAAGGTTCTCGTATGTTTCCTGCTAGTGTAAGTAATTCACATTTACTGTATTGGGACAAAGATGTTGAGACCACTTCATGAATAGTGAACAAGATCGTAGACTTTGTCTTTAGCTGCTTCACATTGACTTGCTGGTCAATCAGTTGTGTAGCACTGGGACAGTATTATTTGAGGCATAGTAGCGAGCAGTTGAGTATTTCAGAGGAAGAGATCTAT
The DNA here is from genome assembly GCF_023864275.1 of Schistocerca cancellata. Classification (NCBI taxonomy): domain Eukaryota; kingdom Metazoa; phylum Arthropoda; class Insecta; order Orthoptera; family Acrididae; genus Schistocerca; species Schistocerca cancellata. The sequence goes on from NC_064628.1 coordinate 197,539,303, forward strand.
TATTTGTGGATCTGGAAGAAACAATCTGGAATGCTTTATTATGGAGATGAAAACTCATTTATAATATTTTCTTGTTCTTTATAGGGATAGAGAGGATTTTGGAGGAATTTTAAAGGTTTCTTTGTAATGAGAGAATTCTGTAATTGTTAGAGTCTTATGTTGTGCAATCTTTTTGATAATAATAGGAGTTCAATTTTGAAAAACGATTTTCTTTAAAGTACAATCCACTTCCATGACGTATAGTAAAGTTTAGAACATTTTGTCATGTGTGTGTTGCACCCTTCACCACACAAAGTCACAGATTGTTTCTCAGAAGCAGAACGAAAGAAATTAGTGGTGTGTTGTCTATTTATCTTTAGCTACTGGACCTAACTGTTGAATTGTATTTGTTTTCGAGATCGTCAGTACTCCAAACACAGAAACAGCATGCTGAGAAAGAAGTAAATCAGTTTTATTTCGGGGCAGAGCTCACCTTGCGGTTTTGAGGAATATGTAGTTGGGATTGTCAGGTATAGTGTTAGCAAGCACTTAATTTACAGTGAACAATGTTGACAATTTCAAACAATAATTTTCCCTCGAATGGAGCAGTAATTTATTTTTGTGGGTTATTCCAAGTCACACATTGCACTTCGTATCACGAAACGTTCATAATGTACATCGGTACTGACATTTAGTCACGTAGTTTTCATTGAGCATAGCATTATATTCCTTTGGCAGCTTATTAGATTCATTCTCTTTATATCAAATTTTCCATTTCATGAAGTCTAAAGTTTTTGTTCGCAACACTGTTCACATGTGCAACACAGGGCCAACAAACAGTCGGTTTTGCTCAGTAATTGAATACAATACCATAAGTAGAAAATTTTTGAAATCAGTTTATTCACTTTTCTCACATATATTTCGTAGAAAGCTTACAATCTATAGAAAGACAAAATATGTACACTCCTGGAAATTGAAATAAGAACACCGTGAATTCACTGTCCCAGGAAGGGGAAACTTTATTGACACATTCCTGGGGTCAGATACATCACATGATCACACTAACAGAACCACAGGCACATAGACACAGGCAACAGAGCATGCACAATGTCGGCACTAGTACAGTGTATATCCACCTTTCGCAGCAGTGCAGGCTGCTATTCTCCCATGGAGACGATCGTAGAGATGCTGGATGTAGTCCTGTGGAACGGCTTGCCATACCATTTCCACCTGGCGCCTCAGTTGGACCAGCGTTCGTGCTGGACGTGCAGACCGCGTGAGACGACGCTTCATCCAGTCCCAAACATGCTCAATGGGGGACAGATCCGGAGATCTTGCTGGCCAGGGTAGTTGACTTACACCTTCTAGAGCACGTTGGGTGGCACGGGATACATGCGGACGTGCATTGTCCTGTTGGAACAGCAAGTTCCCTTGCCGGTCTAGGAATGGTAGAACGATGGGTTCGATGACGGTTTGGATGTACCGTGCACTATTCAGTGTCCCCTCGACGATCACCAGTGGTGTACGGCCAGTGTAGGAGATCGCTCCCCACACCATGATGCCGGGTGTTGGCCCTGTGTGCCTCGGTCGTATGCAGTCCTGATTGTGGCGCTCACCTGCACGGCGCCAAACACGCATACGACCATCATTGGCACCAAGGCAGAAGCGACTCTCATCGCTGAAGACGACACGTCTCCATTCGTCCCTCCATTCACGCCTGTCGCGACACCACTGGAGGCGGGCTGCACCATGTTGGGGCGTGAGCGGAAGACGGCCTAACGGTGTGCGGGACCGTAGCCCAGCTTCATGGAGACGGTTGCGAATGGTCCTCGCCGATACCCCAGGAGCAACAGTGTCCCTAATTTGCTGGGAAGTGGCGGTGCGGTCCCCTACGGCACTGCGTAGGATCCTACGGTCTTGGCGTGCATCCGTGCGTCGCTGCGGTCCGGTCCCAGGTCAACGGGCACGTGCACCTTCCGCCGACCACTGGCGACAACATCGATGTACTGTGGAGACCTCACGCCCCACGTGTTGAGCAATTCGGCGGTACGTCCACCTGGCCTCCCGCATGCCCACTATACGCCCTCGCTCAAAGTCCGTCAACTGCACATACGGTTCACGTCCACGCTGTCGCGGCATGCTACCAGTGTTAAAGACTGCGATGGAGCTCCGTATGCCACGGCAAACTGGCTGACACTGACGGCGGCGGTGCACAAATGCTGCGCAGCTAGCGCCATTCGACGGCCAACACCGCGGTTCCTGGTGTGTCCGCTGTGCCGTGCGTGTGATCATTGCTTGTACAGCCCTCTCGCAGTGTCCGGAGCAAGTATGGTGGGTCTGACACACCGGTGTCAATGTGTTCTTTTTTCCATTTGCAGGAGTGTATTTTAATTTCGGTTTGGAAGACTTGTGAGTTAGCATTGACTACAGATTTAAAAGTGGTAGAGGTCCGTAGGTGACATTCACTGCAAAGAAGGTTAAACTTGACGTCTCACTGTGGTCGACCAGTCGATACAGAGCAAAGACGAACGTGGAGTTGGGTATAGGTATTATTCATAACTTTTTAATAAATAATTCATCTGAACTGATTTAAAAACTAGATAGAAAACATAAGCTACCTAGACTGAACGCCCCATCCCCCTCCCTCCCCGCGCTGAATACAAGTCCAGCGTGCCAACGACTGCACTTTCTCTACTGACATGATGGCGTAGCGTTAAGGACAAGGAGATGTAGCGAGTGTAACGTAGTTAATTATTCAAAGTGAGAAAATATAGCTTACTGACTTTAAACATTTTCTTCGAACTAATGCAGTACTGATAGCATTTTAGCAGGGCTTCTGACCTTGAAAAGTGCGGCACGGTTGTCTTTGCGACACTGTAATTACAGAGAGTTTAGTATAACAGATAATGGATCGATAAATTGGCCAAGAGAGATAAATTGAGTACGACCGTTATCTACTGTAGATAAAAATTACGAGGAGACCGTCACTTATGAATGACAGTTAGAAGATGAATCAGAATTTCTTAAGATCCCACAGAAACCGTCTGGTGTCCGTTTTACGCGCCAAATTTTCAACGTCCTAAATACAAGATGAACGAAGTGCTACTGACGATCATACTTTCAGCTGCGTAAATGAAATAACATGCAAGTGATAAACTATACACTATCTGATCAAAAGTATCTCGGCACTTATCAGTGGACTCTGTTCTGGGGTATACCTACCATCGCCTTTATAGAGACTTGAACTCTGATGGGGACTCTTTCAATGTCGTGTCTGAATGTCTGTGGAGAAATGACAGCCCATCATTCCCCAAAAACCGAAACCAGAGAAAGTAGCGTTGTTGAATGCTGGGGCCTGGAGTGAACTCCTCCAAAAGGAGTTCTACTAAGTTCTTGTCGGATCTCTGGGTATGCTAGTCCATTTCAGGATTGTTACTTCCACAAATAATTTCCTCACAGATGCTGCTTTATAACAGGGTACATTGTCATCCTGATACAAACAAACATGGTGTTCCTCTACTGTACATAGTGCTGTAAGAGGCGTTCATATCATTCTGTATTTAGCGTTTTTTTTTTCAGCGCATACGGGGGCCGCAATGTAATTATAAAGAACACCTTCATAACTGAATATCACTACCTCTGTACTTCTTCACCGTTGGCGCTGCAGACGATGCAGGTATCGTTCTCCAGGCAGTCACCAAACCCAAACCCATCCATCGGACTGCCGCAAGGTACAGCGTGATTCATCACTCCCAACAAGGCGTTTTCAATCGTCCACTGGCCAGTGGCGTCGCTCTTTATATCCCTCAATCGCGGCTTAGCACTGGCTACAGACATTTGTTACTTACGACGAGTTTCTCGACTACTGTCCTGCAGCAACACTGGGCTGGTAATTAGTAAAATAATGCTAAATTAATTGCCCATGGGAATAAGTTTGTCGCTACCCAGCCAGCAGAGAATGAGTGCTCGATCTTCATTTGTATAATGGTTAATCTCATTAGCCGTTCCATCATGCACTTTTGCTGTAAGTTTGCTTTCGGGCCTTATAGAAGCGTCGATACTTGATGAGACACATTCATTTAACAGAGACAACCATTGACAATTTTATAATCCAACATAAGTTAATAAATGAACTGATAAAATAAAAGAGATGTTAAATGAAAAATCCCTCAGGATAGTGGTGTGGCCTAACCACAGGCTTAAAGTTCACTATCAGTTTACATAAATCAGTCACAAAGTTACTGCGGATAGTGACCTTACACGGGCTGAAATTTAAACACAGTAAAGGAATAAGATATCGATTAATTGACTCGGCAGAGCATGCAGAGATTTTCCAAGCAGTAACGAATTTAAGCCAAAGGTACTGTGCAGTACACCAAATCACTCAAACTGAATTAACTTCCTCAAATTCTTTAAGTACTTGCAAGATTATATACAGTATCAAATTCACCTTGGCAGACAATCACTAAATGTTAAAAATATTACAAAGTTCCAAACAGTTACATTACCTAGGTCCTGAGTAGGTGCACATTGCAAGATATCTATGTCCCAGTCAACATTTAAACTCATGCAGCTCACAATCTGGATAAAACTTACCGAACAACATTATTCACCAAGACGAAAATTTTAAAAACACCAGAAATATTCCGTGATCATCTACTAAAAACTTGGAGTCAAGTGAGCAACTTACGAATAGACCACCATTCCGTCGATTATACACTCCTGGAAATGGAAAAAAGAACACATTGACACCGGTGTGTCAGACCCACCATACTTGCTCCGGACACTGCCAGAGGGCTGTACAAGCAATGATCACACGCACGGCACAGCGGACACACCAGGAACCGCGGTGTTGGCCGTCGAATGGCGCTAGCTGCGCAGCATTTGTGCACCGCCGCCGTCAGTGTCAGCCAGTTTGCCGTGGCATACGGAGCTCCATCGCAGTCTTTAACACTGGTAGCATGCCGCGACAGCGTGGACGTGAACCGTATGTGCAGTTGACGGACTTTGAGCGAGGGCGTATAGTGGGCATGCGGGAGGCCGGGTGGACGTACCGCCGAATTGCTCAACACGTGGGGCGTGAGGTCTCCACAGTACATCGATGTTGTCGCCAGTGGTCGGCGGAAGCTGCACGTGCCCGTCGACCTGGGACCGGACCGCAGCGATGCACGGATGCGCGCCAAGACCGTAGAATCCTACGCAGTGCCGTAGGGGACCGCACCGCCACTTCCCAGCAAATTAGGGACACTGTTGCTCCTGGGGTATCGGCGAGGACCATTCGCAACCGTCTCCATGAAGCTGGGCTACGGTCCCGCACACCGTTAGGCCGTCTTCCGCTCACGCCCCAACATCGTGCAGCCCGCCTCCAGTGGTGTCGCGACAGGCGCGAATGGAGGGACGAATGGAGACGTGTCGTCTTCAGCGATGAGAGTCGCTTCTGCCTTGGTGCCAATGATGGTCGTATGCGTGTTTGGCGCCGTGCAGGTGAGCGCCACAATCAGGACTGTTACGACCGAGGCACACAGGGCCAACACCCGGCATCATGGTGTGGGGAGCGATCTCCTACACTGGCCGTACACCACTGGTGATCGTCGAGGGGACACTGAATAGTGCACGGTACATCCAAACCGTCATCGAACCCATCGTTCTACCATTCCTAGACCGGCAAGGGAACTTGCTGTTCCAACAGGACAATGCACGTCCGCATGTATCCCGTGCCACCCAACGTGCTCTAGAAGGTGTAAGTCAACTACCCTGGCCAGCAAGATCTCCGGATCTGTCCCCCATTGAGCATGTTTGCGACTGGATGAAGCGTCGTCTCACGCGGTCTGCACGTCCAGCACGAACGCTGGTCCAACTGAGGCGCCAGGTGGAAATGGCATGGCAAGCCGTTCCACAGGACTACATCCAGCATCTCTACGATCGTCTCCATGGGAGAATAGCAGCCTGCATTGCTGCGAAAGGTGGATATACACTGTACTAGTGCCGACATTGTGCATGCTCTGTTGCCTGTGTCTATGTGCCTGTGGTTCTGTCAGTGTGATCATGTGATGTATCTGACCCCAGGAATGTGTCAATAAAGTTTCCCCTTCCTGGGACAATGAATTCACGGTGTTCTTATTTCAATTTCCAGGAGTGTATTTTTCAAACAGACATAACACTACACTGCATTTGAAACCTTTTGGAACCATGTGTTACGTCTGTAAGATGATGTTTAAGGCATTTTTCATTCTGATTTCAAATTTGGTTCTGCGTTTCCTGTATCTCGCAAGATTTTAATGCAAATCACGTTTGAAGTTTTAACTGAAATCACTTTTTTTTCTAATGCATAAAAAGTAAACTATTTAATATGTATCCTTGTATAGAACCAGTATACATGGCATTAGAGTAAACAATGATATGTATTCACTTAACAATACTAATAGCTATTACAAAAACACGATACACGTATGACAATTTAATTTCCCTTTGCTGATATCACAGCTCGAAGTTGTTTCGGATATGAGGCGAAACTGTTCCTCCTTGATTGTCTTCCTTCATCATTTCCCTCTCTCTTTAGAATCAAACGGTAGTGAGCTATTACGTTTACAATCCAATATCACTTCTACATCACCTCGATGTCCTGGTGGAGCTGTTCTTGTTCTTCACAGACCACACCAAGGTTCACAGGGATAAAATCAGTATTTGAATGTAGAAAATGAAGCTCCAGACTCATGTTACATCCTCATTTCATGAAACTCTGCAACACTCTTTTAACCACGTTTTTATAATTTGGAGGGTTATTGTTGGGCTAAAAGTTGGTCATTACTTCATTCAAAAGAGCAAAGCCGTTTTTTTTCACTGCATTCATTGTACTTTCCGACTAACTGTCTTTCATTAAATTTCTATTCTGCTGCTCCAAAAGGGTCCCTTCTTCAAATTTCCCATAAAATGTTCCTGGAAATCTTGTTACCAAGTACGGGAAGTAGTAATCATCTTTTGAAAGTGTTTCAGTGAACTGTTTCATAAGCCCTAGCTTGATGTGAAGGCGAGGTCTGTAACTTGCTTGGTTAAACAGTTGGTTCATTTATTCTATTCTGGAACTGTAATGGAGGGTTCTTCTTTCAGGCCTGTTGGATACCTTCCAATGGTGATTGGTTGTTGGTTCCACTGTCTTACTAATAAATGAAATGCGACATTCTTGTTACGTCAAACCAGTTATCATGCCAACTAATTTCCACATACTTCCACCTATTGTCCAACGATTTTTTCCATAGGTCAATTATTCCAATCAGCTTTAAGGTTTCCGTATGTCTCTTTACTGAATACTCAATGGGCTACAGGTACTAAGTCGGACAACTTTTCCTTATGTACTTGTCTCTGTCTATGTTTATACGAGTCTATAAACAACCTCCTCCCACTTAGATCATAAGCATAAAAAAATAAAAACAATATACGTGATTTTTCGACCTCCTCTGAACCACGAGAATCGCAAAAGGCTTCGATTTCCTCCTCCCACGTTACCACAATTTCAGTCCCTCAACACATCTGCAACTTAGTTTGTACGATACCCAGCTTTCCTCCCAATCATCAAGTATTGCATCAAAGTATGAATAGTAGACATTTTTTACGAAACTGTTAATATCCTGCCTTAGCTTAGCACTACATATCTGACACAAACGTACCAGAATAAGTTTTGTTATTCAATCACCTGCCTAAACTTATTTCTAAGAAACTGCAAAACTAAATTCCACTTCGCAAATATAACTTCCGACTACTATCACGTGTCAAAAGTGAACTAAAATTTCCCTCCTGAGAGCCAGCTTGGTGTCAGAAATGTGGCCAATTACTCCATTTTACTAAAATAAAATTTGCCTTACTTGCAAAAGAATTTCTCTTTGTGAAATTCATGTTTAAATGAGTTTTCTTGATCTGTGAGAGAACTGTATGTGATAGTAAGAAACTATAACATATCTGAAACTTGCGCAAAAAAGCACTTCAGAAGCAGCGAAATCCATGCAAACATCAAAAATCATTTTGCATAGTATTACACACACATTTAGATAATTTACAGTATGGTGTCACGTTATTAGCTGCTAAATGACACATAATGAGCAACTTCTATGTAGATTTGATACGTCATAACTGGATCGGCAAAACCTCGTCAACGTCATGATTTTATTCATTTTACTGCTGCAGGACTACGTCACTCAAATAGTCACCTTTCAAACAGTAACTTACCACACGGAGGAGACAGTGAGTCTGGCCACAGTGTCCAGACACAGCGGTCTTGTGTGTGTGTGTTTTGTGAGTGTGTATTTTCTACTTCAGAAGAAGCCCTTTTGGTCGAAACCTAAAATGTATAGCTGTGTTTTCGTTACGGCTGTCTGCAACTCAGAGTCTCCTCTATACTAGAGTCGCAGTCAATCCTCCTCATAATATTGTTTTTATTCCATAGTGGATTTTCCATTGTTTAAACATTAACTTACGACAACACATTACACAAATATAAACAAATTGGGGTAACATGACAAATCATTCATGTTGATTGTAATCTTTAGTACGTATACAAAGAACTTGTTTTCACACTACAGTTTAAAAATTTCGATAAATTTTTGTAACAATTTGTGTGCTTGTTCAACAATGCCATAAATAATACAGTGTTATAGCTGGTGTGAAGACCAGTTCACCTGTCTGTTATAAGCATATGTAGCGTATCTGAAGCATCTGTTACTGATTTTATAAACAATTTTATACAAAAATCTTAATGACTTTCTTGGTACTGACTTCCTATGTATGGTAGTAATTTCAGTCAGTTCGCTTCTTTATTGCGACTTCAACGCTGTGATTAGATTTTCTGAAACATATCTGGAAGTGGTTTCTCTGTTTTTAGTGAATACTCAAAGCTTTAGTTTTAGCACAGTCAGAAGCTGACAGTACGGCTTATGGCCCATACACATGAGCGCCCGCACATTAGCCCACCAGACAGCGACTCCTCAGGGCTTCTGCGGTGACTTGGATCGCTGCTGAGTGCCTGCTTACCTACCTGGTCCAGCTGCTGAGGCACACTCGTCTAATGTATCCCAACATGTCAGCAGGCGGAGGGTACTGTTTGTCCGAGAATCACGCGATGTGAGAATCACGTACCAGGATCTTGGCACAGACTTACGAATGCTGGGACAACGTCGTTAGAGAGGCCATAGAAATTCAAACCAGGGAAGATCTCATCTACAGAGAATGCGGCTATAATCTTAGCAATGCTTAGGAAAAAGCACTGAGTTTAATTAAGAAGACTCTCACCTACAAATAATAATAACAATAATAAAACGATCTGATGAACAGGGCGGACAGAGAACTTACATCATCGTCATCACAGACGCCGAGGCGGCGATCCAAGCACGGAGCGGCTCGGGGGATGGGGGATATTGGTCGGTCGCGCGTCCTGAAGAGCTCAGTTCGTCAGCGCATCTGGCGATGGTGACATGCCTGATCGCCAAAATATTGTGTCCGTTGGACGCTATGAACTGACAGCACACTTGTGGACTTTTTGATCGGCTTGAGATGTGTATAGGTCCTTGATGGATCTGTTATTCAAGTGCATCCAATGATTAGTCCATGTTCGAGGTCACCGATCGCTCCTGACCAACCCATTCTGTTGTTGCTGTTTTTCTACTGTCAATACAATACTCCCCGCATCCTTTTATATTATGAGGTCCGTCATTCGTGACACCTACTGAGATCAGTTCCACATTGCATGGGGATGTACGGGCACTTTCCATCAAATAAGGTACACTAGAGATCAGCGGTAAACTGTTTTCTTGCTGCAGTGAGGCCGCGTTTACCTTGCAAATAGACCCTAGAAGTGGTTGTGTGCATGGGGATGTACGGGCACTTTCCATCAAATAAGGTACACTAGAGATCAGCGGTAAACTGTTTTCTTGCTGCAGTGAGGCCGCGTTTACCTTGCAAATAGACCCTAGAAGTGGTTGTATGAATTTAGATGGACATATAAATTTTAGTGTACCTCCACATGGCCCCGTAATTACACTTATCAGACTTGTAGATAAATTTCATTCAGAGTCATGAATACCATTACGTTGGTACAATACGGAATGATTTGAAGCCACAGGATGATTAAAATCGATCAAACAGGAGACATACTTTATTTTCAACATTGAACAGTTCTGCCCGTAGAGAACCTTGTTCGTTATCCCAACCTGAATCTCGTAGATGATGTTTGCGACGTTTACGGGAAGCGCATTTCTGCCCGTAGTTCTCCACAAACTCTGACCACAGCGAGGAAAGGGTTACTGCAATGCTAATATTCCCTTCTTCTAGAATTCGTAGTCTTCTTTTCTACAAATTTAAGTGGTACCTACTCAGCATATTAGTTGCTATAGTGATTGGCATTGGAAATCTAGAAAATGTCCTTTAATGGGGGATAGCAATGACAATATTTATTGTGCTACGAAGTTTTCCCCACTCAACACTTTTAGATCACACATATAAATTTCAAGAGGCAACCTTGTAGGCAGTGGAGAAGCTAATGGATCTCTATATTTTTTATACATGGGATCAATGCGTTCTCCTTAGTAGCAAAATTATCAATAACGTTATCTATAAATTTCTGATCAATTGTAACTTGCTTTCACAAGCTGCGACATCGTCGCGAAAAAACACAGTGACCCGTATACGTAATAAATAGCTTTAATTTACATCTATGGTCACAATCTTTTTTGTTTAACAGATTACCGGTTTCGGTCTTTAATGACCATCATTAGATCTGTTTCATAAAAACAAAGTCCAGTAGATTAAGACTTTGTTTTTATGAAACAGATCTGATGATGGTCATTAAAGACCGAAACCGATAATCTGTTAATCAAAAAAGATTGTGACCATAGACGTAAATTAAAGCAACTTGTAACCTCTTTAACCAGGTTTTTTCTATGGCAATCGCGCAGAGACAACTTAATCTATCATTTGTCATAGAACTGCGAAAGCAATTTTTAATTGCCTCTTTCACAAGAAGCTGTAGTGAGAGGGAATGTGTGAATCAATTTGATATGCTTCTGTACAAATGTGTTGAAGATCATTTCCCGTTATGAATTAAAGGTTTGCAGTTGGTAAACGTTTGTTTGTGTCAATAAAAATGTCCCCTAACTCATTTTCCAATCCTTCTTTGTTGTGAGAAGGTTGTTCAGCTTAATTTTTAGAAAATCTGACTTATAATTTCCGAACTTAGTATTCTTATCAAGCAACTTATTCTGAAGATCTCCAAAACGCAGTTCCATTTGCACTATCATTTTATCCAAGATCTCATAAGATAGTATCTTAAGTGACTGGAAGTCACACTCATTGACACTTATTTCACTGTCAAAATCCCATTACAGCTTTCATTCGAAGAGGTCACAGTTTTCTGATCTCATATCCTTTAATAAACCGATGGCGTTCTTGATTTCAGAATTACACATACCAATATGACATGGTATTTTGTGTTCAAGAAGTGCATAAAGGTGTTAAAATTTTAATTTTTTTAATTTTGTTTTTGTGGGGGTCCACAGATTCAATATGTTTTGAGAATGAAAACATGGTCCTCTTTATCATCTGTGCGACAGCCGGTTTCAAGTGTGGCACAATTTCAAGCATGTATCTTAATTTTTCAGCTTCATTTTACCTTGTAATATGTCACTGGGACATATGAACAAGAATACGTCTTACTTTTGTGACACATACGCACAAACGTAAGACATATACTTGTCCACATGTACCAGCAATGCATTACAATGTAACACGAAGCTGGAAGATTAAAAATAGTGCTTGAAAATGACCGAAGGTTGAAACTGGCTGATCGCACAGATAATAAAAGGAATACAGCCTACTTATAGCACCTTTTCATGGACAGAGATGGTCAACAGATACAATTCAAAGCAGGAAGAGGAATTGCGTTTTATTAGGAATGCTAAGCAAGCCAGAAGCGCTTTTGAACGACTCTGCATCCTAATCTTCATCATCTATAGTGACATTTCGTAAAAGTCTTTAAACTCATGGTATTTAAGATATATTGTCTGAACAGCTCGTGAGCTGAAATTCCAGCGTGCCGTACATGTCTGAGGCAATCTGAATCCTTTATTTTCTAATAGGTGTGTTCTCTTTGAGGACTTGCTAAAATAAATGGAATGATAAAAGATTGTAAATTAAAAGTCTATCTACTTTGGTACTTTTAGAACCATGTAACAGTACTATATTAAGTTCATGAGCATAGCAGTATAAAAATATAGCTCGTGGAATTTTCGTTTGGCAAAATTTTGGCAACCTATATGTTTACATGCCATGACAGAGGCTCCATCATATATTTGGATATTTGGCTCACTATTTGTTTTAGTAACTCCCCAAACATCAAGTGCATTGAGTACGATTTCTGATAAACCCTGAACAGTTTTGTCACTAGGAACACTGAAAACCAATAAATCTTTCTATGGGATTATCATATGTACAAGAGCCGAGAATAATAGTCATTTGTGACTTACAAGAAACATCCAGGGTTTCATCTGCTTGCATTTCAACAAAATCACATGCCTGTAACTCTTACGTAATGCGATCTTTAATGATATAGTAACCGAATCAATGAATTCGTTTGAATTGTATTTGATGTTCCTTTGAACCCTAAGTGCTCTGCAAGTGATCACAAGTAAACTTTTCCTGCCGAAATAAAAGTTACAATAATTCAAGGTAATTTATTTTGTTGTTGGAACTTTCAAAAGCTCCCTCTGAATGCAAGCTCCTGCTTTCCCAAGAAACAGACAACATCAATAAGTCTGTCGAACATGAATCTCTTTTGTTTCACAATCGCTTCATGTTTTATAGCTAGAAGTTTTCGCTTCGTCACAAATGGCATGTTCTATTCGTTCACAGCCCAACAAACAAACACTATCTTTATTATGAAGGTGCTTTCTTGAATTATGGTGCGAGAGCTTTTCAGTCATAATTTTTGTTACATGTTCTCCGAATAAAGCTGACGTCCAGCCTGTCGCAAGCTCTGAGGCATCAAACAAAATACATGTGTAACAAAGCAATTTATTTTTTGCAGAGAAACCCATAAACTAACTATAACTTTTACACCAAGAACATCGAAGTCTTCTGTATTGTTTCGTTTCAGCTATTTTAATGACAACGTGTGTTGTGAATCGCTATTTCTATAAGCGCAGTTTGTTTCGTAAATCCAGCTTGAAAATGATTTTTCATCTAATTTGTGAAGTAATGACACTTCATTCCCTCTGTACAAGCCACGATGTAATCGGATAATCACATGCTCTTACAAATTATACTGGTAAAACAAGTTATATTAGTGCAGGACTGAACAGGGTGTGAAATAACACACTGTTTCACAGCACTCGCCCTGCCGGCTGCGCTGCCACGTGTGAACAAGAGACTGTTTCTAGAAACTTTCATGGCAACAGCCTTGTTGCAGTGGATACTCTGGTTCCCGTCAGATCACCGAAGTTAAAGGCTGTCAGGGGTGGCCGGCTCTTGGATGGGTGACCATCCGGGCTGCTGTGCACTGTTGCCATTTTTCGATGTGTACTCAGCCTCGTGATGCCAATTGAGGAGCTACTCGATCGAATAGTAGCGGCCCCGGTGAAAGAAAACCATCATAACGACCGGGAGAGCAGTGTGCTGACCACTCGCCCCTCCTATCTGCATCCTCATCTAAGGATGACAAGGCGGTCGGATGGTCCTGATGGGCCACTTGTGGCCTGAAGATGGAGTGCTTCTTCTAGAAACTTCCAGTGAACAGTTCGACATAGCATGCATAACGCATGAACACTTATCTCAGGGATTGGCTGAATGAAAATTTAGTAACATACAAAACAAACTTACACTGTTTTCAGCACATTGATATTTTAACTCTTTAAGTTATCTTCACGTTGCTGGGTAGGTGAAATCTCAAAAGCTTCTGAAGTTCTTCGCCACTGCTTGATAGTATTTCAGTCATTTTGTAAGTTCTTATTTTCACTGAATTTCAAATGCATTGATTTCTAATAGTATGTGGGAGATTTAAAAGATAAAGTTTCCTAAGGGAACTTCCTACCTTAAATTTTCAGAAATCTGCCTAGCACTTCTTGCTAGAAATTTGGAAGACTTAACTATAGTAGAGACTGGATAGTCTAGTTAATGAAACTGTGGGTTAAATATGGACAAAATAAAGAAAATGTACCAAATATGGAAACGATGATCAACTAAATCGGGGAGTCCTAGGAGTGGTAGATGACCCATGCTCTCTCGTTCAAATGTTTCTACTGTAATCAAAGCAATTAACGATTCAAAGTCACAGTCAGATAAGAAGATCGTTTGAATGGATATTTCACTTGGTTCGTTTAATACTACTTACATTATCTCATAAACTTATTGTTATTACCTTAAGAATCTGATCAGTACAACTTAATAAAGGATTCTGTCCATAAAAAACCTCATTACAACACTTCATTCCGGTATTTTCATGAAAAACGCCAACGTTGACACACATTAACACCTAACAAAATTGTTAGCCTTTGGACACAATTCTTCAAGAGGCTGCTCAGGGGTGTAAGACAACCATATTTTGTAGCTACATCTTGTAGGCAAGTGATACATTAAAAGTAAACCAGATCATTTCAAGCAATTACACAATAATTTGGTAATTTTGTTACGTATTTAGAAATTTTTCGTACATTCTCATCCAAAGTCAACTGCTTGAAAAATAAAACCAAATGGAAAAGAGTTTTCCTTATGTCTACTTTGGGAACAGAGAATATAACATTTTGTGATATTTCTGTGCACTGTAACTGCAGTAGGAGTACAGTCAAGATTGCCACAGAGTAACTGAACATGGAAAAGTTCTGCAACGTGTGTGAGAACCATACTACAGTGCGTATTTTAGTAGAATCTGTCTCATAGTTTACCGACTAACAAGTTAGAAGTTTCTGTATGAGCTATAACTGATTATCGTCTGTGGACTACTTGATGTGAACTGGTATGGGAAACACAGTAAGTTAGAAAATGTAGTCATGCTCATCACATTGCCTGCTATTTAATGTACATGTGTGTATAGTCGTGTAGATCTTATACTGCGGTTTCTGTGTCCGACAGATATTTATAAAAATGAGCGACTGTTGCTGTTGGTTCGATTTTTCTGATTATATATAAGATGGTTCAAAATGGTTCAAATGGCTCTCAGCACTATGGGACTCAACATCTTAGGTCATAAGTCCCCTAGAACTTAGAACTACTTAAACCTAACAAACCTAAGGACATCACACACACCCATGCCCAAGGCATGATTCGAACCTGCGACCGTGGCAGCCTCGCGGTTCCGGACTGCAGCGCCAGAACCGCACGGCCACCGTGGCCGGCTAAGAGGGTACAGCGTGTCGCTTGTTTCTTATCAGCAGATAAAATGCACTCTCACCTGCTAATCTTCTGTTCCTTGGATCATGCAGACACCAGCGCTCGTGTCCTACAATATGTATTTCGATTGCCTGGATTAATACTTAACCTTTTAAGTGGGCATGACGGATATATCCGTCCATGCTCTGCTATTGCACAGTGGTTTCGACGGATATACCCGTCCACTACGTTCTGTGGCTAGTAGCTAGTGGGAATCACGAATTATCGGCCTGCCGTTGACACTGTGGTATTAGTTGAGCTTCGTCCACTAGATGGCAGCTCTTGTCACGCAACACAGCGTGTTCTACGCTAGTTATAACATTGTCCACCCGAGCGCGCGTCGAGAAAATGCATCCTGTGAAGCAGCCGGAAAAGCGCGCCTTTGTCGTCTGGGTTTACCGCAGCGTTAGTGAGTGATCTTTTGCAATGGCGAGAAGTCGTTTATTAGATTCGGAGATTGAGAAGCTGCTTTTAGAAAGTGACGATAATTTCAGTGACAGTTCTGAAAGTTTTCAAGATACAGATGTTGAGGCTAGTGAAAGTGACTTCGATTCAGAAACATCTGACGACGAGACACTACTGCAGCAGACGGTACCTAGTGAATTTGTGCATGCTAGTTCAGTTCGTATTCAATATTTGTTCAGTGGTAACAGTGGTACAGCTGTGCCTCTAAAACAAAACGATGTGATGAGTTGTTTTATGTGTTTTGTGGATGATGCTTTGTGCACAATGATAGCTGAACAGACGAACTTATATGCAGAACTGTTCGTAGCTTCTCATCCCAATTTAGCAGCATGCTCCAGAGTTCACAGTTGGCAGAATACTACATGCGATGAGGTGAAAACACTTATTCGAATGCTTGTACTTCAAGTAACTCTTCACAAAGCAGACCACAAAATGTACTTTTCAAAGAGGGAATCAGCTGACACACTTTTCTTCAGGAAAGTGATGAGTGAAAAGCGGTTTCATCTACTATTGAAATTCCTCCACTTTGCTGACAATACCTCATATGATCCACTAGGCACTATCAGCAGAAAACTATTCAAAATTCACGCCATTATGGAGCATCTGCGGCGTAAATTCAGATCAGTGTACATGCCAGAAAGGAACATCACTGTTGACGAATCGTTGTTGGTCTGGAAAGGACGGCTTGGATGGAAGCAATATATTCCATCAAAGCGTAGCAGATTTGGCATCAAATTGTACGAACTCTGTGAAAGCAGTACCGGGTATGTATGGGACTTTATTGTTTACACTGGAAAGGATACTAATTATGGTATCCACTATCCAGACGAAAAAATAACCTCTTGAATTGTATTGGAGCTTGCACGCGATCTACTTGGAAAAGGCTACTGTATTTATCTTGACAACTGGTACACCAGTACAGATTTGGTGGACAAACTAACCAGCAATAACACCGATATTGACGCCACAATGCGGCAAGACAGGAAGGGGTTCCCTGACTTCGTAAAAAAGGAAAAACTGAAGAAAGTGGAGTACATAACAGGGTACAAAGGCAAGCTGATGGTAATGAAATGGAAAGACAAAAGAGACATTGTTATGGTCATCACCTTCCTTGATGATACATTTGTAAATGTAAACTCGAAGAAGGGAATCGCTCAAAAGCCACAAGTTGTCATTGACTACAACAAGAATATGGGGGGGGGGGGGGGCGTGGATAGGTGCGATTCTCAGTTACAAAGCTACCAGATGGCCAGAAGCAGCCTGAAAAAATACTATCAGAAGCTTTTCTGCCACTTGTTGGACACTGCATGCTACAATGCATACATTCTGTACAAGAAGCATAGTGGCGAACTAAGTAGAATGGGCTTCCTGATTAGTCTTGGTGAACAGTTGACCAAATCTTCACCACATCAAGGGACATCAGTAGGATGCCCACCTCGACACCAAAAGCAACACGCCTTATGCCCAGGCATTTTACAGACCTTCTGCCACCCACAACGAAGAAAAGACTAACAAGGTGGTGTGTGGTGTGTACGAGAAAAGGCCTTCGCAAAGAGAATTCATACTGGTGTGCAGAATGCGAAGTTTCCTTGTGTGCAGCACCTTGTTTTAAAATGTTTCACACTGAAAACGATACGTAATATTGTGAAAATACAGTTTTGTTAACTTCTGCAATATGTTTTATTCATTTCCACCCAATATCAATTTAAATTCAACAATGAAAACGTGAAGGAAAACGTGAGAACAGTGCACAGCACCACCGCGAATGGGCACGCTGGTGTATATTACTCACTGTGTAAGAGGCGCACACGCGCAAACTACTCACTTAACAGGTTAATTGAAGGAGACAGGGAGAAAACTGCAGAACAGTAACAGTCAGCTAACAGAAAATAAATCAAACATATTGACGGTAAAAAAATGATAAATTTGAGGTAATCTTGTCACAAAGATTGGAACTTAGCCGAACCACAATTCAGGGTTATACGGTGGCTTGCAGTCTTGCCATAGGACAAGAAAAATACATGGAAAATCTTTGAGAAACGTATGAGATGTTACAGTGCTTCGTCCCGGTCCTACTGAGAGTGGTAATCGAAAGGATACTGGAAAGCAGATCCAGAAGCTGTTACAGAGCTGGGAGACTTATTGCTTAAGTAAATCAGCATTGAACATCCGCCGAGGTTCACTGTCTTTTGACAGTGGTCAAGCCGGGATGCACAAGACATACAATGACTATGCCGGTCTGTTTCCTAGTTCAAAAGAGGGAAACCAGTTTGTGCTAGTGTGGGTAGACACGTGTACACAATTTCTCTGGCTACTCTGCATGTGTAACATTAGCGTACTGACCACAACGAAATCTGTCAAGAGTATTTTGGGAATGGACTCTAGTGTCGGATACTACAACCGGTTTGGCGCCAGTGTGTTTAGAAACTTCTGCGCTGAGATGGAAATGACACATCCCGCTAGAACACGTTACTACAGGAATCCCTCAATTTCAAAGAGTATTTACCGAAATTTAACTAAGCGCTCGTCTCTTTGCAACAACGCGCCCACACCAAGTGGAATACGTCTTTGTGGCAGTTCAGCTATCGTTTTAACGCCACTGCCCACGAAGCACTCAAGGATACCCCAGTCTGATGCTTCGTTTCAAACCTAATTAACACGTCTTCAAACTGTAATCCTTGAATGATTTACTGACCGTGCAAGTAGACTCTGTGTAAATCGGAGACATGTGGAAAAAATCATGAATGAATCATGAAAGAACTTCTCAGTACTGCAATGTGGGAAGACGGCCCACGTCATTGAAGACAGGGGATCAAATTTTTGTTAAAAATTTTGGTGCGATGAATGAATGTTATGGACAAGATTTTGCCACGTTTAAAGAGTGTGGTCAAAGTCGTACGGTTCATCACTCTAGTTACGTAACTGATATGCAGCACAACACTCTTATTGTTCCCAGACTATGCCATGTATGAGAGAGACCATTTCCTAATGAAATTAAGACGGAACCATATAATTAGTTGTGTACATTTACTTTTGTAAACATGTTCTACTACGACAGTGAATGTTTAATGGTACTGTTTTGTTAAAGCTAAGGCTCTTAATGTGGCAGTTTGTCGGTTCTCTGTAATGTAAATCTTGTGTAAACCTTCATGTTATTAAATAGTGGTGGGAGTTTTCCAGTCTTATTCCTACATGCAGTCCTCAAAGACTGAAGCGAAGAAGATGTACAAACACAAGACGTATCTCTGACACTGCAGTTTGAAAAGCTGTGCGATCAGCGCTGCGGCTGCGGCATCACGACTGCGTGAGGTGGACTGCCAGCGAGAGCACCGCGACACCGCTGCTGGCGCGAGTCGGCATGCGACACCACGTGGGGACAAGAGCGGCACTTAGCTGGATTTAAGTTTTTGAGAGTTAGATTTTTGCTTCTTGCACCAACCACTTTTGTTCCAACTAACAAAAAAGCATTTTGTGTAAAGTTCCATCTCAGTTCTACAAATTCTAGGCAACTCTCAAAGGACTCAAAGATGAAACATAGCATTAGCAAGACCTGTTTCCGTTAAAGCACATTGTATTCGTCCTTACCTCCATGAACACATGTCTTTCGTGAGGGTAGTGCATGTTACACATTCATGCAAATTCGACAACTGTTTAAAATAATTTTGACTCATATTAAAAAGGTCATCCGAGGAGCTCAAACAACAACATGAAGAATTTTAGAAATATCAAGTTTACTTTCTATAGCGGCCACATTTTCAGTTTGTAACTCTTATTTATTTACAATAATATTTTGTAACATTCCTTTCTCTAGAATCACAAGATAATATGATCTAATGAACACTGAACATTACTTGTTCCCAAGAGAAGGTTTAGTAGCAATTGGATATTTTGTACAACATTCTCTAAAACGAATTGTTTCTGCATTTCGTCTTTTGTGAGAATGTTATTGTAGTCCTGAATGAGTTTCAGCATCTCTTTCTGCAACATCATTTACGACAACCATCTCTTCGACCTTCTAAATTGCACACCTTACTCATCTCTTCATGTTGAAAATCCTTTGTGGAGAAAATCGATATTGATGGAAAACCTCCAGAAGAAAGTTTTCTTAACGTATCTTACTAAAGATGAGTCAATACTCGTAAAAGCAGAAAGATCATTTTGGTGTATGAACTGTGATTTATTTTCAAAAAATATTCTTAATAATGTATTTTATTTACTACCCATTCATCAAGAACATTAACACATTTAATCACACTATGTCAGCATGGAAGTAGTTGCCAGGGAGTAACTGATGAAATCATAACCAATTTCCTTTTAACAAATAGGAATTTTATTCACTTTAATAGTGCCTAAAAGCAATTTTTTAAAGAAACAGATTTAAAATTATAATCAGAAAGCACCCTCTAAATATCAAAGTTACAATTTATTCAGAGGCAGAAAGAAACAAGTTTTGACTGTATGAGCTTTCGGGCAGAAAACCTTGCCGCTCCCTTTTTACATGGCCGTAGTTACGACTGCTCACAACAGCAACTGAAAGACTACACTGGTGCAAATCTGCAACACACCAGCTAACTTTACATAAACACACAAACTATGCACCCCCCTGTAGCAGGGATGGAAATGGTACAAAACACTAACAATTAAAATATTAACCTTGCCACCGAAGGTGCAACTTGATTTTAACTTCTAAGAAAAGTCTTATGGTGAAAGGGTGGCAACTTTATATACTAAAATGATCATTTAAATAAAAGCCCATGAAATTCAATCTTATATAAAATTCTACGAGGTTGGCCAAACAATAGTTAAGGTGCTCTACGGTACACAGATACCGCCTCTCAAGATCATAGGCAATAATACCAAAGTTTCCAAAGATCAAAACAAATTGCAGGTATTAGGCCGCTACACTCCAAGCAATAAATTCGTTAACACACCAAATCCGACAAACAAGACACAGGCAGCTACTAACATACGGTAGATTGATAGGGAGATTACCGAACAACCCGAACCGCAGGTTGCTCTAACTTGCCCCTACTCCACAAGGGAAAAACGGACCACCCAACTTATAAACAACCACCTTCCCGCAGGTGGGCAAATGGAGAAGAATGGTGGGACGACCCCAAAGCAAAACGGCTGGTGACCTCACCAAGAAAACAAGTAGAATTTAACAAGAGTAAATCAAACAACATATCACCAATCACTTAACTTCTAATAAACTGCGATTTCTCGAGAAGACCTGGCACAGCACCCCCAAATCACTCTACCAAACCGTCCGCTGCCAGCCGCTTCAACAGATGCAGGAAGGCGTGCCGATCTCCCGTCTCACGGCGTCGCATCTCGCACTGGCCAGACTGATGTCGTGGGTTGACTCCTGTTGCTCTCGTGTCGACTGCGAAGTCACTACCCCTCGCTATACACCGTGGCCCACTGGACTGATGGGGCGACCTCACATGCGCCAACGCTTAAGACAGACAAGTCATCTTGTGTCTCAGTGCGCGACCGACCAGCCGATCGATCCAACCGCCAACGACCATTGCCTGAGCAAACTCGAGCAGACTGGCAGTCTAACGCGCAGACTCAGATGCAGAAACTAAGCCCCGACTGGGCGACCACTCGCTAAGTTCTCTTACTGGCGGAGGGGAAAGATTCATTTTGCGGCTTTAAAGGTTGATCCGAACGACAGACATACTAGTGCTCCAAATAACAGACAAACCCTAACTGCCTAACAAATGCGCACAAGAGACAGACTAGCAAGCAGGGGACGAGAACTGACCCAGACTGACTGACTGGCGAGATCATAGCGCCCCTTAAATGCACATGAACAGGCAACGTTTCCCCTTTCCCACCAGAGGGAGACACCAAAGCTGCGATTGCCACAGCGGTGCCACTGCCAGAAACGGAGGGCCACTGCTTCACACTACTCGCTGCGGCACGCTCTTCAAAAATACAATTTTTACCACAGCTCAGTGTATAACATAACTTTCCACTTGGTTTCTTCCTTCTCCCTCTACATATTTCTTTAATTACAAGATAACTGTAACTATATTTGCTTTGACCTCTGTTGGAGTATTGTCATCAAACAAAGCTATAGCCACAGTTTGTGCAATTAAGTACCAAGAGTGATTGGAACATTTTTTGTATCAATATCCGTATAATTTATGACTTGACTCATGAATAGGAAATTATAGTAACGTACCTTAATTGCCTCTATTGACTGAAACCAGGCTCGGACATACAGGCGTTGAAGAAAAATACATATTCTTGTTAATGAGTTCTTCTCCATATCGAATAAATGGAAATGATCTTGAGACATGTCTAACTTGAATGCATATACGCCCTTTATGATCCTCCATGAATGACTTACAGTTCTTGTTATGCGAAACAATATCCCATTCTTTAAAATACCTCAGAGGAATCTCATTTCGCAGTTGTTTCTGCGAAGAAACTTGGTTACCTAGAAATTCGAGAACAAGAGAGGGTAAGTCATCAGATACTTAACTGCTACAGGTTATGTAAATGTTGTTGTTGACTATCGACCAAGTTACTCTATATTTCTTAAAACGGTTCATGTCTGGACCAGAAGTAGCCTCCATCAGTAAATTGACAAGACTCCTCAAGAGCAATTCAAGGGAGATACACCAAGTCATGGCTGAACGATTTCGAGTTTGTAGAGTTGCCATTTACTCATTCTGTATGGCTTGCTGTCGTATCACAGCAAAGTACCTGAGTTTGTTTAGCTACACTGCACATCCCTGATGCCTGTTGAACAGCCACGGTTTGATCTTCTCCTGAAGATGTTTTGGTTTCAAGGATCTCCAGCAGTTGTTCCTTGCCTTGGAAGGTTACTAATACTGCCATCCTATCAATCTTTTCAACATTTTTTAGCACTGTGAGGAACTTTTCATCCCAGTGCAACAAATGCAATAACTCAGTAGACGATCTGATACAACTATCGGCACGAATCTAGCTGATATTAACACGGTAGTCTCTTTGTTTTGTTTTAACTGTTCACTGCTATGCTGCAGTATTCTCCAAATCAGTAAAACGAAGACGTCACTTTTACTCCCACCTAGTTAATGCAGCTGTCTTTATTATTAATGTTTTACTGTTGATAAAATTATGTTTTATATATTATATATTATAGTATTAGAATAAAATCTTAAAGAAGGATTATTAAAAATAAGTATCTCTAATAATAAGACGTTATTTAACAATAACGATAATGAGGAACTGTGTAGCAAAATTCACACAGCAAAAATTCAAAAGTTTGTGGTCTACGAAGGTAAAATTTTCACATACCGTTTTGCTATTGATTGGAACAAAATAGGGGAGCGAGGCTGTGAGATAAGCTTTTTGAAAGCTGAAAAATGGGGGCCATTCTATTAGACACATTGGACACAACTGGCAGTGCAACCTAGCTTGTAACATGAGGTCACCGAGGAGTGCCACCAACCATCCAAACTGGGCGGATTTACTGGACGTCTGGATAAGTGTGGTCTAGTCGGCAGCCGATAAAAGAAGTGTGCTGTCCGAACAGTGGACGTATGGCATGCATGGTGCTGTTCACTATAGAGCAGCGATTCCTAGGCGACGACGGAATCCTTTTGAAATACTGCATTTTTAAGGAGCCCTAAAATAATCAAAACCTGGTTTTATGTACACTCTTTAACTACAACCATTTAATAAAATTATACAAAAAGAGGTACATTACACCCTACTGACGTCAATACCAACGTACAAAACAACACACAATGATACACTGCACGAAATAACATTCTGTTGATTGCATTGTGAATTAGTAAAATTGTTTCTGTTTAATAAGAGTTACGGAGTTGTCTTCTACTTTGGACCGACTGATTAATGTCAGACTTGAGAGAAGAGGGTTTAAAACGAGTGTTAAGTCCAACATGCAGTCTACTGTAGTATGTTGTGTTTCTAGCTGCATCTGTTGAGAATCCTGTTTCACACATGTATGTTGTTGGGAATGGGAGAACATGCAGAACCTGTATGGCAAGTTGTGGATATTCAGCAGGATAGAATGGCTTGAAGTACAATTTGACTCATTACCTTTTCTTAGTGACACCACTCCTGCTATTTTACCGTACATTGCCTTGACCTCATTTGTACAAAAACGATACAATGTTTCCATCAGAGGGGGCTTATTTAAAAAAAATTGTTCGTTGGCAGCCATATGCACACAAGAAAATCTATGTCGGGTGAATGTTTATATGGTTATCACACGATTAGCAGCAAGGTGGCCAGTCTAGTAACGTTAGTCAACTCATCCATTTGCAAGACGAATTTGTTGTGTTGAAGGTGACCAACTGGTTCTTGTTTGACATAGACTGCAAGATTGTTAATTCGGCGCGATGTAGTGCCGTTAGAAAATGGCACTGTAGCAAGACGTTTTGCAGATTCTTTATGAAGTATATGGTATTTTATGTCTACTACACATGGTTTTATTAAATTCTCTGCGGTAGCATACGTTTCGCCCACTTGTGCGGTGCAATAGCTGACCAAATACAATGCCTCTGTAGTTGTGCAAGAAAAATTAATCTTACATCCTACAAAAGTAATTGGTCCTCCAAGTAGTTGATGTTGTGCTGTTGGCTTTGGTGTAATGTCAAACGTATCTACATTCACAGCTTAGATCGCAAATTTCACAGTTATTTCACTGCCTGATACTTGTCCTTTCTTACATAAAAAAAATTCTGCATTTTTATCTTTGCGATTAGGACGTATTGTATCTCAATGTCAGCACATCTTAGCCAGTACCACATAAGTATTATGAAGTAGCTTCCTACGTAACATTCAGAGAGATGAGCCATTAGAATCAGCAAATCCGACATTGATACGAGACTCGTTATAATTGCTTCTTTTTTCACCTTCAGTGAATCGTCCGATATCTTTCTGTCAGTGCATGACCTGCAGCCCGCCCTCAAGGCGATTGCGGCGGCACTGCAGGATGGGTCCTGGGCCATCATGGACAACCCGTGCCCCTTCACTCCACCCGACCAGCCCAAGCTTCCTCTCCCCCACCACCGGCACCGCTTCGGTGACTGGCGTGGCATCTGGGAGGAGGTGGTCACCCAGAAGGAGCTCGCAGTCATCAACTCCCACCCCGCATTCACACCCCGCGACTGGGACATACTGTCCCCCATCTCGGCCGCCTGGGTGAAGGAAGAGTACCGTTCTGGACGGAAGCAGGAAGACGCCGAGGCCAGGGCAGCCAGGGAAGACATCGCACGCCAAAAACGCCAACGTTCCCCACTCCAGTAGCGCATCCACGAGAGGTCATCACGAGACGGGGCGGGACTCTTTGTTGACAACCACCGGCCAGCCACTTAGGCCGTTCCTTTTCCTCTTCTTTTACTGTCTCCTCTGACTATACCATTCATCTTTCCTCAAATCTAAAAACACCAAAAAAATGCATATGCACACCGTCATGCCATTCCATACCACCACGACTCCACTCGCCACACCGCCACGAGGAAGGCGAAGCGCACCAGCGCCAGAACTTCCTGATCACGTCGAGGGTCCACCCTCGCCTGTGCAGCGTCAGCGTCAGCGTCAGATATCTTTGAAAGCATGAAAGCATTACACTTGAAGTCGTTACGTTACCTTCATGAATCTCACAGCTTAGATCCGAAATATTTGAGGTTGTTGCCGCATCTTCCTGATGAACCCACCTTTGTTCTTTTACTGCAGGATTTTGTAGCAACACATTTAAGTCAGAGTTCCATTCTTTTAAAGTCAACAGATTAATTTTAGACTATGACGAACATGGAATAATATTGCCACAATACACTGAAGTTCACAACTGTATTCAACGACAAACACAAATCGAATATACTGCGGCCCGAGAGTGCTGCGTCGATCTGCACGTTGCAGTCGCAAACTCCAGAAGGAACTGTACCCTCTGATATGCGGCCTATGTCTTAGTAGCGCTTTGTGGTGAACCAGAGCTAGCGAGGCAACAATCCTTTGAGGGGGTTCGATGTTGTTCGTGGATAAGAGAGACATGGAGGGAGCATAGTGAACTGATAGCAGTATGTCTACATGACGTAGTGTGCTGGGAAAGAGAGAGAGAACGAGTGAGGCGGGGTAGGGATGGGGGGCTAGAATTTTTATAGATTTATTATGCTGCTTGTTGCCTCAGTTTCAGTTCTTACGCGCTGAGAGAAAAAAAACAACACTTACTTGAAACAACGTTGATATGATATTTATAGGAGTTGTTTTTGTCAGTATATGACAAGACTTGATGTGCTTTATTCTTGCAGTTTGTACTGTTTCGGCAGAGCCCTGGCAGAGGCCTTCGGAACCCCAGCGCTTTGCGGAGCACACTCTGAGTATTGCTGTTATAGAGCAGTCAGCTGCTGGTGGTTCACAGGCTGGCGCAGCGTCTTGAGCTGTGTGTGTTGTTGGTGTGTGTACATAGGTTCTTAGGCTGTGCAAGGTGAACTATTTATTATTGTGTCGCTGTTAAGCGTTATTGTAATACATTACCCATAATTCTTGTTACTGTGATCATATCGGCCAGTTGTGTAGTAGTCCTCAGTGAGCCACCGGGTTATGTTACTGCCCAATTTGCCAGAGGATGAAAGTACGACTAGGTAAAGTAATCCCTTGGCATATTTTGGTATGTCCGATCTTGCGTTGCTATAATTACCAGTCGGGCTCATTTTGCAATGAGTGAGTTTAGAGCTTTGCATATTCTTGTTAATGTTATTGCCCATAATGCAGGTTTTGAGTAGAAGACCTAACACTAATTTGGGAAGATACTTGGAAACGTTAAAAGTACTGTTGTTATTCTGAACTTTAATGACATTCCTTAATCCTTGTTATATATTCTTATTACTCGTCACGGTGTTCTTTGCAGAGATTGTGGGTACGATTTTTCAATGCAAACATTTATACGTATGTTCTCACTGTAATAATAAGATTGTCTCTGATGCCTAGCCCATCTGCAGTCAATTTGTTTTCGAATCAGGCACATGCTTTTAAATTGTTCTCAATGCGTGGATTGCCCCAGTGTAATTTTATAAAGTTATTTATTTTTGATATAACGGTCAGCATTTTTGGGGCTTGTCGCTTGGTTTGGGATTTTAATGAGTTTAATGTTTCTTCCATTTTGTCTTGATTTAGAGGCCATTAACCTACAATAGAATATTTGTTGTAATTCAGCCATTTGGTGTTGGCTGCCAAGTTACTGCTCTTGTAAGTTTTTAACCAGGGGTTGTATTATAAATCCTCGGCTATGTTGTTAAACAAAATTTTTAAAAACTACGACTACTCACCGCTCATCCTAGTCCTACCACATCCAGTTACGTCACACTAACTTTGTTTTATTATGAGGTACATAAAGTTATTGCGGCGAATGGTTTAAATTCTGCCAGCGACTCACCTTGGAAATGACGTAACATTATCAGTCGAAATATCGGTAGAAGACTCTGCACTTGCTTTTTTTTATTCTTAGACACATAAAGTTAGTGTGTCAAGTGGTTTAAATTCAGGAAACTACTCACCTTGAAGGTAAATGTAAGGTTATCAGTTGAAATATCGGAAACAGACTGCGCTTGCTTTGTATTACTCTTGATTTGTTTTACTTTATCTACTACTGACATTCTTGCTGCCGACATTGTTATCTCAGACGCACGGCCGTTTACTCCCCGGTATGTGTAAGTGGTTGAAATAACGTCAAGAGACTCAGCTTCAAGACGGCTGTAAGATTATCGGGTGAAGTTTGGAAAGAACAAATAATGCTGTGCTGGATGCACGCCAGAAAGGTGATGGAATATTCTGTCCGCTGGGAAAACTGAAAGAGACACATCGCGCACCCATTGGGCGAGAAGATAGTTTTACATGTCAGAAGATTGAAACATGATAAGGAATCTTAGACCGAGATTACTACATTCACCAGTTCTTTTACGGTTCTATACCTTAATTGGCGAAAACGGAACTCTTATTGAATCACTTCGTCCGTCTACCCGTCTGAGCTGCGGCTGGCTCGTGTTAGGCTTTGCATTAAACCTTGGTTGCTCTTCTGTGATTAGTCTCCCGTGGTTATCGTGAATACGCTGTTATCCTCTCTCTCCGCGGGTCACAGCAGCAGCGTGTATCGATATTCGCATTCTTGTACTATCTTTGCCCTCACGCTTATAGTTTCCGGTCGGTGGCGTGGCCGGGCGATGTAGCCGAGCTGTTCTAGGCGCTTCAGTCTGGAACTGCACGACCACTACGGTCGCAGGTTCGAATCCTGCCTCGGGCGTGGATGTGTGTGATGTCCTTAGGTTAGTTAGGTTTAAGTAGTTCTAAGTTCTAGGGGACTGATGACCTCAGATGATAGGTCCCATAGTGCTTAAAGCCATTTGAACCATTTTTTCCGTGGCGTGGAGCAGCGAGGAAGTCTCCGTGACGCGGAATCCACGCACGGTCGGAGTGTGGGGGGCTGTTCCCATTGCTACGAGGTTCGTGGCTCACCGATCCCGGACACAAAAGTTGAGTCTTTACTTAATCTACCAGCCAGCCCCAACTGTTCACACTGTGTCATTTGAATTTCGTTGTGGGCTTTTGCGACGTTCCCGCGAGGAACAACGTGTGTTTTCAAGTTGGCGAAATTCTAGCCCTCCTGTGGAATTTAATTAACTTGATTATTTGTGAATTGAAGTGCACCAGCGGAATCTTCTGCCTTGTGGCCGTTAACGATCCGGTTACCTGCCCTGGCCGTTGACGTAAATTCAGGCAGTGTATTTTCCTCGTCGTGTTGTGGCTGTCCAGCATGGCGTGTAGTTTGGCAGCTGAATGTGTACTTCGTTGTGGGCGCCGATACCTTGTGCATTGTTCCATTGAATTCTCTGTTGTGTACTGCTTGGGTGGAGCAGAAGTTATCCTGTCGCTTGGTCTGTTGACTGTCTGTCAATTGGGTTGCCGTCGGATTGAGAATAGGTAGGCCGACTGCCTGTCTCACCTAACGAGCGTTAGTGGTTGAATTCCAGGCCAACCCTTGGAAACTTCTAAGCGCCTATTGATGTGCTGCCTTTTCTTATTTGTCCTTGTTGGTTGTTTATGTATGGCTTCTAGCCGATTTTAAATTAAAGTTGCTTTGCCCTTAAGGCGTGAGATTTTTTGGGCCTTCAGCCTAATTTGGAGAAATGTTTTAAGATAAGGCCTTATCCCATTAAAATTAAAATTCCTGTTTGAGTGTTAAGTTACTGGCTTTCAGCCGATTTGAAATTAAAGTTGTTTTGCCCTTGAGGCGTGAGATTGAATGGCGCATTTAGCCGGGAATTTAGTTCTAAAATTAATGTTGGGCTTGCTGTGTTTTTAAAGTTTTCTTTAATCTTGGAATGTTTGTCAAATGAATAAAGTAGTATGCGCGAGTGCAACTGACAGCCACTCATTTTGGCCCGTTTCCACAAATTAAACTACACTCCTGGAAATGGAAAAAAGAACACATTGACACCGGTGTGTCAGACCCACCATACTTGCTCCGGACACTGCGAGAGGGCTGTACAAGCAATGATCACACGCACGGCACAGCGGACACACCAGGAACCGCGGTGTTGGCCGTCGAATGGTGCTAGCTGCGCAGCATTTGTGCACCGCCGCCGTCAGTGTCAGCCAGTTTGCCGTGGCATACGGAGCTCCATCGCAGTCTTTAACACTGGTAGCATGCCGCGACAGCGTGGACGTGAACCGTATGTGCAGTTGACGGACTTTGAGCGAGGGCGTATAGTGGGCATGCGGGAGGCCGGGTGGACGTACCGCCGAATTGCTCAACACGTGGGGCGTGAGGTCTCCACAGTACATCGATGTTGTCGCCAGTGGTCGGCGGAAGGTGCACGTGCCCGTCGACCTGGGACCGGACCGCAGCGACGCACGGATGCACGCCAAGACCGTAGGATCCTACGCGGTGCCGTAGGGGACCGCACCGCCACTTCCCAGCAAATTAGGGACACTGTTGCTCCTGGGGTATCGGCCAGGACCATTCGCAACCGTCTCCATGAAGCTGGGCTACGGTCCCGCACACCGTTAGGCCGTCTTCCGCTCACGCCCCAACATCGTGCATCCCGCCTCCAGTGGTGTCGCGACAGGCGTGAATGGAGGGACGAATGGAGAGGTGTCGTCTTCAGCGATGAGAGTCGCTTCTGCCTTGGTGCCAATGATGGTCGTATGCGTGTTTGGCGCCGTGCAGGTGAGCGCCACAGTCAGGACTGCATACGACCGAGGCACACAGGGCCAACACCCGGCATCATGGTGTTGGGAGCGATCTCCTACACTGGCCGTACACCACTGGTGATCGTCGAGGGGACACTGAATAGTGCACCGTACATCCAAACCGTCATCGAACCCATCGTTCTACCATTCCTAGACCGGCAAGGGAACTTGCTGTTCCAACAGGACAATGCACGTCCGCATGTATCCCGTGCCACCCAACGTGCTCTAGAAGGTGTAAGTCAACTACCCTGGCCAGCAAGATCTCCGGATCTGTCCCCCATTGAGCATGTTTGGGACTGGATGAAGCGTCGTCTCACGCGGACTGCACGTCCAGCACGAACGCTGGTCCAACTGAGGCGCCAGGTGGAAATGGCATGGCAAGCCGTTCCACAGGACTACATCCAGCATCTCTACGATCGTCTCCATGGGAGAATAGCAGCCTGCATTGCTGCGAGAGGTGGATATACACTGTACTAGTGCCGACATTGTGCATGCTCTGTTGCCTGTGTCTATGTGCCTGTGGTTCTGTCAGTGTGATCATGTGATGTATCTGATCCCAGGAATGTGTCAATAAAGTTTCCCCTTCCTGGGACAATGAATTCACGGTGTTCTTATTTGAATTTCCAGGAGTGTATCTGTCCTGCCTTGTCCTACGGGTATAACAGGGGATCTCACTGGTAGCTGAACGTGGTTTCGCTTGTGCTTGCCATTCCAGTTGCTGTCAGTTTCACTCTTGTTCTGTTCTTGTGTTCTGTGACACCATACTGTTTTGGCTGTTACTTGTTTCAGGTGCTTATCGTAATGGCAGTCAGTGTCCGGGGATCGGCCTGCTCAGAAAGGACCATCTTGTTTACGAGCTGGCAGTAAGGTGGCAGCCGATTGAGGGGGGTGTTGCAGAATTAGTAGCCCGTTTGCGCACTGCCATTCTTCATCCAGTTGACGTCACGTCGGCGATGGTGGGTGAGACAGCAGCGGCAACTGTATTTTTGTTTGAGCCTATTAAAGGCCTTGAGGACAGAATTTGTCTTTTGGAGGGAACCCAACCTAGTGACAGTCAGCTGGATAGGGTGCGGGCACAGTTAATGCATTTAGCTAATCGGACAGCGGATTTAGGCACGTTAGCTTTGGAAAATCACAGAACATTAACCTTTGAGTTGGGCACTCTGGTGAGTGCATTACAGTTTAAGCTTGCGTGTTTGGAGTTGGATGGGGGAGGACTGAAGATCGGGATTTGCGCTGTCAGGGAGAAGGTGAGAGCCAGCCTGGGGGTGGTACTGTTACATCTTCTGTCAAGTTAGATTCGGTATTTGCCAAGTTACCTACTCCTCTGGCCTATTTCTTCCGAGATATTACTGAATTGGTTGTGGAGTGACTTAATCAGGTGGAAAAATTATTATGGTTATTGGTTCGCTTAGAACAACACGCGGCTACCTTTCGCGTTCCGCACCAAGTAAATTTGTCTTTGTTGTACCCATTAGCTAGAGGTGAGTTGCAGAACCACCTCTCGCGAGCCATGGCGGAAGGGTTTTCCTTGCAGCAATTAAGGGAGTTCATAACTGAGCATAGGTTGACCACCGGAGACGGCCGCGGTGGTCTCGCGGTTCTAGGCGCGCAGTCCGGAACCGCGCGACTGCTTCGGTCGCAGGTTAGAATCCTGCCTCGGGCATGGATGTGTGTGATGTCCTTAGGTTAGTTAGGTTTAAGTAGTTCTAAGTTCTAGGGGACTGATGACCACAGCTGTTAAGTCCCATAGTTCTCAGAGCCATTTTAACCATTTTGACCACCGGAGTTTGTAAACAGCTTGAGTGTCGTTACATTTGCGAAGTACAGCGGGGTGAGGAGCAGTTGCGTCAGTATGTCGATAGAGCTCACACAGCCTCTTTGGCCTTGTTAATTGATTTACCTGTACAAGAGTTGGTCTCTATCGTTCTTAGGGGAATTCGTGCGGCGGATAAGTCGCATTTTGTCATCCATAATCAGCCTTCAACCGGGGAAGAGCTCCGTGAAGTGGTAGTAGCAGAATCCGAATTACCACTTGAGAACAATGTACGTAACGGGGTTAAGGGACAGGTCTCGGTGCTGATTCCGGAGTATCTACTCCGCTGAAGCTATCAGAAGGGAACTCCAGTATTGTTACAAGTTCGTCAGTACGGCTCATTTGGTGCGGTCTTGGGTTCAGCCTCGTGCACCCAGAGTCAACAGATGACGCCGGGCTGGGCCGCGAACTCGGGATCGAGCATTGAGACCTTGGCGTACTCGTGTGGTCTCTCCCTCATCACCACCCTTGCCCTACGTCTGTTCTCGGGTAGGTGGCGAGCCGATTTGTGCTCTTTTGTATTCTGGTAGTTCATTCTCATTATTGAGCTTAGAGTGGTTTTTGGAATTTGGGCATCTTACGAAACTTCAGTCAGTCCTTTCGCTGGTGCAGGGATGTCGGGTGGCCAATGGCCAAGTGTTGCCTCTGCACGGTTGGGTCCGGGGGAGTATATCGGTCGGCGATTTTTTCTGGCCTATGTCTTTAGCCTTGCTTAAGGAACTGCCGGTTGATCTAATTTTCGGGTGTGTTTTCATCAATAAAACCCGGTTGGTCTTGGATTATTCCAGGCACACCTTTCCCTTTAAGTTCGCTCCTGAGGAGAAGTTTCGCCTTTGTTGGCCTTTGCGAATGCGCTAAACCTATTGTGCATCGAACTGTCGGTGCGTTCGCCGTTGAGGCCGTAGCTAATGAATTTGATCTGGCTCATCTATTGCCCCATCAGGCTTCTCAGTTACGCGATTTGTTGCACAGTTTTCCCCAGCTCCTGAGTGATAACTTGGGTGTTACTAACGTTCTTGATTATCATATCCGTCTGTCCGACAATATTCCGGTTAGGCAGTCCCCATATCGCCTCTCACCCCCTAAGGTGAAAATACTGAAGGCTAAAATATCTCAGATTCTCCAACAAAGGGTGATTAGGCCTTCTACATCTGCTTATGCTTCCCCAATATCTCTTGTACCTAAATATCAGGGGCGCGATTTCAGACCTGTGGTTGACTACCGCGGTTTAAACTCTAAGGTTGTCCTTGAATCGGTACGCCTACCTGATCTGCATAATTCCCTTACATGGTTTGCCACAGCTAATTGGTTTACGGTCCTTGATTTGAATCAAGCCTATTAGCAGATTCCCTTGGCTGAAGAATGTAAACATGTTACCGCATTTTGTACTAATTGGAACTTGTTTGAGTTTAACTCATCCTTTTAGGCTAGTGACTGGTGCGGCTGTGCTTACTCGTTTGCTGGATAATATCCTTGGCGACTTGAAGTTAGTCTATATGTATAATTATTTGGACGACTTAGTTTTCTATAGCCGTTCGTTTCAGGACGATAAGGAGCATATCCAGCAAGTTCTTTTAAGATTACAGGGAGCTGTTAAGGGATGACCTTTAAGCCCAGTAAGATGACGCTAGCCAAGCAACAGGTATCTTTCTTAGGACATATTAATGTCGGGTCAGAGTATTCCCATTGACCAAGAGCGAACTAAAGCCTTACGGGTTTTGCCTCCGCCTACTGATAAGCGGGGAATTGCTAAATTCATAGGCATGGCGAACTACTGTAGGCGTTTCGTTCCCAACTTTGCTGAGTTGGCGGCACCCTTAAATCAGTTACACCGGAAGGGCGCGCGTTTTGAATGGGGACCCGCCCAGGAGGCTGCCTTCGAGCACATTAAGTCAGCAATAGTCAATCCTCCGGTTCTCGGAGTACTCGATTTTAATAAAGGGTTTGTTGTTCAAATTGACGCTTCTAATGCTGGTACTTCAGCTGTTCTCCTGCAGGAGTTTGAGGGGCAGAGATAGCCGTTAGACTAGGCATCTCGTCGGTTAACTGATGCCGAACTTAAGTACCCTGTCCACGAGTGCGAGGCTTTGGCCGTTTTATTTGCATTAGAGAAGTACCGCTTCTACCTTGAACATCAGGTTTTCCACTTAGAAACCGACAATAAGGCTTTGAGCTGGGTGTTGACTAGGCCGCGTAAAACTGGCCGTATTGCCAGGTGGGCGGTACGTATTTCGGCATTTAAAGTTAAACATGTGAGAGGCTCTAAAAATATCCTTGTGGATGTCCTCAGCCGGATGTTCGCCGAAACTACATCTAGTAAGTGAAACCAGCAAGTAGAGGGAGACAGTCGTAATTGCTTGGTGTTGGGTGGAATTCCCCTCTTGTTCGAGGATGTTGCTCAGCATCAGGATCAGGACCCTGTTTGGGCCCCGATTAAGCAACGTCAGTTGGCAGGGAGCTGTCGGATGAGTATGTTAAGAGTGGTATTCCCTGTAAGAGGGTGGACGATGCTAAGCAGTGCAAGATCTGTTTGTCTGTAGCTTTGGTGCGCCCGGTTTTTCGTTATTTTCATGATTCGTTGGTGGGTGGCCACTTAGGTTCTTATAAGACTCTCCAAAAAATCAAGGAGCATTTAACTTGGCCGTCCATGGACAGGGATGTGAGAGAGATGATATTCCAATGTCACTTGTGTAATGTAGCCAAATCCAAGAATGCTCTTCAACAGGGTTTGTTGGGTTCTGAACGAGAGTCTTGTCCTATGCATAAGCTCTACGTTGATTATTTAGGACCTTTACCTCGTAATAAGAAGGGTCATCGATACGTGCTAGTTATTATCGATGCGTTCTCCAAATTTACTTGGCCCCTCCCGAACCGTAACGTTGCCGCTGCCACCACTATTTCTCATTTAACTAGTGTCTTCAGTGTTTTTGGCCCACCTAAGCTGCTTGTTAGCGACAGTACTCCTAATTTTCTTTCGGCTCCTTCAGGGCCTTCTTTTTTTCAGAAAGGTATCAAGCATATCACGACAACCCCGTATTATCCGCAGGGATCCTTTGCGGAGAGAGTTAACCGAAATCTTAAGTCCGCCTTGATTATTTATCATCAGAAAACGATTAGTAAATAGGACTCCAGTCTTCCTTGGATTAGTTTTGCCTTTAATACTGCCAGTCATGAAGCTTTACGAGCTACAACCGCCTCCTTGATGCTTTCCTATCCCGTTAATTCCCCTCTTTCGACCTTGTGGGGAATTCATCATCTTATTCCAGCGGATATTAGTCCTTAAGTTATCAAGGAAAACTGGAACTGGCCCAGACGTAATATGCTCAGAGCCCAATAGCTCTGCTGAGCGTTATAATCGTAATCGAGAAACCTTTAAGGGGAGGCCAGGGGATCAAGTCTATGTCCGCAATTTTGCGAGGAGGCAGGTGCGTGGCGGGAATCTTAATAAATTTACTCCCCGTTTTCTGGGACCTTACACCATCGTGAGTATTTTAGGCCCAGTAAATCTTTTGGTCAAGGATAACTGTTCGGGTAAGCAGTATTGGGTTTACCTTAGGCAAGTTCAAATAGCTCAGGGGTTTAGTCACCCCCTCCCTGTGTTGAGTTTAAAGGGGAAGGTTGAGCCATGGCTGGCTCATGTTATGCTTTGCGTTAAGGCTTGGTTGCTATTCTGTGATTAGTCTCCCGCGGTTATAGCGATTGTGCTGTTATCCTCTCTCTCTGCGAGTCGCAGCAGCAGCGTGTATCGATATTTGCATCCTTGTACTATCTTTGGCCTTGCGCTTATAGTTTCCGGCTGTGCCGTGTGCAGACAGTTGGTCGGTTGGCGTGGAGCAGCGAGGAAGTCTCCGTGGCCCGTGTCTGGACGACGGGGCCGCTGGCGGCGTCCACGCGCGGTCAGAGTGTGAGGGGCTGTTCCCATTGCTACGAGGTCCGTGGCTCACCGATCCCGGACACGAAAGTTAATCTACCAGCCAGCCTCAACTGTTCACACTGTGTCGTTTGAATTTCGTTGTGGGCTGTTGGGGCGTTCCCGCGAGCAACAACGTGTGTTTTCAAGTTGGCGAAATTCTAGCCTCCCACCTGTGGAGTTTAAATTGATTATTTTTGAATTGAAGTGCACTAGCGGTAACTTCTGCCTTGTGGCCGTTAACGTAAATTCAGGCAGTGTATCTTCCTCGTCGTGTTGTGGCTGTCCAGCACGGCGTGTAGGTTGACAGCTGAATGTATAATTCGTTTGGGCGCCGATACCTTCTGCATTGTTCCATCGAACTCCCTGTTGTGTACTGGTTGGGTGGAGCAAAAGTTTTCCTGACGCTTGGTCCGTTGACTGTCTGTCAGTTGGGTTGCTGTCGGATTGTGAATTGTTGGGCCGACTGTCTCACCTAAGCGAGTGTTGGTGTTTGAATTCCAAGCCAACCCTTGGAAACTTCTGAGCGCCGATTGATGTGCAGCCTTTTCTTATTTTTCCTTGTTTATGTATGGCTTTTAAATTAAAGTTGTTTTGACCTTAAGGTGTGAGATTGTTTGGGCCTTCAGCCTAATTTGGAGAAATGTTAAAATTCAAAATCCTATCTTCGGTTCAGCCAGTTTTAAATGAAAGCTGTTCTGCCGTTGAGGCGCAAGATTGAACGGTGCATTTAGCCGGGATTTAAGATCTAAAATTAATGTTTGGCTTGCTCTGTTTATAATGTTTTCATTACTCTTGTAATGTTTGTCAAATGAATAAAGTAGTATGCGTGAGTACAACTGACAGCCACTCATTTTGGCCTCTTTCCACAAATTAAACTATCTGCACTTTTCCGCGGGTATAGTAGGGGATCTCTGTCTAACAGTTAAAATCCCTTTTTCTCAAGAATGAGTAGATGTATAAGTTGAAATTTGTCATGTAATTGGGTCTATAGTCCCTTGATGTTGCAATAAATATAAACTTCTAAGTCAATGCAGTGAAAAAATACCTCCATTTGTCTCACATAGTTTGATACTCGCAAAATCGCTCATCAACACCTATTGGGTACTTGCCGTTGACGTAAAATAACAAAATTTGCGAAAAACAAAGAGCCGGCCGTAGTGGCCGCGCAGTTCTAGGCGCTACAGTCTGGAACCGCGAGCCCGCTACGGTCGCAGGTTCGAATCCTGCCTCGGGCATGGATGTGCGTGATGTCCTTAGGTTAGTAAGGTTTAAGTAGTTCTAAGTTCTAGGGGACTGATGACCTCAGAAGTTGAGTCCCATAGTGCTCAGAGCCATTTGAACCATTTTTAAAAAAAACAAAGTATCGTAGTACAACTAAAGAAACAAATCTGAAAATTACTAATTTTTTATTATATGTCACAACGTTTTTTTAATAATTTTTTTTCCGACTGTCTGTCCATCTATCACACTCATTCCTGTTAGGAGCATTTGGACTATGATGTTCAAACTCATGTCACATGCTAAGGTGTACGATCCCTTGGCAGTGTAAGAAATTTAACCTTTTAAGTTAACATAATCGAAAATGTGGCCATTTTTGTCACGTTTTTGACACTCGCAGACCAACTCATTAAAACCTATATCGTACTTTTCGTTGACCTAGAATCGCGAAATTAGGCAAGAAGCAATGTTTCATAGCACAAGTATAAGAAAAATTCTGAAATTATTTATTTGTGATTATGTAACAAGAAAAAACTATTTTTTAAAGTATTTGTTATCCGACTGCGTGTCTGTCTGACTGTTACATCACTTTTTCTCAGGAGGACTTTTAGAGCTATCAAGTTGAAATCAAAGTCTCATACTAAGTTCTATGGTCCCTTGACGGGGTACAAAATTTAAGCTTCTCAGTGAATACAATCAGAAGATATGACCATTTATATCACATATTTTATACTCACAAACCGCCTTTTCAGAACCAAAAGTTTATTTTCCGTTGACCAGGAATCATGATATTTGAAAAGAAGCAACATTTCACAGTACATCCAAAAAAAAAACGAAAATCTGTTAGTAATATTTCCGGATTTTTTCTTTACCTGTACTGTTAAATCCTAAGCGCTATGGGACTTAACTTCTGAGGTCATCAGTCCCCTAGACTTAGAACTACTTTAACCTAATTAACCTAAGGACATCACACACATCCATGCCCGAGGCAGGATTCGAAATTGCGACCGTGGCAGCAGCGGGGTCCTGGACTGAAGCGACTAGAACCGCTAAGCCACAGCGGCCGGCTATACTTTTTTTACAGTTATGGGTTGACGTATACCTTGCCTTCCTAGAATGGATGAATTATCTGCGTACATAATTCAGTCTGTACAGAACCTTCGGTGCTAGAGTCCTACTCGCACGTATCGGGATTTTTTTCTAAGATGTCGAAGCATTGACATTACACGCTTATCAGTCAACATGGTTAGCCTACATGTCATTAAAAGTGCCGCTGCTAATAAGGTCACTTGTAAAGCAAGCTTGCCACTGGTGAAACAGAGAATTTGGTATACTTGTCGAAGTTCGGATCTCGGAAGACCTGAGTACTACTTATATATCAAGAGAGCAGTTAATCTGCGTCCGCTTTCATAGGAGCGGGCTGCGGGCGTAAACTGGCCAAAATAGGACTGGATCCATCAAAGTTCCACCCCATGGGAAGTTGCGAAGTTCGACGGCCTGGATACTCTGCCACAGCAAAAAATATCTTTCCATGTTCTCTGTTTAATTTAAGAAATGAGAATTTGAACAACTTTAAGATGGCTGTTTTTGGGAAGGTGCTTGAATTTCGCTCCTACACCGGTGCCTGCACCATTAACAACTTTAATCGGAGGAACTGAATAAGCTGTCAGATAAAAAAACCTAATGACGCTGCTGAAGAAATAAGGCATGAAGCCGAACACTAACAATAACCTTTCTGTGAAAAAGTAACATATCCTCGTCGGAATGAGCAGCACTTCGTAACAATTTCCAAGCAGACAAAGGTAACGCCGCTATTTTAGTGCCGAGATATCTCTGCTTAGAAACGCTGCACGAATTATTTTAGGACACACCATATCATAATTGACAAAGACACTACTTCCCGTGTTCAGACAAAAACTGCTTCGCTTCTGAACTCCAGCTCTCTACCGAAGAAGGTTCTCTGCTCCTTCCACGTTATACGGCCTTCCCAAAGTCCATAAATGTATTTAAAGAAACGTGTTTCAGAAGAAAATGAAAGTCATATACGTTTCGTGCAGATACTGCAATTGTTAACATTTAGCCCTGTACTGAGTGACGTAGATGGCGCTGACTGTAGGTTGTCTAAATAAGTAGTCTCTTTGATGGTACCTTGTGTAGGTAAATGTGAACATCAAGTCTGTAACTCAGCAACATTTTGTTATTAGGTTGAAACTTTGAAACTTCACAGTCCTGATTTATTGTTTAATGCCTTATTGATTACCAAAATATCTATTTGTCACACTGATTATCATCAAATTTGAGAAAGACACATTAAGATTATTTAAGTGTGCTCTAACCTCCACTTACTTTTTATTTTATAAACAATAGTTTGAACGGATAATATACCGAAGATCTGTCGAATAAAAAACTGTGCCCCATGTATGCAATAAAGCACAAACCGCTTCCATCTAGAAGAAGGGTAGCAGAAATGATCCACAAAATTACTGTCCAATGTCCTTGACACCTATGTATTGCAGAATGTTAGAACATAGCCTGAGCTCAATGTAGTGAAGTATGGGAAGAAGGATCTCCTCCATGCCAACCAGCATCGATTCCGAAACTATCGATCAAGTGAAATCCAACTAGCGCTTTTCTCAAATGACATCCTGAAAATAATGGATCAAAGCAGTCGGATACATGCAGTGATTCTCGGCTTCCAAAAGGCATTGGACTCAGTACCACATATACGCTTATTGTCATATGGGGTAAGAAACTAGATATGTGACTGGGCTGAGGACATCTTGGTGGGGAGGACACAGCATGAAATCTTGGATGTAGAGTCATCGACAGACGTAGAAGTCCTCGTAGCTTCATGTCTGCCCTGCTGAAGTGTGTTAGGACCCTCACTGTTCATGCTGCACATTACTGGCCTTGTAGACTATATCAATGATTCTCTCATACTTAAGTCAGATGATGCAGTTACCTATAATGAAGTGACTCCTGAAAAAAAAAGCTGCATAGATATTCAGTCGAATAGTACAAAGATTAGCAACTAGCTTTAAAGGTTCGGAAATGTAAAACTGTACACTTCATATGGCTACAATGTCAATGAATCACAGTTGAAATTGGCCAACTCATCCCGATACTATCTGCAGTGTCTGTGTTTTGACGGTGTACTATGGAACATCTTACTGATGTCCAGGTATGTTTTAAAAAACAGACACTGCTACAATCTAAAACTACATGAAATGGCAGAAATGTACCCGTAAGTGCAAATACGTTAGACCTCAGATGCACACTTTATCAGCGACAAATGAAAATTTGTCTCGGATCAGGTCTCACTAACAAAATGTGCAGTTGCAGCCTAATCCTATTCGAAGCTGTATTTCTTCCATTTCATATAGCCAACAGTCGTAGCAGTGTGCTTAGTATACAAAAACACACACACTGCAGATAGTATTACATGCCTAGACAGGGCGCAACAGTAATAATAAAATTGCTCTCTGAGCGGGAATGACGGCAATTGTGCAACAAGTGAAGGACGAGGACACTCAGTAACATATGGACTTTTGGATCAGTTCTAGAGCGTACTCGGATAGCCAAAGTGAGTGACGTGACCGTTCACATAAAACGGGAAATCCGGGTCTGAAATTTTCATTTCTCGCTGCAAAATTGTGCAACACAGGCCTAGTCGTATTCGCAACTCCGATAACATTCTTTCCATTTCATACAAATGCCTTGGAGAAACAATTTGCAGAAATATGAATCGGAACTATCACACAGTTTCACTCAAAGGTAAATCATGTGGAAGACTTCCGTTCATTGGTAAAATACAAGTGAACTGCACTGAGACTACAAAGGAGATAGCATACTAAACAATCGTGTGACCTATCCTGGAAAACTGCTAAAATCTGTGGTTCCGTACTAAACAAGATTGACTATTACACGGATAAAAAGAAGTGCACCACGAATGGTCACAGGTTTGTTTAACCCACAAAA
This sequence comes from Schistocerca cancellata, assembly GCF_023864275.1. NCBI lineage: Eukaryota > Metazoa > Arthropoda > Insecta > Orthoptera > Acrididae > Schistocerca > Schistocerca cancellata. The sequence continues at coordinate 197,580,288 of NC_064628.1, forward strand.
AAAATGCTCAGAGGATGCTGAATGATCTGAACTGATGATAGACAGTAGTATAGGGGACGTTATGGGACATCCAAGTAAAAACAAAGTGAAAAATTTTCCACATCTTTTCACTTTCAATTTTAAACCATACGCGCAAAAGGGGTCGCCTCTTTGAACTCACATCTTTTGGACAAAAAGATGGCAGCCACTTTTTTACGAGGACTTCTTTGCGAAATTTCGGCGAATTTAAGCAAGGGCGGAGGTTCAGGTGAAACTCTCAACATTTCGGACAAAAGATGGTGATCACTTAATGGCAGGCGCTTTATAGCTACTTCATAGGAAAAGTGGTCGATTCCTTGAACGTCATCTTTTTGTGCAAAAGATGGCGTCCACTTTTTGGTGACCACTTAGCTGGTGCCACTTTTTTGCGCGCACAAGTTTGAAATTTTATAGGCCTTGACCCATAAAATTATCTATGGCAGCACTTATGTCACCTTTATTATTTGCTCATTGATGAACGTGGTGGTAATTATTTCTATATTTTCATCGAGTATGAGCTCGTACCAACAAGCAGAATCATCGATTTATTCTGTAATCACTGCTTCCATTTATATATACAAAAGTTTTTCTTAAATAACCCCACGTAAGTTTATCAATTATACCGTCTTTTTCCTCTACAAGAGTACGTTAATCGTAGTTAAATTTTAAGTTTTTTGCTATAAATTTATTCATCAGATTTTTTTGTCTTCCTTTGTCTCGTAATCATGTTATAGCTTATGATAACCTTATCTTCGGAAGTCTGTATTAATTCGGTCATCGCCTTCATGTTGAGTTTTATGGGCTCTTCTTAATTTAGAGTGAAGCCTTTAATTTTGGTAGTCTGTTTACCTTTATATGATCGATAAGCATAGCTTTTTGGACCTGTAGTTATCCATTCAATGCCAAAATCGTCTTTGCCAAATTCATCTGTCCATTCGCCGAGCATGTAACCTGTTTTCATTGTGTTTATGCCCTCATCAGTGAAAACAACAGAATCTGTGTCGTAGTATGTAACTTAAATTTCTTTAAATCTCTATAAATTTGTTTAAATTTGATTCAGTTTGTTTAAATTTATTATCTACCTAAAGCAATACTTTCAAGTTACCGCCACAAGAGGCTGAGATGTAGGTGGTCAGTGTTTTAATAGCTGTATTACATGCTCTCATTCAGCTCTGGACATAAATATTTATTTAAACAATTAGAGCCACTACCACCATCAATTGTGTTCGCCAACCTTTTAGAAAATGTGCGTTAATTTTGCTCTAATAGTTTACTCCTACAGGTGAGGTCAGTTAGTATTGTGTTGCCTCCACTAGACCCTGCTCATTCAATTCGAACATAATTTGTTTAAATTTGTATAAATTTATTATCTAGATCATCAGTTTCATGTTACCACCACAAGAGGCTGAGATATCGATTATCTGTATTACGGGCACTCATTCAACTGAGAGTTAATGCTTGAACATATGAATAAGAAGAGTATGGTCCAGCAAAGAAATGCTTTCCACAAGAGGCAACTGCCTCCGACCGAAGAACTGACCAAGTTCGCCACTAATAAAGCACTTCGCGATATGCTATATGTGTAGCGCGCTTTATGTCCATTAATAATAAGAACGACATCCGACTAGCCTACTATCAGACCCACTGACGTCTGCCGGACACAAACATCAGTTTTTCTCTAAGAACACTCAGGTCCTCCTGTGTTAGCATTACGCGCGGCCGAAATCCCATAAAGCCTTACATAGGTAAGAAAAGGGGTCTGCTACGCTTTCAGCTACCCAGTTTCAACAACTTTTCAAAGTCATCCAACCACTCACTTCCACATTTCCTATATATATATATATATATATATATATATATATATATATATATATATATATATATATATATATAGGGACGTATGTCACCTAGTTTATTTATTACGCTGATACAAAACACTCACCCTGCCCGTGGTCTGGAGGGTGGAAAATTGGTGTGAAAAAGTAATCAGCCTGTTCTGGGCTGCTGGCGAGAGGAAGGAGTGTACTTTATTTATTTTTTGAACAATTTATTTAGCTACGGATTTCACCTAATTTATTTACATTGATGGAAAACACTAACCCTAACATTCTTGGAGTCACAATTTACAGTTTACAGACCTCGAAACTACTCCTAAGTAATGCATTATGCTGATGTGCAGAGACGCAAACAACTCGTAAATTACGGGGTCTTGCGGTGGCTAGCACAGTGGACTGGCATTCAGGAGATCGACGGTTCAGTCCCGCGTCCGGCCATCCTGATTTAGGTGTTCCGAGATTTCCCTAAATCGCTCCAGACAAATGTCTGGATGGTTTCTTTGAAAGGGCACAGCCCCATTCTTCCCTAATCCGATGAGACTGATGACCTCACTGTCTAGTCTCGTACCCCAAACAACCCAACTCCTAAATTACCGAAATAATCCAGTACACACCATGCAGACGTGCAAACTACTCGCAGACCACCGAAATAATAATGCAAACACGCTCACAACGCTTAAACACCCAAAAATGATTCAATACACAAACACTCAATGCAAGTAAAAGAAAAAGCTTATCAACCACTCGAACCATGATTCTACTGGATGAGAAGCCTAAGTGCAACCCCTAACACATGGAAACTCTCCAGATGTGGGAGAGGAAGGTGAGGTTAATGTACTTCATTTATTTTTCTGGGGAAGTTGACCCAAATATCCATCATAACTACATAATTAATCAGAAAGATCGGTCCTAATTACACAACTATATGCACAGTGCTGCACAAGGACGGCATAAAATCGCAAAAACTATGCCATACAACTCTTGTTATCCTGCTGGGAGAAAACTATACTACTCCAAACTAACGTAAATATCGATCCTAATTACAAAGATCGGTCCTAATTACACAACTATATGCATAGCACTGCACAAGAACGGTTTCAGATAGCAAAACAGACAACTGGTGTTATCCTATTGGGGGGGGGGGGGGGAAATTACACCACTCGAAACCAGCGACACAAGCACTCATACCCTACCCTACACCTACAAGCTAAGGGTGAAACACGTTCAACTGACCACATGCCAGTGTTAGACAGACAGGAGTTAAAAAAGATGTGTATCACCTGCAAGCATAGACAATCTTTCGCTGTTTGACGTAGGAGTTCACAGCACACACGTACTGAAAAATCATCCTAACTGAAACCAATACACGCTATCACAGCTAATGGGAAAAAGAATTCATCACACTACTGTGGGAAATCGTCGTCCTAATACTGAGTTCTCATCCATCTACAGTCACAAACTATAGAATGGAGCTACTGCGCCATCACTTTCCCGACCCTTGCAGCCCCGTTCTGGCACCATGGCGATAGTCCCCAGCCGGCCGGTGTGGCCGTCAGGTTCTAGGCGCTACAGTCTGAAACCACGCGACCGCTACGGTCGCAAGTTCGAATCCTGCCTCGGCCATGGATGTGTGTGACGTCCTTAGGTTAGTTAGGTTTAAGTAGTTCTAAGTTCTAGGCGACTGATAACCACAGCAGTTAAGTCCCATAGTGCTCAGAGCCATTTGAACCATTTTGATTGTCCCCACTGGCTGCATCATGCACAGTTATAGATATAACAGGACAGGTCCGCAATGCCTCTCTTTATTAGACTCTGTTTCATGTCACGTAGGACGCTCCGGCACCGCTCTTGTATGGGCCTCGTCCACTCGATTTAACATCATCTAGACTCCTATAATAAAGCAAAACATTCCTGACCATAATAAATGTCCTCTTCCCATGATAACAGACAAAGTACAGTTTTACACTCCTGGAAATGGAAAAAAGAACACATTGACACCGGTGTGTCAGACCCACCATACTTGCTTCGGACACTGCGAGAGGGCTGTACAAGCAATGATCACACGCACGGCACAGCGGACACACCAGGAACCGCGGTGTTGGCCGTCGAATGGCGCTAGCTGCGCAGCATTTGTGCACCGCCGCCGTCAGTGTCAGCCAGTTTGCCGTGGCATACGGAGCTCCATCGAAGTCTTTAACACTGGTAGCATGCCGCGACAGCGTGGACGTGAACCGTATGTGCAGTTGACGGACTTTGAGCGAGGGCGTATAGTGGGCATGCGGGAGGCCGGGTGGACGTACCGCCGAATTGCTCAACACGTGGGGCGTGAGGTCTCCACAGTACATCGATGTTGTCGCCAGTGGTCGGCGGAAGGTGCACGTGCCCGTCGACCTGGGACCGGACCGCAGCGATGCACGGATGCACGCCAAGACCGTAGGATCCTACGCAGTTCCGTAGGGGACCGCACCGCCACTTCCCAGCAAATTAGGGACACTGTTGCTCCTGGGGTATCGGCGAGGACCATTCGAAACCGTCTCCATGAAGCTGGGCTACGGTCCCGCACACCGTTAGGCCGTCTTCCGCTCACGCCCCAACATCGTGCAGCCCGCCTCCAGTGGTGTCGCGACAGGCGTGAATGGAGGGACGAATGGAGACGTGTCGTCTTCAGCGATGAGAGTCACTTCTGCCTTGGTGCCAATGATGGTCGTATGCGTGTTTGGCGCCGTGCAGGTGAGCGCCACAATCAGGACTGCATACGACCGAGGCACACAGGGCCAACACCTGGCATCATGGTGTGGGGAGCGATCTCCTACACTGGCCGTACACCACTGGTGATCGTCGAGGGGACACTGAATAGCGCACGGTACATCCAAACCGTCATCGAACCCATCGTTCTACCATTCCTAGACCGGCAATGGAACTTGCTGCTCCAACAGTACAATGCACGTCCGGATGTATCCCGTGCCACCCAACGTGCTCTAGAAGGTGTAAGTCAACTACCCTGGCCAGCAAGATCTCCGGATCTGTCCCCCATTGAGCATGTTTGGGACTGGATGAAGCGTCGTCTCACGCGGTCTGCACGTCCAGCACGAACGCTGGTCCAACTGAGGCGCCAGGTGGAAATGGCATGGCAAGCCGTTCCACAGGACTACATCCAGCATCTCTACGATCGTCTCCATGGGAGAATAGCAGCCTGCATTGCTGCGAAAGGTGGATATACACTGTACTAGTGCCGACATTGTGCATGCTCTGTTGCCTGTGTCTATGTGCCTGTGGTTTTGTCAGTGTGATCATGTGATGTATCTGGCCCCAGGAATGTGACAATAAAGTTTCCCCTTCCTGGGACAATGAATTCACGGTGTTCTTATTTCAATTTCCAGGAGTGTATAAGCAAAATCGGTATAGTAGGCTCAAGGCAAACCTATCGGACATCTCCTACTACTGAGTATAATGCATCATCAATAAGTGATTGCCTGCAATACGAATACACTAACTCAGGTCTACTGTGGGTCCTGGGAGCCTTCTGTGAGGCATACATGTACACAGATATACAGGAAACAGAACAATCTTTCTCCAAATGTGGAAGTGACTGGATACAATCGAGTACAGTGCTATACTACACCTCCTGATCAGTGCATTAGGTCTAGTTGTTGGCAGCTGTACTACATTTACAAGCAATTTTGGAAGACGGAACGAGAGGTTATGTCATGATCGCATGATTGCATAGGTAGAACTGACATAGAATCGATAGAACTGCAAAAAATGATGAGAGAATAAGTAAGTATAAATTGAGCGAATATACACTAAAATGGGGGGAAATTGGGGAAGTACCCGCGCATCTTCTGGTTGGCGCAGAACAATTTGTACATGGGAGCACATATGTGACAGCACGATGAATCTGAGAAAACGTCGACATGGAAGCGAAGGTAACCAGGGAAGCAGTTACTTTTTTCCATCGAGGCAGAATTATACTGTATGTCCATTGAGATACGATTGATACACGTGAATTGCCTACTGTATTTGACACTTTTCAGGAAAACAGAGAACCATTATCCTCTAAACTTACATGCATCTGCATTGAAGGATAACAGAGAGTGTACGGGGTGAACGATTGAGATGGAGCTGTAAGGAGGTATGATTTAATGGTAGACTGATGATGCATTCTAGAGAGCGAGAAGTTGCTGCAGGTCAATTTTTTCACTATTCTGTCAGAATGCATCAGTCGCATGACAAAGCCTGCTTTTGTCTCATACACAGCCATGTATTCTGTTGTAAGTAGGCTGTTTATGTTTTCTTTATGTAAGTAGGCTGTTTATGTTTTCTTATCGGCAACGTTACGTAGCGCTCTATATGAAAATCACTGGCTGTGCTGTGTGCAGTTTGTGGCTAGTTTGCATTGTTGTCTGCCATTGTAGTGTTGGACAGCGGCAGCTGGATGTGAACAGCACGTAGCGTTGCGCAGTTGGAGGTGAGCCGCCAGCAGTGGTGGATGTGGGGAGAGAGATGGCGGAGTTTTGAAATTTGTTATACTGGATATTATGAACTGCTATGTATATTATGGTTTTTCAACACTATTAAGGTAAATACATTGTTTGTTCTCTATTAAAATCTTTCATTTGCTAACTATCCCTATCAGTAGTTAGTGCCTTCCGTAGTTTGAATCTTTTATTTAGCTGGCAGTAGTGGCGCTCGCTGTATTGCAGTAGTTCGAGTAACGAAGATTTTTGTGAGGTAAGTGATTTGTAAAAGGTATAGGTTAATGTTAGTCAGGGCCATTCTTTTGAAGGGATTTTTGAAAGTCAGATTGCGTTGCGCTAAAAAAATATTGTGTGTCAGTTGAAGCACAGTCATGTATAATTGTTCTAAGGGGACGTTTCATACCTTTGATGACCCACCAAAACCATTATTTCTACAAGGACTACAGTGGGTCTACACCTTTGCTCACTCACCAATACCATTATTTCTACAAGGACTGCAGTGGGTCTGCGCCTCTGGTGGCCCACCAATACCACAATCTCTACAAGGACTACAGTGGGTCTGCTCTGTGATGACCGACCTACCAATCTTCTTCAAAACGTCGAATAACTCTGCTGTGGGTTTGCTCTGTTGTGGCCCATTACCTGTCAGCATGTCAAGAGTCAGCACTGTCTTTCAGTTGGAAGGACAACACTACTTCTTCAAGACTGCATGGAAATCCACTACTTCTGTGTGCAATTTCCTTTACTAATGAGACTTTGTGAAAAAAAAAACTGTAATTACTATTACGATGAATCATCAGGACTGTCTTTATGGACTGTGAGAAAATTTTAGCTTTTGACCAACATTGCATTAATAAGTGTGTGCATTTGATTTCTTTGTTATTTTAATTATGAAAATTTTTTTCAAATCATTATTGGCCACTGCCCAAAACAATTTGTAAAAATTTTTGTGGGGAGCATGGGGGCTATGTAAGTAGGCTGTTTAGGTTCTTATATTGGTAACGCCGCCGCCACGTAGCGCTCTCTGTATGAAAATCACTGGCTGTGCTGTGTGCAGTCTGTGGCTAGTTTTGCATTGTTGTCTGCCATTGTAGTGTTGGGCAGCGGCAGCTGGATGTGAACAGCACGTAGCGTTGCGCAGTTGGAGGTGAGCCGCCAGCAGTGGTGGATGTGGGGAGAGAGATGGCGGAGTTTTGAAATTTGTTATACTGGATATTATGAACTGCTATGTATATTATGGTTTTTCAACACTATTAAGGTAAATACATTGTTTGTTCTCTATTAAAATCTTTCATTTGCTAACTATCCCTATCAGTAGTTAGTGCCTTCCGTAGTTTGAATCTTTTATTTAGCTGGCAGTAGTGGCGCTCGCTGTATTGCAGTAGTTCGAGTAACGAAGATTTTTGTGAAGTAAGTGATTTGTAAAAGGTATAGGTTTAATGTTAGTCAGGGCCATTCTTTTGAAGGGATTTTTGAAAGTCAGATTGCGTTGCGCTAAAAAAATATTGTGTGTCAGTTGAAGCACAGTCATGTATAATTGTTCTAATGGGACGTTTCACTGTATGTGATTTAAAGCATTGTCTACTTGCGACCGTTAACAGTAAACCTATCGGTCATCAGAGGACTTCCATCGCATGTGTGTAATCAAACGTGACACATTCCTCTAAACGAACTGTGATTTATGTGATGTACTGCATCCCCACCTATCGCATCTTGGGAGTAAAATCAAGACTTCTGCTTAATAACTAAGTTACTGGTAGGTATTTGTGAGGTAGTGCAATTCCTGTGTATACATTTGCCTGACAGCTGTGCTGTTTACAGAGTTAGTGGCGGAATGACTTGTAATTTTCACTTGTTGGACGCTGCTGCTATGTGTTTATCTGTTTCCTCGTAAGAGGTATTACCTGTTACTAAGGATCATTTTTATAGGGCTGATGCAGGTATAGTATAATTTCTGAACCATCATCGGATGTGAACAGTGGACACTATCATCTCTGGAACACTATATTGTGCTGGTATCACACAGTCAATGTTTTAGAGAAGTAGTTTTTTCGTTTTACAGTTCGGTAACACATTTTGTCTTAAAGAAACTGGGAAGAAGGATGTATGCACTTGAAATATATTTCCAACATTGGAATGTTAACAGCGCTGTATTCCATACGACTGTTAGGTCTGAAACTCAAGTGATCTAACATTATAGCCCGTTTTAAGTGCAGAACATTATAGACTTAGGAGCACGCGTGTTTATGTTCTCTCTTACCAGTACCTTCCAGGTACTGATCCTACACTCTGGAATAATACTTTAAAATTGAAAGCTTGTTTGATTTACGTAAAAATGCTTCGAACTCCGTCTGTCTCGACCTTCATCACAAATAAAAACCGCCCATTACTTGTTCTTCTTAACCGTCTGCTATTACATCACAACACTTACTATACATCTATAAGGAGAGTTAGCCTCCTCGACATGGGCGCATCTCTAGACATTTTGTGCACTTGGATAGGCGAGGACTCAGTAAACTCCATCCATTCACGAAACATGAAATTTAGCGGTCTACTTCTGGTAGGTTGCAGATAAAGTAGGTACCAGTGCTGCAGGGCGGGTTGGTCAATGATAGTGTGGGGGGGGGGGGGTCTTTTAGCCTCTAATTTTACCCTAAGGCTGCAGGCATTCTCTCTGACCCCCATCAGCCTGGAGATAGAGCGTAAATGAAGCACTATGCTCGAGGTGTTAGAAATGTGTAGAGCGCTATCTGATATACTTTGATGATGTATGTGTTCAAGAAATAGCAATGAATGGACGTACTGCACAGTCATCTATCCACATTCGCAATGATTCTCATAAAGTGGAGAAGGGGTGGTTTAGCTATGATACTGAAATTGTGAAATATGCTGTAGCACATCTCAAATGCTTGTAATCTCTTCTATTACGGTTTTCCCGCAGTCCTTGTTGCACTACCATACAATGCTGTACTCCAGATGTACATTCTCAGAACTTTCTTCCTCAAATTAAGGCCGATATTTGATATTCGTAGACTTCTCTTGGCCAGGAATGCCTTTTTTTGCCATACCTAGTCTGCTTTTGATGTGCTCCTTGCTCCGTCTGTCATTGGTTATTTTACTGCCTAGGTAGCAGAATCCCTTCACTTCATAGCTACGAAGAGGTCTTCTAATTTCTGGCTTTGTATGTTAGCATAAGTTGATTACTTACACTATGTTACAGCTCTAAGGTCATTGACTAAATGAAGGTAATATTTTTATATCCTCATTTGGCAAATTATATTTGTGATTGTTTTTTGAACATTTTTGGTGACAAATGACGTTCTTAATCAGGTATTCTTGGTGTAAACATTATAATAATTGTTTGTATCCTTTAAAGTTCTTACTTATGATTATGTTAGTGTATACTCTTTGTTAATCTGATATGCTATTAGTATATCACTTCTGAAGGATTATGATGTGATTATGCCATGGAATAGCCCACTAATGGGTCATATCTGTTCTTATCATCTGATGTGACTGAGTTTATTACAGATTCTGATTACTGTTACTATACAGTACCTTTGTTTCCTAAAAAGATCTGTAAATTGAGTTAATACCCTTTAGCGTTGTGTTAGCACGAATTAGATATTTTCAGTATAGTACTTACCCCCAATTTGATAACTTGTTATATTTTATTGTAAAGACGTTACTCTTTAATCTTCATGACATAAAGAATGCCGTCATCACAGAGCAATTAAGTACATACAAAAATACCTTATGTAAATTAATTTTAAATGTTTATTACTTTAACTTCTTAAAAATGTTTGGTTGGAATGCAAATCTGTTACAATATGTATGATTAGTGTTATCTTCACCACTGCTACAAACGTAATATTTGTAGTCCTTGATCTCTGAATTGCGTACGATGCCAGAGTGCGTCTCGTATGGTTCTCTTCAGTTTTTTGTTCTTCACACTTGTATCACACTTGTATCATACTTGTAGTGTTCTCAGTGAACGATACTTTCAGTTTTGACTTGTTATGATGGCTGCACATCGACTTCTCGACGTAAGAATTTCTTCTGTTGTTACGTTATAAATAATCTTCTGACCTCGTAGGTCGTTTCCTTTCTGCATTTATAACGTTTGTTTTGTATTTGTGCAGGATTGTGAACATGGTTTACTAACGAAGCCAGTCAGAATAAAATATAAATAAAATTAGCATTTGTATGTCATGCATTTTATAAAGTATTTACAAGCTGACAACTTCCTTAATCTGACGTAGCTTCAAAAATTGTTGGTTATGTAACTGAGTTGAAGAAGTAAGAAAGTAATACATTGATTCTCAACACATGCTTCTAAACAAGTTGCAATTTCCATTAGCACAGAGTGTTTATGGGGAAATCATAAGATGAAAAAAACGCTATTACTAAACATTTGCAACTAAAATTTAATGATCTTTCATTTTTTAATACCAGAGTTCCAGTACTCGTAAATTACTATTTTTCTTCCATTGCTTTCTTTGCTTATTGCTTTTCAGTAGGAATCTGCTCGCAAAAATAGAGTACATTATCTCTAGTCTCCCACACATATTCTGGTGTGGGTATAATACAAGTCTCTATCTGAGCAACTTGAATTTTCTTGAAAAATTTACAAGTAGCAAGTACATCGCTTAAAAAGATACTATAAACACCTGTGTCTGAAAGTGCGTGCCCATCGATTTATTCAAGATTGAATGTGATTATTGGATGGTATGTGTGTAAGTCTATGCAAGTCAAGAAAGCACACAGAGAGTTTAAAAAGGTAATGTTTACCTGCTATCATCTACGCATCTCTTGAAGGTATGGGGAATTTCAACTGCACCATCAGAATATTCTGTCGATGAACTTCGTCATAAATGATCCATTAAAATTTAAGAAGAATAGTAGTGTCCTTAACTACAACTCTATAGGAAAAGATAATCTCTATAACCTGTTACTAAAGATGACTGTAACTCAGGAAGGATATCTAGATGCAGGAATAAATATTTTTGATCATTTTCACAATACAATACCATAATTTCTGACAGTAACAAAGCAAGTTTCAATTCTAATACGCGGTGTTCATGTTTCATTAAAGGCAGACTGTAACTTAGCAAGTTTGCTAGTACCAAATTGGAGAGAAGGAAATAACCTGTAATAAAACTAGGACAGAAATTTGCTATCTTGCACATATCTCAATACATTAGTATGCTGTGATAAAATAAACCTGCAGAAAAGTAAATCAAACAAAACATGTGACAATTCACAGATCGTTATACGAAAGCAGAGGAAGATGAAATCAACATTACTTCGTTCTAAAGAGACTGAAATAAAATGAAGATGTGAAAAGAAAAGAACTTTAGTATCACAAATATTGTATTCGTTGATGCAAATAAATCGTTGTTACTTTTTAGAAGCACCGAATAGTGGAGTAATTGAGACCACCATTACTTATACGTTTTCGAAAACATCTACTCACAATAACACCAACCAAATAGTTGTATACTGTGATCGGTTTTCAAGGAGCAATGATGCTCTTCAGAGTTTCAGAACAGTGAAATCAAGAGTGTTTTGTATGTAGAAACAACATTTTAACATCAGAAGTTCAAAATTATATGATTCAGTAGGCCAAAATACGTTTTTAGAAAGATTCGGTTCTTTGTCGTCGTCAGTACCTGAATATTGCTGCCGAATGAGAACGTTCCAGAGACGCTAAAGACAGCTATGTCATATTCCCCAGTAGTCCAACTGAATTCACTGTGAACGTGGATGGAAGCCAGTTGGAAGGTGGAGCCACCAGTCCTCCTTATGCTGGTACCTGTTCGTGCGAGTAATACTCTAACTCGCCTGGTTCCAAACAGTGTGCTGCAGACGGCACCCACGTGGAACTGATGACGGAACCGCCGCAGTAGTGATAACCCGCCCACTCCAGGGAGATCTGTCAGGGGAACTGCGAGATGTCCACCTCGTCGCCATCCACTATGCGGCCCCGGTGGACAGGCTTGAGCCAGCCAAGCCTCGTGGATGGAGCGGCGCTGCAGGCAGCTACCATCAGGCACATCAGCAGAGCAGGCTTCATCATTTCTGTTGGTTGGTTCTGAACTAGCTCATCGCGTCGGCTTTATGTGTATGATGTTTATCGTTTATCTGATACAGTTGTATCAGAATTGCTACAGCCCAATCTTGGATAACATAAAAGGCAGAACGTGGTTCATTGCCTCAGATTCAAGGTCCGAAAAACACTTTCTTCCGGAAAAATACTCAAAATATGTATCACATCGCCTCAGTCATACAGTGAGAAAGAGCCTGCAGCATCATAATAGCTTAACGTCTCTTTCGGAGTCATTGGTTTGACATGGTGAGTAATAAGCTCAGAATAAAGTATCACTGAATGTAAGAAAAATCGATTGTTCTGCCAATCTGAAAAGCAGAAGAAATATTTACTTATTGAGAGCATTATTTACTGACGATTGCTACAAGTAGCTGCTTGCAAAAAAGAAGGTAGCATTTGGAAGATCCTTGTAACGAAAATATTTCAGAATCGCATGAGGATCCGACTCCAGAATTACAAAAAGAAGTCAGGTCAGCTATCAATGACGCAAAAATTTTAATCAAACCTTTTCAGAAGAAAATGATTATCAACAGGAACCCTCAGCCCGCAAAACTTCGGTCTCAGTTCAAAATTCACAAACCTAACCATCCGATACGGCCGATTTCTAATAGTATGAATGGCTTGTACCACGATTTAGCCAGATTTCTGTATGAAACTCTGAAAAAATCATTCTTCTTGGAGAAAAATTATTCCATCCCTAATAGTCACGCCTTAGTCCATAAAATAAAAAGGTTTAGAATGCAGTTCAGATACCAGGTTGTTTTCACTAGACATCAAAAATTTTTACACTAACATTCCCGTACAAGAAACGCTTACAATTGTAGAAAAAAATTACGTCATTTCAAAAAAGAACTTCCAGATGAACAAATCACTGACTTCTTGAATCTAATCACAGTCGTAGTCAAATACAACTATTTTGAATTTAATGAACAATTGTATAAGCACTTCGACGTCTCGTTATGGGAAATCATTTAGCTGGTATTCTTGCTGATATTTTCATTAATTCTCTAGAAGAAAAGTTTTTCAACTGTTTCCCAGCTACAGAACTACGCATTCTGTCCTATTTCAGGTATGTTATTGATGTTTTAGTCATCTACAAAGGACGTGCTGATGGCACTGACCGTATTTTCAATCTCTTTAATGAACTTCATAAGAAGATATCCTTCACCATCGAACTCGAAAACGAGGCCCACCAATTAAACTTTCTTGACTTGACACTTACAGTAGAAGAAAATAAAATCTCTCTCAATGTTTTTCGTAAAGAAACATATACTGATCAGATTGTACCTGCGTCTCCCATGCACCCACAATCTCATAAAAACGCTTTCTTTCACTCTGCTATTCATAGGGCTATTTCCATTCCATTCTCGAACGAAAAATTCAATGAGGAAATTAATTTACTCAAAACGGCAGCAATTAATAACGAATATGAACCTGCCATAGTGGGTGATATGCTTAAAAAACTGTTAAAAAGTTACTACGCTCGGCACCTATATCGTTGAATCCAACCCAAAAAAATATTTTTGTATTCCTTTGTTGGATCCATCGCCTACCAGGTTCAACGCCTTCTTCGTAATAAATACAACTGTAACGTTGCCTTTTCAACCAATAACAATTTGAAAAAAAGCTTTATTCATAATTTAACATCGACTTTTTCCCCTTTGGAAAACTCTGGCATCTATAAGATTTTCTGCGGAACCTGCTGTTCTTACTACATAGGAAAAACAGGCCGTGTCTTTACAACCAGATACAAAGAACATCTTTTAATAAAAAATGGCAGTAGCACCCAAAATTTGTCTTTTGCCGACCACCTTCTGATTACAGATCACGCGCCTAAAGCTGTTCACGATATCAACATTTAGCACACCGAGAAGAAAGGGCGTAGATTAGACGTTCTCTAAGAATTAGAAATTTTCAAACCTCTGTCTCGAAGTGATAGCCTCATTCTCAATGAACAGCTGCAATTACGTAAAAAACTTCTTCAACGGTATAAAGCCGTTACTTGATATTTGATTTCGGGTTTCCTCGTGCAGTTACCGAAATGTTTTTTCTATCTAAGTCGAGTCATAATTTTCGTTTCGCTGCATTTCATGTTATATTACTTTTCTACATGCTGTCATTCAGCCCTTTTTGTATTTTCTATTGTTGTGTTTTCATCCTTTAAACTGTACTTTTATGCTCTGATGTAGATAAAATGTTATCTTGTCTGCATCTGTCAAACAAAATATTCCCTTTTACGTCATGTACTGAATAATGTTCATCATAACATTCGTCTGTCTTTATTTGAATGTTAAGTAGGCAACTTTTACTTGCGGCTACTAGATGGCTCTCTTGGTGCTATGTTCACCTGCTCGCGGTTGTTAACGCGGGCGCCTCAGTCTGATGCTACCTGTCGCTCGACACATGCGAGCAGCCCGTAGTGGCTTGCTTTCCATGCATTCTACTTTAAAATTTTTGTGACTAAAGCTTTATTGCTTGATACTTGTTTTACACGTGACATGTAAGCACACTTTCTTTTTTGTACTGTTAATCAGTTTTTAGTCTTAAAACTGTACTTCTAAGCTTTTACGTAGACAAGAAGTTAGCATGTCTGCTACTGTTAAATAAAACATTGCCTATTACTTCATGTACTACGTAATGTTCTTCTTAACATTCATCTCTCTATATTTTAAATGTTAAGTAGCCTACTTATATTTGCGGCTACTAGATGGCACTCTTGGTGAAATGTTCACCTGCCCGCAGTTGCTAACGTGGGCGCCTCAGTCTGTTACTTCCTGTGTCTTGACATGTATGAGCAGCCCATAGTGACTCGCCTTCCATGTATTCTTTTTTCAAAATTTTGTAGCCAAAACTTTATCGCTTGATACTTATTTTATACGTGACATGTAAGCAATGGCCGGCCGGAGTGGCCAAGCGGTTCTAGACGCTGCAGTCTGGAACTGCGCGACCGCTACGATCGCAGGTTCGAATCCTGCCTCGGGCATGGATGTGTGTGATGTCTTCGGGTTAGTTAGGTTTAAGTAGTTCTAAGTTCTAGGGGACTAATGACCTCAGAAGTTAAGTCCCATAGTGCTCAGAGCCATTTGCACCATTTGTAAGCAATGTTTCTTTCTTGTACTGTTAGTCAGTATTTACATTTTTATATAAAAATTTTTCCTATAATTTTGTACTTTCGTTATAGGCCAATTTGAATTTAATTTCTGATGAAGTGTTGAAACCAGGTCAAAAGACTTAATTTTTGCTTTAACTTGAAGAGAAACGTCCTTACCATATCGAGCTTCTTAATGTCAGAGCACAAGCACAAAATGGACGAGGGAAAGATGAATGTTCACTGTCTCGTCAAACACAGGGCCTTTAGAGATTGCATAGAAGTTTGAAACGCGCGTCATGGAAAGAAATCAAACGTTTATGTGTCAACTGCATATATCTCCGTGAAATACTAATTGTAGGTAACTATTCCCCACTTACTGAATAAACATTACTATCATCTGAGAAGACCTACAAGTTGTACACTTATCAGGGAAAACTTTATGACCTCCTGCTGAATATCGAGTTGGTTCACCTATGGAACGTGATGCAACAGCGATTTGCTTGACAAGGAATCCATAAGTCCTTGATAAGTATTCAGAGGTATTCGGCACCACATTTCTACTCTCAGCACAAGGAGTAAAGGGTACAGAAATCAGTCACAATGATGTTTATTAAATCTATATTTCGGTCACTTTATGCCCGTCTTCAGTGCAGTACATGTAAGTTAAAATATTAAAAACACGTGTATATGCTCATAGTCCCAACTGGACCGTTCGTATCAGGGATTGGGTTTACACTCATTGTTTCCTCATGGAGTCAAACGTGGTCTAAGCACAGGTCACGTAATCCACATAAATTACAAGCTGGTAGATTGTGGGCGCAAGAGCAGTCGGAAATGTTCCATTTGGTTCAAGTCAGGCAAATTTGGTGAGTATGACATCAGTGTGAGTTTACTACCATGCTCTTAAAGCCACTGCAACACGATTCGGTCCTTGTGGAAAGGGCATTTGCCAAACAGGAAGATCTATTGCCACTGGCGTAAACATCAAGTTTCAAGGGATTTCAGTGGTCGGCAGTCATAATCACATGGTCCACAGCTGTCATGGGGTCTTGGACTACCGTCACAAGCTCCATGGAACTTCATGTGAGTGTTGCTATAGCATCACACTGTTCGCACCGACAAGTTTCCGTTGTGCTGTGCACATTTTGAGCAGTTGTTCACCTGGATGCGGTTGGACACGACCATTTACTTAGTGTAACAATCAGTATGATTCATCTAACCAGGCGACAAGCTTCCACTAACCCATGGTCCAAAATAGATTATTCGTGCCAACTGCATTCATAATTGACGGCTAGCGTGCACGCCTTGAATCCCCCCATTCTGCAATGAGGCATGTGCGTTCAGCAACACAACCTCCTTAAACAAAATTCCATTTCTAACGGCTCAGACACAATCGGCTGGAACCACAGCCCAGCAACTGAGACGAGTCCACAGTCTATAGGCCAATATCCTGCCAGCTCAGCAGCGTCAGCAGACATGGCTTCCGCATGTCAAGAGGAAGCCACACGGACTCCCACTGTATGACCAATCGACCTACAAGTTACGCCACGCCATGGCATCGACCTCGCTCAACAATTTTCGAGGCAGCCCTGATACAGGGGCCTTTCACTACTGTCAGTACTTAGAAACAGGATTTAAACCACCAGAACCGGCCTGTCAGCAAATCTTCACAGCTGGGTCATCCGACGTTGCACAGCCTGTGTCAGTCTTCAGCGCATCTATCACACTGCCTCCGCCCGGCTGCGGAACAACTACCACCGCCTGAGTCTGACCTGGACAAAGGGACGTCGCTTCACTCCTGCGTCGCCTCCCCGCAACCGTTTCAGCCATCCGCCAGAATCCTGTTAGCCAGGTCACCACCACCTTCGATGATGAACGTCTGCACCGACACGCCCACGCTGCCGCGCTGGGGTTCAAAGATCATCTGCTGTCATCCACAGTCTGTCTGCTCCAGATGTGTTGAACCACGTCTGTCCATGTCCATCAACTGACTGGCTGCCCTCTTCACTCGCACCATTGCTAGTCTCCAGCAGAGCTCTCTCACTCCTGCCCTAAAGACGAACCGTTGCAGTATTGGTATCAGAGTATGTGCTCTAGTGAATGATCGCCCAACGGAGCCTTGAAGTGGAGGCGATGCAGCAGCAGTGGCGTTCAGCGCAAATTTTGAAGTAAGAGCAAGTTTTTTTTCTTTGCCTTTATAGCTATCTCCTCCTGTTTATCCTTTTCTCTTGTGTTGTGTAGGCCTATACTACAGGTTTGTGATTGAAGTGCTGAGCGAAATGGCTGCCCCTAAGACAGCAACAACCCAGGAGACATGAAATATGGGAAGGATCATCTTCAGGCGTGTCTGCAACTATCCTTGAAGCTCTTACGGCTTCACTAGTAGCATCGTTTGCCCGTAAATCTGGGGAAAATGTTTTTGTATTCATAGATAATTTGCGTACATCTGCGAAAGTAGTCAACTGGAGTAGTGAACAACTGTTAATTCTACCTCCTTTAAAATTATAAGGGGATTCCAGGGAATACGTCATATGCAATGGAAAATTGCGAGATGCTCAGTCATTCACAGACTTCCAGGAAGGATTAGTGAATCGTTACGGAAAGAAGAATACTTCACGGCATTATAGTATTAATGATATAGCGCAAAAGCAAAGTGAGTCAAGAGAGGGTTCTATGGATCGAATCAGGTAAATCAATGTCAGTACGTATGAATTACGGAATGATGATGGTTCCGATAAAATCATTTTACAAGGGGCAGAATAATGCACACTTGATGCTTTTTTGTGAGGCCTGCCGTTCGAAATGTCACTGAAAGTACTCATAAATTTTCCGAGAACCCTGGACGAAGCAGTTGAGCTATAGCGTGGACTGAAATTCATTCTGTAACTAAACCCAGGGAGAAGCGGATAGTGTTTAATCCGGAGACTGTATGTTAAAGTGCTGATGCTCTGGGTCACATTCAACGTTTCTGTACAAAACCACTGTATCAGACGGGCGCTCTGTTCAGAAATGCCCACAGGCGCATAGACGGTGAAATCAGCGTCAAACTCGTGCCTCTGCATTTAACGGTGCTGGGAGCGGTATGAATACTATACGAAATTCCCACTATGTTGGAGTACGTGACACCCCGCTGTAACATCAACGGCAGGCTCTTGTTTACTCGACATTATAAAGGGAAGGTAGTGTAACTTGTAGTTGCATACTTCGCAGGTGTCCGTGGCAAGCCAGAGTACCCTGACTACAGTGAACTTGAGCCCGCCTCGCTTTAGGTTAAGAGGAGTGGGTGGTAAAAGTGTGAATTCTCTTATTTCTACACTGTTGAGTCTCCATGTGGGAGACACTTTCGAATACATGTGGTAGTTTTGCCTTCCGTGGGCGTTAGCTACGACATCATTCTGAGCCTGGAATCCCTGAGTAAACACCACACTAATGTCTGTCTACAGCAGCTAACTGTAGAGCAGGACGGAACATTGTTCCATCTCGGTTTTACGGCTGAAAGAGCCGAACTGTTGCAAGGAACACCCGAGACGTAAGACAAAACACTTAACTTGTGTACGTCTTTTCTAAGACTGAACTCGCAGGACACTATACCGAAAGGTACAGGAAATCTCGTCTGGATGAACGTAGGATCTAATCTGCCTATTAATACCGTGTGTTTGGTAGAGCCCTTGCCGGAGGACAAACTACTGGATAGCGCGTAATGTTTTGTACGATGTATTTTGTCGTATGTGACAAGACTGCATTGCAGCTGAGTTGCCGCCATCAGTACAGATAATTTTGGTTCAGAGGAGGTGAGTCTTTTAATAGTAAAACAGGCAGCAAACTTCGATATTTAGAGGGTGAATTAGGAGTTCAATGCAGAATACCAGACGCAACGAGAACATGACGATTTGAGTGCAATGAGGGTAGAAGT
Source organism: Schistocerca cancellata (assembly GCF_023864275.1). Taxonomy (NCBI): domain Eukaryota; kingdom Metazoa; phylum Arthropoda; class Insecta; order Orthoptera; family Acrididae; genus Schistocerca; species Schistocerca cancellata. The sequence continues at coordinate 197,599,732 of NC_064628.1, forward strand.
GTCGCATCTGAAAGGACGTAATAGAATAGATATGAAGAAATTATTGGGACCACTACCGTCTATACCTCTGGTACAACACGGAATTCCCACTGCGAATGAACCGCCAATATACAAGAAATCATACCGCGTCCTCCTCTATCGGACACTGCAGTAATGGAGGAGTTCACAGACCATCCGCCCTTGGTCAGTCCCAGTACTAATTCTATCCAAGAAGTCATCGGATGGGATAAACGCTTATAGTTTCTGCTGCGATTACAGATTTCTAAATTTGCGGACAGTCACTGATGCGTACCCTATGTCTAGTATCACACAGACATTAGATAATCTTCGGCGTGGTTATTTAACCATCTTAGATTTAAGCTGTGGCTATCACCAGTCAGAAGCAGTACCAGAAGGTAGACCTAAGATAAGATTTTCGGCCCCGTTTGGACACTTCCAGTATCGTCGGATATCTTTTGGTCTGAAGAACACGCCGGCGACTTTCGAGCGTTTATGAGACGGAGTTAAACGACGCCCGAAACCAAAGCAATGCCTAGTTTTAAAGACGACGTAACAATACACTCCAAGAACATGCCAGGAGCAGATGATACATCTGTGGGAAGTATTTGGATGGTTGCGTGCAGCAAGGTTGACCCTCAGCGTAGAAAAATGTCACTTTGTATTGGAGGAGGTCCGATAATTAGGTCACGTTATTGGCCAGGACAGGGTACGTAACGACCCACGTCTTATGCATGCCATAAAAGATTTCCCAACACCTAGCACGGTAAAGGAAGTGCCCTCATATCTAGGGATCGCGAATTTCTATAGAAATACACTACTGGCCATTAAAATTGCTACACCAAGAAGAAATGCAGATGATAAACGGGTATTCATTGGACAAATACATTATACTAGAACTGACATGTGATTACATTTGCACGCAATTTGGGTGCATAGATCCTGAGAAATCAGTACCAGAACTGCCTTGATACGCCTGGGCATTGAGTCAAACAGAGCTTGGATGGCGTGTACAGGTACAGCTGTCCATTCAGCTTCAACACGATACCACAGTTCATGAAGAGTAGTGACTGGCGTATTGTGACGAGCCAGTTGCTCGGCCACCATTGACCAGACGTTTTCAATTGGTGTGAAATTTGAAGAATGTGCTGGCCAGGGTAGCAGTCGAACATTTTCTGTATCCAGAAAGGCCCGTACAGGACCTGCAACATGCGATCGTGCATTATCCTGCTAAAATGTAGGGTTTCACAGGGATCGAATGAAGGGTAGAGCCACGGGTCGTAACACAACTGAAATGCAACGTCCACTGTTCAAAGTGCCGTCAATGCCAACAAGAGGTGACCGTGACGTGTAACCAATGGCACACGATACCATCACGCCGGGTGATACGCCAGTATGGCGATGACGAATACACGCTTCCAATGTGCGTTCACCGCGGTGTCGCCAAACACGGATGCGACCATCATGATGCTGTAAACAGAACCTGGATTCATCCGAAAAAATGACGTTTTGGCATTCGTGCACCCAGGTTCGTCGTTGAGTACACCATCGCAGGCGCTCCTGTCTGTGATGCAGCGTCAAGGGTAACCGAGCTGATAGTATATGCTGCTGCAAACGTCGAACTGTTCGTGCAGATGGTTGTTGTCTTGCAAACGTCCCCATCTGTTGACTCAGGGATCGGGATGTGACTGCACGATCCGTTACAGCCATACGGATAAGATGCCTCTCATCTCGACTGCTAGTGATACGAGGCCGTTGTGATCCAGCACGGCGTTCCGTGTTACCCTCCTGAACCCACCGATTCCATATTCTGCTAACAATCATTGTATTTCGACCAACGCGAGCTGCAATGTCGCGATACGATGAACCCAATCGCGGTAGGCTACAATCCGACCTTTATCAGAGTCGGAAACGTGATTGTACGCATTTCTCCTCCTTACACAAGACATCACAACAACGTTTCAGCAGGCAACGCCGGTCAACTGCTGTTTGTGTATGAGAAATCGGTTGGAAACTTTCCTCATGTCAGCACGTCGTAGGTGTCGCCACCGGCAGCAACCTTGTGTCAATGCTCTGAAAGCTAATCATTTGCATATCACAGCATCTTCTTCCTGTCGGTTAAATTTCGCGTTTGTAGCACGTCATATTCGTGGTGCAGCAATTTTAATGGCCAGTATTGTACATTCCAAAATGAGCAGAGATAGCAAGATCCCTTTACATTTGCTAAAAACGGTGTAGCATTTAACTGGACACCGATTGTCAAGAAGTGTTTCAATGAAGTAATTACTGACACGAGTCCTGTTCAATTTTCTCAGACTATCAAAACCAGTTTATCTTGTCTTGTCAAACGTGCCTACAGATATGTTCTGAACCAAGAGGTGGATGGGATACCCTACGGCCTATGCTTCCAGGCAACTGAATAAAACAGAAAAAAAACTGTCGAACTGTATAAAAGAATAAGCTGCGCTAATTTTTGAGTCACGTATTTTCGTTGTTATCTAATACGTGAGGCCTCTTAAGTTCATAACAAATCACACAGCACTAAAATGGCTTCTATGATCGAAGGATCGAAACAGTTGGCTACTCCATTGGTCCTTAAATCTTAGCGAATTCAATTTTGAGGTAGTGGATCGTCCAGGCAAGTCTCGTGGTAACGTTGACCTATTAAGCAGCAAAGTACTTTCTGTAGATTCCATCAGAATAAGTAAAGACGCATGGCGCAAAGCTCAGGCCACTGATCTCGATTGTTAAGGGTAAGTCCGCAGCTCGTGGTCGTGCGGTAGCGTTCTCGCTTCCCGCGCTCGGGTTCCCGGGTTCGATTCCCGGCGGGGTCAGGGATTTTCTCTGCCTCGTGATGACTGTGTGTTGTGTGATGTCCTTAGGTTAGTTAGGTTTAAGTAGTTCTAAGTTCTAGGGGACTGATGACCATAGATGTTAAGTCCCATAGTGCTCAGAGCCATTTGCACCACTTTTTGTTAAGGGTAAACAAAAACACACAGTTCTGTTCTGATAATGGAATGCCTTACAAGCAAAAACAATGCGGTCGCCATATCGTTGTTCCAGCCTGGTTACAGGACGAAGTACTGAGCAATTCCATGATATCATCTTAGCGCCCACGGCGAACGACGAGACGGAGAACACCGTAATGCGGAAGATTACAGGTGGATGCAGAGGAAACAATACGTGGAGCGCTACATAAAGAACTGCATCGCTTGCACTCAGAGAGCCTAGGTTAATCGACAGCAAAGCCCATTGTAAAAACTGCCTGAGGGAGAGAAACCTTTTCAAGGGATCGGTAATGACGTCCTTCACCCATTTCCACAAACATCAGCAGGAAACCGATAGGTGTTAACCATAACTGAACATTTCTCACGTTACTTAGCCATGATCGCCCTATCAAACCAACAGTAACACACAGTGACTCAAGCTTTCTTTAACCATTGGCTATTGAAATTCGGCTCATCGGAAGGTGTAATAACAGACCAAGGCACAAAATTTACGTCTGAATCGTTTAAATAGCTTTGTCGAATCTAGGAACTAGTGCTCTTTACCGTAGACGAATGGGAGACCAACCATGAGTAAAATGCTAAGAACTGTGCAAGTAGTAGACACAATTATTGGGACATCCATTGCACCTGTGGTCCAAGTGAGGTGTAATGTCTTTGACTGGTAATCAGAAGTCCTCGGTCCCAATTCCGAACTTCGCCATTGGTTAAATTTTGAAGAAAAATCATTAGCAATGATTAGACTTCGGGTGTAAGGAGTCACCCTCCTCACGGCCTTTTCAAAGAGGGTGGAGGAGCGAACGGAAGTTCAGGACACTTTCTTGTCCTTGAGGTGGGAACATACCTCTAGCAGCATTAGGATGGCAATGGAAAGTATTGCATTGGAGACACATAACGTGTATCCACAGGACATGTGGCCTGTAATTGGATAAGTGTCATGATGATTTCTCCATTGGCAGCAGATTCCAGATTAATACCCATTCTGATTTCCAGGAGGGGACTGCCAAGGGGAGACGACCATGAGAAAATGATTGAATAAGCAAAGCAAAGCCAACGTTCTACGAGACGGAGCATAGAATGTCAGAAGTTTGAATGTGGTATGAAAGCTAGAAAATCTGGAAAAGGAAATGCTAAGGGTCAGTCTATAAATAGGGGAGGTGTCAGTGAAGTGAAATGGAAAGAAGACAAGGGTTATTGACCAGATGTGTGTAACGTAATATCAGCAGCAGCAGACAATGGTATAATGCAACTATAATTCGTTACGAATGGGAAAGTAGGGCAGAGATGGGGCGGTTCTCACCAGAATCGACAGCAAATCAACACCGGCAACAACAGTTCAGGTACATGTGCCGACGCTGCAAGCAGAATATGAAAACAACAAGGAGATATATCAGGATATTGAAAGGGTAATTCAGTCCGTAAAAGGAGATGAAAATCTAATATTTATGGGAGATTGAAATGCGGTTATGGCGGAAGGAGTAGAAGTATGGCTACGGAAGAATATGGACTCGGTAGTTGGTGAGAGATAGCAGAAAGGCTAATTGAGCTTTGCAATCAATTTCAGATAATAATAGCGAACACTGTTCAAGAATCAGTTGGATAGTTGGAAAAGGCCAGGACATACTGGAAGACTTCATTTAGATTTCGTCATACTCAGGCAGGGGATTCCGATATCAGATATTGGAACGTAAGGCCTACCGAGGAGTAGATGTAGAATCTGGTTACTATTTAGTACCGATGCAGAATAGGCTGAAGTTTAAGAGACTAACCAGAAACAATCAATCCGCCAAGAAGTGGGATAAGGAAGTAGTATGAAATGAAGAGAGACGCTTGAAGTTCTCTGAAACTACAGATAATGCTCCAATGAACAGCACAGCAGGCAGTTCAGTGGAAGGCGAATGGACATCTCTAGGAAGGACAGTCACAGAAGCTGGAAACAAAACCATAAGTGCAAGGAAGGTAACTGCAAAGAAACAATATGTAACAGATGAAATACTTCAGTTCCTCGACGAAAGAAGAAAGTACAGAAATGTTCAGTGAATTCTGACTTTCAGGTCAATTCGGAATGAAATACATGGGAAGTTCAGGGAAGTTAAGGCGAAATAATTACATAAAACTGTGAAGAAAACGAAAAAGAATTTTTTCTGGGAAAGACTGACTCAGCATATAGATAAATCAAAACAATCTTTGGTGAAATTAAAAGGAAGGGCGGTATCATTAAGAATACAATGGGAATTCCTCTGTTAAATGCAGAGGAGAGAGCCGAAGCTCGTGCAGAGCTCAGATTGCACTTTTCCCACCTGATGAACTGCGAAATATGGACGAAGGGCAACAGGCAGATTCCATATTTCTACATTTCCGGAAATCAGTAGACACGTTGTCCCACTGCAGGCTGTTAACGAAGGTACGATAGGAAGAACAAAGGTGTAATTCTCGGGTACAGTATTAGTAGTGTCCCGCTTGACACAGCGAAGTCGTTTAAATATCTGGTCGTAACGTTGTAAACAGATATGAAATGGAACGAGCATGGTAGAACTGTGATAGGGAAGGCAAATGGACGACTTCGGTTTATTGGGAAAATTTTAGGAAACTGTGGTTCACATTTAAAGGAGACCGCACACGGGACGCTGGTGCGGCCCATTCTTGAGTACTGCTCCAGTGTTTGGGATCCGTACCAAATCTGATTGAAGAAGGACATTGAAGCAATTCAGAGGCGGTCTGCTATATTTGCTACTGCCAGGTTCGAACAACACGTAAGTGTTACGGAGATCCTTCGGGAACTCAAATATAAATCTCTGGAGGGAAGGCGACGTTCTTTTCGAGGAACACAATGGAGAAAATTTAGAGAACCGGCATTTGATTCTGAATGCCGAATGATTCTACGGTCGGCAACATACATTGCGAGTAAGGACCGAGAATATGGTATACGAGAAAGTAGGAGTCATACGGAGGAATATAGATAGTCGTTTTTCCCACTCTCTTTGAGAGTGGAACAGGGGAGGGAATGATTAGAGTGGTACATATACCCCCCGTCAGGCACCGTACGGTGGCTTCCAGAGTATCTGTGTGTAGGCGGAAAGAATACACTGAAAGCCTTTATGAGGGGAAAGAGGAGTTTGATCACTTCACAAAAGATAGAAACATGAGTCAACAGAAAAGAGATTTGCAGTCCAGTATAAGAGTGGGAATTTAAAAGAACTTTGGATGACTTAAGATCAAAAAAGGTACAGGGAACAGATAACAGTGAGAATTTCTAAAACCATTTGTGGCAGTGACAACGAAACGACTATTCGTTTAATGTGTAGCCAGTATAAGATTGGCCATTTAACACTAGACTTTCGGAAAAACGTCATCCACACAATTTCGAAGACAGCAACAGCTGACAAGTGCGAGAATCAACGCACAATCAGCTTAACAACTCATGCATCCAAATTTGCTAACAAGACTAGCATACAGAATAATGTAAACGAAAATTGAGGATGTGTTAGATGACGATTAGTTTGGATTTAGGAGAGATAAAGGCACCGTACAGGCAGTTCTGACGTTGCGGTCCTTAATGGGCAAAAGATTGAAGAAAAATCGAGATACGTTCATAGGACGTCACCCTGGAAAAAGCGTTCGGCAATGTAATTTGTACAAGAAGTTCAAAATTCAGAGAAAAATAAGGAAAAGCTATACGGGTAATACACAATATGTACAAGAAACAATAAGACTGGAAGACTAAGATCGAAGTGCTCGCATTAAAAAAGGAGAGATGCAGGGATGCAGTCTTCGCCACTGTTGTTCAATAAGTACAACGAAGAAGCAATGGCGGATTTAGAAGAGAGAATCAAGAGTGGGATCAATATTGAAATTGGGAGGATATCAATTATAAGATTCGCTGATGACATTGCTATCCTAGGTGAAAGTGTGGAAGAATGACGGGATTTTTTTGATTAGAATGAACAGTCTAATGAGTACAGAATATGGATTGGTAATGAGAGTAAATCAAAGGACAGAATGCGGATTGACAGTGAAAGTAAATCAAACGAAGACGGATGTTATGAGAAGTATCATAAATAAGAACAGCGAGAAACTTAAGATCAGAATTTGGGATCACGTAGTAGAGGCAGTTAAGGAATTCTGCTAGCTACGCAGCAAAACAACCCTTGATAGACGGAGCAAAGAGGAAAAAACTACAAACTAGCACAGGCAAAGAGAGCATTCCTGCCCAAGAAAAGTCTACTAGTATCAAACAGAGGCCTTACTTTGAGGAATAAATTTCTGAGAATATCACTTTGGACCACTAATTTGTGTGGTAGTGAATCATGGAGAGTGGGAAAACGGAAGAAGATGAGAATCTAAGCATTTGAGATGTGGTGCAGCAACTTTAAAATTATGTGCACTAACAAAATAAGAATTGAGGAAGTTCTCCGCAGAACCGACAAGGAATGGGATATATGGAAAACAGTAAGTAGAAGAAGGGACAGGATGATAAGACATCTGTTAAGAGATCAGGAAATATCTTCCACGTACTAGAGGAAGCTACAGAGATACGAATACATCGAGCAAATAATGAGGGCGGTAGGTAGTAAGTGGTACTCTGGTAAGAAGAGACAGGTACAGAAGGGGCATTCGTAGCGAGCCCCGTAAACCAGTCAGAAGATTGATGAATCAAAAAAAAAAAAAAAGAAAAGAAATTGCAGTATGTTGTAAGTGAAGTGCGGAAATTTCGAAAATCCCCAAAAAGACATGTCTTCCGCCATATGGGGTCGTTTCTGGTCGGAAAATGCCGTCACTTTTTGATGTCAAGGAGGAGGAAGTATCCTCTGTTGGCAAATTTACTAAAAGGGTGAAAGGGATATGGCGTCTGGATTACGTTACCTAAAACTCACTTTCCGAAGTGAAGAAACAAAGAAGTTAATCCCACGGTACCATGGACCTTGTCACGTAGTCGAAACGACAGTCACTGTTAATGTTAAAACAAGACTCCCGATTCGAACCAAGATTTTCTATAAGAGTAGAATTCACCTGTTTCAAGGTGAAATGGAGACTCTGCCTCAATATTGCTAGCGACTCCTTCAGAAGGAGGAAGAGAACTGCGTAAAGAAAACGTGTAGACATAAAACAATGGCCGTGGATGTATATGAAATAGTTCCAGCACACCCATACATCTCAAGGCCATGAAGTGGTCTTACGAGATTTGGGATTGTATTTACTCATTAGTTATCGGGTATTGGGTTTACTCCACGTTGTATTTTTTTGTGAGAAAGGTCCGCAGGGAACATCTGCAGTACGTAATAATTTGGAGAACAATCGGTAGAACTCTAGCGAGTCTCATTTAAATAATTTGTTTTAATTTATCATTAGTTGATACAAAAATTGACAAATAGGAAGTAAATTAATGGTAAGTGAGAATGATTGAGTACAAGAGGGATACACTTTGGCACGTAACTTTAAGGGTTGAAGATAATTTATAACGAATGTGTTATCTATCAATTCAGTCATTTAACATGATGAGGGATTTAAGGAAGGACTCTCCATCGTCGTGTCATTGCAATGCCGAGTCGGGACAATCACTTTTTGCCCCGCAAAGCAAATACCCACCGTACCTGAGTCATGCAACTATGTGACCAAACGCCCCACGGGGAGTAGTAAAAGTGAAACCAAATTTTTGCAGAAGGGAGGGTGACACTGGCTGTACTCAGTACCAACAGTGATAATAGATCATGTAAGAAAAAATCGAAACGAACGACGCCTCTGATTCATAACCATAGGGACTAGCACATCAGCTGTTTGTGTAATTTTGATCATAATAAGTGTTCTGTACTTCCATCTCAAACGTAGAGTTGCCCATATCCTGCCCTTAAGCTGTGGTTCCAATACAGTCATGCCAGCACCAGTGAAACTGATTGAACCACAGTGAAAGAAAATAAATTCAGTGCCTAAGTGTTCTAGGAGTAAGGTACTGTATCTAGTGCAAAATAAAATGAAAACGTGGATGCGTTGAAATGTTATCCGAGAAGCGAAGAAACACTGATAGATGTGTAAAGGTCTGTTACAGTCAGACTAACAAAATAGGAATCCGGAGGACCAAAGTTAATCTAAGGAGGGAGGAAATGTAACGGCCCAGACAATGGCGGCTGGGACTCCAGCCAGAAACCAAAACGTAGCCACAGATCGTTGGCCAGTATACAGCCAGCTCACACACCGTCAGCAGATATGGCTTCTGCAGCCAGCACTTCGGCATGTCACTAAAAGGGAGTCATACGGATTCCTACCTTATGATCAACTAACATACCAGTTACGCCTTGCTACGTCATTAACATCGCTCCAGACGTTTCGACATGTTCCAATACAGGAGCCTTCCGAAACTGTCAGTATGCGGAAACGCGATTTAAACCAGCAGGTTCAACCCGTCAGCAAGTCGTCACAGCCCAGCCATCCAATGACACGCAGCCTGTGTCAGTCGTGGAATCTATGACACTGCCTTCGCAGGGCCATGAACCAACGACTGCTTCCTGAGTGTCCAACCTGCAAACAGGGACGTCGCCTCGCTGCCACTTAACCACCCTGCAACCGTCAGCCGCTATTCGCCACTGTCCACCTTCTTCGCCCGCCCTATCGCCAACCTGCAGCAGAGAACCTCTCGCTCACTGCTACCCTACAGACGACTCGTCACAAATAGACGATGAAGATAGCAGCTTTTGAAAACTTGTCTAGTTTCTCTGTTTCCAGTATACTTGTTACATGATACCGGGCCATAAAAGTTTATTTTTTATTAAAATCAATTATGTCATTGGATGTCCCCATATGCGGCTCATGTAGTCTCTAGAATGATCCCCCATTCATCTCTGCCCCGCTTATTTACTTCCGCTTGGCTGAAATCGACCCACTGGAATAGGAGGAACTCTTTACTCATATAATGTGAAGGACAACCAAACAATTTAAAATCAGAGATGGTAAAACAGTCTATATTAAACTGAGTGAATGTCCAAATTCGCAATAGCTGATTATTGTGGTTTCACTGTACGCCGAGCAGTTTCATACCCTGGAGGTATATCTTCAAGTCATACATGCATACAGAATGGAAATACATAAGTAAAAAAAATGTCTCTGAGCACTATGGGACTTAACTTCTGAGGTCAGCAGTCCCCTAGAACTTAGAACTACTTAATCCTAATTAACATAAGGACATCACACACAGCCATGCCCGAGGCGGGATTCGAACCTGCGACCGTAGTGGTCGCGCGGTTCCAGCCTGTACCGCCTAGAACCGCTCGGCCACCCCGGCCAGCCATAAGTAAAAGCGCTAATAGTCAACATAACCTACCGGACAAAGTAGACAGTAAAACAATGTTCTCACAGAACTAATACTTCGTTTGCCCGACTTCCAAGCTGCAAGTGCGCATAAAAACATGTCACTCCTCGGAAAAATTTGATGAAACAGCATATGGGCATCCGATGTGAACCATGCATGACTGTTGTCCTTCACATTATGTATAAATTTTTTAGCTGTGGTTGTCCTACCTCTGAGGTTATTTATATTCTTTATTCGCAGTTCCGTCCATGTACGCTCATTTACAAAATGTTCAAATGTGTGTGAAATCTTATGGGACTTAACTGCGAAGGTCATCAGTCCCTAAGCTTACACACTACTTAACCTAAATTGTCCTAAGGACAAACACACACACTCATGCCCAAGGGAGGACTCGACCTCTGCCGGGACCAGCCGCACAGTCCATGACTGCAGCGCCTTAGACCGCTCGGCTAATCCCGCGTGGCGCTCATTTAAATACACATAAAATATTTCACACGTATTTGTCTACAAATTTCATCTGTATCTCTAGCGGATTTCGCTAAACTGTATGTGACTTAATCTATCCTGAATGTTGTTCGGCCATTCATATAATTTTGCAGGAATATTCAGTGGTACATTCGAACACTTCCTGGAAATTAATTTAATTTTAGTAATCAACAGCCTCAGTTGCACCGTATACCTAGAATTTACCTAGGTTTCAGTCGGGATAACCCAACCTTATTCAGAATAACAGTAACTACCGTTTGTCCATAACGGACATCGTCAAGCTAAAACTACAAATCCGTAAATTATCGTCAGACTATAAAACTTGCCTGGAACTGCCTCAGCCGCATTTCGCGACCGCGATGCGGCAGCCATGAGTGCTGTACTGGAACTGACCGTAGAGTCATGAGGCCCGCCTAGGCGGACACAATCTAACCCGGGACCCCGTGCGCGGGAAGCGAGAACGCTACCGCAAGACCACGATATTGTACTGTAGTGGAAAAGCGTTTGTTTTAATACCGCGTCCCCAGTTCGTCCCCCTGTCCCCTCCTCCCACAAACCTGAAGGGAAAAACAAGAAAAACTTCCACAACACTATCTCCCTGAATTCTTTATACTAAAAAATCTGCTGCCTTCTTTCAAAGCTTTAGATGTCCTCCATCAAACCCCTTACTTAATGGTTGGACAGTGGTCAGCAATATTCCAGAAGAGGTCGAACAACCGCAGTGCTGTCAGTCTCCTTTGTACGCTTCTTTGGTCTCCTAACGGTTGTGTCAATAACTCAAAATTTGTTTCACCTTCGTCACATCATGCCATGTTTCCCAGTTCCGTTATTTATATTTGTAACCTCCAGGACTTTCGTTAACTGTGTAGCCCTCAAATTTGATTTACTTATCGATTTCTCGAAGATGAACGAAACCTTCTTAGTAATCATGTCAAGAGCCTCACACATTTCATTGTTTAGGTCATCTGCCACGTTTTGCACCATGGAGATACACTGAATCGCCAAAGAAACTGGTATACGCATGCGCATTCAAATACAGAGATATGTAAACAGGCAGAAGACAGCGCTGCGGTCGGCAACGCCTATGTAAGACAACCAGTGTCTGACACAGTTCTTAGATCGGTTACTGCTGCTACAATGGCAGGTTACCAAGATTTAAAAGAGTTTGAACGTGGTGTTATAGTCGGCACACGAGCGATGGGACACAGCATCTCCGAAGTAGCGATGAAGTGGGGATTGTCCTGCACGCTCATTTCACAAGTGTACTGTGAATATCAGGAATCCGATAAAACATCAAATCTCCTACATCGCTGCAATTAGAAAAAGATCCTGCAAAATCGGGACCAACGACGACTGAGAAGAATCGTTCAAAGTGACAGAAGTGCAACCCTTCCGCTAATTGCTGCAGATTTCAATGCTGGGCCATCAACAAGTGTCAGCGCGCGAACCATGGGCTTTCGGAGCCTAAGGCCCACTCGCGTACTCTTTATGACTGGACGACACAAAGCTTTACTTCTCGTCTGGGCCCGTCAACACTGACAAAGGACTGCGGATGACGGGAAACATGTTGCCTGGTCGGACGAGTCTCGCTCAAATTGTATCGAGGGTATACACGTGTACGGGCGGGGATGGAGACAACCGCATGAATCCGTGGCCCCTGCGTGTAAGCAGGGGACTGTTCAAGCTGGTGGAGGCTCTGTAATGGTGTGGGGTGTGTGCAGTTGGAGTGATATGAGACACCTGATACGGCTAGATACGACGCTGACAGGTGACGCGTATGTAAGCATCCTGTCTGATCAGCTGCATCCCTTCATGTCCATTGTGATTTCCGACGGACTTGGTCAATTCCAGCAGGACGCAGCTACACGCCGCACGTCCTGAATTGCTACAGAGTGGCTCCAGGAACACTCTTCTGAGCTTAAACAATTTCGCAGGCCACCAAACTCTCCAAACATGAACGTTATTGAGGATATCTGGGATGTCTTGCAACATGCATTGCAGAAAAGATCTCCAGTCCCTCGTACTATTACGGATTGATGGACGGCCCTGCAGGATTCATCGTGTCAGTTCCGTCCAGGGCCACCTCAGACATTAGTCGAGCCCATGCCACGTCGTTTTGCGGCACTTCTGCGTGCTCACGATATTAAGCTGGTGTACCAATTTCTTTGGCTCTTCAGTGTATATTTTCAACATCATTTTACAGCTTGCATTGCTCTTATGAGGAGTATACTAGACAATAGCACTATCGGCCACAAATCTAAGAGAAATGTTCTGGTTGCCTGCTAAATAGCTTATACATATTAGAAATAGCAGAAGGTCTACATCACTTTACTTGTAGAGTCACGCTCATCACTTTCATTTCACGAGGTGGCGTCCTGTCAGTTACTGCGAACTGCGACCTTTCAGATAGGAAATCACGAATCCAGTCATTCACCTCAGACGATATTCCATAGGAAAACAATGAGGAATTGTATCAGTAGGTTGCAGTAGTTACTTGGAGATGAAAATCTTGCATAGGATAGAGTAGCTTGGAGAGCTGCATCAAACCACTCTGGATTGAAGATCACAACAACAACAACAGTACATTTATGTCCGTATAGAAAATCAATTTAAAACTGCCGCTGCAATATTTCACTAAGATGGCGGCTACAATAAGACAAGCACTTATCGATTCTGCTTCATGCCCTGTTTGACTACTAACAAATAATATATATTAAAGCTTTTTGTGCCTTCACTATATGTATTAACATTTGAAAATATTTCTCAATGTTAATCGCTTATTATTCAGCATTTACCAATAAACGGCGCTGTAGATCAATAGCGCTAATGGCTGCGCTCCTTTGTAGCTGAGCAGAAAACTTTTATATAGGACGAGAATTACAATAAAATAAAAGCTGAAACAAAGTAAATTCATTTCAATCACATAGAAACTCAATTTTTCAAATATTAATTAACCACATAATACAGTTTTTTACAGACCTCTGTGCAAGACATCAATCACGTCCGATCATTACAACAGTTCGAACAAGAAGGAGGATTATTCTAGAAGAATCACAGATAACAAAAGATGAGGATTTCCATTAACTTTTTCCACGAGTTTGTCTAAGACATTATTTCCACAGAAAATTAAATTATGTCACTGACAACAATTGTATATTATTATTTTAGTATCGATGAAGTCTTTTTTTTAATATCACGAGAACGTTCGCTCAAATTCCACACACAATGCTGTCTTGAATATAGTTCTGCATAAAATACAGTCGTGGATATTACTCCGAACACCAAGAAGACACCAGACAATACCCTTTAACTCATTCAAGAGTATATAAAGTCTTTCCCCAGAGAAACCTCACATTATTCATAAAAATAAGTAACATATGTAAGCTCTGAACTAAATATGTGGATAATGCACAGTATGTTCAATGACAAATATGAAAACTGTTAAGTAAAATACGATGTTTATCGTAATTATTATCAGGACAATTTTTATTATTCCTTTGGCAGACTCCAAGTGAACGTCTGTTGTAAATGTGAAGAGCTTGAAGTCAATCTGAAAAGGTCACATTTAAATGAAAGAGCTAAGCTTGTCGCCAGAGCGGAATTAAATGTTCATAAGCGTCGTAATTCTACATTTTACAACCCACTTCAGGATGCCAAGAGAAGAGCCCAATGTATTGATACTGTGGGAGGCAAAGTTTTTGATTATATGCAAAACTTTCCGCTTCCACATATCCCGACCCAACATCCTGTCTGCGCCAGTTGCCGGTTACTGTTTCGGCAAACATGATTTGAAAACTGAACACTCCACTGTGCACTTGCACCATGAATGCGTATGAAAGAAAGGTGCAAACTAAGTAGCATCTTTCGGGTCCGATTACATAAAAAATCGATCTCAGTAAAAATGTGATTGACCTTCCTTTGGTTTCTGATGGTTGGGTCGGCCGAACAAATATTGCACCTTTATACGCATTTGAATGGGCATTGTTCAAGCAGGAATACTGAAGAGCATAATACATAAATTTCCAGAGAGAGACCACTCATTGATCCCGTATGACCGCTACTTACAATATATGAGGAAAATATAAACTCATGAGTACAATTTACATCCCTTATGAATACATGGAACTGATAGCAAGCAGTAAAAGAAATGTGATAGTAAAATTAGTTTATGGAGAGGATATACTAAAGTTCACCAACTGGTGACCAAAATATTTTAGAAAAATAGTTGTTTCGTGTGAGAGAGTGACAGAACAACACAATAAAGAAATCTTCTTCGCTCCGAGTAGCTTCAGCGAAATACAGTACCTTGAGACATGGGAGGTGGTTGGCCTTCCGTATATCGATGGATTAGTAGGACGTGCTTTTCATTGAAGAAAAAGACATGAGCCCATCATTTCAGGATTAATGGACAACAGTCCAACGGCCTACCCAACATACCAAGTACCTATTTCCAGAATGCAGATGGAAGAGGGGAAAAAACTCATTGAATATGTGCCTGCTGCAAAGAGATCATTCTATGAAGAAGTGCTTTCTTGGCAGTGATAGCCTAAAATTCTAACTAATATACAGTTAATCATAATTGCTGTTAAAATGATTCTGTTTGTTCTATTTTGTCAGACCATGCTAATGTATTATAAAGTGTTCATACAATTAAATCCTAAAAAAGCAAAAAAAATGTTTGTAAATTGTTAAAACAAAATAAGTCAAAAACTTTTAAATCATTAAATATCGAAATGATGCACTCTAAGTTAATTATTTCTTTCTCAATAAAAACAGAATGAAGTCACTTTCTGTTATGAAAAATTCCAGTAATGTAGGAAGAATACATATGACCGTATCCAGTTTTTTTTGTTTCTCCTGAAAGGTGTAAAAATATGACTTATTTGGTTTCAACAATTGAAGGTTCAATTACCATTAAGTCTGTTGATTTCGTCCCGTTAATAAATACGTGTTGAGACTTATATGTTACGAAGTCCTTCATCCAAACACAAATCCGGTACGACATTTGGCAGGCTCGTAGCTTGTTGACCAAACAATACTATGAAACGACAACTAACGTCTTGGAGGTTGAGGAGCAAGACACCCATCTGGGATCTAGGTGGCTTTGTTGTCGGTGCACTGTATTTCATAGACGAACACAGCGAGCATATTTTTCATAGGATGTCTGTTTACTTTCGAGTTACATCCACAATTATCCGCACAGTTGATCCAGATATTCTGCCAGAGGATTGTGTAGAGCACCCAATGGCGCCGCTTTTCCACCCAGCATCCTGTGGCGAAGCGCAGTGCCTGATGCTAGCATACAACGACTACACGATGAAAGCTGTGAGAGAGAAATCATCGAAAACGGCTGTCACACGTGTCCTCAGCACCACTGCCTCTCTCCAGTTGACGAGAAAGATCATCTACACCCATGACAAACCCACTAAAATGTACAACCACAATGGCAACAAGAACAGCGATGACAAGAGCAACAGCTACCGTTACTCCGTTCTGTGGTTCTCTGGTAAGGATGTTCGGTGGGGGGGGGGGGGGCAGTGGTACTCCGTCACACTACAGGCCTTAAGCGAACTACTTCAGATCTGGGAACCTCCGTACCGCAAGTAGAAATGCCACAAACAGTGAAGCAGAGGACGTGCAACTGTCAGCAAGCACGCAAGAAATTAATTTTGGCATCTAGTTGGACGAACCGCCATACCACAGTCCAGTACATCTGCATATCCACATAGTAAAGCCTGATTCTCCACAAAAAATGCCTTCAGTGACAGCCGTACCGATTTCGTCCACGTTTTCCATATTTAAGTGTAGGGGGTGGGGGGAAGAGACTTGGAACTCAAGTTGGTGGTTAATAACTCTATGACTGACGAAAATACCTCCAGGGAACCACACGGAAGTAAGCGCCAGCGTCAACAGAGCTCGCGCTTGTGTCCACCAACACCTTCACGAGCGGCTCTTCAACCATACGAGCAATCCAGTCTTTGAATTGAGTTTCAGCCGGCGAACAAGCACAGTCCGTCCCAGACATTCCGTCGTCTGTTGTTGATTTCCACTGATTATTTCTCTGCCATCCCACAATCAACGGGATTTGTCCGTAAAAGTCTACGTTGACGTGTCCTAAGAAAGGACTGCTACCATTGATGATAAGTTTGGCGGTGCTGTTCAAAACTTGTAGTGACCTCTTAACCATAGCTTATGTACAACTGCTGCCACGTTTTCCTCGATAATAACTGCAGGTATCATTGTGTTTTACTTAATATTTGCGGAAAGGACGTGTTCGCGGAATTTCTTCATAAAACGTCGGGCGATACAACACTACTGATTATTTTGAATTTTTGGCTGGCAGGTATCTGCAACAGAAATGTTAATTGAAGTTTGAATTCGACAAACTCTTTCAGAATTTTAGCTCTCTTTGCCTGGGAACTACCGTCCCTCTATTTCAGAAGTATTAGCCACCACTGGCGATAGATGAAAACATGAGCATCAATTTGTTCCTTGCTCTAGTTCTGCCGCGGGCTAAACAAGTGAAACGGACGGTTAGCGCACAAGCGCTCATTGCTCTTGCCAGTAGAAGATAATCTAATGTTATGTCCTGAATGTGTCACTATCCGCAACGTGCAACTTGTTCTGAAAGAAAGCATTCACTATTTTTAACTTTCCTCCCTTCGTATTCCCAAACAACGAGGCGAAGAGGCTGGAACTTTGGTTAATATTGTTCCCTCGTCCAATCAAATACTACTGTCTATTTGGCAAACACTATTGATTTTTCTCTTGCGGGAGGACACTAAAGAACTGAATTTTAACTAACAACAATTATTGATGACTTTACCTTCTCTTCCGGGTATTAACTTTATCGACAAAAAATCTCCACGAAGTCGTATTAAGTACTTTCATATCGGATTGGAAGACTTGGTCAGTGTTGAGTACGAATTCAAAAGTGATGGATATCCATAGGTGATAACCATAGCAAAGAAGTGTAGACTTGTCGTCGCAACCCGCTTGGCCGATAGTTATGGAGCAAAGACGAATATTGGTACGGGTCTAGAAATTATACATGACGTTGTTTAATGAATCGTCTGGGATTCGTGTGAACTGATTTATAATATGGACGGACAATCTGTTCTACTTTGACCCGAACCCCATTCCAGTTGAACAAAAGTCCAGTGTCCCAACGGTTGCGTCTCATCTGACGAGGTGAAGGCACAGTATTCAGTACGAGGAGATGTAGTGAGTGTAATGTAACCAATTATTTAAGCGAAACAATGTACTGACGCTACAAAACGTCTTCGAACTCTGGAGCACAGGCGGCACGGCAGCTGGCCTAGTGACCGTGAAAAGCACGGCTGTAGTTGCTTAGAGGTTAGGACACTGGATAATGGGTCGATAGATTGACGAAGAGGGAGATAAGAGTACGATCATTATCTGGCATCCATAAAGAATGAATTGGCACTGGTCTCGTATGAATGAATCGTAAAAAGTGAGCAGAAGTTCTGAGAGACTAGAGCAATGCTCTGGTGTCCGTTTCACGTGCAAAATTTTCAACGTCTTAAATACAAGAAGAACGAAGGGCTATTGCAAATACACAGTTGTCCGTTTCACACACGAAGGTTTCAATGGCCTAAATACAGGATGAATAACGGCAAGGTCGGCTATACGATAATACGCAGAGTGGGGCCTAGACCTGAGGGTATGGAGTATTTTTAAAAGGCCTAATTTGGAAGACGAATAGTAACTTGTAAGTAACCATAAGGAAGTTCCAGTTCCGACTCGGTTAAAAACCTTCGTAATACCGACTTTTCAATCATTTTCTTGAAAGGAAAACACCTGACCACCTGACACCACAATATTCTTTCCTTTCCCTGAGAACTGGGGAATGGGGGGGGAGAAGAAATGGCTTTTAGCTGGGCATCGGCGTCGTTGAATGAAGGGCTACTGCTTACCATGCACTCAGCTGCATAAATTGAGTACTATACACATGATGAGTACAGGTTTTCGCTGTTACGAGAAGCGTTAAAAAACGTCGTCATTTTTTTGTATTTCACATACAAAAACCCATTGCAATGGACAAAAAAGTAATAAATGAGCAAATCAACGTAACTAACAACTCACTAATCATGTTAGCCACAAAGCAATAATAATCGGAGAAACAGTAAACAACCAGAGTAAATAATAACTTAACCTCCGACCACAGACACGGAAAGAAGTTTACATTATTTCCACAGAGCAGGCCCCACCATACACAACAACGTATGCAAACAGATAACAAAAAACGAATATACAACTACAGACATACACCACAACACGAACAAAAGACAAAAAACATACAGCGCCAGCTGGTAACATCCTATACAGTAAACCGACACATCTAGCGCACGGTGGTAGTGAAGTGTTCAGGGGCTGTAAAAACCAAAAACAAAGTTTCCGGTGTACGCGTGCCAATATAATTACGGCTCCAGGACGATACATATGGAATAATATCACAAAATCGCAATTAGAACCAAATAGTAATTTAGCTTTACAGAACTTGCACTGCAAAATGTTGTTTCTACTTAAGAATACGAAAATAAAACCAGAGTGAATATACTAACTTATCTGCAATTACTATATAAAGCAGTTACTACACACACAACAAACATTTATTACATGCTACTAAAGATACTTCATACATAAAAAAGAAGCGAAATGCTTTTCGCACAAAACAGACGGATTGTCCTCCAGCTCCATAGACGAACGACCCCTCCAACAATTAAAGGAGAAGTCCGGCTCAGGAAACAGAATTAGGTATACGAGAAGATGTTACAACCTCACTACCTTTCCAGATGTTTTTCTTGTTATTTGTGTACTTACAGAAAAGAGTTGACCAGACGACGTGGAATAAAATGCTCAGTATTGTAAAAAGACAGCGATGAAGTAATGACAAACGACTCAGACATCAGTTAGTTTGGAGGAAATAGGCAGCTTCACAAATGTTTCATATATATTCCAGTGGCAAAAAAAGTTAACATGTTTAACTTTAATTTTTTTCTTTCATTTTTCATGCAACATCAAGAGAGCGGTTGACCCTAATCGAGTAGTAAGTCGATGGCTACAAAAACAACGAAATTTCGAAAAGAAGTTCCGTTATTGGCGTACAGAATTATTTTAGAGAACTTCTTCAGTAAACACTCTCCCACAGTCCACAACCTTAACTAGAAACATAGGGTACAAAAATGGTTCAAATGGCTCTGAGCACTATGGGACTTAACTGCTGAGGTCATCAGTCCCGTAGAACTCAGAACTAATTAAACCTAACTAACCTAGGGGCATCACACACATCCATGCCCAAGGCAGGATTCGAACCTGCGACCGTAGCGGTCGCGCGGTTCCAGACTGTAGCGCCTAGAACCGCTCGGCCATCTCGCCGGCTGAAATATAGGGAAATTGGTCGTCTTTACAAAGAGGTGGCATATACCGCAGAGTGGAAACCTAGTGTACATGAGATTTGTGGTGTGGGAATCATTTAATCTGTCCTTTATGTGCTGAATCTCTCAAAATCGTCACGTGCCGAAAAGAAATAACGTGAATTCCTTGGTAAGTTTAGGACTGCAGTCCTGTCTCAGTATAACCCTGTGCTTCCTGATGCTCCATCATATATATATAATTTATTTATTTATTTTGAGGCATCAGTCTTTTGACTGGTTGTTGCAGCCCGCCACGAGTTCCTCTCCTGTGCCAACCTCTTCATCTCAGAGTAGCACTTGCAATTTATGTCCGCAAGTATTTGCTGCATGTATTCCAATCTCTGTCTTTAGCCTCAGTTTTTGCTCTCTACAGCTCCTTCTAATACCATGAACGAAATTACCTGGTGTCCTATCATCGTATCCCGTCTCCTTGTCAGTGTATGCACATATTCTCCGATTCTGCGCAGATCCCCCTCATTCCTTACCTTATCAGTCCATCTAACGTTTAACATTCGTCTGTAACACCACGTCTCAAATGCTTCAATTCTCTTCTGTTCTGGTTTTCCCACAGTCCATGTTTCACGGCTGTACAATGCTGTACTCCAAGCGTTCATCTCAGAAATTTCTTCCTCAAATTAATGCCAACGTTTTACACTAGTAGACTTCTCTTGGCCAGGAATGCCCTTTTTGCCAGTGCTTGCATACTTTTGATGTCCTCCTTGTTCTGTCCGTAATTAGTTACTTTACTGCCGAGGTAGTAGAATTCCTCAACTTCATCTACTTCGTACTTCGGACCATCAAACCTGATGTTAAGTTTCTGGCTATTCTCATTTCTGCTACTTCTCATTACTTTCGTCTTTCTCCGATTTACTCTCAATCCATATTCTGTACTTATTAGACTGTTCATTCCATTCAGCACATCACGTAACTTTTCTTCACTTTCACTCAGGATAGCAATGTCATGAGCGAACCGTATCATTGCTATTTTTTCGCCTTGAATTTTAATTCCACTCGTGAAGATTTCTTTTATTTCCATTATTCTTCCTCGATGTACAGATTGAACAGAAGGGGCGAAAGACTACATCCTTCTCTTACACCCTTTTTATTCCGAGCACTTCTTTCTTGGTCGTCCACTCTTATTATTCCCTCTTGGCTCTTTTCATATTTTGTATTACCCACCTCTCCCTATGCTTACGCTTATTTCTCTCAGAATTTCGAACACCTTCCACCATTTTACGTTATCGGACGCTTTTTCCAGGTCCAAAAGTCCTACGAACGTGTCTTGATTTTTCATTAGTCTTGCTTCCATTATCATACGCAACGTCAGAATTGCTTCTCTGGTGTCTTAACCTTCCGTGAAACCAAACTGATCGTCATCTAAGACATCCGCAATTGTCTTTTCCATTCTTCTGTTTATTATTCTTGACAGATGTGAAAATAACCGAACTATCAGTTTAATAAGTCACAGCTGCAAAATACTAGCGCGAATTCTTTACAGACGAATGGAAAAACTGGTAGAAGCCGACCTCGGGGAAGATCAGTTTGGATTCCGTAGAAATGTTGGAACACGTGAGGCAATACTGACCTTACGACTCGTCTTAGAAGAAATATTAAGGAAAGGCAAACCTACGTTTCTAGCATTTGTAGACTTAGAGAAAGCTTTTGACAATGTTGACTGGAATACTCTTTCAAATTCTAAAGGTGGCAGGGGTAAAATGCAGGGAGCGAAAGGCTATTTACAATTTGTACAGAAACCAGATAGCAGTTATAAGAGTCGAGGAGCACGAAAGGGAAGCAGTGGTTGGGGAGGGAGTGAGACAGGGCTGTACCCTCTCACCGATGTTATTCAATCTGTATATTGAGCAAGCAGTAAAGGAAACCAAAGAGAAATTCGGAGTAGGTATTAAAATCCATGGAGAAGAAATAAAAACTTTCAGGTTCACCGATGACATTGTAATTCTGTCAGAGACAGCAAAGGATTGGAAGAGCAGTTGAACGGAATGAACAGTGTCTCGAAAGGAGGATATAAGATGAACATCAACAAAAGCAAAACGAGGATAATGGAATGTAGTCGAAATAAGTCGGATGATGCGGAGGGAATTAGATTTGGAAATGAGACACTTAAAGTAGTGAACGAGTTTTGCTATTTGGGGAGCAAAATAACTGATGATGGTCGAAGTAGAGAGGATATAAAATGTACACTGGCAATGGCAAGGAAAGCGTATCTCAAGAAGAGAAATTTGTTAACATCGAGTATAGATTTAAGTGTCAGGAAGTCGTTTCTGAAAGTATTTGTATCGAGCGTAGCCATGTATGGAAGTGAAACATGGACGATAAATAGTTTGGACAAGAAGAGAATAGAAGCTTTCGAAATGTGGTGCTACAGAAGAATGCTGAAGATTAGATGGGTAGATCACATAACAAATGAGGAGGTATTGAATAGAACTGGGGAGAGGAGGAGTTTGTGGCACAACTTGACAAGAAGAAGGGACCGGTTGTTAGGACATGTTCTGAGGCATCAGGGTATCACAAATTTAGCATTGGAGGGCAGCGTGGAGGGTAAAAATCGTAGAGGGACACCAAGAGATGAATACACTAAGCAGATTGAGAAGGATGTAGGTTGCAGTAGGTACTGGTTGATGAGGAAGCTTGCACAGGATAGAGTAGCATGAAGAGCTGCATCAAACCAGTCTCAGGACTGAAGACCACAACAACAACAACACATTAGTCTTGTAAGGAATTTGCGTGCATGAGATGTTAAGCTGATTGTATGACAATTCTCGCTTCTGTCAGCTCTTGCAGTCTTCGGAATTGTGTGGATGGTATTTTCCCGAAAGTCAGATGGTATCTCGACAGTCTCATATATTCTACACACCAGCGTGAATAGAGGTTTTACTGCCATTCCCCCCAATGATCTTAGAAATTCTGGTAGAATGTTGTTTATCCCTTCTGCCTTATTTATTCTTATGTCGTCCAAAGCTCTCTTAAATTCTGAGTCTAATATTGTATTTCTTATTTCCTCTAAGTCGACTCCTGCTACTTCTTTATCACATCAGACAAATAGTCCCCCACGTAGAACCTTCAATTTACTCTTTCCACCTATCCGTACTCTCCTCTGCATTCAATAGTGGAGTTGCAGTTGCACTCTTAATGTTACCACCCTTGCTTTTAGTTTCACCGAAGATTGTTTTGACTTTCGTATATGCTGAGTCAGTCCTTCCCACTATCATTTCTTTTTCGATTCCTTCACATTTTTGATGCAGCCATTTCGTCGTAGCTTCCCTGCACTTCCTATATATTTCATTCCTCAGCGACTTGTATTTCTCTATTCCCGAATTTGCAATGAACTTTTTTGTACTTCCTTCTTTCATCTGTCGACTGAAGTATTTCTACTGCTACCCATGGTTTCTTCGCAGTTACGTTCTTTGTATCAATGTTTTTCGTTCCGACTTCGGTGATTGCTCTTTTTAGAGATGTCTATTCCTATTCAACTGTACTGCCTACTGAGCTATTGCTTATTGCTGTATCTATAGCGTTAGAGAACTTCAGCGTAGCTCGTCATTCCTTAGCACTTCCCTGTCCCACTAGAGTAATATAATCATTCGGCACAATGTCATTTATTTCTAACGAAATTATCGGTTTCGGGCCATTGTGAGTCATCCTCAGAGCTTAAAAGTACAAGCTGAGGTCCAGACTCATTACTGCGGTAATCATATTGTCTCTCTCACGTTTTCACTCACCTCCGAAAAGTGATAGCACTGATTACTGTGCACAGTGACAGATGGAGATAGTATGGACTGCTCGTACCTCGTCATCTGTCATGGAACTTTCTATACTATGCTCGTCTGTGAAGGTTCCGTTATCTCGCTCAAAACGTGATTTTATTCTTGCGTTAATAATCTGAGCTTGGAGTACGTCATCCGATTTGAGCAACGCGTTTTGTGTTTTCTCCTATTGGTTTTTCAACGTATTAAAACTGCTAGCAGTAGACATGTCATCGCATGGCATAGCCTAGAGATAAATGGTAAACCATTGCTGCAATGAGACCTGGTTTGGTTTGAAGAGCGAATTGCTTTTTGGAGTAGCCAACGCCTGTTACAGTCTATCAGATGTAAACAGTTTCCTTTGGATAACGCAGCGTCTGTGCGTG
This sequence comes from Schistocerca cancellata, assembly GCF_023864275.1. NCBI lineage: Eukaryota > Metazoa > Arthropoda > Insecta > Orthoptera > Acrididae > Schistocerca > Schistocerca cancellata. The sequence goes on from NC_064628.1 coordinate 197,624,107, forward strand.
GAGTGGTATAACTTCAGTTCGACACACAAATGTCAATGTGCCAAACATAAAACCTCGATTGCACAGATCAAACTTATAGCTAAATAATCACCCATAGAATTGTCTGTATCTGGAATCTGGAAGTGCTTAGCGACCATACCCACTTCAGTTGGTGAAAGAAGGTACTGTACAACAGTCAGTCGCAAGTTGTGTTTGTTGACGTGTATAGCTACAGAGGGCCTATGCCAAATAATGGGTGAAATGTTTTAACTTTATCTGCTGGTATGTACCACCCACTTTATGTGAAACTTATACAATTGCACTTTGGTATTAACATGTATGCGATTGTATATTAATTGGCTCCTGTATTACCTCCAGCGCAGAGGATGGTCACTCAGTGACTGAAACCTAGATCTGCTACAATAAACGCAAGTTGCGACTGAGTGCTGTACCTTCTTTCCCAAACTGAATCATTCATAGTCACAAAAATCCTGTTGTCGGTGCTTCAGACCTTGATTTCAGGCCTCTGGGCAACTAAACTTGACCAAACAATAGCCATATTGTATTTACAACCACGGTACAGTTTAGCACGTAGAGACTGTGAGTAGCCTGTTTATATGTTTGTATGCTGGTAGCGCTATAGGCTGTATTAATGTCGCTGACAGTGCTCTGCGCCCTGGGACTAGCAGCTAGCAGTTAGCGAATGGACGGCTTGGACGTATGTCTCTCGTGGAGACACAGTGTTAGCAGGACATGCATAGTAAAATGAGGATGGATGTAGTTGGTAATGTTTGGTTATTGGGATTATATATGACTATATAATTTTTGAAACTGGTTGTCACATGAATAAGGTGAAATCTGCTAAATATATCTTTTACTGAAACTTCCTGGCAGATTAAAACTATGCGCCCGACCGAGACTCGAACTCGGGACCGAGTTCGAGTCTCGGTCGGGCACACAGTTTTAATCTGCCAGGAAGTTTCATATCAGCGCACACTCCGCTGCAGAGTGAAAATTTCATTCTGGAAATATCTTTTACTCTTCAGCAAAATCTTTCTTTTCCTAACCATATGCCTCCAAGTAGTTAAAGTCTATAAAAGAATCTTTTTATTTAGCTGGCTGTAGTTGCTACTTGCTGTAATTGCTGCAGTTCATGTTATGAAGATTTTCTATGAGGTAAGTGATTTATCAAAAGTATGGATTATTGTTAGGATTTCTTCAAATTCAGGGCCATTCTTTTCTGTTAGTTATTTGAAATCATATTGTCATTGTAGAACAGTCAGATTGCTTTGGGCTTGTATATTGTGGGTAAGGAATGAATAGGTTAAGTTTGTGTTGTCTTTGCCAGGCGAAATTCTGTAGGTCAGTGTTGAATGATAAAAATAAGTAACGAGACAGTAGGTTCAGGTACAGTCAGCAGTTTCACTTACACAAAGAAGTTTCAAGACCTTGGCTCTTTACGTCTGTCTGAAACCCACAGATCATGTCTGGGACGTTTACGGGAACCGTGTCCCTGCACGTAGTTACACCCACACTCTGGTTGTACTGAAAAAAAACGTTGCCGCGATTTTAGTGCTCACTTTCTATGGAATTCATAAGCAGCATCAGTAACAGCAAAACACAGCTTTTATTCCTTTCTTTTCTATAAGTTTAAGTCGAACATTAGTTGCTGTGGTACTTGGCATCAACAGAGTAAAAACTGTTGTGAAATGAGCAATAGAAATAATAATATTTGTTTTGTTACAAAATTTTCGGACGCAGAACACATTTACTCGAGTACATAAACGTACTTTCCAAACCCTGTAAATAGTTCAGCCATTTTTTAAATTCCTATTTTCATAGAATTTTAAAAGGCGTTACTTATTTTCTTGCGTGGGAGAAATAAAAGTAAAAATCTCAGAAGGGCACCTCGTATCAGACATGATAATTCTGCCATTAACTGTAGTGTTGTTATGCCTATTTTAGGAATTCAAGGTCGTCAATGGAACTGAGAGACCACAATTTACCCATACTATGCTCTCAACTAGCACTCCCTTCTGGCTGACAGTGAGGATGGAGTAACTGTAACAATGACTGGGCAGCCTACTTAGAAAACTCATGGATTGAATATGAATGGAACTAAAACCACATAGAAGAAATTAAAAAAGTTGTGTCTGGAATTTTCTCAGAATGATAGATTTCCCATGCTCTTTCGTTCAAAATTTGTCTACATTAATCACAGCAATTAACGAGACAAAGTCACGGGTCAAAATGGCTCTGAGCACTATGGGACTTATGATCTATGGTCATCAGTCCCCTAGAACTTAGAACTACTTAAACCTAACTAACCTAAGGGTATCACACAACACCCAGTCATCACGAGGCAGAGAAAATCCCTGACCCCGCCGGGAATCGAACCCGGGAACCCGGGCGTGGGAAGCGAGAACGCTACCGCACGACCACGAGCTGCGGATACGGGTCAGATAAGAAGATCGTTTGAATGAATCTTTCACATCATCCGTTTAAAGCTTGCGGCATCTCATAGACTTATCGTAATTATCTTAATGATTTTGTTATTACATCCATCAAAAAAAGTAATTTCAGCTCTTGACTTTTGTATTCATATGGAAAAATAAGATAATCTCCAACAAACGTTGACGTAAATTAATACTCGACAGAACTGATATCGCTGGTCGTTGTGGCGGAGCGGTTCTAGGCCCTTCAGTTTGGAACCGTGCGACCGCTACGACCGCAGGTTCGAATCCTGCCTCGCGCATGGATATGTGTGATGTCCTTAGGTTAGTTAGGTTGAAGTAGTTTTAAGTTCTAGGGGACTGATGCCCTCAGATGTTAAGTCCCTTAGTGATCATAGCCATTTGAACTATTTGTTAAGTCCCATAGTGCTCTGAGCCATTTGAACCATTTGTTAAGTCCCATAGTGCTCAGAGCCATTTGAGACAGAACTGGTAACCTCTGGACACGATTCTTCCAGAACATGCATAGTGGCGTAAAAGAAATCACATTTTATATCTGATCAGTTAAAAATAAGACTCCTCTTTTCAAGAAATAACACAATAATTAGAGATCTTCGTAAACGTTTGTGGCTTTTCCCCGAGAGATCAGGATCTAAAACAAGCAATGTCAACTGTTTGGAAAAGAAGGTAAAAAAATAACTTACATTACTACTTGTCATATAGAGACAGGTATTGTGTCCATTGTAGATGCAGAAGGAGCACAGTCCAGATAGTTACAGAGTAGCTCGGCATGGAAGCGTTCTGTAATGTTTCCGACTACCGTGCTGCAATCAGTATGTTAATAGAATCTGTACCACTGTGCAGTGACTAACAAGTCACAGTTTTATGTATAAGTTAGAAATGACTAACGTCTATGAATTTGTTGATCAGGAGTGATACACGAAGCACAAAAGTTAACGGAAATGTAGCCATACATCTAGCATCGCCTGCTATTTAATGTATACATATGTGTAGTTATGTAGATCTTAGACAGATGTATCTGTGTCCAACAAATATTTACAAAAGTGAATTAAGAGAAAATTTGAAGAAAAAGAAATAAAAGATTTAGCATAACAATGAGGAGCTCATTTTGTCTTACTCTCTGTTACAATACTGTACAATAGTTATAGATTCATCGTTTTCTTTTACTAAAACTGAACTAAAACAATTAGTGTTACTAAAATGCTTCATTTTGATCAGAATGTAAGGTAGTGTCATCTGGCGGTCGATAACTCACGTGTTGCAACATCGTGCAGTTTGTTAAAAGGGATCCAGCGTATATTCCAGCGCATCATTAATGGTAATTCAGAAACTTTCAAAGAACTGTGCGTATTTAAATTGGAGCGAGAAATTGTTTAGACTGGAGCGCCACGGACTTTGTCAGAGCCTGGTGCCAGAATTCTGTCGCTGACCGACATACACTGACTCAGTTTTACGACATGTTAGGTGCTCCACTACCGTGACCCGAGCACTGGGCAATACCCGACGTTCGAAGGGAGGAAGAACGCGGTGTAACAAGAGTCATGAGATAGCAATATGTGCATATACAGATGGTGGTAGTATGGCGCACACGAGGTATAAAACGGCAGTCCATTGGCGGAGCCGTCGTTTGCGGTATGGTGATTCATGCAAAAAGGTTTCCAACGTGATTATGGACGCACGATGGAAATTAACAGACTTTAAACGAGAAATGGTACAGCTAGACGCACGGGAAATCCATTTCGGAAATCGTTAGTGAATTCACTATTTCGAGATCCACAGTAATGGCAATTCAGAATCTTTCAAGGAACTGTGCGTATTTAAAAGTGGAGCTAGGTCCACAGTATCGAGAGTATGCCGAGAATATGAAACTTCAGGCATTGCCTCTCACCCCGCTCAACGCAGTGGCCGACGGCTATCACTTAGCAACCGAAAGCAGCGGCGTTTGCTTAGAAGTGTCACTGCTAACAGACAAGCAACACTGCGTGAAGGAACCGCAGAAATTAATGTGGGACGTACGAAGACGTGGTCAGACAATGCCAGCGATCATTCACCAGCCGCTGGTCTGTGTTTCGATCGAGGTCAACACTACCGACAACCGCTGTGCTGAGTATTGGCCACCTCCGCCCACACTTACGAGTGCAGGACTGCCAACACCCGACACTGCACTCCAAGACAACTGAAATGCCCTACCAACAAGGTCGCTTCCCAGCCACAGGAATGGGAAGCTATGACACACGCCCCGCCGTACCGCCGCCACCACCGACGCCGCCGCCGCCGCTGCAAGCCTGCCTCCTGCGTGTGCACAGTTCCTACACCTTGTAACCAAACCCTCCGATGCCACATGTGACTGACTCATCTAAGATATTAGTAAAAGAATCGCGTTAATCTAACTTCTTAATATTTTCGTAACAGGGAAAGAATTTCTTTCCAGCTACGAAACTAGCAACTAGCTATTGTAGTAGCTGTGTTTGCCTTCTATGATGTTTAATACGGCAAAGAATAAGTTACTCGAAAGGACAATTGCATACAGTATAAGCTGGACAACACCGAATAGTTATTTTCCCGCCCTCGTTACCGAAGTTCTGACTCGGGTTCCCGAGGAAATGCTTCAGGTGCTCTGCTGCTTTCAATTAATATAATCGATTTAGTAGACAATCTGAGCAACCATCTTAGATCCTTCACGAATGAACCTGTCTTTTGCAGTCTTCGGGAGATTAAAATCAATTTCAAAATTACCTAGACAAAATATCTGTGTGGGGCAAAAAATAACAATTGAACCCAAACAATAAACGATGTAACACCGCCTACATGAGTACTAAAAAATTCGGTTACTCCAGCAGTCAGATAAATTGACAAATTGTTGAGTCAAATCGGTAAAACAAAGCGCATGAAAACGGGATTTTCCATCGCTCAACCGTCGGATTCTGTTGGTGATCAAAAAGGTGGGGTTTAGTGTTTTTGATACCCCTTCGGCAAGGGAAAATTTGTATGCCCAACAGAAAAATCGTCTTACTGTCACTATCCTACAGTACAGTGTCAAAGTATCACTATTACACATTGCCTCCTGCTTAGCCAAATGGAGCGAATCGGGTATTTCTCTTTGCATTTGATGTGGTCTACGATCGGCTTCATTTCATGTGGTCCACGGCCAACTTGATGGCACTTACCGATGCAGCGTTAGTTCATACGCGATTCCGCGGGAAACCCAAAAAGACGGGTTTCTTTATTATGTTTTCGTCGTCACCAGCGGGCAAAAACTCATCCGAAGATTCCAAGAAGGCTAGGCACCGAAAGTCCCCGATCTCGAATATCAAAAGATTGTTGATGTCTTTAAAAATACCAAAAAAAAAAGAGATTCAAACTTTCCCTATTTCTACACCTAAAATCCAGTATAAGGCAAAATACACATAATAAACAACAGAAGAAAACTGTTTAAAGTTCAACTGCATATTCTCTAGCTCTAGAAGAGCCATCTACCACTTGTCAAAAATCTTTATCCATTATCGAGAAATATCTCTAACAATTTGTGTTGTGGATACAAAAACCCAGCCGTGGATTCCGAAATGGTTATGCACAGTAAATACCAGTAATTTTTACAAAATATTCCTAAGATGCCGATCTCGAACGTTCCTGGAAATTTTCTTCATATACTTACCAATTTTCCAGATACGCTGTTTCTTGCGCACCGACATAGTTGCGTCCCACACCGCCATGACACGCTACGACTCAATCCCTCTACTGACAGAGGGCTGGAGATATGCAAACAGGGAGAATAAAGATATACAATGTTAATACCGTTTATTTTATTTAATATGTTTTAAGAGTTTTCACCTAAAAAGACGCAGTAATTACTTTGCAGCACACCCTCGTGTATAGTATATCTATTTCTTGAAGTGAGCGATGTAAAGTTAGTAACTTCACTGCATGCTGTAATTTATTTGGAAGAGGAGTCAAGCCAATAGGTTCGATTTCTTGGCTACTAACCACACTTAAAAATTTTGACTCCTTGAAAGTGCCGAGTATCGTTAATTGTCATGTTTATTTAATGTTATATCTTCTGACAAGTAATTAACAACTTAAATAATTGCCGTCCGCGGCAGTTACATTGAGCGGTAGACCTTTTGCTGTCACTGTGGCGTTTCTGCTGTTTGAATGATAAACAAAGGAAGACGACTTCAAAAGAGATCTAAAATTAAATACGACCTGGCACAAACTTCAATCCCAAAGATATAAACTCACTTCATAAAAGTAGGAATACCTTACCATTCAAATTAAATTTCATTGCAGAAAGGTAGTGGTGCATATTTTCTCAAAGATATCATTTTTGACTTACTGTTTCAACTGATTAAATTTCTTCTTCATCTGGTTACTGTCTGCAACACCTTAATAATTAGCATATACTACTTACTTGATAGACTTTTCGGTAGTGTATTAGTTGTACCTTTAGATAATAGGTAAGCCCTTCTTAGAGGCTTTCACTCAACGGAGACAGCAGTTACGATTATTTGATGTGGCTGAATTAGAAACTTTACTTTGCTTTTGGAAACAAAATGCGTTGTATTAATTTTCACCACAATTCTTTGTTTTCTAGAAAATGTGAAGAACTTAGGAAATAAATTCCTAAGACTACGCTAAGAATTTTTTGCACATTTTAGTGGACTTTAGACAAAAAGAGTATGGGCACTATGCAGGTTCACTTACATTAGCAGCAAAAGTGCTGCACGGTTGTCTACCATGATGTGGGACGAGCGGTCGAGGAAAAGAAGGGTATTAGGAAAGGCAATAAAAATGAATGATGCAAAGTGGTCGAAGACATCAAGTAAAACGATCGACTCGTGGGCTTTTGTCATTGGTGGCTTCAGGCAGAAATTCCCAGCAGTGCTCCGGTGTACTAGAGGTGGAGAGTTCAAGGACCTTTTCTAGAACTTTTACAATGACTGTGGTATACCTGGAGAACGTTTAGTTTGTCAGATAATTCGTAAAAAACAGTCGCCTAACTCGAAGACCGAATTTATTTCGTGAATCTGAGCAGGAGAAAATAGTGAAACTATGGCATGTGTGAGAGATTGGTTGGTTGGTTGGTTTGGGGAAGGAGACCAGACAGCGTGGTCATCGGTCTCATCGGATTAGGGAAGGATGGGGAAGGAAGTCGGCCGTGCCCTTTCAGAGGAGCCATCCCGGCATTGGCCTGGAGTGATTTAGGGAAATCACGGAAAACCTAAATCAGGATGGCCGGACGCGGGATTGAACCGTCGTCCTCCCGAATGCGAGTCCAGTGTCTAACCACTGCGCCACCTCGCTCGGTGTGTGAGAGACCTACGCTGAGAAAACGGGTTGGACAACGTGTTTAGCATTTGTCTATGCATGTAGTGTAGAGCAATGTACGCACGGGTTTTAAATGCCTGCTGTAAACGCTCCATGTCAGTTTATCGGATTCATACAGCAGCAACAGGTCAATGGGCGAACGTTGAGCTTGGGAGGGACCTGATAAGAGATAAGCAAAGTGAATATAAAAGGCGCCACCGTCAGCAGGGACGGGCAGCAGCCACTCGGAGACATGCCGAAAGCGACCGCCGCGCTGTGCCTGCTGGCCGCCTGCGCCGCCGCCGCCCCCGCCCCCGGCGCGCCCCCCGCCAGGGCCCGCGGGCCGCCCCCGCGCCTCGGAGGCCGCATTGTGGGCGGCGCGCCGCTGGACATCTCCGCGGTCCCGTGGCAGGTCGCCCTGGAGCTCACGGATGGGCTGCTCTGCGGCGGCTCCATCATCAGCAGCACCTGGGTGCTCACTACGGCGCACTACATTGCCCTCGACGGCTTCGACGTCAGGTTCCTCTCCGTAAGGGCTGGCACCTCCACTCGAGAGAGCGGTGGCACCGTTTATGGTGTCACTGAAGCAATCATCCACGACAGTTTCAGCTGGGTTAATGGCGATTACGACATCGCTGTCGTTGCTGTCAATGGCTCGTACACCTTTGGACCGAACATTCAGGTAAAGTCTGAAGAAGCGGTAAGCCTTACACAATGAGTCATGCAGACTGCAGATACTAGGCAGAGTCATAAAGTTTTAAACAGCACCTCAAGAAAATAAAATCACTTAATTCACAATGAAGTGACCAAATTCGTAGGATCAATGATTGGTTCAGTTGGACCACAGGTCCTTGTCCACTCCATATAAACAGAGTCTGCACAGTTATGGAGCCTACGCCAGCATGCACAGGACCTTGTTCACAACCTGGGTCCATAGTTCTGTGGGGTCTGCGCCACACTCGAACCCTACCAGCAACTCTTACCATCTGAAATCGGGACGCACCTGACGGGGCCACTGTTATCTAGTCGTCTATGGGCCAACCGATATGGTCCCAAACCCACGAGAGGCACTGCAGGCGATGTCATGCTGTTAGCAAAGACACTGGCGTTGGTCGTCTGCTGCCATATCCCATTGGTGCCAAATTTCACCGCACTGTCTTAAACGGTATGTTCTTAATATGTCCAACATGATTTCTGCAGCTATTTCACGCACTGTTGCCTGTTTGTTAGCACGCGAACGCTGCTGCCCTCTGTCGTTAAGTGAAGGCTGCCGGCCGTTGCATTTTCCATGGTGAGAGGTAATGCCTGTAATTTGGTATTCACGGTACATTCTCCACACTGTTTATCTGGGAATATTGAATTCCCTAATGACATCCGGAATGGACTGTCCCACGCGTCCAGTTCCAACTACATTTCGGCTTCCGTAGTTTGTTAATTCCCGTCGTGCGGGCCGTAATCTCGTGGGAAACCTTTTCACACTAATCAATAGAGTACAAATGAAAACTCCGCCATTACAGTGCCTTTATATACCTTGTGTGCGTGATGCTACCGCCATCTACACCTGCACATACCGCTATCCACGTTATGAAGAGTAATGTGCTAATTCGTTTTCGGCAGCAGTGGGACCGTTGAACGCAGAGGTGTAAGTTATCTGTATTGGATTTTCAGGTTGCAGTATTCCCATTACTGCCGAAAATCAATGACCACATGATTCTCCACTGTACCAATTTGTCATGCCATTTTATTTTGGCTCCCCAATGTTGTCCTACATGAACCTGCTAATGAAAACAGATTAATGACAAGGGGCGTTTGAAAAGTACGTGCGAAAGTAAAAACTACTTACCTGTTTGGGGTAAACCTTTTCATTTATCGACATAGTCTCCTATTAGACATATACACTTCGTTCAACGCTGTTCTAATTTGTTGATCCGTTCCGAATAATAGGAACTGTCCAAGTCTGCAAAATAGCTATTACTTGCTGAAATCATCACCTCATTGGAATAAAATCTTTGTCCCACCAAACATTTCTTCAAATTGGGCAACACATAGTAGTCTCGAGGGAGCCAAGTCTGGAGAATAGGGGGAATGTGTAATGAGTTGGAGTCCAATTTCCATTAATTTTGCGACCACAATTGCTGAAGTGTGTGCTGGTGCATTGTCGTGATGGAAAAGGACATTTTGTGGGCCAATCGCCTGCGTTTTCATTGTAGCTTGGTTTTCAAACGGCCCAATAACGATGAATAATCCGCACCTGTAATAGTTTTACCATTTTCCAGATAGTCGATGAGGATTATCCTTTGTGAATCCCAAAAGACAGTCACCATAACCTTTCCGGCCGAACGAATGGTCTTCGCCTTTTTTGGTGCAGATTCTCACTTGGTAGCACATTGTTTACATTGTTGTTTGGTCTCAGGAGTATAGTAATCTATCCATGTTTCATCCACAGTGACGAAACGACGCTTAAAGTCCTGCCGATTCTTCCTGAACAGCTACAAACCATCCTTGCATCACTTCACACGATTACAGTTTTGGTTAAGCGTGAGCAATCGCGGAACCCATCTTGCGGATAGCTCTCTCATGTCCAAATGTTTATGCAAAATATTATGTACCCGTTCATTCGAGATGCCCACAGCGCTAGCAATCTCACGCATCTTAAATCTTCTGTCATCCATCACCGTATCATGGATTCTATCAATGATTTCTGGAGTCGTAACCTTCACAGGGCGTCCATAACGTTTAGCATCATTTGTACCCATACGGCCACTCCGAAAATTCTGAAACCACTTATAACCTGTTCTAATCGAAGGTGCAGAGTCATCGTAATGTTTATCAAGCTTTTATTTGGTCTCCTGAGGCGTTTTACCTTTCATAAAGTAGTGTTTATCACCACAGGAAATTTTTTTCGTCCATTTTTTGACAAATCACACGACTTCCTTGATTCGCACGAATACCAAACACAAAAAAAATAGACCAATACGGCTGAAACGTGGTATGCGTTCTTTCCAAAGATGCTACTAACTAAACATGGCCTCGATTAGCGCCATCTCTCGGACTTTGCACGGACTTTTCAAACGCCCCTCGTACGTACCCCTAGTCCTCTCGGTATGACAAAACATTATGACTGTCGTATAAGTTGCTAATTATCGTTAAATTTTACTTCTAATGTAATGTTTGCTTCGACTTTTCTTCTAGATCTCTTTCAGCTTCTTTGTAACTAAGATAACAATATTAGTGGTATGTAACACAGCAGTGGCCACTGCACACTATAGATAATGCATAGAATAGAAAATGTAAGATTTTCTGAAACTAGAAGCTTCCACTGAGCACTCACTTAAATCAGGATGTATCCCAAAGTATTAAAAAAGTTCAGATGTATATTTAATGTGCAAGTCGCACAGAAAATACCCAACAGACTTTCTAAGAAGAGAATAACCAAAATCAATAGAATCGCAAATCTATATTTTGTAAACGTTTATAAAGGGTTCGTCAAGCCTGAAGACAAGTATTAAAAACTCTTGCCTTGCTCGATCGGGCATTATCTTGCTGAAATGTAAGCCAAAGATAGCTTGCCGCGAATAGCGGCAAAACGGAGTGTAGAATGCTTTTCACGTACAACCGTGCTGTAAGGATACTGTGGATAACAATCAAAAGGGTTGTGCTAAGAAATGCAATGCCACCCCAGACCATGACTCCTGTCTATCTAGCCATATGGAGGGAATAGTCAGGTCGTTAACCCACTGCTGACTGGGGCGTATCTAGACACATCTTCGGCCTGGAGTCTCATTGACTGGAATTCCAGTGATCTCACTTCGAACTGTGCCCCGATGACCAGCAAAGGTGTGTCTGGAGACGCCCAGACAGTGGTGGGGTACGAACCTGACTATCGCCCATGATATGGTCCAACAAACCCGAGTGACAGTCTGGGGTGCCATTTCATTCCTGTAGCAGGACCTGTTTGGTTCTCATCTGTGGAACCCTTAGAGCACAGCGGTATGTTGACGATGTTCTACGCCCCGTTTTGTACCCCATTTTGTATTCCTTGATGGCAAGCTATTCTGGGTTACATTCAGAAAAATAATGTCCGCACACAGATGGTTCAAATGGCTCTGAGTACTATGGGACTTAACATCTGAGGTCATCAGATGTTCGCTCACACTTGTCTAGGGTTTTTACTGCTGGTCTTCGCGTTTGCCGAACCGTACCTTGGCCAACGAGGTGGCTGCATGTCTCCCCAGTTGACAACATGTAGATTGTAGGCAGGGTCCTCCAAGGAGCTAGAGATTTTGACGATCTTAACTCACCGATTGGATAGAATTTGGCACTATATCGCTCAGGAGAATATCCAACAAGTCCAGCAATCATATTCCAAGCTGAATAACTGATTACATCAAAGCCTAAGGTGGACTGGCGTGTTAATGACTTGCTCAATTTGCGAACCTCTTTCTCTTGAATAACATAGGCCAACGAAAATTTTTAAATACTTTTTTTTTACTTTGATTGCTGATTTTTATGAGCTGAATCCAAATCTAGCCTTAGTTTCTTTCTATCACCCATAGTTTCCTGGCAATATGCTTTTTATTATATAGTATAAAAATCCTATGCCATACGGTAAATGGGGAAATTAATGAAACGCTTTCTTACAACATAAGCATGGTCTGTATTCACACTAAACTACTTAAAACAATGATATGTGTCAATAGAGGTTTCACTTGTCAGCTGGAATTGGTTTGTATTTTCTTTCTCTTTTGTCTTTGAACCTTCTTGTGTAGCTTTCCCTACGATGAGATGCTTGCTGAACTTCTCAGTGAAGTGATCAGCAGTATTCCTCCATCATGTTGGTGTTGCAGAGGTCTTGGTCGCGTTTTTCCATCACTTCATTGTCCTGGTGAAACGCTCTCCTTGCTCTTCACTAACATCTCCCATATTATCTGGGAAGTAATCAAGGTGACCGTTCAAAAAGTGAACTTTCAAGCTCATTAAACATCCAAAATTTAAAACTTCTTTAACATTGTAGCTATAATAGAAACTTATTTGGGGTCTCTTTCATGTCTTAAGAACTTTTTAACGACTTGCTTGAATGATACCCATGCTTCTTTCTTATTTAAGGTCATTATGGATTCAAAGGTAACATCAAACATCAATTTTCTAATGTCAGGTCCGACAAAGACGCCTTCTTTTAGTTTGGCTTCTGAAAGGTGTGAAAACATTTGGCAGAGATACTTAAAACATGGTCCATCTTTAGGCAAAGCCTTTATAAACTGATTCATTAGGCCTAACTTTATATATAGATGTGGTAGGAGTACGTTTTTTGGATCTACAAGGTTTTTTTCATAGAATGTTCATCTCACCAGGTTTTAAAGACTCCCTCACAGGTCAGTTCGTTGTGCTGGTCCCATTCACAGAAGAAACTTGGAAATTTGGTAAAGCCACCTTCCTGACCAACGAGCATGCATGTTACTTTTAGATCGCGACACATCATCCCACCATGAGCAGAATAGCCTATTTTATTTAGTACTATTTCTAGGTTTTCATAGTCTTCTTTCATATTTACGTGATGTCCAACAGGTATAGATGCATATATGTTACCATCATGTAATAAAATAGCCTTTAAACTAGTTCTGGATGAATCAATACACAGCCTCCAGTCTTCCTTTTTGTATTCAATACCATACTCATTAATCCGAGTGGGAATGTCTGAGCAGTACACTAAATCACCTTCTTGTTGAAAAAACTTGGAAAATTGCTGCTCTCTCTTTCTATACATGTATTTGCTGGTTCCAACTGCCAATAAGTTCTTTTCTCTTAATCTAGAGCCAAGCAATTCAGCTTTTTCTTTCGTTATCCCAGATCCCTAACCAAATCGTTAAGCTCGGTCTGAGTAAACAGTTTGGGCTCTAGACTTTCTGTATTACAATAGAATTCATCATCATCTGGTTCATCTAAATCACATTGTGCATCAGAAAGTACTTCTACTGGAACAGAATTTAAATCATCTGGTGGTTCAGGAACCGGCAAATCTAGACCATGCGCTACTGGTCGAATGACTGACGGAAGGTTGGAGTAGCTTATTACCTTCTTGTTTTTCGGATTATAACCAGTAATATCAACACTGCAAAAGTAACAATCATCGGAATGATTTCTTGGCTTTCTCCATATCATAGGAACAGCAAATCTAAAGGCTTTTTTTCTCCTTTTTGCACCATTTTCTCAGATCTCCACACACACATAACATACCCTATGCTGCTCCGAAGATTTATCTTGATCACCAAGTTTAGATGCAAAGTATGACCGATAAAGCTTTTTCAAAAAGTCTGTAATGTTTCTCTGGTGTTTTTTAATCACAAATATAACAAAAACTTTCAGCAGACTTTTTACAACCACGATTAGACATTGTACTAAGCACATGTACAGGAAACAGGAAAGTGAAATTAGGCTGACAGTAACCAAACACCATCTGTTAAAACAAAAATAGAATCAACCTTTTCTTGCCAGAAAATGAATTTCAGCAGTGCTACCAACCTCATCTACATTCATTCCACCTCCTTTTTAAATTATTTTAATTATATAAAAGCTCCTACCCCCGTGGGTACCCCCGCTGGTACTGCGAACGGCTGAAAGCAAGGGGAAACTACAGCCGTAATTTTTCCCGAGGGCATGCAGCTTTACTGTATGGTTAAATGATGATGGCGTCCCCTTGGGTAAAATATTCCGGAGGTAAAATAGTCCCCCATTCGGATCTCTGGGCGGGGACTACTCAAGAGGACGTCGTTATCAGGAGAAAGAAAACAGGCGTTCTACTGATCGGAGCGTGGAATGTTAAACAAATAAAAAATAATAAAATCATAATAATAATAATAATAATAATGATAATAATAATAATTGTTTGTTAGTTTGTTTTGGATAAGTAATTGAGAGATTAAAGTTTACGCCGTGAATTCATCGAGCTTCGCACGTCCGAAGATGTACGGAACGTAGCCAGGGCTCATTATATATTTTTTGCAGACAAAGTCTAATATCTGACCGCAGCTTCAATCATGAAAATGGAGTGACAAAATTACTAAAACAAAGAAAAGCATACGATTAAATAAAACATATATTCATTTTAACATACATTGCGATATAAATTACACTTACGTAAATTTTTATCTAAATAATTGCAGATAATTCACAAATGAGCGACTTATTAATTCTGCGCCTCTTTTCTGCAAATAAATATCAAATGGCTTACTGTGGAGCCACACAAAATATTACGTCCTTCTAGGACAACGAATGACAAGGGAGTGTCGATTCCTACTGGCTGTGACAAGAGAGCGGTGTTAATTGCTTTATTTTGCTTTCTCTTGTCTTAAAAAATCGATACATATACTCTCAGTTCACTAAATCAAATATCGTCTGTGCTCGAGTGCAAATGGTTCCTTAAAAATGTCAGATTCCTTAATAGGGCAGGTAGGTTAGAAAATTTAAAAAGGGAAATGGATAGGTTGAAGTTAGATATAGTGGGAATTAGTGAAGTTCGGTGGCAGGAAGAACAAGACTTTTGGTCAGGTGAATACAGAGTTATAAATACAAAATCAAATAGGGGTAATTCAGAAGTAGGTTTAATAATGAATAAAAAAAATAGGAGTGCGGGTAAGCTCCTACAAACAGCATAGTAAACGTATTATTGTGGCCAAGATAGACACGAAGCCCACGCCTACTACAGTAGTACAAGTTTATATGCCAACTAGCTCTGTAGATGAATTTGAGAGCAGGAAAAGGGAGAGAAGGAAACATAGTAGGTGAATATGGATTGGGGGTAAGAAATGAAAGAGGAAGTCGTGTGGTAGAATTTTGCACAGAGCATAAATTAATCGTAGCTAACACTTGGTTCAAGAATCATAAAAGAAGGTTGTATACATGGAAGAATCTTGGAGATACTAGAAGGTATCAGATAGATTATATAATGGTAAGACAGAGATTTAGGAACCAGGTTTTAAATTGTAAGACATTTCCAGGGGCAGATGTGGACTCTGACCACAATCTATTGCTTATGAACTGTAGATTAAAACTGAAGAAACTGCAAAAAGGTGGGAATTTAAGGAGGTGGAGCCTTGATAATCTGAATAAACCAGAGGTTGTAAAGAGTTTCAGGAGGAGCATAAGGGAACAATTGACAGGAATGTGGGACAGAAATACAGTAGAAGAAGAATGGGTAGCTCTGAGGGATGAAGTAGTGAAGACAGCAGAGGATCTAGTAGGTAAAAAGACGAGGGCTAGTAGAAATACTTGGGTAACAGAAGAAATATTGAATTTAATTGATGAAAGGAGAAAATATAAAAATGCAGTAAATGAAGCAGGCAAATAGGAATACAAACGTCTCAAAAATGAGATCGACAAGAAGTGCAAAATGGCTAAGCAGGTATGGCTAGAGGACAATAGTAAGGATGTAGAGGCTTATCTCACTAGGGGTAAGATAGATACTGCCTACAGGAAAATTAAAGAGACCTTTGGAGAAAAGAGAACCACTTGTATGAATATCAAGAGCTCAGATGGAAACTCAGTTCTAAGAAAAGAAGGGAAAGCAGAAAGGTGGAAGGAATATATAGAGGGTCTATACAAGGGCGATGTACTTGAGGACAATATTACGGAAATGGAAGAGGTTGTAGATGAAGATGAAATGAGAGATATGATACTGCGTGAAGAGTTTGACAGAGCACTGAATGACCTAAGCCGAAACAAGGCCCCGGGAGTAGACAACATTCCATTTGAACTACTGACAGCCTTGGGAGAGCCAGTCATGACAAAACTCTACCATCTGGTGAGCAAGATGTATGAGACAGGCGAAATACCCTCAGACTTCTAGAAGAATATAGTAATTTCACTCCCAAAGAAAGCAGGTGTTGACAGACGTGAAAATTACCGAACTATCAGTTTAATAAGTCTTAGCTGCAAAATACTAACGCGAATTCTTTACAGACGAATGGGAAAACTGGTAGAAGTCGACCTCAGGGATGATCTGTTTGGATTCCGTAGAAATGTTGGAACACGTGAGGCAATACTGACCTTACGACTTATCTTGGAAGACAGATTAAGGAAAGGCAAACCTACGTTTCTAGCATTTGTAGACGTAGAGAAAGCTTTTGACAATGTTGACTGGAATACTCTCTTTCAAATTCCAAAGGTGGCAGAGGTAAAATCCAGAGAGCGAAAGGCTATTTATAATTTGTACAGAAACCAGGTGGCAGTTATAAGAGTCGAGCGGCATGAAAGGAAAGCAGCGGTTGTACCCTGTCACCGATGTTATTCAATCTGTATATTGAGCAAGCAGTAAAGGAAACAAAAGAAAAATTCGGAGAAGGAATTAAAATCCATGAAGAAGAAATAAAAACTTTCAGGTTCACCGACGACATTGTAATTCTGTCAGAGACAGCAAAGGACTTGGAAGAGCAGTTAACCGGAATGGACAGCGTCATGAAAGGAGGATATAAGATGAACATCAACATAAGTAAAACGAGGATAATGGAATGTAGTCGAATTAAGTCGGGTGATGCTGAGGGAATTAGATTTGGAAATGAAACATTTAAAGTAGTAAACGAGTTTTGCTATTTGGGGAGCAAAATAACTGATGATGGTCGAAGTAGAGAGGATATAAAATGTACACTGGCAATGGCAAGGAAAGCATTTCTCAAGAAGAGAAATTTGTTAACATCGAGTATAGATTTAAGTGTCAGAAAGTCGTTTCTGAAAGTATTTGTATCGAGCGTAGCCATGTATGGAAGTGAAACATGGACGATAAATAGTTTGGACAAGAAGAGAATAGAAGCTTTCGAAATGTGGTGCTACAGAAGAATGCTGAAGATTAGATGGGTAGATGACATAACTAATGAGGAGGTATTGAATAGAATTGGGGAGAAGAGGAGTTTGTGGCACAACTTGACAAGAAGAAGGGACCGGTTGGTAGGTCATGTTCTGAGGCATCAAGGAATCACAAATTTAGCATTGGAGGGCAGCGTGGAGGGTAAAAATCGTAGAGGGAGACCAAGAAATGAATACACTAAGAAGATTCAGATTTCGTGTGTAGGTCGCAGTAAGTACTGGGAGATGAAGAAGCTTGCACAGGATAGAGTAGCATGGAGAGCTGCATCAAACCAGTCTCAGGACTGAAGACAACAACAACAACATACAAAAGCTGTTAAATTCTTGAAAAAATCACTTAATTTAATAAATTTAACTGTAAAATGTGAAGAAATGGTAGGTTGTACACTTCTTTAAGTATCATATTTGGATTTCCCACCCTAAAAAGCATAAGAATAAGGTATTTTCAGCAAAAACGTTTTTCCATCGTTGGTCTCTGTAATACATCCAATGTTTCTGGAATTGTTATCATATGTGTATCTGTACATGTGCATTACACCTATTTAGTTCTATCTCATTTGAATAATTCCTTCGTGTGTCGGTTTTTTGTCTCTTAGTGTATTTCTAGAGAAATTTACCATTTACTCATTCCAGCAGAGGAAGTATCATATATAGTTTCCTACAGACTTTATCAATGTGACTGGTGAGCCTGGCTAAATAGAGTTTTTGGAAGTCAATAATGCAAACATAGTTCACAAAAATTTTCGATATTTTAGGTAAATCAGATACTTTATCGTATTTGGCAGTTATATCAGTGCTTAGTATTTTATTATTCTTGTGACATCACCATATCACAACTTAAAACTGCATCACATGTAACTGGCCGCCGAGCAGGAGTGCGGGAAGCAGATGATGATACTCTCGGAATAATAAAGTAGTGCCGATACTGATTTCATCGATTTATGACACCCACAATGTATGAGCATGGTAGGGTTCCTGGAATGGCCTTGGATATAAGAAAGTGCTAATACTGACATCAGGTGCCTTGAAGGTGCAGTGCAGATATAAAATGACCCCGAAGCTCATTTGAAGGTTATCTAGCTTGCTCACTGAACCGCTATTGTTTAGGATAGTTTGAAAGATGTAGTAATTTAAATCAATTCAGAGTATAGCCGATTTTTACTTGCTCTAGTTATTCGACACAATACACAAGTGGTTAAGAGAGAGTAAAGTTTTAAAAAACTATGGATTCAGTTCCTAAAAAAGACTTTCACACTGTGGATGACTGCATGGCAGAACCATATCAATTTATCATTATCGGGGCTGTTGAATAATTCGTCGTTAGAGAGACAAAATCACGAACTTCAATCAAGTTGCACGCTGGAATAAGAAAGTAACAAGCTTCTCGTAGTATGGATCATGCTATCATAGATTATGATCTGTACATTTCTCCAAAATTAGGAAACCGTGTGCCCATGAGCACCAGACTGTGGGCGGAAAACCAATCGTGTGGTGACAATAACATGAATGGCAAGTAACCTACTTCTCCCTCTTCAATACTGTACTTTCAAACAACCCAACGTGGAGGGCATAGCTTTCTCTCTTGCGAATGTGGTGGAAGAGAATATAGCTTGCGTCATTAAAAAAAACTGCGAAACACCGCAGAAAGTCCCACTCTTTGTTTGAAAGATGCACATTAAAAAAAAAAATAGCCGGCCGGCTGATGTGGCCGAGCGGTTGTAGGCGCTTCAGTCTGGAACCGCGCGACCGCTACGGTCGCAGGTTAGAATCCTGCCTCGGGCGTGGATGTGTGTGATGTCCTTAGGTTAGTTACATTTATGTAGTTCTAAGTTCTAGGGGGCTGATGACCTCAGATGTTAAGTCTCACAGTGCTCAGCGCCATTTGAACCACATTAAAAAATACACCAGGCACACTGGTTCAATTCTATTGTATGACGAAAATTTTGAAGTAAAAGCAACAATCTTCCTCACCGGCTGGTCGGCGATGCAGCGTCGGGGTCTTTTATGTCTGTGCAGAATAGCAAAAAATTATATTCTCAGCTATTTTGGGACAGCAGTAGCGCCAGAGTCTCTCCTGCCGTCATCCAGCTCAGGTGCCAGCTCCACATACAAATGCATGAAGCCGATCACAGCCTGTCTTCTGTGATAACTGCCGCCATCTGTAACGACCTCGTTGTGGATGGGACATTAAATACTAATCTCCTCCTCAATAACAGCCTATCTCTCTGTGAAGGCTCGCCTCTCCTAATGTCAGTCACTGACAGCATTCTGCTGACTGTAGATTCTCAGACCACACCAGGACTGGGCTTTTACAGAACGTAAAACAAAATGCCTTCCGCTCAAACCAATATGACCTGTATTTTCGATAAAATAACCACAAAATAGTAGTAGAAAATGAAGCAATACTGCCTACGGAAATGTGACAGTAATTTAGCAACATACGTATAGTCTTACAGTTAGCATGACTGATAAGTTAAATTTTATTGAACTGACATTCTTCAGTTAACTGTATTTCTTACACATGACATTAATGTAAACTGACGTCTCCAGCTGGAATGTATAAAGATTCATCGCCAAATAAATTAGCTTTCGAAAATGTGGCTCAGCAATGTAGCATGTACCATATTTTAATATCTAGCCTTATAATACTTCCCAACGAAATTTTTTGATGCACAGTGTGGTGTATCCTAATAACTGTTAGTACTTCTCGTACCATCACTGCTTGCTGCCTACTTCTTCGCAGGCGATTGCCCTCGCCGATATGGACCTTGCTGCTGGCACCTTTGTGAACATCACCGGATGGGGATATACAGACATAATGGGCCCCACGTCACAGAAGCTGCTGGCAGTCAGCACGGTCATCATCGAGCAATCCGCCTGCAACGCCACGTGGGGCGACATCACGGACAACATGTTCTGCACGCGCTATGAGGGCGAGGGCCCATGCACCGGAGACGGCGGTGGAGCGGTGGTCAAGGACAAGGTCCAGTACGGCGTCTTCTCCCGCACCCTGTGTGCTCTTAACCAAGTTCCCGAAGTCCACACCAGTGTCGCTGCTCTGCGATCCTGGATCAGTGAGGCAACGGGTGTGTAGTTATTTCCGTTACTTGCACTCGAAGCAGAGGACAATGTAAAATTTGGAGAAAAAAATGTTGTTTCGGACTTGTGCTACAAATGAGTGTATATTGAAATTATTATTGTGAGTATATCAAAGTAAACTTTTTATCACGTTTTCCATACTTACAATGGAATTTTAACTTACCAAAGTTCTTACAATGTAAAATAAAACAAATTATTAAATGTAAAGCATAATGAAAAGTGTTTGCAGCACCTGTTTCGTTCCCTCTCAATACTATGCCAACAAACACACACACACACACACACACACAGTCAGACACAGATGGCAGAGAAAGATAGGGAGAGACTGAGACAGAGACAGGCATTCAGACACACATACAGAAAGAAAGAGAGAGAGAGAGAGAGAGAGAGAGAGAGAGAGAGAGAGAGAGAGAAACAGAGGGCTCATGTTAACAAGCATCCACTTGTACACACACCCACAATTCTGTGCATAGGTTTCCACGTAATTCTTGTGCTCCGTACACCACTGCTGCAGGTAAAAACTAATTTGTGATAAATTGTGGGCACAAAGGCACAATATTTACTCAATGTGTTGTGGCTTCTTACACCTGCAGAAAAACTGAGTATCGCTGCGTTGTTCTGTATGATTACTATTGTGCTGGAGCACATTGCTTCTCCCTTAGAAAGAAGAAACTAACATTGTATCATTTTAACAACGAAAAGAATTTTTTCCTCCTTCAAATATTTTGCTCTAACCATCTTTACATTAGACTACTGATCCTTTTCCGTCTTGGTTTTTGCTTTGGTTCAGCTATGTATCCGATCTCCCGCTTTCTTGCACTGTCGTTAAATGTTCTTTCAACAGTACTAGCAGACATGACTCTGTGAGCCGCATGGGTTCACCCCTTTCGGCTTTTAGAAGTCGTGGTTTAGAAAGGATTCTGAAAGTCAAATGACACATAAACTCTGTCAAGAGGTGCCATGTTGCAATGAGGCATAATTCTGATCCGAAAGGTCGGGTACTTTGAGTTAAAGTTGTCAACTCTATATATACTAAGATGGTATCTGTTCTTTCGGACATGTCCGAAAGAACAGATACCATCGGTGAACATGCAGCACGTTAGAATGATGTCATTCAGGAAAGAGCAAGAAAGCAGAAGAAAATGTCAAATAAAATCGCCTGTAGCCCTTACGAGCGAATCACATGGGTATTTACGTGAAGTGCTTCAGGGAAACCGTGGGAAACCTAAAGCAATACAGCCATAGGAGATCTTCAGTACTGTCCCTTTCGAATTAAAGACTTGTATACGTTTCCATCTGTTCCTGAAACTCTTTTGAGTTTCAATGTGAAGATGAAAAATTACAAGTCTGTAGTTTCCTTTCCCATTGCGTAGCAGCAAATGTGAAACCTGTCCCATCCACCTTAATTGTGGCACAACGGTAAGCCCCAAGGTAAACAGTTCTTAAGCGATAACATACTCCGTTCTGTTTGATTTATATTTCCCATTGTTTTTGCGTATCCTCATTCTGCAAACATGAGCTACGTAGTAATCACGTCTCGTCTTGTGGTATCTATTTTGGCATTCCTTAAGTACTTCCGAAGACTATGTGCGCTGCATAAATGAATATAGACACTAAGGGTGAATTTTAACTTGGATATTACAAAGTTCTTATCTTCAAAAGTGTTATCCGATTTTACAGAGGTATACCTTTTACATATATGCACGTACAACTTTTAAGTACCTTTAACATTTACGTTTAAGATCAAAGTTTTCGTTTACTTTTCACAAACGTCCGATACGTCATCCACGGAACACACTACAAACAGACAACGATTGTTGAACCAGTCCCATAATTTTGCAGTCGTGTCTGGTGTTACGGCTTTCGCTGCTGGTAATATGTGGTGCGGCATCTCACCCAAAGTCACACAAAGTGAGATCAGGCGACCTCGGAGCACAGTGCTCCCCACCTTCTGGCCAATCCATCGTTGAGGCCGCTCACTGTTACGAATTGTCTTTAAATGAAGCTCAAAGTGCAGTTGCGTTCCGTCGCTGTAAAAATGAAGTGCACGACAAGTCGCCGTTATTGTGGAAGCATCCATGTTCGAGATAGCCAGTAATGAAAATGCAAAAAAAGAATGGCTCATGAATCTTTTCTCGGGAACTGGCGCAAAACAATCAAAGCTATTGGAGATATTCTCTCGTGCTCGACTACGATGTGTGGCTTACGTTCTTCGTGTTCTTACTCTTTTCCACTTAAATCTGACATAGCCTTGTCACTGATCACCAAACGTGAAGCTAAATTGTTACTACTTCTCCACGTCTAGAAGAAACACGCAAAAATTCATACAATACGTTGTTTTTTTTCTTATATATAGTTTTGAAGGGCTTGTATCCTGTGTAGTCTGAAACTGAAACATCACCGTAAAACACACTATATAGACACACGACGAATGGCTAACCCCCAGGTGGTGTGACGAGTATTCTGTCAACTATGAGCAAAACTCTACATATCGAACGCGCACACCGCGGCGACATGTTATTTTCCTTTAAGGGGTAGAACTTACAAAAAATCTGTTTTCTTTTTATTGGCTTAAAGACGCTTTGAAGCTTCTAAAATGCGAGGCAAAAACTCTAATTCCTGGAAAAAAATTGTTCTATGGATTTCCAATCTCCCACTCTAGCGTCTTGGATGACCCGAAACGGCCTACTTGCATCATCTCGATACCCCCTGTAGCTTCTGGGTATAGTTACAAGCATTTTAAAACAATAATACGTTAGCCTGGCGTCAATAAGCATCAGTCCGTACGAAAAAAACAGCTCATTGCCTTCGAATCTTGATTTTTGTGTACCGTATTGACATTTGGTAATTTATTTGTGATCTTATAGCATACAGTTTTGTCTTTCAAGTATGAGGTAGTAAGAATGTGTGCTCAGGTAGAAAAGGTACGAAGACGTCGTATCCAACGCGGCGTCGAAGAAGCATGTCATCAAGGCGTCCAAAGAATAGATATGAGGCTCTCGGCCTCAGTTCGAAAGGAATTTGTGCCTCTACTAAGAAACTGAAAGACAGTGACCAGGATTTTGATGTGAATTACAGATTGAGCTACAGGATTATAAATTTTCTAGGCGTATGCTCTGTTATTTCTCAACTTGGGAAATTAAAACGTGCAATGCAAACATCACGTTGCAAGACCGAAGTCCTCGAGCCTCAAGTTTCACGATATTATTCCTTCCCCAAACTGCCCAAAAATTGTTATACGGAGCAGTAAGTGTATATGGAACGCATATGAAATCAACTGTCTAATAGTCCTAGCAATGTGTCTGCTTTGAATAGAGCTAAACGGAATTATAAAGTTTTGTGTATTCGTGGAATTACAACGGCCGATATTTCACTCGTTGTATGATAAAGTAGTGGATATGATTTCGACCACAACGGCAACAGTACGACAGGCCGGTCCTGGGATAGCAGTTAATGGTAAGCGTTTTTTAAAAGTCGAATTTTTTCATTTTGTCATGTCTATAACACATTTAAAAACTTTGAAAACGTTTTTCTCGGAATATGGTTTTTCAAAACGGCGCATAGGCTAACTCCAACAATATTCAATCTTTTTATTTGAAAATTTAACCAGAAAATTAAAATAGCCTTTCAAAGTGAACCATTTTGAGGATTTTCGATTAGTTAACTTAAACAATATTTATTAACAAGTGACTATCGTTATATGGTGAAAACTGAACGACTATATTCAAACACTCGCCAACTACACGTAAATAAATATTTCCAAAATCCCCTACGTGTCTCACTAGCTACACTCACGTATATTACATAGATTTTGTTTTCTTTCTTCCAGATTGAAATTGGCACTAATTATAGGGCGTGCCGCAAACCGCCTCAAATTCAGTATGCCCCGGGAGAATTGCTGCAGTGTCGTCACTGTGTAATATTTTCCGCCAAAAAAATTTTTTAAATATATGCTCAATAACTACCCCAAATATTATTCCTCTATCACCTTTCCTTCCACCAAAAAACATTGTCACTGGTGTTACCCTTAAATAAACAACTAGTGTCTAGAAACCTGGTGCAACCGGCGAAGCTCGAGGAGGTGCAATGCCGTACTCTGCACGGTTGCAACGCATTTGCACCTGTTGTAACAAAGAACGCAAAACGAAATCTGTAGGTGCATTGCCGTCACCTCTACCCAACGCACATAGGGTAATGAGCGATCGATCGCCGGCTGACCCCTAGCCTTAGAAGACATAATCATGTGAAATCGAATGAATGTGAAAGATCCACTATCTGACTGGCATTGCAGGCAACTAGACATTTTCCTCCTTGGAAAGAGCCGTGGTGATGACAAGACCTGGACGAGTCAGTGATGAGGACACTGTTTTTGTCAGACGGAGAGGGGTGGTGCTCTGGTAAGACGCTGGACATGTATTTGGGAGGACGGGGGTTGAAATCTACATCCAGCCAACGATACTCAGGTTTTCTGTGATTGCTCTAAAGCATTTAAGGCAAATGTCGGGACGATTCCATAGATCGGGCACACCGCCTTCATTCCTCACCCTTCCCAAGTACCAGCTCCTCTTCAAATGGTTCAAACGGCTCTGAGCACTATGGGACTTAACTTCTGAGGTCATCAGTACCCTAGAACTTAGAACTACTTAAATCTAACTAACCTAAGGACACCAAACAAAACCATGCCCGAGGGAGGATTCGAACCTGCGACCGTAGCGGTCGCGCGGTTCCAGACTGTAGCGCCTAGAACCGCTCGGCCACGTCGGCCGACAGCTCCTCTTCATCTGTAATGATCTCACCATCAACAGGTTATTAAATTCTAATCTTTCTTCCTTGTTTTTGCGCCTTTAATCTGCGTTCAGCGAGATTTGCAGTAACTGCTTTGTCTTAATAAGCTTCATCATTGGTATTAATTTGAAGGGAATACGATTTTCATACACGTGGTTTCATAATGTTTAGTAAGGAAATGTTAACTTTTAGCGGACTAACTTCTTTTAGAATTAAAATTAATAATTGATTCTTCCTTTGCTGCTTGGAGAAACAAAGTTATAATCATAAATGCAAAGCACTCTATTTCGTATGTCCTACAGTGTTAATTTATTTTGTTAAGCGCCTTTCGGGTTATAAGACCACGAACAGACTTGAACTAACTTCGTCGTCAAAGATGGTACAATATTCCTCAACATTACCGAAAAAATATAATACATTCAAGTGTCAGAAATAAAATAACACGTAATTCTTTTATTTATCCATACTCTCATAATGAAATGCACACCCATCGAAGCGTAAGATGAGAAGAGAATAGATGCTACAACAAGACTAAAAAAGGCAAATACTATTTATGTAAGTGAATAAAATATAGATACACATATCGATATACAGAAAACCGTCAGGCGTTAAACAGCAGAAATTTGTTGAGGGAAGAAGCTCCTTCCCGTTAACCAATCTTGTTTGTCCTGTCTCGTAATGCACACATAGTTATAAGTAACTAGCAAATCTTGTACTTCATATTGTTCTGAATAGTAACTTTGCATATTTATCAAAAGTCTCTACCGTTAATGTAGTCACCTACACGTTCCTCCTTTTATGCTGTGTATTTTCTGTTTGAGAGACGGTTTCTCAGGAAGTATAACGTACATTGTTCGGAAGCAATCCGACCGACCGCGGATCGTGTTTTGCTGTTTAAGTATTGTTTTCCGAACAGAAACCAGCATCTTTAAATAGAAGTCCGATTCAGTTTTGCTACCACTATCTAAGGTGGAAATTAAAGTCATGACCAGTCGAAGGATGCTACGTTCATGAGCACACAGGGCCCAATACACTCACGAGTCAGTAAGCGACAGGGCTTTCATTTTTCTCACAGAAGTTCATATTAATGCTCATTCATATACCCAGGTGTTTGGATGAAAATACAACGCGTCATGCTATCGCTTCTGTGATGCGTCCATCCGACGGCAAACCTTTAGTTCATGAACTGTATACTCAGGTGAGCCTCTCGCTCACGGTTGGGCGGCGGCTGTGTTTGTCCTCTGTCCCGAAATCGCCATCGACACTTTGTCGATCGGCGTTTCAATACAACTGCTGAGCATCTCTAGACCCATTCAAGTTCCCTGATTCGCATTAGCTTTCTTCTGTACCCTCCTCACACCTGGCACAAAAACGGACTCTCCACCTTCGTCGTATTCCGAGAGCGAATAAGAATGACATGTTTTGATTGACGATGGCTTACGTCGATCGATGCAATCGAAGAGCGACTTCCGTGTGGCCAGCTTGCAGGACCGCACCATTTAAAGAACCTACAAGCTAATCCGGAATTCGGGGACACGGAACTCGGTGTAACTCAACAAGGAAACTGAGGATAAAGTGATGCTCCCAATGACCAAAATACACTCCTGGAAATTGAAATAAGAACACCGTGAATTCATTGTCCCAGGAAGGGGAAACTTTATTGACACATTCCTGGGGTCAGATACATCACATGATCACACTGACAGAACCACAGGCACATAGACACAGGCAACAGAGCATGCACAATGTCGGCACTAGTACAGTGTATATCCACCTTTCGCAGCAATGCAGGCTGCTATTCTCCCATGGAGACGATCGTAGAGATGCTGGATGTAGTCCTGTGAAACGGCTTGCCATGCCATTTCCACCTGGCGCCTCAGTTGGACCAGCGTTCGTGCTGGACGTGCAGACCGCGTGAGACGACGCTTCATCCAGTCCCAAACATGCTCAATGGGGGACAGATCCGGAGATCTTGCTGGCCAGGGTAGTTGACTTACACCTCCTAGAGCACGTTGGGTGGCACGGGATACATGCGGACGTGCATTGTCCTGTTGGAACGCAAGTTCCCTTGCCGGTCTAGGAATGGTAGAACGATGGGTTCGATGACGGTTTGGATGTACCGTGCACTATTCAGTGTCCCCTCGACGATCACCAGTGGTGTACGGCCAGTGTAGGAGATCGCTCCCCACACCATGATGCCGGGTGTTGGCCCTGTGTGCCTCGGTCATATGCAGTCCTGATTGTGGCGCTCACCTGCACGGCGCCAAACACGCATACGACCATCATTGGCACCAAGGCAGAAGCGACTCTCATCGCTGAAGACGACACGTCTCCATTCGTCCCCCCATTCACGCCTGTCGCGACACCACTGGAGGCGGGCTGCACGATGTTGGGGCGTGAGCGGAAGACGGCCTAACGGTGTGCGGGACCGTAGCCCAGCTTCATGGAGACGGTTGCGAATGGTCCTCGCCGATACCCCAGGAGCAACAGTGTCCCTAATTTGCTGGGAAGTGGCGGTGCGGTCCCCTACGGCACTGCGTAGGATCCTACGGTCTTGGCGTGCATCCGTGCGTCGCTGCGGTCCGGTCCCAGGTCTACGGGCACGTGCACCTTCCGCCGACCACTAGCGACAACATCGATGTACTGTGGAGACCTCACGCCCCACGTGTTGAGCAATTCGGCGGTACGTCCACCCGGCCTCCCGCATGCCCACTATACGCCCTCGCTCAAAGTCCGTCAACTGCACATACGGTTCACGTCCACGCTGTCGCGGCATGCTACCAGTGTTAAAGACTGCGATGGAGCTCCGTATGCCACGGCAAACTGGCTGACACTGACGGCGGCGGTGCACAAATGCTGCGCAGCTAGCGCCATTCGACGGCCAACACCGCGGTTCCTGGTGTGTCCGCTGTGCCGTGCGTGTGATCATTGCTTGTACAGCCCTCTCGCAGTGTCCGGAGCAAGTTTGGTGGGTCTGACACACCGGTGTCAATGTGTTCTTTTTTCCATTTCCAGGAGTGTACAATGGAAGTCTCCTCCTGGCACTACTGTATAGAGTTGCTCTAACGCGAGGCCTGTTATTACTGTACGCGGCCTACGCAACTCTACTAATCAGCTGCCCGCGATCTCACGATCCCGACACTGCTATTCTTCAGGCAGTCTCTCAGATATTCTAAGTCCGCATCCTGGCGACGATAGACACAGGGGTAGAGCCAAAGACGACTGCTTGACTGCCTACGTCATTCTAGGGCCGGTCCCCTCTTTACAGCGTTCCTCAAGTTTCTGGAAGATTACCTCTGACGTACATAGTGCGCCTCTGTGTGAAGTTACCATATTAGGTCAAATCGCGAAGCGCTTACGCCTCAGCCACGCGCTCGGTACAGGACCCGAGTCACTCACACACTGGCGCAATACGGCGACAGACTGATGCTGTGTGAGCAAACGATTGCGCCAACACTTTCTCTGTCTTCCCAAGACTAACATAGCTACAACGGTAATATAATTCAGTCTTCCGCATCTAAAATCGGATTACACAACAATTGTTAGGAGGTCAGACTTAATTTGGATTATGATGCTTAGGTGTTTATTTTCGATTGTAATTGTTAGGAAACGGGCCAAGTAATGTAAAAGTGTGCTAAGAAATCCATTCGTGAATCGAAAGAAGAAGCGGAAGGCCCTTTAACGCTCACTCTCGTGGCGTATTAATAATAATTTATCATTTTCCAGTTCATCAGTTACACCTTTTACAACTCCTTACTCGTCGCATTCTTTTGGTTCCAGTAATTTTCAGTGGAGGTAATTAGTTGCACTATTGTAGTTTGTGAAACCCCCGCTCTGTTAACGAGAGATTAATTATGATAACGTTGCGCACCTAGATCTCTGGCCCAAGAAATGTACTAATTAAACTGTGTTAAAAGGGATTAACAAATTCCAAATTTGCCCCTATTACACAAAAGGATGATTTAAATATAAAATTAAATTCAAAGGTAAAATAAATCCCTGAATTTATTAACGGTAAATGATTTGTCTTTAAAAAGACTTAAATAATTCAGTATAAACTTACTCTTGACAAACACTAATAATAAAACGAAGAAACCAAAACTGGAATGACCTGCGGTTGGCCAAGTCTAGAGTAGGGGAATACATGATGCAAAATTCAGGTTCGTAACAGGTTAAAAACTTACTGACCAAAATCCACGACTCGACAACAGTGATTGCTTATTATGCTCCGAATAGCTGTAAATTTGCAACTGTGCTTGTCCCAGTGGCCAAGATGAAACAAACCGTGAAATTATGGAGCATAACTGAATTCATCGGGACTTCTACAGCCGGTGCTACTTGTTAATCTCACCATTCTCGAAGTGTGAATGTGTTGGCTGCGGAAGGTGCCAACGGTTCGCGAACGGAAGAGTGTCTGCTGACAGCAAAACCCAAAGTCTCTTCCCTGGACTCAGAGCCCGAAGTATGTGTCTGCACTAGATTCCGAACCCGACGAAATAGTGCAGAGAGCAGAGTGCATCTGTTCTGCAAACGTTTTTCGCGCCTTAGTTCAGCAATTGTCAATCAAAAATGTTACCTCTAAAAGCATCTCAAAAAATTATATTGATGGAGCTGTACTACCAGCAAAGCATGAAAAGTGCGCGGACATCCAATCGACTGTAGTGATGCCACACATTCAGAAATTTGGGTTTCAAAAACTATTTCATGATGTTTCAGCCCAGTCATTGCGGAGTGCCGAAGCTACGGAGCAGGCAGACGGTAGATTAGACAAACATCATCAGAAGGCACCACTGTCTTATTCTGCTTACCTCAGTGCAGGAGTGTGGCACTGCATGGTTGGGCCAGGTGGCGACCAATTAGTGGAGATATAGCGTTACCATATCCAAGAAGGAGGACTTGGCACTTGCAGATAGCACGACAGTTGAAGCCCAAACTTGTATCGGCTGGATGCTGTCCCATATTCGTTGGTGACCCACTTGTTGTGCTGACACGCTGTTTCAAGTTGCCCCAAGAACAACTAATCCGTGGCCTGGTGGTACGGAAATTGCATGACTCCATTACACCTCTGCGTTGTGTTATTGGGTACCTTGGTCTAGTTCACATCATGCACTAGAAACAGCCCCAATGCTGCTACTGGCATGTCGAATTTTTAGCGCTCGTCTGCTGTCTCCAACCGTTGTGACTGAACTGCGGTAACGCACAAAATATAGTGGCCGCGCTGTATTTCCTCCCCTCTGTGAAAGTCTCAGACCCCAGGTCTCTTACCCTAGACCAGTCGGCAACAGAACTCAGCGTACATGGACAGCAATGTAAAACATTTACAAGTTTTTACAAGGCAGCTTCAACCACCAACTTTAGAAGCTGTCAATTTGTTGTCTAGGTTTTCTTTTACAACTAGTAGACAACATTTCCTGATCTCGCTCTTAACAGACACACAGTTCTCATGCATTCGTTGCAACTGACAATTGCTTTTTTCACCTTATGTTTGATCATTCCGCAACGACATCTCATGTTCGTTTCTCGCTGGCCTCATGCCCTGGACGTAACACAAATGCAAAGTGAAACTATCACGACTGCAGTGGGAATGAAGTTTCTCGCTTCGTTGGAGTACCAAGGCGGACACTCCAACGTTTCTACAGGCAATGACTTACACTATCACTGCACCCAGCAGCACTGCTTAACAATAGTTCTTGGTTATATGCTGTCGAGCAAATTCAAGTCTTAATTTCTTGTTCTTCTTGGTTTTTTTCCTGGTATCCTAGCGCCATAACCTACAGTACTTAAATACACTCCTGGAAATGGAAAAAAGAACACATTGACACCGGTGTGTCAGACCCACCATACTTGCTCCGGACACTGCGAGAGGGCTGTACAAGCAATGATCACACGCACGGCACAGCGGACACACCAGGAACCGCGGTGTTGGCCGTCGAATGGCGCTAGCTGCGCAGCATTTGTGCACCGCCGCCGTCAGTGTCAGCCAGTTCGCCGTGGCATACGGAGCTCCATCGCAGTCTTTAACACTGGTAGCATGCCGCGACAGCGTGGACGTGAACCGTATGTGCAGTTGACGGACTTTGAGCGAGGGCGTATAGTGGGCATGCGGGAGGCCGGGTGGACGTACCGCCGAATTGCTCAACACGTGGGGCGTGAGGTCTCCACAGTACATCGATGTTGTCGCCAGTGGTCGGCGGAAGGTGCACGTGCCCGTCGACCTAGGACCGGACCGCAGCGACGCACGGATGCACGCCAAGACCGTAGGATCCTACGCAGTGCCGTAGGGGACCGCACCGCCACTTCCCAGCAAATTAGGGACACTGTTGCTCCTGGGGTATCGGCGAGGACCATTCGCAACCGTCTCCATGAAGCTGGGCTACGGTCCCGCACACCGTTAGGCCGTCTTCCGCTCACGCCCCAACATCGTGCAGCCCGCCTCCAGTGGTGTCGCGACAGGCGTGAATGGAGGGACGAATGGAGACGTGTCGTCTTCAGCGATGAGAGTCGCTTCTGCCTTGGTGCCAATGATGGTCGTATGCGTGTTTGGCGCCGTGCAGGTGAGCGCCACAATCAGGACTGCATACGACCGAGGCACACAGGGCCAACACCCGGCATCATGGTGTGGGGAGCGATCTCCTACACTGGGCGTACACCACTGGTGATCGTCGAGGGGACACTGAATAGTGCACAGTACATCCAAACCGTCATCGAACCCATCGTTCTACCATTCCTAGACCGGCAAGGGAACTTGCTGTTCCAACAGGACAATGCACGTCCGCATGTATCCCGTGCCACCCAACGTGCTCTAGAAGGTGTAAGTCAACTACCCTGGCCAGCAAGATCTCCGGATCTGTTCCCCATTGAGCATGTTTGGGACTGGATGAAGCGTCGTCTCACGCGGTCTGCACGTCCAGCACGAACGCTGGTCCAACTGAGGCGCCAGGTGGAAATGGCATGGCAAGCCGTTCCACAGGACTACATCCAGCATCTCTACGATCGTCTCCATGGGAGAATAGCAGCCTGCATTGCTGCGAAAGGTGGATATACACTGTACTAGTGCCGACATTGTGCATGCTCTGTTGCCTGTGTCTATGTGCCTGTGGTTCTGTCAGTGTGATCATGTGATGTATCTGACCCCAGGAATATGTCAATAAAGTTTCCCCTTCCTGGGACAATGAATTCACGGTGTTCTTATTTCAATTTCCAGGAGTGTATATCGAAGAGGTCTTGGTGTGATTTCCCTCCGGAACTGATCATTAATACGTGCAGAAGCTGTCAATTTAGGATCTTTTTTGACTATCATTACCAATTTGTTTCGTTCTCTTTGCATTAGCTTCAGTTGTCGACCTCTTCTTACGCTATTAATGAGAGCATTTCTGTCTCTGTATCGCGACTTTATGGAGTGCACAGTTGCCCAGCTTCTTTCAAATACATCACCTATTTCTGAAAATGATTTTTCCTTTTCATATTGATGGATAACTATGTGCCTTTCCTATATAGTTTCTTCTTTCCCTTTGCGGACCATTTTGCCGTTGCGCGGCGTTCACCACGTATCAGAAGCAACGTGCACGAGGTGACGCTGGCCACCGAAGGTGTTCCTCGCTTCAAACGGTTCGTTAGTCGTTTCTATGTTTACATTTCTAGTAGTGTGTGAATACTTCTTCCCTACCGTGTGAAGCCTGTCTGGTACAGAATTATTATTTACTTTTTGCAGTAGGCTAATTTAGTTGATACTTTTATGTACAGATTAGAAAGGAAATCACATACAATCAGTTTACCAAATAACATCTCTGGTTGTGATCTTTCGTATAATAAATAACGTTACTCTGCATGAACATTACTTCTTTCCATGACTGTAAATTGTGAAAAGTAATGGCGCTACAACACTTTCTTGGGGAACACCACAAGTTACTTTTACATCTGAAGATTTCTCTTCGTAGAGGATGGCGCGCTGTACTCTGTCTGCTAAGAACAGTCACACAGTTGGTAGCCAGGTGTTGTATTTTCATCTACATGTTCTGATGAGTGTACTGTTGACATCTCCTTCTTCAAAGATGAAAAAAAATGGGTGTGAAATCTTACGGGACTTAACTGCTAAGGTCATCAGCCCCTAAGCTTACACACTGTGGTGTCACCGCCAGACACCACACTTGCTAGGTGGTAGCTTTAAATCGGCCGCGGTCCATTAGTACATGTCGGACCCGCGTGTCGCCACTGTCAGTAATTGCAGACCGAGCGCCACCACACGGCAGGTCTAGAGAGACGTACTAGCACTCGCCCCAGTTGTACGACGATGTTGCTAGCGACTACACTGACGAAGCCTTTCTCTCATTTGCCGAGAGATAGTTAGAATAGCCTTCAGCTAAGTCCATGGCTACGACCTAGCAAGGCGCCATTAACCATATCTAGAGAGAGTCTCACTTGTATCATCAAGAATGCTGTATTCAAATGATGGATTAAAGTTAAGTATTAAAGAAGCTACGTACTTTTCTTTATAGCATTCATTACGTATCCTGTTTCAGACATCACGCCTGCCGACGTGTGTAACGCGTGCATTTCGGCTACTTCCGAGTGGCGTGGCTGTCTTGATACGCCACAACAGTTGGCGACGAGCCAATAGAGTTTGTATTAATTTGCTTGTGTCATGGCTTCGCCACATTCTCCAGATGTACTGTCCGAATTTTATCGCTTGCAGAATCAGCAGACGCAGGCGTTATTGGATGCCCTTGGACAGCTCGTTCAGGGTCAACGAGCAATGCAAAACGATGCGGCCGCCGCCGCTTCATCGCTAAAGCAGCCACAACACGCAGTTGCACCCCCGTTCCGTAATTTTCGTCCAGACGGCGAAAGCTGGACGGAGTGGTCACGCCAATTTGGATTCCATCTCGCCGCCTACAGAATTCAAGGTAATGAGCGGCAGCCGTTTTTGCTTTCGTGGTAGGTGTGTCCACCTACCGTGTGATAGTGAAATTGTTTCCCCGACGCGACGTAGCAACTCTGTCCTACGAAGAAATTTTGTCAGCATTAGATGCCTATTTCAAAGAAACAGTCAATGTCGTTGCAAAAAGGTATACGTTCTTTCGTACAAAACGTACGGCCGGTCAAACTAATCGGGAGTGGGTTGCAACATTGCAAGGCCTTACAAGGGATTGTGCTTTTGAGTGTGAATGTGGACTCCCTTATTCAGATACTACGGTGTGTGATGCAATTGCACAGAACGTTTCTGATGTTCGCATAAGGGAACAGATTTTGAAACTCGTCAATCCCTCCCTTCAACAAGTGATAGACATATTGGATAGGCAAAAGACACTTGACTTTGCTCAGGAATCATTTGAAACTTTGCCAGCTGTGTGTCGCATTAACCGGCCCGCCGGGCGCGCTGCACGGAACTGTAAACAGCCTTCGCGCACGTCCGCAACGCCACGTGTGCCGCGCAAGCGAGCAAATGCAGTGAAATGATGCCCGCGGTGTGCTACTAGACATTCGCGTGAGAATTGCCCATCACGCCAAGCTATTTGCTTTTTCTGTAATAAGAAAGGACATGTTCAAAGTGTTTGCCAGAAAAAGCTTAGATCGGACACTACCAACCATTCCAGGCCCTTTGCTTCGCGCCGGAATCGAATCAAGGACACTCAGGCTCGGGAACCTTCGCCCATAGACATTCATGTAGTTAATGCCACTTCGCCCTGTGCTACTCTCTCTAAGAGTGACTGTGTTCGTCCCACAAAAAGTATGCGTCGACGTCGATGGAAATCCCGTCACGTCGAAAGTGATTCTGTACCAGTGTCTGTTCAAGTTGCACAAAACCGTCGCTCTTGTCATCAGCAGGACAATAAACTTCTTGTAGATTTGGACTTTGCCGGACAAGTGATACTATTCCAGCTCGATACCGGAGCTGCAGTTTCATTACTCAATCACGCCACGTACAAACAACTGGGCGCACCTCCGTTGCGTGCCGCAAATGTTCAGCTCACTAGTTATTCAGCACAGCATATCCCTGTGTTAGGACAGTGCAGCCTTCTTGCAACATACAAGGGACAAATAAAACTTGTGTCTTTTTACGTCCTTCGTTCTTCTTCATCAGTGAACTTGTTTGGTTTAGATTTATTTCAGTTGTTTAACTTGTCAATAGTCAATCAGGTCCTATCAGTGAACCAGACTGTGCCTTCCGCCAGTGTTTCTCGTCTATGTGAGGAATTTGCAGACATTTTTGCACCGGGCCTTGGTTGCGCTAAGAACTATGAAGCACATTTGGAACTAAAAGTCAACGCGCAACCGAAATTTTTCAGAGCGCGAAATGTTCCCCACGCATTGCATGATGAGGTCGCAAGAACTTTACACGATTTAGAATCACAAGGTGTAATTGAACGTGTGCAGGCTTCTCTCTGGGCCTCACCCTTAGTAATTTTGCAAAAACCTTCCGGAAAATTGAGACTTTGCGTGGACTTCAAGGCCACAGTGAATCCACAACTAGTGACTGCTACTTTTCCTTTGCCCCGCCCGGAAGATCTTTTTGACAAACTGTGCCCGAGAAAATATTTTTCAAAGTTGGACCTAGCAGATGCGTACTTGCAAATACCGGTGGACGCAGAATCCCAGCGCGTCTTGGTGGTTAACACGCATCTTGGATTGTACCGATTCAAAAGACTGCCATTCGGGTGTGCATCCGCCCCTGCATTGTTTCAGCAATATTTACAAACTGTTTGTGCGTCGGTCCCTACTGCAGCAAACTATCTGGACGATATAATGATCTCCGGAAAGACAGAAGACGAACATTTTGCAAACCTACGAACATTATTTCAGGTCTTGCGACAAAATGGTCTTCGCTTGAGGAAGGACAAATGTGTGTTTTTTGCTCGTGACTTACCATATCTGGGACATGTAATCAATGCTCAAGGCATACATCCGAGTCCAGAGCACCTCCATGCCATACAGGACTTGCCTTCGCCGCAGAATTTGAAGCAGCAACAGAGTGTGTTGGGAAAACTTAACTATTACCATAAATTTGTGCCGCGCGCTTCTTCCATTTCAGCTCCGCTTCATCGCTTACGCCGTAAAGGTGTTCCGTTCGTCTGGTCGACGGAATGCGAACGCGCCTTTCGCCAGTTGAAATCGGCGTTGCTTTCAAATACTTGCCTTACGCCATTCGATCCCCAGAAACCCCTTTTGTTGATGGTAGATGCATCGGATTTCGTGATCGGTGCTGTGCTTGCGCACAAAGATGGTTCGCATGATCGCCCTATTGCCTTTGCGTCCAAATTGCTCTCGTCAGCGCAAAGAAATTATTCCCAGATAAAGAAGCTTTGGCTCTCGTGTTTGGTGTTACAAAGTTTCATGATTTCTTGTATGGTCGTCACTTTACCATCATCACAGACCACAAACCTTTGACATCGCTTTTTCATCCGAACAAGCCTGTACCTCCAAGTACAGCGCAGAAATTCATTCGCTGGTCTAGTTTCCTCTCGCAGTACCGCTACGATATCTTGTATCGGTCCACTGCTAAGCACGGAAACACCGATGCGTTGTCCTGTTTGCCTGTTGCCAAGGATAGAGCATTCGATTCTTCCGAACTTGCTTGCATGTTCATTGATGCGGAAACTGATGACGTGGTCGAATCGTTTCCGATTGATTTTCGTCGTGTAGCTACAGCCACAGCAGCTGACCCTGTCCTTGCTACCGTTTTGCGTTTTGTTGCTACGCAATGGCCCTTGTCGAAGTCACGGATCGAGGATCCGTTGGTTCGCCGATTTTTTGCTCACAAGAAGAGACTTTTTGTACGACGTGGTGTTTTGTTGTTGCGTTCTGATAATGATCAGTCTAGGGTCGTGGTCCCACGTTCGTTACAGTCCTCTGTCATAAAGCTTCTCCACCAAGGACATTGGGGTATAGGTGAGAACGAAACAACTTGCTCGTCGGCACTGTACTTGGTTCGGAATCGATGCTGCGATTACGAATATATGCTCTTCTTGCATGGCGTGTGCCGAACAACAATCCGCACCACCGCGGAAATTCTTTGCATGGCCAAAAGCCACTTCCCCTTGGCAACGCTTACACATCGATTTTGCTGGTCCATTCTGGAATGCTCGATGGTTGGTTGTGGTCGATTCCTTCAGTAATTTTCCTTTTGTTGTCCGGATGTCTTCCACAACGTCATCTGCCACAATCCAAGCGTTGTCCGCTATCTTTTGCATTGAAGGTCTACCACAGACTATTGTTTCCGACAATGGCCCACAATTCATGTCCGCAGAATTTCAGTCATTCTGCAAGGCCAATGGCATTCAACATCTGACATCCGCGCCGTTTTCGCCTCAGTCAAACGGTGCCGCTGAACGTTTGGTCCGGACTTTCAAGTCACAGATGTTGAAATTGAAAGAGTCGCATTCTCGGGAGGACGCGTTGTTGCTTTTTTTGTCCTCATATCGCTCTCAGCCCCGGGATGGTCGCTCGCCGGCTGAGTTGCTCCATGGTCGTCCTCATCGAACCTTGATGTCTTTGCTGCATCCGCCGCATCAGGTTCCTGTGCAGCGGCAGACTCCTGCTTTTGCTCCAGGCGACGTTGTATTCTATCGCAACTATCGCGGTTCACGGCGTTGGCTCGCAGGGCGCATTCTTCGCTGCCTCGGCCGCGCGATGTATTTGGTTTTGGGGGCCTCTGGTGAGGTGCGTCGGCATCTCAATCAGCTGCACCTCTGTCGTCGCACGGGTTCTTCCGCTCCCCGTCTGCTTTCAGCGACGGTGCCGTCCGGTCAGCGCCCTGGGGACCCATCTACTGGCTCGCCTCATCCCCAGGTGTTACCGACGATGCCTTCCATTTTGCCCCATGGCGTCGCGCCGCCGCCGCAGCCGCCGCCGGCGCCGCCCGCAGTGGACGCTTCGCTGCAGCCGCCAAACGCCTCCCTGGGTCACGCGCCGCCGTCCGCTTCCCGTGACCAGCTGTCCTCCGCCATGGACCTCTTGCCCGCTCCGGACCACATGGCGTCATCGCGCGTCGGATACCCCGACGCAATGGAGGTCGACCCTTCGGCCCCTCCTGTCTCTTTACAGGCGCATACATCACATGTTGACGTGCACCCTGGACTAGGTTTTCAGGCGTTTCCTAGCTCCCCTCGGACCGAATGGCCGGGTGCGGGTGGCACAGCCTCGCCTGTTGTTAGGCTCCCCACCTCATCGCATACGTCAACATGGGGCCCTCCCCACGGCGGGCGGAAGCCTTATAACACGACCGTTCGCCCGATTTGCGGAAGAGGAATGT
This sequence comes from Schistocerca cancellata, assembly GCF_023864275.1. Lineage (NCBI taxonomy): Eukaryota > Metazoa > Arthropoda > Insecta > Orthoptera > Acrididae > Schistocerca > Schistocerca cancellata. The sequence goes on from NC_064628.1 coordinate 197,662,852, forward strand.
GGTGTCACCGCCAGACACCACACTTGCTAGGTGGTAGCTTTAAATCGGCCGCGGTCCATTAGTACATCGGACCCGCGTGTCGCCACTGTCAGTAATTGCAGACCGAGCGCCACCACACGGCAGGTCTAGAGAGACGTACTAGGACTCGCCCCAGTTGTACGACGATGTTGCTAGCGACTACACTGACGAAGCCTTTCTCTCATTTGCCGAGAGATAGTTAGAATAGCCTTCAGCTAAGTCCATGGCTACGACCTAGCAAGGCGCCATTAACCATATCTAGAGAGAGTCTCACTTGTATCATCAAGAATGCTGTATTCAAATGATGGATTAAAGTTAAGTATTAAAGAAGCTACGTACTTTTCTTTATAGCATTCATTACGTATCCTGTTTCAGACATCACGCCTGCCGACGTGTGTAACGCGTGCATTTCGGCTACTTCCGATTGGCGTGGCTGTCTTGATACGCCACAACACACACTACGTAACCTAAATTATCCTAAGGACAAACACACACACCCATGCCCGAGGGAGGACTCGAACCTCCGCCGGGACCAGCCGCACAGTCCATGACTGCAGCGCCCTAGACCGCTCGGCTAATCCCGCGCGGCTCTTCAAAAATAACTAAAATCTTGTTCACGTGGCTGCACGTAAACGTTCCTGATCTGATGAGCATTCAGGCGCTCCATAGCACATTTCCCAGGCCGTTAAATCCCGAAATGTTAACCCCAAACCTCATGTCACGGACTACTGGAACAACGAATGAAGACTAGCGATCTACATTGCCATAGTTTGACAGCTATACGGGATCTGATCCACACTGGGTGACTTCAGACTGGTTTGGGGTACTTGAAGAAATTCCTAAACTCACTTCCTAGGGAACTGAGGCCATCCTCAAGCCTAGATATGATGTTAAAGGGTATTAGAATGATATCTGCAACGGGTGATTAACTTTCTGTCCCATTTGTATATAGAGGTATTTTATTATCACTAGAGAAGATACAGCGCGCGTGGTTGCTCGAGTGTGTATTTGTGCGATAAGGGGAATACATAAAAGCATATTTTTTTCGAAAGCTAGGACTATTTAGTGACATCATAATTTTTGATTTGTTTTATGGGGTGTAGGACGTCAAACGGGCCGAGTTGGAGCAGGAGAGGCATCATAGGACATTTTAATTTCCAGTGTCTATACTTTTACAAATAAATTCATAAAACTTTGTCAGCATCACCAGGAAGGATTCATGATTTACACTCATTGCAGTGGAAGTTCGAAAAGTAACAAAATACATTTTTTTTACGTACGAAATTTCATCATTTTTTCACTTACTAAAGGCTGCATTTGTTGCTATAGGTACACTTTTCTTCATAAGTTAGAGAGATTCTTCGATGAATTTTGCAGAGCATACATACCATACTCACAGGTGTATGAAACTCTAGAATTTAAACTTCATGTTTAGAAAAAACACAAATTTTATACTTAATTACCTCAATTTTTACCACAGTTTTTAATAGATTTGGAAAATTCCAGAGTTTCAGACACTGTTAAGTATGGTTTGTATGCTGTGGAAAATTCATCGAAGAGTCTCTCTTACTTATGAAGAAAAGTGTACCTATAGCAACAAATACTGCCACTAGTAAGTGAAAAAAATGGTGAAATTACACATGTAAAAAATTTTATTTTGTTATGTTTTCGAACTTCCACTGCTATGAGTGTGAATTCTGAATCCTTCCTGGTCGTGCTCACAACGTTTAATGAATTTATTTGTAAAAGTACAGACAGTGGAAATTAAAATGTCCTGTGGTGCCTCTCCTGCTCCAAGTCGGCCGGTTTGACGTCCTAACCCCCTTATCCCCTTATGCACAGATTCGTAAGTAGGATGAAAAATGGTCGTTGGGTCCGAAACTTCACATTGATTACATTTTATCAATATACATCTCTCAATTTATTGTCAACCGAGCGTTAAACTCTACACATTCGTGCTTCCTTGCACCATTTGGAACAAACGTTATTTCGTGTTTACGATTTTAACTGGTGTTCTTTTACACTGGCGTGCAGTGGAGGTAGCAGGCTAGACGCCTGTGTTGCTGGTAATCCAGGACCGCAGTGCAGCGACGTTGGTGTACACGTCAGGGACGCCGTTGTTGGAGCAAAACGTGCGCGAGAAGACGCCGTACTGCGTGGTTCGCACGGCCAGCGCACCGCCGCTGTCGCCCTGGCACGCGCCCTTGCCGTCGCCGCTCGTGCACAGCATGTTCTCCGTGACGTCACCCCACGAGGCGCCGCACGTGGTCCTGTCCACGACCACAGTGCTGACAGCCCGCAGCTGCGTAGAGCCGGGCTCTGCCAGGCCTACGCGGCCCCATCCACTAATCGTGACAGATGTGCCAACTGCAGGTTCTGTCGTGCCGAGGCTGATCGTCTGTGGACAGTTCCACCGTCATTGTAGAGACAACTTGTTGGTACATACGATAAGCACTAACAAATTACGTAGGCTACTGCGTAGTAATCAGAACTAGGCATGGGCAAACCCTTTCCTTTCATGGATCAGATCAGAACTGCTCCTTCATCCTAATGACCTAACTCGTTTTCATGACTGATTCTTGTTACGCTTTTATCCTTTTATTGGAAACAAAATGCAGTATAAGAATTATAACTCAGCTATAACTAACCTTAAGTGTCTACAGTCATCGTTTACGATAAGTACACCCCTGGAAATGGAAAAAAGAACACATTGACACCGGTGTGTCAGACCCACCATACTTGCTCCGGACACTGCGAGAGGGCTGTACAAGCAATGATCACACGCACGTCACAGCGGACACACCAGGAACCGCGGTGTTGGCCGTTGAATGGCGCTAGCTGCGCAGCATTTGTGCACCACCGCCGTCAGTGTCAGCCAGTTTGCCGTGGCATACGGAGCTCCATCGCAGTCTTTAACACTGATAGCATGCCGCGACAGCGTGGACGTGAACCGTATGTGCAGTTGACGGACTTTGAGCGAGGGCGTATAGTGGGCATGCGGGAGGCCGGGTGGACGTACCGCCGAATTGCTCAACACGTGGGGCGTGAGGTCTCCACAGTACATCGATGTTGTCGCCAGTGGTCGGCGGAAGGTGCACGTGCCCGTCGACCTGGGACCGGACCGCAGCGACGCACGGATGCACGCCAAGACCGTAGGATCCTACGCAGTGCCGTAGGGGACCGCACCGCCACTTCCCAGCAAATTAGGGACACTGTTGCTCCTGGGGTATCGGCGAGGACCATTCGCAACCGTCTCCATGAAGCTGGGCTACGGTCCCGCACACCGTTAGGCCGTCTTCCGCTCACGCCCCAACATCGTGCAGCCCGCCTCCAGTGGTGTCGCGACAGGTGTGAATGGAGGGACGTGTCGTCTTCAGCGATGAGAGTCGCTTCTGCCTTGGTGCCAATGATGGTCGTATGCGTGTTTGGCGCCGTGCAGGTGAGCGCCACAATCAGGACTGCATACGACCGAGGCATACAGGGCCAACACCCGGCATCATGGTGTGGGGAGCGATCTCCTACACTGGCCGTACACCATTGATGATCGTCGAGGAGACACTGAATAGTGCACGGTACATCCAAACCGTCATCGAACCCATCGTTCTACCATTCCTAGACCGGCAAGGGAACTTGCTGTTCCAACAGGACAATGCACGTCCGCATGTATCCCGTGCCACCCAACGTACTCTAGAAGGTGTAAGTCAACTACCCTGGCCAGCAAGATCTCCGGATCTGTCCCCCATTGAGCATGTTTGGGCCTGGATGAAGCGTCGTCTCACGCGGTCTGCACGTCCAGCACGAACGCTGGTCCAACTGAGGCGCCAGGTGGAAATGGCATGGCAAGCCGTTCCACAGGACTACATCCAGCATCTCTACGATCGTCTCCATGGGAGAATAGCAGCCTGCATTGCTGCGAAAGGTGGATATACACTGTACTAGTGCCGACATTGTGCATGCTCTGTTGCCTGTGTCTATGTGCCTGTGGTTCTGTCAGTGTGATCATGTGATGTATCTGACCCCAGGAATGTGTCAATAAAGTTTCCCCTTCCTGGGACAATGAATTCACGGTGTTCTTATTTCAATTTCAAGGAGTGTATATCTGTACCTGAGAAGGAAAAATTAATTAATGTAATGATTTTTAAATAAAATTTGGCCTATTTTACTCGAAATGACCCGATTTATTTTCTCGGTGCATATTTATCCTTCATTTTAAAATACAAGGTCACAGAACACTGACATAAATGGAATACAATATATTTTAGAGCCAATTTTTATACTATTTGGTACAGCAATTTTCTGATTTTCCTTCTGTTTAAGGGATCACTGTTTCTAGGTAAATATCCGTCACATAAATGCCTGTTTAGCTCAACAATCGACACATATAACGGTGTGTGACTTCCTTGGAGCTGAGAACACAGTCCAAACACCTGCTCATATTTTACGCACGAAAGCTACATTAAGTAATCTGTTTTTATCTTCAAAGAAAACAAAAGTTATGGCTTTCAGGGGCCACGAACAAATTCCCAGCAAAACAATAATATATGATCAAGAAATAGAAAGACGAAACTCATTAAAAATGGCTCTGAGCACTATGGGACTTAACTTCTACGGTCATCAGTCCCCTAGAACTTAGAACTACTTAAACCTAACTAACCTAAGGACATCACACACATCCATGCCCGAGGCATGGATGTGTATTTGTATTTTAAAATCTGCGATCGTAGCGGTCGCGCGGTTCCAGACTGAAGCGCCTATAACTGCTCGGCCAGAAACTCATTCCAGGAAATACTACCTCACTCGTCATAGAAAAGGACATACAAAAATTATAATTATTTAACTAAATTAACAGAATAATCTATATAACCTTCAAAACTAAACTAAGAAAGAAAACTGTCCCTATGATCTGTGAAACGATGTCAGTACCTGTAAGAAAAGGCAATGAGCAATGAATACAAGCACTGAAGACACGGTTCATAAAATGTGTAGCTGGGTACACACCATCTGACAGGAGCATGAAAGCTGATGTCAGAGAAGAACTGAAGTCAAAAGTCTGAATGAGCAGATTTCCTGCAAAAAGTCGTATTAATTTTTTTCTCTGGGAGTAATAGATTGCACGAGGACAGCGAGACAATATACTAGTATAAAGCCTCGCAAAACGAGCACGTGCTCTAGTTTCTGTAGAGCTTTAGCCGAATTTGAGGTAGTTTCTCGACCTGACAGACCACAAGTGTCGTATATCTAATTGTTCGCCTCGGCTTCCTCTGCACCACCTGGCAAAGTGTTTTCTGCTTTAATGCAGCATTGTGAAGAATTAGTCTTCCCTTATTTTCTATTATTCTCACGGGCGAGAAAAATGGCTCGGAGCACTATGGGACTTAACTTCTGAGGTCATCAGCCCCTAGAACTTAGAACTACTTAAACCTAACTAACCTAAGGATATCACACACATCCATGCCCGAGGCAGGATTTGAACCTGCGACCGTAGCGGTCGCGCGGTTCCAGACTGTAGCGCCTAGAAGCGCTAGGCCACCTCGGCCGGCGGGCGAGAAAAGCTGCACACATCAGCAAGACACGCAAATCCATATACGCACATGGTCTATAGCGTATTTTTCTACAGCTTGCGAAAAGTTTCCTTCACCATGCGGTGTGGGACGCTTTTGCTGCAGCCTGCCGCAGAATCTTCGTCTTGCTCACTAATGTCACCAGAGAGACATTTAGGATCATAGCAGCTACTGCTCTTTTCTTTCCGAGTCACCTATAGCTCACTCCTTATAAAAAAGAAATCAATTCAGGAGTGGATTCCCCACCTCTAATCAGAATTGGTGCCACAAGTTGCGTAATAATCATGCGAAAAATTGTTAAGTAACGGTAGCATTGCAGGAAAGATGTGTATGTTAGTAGGGTGTCTTCATTCTTGTCAGATTCGATATATAAAATTTGTCAAGTAAACATTTCTGTCGTTACTATGTAGCGTGCTGAAAATTATTGTCGTAAAGTGTAGATGGAAAGTGGGAGCGCACCTGCCACAGACGGGATGACATCTCAGAGGCTGAAAAGTTCTGGCTTTATGAGGTCGGTTGCTGGAAACTATAAATATGAAGAGTACAATAAAGTGCATCCTTCATCGAGTTTATTTTCAGTCAGCGAAGTATGAACTTCGACAAAGTTGAACAGATCTGCAAGAAAAAAGCGGCAAGCCACAGAAACAAGTCAAAAGAAATCGATAGGCAGGCAGCAGAAGGCAGTGAGTTACTCTCGAGTAGTTACCAAGTAACATCAAGAAAGTGTTCTCTTATTATGAATCTACTGGTACTTTCACTCTCCTGAAATCACTGCTTAGAACTGAGTTTTACATAGCCCTAATACAATCTATGTATCAGAACCATTGCTTTACAACTGTAGTTTACATCCACCTTTAACTGAGGGACTCCACCTCCTTGGGCCGCATATGTACAATTACCTGATCATGCATCACATTAGCTCATGCATTAGCTTCTGCCTCTTTGACCTTCATTGTACCAATGTCCTGTACCTACTATTGCCGTTTACCACTGATATTACTGATTTCTAGGTGCCAAGAACTCTATGTACATCTACATCTCGAAGACGCTCTGCCGGTGACATAGTCACTGCCATAATTTCACGATTTGCTGAGCTGACACACAGAGTAGCCCACTCAGAATTTTCCAATACGTTGACCTATTCTCCTTGCACCATCCTAAGTACCTCCGTATTCTTATGGCTTGAGGCAGAAGACTCTATATCAAGAAAACTTTTCTCAGTGGCCTTAGGGATAGTTACCAAATCCTTAAACAGGTGAAAATGAAATAAGAATGCCTTCATTTAGCATGTGAAATTGTACGGCTCACCTTTCGTGCAGATAAAATTCAACTACAAATGCAGTATATAAAATTTGTAACAAGACCTGATAACAACTCCTATAACAATTAATGTGCGATAAATACATCGAAGTGAAAATTCTACAAAGTAGTAGTAGAGTTATAGAAAGCAGTTGTTGAGTTTTGTATTCAGGGGAGCTGGAAGACAGTGACTGACTGTACAGCAAAAGTAATAAACAGAAATGTAAAAAGATGACATAATAATAGAAGTTTTCGAAACCAAGCTTCCGTTGTGTCTATATAGGAAAGCATTTAAATATTCCAGAATGAGATTTTCACTCTGCAGCGGAGTGTGCGCTGATATGAAACTTCCTGGCAGATTAAAACTGTGTGCCCGACCGAGACTCGAACTCAGGACCTTTGCATTTCGCGGGCAAGTGCTCTACCATCTGAGCTACCGAAGCACGACTCACGCCCGGTCCTCACAGCTTCACTTCTGCCAGTATCTCGTCTCCTACCTTCCAAACTTTACAGAAGCTCTCCTGCGAAACTTGCAGAACTAGCACTCCTGAAAGAAAGGATACTGCGGAGACATGGCTTAGCCACAGCCTGGGGGAAACATCCTGAGTTCGAGTCTCGGTCGGGCACACAGTTTTAATCTGCCAGGAAGTTTCATATAAATATTGTGTTTTTCAAGTTTTGATTAATGGGGTGAGATTTGGACTTCTAATGACGAATCTATTCAAAAGGTGAGGATTTCTCGGAGACAAATAGAGTTATTCATTGCGGATGTAGCTAAGAGACAGGAGAAAGAACAAATGGATCACTAATCAGACTGCAAGAGGAGACGTAATTATGACCACAATTAAAGTAAAATGGAAACAGGCGGTACATGTAGCTAGGTAAATGACTGGAATATGTAGAAAAGATGTTCCTTGCTGGATTCCTAGAGGTAAGAAATGACCTAGATACGATCTAGTGCTAGGAGGACGACTGGAATTGTTGTTGTACTCCAGACGAGATATACTCTAGGAACTCTCCTGACAGAGAGAATTCATAGCACAATTAGTTGGAACATTTCAGCTAACGAAAGATGTACCACACCATTTTACGTACATTCGATTAATATATTCGCGTGTAATTCAAGGGTAATAGCTGTATTAATGTTCAGTGAGCCATGTTCACTGCTAGCTATAATCAATAAACACCTACAAGTAGCGCGAGGTAGCAGCATACTGCTAATAAGGCACAGAAGTAAGGAGGCATTATTAGAAAGATTAACGAGCGATGTCGAGGAAGAAACGATATTGGAGATAATATTTAACAGCAGTGTCAATTTAAGGCAAAATATATGAGCTTTGTTAGCTATTAATACCACTACAGTTTAATGAATCCCACAACAAAAAAAGTAGGTGGGAGCGCTATGTCCACATTTCATTAACGACAGTTTGTCAGTAACAGTTTGCTAGTACTAAATGGGAGAGAAGGGAATAACCTACACTAAAAACTTTTGGTACTAAAATTTATTACCTTGCACATATGTTACTACAAACGTGAAGAAATTTGACATGCTAAGAATGAAAATAAATAAAACAAACATGTGACTATTCAAATTTCCTCATATACTGTCGACAGTGATTTGTTCTAAAGATCGTGAAATAAGAGGCCAATGTGGAAGGTAAGGGGCCGGCCGGAGTGGCCGAGCGGTTCTAGGCGTTTCAGTCTGTAACCGTGCGACCGCTTCGGTCGCAGGTTCGAATCCTGCCTCGGGCATGAATGTGTGTGATGTTCTTAGGTTAGTTATGTTTAAGTAGTTCTAAGTTCTAGGGGACTGATGACCTCAGATGTTAAGTCCCATAGTGCTCAGAGCCATTTTTTCGAAGATAAGGAACATTAGCATCATTAATTTGGTATCAATTTGCATAAATAAATCATAGTTATTTTTCGAAGCACCGAATAGTGATGTAATCAAGACCACCATTATTGCAATATTTTCGAAAATGTTTATTCACAGCAACAGCCACTAAATACGAGTAGTTACACCATGGTGACCGGTTTCTACCTTAATACGACGCTCTTCAGAGTTTTAGAACGATGACCTCAACAGTGTTGTACATGCAAATACAAAATTTTATCATCTGATGTTCAGAACTATTTGGTGATTGTATCTATGAATAAACATTTTTCGTAAGCTTCAGAATTTTTGTCGTCAGTACCTGAATATTGTTATCGAATGAGAATGATCCAGAGATGCTGAAGACAGCGATGTCGTACTCCCCTGTAACCCAACTAAATTCACTGTGAACCACGTTGGAAGCGAGTTGGAAGGTAGAGCCACCAGTCTCTCTTACAGTGGTTCCTGCTCGTGCTAAGTAAGTGGTTAAGTCGTCAATATCGAAACAGTGTGCGGCAGTCAGCACCCACGTGGAACTGATGATAGAGCCACCGCAGTAGTGATAGCCCAGGCTCTCCAGGGAGATCTGCCACGGGAACTGCGAGATGTCCACGAGATCGCCTCCCACTATGCGGCCCTGGTAGGCAGGCCTGAGCCAGTGATGCCTCGTGGAGGGGGCGGCGCTGCAGGCAGCGGTCACCAGACACAGCAGTAGAGCAGTCTTCATCTCTGACTGGCTGACTCTGGACCAGCTCGTCGCGCCGCCTTTATATGTATACTGTTTATCGGTTATCTGATACAGATAATCTTAAGTTGTTGTATCGAAATTGCTACTATCCACTCTGGGATAAGATAAAAGTCAGAATTTGTATCGTTTCCTTCGACTTTAGTTTTGAAAACCACTATCATTCTGAAATTTTCTCAAAATATGCATTACATCAGCACAGTCATGTGTTGAGAAAGAGTCTGCAGCATACACTGTTGGAAATTGAAATAAGAACACCGTGAATTCATTGTCCCAGGAAGAGGAAACTTTATTGACACATTCCTGGAGTCAGATACATCACATGATCACACTGACAGAACCACAGGCACATAGACACAGGCAACAGAGCATGCACAATGTCGGCACTAGTACAGTGTATATCCACCTTTCGCAGCAATGCAGGCTGCTATTCTCCCATGGAGACGATCGTAGAGATGCTGGATGTAGTCCTGTGGAACGGCTTGCCATGCCATTTCCACCTGGCGCCTCAGTTGGACCAGCGTTCGTGCTGGACGTGCAGACCGCGTGAGACGACGCTTCATCCAGTTCCAAACATGCTCAATGGGGGACAGATCCGGAGATCTTGCTGGCCAGGGTAGTTGACTTACACCTTCTAGAGCACGTTGGGTGGTACGGGATACATGCGGACGTGCATTGTCCTGTTGGAACAGCAAGTTCCCTTGCCGGTCTAGGAATGGTAGAACGATGGGTTCGATGACGGTTTGGATGTTCCGTGCACTGCACGGCCAGTGTAGGAGATCGCTCCCCACACCATGATGCCGGGTGTTGGCCCTGTGTGCCTCGGTCGTATGCAGTCCTGATTGTGGCGCTCACCTGCACGGCGCCAAACACGCATACGACCATTATTGGCACCAAGGCAGAAGCGACTCTCATCGCTGAAGACGACACGTCTCCATTCGTCCCTCCATTCACGCCTGTCGCGACACCACTGGAGGCGGGCTGCACGATGTTGGGGCGTGAGCGGAAGACGGCCTAACGGTGTGCGGGACCGTAGCCCAGCTTCATGGAGACGGTTGCGAATGGTCCTCGCCGATACCCCAGGAGCAACAGTGTCCCTAATTTGCTGGGAAGTGGCGGTGCGGTCCCCTACGGCACTGCGTAGGATCCTACGGTCTTGGCGTGCATCCGTGTGTCGCTGCGGTCCGGTCCCAGGTCGACGGGCACGTGTACCTTCCGCCGACCACTGGCGACAACATCGATGTACTGTGGAGACCTCACGCCCCACGTGTTGAGCAATTCGGCGGTACGTCCACCCGGCCTCCCGCATGCCCACTATACGCCCTCGCTCAAAGTCCGTCAACTGCACATACGGTTCACGTCCACGCTGTCGCGGCATGCTACCAGTGTTAAAGACTGCGATGGAGCTCCGTATGCCACGGCAAACTGGCTGACACTGACGGCGGCGGTGCACAAATGCTGCGCAGCTAGCGCCATTCGACGGCCAACAGCGCGGTTCCTGGTGTGTCCGCTGTGCCCCGTGCGTGTGATCATTGCTTGTACAGACCTCTCGCAGTGTCCGGAGCAAGTATGGTGGGTCCGACACACCGGTGTCAATGTGTTCTTTTTTCCATTTCCAGGAGTGTAGTAATAGCTTAACTTCTCTTTCGGAGTCAATCGTTTGACGTAGTGAATCAAAAACTGAAACGTCACCTTGGAAAAATTTAAAAATGACAGTGCTGGAAAACCTCTTACCTTATTTGATTTTCAAACGGCTGAGCAAAACTGAACGTATTCAGACATTTCTCTCTTTACTTATTCTGATCATCACTAAACTGACACAACATTTTTAGCGCAACGCAGTCTGACTTTCAATAATCCCCACAAAAGAATGGCCCTGACTAACAATAACCTATACCTTTCATGACTCACTTACCTAAAAAAAAAATCTTCGTTACTCGAACTACTGCAATACAACGAGCGCCAATACTGCCAGCTAAATAAAAGATTCCAACTACTGAATGGCATAGTTAGCAAATGAAAGATTTTGATAGAGAACAAACAATGTATTTACCTTAATAGTGTTCAAAAGTCATTATATATATATATATATATATATATATATCAGTTCATGACATCCAGTCTTACAAATTTACTGTCTCTAATGGACACACGTCCAGATCATCCGCTCTCAAAACTCTGTCATCCCTCCTCCCACATCCATCACTGCTCGCGGCTCACCTCCCATTGCCGAACGCTATGCGCTGTTCATATCTAACTGCCCAACAATACACAAGTGAATATTCCAACAATGAGTCCAACCAGCCACAGACTGCACACAGCACAGTCAGTGATTCTCATACAGACCGCTACGTGGCGTTACCAACATGAAAACCTAAACAGCCTACTCACAAAGCTCACAGCAAAGGATCACTAAACGTAAGAAAACACGATTTTTTTCTATTTGACAACCTAAGAAACAAAAAGATATTTACCTATCGATGGCATTCTACACTAACGATTGCTATAAATAGTTGCTTACGAAAAAGAAAATAGTCTTTGGTAGGACGTGGGCTCAAACAAAATAAGGTACGAATGCTTGTGTGGGAATCAATATTTAGATATTTTATGCACAGAAGGAGCGGATGAAGGAAGAGCAACCTCACTGACAGTTCGAGGTTCTTAAAGACGGAGCTCAGGCTCGAAATAGATGAAATGATGATTAGGGTACTCTGTCTCGTCAAACACGGTGCCTTTAGAGATTGTTCGTAAGCTTGGAATGCATATCGCGAAAAGGACATCAAATATATCTACTTTATCTGCATAAATCTGCGAGAAACCATAATTTTATAGATCTGGTGAAAGTAACGGTGCCCCACCGGCTTAATAAAGATTATAATTATCTGATAAGATCTACAGGTAGTACACTGATGAGCGAAAGCGTTATGGCCATCTGCTTAGTATCTAGTTGGTACACCTTTGGAAGGAAATACAGCAGCGATTCTACGTGACAAGGGATCGACAACTGCTTGCTATCCGGACGTATGAAACACGTAATGCCCAGGTCACGTAATTACCGTAAATTACAAGTTGGCTATTTGGAGGCGCGAAGCTGTTGCCCAGTATTGTCCCAAAGTGTGTTTAGTGGGTTAGGATCAGGCGAATTTGGAGCACAAGTTAATGTACTTTACTATCATAGAGAAAGCACCGAAGCTGAAATCGTTATAGGTACAGAAAGCTGGATGAAGCCGAAATTTTTACAAACGTACAGACGGTGTTTAGAAAGGATAGATTGCATGCAACCGGTGGTGGAGTGTTCGTTGCTGTTAGTAGTAGTTTATCCTGTAGTGAAGTAGAAGTGGATAGTTCCTGAGAATTATTATCGGTGGAGGTTACACTCAACAACCGAGCTAGGTTAATAATTGGCTCCTTTTACCGACCTCCCGACTCAGCAGCATTAGTGGCAGAACAGCTGAGAGAAAATTTGGAATACATTTCACATACATTTTCTCAGCATGTTATAGTCTTAGGTGGAGATTTCAATTTACCAGATATAGACTGGGTCACTCAGATGTTTAGGACGGGTGGTAGGGACAGAGCATCGAGTGACATTATACTGAGTGCACTATCCGAAAATTACCTCGAGCAATTAAACAGAGAACCGACTCGTGGAGATAACATCTTGGACCTACTGATAACAAACAGACCCGAACTTTTCGACTCTGTAAGCGTAGAACAGGGAATCAGTGATCATAAGGCCGTTGCAGAATCCCTGAATATGGAAGTTAATAGGAATATAAAAAAAGGGAGGAAGGTTTATCTGTTTAGCAAGAGTAATAGAAGGCAGATTTCAGGCTACCTAACAGATCAAAACGAAAATTTCTGTTCCGACACTGACAATGTTGAGTGTTTATGGAAAAAGTTCAAGGCAATCGTAAAATGCGTTTTAGACAGGTACGTGCCGAGTAAAACTGTGAGGGACGGGAAAAACCCACCGTGGTACAACAACAAAGTTAGGAAATTACTGCGAAAGCAAAGAGAGCTTCACTCCAAATTTAAACGCAGCCAAAACCTCTCAGACAAACAGAAGCTAAACGATGTCAAAGTTAGCGTAAGGAGGGCTATGCGTGAAGCGTTTAGTGAATTCGAAAGTAAAATACTAGGTACCGACTTGACAGAAAATCCTAGGAAGTTCTGGTCTTACGTTAAATCAGTAAGTGGCTCGAAACAGCATGTCCAGACACTCCGGGATGATGATGGCATTGAAACAGAGGATGACAAGCGTAAAGCTGAAATACTAAACACATTTTTCCAAAGCTGTTTCACAGAGGAAGACCGCACTGCAGTTCCTTCGCTAAATCCTCGCACAAACGAAAAAATGGCTCACATCGAAATAAGTGTCCAAGGAATAGAAAAGCAACTGGAATCACTCAACAGAGGAAAGTCCACTGGACCTGACGGGATACCAATTCGATTCTACACAGAGTACGCGAAAGAACTTGCCCCCCTTCTAACAGCCGTGTACCGCAAGTATCTAGAGGAACGGAAGGTTCCAAATGATTGGAAAAGAGCACAGGTAGTCCCAGTCTTCAAGAAGGGTCGTCGAGCTGATGCGCAAAACTATAGACCTGTATCTCTGACGTAATCTGTTGTAGAATTTTAGAACATGTTTTTTGCTCGAGTATCATGTCGTTTTTGGAAACTCAGAATCTACTATGTAGGAATCAACATGGATTCCGGAAACAGCGATCGTGTGAGACCCAACTCGCTCTATTTGTTCATGAGACCCAGAAAATATTAGATACAGGCTCCCAGGTAGATGCTATTTTTCTTGACTTCCGGAAGGCGTTCGATACAGTTCCGTACTGTCGCCTGATAAACAAAGTAAGAGCCTACGGAATATCAGACCAGCTGTGTGGCTGGATTGAAGAGTTTTTAGCAAACAGAACACAGCATGTTGTTATCAACGGAGAGACGTCTACAGACGTTAAAGTAACCTCTGGCGTGCCACAGGGGAGTGTTATGGGACCATTGCTTTTCACAATATATATAAATGACCTAGTAGATAGTGTCGGAAGTTCCATGCGGCTTTTCGCGGATGATGCTGTTGTATACAGAGAAGTTGCAGCATTAGAAAATTGTAGCGAAATGCAGGAAGATCTGCAGCGGATAGGCACTTGGTGCAGGGAGTGGCAACTGACCCTTAACATAGACAAATGTAATGTATTGAGAATACATAGAAAGAAGGATCCTTTATTGTATGATTATATGATAGCGGAACAAACACTGGTAGCAGTTACTTCTGTAAAATATCTGGGAGTATGCGTGCGGAACGATTTGAAGTGGAATGATCATATAAAATTAATTGTTGGTAAGGCGGGTACCAGGTTGAGATTCATTGGGAGAGTCCTTAGAAAATGTAGTCCATCAACAAAGGAGGTGGCTTACAAAACACTCGTTCGACCTATACTTGAGTATTGCTCATCAGTGTGGGATCTGCACCAGATCGGGTTGACGGAGGAGATAGAGAAGATCCAAAGAAGAGCGGCGCGTTTCGTCACAGAGTTATTTGGTAACCGTGATAGCGTTACGGAGATGTTTAACAAACTCAAGTGGCAGACTCTGCAAGAGAGGCGCTCTGCATCGCGGTGTAGCTTGCTCGCCAGGTTTCGAGAGGGTGCGTTTCTGGATGAGGTATCGAATATATTGCTTCCCCCTACTTATACCTCCCGAGGAGATCACGAATGTAAAATTAGAGAGATTAGAGCGCGCACAGAGGCTTTCAGACAGTCGTTCTTCCCGCGAACCATACGCGACTGGAACAGGAAAGGGAGGTAATGACAGTGGCACGTAAAGTGCCCTCCGCCACACACCGTTGGGTGGCTTGCGGAGTATAAATGTAGATGTAGATGTAGATCATGCCCCTCAAACTACTGTAGAACGATTCTGTCGTTATGGGACGGGGATTTGTTCTGCTGGAAGATGCATTGTCGATGGCGTTAGATGTGAGGCACGCCATTGGTTCTCAATAATATTCAAGTGGCTCACAGCTGACACGATGTCTCTGATTACTGTCGCAATTGCCATGGAAACCCACGTGAATGGGTCCTATAGCATCATACTGCTCCCAGTGAAAGCTCCCGCGGGACAGTGCATCTATCGAGCAGCTGTCCGCCTGTATGCTGTCAGACATGATCAGTGACTTGATGTAGCAAGAAACGTGATTCATGTGACCAGGCCACACGTTTCCATTGATCCAAATCCAATTCGATTATCTCGTGCCAAATGCAATCGTAATCGACGATTTCGTTGTGTTAAAATGAAAACTTGTGAAGTTCGCCTGTTGGGATTCCCCACATTCAATAACATGCTCTCAACAGTGTGCTCCGATCACTTGTTCCCGCACTAGCGTTGTACTCTTCAGTTAGATCTCTCACAGATCGCGGCCCACAGTGCTTAACATAGAGGAAATGCCTCCAACCTCCGCGCTCTGTGACTAGGCTTGGAAATTCAACATCTTAGTGATGCATCTAAGTTCTTGCTTGCATCCACAGACACCTGCATTACTGAAATTGTCTGCAAGTTGACCGTGCTCTGGCTCTACAGGAAACACTACCTTGGTGGACCCAGAGGGAAAGAGTATCAACCATAACAAGCTGAACTGTGTCCAATATATGCTTGTCTGTTTTGAAGTGAAACTCCAGCCAGCACGACGGAAATAGGCAGTGATAGCTTCACCGTGGAGGCTCCAGCCTCAAGATCATTGGCACAACTGGAACCACTACATTGCCTCTGCGAATCACATGCTACCTAAGCATCGAGCAGATGTGAATTTAGGACAGCGCCTAACTTCTCTCCACCAATTCCGTCCGCTGAGCCAGTGCAAGCAATTCCAAAGCAGAGTGACCATCAGGATCTACACCTTGTGTTTCGAATAGCAGCCCAATCTGGAGGATACTACTCTGCAGCCACTATGAGCAGCCAGCCATCATCCAGGAATTTTGCGTCCTCTGATTTGGGCCCCCATTGGACTCAGTTTTCCAAAACTGGTATTCACATGTGCAATTTAGACCGCCACATGTGCCTAGTACTTATCGTTACTATACTACCGAATGGGCCTCGACTCTTTCGAACTTCGTAGATAGGAGCCAGTACTAATCGAACGTAAGACTTACTACCCTTACAATGGAATAGGTTATCGAGTCCTGTCATCTGATTCCTTCTGTGGAACTTATAACGCTTCAAGCGCTTTCATAGATAGAGACCTAATTATCACTATTGTTTATCAATCATAAATATGTGGTTAATTCCATTCTTAATGGTCTGGCTCATAAATGTACATTTTTACAGTCACCTCAGAAATCTGCCTGAAATTGTAAACCATATGCAAAGTTGCTGTAAAGTGCAAACAAGCTATTAAAAAATGGTTCAAATGGCTCTGAGCACTATGGGACTCAACTGCTGTGGTCATAAGTCCCCTAGAACTTAGAAATACTTAAACCTAACTAACCTAAGGACAGCACACAGCACCCAGCCATCACGAGGCAGAGAAAATCCCTGACCCCGCCGGGAATCGAACCCGGGAACCCGGGCATGGGAAGCGAGAACGCTACCGCACGACCACGAGATGCGGGTAAACAAGCTATTAACTGTACATTAATAACCAAATTGTGTTTTTCGTGGTGCAAGATTCATATTTAACTGTTTTGACCATATAGTGATAGGAGCTGTCAATATAATAGCAAAGCTGTAAAAGACATACTCAAATGCGAATTACTAGGAAAAAGTATTTTAAATTTTTAAGGTAAATTTTACAAGGCTGTTATGTACATCTACGGTTTACCTTACCAAGAGGAGGAGGAAGACTGATAACAAGTATTTTTAATGCTTGTCTCCGTAGTGACCCTGAAGGACTCTAATTTTGACTCAATGAGTCTATTCAAGGTGGAACGTTTTATCTTAACTCCGTTCAGTGACATACCACAAAGAGACAATTTTGCACAAGAGGGTCTTCGTGGAACTAGATGTGGAACATTTTGTTATTTTGAATCGAATGTGTAACAGTTTCTCATGATTTTGAATAGAGAAGACGAGAATTATTTTAGATTAGCTCAGTACCTGGCATTGCCCAGGTACGTATTTATTCCAGTCTTCTATCAGCCCTTCTCTATCTGTTACTCCTCCTCTTCCTGTCCACCTATTCCTTCCTTTCTCTAACTCCTACTTCCCATGTTTCTTCCCCCTGTCACTCGCTATCTTGTCCTCCGACCTAGCTCCTTCTCCCTGTCTCTTCGTCCTTCTCCTCCTCCCCACTCTTTATGTCAATTTCTTCTTCCTCTTTTGGGGTCCCCCTACTCCTACGATCAGGCAGAGATCTTTTATACTCCAGAAGTTGACAAGAGGAGAATTGAGAAAGTATGCAAACATAACTGCCGCCAAAACTCCTCTAAAGGCTTCATGCTGCGCGGAATTAAAGGCGAAATTGATCTACAGTAGTGAAATAACCAATTTGGTCTGACTCTTGGCATGGTAAATGATCAAGGCGGCCTTCGAATTCCTACTAACTCTTTCTGAAAAGGAAGGCCGAGAGTAATATGGGGTGATAGTAATTTGTTTGATGGCATTATTGAAACAAAAACGTTTGAATTCGCTGGAAAGAAAATCTGGGACATTATCACTAAGCACTTTATAGCAACAGAAATATTACATCCGCTCTTGACAACTATATGTATGAATGAAAAAGTACCGAATGATTGGAACAGAGGCAATGTCAATCCCAAGCAAAATCCTCTCGTGAATAATCCCAAATAGGAAAAACGCATATGTAGACAAGAAAATAAGAAGAGAACGAGTAGGATTCAGGGAAGTTCACTCTTGCACTGACCAGATAAACACCTTGAGAATAATAGGTGAACATTCATATGAATACCAGTCGCCGCTTTACATGCTGTTTGTAGACTTTGACAAGGCCTTCTACAGTTTAATTAGAACAAAAATATGGAGTTCACAGCAAACTTTTGGATTCTCAAGAAAATAACTGCTCTTTTCAAGTGCATGTGTGAAAACAACAAGTGTCAGATGCAACATCAAGGTCTGCTTTCAGATCCAGTATCAGTGAAAAGAGGAGTTAAGCACGGCTAAATGCTCTCTCTGAAACTATTTAAAGTGGCACTGGATCCTGTAATGATGCAAGCAATAGATAAAGTGATGGGAATAAAATGGAGCAATGGAACGCATCTAGAAGACCTAGATTTTGCAAATGACCTTTGCCTTCTGTCCCACTGTCTCAATGACATGAAAACGAAACTACAAGACCTGAAATCTGCGGTGAAGAAAGCAGGTTTGAAAATTAATGCCCAAAAAACAAAACACGTGAGGGCAAATGATGACAACATCGCAGGGCTTAAGCTCGGGAGCCAGGTAATCGAAAGGGTGGATAAGTTTAGCTAGCTTGGAAGCTTGATTACACCATAAGGTGGTGCAACAGAGGACATTAACAGCCGCATCAACAAAGGCCCTCCGCTTTATCTGAAGACTTAAGGAAATAACATTGAGGACCAAATTGCTGTTATTTGAAAATCTGTGCTTCTACGTGGATGTGAAAGATGGAAAGTGACAAGGTAGATAATCCATAAGCTGCAGACATTCAACAACAGATGTCTCAGGTTCATTCTGGGGGTATTGTGGCCAAATATCATCTATAACGAAACACTCTGGGAAACAACCAGCCAGAAGCCAACTGAGCTGCAAATGATGATGATGATGAGCGTTTGGCGTCATTGGCCGGGAGGCCCCTCGCGGGGCAGGTCCGGCCGCCTTGGCGCAGGTCTTATTACATTCGGCGCCACATTGAGCGACCTGCACGCCGGATGGGGATGAAATGATGATGAACACAACACAACACCCAGTCCCTGAGCGGAGAAAATCTCCGACCCAGCCGGGAATCGAACCCGGGCCCGGAGGACGGCAATCCGTCACGCTGACCACTCAGCTACTGGGGCGGACTGAGCTGCAAATAAGAAGCAGGAAGTGTAGATGGCTAGGAAATACACTTAGGAGACCAAATGAACATACTGCGGAGGAAGCATGGACGACGGAGACGAGGCAGGCAAAAAGTGACGTGGAGACGATCAGTTGAAGCAGGAGGTCAACGTCAAGGAATAAGATGGGAAGATATTACAATACTAGCAGAACATAGAGCAAGTTGGTGATCCTTTGTTGCAGCCCTGTGCTCCACATAAGGAGCTAAAGGGATTTATAACAATAAATAATAAACGTAGCATATAGTAAGATATGTTGTAACTTTTCTTCTGGGAAGTAACCAAACAAACTGGGTAAAACCATCGACTACAATCAATACATAACGATTTCCCCCCCTTAGTGCGAGAGTGCGAGAAAGGCAGCCCACATAATCAGCCGGCCGTAGTGGTCGAGCGGTTCTAGGCGCTTCAGTCTGGAACCGCGCGACCGCTACGGTCGCAGGTTCGAATCCTGCCTCGGACATGGATGTGTGTGATGTCCTTAGGTTAGTTAGGTTTAAGTAGTTCTACGTTCTAGGGGGCTGATGACCTCAGCAGTTAAGTCCCATAGTGCTCAGAGCCGTTTGAAGCAACCACATAATCGATAAATAATTTATCCGTGGGAACTTGTTCCCTTTCAGACTGTAAACACCCCTTACGTGAGTTGGTGCTCATCTTACAACATTCGCACTCGCCTACTAAACATCGAATATCCTTGTATGATGAAGGAACACCTTAGCCAGATTCTAATGAAGGGCCAATTGTCCACCCAACAAGGAATTATGAAAATAAAAAGCTGACGGCACAAGCTCGATAGGTGAATAAATTTTAGGTTCAGCGAATCTGTGGACTACATGACACAATATCCCCTTTCTAAATAAATAACTGGGAACCAATTCGTGAACCAATAAAAACATTCTAATAGGTCTTAAATACGGATCCCGACCTTGTTTAAGCCTGAGGTCGGTAAAGAGCTAAGGTATCTCAGTTAAGACACTATAAACAACAGAACCGCCCAATAAACAATAGACCTCCAGTTCCTGAGTCTCTTCATCAAACATGAGAGTAAGTCATCAGCAACTTCGTTGTCGGCGCCTGTAATATGACCAACTGGCATCGGAAGTCAGATATATGGACAGGCCATCTTGGAATCCTACCGGTTTTCCTAGACGTGCCGAAACCCAGGGCTTGGCTGTCGGTCTCTTGATCAAATTTTCTGTGCTCGAGATAAAATTTAATTTTGTCAAGAGCAAATAAGAAGCAAGTAAGACAGTCATCGCCTCACATTCGTTATGTGAGTATTTAAGCTCAGGTCCTCTAACCTTCTGGAGGCAAAACCTTCCCATAAAAGAACGGTGGCAGCTCTGGCATTGGAAGCATCAGTCTGAACTATGAATCTCTTCCCGAAATCTGGAATGGCCAACACTGAAGGGCTAGTGAAAGCAATCTTGAACTCTTCAAAAGAGATAGCTGACTCTCTCCCCAAACAAAATTTTCTCCTTTTTTTTTACGAAGATTGTCAAGCGGGGCAGCAATATGCTTCTGTAAAGTTTGGAAGGTAGGAGACGAGGTACTGGCAGAAATAATGTTGTGAGGACGGGACGTGAGTCGTGCTTGGGTAGATCAGATGGTAGAGCAATTTCCCGCGAAAGGCAAAGGTCCCGAGTTCAAGTCTCGGTCCGGCACATAGTTTTAATCTGCCAGGAAGTTTCATATCAGCGCACACTCCGATGCAGATTGAAAATATCATTCAAGATGAACAAAATCAGCGACAAACTTCGAAAATTAATGGGCCATACCGATGAAGCCGGCCACCCCTTTCTTATTATTGAGTGAAGGGAACTTTCTTAAGTGGGAAGTAAGCTCTTGATCAATCCTCATACCGTCCCTGGGAATCAGGTGACCTAAAAAGGAATCTGGTGCCTAGTGGAAGTAACTTTAGTTGGTTTAATCGTTAATCCTGCAAAACGGAGCCTCATCAATACCTACTCAAGATCAGAAAGGTGTTCACGGAAACCGGCCGGCGTGGCCGAACGGTTCTAGGCGCTACAGTCTGGAACCGTGCGACCGCTGCGGTCGCAGGTTCGAATCCTGCCTCGGGCATGGGTGTTTGTGATGTCCTTAGGTTAGTTAGGTTTAAATAGTTCTAAGTTCTAGGGGACTGATGACCACAGCAGTTAAGTCCCATAGTACTCAGAGCCATTTGAACCATTTTGTTCACGGAAGGAGCGATTATAAACAACAACATCATCAAGGTAATTACACACACAAGCAAACTTAAGATCCCCTAAAACGTGAACTAACAGTCGTGGAAGCACAGCAGCCCCGGTAGTCAGTCTAAATGGTACCCCATTAAATACATACAAAATGCGGTAACCTGTTTGGATTCCTCACTAAGGGGTATCTGATAGCAGGCTTAATTTAAATCAGGTACCGAAAAAAAGTAAGCATCCACAGGCCAAGTAAAGCAGTTATGGAGATCAGACAAGGGTTCTACAATCAACAACGCGCCTCTCTTCCTCTGAGTGTAGCGGTCTGGCGGCACTGGCTGCCGAAGATCATCATGAAGGTTGGAGATGAAGTCTGATTTCTGATCGAGAGTTCATTAAAAGGAAACACATTACATGTGTTTAATACCTGACTGATTTTTGATTAGATCATCTCTGGATCTTCCAAGAGTCATCAGATTTAACATTACCTACAAAACGTTATTCACCTTACTCTAGCTGGTTGCCCAATAACTTGAATCCTATCATCCTCTACAGAAAAAAAGTCGCTACATTCTCTCTAGATTAGATTAGATTAGATTAATACTAGTTCCATGGATCATGAATACGATATTTCGTAATGATGTGGAACGAGTCAAATTTTCCAATACATGACATAATTAAGTTAATTTAACAACATACTTAAGTTAATATAACAACTCTTTCATTTTTTTGTGTTTTTTATTTTATTTTTTTATATTTTTTTGTTTTTTTTTAATATTTTTTTTTGTTTTTTTTTAATTTATATCTAAAAATTCCTCTATGGAGTAGAAGGAGTTGTCATTCAGAAACTCTTTTAATTTCTTCTTAAATACTTGTTGGTTATCTGTCAGACTTTTGATATTATTTGGTAAGTGACCAAAGACTTTAGTGCCAGTATAATTCACCCCTTTCTGTGCCAAAGTTAGATTTAATCTTGAATAGTGAAGATCATCCTTTCTCCTAGTATTGTAGTTATGCACACTGCTATTACTTTTGAATTGGGTTTGGTTGTTAATAACAAATTTCATAAGAGAGTATATATACTGAGAAGCTACTGTGAATATCCCTAGATCCTTAAATAAATGTCTGCAGGATGATCTTGGGTGGACTCCAGCTATTATTCTGATTACACGCTTTTGTGCAATAAATACTTTATTCCTCAGTGATGAATTACCCCAAAATATGATGCCATATGAAAGCAACGAGTGAAAATAGGCGTAGTAAGCTAATTTACTAAGATGTTTATCACCAAAATTTGCAATGACCCTTATTGCATAAGTAGCTGAACTCAAACGTTTCAGCAGATCATCAATGTGTTTCTTCCAATTTAATCTCTCATCAATGGACACACCTAAAAATTTGGAATATTCTACCTTAGCTATATGCTTCTGATTAAGGTCTATATTTATTAATGGCGTCATACCATTCACTGTACGGAACTGTATGTACTGTGTCTTATCAAAATTCAGTGAGAGTCCGTTTACAAGGAACCACTTAGTAATTTTCTGAAAGACAGTATTGACAATTTCATCAGTTAATTCTTGTTTGTCAGGTGTGATTACTATACTTGTATCATCAGCAAAGAGAACTAACTTTGCCTCTTCATGAATATAGAATGGCAAGTCATTAATATATATTAAGAACAACAAAGGACCCAAGACTGACCCTTGTGGAACCCCATTCTTGATAGTTCCCCAGTTTGAGGAATGTGCTGATCTTTGCATATTATGAGGACTACTTATTTCAACTTTCTGCACTCTTCCAGTTAGGTACGAATTAAACCATTTGTGCACTGTCCCACTCATGCCACAATAGTTGAGCTTGTCTAGCAGAATTTCATGATTTACACAATCAAAAGCCTTTGAGAGGTCACAAAAAATCCCAATGGGTGGTGTTCGGTTATTCAGATCATTCAAAATTTGATTGGTGAAAGCATATATGGCATTTTCTGTTGATAAACCTTTCTGGAAACCAAACTGACATTTTGTTAGTACTTCATTGTTACAGATATGTGAAGCTACTCTTGAATACATTACTTTCTCAAAAACTTTGGATAAAGCTGTTAGAAGGGAGATTGGACGGTAATTGTTGACATCAGATCTATCCCCCTTTTTATGCAAAGGTATAACAATAGCATATTTCAGTCTATCAGGGAAAATGCCCTGTTCCAGAGAGCTATTACACAGGTGGCTGAGAATCTTACTTATCTGTTGAGAACAAGCTTTTAGTATTTTGCTGGAAATACCATCAATTCCATGTGAGTTTTTGCTTTTAAGCAAATTTATTATTTTCCTAATTTCAGAGGGAGAAGTGGGTGAGATTTCAATTGTATCAAATTGCATAGGTATGGCCTCTTCCATTAACAGCCTAGCATCTTCTAATGAACACCTGGATCCTAATATATCCACAACATTTAGAAAATGATTATTAAAAATATTTTCAACTTCTGACTTTTTGTTCGTAAAGTTTTCATTCCATTTGATGGTAATACTGTCTTCCTGTGTTCTTGGTTGACCTGTTTCTCTTTTAATAATATTCCAAATTGTTTTAATTTGATTATCAGAGTTGCTGATTTCAGACATGATACACATACTTCTGGATTTTTTAATAACTTTTCTTAATATAACACAGTAGTTTTTATAATGTTTGATAGTTTCTGGGTCACTACTCTTTCTTGCTGTCAGAACTCTTTCTCTTTCTTCGATCGATGTTCTGCATCATCACCGTGCAGTGTCTCTTTCTAGCTTGTAATTTGTTTACGAGGGCCTTGCTGGTGGGTCTTACAATGCATAAACTTCTGTTTTTTGGAGAGTCGTTCAGCAGTGCCTCATGTTTTCAAAGGTCCAGGACTGCAGGTCGCTGTCTGTCTTCGAGATGTCTATCTCTGGCTTTCACAAGTACAATGGCACCTTTTGCTGAAAAGGACGATCCTCCTGAATTTATTTCCAGGTCGTAAATGTTTTTACCAGGAGTTCGCTCCACGAGGAACGCTAACTCTGTTTCTACTCAAAGCCCGACATCCAGCAGCTGTGCTTCAAGGCAATAGTCAAAGTCCGTTGATACTTTGACCATCGGCCCACTCCCTGTGGCCGTCCAAATACTTCTGCTGAGGGGCTGCTGACTTCGCCGCTTCTTATGATCCGAGTACCTTTTCACAGTTCGGTTGCATTTAACGTTTTCACACTTCTGCAGGACATGCAAAATACTAATTAAGAGTAAAAGAATATTAAGACCACATTAGTTATTTACTGACAACCACTAGTGCTGCTGTTAATCATATTCTGCAGTGTCAAGTAAATATTCCAATCAAATAGGATACCCCTTCGAAATCTGCGTAAGCTATGAGACTGTGTCTGGAACAGAAGTCCTTAGAAGTCCTTTTTTTTAATAAAAATTGATGTAAATTGTTCCATTACATATATTTCACCACATACATTACTATGAAGGCCATAATGAAAGAATAACTAATAAATTCATAATCCTTTGACACCGTCTGTGAGAATCTAAGGATTCCTGTCTCACCGACGGTTATTAATGTTTCATTAATAATGTTTATAATTTAAAATAAACTACAAAAATATTTTAAATCTCTGATGGGATACTTTACATAGATCTTTGCATTATTTTAGTTACATGTAATGTTGGCGAAATTCATTAGGAATATCTGTCAAGCTGGGCTGCTGTCATTTGTCTGTAGGGTGGAAAATTGTTCCATTACATATATTTCACCACATACATTACTATGAAGGCCATAATGAAAGAATAACTAATAAATTCATAATCCTTTGACACCGTCTGTGAGAATCTAAGGATTCCTGTCTCACCGACGGTTATTAATGTTTCATTAATAATGTTTATAATTTAAAATAAACTACAAAAATATTTTAAATCTCTGATGGGATACTTTACATAGATCTTTGCATTATTTTAGTTACATGTAATGTTGGCGAAATTCATTAGGAATATCTGTCAAGCTGGGCTGCTGTCATTTGTCTGTAGGGTGGAAAATTTGGGCGTGGGAGACTTGTCTCGTCCCAGTTCAGGCCACTTCATACGAATATCTGTGAGAGCAGGTGGAAGAGGGGCTCCATTTCTAAGAGAGCGCAGACATTGGGATTTCTGTCCACCAAGAGTAACGTGAGGATCCTTGACCTGCTGTCAGCTAACTCGGATTGTGGCAGCAAATAGACGGAGCAAAACGCAACAGAACACTTCGTCAATTACTACTGCAAATAATACGACATAATTAGTATAAATTAAGGAAACTATTTCATGAGAAGGTGCAGACGTCACTTCCCACAAAATAAATTTCTGTAAGCGTAGGGACAGAGTAAATTATTTATATAAGCCTGAATACAGTAGTGTTACGATGACAGTATTGACCAAAAGTCAGGATACCGTCCCAGAAGGGTAAGCAGGGCTTGGGGTGTCGGTTCCTCAGCGGTCGCAGAAAGAAAAATGAAGCCAACATAATACTTCGTCATTTAAGATCTTTAGTTAAGCTGCTTAGTTAGCATAAGAGGTAATGCAACAAGTGAAGAACGGGTTTATTGATCGCAAAGAACGCATGACGCGTTTCAGAATTATTTTCATCTTCAGAAACCGTACTGTGTCATGCCACTTTGATCTACGTAGAGTGGTGTGACGTGGCGTGACTCTAATCTGTACACTGACAATAGTCCTGCCTTTAAGACTGGACACAATGTCCCAGTGCTAATATAAATCGTTAACGTTTAGTCAGAGATTTTTAATCGTGTGACTGTAACATGAACTGTGCACAAAGTACGCATCCGATTAAAACATAAGTACACAGGTTACATGTCCCTACTACATTGTACACGCTGTGTCAATACTACAATCGTCAGAAGTGTTGCAATGCGTTAAAGTGGTGAAGGTTCGACACGCTTTAGTATCGGTACTTATCGTTATAGCAATTAGAATCTGATTAAATCTTGCGCACACTGCACGTTATCTCAAACATAAATATACTCGTTCAATGAGCCGTAGTGTGCGTTGCCACTGACAACAAGAGTTCAACAACTCTCAGTAAAATTTCACGCGTTATAACCCGTAACTTGCGCCGACAACAGATTTATTATTAATTCTTTAAATTGTTGAGACCTGTTAATGATAGCAAACAACTTTGTAAAGCGAAATAACTACAGCTATCGCTGACTGTTTACGCTAACGATCGGTATATTTTACTACGAGAAAATCTTTCACTTACTACTATAAAACCAAGTCACCTAGAAACGCGTATTAAATATTTACCGTGTCCAAAGTCTCGCTTACTTAAGGTAAATCTCAATTTCGTACACCCTTGTGCAGTTAAATTTAATAAACCGTTTGTTATTACGATAATTCTGAAAGTAGCAACGAAAGATATAATTTCATTACAAACCAACAATATAGCGATACCCATCTCTGCGATACTATTAACTCCCTTACATTGCGTGAACGTTGTTTCTTATTGTCCCTTTTCCTTAGTTATTTCTCTTTAAATCCTTTAAATAATCGCTAAGTCAATACGAGTGTTCATACCTTGGCCTTTTCTTAAATGAAATCTAATTATATCTATTTTCTTTAATTACTAATTTTAAATTTTAATAAAATGTCAGTAAGACATTGATTCTTTGACCTGGACTAATTGACTTTTACTACTTTCTATCGGTGTGCCTCTTTATTATTTACGCCACTTGCGTATGTTTCAGTGAGGATTGAATCCTTTCCACTGTAA
Organism: Schistocerca cancellata; assembly: GCF_023864275.1. NCBI lineage: Eukaryota > Metazoa > Arthropoda > Insecta > Orthoptera > Acrididae > Schistocerca > Schistocerca cancellata. Next base: position 197,690,332 of record NC_064628.1, read on the forward strand.
AATTAGGCTCCGAATCCAGAATTAAGTTTGATTTTTCTTTATTAGAATCAAATTTGTATCTCACATACAACTTTCATGTGAACGATTGGCATTGAAAAAAATCTAGGCCCCTCACAAATCGGGATAGGGCAGACAAACAAAAAGCACAAACAAAAATTGTCTGTGCCACTACCGCTTTTGTACTGACTTTAATACAGCAAAGAAGACTCATCCACTTCAGGTATTGGGAACGGGGGTTCCCTCTAACAGTCCCTAATAATAAATTTGCCACTCGTCACTCTACCAAACAATGCAACTGAATATCGTCGGGTAATATTAATTGGTTCGGTAGGGTACAAAGTCTGTCTTCAAAGATTAAGGTCACAAAATTTACCGGCAAGAGTAATTGCGCGCCCTTTCACTTAAGTCGTGTAGATCCTGATTCCTATCTTTATAAAACAACAATTGAGACTTAAACTAAATGGTACGCAAAATAACAATTATTACGCTACTAACCCTGTCGTGCGTACTCCAACATAAACCGCTCAACACTCAGCTACCTTAGAGTGGGCGTCCAGAACACACAAATACATCAACCGCTCAAGTACCATAGAGCGTGTGTGAATACACCATCCACCAACTTAAACCACAACGACCTCTAGAGTCTTGTGCACACCACGAATACCACGAATGGCACTCCAAGTCCAATCCAGTCGCTGACTAACACGTTCAAACATCAACTTGTCAAAATACGGAACACAGTTTCACCGTAATTAGAGCGTACATTTACAACAGCATACTAGCCCCGTTACTTCCCACACAACGTGATCGCCAGTAAACTTAATCCCGCTATTGCAGCGCCAATTAAGTAATTCGTCCACATATACGATCGTAGCAAAAATCTCTCCAGCGCTACGAACCAAAATAAACTCAAATCAGTTACTTTAACGTGTCCCATTTTCTCTCGCTGAGCAATATAAATCGAATCAGATGCACGTCAGACAACTCGGTCACACTAAGTTCCGATATACAGCACCCACCAAATACTATCTCAATAATTCAATAAAACCTCTTGACGATATTCTCACAAAATTCATTAGTGGCTATCTGACCTGTACCCGCGATCTGTTGTCTTTCTCGGTGACTGTTAAACACAATAATTAATTAGAGCTTGGACCTACCAGCTCTAGAGTAGGCTTCCATAGCAATTCTCTGATCGAAACTGGACTACTAAATCCCAAAAATCATAGCGGAACCAATTTAGACAATCACATTTCCATTGCTTTTAAGAATTACATGTAAGTTCTTCTGCGGCCTTCATCTCGTTGAATAGCGGCCAGCTCGATGTGATAATATCTCTGGGTCGGACAGCTGATGTCTGCTGCTGCCGGCGCGGCTGCTGCCGGCGGGAGCAAACTTTTTGCCGCAACTTGCTCCTTCAGCCAAGCGCGTTTGTACAACAGTTGCACACGTAGAGACTTTAGTTACGGAACATATATACATTTATAATCATTCATCACGTATTCAATACTTGCCAACCGCTAGGTTAATATGTTGAAGCGAATCAAATTCCGTGACGGCACCCAAAAACTTTTGTCTCTTCTCAAAATCCAAGTGTAAAGGTGGCACAAGGACAAGAGCGTTACCAGTTGTGTATGTAACATGAAATGACAGACTACCACACACAAGTGGTAACGCTCTTGTCCTTGTGACACCTTTGCACTTGGGTTTCTGAAGATCGAAATAATTGCGAAACTAGTCACGCGAAATCTGTGATCAATAAAGACACTCTTCACCAGCTGTGTCACTCTGTATGCGCCACATTATTCAGCATGAACTCATACAGTCGATGGAGGTGGTGTCTTCATGTTGTGCATTCGCACTCGGAGACAGTGCCTGTCTCAGCATTACACAAGGCGGCATGTCGGCAGCGTACGGACTCTGGTAGACTGAGCTGCAGTGTCCGCGACCTCATGTCATGGGGCCGCGTCAGGCGTGCTACTGATGGGGCGCATGATGCTGGACGCCAACAGGCAAGGCGCGCCCGGGCACAGGCTGCGAACCCAGACCTCCCTGGAGACGCCCAGGAGCCGGTTGATGATAGCCTGGAACAGACCCCAGTGGAAGGCGCCCACTAAGAAAACATTCTATTCCAGGATTCTTGAAGACGTTCTCTCACTATTTTCATAAGCTGCGACATTGTCGTGAATAAAACAATGACCCGTATATGCAATAAGTTTCCTTTACTTTACGTCTATGGTCACAAACGTTTTGTTAACAGATTACCGGTTTCGGTCTATAATGACCATCATCAGATCTGCAGCAAAAAATGGGAAAAACATAAATACACTCGCAGATTGTCTACAGCTTAAAAACAATACATACACCATAATGAAAAGTACTACTGACAATATATGCATGTGTGCGCTTTAAGTATGAAGAGGCATACCTGTTTCATAAAAACAAAATCCTAATGTACTGCAGCCATAGTAGCATCGTCAAATGTTAAATGCAGAATCAGCACAAGTATCGTCATAAATAACATCATATGCACGAGTCATGTTGTCAGTAGCACTACTGTTCAAAAGAAGCTGCCGTACAGTAGCCACAAGATGTTTGTGTTGTAAGTTCACCAGATGTCGCTAATTTCGGCATACACTAGTTTCCAATCATTAACTGAACAGCGAAAATAAAGGGGGATACAATAGTTGAGATCTATAATGAGCTTATAACGTATAAAAGGCATTACAGTAATAAAAAGCAATAAAAGAACACGACAAAAGTAAGATTGCAAGACAAAAGTATGGCCTTTCCGGCCTGCCCCACTCTAGTTAACAACCTCCTTACTTGCCACCAGCCACTGTGCCAGAGAACCTCCGGCGCTTCCCAACCCGATGTCATGTCATTGCCCCTTGGTGGGACTATCGATATGTGCCGACATGACACACTAATCATGCAAAAGCACTGGATATATAACGTCATTGGGCGAAACCCCTTATGTTTGTTGTGCAAAAGCACGTGGGATAAAAGATAGTTGTGTGGAAGCACTGGTGAGGGAAAAGCCGTAAAGTAGAAATATCTGTGGAGTGAGCATTGCGTCTTGCGCATGTTGTCAACATTAAACTGGAATTGTCACGTGATCTAGGGACGACGTCGATGTTTAACGCCAATTAGCGTCCGTCATCAGGTGACGTCACGTCTCGTCACATAACACCAAAATATTCTACAATACCTTTCGAATGGAAGCATTCGCACAGGTCGTCAACGGAACGTCACGTCATTTCACGGTACGTCAAAGTTTCTCGGGAAGAAAATTTTGACGGTACCAGTCTGTTAACATCTTAAGTTAACCTATTTTCGCCGCACCCATTCTCCTTATAATAGCGGATTTTGTACTGTTGTATCTTCATAATCTTTATTTTATAATAGCGCTTTGTTTTAGTGACAAATTGGAGATGTTCCCTGACGACTGGGATATTTTTCCCACTTTCTTACACAACCGAGGTCGTATATCTGAAGGCGAAAAGTTATTTAGGTTTTACGATAACACAACTGCGCTGACGCCCACAATGTATATGTATAAGAACATAAGTAGACGAAGCAAATTCCACCATATGACATTTTAAGCAAAAGAGTCAGCTTTAATGAAGGAGTAATATACCGTTGTTTATGACGTTATTAATTATGTAAAAAAAAACAAAATGGATAAGTTTAACAGGCTTCATTAATTCGTTTGAAGCATTCTTTGATGTCTATGAACGTACATATTTTCCATAGCAAATAATTGTCGATGTTTTGAAACGTTGTCTCACTTGTCAGTAATTTATCAAACATAATTGATCAAGAACATATGTTATAAAGTTTGCTTCGGCCATTGACAAATTTTGTCGTTGTTAGCTCCTCAGTTCTGATACTATACTCTAACATTTTATGCATATTATGGATGGTGACTCGAAACCCCAATTTCGCCGTTCAGTACTGTGTTAAGCGACTTGACGAGATGTGACATGAGAGACATTGTAAACACATGCTGACGTGAAGCTTCTGTGACGTCATGCTCGTTCATTTTGCCCCTCAAAGCTAAGAGCCCAATTTATTTCAAATATCAGACGTAAACTGCTATGTCGCCTGCAAAACGTCTATACTAAATCCACAGCACTTACGAAGGGAATCTGTCTTTACTAGCGATATGACAACATTCAAAATATATAGGACAAATGTCGAACAAATCTACGGCGTCCCGAGATCACGTGACCATTGTGGCAACGTATGTTGACAACACTAAATCAATTCTGCGCTTCTGAATGCTCACTCCATAGATATTTCTACTCTATGGGCAAAGCTTATGGAAACGCAGTGGGAAGCGAGGGGGGAGGGAGGGGAGGGGGAGGAATCCGTCATGTGAAAGCACTGGGAATAGAATGTTGTTTAAAAGCACTGGAGATTAAATAAGATACTCATTGCATGAATGACGCATGGAAAGGGAAATTAGAAGACCTGTGGAATGGTGATGCAACAAAAGGACCAAAATGTGCGTTTGTGGAGTACAGAGAGTCATGTGCGAGAGCGGAGACGCAATGACTGATGCGTTCTGGGAACAGGGACAGGAAGAACCATACAGTAGATCTGAAGTACACGAAGATGTCCAGAGGAGAAAAAGCGACAGAGTACGCTGGTGACGGTAGAACTGAACAGAGCGGCGAGGACGATGGTGGGAACTGTACAGTGTCATGACGACACTGGTCACAACATCCAGTGTCGTGCCAGAAGCAGGAAGAAGCGCCGACGATGTCGAGAAGGGTTGGCCCTCGATGTCCTTCGAGGGCAGCGGCTGGGTTGCTCCGAAACCATGAAAATGCTGTCTCCAGCTTCAGTTTCTGTGTCAAGGACCAGAAACCACAGGGAAATCAAAAGAAAGTAGCCTGGTCTTTTAATCCGACGGTGTGGGGATACTCGCCAGCAGTTTCTCAAGGAAGCTTTGCTTCTGCTAGTGGTAACACAAAAAGGAGAAGATAAAAGGTTGATCTTCTGCACCAAACATACTGGGGCAGGCACAATATGCACAGTCTCAAACAATGTAGTCCAAATAGATCTGGCGTAAGAACTGAAGACTAGTATCCGACAAACAGACTGAAGGTCACACAATCAAGAAGAGGTACAGAAGAAAACGTGCGCATGAAGCGCGTGAAAAGTGAAATTCGACAAATACCACGTCGCCAACAGCAATAGGACAAGGAGCAGAAAGATGGCATAGGAGTCACAACATCAGGAAACGAAAATAAATGCAAAACCACTGGTTACCTGCGATGGAAGCGCCTGTGTCAGCACTGATTTGGAAAAACAACAAACATGTCGTCACCAGTTAAACATCCGCTGCAGGCGCTGGAAAAATAAAGGCCCAGATATTTAATGAACACCAACCTTATCTGAATTAAGGGTACACATCCTCCTTCTCGGAAACAAGTCTTAAAGCAGTCATGAACAAATAAAATCTTCTGGTTTGAACAAAAACAATACTTAAGGTGGAAGTCTTTATGAAGAAGACAAGAATTCTGAATTTAAATTAAGCGTAAGTATAGACCGCAGTGCCAGGATACTGCCGGTCATTCTTTCTGTACCATGGAAAGAATACGTTGGACCACAGAACTCCTCTGGCGCTTCGGTCGTCATCAGGTGGCCTGTTCTTCAGAAGTTTCAAATTCCCAAGACGTGGATTAAGGACTCCATTTATAGTACTATATTTTTTTCTTGTTTTGGTCTACTTATTTTAAAAGATCTCCGTAGAACGATTTACTTTCCTCCCTCCTTCCTCCCTCAGGAGCATATAACCTAGTATTATCATATAGCCTTTTAATGGCACTCCATTTTATCTCTGTCCGCCCGGAGCCGTCTTTCACTGGCTCCCCGACAGGCAGGACGAATTTAACTTGCAGTTTTCACAGATGATCACTGGCTCAGAGAATTTGCATGAGGGATGAGGCTTAAGGATATCACGCGTGGATTTTCGAGCACAACAGTTCCATCGGCCGTTAGATCTGTTCTTGCCGAGAACGACTTCTCACTCCATTGGGTAGCGGCATCACATTGCTGCATCGACCGAGTCCTCCTACGACCTTCAGTAGCTTTGCACTTCCCTGTTTATCCATGCTTTGTGGACCTGGACGCTTGCAGTTTTGAGCTCATCATTTCCTTGTATGCAAAGCCTGCTACTGGAAAATTCTACTGTCAGTATTGTCGCGCACTGATATATATACCGCTTTTGTTTGTGTCTTATAAATCACTAGAACAATTTAATTTATTGCGATTAATCTCGGGCGCAATCTTGTCGTATCTTTGCATTTGTTTCATTTATGGAAATTTTGGGTATAAATTAGTGACTGTTCCTGCATTGGCAATAAAGCGTACCACGCAGACCGTCACTTGACCGTTACTTGCTGTGGATTACCAAGGCCATAAACCTTGCAGCACTTTCAAATGCAATGGTTTAAGAGTGAAACTTGACTTTCGCCAGATGTTGATGGCAGTTTACTGTTTGACGTTTAGTGTTTTATGAAAATCTTTACCCAGTTTTATTAACTTGGCCGTGTGGCATAATTCCTCTTCATTGAGATTTTTTCGTGGCTTCTAAGATTTGTATTCTTACCTTTTAATTACACGGAAGCACCAAAGAAACTGGTATAGGCATGTGTATTCAAGTTCAGAGATATGCAAACAAATAGAATACGGCGCTCTGGTCGAGAACGCCTATATAAGACAACAAGTGTCTGGAGCAGTTGTTAGATCGGTTGCTGTTGCTACAATGGCAGGTTATCAAGATTTATGTGAGTTTGAACGTGACGTTATAGTCAGGGCACGAACGGTAGGACACAGAACCTCCGAGGTAGCAATGAAGTGGAGAATTTCCTATACAAGCATTTCACGTGTGTACCGTGACTGTCAGAAATCCGGTAAAACATCAAATCTCCGACACCACTGCAGCCGGACAAAATCCTGCAAGAAAGGGACGAAAGATGACTGAAGAGAATCGTCTAACGTGACAGGACAAAATCCTGCAAGAAAGGGACGAACGATGACTGAAGAGAATTGTCTAATGTGACAGAAGTGCAACCCTTCCTCAGATTGATGCAGATTTCAATGCTGGGCCATCAACAAGTGTCAGCTTGCTAATCATTCAAGGAAACATCATCGATATGGACATTCGGAGCCTAAGGCCCACTCGTCTAACCTTGATGACTGGAAGACACAAAGCTTAACGTCTCGCCTGGGCCTGTCAACACCGACATCGGACTGTTGAGGACTGGAAACATGTTGCCTGGTCCGACGAGTCTCGTTTCAAATTGTATCGAGCAGATGGACATGTACGGATATGGAGACAACCTCATGAATCCATGGACACTGCATGTCAGCAGGGGACTGTCTAAGTTGGTGGAGGCTCTATAATTATGTGTGTCGTGTGCAGTTAGAATGATATGGGACCCTCATATAGTCTAGATACGACTTTGATAGGTGACACGTACGTAAGCATCCTGTCTGATCATTTGCATCCATTCATGTCCATTGTGCATTCCGGCGGACTTGGGAAATTACAGCTGGACAATACGACACCCGAGACGTCCATAGTTGCAACAGAGTGGCTCCAGGAATGCTCTCCTGAGTTTAAACACTTTCGCTGGCCACCAAACACCCCAGACATAAACATTATTGAGCTTATATGGGATGCCTTGCAACATGCTGTTCAGAAGAGATCTCCACCCCCTCGTACTCTTACGGATTTATGGACAGCTCTGTAGGATTCATGGTGTCAGTTTCCTCCAGCACTACTGCAGACATTAGTCGAGTCCATACCACATCTTGTTGCGGCACTTCTGCGTGCTTACGGGACCCCTACACGATATTAGACAAGTGTGCCAGTTTTTATGTGTATATTAAGGAGAATTCCCTTACTAATATGTGTTTGAAACTACTATAAAAGTCGGATAATTGTGCTGTTGTGGCACATTTTATCATATTAACAGAATCTTCCGTCGGTTCTTGGTAGAACAACATTATAATAATAAATGAAAAGCACCAGTTTGCTTTTGTTCTACAATATTATTTTTATTGCTAACCTGTTTTCGGCTTACAAGGCCATCTTCAGACATTTACTGAGTATTTGAAACTAGGTTATAGATTGTTGTCAAGCCTGAGGATTGATTCAAGGAATCCAGTTACAATGATTTATTTGTTCTGTCTGTTTTATTCAAGCAGGCACCAGGCGGTGCAGTTTTGGCGTAATGTTTACCTAAATTTTTTGGGAGACGTTAATTATTATATTTTTTATACTCCCTTACCAGTGATTTAAGATCTGATCCCTTTAGGGGGATTTTTTACTAATATTTGCTACATTATTTTCTGATGGAATTTTTTTGGCTTATAGCCATGATCTCTTAAGAAGGTGCCGATTTTTGTTCTCGTAATTAGAGTTTCTGTAGCCTATATCTCACCTTTGCGGTGATTGTTAGCAGCGCTTCTTAGCCTTTTGAAGCGCGAGCCCGTCATTTCGGCGGCTCCCAATTGCGAGAGCCTGTTACTGTTGTGCCCCTGCACGTGCATTCCAGACGTGTTTGAGGCGTGTCCGTTATTGCTATAGTGGAACTGTTCACCTTGGCGGCTTGCGTTCCGTAAGTTAACTTCCGATTTTCCCTTTTCAAGGCGCTGATGTACTTGCTTCAACTCCTAAATATTCTGGATAGCGACGTTGTAATTAAATTTTGAGGCAGTTCGCTTTCTTCTTCAAATATTTATGTACACACTTGGTGTGCTGAGGAAAATTTGAATGTAATTTCCGTTCTGACTGACATCTTTTTACGTTTCTATTTTTAATTATAACTCGCTACTCTTTGCTTGAACTTAATTTGTCAGTGTATACCTTCTATGAATGTAAGAAAATTTGCCATTTCTGCCGTGCTTCGGTGTTTGTTCTAAATTGGAAATGAGGTCTCATGCTTCTTGACAGAGCGTAGGGGAACGATGCGGGAGACCCGCACCGCCGTACTAGGCAAGGTCCTAATGGAGTTGGTTTGCGTTGCCTTCCTCCGACTGTAATGGGGATGAATGATGATGATGAAGACGACACAACAACACCCAGTCATTTCGGGGCATCTGAAAATCCATGACCCCGCCGAGAATCTTACCCGGCATCCCGTGCTCGGAAAGCGAGAAACTACTGCGAGGCTATGAGTGGCGGACGTATTCTGAATTGCCCGCATCTCGTGGTCGTGCGGTAGCGTTCTCGCTTCCCACGCCCGGGTTTCCGGGTTCGATTCCCGGCGGGGTCAGGGATTGTCTCTGCCTCGTGATGGCTGGGTGTTGTGTGCTGTCCTTAGGTTAGTTAGGTTTAAGTAGTTCTACGTTCTAGGGGACTGATGACCATAGATGTTAAGTCCCATAGTGCTCAGAGCCAATTTGAGCGTATTCTGAATTACCAGTTTTTAGCTTATAACTGTGATTGTTTAAGAAGACTTTGCAAGAGTTGTCCTTTACATACTTATTGTTTAAGAGAGGTGTTATTACGATTTATTTTTAATTTGTTGCTGACATTGATTCCCTGGGGTAGCAAGAATTGAAAGTTTAGTCATGTCAATCTATGGCTAAAATTTAAAAAGGTTTATTTTCATTTAAGAACCTCTTATGTTCAGAGGTATTAGATGATTGTTGTTTTCATTTTGTGCTATCATGTGCAACGTATGAGCTACCTGTTTCCTGGCGACGTTTTCTCCTTTAGCTGAAGATTTAGACTTTTGGTACAATACAACACAATTCTGTAAAATATCCGATTAGGTACAATATTAAAATATTTAAAACCACAATTCTTGTAGTACATTAAATTATTCCAGAAAACACAGGCATGCTCTGACATCTCCACTGTGGCCTTCCCATAAACAAATACGAACAATTTTTTGTCACTCAGTGTACTGCCTAAGACATTGATCAGACATTCAATAGCATTCATTTTACTTATCCCAGTTGGAGCAGTTATCCATCGCTAACAAAGACAACACAAGCTAACATTTGCATGGAAATCTCAAAATGAACTGGTATTAATACCGTGTGGCGGTAATATAAATTTGTTATTCCTATTGAGTCTCATAGGAAGCGAATACTGAAATTCCCGTTGGTTTCTATACCAAATTTATGGCTGAATTAGCCAATCTGTTAACCACAATCTACCGTAGATCCCTCGAAAAAAAGCCATGCGTAGCAATTCCAAGAAAGTGTAGATGACACTCGTCTACACGAATGGTAGAAGAAGAGATCAACAAGACTACCGTCCAATATACTTGACATCAATTTATTGTACTCATAAAATCTTAGAATATTTTCTCAGCTCAAACGTTATCATGTACCTGGAACAAACAAGTCAGAGTGAATTTCTAAAACGTCGATCATGCGAAATGCAACTCGCATTTTCGTCAGATATCCTGGAAACCACACATCAAGGCGCTCAGGTAGATGCAGTTATTTCTTAGTTTCCGAAAATTGTTTGCCCGAATAGTATAACTGTGCTCATTACCAGGAGTATGACTACGTGTTATCAGGAGTGGATTGAGGATTTCTTAGTAGGGAGGAATCAGATTGTTTTCTTCGAGGGAGAGTCATCCACAGTTGAGAAATATACTCATGAAGATTCATGAACCATCTCTAAATGATGAATCTGATACTTTCGAATCATATGTTGGAGCTCTCTGGCACACTGTGAGAGCGTCTGTTGGTGGCCGGTGAGTAGATGAGGAGACGTGGCTCAAGCGCGGAAGCAAGAGCTTGGGAAGTACAGAGGGACGAGTCTGGTAGCAGCGAGCAAAACATGCAGGTGACCAAGACAGCTGAGGGAGTTGATTTTGGAAGGCGGCACGTTTTCCTGTCTCTGAGTGGCTACGTCGTGGGTAGTCACATGTTAAGTCTTCTCTTCTCTTGGACCCTCTCCATTGCTGTTGTGGAACACTCAGTGTGGTGGAGTTGGGTCTCAATTCCACTACGTAAGTAATTCATCGAGGTTTTCCTACTGCGAGGCTGCGTGGCAGCCATCACCATTGGCGAGCTCCTTCGTTGGCATAAAATCTGTCTTTTCATTTAACCTGCGTCATTATAAATCAGTTTTTACGTACTTTAAATCCGTGGAGGGCAACAGAATTTGTTCTAATTATTTGCCATTGTAAAATATTTTTTGGTCTTTGTGTTTTACAGGTTTTTGATGCCAAACTATCATTTTATTCGTGCCTGTAAACTATTTTGTGAATAGCGACGTCTGATCCAATTACTGGTGACTCATTAGATAGATTTGAGACTAAATCGTGTACTTAATACTTGGACCTGAAAACAAATTTTTCTGTTAAGTTGATGGTTCGGTCAATGGCGCTTTAAATATTTATTTAGGGTTACCCGATCAGATCTTTTACAGGCACCTTTTCCATATTTTTGACAGTTGACGCATATCTACATCTACATCTACGTCTACATATGTATTCCGCTAGCTACCAAGTGTTGTGTGGCGGAGGGTACAATTCGAGCTAAAGTCATATTTCCAGCCCTCTGTGCCACTCGCTGATCGCGCGAGGGAGAAACGACTGTTTGAACGCCTCAGTACGAGCTCTAATTTCTCTTATCTTTGAATGGTGATCATTGCGAGATTTGAAAGTTGGCGGTAATAATATACGCTCTACGTCCTCGGTGAAGATTGGATTTCGGAATTTAGTGAGCAGCCCCTTCCGTTTAGCGCGCCGTCTATCTGCAAGTGTGTCCCACTTCAGACTTTGTATGAGATTTGTAACGCTCTCGCGATGGTTAAATGTACCAGTCACGAATCTTGCCTCTCTTCTTTGGACCTTCTCAATCTCTTGAATCAGACCCAATTGGTAAGCGTCCCATGCAGACGAACAATACTCTAAGACTGGGAACTAACGAATTGTAAGCTAAGAACTAACGTATTGTTAACTATTTCCTTTGTTTAAGGACTGCATCGCTTCAGGATTCTACCAATAAACCACAATCTAGAGTTCGCCTTACCCTTTACTTGTGTAATCTGATCATTCTATTTGAGATCATTTCACACTCAGATACTTGACGGATGTTACCCATTCCAAAGACTGGGCATTTATTTTGTACTCGTACATTAATGGGGATTTTAACCTTGTTATACGCAATAGATTACACTTAGTAATATTGAGAGCTAACTGCCTGTCATTACACCACGCATTTATTTTCTGGAAATCCTCATTGATTTGTTCACAAGATTCGTATGATACTACTTTCCTGTAGACTACAGCATCATCGGGAAACAGTCTAATGCCGCTGTCAATACCATCAACCAGATCGTTTTGTAAATCGTAAAAAGCAGCGGACCTATTACGCTGCCCTGGGGCACTCCTAAAGTTACGCTTTTTTCTGTTGAACTCACCCCGTTCAGGACGACATACTGCTCCCTGTCTGTTTGAACGCTTTCTATCCATCCGCATATGTCATAGGATAGACCGTAAGCGCGCACTTTTTGGAGCAAGCGACAGTGCGGAACTGAGTCGAACGCCTTCCGAAAGTCGAGAAATATGGCATCAAGCTGGGAGCCGGTATCTAGAGCCTGTTGTATATCATGCACAAAGAGGGCCAGCTGTGTCTCGCATGACCGCTGTTTCCTAAAACCGTGCTGGTTTCTGCAGATGAGCTTCTCAGAGTCTAGAAAGGTCACTATGACTGAACACAAAATATGTTCCATGATTCTACAACAAATCGATGTCAGTGAAATTGGCCGGTAATTATGTGCATCCGATTTTCTACCCTTTTTATAGATTGCTATGGCCTAGGCCTTCTTCAAGTCCCGTGGAACTTTCCGCTGTTCCAGTGATCTCCGATAGATGATGGATAAGAATGGTGCTATATTTGTAGCATAGTCGACAGTCTGAAAATAATTTACATTTGTTTAAATGAATAATAGAAAGCTTGCAGTCTACAAGCATCTCATTATGTAAGCTGTTTGTGTTAAACGAGGTTGTGAACCTTTGATTAAGAGTGAAGTCACTAGCTTACGTAGCCTACCACTCCCGGATCCCCGCATCCCTTATTGTTTCAGAATCTGTGAATGTACTACAACCTCTAAATATGACGGTGGGTAATGGGAGAGCCGCTCTTATCGTCTGTCAGAATGGCATTCGGCTCTCCCACCTGGGCGTCGTGGGGTAGGTGAGTTTGCGGAGACTACAGAAGTTCGTCGGTGGTGAAGGTGGCTGCAGCAAGACAGGCGGCGTTCACGAAAACTCTGCATTGTTCCTATCTAGAGCAGATAGATGGCTCTCCTCCCCACTCTTCTTTTCTGGCAAAAAAAGAGACTGTAGTAAAGAGACACCTGAACATCTGTTGTTAACTTATATGTGTGAACACTGCAAGCCAAAGTAGAGTATCGAAAGAATCTTCCGCATCAATTATAACTCAAATTCGGTAGTGACAGGGTCAGTCCCATGTAACGTAAAGAGTCTTGTGAAACGCACTTTCAATTCGCTTGTTCCTACGAATGGCGAACTGACTTCGCCTGTGCACCTCGCTGCGTCCTCCATCACAAAGGACTTGGTGAATATCGGGCTTCTCTCTGACAGATGTGCATTGTATTATATTTGGTTGTTGTACAGATCAGGAGCATGTCTTGTTTGTAAGAGCTGCATCCAAAGTCGAGAACTCTAAACTATATTTAGAGAGGAGTTGTTATCAAGAAATAATGTTAAGTTCAGAAAAAAAAACATCAGATGTAGCGCCTACATAGCAATCGCTGCAGATAAGATCGATAAACTGATTTTTATAAAAGATATATGTGGACAACAGTATTTATTCTGACTGATAAGATGATGAGAATTGTGACCTATGATGGCGGTTGAAAAATCAAATAAAAGTGGTCATTAATGCGGTTCTCGAAGTTTTGTACTTAATTATATGGTTAAACTTGTCTCCCTTCAAGTGATAACAGCGTATATCGTCTCCACACCATTACCGTTATTAATGTAGTAAATATCTGGTAATTCCCCTCCAAGATTGCCATTATCTTTTCTCAGGTGCACGACCTATGTCTGGATTACAGTTTCAGAGTATTTACATTGCATTAGCAAGTAGATCGACTCCTACATAAAAAGATTGCTTATTACCGGTTTAACACAAATTGCAGTCTAATGTGCAAAGAAGGAAGGGGTGAGTCCTCATTAGTTAAAAATTTTCTTTATTGTTCCTCTCGTTATTTCTGACTCTGTGAAACAAACCCAATTATCGAATTTAAAGTGTCACACCACCTACTCATACTGGGTACAGGAGAAACAGAGGAAAAACATTTATTCTATGTCCGTGAGTAATCACCGAGAAGACGTTACATATAACTGAAGAAATGCTATCCACTTTCATTGAGATGCAGAAAGCTTTAGATAATGTAAACTGGCTGGTAATCTTTTATGCCCTCAAAATTGAAGGAAGCTACAATACTGAAGACTAATGCCCCAGTTATACAGAACAATGTACTTAATATGAAAATAAAAGTTCGAAGATAAGAAAAGTAGTAGAGTAAGAATGAGAAATAGCTACAAAGAGCAAGTAATTAAAACAATTCCGATATAGCAACACTAACGGAATAAAACTAAATGAAGAACTGCACACTTTACTAAGAGTGACAGGTTACATTACCCCAATAGCACAGGCTGAAGATACAGATAACTCACTCAAGCAATTGATTAAATTACTTTCAGAAACACTTAAGATAAAAATGTAAATGAGCCCAAAATTAAAATTACGAGGTGCTCTAAAGATTGACTTGAAAATGTCAGTGTAGGAGACATTACACTCACTAAGGTAAAGGAATTTAGATCCGTGGTCAACATTATCTCCACGGGTGGGAGATATAAGAAACTGATAGTTCCAACAACTGCTAACGCGAAAAGGTTTTTAACAAACCGGCAGCCCCTTTAACAAACGAAATAAAGGTCTATAGAAGAAATACTTTATCTGTATCTTCGTGTGGAGTGTAACAAGCTACTGCTCAGAGAAAATAGTAAGTATGAAACTCTTTAAATTGTGGTGTAGGCATGACGCTATAAATAATATAGACCGACAGGCTGACAAATAAGGACGTATTACAAAGAATTAAAAAATAAAGCAGCTCTGTGAAAAGAGTAAAGAAAAGAAAATGTATCTTCATTGTTCTTTGTGTTCACAGCTACTGGTGAGCCACCATTGTTGAGGAAGAAGTTCAGGAAAGGCAGCAAGAGACAGTTTCGAGACAACTCATGACAGCAGGTCGGGTTATCATATCACCATATCAAGAAGACAGTAATGCAGAGGAAGCACCTCAGACGACATAATGCTACTCACCAAACTTAGGACTGAGAAGAAGAAGATTAAGGAAAGGAAGAAGAACAGGAAGAATAAGATCTCCTTCTTCGTTAAATATTTGATCTGAACGAAAATAAGACTTAAGAAATTAGGCAATGGATTTTGGCCCGAATCTCCATCCGCAGGCGAAGAGTGAGATATGGACAGATGGAGTATCAAACTAACCAGCGTAAGGTCTAGTTTTGCAAAAAATATTTAACGGCTCGAAAATAATCAGAGTTATAAAGAAAAATTTAATTTGTGGTTTGAGGCAAAATTTTTACGAATTGTCACGGCCCCATAAGGACTGGGAAGTAGACAAAGGTAGCACCAAATAGATCAGCGTGAGGTCTAGTTGTGCAAAGGAAACATTCAGTTGAAATTGACCAGCGTGACGTCTAGTTCCGTAATGGAAAGATTCAGTTGCTTGAAAGTAACCAGTGTAATTAATATACTTCATTTTTTATTTGATCACACAATAGATTTTTGACCAAATTTTCATAGTCAAATGAAAGGTGAGGAATGAACAAATGAGGTCACAAATTGACCAACGTCTGGTCTACGTTTGTAAAAAAATTATCATTTAAAGTAATCACTTTAACCATACATTTCGCAATGTTGCTCTCAAGCAACATCAAAAGTGCACAATGTTTCCTGCTACATATTTCAAGTTTCCTTCTTGATTGGGCAACAGTGCTTGCAAGCAACTTTTAAGCCATCATATACAGTGACTTCTGTTGTGTCTGATGAAAATTTTCTAAGTAGTGTGCCTCTTTAGAAGTCGTCGTGTAAGATTACGTGATCGTAATTCGATTTTATGATGGCACTGCTGTTCTTGAGCAACTAGAACTACTTACAAGAGGGAAGAGGAAATCTTGAAGGTGAGTTATGATGGATATGTGTTAGAAAATTCTTACCTGGGACACTGCAAATGGACTGATCTTTCCTGGGACGAGGAAGCGTGCCTTCGACTAATGGATAGCCAAGCCTTCTAGAAGGGGAAGAAAATAGCAGCTCCTGTGCCAGTGAATGAAGTACGATATGACAGTTTTGGTCACTGGCCAGAGTATGAGACAAAAGTGAAGATGTAGGCTTTGGCTCTCAGGGGATTTCGAATGAAGAACGTGGAAAATATGGAATTATTCTGTACTTTGTGACGAAAGGGAATTGTTTTAGGATATTTAACAAGAAACCATTTTTTCAGCCACAGGAACAACATTGTGGTATTTGTATGGTAACAACTAAGTGCCTTTAGCGGGCAATGACACTTCTAGGCAACATATTATATTTTGAAAAACTGCTTGCAAAGTCGTTCACTTGGCAATATACATCTAATTTGAGTAATTTAACATTGTTTCTTCACTACACGTCTGTGTGTGTCAAATAAAGGGTTAATTGAGAAAAACTTAAATTGTGATTTGAGGGAAAACGGAAATATTTGTAGAACAGCTGGTGCTTCCTATGAAATGAAATGTCGTATATCTAGGGCTTCCCGTTGTATAGACCGGTCGTCTGGTGCGAGTCTTTTTTACTAAACGCTACTTCGGCGATTTGCGTATCGTTGAGGCTGGCATGATGATGAAGATAGCACAACATCCAGTCCCCAAGCGGAGAAAATCTCCGACCAAGCCGAGCATTGAACACAGTCCTCTCGCTTGGTATTTTCCCAAACTGACCACTCAGTTATGTGGATGGATACTATAAGCTTTGTAAATGAAGTATTAACAAATATGAGATTACAGCATAGATTTAAACTTCTCTTCCTTCTATTGATCTACATTTTCCTCACAGTAACATAATAGTGATCGAAATTCAAACGTATTTCATTTCTTTCTTTCTTAACGAAATTTCAAAATAAAAAAAAATTAAAAAAGATTGAAGAAGCGTTCAAATGTTTTATGAAATGATTTGTCTGAAAGTAATAAATAAAGTTTATTATAGCGACACATTTGAACCGCCTTTGAATGATGCTCGAAATCATGTACATTTAAAGAGGCTCTGATTGATAATATGAAGCTCAGTGTTTAGCTAAGAATCTTAGAATTGTAAAGAGCACTAGAGGATATTAATTTTGTTTGGCGGAATTACATTCGGTGGTCTCAGCTGCTGTACATGATTTCGAGCACCATTCAAAGGTGTGTCAAGTGTTTCTCTAATCCATTACAGTTCTTGCTTTTAGACACATTATTTGATAAAACATTTGATGGTCTTTTTTTCAAATTGTTGATGATGTTTTATCTTAAGTACTTTGTTTTTCATTTCGTTATCAATTATTTACGACTTATCTTAGAAGATAGGTTTAAAAAAGTCAAATTTAAGTTTACACAATTTGTAGATTTCACGATGATTCTTGAGAATGTTGACTGAACTACACTCTTCGATATTATGAATATATCAGGAATAACATAAAGGGACCGGAAGGCTATCTATATCTTGTAGAAAAATCAGACTGCATCTATAAAAGTCTAAAAACGTGAAAGAGATCAAATGGTAGAGAACCAGCTGAGAGAGAGTAACAGCCTGTCCCTGATGTTGTTCAATCTGTACATGTGAAGTAAAACAAGGAGAATTTGGAAAGGGGACCATAGTTGAGGGTGAACAAATAAAAATTTTTAATTTTGCATATTGGATCGTAACTGTGTCACAAATGGCAAAGGGTTTGAAAGAGCAGTTGAGTGGCACTGATAATGTCTTGAAAATAAGCTAAAAGATCAACATCAACAAAAGCAAAACAAGAGTAGTGGAATGTGATCGATTTAAATCAGATGATGCTGAGGGAATTACACAGAGTAGCAAATGAGATACTAAAAGTAGTAGATGACTACTATTTAGCCAGCAAAGTATCTCATGACAGATGAAGTGGAGAGGCTATAAAATTCAGTCTGGGAAAGAAAAAAGCAAGTTTCTGGAAAAAGAAATTTTTTAACATTGAAGATAAGTTTGAATGTTGTGAAGCTTTTCTGAAAGTATTTGTCAAGAATGTAGGCTTGTAAGGAAGTGAACACAAACGATAAGGAGTTCAGACAAGAAGAGAATAGAACATTTTGAAACATCGTACTGCACCAATAATACTGAATATTAGATGGGTAGATCGAACAACTAATGAGGTGCTACCGGATCTAAACTGGGATAACAGAAATTTGTGGCACAACTTCTCTAAAGAAGGGATTAGCGGACAGGATACATCCTGCAGCATCAAGGAGTAGTCAGCTTGGTGATGAGTGTAAAAGGGGGCTAAGAGATGTAGAAGGAGACCGAAGTTCGAAACAATAATCTAGTTCAAATGTATGCTGTAGTTCATGGGGAAAAAAACGAAATGTATGCATAACATTTTTGGACTGGAGATCCCTTGTTGGATTTTCGGTCAGCTGCTGAAAGTCTTTTTAGAGGACCCATTTTGGTGACTTGTGCGTCGCCGAGGATGAAATAAGGAAGACAACACAAACACACACACATGCCCGACCGTAGAAAATTCAGACCTAGCCTGGATTCGAACCCGAGGGCGTGTGGTAGAGAGCCGGCAATGCTCAGTGCAGTACCAGTAGCTGCCGACGTAGTACTCCGATTGAAACAGTATACACTAGCCTTGAGACCAGTCTTCGGACTGAAATGTAACAACAACACCGACATGAGCTGTTACCTGCGCAGTCGATTCTCACTGTGGTCCTTCTGTAATCTCCCCACGGAAATTTACCCTCTACCACGCAATAATTAATAATGGTCAACCAAATCATCCACATTTATTCACTTTTGGAAAGTATCTGATCGGATTTCTAGTAATATATGCGCCGACAGCTCGTCGACGCCAAGGTATTTTTCTAGTAAGATTATTCTTTGGAATAACAGAGATACATAGATGTATTCTCCATGGTTATTATAGAGGGAGAGGAGTTCACCTTCGGAAGTATCTGTTGGAAGATTGTCGGGTTGCTAAAAGAGACATATTTGCTCTTCTTCTCGCTAAAGCGAGCTATTAAAGTTTGTGCCACTAGCGGGTTATTGGTGGATAGAGAAAAACGGTAAACGAAAATTAAGTAAGACTTGGAATCAACAGAAAACGGAACATGTAATGGAGATGGATTGAATATACTATTTTCCTCAGAAATAAGGTTTGTGACCCTTTTATTCTAGAGTGAATGACGAATGAGTTCTCTGTCTGAATCATTGATGATTGCCGTGGCCCTGTAATTAGTGGGGAAGTTTCAGCTGTGACGAAGAGAGCCTGCAGTCACCGAGTTTTGATAAAATCGTCCAAAAAGGCTTCGTTCACATCTGAAATTCTAAATCTGTCGTAAAAATGAACGAATTGTTCAAACGATCGATTTTTCCCAACTGAATGCAGCGCTTAACAATAATAACAAATGTAAAGATCTTTTCCAGCAAACCAGCCTCTGAATATTAAGACGAAGGGCTCCACCAGATTCTATTGGGCTGATTCCACGTAAATGAAATAATATATTTAAAACTGTACACAGATAAAGGACAGAGAGAGAGAGAGAGCGAATGAAATTCGAGAAAATACTCAGAATCCTCCATTAGCATAATTGTTTGCCTGTCTTATCACGGATCAGCCTCAAGATAAAACAGGAGGCCCTAACTGTATTGTACCGATTTGTGTGTGAGAGTGAAGGGGTAATAAAGACGACAGATACAACTCTGTACAGACAAAACATTACACCAAGTTAGCGGCAAGCTGCATTCACATACTTTCATCAATTACAGTAGAATTCATTATACTCCCCGAGAACTGCTTCTGCACTCCCTTTCGGGTATTAATTTGCTTGATGAGCTAGGTATTTTAGAAGCCAAGAATCAAACCGTTATCGAAAAAGCGCGGGGTGCCATTAAATATAATCTGATGAGAAGTGTTTGAGATTTCTCAGCTGCAGCAGGTGCAGCACAGCGATTATTTCTGTATTGTCGGCAGGCTGAGATGTGAGTGGAACAGTATTAGATACTTCTTCTGATTTCACATAGCCACACGTGTGTTAAAAGTGAAGTGAAATTTCCACGATCTGGCCGAAGACGGGCCAACCGAACCCGACCACCCGCCATGTCACCCTCTGCCAACGGCGTCATAGGACGTGGTAAGGAGGGGCATATAGTCAGCACACCGTTCTCCGGGTTGTTGTCGGATTTCTTGACCTTAGATGAGTAGTTCTGGCTTGCCCCACCACTGCCATATTCCGATTAGATATGTTAGTGAGACAGCTATATTTCGAAGCCTACGCACGCGGGGAACTTAGAAAGACGTGTCTGCAACACAGCGCAACTACTTTTAAGAGGCATATTTTTCTAAACATACTTTATAAACAGGATTTTATTTTAGGTGTTTATTTTTAACTTTTCATGTAGTTTCGAAAGCAAGAAAATGTTTAAATGTGTGTGAAATCTTATGGTACTTAACTGCTAAGGTCATGAGTCCCTAAGCTTACACACTACTTAACCTAAATTATCCTAAGGACAAACACACACACCCATGCCCGAGGGAGAACTCGAACCGCCGCCGGGATCAGCCGCACAGTCCATGACTGCAGCGCCTTAGACCACTCGGCCAATCCCGCGCGGCAGTGTCGAAAGCAGTAACTTTTATTACTTCACTAAAGAAGAACAATAGACAGTGCTAATACGATGAGCAGAACTACAAAGAACTTTAGATGCAGGCAATCAGTGTTAAGTTTTGATTTTTATACATTTTTACGCATTTCGACTTTAGAATATCTGCACCTCTGGTTCGTAATACAGACAAGCACATGGAGTCATTCAGATTAAAATCTGTAAACTCGGACATTGGTGGGAGTTTTTGAACTTCACAACGGAAGAAAACACACTCACACACTTGTTTTGTACCACATACGGAAATAGCTTTAGCGGCTTGTCTGTACAGTCAAAGATATTTCTCTTGCGGTAACAGTCTTATAAAGTCTCGTAAGTCCCTCGATTGGATAAACAGGTCGTTGAGCAGGGTACATCTATCAGCTCAAGTTAGAAGTAAAGAGATACACTGTCAGCCAAAAGCAAGAACTGTATAACAAGTAACTGGAAATCCGTCTTCACTCGAGCGATCTCTTGGAATCTCTTTGAGAACTCATGATGCACTAAGCGTTCCTGGCGTAGGGAAACAACTGAAAGGGTTAGAACAAATAGGTCGTCAGGTCCGAATGGAATCCCAATTCGGTTCTACAAAGAGTATTAGTTGAAAACATTCTTGGTTGCAATTTTAGTTTTTTTTGTTTATCAACTACGCATTTCACCTTATTTAGGTATCTTCAGGCTGATCTTAATTTGGTGTTTCTTAGGACGATCCTCAGACAGTGTAGCTAAAGGGCATCGTCGAGTACATCAGGCCAACATCGCCTTCGTTAACCTCAGTAAATACTTTCTAGATGGACGTGAGTGACTCCAAGACCCGCATAACGCGTACGCGTTCTCAGGAGCAAACAATAGAATAAGATGGGGCCGAAGTAGTTAGCATAATGCACCACAGAGTCGTGTGGTAGTACTACATAGAAAGTACCACATTTAGAAAGTACCACATTAATTTTCGCGCTTATTGCAGGTATTAAACAGAATTCCTTTATAACACTTCCAGTGCATCATCCAACACATTGTCTTATCTCCCCAGGACAATCTCTGCACTACTTTACTAAACTGTCATTTTGTTGTTCTCTTCATAAATTTTTATTTAGCTACCTTAAGGACAGATGTAGGGCAAAATGCATTCTTGTACTTAAAAATATATATCCCTAAAATTATTACAGCTAAAATATTATACCTTGAGGTTATTATGCACAACGCAGTGCCTGACAATCTGTGGGATTTTTGTTTCAAAATGTGCGTCAATATACATTTTATAAGTATTTGAATTTTTAATTATCATTGTTTCTATGAGTACCTTTCCTCGTAAACTAATCAAGCAATAAAACTGGAATTTCACAGTTTGCATGTGCACAAGAGGCTAATAAATTTGGTGGAACAGATTTTTGTTTGCCCTAGTTACTTTCAGTTTTGTGTTATCTGGGACTGCTCTATTTTTCGAAAATTTTATGAGGAGAACTTTCCTCAGAGAAAAGATAACGGAAAAATGCTGTACAATAATTATTCAGTATGTAAGTCTTAAGAACTGTGCCAAATTCCACACTGTTAGCTCTTGTTGTGCCTGATAAAAGATACATTATAGCTATAAAAAAAGGCAATTTATGGCAGTTCGCATTTAAAATTTTTATTTCAATTTTTGACAATCTTGCTATACCTCTGGTGATTAGTGCTGTCCATATCCATAATCTTTGTTCTCATCCTCGTCCTCCTGGAGTAATCTCTTTCCCTGCCTCCTTTGCCTATCCAACTTTTGCATTTTTTTCTTCTGTTGGCTGAACGTTGTCCAGCCACACTTCACCGATGCTTCTGAGTACCTTCAGTACGAATGCATCTGGATGGAAGCCTAGTCTCTGAAGGCACTTAATCCTTAAGCGGATTACATACTGTCTAACGGATTGGTAGAGGCCTGGGCAGCGATATCTTCATCTGATTCTGTCTAAAGTTTTCACATAAGCCAGGTAACCAGAAGTTACTGTCATCGTACAATCTAAGGTCCTTTGGCCCACAATTACCACATGCATATGAAACATTAATCACGAAGCCAAGTATTTCTAAGTCGGTTAACCTAAATAAACTGGAAAACTCGTCTTTGGCACTGTTAACAGCATCATCAATTCCTTCACTAATTTTCTTCTCCGATGAACTCAGTGACTTCGTCGAAAATTGTTCTTCACATTTAGGAGTAGTGGGTGTAACGCTGTTATCTAAATTTCCTGTATCTTTTATACATGAAATTTGGCATTTCCTAACTTTTTTGAATGTGTGTCCACTGTTACGACCCATTTCCAGGAAAACGGTTTGATATATGCAGCACTAAAAACTGAAATAAGTTTGTACCTGGTACTATTAAAAAAACTACATTGTAAACAAAGGACCAGGCAAAGATAATCTTTTTCACAGCCTTCTAGACTCATCTGCAGTTCATTTCGATTGTGTAAACGAAAAATTAAAGTACAAAAAATTTCGAGCGTAGAAGAGGTGTGGATCACAGCATAGAAAGAGGTGTGTGGCAGGCACAGACAACGAAAAAACTTTTTTAAACTTATTTCCAGCCAGAATTAGCTGATGAAATTTTGCTATGTTATTCCTAATGAATCAATCTAATAAATCATGCAATACAAAAAATTTGATTTTTTTCGCAATTTTGCACTACATTTCCCTTTAACTCTCTCTCGTACTTTAATAACTGAACTCTGAACATCGTGAATTTCTTATCGATTTCTATAAAGATCAAATGTCCTTCAGTTCCTACAGGTAAATGTGACAAAGCATTGTGTACCTTCATACAATAAAGGCTTTCACGACCGGGTGTTTCAGCTCCCGAGATTTCTTCCGTGTTGTATGGCTGTAGTCCATGGAACTCTTCTATCCTTGACGTTTCGTCCAAAGCTACGTTGTACATCTTCGGAGGTGCTCATGGTTGTGCCGAGTCTTGCCGACTACAGCTAAACTTTCTTTCTCTGTTGCAGAATAATTCTTCTCACACACATTCAACATTCTACTAGAGAAAGTCAGAATCATAAGTTGTTGAACCCCATCCATTTCCTGCTCATGCAACACTTGACAGTCAGTTCCACATCTGAAGCATCAACAGCCCTTTACTCAGATCTGCGTACCCCAGAATTTGTGCCTCACATAACTGGTTTTCTATAGCTTTCCACTCAGTTCGACATTGCTTAATCCATAACCACCGTACATTCAGTTTCAACAGTGCATTAAGGTTGATACAAGTCACAATATGACTTGAAACATAACGACGATGGTATCCTACCATGCTGATGAAAGATTTGAGTTGTTTCTTATTTCTATGTGCTGGACATTCACATACAGCTTTTTATTTCTTTGGGTCAGACCTAATGCTATTAAGACTTACTAAATGAGCTAAGAACTTAATGTCACTACATCCAAAATGCGCCTTAGAAAATTTAACCACTGTACCGTTCTGTGCCAATCTTTGCAGTATCTCTTCGATCAACTTCATGTGCTCTACCAACGTTTTCTAAAACATTCATACGTCATCTACATACACAAACACTCTGCATAAGAGGTAATCTCCAAATGCTATATCACACGCTGTTGTGAACTCAGCCACAGATACATTCAAACTAAAAGGTTACACCTGAAAATGGTAAGATCTCCTGTTAAACAAAAGTGCTATTTATTTTCTTGAGACTTGTCAAAATCGCGTGTTCAAATCAAGTGAAATCTGATACCTTTCAGTGTTAGAAACATTTCCTCTATTGGAATAGATAAGTTCCGCTCAATTTCAAAAATCCAAATTACAGTTCGAACAGCCAGGACAAGCCTAAGATCACCACTGGGCTTCTTGACTACTACAACTGGTTTAAAAATGTCTATCATTTATATCCCAACTTACCATTCTATTAATTTTGAATGCTGAGAGGAATGGGGTTGGGAAAAAGAGTGGTACATGTACTTTTACGTTTAACTTACACTTGTACCCCATGTACCTCATGAGTCACTAACAAATCCATACCTAGCAACACGTATGTTAATATCTGATACTACCAACATAGCTTGTTGTAAAGTAGTTCCAGAAACCGTGAACGTTAGTAAGGCTTTGCCTTCGACCTTCTTTCCTTTATTCCCTGTTAATCCCACTACCAGTACCTTACTTATTGGAATAGTAGGGTACTTCCACTGACGCTTGCATCTCGCCAAAATTTCTTTCGACAATAGGCTATTTTGACTACCAATATCCAGCAAAAATTCAAAAATCCTGTTCGTCTACAGCTCCTCTTTCTATAAGGGTGGATACACTACACACTGTGTCTTCCTTATTACCAAAGGTTCGTCACTAAGAGCTTGTTCACTTCTATACCTTAAGAAAGCATTTTTATACTCAAAGACAGTATTATTCGAACAACTAGAATAGAAATAGGTTGAGTCTTCTGTTGCATCCTGTATAATTACACTCTTATGGTTCAGGCTTTTTCCACTACTACCAAGTTGTACCAAATTTATTACCCTAGTTACCTTTACTAGCATTTATCAGCTCATTATTGTTACGATCGGGTGGAACCGTACTATTTCTGTTCGGTTCGTTCCAATCCCATTTATTTCTTATATCTTTGTTTCTATGCTCTGTATCATAAATACTTTTGTCATAATTTCAGTTACCATTACCGTTATTCCTACTATTATCTCGGAACCTATTATTATACTTATCCTGCCCATTTTGGTTTCCTCTTACATCTACCCTGCTAGCCACTCTGATATCGCTTTCTGCTCTGGAGTCGGGCAAATAGCCTAATTGGTCCAAAAAAAATACTCTCACAATGGTTGAGCTTGTGTCTATCTTTCACCTATTAACAGCTCTCTCACCTTATCTGGTAATCTCAAAACAAGCATTTCAATCAAATGTAATTCATTAAAAGGTTAATCGAAATATAGTTGTTTGTTTAACTGATGTTCTTCAAAATTACGGTATCCTTCCCAGCTATTATTATAACACTATGGTCCAAACAATTCCAGTCTCAATTTCCGCCGAGCATTATCAAATCAGTACTTAGCTCTGAATGCGCTCGAAAAATCTTCTATGGTACTGAAATGATCTAGAATCAGCATCGCCCACTGCAAGTTATCCTCCTCTAAACGACTCGCTTTTCCTATCCCAAGAGTGAGATAACGCTCCTGGAATGACTTTGAAAATGTTACAGTGTGCACTGAACCTCTCAGTTTAAGTTTTGGAAAATGACTATTGCCATTTTAATACCCAACCTTATTCTTCCACAAGATCACTTCTAGTAGCACCTGATCCATATGTCTGTACATAAAATCACGTGGGTTCAATGGTTCGGGAACTGTACTGCTTTCTCCGCTGCTACCATGTGAACGGTTAGCACCATAGCTACATGGAGTTCAATTTACAGCCCGAATCACACGTAGATCGATTTATCCTTTCGATGAGAATAATATCATACACAGGTGCAGGGGTCGACTTTAACTTGCCTACAACCCACGTCTGAGTGTTACTATCTTGTAGTCTACAGACTCCCTTAAATCAACAAGATCCTTGCTAAATCTTATTGAAAGTTATAATGTTCAAATCAAGTTACTGAGGGCCACAACAAGTAATACTAATTCTGTGACCTTTTCTTGGACGCTCCTGCAGTTTACTAGTATCGTATTAACCATTTTTATATACGATCTGCGAGGACGAGCCTGCTCTGAGAAAACTGTTGCTGCTTTTTGCAGGCAGTCTTCTGTAAACCCAAGGGGAGGGGGGGAGGCGTTTCTAATCTAAAAAATTCTCATGTGCCATGTGCACGTCACATGTACTCCGCTACTGTAGTAACTACTTCCTGCGTATAGCACACGCCTGACCTGTTAAGGGATACCCTAAAACATTCTACCCGATATCGGAGATCGAGCAGTTTGCACCCGATCCCGTCCCAAAGTCGTCTGACCCCTGGTTTAGTCTTCCACTCGGCTGCAAACCTGAGGTTCATTATCGACACTGAGTACGATACTACAAATAGTCAGTCAAGCCTAGACTTGCGAGCAGTGTTAGCTGCCTTCACCAAATCAACCATCAGCCGAAAGGAACCGAGGATGGCCCCAGAACCCAGGCGGCAGGCATCGTTAGTGCCAACGTGTGCCACTATTCGCAACCAGTTGCGCGCAATGAGCTCGACAGCGGCCGGCAGAGCCTCCACGTCATGGACGAGACCCCCCGCCGCCAATAAGCAAACCGACTACAATGGCATTCTTTCCCGTCCTGCATGCTATTTCTGTGTGGGGCTCCACTACCCGCCTAACGTTGGAGCTCCCAATGACTAGCATACCCGCTCTCTGTATTCGACCCGATAGTATCAACAGCAGCAGAAAATGGTATAACAGGGACAGAATTCATTATGAGTAGGAAAGTATGGCAGAGAGGGAGCTATTGTGAGTAGATAACAAATAGGTTTGCTCTTATCAGATTCGACAGCGAACCAGGGCAGGCAGCGATAGTTCAGGGATACATGCGAACGTCGCAAACACAAGATGAAGAGAGAGAGAATGTATACGAAGACAGTGAAAGAGTAATTCAGTATGTAGAAGTAGACGAAAATCGAATAATCATGAGCGATCGGTTGTAGGGGAAGGAATAGAAGACAGGGTTTGGCAGTAGAAATGAGAGAGGAAAATACTAAATGTCTTGCGAAGAACTTCAGTTGGTATTAGCGATTACTGCGTTCGGGGATCACAGGAGTATAAGACCAGGAGACACGGGAAGAATCCACATGAATTATGTTATGGTCAGACAGAAATTCCAAAATCGGACATAGAATTGTAAGACGTATCCAGGTGCTGATCCAGATCCAGATCAAGATCACAATTCAGTAATGATGAAGAGCAGACTGAAGTCCAAAAGGAACGTCAAGAACGTGTGTACAAGAAACGTCCAGAAGAATCAGTGTAGAAGAAAACGCAATGAGATTCGCTTCAAGGTTGCTAAGAATGTGGACACTGCAATGAGGGATACCAGAGTTCAGTCGAAGAGGAGTAGACATGTGTAAAGCGGTCAGTCACAGATGTTGGACAGAAAAATATAGGGACAAGGGAGGTGGCAGTGAAGAAACCTAGAGTATCAGAAAAACAAGTTCAATCGATCGATGAAAGAATGAATAAGGAAATGTTCAGGAAAAGACAGGAACACAGCAATGTAAGTCCATCAGAAATAAAATAATTCGAAAATATAGGGCATCCATGGCTAAATGGCTTTAGGAAGGAACCGAAGAAATCGAAAAAGAAACGATCGTCGTGAGAACTGACTCATGATGTAAAAAAGTCAAAGTAAGGGAGACAACATTTAAACTGCAGTGGGATTTCACTTTGTACGCAGAGTAGAGAGTGGATTGGTGGAAAAAATACACTGAAAGCCTCATTTAAGGACTTGACTGATGACATGTAGGTGAAGACATTAGAGACAGAACGGAAGACATAGGGTATCCTGCATTAGAATTTAAGAGAGCTCTGGGGTCTTAAGATAAAATAAATCAGAAGGAATACATAACAAATCATCGAAATTTCTAGAATCGCTTGGGGAATTGGTAACCAAATAATTACGCAAGTTGGTGTGTAGAATCCATGAGACTAGCGACATGCCATCAGATTTCCAGAAAAACGTCACCCAGACAGACCCGAAGGTAGCAGGAGAGATAAGTTCGATAATTATGTCACGATCAACTTAACAGTTCATGCAGCCAGGCTACTTACAAGAATGATATACAGAAGAATGCAAAAGAAAAGTGAGGACCTGTTAAATGGCGTTCAGTTTGGCTTTAGTAAAGATAAAGGCAGCAGAGAGGCAGTTCTGACGTTGCTCTTGATAATGGAAGCTGGACTGAAGGCAAATGAAGATACACTCATAGCGTGGACTTAGAAAAAGCGTTCGACAAAGTAAATAGGTGCAAGGTGATCTAAATTATGGGACAAATAGCTGACAGCTACAGGAAAGACCAGTAATGTACAATATGAACAAGAACCAAGAGGAAAGAAAGAGACGGGAAGAAGAACGAAGTTATCGCATTAAAAAGAGTTAAGAGAGGGATGCAGTCTTTCGCCCCAACTACGCTATGTATACATCGAAGAAGCAATGACGTAAATAAAAGTAAGGTTCAAGACTGTGATTAAAATTCAGGGTGAAAGTATATCAATGATATGGCCAGAATGAACTTGGTCTGAGGAGACGTGGTGTGTACAAGATCCCTTGTCAATGTGGGGCGGCGTATATAGAACATACACGTCGCTCAGTACAAGAGCGCCGCGATGAACATCAGCGTCATACACACCTTCGCCAACAGAAAAAGTTGGCAATTCAGAATACTGTCTGAATACAGGACATCGCATGATTCATGAAAATACGGAAGTTTTATCCTACGCATCATCTTTCTGGGACTGCGTCATTAATGAAACAATATATATCGGTACAGCTGATAATCTCATCAACAGAGATGCGGGATTTCAACTGAGCACAGCCTGTGAGACGAGAAAAATCAAGGTTTTTTTGATAACAGACCCGTCTTAACATTGGTCTAGTATGGTTTTTTTTAGTGAGTGAATTCTGGCCTCACTGTTAGTAAAGATAGAGAACAACGCACTCCCAGGAGGGTCACTCTGCGATTTTCGGCAGAGGGCGTTTGAGTATAGTGCCATCTATCTGCAAATCATTACGCACACGTGATTTCCGCGCCTGCGCATATTTCGGGCGCGTGTTCTATATACAGTGGCGTCCACGTGCGGATATCGTGGCCACAACCCCTACTTAATGACCTGAACGAACACCTTCTCCTCAGCATCTTCTTTCCCTCCGTCACGCTCACCTGTGCCACCATCTCTACCCGTGCTGCAGCTCCTCTGCCCTCTACGTGATTGCCGCTAACCTCAGCATCCACAGCCATGACGTGCCACTCTTCGATGGTGGCATCAGTTCCTTTCCACACTCCACGGTGACCTTGTTCCTCTCCCACAGCACACCCGTCCTGAAAGTAACTCCACCCCGGATATCATCCTCGCTTTCCCCACCCTCCTTGGTCGCATCACCGCAGACGTCCTGTATCCCGTTGGTAATGACCACCTCCCCCTCCTTCTCATCATCTGTTCCGCCCATGGCCACCCTACTGACCCCCACCCCGCTGCCCTTCAGGAGTCCGTCCACGACTACCGCCGCGCCACCTGGGATGCCTACCGGGAATCCATTGCCTCACAGGTCGACAGCCTCCGCTTTACTTCTGACCATCCCCTGCTGACGTCACCCACGCCTCTTCCTTCCTCCAGAAGACCATCACTGACGCTGTGGAGGTCCACGTTCCTACCAAATTCTTCCACCCTCACTGCCCTGTACCGATATGCGGTACAAAATATTAAATCGTGTGACGACTAGTCGGACACAAAACGAAGTAAAATGAAAATTGTAAAACTTTAAATTATTGAAAATATCGCGTGCTGACTCTGAAAATGCGCGTGTAATTAACTTTCAGAACGGTAACTTCCTTCTGGTGAAACGAAATAATAACGAAGAAAAAGACTCTATTAGATAACTGTATAGAATCTATGGAAATGTTCTTTTACTCTGAGGTGCAAAAAAAAAAAAAAAAACCCGAAGAAGAAGAAAACAGCGTTGATACATACACTCTCTGTTCTAGCCTTGAAGAAAACGCACGCTACGGCGGTCATTTCGCATTGTAAGTTGTGAATTTTAAAGAATGTCTTGTAATGTATGCTAAGTGTGCATTTTTCTTTCATGTGTATAGTGACCTTCATACACAAGTAAAAATAACGTTTATTTTTCAAGGTTTTCAGTACGCTGGATAAGCAACGAGAACGGCCGAACAATTGACCATTCTAGCGTAGGAAAAATTTCATTGCGTTCCGTCATCAACGTATGGTTTAAGAGACCCTCAACATAATTCGTAAAGAAAAAGAAGTGCATAAATTAATTTATTTCACATTAAAGTAAAAACTATAAACTCTCATTTCAGTGCATACAGTGGCCGCTTCTAGGCAAAACAAAGATTATTTCGTTTAAAAAGGAAATACTTTTTTAATTCAAAAGTCTCTTTTAATTAACTTCGCTACGGTAAACATACCGTGCAGCAATATCTTAATCTGATAACACGAAATACGTCTACGTTATTCGTCTCTATGAACGCTTGACGTAGACATCATTGATGCAACAGGGTCTAAAAGCGCCTTACGCAATCTTACGTTAACAAGGCTGTGAGTCGCGTGGTGTTAAATAATCAGAGCTCCGAAAATTATTTTACGAAAGTATAGCTTCCGGTCCCCCAAATTACCATCATTCTTTCTTGTGTCCGCTCCGCCACGTAAGTGCTCTATTCGCGCTCTTGCCGGGCGTAAATATCAATCAAGTTAGGCGTTAAGATTTTCTTACACTCTTTTCGTCACATTCGTTGAGGACACGGTAAGAATACTTGAGACGGTTTCCGGACCTGGGCGGCAGCGGGCAGCGATACAAATGGCGCCCAACTTGTTGGGCCTGAACTAAACACATATTGCTGTTCGCTATCCAGCTTACAGGTCAGAAATATTGCTGCAGTGAGTACAATATTTACGGAAAAATTAATAATACCAGATTATGTTTATGTATGTATA
The DNA here is from genome assembly GCF_023864275.1 of Schistocerca cancellata. Taxonomy (NCBI): domain Eukaryota; kingdom Metazoa; phylum Arthropoda; class Insecta; order Orthoptera; family Acrididae; genus Schistocerca; species Schistocerca cancellata. Next base: position 197,721,901 of record NC_064628.1, read on the forward strand.
ATAACAATTTATTACAGTTTGTAATTCTGTAAATGTTCTGTTCCATGTACTTATAACAACTACAATCCATTACTGAGTACGGAAAATAAATAACCCGAGCTGCTGGACTGGGATAGACTGCAGATGCCATAACATTATTGTCCAAAATAGACTTCGCAACCTTGATGTGGGGCAACGAGTAACAGAGGTTGCTTATCAAGGTAAGGATGCGATTGCATGAGCTCCTAAGTTCAGTATTAAAATCATTAGGTAACTAGGGGCCATGCAGAGTGCTTACTGATTAAATGAAGGGTGATATTCAGTATTTTGATTAGTGCAACCGGCTACATAAGTTTGAAAAAGGTGTTTGATTACAGCGCTCAAGTTCAGATGCAGCCACATTCTTTCAGTTGACATAGATGTTCTGTGTAATAAGCTACACAATCAGCTGTGTGGCTCCAGATCATTTACAACTTCAACTCAAGGGTAATTTTAATTTTTCTTGCCAAGGTGCTAAGACTGAGTTTTTCGGTGTGAGTTGGTTAAGATGTAGTGTGTTATTGTGTGTACAGTGAATTTGTTTGTGTTGGACTAAGTGGTGTTTTTTTGTATTTTTTGTGTATTTTTTTCGGGGGGGGGGGGGGGGGGTAACAGTGTTAATACAAGTATGGTTGGGACCTGCAAAGACAGAAAACTAGGCATGGGTGACACAACAGAGATCGATGACGAATCTGCTTCGGCAATCTACAATTTGGAAACAGAACAGAGCAATGTAGAGGAAATATTGCCTGCTGCTAGCGGTCAACAGCTGGAACAGCAGATAGACGTTAGCTCAGCTGACGACTCAAAGAAAACAACGCCAGGTGTAGACACGGCTAATGTGCTACCACAGCCAGCACCGGCGAATGATTTTCTAGCCGTGTTGCTGGCAAATCTCGAGTTGAGAGAACGGGAAAGAGAGAAACGCGAAAAGAAGTCGAGCGTGCGGAAAATGAAAAATCGCTAATTAATCAAGTTAAAACTATAGTAACTGCAGATCGCTTAGAAAGAGAGGAATGAGAAAAAGCAGGACGCTTGGGGAGGGAGGAAAGAGAAAAAGTAGAACGCTTGGAAAGAGAAAGGAAAAAAGTGGAACGAGATAAACGTTTAGTCGGTCAACTGAGCCAGATTTCTGTTGAACGAGATAAATTCATTGTCTCACATCTTAAGGGAGAAATAGATGGTTTGCGGGAACAAGTTTCCGGATTGGTAGTACAAAGCAAAGATATTCCAACTAAAGTCCAGAAACTTGACGACAAGGTAACCGAATTCGACAGAGCGCAACAAACACTGGAGGGTCAGATGAAATCGCTAGTTAAAAATCTAGAACAAATAGCTGATAGTGTACAAACAAAAATAGAGCAAGAAGTAACGAATGCGTTGCATAAATTAAGTATAGGTGACGAGTGAGACAGCTAGGACTGGAACACGCACTTAAACCCTGAACCAAGTGAGATGCAGCAGCGCACTTCCGCTTTAGAAAGCGAAAGTAGTCGTAGAGAACGTGATAGCCCACCACACATTAGATATTTATCAAGAGTTTTAGAAATGGCTTACCTCTTTCGTTGAAGGAGAAACAGAAAATACAATTTGTGGTTTCTTTTACAAACGGAGATGCAGCTCTCTGGACAATGGAGGCTGCAGAGAATTGTCAGGTACACACAGACTTTGAGAACATGTTCTTAACTCGCTCTGGGTGTCATGTGTACAAGAACGACTCAGAAATCAGGTCTATAGCCCCGAGCCTTTCAATCCCCAGCAAGGCAATCTTCCAAAATACTTCGAAAGATATTTAAACAAAACACAATACTGGGATGAACCCATGGTTCCGATAGATGTATTGCGTACATTAAAGGGCAGGTTATCAAATTCAATCAGGGAAAAGCTTGTTCATGTACCCGATGCGGACATCGAACAATTTATGGCTAACATAGCCGAATCGGATCTAATACAAGAAGGTGCCAGGCAAATCGAATTTGGCAATGGTGGGCCAGGATTGCACAGTAGCAACAATAAGCAAAGAAATCCGAATGGAAACAGTCCCAGGAGAGGTGGACAGAATAGAGAAAGTGACTACCACGCCGACCACAGTAGCAACAAACAAAATAGTCCCAGTGTTTCGGCTGGTTACCAATGCAGTGGAAGTAGTAACCGCTCCCCGAATAAAAACGGAAACGGAGATTTTAATAGCAAACGAAGAAACGAAGGAAATGTTAACACTTCCTTTGCTAACAAAAACATGCGAACTACAAATGAGCAGTGACACAAATCTGACCCTGCAAATTAGCGGGCACAGCACGCTTCCACCGGCCCCAACGTGGCAGTGAATAACATAAATGTTACACCAACGCCGCCGCCACCTACGCAGCAGCATCGGACACCTCAACCGCAATTTGTGCCACAACAGCAACAACAGCAACAAAATGAAACAGTGCGCATTATGGAAGTGGTTGAAGAGCCGCAACCCGGATGTTCGGGGGCGGTAAACTCCAACCGACCCATATAGGCCTTCCACATGGGGTCGGTATGGCACAGGGCGAAGGTAAGCAAAGCTTGCAAGCATACATGTTGAGATATAATGAAGGTGAAAAACTCAAGGAGGAATTAATTGCTGAACCGCGACAGACGTAGCAACAAAAGTTTGAGTTAGTACAAACTTCTTTTAAGACTCAGATAAACAGAATACCCGTAACAGTCATTATTGATAAAGGAGCAAGTGCTTCAGTTATGGATCACGAACTTTTTAAATGCGTAGACCAGGTTAAGCGACTGCCAATTTTACCAATGCAAAACTGTAAGATTGTGGAGGCCATACATGGCCGGGTGCAGATCTTTAAAAATCAGGTACAGGTCGTCCTAGACGTAGAGGAAGAAGCGATGAAATGCTCATTCTTGGTCGTTAGGAACTTAGCGGCATCTTGTATCCTGGGTTTGGATATGTTGCGTGAGAGGAACGGAAAGATAGACCTCTCTCGTGCTACATGCACCTTGAAAAACCACAATAAGGTTATCGAACTGGCATTGATAAAGATTGCTGCCTCATATAATAATTAATGTCGGCAGGTTCAGGGCTCCCTCTCCCTTCTCCTTCCCTTCCCCTGAGCGGTTTTCCTCCCTCCTACATCCCCCCCTTTCCCACGGCCCCCTTTGTGTCTCTGTGCTCCTTCCTGCTTTGCCTTCCCTCTTCATCTCTCATCCTGCCTGTCTCCTGCCTCATGGTGTGCCCCCTGCCCCCCTTTTTTTCTTCCTTCCACCCCGTCCAGCCTCCTCCCACTATAGCTTCCTTCCCCCCTTCCCTCCTCTCCGGCTTCCCAACCCTCGGCAGGTCCCTACCAGTCGTTTTTATTCTTCATGTGTGCTCTTTCGTTTCCAGTGGGTTTTTTTAAGTGTCTCTCACTCTGTGTGGTTTTATACTGTGGCCGACTTTAAAACTTGTGTGTGTGACTCCAGTGTATTTTAAGTGCCCCACAAATCTCCAACTGTTTTATTTTACCTTTATGATGACTTTTTAACTGTCCCCCAAGGGAAGTCCCTGTGTTAGTATATATTTTAACTGCCATCGTCTCAATTTACTGTGTTTTTATATCCCCCTTTTTCCGCCCTTTTTATGTATGAGTTCCCCTTTTAATACTTTTTTTGTAAAGACATTCCGCTGAAGAGCAGCGGACTATGACTATGCTGCTGCCACCCTTCCCCTGTCCACATGTGGCAGGGGCATGAAATTACAACAAAGGAAAGAAAGAAGGCTCAGACCATGTCAGTCAGGTTGGAGCCCTGACAGTGCTTGTTTGCGAATACATGCGCATCATGCATTGTGGTCATGAGTGCTGCTCAGAATTGTTTAGTAGTAGTGTCTCAGTCAATGTGGATTTGTCGGCCGCCTTCTGGGGCACTGTTGTTTTTTCATATGCATCTCTTTGTATCGGGCCTTTATAGGCCACAGGCGTTAGTATATTTTGTCTGCCAGAGCCCTGGCTACGTCAGTCAGCCCGAGGCAAAGCATGAATAGGGCCATGGACAGGAATCTGTAGCTAGGCGACTCCTCCGCCCCACCCTTTGCGCGACAATGTGACACTGTTTGATGGCCATCCTGGCAAGCTGCTGTAGGTGCCGATACTGACACCACCCAATGAGCTAAGGAAGAAGCACATCATGCCTCCAGCCACAAGTCATCGGTAACCACTGATACTGATTCACGTGAATCCTGTCCACAGCCATGTAAGAGATCGATCTTCCTCTTCATCATGCTATGACTCCCTTGGCCACCTGGTGATAGACCTCTCACCCTGCGATAGTCAAGCCATGATACAATCGACCACCACGTGATGGCTTGTCATATGCTGTTTCGTTTGCACCATCCTGTCAGCCAAAGGGGCCTTCTGGAGACTCCAATTCTGTCGGTCCCCCCCCCCCCCCAAACGGTCAAAAATCTAAATGGTCTTCCGCTCGCACCCATCGCAGCGGCTGTGATTCAGATTCAGATGCCTCCACATGGACCAGGACGTGGCTCTCCCCCCCCCCCCCGACCCTTCTTAGAATTCATCTCCACCACCACCACCACTAAAGAAGGAGAAGATCCCTCCTACCATGGTTTACAATCCCACAAACAACATTAAACTGGACACTGAACTGCAACGCCATATTGCATTCCAGCTGTGTGCAGTTTACCAGAAACATCACATTAAGTACCTGCTTGACACAAAAGACGATTATTTCCAAGTCCCCAATTTCTTATGTTGAGTACTATGGACTACTACACTCATCAGACTTCTAGAGACAGAAGAACAAAAATCGTCATCAAAAACCTTCCCTGTGAAGTTACACACAGATGTCAGGGATGAATTATGCTGTCTCAAGTTTCTGGACCCTTTGGTCCATCAATACAACAAAGGGACCCTGAGAGCAAGTTAATCTCTATGCCCACCCATATTGTCTCCCTTATTAGGTTAGGTGAGAGGACGTCAAACGCATTAACCAAATCAGGTATTTCCTGTGCACCAAGGTGCATACTGAGTCATATGAGGGCAACAACGGCCCCTCCATTTGCTGTAGGCGTCAACGTTTGAAACACACTGGCAACTGTATGTGTTAGAGGGCTGCAAACTCCCCGCCTCAGAAAAGCCCACATGCGCCTGCTGTTTGGGCACCACTCACGACCCCCACCATCTGGCTTTCTGGAAGGGTTGCACTATATACCAGAAGGTTATGAAGTCTTCTTGCCCTCCAAGAAGGGACCCAAGGACGAATTGGCCACCCCTGCCACTGCAGGACAGCACCCATTTCCCTGTCTTAAGGGGTAAACCCGACGACCATCAAAGCACTCATGCTCAAGCACCTGTCGCAACTGTGACACAGGAACCCCATCTGGCCCCATCCCCTATGACCACATTCACTGCTACAGCTCAGCTCAGTCTACTCCTGCTCATCCCTCTTCTGTGACAAATACCAACACCCACCAAACAGAAAAACTGTCTGGAGCCTCCTCACGCCCACCTGTTGAAGTGCCACAGCCCTCCATTGTGTCAGCTTCTCCACCAGTCACCACAGCCACCCCTGCACACTGCAGGGTCAAACAGCCCATCTGGTCTATTCCCCAAGTGGTGGAAACAGATGCTTCTTTCTGGTATGGCATGAGAGAGATCCTCCAGGTCATCTCTCTGTTCATATAGCCACAAATCAGGGCTGTCATTCGGTTGGAGGACAGGATTCACAAAAGTCATCATCCTTGTTGTGAGGCTCAACCAGATTTTGTATAACAGCGAATCACCCACCACACAACCATCAGCCCCATCAGGATCTAGTTGTTTGTATTATTAATGCTAATGGCCTTAAACGTATGAAGGTTGAACTGAACACCGTCCTCTATGACCACCATGTGAACATTTTACTTCTCTCAGAAAACCACATGAAACCTGAAGACGATTTTCGTTTCCACAACATGGTTTGTTATCGGACTGACTGACTCCATCGTCGAGGTATGGACACGACAGTGTTCCTACATAAGACTCTTGCCTATAATCAGGAGGGTCTCCAACCACTAGACCTCCGTGTGTTGGCATCATTTTACAAACTCACTGTTGGGGCAGATCTCAATGCCAAGCAACTGCCTTGGCATTCGCACTTTGCTAATCCTAAGGGCAGACTCCTCCGTGAACTGGAAGCTCTAGCATTCTCGGTCTTTGGTCCCCATATACCCATTCGTTCTGACTGCCAGCCAGACATTCCGGATGTGGCCATTTTCAAGATTGCAGTACAGTTTTCGTTGGAAGCACTTCACAAACTGACCTCTGGCCATTTCCCTGTGCTCCTGCAACTTACCAATGTCACTCTGTCTTTAGAAGGCCATTCTGCATTGACCATCATAGACTGGGACAAATTTTCTGGGATCCTCAACAGCACCACTAGCCAAACTTCGACCTGACAATGCCTGCGAGCCTGGTTAGGGCTGCTGATTACCTAACAACAAAAATCCAGAAGGCAGTGAAGGCCTCTACTGAAAAAGGGCTTTAACCCCACTGACTTGCCTCCCCTCTTTCACGAACTTAAAATCCAGAAGAACCAATACCGCAGGCAGTGGAAGCAGTTTTGAGACTCTTGGGATAAGCATCACATGAGGCGCTCCAACGTGAATTCTGCCACCTCCTCGCCGATTGGAAAACAGAACAATGGGAGGACAAGGTGTCTGCCTTTCTCCTCCAACATAAATCAGAACGGTCTGTTGTCTGAGGGCTACAGCACTCTTCAGTGAAGACTAATCACCCCATCTGCAAAATGGATGGCTTAACTTATGATGCTGTCTGTGTGGTTGAAACTTTGGCCAATGCATTTGAGGCTCAGAACCAATTGCTCGTTCAGGACCTTATGCCTGATGAGCTCCAAGATTAACATTATATTCAGGCAGCCATTGCTGCTTTCAGTGAAAGGCCACCTCTTTCTGTCCCTTGCCTTATATCCCCAGTGGAAGTCCAGCAGATCCTCCAGCGGAAGTGTAGGCAGTTGCCTCCAGGTCTGGATGGCATCTTAAACGAACACTTCTCATGCAAGCCACTGGTCTTATTTAGCAGCATCCTAAACTGCTGTCTCACAACCAGCCTCCCCCTTCCCCCCCCCCCCCCCACACACACACACAGTGGAAGCAGGCCAAACCAACTTCCATCCCCAACTCCTTGAAGGATCCTGGAGTCCCTGTAAGTAGGCTGTTTAGGTTTTCTTATTGGTAACGCCACGTAGCGCTCTGTATGAAAATCACTGGCTGTGCTGTGTGCAGTCTGTGGCTAGTTTGCATTGTTGTCTGCCATTGTAGTGTTGGGCAGCTGGATGCGAACAGCGCGTAGCGTTGCACAGTTGGAGGTGAGCCGGCAGCAGTGGTGGATGTGGGGACAGAGATGGCGGAGTTTTGAAATTTGTAATACTGGATATTATGAACTGCTATGTATATTATGATTTTTCAACACTATTAAGGTAAATTGTTTGTTCTCTATCAAAATCTTTCATTTGCTAACTATGCCTATCAGTAGTTAGTGCCTTCCGTAGTTTGAATCGTTTATTTAGCTGGCAGTAGTGGCGCTCACTGTGTTGCAATAGTTCGAGTAACCAAGATTATTGTGAGGTAAGCGATTTGTGAAACGCATAGGTTAATGTTAGTCAGGGCCATTCTTTTGTAGGGATTTCTGAAAGTCAGATTGCGTTGCGCTAAAAATATTGTGTGTCAGTTTAAGCACAGTCTTTTATAATTGTTCAAAGGGGATGTTTCATATGTCGACCCTTAGCCGAGGATACCTCACTGGAATCTTCTGATTTTTTCTTGTAGTTTGTGTAATTAGTGTAGATTTTGTTTATTGCTAGCGCGTAATTGTAGAGAGAATCTCCTTTGTAGTTGCAGCCTTTCATTGTTGTACAGTAAAACAGTTGTGGCATGCATGTAGATTTGCACGAAGTATTTCGCAGCTACGCTTGCAATTAAAGAGATATTATTTTCAGTGCTATGTTAATGTGTTCCCCTATTTTTGCTCTTCAAATTGTGTTTTTCTGTGTTGTCGTGTGAAATATTGTGACAATAATGGCGTGTGAAAAACGTAATACTAGGCTCCAAAGTAAACTGAGGAATGACAGTGAAGACGAAAGCAGTGTGTTAGCGCCACCGTGTAATGAATTAACTAATGTTCAACATAGTAATTTGGTAATTGTGCATAGGGAAATGGAGCGGGCGGCAAACGATGGCGTAGACAGTGAAACAGGTAGTGAACAGGGAAGCATTATCGATCGATCGGTCGGCAACAGCTTGCCTCAGGAATCCGAAATGACAGGACAAAATCTTGCAAATACTGTAGATTCAGGTTTTGCGTCCTCACCCTTTTCTCAAATAAGTCAAGACACATTTTCTGCTTTTCAAACTGCGAATATTGCAGGGTCAAATGCATTGCCGAATAGCACTGAGGAATATGTTTCAGACACCAGTGCATTGTTATTAGAATTAATGCAACAAATGGGACAAAAGCTGCAAAAGTTAGACACAATGGAACAAAATCAGAGACAAACACAGCAAAAGCTTCAAAAGTTAGACACAGTGGAACACAATCTTCAAAAGTTAGACACAATGGAACAAAATCAGAGACAAACACAGCAAAAGCTTCAAAAGTTAGACACCACACTTGAACAAACACGTGAAGATTTAACTACTGAGTTACATGACATTGAATCGAAATGTCAAAAAGTCTGTAATGACGTAAAAACACAAATTTGTGAGCATTTTCAACCTATTTTTTCGCGTCATGAAAATGCATTACAGAATCACGAAGCAGCCATAAAAGAACTGCAAACTATTGTTCATCAAAATCATGAGACCCTGCAAGCTAAAATTGACTCAGTTGCATCTACCGAATCGGTTACGCAACTTGCAAAAACTCAAGAAAACTTAAAGGACACAGTAGATACTCTGAAAATTGGTTCAGAAAGACACATGGAGGAAATTAGTTCATTATCAGAGAAAGTAGTTGAACTTTCGGATCAGCTAAATAATTTATCTACGAAGGTAGATGATAATCTGAATGACACAAAACCGGTAGTCTTTAATGACACAGAAGAGTGCGAACAAATTAGGAAACTGAAACAAAATCTGAATCAAATTAATACGCAACACCAAAGAGAAATCCGGGAAGTACAAGATCAGCTGACACAGGTAATACAAGAATTATGTATTTCAGAGGACACTCGCGCTCCAATACGGGAAGAGGGACATAGAAATACGGAACAGCCACAAAATAATAACACAGCGCATTTCGGAAATTATGAAAGAAATTGGCAAGGTGCACCGAATTTTGAGATGGAACCGCCAAAACGACGTAACAATGACCGACATGCGACTCGCCGACACGATGATTTTGACTATAAGCTGTTCATTACTACACGTAAATTCAAAACGTTTAAGAATTCTGCCAACGACATTCATCCATAAGCGTGGCACCATCAATTCTCTCATTGTTTTCCTCCCAACTGGTCATTAGAACACAGATTAGAATTTATGTGTGGCTACTTAGAGAACGAACCAGCTGTAAGAATGCGATCGGTCGTTCACGATTGTCACAGTGAAGGAGAATTTTACCATGCCTTCCTCTCAGCATATTGGTCTCAAGCCACACAAGACCGAGTAAAACATGGCATCATAATGATGAAACATTTCGAACAATCTGAATTTTCCAGTCTTGTGAAATATTTTGAAGACATGTTGCACAAGAATCAGTACCTGTCAAACCCATACAGCCCCTCAGAACTCATCCGCATTTGCTTAATCAAATTACATGAACATTTACGGCATATTATTTTGGCAGGACGTTGGAAAGACGACATTGAAGGTTTTCAGGGGCTCTTACAAGAATTGGAAATTGACACTGACAATCGCGGAACCCGAAAACAGGAGCACAACAATTACAGGTCACATCCGTCACAATTCCGCGATGACAGATATAATAACTGGACACGACAAGTCTATTCTTACAACGCAAATCGTGACCAAAACAGACACCACCCATATGACAACCACTGGCAGAGTAATAGTTACAGAAAAAGATCGCATTTTCGTAGCAATGAATATGACAGAGACAATCATAGAAACAGACAATATGGCAACCAGAACTATTATTATCAAGGGTAGTTACGATTCAGTGAGAAATTCTCCACCACATGACCGACAAGAAAGAAACTGTGGAATGTACCGACATGACGACAGACGATATGATCGTAACGACAGACCTGAATTGCATCAGAACTGGCGAGCTTCAAACAGGGCAGGGCCTTCTCGTCAAGGTGATTTTGTAGAAGTTAGGTCTCCAAATCCCAATAACGACGCTCGCCAACAACGAAACAGACAATGACTCGCACTGCAGGCAGCCACGTCCACGTGCGCCGGCTGGCTCAGAGAAAAATTACATAGACGCTAACATTGAGAAAAATTCCAGTGTCCTTTACTGACGTATACCACATGATAATTGCGTTAAAGTTGAAACTCTGTGTACTAGGAAGAGCAAAGGGTTACACCACGTTTCACATGTAAAACCGTTTATTGAGAGATAATCTGCTTTTTAACTTTGTCTTTGCCATATAACTTTTCACTTTACATTGCTAGTATGCTTTGTCAGACTTAGAATCTGTTAATATGCAACAATGTTTGAAGTTAAATATCCAGTCAAGAACCAAGAGAACTTATTTCAACAGAAATTACGAATGCATTGTTATAGTTAACAGACCACACAGTGTTGTTATTTGTACATTCTTGCTTGTTAGTTGCACGATTACGTAACGACTATAAGGCTCACATACTTAGAACATTTACCAGTACTGCTAATGAGATTTTAATGCAAAATTTTGGTTTACTTGAAAATACATTCTGGATTTAAAGTACTTTCTGTGAGATACCAGATGAGACAGTGGTTAGTTTATGTGACAGCTACACGATTTTATCACGACGCTACTAATGAGTGACAATTTACAATGTTGCTTTTGCGGTGTATCTGTTTTATATCTGCACAGTTTTTCTGAATTCTTCTGTATAGTAAAATATGCTTTAGTAGTAACTTTTGTGCTATAGCTACAAGGAGACAGCCTTTTCTGTAGGACAACAATACGTTACAGCACAGTACTTTCCTCATCACGGCAATAAGCCTAATAACTAAGATATCTATACGCAAAGCATTTCACTTTTGTGTATTATGAGGTAAGTACATTGACTTCTGCAAAACTTAGCTTTCGGAGGACGATACCTACGACACTTCCACAGAGATTATCTGACAACAAGACGCACAGTTTAGTGCTACAGTACATGTATCTGAGTGATTTATTTTGTACTAAAACCATTTATTTTTAAAGATATTTGAAGTACAATGATACAAAGGTTTTCTGTGATACATTTCATTCCATTGCTGTAATCTGTAACACCTGAGGGTATAATTACATTAATCCTCAGGGGGGTACACGTTTACTTTGTGTATCATGTGTTTGGCAAGCACAAGGAGCCATAGCTAATATGGTATTTGCTTACACAACTTTACACATCGGTACCATATTTCTCTAACACATAATCACACAGCTATCTGATCATTTAACTGAGAGAGACAAACTTTTTTACTACGGCAGTGACAGATATTTACGTTATTACACCATTGGATAACTTCACACTTACGAAATTGTATTTTGTCTGTACTTTGTGAACTGTTCATATTTTTTCGGACCCATTGTGATATTATGAGAGCTTTGAGTGATATATTTGGTATGGGACCACGATTTTTAAAGTATGTTTGAGGCAGATGACACTTTTGACATGAGCAGAAATTTTTTTTTAGGTTTTGAAATTATTGGAGGATGCTACGACGATTTTGAGAGTTTACTGAGATGTTATGATGTTATTATTACGATGACTATGTGTATTATGCTGTTGCGGTATGTTTATGATCAATAAGCTGATGCTATATGAGTTATTTGATTATGCTACATATTTATAATGATGAAATATTGATTTTTATATGAGACTGTCACTGTAGCGGAAACTGCTGTCATAAATATTTCCGTAAGAAAGTTAAGTGACCACCTGCACGTAATGTGTCGTGGGCACCCAGCTGTGTCAGACGGCTGGAGTAAAAGCCATTAGTGTGTGCCTTTTCAGAGGCACAGGTAGAAAAAAAAGGGGAGGCCGTTAACCTCGCTATTGACATTCCTTTATAGAAAGCACCGCAAATACGACAAGCTCATTACTTGGAAACATTCTTACACTTGCACACCTGATTATGACAAGTATCTTTCTACGAGAGTTGAGAGATTTTTTTTAGTGCCTTATGAAATGCCATATGGCTAATGAATGATGTTTCACGCCTTCCTTTGTACATATTTGCTCATTTTCTTTAATATCTAGTTCCTAGCTGTACTGTAGCATTGGTTAAAATAAAATTTTATAGATGTACTAATATAAATACTTTATGCCTACAGATCCAGTAAAAAAAAAATAACTGTATGATGTACTTAAAAAAAACGAAGGAGCACAAAAACATTTCACAGGAATGCATACAGAATTTTCTTTTCAAGTACTTGGTAATTTCTTTAGTAGCATAATTTGTGGTGCACCACTTTAGTTACATAGACATTAAGATGTGAATATACATTTCCCTTGTCTGCATTGTTGTCTTTATCGTAATATTTTTTCTGCTTGAGCTATGTCATGTTTAGATATAAGTTATTTCATTTGCTGCTGCTGTTTGCCAGGCATAGTGTTTCTGAATTTGACTTTGTGTTACTCTGCTAAGCCACTTTTACTACTGATTTATTTTTCTTGTTTGCTGCACAGTGCCTTATATTAGTTGTAATATTGCAATTGCTTTGCCAATTTGAATTTTTTGTCATTGATGTTTGTGTTAATTGTTTTGTGCTGCTGCATTGCCTCGTCCCTTAGTTTAGCATCTGAGCTCAGTAGATTTAAGTTATCTTAAGAGGGGGTAGCCTATAAGAGAATGAGTTGCGATGAATTTGAAGAAATGCACTGAGACGCTATATGAGAAAAGTACAGAAAGCAGGTATAGATAGGACTTTTGGAAATAATGAAGAACGAAGGGAGATCTCCGAGAAGTAAAGAAAGTTTTGTTTGCAAAATACTGCAGTAAAACAAACCCTGTCCTTTCCTTGTATTATTCCGCTATATGTTTGTGTACCCTTGTGTATTTATGTTTTTCCTGTATTTATATGTTCATCTGATAAGACTTATGTTGTAAAATTTTTCTAATACTAAGCTATGTTCACTATGATGAGGAATACTGTTATCCTCAAATATAATTGGCATTAATAATATGTTATTTACCTAGTAAATATGCTTAGACATTATTTATTCTGTTTTGTTTTAATGCTCATGTGTGAAGTTGATGTTTCAAAATTTATTCTGATCTTTTATGTATCTACTTATCTCATAATTCCTGTAACATTGATGTATATGTTTATTTCTATTCAGTTGTAAAGCCTGTACTACAAATGTTATCTGTATTGTTATGTTCTTTAATGATGTATTTTGTACCTTTGTTATTGTATTTTTATGTTATAAAATTGTAATTGATACCAGTTCATCAAATTAAGTAACTTGTAAGTTACATTTCACTGCACATGTTTCTGTTGGTCATAGTATATGGAGAATATGTGAGAAGTAGGGACTGTTAGTGTTTGCACATGTGTTAATAGTTCAGCAAGGGACTGGATAACAGCATTGCTGGTTCTATGGACAATTCCAAAAACTTTGTCAGTGCACAAGTGGTGGTTATGGACTTGCTATATTATCTGCAAGACTCTTCAATGGTGATTGTGCACCTGCACAGTCACAACAGATGGCTGCTGGCCTTCTCTACAAGGACTACAGTGGGTCTGCATCTTTGATGACCCACCAATACCATTATTTCTACAAGGACTGCAGTGGGTCTGCACCCCTGTGGCCCACCAATATCACAATCTCTACCAGGACTACAGTGGGTCTGCACCTCTAGTGGCCCACCAATACCATACTATCTACCAAGACTATAGTGGGTCTACTCTGTGATGACCTTCCTACCAATATTCTTCAAAACGTCGAATGACTCTGCTGTGGGTTTGCTCTGTTGTGACCCATTATCTGTCTGCATGTCAAGAGTCAGCACTGTCTTTCCGTTGGAAGGACAACACTACTTGTTCAAGACTGCATGGAAATCCACTACTTCCGTGTGCATTTTCTTTTACTGCTCAGACTTTGAAAAAAAAAAAACACTAAAATATTACTGTGATGAACAATCTGGACTGTCTTTATGGACTGTGAGAAAATTTTAGCTTTTGACCAACATTGTATAAATGTGCATTTGATATCTTTGTTATTGTAATTATGAAAAATTTTATCAAATCATTATTGGCCACTGCCTAAAACAATTTGTAAAATTATTTGTGGGGAGCATGGGGGCTATGTAAGTAGGCTGTTTAGGTTTTCTTATTGGTAATGCCACGTAGCGCTCTGTATGAAAATCACTGGCTGTGCTGTGCGCAGTCTGTGGCTAGTTAGCATTGTTGCCTGCCATTGTAGTGTTGGGCAGCTGGATGTTAACAGCGTGTAGCGTTGCGCAGTTGGAGGTGAGCCGCCAGCAGTGGTGGATGTGGGGACAGAGATGGCGGAGTTTTGAAATTTGTAATACTGGATACTATGAACTGCTATGTATATTATGATTTTTCAACATTATTAAGGTAAATACATTGTTTGTTCTCTATCAAAATCTTTCATTTGCTAACTATGCCTATCAGTATTTAGTGCCTTCCGTAGTTTGAATCTTTTATTTAGCTGGCAGTAGTGGCGCTCGCTGTATTGCAATAGTTCGAGTAACAAAGATTATTGTGAGGTAAGCGATTTGTGAAACGCATAGGTTAATGTTAGTCAGGGCCATTCTTTTGTAGGGATTTCTGAAAGTCAGATTGCGTTGCACTAAAAATATTGTGTGTCAGTTTAAGCACAGTCTTATATAATTGTTCTAAGGGGATGTTTCATCCCTACTAACAATAGGCCCATTAGCCTTCTTAATACCATGCCAAAGGTCCTAGAATCTCTTATCCTCCACCACACTTCCTAGCCTCTGGCGGCGGCTGGAACGGTCTGTCTGTCGAATTTTCTTCCCATCTTTAGGATGATGGAACATGTCAGCAAGGGCTTTAACTCCACCATGTTAACATCAGCGGTTTTCCTGCACCTGCAAAACTCGTATGACAAGATTTGGCAGGACCATCTTGTGTTCAAAATGCTGACACAGGCGACCAACCCAGACATTTATATCAAGATTGTTGATAATTCCCTCCGTGATTGAGCTTACTTGATTACTCAGCAAGGCAAACGCTCGAACTTACGTCACATGTCGATGGGTACCCCTCAAGGCTCTGTGTTGTCTCCCATCCTCTTTAACATTTATGTTAATGATGTGCCAGTCATCCCACATTGCCACCTGGGGCAATATGTCGACGATACAGCACTCTATACGACCGGCCGCAACATGGACCACCTCACTGCTCGTCTCCAGAGGCAGATGGATGTGACATTCACCTGATGTCCTTCAAACAAGACTGCCCTCAGTGCCACCAAAACTATGGCAGTCTACTTCACCAAACTGCGCCCTGTCCTCCGCCACAACATCACTATTGCAGGCGTTTGGGTCCCATGGTCCCCCAATACCAAATATCTAGGTGTCCAGATGGATAAAAAAACTTCTCTTCCATCGACATGCAAAATATATCACCCAAGAAGGACATAAGCTAATAAAAGCGTTGTACCCAACGTTCAACAGCAGTGAACTGAACCTAGAAAGCTCCAATTGTATCAGATGGTTGTCCACTCTTTCTCCACCTGTTGCTCCACTGATTAATGTATCCTGGATGCAAACCCTCCAGCGCCTGCAGAATAAGGTGCTTCAGTGGAGCCTACATCCCCCGCGCCTCATGAGGCTAGTTAGCCTCCACGAGGAAACAAACATGGTAACTCTGAAGACGTCCATTCGAGAGAAAGCAAGGCATCTCTATGACAAAGTGGATGCCGTGCACGACACGGTCACTGGTTTACACCATATAAGGATCACGACTCCCCAGCACTAGCATCGCCACCCTGTTCCTCTCACCATCCTTGAAGAATCAGGTTCAGACCATGGCCAACGATAGCCCTGTTACGACCATTAATAAAGTCTCAGTCTTGATACGACCACTCGATATGTATTGACCATCATACGACCACCAATATGTAGTTTATTACCTATTGCTTGCTGCCTTGAACTTCCGGCATTGGAGGGTGGTATGCGATTTCAAGTTCAAATGGTTCAAATGGCTCTGAGCACTATGGGACTTAACATTTGAAGTCATCAGTCCCCTAGAACTTAGAACTACTTAAACCTAAATAACCTAAGGGCATCACACACATCCATGCCCGTGGCAGGATTCGAACCTGCGACCGTAGCGGTCGCGCGGTTCGAGACTGTAGCGCCTAGAACCGATCGGCCATCCCGGCCGGCTGAGACTAAATAATGTGATGCGTAAGTGAATGTAGTACCAGTGAAGTAGGTTGAATACATGTTGTGAATGTTTAGGTGGGAACAGCATTTGTCCTGCGCCTGAGGTGAAAACGCACAGTTTTATTATGTCTCATGAACAATGTGAATTCATTGCAATCCATTCTCATGACCAGTCTGGTAATGTAATTTGAGTAAGTGAAATACTGAAGTGGAAATATCGAGAATGAAAACAGGTGTATCAAGAATGGAACTAGGACTGCCCAGAGCGTCACATTCAACAGCCACATAGACATTGACCAAGTCCGTAGATTTTATGTCTTTTTTGGGGTTCTACACCTTAATGGATAAAAGCACAACCCTTATATACTGAAGCGCCAAAGAAACTGGTATAGACTTGCGTATTCAAATACAGGCAAAATACGGTGCTGCGATCGGTAACGCTTATATAAGACAACAAGTTTCTGGCGCAGTTTTACTGCTGCTACAATGGCGGGTTATGAAGATTTAAGTGAGTTTCCACATGGTTTACAGTCGGCGCACGAGCGACGCCACACAGTATCTCCGAGGTACCGACGAAGTGGTGATTTTCCCGTACGACCAATTTACGAGTGTACCGTGAATATCAGGAATCCGGTAAAACATCAAATTTCCCGACATCGCTGCGGCCGTGAAAAAATCCTGGTGGAAGGCGACCAACGACGACTGAAAAGAATCATTTAACGTGACAGAAGTGCAATCTTTCCCCAATTTGCTGCAGATTTCAATGCTAGGTCATCAACACGTGTCAGCGAGCGAACCACTCAACGAAACGTCATCGACATGGGCTTTCGGAGACGAAGGCCCACTCTTGTACCCTTGATAAGTGCACGACACAGAGCTCTACGCCTCGCCTGGGCCCGTCAACACCGACGTTGGACTGTTGATGATTGGAAATACGTCGCCGGGTCGGATGAGTCTCGTTTCAAATTATATCGAGCGGATGGACATGTAGGGGAAATGAGACAATCTCATGAAGCTATGAACTCTGCATGTCAGCAGGGGGTCTAGTCAAGCTGGCGGAGATTCTGTAACAGTATGAGGCGCGTGCAGTTGGATTGATATCAGACTCCCCGATACGTCTAGGTACGACTCTGACAGGTGACACGTACGTAAGCATCCTGTCTGATCAGCTGTATCCATTCATGTCCACTGTGCATTCCAATGGACTTGGGCAATTACATCACGACAATGGGACGTCTAGAATTGCTAGGGAGTGGCTCCAAGAACACTCTTCTGAGTTTCAACACTTCCGCTGGCCACAAACTCCCCAGACATGAACATTATTGAACATATCTGGGATACCTTGCAACTTGCTATTCAGAAGAGATCTCCACCCTCTCGTACTCTTACGGATTTATGGATAGCACTGAAAGATTCATGGTGTCGTTTCCCTCCAGCACTACGTCAGACATTAATTGAGTCCATGCCACCTCGCGTTGCGGCATTTCTGCGTGCTCGCGGTGGCCCTACACGATTTAGGCACGTGTACCAGTTTCTTCTTGTCTTTAGTGCAGAGTCACTGCATTTTCAATTGCCTGTCTGTCTGACTGTTAAAAATCCTTTTTCTCAGGAAGAGTAGGTTGAAACTGATGCCACGTACTAAGGTCTGCGGTCTTTTGGCTGTGTAAAAATTGAAGCTTCTAAGTCAGTGCAGTCAAAAGACAGGACCATTTATGTCACATATTTTTACAGCCAGAAATTCACTTATTAAAACTTGTAGGTTACTTCACTTTCATCTAGGATCATGAAATCCGGCAAGAAGCAAAGTTCCACAGGACAAGTTACGGAAAAATCTGAAAAACGTTAATTTGTAACTGTATCACACAAAAAATATAAAATATTTCTTTTGTCACTCGTAATGCGACCTCAAATTTAAAATTAGAACATTCTCGAAAGTCTAGAAATTCCTGGACCCGATATCTTTCCAGTATCAATGTCGATAACAGGCAAAAATCGTCGACATTCCCGCTTCTCGGTATGAATTAACTGTCTATCTACACAATTAAGTTTGTGCGAAACCCTCAGAGCGCGAGTGCTATTCGCATCTGGCCATTTTCTACGCTGCACGTCTGGATGTTATTCAGTTCCTGTTCAAACTCCATCAACCTTTCCTCCAATCCTAAGGTCATACAGTTTATTGCCCTTAAACAAAAATTAGTAGTAGCAGTTGGTTTTTTTAAGCTTCATAATATTGACTGTTTTAGCAAAATTTACTGCAGAGAGCTGAGAGCACGGAAGAATCTCACTGTGTCTTCTGAATATCTGGTCAAAACTTAGTGCATAATTTGTGTGCTACTTGAAAATAAATGCAGTGCTTATGACAGTCAGTGCATGTTATTGCGAGTTATCCAGATGTCCGATAATCGGGACGACTTACGGTCCCACTTAGACCGGACAAACGAGGCTCCACTGTGCAGTTACAATCGTAATCGAGTATGCGAGAGAATGAACTCGGGATCTGAGCTTGACTTCGACGACTAAAGCAAGTGTAGCCTCAGGCGACGAGGCTGCAATCTGAGACAGTCACAACAGCAGCGGACGGCCTACATTGCTAGGCGAACGCCAGGCCGCAAACGGCGAGGGCGGTCCAAATGGTTCAAATGGCTCTGAGCACTATGGGACTCAACTGCTGTGGTCATAAGTCCCCTAGAACTTAGAGCTAGTTAAACCTAACTAACCTAAAGACATCACACACATCCATGCCCGAGGCAGGATTCGAACCTGCGACCGTAGCGGTCGCGCGGTTCCAGACTGTAGCGCCCAGAACCGCTCGGCCACTCCGGCCGGCCGAGGGCGTCCGTCTGGGCCGTCTGTACAGCATGAAACATTAAGTGAAACGTAATAAAGTAACCAACACCTTAGGAAGGTCAGAGGACCTAGTGCCCAATAACCTTCTTATGCGGAAATATAGAGAAAATTATCCCTTCTCCCTTTAGACCTAGGAATTCCAGTCACGAGGTTATTGTACTTCTATGGAACCACAAACACACACACACACACACACACACACACACACAAAATGGGCAGTCTGTGCCAGATTAAGCTCGTTCAGACGCGTTCTCCACCGCTGTAGAAGATTAAAAGCAGCGCTGAGACATTACCATCTACTTGCTAATAATAAAAAATATCCGTAAACGATTGTGATCCAGACCGACCAACGTCTCAGTACATTCCAGCAGACTTAAAGTCAATGTCATCTCTTCTTTGATGATACAAAAGACGTAATGAAGAGGCCTGCTAGAAACTCTGACAAAATTTTTTGGAGCAAAACACACACACACACACACACGAGCAGGCGCGCGCCCTGCGTTACATTCCATGATGCGTCGTCTCACATCTACACCAATGTTAAAACAAAACTTCCAAACGTAACTACACACAGGTAAATTTATTTTATCTCACAGTGGCTGTACCCCGAAGGAAAGAAACAATTATGCACTAGCTTTATGCCTACTGTGCAACAACAATTAAAACTAAAAGCAACGGCTGCACTACCCCTTACACAGGAAATTCGCCCAGAAAATTAGCTTAAACTCTCAAATCTTGCATACTTTATAACTTCATTTTATGTAAGAGGCAGCACATCTCATAATTCCTCAATAGCAATGATAAAACAGATTTACTATGTAACAGAGTGTTTAAAAAATCATTTACGTCGACTGTAACAAATTGTAAGTTGACACAGAAGTATTGCAAATACCCAACAAATGGAAAAATGTAGCCTACTGGAAACATCTGAGGAAAATAAGCACTTATCACGCCCATCAGGTTGTGAATGTTTAACTATAGCTGAGCACATCCCCACTCCTAAGCTTCACATCATCCTGTCAAGCAGCCGCACGCTCTCCGAACTCAATTCCAGTTATCACATTCATAAGCAGAGTATTGTACCGCAATAGAATTGTTATATATCTCACTTTATTTTCCTGCGTTATATTCATAATTTATTATTCTTTATTTGCATTATGCTACCTATACTGTATATTTTAATTTAATAGTGTAAATTAACATGCTTGGTGCATAGGATGAGGGACGAGTTTTCGATATGACATTTCTCACGAGTCTGTTAAGAGTACCTTTCTCTCCAATTTTTTGTTTAGTACGTACTAGTGCCTCTTGTGCACGCTATTTATTGGCCATGGTCCAGTAAATCCTAAACAAGTTAGAAATAAAGAAATATTAGTAGAACAAAACAGCATTTTTTTTTCTTTTTCATCCAGACAGTATAGTTACAAGAATGGCATCCACAGACGAATCCCACATTTCTGAGAAATTTGCTTCTGTATTTCAGTTATCCATGGTTCGAAGACCCCGTTAAACAGTAGATCTCCCTATAACTGGCTGAGTAAATTTGGTTCAGAGGCTGCAAAAACAAAAAGAAATGCTGTCGCCAATGGTACCATTCCCAGTGCTGCACTACAGTGTTCAAATCAATCTTTGGACTGTGGACAGGTTTACTGATTTCAGTTACAATGTCTTTTGCACATGACGATATACAATGTCCAAGATTACCATCCTAATCTCTCATATGAGATCTGTGTGCTGCCATAGGTCACTCATAATCCCATAGCTACATTATGATTTCCCTATCTGCTCATAATGTATATCAACGTAGTTAACACTATTCCCTAGCCAAAAGACAGATTGGTTAACAGAAATTTCGTCAAAAACTTATTAATAAATTTATTGCCGTTTCTAGAAGTTTTTCTCCACCGTTGATGACTGTACTCGAAATGACTATAACGTACATGCGCTGAGTGAGATGTTTTTTTCTGAGTCATCAGTCATTTGACTGGTTTCATGCGGCCCGCCACGACTTCCCAAAAAAAATGGTTCAAATGGCTCTGAGCACTATGGGACTCAACATCTTAGGTCACAAGTCCCCTAGAACTTAGAACTACTTAAACCTAACTAACCTAAGGACATCACACACACCCATGCCCGAGGCAGGATTCGAACCTGCGACCGTAGCAGTCCCGCGGTTCGGCACTGCAGCGCCAGAACCGCACGGCCACCACGGCCGGCACGACTTCCCATCCCGTGCCAATCTCTTCATCTCAGAGTAGCACATGCAACCTATGTCCTCAATTAATTATTTGCTGTATGTATTCCAGTCACTGTTTCCCTCTACAGTTTTCACCCTCTGCATTTCCCTCTAATACTATGGAAGTTATTCCGTGATGTCTTTACAGATCTCCTACCATCCGTTCCTTCTTCTTGTCAGTGCTTTCCATACATTCCTTTCCTCACCGATTCTCTGGAGAACCTCACCGAACCCCATTTACTATTCAATAATGTTATTCAGTAGTAGCACATCTCAGATGCATCGATTTTATTCTTCTTCGGTTTTCCCACAGTCCATGTTTCACTACCATACAATGCTATGTTCCAAACGTACATTGTCGGAAATGTATTCCTGAAATTAAGGCCTTTGTTTGATACTAGTAGACTTCTCTGGCCACAAATGCCGTTTTTGCCAATGCTGCTTTGCTTTTGGTGCAGAACTGCTTAACTTCATCTACTTCATGATCACCAATTCTAATATTAAGTTTCTCGCTTTTCTCATTTCTACTACTTCTCATTACTTTCGACTTTCTTCGATTTACTCTCAATCCATATTCTGTACTCATTAGATTGTTCATTCCACTCAGCAGATCCTGTAATTCTTCTTCGCTTCCATCGAGAATAGCAGTAACATCAGCGAATTTTACCATTGATATCCTTTCACCTCAAGTAATAATTCCACTTTTGACCTTCCTTTATTTCCGTCATTCCTTCTTCGATGAGTACAATCAACATTAGGAGCGGAAGAATACATCCCCGTCATATACTTTTTTAATCCGAGCACTTCCAGTTCTATTCTTCCCTCTACGATTTTGTGTAAATTGTATAATAGCCCTATTTTTTCATAATTTCGAATATCTTGAGCCACTTTACATTGTCGGACGCTTTTTTCGCGTCGACAGATACTTTGAACGAGTCTTGATTTTTCTTTAGACTCGGTTCCATTACCAATCGCAACGTCATAATTACCTTTCTGGTGTCTGTACCTTTCCTGAAACTCAACCGATCGTCATCTAACACATCCTCAATTTCCTTTACCATTCTTCTGTATATTACTATTGTCAACGACTTGGATGCATGAACTGTTAAACTGTTATGCGATAATCCTCGCACGCGTCAGCTCTTGCAGTCTTTGTGCGCACGATGTTTTTCCAAAAGTCAAATGGTATGTCGCCAAATTCATTCATTCAACACACCAACGTGAATAATGGTTTTGTTGCCACTAACCCTAACGATTTTAGAAATTCTGATGGAATATTATCTACCCTTTCTGCTTCATTCGATCTGAAGTCTTCCAAAACTCTTTCAAATTCTGAATCTAATACTCGATCCCCTTTCTCGTCTACGTCGATTCCTGTTTCTCCCTCTGTCACGTCATCAAACAAGCCTTTCGCTTCACAGCAGCCTGTAATACACTCTTTCGACCTACCCGCTATCTTTTTTGCATTTAATAGAGTAATTCCAGTTGCATTCTTACCCTTACCCTTAACTTCACCGAAGGTGGTTTTGAATTTTCTTCCAACAGTCATTTCTTTTTTGTTTTCTTCACATTATTAATGGAAACATATCGCCTTAGCTTCCCTGCACTTCCTGTTTGTTTGATTCCTAAGTGACTTGTATATCTGTGTTCATGAATTTTCCTGAACGTTTATATACTTCCTTCTTTCATCGATTAATGAAATATTTTTTCTGTTACCCGAGGTTTCTTCGCAAATACCTTCTTTGTACCAATGTTTTTCTTTCCAGCTCCTGTGATTGCCCTTTTTAAAGTTTTCCATGCTTCCTCAACTGAACTTCCTAGTGAGCGATTCCTTATCGCAGCATCTATAGCCATATAGAATTTGAAGTGTATTTCCTCATTCCTTAGTAGTTCCGTATCCCACTTCTTGGCGCACTGTTTCTTCCTGACTACTCTCTTCAACTTCAACCTACTCTTCATCACTACTAAATTGTGAGCTGAGTCCGTATCTGCTTCTCCGTATGGCTTACAATCCTGTATTTGATTTCGGAATCTCTGCCTGACCATGACATAATCTAACTGAATTCTTCCCGTACCTCCCGGCCTTATCCAAGTATACCTCCGTCTGTTGTGATTCTTGAACAGAGTATTCGCTATTACTAGCTAAAATTTATTGCATAACTCAGTCTTTCTCCTCTCTTTTTCCTACGACCAAGTCATTCTTTCTTCTACTCCTTCCCATACAACCGCATTCCGGTCCCGCATGACAATTAGATTTTCATCTCCTTTTACGTTCTGAATCACCCTTTCAATAACCTCATATACATTCTCTATCTCTTCATCCTCGGCTTGTGACGACGGCATGTGTACCTGAACTATCGTTGTCGGTGTTGGTCTGCTGTCGATTCTGATGAGAATAACCCTTTCACTGAACCCTTCACAGTAACTCATTCTCTGCCCTACTTTCCTATTCATAACCAATCCCACTGCTGCTAAACATTTTCTACTGGTGTTGTACGAGTATTACCCTACGCTCATCTGACCATAAATCCTTATCTTCTTTCCATTTCACTTCACTGACCCCCACTATATCTAGATTGGACCTAAGCATTTCCCTCTGTATTGTAGTTATCAGATTTTCTAGCTTCTCTATCACGTTCAAACTTGTGACATTCTACGAGTCTTTCGTTGGTTATTTAATATTTTTCTCATGGTCACCTCCCTATGGCAATCCCCTCCGGAGATCCGAGTGGGAGACCAGTCTGACCGCGGCCGGCTCATGATACTGCAGGCGACCACTGTTAGCATAATGTGGGACATTCGAGTGTACTGCGCCCGTTTGTAACAGCCTTCATAAGTGACAATGCCTTTTTGTCTCAGTTATTTATTTGTTGTAAAATACTGTAACAGAGCTTTGCCCCTGAGCTATGTTCCTACGCACGGAGTTTAAACGTAATTCTGACTTTTTTTCTGTTTTGGATTGTTCTTGGCCTATATTTAATTTGTTTAATATATATATTGGGAAGTTTCACATTTTTCATGTTATATTTTTGTTCATGGAAAACATTGACACTTCACAGTGACGGCGCTCCCGCCATGTCTGGACGTCTGGCCTCCCTGCGACCAACCTTCTGCCGTGTCCCTTACGCATCACAACTGGTGATGAACTTTCTGCTACTCTGAGCTGTCCACGGTCCTCCTCTTGCAAGCTCCTGCACACACCACGTCTGGCAAAGACCACATTCGCAGACGACCATCCTACCACTTTTGGCCTCCATACGGCCCACCTGCTTCATGCTCCTTTGCCCACGATGTTCAGCCACGACCTTTCTGGCCTATTTCAGTTTCTTTTCGTTGGGTCTCTCCGCAATACTTGAGCGATACGAGAGTTAGCTGAAAACATCAATGGATGTATGCGCACTGCAGTAGCAACACTCAATAATAATCTGACGGTCATTCAGAAACTACTGAGTGCTGTAGACGAGAAGATGACTATCACAAGAGTGTTACGGATACTGGCAGACAGTATCGACAGCACAAGACTTCGTGTTGCAGGATGCAAGAGGCCGTATATCATTCAGTTAAGTACGACGTAGACGCCGCCTCGATAATTTTCGGAAGGATTACAAAAAACGCGGAGAGATTTTCCAGCAGACCTTCAGGATATAGTGTAGATGACTCAGCAGATTTTAGCACTAATTTATATCACAGTCTTCTTCGGGGTTACAGCGGATAAGGCAAGATTAATCGTATGGTTCCGATTTCCGGTAATGAATCGAAACGCACGTTATCAATGCTACATAATTTACCCGTATCTTGTGAAACGGGAAACCGTGAATAAATGAGTGAAGCTGTGGACCTAGGAAATCTTAATAATTACAGAACGAGGCGAGGTGCACTCTGTCATGACAACAAAGGATCTTCAGGAATGTGAAACAGGGAGTGATGTCATTTGTCCAACTAGGATGGTACGAAAGGATACACGTACATGCGAGGTACAACTGTTCAGAGGTGAACATGACGCTACAAAGTGTCACAGAGAATTGTTGAAATGTGAATCACACTTTCAAAAAATAGAAAACCAGTGGATTTGTTCTATCTATTTTACAGAAACTGTAATAATCAACTGTTACTTAGACGGGAAACCTAGGGTAAACAAAGGACGGAACTGCAGAACAGTGGCATCTTGATTAATGGCACTACTAGTGATGCAGCAGGTCGTAGCCGTCATTTAACTGCAACCATTGACTGTACGATCATGATTATGTTGTCAACACTGATGTTACACTGGCCACACGAACCTTTGACTGTCCTGCCCACCCAGAATCTTACCTCTCTCAACGACGTCTTGAATCCAGAACCCCTACACTCGAACAATAAGCTAATCACACTGGAAGAACGGATGTGTTACTGCGGAACTGATGATCACAGGTATTCAAAATTTTCGATAACAACGTCGTCCGAATGGTATTACTATTAATGCTTCAACCACATCTTGTATTATCTATCTGCGCTTGAGGCGCAAATCTGACAGTCCTTCAGACGTACCATTACATCAAATCCTCCTGGTTAGTTAGTTAGTTAGTTAGTTAGATAGTTAGTTACGTGTTCCATTGATCAATAGCACGGAAACACCGTCATGATGTGGAACGTGTCAAATGCACAAGAAATGTGCACAGGAAACAAGTTTTTTTTCTTTTTTTTGTTTATATTATAGTGTTATACCTACATATTTCTGTTATCTATCCCATTCCCTTAAATGGCATAAAATGTATATATTATATCTCCAGATTTATTTACTCATATTCAAGAATTCATCTATGGTATAGAAGGAGTTGTCAGGGAGGTATGATCTCAATTTGTTTTTGAAACTATTACTGCTGTCTGTCAGACATTTTATTTCATGTGGCAATTTATCAAAAAGTTTTATAGCAGCATATTTTACCCCTTTATGTGCCAAAGATAGGTTAAGTAATGGATAGTGAGGTCTTTCCTTTTTCTGGTATTGCAATCATGAATGTCGCTGTTGATTTTAAACTGGTCCATGTTGTTGAGAAAGAATTTCATTACTGAGTAAATGTACTATGAAGCAGTTGTAAGAATTCCTAACATTTGAAACAGCTGCCTACAAGATGTGCGACTATGAACCCGAGCGGTTCTAGGCGCTACAGTCTGGAACCGAGCGACCGCTACGGTCGCAGGTTCGAATCCTGCCTAGGGCATGGTTTTGTATGGTGTCCTTAGGTTAGTTAGGTTTATGTAGTTCGAAGTTCTAGGGGACTGATGACGTCAGAAGTTAAGTCCCATAGTGCTCAGAGCCATTTGAACCATTTGACTATGAACCCCACACATTATTCTAACTACTTTCTTTTGAGCAGTGAATACCTTTTGCCTAAGTGTTGAGTTGCCCCAAAATATCATTCTGTATGACATCAGAGAGTGGAAGTATGCGAAGTATGTTAGCTTATTAATTTCTACATCCTCAAAATTGGCAGTTATTCTGATTGCAAAAGTTACTGAACCGAGTCGCTTTAGAAGATCCAAAATATGAATTTTCCAATTAAGATTCTCATCTATATGTACACCCAAAAACTTAGTATGCTCTACCCTGGCTACTGACTTCTTTTGATGTGTTATGTTTGTTGAAGGAATTATACTTTTTGCAGCAGAAAATTGGATGTACTGGTTGTTTTTTTTTTTTTCAAAATACAGAGCAAGCACATTCGCCGAAAACCAATTAATAACTTTTCCAAAGACTTTATTTGTATCATTTTCTATCAGACTTTCTTTAACTGGATTAATAATTATGCTTGTATCATCAGCAAACAGTGTCAGTTCAGCATCTTGTTTCACATAAGAAGGGAGGTCATTCACATATATCAAGAACAGGAGGGGACTCATGATTGAACCTTGTGGAACACCTAATGTAATTTTACCCCAGTTAGATGAAGTGGCAAACTCCTTTGAATCACTTGAAGCATATAAAGAGACTTTTTGCTTCCTGTTCTCTACATATGACTTAAACCACTCATATGCTGTTCCATTTATACCATAGAATTGTAATTTCTCTAACATAATGTCATGGTTCACACAATCAAATGCTTTGGATAAGTCACAGAATATTCCTACTGGTGACATTTTACTATTTAAAGACTCTATTATGTGGACAGTGAAATTGTATATTGCTGTCTCAGTGGAACAGCATTTCTGAAATCTGAACTATGATTTACTAAGTATCCCATTACTGTTGAGATGGCTAACCACTCTTGAGTACATTACTTTCTCAAAGATTTTTGAAAATGCTGTAAGCAAGGATATTGGCCGGTAATTATTGACCTCTGTGGTTTCCTCCTTTATGTAGAGAGGCCTGACAATGGGATATTTTAACCTGTCTGGAAAAATACCCTGAGTCAGTGATGTATTACATATGTGACTCAAAACATCAGCTGTAATTGCTCCACATTGTTTTAATAACTTGTGAGAGATGTCATCTATTCCAACAGAACATTTATTTTTCAAAGATTTAATAATTTTTCTTATTTCACAAGAGTTTGTTAGATGAAACTTAATTTGACTAAAATTTTTCAAAACTGACTCTTCCACGTACTGCCTGGCTTTTTCTTTTGAACTATTCTCACCAATGACTTCACACCATACGTAAACTATTACCGTAATACATGTTATCAGATTATAGTAATTAGAGATTAAAATAGATTTTAAGGAACGGAGTGGTATGAGCAATAAACCCACTGAGCTGTTACACAGTAATTTCCATATCTTGACCGAGCGAGGTGGCGCAATGACTGGCACACTGGACTCGGATTCGGGAGGACAACGGCTCGAACCCGCAGCCGGCCATCCAGACATAGGCTTTCCGTGATATCCATAAATCACTCCAGGCAAATGCCGGCATGGTTCTTCTGAAAGTGCACAGCCGATTTCCTTCCCCATCCTTGACACAATTCGAGCATGTGCTCCATCTCTAATGACCTTGATGTCGACGGGACGTTAAACCCAATCTTCTTTTCTTCCTTACTGCTGCGTCTAAACGTTGTGTAAATATAGCACATGAATATGAACTTGTTCTAGGGTGCCAAAAACAAAAAATTCGCAGCGAATTGCTTGAAGAAGGGAGGACTGTTACACAGCTATCTTGTTTTCGGGTGAACTAACCTATTTTTGAAGCTATTGGTTCACACGGACTGATGATAAATGCAGAGGCAGAGAAAACTGTACGTCCTTGGGACACTACGGTGCAGACAGGACCGCTGACACCTCTGTTTATACGAGAGCAAATGGCCGCCTAAACTCCTCTGATGACCTGATTCTGGCTTTAAATACCCCTGTTTCGGACAGCTTACTCTCAGTGTGCCTGTTCATTCCGTCTGCATCATATATCTCGACGAAATGATGGTTTCGCTAGTTCGCTGATGGCGAATCGTGATGTGCTTCTTGCCGCCATCCCGTCACTCCTGATAGGTTTAACCGTGATTGATAGACAGGGACTTCTCTGATGAAGGGCCTTCCCCACTGGTATCCGCCATTTTCTGTTTGCTGGGTGGGGGGCCTGAGTGCCGCCTCCCAGGCTGCCGTGTACCGTTTCTCTGGCTGTACGCTGTGTGCGCTGAGGAAGCTCCGGACTTCCACCTTCGCGACAACCGCGATCCAGAAGATGTGATCTAAACGCGTATCCGTCCTCGATTGCGGTGAGGCCTCCTGGTTCACCGAGACGCGTCCGCGGGCCGCGCTACACGGAGACCCGCTGCTGCCCCCGCGCTGTTTCTCTGTAAGGCAGGGTGCCTGACCTGCCGCGCACTATCCAAGCCGTCTGGGTGCTGTGTTCAGCATTTCTCGCCGACGCCAGTCTGAGTGTTTCGGCCTGTTTCCTGAGCACCGGGACAGAACGTATTCATTGTAACAAACGAGTAAAATGTTATTTCAGCAACAGCTGTTTCCCTGGCAGCTTCGGAAGTGAAACTGAAGTGCTCACTAGCCGCCGGAAATCGGTCTCCAACACATTGCAACGTCACCGTCTCACCTGTCCCACCTAGAGACCCATTGACTTCCTAACCCGTGGGGTGGCCGTCACAATATTACAAAAAAGGAAATACATAAAATTTCAGCTCTCCTGTACGCTGGCCAACAATAGTCAGCCGTTAGTGACAAAATCCCATATACCGGAAAAATTCCAGACAAGCAAAAATAAATTAACTTCTCACAACTTCAGACGTGAATTTTATAATATCAACAGTATATTATTATTTTATTCAGTAGTAGAGACAAAACTGAACGTTTGGTACAGTGTTTTATATCATATGCAGGCAGTTAGTTACATTGGTCAGTCAGACAGCGATGTGGCAGTTAGACCCTGTGAACTCCGGAGAAGCTGGAGATTAAGGAAGAAACATTCAACCTTTCCTGATCATCTTTTAACGGAAAACCATTCGTATGATGTAGAATGGTTTTACACACTTTTAAGAAAAACGGGACGACGACCCTGTTAGACATACTGGAAGTCAAGAAACACAGAACCCAGAGTGCCAGCTTAGTATTAAATGATCAGACTGAGTGTCCTTTCTTCACTTTATCACATTATTTTTCCATCATCAGTACTAGATTCAAATTGTAAATTTCCCATATTTCTCAACAGTTTTTAAACGTACATCTACATAAAAACTTTGTTCCCTCCACCCGTTTTTATGGTTCAGTCGGTAAAAAGGGAACCCTTACACTCACTTTATTGTCTGTCTGCCAGGCTGCTAAACCTCGTTTGCTGAGAAACGGTTTGCATCTCAAGCTGAAATTTATGTCACATTTCGGTCCCTTGGTGGTGCAAAACATTTAAGCTTGTAACTCAGTCTAATCAAAACAAATTGCCGACGTAAAGACCCCTTCTTCTCAGGAATGGGCAGAGGTAGAAAGTTGAAATTTATGTCAAATGCAAAGTCTTCAGTCGATTGGCATTGCAATGATGCAAGTTTCTAAGTCAAAGCAATCAAAAATAATGTCTGGAAACACAGAGGACGCGGGATCGAATCTCAGTTGGATTGCTGATTTTTTCTGTCTTCATTTTAACTTGGCCTTCACCTGTCAACGACGTGAAAATTTCGCCCTACCCATGGTCAGATAAGTGGGGTAGATTAGTGATATGCTAGTCGCTGAAGTGACGTCCAATAGAAAGAATGTCTTGCACCACAACACTGAACAACATGATATTATTATTATCCATGTACATAATTAAGTTTGTATGCAACCCTCAGAGTGAGAATCGTACTCACACTTGCCCTGCTTTTTTAGTTAATGTTAGTAGTAGAGCAAGGACGGCAGTCTCCCACATTTCAGGTTGCCTACTTCAGGGGAAGCATACATTAAGGGTCAAACTTATCATTCTCCTGTGATTGACAGGTCCTTAACGTATTGTTCTGCTAAGAGGATTAAGACCCCCTGGGGATAATCCGTCCTTTTTTATGACAGTTTATAGCACCCTGGGGATTGTCCTTCAATTTGATTGACACATTCTAAACCTATTGTTCCCCCACCCCTTCCTCTCCTCCCCCTCCACCCTCCACACCTCCTCCTCACTCAGGGAACTCCTCCCACTGACACAAGAACACTTTTTATATAAATTTGATTGACTACTTAATTAAATCGATCAATTAATTGAATCCACCCTCTGATAAACCGCACAGCCCTCCCCCATCCGGAAATTGGTGGGAAAAAGATTCAGTTGATAGGCCATTTGGCATTCAAGGCAGTGTATGGAATACAATTTATTTATTTAGTCAAAGAATTTGTCAAGAAATCAATTTCAGTGTATGGAATGTTGTTTAAACAATTTAGACAATGTCTGGAATATTGTTTACTTAAACACTTTATACAATACAAGGCGGTGTCTGGAATATAGTTTATATATTTAGTTAAAGAATTTGTCAGGAAATTGGCTGCAGTGTATGGAATACTGTTTATTTAATCGTAACGCTAAATATATCCGATGTCTTGTACGCACCAACCTTTGAGGGCACAAACACCCTTCTCGACAACAACGTACCACTAAAGATATCTGGCGAAAAAAAAAATCCTACCGATTTAAAACTAGCGGTCTACATCATAGTCACCGTCCGCACTGGCTGGAAGAGAGAGAGCCACATCCGGACGCAAGTGTGGGTACAATACAAATTTCGGAAAAGCGATTAGGTCTTGAAAAGTACTATAGGATTCCTAAATTAGTTCTCACCGCTACATTTGGAACGAGAGAGGATGGTAATACTACATGATAGAACATAGACAACAGCAAAAACCGCTGCAAGATAGTCCACTGCGATGTATTGAGAAGCACTGAACATGACAAACTTAAACCACCACCCTGTCCGTTGCAATAAGCTGTCACGACTAGATGTCGGAGACAGCTGAAAACACTCGTTCATCCCAAGCGCTCCTGCCCCAAGGTCCACCACAAAGCGCCCGCCCCAGGTACACCGCCAGCGCCCACATAAAGAGATCAGTGAAAATTTCCGCTGCCGCCGCCGCAGTCGTAGAAGCGATGTGTATGCCAGAGTGCATCCGGGGATGATTGGAATGGTAGGAATTCGGACGTAGCCAATACGTCCAGCGCAAACATCCATCATTTTGAATCTTCTCTCACGTAGGACACACACGTCCGCTTCCGTCATGCTCTCCCAGAACACTGGTCACCTCTTCAGCCCTCGCTGCCGCGGTCAATATCAGGCTGGTAGGAGCATACTTTGTACACATCAAAGGCTGAGCTAATCCGTTACTTCCGGTTGCAGCTCCGAGTGATCGCCCTTGCAGGCAGCTGCGCTGCACTGTGAAACAAGCAGCTGCAGCTAGGACGTGTACAGTAGTTCTAAACAATTCCGCCCCGACATAGACACACCAGTTTAAAAAATCTACTTTAGCAAAACCGAAGCAACGATGCTCTTGACCATACGCCTTGAATTTCTCACTCGAAATGTACATTCCTCTTGTTCATACGAGTTATTTTCGAAGATAGAAAAAATAAGACAATACACT
Source organism: Schistocerca cancellata (assembly GCF_023864275.1). NCBI lineage: Eukaryota > Metazoa > Arthropoda > Insecta > Orthoptera > Acrididae > Schistocerca > Schistocerca cancellata. The sequence goes on from NC_064628.1 coordinate 197,754,538, forward strand.
CGTTTTCGCGTCAGTAAAGTATCGTCACTTGTGAAAATCCTGTGTAGGACTATGGCAGAGGCTACATTCCCTCTAGGCATTCTTTCATCATGTAGAAAAATATCTTTCTTATCTGTCACGTCATGAATCACAGGACTAGAATATTAAACTAATTTTTAGATCATGATGGAATGCGAAGATCTACCACTGTCGCGAGACGACACCTTATTTTCGAACTCTCTCTTAAGGTAACCAGATGTCTCGCCACATACGAAGTCTCTTAAGGTAACAGCATAGAGAAGTTGTAAACATATGTTTTATGCTACGTATCACTTTTTACATACGGTAACACATGTGATTTTACAATGATGGATGTCTCTCCCTGTATAGATGGTCCATTGATATATCGTTAAAAGATATCGCTGCAACGAAAAAAGCAACACGTGAGCTGTCATATCTTTGGCGCCCTAGCCATCGCCTACACCCGCTAGGGTCACTTTGCATGGCGAGTAATTTTTCTTTGTCAGTAGTCGGATTATACTCACCACATATTTCAAATGGAAATCCCTGGAGGGGAGACCATGTTCTTTTCGAGGAACATAATTGCGAGCCAACATTTGAAGGTGACCAAAACAACAATGTTAAAGTCACCCTGCATAAAAAGCGGTCTTGGTTCTACAGGCACACACAAGAGTCGCCGATAGTGTAGCACTTTCTGGTAGACACGCTGCCTGCGATTTGGAATCAAGTCTCTCCATTCAACCACAACTTGCATTGGATCCTATGGAGACAGGAAGTGAGCCGGCCGGAGTGGCCTTGCGGGTCTAGGCGCTGCAGTCTGGAGCCGTAAGACGGCTACGGTCGCAGGTTCGAATCCTGCCTCGGGCATGGATGTGTGTGATGTCCTTAGGTTAATTAGGTTTAAGTAGTTCTAAGTTCTAGGGGATTGATGATCTCAGCAGTTGAGTACAATTTGAACCATTTTTTTTTTTTTTTTTTTTTTAGACAGGAAGTGAGTGTATAATTCCCCGATCAGCAGAATGCCACCACTTGGTGCTTTGTTTGGGGGTCGCGAGATCAAAGGAGCCCGATATGTGGTCCGTGGTCGGTGGCATTTGCTAACGAGATCTGTAATTAGGACATTGGGCGATTTTGACTTCCGTTGCGCTCCCCTAACGATAGAGACACGCACGGTGGGCCCCAAATGGCGGCTGCTATACCGCACTCCATTCCATACACTATCTGTAGACCACTTTTTCAGGGTTTAAATCTTAGTACAAATAGATCTGTACGAAATAGTTTGCCGCTGAGGTTCTAGTAATTTGCCCATCTGCAGAAAGTGATCGTGGGTTTTGAAATATGTCATGAACTTTTAGATGTAATTGTTTTGATTTTCTCTTCTGTGCTTAGACACCAGCGTGCTTTGAAAAGTGAGGAAAATAAATAATAAGAGTATTAACATCCCTGACTCTCGCAACACATATAAACAACGCCTACTCGGCGTTTCGAAGCGCGATCAGAAGGAAAAAGCACCGCAATCGTTTAAATATTCCATACTGCGATCGATTTCCTGACAAATTATTTAAATAAACTATATTCTGTACACCATGTTTGTGTTTGATACTCAAACGTTGAAAATATTTTTTATTATGAAGAAGTATCATCTTAAGGTGCAGGTGAGTGTTTTAAGCGATCTATTTGATTGCTGTAAATTGCTAAACAATTAATATGAAAGGGTAGTACAAATGGCTTATTTCACTCTGTTTAGTCAATAGGAACACTATCTTCTAGGAGAGATACAAACCTCCATCTGCATGTTTCGGGACAATGGTTCACACAGACAAATCCGGGAGTGAACTCTTGAGAGAGACAGAGATAGGAAGCGAGTCTGGAATTTCCCGATCAACAGAATGCCTCCACTTGATGCTCTGTTTGGGGGCCCCGAGATCAAATGTGGCCAGTACGAGGTTCGTGGTCGGTGGCATTTGCTAACATTGGGCGGTTTGGACTTTCGTTGCACTGCGCTGATGATACAGCATGGGAGCCCCCAAACATCGGTTACTATTCCGCAATTCATTCCGTTCACGATCTGTAGACCACTTTTGCAGGTTTTAACTGTCAGAGCAATATGACTGCTGTATGTTTCTCGATCTGCACAAAATAGTTTGCCTCTGAAATTCTAGTAATTTGTCCATCTGCAAAAAGTGACGGTGGGTTTCAAAATATGTCCTGATCTTTTAGATATGTAATTGTTCTGATTTTCTCTTCTGTGCTTAGACACAAGTGTGCTTCGAAAAGTGAGGAAAATAAATAATAAGAGGATTAACATCGCTGACTCTGTCAACAGATATAAACTAAACCTACTCAGTGTTTCCAAGCGCGATCAGAATAAAAGAGCGCCGCAATCGTTTAAATATTCCATACTGCGATCGATTTCCTGACAAATTCTTCAAGTAAACTATATTCCATACACCATCTTGTATCCTGTAAATTGTTTAAATAAACAGTATTTCATACACTGCAGCCAATTTCCTGACAAATTCTTTAACTACATATATAAACTATATTCCAATGACCGGCTTGTATCGCGTAAATTGTTTAACTAACCAATATTCCACATATTGTCTAAATTGTTTAAGCAATATTCCATGCACTGTAATAGATTTCCTAACAAATTCTGTAACTAAATAAAGAAACTGTATTCCATACACCGTTTGAATCTTAAAAATTATTTAAATAAACGATATTCCACACATTGTCTAAATTGTTTAAACAATATTCCATACAACGTAATCGATTTCCTGACAAATTCTGTAACTAAATAAAGAAACTGTATTCCATAAGCCGCCTTGACACTTAAAAATTATTTAAATGAACGATATTCCACACATTGTCTAAATCGTTTAAACAATATTCCATACACAACAATCGATTTCGCTTCAAATGGCCGATCAACTGAATCTCTATCCAACCAATTGCTGGGAACAGACGGGGAGGGCTGAACGGTATCCCAGAGAGTGGATTTAATGAATTGATCGATTTAATTAATTACTCAGGCAATTGTGTATCAAAACTGTCCTTGTGTCCTCGAGAGGAGTTCCCTGAGAGGGGGGGGGGAGAGGGGGATGGAGGAGGAAGAGGGGGAAACGGGAGGAGGGGAGGGGACAATATGTTAAGGACATGATAATCAATGGAGAAAAATAGGTTTGCCACTGTTTGTGCACTTGTCCTTGATGTATGAAACCAGCAAAGTGGTTTGTGCCGCCCTTGCCCTGCTACTTATGTTAATATTTCTGTTCTCAGAAACATGTTAGTCTTGTCCACTTTATTTATTAATCTTTTACTGCTTTACGTGTTTTGGACTTGCGGCATTCTCAAAGGCTCTACAAGAGAAATACATGAAAGTGTATCAGTGAAAATACATTGGTACAGTTACATGAAATGTACTTCGCGCAACTGGAAGAAACTATAATCATGAATACAGTGGTCAAGATTAATATCAGTTCTTGAGCACATTAGAAAAATGACGCAAGACGTCGCAAAGCTTTGACGGATTTTTCTGTTGAAATTATTTCTGTGTGATAAAAATTGAAATATTTTTCTATGTAAAGGGTCTACGTCATTTTTGTAATTTTTGACAAATAATGTCATGTTTCTCTATGTTTGCGACATTCATTTGTCACCTGAGATAGCCTAATAAGCTGAAAGGTGGTTCGTAACCAAATTAATATAATTCTCCAGAACGTTAGGAATGTTTTCCTATTTAACATTATGAACGTGTTCTGCGAAGCACCGACGAAAAATCTAATTAATGAGCACCAAAAACGTTCGGTAAGAGCTCTTGTTTATTTTATTACGATGGTCATTTCTCCCTAAACAGCTGCTAGACAACAAAGTATTTTTGCATTCGGGGCAGACAGTTGGTGTTTATGAAAAGACATCACCGCAACGAAAAACGCCTATGTTTTAATGAGTGCCACAGCTCGCGTGATTCTCTCTACTCTATTTCGCAATAGCACAGAACAAGCAGCTTTCCTTTGAACTTTTTGGATGCCCTTCGTCAAACCCATGCCACGCAGCAATACTCTAGCAAGGGACACACAACCGTAGTTAGGCACTCGCTGTGCTAGATGTATTGATCTTCTAAGTGTTCTGTCATTAAAACCGAACACCCACCACTATGGGACTACGATTGTTCCGTACCAAAGTAATCACCATACGCATTGAGACATTTATCCTGCTGGGAAATGAGACGATCAAGCCATGTTTCATAGCACGTGGTCGGTCGCTCACGGATGAGCAACCGCACTTAGTCCTGCACTCCCTCGTCCGACTGAAACTGACGTCCACGCATGTCTTTCTTAAGGTCGCCAAAGATACGAAAATCTCACGATGAAAGATTCGGACTGTACGGAGGATGTTGCAGTGTTTGCTAACCAAATTGCTGAAGGGTAGCCTTCGTCCGATTAGCAGTGTGGGGGCGGGCGTTATCATGCAACAGGATGATTCCGTCGGACGGCATTCCACAGCCCAAGAGCAAACGGCAAAGCCAACAGTGGAAACATTCCCACATTTCCCCATCAAAGAAATCGAGTGCTGTTCACATAAGTTCATGTTAATCTTGTGCTTCGACTGCAGGTGTCATCCACTAGTCGAGTTCCTCGATTGTGGATATTCAGCTCTGTGAAGACACTTTGCTGACACTGCAAATCACCATAAGTCAAAGCGCCCAGGTATGCTGTCGGACGAAATTATCCTGTTGCCCTTGCCCCTCCCTCCCCCCCCCCCCCCCCCAATCCCGATAACACCTGCCCCTACGTTGCCAATCGGACGAAGGCTACGATTAAGCGATTTGGTTGGAAAACATTGCAACGTCCTCCGTACAGTCCAGACCTTTCACCATAAGATTTTCACATTTTTGACGACCTGAAGAAATTTACGCGTGGACGTCGGTTTCAGTTGGCCGAAGGAATCCAAGAGTGGGTGTATTTGTGGATCATGAACGGTCGACCGCTTGCTACCAAACATGACTTGGTCGTCTCATTTCCCAGCTGGATAAATGTCTTAATGCATATGATGATTAGCTTTGGTTCAAAGCATTCCGTCGTCCAACTGTGTCCGGTGTCCGGTTTTCATTTGACTACCCGTATAACACTTCTGTGGATATCGCCAGATATAACTTCTGTTTCACCTGATGACTTGCTGTCATTTACTATGTACTATGTCCTTTCAGACAGGAACTCCAGTAACACAACACGCCTAGACCTGTACCTACAGCATCTTCCAGAAGGCTCCCTATAACAACTTCATATACATCTGTTATGTTTACACAAAGTTCAGATATAGCAAGAAGAAAGGAACATTGGGTTTTACGTCTCGAGCTCATTAGAGACGGAGCACATGCACGTATTGTGTCGTGGATGGGGAAGGAAATCGGCCGTGCCCTTTCAGAGTAACTATGACGGCATTTGTCTGAAGTGGTTTGTGGAAATCAAGGAAAACCTAAGTCTGGATGACCGGCTGCGGGTCTGAACCGAAGTCCTCCCGAATCCGAGTCCAGTGTGCCAACCACTGGGCCACCTCGCTCAGTCAAGATAGGGCAATTATTGTGTAACAATTCATGAGAGTAGGTTTAGTGCTCATTACCATTCCCTTCCTTAAAATCTAGTTTGGTCTCTAGTTACTATAATCTCGTAACATGAATTATGACATTAGTTCTTATTGTCTACTTGTGGTGACATGCCATTCCAGGAGGATTTGATGTAATGGTAGGTCTGAAGGACTGGCAGCTTTACGCCAGAAGTGTAGGTAGATTAAACAAGATGCTACAATAAAAACGGCTATGCTTATAGTTGAAACAGTAACGGTAATAATATTCCTACGATACTGCTTTCGAAAACTTGTAATATCTCTGAATAACTGTTCCGCAGGAATATGTACTTTTTCTTGTGTGCTTAGCTTATCGATCGATTGTAGGAGTGATGGATTCAAGATGTCGTTAAGAGAGGTAAGATTCTGGGTAGTAGAACACTTGCTGTTAAACGACAGTTACCTCTGGTACAACACAAGTCGCGCCATTTAATCAAGTTGCCGCTCTTCTGCATCTCCATCCTTTCCATAACCCTAGGTTTTCCATATTCTTAACAATTTATTATTACAGTTTCTGTAGAACAAACTGAGTAAATCCAGTGGTTTCAACACTTCCCTGTTACACTGTGTAACGTCAAGTTCACCTCTGAACTGTTGTACCTCGAATCAACGTATATACGTTCGTACCATCCTAGTGGGACAAATAATATCATTACAGTTTTACTTTCTTGCAGACCCCTTTACTGTCATTTCAGTATGCACGTCGCCTCTTTCCGTAATTATGAAGACTTTCTCGGTCCACAACTGACCCATCTATTCATGGTTTCCCACGTCATCGGATAAGGATGAATTGTGTGGCGTTGATAACGTTCATTTCAAATTTATTGCCGTTTCATACGTTTGTCCTTATCTTCCACAAAAACTACCGTAGCACTGAGAGATACCACGCAGTTCTTAGGTTTCAGGCCACGAAAAACTTCAGCCAACAATCTTTGAAATGTTCCTAGTGTCTTTTTATGCCTGAATGACATCCGGTGATACTGAAAGCTGCTTTAGGTCTGTCTTCGAGCACTATCTCCATCTGTGGTACTGGTTGTGGAGAAGTACTTCATTTGCTTGTATAGTCAAGTGTCTCTGCAATATTCAGTATTAGTTAGGTGTCGAAGTTAGAGCGGGCATTTAAGTATTTGTATAGTTTGTTTTTTTTTACTAGGTCCATGGTTGCCCCCAATGCGCTATCGCTGGTTTCTTTAATACCATCTGCCACGATCTGGCTTCTTACGCTGAAGTGACAGAAGTCATGAGTGTCAGACCTACTTTGGTTGGCCTGGCGTATTGCAACGACTCGACGTGGCATGTATAGCATCGCATATTGAAAAAGTAATGTACATTATTTTATCGATATATGACTACAATGGAGCCTCTATACGTGCTCAAAGAATTGTAACTAATATTATCACTGTATCGTGGTATATAAGAAAAGATTTCAGTGCCTTCTCTTGTCTTCTTCTTCTTCTGTGCCTGGTTGGTTCTGATGTTGCATTTCGATTACGGTCTGTAAAGAATTATTTCTACTATATGTAGTGTATTTAGAATTTCTGCTAAATATATATATATATGTCAGTATTTAATGCAGCGTGCGTTTTTGTTAGTAGCAAGAAAGTACTTTCCCTGTCCCATTTATTTAATTAATTACGTAACAATTAAATGTTCCCCTGGCCATTTGTAATTGCATTGTTGAAGCGACGCCATTGCTCTTAATTTTGATAAAAACTATTTCATAGCTATCTAATTCTGAAAGTACTGAAAGTATTTGGTCTCAGTAAAAGTAAAACGGCGTCTCATAATAATTTCCATTTCATTTTAGGCCAGAGGTACAGTTTTATTTAAACAAAGTATTCTAATTGTGTATGCTACCATTGCACGTCGGCAGCTGTATTGGAGTATCAAGCCTCACAGAGAAAAATTATTATTTAAATTATATTTAATTTGCTTATCACGTAACAGTAAAGAAAGATAATTTTTTTGGCCATAGTGAGTAAGACGAATGTCTTCACGTTGGAATATGCATGATATTTCTGACCATAGCGCCCTGAGGAAATTAAGCTGTTGGTTTCGATGAACGTAAAAGAGATTTTCTTTGATCAAACATTTTCATTCCAAATTAACGGAACATTTTTTTCTCTCTTTTCAAAAAAAAGTAAGTTACGTGATAACTGGCGCCCAACGTGGGGCTCGATGTTCCAGAAATTTATGTATATGTAAAGAATATATTTTCTAGATAAGAAAATTAATGCTTGTATATGTAATCTGTTTCATGTGTACGAGGACTATGTTTTTCGATGTAAAGAAAATCGGAAGAACTGGAACCCACCACATGAGTAAATAGAATAAAGACGACAATAAAAACGAAGGTAAGGTCTTCTGAAAATATCTCTTGCTTTCGAGTGTCGTGTTGTGTACCAGTATTCATGGTTCGTACCGAGCGGTAGTGTTTGGCAAACAGTGATTCCAGTAGGCAAGGAAATTTATATTTGTTATAGATTTTGCGTAGGATTAGAAACTGTAGATTATATTATTATTTTTGTGGTGATTACCGAGTGAAGATAGTTGTGCTAAAATAATATCTCGTTCAGAATCTATGAGATTACGTAGCAAGACTAGGAGAGAGGCCAATGAAGAAACAGATTCACGAGAGCATAGTGATAACGAATTAGAGGAAATCCCCAAGATATCTACCTCGCATAGAAATATGCCAGACAGTATTACTATCATGAAACAGAAACTGCACGCAGAGATAGAGCGTAGCGCTGATGGCAGTGTGTTACCAACTGTTGCGGGTGAAATTGCCGCGCCCGCAACTAGGCCAACAGTTACATGCGCCACTCAGGGTTACGATGCCACAACTGCTATTTTGATGAAACTAGATCAGTTCCAAAAGCAACAGAAGGAGAGAGATAAAGAGAGGGAAAGAATACAGTTAGAAATGTGGAGACAGCTTGAGGACAGAGAAAAAGAGAGGGAAGACATAATATGCGAACAACTGAAAAGTTTCGAAGTCATGAAGGCACACATCGCTAGCTTAAAACAAGCACACTAAGAATTATCTAATTTTGTAGCCAGTCTAACGACAGATGAACAAAATCTGCAGATAGACGAAAATAGTATGAAGGAAGATATCCAAAACATAACTGAAAGAGTAGAAACATAGAAATAGAGACTGAAGAAAAAATACAGAATTCCTTAGCGGAACTCACTAAAAAGGCCGTAGAAAAAGTAGAAAAATGAATAGATGTCGAACAGAAACAAATAGATGGGAAGGTACTGACAGAAGTGACACGCGCTATTCGCGCAGTTCACTCAACGGGTCCGATTAATCAGACACAACAGCTAGGGTAAGCAGCATGAGAATGTTTCACATGATAATCCGCCGTTCGCTCCACCTATAACACACATTGTGGGGTACCGGCAGGAACGTGTAGCCCCAGCAGTGAATTATTGAATGATGTGGGGGCTGTGCCTACTGTGTCCTCAATAATGATGGAGGAGAGTTTAATCAAACACCACCAGTTTCAAACCTTCTGCACCGATAAGAAAAACATTCACGCTGTAGTATTCATAAAAAGTTTTCGAAATACACTGCCCAGAGCATGGACCGAGAAACAAAAGATATAGTTTATAGATCCGCACATAATAGGAAATGCTACTCTATGGGCAACAGATGCAGCTGAAACTAGCTACACCTGTGAACAGTTTGAGAAAGCATTTCTAAATAAATACTGGTCATCCTGTATTCAAGAAAGACTTAGAAAGGAAGTATACAGTCCATAGGCATATCGTCCCAAACAAGGAAGCTTAAGGAAGTATTTTGAGAAATATATTAACAAAACGCGATATTGGGACGAACTGATCTCAAATCGTGATGCGATTAGATTATTAAAATCCAGACTTCCACCCAATATTAGAGAAAACTAATCCATGTACCAGACAATGATTGGGATAATTTTATATCTATCTTGCTTTCTATAGACCTAATCCAGGAAGACTTAAAGTTGCAAAATAGCATTGGAAATGGTTACGAGTATAAGGAGAAGAACAATAATAATAGGCAAAATAATTGGAATAATTTTGGTAATTGTTCTAACGGGCGAAACTACAATGGTAAACCTATGAATGGAAATCAGTCATTTAACAGTCATCCGAATGATGACAAAGCAAATAACAATAGACAGGTTTGGGGAAACAGTTCACCTCAATATAGACGAAAACGAATATATGAGGAAAGGTTTGGCCCAGGAGGTGGCAATGAACAGCCAGTGAGAGATGTAGAGATACAGGGAAAGAATAGGTTTGCAATGCCATGGTATCCAAGACAGGATAATCCGAATAACCCCGAAACATACTCAAACAATAACAATAATAGGAACGAACCACGGTCAAGCAGGAACTTCAAACAACCCGGCTTGGCAGAATGAGACTGAGAGTGTGAGAATCGTTGATGTGACGAATGACAATCGTCCTGCATCAACTGATTCTGCTAACTAAAGACGGCCGCAATTAGCTCTCCGTTGTTGGACCTAGGACAGGGGGCGAGCTCACAACAGAGTAAGGAGAAACAGGATGTAGTCAATATGTTAAGATATAACGATGGTGATGGAATGAAGGAGGAACTTTTATCTAAGAATAAGAGATGCAACCAGGTAGATAGTGAGTTGATACAGGCTGTGGTGCAAGCTTAAGCTATTATTATACCTGTTAATATCGTAATTGATACAGGAGCCACTGTAAATGTTGTGAGTTATGACTTATATGGGAAATTGTGCCAATTGCATAAAGTGCCAGTGTTGCCAGTTCAGAATTGCAAAGTGTAGGCTGCTATTGGTGCCCAAGCACAGGTAGTTAAGAGCCAGGTACAAGTGGACGTATTTATTTGAAATGGAGCATTTAATTGCACGTGACTAGTTGTAAAGGGATTGAGAGTCGCCTGTATTCTGGGTTGTGAGTTCTTGAAAGAAAGAAAAGCCCATGTGGACCTCTCTCAAGGGATCTGCAGTTTAGAGAATGGAGAAGTAAGAGTGGAACTGGAATTGCTGCGCACTAAATCTATACATGGCAAATATTGTAACAATGTTAAAGTAAAGTGTAACCTGCATAAGATACTGCTCATGCAACGGTGTTTTGGGGGGCGAGATTATAATCATCACAGTGGAAAGAATCTGGGTACTACAGAGCTTTGCCAAGCAGTAAACGGTAAAGTAGAGGAATCCACATATCTGACTCCAGAGCAACAGTTGCAATTATTTAAGCTATTGATCGAAGACATAGAAGCATTCTCTGAGAGACCAGGGGTCATCAGAGGTTATACTTACAATAATGGTGTTATACAACACAAAACATTTTGCAATGCTACTTACTCCGTTCTATGGTCGAAAAAACAGACAGTAAAATTAGAAATACGTAAGATGCTAGAATGGGGAATAACTGAGCCGTCAATGTCATCTTACAGCAGCCCGTTACTAGCTGTTATAAAATATATTTAAAATTTTTATGAATAATGTGTATATTTGTAATAGATATAAGTTTAGATTCAAGAACGTTTCATTTCAGTAATGAATTTTCACTTTATTTGTAGTCAGAATGAAAGTTTTTTCCTAGTATGTAGTCAATGTTTTATACACTTAATGTCATAATAGACTTTCTTAAAAATATGTAATGACAAATGCAAGGGCATATCTAGAATTTTTTAAGGAAAACAATCATTAATCAGTCATGAGCGCAGTATACCTAACGGTACAAACCATGAATCAGTCAAAAAAAGATCAATAGGTAGAACCTAGATAGTTTTACCTACCTAATGTATAAAGATACGATGTCACTAAGATCCGTTCACGTTTTCAGTGAACCGAACTGTCTAGCACAGTGATTTTAAACAATAACGCGGAAGCAAGGATATATTCAGAAGTCCTGTATTCAGTTAAGATGTCTATTTATTGGTATATATCCTAATATGTGACAAACTGAGCTATTGTAGAAATCAGACCAGTGTCAGAAAGTCCAAAAAAATTGGTCCGATTGACCCAGCACATGTAACAGGGAGGTACTTCTGCTACCACTACCCATTGTACATTGTAATAAGTTATAATGTGCATCTGCAAACACTGTGTGTATTTCGTAATGTAAACCAAATGTTAAAGTTTATGTGAACAGTTTAATGTATCACAAAATACTGTAAAGGACAGTGACTGTGTGTGCATGAACCTGAATGAACGTTGCGTTAATAAACTGTCTTCAGTGTGACAAAAAATAACGTCATTCATGTGAAATAGAGTAATGAACAGTGTTCATGAAACAATACGAACGGTACGACGCCAATGACGTTGGTTTCATTATAGTGTTGATTTTGTTGTGGTCTTCAGTCCAGAGACTGGTTTGGTGCAACTCTCCATGCTACTCTATCTTGTGCAAGCTTCTTCATCTCTCAGTATCTACTGCAACCAACATCCTTCTAAATTTGCTTAGTGTATTCATCTATTGGTCTCCCTCTACGACTTTTACCCTCGACGCTGCCCTCCAATACTAAACTGGTGATCCCTTGATGCCTCAGAACATGTCCTACCAACCGATCCCTTCTAATAGTCAAGTTGTGCCACAAATTTCTCTTCTTCCCAATTCTATTCAATACCTCCTCATTAGTCACGTGATCTACCCATCTAATCTTCAGCATTCTTCAGTAGCACCACATTTCGATAGCTTCTCTTCTATCGTGTAACAGTAAAGAAAGATAATTTTTTTACCCATCGTGAGTAAGACGGATGTCTTCACGTTGTAATACGCATAATATTTTTGGTCATAGCACCCTGAGAAAATTAAGCTGTGGGTTTTAATGAACGTAAAAGAGATTTTCTTTAATCAAACATTTTCATTCCAAATTAACGGAACATTTTTTCTCTCTTTTCACAAAAAAGTTAAGTTACGCGATACATGGAGTCAACAAGTCGTTGGAATTCACCTACAGTAGTTCTGAGCCATGCTGCCTCATTACGAAAGTGTTGACGATCAGGATTTTGTGCATGAAACGACCTCTCCACTATGTCTCACAAATTTTCGATAGGATTCACGTTGGGCGATATAGGTGGCCAAATCGTTCGTTCGAATTATCCAGAACGTGAATGACATGGCGCATTGAGGAGGGATGCAAATTCTTTTATGTTGGTAGAAGGTGTGGGTGTGGTCGAGTAAGCGAAATTTGAAAGGCTAGATGGAGTGCATGGCCTCCGAGTATCTGTAGAGTGTGATAAAGGGAAAGAGGAGCATAAGTCAATGCCACATCCGATCACATTGTTGACCCTTGGCAAAGGAGATCACTGTTATTCTGCCAACAACCTTGTCAAAGAGGGCTGAGGAGCAAAGAAGAGGTTCAGGGCACTCTCTTGCCTTTGGAGTTGGAGAGGTAGAAGAATCATAATGTTCAGCGACATGAGGATGCAGAAGGCAGTGGAAACAACTGCATTAAAGCCGCATAACGAGTATCCACAGGACATGTGGCCTGTAAGTGAAAAAGTGTCGTGATTATCTCCTGTTATCAAAAGAGTGAGTTACTGTGAACAGTTCAGTGATAGTGTTGTTCTCATCACAATCGACAGTGAACCAACACCGACAACAACAGTCCAGGTCGCAAGCAGAAGATGAAGAGACAGAGAGAGTGCCTAAGATCGTGTATGGGAATATATAGTACTTAAAAAGAGATGAAAATCTAATAGTCATGGGGAACTTGAATGCGGTTGTAGGGGAAGGAGTGGATGAAAGTATTGCGGGAGAATATGGACTTGGTAGTAGGAATGAGAAAGACTAACTGATCTCTGCAATAAATTCAGCTAGTAATAGCGAATATTGCCTTGAAGAAACAGAAGAGGAGGAGGTTCTCTTGGAAAAGGTCGAGAGACTAGTCAGGAAGAATCAATGCGAGAATAAGTGAGCTACAGAAATACTAAGGAATGAAGAGAAACACTTGAAGTTCTCTGGGGCTATAGGCACTGCGATAATGAATAGCTCAGTAGGCAGTACAGTTGAAGAGGAATGGATATCTCCAAAGAGGACAGTCACAGAAGTTGTAAAGAGAGCCGTAGGAGAAAAGAAGCAAACTTCAAAGAAATCACGGATAACTGATCGATGAAAGGAGGAAATACAAAAATGTTCAGGGATATCCAGAAATGCAGAAATACAAATCAGTTGGGAAACAAATAAATAGGAAGTGCAGGGAAGCTAAGACAAAATGGTTCCATGAAAAATATTGGGAAATCGAAAAAAAATGTTTGTCGGAAAGACAGATTCGTCACATAGAAAAGTAATAAAAACCTTCGGTGAAATTATAAACAAGGGTGATAATACCAAGAGTTCAATGGGAATTCCACTGTCAAATGCAGAAGAGAGAGCAGATAGATGAAAGAGTACGACAAAGGCCTTTACAAAGGGGAAGGCTTGTCTGACAACGTGATAACAGAAAAAACAAGAATCGGTTGGGAAGGGATAGGGGATCCAGTATTAGAGTTAGAATTTAAAAGTTCTGTGAAAGACTTAATCAAATAAGACAGAAGAGATAGATAACATTCCATTGGGATTTCTAAAATCATTGGGGGAAGTGGCAACAAAGTGATTATTCAATCTGGTTTGCAGAACGTATTCTATATTAATTCTATATCGTAACTTTGAAGCACTACCGCAGACCTTGCAAGTCTAGCATATAATAATTTACAGGACAATAGAAAGCTTATCATTGGTAGTCGATATATACTTTAATGTTTACCATAAATGAAATAATTGAACTTTTCCAATGACCATTTTACAGCCAGCACTTCCAGTTCTGTTACAGTACAACTGTGTTCACTGGAGGATAAAACTCGACTCGCAAATCCAATTACTCTCACTTTCTTTTCATCCCCTATTACCTGGAATAATCATGCATCTAACCCAGTTACAGATGCGTTAGTGGATAAACAAAAGTCTTCATTCATATTAGGGTGGTACAAAATACAAGGGTTAGCCAAAACGTTTTTGATCTGTTCATATAATTCGGCAGAATTAGTTGACCAATACCAAGAAGTATTTTACCGTAACGAGTTTAATAAATGATCGTTATTCAGTTGATGGTTGGGTACGAATTTTCTAAAAAACGAGGCCAATCCTAAAAATGATTTTAATTGCCATTCTTTTGTTGGACGTGGCATATTTCTTAATGTGTCCAGTTTCTTCAGATCTGGTTTGATACCCATAGGTGATATGTGACCTAAATATTTAATATGATTCTTACCAAACTTCGACATTTTTTAAGTTTTCTGTTACACCATAATTATTGAATTTCTTAAATGCATTTTCTAAGACTTCGATATGTTCTTCCCAAGTTTCTGTAGCGACTAGAATATTGTCTACATATGGTATAACTGTATCTAGTAATTCAGGTCCTAGCACTGTATTCAAGGCTGCTATGAACACTTCACCATTTATGTTTAGCCCAAAAAGTGTTACTTGAAACTGGTAGCTTATTCCAGAAAATATAGAAGCTGTATATTTTCTGGATTCTTCGTCAACCTTTATCTGCCAGAACGATGATGTTGAGTCTATGGATGTTAAATATTTTACCATAATTCTTCTACGTTCTCTGGTCACGTTCTAACAGACACAATTATTTTATTTATATCTCGAGCATTGAACACGAGTGTAATGCTACCATCTGGTCTGCTAACAACTGACAAAGGACTGCTATAGGAGGAATTTGGAGGTTCTATAATATTCTATTTCAACATCTTACTTCTTTCTTCTTTTTTAGACCAAGGTATTGAATATGATGACCTACAAAAAGTTTAAGAGGAATATTTCTAGATGACAAACATAGCCTCTTATTACAGCTGGTTTACTATAAAAAAACTGATATAAATATTTAATAAATGACTTAACTCGATCTGTTGGCTTTCCACAAAATGACAGCTACTTTTTCGTTAATAAGATCACTGAGCTCTAAGTCCATTGCATTTATGTATTGAGTATGCATTTCATCATACCAGTCTACAGTTTTAGGTAGGATATTTCTTATATTTATACCATTGCCATACTTAAAAAGCTGATCCACATTGCTCACCAGATTTAATGTAATCACATTACCACAGTTATTTAATGTTATAATTCCTACATCAACGTCTATCACCGCTTTCATTTTACATGAAAATTCCCATCCCCAGATACATGGTACTGATAACTTATTCACGACTAAGAAGTTGCACTATGTTTCATTCTTCTGCACTTTAACAAAGGCCATGATCTGGAACTTAATTAATTGAATCTGCCCCTCAAATGCAATGGTAACATTACATTTCTGAACAGGAAATTCGAATCTTTCTTAGCATATTCAATTGCTTGTGTAGCTTGTAACCTATCATGGATGTAGTGACACCATTAGCAACAGTAATGACAACAGGTATATCATATACATAAGCTTTAACTACAGCTTGGATTATCTCATTATTAGATTTATCCTCAGCATACCCTTTACCTAATTCATCTCCAATCTTCTCGCCATGATTATATTTGAGCATTAGCAACATGTTTTGTGAATTGCCTTCCTCCTTCAGTGTGAGCAATCTGGAAGGCTAAGATTGGTCATTATAAGTTTTCTGACTTGTTTGTCCCATTATGTGGTTCATCAGTACTGTCTGTTATCCGAATACAATGATTTTGTCCCGATCACGCCTTTGATGTGCTAGGTTGGTCATATCTGCTTGAATCACCCTGATTATTAATGGTATTGGACATCTGCAGATGATGTTCACTATTAATAACTGTTGCAGAAGGCTGCCAAGCACCCTGAGTATTATTCTGCTAATTATTTGCGTTATTCTTTGGTTAATTTGGGATTGTCCATTACCTTTAGAATTATTGTCAGATTCCTATTGGTTATTATTATATTTTCTTTTACGCCCACTATTATCGTTATGTGGCACATAATTAGGTTGATGTTGATCATTATCATTGTTCATGCTGTCAACAAAGTTTTCAGGATTAGTTGGCTTGTTGGAATAACTATTACTCCTATTCCCATTACCATGATCGTTCCCATTTCTAATTCTTTTTGCTTTGTTGCCGTTAAATCCATGATAGGCATTCCCATTAGTATGATTCCCAATTCTATACTGATTCCCTTTTGAGCCATTACCATTCTCATTTTGGCTAAACTGTTTTATATCTAATAAATGAAAAGCACCAGTTTGCATTTCTTGTACAATATTACTTCTATTGTTAACCGGTTTTCTGCTTACAAGGCCATCTTCAGACGTTTGAAGACGGCCTTGTAAGCCGAAAACCGGTTAACAGTAATATTGTAGAACAAATGCAAACTGGTGATTTGTATTTATTATAATGTTGTTCTACCAAGAATCGACGGGAGATTCTGTTAATATGTTTTATGTCTTCCTGTATAACATCAATAGAATCTATTACAGGGAGAAAGTATTCCAAATAAGTATCTCGTATATAAATTAACTTATCTCTAACACCTACGGGTAATTTTAAACCTCTCTAGGTGCTATGGGATCATCCCAATACATAGTTTTATTAACATATTTCTCAAAGTATGTTCTTGAAGTAGTCTTTTTAGGATCATAGTATTCTTGATTATAAACTTCTTTCTCTAATTTCTCTCGTCTGCTAAACGACCAAAATTTATTAATGAATTTACACTCAAACTCCTACAGAAATCAACAGTGTCATTTGACCACAAAGCTGCCTCTCCTACAATATGAGAAATCACAAATTTAATTTTGTGCCTTTCGTTCCATGTTCTTGGAAATATAGTCCTAAAGCTTTTAATAAAGACTACTGGGTGGGAAAAATCTTTTTGCGAAGAGTACGTTTGAAACTGTCGGTTCTTAATAATTTTTTGTTCTATTTTTAGAACAGATAATGCTGGACAGCTATGTATTGAATCATTTTCTACTTAATGTCTGTTACTTTTCCCTTGAACTGATTCACGAGACTCCACTGAATCATTAATATTGTTCTTTCTATTTCTAAAACTAACACTTTTTTCACTTCTAATAGAAGCTTCGTTTACCAACGAGTCTAATTTTTGATTAATTTCCTTCTGCCACTTACGTAGTTCTGAAATTACTTTGTGTTTAACCATATCAAATTCCTCTTTAAATTCATTGACATTGTCTGAGGGTTTAGTACCGGACACCTTATTTACTGATTCTAAAACTATAGACTCTACTTTTTCCCTCGAACCAATGAGAAACCTCTTCTTCGCATTTCGCCAGTCATCTTTTTTTGTTCTGAAAGGCCAGTGTCGGTTGATCACAGCCAGTGAGCTCCCTGCCGCCGTTGGATAAGCAGCAGCCAACAGCAAGTCGCACTCTTAGCTCAGTTATTTGTTTTATAGTTTAATTCTTAATATCTTTGCGTGTTTTTGGGTACTTGCATAGTTTAATTCACGAATTTCTGGCGTATTATAGTATTTGAGAGTTGTAGCATCGCGTTTTAGTACCCGTATAGTGTAAATTCGCGTAGTCGTCAGTCATCTGTTTGTTTTGAACGGCTTGTAAGATAAGAGAGAGGAAAAAAATTGTTAGGGCTGTATAGGGACTGAGACTGTTGTGTACGGATTCAGGGGGAATTGGCCACCGCCCGTAAATAGCTGGAAGTTGTGTTGGGCGTTGTCGATAGGCTCCAGGCTGTTTCCCTGGGCCACGGTGACATTGGGACCCCCGAGGCGAGCGCTTTGGCGCCTCTGGAACCTATAGCATTGCCTGGGATCTCTGATGCCACTTCGCCCTCGGATTCGGACGTATCTGCCGATCGACACTTGCCTGACGGTGATTGGCAAACCGTGGCGGGATCGCCAATCCCTGGGCGGAAGGCGAAAGTTGGTGCTGGCAGCAAGGCTGTACCGTTACACCTCCGTAACAGGTTTGAGGTACTACCCACTGCTAAAAGTACTTCTGCGTCAGCAAGGGCGGCCTCGCCTATCGCGGCTGTGGCCGGTCTTCCTGAGAGGTCCGGACAAGCGCAGTGGATGGGATTGCTTGTCATTGGGAGCTCCAATGTTAGGCGCGTGATGGAGCCCCTTAGGGATATGGTAGCTAAGGACGGGAAGGAAGCCAATGTGCATTCCGTGTGCATACCGGAGGGAATCATCCAGGATGTGGAAAGGGTCCTTCCGGATGGCATGAAGGGTACAGGGTGCAGCCAACTCCAGGTGGTGGCTCATGTCGGCGCTAATGACATGTGTCGCTAAGGATCGGAAGAGATTCTCTCTGGTTTCCGGCGGCTGTCTGAGTTGGTGAAGTCTGCCAGTCTTGCTAGTGAGATGAAGGCAGAGCTCACCATCTGCAGCATCGTCGACAGGACCGATTACGGACCTTTGGTACAGAGCCGAGTGGAGGGTCTGAATCGGAGGCTCAGACGGATCTGTGACCGTGTAGGCTGCAGATTCCTCGACTTGCGCCGTAGGGTGGTGGGGTTTCGGGTTCCGCTAAATAGGTCAGGTGTCTACTACACAAAGGAGGCGCCACACGGGTAGCAGGGGCTGTGTGGCGTGGACTGGGCGGTTTTTTTAGGTCAGACAGTCTCGGGAACGATCAAAAAGGGCTCCAGTCTCAAAGGTTACAAGGCAAAGAAACGACGAGAATCGACCAAGCAACAGTCGGTATTCTAGTTGTAAATCGTCGTATCTGTGTTGGAAAAGTACCAGAGCCTCAAGCGCTGATAGAAAGCTCTGAAGCTGAAATCGTTATAGGAACAGAAAGCTGGCTAAAGCCGGAGATAAATTCTGCCGAAATTTTTACAGAGGCGCAAACCGTGTTCAGAAAGGATAGATTAAATAAAGTAGGTGGTAGTGTGTTTGTGTCTGTTGGTAGTAGTTTATCTTGTAGTGAAGCTGAAATAGATAGTTCCTGCGAATTACTATGGGTAGATGTTATACTCAACATGTAACGCCGGAAATGCGTATCCTCCTATTTCCATCTATTGTACTATAAATTTGTTTTCCTTATTTTTGTTACCTGAATATATGACATTTCTGTGTCTTTACATATTTTAATTGTTTTACTATTTGTACATATATATTTATGCATCTATGTCGATGTATAATTGGTTTGTTTTGTAAATATTATTTGTATTTTACGCTGGGTCTTGCCTAGGGAAAACTGCTATCGAACGATTACATCGATAGGTCGTGTGAAGAATCAAAGTGTGTAGGATCTTTGGTAGTGTTAACTCTGCCTCGTGGAGCGCGGGTAGGGCAGAGAGAGTCTGGCTGGAATAGCGAGCGGAGCAGGTGTGTTGTGTGAAGCTCCCGCGAGTTGCCGCGCTTTCGGGGTTTGGCAGCATGTAATTGCGCTCGACTTGCGATGATAGTTTCTGACATGGTGTCGCGGACGGGAAGCATTAGCTGGCGCAAATCAAGAGCCCGTTTCGTCTGGTGACCGTGTCGAGAAGAAGGCGCGCCAACATCCAGCTTCTGCAACAGCGACGGTCGACAATGAGTGACTGTAGCCACCTCCTCGATCGACGGCTTCAAACCTTCAATCAATCAACAAGGAAAACTGGAAGCACGTAAAGTTTTAGAACTGTATGGCAGACCTCAGCTTTTCAAACTTTTAAAATTGTTGCATCACAAAATTACAGCTACTTAGCATGAACTTTTGTTGCTCATTGTCCCAATTGCATTACCAAGCAGGGTCCCTTCCTTTTCCGGAATGAACCCGAGTGTCGTTCAAATTCAGGCGCCAGCATTAAAGTACAATCATTCCATTTCACTACTTTAATTTCAAAGTTCAGTTAAAGTATTCATAGCTGGCTACAATACTTAGATTACACAAGCACAAATTAAGAGTGCGAGTTTTGTTACCATATTTTAGCTTACCTGTGACTGCAGCTCAGCTTGGTACGTACTAAATTTTACTATTGTTAATTGTTCAGAATCATTTAATTCAAGTTCAAAGTCAAATCTCTTATTTCTAAATTGCGTAGATTCAAGTAGCTTTTGAAATGATTGTTGAGGTAGTCCAAGACTAACAGTATTTTACTGAATTTCGATGTGCTTCAGAAAGAAAGCTCACTATTAATTTCAGTCACTAAATTAACATTCGATTTTCCAGTTTTATTAATTCTTTTGCTAAATTAAGTCAGAGTGTAGCGAAATTTATTACTTCTGACAAACTTTCAGTTTTCACACTACACTTGTCAACCTTCAGTTGCCACGCTTCTAGTGCTAATTATATGTCTAATAATCTTTCTTTTTCAGTTACTATAGTAATTGTCCTTAGGACTGGCGACCGTAATTTCCCCCAAATCTCAAATATCTAATTACCGCTAGTTGATTGTTAACGTAACGGCCGCACATTTACTTCCTTTATTAACTTTACCCCTTTTCAAAATTAATTTCCACCAGTTTCATTAGCATTTTTCCTTTCATTTAGATGTAACCCTTTCCTCCCTCTTTACCGACAGATTAACTTCGGTGACGATTGCTTTTCCCAAATTTCCATTAGGTACACGCGGTTAAATTTTTCACTGTCATTAAGGTTGATAAGTGAGGGGGAGGTTACCAACAGCCGTACCAAAATAATAATTGGCTCCTTCTACCGACCCCCCCGCCTCAGACGATATAATAGCTGAACGGTTCAAAGAAAACTTGAATCTTATTACAAAAAAATGGCTCTGAGCACTATGCGACTTAACTTCTGAGGTCATCAGTCGCCTAGAACTTAGAACTAATTAAACCTACCTAACCTAAGGACATCACACACATCCATGCCCGAGGCAGGATTCGAACTCGCGAACGTAGCGGTCGCTCGGTTCCAGACTGTAGCGCCTAGAACCGCACAGCCACTCCGGCCGGCTCTTATTACAAATAAGTACCCCACTCACACAGTTATAATTGCTGGAGAATTCAATATACCCTCGATTTGTTGGCGAAAATACATGTTCAAAGCCGGTGGTAGACAGAAAACATCTTCCGAAATTGTACTAAATGACTTCTCTGGGTATTACTTTGAACAATTAGTTCATGAGCCAACACGAATTGTAAATGGTTGCGAAAACACACTTGACCTCTTAGCCACAAACGATCCTGATCTAATAGAGGGCGTCATGACGGACACAGGGATTAGTGAACACAAGGTCATTGTAGCGAGACTCGAAATCATGTCAACCAAAACCACTAAAAATAAACGCAAAATATATCTATTTAAAACAGCAGATAAAAATTCGCTTAGTGCCTTCCTAAGAGAGAGTCTCCATTCCTTCCAAGCTAATTATGTAAGTGTAGACCAGATATGGCTCAAATTCAAAGATACAGTATCGACAGCAATAGATAGATTCATACCGCATAAGTTAATAAGAGACGGGACTGATCCACCATGGTACACAAAACACGTCATAACACTGGTGCAGAAGCAACGAAAAAAAGCATGCCAAATTCAGAAGAACGCAAAATCCCACGACTGACTAAGTTTCACGGAAGCTCGAAATTTAGTGCGGACGTCAATGCTAGATGCTTTTAATAGTTTCCACAATGAAACATTGTCTCAAAATATGGTAGAAAACCCAAAGAGATTCTGGTCGTATGTAAAGTACACCAGTGGAAAAAAAAAATCAATATCGTCAGTGCGTGATAGCGATGGAAGTGTTACCGATGATGGTACCACTAAAGCGGAGTTACTGAATACAGTTTTCCGTAATTCCTTCACGAAAGAAGACGAAGTAAATATTCCAGAATTCGAAACCAGAACAGCTGTTAGCATGAGTGACATAAAAGTAGATATCTTAAGTGTTGCGAAACAACTCAAATCACTTAAGAAAGGCAAGTCTTCCGGTCCCAGATGGTATAGCAGTCAGGTTCCTTTCAGAGTATGCAGACACAATAGCGCCTTTCTTAGCAATCATATACAACCGCTAACTTGACGAAAGGTATGTTTCTAAAGACTGGAAAGTAGCACAGGTCACACGAATATTCAAGACAGGAAATAGGAGTAACCCACTGAATTACAGACTCATATCACCGACCTCTATTTGCAGTAGGATTTTGGAGTATATATTGTACTCGAACATTAAGAATCACCTTGAAGAAAATGAGTTACTGATATATAACCACACGGATTCAGAAAATATCGTTCTTGTGCAACGCAGCTAGCTTTTTATTTCCATGAAGTAATGAGTGCTGTCGACAAGGGATCTCTGATCGATTCCATATTCCTAGATTTCCAGAAGGCTTTTGATACTGTTTCTCACAAGCGACTATTAATCAAATTGTGAGCGTATGGAGTATCGTCTCAGTTGTGTGACTGGATTCGTGATTTCCTCTCAGAGAGGTTACAGTTCGTAGTGGTGGACGGTAAATCATCGAGTAGAACAGAAGTGATATCTGGTATTCCGCAAGGTAGTGTCATAGGCACTCTGCTGTTCCTGATTTACATAAATGATCTAGGTGATAATGTGAGTAGCCCCCTTAGATTGTTTGCAGTTGACGCTGTAATTTACGGTCTAGTAAAATCATCAGACGATCAATTCCAATTACAAAATGATCTAGAGACAATTTCTGTATGGTGCGAATAGTGGCAATTGGCACCTGACAAATAAAAGTGCAAGGTCAGCCACATAGGTACTAAAAGAAATCCGATAAATTTTGGGTATACGATAAATCGAACAAATCTAAGGGCTGTAAATTCGACTAAATACCTAGGAATTACAATTACGAGCAACTTAAATTGGAAAGACCACATAGATAATATTGTGGGGAAGGTGAAGCAAATACTGCGCTTTATTGGCAGAACACTTAGAAGATGCGACAAACCCACTAAAGAGACAGCCTACATTACACTTGTCCGTCCTCTGCTGGAATATTGCTGCGCGGTGTGGGATCCTTACCAGGTAGGATTGACGGAGGACATCGAAAAAGTGGAAAGAAGGGCAGCTCGTTTCGTGTTATGGCGCAATAGGGGTAAGAGTGTCACTGATGTGATACGCGAGTTGGGGTGGCAGTCACTGAAACACCCACCTACGTAGGGAGAAATGATCATCATAATAAAATAAGAGAAATCAGAGCTCGAACGGGAAGATTTAGGTGTTCCTTTTCCCCACGCACCATTCGAGAGTGGTATGAAAATGATTCGATGAACCCTCTGCCAGGAACTTAAGTGGAAACTGCAGAGTAACCATGTAGATATAGATGTAGATGTTTGAGCTTGCTTAGTTAAGCACTGCTCAGTCTGGCTCTGATTAGTTAACACTGTATTGTCGATTCTTTCAGTCAATGGCACTACAGTTTTACTTAGACTAGATTGTTTCATTGTTACCTCGTCTACTGATATAGTTAGCTGAATTACTAGATTAGGCAAGTTTTCATATTTTTTATTGACATCATTTAACCTTTGGTTCACATGTGTGAGATAGTAAAAGATTTTCTTACCGCTCTCTTCCCTTTCCTTATCTTTCTGTTTTCTCCATTCTTCCTTCCTCTGTCCTTCTGTTTTCTCCATTATCCCTTTTCTCATTATTTCTGTCTTTCCCATTCTTTCCTTCCTTATCTTTCTGTTTTTCCTGTTTTCCATTCCCTGCTAACTTCATTAAACTTAATGTTAATGTATCAAGGTTAGTTTGATGATTACTGATTACTCCCGAATTATTTGCATTATCAGTTCATTTAGGAAACATATCATCACCTACACGATCTAACTGGTAATCAGCTACTTCAGAATTTATATTGGATTGTTCTAAACACATTTGATCATTAGTTAAATTATGCAGCTCAATATTATCTACAGGCATTGTTAAGGATGTCGGAATTTGTTTCCATTTCTGCCTCTTTATTGTCAGGAAAACTCCTAACTGAATCCATTTCAGCTGTCTTATCATCTATCACACTCTTACGTGCCTTAACCATGTCCTAAATAATCTCGCTATTCACAGTTATCGGGTAAAATCAATCTCCATACGTTATAGGTACACATACATATACTATTATGAGTTGGCAAATTACTGTCAATCTACAATAAACCCTCGCCTTTTTTACACCAACTATGCTACAGATATACTGATCCAATAAACATCAAGAGGAAAAAACAGTTAAGACGGTGGCACATTTATCAGTAATTATCTTTTTGTTGATGGTAGATCATGTGTCATACGTTAACCATCAGCACGTGACGTGTATGGATATTCTTCTCACAGGCTTATTTACGTCACAAATTTTTATCAGCAAACATAGTAGGATCATGCATTATAACAGAACATAATATCAGTTATAGGTCACAGAATAGTCACACACATTGTAAATATTTTACAGTTAATAGTAAGTCTAACAACTGATAATTACCATTTATATTGTCTTCATTACGTAAAATCTCGTTTTGAAATTTGACCAATAGTTTATTTCTTAATAATTACTTAATCTTGATGTTTCTCTCGTCCTTTTAATCGTTATGTCTTAATTATCTTCGTGCCCCACGTTGGGCGCCAATTGTGCCTCCTCCGCCTTTTTGTAGTCTTTCGTGGCTGATAAACTGTAGTTTATTATGTTGGCGGTTGGTGATGTCTTCGATCCCAGGGTCGTGTTCAGCTTTCATTGAAAGCTGAGAGGAAGAGTCACAAAATTCATTAAAATCTCATGAAACAGTAATAGCGGACGTAACGTAGCTTGACATCGTCGCGAATGTTTTATTCACAAGCCCTCTTACTAAGAAAGCTCAGTCTAATTCGGTCAACAGCAACTAATTGTTTGTAATTAGAATTAATTTCAAGCTCTCAGAATTGAAAATAAATATCTTGACAACTTATACTCGTTGAAATCAAGTGTTCACGTCAGATTACACACTGAAAGTCAGAGAGGTTGCTGGATTATAGTCGGTGAAATTCTTCAAATAAATGACAGTCAGCAGATCGCTTTGTTCTCCGATCGGAAGTTAACTTTTTCATGAAAATTGTTCAACTGCTGTTAAACTGAGACTAACTTCAGAATTATAATAAATGCGGTGTAGTATTATTAAACCAGCCTCCGAACTTAACTCGTAACACTTCAATAACTGCAAATATTAAAATCCATAAATAACGAAGCTGAACTAGAGAATACTTTTGGTTCTGGTTTATTCGTAACTTGTACGAAACGAAACTTTCACAAATAACACTTTTCAGTAACAAACGTAAATGTAACGGAGATTCAAACTGTGAGAGAGCTAACAGAACAGAAGATATCGTTACAGTCTGAAACATTTACTACTAAAAACAAAACGTTGGACAATATAACATCTACTTGTTATTCTGAAACCTTTAGCTTCCTCAAGAAACTAAATTATTTTGTTTTATTAATAAACTTATAAATTTCAAACAAAACTTGACATAATAACTCATCAAAATAACTCAAATTAAATAAAAATAAATATTTCAATTGCTATACTTCTAAAGAGTGGCTTCACAGGGTAATATTAAAGAACTGAAGAAAGAAATGAAGCAAATAAACGCCATGTACTGAAAAGCAAGAATAAAAGATGAGTAGGATAGATAAGGCCATGGTTTTTGTTCAGCAAAAGTACTAGTACTCCAAACTGAGTTTACAGAAATAAACAAAAGGTTTCATACTGAGAAACAAAAAATAGAAGATTATATTGAACATGTGACTGAACCGAAAATTCAGTGCAGGTGGGACTATGTGAGGTCATAAGGGAGGTATAGATTTGACATGGAAAATTGCGATATCAATTAATAGATAGCCATAATGGATAAGTAAGATTTTGCGTGGAATCTTACGTCCAGTCGTAAAAAGGATATAGATTTACGAGGGAAATTTGTATTTCCAGGGCATAGGTCGTCAGGAGAAGGTAATTCCGATGCTTTGCTCATTCCTAAATATCTCCAGATTGGCGCTTTGCTAGTAATTGTTAATTGTAATTATACTGATAAATATGTGGTCGGTTTGCTACAACTCTGCCTGGCATCTGGGTGCTTGGGTTAGATAGTCGGTGATTGGAATGAAGGGACACTTCTGACTAACAGAGGGAGTCGTCTCTGAGCCTCCCAAACTGGACAGGTGGGGTAGGAGTGTGTAGTTGACCTAACCACGCCGCCCTCTAGGAGCGTGAATAATGAACTAATAGAATGTGTTGGGCAGAGTACACTGTTGCATGTGATCAGAGTATTCTCTGAATTTATGTGCAAATTTGAGAAGCAGTTGTAACAGTGTCTCCGGCCTCTCAGCATCTGGTATGGCTGGAGCACGGAAGTGCCACCAGGGCTGATGCAGTGCTGGTCTATCTCGACTGGTGCACGAACGAAGACTCAACGTCCTGGGTGGTGTGGCTGTGGCTCTCTGGCACCCAGCAGATTGTACGTGCTTCACAACTGTGAGTGTGTGTGATAGGAGGGTTTCTTCCGCCAGATATGTCTAGTGAAAACGTATTGGTTAAGTAGGGTGCATGTGTTCTCAAACGTCGATGAGTACAAGACATTGGATATATTTAGCGCTACGATCTACTTGTGGCGGAAATTTAATTACTTGATTTGAATAATGTTTGTGTATGATTCTCACATTTAAAATGTGTTTTATTATGGAGAAGGAACGTTGTAAGGTGAAGTGAGTGTTTTAAAGGATCTATTTGACTTCTGTAAATTATTAAACAATTAATTATATAATTCAAATCGATTATTTCCCCCCATTTTTATATCGCAATTGCGCGCGCTCTGCCTTTGTTCCCTGCATCAGCCAATAGGAATACAGTAAGCTGAGGAGGGATGAAAACCTCCGTCTGCGTGTTTGGAGACGTTGGCTCCCACACAAACAGGAAGTAGCCACATGAGAGGCAGCGGAAGTGGTTTCACAGCTATCAGATATCAAAGGACGCCGACTTCTGCTCTGCGGTAGCTGGACTGTCCAGATGGTGACGTTTGAGGCGTCCTCGGCGTGGGTGAGTAATGACCTACTGCTCAGCATGCGTTTGGCAGCGTTCATGATCACATGGGTTATGGGCAATACATGTAGGAGTTCTCAAATACTCCTGCATAGAAGACCCGCGATATATGGCTAGACTTTATCCTGCAAGAATGTTTTTGGCATGTTGTAAGAGATGTGGTAAAATCTTAACATGTAGTGGTTAGTGTTACAACATGTGCATAGAAAATAAGGTTGGTTGCGGGGGGGGGGGGGGGGGGGGGAGGTGTGATCAACCTATGTCTGCTCGTAAAATTGGTATAGATTCTCCGATTTTACATCGAGAAAAAAATGTAGCGTCAAAGCCTCAATCTGAATGTCCGGTTGTGAGGGTACAAAAGATTTTACGTGGAAAAATATGTCCAGTCATAGGGTTGATGTAAATACTGATATTTCAATGTGAGATTCGTTCCATTATCACAGATCTCATGAGGAGGAAATATTTCCAGTACTTTGATATTTGTCAAATGTTACCTGTTGGCGTTGCAATTGTAATATACTGAGAGAGCTTGGTCTGCTGATTTGAGATGGAAGTGCTGCTAACAGAAGTATCCACTTGGCGTAGGAATTCCATAGAAAAAAACGCATTCACGAAGAAAGGGGATCTTGACTGTCAAACAGTCACGAAAAATGAAGCTTGCGTCCACTGCCGTAGGAAGAGGACCTCTCTGTGCTCTCAGTATGCATCGTGTAATTTCAGTGTTGATCGACAGTCTCTGTACAACCAATGTGCTAAAACCAGGAGTTGTGCATTTACTTTTAGACTGCTAGCAGTCCCTCATTGGGTGGTATCGTGAGCCTGGATGCACCATACATTCCGGTGGATGGTGTGTGGACGCCTCCTGGCTGCCTTGGAGCACTGCAGTGGACACCAGCACCAGCATAAGGGCAGCCCACCAGAGAGCGTGTGCGTATGTGTGAAGATACGATCAAATTGTTTAAATATGCATTCAGAAGGGTGTGGGTAGTGACTGGAAAAACTGTCTGAATTTCGACATCGCAACTTATACATTGAAGAGATTATTACGAAAGAGTTAGATGGAAAAAGAAGAGTGTCTATTGGTGGAAACAGAATAGAATGTATATGATTTGTTACTGACAAGATGCAGAAAGTAAACGAACTGCAAATAAAATGACGCTTGTGTGTAATGTGGCATGAGAATTAATACAGTAAAAACAAACATTATGGTGATCGAAAAACCAAGGAGATTGGCATATATTAAGATAGAGAAAGTTGTTTTAAGCCACGTAAGAGAGTTTATTAAGATCTTGGAAGTATGATTACTGAATGCTTGAGATGCCATTATGGATTGGAACTCGCATTACTATAGCGGAAGGGGCATTCTGTAGAAAAAGGAGATTCTTATGTGGCCAACTAGATAAAGATCTGAGGAAAAGGCTTGGCAAGTGTTTCGCCAGAAACGTGGCGCTCTAGGGAGCAGAAACATGGAAACTGAGACGAAATGATGAGAAAGAGGCTAGAAGAATCTGAGATGTGTATGCGGAGGAGAGTGGAGAGGATAAGCTGGGTGGAAAGAGCAAGTAACGAAATAATGTTGGAATGGGTTGGTGGCAGAAGAAGACTGCTGCAGGTTATAGTAGAAAGCAAGAAGAGCTGGATGGGACATTCGACGAGACGGGAGTGCCTGCAAACAGACGCTTTGACAGGTTCAGTTCTTGACAGGAGATTGAGAGGAAGGAGGGGATGCAAGATGTTAGACGTCATAAAGGGATATGGAAATTATGTGAACCAGAAGAGGATAGCAGAAGACAGGAGGGCACGGGGAATTGCTATGGGAAAAACTGCTTTTAGGTAGAACACTGGTCATGATGAATTTTAATTATCTATAATTCTTTATTGAAATTCGATGTTTTTGGGTACCCAAAATGACTCTGGACGAGGTGCA
The DNA here is from genome assembly GCF_023864275.1 of Schistocerca cancellata. Lineage (NCBI taxonomy): Eukaryota > Metazoa > Arthropoda > Insecta > Orthoptera > Acrididae > Schistocerca > Schistocerca cancellata. The sequence continues at coordinate 197,783,980 of NC_064628.1, forward strand.
CTTGACTATACACCCGTTTGATCCTGAATCCAGGAACGCAGAGCAGCGACGCTGGAGTAGACGCCAGGGTACTCCAGCAGACCACATCCCGCGCCCCAAGAGACGATGCCATACTGGGTGGATCCCGCCCCCAGCGGCCCGCCGCTGTCTCCTTGGCACGAGTCCTTGCCGCCTTCCTCTACACCCGCGCAGATCATGCGCTCCGTGACTCTGCCGCCGTAGGTTTTGTTGCACGACGAGCGCTCTTGGATCTCTACGGTGACGTATTGAAGTGTGCTGGAAATTGACCCTGTGTCTGTAGTGCCCCAACCGGTGACATTCATGGAGGTGCCAGCTGCTGGTTCAGATGTTCCCAGATTGACCGCCTGCAAATTATAAGAATACCAATTGGAAACACCTTTGTTGGGAGAGAACATCATCGCTGGCAGAAAATAACGTTATTAAGTTATGGACGTTGATTTCGTTGTTGGAATATATGTTATTTGGTAATGAAGAGTTCCTGGTATAATGCAGGCTCTAGCTTCAGGCAATCTCGCTAAATGGTTGATTTGGTCGTAATGCAAGACACAAATCTTCTTGTAGTTAACAAATCTTTTCACTTGAAGTTGTCTTAGACCAGCTATGTCTGCGGAATATACACTCCTGGAAATGGAAAAAAGAACACATTGACACCGGTGTGTCAGACCCACCATACTTGCTCCGGACACTGCGGGAGGGCTGTACAAGCAATGATCACACGCACGGCACAGCGGACACACCAGGAACCGCGGTGTTGGCCGTCGAATGGCGCTAGCTGCGCAGCATTTGTGCACCGCCGCCATCAGTGTCAGCCAGTTTGCCGTTGCATACGGAGCTCCATCGCAGTCTTTAACACTGGTAGCATGCCGCGACAGCGTGGACGTGAACCGTATGTGCAGTTGACGGACTTTGAGCGAGGGCGTATAGTGGGCATGCGGGAGGCCGGGTGGACGTACCGCCGAATTGCTCAACACGTGGGGCGTGAGGTCTCCACAGTACATCGATGTTGTCGCCAGTGGTCGACGGAAGGTGCACGTGCCCGTCGACCTGGGACCGGACTGCAGCGACGCACGGATGCACGCCAAGACCGTAGGATCCTACGCAGTGCCGTAGGGGACCGCACCGCCACTTCCCAGCAAATTAGGGACACTGTTGCTCCTGGGGTATCGGCGAGGACCATTCGCAACCATCTCCATGAAGCTGGGCTACGGTCCCGCACACCGTTAGGCCGTCTTCCGCTCACGCCCCAACATCGTGCAGCCCGCCTCCAGTGGTGTCGCGACAGGCGTGAATGGAGGGACGAATGGAGACGTGTCGTCTTCAGCGATGAGAGTCGCTTCTGCCTTGGTGCCAATGATGGTCGTATGCGTGTTTGGCGCCGTGCAGGTGAGCGCCACAATCAGAACTGCATACGACCGAGGCACACAGGGCCAACACCCGGCATCATGGTGTGAGGAGCGATCTCCTACACTGGCCGTACACCACTGGTGATCGTCGAGGGGACACTGAATAGTGCACGGTACATCCAAACCGTCATCGAACCCATCGTTCTACCATTCCTAGACCGGCAAGGGAACTTGCTGTTCCAACAGGACAATGCACGTCCGCATGTATCCCGTGCCACCCAACGTGCTCTAGAAGGTGTAAGTCAACTACCCTGGCCAGCAAGATCTCCGGATCTGTCCCCCATTGAGCATGTTTGGGACTGGATGAAGCGTCGTCTCACGCGGTCTGCACGTCCAGCACGAACGCTGGTCCAACTGAGGCGCCAGGTGGAAATGGCATGGCAAGCCGTTCCACAGGACTACATCCAGCATCTCTACGATCGTCTCCATGGGAAAATAGCAGCCTGCATTGCTGCGAAAGGTGGATATACACTGTACTAGTGCCGACATTGTGCATGCTCTGTTGCCTGTGTCTATGTGCCTGTGGTTCTGTCAGTGTGATCATGTGATGTATCTGACCCCAGGAATGTGTCAATAAAGTTTCCCCTTCCTGGGACAATGAATTCACGGTGTTCTTATTTCAATTTTCAGGAGTGTATGCCAATCACCTTCATTTTTTCCGGAGAAAGAAAGACAAGTGCAGAAAAGAGTAGTGACAAGACATCAGATCAATTCTTTGGTGCAAGCTATGAAATTCGGTAGTTGTTAGCTCCAAAGTCAGTTAACTTTCTTGTATATTTAGTGCACGTTTCCTAAACTTACACAGAAATAGGGACCTTCACATTCTCGAGGGCTGTTTGTTCTAACACTGTAATACATTTCTGTACACGAAAATTTTGTGTGTGTGTGTGTGTGTGTGCGTGTGTGTGTGTGAGCTACGAGGAGTCATTACAACCAAGTTTAGGAAACGTATGATTTGTTAGCGGGAGACTATTTACGTTTGAGCTGACACACCTGTGGCTTCCATAGTTGTAGGGATCCGTTCAGAAAAAACGACACTTAAATATATCTCTGGAACTTCTGGTGCAGTTTCAGCCAAACTTGGTACAAACACTAGTGAGCCAAAGCATTGTGACCGCTATCTACCACCTGACTGAGAGTCTTCTTCGTTATTCGAACGCGACGCGTTTTGGAAAGTACGCGGTTCAGTCACATTAATGTGACCACCACCTATGTTCGACGTCAATCTCCAATAACGACTCACATACAGCAGGTGGCCACACTACCAGTGGAGGTCACGTACACTGAGGTGAGAAAAGTTATGGGACACCCCGTAACACTGTGACCGACCTACTTTGGCCCAGTGTAGTGCAGCTACGCGACCTCCATGTAGCATGGACTAAACAAGTCGTTGGAAGTCCCTGTAGAAATACTGTGCCATGTTGCCTCTATAGCCGTCCATGACTGCTTAAGTGTTGCTGGTGCAGGACAGATATATCCCACAAGAGTTCAATAGGGTTCACGTCGGGCCATCTCGTTGCCCATATCATTTTCTCGAACTGTCCAGAATGTTCTTCAAACCAATTGATAACAATTGTGGCCTAGTGACATGGCGCAGCGTCAGCCATAAAAATTCCATCATTGTTTCGAATGTGAAGTCTATGAATGGCTGAAAAAGGTCTCCAAGTAGTCAAACACAATCATTTTATGTCATTGATTGGTTCAGTTAAACCAAACGATCCAGTCCATTCGACGAAAACCCAGTTCACATCTTTAAGGAGCCACCACCAAAATGGTTCAAATGGCTCTAAGCACTATGGGACTTAACATCTCAGGTCATCAGTCCCCTAGACTTAGGACTACTTAAACCTAACTAACCTACGGACATCACACACATCCATGCCCGAGGCAGGATTCGAACCTGCGACCGGGAGCCACCACCAACTTACGGAGTACCTTGTTGAAAGCTTCAGTCCTTGGCTTGGGGGCGTGTGCCACACTCGAACGCTACCATTAGCTCTTACCAACTCAAATTTGCACTCATCGGACCAAGCCACGGTTTTCCAGTCGTCTAGGGTTTTGCCACGGATTTTTGCGATTCCCCCGACAGACGTTCGAGTCTTCCCTCGGGCATCGGTGTGTGTGTTGCCCTTAGCGTTACTTAGTTTAAGTTAGATTAAGTAGTTTGTAGTCCTAGGGACCAATGACCTCAGAAGTTTGGTCCCTTCAGGCTGTACCACAAATTTCCAAATTTCCAATGGTGCTACATAAAACTGGTGTCGAGGCAACTACCGTGCACCATGGGCCATAAATGACAGGGATGAACGACTATTATGGTGATGTGTATGGACGAATAAACGCGCAACTGCTGAGGGCATTATGGAGTGAAATGTCAGAAAGAAAACACCCTGCAACAATCATCAGAGTGTTGTGTTCTGCAGAGTGTTTCGTGACATTCCCTGGATGGTCTCGTTCTGCAAGGTATAATAGATCAACAGAAGTATGCATCTATCCTTGTTGACCATGCCCACCCTATCTTCTAGTTATTTTTCTTTGGTACAATGGCACCTTCCAACAGGGCAATGCAATGTATCACATTAGATGGCTAAAAGTGTATGCTCCTGGTTCGAGGAGCACCAGGATGGGTTTATCGTACTTCTCTATCCATAGAAATCCCCAGTTGTAAACCCAATTGGGAATCTGTGCTACCACCTCTATCGGTCTTTTCACCCCACAGATCCTCAACCGAGAACCGGCACTGGAATCGACACATCTCCACATCCCTGTCGGTACTGTCCACAATCTCACTGACTTTCTTCCTGCACATCTCACTGTGACACAGGCTGCAAAAGACGTTTATTTAGGCTTTTGACTGATAGTCGCATTTATGAGACTGGACAGTGTATTTTAACTAACAGAGATGTATGCGGAATTAATTGAGTGATGATACTGTTTGCAAAAGAGAAAATCTACTGATGTCAACGACTTTCACACACAGTACAATGTTGCGGCCCCAAACTTGAGAGGGATCATATCGCACGCTCTGAGCACATGCAGAGAGTGGTTAAACAAAGGTGAAACCACGGGAAGCGACAAGGTTCGAGATGTCCATGCCTCTTTAAAGAACGTGAAGGACAGAGGTTTTTCCGCTCTATAAAGCAGGAAAGGCGGCGATCTGTGACAGATATGACAGCAGACTACAATGCTTGTGCACCAGCAATCGTTTCGCTGCACACTGTTCACCACATATTGTTGAACATGGAGCACCACACCAGGCGACCTTCAGTATCCACGAATTGACCCATCAATACAATCAATTACAACTGCAGTGCACATGAGTCCATCGAGATTGGAATCATATTAAACGAGTACTCTGATTGACATTCATGTCCATACTCCATCGTCCAGGAGAACAGTTCAAATTATGTACCATGCCAGTATTGGAACAACATTTGTTCTACCCCAAAGTACCATCATCGAATATGGCGGCGATGACATCATCCAAGATGGCGACAGTGACGTCATTCAAGATGGAGGCTTTTGGCGGGAAACTACCACGCCCCCCTCCCCTCCACTCACACGGAACAATGGCAGAAAGTTCAAATTCCAACAGGATAATGCATCACACTTAAGAAAATGGTGGGAAAGAAAGGTCACTTGGGCTACCTCCACTAACCTGTCACCCAACCGCCACCTCTTCCTATGAACTGGCACCAAGTTTGAATTTTGACTGTAAATAAAGGTCAATTCGCATATCTCTACTAAGCTAAGAAAATGGGGCAACAGAAAGGACACTTGGACTAACCTAAGTCACCTGACCCACACCTCCTCCTAAGGATTCGTGGGAAAAGGACGCAACCAATGCTGGACATAAGTCCTTATTTTGCATGCACCAGTCTTTATTTAAACAATTTCATGCAGCACAGCCATCCAGTGTGTTCACCATGATGTCCAGACTCCAACTGACCTAGTACGCAGTACCACCACCAAAGGGCACTCTCATCTGTGACGTAATCCAAGATGGTGGTGGGATATGGCTGGAAATAGTGATTTCATGACGAGGTCTGGACTCAAACTGACCTAGTTTACAGTGCCACCACCAGAGGGCGCTGTAGTCCAAGATGGTGGCCATGATGTCAGGTGATGATGCAAGTAACGTTATCCAAGATGGCGGCAAACAGTGTGTTCATCATGAGGCCTAGTACATATTGTCACCACCAGAGAGCGCTACTGTGACGTCAGCTGATGATGCGAGTACCATTACACAAGATGGCGGCAAACAGTGTATTCACCACGTGGTCTGGTACACAGTACTGGCACCAGAGGGCGCTGTCGTCCATGACATCACCCAAGATGTTGGCAAGCATTGTGTTCGCCACGTGGTTTAGGACACAGCCAGAGTATTACATAATCCAAGATCGTCACTCACAGTACGCGAAACAAGTGTCATCCCTCGCCTCACCTGTAGTCAAGCACTGAGAGAGATGCTGCAAAACTTTCTCTCTCATGCGTTTCTAATGCGGTATGCACCACGTGTATAGCCCGCGAGTGCACGAATGTTGACGTCATGGCATCTAGCCCACACGCTCATACTGACCCCACAGATCGTATTCTAGAAATATGCTAACGATTGTAATGGAACATATGTGGCACATGTGGCACATTGTACTTAATTCCAATCCAGTTTTAATTATATTCGATAACTGAATGTCTCACTTGGAGATTCAATGATCAAATGAGAAGTTCGAGGTTTTCCCACTAGGAATGCACTCATCATTCATTTATGACGTAGCACCCTCCATCCCTAGAATGCTGCACTCCTATTGGCTACTGCATCAGTGACGTGATTCGACGTCATAGAAGCTATATAAGCCAAAGCACAACCAAACTCGCCCTCAGTCTGTTTCTGCAGTTCTACGAGTTTGTCACAGGTAAATCATTGTAATTTCACCATCATCAAGAAGTGTACCAGCAGCACCAGCAGCGACAGCAGCTGCAGCTGCTGCAAAATCCGTCGAGGAGATTAAGATCAATTACCTGGTAAGTACTTTTTCAGTGTCCAAATATCCGTTTGAGTCACAGTCCACTGACTACTTCGCCCTTTAACAGATTCTGTGTCTGTGTTATGTGTTTTCTGTGTTTATCAAATATCTGTTTTGGGCGCAGTACATAGACTGATACACCCTTTAACGGATTGTGTATTATATCTGTTTTGGACCACACTGTACACAGACGGCAGAGTCCTTTAACGGACTGTGAGTGTTATATCTGTTTTGTACTGCAGTCTACCCAGACTGCTACGCCCTTTAACGGATTGTGTGTTTTATATCTTTTTCGACCACAGTCCACAGACTGCTGCGCCCTATAACAGATTCTATCTCTGTGTTATGTGTTATATCTGTTTGGGCCACAGTCCACAGACTGCTGCGCCCTTTAAGATTTTGTGTGTGTGTGTGTGTGTGTGTGTGTGTGCGTGTGTGTGTGTGTGTGTGTGTGTGTGTGTGTGTGCATGCTGCAGAGATTTTTTTTCCATACTGGATATTATACTCAGTCTTTTCCGTCTTTCTAGAATTCGTGCCTCGCATTTTAGCTGAGCTAGCCCATCAGCTAGAGGTCGAGAGGGCTGGAGCACACCACGAATGTAAGTACACTCCTGGAAATGGAAAAAAGAACACATTGACACCGGTGTGTCAGACCCACCATACTTGCTCCGGACACTGCGAGAGGGCTGTACAAGCAATGATCACACGCACGGCACAGCGGACACACCAGGAACCGCGGTGTTGGCCGTCGAATGGCGCTAGCTGCGCAGCATTTGTGCACCGCCGCCGTCAGTGTCAGCCAGTTTGCCGTGGCATACGGAGCTCCATCGCAGTCTTTAACACTGGTAGCATGCCGCGACAGCGTGGACGTGAACCGTATGTGCAGTTGACGGACTTTGAGCGAGGGCGTATAGTGGGCATGCGGGAGGCCGGGTGGACGTACCGCCGAATTGCTCAACACGTGGGGCGTGAGGTCTCCACAGTACATCGATGTTGTCGCCAGTGGTCGGCGGAAGGTGCACGTGCCCGTCGACCTGGGACTGGACCGCAGCGACGCACGGATGCACGCCAAGACCGTAGGATCCTACACAGTGCCGTAGGGGACCGCACCGCCACTTCCCAGCAAATTAGGGACACTGTTGCTCCTGGGGTATCGGCGAGGACCATTCGCAACCGTCTCCATGAAGCTGGGCTACGGTCTCGCACACCGTTAGGCCGTCTTCCGCTCACGCCCCAACATCGTGCAGCCCGCCTCCAGTGGTGTCGCGACAGGCGTGAATGGAGGGACGAATGGAGACGTGTCGTCTTCAGCGATGAGAGTCGCTTCTGCCTTGGTGCCAATGATGGTCGTATGCGTGTTTGGCGCCGTGCAGGTGAGCGCCACAATCAGGACTGCATACGACCGAGGCACACAGAGCCAACACCCGGCATCATGGTGTGGGGAGCGATCTCCTACACTGGCCGTACACCACTGGTGATCGTCGAGGAGACACTGAATAGTGCACGGTACATCCAAACCGTCATCGAACCCATCGTTCTACCATTCCTAGACCGGCAAGGGAACTTGCTGTTCCAACAGGACAATGCACGTCCGCATGTATCCCGTGCCACCCAACGTGCTCTAGAAGGTGTAAGTCAACTACCCTGGCCAGCAAGATCTCCGGATCTGTCCCCCATTGAGCATGTTTGGGACTGGATGAAGCGTCGTCTCACGCGGTCTGCACGTCCAGCACGAACGCTGGTCCAACTGAGGCGCCGGGTGGAAATGGCATGGCAAGCCGTTCCACAGGACTACATCCAGCATCTCTACGATCGTCTCCATGGGAAAACAGCAGCCTGCATTGCTGCGAAAGGTGGATATACACTGTACTAGTGCCGACATTGTGCATGCTCTGTTGCCTGTGTCTATGTGCCTGTGGTTCTGTCAGTGTGATCATGTGATGTATCTGACCCCAGGAATGTGTCAATAAAGTTTCCCCTTCCTGGGACAATGAATTCACGGTGTTCTTATTTCAATTTCCAGGAGTGTACATTTGTAAAACGTAGTTCTTAGATGAAATAATTTTGTGTAATATATATTGGTTATCCAAGTGCCTAGATTGAGCTGTCTGAGACATACTCTTTTCTTTTCTTTCTAGATGATTCAATGCATAGGGAGGGAGCCACTGAGAGTGTCATGCAAGCAAAGCAAGGCGGGGGTGAAATCCGTGATTGGGTTCACGAGATGGCGGCTGCTTCGGATGAAGAAGAAGAGCTCATGGCCCTTAAAGATGAGGTAGCAGATACACCTGAGTGGGTGGGAGACCTCACTGAATGTACTGACGAGTTGCTCAAGTCATGGAGCCAGAGTGGAGAAGGTGAATATTTTTTGAATCTCATCATTACAGCAAATAATTACTCTTATTTAGTCTTATTATTTATTGTTTCAAATCTAGATCATTAAACTTAATTTTTTCTTATTTATGTTACAGGCACATCACATGAATAAATGATAATTAATTGAAACCCTCAGCTGCCGACAGGTGTTGTTGATATACCTTGATAGGGACAGCTGAAAATGTGTGCCCCGACAGCGACTCGAACCCAGGATCTCCTGCTTACATGGCAGACGCTCTATCCATCTGAGCCACTGAGTACACAGATGAATAACGCGACTGCAGGGACTTATACCTTGCACGCTTCCAGTGAGACTCACATTCCCAAGTGTCCACAATCTACATATGTAATGTTCCTAATAGATATTTGCCCATCCACTCATTACTCGCGCACACCAAGGTGACGATACCCGTAAGAGTTCGGCCAACCTGTGCGCATTCACACAGACAAAGTTCAATGGCTGGGTAGCCTTTTAACTATATATGAAGATAGTAACTGTTCTCAAAAGAACAGATACCATTGATGACTGTGCAGCTTCTGTAGAATAAGTGATAATTAATTGAAACCCTCAGCTGCCGACAGGTGTTGTTGATACACCTTGATGGGGACATCTAAAATGTGAGATCCCGGGTTCGAGTCCTAGTTGGGTCACACATTTTCAGCTGTCCTCATCAAGGTATATCAACAACACCTGTCGGCAGCTGAGGGTTTCAATTAATTATCACTTATTCTAGAGAAGCTGCATGGTCATCAGTGGTATCTGTTCTTTTGAGAACAGTTACTATCTTCATATATAGTTAAATGGCTGCCTGGTCATTGTCCTTCGTCGATGCAAATGTGCACGGGTTGCCCAAACTCTTATGGGTATCATCACCTTAGTGTGCGTGAGTAATGAGTGGATGGGCAAATATCGATCAGGAACATTACATATGTAGATTGTGGACAGTTGGGAATGTGGGTCTCATGGGAAGCGTGCAAGGGATAAGACCCTGCAGTCACACTATTCATTTGTGTCCTCAGTGGCTCAGATGGATTGAGCGTCTGCCGTATAAGGAGAAGATCCCGGGTTCGAGTCCCGGTCGGGGCACACATTTTCAGCTGTCCCCATCAAGGTATATCAACAACACCTGTCGACAGCTGAGGGTTTCAATTAATTATCATTTATTCTAGAGAAGCTGCATGGTAATCAATGGTATATGTTCTTTCGAGAACAGTTACTATCTTCATATATCACACGAAGTACATCGTGTATCTAGAGCGGTGCTTGCAGGGGCGGGAATTTGCCGAACACCACAGAGACATGCTGCACTGTATACAGCGCCAATCACAGCTGCGCGAGAGGTGGCAGCAGCACCTGCCCTGTAGCCCCACAAGCCCTCTGGCACCTATGGGCAACTCAGCTAGCGCAAGAAGACGAACAAGGACATATGTCTCCCACCTCACCAGTCGGTAATGGAGACATCAGACCCTGCAGGCCATCGCCGCAGCCCGGTTGTTCCCACCGAGCAACACTGCCTCCACTTCCTCAGACAATTCGCCCCTACCGTCAATGAAAGGTGTGTGTAGCAAGGTGCATACCCCTCCCTATAGCTGATGCACCCTCACCAGCATCATCATCGATGGGCTGAACTCCTAGTTGCAGTAGCAGTAGTACTAGTGATATTGATTAATATATGGCTACTCTCGGGCATGGGTGTGTGTGTTTGCCCTTAGGATAATTTAGGTTAAGTAGTGTGTAAGCTTAGGGACTGATGACCTTAGCAGTTAAGTCCCATAAGATTTCACACACATTTGAACGTATGGCTAGCGGTAGTGCTCTCCCCCATCCTATTGATAGTGAAGGACATCAGAATAACCTTATAATGATCCCTCTAGAATACTCAGCTGTTGCTAGGGCTTTTGAGGGGCGCATCTCATTCACAAGGATTGAGGATCCAGGAGGGTACCACAATCCTGTTGGATTTTAGAAGTGTGCCTCTCTGTCTTGGAGACTGAGCTCCTCAGTCATAGAGGATCCGAGATTTAAAGCCATTAAATGCAGTGCAGTACTATGCTGTGAGTTGAATCACCCATGTAAACATCCAGGTGATGCAGAGACTACAACTCTGCACTATATATGGGGTATTAATGGCGTTCTTTCTTTTACCACATCCATTGCTGAGTGGTATCATGAATCCACCTTGAGCGCTATTATGGCACGATTTTCCAAGATGTAAGTATGTGGGTCAGCTACAGCGATTAGCCATAAACCACACCTTGACATCCATATACGTGTCTATGATCTGGTAAATGGAGGGTCCAGTTATATTAAGCTCCCTAAAGATACAGATACCAAGAAGGCATACATTAATGCCAAAAATCCATATGATAATGCTTGTTTTTCATGGTCAATCCTGGCTAGAGAGAGAAAGTACAATTAGCGAGGTCATCCTGAGTGACCGAACAGTTACGAAGTCCATGTATTAAGACATCTTTTAACTTTGATGGTATGGAGTTCCCCATAAAGATCCAGGACATACCTAAATGTGAGGCGCAGAATACCGGCATATCGGTTCACATTTATGGTATGGAGAAGAATAACGAGAAGTCAGATGAGCAAGACAAGCACACCATCGTCGGCCCCCTCCATTCCTCAAAATTTGCAGGTGAGCGAGAGCTGCATGTAAACATGCTGCTCTTCTCTGAAGGTGATAATTATCACTATGTTTGGATCAAAGATATGTCCCGACTCCTTTCCTCCCAACTATCAAAAAATCACTATAAAAAGCATATTTGTTTAAGTTGTCTGAATTATATTTCATCGGAAGAGTTTTTAGCTAGGTACATCTATTAGATTGTGCTTCCAAGGACCCGGTACGTGTTATTATGCCCACAGAGGAAAAAACTTCATTAAATTTCAAAATGCTCACCACCAGCAGCGATGTCCTTTTGCAGTGTACACCAACTTTGAATGCGTGCTGGTTCCTATTACTCATTGTGAAGGGAACCCCTTAGCCTCACATACAACCTTCACTCAAAAACACGTACATTATGCAGCAGCATTCCAAGTTGCAGGTGGACATGATCCTAAACGTAACCGTTACCAGTCTTATATCGGGGACGATCCTGCAGTTTGGCTTCTCACTGAGCTTCAAAAACTTCCATGGGAAGTTGATAAGCTCTACAGCACAAACATTTATATGACCAAATGAAAGGAAGATGATGAAGTGTATGAGAAGGCGGTTAATTGTCATATTTGTGGGTTACCATTAGATAGAAAAGCGGAAACTCCCCGTAGAGAGCATTGCCATCTTATGGGAAAGTTCTGTGGTGCAGCTCATAATGCCTGAAATTGGAAGTTTAAGTTACCACGGCACATACCTGTCTTTTTTTATAATTTGAGTGGGTATAACGCTAATTTTCAAGTTGAGCACTTCGTTAATTTCCGTATGAAGAATGATCAGGTTAGTGTCCTCCATGAAAATGTTGAGAAGTACATTTATTTCTCAGAACGAATGACGCCAAAAATTACACTCCGCTTCCTTGACTCTTTATGCTTTATGCAGACTTCACTCCAGAAACTCGTTGAAACTTTACCTCGGAATGATAAGCATATCACTCGATGTGCATTTCCTGATGAGGAAAAGTTCCAGCTTGCGACTAGGCAAGGAGTTCTCCCATACAAGTATGTAGATAGTATGGCAAAACTCAATGAAATCAGGTTTCCCGACATATCTGCATTTACCAGTACTCTCACAGGCGATGCCGTAACTGCAGCAGATTGTGAGCATGCAGTGAATGTCTGGCGGGAATTCAACATCCCCAATTTGGTAGAATACGCAAGACTACACACGGACACAAATGTGCGTTTGCTTGCAGATGTTTTCAAAAAGTTCTGGAGTGTATGTATGGCGACGTACTCTCTGGACCTCACCTTTTATTACATGGCATCTGGGTTGTTCTGGGACGCTATGCTCAAAAAAAGGGGTGGAGCATCGAACATTTGACTGATGCTGCAATGCTTCTATTTTTTGAGCGTGGGATCCATGGGGGACTTTGTCAATGCGTTCACAGGCATGCGAAGGCAAATAACCCGCAGATGGGTGTCAGCTTTAATGCATCCCTTGATTCGAGTTACATTATGTCCTTAGATGTGAACAACTTATACGGGTACGACATGATGCAGCTACTGCCGGTTGGTGGGTTTCGATGGGTGCCCGAAAACTAATTGAAGGGATTAGGTGGAAAAAGAATGGGTCTTGCAGCTGATTCTTTTGTAGGGTATGTGCTTGAGGCAGATATTACATATCCTAATAATTTGCGTGGAGAGACAAGTGACTTGCCGTTATGTCCAGAGCAACAAATTCCGTGAGGGAGCACCATACCTAAACTGTTGGCTACTGTTGGAGATAAGCAGAGGTATATTATCCGTTATCATAACCTCCAGCAGTGCCTCAGCTTAGGAATGAATCACCCGGGCTGTCTCCTTCAAGCAGTCCTCCTGGTTAAAGGAGTGTATTGAACTGAATACCGAAAAGAGGGTGGTCGCGAGTAATGATTTTGAAAAACAATTCCATTTTCGCGAAAACTATGCAGAATGTAAGAAATTAAGGCGATGTTTTGACTAGAACTGCATGGTAAGGGCGTTATGACGTGAGAAAGTGTATCATCAGGCCAAATTTTAAGTGTGCCACCATCTTCAATGAAAACTTTGTTGCTGTGGAGATGTCGAAGACTGCAGTAGAATTTATGAAGCCTATTTATTTGAGGATGTGCCAACTGGATATCTCCATATTCTACATGTACCGCTTCCACTACGAGTTTGCGACGAAACCTCATTTAATGAAACCAAAGTTGCTTTATATGGATACAGACAGCTTTATCTACTGGATCAAGAACTGCGATCCATATGAAGTAATTAGGTGCCACAGTAAGGAATTCGACATGTCTTGTTATGAAGTCGATAATCCTTATGGTGTTGTTCCTAAGAACAGGAAGCTTATCGGTCTCATGAAAGATGAGGCGAATGGTTTATTGATTGTAGAGTTTGTGGGACTGAGGTCCAAAATGTTTGCATATCGTACAATAGATGGGGGCACCCAGAGGGGGCAAAGGGTGTTAGACATTTGGCACCTTGAGCTCTAAGAGTTTGTAACAATAATGTACCTATAATAATTTTTTTTCTTTATGCATTTAGATAAATGTTTCTTTCAGAATTTATGTAAAATAATGTAAATATTATCTTTGGATTTTTTTCTTTTTGTGTCATGTTAAAGAAACTGTAAACAACTTTTGAAATGAATGTTATTACTTATGTTAGATTTCAAGCAATTTGATAACCAAAGGAAAATGTATTTAATGTTAAAACTATTGTAAAATGTGAAAATTGTAATTTAAACACTTGGTCCATACGTAGGTAATGCATTAGAATATGTATAATAGAAAACCTGTGGTGAATACCCTACCTGTAGGGGCGCGGGAAAAGGTGGATGCAGGCGAGCGCGGGAAAACGCACACTGGCGCGGTTCGGCACAACGGGCTCAGTATTACAGTCGGAGTTGAGCATCGGTCAGAGGAACATGTACTGTACCGAGGAGGCTATCTAGGAAAAGTGGATTCCATTGAGCCTCGGATGGGCCGATTCCGACGACTACTTGGCATGGCTATATTCTCAGGCACAAAACTGGAAAGATTACGACGCTAAGAAGAATGAAAGTGCCGATACTGTGAGAGCCTTAGCCGTGCCTGTATGTGTGCTGTGCTGCCCGCTATCTCGCTGCCCGCCATCCGCCGCAACGACGTGCACAGGTCAAACATTTATTTCATCTTTAGAAGTGTATCTGTGTGGACCAGTGTTGAAACTGTTCTGACTGTTCAATAATAACGTGACTTTTACCAGAATTGCTTTAGCCGTCACTTATCCTTATCATTGACCTAGACAGGGTCCTTACCACATATTGTGCAACCCGAGTATCCTGAATTGAAAGTTTACAGTTAGTACTAAATTATCTGCAGCCCAATTTAAGCTATAAAGCAGTTTGAAAGTCAGGAGTGCCAATGTAAATGTTAGTAAAGAACAACAGCATGATCAAATTGAAAAATAAATTTTGAATTGAGCTAGCAATGTTATTTAATTCATTTGAGACTGAAAGAATGATAACTAATCGATTCCGTAAAAATAAGACAAAAGATTAATTCTTCACAGATTGATAACTTTGAGTGTTAATTTACCTTCAGGACTTACTAGTTTCAGTATAACGACCATAACAGTTTCAGGGCCCCCCCCCCCATTTTCTTGCCTATTCTTGCACATTTTGAAGTGTACTGATCAGAATTGAACAGTAAAATTAATTTCTATATTAAACCTAAGTGTATTAGTGTTTTTCCAATTTTAATAGTGACATGGTATGTGTGTTTTCAAAATTGCTGATTCTAGGGTAATCTATGCCCGATTTCAGTCTGATCAATATACAAAGTGCAGCTCGTAGTAATCATTGCTGTGTGGTGTTGTGTAAGTTTAGCTCATCCAAATTAGTACAAAAGAAGAAAACCTTAGTTCAGTAGATTCTTTCTGGTTCTAAAATTTGCCATAAAAACGCAACATTACTACGTGTCATTATGCTTGTACATGCTACCACTTGTACAGGGAAAAACTCACTCAATGCCTAATTAGGCTGGCGACCGTATTATTAATCATTGGTAGTATCTACTGTGTGTACTTCTTGTCCATGCGAACGCGTAATTGTACTTTACAATTGCTTGACGCATCACTGTAGTTACTGACTGAATAAGTCCGAATTGCTTCCATTAGGAACACGCGGTCAACTTATGTACTAAATCCTTGTTTACAAGGTGAAGCCCGTGAACTTATTACAGTACAGGCTTTATTGAGCTAACGCACGTCCGACAGGGCGGTAGTGTTACAAGTGGCTTCCCGGTGACAGGACATCCAGTTGTTGTCGGTTATACACTAACGTAAAGACCGAACAGTGGATGTTCAGTGGCACGAACAGCAATAAAGTTTAGCAAAGTAAACTGCAGTGTGAGTCAAGTATAATAGTGTGGTACAGTTGGCATTCAATATGGACAGAAACGTAGACGGGGTAGATGTGCCGAGCGAAATGGAGAATGCGGCTAGCAGTAGCAGGAGTTTACGCGGCCAGATAACAGTTGGCGTTAGCGGAAGACAATTGGCGTACATACAATACCATGAACACGTCAACGAACAGATTGAAATGTCGCGATCATCTCGAACACAGCAAGGGACAAAACGGGAAGAAGAGGGTGACTTTGTAGATGATAGTGGGTACGTGAACGAATCCACTGATATGTTTGATTCACCACAGATAAAGAAAGAACCGAAAGAAATTTCTGAAATAGGATCGGAAAACACAAATTCCATAGAACAAAACAGTGTAAAGATTTTAAGCATGAACGACTTATTTGAACAATTAACCAAACAAATTGCAGGACAGACTGAGCATCTGAAAATACAGGGCCATCAGCTCAAAACACAGAATGAGCAGCTTAAATCGCACGTTGATGCGCAGCTCAAAACACAAAGTGATCAGATTAAAGCACAGGTCAAAGATCAAGGAATTAGAATTAGTAAACAAATAGAGCAGGTAGAACAAAAAGTGGGAAATTTAAGTTCTGTGGTAAATAATATGAAATTTGAAATTGACACCATTAACAAAAATATGGAAACTATGCAGGAGGAAATTGGTAACATTAATAGTAGATTCGATGTTGAAATTCTCAACATCCAAGAGAAAGTAGAACCTCTGGTTGAAACTAAGGTAGACGAAAAAATTTCGGTCTTAAAACTGAGATCGTAAATGAATGTCAACGCGGAATATCGCAATTGAAAAAGGTAGTTGTAGACACTGAAAAAGAATTAGGTGAAAAAGTAACTGGATGTGTTCAAAATTGTACGAAAATTCAAGGCAAAATTTTCGATCTAGAGAGCAAAATTAAAGATAAGCCTGGTGTTGTCTGTAATGGCACACCGATTACGAAGCTATTAGAAGGCGAGGAACGCTTCGATCCCGCCAAGAAACATAACGGATGGCATCCATTAGATTTCATCAAAAATTGCGAGAGAGTATTTCCTGAGCACTTGTCTGATCAGGAAAAGATAAATGTAGTAATTAGCGCCTTAGCAGGTGACGCTAAGCGCTGGGGAATAAATTTAGATACCGAACGAATGACGTTCGAAGAATTCAGGCAAAGATTTACAGAAGAATATTGGTCTGAACAAAAGCAGGACCATTTATGGCGCGAGTTTATCATGGCCAAACAGCATGATAATAGGGGCAGGAATTCTTTGAAAGATTTCTGTGAGTATTGGTACCGGAAATTGACACATTTAAGAGGCCGAAGATCAGATTCAGAAATTATCTGGGAACTATATAAAAAGCTTCCAGAAGATTCTAAGAGGTATGTAGGAAGCAACCATCGTAGCTTCCAAGCATTTCTAGAAAGGGTCGAAGACGAAGACCATTGGCGCGAAAGTCGTGCCAATTATCAAAATTTTGGCAACCGTAATACCCAACACGATGACGAAAGGAATGACGGCGATGGATTTCGCGTCAATGTAATACAGAGAGGAAGAGGCAGAGGAAGAGGCAGAGGAAATTATCCAGGTCGCGGTAGAGGGTATGCCGCGCAACATAATAACGACGCGGGAAACTAATTTCCGCGAACGCTGCGGGCCAAATGGAAGCGGACAATACATACCAGCCCCGAATTAAGAAAAGATACCAGACCGACCGGAATGTAATGAGACAGGTTAGAGACAGGCGTGAAACGACGCAACATGTTGTGGCGAGACAAGTGTCAGGTGCGAGCCAGCATGAGTCATCTATGCCGCACAGAAAGCTCCAGGTTAACGGGCGAGTGGAGCATCAGAGGGCAACGGCCCAGTCTAGCGGAACATCTGTTCAGAGAGAAGCCGCTAGCAATACGGCAGCAGTAGGTGCGAATGTAGCCGTAAGAGATAATGAAAATTTTACGAGTGATAATTCCGTGGCAAAGGAAACAATAGATGAGACTGTGAATGCACACAGAGGTGCGGTTAGCAGTGTTTGCCATGAGGAAAAGGGCGACAATGAATTAGCAGAAGTAACTGATTGGCGTGTGCAGATCGACGATCTGTACAAGGGCCTAAAGCAATGTGAGTGGGAGGATTTTAAGAAGGAGTATGAGGCGAAGAAATTAGTTAATAGAAAGGGAAATGATAGGGGCGTCAATAAAGTGACGTGGCCCAAATTTGAAGAAGGGAGAATAAATAGCGCCGCGAAAAGTACGCGTGCTGCCGATAAGGGGAAGGTTAATGACAGGAAGGATTTGGAGGATGAAATCCTCAGCATTGACGAAGAAATAACTTCTGCTAACAATCCGCCAATAGTGCAAGCTGCTACCGAGAGGCACCGTGGAGAAGGGGCAGATAATTACATGAAAGTAATTAAAGTCCACGAGGATTACACCGAATGTGAAGTCACAGTAGATGTAAATAAAGCTGATGATGAGGCCGTTTCGCCAAAAGAGGAGATTGAATTAAAATCTAAGCCTGATGACAATACCGAGGAGGAACTTAGTGCCTGTCTCAGAAAAGCCTTTATGTTAGAACCTGATAGCGATCCGGAATGGTCGGATTCCGACGATAGTTCAGATGATGAAACATACGCAAATACAGACAAAATTGAATATACTAACTTTCCCTGTTGTGCAAAAGTAGCGTACTTAAATGAATCTGGTGTTGAGGAAGAGAGTAGTGATGACTCTAGTGAAGATGTATTTTTAGGTGTAAAAGAAAGTGAATATACTTTTACAGAAAGAGGGTATGAGAAAATCAGTGAAATCAAAGGGGATGCAGTTAAGTACGATATTGTACCTAACAATGACGAAGTGTCAAAACAGAATCCAGATGTTGTGACTGAACAAAGGAAGAAAGAACCACCGGACGACTTAGAGTTTATTTCGCAAAGGGTTCAGGTAATTAATGACTTTGAACTCCCGGAACCGAAGAAACCGCCTGATATATGTGAAGTGAATGTTAAAAGCATATCTTGGGACGATGTTATCGTCGACCCGGATTTGCTCAAGGAAGACTACGGTAATGAAAAACATTCGACGGTTAAACAAACAATAATACCAGTTGAAATTTATAACATGAAATTGCAAGTACTTCTTGATACTGGGTCTCAGATAAGTGCAATTTCCCAATCGTTTTTCGAACACATTTGTGATAAGCCTGGGCTAGTAATTATGTCAGTAACAGGTGTAAAAATTGTTGGGGCTACTGGCAAGGCTAGCAAGCCGGTAAAGAACCAGATTTTGGTTGAATTTAGTATAAAAGGACAAAACTTTGAACACGATTTTTTGGTTGTGCCAGACCTGAGTACTGAGATGATTTTGGGAATAGATTGGTTGGATAAGGAAAAGGTTATTATTGATTGTAGCCAAGGAGTGATCAAAATTAATAGTACATTTAGGAATTTGGAATTAAATTTTGAGGGAACTGGGAAAGTGTTTGATTCAGAAATTGATTCTTTGTTGTTGGAGATTGACCAAGGGAATGATGGGTTGACGAACAAGTACGAGATGTACCATGTCCAGAAATTATTAAATGAGAGTGACAAGCAGGGGCATGAATTTAAGGGAATGGTGGAAAATTTAGAGGGAATATCTCCCGAACAGAAAGCAGAATTGCTTGAAATTTTAGATAGTAACAGCCCCGTATTTTCGGACAAACCTGGCCTAGTTAAGAATTTTGAATACCAGATTGAGACAATAGAGCATAAACCTTTCTTCGTAAGACCGTTTTCGATACCCATATCAAAGAAGCAGGCTGTTCAAGTGGAAATAGATAAGATGATAGAGTGGGGGGTAATCGAACGAAGTAACAGCGAGTATAATAGTCCCCTTATCATAGTGAACAAAAGGGATGGGGGAGTAAGAGTAGTTATCGACGCTAGGACTTTGAACAAAATTGTAAAAAAGGAAATAGATAGACCTGAGAATCTGGACGAAATTCTCCAAAAATTTTATAACGTAAAATATTTAACCAGTCTGGATATGACCGCCGGGTACTGGCAAATCCCGTTGAGTAAAGAATCCCGTAAATATACCGCTTTTCTATTCGCCGGGAAATGCTATCAGTATAAAGTAGTGCCATTTGGGCTTAGCACATCTGTGGCAGTATTTATTAGGGCACTGGACTTTGTGTTAGGTAGAGAACTGAGTTCCCGGTTAACCATTTATGTAGACGATTTACTGATTGCTACAGAAACATGGCAGGAGCATTGCGAGTTATTACAGAAAGTTTTTGTTGCTCTACAAGCAGGGGGCATGACACTTAAATGGAAGAAGTGTGAATTTGTGAAATCGGAAATAAAGTTTCTGGGGCACGTGATTACTACAAACGGTATTGGCAAGGATCCGGAAAAGTTAAGTGCAATATCGGGATGTCCAGCTCCTAGAAATAGAAAACAGTTGAAAGCCTTTCTAGGTTTGTGTGGGTTCTATAGAAAGTTCGTCAAGGGCCAAGTTTTTAATAGTCCTCATTTAAATAATTTACTTAAGAAAAATAGTGCTTTTGTGTGGACTGAAGGATGCATGAGAGATTTTGAAAACTTAAAAAGGGAACTTTTGAATGACAATATTTTGCATCACCCCATACTGTCAAAACCTTTCCATATGAGTACTGACAGCAGTGCTTATGGAATTGGCATAGAAGTGTTCCAAGAAATCTGTGAGGGCAGAGAAATCGAACACCGGACTATCGCATTTGCCAGTAGAACCCTAACAAGATACGAGAGAAACTACACTATTTCGGAAAAGGAAGCTTTAGCCATTATATGGGGGCTAAAGAAATTTAGAAATTATCTGTGGGGCCATAAGCTCATTATACATACTGACCACAAAGCTTTGACTTTTCTTAAAGATTGCCGTTTAGTTAATGGTAGGCTGACTCGTTGGGCTTTGTACCTGCAACAATTTGAATACGATATTTGCTATGTTAAAGGTACTGAGAATTATGTGGCAGATGCCTTATCTCGATTGCCTAATGGTATGAGTGAAGTGCCCAATGAAAATGGGGAAGAGGGTACTTTTCAGATAAGGTATATGAAAGAGATTTCAGGAAATAGGAAAATTGAGCAGATATGTAAAAATATGAGGTACCATCAGAATGAGGATTCAACCTGGAAATCAGTGAAGGTAAATTTTGACAGTGTGCAGTATCCTCAAATTAAGAAATATTACAAAATTTATAAAGGCATTTTATATAGGAGGAAAGATTTAGTTACTGAGGAATGGAGGGTATGTTGGTCAAACCAGTTTGATACTGATGTCATAGATTATTTTCATTTGGCATTGGGGCATAGTGGGCCGAAAAAATGTTTGGATAAACTGAATAATGTCGTAGTGATTACGGGTAGTGTAAGTAAGAAGGTAAAGGAACGGATTAAGTCATGTGATGTCTTTCAAAAGACCAAAGTACCGAACAAAACTAGTAGGGGACCGATGCAAAGTACATTGCCTGAAGACACCCTAGACTTATTATCGGTAGATTTATATGGTCCCCTCCCAAAGACTTGGGGAAATTGTGCATATGTTTTGGTGTTTTTGGAAGTATTTTCTAAATTTGTGAAACTATACCCCTTGAAAAAAGCCACAGCAAAAGCTGTATTTAGTAGGATGGTCGAATATTTCAGGACCATCGGGAAACCCAAGGCAGTACTATCGGACAATGGACCCCAGTTCATATCCAAAATTTGGAAAGATGGAATGGAGAAAAATGGTGTGGAGGTTAAATATATTGCAGCCTACCATCCTG
Organism: Schistocerca cancellata; assembly: GCF_023864275.1. Taxonomy (NCBI): domain Eukaryota; kingdom Metazoa; phylum Arthropoda; class Insecta; order Orthoptera; family Acrididae; genus Schistocerca; species Schistocerca cancellata. Next base: position 197,805,621 of record NC_064628.1, read on the forward strand.
CAAGCAATCCGGTTGAAAGGTACATGCGCGAAGTCGGGAGATTGTGTAGAACATACTGCAGTCACAATCATAGAGCCGGGGGCAGATTCATATCGGATTTTGAGAATGTCATGAACACATTACATCATGAAACTACAGGATTCCCACCGGAATAAATTTTGTTAGACAGAAGTAGTAAAAGTTTAATTGAAGAAAAATTAGAGTTTCCACCTTGTACAAGTTTGGGATTGAATCAAAAGAAAGAATTGGTAATAAAAAGGGCAAAGCACAAAGCCGAATCTAGATCTAGAAGACACGATAAAAATCTAAAGGTTTCAAAATTTAAAATTGGAGATTATGTTCTTTTAAAAACCCACGAAAAATCTAGTGAACTAAACCATGAAATTTCAAAATTTAAATATATTTATAACGGACCATATATAATACAGAACATTCCACACGAAAATGCTTACTACCTAATCTACCCAAAATCCAAAAGACCTTTAGGTGTAAGAAATATTGTGGACCTGAAACTGTATGTTCCCAGAAACGAGTAATTGTGCTGTATCTTATGCTGAACCCAAGTTGTTTCAAATGTAACTATTCTTTGTAAATGTCTGTATACCATTGAAAGTTTACTAATGTAGTTATGTGAGTTTCAGATTACCAATTGTACTGTAACTATAAAAATGTATGGAGGAAAGGACTGAAAGGAAAGGATAAATGCTTTCAGACAGATAAAAGATGGAACTGTCAAAAAGGAAAATGGGCAGTGTATGAACCAGAATATGAAGGACTGCCAAATACCAATGAGGGCAGATAAATAGTCGATGGTAAATAGTAAATGTAATCCAGAGGATGTGACAATATGAAGTGAAATGGACTGCCCAAATCCACATAATAGGCAGCAAATATGTGTAGATAATTTTCTGAAAATTTTGTGTGTGTGTTTTGTTTAATAAGTTAAGAAATGGACTGCTATTCAAAGCAAGCAGCGACAAATTATCTTATCGTGTACACGAAATATGCATTTGTGTTTGTAGTTAAATGTTTGCATTCCAGAATTTTAAATTATTTCTTTAAGAAATTTGGGAAAAAATGATTAAATTGCTATTTTAGTAATGTTAGAATTGGAATTTGGACTGTGCAAAAGGCACTTAAGTAAATAACGAGAAATTGGTCTTAATATGTTAAAATAGTGTGAACCTATATACAGTGAGTGGAAGGAAATATGTAGTGTAAATCTTCTTGAACATTTACGTAAAGAATCAGAACCAGTGTATTATTGTTAAATTTAGTGTTCCCATAAAATTTACACTTAAGAAAATTTTCTGGAAACAGGGGCACGTGTAACAATAATGTACCTATAATAATTTTTTTTCTTTATGCATTTAGATAAATGTTTCTTTCTGAATTTATGTAAAATAATGTAAATATTATCTTTGGATTTTTTTCTTTTTGTGTCATGTTAAAGAAACTGTAAACAACTTTTGAAATGAATGTTATTACTTATGTTAGATTTCAAGCAATTTGATAACCAAAGGAAAATGTATTTAATGTTAAAACTATTGTAAAATGTGAAAATTGTAATTTAAACACTTGGTCCATACGTAGGTAATGCATTAGAATATGTATAATAGAAAACCTGTGGTGAATACCCTACCTGTAGGGGCGCGGGAAAAGGTGGATGCAGGCGAGCGCGGGAAAACGCACACTGGCGCGGTTCGGCACAACGGGCTCAGTATTACAGTCGGAGTTGAGCATCGGTCAGAGGAACATGTACTGTACCGAGGAGGCTATCTAGGAAAAGTGGATTCCATTGAGCCTCGGATGGGCCGATTCCGACGACTACTTGGCATGGCTATATTCTCAGGCACAAAACTGGAAAGATTACGACGCTAAGAAGAATGAAAGTGCCGATACTGTGAGAGCCTTAGCCGTGCCTGTATGTGTGCTGTGCTGCCCGCTATCTCGCTGCCCGCCATCCGCCGCAACGACGTGCACAGGTCAAACATTTATTTCATCTTTAGAAGTGTATCTGTGTGGACCAGTGTTGAAACTGTTCTGACTGTTCAATAATAACGTGACTTTTACCAGAATTGCTTTAGCCGTCACTTATCCTTATCATTGACCTAGACAGGGTCCTTACCACATATTGTGCAACCCGAGTATCCTGAATTGAAAGTTTACAGTTAGTACTAAATTATCTGCAGCCCAATTTAAGCTATAAAGCAGTTTGAAAGTCAGGAGTGTCAATGTAAATGTTAGTAAAGAACAACAGCGTGATCAAATTGAAAAATAAATTTTGAATTGAGCTAGCAATGTTATTTAATTCATTTGAGACTGAAAGAATGATAACTAATCGATTCCGTAAAAATAAGACAAAAGATTAATTCTTCACAGATTGATAACTTTGAGTGTTAATTTACCTTCAGGACTTACTAGTTTCAGTATAACGACCATAACAGTTTCAGGGCCCCCCCCCCCATTTTCTTGCCTATTCTTGCACATTTTGAAGTGTACTGATCAGAATTGAACAGTAAAATTAATTTCTATATTAAACCTAAGTGTATTAGTGTTTTTCCAATTTTAATAGTGACATGGTATGTGTGTTTTCAAAATTGCTGATTCTAGGGTAATCTATGCCCGATTTCAGTCTGATCAATATACAAAGTGCAGCTCGTAGTAATCATTGCTGTGTGGTGTTGTGTAAGTTTAGCTCATCCAAATTAGTACAAAAGAAGAAAACCTTAGTTCAGTAGATTCTTTCTGGTTCTAAAATTTGCCATAAAAACGCAACATTACTACGTGTCATTATGCTTGTACATGCTACCACTTGTACAGGGAAAAACTCACTCAATGCCTAATTAGGCTGGCGACCGTATTATTAATCATTGGTAGTATCTACTGTGTGTACTTCTTGTCCATGCAAACGCGTAATTGTACTTTACAATTGCTTGACGCATCACTGTAGTTACTGACTAAATAAGTCCGAATTTCTTCCATTAGGAACACGCGGTCAACTTATGTACTAAATCCTTGTTTACAAGGTGAAGCCCGTGAACTTATTACAGTACAGGCTTTATTGAGCTAACGCACGTCCGACAGGGCGGTAGTGTTACAAGTTGAAGATTATATGCAGTGCCTGTATGGTCACAGCGCTGAAGACACTCCACACATAGTTCAGCAGATTAGTATTCGATTATAAGGTCACAAAGTGTACACTTTACTGCAATCTAAAGTTGAATTGTCTCCTCAAGACGATAAAAGTCATTTGTGAAGATGGGGTGGAAATCCTCCCATACTCACACTATTTTCTTGAAGTGAAACTAGGGGTGGGGGACTCTGATTGAGAGATAGAGAGAGAATGAGTGTGTGAATGGGGTTAGGGGGTTTATGCATCAAATAGTATGGCTCTTTTATCATAGTGTAATTATTGGTTGTGTGTGTGATGTGTGGTGTGAGTGTGTGTGCATATGTGTGGGTGTAAAAATATGTATGAAAGTGTATGCATATGTATGTGTGTGTGTAAAATATGTATGAATGTGTAAATACACACACACAGATATATATATATATATATATAAGGAACATATGCTGAAAGAATAAATAAACAAATACAAAAATTAAGTCTTTATATATATATATATATATATATATATATATATATATATATATATATATATATATATATATATACCATGTGCTGGAAAATAAAAAACATTATTGCGACTTTATTTACATATAACCACAATGTGCTGAAAAAAATTATAAATTTATCATTTAAATACTTTAAAAACATTGAGACTTATTGTCTCAATAAGTTGGAGCCAATCAATTAATTAATTATTTCAAGGAAAATGTCTACTTCAAAACAAAACGAAATTTATAGCCATCTAGTTAAGTAGGAGAATGTTAATTCACATAGCAGCTCTGTTCAATATAGTCTGTTGGGATGGAATTTCTTTAGTAATAGTATTTAGCCTGTAAGTAAGTTAGTCAATACCTCTGCTTTAGTTTTAAGTAGTTTTAAGTATGGCTCTATAACCGACATTCCCTTCAATGAATATCCAACATGTGCATATTGCACATCACAAACTAAATTGTAAACTCAAGGACTGAATTGAGACGAATAAAGGGAAAAACATTCGTTACCCTACGTCACTGTTCTTATTTTAAAAAAACCTAATCATTATGTTTTTGTCAAAATATGTATGTTTGAACACTCTGCAGTTATATCTGCATTGCACCACGCAGCTACATGACGTACCACCTTGAATACACATATTTTCAGAGACTTCCCTGCAGGCGAGGGGCGAGGAATGTGAAAGCGCACCTATTAATAGCACAGGTAGCGCTACTCCCTTGGTGACAGCGCACATAGGTTGTGGTAAGTGAGTCAGACAGTTCCAGTGGAATGCATGTATAGATGGTGGCAGGTACAGTATCACCAATAAACTTACTTGCTAGGGACGTAGGTGTCAAAACAATAAAGTATACAAGGATTGTTAGGGAAGAAAAATTGTTTATTTCTCATCCAGTGTAAAAGTAATTTTACATTTTCATAAGCAGATACAACAGCATTTTTTTATACATGTTCTTGAGTCGATGGATAAAAGGACAGCCGTAGACTTCCAAGTCTTGAATAGAAACAAATTTAAAGATTCGATACATCCATGAGATCTTGTCCTTCCCCTTCACGTAGACAATGGTTCCATGTGATCGAATAATTTAAGTGCAGTCACCATATCTTTATAGGTATGCCAGGACCATCCCAGTAAATTCCATGGCAGAAATGTGTTAACCACTTTGCGCTCTTCCTTGTCTTAGCACACCTCTCTTGCTTGAATAATCTTGGTGATGCAATGTTTGCAGAGGATGTCTCTATTATTCCAGCATGTTGTGTGTACGCTAAAAACCCGACATCTTTAAATACGAACTGTCTACGCTCACCATCATAGAAACCCCGAGCATCCGCAATGATGTTCACACCATGACACGTCATCGTGAAATGTTCTAGGTACGGTGCAGTACCTATTCATGTATACAGTTCGCAGCACAACACCTGTGAGCAGGCAGTAGTTGATCACACAGTCATATAGAACTAGAGCATTTGTCGATGATTCAAATTCAATTCACACATCTATAGGTCCAGACTTAATTATATCATTCTGTTTCAAGCAGTCTATTATGATGATCAGTGAAAGAACTTTGAACTTTCACGGACCAAGTAGACACATTGCCCCCTCTCCATCTGCAATTTCATAGTAAGAAGCACGAACCTTGCATACATGTCATACGCTAGACTGTATACATTTTGATTCCACTGCAGATGTAGATTGTAATGTGTATAGAATTCTGAACTGAGGTAGACTTTGGTATTGGATAACTTGCAGTTGTCAAATACGATGGAATCATTTGCTATATTACCTCTTCTATCAGTCTGACATGCAAGTATGATGAGTCTAGGTGTCTCTAGACGGCTGGAGGTTTTAATAGCCCATGTTTGTCTTTTCGCTGTCGGTAACACTGGGTACTCGAAAATCTGCCGCGAACGAAATGTCAGTGACAGAAATATACCTGAATTCATGAGTTTTAAGAGCTTCAAACGCTCCTCGTCTGATACACTGATGTGAGACATTTTACATATTATCTTGCTGATCATGAGCATATTCTCCTCTTGAGCTTCTTGAATGTATGAGTTATTGTCCGTCGCACTCCGTACCAGAATGACTTCCTGTTTAGTGTTCGTAATATTCTGTCTCATGTCCTCAAAGTCCCCATAAACATTTTTAGAGGTATGCAGGCCATAAATCTCTTGTACTCTGCAACAGTTCTATTCTCTGCATCGTCTATGAACCATCCCGCATTTTCTAAACTGGGTAAATCCGCTGGTGATGCTGAGATGTATGTTTTAAGGGTTGATGTTATGCTGGCATTGCGTGTATGGTCGATCGCAGAACCGTTGAGTTCATAGCATATCTCTTGGAACAGGAATGCTAAAGCTTGGCTCCCACTGTATCGCTGCCGTCAGTTTTCTCCCATGACCCCTCCAGATATATGAAACTCTTGCATGAAAGCGTGAGTGCGTCTTGGTGCTGGATGACAATCCTGATTTCATCGTTCCTTTCAAACGTGGTTGAAGAGTAAGGTTTATGAGAGAAGTATTCCTGACGTAATTCTCTCATCATACTCTACTGGACTGGTTATATTGAGTGAGGACGTCATGACACAGCTTCAGGCCAACTGATTTAAGAAACTCGTAGTTCGCACGTGTTATCACTTTGCTGTTCGGTAGAGAATTGTGATGCTGTGTATTGCGTGCACTTGTTTTAAACCGTACACCCATCCTGCCTTAGATATAATCGTACAATGATTTCCTCGCCACGAAAGCCGACAAGTTGATTATTCTGGTCCACAATACGCAGCTCCAAATAGTCCAATGTCTGAGCTGTCACAGAAAGGTATATTGCATTGGCAGGGGTCTCGACAATCTTATACACCATTGCAACTGAGGGGAAGAATCCGTAAATAGTATGAATCAGACTATCGTTGAGATAGGAGTTCGTTGCAATGTTACACTCGACATGGATTGTGCTGACTGGGAGTATGTCCACTGTCTAATCTGACTTGTAAAATTTACTTGGATCCTTCTTCAAAATCTGTCCTTTTGTGAAACCCAGCAGGCGCCCTATTGAACCTTTCTCGTGAAAGATAATCGTGGCATTTACAGTCCTTATTTCAGATTTAAGTGTATTAATGTTTGCACGTAGTTCAGTACCTTTTACAGACTTTCAAGACTTCGTGTACATCGTCGATATCGTATGCACCCAGTTCTATTTCCACAATATGTTTTTCACCATTTATATCAAAAAAAGGTTCAAATTGCTCTGAGCGCTATGGGACTTAACATCTGAGGTCATCAGTCCCCTAGAACTTAGAACTACTTAAACCTAACTAACCTAAGGACATCACACACATCCATGCCCGAGGCTGGATTCTAACCTGCGACCATAGCGGTTGCGCGATTCCAGATGAAGCACCTAGAACCGCTCGGCAACTGCGGCCGGCATTAATATCCAGATGCAGTTTATTGTTAGCCTCAGTGATATTTTGGATGCTGTTGTACATCTCCAGTCCAATCAATGCAATACTCCATTCACACACATCCATGCCCGAGGCTGGATTCGAACCTGCGACCATAGAGGTCGCGCGGTTCCAGATGAAGCACCTAGAACCGCTCGGCAACTGCGGCCGGCATTAACATCCATTCACTAATGCTCAAATCAACGGGCGGGAAGTAATTTCCACAGAATACAGATGATCGTTCTCTTAACGCCAAAGTTTACGACATTGCATGTGAACCTCCACTAATGAATGAATGTTTAAACATCCTCCTTATATAGCATGCTTCTTCTTCTACTTCTTCTTTGTGAACGTCAAGAGAAACATGATGCATAGATGTCCGCAGAGGTGTGTATGAAAGTCCTGATAGCGTCGATAATTGTAGAGCACACGTCTTCTGTGAGTGAAGTATCGTTGTAATTCTTCTGGTGGTTGCAGGTCTCCAAATGAGTCGAAATAGTAGACATTATTCTCATTATTCATAACATATGACACCCAGTGGGTCCCAGGGCCTCCAGCAACATCCAAATTCACAATACCACATTCACCAGTTTTCCACATAGTCTTCGGTAATGTATCCCGCATAAACACACCACAGAATCTTGGTATCTTTAATTTGACTCTAACAAACTTAAGAAGATCTGTATTTGTGAGTGGTTGATCTGGCAGGACCGTTAATGGGCTTTTTTTATTTATGAATAGACCAAGCCCTTTCCTGTACAGTTTCCATCATGCGGTTATGTCTTCTTGCCTCTTATAACTGTGCTTGGGAGTTCTGCGCGTTCTTGACCGTTCGAGCAATAGCTGCAGCACCACCAGCGAGGGAATCTACCGCCGAGAGCGCGGAGAGTGCCGGGATGAGAAATGGAATAAACGCGCCAGATGTCTTGGGTAATGGTTGAACTCGAGGTGCTTTAACCGATCCTCTTCTTCTTCTTCTTCTTCTTCTTCCTACATCGTTCTGCTTCAGTGCGTTTTTAGCTGCATACATCGTTGTCAGGATACAGTTCTTCAAACAGCCCTTCTTAAAATTCTTCTTGTTTAGTGCAAAACGTGCAGCATTCATAACTCGCTTGAATTTCGTCACTCCTAAACCCAACTTAATTTTTCCACGCATGGTTTTATTAACTGCAAATGCTGCCATGTGTTGACCTACACCAACATCCTTTCTTCTTCGCATAGTTTTAGTCTTATCAGTTAAAACGCTACCTGCAATGCGACGACTTGATAGATCTTTATTTGCAGCGTATGTGATGTCGTGTTCCATACACGCTTCGTCGAGCAAATTAACTCCCTCATCACCTCGCGCCAAGCGTTTCTGAAACTTTGTCCCAGGTCCACAGTAGTTATACCCAGGGATGTGTAATTCCACAGGCAATTTGTCTAGAATACCACCATCTCCGCTTATGCGTCTCCTAGCACGCATGGTACACTACTGTGGTAGTTGTGGACTATGCACACTCATTATATAGCAAATCGCCGGCATCAAATGGTTCAAATGGCTCTGAGCACTATGCGACTTAACTTCTGAGGTCATCAGTCGCCTAGAACTTAGAACTAATTAAACCTAACTAACCTAAGGACATCACACACATCCATGCCCGAGGCAGGATTCGAACCTGCGACCGTAGCGGTCGCTCGGCTCCAGACTGTAGCGCCTAGAACCGCACGACCACTCCGGCCGGCCGCCGGCATCTGTCCAGCTGCTTTGTGTAGCAGGAAAACCAAGCCATTTGACTAGTGCTTTATTTCCCCGACGCCTTATGACTCTCTCCACGAGAAAAATATCCGGTTCTGAGCTTTTCTGCAACTCCTCCGTGTAGAAGCAGCCTGCAATTTCTTCACCTTTACTATCCTTCAATATATAAGTTCTAGGATTCGTTCGTTGCACCTTTGAAACTGTAAATATCTCAGTTGACCGGTTCAATAAGTATGATTTCTCAAATGCCGTCTTGTGTTTTGAGATACGCAAAAAATCACCTACATTATATTTCGGTTTGCGTGGATCCAGCATTTTAATGCGATAGTACACCGTATGCATGAGTCCATTATCACGAACTTCGATTGGTCTCATTTTTATTGTGATACGTTTGGTTCGGTTATACTGAGCACTTATTTCTGGGAGGACATCTGTCAATTTGTATGAGCCACGAAGGTTAAAATGCATCCACATTCGATCTTTCATTGCTCTGTTCAAACGTTCGACGATACTTGCCTTCAGGTGAGTGAATGTTGAGTAGTGATGTAATCCATACCACTGCACCACGGTCGTGAAATACCTATTGTAGAACTCCCCACCGTGATCGGTTTGGAGGTTCCCTCGGCATCGATTCGTTCCTGTCTGTAGCAAATGCTCAAAAACATCCGCGACGTTTCTATCCGTTTTTGTTTTGACAGATAATGCCCAGGCAGATTTGGAGTAAGTATCAATAACCATTAAAATATATTTGAATCCATTATTCTCATCTGAATATTCCCTCATATCTACAAGATCAGCTTGCCATAAGTCATCCAACCGTTTAATAATAACATGCGTGCGAGGGGATGTTTTGCGTGCTGGTTTAAGTAGTTCTCCATACTTATTGGATGGTTTAAGTAGTCTCCATACTTATTGGATGATACCTCTCTCTCTAAGCATCCACCCCCCGTCGCATGGAATCCCTGATGCGCTGGAGAATGGCGTATTGTATCACAGCCGTCCACAATACGAGCACGAAGAGTCGCTACATTTGGTACCGGGGTTGTGTAGACAAGAGCTTTCAAATGCCCCCATAAATGAAAGTCAAGAGGGCTGAGGTCAGGAGAGCGTGGAGGCCATGGAATTGGTCCGCTTCTACCAACCCATCGGTCACCGAATCTGTTGTTGGGAAGCGTACGAACACTTCGACTGATATGTGCAGGAGCTCCATTGTGCATGAACCACATGTTGTGTCGTACTTGTAAAGGCACATGTTCTAGCAGCACAGGTAGAGTATCCCGTATGAAATCATGATAACGTGCTCCATTGAGCGTAGGTGGAAGAGCATGGAGCCCAATCAACACATCACCAACAATGCCTGCCCAAACGTTCATAGAAAATCGGTGTTGATGACGTGATTGCACAATTGCGTGCCGATTCTCGTCGGCCCACACATGTTGATTGTGAAAATTTTCAATTTGATCACGTTGGAATGAAGCCTCATCCGTAAAGAGAACATTTGCACTGAAATGAGGATTGACACATTGTTGAATGAACCATTCGCAGAAGTGTACCTGTGGAGGCCAATCAGCTGCTGATAGTGCCTGCACACGCTGTACATGGTACGGAAACAACTGGTTCTCCCGTAGCACTCTCCATACAGTGACGTGGTCAACGTTACCTTGTACAGCAGCAACTTCTCTGGCGCTGATATTAGGGTTATCGTCAACTGCATGAAGAATTGCCTCGTCCACTGCAGGTGTCCTCGTCGTTCTAGGTCTTCCCCAGTCACGAGTTATAGGCTGGAATGTTCCGTGCTCCCTAAGACGCCGATCAGTTGCTTCGAACGTCTTCCTGTCGGGACACCTTTGTTCTGGAAATCTGTCTCGATACAAACGTACCGCGCCACGGCTATTGCCCCGTGCTAATCCATACATCAAATGGGCATCTGCCAACTCCGCATTTGTAAACATTGCACTGGTTGCAAAACCACGTTCGTGATGATGCTACGTACTGATGTGCTTGATGCTAGGCACTGTAGAGCAATGAGTCGCATGTCAACACAAGCACTGAAGTCAACATTGCCTTCCTTCAATTGGGTCAACTGGCGGTGAATCGAGGAAGTACAGTACATACTGACGAAACTAAAATGAGCTCTAACATGGAAATTAAGCGTTTCCGGACTCATGTCCATATAACATCTTTTCTTTATTTGTATGTGAGGAATGTTTCCTGAAAGTTTGGCCGTACCTTTTTGTAACACCCTGCATATGCAAAAACTTTTGAAAGTTTCGCCGGTACCTACCTTTACTCAGTTTTCTTTTTTTATCAGTAACGAGAAACCCATACTGTGAATGATTCCAGCAATCTGCACATATCATTACAAAATCATTGAACGACATGTCCGTTCCGACATGTGCCAGGTAAATGTGTTTTAAATTCAGGTTGCCTTATTTGAAGGCTATAATGAGGTTTGCGTTATCCCTAACCAACTGTTTGGGAATTCTGGAATATGTCTGACTTAGATAAAATACATCAGCACCCATATGACGGCCGAAACAGAAGTATTTTCGAATTTGGTCTTGGTTATCAATAACTCGTCTAGCATTGAAAAAAATTAATAATTGTAATACTGACTATAATGAGATATGTATGAAATAAAACGCAAACACGGTTTGACATATATATATATATATATATATACACTCCTGGAAATGGAAAAAAGAACACATTGACACCGGTGTGTCAGACCCACCACACTTGCTCCGGACACTGCGAGAGGGCTGTACAAGCAATGATCACACGCACGGCAAAGCGGACACACCAGGAACCGCGGTGTTGGCCGTCGAATGGCGCTAGCTGCGCAGCATTTGTGCACCGCCGCCGTCAGTGTCAGCCAGTTTGCCGTGGCATACGGAGCTCCATCGCAGTCTTTAACACTGGTAGCATGCCGCGACAGCGTGGACGTGAACCGTATGTGCAGTTGACGGACTTTGAGCGAGGGCGTATAGTGGGCATGCGGGAGGCCGGGTGGACGTACCGCCGAATTGCTCAACACGTGGGGCGTGAGGTCTCCACAGTACATCGATGTTGTCGCCAGTGGTCGGCGGAAGGTGCACGTGCCCGTCGACCTGGGACCGGACCGCAGCGACGCACGGATGCACGCCAAGACCGTAGGATCCTACGCAGTGCCGTAGGGGACCGCACCGCCACTTCCCAGCAAATTAGGGACACTGTTGCTCCTGGGGTATCGGCGAGGACCATTCGCAACCGTCTCCATGAAGCTGGGCTACGGTCCCGCACACCGTTAGGCCGTCTTCCGCTCACGCCCCAACATCGTGCAGCCCGCCTCCAGTGGTGTCGCGACAGGCGTGAATGGAGGGACGAATGGAGGCGTGTCGTCTTCAGCGATGAGAGTCGCTTCTGCCTTGGTGCCAATGATGGTCGTATGCGTGTTTGGCGCCGTGCAGGTGAGCGCCACAATCAGGACTGCATACGACCGAGGCACACAGGGCCAACACCCGGCATCGTGGTGTGGGGAGCGATCTCCTACACTGGCCGTACACCACTGGTGATCGTCGAGGGGACACTGAATAGTGCACGGTACATCCAAACCGTCATCGAACCCATCGTTCTACCATTCCTAGACCGGCAAGGGAACTTGCTGTTCCAACAGGACAATGCACGTCCGCATGTATCCCGTGCCACCCAACGTGCTCTAGAAGGTGTAAGTCAACTACCCTGGCCAGCAAGATCTCCGGATCTGTCCCCCATTGAGTATCTTTGGGACTGGATGAAGCGTCGTCTCACGCGGTCTGCACGTCCAGCACGAACGCTGGTCCAACTGAGGCGCCAGGTGGAAATGGCATGGCAAGCCGTTCCACAGGACTACATCCAGCATCTCTACGATCGTCTCCATGGGAGAATAGCAGCCTGCATTGCTGCGAAAGGTGGATATACACTGTACTAGTGCCGACATTGTGCATGCTCTGTTGCCTGTGTCTATGTGCCTGTGGTTCTGTCAGTGTGATCATGTGATGTATCTGACCCCAGGAGTGTGTCAATAAAGTTTCCCCTTCCTGGGACAATGAATTCACGGTGTTCGTATTTCAATTTCCAGGAGTGTATATATATATATATATATATATATATATATATATATATATATATATATATAAATTATTTATTTAAATATCATACATATGGTGTAGTATTTCAGGAATATTATTACAATCTGTATGTATCTTCTTCTTCGCACCTGTACAGTATTTCCCAAACAAAGCTTTTTGAGATGCAATAAATTCAGCAAGTGTCTCTCGCAAGCCATTAGGTGCCTCACAGAACTCAGATTTTTCACTCACACATTTAATCTGTTTCTCTTTAGGTACAGCGTTCATGCGCAAACATGCTTAAGATCGTCAACATGTACACTATGCACACGTAGGGAGTTTACAACATCACGGTATGCAGAGACTATGCTAGGCAACCAATGGTTCAGTCTGTCCAGTGCAAGACGTATGGCAGTGTCCAGATCGTATAACTTCATATCTGAGGTATGTCTTAGATAAACGCAGTTGTCATCCAATTTCCCACATAATGCACAGTCATCATACCCTGTTGTAATAGAAAGTGTCACACCACTAAGGCGAATGTGTGGGGGAGAATGAGTTGGATAATACTCTGTAGTCATCTGCTGATTTATGTAGCGCTCTGTATGACATATTTCATCCCAGTCTAACTCGTATATTGGCACTTTAACACACTTGGATACATTTTCAGTCTCCATTCTCGCATGCAATCCCTAGACAAGATGCGCTTCTATAGCGATGTTCACACGTTTCGATCCACTGGGAGTTAAATTGTATGTGGAGGTGAAAAGCGAAGGTGTACTCGAAGCCTTCTTATCTACAGTATCTGCACTCTGTGTTTGCACTATCACAGGGGTGTTCTGCTGGAATGGGTCATATGTTGGTGACCAGTACTGATCTCCATCTTGTTGTTTAACACCACCAATGACAGCATTCGATGTGTCGGGGGCAGATCGCGTGTCCTCATCACACAAATCGATGAGTGGGACGGACAACAGATGCTCCTTTGCCTGCTCCATCAAATGGGCTATGTACGCTACTGGATCCCACGTGGTCGCTACTCATTCTGACGCACTGGAGGCTGTTGCTGCAGGTCTCAACAAGTTCAGAGCTGAGGTTGATACTGGTCCAGACGTGTCAGCAGAGCTTGGGATGTTGGTGCTCGAGCCTGTTGATCAAAGATGAGGAAGCATCAGATATGGACCAAGATGTGGAAAGTTTGAATAATAATAGTAATAAGGCTAGCCAGAGAGAAAGATGTAATATGGGATACTTACTTCTCCGTTTAATTCTGTTGTGCATGACTGTGCTGGAGTACAACTGCTGTTGATGCTTCATTGTTCTTATTCTTCTGCTGCTGCTTCTGCTGCCTGACTGGACAAGACTGAGGTCCCAGAGCTGCTGAGCCTCGCCTATATCTCCTACAGTGATGTCACCAGATACTACCACCCTATTGGCTGAAGTCTAGCACGTGACTGGATTAAGGGGTCCTTTTGGTTCCCGCCATTTCCCTTACCCCAGAACGTCATCTTGGATTACGTCACGTGGCAATATGTACTAGGCCTCATGGTGAACATACTGTTTGCCGCCACCTTGGATAATGGTATTTGCGTCATCACATGAAGTAATAGCCGCCATCTTGGACGACAGCGCCCTCTGGTGGTGGCACTGTGTACTAGGTTAGTTTGAGTCTGGACCTCATGGTGAACACACTGTTTCCAGGCATTTACCCCCACCATCTTGGATTACGTCACAGATGAGAGCGCCCTCTGGTGGTGATACTGTGTACTAGGTTAGTTGGAGTCTGGACCTAGTTGTGAACACACTGGATGGCTGTGCTGCATGAAATTGTTTAAATAAAGACTGGTGCAGGCAAAATAAAGATTTATATCCAGCACTAGACGAGTCCTTTTCCCACGAGTCCTGAGGAGCAGGTGGCGGTCAGGTGACTTACATTAGTACAAGTGTCATTTCTTTTGCGCCATTTTCTTAGCTTAGTAGAGATACGCGAATTGACGTTTATTTACAGTCAAAATTCAAACTTGGCGCCAGTTCATAGGAAGAGGTGGCAGTCGGGTGACTTAGGTTAGTGGAGGTAGCCCAAGTGACCTTCCTTTCCCACCATTTTCTTAGGTGTGACGCATTATCCTTTTGGAACTTGAACTTCCCGCCATTTTGCTGGGGGAGGGGACGTGGCACTTTCCCGCCAAAAGCAGCCATATTGGATGACGTCATCGACGCCATCTTTGATAATGGTACTTTGGGGTAGAAGGAACATTGACCAAATACTCATGCCATCTAGAAGGCCAGTGAAGGCAGAATTGTGCTATGAAGAACATTCACCAGGGATTCCATGAGAGCTGTTCCAGTAATCGAAGGAGCCATGACTGCTGTGAATTACGTGAACACTGCTATGGACCATATACATCTCTTAATGCTTGATGTCTTCCTTGGTGTCAGTGGCATCTTCCATCAGCATAACTAACCATATCACAAAGTCAGTATCGTGCTACAGTTATTTGAGGAGCATGATAGTGAACTCACATGGAGTTAATGCTTTAAGGAACAGCATGTCCTTTGCAGAATAATTTATTTGAGCGACGAGCGAGATACACATACTACTGATGAATGTTGCGTGAGAGTCACTCTTGAAACACGTTTGAACCAGCAGTCCAAACAAATCAAGGTAAGAGTGACACATGTACTGACCTTGACAGAACTGGGTAAGTTGTACAAAAATATAAGAAACGTCCGTATAACATTGGACTGCATGAGTAAATAGAAAGAGATCCTGACTCACATACAAAGAAGTATTTATTTAGTAGCGTGTAAGAGATTCTCTGATATCTGAAACATGTCCTGCACTTTTTCTACTTAATATATTGCCATACTACATTTCTCGTCGACTATGTGGAGAACTTCCCCATTTAGAGTCTTTTTAGACTACTTAGCAGCGCGGGATCAGCCGAGCGGTCTGCGGTGCTACAGTCATGGACTGTGCAGCTGGACCAGCGGAGGTTCAAGTCCTCCCTCGGGCATGGGTGTGTGTGTTTGTCCTTAGGATAATTTAGGTTAAGTAGAGTGTAAGCTTAGGGACTGATGACCTTAGCAGTTAAGTCCCATAAGATTTCACACATACTTGAACATTTTTTTAGACTACTTAATTTTTAAAATCTTTATGTAACAGGAAACGTCAAACATCGACACATCCCTCACTTATGTGACACTGCAGGGAGGTTTGGAATTTAATCCGGAACATGGGAGCAAATTCTGGTAATTACAAATTTTAGCCACCCCTAGTGATGTTTCATCTAGTGGGCTCATAATCGGATGGTATGCTTCAATTTGGCACGTATAGTTCTTTGGTTAAAGGCTCCTGGGGAAACCTACAATGCTCGGTTTCCGCTCCTAGGCCGCAGGGAGAATAACATCTCCCTGGTGAAACAAAGTGACATGAGTGAATTTTTACCTACATGGTGATGCCATAAGGTTGACTTATGTTCTGGTACTGTTACAAGAGCCGCAGGGACGACGAATAAGCGAAGTTAACCCCTCTATGGTAAAGTTTGCTGTGAGGTACCGGGAGTATTTTTAGAATCTTTGTGACTCCGGGAACATCTAGACTATTAAAAAATACCTGATTTGGTAAGTTGGTTGCAAAGTACTGATGTCTTTCTGTGAAGGAATATTTGAGGTTTCCGGGTGACAAATATATCGAGAAATTCACCTGTCAGGAATTAGTACTACAGTGGTGTTGAACGGAGCCTAATCATCAGAGAGAACTCGCTTTATGGTTCTTCAGGAGGCAGCCAATCAAGAGAGTAAGAAGTATAAAGAGTGTAGGGACATAGGAGTATATGAGGAGCGCTGCGTACATGTTAGGACGGTGTGCCGGCCCTAGTGTAGACGGAGAGTGCGGAATGCGTACACAGACTGTAGACGCAGTGCGTAAGCGGCAGGAAGGAAATAGATGGCAGGAGCACCTAGGGCGGCGTAAAAGTCTTCGCAGCAAAAGGTAAAGTGGCGAAGGGAGTTCACTGTAGTTAATTTACCGTTTGGAGGAAGGAATTCTGTTTGGCAGAAGACTGCAGGACCAGTGACTAGCAGTGTGGAAGGTACACTCCTCCATGTACCGTGTGTTGACTTGCGGAACACGAAATATTGATTTTCTATGAGTCAGTAAGACGAGGGGTTCGAGTTTTAAGGATGTTTCTGAAATGAACGTAAAAAATAAGACGTCTGGTGGAGAGAGTCATAACAAGCAACTCTCACGCTTTTGGAAGTGCAGATGCCTGTTTACACGATGCTGCACAAAGGGCACACATTTGACAACGTCGCGCGCCAGTGAGGAGGTAGGGAGGTAGGGATACAACCCCCCCTCCCCCCCCCCCCCCCACCCGGGCGGGCCAACACCAAGGAGATCCGGTATTTACTCGGAAGCGAACACGTTGCCTTTGGAAGTGCAGATGCCTGTTTATACGATGCTGCACAAAGGGCGGTACCTGTACACATTGTAGAGTCTGATTCACCCTGTTGTGTGTCAATATAAAGGAGACTCTTCTTTTTACAAAAGACCAATCACCAAACAGCCATATGATTCCAGAAGTTGCTATTTTATTTACACGACAAGTTTATGCATCGAAAGTAACTATTTTGACATAACAGAGTTATAACAGAACATGCAAAACATTACAAAAAAATAAAAAAACATACGATAGGCCTTTAGAAAATCGAACGCACACTAAATCAAACCCTTCTAAAAATGAGAAAAAGCAAGTGAATAAAACAACCAGTGTAGTAACTTGAGACTACATATGACAGTAATCTTGAGCCACATAGTAAAACTTGTGAACCACAGCAGTATCACTTGACATATTCAAACCTCACAGCTGTCATCAGGTGGACGTCGAAAAATTCGTGTACATGGTAAGAGCACCATCATAAAATTAACCATACAGTGTATGGCGAACTAAAGGTCACAGAGCCACAGCTATATTAAACAAACCGAAACGCAGCTGATGAGATGCAGTCAAGAAAACACGAATAGCCCACGTATGTCTGTTTGGGACCAAAAATGCACCAGGCTAAAAAAGGGATACAAATACATTAATTATAATAAATTAGACCGTAGGATAACAACAACCACCTCAGCATTATGAATCTCAAAGAGACAACAATATCATAAGGAAAGTCCCATCTTGGATGAGCATAAGTTTACAAATGACCAGTAAATGGTCAATATTAAAAACATGCAACGTACCGAGAGTATGGAGCGTTGTAAGCTTGTATTCATCTAATGTGGGTTTTTCCTTATGGTAGCGATGTCTCTTTGAGATTTAGAACGATGAGGTGGCCGGGGTGGCCGAGCGGTTCCAGGCGCTACAGTCTGGAACGGCGCGACCGCTACGGTCGCTGGTTCGAATCCTGCCTCGGGCATGGATGTGTGTGATGTCCTTAGGTTTGTTAGGTTTAAGTAGTTCTAAGTTCTAGGGGACTGATGACCTCAGCAGTTAAGTCCCATAGTGCTCAGAGCCATTTGAACCATTTGAGGAAACCGTAAGTTTTCCTTATTTAGAAGTCAAATTTGGGGAGAGGGGGACGATCTGTTGTATTAATTTGTTGCTGTGCCTTTCTTAGCCTGGTGTACCGTCACAAAGCGACCCGTCAAAGTTGTGCGTCTCCACTTTCTTAAGTTCTTGATCTCTTGGGCAGAACTCCATGCTTTCCAGGATAATAAATCACAACATACCCAGACTTTACAGATTGGTTTGTTTTATATTCTTAACTGTGGAACAATAAAATAAATCAACAGTTCCTAATCCAAATATACTTCTGCAATGGTTCTTTCACATCTCTCGCTATACAGTCACCATTACATTATCATTTGTATATCATGTCAGATATCGAGAACGCACTATGTGAATGTAACAGTAAAGCTGTTCCATTACTGGTGACAGAATTACTTCAAACATCTGTGATACTGACGAGAGTAAAATCAATAGATTTTCACTGACTTCACAAAACTGCATGCATGTCAAAAGGATCTTTGCATTATAAACAGAATAAAAAGGCACTGCAATATCGTCTTTATCTGCTGATACCGGGCAAGCGACTTTCAAGTACAGCGACCGACCTGTACGGGAATATACATAATGGATGTACGAATACAGATCGTAAACGCCTGGCTGACACATGTGGAAGTTTGCACGGATAGCCAAATGGTAAGGCGACCACTCGCGATAAGCAGGAAATCCGGGTTCGAGTCCCAGTCCGGCACAAATTTTCATTGTCGACATGCATGCAAGTCCAAAGGAACTTTCCATCGCAATCAGAATAAACACGCACTGCAATATCGTCTTTACGAAACGTTGTCTCGCTCACAAGCTTTACGTCAAATATTAACACATATATTCATTTGTAAAATAATTAGCGGACTCAAGCGTTTTTAACATGAGGGTCCGATTCCTTAAGTAATCGGGATTTTACTAATCAGTCCTTGAGTAATTTGGAACAGAATGTAGCCTCATGACGCTTACATACGACGCATCTGGTCCAACTGGCCACGTTCTGCTCTCCACAAAGGGCGCACTTTAGCCTGGGGACAAACAGCTGCGTTATTCACGAGCACATCTCATCCTCCGTTCGGGTATGGAGCAGTGCTTGGCAACATTTTCGTCTTTTGGAGACAGAAACACTTTGTCACACTGCGTTTGGCACTCAGTTGCTCGGTGGTTCCTCCTCGCGTCGCTGTTAGGCGCAACGGTCAGATGCAGGGGAGTCTCGTGTCACGTCTATGGCGACCTCAGCCACATGACAGAGCACATATCGAAGACCATCGCCTTCACTTCATTCATTAGTTTCGACTTGCAAAAGCTGTCATCCTGTGTTTTTCTTATTCTCCATTCTACACTTTCTGGGACGTTGAACACTAATTCCGTAAGTACCACGGTTATTTCCCGTACGAAAAGTTACTAATAGCTCTTCCTTTGCTAACTCTAACTTTAACTGATCGATTAAATTGACAGAAGTAGCATCGCCTTTCAATAACGCTGTGGACCATTGGTCTCGAATATATTGATTTGATACATTTTTGTGTCAATAACTGCGGAAGCTGAGAAAGGACTTCAGTTGTTTCGTGTTCCATGTGGGGAAAATTTTTCAAGAAGTTTCACTATGTCCAGATCACTTCTAATTCCATCTAATGATGTTACACGGCCCTATATCGTTGTTTCCTTACAAAGAAAAGAAGAGGGAAAGAGTGTGACGTAACACCTCTTTATTTAACAGTCCAAATGAAGACGTTCACGTTTACCTGCCTCCAAAATCACTCCACAATTCTGCTGATTGAAATTACTTAGGTTGCTAGCCTCACAACAAAAAGTTTATTCCGTGAGATAAGAGTAATTTCCAAAATGCGAATCATCAGGTGCACCGACTGCTTGTTCCTCTAAGACGCAGCATACATTCAAAGGAATGGCGCAGTGCATGGACATAAATGTTGGAAGCCTAGCAACGAAAAATGTAATTAAATGAACACTTTTAATAACCAATAGAGAATGTTAAGTCTGACATCTTCCGTTCTCTTGTATCTACCACAGGAATAAAGATTATGGTGCAGACTGGAACACAAGGACAACATACAGAAATGTAAAAGACTAACTATTAAGAAGGAGATTCCAACAGAAATTAAAAGTGAAGGACTTTCATTAATAAATATTATGTCCTGACTTATAAGTGCACTAGCATTAACACGCGTTTCTAAAATGGATGATACAAACGAGAGGGCTGGTAAAGCGGGTCATAGCAAACATTTAAACTTAGTAAACATTGTCCACATCCCTTACCGTTCGACGCTTGGCGTCATTTAACAGCGTCGCGCGCCGCCGAGAAGGTAGGCATACAGCGCGCCATCCGAGTCGACGTGGTAGCAGGTCTGCAGGGCAACGTTTTTCATTTTCTTCATAACGTCAAAGTAATAGAGAGGAGGAGTTGTTTCACGATCTTTATTTCAAAGCAGTTACAGAAACTGCTTAAAATTACGCACTCCTGCTTGAATGCACGCCGTGGAGCAACACCTATGTGGCGTCCTTTCAAGCAACCCTAGGAAAGTGGGGATTGCATCAGAGGCTACCATAACTCGCGCTATTAGCTTTTCATCTGATTCGATAGTTATTTCGTAGACAACATATTTCAGGTGCCCCCAGACGAAAAAATCAAGGAGTGTCAAGAGCAGGCCATGCCACCGGTCCACTGACCCTTATTTAGTCCTCAGCAAAGATACCATCCAAATCATTTCCTACCACTTGAGCAAAGTGCGCAGATGCACCATCATGTTGGTACGGCATTAAAGTAATGATGAACAAGCTGCAGGCAGGGAGGCCGGAAGACTACGCATTGGGGTGGGGGCGGCACGGCGAAAGTTTGGACAGATGTAATGTATGACTCCTTGGTGAAGCCAACCAACACTGAGGAATTCGTTCCACAAGTTGCGAAAGGAGAAGACAGAGTCGAAAGTAGAGCTAAAATACATGTTATCGGCTTTGGCAAGATCCAGCAAGCAAACCATTCTTTCTCCTTAACCGCCGGGAGCGGACGGAACACAGAACAGTCTGGCCACCCCTACCAAGTGGCTCTCCAAGCCCAGGCATTGCCGCAGCCCATCGATGCAGCTGCAGAGTCATAGTAGAGCTCTTACAGTGAGAGCTGTTCACCCTCTGATGACCATGTGTCTCGTAATGTTCGCCAGATGCGTCTTCTTCTCGCCGAAATTCCCCGCCTCCTCGAGAAACTCGGCGTGCATCTCGTATCTACAACTGTGCTCAAAGCGAACATATAACAGCTGATTCCCGCTGCAGTCACTTCAGCCTTGTTGTCGCCAGAAGATAAACAACGGAAGGTAACTATGGCTGCACATTCGTTGGGAAGACAGCCGGTGTCTGGATTGCTAATGGCACTCTTAACCCCTAGAATTTTGGCAGTTCCTTCGTAAGGATGTTATGAACGTGGGCTTAGTTATTGATCTGTTTTCTCAAGCCGAGTGTTAATGCGGTTTTTGGTTGGCACATGTGGGGCCAACTCGAAGCAGGGCGGCGGTGTTCTCCACACTTCTCTGAATCAACAGAGGTCATATGTACTAGCTCTGTCGGTGGCAGAACACACAGCAGTGATGATTAGCTTATCTCGTAGAGAGATTACCTTGGTTGCGGTCACAGACTCGACAGTTGATTGTTGGATACGGTAGATTTTGAGCTGATTCTGTTGACGGAATGATAGCTCTTTGTCGCAAGTGACTTAAACACGATGCAAGCTGCCTGGAATTCGTATGTCACCTATACCTCTGGGAGGCAGCTGGATTGTACCAAAGAATGGCATGATGCTGTTGTCATGGGACAGTTTGATTCCACACCCGACCCAATGAGTGGGGAAGCGCAGATGTCCTGGTCATATCGATCATCGAAAGCATAACACGTCATGTGGCTGCCAGTTCATGAAATGCGCCGTCACTGAATCACATTGCATTACCTTTGATTCGGTCGCCAAGAGTTTGCCACCAGCTTGCTCGTAATCGGCACGAAGGCGTCAACTGAGATGCATTCTGAGGCTAGCCGTGGAAACAGACCGGACTCAAAGACAATTAGTGCGGAGGAATCTGTGCAATGCCACAAGCTGCGCTTTTGGCAGCAGTCGAAGCAATAGTGCTGCAACAGGTACAGGTCCCCGATCTCTCTTCGAAGCCCTCGGCCAACATTACCCCAATACCAATCTACACTATTGGCAATTAAAATTTCTACACCAACAATAAATGCAGATGATAAACGGATATTCATTGGACAAATATATTATACTAGGACTGACATGTGATTACATTTTCACGCAAATTGGGTGCATAGATCCTGAGAAATCAGTACCCAGAACAACCACCTCTGGCCGTAATAACGGCCTTGATACGCCTGGGCATTGAGTCAAACACAGCTTGGATGGCGTGTAGAAAGACAGCTGCCCATGCAGCTCCACCACGATACCACAGTTCATCAAGAGTAGTGACTGGTGTATTGTGACGAGCCAGTTGCTCGGCCACCATTGACCAGAAGTTTTCAATTGATGAGAGATCTGGAGAATGTGCTGGCCAGGGCAGCAGTCGAACATTTTCTGTATCCAGAAAGGCCCGTACAGGACCTGCAACATGCGGTCGTGCATTATCCTGCTGAAATGTAGGGTTTCGCAGGGATCGAATGAAGAGTGGAGCCACGGGTCGTGACACATCTGAAATGTAACGTCCACTGTTCAAAGTGCCGTCAATGCGAACAAGAGGTGACCGAGACGTGTAACCAATGGCACCCCATACCATCACGCCGGGTGATGACGAATACACGCTTCCAATGTGCGTTCACCGCGATGTCGCCAAACACAGATGCGACCATCATGATGCTGTAAACAGAACCTGGATTCATCCGAAAAAATGACGTTTTGCTATTCGTGCACTCAGGTTCGTCGTTGAGTACGCCATCGCAGGCGCTCCTATCTGTGATGCGGCGTCAAGGGTAACCGCAGCCATGGTCTCCGAGCTGATAGTCCATGCTGCTGCAAACGTAGTCGAACTGCTCGTGCAGATGATTGTTGTCTTGCAAACGTCCCCATCTGACTCAGGGATCGAGACGTGGCTGCACGATCCGTCGCAACCATGCGGATAAGATGCCTGTCATCTCGACTGCTAGTGATAACGAGGCCGTTGGGATCCAGCACGGCGTTCCGTATTACCCTCCTGAACATACAGATTCCATATTCTGCTAACAGTCATTGGATCTCGACTAACGCCAGCAGCAGTGTCGCGATACGATAAACCGCCATCGCGATAGACTACAATCCGACCTTTATCAAAGTTGTAAACGTGATGTTACGAATTTCTCCTCCTTACACGAGGCATCACAACAACGTATCTCCAGGCAACGCCGGTCAACTGCTGTTTGTGTATGAAAAATCGGTTGGAATCTTTCCTCATGTCAGCACGTTGTAGGTGCTAATCATTTGCATATATCAGCATCTTCTTCCTGTCGGTTAAATTTCGCGTCTGTAGCACGTCATCTCCGTGGTGTAGCAATTTTTATGGCCAGTAATGTAGTATCTCGAATGTAGTGATAACCTAGTGAGAAGCCAGTATTGGGTTGTCATTAATAACGCATTGCCTGCATGAGTTTGGAACAGCTGCGAGTTAGGCCTGGTGGTTTAGCAGTAAAGTGCATTCCTGGAAATCAAGAGGTTGTGGTATCGAATCGCAGTAGTACACGGATTTCCCAGTCTGCGTTTTAATCTAGCATTCACCTCTCAACGAAGTGACGAGCCGCCAGAAACGACACGGGGTTCAGGTTCCACGTTAAACTTTTAGGTCCTCTTTCCCTATTTGGATAACGGGGGTAGGTCAGGAACACACAAGTCTTCGAAACGGCGTTCAGTTGACAGTCTTGCAACAGGCCATTGAGCTACAAAAACTTATTATCATGGACCAGCTGCACGCTTTTGGTTGCTGCTCAGTCACTTCCTCCGTCGGTAGGTTCAACCAGGACCGTCAGGCCCACCAGAAAGGCGTGCTCCGAATAGTCCACAACTTAAGTGTAGCACAAATACGAGATTTTTGAGGATAGCAAACTTCATTGTTTTCAACTGCGTTCCCCTGAGACTGGAAGTTGATGCTAGATATTTCTGCGTGGAAGGGAAACAGCATAAAATTAACGGGACCGCTGAATTGCACCTTAGACAGAGAAAGGTAATCACTGATAATGCCACAGAGAAGGGGCCGTATAAAACGCCGTCTTCGTCAATCGGGGGAGGAAACCCGGCCGGCCGTGGTGGCCGAGCGGTTCCAGGCGCTACAGTCTGGAACGGCGCGACAGCTACGGTCGCAGGTTCGAATCCTACCTCGGGCATGGATGTGTGTGATGTCCTTAGGTTTGTTAGGTTTAAGTAGTTCTAAGTTCTAGGGGACTGATGACCTCAGCAGTTAAGTCCCATAGTGCTCAGAGCCATTTGAACCATTTGAGGAAACCGTAAGTTTTCCTTATTTAGAAGTCAAATTTGGGGAGAGGGGGACGAGACGACCCTGTGCTCTAGTGAGACAAGATGTCTTCATTGTGTTGTTTAACGCGCAAGTAAAAGGTTGATGGTCTATTCTATAAACATGTGTGTCGATACATCAGATTCTATGAGCGGCGGGCAGTGCCAAAGATGGCATGTTGTGAATCTGAGACTGTGAGAGGGTCACCAAAAGTCGGTTGGCGCGCAATATGTACTAAGCACGCACAATGGCAATGAAGCGTCCGTTCTCTCCCCTCGACCTCAGAAACTGGATCTCAATAAGGTCGCCTGCAAATCACCCTAGTGTAAAATCCATGTCGGGCATTCAACCACACATGTAGTTAACTTCATGAGATATTGTAATTTCAATTTATATGATATTTATAATATGTTATCTGTATGAGAAAATGCTACAACCAGTTTGATAAAACCGTAAAAACCAACCCAGCATTGTTTATTTCCATTCAGAAAACACATGTCGCCACCATTACCACAATGTACCTTTGGTTATTGTTTGAATGGAAGTATAGTCTTTTCAAGGAAGGATCAACATATTGATGCCTTAACTTAATCAGCACGTACTTGGCAACTGATTGTATGTACATGCACGCTTAATAATCCATTACCGGTACGAAAACTTCAGTTCGAATGCGAAGGGAAATCGCGACCGTCGGCTGACGAGGAGTGCGGACACTAGCCGTCTGTTTAACCAGCTGTTTAGCGACATTAAGTCTACAATTGAGGCGCATAAATACTGGCAGGGGGCATTGTCCGTTTGGACAATGACTCAGCATGAAAATCTCAAAGGACATTCCGTGTCGCCCACAGGAGACAGTGACGTACCTGAGCCGGCAGCCAAGCCAAACACCCTTAACTGACTTGTCTGCAATGACCTTCGCCCATATAGGCACCCCAGTGCTTCATAGATATGACCTAGCAGTTCCTAATATTCCTATCGGTACACGGTGAAGGAGGGGAGACCGTAGATCCAAGTTGAGCAGACGAAGTACAGGTGCAACTTCAGACGCTGAATACCAGAAAACCAGGTGACACTGGCCCGCTGAAAACCCGATAGTGTGGGAAATACCAACTCCTCTCACTTAGCGTCTATTGGATGCTATGAGTACCATAATAAGTACTTTACGCTCCCATTCCATGTAGAAGTACTTTAAGGAATTGGCCATACCCAAGGCTAGTAAAGATCCTTATTCGTCGAAGAGTTACCAGCTTATCAGCCTGGTACCTGCAATGTCGAAAAATTTTATAGAGGTAGTCCCGAAAAGGGAAAAATCTAGTAATGTCAGCAACTTAGACGCAAGGTACATTGCTATGGCCCGTCGCTTGAGAAGCATCATGTCGTAAACAGCTAAGTTGGTCAGTTGTTAGCGTTCTACTGCCGTAAGAGTCTACAGAATGTGCTTGAAGGAAGTTGCAACCATGAGTAGCGACGAGGTGTTGGACGTCCTCGTCTCACTACAGTCCGTGAAGGCAAGACGATTTCCCGGTCTGTAAAGCAGGACGGGCGCAGGTGTTCCGGAGCACACCGTCCAGCGCACATTGCTGAACACGTGGCACCTCAACAAGGGCATTCAAGGGGTATTCAAGTTCGAGCATCTAGAACCTTCCACAAACCTTGGTCGGATTTTTTAAAAGTTATTTCTGACCAAAATTCCCATAAATGGACCAAGATGTTCCGTCCGTATGAAGTGTCGTCCGGACTGAATGAAATGCCTAATATGTATAATATTATTGTGCCTATATCCTTGACTACATGGATTATAATTTTCATACCCAAGACCGTCCGTCATTCTCCGGTTAATGACCTCTTCAGAAGTATTACATCTATGTCACGACTCTCAAGTATTTTCGAAAGCTGGAATGCTTAACTTCGGATATTATTGACAGGCTCTGCTATTTCTAATTTTAATTGGAGGAGAAGTTCGTAAATGTGTACCTCCGCAGCAGATCATTGTACGCAAGCGTAAACAAAACAAAAAACGGAATATTCGAAATGTTGTCCTATCGCAGCATGTTCGAAACTTCGTTATCAGGTAAAGTACGGAAAAAAGTGTTACAAGAACTGAAAAGGAAAGGTGAGGAGTAAAGTTTATATGTAATTTGAGATTCGCTCTACTGCCGTATAATTGAGGCAGCCATACTTATTACAAAATACCAGCCTTTCGGCTAACCTAGGTGACCACTATTTGAGTCTAAGGATATATATACGTAATGCAAGTAATAACGTGTATTAAAATCATGCAGAGAAGCATTAATGGAAACAAAATTCACTGAAAATTGGAAACTGTGTGAGCACCTGAATTCAGATCCGGAGACTTGATTCGAGGACATCCCGTATCGTTCTTTTCAGCAGGGAGTAGTTGAAAGGTATGCAACAGAACATCTGTGGAGATTTTAAAGCAGCGTAGGCATACTGGTTACATGCTTTGACCCGTCTACTACAGTCATATCAGCTTAGACTCCGCTGCGGAATGGAAGATTTATTGTGAACGTATTGCTGGTGCTTACGTGTTAAGTAGAAATTACTGTACATAGTAGCCGCCACTCGATACTAACTCGCACTAACTGGCCAGAAGTATCCAGACACCGACTACTGACAAGACATCAATCATATACTTTTTGCTGTTAAGATATACTTCGATCGTAGGAAAAGCTTTTCAGCACCTTCAGATACACTGCTGACAGAATCAATTTCCACGCTTTTCGTTGAATTTAGCCGCAACTGACTTTCTTCAAACGACTACACAAAGTTCTTTTGCTGATGTTCAGCGTTATTACCTATCTGACACAGATTTGTGGAAAACAATGTACAATAGTCTTTAAGAAAGCTTTAATGTTAGTGTTCACTAAACAAAATAACATACTTTTCTCTGATTTCTTTGCTGGCCAAATCTGAGACTCAAAAGCTTTCATTAACTACCACAGGAAAAAAATTGAAATTATACTCCGCCTGACAAAAAAAGTGAAACACCCAGAAGAATAGGAGGAAACGAAATTAAACTTCACGCTTTGGGGGGGGGGGGGGGGGTACGTAATGCTGTTTGATTAATTACAGGGTTGAGCCAAATTTACGTAGAACTTGGCAGTACGGCGTTCACCCACCACCTCTCGCCCGGATGAGATTACGTCATAGCTGGTGAGAAGTGAAACGTGACGACGCAGAATGTCCGTGACATACAGTTGGGCCGTCAGTGTTCCCTCAACGACTAAAAACTGCTCTAACCTTGGTCATTAGAGCTATGTAGTGGATGGTCTATCACACAGGGCCGGCCGCGGTGGTCTAGCGGTTCTGGCGCTGCAGTCCGGACCCGCGGGACTGCTACGGTCGCAGGTTCGAATCCTGCCTCGGGCATGGGTGTGTGTGATGTCCTTAGGTTAGTTAGGTTTAAGTAGTTCTAAGTTCTAGGGGACTTATGACCTAAGCTGTTGAGTCCCATAGTGCTCAGAGCCATTTGAGCCATCACACAGGGGGTATAGGCCAAGTTCTTTTGCTGTACCTATTTCACTGGGATCAATTCCAGTGTCATGCGCCGTGCCAGTCTCCATATCACTGACGTCGTCATGTGCTGCATATCCATCTTCACTCTCCAGCCCAACATTGATTATTATGTTCCCTATTGCTTCTTCCACTATCTCTAAGCCAATATTCATTTTCTATTCCTTTTACATGTTCGAAAGTTTTTAACCGACAGGTTGTTGTACACAGTTTAATTAATGGAAGAAACATTTTTTCTGCAAGTTTTTGTTTCACTGTATTCCAGATTAGCTCTAAGGGTTGAAATCACAGTGGTATCGTAGGAGCCTCAGAGCAGTGTATTTCTTATGATTTAAAGCTGCTTCTGCTTCAAAAACAGGCTTTGACATACTACAATGCACAATTTTTAACAGCACATTTCTTGTTAAGTTCGGTGCAAAACTAATTATGTTATGAATGAGGTATTTAGTAATGTGGTTTTCTTGTGATTTACGGGAATCGAAGCTTTAATTATCTAAACAGTATGATGCAGTGCGTTATCAGGAACAACAACATATCACCTGGTGTTAGGAATCAGTTCCTCTTATATTTGTGATAATTATCCCCATTCACATCATGGTAATTATCTTGGGATATAGATTTAGAATCACAAATTAACTTTGCTACATCTATGAAACCCATTGTGCCCGCATTGTGGAAAACAATAGATCTTTCGTCTGCACTGCTGTTAGTCATTACACCCGGAACTTTTCCATGTTGCTAGCGCTTTTTCATGGTAAAATGCGTATGCTCCCACGAACTGCCCATGAATATCATTGCTTTGTTTGGGCCCTTTTCATTATTTTAGGTTACTCTCAAGTATTCCCCATTCTTTTTAATAATGTCGGAATATATTGTTAGAACACTTCTCTTATTTTTACATTTTTCATCGAAATCTCATCTCTCCAAATTTTCCGAAATGTTTCTCTACCTCCTCAAAATTTATCTCAGTTTTTGAAAATATAAGCTGTTTCCTCAACGTTGGAAGTTCCTTCTTGTGCTGAAACTACCCCATTTTTTTCGAATAAGCTTGTTATCCAGTCATCCAGAGAAACTATCTTTCTAGACGGCTTTGTCTTACAGGAGTTTTAGCTTCTCGCGAGGTTTCTTCCGGCAGTGGAGAAGAGGGAGCTAGTTGCTCCATAAACAGGCCTTGTTTCGTGTGAATGCGGTGTTTTGTTGCCTTTTGGATGATGGTTTCGTACATAGGTTTCCACTTTTCAAATGATTTTTCTCCTGGAACCCTCTAAATCTCCTGTATTTTTCAGTATAAAAGAGAAAAATAAACTGCAGATGGAAGCCCGTATCCGAAACCGTAATCTACTGAAGCAAAAGAGCATTGCATTTATAGGAGACAATGCTCGTCTACACAGCAGCTAGCTCCATCTTCTCCACTGGCGGTCTTGGCCATCAGTCGCTATTACTGAACAACAAACAAAATTGCGAGACGTTCCGTCTACAGTCCATCAGTCTACAGAATCACGACTGCTGCCAGAGGGCTGGCCTAGCGTCAGGCGCTCGCTCCTATAACTTCGACGCTTTGTAGCGTCGTAAGATGACGCTTCCGTACACAGATCCCGATCCTCAATGTATTCCTCGCGACACCCTCTACAATTCCTCGAAGTTTGTTGGTATTGTTTTGTAACGCCCTTTATATTGTCCCAGGCTGGTTAAACCAAACACGGAAATCACCAATGTACTTAATTGGTTGTTCCGTCTGTCACTCACACTTGCCAGTCCAAATTGTATATGCGCCTAAGGAAAGTAGCACCTCTGCATCCACTGAAACGTCTCAGCAAAAAAGAGTAGAATGGAACATATCAGATGTTTCAGGGCACCGTCTAAAACATTTTGCTTACTTTGTGAAAATCTCTAGTGTTTTTGAGTATAAAGGAAAAAATAAATAAACTGCAGATTGAAAGCGCTACCCGAAACCGTCACCCGCAGATGGAGAGCCAGGTTTTACTTGGGTCCTGTTCTCATACAAGAAGCTTGGAGAGGATAAACATACGACAGCGAAAATAATACATCGATAGCTTACCAACACATAGCCCTCACAAACTGCAGCCTCTTGATTCTTAATTTTGTTGGGTAAGTGAATTTAGGAACAGATTGGTTGAATTAAATACATCTTTCTAGCCATTTTTTTAACCATGACTAAATGATTGTATCAGAGAAACAAAAGCAAACCACTGACATATAAAATCAGCTTTTAGCTTAAATTGTAGTCACTTGAGCGACAAATACAAAACATTGTAGGAGTTCGCCATATTTGGGTAGATAACTCAATCGTTCACAAAGCATCAATAAGGTTCATACATACTAATCTGATTAACAGCTACATATTTACATTTTTTTTACATCTTTCTATCGTTGTTGATGCTACAACAACTAAGTAATTAATAGGATTGGTACTTTTGTAATTACTTCTAAAACAAATTGTAGAAAATGAAAAAACATAATTATTAATTCCCCTTTTCTTAGAGCACCTGGGTGAAGAAAGTGACGGGATACTTCCTAATATCGTGTCGGATTTGCTTTTGCCCAGCTTAGTGTAGCAAATGGACGCGGCATGGACTCACGAAACCGCTGGAAGTTCCCTGCCGAAATATTGAGCCATGCTGCCTCTACAGCCATCTATAAATGCGAGAGTGTTACCAGTGCAGGATTTTGTACACTCCTGGAAATGGAAAAAAGAACACATTGACACCGGTGTGTCAGACCCACCATACTTGCTCCGGACACTGCGAGAGGGCTGTACAAGCAATGATCACACGCACGGCACAGCGGACACACCAGGAACCGCGGTGTTGGCCGTCGAATGGCGCTAGCTGCGCAGCATTTGTACACCGCCGCCGCAGTGTCAGCCAGTTTGCCGTGGCATACGGAGCTCCATCGCAGTCTTTAACACTGGTAGCATGCCGCGACAGCGTGAACGTGAACCGTATGTGCAGTTGACGGACTTTGAGCGAGGGCGTATAGTGGGCATGCGAGAGGCCGGGTGGATGTACCGCCGAATTGCTCAACACGTGGGGCGTGAGGTCTCCACAGTACATCGATGTTGTCGCCAGTGGTCGGCGGAAGGTGCACGTGCCCGTCGACCTGGGACCGGACCGCAGCGACGCACGGATGCACGCCAAGACCGTAGGATCCTACGCAGTGCCGTAGGGGACCGCACCGCCACTTCCCAGCAAATTAGGGACACTGTTGCTCCTGGGGTATCGGCGAGGACCAGTCGCAACCGTCTCCATGAAGCTGGGCTACGGTCCCGCACACCGTTAGGCCGTCTTCCGCTCACGCCCCAACATCGTGCAGCCCGCCTCCAGTGGTGTCGCGACAGGCGTGAATGGAGGGACGAATGGAGACGTGTCGTCTTCAGCGATGAGAGTCGCTTCTGCCTTGGTGCCAATGATGGTCGTATGCGTGTTTGGCGCCGTGCAGGTGAGCGCCACAATCAGGACTGCATACGACCGAGGCACACAGGGCCAACACCCGGCATCATGGTGTGGGGAGCGATCTCCTACACTGGCCGTACACCACTGGTGATCGTCGAGGGGACACTGATTAGTGCACGGTACATCCAAACCGTCATCGAACCCATCGTTCTACCATTCCTAGACCGGCAAGGGAACTTGCTGTTCCAACAGGACAATGCACGTCCGCATGTATCCCGTGCCACCCAACGTGCTCTAGAAGGTGTAAGTCAACTACCCTGGCCAGCAAGATCTCCGGATCTGTCCCCCATTGATGGGACTGGATGAAGCGTCGTCTCACGCGGTCTGCACGGCCAGCACGAACGCTGGTCCAACTGAGGCGCCAGGTGGAAATGGCATGGCAAGCCGTTCCACAGGACTACATCCAGCATCTCTACGATCGTCTCCATGGGAGAATAGCAGCCTGCATTGCTGCGAAAGGTGGATATACACTGTACTAGTGCCGACATTGTGCATGCTCTGTTGCCTGTGTCTATGTGCCTGTGGTTCTGTCAGTGTGATCATGTGATGTATCTGACCCCAGGAATGTGTCAATAAAGTTTCCCCTTCCTGGGACAATGAATTCACGGTGTTCTTATTTCAATTTCCAGGAGTGTATATTAACTGACCTCTCGATTATGTCCCATAAATTTCCGATGATATTCATCTCTGGCGATCTGCGTGGCCAAACCATTCGCTCGAAATGTCCAGAATGTTTTTCAAATCAATTGCAAACAACTGTGACCTGGTCATTGGGAACATGAAATGCATGAATGCCTGCAAATAGTCTCCAACTTGCCCAACATAAACTTTTCCAGCCAATGAGTGATTTAGTTGGACCGGAGAACCCAGTCCATTACATGTAAACACAGCCCACACAGTTATGCAGCCACCACCATCTTGCACAGTGCCTTGGTGGCAACCTGGCATCATGGCCTCGTGCGGTCTGCGCCACACACGGACCTTATCATCAGCTCTTATCAGCTGAAATCGGCCACAGTTTTACAGTCGTCTAGGGTCCAACCGATCTGATCACGAGCCCAAGACAGGCGCTGTAGCCTATGTCGTGTTGCTAGCAAAGGCACTCAAGTCGATTGTCTGCTACCATAGATTATTAAAGTCAGGTTCCGCTGGACTCTCCCGACAAATACTTTCGTCGTACGTCCTACACTGATTTCTGCAGCTATTTCACGTAGTGTTTCTTGTCTGTTAGCACCGACAACTGTACGCAAACGCCCTTGCTGTCGGTCGTTCAGTGAAGGCCATCGGCCACTCCATTGTCCGTGGTGAGAGGCTATATATCAAAGTTTGTCATTCTCAGCTTGCGCTT
Source organism: Schistocerca cancellata (assembly GCF_023864275.1). Lineage (NCBI taxonomy): Eukaryota > Metazoa > Arthropoda > Insecta > Orthoptera > Acrididae > Schistocerca > Schistocerca cancellata. The sequence continues at coordinate 197,838,895 of NC_064628.1, forward strand.
GACACTGTTGTTCTCGGAATACTGAATTCAATAATGATACCTGCCGGCAGACAACCATTCCGCCACTGTACTTTCCTCTGGGACTGTTTCTTCTATTAGCTGCTACTGATTTATATCTTTAAGCTAATATTTTTAATAATCTACGATTTTTCTATCCCCTACAACGCGGAAACTATTAGTCAAAATTGTTCAAATGGCACTGAGCACTACGGGACTTAAGTTCTGAGGTCATCAGTCCCCTACAACTTAGAACTACTTAAACCTAACTAACCTAAGGACATCACACACATCCACACCCGAGACAGGATTCGAACCTGCGACTGTAGCAGTCACGCGGTTCCAGACAGTAGCGCCTAGGACCGCTCGGCTACCCCGGCCGGCTAACTATTAGTCCTAGCGGGAAAATGAATAGAATATTTTTGTGGGATATCGGACACCGTTTAATTTTGGACTAGCAAAAATTTTCGCTAGAAGCGCGGTTTTCGAGTTGTTCAAGAACTGAGTACGGAATACAGGTCGAGAGTAAACCAAAGAAATACGGAAGTATTAAGAAACAACAGGAAGATTAGTGACACACAGTGCATTAAAATTGGATACTACATAAAATTCTAACAAGGAGACCATTCATCAGGTGACTTCTTCTAATTTTTTCTATTTGTAGTACATGAAGTTCAGAACTCAAATATTAATATCGCAAGCAGTTTGATGCAACTCTCAAAAAATTCTCGAGAAATCGACTTTAAAAGTTTTCCATGGACCTTTAAAGCACTCCGTCTTCAGGCCACGAGTGGCCTACGGGGACCACCCGACCGCCGTGTCATTCTCAGTGAAGGATGCGGAAAGGAGGGGTGTGGGGTCAGCACACTGCTCTCTCGGTCGTTATGATGGTATTCTTGACCGTAGCCGCTCCTATTCGGTCGAGTAGCTCCTCAGTTGGCATCATGACTCTGAGTGCACCCCGAAAAATGGCAACACCGCATGGCAGCCTGCATGGACACCCATCCTGCCGACCATGCCTGACAGCGCTTAACCTTTTCGTGGTTGATGGGTCATATATGTCCCACTAACTTTGAGCGCCAGTTCGAGTGTCGGGATATATGTTACCCAGCTCTGCACGGTGATGCCATCTAGGGACGACTGTACTGAACCTAAGAAAAAAATCGCGACTGCACTGCAAAGGCAATAGAGAAGCGGTGATTACTTTTGTTGACTGGCGTGTATAAATGGCCGCTGCAACGCCACTTATTTGTGTCATTCTTCAGTTTTCATCTTTTCTCACTTTCCAGCGATGTCTGAAGTAAGTAATTCATCTTATTATTAACTTAATAATCACTTTTTAGTATAAATACAGTGTGGAATGTACTTCTCAGCGACTGTACTATCTTATAATGGAAATAAAATTAGTGGGACACATGTGTCCCAGCAGACATTATTTGTAAAGATTAGCAAGACAATTGATTAATGGGTATTCATCCAGGAAAAAGAGGGGATCAATGGCCACTTTCTTCCCAGCAAAGTGTTCTAGTGTGCCAGATGACGTCCGGCTCGTGGACGTAGGCAAACATGTACCGAAAGACAGTGGCACTAGGAAGCGAAGCAGATTCTGCAGCACAAACTCTAAAGAGAAGGGAACAAAAGTTGTTTGCACTGCTTGTGGTGTACCACTCTGTGCCACACCATGTTTTTCCAAGTTTCATGGCATGTAAAGTTGTGTAAGTATTGATCATGTATCACGAAAACTGAAATGTAATGAATATTTTTTACACTAGCTCTACAAAAATAAAAAGATTACACGCATGTATAATTTGTAGTTATTTTATTCTCTGCAAAATCCTGTTTATGGCTAAAAAAAATAAAATTACAAAATCAGTCAGTCAGCAGAAAAGGTATCTTGTGGTTGGTTCATGGGACATGAGTGTCCCACTTCCTGTTGTAAAAAATTGAGAACTTAAAAAATATCTTGGTGGTGAAAATATAATAATGGGACTGAAAAGAAACTGTTATCACCTTAATATTTTAAAAATCTGTGAAAAATGAATTTTATCCATGAAAGGGTTAACTTCGGTGATCTCACGGGAACCGGTGTATCCACTGCGGCAAGGCCGTTGCCATGGACCTTTAGCTTCTAAAATTAAGGCGATAAAAAGATGGTTAGCAAAGTTTATTTAAATCAAAAAGACATTAAAAATCTCTAAACAATATTTTAAAAATTATCGATAATTAAGAATTTATATATGCAATGAGAGTTGGCCTTTTTCTTGCAAAATGTAACGTGCAGGAATGGCAACCCATTGCTCGTCAGGAGTCTTAACCAGAAATGTAGTGATTTCGTACCCGGGTGTCTGAAGCGTAGTCGACGTTCTAACTCATCACAAAAGCTTCCCATTGGTTTCACATCGGACTCTGGGCACGTGAGTCCATTTTATGATGTTATCCACAAACTATGGATTCGCAGATGCTGTCTTATCATAGGGTGAATTGTATTCATACAAATTATCATCTCTGAACTGATCCTCTACTGTTCACAGCTTGCATGACTGTAAGATCATATCCTTCCGCATTCAGCATCTATACGACATGATAGAATAAAATTTTCACTCTGCAGCGGAGTGTGCGCTGATATGAAACTTCCTGGCAGATTAAAACTGTGTGCCCGACCGAGACTAGAACTCGGGATCTTTGCCTTTCGCGGGCAAGTGCTCTACCATCTGAGCTACCGATGCACGACTCACGCCCAATCCTCACAGATTTACTTCTGCCAGTATCTCGTCTCCTACCTTACAAACTTTACAGAAGCTCTCCTGCAAACCTTACAGAACTAGCACTCCTGGAAGAAAGGTCCCGAGTTCGACTCTCGGTCCGGCACGCAGTTTTAATCTGCCAGGAAGTTTCATGATAGTAATGTCTTGTCATTATTCTGAGATCAATATCTCAGTTGTAATGAAGTAATGCTGAATCAGTTTTTCGAACGGATTGAGGAAAAAACACGAAGATGTTTGTGTGACATAGCTGCGAGTTTATTGTAGAGCTAGCTTTCTGAATAGAGTTAGTGCAATGCGCATAACAGCTTCTCCGAGGTCGAAGGATCACCGGCGCATGTTCTTAGTTTGTGCAACGATGAAGTGTAAAACAGTGTTTCATTTCATGGGTTATCCGGAGCAAATTCTGTGTAAATTGAAGGACATTGTACAATACCGAATGAAACGGCGCAGTTATTAATACACTGACTTCATATTCAGGAGGATGAAGTTTGTTCTGTCCGGATGTCCTGACTTCGGTTTTCAATGGATTTCCTAATTAATTTCAGGCACATCCAGGGATATCTGCTTCATCAAGGCCACGACTGACCATTTATCCTATCCTCATAAAAACATATTTATATATTCTTTGCGTAAGTATATTTTGAACTACACTACTGGCCATTAAAATTGCTACACCACGAAGATGACGTGCTACAGACGCGAAATTTAGCCCACAGGAAGAAGATACTGTGATATGCAAATGATTAGCTTTTCAGAGCATCCACACAAGGTTGCCGCCGGTGGCGACACCTACAACGTGCTGATATGAGGAAAGTTTCCAAGCGATTTCTCATACACAAACAGCAGTTGATCGGCGTTGCCTTGTGAAACGTTGTTGTGATGCCTCGTGTAAGAAGGATAAATGAGCACCATCACGATTCCCACTTTGATAAAGGCCGGATTGTAGCCTATCGCGATTACGGTTTTTCGTATCGCGACATTGCTGCTCGCGTTGGTCGAGATCCAATGACTGTTAGCAGAATATCGAATCGATGGGTTCAGGAGGGTAATACGGAATGCCGTGCTGGATCCCAACGGGCTCGTATCACTAGCAGTCGAGATGACAGGCATCTTATCCGCATGGCTGTAACGGATTGTGCAGCCACGTCTCGATCGCTGAGTCAACAGATGGGGACGTTTGCAAGACAACAATCATCTGCACGAACAGTTCGACGACGTTTGCAGAAGCATGCACTATCAGCTCGGAGACCATGGCTGCGGTTACCCTTGACGCTGCATCACAGACAGGAGCGCCTGCGATGGTGTACTCAACGACGAACCTAGCTGCACGAATAGCAAAACGTCATTTTTTCGGTTGAATCCAGGTTCTGTTTACAGCATCAGTATGGTCGCATCCGTGTTTAGCGACGTCGCGGTGAACGCACATTGGAAGCGTGTATTCATCATCGCCATACTGGCGTATCACCCGGCGTGATGGTTTGGGGTGCCATTTGTTACACGTCTCGGTCACCTCTTGTTCGCATTGACGGCACTTTGAACAGTGGACGTTACATTTCAGATGTATTACGACCCGTGGCTCTACCCTTCATTCGATCCCTGCGAAACCCTACATTTCAGCAGGATAATGCATGACCGCATGTTGCAGGTCCTGTGCGGGCCTTTCTGGATACAGAAAATGTTGGACTGCTGCCCTGGCCAGCACATTCTCCACATCTCTCACCAATTGAAAACGTCTGGTCAATGGTGGCGGAGCAACTGCCTCGTCACAATATGCTCGTCACTACTCTTGATGAACTGTGGAATCGTGTTGAAGCTGCATGGGCAGCTGTACCTGTACTCGCCATCCAAGCTGTGTTTGACTCAATGCCCAGGCGTATCAAGGCCGTTATTACGGCCTGAGGTGGTTGTTCTGGGTGCTGATTTCTCAGGGTCTATGCACCCAAATTGCGTACAAATGTAATCATACGTCAGTTCTAGTATAATGTATTTGTCCAATGAATACCCGTTTATCATTTGCATTTCTTCTTGGTGTAGCAATTTTAATGGCCAATAGTGTATTTACTTTCGTTAGATTAAGATGACAAACCCCTTATCAATGTATGATGGTCCCAAAATGAGTAAATAAATAAGCAAATTTTGAACTCTTTCTGAAATGTATTGCTCAGTATGATGGTCTTGTTTGGTTTCATGACAGAATGTGTAACGCACACACATCACCACATCTTACCCTTTCTCCGACGCTCCATGGAACCCAATTCATGAAATTCTCGTCATGAGTTGATTCTTGAAAATATTATAAGTTTACGGCTTACTCTTCATGATAAATGGTTCAGATGGCTCTGAGCACTATCTGAGCACTATCTGAGGTCATCAGTCCCATAGAACTTAGAACTACTTAAACCTAACTAACCTAAGGACATCACTCACACATCCATGCCCGAGACAGGATTCAAACCTGCGATCGTAGCGGTCGCGCTGTTCCAGACTGAAGCACCTAGAACCACTCGGCCACTACCGCCGGCCTCTTCATGCTAACCGTTCCACGCATGCATTCCGTGGATCTGCCATATTCTAATGACTAATAGGGTAAATAATTAATTACGATATCGAAACACAATCTGAAGAAGCTTTAACAACAACGTCCTCCAAATTCGATACTCCGCAAAACCCAGTCAAGCAATTTCGAACAGGCGTTACCAACGTAGGTAGTTCACCGTACCACACAACATGAAACTGTTCCTTTTTTTTAATGCCGTAGAACATAGAGAGTGAATGAATTTCAATTTTCTGATCTCTACATTTTACTTAAGTGGTTCTGTGATAATTCTGCACGTCTTACCTTAACGTGGTCACCCATCGAAATGGTGCCCCTTATTTTGATGAGGGCGACGTCGTAATCCGTCGTCACTCTATTATAAAGGTTGTGAAGAATTAACTGAGCGGCCCTGTAGACAGTGCCACCTTGGTAGTATATGGAGCTACCGGCTCGGACTGTATACTGTCTCGCGCTACCGTAGTCGACGCAGTGCGCTGCTGTCAGCACCCATCTGCTGCTGATGATGGAGCCGCCGCAGACGAGCTGGCCGTACCACAGCACCGGGACCTGCCACGGGAACTGCGAGATGTCCGCCGGTTCGCCGCCCACGATGCGGCCACCGCGCTGCTGCCACGCCCTGCGAGGGCCCCAGGAGGGCAGAGCGCCGGCCCACACGGCCAGCAGGCACACACAGACGACCGCCGGCGTCCACATCTCGCTCACAAACCGTGTTCCCTGCTGCTCGCCACTTTTATTACCACTCGTCTAGGCACTTATCTGCAGTCACTTTTACGCAAGGGATGTAAATCACTCTCCGCTCTGAAAGACGTCGGTGTCGTTTCTGAAGGTATGGCCGATAACCGAGACGTTAACGCCTAACACGTCAGCAGTGACGTGACATTGATAGCTGCTTTTGCAAATTGATTTTCTAGTGAGTGTCTGCTACGTAGGTGGAAAAAATGTTGACAGATCTTCGCGAGACGCGTGGATCGTGTATTTTTGAAACATTTCTTTAAGCATGCAATTTTCTTCTCATGGTTAAACAAAATTTTCTTCCTTGAATACGGTACTTGAACTGCGTTCCATGACCAACATTACTCAAGCATCTCAAGTACAAGAAGTTCGGACACACACTCCGCTCATACAATCAAAAATGATAAGTATCTGACCCAAAAATTTAAGTAAACTTTTGCTACTTTAGAGCCCCCCCGTGAAAAACGAGTGACTGTAGATCAATGAAACTTAGTGGAAACTTTGGAAGGACATACCGAAGAGAAGTAACGAATAAACCATTGAAAGAAACCCTATTTTAACTTCCACATCAGAGGGTAACTTTTGTTAACATCATGTTCAGGAGCGTTGCTACCATTAGGTAACACTACGTTGCCGCCTAGAGCGACAAAATTTTAGGGGCAGAAAAGGACAGAAAAAATTAATTTCAGCTCAGGCAGAGAAAAAAATTGAGCAAATGACGAGAAAAAATTGAAACACAGAATTATTTTTCAAAAGCATATGGAACATTTACTCAATAATTGTTTACTTACTTTCACGTAAGTGTATGCCGTAAAAGACGAAATTTATTCTTTATTCTAAAGTATTTCAATTGAAACAGAAACGGAATAACATCACGATTATCCAGGTGACCTAGTCTGATGTTCCGGCATGTCTCCCATCAGTATAGCGTAATTTATAAATTCAAGAAAAAATTCATTGGCACCAGAAAATAGTTCCCCACCTTTATTAGTCCATTGTCTTGTAGTTAAATAAAATAAGTAAGTGATGCGAAATTTGATTGTACTGGTGTACTAAGTTGAGTTCTAGTTTAAAATGATCAAAACATCCAGAATGAGATTTTCACTCTGCAGCGGAGTGTGCGCTGATATGAAACTTCCTGGCAGGTTAAAACTGTGTGCCCGACCGAGACTCGAACTCGAGACCTTTGCCTTTCGCGGGCAAGTATTCGAACTAATTTGGAAAATTTCAAAAATAAAGGACAAAAAATAAGAAATTGGGACATTTTTGGCTCCAATCAGTTTTAACGAAAAGCGTGAATATGTGAGGACTGTTCCCAGAAAATGTGGGCAACTGATATCCTGGGATTAAAAGTAAAGTAAATTCGCCGGCCGAAGTGGCCGTGCGGTTAAAGGCGCTGCAGTCTGGAACCGCAAGACCGCTACGGTCGCAGGTTCGAATCCTGCCTCGGGCATGGATGTTTGTGATGTCCTTAGGTTAGTTAGATTTAACTAGTTCTAAGTTCTAGGGGACTAATGACCTCAGCAGTTGAGTCCCATAGTGCTCCGAGCCATAAAGTAAATTCAAAATATTTCGTGGAGGAGTAGTTTTGTGGGGAATGTAAGTTTATTTGTGCAGTTTCTTTGTGTGTTGTGTTCAACCACACAGCACATGGCTGGCATCTCTTGGATTATATAGTGTCTATTGCGATCTCATTTTGATGTTAAGGACCCTTCAAACTCAATAATGGGAATAAGAGCTAAGTCAGAGAGATTTCTGTGACAATTTTAAGTGTTCTTATAGTGATTTCGCGCCTGCCGTGTAACCACATGTCGTATTACTTACGTTACACAAAAGTTGAAGTCCCCTTCTGTAATCCTATGAAAAGAATTGTAGTGTCGATCCATATTATTTGAGATACAATTATTTTAGCCAGAAAGCTAAGTAGTTTTAGAAATTGTTTAGAAATTAACCGAGTGTGTACAAGCATTCCACCCACCTCATATCTTTCCTTAATTTTGTACTGATTTAATAATTTTCTGCATTAAAGCAATTTTTTATATCAGATCTTGCCCCGATTTTCGTCGTGAAGCCAGCAGTAATACTTGTAGCATGGCCTAGATTTAGCTAGGTACTCAAATGTTGCACCAAAGTTAGTAAATAAGTATTGTATTTTTCTCTTTATAAAGTAAACTCCGTATGACTTGCTTGATTAGAAGCTTCACTCTACTGCTAATGAACCAGACAATTAATTAACACGTGTAGGCTCGATAGCGTTGCAGAAATTTGCTCACGATTTTCACGTAGATCTCGGTCGACGCCCTATGTTGTTCTAACTGCATGTGCATGTAGTTGAACTGCTGTGTACTGTGTACTTGAGTAAATCCTTCCTTTTCCTTCCAATTATTTCCCAAAAGAAGGAATGTATGAGCATAACCATGTACTTAGTGAGATTATTGATGGTAATTCTCCATTTGTATCGTCCAGGTAATTCAAAATGTACAGAGTATGTCGCGTAGAAAGCACTATAAATTCTGCAGCTACTGTTTTGCCAGTTTTAGGATAAATAAATGCAAACTCTCAGAAAACTACATTCCCTCAACTGCTCAGGCGTCCCCCCCGCCCCCCTTGCTTAATCTTAATGAATCTAATTCACCCCAGAATTTAAACTATTGGCACAATTATTGAATTAATAGTTGCAACAGAGTTCAACGAATAACTTAATGAATGAACCTGTGCCAATCCCATAATATTACAAACTCCTGTTACATTTGTGATACGTGTTACTTCATGTTAACTCGCCTCGTTAATGTTATCTGTTGCACATGTAATTCATTTGTTTACCAAATTTGGTAAAAGGTCGATGTTGATATGTGTTTATAATTGTTTATTGGTTGAGGTAAAATGTGAAGCGAGATTATGAGCGATCCTACAAATAAAATATCATTGAGTCATTTACATAGAAGAACCAGGAGGTAATCTTACAAGTCACAACTCTTCCAGGATCATTTTAGATCACAGGTTCTTATAAGAAACAGTCATCCTAGGATATACTAATCCACTGTCTTATAGGAATATTTCTATTTTTGTACAACTCAATTTTTCTTGATTCTTTTGGAATTTTCATTGTTATATGCTTTGTGCTTGTGTGTACATTAGTGTAAACATCATCTCAATTAGTAATTGTGATATTTGTGTCCATGATGGCAACTCTTTAGTTAGTGTTTAGTGTCTCTATTGTAGAGCGCAGGGTGTAGGAAAGCTATGAGCACTAGCCTTACCAGGTCGCATGCAAAGAGTTTTGTTAACATGGAGAATTCAGGAGACACGGAAGCTAATGGTGTCAAGAGTGGCCAGGCATCGTCAGCTGTGGGCGGCTAGATGTCAGCGTGGGGCAGAGCCAAGGGCGCGAGGCTACGGTCAGCCCAGAGCAGGTTGCGAACAAAAGCAGGATAATGGGAGACCGCTCCGGAATGTCGGAAGTGGGTGCAGGCTGTGCAAACAGCCAGAATGCGAGCTTAGAATGTGCACTGGAAGAACCTTAGATTCAAGCAGCAGCAGAGCAATCAGATGGAGTAACCAGTCCAAGAGAAGACATTATTATGACACTCGTACGCAAAGTATCAAAAATGTTAGATAGGAAGGCTGAAGAGCAGGATAATAATTTTTATGAAGAGCAAAAGAAGAATAAAAGACTACTGGAGGAACAAATTAGTGCAATCAGTCAAAGATTTGATTAACAAAACGCTAAATTTGAGCAGAAAAATGAAAGAATAGGTGAATTTGGAGGTCGAATTGAGACAGAGGCAAATGGGGATCAGTCGACTGCTAAATCAATTCAGAATCAAGTAGAAGTTTTGCGTCAAGAGGAATGTGATGTTAGTGAGCGTTTTGACAACAGAATGGTAGGTAGCTCTCGAACGTGATCTGTCTGGGCAGAATACCGCTACACCTGATGAAGCACATATCAAGGCAGCAAAACGATGTTTGTGCAGCTTAAAGCAAAATTGTTGATCACGTCTGTGAGCAGGTAGTAGAACAAGAAGATAAAATCGATGCACTTGCAGCTGCTGTAGAGCAGAATTCCGTACGTAACGAAGTTGCTTCTGATAGAACGCAATCAATGTGATGAGGTACGCTCGCTACCCAGACTTAAAGAAATTCAGACAGATCAACAAGAGAGCTAGAGAGATACTCACGCAGTTGTTTAATAAAGAGGTAGATCATGAGGGCGAGAAATCTGGAACTACTAGCAACGCAAGGGATATAGATCCCGCAAGCAGTAAACATAGGCGTTGTGAAGTAGATGGCTATAGAGATTCACAAGAAAGGTTATGTAATCTACGGAGACTGGTCGACACAACTAATTCAAGCTGTAGAAGTATCTCTAATGACTTTGATGAGGAATAGTGCAGAAGACACTTCGTATCTGTACGGTCTTACTCACTGACTTTGATGAGGAATAGTGCAGAAGACACTTCGTATCTGTACGGTCTTACTCTTTGTTCGCGCATGCAACCATGTAAGTGGGTTTCGCAATTTGATTTGTCATTACCCACTTCTTGGGGACATGTTCTGTGTCTGAAATTTGAGTGTTGTCATTTACACTGCAAAGCAGCAGCGAAAATGCAGATCGCAATGAGAGACTGCACAACATACGAAGAGTTCCGGTTGGCATTTCTAAATGCGTATTCGTCAAAGAGCGTTCAGAACAGAGTTAAATTAAATGTTTTAATGAAAGAAAATTACAATTTCCTAGGCTTCCGTGGGCAGAGTTAGTTGACATAAAAGTTTTCTGGATATGGCACGGCGTCATATTGTATAAAACTACTGCTGGAGGAAACCCAAAGTTTCGGCCACGGTTGCAGCGGCCTTCTTCTGGGTCTAATGGTGCGTTCTAGCTACGCAGTGCCCCTTATATTTTGTTATTACTGTTCACTGCGCATGTCCTTACGTCGTAATTTTAAAAAGCTAGTTCGTTTCATTGGTCACTTAAGACCATGAAGGTAGTTCGTTTAATTCGTCACTTACGGTAGAAGGAGACGGGACTTTATTTTAATAGGTTATTGCGGTGGATGGAGAGCGTAACCTCTGTTGTCTCTTGGCTGTTGTGTTATGTGCCATGACTGGTGGTCACCGGCAAATGAGAAGTTGGCTTCTGTTTACCAAATGCTGGACGTCGGCCGCGAGGCGGCAGTTACTCGCCGGTAGTGCTCGTGCCTCGTGTTAACAGTGCGGTCTGTTGGGTTCCGATTGCTGGCAGCCAAGATTGGGCAAGCCTGAGTCCATCCTCTCTATTCATGTTCTTAGAGTGTTTAAGTATTTCGATGGCCTCTCCGATTTTGCGTTTCGTCGTAACCGGCTGCTTGACCAATTCGCTGAATTTCATTTCTTTTCCGCAATCTTGTTGATGTTCTGCCACTGCAGATTTGTTGTGCTGCCCTAGACGAATGCAGCGCCCGTGTTCCAGAATGCGCGTTGTTATTGGCCTACCAGTCCCGCCGATGTGTGCCTCTCCACATTCGCATTCCACCTTGTACACGCCTGCAGTGTGTAATGCATCCACCTTGTCCTTAGTTGCGCCTAGCACGTCCTGGTTCCTGCGACCACTATAGAAGACAGACTGCAACCCACCCCGTCGATGGTGTTTGCCTATTCGGTCAGTAACATTTTTCACATAAGGTAAGCTCACTGTTGGCTGCAAATTGTCTATTTCTTGCTACGGTCGCAGGTTCGAATCCTGCCTCGGGCATGGATGTGTGATGTCCTTAGCTTAGTTAGGTTTAAGTAGTTCTAAGTCTAGGAGACTGATGACCTCAGATGTTAAGTCCCATAGTGCTTAGAACCATTTGTCTATTTCTTACTTATCTTGCTTGCTTGTATTTGTCGACAAAGCTGTGTGGATCGACTTAGGGCTGTAGCCATTTGCTAGAAACGTTGCGCATAGCCTTTTAAGCTCAGGATGTTTTGAGTATCACTCAGGTGCTACGCACGGATTGCCAAACAACGCATGACCGAGTTCTTCTGCGCTGGGTGGTGGTAGGATTGGGCCTGCAGATACCTGTCTGTATGTGTAGGCTTGCGATATACTCTGTGCCCCAGTGTGCCCTCCGTTGTCCTGTACACTTCGACATCTAGAAATGGAATTGCACCATTCTTCTCTAAAGGGTTATTACAAATGATTGAAGCGATTTCACAGCTCTACAATAACTTTATTATTTGAGATATTTTCACAATGCTTTGCACAACAAAAACTCAAAAAGTTTTTTTTAGGCATTCACAAATGTTCGAGATGTGCCCCTTTAGTGATTCGGCAGACATCAAGCCGATAATCAAGTTCCTCCCACACTCGGCGCAGCATGTCCCCATCAATGAGTTCGAAAGCATCGTTGATGCGAGCTCGCAGTTCTGGCACGATTCTTGGTAGAGGAGGTTTAAACACTGATCTTTCACATAACCCCACAGAAATAAATCGCATGGGGTTAAGTCGGGAGAGCGTGGAGGCCATGACATTAGTTGCTGATCATGATCTCCACCACGACCGATCCATCGGTTTTCCAATCTCCTGTTTAAGAAATGCCAAGCATGATGATGGAAGTGCGGTGGAGCACCATCCTGTTGAAAGATGAAGTCGGCGCTGTCGGTCTCCAGTTGTGGCATGAGCCAATTTTCCAGCATGTCCAGATACACGTGTCCTGTAACGCTTTTTTTGCAGAAGAAAAAGGGGCCGTAAACTTTAAACCGTGAGATTGCACAAAACACGTTAACTTTTGGTGAATTGCGAATTTGCTGCACGAATGCGTGAGGATTCTCTACCGCCCAGATTCGCACATTGTGTCTGTTCACTTCACCATTAAGATAAAATGTTGCTTCATCACTGAAAACATGTTTCGCACTGAACGCATCCTCTTCCATGAGCTGTTGCAACCGCGCTGAAAATTCAAAGCGTTTGACTTTGTCATCGGGTGTCAGGGCTTGTAGAAATTGTAAACGGTAAGGCTTCTGCTTTAGCCTTTTCCGTAAGATTTTCCAAACCGTCGGCTGTGGTACGTTTAGCTCCCTGCTTGCTTTATTCGTCGACTTCCGCAGGATACGCGTGAAACTTGCCTGCACATGTTCAACCATTTCTTCGCTCACTGCAGGCCGACCCGTTGATTTCCCCTTACAGAGGCATCCAGAAGCTTTAAACTGCGCATACCATCGCCGAATGGAGTTAGCAGTTGGTGGATCTTTGTTGAACTTCGTCCTGAAGTGTCGTTGCACTGTTATGACTGACTGATGTGAGTGCATTTCAAGCACGACATACACTTTCTCGGCTCCTGTCGCCATTTTGTCTCACTGCGCTCTCGAGCGCTCTGGCGGCAGAAACCTGAAATGCGGCTTCAGCCGAACAAAACTTCATGAGTTTTTCCACGTATCTGTAGTGTGTCGTGGCCATATGTCAATGAATGGAGCTACAGTGAATTTATGAATTTGCTTCAATCATTTGTAATAGCCCTGTACTTCGAGAGTGAACTGTATCTTCCCGTGCATGTTGTTCAAATATTCGTGAAACTTGTGTAGCTCCGTTTCAGCATGAGGCCATATAGCGAACGTGTCGCCCATGTATCTGAACCGGCAACGTGGGCGTAAAGGAGCTGAACCAAGGGCCGCTGCTTTAAAGGCTTCCATGAATATGTCGGCTGCCCCGGAGATAGGGGTGACCCCATTCCTTCGCCGTTTGTCTGCCTGTAGTATTTTCCTTGCCATTTGAAGTACACTGAAGTCAGGCACAACTCAACCGGGTCGCATATGTCTGGCGGGACATGCTCCTGAAGGATCCGGATAGTTTAATCTACTGGCACGTCCGTAAATAGTGACTTTACGTCAAAGCTGACCATGATGTCCATAGGTAAAATTGTTTGTCCCTTTAGGCATTCTATAGAGTGCTTCGAGTTCTTCATGGTCTTAAGCGACCAATGAAACAAACTATCTTTTTAAAATTATGGCATGCGCAGTGAACAGTAATAACAAAAGATAAGGGACACTGCATAGCTAGAACGCACCAGTAGATCCAAAAGAAGGCCGCTGCAACTGTGGCCAAAACGCTGTTTTTTCTCCAGCAGTAGTTTTATACAGTATGACGCGGTACCACACCCACAAAACTTTTGTGTTGAAAGAAATTATATTAACAGTACTCAGCGTCATCCTGTTGAAAATTTCAAGGAAATGATGGAGGCTAATCAATATTCAGATGAGCGTCAGTTTATTAGAATCTTCCTGGCCAAACTGCCGAATAAGCTACGCAGACCTGTCACAATCGCAGAACACAAATGATATATATATTGTAACCTCCCTGCAAAAAATGAAAATGTGAGCCAAGAGTAACCTTCCCACAAAATATAATAATTTACAATTAAATGAATTTTTAAATATTGTAACCTCTGAACAAAATTGTTCTTAATGTAACCTCTGAACAAAATTGGATCCCATTTACAGTCTGTGTGCACAAATGCATTCGCATTTAATGTTCCCACAAAAATTCTTTTCTCATTTAACATCAAGTTCGAAATAGAAAAATTCCTAAACAGCAAAAATAATAAAAAAGTTTAGTAACCTGATAAATTTTATGAGGACAGCAGCGCTGCCATTCGGCCCTGTATTCTGAATAAAAAAGCAAAAATTCTTACCTCAATAAAAACCGCAACTATATCTGCTCTTAAGTTGGAATTTTTCTACACAGCTTCGTGCAATGCTGGCGTATATTTTTTTTTTATTATTATTGTAAGGAATGATCATTCATTTGAAATATTCTTTAAATTGAAATGAATGCTTTTCTTTAAAAGAGTTGCTTTATATTATAAAAATTATTATTGGGGCATTTCTTTCAACAAATTAATTTACAATTAACATACATTATTAAATATGCGCAAGGCTGCATCTTTACCTTCTACAACAATACTCATCCACCAGAGTCCTGACCAGAGTCGCGAGCAGAGCACACAGTCGACGCGTGCCGACTCCCGCCTACTAGCACGGACTAGCACGGACTAACTCGGACTGACGACTCACCACTACTACTGTCTGACTACTACTGTTGACTGACCACTACTATTACTATCGACTCGCGCGGTCAAGCGCAGACAAGCAACAGCTAACGATAAACTACTCTCTGGTCAGAGATTCTGTCATGCCTCGCCCATCGCCGGCAATGTATACGTCTTTCCGTCTTTCATAACCCTCCACTGGGGGGGGGGGCAAAAATTTGGCAGCGATGGTGAGTCAATTGGACTTGCCATGAGCAACAAATTTTTCGTAATTATCTAACTTTACAATCACAGAATATATACAGATATATAGGTGCAGAACATGAAGTAAAATATAGTGCACATGCACTGAGTACAGAACATATCAGGCAATGACAAAATGTATACACAATGAATACAAAACATATTAACAAATGGCAAAAATGCACACGCACTGTAAAATATGGTCCAAATGGCTCTGAGCACTATGGGACTTAACATCTATGGTCATCAGTCCCCTAGAACTAAGAACTACTTAAACCTAACTAACCTAAGGACATCACACAACACCCAGTCATCACGAGGCAGAGAAAGTCCCTGACCCCGCCGGGAATCGAACCTGGGAACCCGGGCGTGGGAAGCGAGAACGCTACCACACGACCACGAGCTGCGGACGCACTGTAAAACTCTTTAGCATTTTTACAACAAATAAACATAATGAGTACAAATCATATTGACAAATGACAAAAGTGCACACGCACTGTAGTTCAGAACATATCAGCAAATCACAAAATGTATACGTAATGAATACAAATCATGTTAACAAAATGACGAAAGTGCACACGCACTGTAGTACAGAACATATCTGGGAATTACAAAATGTATACGTAATGAGTACAAGTGGCATAAAGAGCACACGCACTGTAAAACTGTTTAGCATTTTTTACAACAAATAAACATATCAAGGAGTGAAATAAAGTGCACACGCACTGTAGAAGTCTTTAGCATATTTAGGACAACTAATCTTATTAACAAATGAAATGAAGTGCACACACTGTATATGTCTTTAGGATTCTTACATAACATATCATGGAATGAAATAAAGTGTACACGCACTGTATAAGTCTTTAGCACTTTTACCTATCATGGAGTAAAATAAAGTGCACACGCACTGTATAAGTCTTTATCATTTTACAAGAATTTAAACGCATTGTATAAGTGTGTACCATTTTACAAGAACTAGGAAAGGAATGGGAAGGATTGCGTCAGGGTTGTAGCACCTTAGGTTGCACGCAGCTGCACTGAAAGTCCATATCTTTCTATAGAAGCACAACACCAAGTGACACAATCTGAAGTTCTTTTCCTTGAAGCATTAATCAGCGTAGCCAAGACACTGAACTGTCGTAGTAATATTCAAGTTATCATTTTGGTAGTACATTAGGTACACCAAACAGTGGGACTATTATAACATCTCCATCGCTCAAGGTGGTGGACAGCATGTCGTGTCAACACCACGTTCTTGTAGAGTACACCAACGTAGAATTAGTGCAAAAACCAAATATAGTGCTCCATGATCATGAGGATAGACAGGACAAATGGATATTGCAGTAATTTATGGTAATTAGGTCAGAAGGTGAAGGACATTAAGTCACATAGTAGTCTTCATTGAGAATTACACTAGTCTAACAACTGATTTGAGTAATTGGTGGCACTCATCACCCAGTTACTGAACATTTCTGTACCATGTATGTAGTATTACAGAATAATGTTCATAAATCGTTTGTTTACAGAGAACATTGGCACTCATTGCCCAGCTACAAACCATCAGAAGTCATCATTCAAAACAGGAGCTAATAAATGGCATAGTATTAACATAATTCACTTAATTATAGTAATCATTGGCATCATAGGTCATCTTATTACAGTAATCAGTGGCATTCATTGGCCAATTACAAAGCATTTTTTTTTGTGTATTATTCAGAAGTGATCATTCAAAATGAGTTAATTATTGGCATAGAATTTATACATAATTAATCTAATTATAGTAAACATTGGCATCATAGGTCATCTTATTACAGTAATCAGTGGCATTCATTGGCCAGTTACAAAGCTTTTTTTTTGCATTATTCAGAGGTCATCATTCAAAATGAGTTAATTATTGGCATAGGATTTATACATAATTAATCTAATTATAGTAATCATTGGCATCATAGGTCATCTTATTACAGTAATAAATGGCATTCATTGGCCAGTTACAAAGCATTTTTTTTATGCTAGCAATGCATTGCGTTGGGATCGATAATTAATAACAATATTTGCTTTTGAGTTATTGCTGTAAATGAAGATGTGTAACGTCATTCGTCATGAGTCAGCTGTAGCAAGGTTATGAAACAAGTAGAGTATATGTGATCACATTCATAAATGACATAGGTTTAATGAACAACTGCTTATAGCACATTAATTTCATGAATAATTTCTCCTGCAAAATATACAAAAATGGATTATTACACTGAAAGAAGAAACGCATATTATGCTGAAAAGTAGTGAACTTCGAATTAACAGGTAGTGAAATGTGTATAAAAAAATATATGTGTTCTCTAGCTGTCCTTTCCAAAACCTTCAGCATCATACTATGCGATATAAGACATACTGTCAAAACGAACTGCAACAAATACTTAAATAACTACATAGCATAAATACATAAACTTCAACATTATCCTCATCTGTAAAGAAAAAAAACTTCATTATCCATATTATCATAACTCCATTATTACCATCACCTGTAAAGAAAAACTTCATTATCCATAGTAGCATATTCTTCATCATTATTCATCACCATTCATTATCATCTGCAGAAAAGTCACTTCATTATTCATTATACAACTATTCCTTATTTCTAGCATATTTCCTCACTAAAACTAAGATGTGTAGTTCTGTCTGACAGCCTGCATCAATCGCCTCGTAGCCGGCCAGGGTGGCCGAGCGTTTCTAGGCGCTACAGTCTGGAACCGCGCGACCGCTACGGTCGCAGGTTCGAATCCTGCCTGGGGCATGGATGTGTGTGATGTCCTTAGGTTAGTTAGGTTTAAGTAGTTCTAAGTTCTAGGGGACTGATGACCTCAGAAGTTAAGTCCCATAGTGCTCAGAGCCGTTTGAACCATTTTTGAATCGCCTCGTATTCTGAAAGAAAAAATTAGTTAAGACTGCTATTCTACGATGTCTATAGTATATTCTTGTTAATGCTTGTTAATTCTGATCCATTTACTCTTCCTCACGAGGTATTGCATCTTCTTTCGTTCATTCCGAAGGGGAAATTCCCATGTCTGTTTAATTTATATATATATATATATATATATATATTTACACGTTATTGCTTTCTGAAAATGATGAACAAAGATTAATGTCTTGCATTTAAATCACATACCCACTAAATAAAAACTGGTTTATAGTAACATAATTAGAGCATACAGCATAGCATGACAGAAAACGTAATATGTCAAAAACATAGACAGGGTTCAGAGGCAAAAATGTACACAGTGTATCACAATGTAGCAGCAAAAAAAGTAAAGTAGTCTCGATGTTGAGATATCATAGGGCAAAAATGTTTAAGTCAACTGGTGTTTGTTATAACTTAAATATTTCATAGTGCATACAAACAAAACAGGAAAACAATCATACATACATAAAAAATGATGACAAGAAATGTGACCTTCTTTGTGTTCAGCTTGTATGTTATGTAGTTAATAGAGGCGAGAATTGAAGACTTTAATGGAGAGAGAATTTCATAAAATTAATATGTCACTAGATAAAATTGCATAATTATTCATAAGATACGTAAGTTTATCTCGAAAAATATGCACGGTTTGATGTGTAACGACAAGAAGAGCGACCTGCTAACCTTACCTTGCCGGGCACTTGCCAAGAAAAAATACGACAATCATCAGTAAGTAGTCACATAAATACACTCCTGGAAATGGAAAAAAGAACACATTGACACCGGTGTGTCAGACCCACCATACTTGCTCCGGACACTGCGAGAGGGCTGTACAAGCAATGATCACACGCACGGCACAGCGGACACACCAGGAACCGCGGTGTTGGCCGTCGAATGGCGCTAGCTGCGCAGCATTTGTGCACCGCCGCCGTCAGTGTCAGCCAGTTTGCCGTGGCATACGGAGCTCCATCGCAGTCTTTAACACTGGTAGCATGCCGCGACAGCGTGGACGTGAACCGTATGTGCAGTTGACGGACTTTGAGCGAGGGCGTATAGTGGGCATGCGGGAGGCCGGGTGGACGTACCGCCGAATTTCTCAACACGTGGGGCGTGAGGTCTCCACAGTACATCGATGTTGTCGCCAGTGGTCGGCGGAAGGTGCACGTGCCCGTCGACCTGGGACCGGACCGCAGCGACGCACGGATGCACGCCAAGACCGTAGGATCCTACGCAGTGCCGTAGGGGACCGCACCGCCACTTCCCAGCAAATTAGGGACACTGTTGCTCCTGGGGTATCGGCGAGGACCATTCGCAACCGTCTCCATGAAGCTGGGCTACGGTCCCGCACACCGTTAGGCCGTCTTCCGCTCACGCCCCAACATCGTGCAGCCCGCCTCCAGTGGTGTCGCGACAGCCGTGAATGGAGGGACGAATGGAGACGTGTCGTCTTCAGCGATGAGAGTCGCTTCTGCCTTGGTGCCAATGATGGTCGTATGCGTGTTTGGCGCCGTGCAGGTGAGCGCCACAATCAGGACTGCATACGACCGAGGCACACAGGGCCAACACCCGGCATCATGGTGTGGGGAGCGATCTCCTACACTGGCCGTACACCACTGGTGATCGTCGAGGGGACACTGAATAGTGCACGGTACATCCAAACCGTCATCGAACCCATCGTTCTACCATTCCTAGACCGGCAAGGGAACTTGCTGTTCCAACAGGACAATGCACGTCCGCATGTATCCCGTGCCACCCAACGTGCTCTAGAAGGTGTAAGTCAACTACCCTGGCCAGCAAGATCTCCGGATCTGTCCCCCATTGAGCATGTTTGGGACTGGATGAAGCGTCGTCTCACGCGGTCTGCACGTCCAGCACGAACGCTGGTCCAACTGAGGCGCCAGGTGGAAATGGCATGGCAAGCCGTTCCACAGGACTACATCCAGCATCTCTACGATCGTCTCCATGGGAGAATAGCAGCCTGCATTGCTGCGAAAGGTGGATATACACTGTACTAGTGCCGACATTGTGCATGCTCTGTTGCCTGTGTCTATGTGCCTGTGGTTCTGTCAGTGTGATCATGTGATATATCTGACCCCAGGAATGTGTCAATAAAGTTTCCCCTTCCTGGGACAATGAATTCACGGTGTTCTTATTTCAATTTCCAGGAGTATATAATTGCATAAGTGGTCATAAAATGTGTAAGTTCATCTGGAAAAATATGCACGGTCTGATGTGTAACGACAAGAAGAGCGACCTGCTAACCTTACCTTGCCGGGCACTTCCCAAGAAAAATATGATAATCATCAGTAAGTATACATGTGAATATAATTGCATAAGTGATCATAAAAAAATAGGAAAATAGGAAATGAATTACAGTATGATAAATCACAAAATATGTTCATTCAATAAAAGGTTTGATGTTGGACACGTGGTGGTTCCCTTTGGTTTTTCTGGTTCTCAAAGTTTCGACGTGTACTACATTGGGTTGAGGAATGCTGCGAATCGGATATGGACCTGCGTATAGAAGCTCAAACTTACTGCATCTACTCTTTCCTCTGTTGGATAAATAGTGTGTACGTAATAATATCTTCTGTCCAATGTGAAAGTCACGGCGTGTACAAACCTGTTTTTGCTGTCTTCTCCGGCGCTCTGCGGCACGTTTGATGTTGTTCAGCGCAATATCAATTATTTCATGGTGTCGTAGTCGACGCGATGTAAGAAAGGTTACTAATTCTTTAATTTTGTTAGGTGGTCCAACATTTTTCAGTATAACAGACGGAGATAGCATAGTAGATTCATTTGGTACGGAATTAATTACATCCTGGAATGAGAGTATGTGTGTGACCCAATCAATATGTTTTTTATGGCAGTATATTCTACACAGTTTACCAATTTCTTTCATTAATAGTTCACAAAGGTTCGAAGAAGCATGGTACCTGGATATATAGATCGGAGAAATGTTTCTAGCTCGTAACATACGTGTCCATATAGCAGATCGAAACTGCGATCCATTGTCGGAAATTACTTTCAACACATGCCCTACATGAAATAGAAAATGCTTTACAAATGCTTTCGAAACAGTTTTAGCGGTAGCTTTGCGTAACGGAGTGAAGGTAACAAATTTTGAATTGAGTTCAACAGCGACAAAGATGTAGCAAAAACCTCTGTTAGTTCTGGGAATCAGACCAAAAATGTCTACAGCGGCCATATGTCTCAATTTAACAGGTACAATGGAATGTAATGGAGGAACATGTGAAGTCGTGTCTGACTAAGCTTTCTGGCAGATTTTGCATGACGCTAAAACTCGTCGAATACGTTTCTCCATGTTGGCAAAATAACAATTCTGTCTCAGTATAAGAAAACATTTTCTGGCTCCGTAATGTGCGTAACTTAAATGAGTATACCAGATTAATTTGTTAACAAGTTCATCAGGAATGCATAATAACCAATTGTTGCTGTCAGGCGGCGGCGAAACAGAATGTCTTTGCGTACAGTGTAATGGTTTCTAATGGTAACATTATTCTTATCTTGCCAAAGGTGTTTAATTTCTTTCCACACGTTGTCTTTACTCTGCTCCTGTGCTATGTCTTGTAATGACGACGAAATGAAATTTTCAAATGCAACTTGTTGAATGTACATGACGCTGAAATTTGCTTTGCAGAAGTTGGTTGCGATGTCTTGCTGATTGTTGCTGAGAGAACGTGATAGTGCGTCTGCTACAATATTTAGTGTGCCAGGAATGTGAACAATTGTGAAATTAAATTCCTGCAAATAAAGTTTCCATCTAATTAATCTGTCGTGTGTAAATTTAGCCGAAAGTAAAAATTGTATCGCTCTATGGTCTGTATAAACGGTGGTATGTCTTCCATAAAGAAAATGCCTAAATCTGGTAAAAGCCCAAACAACACATAATGTTTCCAGTTCTGTAACAGAATAATTTCGTTCAGCAGGTGACAGAATGCGACTTGCAAAACCGATGTTTTTAATTACTGTACAACCATCTTCTTCAATTTCCTGAAAAATATGTACGCCTAAAGGGGTGTTAGAACTGTCGGTGGCAATGGAAAAATTTCTGGTATGATCTGGGTGCGATAAAAGTGGTGCATTCAACAAAGCCTGTTTCAAATAACATTCTCGTGAACAAGATTCTGTGTGTCAAAAGTATTGCTTGCGTTACTGGAAAGTGCAACCTGTACTGTATCTAGTCAAATTCTATCTGACGTGCTATTATTTTCGGGAGGAAGCTGTGGCATTTCAACTATTTGCACTGTTCTGTTATTTCTTCCTGACGTATTACGTTCGGGATGATACCTACTGTCTGGTTCATTCATGATAATATGTTGTTGCGGATGATTTTGCTGCTGATAAAACCGACTGTTATTAATTATACGCTGAAAATTGTGTTCATTACTTTTACGTCTGTCATGACAGTCTTTTCTATACGGTGCATTGCGATAGGAATTGAAATAGTGTGTTTTCTGTACGTACTGATTTCCTTGTTGCTGTGCGTTACTATCTGTTGGAGCTGATGCTATACGTGCAGGCGGCGGAACATTAAAGCTTGGTTGACCTTGTGGACTACATTGTTGGTTAGGTATGCTAACCGGTTGGTTTTGTTGCTGTTGTTGGGAAAAACGTCTATTGTTACCAAAATGTGATTCCTCTTACTGACAATTTTACACATACTGATGACTAAAAATTTGTCAGGTATTAAAGTTCTCGTGGTTGTCATTTCTGGAGCGTCTAATGATAACTGTCACTATCGGTAAAACTTGTCTTATCAGGTTTTCTTTACTCATTCTTAATCCTAGATAGAGTGATAGTTAAAGAGCTGCTTTGATAGATATAAAGGATAGTAGAAGAGAAGGCAGCAGTGCAGAAAAACTAAAGATGAAACAGCTCTACTACGGCTCGGGGCCCTGTGCACGCTACGGCACATATTCATCGAAGTGTAATGAATCCCCTGAGGTTTATTACTTGCTGCAAATAAATTTTAGCTTTTGCGTTACAGGCATTGCCGGTGAAAATTCGAAAGAAAATTGTAGTATCCAGTCCAAAGCTAGTTTCTGCATAACAGGTAATGGCGGTGAAAGTACAATAATAAATCGATGTATCCAGTTCAAAGCGTGTACCTGTGCTCTGTCATTTTCAAATACCTTAGATTTTCTTACGGATAAAAATTGCTCGTAATCGTTATCGTCTCTGAATGTGTGAATAGGTTCGCGATTGCATAAGAATCTGTTTGTCTGTGTCTTTTCGGATTTTAAGTCGCGTAGTCTCTGTAAATTACTTAAGTTATACTGGTTGTGTGAGTGTGAGAAATGTTCGGAATGTGCCGTATGCTGTGGCGTGTTATTATCTGAAACATTTTTCATTTCTGTTACTTTAATACGTTCATCAATTTGGTTGTTCTGCTGTTCACATTTCTTATCGACTTCCGTATCCACAGTGTGTGAAAGTTCTGGTGACTTTAAACTAAACTCGTCATGTAACTGTGTCGCATTTTCAGAACATTGTTCAGCGACTGCATTAATTTCATCTTTAAGTGATTCTGTTGTGCCTACACGTGTACTACTTAATTCCTGTACAACAGATGTAATTTCTTCATTACTGTTCCTAGCATGAGCCTTACTTTCTTCACATGATTGTTCTTTCGTGTCGTGACGTTGGCACGGTAACAGCTGTAATCTGTTCACTAAGTTGTTTGTTCTGTTCGTTTAATTTTTCATTCCACTGTCTGAGATTTTCATTAAGTTGTTTGAAATATTTGTCTTCTTTTTCACAGATTTGTAGTAATAATGCCATAATTTGATCCAAGCTAATATTACCTACTCTATTCTCTGTGCTGTTTGATGGCGTACCTGCAATTAACACTTTTTGAGTAACCATTTGGTCATTCTGTGATTCTCGAAAAGGTTTTCCAATCGGATGTGCACTGTTAGTCACTACCTTGGAATCTAATAAATCTGACGTATTCTGATTACACTGTCATTTTCGTTACAAAAATTTGTCTGTTCATTACGTAAATTTTGCAAATCGGGCGTGTCGAACTGGGCAGCGTTCATTGTAACAGAACCTCCCGCGTCATCAATTGTCGTTAAATTAGCAAAGGACACAATTGAATTCGTTTGTTCATCATTAGGATCAAAATCAATATTAGTGGTCGGTACGCACTGATTGTCTACAATTAGGGGATTATCATCATTACACTGAGTGTTGCAAGTATTATCTGTCAAATTATTAGAGTTGGCTATTTCACTCATTGTACATCGCGATGTACTGTTAACAGTTTTTCGCGGCATTTTTACACAAATCAAAATTATTCACAAATGAAACAAGGACAATGCAAAATGCAACAAACACAAATACAACAAAGAGCAAAAAATTGCCGATGATCTGTGAAAGAAAGAGTGACAAATTAGTAAATGCGTTGCGCCAGATGCAAACTACGTTTAAGTAAATAAGAGCAGATATATGACTACTTCTCAGAAGATTCACAAAGAAATACGATCCTGGCCGGATGTCGCCAAGTGTAACCTCCCCGCAAAAAATGAAAATGTGAGCCAAGAGTAACCTTCCCACAAAATATAATAATTTACAATTAAATGAATTTTTAAATATTGTAACCTCTGAACAAAATTGATCTTAATGTAACCTCTGAACAAAATTGGCTCCCATTTACAGTCTGTGTGCACAAATGCATTCGCATTTAATGTTCCCACAAAAATTCTTTTCTCATTTAACATCAAGTTCGAAATAGAAAAATTCCTAAACAGCAAAAATAATAAAAAAAGTTTAGTAACCCGATAAATTTTATGAGGACAGCAGCGCTGCCCTTCGGCCCTGTATTCTGAATAAAAAAAGCAAAAATTCTTACCTTAATAAAAACCGCAATTATATCTGCTCTTAAGTTGGAATTTTTCGACACAGCTTCGTGCAATGCTGGCGTATATTTTTTTTTTATTATTGGAAGGAATGATCATGCATTTGAAATATTCTTTAAATTGAAATGAATGCTTTTCTTTAAAAGAGTTGCTTTATATTATAAAAATTATTATTGGGGCATTTCTTTGAACAAATTAAATTACAATTAACATACATTATTAAATATGCGCAAGGCTGCATCTTTACCTTCTACAACAATACTCATCCACCAGAGTCCTGACCAGAGTCGCGAGCAGAGCACACAGCCGACGCGTGCCGACTCCCGCCGACTAGCACGGACTAGCACGGACTAACTCGGACTGACGACTCACCACTACTACTGTCTGACTACTACTGTCGACTGACCACTACTACTACTATCGACTCACGCGGTCAAGCGCAGACAAGCAACAGCTAACGATAAACTACTCTCTGGTCAGAGATTCTGTCATGCCTCGCCCATCGCCGGCAATGTATACGTCTTTCAATATATATATATATATATATATATATATATATATATATATATATATATATATATATATATGTGTGTGTGTGTGTGTGTGTGCGCGCGCGCGCGTGTGTGTGTGTGTGTGTGTGTGTGTGTGTGTGTGTGTGCGCGCGTGTGTGTGTGTGTGTGTGTGTGTGTGTGTGTGTGTGCTCGGCTAATCCCGCGCAGCTTTGAACTGTCACAGATGTCAAAAAACAATAGGCAACATGGTACCAAAACCATGATATTAGCATGTTATTCATATGTGCATTCAGTCTCTGCTTACAATGCTCTGACAAAATGTGATTTTATGTTTGTTTCACACCCTTTACCTTACAGAAGCTCATTTGTAATTACCAGCTAGTCAGTTCTTCACTTGAAAGTAGCGAATACTTGAAAAATAGGATTCAGTGTTGTAACAACATGCTGTGGCTCCTCCAACAGTTCATTTCTGGCGTCGCCAACTGATCTGCAATCATAGCACTTATTTTTTTGCACATGTGGGAAACCTATTGGCATTGAAACCCAATTTTCCAAAAAATACACTGTCTGCATCGGCAACAGATTGCCGGACGTCCAGGAACATGGGAGTATCTCTGAATCATAGAAGAACGTTTCATTATGTCAGTGGATACACTTCTCTAAGAAACGGGGTTGCTGCCCATCTGGCCCTCACGTACCTGCAGATTCCGAAAAAATTACTCTTTGGACCGGGAGAATTTCGAGGGCGCCTGCCCGTCGCGCCAGACGGGTCGAAAGTCGTAACAGCACTCAGGCCGCCATCGGGAACAATACGCCAGGCTGTGTTAGCAGCAGGCCTCTGCTAGTTCCTTGGCGACTCCCCGTGGTGTCTCCCCCAAACTGCGAAAACGCGAGAGCAGCCATTATCCCCCGTATAATCTTCGTCATTCTACCTAAAGCTAGCCCCTTCCACCTTCCCTGAATTCGACTCATTAAGGCGGCCTTCTGATAGAACTCCAAACATCTTTTCTCTCCACGTAACGGCACGGCAGGACAGACAGACCACAAAATCTTAGTCAACAGAAGACAAGACCTGTCACCTCTTATTGCCCACTCCAAATAGATACCAAGGCACACAGTACGCAGTCACTGTCATCCCATCTCACTAAACATCGTAAAAATAGTAAAAATGAAAGGAAGGCAACTCGACAGGACTTGCCATCTTTCACAGTGAGCAGCCCACAGAGGAGGTGTAGAGGCATAGAGGAGAAGTTCAGATGGGAAGAAAAGTTGTTGGTAACCAACGTACGTTTTCGGAGTAAAATAAACTTGGATATAACAAGCAGGCGTCATCCTTGACAACGCTCTAATGAACCACATGAAGCAGTGCTTCCCATGAGTGCCTGGGTCCCACCTTGTGGTGGAAAGATTCAAATATTGGGTAGTGTGGTCTGCGTATTCCTTGTCCAACAAACATTTGTTGCTATTGTGTTAGAGAAAAGCGAAGCACCATCACAATATGTAGCAAACATTTAAGGAAACTATTACTCCTTGTGACAAAACATACATGAAATCTATTACATTTAAGAAAACGACCACTGTCAGTGACAAAACCTACATGAAGCACTCACTAACTGTTGCATCTCGTCATGCCGGAAACACAGACAACGCTCCGTCGCCAGTTACATATACTAATGATTAAAATGGGTAAAAATGAATGTTACTGAATGGTGGCCTCTTAACACCATTTAGTTATTGTCACAACTATTTAACGCGCGGAGTAGGGAAGGATATTACCTTTCACTCTCTCAACCATTACTTGTGTTACTACACATGCAGTACCATGCGGATAAGTTCATGTTGAAACCGCGTATTATGCAACCGCAATGCAACGTGAGCAAACCAGCCCAGACTTCATGACTTCACATTATTCATACTCTGATTAACGAATGGCAAATCCAGTGACTATCGTTGTGAATGCTAACAACACGTGGCCCAGTCCGACAACAAAGAAACGAGTAAAATAAACCGTTGAATCATGAAAAATTTGTAGTGCTTGTATCCAGGACGAGACTATGCAACAAGTGAAACATTAATGAACCTATCCGCTTTTGACCTAAGACCGTTGGTTCGTGCTCTCAATGACCTCGCGCCTAAGTCCGCTGGTGAAACACATTAATCTGAAAAATTTCTACAAATAAAATATCGCTGAACGTTTCCTGGTATTGATTCACACCCAAACATACGTCATAATCAATGTTACCCCAAAAAACCTACATTGTGAATAACTTTTCTCACCATCAAAGACGAGCGCCGCACCCCTGAATCCGTCTCGTTCGATCGGCGGCCCCAGAGTGTCCTAATATGGCGCGTTCCAGGACCAACCGCCAATCGTTCAAAAAAACTGGTGGTGGGGGTAGAACTTCAGTGAGAACCAACCTCACAAACTCTGCCCTGCTCATCCCCACTGTCTTTAGAATCACGAACTCTCTGCCGAATCTGCTCACGTTGTTATGTTGGTGCTAAACTACCCTACCGCTACCATCTTTGACTAACCCAGATTATTAAATATTCCATACATAATTACGTTTATCCATCCACATACATCATGGGATCAAAGGATGAGAGAGGAGGTGCGACACCAACAAAAGAAAAAATATACACGGAAGCATTCTTGAATCCAGAGGCTAATTAGCTAGACGAAACACTGAAAGGACGCTCTCGGCGTAAAATGAATTATTAAACATGTAGAAATTAATCAGTCAGTTAAATGAAGCGTAAACCTGTGACGTTTCAGCTGGATAATGTGAAGTGTTAATAGTGACGGTAAATCTACACAAATGAAACACAGAAGCGAATAACAGATCGACAGATGGCCTGCAGTGCAAGGGAGATATTGTCTCGAGCATTCACATGAAGGATTATTTACCGGTGGCGCTATCTTGGCGACAGCAGCGCTTCACAGTTACTGCCACCGCCTATTGGCCTCTGAGTCCACTTCTTCCGACAGGCATTCAAATTTGCAGTCTGAAAATCAGAGTGACCTTCGTGGTATGCGCTGAAACGACCCGCAAGGTAAAGAGTCTGACAAAAGTCAGTAGTGAATGAACGGATCATATTTATCTGATTGGTATGCATTACACAAGTGATGCTACGACAAATTTAAATTTCTTACCGTAACTTTGTCGCATACAGAAATCATGCAAAAACTTCAAGGAGGCCGTTGCCGTAATCACCCAAGTCCCAATCACAATTACTTTGAAGGATCAAATCAGAGGCTATAAATACAGTGTTCCTGTGACATGTGTGAAGGTACGAGCTCGAGCCAAAATTGTTTCACGGTGCCGTTTACGACGCAGTATGCTGCTTTTGGCACCGATTTGGCTACGATGCCCACATGTATCTCGTTATGCTTATCCCGTACCACTCGCGACTTTTACAACCAGTTGTGTCGTCACTTATCTGCAGAAGCTTTTACGCAGGAGATGTAAATCATTGTACGCTTTGAAATGTGTTACAGTATTTTCTAAAGCAATGTAAGATAACCTGAACATTATTGCCTATCACTTCATCAGGTCCTTGACAGCAGCACCGGCTTCCGCAAATGTGTGGTGGATGGTGGACAGAAACAATGGAAGACGCTCACGACCCAAGTACGAGTAGAAGGACACCATCGTACATACTGTTCCACGGGTTCCTGAGGAAGTGAAAGGAAGTTTGGTCTTCCCGCCACTACTCGGGACGAAATAAGAACTTTGTTGCCTAAAGTGTGAACCTAAACTGCATTCCATTAAACGCTATAAAAAAAATTCCTCAAAGTTAAAGCAAACATAGTCTACAAGTGCTATGATGCCAGATGAATTATGAGGCCAAGTTGAGCACACGGTGTATTTCAGGGTATCATGGTTCCAGAGGTTCCAGTATTATTCATACACTTTGCTATATTCAAGGAGTAGCGCCGAATTTCGATATGAGATGTATCATTAAAAGTGAGGATGTGGAAATCCGCGATCTGGAATTGATTCGATTCACGAAAATGTACATCCACACGTTGCTGCCAGCATTGCCCAGACAATTTGGAATTTTCGGATGATATCTTACCGAACACTCCAACCTTAGAGCCCAAATACTGCGTCCAAACACTGGTGACGTTATCACCTGTCCCTATACAATTGGAAATAATTTGTGTCGTAGCATTTTGAAGCTCACGAACAGCTGAAAGCTTCAAATGTTGCCTGTCTCATATCGCGGTTGACGACGTGATATCGGGAAAGGAAAATCGGCGAGAAGCTGCCTGCATCGCATGCATCTATAGTCTTATCTGTGCAGCAAGAGCTAACCAGGGGGCGAGGACTGCGGATAACAAAGCGTCGGTATGCCCACTGTTCCTTCGACAACTAACAGTTTAGAGATAGAAATGGTGCGGGTCCGAAGTTCATTATACTTAATACGAGAGGTAAACTGAAGTGTGCTACACGAATAGCTTTCGGAACGAAGAAAATGAGAGCCTGACCTCCCAGTTCTGATCACCACTTTGTACAGGACGCCAGGTAGATTATGGTCAGAAAGAAGTAGGTGGTCTTAGAAGGGTGATTGCGACACCACCATAGAAATAAAATAAAGTCTGAGATTACTACAGGAAGCAGTTTATACCGAGACCCTCCGGGAAACAAGGAGTTGTGCTGAGTATCAAGCGTGGGCATCAGATGTAGGTGTCAAACGTTAAAGAAACGCAGTGTTATTTACAGGTCTAATGTGGAATAACAGAAACAGAGCGCATGACCCAAGGATGTATGCTTTCCAGCTGAGATGAAACACAAGCTACAATGCCAGAAGAATGCCTAAGCCATCTTCCCTACGGTATGTGTATAGTAAGCGAAAGCGAGATTGACGAGCGTGTCTGCGCAGACAAATGAAAGAAGCAGTCACATGGAGTCTGTAAAGCGCTTGTTGACTGGTTATTGAAAGGATACTGGACTACGCTGCATCTTTGTTCGGACTCTGTTGTGTCGTTGGACTTTGGTCCATTCAATCAATAATGCATGTGTGGCTACAATGAAACATAGGATTGGGTACTGTACAGAACGTAAAATCTAAACTAGAAGAGTAAAAATTATAAACACTATTAAATTTTAGAGGTCGATATTGTCATTGACATCTTCGGTTACAAATTCTGCACTGCAGGTCTCTGTACGGTAACTACACTTACTGTAAATGCCATTTCATTTAGCGAATAAAACTAAAAAGACAGAAAACAGTTAAGAAATTTTGAATTGATCTTCGATCCAATTCATTTCGTTGGCTGATGCCAGTTACTGAAAACCAGTAGGTTGTTGATTAGGACACCTTCAGGAACATTCACGTGTATTTTAATCATATATGTTAGTCTCTTCTAATATTTAGCAAATATCCACAATTTGTCATCCCTGAAATTGTCCATTTCATTTTACCAAGATTCTTAAGCTCACCAGACCAAAAATTAATCACCCCTGGGCGCAGTTACAGATGAATCGATAAGCCTTTACACATGGCACAGCTACTGAGTCACGTGCTCAGCTGAAAGTGCACTGCAACTACTTGAGCGTGAGGCAGTAGCGATTAGTGAGATATTTATGTTTCTTGCGAACATTGTACGTAAACGTGGGTAAATGTAAGGACGTGACAGAGTTGCTAAGAGAGGCAAACGTGTTTGGAACACGAAGTCAGAATTGTGGTCGCGTAAAATATCCTTACTGGGATTCACGGTTTGTGAATCAAAATCGCTTCCAAACCCGACAGGAATTTCTAGTGGAGGAGGTCCTCCCTGCCCCCCATTCACCTCCCCCCCCCCACCCCCACCGTTAGCGAGAGAACATTGCTAAGGGAAAAGGGAACTGCATGCAATGAACATTTGAATCAGTCACCTCGCAAGATTAGACAAGCAGCAAAGATCATCGGCCTGGAAGAAGAATTTGATGCAGTGTGGCCATACAAATACTATTCAAAAATTGTCAGTGTCATTAGCCACATTTGGGCATCGAAATAAGTCGATGGTAACAGGTCAAAGTTTGTGCCTGATCAATTCTCGAACCCGGATTTCCCACTTTATGCGAGCGGTTGTCTTAACCGATTCAGCCACCAAACCATACTTCCCAGTAGACCGAAGTTTTCTGCTTGTTATACACACCTAACAATGAATCCCTCACTTATCGTTTCGGATTACCAGAAGAGTTCATGCTTGGCGTGTTCCGCACTGCAGGAATGCATATTTGGTCATCGCACTTTATGGTTGATGCAAATATTTGTGGTGTTTGTTCTTTCGGCCATGTCCGAAAGGACACCACTTATA
This sequence comes from Schistocerca cancellata, assembly GCF_023864275.1. Lineage (NCBI taxonomy): Eukaryota > Metazoa > Arthropoda > Insecta > Orthoptera > Acrididae > Schistocerca > Schistocerca cancellata. The sequence continues at coordinate 197,870,847 of NC_064628.1, forward strand.
ATTATTAAGGAATCATTACTATTATCAGTATTTTGTATGACTATAATACGGATTGCATAAGTTACAAATGTTCAAACATTTCTTTTGAAGTACTACAATTAGCCTGTGACACAAGGAGGAAATTACAGCTTACTTCGTACTGTAGAGTTATGAGTATGTGGGCAAGTTATTCGTCCACCAAGGACTGTTGCTGAGGAGAGCTGGGTTTGCTTGGGTGGGTGCGAATCGGCAGGTCAAGGACGTCACGCAGCCACTCCTGGCGAGCTCAGATGCGGAGACAATGACAAGACAAATGCGTAAATCCCCAAGCTGGGTTCTGAATTGCTGTTGCCCTCAGGGCCTTTGTATAGGACAGACAATGCTCCAAGAAATGGTGGAGCGTCAGACAGGCTAAAGATGGCTTCTTACAGCTCTACAAGAATCTATAATGACGCACTGTCAAGCATTGAAGCAAATCTGAATACATCGGTGATTTCAGAAAAATGTGGTGCATACAATGACAAAACAAAATTTCAATATCTTTTAGACTACAGAAATTAATATTTTACGTAACTAAATATTTTCACAAAGAACATCTGGATTAACAACTTTTACACGCTTCATGCGATTTCAACAAACGATATCTCAGCCGATAACATTGCTTGATAGCTACTTATCTGTACTCATTTTATGTATTGACTTAAAACGTCTTTTATAACTTTTTTACTACGCAAATGTTTGTCAGAACATCGTATCCTCCACAGTTAGACAGCAAACGAATGTGTCAGGAATATCTCATATTTTGTTATACTTGTGCATTTATTTAATGAACGGTTTACTATTTTGCCAGTAACATTACTCAAATGTTGATTATAGGTGCTATTAAAAAAGTGTGTTACTTCAAAAATGGTCAATCGCATGTGTTAGCGAACACCACAATTGAAAAGAAAATCAGAAGACGCTCTGTCAAGCAGGCACAACTAGATGTTTAAGCAAAATTCGGGAGGAAACCCGCGTCCGGCCATCCTGATAGAGGTTTTCCGTGATTTACCTAAATGGCTTCAGGCAAATACCGGGATGGTACCTTTGAAAGGGCACCGCCAACTTCCTCCCCCACCCTACCCTAATCCGATGGGACTGATGACCTCGCTGTCTGGTCCTCTCCTCCCCAAATCAACCAACCAAACGTCATTTTGCAAAAACAGACATAATGTCTTATGGGATAACAGCAATCAGTGATTTTATAATGTTACTTAAAATCCGTCTTGATTGCAAAAAAATTTTTTATTATTCATATGACCGGTTTCGGTTCATTCAGAACCATCTTCAGATCTGTAAAAATAATTATACTAATTTACTATTTCACGGAAGCAAATGTTTTTCATCCTATCTAATCAACATCAAATGTACCAGAACGTACCTGATATTCCAGTTACAGGAGTAACCCGTCCAAATCCAGCAACTTTCACATGCTACGTCACATAAAATTGGTTGGCAGAGTGCACGTCATTTATATTAATTATAACACTATTACCGACAGGTGGCGTCTGGTACATTTGTTACATTCCATTTGTACATACTGTATTCAGTAGATCTTTTTTATATTAAAAATATTTGGTTAAAATATGTAGATGTCAAAGTTAAAATCTGTACTTGTCAGGATTAAAAAACAGTAAAATTATCATTTTTATACGATCTAAAAGCATAGGGCGATTTATATATCTATGGTGCTGGTGTGAACTTGTTTTCCTCTACGGTCTGCTTCCGTGGTACCCGCCATTTTGGTGTTGTGCCGCGGTGCGCTCAGTCGTCTGATGTCCATCGCCGCGGGCAAGAGGGCCGCACAGGAGGGCCCCGTCAACGACGCCAGGCGCTGCACGCGTCTTCCGGCTTCTCCACCGCGCACCATCTCTCATCCCTCGGCCTGGATCTCCACACGCAGCAGTTGCCATCTTAGTAGGTCGTCATAAATGCTAAAATAGGCGTTATGATTGAATTCGTTTTGTTCGTTGAGGATTAAATCCGGATCTTTATTTTTGTGGGTGTATATTTCGATCTCTTCCAAAATGTTAAGAAACCGCCCCTTATGAGCTCTATGCAGGATTTCTAAAATTGTTTTCAATATTCGTGACTGAGTGCTTTGTCGCAAACATATGCGCCCCAAAAGCTGTTTTGTTTTGAGAGTAGGTGTGCCCACTGAATCTGGTTTCAAAGTTCCTACCAGTCTGTCCTATATATTGTTTACAGCAGTCATTACATTTGATCTTATATACACCTGAATCCTGAAATTTATTCCTACTATTACATATTCTATGCCGGAGCTTCAATTTTAACGTGTTATTTGTTCGGAACCCTATTTTAACGTCGGATTTACGAAAGCATCTTTCAGTTTTGTCTGCAATTCTTCCATTGTAAGTGAGAGCTACATATTTTTTCTTGTTGTTCCTCTTAACTGCTACTTGACTTCCTTCTGTTTGTTCCATTTGCCTCTTCTTTATCTTCCTATAAATATTCATCACCTGCTTACACGTATATCCGTTCGCTACGGCCACTTGTTTTAAAATACTTAACTCCTTTTCTACTTCCTGTTGGCTTAGTGGCAATCTTAGTAGCCTGTATACCACCGAAGTAAAATATGCCCATTTGTATCGCGGTGGGTGACAGGAGCGCTCATTGATAACTAGATCTGTACACGTAGGTTTTCTGAATATGCTAAATTCATGCTTCCCATCTTTCTTTATTAGTGTTAAATCTAAGGAATCTATACGGTTGTTTTCTTCAAATTCCATGGTGAATCTAATTTTCGGGTGTTGAGAGCTCATTTTTTGTGCTAAGTTTTCGATATCATTTTTATCTCCTTTGTATAATAAAATGGAGTCGTCAACATATCTCCTGTAATATACAATTTTCTCAGCGATATTAGGATTTTCATCAAAGAATTTGTTTTCTAAGTGATTTACAAAAATGTCAGCCAGCGTCCCAGCTAAACTGTTCCCCATTGCCAGCCCGTCTTTCTGTTGATAAATTTTACCATTGAAAGTAAAGTAATTGAACGACAAGACGTGTTCCAACATTTCCACTAGTTCAATCACTTCCCCCAGTGCCAATTTACCATGAGTGAGGAGATTGTTCTTAATGATCTCAATCGTTTCTTTTACGGGAATGTTTGTGTACATATTGGTGATATCTAATGAAGCTAGTGACGCATTCTGAGGTATAAGTACGTCTTTAACTTTCAACATTAGCAACAGCTTCGAATTTGCCGAGCAAATTAAAGACGCGTGCAGCGCCTGGCGTCGTTGACGGGGCCCTCCTGTGCGGCCCTCTTGCCCGCGGCGATGGACATCAGACGACTGAGCGCACCGCGGCACAACACCAAAATGGCGGGTACCACGGAAGCAGACCGTAGAGGAAAACAAGTTCACACCAGCACCATAGATATATAAATCGCCCTATGCTTTTAGATCGTATAAAAATGATAATTTTACTGTTTTTTAATCCTGACAAGTACAGATTTTAACTTTGACATCTACATATTTTAACCAAATATTTTTAATATAAAAAAGATCTACTGAATACAGTATGTACAAATGGAATGTAACAAATGTACCAGACGCCACCTGTTGGTAATAGTGTTATAATTAATATAAATGACGTGCACTCTGCCAACCAATTTTATGTAACGTAGCATGTGAAAGTTGCTGGATTTGGACGGGTTACTCCTGTAACTGAAATATCAGGTACGTTCTGGTACATTTGATGTTGATTAGATAGGATGAAAAACATTTGCTTCCGTGAAATAGTAAATTAGTATAATTATTTTTACAGATCTGAAGATGGTTCTGAATGAACCGAAACCGGTCATATGAATAATAAAAAAATTTTTTGCAATCAAGACAGATTTTAAGTAACATCAACCAAACGTCAGTTCTGGTGTCATTTACCATGAGAACACGTGAGCAAGAATGGTGGCTTATTTATTGATAAACCAACTATTACTTATATTTAATGTAAATGATCTTAGTGTAATAGAATGTTTATGACATTTTATTTAAATATTTTGTAACATGTTAGTTCAGTCCCGTAAGTTGTCATGTTGATTCAGATCATGTCTGTTGAGCTTAATAAGGATGTATTTTTAGTGGGAATGGCCTGCAGCCAATGTAAAACCAGACAGTGGCGGAACACTCTTGGGAGTCAAGTGGAGACTGGGACTTAACGAGTGGTGAAGAACTCAGGGGAAAGATTCTGCACACTTGGATGTTCATTCTGGAGGAGGCAGACCTGCCCGTGGTATCGTGTGGTTTTTGATGGAGTGGATGATAGATCCTGGGTGGTGAACGGCCGCTACCATACTTGAACTTCTGAAGGGGTTTTGTTTCGAGAGGTCTGTGTGTGCTCCGGAGTAAGAACTTTTTTCCGCTTGTTTCATGGAACTGAGGATAAACAGAGTATGAGGTGTTACTCTTTGTATCACGTGTGATAGTTTGTAAACCACTATGTTGAACTCTGAACTGTTTTCTGCTGGTGAATTTTTCGTGTGCTGTGATTACGAAATGGACTTAGTTTTCGCGTATCTTCGATCACAGTTAAGTTTGGGGATTTTGCCACCATTCTCGTAACGCTCTCAACGTAACTTCACTGCATCTGATAAGGTTATTTTCTGTCTGTATTTTAGCTGAAAATCATAGGAGCACTTCCCGTTTATGTGAGATGTCCTTTCTTCAACAAGCACTATTCATCATAATTCTCTGTTGCCTACATCAATTACAGGCGTTAGAATTGAACACTTGTTATTAAATTATTCATTTAACTTTTATTTTGTACTTCTGTGTATTTTACGAACTTGCGATTCGTGCCACTGCGTAGACTATTTGACTGCAGAATCACAGCTACAGATTATTATTTGCAGCGAATTTGGGTGTGGGGCATAGAAGCAGACGTTTGCGGCTCGACCCTATGACTACTTCGAGCTAATCATATTAAACAGAGCCGTGAAAAGCTCGAGTACCTAAAGTACGAGTAATCTCAGGTAAAGACGCAAGTAGTTTCCCCGTACGGTATACTGTTTGGAAGAGAAGCTACACTAGCAGTAACCGTTAGGTACCGTCGTAATACCATGCACCCATGACGGTAAAATGAGACAAATACATCAAATACGCTTAAATACGTTAGGAAAATGCCTTCTCGGAGTTGCAGGCTGTCCCCAAATAAACTCCTGGAAATGGAAAAAAGAACACATTGACACCGGTGTGTCAGACCCACCATACTTGCTCCGGACACTGCGAGAGGGCTGTACAAGCAATGATCACACGCACGGCACAGCGGACACACCAGGAACCGCGGTGTTGGCCGTCGAATGGCGCTAGCTGCGCAGCATTTGTGCACCGCCGCCGTCAGTGTCAGCCAGTTTGCCGTGGCATACGGAGCTCCATCGCAGTCTTTAACACTGGTAGCATGCCGCGACAGCGTGGACGTGAACCGTATGTGCAGTTGACGGACTTTGAGCGAGGGCGTATAGTGGGCATGCGGGAGATCGGGTGGACGTACCGCCGAATTGCTCAACACGTGGGGCGTGAGGTCTCCACAGTACATCGATGTTGTCGCCAGTGGTCGGCGGAAGCACGTGCCCGTCGACCTGGGACCGGACCGCAGCGACGCACGGATGCACGCCAAGACCGTAGGATCCGACGCAGTGCCGTAGGGGACCGCACCGCCACTTCCCAGCAAATTAGGGACACTGTTGCTCCTGGCGTATCGGCGAGGACCATTCGCAACCGTCTCCATGAAGCTGGGCTACGGTCCCGCACACCGTTAGGCCGTCTTCCGCTCACGCCCCAACATCGTGCAGCCCGCCTCCAGTGGTGTCGCGACAGGCGTGAATGGAGGGACGAATGGAGACGTGTCGTCTTCAGCGATGAGAGTCGCTTCTGCCTTGGTGTCAATGATGGTCGTATGCGTGTTTGGCGCCGTGCAGGTGAGCGCCACAATCAGGACTGCATACGACCGAGGCACACAGGGCCAACACCCGGCATCATGGTGTGGGGAGCGACCTCCTACACTGGCCGTACACCACTGATGATCGTCGAGGGGACACTGAATAGTGCACGGTACATCCAAACCGTCATCGAACCCATCGTTCTACCATTCCTAGACCGGCAAGGGAACTTGCTGTTCCAACAGGACAATGCACGTCCGCATGTATCCCGTGCCACCCAACGTGCTCTAGAAGGTGTAAGTCAACTACCCTGGCCAGCAAGATCTCCGGATCTGTCCCCCATTGAGCATGTTTGGGACTGGATGAAGCATCGTCTCACGCGGTCTGCACGTCCAGCACGAACGCTGGTCCAACTGAGGAGCCAGGTGGAAATGGCATGGCAAGCCGTTCCACAGGACTACATCCAGCATCTCTACGATCGTCTCCATGGGAGAATAGCAGCCTGCATTGCTGCGAAAGGTGGGTATACACTGTACTAGTGCCGACATTGTGCATGCTCTGTTGCCTGTGTCTATGTGCCTGTGGTTCTGTCAGTGTGATCATGTGATGTATCTGACCCCAGGAATGTGTCAATAAAGTTTCTCCTTCCTGGGACAATGAATTCACGGTGTTCTTATTTCAATTTTCAGGAGTGTAGAATAGAAATCGCCTCTTCGTTTACTACACGATAAGAACGAACTATCTGACAACACTACAGCAACTATGAATTGGGCACAATGACTTATTTATAGTGTGCCATTACATAGGTACGGTAGTATTTTACTATCATATAGTTCGTTCTTGTTGCGAAGTTAATAATGAACCAGTTTTTATTCTATCTCGGGAGCAGCCTACAACGCAGAGGAGGCATTTTCGTGGTGTATTTAAGCTTATGTGATGTGTTTGTGGAAGATTTTAGTAGCACATTAATTTATTGACGCGTTACATTATCATCAGCCCTGATAATCAATACTTCCTGTTCTGTACATAGGGTTTAGCATCCCTCCATATTTACCTCTTTACACCGATGAGCCAAAACATTAAGACCACATACATAAATGCATATTGAACCACTTCTGGAATACAATCCAGCAGTTATTCTGTGTGCCATGGATTCTACAAGTACTTGTTAGGTTTCCAGATGTTTGTCGCAACAGATTGAAAGCATCTAACGAAAATTGTTTCCTTTTTAATTAGTGAAAGTATCAATGATAAGATTGTTAATTATTCAACAAACCTGCGTCTGCGAACTTGTTTCTTGCACTCCTCCATTTTGCCAGTAATGAAACATGTATTTGACTAAGCAATCAAGTTTAAGAGAATAATACCGTTTGTGCAATAGCGTTAATATGGTACTGAAAAATTAACTTTTGGCACTGATGTTTACTTAATGAATTTATATCTTGCCTTGAATAATGCCAGTTGTGCAATGGCATAAAATTTGTTATTTGAAATAACTTTGCTCTGATAACTTTAGTTATACCAAAATCGATTTCAAACCATGAACTGCACATATATATTGCATAGAGGCCTCATTTTCTTTACGTTCTGTCATTGATGGGTACTTTACTACTCCTTTTCATATTCAATACAAGCAAAGGAAGTGAATTATGATTCAGGCTGTTAGGTTTAAACACAATGTTGATCTCAGTGTATACCGGGTGGCCAGAAAATATGTGAAATGCTTGTAGAGATGTTACAGGGCAGATTGTACTGAGACATAAATGTTAAGAAAGAAATTCGATATGTTGCTCCGTTTCCGAGTTATTTAGCATAGAATTTAGCCAATCGGGGCGTCGCGCGCTCACATTCAAGCGGCCTGCCAGGGGCGGTGTTGCACGAGTGCTTTGTCTCGTTAGCTGAAACTTGAATTTACGCGCGCGACGATCTGATTGGCTAACTTCAGTCTTCAATGCTAAATAACTCGGAAACGGTGCAACGTATCGTTTGTTTGTTTTTTTTTTTTTTTGTAACATTCATATCTCAGTGCAACCTGCCCTGCAATATCCCTACAAGCGTTTCAGACATTTTCTGACCACACTGTATATTGTTAAAATTTGAAGTCATACGCAAAACCTACCATTTCCAACATTTTTGTAGCACGAATCACTTACAAAACATTTTACAAAACCTTGGACATACAAATCCTAAATCTTAACATTATCTAACAAAAACCATTTTTGAAATCATTATATATCTTCTCTCATTTTCGTACTAAAGTTTGCTCAGCGTAACTGCGCAGCGAGCGCTACTCATACTTTAAAGTTGTCACCACACGTCAGGACTCTGTGCAGGCCAGTCCATCACAGGGATGTAATTGTCGTGTAACGAGAGGCCGTGCATTACGAACAGGTGCTCGATCGTGTTGATAGATGCAATCGCCATCCCCGAATTGCTCTCCAACAGTGGAAAGTAAGAAGGTGCTTAAAATATCAAAGTAGGCCAGTGATGTGATAGTGCCACGCAAAACAACAAGGGGTGCAAGCCCCTTCTATGAAAAACACGGCCACACCATAACACCCCTGCCTCCGAATTCTACTGTTGGCACTACACACGCTGGCAGATGACGATCACCGCGCATTCACCACACCCATACCCTGCCATCGCATCACCACATTGTGTACCGTGACTGGTCGCTCCACACAACGTTTTTCCACTGTTCAATCGTCCAATGTTTACGCTCCTTACACCATGCGAGGTGTCGTTTGGCAATTACTGGCGTCATGTGTGCCTTATGAGCAGCGGCTCGACCATAAAATCCATGTTTTCTCACCTCCCCCCTCCCCCGCCTGACTGTCATAGTACATGCAGTGGATCCTGATGCAGTTCGGAGTTCCTGTGTGATGGTCTTGATAGCGTCTGCCTATTACACATTACGACCCTCTTGAAATGTCGACGTTCTCTGTCAGTCAACAGACGAGGTCGGCCCGTACACTTTTGTGCTGTACGTGTCACTTCACGTTTCCACTTCACTGTCATATCGGAAACAGTGGACCTATGGATGTTTAGGAGTGTGGAAATCCCGCATACAGACATATGACACAAGTGACACCCAATCACATGACAACGTTCGAAGTCCGTGAGTTCTGCGCAGAGCCCCATTCTGCTCTCTCACGATGTGTAATGATTACTGAGGTCGCTCATATGGAGTACCTGGTAGTAGGTGGCAGCACAATGGACCTAATATGAAAAAAGTATATTTTTGTGGGTTTCCAGATACTTTTCATCACATAGTGTATATTGCTATCATTTATGCAGTTATAACCTGCACTCAGTTTTTAAGTTTTATTTAATAATTCCTCTTTGTTTCATAATTTTTACAGTTAACATCCTGCACGAAGTCCGAATATATTGTAAGTGCGCCGTCGTAAGACGTCACGAAGCCGCAGCTGTTTCATATCCGCGCCACAGGCAAGGCAGTGACGGCGGAGCAGCTCGGCGCTGCGACATAAGTGCCACTGATAGGACGGCTGGAGAGAAGAGGATGGGGACGAGGAGTCTGGTGTTGGAAAGCGAGCGGACAACAAGAAGACAGCGATTGGATTTGACTCCACGCTGTGGCTCCCAAGGTAGGACACCGGCAACATGGAAGAACGAGTTGGGCGAATATTGATTACACGGCGGGACTGGGCGCAGTTTGCTTCAGGGCTAGCTGGTCGGTCTTTCCAGCAAGCAGAACCTGGGGACAGCGAATTTGCCTCTTTGAGTGTGTTGTAAGATAATTCTGTTCTCCACTGGTTAGGCGTCTAATAATGTTACAATCAGTTGTCGGCTGCTGTATGTACTGAGCGTAACTGAGCCTGGTCACCACATATTAACCAGCATTCGCTGTTCGATGTGTGTCTGCGTCTTAACTGTGATGATGCAGTATCCAAGTGTGTTAGTTGCCAGTTCGTTTGATCCCCTATAGTCTGCTGTTATTTGAGATTTCACTCATTTTTTCTGTAACCAACCAGCTCTTTAACTGCCAGGCTTCACCTGAAAATTTTTTGAAAGGTTTTCTAGCGCAGAGGATGTATTATGGTCACCGCTTGCGCATTTCTCCCGTGGTTCCATTTAATGTGTTCCCATCTGTGCAGTTGTTGTTTACCTAGATTATTGTGAACTTCCTTTTAAGATTATTGTGTATTTCATTTTAGAATTATAAGCAGAATTTGCTGATTCTACACTTGTTTTCATGTCTGCTGAAAATTACTGACACATTTGTGAGCAAGTTGTTTCAGACTATTTAAACGTTCAGCTGTTTGTTAAGCTTGTGCTGTTGTATTGCTATGCTTTTGTGAATTCTTTGGGCAGAGAGATTCAATTTAGGCCCTTTTATCGTCTTTCGGAAATTTTGTCGAGCTTGAAATAAATTACTGGGTAATTGTTTACTGTGAAATTAATTTTAATTGATGTTAATGGCAAAATACCATTGATACTACATGAATCATCTGTTGCAAAGGTTTTGAACTACTTCTCTGGTACTTGGTGGTTTTGGTAGATTGTTCTATTGATCTGCTACGGAACTGACTTGTTATTTAATCGTGAACCAATTCTCTTTCTGGAAAGTGAAACTGCCTTAAAATTTACTTAAATTTACTGTATGTGTGGCAAGCAAATGTTTCAAGCTTGTTTAAATGAAATAAAAACTATTTAGCTAGGGGCAGAGACTTCTCACAACTCAACTCTGTCCTATCACTCCCTCTAACGGCATAGTTAAATTTCTTTATTTCTCAATTTGTACATGACATAATTTCGGCTTTTGAAGTAATATGCCTGCATCGTCCCTCCAGTTTCCAATTTTCTATAGTATGTAATCGATATATTCATTGTACGCTTTCCTACTGGTTACGATCTTTGTTAGCCAGTACTGTTGGTATTGTTTCTGACACCATCTGCTGGCACAAATTGTTTTATCACTACGTTTCTAGTTGGATGGCCAGTTTGGCACCTGGGTCCACATATATGAGAGCTTTATTATCAATATTTCACTGTATGTGCCCACCTGTGTAGTTTGTTGTTGCTTTTCATAGCGACTATTGATCCACATGGATACACTTTTTCCTTAGGCATCTTTTTGTATTGTATTACTTTGTTCTCCACAGCTATGTTTGATGATGATTCATCGAAACGTCTCAATAAACTGATTTGCGGCCAACTCTGAATGGTCACCCACCTCATAGATGGAAGCATTTCTCTGTTGTGGCTTTACTCCTGTAATCGAAGAAAAACTACTGCTTGTTTTGTAAGTATGTCTGGTTTCGTTCTTTTAATGTGTCCATAGAATCTTAACCTGCGTTTTCTAATGTCTCTATATATATTTGCGTATTGTTTGCTTTCCTGATTACTTCTGTGTCCGTATTGTTAGGTTAAAAGTTTCATAGGATCCTTTTCGTTATTGTTTTCAATGTCTGTTCAGAATTCCTGTTTCTGGTTCAAAGAGAAATTCTGGTTTCAATATTATTTCATAATTTATTAGTTCTGTGTGCCTGGAGGTAAATTTATCGTTACAGATATTTTGAGTAATTCGGTATATAGGTTCCATCTTTTGACATCCAAATTCTTTTTTTCGATTAGATTTTCCTGAATGATTTCACCAAGATGTTTAAATTGTGGAACTCCTTTAATTTTGCTGTATTGCGTCTACATGAATTTTGGTTCTTGTTTGTTGCAGGCCATGTACTGTCTTTCCAAAATCGATCGACTTTTTCTGCAATTTCTTTCAAGAGTTCAGTCTGATTTTTGACTGATGAAATGTCGGGAGCTAATATTGCTAAACTGTCTGCAAATACTATGCAAGCTATAGATAACTTCCCTCTGCGTAAAGTGATTGGTTGGTCAGTTTTGAGTGCCGATTTTTATTTGCGCCATTCTTGTATCACTTTCTCAACGATACAATTGGAAAATAAGAAACAGCCGATCTGTTTGTTCTCCCATTCTGATTTCCAAAGAATCTGTCATTTCCCTACAATTTTCACCTTGGACATTGCATCTGTCAGCGTCTGTTTTATGATTCCATTCTCACCCGACCTCGTTCTTTTAAAATTTGGAAGAGTGACTCTCAGTTAACTAAGCCATAGGCTTCTTTGAAATCACCAAATGTATATACGAAATTTTTGCTACAAATTCTGATATCTTATTAGGATTAGGTTTAGCTTCAAAATTTTCTCTGGACTCGAACGGCCGGGTCGGAATTCTGCATGATAATTTCCAATTTCTGGTTCAAGTTATTTTGTTGTTATTGTTAATATTATTAGTAGAAATGGTAAGACAGAAAGCAGTGACAGCCTGAAGTCTTCAAATTTGTGTCAGTTCAGAAGTATGGGGTCCAGCAATCAATTCTTACAAAACAGTTAGCCTAAGTATATTGCACAGATTTTAACGTAGTTGATATTAAATGAGGTGCAGGGTGTGGCTGGAGCGAGTGTCGCTAGGGAGGGAAATGGTATAGACAAAGGATGTTTTGTAACAAGATTTTATCCTCAATGCAGGTCATAGCTTTCTCTTCTGAGATGGAGTTTTAGCAAGCGCTCATGGTGCACAGAAAATTACGTCAGTATTCTATAGAAAATGATAGCTAGAAATAAGCAGTACCAATTGTACAGCTCACTCATTAGTTTGTGATCTAATAAAACAAGAAAAACTGAATAATTAATCTTTCGTTGTTTTCAGAAAAAATTTTTTTTAATCCTAAAGTTTATTACACCGCTGTGACTTGACTAGACGCCAGATGCGGCACTAATCCATGGCCGCAGGGAGGCGACGCTGGAGTAGACGCCCGGGTAGGTGGCGTTTGCGCAGCCGAAGCCCCAGGAGACGATGCCGTGCTGCGTGTTGCCCGCCACAAGGGGACCTTCGCTGTCGCCCTGGCAGGCGTCCTTGCCGCCCTCGGGCTCGCCGGCGCAGACCATGCGCTCCGTGATGAGTCCGCCGTAGCTGGCGTTGCAGGCAGACCGCGTGACGATGGACGTCTTGAACGCCTGCAGCTGCTCGGAATACTCCCCTTCGGGCTGCAGGCTGCCCCAACCTGTGACGGTCACCACGGTGCCGGCTTTGGGCTCGGTGCTGCTGAAGTCTACCACCTATAGAGTAAGCCGTCATTTACCGACAACAACCAACGACCTGCGTACCTGTTCCACCATATCCCAAATTTGAAAACACACTGTTCGATTATGCAGTACCGGGCGATTTCTTAGCACTATGTAGGTATCTCTTGTACAGCGTAAGACACAGCGCACTAGATTTCGTGACATGGAGATGAGCCAAACTCAGATCGAATCCGGATTTAAGACGGTGGCATGGCCATCAAGAGTGTGGTTTTCAGACGATTTCCTCCGCTCTTTTAGGTAAGTTATGTTATGTTATGTGAGTTGGGTGGTTACCAAATCATTGTCAGTAAATTGTTTATTTCATTTACGTGTGTACGAAATTGCACTGAAATATTAAATAAGTCGACAGCGTGTGTTGCACGTAGCTGGTAACGCTGTCATTACGCGCATACGTTCAGTATGAAACGATGTTTCGTTAAGATTTATTTTGCGGTGTACAGGTGGTCACTAATTTATTTTTGATTAATTGTTTAGTTCAGCGAATGTATCTCATGTGACATAATTCAGAGCAGTGTAGGTGGAGACAGTTGTCCAACAGGATGCATTTTACCTCTAAGAAGCAAACAGCCACGTACAGGAAAACAGAGGTCACATCTTCCTTCTAACATTTACACATTTAATACAGTAGGTGTTTTTTGCAGTTTGTAAGACCTCTTTATTTTTGTAGAATGAACAGTTGATTTCTTTGTTGCATCTCGTGTGAATAGGGAAGGATATACAAACATGAAATACTTTTTCTAAGCCCTTTGTGATACGCTAGATTCTAGCTTATGTCGTATTTCCATATAAAACATTCGTAGGTGAGCCTGCATCAAAGTCGTAAGCTAGTTCAAGGGAAAATAAAGCTCTATTCCCGTAGCGAGGCTTACCTTACGGTATAAAACTACGCAGCCTGGTCCGAGACACCTGCTTGGCAGTGTTACTAGTGTTACACTGCAGATGCTGATTCCGGCCATCGTTCTCCCACGTTCTAGTATATTTCTCGAATTTTTTTACGACATGCTTTAATGTAACATTAACAAACGCTATATCACTGTAATTGTCTTATCATGAGCTATCGAATGCAATTATAAAAAGTATACGGTTCCCTTTTTAAAAAAGTACTTGCTTTAATGTCTTCGTTGGTACCAGCGCTAAGCACAGTAATCAAACGAGAAATAAAAATAAAAAATATTCCGCTCGACACTCTAACTTTAGCCGAAAACCGCTCATCGATAAATGTAACCGTTCACGTAATGAAAGGAGAGTTAAGTCTTACGTGACTTACCCGATGTATATTTGTGTGTGTGTGTGTGTGTGTGTGTGTGTGTGTGTGTGTGTGTGTGTGTGTGTGTTTTGTTCCTACTGATGTATTTCAATGCCCAGTAGCAGTTAATGTTTTTATTTCTTTGATTAATGTTCATATATTGTTGCGGGATCAAAAATTCTGTTCTTTCACACATATCCGAGAAAGTAGACACCACATATCGATAACTAGGACGAGACAGCCTAACGATCCTTTCAGTGCAGATGCCCAGACACACTCAAAGTGTTAAGATAATCAGCCAAATGCTGCGGATAATGAGGTTAATGGGCAAGGGCACTACGCCAGTAACATAGGGATAAGTGGGAAATTTGAGTCGGTCAGGGATCGTGTCCGGATGGCCGAGATAGTCAAGGCGACTATTCGCGAGAAACGGAAAAATCCGGGTTCGAGTCCCTGTCTGGTACAGATTCTCAACTTCGCCCATTGATGTATTGTCTTTATTGCTCTGATTAAAAAGCAGTGTTTTTGAACAGCCCTCTCAAAACTCAAAATTTTTTGTAGGAGGTTTTTTGTATTTTACGCCGAATCTATTATAACCGCACTGTCTTTCAGGTTTTCGCATGTTGAACAACGCTTGAGGAAAGAAATAAAATGTTTCAATAAAATGGGCTTGCTTAAAAATTGCTTTTTATGTCCTATTCAAAAAAAATATTTACAAATTCCAGTATTTAAAAACTCCTTGTTCTTAAGGGGGAAACTGTGACAAAAGTAAACATTTTTCTACATTACTTATTTGTATAATTACTTATTTGTATAATTACTTATTTGTATAATTACTTATTTGTATAATTACTTATTTGTATAATTACTTATTTGTATAATTACTTATTTGCCTGTAGATAACCTTCTTTCCTCCGGTAGATGGAGTATAGGTTATTGATGCAGGAAGACGCTGGCTCCGTCGTCGAACAGTAGAATGGTACCATGCGAGCATACAGGCACTACCAGTAAGGTGCTTAAGGTCGTTGCATTGAACGAAGATTATGTTGAAAAATAAGGTTTTGTAGGGAAAAGAATGGGGAATAACAAGATGTATTGGGATCCTGAATAAAACCAACCTACTCTCAGGAAAAAATTTATTGCAGTACTTAACGAATATCCTTCGTAATTCAGCTTTATAAGAAAAAGGCAATAAATCGAATGATGGCTGTTGCAGAAGTTCAAATAAAACTAGTACTAGTATCAAGATTCGTAAACATCTGAATTCTCCTTCCTGAAAAATATACTTAGATGATTTATAAGTTGTTGGCTACTAGTTTCATAATACAAAATTTGGATGGATGTTTATGGAAAACTGGGAAGATATATTAAAATAGTTTTTAGTGTTGTGCTACAAAGTGATGTTAAAAATTAAGTAGACAGACAATATAAAATATCCGAAGGATATTCTTGAGAGACGTTTATGGGAAGAAGAGAAACATCAAGTCTACATTATGTTGAGCGCCCATAAACCCCAACACACACACACACTCAAGTCTACATTAACTAACACAGCCGGCATCAAATATATCGTTAGTCGAAGTTACAGGGAACAGGAAGAGATGTAGACAACAAAACGAATTGGATATATAAAATAGGCATCTGATTACGACAGTGTCGATTTATGAGGACTCAAATCAAAATACATAGACGTTTTAAACGTATAATTCGTAATTACCATTAAAACAAAGGAAAGAAACTATTAAGCGACAGATCTTTTGCCTTGCAAGATGCTGGGTATGCTGACAATCCAGTATCTGTTCCATGGTGAGTTAATGGTATCCACAGAAAGCGCAATTGCGGAAATCACTCCTGGATCTTCCAACTCCAGAACAGAGACGTTTCAGTGACCACACGACCCAGATCTGTTCGTGCCCAGGTAGGCTTGCGAAGGGAGAGGCCAGACAGTTTTCTCCAACTAAAAGCTACACAGCTGTTTCCTTGCTGTAGCTGCTCTTGTTTGCAAGACTGAAGTGGTCAAGAGGAAACTTCTTCTGGACCGCAACCTTGGTGCTATTGGAAAGTGTCCATGTAATTGGATGGCACTCCTGATGAACCTGATTTCTCTCCGCGCTGGCAGCTACTTCACGACGAATATGTGATGGCTCTGCACCTACGATCTGGTTGAGTTTCACAAGCAACGTAGGTTTAAGATAACTTGTAACAAGTACACACGTGTCGTTCACCATCTAGTCAGCTACATTTGCGTCGCTGGATTTGCACGAGACTGGGCATGCATACTCTCCAACACCGTAGCACGTTGCTAGTGGCTCCGTTTTAGGGCTTTGTGGTCAGGAGCCCCATGTGCTACCAGAGACCTCTCCTTTCTGAGTTCCACCTTCACTTTTGTATTCTCACAATGCTGCTTGCACGTCATAAAGCGATGCAGAGTCTCTCTCAGATATTTTGGATGGTGCTTATTTACTAATTGTAAAAAAATGTTTAAGTGTGTGTGAATTCCTAAGAGACCAAACTACTGAGGTCATCGGTCACTAGACTTACACACTACTAACTTCATACTAAGAACAACACACACACACCCATGCCCGAGGGAGGACTTGAACCTCCGGCAGGAGTGGCCGCACGATCAGTGACATGACGCCTCTAACCGCCCGGCCACTCTGCGCGGCATAAAAATAATTACTCAGTTAACTGTACGTGGTTCTGCAAAATGTATCACAAATAGTGTCTAAAGGGGTGAGTCAACGGATTTTAATTAACCAGAACCTCTTGTCTTTATCCTACAACTGCAGTCAGTTTTAAATACTTTAAGTTGTTATGACCGGAAACTATGATACTAAAAGGCAAAAACTGTGTCACTGATTACAAAGCTACACTTTTAATATAATTAAATAGTTCAAGCAAAGCCGGCCGGTGTGGCCGAGCGGTTCTAGGCGCTTCAGACCGCTACGGCCGCAGGTTCGAATCCTGCCTCGGGCATGGATGTGTGTGATGTCCTTAGCTTAGTTAGGTTTAAGTAGTTCTAAGTCTAAGGGACTGATGACCTCAGATATTAAGTCCCATAGTGCATGGAGCCATTTGAACCATTTTGAGTTCAGAGCTGTACGAAAATTTAAAAATTAAGTGTCTTCTGGAGTGCGGTTCTTTTACGTGCACAGTCTGAACATTACCTGAACGTCCGCACCTACGGTGAAGGATCCTACAATCAAGAGGACACCCACGTCGTAGTCCATTGCAGTAACGGTGAACACGCCGTGGTAACTCGCATTAGCGACACTGTAAACAATGCCGCCGCTCTCGCGTGTCGACGTAACAGCGCGCACCGACAGGTAACTTCCAGCAACGCCGATGAGGCAGTGCGCTGCAGTCAGCACCCACGATGGACTGATGATGGAGCCGACGCAGTAGTGGAGCCCCCCGTTCTCTACTGAGGCCTGCCACGGGCACTGGGAGATGTCCACCGGCTCACCACCCACTACGCGACCGTCGAGGCGGCGCATCAGCGCTCGAGAGGCCGTGTATGGTTCAGCGCTGCAGGCTGTGTCCAACAGGCACAGCACTGAGGCTGGCTTCATCTTTCTGTGTCTAGTGCTCGGCTACGGAGTCTCTGCCTCAGCGGCCTATCTTATCGTTTCCTCTCTACTGAATAATGAGTGACCTTGACTCAGTCAGATATATGGACTGCTTGATTATCTCTGCGGATCCAACAATTTTTAGATGTCTATGAAACGTCGTGATTCTACGATAAGTTATTTACATGAGTTTACCGTGCTGTCCTTTACCTTTATCGAAGACAACGGAAATGACGTTGTCTTGTGATTTGTGGGCTAAATGGAAAATGAGCTTGCTTTCATTTGTTGGATCCACATAATTTCATGGATGTCGAGAGTTTATCTTGTACTCCGGAGTTTATCTATCTTGTGACTGTGTGGTGTTTTCGTTTAATTTTCACGTTTTTTTCTAGATATAGCGTTGCAAAGTCGATTCAGAATGTAAATCTTTTGCAGTAATATATAGTTGCTGTTGTTGAGTCAGTACGCAGTTTCTGCTGAAAGGCCGTCATCAAACAACTGGGCAATGTCTCTCAAACTCCTAACTGTTCTTGAAAGAAGACAACTTTTCAGCCAACATCGCATTTGTAAAACCATTATTTACGATGACTGATTTAGGCGAAATAGTTAGCATATTCTGACCTGTGAATAGTGTATAAGCACTCCGTCTTCAGACCACATGTGGCCCATCGGGACCATCCGACCGCCGTCTCATCCTCAGTTGAGGATGCAGATAGGAGGGGCCTGTGGTCAGCACACCGCTCTCCCAGTCGTTACGATGGTTTTCTTTGACCGGAGCCGCTACTACTCGGTCGAGTAGCTCCTCAATTGGCATCACGAGGCTCAGTGCACCCCGAAAAATGGCAACAGCACATGGCGGCCTCGGTGGTCACCTATCCAAGTTCCGGCCACGCCCGACAGCGCTTAACTTCGGTAATCTCACGGGAGCCGGTGTATCCACTGCGGCAATGCCGTTGCCCGTGAATAGTGTCTACAAGTGTAAAATTATAAATTATGAAAAATAACGTACAGTGTTCCAAATATAACACATTCAACTACTGAACTAGAACCATACACATACTCCATATCTTATTTAGTTGTACAGTTGACGTAAGATGCCAATTGCAAGGCAAAGTTGGAAGCAGTATTTACAAAACGTTTCGCGAAATGCATCCGTCCCATATTACAAGTCACAGAGTACACTCCGATAAATCAGCTACCCAGCTAATTAAGATATGGAGTATATTTACAGCTATAATTGGATACTTGCATTAACCTTTACCGAGGTTTGTTTAATAATAATTCACTCCTTGTATTACATTAATGACAGTGTATGTTATTTTTCATAATTTATTGTTTTACACTTTTATACATTACTCACAGATCAGATGATGGTAACTCTGATTTCTGAAACCTGTCATCGTAAATTGAGGTTTTACATATGCGGTCTTGGCTGCGAAGTTGTCTTACTTCTAGTTGAATATTTACATATCGTCCCTTTCTACTCAACGTCAGCAACATATCTAACTGTGGCACTTATTGTCTTACAGTGGATACCTGTATTTGCTGTGATCACCTATCAGTCAAGCATTTTACGTTCCGTTCGGCCTCAATGTTAATAAAGCTGGTAATATGTTGATTTTAGTCAGTTGTTGGTTCTCGCAGGATTTACCAAGGAAGGCGAACAGTCCCCAGGCGGTCAGTGTGTCATACAAAAAAAAGTACTATTCTCTTCCAATATAACAACATTCTAGGTCAGTACACTTTCTCCTTTCATCTAATGAACGGGTTCCATTGCTGAAATGCTCTTCTTCAATTTCCTCTTCTCGTGGGTACTTAATGTGGATGGGTGAATTTCCTTGATGAAAAACTTTTTTTACTCTTTTCGTATTCATGTTTTCAGTTCATCATCTCTACATGACTTGTATTCATTGGTTATTTTCCTACCTTTTTCAAAATAATAAATTAGACGAAACCAATTTTCATATCAGAAAAACTCCAGCAAATGAAAACCACTTCAATTTATCTGATGCAGAATCACCATCTTCCACTTACTATTGGACGACCCACATTTCATCCAGAGAAGCAAATCAGCTCAAAAAGTCAGCTGGATTCTTTTTAAAACAGTTGAAACCACTGTGAGACTTTCATTTCTTCTTTTGCTTTTTTGTCATTATTGAACGAAAGGGGTATCAATGCTACACAAAGCTTTCTGACAGCTAAACCGCGCAATAACGTCACCTTGTTTTAGCTGTTGGCATAGTTTTCGGTTGTCTGTTACGTGGAGCATCTACAAAAGAAGTGAGACATATTTTCATGAAGCCATCCGTCTGTTAAGACTTGAAACGTAGGAGCAAACTCCTTATAGCATTTCATCATCATCACAGGATTCTGTTAATAAAAAATCCAGTAAAATGTAAAAAAATATCTGATGGAATAGTATTCCAGTTTTTCCATTTGGAAAAAATCGTGCACAGCTACTGTACAAACACAGGTAAAGAAAACCTGTCCACACATCAGGATGACTCTTTATTGCGCAACATGTACCAGTATGAGAAAAATAAATGTCACTTACATCAATGTCTCCTTTGTGGCAAACCGAGAAGTTATCGCCCTGCCCTCGACTATTGCTCCTTACAGCTGCCGAATACTTTTCCTGCTTCGATATATCACCTCAATTTCATACAGTTTTCATTTGTGCATTCCAGCTATAACCGAAGGTTTTTGTTGTTTTCTTCTTTCGGCGATCGATTGCCAGTTAAAACACTTATGTTACTGAGTTCTGCATCCCTACGATCAGAGCCACGTCCTGTAACGTGTAACCACCTAATACACAAGCTTCCCGTGGACTGAAAATCAAACTTGTTTCATGAAACGGAAGAAGATCTATTACAAGTTAGCAGTGACAAAATAAAATACGGTCACCATGGTATCTGTTCTTCTAATTCGTATTCAAAATGAAGAAATAAAAAATATGCAAAATTATATGTACACTACGAAACGTTAACTGCCCGCGAAGAGGCGTAAAATACACAAGATTAATTTGTATAAATTCCTGTTTGATCAATTCAATAATCTCAGCAATCACAGCTTTACTCTTCCTTTACGGCAGTCTTGGTGAACAGACAAAGGAGACAACAACCCAAATCTTAGCGATAGCAGTGTGGCTGGCAGGAACATATTATACCTAGACACACGAAAATTAAAGGAAGAATGGCAGCCTTTGACGTGACTTATACAGGGTGAGTCACCTAACATTACCGCTGGATATATTTCGTAAACCACATCAAATACTGACGAATCGATTCCACAGATCGAACGTGAGGAAAGGGGCTAGTGTAATTGGTTAATACAAACCATACAAAAATGCACGGAAGTATGTTTTTTAACACAAACCTACGTTTTTTAAATGGAACCCCGTTAGTTTTGTTAGCACATCTGAACATATAAACAAATATGTAATCAGTGCCGTTTGTTGCATTGTAAAATGTTAATTACATCCGGAGATATTGTAACCTAAAGTTGACGCTTGAGTATCACTCCTCCGCTGTTCGATCGTCTGTATCGGAGAGCACCGAATTACGTAGGGATCCAAAGGGAACGGCGATGGACCTTAGGTACAGAAGGGACTCTAACAACACAGTACGTCCACATGCTAACACCTTTTTATTGGTCTTTTTCACTGACGCACATGTACATTACCATGAGGGGTGAGGTACACGTACACACGTGGTTTCCGTTTTCAATTACGGAGTGGAATAGAGTGTGTCCCGACATGTCAGGCCAATAGATGTTCAATGTGGTGGCCATCATTTGCTGCCCCCCCAGGGGGTCCACAACTCTTTTGTGGATACGTGCGTAGCGAGCACGGGACCCCGAGCTAATGTGGCCTTCCTTCCTTTCCGGGCTGCATACCTTCCCTTTCCGCATCCTTCCCCATCCCTATCTTCGCCCCTCCTCCCCTCACCTCTGGCTCTTTCCTTCCCTTTCTCCCCATCTGGGAGTATGGTTTGTGCCTACGTCCGGAGACGGACGCTCGTAAATGTACTGCATTCTTCGCCTTCCTTGCTTTTATGTCTTCTTCCTTCCTTTGTCCTTCCTTTTTCCTTACCTCTTCTCTTTCCCTTTTCTCCGCTGCGGCGTTTGAGACCTCTCTTCTTTCCTTTCCCTTGATCTTTCTTCCTCCCTGTGCGTGTCTGAAGGCCGACCCACGCCTTTTGTGCGTAGCCGGTGACGGGGTAACGCATAATTCCCCGCCCCGGGTAGACAGGTAGGACACGTACGTACCCCCTGGTAACGGCCAGGCCCAGGGAGGGGTGATTACCCGAGCTGATACCTTCCGAAAGTGCCGATTGGTCCCTCCGTCCGTTTGTCGGGAGGTGTGACCTGAGGTGTGAACAATCACCTAAGGCGGGAGTGCCCTCAGAGAGGGCCCCCACAAGGGAGGAGCGCGCCATCGGAGACGCCGGTAATCATGGGGGATTCTTCCGCAATGGTTTCCTCACCTTCCACTATGTCTGCTCACAAACGTAAGTATACTGAGTCTCAGCCACAGACGATTCTTCCATCGTTGCCACAGTTCCTTGTTGTTTCTCGGTCTGATGAAGGTCACGACTTCTCCACAGTCAACCCTTTCATTATTCAGAAAGGTGTCGACGCAATTGCAGGTCCTGTAAAGTCTTGTTCCAGATTACGGAATGGCACCCTGTTGTTAGAAACACACAGTGCCCTCCAGGCACAAAAATTGCTGCGTACTTCTCTGCTCCACACCTTCCCTGTACGGGTGGAACCGCACCGTACCTTAAATTCCTCGCGTGGAGTCGTTTATACACGCTCCCTCGATGGATTGTCTGACGAAGAAATTCAGCACTATCTGTCTGACCAGGGCGTCACGGCAGTTCATAGAGTTATGAAACGGGTTGACACAAACATCATTCCAACCCGCACTGTCTTCTTGACATTTGATAAAGTTCAACTCCCATCGAAAATCAAAGCAGGCTATGAGATAATTTCCGTTCGCCCTTACGTCCCAAACCCTACGCGTTGCTATCGGTGTCAGCGGTTCAATCACACCAGCCAGTCCTGTTCCAATCCGGCCAAATGTGTTACGTGTGGCAAGGATGCCCATGAGGGTGCTTGTCCGCCTCCACCCCCTCGCTGCATCAACTGTATGGGTGACCACGCTGCTTCCTCTCGAGATTGCCCCGTTTTTAAGGACGAAAAGCTCATCCAGGAAATCAGAGTGAAGGAAAAGGTGTCGACCTTTGCTGCTCGAAAATTATTCGCCAGTCGCAAGCCCACCGTGCCTCAGACAGGAAAATATAGCACTGTCCTTGCTTCTCCTCGGCCAACAAAGGAGGCGGCCACGCAGACTTGCGACCTCACCTTTAGTGCCACGGTCGTCAGATCGGCCAGCGCAAAGATCGCTCGTTCAACCTCACCACTTTCGCCTGCCCACTCTCTGGCTCACCCTTCGTCGGGTTCTGCTAAATCTCGAGCCCAAAAGTCGGACGCCAAGTCTTCGAAAAAAGAGCATACTCGTGAAGAGTTTTTACGTACCGCAACTTCCCAACCATCGGTTCCTCCTTCATCTAAACATCATTCTTCCAAGAAGGCTACGAAGAAACCCAGTTCCTCTCCTTCTCCGCCACGGCGTGTCCCATCTACAGCACCACCTGGCGGAAATCGCCCTCGGCCGTCTTCTGTGTCGCCGAGGCGCACTGCTGGTGGCCAGTCAACCGGCCGATCGCTGGTGGCAGGAGCTGCTCCTGACCAACCTATGGATCAGGATCTTCTGCCTTCAGCTGACTGCCATTCCATGCTGTCGGTCGCTAGCTCCGAGCAGTCTTTGACTTGACAGCAACTTTGGTCACATTCCTCCATTTTCTGTTCACCCCATGTCCATTATCCACTGGAATATCCGCGGCATTCGAGCCAATAGGGATGAATTGTCGATCCTCTTACGATCCTACTCGCCGGTCATCTTCTGTCTTCAGGAAACAAAGCTGCATCCCCATGACCGCTTTGTTCTCCCTCATTTTCAGTCCGTCCGATATGATCTCCCCTCTGTTGAAGGCTCTCCAGCCCATGGAGGACTCATGATTCTTCTCCATGATACTCTCCATTATCACCCAATCCCCTTAAACACTTCCTTCCAAGCTGTCGCCGTCCGTCTTTCCCTTTCCGGATACACGTTCTCTCTTTGTACTGTATACATTCCATCGTCCACTCCAATGGCACGAGCTGATCTCCTTCATCTTCTTGGTCAGCTTCCACCCCCCTATTTGCTGGTTGGGGACTTCAATGCCCACCACCCGCTTTGGGGATCTCCACATCCTTGTCCACGTGGCTCCATATTGCTAGACGTCTTCCACCAAGCGGATCTAGTTTGCCTCAACACTGGGGTCCCCACATTTTTGTCTGCCTCCATGACAACTTTATCTCATTTGGACCTTGCGGTCGGTACTGTTCCGCTAGCTCGGCGCTTCGAATGGTTCGCCCTTGATGATACACACTCGAGTGACCACTTTCCATGTGTCCTCAGACTGCAGCCTGAACTGCCATATATGCGCCCGCGACGCTGGAAGTTTGCCCAAGCCGATTGGACACTTTTTTCGTCTCTCGCGACATTCGATGACCGTCGCTTTCCCAGCGTCGACGATGAGGTCACACACATTACCTACGTTATCCTTACAGCTGCGGAACGTTCAATACCACGCACCTCCGAATTGCCCCGGCGCCCCCCATTTCCTTGGTGGAACGAGGCATGCCGTGACGCAATACGTGAGCGGCGACGTGCTCTTCGCATTTTCCGTCACCATCCTACTTTGGCCAACTGTATCCGCTATAAGCAGCTCCGTGCGCGATGCCGTCGCGTCATCCGCGATAGCAAGAAGGCAAGCTGGAAATTCTTTATTAGCTCATTTAACACCTTCACTCCCTCCTCGGAAGTTTGGAGTCGGCTCCGACGGTTCTCAGGCGCGCCTAGTTTCTCCCCGGTCTCTGGGCTCACTGTCGCGCATGATACCTTAGTGGACACCGTCGCAATTTCTAACTCGTTGGGTCAGCACTTTGCTGAGATTTCGAGCTCTTCAAATTACCCGCCAGCGTTTCTCCCGAAGAAACGTGCAGCGGAAGTGCGACCTCTTGCTTTCTCCTCTCAAAATCACGAAAGCTACAATACTGTTTTCTCCATGCGGGAACTCCAACATGCCCTCTCATCTTCTCGCTCCTCCGCCCCAGGACCGGATGGTATCCATGTCCAAATGTTGCTGCATTTATCAACCCCTAGTCTGCGTTACCTCCTTCGCCTTTATAATCGAATTTGGACCGACAGTACCTTTCCCAAACGGTGGCGGGAAGCTATTGTCGTTCCCGTTCCGAAACCTGGAAAGGACAAACATCTCCCCTCTAGCTATCGCCCCATTTCTCTCACGAGTAGTGTCTGTAAGGTTTTGGAGCGTATGGTGAATTACCGTTTAGCTTGGTGGCTGGAATCCCGCAGTCTTTTAACACCAGCCCAATGCGGATTTCGGAAGCATCGTTCTGCCGTTGACCATCTTGTTGCTCTCTCCACTTATATCATGAACAATTTTCTCCGGAAACGCCAAACGGTAGCAATATTTTTTGATCTGGAGAGAGCATACGATACCTGTTGGAGGACAGGCATCCTCCGCACACTGTTCTCTTGGGGCTTTCGAGGCCGGCTGCCCCTTTTTCTTCGCGAATTTATGGCAGAGCGCACTTTTAGGGTGCGGGTGAACACTACTCTCTCCCGTACTTTCTCCCAAGAAAACGGGGTACCCCAGGGCTCCGTGCTGAGTGTTGTACTGTTTGCCATCGCCATAAATCCAATTATGGATTGTCTCCTTCCTGATGTCTCGGGCTCCCTCTTTGTGGACGATTTTGCGATCTACTACAGCTCTCAACGGACCAGCCTTCTTGAACGTCGTCTTCAAGGATGTCTCGATCGCCTCCACTCGTGGAGCATCGAAACCGGCTTCCGTTTCTCACCCAGTAAGACCGTTTGTGTCAATTTTTGGCGACGTAAGGAGTTTCTTCCGCCCTCCTTACATCTAGGTCCTGTCAACCTTCCGTTTTCAGACGTCGCTAAATTCTTGGGTCTTATGTTTGACAGAAAACTGTGCTGGTCCTCCCACGTTTCCTATCTTTCGGCTCGCTGTCTGTGATCGCTTAACACCCTCCGTGTCCTGAATGGTACCTCCTGGGGAGCGGACCGAGTGGTCCTTCTCCGCCTATATCGCGCCTTAGTGCGCTCAAAATTGGATTACGGAAGCATAGTCTACTCCTCTGCTCGGCCGTCTATTCTTCGGCGTCTCGACTCTATCCACCACCGTGGATTACGTTTAGTGTCTGGAGCTTTTTACACTAGCCCTGTGGAAAGCCTTTATGCTGAGACTGCTGAACCTCCGCTGTCCAATCGGCGAGCAGTGCTCCTGAGTCGTTATGCTAGCCATCTGTCTTCCATGCCTGCTAATCCAGCCCATGATCTTTTTTTCGACGCCTCCTTTGATGTAGGGTATGCAGGCCGCTCCTCCTCCCTACTACCCCCGGGAGTCCGCTTCCGTCAATTGCTCCATTCTCTTTCCTGCCGCTTTCCGAAAACCTTCTTGACAACTTGGGGTACAGCACCGCCTTGGCTCCGTCCCCAGATCTGCCTGCTCCGTGACCTTTGTCAATTTCCCAAGGATGGTACCCCTACACTTGTTTATCGTCGGGCATTTGCTGCTCTATGTGCACAAATGACGGACGCCACATTTATCTACACCGACGGCTCGAAAACATCGTTAGGTGTAGGGAGTGCCTATATTGTTGGCGACACCCCAAATCGCTTTAGACTTCCCGACCAGTGTTCGGTTTATACTGCGGAGCTTTACGCTGTTCTCCAGGCTGTCCACTACATCCGCCGCCATCAGCGGATACAGTACGTTATCTGCTCCGATTCTCTCAGCTCTCTCCTCAGTCTCCAAGCTCTTTACCCTGTGCACCCTCTGGTCCACCGGATTCAGGACTGTCTGCGCTTGCTCCACCTGGGGGGCGTCTCGGTGGCGTTCCTCTGGCTCCCGGGACACGCTGGTATCTGTGGGAATGAGGCGGCCGATATGGCGGCCAAGGCTGCAGTCTCTCTTCCTCGGCCAGCTATTCAGTCGCTTCCCTTCACCGATCTACGGAGCGGTTTATGTCGCCAAGTTGCTCATTTATGGCATGCGCATTGGTCAACACTTCCCCGTAATAAATTGCGGGAAGTGAAAGCCCTTCCTTGCGCTTGGACCTCTTCCTCCCGAACGCGTCGTCGGGAGGAGGTAATTTTAGCTAGACTCCGGATAGGGCACTGTCTTTTTAGCCATAGACATCTTTTAAGCGGTGATCCTCCTCCACTCTGTCCCCACTGCTCTCAGCCGTGGACGGTCAGACACCTTTTAATTGAATGCCCCTATTTTAATCCGTTACGCTCCCGTCTACAGCTATCGCCTGATCTATCGTCGATTTTAGCAGATGACACGCGCTCCGCCGACCGCGTTCTCCAGTTTATTAGTGACAGTGAAATGACGTCAGTCATTTGAAGTTTTTTTTGGGGGGACAACCACCCCCTGTCTGTAGTGGATTTTTAAGCATTCTTTCTACTTTTAGTTTCTCCAATTTTATGAGTTTGTTCCCATTGCTGCTGGTTTTCAATTTCGGTTTTTTACTGTCTTAAGTCACGGGCTGGGCGCTAATGACCATAGCAGTTTTGCGCCCTAAAACCACAAACAAACAAAAAACAAACAAAAAAATCATTTGCTGCACACAATTGCAATCTCTGGCGTAATGAATGTCGTACACGCCGCAGTACATCTGGTGTAATGTCGTCGCAGGCTGCCACAATACGTTGTTTCATATCCTCTGGGGTTGTAGGCGCATCACGGTACACATTCTCCTTTAACGTACCCCACAGAAAGAAGTCCAGAGGTGTAAGATCAGGAGTACGGGCTGGCCAATTTATGCGTCTTCCACGGCCTATGAAACGGCCGTCGAACATCCTGTCAAGGGTCAGCCTAGTGTTAATTGCGGAATGTGCAGGTGCACCATCATGCTGATACCACATAGGTCGACGCGTTTCCAGTGGGACATTTTCGAGCAACGTTGGCAGATCATTCTGTAGAAACGCGATGTATGTTGCAGCTGTTTGGGCCCCTGCAATGAAGTGAGGACCAATGAGGTGGTCTCCAATGATTCCGCACCATACATTTACAGTCCACGGTCTGAGCCAGCGAGGAATTTCCACGGACCAGTAATGCATGTTCCGTAGATTTACTGCCCCGTGGTTTGTAGAAACCCGCTTCATCGGTAAACAGGTAAAACTGCAACGCATTCTCTTTTAATGTCCATTGACAGAATTCACTCGACGATTAAAGTCATCACAATGTAATTGCTGATGTAGCGACACATGAAACTGGTGAAAGTGGTGACGATGCAGTATGCGCATGACACTACTTTGACTCAGTCCACCGGCTCTCGCAATGTCCCGTGTACTCATGTGTGGGTTCATGGCAACAGCAGCTAAGACACCAACTGCACCCGCTTCTCCTGTGACGGGCCTGTTACGGACCCGTTTGCGTGCTACGACCATACCTGTTGCATACAGTTGGCGGTAGATGTTTTGCAATGTGCGGCACGTTGGAAGCTCTCTGTCCGGGTACCGTTCTGCATACACCCTGCAGGCTTCAGCTGCATTTCGTCGACACTCGCCATAGATGAGTATCATCTCCGCCTTTTCAGAGTTCGAATACACCATGGTCACAGTTCCTACAACACTACACTATCACAGACGTCTGGTAACACGGTGTACTACAGTTGGTCTGCGTGCGGAGACGATTGCGAGCCGGCCGTTGTGGCCAAGCGGTTCTAGGCGCTTAAGTCTGGAACTGCGCGACCGCTACGGTCGCAGATTCGAATCCTGCCTCGGGCATGGATGTGTGTGATGTCCTTAGGTTAGTTAGGTTTAACTAGTTCTAAGTTCTAGGGGACTGATGACCTCAGATGTTAAGTCCCATAGTGCTCAGAGCCATTTCAACCATTTTGAACGAATGCAGAATAACAATAGCAGCAAGCGCTACATACGGACACTGCGACAGCTAGACCAAACCACAACAGTGCACTGCAGCCACACTCGTAAACACGGTCGTCATCGTAAACATGTCCCTGCAGATGCTGCTCGCCGACCGTGGCCCGTGTTTGTTACAACACGCAACTGAACGTCGGAGGTTTCAAGCGTCAACTTTAGGTTACAATATCTCCGGATGTAATTAACATTTTACAATGCAACAAACGGCACTGATTACGTATTTGTTTATATGTTCAGATGTGCTAACAAAACTAACGGGGTTCCATTTAAAAAAACGTAGGTTTGTGTTAAAAAACGTACTTCCGTGCATTTTTGTATGGTTTGTATTAAACAATTACACTAGCCCCTCTCCTCACGTTCGGTCTGTGGAATCGGTACGTCAGTATTTGATGTGGTTTACAAAATATATCCAGCGGTTACGTTAGGTGAGTCATCCTGTATATGTGACATATGAATAAAGTCAACAGCTGCAGTTGTTTTGCCTTTTATTATGCCTTTATTTCCAGAATAAATCAAAGTAGGATTTATCCTTTTTGAAAGTCCAACTCTACATGCAGAACTTTCTAAGGTACTTCATATTCCAGGACAACACTCGCCTAATGAGACAACCTGGCACAAATGGCTAGCATTTCGACACAGACTGAGACTAATAACGAAATCGTGCCACAAATCATTTCCAGAATTACAATAACAACAAATTGGTTAGGTTTTCCAAGCAGCTAATAAACTCTACACTTACAAATAGTGCACAGTAAACTGTTTCCACATCTAAAACAGAGACAAATCTATTGTCGGGTGTATAATACTCCTTAGTCATCATCAAAATATAAGCGGGAAGCAAAAAGCAGAAAACATAAGACTTAGTCCACAGCCATCTGACTACTCAAGCCAAGTTTCATTCCACGGGGCTAATGAAATTGCCGGCCGGGATGGCCGAGCGGTTCTAGGCGCTAGAGTCTGGAACCGCGCGACCGCTACGGTCGCAGGTTGGAATCCTGCCTCAGGCATGGATGTGTTAAGTCCCATAGTGCTCAGAGCCATTTGAACCTTTTTTTTTTTTCCTAATGAAATTTCTACAGACGCCACGGCCAGTTAACTCTGCTGAATGGGAGCACTGTCCACCCATGAGCTTTAGGTGAACAGATAAAGGAAGACACAAAGACGAACTGTAACTCTAAGATGGCTTCCATAATGGACCATTATCAGGACGCATATGGAGAAACTGAAACTCCTAGCAAAGAGAAGAAGCCTTTGCTTTCGTTCGCAGGATACACACGCCTCCGTGCCCATAGTAGCCAACGCCTGTGCAGTGGTCCTCGATAGGAGATACCTGTCGGAAGATATTTTCAAAAATGGTTCAAATGGCTCTAAGCACGATGGGACTTAACACCTGAGGTCATCAGTCCCCTAGACTTAGAACTACCTAAACGTGACTAACCTAAGGACATCACACACATCCATGCCGGAGGCAGGATTCGAACATGCGACCGTAGCAGCAGCGCGATTCCGGACTGAAGCGCCTAGAACCACTCGGCCACAGCGGCCGGCAGATATTTTCATCACCAGTATTCGGTTGGCAAGGGAAGGAGATGTGACGGCGTAAAGCTCATGATCCCAGACTTTGTACTGATGCCTTGTATCAGATTCCACGCCTCTCCACAGTGTCTCGTGCAGGGAGGGAATGTGACACTACTAATTGAGATAATTCTGTTTGTCGGATGGGGACGTTAACCCTGGTGGGTCTCTTGGTGCTACCCGAGAGGAGTAGGCTATATGCTGAGACCGAGCTTCACCCTCCTCCTTTACATATCTTTACGCTGTACAAACAAGGCACCACACCATACCCACTCCCATTACAGTCATTTACACTCAGCAGGTACATTTAAGACTTGACTCTGTCAAACCGTGAAGGAAAAGGGCCATTATGCATGGAGAAAAAAAAGCCCATTCCGACTAGCCGCCTGAACGTACCGTCTGAGGTTTCTCAGCCAACAATCACATAAACTGTGGAATTATCAACGGTGCTGCTTTATCCATCCAGAAGTCCTTAAGTCATATTAGCAAGCAACACGCTGGTCCTAAGTGGAACACTCTGCATAAATTTCCTTGTAAGCAGTACAATCCTGTGCTCCTTATTTGTAGACTTCTGAATTTTTTGGTTCCTCCTACAACTCTGCAACAGTAGCTCATCAGTTTCAGCTCACCATTATAACGTTGGAACGCAAAGCTTCAGAGATAGTTTTATTTCCTGTTTTCTTTATATTAAGTATTCGCAAGTAGATTTTAACCATTTGCAATATAGTTTTGATTTATGTGAGTTGCAGATGAGGAACACCACTTTAAGTTATATTGTTTCTCGGTTTCCCATAATCTTCGATGCTGGTTTGGTTCACCACAGCTAAGGCATAAGGACGGCAGTTTCCTGGAAGCACTGAACGTCTTAAAGTGCCACTGACACAGAACTAGTGGCGTGGACAAGGCACACACGCAGCATTTTCATAAACTTTTCGTGAGTTCCAGGTAGATTACAGGTGCATAATGTATGATTCAGTAGGACCTCTTTTCCTCAAAATCATTGACACTATTGGTCATGAAGATTTTAAGATGGCTACAGATTCTTACAGGACCGACATACCCTGTGTCTGTGCAGAGGCTGGAAAGGTGCCACAATCATCTGGTGGCAGCTCCTTATGGTGGGTCTAGCACAGAGATTCCTCTCTATTATAGAATAACTGTCAGTCGCTTTTATATGTTCTGCAAGGTTCACTGTTTAGCTTCTGTGAAATTTGGAAGGTAAGAGACGAGGTACTGGCGGAAGTAAAACTGTGAGGATGGGTCATGAGTCGTGCTTGGGGAGCTCAGATGGTAGAGCTCTTGACCATGAAAGGTAAAGGTCCCGAGTTCGAGTCTTGGTCCGGCACACAGTTTTAATCTGCCAGAAAGTTTCGTATCAGCACACACTCCGTTGCAGAGTAAAAATCTCGTTCCGGAAACATCCCGCAGGCTATGGCTAAGCCATGCTGCCATGTTTCCGGAATATCTTTTCTTCCAGGAGTGCTAGTTCCGCAAGGTTCGCTAGAGAGCTTCTGTGAAGTTTGAAACGTAGGAGAAGAGGTATTGGCGGAAGTAAATCTGTGTGGACTGGTCGTGAGTCGTGCTTGGGTAGCTCAGATGGTGGGCAGTCTGCCTGCAGCGACCGTGGCTAGCGGTTGTCTGTGCTTCGCGCTGCGGCTGGCTTGTTTACTTCTGCGGGGTAAGTCGCTTGCTAGCAGCGGTTATTCTTGCTTGTGCGGAATGATTCCGAGAATTTAGCGATGGTGCAAACTATGAGAAAAGATGCCTTGAAGTTAAGTTTCGATCATACATTAGCACGACCGACCTCTTTCGAAATCGAAGATTTCCTCGAAGAAGTAATGAAAATTGGACTCGATGACATTATTGGAATTCATTTGTCGATTCTGTGCAGCGTCGTTTATGTCAAGAAGAGATATGGGTTGGGTTGGGTTGGGTTGTTTGAGGGAAGAGACCAAACAGCGAAGTTATAGGTCTCATCGGGTTAGGGAAGGACGGGGAAGGAAGTCAGCTGTGCCCTTTCAAAAGAACCATTCCGGTATTCGCCTGGAGCGATTTAGGGAAATCACGGAAAACCTAAGTCAGGACGGCCGGACGCGGGATTGAACCGTCGTCCTCCCAAATGCGAGTTTAGTGTGCTAACCACTGCGCCACCTCGCTCGGTATTGATGAGAGGTGCCGAGTTTTGTGACAAAGTAGTTGAATCTTTTAGTGTTGGTTTGAAGTTGAAGCATAGCGATGGAAATGTGTGTGTAGTCACTGTTTCCCACGCTGGGATTGGAATTTGAACAATTCGAGTTTTCGAACTAATTTTTGAGGTTCCAGCTGAATAGATAAATGTTGCTATATCGCCTTATGGCAAAGTTTTGAGTAACTTTGCAGAACCTTGGTCTCCGGCTCATAAGTATTCCATATTGAATGGCGTCAGGCAACTTAAAGTTGATTTTCAACGACATATTCGGTCATATATCACTGTTTGTGGACACCGGGCAATCATAATGTATGATGGCCAACATAGGATCTGTGCTAGATGTAACTCAACGGGCCATGTCCGTGCGGAATGTCTACAGCGGCGTGTAGTTCAACTGCTCAATAATTGAGAAAGAACAGTCGTAATAAGATAAAAGGTAACTTCCGTGAATACTGTAACACTAAAATGACGCTGAACACGACATTACATAGATGTCGCAGCGCACTAACTTTTACCTCAACAAATTTATTTTTACGTGAATTGAAAATGCCACAAAAATAGAACTGTCAGACATCTGAGATGTCAGTTGTTGAAACATCGCTGAAATACTGCACATCAAGCGATCAACACACAATAACGTAGAAGCTTTGTCAAATTTCTTTCAGTGTTTAACTTGCTTAGTGCCAGCATTAAAACGAAGTAAAGTAATTCTTATAAATAAAAAAGTACTAGACTGAAGACCTGTTACGACGAAAATTGAGCAAAGACTCTGTAGGTGTAACAGACCTGTAAGTGGTAAAACGTTGCCCGCAGGTGGTATACTGAGAATTAGGCTTGGCCTCTAGGGTTTTATTTGGCCTATGAAATCTATTGCTGGGAAAGAGTTGTCCATATCCGGCTTGTTAGGGTGTGATTTTTTGCAGAAGATAAGGTGCATCCTTAAAACAGGGAGAAGAGATTTTCATTTAGATTTCAGCTTAGAAAAGATTTAGGTTATGTAAGCGTCGGTCAACTAGGCGAATAAATGGTGTGAAGGGAGAAGATTCATTATTCAAGATAGGGCACCTGGAGAAAGCAGCAAGCGGAGGCGCTGTCGAAGGTGTTGGGGCAATTTCCAGGAGGTTCTAACGGACAGTTTTGGAATAACAAAATAAATTAGAATATAAAATCCAGCTGATTGATGAGGTTCCAGTACGGCAGCCGCTGTACAGGTTACGTCGCCCAATTAAGAAAAATAATCGATCAGCAATTGGCCGAAGGAGTCATTAGACCGTCTCTTTCGGCATAAGTGTTCTCCATCTTCTTGGTTAAGAAGCCTGGGTGTAAGGGTTATCGACCTGCTCTAGATTATACTAGAGGGTCGTCATGGAATCTTCTTTACATTCGCCAGGTCGAAATATTATACCATCCGGGGCCTAAATAGGGTATATCACCACCCGCCTTCGGCAGAGGAATCGAAGGCGGCAACAGCCTTCAGTACGGATTGGAATCTGTTTGAGTACAATCGGGTCCTTATCAGGTTAGCACCGGGTGCTGCAGTGCTGTCTAGATTGTTGGATTCTGTCCTGAGTGATCTGAAATTTAATCGTGTTTATGATTATTTGGACAACATTGTCATTTATAGTCATTCCTTTGACGAATATCTCGATCATATTCAATAAGTCTTGAGGCGCTTTCGTGACGCAGGCTCAAGTGTGAAACCTGCGAAAGCGGATTTGGCTCGTAGGGAGATATTCTTCCTGGGGCACATTCTTCCAGCTGAAGGTATCAAGGTAGCTGCTGAGCGTACCTGGGCAACCCCTATCTTATCGCCCCTGAGGACAAAGAGGCAATAGCAAGGCTCATCGGTATGATAAATTTCTTTAGAAAAGTCATACTTGATTTCGCCCGGATAGCTGAACCGTTGAGTTAATTAAGACGAAATGGAGTGTTATTTAAATGCACAGAGAGTCAAGAGCTGGCGTTTTAAACGCTGAAAATCTCCCTAGACAGTGCGTCAGTTTTGGCGGTCCTCGACTTTGAAAGGGGATTTGTTTTTGCAGGCCGACGCCTCGAATTTAGGGTAGCGGTCGTTTTGTTGCAGGAAAAGGAGGGCAAAAGACGATTTGTAGCTTACTCCTCGAGATCGTTGTCAGTAGCCGAGAGGAAATTATACTCTGTATATGAGCTCGAGGGGGCTTACCTTTCTGTTTACTCTGGGAAAGTTTAGGGTCCACTTGGAACATAAGGAGTTTAAATTAAAAATGGATAATCATGCGCTTACATGGGTGTTTGCGCGTCCTATAAAAACAAGGAGAATCGTACGATGATTGGTGAGAATTTCAACGTTTAAATTTCAGGTAGAACATTTACAGGCGTAGAAAATACTGTCATTGACGCGCGTAGTCGCATGTTCCAAGGAGAAGAGATATACTAAGACCCCAAGATGTTGAGTACAATAAAGGTGGTAGAAGACAAACGAGTGTCTCGACGATTTTGAGAGAAATTCCGGAGCTTTTTGGGAATTTGCAAGAAAATCTGGAAAATGATTGGGGGGTTGATTCAAATTAAGTGACTTAGGAACGGGCTATCAAATACACCAAGATAACGAGGATATGTTCGCGAGCGGAGCTCAAGCTGCCGGCGTCCCAGAATTTTCGTAGTTCCAATGTGGGGGACATTTTGGAGCACATAAGACCTTAAGCAAAATAAAGGGACGTCTGACTTGGCCCAGCTCGTATAGTAATGTCAGAAAGTTGGTCACAGGTGTCTAGGGTGGAAGGTTGCGTAGGCAAATCAATATTTTCGCACCGAAGAACATATCTCAAATAGTGTCGAACATCCGCTAAATAAAATTTTCATTGACTATGTCTCTGCCTCGTTCCAGATAAGGAAATGGATATGTGTTGGTTGTTGATGCCTTCACCAGGTTTGCTTAGTTGGTAGAGACGAGGTGTTCTACGGCTGCTGCAACCATAGAACATCTACAGGGTTATTACAAATGATTGAAGCGATTTCACAGCTCTACAATAACTTTATTATTTGAGATATTTTCACAATGCTTTGCACACACATACAAAAACTCAGTTTTTTTAGGCATTCACAAATGTTCGAGATGTGCCCCTTTAGTGATTCGGCAGACATCAAGCCGATAATCAAGTTCCTCCCACACTCGGCGCAGCATGTCCCCATCAATGAGTTCGAAAGCATCGTTGATGCGAGCTCGCAGTTCTGGCACGTTTCTTGGTAGAGGAGGTTTAAACACTGAATCTTTCACATAACCCCACAGAAAGAAATCGCATGGGGTTAAGTCGGGAGAGCGTGGAGGTCATGACATGAATTGCTGATCATGATCTCCACCACGACCGATCCATCGGTTTTCCAATCTCCTGTTTAAGAAATGTCGAACATCATGATGGAAGTGCGGTGGAGCACCATCCTGTTGAAAGATGAAGTCGGCGCTGTCGGTCTCCAGTTGTGGCATAAGCCAATTTTCCAGCTTGTCCAGATACACGTGTCCTGTAACGTTTTTTTTTACAGAAGAAAAAGGGGCCGTAAACTTTAAACCATGAGATTGCACAAAACACGTTAACTTTTGGTGAATTGCGAATTTGCTGCAAGAATGCGTGAGGATTCTCTACCGCCCAGATTCGCACATTGTGTCTGTTCACTTCACCATTAAGAAAAAATGTTGCTTCATCACTGAAAACAAGTTTCGCACTGAACGCATCCTCTTCCATGAGCTGTTGCAACCGCGGCGAAAATCCAAAGCGTTTGACTTTGTCATCGGCTGTCAGGGCTTGTAGCAATTGTAAACGGTAAGGCTTCTGCTTTAGCCTTTTCCGTAAGATTTTCCAAACCGTCGGCTGTGGTACGTTCAGCTCCCTGCTTGCTTTATTCGTCGACTTCCGCGGGCTACGCGTGAAACTTGCCCGCACGCGTTCAACCATTTCTTCGCTCACTGCAGGCTGACCCGTTGATTTCCCCTAACAGAGGCATCCAGAAGCTTTAAACTGCGCATACCATCGCCGAATGGAGTTAGCAGTTGGTGGATCTTTGTTCAATTTCGTCCTGAAGTGTCGTTGCACTGTTATGACTGACTGATGTGAGTGCATTTCAAGCACGACATACACTTTCTCAGCTCCTGTCGCCATTTTGTCTCACTGCGCTCTAGAGCGCTCTGGCGACAGAAACCTGAAGTGCGGCTTCAGCCGAACAAAACTTTATGAGTTTTTCTACGTATCTGTAGTGTGTCGTGACCATATGTCAATGAATGGAGCTACAGTGAATTTATGAAATCGCTTCAATCATTTGTAATAACCCTGTAAGTGACATATTTGCTGCCTTCGGGGCTCCTAAAACTCTAGTAAGTGACAATGTGCCAGCATTTCTGTCTATGGAGTTCAATATTTTTTTTTTCTGTAGGGCAATCTCACATAATATCATCATACCATATACCCACCGCCGTCCTTTGCTCAAAGAGTGAATCGGCTCCTGCAGCCAGTCTCGATTATATATAATGGAAACTCGCAAACAAGATGGGGTGAGACACTTAACTGAGGTAACTATGCGTTCAGCACGGTAGTACAAGGGAGTCATGGCACAAAGCCTGCTAAATTGATGTTCATCTTTCCTGTCAGTTCACCACTATCCAATTTGTGGTCAATAAATGATCTGTCACCGGAGGATAATAAAACCGATATCATCCGAAGCAACTGGGAAAATGCGAGGAAAGACATTCGTGTGGCGCACCGTAGGAAGATAGGCCAGTACAATAAGGGCAGGCATCCGGTTACCGTGAAGATGAGCGAGGAGGTGCATTTAAAAAGTTTTGACCCCAGGGTAAAGGGCAACAAAAAATAACTCTCAAAGTGTTACCCCGGTTCTTGGGTACCTATGAGACGATTAAACAGTTATCCTCAGTGATCTATCTGATCCAAGACCGCACTTCCAGTAAGAAAATATGAGCTCTCTTGAGCCAGCTCAAGGTGTCACAGAATCTGGGTGATGGAAAAAAAATGGTTCAAATGGCTCTGAGCACTATGGGATTTAACATCTATGGTCATCAGTCCCCTAGAACTTAGAACTACTTAAATCTAACTAACCTAAGGACAGCACACAACACCCAGCCATCACGAGGCAGAGAAAATCCCTGACCCCGCCGGGAATCGAACCCGGGAACCCGGGCGTGGGAAGCGAGAACGCTACCGCACGACCACGAGATGCGGGCGGGTGATGGAAAGCTGTTGGTTGAACAGTCCCATCGTTTTTAATCACTTTGGCTTACTTTAAGGGGAGGAGGATTGAACCGTGGTGCGGCAGTTCAATTTACCTTTGAGCAAATGTCCTCTTTGCCTCATATATCGATAGCAGTCAACTCTTTGGTTGCCACCAGAGAGTATGATGGAGGGGAGCAGACGCTCAGTAGTGCTCGCTTGGTGAGCGACCAGCGGAGAAAAACAAGGCTACATGACGTTCGTTGAGACGGCGTGAGCAATGGTGCACTCCTAGTGGTAGTTGTGCACTTGATACGGCCATTAGTGGCGAAGGGATGGAGAACGCCTGTATTGCCTTGGTGTTTTTAAGCGCGTCGCGTAGAAAAGTTTCGTTGACCTGGAGGATAGCGGACTGAAACTTCTACCGCACGCCTTGGTAGGAGCCATGGCTGTTGTGATACGGCAGTGCAATGGTGAATTCTCGCCTGGATCATAAACATCCTGTGTATCTGGACTGATTTGTCGGCTTGTTGCGAAGAGTTCCTCGTTTAACGGTGAGCTTTGTTAAATTTCCGTGAGAAACTGCTGTTCCTCTGGGAGAAACCTGCCAGCCTCATCGCACTATTCTTATCTGTCACAGTGAGGTTTCGTTTTTCCAGAAAAGAACTAAACGAGTCCGGAATTACGTTGAGTGTAGTTATCCGGCCTGCGATAAAATTTGCCCTGGTTCTTGTGAAGTAATTAAAGTGCACTGAGCACGGCCAAGTTTGGTGATTCTGTTTGTCCCAGTGGTTAAATAATCATCTAATTGTTTAAGACACTGGTTGTGGGACTCTGAACATGTTCCTTTTAAACTGTTTGTATTTCTTTGTCCTGAACCTGTGCTTCTATTTCTTTCATATGTTGCAGGTAGCTTAATGATTGCGCATGTAGATCCTAGAGCTTGGGCCGGCCGGTGTGGCCGTGCGGTTCTAGGCGCTTCAGTCTGGAACCGCGTGACCGCTACGGTCGCAGGTTCGAATCCTGCCTCGGGCATGGATGTGTGTGATGTCCTTAGGTTAGTTAGGTTTAAGTGGTTCTAAGTTCTAGGGGACTGATGACCTCAGAAGTTAAGTCCCATAGTGCTCAGAGCCATTGGAACCATTTTGAACCTAGAGCTTGGGCTGATGGCTGACAAGCAATATATATGTCATTGCTTAGTGTTCCATTGTATTCGCTACGTGTAATTATACCGTTACCTGATGCCAGTAGCTATGCCCGCCGGTTCAAGGCGTGATGCCTGAGTCTGTTATTACTGTAATTCTTGAGACGATATGCATCATTATTGATGCGTGAAATTTAATTCTTTAAGTTTCTCAGAAAGTGGTTCATTTAACAGATTGCTGTGTAAGCTTTTAACTAGTTTTGAACTTCGTTAGTTTCTTGCAGTTTTACTGCGGTTACTAGTAAATTTTTTTACCATAAGTACTTTATGGCTTGTAGCCGCAGTAATTTTCTACAGTTTAGAGTTAACTGATCGCTTCAAGGCTCACATGAAAAGATGCGAGTGAGTGTTCTGTAATGCTTGTTAAATTCCACCGTGGACATGATCAGTCAAAGGTGTATTTGAGGTC
Source organism: Schistocerca cancellata (assembly GCF_023864275.1). Taxonomy (NCBI): domain Eukaryota; kingdom Metazoa; phylum Arthropoda; class Insecta; order Orthoptera; family Acrididae; genus Schistocerca; species Schistocerca cancellata. The sequence goes on from NC_064628.1 coordinate 197,910,387, forward strand.
CTGCTTATCCTCTGGGAAATTCAATCTGTAATAAATGTTTCAAGGTATTATGTGTTTCTTAGCTAAGCCAGCACCTCGCCACTTCAACATCTAGCACCTGGCTACCGCCCCATTTTTAAGGTTTTGTCAACTGACGCGAAGCCCACGTCATCTGCGTTGCAGTTGTCAAACCAAAGCAGTCTGGATTGTTGAGGCTGGTGATTCCATCTCGATTTCCATGCCTGACTTCGGTGAGGTTACTAAACACCCGCTTCCTAATAGTAACAGCTCTGAAGGATCAAATTAGCGCCCTTGTATATAGTGTTTCTTCCTGTCGCATGTGTTGAGGTATCATGCCGAATTGAAAAATGTTTCACAGCACCTTTTCCGATGCATTGTGCTGCTGTTGGCACTCATTTGGTGCTGTTGACGTTGTCACCGCAGATTTTTCAGCTGCTCTTCAGCACTGGGATCTGCCACGGAATATGTGAAATGCCCGCCAGCTTGCCGACTACCAAGTGTCCTTCAATCTCTGTGGGGTGCAAAGTTGTCCTCTGCTGTCAGCAGATATAGAGCGGTAGCTACCAGTGTTCAAACCTCTCCGTCTCTATATGCATGTCCCGCACCACTCGCGACATATTCAACCATTTGCGGAGTCATTTATCTGCAGGATGTATTGTCTTCACAGTGTTACTCGGGACGAAACATTTATTATGTTGCCTAATACGTGAACCTAAACTGCGTTTCTTTTAATGATACCATATAAATACCTCGAATTCGACCAATTTAAAACAAACTTTACATACTGGCTGTTTATAAGTCACTTATACAAAAGTAACCTTTAACTGTGATATGGCACTGAATGCAGAATATTTTCAAGTTTTATTTACAAATGTTTAATGTGGCTTTCGTTTCCTAACGCAACAAATGTCCCATCTGTAATCAATTTCCCCAAATCCCATAAAGCAAGTCTTGATGTACGGTAGCAACTGTTTGTTTTCTGCCGTCGGAGGTCGTCCACGTTTCCCAGATGCGGAGCAACGAACACTCTGTCTTTAATATAATCCCAAACGCAGGCGTCGATTGGGGTTAAATCAGGTGATCGTGGTGTCCACGAAATTGTTCCACCACGTCCAATCCAAGTCGGCACATTCCTACGGAGATACGTGACAACTTCGCGATGATAATGTGGTGGCGCGTTATCTTGCTGCAAAATAAATTCTGTGCCCATATCCTGTTATAATTGAGACATTGGATAATGTTCAGTATGTCCAGATACAACATTCCAGTTGCAGTGTACCCGATAGAAGAGAAAGGACCGCAAATCTCGTTACAGCTTACAGTGCAAGAAACACTTAACTTAGGTGCGTCCTGTACACGTTCGTTTATATGAGGGGTGGCTTGTGATATTCAATCCTGAATTGTCTCTGAACTGCAGTAGCAGATTTGGATTCATGAGATCATAAACAACACCGTACACACTGCACCTTTATACAACTCCATGATGACTATTGGAATAAGTCGTCAGCACATGCCACCTAGCGGCAACGTCGGGAATTAACAGCTCTACTCGGGAATAAAATTTGAAGATATACTGCATTCAGTGCTGTATCAAACATTTCTGTACGTTATCCACATTTTTCACAATTAAGTTACTTTTGTACAACTAATTTATAACCATCCCGTGTATCAACAGGAGTGACAGTTAAATTTTGGTGTCAGTTTGAACGTGTAGTGTATTCCATGATATGCTTACTAGTCAGTATGTTGAGGATGCAAAGAAACCGAATCTACAACTGAGATGCACCATTCAGAAGTGAAGATATGAAAAACTGTGATCTGTAATTGATTCTTTTCACAACATATACACCCACCCATCACTGCCAGCATTGCCCATATGGTTGTGATCTTCAAATGGCACCTCATCAAACACTACGACCTTAGAGTCTTTACCTCGCCTCCGAACTGTGACCTTTATCAGCTGCTCGTGGACTACTGGTTATCGTTGCAGCTCTTGGTCCTGGGCCTCGGGTTCGATATCCGGCTGAGTTGGATATTTTCTCTGTTGTTATCGTCATTTCATCTCATCATCAACGACGTACAAGTCGACAAAATGGCGTCTAATAGAAAGACTTACACCAGCTGCCAAAATGCGATATGATCACTTCACTTTTACCACCTGTTTCTACACAATTGTAAGCCATTTATATGGCAGTATTTTGAAGTTCACAAACTTTTGAAAACTTCAGAGGTTGTCTGTTTCATATCACAGTTGGTGACTTTATAACAGTACGGGGAATTCAACGTGAAGCTGACTATAGTGTTCCAAAACCTTCTTTTCAGACGATCCTGCAGGATGCATTATGGCACTGAATGACATTAAATGTTTAGTTCCTTATTTACATATGATGAGTCTCGTTTGACAGTTCGCCTATCGAAGTATACCGGCAATAAATTTTATACACTTTTTCGTATACAATTATGAGGTATAACTTAGATGATTTACATCTATTTTCGTAGATCTTTACTTTCTTATGTGTCCCAATACAATTTTTTGGAGTGTCTGTTGCTGCATACAAATATAATATTAATCTATGCTTCTATACACTGTGCAAATATATAATTTGTGTTGAGAACTCTTCTGTTTTTTATTTATTACCTGGCATAGTGAGGTGCGGAAAATTATCCTTTCTCTCTTAGGAAGTCAACAGAATTTTCTAAATGTTGCCTGTGTTTGAGTTCTATTTGTTCGTTAAGAATATTTTCTGGAAACATGTCTGTGTGGATATAAATTTTGAGTTCCATCAAAATATTCATTACGGTTCCCTTAGGTACGCAATGTAGAATTTTCATTGCATTTTCTATTTGTTCTGCTTTGTGTTTACAGTCGCGTAAATGTACATAAATGTGGTCTTATTAGAGTAAGGTGGGGTAAGTACACTTTCGAAGCTAGTGCACAGTTGGTTAATAACTTCCATGAAATATTTCGTCCACAGCTGCCACCACGTTATCATATAGTGAACTGTAGACATTCCATTCTGCCTTAACTAGTGTGTGCTAGTGTCATGCGTAGCATTTCCCCAAGCATTCCTACGTATGCATTCCATTACAGTTAAGATTGCTGAGCTCAAGTGTATTTATCTGATCTGTCATCATCACATGATTGTTTACAGTTTTTCAGTTTGAGAGGATAACTAAATAATCTTGATATGTAGTTTTCTTTGTGCTAAAGAGTTAGACCTTGCTGTGCACTTCTCCCGTAAAACTGAGTAGTGGAGTAAGTCTACTTGCTCCATTACTGGATTTTCAGGGGGAAAGTGCACAGCAGGACCGAAACGTCGAACAACAAAATGAAGAGTAGCTAATGAATAGAGTTCTCAAGTAAATGAATACTGTCCTTTTAACTACTTTAAACGTTTTCAGTTAAAGATACTCATTTGATTTTGGAAGACATGTTCGATCCTGAAGCTCTTCAACGTTGGATAGCAGAACACTAAAAGACCATTTCACAAGTCACGCAACATACCATGGGGAGACCTTAGAATCTATCCAAGCCGTTATTTCTTTTAGCAGTCTCTCAGCTCAAGGCATAAAATAATTTCAGGACTTACTTTTAGAAGCCAAAGGGTCACAAGTAATAACTTCAGATGAAATGCATAAGAGGCTTATAGTCTGACAAAACGAAAAAGAAGCAACTGAAAAATTGTAACAAGTTCGAAAAGCTTAGACAGTGATAAGAAATGAGACTAATAGGACGACCAGTAAGAAGCCTGCTGGTTCTCAGAAAAGAAAATTTAAAAATATACAAATATGGAAAGTTCGTAGAAGTCAGATGATGATGCGTAGTGTTATCAGAGATTCCTATGAGGGCTGCTTCAAAGACCTTTTGGAGGAGGCACAAGAGGAGGAAGAGGAAGCTGTAACATTGGAAGCTGTGGAGAAAGAAGTAGAACAAGGAAATGACTCCGCTTTAAAGCTCTACAGGAGCTGACCGTGCAGTAGTGAAGTATGCTGACAAAACCTAAATAAGATACGTGTGGGGAAGGTGCTCTAGTTTAATGCAGGTGAACCCATTTACAAGTTTTGGAAAAAAACTTCAGTGATCAATGGCCAAACCATATTCCAGACCTCTCCTAGAGATGACATCTGCTCAGTAGAAAAAAGTGATCTTGTAAATGTTCTTCCACGTCACAGCATAGGAAGAACGGGAGTCGTGACCTTTAACAGTGAATTCTTTGATTATTATTTGTAGCAATGTGTGTTTCAGTACATTTTGTTGTCATTTCTAGTTTTTTCATGATTGTAGTGCTTACAGTGAGGAGATACGCTACCACTTATGATTTTCCCCTCTATTGTAAGCTGTATCATGTGTAAATATGTACATTTTCACCCTTTATTTTTTCTTTATCCTCATGAAAAAAAGACTGATTTTCTATGATATATCATATTTGTTTCGTATTTCCATGAGATCCACAAGCATTGTGACACATCAGGGCGTAAAAGTTGATAACAAAAAATTTTAACCGAGCAGTGGAGCTTCAGCCATAAAAATAAATGTCAGAAAATGTACTATTGGGCGCTTCCCACAGTATTACTCCCAACTAAAAAGAGAACTTTCACTAGATATTTTTGAAAAAGTTTTATGTTATCAAGAGTAAATTCATAGCAAAACTATCCACTGAATATATATATTAAGAAAGGACAGACTCATTACCACAATTCAGGAAAATAAATTGGTATAACTCTATTAATAAAAGTTGTATGCTCATTTGTAGTAGATCTTTATGAATTTATCTGTGCACTTACCCCACTTTACCTTGCTTTCACAATTTCACATGTGTTCTTTATATCCAATTGAGAAGTTACTACCTATGTATTCAGCGTAAAATTGGTTACAAAAATCGCTCATGACTTCATAAATTTCAGTATTCGAGAAATTTGAGATTTTTGTTAAGTGACAGTATTCTCGTTTGTAAAGTGTTACTAGTGATTGCTGGTGCAGAGCATCATTTTCACCTTCGTGTTTCTAAATATTTTATCGAGTTTTTCCGAATTTTGGTGAATGTTGTTGTTACATGTTTTTGTAACTATTTCTTTCCTTAGCAGCGTTGTTTTTGTACTGATGTTTTGTGCTTTTGGTTGTACACATTGAATGTATTATCTTAATACTATTGCTGGGTTAAAAGCATTTTGCTGTGCTATGTATAATTATGTTTCTATATTTTCTTTCTGTGTTGTGTCAGTGGCAAATGGGAAGTTGGCGATTTGGTTGGTCATTGATTAAAAGAATGCAAGTTAATGTGATTTTAGGTGACAGGAGTGACTGTTATTAATAATAATTTCTGTCATGGTAGGTTTTCTAGGCATCTCAAATCTCAGGTGGTTGTTATTATTGCTTATTGTTAGCTCCAGAAAGTTGATTGCCTTGTTCTGTTCTACTTCTATTGTTAATTTTATTTTTGGATGTAAGCTGTATAATTTTGGGAGGGATCATGTCCATGTAATTTTCTTTACCATTTACAAGGAACAAAGTGTCATCAACGTGTCTGTGGTTGTATATAATTTTATCTAAAGTGAGCTATTTTGAACCGAAAAATTCTTCTTCTAGTGTATTAATACATTTATCAGCAATTGTACTTGCTAAGCGATTGCCCATTGCTACTCTGTGCAACTTTTGGTAAATTTTGTGTTAAAATTGGAAATAGTTTTGTGGTAGAGTGAGTTCCAGTAACTCAATCATTTCATACACTCCAATTGTAGATATGTTCCCTTGGCTTGTAAGGTTTTTGTTTAATATCTCGCCTGTTTCTGTGACTGGTATATCTGTGTAGAAGTTGGTTATATTGAAGGATATAAATTTTCCTCCTTTGTGAAACTGTGTTTTTTATATTGTGAGCTAAATTGTTAGACTTTTTATTGTTTATTTTTGTTGAAGGAATGTAACTTGATTATTAATGTACTAAAAGTTTTACTTAAGGTGGGCTATCAATGAATTTCAATATAAATCGTACTGTGATCAATTTTATATGTATTTTGGGTTTTGCTCTTGAGGATTGGGTTCAGGGGTTCATAACAATGCTTGATTTCTTATTTTGATATGAGAAGGTTGCTTTACAATTTTGCAACGTTTGTTTGTCCTTTGCTTTGCTCCTGTTAGCTGGTTTATGGTGTATAGTTTTGATATTGTTATTTTTGAAGAAGTCTAGCACCTTTCCCATATAACTGTTGAATTTCAGAACAACCACAGTATTAAGCTCATCTGAATTCACTGTTACTGCAATATGCGTCCTCAACTTATTGTTCCTATTTTCAAGAGTACACGCAATGGATACAATGTAACTGGATGAGTTTATATAGTGTGATTTGTGGTAAACATTATAAGATGACAACAACTGACAACTAAACTGGCGTAGATATGCATGGCACGAAGTTTTTTAATGTAGCGACAACAATATATCCACGTTGGTTACTGTAGATTCATATGAGAATAGACAGTGCCCAAAACTACTTGTCAAAATAAAATATTCATAAAAAGCCTGGGTGAATAATGTCTGTCTTTAGATTTAAAGAGGCTGTGGGTCCCATCCAGAAGAAAACTTTAAAAAAAGTATCTTGTCTTGTGAGTGACAGCGAGGTTTCTGGCGTTACCTTTTGGATTCCTGGAGCCACTAGCTCGATCTGTCGTGCGATGTCCCTCTGGTCTCAGGCTACTAAGATCTTTGCTCGAGTTTGTTGATGGGGTTGGAGTGGTGGTAATGGAGCGAGGAGGACGGTGTGAGTGTTTCGCCCGGCGAGTCACGCGAGCACTTGCGCAAGCGTCTTCGGCATGGAGTCCAGCGAGTGGTTGCTGGGCATATTTGTGGGCCGATTTGAATCAGTGGCTGATTTCGATTGCCATTTTCATGCGTAGCCTGCCCAGCCAGCTCTGGAACGTGGCACACCGATGAAAACGTTGAAGCCAGTTTCTCTGTGCTGAATACTGGGCCCGCTTTGCAACCAGAAAGCTTCAGCTTCGATTCGTGAATTTCACTTAAGTTTTGGATTTTGAGGCTTTAACTGTTATTTTCTTATTGATATCTATAGGTCTACTGCGATCACTGCGATTTCTTAGCTGATCTATTTCACTACCAGCCAGGCCCTTAAATTGTGGTTATTGTTTGGTTATCTTGAGTCGATACTGGCCTTGGTTGTTTGTTAACAGGATATCTTAAACTGTGTGAGCCCATGGTGCTCCCTGAGCGAGAGCAATAATGTGTTTCTCCTATGCTGTGGCAGGACTCCCTCCTCCAGTCGTCAAGCAGCACCTAGATTTCTGGATTTTAGCCGACCTTTTACTTAACTGAAGCGGTTACTATTGAAATCCTGCCTGTTGGTATTTTGTATTTTTACTTAACTGAAGCTGTTATCATTGTAGGTCTACCTGTTTTCTGTTTTTCAATTCTACTTAACTGAAGCTTTTATCATTGAAGGTCTGCCTATTTTCTATTTGCCGATTTTACTTAACTGAAGCTGAGATGATTGAAGGCCTGCCTGTTCCCTTTTAATTAAACTAAGAGCCATTTCACAATTTGAGTTTTCTGAAACACTTATTAATCAAAGCCTATCTGGTTTTATTGCCTATTAGTGAGGCCAGATATCTTACTCTATCTGTCTTGCAATCAACTGAAATTGTGACTGTCAAAGACCTACCTGTTTCAGAGGTATTTATGATAATAAGGTAGTAACAGGAAATGACACATGATGCTACATGGCCCCTAACCTTTTTGCCTTACATCCCTTTATCCATAATTGTACGTTCCCTATTGTTCCTCTCTTAAATTTTAAACACATTTTCGACAAAGTATCCTCTCAGGATCATTGATAAAACATTATTTGACCCAACGTAAACAAATCACTGAACTCTTTTACTTTTCTGCATTATTCACTCTGACTTAATTTATAGTGTACATGCACATTAATTGATGCATGTCTCATGTCTGCACGAACTGTGAGTTGTGATTCGTAAATTATGACATTATTTGTGTGCATATGTGATGCAAGTAACCATCACATTTCGTTTTCTTTTTAATGTTTATTAACTATTTTACCCTATACAATTCAGGGTTACTGACAGCTTCGAAATCTCCCTACTTTTGTCTGATGATGGTTTAGAAATTACAAACATTTTACTATTTACTTTAAAGCTATTAATATACATGTGACTTTCAAATTTTTCATAGAGAAACAAGGTTTATATTTTTTCATAATATTGGATGATAAAGCTGTATGACACAGATATAAATGTAAAGTCCATCTAGAGGACACTTATTGAAATATAGAAGCTGCACTGGGGAGAAATTGTTTTGGAGGAGAAAGGTTCAATGAATTGTTACATGACTCTATAGAGAACATGCACACAATAGAGCAAGAGGACTGAAATTTGTTGATAAGTGTTAAATGGGGGAGGGGTGGGCTTCTCATCGCAAATCAGAGTAAATGAAGTATTACAACAGAAAATGGGCTACATTCAGAGAATGGAAAGAAAATTAGGAGGTGGTTGGGGACCTCTGAAGGAAAAAACGGAGAGAGGGTGGAGTATATTAGATAAGAAACTGACCTGGTAGTGGGAGATAGTTAAAAATTGCATTGGAAAACTCTTTCAGATGTCGAGGGAACTAAAGACAGAGATGTGGACTAAGTAGGATAACAGAAAAACCCACAGGACGTGTTGAGACCGTCGAGAATTAAGTGGTCCTGTTGGAGCTATTATATTGCTTTTACACTGAAATGGAAGACGAAACAAGAATTAGGAGTGATCCGTTGTGGGGAATGTTGCCTAATCAAGAAATAAACATAAGACGGTGGTTATAAATCCTATGATGTGTTCGGCTGTTCAATATGAACTGTGTGACTTACTTGGACAGTTGAAATACTAATAGACTGCAATTGGAACATTCTTTCAGATTTAGTGGGAGACTTTTAGCTTTGCATCTAGAGAAATGTATGGGATAAATTTCATTTGTTGTAGTTTTGAATAGATCTGAGGTTGGAACACTGCAAAAAATTGGATGTTCCAATTATTATCACAATGAGCATTACAAACTATTACAAAAATAGATTTCCGCGTATTGGAAGGAAAAGTAAATATGTGTTCTCAGTGCAGTTAAGTAATGTGTGTTGGGTTTCCAATCCTGAATCGTACAACGCCTTTGTACATATAATTCAGTCTGACAGTATATACGGAACGTATATTCTCGCTATACAGCTAGGAAGTTACTAGCTGAATTGGCGTACATCACAGTGACGGGATTCGAACTTTCAATCGCTAACGTGAAACACAATGTAATGTCTCTTGCTGGTGTGAGAGAGGTTTTTAAATTTTAGATCCCACAACAACAACAAAATATTAAATTTGGCTTCACTGTGACAGGACACATTTTTGAGCATTACTTAAACGTTGTGTGAATTTTATGTTGCATGTGCACGAGAGAAAAGAAGACGAGGCCTGTTCCAGAAGTCACAATTTCGCCACAATCTACGAGAACGTCGTTCAGGCCAGACAATATACAATTAAATTTTTGTAGATAGAAATTTAGAATAACTATTTAAATGTCTATCGGTTTGAATCAGATTGATTAAGTGAATGTTGAGTTGAACTTTAGACAGGAAGTGTTTATTATAAGTGAGTATTATGCAAAATGTAGGTCAGTGACGTTATTAACTCAGATGCGAGTGACTTTATATATTTGTTGTTCGGTGTATTAATGGTTCTTACTAGGGCGGCTTATAAAATGGCAATGCAACAGCAGAGCGAATCACAACAGCCCTCAGCTGTTTCTGAGGTTAGTGAAACATTAGACGCTAGCTTAACTGAAGTAGTGCGTAGCGCCAGTATTAGTCAGGCCCCACAACAAAGCTTAAGTGTTTCGATGTCATCTGAGCAGGACGAAATAAACCCATTGACTGTAATCATGCAGCAGTTAACACTGTTAGCCAAAAATGTAACAGACTTAACTAAAGCGCAAATAGAGACTAAAAGGGAATTGAATGAACAATTAGCAGCCAATCAAGTGAAAGTCCAGGAGCAATTAGAAGCTAATCAAGCGGAATTAAATAATAAATTAGTAGAGAGTTTTCAGAAACTTGATGACAAATTAAACAAAACTGCGGAAGAATTGAAAATTCAGAATGAAAAGACAGAATTAAAATTAGCTGCTCAAATTGAGCAAGTCACTCAGCAGTGTAATGAAAATGCGAAGAAGTTACGCCTAGAGCTAACTGAGTATGTTGCTACTAAGCCCGATACTATTAAAGAGCAGGTCGAGTCAATCCCACAGATAGTTCAAGCACAAGAACAGATGCAATGTTCTATGGCGGTAATTCCGGTATTAGTTGAAGTTCAAGATGAATCAAAGCAACAAGTAAATGAGATGTCAGCAGATATGCAGGATTTGAGACAATCACAAGACAAGATCCCGAAGGACATCCAAAATTTGGATAAATCCATAAATAACATAAAGGAGAGACAAGACGAGGTTGATCATAAGGTAAACATTCTCGCGGAAAAATTCTCGCAGTTCAGTTTAGAAAGGCAAAGCATTTGTTCAGACAATATTGAATATACGGTCAGCGCAGCTATACAATCTATGATCAAGAGTTCTGACGAAAATTTATTTAACACAGGCTTTCGAGAAGCCAAAGAACAACTAGGCGAAGAACTTAAACAATGGAAAGAAAACATTGGGAGATCTTTAAATCTATCTAACAACTAGGCGAAGAACTTAAACAATGGAAAGAAAACATTGGGAGATCTTTAAATCTATCTCGAGAAGATTTGTGTTCCACGCAAGGAAATTAACCCATAACAAGATCTATCAATGAAGCTACATTATTTACCCGACCAAGTACAGACAGGGACATTAATGCACACGTTCGCCTTTGCATTCAACATGAATCACAACACTATGAGGGTAGTCATAATCACTGTAATTGTAAAAGCAATAATGAGGAGAAAATGTTGAAACAACGTCAATTCCAGATCTACAACCCAGACAAGAACAATATTCATCCCGTACAGTTTATAAGAAGTTTTAGGGGAGTCCCCGACAACCATCCATCTCGGGTCCAGATGGACCACAAGTTGCTCTTCCACTGTCATGTGGAGTATGTCACCAACAAGGGGCCCTGGTCCCCGACAACCACCCATCTCGGGTCCAGATGGACCACAAGTTGCTCTTCCACTGTCATGCAGAATATGTCACCAACAAGGGGCAAAAACTAACCAGGGTTTTGTACCCACTCCACAACCCAGACAAGAAAAATTTTCATCCCGTAGTGCTTATAAGAAGTTTCAGGGGAGTATTGCCAAAAATTTGGTGTGAGTGGCAAAAGGTTAGTTTCGTGACCGGTTATATTCAGGGGTCTGGAGCTATATGGGCATCTGATATGATATCAACTTGGGACACATATGAAGATTTTGAACGAGCATTTTTATCTAAATACTGGTCTGAAGGAGTACAAGAACGTTTAAGGCAGGAGGTATTATACCCGGAACCTTTTTCCTTTTCACGTGGGTCTTTAAAGAAATACTTTGAAAATATATAAACAAATCGCGGTATTGGGATAAGCCTATGCCTCTACAAGACGTGATTGGCATATTAAAATCTCGACTTCCGGCCAGCATCAGAAATAGAATGCTGTATATTAATGAGCATGACCTTGACTCTTTCATGACTACGCTTGACACTATAGATATGATCGAGGAAGATGAACATCGCCCAAGACAACCGGCTATGCAGAGGAGAGCGATTGAGGTGCCAAACGCAAACCGGAACGGAAACGATTTAATAATTATTATACTAGGAATAGTCAGAGATTCAACGGAAACAATTACAACGGAAATGGAAATTTCAATAACAGTGCTGCGAGGGGCAGATTCAGAGACAATCGAACGGGTCGCAGATACAACCCAATGTTTGGAAATGCAAGAGATTACCAGAACGAGCAGTCTTCAAATAATAATAATGCGTACAGAAATTCTGACCCTAGATTTGAAGCAAATAACACAACCAGTCATCAACAACAACCAGTCATAACATAAGTAGTGGATGATTCAAGAGGAAATACTAATCGACATTTAAACTGAAGAGGGCCGCTTTGTGCTCCGTAAAGTCGGCCGGGGAATACAAAAGGGGCAAATCTGTTTTAAACGAAATTAATTCCGTGGCAATGTTGAGATATAATGAAGGCGAATTAATGACAAGAGACTTAGAGGCCTGTGTAGTCGAAGATAAAAGGGTTCCTGTGTCTGAGATCATCACAGAAGTGGGAGGAATTTTAACCAATGTTGTATTGGACACAGCTTCATCTACATACGTAGTATCCGTAACTTTGTTTCGCAGAATTAGTAAAATTAAGAAAATCCCTGTCCTGCCAGTACAAAATTGCCGAGTTATAGGTGCAGTGGGAGCAAAATCCCGGAACGTCAAGATACAAACGCTTATAGAGATAAAATTGGGAAATGTAGCTAAACAATGCACATTCCTTGTAGTGGAAAAGTTGTTAGTAGATTGTATTCTTGGCATTGGAACTTTGCAAGCCTGCAATAGCAAGTTGGACTTGGTAGAAGGAAAGGTGCATTTTAAAATTGAAGATCAATTTGTTACACTGATCTTACTGAGAAAGGAGGCAGTGTATGAGCGATATTTCCGTGGTGCTGCTGTGCAGCTGATTTGTGCTGAAAATAATAATATGTACCGACTACCGATCAAGTCAATTCAAGAAGAGGATTTCAGACAAACAGTCGAACAGAAGATTGCTGAGTCAGATTGCCTAACGGATAGTCAGAGGGAACAATTATTCAATATATTAACAGAATATGAGTCAGTTTTCGATGAAAAGCCCGGAATTATTAGAGGATATGTTTGTACATTACAGATTAAGCCCCATAAGACATTTTGCCGCACACACTATCCCATTCCCTGGCGATTAAAACAACCAGTTCAGGAAGAGATACAAAAAATGTTAAACTGGAATCTTATTGAACCGTCGAACAGCTCGTATTGTTCTCCGTTGCTTGTTGTACCAAAGCCAGGAGGAAAAGTACGACTGGTATTAGATGCAAGGGAAATTAACAAAATTATAGTACTTGTGCGCACACATCCGGAGAACATCGATGAGTTAATGCAGAAATTTCAAGATGTATCCTATTTAACCAGTATTGATTTGAGAAGTTCGTTCTGGCAAGTCCAGTTAGACAAGGACTCAAGAAAATATACTGCTTTTATATAGTATATGGAGGGAGAAGCTATCAGTTCAAGGTCGTACCGTTTGGTCTCAATATCAGCTCTGGAGTTTTTATTTCTGCGTTGGACTATGCCCTAGGACCAGAACTACGTAGTCGAATAACAATTTTTGTGGACGATCTATTAATTGCCTCTAAAACTTGGGAGGAACATGTACAACTTATTAGGAGGATTTTTGCTGTGTTCAAACAAACTGGTATAACGGCAAATCTAAAAAAATCCCAATTTTCTCTACAGAGAATTAAATTCTTAGGACATATGATTAATGCAAAAGGCATTCTTCCAACAGAAGCGAAGATTAGTGCGATAAAAAATTTTCCAGCTCCAAGAAACAGAAGACAACTGAAAGGCTTTATAGGCTTGGCTTCATTTTTTCGTCGATTTATTAAAACTCAAGCAATGAGCTCTGAAGCATTAAACCGGCTCCTGAGGAAAGATGTACCATGGCAATGGTCTAATGATTGTGAAAAGGCTTTTTGTGAGATTAAGGATCAGCTGATAAATGCTCCGTTATTATACCACCCTGATATGAATGTCGGATTCTGTTTAGCCACTGATTCATCAGATGTGGGATTAGGATCTTGTTTATTTCAAATTAGGTACATCGATGGTGTAAAAACCTTTTGTCCAATTGCATTTGCTAGCAGAGTTTTATCCACCTGTGAAAGAGCATACACCACAACGGAATTGGAAGCTTTAGCAGTTATTTGGTCTTTGAAAAGGTTTAATTATTATGTATATAGCTCAAGGATAGCCGTTTATTGTGACCACCAATCATTAGCCTTTTTACAAACTTGTAAGTTGCTGCATCCTCGCTTGTCAAGGTGGACGCTGGCGCTGCAAGAATATCAGTTTCAAATTATTCATGTAGCCGGAAAAGAAAATATTATAGCTGACGTGTTGTCAAGATCTCCAGAAGGAATAACACCTGAACTGGATGTAAATAATAAGGCAGAATTTCCAGTGCTTCTTCTTCAAGAAAATAATTATAAGTTATATTATATTCATTTATGTAAGACAATGGCTCAGCTTCAGAAGAAGGATCGACGATGGAATGCTATAATACGACAATTTAATCAACAAAATCCTATGGACAATTTGGAATACTACCGGCTTGTGAATAATGTTTTATTTTTTAAATCTGGGAAGGCTGAGAATCCAAAGTGGTGTGTCTGCATACCCGAAGAATATGAAGAACGATTAATTTGGTTTACACATTTGACCTGGGGTCATGTTGGTGTTGTAAAGTGTGCTAATAAGATTAGATATTATTGTTACTTCCCAAATATAAGGCGAAAAGTGCACAAAGTCATACAGAAATGTATTCTCTGTCAAAAGGCTAAGCCGGACAACAAGGGAAATAAAATTGCACTTCACTCAATAATACCTGAAGCACCAAGATCACTTATATCATGTGATATTTGTGGACCACTTCCTAGAGACAGAGGTGGTGTTAAGTACATTATTGGATTCTGTGATGTGTTTACAAAATATATTAAACTATATCCTATAAAATCAGCAATGTGGACCACTTCCTAGAGACAGAGGTGGTGTTAAGTACATTATTGGATTCTGTGATGTGTTTACAAAATATATTAAACTATATCCTATAAAATCAGCAACTGCAAGAGCTGCCGCAGTAAAGTTTGTAAATGACTACATTCCTCATGCAGGGATTCCAAAATCTATAATCTCCGACAATGCGAAGATATTTACTGGATATTTATGGAGAAAATTAGTATCACAACTAGGAATAAAACAGATATTTACATCTTGCTATCATCCACAAGGGAATTTAATTGAATGGGTTTTTCGAGAACTAAACAGATTCATGAGAACGTACTGTCATGATAAACAAACTACCTGGATAAACTATTTGACCGAGTTTGAGCAGATTTATAATAATTTACCTCATAGTTCTACAAACTTTACCCCGAATGAACTGATGTTCAGAGATAACGAAAGAAACTTTTGGGTAGATGACTTGCCTAAACTCGAGGGCACCAAAATGTCATGGGAAGAAAAAATTCGCAATGCTCTCATTAATATTACGGAGAAAGCAAGACAGCGAAAGGAAATCCATGACAGAAACATCAAACGGATTCAGACTTTCAATATCGGACAAAAAATTCTTTTAAGAAGACACATCAAGTCATCAAGGTTGAAGAAGACCATCAGAAAATGGAATCTCTTTTATACAGGTCCATATATATAATAGTTGATATACCGAATCCTGGTGCGTATTTATTAGCATATCCGGATTCTGGAAGAATAAAAGGATTATTTCCCCATGTAGACCTAAAGAGGTACTTTTAAGGAAAGTGTTTCAAACTAAACGAAAAGTCTGTATGAAGTATTTGGGTGTTTAAAAAAAATGAAGTGCGAAGGACAGTATGCCTCAGCTACTGTGATAGGTTAAATGACAGCATGCAAGCATCTGTGATAGTTTAATGAACAGTAAGCGATTGTTTCTGTGATAGTATCGGAATATTTAGAAAAGTAAGTGGAACTGTAGCTATTGCTGCTGTGAAGACTTACGGATTATCTGTCTACACGATGATCACCAAAGAAGCTTGTGCTTCTCCAGTGAGAATAAGTTTACTGAAACTATACGATCGAATACGGCGCTTGCGTGTGAAGTTAGTGTTTATAAACTGACAGTTCACAGGAGAACAAATGAACCGCGTTAGGAAATTAGAATCGATTGCTACTGTCCACAGATATAAAGACTCGCTGGTTTTTTTTTGGCGCGAGCTAAATTCTATTCAAGAGAATTTAATTGTCCAGCTTAGTGTGTGTTAATAAAATTAGAGTTAATGAGAAAGTTCTTCATTGAATTTGTAATAATGTGTCATTTTCCAGTTGGATTTGTTTATTGTTATATTGCATTCATATATGTTCCTGAGAAAATGCGACATTTGGAGTATAAAAGAGAAAAATTTGATTGTCAATAAATACTAATTAAGATTAATTTCACCTGGAGTGGTCATGCAGCAAGACTTAATTAAACGTTCTCTTTCAGCAAAATTTCATTTTAATCATGTATGAGTAAGATATAATTTTTTTTGGACATTGTCTCAAATAATAAAGTTTTTAATATTCTGACATGCTATCCACATTCGTACTTGAAACCAAATTAGGATAGATTCAGATCTACTTCCACCTGGAAAAGCCAAAAAATAATAATAATAAAATAAAAAAAATAAAAAATAAATATAAATAAATAAATAAATAATTAAAACCAGGATTAGAACCTTTCGGCTTACTCTAGAAGATGAATGAAATTATCCATGTCTTCAAAAATTGTTTTCCGATCTGGAGTTGTGATATTGTGCAACTACAGTATCGATTAAGACACCTAGGTGTGGAAAGTATAAGACGAATGGATTTTCCCGTCCCTCAGATGGAAGATTGGATGGATCAGGTCCATATTTGAGTTCAAAATGTATCTGGAGAAATTCGACTAACCCTTCTCTTCCAGGAATCTTTAATAGTTGACCATTCCTCAGACGAATTTCGATTGTTTCATGCCACAATCCTGAGTACCTGTTCCTGAGGTTCCTTCTGGTCTCTCAAATCCGTTACATCTCCTGTCCGGTACGCCAATGCGACGCCTGTCCTCCGTCCCGTGTCCCATGTTCCTGTTCGATCAGTTTCACCGCAGTTCAGCAGTACATCAATGAAGAAAATTTTTCAGAAGATTGTAAAAAATTTGCATGTGTAAAGATTTTTTTTTGGCTATGAGGCAGATTTTATCTTTCCTATGAATTCTAGAATATCTCTCAACTTTCTAAATTATTCTGTCTTTCCTATCATCTGTGATACCTACTTGGGGTCTAAGCCTCCAGGTTTTCCGGGGTTTCCCTGTGAAGGCCAGTTCCTGAATAGGTAGACCTGATTAACAACTATATAAGTCAATCTTCCCTGGTTGTGTACGTGGGATGCGGGTATGCCCCAGTACACGTGAAAGCAACAACTAGGTATCTAGTAACGAAGATACAAAATCTCTTTCAATTCTTGTAAAAAAAAAATCTTACTAACTTCTTAAAATTTATAGGAACGTATGTTCCACAAATTCTAACGAGTTAGCTAAGCCAATAGTTAGCTCGCAAAGTGGATACATATCAACTTTGCTCGCTGCGAGGGGCGATGTAATGTCTCTTGCAGCGGTCTCTCCGCGATAATTTCAGAAATTTTATAAATTATATAACTCTGTACATATATCGAAATATCTCTTCTTATCTTACCGATTATCAATGCAAAGTAGTTTCAAGCCCAATTATTCCTTGGAGCGTCCATTTACTCCATGGAATAGCTTCTCTGCTATCTATGTTTTCTCTTGTGAAAAGGAGGAGGACCTCTTGCCGATTAGTCGTGAAAGGAGGATGTGTATGTATGTATTGTTGGGCTAGTCACCATCTTGATGAGATTCTGTATGAGAAGGAATTTAATACATGAACTAAACTAAAGTAAGTGTGTTCGCGTATTATTTAACTGTTTATTATTAACAGTGTCTGCTTACTACGCTGTGTTGCACGGGATCAGTGGGGAACGTCTGATTTACACTGGACGAACCTGCCGTTTTGTATGCTCAAGATATCCAGTTACTTCAAATAAATAGGCTAACACGGTCTTACCAGCAGATCTCCGGTCTTCCCCATGTGATCACCGAAAGTTAATAATTATTACAAATGTTTCCAGGAGATCGACTGACAATTTTCGTCGCACCGAGACTTCGAAATTGCTTCACTGCCTTATGGAATTTAAGTTAAGCTCAATTTAATCAGGATAGAACAGTATTGAAATGTGTGAATGTGATAAGCCTGCTTCGTGAATGAAAATTCCCTTAATATACACATGTTTTTACTATCCTGATCAGTGAAGCTAAATCAGACCGGTGTGAGAGAGGTTTTTAAATTTTAGATCCCACAACAACAACAACAAAATTAAAACAAGACACTGAATATCTGCCTCACAGTTGTCACTCGCACTCAACACCACCATTTAAAGACCGCTGCCTACAAACTGTGGCTTGAAGAATGCAGAATTTGGCTGACGGTTGATGATCGTCGTAGAAAATTATGGAAGCGAACGTGTGCCACTCTATGGCTCGGGAATGCAATCCTGTGGGTTCAACAGGAAGATGTACTAGCGTAGGAGGCCTCTCTGCTTCGTCTAGGATAATTCGAGGGCTGTGCAGCATTGGGATAGGAACTTTCAACACACTGTACAGGTTTACAGTCAACTGTTCAATTACGGGTTTGGCTTTCAAAGCGATATTTCACAAAAACCCCGTACTCACCTTGTGGTAACCATTCTCTAGGAGGGGGGAGTCGAATGAATGGACGGGTTCGGCCTTCAAGGATATATATTTCACAAAAACCCCATACTCACCTTGTGGACCCATTTTCCAGGAGGTGGGAGTTTAATGAATGGAATGGCCCGCACTATCTGCCAACAAGAACCTGACTGAGCGGCTGAAACTTCGAGTATGTCGTCCTGAAGCAATGAGTATAACTCAAGAGGATTACCGTCGAAGAGTGAGACAGATCTGGGCATTAAAGTAGGTCTTGATCACCTTGTGTACAGTGTAGATCCAACCATGTTTCAATGGACGGTATTGAGCAACACTGAACTGAATATCTTACCAGAAATCAGATTCTGAAGTCACAAATTGCCTCCTTTTTTTTTGTATTTCGCAGTAAAGCTACTTCTTTAGTTTCGTAAGATTTACTCTTTCATTCCTTGCCCCACCTGCATCTAATCTCAGACAAGTTAACGTTGTGCTTGAAAGGTGCTCTGCTGAGGTGCTGTTTCCATTTTATACATTTCCATTTTTCCCACTTTCGTGCATAAAATGGAGACAATCCTGTAGAACACCCAAAACACACGATTAATCACTCACGCCGAGGAAAGCTGAAAGATTCCATGTACCTTCGGAGTTATACGCAGATGAAATGAAATGTCTTTTGAGCAGTCTGTGTAATACATTTTGGAACGACAGAACTCTAAATGTTATTTTATGGATTACATTTGTAAGGCAAAAGAATTGTTTTGTATCAAATATGAAATGTATAGACTAGCACGTCCACAAATGTCAATAAGTACTTTCTGTGATAATAAAGGAAGGTGCAACCATCACATTTTTCTACGCCCAGTAAGGAGATGCCTCACTGTTTCGTATCGTCTCTTGCTCTTTAGCTTTCGCTTTGTAAGCATCTATATAGATTGCTCTTACGAACCACAAATGCGCTTACGTTTATAGAGTAACACCTTCCACATTTATTTCTTTAACAACCTGAGCGTATCACTTTATATTCTCTTGTAATTAAGCAGCTTTGTTTGTAGCTATTTGTGAAAGAAATGCAAAACTACTGAATTTCACAATATATATAAATGACCTAGTAGATAGTGTCGGAAGTTCCATTCGGCTTTTCGCGGATGATGCTGTAGTATAAAGAGAAATTGCAGCATTAGAAAACTGCAGCGAAATGCAGGAAGATGTGCAACGGATAGGCACCTGGTGCAGGGATTGGCAACTGACCCTTAAAATAGACAAATGTAATGTATTGCGAATATATAGAAAGAAGGATCCTTTATTGTATGATTATACGGTAGCGGAACAAACACTGGTAGCAGTTACTTCTGTAAAATATCTGGGAGTATGCGTACAGAACGATTTGAAGTGGAGTGATCATACACAATTAATTGTTGGTAAGGTGGGTGCCAGGTTGACATTCATTGGGAGAGTCCTTAGAAAATGTAGTCCATCAACAAAGGAGGTTGCTTACAAAACACTCGTTCGACCTATATTTGAGTACTGCTCATCGGTGTGCGATCCGTACCAGGTCGGGTTGACAGAGGAGATAGAGAAGATCCAAAGAAGAGCGGAGCGTTTCGTCACAGGGTTATTTGGTAAGGGTTATAGCGTTACGGAGATGTTTAGCAAACTCAAGTAGCAGACTCTGCAAGAGAGGCGCTCTGCATCGCGGTGTAGCTTGCTGTCCAGGTTTCGAGAGTGTGCGTTTCTGGATGAGGTATCGAATATATTGCTTCCCCCTACTTATACCTCCCGAAGAGATCACGAATGTAAAATTAGAGAGATTCGAGCGCGCACGGAGGCTTTCGGGCAGTCGTTCTTCCCGCGACTGGAACAGGAAAGTGACGTAATGACAGTGGCACGTGAAGTACCCTCCGCCACACACCGTTGGGTTGCTTGCGGAGTATAAATGTAGATGTAGATGTAGACATGGAACCCGTCCGCCTCTGACATGATCGAAATACTGATTAACAAATTATCAGATCTTTTTTTGTGCATCAATGAATCTGCAGTCTCTCAGAAGCGAAGTCCGACCTTCAATTAACCTTGCAACTTAACGCGACTGACCGATCGCATTATGCACTCGCCTTTTCAGAATGACATTGGGTCACGTCTGTAACTTGCGTTTCTTTCCAACACCAATCTGCAGTAATAGAAAGTCACAACAGGAACTAACAAGTACTACTCGGCTGATTTCAATTAACATTACTGAGTTGATGTTCTGCTGGGAAGTGGTGGGTGATTACGACTATATTCTTTACATTCTCTACCTTCCTTCCACATTCGGAAGCAGGCAAGGTAGGGGTTACAACTCAAAACCTAATAGCGACATTGATATGTAGGTGTGATGTGGAGACAGGTTTTACTAACAGTTTTATTTATTTCTTTATGCCAGAAAATTAATCCCTGGGGCATCCACAATAATGCAATCTCAGAGAAGTTTCACAAGCCTTCATTGCTATCTCATACCCTGAGAACGTCAAGTGCCCTAGCGGCAGGGTCGAGTGTAACTCACTACACGCCCGTTGTTTCGCTGATCCAGGAGCGCAGGGCAGCGACGTTGGCGTAGACGCCCGGGTAATCGGCCAGAGCGCATTCGTGGCCCCAGGAAACGACGCCGTACTGCGTGGATCCCTCCACCAGGGGTCCGCCGCTGTCTCCAGAGCACGCGTCCCTGCCGCCCTCTGGATCGCCGGCGCAGATCATGCGTTCCGTGATGTCGAGACCGAGGTTTGCGTAACTGGCGGCGCACGAGGCTCTGTCCACGATGGAAGTCGTGACGGCCTGCAGGTGTTCGGCGACCGGCCCGTCGTACCAGAGCGCGCCCCAGCCTGTGGCGGTCACCAGCGTGCCGGCTGCCGGCTCCGACGTCGCTAGGCTCACAGGCTGCCAACATACAGGAAGTAAACATTCTGACTCAGATATCTGTGTTTAAGACCGATTACCTTCGTGTTCCCAGTGGATTTTATCTGAACGATCGGAATATACATAAACGAGGGGGGAATCAAATGAAGAAACTTAAAAACATGATAAACAGAACGAATTTTCACTCCGGAGCGGATTGCGCGATGATTTGAAACCTACTTGCAGATTAAAACTATGTGGCGGACGGAGACTCGAACCTGGGACCTTCAAGGGACTCGAACCTAGGACCTTCGCCTTTTTTTACCAGGCCGGCTCCTGCCCCAGTTGTTCATGCACAAAAAAGATCTTCGATCTGAAAATAATTCTAAACTACAAAGCTATTAGGAATACTCCGATCATTTGCACTTTCATAGATTTCAAGAAGCCGTACGATTCTGTTGACCGATAACGCTTGTTCAACATTTTAGAAGAACGGAGACTCGACCACGTAACACTACGACTAATCAAACAGACATTGGCTGGCACAGCATCGAAAATTAAATTCATGGGTGACATCTCTGATCCCTTCGTGATCAAAATTGTAGTACCCCAAGGTGTACTGTTGTTCAACCTATTGCTGGACAGAGTAATGACGTAATGGGAAAAAGAACTGAAAATCCAAGGACACTAGAAACCAACACGACTAGGAAAATCCCAGGACAAAGAAATTGCAAACATAACTTTCACAGAAGAACCTGGCCATATTCTCGGATAACGAAGATACAGCAACTAAACAAACAGAAATATTAAAGAATTTGCAGAAGTAGTTGGTCTCCAAATCTCCTTCCGGAAGTCTGAATTCTATGCTCAAAATTAAACACACAAAAATTAGGCACAAAATACGACAAGATAAACAGAGTTACACATTTCAAATATTTAGGTCAACTTCTCGAACCAACAGGAGGCAAAAAGGTCTCACGGAAGACTCGACTGCAAAAAATGAAGAGAGCTTACAGCAGAACACTACACATATAATGAGGAAAGCATGTCCATACAAACAAAGGTCAGATACTACAACACAGTAAACAAGCCTGAAATACTGCATGCAAGTGGGACTCTAACACTCCATACGAAAAGTCACATGGGTAGGCTAATGAAGGAAGAACGCATAATCATGAGAAATTCTCGGCCCAAAGCTGACAGAAAAGGCATACAGATTACACAGTGGGGAAAACACAGAGAAGATGTCAAACCAAGTAGCAGATATCAGAAAAAGAAGGTTAAAGTTCAACCGGCACATCAGAAGCCTACCACCAACAAGACTCACCAAGAGAATTCTGACATACGTACGAGTGGTCTAGTGAACAGTGCCTTGGATCACACAAGTCAAACTTGACCGATAAAGAGCACAAATCGATCCAACAGAAACTGAAGACAGAAATCTTTACAAGAAAAGATGTACAAGTGGAAGGTTAAATCAGAGAATGAAGTCCCAAAGAAACCAGGGACAAAGTGGACTGAAGATAGAAAGAGAAAAAAAATGGCTCTGAGCAGTATGGGACTTAACTTCTGAGGTCATCAGTCCCCTAGAACTTAGAACTATTTAAATCTAACTAACCTAAGGACAGCACTCACATCCATGCCCGAGGCAGGATTCGAACCTGCGACGGTAGCGGTCGCGCAGCTCCAGATTGTAGCGCCTAGTACCGCTCGGCCAATCCGGCCGGCATAGAAAGAGACTCCACAGAGAAAAACTGAGAAAATCGTGAAAGATCAGAAAGAATTCTTAAATGAGGCAGAATGTTATACGTGATCGTAAAGGGCCTTGACACATATAATAATAATAATAATAATAATAATAGAATATACACGTGTATATATTTGTAGATGATGTATTTATTATTTTTGCAGAACATTTTATTCTCTTCACTCAGAACTGTTTCCTTAAATTGCTAACCGTGATGACGACAGCGCATCGGTCTGGGACGCATCGTGTTCATAGAAGCTCCAGTATTCCATGAAATTAACCGAAAACTTCAGTAGGTGCAGAATCCGAACAATGAAGTCCACGCAAGTGTGGAATGCGGAATCACAAACTACATTCTTCATCGTCCAAGCACGATTTACGACTCGCTGTCATAGCTTTACTTCTGCCAGTAGCTCATCTCCGACCATGCAAACTTCCCAGAAGTTCTTGCGCATAGCTTGCAGGACTAGCGCCCCTGGAAGAAAGGATATGAGAGAACATGACTTAATAACAGCCTGAGGGATTGTTTCCAGAATAAATTTTCACTCTGTAGTGGAGTGTATCTGATTTGAAACTTCTTGGCAGATAAAAACTTTGTGCCGTAACTATACTCGAACCTGGGACCTTTGCCTTTCGTGGGCACGTGCTCTACCTACGGAACCATCCAAGCTGCCAATTTTCCTCAGAGCCTTACTTCCAACGGTGCGTCATCTCCTACCTTATAAACTTCATGGAAGTTCACCTTCATTCCTTACAGGCCTACAGCTTATGTCCTCTTTCCCAGTAGTACTAGTCCCGCAAGGTATGCAGCAGAATATCTGTGAAGTTCGGTAGGTATGAGATGAGATACTGGCGGCTCTAAAGCTGTGAGGGTGGGTCAGGAGTCGCCCTCGGGTACCTCAGTCGGTAGAGCACTTGTCTGCAACACGCAAAGGTTCAAGTCATGGTCCGGCAAACGTAATAAACATTTGATTTCCCGCCATATCTTTCAATTAACTGCCGTACAGTTACCAGTGCTTTATTGAACGCCAAACGTGTGATAGCATACCGCGGAGAAGCGAAATTCTGTCACAATGCCAGTTTACAATTGCTGCACTGCTTGCGACTTGTTCCAGTAAGAACAGGCTTTCTCCGTTTTTTGAGCAGTGAGGTACGAATCCATCGGCGAATGATAGTCCAATATGGTGAGGCATGTTTTTCACTGCAGCAAGCCTAATCGTGGAGTATGAAGGTCAGAAACTGTATGACGGGTGGCAGACGGTCCCCGCTGTGACACAACAATTTACTAGAGCATCTGAAGCCATTGTGATGGAAATGCCCTTAAACATGGCTGACGTCACATTTTCATGAACTGCTTACTTTTTCCAAATGTCTGCAAGAGTCGTGTTACGACATATCAATCCAGAACTGGAAGGGCGATGCATTGATGTCCACAATGAACTTCTGCGGTGCTTAGAAGGGGAAGGTGATGTTGACAGTCATTACAGGGATGAAAGATGAGTCCACTACCACTGACCCTAAACCGAGAGAGCTAGCAAGTAATGGCCCCACTCTTCATCTCCAAAACCCAAAAAATTCAGGATGCAACAATTTGCTAACTCTCTTCAGGAATCAACGAGCCATTACTTTTGAATGCCACACGCCTAGGAGAATCTTCATCACCACTGTATCATAATGCGATTTGCTGAAAAATCATCTTCGACCTGCAATCAGATCGAATTGTTGTGGATGTCTGAATTCAGGTATCATTTTGCAGCATGACAATACTCTACCTCATACTGCCCGTACAACAGTTGCAATCATTACAGATCTTCACTTTGATACTCTTCCTCATTCACCATACTCGCCAGACCATGTCCTAAATGATTAACACGTGTTTGGACCTCTCAAACAGGCTTATGGGAGGAAAGAAATTTCGCGCCGATGAAGAGCGCAACAGGCAGTCCACGAGTGGTTGCGCACACCACTACAGGAATTTCTTTCCTGAGGAATCCGTGTATTTCCTGTGCACTGGAGGAAGTGTGTTGAACATGTAGAGGCCATCCACCCCAGGCCTCTGTACCAGTAGTGAAGTAGCAAGTTTCTGGGACACCCTTTATATCAAATTTATATGTTAATTAATTAAATTGGTCAATTAAACCACCATTCTCCTTCCCCATCCCTTCTCCTTAACCTTTTGCTCTGCTAAGTGGTTCTTCACTCATCCTCATCCCATTGGTCCCTTATCCTATTGTTCTGCTAAGTTCGCCTTCCCTCTCCCCTCTCAGCCTTAACCTATTATTATACTAATTGATTCATGACACCTTTGAGTTGACTTGTGATCCCCTGGGAATAACCCATCCTTCTGAGGAAACCCCTCACCACTCAACTTCCCCTTTCTCCTCCCCCACCCCTCTGGGGAAAAGAACACTTTTTGTTAAAGCCTCTCCCCAGTTCAGTTCCGAGCCCCTTCTCCCCATCCAAGGAAATTCCCCAAATCTCCCCTCCCCAACGCCAGTTTCCCCCTCCCTTGCCTATCTAGAAATTGGCGAGAAAAAGACTCAGTCCGCACTGGACTGCTGGAAAGAAAGGATCTCACAAAACTAAATTCAAATCAGTGTCAACTGACAATACTACACTACTGGCCATTAAAATTGCTACACTACGAAGATGACATGCTACAGACGCGAAATTTAACCGACAGGAAGAAGATGCTGTGATATGCAAATGAGTAGCTTTTCAGTGCATTCACACAAGGTTGGCGCCGGTAGCGTAACCTACAATGTGCTGACATGAGGAAAGTTTCCAACCGATTTCTCATACACAAACAGCAGTTGACCTGTGTTGCCTGATGAAACGTTGTAGTGATGCCTCGTGTAAGGAGGAGAAATGCATATCATCTCGTTTCCGACTTTGATAAAGGTTGGATTGTAGCCTATCGCGATTGCGGTTCATCGTATCGCGACATTGTTGCTCACAATGGTCGAGATCCAATGACTGTTAGCAGAATATGGAATCGGTGGGTTCAGGAGGTTAATACGGAACGCCGTGCTGGATCCCAACGGCCTCGTATCACTAGCAGTCGAGATGACAGGCATCTTATCCGCATGGCTGTAATGGACCGTGCAGCCACGTCTCGATCCCTGAGTCAACAGATGGGGACGTTTGCAAGACAACAACCATTTGCACGAACAGTTCGACGACGTTTGCAGCAGCATGGATTATCAGCTCGGAGACCATGGCTGCGGTTACCCTTGACGCTGCATCACAGATAGGAGCGCCTGCGATGGTGTACTCAACGACGAACCTGGGTGCACGAATGACAAAACGTCATTTTTTCGGATGAATCCAGGTTCTGTTTACAGCATCATGATAGTCGCATCCATGTTTGGTGACATCACGGTGAACGCACATTGGAAGCGTGTATTCGTCATCACCATACTGGCGTATCACCCGGCGTGATGGTAGGGTGCCATTGGTTACACGTCTCGGTCACCTCTTGTTCGCATTGACGGCACTTTGAACAGTGGACGTTACATTTCAGATGTGTTATGACCCGTGGCTCTACCCTTCATTCGATCCCTGCGAAACCCTACATTTCAGCAGGATAATGCACGACCGCATGTTGCAGGTCATGTACGGGCCTTTCTGGATACAGAAAACGTTCGACTGCTGCCCTGGCCAGCACATTCTCCACATCTCTCACCAATTGAAAACGTCTGGTCAATGGTGGTCGAACAACTGGCTCCTCACAATACGCCAGTCACTATTCTTGATGAACTGTGGTATCGTGTTGAAGCTGCATGGGCAGCTGTCTTTCTACACGCCATCCAAGCTCAGTTTGACTCAATGCCCAGGCGTATCAAGGCCGTTATTACGGCCAGAGGTGGTTGTTCTGAGTACTGATTTCTCAGGATCTATGCACCCAAATTGCGTGAAAATGTAATCACACGTCAGTTCTAGTATAATATATTTGTCTAATGAATACCCGTTTATCATCTGCATTTCTTCTTGGTGTAGCAATTTTAATGGCCAATGGTGTATATTGTTCAACTCAGTCTGTGTGTTCTTTACTTAAACAGTTTGCAGAAAGCAGGGCTTCCCCCCCGCCCCACTCTCCTCTCCCACTTGGGTACATCTACATTTACATCTACACCAATACTCCACAATCCACCTTAAGGCGCATGGCAGAGGGTACGCTGTACCACTGCCAGTCATTTCCTTTCCAGTTCAACTCGCAAACAGACTGAAGGAAAAACGTCTACCTACACACCTCTGTTTGAACCCTAATTTCTCGTATCTTATCTTCATGGTCCCTACGCGAAATGTATGTTGGCGGTGGTAGAATCCTTCTGCACTCAGTTTCTAATGTCGATTCTCTAAATTTTCTCAATAGAGCTCCTCGAAAAGAACGTCACCTCCTCTTAAGGGATTCCAATTTGAGTTCCTGAGGCATCTCCATAACACTTGTATGTTTTTCAGACCTACCAGTAACAAATCTAGCTGTGCGCCTGTGAATTGCTTCAGTGTCTCTCTTTAATCCGACCTAATATGGATCTCAAACACTCGAGCAGTTTTCAATAATAGGTATCACTAGTGTCCTATTTGCGGCCTCCTTTACAGGTGATCCACAAGTATCTAGAATTCTCCTAATAAACTTAAGGCAAACATTCGCCTTTCCTATCACAATCCTTACAAGCTCATTCTATTCAATATCGCTTTGCAATGTTACATCCAGATATTTAAATGACAGGACTGTGTCTAGCAGGACACTATTAATACCGTATCCTAAAATTACAAATTCTTTTTTCCTACTCATACGCATTAACTTACATTTTTCTCCGTTTAGAGCTAGCTGTCATTCGTCACACCAACTATAAATTTTGTCTAAGGGATCTTATCCTCCTACAGTCACTCAACATACACACCTTAGATATATCACAGCATCATCAGCAACAAAAACAGATTGTTGCAAACCCTGTGTGTGAAATCGTTTATGTATACAGAGAATCACAACCACCCTATTACACTTCCTTAGGGCACTCCTGATGATACCCTTGTCCCTGATGAATATTCGCCAGCGAGGAAAACAATCTGACTTCTGTAACTAAAGAAGTCTTCTAACCACTCACATATCTGTGAACCTATTCCACTTACTCGTACCTTCTTTAACAGTCTACAATGCGGCACCGAGTCAAATGCTTTTCGGAAACTATAAATATGGCATCTGCATGTTGCCCTTCACCCACAATTCTCAGTATATCATTTGAGAAAAGGGCAAGCTGAGTTATGTACGAGAGATGCGTTCTAAAACAATGCTGATTCGTGGATAAAAGCTTCTCAGTCTCAAGAAAATTTATTATATGCGAATTGAGAATATGATGAAGAATTCTGAAGCAAACCAATATTAGGAAGCTCGGTCTGTAATTTTGCAGGTCCATTCTTTTGCCCTTCTTATACACAGAAGCCTATGACGTTCTTTTCCAGTCGCCTGGGACACTGCGGTGGGTGAGAGATTCACGATAAATGCAAGCAAGTAAGGGGCCAATGCCACCGAGTACTCTTTGAGAAACTGAATTGGGATTCCATCCGGACCTGGTCACTTGTTTGTTTTTAATTCCTTTGGGTGTTTCTCTATGCCAGGGATGCTTATTACTATGTCGTCCATATGGGACTCTGTTTGATGGTCAAACGACAGTATGTTGGTATGGTTCTACCTTGTGAACAATTTCTTGAACGTGAAATTTGCTGTCTTCAACTACTACTCCAGATTCTTCAACAAGTGACTGGACGAAGGTCTTAGCACCTACTCAGCGATTTTACATTGGACCAGAATTTTCTTGGGCTCTCTGCTAGCTCTTTTCACGATGCATGACGTTAGTAGTACTTGTATGCTTAATACATTGATATTTTCAGAGATGCACGAATCTCTAGTAGCCCCAACAGGTATACTGCGTGCACATTGGCTTTCTTTCCAGCTCTGAACGCTGTCTGCCTAAGGGACTCCATAATACACCTTCACATTGGAGCTCCCAGCAACTAGTAAACCTCTCCTCCCATGTGGTAGTGGGACCCTGCTGAAAGAGCGGACACCTGTACACCCACAGGGTGAATGGGTGAGGCCGGACA
This sequence comes from Schistocerca cancellata, assembly GCF_023864275.1. Lineage (NCBI taxonomy): Eukaryota > Metazoa > Arthropoda > Insecta > Orthoptera > Acrididae > Schistocerca > Schistocerca cancellata. The sequence goes on from NC_064628.1 coordinate 197,939,668, forward strand.
ACCGGTCTCCACAATGCCCCTCCACCTCGAGTGACACAAACGTCTCACTACCCATCGTTAACTCTGCTGTGAGGACAGATGCACTGTCAGGTGTACTAGGAGAAGCCTCAGTACCAGAGCCCATAGACGAAAGAAGCGACACTTGAGGTGTCCCATGCAACACACCAAATACTCCACCACCCCTACACCCCAATGCAGTGGCCTGAAGGTGACTGCCCATAGCCAAAAGTGCATTCAGCTCTTCACATCTGCACCCCCACCACCCACTTTCTATGATGTAATAGCCGGCCGCGGTGGTCTCGCTGTTCTAGGCGCGCAGTCCGGAACCGCGCGACTGCTGCGGTCGCAGGTTCGAATCCTGCCTCGGGCATGGATGTGTGTGGTGTCCTTAGGTTAGTTAGGTTTAAGTAGTTCTAAGTTCTAGGGGACTGATGACCACAGCTGTTAAGTCCCATAGTGCTCAGAGCCATTTGAACCTTTTTGATGTAATAACCGTAAGCTCCAAGGAATGGAATGAAGTGTGTTACATTAGCCGCTGTTTTGAGTTTCCCACATATATGTCTGCCAGCCGGGCACTGGGTGCACTATCATCAATATCTGCAGGCTAGGCACTGGTGGCGTGAGGTCGAGCACTGAGTGTCAACAGGTCTGTTCACTGCAGGCGACTAATGGCTAACGACGCATTCCGAGACTGTAAGTCCCAGCACACACCGCTAACATCGCTATGCGTTGGCATACGTGTAGTGCCCATCCTCCATACTGACTGTGAGATGGCAGAGAAACTGCTGTTAGGGGCCACATAACCCGCTACCGCTGGGAGCCACACACACTGATACAGGTCCAATTTTTTGCTTGCCAAGCCACCCAAGAGTCACCCAACTGTTCTCGTGGCCCGCAAACAAAGCATCAGGTCACAGAAACCCTTTGACTGGGAAATTTCAGTCTTGCTTCCAGTCTGTCTGTCTGTCTGTCTGACTGTCTGTCTGTCTCTCTTTCTCTCAAGTGTGAACACCTGCATGAATCAACATGCCCAACCACACTGAGTGAGGTTTCCATCCCTCATCAGAATATTGTATTCCTACTGGCTAATGCTGTAGACAAAGGAGGAGCTGGCACAACTGCGATATCAAAAAAGGTGGGAAATAGACCATATGCCCTACTCTATCAAATCAATTTCTGACTATTTACAGGGTACAAGGAAGGGAAAAAAGCTCTTGAAGCTGTAAGTCACATAGGCTGCTTAAACTCTCCACCACATTACGATACTTCTTCTTTGTAATAACACATATTTTTCAGACATATACATTTTGCAAATCAATTAATCAAATTTCTGCCACATGTAGATCTGATGCCTTGTATGCACCGAGTTTGAGAACGCAAGCACCCTCCTCCATGCGCTGTAAAGCCCAACTCCACCACAACTGTTCCACCTTACGTTAAACATATCTGGTGAAAACAACTTTCCAATCGGACTCGATCTCCCGACTGCAGGAATGCCCGGCGCGGACTAGAGACCCGCAAGTACATCAGCCATGCTGGCAGTTGGGCGCCCATTTCCTGGTATCCACACCCCAGTTGTACCAGATGCTTAGAATCTGGAGAGACTGTCACCATGACCACCGTCAACCGATCAATTTACATGGGGGAAATAATAATCGAGTGCAAACACCTCCAATATTGAATCTTCACACACATCCGTTTCTGTCGCCACTTAGCATAATGGTTAGTTCGCTATTCGGCCACCCAGAAGGTGCCACAAGCGCCGCCACCAATTTTGTTCCCACGGTTGAGGACAAGAGCTGACAGTTTGGAGTATTCCTTGTATCTGTTGGTTGCACAAGATTAAACCACGACTTCCAGTCGACCAAAGCCTCGTGGCCACTTCTACAGCTGGCTGTGGCGCACTGCGAGACAAAGCAGGTGCGACTTGGACATACAGCTGTAACTGCAACTGCACCCCTGACATAGAGGCCCCAGTTTAAAAATCCACTTTACCCAATCCGAAATGGGTATGTTTTTGTCCATACATCTTGAATTTCTCACGTGAAATGTAGATTCACCCTTTTTATACGAGTTATTTTCGAAGTCGGAAGAAATCAGAGCATACCTATGTTATCACATTGCTAAAGTATCGTTACTTTTTGTGAAAATTTTGTACAACAGTATGGCATACGCTATATTTCCTCTAAATATTCTCTCATCAGGCAAAAAAAATCTGTTCTTATCAACTTAATAACTGTTACGTCCTGCATCACAGGACTAGAATATTAAACCTGTTATTTACTCATGACGGAGTGCTAATAGCACAGGAAGTCTCCTCACTTTCGAACTCTCCTAACGTTGACAAATCTTAAAGTAGCAGCATAGAGGAGTTGTAAATGGTTCAAATGGATCTGAGCACTATGGGACTTAACTTCTAAGGTCATCAGTCCCCTAGAACTTAGAACTACTTAAACCTAACTAACCTAAGGACATCACACACACCCATGCCCGAGGCAGCATTCGAACCTGCGACCGTAACGGCCGCGCGGTTCCAGACTGTAGCGCCTTTAACCGCTTGGCCACCACGGCCGGCGGAGTTGTAAATATTAGGTTAATGTTATGTATCACTTTATAAATTCGGTAATACTGCTGATTTCATTATGATCGGCACCTCTTCCTGTGTAGGTGGGAGACTGATATTTCATTAAAAGGTTTCGCTGCAGCTCAAAAACGCATGATTACCATTCCACGTCGCGAATCATATCCATGGTACTCTCGCACTCCATTTCAGCCGTCCAGCAGCGCGTCATTGACATCAAATTGACTGACTAATTAATTAAATTGATCATTATAGCCTCTTTGCATGGTGAGTAATATTTTTCATGTAGTTTGATTACGCTGCAGACACTTCCGTGATGTCTGTGAGGGCTTCCCAACAGGGTAGGTAGTCGCTTCCTCCGATACTAAAATGGGTGGCAATCGTCGTCAAATACCTAAAGATATCTAATGCTAATTATGTCCTGTGTGTTGGTTGCTTTGTCATGCTGATGGAAGTACACTGAAGAGCCAGGATACATCGTCACCTGTTCATATCTTGTTTGCTCACCCTTGGATCGAAATACATCACTGATTCGGCATATCAGGTATCCGACAGTTTGTTGGTAGGTTTGTGGAGGAATGTGGTATTAGATGTCTAAACAAAGATCATGCAATTCGTTTAAATAATGGGCTGCTCATTTGTGTATGCATTGGTGGCACCGGATAGCGACCCAGATGGATTCCATAGGATTTACTTCAGGCGAATTTGGTGGCTGAGGCATCAGCGTGAGTTCATTACAATGTCCTCACACCACTATAGCATTGTTCTGGCTCCGAGAAACGGACAATTATACTGCTAGGGATAACATTGCCATCGGGGAAGACATCAAGCGTTCAGGGATTCTAGCGTTAAAAGGTTTTTTTTTGTTTTTTTTCACATTTAACCAAATATAACATTGATGATGATAATTTATGGCAATGTTTGCCGACAAGATAAAGAATGCAACCTTTAACACTAGATTGCATACTCACGGCAGTTCTCCTTGGCCGTTTTCTGGTACGACTTGGAAAGAGAGAAAAATTAATGAATGATCACCGATGCGTCGGTTCTCGATTGTGTTCAGGAGACGTACGGATTGATTGCGCGAAAATAGTTTCTCAAATGACCTCTTAACCCGGATTGCTTTCACGCAATCAGACTCTTCAATGAAATTACCTAAGGGACCTATTTGAATAATAATAATAAAAAATTGGAAATAAATGCAAAACAGTGAAATTTTGTAAAAAAAGTTGTCAGATCGGAAATTGAACACATTAATGGTCTCCTAAACACAATCGAGACACCGCGATAAAGAGCGAACCTGTAACAAAGTTCATTTAAACATAAACATTATTTGTGGTTAATTTAAAGAAAAGAATAAGCATAGATTTTCTGTACAGTGGAGCATCAATACATTCTCAAAGAACGAAGGCGTTAAACTATAAACATTAACAAATTTACAATGAATACAAAACTTACATTTTTAAGTTTTTCTCATACATGGAGCAGTCCAACAATCGTTGCTTTTGTATGTGTGATATTTTGTAAAAATTAAATGTCCTGGCGTGCGCGTAAGTATTTTTTATCGTCACATGGTTTACAAAACCGTTTTTTTTCTTGGTGATAACGTGGTTTTTCGCACTAAATGAAATATAACTTGTAGCGGTGCTACACAACACGTCTTAACAAGTCGGCGACCAAACATCAAAGGTAATGAAGTACATGTTAACATATCGGCGACCGGAAGTACAACTAACTATAAAGACTCTAGAATTTTCCTAACAAATGATAAATTGTTCTTTCTTCTGTTTCGCAGCTTCTTGCTATCAAGCGCTGCGGCAATGATTTTAAATATCTGCGCCCAGCGAGTCAGTGTTTAAAAGTACCTTTTAAACGCTGGCCGCGCGTCTTGGTATAGGCGCACGTTATAAACAGATTTCGTTTCTTTACTCTCGCGTTGTCATGCTTAGTATCATTACAAACTACAGCTCGATGGCTGTCCTTTTCTCATATGCAAAATGTCTGAAATCCAATAATATCACAGGATGCAGGTGGTTCGCAGCTGTCAGTTGTCTTTGATTACCACCACAGGTCACATCCACGTGCAGGAGAATGTCTCCCATAGCATAATACTGCTGTCAGCGGCCTGTGTCCATGGCGCACGGCACTTTCCGCAAAGCCGTTCATCTCGATGACGGCGTTTGTGGAGATGACCATCTACCTAGTGTAGCAAAATTGTGATTCACTCGAAGAGCCAACACATTTCAATTGAGTGACGGTCGAATCCCGATTATCCTGAGCCCACTATAACCGTAATTGACGATGTCGCTGGGTCAACATGTGAACACGTAGGGGTGGTCTGCTGCAGAGCTCCAAGTTTAACGATGTAACTTGAACGGCGGCTCTGAAACACTTGTGCTTGCACCAGCATTGTGCTCTTTCGGCAGAGATGCCACAGATCACCAACCACCTGCATTACTGAGCAGTCAATCCTCTGAACCTCGTATTCTGTGAAGAGTCGTGGACGTCTAACCATTTAGCGCCTAGTGGTTGTCTTACTGTCCTTTCTTCCTCTTTCCACAGATGCTCATGACAGCAGAATGCGAACATTCCACCAGCTTCGCCATTTACAGGATACTCGTTCACATGCTCTGCGTGGTAGTAATCTACCCTTTATCAAAGTCGCTTATATCAATGAATTTCCCCATTTGCATTGCATATTTTTGCTTGGGTGATTACCTGTCTGTGTCTGCTCCACTTGTATATGTCTGTTAAAAATTCACGTGCTGGCAATGCCACCAAGCCACATCCAGCATCACGGTGGGCAGTGGTCATAATGCTTTGGCCTATAACGAATCCTGCTGCACCCTGACGGTGAATGGAGCAGCAGCATGTTTCACTCTCTTCTCCACCCCCGCTACACCTCCTCCGCCGTCTCCTCCACCGCAGCCAGGCTGCATGCGAACAGCTGTCACCACTGCCACTAGATTGCGAACCTCCGCCTGCACATTGGTGCTGTACTACTCTCAGCTGACAAGCCACCACTCACCACGCCCGACAGATGTTAATGACTCCAGACTCGCAAAAGTTGTCCTATATTTATCAGAAGGACTGGGCACTTAAGTGGCACTGGGGTAAATATCAAGATTTTGAACAATACGCTTCCCCTCCTCCCACATGCAAACCGGAACTTTCTGAGACGTGTTTCCGAAACAAGCCAGAAAGGCTGACCCAATAACAATAGCAAAATAACTGTCTGCTGACCACCCCATCCCAAACGCGTATGAGACTAACGACCTGGGTTTTCCTCAGAATAAGCCCTGTAGAAGAATTCCTACTGGCTCCTGCAAAATTAGTGGGTGGATACTTCGAGAACTCAAATGGGAACACCCAGAGGGTAGGCGATGTTCTTTACAAGGAACACTACTGAGAAAATTTAGAGAACTGACATTTGAAACTGAGTGCAGAAGTCTACTGCCGCCACATTTCACATAAGGACCACGAACATAAGATACGAGAAATTAACATTCATACAGAGGCATAGAGGCATAGAGATTGACTTTTTTCCCTCGCTCTGTTTGTAAGTGGAACAGGAAAGGAAAAGTCTTGTAATGGTACAAAAACACTTCGCCACAAATCGTGCAATGGCTTGCGAGGTATGCATGTAAAGATACTGGTTACACATGCCTAATATCATGTACAGCCCCCGCGAGCACACAGAAGTGCAGCAACAGGACGTAGCGTGGACTCCGATTAATGTCTGAAGTAGTGCTGGAGGGAAATGACACCATGAATCCTGCAGGGTTGTCCATAAATCCATAAGCGTATGAGGGGATGGAGATGTCTTCCGAACAGCACGTTGCAAGGCCTCACAGATTTGCTCAATAATGTTGATGTCTGGGGTGTTTAGTGCCCATCGGAAGTGTTTAAACTCAGAAGGGTGTTCCTGGAGATACCCTGTAGCAATTCTGGACGTGTGGGGTATCGCACTGTCCTGTTGGAATTTCCCAAGTCCGTCGGAATGCACAATGGACATGAATGGATTCAGGTCATCAAACACGATGCTTACATACGTGTCACCTATCAGAGTCGTATCTAGACGTACCAGGGGTCCCATATCACTCCAACTGCACACCCCCCACACCATTACCGAGCCTCCACCAGCTTGAACAATCCCCTGCTGACATGCAGGGTCCATGAATCCATGAAGTTGTCTCGATACCAGTGCACGTCCATCCGTTCGATATGATTTGAAACGAGTCTCGTGCGACCAGACGATATGTTTCCAGTCATCAACAATCCAATGTCGGTACTGACGGGCCCAGGCTAGGAGTAAAGCTTTTTGTCGTGCAGTCGTCATGGTACACGATAGGGCCTTTGGCTCCAAAGCCCATATCGATGATGTTTCGTTGAATGGTTCGCATGCTCACACTTGTTGATGCCCAGCATTGAAATCTGCAGCAATTTGCGGAAGGGTTGCACTTCGGACACGTTGAACGATTCCCTTGAGTCATCGTTGGTCCCGTTCTTGCAGAATCTTTTTCCAGCCGAAGCGACGTCTGAGATCTGATATTCACGGCACACTCGTGATATGGTCGTACGGGAACATCCTCACTTCATCGCTATCTCGGAGATGCTGTGTCCCATCGCTCGGACGCCGACTATAACACCACGTTCAAACTCACTTAAATCTTGATTACCTGTCATTGTAGCAGCAGTAACCGATCTAACAATTGTGCTACACACTTGTTGTCTTATATAGGCGTTGCCGACCGCAACACCGTATTCTGCCTCTTTACATATCTCTGTATTTGAATACGTATGCCTATACCAGTTGCTTTGGCGCTTCAGTGTAGATGTAGATGTAAATTTAATCTACCCATTGAGACGTCAGTCCATCGATTTATAGACACAAAAACTCATAGAAGAATGTTGTCTCTTTATTTATCTAGAAAACAAAAGAAATAACCTCAGTTACTGACTGTTTCTCGGTAAAAATCTTCGTATTAGCCCCCATTTTTCTCATTGCAGTCAGTTCGGAAGACGTATGTGAGAGGTCGTAATGTGTTTTCCCATAAAACTTAGAAGAAGCGATGTAGAGCTCAACTCTCAACTGCCCTTTCGTCACAGTATCTGTTACATGCCATATTATCAAACCAAATGGCTCTGAGCAGTATGGGACTTAACTTCTGAGGTCATCAGTCCCCTAGAACTTAGAACTATTTAAACCTAACTAACCTAAGGACATCACACACATCCATGCCCGAGGCAGGATTCGAACCTGCGACCGTAGCGGTCGCGCGGTTACAGACTGTAGCGCCTAGAACCGCTCGGCCACTACGGCCGGCGCCATATTATCACGAATCTCGAAATCCCTTTACGTTCCGACAGCAGTTAGAGGGCTGTCTAGCCCTTCACCCGTCACTGACTTGGTATAGACCTATCACAACGAGAAATGTAGCACACTATCGTATGGTTGACGTTAAAAATTGCTGTTCTGACGGGGCAGATTTCTGGAACATCGCATTAGCTGCCAGTTCTTAACAGTTCTTTTTCCTATAGCTTATATTTGTTTTCTTAACATTTCAAACATCTATTCACCACCTCATCGGAAATCCACTTTCCTCGCAGCGATTGTGTCACAGACTTTCCCCACTTCTGTCAGAATGTGATAAGGATATCCTTGATAATGCTCGTATGTTGGAAAAAACTGTAAGAAAATATAACTCTTAGATCTTTCAGTGTAGCAGTACAGGGGTCGATGTAAGCCAGAAATAGCATCCTTTGTCAAGTAGTTGGAGTGTAGAATGTAGAAAAAGTGATAACTCTATATGTCATTTTAGCAGCTGAACTGTTAAACTCCACCTCATCTAAAATGTGGTAGCAGGAAAGCAGCTAAAGCCCTGCGATCAAAACATAAAGGCTGGAAATGGCTGACGTTAAAAATTATTATTCTGATGAAGCAGCTGTTTAGAATACCGCAGGAGCTTCCAGTTCTTACAGTTCTTTTTCTATAGCTTCTGATTATTTGCTCCGAATTTCAAACATGTAGTCACCATCTGATCGGTAATCTGCCTTCTTGATAGTGTCAGTACCGCAGGCTCTTCCCCCTTCTGTAGGAATTTGACAGGAAGGTCCCTCCGCTAAAAAAGGACTAGGTTTCAGAGCTATGATTTATAACTGTGGGAATGGACTCTTCAAGTTTGATCCTGTCTGAATGCTAGCGACATGGAAGTAAATTTCAAAAATCAAAAAAATGGTTCAAATGGCTCTGAGCACTATGGGACTCAACTGCTGAGGTCATTAGTCCCCTAGAACTTAGAACTAGTTAAACCTAACTAACCTAAGGACATCGCAAACATCCATGCCCGAAGCAGCGCCTTTAACCGCACGGCCACTTCGGCCGGCTTCAAAAATCAGTATGGGATGTATACGAGGCAAGACTATAGTTTCATTGGACAATTTGTTAATTAGGAAAGTAAGTACCCTACATAGCATTATTGTACTTAAATTCCCTGACAGTCGTTTGGGACCTATGTAACATGCATCTGATTCCAATGCAGCGTAGTATTGTAACACGGAAAATGCAGATTAAGATACCTTCTGCACCATCCAAAATGTTTGCCGTTTAATAACCGCTGATAACGTGCTCTCTTGCGCTGTAGTTTTGATTCTGAAGCTGTAAGCTGTGATACAGGAACTATATTTAATACGAAACCGTTGTGTTAGTGTATTTATTTTTTACTGTATATAATCAATCGTAATTATAATGAAAATATTGTAAATTTCTGGGTAAAAGCCAAGAGAACTTTATTGAATCGTATCGATAGCAACGAGGAAATGGTACTAGCTGTGCCGTTGTTTATCTCTGTCACGTTACGAGCAGAGAGGAAGTAGAGCAGCTTGAGTCATGAAAGAGGGCGGAAGTATTAGTTGCGCGTTCCCGCCGCCATGGAGTGCAGCCATGCTCGTGCCAATGTAGACGCGCTTCATTTGTTAACCCGCGAATATTGAGAGCATGGTAGGAGTGGACAGGCGGAGGAAGCTACTACCCATAACTATCCGTAGCTCTGCGGACGACTCGGGGTTCTCATCGAACAGCAGCAGCAACAACGGCACCTCAGCATTGTCGTCGGCTACATTCTTCCTGCCGGCCGCGGTGGTATCGTGGTTCTAGGCGCGCAGTCCGGAACCGCGCGACTGCTACGGTCGCAGGTTCGAATCCTGCCTCGGGCATGGATGTGTGTGATGTCCTTAGGTTAGTTAGGTTTAAGTAGTTCTAAGTTCTAGGGGACTGATGACCACAGCTGTTAAGTCCCATAGTGCTCAGAGCCATTTTAACCATTTACATTCTTCCTGGTCCGCACAGCTACAACAACGTAAGTCTGTTAAGTACAAAATTATAAACTCACGTTGGCAGTGCCCAGCAACATTTCTTTCAGAAAGTATGAATAACTCGAATAATAACTTGCAATAGTTAGAACTTGTAGGGCACCTGTGTTGTCATTGTCCTCAGACATTATTTTCCTTCCCATACAATCACCGAGTGTCATAAGAATATGAAAAGTAACTATTTACGCTGGCCGGGGTGACCGAGCGGTTCTAGGCGCTGCAGTTTGGAACCGCGCGACTGCTACGGTCGCAGGTTCGAATCCTGCCTCGGGCATGGATGTGTGTGATGTCCTTAGGTTAGTTAGGTTTAAGTAGTTCTAAGTTCTAGGGGACTGATGACCTTAGAAGTTAAGTCCCATTGTGCTGAGAGCCATTTGAACCATTTTTAGTAACTACTTACTGCCAGTTACAGTGTTTACTAGAGACCAGTTTCTGCCTAGATTTTCTTCCACATCAACTGTTCATTCTTGTATTGCATAGCAAAGGCTACTTGAAGTAACGTATAATTTCACTGGCAAAACTAATTACTAGGGATACATCACAAATTAAGAGTGCGCAGTTTCATTTCTTCTGTATTTAGCTTAGCGAGTGACTTCTGCTGGCTTGGTATGTATTTTATTGTTGTTATTTTAAAAGTGAAACCAACTGCTCATTTGCGTAAAGTAAATTCAGTTCAATCTTTCAATAATAAAAAGTAAATTGCTTGCCTTTTTCTAAGTTTTTCGTCGCGTTACTCTGAGGTTACTAAAAGTTATTTCTTTACATAACGAAGTTTAAGTTAAGCCAGTCATTTATTTAACCAGTAATTTCATTTAACGCTACTTTCAAAATTTTGTACTTCAGAGGAAGCAACTGCAAACTCAGTGCTTTCCGATTCATTTATTTTCTCGTGAACTGTTGTGCTGCGCAATAGTGTGACGACCTTCTGTTGCCACGCCAGTGATTAATTGCTGAAATATCTTTGCCATTACCTTCCTCAAGATTCTGGAGATTCTTTGCCCTAGCGGGCTGGCGACCGTTTATTATCCCTTTTTAGCTAATCAGTGTTTTCCTTGTGTTATCAGTGATTTTTGTAGTATGAAATGGAAATGAGCGTACGGCATTGTGGGCCGGGAGTCCCCCATTCGGGGAAGTTCGGCCGCCGAGGGCAAGTACTTATTGCATTCGACGCCACATTGGGCGGCTTGCGCGTCGGAGATGGGGATGAAATGATGATGAGGACAACACAACACCCAGTCCCTGTGCGGAGAAAATCTCCTGCCCCAGCCGGGAATCGAACCCGGGCCCCTTGGCGATTTTTGTAGTAAATAATGCGTGAGTGAGCTGAAGTAGAATGTAAATGTCTGGTTTGGATTCGTTTGGTGGAATCTTAAGGGAAGCAATCAAGCACTAAGAACTGACAAGTCGGTGAGCTAAAGCAGAAGAATTTTTCAGGCTCAGATTCATTTGCATGGATTTTTAAGGGGGACGAGATACACCCAACTAGATGTGAGGTTGTAGGAGACGAGTGGCCGCAAATCCCTTCCGTATGTCCCCCAGAGACTGTTGCACTAAAATTCGGTTCGAGATAAGAGGTACTAAGGTGACTGGTGTTGCCGGAGGAGACATTGAGATTGATTTGGTCTCGCTTGTACCTGGTGAACTAGATAGTTGGCTAAGCGTGTAAGTACTGGGTTCGCTTCTAAATAAGTAACTAGCACTACGCATATGTGTGTTACCCATGTGGATTTACTCTGCGCTAGATGGAATAGTGTCATTTTCGGTCCACTATAAAACAGAAAAGGAGGGTAAAAATATGAGCAAAGCTGTGATTAAGTCCTGAATCTCCCCTACTTTTGCAGTAGCTCTGACTTATGCATAGAGGTGAGGCTGTTGCACCGTTGTACGTAAACGATTCAATGGATAGAGTATTGGAAGCTCTGTGATACTATTAGTTTCGTGTTATGGAAGTGTGGTCCGTTTGAAAAAGTGATGTATTCCTCATGAAACTCTATAGTATCAACGAAGGCTCTGACAACATAACACTGCTGTATGTCTAGCTCAGTAATCACAGCGCTGCACAGGAAAACGAGAAACGGGATTAGGACACGTACAGTGGGATAATTATAGACAATCATTTGATATAGATAATTCTAGGTGTTATGCTTCTGAATTTCTTTGTGTAGTTCACGTATACTCCACATGGTTGGGACTTTCCTCCTGGACGTTAGCGTGGTATTTTTCTCATGTGATAGTTCCATACCTAAACAGTGACACGTGGAGGACTAGACAGGCTTCTTACTAATGGAAATTTGCTGTCAGAACGTGATGAGATTTACAGAAAAAAATAGTAGATATCTGTGACTTGATGGGAGAGATCCCTTACTTGTCGAAATCAGGTAGATTCAACTGCTATATATCGAAGACTGGAAGATTCGTGACAATATGGCAACTAAGAGATACTGTGATGAAAGGGCAGTTGAGAGCTGAGCTCTATACCGCTCCTTGTAAGTGTTATGGGCAAACATTTTACAACCTCTCACATACATCTTGCCAACTGACTGCAATGAGAAAATTAGGGGCTCATACGAAGATACATTACTGAGAGACAACCAGTAGCAGGGATTCTGTCTTTTGATTTCTCGGTAAATAAGAGACAACATTCTTCTGTGAGTTTTGTGTGCCTATAAATGGATGGACTGATAGCTTAATAGGTAGACTAAATTTACATCTACATCTACACAGATGAGCCAAAACATTATGACCGCCTGTTAATAGCTTGTCTGTCCATCCTTGGAACAAAATACATCACTGATTCTACGTATCAGGGAGCCGACAGTTTGTTGGTAGTTTGTGGAGGTATGTTGTATTAGATGTCTACGCATAGGTCATGCAATTCGCATAATAACGAGCCGCTGATTTGCGTGTGCGATGATGGCGCCAGTTAGCGACACAAATGGGTTCCATGGGATTTACATCAGGCGAATTTGCAGCCCAGACATCAACGTAAGTTCTCTACAAAACTCCTAAAACCACTGCAGCACGGTTGTGGCTTCGAGACACGGACAGTTATACTGTTGGAAGATAACATCAGCCATAGGGGAAGACATCAAGCATGAAGAGACGCAGGTGGTTCGCAGCTGTCAGGGTGTCTTCGATTACTAACGCAGTTCCATGTATGTGCATGAGAATGTCTCCCACAGCATAAGAGTGCTCCCACTAGCCTGCGTCCCTGAGCGCTGCACGTTTCGAGCCGCCGTTTAGCTCGATGGCGGCGTTTGTGGAGATGTGATTCACTAGAAGGGCCGACACGTTTCCATTGATCGACGACCGAATGCCGATAGTCCTGTGCCCACTGCAGTCGTAATTGTCGATGTCGTTGGTCAACATGTGAACACATAGGAGTGGTCTTCTGCGGAGCTCCAAGTTCAATGATGTACGATGAACGATGTGCCCCGAAACACTTGTGCGTGCACCAGCATTGTGGTTCAAATGGCTCTGAGCACTATGGGGCTCAATTTCTGAGGTCATCAGTCCCCTAGAACTTAGAACTAGTTGAACCTAACTAACCTAAGGACATCACACACATAGATGCCCGAGGCAGGATTCGAACCTGCGACCGTAGCGGTCTCGCGGTTCCAGACTGCAGCGCCTAGAACCGAACGCCCAGCATTGTGCTCTTTTGGCATGGATACCATAGGTCACCATCTATCCTACGTTACAGACCAGACAAGCCTCCAAACCCCATGTTTGTGAAGAGTCGCTGAATATTGTCAGCAAGAAAGCTGCAAAAATCTAGGAAATATTCCTTTCTGACTGAAACTATTGATTCCAAAACAGTATTTTGAGACACGTGACATGATGAAACATATTTTATTAAAGTGTTAAAAAGACGAGTGAATGGAATACTGATAGCGGAAATCAGTGATACTTAGCGCTTAACATGAAGACCAATGTGTGAAGAGATATGATAACGTGTGTGGTCATGTTACTGATGGCAATGCAGATAATAGATTAAGTGATCTGATGTCAAGATAGATGGCAAAAGCACGGTTCTTACAAACAAAATATTTAAACCCAGAACGAATTTTCAGTCTGCAGCGAAGTTTGTGCTGATTTGAAACATCCTAACATATTAAAATTAATCGCGCGACCGCCACGGTCGCGCGGTGGAACAGATTGCGACGGCGTCTGAGATGACGTCGGTGTGATGGTTCTGTCCGCCATGGTCGCCACAACTATACGTTTCCTCGATTTACTCTTGATTAACCCAATCGCTGGTTCCCAAGCCTTGCTAAGATTATAGCCACAGTCACGGTTTATGAGGTCGTCATTGGTGCGAATTTCGATGGCCTCTCTAACAACGCTGTCCCAGTATCTCGACGTCTGTACCAGAATCCTCGTGCGTTCATACTACACAGCGTGATTTTCCGACAATCTGTTCCACCGCACGAACGTGGCGCGGGGCGCGGACGGCGGAAGGAGTGCGCCGCGGGCGGAGGGTATTTAAATCGGCCGCCGCCGCGACCGCACCCAGTTCCCCCTGAGCAGCCATAGCGTACGGATCTCCGTACCGGCACGTTCACAGGAGCTCTGTCCGTCAGTTCACCTGATGATGGCGACATGTATGATCGCCGAAATATTGTGCCCGTTGGACACTGTAGACCGGCAGTACACCCGTGGATATTTTGATTATGAAATACACCGGGAGAAACTCAAGAATCATATTAAAATTGTTTGCCAGATGTGGACTCAAACCTGGGACCTTTGATTTCCCTGGGTAGTGCTGTGTATTTAAAGCAGGAATGCAGCTGAGCGCTGACGAAGAACTGCATTTTACGTTTATTATCTCTTACTGCACACGAGGGAAACATGTTACCTGGATTCTGTCGTTAAACGGAATTTCGGCCAAGATGTCGAGAACACCGATGTCGTAGTCCACCGTGTCTTCGCTGTAGCTGGAGTGGTAGATCACTGTGTAGGCGTCAAACACGCTGCCGCCGGTGCCGCGCGTTGTGGTGCCGACCCGAGCTCCGTACGAGGTGCTGCTGCCGGTGAGGCAGTGCGCCGCCGTCAGCACCCATCTGACGCTGAGGATGGAGCCGCCGCAGACGTCCGAGCCGCCGTACACCACAGCGGCCGTCCACGGGTACTGGGTGATGTCCACCGCCTCGCCGCCCACTATACGGCCGGCGGGGTCGGCTCTCACTCTTCGCGACTTCCAGGAAGGCGCAGCGCTGCAGACGGCAGCCAGCAGGCACAGGGCGAGTGTCGGCTTCATCATCTCTCGTTCCAGCTCTGCTCACCTCCGGTTGTCAGTCGTTTTTTTATACCCACCTGTTTAATCAGTTATCGAGATCAGTACAGTGGCACCGCAAACAAAATACTTCAGATTGCCAGTATACAGCTTTGGCCTTTAAAATTCACTGTGTCATCACAAATTGCTAATTGCTGCACGGATAAAAACACTTGTTTCTCCTTTTACTTCAGTTTTCCTGTATTTTTGATATTGCAGTTAGTATAATATTTTTAGAAGACTTGTAACGCCGGAAATGCATATCCTCCTATTTCCATCTATTGTACTATAATTTTTTCTCCTTGCATTGTTACCTCAAGATATGACATTTCTGTCTCTTTATATATTGTAATTGTTTTACTGTTTGTATATATATATTTATGCATTTATGTTTGTTTGTTTTGTGAATATTATTTGTATTTTACGCTGGGTCTTGCCTAGGGAAAACTGCTATCGAACGATTACATCGATAGGTCGTGTGAAGAATCAAAGTGTGTAGGATCTTTGGGAGCGTTAACTCTGCCGCGTGGAGCGCGGGCACAGCAGGGAGAGTCTGGCTGGGGTAGCGAGTGGAGCAGGTGTGTTGTGTGAAGCTCCCGCGAGTTGCCGCGCTTTCGGGGTTTGGCAGAATGTAACTGCGCTCGACTCGCGATGATAGTTTCTGACATGGTGTCGCGGACGGGAAGCATTAGCTGGCGTACGTCAACAGCCCGTTTCGCCTGGTGACCGTGTCGAGAGGAAGGCGCGCCAACATCCAGCTTCTGCAACAGCGACGGCCGACAATGAGTGTCTGTCGCCACCTCCTCGATCGACGGCTTCAAGCCTTCAATCAACCAACAAGGAAGACTGGAAGCACGTAAAGTTTTAGAACTGTATGGCAGACCTCAGCTTTTCAAACTGTACCATTTTCGTAACTATAATTACAGCAACTTAGCATGAACATTTGTTGCTCATTGTCCCAATTGCATTACCAAGCAGGGTCCCTTCCTTTTCCGGAATGAACCCGAGTGTCGTTGAAATTCAAACACCAGCATTAAAATAATAATATAGCATTTCACTGCTTTAATTTCAAAGTTCAGTTAAAGTTTTCATAGCTGGCTACAATATTCAGATTACACAAGCACGAATTAAGAGTGCGAGTTTTGTTACCGTATTTTAGCATACCTGTGACTGCAGCTCAGCTTGGTACGTACTAAATTTTACTATTGTTAATTGTTCAGAATCATTTAATTCAAGTTCAAAGCTAAATCTCTTCTTCCTAAATTGCGTAGATTCAAGTAGCTTTTGAAATGATTATTGAGGTAGCCCATGACTAACCGTATTTTACTGAATTTCGATGTGCTTCAGAAAGAAAGCTCACTATTAACTTCAGTCACTAAATTAACTTTCGATTTTCCGGTTTTATTAATTCTTTTGCTAAATTAAGTCAGGGTGTAGCGAAATTTATTACTTCTGACAAACTTTCAGTTTTCACACTACACGTGTCAACCTTCAGTTGCCACGCTTCTAGTGCTAATTATATGTGTAATAACCTTTCTTTTTTCAGTTACTATAGTAATTGTCCTTAGGACTGGCGACCGTAATTTCCCCCAAATCTCAAATATCTAATTAACGCTAGTTAATTGTTAACGTAACGGCCGCACATTTACTTTCTTTGTTAACTTTACCCCTTTTCAAAATTAATTTCCACCAGTTTCATTTGCATTTTTCCTTTCATTTAGATGTAGCCCGTTCCTCCCTCTTTACCGACAAATTGACTTCGGTGACGATTGCTTTTCCCAAATTTCCATTAGGTACACGCCGTTTAATTTTTCATTGTCATTAAGGTCGATAAGTGAGGGGGAGGTTACAGACTGAATAAACTTGTGAGAAAAAGAATTATATGTACCAGTTTTGCATTGCTGCAAAGAGCGCTCCTGTTGCCTCAGTGAAGGGAAAACTTCACCATATGGGGCCAAGTACTAGACTTCATTTGAAAAGGCCGTCTTCGTCACATAAATTGCACATTTCGCGATTATCAGCCTCAGCCATTGTCATCTTCAGATCTGTTACAACTAAGTTCAGTTAGCTGAAGTAAAATCTGCAACAAGCCTATTGACACATAAGAAAAATACGTGACTAGCAGTCGTGCATACCAGACATACAGACTAAAAATATTCTGATGTAGCTATCAACCCAAAATCAATACGTCTACGTACATATAAAATGCTAGCGATGGCCTGAATACGTCCAGTTATTTGTATAAATAATGGACATATACTCTAATTCTCAGGTACATGTGTAATCTCCATCCGAACAGTCCTCGGAAGGCCCAACAGTACTAACTGACCACGGTGTCGTCCCTAGCCCATAGAAATCACTAGTTGTGGATGTGTAGCACACCTCTCCCCTGCCCATTGTCAGCTTCGGTCACTGCAGCCTGTACTTCCTAATCAGGTAGCTCCTCAATTTGCCTCACAAGGCCTGAGTGCACTTCGCTTGCCAACAGCGCTCGGCAAACCTGGATGGTCACCCATCCAAGTCTTAGCCAAGCCACACAGCACTCAATTTCGGTGATCTGACGGGAACCGGTGTTACCACTGCGGCAAAGCCATTGAATGTACGTATGTAAACAGTGTCGTAATTTCAGTAGTTAAAAATACAGTATGTGTAGTCATTATTTAAAATTGACCAGTTACCCGTGCACCCAAGCATTAGTGCCATCTATTGGCCTCATGTGCTTCCATGAATACTGACGTATCCAGGACATCACCAGCATTTACTATATACCTAGATATATAGATTTGACGTAGACACCTAAATCAGAATATGCTGTGTACGGCTGGTATGCATGGTATTATTTTCCTTACGTATCACTACGTCTGTTGTAGATTTTGCTTCAGCTAATTGAATTCCGTTGGTTAGACCACTGTTTTCTATTTGTAACAGATCTGAAGATGGTAATGGCCGAAACTGGTTCAAAAATGGTTCAAATGGTTCTGAGCACGATGGGAGGTCATCAGTCCCCCAGAACTTAGAACTACTTAAACCTAACTAACCTAAGGACATCACACACATCCATGCCCGAGGCAGGATTCGAACCTGCGACCATAGCGGTCGCGCGGTTCCAGACTGTAGCGCCTAGAACCGCTCGGCCACTGCGGCTGGCCGCCGAAAACTGGTACTCGTGAATATAGATTTAATGTAATGAAGATGGATCTCTAGAAATAAAATGCCGTTACTTAATCACGGATTAATTTGCAGACTTAATGACTTCATTTGACAAGTATTAGCCATCCACGTGACAGACGAGCATATAACGGCGGAGGCATGCGATATCAGCGTATTTCATTGCCGCCAGAGTGTGAATACCCGACACATGCCATCTCAACCCAGACATCGTGCAGGCACTGCCACTATGACAAGGATGTATCGTCATTATATCGATTTCTGGAAAATTGACGCATCCACTTGACTGCTGACATGGATCACTGTGAACTATCGTGTTTTGCAGTAGCGGGTGGGTGGACCAGAATGAAAAACTCACTTGCCAATTCAGAGTTGGATAACAACAATCTTTGATCACTCATGGTACTGAGAACCATCTTCTCGCTATAGCTTACCGAATCCACCGTCCCACAAGGGTGATTCTCTTCACAGTACATCTGAGATTAGGATGGGTGCAGGAGCACCAAAACTGGACGCTGCAATTGTGGAAAAATGCGTGCATGACGGTACACGTTTTTACACACTGATGGTGGGAAATGTTAGCGCCGAAAACTGGATGAGACGATTCATTGCACTTACCAGCAGGGCACTGTACGGGTAAGTGGTGAATATATCAGCAATATCGGTACTTTGTGAAAATAATATCGAAATTCGGAAGTCAAATATGGTAGTGATACGTAAAATATGACTCTAAGCAAGTGGATGTCACTTAGCCTCTCCTACTCAGTCCCGTCTCTGACCTCCAAGTTGGTGAGCCCAGCGAACCTGGGCAACTCTGCGGAGGATTAGGTACCCTGCCTCAGTGGAAAACAGTCTGGGCAAACGAGAGCAGGAGCACTGAACAACTAGTGATGGGATTTAAAGCAATAAGTCCACGAATATGTTATACATGAGTAAAGGGGAAATAATTTAACTACAGTCTCCTAAATGCGCATGCACCTGCTGAGGAGAAGATAGCAGAACAGAAGCAGATCTCCTATGAAGAACGGGAGCAAGCTTATCATCAATGTCGAAAACATGATGTAAAAATGGCGACTGGAGATATGCCTGCTAAGGTAGTGCAGGAGTGGGTCTTCTCTCCTAACATTGATAAATACAGCCTTTATAATAGTAACTGTGGATTTCGCCTGATAAATTTTTGCAGCAGCACTCAACACGACAGTTTCTAGCATGTGGTTCCAGCATAAGAATATACATAAAATGACTGGGTATCACCAGACGACAGTACTAGGAACCAAACCGACCATATATTAAAAGATACCAGGTATGGCTCTGATGCACTAGACTGCCTTAGTGCCAGAGGGACTACTATGGACTCCGATCATTACCTCCTCACAGCAAAAAGAGGTGTACCGTGGCAGCTTTTTGCTAGTTGTCAACCTGCGTTGAAAGCGTGGCTTGCCGTGGAGCTGAGAGGGGAGCAGATTTGGTTCTCACACTGGCACAACTGACGCTGGCTACTGGGCCAAGTGACCTTTGTACTTGCTTAACGTTGCGTGCAGTACGTTACACACACCCTGTATGAATCTGGAGAAGTACTAGTAAATAGTAATTGATATTTTTCATACTTAATATACCAGATTCTATGGATAATATGACCATACCGTTAAAATTTCAAATCAATAACAATACTTTCGGACATATAGATTTTTACCTAAAACACACAGTACCCGTGCTGGCATTGTGAAACCGAGTTAGAGACCGTAATGTATTCATCTATAGTATCTATTGAAATTGCACCAAGAGGATAGGTTCATATAATCCAATTTTCTGGAACTTTCTTTAGTTTCATTACCACAGATTCCTGACGTATTTAAAAGTGCTTTGCAAAATTACTATTTCATTGTATTTTGGCTGCGTGTTTTGGAGAGACTGAGACAGTGAATGGTGGACATACGTACAGTGAAAATATGATATTTTATCAAAACTATGTAAATCTATGCGTGTGAAAGTTGTTGTGCAGTAGGAAAATTTGTAAGTATGTCCTAGTGAGTTATAATTTGTAAAATGTCGCCAGAAGGGTCGCTGAGTATTAAATTTATACTGCGAAAAGGAATTATACTTTTTTTCATTAGATTATATTTAGCTTCGGAAATACGAGATTTCTAGTCTAAATTATAGGTGGCAATCTGATTGCCTGACATTAGAAATACCGCGAGTACAGAAGTGCTCGAGATGATCTGATTGGCTGCCTAACATATCAGCTAATAGGAATTCAGCATTTCCCGTGCATTTGAATGGGGCTTTGTGCCTCAGCTCTACCAGTCGAGAGAATCGCTTGGAAGCCATCTTCTGGTAAACACCAACAACTTTGTACCAAAATCGGGAAATTCGCGTGACTCATCGGTTCCCGTGTCGTCGACGAAAAAAGACTATAACATTGAGTATTTTTTGAAATTTTGAGCTTTGTGAGTTTTTTATTTTAGGAGAGATTCGCGTGTGAACATTTCATGTCGTCCATAAACTCCGCGTGGCGTATTTCGTGCACTTTGTGACATTATGGCGAGCACTACTTTACAGGAAGCCTACTGAACGACTGAATGTGTTAATTCGCAAGTAGTCGTGGTTCAGTGACAGTTTACGGCGTTCAAAATATCGAGTCGGACTAAATATCTTCCGGCTGCTTTCAGGTGTGAACTTGTAACAGAGATAGTCAGTAACATTCCATAACTGATGTTGGGATATTAAATACGGACTTGATAGCCATTTTCCATGTTTTAAAGACAATAAACGAATTAAAAGGAAATTTTTAGATATTTTTTTCAAATTAGTCATGCAAGAATCGCAAACGTTAGATAGTTTAACTAACTTTCAGCTACTGCCCATGGACTGGAGTTCTGTGGTATTTGCGTGGTAGGTATTTAGTCAAATTTTCGTCAGCGCTGTCTTTGTCGGTGAATATTAGATTAGATTAGATTTACTTTCATTCCAGTTGATCTATAGTGAGGAGGTCCTCAAGGATCTAGAACATGTTAGAAAAACAATAATACATGACAAATATTTACAACTAAGGCAAATAAGCTAATGTACCTTCCACAGTCCCAAGTGGAATGATCGTCATTTTTTTAATGAACACTTATGTGAAAGGATCATTTTACAACACTCATTTGCTGTTGTTGTTGTTGTTGTTGTTGTGGTCTTCAGTCCTGAGACTGGTTTGATGCAGCTCTCCATGCTACTCTATCCTGTGCAAGCTTCTTCATCTCCCAGTACCTACTGCAACCTACATCCTTCTGAATCTGTTTAGTGTATTCATCTCTTGGTCTCCCTCTACGATTTTTACCCTCCACGCTGCCCTCCAATACTAAATTAGTGATCCCTTGATGCCTCAGAACATGTCCTACCAACCGATCCCTTCTTCTGATCAAGTTGTGCCACAAACTCCTCTTCTCCCCAATCCTATTCAATACTTCCTCATTAGTTATGTGATCTACCAATCTAATCTTCAGCATTCTTCTGTAGCACCACATTTCGAAAGCTTCTATTCTCTTCTTGTCCAAACTATTTATCGTCCATGTTTCACTTCCATACATGGCTACACTCCATACAAAAATTTTCAGAAACGACTTACTGACACTTAAATCAGTACTCGATGTTAACAAATTTCTTTTCCTCAGAAACGCTTTCCTTGCCACTGCCAGTCTACATTTTATATCCTCTCTACTTCGACCATCATCAGTTATTTTGCTCCCCAAATAGCAAAACTCCTTTACTACTTTAAGTGTCTCATTTCCTAATCTAATTCCCTCAGCATCACCCGACTTAATCCGACTACATTCCATTATCCTCGTTTTGCTTTTGTTGATGTCCATCTTATATCCCCCTTTCAAGACACTGCCCATTTCGTTCAACTGCTCTTCCAAGTCCTTTGCTGTCTCTGACAGAATTACAATGTCATCGGCGAACCTCAAAGTTTTTATTTCTTCTCCATGGATTTTAATACCTACTCCGAATTTTTCTTTTGTTTCCTTTACTGCTTGCTCAATATACAGATTGAATAACATCGGGGAGAGGCTACAACCCTGTCTTACTCCCTTCCCAACCACTGCTTCCCTTTCATGTCCCTTGACTCTTATAACTGCCATCTGGTTTCTGTACAAATTGTAAATACCCTTTCACTCCCTGTATTTTACCCCTGCCACCTTTAGAATTTAAAAGAGAGTATTCCAGTCAACATTGTCAAAAGCTTTCTCTAAGTCTACAAATGCTAGAAACGTAGGTTTGCCTTTCCTTAATCTTTCTTCTAAGATCAGCCGTAAGGTCAGTATTGCCTCACGCGTTCCAGTATTTTTACGGAATCCAAACTGATCTTCCCCGAGGTCGGCTTCTACCAGTTTTTCCATTCGTGTTAGTATTTTGCAGCTGTGGCTTATTAAACTGATTGTTCGGTAATTTTCACATCAGTCAACACCTGATTTCTTTGGGATTGGAATTATTATATTCTTCTTGAAGTCTGAGGGTATTTCCCCTGTTTCATACATCTTGCTCACCAGATGGTAGTGTTTTGGTTCAAATGGCTCTGAGCACTATGGGACTCAACTACTGAGGTCATTAGTCCCCTAGAACTTAGAACTAGTTAAACCAAACTAACCTAAGGACATCACACACATCCATGCCCGAGGCAGGATTCGAACCTGCGACCGTAGCGGTCTCGCGGTTCCAGACTGCAGCGCCAGAACCGCGCGGCCACTTCGGCCGGCTTGGTAGTGTTTTGTCAGGGATGGCTCTCCCAAGGCTGTCAGTGGTTCCAATGGAATGTTGTCTACTCCGGGGGCCTTGTTTCCTCTCAGGTCTTTCAGTGCTCTGTCAAACTCTTCAAGCAGTATCGTATCTCCCATTTCATCTTTATCTATATCCTCTTCCATTTCCATAATATTGTCCTCAAGTACATCGCCCTTGTATAGACCCTCTATATACTCCTTCCACCTTTCTGCTTTCCCTTCTTTGCTTAGAACTCGGTTTCCATCTGAGCTCTTGATGTTCATACAAGTGGTTCTCTTATCTCCAAAGGTCTCTTTAATTTTCCTGTAGGCAGTATCTATCTTACCCCTCGTGAGATAAGCCTCTACATCCTTACATTTGTCCTCTAGCCATCCCTACTTAGCCATTTTGCACTTCCTGTCGATCTCATTTTTGAGACGTTTGTATTCCTTTTTGCCTGCTTCATTTACTGCATTTTTATATTTTCTCCTTTCATCAATTAAATTCAATATTTCTTCTGTTACCCAAGGATTTCTACTAGCCCTCGTCTTTTTACCTACTTGATCCTCTGCTGCCTTCACTACTTCATACCTCCAAGCTACCCATTCTTCTTCTACTGCATTTCTTTCCCCCATTCCTGTCAATTGTTCCCTTATGCTCTCCCTGAAACTGTGTACAACCTCTGGTTCTTTCAGTTTATCCAGGTCCCATCTCCTTAAATTCCCACCTTTTTGCAGTTTCTTCAGTTTTAATCTACAGGTCATAGCCAATAGATTGTGGTCAGAGTCCACATCTGCCACTGGAAATGTCTTACAATTTAAAACCTGGTTCCTAAGTCTCTGTCTTACCGTTATATACCATGATTCTTAAACCAAGTGTTAGCTATGATTAAGTTGTGCTCTGCGCAAAATTCTACCAGGCGGCTTCCTCTTTCATTTCTTAGCCCTAATCCATATTCACCTACTACGTTTCCTTCTCTCCCTTTTCCTACTACCGAATTTCAGTCACCCATGACTATTAAATTTTCATCACCCTTCACTATTTGAATAATTTCTTTTATTTCATCATACATTTCTTCAATTTCTTCGTCATCTGCAGAGCTAGTTGGCATATAAACTTGTACTACTGTAGTAGGTGTGGGCTTCGTATCTATCTTGGCCAAATAATGCGTTCACTATGCTGTTTGTTGTAGCTTACCCTCATTCCTATTTTCCTATTCATTATTAAACCTACTCCTGCATTACCCCTATTTGATTTTGTGTTTATAACCCTGTATTCACCTGACCAGAAGTCTAGTTCCTCCTGCCACCGAACTTCACTAATTCCCACTATATCTAACTTTAACATAT
This sequence comes from Schistocerca cancellata, assembly GCF_023864275.1. Classification (NCBI taxonomy): domain Eukaryota; kingdom Metazoa; phylum Arthropoda; class Insecta; order Orthoptera; family Acrididae; genus Schistocerca; species Schistocerca cancellata. The sequence goes on from NC_064628.1 coordinate 197,964,152, forward strand.
CCATTTCCCTTTTTAAATTTTCTAACCTACCTGCCCGATTAAGGGATCTGACATTCCACGCTCCGATCCGTACAACGCCAGTTTTCTTTTTGCTGATAACGACATCCTCTTGATCCTCTTACACAGACACAAGCAGACATTTGCCTCTACAAATGTCTGTTTGTGTCTGTGTGTGTGCGGATGGATATGTGTATGTGTGCGAGTGTATACCTGTCCTTTTTTCCCCCTAAGGTAAGTCTTTCCACTCCCGGGATTGGAATGACTCCTTACCCTTTCCCTTAAAACCCACATCCTTTCGTCTTTCCCTCGCCTTCCCTCTTTCCTGACGAAGCAACTGTTTGTTGCGAAAGCTTGAATTTTGTGTGTATGTTTGTGTTTGTTGGTGTGTCTATCGACCTGCCAGCGCTTTTGTTTGGTAAGTCTCATCATCTTTGTTTCTACATATATTTTTCCCACGTGGAATGTTTCCCTCTATATATATATATATATACACAGGGTGTTACAAAAAGGTAAGGCCAAACTTTCAGGAAACATTCCTCACACACAAATAAAGAAAAGATGTTATGTGGACATGTGTCCGGAAACGCATAATTTCCATGTTAGAACTCATTTTAGTTTCGTCAGTATGTACTGTACTTCCTCGATTCACCGCCAGTTTGCCCAATTGAAGGAAGGTAATGTTGACTTCAGTGCTTGTGTTGACATGCGACTCATTGCTCTACAGTGCCTAGCATCAAGCACATCAGTACGTAGCATCATCACGAACGTGGTTTTGCAATCAATGCAATGTTTACAAATGCGGAGTTGGCAGATGCCCATTTGATGTACGGATTAGCACTGGGCAATAGCCGTGGCGTGGTACGTTTGTATCGAGACAGATTTCCAGAACGAAGGTGTCCCGACAGGAAGAAGTTCGAAGCAATTGATTGGCGTCTTAGGGAGCACGGAACATTCCAGCCCATGACTCGCGAATGGGGAAGACGACTAGGACACCTGCAATGGATGAGGCAATTCTTCGTGCAGTTGACGATAACCCTAATGTCAGCGTCAGAGAAGTTGCTGCTGTACAAGGTAACGTTGATCACGTCACTGTAGGGAGAGTGCTACGGGAGAACCAGTTGTTTCCGTACCATGTACAGCGTGTGCAGGCAATATCAGCAGCTTATTGGCCTCCACGGGTACACTTCTGCGAATGGATCATCCAACAATGTGTCAATCCTCATTTCAGTGCAAATGTTCTCTTTATGGATGAGGCTTCATTCCAACATGATCAAATTGTAAATTTTCACAATCGACATGTGTGGGCTAACGAGAATCCGCACGCAATTGTGCAGTCACGTCATCAGCACAGATTTTCTGTGAACGTTTGGGCAGGCATTGTTGGTGATGTCTTGATTGGGCTCCATGTTCTTCCACCCACAATCAATGGAGCATGTTATCATGATTTCATACGGGATACTCTACCTGTGCTGCTAGAACATGTGCCTTTACAAGTACGACACAACATGTGGTACATGCACGATGGAGCTCCTGCACATTTCAGTCGAAGTGTTCGTAAGCTTCTCAACAACAGATTCGGCGACCAATGGGTTGGTAGAGGCGGACCAATTCCATGGCCTCCACGCTCTCCTGACCTCAACCCTCTTGACTTTCATTTATGGGGGCATTTGAAAGCTCTTGTCTACGCAACCCTGGTACCAAATGTAGAGACTCTTCGTGCTCGTATTGTGGACGGTTGTGATACAATACGCCATTCTCCAGGGCTGCATCAACGCATCAGGGATTCCATACGACGGAGGGTGCATGTCTGTATCCTCGCTAACAGAGGACATTTTGAACATTTCCTGTAACAAAATGTTTGAAGTCACGCTGGTACGTTCTGTTGCTGTGTGTTTCCATTCCATGATTAATGTGATTTGAAGAGAAGTAATAAAATGAGCTCTAACATGGAAATTAAGCGTTTCCGGACACATGTCCACATAACTTATTTTCTTTCTTTGTGTGAGAGGAATGTTTCCTGAAAGATTGGCCGTACATTTATGTAACACCCTGTATATAAGAAATTCGAAATTCATCAATGGAATAGTCAATGGAGTAGAAGGAGTTGACCAATATATATATATATATATATATATAAACGTGTTGGTTCTCCTGAGAAATTCAAGAAATTCATCAATGGTCATCAATGGAGTAGAAGGAGCTGGCCACCAATAAATCCTTTAGGCTTTTCTTCAACTGATTTTCATTGGTTGTTATGCATTTTATGGCTGCTGGCAAGTTTTTGAAGATGTGTGTTCCTGAATAATACTCACCTTTTTGTCCAAGAATAAGTGACATTAAACACTTGTGAAGATTATTCTGCGGAATGACAGTTATTGAACTATCTGAAAAAAATGTAAATTACTTACAAACTACGTCGTGCACACGCTTTATTCAACATATAAACATCACTAATGATATTCCGATTTCGGTTACGACATTTTCGATATGTCTGCCGTCCTAGGAGATGTGGCGCAGACTAATAGTGAAATTCCGCATGACCCGCTGAAATGTCGGAACGTCGATACTGTCAATGACGTCCTGAATGGCTGTTGTTTATTTTGCCCAAAACTATTTAAAGATCCACCATTATTTCTCCCACAATTCTTTTCCCATCTCATGGTCCTATTTCCTGCATGGTTTATTGTCCCAAATTGGACCCTGTGTGGAACAAATCTCAGCTTAAAGAATTTTGTCCCTGTGGTCCCCTTGCATTAATTTCTCCTCTCCAGTCTCTCTATTCCTGCATTGGCCTTTGATCACTCCTGTTCCCATTTCCCATGCACCTCTGTTGTACCTGACATTACCACTAAATCTTTTTCTGTTATCCCTCCAAGTTTCATTTTGAATTCTATCTTTGTTTTCTCTCCAGTTACCATTCTGATTTCCTTCTCTGCTTGAATTATTATGGTCATTACTCCAACTCACATTATTTCTTCCCTCTCCATAATTCCTCTGATTATTCCCTGAATTATTACCCACTGAGTTTGGCTTATGGCACATTGCTGGGTCCATCCTCTCAATAAATTCCAAGAAATTTTCTGTAGAATCTGTTGGACGATGTATCAGTTCTCACTGTACATTTTCGAGTAATGTTCTCCTTAGAGTAGAAACCTCAGTCAAAATTCCCAAAGGCCTATCCAAATGTACCATTTTTCTTAATTCCTCCTGACAAAATTCTCTCATAGCTTGCCTACCTCCTCTGTAAACTGGCCCATTCAAAAACTCATTCTGTAATATGCATTGTTTTGCTTGGCTCCAATACCTATTTAGAAACATCTGTTCAAATATACTATATGATTTAAATTGTTCACTACATTGATTTGCCCATGTCTGAGCAGAACCCTCAAACAATCTTTTTACCGGTTTAATTTTGCTGATGTCATTCATACCATCACTAAATCAATTCTTGCATACTGCCAGAAAATCTACAGCACAGTACTTACTTTCCCCTGAAAAATTCTTACCACTGCGTACTTGTACCATAGGCCACTCCATACTTCAATTAGCCCTACATAATTCTATATTACTTAATCTACTGTTAACTTTGTCAATTTCTATATTACTCTTCATAGTAAAAGCAGCCACATTTTCAATTTCCTTTCTTAGTTCGCTAGCTGCCCCTGCCAGTTGACCTAATAATAAAGTTCTCATTTTATCACAACTAGCAACAATTTTCTGACCACAGAGCTTGCCTTGTCACATCATTCCTTGTCACATGACTGCGTGCCTGAATCAATTCAACCCCTTAATTCAACAGGAAATGCATTAATCTTAGCATTCAAATTTCCTTCTACCTCTTCAAATTTTTCTGACAAATCCTCCAATCGACCATTTAATTCTGATTTTTGCCCCCAGAGAATTTTTCCATATCCTTGATACCAGTTTTTAATTCAGTCTTTAAATCTCCCATATCAGTTTTTAATTCAGTTCTATATTCCCCCATTTTGCTCACTAATGATCTAAGCATAGCCACTACATTAGCTTCTTCTTCTTCTTCTTCTTCTTCTTCTTCTTCTCGCTGTCCATGTCAGCTCTGAGGCTCACTCCCACACACTGTAGACTCAACATCACCTGCTGACTTCATCACCATATCATTAAATTCGGACTCCATAGCTAAACTGGCTGTGAGACAGAGAACTAAGAAATTACTGCACCTGCTACCAACACTTAGCTTTGTTGAGACTGCTGCTGCTTGACAGCAGCTTCCTGATGCTGTAGGATGCTGTGTGGTGAGGTGCAGTATGGCCTGGAATGATTTGCAAGTTGGTGGCAGAAGCACGCCCAGCTCCGAAGTGTGGCGGAAAAGTGAGATCGTTGATGTTTGGCGGCCAGCACCGCTTCAACTCCCACTTTGGTGGTCGTCAGACTCAGATTACTGCTCAGTGATCGGCAATGCATTTCTCCCAATCTTCTTCACTCTTAAACACAATCCTGCACTGCCTACTGAGCCTGTTAAGACAATCCCAGGTGAGAAACCCCATATTATGACTGTACTGGGCACTATAAATTACAGTTTGAATAGTTTGGCTTGAACCACCAAAACAAAGATGATGTGACTTACCAAAGAAAAGCACTGGCAGGTCGATAGACACACAAACAAACGCAAACATACACACAAAATTCAAGCCTTTGCAACCCACAGTTGCTTCGTCAGGAAAGAGGGTAGGAGAGGGAAAGATGAAAGGATGTGGATTTTAAGGGAGAGGGTAAGGAGTCATTCCAATCCCGGGAGCAGAAAGACTTACCTTAGGGGGGAAAAAGAACAGGTATACACTCGCACACACACCCATATTCAACCGCACATACACAGACACTTGACTTATATATATATATATAAAATAGAGGGAAACATTCCACGTGGGAAAAATATATCTAAAAACAAAGATTTTTACAAATGTCTGCTTGTGTCTGTGTATATGCGGATGGATATGTGTGTGTGTGCGAGTGTATACCTGTCCTTCTTTCCACCTAAGGTAAGTCTTTCCGCTCCCGGGATTGGAATGACTCCTTACCCTCTCCCTTAAAACCCATATCCTTTTGTCTTTCCTTCTCCTTCCCTCTTTCCTGACGAGGCAACCGTTGGTTGCGAAAGCTAGAATTTTGTGTGTATGTTTGTGTTTGTTAGTGTGTCTATCGACCTGCCAGCGCTTTTGTTTGGTAAGTCTCATCATCTTTCTTTTTATATATATATATATATATATATATATATATATATATATATATATATATATATGTGTGTGTGTGTGTGTGTGTGTGTGTGTGTGTGTGTGTGTGTGTGTGTGTGTGTGTGTGTGTGTTACACTCAGCTTAATTGAGCAGCCCGGAGAGGTGGCTGGTCTCAATGTTTGGCTACATTTTTTCGTCCGTGACAGTTCACACCTGTCGTAAACTCAGTTTTTAAGCAAAAATAAAAATATTAAAAACACAGTGCAGGCAGGAATTGTGGTGAGATTTAAAAATATTGAGTCACTGAACAAGTAGTTTATTTTGCTTCAATATATTCATTAAACCCTTAGAATGCAGTCTGATGGGCTCTTACATAAGGGTGGCCATTAATAACTGATGCTACAACACTTCACTATAAAATTCATATGTCACGATCATGACACGACACTTTGTTCACAGTTCACAGAATACACTCTTGTCTGCTGTCCTAAGTCACTATATTGTGCTCCACTTGATCGCTTTCGAATGTCGCTACATACATACTTGTCTCTGGACGTGGCTACCAACTCACTACTACTCCCAGATACATGGCACATCTGGCTCTTAGCGTCACTCAGAACCAACTCCTTGTCACCAAAATGGTCATCCTATCCACCCTCGAAATGACTGTCTAACTCAAAACATTTTTTGACAAAAATTACGATTCTAAAACTAAACACAAAAACATATGATATATTGAAATATATGGAAATTTTGTGGGTAATAACAATATAAAGTCCAATTTTTTGTATCTGCCTCCGTTTTTTCACAAATAATGTTCCTGTGGCTTGATTTTGCTTTTCCCGAATTTTTTTATACTTAACATAAATAAACAAATAAAAATACATACTTAAGTACTTGTCTACCTCTTTAAACTTTAGAATGCTGCTGCTAGTTTCATCTCTTTAAATTTATTTATTACCAAAAACACAGTTTCTCTCAGTCGAATCCCATATTCCAACCTCTCATTCAAAATTGGTACATATTTTGCTAAATCGGCTATGATTGCTTGATACAGCTCTACTAGCCACATCCGTAGACACTTTGTTTATATTAATCAAAGTATTGCCGAAATATTAGCTTTTGAACTGTCATAAATTTACAATTTTTGAGAGAACAATAGCCTTTATACTATTATATATTTTTGTGGCGCATCTAGCTAATTTAGCTTTACATATTTTTCTGAACATGAGTGCTAACTCGCATCTCTGCGTCACTCTGTTACCTTTTTATCAATTTTTTCTGGAATGTAAATTCCTGCAAGCACACAAACAACCAAACGTGCCCCTGCCAAGTGCTTGGCTTTTTCCAAGGATGTGTAAATACTAGCCACTCACCGAGGCCCCGTAGCAACCGCCAGCAATGTGCTCCGTGGCAGGAAACTGCCGCTCTAATCTCCCGCCACCGCTTGTATGCTCACAGAGGCATGGTGCTCTTTCTGCATGATGTCAGAATCATTAATATCTATGGGCCCTCCAGGTCAGGACGATGCCGTGAACAGTCAACTTTCATAGCAAATGGAGTCACACCCCTCTTTATAGGACACCAGGATGACCTAATCTTTGGTGAGGATTTTAACTCCACTCAGGTACAGAAGGACCAATTGCCACACTATGTTCCATGTCTGGCACTCTCCACCATCATAACCAACCTTCAACTCATGGACACATTGAAATATGTACATGGTGACATTGCAAGTTTCACACACTATACCAGCTACTCCTCCACCCATATAGACCATGTCTATCTCTTGCACACAATTGTCAGGGCAAACGGGCTGCTGAAATATGGCCTGTTGCTTTTTCAGATCATGTGGTCTTTATATGCACAGTCATCTTGTCCACCAGATGGTATGGCATGGGTGTGGTCCCTGGAAATTTAATGTATCACACCTACATCCACCTGAATGCTGACACCTCACCTGTAGGTGAGGGGCTTACTTGACTGCACTACCATGGTGGCCACTATGCACCAAGCCAGCTCTTAGGAAGTCACGGATTTGTCATGACAGGGAGATTGTCACCTGGAGGCAGCACTTGCTAGATATTTATTAGTGCATTTTGCATGATTGTTCAACAATGCCGCACTCACTTGCCCATCAACAAGCAATGAACTGCACAAAAGCGCAGATCTCAGCACTTACAAGGCAGCACCTTAAAGGGACAATTGTTTGTACATGCATCACAAATAGAATGGACCACAAAGAGCCATTGATGCATCACACCATCACAGAATGCAGCTGACAGTAACGGACGCTGATTCAAACTGTAAACTTAGCTGGTGGTTGCTGTGTCATAACACAACATGTGATTGGAAATGCTCTGCACACTCACTTTTGTCAACTGTTCGCAGACCACCACATCCCCAGTTGCAACTGAGTAAATCTCTTTCCTTACATTTTGGCACACTTTGAGGATCGCACAGATGGCATTACTTAAGGACATGGCTGAGGACTACGTCACTGCAACTGTACTGGCTAGTGCACCTCACAAGTGACCAGGACCTGACAGCTTCCTGTTAAGAGTTTTACAGGACCTACCACCAATTACTGATGACTAGATGCACGGACGTATGCTGCATCTTGATGTCCCCTGAAGTACAGCTTCCTGGTGTCTTCCTTGAAGGATTGGTTGTTCCTGTCCATAAACCAAATGGTGGAATCTCTGTCAGTGACTATTAGATTAGATTAGATTAATACTTGTTCCATAGATCATGAATACGACACTTCGTAATGATGTGGAATGTGTCAGGTTAATAAAAGATGTCTGTACAAGATATTACATTACACAAAATATTGCATGACGCTAATGTTTAAGTTGTTGTTTTTTTCCCCTTAATTTATATCTAAAAATTCAGCCAATGAGTAGAAAGAGTTGTCATCTAGAAATTCTTTTAATTTATTTTTAAATGTTAGTTGGCTATCTGTCAGGCTTTTGATGCTGTTTGGTAGGTGACCAAAGACTTTTGTGGCAGCATAGTTTATCCCTTTCTGTGCCAAAGTCAGATTTAACCCTGCATAGTGAAGGTCATCCTTTCTCCTGGTGTTATAGCTATGCACACTGCCATTACTTTTGAACTGGGTTGGATTATTAACAACAAATTTCATAAGTGAATATATATACTGTGAGGTTACTGTGAGGATCCCTAGATCCTTAAATAGATGTCTGCAGGATGACCGTGGGTGGGCTCCAGCAATTATTCTGATTACATGTTTTTGAGCAATGAATACTTTTCTACTCAACGATGAATTACCCCAGAATATGATGCCATATGAAACCAGTGAATGAAATTAGGCATAGTAAGCTATATTACTGAGATTCTTAGCACCAAAATTTGCAATAACCCTAATAGCATATGTAGCTGAACTCAGACGTTTCAGCAGACCATCAATGTGTTGCTTCCAGTTTAACCTCTCATCAATGGACACACCTAAAAATTTTGAAAATTCTGCCTTAGCTACAGACTTCTGTTCAAAGTCTATATTTATTACTGGAGTTGCACCATTTACTGTACGGAACTGTATATACTGTGTTTTATCAAAATTTAAAGAGAGTCCGTTTGCTGAGAACCACTTAATAATCTTGTGAAAAATGTCATTTACAATTACATCACTTAGTTCTTGGTTTTTGAATGTTATTACTATACTTGTATCACCAGCAAAAAGAACTAACTTTGGATCTTCATCAATGTGGAATGGTAAGTCATTAATGTATATCAAGAACAGTAAAGGACCTAAGACCAAACCCTGTGGGACCCCATACTTGATAGCCCACCAGTTTGAGGAATCAGCTGTTGTTTTAACATTACATGAACCACTTATTTCAACTTTCTGCATTCTTCCAGTTAAGTATGAATTAAACCATTTGTGTACTGCCCCCCTCAAACCATAATGATTTAGCTTATCTAAAAGAATTCCATGATTTACACAATCAAAGGCCTTTGAGAGATCACAAAAAACACCAATGGGTGACGTCCGGTTATTCAGAGCATTTAATATTTGATCAGTGAAAGCGTATATAGCATTTTCTGTTGAAAAGCCTTTCTGAAAATGTACTTTATTTTTACAAATATGGGAGGCTACTCTTGAATAGATTACTTTCTCAAAAAGTTTTGATAGAGCTGTCAGAAGAGAGATTGGGCGGTAGTTGTTGACATCTGACTTATCCCCCTTTTTATGCAATGGTTTTACAATGGCATAACTGTGATATGAAGATCTTTACCCAGCTTTCTACAGCACATTTCAGGAGGGGTCACCCAATACATGGGATTCTTTAGAACTGCCTTATGTCAGTACCATGACATGATCATGTTTGTGTGGATGTGGCATATCACAGGGGTCCTGGCCTCCCTTCATTTCAGTCAGGCCTTCAATAGAGTTGATCACTCCTACCTGATAGGGGTGATGCAGAATATGGGATTCCCAGATACCTTTGTAGAGTTTGTATTATGTCCAGGGTGCAAAATCTAGGATCCTGTACAATGGTCATCTTACACCACCCATCCTGGTACAATGATCGGTGCAGTAAGGATCTCCTCTTTCTGTGATGCTATACATTCTCACTATGGAACCTTTACTTTGCAGCTTCACTGCGATGCCTCATGGCGGACACATTTTTTGTTGCACAGTCTCCGCGGATGACCTGGTCCTCCTGCGCAATGGCAGTGATGTTCAGGCAGCACTGGAGTAGGTGGAGTCCTATGGCACTGCTTTGGGCAGCATCCTTAATGTTCACAAATCTCGCACATTGCCTATGGGCCATGGACTGCCCAGTGAATACTTTGCTCCCCTGTGGATCTGTGACGTGATACAATGTGTGGCTACTGATTTTACAACCGACTTGTGCTAGTCAGTGGCTCTTAACAGCAGTCACTTACTACACTGGATCTGAGCAGAGATCTGTGACAATCGACTCCAAAACCTGGACATGCTGCAACGGACCCATTTTGCAACTGTTTATCTCATGTCACGAATCCCTCACATTGCCCAGACATTGCCCATCCTGCCATCAATGACCAGATGCATGTTAGCTGAATTGGGTTCCTTTGCGAGTCAAGGCCTGTTATTTAAAGTCAGCTATGAGACCCTCACCCTCCCACAGGACAAAGGAGGCCTCAATCTCTGTCATGTCCACTATTGAGCAACAGCACTCTTTGTAAGCAAGCATGTCATAATGTGGCAACACACTATGACAAGTCTCACTTGAATATTGGTGAGGGCCCTTAAGCCAAGCTCACCTATTGCACCAGTACCACTCAGAGACATCCCAGGCCCATTTTTCTACTTGAGATATTTCTTCCACGTCTACCAGCAGCCAACATAGTGTGTGCCTCGATGCAATTGTAGATTCTGTTAAATGTGATTGAAGAAAAACACCCCCTCGTCTGGTGGAATGCCATGTGGCAGCCAGTGCATGCCCCTACTCTTGCGTTAGGCATCCAATCCACTTGGTATGTGGCAGTTAATGGGAAGCATGTCAGTCACGTCTCCACCAGATCAACCTGGCACCATCAACATTATATGCTATGTGTGGCGTGTAAGATGATGGTCATTGACTTGAGTGCGGTGTGTTGAACAATGTTTGGCTTTTGGTCCACCAGATGCTGGAATTCATTACACACACAACTCCTGACAGCATCACCCCACCAATGATTTCTTCCTGGACGTGGTTTATTTTTCATGTGAAAAGACGTACTCAGTGATCTAGATTAGTGGGCATGTAGTCCACTACCTGTCAGGTAGTGGTGACAGATCAGCTCTCAGTTTCTGGCTATACCTGGACAACTGACATGGTGGAGTAGTCAAGAATCAAAAGTACTACCAATATTTCTCAAACTTCCTCTGGACTGCTTCCCACAATCCCTCTCGCAGGTAGATCATCCATGGAAGGAGCAGCTGACATATGACCATTCTTCCATTTTACAGATACAATACCCTCAATGGTTATTCATACACACTTATGAGAAGACATGTATGTGTTGCCACCACACGGGATTTTCTTTCCCACTGATGTTGAAGGCAATCGCCAGTCTTTGTGAGGATGTGCTGGTGTGACAGATATGGATTCAATCCTGATAAAAAAAGGCAGTAAATAATACAAAAAAATCAAAAGTAAATAATAAAAAGCACCTTCCTTGTATCCTCCTTTCCTTGTTTTTTTGGGGAATCTTCTTGATAGGGGCCAATGCCTGAAGTGGTGGAGGTTTTCTTTTGGAATCCTACATACACTTATTTTTTAATCCATATGTTTTCATCCCTGGTCTCATTATTTTATTTATCTGATATTTGAGAGGTAATATAATGATAAAAATGTGTATTTGCATGAAGTTTCAGTTTGTTTTCCATGTCTGTATGACAAATACCATCCTGCAACACAGTGGCAGCTCGTGAGTATACATTCTGGGTGTTCACACAGTTTAAGATTCAAATAAATTTGAGAGTGTGAAATTAATAGCCTCTTCTATACAACAGTTATGCTTATCAAAATGTTTATACAACTACAGCCATTGCCAATAACAATAACATGAAGAAAAAGGAGATGCATAACTTATCTGACAAAAGAAAGAATCATTTTTAATGTAGTTTTGTTGTTTTGTGCATAATTAACAACAGTTTAGGGGACTAACGAAATAATGTGTAAGCTTCCACAACTCTGTTTCACATTTTTGTCTAAGTGGGAGTTTTCATGCTTTTCCATTTTTTGGGACAAATGTACAAGATCCTTAACAGATGTATTAGTTCAGGAATTTACCTCCAGGCTGAAAATCAGATATTCTTACACTGAGTCCACATGACAACTTGTGCTAACTGTGTACCTCCTTGTTAAATGTTCACTTGTAGTCACGCTTATTCAATTTTGTCACTCAATCAAACAAGCTGTTCTCAGAGGTCATAGTTCCTTTATGGCTAACTTTTCCTGGTAATTTGCTTTTCTTTTCCCAGAATGAGATTTTCACTCTGCAGTGGAATGTGTGCTGACATGAAGCTTCCTGGCAGATTAAAGCTGTGTGCCAGACCAAGACTTGGAACTCGGGACCTTTGCCCTTCACAGGTAAGTGCACTACCGACTGATCTACCCAAGCACAACTTGCGATCCCAGCTCATAGCTTTACTTCTGTCAGCATTTAAAATTGATTCAACATAGTTCTTGTTTACACTGCACACAAATGCCAATTCCTGCACAGTAAACTACCAACTCCAAACACAAAGTGTCATTTGTGGAAATGATTAGAACCAAGTATTAATGTCTACCAACAAGGTCACTTAACTAGAATACAAATGAGGCACTGAGATCCATAAGGACCTAAAGCACACTGCCGTCGATTACACAATTAATTGATTATTAGAGAAACCAGTGATACAGCTTTTTGTGAATTTTCATATATACAATGTGGGCCTACCGCACAGAGGAAGCTTACTCACCATAAGAACAACAGATTTCAGAAGCATAAATAAATGCTACAATCTCACAATCAATAGTGATGTGCTTTAGGCCCTCATACTTCTCAGCACTTCAAATGGATTACTGTATGACAAAATTAATAACTTAATATACCACAACTCAGTCAGAAATCCACAAAATAGGTTTACTGTCAGTACAACTTTAACATATACTGATGTCCAATCCAATTTTACTATACAGTACGTGAATTAGCATATCTGAGGACAGTGCCACCATCTAGCAGGATTTATGCTGAGCGAATAGGGATAAAAGTCTGTCACACTGTCCTACCACATGGTTAAGGGCAAGGGCTAGTTGTACACATCATGAATCGTGCTTGTTTTTTATCAAATACATATTTATTTGGCCCATAAGGCAATTATGTCATGCAAGCTGCAAGTGTGCAAAAGCTCCTTAAAACATGCACGACTAAAGATGTGCTCGCGACATTGATGCTAAGTTTCATGGAGTCTAGAGGAGCAGTAGCATGGTAGATTTAAGTGCTGTGTCTTACAGATTGGCAGCATTTATGTTACATTTAACAAACATTCAAAGAAAAATAACCAATAAATCAGCAAGGTGTCGAAAGTTAAGGTGTTCATGAGCTCTTGTGCTCTTACACAGCACATGCCACTGCTGCAACATATGATGTTGAGAACACATCTGACAAGTGATTACATTACTCTTGTGGTCTGACACGTTGTGACTTACTATATTACTGATTGTGAATAATGTTATTTACATCAATATTTATCAGCATTTGACTTGGGCTTTCCAAGCCTGTCCATTGCCTTTGAAATTTTTATTACAAATAGTAAGTAGTCAAATAACATATGAAATTCACTACAACTTCATGAAAATGCATGTGGGTTTTTTTCATTACATTGTCTCTCAAAGGTAAATAAATAAAGTAAAGAGACCAGTGATAAAAAAATATAGATAAGAAATAAGTTGCTGGCCGGTGTGGCTGAGCGGTTCTAGGTGCTTCAGTCCGGGGCCGCGCGACTGCTACAGTCGTAGGTTCGAATCCTGCCTCGCCCATGGATGTGTGTGATGTCCTTAGGTTAGTTAGGTTTAAGTAGTTCTAAGTTCTAGAGGACCGATGACCTCAGACGTTGAGCCCCAAAGTGCTCAGAGCCATTTGAAGAAATAAGTTGTAGCATGATTTAAACCAGCACCTTGTCCACAACCATCTAGCCACGTGTGAGTGCTAACCACATGACCACAATGAGTTCTTGCAGGTGGTCTCTTCACACAGATACCTAAATAACAGACGTGTAAAACTTCTCTTGTGATTTTCTTGGAATTGCCAGAGTAGTGCACCATACTACTTTTACATTGTGTTGTTTTAATGGCCTCCTAAAGGTGTACAAAGTTTGAAATAAATCCATGATCCCAATGTTGTGGCCTTCTCTTGTGAGATGTAATTGTCTAAAACCAGATAATTCTGTCAGATTGTTATCTTTTATTTAGTACCAATCAATTTACATTATTAGAAATCCAAACTTAGAATCTCAGTTGGGTTTTCCCGTGTTAACTGTGAAGATATTTTAACATGAATCATAACAACTCATGCTCAAAAAGGACTATGAATAATCTATTTAATTATGCCTTCATTTTTCAGATACATTAATATTAATCTATATTATTAACTAAACAAAGCTGCAGCTGTTATTGTTTAACAATGAATTATTTGAGGAGATGCTGTGGTGATCCACTTAAAATCTTATTAGAATCTAAAATTATATACTGTACATTTCTTTTTAATGATGTAGCATAGTTCTCCCAGGCAATAATGGCATAACCGATGTAGCAACACATTCTCTTCCAATATAATTTGACACTTTCTCCAGATCTTCTTCTGAGAGCCTATATGATCTTTCAGTGGTAGTTAAGGGATTTAATTTACAAAGTAAGAAAGTTTTTTTGTTTTTAGTACACTCAATTTATCTGGCCTTCTAGGTTACAAAAAAGAAAGAGCTGGTCCACAATGATGTGTAAATAAAAGTTTACTTCTCTTTCTTCATCTCTGGATAGCAAAGAGGCCATCTACCTTTTGTTGTCACTGGCACCAGCTACAAGTTCTACATTTTGTTCACATGCATTCGGCACATGGACCGACTTGAATTTTATGAACATCAAAATACCTAAAATCAGAAACAATTTATGCTTTAATATATAATATATTCTCGGCTATTATGTTGTCATTGAATGAATGTCACATTAAAATCTAACATTTCATCCCCATCTGCTGAGGACATTTTCAAGGAGGATCGTAGCTTCCTCAAATGATTCACATCCTGGCTCGCTACTCACTGCAGAAAAATTCCTCTTCTGCGCAGTGGTGTGATGTCACGTTTTGAATGCCTGAGCACAACTGGCCTTTGTCGACTGCCATCATCCGCTGTTAGTATCACCACATGATGGAAGACTAGGTACACATCTTCTTCAGCACCCAAATCCAAACGTCATTTAATTTCAAGTCCTCCTCCTTCCTACTGAAATTCCAGGGGTGTTTTACAATCTCTATGGCCTCTCTGTATAGCCTTTGATGGTATCTGCTTGTGGCTGTCAGTACTTGAGTCCTATCAAAATTAATGTGGTGACCTCCTGGCTGCAATGTATGTTCTACAACAGCTGATCTGTCAGTCTCCCCTCTTCTGCAATTTCTCTTGTACTGTTTTAGTCAATTTTTGATCATTCTTTTTGTAGTAGTCATGCACAACTCCGCACAGGTAAGGGGAATCCTATGAATTCCTGCTTTTTCCAGCAGTTGGTGAGCATCATTGGCTGATGTTACAAGATCTTGTATCTTCCAGATGGTTTTGAAGATTACTGCAATGTTCCACTTTTTCAGTAATTTTCCTATGCAGTCAGTAGCACCCTTAATAAAAAGCAGGAAAACTTTCGATCTCACCAGCACTTGAGCATTTTTTTTATTCCTAGGAGGTTATCTTAATGTTCTTCTTACATCAGCAAATGAATAACCATTCTTGAGCAATGTACTGGTGAAATGTTTTAATTCTATGTCAAGCAGCTCTGTTTTGCAGATGTTCCTTGTCCTATACCCAAACATTCTTATAATGCCTTGCTTTTACTGTGGATGGTGGTTCAAATCCTGGTGTATGTAATGGACTTTGTGCATTTTTTTTTAACCATGAAAACTAGCACATCAAGAAAGTTAAATCTTCCACCTACCTTATCCTCCATGGTAAATTGAATCTTCAAGTTGATCCCGTTGAGATATTTGTGAAAACGACCTGGTTCCTCTCTGCCACGCTGCCACAAAACAAATGTATCAGCCACATATCAGAACCAAATATTTGGTTACTTTCAGTTTCCAATGCCTGCTCTTTGAATTGTTTCATAAAGAAATTTGCTATAACTGGGCTTAAGGGCATCTGATAGCAATGCCGTTCATACAGCTCATCATTCCATTTGAAATACATGGTTGTGAGGTAATATTTAAACAGTGCATAATATCAGGAGGAAAAGTCCGATTCAGCTGTTGCATCACTTCATTGACAGAAACCCTAGTGAATGCCAATACCATACCAAACTAATATGTCCTCTGGTTGGACCACTTTGCCTTCATTTACTGATAAAATGTGCCAAATTCTTGATATATGAATCTGACTGGCCCACATATGGTCCCCGTTGAAATGACCTCTGCAGATGGGGACAAAACGTTGGCTTTTAATGTGAAATCCATTCAACCACAGCATAAAAGCCCAAAACATTTTATTAACTGTGACATTTTTGGTTGTGAAAGTTTACATTTTAGAATTTTTGCTTTGCCTTTGACTTCCTGATAACTATATAGGCATGATATTTCTGTGTCCCTGTGATCGTTGTGGCTTTTTAAAAACTTTTTGCAAGCTCCTTTTTTATGCTGCAAGCTCATCATTTGTCATAAAGAAATGACTGACAGCGTATGTGCTTTACCTCATTCAGACGATGGGAATGAAGTTAATATTTGATCAGGTTGTGCTTCCACAACTGATTAATACCATTGTTAAGAAAACCACTCCAACTATTATTTTATGTGCATTAGTTATTAAGCCACTGGTTTCTTTCTAAATGAACATCCTTGGATGGCAAGGTGGCAAAAATGTGACTCTCATGATTTAACATGCTTAATTTCCCAATAAAACATTGACCTGTTCATGTTGAAAAAAAAGTGCAAAATTCCACTTCATGGGCTGTGCTTGGTACTTCTCTTCTTCCAGCATGTGCCTTTCAACATTTTATTAGGTTATTAAGCATTTTAAGTCATGGCACAGGCCGTTTTCTGCCACTTTATCCCCTGAGTACATGTAAGTTATACTGCACAGAGTAAACTGCTCCTCTTCACCTCACCAGAACTATGCTAATTTTCTGTCTTATCTGTACTGAAGTGAATTACTGTGTGGCACCAATGAAATCGGCACCAACATCGATATGCATTCATCTTTGGACTCTAAGCATTATCTTTGGGTGTTCCGCCATGTTCAGTTCAGTTCTGTGTGATCCTTGTATGTGTTAAGGTTAATAAATGAACTATTGCAAAATGGGTGTGATTATTGGTGCAACCAACCCAGTAATCCTCCAAACTTGTGACCCCGAAGTTGTAATGTCTTCCATTTTCACCGTTTTACTGTGTCCGTGACCTCCGTGTCAATTATTTTTGCATGTATTACATCGACACAGCATTCGAACAATGACTTCAGCCCAGCGCCTAACGCCGGATTTTGTGATCAACATGCATTGTGTTGTGGGCGATGTACACCCGCCAGGACTGCAACACGATGCCTCTCTCTCGATGATTCTGCCTATTTCGCCAGACGTTTTTGAGCCTGCAACAGTGAGGTTAGGAATGCGCATGACTCCGGCTATCAAACGCCTTTGTTCTCGCCACATGTGCCCTCCCTCATCGACTGTGCAGTTACCTCTTACAGATCTCCGTGCAGTGTGGAACCAATGCCAATTTCTGCAAATGCTTCATCGGACAACCTACTACTGCCAGGACAACAATTTGCCATGCCACAATCCATGCAGTACTATGCAGTTACATGCCGCATGGTCGGAACTGCTTCTTTCACAGGTCTACCTCCTCAGCATCCGACCATGCCCGCGCCTGCCTCGGTTCAGCATCAGCACATACCTTCCTATTTTGATACCTTGGCCTGCAACAGAACAACCTACTACCACCAGGACAACGATTTTCCACACTGCAATCCATGCAGTACCACGTGGATACCTGCCACATGGCTGGAACTGCTTCTTTCACAGGTCTACCTCCTCAGCATCCGACCACACCCACGCCTGCCTCAGTTCAGCATCAGCACACGCCTTCCTACTTCAATACCTCGGCCTGCAACAGGAACAATAACTTGTTATCTGTGCCTGACCTTCACCTCCGTCCCACTGCTATGCCTCAGTGTTTTGTGCCATGACATTCACCTTATCCACACACCATTTTGAGTAGAGTGACTATGAACAGTGAACATTCACACATTCCATCCCACGTTTGACACCACTTCACACAGTGTGCTTCTGGACAGCCCACACCTCCGCAGCCTCCCTGCAACACAAGTGGCCCCAGCTCTGATCATACGTCGAGCTTTCCGTGGACTAACACGCATTCTCAAACTTTGAACTTTTTCTCACCTGTCGCCCCCGCACCAGCTCTAGTCAAGCTTCCATTACCATGCTCAACACATCTCAGTGCATCATCCGTATCTGTCTTCCACGACGTGTCAATCCAAACACACCCGCAATGTGTTGAACTTCCGCAACCGCAGTCAACACATTATGATGTCTCACCCGCGTTGGCCTTCCGTGTTGTGATGGATCGCGCTCAGCCACAACGTGTCACCTTCACGCTGCCACCTGAACAGCCGTCGTTGCCACATCCCCTGGAGGCACACTCTCCTGGAATACTACAGCAACAACAGCTCGATTTAGGCAGTGCCCCGATGAATTCAACTCGATCTGTTCTTCTGACCATTCTACAATGCTTACCAATGCTGCCACCATTTAATCCTGACAGAGCAACAAGCTGGTTCAAAATTGTGGACGAAGTGTTAGACCATTACAAACTCGACGAGTCAACCAGGTTTATGTGCCTCATCACCCACCTGCACAGCAAGTAGGACTTGATTGCTGACCTGGTCGATGCCCCGGACTCATCTAACCGGTACACTCTAGCCAAAAAGACAGTTCTAAATCAGCTTGCACGCTCAACTGAGGCAGCAATATGGCAAGTGCTCCACGTCGAGCAACTAGGCAACAACAAACCTTCCCAGCTCTGGAGATGGCTATGTGCCCTGGTCAGCGCCAATCTAGTCTCTGACACAGCTCTCCTCACCATCTGGTCAGATAAACTATCTCCTCACATCCGCTTTGCTCTGGCTCAAAGATCTCCTGAACCTGTTGAGCAAAGAATGACAATTGCTGACAAGCTACACAATGCATCACTGCTCTATTTCGCCAGCCACTGCCTAACTGACAAGTCTCAGGTTCAGGCTCATCACCCTGCATCCGGACGTGGCCGGGGCTGTACTGTGCCGACTGTTCTGCTCGCTCCGGGAAGCAGTAAACAAGCAACTGGGATATCACTGGCTTCGCCCATGGTCACGCCCCCTCCTGCAACTGAACCTGCTGCAGCCACCAAACCTCTGCCACCACCACTGGCAACGAACCTTCCACAGGAAAGGAAACCGCACTACCCGTACTGTTACTTCCACACACGGTTTGGTGAGGCAGCACGGAACTGCAGACCACCCTGCTACTTTCCAAACACCAATTGCAGGTATGTCGAGGTGTCGCCTCCTGTACACATGACAGGCACCCCCCAGTGCTTCATTCTGTCCGGGAATGACCGGATAATTGCGGACATCTTTACATTAAAGACATTTCATCAGGATACCTTTTCCTAGTGGACACAGGCGCCGATGTTTCACTGCTGCCTACGTCCTTAGCATCATCGAACATCTGTCCTCATCATACTTCACTGCAATCTGTGAATTCAACTAAACTACAATGCCTGGGTTCAACTTCACACATCGCCTCACTCTCCGCAAACTGCAAACTCGAGTGGACTTTTTTAGTGTACGAAATTGACGAACCTATACTAGGCACAGACTTTTTGCGACACCACAAACTTTCACCGGACCTAGTGCGAAACACCGTGTTTCATCATCCGTCCAAGACTCACTTCCCCTGTGCTTCATCGAGCAAACCCCCCTGTGACACATTGGTCCAGGCACATCTCATCCATATATGCTCGTCTCTGTCGACGACTTTACAAGAAACCATGCACAAGTGCTTTGTTGAGCTTGAACGCATCGCTCACCAATGCAAGGAAAACTTCAAGTTCTCCCTCAGGCTCCACGAAAAACAACCCCAGCTCTCCGATGCAGCAGAGGAATTACAGACACTACAGCAAGGACAAAGCAAGGTCACTAAGTGCGCCAAATCTGCTTGCAATCCCAGCAATTGAGCCTTCATGTGTTCACTTCCTGCTACCCCTCACAACTGTGTTATCAAGACTTGCCATAACGTGCACTGACAGTTCTGCAGGGCCACACACTCCTAACACGGAAGTGTTTGACACTCAGCCAGACACAAGTGCACATGCGCGACGAGCATAATGTGTTCCCGAACTGACAGCTCCTACCCCGCCCCTCGCGGACAGCACCACAAACTATGCCGCTGTGTGACCGCCACTGACAACACAAACAGTGCACTCATGCCAAGCATTTCGCCCGCGACCGTACTGCCACAGGCCACGCCCTCAGACAATGGACTCACTAACAGCTCACGAGCTCTACAAAGCTCACTTGACCACGATGCCACTGCTTTGGGCCGGCGGCCATCTTGTCGCGTTGACTCCTGGTAAACTTCCCCACCTCGGCTCCCGTCGGATCCGCCGAGTGGCTCCGAACACCACGACCACGCCTTGCCTGCCCTGCGCACCACACATTGTAAACAAACCACCTCCAGTGCCGTCAGCAACATTACCGTCATCACCAATGGCATGGTTCACAAGCTTCGCCTCACGCCAGGTTCCCCGATCTCCAGTAAACCACGTTGACTTTGTCCCGAGCACCTCTCCGGCCTTAAAAATCATATTTCTGAACTACTAAGCTTTGGCGTCATTGAACCCTCTGCCAGTAGCTGGTCTACGCCCATACATATGACACCCAAGAAAGATGGGTCCTGGCGCATGTGCAGAGACTACCATCGACTAATCGCACAAACTATTATGGACACCTACCCCATACCCAACATTGCCAACTCAACCAGTTCCCTTGCAGGTGCAACCACGTTCTCTGTCATTGATTGTAAATGGGCCTACCACCAGATCGCCATGGCACCTGAGGACATCGAGAAGACAGCAATCACCACCCCAATCGGGTTATTTCAGTTTCAATTCATGCCCTTCGGTCTGAAAAACGCAACCCAGACCTGGCAACGCTTCATCAACGATGTGCTATTCGACCAAAAATTTGGCTATGCATATCTTGATGACATTCTTGTGTTCAGCTCCTCCATTGAGGACAACATTTGACGTGTGCAAACTGTTATGAACACTCTCATGGCAGCAGGCATCGAGACCAACCAGGACAAATTGCAGCTACATCAGCCCGCTGTCACTTTTCTTGGTTTTTGGGTCTCTGCCGACAGCATTTCACCTCTCCCTGAGAAAGTACAAACAATACTAAACCTACCCAGACCTTCATCATTCAAAGAGCTCCGATGCTTTCTGGGGATGGTTAATTATTATCGTCAACATCTACCTTGGACTGCGGAGATTCAGGCTCCACTGATGGACGCCTTGGCAGACACCAACACTTCTGGATCTCAGCCCGTTCCATGGACCCCTGCTATGACCGGCTCTTTCACTGCCCTCAAAAATCTTCTTGCCAAGGCCTGCACCATCACGCATCCTCATCCCAATGCACAGCTTTTCATCACCACAGACGTGAACGATACTGCCATCGGCGCTGTCCTTAGCCAGACAATCAACGGCCAAACTTTGCCTCTGCAATTCTTCTCACGCAAGCTCACCAATGCATAACGGAAATATTCTGCGTTTGACAGGGAGTTGCTCATGGTCTATGAAGCGATTAGGAAATTTTAAGACTGACGTTGAGGGAAGCCCTTTCTATGTTTCAATAGACCACAAACCACTGGCTGCGTCCATTACAAACCCGCCAGCTGACCCATCTCCTCGCCACTTCAGATACATGGACTTCATATCTCATATCTCAGTTCACCACTGATGTCAGACACATAAAGGGTGCTGACAATATAGTTGCTGATTTCCTTTCACGAGTCGACACTGTCCATTTGCTGTTAGACCTCTCTGAACTGTTTAACTTCCAACCCGCTGACGAGGAAACACAAAACCTAATTTCAGACTCTACTTCTTCACTACACTGCATCCGCACCACCTTCCCTGACATTTCTGGTGAGATCTGGTTGCTCGAGTTTTTGTCAAGTCATGGGTATGGCGTTTCGGATGTCCAGCTATCATCATGACTGACCAGGGCAGACAATTTGAGTCAGCCCTGTTAAACAGGATTTGTAACATTTGCTGCATCCAGCGCATCCATACCACAGCATATCACCCACAAAGTAACAGGCTAGTCAAGTGCTGGCACTGCACTTTCAAGGCGGCTCTTCAATGCCACGACTCTCTATGGACAGATGCCCTTCCCCTTGTGCTACTCGGCATTCGTGCAATCTATAAGGAAGACCTCAAAGGCACAATAGCCGAGTTCGTATACGGCCAGAACATTGTTCTTCCTGGCAAACTTGTGAGCCCTTCTGCTTCTCTCCCTCAGTCTGACTTACCTTCCTTCGTGGACCACATCAGACACCACTTCGTCAACCTCCATATCCCTCCACCCGCCAGCCATTCCCACCGTAAGGTTCACGTCCTGAAATCTCTGGACAATTGCGAGTACATCATGCTCTGAGATGACACTGTCTGTGCTCCCCTCCAACCTCCATATGCCAGCCCGTTCAGAGTTCTCTGGCGCTCAGCCAACACTTATGACATCCAGATGAAAGATTCAGCTGGTACAGTCTATCTCAACAGACTTAAGCCTGCTCATGTCGAGCCTTCTCCTACCCCCTTCAGGCCATGACCATGCCACTCACTGTCGTGGCTCATGACACTCCAACCACTCCCTCCACGTCGGACTTACACACTCGATTGAGTGACTTCCAGCTCAATTCGTCGAGTTCTCCTCCAACCTTGCCCTCTACTCCAGTCTCACGTACTCCTTCGAGTGACCACATGCTCCCCACATAGAGCTTACCTACGATCACGCTCTCGCCGCTGGGCGGTCCCTTCGACCTCTCCACCGTCATCTGCCTCGCCCTGTCAAGGTTTCTCATGTCCCCCCCATCTTGAAAGTGCCCTTGCTTGAGGTGTTCGTGCCTGTCCCCCCAGACATAATCCCAGACATCTCAATAATACTGCACAATTATACACTGTTGGTCGTGTGTTTCTCTTCATCCAGTGCTAATCACACAACCTCCGCCATTCCCTGCCACCTGGGGAAATGTGTTCCCCTCCCACCCAACGTCACCCTGGACATGTTTCGTGTGTTCGCCAAGCCCACCGGAGACATCATCTTCGGTGCTTCATTCCACCCACAAACCACTGGCCTACCTGTCGCCACACAACCAACACACCCAGTATGACACCTGGCTCACCTCAACGACTTCCAGGTTTGGTGGCCGAACCTTCCTCCCGCACAGCTCCCCAATGACACTGTCGAGCTGACCGTGGTCTGACTCCTGCAGACCACCCCTGCTGACACCATAGTCATGTGGTCATTTTAAGGTTTCAAAATGTGGCAAAAATCTCACTTTTTGAGAATTGTAAAAATTAAAAACTCAAAAATGAAGTGTCTAAAAAACTTTGTAACTTTGGATTTTATGTTATTTTGATAAGTGCAATAAAATAAGAAAAAATTACAAAATTCTAAATCATCAAGGTACAAATTTATTTTTATCTTGGTTGATTTCATATGGAACGACCCATTACTCACCTTTATGAGAGCACAACTTGTGTGTCACACTTGGTATAGGGATGCCAACATAAAATACCTTTGACACTCTACTTGCGGCCAAAGGATAGAACAAAGGCAGGAAATTCACCACAAAGAAACATTCAGTCCTATTGGATGTTATGATGGTATTTGAACCATGTTGGAAGTGGCTGCTGCACAGAAAATGAACCTTGACCAGTTTTTCATCAAAGCAACTTTTCTAAATAGTGTACTCCAAGATGATGTACACATGGAAGAAACTGAAGATTTTGAAGGTGATACTAGGTGTGACTGTTATCAAAGAAGAACCTGTATCTGGTTGGAACATATGTTTCATAGAATTTAGACAAAAGCCACATTTGAAAACAACAATGCTAATCAATTTGTCTTCTACTTTGAGAGAAATAAGAATGGTTTATATGTCACAATCCATGTTGAGGATAACCCTGTGGTCTAAGGTAGCATCTTTGATTAGTAATCAAAATGTCCTCGGTCCCAGTTTGAAAACCCACCACTGCTTACATTTTGATTAATAATCAGCTTGTCAGCTGAAGACTTCCGTCATAAGACGTCATCCTCAGTCTGCAAATGGCCTTGTCAAAGAGGGCAGAGGAGCAGACAGATGCTCAAGGCATTCTCTTTCCCTTGGGATGGGAAACTGCCCCTAAAGGCATAAGAATCAGCAATGATCAAAGGCATTAGGATGAAGAAGGCAATGGAAACAGCTGCATTAAAGACACAAAACATGTATCCATAGGGAGTGTGGCCTGTAATTGAAAAAGTCTCATGATCTTTCCATTGGCAAAATATTCCAGAGTAGTCCCCCATTTGGATCTCCAGGAGAGGAATGCTGAATGGAAGGTGACCATGAGTAAAAAACTGAAGAAAGGATAACATTCTCTGAGTTGAGGCATGGAATTTCAGAAGCTTGAATGTGGTAGGAAAGCTAGAAAATCTGAAAAGGGAAATGCAAAGGCTCAATCTAGATACAGTAGAGGACAATGAAGTGAAATGGAAAGAAGATGAGGGTTTCTGTTCAGATAAGTATAGAGTAATATCAACAGCAGCATAAAATGTTGTAACAGCAGTATGATTCATTATGAATAGGAAGATAGGGCAGTGAGTGTGTTACTCTAAACAATTCAGTGATAGGGTTGCTCTATCAGGATCAACAGCATACCAACACCGACAACAATAGCTCAGGAATATATCCTGCAGTCGCAAGATGGAGACAAAGAGATAGAGTGTGTATATGAGGAAATTGAAAGGTTATGAACCATGGACCTTGCCGTTGGTGGGGAGGCTTGCGTGCCTTAACAACACAGATAGCCGTACCGTAGGTGCAACCACAACGGAAGGGTATCTGTTGAGAGGCCAGACAAGCATACGGTTCCTGAAGAGGGGCAGCAGCCTTTTCAGTAGTTGCAGGGGCAACAGTCTGGATGATTGACTGATCTGGGCTTATAACATTAATCAAAATGGCCTTGCTGTACTGGTACTGCGAATGGCTGAAAGCAAGGGGAAACTACAGTCGTAATTTTTCCCGAGGGCATGCAGCTTTACTGTATGATTAAATGATGAGGGCGTCCTCTTGGGTAAAATATTCCAAAGGTAAAATAGTCCCCCATTCGGACCTCCGGGCGGGGACTACTCAGGAGGACGTTGTTATCAGGAGAAAGAAAACGTGTTCTACGGGTCGGAGCGTGGAATGTTAGATCCCTTAATCAGGCAGGAAGGTTAGAAAATTTAACAAGGAAAATGGATAGATTAAAGTTAGATATAGTGGGAATTAGTGAAGTTCGGTGGCAGGAGGAACAAGACTTTTGGTCAGGTGAATACAGGGTTATAAATACAAAATCAAATAGGGGTAATGCAGGAGTAGGTTTAATAATGAATAAAAAAATAGGAGTGTGGGTAAGCTACTACAAACAGCATAGTGAACGCATTATTGTGGCCAAGATAGACATGAAACACACGCCTACTACAGTAGTACAAATTTATATGCCAACTAGCTCTGCAGATGATGAAGAAATTGATGAAATGTATCATGAGATAAAAGAAATTATTCAGGTAGTGAAGGGAGACGAAAATTTAATAGTCATGGGTGACTGTAATTTGACAGTAGGAAAAGGAAGAGAAGGAAACGTAGTAGGTGAATATGGATTGGGGCTAAGAAATGAAAGAGGAAGCTGCCTGGTAGAATTTTGCACAGAGCATCACTTAATCATAGCTAACACCTGGTTCAAGAATCATGAAAGAAGGTTGTATACATGGAAGAACCCTGGAGATACTAAAAGGTTTCAGATAGATTATATAATGGTAAGACAGAGATTTAGGAACCATGTTTTAAATTGTAAGACATTTCCAGGGGCAGATGTGGACTCTGACCACAATCTATTGGTTATGAACTGTAGATTAAAACTGAAGAAACTGCAAAAAGGTGGGAATTTAAGGAGATGGGACCTGGATAAACTGAAAGAACCAGAGGTTGTACAGAGTTTCAGGGAGAGCTTAAGGGAACAATTGGCAGGAATGGGGAAAAGAAATACAGTAGAAGAAGAATGGGTAGCTTGGAGGAATGAAATAGTGAAGGCAGCAGAGGATAAAGTAGGTAAAAAGATGAAGGCTAGTAGAAATCCTTGGGTAACAGAAGAGATACTGAATTTAATTGATGAAAGGAGAAAATACAAAAACGCAGTAAGTGAAGCAGGGAAAAAGGAATACAAACGTCTCAAAAAGGAGATCGACAGGAAGTGCAAAATGGCTAAGCAGGGATGGCTAGAGGACAAATGTAAGGATGTAGAGGCTTATCTCATGAGGGGTAAGACAGATACTGCCTACAGGAAAATTAAATAGACCTTTGGAGAAAATAGAACCACTTGCATGAATACCAAGAGCTCAGATGGAAACCCATTCTAAGCAAAGAAGGGAAGGCAGAAAGGTGGAAGGAGTATATAGAGGGTCTATACAGGGGCGATATTCTTGAGGAAAATATCATGGAA
This sequence comes from Schistocerca cancellata, assembly GCF_023864275.1. NCBI lineage: Eukaryota > Metazoa > Arthropoda > Insecta > Orthoptera > Acrididae > Schistocerca > Schistocerca cancellata. The sequence goes on from NC_064628.1 coordinate 197,990,891, forward strand.
ATGGAAGAGGATGTAGATGAAGATGAAATGGGAGATATGATACTGCGTGAAGAGTTTGACAGAGCACTCCAAGACCTAAGTTGAAAGAAGGCCCTGGGAGTAGACAACATTCCATTAGAACTACTGACAGCCTTGGGAGAGCCAGTCCTGACAAAACTCTACCATCTGGTGAGCAAGATGTATGAGACAGGCAAAATTCCCTCAGACTTCAAGAAGAATATAATAATTCCAATTCCAAAGAAAGCAGGTGTTGACAGATGTGAAAATTACCGAACTATCAGTTTAATAAGTCACAGGTGCAAAATACTAACGCGAATTCTTTACAGACGAATGGAAAAACTGGTAGAAGCCGACCTCGGGAAAGGTCAGTTTGGATTCTGTAGAAATACTGGAACACGTGAGGCAATACTGATCCTACGACTTACCTTAGAAACTAGATTAACGAAAGACAAACCTACATTTCTAGTATTTGTAGACTTAGAGAAAGCTTTTGACAGTGTTGACTGGAATACGCTCTTTCAAATTCTAAAGGTGGCAGGGGTAAAATACAGGGAGCAAAAGGCTATTTACAATTTGTACAGAAATCAAATGGCAGTTATAAGAGTCGAGGGACATGAAAGGGAAGCAGTGGTTGGGAAGGCAGTGAGACAGGGTTGTAGCCTCTCCCCGATGTTATTCAATCTGTATATTGAGCAAGCAGTAAAGAAAACAAAAGAAAAATTTGGAGTAGGTATTAAAATACATGGAGAAGAATAAAAACTTTGAGGTTCGCCAATGACATTGTAATTCTGTCAGAAACAGCAAAGGACTGGGAAGAGCAGTTGAATGGAATGGACAGTGTCTTGTAAGGAGGATATAAGATGAACATCAACAAAAGCAAAACAAGGATAATGGAATGTAGTCGGATTAAGTCGGGTGATGCTGAGGGAATTAGATTAGGAAATGAGACACTTAAAGTAGTAAAGGAGTTTTGCTATTTGGGGAGCAAAATAACTGATGATGGTCAAAGTAGAGAGGATATAAAATGTAGACTGGCAATGGCAAAGAAAGTGTTTCTGAAGAAGAGAAATTTGTTAACATCAAGTATTGATTTAAGTGTCAGGAAGTTGTTTCTGAAAGTATTTGTATGGAGTGTAGCCATGTATGGAAGTGAAACATGGACGATAAATAGTTTAGACAAGAAGAGAATAGAACCTTTCGAAATGTGGTGCTACAGAAGAATGCTGAAGATTAGATTGGTAGAGCACATAACTAATGAGGAGGTATTGAATAGAATTGGGAAGAAGAGGAGTTTGTGGCACAATTTGACTAGAAGAAGGGATCGGTTGGTAGTCCATGTTCTGAGGCATCAAGGGCAGAGTGGAGGGTAAAAATCGTAGAGGGAGACGAAGAGATGAGTACACTAAGCAGATGTAGGCTGCAGTAGGTACTGGGAGATGAAGAGGTTGGGTTGGGGTTGGGTTGTTTGGGGGAAGAGACCAGACAGCAAGGTCATTGGTCTCATCGGATTAGGGAAGGATGGGGAAGGAAGTTGGCTGTGCCCTTTCAAAGGAACCATCCCGGCATTTGCCTGGAGCGATTTAGGGAAATCATGGGAAACCTAAATCAGGATGGCCGGACGCGGGATTGAACCGTCGTCCTCGCGAATGTGAGTCCAGTGTGCTAGCCACCTCGCTCGGTGGAGATGAAGAAGCTTGCGCAGGATAGAGTAGCACGGAGAGCTGCATCAAACCAGTCTCAGGATTGAAGACCATAACAACATCAACAGTATGTAAAGGGAGATGTAAATCTGGAATGCAGTTGTGGGGAAAGGATTAGAGGAAAAGAACACTCTCTTCAAGAATCACAGGAGGAGGAATACTTGGACAAGACCAGGTGATATGGGAAGACTTCTCTCTCTCTCTCTCTCTCTCTCTCTCTCTCTCTCTCTCTCTCTCTCTCCCCCCCCCCCCCCCCCCCCCCCTCCCCAATGATCACAGGCCCTGTAGACCACGCGCTGCATCAACGATCTGCTTCCATCACCTTCTATCTCTTGCAGCCTCTCTCCACGCTGTGGAAATTCCTAATACTGCAATATCCTTCTCTATGTCATCTTTCCACCTTGTACGAGGTCAGCCCAATGGTCTTGTTGTCTGGAGAGTTCCTTCAAATGCTTTCTTGGTGATTCTGTTGTTTTCAATTCTAGCTACATGTCCAGCCCATTGCAGTCTCCTACTTTTTAATTTCTGGATGACAGTGGATTGTTTCATTAACTGATAAATTTCATTGTTCTTTCGAATTCTCCATACACCATTCTCCAACACAGGTCCCCAGATTTTTCTAATTATTTTTCTTTCGAAAACATTCAGTTTTTCTCTTTAATTCTTTGTAAGCATCCAGCTTTCTGAACCACACAGTACTATGGGGCAGATGATAGTGTTGTATATCTTCATCTTTGTGGTGATTGACAAAGCTTTACTTTTGAGTGGGTTGCTTAGTGAGTACAGACATCTTTACCCTTAGGCTATTCTTTCATTTATATCCATTGTTATATTTTTACTGTTGAAATGTGATCCAAGGTATTTAAACTAGAGAACTTTTCTGAATTTAGAATGCTGATCAATTTAAAAGTAAGGATCTGGGTTTATGACTCGACCTATTTCCATATATTCAGTTTTCTCTTGGTTAATCAAAAGCCCCATTTTGCTGGCACTGTGCCTGAGAGATATGTACATGTCTTTCAGTTCTTCTTCAGTTTCACTCAGCAACCCTGTATCATCTGCATAAGCCAGGAGTTTTACTTCACTGTGTTTAAATCAAAGACCATTGTACAGATGTAAATTACTCTCCCAAACCACTTTCTCTAATGCAAGGTTGAAGAGGACATGTGAAAGATTGTCTCCCTGTCATAAGCCTGTTTTAATTGGAAAGGTGGGGAATATGGACCTCTGAAATTCACTGCTGCCTGGGAGCCATCCAGGCACAGTTGTATCATCCTAATGATTTTACTGGGTATACTAAATTCTCATAATGGGTTGTAGAGGCTACTTCTGTGGATACTGTTGTAGGCTCGCTGGAAGTCAATGAAGAGACAGTAGATGTTTTTGTTAAATTACCAGTATTTTCAGATATCTGTTGTATAGTAAACAAATTATCAGTTGTGGAATGGTCTGTTCGAAATCCGGCCTGGTGTTTTCTGCGTAAGGTTTAAGTTTTTCCAGAATAACCATTGAGAGGATTTTGTACATTATATTCAGCAAACTGAGTCCTCTGTAATTTCCACATTCCATTCTGTTTCTTTTCTTGTGTATTGGACAAATTATTGCAGTTTTCCAATCTTCCAGCAGTGTTTCAGTTTTCCAGATCATTGTGATAAGGTTATAAATTTCTTTATGTAGTTTGCTTCTGCCCTCTTTTAACGTCTCTGCTGATATCTGGTCCTCACCTGCTGCCTCATTGCTTTTGAGCTTTTGAATGGTGTGGATCACTTCCTGTTCTGTGATTCTACATTCGTCATTATTAATGCTGTCACTCTCAGACCTTGAGTAACTGGAGGTTATGTGTGGATCAATGCAATTTAACATTTCTGAGAAATACTCTTTCCATCTTTCTAGGATATCTTCCAGCTGCGTTAGCAGATTTCAGTTAGATTAAATCATGGTCAGACAGGGATTCCAAAATCAGATACTGAATTGTAAGGCAATCCCAGGAGCAGATATGGACTCTGATCACAAAATAGTTATGATGAAGAATAGGCTGAAGTTTAAGAGATTAGTAAAGAGGAATCAGTATGCAAAGAAGTTGAATACAGAAGTACTAAGGAATGATGAGATACACTTGAAGTTTTCTAAGACAATAGATACAGCAATAACAAATAGCTCAGGAGGCAGTACAGTTGAAGAGGAATGGATACCTCTAAAAAGGGCAATCACAGAGGTTGGAAAGAAAGACATAGGTACAAAGAAGGTAACTGATAAGAAACCATGGGTAACAGAAGAAATACTGCAGTTGATCGACGAAGGAAGGAAGTACAAAAATGTTCAGGGAAATTCAGGAATACAGAAATAAGTCACTGAGGAATGAAATAAATAGTAAGTACAGGGAAGTTAAGACAAGATGGCTGTATTCAAAATGTGAAGAAATTGAAAAAGAAATGATTGTTGGAAGGACTGACTCAGCACGCAGAAAAGTCAAAATAACCTTCATTGAAATTAAAAGCAATGGTGGTAAAATTAAGAGTGCAGTGGGAATTCCACTGTTAAATGCAGAGGAGAGAGCTGATAGGTGGAAAGAGTACATTGAAGGCCTATATGAGGGGGAACATATGTCTGAGGTGATAGAAGAATAAATTTGGGTTGATATAGAAGAGATAAGGGATCCACTATTAGAATCAGATTTAAGAGAGCTTTGGAAGACTTAAGAGCAAATAAGGTAGAAGGGATCGATAACATTCAATCGGAATTTCTAAAACCGTTGGAGGAAATGGAAACAAAATGACTATTCATGTTGCTGTGTAGAATGTATGAGTCTGGTGACATACCATCTGACTTGTGCAATCTGAGAAGTGCGAGACTTATAGAAGAATGGAAAAGAAAATTGAGTAGAACTTTTTCTCCTCACGGATCACACTCACGCAGTAATACCTGAATGCGCGAGGTTTTATAACGAGTGTACAGACCTCCGATTAGTCAGTCTGCATTTGTCTGCACCAGTCTGTACCAGTCTGCATTAGTCTGTACCAGTATATAGTCAAGTTTCAGTCTGCGCCTAATAAGATTATCGTATTGCTGTACATAGCCATGAAGAGAAACGTATAGACACTTTGTCAAGTATCAGAGATATGTGAGAATAAGATTAATGTACCAAGACCAAAGGAACTTCAGATTGTCCATTGTAAACAGCATCCAGAATCAAGTTAAGTAATTTTATGCTTGTTATTATTTTAATAAATGTGTGTGAAAATTAATCAAGTTCTGTTTCAGTTGGTCACCGTCAATCTGCTACTCTAAGCGTGCAAGTGACATTTCTATCGTCTGACCTAACAGCAGAAGATAAAAACTCCACAATAAGACCACGAGACATATTGCTGACACTCGCCTACTTCATTAGAGTGACAAGTCAAATAATCTGATGGTGTGTGTACCAAAGGTCTTACAGTACGCACACCACATTGGCAACAAGGTACTAAGGAAACAGATTATTTCAGCACAATTACGGATGACCACGTCTGAGCCTGAAATAAAACAGATTACGGTGGACTTCTGGAAGATACATCCTTGACTGTTAACCCACTCTCTTGCAGCTAAAATATCATTATTGCAGTAATCTAGTCGCACTTGGAATTTTCAGATAACCATGGACCTCACAGCGCAGATCGTAAATCTCATGGCACAAATACAACAGACGCAACAGATGTTGCTTACAAGAGTGGAGCGTTTGGAGTTGCAGCCTGCCGTAGCATCTCCGCTACAAATTAAACTTCCACCACCACCTTTTGCAATTTACAACAGCAAGGAAGAAGCGTGGCTGGACTATGCAGCACACCTGGAACAGCACTTCCTCACCCACCAGATATCAAGTGATGTAGAAAAAAGATCTTATTTTTTGGAACATTGCAGCGCAGCTAGCTACAACCTTCTCTTAAAACTGAGTCCGACTTGTGAACCGACAAATTTGTCATTCCCAGCTCTTAAAGACTTGCTCGAAATATATTTCAACAAGCAAATGCATGTTGCTGCTGCAAGGCATAAATTTTACTTATGCAAGAAAAAGGCACAGCAGACATACACGGAATGGATTACACAGTTGCAAGGATTAACTGGGAACTGCAAATTTATTTGTGAAAACGAAAAGTGTAAAAAGTCCTATGCAGATTCTTTAATACGTGATATGCTCATAATGCATTCACCAGATGAGAAATTAAGGAAACAGCTCCTTAGTTTAATCAATGCATCCTTGCAAGATTGTTTACCACTCATTCGAGCACACAAACAAGGCCAAGCTTCTGTGAGTGTGGTACAAGATGACAGTAATGAACACATTCCAGTCAAAGGTGCACTGACGACGGAAGTAACTTACAAACAGTTTACCAAGACAGCTACTTTAGCAGTAGTTAACACCCATAAGGCATCAAACTTGCTGGGTCTGGATCTCTTTAACGAATTAGGCTTCACAATCCATGAAGCGAAATGGGTCACACAGAAAGTTCCGAAAGGAAAATTACAAACAGTGTTGCAGAAGTACGAAGATATTTTTTCCTCCACGACAGGCAGTGTAACTGATTACCAGGCACACATTACACTGGCACCGAATGCAGTGCCGAAGTTTTGCAAAGCTGGAACTGTCACTCACGCAATGAAAGAATGCGTAAAACAAGAACTTGACCATTTAGAAGGTAATGGTATTATCGAACCAGTCACATGTAGCACCTGGGCAACACCAATCGTGGTCATAGAAAAGCCAAATGGATCATTACATATCTGTGGAGATTTCAAGAATACCGTCAAATCACAGTGCATAGATACATACCCGATTCCGAAACTGGAAGAACTGATGTATAAATTAGCAGGGGGTGTGTATTTCACCAAACTGGATTTAACAGAAGCATATCTGCAGATCACTTTAGACAAAGATACACAAAAGTTTATGGTCATAAATACTCCATTTGGATCGTACAGATACAAGCACTTACCATTTGGTATCGCTAGTGCACCAAGCATCTTTCAACGTTACTTGGAACAATTAATTAGAAACTGTCCTAATGCAGTTAACTATCCCGATGACATAATCGTCTCGGGATATTCTCCACAAGATTTACTAGATAACCTGGAAGAACTGTTCAAGGTTCTCAGAAAGGCCAATCTCAGGTGCAACAAGGACAAATGTACATTTTTTGTCAAGAAAATTCAGTATTTAGGACATATATTGTCAAATAACGGAATCAGTCCGACACCACAGCATATAGAAGCAATACAGAAATTGCCAGCTCCAAAAGACTTAAAGCAACTATGAGCTTTATTAGGCCAAATTAATTGTTACTGGAAATTCATACCAAAAGCAGCTGAAATTTCCGAACTGTTGCACAGATTGCTTCGCAAAGGAGTCACGTGGAAATGGTCCAAAGAATGCCAGCGCGCATTTGACAAACTGAAACAAAGTATAGTAGACGCAAAATGTCTTATGACTTAGGACCCGCAAAAGTTGATCACCATTGTGGCGGACTCATCAGATTACGGGATCGGTGCAGTGTTGTCCCATTAACATCAAAGAATTGAATGACCGATTGCAAACGCATCGAAAACATTAAACTCAAGTCAATGAAACTATAGCCAAGTAGAAAAAGAGGCACTAGCAATTATCTTTGCCATGAAGAAGTTTCATGACTACATATACGGAAGAAAATTTATTCTGGTCACAGACCATAAGCCATTGGTGACAATATTCGGACCGCATAATAGTGTATCCACTAAGACGGCACAGCCTTTATGACATTGGGCATTGCTACTGTGTAATTACAGCTACGAGATCTTATATAGATCAACGGCAAAACATGCCAACGGCGATGTACTTTCACGTCTACCGGCGGGTCAAGATGAACGTTTTGACAAATCAGAGGACGTATATTTTCAGATAGACGTAATTAGTGAGAACGTCGTGGGAAATTTCCCCATCAATGCCACCTTAAATAGCTAAGTTAGTGCCCAAAGATCCAGTGTTATCAAAGACAAAGCAGTATATTCTTACAGAATGGCCAACCGATAAGAACATGTTAGCTCAGCCAGAAGTGAAATCTTATTGGAACATGAGACATGCTCTCACAGTGCACAAAGGTGTCATATTAGTTCACAGTGAAATGGGAAAAACAAGAGTAGTTATACTCAAAGCTCTCAGGAATAAAGTGCTAAAAATGTTACACCAATGTCATTGGGGCATAGTATGCACGAAACGCATGGCCAGAGAATATTGCTACTGGAAGAACATTGATAAAGATATTGAAATAATGCCTACTAACTGTAAATTATGTCAAACACATCAATCAGCTCTGCCAAGACAATATTTTCCATGGCCACAGGCAACAGAACCTTGGTCAAGACTGCATATTGACTATGCAGGTCCTTTTCTTGGCACTTCTTGGTTAATTGTCATTGATGCGTTTTCAAAATTCCCTTTTGTACTACAAATGCGTACAACTTCTTCAGTGACAACAATTCAAGCGTTGTCAAAGATCTTTTCCATTGAAGGATTGCCTCAAACCATAGTGACCGATAACAGCACACAATTTTTGTCGCAAGAATTCCAGTCATTCTGTCAGATGAATGGAATTGCCCATTACAGGACGGCACCATTTCACCCTGAGGCTAATGGACTCGCCGAACGATTCGTACGAACGTTCAAGGCACACATGACAAAGTTGGTGCAACAGTACAACAAAGAGACTTCCTTATTAATTTTTCTGTCACAATTCAGAGCTACTCCGCATGAGGCACAATCACCAGCAGAAAAACTGCATGGGCGACAATGCATTGAGAAAATGATCAACGAACATCGAAATGACAATGATTCCACATAAACGACAAAGTCCTTGTAACTGTCTACAGTCAAGGAAAGCATATTTGGACACAAGGCATCATTTTAGAATGCATTGGAAATGTCATGTATAGAATAAGAACGCAAAGCAGCATAGTTATTCGCCATACTAATCAATTACGGCAGCAAAGACAGCAGTCACATATAGCCAGAACTCCTAGGCTGTTTCATTTTGCAGACTCAGAAGCAGATGTCAACCCCGAGCAGCTCACAGGATTCCAGAGGTCGTCACCGGCAGCCGACACTGCCGCCGCCGCCAGTGCCACAGCCAATGCAGCCACCACCGCCGATGCCAACGCAGCACCTTCAGGGGCAGCCGACTACACCAGCCATCCACAGCCGACATCCCCAGAGAAGATGGACATCGAAGAAGAATTAGATTTAAACTATGACCAATGTACTGATGTTGAAATGCAATTATGTAACAAAATTTTTGCTACTCCGGTTCCCTGTTCCATAGGTTTCGAGTGGGTTTTCCTAGCGGACTGCGGGCGAATGCCACGGGGAGCAACATGTGTGCACCCACAGACATACGCACACCGGAAAGCAAGGAAGCAGAAGAAAAAGGCTTTTCAAGCAAACTTCAAAAGCTTTGTTTCTTCCCCCGGAAGGGAGGGATGTTGTGTACATAGTTCCGCATAGTCAGCACGTACTCAACTTTCCCTCTAGAGTGCGCCCCGCTAAGCACAACAGCGCAGGCGCAGCACTCATCCATCTCTGCGCTATGAGATGGCGCTGTCTTAGAAATGGACTAAATTCTGCTTCCGCCAATCTGCATATTAATATGTAACGCAGCCAATGAGATTGCTGCTAACGTAGAACCTTTTCTCCTCGCGAATCACACTCGCGCAGTGATACCTGAACGTGCGAGGTTTTATAACGAGTGTACAGACCTCCGATTAGTCAGTCTGCATTTGTCTGTACCAGTCTTCATTAGTCTGTACCAGTATATAGTCAAGTTTCAGTCTGCGCCTAATAAGATTATCGTATTGCTGTACACAGCCATGAAGAGAAATGTATAGACACTTTGTCAAGTATCAGAGATATGTGAGAATAAGATTAACATACCAAGACCAAAGGAACTTCAGATTGTCCATTGTAAACAGCATCCAGAATCAAGTTAAGTAATTTTATGCTTGTTGTTATTTTAATAAATATGTGTGAAAATTAATCAAGTTCTGTTTAAAGTTGGTCACCGTCAATCTGCTACTCTAAGTGTGCAACTGGCATTTCTATCGTCTGACCTAACGGCAGAAGATAAACATGCCACAATAAGACCACGAGACATATTGCTGACACTCGCCTACTTCGTTACAGCGACAAGTCAAATAATCTGATGGTGTGTGTACCGAAGGTCTTACAGTACGCACACCACAGTGGGTAAATCCAATATGCTAAAAAACTTCTTTTCATCTCTTTTGAATTCTTGAGTTTTGATAAAAACCATTGTTTTTTCAAACCAGTAATTGAAGTTGTTGGCTATCACAGAATGTATTCACAAACAGAGTTTGAGCAAAAAATGTTTCAAACTGTGGAGGAGTGGCATTTTTTAATTGTGGCCATTTTGAACTTTTTTCAGTCAAGTTGAAGTAGTTTTTTGTCATTAGGTAAATATGTACACCACAGAAATTTAATTGAAACATTCAATTTACATGAATGTGTTCTATATATGCATAAACTGTACATACATCCATAATTGTGTTTGTATATGTATATGTATATGTGCCTAATTGATGTATACATCCAAAATTATTGTAAAGAAATAAGTGTAACTATAATTTATACATTTTTTGCAATTTTTGGACATAATGATTTACGTTTGCAGTGGAATGAGTTGTGAAATGGAAAGCAAATATTTATGAAAGTTTCTAATCCAGAATGCATGATGGTTTGGTGTAAGGTTCTTAGGGTGAGCAGGTGATCAACCTTCAAACACATTTTAGTTACTTTACCCAATTTCATTCATACCATGACACATTTATATACACTGTAGTAGTAACGCACCTGCAGTCTACCAACTCTAATGCGATGTGAAAGCCTGCAATCGATGACAGCATGATGCCTGATGGCCATAAAAGGCTCACTTTTATTCCACTTGGTCAGCTGTACCCACAGCCAACAACCTGCTCGTGTAGACGCAGCAGAGATTGGAATGTGTGATGTAATATGCACTCTGAAAATAAAAATACCATTTTCAAACATATCAAGTCATCTTTTATTTATTTTTCTGTCATACTGGGCCATACATTGTGTAGTGTCATAGTAAATATGTTTTACGCTAAATTCTTGTCATGTATTATAAGTACAGAATTTTTGGAATTGATTTACACTTTTTGTATGTAATGTTAAAAAGGTCACTATACTTTAATATTTTTGAAAAAATCAAAATGGCCAAGATGAAAAAATGATACTCCTCTCTCGATTTTAAAAATTTTTGGCCCAAACTTTTTTGTGAATATGTTCCTTGATAACCAACAACTCCACATATGGGTTTGAAAAAATAATGATTTTCTCAGAACTCAAAAATTCAAGTGACGAAAAGAATTTTTTTGCAGATTGTATTTACCCACTGAATTCAGCACTAAGATATGTTATGAAACAAATTTTCAGCCCCCTGCATTTTTTTTGTGACTGGGTTGAAATTTCACCAGTACCTCTGCTTAAATAAATAAAAAGCTTAACACTCCAGCCACCTTTATTTAACTCTACATGGTTTCCTTGAATCACTTCAGGCCAATGGAAGAATTTTTTTTTTAGCTTATTCATTTTAAAAAGTGTTCAAACACTGACAAGTTGTTAAATCTAAGACTTCAATCCTTTTTTCTTTACTTAACACTTCTCACTTGATTCTCTGTTCTGAGATAAGATACTCAATCCAAATTTTCAGCTTATGTTTTTTTTTCTTTCTTAAGCTGATTTTAGAAAAAAAATTAGATTTAGCTCTAAAACATCACAGTCTTAATTCTAATAGAGTTTTTACCTAATATTACATAAGGCCTTCTGTTTCAGACCACAAAATGTGAAAGTTTAAAACCATAGTTACATCTTCTTTTTCTATTTTTATATCTTTTTATTTCTGTTATGCATCAGTGACATTTATGAGATACACAACAGTCAGGACAGTGAAGTCATTGCAAAAAATAAATGTACCTAACAAATATTACAATTTATCCATTCTTATACTTGAGCTCTTATCTTTTAATGCACCACAAATGTCTTTGCTATCAATATTAACAATCTAAAGTGTAGAGAAATACTCTATTAAGACAACTCTTAATCCTGTGCTTCAGATGCAGTGAAGGACACATTATGTGGGACAGGACCTGTGGATGCTGGTAACTCAATTTCTGGAAATAAATAAAACTGTATATTTTTAATGATCATAAGAGTTATATAAAAGAGGTATTTAATATTTTTAAGTACAAAAGTTAATACTATTGTACACACATAATGTGAAGCAGTCATGTCAATTATGAAGAAAAATTCATTATATATGTTATTTGCTATTGACAGGACAAGTAATGATAGAATATTTTTAAGAAAATAGTACAATAATAAATGATACAAATAAAAACAAAATTCAGTGTAGTAGCATACAACATAATTGAGAACCAGTTCACACAGATACTACATCTACCAATCAACAGAAAACACCAATTTTTTTTTGTCAACAGTTAAAACATATCTGCTTGCTGTTGCTATGTTACTACTTGTATTTTGCCAATTTTTTCATCTACAGATATGATGGGGTAAACCATGGCTTCACTCTCTGACGATTCTTCTGAGAAATAAGCCTAAACTTGCTTCTTATAGTTAAATTCATCATCTCCACTACTATCTGAATATCTATCTTCTCTATTCATTGCTTTGAATAGTCATAGTCTCTTTGCCAATGACAGCTTGGAACAGTGATTAACAAAATCTCAACTCACTAATTCCTTTATACTGCTTCGACCTCACATTTCACTCCAGCCATTAACATATCTACATCTACATCCATAATCTGAAAACCACTGTGAAGTGCAGGGCATGGGGTGCAGTCCATTCATTGGTGGATTCTGGGGAGACTGATTGTTTAAACATCTCTGTAAAAAATCTACTCAACAAGCGACAGCAGAACACACATATAAAAGACTGTTGTAACTGGCAAGCTTTAGGAGCCAGTGGCTCCTTCTTCAGGCAGAAGGGGAAGGAAGAAGGATGAAGGAAAAGGACTGGAGAGATCTAGGAAAAGGGGTAGATTTTGGAAATGTCACCCAGAACCGCGGGTCAGAGGAGCCTTACAGTATGGGATGAGAAGGAAAGACATCCCATACAGGTAACCTGCCTGTTTGTGTGACCTGAGTTTCTGATTCTATATATGTGGCTGCAATAGCTTCTACAAGTTTTTTCAGTGTGTCATTACATGTGTTACATTGCTCTTTCCCTTCATACTTCTTTCATGGCTCTAGACCTCATCCTCTTCACGTGCATATTTACAATTTTCCTGCACTGACTGAATTTGAGTTTCAATTTCAGCCACATTATATGCATATTGCTCTTGCAGTTTCTTTGCCCTCCCTAAGAATATCCTTAGTAGGTACCTCTGTTTATCCAAACAAAGCAGTTTCTAGTTGGTTAACTATCTGTTCGCATTCATTCTTAATTGTTCTAAACTCATCTACTTTCTCTGATCTTAATGTCCCAAACTCCACTCTTACATCAGTGTTACTTAAATCATTGTGACTTATAGCTCATGACTTACATCTTCTTGACTTACATCATTGTGACTTATAATTTAAAGACTTACATCTTTGAGACTGGTATTTTCAAGACACAAGTCTTTGAGACTTAGTCATACACTATCACTATTTTATTACATAACATTTTTATACAGTTGAAGCCAATGATTATTAAAGACTAAAAAAAATATGGAAGTAACTCCATCACAAATACCTTTTTATATAGTTGGTATTTCAAATTTTTAAACTTTTATCATATACAAGTCATTGAAGCAAATAAATGGAACATTAGGCCTACACACAGTGTTGAAGTGTTATCTTTTGAGGTCACTGTTACTAATTGTAGTTAGCATTTTTTATATTGCAAAGAGAAATATTCTCGTAATTATAGATGTTTTGTCCATTCTTATTCTCCAGCTCTTACCTTTTAGTGCACCAAAAATGTCTTTGTCATCATTATCTACAATTTAAAGCTCAGTGAAATATTCTCCCACAATTCCTCTTAATCTTGTGGTTCAGGTAGAGTAAAGAACACATTATATGGAACAAAATCTGTGGATGCTGGTAACTCAAGCTCTGGAAACAAATAAAAGTATGTGTTATCAATTATTATTATTATACAACATATTTAATATTTTCAAAACCTCAATATATCAAACCTCGATGTACCAATCATCTATCTACATTGAATTTTTTGTTTATTCCCTGCCCCTGAAAGCCCAAAACCTTGATATTTCAAAGAAAACTCGCCAGTGTATTGAAGTTTTTGGAAATCTCAAGAAGGGTAGATTTTACCACTATATATCAAAGTTCAGTGTCTTTATATTGAAGTCACTTCTATACATACCTCTGTATATGAAGTGTGCATAAGTAGGGGAATCTCTGCATCGATGTGTCAGTGAGATCTGCGTCACATTGCAGTTGCCCCACCCTCCAGGCAGGTGTGATTTGTGGTTGTTTGTTTTGATTGAGTATGAGCACACAGTGTCAGTGATGGGCTCTAAGCAGAAACATCTGGCAATTGTTGAAAAGCAAAAGTTCATTGATGAAGAGAAAGTAGGACAGAAGAAAAAGAAAGACATAGCTGCAGAGTTTAGGATTCTGGCAAGCACAGTGTCAGTAATAATAAAGAATTAAGACTGTGTGATTACCACAGATTAAGAGACAGATTGAAAACAACAATGAAGTGTTGAGTTTTCAGATTTAGAAGAGTTTAGTGCAGTGATTCTGACGACAAAGGAACAATAATGTGAACATTGGTGGACTTATTTTTAAAGAAAAGGCAGATTATTTTGCAGCAGCACTGGGATATGATATGATTCATACAAGTAATGATTGGTTAGAAAATTTCAGGAAGAGACACGGTATTGCCTTCTGAAATTGGAGTGGGGAAAGTGCCAATTTAGATAACAAATTCTGTGATGAGCAGAAGTTAGAATGGCAGGGGATCTTTCAGGGGATCTTTCAAGATTACAAACCAGATGATGTTTTTAATGCAGACAAACTTGGACTTCTCTAAAAATGTCTTCCACACAACACTTTCACTTTCTGAGGAGCAAAATGTCACAGGGGCAAGCAACTTCAATTGTAATGACCACACAGACAATATTGTGGGGACGGCATAACAAAGACTGCCCTTTGTTGGCAGAACACTTAGAAGATGTGACAAACCCACTAAAGAGACAGCCTGCATTACAGTTGTCCATCCTCTGCTGGAATATTGCTGCGTGTTGTGGATCCTTACCAGGTACGATTGATGGAGGACATCGAAAAAGTGTTATCGTGCAATCGGGGTGAGAGTGTCACTGATATGATTCGCGAGTTGGGGTGGCAGTCACTGAAACAAAGGCGGTTTTCTTTGCAGTGAGATATATTTACGAAATTTCAATCGCCAACTTTCTCTTCCAAATGTGAAAATATTTTGTTGACAGCCACCTATGTAGGGAGAAATGATCATCATAATGAAATAAGAGAAATAAGAGCTTGAACGGAAACATTTAGATGTTCCTTTTTCCCACACGCCATTCGAGAGTGAAATGGTAGAGATGCAGTATGAAAATGGTGCGATGAACCAGTACACTGTAGTATGAAAATGGTGCAGTGAACCAGTACACCGTGAACAAGAAAGCATAGATGGCTTCATAAGTGTTTTCTAACTAGTAAAACGATTTTGATAGGAAAATTACTTGTGAAAATCGAAAAGTTGTTTTGTTTTTGGACAATTGCAGTGTGCACAATGCTATCCCTCCATTAAAATCCAACACAGTAAAATTTCTAGCACCTAACACTACATCAAAATTGCAGCCCTTAGATCAAAGAATAATCAAGAATGCCAAAAACCTACAGATATGAAATGGTTTGAATGGCAGTCCACAGTATTGATGATGACAACCCTACAACTATCAACATTTTAGATGTTATGAGAATGTTGAATAAAATGTGGAGAAACGTGAATGAGCAAATGATCATCAGTTATTTCTGAACATTTGGATTTTTGGTGACAGATGAAAATGAGCAGTTGGTGAGTTTAAAACTTTAGCATGTAAGATCTTAGCTTGGTTCCAACATTGGTTTGTGGGAATTTTGATTTAAGTTTTCATTTTATACAGCACTTACAAGCCCCCATCAGTATCCTTGAGTCTGAATGGATGAAAGTGATGACTCACTTTAACAGTGCTCATGTTCATTTTCAAGATTTTGTGTATATGGACAAGGATGTCACAGTAGCAGAATCACTACCAGAAGCTGAGATTGTGACTCCATGAAGGCAGCAAATAAAAAAGAGATCAAAAGGAATGGGAAGAGGGAGAGGGGAAGGTCAAAGAAGCATCAGCAGTGATGGCCAGGCAGGCTAAAGTGTCTCTCAACACAGAGAATACGTGGAGAGTTTGAGGAAGTAGAGAATAATGTGTTCTCAGCCATCATAATCCCAGACAATGAAATTGACTCACAGGTGATCAAAAGTTTAAAGCAAGCCAAAGTTATGGATTACTTTTAATGCCAATGATTTCTGGAAATTTTTATTTATGCACTGCATATTATTTTACTGGATTGAATTTCTTATGATGAAAATATTTTACTTTTACTCATAAATTGACTTCTGTTTCAGAAAAAATAAAACAATGTGCATAACAACCTATTTTGATTTTCTTTTTATATTATCAAAACCCAACAGAGGTCTATATCACATACAAATGTGAAAAAAACATAGACTGTAAACTACTTTTTTTTATGAACCTTGTTATATCAAATCCCTGATTTTACCCTCTCTAGAGATTCAATTTATTGCTGTTTGACTGCACTGATAATGCATGTGAAGCAGCTCATTCAATTTCAGTGAAAAATTTATTAGGTTATAATATTCATCATCAATACTAAATAATAATGGAATTATGTACTAGAAACTTCTTAAAATTGCAAATGATATAAACAAAAAAACTCATTCTCCTTATTTCAGACAAATTGGAAATTAATTCATAAAAAGAACCACAATTGCAAAACAGGAGAGAATTTCTATTTATAAACATTACTAATGAATTTCAAACATTAGTTAAAGAAAAGAAACAAACCAAAAAGAATTATTAATTATGCTGGTTGTTCCAAATAAAGACACAATGTGATGTGGAGCTGTAAACTGTTGTCTTTTTTTGAGCCACATCTGAACATTAGAAAATTCCAGTCAAAACAATTTTTTCATAGTATCTAAAAATTTCCACAAATAAAGGGTTATTCAAAATGATTTTTAAAAAAATGTTTGTATTGAGTTATGTATGAATACAGCAACTCAATATGATTTTTTTCCAGCAATGTGGCTGCCACACCAATGGAGACAGTATTTTACATGATGGAGTTCTCTAAGAGCAAGTCCATAACTGCCACACATAAGAAATTCAAGTCTACATTTAACAATGTTCCACCTATGAGGCAATACACTTACAAGTGGGTATAGAAGTTTAAGGAAAGAGAATGCCTTTGTAAATGCAGGCATATCAGGGCAGCTGTGACTGATATCACTGCAGCACTTTGGGGTGAATATGGACCCAATGGGCTATAGACTAAATTTGCATCATGTGATTACTGGTTCACATGCTGAACATTTGTGAACACGACACTTGCTGTTTCTTTACATATATTCATATACCACATTACCTCAATACAAACATTTTTACTATCACTTAAAAGTGTTATGACCATTCTGAATAACCCTGTATAGCTTCTGTCCACAATTCAGCATGGATTTAAAAAGCATGACTAGTGCAAAACTCAGCTAGCCATTTTATTGCATGATATACTGCAAATCATACATGAAGGGCAACATGTGGATTCCATCCCCCTAGATTTCTGGTAAGTTCTAGACACAGTGCCCCTCCACAGACTGTTAACAAAGCTGAGTACATTGATTATTTTCCCAGATATGTGAATGGCTCAAAGATTTCTTAATAGAAACCAGTACATAGACCTCAACAGCAAGTGTTCATCAGAAACAAGGGTATCATCAAGAGTGCCCCAGGGGCATGTAATGAGTTTTGGAGAAATCTCTCAGTAGGAAGGTTTCTTACACTGCTGTACGGACATGACCACAATCGTCTGTTCTGGCAATCTGCATTGTATATTTTTATTGGTGAGTGGTTGTTGCTGGATGTTTCTCAGCTAAGTTTATACTCACCTTCTTGCCTTATGACTGTTGCTGCTGTTTCTTCTTTCTACAGCTGATGAGGAATAATTTAGCTGAATTTCTTCAACAGTTCTATATCTATTATTATACTTTCCATTTACATATTTCATAGCAGTGTGTTTCCATAATAGCAGAGTCTGAACTATACTTTACTCTTGTGTTCATACTGTTGGGTAAGATTTTTCATTTGTAAATAGTCAGCCATAGAATTATATGGTTTGAAATTCATTTGTATTGGCAATTGCAATCCACCAGCTTTCTATGTCTTATGCTAACTGAATACTACAACCATTATTATGAGAATCAGTAATGAGGTTAATGTACCTCTTTAGAATTTACAATCTTAAATTTCCAGTTTATAATGTTAACAGAATCTTCTGACGGTTCTTGGTAGAACAACGTTATAGTAAATGAGAAGCACCAGTTTGCTTTTGTTCTACAATATTACTTTTATTCTGTTAACCAGTTTTCAGCTTACAAGGCCATCTTCAGACATTTACTGAGTATTGCAACCAAAGAATTTCCAGAGGATGGGGCAGCGCCACCAACCAGTTACAACTACGGCCAGCGGGTGCCATGACCAGTCATCATGATTCATAGTCTCACATGTCTGACCAATCACAGTGCACTTGTTGACATGTCAGTATGAGCTTGGACAAAAGGAGCAGGGCATTATTGGTGAAGCTCTATTATAAAAACACTTTGAGGATATTGCTGGCTGAAAGGAAAATGGAAGGGTCCTCTTTCTCCACCTGTGTGGAGCATGATGAAGAAGCTCAAATAACAGGAGAACTGGCTGTCACTCTGGGAAGTGGCCAATGACCGGTTGCAACACAGGTGGTTGATGAAATTGTTGTTGCTATGGCAGACAACACTGCGCACAATTCCCGATCATCAAGCAGTGCACTTGCTGTGTCATGACAGTTGAACATTCCATGGTCCACTACACTGAAGGTGCTCCAAACCAATTCTCAAATACTATCCATACAAGATCCATATCGTACAGCAGCTTGCACCACAGGACACATGACATGTTGACATTGCTCTCATCTTTCTTGCAAGGACTGAAGTTGATGAGGGTTGGCCCTTGACCATCCTACGGACAGAAAAAGGTCATTTTTCTCTGATATGTGAGGCTGCATAGTGTGGGGATCTTCACCTCCCCTCACTGTGCATGATGATCATCTGTATGGTAAACATGTCAATCTGTCTATCCCTACATTGTTAAATTATAGAAAATTATTTCACTGATGCATGAATATACAAAAGAAACTTTTGAAATGAATCATTTTTTAATTATTACTATTTAAATAAATATTAGATCATAATTTGAAGAGCCTCAGCAATGTAAATATCATAAAACATTACTGACTTATAAACTGTATCTGAGTTGAATTTTGGTACAGATATAGTAGTTCATGCTGGATAATGTAATTGTGAAGAGTTAGTCTGTTTTGTTTAAACACTTTCTAGTTCAACCATATTATCCTCCAGCATTTAGGAATTTTGTATCACTACAGATTGAGCAATAACAAAGACAATGAATGTCAAGAAATCTGGACAATAAGATAATTAATGAAAATTACCAAATTCTTATCATTCACAGACATTATCACACAAATAAAGCAACCTCCCCTCACATTTGCTCCAAGTAGTAGGAAAACTTCATGTGCATAGACACAGAGTAGCAGTTTCGCCAGTTTTGCAACAAAATTAATCTGAAATATGAACAGCAAGGTTAGGGGCAACATCTGTCCCATATATCCACTCCTATTGTCACTGGCATCTTCTACACCATTAAAGGCAAGGCCACCTGTGAAAGCAGCCATGTGATCTACAAACTTAGTTGCTAGCAACCACTGTGACAGATTCTACATGCCCATGAGCACTAACAAGCTGTCCGTCCACACAACTTGTCACTAACAAACTGTGGCTAAGAAACAGCTGAACCATCCCCCCCCCCCCTCTCACCCCCCTCCCTTTTCAGTTGCCAAAGATGCCATCCAGCATGACAGGCTTAACATTAATGACTGCTTCACAGTCTGTGCCATCTGGAATCTTCCCACCAACAGCTTTTCTGGACTGCACAGATGGAAACTTGCCCACAAAATGTCCTCCATTCCCATAACCCCTCTTGCCACTATCCTGGTCTCAGCATTTGCTAGTCCCTGTCCTTCACCTCCCTATCCCTTCCATGCTCTTATTCCAGCACACATGTGCCCTCTATGCTACCACTTCACCTACAAATCCTTTCATCTTGTCTACTTCTCTCCTCTCATTTTCCTCCTCATCTTCCCCACCCTCATCCCCAGCACCCCAGTGAGGTACCTAGCACTCCAATCCTGCCCCCATTATGCCCCGGCATGCTTCCAGGAACAGCATTGGCATCTTCTCTCACATTACCATGTTATCCCCCCCCCCCCCCCCTCTTCCTTCATACCTCCATCTTACCTGCATTACCCACCCCTGCTAGATGTTTTGCCACATCAGATGTAGTCACAATCAGACTTTAGTTCCCAGAGACAATCCTGAACCTTCCATTGTTTATTTCATTAAATAATGATTTGCTGTATTATATTTATCCTTAAGACTGCCCAAGGGGTTGTATCAGAGAATGTGCATGAAAGGTGTTAACATTGAAGTGAATACACCGGTAACTGTAACACAATGAATTAAGTTCTTTTTTTCCTTACTTTTTTTGTAATGTTAGATGTTTACATTATGTAATAGCAGAACTTGCCTGTATCAATATCAGTTTGCGGTAAGGATGCAAAATGAGAAACAAGATATTGAGGATCATGAAGCCATGAAACAGAGAGTAGAAATTCCATAAGTTCTGTTTCTGGTAGTAGTTGCGGAACACGTTCAGACAAATGATCTAGGATGAGTTGTAGTCCACTCTGCAAAATAGAAAGAAAGGTATCAACAAAAAAATACCCCACTTTTCATAAGTGTCATGGCTAAATTTACTAGAGACTAGTGGCACACATTTATAGACTCAAATTGCCCTTTTATAGTACCATTAATCTTAAAGCTGTCACATTCCTCAAATCTGGCAATACCACTGACATCAAATGTTTCCTATTGTACTGCTTCACTGACTGCACAATATGTTTATTAAAAGAACTAGGCCTACACTTTGGAGTAGTTAGTTGTCGAAAACTTATTAGTTTACAGGCAACTAGCCAAGTTACTAGATCACAACAGGGGTTTCATGGACTGTAACAGTACTTTAATATGTAGGTTTTAGCAGAAAGTCAGGACATATGTAGATACTGTAGTGATTTGAGAATTTCTGTGCAAATTCTAGAACCATTCAGTCCTCTACCATCTTGAACACATGATATTCTGAATATGAGAGTGGGATGGTAGAATCCTACCTACTGCGTGTCACATGTTTGTGTGTGCAGGTTTAAAATCAATCGCGGGAAGAAAGCAGACGTGGTGGTCGGACGGCACTGACAAGTACCTGTTGGGCAATCCATCGATGTTTTAGTGAGTGTGTAAGGAAGAACCATGGAGTTTATATGCAGCTCTGTGCTTATTGTGTCACTCACTATTGTTATTAAAACAAGAACAGTTGAAAAAGTGCTCTTGTAGGCTCTTGACGTAACCTTGTTAGAGGCAAGACTCACTTTATGATTCATGTTACAAAATGTCATGGTACCCAAGACAACTTTCTTTTAACTGTAATTCAATTTGTTTCTAATGACTGACTTTATGAGAGACTTGCAGGAAGTTACATATTCATGTGGAAAGTGAAATTTTTGTTATGTATGGAGATCAAATTCATCATTAGCTGGCGAAAAAAAGTTTGAATGTCCACTTATTAAGTAGAAGGAGTCTAAAAATTCCTGTACCTAGTGTTATTCGACGGAGAAGAAGTCTAGAGGATTTCCAGCAGCCAGCTATTCAGTAAAGAAGAGTGACCGCAAATTCCAAGTAAGTCACCTTGTAAAGTAGTGGAAGGTGGTTTGGGGGAATAAGCCGATATAACCCAGATCCACACTCACACTTTAAGTCGACAGAACATTAGAATGTGGCGACCTGTGTGAAAGGACCAAGAAAAAAGGAATTTTCAGTCAAAAACGAGAGAAGAAGCTGTTATGTGTTGCCATAGCAACCAAACATATTAAGACAAGGGAATTACTCCGAGACAATGGAATATGTTCAAGTATCCAATGGAGGGAAATTTAAATGGAAAACCATTTAAGTAATGAAAAATTCACAATGATAAGAATAGTAAAGAAGATTTCGGCATATTTGTCTAAGTAGTAGTACGCATAAAGCACTTCAGCTAAGAAGATCCAGTGCGGGGAGTATACAGCTCCCATATACATTGCGGGGACACAGACACGGAAACCAACATACAGCTGATGCCACTGGCACCAGCTGCTGTTCTTTGGTGCTGACCTGCCTCCACATCTGCTCACCTACACAATGAAAAAACTTGATTACTTTAGTACAAAGTGGTACAAGATACTGTTGAGTGAACTGTTATTGTGTAAGTATCATATTTAATGTTAGTTTAAAATGCTTACAAGAGCTAAGGCATATAAAAGTATGGGAAATATATAACAGGTTGGGGAAACTCAAGAGCCAGCTATGGCCATGTAGATTACCAAAAAAGTGCCTGACTGAGCTGAGTTGATAGATTTAATCAAAGCTCAGAGTCTTAAGTTAAACTCATTAAATTCTCAATTAAATGGTGAGAGTGTGACTCTAAGCAAAGAACTAGACTTGGTCAATTCTCAATTAAATACTCAAACAATCAATTTAGGTTTGTTAAACGCCAAAGTCAACTCTCAAAGCAATGAATTTAGTAATCTATGCAAAGGCATGGGTGCTTTGAAGACTGAATTTGACACCATGAATAATAAAGTAGAGAATTTAAAAGTAGATTTAAAGAACAAGACAAATTCTTTGACCACTCATATAAATCATATGTTTACTAACCTTAGTCAGAAACAGAATGACACTTTTCAAAATTTATCGAAAATGTTAGAACTTGACACTGAGAACAAATGTAATAATGTAGAATCGGAACTTATTGAAAAGTTAGGATCTTTTGAAAACGTGTAGAATATTAAATATAATGATGTAATACAGGGAATGAATACTTTGAAAGAGAGTGTAGATAAGCATAATGAATTAATGTCAATTATTCAATCACAAATTACAGGTGTCACTACATGGGTAGACAATGTAGAAAGGAATTTCAAAGAGAAAATAGCTAACTTTGATATTAAAAATGTAATTAGTTTGGAGGAACAATTTGGAGAAATTATAGATTGAAAGGTTACAAAGAGAATAACATCTGGAAATGTATCGCCTATTCCTTCTTCTGAACTTAATGATACCAGGAAGGATATGGATGACCTGTGGAGAGAGATTAAGTTTATCCAAGATAAAGCAGAAAAAAGGGTAACTTCACGTACGGTTGTGTTAAATAGTGAAGTGGTGACTGATTTGCAATGGGGAGCTAATTCAGGGTTATCTAGACAATTCCCTAAATTTAAGCCAGATGGAGATGTACATTTGACCCATTTCTTAAAAAGATTTAACCAAGCTTTGCCAAAAAATTGGGAAGATTCCAAGAAGATCAAATTTGCTGTGGGGTACCTTCTAGAGGAAGCCCCAGAATGGGGAACAGTAAATATTGAGAATTTTTCCTCTTGGGAAGACTTTCAAAAGAAATTTAAAGAGAAGTACTGGACTGCCAGTGCTCAAGAAAAGTTAATATCAGATCTATGGGACCCAAAATATTACAATAATACTTGGGGTATTATAAGGAAATATTCCGATTGGCATTTAACACGAGCAAAACACAAAATGGGGCATGGGGGTGGGGGCAAACACAATTTGTATTGTTTTTTGGTGTAGTTTCCTGCACCGAATTTCTTTAAAATCTAGAACTATTCTGTAATCTTATTGCTTAGAAAACTGGATATGACTATGAAATAGGGAACAACCTCCAGCATCTCACTCAAGTACCTGAGGGGTAGGGATTCTAGGGAAGGGGGGTGGGAAGGGTTTTCTGTCTTTGGAGCTATCTTCTTTCTCTTCTTCAATCCCAGATGAAATAAACTAAATAGAGTATTATATTTGTGGAAAATATAATAAGATGTGACTAGCTGAACAACTGTTATACCATAGTGTATAGATTTTTTTATTTTTTATAAAGTATTTTATACCTTTTATGAGATGTGATATAGCTGGGAAGGTTTGTATTAATTTTGAAAGGGGTATTTTAGCTAAAAGCATGATTTACAAGAACAGACAAATCATGACTAATACAAAACACACATCACACCTTTCAAACAACCCTCACAAACAAGTGTGCCTGATTTTTCATCATTTGCCATTTTCATAGGGTTGCTAGGATTTTCTTCAGGGACCTCAAAGGGTCAAAGGATGAAAGGTGGGACAAGTCAGTTCTGTAGGAGACGATTTAACACCAAACCTCCTCTGGTGTCTCACTCAAGTACCTGAGGGGTAGGGATCCTAGGGAGGTGGGAAGGGTTTCCTGTCTTTGGGGCTATCTTCTTTCTCTTCTTTGATCCTAGCATCCACATCTATTTTTTCCTTACTTACTTCTCATTTGAGGACCTGTCTATTTTTTCCCTCTTTCCATATTCACAAACTTCTATCGCTGAAGACCTTCCTTATTTCCATGGTTACTAAAAAACTAAATCTTATCTTTAGACAAGAAGGGCAAAGAATCAGACTACACGACCACACATCCACATGTACACAAATGTACACTTCTACACAAACATTAAACCACATAAGAGGAAGCCTGTCACGATGCAAGAACCGCCAGGTGTTGTAGGGAAAATGTGTCTACATACGCAAATATGCGCACACGAGTAGAACGCTATGATGGTTCTACATTGAATATACATAAGAATAGGTGCACATACATGATGAACAACTATAAAGTAGTAATGAGTAATGGATAAATAAGA
Organism: Schistocerca cancellata; assembly: GCF_023864275.1. Taxonomy (NCBI): domain Eukaryota; kingdom Metazoa; phylum Arthropoda; class Insecta; order Orthoptera; family Acrididae; genus Schistocerca; species Schistocerca cancellata. The sequence continues at coordinate 198,015,820 of NC_064628.1, forward strand.
GAGAGGCATGAGCAAGGGAAGAAAAGGAAAGTAGGAGTAGAATTAGTCATGTTGATCATTAAGAAATGTCAGTGTAATAAGTACTCTGATGAATTGAAGGATAGTGGGATGTAAATAGTATATGTAGACATAGTATCTATTGAAAATATAGAAGTTGATAAGTAGATGAGGACTCTAGGGAGTAAATGATGTATTAAAGAATGAATGCGAAGTTTAAAATAGATTTATATCCTTACCAGAAGGTACTTAATTATGGTATACACAGAAATATATACTAGGGTAATGAACTGTGAGGCCTACTCAAAAAAGATAAGGGGGGTGTATCCGGCATTCACTAAGTATAAAGGGCAGACGTATCTACGTGGAGATAGGATGATCTGTGGCCTAAAAAATAGGGATGTTTTGCAAGGGGCTTACCTACCAGAATGGAAAGAGGGAGTGGTCTCATAAAGTCAACCCACAAGCAAGGAATAGGTGCTGATCCTAGGAGAAGGGAACAGTATTGTAACAAAAGTCACAAATTTTATGGGGATTATTCTGGGAAGTGTGAATTCTATAAATGACTAGCATTATTAGGTTTTGTGGAAACAAAATTAGTGTCAAAAGAACACTTTCATTTTGTTCAGAGTTCCTCCAAGCTACAAATAATGAAAATAGTACATACTAGGAAAAAGGTAGTACAAAAGATAAGAATAGAAAATAGATTACCCATGTGTCAAACACTTGAAGTTTATGATTGAAAAACAGAAAAAAGGAAATAAAGAAAAGAAAAGAGCCCTCACAATTCCTAAACATTAGTAAAGCTGACTAAAACCACAAGTAAATGATCATGTCTTAATAACAAAGTAAAATAAGAAAAGAGTAGAGAAACAGTAAGTGAAAGATTGCTCAAGAGAGGACAGAGAATTTTTATGGGAAGGAAAGATATGTATATAAACATATGTAAGAAATGTATACCATTAAGATATGAAAAGTTATTATGAGTGATATTATTTGCATAGTGATTATAAAACATCACGTGTTCGATCTGGGGGAGGGAGGGGGGATATGTTGGGATTTGAGAATTTCTGTGTAAATTATGGAACCACTCGGCCTTGTACCATCTCGAACACGCGATATTCTGGATATGAGTGTGGGATGGTAGAATGCTATCTACTGTGTATCACATGTTTGTGTGTGCTGTGCAGGTTTCAAACCAGTCGTGGGAAGAAAGTAGACACAGCGGTTGAACGGCACCGACAAGTACCTGTCGGGCAATCCATAGATGTTTTAGTGAGTGTGTAAGGAAGAACCATGGAGTTTATATATATTGTGTCATCAACTATTGTTATTTAAACAAAAACAGTTGAAAAAGTACTCTTGTAGATTCTTGACGTAATGTTGTTAGAGGCAAGACTCATTTTATGATTCCTGTTAAGAAAGGTCATGGTATCCAAGCCAACTTTCTTTTAACTGTAATTCAAATTGTTTATAATGTCTGACTGTTACAGGAAGTTGCAGGAAGTTACATATTCTTGCAGGAAGTTACATATTCACGTGAAAAGTGAATTTTTTACGAGGTGCATTCAAGTTCTAAGGCCTCCGATTTTTTTTCTCCGGACTGGAAAGAGATAGAAACATGCGCATTGTTTTAAAATGAGGCCGCGTTCATTGTCAATATGTCCCAGAGATGGCAGCACCGTACGGCAGATGGAATTTTACCGCCAGCAGCGAGAATGAGAACTGTTTTAAATACTTAAAATGGCGACGTTTTCCTTACTTGAACAGCGTGCAATCATTCGTTTTCTGAATTTGCGTGGTGTGAAACCAATTGAAATTCATCGACAGTTGAAGGAGACATGTGGTGATGGAGTTATGGATGTGTTGAAAGTGCGTTCGTGGGTGCAACAGTTTAATGAAGGCAGAACATTGTGTGACAACAAACCGAAACAACTTCGGCTCGCACAAGCCGGTCTGACGACATGATCGAGAAAGTGGAGAGAATTGTTTTGGAGGATCGCTGAATGACTGTTCAACAGATTGCCTCCAGAGTTGGCATTTCTGTGGGTTCTGTACACACAATCCTGCATGACGACCTGAAAATGCGAAAAGTGTCATCCAGGTGGGTGCCACGAATGCTGACGGACGACCACATGGCTGCCCGTGTGGCGTGTTGCCAAGCAATGTTGACACACAACAACAGCATGAATGGGACTTTCTTTTCATCTGTTGTGACAATGGATGAGACATGGATGCCATTTTTCAATCCAGAAACAAAGCGCCAGTCAGCTCAATGGAAGCACACAGATTCAAAGCCACCAAAAAAATCGCCTCCAGAGTTGGCATTTCTGTGGGTTCTGTGCACACAATCCTGCATGACGACCTGAAAATGCGAAAAGTGTCATCCAGGTGGGTGCCACAAATGCTGACGGATGACCACATGGCTGCCCGTGTGGCGTGTTGCCAAGCAATGTTGACGCACAACGGCAGCATGAATGGGACTTTCTTTTCGTCGGTTGTGACAATGGATGAGACATGGATGCCATTTTTCAATCCAGAAACAAAGCGCCAGTCAGCTCAATGGAAGCACACAGATTCACAGCCACCAAAAAAACTTCGGGTAACCGCCAGTGCTGAAAAAATGATGGTGTCCATGTTCTGGGACAGCGAGGGCATAATCCTTACCCATTGCATTCCAAAGGGCACTACGGTAACAGGTGCATCCTACGAAAATGTTTTGAAGAACAAATTCCTTCCTGCACTGCAACAAAAACGTCTGGGAAAGGCTGCGCGTGTGCTGTTTCATCAAGACAATGCACCCGCACATCGAGCTAACGTTACGCAACAGTTTCTTCATGATAACAACTTTGAAGTGATTCCTCATGCTCCCTATTCACCTGACCTGGCTCCTAGTGACTTTTGGCTTTTTCCAACAATGAAAGACACTCTCCGTGGCCGCACATTCACCAGCCATGCTGCTATTGCCTCAGTGATTTTCCAGTGGTCAAAACAGACTCCTAAAGAAACCTTCGCCGCTGCCATGGAATCATGGCGTCAGCATTGTAAAAAATGTGTACGTCTGCAGGGTGATTACGTCGAGAAGTAACACCAGTTTCATCGATTTCGGGTGAGTAGTTAATTAGAAAAAAAATCGGAGGCCTTAGAACTTGAATGCACCTCGTATTGTGTATGGAGGTCAAATACATTGTTTGTTGATGAAAAGTAACGATTGTATGTCTACTTATTTCAAAGTAGAAAGAGTCTAAAAATTTCTGTACCTAACATTATTCAGCAGAGAAGAAGTCAAGAGGGTGTCCAGCAGCCAGCTATTTAGTAAAGAATAGTGGCTGCAAATTCCAAGTAAGTCACCTTGTAAAGAAGTGGAAGGTGCTTTGGGGGGAATAAGCCGATATAACCCAGATCCACACTCACACTTTAAGTTGATGGAGCATTTGAATACATATGTTCATATGTTTTATGGCTTGATTGATACTGATAAGAAATAATACATTAACATTTCAGAATACTAGCACAGATATATTTGGTTTTGCCATCCAGAAGCACAATAACACCTGTTCTATATCCTTAAAAATTAATTCAGGGTGATATCTGACATGTTTTCATATGTTACATGACAGGCTGTTTTGATGCTACTTTATAGTTAGAACTTCCTGGAAGATTAAGCCTTTATACTGGTCCCAGAACATCGCTAATCTAAAGTAGTGCTTTCTTTTCCATCAGTTTTCTGCCTGATCTGACCTGGCCTGCCATGATTTCCTATCATATGCCACTCTCTTCATTTCAGAGCAGCACTTGCACCCAACATCTTCAACTACTAAACTAAACTAAACTAAACTCCTCCCAAACAGGCCATGAAGGCCCAATGGTGGCCGGCCGTCATCTCATCCACAGCCCATAGGCATCACTGGGTGCAGATATGGAGGGGCATGCGGTCAGCACACCACTCTCCCAGCCGTATGTCAATTTCTGAGACCAGAGCCGCTACTTCTCAATCAAGTAGCTCCACAGTTTTCCTCACAAGCACTGAGTGCATCCCACTTGCCAACAGCGCTTGGCATACTTGACGGTCACCCATCCAAGTGATCTTCAACTACCTGTTGATTAAAATAATCAATTGTTAAAAATATAAGGTAATTGGATAGATAAAAATCTGCTCACTGAGTGGCACCTGGAGAACTCACAAATAAACGTACTGCAATTTGCAGGCAAGGTTTAGGAAATGAAGAAAGTTTGGAAAAGTCACTCAGAACCCTGGGTCCTGAGAGACTTACTGGACAGAAAAAGAAGGAAAGACTGATTGCTGGGGACTGAACTGCACAGGATGAGATTTGAAAATCTGGGAGCATAAGGGTGGAAGTTAGGGCAATATACAAGACAGAGATCACTTACAAAACAGGACTTTCAGTTGGGGTTATGAAATGCTCTAACTCTCTGTCAAGTTGGAGTTTTAAACAAATTACTTGATTAGCTGAACAAGCACTGACCAGACATTACTACTATTCAAAAGGTAAGCTGGTTAGATGGAGTGACAGAAAAGAAAGATCACAAGATTCTTCATAGTGTCAAAAGAAATATCACATGTTTGGAACAGATTTTATGGTAAATAAGAGAAACCGAACAATCAGTTTAATAAGCCACACCTGCAAAATACTAACACGAATTCTTTACAGACAAATGGAAAAACTAGTAGAAGCCGACCTCGGGGAAGATCAGTTTGGATTCCGTAGAAATATTGGAACACGTGAGGCAATACTGACCCTACGACTTACCTTATAAGCTAGATTAAGGAAAGGTAAACCTACGTTTCTAGCATTTGTAGACTTAGAGAAAGCTTTTGACAGTGTTGACTGGAATACGCTCTTTCAAATTCTAAAGGTGGCAGGGGTAAAATACAGGGAGCGAAAGGCTATTTACAATTTGTACAGAAACCAGATGGCAGTTATAAGAGTAAAGGGATATGAAAGGGAAGCAGTGGTTGGGAAGGGAGTAAGACAGGGTTGTAGCCTCTCCCCGATGTTATTCAATCTGTATATTGAGCAAGCAGTAAAGGAAACAAAAGAAAAATTCAGAGTAGGTATTAAAATCCATGGAGAAGAAATAAAAACTTTGAGGTTTGCCGATGACATTGTAATTCTGTCAGAGACATCGAAGGACTTGGAAGAGCAGTTGAATGGAATGGACAGTGTCTTGAAAGGAGGGTATAAGAGGAACATCAACAAAAGCAAAACAAGGATAATGGAATGTAGTCGAATTAAGTCGGGTGATGCTGAGGGAATTAGATTAAGAAATGAGGCACTTAAAGTAGTAAAGGAGTTTTGTTATTTGGAGAGCAAAATAACTGATGATGGTCAAAGTAGAGAGGATATAAAATGTAGACTGGCAATGGCAAGGAAAGCGTTTCTGAAAAGAGAAATTTGTTAACATTGAGTATAGATTTAAGTGTCAGGAAGTCGTTTCTGAAAGTATTTGTATGGAGTGTAGCCATGTATGGAAGTGAAACATGGACGATAAATAGTTTGGACAAGAAGAGAATAGAAGCTTTCAAAATGTGGTGCTACAGAAGAATGCTGAAGATTATATGGGTAGATCACATAACTAATGGGAAAGTATTGAATAGGATTGGGGAGAAGAGAAGTTTGTGGCACAACTTGACCAGAAGAAGGGATCGGTTGATAGGACATGTTCTGAGGCATCAAGGAATCACCAATTTAGTGTTGAGGGCAGCGTGGAGGGTAAAAATCGTAGAGGGAGACCAAGAGATGAATACACTAAGCAGATTCAGAAGGATGTAGGTTGCAGTAGGTACTGGGAGATGAAGCAGCTTGCACAGGATAGAGTAGCATGGAGAGCTGCATCAAACCAGTCTCAGGACTGAAGACCACAACAACAACAAGAGAAATAATGTTATTATGAACTTCCAGGCAAAATTACACAGACTGTGTGGACTCAAAATCAGTGAGAAATTCTTAAACTATAATCTCATATGTCCTCATGCCCCAACTAAAGAGAAGAAGAATATTATGCATTTTATGATGAGCTGGATAAATTATACAATGAATGTCCAAGGGGAGAGAGTAAGATCATTTTTGGAGATATTATTCCTAAAATAGGAAAAGAAGATGAATATGAGTCATGCACAGGAAAAAATAGCTTACATGATAAATGATTATAAGGTCAGATTTGCACACTTTGCTTATTCGACAAATATGGTAGTAGATAGTACAACTTTATGTACATAAAATGACATGGAAATCTCTAGATAATACTTTTAACTAAATCAACCAACTTCTAAGAGATACAAGACATCTGACCAATCTAATGCATATTAGAAGCTATATAGATGGTAATACTGCCTCTGCTACCATTAGAAGCTAATAGTCAATGTTCAGAGTCCAAAATTGGATTTGGCTTGATATTATAATTTAAGAACAACAAAAACAAAATAATTCATATGTGCAGGCATTTACATACTTTAGGGACTAGTTTGACAAGGATGGGACAAATAGTTGATTGTTGCCTCACAGCAGGAGCCATCCAGGCATGTGCCTGTAGTAATTAAGGAACACATGAAAAACCTAAATCAGGATGGCTAGGTGAAGACTGGAGCCTCCATCCTCCGAAATATGAGCTCAGTCTGTTTGAAACAGTGCTACCTCATTCAGTATATGCATAGTGTAAAATACTGTTTTACAAAGAGTTTTTGTACGTCCATCCTTGTGACTGGAGGTCTGGGGGACTTCAGCCATTCACTTTATGTAAGGAAATGAAACACCTACAGCTGTCCTTATGATGTCATTTATTGTATGACTACCAATTTCAGTGTTTCAATACACCATCTTCAGGGCTTAGCTGATTCCAAGAGGATTAACATCACCTGTATACACAATTTATCAGAAGCCAACATCTATAACTGTTTTAAGGAGATTAGTTGTAACTGCAATGTTGTCTCTCTATCCATCAACTATCAACTCCAGAGAGGTTCTTTAATATTGCCAAAGGCTAGTGCTACACTGTTCATTCATTTCTCAGTCTGAGTCACTGCACACACTACACACACTGTTTCATAACACAACTGTACACATACTTTCAACTGATGTCAGTACCATAGCAACGATGCCTGGCTTCCACTTTGTGTACTACAACTTCCCATTTGCTTGCACAAATGACTGAATCAGCACCCATCTGGTTGGTGCATAAGTTCAAAGTATTTTTTTGTAAGTTCCATAAACACAACAGATACACATAACAGAGACTTTAGTGATCAATAATATATTCTCCTTACCATTTACAACAGTCTGCCAACATAGGGGTAACTTTTCAATTTTATGACTGTAGAAATCATATGGTTTTGAGGTGAAGAACACATTGAGCCATGTTTGGAGTGCATTTTCATCCAGGAAGGAAGTTACTTGAACATTGTTTGACAGAGAGTGGAAAATGTAAAAATCCGAGGGCACAAGATCAGGTGAATAAAGTGGGTGTGGAATGACTTCCCAACCCAACTCCTGTACAGTGTTTTTTGTCAATCAAGCAGAATGCAGGCAGTCATTATTATGGAGTAGCATCCTTCACGCAGTCTTCCTGGTCAAGGTTCTTGGAATGTGATGCAAGATGCCTTAGTTGTTGACTATAAATGTCAGTAGTGACAGTTACTCCTTGGAGGCTTGAAATTCATGGTATATCACACTGTCACTGTTCCACCAGATGCATAACATTATCTTTTTGCTCACCAGTAATGATGTAGGATAGAAGCGGTCAGTGTTGCTCACAAGCCAATTGATGACAAGTAAGCAGAGATGCACATTTGATGACCTGACTGATTTTTGTGATTTTCACTTTGAGCATTCAGTATCATACAACTTGATTTTTGAACCATTCCCAATGCATGCAAATGTTACACAATGATGGAATGATCACAGTACATCACATTTGCCAGCTTTGGAGACCACTTACATGGACCATTGTGGATTAATGTGTTTAAATGTTCTTCATCAAATCCAGAAGGTCTTCCTGAATATGCAGAAACACTAATGTCAAAATGATCCTCCGCAAGACATAAAACCATTTTATTGCCATCCTCTGTGCAATATCATTATCCACCTTACATAGCGCAAATGTTTCTGGCTGCCTCCACTACTATCACCCCTCTGTTGAACTCAAATAGAAGAATATGTAGGAAATGTTCCGATTTCTTCACTTGGCACTCCATTTTCTAGCATCCACAGCTCCACTCACTATCTCCAGATGACAAAATGGCAATATGGAAACTCAAATAGCAACATTTAATCACAAATAAAACACTGACAGTACATAAATAAACATTTAGCAACTGGAATGCCAACACCATAAAACAAAAATACTACAGACTTATGCACAATCCTAATGTACATTGCATTTCTTTGAGAGTAAGTTTTCTCAGAGACGAAAAAGAAAGAGAAAAACTCATTCTGTGAAAGTATTAAGTGAAATAATATATCTTTTATTATCATTATTATTACTGTTTGAAAGTATTATGTCTTTTATCAAACCCTTGCTCTGTGTTATCTAAGTAATCTTTCGATGCATAGAATGTATCACTTAACAAGTATTTTAACTGCTTTCTTAAATAAGTTTTAGTAATCTCTTTCATCACCTTGGGTAATTTATTGTAAGGTTTTACTCATTGGCAGAAAATGCTGTTTTGAGTTTTATGTTCATTCTTTCAGTGTAGCTCTCATTCCATGGTCATGGACAGAGTTGTTTATGTAATAATCATCAAACTTATTTTTGATGTGCTCAGTTGACTGGAAAATGTACTCACGTGGTGTTGTTAAATACCCTGCTTTGAACAGATCTTTACGATGAGCTTGACTACTACTTTTGGTATTATTATTAAAGAGTTTTCCCATAGATTGAAAAATGTGTTAATATTTTGTGCATTTGCTTCCCAGAAAAGAATTTTATAGCTAAGAAATGAGTGTACATATGTCTGGGTATTCACACACTACACCCAGTCGACAGTAGAATGCATCCACCCTTATGAATGAAGTACACTTTTATTACATGTAACTCAGAACAGAATAACAGGGAGCACATACAAGCAAACAATGAGGCCACCAACTAAGATAGAGCCAATGACAATATTTTGAAGATGGTCACCTATTGACTGTGTGGCTGCCACAGAGCCCCCCCCCCCCCCCCCCCCCAGGCAGTGCAGAACACAGCAACACAGCAGAGAACAAGAACAAGATGCAAAGACACATCGCTGTTATGGTAGGAGATAGCTATCAGTCGGAAGTCAGGGCAACGACATGACCAGTCATGCCGCAACTTGCCCTGATGGGAGACAAGGTTGGACCTTTCTCATAGAGAGTGATGGCTCGGTCGTGATGGAGGAGATGATATAGTCTTGTAGCCAGCATGGGGGGGGTAAGGTGGGTGACCCACATGGGACAAGGGAATCAGCTGAAGCTGAGCTGGAAAGGGTTGCTCGTTGAGAGGAACAGAGGCAGGAAGGCAGCTATTGGTGTTTACGGATACAGAGATGTCACCATCAGCACCAGTGGGAAGCTGGTAGGGGAGGAGTAGGGTGCCATTGAAAACGGTTGGGTCATCAAGGGAGTGCAAGGGTACATAAATCACAGAATGTATGGCATCAAGCAGCTGGAGGGAGGGATCCTCAACACAATACAGTGAAATATCGGCACTGAATGTGACATCATTGGAAGGGGCGGGGGCAGCAATACAATAGAAGGCCCAGAGGAGGAGGCACTTTCCTTGCACTGCTTAAAGTAGAGGGTACACATAGAGGATGGAGTTGTAGAAATCTTGACACTTGGAGGTGAGGTAACAGAGCACTTGGAGGAAACACATCACTTGCAGCACTCGACTCTGAAGAAGCATTAGGGTAGTTGCTAGTGGAAGGCTGCAGACCTAGGCACTCAGAGGAGGAGTCAGCAGTGGTGGGAAGCACACCTAGGGTAGAGGCTGAGAGAGGCTCCTTGTTAAGTGTTCATGCCAGTTTAACCCTGTTGAGTGAAACAGTTTGGCATTTGCTGTGCAGGTAAATGTCCATAGTACTGTCAGTCTAGCCAAGTACTCAGTGTGGTACTGAGTATCGGGGTCTGCAAGGACGTGCAAATGGAGTTGTCATGGAGCATAACAAACTCACATTGGCTGAGGTCTTTATGTAAGAATATGATAGATGTGGAGGGGGGTGGGGTAAAGAGGGGGGAGGGCAGAATGCAAAGCCCAAGTGATGTCAGAGCAAATGTGCTTGATGAGAGTAGGGAGCTCGGATGGAGCAAGAGGAGCAGAGTTCTCCCTCTAATCAGATGTGATGGAGGAGGGACAGCCAAATATGGAGAGCCAGGTGAGGAACAGCTTCCATCTGCTGGCATGATTAATCATGGAGACAATGTACTTAAATCCATCAGAGGGTGGCAGAGGAATGACAAGGTCAAGACAGATGTCACAAACCCTGCCTTAATGTACGAGGGCGGTTCAGAAAGTAACCTCCGATCGGTCACAGTGTGGGTTGTGGGGGGAGTAGCGACGCCATCTGTGCGTTCACGCACTCAACAGGTCAGTCGGCATCAAGCCGTGGTCGAGTGAACGTCGTACCTGCGCTAGTTTAGTTTTTGTGGCAGTTTGATATGTGTGCTGCAATAGAAAACCCCGCCAAATGAGAAGTGTGTGCTGTCATAAGGTTTTTTGCAGCCAAAGGATATTCTGCAGCAGCTATTCATCATGAGCTTTGTGCCGTGTACAGACCGAGAGTTACGAGTGAAGGAGTTGTCCGTGAATGGGTACGTTTATTTAAAAGTGGACGAGAAAACGTTCATGATGAAGAGAGGAGTGGTAGACCATCATTGGTGACTGACGAACTCGTTCAGACAGTTGATGCAAAAGTTTGTGAAAATCGACGTTTCTCAATGTCGGAGTTGTCTACTGGTTTTCCACAGATTTCTAAGACCCTCTTGTACGAGATAGTGACAGCAAGATTGGGTTACCGTAAGTTCTGTGCACGATGGGTGCCCAAAATTCTTACCGACCACCACAAAACTCAAAGAATGGCCTGTGCATTAGACTTTCTGTCACGTTATGAGGACGAAGGAGAACCATTGTGAAACAGAATCGTGGCCGGTGACGAAACCTAGGTTAAGTACGTGAACCCTGAGACAAAAGAACAATCAAAGATGTGGGCACATTCAAATTCGCCTACCAAACCAAGAAAAGCCTCGCAAGATTTTTCTGCCAGAAAACTGATGGCAACGGTGTTTTGGGATGCCAAAGGGGTGTTGTTGGTTGAATTCATGGAACGCGGTACGACCATTAATCAAGACGTGTACTGTGAAACAATAAAAAAGTTACGACGGGCTATACAGAACAAACGCCGTGGTATGCTGACTTCCGGTATCGTTTTTTTGCACGATAACGCCCGTCCTCACTCTGCTCGCAGAACAACGGCCCTTCTTGAGTCCTTCAAGTGGGACGTTATCAACCATCCACCTTACAGCCCAGACCTGGCGCCAAGTGATTATCAGCTCTTCATGCATTTGAAGAAATGGCTCGGGTCACAGCGGTTTGATGACGACGAAGAGCTCAAAGATGCGGTCACAGGCTGGCTCCAGGCACAAGCGGGTGTTTTTTATGCAAAAGGAATTTCAAAGCTTGTGAAGAGATACGATAAGTGCCTCAATCGCTATGGAGACTATGTAGAAAAATAGTGCAAAGATGTAGTTGTAAGATGTATATATTAAAATATTTTTATTTAACTTGGTGTATTTTTTTAAATCAACCGGAGGTTACTTTCTGAACGGCCCTCGTATTTCTAAATGCTCTAGAGAAGGCTGGATCTGATGGCTGTCTTTACTGCACTGGCAGGGTAAACATGCATTAGCCCAAGTGCAACAGTCACTTTGAATTCCAGGCTAGACAAAATGCTCAGTTACTAGGCGAATGGTAGCCATGATACTGAGATGCATCAAATCATGTAAGGCTGGGGGAAAAACCTTAAGTTTAAGAGATGCAGGAACAGCAGAAGAGGTGTGTCTGTAGATGTGTCACACAAAACCAGTAAAGTGGAAACAGGGAGATGAAGTGGTTCAACTATCAAAGAGGAAGAGGTATCATGTAATAGCTCTTCAACATCAAGGTCCAGCACTTGCAAGTGAGCAAGTTCATTTAAGTCAAGTGATGAGGAAATACAGTGCACACACAGCAGATAGTCAGCCACAATGTTGTCTTTGCCACTAATTTAGGGGATGCTGACTGTATAATGGCAGATAAGGCCCTTGTGCCTGAAATGGCAGAGGAGGAGGTCAGTCACAGGGTTATGGTAGCATCTCAAGTGGCTGGTGGTTAGTAAAAACTGACACCTCGCTCTTTATGTCCTCACAGAAGTAATGGACACCCTCGTAGATCACTAACAGTTCTCTATCAACAGCTGACCATATGCACTGTGAGGAAGAAAGTTTTTTGGAAAAGAAACAGAGCAGCTATGAGGTGTCACCAATAAGATGTTGCAAAACAGTGCTAATCAAAGGTTCACTCAGGTCCGTAATGATGGATGTGAGAGTACCCGTGATTAGTTTGCAAGAGTGATGGCATTAGTAAGAGCTGTCTTGAGATCACTGGATGCATGTGTCTTGCTCTTGGACCACCCACCATAGCATATGTCAGGGGAGCCTGAAGAGAAGCAGTGTGAGGGATATGATGCAAGGGAAAGTTCACCATGCTAAGAAATTGTCTAAGATAATAAGTTTTGAGTAGAGGCAGTTCATTAATGAAAGCCACATGGTCTGACATCAGATGGACTTCATTGGGGGTAATGGTATACCCAAGGAAGGTAAAGCTATGGCATCGAAGCTGTGACTTGAAGTGGTTGATCTCTAAACCGTTTTCCAACAGAAATTTGAACACCTTCAATAAGTGTTATGCATGCTTCTCAGCAAAGGTAGAGTAGATCAGGACATCATCTAAGTAAGCATAGCAAAATGATAAGTAACATCTGACTTTAATGGTTCTTCTACCAGGAAGAGATAGCTCTGGATATTTCACAGGACAAGCTGAGCAAATAGTTGAAACTTTATCATCACCATGTTCTAAAACCTCCACAATCTGTTAGCAATAAGTGAGGCAAACTTTAAAAAAATCAGGTAAATGGAACTGAGTTCTCAACCAGTCATTGATAACCAGAAGTGATTGCAGACTGATATAACTGATCACCACATTCAATGATTACTTCTGAATAGTTGCAACAAATCTTTTTATCTGCTAACAGAGGCATCACATTTACTCTGGCAGACATGGTTTAGGCCCCAGCAGACATTAGGCTTGTCTTTCAAATTACTATTATTATTATTATTATTATTATTACTATTATTATTACACTTAAGTTCAGAAAAAAAGAAAACCTTGAATGACTGTAGAAAGGATGTTCATATTCACAGGACATGTACTTTAATATGTACTGCAGAAATGATTAGTATTTCAATCACCTTGGTTCACAACATGTCCTGTTGCCTAGTAGCCACAGGGTTTTCCATAGGTCCTGATAACTTGTTCCATGCATGATGGCATCAATGCATATAAGGCACAAATGGCATCCTGTGGTGTAGCCAACCATGATGCATTCGCCTGGTTCTGAAGTTCATCTGCGGTGTTCGGCATTGGGTCACAGCTCTGCACCCATTGTTTCACCATATTCCACACATTTTTGATTGGTGACAAGTTTGGTGATCTTGTGGGCCAGGGCAAAAGGCTGACATCCTGTGACACCAAGAAGGCACAAGTTCATGCAGCAACATGTGCTTGCACATTCACTTGCTGAAAAATGGTGTCTAGAGTGTTGTGCAGAAAGGGTATGGCTATGGGTCACAGCATATCATTCAAATAGGTCACACTAGTCATAGTGTCCTGAACATGCATCAACTCTGATTTGTGGTTGCACCCAGCAGCACTCCACACTGTAAGGCCTTAAGTTGGCACTGTATGTCTTGTGCAAATGCAGTCGCTGTGATACTACTCTCCCTGTCTGTGGCGAACCAAAATGCGGCCATCATTTATAAACAAAGAGAACCTAGACTCATCTGAAAACACTACCTGGTGCTATTCCTGTCTCCAGTGACATCATTCCACACACCGCTGCCTTCTAGAATGTTTCTGCACATTCAGAGAAATGGACGACACACACATAACCCTTGCCATAATAAATGGTGACCAACTGTCACTCCTGACAGTGTATGATGTGTTACACTGTTCCACTGTTGCACCAGAGCTGAGGAGGATGCATGTCTGTCTTACAATGCCATTCGGAGGAGGTGTTGAATTTCTAAGGGGGTAGTCTGGGTGGTGTGAACTGACCCAGCTCATTGTGTTCTACTGCCTTCCATGAACCATTCTTCACACGCCCACTGCATTGCCAAAACACTTTATCACATTCTCTCATGCCAATAATGCACCCTCTTTCAGACTCACTGTTTTGACAGTACAATTCGCATATATGTCTGTGAGGTAAGGATATCTCACAAACATATACGTGAAGTCACACTGATCCATTATCCTCATTTTATAATGGCAACAATAGCTGCAGGCACATTTTACCAGCAGGCAGTGCTGCGCCACAGTATCAATGATGACCTTGAACCCATGGGCTGACATGGTTCAAATGCTAATCATTCCCTTTGAACATGTACGTCCTATCGCTACTTGTTCAAGGTGTTCTGTTTTTTCTATGAGTGTATTATCATTACTGCATACATTAGTACATTAAGCCTGAAGTACAACTTACCGCTGTCTGCTTTTGGAGTAATTCAGCAAGCTGATACAGTTTCCCAATACAAGTTTGTAGCAGTTGTGCAGTTTTGTCCATATCACTATCTGGTGAGATACGCTCTGGTAAAGTATGGGCATGTACTGGCCTTGAAATCCATTGTTGAAAGAATCTCTGTAATTCATGGGAAACAACTGCAATTTTTATTTTTTAAAACAAAAATAGATTCCTTTAAAAAAACCACAAGTGAAGCAGCAACTTATTTCCTTTAAAAGGTGATAAGTGGCATGAAAAACATTAACTGTGTAAATGTTAAAATATTATTAGCTAAATAATGGAATATTTATTTTATAGGTACTGCTCATGCATTAATAATATTTTACATAACTAACAGAAAACAGTTTGTTGAATATGAATATGAAAACAATAGTATAATATAGCATGGTACATTTTTCCATGCCATCCTTGTGTCTTAAATAAGTTAATTACTAGCTGAAAAATGCTACATTCAAGCACAAAAAACGTGAATATGCTCTTAAAGAGACTGACAGGGAAGTGGAGAACCAGCTGCGTCAAATCCACATTCTGCCTTCCACACCAAAATTTTGGCATCAAAACATATTCACACTCTTTTAAAACAGAACATTCTAACTCCTTTTACCCAATCACTCTTTGTTGTGGAACATTCATATTCAGCATTTCCCTTCTCACTGCCATGTCTATATATGTACGTCTCCCATCGTCCGCTTTTTCTACCAATGGCACTTTCTTTTGTCTGTCTCTCCCACTGTCACTGTCTTCATCACTTTTTCTCAATCTTCCTTACAACTGCCTCCTGATCTGCTACTTTCACTGCCTCTCTGGCCCACTGTCATTGTCTTTGTCTCAATCTTTTCCTCTCCCACTGCCAATGTATCTTTCTTTATTGCTTACAATCTGGTGTCTTTTTCTTTAACCACCATTATCTCCTCTCCAAAAATGTCCTTGGGGAGGATTTCCTCAGTGTTTTGACCCTTACACTAAGAAAATTTACACCTGGGTATAGGGTGGTGGGGGAAAATTGACAATCAATGTCTCCTCTCTCTTTAGCTCCCACTGCTATTGTCTTCATCCACCTCACTTTCTCTTTCATTGCCACTTTCTCTATGCTGACATCACTGTCTCCTCTCACTTTCCCTCCTAGTGACACTGTCTCTTGTCTCTTCCATTATCACTGCCTCTTTGCTACTCTCTTTCAGTACAAAAAAGTGAAAATATGTTCACATGCCAAAATTTTCAATGAGGAAAGTGGAATAAGAATTGAGAAACACCTGTTTCCATAATTTTCTGTCACAGTCTCTTAAATGTCAGTCTTTTTTGTCTCAAACAGGAGCATTTTTCAGCTGATTTCCTTCTTTTCTCCATTGCAGCAGGGTGGGTTATTTTTGTTTTAAAAGTTTACTTACATCCTTTGACACATTTACGTACTTTGAGACACACAAACAAATACATACATGTAATATAAAGTTGATGTAAAATCGTCTCCGATACAAATCAAGTTCACTTTACATGAAATGCACAAAATTTTTAGGCTACACCTACAGCACGGCAAAAAATACAGTGTTTAATTTGCACATACAAAGAATTTCATATGACAAAATAATTATTTGTAAGGTACTTACATTGCCAGATGGCATCATCAATTAATTTCCATCTCAAGAGAACCTGCATAGGTGTGACGTGCCGTTATACAGAGAAAGTATGTCATAAAGATTTATTGGTGAAAAGAAGATGACTAAAACATAGTTTGGTCACCTAAGAACCCTTGTGATGATTTCAGATTCCTTGTAACACATTCACTACATCAGTCAAAACTACATTTACATCTCAGATATTATGTTCGTAAGTATGGTAATTCTGAACCTCCGAATCTCAATAACAGATAGTGATATTGATAAAAGTTTCATTTCAAGGTTCCCTGAGAACATTATCTTAAAATGATATGGTAAAAATTTCAATGATTTGTCATAAACAGAAATTATAAAAGTGACCATCCCCACAACTGGTACCCAAAAATCATGGTTTTTTGGGTGTATCTTGGTAATGGATACAGATTTTTAAAAGTAGGAAAATGGAATTTCTATGTAAATTAAATCTGTTTGGCTAAAATTTGAGTCATTTTCTATGGTTAGTTATTTATTTCTGCCCATAGTGCAGAAATGGCTGAAAACCAATTTTTTCTTGTTTTTCTACATAAATACAGTAATTTTGTTCCTTTGGATCGTGGTAATGGATGAAGGTACCAAAAGAAATTGAAATTACCTGACAATATCATCTTAAAAACATCTCATAAAGATACTAATGATTGTCCATGAGTGGAAATTATAGAAGTGGCAATCCCCACAATTGTTACTTTTGGTACCTAAAAACCTTGGTTGATCAGGATTTTCCCACAAACCACCTATGGACTAATGGTGCTTTTATAAGCTGCCTAAGGCCAACCTGTACCACACTAGTGTACTGCTCAATTAGGCTGGACTGGAGGATGTGTGCAATGTTAGATTTTGTCCCTGCGTAGTAGGATAGCTACAGTATGTATGTCTTTCTGATAGATGTACGAATGATCATTATGCTAAGGGCTATCCAAAACACTTGACCCATTATCTTGTGACCAATAGACCCTGAGATATGCCAACAACCTGAAAAACTGAATTTTCGCATGCGGATTTTTGGAACATATTCATACTGTGCATTTTTGTGCATGGACTGATATAAGAGACTGTCCTATTAGTTCTAAGATAATTTTGCATGCAAATGATATACCTACTGATTCAAATTGTAATGCCAATGATGCAATAGAGATCAACAGTCAGTCTTGCAAACAAAATAAGGCAGTCTTTCAATTAAACCATTCTTAGTGGTTGTTCTTGTGGTCTTCAGTTAAGAGACTGGATTGCTGCAGCTCTCCATGCTACCCTATCCTGTGCAAGCTTCATCTCAAAGTACCTACTGCAACCAACATCCTTCTGAATCGCTAAGTGTGATCATCTCTTGTTCTCCCTCTATGATTTTTACCCTCCATGCTGCCCTCCAATACTAAACTGGTAATCCCTTGATGCCTCAGAACATGTCTTACCAACTGATCCCTTCTTCTAGTCAAGTTGTGCCACAAATTCCTCTTCACTCCAATTCTATTCAGTACCTCCTCATTAGTTACGTGATTTATCCATCTAATCTTCAGCATTCTTCTGTAGAAACACATTTTGTAAGCCTCTACTCTTCATGTCTAAACTATTTATTGTCAATGTTTCACTTCCATACATGGCTACACTCCACACAGATTCTTTCAAAAAAGACTTCCTGACACTTAGGTCTATACTCAATGTTAACAAATTTCTCTTCTTCAGAAATGCTTTGAGTGTCTCATTTCCTAATCTAATTCCATCAGTATCACCTCATTTAATTAGATTACATTCCATTATCCTCATTTTGCTTTTGTTGATGTTCATCTTATATCCTCCTTTCATGACAATGTCAATTCCATTAATCTGCTCTACCAGGTCCTTTGCTGTCTCTGACAGAATTACAAAATCATTGGCAAAACCTCGAAGTTTTAATTTTGTCTCCATGAATTTTAATTCCTACTCCAAATTTTTTCTTTTGTTCACTGCTTGCTTCACCCTTTGCACTCCGTAAGGCAGACACAGGGTGGCTCCGCACGCTCTTATTTAAATCGCCGCCACCTGGGTGGCAGTGCACCACAGAGATTTGCGTGGATCTCTTTGTGGAAACAAAATGTATGCTTTCATTCATATATTTACGTAAGCTTTTACAGTACAAAACTTTCCATTCTGTGGTATTTTTTCAAACACTCTTCAGCGTGGAGAGCTGTGTTTCGTGAGCATGTTTCGCAGTAATACACAGTTTCACGCCTGCCACCTTTCTCTTTTCTGTCTGAGCACACTGCACAATCCTTATGCTTGTTCCCAGGAAGCTTGTTGATAATGTGCAACTTTCCATTCAAGCATTCCTCATCATCAGAAGTTGAACAACGTCCTCGTTTCTGTCCTTGAGTTCTTTCTTTGTCAACTAATCCTCTTATAACACTTTTACGGAATGCTTTGTGAGACGGTATTGTCAAGTCGTTTTTCTCACAGTGGTTCTTGTATAGTAAATAGCTGTTTACAAGTCCTACCTCCAACAGCCAGAAGTATAGTTTTCGCCACCACTTGCGACTTTTCATTAGAAAACCGTAACTGGAAATAAAATGGTCAGATCAATCAACTCCACCCATCTTTGAAGTATAATCAATAATCACATTTGGTTTCTTTACTTCTTCCCTTTCCTTTCTGTTTCTCCTTTCTATAAGTGACACTGAGTTATTGGCATTTGTAGAAAGCATGAGAACTGTTCGTTTATCTTGCCATGCCAGAACAATCATTTTGTTGTTGCGGAGGCATTTTATTTTGTGCTTCCTTAGACGCAGAGCTCCTTTCTTGATTGCAGCTGGAAGGTTTTTGCGATTGGCCTGAATCGTTCTTGTGAGATGTATGTTTTGTTTCAACAGCTCATCAGCTAATGCAACACTTGTATAAAAACAGTCAGTTTACAAATCATAGCCTGATTGTCCTGTAGCATTTCTGATATTAGCTATCAACTGAAGAACTATTCTCTCAGAAAAATTCAAGTGTGGACAAATTAATGACTCAGTTGTTACAACGCCAAAATAGGGTATCAAACTGCAGATATAACCACTTGATGAATCTGAAATTACATAAACTGTGAGTCCCCATTTTTTTGGTTTTTGAGGATTGTACATTTTGAATAATACACGACCCTTGAACGATACTGTAGATTTATCAGCAGCTAAATACTGATATGGTCAATAAATTTCGAGAAACGTGCCAGACAAGTAATTTAGTACATTTGTCACTTTACTCAGACGTGACTGAACCTGCCTGTTGACATGTATAACACTTGTCGGATTAGAAACATGAAGTGCCCAGAAAATTTGCATAAATCGTCAGTGACTAAAACAGTCTGGAAAGAAGTTGGATGATTGTAACCATTCTCTTGAAAAAAAAAAGTCCTGCAGGTTCTTACACTTTTGTAATGCCATATTCAGTAGCACACCATGGAAGCGTTTCATTTCTTCCATGGTAACATTTCTCCAGTCCCACCATGCAGAATGTTGTGGAAGTGGTGTCACTTTACGTATTTTTGATGTAGCATACCTATTCGTTTCATCTGCTATTTGTTGAGATAGGTTATCTGTAAAAATTAATTGAAAGAATCTGACAGGCGATGATGGAACAGAACTACTTTCTGTTATAAAACCACACTTTGATTCATCGAAAGGAAAATCTGTGAAGTCAGTGTCAGTGTCACTCCACATTTGCCACGAATCCTCTGCTGAATCACTAAAAACATGCACATTGCCACTGTTTTCTTCGCCATTGTCACTTGAATTGTTTTGAAATGAATCACTATCATAATCAAAATCATTTTCACTCTCGTTTTCACTTAGAGATAGCTCTAAAAGATCTAAAATATCTTCCTCAGAAAGGACTGTATGTGAAGAACTAGCCATTTCGAGCACGTGGACTTGAATGGAATAATTACAATCTTTGACTTAACACAGCTGCTACTGTTCGACACTGAGTTAACATTAGTTCTCCTAGATGGCAGCACACTGCAGCAATAATGCCTAGTAGACTCAAAATACG
This sequence comes from Schistocerca cancellata, assembly GCF_023864275.1. Taxonomy (NCBI): domain Eukaryota; kingdom Metazoa; phylum Arthropoda; class Insecta; order Orthoptera; family Acrididae; genus Schistocerca; species Schistocerca cancellata. The sequence continues at coordinate 198,036,280 of NC_064628.1, forward strand.
TCTGAGAGCTTCGAAAAGTCATGTCGAATGAGGCTTGACATCGGAGCGGAAAACAAATTTCGCGATGTCGAGTGGCACTCGACATTGGAGTGGAAAGGGTTAATATATAGATTGAACAACATTGGGGATATGCTACAACCCTGTTTCACTCCCTTCCCAACCACTGCTTCCCTTTCATACCCCTTGGACTCCTATAATTGCCACCTGGTTTATGTACAAACTGTAAATAGCCTTTTGTTCCCTGTGTTTGACCCATGCCACCTTAAGAATTTTAAAGAGAATATTCCAGTCAACAACATCAAAAACTTTCTCTACAAATGCTAAAAACATAAGTTTGCCTTTCCTTAATCTATCTTCTAAGATATGTCATAGGGTCAGTATTGCCTACATGTTCCAACATTTCTACAGAATCCAAACTGATCCTCCCCAAGATCGGCTTCTACCAGTCTTTCCATTCATCTGCAAAGAATTTGTGTTAGTATTTTGCAGCCATGACTTATTAAATTGATAGTTTGATAATGTTCACACCTGTCAACACCTGCTTTCTTTGGGACTGTAATTATTATATTCTTCTTGAAGTCTGAGGGTAATTCACCTGTCTCATACATCTTACTCACCAGGTGGAAGAGTTTTGTCAGGGCTAGCTTTCCCAAGGCTACATATCAGTAATTTTAATGGAATGTTGTCTTCTCCCAGGGCCTTGTTTCTCCCGGGGCCTTGTTTCAACTCAGGTCTTTCAGTGCTTTGTCAAACTCATCACGAGGTATCATATCTCCCATTTCATCTTCATCTATGTCCTCTTCCATTTCCATAGTAACACCCTCCAGTATGTCACCCTTGTATAGACTCTCAATATACTCCTTCCACCTTTCTGTTTTCTCTTCTTTGCTTCGAACTGGGTTTCCATCGGAGCTCATGATATTCATGCAAGTGGTTCTCTTTTCTTCAAAGGTCTCTTTAACTTTCCTGTAGGTAGTATCTATCTTAACCCTAGGATATATGCCTCTACATTCTTACATTTGTCCTCTAGCCATCTCTACTTAGCCATTTTGAACTTCTTGTCGATCTCATTTTTGAGATGTTTGTATTCCTTTTTGCCTGCTTTATTTACTGCATTTTTATATTTTCTGTTTTCATCAATGAAATTCAATATCTTTTCTGTTACCCAAGGATTTCTACTAGCCCTTGACTTTTTACCTGCTTGATCTTCTGCTCCCTCCACTATTTCACCTCTCAAAGCTATCCATTTTTCTTCTACTGTATTTCTTTCCCCCATTCTTGTCACTCATTCACTAATGCTCTCTCTGAAACTCACTACAACCTCTGATTCTTTCAGTTTATCCAGGTCCCATCTCCTTAAATTCCTACATTTTTGCAGTTTCTTCAGTTTTAAATGGTCTGACTGCGGTCGGCAGTAGTACGTTGGTTGCATTCTCGAGAGGACAGGACGGTGACCTGCCCGTTCGTTTCTGTGAGAGCCGGCGTGTCCACATCTTCGCCACGTACTGCATATGTAAAGCGGGAACGCGCCAGCAAGGAGTTACGATGAGAGAAAAGAAGGGCGGCGCGCTGAGTTGCGTCCAGAAGCTGAAGAAGAGGCTGAGCCACAGCTTCGGACGACTATCCATCTCGAAGGAGGAATCCGAGGAGGCCAACACCCGCGGCGGCAAACTGCCGTACAATGGCTACTCGGACAAGTTCCTCAACCGTCTCGAGCCCAACGGCAATATCCCCGCTGACAAGGACCTGTGTGGATATGGTGAGTAATTACGCTGCTACCTAGCACATTTCTGCATTTTGCAACATAAGTTATCTGCATGGTATAGTACGAGGATAATATTGGTCAGTTCCATCAGATGCATTTCTGGCTAAACTTCGCAAAGGGCCGCCCACTCGCTGTGATTGTTAGTGGTATAGAGCAGATATTGGCAAAGGATGACTGTGTCAGGATGGAGACAGCAAGTCAACAATCGTTAACTACATATGTCCTCATGCTGGTAAATTACTAATTAATCGTATTTTGTGGACCGTCTTTCCATCACATTCTGCTTTTGTATGATACTGACGTTTCTGTTATTGATGTACATATCCCCTCCCTAAGGACCCTATTGGACCTCACAAAGCTATTACGTTTTACTCTTCGAAGTTTGCAAGCAGCTTTCATTTTTATTTATTCAGTCCATCTTATTTTGGCGTAATAGACACACACACACACACACACACACACACACACACACACACACACACACATTCCACTGGGTTGCAAATCATCGTCACTAGTGTAATCTGCACAACTGCAAAACAATAAAACAATTAAGTTCAAAGAACAGTGTGTGGTCTCCAATACATTAGAATCAAATCTAACGTAAAAGAAAGCAATGTGTAATGCTATTTGTAGTGGATAATGAAATGGTATTGCATTACCTGCGGTAATTCACGAATTCAACTAAAACACAGACCGGAATATTCTGGCAAGTGATGCTTTCTCTACAGAAGACTGAAAAAGTTTTTTTTCTGAATTAATTCTCTCTCAGTTAGTTGCACTTTGAGCGACACCGACTCGGAAGCAACTGTACAGAAAACATAGCATTCAGAAAGGCATTGGAAAAGCCTTGTAGCGCTAAACAAATTGCCAAATGTACCCAGTGGTCTACTCTTTTCACCAAAACAACAGAAATCCATGTTCTGTCCAATACTTCGTGTCGTATGCTTTGCCAATTTGTGTGGGTACTGAACGCAGTTTCGTTATTTGTGCCTACGTGTTCCTTGAATCGAGCATGGAAATTACGCCCTGTCTGCCCTACGTGAAACTTCCAACAATCTGCACATTTTATTTTACACACTCCCGATATACTGAATTTTAATGCATAACAGTCTCATTTTGATGGAACATTGCATACTAAATGCCATGGTGACTGATTTAAGAAAACATCTTGCTATTTTTTGTGATATGGTTTCTCTGTTCATGGTGTGGGTTCCTGTAGTCATGTCCTAGTTCATGAACCACGGGCAACGTATGAGTGGCCAAGTAAGTGGTCCCGACAGTCGGGATACCAGTTACTTTGGAATAAGGCTGGTCATCTTGGACATATTCTGAGTCATGGTCACCTTTGTGCTCATACGGCAAAGACTACCAAATCCACAAGTTAGTCCCTCAGCTGTTAGGGGTAAAACCCAATGGGACTCGGGGCAAGTAAGGCTAGCAACCTGCTTCCCTGGTACTTTAAATATGATGCTGGCAACAATCAAAGCAAAATGCCTCGGACCTTTGGAGGTGACGGAGTCCCACCTCTAACTGACAAACCAGGGACTTCTAAGATACGACTTGGCAAACAAATGGTAATGAGATGGGGAGCTATTAATATCAATGGGGGCTACTCTGGGAAGAAGGTAGAGCTGGCAGAGGCTGCAAGTAAGATGGGGCTGGACGTTTTAGCTGTTAGTGACACTCGGATAAGGGGTGAGAAAGAAGGGGAAGTGGGAGAATACAAGGTCTACCTGTCAGGAGTCAAAGCAGGTATAGTACAATGGGGTGTAGGGCTTTACATCAGGAAAGAAATGGAACCCAGCGTAGTTGCAATAAGGTATGTAAACGAACGACGGATGTGGATAGATTTGACAGTGTCTAGCAATAAAATTAGGATTGTGTCAGTATATTCACATTGTGAAGGGACAGATCAAGATAAGATGGATAGTTTTTATGAGGCACTCAGTGATGTAGTTGTTAGAGTAAAGGACAAGGACAGTGTTCTGCTCATGGGTGATTTTAACGCCAGGATTGGAAATCGAACAGAAGGGTATGAAAAGGTTATAGGTAAATTTGGAGAGGATATGGAGGCCAACAGGAACAGGAAACAACTCTTGGATTTCTGTGCCAGTATGGGCTTAGTAATCACAAACTCCTTTTTTAAACATAAGAACATTCACCAGTATACTTGGGAAGGAAGGGGAACCAGATCTGTCATTGACTATATAACAACAGATCAGGAATTCAGGAAGGCTGTGAGGGGCACACGTGTATTCAGGGGATTCTTTGATGACACTGATCTTTATTTAATCTGCAGCAAAATTGGGATTGTGAGGCTGAAAGTGCAGGAGGTCAGGTCCATATGTAGGAGGATAAGAGTGGAGAAACTTCAGGATAAGGAAATCAGGCACAAGTACATAACAGCGATCTCAGAAAGATACCAGTTAGTTGAATGTAGTCAATTACAGTCATTGGAAAAGGAATGGACAAGGTACAGGGACACAGTACTAGAAGTGGCTAAAGAATGTCTTGGAACAGTAGTGTTTAAAAGTAGGATGAAGCAAACAGCTTGGTGGAATGACACAGTCAAGGCAGCCTGTAAAAGGAGAAAGAAGGCGTATCAAAAATGGCTACATACCAGAACCCAGGTAGACAGAGAAAGTTATGTTGAAGAAAGAAACAAAGCCAAACAGATAATTGCAGCATCCAAGAAGAAATCATGGGAAGACTTTGGAAACAGGTTGGAGACTATGGGTCAAGCTGCTGGAAAACCATTCTGGAGTGTAATTAGCAGTCTTCGAAAGGGAGGTAAGAAAGAAATGACAAGTATTTTGGACAGGTCAGGAAAACTGCTGGTGAATCCTGTGGATGCCTTGGGCAGATGGAGGGAATATTTTGAAGAGTTGCTCAATGTAGGTGAAAATGCGATCAGTAATGTTTCAGATTTAGAGGTAGAATGGAATAGGAATGATGATGGAAATAGGATCACATTTGAGGAAGTGGAAAAAATGGTCAATAGATTGCAGTGCAATAAAGCGGCTGGGGTGGATGAAATTAAGTCAGAACTCGTCGAATAAAGTGGAATGTCAGGTCTTAAATGGCTACACAGGATAATTGAAATGGCCTGGGAGTCGGGACAGGTTCCATCAGACTGGACAAAAGCAGTAATCACACCAATCTTTAAACATGGAAACAGAAAAGATTGTAACAACTACAGAGGTATCTCTTTAATCAGCGTTGTGGGTAAAATCTTCTCAGGTATTGTTGAAAGGAAAGTGTGAGTATTGGTTGAGGACCAATTGGATGAAAATCAGTGTGGGTTTAGGCCTCTTAGAGGTTGTCAGGACCAGATCTGTAGCTTACGGCAAATAATGGAGAAGTGTTATGAGTGGAACAGGGGATTGTATCTATGCTTTATAGATCTAGAAAAGGCATATGACCGGGTTCCTAGGAGGAAGTTATTGTCTGTTCTACAAGATTATGGAATAGGAGGCAAACTTTTGCAAGCAATTAAAGGTCTTTACATGGATAGTCAGGCAGCAGTTAGAGTTGACGGTAAATTGAGTTCATGGTTCAGAGTAGTTTCAGGGGTAAGACAAGGCTGCAACCTGTCTCCACTGTTGTTCATATTATTTATGGATCATATGTTGAAAACAATAGACTGGCTGGGTGAGATTAGGATATTTGAACACAAAATAAACAGTCTTGCATATGTGGATGACTTAGTTGTGATGGCAGATTCGATTGAAAGTTTGCAAAGTAATATTTCAGAGCTAGATCAGAAATGTAAGGACTATGGTATGAAGATTAGCATCTCCAAAACGAAAGTAATGTCAGTGGGAAAGAAATATAAACGGATTGAGTGCCAAATAGGAGGAACAAAGTTAGAACAGGTGGACAGTTTCAAGTACTTAGGATGCATATTCTCACAGGATGGCAACATAGTGAAAGAACTGGAAGCGAGGTGTAGCAAAGCTAATGCAGTGAGCGCTCAGCTACGATCTACTCTCTTCTGCAAGAAGGAAGTCAGTACCAAGACTAAGTTATCTGTGCACCGTTCAATCTTTCGACCAACTTTGTTGTATGGGAGCGAAAGCTGGGTGGATTCAGGTTACCTTATCAACAAGGTTGAGGTTACGGATATGAAAGTAGCTAGGATGATTGCAGGTACTAGTAGATGGGAACAATGGCAGGAGGGTGTCCACAATGAGGAAATCAAAGAAAAACTGGGAATGAACTCTATAGATGTAGCTGTCAGGGCGAACAGGCTTAGATGGTGGGGTCATGTTACACGCATGGGAGAAGCAAGGTTACCCAAGAGACTCATGGATTCAGCAGTAGAGGGTAGGAGGAGTCGGGGCAGACCAAGGAGAAGGTACCTGGATTCGGTTAAGAATGATTTTGAAGTAATAGGTTTAACATCAGAGGAGGCACCAATGTTAGCACTGAATAGGGGATCATGGAGGAACTGTATAAGGGGGGCTATGCTCCAGACTGAACGCTGAAAGGCATAATCAGTCTTAAATGATGATGATGATGATGATTCAGTTTTAATCTACAGTTCATAACCATTAAATTGTGGTCAGAGCCCATATCTGCCCATGAGAATGTCTTACAATTTAAAACCTGGTTCCTAAATCTCTGTCTTACCATTATATAAACTACCTGAAACTTTCCAGTGTCTCCAGGCCTCTTCTACATATACAACCTTCTTTCATGATTCTTAAACTGAGTGTTACCTATGATTAAGTTATGCTCTGAGCAAAATACTACCATGTGGCTTCCTCTTTCATTCCTTACCCCCATTCCATATTCACCTACTACTTTCCCTTCTCTTCCTTTTCCTACTATTGAATTCCAATCCCCCATGACTATTAAATTTTTGTTTCCTCTATCTGAATGATTTCTTTTATCTCATCATACATTTCTTCAATCTCTTCATCATCTGTGGAGCTAGTTGGCATATAAACATGTACTACTGTAGTAGGTGTCGGCTTCATGTCTATCTTGGCTACAATAATGCTTTCACTATGCTGTTCATAGTAACTTACCCATGCTCCTATTTTTTATTCATTATTAAACCTACTACTGCAATACCCCTATTTGATTTTGTATTTATAACCCTGTATTCACCTGACCAAAAGTCTTCTTCCTCCTGCCACTGAACTTCACTAATTCCTACTATATGTAACTAACCTATCCATTTCCCTTTTTAAATTTTCTAAGCTACCTGCCCAATTAATGGATCTGACATTCCACGCTCTGATCCGCAGAACACCAGTTTTGTTTCCCCTGATAACGATATCCTCCTGAGTAGTCCCCATCTGGAAATCCAAATGGTGGACTATTTTATCTCCGGAATATTTTCCCAAGAAGATGCCATCATCATTTAACTACACAGTAAAGCTGCATGCCCTCAGGAAAAATTATGGCTGTAGTTTCCTCTTGCTTTCAGTACCAGCACAGCAACGCCGATTTCATTAATGTTACAAGGTTGGATCAGTCATTCATCCAGACTGTTACCCCTGCAACTACTGAACAGGCTGCTGCCTCTCTTCAGGAACTACGTGTTTGTCTGGCCTCTCAACAGATACCCCTCTGTTGTGATTGCACCTACGGTATGGCTATCTGTATCATTGAGGTGCACAAGCCTCCCCACCAATGGCAAGGTCCATGGTTCATGGGGGGTAACATCATCAAAATATCAATAACAGAATTTAATATGTAAATGATAAAATGTGGCTGACATAGAAGTTTTAACTCAATTGTAAAATTATTTTCAACTAAAAAATTGCTTTGAACCCCACAGTTCCTTACTGGTAGAGGAATTGAGTATATAATTTCTGGGGCTAACAATCCAAGACAGATTTAATTACAAGCTTTCTGTAGATCTTGTTAAGAAAACCATCTAACAGAATAAATGCAATAGTTGTAAGAACACTGTTCGTACTGGTCTCAAGTGTCCAGATAGATGTAGTAATTTATTAAACATGGTATTTTGGCAATGTACCTTGCTGTCATCTTCAGGTGATACTTGCAGAATGATTATTTGTGCTAAGACATGCCTCTTTTATACTCCCTCACTTGCCCAACCACATGCTGCATTGCATGTAGTGTTTGGGGTACACAATCACTAAATGCTGGGCACAAACTCTAGTACTTCAGTGCTTCTGCTGCTCATGGTGTGCACAGAAGTCACTCTTGATTGATGTTATGAGTTTTTCTGGATGAGCACAAGGTCCCACACTATGCTGAGAGTGAATCCATGTCTCCATTGATCAGGCAGTCAAAAACATGTATTCAACAACTTCAGAAAACAGTTCCAAAGTGAGCTGTTAAAATATGAGTAAATGACAGCCTGATAAACAGAGACAGTGGTTTCACTCTCAGCAAATTGGAGGACCTACCACTCAGCCAAACTGAAGTCACTGCATCAGCCGATAGCAACTTCCATGTCTTACAAGGGTGGCAGAAGCACTCAGGAACCAGAGTTTTTGCCTGGTATTCAGTGATCATATCACCTGACAGCTCCACCTGACAAGGTGTGTGGCCAGACAGTGTGAGAAGGGGGAAACAGCAATAAGAGTATAATGCAGGCACAAAGTATCAGAGATGTTTGTTCTACAGTTATCATACAAATATGATGACCAGGAACACTGTCAAAATATCATGTTCTGTAAAATGACTGCACCTGGTTGAATGCCCGAAAACAACACAGACAGGTGAAGACAGGTGATTCGGCAGGAAAGAAGATTATGAATAAGGCTTTACTTTTTCTTAAACATAAACATGTATTAAGGAACTAAAATATGAGGTATGATAAACCAGGTTGTATGAAAGAGTTGTGCATGTATCTGCAGATATAACTCTAAGGACCCTTTCCAACTTTTGGTCTCAAAACATTGCAATGAAATGTAAACTCTTAATCTTTATCAACACAATACAGGAACCAAAGATAAATATCATATTAACTGTCATAGGACAGCACTGTAAGGGGAAGAATCTACTGCATTCAGGCATTAGAGCAGAAATTTCAATAATCATTGGTGTTAATTATAATCTTCTCAGTTAAAAGCAAAGCTATATCTGTAGCAACAGCTAACTCTTAATGATTATTATGGTTACATGCACAAACAACTGTAATGGTGTGACTCTTCAGGCTTTCCCGGCGGATATGTTGTAAATAGTTTTCCAACAGCAAACCCATGAAGACTATTTACAACTGTAATGGTCAGTCAAATAACCATGGTAATGAATATTAAGTAAAATACTTATTAATACACCTTAATATGAGAATAATAGAAACTGAATAGGCATAGAATAAACAAAGAATTTATTATGTAAACTGGTAAACAGGTTAACGTGTTTTCAGAAACTGACTTTATAATTAGGCTCAAAGCTGTGCTATTTTCTGCCAATTGGTGTATATAAAAGCATTTGATGTAGAATATATCATAACTAATTACTCCTATTATTATTTCATTCAAATAATCTATAGAATAATTGTGTTTCTTCTTTCATTCAGTTCAATATTTTCTTTTTCTGAGTGAGCTACCTTTTTTTCCCTATGACCAGATACTTACCCCATCCTCTTTGAGCACACTATTCATTACTATTTCCAATTATGCCCTTCTGTCAGCCAGTCAATTTGGATCTTCCTGCTTTCCATGTATTTCAGGATTTTCTTAGATTTTCTATTTAATGTAGTTTTCTTGACATGCCTCTGGATGCTCAGCCATCCCTTCTTAAAGGATTCTGTGAACTATCTTGTGATCTCAAACAGTTTCTTATCTGGTCATAATTTATATTCTTGTCCATTATTTTTAGGTCCTACAATGTGTCTCAGAATTTTTCCTTCCTTTATTTGCAAGAGCAGACATTTTCTGTGTAATGAGATTGTGGTGGCACAACTGATCAAATTTTAAAAACAATCACTGAAGAACTGAAGTGTGGACTATCTTTGCTTTCTTTTTCCTCTCTCTGTCTTCCCATTTTCTAATGTCTGGTATCCAATTTATCTTTATTTTGTCTCATGTTTCATGTATCAATCAGTGACTTGTAATAAAGTGTGTCATCTCAATATTAACAAATATTTATAATAGATATTGTGGATCAATGTGTGTCACCTCTGGCGTGAAGTGCCTTGTCTTTGGACCCAATGATCTTTGACTTTACTATTGTATTCGCCTTGTTCAGTATTTAAATAAATGTTCATTCGACTACAAAAGTGTGTTATTACCGATCTATGACTCGTAATATCCAAAAATGTTTTCCACAAGTGGTGAGCCTGTAAAAAGCCATGGATCATGAGAAGCATGTTAAGTGTGAAGGAAGCTACAATGTTGTAATCAGAACAATTATTGTGCAATTCTGAGGAGGTGACTACTACCCCTGTTTCCCAAGTGTTTCCAGTTGATGGTCATGTGCCAAAAAATTCATGTAATATGCAGCCCGCAGATAATTTATCGTAATGCTGCCTTGCATCTTTTGTACCATGATGCACAACAGTTGTTCTACTATATATGACACAGAGCCAGAACTGTAGTTTAAATTCTGACACTTTCATTTGCTGCCTAAGGTGTCCAGGCATACACACTTCAAAGACCGTGTGCTTCGCCATGTTTGAAAATCAAGAGAGCTCCACATTCAATAATTGTTAAGTGAGGTTATTGGTGACAGATAAGCAGTACAGTTTTGGCATCAATTGTGAAAGTTCTTTGCAGAAACTAACACTTTGGATGCAACAGCATAATACATGTGGTTTAATCATTTACCATTAACAGTTCAGAGTGCTATGTGTTCCATTAACTGTGATGATTTGGCTTCACAACTAAAAGCTATAGACAATGTTTACAATATTTTAGAAAATGGCAGTTTGGGTGTAGCTTCTGTAACCTGTAATGGGTTGCTATGTCAGTTCCACCAGACACTATTAGGGACCTCCAGCATCCAGTAACAGACCAGATTTGCAGGCTGCAGCAAGAGATGTGCACTTTCCAGTGGCAGTTTGTAACGGAACATATGAAAGGCTTTACTGTACCGAAGTATGCGATACCCTCCAAATTCAACCAGTTTAACGAGTATTTATGATTATAGAAAAGTTATTGTGTATGTTAACAATGATTGCATAACATGTCTGCATAAACAGTCAACCCATTAAATTATACTGAATAACTGACCCACACAAAAGTTTATATCACTTGATCACTGATACAGCAAATGTCATCATGTAAAAACACTAAGTTCATCTTAAATAATTAATATGAAGTACGAAAAATAGTAGCCAACTTAGGTATTTTGGATCTCCTTAAATAAAAATCACCCAGTGAAACCTATTTGTTCACTAGGAGCGTTTTCACTCAGTATTCATGTAATCAATCCTATTTTAGACGAAAACCAATGTAATTCTTAATAATTCATGTTATTTACTTATTTATGCAAATTAGAGAAGTCAATTGACAAACTTCTAAAAAACGGCCTTTTTGTAACAAAGAATTATTCTGTCAAGTCAACAAATCTGTCTGTCATTTTAATAACATGTTAAATTATGTCACTCGATGCAAATTAATAACTTTTCTGCACAAATTATGATAACAGATGTACATGTGACTTGTAAACTATATCTCCTTTTAGTAGTTCTTTGACAATGTTATAAATACAAGCAGCAAGAACGGTCGGGAGGCAGTTGGAATGTCACTTTGGTAAAGTGTGTTTGTGTGTTATTGTTTGAGGTGGATAAACAATGCAAAGAACATGTAACGGAAGTACTACTTTGTGTTGAGTCCTGGTCTTTGGTGGACAGTGGAATTAAGATGGCCACCAGAGTAATAAATATTTGAAGTTTACATATTTGTTGGTTTCGCTCGTTCTTTATCATCAAAAGCACATAAAAAACACGGGACCTCATGTTTTTTAACCCTAGACGACCAGATGTAGAGCCAGCATCAGCATCGAGAGACAGCAGCGATCCAGCAAGTAGCAGCGATTACCACAACACAATGCATTTTAATGGCGCCAACCTAACATCAAGTGCTAACAAGCTCCATAAATGGGAGTGAAATAGTGCGATTATAGCAATTAGCAATATCTACGACCAGGCGACCATTACAAGTTCAATGAGACAATAACCAAAACACTGACTCACACCTGCTCAGAAGACAAGAGCTGCCACAGTACATGCTATAGTGGTTACAATCAATCTCCATGATTGTGTCAGTGCCACTTGCATTTCCACTCTCAGGCAAGGATGTAATTTTCTTCTTGCATTTACGTAAGACAGCAGTGACTGTATTTAAGCTGCTGCACCAAGAAGAAGCACCTACTCATCAACAATTTCAAAACTGATACCAGTGGTTCTTCGCAAATTTCCAATGCTTTCACCAACAAACATAACCAGCAAACAGCCACCACCATATCTGCCGCTGCATTCCACTTCTTCACCCAGCACCGGCAATGTAAACTTTCCTGAAACTGTGTAGCAACATAACACTCCAAGAAATTTTGGTAAAACACTTCACTTGTCTGTTCAGGACATATGTGTTTTGCGAACAATGCTAATTGATTCTGGATCAGACATCACTGTACTGCCAGGAAAACAAGACACTTAGTCTTCAGCTAACTCTTGACTTCAAGCCGTGACTAACCTCACAATCTCTACACTTGGTAAAAGCACAATAATGGTGAATATAGGTTTCAAGAAACCATTACAGTGCATGTTTCTAGTAGCTGATTTCACTGAACTCACTGTTGATGCAGATTTCTGGCACCATTTTATCACTGACATTTCTTTACACTGTGTGCATTCCTCCATGGATTGTGAGATAGCGCAGGTCTGTGACATAAAAAGTGTTTCAAATTTATTAAGTGATTTTTATAGTGTTTTCAACGCTGATTTTAGGAAAAATAGTGAAAAAATTCCATCAGATACAGTTATTTCGCAAACTGCATGTCTAGTTTTGGCTTTTTTCAATATTTCAGCACTCTAGTGAGTTTGAATTTTGTTTTTTTAGGATCTCCATAAACTGTTGTTTAGCCGCTTTTATACTAGATACATGTAAAATAAAGAGTAATTAGGAGAAACCAGCAGTATTGTCATGTCAGCACCTGTCTGTCGCGCTGCCCCTTCCCCCGCCATCACCAAGCAGTGAGCTTCTGCTATTGTCCTTCAGTTCACAGTACTCTGTGCTTCACATCTTTTTGTTACTAGCGCTTTAAAGTAGTGACTGTTTTCTTGTGTTGTGAAGTTGTTTCATGGACAATGGCTACCACAGCATTTATAAACTCGCCAGATTGCTTCTGCTGCATTTGTGGTAACTATACCGTTAAAAAGCAACAAAGAAACATTTCCAATTTTGTTGAAAAGTATATTTTGCCTATTTTGGTACAAGTTAGGCAATCAAGATAAGCCTTGGGCCCCACACAAAGTTTGTTCAGTGTGTGTTGAAGAACTGAGGCAATGGTTTCAATCTAAAAAACAGTCCTTACGTTTTGGAATACCAATGGGTTGGAGGGAGTCTAAAAATCATAGTGATGACTGCTATTTTTGTTCTTGCAACGTATGAGGTTTCAATTTGAAAAACAAAATGGATATTTCTTACCCTAATATTCAGTCAGCCATTCGCCCTGTTCCTCATGGACCTGAAGTACCATTACTCTCTCCTCCAGATTCTTTGGATGATATAGATGATCACGATCCATTGGCTCAGCAAAGTGATAGTGAAGAAGACAGTGATTGCTACAATCCTGACACAACTGATCCCATTCCATTATCACAATCTGAACTGAACAATTTAGTTAGAGACCTAGGCCTTTCTGAAGGATCAGCAGAGGTTTTAGGATCTAGATTGAAAGATAAACATATGTTGATTCCGGGTACATCCTTTTCTTGGTATTGATCGAGGGAAAAGGAGTTTGTATCTTTCTTCTCTCAAGAAGGTGACCTGGTGTTTGGCAGTGATGTTCCTGAACTTATGGCACATTTCAAAATAGAATATGCTTTTGATGAGTGGACACTTTTTATTGATTCTTCAAAAAGATGCCTTAAAGCAGTATTTCTACACAGTGGCAATAAGTATGCTTCTATACCAGTTGGACACTCGGTCCACTTAAAAGAATATTAGAAAAACCTTGAACTGATCTTAAGCAAACTCTGCTATTCAGACCATAAATGGACACTATGTGATGATTTAAAAGTGATTTCAATGCTGCTTGGTCAACAAAGTGGCTATACAAAGTTCCCTTGTTTTATCTTTGAATGGGACAGTAGAGACAGAAAGCAACACTATATGAAAAAAGCTTGGCCCTTGAGAAAAACCTTACTGGCAGGGGTTAAAAATGTTGAGAGGAAAAGCCTTGTGGATCCCAAAAAGATTTTACTTCCACCACTTCACATTAATTTGGGGCTGATGAAGCAATTTGTTACGGCATTGCCAAAAGAAGAGGAGTGTTTCAGATATCTTTGTGGACAGTTTCCTGGTTTATCCAAGGCAAAGCTAAAGGAATGAATCTTTGTCAGACTAGACACTAGAGAACTAATGACATATCCCAACTTTGTTGACAAAATGGAAACAAAAGAAAAGGCAGCATGAACATCTTTTAAATTAGTTGTTACCAGTTTCCTAGGAAACAAGAGAGATCCAAACTACAAGACAATCGTCACAGACAAGCTAGACAACTTTAAGAAGCTGGGCTTCAACATGACGATTAAAGTTCATTTTCTCCACTCACATCTTGACTACTTTCCTGTAAACCTTGGTGATGTAAGTGAAGTGCAGGGCAAAAGATTTCACCAAGACATCAAAGAAATGGAAAGAAGATATCAAGGAAGATGGAAGATCAACATGATAGCAGAGTACTGCTGGATGATAAAGAGAGATTATCCTCAACGAGTCCACAGCTGGAAAAGCAATAAAAGAAGCTTCGACAGAAAGTGAAAGCATTATTATAAGGACTTAGGAGCTTAAAGAGAAATGGAAGTGTACTGGAAATGTAGTTTAGAACATGATTTATAAATAAAATAAAATTTTATAATGTTGGAAAAAATGTGATAAATTGCTTAAATTTTGTCATTATACCCAAAAAATACTCCCTTTTTGTGAGTAAACCTGACATGATAGAAAAAAATGGATTGCATTTTTGAAATCAGCACTGAAAAGTACATAAAAGTCAGTTATAAAATTTCAAACAACTTTCAAAAAATATTTCTTTGCAGACCTGTGTAGTTAACAAGTGTCTGGGTAAAGCAAACAGCTGTGACACCCCACAATACACCTCACCTCATGACATGCCACAAGACAGTGAGGCCCATACATGACACATTAAAATGCAGTATGTCTTCTCTACAGAAAGGAAAAACCAAACATTTCTACTAAAAATAGGAAGTTATGTTCCAAGCATAGTGCTTATTATAAAGAATAGGAAACCATCCAAGGTAAACTCCAAAGACAATGTAAGCATTGCCATCCACCAAAACTTGCTTCTACACGAGTATGTCAGTCCACAACTGCTTATGAACATTATGGGACTACTTTGGTGGTTGCAGACAAGTCAATGTGTCATGTTAAGACTGCTTCAACACCTCATGTGATTCATCACACTCACAAACAAGCACCATCACAAACTCCATCTTCAGCCAATTCTGGTTTCTTGAACAAGGCCTACATCAAGCAACACCAGTACTTCTATACCAATATCATAAAAGCACAGCTTAAATCGTCTTCATCACCAGAGCAGTCACTGCACTGTACTGGGGCCAATTCATCTGCACATCCTGAGCTGTGCACACCTACAACAGTGTCCTTAGACTGTATCATATCTGACTGTTTTGAGAGGACAGTGTTTTGGACCAGGTCTCCAACAGTTGTTCAATGCCTATGCCTCATGATGTGATGAAGGCAAAGACTGTGACAGCACTGTCAGTCGATCAGTATCCATTGCAACCTGAAATTCAACTGGCACCTCCTGTGCAGGCTACAATGTGTACTAGCAGTGGCAGATTTGTAAGCCACAAGCTGTTGTTTTGGCAATCCCACTAATAGAAAGTAAAACACAACCACTGTAGAACCAAAGTTAGAATATGTTCATTTTTACTCTCTCTGTCTTCCTGCCCTGTAGAGTCTTCATCTTTATTATGTCTCATGTTTCATGTATCAGCCAGTGCAATAGAGTGTGTGATCTCAGTATTAACTAGTACTTAGTATATTTATTGTCAATCGATGCTTCCCATAGAATTTATCCAGGTGCATACATACTTTCTCATTTTATTAATACTGATTAAGAATTCTTATGACCAAAGCAAATATCTAGAAAAAGAACAGATTTGTTTCCACAGAACACATGGAAAACTGTAATGTTTTCCTCCTGCTTTTTTCAAGGTTTCAGTGAGCCTACCGCAGGCTTTTCTGTGCATTTATCTTTTCAACATGGTCTGAAGTTTATAACCTATTCTTGAAGACAAATATATAACATAGGTCACAATGAACCTTAAAGATTGGTCACAGACATTATTATAAAGAGTAATTGCAGGCATGGACAGTGCAATCATCTTTGTATTATTTTCCACTTTTAATGAAAGTGTCCTTTCATACCAAACATCACTGTTTCCAAACAAGACTGATGTGCAAAATACACACAAGATATGCTAAAGGTGACAACCTTACTCTTTGCATTTGTGACAAAAATTTTGGGTACTTTAGTTTGAGCCATACCTTTCTCTAGAATATTTCTTGAAAAATGTTTTATTATATTCCCAAATACAATTCTGCACAATATTTTGAAGCAAGTTATCCAACTAGGACAATTTGTCAGTTCTTTTGATCCTACATTGTTAGCAATATCTAAAGCCCAGTTATATACATTGGTGTCACAGATATTAAATAATGACTGTCTCGCTTCAGAAAAAAAGTAAGTCAAACTGTTATTGCAAGAACAAATACCAAACAAGGTGCCACAGTGGCTAGCACACTGGACTCGCATTCATGAGGACGACGGTTCAATCCTGCATCCGGCCATCCTGATTTAGGTTTTTCGTGATTTCCCTAAATTGCTCCAGGCAAATGCCAGGATGGTTCCTTCGATAGGGCACAGCTGACTTCCTTCCCTGTCCTTTCCTAATCCAATGAGACTGATGACCTCACTGTCTGGTCTCCTCCCCCCAAAAAACCCAACCCATCCCAAGAACAAACATGATATATAGAACATAATACTTTACAGAGCAACACATAAGATACTCATTGTGTATGGCACTGGATGCACTGACTGGATAACAGTAACACAGTGTAAAGTGTAGGTGAGCACTCATTTACGATTGCTTACATAATGCTGTTTCTTTGGCAGCTCATCAGAGCTCACCAAGGGGCTGACGTAGGTGCCTTTATTAGCGGGCCTATGAACTGTATGGCCACACACTCTCTGAGATCGTGCATGTCATGAGTGAAGGTATATCACTCCCTCCTTCTAGGTGGTGGGAAAACCACGTACATACATACACAAAAAAACAATGGCAGAGAAAAACTCATGGTAAAGAAAAAATAGCTCTGGTACCATGGGAAAAGACACTGATCCACAAGGTACTGAGATTATGAGTTACGCAAAACACCAAATAAGTTGCTGACATCCATTTTATCTCATGACAATGGCAGTTGGGATGGAAGTGATGAGAGGTTGGGTTGACATGCTGTCACCCTTAATTTTGAGAGGCCACAGGGGAAGACCAGGGATGCCATTTTTGAAGTGATGTCCTCCTCAAGGGCAGTAGACAGCACCAGGGGCATCAGCAGCGGCATCAGAAGCAACAGATTCACAGCAATGGAGGTGGAGGTGATGGCAATGGCGGCAGTGGTGTCAGGAGTGGGGGCACAGGCAGGAACCCCAGACAGCAATCTGCCAGGCAGCAACCCCCTCTGCAGCATGAAAAGGACCATGTGTGACACAGAAACAGGCACCAGCAGTGGCAGGGGGGGGGGGGAGGGGGGATTGACTCTCTGGAACACGCTCCACCATAGGTGGCCACAACTGCTCAAAGCGACGGAACACCTGCAAATCAGGAGTGGGGACAACACATAGGTATCAGACCCGGCAATGCTAAATGACAACAGGAACCCAGTTCATCCAGCAGCCAAAACCATCAGCCCAAACAGGCACAAGGTGGATGTAGCATTAGACGCAATAGGTGATGGAATGTCCATGTCTGGTGCCCATCAAGTAGCAGCTCCACCAGGCCTCTGTCCCCCACTGGAGTGAAATAGTACAAACTCAAAAAACAGTCTAAAGCACCTTCAGGAGACCTGCCAGATACATAATTCTGCATCTGAGTTTTAAACGTCTAAATCATATGTTCGGCCTCACCATTAGACTGAAGATAAAATGGGGGAGCTGTGAGATGGTGAAAACCACTAGCTTGACAAAAAGATGCGGATTTTCAAGAAACAAGCTGGGGGCCATCTCAGCATACAGAAGTCCCTCAATCTTAGACAGGGCCCAAATAGTGGCCACTGTGGATATGGACAGCCAACAGGCCACATAGGGAAACTTGGAATAGGCATCCACTACATTGAGTTAAGACTGATTTAGGAAGGGCCCAGCAAAACTGATGATCCTGTAGATGCTCCCACAGGTGTTGTGACATTGGCCAGGGAAAAAAGACTATAGCAGGGCTGCCTGTTAATGAACACAGCAATTGCAAGCAGTGGTCAGCCACAAAATGTCCCCACCTATACCCAGCCAATACACATGCCAGTGGGCCAAAACTTTGGTGAGAGAGGTCCCCCAATGATAAGGGCTCCATAGCTAACAAAAGAACCCCACCAAACAACAGAAGGGCAGTGCTGGATGGAGAAGTAGATATGCAAGGGATCTGAGGCATAGCACAAGAAGTTTTCTGGCTAACTGTATTGCACGAAAGAGAGGACCTCACTCAGTACAGGAACTGCAGTGACAGATCATGCTTTCATGGTACTAGTGATGGGAAAACCCTCAACTGATTTTTGGTTCTCAGTACCTGAATAGAAACAAAGCATCCTGTCCTGATGAAATGCCAGGTGTAGACTGATTGTAAGGCAACATAAGGCATCAGCATTTGTGTGTTGCTTCGTGAGCAGGTTATGGATCTGACAATGATAATGGGAGTGGAAGAGAGACCACCACTGCAAATGAGGTGGTACCTTGCCCAGCACAGAAGACAAAGGATTAAAAAGAGCAATCAACAGTTTGTGATCAATGATCAAATGTTGCTTAGATCCATACAATGGAAAATCCAGGATGGTATGTAACAATATTATGAAAAGAAAAGTTGCCACTCACCATATAGTGGAGAATCTGAGTCACAGATAGGCACAACAAAAAGACTGTCACAAATAAGCTTTTGACCAGTAAGGCTTTTGTCAAAACTAGTCAGCACACACACAACCGCACTCACACACACACACATGACTGCAGTCTCTGGCAACTGAAGCCACACTGCGAACAGCAGCACCAGCGCATGGTTGCATGATGGGAGTGGCAACTGTGTGGGGGAGTAAGGAGGAGGCTGGGGTGGCAAGGGGGAGAGGTAGTGGGTAGTAATAGGGGACAGTGAAATGCTGCTGGGGAACTCACAGGGATGAGGTGGAGAGAGGGTAGGGTAGCTATGTGCAATCTGGAAGTTAGACAGATGGCAGGAGAGGGGTAGTGGAAAAGGAGAGAAGTAAAAAAAACGACTGGGTGCAATGGTGGAATGAGGGCTGTGTAGTCCTGAGATGGGAACAGGGAAGGGGCTGAATGGGTGAGGACAATGACTAATGAATGTTGAGGCCAGGAGAGTTATGGGAATATAGGGTATATTGCAGAAAAAGTTCTCACCTGCACAACTCAGATATGCTTATGCTGGTGGGGAGGGACCATATGGCACAGACTGTGATGCAGTCATTGAAACGAAGGATGTCATGTTGCACAGTGTACTCAGCAACAGAGTGGTCCACTGGCTTCTTGGCAACAGTTTTTGGTGGCCATTTATGCGGACAGACAGCTTGTTGGTTGTCATGCTCACATAGACTGCACCACAGTGGTTGCAGCTCAGCTTGTAGATCACATGACTGGTTTCACAGGTAGCACTGCCTTTGATGAGATAGGTGATGTTTGTGACCAGACTGGAGTAGGTGGTGGTGGGAGGATGTATGGGACAGGTCTTGCATCTAGGTCTATTACAGGGATATGAGCCATGGGTTAAGGGTTTGTGTAGGGATGGATGAGTATATTGTGTAGGTTTGGTGGACAGTGGAATACCACATGGGAGGGTTGGGAAGGATATGGGCAGGACATTTCTTATTTCAGCACACAACAAAAGGTAGCTGAAAAACCTGGCAGAGAATGTAATTCAGTTGCTCCCATTCTCGGTGGTACAGAGTTATGAGGGAATGCTCCTTTGTGGCCAGATTGTGAGACTTTGGGAGGTGGTGGAAGACTGGAAAGATAAGACACAGGAGATTTGTTTTTGTATAAGGTTGGGGGATAATTATGGTTTTTGAAGGCTCTCCACCCCTCCCACTGTGGTATTCCGCCATCCACCAAACCTACACAATATACTCATCCATCCCTACACAACCCCTGCTCCCAACACCTTACCCCATGGCTCCTATTCCTGTAATAAACCTAGATGCAAGACCTGTCCCACACATCCTCCCACCACCACCTACTCCAGTCAAGTCACAAACATCACCTATCTCATCAAAGGCAGCACTGTCTGTGAAACCAGTCATGTGATCTACAAGCTGATCTGCAACCATTGTGCTGTATTCTATGTGAGCATGACAACCAACAAGCTGTCTGTCTGCATAAAGCTTATTTGTGACAGTCTTTTTGTTGTGCCTATCTGCGACTCAGAGTCTCCGCTATATGGTGAGTGGCAACTTTCCTTTTCATAATATTGTTAGAGCCATACAAGAAGAGGTGAAATTTTTTGAGGGCAAACACAATCACTAAAGGCTCCTTTTCAATCTGAGAATACCACTGCTGAGTGGAAGTTAAAGTCTTAGAAGCATAAGTAGTGGGTTATTCAGGCCCATCCATGTATCTGTGTGCCAAAATCACACCTATACTGAGCTGCGAGGCATCTGTAGCCAACACAAGGTGCTGATCTGGCTGAAAAGTGGCCAGGCACAGGGCATATTGAAGCTTAGATTTAAGCAAGGAGACATTCGGTCACAAGCTGGAGACCATAAAATAGGCATATTTTTACATAAAAGCATGTGCAGTGGCTGAACAGCAGTGGGTGCATCTGAGAAAAAGTTATGGTAATACACAAATTTACCTAGGAATGCCTGCAGTTCCTTAACGGAGGTCAGCCATGGGAAAGCTGAAATTGCATCAACACAGTGATGCAACTCTCCAATGTGAGAAACCTCAAAACCTAGGTACTCAATCAATGGCTAAAATAACTGAGATTGTACTTGAGACCCGCAGACTGCAAAACATAAAATGATGATTGGAGATTGCTAAGGTGGTCTCTTGTGGAAGAAACCAAAACAACAATATCATTGAGCTAATTGATGCAGCCACAGAGGCTGTTAGCTGTTCTAAAGTGCTGAAAAATTGTGGGCAGACTAGCGATGCCAAAAGGCAAGTGTTGATATTGGTACAGGCAGAAAGGTGCATTGACAATGAGAAAGCACATAGTGGCTTCATCGAGGGGAGCTGGAGGTACACTTCCAACAAATCAGTCTTGGAAAAGTAGTGACCACCTGCCAATTTTGTGAGCTGTTTGTCAGGTGGGGCAGAGGGTACATATTATAATGAATCCTTCTCCTCTAACATTATCTTTTTTTATATAGAGATAGCTGATACCATGTATACTATCGATTCTTGCAGAGGTTAAAATTATATCAGCTGTTTCACTAAAAAAATTCATATGATTTTGTATGCAATGTATTATATTTCAGGCTGAAATGTATAAAAAAGAAATTAATGTGGTACAATTTACATGTACTAAATGGCTCTGAGCACTATGGGACTCAACTGCTAAGGTCATTAGTCCCCTAGAACTTAGAACTAGTTAAACCTAACTAACCTAAGGACATCACAAACATCCATGCCCGAGGCAGGATTCGAACCTGCGACCGTAGCGGTCTTGTGGTTCCAGACTGCAGCGCCTTTAACCGCATGGCCACTTCGGCCGGCTTATATGTACTAACAGTTAAAATTACACCTCTCTTAAGAATAATTGAAATTACAAAATTTCTGGCAGACTTAAAACTCATATTATTAATTGCACAATCAAACACTAATTATTAAATTTGTTTCTAAAATAATGATGTAACTTGGTAAAGATTCTTCTCCTGTCGAGAAAGTTTGTAAACTCTTTTGCTTTGTAAACTCTTTAGAAATTGTGAGTAGCGCAGAATGTAAGTAGTAGTGGGCAGACCTCAGACGGAAGTAGATGTTTTTATAAGTGTGTCACCAACAATGTAATTATTGGTTTTTTGAATGTGGAAATTACAAAGTCAGTGTGATTTAGAAGAATGGGATAAAATAAAAAGATATTCAGCAACAAGCAACTCTTCATCAGTTATTTTGTCTTCAAGAACTTGCAACATTAAATCAAAATTTTTCAGCAGCAATAATGTACTCCTAGACGCAACAAGATTTTGAGCCAGCAACAACAACAACAAGATAAGTAAAAAAGTTCTTTTTTGTAATCTTACTCCTCTAGAAGTTTCCAAAATTTGTGCAAAGAATGAGAACTTTAATAGTGATGTGTGGGAGGGTAAGATTACAGTATCTATCATGGACTGTATATTAATCACGACACTGAAGCTGCCACAGAGACAAAGACCCCTTGGCTTCTTAACGATGACGAGTGGTAGACCGTTCACTGAAAGAAATAGGCCAAATGAAATTGAGCAATGTCAAACGGTCTAATTTGGGACAGAATCGTGCTATGTGACAGACACCTGTCACGCCCCCCCCCCCCCCCAAAAAAAAAAAAGGAGAGAGTAACATGGGCCTGAAAACTGGTAGCTAAACCTAGCCCGGGGGAAAACAGAGACAAAAACTCAGAGCAGACAGACTCTAGTTGCTCATATGGAACTGATTCTGACACTGAAGTAACTAATTGGCAATGGAGAACTGAAAGTGTTAAATGCATCTAGCCTGAACAAGTCTGCAGTATGGGAATGATCCACAATGAGGAAGGTGATAGGGTGAGCAACAGATTTGTAACATACAGGAGCAGGGAACTGACCTAGGATCAGAATCTGCTGTTTATTGTAGCTAACCAACTTCATGAAACCTGTGTGAGGGGAGGGGAGCCGAAGTCGGTGTAAATTTGTGCTTTTAGTAAAGTCATTGCAGCTCCTGTGCCCACTTGCATCTTTAGCAGTTTATTAAACACACACAAGTCAATAAATAATTTGTTCTGGGAAACAGTCATTGTAGAGATACAATTTATGTCCATTAGTACTGCTGTGTCCTTCACATTTGAAGAGGTGTTACACATCGATGCAATGTGGCCTTTCTTTCAGCTCTCATTGCGAACTGCCCATTGCTTAGGGCACACAGCACACTTGTGTTGGACAAAGCAGTACAAACAAAATAAATGGGGGAAATGCGGCCGCTGCTGTGACGCCTCCTGTTGCCACTGTAGCCATAACCAACACTTCCCCACACAATGCTGAGTTGCAGGTTGTACTGCTGCAATGGCTTCTCCATCATCCTGAATACTTGCAGCATGCCTAACAGGGGCTGACAACAACTTCTGATACCTCATCCCATGCAGCAATCTGATCGCCTGTGGCCAATGATGATCCAAAGGACTGTGCTATTTTAAGCACATCTGTAAGTGTCAGATTCCATATTGTGCTTTTTCATGGACTTCCCTATACAGTACCAGATGAATAATAACATCACCCACATGTGATCAATGTAGGATTCATGATGGGTGCTAGTGACAAATTTACAATGACAGATCAACTGTGTAATACTGCAGCCCAGCCTTTATATTATCGGTTTGGGCATTTCGGACAATGGTTAAATTCTATGTGGATCACAATGACATAAGTTCTGTCACAGCAATAGACTGACAAGGGGAGGCTGCCAATTGTGAAATTCAGATTCGATTCATACTGCGCATAATAAAAGCTCATGGCCAGAGGTGTAATGTGGCAAAGCACCAAGATGCACTTCTCAGCCGTTGTTGAGAAAATCGACATTTAACTGTCGCTGCGCTGCTGCTGCGGTGAAATACTCTCTACGGTTAATAATTTTCTACAGCGTCGTGGCGCAGCGGTAAACGCTCGGGTTCGTAATCCGAAGGTCGCCGGATCAAATCCCGCTCTATGCAACATTTTTTTATTATTTGTTTTTTTGTAATTCAAATGTATACACACACACACACACATTATATATAATTCCTGGCAATCAGTTACAACAATTATGCATATAATAAGTTGTTGAAAGAAGACGTAGAAACGATATTCCGAAACAATTACGTATATTGTAAGTCAAACGTTCGAATTAGAATAGAGACCCCACGAACACAAATTTGCTGTGGCAGGTATGAAATATAAACTCCGTTACTCGCTCGCTGCACTTGAAGGACAGATGTTGAATGGGGCGAAACGAGCCGCCGCATAACAGCGTAGTTGCCTGCTAACTTCGAAAGAAGGTAGATGCGGTCCCTAGCGCAACTTATAACATCGTCGAAAATCAGTGCGTGGAGTTTTGGTACATTCTGTTAAACAAACGGAAAAATGGAGACGGCACAATTGGAGAGCGATCTGGGCCCTTCACATGAAAGTAATGTGATCGAAGAAGATTCTATACACAGTGAAGTGGCGAAACAACTATTGAAAGTTCGGGCACTGATAACCACGCAGTTGAGCACCCCACAAACCAAACATCATCATCAACTATTGAAAGATGCGTTGGTGTATTTTGAAAGCCTCCTTCGTAACAGTATTCGCATCGCAGCAGAACCGTCGTCATCAATCAACGAAGAAGCCATGGTAATTGGGGAAGAAATGTTCCAGAATACGCTGCAAATGCTCGCCGAAAAAACCCTCGTTCATGATGAGGAACTGATAGACATTAATGAAATCGACGATAATAATGCCTACGAAGTCATTGAAACGAGTCCCATTGCCAAAGAATCATCAGACGAATACGAGCCGGACGAGAAGAAAAAAAAAAGGGTACGATTATATTTCTCTGGAATACAAAATTAGAGCTGTAAATCTGGCCCAAGAACATCCAGGCTGGAGTCTCAAAACTCTACAAAAAAAGGGGTGCTCTCGTTTGACAAATATGGGCTATTTATCCAGGTGGGAAGAGCAAATGAAACGTGGCGGTAGCAATTTTGATATATATTGTACCATCGATTCATGGGTGCATGATCGCTTCGTAGAAGCTCGACAAAACTTCCAGAAAGTTACTACCAGAAACCTGCAGCAGTGGGCCTTGGGCGCTGCAAGTCAGTTCCCAGATTTCAACTTCAAAGCTTCAAAAACATGGGTCACCGAATTTAAAAAGAAGCATGGTGTTCGGCAACGGAAAATCACAAAATTTGTTTCCCGGAAAGAGACGGCTACCCAAGACGAAATTTTGGCCGCAGCGGACACATTTCGGATCCAGACGCGAACGTTGATAACTAACTTCGACAAAGATTTCGTAATTAATACTGATCAAACAGGTACGTAAAGAGCTGTTCACAAATGTCATATGACATGATGATAGAATATGATAATCTGATATATGATTGACAACACAGATTTCGTATATTTCTTATATAAACTATATTTTTATATTTTGTTTGTCAGGGTGCCAGTACCAGTCCACGTTCAACAGAACTCTCGCCGAAAAAGGGTCAAAGGCTGTCCTGGTAACCCGACACGACATGAACAAGGTGACGCATTCGTATATGGCACAATATTCAATCACAATGTCTGGACGAGTCTTGCCTCTTGTTTTCGTATGCCTCCAAGAGTCCATAGGTACGTTTGGACCCAGAGTACAGAAGACAGTCGACGAGTACGCCAAGAAGTATACCAACGTTGTTATTACATCCTCCAAATCCGGTAAACTAACAACGGGTTTGTTCATGGACTTCTTGCGTAATGCTTTGCAACCATACGTACAAAAGAAAGAGTTTCTCCTTCTGATCGACTCTTGGAGTGGGCAAACGAACTTGGCGTTATACGATGAGACGTTCCAGGACGATAAGAAGTTACCAACGTGCACTATAAAAGTCATTCCTCCAAAGTGCACTCCTCTCGTCCAACCGTGTGACGTTTATTTTTACCGGCAGGTAAAAAATTTGATCAAGCGCCTTCAAAATTGTGCTTTTTTAATCGAGCGAAACCGTGACATCAACTCCAGGGACAATTGTATAAAAATCCAATCCATCGTCCACCGCCAATTGTCTTCTCCGATTTTTGCCGATATGATACGATACGCGTGGTATGCATCAAACCTGACGAACGATAGAACAATTTTTCAGAATGTCAATCAGGTGTGTTTCCCAACAGGTAATTTAAAAAACAATTGTTCTTGTAAAAACGCATCGTTTATCAGATGTGCTCGATGTCGTGCTGTTTTCTGTTTTCCATGTTTCTATGATAACTATCACTCTGGTTTGTGCGATACTCCAGCTACTTCTGGTCACTAATTGTTCATGATGTGTGAGTGTATACCGAACTTTTCAATAAATTGTATCCACTTGAATATTATTTGTGATATTGTGTTTCATTTTAAGTATTATTTTTCCACGACAAACGACTTTCAACAACTTATTATATGCATAATTGTTGCAACTGATTGCAGGGAATTATATATAATGTGTGTGTGTGTGTGTGTGTGTGTGTGTGTATTTGAATTACAAAAAAACAAATAATAAAAAAAGTTGCATAGCGCGGGATTTGATCCGGCGACATTCGGATTACGAACCCGAGCGTTTACCGCTGCGCCACGACGCTGTGTAAAATTATTAATCGTAGAGAGTATTTCACCACAGCGGCAGCGCAGTGGCAGTGCAGCAACAGTGAAATGTCGATTTTCTCAACAACGGCTGAGAAGTGCATCTTGGTGCTTTGCCACATTACACCTCTGGCCATGAGCTTTTATTATGCGCAGTATGAATCGAATCTGAATTTCACAATTGGCGGCCTCCCCTTGTGAGAGAAGCTTGTACATTTCACCAAATGATAAGCTGGCCAGTTCTTGCAAAGATGCAATTTGGCACAACAGTTGATATATGTCGGTGAAAGCCAGGAAAGAAAGAAAGCCTTACACAGGTTTGCGTCGCCCACATGAAAAACCTGGAAATGTTGGCATGCTCACGTCTTGTACAAGTCCTAATCATCAGCCAATTCATCATATAATGGAAAGGGTGACAGTTGCACTGATTGGAGAGCAACCTGTCGTGAACATGCAGATGCCACTTGATTGACAGCATTGGCGAGAACCTGTTGTTCTTCTGTGAAAGCTTGCTGCTGGGCAATGATATGTTGGAGTATTTCTTCCATCGAGATGTTTGTTGAGTGACTTAGCACTGACACTAACATGCAGAGAAAACATAACCCTCACTCATCACCAAGTTTGTTGTAGCAAGAACTAACATGATGTATGAAACATAGTACTTCATACAGCACTACGTAAGATACAGGTTGTGTGCAGCACAGAACACGTTGACTGGACAACATAACAGGAATGTCATGAGTGAAGGTACAGTACAAACTTACAATGTCACTGTCAGTTGCTATTGACTTTTAAGTTTCTCTGTAACCATGTTTTTCAACCTAGATATTTCACTTCAGAACAAACAAACAAAGAAAAAATTATTTTCAAAAGAACTGATATGTAGACATTTCTTACCAACTTCACTCATCAAATACATCAACCCATTACCTTTGTGTGACAAGGAAACTTCAGTTTCCAACTATTCTTTCAGTGACAGTTTTTAGTCAAATGTGGCTTTATCATTCATAGATTCTTTACTGGAACAACTGTCTTCAATTGTTTTTGCATTGGTGGATTTGTGTCTGTAATAGCACATGTTCAGTTATTACTAGCCATATTTCTGTTCTATTTAAAACTTTAACTAAAAGTTTAACCATCTTTTCACCATCAAATGCCAAGTAGCAAAATATTCACGATGTTCCTCATGACCTGTGTGCAGAGCCGTACTGAGGTGATTCTGTGTCTTTGACAGTAATGCAAAATCTGTGACCTCCCCCCCCAGAAAAAAACTACGTTTCTACATTTTTTTTCCAGACAGGTTTAGCTATTTTTAT
The DNA here is from genome assembly GCF_023864275.1 of Schistocerca cancellata. Classification (NCBI taxonomy): domain Eukaryota; kingdom Metazoa; phylum Arthropoda; class Insecta; order Orthoptera; family Acrididae; genus Schistocerca; species Schistocerca cancellata. The sequence goes on from NC_064628.1 coordinate 198,064,282, forward strand.
AACTGAAAAATATCAAATAATTGAACTATATTTATATAAATTACTGCACACAACAAATTTAATGTAACATTGTAGTAGGTAATTTACAAGTAGTGTAAAATTTCTGAAAAAATTAAAGTAAAATTGCATTATATTGTTAGTGAAGCTACTGTACATTGATTTTATTATGATGTGTACTCAAGACTCAATAAAAGAGTCCTACTGGACATTCTCATGGCAGAACATTGTGGAGATAAAAATATACAAAAAAACTGTCAGCAATTTCACAGTAAATACATTTGTCAACAAGAATGGGGCCAGATTCATTTCATACTGTCAACAAAAGAATTTGAAAATCATGTTGAACTTCCTGAATAAATATTTTTGAAACTGTAAGACCAGGAGATAACCAATACAATTGCTTGATGAGCATGAAATCCATCATTTTGCATTCACATACCATTCTCAGAAAGAAGTTAACCACATACAAAACTGCATAGATGCAGACATCGATTTGGATCCCTGTCTTGTCTGCATCAAAGTTAAATTTACCCAAAAAGAGCACACAGAAATAGTACACAACTTCAAAAAATTGGAACAAAAAGGATCCAAAAGAACTAATATAAAAGAGGAATGGGAGGTAGAAAAAACAGTCACACAGGAACAGTTCCAAACCAAGATTATACAGAAAGGCAAAAAAAAGCTATCCCACAGAAGAAGAAAATGAAACAAAATTGGTGGGACTAAGCAAGTGAAGCCACTTTGGAAGAACAATAGAAAACCACCCTGAAATACAACAGTAAAAACTCAACCAAGAACTAGCAACACTTTTTCAAGAACAAAGAAAAGGAAGCAACATTCACAGCAGGCAAAGAGGAGCCGCATGAGAGAACAATAATAAATTACTGAAAATAACTTTTGAGAACAGAACATACATGATTTTTACAGGATTTTCTGTGGGAGGATCCATGGATACATGCTAGCAGTAATTTATCGTAGATCGCTTGAGCAATGGAGGGTAACTAAGGACTGGAAAAAAGTGCAGGTCATTCCCATTTTTAAGAAAGGCTATAAGATAGATCTACACAATTCTAGACCTATATCATTGACACTAAAGTTTTATGCTCAAGAATTATGGCATTCTTGGAAAATGAACAGCTTCTCTATAAAAATCAACACAGATTCCGCAAACAGAGATCCTGCACAAAACTCAACTTGCTCTGTTCCTCCATGAGATCCACAGCACAGTGGACAATAGCGCTCAAGTTGATGCCATGTTCCTTGATTTCAGTAAGGCATTTGACACAGTCCTACATTGCCATTTAATGAAAAAAATGAGCTTATGGAGTATTGGAGCAGACCTGCAATTGGATTCACGACTTTCTTGCAGATAGAACTCAGCACATTGCTATTAACAGAACTAAATCAACAGATGTAAAGGTAACATCTGGAGTACCATGGGGAAGTATGATAGGACCATTGCTGTTCACAATAAATATAAATGATCTAGTAGAAAGTGTCGGATGCTCTTTAAGGCTATTTGCAGATGATGCAGTTGTTATTCCAAAGTAGCAATGCCAGAAGATAGAAAGAATCTGCAGAACAACCTGCAGAGAACTGATGAATGGTGCAGACTCTGGCAGTTGACCCTGAACATAAATAAATGTAACATATTGCACATACATAGGAAAAGAAATCCACTACTGTACAGCTACACTATTGATGACAAACAGCTGGAGACAGCATCTGTCATAAAATATCTATGTGTAACTATCCAGAGTGACCTTAACTGGAATGACCATATAAAACAGATAGTGGGAAAAGCAGACACAAGACTCAGATTCATCAGAAGAATCTTAAGGAAATTACAGCTACACTATTGATGACAAACAGCTGGAGACAGCATCTGTCATAAAATATCTATGTGTAACTATCCAGAGTGACCTTAACTGGAATGACCATATAAAACAGATAGTGGGAAAAGCAGACACAAGACTCAGATTCATCAGAAGAATCTTAAGGAAATGTAACTCACCCATGAAGGAAGTGGCTTATAAGGTGCTTGCTTGCCGGATTCTTGAGTATTGTTCATTTAGATGGGATCACTATGAGGTAGGACTGATAGAGGAGATACAGAAGATCCAATGAATAGCAGCGTGTTTCATGATGGGATCATTTAGCTGGTGAGAGAGTATAACAGAGATGCTAAACAAAGTCCACTGGCAGATGTTACAAGAGAGATGTTGTGCATCATGGAGAGATTTATTACTGAAATTTTGGGACAGCAATTTTCAGGAGTTAGACAACATATTACTTCCCCCCACATACATCTCATGTACTGACCATGAGGAGAAAATTCGAGAAATTAGAGCCAGTACAGAGGCTTACCAACAATCGTTCTTCTCATGCACTATTCGTGAGTGGAACGGGGTGGCTTGCAGAGTATGATGTAGATGTAGATATTGAAGAAAGAAGGATGGTAAACACCCTCTGACAAATCACGACATTTGTGGGGAGCAATTTTGATACTTCCCTGAGCTATGCAACTGTCCAGAACCACATTTAATATTTCCAGGGAGACTCCTGTTCACACACACATACACAGAATCTCTACCTCCCACTAAAGATAAAATCTACAAACATGTCCTATGGCTCAGTAACAACAGGACATCAGGACAAGATGGCACCACTGAAGAGTTATTGAAGTACACAGAAGCAAACATACATGAGAAACTTACACAAATCATCATGGATATTTAGCACATAGAAAAACTGCCAGAAGACTGGAAGTACATGCTCACCCACCCATTCCATGAAAAATGTTAAGGTATGGACATAAATAACTACAGAGGGATCCTTCTCCTTCAATTCACATTCAAGATATTCTCAGCATGTTTACTTCAAAGAACACAATCACATCATGAACATAGATCAGCAAATACCGAGTGAGTTTTCTACTAAGGTGCTCATGCATAGAACTGATCTTCAGTGTAAAAACAATACTGAAATAATAAGACAACACAAAACAGTTCAACCATTCATCAGTTTCAAGAAGATGTGGTTTGACTGACAGATAGTCTCTGATATTCTAGAAGGGCAGGGTCTAGACAAAAGCCAGTAAGCCTTATCAGTCAAATGCTGATGGGCACAACGTCCAGAGTAAAATTTACTTGTGAAATATCCAAACTCTTTGAAATTAAATTAGGTGTTCACCAAGGAGATGGACTGTCACCACACACTTCAGTCTCATCTTAGATGAACTCTTTACAGAATGGGAAAAAGAGTGTCAGTATGTGCAGTTCAGAAAAGCTGGTGGTGTAGGGGAGGATCCAGATGGCCTGGGTTGTGAAGCAGCTATTGAAATCTAGCACACAATGTTCAGCTGTATATTGTGCCACAGGGTGGTCAACCATGCTCTTTACCACAGTTTGGCAGTGGCCATTCATCCTGGTGGACAGCTGGTTCATAGTCATACCAATAGAAAGCTGTGCAGTGATTGCATCAGAGGTGACATATGACATGGCTGCTTTAACATGTGGCTCGCCATGTGATGAGGTAAGATAAGCCTGTGACAGGACTAGAATAGGAAGTGCTAGGTGGGTGAATTGGGCAGGTCTTGCTCCCAGGTCTTCCACGGGGGATGTGATCTTTGTGGCAAGGGAATGGGATTGGCAGTAGTATAGTTATGCACTAGGATGTTGTGGAAGTTGGGTGGGTGACAGAATAAAACTTTTTGAGGGGTGGGAAGGATCTTCAGTAGGCTGTCCCTTATTTCAGTGCATGATGATAGGTAACAAAAGCCATGACAAAGGATGTGGTCCAATTGTACCAGTCTGGGGTGGAACTGGGTCATGAAAGGTGCACTCCTTTGTAGATAGTTTTCGGGGATGGTGGGAGTATTGGGGGGGGGGGGGGTGCAGAAATGGCATGGGAGATCTAATTGGGAAGTAGGTCTAGGGGTAGTGACTGTCTGTAAAGGCCTTGGTGAGACCTTCAGCGTAGTGGGCAAGGGAATTCTTGTTACTGCAGATACATCATCCCTGAGTTTCCAGGGAAGTTATGGCAGCTATCAACATACAGGCACAGTTGGTGGTTGGTGGGTTCATTGTAGACATACATGTCAATGGGGCCATCAGTGAGGAAAAGGTCAAAGGCCAGGAAGGTGCATGCTTGGATGAGGAGGATCAGGTGTATTGGGTAGAAGAGAAGATGTTGAAGTTATAAAGGAATGAAGAGAGGGTATCTTGACCCTGAGACCACATCATGAAGATATCATCAATGAACCTGAACCAGACCAGTGGTCTGGGGATTTTGGAAACTAGGGAGGTTTCCTCCAGATGGCCCATAAACAGGTTAGCAGGGAAGTTTGCTATGTGGGTGCCTATTGCTGTGCTGCAGATTTGTTTTTTATACCTTCAATTCAAAGGAGAAGTATTGTGTGTTACGATGAAGTTACTAAGGTGTATGAGTAATGGAATAGTGGGTTTGGAGTCCGGAGGACTTTGGGAAAGGTGGTATTCAATAGTGGCAACACCATGAGCCTGAGGAATGTTGGTATATAGGGAAGTGACATCAACAGTGACATGTAAGGATTCAGGAAGCAAAGGGTGGAGATGATGAAGAGTAAGCAAAGGAAGAGGTTAGTATCTTTGACACAGTAGGCTAGCTTTTTGGCAATTGGTTGGAGGTGTTGGCTAATGAGGGCTGAAAATCTTTCACTGGGACCACAATAAGCAGCTATAATGGGGCGTCCAGGATTGTTGGGTTTGTGGATTGTGGAGGGCATGTACAAGGTGGAGTTTTATGGGGTGTCGTAGAAGTGAGGAGGGAATGGATTTAGGGAAGAGTTTCTGAGAAGGGCCTAAGGCTTGAAGCAGAGACTGGAGGTTATGTTGGACTTCTAGGATGGATCACTCTGGCAGAGTTTATTGGTGGAGAAGTAAGATAACTGGATAAGGCCTTCCACCAAGTAGTCACTCTGATTCATAATGACAGTGGTGGAATCTTTGTCTGCAGGTAGGTCGATTAGGTCTGGATTTGTTTTGAGGTTGTGTATGGCTGTCCTTTCTTCTGCTGTAAGGTTGGTGTTCTTAGTAAGGGACCTGGGGAAGGATAGTGAGGTCTAGGTGAAGTAAAGGAATCCCTGGATGGACTAAAACCTGAGCCATTATCTACAAGAACAAGACTTTCAAGATGAGTACAATGTGGTAACTTCTGTATACAAGCTGTATTCCCAAACTGAATTACATAAATTTCTACATATGATACTTCAGATAGACAAGTCATAAAAACTAAATTTGAGCTCAGTTCATTATCTCAGCATTTTATGGTCTGTGAGACCTGGGTTGTTTACATCATGAGCAAAATTGCTAACATTGTGAATGATAAACATTCTCAGGATAACACACTATGGACTTGTGTTCCCACAGCTGCTCTACACAATTCATATATGGGGAAGTTAACCACTTAAAAATAATATAATCAGAATATTATAGCAGTGAGAGCAAGTGATAGCTGGCCAGTGTGGCCAAGCGGTTCTAGGCACTTCAGTACGGAACAGTGCAACCGCTACGGTCGCAGGTTCAAATCCTGCCTCGGGAATGGATGTGTGTGATGTCCTTAGGTTAGTTAGGCTTAAGTAGTTCTAAGTTCTAGGGGACTTATGACCTCAGATGTTAAGTCCCATAGTGCTCAGAGCCATTTTTTGAAGCAAGTGATAAACATGTGCTAAATAAAAAAATACATGACCACACAATAAGAGGAAAGGAAAATCATTACACAAAACAGGAAATCTCAAATTGAAAATGAGTGCACCAGATGAAGGAGGCAAAAGACTTTTAACAAGCAGCTAAATCAATTAAGGAAGAAAAGAAGTTAATTTTTCTTGAATCATTCATAACGTAGAAAGGAGGGGGTAGAGGGAAAGAGGCATGCCTTTGGACAGATGGCTTTGTGTCTGCACAACAAGACAAAAATTTACAGAGCATACAACAAAAACAGATTCAGGAAGGGGAAGAAGGGGGTAACCGAGGCTGAAAAAGGGAGGGGGGGAAGGGAGGAAGAGTTGAGATGAAGAGTGTAACGGAACATATTAAAGGCTTTACTGTACCGAAGTATGCGATACCCTCCAAATTCAACTAGTTTAACGAGTTTTTATGATTACAGAAAAGTTATTGTGTATGTTAACAATGATTGCATAACATGTCTGCATAAACAGTCAACCCATTAAATTATACTGAGTAACTGACCCACACAAAAGTTTATATCACTTGATCACTGATACAGCAAATGTCATCATGTAAAAACACTAAGTTTATCTTAAATAATTAATATGAAGTACGAAAAATAGTGGCCAACTTAGGTATTTTGGATCTCCTTAAATAAAAATCACCCAGTGAAACCTATTTGTTCACTAGGAGCGTTTTCACTCAGTATTCACGTAATCAATCCTATTTTAGACGAAAACCAATGTAATTCTTAATAATTCATGTTATTTACTTATTTATGCAAATTAGAGAACTCAATTGACAAACTTCTAAAAAACGGCCTTTTTGTAACAGAGAATTAATCTGTCAAGTCAACAAATCTGTCTGTCATTTTAATAACATGTTAAATTATGTCACTCGATGCAAATTAATAACTTTTCTGCACAAATTATGATAACAGATGTACATGTGACTTATAAACTATATCTCTTTTTAGTAGTTCTTTGACAATGTTATAAATACAAGCAGCAAGAAGGGTCGAGAGGCAGTCGGAATGTCACTTTGGTAAAGTGTGTTTGTGTGTTATTGTTTGAGGTGGATAAACAATGCAAAGAACATGTAAAGGAAGTACTACTTTGTGTTGTGTCATGGTCTTTGGTGGACAGTGGAATTAAGATGGCCACCAGAGTAATAAATATTTGAAGTTTACATATTTGTTGGTTTCGCTCGTTCTTTATCATCAGAAGCACATAAAAACATGGGACCTCATGTTTTTAACCCTAGACAACCAGATTTAGAGCCAGCATCAGCATCGAGACACGGCAGCGATCCAGCAAGTAGCAGCGATTACCACAACACTATGCATTTTAATGGCGCTAACCTAACATCAAGTGCTAACAAGCTCCGTAAATGGGAGTGAAATAGTGTGATTATAGCAACTAGCAATATCTACGGCTAGGCGACCATTACAAGAGGGAGAAAGGGAGGGGAGAGAGAGGGGAATGAGACTGAAAAGGAGGGAGAGGAGAGGAAGAGAGAGAAAGAGAGAGAGGGAAGGAGATGGAGAGGGAAGGAGATGGAGAGGGAATGGGAGAGCGAGGGGGGGAGGGGGAGTGAGAGTGAGAGGGAGAATGCCCACATGGTGGGGGGGGGGGGGGGGGGGGGAAGAGTGGCTGGAGAAGGCAATGTGTGATCTAGGTGGAAAAGGAATTGCATGGACATAGGAGAGAAGGGAAAAGGCAAACTGTAGCAAACTGCCAACTTGACCATACCATTGTTGAACGTGCTGCAAACCACAACATGAATGACTTCAACAGCTGCTGAGTGGTCCATTTGCATACTCCCTCTAGTGCAAGTTTCTCTGAACTAAGCAAATGGGAATTCTCTCTTCAACACATCCTGCTCTCTTGCAGTCTCCCTGGCTTAAACCTCCACTAACCATTTCCCACTGACTCGCCTAGCCATTTCCTTTCTCTGTTCTGTCCATATAAATCTTTCTCAATTCAGATCATGCAATGCCTTCTTCCACCATTCTTCGCACCCCCCTTCCCCACCAACACAGGCATTTTTCCTTCACTCTCCTCTCTCCCCCCCTCTTCTCATCCCCTTTTCAACCCTCTCCCTTCTCTCCCCCTTCCCCTTCCTACACCTCTTTCTGTACCCTCTATCCTTTTTCATCTTGTTGTGGAGCCTCGAATCATCTATCCAAAGACCTGCCTTTTTTCTGCTACGCCCTCCTTGCATCATTCCCTATGTCCCCCTCACTGCCATCAGCTCAGGTCACTAATTTCAAAATCTGAGCATCAACAATTAGTTTTGCATGGTAACAGGAGTGTGTGTTTAAGTGTCTGTGTGAATGTGTGTAATACTGCTAGCAAAAGAGCTAGTGCTTGGAAGGTAGTGTGTATGTTGTCTTCTGTTATATGTCACTGTGCTCTGCACATTGATCTGCTATTAAGTGAGTGAGTGCCTTTCCCTTCTTTAGATGTTATGTTATAGCAGAAAATATGTAATTATCTCACTTGTGCCTCTAAAGCGTAATCCTGCTTTCTTTGTTGTAAATTTGATGTGCACACATTGTATATACAAATTGATGTAATATAGTATGGTAAATGCAGCCAAAACACTGATGTTCACCTGTCTTTGTCTGCCTATAAAATTGCATCATCAGCCCTATACACTCAGCTTAAAATTATAAGCCAGAAACCATGAGTAAAGAATAAATTAACAGAGCATTTGAAAGGATGTAAATATGATACAGTATTCTGAAACCACAGCCTCAAAGAATAGCAATAAAACTTTTGAGTCAATTAAACTAAACAAAATGAAGCACCTGCTGCTAAGAATTAATTCAGAAATGTCAGTAATTACAGAATAGGAAATTTTGTATAGTAATTTTATGTGGAAAGCTGAGAAAGGATAAAGATAATGATGATGCATAGGAGTAGGGCTGCTTTCCCCTGATTTTTGTGAGTCGGTATGTAGTTGTTTCAAAATGTTTGTTACCAGTTATCACTAAGATTATAGTTCTAATTAAAAAAAAGTGTTATTAGGAAGCTGAACATTTTCTTACGCAAGGTGAAGTTTGCTGTTAGCAAAGATGTCAAGCCTGGCAACGTAACATTCCACACGTCTTTCCCGGATCTGGTGAAAAACATAGTTATCTTGGCCACAAAAAGTGATGCCTCTTTGGTCTGTTGACTGTTTTACTTGGAAGACAAGGTTTTAAATAGTACACAAACTGAGCAAGGCTCCTACTAGCTCACACTGAAGATCTCCTTGAAGGAATCAACTCATGTTTCCATGTTTCTGAAGTAGTACATGGACCAACCATTTAAATGCCATCTTTAGCAGTATAGGTAACCTGAGTGAAAAATTTCTTACCTGTTTAATATGGTAAGACATGAGAATAACCTTCATAGCACTGATTGCAATTACACCAGTCTCTATTTGTTCCAGTAACAGCTGCAGGTGTCTGTTCAGTGTTTCTTCTGATCCCTGTAACATCTTTTGTAATGGAACACAGAACTAAAATGTTTCAATTCAAGTAATATTAAATGGTACTCCTTAAGTGTGAACATGGATAGAGTAAGTGCAGATGCTTGTACATATGAAATAAACATTTTTTACATATTCTTGAAAAGACTTGCTTATACTGCAGCAAATTCATGAAATTACGTACTTCAAAAGGACATTATAGATACATTTAGGTTCAAGTAAGTACAATAACCTTAAAATTCAACAATTCCTCTTATGAATGAGTGCTTGTTTTCTTGTGTGAAAATATAGGTTACACAATTCAAATAACACTGTTAAATTTTAAAGACAGCCACTTCCATTCCATTGTGAAAGGGTTGGAGTTTGACTCACTGTAAAGAATGACACAGGTGTTAGATTTATGTGTTTTCCAGTTTTACTTTCTTGTTCAGTGCGATGTACTATGAGATTAGCCAGAAATGTACCAAGACTACAGAGACCTACAATTCTGAAAATATTTCCTTTAAGATAATGTGTACAGTGATGGAACAGACTGTAAGCATTTAACCCCCTGTTCCTGATGTGAATTTTACTGTTTTTTTTCCAGTCTGGCTAAATTTTTGTAATATTTGTGGTATTTATTGTAGATATAGTCGTGCTAGACATATTACAGGGAATGCACAAAATAATGTGAAAATCTTGGTTCTCAGTCTGGAAGAGATGTCTGATTTCAAATTTATTTGGGATTTGCAATACACACAACTCTGTTATTATTCATAAACACCAATAATCTGAAGCAATGTTTTATTTATTTATTTATTTGTTGCAGTTGGCCTGTGTCTTTGATGCAAAATTGTGGAACATGTCATTTCTTACCCAGAAATGTTCAAAGAAAGTTAATAAATATTAAAATGTTACCATCATCATCATCTTAACAATAATCAAACAATGGAAATCTAGGATTAAATGTAACAGTATTATGAAAAGTAAAGTTTCCACTCACCATATAGCAGAGATGCTGAGTCACAGATAGGTACAACAAAAAGTTTGCCACAGATAAAGTTTTCGGCTGGGCCAAAAGCTTTATCTGTGACAGTCTTTTTGTTGTGCCTATTTGCAACTCAGCACCTCCACTATATGGTAAGTGGCAACTTTCCTTTTCATGTTACCAATACATGTTTTCCATGTCATTCATGCACCTTCCATTAGATCATCATTTCAAACTTTTGTTACCTCTCGAAATTCAGAGAAGAACTTAGCTGATTCCAGCTACCACCCATTTGCCAGGCTAAATAACCTGGTACCATAACTGGAAATGCTCTAATGTTTTTATTTCTTTAGTTTTAAAGAAAAAGGTGGAAATCCATTTACAATGAGTCGCCTAGTTGCAAGGCTAAAGTTGACATCACTATTCTATCTGCTCCAGCTTATGATGCAGTCACAAATAAGAGATAACCACATATTGGATATGCCTGATTAACAGACACATGCTTGAGCTTCCAAATTGAGTAATCCTTTCCCCAGGACTATTCAAGATTGCTTGGTTTGCAAATATGAAGTGAGTGATATAAAACACATCATGACAGGATTCAATGTTAGCCACATCATATGTCAGATGATACAAGTCACATGCATTGCTATTTTACTATTCACCCATTCACACATTTTGTTCCAGAAATTTCATCACAAGGAGAGCCTGAATGGAGGTGGATTCAGTCAAGTTATACATTAAGTAGCAGAATCAGTCATTGTAAGCTACTTCTGTAGAGTAGCTATACTGCAGACAATGTTCACATACTGCAATGGCCCACTGAGAGAATTTAGAAGTATAACAAAGACCTTCATGTGCTCTTCACATATTTTAAGAAGTTACTCAGCTGAGTTAGGTGGGAGAGCTTAATGAATGGCTTAACCAAGTTTGGATTACCTGAGAAACTTTTTAACCCACTTAGAATTTGTCACACTGATTCAAAAGCCATGAGACAGAGAGGTCCGTATAACTGTTGAACATGATAAAATCGCATATCTATCATTTGCCTGCAATGTGGCTCTATTATCCTAGCTGAAGGGAAAACTGATGCAGATGAATGACAGTGTGAAGGTATCAGTGAGGAATACTGGCCTCATGAATAATCAAAAACTGAATATCAGGTGATGAGCAGGACTCATGCTTATTCCTGAGACCTGTTTGAGCCTCTTGTAGTCACAACCAAATTCTGCAAAGTATTTCATGATTTTAAATATCTACTCGTGATCTACACAGAGGACATGCTGTGTGAGGTAAATATCAGAACAAGGATCCAAGCTGCAAGGTGATCATTCATCACTCTCTCTCAGCTTCTCAAATCTCACAGCTTGTCAAGCAATTCCAATTTCTAGCTGTATGAAAGACTGATTCTAGGAGTGTTCTGAAGTAATCTTCTCATTTTAGAGTATGAAATCTCTTCAGCACAGTTGTGAACTGAATGAGCTCTACAACAGCCCATAAACTGTAGGGCTAATGAGAACCAATTGGTTTGTATGGGCAGGTCATGATGCTCATGCGGTCAAACATTGATGGCCTTTGAAATCCACTGATTTTACTCCCTGAAGAAGATGACTACTGGATACACCTAAGAAAAGGTGGAGAGATGGAAACCATGAGGAATGGCTGTAGATCATCACAGAATGTGAAAGGTGGCAGAAAGAGAGAAACAGAATACAGTGAAAGAGGAGCCTTGTAACTGCACATGGTTCTCTGGGCCTCACATAAAGTAAGGAAGGTGTACTAGCAACAAATTATGAATAATTCTAATTTACTCACATTGACAATTATGTGTTTTGTGTGTGTGTGTTGTGTGTGTGTGTGTGTGTGTGTGTGTGTGTGTGTGTGTGTGTGAGAGAGAGAGAGAGAGAGAGAGAGAGAGAGAGAGAGAGAGAGAGAGAGAGAGAGACCGGTGGGGGCGGGGGGGGGGGGGGGTGAGAGGAAGAGGAAGAGGAGGAGAAGCTCCTTTGAAAAAACTGACTATTGCTCTTCCTCTCATACTTCTCAGCTGCTACGTTTGGCTACCACTTCATACTCAGCTTGTATGTAATCTTACATAGAACAACTGTAACTTTACGAAGAACATAAGTGTTACATAAGTGGTATACCAACATGCATCTTGCATTTGTTTTGGTGTAGCAATGACATAATATAAATCAATTTCACTCACAGTGGGTATTCTACACAGCTGTTGCTGATGCAGATGCATGTGATGTACCAGGTTCACCCAGCCAGTGGAAATACAACATGTAGTTGGTTCTAATATTCGGCAACAGATGTATGACAATGATATGGGGCCATAATTTTGTAGATCACTTCTACTACCCTGCTTGTAGACATGTGGAACTTGTGCTTTCTTCCAAATATTGGGCACAGATTCTTGTTCAAGAGTTCTATAGTATATTATGGTTGATAGTGTTTACACAGTCTCAAACTTGGTATTGAATTTGCTAAGGATCCATAAGGTCCTAAGGGTTTGTAAAGTTTTATCAGTTTCAGCTGTTCCTCAATGCCACTGACACTTATATCTATAGGCCTATAAACAATCTTTGTGTGGTTCAAGAATTAAACTGTGGTACTACACATAGATTTTCCTTTGTAAAGGAAAATTTGAAAACAATAGTTAAGCATTTCTGTTTTTTCTTTGCCACCCTTACTTTCAGTTCCATCCATGACTATCTAAACACTTACTTTGGTGCCACTAACAAGCTTTATATATGACCAGAATTTCTTTGAGTTTTTTGAGAGGTCTTCCAGTAAAATTATGATAGAGTAGTTATTACAATCTTCATGCAATGCTCTTTTGATAGTCAGATTTGTTTCACTTAGAATCTCTCTATATATACTACCCCCACATTTTGTACTTACTGTGGGAAATAAATGTTTGCAGTTTCTCATTGTTATATGACACCATTGACTCTGCCTCTTCAAAAAAAAAAACCACCTTTGCAATGAGTTTAAAGTTGTAATCAAAAAGTTAAATCAATGTTTAAAAAACTTTCAGTGAGTTGTTGATATTCTGAGGTGAAAAAAGTTTGAGGTACAAACATTAGCTTCAAGCAGTATCCAAAGCATTTTACCAGGTAAAATGTGATACAGAAAACTACAAATGCTCTGAAATTCATGTTCACAAGTGCTTCCTAGTGCAATAGTGGAGGAAAAATGGACATAAGTGCATAAACTATTCAATCACACTTCCCAGTGGAAAAAATAGCCAAATTTGCATAAATAATTCAAAACACTTCCCAGATAAAACAATGGCCAAAGATGGATAAACAATTCCATCATGCTTCCTATTTCTCTAGAAATATCTAACAAATTGATTCAAGAAGTACTAGAGTCTCAATGAAACCCATTTGCACAAACAGGTTCAGTATGTTTTCAGAAAGCAGCAACAACTTGATAAACACTGAAAATGAACGTTCCATGTACTGTAATGTCAAAACAAAATGTAATGTCATAAAAGTGAAGTCAGTGGGAAAGGAAATGCAATGTCCTATTTCTAGCAGCTAACCATGGAAAACAGCAATTTACAGGATGTGAATATCGATTGTCATGTAACTGGCATCATAAAATGGTGCACATGGGTGAAAAACATTATTGAAGATGTCTTGGAACATAAGAATATACTGAAGGGCAGTGACATTGTTGTTTATGTGAATGGTGAAAATGAAATAGCACATAATGAAGCCAAAAACAGGTTTGTGGAATTTATTAAATGTAAATTAAGATGAAAATCACTGTTGTATGGATAGCCCATAGACAAGAGCTGATCACTAATTTATGGATTAAAAAAGAAATCCATAAAACCAGTTCTCAGAGCAAATAACTATGCTCTGCTTAAACAAAATGCTAATCAATGGAATTAGTAGCTTAGTGAAAAACAAGCACACTGAACTTGATGAGCATCTAAATTACCATGGTAAGAAAGTTCTGTGCTAAGAGATAAACAAAATTAAATTAAATGTGTGAATGTAATAGTCTCGTTTTCAGAAGAAAGTCTTTTTCTGGAGGCTCATACACCTACCTTTTAGAGAAAATGACATAACAGGGCAAGGAAACTGCAGTAGTAGCATTCATTCATATGATGTATTGCTTTAGAGCTTCCATTGAAATAAATGAACATGCAAGACCCAGTGAAAACTGTTCCAATATTTGCCTTCTTCAAATAAATGTACAATCTATTAGAGGTAAGATCAATAAATGGCAATAGTGCCTGTATCTACAAACACCAGTGAATAGCTCTGAAATAGGATTACATGTTCCTCTTGGATACTTGGTACTTACTACCTACAGGAGAAAAAAAAAAAAAAAAAAATCATGTGTCCGAGGCTCAATCTGCATTAACAGCAACCTTTATTTACATTATTCAGTCATAGGACTTAGTAGGATATGCCTGGAAGGTGTGTTTAAGTAGCTGGTATGGTAAGGCCTTTCTGAAAGTATTTGTATAGAGTGTAGTCATGTATGGAAGCAAAACATGGATGATAAATAGTTTAGACAAGAAGAGAATAGAAGCTTTCAAAATGTGTTGCTACAGAAGAATGCTGAAGATTAAATGGGTAGATCACATAACTAATGAGGAGGTACCAAATAGAATTGTTTAGAAGAGGAACTTGTGGCACAACCTGACTAAAAGAAGGGATTGGAAGGTAGGACAGATTCTGAAGCACCAAGGGATCAACAATTTAATATTGGCGGGAAGTGTGGAAGGTAAAAATTGTAGACGGAGACCAAGAGATGAATACACCATGCACATTCAGAAGGATGTAGGTTGCAGTAGTTACTCAGGAATGAAGAAGCTTGCTCAAGATAGAGTAGAACGGAGAGCTGCATCAAACCAGTCTCTGGACTGAGGACAACAACAACAACAATAACAACAACAAGGTAAATCACACAGAAACAGTTGTAATTGTCTCAGTTTATCAAACTCCAGACTCTGATGGGATGGTTTTTATAGTAAAGTTAATACTTTAATATTGCTGTTGTACAAATTTTAACTGCATAAAATTATAACAGTATGTGATGTTAATATAGATATAAGGAAAAGAGGAAAAATGTGATTCATCTGGTTAATTCTCTTAAGTCATTGATCTAAAATTGTCTCACCAGAAAGCTCAATAGACTGAATGCAAGTCTTGATAACATAATTAGTAATGTACACAAAGACACTCTTGAATATGATGTTGTAGAATTGGGAATGTCAGCTCACACAAGACAGTGGCTTCAAATGAAAAATTCAGCTCTCAATATCAAAGAAGGCAAGTGACATAAAGAATTCTAGAAGACACTAATGTAAACAACATGATATACCAGTTAACAGAATGGATTGGGCTCAAACATTTATAGTAATAAAACTATTAGTAAATATTTTTCTATTTTCCTGACAGAGATTAAGTACATAGCAGGAAAGATGTGCCCCACTGTGACTATATGATACTGTATGTCCATTTCATAATATTGTTACAATCCATCCTGGATTTTCCATTGTTTGATTAAATGATATTGTATTAATATTACACATAAGTTGCACCATACCAACAAGTGGTACATTTCTTAACTTAACAAACTCAATATACAACAACTGATTATGAAAGTTGAGTCTCATGAAAGTGGTTGGAAGAAGGAAAATCACACAAATACGAGAAAACTCTACAGCTCCAAAATACAAAATGCTAATTGTAGTGCAATCGATGAGTATATTTTAAATTCCAAAAATAAATCTAAAAGAGCCTTGAATGTCATTAAAAGGGAAATATCAACAAAGAAAACAGTACCTATCCCTACTGCCTGTGAGATACTCCATGAATATTTAAATGAAGCTAGCACCATGACACCATTCAATAATGCTACTATAGATGCAGAAGTCCTGTTCACTCAGTCAAAGCAAATAAGTGAGAAATTTACTTAGACCTTAATCATTTTACTTAATACTCGCAAATCAATATGCAAAGAAAGCAATTCCTAAACAAAAGACTAATTTGGAATCAGTAATTTCATAAAAAGTATATAGCAAAGGAAATTAAAATGCAGTTCTCTCATAGTCAAACACAGTACTAGATGAAAGAATTTTCCCAGATGTCTTAAACTCATAGTTACATTACCTATGCACAAAAAGGTGATGAAACCTCCCAAATAACTACTTGCCAATTTCAGCAGCATCAATCCTATCCAGGATAACAGAAAACTGCATTCATAAACAGATATATAACTATTTTGAAAACATGAGTGCCAGCACTAGAAATAATAGAGCATATGCAAATTATTCCAACTTGTAATATGGATTTTGTGAAGCAAATTTAATCAAATTATTGACATTTAAAACTAAAGACACTGTACTAACTCAGCAGCTCCATGACTTTGGGAAGACAGCTTCAAAATATTTAGTAGGAATGGTATTGAAAATCTATTCTTTGTTGGCAAATAAATATGTCACTCTCAAATGGAAATGTTCAATTTTACAGTTGAATGACTTTTCACAGGATAGCATCCCTAAGGCACTCAGTTGTTGTTCTTTCATGGTGTGTCGCAGGAATGTTTTAAGTCTCTTGAGCTTCAAAAGGCTTCATTCAGCTTCTAATGTCGACATAGGTGTCGTTATTAGAAATTTCAAAACTTTTAACAGTCTCATCAGATGTGTCACGAAGTTCATCCTCTAGAATCAGGGAAAGAAATGGAACTGTGCCAAAACTGCTCTCAACTCAAGCTAACGTAGATGACTTGAACCTCACCCACCTAATTTCTTTTTTACAGAAATGTATATGTGTCTGTAATTTCAAGGTATTTGTGTGGAAAATATATGATGTATTTGTCAAACTGATTTACATCAAATACAATGGCTGCAATGAGGTGTCCAGTGAAATGAAAATGTAATTTTGTTTCAGAAAGTATGGCAACGCATACTTTCAAAGCATCTCTTTTTTTTTTTTTTTTTTTTGCCCATCAAAAATCTGTGCCTTCATGACAGGCATCATTTCATCATATTTGAAACTAATGTCATGAAGGATTGAGTCAATGTCATCTCTGATGTTTTGCATTGCCTCTTCAAAGTTCTGGATGTCTTGTTTTGCTTTGGTTGAAGCTGATTAAAAAGTATGTCTGCATGAGGAATTATCTTACAGAAAAATGATAGAAAATGAGTTCATTATCTTGCAGTCTTTGTTTGTATGAACCAGCTTTTTCAATAGTAAAAGATAGTTTTATGCTCTCACTTGTTTCAGTTACTTCCATAACAGCAATAGGATCTTCCCTGTTTTCAAAAACATCTTTTACCACTCCAGAATGGTAATTCCATCTCATGACACACACATGGGGCAAGCTTTTTAGAATAATACTATGCAACACTTTTGATCTTATTGGCGAATAAAGAAAGAATGAAGAAATACCAGAAAGATGTGTAAAAAGATGCGGGCTTTGCAATTAACAGAGGCTGCCGTAGATATAATAAGGTTGAACTGATGTGCATAACAGTGGATGCAGTTTTCATTTGGGTTTTTGTCTTTAATTAAATTAATTTCTTAACCCCATTTGACTTGCCACTCATAACATTTGCACCATTGTAACTCTGAGCTATTAGTTTTGCTCAGTCATGACCAATTAATGGTTCAATTTCTTTCAGCTATGGTATGAACATTCTGACTTCCTGGATTAACAAAGTTTTTTCATCATGGTACACTTCCAACATGCAGTGCAGTAGTTCATTCTCAACAGTCTTAGAAATACCTTTGAACACTGATGCTTGACTAAAATGAACATTAAGATCTTTATCCTCTTCCACACTGAAGTACATTAGCTCACGGAAAACCCTCTATTTTGACAGGCATCAGATTCATTGTGGCCCCTGAGAGCCAATTCCAAAGCTCCAAAGAATTGAATACAGTTTACAATTAAATTTAATATATATCTATTCTTTTCTACATGTTTGTTGTGGCTGTCAGTGGTTTGTCTATATTGCAAATCTAATTTCTGCTGACTGTTGGTTTTGGCTAGAAATGAAAGACTAAGCACATTATTGACATGTCACTTTGATGTTTCATGTACTAATATTTTAGACCATACATGCCACAAATCCATTTGACCTTTGGTAAATTTCTGGATTAAACTTAGAGCATTGATTTTTTGTTTGCTGCTGCAGATTCAGATTCAGGAGTGGCCTACCTAGTGTTTTTATCTGAAGTTTTTCACTGAGAGTCCTGTCACTAAATGGCATTTTTAATAACTCATTTACTTTGTTCACATTTGCTATTTTCACAGTCAACTGAATTTTCCCTTACAGATAACACTGTGTACACAGCTATATACTGTCAGTTACCTGACCTCACAATAACTACAACATGTATAAACAGAAATACGACACTGTTGTTTGAAAACTGGATGCTCAACAGGTGGTGAATATATTAGTTTTTTTGTTCTGTTCCTATAGCTCTGCTGTTGTGAAATATACCAATGTTGAAATAATGCATCTTAGTTTCAAAATCTAAGGGCATAATAATATTCAAATTGTATAATACTATATATAATGGTAATTAAGTTTATTATTGCTGTATTTGATTTAAATAAGCATTAATTTGAGTGTAGGAATGCTTTAGCATTAACTTGCAGAAAGATAATAGGACTGGGTTACAAGAAGTTTGCACCCTGATGTATTCTAACATGATTGTTAGATGACAGATCACATGTTTCTAGAGTTCTGCACTGTACTGCTCTCTGGTGGAAGGAACACGAATCTCCAAAGCCAGACCAGCTATGGTTCCATTCACGACCATAAGAAGCATGTATAAACCGATGGCTGAGCATCTTCGGTGGAACTCGGAAGAGTTGCGCCCTTCAAGAATTGTTGTGTACAATTGTTAAAGAGTTAGGAATTGCACCAGATGCAGCAGCAGTCACAACCAGTGGCCCAGCAGCAATGCCAGTGCCAGTTCCAGTTCGAGTTCCAGCAGCACCAGCAGGTTCCAGCAGCCCAGCAGGTTCCAGCAGTCCAGCCACTTCCAGCAGCCCAGCAGGTTCCAGCAGCCCAGCGGGTTCCAGCAGCCCAGCCAGTTCCAGCAGCACAGCCGGTTCCAGCAGCTCAGCCGGTTCCAGCAGCCCAGCCGTTTCCAGCAGCCCAACATCCCAGCAGCAGAGCAGCCCGCGGCGGCACCAGCGACAGCAGCTGCAGCAACAGCTGACGCGGTCCGGCCCATCACCGCCCCCGGTGGTGGATGTTGCCCCTGCTGCCGCTCTCCCATCAGCAGCAGCGCAGTGGGGCTTTGGCCCTGGCCAGCATCCTCGTCTTCATTTTCATCTTCTCCATCATGTGTGATTCATCGTTTTCTTCGTCCTTCTTCTACCCCTGTTTTCTGTTTCCCCTGTTCCGTTTCCCTTCTTCCCCTTCACCATGACTACCCCCACCACCACCGCAACCACCATAGCCATCATCTATACCTCCCCCTCTGCCACCGCCACCATGATTACGTGCTGCGCCCCCCCCCCCCACCCATCCCCCTGCTTCTCACCCTTCCCACTCCTGCGCCCTTCGTAGCCCCATCTCCTGCCCCCTCTCCACACACCCCCTTATCCACTCTTGATCCCTTCCTTCCACTCCGCCATGCTGTTCTGTCCACTACTACAGCCCCCGCCACGGTGGTCACCTGAAGAGCCATGGCACATGCCACCATCACGCCGACACTGGGACCTGCCACCTCCCGCCATCTCCCGGTCACACCTGTCCCCCAAGCCTCCTTACACCCTTCTGCTGCGTTAAATGCCCCAGCGACACCCACACCTCTTCAACTCCTGAGAAATCCCAGCCTTTCTCTCCTCCGCCCCTCCGAAATGCCATGGACATCTCCCCACCTGCCTCTTCTGCCCCCCCCCCTCCACTGCCCTCTCCTCTCCCTCCCCTTCCCATAAATACCTCCTGTGCAATCCGGACCCATCCCTCCTGGAGGCACAGAACCTCACCCTGCTCTTACTCAAACACTTCCCAGGAGCCCCTATCTCTCTCCTCACTCCCTGTACAGACTCCGTCCTCATCACCTTCACTAGCCCCACCCTCCATACCAACATCCTCTCCCAAATGCCTATTGCCCACTTTGGCCCCAATGCCTCCCTCACCCCAGCTCCTCCACCTTCCTCTTCCCGCCAACCCCAACCCCTGCATCGCCCACCGACCCTCACCACAGTGACCACTCGGCTTAGTCCGATGATCACAGAGGCGGAGGTTTTGGCAGAGCTCCAGCCACATCCCTATCTGGAAATGATTGATATCCACTAAATCTACAATCCTACTGGCCCCACCCGCCTCATACAGGTCTTCTCTGAGCACACCCCCTCCATCGACCTTCTCCTAAAACAGGGTGCCCTCCTGTTCCACCACCGGTATAAGGTTGACCCTTCCCATTCCCCTCCCCAATCCGTCTGCTGCCAGAGGTGCTTGCGTTATGATGCGACTTCCTTTCCCATATCAACCGTACCTTCTCTTCCTACATGACTGCCACTGACCTCAACATCCATAGTCATTCCGCCACCCAGCTACGGCAGTGGCACCGGTTCCTCACCACCCTCCAAGGTGACCTCCTTCCCCTTCCCCAACACACCCATCCTGAATCCAATACCACTCCCAATGTCGTCCTGATCTCCCCCAACCTCCTTGCCTGCATCACAGTGGACGTCCTCGACCCTATTGGCAGTGACCATCTCCCTGTCCTCCTCACCATATCAGATGGTCGTCGCCCCCACCCAGACCCTCACATCAACCCCTCCCCCAAAATATGTCCATGACCATTCCCACGCCAACTGGAATGCCTACCAGGATACCCTCACTACCCGGATTGATAGCCAACCCCTTGCCTACCACCACCCCGATGACATTACCCATGCCACCTCCTTTCTCTAGCAGACCATGTCTGTGGCCGTGGAGGCACACATCCCTACCGTCGCCATCCACCCGCACCACCCCACCTCATCCCCAAAGGCCGTCCTCCTCCTTCATGAATCCCATGATCTATACAGTGAGTTCCTTCACACACGGGACCAGGACACACTACAACAGCACCGGCAAGTCCAACGACATGTCCGAAACTTGCTCGCGGCCAAGAAACACCAGGACTGGTGACAGACATACATCCGCCTTAATGCTACCCTGCATATTAACTCGTCTAAGTACTAACTACTGGTCAGCCTTCTGCCACCTTACTGGGTCTAAACCTCCCCCCCCCCCTCTACTACCCTCTCCTTCACGATGACCACCCCTTTCCTGATAACCTTAGTAGCCCCAACCATTTTGCTTCCTACCTATTCAATATCTTTACCATCCCTGATGATCCCCAGTTTGATTACACCCTTTTCCCTGATGTACATGATTGAACTGACACCTCTGCCCCTCCACTTGCTCCTGGGTTCCAGTACTTGGACAACATTCCACACACTGAACTCAACACCCCAATCATAACTCAGGATATCATAGCTACACTACACAAGAAACGCAACACCACTCCCAGTCACAACCGTGTTACCTACCATCACCTCCGTTACGCTCCCGCCTCCTTCCTCTCCACCCTGGCCAGACTATATAATGTGGTCTTGTCCATTGGCTTCTAGCCTGACCTGTGGAAAACCTCATGGATCCTGATGTTCCTCAAACCAGACAAACTGCCTTCCGCTGTCTCATCCTACCAGCCCATCAGCCTTACGTCAGTCTTCAGTAAGGTTCTGGAATCCATCCTCACCCAATGCATCCACTGGCACTTCCTCCTTCCCTCTACCCAATACGACTTTCGACCATCCCTCACTGCCGATGACCTTCTCCTTCACCTCACTCACCTCCTCTCCGAACAACTAAATTCCTGTCATACCCCCATCTTCCTCTCTCTCAACCTTGAGTGTGCCTCCGACTGTGTATGGCATTCGTGTCTCCTCTTCAAGCTCCAAACCTTCACCCTTCCTCTTAATTACATCTGTCTGATTACTTCCTTCCTTTCTCACTGTCCTTCCTATGTCACCATCCATAACGCGGATTCCTACACTTTCCACCCCTCCGCCGGTGTGCCCCTAGGTTTCGTCCTCTCCCCTCTTCTCTACCTTCTACATATGGCGGACATGCTGCTGCCTTCACCCCCCATCTACCTTCTCCAATACACTGATAACTCTGCCTTCCTTGCCCTCGCCCCCACCCTGCAACACTCCCAGCACCTTCTCCAATCCCATCTTGACCGGTTCACCACTTGGTGTAACCAGTGGCTGCTCAAGGTCAATCCTTCCAAAACCCAGGCAGTCACTGTAGGCAAAACCACCCCTTCCTTCCTCCTCCTTGATTTTTATCTCACCATCTATGACCGTCCTATTAACCTCACCCCCACCCTCAAGTACCTTGGTGTCACCCTTGACCGTCGCCTTTCCTGGACCCCCCATCTCCGGACGAACCAAGCCAAGGCATGCCCGACTTCACCTCCTGAAACTCCTCTCTGGCCGCCCATGGACCCTTCCACCATTCTCCACGCTTATAAATCCCTCATCCGCCCCATCCTCTGTTATCCCCATCCTGCCTGGATTTCCACCCCTCCTACCTTCTACAAGACCCTTCAAATCCTGGAAAGCCATGCGCTCTCCCTCGCCTATCGCATCTACATCCCGTCCCCCATGCGGATCCTCTACAACTTAATTCCTTTCCCCCACCTCCTCCTCTTCCTTGAATGGACACGGATCCTTTACACCTCCCGTAAAATTGATCCCTTCACCCGCTTGTCTCTCCCAACCTTTCGCACCTTTGTCCGCTGCCCTGCCTGTACTACTGCATCACACCCACTCTCCATCTTACCACACTCCATACCCTTGCCCAAGGTGGCTTCTGCCAACTCCACCTCCCTGATGATACCCTCATCACCTACCTCCACCTACCCCTCCTACCAGCTTTGATCCTCCCCTTCCTACTACTGTGTTTTTTCCCCCAGGGCTCCCTCTTTTCCCCTCTCTTCTCCTCACTTCCTCCCTCTCCTCTCTCCCTCTCCTGCCCCCCTTCCCAGGCTTCCACACCCTCCAATACCCTGTCCCCTCCCCCTCCCTTCTTCTCTCCCACTGGCATCTTCCCCCCTCCCTCCTACCATCCCCTCTTCCCTATGGCTGGCCTCCGACTTTTTCATGAAAACAGTATGTTTTATTTCGTCGCCACTGTGCTAGTGTTTCTCTTCCCAAATGTATGTCTTCCTGTTTAATGTATGTTTTTCTATGGTCGAAGAGTGGCGTAGATAGTCCACTGCCAGCCTGCATTTATGTAAAGGTTTGAAAATAACAATAAAGGAAATGAAAAAGAAAAGATGGCCAAGCCTTTCACACAGTGATTGTGAGAGCAGATGGTGCCAATCTGCAGTTGGCTCCAAGCTTCAGAAAACCACCACGAGAGAGCGCGCAGCAAAACGTGCCTTTTCAAATCAGAAAATACATACACCGAAACATGTTCTTTGTGCAGTTTGTATAGATTTCTCTTTCTTTTTCATACAAGTGGCACCATGGCACAGTGGCACTACCTCAGAAGCCATCCCTGCTATTGACTATAAAATTTTGATACCTGTCTCATCACTTATCAATCTATTATTGACAATGATGAAGAAAGTACTGGTTCACCTATTTCATACTTTCCAAAGTTAAAATAACACTTGAAAACCCTGAAGCCAAATTGGTTTCTACTCTCAGTGAATTGCTTTCTGCCGAATTAACAATATTCAATTCTCCTTCAAACTTAACTACGTCCAACTACACCACATGTAGATTTAAAGTTCATTCTCTATAAAAATGTACTCATTGTTGGCCATACATGTATTGCTGTGCATGCATGGCAACACTTATCTCATATTTGATGTTTGTTGCATTCATCATCTCCAAAGATTGCACTGAAAGTTTTTCTCTCCATACTTACTTGCATGTTGACATTTAATAGCATGGGTTTCCTTGAGGATGTGGATAATGATGGTACAGTCATCTGAAGATCAATTATTTAATCAACAAGTTTCTTGTATTTGTTTCGTGACAAAATATAAATAACACACTTCTGTTTCAATGTTGTGTGACATTAAAAACAACTTGATTCTAACTACACTCATCATAACAGTGGAGCACAAGATAATTCTAATCTAAGCACAAAATCAATGTGAATTCCATGAGTGGTAGCAAATGCACACTTCAGACCACACCAAATCACAAGCTAGTCTCTTGAGAGAAAATTCTGAAGAAAGACATCAATAAAGAGTGCCACAGGTGTCACCAAAGGCAACCTTTAACTTATTTTACCGGTTTATGAATGTTCTTTTACAGCTCACAGGCATGTCAAAAACCAACACTCTAAATATTAGTAATAATAAGAACTATACCACTGCCCATTAAAATTGCAGCACCAGGAAAGGTAACAAATAACAAAATTTTACTTATTGTCTGCAGCAGAGTAGGAAGAATATACAGCACTGCCACCTCTGACAGCAACAATAGGCCTAACCTGGCTTGGATGCTAGACACATGGCATTCAGTGCTGCTTCATCATTGTATGTCAAGAGTTCAATGTAGTGGCTGGCAAGTGGTGGCATGTCAGTCTCTCAGCACGAGATGACCAGATGTCATTAGAGGAGAGGGAATTTGAGAACATACTAACCACGATAGTGTCCTCTATATCAAGTTGAGTCAGGACGGCACTGGCAGAATGTAGTCTTGCATAATCTTCTTGAAAGATGTTACAGAGGTCTCAAAAACAGGGTACAATAAGGTGAGTATATGACATGCTGCTGGTGTCAGGAAGGGGATCAAATAATGAACAAATTTTATTATGGACATTATGCTTTTAGTAGCTGTTGGTGAGCATGTTGGAATTCTCAGATGGAATCACAAAGGTAAGGTAGGTAATTGATAGTGTTGGAAAATTAGTAAACATTCACTCCTCATACTATACATCTTCTCACCTTCCAGTTTTCACATCTATTTCTCCTTCTCTACCACTTTCAGCCTGGACAACTATCCATAAACAGTCAATATTAGCGTATGTATTGTGTAATGCAACTGCATATCTGTGTGATGGCGTACCAGAGAATGTGTTTCACAAAGTCTGGAGTATTGTTTATTATCATGTGTGTCTATGCACCATACATCAGTCAGCTACATGCAAATAAAGTTAACAAATGTGTTGGAAAATGTATGCCATGGATGATCGAAGATTCAAACCTTAGGCAGATCTGAGTATTTATTTTTTTTTTCCTTGGTATCTTATAATTTCTTTCATAAGTCTCCTATAAAGTAATGTGATAGAAATGTATGTATCTAGCACCCTTTTGTCAATAGGGCCTAATCTACAAACAATAAATAGTACAAATCAATGAGCTATAAGATAAATTAGTTGTAAAGCATAGATCTTTTCCTTGTGATGGTGATCTTACAGGTTTCATAACTCAACATTACCATTTAATATTATACACTTCTCAACTCATAGATCCCTTCACTAGCACACTGAACAAAACATTAGTCATTCCCTGCACAAATCTTGCAAAAACCCTGCATTGCCACTTCCAATCTGGCTAATGGCATCAATTTAGTGAGATAGAGAGCCCACAAGTTTCTACATGTTTGCCATTCCCAGCTGATGGCACTTATTAATAATTAGATATGGTAGAAGCACCAGAGTGCAGGGACTGCTATGTTTCAGCTACTGTTCCAAATGTTCTATGGTGTCTGATGATTTAGTCAATCATTCAAGCTGCAATATAGGGCCTCAATGTTTTTTAAATCAGGAACATGTATGTTTGGCCCTGTGGAAAATTCTGTAGTCATCTCGGAAAACTGAAGTCAACAGAATGTTCATCACAAAGATGTAGAAGAAACGGCAACACATGATCACCAATATTATTGATATAAGTGTCCTAGTTGATGTTCATGGTAACTTATATTAATAGGCCTATTTCATGGTACGAAAAACACCCCAAAAGTATCATGGAACTACACACACTGCAGGTTAAATTTCTCATTTGGTATCAGTGCACTTGACACCCTAAGTTATTTGAAAATAGAACAAATAAAGACTCATCAGCCCATACTACACACCTCCAGTCAGAAACTGTCAGATACTGTGTAGTTTTGGCCATTGAAGAAGTGAAGCTCTATGTACTACTGTGAACAATGGCCTTTATGAGGCACTTCACACTGAATGTGCACAGCGTGCAGTTCTTTGCAATGTTCACTCACCAATGGTTGAGAAGGCCTGCATTCACTGACCACAGCTATTTCTGAAGGGTTTTAAAACAATTATCATTGAGAACATGTGACACTAGTCACCAGTCCCTCTCAAAATCCTTTTATGACACTGTTCCTACACTTTGGTTCATGGATGTGAGTGCTACATCTACATTGTAGATGTGGTCAACAGTCCACATTAATGCAACTACAATCTGGGCTACTTAATTCACATACAGTCTTACGATTGTCCAAACATAATAGCTCATTTTCTGCCATTGTATCATATCTCCACATCGACCTACCTTACTCTATGATTCTAAATAACCAGCTGGCACATGCAAACCATTTCACTGCTGTGACTTACATCAGTCACATGACATGACCAGTGTGCACATTTAAAGGGTGACTAATATTTTGTCTAGTGACATTACTTTCAGTATTTTGGGCTCACCTCAAGAGAATGGACGAAGTATTCATTGTACCACAGGAACAATCCAGTAAGTGGCTCATCACAGTAGCCATCATTAATTACTTTTATTGTTGTCTCATTGAATTGTGTAACAGCTTGCTGCTCTTCAAAGGTATGGCGTCCAATATAAATCAAACGATGTAGAAAGGTCCTCTGAAATTATTTAAATTACTTTTCAATGAAGTTTTTCTAAAAGAAATGGTTAATTATGAATTACACAAGCAATACTATATTATCCTTCATTTTAGCTGTAAATGATTTTCCTTTATTTTTATATTTACTAGGTTTTCATTTATTAGCTATATTTTTATATTTCACACATACTTATAATAACTGATATCAAATTTTATAAAATTAAGTGAAAGTATTCTATAACTATAGAGTTCATGGAAAATGAAAAACTAAAAAAAAAAATTAAACAATAATTTAACAGTATCATGGATGTCCATTACTTGTGTTGGACAATACACTACAAGAGGTATCTCACTCACTACATATTTCTAGCATTTAACTGTAGTGACTTTGATAACAATGTTTTATACTACTGAGTATTAAGATTAATTTGTGTAGTTGTTTGCTTTAATGTGCTATGATAAAAAAGTAATGTATCAGTTAGACTTCTGACTCTTGACAAACAACACAATGTAGAGAAGGCAAGGAATGTACTGTAAATTTGAAGGATCATAGTTTGGTAACAAGTTATGTGGATAATTAAAACATATCACAAATTTATGGAACTATATTTTCATTCTTCAGACAAGCGTAACTGTTAGCTAATTTCTATTCTAAACAAGAAAATTGGCAGCATTGATCATAAGAGGTTTGAAATCAATTATTACAGCAAATTGATCTCATTCACTGTGTGATTATCTACAGTGCAAATATTAGATTCTCAATTACTAATGCAATAAAAGCACATATTACAACTTCGTATGGTGTCAATACAGAAGAACCATAGCAGCTAACAAACAAAATTTAGAGTAATAAATGATTTCAAACCCGTTACAACTAATGCTGCCAATTTTCTTGTTTAAAATACTGATATTTTGGTCACTGAGCACATGGTTTCCAATGGAATCCAACCTCTAATTTCTATTTGTATTCATCAAAGATGTTCATACTAACAATTGGTCAGCCTATTAGGAGGCTTCACTTACATAAGAAAACTGCAAATAATACAATAATTTACTCACTTTTTTAAACGTATGACATACAGACATGACAGAACTGCAAAATGAGTAAAAGATCAGGGTTTAATACCTTGTCAGTGTCAAAGTTGTTGACAGATAGTTAACAAGATAGAAATAAACAATAAGTGGGAGCTAAAATGCCTCAAATTTTTTTGAAGACAACTGCTAACGCCCACCTTAAGTACTTAATAAAATCACATAAAACATAAATTGGAATGCAGATCGACTCTCTTAAACACTGAGCTACCTCGCTTGGGGACAAAACTATTGACAAAATGTAAAATCTTAGCATGAAAGATGGTTTGAACTCCACAGCATCATTTTAGGTACAGCCAGTCAGAGGCTGCAGGGTTTTCCTGACTTCCAACAAAAAACACATTGTGAACATGTTTCTGAGATCCACTATTTAATATGGGAGTACACTGAATTCATCTCACTGAAAATTACAAAACCATAAACCAGAAATGGAAAATCAACAAGCAGCTATACAAGGTTACCAAATAATCAATGTTTCCTAAGATTGGCTCTCATTATAACATCAAATAAAACTGAGGTAATTTCCAGCCAAAAGAAGATTTTACTAAGTGCCTACGCAGAAGGTCTAGACTTGACATTTAATGAGCTGAGGAGATCAACTGTGTACTATGTAGTCAGCACAAGAAAGTAGGGGATATAAAATTAACATTAGAATAACAATGTGACAGTTGTTACAATACAATCTTTGTCAGACTTAATGCGTGTATCTTCTCCTGCATTTATGGACAAAAACTTCAGCAACTTACCAACAATAGGATTGTTCAATGTGGCCATCAGTTTGTTATGCAAGCCATCAGCATTTGTTTCTGCCTAGTGGTAGACAGTCAGTTCTTGGCTGTCACCTGTGACTGAGCAGCAGAGCATAAAGTTACATATTAACCTATTCCTGTGCAGTTTCTTATTTTAATACTTAAATTCTGTGCATTTTTTCACATTTAAGATGTAATCTCTTACATTTTAGTAACTGTAAAATGTAGATCTACCCATTCTGTAAAGCAACTGTCATTTGTTTGTTTTGAAGGGCCAGTAACAGCTCAATTTTGGCTGCCACCTGCGATGCACCAGTAGAGTAATAAGTTACTCATTTAGCTTTTTCTATGTTTTTTTAGCTTAATTCATAAATTCTGTGTGTACTTTTATATTTAAGAAGTGTAATCTCATGTTTTAGTAATGTTAACTATAGTTTCATGTATTCTGTAGAGGAGTTATTTGCTTGTTTCAAAGGGCCAGCAACAGTTCATTTCAGCCTAGTGAGCCAGTCAGTTTCTGGCTGCTGCCTTTGGTGTTCCAATTGAGCAGCTAGTTAGATATTTAGCATTTGCTGACTTTTCATTATTTAATTCTTAAAATCCCTGTGCATCTTTGTATTTAAAAGGCGCACTCTCATGTTGTAGTAACTGTAAAGTGTAGATTGACACTGTCTGTAAAGCAGTTATTTCTTTTGAACAGCCAGCTATGTAGTTTATCAAGGCCCACGATTTCTACATATATGTGATGTGGTCTGTTGCATTGGAAAAGATGCCAACAGGTGCACGAGTGTGCCTTCAACTTTGGTGTGCTGGCAGGCACTGGTGGTCATCTTTCCATAGCTCTGGCCAGACAAAAAGCATGGCCACAATTGACACAGAGATATTGATGCTGGGGTGTGACAGACTATGGATTCGGTTGAAAGCACTGCACGAGAATCCTTCTAGAAGAAACGGGTGTTACAAATCTGTTAAAACATCATGCCAAAGCTTGTGGGCAGAGCTTGTAATGGGCACTAGCTCAACCCAAAAAAGCCACTGGAGGTGTCCTGACAGAAATTGTCCAGTTACTCATCACTCTCCTGTCTTTGGGTAACGTTCTCAAGGTCCACAGGAGGAGAGATAATGGCACAAGAGTGGAACAAGCAGTTAGCAACAATACTGTCTATTCCTGAAATATCGTGGATGCCCATGGAGAATTGTTGACACTCCAACTGCCAGAACTGACACAGAGAACAGTTATTACGTTTGTTCTAAAATGCATGAGTTATCAGCTTGTGGTTGGTTAAAATCATGAAGGGACAGGTTTCCACAGATGGGCAGAAGTATTTCACCACTTCATACACCACAAGCAACTCAAAGTTGTAAGCACTCCAACTACATTGCACTCCGATAGCTTACAGGAGAAAAAACCAAGTAGCTGCCAACATATTGTTGAAGCACTGCATGTATGGCAGTGTGGCTGGTGTCTACAACCATAGCTAATTAAGAACTACACATGGGTGATCAATCAGCGTCACTTCTGCAAGGCTCTGTTTGGACTCAGTAATGCTTTTCTCCAACGCATCAGTCCTTATCTCAGAAGTCCTTCCTTTGGGGTGGGTCCATGTACAGCTGCCATCGAGGGTTATAGAGTAGCAGTGTCAACAAAAGTTTGCCATGCTGAGGTAGTGCTACAATTCTTTGTACATCTGTGGACATGGAATGTTCACTGTCATCTGCAACTTCTTTGGCAGTGGTGTGGATCCGCTTTGGGTGGTTAAATGCCTGAGAAATTCTATTCCTTGTGCCCTGCATATGCACTTCATGAGATTAATGATAATCCCCCTTCAGTGAGGCGCTGGATGATGGTCATTAGGTGTCAGTTACGGAGTCCAGGCAACTCTGAAAATACAACCCTCACAAGATGCCATCCAGGAAACGTTGCCAGGTCTGGGCAGCATTCTGAAGACTGACCAGCACGTACATGCTCTCAAGAAGTGCAAAGGGCATGATGATGGCTGTTTTAAGTATGTCATCATGCTCCCTGAGGCTAAAATACTGCAAATGCATTACTGGATATCGGTCTAGCACATTTGTGCATTTAAGCATGACAGTCCCACATGGCATCCATGAACTGTCCTGTTTTGGGCCTAAGTGCAAGGCAGAGGAAATTTTCTACTTGATGTTCGAACAACACCCTGTTGCAGTAGGACATCAAACTCAACCTTTACTACTGTGAGTCGCTTGGGCACAAACTGATGTGGACAGCATGAGGTGTGGGGTGGGCATAGTCACAGTGTGGTGGACTGTCGAACATTTGACTTTCCTCAGTGCATCAGGCGGGCGAGTGAGCTTCAGAAATTTGTCCATAATGTCTATTTATGGTCCAAAGCACTTCACAGGTTTTACACTGAAGAAAGCAACCTGCTGTCACTGTCCTGCTATCTTCAAACTTGCTGTCGAATCAGTCAGCTGGGTGTTTGTAATATTGGCTAGTAACTTGATGGGGCTGAAAAAATCCGCAGCCAGAGTTGGCTCAGCCACAATGGAAGGTCCACACAAATATGCAGTGTTGTCCAAGGTCCAAATTTTAGTGATGTGTGACGTACATTTTTTTGGATTAATTACTTGCAGCAGTAACAAGACAGTTGTCGGTAGTCCTGCAGTCACTCAGCAGGGCTTGCAGGAATAACGACAGGTATGAATCCATGTTGACAAGATATTCAACACTGCCAGTCTATTCCGCGGCAAAGAGAAGCTTAGAAATAACACTGAAGCTTGAGGCACTTAGATCTGGATGCAGCTGGCATTTGGGTGCATGCAGGGTGGCTGACACTTTGCTACACCGGTGCTGAAGTGAGCCTGGTACCATCAAGAGCTGCTCAATAGCTGCTCTGATGTCAGTGGAGTGCCGCTAGATAGGCTGGTGCTGCATTGCTGGTTGCACGAGCCAGGTCGCTGGTAGCTGGATCGGCTGCTCAAATGGTTCAAATGGCTCTGAGCACTATGCGACTTAACATCTGAGGTCATCGGCCCCCTAGAACTTAGAACTACTTAAACCTAATTAACCTAAGGACATCACACACATCCATGCTCAAGGCAGGATTCGAACCTGCGACCGTAGCAGTCGCGCGGTTCCAGACTGAAGCAGATCGGCTGCTGCTATGGCACCTGCTGCCCTCTGTCTGTGCCTGAGCGAAGTGGTCGACCTGCATACTGAGTGTTGCCTTCTGGCCGAACAGATTTTGGATTAGGTTTGTGATCGAAGCAAAAACACAGAAAAAAACTGTTCATACAAAAAACTCGATGGTTTGTCTACTTATGGTTCTATGTCACACACATGAACGAAAGTTCGTCACCAAGTGTTATGCACAGATCACGTCTGGATCACCAGTGACGACGGAACATGCTAATATTGCTGCTCACATGTCAGTTGCGCAGTGAACTGGCTTTATTGCTGTACACTTGCACTGGGTTGAGGGACAAGGATAAAGTGATGGTATGGCGACGGAACTCGATGAAGTTTGTTTGCCATAAATATATTTACTCTGCACAAAAGAGTAAACAAGTAACCGACAAATGAAATCTATTTATAATGTCTACTAGCTGGCGAATGCGGTAAATGATGTTCGCACAGGAGTGCTCCTTGAGGGTATATAGGCCTCAGTGATATGTGCATGTCGTCCAATCACGTGACCACGCAATAACAATGGACTAAGTCTGGAATGAAGCAAACTTTCTTTATGATTCAAGATTCAAGATTCAAGATTCAAGATTCTTTATTAGCCATTGATCATGCAAGATGAAATAGGCTTCGTCAGTACATAAAATAATATTAATATTCCAGACACTATATATAAGGCATAGATATAATTAGCATATGAGTAACTTACAAATAACATAAACCTTAAGCAGGTGACTACAATGCTTAATACATATTCTTGTTTCAGATACATACAAAGGTACCAAAAATGAGTTACATTGTAGTAGCAAACACGGTAGTTACGTAACACATCATAACACTGGCAAATAAAGTAGTTACCTAACGCAGTTGAAATACAAAGGTATTAAATATGAAATATTTTGTAACAGTATATATAGTAGTTAATTAAGTTAATTATGCAATTACAGGTTTATCTCTGTGCTACTCAGATCATAATATTCTTGCATAGAATAAAATGGATTGTCAGATAACCAATTGTACAAATTTTGTTTAAGAATTTTTGTGGGCATGTCCCGAGCAGATTGCGGTAGTTTGTTGAATATTTTCAAGGTATTCACTTTGTGTGAGTTACTACTTTTTGTTAGTCTGTGTCTTGGTATATCATAATCTGCCTTCCTTCTAGTGTTGTAGTTATGAATTTCTTCCCTGACAACACCTTCCATACCATTGTTTTTAATGTGTAACACACAGATATAAATATACAAGTTTACAATGGTCAACAGTCTTAGCCTTATAAAGAGAGGACGACAGTGCTCCGTGGGACCGACTTTACACATTATGCGCAGCATTCTTTTCTGCATCAACAAAATTTTGTTACTGTGAGAGCTGTGCCCCCATATGAGAAGGCCATATGTAATATGTGACTGGAAGAGTCCACAGTACATTGTTCTCAGAAAGTTCATGCTAATCATGTCCCTAAGTTTCCAAAGGAGATAGGAGACTCTTGAAAGCTTTTTGCAAACCTGATTTACGTGTTCTTCCCAGTTAAGTTTGGAATCAATATGCATTCCTAATAGTTTTACAGTTTTGTTTTCTATGGTTTTGGGTAACCCTAAGAGAAGCTGTTGTGTTTTCTCTGAGTTACACAGTAATTTATTGGATGTGAACCAGTGGATGGCTGATTTGAGTGATTCCTGTGTGTTATTGTCCAAAGCTGAGATGTTCTGATGTGAGGTGAGGAGGGTTGTGTCATCTGCATAGCATATGGTAGTACTATTTATGTGATGAGGTAGGTCATTGATGGCTATGATGAAGAAGAAGGGTCCCAGAACCGAGCCCTGTGGTACACCAGTACTAACTGCTGCTACAGGGGAGTAATTATTTTTAACTGAGACAAACTGTCTTCTATTATGAAGATATGACTCTATTACTGCTAATGCTGGGTTACATACACCATAAAATTCTAGTTTTGCAACCAGGGTGCCAAAGGGAATGCAGTCAAAAGCTTTGCTCAGATCACACAAGACAAGTGACACCATATTCCGGTCTTCAAAGGCTGTTAATGTCTGGTCAACAATTTCCAGGATGGCCGCAGTGGTATTTCTGCCCTGTCGGAATCCGAACTGACTATTGCTCAAAAGGTTGTGTGTCTCAAAATAGCTACTTAATTGAGTGTACATAAGTGACTCAAATACTTTAGAAAATATTGGCACAATTGAGATTGGGCGATAACTTTTAGGAAGATGTTTGTCACCCTTTTTAAACACTGGAATAACTTTGGAAATTTTGAGGGAGTCAGGAAACACTCCTGACTGTAAACATTTATTAAATATGAATGCCAATGGTTTAGCGATCGAGTCTACAGTTTTTTTTACTATGTAATTGGAGAGCCAGTAGCAGTCCATACTTTTAGAATTTGAAAATTTTGTGACTGTTCTTTTAATCTGAGCAGGTGTGATACTATACCAGTTAAAGACATGATCTACTGGTGGAAGGGCATTAAGTAAATCGCTTGCAGATGTATCTGTTTTTTCTATCTTACTTTCAATTTCTTTAATTGAGCTAATGAAGTAGTCATTTAGTTCCCTTGGAGTGAGCTGAGTTTCATGTGTGTGACGTGTGGGATTTTCTTGTGCTACAATCTGCCATGCTGCCTTGCACTTGTTTGTTGCACCTTCTATGTACCCTTCATAAGCAGCCTTTTTTGTCTGTATCAGCTTAAGTTTGTAGAATTTTTTACATTTTTGGTATGCTGCATAAAAGGTGCCCTCCTGCTATGATCTTTGTTTACATGCATTTTTATATGCTGTGTATAGTACGAGCATGTTTTTTCTTATCTGGACCAGTTCGTCTGTGTACCATTCCAGCTTTTTATTTTTATATGTTCCAGAAGAGTTGGTTTTAATTAGTGGTGAGCATGAATACCATAATTCTGTATAACTTTTAAGGAAGTTTTCAAAGGTAGTTTCAACATCAGACTTCTCAGATGAACACTTATAGACAAAGTCCCAACTTGCATCCTCTAGTATACGAATAAATGACATAATGTATTCTTCTTTTTGTCTTCTTACCCATGTCATATTGTGCACACTAGTGGAATTTGGTTGCTTACTAAAGAGATTAAGAAGCAATGGGTCGTGGTCTGCAAAGCACCCATTTGCAAGGCTAACAGTGTAGCTGCCACGGGGAAAATTCACAATAATATTGTCTATGCATGAATTTTTACGTGGTGTTGGACACTGGATGGTACAGTACAGATTAAGGGACCTTAATAAATTAAGAAAAGTTCTTGAGGGCTCATTACTTGTGTTTACCATTTCTATATTAAGATCACCACATATGGCAATCTTTGTTTTATGCATTAGTATTTTTCTAACCAGTAGTTCAAATCTTTCAAAAAATGTATCAATGTTGCCATTGGGAGATCTGTATAGGCTTACAATTATTAGATTTTCATCAGTCATTTTTATACAACTAAATTCTGCATCTAACTCTGTACAGTAAGATGATACATCTATTTTTGTAAAGTTGAAATTATCTCTGATAAAGATCCCAGCCCCACCATTTCGCCTCTGCTTTCTGCACATTATGTCTGCAGTGACGTATCCTTGAGGTACAAACATATCTACCTCATTTGCAACTAACCAATGCTCACATACACATATTACATCAACATTCTTAATCTTACAGAAATGTTCCAATTCTAACATCTTATTTCTAATACAACAAATATTAACTTGAAGTAATGTCAGCATATTATCTCTCTTTTTGTTTATCTGGATACAGTTTGACTTTGAATCACAGTTTATATTTTTTACATTACCTACGAGTGGTGTGCTTGTCAGATTGTTGATCCCCATGTCTGTTATGGTGTGCTGTTGCTGATCTGGGGCCAACAAAAATCCTGACTTCTCGCAGGTGGTTGCCTCTTGTGAATTGGTCGGCTGCTGCTGGCTTCATTGTATACAAAATCCTGGTCCTTTAGCTGTTTCTTTCTTCTCTCTCCTCTCCCATATCTTGGCTGCAGGATCTCTGAAGGTGGTGCTTCTTCTTCAGCTGGTGGTGTCACAACTTCTTCTTCTGGAGGTGACAACACTGGTTCTTCTGCTGGTAATAACACTGATTTTTCCTTTATAGGGCAAAGTGGTGACTCTTCCTTTTCTTCCTTCACTGGTGGCAGTGTTATGGGTGGATGTATCTGTTCTTGTGGTTTGTCAATTTTTTCTAATATTTCTTTGCACAGAATTGTTTTACCAAAATTGTTTCTGTGCAACCCATGCTTTGTAAAATGATCTCTCTGAGAGCTTGTTGCATCAATAAATGTTACATTGGCGAAACTGCTACAGATCTTTCTAAATTTTCTATTTGTTCGAATAATTTCTTTATTTACGCATGAAGCTTCCATCAAGTCGTGTCTTTGTGGAATGCTTACAACATATACATCTGAATGTGTAATTTTCCCTAATGTTTCACGTAGAGCCCTTGTTGCATTGACACTTTCGTTTCTATAAACGTCGTTACCTCCTCCAATAATGACACATTTCGAACCTTTTGTTACTGATGTTTCACAGTTTTTTAGCACTTCTCGTAGAGGAGCCCCAGGCTTGGTGGTTCCACTTACTTTTCGTTTATTTTGCATAGTGGCCATTTTACCTGCTAAGCCTCTTCCGTGGCTAGCTGAAAAAATGTAAACATCGCCCTTACTCTCACTTCGTGAACCATTTTGCGAAACACATCAGTAGCTCACGTTAAGCTCAACCCATGTAGTCCATGGCTTGTGCACCAGACCTGGAATATGTGTCTACACGGCACTATAGCCCATCTCAAACTGGTTTGTTTTTTACTCCTATGTGCGCCATACCATTGTCATAATTTGGCCTAACAGAATATCTGCTTGTCAGCGGATACCATGTGCCACACGCTTTGTGCTGATTGCCGTTCACATATTTCTGCAGCACAGTTGTCGCAATAGTACTGTCTGAAACTCGAGCAGTATTTCTCAGCATATAACGTATCAGGTGAATCACAATGCTCTTCCCTTTTTTTGTGGGTAGGATTGTATTTTTAGGTTGTGTAGAAAGCTGTTTCCTGAGTTAGCCCAAATCCTACCCTATCAAGACATTGTTCGAAATCTGGATGGCTTCTTCAAAGCTCAGAATCATGTAGCTGCTGTTTGTTTCAAATTTGTTCGTATACTTCACCATAACAAGCGATCTTGCAAGCAATGGATCTCTGAACCAAAGTGCTTGACTAAGAAGTAAATTTAACTGCACTTGTAGATCCTCATTTCAAGATAAAATGCTTCATGATGCCGTCATTCAAAACCTTGCTGATAACAGAATACGAACTAAGATTCTAAAGCATTGGAATCCTGGTTTCAGTTACGAGTTCAAAGCAATAGAAGCTCTGGAAGTTCAAGCCTTCAGTGAGCTTCTTCACTTTAATGTGCTTCTTGTTGCAACATTGACAGCAGATAGCTCGCAGTAACCCTACTTTTGCATAGTGCGCAACAACTGCCGTGACAGGCAACACCCCAAATACAGTGTGAGATGCATATCTGCGACCTCGGGTAGTCAAACCTTCCTACGTCTTGTGCGAAAGGTTGTGTGGCACATGACCTTAAAAACTGTTTCCTCCACCCAGCAGAATATCAACTCTACCATAAATCAGAACACACACAACAGATGTGCTTGCAAAATGAATGAAAATTAAATTCTATTTCACACAAATATTGAGTTGAGAAAATGGAAATAAACATGATCTCTCATTCTGAATCCGTATCCACTCCTCCCGGCAATTTACACAGCAATTGTGGATGGAAGCAATGGAATCGCATAGTTAAACACACAGTGCAAAACTTGTCTCGTTCTGATCACCTCTTCTCTACTAGATATACAACTAAACGCTTCGTCAGTCACAATTCAAAGAAAGACAGTCTTCCAAAAGTTAGATCAGATAATCAAATTCAGAGGACAAACCACGAACTGTTCATTTCTCTGCAGATTTGATATCAAAACGTGGTCTAGTGGTAGTGTCTTTGATTCATAATCAAAACGTCTTTGGCGCCGGGTGCGATCCCCGCCACTGCCTAAATTTTGATAAATAATCAGCATTGGCGGCCGAAGACTTCCGGCATAAGAAGTCAGCCTCATTCTGCCAACGGCAAAGGGGCGGAGGAGCGGATAGAGGTTCAGGGCACTCTCTTGTCCTAGGGGTGGGAAATTGCCCCTAAAGGCGGAAGAATCAGCAATGATCAACGACATGAGGATGGAGAAGGCAATGGAAACCACTGCATTAAAGACACGTAACGTGTATCCACAGGACATGTGGCCTGTATTTGAAGAAGTGTCATGATGATCTCTCCATTGGCAAAAGATTCCGGAATAGTCCCCCATTCGGATCTCCGGGAGGGGACTGCCAAGGGGGAGGTTACCATGAGAAAAAGATTGAATAATCAACGAAAGGATAACGTTCTACGAGTCGGGGCGTGGAATGTCAGAAGCTTGAACATGGTAGGGAAACTAGAAAATCTGAAAAGGGAAATGCAAAGGCTTAATCTAGATATAGTAGGGGTCAGTGAAGTCAAGTGGAAGGAAGACAAGGATTTCTAGTCACATAAGTATCGGGTAATATCAACAGCAGCAGAAAATAGTATAACAGGTGTAGGATTCGTTATGAATAGGAAGGTAGGGCAGAGGGTGTGTTACTGTGAACAGTTCAGTGACCGGGTTGTTCTAATCAGAATCGACAGCAGACCAACACCGACAACGATAGTTCAGGTATACATGCCGACGTCGCAAGCTGAAGATGAACAGATAGAGAAAGTGTATGAGGATATTGAAAGGGTAATGCAGTATGAGAAGGGGGACGAAAATCTAATAGTCATGGGCGACTGGAATGCAGTTGTAGGGGAAGGAGTAGAAGAAAAGGTTACAGGAGAATATGGGCTTGGGACAAGGAATGAAAGAGGAGAAAGACTAATTGAGTTCTGTAACAAGTTTCAGCTAGTAATAGCGAATACCCTGTTCAAGAATCACAAGAGGAGGAGGTATACTTGGAAAAGGCCGGGAGATACGGGAAGATTTCAATTAGATTACATCATGGTCAGACAG
The DNA here is from genome assembly GCF_023864275.1 of Schistocerca cancellata. Lineage (NCBI taxonomy): Eukaryota > Metazoa > Arthropoda > Insecta > Orthoptera > Acrididae > Schistocerca > Schistocerca cancellata. Next base: position 198,103,353 of record NC_064628.1, read on the forward strand.
AGATTCCGAAATCAGATACTAGATTGTAAGGCGTACCCAGGAGCAGATATAGACTCAGATCACAATATAGTAGTGATGAAGAGTAGGCTGAAGTTCAAGACATTAGTCAGGAAGAATCAAGACGCAAAGAAGTGGGATACGGAAGTACTAAGGAATGACGAGATATGTTTGAAGTTCTCTAACGCTATAGATACAGCAATAAGGAATAGCGCAATAGGCAGTACAGTTGAAGAGGAATGGACATCTCTAAAAAGGGCCATCACAGAAGTTGGGAAGGAAAACATAGGTACAGAGAAGGTAGCTGCGAAGAAACCATGGGTAACAGAAGAAATACTTCAGTTGATTGATGAAAGGAGGAGTTACAAACATGTTCCGCGAAAATCAGGAATACAGAAATACAAGTCGCTGAGGAATGAAATAAATAGGAAGTGCAGGGAAGCTAAGACGAAATGGCTGCAGGAAAAATGTGAAGACATCGAAAAAGATATGATTGTCGGAAGGACAGACTCAGCATACAGGAAAGTCAAAACAACCTTTGGTGACATTAAAAGCAACGGTGTTAACATTAAGAGTGCAACGGGAATTCCACTGTTAAATGCAGAGGAGGGAGCAGATAGGTGGAAAGAATACATTGAAAGCCTCTATGAGGGTGAAGATTTGTCTGATGTGATAGAAGAAGAAACAGGAGTCGATTTAGAAGAGGTAGGGGATCCAGTATTAGAATCGGAATTTAAAAGAGCTTTGGAGGACTTACGGTCAAATAAGGCAGAAGGGATAGATAACATTCCATCAGAATTTCTAAAATCATTGGGGGAAGTGGCAACAAAACGACTATTCACGTTGGTGTGTAGAATATATGAGTCTGGCGATATACCATCTGACTTTCGGAAAAGCATCATCCACACAATTCCGAAGACGGCAAGAGCTGACAAGTGCGAGAATTATCGCACAATCAGCTTAACAGCTCATGCATCGAAGCTGCTTACAAGAATAATATGCAGAAGAATGGAAAAGAAAATTGAGAATGCGCTAGGTGACGATCAGTTTGGCTTTAGGAAAAGTAAAGGGACGAGAGAGGCAATCCTGACGTTACGGCTAATAATGGAAGCAAGGCTAAAGAAAAATCGAGACACTTTCATAGGATTTGTCGACCTGGAAAAAGCGTTCGACAATATAAAATGGTGCAAGCTGTTCGAGATTCTGAAAAAAGTAGGGGTAAGCTATAGGGAGAGACGGGTCATATACAATATGTACAACAACCAAGAGGGAATAAGAGTGGACGATCAAGAACGAAGTGCTCGTATTAAGAAGGGTGTAAGACAAGGCTGTAGCCTTTCGCCCCTACTCTTCAATCTGTACATCGAGGAAGCAATGATGGAAATAAAAGAAAGGTTCAGGAGTGGAATTAAAATACAAGGTGAAAGGATATCAATGATACGATTCGCTGATGACATTGCTAACCTGAGTGAAAGTGAAGAAGAATTAAATGATCTGCTGAACGGAATGAACAGTCTAATGAGTACAAAGTATGGTTTGAGAGTAAATCGGAGAAAGACGACGGTAATGAGAAGTAGTAGAAATGAGAACAGCGAGAAACTTAACATCAGGATTGATGGTCACGAAGTCAATGAAGTTAAGGAATTCTGCTACCTATGCAGTAAAATAACCAATGACGAACGGAGCAAGGAGGACATCAAATACAGACTCGCTATGGCAAAAAAGGCTTTCCTGGCCAAGAGAAGTCTACTAATATTAAATACCGGCCTTAATTTGAGGAAGAAATTTCTGAGGATGTACATCTGGAGTACAGCATTGTATGGTAGTGGAACATGGACTGTGGGAAAACCGGAACAGAAGAGAATCGAAGCATTTGAGATGTGGTGCCATAGACGAATGTTGAAAATTAGGTGGACTGATAAGGTAAGGAATGAGGAGGTTCTACGCAGAATCGGGGAGGAAAGGAATATGTGGAAAACACTGATAAGGAGAAGGGACAGGATGATAGGACATCTGCTAAGACATGAGGGAATGACTTCCATGGTACTAGAGGGAGCTGTAGAGGGCAAAAATTGTAGAGGAAGACAGAGATTGGAATACGTAAGCAAATAATTGAGGATGTATCCAGAATGAGATTTTCACTCTGCAGCGGAGTGTGCGCTGATATGAAACTTCCTGGCAGATTAAAACTGTTTGCCCGACCGAGACTCGAACTCGGGACCTTTGCCTTTCGCGGGCAAGTGCTCTACCATCTGAGCTACCGAAGCACGACTCACGCCCGGTACTCACACGCGAAAGGCAAAGGTCCCGAGTTCGAGTCTCGGTCGGGCACACAGTTTTAATCTGCCAGGAAGTTTCATTTCAGCGCACACTCCGCTGCAGAGTGAAAATCTCATTTTGGAAACATCCCCCAGGCTGTGGCTAAGCCATGTCTCCGCTATATCCTTTCTTTCAGGAGTGCTAGTTCTGCAAGGTTCGCAGGAGAGCTTCTGTAAAGTTTGGAAGGTAGGATACGAGATACTGGCAGAAGTAAAGCTGTGAGTACCGGGCGTGAGTCGTGCTTCGGTAGCTCAGATGGTAGAGCACTTGCCCGCGAAAGGCAAAGGTCCCGAGTTCGAGTCTCGGTCGGGCACACAGTTTTAATCTGCCAGGAAGTTTCAATTGAGGATGTAGGTTGCAAGTGCTACTCTGAGATGAAGAGGTTAGCACAGGAAAGGAATTCGTGGTGGGCCGAATCAAACCTGTCAGTAGACTGATGACCAAAAAAAAAAAAAAAAAAGTACCTTTTCAGTTAGATACTGGTACTTCAGTCACACTAATTAACCAAATTACTTTTGAGCTATTGGGATACCCTCAACTAGAAAAAGCACACCTGAACCTTAGGCCTACAATGGCGAAAGTTCTTTGCAAATAAAATATAGATACTGTAAACGACTATATCAGTGCTTTTCACAGTAGTTCAGTCTCGTTCTAGTTCCAATATTTTTGAAGTGGATACTTTTGATTTCTTTGGTTAAGATAGTCAAAACAACGTGCATGCTACGAGGGTAAGTCAATTATTATCCGCAATTTAGTTATATTTTTGTTTATTTTGGTAGTACTGTCGTTTTACGTTGATGACGCATGCTTTGTTTATTTGTTGTTATATCTTTGCAATTTTCAGGCTGCTAGGTTAGTTTTGTTATAGCTGCGATGCTGTTAATCATGGCTGCACCGCAGAAGTGCAACGTTAAGTGATCCGTTTTTTGTGGTGGGAAGGCGTATTCTGGGGCCGAAGTTCGTCGAAGACGTTTGGTTCAGTACGGTAACATTGTTTTGCCAGAACGGAGTGTCTTCGAATGGATTGAAAAATTCCGAAATGGTCGCACAAGTGTTACGCACGACGAAGGAATCGGACGACCGTTTACCGCCACAAATGAAGAAACCATTGAGCGTTCACATGAAATGATTCTCTTAGACAGACGATTAACTATTGATGCAGTGGCACATCGTCTGTAAATTAGTCACGGTTCTGCCTACGAAATCATCCACAACAGACTTGCTTTCATAAAGTTTGTGCAAGATGGGTCCCAAAACAACTCACACAGTTGCATAAACAAACGCGCTTGGACACCTGCAAAAACACATTTGGATCGCTATGGTAACGAAAGGGACAACTTCTTAGACAGGATAATTACTGGTGACGAAACATGGCTCCATCATTACAAGCTGGAGAGTAAACGGAATAGTATGGAATAGAAACATTCAAATTCGCCGTGCAAGAAAAAATTCAAGACCCAACCGTCTGCAAGAAAACTGATGCTTACGGTTTTTTGGGACGCACAAGGTCCAGTACTGGAACATTATGGGGAAAGGGGCACAAAAATGAACAGCGTACGTTACAGTGAGATGCTTACTGCCAGGCTAATGCCTGTAATTCGAAGCAAACGCCAAGGATTGCTGTCAAAAGGTGTTGTGTTGTTGCACGACAATGCCCATCAGCATACTGCTGCCCACACTGCTGAAAAGCTCCAGAAACTCAAATTTGAAGTACTGGATCATCCTCCATATAGTCCTGATCTTGCCCCTTCTGACTATCACTTGTTTGGTCCACTCAAACAGGCATTAAGGGGCTGTCGATTTGCCTCAGATGAAGCAGTGAAAGAAGCTGTGCATGCCTGGCTCGCCCTCTTTCATGAGGGCATCAGGAAGCTTGTACAATGATGGACCAAGTGCGTTGAAATGCAAGGAAACTATATCGATAAATGATGTTCTTGTAAGTTTCCTATTTGATTACAATAAAATTTTATAAGTACTTTGCGGATAATAATTGACTTATCTTCGTATTTTTTATATTTGTTTTGTTTTGTTGTGGTTTCAGGGTACAAAACTGGTACGGTCATTAGCGCCCGTTCTGTGGCTTAGGGAAGGGTAAAAAATACCAAACTGGAAATCAGCAGCAATTGGAGCGAAACTCATAAAGTGGGGAAACTAAAAAACAGAAGGAAAGCTTAGAAAACCACCATAGAAGGGGGGGGGGGGGTTGTTTTCCCCAAAAAAAGCTTCAAATGACCGACGTCATCTCACTGACACTTATTTGTTTATTTATTTGCAACAAATTCCATTACAATAATTGTAATACCATGCTGCATGTATGTATTGTCTGTGTGTGTGTGTGTGTGTGGTTCAAATGGTTCAAATGGCTCCGAGCACTATGGGACTCAACTGCTGAGGTTATTAGTCCCCTAGAACTTAGAACTAGTTAAACCTAACTAACCTAAGGACATCACAAACATCCATGCCCGAGGCAGGATTCGAACCTGCGACCGTAGCGGTCTTGCGGTTCCAGACTGCAGCGCCTTTAACCGCACGGCCACTTCGGCCGGCTGTGTGTGTGTGTGTGTGTGTGTGTGTGTGTGTGTGTGTTTATGTTTATGGCGTGTAATGTAATGTTTGTGTTGTGTGATAACAATGGTGGTGATGAGAGAAGGAAGAAGGTGACCCGGTACCGGCCCCATAGCGTGCATGTACAGGCGCTCAGTGCCAAGGTTATCAGCGCATCGCTTACTTCTCGCGAATAGTACCTGGGGGACTGTCAAGCATGACGTTCTCATCCGACGGACGGATCACCGTCAATAGTGTCACATGCCTCGTTCCATGAGATACTGCGGAGAGCTTTATTATTTAAACTAGGACATTGGCACAAAGTATGGTGATGAATTTTAGGTCACCACCTCTCCGCCCCTTTCTGGCCAAACACTGGCAGTGTGCATGCTACTGATATACAACTTTACTATGCCAGTATTCATCAGTTACGTGAAAAAATAAGGACATTCGTTCAACTGCGACATGAAGGATTTTCATGCGCACGTTACACTTAAGGACAACGTAAAACCAAAGTTTTATCGTGCTCTTCTGGTACCCCACGCCATTCACGATGAAGTTGGTTCTGCAGTCAACAGATTAGAACAAACAGGACATCTGAAAACCGTTTCTACAAGTCAGTGGGTACCTCCCCTTGTGTTCAGAAGAAAACCGAACGGGAAGATCAGACTTTGTGTCGAGTTTAAAGCGGCAGTTAATACTCAAATAGTAATTAATTCCACAGATTAATTAATTTATGGATTATCTAGCAGGTGGACAATTCTTTTCAAGAGGTGATTCAGCCGATACTTATCTTCAACTTCTCATGGATGAAACGAACAGAACTGAGGTGGTTAACATACACCTCGACATAAATAGCAGCGCCTTCCCTTCGGAAGCGCCTCGGTACTGCAATATTTCAACGCTTTCTTGAGCAAGTGACGTCCAAAGCCCATTCGTTTCAAATTGTTCAGATCATATCGTTATAAATGGACAAATATCAGAACAGTATCTCAAAAATTTATAGTCTCTTTTTCAGGTTTTAATTGACGCAGAACTCAAGTGTAATTTAGATAAATGTTCATTTTTCAGTATTGAGCTCGAGTACTTGTGACATGTCATAGACATCCCTCAACTAAGCATTTGGAGGTCATTATCTTCTCATACAACTGTACGAGAACTCCCAGCTGTTCCTGGCAAACTAGTAAACTATGTCAAATTCATTACGAACGCAGTGCAAACAGCCGCTCCTTTGCATTGCCTCCAGCATAAAAATATTCGTTTTAATTGGACTGGAGAATGCAAACAACCGTTTCAGAAGCTGAAGAAAGGTTTGCTTAGTCGCCCATGTCTTATGCATTTTCATCAGCAAAAACCAGCAGTGCTCGCAGCTGATGCATCATCACATAGAATAGTGGTAGTTTCATCTCACAATGTTGGCAACACAGAAGATTCCGGAACGTTTGCGTCTAAGACGTTGAACAAGGCCCAAGTCAACTGCGGCCAGTTGTTTTTTATCAGGCGAAAGATGTACCTGGTCACACAGCACAGAAGCTGCATGCAACATTAGTCACAACTTCTTTCCAACTGTCAATATGACGTCTTTATCGCTTTACGGCACAGCGTGTAAACACAGATACTCTGTCTCGCTTACCTATGGGAAATGATACCAATATCGATGCATCAGAAGTTTCTTGTCCTCAAATTTATTCACAAGCACTGCAAGCTTTTCCCACTGATTCTTGGAGGATCGCACCAAGATTGCTCAAGTAGTACATTCAGATGGGTTGGCCTCATAATCCGAAATCAATCTCAGATGCAGTAGTTCGCAAATACATTGCACAACACGAAAGTCTTTCTCTTCAGAATGGTGTAATTTTCTTACATTATCCTAAACAACAAACGCCATCCCTGTTTCTCAGATTTTCGTTCATGTGTTGAACCTATTACAAAGAGGATACTGGGGAATCGTTAGAACTAACCAGTTAGCGTGCCAGCATTGTTTATGGCTCGAGCTTCATAAACAGATAAAAATTATCACCACCCACTGCCACCCAAGTGCGCGTAACCAGTCAGTGCCACGCCAAGTGTTCTTCTATATGCTTCGACCTGGCAGTCCTTGGCAACGTATTAATATTGATTTTGCTGGTCCTTTCTGGAACACACAATGACTCATATTACTGATGCATAAAGAAAATATCCTTTTGTCATTCCAATGCATGCGACTACTCGCTCTAACACTATCAATACACTAATGTCTGTATTTTGTTTAGAAGGTTTGCCACAAGCAATAGTTTCAGACAATGGCCCACAGTTTTCTTCGTTGAGATTTCAACAGTTTCGCTAACTGAATGGAATTCAAATTATTCAAATGGCGCTGTTATCTCCTCAATCGAACAGTTCAACTCTGATGTTCAAACTTCATGTACTGCTCTCAATGGAAAACGCTTTGTTGTTACTTCTGAGCACCTATCACATTCTGCCTGTTCATGACGCTTTGCCGCACAATTCTTACATGGTCCTCGCGACGAAGATCCACATGGAGGACAACGTTTTCTATTGTATCTGTAACAAGCCTCAAACCCAAGAATCCACCGTCATCACTCATAATCTGGCTGTGCTCATTATATCACCCACAGTGTATCAGTCACCCACAGACGGCATGAAAATTAACTTCGTTACTGCGCTCATAGTGATCCTGCATTGATTTTTTCAGACACGCTGCCTGTAACCCAATCTACTAACCCCCAGAAGCTCTTGCCGGTGCCTGACGTCTGGGTGCAGGAGTCTTCCGATGACTCTGCCGTGGAGATCGACCCCTGCTGCCTACGCAGCCACTGCCATCTCCACAGCAGCTTCCACATCCGCTGCCCCGTCGGAGGTTCGAGTCCTCCCTAGGGCATGTGTGTGTGTGTGTTGTCCTTAGCGTACGTTAGTTTAAGTTAGATTAAGTAGTGTGTAAGCCTAAGGACCGACGACCTCGTCAATTTGGTCCCATAGGAACTTATCACAAATTTCCAATTTCCACACGCTGCAGCCGCCCCCGTGACAAAATCTTGGCTACGTCCTTGCTCCAGTGCTAGGCTACAACGTTGCGTCACTCCCCACTCAACGTTTTCTTACCTTTCATATACTTCGACTCTTATAACTGCATCCTGATTTCTGTACAAGTTGGGAATAACCTTTTGCTTCCTGTGTTTTATTTCTCTTCCCTTCAGAATTTCCTGGGTTGCAATAAACATTGTCACAAGATTTCCCAACATTCCACAAAGGTTATAAACGTAGGTTTGCCTTTCTGCGTGCTATAGTCTAAGTCGTGGTGTCACTATATCTTCATCTGTTCCCAAAGTTCTCCTGAACCCAAGATGATTTTCCTTCCCGTGCCTTATATATCTTGTACATCAGGTGGAATAGGTCTTCATGGCTGACTCTCCCAAGGATGTCAGTCTTCGATTGGCATTGAAGTGAAGTCGTATACTCCAGAGGCTTTGTTTTGACTCAGGCCTGTCAGTGGTCTATCGCAATATATCCTACCAACTCATGTTTATCTGCATCCTGCTCCTTTTCTAAAACTCTATCTTCAAGTTGATTTCCCTTGTTTCGTATCTTTAACAACCACAAATCATGCAGTTATTTATTGCACTTATGTCTGTTTATATTTAACCTTTTAATGCGTAGTTTTTTGTATTAATGACTTTTTGTATATGAGCTTACGAGTTATAGATGTCAGAGAAACTAGTGAATGAACAACAGTTATTTTTTGCGCTATATTTTTTATTGGCAACCTAAAATTGGTACTTTTGATGAACAGAAAAGTACTTTTGAATGCAGTTGTACCAGTGTACCAACTTTGCTTATAAGCAAATGTTATCCAGTGATTGAAAATTTGGGTTTTTATATATACTTTTATGTCGCTAATTTTGTGTCCTTATGCCGCCTTTTTTTTTAAAAAACATCCGACACTATAGCCCGATTTTCTCCAAACTGGATCTGGCAGCACAAGATCCCCAACCCTATCTTTAACACATTCGTTATAGCCCTTATACTTAATACAAACTGATTTTGCATCATAAAAATATTTCTCACATACAATAGCACATATAAATTACCATTATAGTTTCCAGAGTATTATATACCAATTTCATGTGAAAAACTTGACTGCGATACGAAATTAGTTGACAGTAAATAGTTGTTGCTTTGATCGGTCGGTGATCGGCCATCTGACAAAAACAGTGCACCAATGTTTTCCAGCGAGTTGCCTAGCTCAGCGATTTACAGTCACATAGGCTTGCACAACTGTTCTACGTCATGCAGCGGGTACAGATAATATTCAAGAAGGAAGTCAGCGAAAAACCACTTAAACCTTTCTTCGGTATTGAGCAACACAATATATAAACTGTACTGAGAGATAACATCCACATTAAACGAAACTATAAGTTCAGATTAATCTCTCAGAAAAAATTTGCTGGCACCATATGTTGTGACTTGGCAAGACAGCCAAGTCACTATGAGGAAGCCGAAAGGCAAGCGTTTAAGCTCACGCAGGCTGGCGTGAGGTCTGGAGCATTTAAGGAAGTTAGACTTAGCAAAAAAGGTCGTAGCTGTTGGAATACTTAACTTTAATCCATAATTGGTGAACATCGGTCTGACGGTACAGGCATCACAAGATAAATAGCAAATGATAATGGCGCCTTGCTAGGTCGTAGCAAATGACGTAGCTGAAGGCTATGCTAACTATCGTCTCGGCAAATGAGAGCGTAATTTGTCAGCGAACCATCGCTAGCAAAGTCGGCTGTACAACTGGGCGAGTGCTAGGAAGACTCTCTAGACCTGCCGTGTGGCGGCGCTCGGTCTGCAATCACTGACAGTGGCGACACGCGGGTCCGACGTATACTAACGGACCGCGGCCGATTTAAAGGCTACCACCTAGCAAGTGTGGTGTCTGGCGGTGACACCACACCATATTCTTAGGCTGTTCACTGTACAGTGCTGTAGCGACTAGATTCTCGCTTGACAGCGCAACACGGCACCGTATTTGTCGGTTTCCTGTTTGGAACGCCGCCATTGTCACTGACTGTCTTTCGATGTCGGTCATTTCTCAGGAGAGGGGAAATGTCATCAACGTGCATTGACGACGAAAGAAATGGACTAACCACGTTAAGTATTAGCAAGAACTAAAAGCGAAAATGGAAGGCCGTTATGATTGAATATAAAATTACATCCGTCTTGTTTCTGGGCATCTTTTCGTTTTCAAAACAAAGTCTCCTGTACGTTGTACATTGGTCCATGAACTAATTTTGTAGAGAATTTTATGGCGCACTGAGGTCCGTAGACACATGCGCTTATCAGACAAACGAAAACTCCTCCTATGAAAGAGGTAATGAGCTTCTGCAAGTTAACACTGATGTTGCTGTCATTCCGCGTTATAAATGGGAACTCTTTCTCGGTTCCTCTGTCTCAGTGGAAATGCGTAACTCTTCACCGCTCACCATTATTTCTCCGAGTACGAACCCTATACTCACTCAGGTCCTCTGGAGAACTAACAGAGTGGCCTGAAACATGTTCCCTGTAAACCTACAATGATTGCTCTTTGTCAAGTTCACTGTTTTCTGTTCCGCGGTTTGACAAACAACGAGTGACTTTACGATCTGAGCTTGTCAATCTCGTCTTCATTAAGCTCTCTTCATGCTGTGCCACTGCTTCACACTATTTACAAATGACTCTAACATGTGTATTAGGAATAATAAGAATGCGTGGGTGTATCCTCGAGGAATAGTTAACATTAACACCTGTGAAAATGTGATGAAGGAAATATTGTGTACAGAACCTAATCGACACCGGTATATTAACATTATGCGAACGGACAAACAAAATTTTGATGTCTTGTTGGAAATATTTCAACCTCAGCTTGAGTAAAAGCACATAGTTATTTGAAAATCTGTTGCTATTCCGTGACAATGTACCGTAGCGTAGAATCGAAAAATCTTAACTTCTTGATTTTCTCGAGAGATCAAAAAGTTTTAACTTCTTGATTTTCTCGCTCTCACTCTTCCAAGTTTTCAAACTAGAAAAATATGTCCGGATTTCTAGTCCAATAGAAAAAAATCCTCAAATCATATAAATGTATAGTAATTAGGACTATAATTATATTTGTGTCTTAGCAGAATGCTTGATGAAGAAAATCAGAGAGTTATTCAGGCTGGGACTGCATATTGCTAAAGACTACTTTGTGCTACACAGTTCCTGGGGACATCGAGGTTGGTGTTTCATCTACATCTACATAAATAATTCGCAAGTCGCCATGGGTGCATGGTAGAGGATACCTTGCACCTTCCCTTACACTCTCGCAAACGGAGAAGTCAGTCGCATATGCCAGTTCGCTAAATCTTCTCAACAGTGCTTTGCTAAAAAAAACATTCTGCTCTCAAGGGAATCCCATTTTTCACGAAGCACTTCAGAATATTTGAGTGTTGATCGAAACGACCAGTAACAAATCTTGCATCCTTCTTCAGAATGCTTCGATGTCTTCATTCCGACCTCGTGGGGAGCCCAATCACTCGAGCAGTACTCAAGAACGGGTCGCACTAGTGTTCTATAGGCGGTCTCTTGTGAGATGAGTTACACTTTCCTAGAAGCCTCACAATAAACCGAAGTCGACCATTCTCATCGCCTACTACCGACTTTAAATACTCGTTCCATTTCGTATCGCTCTGCAACGTTACATTCAGATCCGTAATTCCCAAATTTTTGACTCCAATCTGCTGGGGTCATCGAAAAATGTGGATCTGCGAGAGTGTATCCGATTTAGGCAGATTGAAACAAAGTTTTAAGTAATTACGCTATGAAAACATCCACGCTGGAGGATCATCTGAGAAGGTTTCACCTTGACAGAACCAGTAAAGATTTGAAATACTTTGAGAAATAAAGAGGACTTCAAGAGAGACCCACAGTGGACATTGTATTCACTTAGACGTCACAAAGAGATGATGATAGCTTGCGGGCGTTTCACAGTATCTAGCTACTTACAATCAAATCTGGAACTGGGGACACTTAATTTTGACAGCCACTGAACAGATTTTAAAAACTGCTCTACACAAACCCGCTTATGACATACTCAAAAGAACTCTTTGAACAGCAACACAGTTCAAAGACGTACTGATGGAATGAGTTACGATATTTAAAGCATCTTGTATAATTATCTGCAAACGACAATTTCTCCATACAAATGGCCGAGTCACCTTTACCTGGCAATGAAGGTTATTGACAAAAATGTTCCTTTGTAATCGACCAAGAAATCCATGAAGAACTGCTCTTCTTGAAAACTTTGACAACAGGCTAAAAAAGGTGAATCAGTATTTAATGTTCTGAAAGATTATTTCATGAAAAAAGTGACCCCTTCATGAAATATAGTATTAGCTGCAGTTTATGGAGCACCTGCCATGTTTGGGCGCTATCGTGGAATTATTGGTCATTTAAGACAAAACGTGCCCTCGGTGTTTGCAATACACTGCATCATCCGTCGATAATATTTACTTGCTAAAAATCAGAGTGGCAGGTTGCATTGATCTCTCATACTTGTGATTAATGCAGTAAACAAAATCCGAACCAACACGTCGAATTCTCGATTATTTATGCAGTTATGCGAAGAAAATGACGAGAGGTTTGATCGGTTACCCCTTCACACTGAAGTAACACTGGCTGTCAAAAGACACGTTTGACAAGATTTTTCTCTCTTGTTGAGACTGTTTCAGAGTTTCTGGATGTTAAATATCCAATGTCAAAAGATAATTTAATCAAGTGGAAAACTAGACATTGTTTATTTAACTGATTTGCTTACTAAATTTAATGAGGTTAGCTTGCAGCTGCAATGTGACAGCCTAAATTTGAGAAAAATAAAATCTTTCATTTTCACTTTTCTTGCCAGAATTAAATCAGTGAAGGCGAACACTGGTTGTCGAGGATATTCCCAGATTGTCACAGATAGACTGCCAGAATGATGACATTTCAGCCTATGTTCGACTATTAATTGTCCTTTAAACAGACTTTGAAACTAGGTGTGCGAATGTTTTAATTATGAAAATACCTAACTAAATCAGTCCATACAGTGATAGTTGAGGAAACGGATCTGATATTACAAGAACTAATAGGAATAAGCGCTAACGAAGAATTTAAGGTACTGTTTAGAAAAAAGTAGCAATTCTGGCATCAGGGAGATATAACTGTTACGTATCGTGAGTTATGGACTATAGGGAGAAAGTTTTTGATAGCTTTTCCATCTTAAAATCTTATGGAAAGGGATTACAGCATGGTTGCCAATCTACTTGCAAATAAAAAAACAGATTGGTAATCAATGATTTTAATTTTGTATGGAGCCATGGTCATATATAGTAGGTAATAAAGCATCTGGCTCATCCCTCCCATTAAAAGCATCAATTTTAGTAGCTTTGCATTTTGCGTTGTTAAAATTAATAAATGTACGAGTATAAAACATGTTTTTAAAGCTTTTCAATTTTACAGTTAAACCTATCAAAGTGAGTAGCGTTGTTATCGGCTGTCAAAAACAAATTTGAAGATGATGAGTTTGTAAAAATTCTATGTGTGAAAGGCAGGCGGTCTACTTAAGAAGTCTTCAAGCCACTCCGCATGCTCGGGACTTTGTTAACAGTCTGCAGTTGGACATTGTGTCAAACTCTATCTGTAATCTAGGAGTATAGAATCTGCATGTTGCCCCTTATCCGTGGTGGGCAGGATACAAAGCGAGAGAAGGGCAAGCTTATCTTCGCACGAGCGATGCTTTCTAAATTAATATTGAATTCTGATCAGAAGCTTTTCTGTCTCAAGGAGCCCCAACAGACATTCTCTTTAAACAAAATAACTGGAATTTCTTCAAACTAATAAAACACATCGCCACATTAGATACCGCTCAGGAAGACATTTGTGAAGTGTAAGGTCTCTTAAAACCAATGTTCACTATCTCAGTAAAGAATGGAAAATAGATTCATCACTCTTTTATCAAACAGATATTCCGAATCGCATTTTGAATGAACTTAAAAGACAGTAAACATACCCCTAGCGTGAGTCACACAAAACAAATGTCACTGGTCGTTCGGTGCGTTCACACCGAAGCTAGTGAAAAAATAGTTACCAAAAAAGCATTTCCTTTGCTTTATACCACTTACAGACACTACTGGTGAATGTCTGCCTGATGTTATCTTTAACTAATCGGGAGGACGGTATATTCCTTTCAAAAGCACATGTGGCTAAGGATCTGATAACATTTGGACAGGGAAAAATATAAGACTTTAACTCTCTAGCACGTGTTATCTCATGTGTGCTCACTCGTTGGACCTTGTTGTGAAAGATGCAACATTGTCATGTCCTATTTCTGTCAACCTGTCAATTAAAAAAAAAATGGCTCTGAGCACTATGGGACTTAACTTCTGAGGTCATCAGTCCCCTATAACTTAGAAATAGTTTAACTTAACTAACGTAAGGACATCACACACATCCATGCCCGAGGCAGGATTCGAACCTGCGACCGTAGCGGTCGCGCGGTTCCAGACTGTAGCGCCTAGAACCGCTCGGCCACTCAAGCCGGCAACCTGTCAATACAGTTCAAGAAATTTTCAAGTTCTGTACTGCATCTACGTATCCGTTTGGAACACCAAATAGGTACCTTGCAGCGGCCTAGATTCTACAGTGAACAAGTGCATGTTGCTGATTATGAAGCTGGCGAAGATTCTAAAGGCAATGCATTTGCAAGAAACGTCCACTAGTATTACAACAAAGATAACAAGAATACAGATTTCTTTGTTGGAAGGTGATCCGGTATGAAATTTACTTTAGCATGAATTAGGTGAGCAAAGTTCTCCAAAGAGTTCCTGTAAGCCTACAGAATGCTGTGGATCTAGTTGAAAGGGTTGGCAGCTTTCCGAAGATAAGATCAGACTAGGAATTTAATAGTGTGGTAACACATGTAAAAGAGTTTAAAATTCGTCCCAGGCGAGTGAAGAAGAAATTTACCAGCGAATCTAACAGGCACCTATCGATGAAGGTGAAACAGAAATCACGTTTAAGGTAATTATTTTTGATGCAGCTAACTGCTCACCAAAAGACAGGTTTGAGCTTATGGACAGTCACAGTAAACACTTCGGTTTTCTTTACGACAGTCATGATCTGCAGTTGTGGGATACCCCTGTGTAAAACTAAACACCGCAAGCATTGCTTTTGAGACTGTGTTGTGATGAATGTAACCAGCTGGAACGAACTAAACAGTAAAGTTTTGATCTTAAGGCCCATTCTTCCAGCTGGAAGTTCTCCGCAAGGCTCTTTATCTTACACCATAAAAAACTACTTTACTACATCATACCCATTGCCCCTATGAGTTTACGGATACTCCTGACTTTGTCTAGATCTGTAGCTAGTAGTGAAAGACATTTTTTTTTTTCAAAATTAAAGTTGATAAAGACATACATTAGATCAGTGATACACAGAGCGGGCCCGCTGGTCGTGTATTTCCTTTTCCATATACAACAGGAGGCAGCTGTGCCTTGACAAACGCTCGGGTTCCTAACTTTTCCCTTTCTAAACTCGTGTTCGGTTCAAGGCGCGCGTCCTGGAATCGTGCACGGGTTTATAATTGGTGTGCCCACTGATTGAGGGCTACAAACCAGTGTTTGTTTGGAGTATGTTTTGTATGTGATGATTGGGGAATATAAAGCAAAATCTGTATGTATTTTTTATTAATAGGATAGAAATAAAACTATATTCAAAGACGTATACAATATGTAAGGCAACAACATAGCTAGATACATAAAAACTAATTCATTACTATAGCCGGCCGCTGTGGCCAGCGGTTAAAGGCGCTACAGTCTGGAACCGCGTGACCACTACGGTCGCAGGTACGAATCCTGCCTCGGGCATGGGTGTGTGTGATGTCCTTAGGTTAGTTAGGTTTAAGTAGTTCTAAGTTCTAGGGGACTGATGACCTTAGAAGTTAAGTCCCATAGTGCTGAGAGCCATTTGAACCAATCATTTCTATAAAATCAGTTTTTTTTTAGCAGGAGGTTCGTTATCATCGATATTTGATGCAAATTTGTGAACACGTTTTCTTTTCTTCAGTTCAGACTTGGCTGGTCGTCCTGACTGAAGCCTTCCATTGCCGCCTGGAAGACCCATTTTCTTGCAGCGTGCGATCGTTGTAGTTTGTACACTAATTTTTTGAGATCTTTGCCGATGTTTTCCAGCAATAAATGATACAATACTTGATGGAGTCTTTATCTTCGACAAATCAAGATTTAGTTTGGTGAGAATTTTTGTATGTTCAGCATCTGAATTCCTTTCCAAGGTATTAGTATTTCGAACATCATTGTTAAAAGTTTTCATTACTGATAGTTATGTTGCTTTCTTACAATTTATTCGAAGTGTAAATGTTTCTGGTACTCCATCTGGTGTAATAGAGTCAGTTTTCTGTTTTCTTTATTTGTACTTGATTCACACGTAATATTTTCGAAGAACGACGCTGAAAATTGGTCAGCCAGAGCGTAATTTGTAAACTGTTGACGATTCTGAGTCTTTTAAATATAGTCACGTGGTAAGCACGGACCCATGCTTTTTCTCCCTGCAACAGAAAGATGTTTACATAATCGGCCCCCAGCTGCATTTGGACAATCACACGTTGCAATTTTGCAATCAACTGTGTACAGATTAGTCCTCTTTTTGGCGAAGTAAGTATTGTCATCCACGTGTGTAATATCTTCAATATTGTCACTTGCTTGGCAAAATTTTTCATACGCTAACGCAAGATTCTCGCCCTCCTACCGGCAAACTGAAACAACCTTTTCTTGTGGTTTGATTCAAAGGTCTTCGCGGTAAAGTCCACTAACGCGCACGTATTAAATATTTTACAGCGCTGCAATACTACGTCTTTAAAAATTCGTACTGAGATTCACAGTAATTCTCTGTTATTCCCCCGGGTGATATGCTAAACACCACTCCTCACACCGTTCCCACAAACGTGTTGGTGCTTTTCCAGCTTTTTATTTTTCTTCATTTGCTCCTATTTAATAAATCAGAAACAGTGACTTCGGCTTTTTGCATTGTACTGGAGAACATTACAGTTCGGTATTTCCTTAAAGCTGGTTGTCGATCGTCCTTATTAACGACATTACCACTTTCCCACAAGCAACGCCAAAGAGCTTGATTGGCTTGAAATATGCAGAGAAGTAATGTGCGATTTGGAAGTACACCTTATAAGGCATTCCTTTCTATACTGTTGTCATTTGTCGTAATTATTTTTGCGTGAAAAACTTTCTGGGAAGTCTCTAAATAAGCTTTTGCTGATTGAAAGGCATTTATGTAATTGTCTGGAGACTGACTTGCGTGCAAAATTGCAACAACAGGCATAGCACCAATTTTCATTTCAGAAAATATAAATGTTATACTGGCATTTGTTTGCTGACAGGATAGACTCGTATCAAAAAACACCGTTTCATCAACCAAACCGGCCATAAACATTCTTTGCATAGATGTTATTGTAATCCACACCTATGTTCTTTGACAAAATATATACGTTTATGTTATATAACTCAATCTCCTTTTGCTTTAAAACGTCGATAACATTACTGAAGTCTCGCGTCCCGTGGTTCATTGAAACCTCTGCCAGGCACTTTATTGTGAATAGTAGAGTAATCGTGTGTAGATGTAGGTTCGATGACGCCATTGTTAATATAGATACATGGCTTGACGGTCAAGTGGATTTTTTGTGCGTTGCACAACTTAATGTAAACGTCTTTCTCACATTCCTCAGTGAGAACCATTTCATGATAAGACGTGGCTGCAGCAGCTGTCATGCTCTCTTCAAAATACGGTTCAAATTACTTTTTAACGTCTTTAGAACAACGCAGCACCCTCAATACTTGGGCTACATTAACTCGATGAGAACGATTATAGTTAAACTCTATTAGGACAATGATTATAATTAATCTCTGTTAAGACAACGATTATAATTAATCCGTATTAGGGCAGTCAATCCCCGTCTCAATGGTGAATTTTTAGGGTACTCTTAGTTACTTTTAAAAACGTGATTCCTATATTTGCTTTAAAATTAAAGTTTCTATTTTCGCCTTTCTTTTTGTCTTTGTTTTTGTTTCGTTCCGGAAGATGACAGTTACATACTTCTCTAAAATAATATCGCACCTGCTACGAATAACGTCCCATCATAATCCAAATGGTTTGAGATGACTCCGAAAATGTTTCAATGAAATAACCATACTTTGCGTCGTATTCACCTTCATATTATAAAGAACATCGAATTTTACATTGGTAATTATCATTCTCTCCATCAAATTTACAATTTCAAAACTGTCCGCCATACCACGAAGAACGACCTTCAAAAGTTCCGTATTAACCGACAGTACACGCTGGAAATGTAACGTCAAGCACTGCACAGTGAAAATCAAACGTGACTGACGGATGAAACACGAGCGACCTGAAGTAAACGCGCGAACTTCGTGACCATGTTCCATGCATCGCCTTAATTATGTGTTTGGAAGAACATTACAAACCCGTGCACGATTGGAGAACGCGCTCCTAGAAATGAACATGAATTTAGAGGGGGAATTTAACGTAACAAACCCGTGCGTGTTTCAAGACAGTATTGGCTCCTACTAAACACGGAGAAGGAATAACGCCAGCCGGTCGCATGCGGTCTGCCATTGATCTGGTAGCGGCACGCCCCTAAACATTCGTTTTCTATTTTGTTTTCTTTACTCCTACGCTGAAAGAACTTCCCATCTTTGAACTTGCGCGCTAGCGCAATGATACAGTTGCGGCAATACGAGTTGTATATGACAGTGGAGTGAATGACGTGCTTCTGTAAAAATATATTATTGTTACATTTGTTAAACAAAATGAATATCTGGGAAACAAATTAGTGAACTAGTATTTATTACTTTTTCCGACGCTTTCGCTGTCTCAGAGAGGCGTTCGGCCCAAGGTACTACCAAGTCTGTACTCCCCTGCCTTAGATCAACACTTTCGTAGCAACAATTGTGTGAACTGTCAGTCTAGCCACTGAAAGCGATACCTTTAAATTAAAAGACTCTGATTCTATTTTGAAAGATTTTTCTAAGTTAAAGGCGAGGGAACAGGCCTGTTGAATGTTATGCTTTCATCTGAGAGAGAAATTGTACGTACACTGAAACGCTGAGTTTTCTTCTCGTGTGATATAGACTGCCCACACAAATTAAGTTGCCACTCGGCATGTTGCCTGATGGGAGCGACGGCAAATGAGAAAAACCGTTACGGTTGCTCCCTTGAGCCACAGCGCCGAATGTCAACTTAGTTTGTGTGGACAGTAACTTGCGCAGTTAAACAATGACTTATGTTTAACATGTCTATACAAACTACTATGATTTTCTTTATTTATTACTTTTCCAGATGAAAAGTGAAATAATTTGTAAATTATAGAATTAAAAAGTTTCGTTATGAAACTAAAAAATTAACATACAGTAGGCCTATAGTAGATTTTTACTGAAACTAGAACAGTAGGTCTTATTGCTTCTGCCTTCGCTAAAAGCTAATGATCACAGGAATTATCTTAAATGGAAGTGAATTGTTTCTTTTTTTAATATTTAGCACTGGAATAAGATTAAGAAATTTATTTCTGTTTCAGAGAAATCTCTTTGTAGTACTTATTTCACAAGGATAAACAATCCATTTCCACGATCAATATATTTGGATTTTTTTAAAGGTCTTTTAAGAAGAGCCCAAGAAAACGGAACCAATGTGTAGAAAATTATCTAGACTGGCCCTGCTTATGAAATATAGATTTTTAATTGTGTTTTCTCCACAAACGTCTAAAACATTAAAATGTCATGTAAGACTAAGGACAAAAAATCCCTTGCTGCCACTCGCATTTTGCCATGCGGGATCTACGTTGATAATACATTCATGTTTCGAGTACACATAAGTTCTGATAAACCACTTTCGAGGTGATGTTAGTAATTTGTAGGTCTACTCATTTTCTAGCTGCAGTGAGAAACTTTATACTTATAAGAATTTAACGGAGTTAAAAGGAAGTGTGTTCATTTTGAGGTTCGCAGTCGTTGGCGTAAGTGAACGGGGTAAATATACTTAGCTCACAAGTGCCGTCATCATTTATTTAAAAAAAAACTAAGGGTGTTGATTTAGACTTACTATAGTCAAAGTTTTGATACAAATAGCTCCTGTAAGTTTTAATTTACGATTATTTGACAAAAAATTTAAAAATATAGGTTTGAAACGATGCTTTATATGTCTTCGTCATGTGGGCCTTACCCTGACAAATAAAGATTAAGTTAATCATATGGATACTTTTGAATGTTGTGGTGTTTATTACAGGTTCTCCATTACTGACACCGGAAAACACTAGTTAATTCGACTCATATGAAAGTAACTGGCAGTTTAACCGATGCATTCCGCTACTTGACTGGCAAATTGTCTCTGTAATGCTTGTTCTTAGAAGGTCTCAGTTTACACATACTCCTCGGGTATTAGCGATATAGTCTTACACACATTTTTATCAACTCTAAAAGTATTCTACCTGAGTACTTACTCTTCCAGCTGCCGCTAAATTCCCTTTAAGCACATCATAGAGGGATCTCCTTTCTTCCATATTGCCGACGAGATTGAAGGTTGTTTATTCGTGCGGAGGCGTTGTTATAGTTACGAGCAGAATATACGTATCGGTTCTAAAAAATGTTCGATAAGACCTCTGATGATTACTGAGTTACTCACAGAAGATTTTTGACAGTGTAATGGAACTGTCTGTGTCTGACGTTCAGTTACCTCTCGGAGCTGGTATGAAGTAAGCTGAGCTTTGGCGGGACTTATGAATGTAGTGATTTTTAGACAGCGCGGATTTACTGTCTAGGGAACATGTAAATAGCTAACTAACAAAATAAGTACGTAAACACATTTACTTCAAACACACCTTCAAAAGCATATTTAGTGCATTACATATTCGTTCTCGACTGGTGAAAGCAGCAAATAGTGCTACACAAAATCACGTCTGCTTTCTAAACCAGTAGAGATAGCATTTTAGATTGCAAAAGGTGGAATAATTTTGATTTTCAGCTATGTTGTATGTATTTTCCCTCTCGTGAAAAAGCCAAGTTTTAGGCCTTCTCCCCCTTGTGCGTTATCCACCATCTTAAAAAAACCATGGAGTATGGTTTGGTTCAATTTGTAGCTACACCCACGTAATCACTTTATTTATGCTATCCAATATTCCACGTGAACTGGAGATCGTCTATACTTTCTTCTTCAGCTTTGTCGTTCTCATCCTCGACGGCATCACTACCCTCTATTGGAACAGCATCGATAATGTCCTTGTCATTTAAGATCTCGAAATCGGTTCTTCGTCGTCGTCGACTAACCAACGGTTCAAATCTTCAAGATCAGTACCTCGCTATAGAACATCACATGCAGACTGGTGACTGCTGTTGAAACCTATGTCAGTGCAGCGTTCACAGTTGCATTTTCTTCAATGGAACACTTCTTCCAGCAATTTCTAATAGTGGTCGGACCGATACTTTGCCACGCCATATCTCCTGAATAAGCAACACTTTAAAGATTTACACATTTCAAGAACATTTCCATTTCCTCACCTGAATTTGCTCGTATGAATAATGCCGTCATGTTTTTTTTCGCAAAAAAGTTTTTTTTTATTTTTCCATCTTCTGACTACAACACATCAGCAGGTGGATGTGCTGGACAGTGATTAAGGATTATTAAAGCTTATTCTCTCAAGAGACCGTAGTTGCTTTCTCACTGACAGAACAAACTCTTCCTGAAACCAATTGCTGAAAACGTCATATGACATCAAAGCATTCTTTGAATGCGTGGTAAGTGAATCATAATGATGACATGTTTACATGATTGGAACATCTAGGGCTTTTACTTTCACCTATTCAAAGAGGTTTCAGTTAAGGCTGCCCGATTTATTTGTGGCAAAGAGGTGAGTTATTCTATCTTTATTCATTTTCAAACCCATCTTATTCCGTGATTCTTATTATCGAGAGTTCTGGCGGGAAGCTGTTGATAATAAAGCGACATTCAATCACAATTATTCACTTTTTTAATAATTTAAATTTTCATCTACCATTACTTTGTACAGAATTTCGGGAAACTGTGAAGCAGAGACACTATCGCAAGACCTTGCTTCTCCTTCAATCGTTAGGCGAATTCTGAGGCGACGTTTACATCTTGAAAACCACCCATCGGAAACTATAAAATTCTTCTTGCCATATATATATAAAAGTGAAATTTTTCGGCTTGGGCTTTTATAATTGGTCCGGAAAGTGGTACACCTCCACGTCTCTTTATTAAAAACCACCTATAAAGGCATTCGTCAAGTTCACTGTCTTTTCCCAGCATAGAGCTTTTTCTGTCCATTCCAGCATCACTTTCAACTGTGTTTACAAAACTGCTTAGTTTATTTTCTTATTTCACCTGTCCCCTGATTGCTCCTCCAGCTACACCACACGCGCGTGATAAAATTGCTGTAATGACGCCATTCTTCATACGATCAATAATTTTTAGTTTATCACTCGCAGAATACGCTTTCCGTTCCTGAGACTTCGTAACAAGCACAAACAAATCTGGACAATCAAAGAATAATTTACGATCCACATGATGGTTGCTATCATTTCGGCTGTTGCCAAGCATTGTATGCATAGTGATTTTTTTGACTACGTCACAGTGTTATACGTGAGATTTGTATTCAAAGCTTGTGTCCAGCAACAATCCCAAACGTTGATAAGACAAACAGAGACTGGGTTTAATTACGTCCATCTATTTTAGTTATTGTTTAGAGAGCTTGGAGGCTGCAGCAGTAAATTATACTGCAGAAAGACTACATGCAGACTGTAATGAGATTTTTTTCAAGCTTATAAGGTATACTAAGAATTCAAAAATCTTTCGTAAATGATATTTTATTTTGGGGAACATATTCCATACTACGTTATACCCGAATCCACTGTATATCGAACCTTGGTACATTAGGCTTCTACTGTAATTGGCTTTCCACCTTCTTAAGGTCATTCATTACCATAGGCGTCACCAAGGGGGTGGAGAACAAAAGGGGGCACTTGCTCCGTCCTGGAGCTTGGGTACAGTATTTTTATTTATTACAGGATTATCTCAGATATCTAGTAGTCATTGTCTCCGACTACAGAACACTGCAGATTTAACACCGACGACCGCGACGGGAAATACTGCAATATATCCTACTTCTTATTTTTGTTTTTTAAGGATAATTATGACGATTCAATTGGCGTGGCTGCAGTTTCGGCGCCTTTCTGCAATCAAGATGGATGCGAACCTTTACAGAACAGTACCGAAGTAACATCTTCTATCTTTTCTGTCGTTTACTCGTTCAGCCATTACCGTGCTACGGGAAAGACTCAGTTCAACTCTCCTGAGCGCCAATTCCTTCGCCACTTCCCCAACACATCAAAAACATGGCAGCTGCATACGTGCTAGTCACCCATCCGTGATTTTCACACCCTTGCTGCACAATATAATCACGACAGTAGTTTACCATTTGTCTGTCCCCGATTTTCACACCCTTGCTGCACAATAGAATACGACAGTAGTTTACCATTTGTCTGTCGGCAGGCTGGCTTGATGATACAGTATACAGTTTCACATGACGCAAGTGCGTATTGTAGTACAATCGGAAGAACACAGCCATGCTATGCTGTAAGTTCGTACAGCTATGCCGTAATCTATCCAACCGAACAAAGCACTCAAAAGAACTATTACCATTTTACGTTGCAGAAGAGAAGGAAAAAAGTGTAAAATTCCGGGCCGAAAAATGTGGCCTCCAAGGTGGGACCTTCTCGAAGTCAGTCAGTGCAACACAGCGCCTAATGCAGTCACAGAGTACGATATCTGCATTCTAGCAGGAAAGCTGTAGAATAATGTAAGGACAGGGGTTGCCTTGCTGCAGTCCTACGCTGCTAAAAGTTTATTCTACAGACCAGTTTGATAGTGGTTCTGAGAGGTTTTTTCCACATGCATTTAGTCGTATAATGGCCCTGGGCTACACTTTAACTAACCAACACAAAAAATGTAGCCTTCAACACACATTTTGTTCAACTTCAGTTATGCCAATCGACACTAAAAAACTGAAATCATGGAAGTAATGCAATAAATCCATTAACATGCGAAGTGTTATAAGCAAACAAAGTTTTCCAAATGGCATCAAAGTTGAATAAACCTTTTTTTTTAAATTTATTTCCTGTTTCTCTGCTTTGAGGTGTATTAATGTGGCATTTTTGTTGATATTCAGTAGGATTATCTCAATAATTCCTTTTTTTTTTTTGGCTGATGAATGGGACACAACTCGTCGGCTTTGACCAATGATAATTTGTTTATTTCTGAACCATAGATAATAAATCGCTTATTTTGGGATACGAAGCGTCTAATTGTATATTTAAATAGCATTAAAAGAAAGAAACTGTGTATTCGTTAGTAGTAGGGAGAAGGAGGCATGAGCGCAATTTTGATATCAAATTGATATGCAAATTAATTAAATTGACCAATTAATTACCCCTCTAACCACGTCCACCACCCCACCCCCAGATGAAGTCATGTGTTTTTCTCAGCCTGCAGGTGGGTCACTGCACCCTCTCCCCACCCCTCCCCCTCCATCTCCCCCTACTATAACGGTGGGAATTTCGAATTTTGACGGAAATTTCACATTTTAGCGGGAATTTCGAGTTTTTGCTGTACAATTCAATTGTCAAGCACAGGACTTAATATTAACGGAAATTGTCGATGGAAATTGTTTATAAAACGGAAATAGGTGGTAGAAATGGAAAAAAATCAAAGGACGGGAAATCAGTGAATGATGCTCTGAGAAGGACATAATTTGCATTTCGTAGGACAGGGATACTCTTGTTTAACTTCCGATCGCTCTATCGCTTTGTATACTGCCATCACAAAGTCATTAAGACGCTCTGCGGAGCGCTGCCCATGACGCGAGTGCAATAGTCATGTGCCAGGGTTCATCCCTTACCCACCTTCTGCACCACGCCACCTTGCATGTTCTTGGGGAGGGGGGAGGGAGGGGGGGGCTCGATCTGCATTCATGACGGCTGCTGGAGCTGCCTCGCCTCCAGACACGCCTACCCCCACCTCCTGCCCTGCTCGGTTGCTCGAGATTAAAGGGCGCCGCGCCAAGTGCGTTCATTGCTCTCCGCAGCAGATCTTAGATGACACAATCCGCCACGTTCACCGCTTGGCTTGGTGTCCGGCGATCTGCACGATGGTCACCCACACTTGCGGCCTCCTCGGCTACCACATCACAGGGGGGCAGCAGCCAGCCAGCAGTTGGAAATCGGTAGATGATTGTAATGTACAATGCCATTCTCAGGGCGCGCTTTGTTGGGCATCTACCATGAAGAATAGATTTGTTTTCGAAGGTTAGTGTCTTTCCCCACAGCTCTGTCCTAACGAAAACAACAACATGTAGTTCTAGGGATGCAGCTGGCATTGGCTGTACCAGAGTCTCAGAATGATTAAGGGGAGTTTTTCTGAAGATAGCAGGTGCGTCCACTTTTCCAGCCACTTGCCAGCAAACAAAGGATGTTTTCAGAAGGGGGCTCTATCTGTTTCACAGAACTGTTTTGTCCCCACAGCTGCCAGCCGCACTAAGCCTACTTGAAGAAAAAAAAACAAATGTGAGGTTAGCATCCTCACCCCACAGCTTTACCCTAACAACAATACGTATTTCGATGGATGCAGCTGGCATCAGAAGTATCAAGCTATCTGTTTGCCTCAGAATGAAAAAAGAGTATTTTTCTAAAGCTAGCGGCTGCGTCTAATTTTGCAACCACTTGCCAGCAAATCAAGATGTTTGTCTCAGAATATTTTGCCTCCCCCACAGACGTGATCTCTTCCTCAAACACCTGCACCAAGCTTGCTTAAAAAAAAGGCAAGATGTAACTTGCTGGTATGGTATTCTGAATTTTTATTGGTAATCTGCAAAATAAAAGGCGGAGTCTGAAGGTATACAGGGTGCAGCGAAATTCGCGCACTCGGCACTTGGGCGTCGTAACGCGACTCCTCACGTGCCAATGATAAAAAATGTCTGTCACAAAATTTCGTCCGGTGAGTACATCCGCAGAAAAAGGACGTTAAAGAGTGGCAATCTGGCAACACTGTAACTAAATGTACTAAGTATCTCTGTAGGAGGTATCGTTTGTGCTGTACAGTTGGTGCAATGGCTGAAGTTTTGGGTTAGCATGTAGGAGATCGAGGGTTCGATCCTGGGTTAGGGCGTATTTTTTTATTTGCTAATTTCATTCTGTATCCTAAATTTACAACATTTTGCAAAACGCTGAACATAACAAATACGTAGTTAGACAAATAAGAAATAGGCAGTTGAAACAAATGACCTGTCATAAGGCAGAATAACTACAAAAACAATATCAATTTCGAGATGATAAAGATGATAGCACAGTACAATAACACAACATATTCTTGTCATTTATACTACATGTAATATGAGCACTCAGATGTCGGACATTAGCAACCAGTGGCAATAATAATGTCCATATTAATGACCGCATGACCTTCACAACAGAATACGTTGTCCTCAGAACAACAGGTGCACAAAACGACCTCCCTGCACGTCCAAACATTGCGCAACCCGCCGGATCATACAGCTCTGGACCCTTTGCAGCAAATCTGCGTCCACAGTACCAAGAGCAGCATGAACTTGCGGCGGCGGAGTAGAGTACACGTGCTCCTGCAAGTGTCCCCACAGTAATAAATCCGGGGGATTTAGGTCAGGTGAACGTGGTGGCCATAAAACTGGACCTCCATGTCCGATCCATTTGCCTGGATATTTTCTGTCCAAATACTGCTGCACACTAATTCCAGAGTGTGGAGGTGCACCATCATGTTAGCCGGCCGGAGTGGCCGTGCGGTTCTAGGCGCTACGGTCTGGAGCCCAGCTACCGCTACGGTCGCAGGTTCGAATCCTGCCTTGGGCATGGATGTGTATGATGTCCTTAGGTTAGTTAGGTTCAATTAGTTCTAAATTCTAGGAGACTGATGACCTCAGAAGTTAAGTCGCGTAGTGCTCAGAGCCATTTGAACCATCATGCTGGGACCATATTCTCTGCTGAACATGTAGTAGAACGTCTTCCAGCGCGTCAGGCAGATAGGAATGCATGATACCTTCGTGCAGGCAACCAGTCAGGCAACATGTAAAGGCCCAAACACCTGTCTCCCAATATTCCAGCCCAGACGTTGATGCCAAAGCGAACTTGATATCCATGATCGCAGGTGACTTACGGGTTAACCTCACACCAATGGTGGGCATTGTGCAGACTGATGACACCCTCACGAGTGAATGCTGCTTCATTCAACCATATTATGGTGTTCGCAAAGTCATCGTTGGCTTCCTGTTGTTGTTGGAACCATTCACAGAACTGTATCCGCTGATGGCGATCTACAGGATGCAAGTGTTGCGTGAAAGCATAATGATAGGGGTGCAGGCCATGCTCATGCACCACGTTAACGAACGTGTGTTGCAAGACACGCAGCTGCCTTGCTACGCTATGTTTACTTCGCTGAGGTTCTTGGTGAATGACCTCCAGAATGGTTTCCTCAGTTGGAGTACGGCGAGTCCATAGATGACCTCTGTCATACAGTGGTGGAAGGAGAGAACCTGACTCTGGAAGGGGCAGCTCCAGACGACGAAACACATTTTTATCTGGATAGAATTGATGAGGATATCTAACAGCATATTCACGACCAGCAACACCAGCCCGGTCATCAGAAGCACCAAGGACCAAAAGCATATCCACATAGTCATCGTTCGTTTATGCCGTACATCTGCCACACTGATTTAGAGATTTACAATGAGAAAATTCTATACGTCTATACATGTACATTGGAGTCTGTCACGGGCGCATTACTCCGCTCGCAACTAGTCCCTGTCTGGTGGACAGCGCATACAGTATAAACACGCCGTCAGTCATGCGCGCTGTTCCACCTAACACGCATTACACCTTTGACAGATATTGCTTTGCATGATTCATCCTGACACCGCTAATTGTGAAATGTTTGGTTTCAAATTACACTGTTTCCCTAACGGTAACAGACGTGATGTTTCCACAATCCCCTCAATAGAATAATAATAATAATAAATTGAAATACATACTAAGCAGCATGCGGTTACCAGACTCGATGTTGAAAGGCATAATTAGTGGTACCATGGTGATAACACATACAAATACACTCCTGGAAATTGAAATAAGAACACCGTGAATTCATTGTCCCAGGAAGGGGAAACTTTATTGACACATTCCTGGGGTCAGATACATCACATGATCACACTGACAGAAGGCACATAGACACAGGCAACAGAGCATGCACAATGTCGGCACTAGTACAGTGTATATCCACCTTTCGCAGCAATGCAGGCTGCTATTCTCCCATGGAGACGATCGTAGAGATGCTGGATGTAGTCCTGTGGAACGGCTTGCCATGCCATTTCCACCTGGCGCCTCAGTTGGACCAGCGTTCGTGCTGGACGTGCAGACCGCGTGAGACGACGCTTCATCCAGTCCCAAACATGCTCAATGGGGGACAGATCCGGAGATCTTGCTGGCCAGGGTAGTTGACTTACACCTTCTAGAGCACGTTGGGTGGCACGGGATACATGAGGACGTGCATTGTCCTGTTGGAACAGCAAGTTCCCTTGCCGGTCTAGGAATGGTAGAACGATGGGTTCGATGACGGTTTGGATGTACCGTGCACTATTCAGTGTCCCCTCGACGATCACCAGTGGTGTACGGCCAGTGTAGGAGATCGCTCCCCACACCATGATGCCGGGTGTTGGCCCTATGTGCCTCGGTCGTATGCAGTCCTGATTGTGGAGCTCACCTGCACGGCGCCAAACACGCATACGACCATCATTGGCACCAAGGCAGAAGCGACTCTCATCGCTGAAGACGACACGTCTCCATTCGTCCCTCCATTCACGCCTGTCGCGACACCACTGGAGGCGGGCTGCACGATGTTGGGGCGTGAGCGGAAGACGGCCTAACGGTGTGCGGGACCGTAGCCCAGCTTCATGGAGACGGTTGCGAATGGTCCTCGCCGATACCCCAGGAGCAACAGTGTCCCTAATTTGCTGGGAAGTGGCGGTGCGGTCCCCTACGGCACTGCGTAGGATCCTACGGTCTTGGCGTGCATCCGTGCGTCGCTGCGGTCCGGTCCCAGGTCGACGGGCACGTGCACCTTCCGCCGACCACTGGCGACAACATCGATGTACTGTGGAGACCTCACGCCCCACGTGTTGAGCAATTCGGCGGTACGTCCACCCGGCCTCCCGCATGCCCACTACACGCCCTCGCTCAAAGTCCGTCAACTGCACATACGGTTCACGTCCACGCTGTCGCGGCATGCTACCAGTGTTAAAGACTGCGATGGAGCTCCGTATGCCACGGCAAACTGGCTGACACTGACGGCGGCGGTGCACAAATGCTGCGCAGCTAGCGCCATTCGACGGCCAACACCGCGGTTCCTGGTGTGTCCGCTGTGCCGTGCGTGTGATCATTGCTTGTACAGCCTTCTCGCAGTGTCCGGAGCAAGTATGGTGGGTCTGACACACCGGTGTCAATGTGTTCTTTTTTCCATTTCCAGGAGTGTAGTAACCAAGTTTCGACATGATTCACAAAGCACGTTCCCAGTCCTACTGGTAACGTAACGCACTAACGAAATGTAATGGACCTGAATGATGCAAGAATAATAGTTGGTACTAATCTTACGGGACATTGGAGGAGGGTACAAAGAAAGCAGGTTTCGCATCTAGTATGTGAAGTGGTGCGAATAAATTAACGCCCAAGACGTGGAAAGGGCTTCTTTCAAAGCTGACCAATCTTCCATTTCTACGATTGTAGTATGTAAGTGCAAATGTTTTCTAGAGGACCCGCTGCAATTGCTGTTGCAATTGCCAGTTACCGTACCACCTGGACTACATTTACCAAATAAAAAGCTTACACCTCAACTGTTTTCGATTATAGCTTTTTTCTATGCATTGTTAAATACGCACTTGGTCTGTGATATGTATGCGCCATCACACGTGCTCACGAATGTACGAGAGATGTCCTACCATCAACGCCGGCCGAGGCGGCCCAGCGGTTCTAGGCGCTTCAGTCCAGAACCACGCGGCTGCTACGGTCGCAGGTTCGAATCCTGCCTCGGGCATGGATGTGTGTGATGTCCTTAGGTTAGTTAGGTTTTAAATAGTTCTAAGTTTAGGGGACTGATGACCTCAGCTGTTAAGACCCATAGTGCTTAGAGCCATTTGAACCAACACCCAACACTTGGCAGCAGTATGGTATCCAATACACACTTGGCAGCAGTATGGAATCCAATCTCCACAAGAACGGCCCCACTACACATCTTAGTCTCAACAGCAAGTTTCCATTTCACCTGTCAAGTCTTGATATTTCATTGAGTTCTACACAGTACCTCTACTCTGTAGACTGTAGTAGTTATGCTATACTCTAAATTCCTCCCGTACAGGCCTCGGAAGACCCCACGGTACCGACCGACCGCCGTGTCGTGCTCAGCCGATACGCGTCACTGGATGCGGATAAGAAGGGGCATGTGGTCAGCACACCGCTATCCCGGCCGTTGTCAGTTTTCGTGACTGAAGTCGCTACTTCTCAGGCAAGTAGCCGCTCAGTTGATCCTAGAAGGGCCGGATATACCCCTCTTGCCAACAGCACTCGACAGACTCAGACGGTCATCCACCCAAGTACTAACCAAGCCCGATAGAGCTTAATTTCAGTGATCTGACAGAAACCAGTCTTAACACTGTGACAAGACCATCGGCATTCGTGCTATATTGTAATAATCGCATTCACCTATACCTCATATGTGAATCCAAACGCAGAAGGAAGTTTCTTCAAGAAACACCAACTTCTGCCCTGTAAGAGAGGAAAAATGGTGAAATATCAAGGGGAGAAGGTATTTGGACTTTCTTAAACTATAAAAGATGACATCCAGCCATAGAGTTGCGATTCTGAAGTCCATTTGCCATAGGTACACAATACTTTGCCAAACATGGGAGGCGAGGATCGTTTTGATTCAGTCCTAGGCTGTTAAGTGTTGGATCTACTGACCAATTATATGATTTTTTGTAGGTTTCCTACATTATATTAATATTAATAGGACAAACATATACGCACTTCGGATTTTCTAATGACACATGCTTTCCTTAAGGTATAACAGTAATCTAATTTCATAAAAATATTGACTGGATGACTATCAAACGTTTAAGATACAGTAAACTTAGCACACATCCTATCAGTTTTATTTCTTGGAACTCAGATAATCAGTTAAATAAAAAATGGCACTTTTGGAATCTTTCCCCGCCCCCACACTCTTGACTAAATTTCTGCGGACATCCACAGACAGGAGCTAATGTCGCTTCACGCCTGACATTTGGCTTTTGCTGTCTTGCAGAAGACAGCGAGTCGATAACATCAGCAATTTCCCGATTCAGTCTGCACTTCTGCTGATTTAAATCTGAATATTCAGTATTTTCTCTGTTGAGTTTGCTTTTTTCTCACTTACTACTTCCCATTCTTTGTACATAACTAGTGTATCTGCCTGAGTCTCGACACTGCCAGCACGAAAGTTAATGTGATTCCGGGTGTTCAGTCAGTTGTTGCTTCCAATAGTGTATAAAACAGAAACAACAACTCGACTGAACACTCAGAAACACAACACTGAACAGTCACTGTGACAGAAGCTTAGAGATCACAGGGCTGAAGTGGGTAACTGGTTTACTTTATCGAGGTAGACTGAATATGTTTACACGTGTTCCACTTGGTGCTGGATCTCGGCATGAACATGTGTACTGATTGATGCACACTTGACAAGCAATAAAAATCATGCTGCAGCAGCACTCATTCGAATTTTATTGAAGAAAATAGCTAAATTCACCTAGGAAGAAGATCGTACAGCGCTAGAAGATAAACATGCTCAAAAAAAATAACTTCTCGTTCCTGCATGAAACTTCTCACTAGCTTCACTTCAGCTAGACTTTCCTCCGATTTAGTTTTCGAACATATATTTTTTTCTTCTCTTCGCTGTCGATGCACCACGAACTGTTGGAATTGTGTGAACAATATATTTCGTGTGTGACGGCGCAAAGTGCACTGTGTAAAATAGACCTCTTTGGCATTGTCTAACACTCTTTGTGTGCGCTAATCATTCTGTTGTGTTCGCTGTATATTTTTTTTGTTCTTGAATGTGCAAATATAGTTATTAGTAAAGTGTCCTTTTTTTCTCCTTAATACTTATTCAGCTGCGCAAATTCCAATAGGTTATGGGCCCAGGCTGCATTTGAAATAAGTATATCAATAAAATAGTAGGGAGAAAGTATTGGAAAAGTTACAATTTACGTGAAGTGCGAGTTATCCTTACAAGACGATCGCAATTTTTTTCCCCATTATTTTTCGGTGTTCTTTACGGCAATAAAAAGCAAGTTACCGTTAAGAATGAGTGCGGCACAAATTCCACGGATTGAAAAACTTATAGGTCGCGAAAACTATGCAACCTGGAAGTTCGCAGTAGAAGCGTATTTACGTTTAGACGACCTATGGGACGTGGTAGATGAGACAATGAAATCCACAGATCAGAATTATTCAAATAAGGATAGGAAAGCAAAATCAAAATTGATATTACTGATTGATTCGGTGAATTATGTTCACGTTGAAAAAGCTGCTTCATCGAAAGAAGTCTGGGACAATTTACGAATTGCATTCGAGGATGGTGGTCCTACGAGAAAAGTACGATTATTACGCGAGTTAATTACCACTCGTCTGGACAAATGTAAGAGTGTAGACGAATACGTTAACAAAATAATAACCACGTCGAACCGACTGAGAAACATCAGATTCGAGATCGCTGGCGAATGGATAGGAACATTGCTGTTGGTAGGACTGCCCGAAAGGTATGCACCTATGATTATGGGACTTGAAAGCTCGGGTATACCAATCACAGGCGACAGTGTTAAGGTGAAAATCCTGCAGGACGTAAAGAGTGCTCCAAGCTGTTGTACATTGGAGAAAGAAGGCGCGTCTGCTCTCTACTCAAAAAACAAAAAGAAGAAATCGGTGAGGTGCTATAAATGTCAGAAGATGGGACATATTGCGTCTCACTGCAAAGAAAAAGTAAGCCCAAGATCAGACACTCAGCAAAAGAGGTATGTTACTGATAGCCCAGAGAGAAGGACCAATAACAAAGATAAAGCACTCTCATGTTTGTATTCTTTTGGTGGGATGAGTAATCGTGATATGGAATGGATTTTAGACTCAGGTGCATCTGTGCATATTGTTAAAGATAAATCACTTCTTTATGACATCAAAGATAAGACTCATATGGGAATATCTACTGTTGATGGCAACAAGCTCCAGTGTCACCTGGCTGGGAAACTAGATCTACATGTAAGTGTAAATGGTGAATCAGATATGGTTACAGCATACAATGTTCATTATGTGAAAAATGTGGCAACTAACCTGCTGTCTGTAGGGGAATTTGTCAAGAAAGGAAATACAGTCACTTTTGACATGCAGGGTGCAAGAGTAATCAGTGAAAGTGGTGAAGTTATAGCTACAGCAAGTAACGAAAGGGGTATTTTTAAGTTGGATACCATTGACAGTAAACATAAAAATGTTAGTGATTCAGTATATTCAGCAGAAGGTTTTTTATGGCACCGGAGGCTTGGACATCTAAATAGAAAGAGTATGTCTATAATAAAGGATATGGTACAGGGAATACAGAATTTTAGTGTGTCCAAGGATCCTTGTGAGACATGTATAAAGGGAAAACAAGCAAGGTTACCCTTCAAGACTAGTAAGAGTAAATCCACAGAAGTCTTACAGTTAATCCACACAGATGTAGTGGCCCGATAGAGTATGAATCCATAGGTGGGAGTAATTATTTTCTTACGTTTATTTATGATTACTCACGATATACTCATGTTTATTTTCTTAGTTCTAAAGACCAAGTGAGAGATATCTTTGAGGAATATTGCAATATGGTTGAAAGGTGGACGGGAA
Organism: Schistocerca cancellata; assembly: GCF_023864275.1. Lineage (NCBI taxonomy): Eukaryota > Metazoa > Arthropoda > Insecta > Orthoptera > Acrididae > Schistocerca > Schistocerca cancellata. The sequence continues at coordinate 198,137,333 of NC_064628.1, forward strand.
AGAAGATCAAGATCATTAGGTCTGGTAACGGGAGGGAATATATTAACCAGAAATTGAAAAAACTTTTGGCAGAAAAGGGAATCAGGGATCAAACTACCATAAGGTACAACCCATCTCAAAATGGGGTTGCTGAGTGGGCTAATAGGACCATTGTTGAGAAAGCAAGGAGCATGATGACTGACGCTGAATTATCCAAAGATTTTTGGGCAGAGGCAGTGTCAACAGCTGTATATTTGAACAATAGATCACCTACAAAAGCATTAAAGAATAGAACCCCTTATGAGATATGGATAGGAAAGAAACCTGATCTAAGCAATATAAGGGTTTTTGGGTGTGATGCAATGGCACATGTTCCAAAACAGCTAAGAGGAAAATGGGATCCGAAAGCTAAAAAGTATATTTTTGTAGGCTATTGTGAAAATTCAAAGGGCTACCGATTAATGGATCCATTGACTAAAAAGATTGTCACAAGTAGAGATGTAATATTCTTTGAAAAAAGAAAGGACTCAAAAGAGAGCAAAACCACTAAGTCAATTGCACCTAGTTCAGAAGGTGAAACCTTGTGCGAGGAAATAGAAAGTGAAGAAGAGGAAGACGACAGCCAAGGACAAATGGATACAATTTATGATGACAATGAGTTAGAGGATGAAAAAAATGAAGAAAACAATGTGAGGCGTTCTTCTCGTGTACCAAAACCGAAGGAATATCCGGATTTTGAGCTGTATACAGCACAGTCTTTTAATGATGAGCCAAGAACAGCAGAAGAAGCAATGAGTGGCCCAAACTCTCAAGAATGGAAAGAAGCGATGAAGAGAGAATTAGAATCTTTATATCAGAACGAAACCTTTGAATGGATAGATATGCCAGGAGATAAGAAACCACTGCAGGCAAGATGGGTATTCAATTTGAAGAACCCTGAAAGCTCGTCACCAAAATACAAAGCAAGACTTGTGGTAAAAGGATATTCACAAAAACAAGGGGTAGATTACGAAGAAACTTTTTCACCTGTAGTCAAGTATGCATCATTGAGATATCTTTTAGCCTTGGCAGTAAAACGAAATTTAATAATTCATCATATGGATGTTAAAACGGCATATTTAAATGGGAAATTGGAGGAGGAGATATATGTCATTCCACCAAGGGAAGCCATAAAAACCAGATCAGAAAGTAAAAAGATTTGGCGTTTGAGAAAAAGTATTTATGGACTTAAACAAAGTTGACGTTGCTGGAATCGATGTCTACATGAAACTCTAATAAATATGAATATGAAGCAATCCAAGGCAGATCCCAGCATTTACTATAAAGGGAGAAAAGAAGAAATAATAATAATGGCGATATGGGTGGACGATTTCTTTATCTTGACTGAAAATGAAGGCCAAATGAGAATTTTCAAGAAACAGCTGCAAACCAAGTTTAAGGTGCATGATTTGGGAGAAGTCAAATGTTATTTAGGTATGCAGATTACTAAGGATGAAGAAAAACAAGAATTGAGCATAAGTCAATCATCATACACGGAAAAAATATTAAAGAAATTTGGCATGAGTGATTGCAAACCCATAAGTACTCCAATGGAAGTAGGAGTGAAGTTAAGAGTAAATGAGACTGATGTGGAATATGACAAGAATGTTCCTTATTTAGAAGCAGTAGGGAGTCTGTTATATTTGTCTCAAACGTCACGACCCGACATTGCTTTTGCCACCAATGCAGTGAGCAGATATTGCAGAGACCCAAAGGAAAAGCACTGGAAAGCTGTAAAGAGGATATTCCGATACCTAAGAGGAACCTCAAACTATGAGTTAAAATACCATAGAGATATTCGGGACCACATAGAGCGACAGAACATTGCCGTGGACTATCTGCGCACAGAAGACATGTTAGCTGACCTTCTGACCAAACCCTTGGAAAGGGAGAAGTTTGAGAAGATTGTGGGACTATTTGGTTTATCTTGTGGAAGTAACACACAAAATATAAGTTCAAGGAGGGGTGTTGGAATTGTGTGAACAATATATTTCATGTGTGACGGCGCAAAGTGCACTGTGTAAAATAGACCTCTTTGGCATTGTCTAACACTATTTGTGTGCGCTAATTATTCTGTTGTGTTCGCTGTATTTTTTTTTGTTCTTGAATGTGCAAATATAGTTATTAGTAAAATGTCCTTTTGTTCTCCTTAATACTTATTCAGCTGCGCAAATTCCAATACGAACAACAGTTTCCTCTTTGGTTCTGACATCTGTGAAAACCAATCATTTTAAAATGATTGAATTAAACATGGCATTAATTACTGAAGGCGTATCTTAAGTACGTCAGACTTTATTTCTTCAACAAACAATGATATCACCTCTTGATATGACCTGATTGACATAAGGAAAATAGAAGAAAAACCTCGTCTCATGTCGTCAAAGACAAGAAGTGCAATGAATTCAAAATAACAGCTATTTTAATTCCGAAGATTTCATCGAGTCAAATAAAATCACTGTCATATTTTGTCAGGGTTTTGAACAAAATCATCCTTGCCTTAGGCTCTCTGCATCTTGTGGTTTGAAGAATGACACAGAGAGGTTATCGCTAGCCTTGATCGCGATAACCCACGCTTCTGCCATCAGCTTTATCTCTCGTGACATGATAATACTCAGTTTCTATAAATATTTATGAGCTGTGTGACTGCTCAAGTTACCTGCTAGAGAAACCAAAATTGCAATTTAACTACAGCTACTCAAAGGAGATAGAAAGCTCGGGATCTTTGCTGATGGACAAACTTGTGGTTGGTACATAATTTTAATTTCAACTACAGAACAGATCTCATTATGACAGAATTACAGCATTAGAATAACAACATAAAAATTTAATTCGGACCTTTGTCCTCTTAAGCAAATATACAACTGACCTTAGAAAAACTATGTGATTGGATCATGAATTAATATAACAAACAGTATTTTAAAGATAAGAATTAGATTTGATTGCAAAAGAACCACAGACAGTCACCACCATAAGCACCCTATTCGGTTCATTGCTTACGTAACCACAATTTACATAACTCTAATGATTCACCTTGCGTTACTTATAAAAAGATCTTTTTCGTCCCGGAGGACAGGCCGGATATTTAACTAAAGGATGGGAGCGCGGCTTATACGCGGTGGTACTCGGAACAAACGAGTAAAAAGCAACCGCCAAGCAATTTCGAAGATGATCAGGCTGCAAGCCAGGGCAGGAAACACGCTTAACGCACACACGATCTCAGCCTGTACGCCAAGGTGACAAACCCCATCTGCCTCACATACCAGAACATTTCTGCAATAGCAAATAATTCACGCGACAGACAAATTCAACTCGTGATTCACCTTTTTCAAGACCATGAACGGCTTACTAACTATGTGACTATCTGTAACATAGATGAAAACCAAACTGAGACATTTAACGAATAGGAGAACAATTAAAATTACACTGACTTAACAAAACTCTGCCCTTCATATTAAAAGAAAGTCTAAAACTAAAACTGGGCGAAGAGCACACTAATGAACATACTACATCAAATTAACACTGCAAGGAACCTTTAAAAACAAGCAGTAAAACTCCATGCCCTTTTGCACTTCCCGAAATACTTAGACTCTGCTACGCGGAAACAACACGTGGAAGCCTTAGACTTCCTTAACTGGTCTCCGGCAGAGACAACGTGACACCAGAAGTTTCACAAATCTTCACAGGTTAACAGCAGCATATGAATCATACGTAACTTAATGCTTCCAGTTACGCGATGAGAAGATGTCCAGCCTGAGATGACGGACCCGCCACCGTTTCGCACGCAAACGCGCCGACTAATCAGCACCGTACCCCCGTCGCCAAAAGGGCAAGGACGGCGAGGCCCAGGCACTGAGGATCGAGACGAGGGCCTGCCTTCAAAACATGTTGCCTCGTTGAACGCCGACCGGAGAGAGCCCAGAGCCCTCGGCCACACGCCAAGCCGGAAAACCAAAGGCGGAACAGTCAGAGATACAAGACCAGACGAGTGTCGGTATCAGCGACGCAAGTGGAGCATAACTAGCGCCAGTCGCCATGGCTCAATTTTCTGTCACCAGGTTGATTCACTCTGGCTTAAAACCTGATTAAATATATTTTATTTTGTCAACTAATATACCAAATGGAACTCTATTTGCGTGTCCGTAGCTAGCATATTTCTTTCTGCTTCTGTCGAGCCTAGATGACATACCATTCTGATGATCCTCATGAGTAACCACAGATTTGATTTTGCAGCTAGCATCACCAACTTCGGTTACTAAAATGTCGGCGAGACAGACACCTACTACACTCCTGGAAATGGAAAAAAGAACACATTGACACCGGTGTGTCAGACCCACCATACTTGCTCCGGACACTGCGAGAGGGCTGTACAAGCAATGATCACACGCACGGCACAGCGGACACACCAGGAACCGCGGTGTTGGCCGTCGAATGGCGCTAGCTGCGCACCGCCGCCGTCAGTGTCAGCCAGTTTGCCGTGGCATACGGAGCTCCATCGCAGTCTTTAACACTGGTAGCATGCCGCGACAGCGTGGACGTGAACCGTATGTGCAGTTGACGGACTTTGAGCAGAGCGTATAGTGGGCATGCGGGAGGCCGGGTGGACGTACCGCCGAATTGCTCAACACGTGGGGCGTGAGGTCTCCACAGTACATCGATGTTGTCGCCAGTGGTCGGCGGAAGGTGCACGTGCCCGTCGACCTGGGACCGAACCGCAGCGACGCACGGATGCACGCCAAGACCGTAGGATCCTACGCAGTGCCGTAGGGGACCGCACCGCCACTTCCCAGCAAATTAGGGACACTGTTGCTCCTGGGGTATCGGCGAGGACCATTCGCAACCGTCTCCATGAAGCTGGGCTACGGTCCCGCACACCGTTAGGCCGTCTTCCGCTCACGCCCCAACATCGTGCAGCCCGCCTCCAGTGGTGTCGCGACAGGCGTGAATGGAGGGACGAATGGAGACGTGTCGTCTTCAGCGATGAGAGTCGCTTCTGCCTTGGTGCCAATGATGGTCGTATGCGTGTTTGGCGCCGTGCAGGTGAGCGCCACAATCAGGACTGCATACGACCGAGGCACACAGGGCCAACACCCGGCATCATGGTGTGGGGAGCGATCTCCTACACTGGCCGTACACCACTGGTGATCGTCGAGGGGACACTGAATAGTGCACGGTACATCCAAACCGTCATCGAACCCATCGTTCTACCATTCCTAGACCGGCAAGGGAACTTGCTGTTCCAACAGGACAATGCACGTCCGCATGTATCCCGTGCCACCCAACGTGCTTTAGAAGGTGTAAGTCAACTACCCTGGCCAGCAAGATCTCCGGATCTGTCCCCCATTGAGCATGTTTGGGACTGGATGAAGCGTCGTCTCACGCGGTCTGCACGTCCAGCACGAACGCTGGTCCAACTGAGGCGCCAGGTGGAAATGGCATGGCAAGCCGTTCCACAGGACTACATCCAGCATCTCTACGATCGTCTCCATGGGAGAATAGCAGCCTGCATTGCTGCGAAAGGTGGATATACACTGTACTAGTGCCGACATTGTGCATGCTCTGTTGCCTGTGTCTATGTGCCTGTGGTTCTGTCAGTGTGATCATGTGATGTATCTGACCCCAGGAATGTGTCAATAAAGTTTCCCCTTCCTGGGACAATGAATTCACGGTGTTCTTATTTCAATTTCCAGGAGTGTATTTTGTAATTCCCTTGAGTATTCATGTGACGCATCTTAGATACGTAATGTCCTGAACGATGACACACAGACATGATGTGTGTCTTTAAAGTATAATACGACAGATGCTTTTTTACATAAAGTGACAACGCATTTCTTTCAGCGTCCTGCTTCCAGTCAACGAATTCCTGAAAAGATTAAAATTCAGTCTCTTCTGGCGAGAATGGAACTTCAGATTTCAACGCCAACTGATTAATATAGCATCTCTTAGAAGCTACTGAAGGCTAGCATTATAGACATTTTATTTGCTTACTACAGCTGTTCTCCGATGCATGTGTGTTTCTCTTGTTACACATGAAATAATACTTCTGGCTTAACTGTTTGCCATATAAACTACATAAATGTTTCGATAGCACGAAATTTTCCTGGATTTACCTGTGTCACGTGGTTTCTCAGATCCTTGAAGTAATCGTAGCTTTTCCCACGCTTTGAATATATGTACTTTTCCCTTCATTCATAGTGTTTGTGATGGTACGAGTCTAGTGCGAATTAAAGAAGGAATAATTTTTCTCTCTTTAACCACACCCCAAAAATTTTATGGCACATTACTGAAAACTGCACACTCTTTACGCACAGACAGACCAACTGGGTTAAAAGCCGTCATTAATGAAGCCACCGAACATGCGTCCTTTTCATCCACTCTATTATATCTTGAGATATTTGTCCAATAACCATAGTAGCACGTCTAGGGTTAGACTCAAGTTTTAGGCCTAAAGATAGTCGACCTTCAGATCCTACTTTCACATTCGCTTCAGCAAAACCGCCCCTGTAAAGTACTAAGTGTATTCAAGAACTGGACAAGAATATGGAGACACCACGAGAAAAGCATGCTTGACAAACAAATGCAGATGCTAGCCAGCCTGTTGTACACACATGCTCATAAATTAAGGATAATGCTGATACATGGTGAAACAACGCTCTGGTGGGCGGTTTGCGGGTTTAAATCACCTCGGGGTATGATCATGCGGTGCATTTGACCTGCGGCCGTCGCACGGTGGCGCTGGCCTGGCAGCAGTCCACATACGCAGAGGGGTGTTGGCGCATGTCAGAGTACGGTGCAGCGAGTAAGTGTGCAGACGTTTTCAGACGTGCTAATGGTGACTGTGTTTTGAAAATGGCTCAAAGGACACATTCTGATGACGTTATGAGGGGTAGAATACTAGGGCGACTGGAGGATAGTCAAACACAGCAGGTCGTAGCACGGGCCCCCCGTGTGCCACAAAGTGTGATCTCAAGATTATGGCAACGAATCCAGCAGACAGGAAACGTGTCCAAGCGCTACAGTACGGGACGTCCACAGTGTACAACAGCACAAGAAGACCGATATCTCACTATCAGTGCCCGCAGACAGCCACGGAGTACTGCAGGTAGCCTTGCTCGGAACCTTACCGCAGCCACTGGAACAGTTCTCCAGACACACAGTCTACAGACGACTGAACAGATATGGTTTATTCGCCCAGAGACCTGCAAGGTGCATTCCACTGGCTCCTGGTCGCAGGAGAGCCCGTAAAGCCTGGTGTCAAGAACACAGAACATGATCATTGGAACAGCGGTCCCAGGTTATGTTCACGAATGAGTCCAGCTATAGTCTGAACAGTGATTCTCACCTGGTTTTCATCTGGCGTGAACCAGGAATCAGGTAGCAACCCCTTAATGTCCTTGAAAGGGACCTGTATGGGGGTCGGGGTTTGATGTTGTGGGGTGGGATTATGACTGGTGCACATACACCCCTGCATCTCTTTGACAGAGGAATTGTAACAGGTCAGGTGCATCGGGATGTCATTTTGCACCAGTAAGTCAGCCTTTTCATGGGTGCAGTGGGTCCCACCTTCCTCTTTATGGATGATAACGCACGGCCCCACCGAGCTGCCATCGTGGAGGAGAACCTTGAAACAGAAGATATCAGCCGAATGGAGTGGCCTGCCTGTTCTCCATACCTAAAACCCATCGAGCACGTCTGGGAAGCTCTCTGTCGACGTATCGCTGCACGTCTTCAAACCACTAGGACACTTCAGGAGCTCCGACATGCACTGATGCAAGAATGAGAGGCTATACCCCAGCAGCTGCTCGACCACCTGATCCAGAGTATGCCAACCCATTGTGCGGCCTGTGTACGTGTGCATGGTGATCATATCCCATATTGATGTCGGGGTCGGGACGGTTTTCTCAACTTGTCACCAATACTGTGGACTTACAGATCTGTGTCGTGTGTGTCCCCTATGTGCCTATGCTAATAGCGCCAGTTATGTGTAGTGCCACGTTGTGTGGCACCACATTCTGCAGTTATCCTTAATTTATGAGCATGAGTGTATTACACCTCGAACGGTGTCTCTGCAATGTCCTCAATACGTTCTAAGCGGCGGTTATGGTCAGAACAGTGTTCTGTATAATTGTGAGGGCGTTATGTCGGAGCTAAGTGAATTCGAACTTGGGAAATAGTCCGCGCTCGTATGGTGGGTGATTCCGTAGCCAAAGCAGCCGAAGTGTTCGGTGTTTGAAGAGGCACCTTATCGAATATTTATATACCGCTTATAGGGAAAGCGTTGAAACATCATATGCTAAGTTACAACGCGGACTAAAGTGTGCACTGAGCGATCGTGACAGACGGTCATTGAAGAATGAAATAACTGGATAGCCTCAAAAGTCACTACAGAACAGAAGGTCGCACACGCGAATACTGTCAGCACCAAAACAACATAAAGGAAGCTCCATAAGCTGGGAATTGCAGGGCGAGCTGGTATTCCAAAGCCACGCATCGGTAAAGCAAATGTCGTTAACAGGAAAATTACGTGCCGAAGCCATAAAACCTAGGCTAAGGAGAAATGGAAGAATCTCATTTGGTCGGATGAATCTTGTTTCAAACTGTTTCCAACTTCTGGCCGTGTTTAAGTCCAAAGAGTGAATCATGGCGGAGGTTCAGAGATAATTTGGTGAGCCATATTGTGATAGTCCATGGGGTCTCATGGCTACTCTGCAAGGTTGTATTACTGCCAAGGATCATGTGACCACTTTGGCTGGTCAGGTCTATCCCATGGTAGAATGTTTGTCCCCCAATGGTGAAGCTGCGTTCCAAGGCGACGAGGTCCCCATTCACAGGACTGGTTTTGTGAGCACCAGGATGAACTGTCGCGTCTCCCCTGGCCACCACAGCCATGTTGTTATACCTTTGTGGTTTACTTTGGAGAGAAGGGTGCACTATCGCTATCCATCTACATCATCTTTACCTGAACTTGCTACTATTTTGCACGAAGAATGATATAAGACTCCTCTGAAAGCCGTATTTATCCAGTCCTAGATGACTGGAAACTGTTTGAATGCCAACGGTTTCCTACATTGTGTTGCGCACGGTAACTTATTGTGTTTATCGTGTTTCCACCTTTTTGTTCACCCTTGTGTACTGGGCTTGACAATGTTCATAAATGAATTGTCTACCCTTCAATATCTGTACGCTGGAAGTTCGCCTGTCGTGAGTTCTGTTCGAATTCGTACCTTTTCTGGGTAATTTCAGAATTTTGCAATCACAGTTGAAAGCATAATTGGTGTTCTTTATGTTTCTGGGCACATCCCAACCGTAACTTTCTAGCATCATGCTGGTGGTGACCCTAACAACCATTCATTTCTTATCATTGTTCTATTTTAATTATGTAAATTCATTCTCAGATTGTTTTATAATCTCAAAGATTATGTGTCAAACGTAATTTTTGTACACTGTTTGAATAAATATTATTTTGTTGTTGTTGTTGTGGTCTTCAGTCCTGAGACTGGTTTGATGCAGCTCTCCATGCTACTGTATCCTGTGCAAGCTCCTTCATCTCCCAGTACCTACTGCAACTTACATCCTTCTGAATCTGCTTAGTGTATTCACCTCTTGGTCTCCCCCTACGATTTTTACACTCCACGCTGCCCTCCAATACTAAATTGGTGATCCCTTGATGCCTCAGAACATGTCCTACCAACCGATCCTTTCTTCTGGTTCTCCAGCCGTAAGCAACGGGCGAGGCCCCTAACGAGTTCAGGAACTTACCAATAACGTTTTCCGATGTGTGCGGCAGTTGATTTTTCAAGTAGGCTATTAGCTTCATGGGGAGTAATCTATAATTTTAAATGATGCGGGGTAATAGCTGCAGCACCAGTCTAATTAGCATACCCACGGAGTACCTGCTAAGAAAGAGGTCATTGTCACAGCGTACTCGACTATTGGCAAGCTCTTGAGGTCTGCACTTTACCGTCCTTGTTTATTGAACTTTTTTTCCTTTTTTGGTCCATACTGCCTCCTCCAAAATATGGGATCCAGAGTTCGCACGAACAGATGTGTTTCACAGGTCGAAGATGAAGGAGTGCTCATAGCTCTTAAGATATGCATTTTAGAACCCATGTTTACTGGAGGTTTTTTTTTTTCTCCGTTCTACCACCTCTGAAAGTTACCTGCCCTACAATGATGGCAACAACAATACTAACGGTAGGCAATGTTTGCAAATCCACATGCCACCTAGAAGCTCTAACTGTAATCCAGTTCCATCTTTGGAAGGAAGTGATTTGTTTGTAGAATAACGACCAATACACGTTTGCGCACTGTCCTTGTGGGAGAAGGTATAAGTTACCTTAGACAAATCCAATATCAGTGCCATTCCCCACTCTTCAATAAGACGAGGCAGAAATAAACAATGTGTGTGTTATTGTACGCACACTATATAGTGGCAGTTTTGGCGGGGAGATTTTTGAACTATAGTTGCATGAGGTACCGGTAGAAGTTGGGCCTGAACTACCACTGCCAACCTAAACAAACAATTCTGGCGCAGCCACTACCAAATACGTACTTTGTTACTCCAATTTGCCTTTTGTTGCAGACTGATTTTTTTCTTATTCTGAAATGAGTGAAGAGAGTAATCCTGGTGCATAAAGGGCTCGAATGCGACTCTCACCATGACGAAATGAATCAGCGATCGCTATGACCGTTACGTCAGTTCTACTTTCGTGGAAGCACAGAACGCGGACGTAGGATGGCAGCCCTCCGAGAGGGAGGCGGTGCTTATTTCCCCGCACCTCTTCTCTCCCCTCGGGCAGTCGACTTCTCGTTTGTTTACGGTTTGCGACTCACTGCCACGACATACTGTCTGCGTAATACCACCTCGCGCTTAACCAGTCGCCGACGTTGCCTCCGCACCACGGCATCACGCTGTATCACTGGTCAGACCAGTGGAGTACGCAGCCGTGGTGTGGCGAATCGCCACCGCCGACCACATCGAAGAACTCCATACGGTGCAAAATGGGGCCCTGAAGCTCACCATGCGCCTTCCACATCTGTGTTTTCACGTACTCTCGGCTGAGGGCATGGGCATCAGATTCAGGCCCGTACGAAAAGGTGGGTCTATTCCACAACCGGATCGTCAGGAAACTGGACCACCAAACGCACCACAGGCCGACTGCACGTTTTCCCAACATGCTGAGGGAGTAGCACTCCACACAACCACTGAGGAGGACATAGAAAACACAACTACCTAAGGCCAATCCATACAAGAGAGGCCACAACGGTTCCACAACACCGAGGAGAAGCGAGAATAGTACGCAAGTGCTTTGCCTGCCTCCAGTCAAGCCTGGAACACTTGCCATTAAACGCGACTGCGAACACCTCCTGCTGTTCCTGAACTACGTAAATGATTTAGTAAACAATGTGAGCAGCCATCTTTGATGGTTTGCAGAGTATGCTGTCATTTACAGTCTTGTTAAGTCATCGGATGATAAAAAACAATTGCAAAATAATTTAGACACGGTATCCGTATGGTGTGCCAACGGCCTTGCCGCAGTGGTAACACCGGTTCCCGTCAGATTACCGAAGTTAAGCGCTGTCAGGCTGGGTTGTAAGTTTAGTGGTTAGTATCGTTATAAATGGTTAGTAGAATATGCCATCATACAGCCTATCCGTTATATACATGTAGCCTCCCCTTTTTACTTCCCATGTTAATTCCTCTATACATTCACGTTCTTGTTAATTATGATCTAATCCAAAAGAGGAGAGAAGATATCATCGCCCATAACGAGTTACCTCGCATTTCCGAGCCTGGCGTTTTTTTTTCTACGTGCTTGTCCCCGTACTTCCACATCTCCCTTATGTCTTTTTTTTTTCCTTTCATCATTTCGAATTCCCACACTATAAGGAGTACCATAAGCACCTCTGTCCCCTTCTCGTCATCGTTACTGTGGCACAACTGTCTCTTACCTGTGAACATATTACAAAACAAAATAACAACATAACATTACTTTCAAATAACCTTATTATGTCTGGCCTTCATGCCATTTAAATTGGTGGGACATCATTTTTTTTTTTCACACTGTGTCAATGGGCAGTGCAGCCCCAGTTATTCTTGTATTCCTTACAATCCTCCATGGTTGTTAGTGAGGTTGTAAAAAGTGCGTATCTTGGTTAGTATTTATTACCTTCTTTGTCTCTCCCTGCAGTAAATGTCGCCGCTTTATACTTATATGGAAAAAATAAAGATTTCGTTTTATTTTGCAAGAATCCTTCGTTACAATCAAGTTTATCCCCTGGCCAGCTGTTCAGTCACATACTTTACTATTAGTCCACTTATCATTTCGCCCTTCACATCCTTCGACTAGTTTTAAGGCACAACACTTGCTCGCTGATCTACAACAAATATACAATGTCATTCACTTTCTTCCACAATATACTCGTACAAAAAAATATCGCATGTATTCTGGATGTGGGCCATCATATTCAGCCTCACACATTACGTCCCGACACTCGTTCATCATGGACAAATACAAAAAAAATCATCTACTGTTCCCCTCACAAGTGTTCATTCTCTCTTTTGCTTACTAATTTGGCAAAACAAACCCAAGCTTTCCAGAAGCCGCGTGCTTTCCTGTACATTCTAGTATTCCACTCCTTCTCATAATGCACATTCCCTCTGCTACTGGGTTTTATCAGGCTCCTGGCAAAACTTATGCACTTAACTATAGTTTCTTATTGTCAGTAATATAAATCCCTCCTTTATGATATATTCTACGCACTGTACTCCCGAGTTGGTCTCTTCTTTCCCAATGCCTACATTTACTCCAAGTAACTCGCAATATAATTTGAATCACCACATATTTCGCTACCTATCACCTGATTTCCCTTAAACCTACTAGATTATGTCATTTCTTCTTATCCCAAAGAACTTGTTCACATTTTGAGTAACTCCCTAAAAGGTTTAACATGGCTAATATGGTGTTTTCCCCTTTATTTACCTGGCTTGAGATTCACCAACGCTACGACACTGGTATAACTAATGTCCCGGATCCTCACTTGCCCATAGTACAGCAGGAAGAATTTATGACATACACCCTTCTATCTGCTTGATAGTCTACACGGTTGTGTCAGAAACTACTGACTTCTTTCATAGCTCCTTGTTTTAGCGTTACTTCCCATTCTTTCTTTTCTCTTCGCCGCCATTGTTCTTAATTTCTTTATTGCCGACGCTGTCACTACTTTGTGCCATGGTGTTACCTGTTCGAGAAATCTACCATCTCTACAACCTTGTCTCATGCTGGCTTTCTTCAGTACAGTTATCAGAGAGATTCCTGGTGCACTACGAGTCAAATTATTCATCATCTCCTGAAAGTCTGTGAGGGACGTGTCCCACGGTGCATAACGTTTACTGCTATAGTGTGGTGGGGTGCCAGCTTCCGCTTGAAAAGTCAGGGGTTCAGTACACACAGGAAGTAGAGATGGGCAACACGATTCTTTTTCCCGATTCGATTCCTACGATTCAATCTCACATTGCGAATCGATTCCTACGATTCGTTCACGATTCTTTCACGATTCATTCAAATCTGCGATGGCACGATTCTTACGGAATGCAAAAAGTTCTACATCTTACCCACAGATGGCAGGCCATGTCTGAAATTGTCAATGGGGTTAGAATCGAACTGCGTCATGAAAAGATATGCATATGATGTTACAAGTATGACTCTCGATATATGCGTGCAATGCCTTAATTGATGAAAGGTTACGTTTGATTTCATTGCATCTATTGTTTTATTTCAGTATGCCAGGAAAGAGGAGTCGATTTGTGCGAAAGGTGGTGCAAAATTGCTTCGTTTGTTCACACGCATCCTCTACTTGATTGCCATCTGGCGGTCGTAATCATTCGGCACGACTCGGCATGATTCGAAAGTTGCGTTCGAAGCATAGCGTACAGGGGGGTGAAACTCATATAGGGATTTCCGGTAACACGACGTTGGTTTGGTCCCAGGCCACTTGGAGCGCTGCAAGTTTAACAATTTATAGTCTCGTGTTCCTATTGGATGATGTAGTCTTCCATAATTGTTTTGGTATCGTAGCAACGTGACCGTGATTTATCGTTTAAATTACAGTGTAAGTATGTTGCTATTAATCTGCTTAATTTTTGGATGCATTCGTAATATTTGATGGTGTGATGATTCAGTATTTACTTTTTTACTTTTGTTTCATATAAAACACGAGGTTGTATCATCACATTACGTTCTGTGGACTCTTGTGTATTTGTTCCTACAAAGAAATACAATTTCCGTTGCTCAGTTTCCTTAAAGGGTAAGTATATGTCTTATCTCTGTTAATATTTCCTTGTATTTCATAGAGAATCCCATGCTAGCAGCTTTTGACATAGTTTGTATTCAACTTTCCGAATCCTGTAATGGAATATAATTCTGGCTTTGATTCATCTTCCTTTTTGCCACGAAGTACTCTTAGTGACATAATAAGTATCATTTATTGTGCCGTTTACTACATACCAAATATTGGACGTGTTACAATTGATTCATATTGCCTTGAGTGTGTTCTATTTCCCGTTTTCGACAGTAAATATTCTGTACAGTACATAACACTCTACACAGGTAAAAAGTGTTTGTTGCTGTTGTATCGACAAAGGTTGTGTTCTCACATAATAAGACATTTGTTTCGAAGTCACACAAAGCAGGTCCTTCAAGCAGTTGAACATTTACACGTATTATTGTGGCAATATCCAATGCAGTAGAAATCTTCTCGCACTTTAATGCTCAACACAATGTAATACAGATTTACAGCTGTAACTGTTACTGATAATGTACAGTTGAATTTGGTATCTATCATGGTATTTAGATGCTGAAATATACTGAAATGGTACAATAAGCAGTGTTTCTACCACCTGATAGCACTGTTTAGCACTGTTTAACGAAGTAGTGTTGAATATAGAATATAGTGCAACTACGCTCACACAGTTATATATAGAGTGATGTGCATATCCGTAGTAGAAATGAGAATTTGTTTCGTTTTTTCACTATTTTGTAGCAATAACACATCAGATAACAAGCCATGATAGCAGTTATCAATACTTCAGTACAGGATAGCTGCATTTAGACATAAGCTAATACGATTTTTGATAGTGAAATTAATTTCACATTGAGTTTTCTTTAACATTAATCAATGTAAACCATACCTGATCTTTTTTCTCGTTCCTAATTTTTGGTTTGAATAACATTTCAGACACATGAGGATGGATCATACAGGAAGAGAAGAATCCAGTATGAGATTGAAATTGAAATACTTGTGCAAGTTTCCTGGATGCAGGGGTAGTTATTATGTAAAAATAAATTCCAAACACAAGAATAAACATTTCTATAAATTTCCAGCTGCATCAAAAAGTGAGACTTTAAAGAAGTGGAAATTGATCTGTAATATAGATGAAGGTGTCAACTGTAGTTATTATTATGTGTGTGAGGATCATTTTTATGAAGCAGATTTTGTGAACTTTACTAGACACAGGCTAAATCCTGGTGTTATACCAAAGCACATGGAATTGGTGTTGTATCATCCTCCCCCCACCCATCTGTGTTACACTGGTGGTGGTGGTGGTGGTTTCACCACATCGGGTGCAAATATAAGTGTGCAAGAGACAGGTCACAATGCAAAATCTACAGTAATACAACGAAGCAGTCCCCCTTTGCAGAACACAGATGATGGAGAGTACAGCTTTTTATCCTCACCTGTTTATGATGTTGAAAGTAGTGCAGGTGTAATGGGATTTGGCGTTTCTAAAGGTGATTTAACTCCAAGAAAACACAAAATGTATAAATTGCATAGAATTACAGTTTCCAGAGTGTGTAAATTGAAAAAACAGCTACAGAATGAGAGGAATAAATTGAAAATTCTAAAAGAGTTGTATGATGACAGGAAATTTCAGTTAATTGAAGAAGAGTTGAATGATGTGACTAAAACTTTTATTAATAGTCAGTTAAGAAATGCCAATATGCATCCCACAGCAGTTCGGTGGTCTATACAAGATAAGGCATTTGCTTTATCTAAACTCCTGGAAATTGAAATAAGAACACCGTGAATTCATTGTCCCAGGAAGGGGAAACTTTATTGACACATTCCTGGGGTCAGATACATCACATGATCACACTGACAGAACCACAGGCACATAGACACAGGCAACAGAGCATGCACAATGTCGGCACTAGTACAGTGTATATCCACCTTTCGCAGCAATGCAGGCTGCTATTCTCCCATGGAGACGATCGTAGAGATGCTGGATGTAGTCCTGTGGAACGGCTTGCCATGCCATTTCCACCTGGCGCCTCAGTTGGACCAGCGTTCGTGCTGGACGTGCAGACCGCGTGAGACGACGCTTCATCCAGTCCCAAACATGCTCAATGGGGGACAGATCCGGAGATCTTGCTGGCCAGGGTAGTTGACTTACACCTTCTAGAGCACGTTGGGTGGCACGGGATACATGCGGACGTGCATTGTCCTGTTGGAACAGCAAGTTCCCTTGCCGGTCTAGGAATGGTAGAACGATGGGTTCGATGACGGTTTGGATGTACCGTGCACTATTCAGTGTCCCCTCGACGATCACCAGTGGTGTACGGCCAGTGTAGGAGATCGCTCCCCACACCATGATGCCGGGTGTTGGCCCTGTGTGCCTCGGTCGTATGCAGTCCTGATTGTGGCGCTCACCTGCACGGCGCCAAACAAGCATACGACCATCATTGGCACCAAGGCAGAAGCGACTCTCATCGCTGAAGACGACACGTCTCCATTCGTCCCTCCATTCACGCCTGTCGCGACACCACTGGAGGCGGGCTGCACGATGTTGGGGCGTGAGCGGAAGACGGCCTAACGGTGTGGGGGACCGTAGCCCAGCTTCATGGAGACGGTTGCGAATGGTCCTCGCCGATACCCCAGGAGCAACAGTGTCCCTAATTTGCTGGGAAGTGGCGGTGCGGTCCCCTACGGCACTGCGTAGGATCCTACGGTCTTGGCGTGCATCCGTGCGTTGCTGCGGTCCGGTCCCAGGTCGACGGGCACGTGCACCTTCCGCCGACCACTGGCGACAACATCGATGTACTGTGGAGACCTCACACCCCACGTGTTGAGCAATTCGGCGGTACGTCCACCCGGCCTCCCGCATGCCCACTATACGCCCTCGCTCAAAGTCCGTCAACTGCACATACGGTTCACGTCCATGCTGTCGCGGCATGCTACCAGTGTTAAAGACTGCGATGGAGCTCCGTATGCCACGGCAAACTGGCTGACACTGACGGTGGCGGTGCACAAATGCTGCGCAGCTAGCGCCGTTCGACGGCCAACACCGCGGTTCCTGGTGTGTCCGCTGTGCCGTGCATGTGATCATTGCTTGTACAGCCCTCTTGCAGTGTCCGGAGCAAGTATGGTGGGTCTGACACACCGGTGTCAATGTGTTCTTTTTTCCATTTCCAGGAGTGTATTTATAAGCGTAGTCCCTGGTGGTACAGATATTTGGCCACATACTTCTCCCTTCCATCTGTCAGGCTGCTCAAGGGAGTGCTTTCCCACATACCATTTGATACAGGACTTAATCCAGCTTTATTAAACTTTTTAGCAAGGTAAGTAAGTAATATGAATGAAAATGACAAGTATTGTGCTCTACTTTTTGATGAAATGTCTCTGGATGATGGTATGTACTATGATGCACACAAACAGCTAATCTATGGGTGTCAGGACTTGGGTCATTTAGGACGTTCACGTGTAGCTGCTAGTCAAGCATTGGTTTTTATGCTGAAAGGCATTCACAGAACTTGGAAACAAGTTCTAGCATATTACTTTACTGCAACCACTTTCCACTACACCCATTTGAAATCACTCATTGTTCACATCATAAGTGAACTTCAGAATATTGGGTTCAAAGTGGTTTGTACTGTATGTGACCAGAATGTGACTAACCAAAAGGCCCTTAAGCAACTGTGTGAAGCAAATTTGTTGAAGCCCAGTATATTTCATTTTGTCGTCAATAATCAACCAATTGTTACCATTTATGATGTACCACATCTGCTCAAAAACACTAGAAATGCTTTGATAGATAATAAAATTCAATTTGAACCTCACAAAGCAGCAAAGTTTGAGTACATCAGTACAGTGTTCTTTTTGGATTAAAAAAAAAAGGTTCAAAACTCTGCTCAAATTAAAAGCACAACACTTTAACTTTTCTGATTCCCATTTCAAAATGAAGGTAAAAGTTACTGTTGCACAAATGAGCCATACTGTTGCAGCTGCAATTGAAACATATGTTTCTACTCACACATTACCATCTGAAGCTATACATACAGCTGAGTTTGTGGAAAAGGTAGATAATCTCTTTGATTCACACAACAGTAATGAGCAATATCCCAGGGATGGAAAACAATTTAGGTGTGCTTTATCAGAAAATTCGCCACATTTAGAAATGTGGTATAGCATATTGAGCGAATTAGGCAGCTGGCAAATAATAGATTTGAAAACGGGAAGAAACAAGACTAATATGTTTAGCTTCATAAAAGGTTGGCAGATTACATTACAGTCTATTATTTTCTTGTGGAGGAGCTTGAAAGTGGTTGGCTTTAAGTACTTAAATTTAAAGGCGTTCAATCAAGATGATTTAGAAAATTTCTTTTGTTGTATAAGACAACATGGTATTGCTAATACAAACCCAACTTGTTTTCATTTTGTACAAGCTCTGAAGACTTGTGTTGTCAATCATATGACTTTGCCTTTCAAGGCCATGAGTGTAAGTAACTGTGAAAATGATGATTACACTCCCTTGAGTAGTTTGTGTCACTTTTTGGCAGCTAGTGGTAGGAGTGAACATTTAAGTGAATGTGAGATGAAAGACACTGATACACCTGAGCAAATTTCTTCTTACTCAGATGGTATCATCAAGTCTGTAGATCAACAATCCTTAACCTATGTAGCAGGCTATGTACTAAAAGCCATAGATGTACCAGATGATTGTGAAACATGTAATACCAGTCTCTACTCCTCTGTTGTGACTGAAAATCATTTGTTTACCTCATTTAAAGAGAATAGTGAGGAGCATTCTCATTTGAAATATGCAAGCGAAAGAGTCATGATTTTCCTAAGGGCACTCCATGATCAGCTGTATGAGTATCTAAATAGTCATGGTCACACAACAAAACTACATGATAATTTAAAAAAAAAAAACATTTGTTCTGTCTCATACAACAATTTGTAATAAACATGACATTGAAGAGAGACTTCTGAAGACAGGTATTCCATTTATAATATACAAGTATGTGAAAGAAAAGAAATTTACAAACAAGAGGAAATTGTGTATGCAACAACTTGAAAAGAAGTTCAAATCATGTTAAAAGACTTTGTATTTTGTTTATTATGTGTACAATGAGAGTAAGCTCCCTATACATATACAAATGTTCTTGTATCAAAATCATGCCTTTCACTTGTTATGACAAAATCTGGTAATTCATCAGGCACATAACTTAACACTTTCTAGATGTGATGATTGGATTCTAAAAGTATAATGAATAAAGTGCTGTCAAGGGGAATTTGTGTTAATTTTCAGTAGTTTACCAAACAGTGTTTTCAAAGAGGAAGTAAATAAATAAAAATGTTAAAAATAAATGTTGTACCAGTGTCTTCTTTCATTATTTAAACATGATGGGTGTTGCCAAAATAACAGCCAAGTTGGGGAAAAAAGAAAAAAAAAGTTGTGTTGCAGTTCATTTTCTTTGTATGTCTCATTGGCAAAAACATTTTGGCTACATTCATGGAGTGTCTACCTGCTCTGCTCCCAATTTGTTTTTCAGTTTTGTAAAGTAGTATTTTGTGTGTTTCATAAATTTATTTGAACTGTGCAGAAGTTCAATTTCAGATGACTGAATATCCATAAATAACAATCAACAGAAAAAAATAATAAATCGGATTTTGTAGACTTTACAGTACATCCTTGGTTTGTAGCACAGATTTTTTTGTAAATGACCTCTTGGTTATCCATTAGCTGTGTAGTTATTTATTTGTGTAACCTACTATTCCACTTTCGATCATGCGAGTGGACATAATGTGCTTTAGGATATGTGGAAACGTAAAAATCATTTATATATGCATGCAATGTCAGATGATTTTTGTCTGCCATGTGTTAAAGCTCGTTTATTTCCACATGATAATGGCCACACGGCCAAAATCGCAATATTGAGTTTTACAAAAAAATTTCACAGTCAAAAGGTGACGAAATTTACGAAAATTTTCACAATGTAAACTGCAGCTACGAGTAGTTAATGTTTGTTTTTGATTGAGATTTCTTTTATATATTACTTTGCAAGATCTCAAAAACCTTTATTACTGCACTATGCGGCCCACATTCAAAGATTAAATGAAAAATATTGTCCTCTAATTCGCGTATTTAGAAATAAACATAAGAGATTTTCGCGCCATATTTTTTTCGTATTGAAGTTCACAGCCAGGCCACAAGTAGCGCTGGTGTCGTTCTGTGTTTCCGTATAATAATGTGGTCTTTGCACTTCTACTATATTGGTGTTCTGTGATAGCGTACTAAGAATCGATGAATCGTTGGAACTTGGAATCGTCACGATTCGAAAACACGCAATCGTTCTTACGATTCTTCTGAACGACGATTCGTCCGTATCGCGATTCGATTCTTTATTTAGAGTCGTTCAAATGAACGACTCATTCACGAATCGCCACAACTCTAACAGGAAGCAGCTACATGGGTAGCGGGGGCTGTGTGTAGCGGACTGGACGATATTTAGGTTAGAGGTTCTCAGGAAACTACAGAAAGGGCGTCAGTGTAAAAGGGTGCAGATCGATCACAGGAAGGGAGACTAGTAACAACTGGTATTGTAGCTGTAAACTGTCCTAACTATGTTAGAAAACAACCAGAGCTCCAAGCGCTAATAGAAACCACTGAAGCTGAAATCGTTAGAGGTATGGAAAGCTGTCTAAAGCCGGAGGTAAGTTCAACCACAATATTTACAAAGGACATAACGGTGTTCAGAAAGGATAGATTAAATACAGTTGGTGGTGGAGTGCTTATCTTTGACAGAAGTAGTTTACCTCCTTTTGTTCTTTGCGGCCCGCAGCGCAAAATATGTCTTTTAATGACATGATTATTATGAATAATAGCCAGCTACACTGCTATGTAAATTGTTTATATTTTATATCATTCACGATGAGCCCATTTCGGCAGATTGACATCGTCAGATGCTCTGTAAATACATAAGTAAGCCATGGTCATAATATAATGCTCTTGTAACTATGATCTGAAAATCGTAATATCGTTGCTGTCATGTCCTGTCTTTCTTAGAATTATTACTTTCTCCCAGGTGTACACTGGAGATGTATATCGGATTCTTCTTGTTTTCCATGCACGCTACTTTTCTGATGGCGTGGATGACAGTGGGCCAGCAATATTACATATTTACCATTATAGATAAGAGATTGTGAAATTCAGCTATTTTTTATTATTTTAATAGGGTTGTTTCTAATTATGTTTTTGCCTGGAGTTCGTTTTCGTTTTATTTCAGATTTTTATTTTATGTTTTTAATTTTTTCGTAATGATTGTTGTTGCCTATGATTTATGTTAGTGTTATGTCTCTGTTTCATACTACTCATATTGTTATCGCTGTTACTATGGATATTGTTATTCAGCGTCTCTGATTTTATTATTTTACCAGTTTTCTTGATTTATAACATGAATAAAGTTTTCTATAAACTTTTTGTGCTTTTGTGTTACTAAAAATCAAATGAATTTCACACGTCACTTATTTATAATGGTAACTATGTAAACATGTAATATCGCTGACCCACTGTCATTCACGCTGTCAGAAAAGTAGCATACATCGAAAACAAGAAAAATCCGATATACATCTCCAGTGTACACCTGGGAGAAAGTAATGACTCTAAAAAGACAGGAAATGACGGCAACAATGTTAACATGTAAGGTAAAAACACCATATGATGTGTTATAGCTTTTCAGATTACAGTTACAAGAGCATTATATTAAGACTATCTCTTACTTACGTACCTCGTATTTACAGAGCACCTGACGATGTCAATTTGTCGAAATGGGCTCATTGTGAATGATATAAAATACATACAATTTACATAGCAGTATAGCTGGCTATTATTCATAATAGTTTACCTCCTCGTGAAATTGAAGTAGATGGTTACTGTGAGTTAGTATGGATAGAGGTTATACTTGACAACTGGAATAAATTGATAATTGGTTCCTTTTAGCGACCCCTTGACTCAGATGATACATTTGCTGAACAGTTCAAGGAAAAGTTGAGTTGTAATTGTGACATGAAGTGAAGCAGGAACAATGCGACCATACTACAAATCTATAGGAATACTGTACAGTTACTGTACTGGTCACTAAATAACAAGCCACCAGCTGGTAAACCAATGTCTTTATTTGACGCGTTTTGGGTAGAACCTATCCTCATATTGTCATGAACATCTTGATGATTAGATGTATATAGGCAGTATGTAACAAACAAAGCTGCCACTGGTGTTGCATGTTCGGGGACTCTACCATCTCTGTAACCTTGTCTACTGCTGTCTTATTCTTTAGTGCAGTTATCGAAGCGATCCCTGTTGCACTGTACAACAAATTATTCATCACCTCCTGAAAGTCCGTGAGGAACACATACCATGATACGTGATGTTATCTGCCATGATAGCTTTGTTTGTTACGTACTGTCTTTATACATCTGATCACAAAGATGTTCACGACAAACTGAGGGGGGTTCTACACGAAATGCGTCAAATAAAGTTATTGGTTTATCTGCTAGTGCAGCAACTGTGCAGTACTCCTATTGAAAACATTTGTGTCATTTCAAATAGATACCCATCCCATACAATTGTAGTTGGTGGTGACATCAACCTCTCCTCGATATGTTAGCGAAAATAAATGTTTAAAGTCGGAGGTAGGCATAAAACAACATCCGAAATCGTACTGCATGCGCTCTCACAAACCAATTTCGAACAATGAGCTCAGCAGCACAACCCAAGTATAAATGTTTGCGAAAACGCGTTTGATCTCATAGCAATATACAATCCTGAGCAAATAAGGAGCATCATGACGGACAGAGAGATCAGTGACCAAAAGGTTAAATATCGTAACATCCAAAACATCAAAAATAAACGTAAAATACATCTATTTAAAAAAGCAGATAAAAATTCACTTAACGCTTTCCTAAGTGACAGTCTTCATCCGATCTGACTACGTAAGCGAAGTCCTGATGTGGTTTGCATCAAGAGAAATAGTATTGACGGCATTTGAGAGATACATACCAAATAAATTAATAAGAAGTACAACTGATCCTCCGTGGTACACGAAACAGATCAGAACACTGCTGCAGAAGCAACCAAAAAGCGAATCCAATTTAAAAGGACGCAAAAACCTCAAGATTGGCAAAGTTCTACAGAATCTCGAAGTTTAGCGGGAACTTCAGTGCCAGGTGCTTTTAGTAGTTTCCACAACGAAGGTGTGTCTCGAAATCTGGCAGGAAATCCAAAGAGATTCTGGCCATATGTAAAGTACCGGAAAGACGCAATCAATACCTTCACTGCACGGTAACAATGGTGATATTACTGACGACAGTGCCTCTAAAGCAGAGTTACTAAACGCAGTTTTCCGAAACGCCTTCACCAAAGAAGACGAAGTAAATATTCTAGAATTCACATAAAGGAAAACTGTAAACATGAGAAACTTATAAGATCTGTAAACAACTCAACATCCTTAGGATTAAGGACTCAGATATCATGGTGAGCTTTGACATCGTTTCATTATTCATCAGGATGGCTCTACATGGCTCACTAAAACTCATTGGTGAGAAATTTGACGAGAAGATCACCGACTTTTTTCAGGCATGTCCTAATCGCCACGTATTTTCTATTTAATGGACAATACTGTGAGCAAACGGAGGGAGTCGTCGTGGGCAGCCCATTCTCGCCAGTGGTTGCGAATTCGTATAAGGAGCACTTCGAGGAAGAGGCTCTGACGTCATCCAAATGGAATCCCACCTGATTTTTACCTTATGTGGATGACACGTTCTTCATTTGGCCCCAAGGAGGAGACAAACTCCTTGACTTCCTTCGACACTGAACTCTACACATCCCAAAATTAAATTTGCTGTGGAGACCGAAGAAGGAAGAAGACTACCATTCCTGGACGTCATGTTCAAGAGAAGGCACACTGACCTATATTTGCACACAGATAACTGCCACCATCCTGTGCAGAGGAATGGGATACTAAAAACATTAGTACACGGGATGCACAGAGAGTCTGCTCCAGAAACTTGAACAACTCAGAACTATGTTCCAAAAAAGCGGATACCCAGAAAGGCAGACTAAGAGCGCTATTCGCCCCATCAGTGCAGTATAACTTGTGGAGACGGAAGCAATCACGGAGGAAGAGGTAGCCACAGACTTTATACCGTATACCGGCGCGTTGTCGGAAAATTCGGGCCCTTACTCTAAAAGCATTGCTACGAACTTTTACCTGCCCAGTAAAACACGAGCATTACTGGCGAGTGTCAGAGATGATCTTGGTCTGTGGAAGACCGGCACATATAAGATACCGTGCCAATGTCGCAAGACAGTATACTGGACAAACAGTGTCCACCACTGAGGACCGATGTCGTGAACACCAGCGGCACACTGGACTAATCTACCAATGTACCCCAACAAGTCGACGGTCGCAGAACACTGTTTGTCAGAAAATCACGCTATGAAATATGACTGTGCCAGGATTCTAGCAGAAACTTCTAAGTATTGGGACAGTGTTGTTAGAGAAACCATCGAAATTCATACAGGGATAATCTTACCAGTCAGAACGGCAGCTATACTCTCAGCAAGCCTTGGGAACCAGCACTGGGTCTAATTTAGAAGGTGCTTAGCAGACACAACGATCTGGCCACCAGGGCAGACAGAGCAACTACATCAACGCTGTCATACGCGCCCACCCAAGTACCTCCGTGACCGTCCACGCTCGCCCTTGGACGCGGACCGCGGAGGAAACGGCTTGCAGTGTGGGGGGGGGGGGGGGGGGGGAATATAATTTGGCCGTGCGTCCGATGTTCTCGACATTGTAATCATCAAGCTAGATGCACACTAGAGATGGGCAAAGTCGTTCCTCCTTGGGAACTAGTTCACCGGTGATCGCTCTTTTTTGGGAACCGTTCATTTTTACTCATTCACCATTCATTGTGCTTGGGCTATGGTTCTTATGAAAAACTGAAAATTAGTAGCATAGGTGACAGAAGATGGAAGGCGCCAAGAGGGGGCACTTGCCTCCCCCCTAGAATACAGTGTTTTTATACATAACAGAACTCTCAGACACTTGTAATTTTCGTGATTCTACAAAACATCTCGTTTAACCAACTGTAGCGTTGTGTGGCTGATTGCAGGGAAATAATATAAGTTGGCGCACGAAAAACCGGCCCCGAGCACAGACTGCTCGCCAATTAAGCACGATTTGTTGACAGCTACGAGCAGAATAGATAAACATGTAATAACAGGCAGTGAAGAAATAACAAATAAGCTAATGCAAACAACTTCGAAACAATAGGTGACGACTGGTAAGCGACAATGAGCAGTCTAGTACTTGGGGCCGATTTTTCGTGGGCCACCCTGTACCACTGAAATAATCTTTACAAAATGTGACACCACACACTCGATTACGAAGCACGGGCTTCATTCGATTCTTAGTCGGTCTGCCTTCCATGACAATGAACATGCTCTTTTACCTTGAATCAAAAAAAGACGGAAAATGGCCACTCGCGTGTGCCGTGCCGACGTCCTTTGCATGTGTAATAACAAAAAATCTTGCCTTTTTACAAGTATTTCTACTGCTGTTTATCGAAATAATGTAGTAAGCTGATACGCCGTTTTGTTACCTGAAAAGATGTATATATTACATACCACGTAATTTTTATGTAATTTACGTAATTATAAAATACATTTTAATTACCGGTCGTGGACGCTGAATAGAATACGAAAAGAACCAGAAGTTTAGAGTTCAAAAAAGGTTTGTAACAGATCTAGAATGGGCGTGCAAAGCGAACGGAACGAATAACAACTCGAAACGGAACTAACTATGAGCAGTCGGCAGTGGAATTGCGACAAGTGGCCACGCGACGGAGGACGAGTGAGCGAAACCGAGACCGAGACAGGCGGGAACGGGACCGAGGCTGGAACGAGACCGGCCTACGTGCCGTTGCGGGAACGAGACCGACCGTTTCCCGTTCCCTGAAACTATAAGTAGAAAGCCGAGAACGAAGTGACCTATGAAAGACCGTTCCTTAGAATTAGTTCCTCGCTCGTTCCGTTCATCTTGGTGAACCGTTTCTTTGGACCCGTTAATTCGCGAACGACCCATCTCCACTGCACACAACACAGTCGCGACCACCCACTGTGCATTGTCATCCGATAACCCGCCAGTGATCTTCGACTTGGACACAGACGGGGTGGCACCACAAGAACATCGCAGACCTCTTCGTAACACCAACTGGGAGCACTTCCACCAACACCTAGCAGAGACATTCGCCTCCGCTCCCGATCCGGCGGAGGAGGGTGTGTGCAGTACTAATCGCATTCATTCACTACACACTAGCAGCGGCAGATTCAGCCTTCCGCAACCGTCGAATAAGCTGTAGAACAACTCCAACTGGTAGCTACACAATAAATAAGAGCATAAGAAAGGTTGTAGATTTTCTTACAATAGCTGGCGGGGGGGGGGGGGGGGGGGGGAGTAGAAGTGGCAGTCACATACCTGAAGACACTGCAAAAAGTGCAGAACAAAACTCTCCGACTGGCGCTGCATCTAATCCGGAACTTCAACATGAGACATTTTCACGTCATCGCCGGCCTCCCGATGCTGAGGCAATGCATCCGTGAGCTCGCCACAAGATTCTGCGCGACAGCGCTAAACTCGGCGAACGCGCTGATCAAAGGACTGGGAAACCAAATACACTGGCGCCCGGCTAAAGGATGGCTGGAGTGACACATCTGGCAGCAAGTGAAACTCGAAAAATACAACACCAACACGAGAGGTCACCACTTCCGTCATGTGTTCAAATCAGGAACAGTAGGCTCTGCTTAACCTGCATCCACCGTGCGTGAATGCTCACGTGCATCACATGTCTATCAGGAACGAAGTGCATCAGTGCACGTGACGATGGCGACTTGTCTGATCGTCGAAATGTTGTGCCCGTTGGACACTGTGGACAGGCAGTACACCTGTGGATTGCTCGATCAACAAATACGCCGAGAGAAACTGAAGAATGAGCACTTAAAAATAAATATATCCTCGGTGTAGCGAAGCAGCTTAAAACACTTAAGAAAAGGAAGGCTTTCAGTCCAGATTGCATACCAATCAGGTACCTTTCAGAGTATGCCGATACAATAGCTCCATACTTAGTAGTAATATACAACTGCTTGCTTGTAGAACGATCCGTATCCAGAAATTGGAGAATTACACAAGACGTACCAGTGCCCAAGAAAATAAATGGGAATAATTCGGTGAATTGCAGATCCATATCACAAACGGCGATCTGCAGTAGGATTTTGGAAGATATACTGTGCTCTAACAGTATGAATCACATCGAAGAAAATTATTTCTTGACAAATAGCCAGCACGGATTCAGAAACTATCATTCTTGTGAAACAACTAGCTCTTTATTCTCACGAAACAATGAGTGCCATTGAGAGGGAATGTCAAATTTATTCCATATTTTTAGATTTCCAGAAGGCTTTTGACACCGTTCCTTACAAATGACTTCTAATTAAATTCCGTTCCTATGGAGTATCGTCTCAGTCGTACGATCAGCTTTGTGATTTCCTGTCAGAATGGTCACAGTTCGTAGTAACTGAGGGAAAGTCATTAAGTAAAACAGAAGTAATATCCGGCGTTCCCCATCGAAGGTTGTAGGCCCTCTGCTGTTCCTGATCTACATACGTGATTTAGGAGACAATTTGAGCAGTCCTCTCAGATTTCTGGCAGATGATACTGTCATTTCCCGTCTTGTAAAGACATCAGATGATCAAAACCAATTGCAACATAATTTAGAAAAGTGGCAGTTGAGTCTAAACAAGGAAAAACGTGAAGTCATCTACATGAGTACTAAAAGGAATCCGCTAAATTTCAGTTGCACGATAAATCATACAGATCTAAAGGCGGCCAGTTCAACTAAATATTTAGCGATTACAATTACGATCACACAGATAATATTGTGTTGAAAGAAAACCAAATACTGTGATTTATTGGCAGAACACTTAGAAAATGCAAATATTTACTAAACCGACTGTTTACCCTACGTTTGTACGCCCACTTCTGGAGTACTGCTGTGCGGTTTGGTTTGCTCATCAGTTAGGATTAATGGAGGACATCGAAAAATTCAAAAGAAGGGCAGCTCGTTTTGTACTACCCCGAAATAGGGGAGAGAATGCCACAGATATGATACGCGAATTGGTGTGGTAATAGTTAAAACAACGGCGTTTTTCGTTGCAGCAGGATCTTCTCATGAAATTTCAATCACCACTTTTTCCTCAGAATGTGGAAATATCTTGTTGGTGCTCACCTGCATATGGAGGAATGATCATAATAATAAAATAATGGAATTTACAAAGCCGTGACATAAAGTCACGCAGTGGGAAAGCGACTGTGGTGAACCATATATGTATAGTCTGTAGGAAGCTGAGAAGTCTGTTCATGCTGATTAAGTTAATATCGTGTAACTATCAGGTACTGGTTACCTTCAGTGCCAGTATTATCTGATGATGACATACGCTGAAACGCGTCATTGTGATAAGAGGATACTCCGAAACGCGTCATTTTAATCAGTAAAGTCATTTTTAATTTAGTTAATGACTTGTTGCCTTCCCACCTACTCAGCTTTCTATAGACGGCATATATGGCTCATCATGATTGCTTTCCTCCTGCGTGACTTTGTTACGTCGCTTTGACTTTATAGAAAACAACTTATACGTAGGTGTTTATCTGTATATGAAGATAATTTAGAAGATGTTTTGTTATTTTTCAAGCAAATGAACGTAAATGAGTGCTGAGACATGGTTGTAGATGGGATGATTTGTTCGAAAGAAAGAAGACTTTGAAGAAAGCTTGGAACAGAATACTAAAGCGGGAGCACGAAAATTGAATAACGGGTACGGATGATTCTGTTTTGGAAGATATTATTGAGCTAATGGTAAACCTAAAGATGTGCCAGGAATGTGATGTCGATGATGTGGAAAGTAGCTCACTAGTGACCGTAATGATCAAAGTTTCCAGATCATGTAGGGTAACGAAATTGTTGGAAACATATTTGCAGGCAAACGAACTGCAGGAAGAGATGAAACAGAAGAAAACATAGATGCAGTAAATGATGCAGGACCATCTCATGTGGAAGCATTTCAGGCTCTGGATACCGCTTTCAAATGGTTCAAAAAGAAACAGAGTGTGTGCCGTAAGTTTACTACAGTTAAAACGAATTCCTGACGTAGCAGTAATGAAGAGGAAAAATTGTTTATATTATACGTTAGTTACCTAATAGCATTGCGGAGGCTCTTCAGCTATACTGGAATAGCACCTTAGGAATAAACGAAATGGGGGTTGTGCCTCAAACCCAGACATAGATGCTTTAACCAAAAGGAACTACATGCTTCCAGAAACCTTACCAAGTCTCAAACATCTATGATGTATATATGTAGACTGAAGTGACGAATTAAAGTTTGTACCAAGGTCGGGATTCGAATTCAGGTCTCCTGGTCAAAGGGCACGTGCACTGACTACTACGCCTCCCTGGCACTGACGCTTTGCACAACTGCATGGACTATCCCAGCGTGCCTTGTTCCGAAACCCAAATTCCCTTTGAGGCCTCAGCCCAATTGATATCCACAATAAACTCGAACAGCACTGCAGGGGCTCTCCAGTTGTTCTGGAATAGCACCTCAACATCGAACGAAAGGGAGTATCCAGAAACCAAGGCTGTTCGACTTTAGGGCGAATACCGAGTGGTCTGTGGTATCAACGGGAATTTGGACTGAGGAGGGAAGTGTGCTAGGGTAGTCTGTACAGTTGTGCAAAGCCACCGTGGTAGAGTGGCGTAGTGGTTGAGTGCATCTGCCAAGTGAGCAGGCAACCCGGTCTTGGTACAAATTTTCATTCGTGGCTTCAGTCTGTGTATATATATCACAGATGTACGATGATGATGATAATGTTTGGTTTGTGGGGTGCTCAACTGCTCGGTTATCAGCGCCCGTACAAATTCCCAACCTTCGCTCATTCCAAGCTCGCCACTTTCATGAATAATGATGAAATGATGAGGACAGCACAAAACACCCAGTCATCTCGAGGCAAGTGAAAATCCCTGACACCGACGGGAATCGAACCCGGGACCCCGTGCTCGGGAAGCGAGAACGCGACTGCGAGACCACGAGCTGCGGACTACAGATGTACGAGACTTGAGAAGGTCTCGGCAACCATATAGCCTAGTTTCATTTAATTAAAGCATCTATGCCTGGATTTCAGGCAGGATCCCCCATTTCGTTTACTGCTGAGGTGATATTTCAGTACAGTAATTATCAAATATTTTAAATAAAATTGAACTATAGTGACTGTCCTATGTGACTTTTGTTGGGTTTTTCATGATTAAGATTGCGGTACTTCAGCAATTTTAAGAAAATAGGAATATACATACGAAACTGTCTTTAACCTCTTAATAAACACATTCTTTTGTTGATTTTACTAAGTTTAATTTGTTTTTATTGTTGTGAATAAACACCTGAATTATGTATTAACCACAGAAAGATAACCACATGGCAATATACCTAAAAGATAGTAATATACAGGTGGTGTAGATTGTCTTCCTAGAGTTAATAATACTTTTTCTTCATACATTCAGCTATCCTGATTTTCTATTATCCGAATGACTTAGGACAACAGTTAATCTGTTTAATCGAATCTCCACTTTTCTATATAGCATGAGTTTCTTTTCATTCTGCTTTCCAGTTATTTTGGTGTCGACAACGTGACATCTCAATGATTATCATACTTTGTTAACATGTCCTCATAGTACTGTTTAACCCTTTTTTCAATACATAAGTAGTTTTTTTTCTTACATTATTTTTCATGACTTGTTTTTATTAAAATATAGTATGTGGTACCCTCTTTTGTCTAGGAATTTTTCTAAGTAGAAGCGAGGTCACTCGTGAATTATATATGAAATCTTACTCTTTTTCAATTCCTTTGCCTGTAAGTTACAAAAGATGAGAAATGAAGGACAGGTCGACTAACAATCAAACTATACCTACAAATACCTCGTATTGTTATCCTTAGTGCACACCAATGACGCACCTACCACTACCATCGCCATTCATTCCACAAATATGGTTACTTTGCAAACAGTTTCTACACTGTTGCCTTTTTATTTGCTACGTATACAAGACTGGCTAGGAGTAGCACTCACTTCAACTTCACTCAGAACTGACTTCCCCTTCCCATCTTCACACTACAAATTCCTAAAATATTTTCTCCTTTTATCGCACTAACCTCTTCGGCCACACATCTTCCAACACGGCGTTAGTTTCACAGGCTAATAAATCGCTTCATACAATAGTCTACTCTGCTTTCTAGACTCTACCACATTCACTGCATCAGGCTATCTGGCTGACAAAGAATCCCATAAAACATCCATCATCCCGTGACGAGAAACCACCATTAAAACAACATTCTGCCTGAACGTTTGGACCTTTTTTTCTGCACTTTATACGTATCATTACGGCCTTCCCATAAGTAATTGTCTTCCTTACTCCCATGAAACTGGACCGCACACTTCCGTCACTGCTTGAAAAATGTGCAGTCGCACCAGCACTGTGTTCCTACGCGCAACTCAGGTCATCTTAGTGAACTCTCTCCATTCCTTTAATCTTTTAATTAGAACATATTTAATAATTCTTTGTCGCTACATCACAATGATGCCTCCTCCATATCTTTCAGTGTTTTATGTTACTGAAGCACCAAAACGGAAGTTGGACAACATTACACTGCTGCCTCCTCCAGGCTTTCATTCTATACTTAGTAACGCTGGTATGTCTTTTACCACCTTATTTCAATGACATCGATAAACATCTCAAACATTTCATTCGAGGATACAATTATTGACCTACTCATTATTTTGTATATTTATATGATATATCCGCGTGTACGCTTATCCTCTACCGCGTTACATGATTATTCACAACCTACTGCTTACAAATTTTCGAATGGCTATTTCGATAAATATTTACTTTGGTTTTACCTCAGGTAAGTTTCCCACAGAATCTTACTCTGGAAGATCTGTAAGGTTTTACATCTTCTACACTAATGTAAAGATATCAGGTCTCCAAGGAACCTCGAATCGAGTATACCGTGGGCAAAATAAACAGGTGGATTCTATTGTAACAGTTTCCGAACAAAAATATTGTAGACTAAATGTATTTTTACTTGTATTCGTTAGTATATAAAATTTATGTTTCTTTTCTTAAGCACTGTTCAGGTCGTGGCAATCAAGCAGATTTTTTGGAGATATCGAATCAGCGCATCACTCCCAACAACTTTCCTTACGAAAAAAGTTCGGTTTCGAGAGCCCTATTCAACTTTTATAATTTTGGGCGAGTCACGCATTTAGAATTCCGTAAATGATTACTTTTTTCCCACTTTTTGGCAAATTCCAAACAATGCTGTATTTATCTTTCAGTTCATTCTTAATTGGTTGCGTGAAACACATTTACCGTGAAACTCTCGGGCATGTCATTTACGAGAGAAACGTTTAAACCCAGTTTTTTGTCACATTTTTCACTGCATCCTACACATGTTTAGCTACGTAGTACTACACAAAACATAGTCAGTAGAGATATAACTCTAGGAGAAAACTCAGCAATGATGTAGTCGAAGATCTAAAGAGAAATGTTACTGTTAGGCTGTATCGATAAATTGCTGATTGAGAAAAGAATGGGATCTGTGTTGCTCAATAGCTTATGTTTTTATTGCAATCGTATAATGAAACCAGATTTTATTCCCGATTAGATCTCAGTATTCCGATAATGCAGAGATTAGTAGACACATTGTAGCAGAGCCTGATATCTGGAGAGGTACGGGAGAATGAATCGATGTTGGCCTTGGTGAATCAATATTGCAGGCGCTTGTGTGAAGTGGACTGAGGCAATCACGGGTAGTTAGACCCGATTTGCCCACCTGGGGTGCTCCTGAGTACTGGTCTAGAGTATTACCATTCTACAGCCACACTCGATATGAGGTTTGACAGTCTCATACGTAAGCTGATACCACTTTGACCTTGTTTGTTTTTGAGATAGCTCGGTAATTGGCACTGTTCTGGAGACACTCCGATTATTGATAAAGTAAGGTGGTATAAAAACCGCTAGCATCGGGCGGCGCACGTCGAACCAGTCACAGAGATGTCGATGTCCGCCGTGATTGTGTTGCTGTTGTGTGCAGTCTGCAGCGCTGCGCCGTCCGCGAGACCTCGTGGTCTCTGGGCTCGCTTTGGCGGCCGAATTGTGGGCGGCGACCCGGTGGACATCTCGCAGTACCCGTGGCAGGTCTCGATCCAACTGATGGGCGGGCACTACTGCGGCGGCTCCATCATCAGCAGCACCTGGGTGCTGTCAGCAGCACACTGCTTCTACGGTAGCCGCGCATCAGAGTTCTCCGTGAGGGCGGGTACCTCTATACGCGAGAGCGGTGGCACCGTGTACCAGACTGCTGCCATACAAATACACGAAGATTTCAGCTATTCCACTGGAGATTATGACGTCGCCGTCGTTTCTATCTCGGGATCATTCTCTTTTGATGGCAACGTCCAGGTACGGCCTATAGTTAGTCAGAGTCATAAATTACAGCGGAGTACATGGACGATAAATAGTTTAGACAAGAAGAGAATAGAGGCTTCAGAAATGTGGTGCTACAGGCCGGCCGGAGTGGCCGAGCGGTTCTAGGCGCTTCAGTCTGGAACCGCGCGACCGCTGCGGTCGCAGGTTCGAATCCTGCCTCAGGCATGGATGTGTGTGATGTCCTTAGGTTAGTTAGGTTTAAGTAGTTCTAAGTTCTAGGGGACTGATGACCTCAGATGTTAAATCCCATAGTGCTCAGAACCATTTGAACCTTTTTTTTGTGCTGCTACAGAAGTATGCTGAAGATAGGATTGGTAGATCACAAAACTAATAAGGAGGTATTGAATAGAATTGGGGAGAAGAGGAATTTGTGGCACAACTTGACTAGAAGAAGGGATCGGTTGGTAGGACATGTTCTGAGGCATCAAGGATCACCAATTTAGTACTGGAGGGCAGCGGGAGGGTAAAAATCGTAGAGGGAGACCAAGAGATGAATACACTAAGCAGATTTAGAAGGATGTAGGCTGCAGTAGGTACTGGGAGATGAAGAACCTTACACGGGATAGAGTAGCATGGAGAGCTGCATCAAACCAGTCTCAGGACTGAAGACCACAACAACAACATGTAAAGCCCCTTTTACACAACCGGCATTCTTGCTTGTCTCATTGGACCACTCGGGGTAAGTGAAAGTATTTCAGCGCCCCTGGCGTTTTGTTCCTGTTCTGAGTCTCACCTGTCACGATTATTGGTTTTCGTTTACAGGTCGCAATTGACTGATTGATTTACATAGAGAAACAAACCGACAATGGTCTTTGCTCACTGTTGCCCGCACCGAAACTAAATTCACTGTCCAGTTTCAATCCCTGTAAATCTAGTAACGCCAACTTGAAACTTTGAAGAGTAGTAGGAGGCCTTTTACTAGTTCTTTGTTAGATGCTATTTCTTCTTGAGGAATTAATGAACCGCATATGCTGTGTTTTTTGACCTCCAACGCCGTGGTGCGACTTCATCCTCCTCACCGCATAGCCTGAGCTATGGTGTTTTTTAAAGCTTCCATGGCGAGTCATCAGTTCTACCATGAGTTCAACCTACCTCCTGTTCAAACCCAGGATTACAGAAATTCTCTTGAAACATGGCTACTGTAGCTTACCATGTCTGTTTTTGGATCTTAGTCAAGTATTCTGCTTCCTGCATCCTAATCCATCTACTTAGTTTTGTTCCTGCCATCGGCCTAGTGATGGATCTGACAGTTTCCGGTCAAACAAATGGAGTCGTCATCCTAGACAGCCTATCAGATTGTTCATTGCTACTATGTGACCAGTAGATCGCCCTGTTGCTTCGATCTCGTTTCAGGGGCTGACAGAGATTTCAGAGTTGCTTGGCTGTCTGAATAACGCGTTACCGACGACAGCTGCGAGTATAGTGAGAGCTATCTGTTGTGCAGTTTGGTACCTGTGCGCTGAAAGTGAAGTTAAGGGGTTTTGTATGGCTACAGGAAAATAAAGGGAGAGAAATTTAAATTGCGAGTTATTCCAATAAATATTAAACCTGAAATGTTAGAATTAGAATGAGAGTTACTTGAGTGATAAGATAGATATTAATGTGCTTCACAGAGAAGTCTTTCCCTTTAACTGAGAGTGCCTGTAAATGGATCTCAGCTTTCAGGATAGTCCAGCTATACCTGTGTTTAAAAAGTTTACTTGTATGATAGGAGGTCCGTACTGTCGCCGTAATGATCAAATGGCAGCGTTACGAAGCTGTAGCCTCCGCACTGCTGATGTTGCACGCCGCTCTCCTGAAAAGCTTATTTAAGCTTATTTCCCACGTTAGACATGCGTAGCCACCTACACCCTTAGGATGCGAGAATGTAGTTCTCTCAGTTTTGGGGGGGAGAAAGTATTAGTAAATTACAGTTCCAGTTCAAAGATGACCTATTGCGGCGGGATAGGACAGCCTGTAAGCTCGAACTAACACTCAAAAACCGGCAAAGACGAAGGTCTAATCTTGCGTACATGTAAACTTGAAGCACGAATTTCCAACGTTGTTAAAATGATGAAATTACTCGCCTTTGAATATATATTTATTTATACGATAGTTCTCTTTAACAAAACAACAACTTTCGTGTTTCTATTCACAGATAAATGAACTCTAACGAATTCCTTAATGACTGCCGTGTAACAGCAAAATTAAAACCGCCCCGACAACACGTCTTTCTACTCCAGTATCTCAAGCCGTAGTAAAAAGTATTGTTAATCCAGTGTCAAGGATGCTGTATCAGCAAAGGGTACCACAGCATACACAGAGTTTATGTACATGGTCACTTTCTTTCGCTGCAGAAAATACGTTAATTGTCAAGCGCACCTAGAGAAGAGTTTGTTGAACTACAATCTGTGCTGTACAATACTGTCAAACTGATATACACAATCCATTTCAAAATTATCACATTTCTATTCTTTTAAGTCGATTTGTAGAGGGACCATCCTTTTAGCGAAATTAATCGAAATGTAATATCAGACTGAAGGCACGAGGAAAGATAATACAGTTTGTTGAACAAAGCAAAATTTATGGTGGATGTTCTTGGCAAAGATCTTCTGGTAAATTCTCAACACTCCTGAGAACTGAAAGAATGGGAAAGAGTTGTCCAAACATTTCAAAACATCTATACTCATTTGCTCGAAAAAATACGCCTTCAGAAACATGTCAAACAATATCCAGAAGACAGTAAATTGCCCTTTTTTGTTTTTTCCTTTGTATCTTGTTTTGTTGCTAAGTGACATGCAACGCAGAAAATTATTTGTTCCATTAAACATATTCAACCTTTTCACTGTTAAAACAATTTCCGTTAAGAAAATTTTTATATATTTACGTTCTTATCTGTGCATCGCATAGGCTTTTTTTTCAGGTATTTGGAAACGCAGATACCTCATTGCTTTCAAACATATTGTCGCTGCTGTGGGAAAACACTATATCAAAAACACCAATCCCTCGTGCAACCATTGCAGTGTGCCAAGAAAACAAGTAAACAACAAAATGCAGATTAAGAAGAAACAAAAGCACTATAACAGAAGTGAGCTCAGCGAGAATAGGCTATCTTCTCACGTTTACATGGCGCTCCCAAAACCGGACATCATAAACCTATTTCACAATACCTTTTCTGGTTGGTCATGTAAAACTCCAAAATCTATTCTGGAAATCCATGACTAGTTGCCGGTTTTCCACTTTCACAATCGGCTTTCGCTCCCATGTAAACGCACAATCATTTTTGAAACATGCTCGGATTATCAGGTTACGTCTTGTTTTCAGAATATTCGACTAATACGGACAGGATGACTCATTGTGCAATGAAGGAGAAGCAGAATTATTAGACTGAGCACGAAACTGTCTATCTTTAATATTTAAGTGAAAAGGAATAGGCACTGTGCTGACTAAACCAGAAATTGGAACAGCTGTTATCCAGACGCTATATTTACCTGAGCTAGCAAATCCGCTTCAGCCCGTAACTCGTAAACACGACAGCGAAAAACAGTTTTCGGAACTCGTTTTTCGTCTTTCGGCAGATGTGTCGCGTGTAAACGTAGTGAATAGACGACGCCACAGTCTCTTCTTTCTGCACTTGAGCAGCCTGTTACCCTCTCACGTCAAAATTAAAATGTGTTTCTTTCGATGGTTTATTCGTTATTTCTCTTCCGCATGTCCCTATAAATGTTTCCACAAGTTTCATTGTTTTTCATGGAGGCCCTCTCAAGTAGCGAAAGTTTAATTACAATTTTTTTGGAAGGAGAGCTAGAAATAGTGGCGCGATGTCATACAAGCCAGCGTTGCCAGTTACTAGGATACTCAATAAATGTAATGTGTGGTGTAAGGCAGAGAGCACACTGGAAACACTGCAAAGTGCTCTCCGACTGACTGTGCAGTACACCTCGTGCACTCGCCTTCTCGTTTACTCACCACTCTAGCCGCTGATTTTTAGTAACTCCCTAAGACCGACTTTCAGTACTTTCTTGTACGTGGAATTGTAAATCTGTGACTTCTGTATACTTCACTGATTTCCTTCCTATGCTTACTATTTGCGATATGTACAGGCGATAGGCAAAATAGTGTGAACACCTCTACTTACTCGGGAATGGTTTATTAACAAGGGGTTGGACCTCCCCATTTGCCCGTAATACAGCTGCGATTCTTCTTGGAATACTAGCATATAATGAATGTATAGTCTCCAGTGGAATGTTATGCCGGTCTTCGATCAAAACCTCTTCTAACACCTGTACTGACGAGGGAGGCGGAAATCTGCTCCGGAGTCTGCGCCCCAACACCGCCCACAAGGGTTCGATTTTGTTCAAATCCGGGTACTGTGCTGGCCACGGAAGACGTTGCAGTTCGGTTGCATAGTACTCATACCACGATTGTACTATCCTGGCCGTGTGAATGGGTGTATTATCGTCTTAAAATATGGCATCATTGTTGGGGAACAATTGTTGGCTGTAACACGGCCTTTGAAGGTAGCGAAGGGAGCAGCAGAATACCATAATGTGGCTGCCCATACCATCACACTTCCACCTCCATGATTAATCGTTCGAATAAAGCAATCAGGATTATAGGCTTCTTTTGGCGTTCTCCAGACATAAGCCCGACCAGATGTTAGAAATAACGAAAACGTTAGCTCGTCGGACCAAATAACGTGTTTCTACTGATCAGCCGTCCAGGATTTACGCTCCTGACACCATGTTTCACGCTACTTTTTCGTTGGTTGTCGTCACTAATGGTTTCGTTATAACAGCTCATCCATGAATATTCGCTTTATGGAGTTCTCGGCAGACAGTGTCGATAGCTATGGAGTCTCGAAGATGGCTATTTAGCTCTGCAGTTAACTGCCATAGTTCGTGTTGTTTTGACACAATTCGTGTTAGCGTACGATGATTTCTGTCATTTAGTTTTGATTTGCGTCCACTATTACGTTTACACGATGCGTCTTTCCCAGGTTGTGTGTAGGCTATCATGACTCTCGAAACATTTAATAAGTTGGCTGTCTTGGTTACTAATGCTCCAGCTAATCGGACCCCCACTATCTGCCCTCTTTGGGACTCTGTTAGGTCTTTCATTGCACGTCGACATCGGCGTCAGAATGCAAATAAGAAGTGTACGCTACTCATAAACAACCTGCATTGTTGCCTAGTCCGTACTGAACACGCACAGCCCAGCGCGACACATGCCTTACCTGCGTTGTTGAGCGTCGAACACAACCATCCCATTACTAACACTGATCACATTATTTTGTCTATCCCCTTTATTATGAGACTACAACATTTCTTGCCTTGCAGCTTGAACCAAG
This sequence comes from Schistocerca cancellata, assembly GCF_023864275.1. Classification (NCBI taxonomy): domain Eukaryota; kingdom Metazoa; phylum Arthropoda; class Insecta; order Orthoptera; family Acrididae; genus Schistocerca; species Schistocerca cancellata. Next base: position 198,176,611 of record NC_064628.1, read on the forward strand.
GCTTATTTGGAAAGGGTATGGATCCTTTTTTTCAAAAGGCCTTTCCTGACTCTTAACTGCACTTGTTTCTGAAAAAAATATTTATAAATTACTCGTTTGCTAAAATTTTTTACGCTCTAAAAGAATCATTTGTCCCACATGAGAGTGATAAAGCTGCACATAGCGTAGACTATTGCAGATTTTGAATTACATAGCCACTGGGCGACAGGAGAAGGAACATTTTGTTTCATTAAACAAAACAATCCATTAACAAAAATAAGACTGATATTTTGGGACATTTGTGCTGGATAAATACAACAGGCTGACAAAACCTATCTCTAAATATCTTAGGGAAAAGAAATTAATGGAAGTTGGATCCGAGAAGTTAAAAAAGATTTAGAAATCCACAACACGCAGGTTCAAGGAACGGCAGAAAGAGGTATTTTCAAAAGGAAAATTAAATTTATAAGGATTCCAAGGCAGTAACAGTGAGAGAACGGGTGTAAAGTGGCCAGAAGAAAGAAAAAAAGGAGATGAAGTGAAAAAATGAGACGGTATTGAAGAAAAAGAGAAGTGCGAATGAAGAGGAATTGAAATTATCTGAAATCATTACGTCGTCCTAATTGGCCAAACCAGTAAGGAAAAGAATCTGAAATGGAATCCTTGCGAAAGGTCTTGTAAGAAGGAGTTATACAAATCATGATTATTTGAAAATTATGTAACGTAAATACCACCCTCTTATGAATGTGGCGTTCATTCAGTGTTGGAACTTCCCCATTGATCTTTCCGACATACTACAACGACGGAAAAAAGAATCGCGACACAAAGAAGGAGTTGTGCGACATCAACGAAAGTTGGTGGCCGTGGATCTCCATCTGAAGGATGCAATGTTGAGGATGCCAAATCGGGTTTGCTTCAAGTACACACTGTAACAGTGTAACAGGCATGAGCGTTAGTTACGTTTTAGACTGGACACCGTGAGATGATGTAAGTCAGGAATGCTTTTAAGATGACGAAGACGTCTTTATCAACACCTCACTGAGTTTGAAACAAGGTCGTGTAATTGGGCTACGAGAAGCTGGATGTTCCTTCAGCGATGTTGCGGAAAGACTTGACAGAAATGTAGACACTGTAGATCACGAGAATGTACGGTCGCAAGAAGACCGGGCAGCCGGCCACGTGGCGCTACTCGGTGGGAAGACCACCGCGTTCGGTGTTAAGTTTCTGGCGCAAAGTATTGTATTTGCAGCAGCAATTTGAGGAGCGCTTGGCGCCACAGTGACATAACTAAACTGTTACAAATTGGTTACTTCAATGACACTTCCGCGCCAGATGCCCTGCAGCGTGCATTCCGCCCACCCCTAACCGCAGCCATTTGTTACTTCAGTGATGTCAAACGAGGGCTCATTGGAGGGCGGGCTGGAGGTCTGCTTGCTTTGTGAAACCTGCTTCTGCGTCGGTGCCAGTGATGGCCGTGTGTTTTTTAGAAGGAGGCCATCTAAGGGCCTGCACCCACCCTATCTGCATGCTAGACACACTGAATCTAGACCTGAAGTTAAGGTCTGTGGCGCGATTTCGTATGACAGCACGGGCACTCTCGTGGGTATTCCAAACACCGTGACTGCAAATTTGTACATCAGTTTGGAGATTCGATCCGTTCTGCTGTCACTCACGAACTGCATTCCAGGTGGTGTTTTCCAACAGGATAACACTCTCCCACATACCGCTGCTGTAACCCAACATGCTCTACAGAACGTCGGCATGTTTCCTTGGCCTGCTCGATCACCAGATCTGTCTTCAATCGAGCACGTACGGCACATCATCGGACGACAACTCCAGCATTACCCACAAGCAGCATTAACCGTCCCTCTATTGACCAACCAAAGCATCAGGCATGGAACTCTATCCTACAAAGTGACGTCTGGCACTTCCATAACGCAATGCATACACGTCTCTATGTTTACATTCAAGATTCTGGCAGTTACACTGATCTTAAATGTATCAGAATTTGACATTTACAATGGCTTTTCTCGCGCTTACAGTAACCTGTGATCTTGCAATGTTAATCACTTAAAAATGGTATCTAGACAAATGTATTGTAGAAATTTCATTGCTCGGCGTTAATTAATTTTTGGTGTTGCAATTTTTTCTGTTATTGTAGCTCACCACAATTCACTTTGTGTAAAGAGCCGCGTCATGTGGAAGTAGATTATAGTGTAGTCCCAGATGTAGATAAAACTAGGGATGAAAATTTAACTCGACCTGGACAATTCAGCATGGCAAGCCGCCGGCTCCATAAAATTATTAACCTCGTAATTTTATGGAGTACGTGGACGGACATCTCAGTCGTTCACTTTCTTTTTCAGTCTTCTAGGAATTCTCACAAACCTTTATATTTCATCTTATGAGCGGATATGGCCGAGCTACAATAACTGAACAAGGAAATCCGAAGTGCCTCAGCGCAACTTGCGAATTTTCCTTGATTTAATAATTTTATACATCGAAACCTTATTATTTGAAACTTCCAATTTCTATGTCCCGTTCTACAAAATAGTTACTTTATGATACAATGAATGCTATGATAACATCTTGATCATGTCATAACATTAAAGTGACATTCGCTGTGTGTCATAGGTACTGCTATCAGGCTGACTGGATTTTTTGTCCTGGTATCTTGGGGAAATTGGTGGTCAATTTTCCAAATTACATTGTTTCTTACGTTCCTCATCAGGGAAATACTACAACACTAGGTCTGCAGGGGAAAGTGTGCAGTAACTTGTGCCAGCAAGGATTAGACATTTGACACAACGAGGGACGGGTCGTTGCGTTGTTCTACTACAAGCATAGGGGTGTATCTAGGGATAGTATGTACGTGGATAACGTACAAGACATATGACTAAACAAGCTGTGATCTTATCCCACAAGGAATAAGGTATTAGCAATATAACTGACTTACTGTATTCCTTGTAGCATATATTAGCCAGTGCAGAGCAGTCTGAAAACAGAACACTGAAATCAATTATTATTTTACGGCGAGTTAACCATAAATCACAGGGAGGTGACAGAACTATCTGGCCAGACTCTCGATGCTGTCCACCATCCGGCAATTATGCTGATCGCTGGAATATTTTTGTACCAATCCTATCCCTAGCCTCTCTGCTGAGGCTGAGAAGTCGCACCCTACCACCTTGTCATGTTACGACAAGCCAAGAATATTTGCCCAAGTATTTGCATACAATGCTGTTATTCGTTCACGGTGCAGCAACATTTGAAAAATCATTTTTGAGCATTGAAGGTCTTCGATATAGGTATGTGTAAAGAATTATGATTTAGAAATGAGTGTGGCAAATATCAGTGTTTTAAGGCGAGGTTGGAGTAGATCACCTAGGATGTTTGACGACTTTTAGGAAAAAAACACACTCCACATGTGATATTTAGGTGCTTGTTTGATAAAATTTCAAAAAAGTACGACTGTTTTATTATTATGTACACTAATGAGTCGAAATGGGGAGAGGTTACTGGCTATTTGGCATGCGCTGAAGACAAATTCGTGTCGTTGTTACACTGAAGATTAACCGTACAACAAAACATCTAATTTTCCAACAGACCTTGAAGAAAATTTTCCCTAATTGAAATATATATAATCGCCATTTCGTCGTAACTTCCTATGACTCAATTGTTTTCCTTATCTGTATTTCCATCTGAACTAAGGTCATTTTACAGCTAAATCAGTTTTACGCCATACGCTTGTAATAATAAATGTGATATGGAGCACACTGTTAAATGAATTCCACACGCTAGCAATAGGTGTGGCGAACCGTTATTTCCAAAAACTGCGAGATCTCACAATCACTTTAAATGCGCGTGCACACACACACACACACACACACACACACACACACACACACACATACAGACATACACACGCAAACACTCATACAAACACACACAAACACACATCTTCATATCCCACAGAAATGGCATAAAATTATGTTTTGTCTTTATTTTATATTTAATCGATTAACAATGAGTCTTTCTGTTTCATCATTTACTGCATCATATTATTCGCTCTATTTGTCACTGCTTTCACTTGAAAGGATTCTACTAACATTTATATTCCTTACAGACAGTCGGTCTTGGCACTGCAGACATCGAAGCTGGCACATCAGTGACCATCACCGGGTGGGGCGCCTTGGATTATACACAGACCCTACCTGAGCAGCTTCAGGCTGTCACCACGGTCATCGTCGCACGTCGTGACTGCAATATCTATTACTTGGGTGGCATCACGGAGAACATGATCTGCGCCGGTGAATATGGCAGAGGTGCCTGCAACGGAGACAGCGGCGGACCGCTGGTTGTTGGGCCTACGCAGTACGGCATCGTCTCCATGGGCTACTGCGCTCAGGGAATCCCCGAGGTCTACACCAGTGTCGTTGCCGTACGATCGTGGATTAGCACAGCGACTGGCGTCTAGCAGACTGCCAAAATTATCTGTTTAACAAATTTTGGTACTAGTGTCATGGTCACCTGGCTCTCAAATTACTGTCAAAGAACGTACTTCATGCTGTAAAGAGCGACTGTAGTGTATGGTTAAAGTTTCGCCAAATAATAAAAGGAATTAAATCAGTTATCGAGATAATCACATTCTGTGAAGTAGACACTCCTTGTCCGTGTCCAACTCTACCTTCCTGGCGCTCTCTCTCTCCACAACCCCCCCTCCCCCCCCCCCCCCCACACACACACATTTTAATTGTAGGCATGATTATAATGAAACTGACAAACTAGAGGGACGATTCCTGATTGGAAATGGAGGAAAGAGATCCTATATACATGTGTCCGGAAATGCACCGTCGCCAGTGTAGATGCGCTGATGACCATGTGCCGTGTGTTCCTTGTTTGTTACAGGTTGTGTGATTGATGCAGTGTACTGTAATTAATAGAATGGTCCGGTATTCATGTTTGGAACAAGCCGAGATGGTGTTTGCGGTAGGGCCAAGCAGATGTAAACATTCTATAGGCAGCACGGCTAATATGTTTACAGACACCGAACCACATCACACAACAATTGAAGCCCTTTTTGAGCGTTTGTATGATCATGGGTCCTTTCAGACAGACGAACGTACAGGGATGTGGCGGACTGTTCTTACACCAGACCAGGAGGATCGAGTTCTGCCTCTCGACCGTTTCTATCTGCTTGGCAGCACACAAACAAAATCTCGGCTTGTTCCTCACATGAATACCAGACCGTTCTGCCGCTTACACTGCACTGCGTCAATCACACAGCTGGCAACGCATGAGGAACACACGGCAGGTGGTCAGAGGAACTTTCGTTCGTCGGTGCCATCTATCCTGGCAACGACGCTTTTCTGAACACTTGTTCAAAGGACTTTTTCTCCTCCATTTCCAGTCAGGAATCCGCCCTGCAGTTTGTAAGTTTTATTAATTTTTCACTCTGTATACAAATACATAGGAGAACTGTTCGCTGTATTGTGTAAGAGTCTATATAATAATCTGAAAAGCTCAGGTTAGGCCGTCCACTATCCCTCCTCTTCTGGTGTCTTCCAAAGGCTACCTGTGACGAATTATTTAATGGATAAAGGCTTTTATTCCTTATGTAGTTGGTATTACGACCATGTGTCACCACGCCGCAGGTTCAAAAATGGCTCTGAGCACTATGGGACTCAACATCTGAGGTCATCAGTCCCCTAGAACTTAGAACTACTTAAACCTAACTAACCTAAGGACATCACACACATCCATGCCCGAGGCAGGATTCGAACCTGCGACCGTAGCAGTCGCGCAGTTCCAGACTGAAGCGCCTAGAACCGCTCGGCCAGGCTGCAGGTGCAAATCATAGTGTAACCTGGAATTAGAAGAACCCGCATCAATCATTACCCAATTAGATTTTCTCTGTTAAATTCTGTTCTTCCATAGCAGATCGTTTTCGCTAACAAGGAGACCCAGGGATAACTTCGGCTTGGAAAGTCGAATTAAGACGCGTGAAACAAACGAAGAGTCAATACATTGATGTTCCAACACGATAATCTCTTATGTTAATGTCCTCTTTCACATACTTTTACAATGAAAGTGTTTAACGATAAGCCTCTTCTTGAGTACGTAAGCATTTGAATAACTCACTTAAAGTGATATCATTAGGTGCATTTCGTTAACGTTCTTCACGTCAGCTACGAGTCACGAGTCGGAGATACAAGCTTACTGGTAATCAGAATACTGCGTGACAAACTACCATTCCGATATCGGTCATAAGTGTTTTGTAAGTTCTCAGTACACCGACAAAAGTCGCCATCAGCCTAGGTGCCGTTAATCGTTCTATTCAGTTCACTCGCCGTACTCTCACGCACTGAATTAACAGGCGTAGTAACATAGTTCACTGATTGCCATTTAACTGTCAAATAACTATTACGCTCATTAAACGACCATTCTCAGTTCGTAAAGCTTGTTTAAAGTTCCGTATGCATTGATTACTGAAGTGCAAGATAATCAGCTAAACTTCGCAACATTAACTGTCAGAGATATTGCTATACATCAGATGCTATACAATGTGTAAGAATATTTACTGTCATTTAAACTTCAATTTAAACTTCCATTTACATCCTCTGAGCTATAAAAATCTCCATTCAGAGTTGCTTCGCTAATCTTCCTTTAACTCAAAAGTCTCAAAATTAAAGCTTGTGAGAATCTTAGTTTATCTTCTGAGCACTTATTACTTACAATCAATTACCAGTACATACCTATCTGATATAATGCAATTTTTAATGTCCAGAGTCGGACCTCAGATACAAAAGTGCAAACAAGGCCTTTTTTTAGTAATTAAATTCAGTCTCGACAAAATTTTACACGTGGTCTGCGGCCGACTAACTGTCTGTTGCTCTTCAACAGCGCCCGGTACACTCGCTCCCACGTCGTCAGAACAGCACTGGAACGCCTTGCAGAAAACGATAATAGATCATGAACAAAAATAAAACAAACACTTTTATTACATCATATAAAATCTATGATTCAAAACTATAGCACCTATTTATACTTGCCTGGTGTCGCTCAGCGGAACCTATCAGTGTTTGTGACAATCTAATGTAAACACTACGGCAGGAAGTTAATGAGATACTTCCCAACGACCGGTGCATCTCCCCGTCATCAGAGACAAATTATGCGCCACTCCCAACGTCTTACGTAGAATAGCATGCCACAGTGGTACACCGTTAAGGATAGATGCGGCTAGCACGGGTCGCTACACATAGTTTGCGTAACCGATAAATTAGCCGTTACTGAGCACTGGCTGAATACAGGACGCGTGTTGTACGACAGAAATGTACAGAACTTCAATGCATATTCCTGTTTCTGGGACAGTGTTATCAGAGGAACTGTTCTCATTCGCACAATTGTTGATTAAAACTAACAGATGCACTGAATATCGTCTTAACAGTGCGTGCGGTCAGTTGCCTGCCGCCTTTTGAAACCCCGTCTGCGGAAAAACACGACACAAAAAGGAGATAGGTGGTTCATAGCTCCGTGTCTTAGGATTCAGTAACACACCTGATGGCAAATATTCACTGCAAAACAACACGAAACTTTGTTGTTCAGCTACCAACCAGAACACCGTTTCGTCGCGTCCTTTTTCCGGTTGGCGCCAGGACTATTTAACCTGAGCATCGCAGCGTGTGACACTTACTCAGGAAACCTGCTGAAACTGCTAATTTATTTAGGGACACTGAGTGAGTTCCAAAAAAATCGGCTGAAAACAGCGACACATAGCAATGCATGTAACGATAATGGGGAGGAAAGAGGAAGGGGATAACGTAAGCCAATGCTCAGGTAAAGAAAGAAAACTGTTCATAAAAATCGAGGTAAGTGAAGTGCGAGGTGTGTAAGGAAAGTAATGAGACTAATTTTTTTTAATATAGCAAAATTTTTATTTTTTTCAAACAATAACATTGTTCGCTTCAAAATAGTTCCCCTCGGCAGCTATACACTGTTGGAGTCGTTGTTCCCAGTCTTGCCAGCAGCGCTGAAAGGCTTGAACTAGTAGGGCCGTTAACATGTCGGTCATATTCTTTTGAATGTTCTCCAAAGTTCCAAACTGACGTCCTTTTAAGATGTTTTTTTTTTTTTTTTTACTTTCGAGAAAAGGATAAAGTGACAAGGATGGAGATCACGTGAATAGGGAGACCGCGGATCCACAGAAATGCCTTTTGAGGTCAAAAATTCAGTGATGGAAATGTCTGTGTGACATGGGGCGTTGACAAGATGCAGCATCCACTTGTCTGCAACGTACAGTCTCACTCGATTCCCGTTTTCCTGAGCCTTTCAAGGAAATTTTTGTAAAACACTTGGTTGACAGTTTATCCTGGAGGAAATTTTTTTTATGCATGGTACCCTTGCTGTCAAAAAACCAAAGCACAACTATTTTGATATTTGATTTGCTCATTTGAGCTTTTTCCGGTCGAGGGGAGTCTTCCACTTTGCCAATTTTTCTCAGGATCGTACTCAAAAATCCAGGTTTCATCACCTGCGATCACACGAATAAACCTTTTGTGGTCATTGGCAATCTGTCAAGAAGATCAATGGACAAGTTTCCTCGATTGTAAGCTGGAGATCTACCAAAGCAAGGTCCATCTTCAGTCTGTTCTCGGATTTTCGAAACGGATTTTTTCAAGCGAAAAACCTGTGCTCTTGTAAAGGAATGTTTCCCATGGAACTATTTCAACTTTTCGGAGGTCACACTAGCGGATTACGCAAGTTTAACACAAAACTTGATGGCATAACTTTGATCTAAATTCCGTTGTTCCATTTTCGTAACACACAACAAAAGCACAACTTCACTGATGGCGTTCTCAAAAATCATGTGATGACTGTACGAAGCTGAAACTAGTACTGAGCATCTGGAAGGGATGAACATAGCAGTCAACAGAGGCACAACAACACAGTGTTGCCAGATCGCTCACAGAGTTGCCTTTTATATGATATGCGTCTGCGTTTCTAACGGAAGAGTTCACAGAGACTGCAGAAGAACTAAAATAATCAGCATTCACAAAAACAAAAATCAGAAGTCAGTGATACAGAACAATATGCCCTTCCAAATCTATACTACTATATAAAGAGAGGTTGTAATTTAACATTGTTCCCAAGAACTTCGAAAGTACTCGACGGATTTACTTCAAATTTTTACATGACACTCTAATAATCGTTTGCATGGGTATGGTTTACACATTGCTAATGTATATGGTAAATAAATATGTATGTACTTTATGAAAGGGAGAATTTTTTTATCAAAAGGCTCCGAAAGTTATTGCCCAATTAACTTCAGATTTTTACACGATAATTTAATTAATGTTTGAATGGGCATAGACTACACTTTTTTTAATTTACATGATGGCTCTGAGCACTATGGGACTCAACATCTTAGGTCGTAAGTCCCCTAGAACTTAGAACTACTTAAACCTAACTAACCTAAGGACATCACACACATCCATGCCCGAGGCAGGATTCGAACCTGCGACCGTAGCAGTCCCGCGGTTCCGGACTGCAGCGCCAGAACCGCTAGATCACCGCGGCCGGCTAATTTACATGATGTATAAGTATATATACAGTATATAAATGGGAATGGTTGTTTACAAAAATCTCGAAAATTAGTCGCAGTCTTCTATAAAGCATAAAACATAATTTACGAGCTAGTTCTTTAGATCACTTCGTTTCAAACAAACATGTCTTCAATTGTTGTACATCTTTAACCACCAATACGGCATTTTTCGCCATTTCATTACAAACAGTTTTACCAATCCGACGCGTTTCCGAGTGTTGCTCAGTGTGCTGGTGTTTTGAAACAGAATTTGTTCACGGACATAAGATAAATGAGCTACTGCTTTAATTCGTCTGCTTGAAACAGACCAACTGTTGCAACTAGTTTTCAGAGTTTCTACAAATAAACTTATGTTGTTGAGACACTTTAACGAACACTGTTCAATATATATAAGTTATTGGATTCAATGCTAGCTGGCCTCAGCCTGTTGTTGCTTGTACATCGCGGTCGAAAAAGGCAAATTAGGAAAACAGTTAGCACAACTTTTTCAGTAAGTTTGGGAATTAATTTTTGCAAACACTTTAATCTCTCCCTTATGAAGTGTCTAGTCCACACAAATGCAGAACTTTATACCTCTATAAACAACGTAACTTCGAGGTTAACGTACCCTACAGTATAGAAAAATCAAAACCTCCAGCTCTCTCTATTTGAGGTGAATGTTCTTGTTTCGAACGTCATGTTCATCATATGTGCTGTGAACCAAACGATCACGAAAGCCCATGGACAGCTCTTTTCGTCTTTTGACACAGCGTATGACGTCAAACTGACGCCATGTGTGCACGAAGTCTTGCAACTGTAGATTACCACGTAGGTTACCGAGGTGTTTTATGTCCGCTCACAGGGTATGGAAGCATGTGCGCTCAAAATCAGTCTTACCGATTAAACAATATTTTGCGCAGCAGCATTGCAAGAGTCTTGGTTGAATGCTGCGATTCGTTACTGCTAATGCGTTATTCAACAAGTAAACATATTCAGCGATGCAAATTTCGATTAGACGGAACATTTCAGCAGTCGTAGTATGTTTGAAAGCAGGACAATGTTAGCATCTGCCACAGAGTAAACTCAATTTGTAATTTGTACTAACTGTATTGGAGATTAAGCTGGTGTACCTATATGGGTGTATGTTTTATTTTTTTCTGTCTATTTTTCTCCATTCATTCGCCTAAGTTGTTCACGGCAAAAATTAAACGCGGTATGCCCAAAGCAATCAATGCTGTGGAGCTAGCGAGAAAAGATGTAGAACATTAATTTTCTATGTTTGTAAGAACTTCTATCGGATGTTTCCCGCCCATGACAGAGAGAGGACGCGGATTTCTGTTTAGTTCACTAATAATATGAAATATATTAATTTATAGTACGAAGTGAACTTCACTTACTAGTTCCTTATTTCACCTGCTCTATCTGTCTGCTTTACCGGTAACTGTAACACTTCAGAGAAGCAAGCTGGACGCCGGAAGAGATAAATAACTTCAAGGATCGAAGAACTATCGTCTAATAAACCAACATTACACGTTTCAGATTTCTCGTGTGTACGAAATATCATAAGTCTGTCTGGTGTGTGCTCGCTGTGCTTAAATTATCTGAAACATACGCTCTCCAGCGAACTCACTAATTGTTACGCCTCTTGTACGACGCCAGATTTCCATCGCAATTATTATTCTTAAAATTATTAATTAATCAGCAGAACTGGCGACCGTTCCCTGGATGATGCGAGATAGATTATACAGGTGAAATAATTAAATGATATAAAACACACTGTGAAACGTGTTATTGTACTAATCGTTTTTTTATTTACTTTGTTTCATGATTGGAATATTGCCGAGAGAAAACCAACGTCAAATACCACATAAATTACAAATCGTACCAACAACATTTAAGAAGATGGTCCATAAGATAGGAAAGAACTCCAACTCATAGCTCGGATGATCGCACTTGGTAACGCCTCGACCAAAAGTAGTAGCACTACCTTACCCTATCCAGTCATAAAACTGAGGCATTTTTTAAAGCAATAGAGGTTTGGGTTAACATTATTTTGATTTTTAGGAACGTGGATACAAAAACTGTAAACGATAACAATAAGCTGCAATTGTTGTTGTTGTTGTGGTCTTCAGTCCTGAGACTGGTTTGATGCAGCTCTCCATGCTACTCTATCCTGTGCAAGCTTCTTCATCTCCCAGTACCTACTGCAACCTACATCCTTCTGAATCTGTTTAGTGTACTCATCTCTTGGTCTCCCTGTACGATTTTTACCTTCCACGCTGCCCTCCAATGATATATTGGTGATCCCTTGATGCCTCAGAACATGTCCTACCAACCGATCCCTTCTTCTAGTTAAGTTGTGCCACAAACTTCTCTTCTCCCCAATCCTATTCAATACCTCCTCATTAGTTAAATGATCTACCCATCTAATCTTCTGCATTCTTCGCTAGCACCACATTTCGAAAGCTTCTATTCTCTTCTTGTCCAGACTAGTTATCATCCACGTTTCACTTCCATACATGGCTACGCTCCATACAAATACTTTCAGAAACGACTTCCTGACACTTAAATCAATACTCGATGTTAACAAATTTCTCTTCTTCAGAAACGCTTTCCTTGCCATTGCCAGTCTACATTTTATATCCTCTCTACTTCGACCATCATCAGTTATTTTGCTCCCCAAATAGCAAAACTCCTTTACTACTTTAAGTGTCTCATTTCCTAATCTAATTCCATCAGCATCACCCGACTTAATTCGACTACAATCCATTATCCTCGTTTTGCTTTTGTTGATGCTCATCTTATACCCTCCTTTCATGACACTGTCCATTCCACTCAACTGCTCTTCCAAGTCCTTTGCTGTCTCCGACAGAATTACAATGTCATCGGCGAACCTCAAAGTTTTTATTTCTTCTCCATGGATTTTAATACCTACTCCGAATTTTTCTTTTGTTTACTTCACTGCTTGCTCAATATACAGATTGAATAACATCGGGGATAGGCTCCAACCCTGTCTCACTCCCTTCCCAACCACTGCTTCCCTTGCGTGCCCCTCGACTCGTATAACTGCCATCTGGTTTCTGTACAAATTGTAAATAGCCTTTCGCTCCCTGTACTTTACCCCTGCCACCTTCAGAGTTTGAAAGAGAGTATTCCAGTCAACATTGTCAAAAGCTTTCTCTAAGTCTACAACTGCTAGAAACGTAGGTTTGCCTTTCCTTAATCTTTCTTCTAAGATAAGTCGTAGGGTCAGTATTGCCTCACGTGTTCCAGTATTTCTACGGAATCCAAACTGATCTTCCCCGAGGTCAGCTTCTACCAGTTTTTCCATTCGTCTGTAGAGAATACGCATTAGTATTTTGCAGCTGTGACTTATTAAACTGATAGTTCGGTAATTTTCACATCTGTCAACACCTGCTTTCTTTGGGATTGGAATTATTATATTCTTCTTGAAGTCTGAGGGTATTTCGCCTGTCTCATACATCTTGCTCACCAGATGGTAGAGTTTTGTCAGGACTGGCTCTGCCAAGGCCGTCAGTAGTTCTAATGGAATGTTGTCTATTCCCGGAGCCTTGTTTCGACTCAGGTCTTCCAGTGCTCTGTCGAACTCTTCACGCAGTATCGTATCTCCCATTTCATCTTCACCTACATCCTCTTCCATTTCCATAATATTGTCCTCAAGTACACTGCCGTTGTATAGGCTCCCTATACACCCCCTCCACCTTTCAGCTTTCCCTTCTTTGCTTAGAACTGGGTTTCCATCTGAGCTCTTGATATTCATACAAGTGGTTCTCTTTTCTCCAAAGGTCTCTTTAATTTTCCTGTAGACAGTATCTATCTTACCCCTAGTGAGATAACCCTCTACATCCTTACATTTGTCTTCTAGCCATCCTTGCTTAGCCATTTTGCACTTACTGTCGATTATGAGTTTTCAAAATGACAGTTCATTCTTACATCTATCTATAAGTAGTTGGACATCATTCAAAGTTGTCAGTCTGCATTTTTAAAGTAAATGAGTAACATCTATGTAGGACGTGCTCTCGTTGTTGACTCACATCACAATTATGTACATCCAATATGTGAAAATACATGGACTGACAACTGTGAAACTCAATAATTTTAAAACAAGTACTGTGGACTGTCATTGTGAACTGATTGAGTTATTGTTAGACTCAATGACTCATTTGATGGACTCACTTAAATGAACCACTGGAATGTAACTGTCTTTTAACAGGAACAATACTAAGTGATAACTGCAATATTTTCAAATCAAAAGGAACTGTTTACTTCATTCTGTAATTGAAAATGTTACCACTGTTATGGTGCATGCTAGCCTGAAGACCTGTGTTAATAATTTGTTTGTAGTGTAAAAACTGGACACTGTAATTAATAACTGAACTTCAAAGGAATTAAATGTGTGCATTATCATCATCTAAACTGTGGTGTCATGTTGTTGTGGTCTTCAGTCCAGTGACCGGTTTGATGCAGCTCTCCATGCTACTCTATCCTGTGCAAGCTTCTTCATCTCCCAGTACCTACTGCAACCTACATCCTTCTGAATCTGTTTAGTGTATTCATCTCTTGGACTCCCTCTACGATTTTTACCCTCCACGCTGCCCTCCAATGCTAAATTGGTGATCCCTTGATGCCTCAGAACATGTCCTACCAACCGATCCCTTCTTCTGGTCAAGTTGTGCCACAAATTTCTCTTCTCCCTAATTCTATTCAATACCTCCTCATTAGTTATGTGATCTACCCATCTAATCTTCAGCATTCTACTGTAGCACCACATTTCGAAAGGTTCTATTCTCTTCTTGTCCAAACTATTTGTCATCCATGTTTCACTTCTATACATGGCCACTCTCCATACAAATACCTTCAGAAACGTCTTCCTGACACTTAAATCAATACTCGATGTTAACAAATTTCTCTTCTTCAGAAACACTTTCCTTGCCATTGCCAGTCTACATTTTATATCCTCTCTACTTTGACCATCATCAGTTATATTGCTCCCCAAATAGCAAAACTCCTTTACTACTTTAAGTGTCTCATTTCCTAATCTAATACCCTCAGCATCACCTGATTTAATTCGACTACATTCCATTATCCTCGTATTGCTTTTGTTGATGTTCATCTTATATCCTCCTTTCAAGACACTGTTCATTCCATTCAGCTGCTCTTCCAGGTCCTTTGCTGTGTCTGACAGAATTACAATGTCATCGGTGAATCTCAAAGTTTTTATTTCTTCTCCATGGATTTTAATTCCTACTCTGAATTTTTCTTTTGTTTCCTTTACTGCTTGCTCAATAAGCAGATTGAATAGCACCGGGGATAGGCTACAACCCTGTCTCACTCCCTTCCCAACCACTACTTCCCTTTCACGTCCCTCGACTCTTATAACTGCCATCTGCTTTCTGTACAAATTGTAAATAGCCTTTCGCTCCCTGTATTTTGCCCCTGCCACCTTCAGAATTTGAAAGAGAGCATTCCAGTCAACATTGTCAAAAGCTTTCTCTAAGTCTACAAATGCTAGAAACGTAGGTTTGCCTTTCCTTAATCTTTCTTCTAAGTCGTAGGGTCAGTATTGCCTCACGTGTTCCAACATCTCCATGGAATCCAAACTGATCATCTCTGAGGTTGGCTTCCACCAGTTTTTCCATTCGTCTGTAAAGAATTGGTGTTATTATTTTGCACCGTGGCTTATTAAACTGATAGTTTGGTAATTTTTATATCTGTCAAAACCTGCTTTCTTTGGGATTGGAATTGTTATATTCTTCTTGAAGTCAGAATGTATTTCGCCTGTCTCACACATCTTGCTCACCAGATGCTGGACTTTTGTCAGGACTGGCTCTCCCAAGGCTATCAGTAGTTCTAATGGAATGTTGTCTACTCCCAGTTCCTTGTTTCGGCTTAGGTCTTCAAGTGCTCTGTCAAACTCTTCATGCAGTATCATATCTCCCATTTCATCTTCATCTACCTCATCTTCCATTTCCATAATATTGTCCTCAAATACATCACCCTCATACAGAACCTCTATACAATCCTTCCACCTTTCTGCTTTCTCTTCTTTGCTTAGAACTGGGTTTCCATCTAAGGTCTTGATATTCATGCAAGTGGTTCTCTTTTCTCCAAAGGTCTCTTTAATTTTCCTGTACGCAGTATCTATCTTACCCCTCATGAGATAAGCCTGTACAGCATTACATTTGTCCTCTAGCCATCCCTGCTTAGCCATTTTGCACTTCCTGTCGATCTCATTTTTGAGACATTTGTATTCCTTTTTGCCTGCTTCATTTACTGCATTTTTATATTTTCTCCTTTCACCGATTAAAATCAGTATTTCTTCTGTTACCCAAGGATTTCTACTAGCCCTCTTCTTTTTACCTACTAGGTCCTCTGCTGCCTTCACAACTTCATCTCTCAAAGCTACCCATTCTTCTTCTACTGTATTTCTTTCCCCCATTCCTGTCAATTGTTCCCTTATGCTCTCCCTGAAACTCTGTACAACCTCTGGTTCTTTCAGTTTATCCAGGTCCCATTTCCTTAAATTCCCACCTGTTTGCAGTTTCTTCAGTTTTAATCTACAGTTCATAACCAATAGATTGTGGTCAGAGTCCACATCTGCCCCTGGGAATGTCTTACAATTTAAAACCTGGTTCCTAAATCTCTGTCTTACCATTATATAACCTATCTGAGACCTGTCACTATCTCCAGGATTCTTCCAGGTATACAACCTTCTTTTATGATTCTTGAACCAAGTGTTAGCTATGATTAAACTATGCTCTGTGCAAAATTCTACCAGACGGCTTCCTCTTTCATTTCCCTCCCCCAATCCATATTCACCCACTATGTTTCCTTCTCTCCCTTTTCCTACTCTCGAATTCCAGTCACCCATGACTATTAAATTTTCGTCTCCCTTCACTACCTGAATAATTTCTTTTATCTCATCATACATTTCATCAATTTCTTCATCTGCAGAGCTAGTTGGCCTATAAACTTGTACTACTGTAGTAGGCATGGGCTTCGTGTCTATCTTGGCCACAATAATGCGTTCACTATGCTGTTTGTAGTAGCTTACCCGCACTCCTATTTTTTATTCATTATTAAACCTACTCCTGCATTGCCTCTATTTGGCTTTGTATTTATAACCCTGTATTCACCTGACCAAAAGTCTTGTTCCTCCTGCCAGCGAACTTCACTAATTCCCACTATATCTAACCTCAACCTATCCATTTCCCTTTTTAAATTTTCTAACCTACCTGCCCGAATAAGGGATCTGACATTCCACGCTCCAATCCGTAGAACGCCAGTTTTCTTTCTCCTGATAACGACGTCCTCTTGAGTAGTCCCCGCCCGGAGATCTGAATGGGGGACTATTTTACCTCCGGAATATTTTACCCAAGAGGACGCCATCATCATTTAATCATACAGTTAAAAGCTGCATGCCCTCGGGAAAAATTACAGCCGTAGTTTCCCATTGCTTTCAGCTGTTCGCAGTACCAGCACAGCAAGGCCGTTTAGTTAGTGTTACAAGGCCAGATCAGTCAATCATCCAGATTGTTGCCCCTGCAACTACTGAAAAGGCTGCTGCCCCTCTTCAGGAACCACAGGTTTGTCTGGCCTCTCAACAGAGACCCCTCCGTTTTGGTTGCACCTACGGTACGGCTATCTGTATCGCTGAGGCACGCAGGCGTCCCCACCAACGGCAAAGTCCATGGTTCTTTAAGAGTAAATTTCACTTTTATTTCATATTTATAACTTTAAAAAATTTACAAAATTGAACCAATTAAAAATGTTGTGCCGACTAAGGGGAACATAGTGTAGAGATGCTAAATGTCGCCGCAGTGGGTGCGACGACAAATGATAGTGACACCGAAAATGTGAATCATATCGACAACACTCTGGAATGTTACACAAATTCAATTTATGATGCTGATAATAATTTCATGCTTCATGACGCTTCCATGCTCGGTGGACGAGACTAATTCTCAAATCTCACTGAGAAGCATTTTCTTGCATGAAGTCAGTGAAAGACTTGCAAGTGCGGAATCTACAGCTACATCTACGTGATTACTCTGCTATTCACAATAAAGTGAATGGCAGAGGGTGCAATAAACCACCTTCAAGCACGGGAAAAACGAGCACTTAAATTTTTCTGTGCCACTCCAGATTTCTCTTTATTTTATCGTGATGATCATTTCTCCATATGTAGGTGGGTGCCAACAGGAAGTTTTCGCAATCGCAGGACAAAACTGGTGATTGAATTTTCATGAGAAGACCCCGTCGCAGACGAAGAACGCCTTTGTTTTAATGTTTGCCACTCCAATTCACGTATCATGTCTGTGGCACTACATCCCCTATTTCGCGGTAATACAAAACGAGCTGCCCTTCTTTGAACTTTTTCGATGTTGTCAGTCGATCCCACCTGATGCGGATCCCACACCGCACAGCAAAACTCCAGAATAGGGCGGACAAGCGTGGTGTAAGCACTCACTTTTAATACACCTGTTGCACCTATTAAGTGTTCTGCCAAAGAATCGCAGTCTTTAGTTTGCTCTACCCACAAAATTATCTCTATGATCGTTCCAATTTAGGGTATTTGTAATTGCGATTCCTAAGTATTTAGTTGAATTCACAGCCTTCAGATTTGTGTGACTTATCGCGTAATGGAAATTTAGCGGATTTCTTTTAGTGCTCACGTGAATCACTTCACAGTTTTTCTTTATTCAGGATGAATTGCCACTTTTCGCACCATATAAATATCTTATCTAAATCATTTTGCAGTTCGTTTTCGTCATCTGATGACTTTACAAGACGGTAAATGACAGCATCATTTGCAAACAATCTAAGAAGGCTACTCTTATTGTCTCCTGTGTCAATAATATTGATCAGGAGCAGTAAATGACCTATAACGCTTCCTTGGGGAACTCCGGATATTACTTGTTTTACTCGATGACTTTCCGTCTATTACTACGAACTGTGACCTTCCTGATAGGAAATCATGAATCCAGCCGCACAACTGAGGCGATATTCCATAGGCATGCAGTTTGGTTAGAAGACGCTTGTGAGGAACGGTGGCAAAGCCGTCTGGAAATCTAAAAATATGGAATCAATCTGATATCCCCTGTCGATAGCACTCGTTACTTCATGAGTATAAAGAGCTAGTTGTGTTTCAGAAGAACTATATTTTCTGAATCCGTGCTGACTATGTGTCAATAAATCGTTTTCTTCAAGGTGATTCATACTGTTCGAACACAGTATGTGTTCTAAAACCCTACTGTAAATCGACGTTAATATATGGGCCTGTAATTCAGCGGTTTACTCCTATTTCCATTTTTGGGTTTTGGTGTGACTTGAGCAATTTTCCAATATTTAGGTACGGATCTTTCTGTGAGCGAGCGGTTCTATATAATTGCTAAATATGGAGCTATTATATCAGCATACTCTGAAAGGAACCTAATTGTTATACAATCTGTACTGGAGGCATTGCCTTTATTAAGTGATTTAAGCTGCTTTGCTACACCGAGGATATCTACTTCTATGTTTCTCACCTTGGCAGTTGTTCTTGATTGGAATTCAGGAATATTTACTTCGTCTTCTTTGGCGAAGAAGTTTAGGGAAATCATGTTTAATAACTCTGCTTTAGTGGCACTGTCATTAGTGACTTCACCGTTGTTATCGTGCAGTGAAGGAATTGAATGCCTCTTGCCACTGGTATGCTTTATGTATGACCAGAATATCTTTGGGTTTTCTGCCCGAGGGAAAATGACAATGTTAAAAAATGTAGATGGCTCCTCTATAGACTGTGTAACAAATGCAAAATTTCTAGGAATGAATATTGATTCTCAGTTGAAGTGGTGTGAACATACAAAGGTACTTGCAAACAGAATGTCATCAGCGTGTTATGCCCTTAGAATTCTATCATCAGTGTGTAACATGCAGTGTCCTTTAGTTACATACCGTTAATATGTACACTCAATTCTTAGCTATGGCATTTTTTTGGGGGAACAAATGCACAAAATATGAACACAATTTTCAAACTCCAGAAAAGAACCATAAAAATCATACCCAAAAATGGTAGTCGAGCTCACTGTAAAGATCTGCTCAAAACATTGAGAATTTCAACTGCTCCGTTTCAATACATTTACCAGTCAGTTGTACACATCAAAAATAACATTGGTAGTTATTGCACAAACAGCTCTGTCCATGACCATGGAACAAGAGCTAGACTCAAATAACATTTGCCAAGAAAAAATAAACATAAAACTCAAAACCGCATTTTCTACCAAGGAATAAAACTGTACAACAAATTACCGAAAGAGATACAAGAAATTGCAAAAATACACTTATTTAAAAAGGCAGCTAAAAAGTACCTGTTATGCTTTAAACGGTGAAGGATTACTTAGATAAAACAGAGCAGGAGTTTGGTAAAAAAATGTGATACAAATAATTAATAATAAAGATTATAAAACATCCAACATTCCACATAACACCTTCACAGTACATATTTTTCCTTCTATTTTCCCTTTCTAGAGAAACATACCCCCAAGCTGTGCTTTGCACAATACTAGCACCTCTTCCTCTTTCTTAGCTCAACATCTCACTCATTATAGAGGGATGCTTACTCAGTTCCTCAGCATAGCAAATGGGAAGTTGTGGTACAGAAAATGGCCCAGTGTGTGTGTGTGTGTGTGTGTGTGTGTGTGTGTGTGTGTGTGTGTGTGTATGTGTGTAGTGAGTGAAGTGATATGAAACAATGTGTGTATAGCGTGTGCAGTGACTAATAGTGAGATATAAGTGAACAGTGTGGCATTACATTAGTTAATAGCTATTTGTAAAAAGAAGTATTGTATACCAGGAGTAAATCTAAAGATTGTCTATAACAAGAAGTCTGTAAATGTATGTGTATGCAAATTAGTTTATTTTAATTAGTCTAAACTTGTAAATACTTTGACATGTCCTATATCCCAGTATGAAGGAATCAATGGATGAATAAAGCTACTACTACTTCTACTATTACTACTACAGAATATACGGTGCAGTGCTTAAGGGGAGCCTCCACCCAAGAATTTAACTTTTATTCTACCTAACTGATAGCAACCAAATTTTAAAATCGTGTTTATTATGTAAAAATGTAGCAATACCCAACTTTTGAAGTCCATAAGTTCCTTGGCTTTCGAGTAGGAAATTCTTTATATGGTTTTAATGATGCTCTTGAAAACCAGCTTCTGGTACTCGCGCCGCAATTGTCACATGCCAGATTTTGTAGGTGCATTCGCAAGACATAGTTCAACGGTTCTGTTCATTCATTTTATGAGAAATATAAATAATTTGCTTTCAGTTTTTATTTCAAATTTCAACCTTAAATCTTCTTTAATTATCGGTACATAAATGTGATGATAAAATAAGCAAATTACGTTTTAGATAATATTAATGCTTAGAGATATCCAAACACATCGAGACTACTTCCTGCAAAAATTTCATTCAGATTGGTTAATAAAGCTGGCACTAAGCTAGGAAAACAAACTTATGGTAAAATGGATTTTAGCATTTAATCAAAAAATGAATGTTATTACAAGACATATATCCATTAAAAATCACTGGCTTCAGAACATTTTCCCATCATCCTTATACAAGGCGTCTTCTTGTAATTTAAAGATCAAGCTAAATCTTTTCTTGAATTTTCTGAATAAAAATCTACTCACAATCTTCTTGAGGAGATGCAGTGCTAGCGATACCTGATTGTAAGCCAACATTTATTTCCTTGAGACTTGTTGAATGTACTGAATAGGACTTCAGAGAATTCCCTAAATTTACTTTTACACAGTCAATAGGCAAAGTAATAGATTTCCAACGACTGACTGCCAGTTGTTTTGCTTCAGTTTTTCAGGAAATCTTACAACTTTTTTTTCCAAGTTTGAGTTTATGACAAGTTTGGAGTAAAGATGGTTCTTTTTGATGGCGACAGGAAATTATCTGGGACATCTTTCGGTGTGCCACAGACCCTTATGCAACTCGTATTTCAAACATTTCTTATATGTACTTGGGTCATTCCATGTCAAGTGCCATAAATTTAGACAAGCTCTCCACTCGACCATCTCCAATTTTGACGAAATTTTTACAGAATGTACATATAGACCTTACATGAAGCTCTGCCAAATTACAGCTTCGTAAGTAGTATGGTGGGGCCACTAGCCACCTTTTCGTAAAGGCTCGTTTTTTGACATTGCGACTGAAATGAATAAATGATCAACTTTGTTTTACCATTGTTCAGGATCTGATCGGCCTGTCGTGCTGAAACTTTGTGATCCTGTTCAACTTTTTGGGTACAATTGCTTAGTTGTAGTACAAATGGTCAAACTATGGTAAATTCATCATAGTGTGCTATCAAAGTGGCTCATAAATCTTGTCATACCAAATTTTAGCTATACTTTATTGAACTGTATCTACTGAAAGAGTAATTTTCTGAAGCTAATACTTTAGTTATCTGCAGCCTGCCAGCATGTCATAAAGCTCTGCAAGTGGCACTAAGATTGCTCAAATAACTGTTATCGAAGTTCAGAGTGTGCTAAAAAATTTAATCAGTCAATTTTGGCTTCCTTTCAAAAGGTCATATCTCAAAAGAGGTCACTCAAATTTGATTTTTCTCGGCACCATTGAAAAGAGCTCACCTTGTTTGATAAAAAAAAGTTTTTATTTTGGAGACTTAGCATTTAAGAACAAATAAACGTTTCGTTACATTACATTTCTCGACATTGCGACATAAATGAATAAATGAACAACTTTGTTTTACCATTACTCAGGATCTAAGAGACCTGTCATGCTGAAACTTTGTGATCCTGTTCAACTTGTTGGGTACAATATCTTAGCTGTAAAACAAAAGGTCAAACTATTGTAAATTCAGCATAGTGTGCTATCAAAGTGGCCCATAAATCTTGTCATACCAAATAAACTTACATTGATATTACATTAAATAATATATGTACCAGTCATACTCTTTATGGTTCTCAAGCCAAATATTTCAGTTCTTATTAATTCATTTGCTGAAATTTGTTACTAATAGCAATTACAGTAGATTCTAACAACCTATAATGTCGGCCCATTCTTGTTGCTGATGGAGCTGGATTGACAGAAATAATGTGATGGTTTGGAATCCAACAAGCATTCTGCCTAGCTAGCCAATAGAATGAATGTACAGGTCCATTGGGGTGCATGAAACTGACTAAAACATCATTTTCTTCTTCCAAAACTTCAGACACATAACCAATCCACCACTTTCCATCATATATACAGGCAATGTATTGGCCTGATTGTATGCTGATATATCTCTGAATGAAATTGTTGCTTGACTTTGGTAAACATTTGCCACAAAAAAATTTGTATCATTGGATACTCTTCTAATATAAACTTGCTTTTCATTTAATGGCACAAAATGGTCATTCTCTCTTGTTCCTGATACAGTGAGCTGTTTTTGAACCTTGCTTCCTGCTCAGTTTTTAATGTTTCAATTTCTACTTTTGAAACAAAAATGAATTGGATTCCTCTGATATTCTTTGTACAGTACTTAAACAAATCAGTTGGTGTCAAAATCTGATCCTCAGTTGGTCTTTGACGGCTTGCTTTTACTTCCAGGCACTTCACAGTTCCTCCAATTCCATCACATGGAGATTTTCCATGGCTTGTAGCAAAAAAGTTCCATTCAGCTGAGATTCCAAAGTCATTTTGATGGTGGCAGAGATTCAGAAAACTTTTGAAGTTTTTGTACTGTGCTGCTGACCAATCACTGAAGTAGTAAATGTGTGTGATTTTTTCAAGGAGACACTTTAAATCCTCTATTAATTTCACTATAAATGCATGTTTCAGGCTGTCGCTTATTATACAGTAGCTGATGCTGCTGATCTCCAAGTTATTTCTGGAGTACACAACAAATGAGTGTAAAGTTGCTTGACTGTTATTCCAGTGAAAACCTTGCACCCTGGACAATGAAGGAATAATTTTCAGCAAAGTCCATTAATATGATCAGTTCATTTGGCTTACAGCTTTCTTTTATGCATTTTGGGTGCTTGCTCTGGTGCTTTGCAACATAATGATGAGTAGAAAATTTGTCAATTTTTGAAATAAGATCTTCAATAAAATTCTCGGTGGTCATCTGCTTGGTTTCTAATGTATCTCTATCAGTGTGCACCCACTGTTTGAACTCAATGGTATCATCTGGATCACTGTCTTCAAAACTACTTTCTAAAAACTGTTCCAGTAGTTCTTTTCCCAGACAGATTCCGCGGTGATCAAGCATGCAGTCTTTGGATTCCAGATCACACACTGTTTTAGCAATCTGACTCTTATAATCTTCTTTAATTGGAGTGCTTTCAAGCATCAGTTTCACATTCTGGTGTAAAGTGCAAACACAGACTGAGTGGATTCCTGCAGCACCCACAGTGATGCACCATTTTGGCCTCAATTCGCAAAATTTGGAAAATCCTATTTCAGGCCCATGCTGAAGTCGATATGCAGCAAACATTTCTTTCAAATGATTCAGAAGAAGGTATTTTTGCATCAAAACTTTCTTTCCTTCTATTCTAATTGATGCACAGTCTTATTTACCCGAACAAATTCGGCTAAATTCTTCATTCTGAAAAAATGTTACCACTCTTTCTTTTACGGTATCTGGAATCTTCTTGCCACACTTGTTCTTTGGCAGAGCTAATATACCATTTTCTGCCTGTAACTTCCTATCTGCTTTTACCATCCTCTCTGAAACACCAAAGTCTTGCATTGTCTCTTTTATAGTCCAGCTTTGTGGTACTAATGTCAGTATTTGCAATTTTTTCAGGCTGCCTTGACAATTGCAACTTCTCTTTCAATTATTTCATCAGCTGCTTATAATCTTCACAATCAGGACATGTCTCGCTTGTACTAGGTGTTTGAATATCTTTTGGGGCGAATGCTCTAGTAGCAGCAATGTTTTTCGCAATTGCCTCTTGAGCTTCGCTTATTTTTCGTTTTGTGTAACCTTTCAGCTCCCTTTTTGATACTCTCTGAAATTTTAGAGGGGAGACCCAAAAAGCAGTTAGACTTTGTAAGGGATCCGTGATCCCACGAACATAGATGCTAGTATCCGACGCCCAGGTCGATAGTAGACAGGAGTCGATTGTCAAGCGCTGCAGGAGGCAGTGAGACGAGTGTCGAGGGCATGAGTAGTACTGGAGAGTGTCGAGTGAGAAGTGGTGCGGGAAAGACGGGCAAGAATGGTGGTCGAGTAAAATTCACCGGAGTATGACGAGTGAGCACGTCCCCCTGATCAACGTGGGGTTGACCCTCACTAATACCGATTCGCGAGTGATATGAAACAGAAAGTGACAAGTGCCGAATTACGTGTTTCGCGTCAACCGCGTCGGCCAGCAACAACCATGGATTGCAGTGAGGATTGTTGTGAATGTTAACCATCAGCATTGCGTGTGACGAAATACCTAAAATCAACAACCAATAAAAACATATAACTGTGATTAGACGTGTAAGGCGAAGGTAGCAACTGCCTCAGAATTTGTATGTTCGTAGAAAATACAATACAGTTTGTACATCGCAACCTTTGTGGTCCTTAATAATAGACAAACTTTCAATCATTCCACTATTCAGCTGCAAAACAGCCGCTCTGAGTTGAAATACTCCCGAAACCACAGCAGAAAAACCGATAGCCTTTCATCCATTAAGCACACAGTCATATAATCATAACAATTAACTGTTTGGCGGCTTCGGTAAATTACCCAAAATCCAGTACAGCAATTTAATAGAGGGTGTTTCATCTTGGCTCCCGTGAAAAGGGCAGTTGCAATCTTCGGATCTGAACAATGGTTTTTTAAGCACCATTTTCGGTTTTAGTGGAAAGACATTTGCAATTATCGGACGATTTTAGTGCAAGAATAACTCGGTATTGTCGTTACCGCGACAAAAATTATAGTATTCCAACTAGAAACAACGTAATGAAACGTATTTATGGTGAAATTAGAAATCGCGTGAACGAAGCACATTATTTAGACAATACAGTGCAAAAGTGACTGAGGAACAGTAAACAATTTCTTTCCACAAGTTCAAGTGACAAAAGCAGTGTTAATAAACAATATATTGAAGTACTGACACAAAAACCTGCATGAAGTACTGTAAAATTCATACTCTAAGAAAAGGCGCGTTTGTGCGTAACCGCGAGAGAACCAGCCAAAATTCCGTTACGAAAGTATCAGGAACATGTTTTCAAGTGACTTTGTATCCGAAATTATCCTTCAACAGTGCAAATAGCCCAATTTAATGTGGACCCATAAACTGTTACTCCGTTTGCGAGTGTTGATTGTGGCGTAATTGTTGGATGACGTCACACAGACTGTGAGCGGCTAGCCAAGGAAGGATGTGGATAGGCTTCTGTAATTTATGGTGTTCAATGGAGAGGTCTATTTTGCCAGTCTGTGTTAACCTAATACAGTGAAGGATTATTTCGTTATTAGCTAATTAGTAAGTGTTTGAGTTACTAAGAGGCTATTTTTTTATTTCTTTTTCTGGTCTGTGCATAGTGAATAGTTAGAATGGATCCTGAATTGAAAGAGAAGGTTGTGGAGGAGGTAGTTAGAAAAATGGAGATAGGGCAGGAGGACAAGGATGAGTCAGGAATTGGTAGTAGTGCAATTATTATTATTATTGTCAATGGACAGCCCATTGGGTCATTTAACCGGTTACCCTGAGACACCAGTAAAACCTATACAGTTTGTACATCGCAACCTTTGTGGTCCTTAATAATAGACAAACTTTCAATCATTCCACTATTCAGTTGCAAAACAGCCGCCCTCAGTTGAAATACTCCCGAAATCACAGCAGAAAAACCGATAGCCTTTCATCCATTAAGCACATGGTCATATAATCATAACAATTAACTGTTTGGCGGCTTCGGTAAATTACCCAAAATCCAGTAAAGGAATTTAATCGGGGGTGTTTCAACTTGAATTGAGTGATACTTCTGGATATGCTTCATCTTCTGACTGGTTTGAAATTGAGTGTGATTTTTCTGCTTTCTTTGCTAAAAATTGTTTTCTGCAAGTTGGACAGATCTTCTGACCAGGTCTCACATTGCTCTTAGTCATAGATTGCAATTGTTTTGCTGTTTCCACATTGACAATCTGTAAACCCTTTTCAACAAAATGGTTCTTTGCACCAAAAGGATTACAATAAGATCTCCGTAGAAAGTCATATTTGTCCACAAATATTGCTTTGTGATGAAAGCATATTTGTGCATTTTCAGTAAGACATGTCTCACTTATTTGGTTTATTAGTTCCTGTTGCTCTAACGAAAATTCTTTGATTGCAATGAAACCTTGTTGATTTGTGTGTTTTCAGATGACATGCAGAATTATCTGCAAGGCCAATGACACATGGTACTGGAACCTCATTGATATCCATAACTCTACAATTAAATTTATGCTTCAAATTGCCGTTTGTTTCAATATTAGATAAAGTAGAAGTGGTGTATATTTCCAACTGAAAAATATTAAACAAGCATAGATAATGGGAACTTCCTTGAGAATACAGCAGAAAAAAAATTAAATAACCTGGTAAACATTTCTTAAGAGTCACCCTGTACCTTGAAATAATTTTTACTTACCGAAAAGAGATGTTTATCCATTAATGACAACATGCTCTACATCATTTAAAAAGGCACACACAACATCTGAACACTCTCCACTACATAACAGTGTGCTTCAGACTGATTGTTGAAGCATGTTACCGAATTCCGTTGTTGACACTTAACATTGTTGACACTAAACTGTTCTGTCTCCAAAATAAAAACAACTTTTTCTGATCAGATGAGGTGAGCTGAAATAACTCAGCTATTATTTGAGCAATCTGGATGCCACGTGCAGAGCTTTATGACATGCTGCCAGGCTGCGGATAAGTAAAGTATTAGCTTCAGAAAATTACTCTTTCAGTAGATACAATTCAACAAAGTATAGCCAAAATTTGGTATGACAAGATTTATGAGCAACGTTGATAGAACACTATGATGAATTTACCATAGTTTGACCTTTTGTACTACAACTAAGCTATTGTACCCAAAAAGTTGAACAGGATCACAAAGTTTCAGCACGACAGGCCGATCAGATCCTGAACAATGGTAAAACAAAGTTGATCATTTATTCATTTCAGTCGCAATGTCAAAAAACGAGCCTTTACGAAAAGGTGGCTAGTGGCCCCACCATACCACTTATGAGGCTGTAATTTGATAGTGCTTCATATAAGGTCTATATGCACATCCTGCAAGATTTTCATCGAAATTCGAGATGGTCAAGTGGGCACCCTTAGGCTACTTGACATGGAATATGACCCACGTGTAATTCGAATGGAGCTAGTCTGTGATCTGAGCGTATACACTCCAAAGATGTGAAGAAGCCACTAAACTCTCTTCCAAAAAAATTGAAGTTTTAGGGTGGAGTCTAACCTTAAAATAGAGAGTAGCCGTTTTCAAAGCGATGGAAAGTAGCGTAACGTATCAGTGCAGGATGCCTAGTCTATATATTCGTTGTATGCGATGATATCTTGACACACTTAGTGTTCTATTAACGTGCTTCAAAACTTCGAACATAGTGAAAAAATTCAGTTTACAACAACATTACAATAGATTCCATTCAAAATATTATGCACATGCGAGCTGATGTGAAGAAAATAAGAAAAATGTTTTTAAGCGATATGACTGAAGAAACTACTCATCATACGGGAGCAGAGAAATAAACGACTCAATAATTTTCCAATATTTTCACTATTAAAAAACATTTTTGTTTTCAGGAGGGACAACCAACTTGCGCAGTTTCACTGATTTTCGGGTTAAGTTGACTGTGTGGAAGCTTGGCTGCAACTAGAACTTATACACACAGAATGTGACGTTTGCATGATTAGTTTCACAGCAAAATTAGTCTCGTAGACGGCAGTTTCCTAAAGGAAATTTTGCCAACTTAACAAGTCTGCAGCTCTGATAAAGTCGATGTTTAGACTTTTCATGTACATTCTACTCTTTTATGCAAGGAAGAGAACGACTTTGCTCCTTTAGTGACAAACTAAATAAGTCATATTCACACGTTTAGTGTTTTCTACATTTAACTTTTAAATAAAATAGCAACAAAATATAAATTTGTTAATTTAAATTTCGTCCTGAAACGGCAGTCATCATTAGGCTGCAAAAGTCGTAAGAAATACAATGTTCCTTACTTAGCTGCCCCCCCCCCTTGGTTCTCTGCATCATCAATATCTTAAAAGAGATATAGAATTTCTTTATTGGATGTCATTGTCAGTTCTCATTAATACAACAGGCTTAAAAATAAGTTTGCCACAAAACGCTTTAATGAGGCGTCTCCTAGCAGTACATTGTTGCTCACTGCTGTGGTGTGAGCGCGAGCTAGCTCTCATGAGCAGGTGTGCTGACCTCCTAGACTTCTTAGTGTGCCTGTACCTGCGAAAAGCCGATTGACCCGCAAGAGCCCCAGGCTCCTTGCAAGTGTCACTCCATGCACATGTCACTCTGTGCAATTGTTCCAATCCCGTGAAGTGATGCTGCTGCACGATAACACTCGCCCGCATACTGCTAGACTGGCGCACTATACAGGAGCAGAAAATACGCTCCGAATATGGCTCGACTAGTTCTTCGCCTCAAAAACACATTATTTATATAGTCGCGGAATCGAAAAGTTACCCGGCGTTGGCAAACTGTTATAAATAGTGAAGGATAATATATTACTGTTGACTAAAATCTCTGTTATTTATATCTGTTGTATTTATTAAACTTCTGGCAAAACGCTACGAACTTATGCACCAACCAATATTTCACATACAGGAGACTAAAATTCGGAATCTACAACCGGCATTCAGATCGGGTCACGTGGTGTCCCTCGCTCTCTGCTTTGTAGACGCCATATTAATCGTATTTTGTTTTTATGTATTATAACTTGTGTGTTAGGACAGTAGGCCGTTTCAAGGCAATGGCGCTTTGAAGATTTGTCACAAACGTCACTCCTGGTGCGATTTGTTACAATTAAATGTCACTTAACGACAAATTGGTGGTAGACAGACTTTAGGAGTGCTTAACATAAACAATAAAGCGCTACGTATGTGATCTCGTAGTTGGAGATGTCTGGTTATGCAGTTGAATGAAGTTGTAACGTTTATGCAACAAATATATAACGTAGCTACAGCCCATATTGCCTATGTTCGCCTTTGAACATGGACATGATAAGCAACCTGAGCTACCAGTAAACAGAATCTAACTAACCTGCATAACACTGTGTGCTTGTTGTATGAGTGTCAGTTTCACAGTCATTTAAGCCCTCAACAGATCGTTGCACGAAAAACTTAACACTAACCTTTGGATAAGCCATCTGACTGCGTATTTGAATATTAATTTACAAGTGATACAGAATCTGACTTGTGCAACGGAATTTACTGGACTACTCGTTCGACCTATACTTGAGTGTTGCTCATCAGTGTGGGATCCGTACCACGTCGTGTTGACAGAGGAGATAGAGAAGATCCAAAGAAGAGCAGCGTGTTTCGTCACAGGGTTATTTCGTAAGCACTACGGAGATGTTTAGCAAACTCAAGTGGCAGACTCTGCAAGAGAGGCGCTCTGCATCACGGTGTAGCTTGCTGTACAGGTTTCGAGAGGGTGCATTTCTGGATGAGGTATTGAATATATTGCTTCCCCCTATTTATACCTCCCGAGGAGATCACGAATGTAAAATTAGAGAGATTCTAACGCGCACAGAGGCTTTCCGGCAGTCTTTCTTCCCGCGAACCATACGCGACTGGAACAGGAAAGGGAGGTAATGACAGTGGCATGTAAAGTGCCCTCCGCCACACACCGTTGGGTGGCTTGCGGAGTACAAATGTAGATGTAGATGCAGAAAGTACATGACATGTTGTGGCGTGTCAGTGTCTCTGTTTTGGCAATAAGTTTTGCAGTCGCCTCTTTAGATGACTGCCTTTTTCCATGTGGTTTACAGCAATTCGCAGCAGCGGCGACTAAAGCTTATTGTTACTAAGAATGAATATAATGAAAAGGAGTTTGCTTGGGTCCTGTTAACTATTAAATAACTTGTGAGAAGGGATTTCATTAATTAAGTCTATTTAAAACTTCAGAATCATCATGAACAAGTATTAATAATGGCAATGACAATGATATATGTGCCAGTCAAGGACGAGTGCCAGATGAACAGATTATTTCAGTTTCAAAGTTACATTAACATTTAATAACCACAGCAGTTACATATGAATTAGATGTGGAAAATAATTATTATTATTTGGATGATAAGGAGGCTTCTTTAATTACAAGCAAAACATGGGATTATTGCAGACTCGGACTAACAATCACGAGCCTAACACTGCAATTGCTTTTGAGCTATGCTTGCGCATTTTACCTTGAATTCCATCTTCAAGCGTAGTTAAGCCATCTAAATCTCTCCTGGCTATATAAGTGGAATCAGGCCTTGAGCGTGCAAAGGTCTGCCATGGACCGACGTGAGGGCAGAGTGACGCGTCTTCCGTCTCCGAGCTCTGGACCGACACTACTCCTTCCACTCTTACAGACAAACTTCGTCTCACAACAATGCTTAGAATCGCGCTCCTATGTTTCGCCCTCAGATTGTTATTGTCGATATCTGAGCGTTTACATAACGCAAAGAATACCGTTAAGTTGACTATATTGTTTTCAATGTAATGGAGAGTGCTGACACTCCTTACAAAGTACGAGTATGTTCACATTGTAATGGTCGCCTGGTCGTAGATATTGCTAATTGCTATAATCGCACTATTTCACTCCCATTTACGGAGCTTGTTAGCACTTGATGTTAGGTTGGCGCCATTACAATGCATTGTAGTAATCACTGCTGCTTGCTGGATCGCTGCTGTGTCTCGATGTTGATGCTGGCTCTAAATCTGGTTGTCTAGGGTTAAAAACATGAGGTCCCGTGTTTTGTTTTGTGTGCTTTTGATGATAAAGGATGAACGAAACCAACAAATATGTAAACTTCAAATATTTATTTCTCTGGTGGCCATCTTAGTTCCACTGTCCACCAAAGACTATGACACAACACAACTTCCTTTACATGTTCTTTGGATTGTTTATCCACCTCAAACAATAACACACTAACACACTGTACCAAAGTGACATTCCGACTGCCTCTCGACCCTTCTTGCTGCTCGTATTTATAACATTGTCAAAGAACTACTAAAAAGAGATATAGTTTACAAGTCACATGTACATCTGTTATCATAATTTGTGCAGAAAAGTTATTAATTTGCATCGAGTGACATAATTTAACATGTTATTAAAATGACAGACAGATTTGTTGACTAGACAGAATAATTCTTTGTTACAAAAAGTCCGTTTTCTAGAAGTTTGTCAATTGACTTCTCTAATTTGCATAAATAAGTAATTAACATGAATTATTAAGAAATCCATTGGTTTTCGTCTAAAACAGGATTGATTTCGTGAATACTAAGTGAAACCGCTCCTAGTGAACAAATAGGTTTCACTGGGTGATTTTTATTTAAGGAGATCCAAAATACCTAAGTTGTACACTATTTTTAGTACTTCATATTAATTATTTAAGATGAACTCAGTGTTTTTACATGATGACATTTGCTGTATCAGTGATCAAGTGATATTAACTTCTGTGTGGGTTAGTTATTCAGTATAATTTAATGGGTTGACTGTTTATGGAGACATGTTACGCAATCATTGTTAACATACACAATAACTTTTCTATAATCATAAATACTCGTTAAACTGGTTGAATTTGGAGGGTATCACATACTTCGGTACAGTAAAGCCTTTAATATGTTCCATTACAATACCCCCCTCGGGTAATATCATTTACAGACTGTTAATGATATTAGCCGACTAGGACAAATGTGTCAAATGGTTAAAATTAGGAAAAGTACTACTTTAATAATTTTTTTTTGTTTTACTATGCATAATGTGAATGTATGCAATGACCGTTACACCATTCCAAAATGACTTTTTCCCGCAAACATTTTAGTTGTGTTGTTTCAAATGCATTTTGAGTTATGTCATTCAGTATGACAGCATAATAAAAATAATTAGTAATATATGAAAGTAAAAAAAAAATGTTAATCTTTGCTCCCAGTGAGCCACATGGAAAATGATTAAAAACAGACACAAATATATCACATGCGATTTTAAGATATATAAAAAATATATGTAAATTATTTCAGAGTCAGTTCTCATTGAGTCACAGATTAATCAAGATAATAGAAGGGACATAAATATATTACATAGATGGACAGGTCATATGTCCATAGGAAAATATTGCAACTGTCTGCTCTTTTTGAGCCACATAAAAGAAATGAAAACAAAGAACATAAATATAAGTATGGACATGATATATAAACACAAACACTAGAGAAGTCACATGTATGAATATAATATGCACTTGCAAAAAAAGGAAATATTTAAAAAACTTTTCTCCCATTGAGACGCATAGTCAAGACAGTACAAGAACATATTAATACTAAAATTGGACACTTAAATTGGTCACAACATAACACAAACATCAAACTTGGTGAACATCTGATTAACTGTAGAAAATTGTACACAAATCTTATGCCTAAGAACACAATAGTCACAAAATGATAGGTCTTGTACAACAATTTTTTCATTGTCTTTTATTTGGTGCAAGTATGTACCATATTCAACAATACAAAAGGAAAGTAATAAATGTTTGTCACCTTCTTGCCCATTGCAAGTAAAGAAGATGTCTCACAATTTAATATTCAATAGTGACAATATAAATATAAAAACATTCTCTCAGAGATCTGGAACTTCTCCAGGGTCTGTAGGATGAGTGGTAGTTGCTATTAGACACACCCAGTAAAAAACTTTGCTGATAACATGCTTTATGGAAAATGGGTAAGTAACTGTATTCAAACAGGGAAATGTGCTTAACCATGTTTATATGGTTTCAATTCAGTGATGTTTCTTAATCCAAATAACCTTCTTGATCTGGGAAAGATAAGTCTATACGAATTAGGATGTGGGCTTTCTTTTATTTCAAATGGACAAATGTCAATGTTTACTTTAACATATGGACAACCTAGCTCAACATCTTTGTCTATTTCAGTATTTTCAAACAATAGATCATTTTCAATTTCTTTAGTTCCTAAGTCTAATGTCTCTTTCCTACACTTAGACACATCCCTCTCTGTTTGCAAAGCATTGACATTCAAACATAAACCTTTATTTTCATCTGTTCCTTTTAACACTGTGTTGTCACTTAAACTACTGTTTTCACCCCCTTTTTTATAAAGTCCACTACGGATTCTTGTCCACCATGTAGGATACAAGGTTGCACTTACCTTTGCTAATTCTTTCCAAAAGGCATCTTTGTTTATACAGTTTCCATAGTTGTTCCACAAAACTTCTAAAAACTTTTCCCCTTTCTCTTGAAAACACACATTTACATTCCATCCCTTTTCTTTAATATTATTATTATTACCATTCTCATAGATTAGTGTTTCATAGTTCCCAATAGGCAATAGCTTGTCCTCAGATACACATTCCCTAGTCTGCATTTCACTTACATTAACCTCACTATTACCCATGTTTGTCACATCACTTACCTTTACCTCATCATCACTTTTCAATTCTATAAATACCTTTATTTCTTCCTCCACACTCTCATCAACAACATCACTTGATTTAGGATCATTATTTAAATGTCCCTCTATTACTTCTTCCTCCTCCTCCGCAACAACCCCATCTTCAGTTTCCCCCCTATGTATCTGAATCTCAGCAATTGAGTCTTTGGCTCCATTAAACACTTCGTCATCCCCCTTCTTATCAAATAAACCCCCCAAAATAGATTCTATTTGTGGTGTGTCTGACTTGATATTAACACCAGTATCTTTTTCAGCCCAACTATGGAACTCTGCAATACCTTCAACTTCTGCACTTTCACTAACTACCTATGCTTGAACACTGTTTTTGTTAACTGTATCACTTTTACTCATAGTATCCCAAAACCTTTTATTAAATTCTAATTTATTCATTCTAACAACATCAGTGTTTTCATGGTACTTACTCCTTACATTGTATCCTCTCCTTTTCCAGTTTCGGTTATGTGTTGTCCTATCATAATATTGTCTAGCCCCAAAACTACGGACATCTAGTGGGACTGTCCACCGTTTCCCGGCTGGTTCCCTCGGTCTGTCCGTTTGTAGTTGTCGTTTTGTTCACTAGTTTCAGCAAACCCCCTTCTATCTTGTTCTCTTCCCCAATACCTACTTCTATCATTCCTGTTATCTCTCCTCCATCCTCCCTCCTGTGTATTGTTTCTGAAATCATTTTCATATCTCCTATCTCCCCTATTTGGAGCATTATTTCCAGAATTTTCAAAGTCTCTCCTCCCATAATAATCTCTATTTACATTCCTGTTCCACCCCCCATACTGGTTGTTGCCAGAGCCAAAACTTTGGTTATTTTCTCTTTCCAAGGCCCTATCTAATCTATCTACAAATTTCAGGAACTCTTCCATTGAATCGTCTGGTCCATGGACCAATTCCCACTGCAGTCTCTCTGGTAACCTTCTTTTTAAAACATCAGTTTGTGTCAGAATATCAAAAGAGTTATTCAAGTGAGCAAGCTTTTTCAATTGATCTCTGCAAAATTTTTGCATTCCCCCTACTTTCCCTCTATACACTGGTCCATTTAGAAATTCTGACTTTAATCTGGCTTGTATGGATTGTGACCAAAATTTGCAAATAAATTTAGCTTCAAACTCTTCAAAAGTATTCCAAGAATCATTATTCTCATTTGCCCAGGATAGGGCCTCCCCTTCTAGAAACCGTTTTACTAACTTAATTTTTATGTTATCTGACATTCCTACCACAAACATATCCTTACATTGGTGAATAAAGTCAATAGGGTGCAGATTTTCACCAGGAAAGCATTTCACTTGGATGTGCCCATACATTGTATTTTGATTGTAAATCGTTTGTTTGGACATCAATGCGTCCTCCAATTGTGTACATTTAGTGTGCATATTTTCTACTTTTGTATCTACATTAGTGGTATACAGGTTGTATTCTTGTTTAAGGTTTTCTGAAGTTTTGTCTATTCTCTGATCTAATCTTTCAACTTCAGTATCTACTCTGTTGTAGATGACAGCAATGCTGTCTGTGTTAGCTTGTATGTTTTCATTTAAACTTTCAACTTTAACTTGAAATTCTTTTCTAAAGTGTATCAACTGTTCTCTAGTGTCCTTACTGAGGATAGTTTTAATTTCCTCACACTGCTCATTGAGATGAGTACTTAATACATCAAAATTGAAACTTAACTTATCCAGTCTATCTGTGTTTTCTTTCAGTTTCACACTTATTTCTTCACTGGATTGTTTAAGTTGCGAGCTTATTTGAGTTGCAAACCCTGCTAGCCACTCTGTTAAGTTTACTTGTTCACCATCCCCTGGTTCAATTTTTACATTTCCTACGATCTCATCACTCTCAGGTAGAGACATGTTAACTATTAATTATTTTAAATGACAACAACAACAAAATACCTTGCTTTATGCTATGATGTCGTGATCGGTGTTCCTGTTGGTTTCTTCACTTCTATTTGGTTTTATTGAAGCTGAGGTCTTGATTGATGAATTCCGTTGACATAATCCAGACATTAATCTTCCGAGCTGTGTGATGATGGTTTTTGGTAGTCGCACAAACACACTTTATTTATTTATTTATTTTTGACATATTTTCACTGTTGCCACACTGCACAAATAAACTTTTTTTGGAATGCTAAGCACTTACGAAATTTATCGCTGCACTATTATCATCGATGCACTTAAAGATCCCGGCTGAGCCCCCACTTTTGTAATGGTCGCCTGGTCGTAGATATTGCTAATTGCTATAATCGCACTATTTCACTCCCATTTACGGAGCTTGTTAGCACTTGATGTTAGGTTGGCGCCATTACAATGCATTGTAGTAATCACTGCTGCTTGCTGGATCGCTGCTGTGTCTCGATGTTGATGCTGGCTCTAAATCTGGTTGTCTAGGGTTAAAAACATGAGGTCCCGTGTTTTGTTTTGTGTGCTTTTGATGATAAAGGATGAACGAAACCAACAAATATGTAAACTTCAAATATTTATTTCTCTGGTGGCCATCTTAGTTCCACTGTCCACCAAAGACTATGACACAACACAACTTCCTTTACATGTTCTTTGGATTGTTTATCCACCTCAAACAATAACACACTAACACACTGTACCAAAGTGACATTCCGACTGCTTCTCGACCCTTCTTGCTGCTCGTATTTATAACATTGTCAAAGAACTACTAAAAAGAGATATAGTTTACAAGTCACATGTACATCTGTTATCATAATTTGTGCAGAAAAGTTATTAATTTGCATCGAGTGACATAATTTAACATGTTATTAAAATGACAGACAGATTTGTTGACTAGACAGAATAATTCTTTGTTACAAAAAGTCCGTTTTCTAGAAGTTTGTCAATTGACTTCTCTAATTTGCATAAATAAGTAATTAACATGAATTATTAAGAAATCCATTGGTTTTCGTCTAAAACAGGATTGATTTCGTGAATACTAAGTGAAACCGCTCCTAGTGAACAAATAGGTTTCACTGGGTGATTTTTATTTAAGGAGATCCAAAATACCTAAGTTGTACACTATTTTTAGTACTTCATATTAATTATTTAAGATGAACTCAGTGTTTTTACATGATGACATTTGCTGTATCAGTGATCAAGTGATATTAACTTCTGTGTGGGTTAGTTATTCAGTATAATTTAATGGGTTGACTGTTTATGGAGACATGTTACGCAATCATTGTTAACATACACAATAACTTTTCTATAATCATAAATACTCGTTAAACTGGTTGAACTTGGAGGGTATCACATACTTCGGTACAGTAAAGCCTTTAATATGTTCCGTTACAACATCCAGACACATGCAAATAATTTTTCCCATCTTCATGTTCGTAACAGATTCTGGTTCTTTCTTATTCACGTAATAGAAGTGTGTTCCGCAATATTCGATTTTATTTACATGAAAAGCGCGCTTTTACGATAAAAAAAAAGGAAAAATAAAACTCCCGAAAGTGTAACGACCAGCAATATTCGTATTCTTGATAGTCATAAATATCTGTCCGCCTTTTTCCAATAGGTGGATAGGCAGGGAACCTTAAGAGCACTGCTTAAATTTGCTGCGAGTGAAACGAGAAGCAGTGACATTTATATTCTTGCTTCACACAAATATTTAGCTGTGACTGAATCGTTAGCAACCCCTTCGTAAATTCGGCGGTCGAGATAAAGATCGCACCACCCATCGCGTGAGGGACGTCACATGACCCGAACGCCAGCCAAATGCCGCATGGCCGTTGTAGCTTCCGAATACAGTCACTCGTATTCCACACTGATGTTCAAAGTTTACAGAAGTGCATTGCTATCGAAGTTTTCTCAAAAATTCTCGCGAAATTTGAAGTGAGAACATATTCTCTCTGTAGAACTTCCAGGCGTCGCAAAGACACATGCAGAGTGAAAAGCATGAGGGCAACTAAGTGGAGCAGTCCAGCTTGCAAAAAAGCGGCAGTCTTCCATTGGCAGCAGCTGTGAACCTGCGAAACGAAGAAAAGGGACTGTGGACACCTGGCCCAAAGGAAGGCCAACATTCCACTCCACAATATGGAAAATTAAAATTTGTAACAGTGAATGAACTAATTCACTGAAAGTGAGCAGCGTTTTGTTAATGGTAAAAATATAACTTGACCATCACCTTGTTAAAAGATGGAACTTAACATTTAGTAAAGTAATTCAGTTTCCTCTACTACAGCAACAAATTATTTTAAAAACTCAGATAAATAGATGCTGGTAATATCCCACATGTAGAAATAGTGACGTAAATTCTCATGCCTTCAATATAACAACGACGAATAAATGACGCAGTGGAGCAACTAGCAGAAAAAAAATGCACATCTTCATCTACATACATACTTCGCAAGCCACCGTACAGTGCATGGTGTAGGATACCTTGTACCACTACTATAAAGTCGTTTCCCTTCTTGTTCTATTCGCAAATGGAGCGAGGGGAAAACGACTACCTGTATGCCTTCGTATGAATTTCTCTTATCTTACGCTTGCGGTCCTTACGTGAAATATTGATTGGTGGCAGAAGGATAGTTCTGCAGTCAACTTCCAATGCCGGTTCTCTAAATTTTTGTCAGTTGCGTTCCTCGGAAAGAACGTCACCTTCCCTTCAGGGATTCCCATTTGAACTCCCGAAGCATCTCCGTAATATGTGTGTGTTGAGCGAACTTACAAGTAACAAATCTAGCAGTCGTCTTTGAATAGCTTTGACGTCATCCTTTAATCCGACCTGATGGGAATTTCAAACACTCGAGCAGTACATAAGAATGGGTGGCACTGTTGATCTACAAATGGTCTTCTGGAGGGATGAACCACATGTTCCTAAAGGCCTCCCAGTAAACCGAAGTCAGCCTTCCCTACTACAATCCTTACACGCTAGTCCCATTTCATAACGCTTTCTAACATTACGCCTTGATATTCAAACGACTTGACTGTGTCAAGTAGGACGCTAGTAATACTGTATCCGAACATTACAGGTTTGATCTTCCTACTCATCCTCATTAACTTCTAAGTTCTAGGGGACTGATGACCACCGTTGTTAAGTCCCATAGTGTTCAGAGCCATTTGAACATTTTTCCACATTTAGGGCTATCTGCCGTTCATCACACTATCTGGAAATTTTTTCTAGATCGTCTTGTATCCTCCTACAGTCGCTCAACTTCTGCACCTTCCCGTACACCACAGCAACATCAGCAAACAGCCGCAGACTGCCGCTCACCCTGTCAATCAGATCAATCATGTATGTAGAGCATAATGGTGGTCCTGTCACACTTCCCTGAGCACTCCTGACGATACCCTTGTTTCTGATGAACTCTCGCCATCGAATACAACGTATTGGACCCCTATTACTTAACACTTCTTCGTGCCGCTCACGTAACGGGGAATCTATTCTCTACGCTTACGTTCTGCACTGGGGAACCTTGTCAGACGCTTTTCAGAAATCTAGGAACATGGAATCTGACTGTTGTCCATCATCCATAGCTTGCAGGATACGATATGAGAAGACAGTCTGAGTTCCGCACGAGTGATGCTTTCTAAAACAGTTCTGATTTGTGGACAGAAGCTTTCTCGTCTGAGGAAACTTTAGGCTATGACATTCGAAGTGAGAAAATGTATAAGAATTCTGCTGCAAACGGATGTTAAGAATGTAGGTAAATTAATCCCTGATCTCAACACATGTCCTATCATTCTGTCCCTTCCTCTTGACAATGTATTCCATATATTCTGCGGGGAGCCTCTTCATTCCTTACCTTACAACACCTAGTTTTCAACTTTCACCCGTAGCATCACATTTAAAATGCTTCGATTCTCTTCTGTTCCGATTTTTCCACAATCCATGTTTAACTGCCATGCTTTGCTGTGCTCCAGATGCACATTCTCAGAAATTTCGTCCTCAAATTACGGCCTTTGTTTGACATTAGTAGACTTCTCTTGGCCAAGAGTGGCCTTTTTGTCAGTACTGGTCTGCTTTTTATTTCCTCCTTGATCGGTCCGTCATAAGTTATTTTGCTGCCTTGGTACTAAAATTCCTTAACTTCGTCTACTTTGAGATCCCCAATTCTGGTGTTAAGTTCTTGCTATTTCATTTTTGTTGCTCTCATTACTTTCATCTTTCTTCTGAATCCATATTCTGTACTCACTACTCTGTTCATTTGATTCAACACATCCTCTGATTTTTCTTCACTTTCCCTGACGATTGCAATGTCATCAGCGAATCTTAAATCTCAATCTTGGACTTTTGTTTCATTTCCGTCATTGCTTCTTCAATGTGTATATTGAACACCAGTTTAATCTGCGCACTTCGTTCTTGGTCTTCCAGTCTTATTGTTCCCTCCTGCTTCTTGTTCATATTATATATCTACGTCTACATAGACACTCCGCAAGCCACTGTAAGTGGCTCCTGTTCCACTCGCAAATAGAGCGAGGGAAAAACGACAGTCTGTACGCCTCCGTATGAGCCCTAATTTCACGCATCTTATCTTCGTGGTTCTTCCGCGCTATGTATGTTGGCGGG
Organism: Schistocerca cancellata; assembly: GCF_023864275.1. Lineage (NCBI taxonomy): Eukaryota > Metazoa > Arthropoda > Insecta > Orthoptera > Acrididae > Schistocerca > Schistocerca cancellata. The sequence continues at coordinate 198,217,388 of NC_064628.1, forward strand.
AGCAGCATCGTTCGGCAGTTAGCTTCAAATACTGGTTCTCCACATTATCTCAGTAGTGTTACCCGAAAAGAACACCGCCTTCCCTCCAGAGATTCCCATTTGAGTTCGCGAAGCATTTCCGTAACATTTAAGTTTTGTTCGAACCTACCGGTAACAAACCTAGCAGCCCTCCTCTGAATTATTTGGGAGTCTTCCTTCAATCTGACCTGGTACGGATCCAAAACACTCTAGCAGTACTCAAGAATAGGTCGCACCAGCGTCCTATATGCGGTCTCCTTTACAGGTGAACCATTCTTTCCTAAAATTCTTCCAATAAACCGAAGTCAACCATTTGCCTTCCCTACCACATGCCCGTTACACCTCATATCGCTTTGCACCGTTACGCCCAGATATACCCGTCTTTCCCTTTAGTTTACCCCTATTTTTTTCAGAATTGCACCATTTTACACAGTCGAACGTTTTTTCTAGGTCAACAAATCTTACGTACCTGTCTTGATTTTTCTTCAGTCTTGCTCCCATTGTCAACCATAACTTCCGAACTTCCTCTCTGAAAGCCAAACTGATCGTCATCTAACAGATGCTCACATTTCTTTCCCATTCCTCTGTATATTATTCCTGTCAACAACTTGGATGCATGAGCTGCTAAGCTGATTGTGCGATAATTGTCGCACTTGTGGTTTTAGAAATTCTGATGCAGTGTTATTTATCCCTTCTGTCTTATTTGAACTGAAGTCGTCCAAACCTCTTTTAAATTATGATTCTAGTAATGGATTGCCCGTTTTCGCTGTCGACTCCTTTTATCTCATCATCAGACAAGTGCTCCTCCTCACAAAAGCCTTCAGTGAACTCTTTCCACCTATCTGCTGCTCATCTGCATTTAACAGTGGAATTTTCACTGGACACTTAATGTAGCCGCCCTTGCTTTTAAATTCACAGAACGTTGTTTTGACTTTTCTAAATGCTAAGTCCGTCCTTCCGACGATCATATGTTTTTCGATTTCTTCACATTTTTCATGCAGCCACTTTGCCTTAGCTTCCCTCAAATCCTATTATTTCGTAGCTACTCATCCCTTATATTTCTGTATTCCTAAATTTCCCTGAACTTTTTTGTACTTCCTTCTTTCGTCGATCAGCTGAAGTATTTCCTCTGTTACCCATGGTTTCTTCGCAGTTATCTTTCTTGTGTGTAAGTTTTTCTCTCCAATTCCTGTTACTGCCATTTTGGAGACGTCCTTTCCTGCTCAACTGAACTGCGCACTGAGCTATTCATTATTGCATATCTGTAGGGTTAGAGAACTTCAAGTGCATCTCTTTCTTCCGTAGTACTTCTGTATCGCACTTCTTTGCGCAATGATTCTTCCCTATTAGTCACTTAAGCTTCAGCCTACTCTTCATTATTACTAAATTGTGATCTGAGTCTATATCTGCTTCTGGGTGAGCCTTACAACACAACACCTGATTTCGGAACCTCTGTTTGGCCAAGCTATAATCTAACTGGAATCTTGTCTTATCTCCCGGCCTCTTCCAAATATATCCCATCCTCTTGTGATTCTTGAACAGAGAATAAGCTGAAAATTATTACAGAACTCATTGAGTCTTTCTCATCTCTCCACAAAGCCCATATTCTCCAGTAGCCCTTTCTTTTACACCTTCCCCTTCCAGTCCCCCATGACTATTAGATTTTCATATCCCTTTACCTATTGAATTATCCGTTCAGTACTCTCTTACTCTTTGCAAAACCGAAATGGGATTCCATGCAGACATCAAGACTTATTTGTTTACAAAGCCTTCCGTTGCTTCTCCGCACCAGGGATGCTTATTACTACATCCGCCATAAGAGAGTCTGTGCGATGGTCAAACGATGGTATGTGTATACGATCCTATTGTGTGAACGATTTCTTAAACCTATTGCGTGAACGATTTCTTAAACGCGAAATTTAAAATTTTGGCTTTTCTTTTGCTGTCTACTATCGCTACGAGAGACTGGTCAACAAGTGACTGGACAAAAGCCATAGACGTGCTTAGCGATTTTACGTAGGACTAAAATTTTCTCGGGTTCTCGGCTAGATCTTTGGGTAATGTGGACGGTGGTAGTTGCATGTTCACCCATCGATCGTTTTACATACACACGAATTTCTACCAACTTTTGCCTGTCGTCATTTTCACGTGGTCTTTTGAACCAATAGTGCAACAATTTTCCGAATTTTGTTATTAAACCGCGGTGGATGTTTTCCATCCTTAATCCAATTACTCGACACTCACAATCCATTTCAAATTTGCCCATAGTTCTTATAAGTCCATCATACAGGAACTAAATGGTATTACTAATTACAGAGAAACTGAAGGTGTGCTAGCCGTTCGAAACGCGTCGTAATTAATAAAACACTTTCAGTGTTTTCTATTTTTGGAATAATGAGTCACTGTTGCTGCACCAGGCAAAAATGGAGCGGAGTAATGTCTTGCGCAGATAATTCGATAGACCACACGATTTTAGATCTAGCAGCTACAAACAGGCCTGACCTTTTTGACAGTGTCAGAATAGAGACAGAGGTTTGTGAACATGATGTCATCATAGCGACGATGATTACTAAAATTAATACATCTACCAAGAAGTCTAGGAGAATATTTTTGCTTAAAACGGCAGATAAGTAGTCGCTATCATCCCACTTACAGAATGAGTCGACATCCTTTAGTTCCAATATGATGGACTTAGAAGAACTACAGGCAAAGTTTAAACGGACTGCGAATCACACTCTGGAGAAGTATGTGCTGAGTAGGTGGATTAACGTCGGAAAAGACCTACTGCAGTTAAATAACAAAAATCGGAAAATGCTGAGGAAGCAAAGATTGTTGATCTATTGGTTCAAAGAGAACTCGCAAATGATTACAGGCAGAAACGGGTGGTCAGTGAGGATTCTGGCGAGATCCTCTCCTGGAAATGCAGAACCTGTAGTAGAAATAAGTTGATAGAGGAGCAGCAGCGTAAGATCTGTGCCCTTCAGGTGCAGTTACGCACAAAGGAGGAGCTAGATAGGCCGAGGAGGGTGAATGCTGCTGGGGAACGGGAACTGGCAGCTGGCAAGAAGGCAGCTAGGACGAGGTTTTCAGACAGTTATACTTTCCGTATATGCAACAGATTTGACCAACTGTCAGAGTTGAGGGGAGAGGTGTAGGTGTAGGTAACATGCAGCAGCCCTCAGCCGTTTGGAGGCCTAGGTCCATTGCAAAGTCTAACAGAAAGAAGAAGGTTCTGCTGCTAGGTAGTTCGCACACTAGAGCTGTGGGCCAGCAGTTGCAGGAAGTGTTGGGGAGTGAGTACCAGGTCACCAGCATTGTGAAGCTTAATACAGTGTTGGCTCAGGTGACTGACAGCATAGGGGAGTAATGTAAGAATTTTACGAAAGAGAATCACGTCGTGAACATCCGTGGAGCTCGGAATAGTCTTGAAAGGGACGGGGAGCATGATGTAGGGGGTGACCTGGTAAAGATAGCTACTCTAACTGGTGGCACTGATATGCACATCGTGCATTTGTTTCAGTGTCATTATCAGCCTCATCTTAATGCTACTGTTACGCGTGTTAACTTGGGGCTGGATGATGCACTGATGGCTGAGGGTATGGCTCAAATTGCAGTGGTGTCAGTAGATCAGGTTACACTAGGCATGGCCTGCACCTCAGTAGGTATGGGAAGGGAAGACTGGCAAAGCTTATGGATGACAGTATAGAAGGCGGTGGTGGAATCACTCTGGAAAAATTTCTGAAGCGGTTGGTGTTAGAGCTACACCTTTTTTAGATTGAAGTCAGCTGATAAGTATCCCTGCTTAAAGGAAGTCCCTCTAACAAAGGAATCACCTTCCGAGGACGTCAGGTATCCAGATAGTGAAGGAATTAGCTTATTTCATCAAAATATAAAAGGTACGAGGGTCACTCCAAAAGAAATGCACGCTATTTTTGTAAAAATAAGTTTTCATTCTGCATGTGCGAAAGTTTTACAGTGCGTCGATACATCGTTCCCGCTTGTTCTCAAACTTACATCAACCTGTTCCCGTGAGTGGCGTCGTCACAGCATGTCTTCGAGATGGCTGCTATACTTGACGTTTGTCAGACGCAACGTGCTGTCATAGAATTCCTGTGCTGTGAAAACGAGACAGTGGGAAACATCCACAAGAGGTTGAAAAAGGTGAATGGAGATGCTGCTGTCGATCGCAGTACAGTTAGTCGGTGGGCAAGCAGGTTACGTGATGAAAGCGGGCACGACAATATTGAGGATTGTCCTCGCAGCGGCAGGCCTCGTACTGCACACACTCCAGACAATGTGCAGAGAGTTAACGAATTGGTGACTGCTGGCAGACGCATAACAGTGAATGAATTGTCACGCTACGTTGGGATAAGGGAAGGAAGTGTTTGCAGAATACTGTAAGTGTTGGCGTTAAAAAAGGTTTATGCCAGGTGGGTTCCCAGGATGTCGACAGTGACTCACAAAGAAACAAGAAAAACGGTCTGCAGCGCACTTTTGGAACAGTACGAGAATGGTGGAGCCGAATTTCGTGGAAGAATTGTGACAGGTGATGAAACATTGCTCCATCATTTTTCAACAGAGACGAAGAGGCAATCAATGGAGTGGCATCATGCAAATTCACCCAAGAAAAAAATATTCAAAACCACACCTTCTGCTGGAAAAGTTATGGCTATGGTGTTTTTCGATTTCGAAGGACTCTTGCTTGTGGACATCATACTAAGTGGAACTACCATAAATTCTGATGCGTATGTGACGACACTGAAGAAACTTCAAGCTGGACTGAGTCGTGTTCGACCACATCGGCAAAAGCAGGATGTTTTGCTGTTGCACGACAATGCACGGCCACATGTCAGTCAAAAAACCATGGAAGCGATCACAAAACTCGGATGGACAACACTGAAACACCCGCCTTACAGTCCTGACCTGGCTCCATGTGACTATCATATCTTTGGGAAACTGAAAGACTCTTCGTGGAGCAAGGTTTGAAGATGATGACTCCCTTGTGAATGCTGCCAAACAGTGGCTCCAACAGGTTGGTCCAGAATTTTACCATGCGGGTATACAGGCGCTGGTTCCAAGCTGGCGTAAGGCAGTTGAGAGGGATGGAAATTGTGTGGATAAATGAAAATATTGTTCCTAAAGGATGTATCTACACACTGCAAAACTTTCAAACATGTAGAATAAAAGACGGATTTCAAAAAAAATATTGTAGATTTCTTTTGGAGTGACCCTCATAGATGCATACACCTCCACATTTATAAGTTCCCTGCAAAAGCTACTTATTAAGTCAAAGTCTGGTACACGTACAAACATGAGATAAATTGAAAAATACTCGCAAAATCTTTAAAGTATTAGCTACACTATTACAACTGTGTTATGAGACCAGCAGCAGCACGAACAACATCTAAATGACAGCTAAATTCCTTATGAACTTTACACAGTGCCTCTCCTGTTAGAGAAGCTATGACAGATGTTACTCTGTTTTTCACTTCTTCTATGTCACGAGGTAAATGGGAGATGAACGCACTTTCCTTCACATATCCCCTCAAGAAAAAAACGCATGGGGTCATATCTGGCGATCTTGGAGGCTAAGAATACGGGGCAGTATTTTGGGGCTCCATGCCCAGCATTGAGGCAGAGTGTCGTTAAGAAACTGATGTACGTTGTTATGCCAATGTCGTGAAGCTCTATCCTGTTGGAAAATGAAGTCATCGGAAGTTGTGGAAAAAGCCAGTTCTGCAGCATTTGAAAATAGCTCAACCCTGGATAGGACGCACAGGACCCCGAGACACTGCCCTACATTCTTAACCTCCAAGATCGCCAGACATGACCCAGTGCGATTTTTTTCTTGTGGGGATATGTGAAGGAAAGTACATTCACCTCCCCTTTATCTCGTGACATAGAAGAAGTGAAGAACAGAATAATAGCCACCATAATTTCTGTAAACGCAAATACATTATGTAAGGTTTATGACGAATTTAGCTATTCTCTGGACATTGTTCATGCCACTACTGCTGGCGGACACAGAGATCGTTTTGTAAACGCATAGCTAAAACTCTAAGATTTTGTGGGTATTTTGCAATCCACTCCATATTTGCAGTACTTTTTATCAATAAATATGGAAAATTTGAAGTCAGGTCATTCTTTTTGAAGCTTACCATATATCATTGTTAGAACTACTTAAGTATTTTAAAGCTACATCTGTGAAGATTGGTATTTGGCTTCTTGATTACAAGTAAAAAGAAGGAAAACTTATTCATTGTTTTGAAATTGGACTCCTAAACGAGTGATAAAGGGCATGAGATTGTTTACGAAAATATTTTGTTGTGAAAGCATTTTTAATACTAAATCATTGAAAATTTAAATTTGGCTTCTCAGTTAGAAATAAAAAATATGTAATTGTCAATGTCAATTAAATTCGCCAAAAGCCATGTAACTTAAGATGATACTTATTTTATTTTTAAAGCTACTATTTTCAGCATTTTATTATGCCACCTTCAGGCCCCTTATACACCTCTCCAAACGAACGAAAATGTGATATACGGCCATAAATCACTGGATGTCGCGAATTATACAGCCATAAATCACTGGATGTCGTGAGTTCAATCGTTTCACTAGTGCTTCAGTCGAAGACTAATGTCGCTTGGACAATTAGCAAGCTAACCACAGCCACTGAAGTAAGCACGTGTACAGCCTGCTCATCGGATTAGTGCAATGAAGGAGCATGAAGAACAATGTATGTTTGTGAAATTCTGTTACAAACTTGGCAAACCTTTCACAGAGACATTTCAGATGCTTAGCCAAGCATATGGGGTGGACTGTGTGACTCGCACGCAGTGTTACGAGTGATTTAAATGTTTTCAGCAGGTCAGAATGTCGGTCTGTGATGATTCCAAGTCTGGACGTCCGTCCATATCAACAGATGACGTCCATGTGGATAGCGCTCATGCTGTGATTTGCGGAAATTGTCGTTTAACTTTCTGGGAAGTTGCTGAGGAAGTAGGCATCAGCGTAGGATCATGCCATCAAATTTTGAGTGAGAAACTTGAGATGTGTCGTGTCAGTGCAAAATTCGTACCGCGCTTGTTGACTGAAGATCAGAAACAGACCCGTGTTTAAATGTGCGAGGAACTGCTTGCCACTGTTAATGACAATGAAAACTTTCTTAAGAACATCATAACAGGTGAGATGTACAGCTATGATGCTCAAACGAAGATACAGTCGTCACAGTGAGTGGGTCATCATTCAAAAAAAGCATGCATGAGTACGTCAAAGATCAAGGCAATGTTGGTTGTGTTTTTTTGACTACAAAAACATAATCTATCATGAATTTGTGTCCTGTGATCAGGTGGTAAACAAGAAATTATACGAGCAAATCCCACTGTGCATGAGGGATGCTGTACACAGGAAGAGCCCTGAATTATAGGAAAACCGCCAGCAGCTAGAATGAGAACTGTTTTAATTACTTAAAATGGCGACGTTTTCCTTACTTGAACAGTGTGCAATCATTCGTTTTCTGAATTTGCGTGGTGTAAAACCAACTGAAATTCATCGACAGTTGAAGGAGACGTGGTGATGGAGTGTCGAAAGTGCGTTTCTGGGTGCGATAGTTTAATAAAGGCAGAACATCGTGTGACAACAAACCGAAACAACCTCGGGCTCACACAAGCTGGTCTGACGACATGATCGAGAAAGTGGAGAGAATTGTTTTGGGGGATCGCCGAATGACTGTTGAACAGATCGCCTCCAGAGTTGGCATTTCTGTGGGTTCTGTGCACACAATCCTGCATGACGACCTGAAAATGCGAAAAGTGTCATCCAGGTGGGTGCCATGAATGCTGACGGACGACCACATGGCTGCCCGTGTGGCATGTTGCCAAGCAATGTTGACGCGCAATGACAGCATGAATGGGACTTTCTTTTCGTCGGTTGTGACAATGGGTGAGACGTGGATGACATTTTTCAATCCAGAAACAAAGCGCCAGTCAGCTCAATGGAAGCACACAGATTCACCGCCACCAAAAAAATTTTGGGTAACCGCCAGTGCTGATAAAATGATGGTGTCCATGTTCTGGGACAGCGAGGGCGTAATCCTCACCCATTGCGTTCCAAAGGGCACTACGGTAACAGGTGCATCCTACGAAAATGTTTTGAAGAACAAATTCCTTCCTGCACTGCAACAAAAACGTCTGGGAAGGGCTGCGCGTGTGCTGTTTCACCAAGACCACGCACCCGCACATCGAGCTAACGTTACGCAACAGTTTCTTCGTGATAACAACTTTGAAGTGATTCCTCATGCTCCCTACTCACCTGACCTGGCTCCTAGTGACTTTTGGCTTTTTCCAACAATGAAAGACACTCTCTGTGGCCGCACATTCACCAGCCGTGCTGCTATTGCCTCAGCGATTTTGCAGTGGTCAAAACAGACTCCTAAAGAAGCCTTCGCCGCTGCCATGGAATCATAGCGTCAGCGTTGTGAAAAATGTGTACGTCTGCAGGGCGATTACGTCGAGAAGTAACGCCAGTTTCATCGATTTCGGGTGAGTAGCTAATTAGAAAAAAATTCGGAGGCCTTAGAACTTGAATGCACCTCGTATTCTAAAATATTTCACCATGAATAAGTTGTTGATTATGTCATTGAATAAGTGAGATTCGGCTGTTTCTACGTTTATTTCGCGATAATGTATGTCTCTTGGTAATTTACCACTGCATGGAATACAAATTATTTCGTTAATTGAATAGAAAACCCTTAAAAAGCATTATCCTTACAAGACATATAACTGTCTGCTTTCTAACCGCTTGGAGCGCTAGAGTAGCCCCTTTGTCTAACAGAAACAACTTTCGCGTCAGAGAGTGTCGAGACCATGGAGTATAAATATACAATGTATAACTTATATCTAGGTGTCAGTCGTGTTGGAGCTCTGACGGTGTTTACTTGTGAGTGCGTGAATGTCGTTTGTAATACTTGTGAGCTCTGCTGAGTGTTGCTAGTCGTAGTACTTGACTCGACTTTGATTTGTTGTTTGGTGTCTCGGAATAAATGGAATTTATAGGCGACAGGAGTTAGGGTATTTGTCAGTCAGGGCTCTGGCTATGTCAGCCAGGTCGAGGCTGACTGTGAATAGTGCCAAGGACAGGATTCCACAGCTGTACGAATCTTCCGATACCCCTCCACATGGCAATGTGACGCCTGCTGATCAAGGTCCACCCTGGCATGATACCAGAGGCGCTGGTACCAACACCTCCCAATGGGTTAAGGACTGAGCTCACCTTGCCTTGCACCACAAGTCACCAGTAACCACTGACAGTGATACCAATTCACGAGCCCCTCATAAGAGACCAATCTTCTACCTTGTCATTCGATGACACGCATGGCTGCCTGGTGATAGACCTCATGCTCAACAACTCAGGTCATGTCGGCACTAAACGCTGATGCAACCAACCACCGTGTGGACACCGTATCAAGTGCTGTTTCCTGTTTCAGCTATACAGTCTCGATGGCCCAGTGGGCCTTCTGGGGACTCTACCCCTGTTGGTCACCCCTCCCCCCTCCCCCTTGGCTGGACATCCAAATGGTCATCCACTCATGCCCTTCACAGTGGCTGTAGTTGGAATTTAGATGTATCTCTCCCACAGGAAGCTGCACCTGTTGGTGCCATGGACCAGGTCACGGTTCCCCCTCTCGATCCCACTTCTCAGAATCAACCTCCAATACCACCAAAAAAAAGGAGAAGATACCTCTTATCATGGTTTACAATTCCATGAATTACATTAAACTGAACACTGAACTGCAACGCCTTATTACAAGTTAGCTGCAGGCACTTTACCAGAAACACCAAGTAAAGTACCTACTTGACACAAAGGGCGACTGTCTCACAGTCCTCAAATTTGTGAAGTCAAAGACCATGAATTACTACACACATCAGGCTTCAAGCGACAGAAGTTACAGAAACAGATGTTAGGGATACTCTGTCTCAAGTTCCTCGACCTTTTGGTCCACTAACATAACAACAGGAAGCAGCTCATGTTATCTTCCATATTAGGAGAGAAGATGTCGAATGTATCCGCCAAATCAGGTCTTTCATATGCCAAGGTGCGTATTGAATCATATGAAGAGCAACAAACTACTCCTCTGCCATGGGTGTCAATGTTTGCAATACACCACTGTCTTTGCAATGTGTCAACTGTGCCAGCCTGAAAGCATCAGAGAACTGCAAACTCACAGCTTCAAAAAAAAAAAAAAAAAAAAAAAAAAACAAACCACATGCACACAATGCTTCAGCACCTCTCTTGAACTCCACCATATGGCCTCCCCGAAGATTTGTCCTACATATCAAAAGGCGATGAAGTCTTCACATCCTCCAAGAAGGAAACGAAGGACGAATCAGCCACCATTGCCACCACAGACACACACCCATTTCCCTATGTTATGGAGCCAACCCAACAATAATCAAATCACAGATGATGAGTGCCTGAAACATTTGCAACACAAAGACCTCTTCTCGTTCCATCTCCTATAACTACTTTTGCTGGTGCAGCTCAGTATCCTCCTGCTAATTCGTCTCCTGTGATGAATACCAACGCCCACCAAACAGAAAAACCATGTTCTGCCTCCCAACGCCAACCTGTCAAAGCGACTCCACCCCCCCCCCCCCCCCCCATTGTGGCACCTTCTCCAACTATCACAACGCCTGCCCACCTCAGGGTCAAGCAGCCTACCCAGGGTCAGACAGATGCTTCATTTCAGGATGACATGTGAGAGATCCTCCAGGTCATCTCGCAGTCCCACATCAGAGCTGTCACTCGTGAAACAACTCAGAAGATCCATCGGTCACAGGACAGACTCACAAAGATCATCATCCTGTTGAAGGACTCAACTGGATTTTGTTATAGTGGCAGATCACCAACCACATATCCACCAGTCCCCTTGGGTTCCAGTAGCCTGTTTTTTTAATGCTAAGGGCGTTTAACAGATGAATACGACCACCATGTGAACATTTTACTTGTTATAGAACCCCACCTCAAACTGGCCGACGATTTTCGTCTGCACAGGATGGTCTGCTATCACAGACGGCCTCCATCGCCGAGATGGGGGCACAGTTCCTACATAAAACACTCATCCACAGTCACAAGGCTATCCAACCACTGTAATATGTAGGGTTCACAGTGGCCACTGTCTTTGCCCACCTTGGAGCCACTATTTCTGCTGCAGCTCCTCTAACCTGCTACTTCTTGAAGCGGACCTCCCCAAGTTGACGTCATTTGACAGACTCATTGTTAGAGTTTATCTGAATGCCAAGCATTCGGCTTGACATTCACACATTGCTTATCCCTAGTGCAGACTCCTCCTTGAACTGGAAGATATTCCAGCAGTATCTGTCTATGGCTCACAGATTCCCACACATGTACCAGTCCGCTCCAACTGCCAGCCAGATGTTCTGGATGTGTCCATTTTGGAGAACATAGCGGCGCCGTTTTCGTTGGAAACTCTCCACAAACATCTGACCACATACCAGTTCTCCTGCACCTTACCAATGTAGCTCTGTCCGTAGACGTCCATTTTGCCTTGACCATCACAGATCAGGACAAATTTGCCAAAGTCCTCAACATCATCATCCAGCAAAACCTCAACCTGACAACACCGGCCAATCTGGTTAGCGCTGTAGATTACCTAACTCCGAAAATCCAGAAGGCAATAAAGGCCTCTATTTCCATTGTAACCAGGCTTTAACCCCCTTGGGTGACTTGCCTCCCCTATTGCACAAACTGAAGATCCAGAAGAACCAATACTGCAGTGGTGGAAGCAGTTCCTCGACCCTCTGGACATGTTCACATGAGGCATCTCCAGCGCGAATTCTGCAACCTCCTCGCTGATTGGAACATGGAACAATGGGAGGGCAAGATGACCGCCTTTCTCCTCCATCATAAGTCGGAATGGCTTGTTGTTTGAGCCCTGAGGTTGTCCATGGTGACAACCAGTCATCTCATTTGCATGGCAGAGGGCTTAACTTTGATGTCCTCCGTGTGGTGGGAAGTCTGGCCAAAGCATTTGAAGCGCAAAATCAACTGCTCGTCCAGGACCTCACGCCTGATGAACTCCGGAATGAACACATTATTCAGAAGGCAGTTGCTGCCTTCAGAAACAGTCCAAATCTTACTGACCCTCACCTTACGACCCTGGCAGAATTCTGACAGATCTTCCAGCAGAAGTGTGGGCAGTCAGCTCCTGGACTGGACAACATCTTAAACAAACACCTCGGTTGGCTCCTGTGAAGTCACTGGTCTTATTCACCAATGTTCTGAACCAACATCTCATGACTGGCCATTTCCCTTGACAGTGGAAGCAGGAAAAACTGATTACAATCCTAAAGCCCTTGAAGGAGCCTATGGTCCATACCAACAACTAATGCCTTTTGAATACCATGGCGAAAGTCCTGGAATATTTGATTCTACATAACATTTCTCAGCCTCTGGCAGTGGGTGGGACAATCTGTCCAGAACAACTTGGTGTCACTTCCCACTCATTGGCCAAACAAAAAGTTCTCAGGGTCACAGAACAAGTCAGTAAGGACTCTGAATCCACGTCATACCTGGACCTATAAAATTCTTATGGCCGGATTTGGCTGGACAATCATGTGTACACAATGCTGACGTAGACGATCATCCTGGACTTGTATGTCAAGATCGTGGATGATTTCCTTCATGACAGGACCTTCCTGATTATTCAGAAAGGCAAATGCTTGAGCATATGTCACACATAGGTGAGTACCCCTCAATGCTCTGTGTTGTCTTCCATCCCCTCTAACACTTATGTTAATGATATGCCAATCATCCCACAGCGCCACCTGGCGAAATATGCTGATGATAAGGAGCTCTATATGACTGGCCACAACCCAGACCATCTCATTGCTTGTCTCAGAAGTAGGTGGATGCAATGGTCACTTGGTGTTGTTGAAACAAGATTTCCCTCAATGCTAACAAAACTAAGTGGTCTACTGCGTTAAATGGCACCCTATCCTCCATCACATCACTTTACAGGCGTCCAGGTCCTATGGTCTCTGGATACCAAATGTGTAGGAGTCCGGATGGACAACAAACTACTTTTCCACCGATATGCAGGGGTACATCACCCAAAAGGGGCTGAAGCTGATAAAACATTGTGCCCCCACTTCACCAACAGAGAAGTGATCTTAGACATCATGCTCTGTCTGTACCTAATGGTTGTTCAACCTTCCTTCACCTATGGCTCCACTGTGAGGGCCTAGTGTCTCCTGGGTGCAGACCCTCCATCGCCTGCAGAATAAGGTGCTTTGGTGGAACCTGATTGCCCCTCAACTCATGAGGATTGTAACACTGTACTAGGAGACAAACATCATCTCTCTAAAGGTGTCTGTTCGAGAGAAGGCAAGGCGACTCTATGACAATGTGAATGACTGCACGAAATGGTCGATGGGTTGCAACACATTGGCACTATAACTCCCCAGCTCTGGCACCGCCACCTTGTTCCTCTTATCATCTTCAAGGACTCGGATTTGGATACAGCTAATGATAATCCTGGTACAGCCACTAATAATATGTCAGTTTTGATATGGTCACTCATTATATGAAATCCTTGGTACAGCCAATACTATAGCTTTCTATGCAGCTGTATCACTTCTTATTGGCAACCTTGAACTCCCACCGTCAGATGGTAGTAGGCGACTTCAAGCCCCGCTGCCACACATTCAGCATACAGTACAATGATGTCATTGTAAGATAGGGAGATTTTACTCCTACATCAAAACAGTTATTAGACCACTCTAAACCGATGGATCTAAGGACAGCAAATCTGCAGGGTGCGCCAACTGGTTGTGCTCAGTTGACCTCGGGTCTGCAACTCATAGCACTTCCTGTTGATAGAGTGTGAAAGCTTACAATCGCCTTTCGATCAAGAAGCTGTTTGGTAGATTCCGAGCGCAATTCAAAATTGTATGTGTTACTGAAGATTTAAAGCTCATGTACATTGTTGCAGTCTTCCCATCACAATCTATCAAAGTGCCTAGGCCACTTATGCAGATTTTAGGACCTACTGTTTATGGTAATGAAGAACTATACAAAAATTTCTGGAAAATTTTCCGATAGATGAAAACATAGGTAAGTCCTCCAAAAAATACCAATAGTTTTTCAAGAGAAAAGTGTTCCAGTTCTTATTACATTAACTGACTAACACTATGCGTTTCTGACTATAGAGTAATACACTCATGGATTGGTCTGAATCCCATGTTTACCACCAATGGCTGCACAGATGTCATGAAGACTGGTTCCCTTCATTAACCTTGAGCTGAATTTGATCTTTAGGTAGCGGAACTGTATGTATTATTGGAGCAGCTTCTATGCAGTATCACTGTTTACATAGTTTTTGCCACTGCATGAAATATTTTTAAAATTAGACGAACTGTTTTATAGTGGGTATGCTGGGTGACAAAGGAAATTTTCTTGGTAAAGATGCAACAGATGCAGAAATTGCTAATAACATGCAAACTTTTGCAGGAGTTCGTGTGTTTAATTATGAAGCCTACTTTAGTGCCATCAACAGTATGAGTTTAGAATAAAATCTGCACGCACTGACTGATTGCCATCAGTATTTTTGCTGCTCAATAAAAAGCAAACAAAAAATTTTTACTGCTAATGAAAATAACGTAAAAAATAAAGCAAGCTCTCACAGCTCTGTTTTTATGTTGAGAACCATGACAAAGTAGGTGACAGTATGTTTCTTTGATACAGTCTGAAATTTAGAAATGTCTCCGAAATGAGATTTTAAACTGCACATACAACAAATGAGACATTCTATATCAGACTGTTCAATTTTTTTTATTTTATTTCATCAGTTTCGGTTTTAATGGAAGGACATAAATTACACATATGATAAGCCTAATGTTTAGTATGAGAGTAGAAGAAGGCAACATTGTTCTTTGGTATGAGAGTAGAAGATGGCAACATTGTTCTTTCCATACTTTTGTGGGTTAGCAAGATTTGAAACATACAAGATTAAAAGTCAGGGAGAATAATCTTTAAATACAAACTGTACTAAGGATTTGAAATTTAAGCAGAAATCTGTATTCCCTTAGCTTCTAAAGTGACTTTCACTCTCCTAAAGTAAAGAAAGAAGCTATGTCCATTTGTAAGTACTCTTACTTTTGACTCAAATTCTGCATTAGACTCCAGCTGAAATGTTGGTTTAGCTGACAGGCTGACCTGCAGTGCAGCCCGAGATCTAGGTTAGAGTGGAAGATAACAATTTGGTTATGAGTAGGCGAAGCCAAATGATGTGAAAGCAGAAAATCTCGTTATGGTGACAAATTGACAGGTAGTGTCATATTGAAAAATGCAGCATTGGGGGAGGGGGGATTCCAAAACGTAGCTTTTACCTTAATTTTTACAAAAATTTTGATTATCATGCCTGTATCTTGGTCAGTTTAATGATAAAAGCTATTATTATGTCTGTATGATGCTCTGCACAGATTGTTCCTATAGTTCATCATTTTTTAAATGAAAGCTGTCTTAATGTAAAAAGACATACAAAAGAAAACCACAGGGACAAGACACAGAATGAGAAGACAACTGTCTGTAAGCTTTCGCTGTCTGCCACTAGAGAGCGCTATGAGCTGCTTATCCAAAGCCAACCGAGTGCACCCAATCGGCACCAAGATATACTGTCCCTAGACACAAGTTAATCTATACCCTATGGTCGCAGCATAGAGTAAATATCTCTGGAGTGAGCATTCACAAGCGCAGAACAGATTTTGTGTTGTCAACTGAACATTAATTGCCGGCCTGGTCACGTGTTCTCGGGACGTCGTGTTTTTGTCCGTATAGCGACCTGTATATTTCGAATGTCACTGCATCCCTAGTACAGACGGAGTCTTTTCGTACGTGTCACGGATTATTTATATATGTTGCGCAGGTATTTTAACAGTATCCATTTGATACCGGGAATAAACCAGCTACGTAACTTTAAAGGGCAAGTGATATTGCATTCTGCTTCTTTGCGATGTGTGTCACAGTTCAGATGCACTCAATTTTTGGTAGTTTTCGGTATGATACGGCACTTTATAGTATTACAGAGCTTGACGTACATTTTTGCAGTGATAGTCTTGCAAAACGATTTGACAGTACGCTAGAACTTTTGCAAGTGTCCGAAAAACACCGAATTTGCCACACATTAGCGATTATATCCCTGCTGATTCGTCCATATTTCTGCGTATTTATTTTCTCGTTTTTGCGACCTAAAGCACAATCTTTCTTACTGGTGACACTTTGAAGAGTTTATTTAACGCATTTTACGTACTAGTTCCCAGTTCATTAAATAAATAGTAGACTGAGTAAGAAGGGGGAAAAAGGCGATCGGAGAATAAATGTACTGTAAAGCAAATGCAGTTGGCCATGTAACAGTCAACCCACATAACACCATTAAGGAAAGTGGAAAGTGACATAAATGAAAGAGTTTGGGGAATGTTTACTAATATTTTACGCTTCTTAATTAAATGGTGAAGAAAATAAATTGAAGACAAAATACACCAAACAAGATGAATGTGTACTTTGATTAGCTACACTATTGTGTTTTTTATTTGATTTGTACAGAAAATGTATTTAAGCTGAATTTAGGAATTGGTAGTAGGTGCTGTGGAAAAATAAAAATAGTTGGTATAGCATCTCCCTTCAGCCACACACGTCCAAATTTTTCTCTATCTAAACATTACTCTTCAAAGTGTTTTGAACATACTTTGGAATATTTTGTGGGGACAAAATCACTCCTCCTTATTTTCTGGAGCCACATCTTTACCTCTTGTTCATCCTTCGGGAAACTAAAATATAAATCACACATAATCATTCTCCATGTCCTAAACACTTAACATGGTCTCCTACTGTAACTTTATCGTAAACAAAAATGTTTGGACACACATATTATACGAAGACAATTACAGACTCCCACTCTATTGAATTTACCTGTCTCCCGTCTTTCAAATCTATATACATAATCAACAAGTCACTGATAAATGAATGGAGGATACTATTTGCTGAAACAACTAACCATTCCCTTTCCTGTTCCACTAGCAAATTTACGAGAGGAAGCGATTGTCTGTAAGCTTTTGTACGAGCCGTAATATCTATCTTATAGACATAAAATCGTAGAAAAATAGGTCTACAGAATCAAGCAATAATTATAATGCGTCTCGAAATTTTTAAACATAGTACCCATGAAAAGTTACTATCCCTCCTTTCACATGTTTTTCTTTGCATCCGTAGCAACAACAGCAATTCACCATCGCTATTACACTATCAACAATCAGTGAAAACACAACAAAAACTCTTGATATTATAAACTTCAAACTCTGAGGGAAACACACACGCACAGCGAAGTCCCGGAAACATGTGACAATCCTGGTTTAATGTTGACAACTTCACAACATGTGCAGAACGCAATGCTCACTCCAGAGATATTTACTCTATGGGCCACGGTGGTTTTAGGGATAGTAACTCTGACGGGCGAATTTGAATGCATTCATTTGTTTCAGTCATCCAGTGTTTAAATATCTATGCTATGTCAATTTGCGCGACTAACAAGTGTTTTGAAAATGTGGTTTGAGGGGTTGAAGTGACTAACCCATTTGCATAAAAACAGCTGTTCTTTCGCAAGAAGTGAACGATATTTTGTGTTACAGAGCCTGTCGATTTTATATATTGAACTTTTTTTACTTATTTATTTCGTGTTGTATGTTTGAGATATGGATGAACAAATATTTCCCCCATCGCCGAATTGGTATTCTAGTAACGTGATATCCTGCGGGGAGTCCGGTCGCATTGCTTACGCTTCTCGGAATAATATAGTTTTAGTTAACACTCCAGCAGCACTTACTGTTGACTGTAAGATAATATGTGAAGCGCATAAAGATAAAGTAAATGCTATAACTTTCTGTAAGTCTGATGGGAATAATAGCTACACAAACTGGCTGGCTTCTGTCGGCGGCGATTCGGTAGTTAAAATGTGGGACACAAACCTGTGTACAGTTGTTTTGGCTCATAACGCTCATGGAGTACGTAAGATTTATATAGCACATACTACACTGTGTAACATTTTTTCACCGTATAACGAGAGAGTTTGGAATTCCAGATGGCTGACAAGATAACTTGCATGGATTGGTCACCGGCTGACCCTCATTTAATTGTGTCTGCCGACGAATCGAATTTAGTTTGTTGGGATTTGAAAAGCAACACAACACGCTGTGTCAAACCTGGAAAGTTATTACCTACCAGCCTCTCCTGTTCGTGGCATGAAAAATCTATTGTTGCATTAGGCACAAAATACGGATTAGTATGTGTTCTTGATATAAGAGGTAGGGGAAATACAGTCTGTTTTTTTTACTACTATTTTCATATTCCACATGTCATCTAGTGTGTCAATGCAAGAACTTCCGCTAAATAATATATATGTTAAATGAAATTGTTTACGAGGCAAAACTTGGCATTGTTGGCTGATAAAACGTAATTCAGGTGCTTTTGATGTTGGTGTCTAGCAAGAAGTCATGACAATGTTACTGAAAAGTTATATTTTAGTTTTCTGATTTGCCCTTTTCTTTCTTCATAGTTAAATGCTGTGATGGGTTACTAATATGAAAAATATATATTTAGAATGTGGACAATTGACAATTCAGTTGCTTGTAGACACTGATTTTCTGTTCCAGATTTTAAACTCTGTACTTAGTCTACAAAACTGAAAGAGAGTTTATTTTAAATATGTTTCAAATTCCACCATTTATAGATTCTCCAGATATGTACAGAATATATACGTGCTTGTAAAGTTTATGGCAGTGATTTGTGTTGTAATGCCCCTGAAAGAGTAAAGACCATATGTTCTGAAAGGCACATAATGGTTTGAACTAAATTTGTTGACAGAAAGATAAATTACACTTAAATATGACATTTTTTCTTGCATTAGGCATGGTCCCACTTGGGATACATTGATGCCCTAAATTCTGCACAATTGTTGGATTAGCTGAAGTGTTTGATACTTTGTCAACTTTCAAACACATTTCAACTTAACCTCGGGCTATGCTGCAGATTAGTGTGTCACCAAAACCAAGATTTCAGATGAGTGAAGCCACTGTTAATCATTTTTGTGTACTGTTCAACATCATATGATTTTTAATTTAGGCTCTACAAGACATTATTCATTAATGACTCCTGTTCATTACTAACTTTTATAGATGAATGGGGTGATGGACAAAGCATAACTCAATTTCTGTTTGTCTGACTGCACTGTGTGCAGTAAGCATACTGCGGATAAAAAGGAATATCTGATAGTAGTCGTTGGGTTTGCCCAGTGTTGTCTGAAATGTGCGGTTAATGTCATAAACAACATGGTGACTGTAACATGATTTCAGCAGAGATTTTTTCAAATAGGCTGAGCTAAAGCTTACTCTATCAAAACATGTGGCCATTTTGGTTTCATGTTAGCTGGCAAACTCAACAAATCTGAGAAAATATGCACCTTAGCTGTGTATTTCAAACTTATTATTTACAAACTTGCAACCTCTAAGTCCATGGATAACTCGACACAAGCCTGAAGTAGTGTTACAACTTAGGTAGGAACTGCAGTTTACATAATGTATTAGCACTGAATTGGGATGTCTCTCTCAGAGTATTGTGCAGAGTAGTCAGCAACAGAATTACCAGTGGGAACTTGATGCAGTGTCAAATGGAGAAACCTGCAATAAATGAATTATTAAAATTTCCTTTTAACTCCTGCTGCTCAGTATACCAACTTGTCCCCAGTTTTTTTTATTTTATTTTAAATGTATAACATCTCTCCCATTTCTTATTAATTTCTTGACCTCTCAGTATTCTTAGTTTCCTTGTCTAACGCCACTGCTGATAGCCCCACTAATTGACCATTTGTTTTATTGCCGACTTTCCATTTTATTTAATTTTCCTTTAATTTCCAAATATTGCACCTAACACTTTTGTTGTCGTTTTTCTCATTTGTATTTTTATTTTATGTTTTTGTTGTATTCTGTTTTGTCTCAGTTGCTCACATGTTATCTTTTTTGTTGGTATTCAATTATTACATTACGTGTTAATACTAGCACTGAGCCCATGCAAAGATTTGCCGTTTACCATTGCACAGATGTTTTGTTGCTTGTACAGTTGTGGGTATTGCTTGCAATGTATAGGCGTTTCACAAAGCTAAGTGCCTCCTAAATACACTGGTGTCCAACATTAAAGGAAGGAACCGAAATCTTGCAAGGTTGCATTTATTTTGCCACAAAACAGTATTATCAGGTGATAGTGAAACAGAAATAATATAGAGAATACAGAATGTAAACAACTGCAACATGCATAATGGGAGACAAAAGTGTTTTTCATTTTTTCCCAATGTAACGGATTTACATACACTTTCTGACAACTGGTTAATGCATTCAGTGTGGAGTGTGACCACCTCTGGCAGTAATACACACTTGACAAATGATCCCTGCTGTGAATGATTCCTTCAATCTCATGTTGAACCAGTAATGCCCATTCTTCCTGCAGCACTACTTGGAGGTCTTGGAGAGGGTTTGGTGGGTGCTGACGTGATGGAACCCATGCCCCTCGTGCATCCCAGACATGCTCAGTGGGATTCAGGTAGAGAAAGTAAGCAGTTCA
This sequence comes from Schistocerca cancellata, assembly GCF_023864275.1. Lineage (NCBI taxonomy): Eukaryota > Metazoa > Arthropoda > Insecta > Orthoptera > Acrididae > Schistocerca > Schistocerca cancellata. The sequence continues at coordinate 198,238,088 of NC_064628.1, forward strand.
AGCCATGCGTGCAATATATTCCGTTTCCAGGAAAACATCAACCACCTGTTCTCTATGAGGTCGAGCATTATCCTCAGCATTACGAAGTCTTTGCCTACAGCTCCTTCCAAGAGCTGCGCATGAGGTCCCAATATATCATCACAATACCTGACAGCAGTTAAACTTTGGCGACTTAACCATACAATTTCATGAAGAGGTGTTTGAATGGTGAACATAATCACTGCCCACACCGTTAGGGATCATCCTAGATACCAGTCTCTTTCCACAATGGTTGGGTTCCGAAATCATTTTCCACGTTCTCTCCACATACGAATCCATCAAGAAAGTTTGTCCTGCCCAAATTGGGACTCATCTGTGAAAAGGCCATTGGCATACTGTTCAACTGTCCAGGTAGCATGTTGATGGCACCACTCTAGATGTTCTCCTCTGTGAAGAAACAAACATCCAACAATAAAGCCAACTCTGCTGAAGCCTTCTGTACACTGTTTGCCGCACTTCAATGCATCCAGTGGATGCAACGAGATTCAGTACTAAGGCGGTACCTTACAGCCAAATAATGGTTCTCTCTTCCTGATGTTACACATGATTGGCCCAGCCCTTGTCTTCAGGACAGTTTCGATCTCTATAAACTGTCGCCACATCCAAAAAACAATAGAACGATTCACATTAAGCTATTGGGCTACAGCGATTGTGGATATGGGACTACCTGGCAAACACTGTAATGTTTGACAGGTGCTCTGACATTGTTGGCGTGGTTGTCTGTTGACCAGAATGCCATCTTCCATGCACAACATGTTCATACAGATATCTGTTGACATTTTGTATGATTATGTCATGAATTAGACGCAGGATGGAAAAATAGTGGTTTGTTGGTTTAATTTTGGACACCAGTGTAGTTCTGAATGGTCAGTTCCCCGAGGAATTTGGGTAGCTTTAGCTGGGTATGGGTGATTCCTGAACTGATCAACACCTTTGCAGGTATGCAGGGCTGTGCTCAACTTGATTTTTATTTCCCTAACTTATGGTGGGACCAAAATTGCTCAAAATTCTTTTGATAGGTCAGTTGGAACTGCCATCTAAGAGTCCTCGATTTTCTAGTCCTCCATAGCTGTCAGTAGTTAAAGACTAAACTGCTGATGAAAGCTGCACATACTGTTGAGTGGAAAAACCTGTAACAATCTGATTATTAAAATATCCTTTTTTATTGAGTACTGTCTCATTTTATCCACATTGTCAGTTGATTTGGTATGGCCACAGGACGACATTGGATCAGTAGAAGTTGCTTAGTTACCAGTCTGCTTTGAGGGTTGTATACAGTGTGGCTCATAGAAACTGTAATAAAAAAAAATCTGAAATTGCTGGTCATGCTGCAACTACTATTAATCCAAAGATGTTCTGTATCTGAACAAAACTTATCATTGTACAAAAAATGCAACTGTAGAATATAATAAAACATTTTTTAAACATATCAATAATGACAGAATAAGTCTGTAGTAAAGGATAATCATTCTAAAGAAAAAGAAAGAACAAACTTTCTAGAAGGTTAATCCTTATACAGGGTGGAGAAAAATTGTCATGAAATTTTAACCCTGGATAGCTGATGCCACTAGGAACCAAAATTACTATAGTTGTGTAGATTGACAATGCACCATTTTTAAACTATGGCAACTTGGCGCCACATGCTACGATTTGGCTGTGGGATTGCCCTGTTGCCATTTGTCGGTTGACGGGCAGCACTTTGGTTATAAGTTCACACATAGAAACGTCCCTTGCCCCGTCACTGCCCCAACATGATATGCACACGTGTCAAATAGGTCTTGCTGTTCGCCTCCTCCTCATGTCGGAGGCATTCATGCATAAGCTTCGCTTCGGAGCATGCACACATCACCTGTGATTTAGTCATACAGTAAGCATGGCGGCACAGTATTCGTTTGAAGAACGACGAGATACAGCTTTTGTTTATGGACTAGCCAACAGTAATGTGCATGAAGCTTGACAGTTGTATGAGGAACGGTACCCAGCAAGACGCCACCTGCAAATGTTTACAGCAGTTCACCAACGACTTGGCGAAACAGGCTCATTAGGGGGATATGGTGGTGCTGGAAGACCTCAAACATGACAGGATGCTACATTTGAAGAGACTGTTCTCGAGGGCTTCAAGGAAGCACCTACGACAAGTACTCCAGTGGTTGGACATGAGATGGGGTTCACTCATTTGTTAGTCTGGGCGGTTTTGAGGGAGATGGTCAGCATCCATTTAGTTTCCACCCTGTCCAAGACCTAAATCCTGTGGCGGACTATGAACATTTGCTGGTGTCTTCTGCGACGTGTTGCACGAGATCCTAACTTCCCCGCCATTGTGTTGTTTACCGACGAGTGCACCTTCCATACAACATTCGAAATGTTCATTACTGGGCAGGGATACATCTTCACATCATATATGTCCATGGGCACCAGGAATGATTTTCGCTCAACATTTGGGCGTGGATTGTTGGTGACAATCTGATTGGACTGGTCCGTCTACCTCCTCGACTTGCGGGGGCAAATTACCTTTACTTTTTTGCAAGAAACTCCACCTGGCCTTCTGGAAGAGGTTCCCCTGGACATACGGCTATGCATGTGGTTGCAGCATGATGTTGCGCCCACACATAAGTCATGCTCTTTGCAGATATTTAAATGAACTCTTCGACAGCTGGGTAATTGGCAGAGGTGCTCGTAGGACATAGCCCTCGTGATCGCCAGACCTCAAGCCACCGGAGTTTTTCCTGTGGGGATTCTTCAAGGTTCGATTCACCCACCCAGACGTGAACCTCCTAGAAACAAACAGGAATTAATGGATCACGTTTAACATGCCGCCAAGCACATCAGGGCAATTCCAGGAATCTTTGAAAGAGTTCGGCAAAACACCGTTCAATGTTACCAAGCTTTTCGCATCAGAGGGTCGCCAGTTCAAGCAACTGCTTTAAGTAAACAATGTCCTAGCTACTGAAAGGTCCATTTCAGGACCAGCACAATTTGTAAAAGACTTCCTGTGTGCTGTCTAACAGCTGTCGACGGATTTGTCCCTGTACATCTCATCATGAAACTACAGTGAATGTGTCAGGATCCTGATGGATTCGCCATCAGAGTGGAAGGCTGGCGCACCAGTAATGAGCTTGTGGGCCGCCTTGGATAAATCGTGATCTCTGGCAGGTAAAGCATTCCCAGTCATGCGTTGTGAAGAGCATCCAGCAACAGGGCAGTCCAGTGGCCAATCAGAGCGTGTGGCACCAAGTCTCCGTAGTTTAAAATTTGTGCATTGTCGACCTACACAGCATTAGTCATTTTGGTTCCTAATGGCATCAGCTATCCAAGGTAAAATTTTGTGCCACAATTTTCTCCACCCTGTATATATTGAGAATGCATTTGTATAAGTTTAAGATCTGTCAGATGCCTCTAGAATTGTATTATCACTTGCAGAATCATAAACTGAAGCAATCAGAACTGCTCTTGAGTGTAAAATGTTAGATGAATACCATATGTTGAACTATACAACATGTCAGTATATTTTGTGTGATTCACTTACTTTGCCAGGTTAGATTAAATAATGATAGGAACAGTGAAACAAAAAGTTGTTCAGTCGTTTGTTGGAAAACAGTCAGCTCATTTGCTTCTAGTTTAATGAAAAAGTCGAGTTACTCATTTTTTATTTGAGCAAAACCAGTGTATGGGAATAACATATTATTTCCAGTCAACTCGGTTGTAGTTTGTATGTATGGTTGGATTATTACTCATTTCTTATGAATGAACACAGTCTGTACTATTTCCATATGTTAAACTACAGCAGTGATACAGAGTTGGAGTACACATACCCCAAAGGATACCTGTGCCGCTGGGGGGGGGGGGGGGGGGGGCTGTGATGGAATTTCAGGGAGTAAGCCAGATCAGACATGTTCATTTACTTATGTACTGAATATACACTAATTCTTCTTTTCATAATTTGCAATTGAGTAATAAATTGCTGTGGATTAAATTGTTCCAGATGCAGTTAATGCATTACTAGTTTAGCTGATATATTGTTTGGGGTACAAAGTTGAGTGAAAAAGTTCCCTTACGGGCACATGAAAAAGAAACAAACATTGCCAAATTTTAGCAGTAGTTTGCATTCCATTTTACTTAAAAGGTAAAGTATTTGAATCTAGCTCGTAAACATTTGTTCAGCTATTTATTTGTGTGGAAGTAAACATGATGATGAAGTCCCATACTCTTTGACAGAGCGTTGGGGAACGGTGCGGGAGGCCCACACTGTCGTACTAGGCAAGGTCCTAGTGGAGGTGGTTTGCCATTGCCTTCCTTACAGTAAACATACTGTAAAGAAAATCACCAGATATGTAGGCACAAATCACAGTAATGCACACAAACCTGTTTAAATTTCACAGGTTGTGAAAAGTGGTAGGTACAGTATTTAATGGGTGTGAAGAAGTGCTGTTCATATCTTTATTTCAATTTCAAAGTTAAACTTGTCTATACCCAACAGCCTGAAAGTGTGTTTGCAAACCTCTGGGCAGCTGGGAGAGACAATTGGACTCAGTATCAATCTAGAGCTTTCATGTCATTAAATCATTAGTGCTGACTTCACTCTGTCTCTCTTACTGTCATTCCAATATTTCCTTTTTATCTACTGCCAGTACGTATCTTTTAGTTTGAATAGTGCATTTCCTTAATAGTGAACTTTGTGTTGATCAGAACACTGAAATATTCAGCGGTGTGGAAATGGGACAAATCGTATGACTGCATAGAAAGTGATCCTCAAGATAAGTTCCATATGATTTACAGTGTACAGTATCTGCAAGGATGATTCATATTCTGAAACTACATTAATTAAAGAAATTCAAAGAAAATTAGCAAATGGAGATGAGTATTTTCACAAAAATACTTTCAACAGGTGCCCGAGAAACACATGATTAAGCCACCGAATAATTTAAAAATATTGTTTTTTGTTCACACCACCTCAGAATTTGACAACATAATTATAGTTCATGTATAACTGAAAAGGGTAAGCAAGTATGTAAATGGAACTATTCATCCCAGAAATGGAGTGAAAATTTCTGTATAATAGGGTAACTGTCAAGAGACTAGTCAGCCAGTTGTCTCACATGTATACCTGCATAAAATGTTTGATGATATTCCATTCATGAAACCCTCTCTCTAACTTTCGTGTCAGTGGTAGTGTAGCCTGGGACAAAATGTTATGCAGCCACCTGGATGCAACAAAGTAACAAGTGCAAATACATGTTCATCCCTGTGAACTTGTTACATTATTGCCTTCATTCCAATACCCATCTAATTAGCTGCAGCAAGGAGTGGAACACATGGGAAGCTACTAGTGACAGTACGAAACAAAAAGGGGTGGTCCATCCAAAGAACGCCAAAATACACACCACCAATGCTCTGTAGCTAAAGCTCAATCAAGAACTAGAAAGAAAGAGGTGATTCCGAAGCCATCAGAACATGTTTGCTAGTGCTGTCAAAGGGCTCTGGAAGATCTCTTAAAAGCAGTGGACAATGTAGCATGCTGTATGCTTACATATTGGCAACAAGATGAGGGAGCATACTTAGAAAAACCTTGCTGACAAAATGGAACATGTTCTGCCAATACTGTCAAAGGAATGCAAAATGTCATCTGTACAGAAGCTGCAGATGGTGTGGCCTGGTATGTGCTTACAGTAGTGGCAGCAAGATGAGAGGGTATACATAGAAAAGCCTCTGCAATAAAATGACTCACTTACTTCAGTTGAATCTAAATGTGGCCAAGATTCATGTGGAGGAACTTTAACTCCTAACACAGAGAAGACATCTGTGCCTTTGCGAGACATATGGAAATCTTTTTAAGATAATATAAACATTTTATCAAGAATGAATACTGCTCCTTGCCCCTCTCAGTGCCTTGCTACAGTTATTTTAGCAATGTGTACATCTTACGGAGCAAGAATATGTACAGTGTGGCTCTCACTAACTTTTATTGCACAGATGCTCCATTCGTTCTTCCTTTCTGGGGACTTTCTAATGCATATTATGTGTGCTAAGGCACTCTTTCATCGGCCCCATTAGCAAACTGTTGGGGAATCTTACACCTTCAGAAAGATTATCTTCTGTGGATTGGGCTACACGAGCAATTGTATAGGTCCTTATCATTTACCTCTCAAAATTCTCCTCCACCTGTAGAGACAGTGCTCTGCAGAAAGTGGTTGTTTATTGACACTCTGTATCACCGTTTTAATAAATTTAGCATATCGAGCAGTGCTTGTAAGGAAGCCCTCGCTTTGGATGCTGAGTAACACAAACTGGTCACTATTTATCCAGTTGGCTGCATTTACACACCTCAGTGACAGGATGGGTGGATCACATGATGACCGTGATCCAATAATTGCTGATGCATCCATTCCAAAATCAAGGTAGTTGCAGAGAACACAGTGTTCTTCTCAGAGGTTATCAGAAATTGGTTTCACCATTGTGCACCCCCTTTTTGTGCCAAAGACAACCTTAATGTGGAGTAATGAATTTTGTTTTTCCTTCTGGCATTGTAATTATGTGCATTGGTGTTCTGTATAAACTGTAGTGTATTATTTACAACAAAATACATGAGGGAAGAAATATAATCTGAAGCAGTAATCAGAATGTCTAATACTTTAAACAGATTTCTACAATATGATTGTGGGTGAGCACCACATATTCTTATGGCACATTTTTGAGCAGTGAAGACTTTCTTTCTTAACCCTCAAGAAGGCACACCTATGTATAAAGTGTGCCAATCACAAACAACATTGTCTGTACCATTTCATTGTTTTTTTTTTTGTTTTTTTTTTTTTTTTTTTTTAATTTTATTGCTTCAGCCAACACAGTGAGACGTTGTGCTATTGTACATTCAAGTGAGCAGCAGTATTATAAAATAAACCAGAAACTAGCTGAGAAAAATTTTACGATCTGTCAAGTAAATGACCCACTTTCTGAGATGGCAGCACATTCCTACAGTGAGGGGTTTGCTTACAAGATAATTAGCAATTGAATAAGCAGTTGGTTAGGATCTCTTGCAACTGTGCTGTTTAATGCTTTGAGTTGATCGTTACAGTGGGTAACATTGTACGTGACAACAGAGTGATATAACGAAAATTTATTACATTATTTTTTTTTTTAATTTAACATTGACTTAGCTGATATAAAGTAAGTTTATTTTGTCATTGTTTAATTAAGCTGAGACTAAACTGGTTTTGCTCTTACATGGTACCTTGGTAACATAAAGACATCTATTCTTTACATGTGCACAAAGTACGCTATGTGCTCGCTTGTGTCATAAAAAATGTTTGAGGGTGAAAGATGAGTTAATCCAGGACATTATCCCATATGACATTAATGAATGAAAATTTGTCAACTTACTGATTTCTCTCTCCCCATTTGCAATGAGTTCTATGTGCTAATGTGGTTGAAGTAAGTTGTTTTAGGAGTTTCAAAATTGTGCTTTTTCTGGTTTAAATTCTCATCATTAAGGACACACATTAATTTTGAAGTTTCTGCCCTGTTTATTATTTCCTCGCCATGTGTTACACTTATCATTGCTGTAGTAGCCCTAGATATGCGGAACTAAATATGCTGCATCTTTTTGTAATTGAGGATGCTACCATTCGCAGAGTACCAGTCAGTGACACTTTTAAGAACATTGTTTACCATTATTTCTGTTTTTGTACATATACGTGGATTGGTTACAATACTAGTGACATCTGCAAAAAGAACTATTTCTGCTTGTTGTATATAAGATGGAAGATAGTTTAAATCTGTGAGAAACAATAGCAGATCTAAGATTAATTTCTCTCTAGCCAGAAATACGTCCCCGTACTATATTGGTTGAACTACTACGTACAACATTCTGCATTCTTTTGGTTAAATAAGACATTATCCATTGATTGTCTATATCATCAATCCCATAAAACTACAATTTATGTATGAGAATACTGTGATTCACACAGTCTAATGTCTTAGATAGCTTGCAGCATATAACAATTGACACTTTGAGGTAGACCGTTCGCCGAGTGCAAGTCTTTCGATTTGACGCCACTTCGGTGACTTGCGCGTCAATGGGTATACATTTTACTAAAAAGATTACATTACTATGGGAGATGTTCGATGGTTTATGACTAATGTGGGAGTTGCTCACTGGCTTAATGAGAAATTATTTCCAGACCAGCCAGAGAGCATTGCACAAGGGGTTACCAACACTAATCTTCATGAGTTCCATCACCAAGAAACCTTACAACAGTCCCTTATCCATGTGACAGCTGCATTAGGCACTATCTGTGGCTTGTGACACAACACCTGGTCATGAGAAAATTTGATGTGCCCTTAGTGGTACTTCACAAGGACAACTATAAATACCCTCCTTACCCTATTCATTTGTATTTGGAATAAAGGAAACTACACCAACTGTCCAAGGGAATCCTTTAGTGCCCCTAGTGCTTGTCGAAGTGTTCATCTCACTTTGTCAGTAGGCCTGTGGCACTGATTGTGTACCACTTTGTTCTTTCATGTGCAGGCAGCTCCTAAGTCACTTTCAGTTTTTATTTCAGGGTATATCCTTCTGCTGATACCTTGATATTGTTGAAGGTAACTATTCAACTTTCCTGTGCAAGCAACAACTCATTAGGATCTATTTCATTCTTTGAAAAGGTGTATTTTGTCAGAGTGTTCCACCAATGAGCTTTTGAGAATATTTATGCACATTCATTATGACCCTTTCTCTTGCAGTTTTCTTCCGCTGTCAGTATGGAGAAATCTGTTGGAACTGTTCAGACAAGAGAATGTAGTCCCTCAAGGCTTTGTTTTCAGTGTTATGAAGAGCTGTTGCCATCGGAAGTATTTCATTCACTGTTAGGAGGCCATTTCAGTGTTATTTATATATGGATAAATTCACTCTCTCTTCTGACCCTCCAGCAGCAGTTCACAAGTTACAGATCATTACCATGTTGAAGCAATGAATACAGTGCACTAGCTTTTGGTTCTCAACACAATTACCAGTGTGCATCAGTATCAACTTTTCTCGTATAAAAAAATTTTTGGACTTCTTTCCACGTCAATTTAGGGTAAAACCTTGAGCTTTTGATGATTGTCTTCAACAGGAGCAACTGACTTTCAAAATGGCTGGTGTGGTGGCATTATATAGCCCATAGGCAGTTTCTGATTGATCGATTATTACGCAATGTTACTGCATGTGGTATCAGTGTCTGTGCTGTTGGCGCCACTGCTCCAGTTGTAGCATAAACATTGTGACAAATGTCTCTGGCTCTTCTCTGCATTTAGAGCTGCTTCCATGCACCGCTGAGATTATATCCACTGCCAAGGCTGAAGATCTCACACATTCTTATTTCTGCAGCCTCTTTAATTACAGAATCCCAGTTTGTAGAAGCCTAGGACAAAATTTTGGTTTCGTCAAATAGTATTTTATTATGGTAATTCAAATGAAAAATCTTTAAACATCCACAAAATTTTGAAGAGTTGTGCAGTAGAGTTGGTAGGTGGTATTAGTGTTTCTTGAGGTTCAGAAAGTGACAGATAGGTGGCAGAGTAATGCTACAACACAGGAAAGGTGGCAGAGTAATGCTACAACACAGGAAAAGGCAGCAGCATCCAAACAAGATGGCCAGCCCACTGTCTACATGCACTGTAATTGAGCAGTATGCATTTTTGTCTAGTGGAGATGTTAAACCAATCAAAATTTTTCGCAGAATGATGGTGCAATATCGTGAATCATGCTTATCATTGCTCTAAATGTATGAGTGGTATAGGAAGTTTAAAAGCCATGTAACTTCTGTGGAGGCTGCCCCAAGAACAGGGAAGGCTCACCGTGTAGCGACGGATGAGAACATTGCATTAGTAGAGGAGCTTGTAAAGGAGAACAGATGCTTAACTGTGAATGAAATAGCAACAAGTTTGAAGATTAGTATTGTACTGTATTGAACTGGGGACCTAGAAATGACAGAGAGGCTTCGTCACTGTCGTATTAGCCCTCGGTGGTTCACAGCCCCACAATAGGCTACAGCAGTCCACTCACCCCACCGCCGCCCCACACTGAACCCAGGGTTATTGTGTAGTTTGGCCCCCAGTGGACCCTTCCCAGGAACGTCTCACACCAGACGAGTGTAACCCCAAATGTTTACGTGGTAGAGTAATTATGGTGTACGTGTATGTGGAGACAGTGTTTGCCCAACAATCGCTGACATAGTGTAACTGAGGCAAAATAAGGGGAACCAGCCTGCATTCTGTGAGGCAGATGAAAAAGTGCCTTAAAAACCATCCACAGACTGGCCAGCACACCAGACCTCGACACTAATCCGCTGGGCAGATTCATGCCGAGGACTGGCACGCCTTTCCGTCCGGAAAGCAGTGTTAGACCGCATGGCTAACCGGGTGGGCTAAGATTAGTATTGGTTCAGTGCAGAATATTTTCACTGTGTACTGCTCTTCAAAGGTGATTCATTTCTGGGAAAAATTTGTACTGGCTATAAGACTTGGGTCTACTACCATTGCCAACTAGAAACGGAAAGGTCAAGCAAGGAATGGCGCTACGGCTCATTGCTGAAGCCAGAAAAATTCTGCATTTAACTCTCTGTTGGAAAAGTTATGCTCATTCTCTTCTAGGATGCAAGTGGAGTAATTATGGGGCATTACATGGATAGAGGAGTTATGGTAGCCATAATTCATATTCAGACATACTGAAAAAGTCAGCTTTACCTGCAACGATCAGGAGTAAACGACGAGAACATCTGACTTCAGGAGTACTGCCATACCATGGCAATGCCCGACTGAAAACAGCCTGTAAGACAGTTGATCTGGTACCGCGCGCCGCGGAATTTGAATCCCCACCAGATGTCATGGACATCGAAGACCCATAGAGGTCTCTGTACCATTGCACCATAAGCTGTGGCGGCGCGCGCCTACTGGCTCGCATTTAGAGTGAGGGCGCCACAATGGAACATGTGGTTGCAGCGGCCAATAGCAGTATTCCCGATCGAGTACTTAAGCGCCTGCCTGTCGCTCAGCCTCCCAGTCTAACCTCGCATGCGTCTCAGGACATATCGCCTCGCATTAGACAGCGTATTGACTTTCGTGTTTTCTTTACGAGTGGATGTGGTTGTCTTATGGTTTGTGACTCTGTTGTCTGTTCTTGTTGTGTCGTAAGGTCCTTCGTTGGTCGTGTCCATCCTCTCCTGTTGTGTTGTTCAGTGGGCTGCTCTGCGGGGCCCGTCGCGTTTCCATCATTACAACCCTGCGACCGTTCTGGTCGCCGTTACGACAGTTGAAACTATTCAGGAAATTAAATTTGAATGTCTGCTACATCCTCCTTATTCAGCAGACCTCACTTCTAGTGACTTTCAGCGACGAAGAGGTGAAAACGGAGGTGCATGACTGGTCCACACACACACACACACACACACACACACACACACACACACACACCAAAACAATACCTCCAACATGGTATCTACACACCTCCGAAGTGGTGGAATACGTGATACGTGATACGTACACAGTGTCAGGGAGACTCCTCTGAAAAATAGCATGTGTATTTTGTTCATTGTTGCAGTTGAAAATATAGCACCTTTTAGGTTTCCATTAAATTGCCCTCATTTGTTTGTTTGTTTGTGAGGCTGTGCTCAGCAACTGCAGATTTCTCCAGTTCGTGAGTTTTAATATGCTGTTCATGTTCAGCACAGCAGTTGGAAGTGGTGCAGATGGACTGACATGTAATTGCGTCCATACTCAAGGGATGTAAATCCCAAGGATCTTGAAACGAGACTGTCCTCAACAGGGTTTAGCATCTCCTTAAGAGGTTGGAAAATACTTTTATACCTCATCTTTACAGGACTCTACCTATTTTGCTGGATGTAGCTCCACAAAAAGGAAGGAATGCAATCAGTGGCTCAACGTATAAATATTCAACATTTCCACATTTCCTTTTCTTGGAGAAAGGTGACTCCATATTACAAGTTCCACAGTTGTTCTTTTGGAACCACTAAGGTATAAATTGGTGGGAGTCAGCTTGTGGTACACTGAGTGGCCAAGATGCCCATCTAAATTTCAGTGTACCAAAACATCAAAAAGTGGCAGCTTTCCCTCTTTCTCTGTCTTGACAGTGAACTGGATGTTTGGGTGCATACTGTTCATGAAAAGGCTCAAAACATCTCTGCTGTGTAGCCAGACTATGTACCTGTCATCAACGTAACAGTAAAATGAAGATTGAACATTTTGATGAACATGCATTAAATTTGGGTACCCTTTGTCAATCTGCAGCTGCTGAGTGCAGCCTCACAAACACATACATTGTGTGAATCTTTTTGTTGTACCTGTCGCGACTCAGCATCTTCACTACATGGTGAGTAGCAACTTTCCTTCTCTGGCATTGTTACACACAAAGTACTATTTGACGAAACGAAAGTTTTGTCCCAGGCTCCTACATACTGGGATTCTGTAGTTAGAGAGGCTTCAGAAGTAAGAATGTGTGAGAAGATCTCCAACTGTGGCAATGGGTATAATCTCAGCGGTGTATGGAAGTGAGCTCTCAGTGCAGAGAAGAGCCAGAGATATTAATCACAGTGTTTACGCGATGGCTGGAGTGGTGGCACCAGCAGCACAGACGTTGACACCATCTGCGACAGCATTGCATAATTACCGACCAATTGGGAGCTGTCTGTTGGCTACACGTTACCACAACAGCAGTTTTGACAGTCATTTGTTCCTGGCAAAAATGAAAGCTTGAGATTTTACTCTGAATTGACGTGGCAAGAAGTTCGAAAATGTTTTATGCGACAGTGCTGTCGTGAAAGACTTTGTTCTCGTCAACTGTTCTTGACGCATTTGTACTTGCGTTTTGCAACTTAGTAAATAATTCTGAGCATGAATGTTCCTTAGATTATGAATCTTCATGATTACCATGTGTTATCTCCCCCAGCTCTTTTGTGGGTACATACGTTGCATGCACTGGGCGAGCTGTTGCAGCGTTTCTTCTCTCCTGGACTGCATTTCCTTCCCAATACTGCTCCTTCCCATCCCAACTCCTCCCCTTTCTGTGACTCTCCATCCCTGCTACCCTCCCTCCTTCCTTCGACCCCACTCTTTCTTCCTCCTGTTATGATGACCTGGCTACTCCCTCAGTTCCACTATGCCTTTTTGGCTTGTCTCTCATATTTTCACTCCTCCTACTGGGGCTTTGACTTCCCTTTCCAAATTCTGTTACTGTCATATGAGCTGTCGCCCTTGCCCTCTCCCTACCCTGCTGTAGCCCCCTCTCCTCCCCCTCCCTGCAAGGTTGCCAGCACATGTAGCCAGTCTATGTGGTGGGTTATGTCCCCTCTGGCTGAGCCTCCTGACAACAAAGGAATCATACTTCTGGTACCTGAGGTGTCACTGTCCCCTGTATGCCTAGGAAGGGTTGCTGGTCTTTTTTGTTCATCAGAACTCTTGGCAAAGGCCACCCTGCCAAGTGACCCTTGCTGCAGCTGGGTGGTGCTCACAGGATGAACCCCTGATCAGAGTGGGTGTATTAGGGTGGACACTCTGCAAATGAAGTGTACTAAGCACTGTACTTCTGTCTGCTCTTCTGCAGCCATCTCTTGAGGTGGGAACAGTTCTCTCTCTGCTCCTACTTCTGTTTACTCAGCCTTCCCCTCCCTGACCACCCCCTGGGAGGAGTGCCAGGCCTGCTGTTTGGGACAAAACCATTTCCACATTACTTGCTTTGTTCTAAGACAGATTGGGAAACTTTTGCCACTACCAATTCGCACCTTTTTTTTTTATTTTTTTGTAGAACCTGTTGCAGATAAGCTCAGAAAGTCAGAAAAAAACGGATATACAGGGAAGATAATTTTGGTGAAATTGACTCACTTAGCAAGATGTGATCTGGTTCCCTACTGATTAAAACTTCTGCCAGTCAGTTGACTTCCTTTTAGCACTTACAGACATCCCTGTGGACATTACTCCTCATTAGTCTTTAAATGTGACTCAGGACATTATTTTTCACAGGGATCTCCTTCTTCAGCCTGAACAGGAACTCAGGACTTACCTGGAATAGTGAGGCGTTCGTGTTGTGTGGCCTGTTCAGAGTGGTCCTAAGGACAATCAAGTTTATTCCACTGCTTTCATTTTGGCTTTTGATGTTGTTACCGTTCCAGAACATGTTATGATTTACTGTTGTAACGTGAAACCCTGTGTCCCATCTCCCATGTGTTGTTTCCAGTGTCTCCATTGTGGTCACACATATTTGCAATGTGAGGTGAATCCTATTAGCAGACACTTGCTTCATGTGTGGACTCCTTGCACCCAACTGCCCAATTGTGTGAAATGTTTTGGCCTACATTCTCCTCGCTCACCAGATTGCCCAATCTATAAAAAAAGGAAAAGAGGAATCATGAATTCAAAACTCTTGATCGTCTATCCTACTCTGAGGCCCAACAGAAATTTGACTATCTCCAGCCAGTATCTTTAATGTGTATCTTTGCTTTTGTTGCATACTTCCCTCCTCCTGGACCCTCCTTACGTCCATCCTGTCTGCCTTCCCTTCCCTTCTCTTTCCTTCTCCCTAATGGTTCCCCATTTCCTCCTCTTCAAGAACTGCTCCTTCTCCTCAGCTGGAGAAGATATCCTCTTCTCTGGTACCTGCTGGGTATGGGACTCACTCTAGGAACCTCCCTCCCTGGTGTCTCAGACACAAGAAGCCTCTTACTTTGAGTTGGATGTGAGACTCATGTTCTGTGGGCCTCAAGGCTGCTTGTTATCTTTCAGGTCCTGATATTGCTGCGACTTGCTCTCTTACTGCCCCAACCGCGCCTCTTCTTGTCCTCCAAAACAGAAAAAGAAGATCCTTAAGTCTTTTGGAACACATTCCCCTCCCCCTCCTGCCAACCACATAATGCCTCAGGGGATTTCACCCCCCACCCTGTCAATTAGGATCTATCTGGCCTCTTGTACTACTCTCCTTCAATGGAACTGTAATGATTATGATCGTCACCTTCTGGAATTGCATTCTCTTCTTCCTATCTACTCTGTAGCTAGTGTTGTGTTGCAGGAACCTTGTTTTGTGGATACTCATTTGCCAATTGTTTGTGGTTTCCAAGTCTTCTGCTGGCACTGTATTGGGCATTTGGGAGCTTCTGATGTTGTCTTTATGTTGGTCCGCATGTACATTGTTAGTTCTGTGGGATTTATTCTCTACAGTAACAACATGCAATCTTTATCCCCCCCCCCTCCAACTCCCCCCCCCTGCCCCCGACTGGTCTCCTACACTTCCTGCTCTTCTTGCCCTCCTTTTACAACTCCCTCCTCCTTCCTTTTCCTTGGAGATTTTAATGTCAACAACGTGTTGTGGGGTGGTACTGTGATGACTGACTCGGGCAGGATTGTTGATAACCTGCCTCCTCAACATTGGAGCCCACAACACTTTAGTGTGGCACATGGCACTTTCTCAGCCATTTCAACTTCCATCTGTAGCCAAGGATTCCTCCCCTCCATTCAGTGGGGAGTTCGTGACAATTTTTGCGACAGTGATAATTTTTTGATTGTCTTATCTTCCCTTCGGCATCACTAGCCTGGATGTCCTCCCAGGTGGGCCTTTACTAATGTGGTTTGTGAAGCCTTTTCCTTGGCTGGCATCTCAACCGCTCCACCACACGACAACATTGATGACTCCATATGGAGTTTGACTGATGCCATCTGTTTGGCAGCTGCTTTGGCGATTCCTTTTTCCTCGGGTTCTCTCCGATAGAAGAGTGTCCCTGGCTGGTACCTCCAAATTGCTGCACCTATCAAAGAGCACCCTAGTGCCCTTCAAGGCTCCAAATGGCATCCATCTCTCGAACATCTCCTGGCCTTTAAACAGCTTCATGCCCAGGCCCGTTACCTTCTTAAACACCAGAAATCGATTTGTTGAGAACAATATGTCACTGTCATAGTGCCACACACTCCCTCTTTGCTGACATGGGCAAAGATAGTTGCATTTTTGCCGCCGCTCTCCTGGTTTCCCAAGAATTTCCCTGAATGGTGGTATTCTCACCAACCTGGATTTTACCGCTGAGCATTTTGCTTGGCATTTCACCCAGGCCTCAGTGTCGTCCACTATTCTCCCACATTCTGTCTTCTCAAACACCTTCTAGACAGACTCCCTTTATCTTGCATTCCCCGCCACCGGGAGCCTTACAATGCTCCATTTGCGAGTGGGAATTCGCCATAGCCCTTGCTATCTACCCTGACTTGGCTCCTGGACCATACCAGGTGCAAACTGTTGCACCAGATCAGGTACAAAACCAAATGCTTCAACAGATTTTGGTGACTAGTCAATTTTTTTGTGTACTTGCCCTTTTCATCAGTGTCTGGAGCAAGGGGGGGATTTCCTTCCCAGTGGAGAGAAAGTGTCATTATTTGAGTTTCAAAATCGGGTAAACTACTTTGTCAGATGGATAGCTATAATCCGAGTAGTTTAACCAATGTCCTTTGAAAGTTACTTGAATGTATGATGTGTCAAAGGTTGTATTGGATCCTTGAATTCCAGAATCTTTTGGTTCCGACCCAGGGTGGTTTTCACTGCGGCAGCTCCACTGCAGATAATTTAATCCACCTAGAGTCTGCTATCCAAATGGCTTTTGTCCGGCATCAACACAGTGTTGTTTGAGCTGTATAAGGTTATGGTACCACATGATGCCAGCACATCCTTGCCAACTTACATGAGTGACTGGTGGCCGGTCTTGATTTTTCTCTAGAACTTCCTTTCATTCCGCACTTTTCAGGTACAGGATGGTGCCTTCCGTAGCAACTTCCATCTATTGGAGAGTGGGGTTCTGCAGGGTTCTGTTTTGAGTGCCCCTCTCATTCAAGTGACTGTCAATGGTCTGGTGGTGACTGTGAGGGCCTATGTTGTCCTCCTTTTTGTATGCTGATGAGTTCTGCATTTATTTTTGTTCATCTACAATAGGCATTGCTGAACGTAGACTGCAGGTAGTAATGTACCAAGTGCAATCTCAGGTTCTAACTCTTGACTTCCATTTTTTGGCTGCCAAGACCTGCATTATGCACTTTTGTCTTCACTGTCCAGTCCATCCCATCCACATCTCAACCTTGACAGCCAATCCCTCAACATGGTGGACTCTTACCATCTTTTGGGATTGGTCTTGGATACGTGGTTGACGTGGCTTCTCCATCTTTGTCTGGTAAAGTGGACATGTTGGTCACATCTCAATGCTCTTTGGTGCCTTGGCAACACCAACTGGGGTGCAGACCGCTCTACTCCGATATGGCTCTACACAGCATTGGTCCAGTGCCATCAAGATTATGGGAGTCTCGCATATGGCTTGGCAACACCTATGACTGTACAAATACTAGATCCGATACACCTTTGTGACGTATGGCTGTCAACTGGTGCCTTTAGTTGTAGGTTCCGCACCAACAACAGTTAATCACGTATGTGTTACACATAAACTTCTTCCCAGAGCACCCAAACTACCATCTCCTCTTTTGAGATACAGAAATCTATTTCTCACAATGGCAGCCCAGGTATGGAGTTATAATCACCATCTGCATTTGGAGCCTTTTTTCCTGAACTCCAGATTTCCCCTCTTAACATCTCTTCATCTTGCCCACTCACGTATACTTACATAGTGCATCCCCCATCCACAGCTCTGTCTTGACATATGGTAACGTTCAAAAGATTCTGCTCATCCTGCAGCCCTCCACTGCCAGTTCTTCTCCATTCTCAGTGCATTCTGGGATTCAGTAGTAGTCTATACTGATGGCTTGATGTGTGCTGGTCTCGTTGGCTTTGCCTACATTCATGAGGGATTTAATTAACTCTGCTCCTTGCCCTATGGCTGCAGTGTTTTCACTGTGGAATTGGTAACCCTCTCTCGTGTTCTTGAGTGTATCCATTCCTACACTGTTGACTCCATCCTTATCTGTAGTAACACTTTGAGCAGTTTACAAACTCATGACCAGTATTACCCTTTCCATCCCTTGGTCCTGATTTTCCTGGATTCCCTTGTTGCCCTCAAACAATGTGTACACTCAGTAGTCTTTGTCTGGACCCCAGATCACATTGTGATCCCGGGGAACAAAATCATTGACAGACTGACTAAATTAACTATTGGCAAACTTCCTCACAATCAGTTTCCGACATTGGACCATCGATCGGTATTATGCCATGAAGTTCTGATTTTTGTGCCAGACTTATAATCTTCCTGACACGCGTCCGCAGCTCATGGTCTCACGGTTGCGTTCTTGCTTTCCGAGCATGGGGTCTTGGGTTCTATTCCCGGCGGGGTCAGGGATTTTCGTCTGCCTTGAGATGATTGGGTGTTTGTGTTGTCCTCATCATTTCATCATCATTCATGAAAGTGGCGAGATTGGACTGAGCAAAGGTTGGAAATTTGTACCGGTGCTGATAATCGCACAGTTGAGCGCCCCACAAACTGATCATGACTACCCTTGGTGTTTGCAGATGATGCCACAGTGGTCCACTCCAGCCCTCGCCCTATCTGCTCTTGTGCTCTTTTGCCCCCTTCTCATGTACTATGTTTGACTTGATGTTCTTCCTTTGTTTTCCTGTGCTTCTTTCACCCTGTTTGTGTCGCTAGTCTTTTCTGGGTGTTGTCAGGTGGGGTGCCTCTGGTAAGTGGGGGAGGTTGTCCGCCGTTGCACTTTCTGCCTTCGGTGGCCTCCTGCTACTCCCTTGGTGGGGCATCTAACCTGCCTTTCTTCCTTTCCCTCCTTTTCTTCTTCCTTGTTCCTTTTCATGGCTTTGTTGACCTTCAGTAGGTCATGGGGTAGCACATTTTGTATTATAGTGAAATTGGGGAGAGAGTCACTCAAATGATACTGGATTTGGGGTGGACATCATTGAAACAAAGGCATTTTTTGCTGCGGCGGAAACTTCTCATGAAATTTCGATCACCAACTTTCTCCTCCAAATGTGAAAATGTTTTGCTGACGCTGACCTACATAGAGAAAAATGATCACCATAATCAAATAAGGGAAATCAGAGCTTGCTCGGAAAGCTATAGGTGTTCATTTTTTCCGCGCAGTATATGAGATTGGAATAATGGAGAATTGTGAAGGTGGTTCGATGAACCCTCTGCCAGGCACTTAATGTGATTTGCAGAGTATCAATGTAGATGGGGTTTCTTTCCTTTGGTTTTGCACACTAGGTCCTCCTTTGGTGTTTAGTTTTGTTGACTTGTCTGTTAATGGTAGGAGAGATTGACAACCTCGTAGTTTGGTCACTTTAATGATTAAACCAACCAACCAACCATCTGTTAGTAGATTGAATTGAATTGCTCCTTATCTAACATCATGAAGTGTCTTACCTGCAGGTTATAGGGAGCAGAGTTCATCTGATCCAATTTAAAAGGTAGTTTTAAAAGTGGTTTGCATTATGCATTCCAGTTGTATTTTTCAAGAAGTCCTACTTGCTTGGAGATTTTGGATGCCATCCACTGTAAGGGGATGGGGTTTGCCGATGGTGCCTACAGGATCGGCTTCATACCAAAATATTTTACTACATCTGGTGAGTAATTACTACCTATCTGGCAGCAACTCCTGATGGTGTGAAAGACATGATCTTGTCAGACCCATAATCACCAGTATTTCACCTGGTTGAATGCCGAGCCATGGAACCAACATTTTCAAATTCCCTCACATGTGGGATTTGCACAAGAGCTGACCTACTGACACTAGTGGCAAAATTCCAGACCTCCAGGAATGGTATCAGGTGCCAATCTAGATATTCAACAGGTCCAGTCTCTGGGAACATATTTTAATTTCATTCATAGAATGATTTTATTAATGAGATACTTGTGCTGGAGTTGTGTGTGTGTGTGTGTGTGTGTGTGTGTGTGTGTGTGTGTGTGTGTGTGTCTTTGTTGAATGTTCATTCACTTTACCTTCCATCATCATTACCGTGCATTAGAAAACCATTGCTGGATAAGGAGCTCTGATATGCGTCTCCATGTACTAATGTATTCAGCTGCACTTATCCATGTTGATGCTGTATGTATTTTGATGTCATCTACCAACCTTCCATTAGGTCATTGCCTCAGTCTTTTCTTATTTTTTGGAGTCCAACAACAAACTTCCTTGGTCCATCTAGCATCTATACATACAGCTATATGTACTGTCCACCTCCATTTCATTTTTATTGGAGTCAGAATTCTGTCTCCAACTCCAGTCAGTTTTAGATAGTTTTTCACATTAAAAGTCCATGTCTCGCAGTTACAAACGGCACAACTTTCAGTAATGGGCACTTGGGAAGCTTAATTTTGAAAACTAATTTACCAAATGTACTGTAGGCTGATTTTACTTTCCTGTTTATTTCATTTTCTGACCATCCAGGCAAAGTCTTAAACTGCCCTTATTATTAGCTGAAAAGAACCAGTTTTGCTTATTCCTTACGTCAATTTGTTTTCGGGATTGCAAAGGAAGTGCTCTAGCAGAGTGACTAACTTGTTCAGAGTGTATTCTCATAAACCACGTTTGTTGTTTTGCTTTCGATTACAAATAATAATAAGTTTTGCAGTTCTTCAACATGAGAACATGCTACACGAGTTGTCTGTAGTAAAAATGTGATTATTTTAAATTCACCGTGCAGCATTAGAATGTTTTCCTGTAAACTTTTTTGATAGTCACATTGTACACTAGTCTTACTGGAAAGTGGAGCCTTCAAAAGCTGAATGGCAAGTTAGTTGAAACGAGTGGAATTCATTATGTGAACTCTGATTTGCCTTTTTCCTGATTAGTATTTTCTCTTCTATGATGTTGTTTAGAAACATTTTTGTGAGGACATACCGGGGACACTGAGTGAATCCATCATCGTCGTCATCAACATTATTATTATTATTATTATTATTAGTATTCACATATGGGCCCAAAAGGACCACTCGAGATACAATCCATCAACGTCACTTTTGATGGTTGGCCTTCCTTTGTGTCCAAATTTGTTTCATTCTTTCAGAATGAAGTTTCTTTCTTTAACCAGACCATGGTGTTCCAGTCCGTTTTCTAATTTCCCTCTGCCCAACTTTCCAAGCAAATATCTTTTGCCTGAACGTTTTTCTATCTGTAACATCTGCTTGAGCTATATCAGCTACTTTAAGATCCTCCCTAATAGCAGTGATCCATTTAATTGGCTCAGTTTTGGCTGTATTAATTTTTTTGTAGAATTCTACTATTTGTTTTGTCAACCTAGTGGGTGCCATTCTTTTAATGTGTCCATAATATTGAAATCTTTGTTTTCTCATGTCACCATTTATGTCTGCGTATTCTTCTATTTCCTTATTACTCCTCAGCTTATACGTTTCCCCATCAGTAATTTTGGGGCCTAATACACTCCTGGAAATTGAAATAAGAACACCGTGAATTCATTGTCCCAGGAAGGGGAAACTTTATTGACACATTCCTGGGGTCAGATACATCACATGATCACACTGACAGAACCACAGGCACATAGACACAGGCAGCAGAGCATGCACAATGTCGGCACTAGTACAGTGTATATCCACCTTTCGCAGCAATGCAGGCTGCTATTCTCCCATGGAGACGATCGTAGAGATGCTGGATGTAATCCTGTGGAACGGCTTGCCATGCCATTTCCACCTGGCGCCTCAGTTGGACCAGCGTTCGTGCTGGACGTGCAGACCGCGTGAGACGACGCTTCATCCAGTCCCAAACGTGCTCAATGGGGGACAGATCCGGAGATCTTGCTGGCCAGGGTAGTTGACTTACACCTTCTAGAGCACGTTGGGTGGCACGGGATACATGCGGACGTGCATTGTCCTGTTGGAACAGCAAGTTCCCTTGCCGGTCTAGGAATGGTAGAACGATGGGTTCGATGACGGTTTGGATGTACTGTGCACTATTCAGTGTCCCCTCGACGATGACCAGTGGTGTACGGCCAGTGTAGGAGATCGCTCCCCACACCATGATGCCGGGTGTTGGCCCTGTGTGCCTCGGTCGTATGCAGTCCTGATTGTGGCGCTCACCTGCACGGCGCCAAACACGCATACGACCATCATTGGCACCAAGGCAGAAGTGACTCTCATCGCTGAAGACGACACGTCTCCATTCGTCCCTCCATTCACGCCTGTCGCGACACCACTGGAGGCGGGCTGCACGATGTTGGGGCGTGAGCGGAAGACGGCCTAACGGTGTGCGGGACCGTAGCCCAGCTTCATGGAGACGGTTGCGAATGGTCCTCGCCGATACCCCAGGAGCAACAGTGTCCCTAATTTGCTGGGAAGTGGCGGTGCGGTCCCCTACGGCACTGCGTAGGATCCTACGGTCTTGGCGTGCATCCGTGCGTCGCTGCGGTCCGGTCCCAGGTCGACAGGCACGTGCACCTTCCGCCGACCACTGGCGACAACATCGATGTACTGTGGAGACCTCACGCCCCACGTGTTGAGCAATTCGGCGGTACGTCCACCCGGCCTCCCGCATGCCCACTATACGCCCTCGCTCAAAGTCCGTCAACTGCACATACGGTTCACGTCCACGCTGTCGCGGCATGCTACCAGTGTTAAAGACTGCGATGGAGCTCCGTATGCCACGGCAAACTGGCTGACACTGACGGCGGCGGTGCACAAATGCTGCGCAGCTAGCGCCATTCGACGGCCAACACCGCGGTTCCTGGTGTGTCTGCTGTGCCGTGCGTGTGATCATTGCTTGTACAACCCTCTCGCAGTGTCCGGAGCAAGTATGGTGGGTCTGACACACCGGTGTCAATGTGTTCTTTTTTCCATTTCCAGGAGTGTATTTTCCTAATAATATTTTTTTTCTTTTCAATTTCTTCAATATCCCTCTTTCTATTTAATGTTTCTGTTTCATAAAGTCATTCAGGTTTAATCACAGTGCTGTAATGCCTAAGTTTACTGAATGTAGAAAGTGATTTTTTTATTATAAATATTTTGTATTAATCTGAACGCAGTTGTCATTTTTGGTCAGCAATCTTCGTTCGCAACTTTTTCCAGAGTGTTTTCTTGTATGATTTCCCCCCAAGTATTCAAACTGAGAAACCCTTTTTATTTTTCTATATTTTGTGTTCAAAAACTTTGGTACTTGTTTGTTGCATGTATGAATATATTCCGTTTTTTCGAATGATATTTGTAGTCCTACTTTTTCCGCAACTTCTTTAAGAATTTCAGTTTGTTTTGAGCTATGGTAATATCCCCATTAAGATGGTAGATCATCTGCAAAGGTGAGGCAATCTACTCTAATGTTATTTCTACCTAAATTGATTGATTGATCTATGGTTTGACTCGACTTTTGCTCTTGCCATTCTGTAATCACCTATTCTAAAACACAGTTAAACAGTAATGGGGAGAGTCCATCTCCCTGTTTAACACCAGCCTCTGTATCAAATGGTTCAGAAATTTCTGCCATGAATTCAAGTTTAGCGCTAATGTCAGTTAATGTTTCCTTAATCAGTGTTAGAGTTTTATTATCTAGCCCTTGCTCCTTTAAAATCTGGAAAAGAGATTCATGATCAACTGAGTCATAGGCCTTTTTAAAATCCACAAATGTACATAAAACATTGTTACCAGAAATCTTTTGGTGCCTAAGGATTAGTTTTAAATTGTTTTGGACAGGATCTGTGTGGTCAAAAGCCTACTTGGTATTCACCAGTTTTAGGCTGTAACTGTTCTGCTTGATTGAGTAAATAATGCGAGAGAATTTTTTATGTGACCAGGAGAAGAGATACTCCTCTGTAATTATTAACAGCAGTTCTATCCCCTTCTTTTGTTTTAAAGAGTTTTTGAGGTTGAAGTTTTACTGTTATTCACATTAAATAATGGTCAGAATCTATATTAGCCCTTTCCTAACTTGGACGTTTAAAATTTCTCTGTAGTTCGGGTATGAAATTGCTACATGATGGATTTGGAAAAAAATCCCAAATAAATGTATTGGGTGCCTGCCAAGTTTCTTGTTTGGAAGGGTTCTTTTTAAACTGTGATGACATGATTTTAAGGAAAATTTTTGCATATTTCAACAGGTCCTTGGCCATTTTGGTTATCCATTTACACACTGGAAATCCACCCTCTATTATGAGCATTAAAATCACCCATTAAAATTATAACATTGTTTGAGGGAGTTTTCAAGGTGATGCTTTCTAACATCTCCCAAAATTCATTAACTTCTTCAGGTTTTTTATGGTTATCCTCATTGACTGGCATATGGGCATTAATTAAAATGTGTGCCTTATTTGCACATTCAAGAGAAATTGTCATTAGTCTGCTATTAATTGGTTTTACCTCCATTATTGATTTTAAAATATTTTTGGAGACTGCAAAAGCAAGTCCCAGATGTCATGTATTATTAAGTATTTTTTTATCAGTTTTACTTTTAAAAAGGCAATAATTGCTGAAATCCATGGTGTTATTGTCCATCATTTGTGTTCCTGGAATTGGCAGAATTTGAATATTCTTTTCTTTTAATGTATCTCCCAATTTATGAAGTTTACCTGGTTGCAAAAGTGTTGGTATGTTATGTGTTGCAAAAAAAATTATTTCTTTCAGTTTTAAGGTGACCAGAGACTCGGACACCCTCTGTTGAATCACACTGCATTTTAACCTGGCCGCCTCAGAATCCGAAAGACCAGTTGTGACAGTAATACTGGCAGTGAATTGACCACCTGGGGTAATACTGTGATTATCAAAATGCTCCGTGGTGATTGTACCTGAAATCTTGTGGGGTTGATTAGACTCATTGAGTGAACTCAGTATGTTAAGCTTGGAAGGGTTAGTTCCAGAATATAAATTTCAGCCGCACCACTGGTGAACAGACATTGACCACTTTGCCACTTGCTACAACACAGACATAAAGTTGATTTGGTTTTATTTTGCCTTGGTCCATGACTGCTTATTCTGTAGTCGCAGCTATCTTTATTATATTGCACAACTCATTGGGTAAGACGATTTTTCCAGAGTGCAGATCAATGTGATATGTACCATTTCCAAGTTGCATCCCAGAACATTCAAGAATATTGTAGAACATTTGAAAATATTCATTAACACTGAGAAATATTCATAAAAGCTTGAGAACATTATAGAACAGTCCCATATTTTTTCCATGAAATGTATATTTATGAAAAAAAGACAAATGATACCGCAGTGACCACCAGGATGTGATGGTGATGACTTCGCTCATATCTCTGCAAGCACATCATCAACTCCCGCACAATCACTATAGTGCACAACGGGGAAAGTTAATTTACAGTGAAGTGGCCTATTTGTGAAAAGTGGGACAGGAGCATCTGTCAAAGAAAGCTTGCAAACATATATCTAACAGAAATGCAAAATAATGTGCCAGTATTTGAACATCATATTTGTTTCACAATTTTTACTGTTACCCAACTGAATACAGCTGTTACAACATCTAAAATAGTTTCTTTGATACTTTTCAGGTGATGGTAAAATTCTGTACCGAATGCGTGGTCATTCGACAGAAGTTGTATCATTATCATGGTGCCCTGTCAGCCAAAATGTGTGCAGTCAGCAAGAGGAGAACAAAGACATGTTGCTTGCATCGGGTGGAAAAGACAAAGAAGTCTATGTCTGGCGTGCTGGAGGTGATGGCCGCTACGAGCTGTTGCTGAATTTACCTGATGCTCCTTTAACTAGTCAACACAGGTTTGGAAGCTTGGAATCTTCTGCAGTTGCCGAAATTTACCAATATATTTAAAAAGATTATTATTTGTAAAATAAGCAACTTTTGATATGTTCTCATTTGAGTGAATTTTTATTAGTGCATTGTGCAGGTTCTGGTAATAGTGATATCTCTTACAGTTTTCTGCTAATAATGGTAACTGTTACGGTTTGGTTACAAATGTGAAAAGTTTAATCTAGGAGAAGACATATCAGATCTGATAAATGTGCCGTGCACAGTAACTGTCTATCTAAAAATCTTGGAAAGTATCAAATCATTTTGAATACAGAACTGTTTGAAATTTAGTGCTTATTATAGATTTCTGCCAAGCATTTCAGGGTGATCATTTTGCCTAGGTGACAATTTTCATTTGTGTAACATTTACTGTATAGTTAAACTGATATTCATCTACCCTGTGGTGTAGAGGACAATGAGGCACGTCAATCTTTTGCCGTATGGAACTTTGCCTACTGCCTCTCTCTCCAGTAGTCCCTTCTCCTGCAGTGAATTTTCAGATCAGCCTTAAAAAGTCATTTTTGAGGGCTTTAGTCCTATCTTATCTCTCACTTTTACTTCCTCCATTTACCTTAGCAAGCAGTCTTTTGACATTTACTGGAGATGTCCAGACCGCTTCAGTACTTGCTTGTGTAAGTTTCCGCTAGCACCTTTTCACTTAAGTTTTTCCGAATGACAATGTTTTGAAACTTACCTATGCCAGTTTGGTTTTGCAATTTTGGAAGTATCTTATTGCTTCTCCTTGCATCTTTTTTGAACTCTCACATCCCATCAAATATTTACATCCATGTTCTTCATCTGTTTGTGTTATAGATCAGGAAACTTTAAACTCACCAGTGAGGTTCCGTGATGTCATTGCCAAACTTTCTGTGTCTGTGTGCTTGGAGATTCAATTTAGAAGCCTCTGCTACTGCTCATTTAACTGAAAACTCATCGCTTTAGCCTGTTGTTAGGTACAAACGGACTCAATCTGCTTAGAAAGGAGAGCGAGTACATGAGTTTACAAGTATAACTGCATACTGAGGCGTTGCCGCAATGTACGGAATCGCTGGACGTGATGATTGTCGTGAGTGTGTGTGTGTGTGTGTGTGTGTGTGTGTGTGAGAGAGAGAGAGAGAGAGAGAGAGAGAGAGAGAGAGAGAGAGAGAGGAGGAAAATGTCAATATTCAGGGATATGACAGGAATGCTTGTTTGAAGCAAAAAAATTCATATGGACATAAGCCCTATTCCAGATGGTTTCTGAGCTAGAACACATTTAATGTACATTTGCTTTTGATATAATATATGCATATATGTGTTTTACCAACGCAAACTCTGTGACTTCTTATTTGAGCCCAACCTACCTTGTTGCCTGGAACCTCTTTGCTCAGGATGCCTTTCTGCCATGGAACTAGTGTGCTGAATGCATTTTCATCCATGGTGTGATGTGAGTGAAGTAGTGCGAGGGATTGAGAGTGTATCAGAGGGAAGCATCAGTTAACTGTGTTTTTACATTTACTGGTTAAAATTCCACACATCTTTATTAATGAAGATTATGCAGATATAGCAGACGTTTATGGTTTGTGCAGTGGTTGTACTGCTGCTGCTGCTGAAGAAGAATACTGTCAGCACTTTCAGACCTCTGGAATTCCTGGTCATTGAGAGTTTACTAGAGCTTTCTGTGCATTACATGAAACAGGTATTTTTTCAAGTTCCCATTTTTCGTAACACACTGTTGAAATGGTGCAGTGTGGTCCAACTACCGCAACACAGCTACTTTCTGTGCAAATCTATGTCCCACGAACACATGCTGATAGTTTTTAAAGCACATTGTTTAATGTTTAACCTGACAATGTATTGAATAATACAGAAAAAATGATGACGTTTGTAAAATGTGTTCTATCTCAGAAACAATTTGGAACAGAACATAACATATTCATACGAAGTTTTTTCCTTCAGTTGGTTGTTCCTGCCGTATCCCTGAAAATTGACTATCCCATCAGGGTAACCCTGTATGTATATGTGTAATGGGCAGTCAAATGAAAACCAAACAGACTGAAAAAAGTAAGTAAACTGTTTATTATTACAAATGTAGTAAATGTAACTGTAATACATTTGTTCCAGTGTGAGAAAAAATTGTCAATGCCTTCATGGCAAAAAGTTTGCAGTTGCCTACAGAATCACGATTGTACCCAAGGGTGTATCTCTTTGTCCAAGGCAAGTCAGTGGGCACAAATGTCTTTCTTCAGGGCACCAAAAATTTGCAAATCACAAGGGAAGAGATCAGGACTATGGAGGATGTGTAAGGGTTTCCCAGCAAAACTTCTGCACGGTAGTTGAAACCACAGGCATACCAGCTCCTGGAAAGTCGTGACCTCCTTCGACTGCAAGGGCCTGCTTCTCATCCACTTTCCGGAACACGGCACCACGTTTAATGCACAGTAGTACGTGGACACTTTGTAAAAATTGAAGCTTGCCCTTGAGTCCAAATGCTCAAGAATGTTGACAGATACCATCATTCTCTTGGTGGATAATGCCTGCCCACATGTTGGCAAGGATATATTGAATATGCTGCAGAAGTTTTGCTGGAAGCCGTTAAATGTCCCCCATAAGGGTCCATTCTCTCCCCATGTGGTTTCCATATGTTTGGAGCTCTGAAGAAAGACATTCATGGCTCTCTATTTGCTCCAAAGAGCTGCACACCTGAGTATAATCATGATTCTGTAGGCAATGGCAAACACATTGCCATGTAGCCATTGACTGTCTTGTGTCACAATGGGATGTAGATGTTAACAGTTAATGATGGTATATATCTGGGGATTGTGAGGGCCATCCATTAAGTACCCTGTCTGCCAATCCGTTCATCAAATTTTTCATCTAGAAAGTCCGTGACAGTAACTGCATAGTGCTGGGGTGCCCCATCCTGTCACTACATAAACTTTCCTGTGTTCTAAAAATGGACTATTCTCCATTGCCACAAGTGGATTTGTAGAATCCCAATAGACACAGTTATGTCTGCTCACTCTGCCATTCACCTAAAAAGTTGGTTTGTCACTCCAATGAATACTTTTGCACAACTTACATCTTGATTTTTGTCGCAGTGTGTATAAAATACAGAATTCCGTGCGCCTATCTTGATCATCTTCATTTAGGGTTTGAAGTAAAGTAGGCCTATATGATCTCTTTCAGGTGTTTCTGAATTCTCTGTGGGCTTGGTTGTGCAATTCCATAATCCTTGGACACTTTTCTTTGAGGTTTAGTCAGTAGCAGACTTTGGCTTACCTAAATGAGGAAGCTCCACCATTGACACAGTCTTTTCAAATCTTAATAAATCCAATTTGCAGATATCTTGTTAAGATGGAGATTGGATGTTTGGAAAACATTCTATAAAAATCACACTAATCACCGTAATTATGATCATGTTTCTATCTTGTTCGCAAAACAAATGTGCACACTGTTGTGTAGTTAACTTTCTGTTCATTGTTTCTCAGATAACAACAGTTAACAAAACTTCAAGCTCCACTACACACAGCAGGCGGCTACACAGGTAGCAGGGGTTGTGTGGCATGGACTGGGCGGTTTTTTAGGTTAGATGGCCTCGGGCAAGTACAGAAAGGGCAACAGCCTCAAAGGGTGCGGGGCAAAGTCAGGACATGCGGGGACCAAGCAGCAATCGGTATTGTAATTGTAAACTGTCGAAGCTGCATTGGTAAAGTACCAGAACTTCAAGCACTGATAGAAAGCACCGAAGCTGAAATCATTATAGGTACAGAAAGCTGGCTGAAGCCAGAGATAAATTCTGCCAAAATTTTTGCAAAGGCACAGACGGTGTTTAGAAAGGATAGATTGCATGAAACCGGTGGTGGCGTGTTTGTCGCTGTTAGTAGTAGTTTATCATGTAGTGAAGTAGAAGTGGATAGTTCCTGTGAGTTATTATGGGTGGAGGTTACAATCAACAACCGAGCTAGGTTAATAATTGGCTCCTTTTACCGACCTCCCGACTCAGCAGCATTAGTGGCTGAACAACTGAGAGAAAATCTGGAATACATTTCACATAAATTTTCTCAGCATGCTATAGTCTTAGGTGGAGATTTCAATTTACCAGATACAGACTGGGACACTCAGATGTTTAGGACGGGTGGTAGGGACAGAACATTGAGTGACATTATACTGAGTGCACTATCCGAAAATTACCTCGAGCAATTAAACAGAGAACCAACTCGTGGAGATAACATCTTGGACCTACTGATAACAAACAGACCCGAACTTTTTGACTCTATAAGCACAGAGCAGGGAATCAGTGATCATAAGGCCATTGCAGCATCCCTGAATATGGAATTTAATAGGAATATAAAAAAGGGAGGAAGGTTTATCTGTTTAGCAAGAGTAATAGAAGGAAGATTTCAGACTACCTAACAGATCAAAAAATTTTTGTTCCGACACTGACAATGTTGAGTGTTTATGGAAAAAGTTCAGGGCAATCATAAAATGCTGTTTTAGACAAGTACGTGCCGAGTAAAACTGTTAGGGACGGGAAAAACCCACCGTGGTTCAACAACAAAGTTAGGAAACCACTGCGAAAGCAAAGAGAGCTTCACTCCAAGTTTAAACGCAGCCAAACCTCTCAGACAAACAGAAGCTAAACAATGTCGAAGTTAGCATAAGGAGGGCTATGTGTGAAGTGTTCAGTGAATTCGAAAGTAAAATTCTATGTACTGACTTGACAGAAAATCCTAGGAAGTTCTGGTCTTACGTTAAATCAGTAAGTGGCTTGAAACAGCATATCCAGACACTCCGGGATGATGGTGGCATTGAAACAGAGGATGACACGCATAAAGCTGAAATACTAAACACCTTCTTCCAAAGCTGTTTCACAGAGGAAGACCGCACTGCAGTTCCTTCTCTAAATCCTCGCACAAACGAAAAATGGCTGACATTGAAATAAGTGTCCAAGGAATAGAAAAGCAACTGGAATCACTCAACAGAGGAAAGTCCACTGGACCTGACGGGATACCAATTCGATTCTACACAGAGTACGTGAAAGAACTTGCCCCCATTCTAACAGCCGTGTTACGCACGTCTCTAGAGGAACGGAAGTTTCCAAATGATTGGAAAAGAGCACAGGTAGTCCCAGTATTCAAGAAGGGTCATCGAGTAGATGCGCAAAACTATAGACCTATATCTCTGACGTCGATCTGTTGTAGAATTTTAGAACATGTTTTTTGCTCGCGTACCATATCATTTCTGGAAACCCCAGAATCTACTCTGTAGGAATGAACATGGATTCCGGAAACAGCGATCGTGTGAAACCTAACTCGCTTTATTTGTTCATGAGACCCAGAAAATATTAGATACAGGCTACCAGGTAGACACCATTTTCCTTGACTTCTGGAAGGCGTTCGATACAGCTCCGCACTGTCGCCTGATAAACAAAGTAAGAGCCTACGGAATATCAGACCACTTGTGTGGCTGGATTGAAGAGTTTTTAGCAACCAGAACACAGCATGTTGTTCTCAATGGAGAGATGTCTACAGACGTTAAAGTAACCTCTGGCATGCCACAGGGGAGTGTTATGGGAACATTGCTTTTCACAATATATATAAATGACCTAGTAGATGGTGTCGGAAGTTCCATGCGGCTTTTCGCGGATGATGCTGTAGTATACAGGGAAGTTGCAGCATTAGAAAATTGCAACGAAATGCAGGAAGATCTGCAGCGGATAGGCACTTGGTGCAGGGAGTGGCAACTGGCCCTTAACGTAGACAAATGTAATGTATTGCGAATACGTAGAAAGAAGGATCCTTTATTGTATGATTATATGATAGCAGAACAAACACTGATAGCAGTTACTTCTGTAAAATATCTGGAGTATGCGTGCGGAATGATTTGAAGTGGAATGATCGTATAAAATTAATTGTTGGTAAGGCGGGTACCAGGTTGAGATTCATTGGGAGAGTCCTTAGAAAATGTAGTCCATCAACAAAGGAGGTGGCTTACAAAACACTTGTTCGACCTATACTTGAGTATTGCTCATCAGTGTGGGATCCGTACCAGGTCGGGTTGACAGAGGAGATAGAGAAGATCCAAAGAAGAGCGGTGCGTTTCGTCACAGGGTTATTTGGTAAGCATGATAGCGTTACGGAGATGTTTAGCAAACTCAAGTGGCAGACTCTGCAAGAGAGGCGCTCTGCATCACGGTTTAGCTTGCTGTCCAGGTTTCGAGAGGGTGCATTTCTGGATGAGGTATCGAATATATTGCTTCCCCCCTACTGATACCTCCCGAGGAGATCATGAATATAAAATTAGAGGGATTCGAGCACGCATGGAGGCTTTCCGGTAGTCGTTCTTCCCGTGAACCATACACGACTGGAACAGGAAAGGGAGGTAATGACAGTGGCAATAGACTAGACTCCATAAACAACTGAACAATTTGAAAAATAAAATGAAAATCTAGTCCAAGCTGCACTGCTAACTTTCCTAATTGTTGGGTATGAGTGTACATTGTTTGTGAATCCATTATTTTTCACCAGAGGAGCAGCCCTACAAAAGAATCATAGACTCATTGTGAACCTCCTTAGCCTCAGCACTGCAATTAACATTCTTTGGTTCCCCGTTTGGCAAGATCACCAGACTTAAAAGTTTCAGTATCAGTACAAATAGATTCACACACACTTCCCATATATTCATTACTCATCATAAAAATCAAAGTTATCATCATCATTAACGCTTTCACCCCCTCCTCCCCCCAACATTCTTACTCGTCTCTTCACTGTGTAGATTATGAAAACATTCTACATCTAGTCTACATTCATATCTTCACCCAGTTTCTAAATCTCTCCTATTGCATGTATCAGACTTCATTGCCTTCAAAAAATTTCTATCGAAATGTAATCTAACCATCTGCTGAGGCCCCTTACTATTGAATCCTCCTATGTATATCTTGCAAAGAGACCATGAGGATAAAATCAGAGAGATTAGAGCCCACACAGAAGCATACCGACAATCTTTCTTTCCACGGACAATACAAGACTGGAATAGAAGGGAGAACCGATAGAGGTACTCAAAGTACCCTCCACCACACGCCGTCAGGTGGCTTGCGGAGTATGGATGTAGATGTAGATGTAGATTTCACATTACCGTCTTTGGTCCTTTTGCCTGATTCCCGTGTTTTCTCTCACTCCAAACTGACAGACACCTATTGAGGTAACCTTCAGTCGTCCTGATCAGTGCCTCTGTTGTCTTGTCTCAAGTTATGGTATTCCCTCCTCTCTCTCCCATGGTCTATTCCTGTTATCTATTTCTCTGTTACTCTTCATGTCTCTATCACTCCATTGATTGTCCCTTCTATTTCCTCATTTCTGAAGTCATTCCCATCGCTCATCACATAGTTATCCTGATTATTACTCTGATTCCACCAGTTTGGTTGATATCTCTAATTCATACGAAAGTTACTGTCTTTCGCTTTCCATTTCGTTCTAAGGTGCTGTTGATTTTGTCCATGTATTTTCGGAATTACTCTGCAAATTTGTGTAGTCCATACACAAGTCTCCGCTGTGCTCTATTTGGAAATCTCCTTTTCAATGCATCAATTTGAGTGAGTTCATTACATGGTTTGTTTAAATGAATTAGTCTCCTAAGTTGTTTTTTGCAAAATGAAATTGCTTGCCTGCCCCTTTCTATAAATCGCTCCATTCAAAAATTCACTCTTTATTCTTACTTGCTCTGTTTCAGACCAAAATGTATTAAAAGAATACCTCTTAGATTCATCATAAGACATATCAGTATTAATATTTTGATTTACCCATGATAGTGCCTACTTATCCAAAAACTTACAAATTTGATTTTTAAATTCTCAGTCATACTACTTACAAAGTTTCCCCCACATTGGGTAAAAAATCAGTTGGGTCAATTGTACTGTCACCTGGAAATTGCTTAAGCAAAAGCAAGCACGATTGTTACTAAAGCTTTTAGCTACAAAATTTTCCTGCAACTCAAGAAATTTCTTGTTCGTATCATTTGTTTTGCTACTACATGCAGCTGTATTGGTAGATAGAAGTGTTTTTTACCTTAGTGACTTTGAAGTCTAATCCGATACTATTATTACAATGATTGTCTAATTTTCTGACTTCCTCTTATTTATTACATTTTTTTGTTAAAAAGTAATTTTCTGATCAACTATGAAATTGTGTTCAGTACGAGTAATTTCCATGGTGAGTTGTGTCAGGAGTACCATCTTTAGTTTCCACAAACACAAAACCTTTTTCCAATCTGTTTCTTCTTCATTTTTAAGCTTTGTTAGCTCCTCTTTGTTTTTAGTTATTCTTGTGTTGCTATTTTCCAGTTGTGTTTTAAGGTCCTTCAGTGTATTGTTTCAGCAATTTGACCATCTAAGGTACTAGTTAAACTATTAGCTGTTTCGGTAATTCTGCCACTTAAAGCTACAGCTGTTTTAGTAATTCTACCAGTTATGTTTTTTGTTTCACCTATTAACCTTGACAATAATTCTACAATTCCACCGTTCAAGCCTGCAGCTTCAGTTATGTCAAAACCAAGAAATGATGGACAAGCACTCACATTACCACTTCCTGCTGCTCACTGTAACAAATCTATTTGTGTGCTACCTCATTGTTAACTTTGCTTTCACTTTCATTATCGGTAATGCTGTTGTTCAAACTCGAAACATTGTATACTACATGTTCCTGATTTTCTGCTGGTACAATGCCTTGCTTACTCTTGCTTGCCATATTGATAAACAAACACAGTGCTAAATACTTTGAATGAAAATTTCAGTCCTCACACTAAAATTCTAGTTTTCAAACAAAATTTTTTACCACACATGAAAAAGAATAACAATCAAAGTACTTTTCTCAATTGTCCTTGACGACATAATTCCACTCCTCAAATTTTTTTTTTTTTTTTTTGTCTACTTTTCAGTTCTCGTCTCTCTATTCACTTTTTGGTGACAATATATAATCCATTTCAGATTTCCATGCCAGTGCTTTCTTTTAAATTTTCCATTGTATCATCCATTATTGTATAAATCACCCTGAAAGTCAGAAAGCCAGCCGAAGTGGCCATGCGGTTCTAGGCGCTGCAGTCTGGAACCGCGAGACCGCTGTGGTCGCAGGTTCGAATCCTGCCTTGGGCATGGATGTGTGTGATGTCCTTAGGTTAGTTAGGTTTAACTAATTCTAAGTTCTAGGGGACTAATGACTTCAGAAGTTGAGTCCCATAGTGCTCAGAGCCATTTGAATCATTTTTTGATTTGAAAGTCAGAATTCTGTAGGCAAAACCTCATTAGCAGGACAGCCATAATCCCAGACTCTCCATCAAAATTAAAGTATCACAGGACTGTCTATGTGTCGTGGTTAGCAGAAAATACTTATCTTCATTTTCAGTGAAGTCCAGTGCTGCAGTGTGATTATTATCTGCTCCAACAAATTTGCTGCAACTTCCTAAGCTGACCAGTCAGTCTAACAATTTATTATATCAAGAGAAATTTTAAGTAAACAGCTTGACACGACGTTTCAGTTTCATAGTTACAAGATTATTGTAACTGTAACAAAACTGTTTCTCTCGAAGCCATAACAAAACTGGCACTCAAAAACTTTAATAAAAATGACCCCCTCATGACTGAATCGCCACTGCTTACATATCATTCCAATAATTTCAGGTGAGATCATGCATTATTACAGACAGAAAATTTAAAGTTTATAATCAAAAACCAGTTGGCGGTTTACAGACTGATAGTACTCAGCATTAATTCTCTCGTACCATGCTCCAACATGAAGTTGTACTTGACTCTTAGTTTCTAATACTGAAATTTACAAACAGTGTTCACTAACAATGTGTTTTACAAAGTCGCTTATATCATGAGAGTTATTAGCTTTTGCTAACATGTACATGACCAAGCAAGGTGGCACAATGGTTAGCCCACTGGGCACGCATTCAGGAGGATGATGGTTCAAACCCACGTGTAGCCATCCTGATTTGGGTTTTCTGTGATTTCCTTAAATCACTTCAGTTAAGTGCTGGGTTGATTCTTGTGAAAGGGCACAGCCAACACACTTCCCTAATCCAATTGACATCACTGTTTGTTTGCTCGCCCCCTTCCCCTACGGAATCAACCAACCAACCAGCCAGCCAGCCATGTACACGAGTCCTTTACATAAATACAAACAAAAAGTTAGTTTCACTTCTTGTGAAAAGTATTCTGGATTCTGGAATGACAAAATGAGAATTGTTTATGATTTATGTTCAAGTATCAATTACTAGCAGTCAAACCAAACCAGAGATGTTGTTGTACTCAATAAAATTGAAATTAATTTAATGACAAAATAATGAAGTGACCTTAAAAATGACCTGAATCGGACTGTAACAAAATTTATGTGAGCTAGTAAATGTGGCAGCCCGACACCCGAGGTTAACACTTCGTCGTACTTACATTAACAATCACATATTGGCAAATTTCATTCTTCACTTTTTTTAATTGTTCCTTGACTGTTTCGTTTTCTCTGTGTTGTTGATATTATGTACGTATCAGCAAATATTGGTTGCTCCTTATTTCAAAACATTAATAAATTGTACAATTCTTCTCCATGTTAAAATAATTCTTTTTTGCTGTTATCTTAATTATTGTTAGAAAAGTGGTCATTCTGTCAGAATTCTTGTTTTCCTGTTGGTGGATCCACTGGTGTGAAAACCTATTTGTCATTGCTTGGTCATTAGCCATTTAATTTTCAACTAATTTAAGTAACTCCGCGCTCTCTTTATCTACCAGCTGCCTCATTTTCTCCTCCAGCTACTTTCTAAATCTAACCTTAAAGTCTTGTAATGTTATAACTTCTGCAAGAGGGTCACTCACTGTGTTCTGAAGCTTTTCATAGAACCTTTCTTTATCCACATTCCTCTTATCATAATTAGTACCATACACCATGATGGAAGATGTTAGCTCTAAACTTGGATCCCATGTGCATTGTTGATACTACTCTTGCATTTTTTGTCTGTTTGATACTGACTCCACTATATGTGAATACAGAATTATTATTTAGTGTTCCCATGCCTTGTACCTTCTTTATTCTGTGTCCATTGGCCCTAACACTATCAGCCTCACTCCCTCAAATACTTTTACCTCCATTTTCTCTTGCACATGTATTCCATGTTCCACAAGTCTTTGTTACAGCTCGCACAAAAATAGCATAATGCCTTCACAAAAACACATTTTGATTTTGAGCTGTGACTGAGGCCATCCCTCAGTTAACTGTTGTCTGCTGACCTGCACACTTCGAGGATTGTAGAATTTGCAGTTTCTTAACTACATTGCAGCGCACTGGAGTCCTCATGCTCCGTAGCTGCCGGGAAAGTTCTTCAGAATTTGGCATGTGCGATTATATGCTATCCCATTGGAAAAGGCAAATGAGGACACAAAAATTTCATTAAAAATGTGCTTGAGAGAGTTGCAGTAACCACTAACTTTTATATCACACAATAACAAGAGTGGAGGTGGAGAAGAAAAACATATCTAAAAGTACTTCCCAAGGCTTCTTCACTCCAGGAAAGACGTGGAAAAAGAGAAGGGTTATTTTACATTTAGGTAATATTGATGAACAGATTGTCAAGACAAAATTGTTAAGGCTTTCGTGGCCACTTGTTGACAAACTGCCTATTGGCTTCTGTCTCGGGTTCTTCGGCCGACGTTCATCTAATGATTTTTCTGACGTTTCGCCAGCACGAGTGGCTGGCATTGTCAAAGCTTCACCCTCCATTCACCACCGGCAATGGAGGGTGAAGCTTTGACAATGCCAGCCACTCGTGCTGGCGAAACGTCAGAAAAATCATTAGATGAACGTTGGCCGAAGAACCCGAGACAGAAGCCAATAGGCAGTTTGTCAGATTGTCAAGAGACGGACATCTATCTTCTGTATGACTTGTGTTCTTTTTTTCACATTTTCGATATTGTAGTAAGCATCATATGCAACACTTCATTTTTTACACTTTTTTGTTTTGCCGATCATTTCTTTTTCAGTATTCTAGTGCGAAACTTGACATTCAACATCCATATTTGTGAAATTATTGGTTGTACTGACATAACATGTTAATGTAAGCCTTTGCAGGTATGCTAGCTGTAGCTCACATTTATGTGAGATGCGCATGTGCGTAGGCTTCAACTGCCAAAATGCGTGGTGGTCAATTATATCACAACCCCGCGCCACTATCGATTCCTTTTCCCGACAGTGCCATTTGCGCAGGTTGCCAGGTTACTTTGTGGGTACACTAATAATGCTGACATTTCTGTATAAGTAGATAAGGCAAGTTTCACAGCGAGATTGAACTTTATTCATAAACACCCTAATCGCTTAACATAAAACAAATAGTGAGTATGTACAACAGAGTGTATTTGTGCTGCTGTGTAGCCTTCTCTTTCTGACAGACGAAATAAATTCGTGAATGGAAATTTTCTGCTTATATGGCACTTTGATAAATGTTTTGTTACTATTGTGGCTAAGTTGATCAGCCTGGTGTTGTATCAGCTGTTGAAGTTGCAAGGGTGCATGTTCTGTGACATCGGGTTATTATAGCTGGCGTTATCCTGAAAGACTGATAAGCAGTCAGCTGATTCAGAATGCGCCAATAGGCTTTCCATTTAACTTCACAGGAGATTATGTTGTTTGGTGAGAGTATGTTTTGGGTAGAATGCTACTTTCAGCAGTTGTATCACTGCTGCCTTTTTTTGAGGAAGACAAGATGGGCATCTTTTTGTTTCCTGAGCACTGTGCAAGAAGGAATATAGATATTCTTTTTCTGCACCATATTCTGAATTGTAACTAAACCACTGAATAAGTAGGCCATTTCTTAATATCAGAACCACTTTCTGCAATCTTTATTTTATTATAGTAGAAAAAAAATCTAGGGGTGAATCTATAGCATTTGCTTGATGACATTGCCATTTTCCTGGAGCAAAGCCATCATAATCTGGTACTGCAGTTTAAAGTAAAAAGAAGATAGGTAAGAGACAGATAAACAGTAAAATATAAGGTCATTTGAGACCTTTGGTTTTTATTGAAGTCACTATGAAAACTGTGGACCATATCAGTATTACTGTTAATTCACTTGCGTCCCTTCATTTATGACATTTTCGACAGTGGATATCAGTTGTACTAAATGAGTCTCAAATGTCATTTAGTGACAGTTCAGAACTCACAGGACTTAAAACATTAAGTTGTGTAGGTGCCATGTAATGATGAGTGTTTTGTAATATGTTCTTCTTTCCTTTCGTGCCACCAAAGAAAGGGACCTTCTGCCTCTGCTGGTGGTTCAGTGAACTGGGTTTCTGTGTGCTGGCCAACTGGAGACACACTGTTGACTAATTCACTATGGGGAGAGCTCCTAAGTTGGAATGTACGAAAGATCGCTGCAGCTAACAGGTACGTGATTTAACAATAAAACTTTTGGTCTGGTTTATAAATCTTTTATTCTTAAATACACTCTTATTGATTCCAGTTTGCATTGCTTTTGACAATGGTGGTTACCGTATTTACTCGAATCTAAGCCGCACTCGGATCTAAGCCACACCTGAAAAATGAGACTCGAAATCAAGGAAAAAAAATTTCCCGAATCTAAGCCGCACCTGAAATTTGAGACTCAAAATTCAAGGGGAGAGAAAAGTTTATGACCGCTCCTCCAAATTGAAACAAAGTTGGTCCATTGCAATATGAGACACGATTCAGGTCGAATGAATGACGATACAGCTACAGTAGTTCGATTTGAGTCGTAAGCTTAGCAGTTAAGCTTTACCAGGTAGCCATTGCTATGCGTCAGGCGCTCCATCTGTATTTATATGGGTACCCTTCCTTCCTTCACGTGATTCATTTCGTTTGAATTCATTGCTTGTTTTTGTTTGATCTGATAAATGCCATTCTCTTTGTTATAGGTGTTTACGTCACTGTAAGCTGAAAATGCCTTATTGTACTGTGTCATCCATTGTTTGTCGCATTCTGATGATGAATGTTTACGACCTGTCGCCGATCGCGACATGGCTTGCTTTAGTGCGCACTGCCGCTGCTTACAATTAAAAAAACAGAGAGGAATCGTCTCATTAGCGAAACAATGGGAAGAGACTGCTATTTGTTGTTACTTACACTGCTGCTTTCTTTGATAATGATCAGCAAGAACCAAATAATAGACTGCGTATGATAGAAGATGTTCTGAACAAGAGTTCGAAAATTTTTCTGTTTGAAAATCTTTGCAGGTGCCTCTTTAGTACATTACATTCTGCACAGAAATTAGATTCATCTTAAATTTAAAAATATAGTCAATTGCTGTGCTTCATTTCTGACTGTATCACTATTAGGCATAAGAATAATACGAATATAAATATGACATGATATGTATATTCTTCTGCGTTTGCTGTTGTCTCACACTAGTTTCGTAGTTTATGAGGCAGACAGGATTTAAATGAGATAGCAGCAAACACTAAACAATACATGGCAAAATGTTTATATTCGTATTATTCTTACGGTGAAGAGAATACTGCATGTCATTCACAATTCATAAAAGTTCCTATTAGCAACCAACTCTTCTCACGAGTAGGAAAAAATTCAGAACGTGGAGTTGGCCATATTGACAAACATCCCAAACAGTCTTGCCAGTGGATTTTCATAGTACATTGAAATGCTGCTACATTAGAAGATGAACAATACGGAATTTGTATTTACTTCGTTGGATAATGTATGAAAATGCAGTGGTCGAACCACGGGGCAGAGAAAAAAAGCCCATCTTCCACTTTTTTTTTTTTTTTTTTTTTTTTCTGACGCAGAGGTTTTGCCGCCAGTATTTATCTTTGTGCAGGCCAAGGCATGCCTGTGTAGCGCTACATATATTCGACGGCAGAAGTTAGTTGTGGCGGCACCTACCAACATTTTTCAGAACTTCTGCTTGCTTTGCACTCGATTCTAAGCCGCAGGTGGTTTTTCGGATTACAAAAAATGGAAAAAAGTGCGGCTTAGATTCGAGTAAATACGGTAACCATCCAACACTATATGAAATTATTTAATTGGATAGATAAAAAAAATCTACTCACCAAGTGGTGGCAGAACACACACATAAAAGACTGTTGTGTATTCTGCCACTGCTTTGTGAGTAATTTTTTATCCATCCAATTAAATAATTTTATCAATAATTGATTGTTTTCATTGTTATATTAGCAACACTATAGGAAGATATGTTACTTAGTATTAATGCCTTCTTTTTAATATCTTTACAAGCTGTCACCTTTTTGCAAGTGTTAATCTTCATAATAGGGAAAAAAACTGCCATTTTAAAATTCTAGTAGCTGAGTGTTCCATTTTGCTTTTATTGTACTGTGGAATATTTCTCCAACTTTGGGGATACTTTAATTCAGAGTTTTATTCTTCATTTACAGTATTACATTTAATTAAAAATTATATACCTATTGATAATATGCTGCAGACTTAATAAACTATAAATGTGGCATCTAGCCCTTCCATAATATTTTTACAATAATTTATTTGTCCTTATTACTTTGTTTAGAAAAGGTGAAGGCACTCGAAGGAAACCATGGAAGTTAATTCATTCCTGTCATGCACGAGGTTTATTCAGCATTATGTGCATTCCATGCATGGAATGTGGAGTTCTCAATAACACTTTGGAAGAAGGTGATTAATTTTGAAATTTTTCTTTCTCTGATGGCTGTGTGTGTGTGTGTGTGTGTGTGTGTGTGTGTGTGTGTGTGTGTGTGTGCGCGCGTGTGTGCGTGTGTGTCCGTGTGTGTGTAGATCATGGCTGAAGTCTTGGCTGAGATAGTGGCAGCCTCAGCATAGCACACAGCGAGTGAGAGGCTAGTGTTAGTTATCCAATGAGAAGTGAGAAAAGAGGCAATGTTTTTTAAACACTGAAGGTGAAATCTTTTCATTTCTACAACTTTGACGTATTTTGATAGAATGTGGGTTATGTTGATTGGCTTAAGGCATAGCCTGAAGTCTAGCTTTGGTTGAGGTGTAAGTTGGCAAAGTAAGAAATTTTATGCTAAAATGCAAGGATCTTGATAAATTTGTTGCGCAGTTGAAGTACTTATTCAGATACAGTAAGTTATCACTGGTTACGTATATCTCACATTCCTTTAAATTGTCATTAAGACTGTAAGATGTGCGACAAATTTATTTTAATTTTTATGGCCATTAGTTTGCGATTACAATACCTGTGTTTTGGAATACACTGTGCATTTTGTCCTTATATTGACATTAGGATCTGACACAGTTTGTGCTTTCAGTGTGAACACATTGTCTTTTGCTCTCTCATTGGTTACTTATAACCAATTGCTGAGAACTCGTATGTTCTCAGCGCACTTCAGAACAAGCACAGCCAATGTTGCTCCACTAAACACTGAAGTAATGGCACAGCCCTCAATCAAATAATGTATCCTCGTATGCCAGTTCATTTCAATATGTTGAACTTAGACAGTCAGAAATTTATTTGTATTATGATGTTGTAAGTAATGACTTTACTATGGAGAGTTTTGGTAGCTGCAATAGGTCTTTCTTTCTACCAAATGAATTTTTAAATTACTACGAGTATCATCAGTAATCAGTTTGTTCTCTCCTTAAATTATCCAAGTGTGTTTTGTTTAACATTATCATAAGTTTTTATTACTCATAGTACTACACTATGTAGCATTTATGTAAATATGATATAATCATTTGTAGGGGTATAGAGTCTGTGATACCAAAATTGTGGTTCTGTACAAATATACAGAAGTACATTTCTGTATATAATACAACCAAGTACATAAACGTTACTTATGGCGAAGACTGACACCAGTTTCTGAGAGAACACTTCTTGGCAGTGTCAGGAGATAACAAATTAGCCACTGATGGAGCTTTGAAATAAAATGAAACACAGTTGATTGAAACAGTGAAGTTACAATGAAGGCATAATTTGTAAAACCGTGACTACCTTGGGGACCATAGAAACCAAGATTAAAAGTAGTTGTTTTGAGACGAACTAATTGTAGATCACAATTTCCAACAATTTGCATTACCATAAATTCACAATAAGTCCATAAGTTTGTTACGAAGCAGTTAGATCTTTTTACAGTTGGGAATTTATCAGTCGTAGCTTTCTTGCAAATGTTGTGCAGAGACACAGCAAACTAAAGTCACAAAGGCACTGCAGACTTCCTTTGTCTGAAATTCTCCAAATTCAATTTGAACTGTTAATCTTAATTACATACCACTACTGCTCCATTTAACCCTGACAGCCGTCACATGAAACTTAAAACCATAAGCAAGTTGTATAAATATCTACATCATCCAAAGAAGGTATTTTCATCATCATCATCATCATCTTCTTCTTCTTCTTCTTCTTCTTCTTCTTCTTTCTTGTGTTTTCCTTATTCTCTATTGGTTCAAGCATTGTTTTTCTCGATGGGGTCAGCATTATTATAAGGGTTTTGGCATTGTAAGAGAAAATGTCTGTGCAGATGCCATTCCTGAAGTCACCACTCTCTCCTGGGACAAAATTTGTGTACTCAATCTCTTTAAATTTAGAATAAATCTCACATTTAAGTGTGAAATGTTAACTAAATGTTTGTGCAGCATGTATCTGGGGCAGGACATTTGTACTAGCCCAGTGTTTATCTAGGTGGGTGTGAGAAACCACCTAAAACCACATTCAGGCTAGCTGGGTCACTAGATCTTGTCATTAGTCTGCAATATGTATTCGATCCAGGGCAGGCACGTCTCTCCAAATTCCAGCTCAGCTATCCAAGTGCTTGCTCTTCATTCTAACAGTCATTCATTTATAATGCAGTCACCAATATCTAATCAGTGGCCTATAACACTCTAGCTACCCTTCAAAGTAATAACATTATTTTGTCCACAGTTTGTAAAGAAGTGTAGTCGTAGATATGCATGACACAATTTTAGCCACTTTCTTAGATGTTCACAAACAACCACAGATAATTGACAGGACTCTCGGAAAGTTAACTTTTTTCATTTGCACTTTTCTGAAAGTGCCAGATTAACACTGTGTTAAAAATAAAGTAATACCCACATCAGCTCAGCATAGCGTTTGCAACTAAATTGTTTTTCAGAAACAGTGTGTTTTCTCCATTGAATCTTTTCTTTTTACATGACATTGTTATGAGCCTTCTTACTTGTAAGGGACTGATTATGTATTCTGTACAAAAAAAAGGACCCCTTTTAATTATAACTATAGATAGGTATCCACTGGGAAATTTTAAACTGTCTGTGAGCAATCTGGATTCATTACTATGTTGTCAGACAGCAGCAAGCAATTAAGTCTGTGGTGACTTCAGTGTAGTTTTTCTAAGGAATTCTGATAGGCAGTAGGACCATTGGTGAAGCTCAACATAAGAAAATAACTGTTTACCCACTAACAAAAGCTCTCCCTGATAATGATGCAGAGTTAGTTAGGATAAATAACATAGTGCCTTACAGTATGGATACTTCTCAGTGGAAATCAGTTGGAGTAATTAATGACTCCATGACAAGTGTTTTTAAGAATAATTTAAAAGAGATAACCTGGGATGAAATTTATAATGAACCAAATGGTAACATAAAATGTAGTCCATTCCATGATAAGTTCATATCATAATTTGAAAATAGCTTTCTCCGTAAGCTAATCGAAAGGACATTAAATAGCCATGTAAAAACTGTGGCTCACTAGAGTGATTAAAGTATCTTGTGACAGAAAAAGGAAATTCTCTCGTTTGGCAAGAACAATTAGAGATCCTACAGTAGTCAAATACTACTCAAAACTACTAAGAAAGATTATTAAAAGAATCAATGAATATGCACATGATGTCAGAAATCAGTAATTCGAACAGGCTTAAGGCTTTATGGAATGCAGTGAAACAAGCGATAAAACAACCAGCCACAGAACAGGTTAACATCACTATTGAACTGGATGAGTCACAGATCGTGGATGTATTTTATAATCATTTTGTAAATATAGGAGAAATAAAGTATAGGGAGAAACAATTTAAGAGAAAAATCACAGTGGTGTGTTGGAAAAGTAACTCTCAGAAAATTATATCACTTCTCATTCTGAAATTAAGAAAATTATACATTCTTTCAGAAGTAAAAGCTCCTCTGGTTTTGGTGGATAGAGTACTAAAGATTTGTTTCCCTACCCCCTCCCGCCCAATGAACCATGGACCTTGGCGTTGGTGGGGAGGCTTGCGTGCCTCATGATACAGATAGGTGCAACCACAATGGAGGG
The DNA here is from genome assembly GCF_023864275.1 of Schistocerca cancellata. Classification (NCBI taxonomy): domain Eukaryota; kingdom Metazoa; phylum Arthropoda; class Insecta; order Orthoptera; family Acrididae; genus Schistocerca; species Schistocerca cancellata. The sequence continues at coordinate 198,283,040 of NC_064628.1, forward strand.
TTATATGTTGAGAGGACAGACAAATGTATGGTTCCTGAAGAGGGGCTGCAGCCTTTTCAGTAGTTTCAGGGGCAACATTCTAGATGATGACTTATCTGGCCTTGTAACATCAACCAAAATGGCCTTGCTGCGCTGGTATTGCGAATGGCAGAAAGCAAGGTAAAACTACAGCTGTAATTTTTCCTGAGGACATGCAGCTTTACTGTATGCTTAAATGATGATGGTGTCCTCTTGGGTAAAATATTCTGGAGGTAAAATACTCCCCCATTTGGATCTACGGGCAGAACCTACTCAGGAAGACATCGTTATTGGCAGAATCAAAACTGGTCTCCTATGGATCAGAGCATTGAATTTCAGAACCCTTAATTGGGTACGTAGGTAAGAAAATTTAAAAAGGGTAAATGGATATGTTGATGTTAGATGTAGTGGGAATTAGTGAAGTTCAGTGGCAGGAGGAAGAAGACTTCTGGTCAGATGAATACAGGATTGCAAATAAAATATCAAATAATGGTAATTCCAGGAGTAGTTTTAATAATGAATAAAAAAGTAGGAATGCAGATAAGCTAGTACGAACAGCATAGTAAATGCATTATTGTAACCAAGAAAGATACAAAGCCCGCACCTACCACAGTAGTACAAGTTTATATGCCAACTAGCTCCGCAGATGACAAAGAGACTGAAGAAATGTATGCTGTGATAAAAGAAATTATTCAGATAGTTAAGGGAGATGAAAATTTAATAGTCATGGGAGACGAATTCTATTGTAGGAAAAGGAAGAAAAGGAAAAGTAGTAGCTGAATAAGGCCTGGGGGTAAGGAATGAAAGAGGAAGCCGCCTGGTAGAATTAACTTAATCATAGCTAACACTTGGTTTAAGAATCATGAAAGAAGGTTGTATTTGTAGAAGATGCCTGGAGATGCTGGAAGGTTTCAGAGAGACAATGGAAGGTTTCAGATAGATTATGTAATGGTAAGACCGAGATTTAGGAACTAGGTTTTGAATAGTAAGACATTTACAGGGGCTGATGTAGACTTTGTAATATCTCTTTATATTCGATGAATTATTCCGATACAATTCTACCCTTGAATGACGTTTACTAATTTTCTATCTTCATACTCGCAGAATCCATGCGAAAAGTAGTTCATACAATAGCTATGCCATGAGCGCATAAGTATTCTTTGTAGTACTCTTCTTGGTGGTTGTTAGAAAAAAAAAGAAAGGGAGCTTCCGAGATTGTCTTCGTGCCGATTAGCATGAGCTTGGTTTGGAAGAAATGTAATTTGATTATTGAGATTTATCACAGAAGATAACTGATACGAACTGTACGATTAAAAAGGAAATATATATATATTGCTCCTTCAAAAAAAGGTGTGTATGTGACATTTGGGAATTAATGATATTTATCGATATATTGCGTAGTTGTTAATCAGAAGGGACTTCCGAAAGACTGGATACGAACCTGCATTTAATAATCCAAGAGCTCCATTACTTATTCGGAAGGTTAAACTTCATCAAAGCCAAATATTCGCTTGATCTGAGGTTTCCCGACTGATTATACAACGCTCTCAAAATTACGAGGCATTTTATTTGTACAGATTAGCAGACTGCCGCAAAGCACGAGCCTGCAGAGAAGAAGAATCATCACCTGATTTCATTCTAACAAGTAAAATTTCAGAATCATTTTTGAGTGACTTATGACTGTGTTTCCTATCATGAATGATTGATTGCTCAAATGAATTGAGAGCTACATAATTACGTAGATAGGAGAGGAAAAATTACAACTTTTACCACAATTTATTGGTTATGAACTGTAGACTATAACTGAAAAACACTGCAAAAAGGTAGGAATTTAAGGAGATTGGACCTAGATAAACTAAAAGAACCAGAGGTTGTAGAGAGTTTCAGAGACAGCATTAGGGAATGATTGACAAGAACAGTGGAATTTTCTGTGTGTTTTTGCTTTTAGGAAGCTTTAATTTTCGAGTACTAGCAATAGTGTTCCATAGATTTACTATAACATATTTCACTAATTCCCACACTATTCCATAGATTTAGTTTTGAATAAAGTCCAGAGACAGTTAGTGCTTATTTTCATTGTTTCCAACCAGAAGTGTCTAGTAACCACAGTTTAGTCAGCTATCAGCCACCTTTAGTGAATTAGCAGTTTAGTTAAAAGTTGATTACTTAACTCTCTACAGTAAATTGTTGATTTTTTAGGATGGATAGGATGTGTGACTGCTGTGTACGGATGCAGGAGGAGCTGGCCACTGTTCATGAACAGCTGAACATGCTGATGGCCGCTGTCAGCCGTCTTCAGGCTGCTGCCTCGGAGTGTAGCGGCAGTGGGGAGTCTGGTGCGTCACATGGTACACCTCAGGTGTTACATGCTTCACCCACGGTCCCTGCTGTCGAGACACCTTCGCAGGTACTGGACGTGGTTGGGTCACCATCTCCCCAAGGGGAGTGGCCGATTCAACAGCGTTCACGTCGCACAAGGTGGAGGGTCAATGTGGAGGCTGACCATGTGGCATCACCCACTCTGCCTGTGAGTGGACATGCGGCTGCTCCTTCAGCAAGGTCCGAGCAGGCACACGGGGGGAGGAGTTTATTAGTGATTGGGAGTTCCAATGTTAGGTGGGTGATGGAGCCCCTTAGGGAAATAGCGGAAAGGTCGGGAAAGAAGGCCAGTGTTCACTCTGTCTGCTTGCCGGGGGGTCTCATCCGAGATGTGGAGGAGGCCCTGCTGGCGGCGATAGAGAGCACTGGGTGCACCTGACTGCAAATTGTTGCTCATGTTGGTACCAATGACTCCTGCCGCCTGGGTTCAGAGGTCATCCTCAGCTCATACAGGTGGTTGGCAGATTTGGTGAAGGTGGAAAGCCTCGCTTGCAGGGTGGAATCTGAGCTAACTATTTGTAGTGTTGTTCCCAGAACCGATCATGGTCCTCTGGTTTGGAGGCGAGTGGAAGGCTTAAACCAGAGGCTCAGATGATTCTGCGGAGATCTGGGGTGCAAATTTCTCGATCTCCGCTATCGGGTGGAGAAATTTAGGGTCCGCCTGAATAGGTCAGGCGTGCACTACACACAGGAAGTGGGTACAAGGGTAGCAGAGTGTGTGTGGAGTGCACATGTGGGTTTTTTAGGTTAGAGAATTCCCTCCTCAGGCCTGACAAGAGCCTCCTGAGACACAAAAAGGGTAGCAGTAGGCAAAATGCAACAGGGAATGACAATATTAATGAGGTAACAGTAAACTGCAGGAGCGTCTATAGAAAGGTCCCAGAACTGCTCTTATTAATAAATGGTCACAATGCCCACATAGTACTAGGGATGGAAAGTTGGCTGAAACCAGATGTAAACAGTAATGAAATTCTAAACTCAGATTGGAATGTATACCACAGAGACAGGCTGTACAGTGAAGGGGAAGGCGTGTTATAGTGATAAAAAGTGCAATAGTATTGAAGGAAATTGATGGAGATCCGAAATGTGAAATAATTTGGGGTGAAGATCATGGTTAAAGCAGGCTCAAACATGGCAACTGGATGTGTCTCTAGGCCCCCTGGCTTAGCAGTTGTTGTGGCTGAGCACCTGAAGCATAATTTGGAAAATATTTCGAGTAGATTTCCCCATCATGTTATAGTTCTGGGTGGAGATTTTAATTTGCCGGATATAGACTGGGAGAGTCAAACGTTCATAATGGGTGGCAGGGACAAAGAATCCAGTGAATTTTAAACAGTTAACGGAGAACAGGGAATCAGCGATCATAAAGCGGTTACTGCATCGATGATTTGAGCCATAAATAGAAATATTAAAAAAGGTAGGAAGATTTTTCTGTTTAGCAAAAGTGACAAAAAGCAGATTTCAGAGTATTTGACAGCTCAACACAAAAGTTTCATCTCAAGTACAGATAGTGTTGAGGATCAGTGGACAAAGTTCAAAACCATTGTACAATATACATTAGATGAGTATGTGCCAAGCGAGATCGTAAGAGATGCAAAAGAGCCACTGTGGTACAGCAACCAAGTTAGAAAACTGCTACAGAAGCAAAGGGAACTTCACAGCAAACATAAACATAGCCAAACCCTTGCAGACAAACAAAAATTACATGCAGCGAAATGTTGTGTGAGGAGTGCTATGCGAAAGACGTTCAACGAATTCGAAAGTAAAGTTCTGTGTACTGACTTGGCAGAAAATCCTAAGAAATTTTGGTCCTATGTCAAAGCGGTAGGTGGATCAAAACAAAATGTCCAGACACTCTGTGACCAAAACGGTACTGAAACAGAGGATGACAGACTAAAGGCCTAAATACTGAATGTCTTTTTCTAAAGCTGTTTCACAGAGGAAGACTGCACTGTAGTTCCGTCTCTAGATTGTCGCACAGATAACAAAATGGCAGATATCGAAATAGATGACAGAGGGATAGAAAAACATTTAAAATTGCTCAAAAGAGGAAAGGCCGCTGGACCTGATGGGGTACCAGTTCGATTTTACACAGAGTACGGAACTTGCCCCTTCTTGCAGCGGTGTACTGTAGGTCTCTAGAAGAGCATAGTGTTCCAAAATATTGGAAAAGGGCACAGGTCACCCCGTTTTCGAGTAGGACATCGAACAGATGTGCAGAACTATAGATCTATATCTCTAACATCGATCAGTTGTAGAATTTTGGAATACGTATTATGTTAAAGTATAATGACTTCCCTGGAGACTAGAAATCTACTCTGTAGGAATCAGAATGGGTTTCGAAAAAGACAATCATGTGAAACCCAACTTGCGCTATTCGTCCACAAGACTCAGAGGGTCGTAGACAATGGTTCCCAGGTAGATGCCGTGTTTCTTGACTTCCGCAAGACATTTGATACAGTTCCCCACAGTCGTTTAATGAACAAAGTGAAAGCATATGAACTATCAGACCAATTGTGTGATTGGATTGAAGAGTTCCTAGATAACAGAATGCAGCATGTCACTCTCCATAGAGAGAAGTCTTCCGAAGTAAGAGTGATTTCAGATGTGCCGCAGGGGAGTGTTGCTATTCACAATATTTATAAATGCTTTGTGAATAACATCAGAAGTTCACTGCGGGTTTTTGCGGATGATGCTGTAGTATATCGAGAGGTTGTAGCAATGGAACATTGTACTGAAATGCAGGAGGATCTGCAACGAATTGACGCATGGTGCAGGGAATGGCAATTGAATCTCTATGTAGACAAGTGTAATGTGCTGTGAATACATAGAAAGAAACATCCTTTATCATTTAGCTACACTGTAGCAGGTCAGCAACTGGAAGCAGTTAATTCCATAAATTATCTGGGAGTAGGCATTAGAAGTGATTTAAAATGGAATGACCATATAAAATTAATCGTCGGTAAAGCAGATGTCAGATGAGATTCATTGGAAGAATCCTAAGTAAATGCAGTCTGAAAACAAAGAAGTAGGTTACAGTACACTTGTTAGCCCACTGCTTGAATACTGCTCACTGGTGTGTTATCTGTACCAGATAGGGTTGATAAAAGAGAGAGAGAAGATCCAATGGAGAGCAGCGCGCTTCGTTACAGGATCATTTAGTAATTGCGAAAGCATTATGGAGATGATAGATAAACTCCAGTGGAAGACTCTGCAAGAGAGATGCTCAGTAGCTCGGTACGGGCTTTTGTTGAAGTTTCGAGAACATACCTTCACCGAGGAGTCAAGCAGTATATTGCTCCCTCCTACGTATATCTCGCGAAGAAAGCATGAGGATAAAATCAGAGAGATTAGAGCCTACACAGAGGCATACCGACAATCTTTCTTTCCACGAACAATACGAGACTGGAAAAGAAGGGAGAACCAATAGAGGTACTCAAGGTACCCTCCGCCACACACCGTCAGGTGGCTTGTGGAGTATGGATGTAGATGTAGGTGTAGATGTAGAAAGAGATACAGTGGAAGAAGAATGGATAGCTTTGAGAGATGAAATAGTGAAGGCAGCAGAGGGTCAAGTAGGTAAAACTATGAGGGCTAGTAGAAAGCCGTGGGTAACAGAAGAGATACTGAATTTAATTGATGAAAGGAGAAAATATAAAAATACAGTAAATGAAGCAGGCGAAAAGGAATACAAATGTCTCAAAAATAAGATCGACAGGAAGTGCAAAATATCTAAGCAGGGATGGCTAGAGGACAAATGTAAGGATGCAGAAGCATTTATCACTAGGGGTAAGATAGATACTGCCTAGAGGAAAATTAAAGAGACCTTTAGAGAAAAGATAACCAACTGTATGAATATCAATAACTTAGATGGAAAACTAGTCCTAAGCATAAAAGGGAAAGTAGGAAAGTGGAAAGAGTATATAGTAAGTCTAGACAAGGGTGATGTACTTGATGGCAATGTTATGGAAACGGAAGAGGATGTAGATGACGATGAATGGGAGATATGATACTGCTTGAAGAATTTGACAGAATACTGGAAGACCTAAGTCAAAAAAAGTCCCCGGGTGTAGACAACATTCCATTGGAACTACTGATAGCCTTGGGAGAGCCAGCCATGACAAAACTTTACCATCTGGTGAGCAAGATGTATGAGACAGGCACAATACCCTCAGACTTCAGGAAGGATATAATAATTCCAATCCCAAAGAAAGCAGGTATCGACAGATGTGAAAATTACCGAACTATCAGTTTAATAAGTCACGGTTGCAAAATACTAACACAGATTCTTTACAAATGGATGGAAAGACTGGTAGAAGCTGACCTTGGGGAAGATCAGTTTAGATTCCGTAGAAATGTTGGAACACGCGAGGCAACTTTGCTTAAGGAAAGATAAATTAAGGGAAGGCAAACCTATGTTTCTAGTATTTTTAGACTTAGAGAAAGCTTTTGACAATGTTGACTGGAATACTGTCTTTCAAATTCTGAAGGTGGTAGGGGTCAAATATGGGGATCGAAAGGCTATTTACAATTTGTACAGAAACCAGAAGGCAGTTATAAGAGTCGAGGGGCATGAAAGGGAAGCAGTGGTTGAGAAAGGAGTGAGACAGGGTTGTAGCCTATCACCGATGTTATTTAATCTGTATATTGAGCAAGCAGTAAAGGAAACAAAAGGAAAATTTGGAGTAGGAATTAAAATCCATGGATAAGAAATAAAAACTTTGAGGTTTGCTGACGACATTGTAATTCTGTCAGAGACAGCAAAGGACCTGGAATAGCAGCTGAACCGAGTGGACAGTGTCTTGAAAGGAGGGTATAAGATATCAACATCAACAAAAGCAAAATGAGGATAACTGAATGTGGTCAAATTAAATCAGGTGATGCTGAGGGACTCAGATTAGGAAATGAGACACTTAAAGTAGTAGGGAAGGTATAAAATGTAGACTCACTGTGGTAAGTAAAGCATTTTTTAAGAAGAGAAATTTGTTAACACCAAGTATAGATGTGCCAGGAAGTCTTTTCTGAAAGTATTTGTATGGAGTGTAGACATGTATGGAAGTGAAACATGAACAATAAATAGTTTAGGCAAGGAGGTAATAGAAGCTTTCAAAATGTGATGCTACAGTAGAATGCTGAAGATTAGAGGGGTAGATCATGTAACTAATGAGGAGGTACTGAATAGAATTTGGGAGAAGTGGAATTTGTGGCACAACCTGACTAAAATAAGGGATCAATTGGTAGGACATATTCTGAGGCACTAAGGGATCACCAATTTAGTAGTGGAGGGAAGTGTGGAGGGTAAAAATCATAGAGGGAGACCAAGAGATGATTACATTAAGCAGATTCAGAAGAATGTAGGTTGCAGTAGTTATTCAGATATGAAGCAGCTTGCACAGGATAGAGTAGCATGGAGAGCTGCATCAAACCAGTGCATGGACTGGTGACATGTTTTTTGGACTGGATGGTTCTGAGTGTTATTTTGTTATCTGAATCCCTGAAAGGCTTTGTGTGTGTGTGTGTGTGTGTGTGTGTGTGTGTGTGTGTGTGTGTGTTTGTTTGTTTGTGTGTGAGTGGTTATATCGTGTGTCTTAATCATCATACTTGTAGTATTTTGATCCAGTCTTTTGTTTTTCATTATGATGAAAAACTACAACTCTTTTTCTTGAAGCAATATTCAGAACAATTTCCATAGATTATCAAGTCAGTGAAAGGTTCATTGTTTGGATTTAGTACCCTTTGCTGATGTGGCATCTGTATATCATATGGTGGAAAAATCAATGTTTCAAAAAACACAGAAACAAAATGTTAAGTGTGTGAATAACAATAACGAAAGTGAAAGTGATGGAGTGATAAATGCTGAATGCTTATTTACCTAGTTTATTTTATAACACAATTTGCCAATGTATTGTGCTGACCATGCAGGCCACCTGTTCAGGAAAATGTTCCCAGACAGCACTATAGTGAAAAAATACGTCTGGACAAGAACAGAAACATAGTTTAGATCAGGGGTCTTCAAAAAATTTAGCCTGAGGGACACTGGCTCTTCCACTAATTCCCAAGGGCCAAGACCTATACACTCTTAAGTTTTCTTAAGGCCTGATAATCTAGTGTTGCTTGGAACTTCTCAGTACAATTCAGAAGTTTTTGTGATGCTTACCACTGCTACCAGTCTTTAGGAGCTGACACTGAGTGTCTTCACAGCAGTTATTATGCAGTCATATGCTCATTGTTTGATTTTGAGCTGTGGCCTTAATTTCATTTCATATACATTGCTGAAAATACCCACTATTCATGTAGGCCATTATAATGAGCTTTCATGAAACATTGTTACTTCTGTATGTCATTAAAATTGTAACAAGTGGTCAGAATGTAGTGCAAGCTGCATATGGCTTTAGCACTGTGCGTTATTTTCCCACCGCAACTTCATCCACATCTGCGAACAATTGTTAAGTGGAAAATTACAGTTACATAAATCTCATTAGTAGCACTTACAATGCTTGGTTTCATTATGTGAACTGCCTATGTATGCCACTTCAGCGCAGTAAATTTTCAGGATATTAATGATGATTACAGTTAAAATGTTAAATTACATTAAATATGTCACGTAATGTGTATCTTAGTTGGTCATAAAATAAAAACAACCGATTATTGTACAAATTTTGATTTACTTGCATTGTAAATTTTACACTGTACAGTGTTACACCACTTAGTGAGCAAGATTCAGTCCTGAATTATGTTCGTAATCAATAGTCATTAAGTGAAATACTTTTTCCATATGGATTAGGTTAATGCATTTCATTCCAATAATATAGGTACTCGAACACATTTGTAATACATTATAAAAATCTTGTAGTTACAATGCATACATCCTATTTTAGAAGAAATTTGTCTTAAGATATTTGTTTATGCCTGTGCTTCAAAATTTGTCAAAAAAGTGACATAGCATTATCATTAATAAATTCGTAGTGGCCATAGCTATTGCCTTATGGGAATCTTTAATGAATTTGTATTAGTTAGCGATGACAAATAGGAATTGGAGTTCATAAACAGATACTGCAAGGGAAAAGTTCGCCATGTGCTAGTGAAGGTGAAAGGGGGGGGGGGGGGGGGGAATATTGCTACATTCTTCCGGAGAATTTGCAGCATTACCAGGGAAGTCCGAGAAGTTGTATGTGTGGGTGATAAAAGCTGCAGAATGAGAGCAGTAGTTTACAGTAGAATACATGAAAGATTTTTCATACCTAGAAGTCATAGATAACGATCCAGGTCAGAAAGTGGTTTTTGAAATCGTTATTAAAGACTGAAAACATAATGCTAATAGACTCTTTATCTAAAATATTGTTCATTACGCAAATCAGTTTCCTATGTTTTCTTCTACTCATGTGTGGTCACTCACTCAGCAAGGTTTGACAGCAATAAAAAAGATTAAGATGGGCCAGATACCTTGCATTTCTGACCCGTTACCACGGGCTGGATTGATGGTGTCCATGGCATGCTGTTGGCCTGTGGGTTGAAGTGTGGAGACCCCTGGTTTAGATAATCAACTGGTGATGAACATGTGGAGATGTTGTTGATAGTAAAATTAAGAATAGAAGGTGACTGCTTCCAGTAAATCTTTGACAAAGAATTTCTCAGAAAGACAAAATCTTCAACAGTTTCTTCCTTGAATCAATACAAATATGTTGTAAAGTGTTTGTGTAAAGATAATTACATATCTGTGCTGCCATCCTTTCTCCATCCTCACCATGTATTGGATGTTTAATTAAGGAGAAACATGATAGGTCCTGAACAGGTTGAAGAAACGCTTTCTTCTTCAGTAAGTGGGGACACAAATTAATTAGTGTATTTCAGAACATTTAAAGAGTGAACTTCTATTTTATTTGATAATTGTTTCAGTTCATTAGTACACACACACATCATCATCATCATTCTGATTCTGTACTGTGGAAGCAATTTCTAATTCAGCCATGAGAAGAAAAGTACAGTGCTTGTTTTTATGATTGCTTAGTATTACTCAATATTCAAGCATAACTGAATATCAATGGACTACATAGCTAGAGTTATAAATATCATGAGAATTTTACAGATTTATTTAATGACGTATTTTCCATGAAGATATGTAATACCAACTAACTTCAAAAGTGCCAAGCCTATGTTTACAATTTTCATATGTATGTCATAAAGCAATATGATTAAAACTGTATTATCTTTTTTTTATTATTTTCACTTAGAAAACATCTCAACCTAATTCCATTTACCAGGGCTACACTACAGATAAGGGGATGGAATCAATATTTTGGATAGGTGTAGTGTTTTCATTTGTGTGTTTATAGCCATCGTATAAATTTTTGTTGTCATAGGGAAAGACCCACATTAGTTGCCTCAGGATTCTACTGAAAAGAGTCACAGTTTTTGACCATTAATATAGCCTGATTTTTGGTTAGGGTTCACATGTATGCCAGTGCTTTTACTAAGACTTTTAGGGTAAATTCGTGTAAAAGGTAGAACTCCAGAATAAATATTGTTTGCAAGGAAGCAGCTACTAGCAGAGCAAAATATTGCAACTTAGACAAATCCATAGATCTTATAGAGAACACTCATGAGTGTATTCCATCAAAACAAGAAGCCTTGTGAACAAATAGAATACACTTCCAATGTCAATACAAGAAAATGAAAGGGCAAGTGAGTTATCGATAGCTGTCTTGGATATCCAGATGGATAAAAGCTAATGTCATATACTCTTCCATGGAGTAATTGCTGTTACATCCCAGGCTGACAGTTTAAATAAAACTGTTATTCGAATGCTGTACCATAGAGGTTGATCTGGGACCATACTAACAAGTATTTATGAGTTACCAGCAGGAATTTCTCAAGTTCCATCCAGCAGTTACTATGGTAACAAGAGTTTGGAGATTTAAGTGAAGACCGGCCGGAGTGGCCGAGTGGTTCTAGGCACTTCAATCTGGAACCGCGCGACCGCTATGGTTGCAGGTTCGAATCCTGATTCATGCATGGATGTGTGTGATGTTCTTAGGTTAGTTATGTTTAAGTAGTTCTCAGCTCTAGGGGACTGATGACCTCAGATGTTAAGTCCCATAGTGCTCAAAGCCATCTGAACCATTTAAGTGAAGCTTTAGTATTTGTGGGGATTTTAATGAAACTGGTCCTCATTGTGACCTCACAATACAGCAGCGCCTTTGATAGTGGTATTGTAGTGCGATAGAGATGTAGGACTATGGTTGCATCAAAAAGTCTCATGTGCATACATCTCCGTTAAGAAGTTTTGCCATATTTTAGAGGGATGGCAGTTCACCCTAGTCACAGACCACAAGCCACTGATATATGGTTTCCACCAGCATCCAGAGAAAGCATCACCTTGTCAGCTGCACCATCATATCGGACAGTTCATCACCCATATAGTCCATGTCCAGGAAGACCTGAAAGTGACAGTGGATGCTCTCACTTGGGTCGAAGCAATCACTGACACAGTTGATTTCAAAGCTCCCGCTGCAATGCGACAACCAAACAGCGAGCTGCGAGACTTTTTGATGCAACCATAGACCTACATCTCTATCGCACTACAATACCACTATCAAAGATGCTGCTGTATTGTGAGGTCACAACAACCAAACCACGACCATTTGTGACTGTTGACTATCCGCAGCAGGCCATCATCTCCTTACATGACCTGTTGCACCCTGGGGCACAGGCCACTAAGAACATGGTGTAATGAGCTTTTGTATGGCCAAACATGGACAAAGATTGTAAGCAATATGTGTGCCAAAGTGTGGCCTGCCAATGGAACACAGTTAGCCAGCATTGGAGGGCACCTCTTGGCTTGTTCATTGCGTCAAACTAGAGATTTGAGCATGTGCATCTGGTAATCGTCTGACCACCCTCACCATTGGAAGGGTTTACCTACTGTCTTACAGCCATTGACCATTTCCCAAGCTGATCAGAGATGTTCCCTATGGTCAACATTACTGATGAAACTGTTGCAACCACATTTTAGAATTCTTCAGAAATTTGCCAGATGACCACATTGAATGCTCAAACTTTGTATGCAACCTACATGTACAAATCCGACAGCTACGTCTCATTGCTCTGAAGGCTCAGCAGACCTGTCACCCCTATGATTTTTGATGAGCTATGGAGATGTGATTGTTTCTGTACGACATGACGCAGTGTGCAAGCCACTACAGCCACCTTACAACAGACCGTATTGGATTATCAGTAGGGAGGAATAGACATTCATGATGGGTACACCAATCACCATCACCATTGACAGGCTCTAAACAGCTTTCAGCACCCCATTCTGTGGTACAGACACTCATTCTTGGGTGCACCCACCGCAGACTTGACAAATGCACCAGCTGTTCCACCATAGATAATCTGCAGTGGACATAAGAGGATACCGCTGATGACTCAGCAGCAGCAGCCTGTGCAAGACCTGTTGTTACCTGGTCCAGATGAAACATCCTATTCAACAAGAAATATCATTTGACACTGAAGGGCAAGTGGTGAAGTTCAGTGTTCAGTGAAGTGCAGTGCTATGTATGCAATTGATTACTATTTATGTTTACTCTCTGTGCTCTAATTATTCTGTTATTTACATTCCCTGTGTTTAAAAAAATGGTCATATTAGTTACAGAATAGTTTTAAATGTTGCGATAAAGTTAATTTATTAAATCCACAACACTGTGTTTGTATCTGGTTGATTAAACAGGAGGGGGGGAGAGGAATGGACAATATCTGGGTTTACAGTGAAGAGATAAGTATACTTAGGACCACCTTGTACCTAAGGTGACATACATTGTTTGGGAAAATATATAGGACTATTTAGCTTTTTGGTATGCAGTTGGTTGGCAGCCTTAAAAACGATTGAACAATCCACTTTTTGATGCTGTTCAGCGGCCATTGAGAGAGTTGGAGGATTTTTCTTGTTTTTGCTCAGTTGAAATAAAATTTCCTGCCTTTATTTCTACCTTTTTTCCTTCAAAGTTAAGCTCTATAGATTTTCTCTATATGTATAAATTAAAGCAGTATTTATTGTTATAGTGTATCAGACAGTTGCCCAAGAATTTGAGTTAATTCAGTCACATTAGCAAATTACTGTAAAAGTTCATATCCAAGACCACTTCCCATTCTTATACCTAGGGCCATGGACCGTGATAAAAGGATACTATAGAGCTTGTCAAGACAGTGCATAATTTTTGCAGCAAATAAAAATATCAGAAAGAATTTTCAACTTATAAATAATTTCAGTGAAAATAAAACTGAATGAAGGGCAAAAAGATGTGAAGACCTATGGTAGCTGCAATCACGAAAACAGTGAAAGAAAGGGTGTTAGATGGCTTATCTCTAAGAGAAGCTACCAAACAGTATTTGTGTTCCAGAAATATTCTCCAGAAAGACTCATACCATGGAGCTAATTTCAAGTAGGCACATGTGTGTTGTTTCAAAAGATGTACTTAGGAACTGTTTTCATAGAAGAAAAGGAATTTTAACTTGAACAGTATCTCTCGCAATCTGGTAAAACATGATACAGGTTGTCACATGAAGAGATTAGGAAATATGCTTTTGTGTTGCACTGAATTCCTTGAAAATAAATAGTAAAGCTGGAAAGCAATAGTATGCAGACTTCATGAAGTAGCTTAAATATCTTCTTCTTAGGTCTTCAACGATGTGGTTGGTTAGCAGCAGTTCACTATGAATTTGTGTGTTCAGCCTTCCTCTTGAGAGCAGTACAGGTGGTGCAGCTGCTATCCTCCATGATGTGTTTGGTGTATTCTAGTCTTGGTGTGCCTCTTATATTTTTCCCTTCTACTGTCCCTTAAACGATACTTTTCCTGATACCATCATGTCAACCTAAATATGCCTTTAGGTTAAGAAAACCAGGAGCAATAGCTACTGATTTTAATAAAGTTAATTTTCAGCTGTTTTTGAAAAATATTCTTAAGTTATGGAAAAACACACATTCATTCCAGAACACATCTACAGCATCAATGAATCAGCCATGTGGATACATCATATTCAGAAAAGTGTTTGCTCCTGGAAGAGGAGCCGAGCAAGTGAGATGCATTTCCTTGGGGGCGGGGAGAGATTAGATTAGATTAGATTAATACTTGTTCCATAGATCATGAATACGACACTTCGTAATGATGTGGAACGTGTCAGGTTAATAAAAGAGGTCTGTACAAGATATTACATTACACAAAATATTGCGTGACACAAATGTTTAAGTTGGGTTTTTTCCCCCTCCCGTAATTTATATCTAAAAATTCAGCCAATGAGTAGAAGGAGTTGTCATCTAGAAATTCTTTTAATTTATTTTTAAATGTTGGTTGGCTATCTGTCAGGCTTTTGATGCTGTTTAGTAGGTGACCAAAGACTTTTGTGGCAGCATAATTTACCCCTTTCTGTGCCAAAGTCAGATTTAACCCTGCATAGTGAAGATCATCCTTTCTCCTGGTGTTATAGATATGCACACTGCTATTAACTTTGAACTGGGTTGGATTATTAACAACAAATTTCATAAGTGAATATATATACTGTGAGATCACTGTGAGGATCCCTAGATCCTTAAATAGATGTCTGCAGGATGACTGTGGGTGGGCACCAGCAATTATTCTGATTACACGTTTTTGAGCAATGAATACCTTTCTATTCAACGATGAATTACCCCAGAATATGATGCCATACGAAAGCAGTGAATGAAAGTAGGCATAGTAAGCTAATTTCCTGAGATTCTTATCACTAAAATTTGCAATAACCCTAATAGCATACGTAGCTGAACTCAGACGTTTCAGCAGACCATCAATGTGTTGCTTCCAGTTTAACCTCTCATCAATGGACACACCTAAAAATTTTGAAAATTCTACCTTAGCTACAGACTTCTGTTCAAAGTGTATATTTATTACTGGAGTTGTGCCATTTACTGTACGGAAATGTATATACTATCAAAATTTAAAGAGAGTCCGTTTGCTGAGAACCACTTAATAATATTGTGAAATACAGGGTGATTCAAAAAGAATACCACAACTTTAGGAATTTAAAACTCTGCAACGACAAAAGTCAGAGCTAAGCACTGTCTGTCGGCGAATTAAGGGAGCTATAAAGTTTCATTTAGTTGTACATTTGTTCGCTTGAGGCGCTGTTGACTAGGCGTCAGCGTCAGTTGATGCTAAGATGGCGACTGCTCAACAGAAAGCTTTTTGAGTTATTGAGTACGGCAGAAGTGAATCGACGACAGTTGTTCAGCGTGCATTTCGAACGACGTATGGTGTTAAACCTCCTGATACGTGGTATATTAAACGTTGGTATAAACAGTCAACTACCCGAGGCGATGGATCAGCCGCCAGGCAGCCCGTGACAGAGCACTTCATCACTGGCCTCCAAGAAGCCCTGATCTTACCCCCTGCGATTTTTTCTTATGGGGGTATGTTAAGGATATGGTGTTTCGGCCACCTCTCCCAGCCACCATTGATGATTTGAAACGAGAAATAACAGAAGCTATCCAAACTGTTACGCCTGATATGCTACAGAGAGTGTGGAACGAGTTGGAGTATCGGGTTGATATTGCTCGAGTGTCTGGAGGGGGCCATATTGAACATCTCTGAACTTGTTTTTGAGTGAAAAAAAACCTTTTTAAATACTCTTTGTAATGATGTATAACAGAAGGTTATATTATGTTTCTTTCATTAAATACACATTTTTAAAGTTATGGTATTCTTTTTTAATCACCCTGTACATCATTTACAATTACATCACTTAGTTCTTGGTTTTTGGATGTTATTACTATACTTGTATCATCAGCAAAAAGAACTAACTTTGCATCTTCATCAATGTGGAATGGTAAGTCATTAATGTATATCAAGAACAGTAAAGGACCTAAGACCGAACCATGTGGGACCCCGTACCTGATAGCCTCCCAGTTTGAGGAAGCAGCTGTTGTTTTAATATTACATGAACCACCTATTTCAACTTTCTGCATTCTTCCAGTTAAGTATGAATTAAACCATTTGTGCACTGCCCCCCTCAAACTATGATGATTTAGCTTATCTAAAAGAATTCCATGATTTACACAATCAAAGATCACAAAAAATACCAATGGGTGATGTCCGGTTATTCAGAGCATTTAATATTTGATCAGTGAAAGCGTATATAGCATTTTCTGTTGAAAAGCCTTTCTGATAACCAAACTGACATTTTGTTAGTACTTTATTTTTACAAATATGGGAGACTACACTTGAATACATTACTTTCTCAAAAAATTTTGATAGAGCTGTCAGAAGAGAGATTGTGCTGTAGTTGTTGACATCCGACGTATCCCCCTTTTTATGCAATGGTTTTACAATGGCATATTTCAGTCTATCGGGGAAAACACCCTGCTCCAAAGAGCTATTACATACGTGGCTGAGAATCCTACTTATCTGTGGGGAACAAGCTTTAAGTTGCTGGAAATGCCATCAATTTCTCTAATAGGTTTCTAAGATTTTAACATTACTCTATAAAACTTATTAATGTATGTTATTCTGTTAACTTTACCTCGGCCATGTGCTACAATTTCTAAATACATGCATATTAGCTGCAGCACTGAGCCACTTAGCTCTTTCACTTGTTTTTCTTTTTAGTATTATAGTAGTTTTAAGAAAACTTCCGAAATGAAATTTTCACTCTGCAGCGGAGTGTGTGCTGATATGAAACTTCCTGACAGATTAAAACTGTGTGCCAGATCGAGACTCGAACTCAGGTCCTTTGCCTTTCGTGGGCAAGTGCTCTACCAGCTGAGCTACCCAAGCATGACTCACGCTCCGTCCTCACAGCTTTACTCCTGCCAGAGTCTCATCTCCTACCTTCCAAACTTCACAGAATCTCTCCTGAACATCGCCTGATGACATTTCAGGATTTTTTTAATCCCCTGTGTTACCTCATCTTTGTTCCCTAGATTAATTGCCAGGAGACCAACCTTACAATCACAGAAAGAATTCCCACTCTGTGCCTCAAAACTGATCGTGACCTGAGCATCCTCCCACCACATAAAGACCTCACCATAATTGTTGTGGATCACAGTAGTTGTGTAATGGAGGGTCTTTCTCCAGGTGTCCAGCATGTCCACTCAAAAGGCCTGCCTACAAGCCCAGTCTCAGAAATGCAGCATAAACTCCAGTCCCATCTCAAATACCTAGACCCTTCCCCAAACCTGGCCTGACTGTTTCCCTCCACATTTCCACTGTTTCATTGACACCCACTTCCTATTTATTTGGCAGTACCTATAGACCAACTTCATATCTTAACTTTGATGTGACCACATTTTATTTGAGTATTAGCACAAACTAAACATCCACAAAGATGCAGAGCTTCTGCCAAACTGTGGCCAAAGGACAGCTAGTTGACTCGACCAAGTTGGGGAGTATGGTGTCAAATGTGATTTGGTTGAGTGCAAATGCCGTTTTACAATCTCTGTCATTGAATATTCGTATCTTGTTGTCCACTGAGTGAGACCGAGATAAGGCCAATTCAGAAAGGTTTTGCTGCCACAATTGAAGTTTAGGTAACTCATAGAACTCGTAACAGGAAAATCGATGCACTGAACACGGAGTGAAGAAATATTTGGTATGTATTCCCCGAAATTTTGTGGTTTCTCAGATTCCTTCACATGATGTGTACTACAGAGAATGCTAATATGTAGTTGAATTAAAAATGCAACTTATGTCAAAAAGCAACTCTTTCTACAGTTCCAGTGTAACAGCTCATTTGAAAACTGGCTGTGGTAACTGACACTCATAAATTTTGCCAGTGAGTTGAATAGTCAAGCCAATTTTGGACCTCGTGTTGAATACTCAGTACTTCATGGACTTTTGTTCCAGCAAATTCGACTGAACTTCCTACAACCAGTTACAAAAACATGAATAAGAGACAATGACATTTCTCCAGTTCAGGGGAAGTATTTTCTTGAACTATCCTAATTCCTCAAGAAACATGAGATTCCAGTGATATTTTATTGCCAACTAAGATTGTAGGTTATGAATACTGATATTATAATCCACAAGACAGACAGGTATTAAGTTGCTTGTGAAGTTTGTAAAAGTATTTTGTCTTATACTGGACAAACTGCTTGCTCGACAGAGGAACCTTGTGTTGAATATGCTTTCTTCAGTATAACAAGTCTGTGGTAGTTATTTCTACTGTCCATCTAATGGATTATGCCAATGTGGGTTCCTAACTAGAGCTTCAGCTATCTGGTGTTTGCTGTTTAAATAGCTATAGAAATGGTGAATGGCTTGTGGTTCTCTCTCATAACAAATCAAACTGTTTTACCTGTCTTAAAGTCATGGAGCTCTGTTAAAATGGCAGCGTTCATTATTATCTCTGCGCGGCATTTTCAGTTAAGTTAATCTTAATTCATGTGTAATTATGTATGTGCACTTCATGGACCTCAAGGTTCAACACACTTTGAACTGTCTGGACAGAACACAAAGCAGCTGTCTGGTTTGTGAAGCACTGAGTAGATTATGTCTACTAAAAATCTTACTGAGTACTAGAAGATTGTTTCATTCCTTCAGTCTTGGTTCTAGAAGAATCTGATGTCATTTGCTCCTAGCTCCTACAGTTATTGGGGACATACAAATTGTTACCAGAGGATTTATACTGTATGTATGATGGACATGATCTAAATGTTCTTTGGGACAATGTTAATGGCATCTACTGTTACCTTTCAGTGCATGATCTGCTGCTTGAAATGTCTTTTGAAGTTTTTTTATCCTCTTTGCTATCTGCAGACTTAATTATATGACCTGCACACTTTCCTCAATTGATATCATTGTGTAAACTGACAAGTGCCTTTTGGGCAGTGGAAAGAAAGTGGAAATATTTTTCCAGGTAATTGAAGCCTCAAAGAATGGGGGAGAACAACCAGATTCAAAAACAGGGGTAAACAGTTCACAATTTTTTGTTAGTGTTCCACAGCCACGTCATTCATAGACATTCTCTACCATTTCATCTGATCAAATTTGTCTTGGAAGCTGTGGCTCAAAATTTTGTATGTATGGAATGTCAGCTTAGTGATTTTTTTAAATCTATGGTTTCCATGCAGCAGCACGTAAACAAGTGGTAATGTACCGTTGAACGATGTGATAAAAGTTTTTCTAACATAATGCTATAAAATGGTTTGTTTATCTATTTTGTGAGACTTAGCATTTACATGACATTTATTAATGGGAATAAAAGATTAAAGTTTCCTTGTTTGATAGGAAAAATTCGTAATACAGAAACGCCCATGGTGAAATCTTAAAGGCAGCGTGATGCATTAACAAAAATTTCACTAAAAACTAGAAGAAACTTTCAAACACTCTTAGCCACATAATTTAAAGCTTCTCATATGAAAGGTTGTGTGTGCATACATTTATTAAGTGTCACTTTGTGAGCCAGGCTTTGCTTCCTGAGGGAAACTGCACTAAATTTATAATTATTGTTTGGTATCTATGTGAAACACTAATCAAAAGTTGTTTATAATTTTACTTTAGTAATGAAATCACTTCAGTACTGTAAAAAAATATAATGCAGATGAACTTCAGCATAGACTCTTTTCTGCTAACATTATAACACAATTTGTCTTAGGAAGATTTCTGGCTTCAGACTTGGTCCTGGGTCCCTTTTGTAGTGAAAACTTAATTTAATTTGTGAAGTGTCATTGGTAATATACTCTGTGAAAGGCAGGGATCTGGGTTCAGATTTATAATTTTCCCAGGTTTGAACTATAAGCAAACCTAAAATTGCTCCTGCTGCACTGTTAATTGAAATTGATGTTTAGATCCAGATTGAAAACATACTGCTCATAATAAATTTAAAATTGCTTTGTCAGTATTTGTTTTATGGGATCCTTTTTTTAAATTGTTATTCTACAGCTTATGTAGTATCATGGAATACATAGTTGTTACATTTGTGATGCCTTGCATAAACATGCCTTTCATAATCATTCTGTACAATTTGTGTCTTACAGTTTTCACTGTTTTTTAATTATTTCTTTCGATATAATGATTGTATAGTGCATAAATGTATCTTTTGTTTTAGTGAAAACTGACGCCAAACAATGCGAAAAAAACCACATTGTATGGACAGCAGCACAAGATAGACACATCATTGGTTGTGATCTACATACAGGAAAAGTTGCTTTTGATATAGCGACCATGGGTGGATTTGTATATTGTCTTGCTGTGTCACCCCTTGACACTAACAGGTATTGTAAATTTGAAAGTTCAGAATATTCTTTCTACCCTCTCTCTCCCATCTCTCCCCCCTCTGTCCCCCTTCTCTAACCCTTCTCCCCCTCTCTAACCCCTCTCCCCCTCTCTAACCCCCCTCCCCCTCTCTAACCCCCCTCCCCCTCTCTAACCCCTCTCCCCCTCTCTAACCCCTCTCCCCCTCTCTAACCCCTCTCCCCCTCTCTAACCCCACTCTAACCCCTCTCCGCCTCTCTAACCCCTCTCCGCCTCTCTAACCCCTCTCCGCCTCTCTAACCCCTCTCCGCCTCTCTAACCCCTCTCCGCCCTCTCTAACCCCTCTCCGCCCTCTCTAACCCCTCTCCGCCCTCTCTAACCCCACTCCCACCTCTCTAACCCCACTCCCCCCTCTCTAACCCCACTCCCCCCTCTCTAACCCCTCTCCCCCCTCTCTAACCCCTCTCCCCCTGTCTCCTCCCTTCCCCTTGTCGCCTCCCTTCCGCCTTTCTCCTCCCTTCCGCCTGTCTCCTCCCTCCCCCCGTCTCCTCCCTCCCCCCGTCTCCTCCCTCCCCCCGTCTCCTCCCTCCTCCCCGTCTCCTCCCTCCTCCTCCCTCCTCCCCGTCTCCTCCCTCCTCCCCGTCTCCTCCCTCCCCCCCGTCTCCTCCCTCCCCCCGTCTCCTCCCTCCCCCCGTCTCCTCCCTCGCCCCCCCGTCTCCTCCCTCGCCCCCCGTCTCCTCCCTCGCCCCCCCGTCTCCTCCCTCGCCCCCCCGTCTCCTCCCTCGCCCCCCCGTCTCCTCCCTCGCCCCCCCGTCTCCTCCCTCGCCCCCCGTCTCCTCCCTCGCCCCCCGTCTCCTCCCTCGCCCCCCGTCTCCTCCCTCGCCCCCCGTCTCCTCCCTCGCCCCCCGTCTCCTCCCTCGCCCCCCGTCTCCTCCCTCGGCCCCGCCTCCTCCCTCGGCCCCGCCTCCTCCCTCGGCCCCGCCTCCTCCCTCGGCCCCGCCTCCTCCCTCGGCCCCGCCTCCTCCCTCGGCCCCGCCTCCTCCCTCGGCCCCGCCTCCTCCCTCGGCCCCGCCTCCTCCCTCGGCCCCGCCTCCTCCCTCGGCCCCGCCTCCTCCCTCGGCCCCGCCTCCTCCCTCGGCCCCGTCTCATACTGGGTTCTATTACCTAAGATGTTTTTGAGCAAATCATGTACCTGAGAACCTACTCAACATGGTAGTATCTGTTAACAGTCTGCGGTGGGGCATTGTCAGAGCTTTCTGGAAATCTAGAAAAGTGGAATCTGCCTGTTGCCCTTCATCCATAGTTTGCAGTATAACATGTGAGAAAAGGGCAAGCTGAGTTTCACATGAGCAATAATTTGTACAATCTTCTTAATTTGTGGACATAAGATTCTCGGTATCTAGGAAATTTATTATATTTGAATGAAAAATTCTGCTGAGAACAGATGTTAAAGTTGTTGGTCTGTAATTTACCCTTCTTATATACAGGTGTAACCTGCCATTTTTGTAAAACTGAACTGGGATTCCATACGGACCTGGTGATTTGTTTGTTTTGAAGTTTTTCAGTTGTTTCTCTATGCCAGGGACGTCGTCCATACTGAAGTCATTATGATGGTCAAATGACAGTATGTTTGTGCGATTCTCCTGCATGAAAAATTTCTTAAGCGCAAACAAAGCTTAGCATTTGTTTTGCTGTCTTCAACTGCCGTACCAGACTGGTCAACAAGTGAATGAATGGAAGAGTTAGACCCACTTAGCAATTTTCCATAGGATCAGAATTTTCTCAGGTTCTTGAACAGATCTTTTGCTAAGGTACAATGGCAGTAGTTGTTGTATGCTTCATATATAGATCTTTTTACAGACACATGAATCTCCACTTACCCATGCCTGTCACCATTTGCACATTGTCTTTGAGCTGAGAGTGCCACAGGTTTTGCTTCCTCAGCATTTTCGAAATTTCATTGTTAAACTATGGTGGGTCTTTTCCAGCCTTAATCCACATACGATGGCATACTTCTACAGACCATGATTTACGATTTGTCCGCAAGATGAGTCCTAAGAATGCTGACAGAAGACCACAAACAGCAACACATTGAAACTGCCCGCAAATTTCTTCATTGCCATGCAGATGAAAAGGACAACCTTTTGGATTCAATAGTCACGGGTGATGAAACTTGTGCTGGACTTCACACCTGACCCCAACTAATGATTACAAGAGTGATGGCATTCCGATTCACCCAAGCTGAGAAAATTGAAAAGAACACAGTTTGCCAGTAAAGTCATGGCAGATATGTTTTCGGATCGAAAGGGGATATTGTTGATCGACTTTTGTGATTCAGAACTGAAGAAGAGGAATGTTGAGCAAGGGCATAAGCCTTTCCCCATGACAATGCTCGCCCCTACATCGCCCATCAAACTATGGATCTTCTGCTACAGTTTGGATGGGACATCATCATCTGTCCTCCCTGTATCCCAGACTTAGTACCCAGTGGGTACCAGTTGTTTCCCTATTTGAAAGAACACTTGGCTGGAAGGCACTTCAGTGACAACAGTGAGGTGAAATATGAGGTCCTATGTTTCTTTAATAGCATGACAGCAGCCTGGTATGTCATGGTCATACAGAAATGTATCGATTGAAATGGCAATTCTGTGGACAACTAGAAAAATGTTCAAGCTTCAAAATTATGTACAATTTATTGTAAGTAAACATTTCTTTATATTAAAAAAAACTGGAGATCTTACTTTTGGGATCACTCCTGTGGATATCAAAATATAATGTGTTATAGAATGTAAAGCTCTTACACAACTGTATTATGAATAAAGTAAACTTAAGAAGGCAGTAATATTAAGCAGAGGGGGCAAAAAAAGGAGTGAGGATCATCTTACGAACTTTGCATTACAAATTCAGCATTCTACTAGTTACTTTACAAAGAACAGCAAGCATTAATTGGCAGATAATGTTACATATGATAGGTACATAATCCATGACGAGAAATGTTTAGTCATTTCACATAGTCTAGCAGACACGTATGGAAATATATCTTTTCTTCCAATCTGATGCAAATATATTTTGCATGTTTCTGCATTCCTTTCGCCTTATGGAAATTGGTGAAGCCTACTACCAGGCTCTGCCCTCGAATAGCAGTATACTAATCGGGTCCAAAATGGCTTCCTTGTACCATGTGATGTTCGATTGGCCATTGGTACCACTCAGTCTTTGGCAATTCAGACATAAAAAGTTGTCGCTGCTTTCTTTATTCAGAGCTTTGTTTCCTATTGACTGCTGCCTCCTACATATGTTCATTTTTGTCTCATACAAAGTGTTGTACTTTTGTTCTTGTTGCCGTCGTCACCAACCTTTTATAGGACCACAGCTCACTTAACTCCCTGACAATAATTTTTTTCTGAAGTCAGATAACTAATTCTGTTGTCTTTATTGTTGCTGCAGTATTGACAGATGAATTACTTAATTTCTTTATCTACATCACTGCTGATGGTGCCAAGTAACGAAACAATATTTTGCAGGGAGTCATGTTTCTTTTTAATATTTTTAAAACTATGAC
Organism: Schistocerca cancellata; assembly: GCF_023864275.1. NCBI lineage: Eukaryota > Metazoa > Arthropoda > Insecta > Orthoptera > Acrididae > Schistocerca > Schistocerca cancellata. Next base: position 198,307,217 of record NC_064628.1, read on the forward strand.
TCTGAACATTCCAGAGGCATTCCTGTGCCTCATAGTGTGTGAGAAGTTTGTAAATTTTGCTTCTTTTCCACTTCATTTCATCAAGGACTACATGGAAAGACAATACGCAACACTATAGACAGAGCAAAAACGAATACTAGCACAGCGTAGCAGCATTTATTGATAGCAGGCCAAGAACAGAAATCCTTTGATCTGTAATGACACAGCCCTGGAACAGTGGTTTTGTTGTGGAACATGTTTTGTACTCAGTTTAGACACACCTTAAGGAAGAAGTGAGCAGACCTAGGCCTGTGCTCCATGAACTATTTTTGTCATTCATTGAATGTATTGCCATAATGAGGGACTGTGTGACATTTGTTCTGTGGTTCTTTGAAAGAAAAAACAAAAATAAGATAATTTAAAGCATCCCACTCTGGTAGTTTTTATTAAGCCTGTGTCATGAACATTGTTACAGTATAATGGTACTCAAAGTTTCATGTAACTGTTATTTGTACATCCCTTAGTTGCACATTTTTCTTTTTAAAGTTACACATTATCATCCATCTGCCCATTCCATCTTCTCAGTGTTCATGTCCATCATTTCATTTGTTGGCCCTGTGTAGGAGGAGATTGCAAGTTTTATTTTTCAAGCTTTATTTTTCCCCATGTGGCAGTGTGCTTGTTAAATGGATACATGTGCGTACATTACCATACTGTGCTGCTCCACATTGCTTTTTAGATGCACATTTATTACCATAATAGTGGAAATGCTGACATTAAATTGTATTTCTTATTGATATTCTGATTCATTTGTTTTCCTTGTGGCAGATTGTAATGCACCAGTCCCTCCAAAATGTTCTGTTCGCTTCCCATTAGGGGTGACTGACCTTTCCCATCTGCTTACCTTTTAGCTGTAGTGCTGGCTTCTTGCTGTAGAGGTGGGGTGTTGATTGCACCATTTGACCTTCAGTAAATCCACAATAAAGTCTCCGTAACATCTTGGTGACATATGACACCAGTTGTGTAGTTGTTATTTGTCTGTCTTATTTATCAACATTTTGTGTTTATTGTGACAATAAATCAGTAACCCCCTGCAGATCTGGGGGTTAGAATAAGCCCGAGGTATTCCTGCATGTCATAAGAGGCGACTAAAAGGAATCTCACATATTTCGGCCTTTATGTGATGGTCCATTGTCGGGTTTGACCTCCACTTTTCCAAATTTTCCCAAAGAGCGAGCCAATTGGGGAAGGGCGCCTTACACGGTCCATCATGCGCTGAGACCTCATCCGTCCTTTGTCGATGTGGATCTGCACTTCCGCTCATTCTCCAGCTGTTGGGTGAGGTCACCCTCCTGGGTGCATTTTCCTCCATCCACTGTGTAGTATCGTTTTCTGCGCTGACAATGATAATGGACATGTTTGCTTGGTTACACCTGATATCCAGCACGGTAGCCAGTCCGTTGTGGTAGGGCCGCCATGTACCCTGTTAGTTGAAGCCCCCTGACCACACAGGGATCGCTCTGCTGAAGCCTGCGCCATTAACTCCCCGTGTATGCCAAGGAATAGATGCCTGTCACCCTGGGGCATCAGGACTCCCAGCAATGGCCATCCTGGTGCGATGGTGTCTTTCCATTGCAATAGCAGGAGAGCACCATCATACCAGTGCTCAAACCTGGCAAAAACCCACTTGATGTGGATAGCTATCGGACCATCAGCCTCACCAACGTTCTTTGTAAGCTGCTAGAACGTATGGGGTGTCAGGGGTAGATTGGGTCCTGGAGTCATGTGGCCTACTGACTCATGCCAGGGCAGTTTCTACCACTGATCATCTTGTGTCCCTCGAGTCTGCCATCTGAACAGCCTTTTCCAGACGGCAACACCTTGTTGCCGTCTTTTTTTATTTACAAAAAGCATATTACACCACCTGGTGACATCATATCCTTGCCACATTATACGAGTGGGGTCTCCGAGGCCTGCTCCTGATTTTTATCCAAAATTTCCTGTCACTTCCTACTTTCCATGTCCAAGTTGGTGCCTCCCACAGTTCGCCCCCATATCCAGGAAAATGAAGTCCCGCAGGGCTCTGTAGTGATTGTATATCTATTTTTAGTGGCCATTAAGAGTCTAGCAGCAGTGTAGGGCCGCCCGTCGCACCTTCTCTGTATGCAGGCGACTTCTGAATTTTGTACTGCTCCACCAGTACTGGTGTTGCTGAGCAGCGCCTACAGGGAGCCATCAAAAGGTGCAGTCATGGACTGTAGCCCATGGTTTCCAGTTTTCAGCTGCAAAGTCATGCGTTATGCACTTCTGTTGGTGTTGTACCATTCATCCTGAACCAGAACTTTACCTTAATGACGATCCACTCATTGTAGTAGAGACATATTGATTCTTAGGACTGGTTTTCAACACTCGATTGACTTGGCTTCCTCACTTTTGTCAGTTTAGGTGGGGTGCAGATCACTCTACACTGCTGCAGCTCTACAGAGCCCTCGTTCAATCCCGCCTTGACTATGGGAGTGTGGTTTATGGTTCAGCGGCAATCTCAGCATTTCATTTACTCGACCCAGTGCACCACTGTGGTGTTCAACTAGCGACGGGAGCTTTTAGGACGAGTCCAGTGACTAGTGTCTTGCTGGAGGATGGGGTCCCTCCATTGAAGCTTAGGCGTGCACAACTGCTCACCAGTTACGTTGCACACATTCGTAGGTCTCCTGAGCGTCTGAATTACCATCTCTTTTTCCCTACCCATGGTGGTTCATCTCCCGCAGCAGTGCCCCAGGTCAGGGCTTACAATTGCAGTTCGCATCTGATCCTTTCTATCCGAACTGGAGTCCTTACCTTTACCACCTACACTTGAGGTCCATTCACGTACACCTCCATGGTGTACACGCAGGCTGTGGCTTCCCCTGGACCTATCACGTGGCCCTAAGGACTCAGTTGACCCCATGGCTTTCCGCTGCCACTTCCTGTTAATTCTTGACATGTACCGAGGCCATGAAATGTTTTACACCAACAGCTTGATGGCTGATGGTCACGTCTGCTTTGCTTATGTCCATGGAGGACATATTGAACGGTATTCCTTGCGCAATGGCTGCGGTGTTTTCACTGCAGTAGTGGTGGCTATATCTCATGCTCTTGAGCACATCCGTTCATGTCCTGGGGAGTCATTTCTTCTGTGTACTGACTCCTTGAGTAGCCTACAAGCTATCAACCAGTGCTACCCCGTCATCCTTTGGTAGCAACCATCCAAGGGTACAGCCCTGGAACAGTTCAGTCGTTCAGTGGGATTTGTCTGGACCCCAGGTCACGTTGGAATCCCAGATGCCAGGTCATGTTGGAATCCCAGGCAACGAACTTGCCGACAGGCTGGCCAAATAGGCTACGCAGAAACCACTTATGGGGATTGGCTTCTCTGAACCCGACCTGCGTTCTGTCTTATGCCGCAGCCGGCCGGGGTGGCCGAGCGGTTCTAGGTGCTACAGTCTGGACCGCTACGGTCGCAGGTTCGAATCCTGCCTTGGGCATGGATGTGTGTGATGCCCTTAGGCTAGTTAGGTTTAAGTAGTTCTAAGTTCTAGGGGACTGATGACCTTAGAAGTTAAGTCCCATAGTGCTCAGAGCCATTTGAACCATTTTTATCTTATGCCACAAGGCTTTCAGCTTTGGGAGATGGAATGGCATAACAGTACTCACAACAAACTGCGTGTCATTAAGGAGAATACGAATGTGGGGAAGCCTTCCATGCAGGCCTCTCGCAGGGAACCAGTTGTCCTTTGCCATCTCCGCATTGGCCATACGTTGCTAGCCCATGGTAACCTCCTCCAACCCGAGGACCCACCTCGGTGTCGCTGTGGCTCACAAATGACTGTCATCCATCTCTTGCTGGACTGCCCACTTTTAGCCACTCTGCGGTGGACTTTTAACTTTCCCAGCACCCTACCTTCATTGTTGGGCAACAATGCCTCAACAGCAGCTTTAGTTTTATGTTTTATTCAGGAGGGTGGTTTATGTCATTTTATCTAAGATTTCGCGCATGTCCTTTGTCCCTCCGTGTCCTCCACCCTAGTGCTTTTATGGTGGAGTTTTCAATGTGTTGCAGAGTGGCTGGCTTCTCCCTTTTTATTCTCATGGCCATTGTAATCCGTTTTCTTGTTTTACTCTCTTCTAACTGTTTCTTTAGTCTCTCTGTTGTTTTCTTGTCCTCTTTTGTTCATTTTAGTGTTTGTTACCTTTCCTTTATTCCTGTGGTTTTTCCTTTCTTTCCGTTTTGTGTTGTACGTCTTGTTTGTTTTATTCTCCCCCTTGTGGCATTGTTTCATTTGGAACAAGGGACTGATGACCAAGCAGTTTGGTCCCTTCCCCTCCTCTTTTAAACCAATCAAATCAGTAACAAACTCCTGGAGTTGGAAAGACACCACAATATCATTTACAGTAAAAAGTTGTATGATATCAGTTAAGGGTTAATGAATGTCTTATACTGAACTTTACTTATCAAGCTCATAAATGCATTTATTCCAAGTACCTGTCTTGTCTGAAAAAACAACATGTAACAGATGTATTTTTAAACTATTATGACTTTATTATTATTATTATTAAATGTGAAAATAATCTTATTTGGACCCTAAAATTTTCTCTCTGTAATTATTTTTCAAGTATGTGTGGATAAAGTCAATATGACTATAATTGACAATGTTTTCTTAGATGGAGCTCAAAGCAAACAATAACTATGTACTCAGTAACAAGTGCTCTCTGATCGTGATGCACAATTTGTTAGGATAAAAATTACGGAGACTTTCATTACAGATTTCCCTCAGCTAAAATCAAATTCAATAATTAATGACTCTAGGACAAATATTTCGAGATGGTTGGGGATGCAATTTATACTGAACCAAATGCTGACATAAACCTTAATCTATTCAATGATAAATTCTTATCATGATTTGAAAATAGCTTTACTCTAAAAGTAATCAGAAAGGACATAAATAATCATGTGAAAATCCATGGATAACTAAAACGTTTAAGGTATCTTTTGAAAGGAAAAGAGAAGTGTATATGTTGGCAAGAAAAAGCGGAGATCCAGTAGTACTTGCACATTACAAAAATTACTCAAAATTAAAAGTTTTTAGATAGTCAAGGAACATGCACCATGGCACATTTACATCTACATGGATACTCTGCAAATCACATTTAAGTGCCTGGCAGAGGGTAATTGCGAGTAATTCTGACAACAGACTTAAGTCTGTATGAAATGAAATGCAGCGAAACGAGACAGAACAGTACATCACATAACAGGTTAACATCACTAATGATTAAAATGGATGGCTGTAAGTGATCAGTAACAGCTAATAAATATGTGGAATAATCATTTCTTAGAAGTAGTAGGAAATATAAGAACAAATGGTTCAGGAAATAAAATCAGAGCAGTATGTAGAAAAAGAAATGCTAATAAAATTCAATCAGTGCATTTCTCAAGCACTTCTTCTTCTGAAATTAAGAAAATTATATCTTCTCTCAAAAATGAAAGCTCATCTGGATTTAATGGCGTGTCCGACAGGACACTGAAGACTTGTTCCCTGTATAATAAGGGCTACGTTTCTAATGTATATGATACATGGAGGGCATTTTTCCATAGAGGTTGCAATATGAGGTTAAAACCCTCTATAAGAAAGGTGATTAGGAGTGATGTCAATAACTACCAACTTGTTTCAGTACTCATACATTTTCCAAAACTTTTTAGTAGGTGGTACACTGTAGAACAGTATAACACTTGAGCAACAGTAATATCCTTGGTAAATCACAGTTTGAATTTCATAAGAATTGCTCAATTGAGAATGCCATTTATGTGTTCATTCACCAAAATTTCACAAGCATTAGGTAACCAGATAGCACTGACTGGTATTTTCTTTGATCTCTCTAAGGCCTTTGTATTTGTGAATCACAGAATGCTCATAGATAAATGGAAGTTTTATGGAATTGGTGATATAGCCAACCAATATCATATCTAACCAAAAGAATGCAGAAAATTGTTCTTCATAATGTAAATAGGTGAGTTTTGGGATTGCAGAGGGATTACGCCAACCTTTTGCCACAATATTTTGGCTGATAATCATGCAGCCATCTTCAGGTGAGTGTTTTGCAATGGAGATTGGTAGTTCATTTTGCTAAGTTTATGGCAAAAATCTTAAAGAAACAGTATGCCAAAGCAATCTCCCACTCACCTATAGAGACTTCTGCTCTTGTCAGTTTGGCAGAGGACAATTTGCAATTGCAGAGGGCTGGAATCTACGGAATACCTTGCCAGTATGGCAAAGCCTACATTGGTTAGACAATGTGCGCAGTTCGTGAAAGATGCATTGAATATGATCACCACATGAGAATTTTGCAACCTGATAAGTCAGCCATAGCCAAGCATTGTATCTCCACGGTACATTCCATGGATTATTCTGCCATGGAAATCTTGGCCTCAATGAAGCCCTTCTGGAGGCAACTTTTAACTGGGTAAGGTGTGGGAACCAGTGATTTCTTTAATTTCTTCCAAAAGAGCACGAGCACGCATTTCGATGGAGAGCATGCTTGTAGTTTCACCATTATGCATTTCCCTGCGTGCCACAGATGGAGCAATATACGAAGAGGGCGCTCATGTAGTGACTGTCTTCATGCATGCTTCTCCACGCCAATTTTTGGTATAAAGTTAGCAATGTGAACTACCAATCCCCAGTACAAAACACTCACCTAAAAATATCAGAATTAATGTCAGCTAAAATTCTGTGACAAGTTAACATAATGTGACTGCGATCCTAAAACTTCATGGAATACTCTTTATGCCAGAAAAATTTTGAGACACACAGGTGAGATTCTTCTGATACGGGAATTGTTTCTTTTTTCAGATGACACTTGTACTGTAATCAATCCAAATGTATACTAAACAGTGGAAGAAATGGTAAATACTGTTTGCAAAAGTATTATTGAGTGATTTTCTGCTAATGGTCTCACTGTGTTTCAGTTCTACATGTCTGGAAGTACTACACCAATGAAAAGTATGACGTGCTGAGAAAATAATATGTTTGATGTAAATAACCCACTACACTCCAGAAGGGACAATGAAGTACATAAGTATTCCACATTAAGTATCACTTCAGCACAAAAGGGGTGCGGACAGTGCTGCTACAAAAGTTGTTGATCACTTACTCAATGAAATAAAATTTCTGATATGAAGCAAAGTAAAATATTAAAAAAAAATTTGAAAAATGTTTTCCTTGACATATCCTCCTGTATTGTAGAAGAATTTTTGTTTATTTAATAAGGAAAAAGATCATGGGTAAGAATACTAATTTGCATCTTTATTATTTAAAACAAATAAAGGAAAAAAAAAACCTCTTGGTCCTCGGTCAGCAGGCGCACACATTTACAAAAAATGTGTACTGTAAATGTAAAATGACTTGTTCCATATCGCTATGATTAATCGTATGAATGATACTTGGAATGTGAAACTATATCCAAAAAGCAAACAAATTTTTGTCTTGCTTTATTTTCAGGATCGCTGTTGGAGTAGGGGATGCAATGATTCGTGTGTGGAATCTCAGTAATAAAAGTAAGATTGATATTACCGCATTTTGGCAGAAGATTAATGGGAAAGTAACAGCAGTAAGTATTAAATATTTGTGTAATAGTAATTGTTGGTGACATATTTTTATGGTTTACACAGCATCTATGAAAAGTATTATCAGCAAGTATGATTTTTTGGGGGCATAAATGTTAGAAAGTAATATTTTCACTTTTGTTAACGCTATGACTACAGTGGATTGCTACAACAGTCAAAGCACTCTGTGACATGAGTGCCGTTGACTACAGCATTTGCAAACTCATGGTGCTGTCAACTGCAGTAGAAGTTTTGAGACACATGCTTGTTTATCATTTACATATGATAGAATACAAGGCCCATTTGCTTACGACACTTCTGGTATACTCTCAACAAATCTTTTAATTTGCTGTAAATCCAATAGATGCTGTTTCAATGTACAATACACTGCTTTGTTTTCAGTCTAATTTTTGGTAGGTGTGTACCAACCATTGACCTTTGCTATAAAAGCAACAGGCAGGAATTCAGTGTACATCACCTGATTTCATTGTAAAGCTGATGTCAATGCTTTCAGCAAAATTTCACCACATTTCTTAGTTCACTGTAAATACAGTAGATGATGCTTCGTGTACATGTGTGTTTTCTGTCATTCCTGCATTGTGCTGTGATACTGTTTTGTTAGTACAGACTACAATAAAAATTATAAATATCATAAATAAATTCTCTCAACTTTCCCAGTGCCAGTTCAAACGTCTGAACAATAAGCAAGTTGAGAAATTGCGAGTAAGACGGAAGTATTCATCATTCACTGCACGAGGAGTGTGCTGATTAGTATCTGGGGTACACACACAGTGTTCCATGCAGCAGTCAAAGGGTTAATTTTGGATCTCAGCTATGTTTCCATTTTGAGGAATTTGTAGTCATAAACAAGAGAGTCAAAACTAACATGTTCTTAAAAAGTAACTGAAGAAATTCCATGATCATGAAATAAATGAAAGACTAAAAATAGGAACAACCTGTGAAGAGTTACGTATTAGAAGAGGCTGTGAAAATTATTTTTACTTTTCTGTTTACTGAACACAGATTACCTATGGTGAACTGCGTCAAGGGGAAAAAGAAAAACTTATGTCTATAAGAAACAGTAATTCTGCTCTGATTTAAAAGAGTGAGAAATATTGACTTTAGGGTGTGGGAAGAAGAGAGAATAATTAATTTTTCATCAAGAATGAATGTAGAGTTGATGAACTTTGAAAACAAATGTTGTGAGATATAGTAAAATGATCAGTCAAAGAGAATACCATGGAAGAAGCCAGTGTGTAGTAGGTGCTTGAAATAAAATGGCAGCTGAAATCCAAATAATTATCAGTTCTCTGCCAAATCTTGTAATGGGTATTTTGTTAGTGGAGATATAGTATTGCACCTTCCATGATGCAAACTAAATATATCTAACCCAGATTTATTATAAGGAGATGGTACCTAACAAATTTAGGGACCAGGGCAGCTGTATTTCAAAAATATGCTCCTCAAATCACTTTAGTACTTTGCTGGCCATAAATCATAGATAAATGTCCTGCTGGAAACCACAATGTTCAGTGTAGTAGAAAATAGATCTGAAGAGATTCATTATTCACAACTCTTCTGCTAGCCGCATGTGATAAAGACCCCAAATTGAATGTCCCCTGTGGCATAATATTGCCACCACAAATACGCCCCTCACTGTGTGTCTAGAGTTGGCATTATTCTTGAATACTGTTATACAATATGAACATAATAATGTTTAAGATAAATGTGATATTTGGAACACACAGCTAATTAAACTGAACGAACAGAAATAGAGTTTTGACTCATATAATGATACAACATATTATGCTTGAAGGTGTCTCGGGCATGCAGCCGGTTGACTGGTCATTGTAGAACAAACTTTTGATGGCGTAACGTGCCATCATCATCAGGTTACTCCTGCTGACTGACGTCCTAGGCTGGCGGGTGGTGTGGTATATATACCTGTCGCCTCTCCCCTCCACTGACTCTGCGTATGGACCGGGGGATGTGCAGGCCGCGGTGGTGGGGGTCGCTCGCGCTGACGAGATGACTGATGGGTGTCAGTATACATGCCGCCTTCGGCGGGTGTGGTGCCCCTTTCCGCTGCTCCTGCAGAACTTTTATTGCTGGATTCCACACTTGGCTGAGTTGAAATCCGTTGTCCTTGTTAATAAGGTTCTCGTGCAGCCGGATTTCAATTGCTTCCTTGTATACACATTGAACTTCTTCGAAGTACCTTTACAGATGAGACAGCGAAGAAACTTCGGCCGCGTGCTGCTGCACCACCAAGACTCTACGGACTTTCAAAGGTACACGAGATGGGCACTCCTCTGAGACCGATAGTGAGCACTATAGGAGCGCCAACATACCAGCTTGCCAGACACTTGACCGCAGTATTGAGTCCATTGGTTGGCAAATGTGGGCACCACATCAAAAACTCAGCTCAGTTTGTGGAACATATGGGGAAACTCAAGTTGGCCAGCTCAGATCTTATGGTCAGTTTCGATGTTGTATCACTTTTCATGAGAGTTCCACTCAAGGATTTGCTGGATCTTATTGAGAAGAAATTTGGGCCCAATTCACGAAAGTATTTAACTTTGTGTTCACGTCAACATATTTTCTTTTTGATGGACATTACTACGAACAGACAGACGGTGTACCTATGGGTAGCCCTCTGTCACCTGTGGTGGCCAACATGTACATGGAAGAGTTTGAGGAGAAAGCTTTAGAATCAGCACCACTAAAACCAACAGTTTTCTACAGATATGTCAAAACATATTCGTCATTTGGCCACACAGGGAAGAGAAGCTCCAACTGTTCTTACATCATCAGAACTCTATCCACCCCCAAATTCAGTTCACCATGGAAGTGGAGAAAAATGGTCAGCTACCAGTCTTGGATGTTCTGGTACAGAAAAAGCCTGATGGAACACTGGGACACAGCGTCTACCGGAAGACAACCCACACGGATCTGTATCTTCACCCCTCCAGCTGTCATCACCCGTCACAAAGGGAAGGAGTACTAAATACATTGGTTCACAGAGCTCGTGTGATTTCCGACGAAGAAAGCTTAAAACCGGAACTAGACCATCTCAAGTATGTGTTCCAGAAGAACAGCTATAGTGACTGACCGCCAAATTCGACGCGCCTTTAAGCAGAAGACCACACCACAGCCAACACCTGATGATCCACCGAAAGCAACAGCCTACATACCATACGCAGGCAATGTATCTGGAAAAATAGGCAGGATTCTAGGACTTCATAACATCAAATGCATCTACCGCCCACCGCCAAAGATCATTTCCCTTGTAGGGACAGTGAAGGACGATTTAGGACTCTGGAAATCTGGAGTTTATTTCATACCGTGTGAGTGTGGCAAAGCATATGTGGGGCAAACCATTCGCACGATCGAGGAAAGGTGTACTGAACACAAACGGCACAACGATCTCCAACACCTACAAAATCTGCAATAGCAGAACATTGCCTCGAGACAAATCATCTTATGAAATACAAGAACACAGAAGTCCTGCACAATACATCCTGCTTTTGTTACTGTGTATACAAGGAAGGAATTGAAATCCAGCTGCACGAAAACCTTATTAACAAGGACAATGGATTTCAACTCAGCCAATCATGGAATCCAGCAATAAAAGTTCTGCAAGAGCAGCGGAAACGGGGCACCACACCCACCAAAGGCGACATGCATACTGACACCCATCAGTCATCTCGTCAGCACAAGCTACCCCCACCACCATGGCCTGCACATCCCTCGGTCCATATGCGGAGTCAGTGGAGGGGAGAGGCAGCAGGTATATATACCACACCACCCGCCAGCCTAGGACGTCAGTAACCTGATGATGATGGCATGTTACGCCATCGAAAATTCATTCTACAATGACCAGTCAACCCGACTGCATGCCCGAGAGACTTTCAAGCATCTCATTCGCCGGGAAAACCTACGAACACACGCAACATATTATAATTTTTCAGTAATAAAACAGTGTTAATGGCAAATGTTATTTCCCTTTCCCGGGTGTGTTCTTTACTGCAGGTTGTTGCCTGTTATTTTCTTAGTGGGCAAATAACTAACAAAATGCAATTAAAAATTATTCAGGAACATATGTTTCTGTGGCATTGTGTTCTGATTTCAGCTGTGTCTCAGGTTATTGTCTGTTAATGATTCACTGGGTGAGCAAGCCTCCACTGTCTTCATTCACAGAAGAGCCATAGATGTTTATGTCTTGCTGTTTTTCTTTGTCATTTCTCATTTCAGAGCACATAAACATGCCTTTCTTGTAGTTTCCTAGCTGCCAAGCCATCATTCTGACCTTTATCAAAGTCGCTAAAATACACTGCCATTCCTAGTGTCTGATTATTAAGGATTTGATGCAATAATTTCTCTGTTTCCCTGCCATCTTCTACATGCATTGTGTGCTGGATCAAATGTTTTTTATGTGACCAATGGGTTTGCATTCCTTCAGTAATGGCGCTGAGCTTTATATTGATAAAGCTTGTTTGCTTGTGGGAAAATGTCAAAAGGGTTTTCAAAAGAAAAGGCACGAAACGACACTGTGGGTATAATTGACGTCATTATTCGAAAGTAATCACCAGAGGATTGAGCACAACTATCCCATTGTTTCACGAGCTGAAGAATTGCCTGTTCAGAGAATCCCTGTGGCCATGACAGAAGCCAGTCCTCCATTGTGTTCTTCAGTTCACCGTCCTAGTTGAAACGTTTCCCTTGGAGATGTTTCTTTGGTGGACCAAATACATGGAAGTTGCAGGGTGACATGTCTTGGCTCTAGGGCAGATGCCCAAGCTGCTCCCACTTGAACTTGGTCACTACACTTTGTGTGACCTAGGACACATGTAGACGTGTGTTATTTTGGAGCAGAATCCTTCCCTCCATGAACAGCCCAGGCTGTTTGCTCCTGTTGGACTTCCATAGGTTGTGGGGTCAGTATACATCACGGGTTTGTCTGTGTTCAAGGAATTCGGTGAGTATGGGACCTTAGTTCTTGGGAAAGACAGTGAGCATCATCTTGCCTGCTGAGGGCACAACTTAGAAATTGTTTTTTTTTTTTTTTTTTTTTTGGGGGGGGGGGGGGGGGGGCGGCGATAACACTACATTTGCGTCCTACACATCTCACTATGTTATCGCAAAGCAACATAAGCACATTTCAACTGGTTTGGTTCTTATAACGTTTCGTACCTTTTCACTTGAACACTCCCTACACATGCACAGTAAACAATGAATATTTCACATTTTATATGTTGAGTATGTATCTTACATATTTTCTTGCTTAATGTTTAGTTGGCCTGGCATCCTATAGAAGAGGATCGACTCGCTTATGGAACTGCTGAGGGCCGAGTTGGTATAATGAATGTTTCATCTGGTGGCCCACCTACAGTATTGAAGCTATATCATCGCAGGACAGTTTATTCACTTACCTGGGGTCCATCTCTATCAAAAGGTAAAAGATTAATTGTAAGCTACACAGTTAACTGAGCTATTCTTACGGTCTTATAGATTGTGTACAATAACTCACTTTTTTTTATTTCTGTTTGTTGTTGTTGTTGTTGTTGTTGTTGTTGCAGTTGCAGCTCTCTATGTTGATCTATTTGTCATGCATCTTCATCTCCAAATAATTATTCCAACCTCATCCATTTGAATCTGCTCACTGTAGTCAGTCTTAGTCTCCCACACAGTACAATTCCTCCCACACACAAACACTCGACTTCCTTCCATTACCAAATTGGTGATTTCTTGATGTCTCAGGATGGGTCCTTTTCTTTTAGTCAAGCTTTGCCACAAATTGCTTTTCTCTCCAGTTCAATGTAGTTGCTCCTCATTACTTACTTCACCTATTGATCTAATTCTTCTGTACCACCATATTTCAAAAGCTTCTAGTCTCTTCTCCGAGCAGCTTACTGCCCATATTTCACCTCTGTACAGAGCTACACTCTAGGTTAGGCCTGGCCAAGATGTGTGCTCCCAGAGTGCACTCGCATCCTGTGAGCGCAGCTGAGTGTATTCACTGCTCTGGCTTCACCCACCACTGCACTATTCAGAGCAGCTGTGCGAGTAAGAAGGGTGCACGTGCAGGAAGCTCTCTATTTGTAGCATCGTTCCCAGAGTGGATCGGGGTCCTTTAGTTTGAAGCCGAGTGGAGGGTCTCAACCAGAGGCTTCGTCGTATCTGTGATTGTCTTGGCTGCAGATTTCTAGACTTGCGCTATTGGGTGGGGAATTGTAGGACACCCCTAGATGGGTCAGGGTTGCACTACACAAAGGAAGCAGCTACTCGGGTAGCAGAGTACTTGCGGCGTGCACATGGGAGTTTTTTAGGCTAGGCAGTAGTGCGAGTTGTCCTGATGAACACTCACCAGTCGACGTGCAGGCATGGGAATCAGGACACGCTCAGTGTAAAGACACTTCAGCTATCACGATATTAGCAGTAAATTTTCAGAGTGTTCGGAATAAAGTTGCTGAATTTACTGCTCTCCAGGAAGCATGTGGCGCGCAAATTATTCTCGGGAATGAGACATGGCTGAACCCTGAGATAGAAAGTTCTGAAACATTTAGTGAGGGTTGGAACGTGTATCAGAAAGACAGATTAGACACCATAGGAGGTGGTGTCTTCATTGCAGTTGACAAAAATATTGTGTCTGCTGAGGTTGAAGTAGAGTGTGATTGTGAAGTTATCTGGACACATTTAACAGGGCTAGGGGAAATAAAGTTAATTGTGGGTTGTTATTACCGGCCACCAGGTTCCACCGTGACAGTTCTAGAAACATTCAAAGGGAGTCTACATTCTGTATCGCAGAAGTACCCGGATCATGCTATGTTAGTCGGAGGCGACTTCAACCTACTTAGTATAGACTGGGATGTATATGGATTCATTACAGGTGGTACAGACAAGCCGTCGTATGAATTACTTTTGAACACATTATCCAAAAACTGTCTTGAGCAGCTAAATCGACAGCCAACGCGTAATGGAAATATTTTAGATCTGGTAGCCACGAACAGACCAGACCTCATCGACAGTGTCAGTGTTGAGACAGGGATTAGTGATCATGATGTTGTCATTACGACTATGGTTACGAAAATTAAAAAGTTGGTCAAGAAGGCTAGGAGAGTATTCTTACTAGAAAGAGCAGATAAGCAATTGTTAGCATCCCACTTAGTAAATGAATCGACTTCATTTATTTCTGGTACGATGGACGTGGAAGAATTATGGGCAAATTTTAAACACATTGTAAATCACGTATTGGACAAGTATGTACCGAAAAAGTGGCTTACGGACGGAAAAGACCCACCGTGGCTTAACAGCGCAATTCGGAGAATGCTCAGGAAGCAAAGGCAGTTGCACTCGCGGTGCAAGAAAGATCGGGAGAATGAGGAGAGGCATAAGTTAGTAGAGATTCGTACTGCTGTAAAAAGAGCGATGCGCGAAGCATTCAACCACTACCACCGTCATACCTTAGCAAAAGATCTTGCTGAAAACCCAAAGAAATTCTGGTCTTACGTAAAATTGGTAAGCGGGTCAAAGGCTTCCATCCAGTCACTCACTGATTAGTCTGGCCTGGCAACGGAAAACAGCTAAACAAAAGCTTAAATTTTAAATTTAGCATTTGAGAAATCTTTCAGGCAGGAGGATCATACAAACATACCGCCGTTTGAGTCTCGTACAGATTCCCCTATGGAGTACATAGTGATAGAGATCCCTGGGGTTGTGAAGCAGCTGAATGGGTTGAAAATAAATAAATTGCCAGGTCCTGATGGGATTCCACTTCGGTTTTACAGAGAGTACTCTACTGCATTGGCTCCTTACTTAGTTTGCATTTATCGCAAATCTCTTGCCCAACGTAAAGTCCCAAGCGACTGGAAAAAAGCGCAGGTGACGCCTGTATATAAGAAGGGTAGAAGGACAGATCCTCAAAATTTCAGACCAATATCCTTAACATCGGTTTATTGAAGGATTCTCGAACATATTCTCAGTTCGGATATAATGAATTTCCTTGAGACAGAGAAGTTGCTGTCCACACATCAGCACGGCTTTAGAAAGCATCGCTCCTGCAAAACACAACACACCCTTTTTTCTCATATCATCTTGCAAACCATGGATGAAGGGTATCAGACGGATGCCATATTCCTTGACTTGCGGAAAATGTTTGACTCGGTGCCCCACTGCAGACCCCTAACTAAGGTACGAGCATATGGGATTGGTTCCCAAGTATGTGAGTGGCTCGAAGGCTTCTTTAGTAATAGAACCCAGTACGTTGTCCTCGATGGTGAGTGTTCATCGGAGGTGAGGGTATCATCTGGAGTGCCCCAGGGAAGTGTGGTTGGTCCGCTGTTGTTTTCTATCTACATAAATGATCTTTTGGATAGGGTGGATAGCAATGTACGGCTGTTTGGTGATGATGCCTGGTGTACGGGAAGGTGTTGTCGTTGAATGACTGTAGGAGGATACAAGATGACTTGGACAGGATTTGTGATCGGTGTAAAGAATGGCAGCTAACTCTAAATATAGATAAATGTAAACTAATGCAGATAAATAGGAAAAAGAATCCTGCAATGTTTGAATGCTCCATTGGTAGTGTAGCGCTTGACACAGTCGATTAAATATTTGGGCGTAACATTGCAGAGTGATATGAAATGGGACAAGCATGTAATGGCAGTTGTGGGGAAGGCGGATAGTCGTCTTCGGTTCATTGGTAGAATTTTGGGAAGGTGTGGTTCATCTGTAAAGGAGACCACTTATAAAACACTAATACGACCTATTCTTGAGTACTGCTCGAGTGTTTAGTATCCCTATCAGGTCGGATTGAGGGAGGACGTAGAAGCAATTCAGAGGCGGGCTGCTAGATTTGTTACTGGTAGGTTTGATTGTCACGTGAGTGTTACGGAAATGCTTCAGGAACTCGGGTCTCTAGAGGAAAGGAGGCATTCTTTTCGTGAATCGCTACTGAGGAAATTTAGAGAACCAGCATTTGAGGCTGACTACAGTAAAATTTTACTGCCGCCAACTTACATTTCGCGGAAAGACCACAAAGATAAGAGAGATTAGGGCTCGTACAGAGGCATATAGACAGCCATTTTTCCCTCGTTCTGTTTGGGAGTGGAACAGGGAGAGAAGATGATAGTTGTGGTACGAGGTACCCTCCACCACACACCGTATGGTGGATTGTGGAGTATGTATGTAGATGTAGATGTAGATGTAGAAGATGTGTTTGCGACACAATGCAACTGCTTCTAAGAGGGGAATATTGCAGCATACCTTTATAAGCAGGAGTTTATCATGTGTGTTTGTTTTCAAATTATTATTTTCCTACCAAAACTTTTATTACTTGATTAAATAAGTATGTTAAATAGTGCTAAAAACATTACAAAATGCTTTGCATACAGCCATTTAACATTAAGTAGGTATAATGAATGTTTCGTCTGATGACCCACCTACAGTATTGTAGCTACCGTATTTACTCGAATCTAAGCCGCACTTTTTTTCCGGTTTTTGTAATCCAAAAAATCGCCTGCGGCTTAGAATCGAGTGCAAAGCAAGCGGAAGTTCTGAAAAATGTTGGTAGGTGCCGTTGAATATATGTAGCGCTACACAGGCATGCTTTGTAGGCACAAAGATAAATACTGGCGCCAAAACCTCTGCGTCAGTTAAAAAAAAAAAAGTGGAAGACGAGCTTTTTTTTTCTCTGCCCCGAGTTTAGACCACTGCATTTTCACACATTATCCAACGAAGTAAATACAAATTCCGTATTGTTCATCTCCGAATGTAGTAGAATTTCAATGTACTACGAAAATCCGACTGGCAAGACTGGGATGTTTTTCAATATGGCCAACTCTACGTTCTAAATTTTTTCCTAACTGTCAGAAGAAATGGTTGCTAATAGTAACCTGATGAAATGTGAATCACAAGCAGTATTCTCTTCACCATTCACCATAAGAATAATACGAATATAAACATTTTGCCATGTATTCTTCCGTGTTTGTTGCTATCTCATTTAAATCCTGTCTGCCTAATAAACTACGAAACTAGAGTGAGACAACAGCAAACACAGAAGAATATACGTATCGTGTCATGTTTATATTCATATTATTCTTATGCCTAATAGTGATACAGTCAGAAATGAAGCACGGCAACTGACTAGATTTTTAAATCTAAGATGACTCTAATTTCTGTGCAGAATTTGATGTACTAAAGAAGCGCCCGCAAAGATTTTCAAACGGAGAAAAATTTTCGCCTAACTCTCGTTCAGAACGTGTTCTATCATACGCAGCCTATTATTTGGTTCTTGTTGATCATTCTCAAAGAAAGCAGCAGTGTAAGTAACAACTTGACATTGCTTCGCTAATGAGATGATTCGCCTCTTTTTAGTTGTAAGCGGCGCTAGCGGGCACAAAAGCAAGCCATGCCGCGAGCGGCGACAGGCCGTAAACACGCACTATCAGAATGCGACAAACAATGCATGACACAGTACAGTGATGCATTTTCAACTTAGAGTGACGTAAACACCTATAACAGAGAAAACGGCACTTATCAGATCAAAGCAAAATAAGCAATCGATTCAAACCAGACGAAGCACATGAAAAAGGAAGGGTACCCGTATAAATACGGACGGAGCGCCTGACGCATAGCAATGGCTACCTGGTAAAGCTTGACTGCTAAGCTTACGACTCGAACCAAACTACTGTAGCTGTATCGTCATTCATTCGACCTAAATTGTGTCTCATAATGCAATGGACCAACTTTGTTTCAATTTGGAGGTGCGGCCTAAAACTTTTCTCTCCCATTGAATTTTGAGTCTCAAATTTCTCACCATCCTACTCACCCTTAAATCAGTTTTTGCCTAATGGCTACCTTCATTTCAGCTAACAGTTACTGTCATTTGTCAGACAACACGTGCATCATATTGTCTCTTTGGCTTGTGTTGTAGTGACGTTCAAATAAGTGTTTTTGCAGCTCATAATAGTGCAGTGTTATATTATGAGTAAGCACTTTGCATGGCCTGTAAAAGATAGGAACAGTAACGTAATAGTGCAGAGACACTACAGTATTTCCAATGCAGAACATAAACTTCATTTAATACAAGCAGTTTTGTCAGAAAAGTGCTTGGGTTCTAACAAGTTGACTGCTTTGCTCTAGCAGCTTTCAGATATAGCCTTCATTTTCCTGTTCCCCTTCATCCCATACTGCTGACACCATTCACCGCTGGGCTCTGAGAGCTAGGCACGAGCGTGGCCAGAGCATTCGTGCTTACGGAGTGCTGTTTGACTAGGCCTCCTCTAGACATATATCTTCAGAAAAGACTTTGTAACACTTAACATTTATATTCAATTTTAACCAAATTTCTCTTTCTCAGATACAATTTGCCAGCCTTTGTAATTTGACCATTGTCACTTATTTTATTGCCCAAATAGCAGAACTCATTGACTACTTTTACTGTCTCAATCCCTTAGCATCATCTGATTGAGTTCAGTTACATTCCAGTACCCTTGTTTATTTTGTTGATGTTCATTGTATACTCTCTTTTCAAGATACGATCCATTCCTTTCAACTGCTCTTCCAAGTCATTTGTCATCTCTGACAAAATTGCAGTATCATTGGCAAACCTCAAAGTATTTATATGTTCTTCCTTAACTTTAATTCCATTTCCATATTTCTCATTCATTTCCTTTATCGCTCACTCAATTTAATAACATCAGAGATAGACTACAGCCCCATCTCACTCTCTTCTCAAACACCATCTCCTGTTCATGCCCCCCAATGCTCAAAACTGCAGTTGGTTTCTGTACAAGTTACAGACTAGTTTTCATTTCCTGTATTTTATCCCTTCAGAATTTCAAAGTATTCTAATGAACTGTGTCAGAATCTTTCTCCAAATCTAGAACTTCTATTTATGGAGGTTTGTCTTTTTTGAGTCTATCTTCTAAGATAAGTTGTAGTTGCACATTCTCCCCAAGGTTGGCTTCTACCAATGTTTGCAAACTGCTATAAATAATTCATGTCAGTATTCTGCAACCATGGGTTATTAAACTGATGTTTCAATAATGTTCGCATCTATCGGTACTTTTTTTTTTTTTTTTTTTTTTTTAGAATTTATTGCAACTTAGTCTAAGGGCACTTCACCTGTCTCATATATATTGTTTTATTATTGTTAGCTCTCCCAAGAATGTCAATAATTCAGAGGGAATGTCATCTACTCCAGTGTCCTTGTTTCAGTGCCCTATCAAATCCTTATATATGTCTTCCATCTTATCATCATCCACTTACACTTCTCTTCCTATGCTATTGTTTAGTTTTTAGATATTTCTTTATCAGTGGCTTATTTGTGTGTGTGTGTGTGTGTGTGTGTGTGTGTGTGTGTGTGTGTGTGTGTTCTGCTATGCTCAATTAGAGTGTGTGTTGTTGGAAATAGAAATTACTTTGACATGAAACATAACATTGTTCAAGCATAAATAAGTACTTTATACACTGTATTTGCACTGTTACCTTATGATAAACCAATGTTATACATAGTAGAGCAAAAATCTAAGGAAAATACAAATTATCTAAGGATGCATCACAACTCACCAAATGAAGGAGACATTTAGTAGCAGATATGCTTGAAACAGAGAGATCTATGAAAAAAAAGGCAGCGATTAGGAAAGATTGTACAGGATTGGTACTTTCGTAAAACCATCCCTGATCACTCTAATGTCTGTTTTGTTATTGCTTTCTCTTACTCCAAATCCGCCATCTATTAACTGTTCAACTTAGCCAGTATTAAGTAGTGAGATATCCTTATATAAATACTTATATTATTGAGTTTTGAAAAAAGTTCTGTTATCCTGTTACTGTGCCCAAGAATCAGATGAAAAAATTTTACAGACATGAGAGATTGTCAGGATTTTTGTGGCACTGAGAATACTGAAATTTATAAATGTTGTCCTCTGAGATGCTTTGGTTCAATTAATGGTAGTACATCTCCAGTTCACCCTCATTGAAAAATCAATTGACACAGCTAGTTGTAGTAGGGCTGTATTATTTAATATAGACTCTGAACAATAATGAAAATTTTAAGTACACCAAACATTGCTCAGGTAAAGTTATATAAGATATCAGTGGAGAAAGGATGAAACCATCCAGGGATTGAACTCCAAATCTTTGGATTAGAACCCTGATACTTAAAAGTAGAGTTATCAATCCATTCTTGATAGTACCATTGAACCGTAAACATGTGAAACCCACCTTACTTTTTTTTTTTTAAATATATATATATATATATATATATATATATATATATATATATATAAAATGTCTGCTTGTGTCTGTGTATGTGTGGATGGATATGTGTGTGTGTGCGAGTGTATACCTGTCCTTTTTTCCCCCTAAGGTAAGTCTTTCCGCTCCCGGGATTGGAATGACTCCTTACCCTCTCCCTTAAAACCCATATCCTTTTGTCTTTCCTCCTCCTTCCCTCTTTCCTGACGAGGCAACCGTTGGTTGCGAAAGCTTGGATTTTGTGTGTATGTTTGTGTTTGTTTGTGTGTCTGTCGACCTGCCAGCACTTTCATTTGGTAAGTCACATCATCTTTGTTTTTAAATATATTTTTCCTTCGTGGAATGTTTCCTTCTATTATAACCCTATATATATATATATATATATATATATATATATATATATATATATATATATATATATATATATATATATATATATATATATATAGACTTACCCAACAAAAGCGCTGGCAGGTCGATAGACACACAAATAAACACAAACATACACACAAAACTCAAGCTTTCGCAACAAACTGTTGCCTCATCAGGAAAGAGGGAAGGAGAGGGAAAGACGAAAGGATATGGGTTTTAAGGGAGAGGGTAAGGAGTCATTCCAATCCCGGGAGCGGAAAGACTTACCTTAGGGGGAAAAAAGGACAGGTATACACTCGCACACACACACATATCCATCCATACATACAAGACACAAGCAGACATTTGTAATTTACAAATGTCTGCTTGTGTCTTGTATGTATGGATGGATATGTGTGTGTGTGCGAGTGTATACCTGTCCTTTTTTCCCCCTAAGGTAAGTCTTTCCGCTCCCGGGATTGGAATGACTCCTTACCCTCTCCCTTAAAACCCATATCCTTTCGTCTTTCCCTCTCCTTCCCTCTTTCCTGATGAGGCAACAGTTTGTTGCGAAAGCTTGAGTTTTGTGTGTATGTTTGTGTTTATTTGTGTGTCTATCGACCTGCCAGCGCTTTTGTTGGGTAAGTCTCATCATCTTTCTTTTTAAATATATTTTTCCCACGTGGAATGTTTCCCTCTATTATATATATATATATATATATATATATATATATATATATATATATATATATATATATAAAGAGAGGTCGTGCTGTATATTTCTAATCTACTTTTTGTACTCACCAGGTTAATGTTCATGCATCATACTATCTTCAGGTACCTGCAGTTTGTATTGGTGGTTCTTCCCTTTCTCTAGTAACTTATTGCTTACTTCCTAAAGGCCTGGAAACTGATGTCGCGCAGCCTGGCTAAGATTTGTGCTCTCAGAACGCACTCACAATCCAACCATGAGTGCAGCTAGGTTTGCTCAGCACTCCAGCTTCCCCCACCACTATGATATTTCGAGTAGATGTGAGAGTTACAATAATATATTCTGAAGGTTGCACACGTGAAAAACTTAAGATGGTGTATTTGCAGCACAGTGCAACTACTTGTAAGAAGCAAATGTTGCAGCATGCTCTTATAAGCTGGAGTTTATTATGTGTGTGTGTTTTTTACTTTTTATTTTTCTGACAAAGCAAACATTTTTATTATTTGATTAAATAAGTGCATTAGATAGTGCTGACATGGTGAGCAGAACTACAGAAAGCGTTACATACAGGCATAAAGTTACGATTTATTTTTTTTATTTATTTACACGTCTCATTATATAGGACCAAATTGAGGAGCAAATCTCCAAGGTCATGCAACATTTCAGTATATGAAATTACAACGTAAAAGTAATAACAGATAAAATAAAATGTTATGAACCCAACAAAAGTCAAGCCATAAGTTTAAGTAAATGCAATCAACAATGTAACATAAGACTCAGCTTAATGTTTCAAGGAACTCCTCAACAGAATAGGAGTAGTGAGCCATGAGGAAACTCTTCAGGTTTGATTTGAAAGCACGTCGATTACTGCTAAGATTTTTGAATTTTTTTGGTAGCTGATTGAAAATGGATGCAGCGGTATACTGCACACCTTTCTGCACAAAAGTGAAGGAAGTGTGATCCAAATGCAGATTGGATTTCTGCGGAGTATTAACTGAGTGAAAGCTGCTATTTCTTGGGAATAAGTTGATATTGTTAACAAGAAACGACAGTAAAGAATATGTGTTTGGAGAGGGCAATGTCAAAATACCCAGACTAGTGAACAGGCGTCAAAAAGAGGTTCATGAACTTACATCACTTATTGCCCGAACTGCCCCTTTCTGAGACAAAAATATCCTTTCATAATGGGAAGAGTTACCCCAAAATATAATACCACATGACATAAGCGAATGAAAATAAGCAAATTAGACTAATTTTTGAACAACCACTTACTTCAGATACCCTTCGAGTAGTAAAAATGGCAGCATTAAGTCTTTGAGCAAGATCCTGAATGTGGGCTTTCCATGAAAGTTTACTAGCAATCTGAACACCTAGAGATTTGAACTGTTCAGTTTCACTAATCATATGCCCATTCTGTGGAATTAAAATGTTGGGTTTTGTTGAATTGTTTTTTAGAAACTGTAAAAATTGAGTTTTACTGTGATTTAGCATTAGTTTATTTTCTACAAGCCATGAACTTACATCATGAACTGTTCTATTTGACACAGAACCAATGTTGCACACAACTTCCTGGACTACCAAGTTAGTGTCAGCACCAAACATAAATATTTTAGAATTCCCTGTAATACCAAAGAGCATGTCATTTATATAAATAAGGAACAGGAGTGGCCCCAACACCGATCCTGGAGTACCCCCGATTTGACCATACCCCACACAGACCCCACATCACAGCCATTCTGAACACTGTGAATAATGACCTTTTGCTGTATATTCTTGGCATTTGAAGCTTTTTGTTCAGTCCATCCAGTACCTCGCAGAGAAAAGAGAATATAGCATTTTCAGTTGTTAAACGACTTCTAATGCCAATGTACATTTGATAGCAAATTAGGTGATATAAAATGATAAATTGTCCTTACATACACAGCCTTTCAGCAACTTTAGCAAACATTGATTCCATAGAAACAGGTCTAAAGTGGTCCAAATTATACCTTTCTCCCTTTTTATAAAGCAGCTTTACTACTGGGTACTTCAATAGTACAGGAAAGTGACAATTCTTAATGGAAAAATTATGAATATGCCTAAGTACTGAGCTAATATGTGCAGCACAATACTGTAATATTCTACTAGGCACTCCCATCATATCCATGAGAGTCCTTAGTCTTCAGTGATTTAATTATTGGCTCAATCTCCCTCTTGCCAGTATCACAGGGGAGTATTTCATACATCAGTCTCGGAAAGGTATTTCCCAAGAGTGTTATATGATTACCTGTGGAAACTTTATAAGTTTTTATTTAACTCACCAGCAATGCTCAGAAAATGATTGTTAAATACTGTACATATATCTGACTTATCAGTAACAGAAATATTTTTAGTGCAAACTGACTGTGTATCATTGACCTTGTGCTGATGACCAGACACTTCCTTCACAACTGACCATATGCTTTTAATTTTATCCTTTGAATTAGCTATTATATTTGTGTACCACATACTCTCTGCCCTGCTAATAACATATTTAAGCACCTTATAATACTGTTTGTAATGGACTACTGTAGCTTGATTGTGACTACATTGTTCTACATGATATCCTTATCCCACTAGTCAGCCACTCAGGCTGCCTTTTATTGCCAGTACCCCATTCAGAAGATTCTAATGGAAAGCAACTCTCAAAGAGCATGAGAAATGTGTTAAGGAAAGCATTATGTTTGTCATCTATGTTATTGGCACTATAAACATCCTGCCACTCATGTTCCTTAACAAGGTTTTTAAAAAAACTGGTGCCGTTGGATTAGCTTTCATACATAGTTTGTAATTATATGTGACATTTGTTTGAGCACAAAAGCCTTTTAGTGTTAAAATTTGTGCATAATGGTCTGAAGGGCTATTCATCCCTTTACTGTCAGAATACACATCTAGTAATGAAGAATGAATAAAAATATTGTCTATGGCTGCACTAGTGTTTCCCTGGACCCTAACTTGGAGAAAACACAGTCTGCATCAGATCAAATGAGTTTAGGAGATCTACTTAAATCATTTTTGTTGCACAATCATATACAACATTAATACTGAAATCACCACATATAACTAATTTCTGGTACTTCCTATTAAGTGAACCAAGAACCCGCCCTAGCTTGAGCAGAAATGCTCTGAAGTCAGAGTTAGGGGACCTATAAACAACAACAATTAGAAATTTAGTTTCACTAAATTCAACTGCCCCTGCTCAGCATTCAAATATCTGTTCAATGCAATGCTGTGATACGTTTATGGACTCAAATGGAATACTGGTTTTTATGTACATCGCCATTCCCCACTCCGCAAGTATCTCCTTGAAAAACAGTCAGCTAAACTGTAATCTGGTAAAGGAAGCCTCTAAGTTGTCTAATTATCTAAGTAGTGCTCCGTTATTATAGCAATAATGTCAGAGTTAACATCTATAAGCAGTTTACTAACTTTATCTATAATACCTCTTATTTTTTGATGAAGTGTGCTAATTCCTTCTCTACTTGGGTACCTGACCACCTCTGAAGGTGATTCCTTAGTTACAGGGTCTTCCTTTAAGCATGTATACCTATCAGCTGACTTCAATCTAAAAAAGGTACAGCTCTATCACCAACTGCTACAAAAAAATTTTCCGTGAGTAATCCCATGACCACCCACTACACTCACCTATAAGCTTTGCCAGTGTTCCTTTCCCATACCTATTGAGGTACAGGCCATGCCTAGTGAACCTAGTGAAATCCACTCTATTGATAGACTCAACTGGCACCATTGCAGTGTGACCCATGCCCTCTGCCATCAATGCCTTCTCTAGCCCCATGTTAACATGCCTAACAGCCGTGTTATGATGAGGCCGATCATGACACTGAAACAGCCACACAAAATGCACGTTAGTGCCACCAGTTTGAGTAGCTATCTTTACCAGGTCACCACTTACATTATATTCCCTGTCACTACCAAGGCTTTTCTCTGCTCCAACCACTACCACCACCTGAGCCTCTTTCATAAAATTCCTGCCTAAGTCCCCTATGCTGTCAGTCACTTGTGCCAATCCTGCACTAGGCTTCACATGCTGGTGACCTGGTGCTCATTCCCCAAACACTTAATATGACTGCTGGCCCACACCTTTACCATGAGAACCACCTAGCAGCAGAACATTCTTCTTTCTGTTAGAGTTTGCAACTGGCTAAGGCCTCCTAACTGCTGAGGACTGCTGCATGTTACCTACACCTACAGCTACAAGAGGCTGCTCTCCACTCAACTCTGACAGTGGATCAAATCTATTGCACATACGCAAAGTAAAACTGTCTGAATACCTCCTCCTCCTAGCTGCCTTCTTGCAAACAGCCAGTTCCCATTTAGCAGCACCTTTCACCCTCCTCAGCGTATCTAGTTCCTCCTTTGTGTATTGTAACTGCACCTGAAGGACACAGATCTTATGCTCCTGCTCCTCTGTCAACTTACTTCTACTACAGATTCTGCATTCACAGGAGAGGACGCCACTAGAATGTCCACTGGGTTCTCCACTGCATCCCCCCCCCCCCCCCCCCCCTGCCCAATGAAAATGCTTTGAACAAATCCCACATGGTAACCCACTACTCACAAACCTACGACAAAGCCCACACTTCTCACTCATGGTAAAATTGTACAGTTACTCAAAAAAAAGCTAAACGTCTACGTTACCTAAGTCCAATTACACCAATAGAACTATTTATAGAATTAACAATAGTAGTCTTGATTTCTCTCTCTACTAAGAAAGCATTAACTTTTCTTAATACTACTGAACAACAACTAATACCAGTACCAACAAAACTTCACACATTTTGTTAGCTAAAACCAAAAATTCAAGCAGCAACAAAGTTAAAGCTGTGACTGAAAATTTTACTAAAATATTTCATTAGAAACAGTAAAAAATGTCAGCTGAAAACTACTGCACAAAATTTACTGAAAGACAACACACAGAAAACTGTAAAAAACACAGTAAGTGAATGTTTCCAGAAATTTATTAAACAATTATTTTGCCACGAACAGCATGAGACACTCGGAGCTTAAGAACCGCTGCAGCTGCAACTGCATGTCGCGAAATCTAAACACACTGCTCATATTTGGATGAACGATTGAAAACTACTAGATTTAATTTTTGAATACAGTGCACAAACAATTTTGACAGTACTTAGGTTTATAACCACTACAACTGGAACTGCACGCTGCAAAATGTAAACACTGCTGAGGTGTGAGACACGGATGAAGGACACAAGCACACTCGTAAATAACAGACTACTCGAAACAATAACACAGAAAGAAAGACTGAGATGAATGCAAATCCAGTAATAGGTTACTTTTAAGCAAATATTAATACAAATAAACTTTAAAATAAGTAACCAAAGATTAAAATTTTATAAAATATTGATGAGCAATTTTAACAACAGTCCAGCACACATGACGTCACACCATAGATCTCCAAAATGTATATAAATTTGTACGCATTTCAGTTTTAGAATATATGAGGGCTACCCAAAAAGTAGATTACATTTTTGTCTGCAGCAACAGTGGGTGGGGCTAGCACAACCCTATTGTTATCTGAGCATTCATCTGTCCAGTTGACATCCAGCTATGCCAAAATTATGAAGATGTGCCATTTCCCATTATTTCACAATAACAGTTTTAAATGTGTGCAACAGTTGAAAATCTCAAAAGTTTAAAGTAAAGTCAGTAATAAGGTTTTTGTTCGAAGAACCATAAACCAATTGAAATTTATTGGCAGCTGTGTGTACTGTAAGGAAACAATGTAATCACTGAATGTGGATTGTGCCAATGGTTTAAAAGTGCCTGGACTAATTTTCATGATGAAGAGCAAAGTGTACAGGCAACTGTTGTGACTGAGGAACTGGTTGTAAATGTCGATGAGAAGATCCAAGAAACCTTCCAACTCAGAATGTCAGAACTCTGATTTAGTTTTTCACAAGTTTTACGAAATTTGTTGCATCAAATCATTGCATTGACACTAGGCTGCCACAGATTTTGTGCAAGATGGGTACTCTTGACAGAACCACAAGAACCGGTGTATGGCTGCAACATTGACATTTCCACATTCTTCACCAAACAGTTATGTAGATGTCACTCAGGAACTTTTAAAGGTGGTTATAACAACTGACGAAACATGGGTACAAGGGTATGACATCAAAACCATGGGCCAGTTGTCCCAGTGGAAACTGCCTGAAGAGCCAAGACCAAAAAAATTCA
This sequence comes from Schistocerca cancellata, assembly GCF_023864275.1. Classification (NCBI taxonomy): domain Eukaryota; kingdom Metazoa; phylum Arthropoda; class Insecta; order Orthoptera; family Acrididae; genus Schistocerca; species Schistocerca cancellata. The sequence goes on from NC_064628.1 coordinate 198,335,395, forward strand.
AGTTCGATCATGTGTGAAGTTTCTTCGCGTTGTTTTCTTTGATTACAGTGGGGTAGTGCACCATGAGTTCCTGCATTATGGTCATACAGTCAGTAAGGAATACTACCTGACCTGGATGTTATGTACCGTTTTTGTAAAGTTATCCAAAGAAAACGATCAGAATTGTGGCAAAACTACTTGTGTAAATTGTGTCACAGTAATGCTCCCGCTCACATCTCAGTGCTTGTTCACAATTGTTTGACAAAAAACAAAACTATTACATTGCCTCAGCCACCATATTTGCCAGACATGCCCCCCCCCCCCCCCCGCCCCCCGCCCCCGATTTCTTTCTATGCCTGATGCTGAAGAGCACCATCAGATGATGTCATTTTGCCATCATTGATGAGATAAAAACAGAATCACTGAAGGAGCTGAGCACCATAACATATAGTGTATTCCAGAAGTGCTTCCAAGATTGGAAAAAGAGCTGGCACAAGTGTGTTATGTCTGAGGGGAGAACCTGACTTTAAAGGGAAAAAGTTGATGATGATGATGATGATGATGATGATGATGATGAAATAAAGATTCTTTAAATAAAAGAAAAATTCGTGTTACTTTTTGATCACATCTCGTACTGGTACTGTTGCCCAGTCCAGCTTCCATGTGCTGAATATTTCTGCAGCACTTGGCGTGACAACTTCGTCTGCCACTCTAGGTTTCACCATTATCAGTACATAATAAATACAGCTACTCTGACAACTAAAGTTTTTCATTTTAAAGGTCCTGTAGAAATGAATTACTGCATTGTAAAACACATGGGTATATCAACATTGTTTCAAGACTAAGAACTGCATCTTTCCGGTGTTTTTAGTAGGAATTTAGTAGCCTGTGATGAAAGTGATGTATTACTTGAGATTCACTTCACTGACATAGTGTTATTTCATAGTTACTCTTCCATAACACCTGTTGCTCACCATATATTCATCACTATAACAACTCAAGGAAAGGATGATGTATCTTTCTCTGATATTGCCCTAATGCATCGGCAGTCATTGGGAACCACAGCAATAACATTTTCGCACTGTGTTAGTAGAATCCATATTGTGAAATGTCCTTGATAATTTCATATATGATTTTTTTCATACACAGTAGCAGAGGAATCGCTTTGCCACCGTGGAATAGATTGCAGGCATGTAGTACATACTTTCTGGTAACAGTGTGACTGTGGCACATCCCCAGCTGTCCAGTCTAACTGTCTCCCCCCCCCCCCCCCCCCCTCCATCCCCTCCCCCTAATTGTTCACACATATTAGTTGCCTCGCAATAACTCCCATGTTAGATATTTTCTAACAAGGACAGTTTTTATGTATTTTAGGTGTAAATTTGATACAAATGTATATTTACCAGGTAAATTATTTCTTTGTTATTACCAACACATTAAAATATCTATAAACATAAAATTAAGCATATATATTGCTTAAAATAAAAATATTTCAGTTTGTAATGCTTAGACATAGTTAATTGTTACAGTCAGATCTCTCCTAACAGCATTTCAAAATATTCATACTTGGTTAAGTTGTATATACGTTTGACATTGTGTCAGCTGTTGGGGTAATCTAAATTGCTATATTATTCTTTAAAAGAAGAAAAAAAAAACAAACAGGATCGCTAAGATTGCTTGTAAATCTTTTTATTGACTATCAGTTTTGACAGATCTGTGCTGTCACCATCTGGATCTTGTAACATATTAAAAGAAGTTAATCTTTACAAACTCGCAAGTCACATAGTAATGTTGGTTCACTTTACAATAAAAGATACCAAGTGAGATCAGTATGTCACATATAAAATACCAGAAATGTAGAACTCAAATACTGATGTGCCGATGTCCTAGCATGCTCATTCACCTAACACCACAATGTAATGGCAGACAGTGAAAACCTCATAACTCTGTTCGTTACATTTTACATGGGAACCAATAGTGGATTCTTAAAAAATAATATAAAGTGACACAGAAAACATTGCTACATGTGTGACTGTTTTGTAGAAACGTAGTTATTGACAGATGAGAGAAATCTATGCACTTTCAAATTTCTCTTTGATAGTGGAATTACTGGTTAGTGATTTTTCACTGTCTACCATAGAATGGCAACTCAGAAAGACTTTTCCAGCAGTATTGACATCTTGGTTACTCTCTTGATTCACTTGTTCCTTCTGCTGTGGAAATCTACAAAACCTTCTGTTTTATATTTAAAAAGAAAGATGATGAGACTTACCAAACAAAAGCGCTGGCAGGTCGATAGACACACAAACAAACACAAACATACACACAAAATCTAGCTTTCGCAACCAACGGTTGCCTCGTCAGGAAAGAGGGAAGGAGAAGGAAAGACAAAAGGATATGGGTTTTAAGGGAGAGGGTAAGGAGTCATTCCAATCCCGGGAGCGGAAAGACTTACCTTAGGGGGAAAAAAGGACTGGTATACACTCGCACACACACACATATCCATCCACACATACAAGACACAAGCAGACATTTGTAAAGGCAAAGAGTTTGAGCAGAGATGTCAGTCGGGACGGAAGTACAGAGGCAAAGATGATGTTGAAAGACAGGTGAGGTATGAGCGGCGGCAGATTGAAATTAGGAATTAGCAGAGATTGAGGCCTGGCGGATAGCGAGAAGAGAGGATATGCTGAAGGGCAAGTTCCCATCTCCGGAGTTCTGACAGGTTGGTGTTAGTGGGAAGTATCCAGATAACCCGGACGGTGTAACACTGTGCCAAGATGTGCTGGCCGTGCACCAAAACCTTCTGTTTTCTTTTGCAAGTGGTGTGGTGTGCCAAGAGTTGATGTGTGTTTAGGCATATAGTGCAATTTCGTTAGTATGTTTTTGAAAGGACCACAGATTTTGAATGTCATAAGTGGAGTAAACATGCTACCAAAAACTACCTAATTTGGCATAATGTATTATTATTATTATTATTATTATTATTATTTTTATTTTTAATTCAGCTGTGAAAATGTGAAGGTAAAAGTAGCACATTCAGAGTAATATGCAATCTCGTAATGCCACACTTCCTAACATGATATATCTATGAATTATAATTTTAAACAAACCTTTTTTGAGAATACATTTGTTATAACTTCAAGTTAAACAAATATATTTCAAGGATGACGCAATACATGAAGTCACAGATCAAGTAAACAGAGTAAGACGTGTGTACACTTTAACAGTCAACTCATAACTGAGTCCAAGTCTAGCAGCCGCTGGCTGGCTGCTTAGGTGGCGCTGCTGCAGCATGGCTGGCAGACAGCGCCGCATGTAGAGGACACGCGTAACTGTGCGGCAGCACTTTGAAAGATCGGCGAGTCACAACAACATTCGAAATATCTCACCCAAAAACTCAAAACTATATAAGAAGCGAACCTATTTGAAATTCATTGACACTGGCAACAGCCATGCTGCTGGACATTTACACTTAAGCCAACAGCCGATTGGAGTGTAGGTACATAACATGGTATGAGAGCATATCCCCTAGCATCCAAAGTACAAATCCATATTTTAGGAACATATCTGAAGGACTTGGATATCAACATTTAATTTCAATTCAAGTTGATTTTTTATATGTTAATATGTACATGTATATGTTAATCACATTAAAATCCAATTTCAATTTTACTGTGGATAAAACCACCAGTACTCATATGTAACTAGTAAAAAATAATATTTTGTATAGATAAAGTAACCGGTTAATAGAGAGATACTGCCACCTAAAACAATTTGAACAATAAATAAATAAATAAATAAATAAATAAATTTGAACCTGGCAGATGATGATTTTATTTATTCCCAAAGAGGGGCACAGTTTACACATCTTTCCCGTAAGTTTAGTCACTACTGATCATATAGATTGTCATTGCTAAAACAATTGGTATACTGTATGTATTAACCTAACTACGCTACACTACACAACATTATACTACACTGCACTGCTTAGTCTTATCTTCACAGGCATTTAAAGAACATGTCAGTTGTTGCTTATTTCTTCTTTTCTAATTTTAATATCATGTTGTCCATCTTCATTAACATTTTCAACACTTCATCAGCTTCAAAGCTTAACACACAGTGTTTAATTGTGTTCATGGCTTCAGTGGCTTTCAATATTGTAGGGACTGGCAGAGGTTCTGTTTATCCTTATCCTCACTTTCTTGTTTCTCTGCCATCTACTCCTGCAACACTTCATCAGTTGTCATGGACTGACAGATGGCAACACCTTCATCACACTCTCCATAAACATTGAAGCTAAGGCAAGTGGTATTTTTATGCTGCCCTATTATTTGCTGCCATTGTTCAGCTGCATTGTTTTCTGGTGTGGTGTCTTCTTCTGCAATGGCATTATTTGCTGATGTGATCTCTCCTGTAAGTGCCAGTATCCGATTAAAACCAGCCAGCCTTCTGAAAACAGTTGAATATTGTGATTTCTTGCACAGAATCTCAGGCATTTTCCACAAAATGCATAGAATGTAAGATCATCACTTTTCTTGTTGTACCATGAAGACATGCCGGCCTCTTCTGTATAAGAAATTTTCTGTGTTTTTGTTTCAGACATTTTATAATGCCTTGGTTGAGTGCTTGAAGGTGACTTGTAAAATTGGCAGGAAAAACATTACATTTGTATTAAGAATTTACAATGTATCTTGAGGATGTGCTGCACATTGGTCAATAAGAGGATGATTTTACTGTTTCTGACACCCAGCTTTCCATCCCAAGCGCTTAGATATTCTTCACATATGTGTGTCATTACTCATGCTTTCAATTATATGTATATATGGGTGGAAATGACCCCATATTTTTGAAACCATGGACTTTCTGTCTTGCCAGTTACTAGTTGCACAAACTTTTCTGTTCCAGTTTTATTGCAACATGACAGAACAACCAGCCTCTCTTTGCTGAATTTTTCACCGTGGCATTTCTCTCCTCTGAGCTCAAGGATTTTGTGACGAAGAAGGTGAAAAAATAGGCATGTTTCTTCTGTATTGTAAATATCATTGGGACTATACCTCTCAATGATTGATGGAAGAGTATTTTCTATGATTGAGTAGTTTTAGTGTTCACACTTCCAATCTCACCTTGAACAGATTCACACACTAAATTGTGTCGGCTGTTAAATGCTTCGATCCAGCCATGGATGCCTTGAAATCTTTGAGTCTTAGTTGTGCCAAATATGTAATTTTAGCATGAAGCTCACTACCATCAACTGGAATGTTCACTGTGTGAGCTTCCTTAAATCACTTTAGCAGGACACTTTCCAGTACTGGAAACTGACCATCATGGTTAAGTTTTCTTTTGCCTTTTCCCCCTTCTAGATATTTAGCTTAAATTCTTTTTCGCTTGTTCACTATGGTGTTTAATGTTGATAGAGGAATGTTCAGTTTTTGTGCAGTATCAGCACGCTTCATGTGGGAGTTTTTGTACACTTCTTGAATAATGTTCCACTTTTCTTCATAAGTGAATTGCCTTTTATCCATGGTGTATCAATACACTTTTTGACACAAGAAAGAAAATTATGCACTGAGATTAAACAAGCTCTGATGTTACGCTATACCACACTCAAACAAAGAAAGGCCAGTGACTGAGTTACACATGGTTTATCGTTTATGTTTGGGTGCTACAACATCGCTCCTGCTTCTGAACGGCACTTGTCAATAGGTCGCAAGTTCTTGGACTAGTGCCAACCTATACAAACTACATTACTACCCTGTACTTCCCGCGTGTCAAATTGGTCAGTTCCACCATAGCTGATGAACTGCACAGTTGCTGGCACTGTAAAACACCATCAAATTTGAACGCACTAAGAGGGAAGAGAGAACATATAAATGAATCTGTTAACACGCATTTCAATGCTATTAGGATTGGAACTTCCAAACCTGGACATACTATGTGGGAAAATGTGGTAATGAGGAATGTACTAACGAGATCCAACTGTACCAGTTTAATGCTGTAAGCACCATGCTCAGTTCTGTAAGGAATCTTCTCCTTTGCATTAAGTCATTTGTCTTTGCCCTGTATATTATTTGAGCCTTTGTTGCCCCAATGAGCAAGCTAAAAAATAGTTTAACAGACTACCAGTTGCTTAGTCTTGAAACAGAATATTCCAATTATAGATCATTGACAACATCTGCACCTCCTTTTGTGGGATTGTAGAATGTAATCACTTCATATTTATTCACTTCACCACTCTCAATGACTGTACTCCTGTCACTGTGGGTGGTAGATGCTATTAGTAAATTAATTTTCTGTTTTTTGTGTGGAACATATGCACATAGGTTGCAATTGTTACCTGGTTACTCTCCCAACATGAAAATATTGTCGTTTATTGGCCTACTCGTTACTGACAGGAGTTCCAGTGGAAGTTCTCTCCTATTCCTCTCCAGAGTACCTACTACTGTGTGTCGATGATCAGTGTGCAGCTCATTAGCGACTGGTATGGATATAAAATAGTGGCCCATCATCATGTTCCTACCTGTGTTGTCAGTGTATTGAATTAATAGTAACATCTCATTCCTTCATCACTGGGTATTTGAAGTGGTCCAGCAGGCTGTTTGCCTGCATATACTTCCATATTTAGGGTGTGAAAAATTCTTCCATGACAGAGAACACACAGTTTTATACAGTATTTTACTGGCTTATTTGGAGTATTCCATCTGAATTACTTTTAGATAGAATAATCAGTAATGAGAGTTTCGGGTGAAGTTTACACACCTCCAGGCCAATATCAGTTGAATTAATTGAATTAAATTACTATCAGATCCCATCTTCATTAACATTTTTTCACCCGTCAAATCCACTATAAATAAAAATCTATTGTATCACACCATCTCTTAACTATAAGCTACAGCTTGACCTGAAATATTATCTAATTATAAATCAATGAAAGATTTGCTGATAATGGTGATGTACATACAAATAAGTCCATGGAATTCTTCCAGATTATTTTCTGTTGTTGTTAATGTTCATACACATCCACAAACTCATTAAACATTTAATAGGTACCAGGTTGTGTGTTTCCTTCTTCTGCACCCTCATAGACTTTTGTCAAATATTACAGCTTGGAGAAGAGTATCAAACTGCCATTCACTCATTGGTGCAATTACAAAACTCTGGTGCAGCCCCATCGGTGGCCCACAATTCATCAGAAGTGAGATGCTGTGACTTTTTCACTCTTGAAGTATGAAACACCAAGGAAAACAGATAATTCTTCGAAATCTGTATGTGGGTAGTCTTGAGCTCTTCATGGATAAGTTCCTGGCATTCTGTCTAGTTCTTTGTTTGTGTATTTTAAAACGCGGTGAATTACACCATCTCAGAAATTTTTTTTGCAGTAATCCAGAACCTTTTTTGGATTTTTGGCTTTCCCTTCACACCTGGAAGCTGTTTCCCAATATTATGGCAAGCAGTTTTTGCTAGAGGGGCTCTATGCTTGAACCATTTAGTTTTTCCATCCCTATCTTGATACATATGACATTTTGCAAAAATTGGGGGTACAGTAGAAACAGTTTTAAGGGCCCTGTATTTACATGGATACTGGCACCATCTTCTCCATACAGGCAGTGTCTGCACAGATAAATTATTGCTTATGAATGGATCACTGACAAATTTTTTTCTTTGTCACTGTCTGTATTCAGCCTGTGCGAATTCTGGTGGTGCTCGAATTGACGCAGACCCAATGTCCAAATGAAGTGAAATGCATTAGTATTTAATGTATAAAATTACATGGTTCCAGAATGATGTGGTTCACCGATGTAGGTGATATCACAACAGCAAATTTTAGATCAGAATAGCGTATGCTAGTTGCCAAATATGTCAATGTTACTATAATGTAATTAGATAGATAAAAACTCTACTCACCAAATGGCAACAGGAGAACATACATATAAAAGGTACTACAAATGCAAGCTTCTGAAGCCAGTGGCTCCTTCTTCTGGCAGATAGTTTGAAGAGGAAGGAAGAGGGGTGAAGGAAAAGGACTGGTGAGGTTTAAGGAAAAGGGCAGAGTTCAGAAAAGCCACCCAGAACCTCGGATCAGGTGAAACTTACTGGACGGGTGAGAAGGAAACACTTTTCCGAAGTCTCTCCATTTTCCTAACTCTCACCAGTCCTTTTCCTTAATCCGTCTTCCTTCCCCTTCAACGCTTCTGCCAGGAGGAGGAGCCACTGGTGTCAAAAGCTTGCATACATAGTACCTTTTTCCCTGTTATATTTTCAAAAACTGGTTATTTTCAATGTTTTTATAAGGCTTTCATAAAGACTTGATGATTTTCTCATAACAGAGTCATTTTCCCTTACATACAATGTAATATGCTGCAGTAGCACAAAGTATGTGTCTTTGTCCTAGATAGTTAAACAAATCCTCTTTTTTCAGTATTTAGCTCCTTCAAAAGATAAACATGCAAAAACATTTCATGTTTTGCAGGCCGTTCTTTTGTCCATCTTCTTCTTACTGATTTGTTTATTTTTATAACTTCACAAATAACAGCATTGACAGACTAAGCATCTTGTAAGCAAATTTAATTAATCTGGGCTTGGTTAGAAAATATTCTGCACTCTCGGACTACTGATTCAGAACTGAGTGAAAGCTGCATTGAGACTGGAAGGTGTGGATGTGAATTGAATACTTCAGACCCGATGTGCAGATGATCATTGTGAACATGGAATCACTTGCAGACTGCTCTATTGCTGTGTTGAACTCGTCGCACTCTGACTTTGCATTGGTATTTGAAGACAAGTCCCTTACATGAATACTCTCATCTCTTGCTTTCTCTAGCCACATTAATAGCTATTTGTATACTATGACTCATTCCCTCTAAAATTTAATATATTTTTACAGCTGACAGAGAATGTCATGTTTTCCATGTACACATCTGCTTCATTCAGTATGTAAATGAGAATACTTAACCTTTCTTATAGAGGATCTAATATATGCAGAATTTGTGCAGGAGGAAAAATTGACCCAGTCACACATTATTAGCACAAAGAAACAAACTGAAAGAGAAGCACAGTGGCGATTCAGAAGTGTAGAAGAAATTGTTACTTAATAACTTCCATGTGAGGAAAAAATCTAACACTGTGCACTGCTTCAAAGAAAGTCAGTACTAGCAGGCTTTACTTTAGTTTAACTGACAAAGGACCCCTGGACTTCAGAGAGATCAAAGAAAGCATTGCTACATCAACACTTCAATATCATTAAAATGCAGTATATTCAAATATTTCAGTAAAATGATGAATGTTAGACTTTTTTCTCTAGTATGCGCTATCGTGGGATCCTTTCCAATCACTTCTTGTGTATTGGAAATGGGCAACTGCCTCCATTTGAGTTTTCTGTGATGCAGTGATGCATCAGTTTTAGTTTTTTTTTAACAGAAGGTAAACACTGAAAAAGTAAAAAATTCAAACTTCTCCTTTTCATCAGTGTTAGTTCAAAAGCTCTTCTGCAGGCAACTTCTGGGAGAAGTAATCTGCATACTGGAAGTTCATCATTCTGTATCAAGATCATAAATGCAATAAAATTTCTCTACACAGACCCCAAACCAGGTACTTAGTTTCTAAATAATTCTTGAATATCAGGAATTTTGTTTCATTGACACAATGAATACTGTACTTTTAATTCTTGTACTTCAAGTACTAATACCTTTAACACCCTCTGCATATATTTTCCAATCTTCTTTTTGATGTGGCCTAGCGCAGGCGAAGTTAAAAATATATTTTTATTTTGCTTTTGTTCTCTCTCTCTCTCTCTCTCTCTCTCTCTCTCTCTCTCTCTCTCTCTCTCTCTCTCTCTCTCTCCCCCTCCCTCCCTCCCTCCCTCCCCCCTCCCCCTCTCTCCCCCTCCCCCTCTTCAAAAAGAGACATACCTCTGTATGTCATCTGTTCTGTGTGGTTATCCATGGTTAATAATTTTTTTTATATGATAAGCTTCATAATGTGATACCACACACAGTAGTATTTCCATGTTCTGAATTCATACCAGGCTCACGGATGCACTTTCTGTTCCGAGCACACAGCACATTTAAGCACTGGTGTACCCTGCTTTGATTTGGAAAGGATTGTTTGGAAAATCCTTGCCAATATATGGTAGAAGATCCTTATCATCAAAGCTCTTTCCTTGCTAGCTTTCCTCCATTTCAACAGTTTGTCTTACCAGAGACAGAAGACACTCTGGTATTGGCATTTTTTTGCCATTAATACTCAATAGAGAGCATGAGCATTTTAAAATGTACAGATGGAGTAAGTACAAAAAGAGCTTTTTATTCCGCTTCAAACTGTTCCACACTGGTTTGACTGGACTCAGTAGCATGCCAATACAGACAACTGCCCCCATACTCAAGTCATAATACATAACAAATGGAGGTCTTGTAATCCTTTCACCAGTGTTTCTGTCAGTCTTTTCAGTCTGAAACATTTTGTAATATTACTGGTGGTCAACAACTACACTCCTCATTTGTGGTACCACTTGCAGGGCAGGTCAAACATTGGATCAGTAGATATAAACTGGATTTCTCCTCATTTCAGTTTGTCTTGTAGTTTTGGGCATGTTGTGCATGTTGCTGTTAACAGTAACACACATGTTAGATAAATTGTTATGAAGCCAGAGGGAGAGGTGTGTGCTTGAATGAATACCAATTGTCAATGTAAACAGCATGACCCGGGTTCAGATATGGCTTCATGAGTGTTACCACTATGTTGTCAGTTTTCCCCAAATTGTGGAAGCCATTTTCCATGGTTGCATCCGTGTACTCAACTAAATCTAGGACGTAACTTTTCCAACAATCGCACAACACATGTTTTTATTCCAGACCTAATTCTTTTGGACGGAATGTATTGTTTGAAAGATAATTGCTCTTTAAACATCAATGCAGAGCCTCAGTTCGAATGAAATACAGTCTGGAATGTTGTGCAAACTTTATCCACAATGTTTCTAATTTTGAATGGCCTGTTTCAATTGTTGCTGGCAGAGTTATCACTAAAATAAAGCGTTCTCAAAATAAACTGAAAACAGTCTTTGGACATAATTTTGTCAAAAACTAGTGTGTTCCAGAATCATTCCCTGGACGATTAGTCAATAATTTTCAGCTTTTTCACATGAGCCATAAGCAGACACATAACAGTGGAGGAATAGAGTTCCTCAGGTCCCATTTCTATCCATCTGGACAAATGAGGATGCACCGATTCTGGCATATTTGCCTTGGTGTATAAATAAAATCTATTGGTTTCATCTGCAACAGATTTCATCAGCGCTTCTGTGAAAAATATCAGGAAATATGAGAGAATACTGGAGTTTTGATCTAATACACACTTGCATCCCAAAGCTGAAACATCGAATGCAAGCAGAAATCAACAAAAATCGCTTTTTTCCTAGTCAAACATGTCGCTAAAGTGTGCTCTTTTACCAAACAGTTAGCTCTTATTATCAGGAACTTCAGATTCTGAAGAAATTTCATCTCTTGTAGAGACGGATGGATGTGTTGTATTGACTCAGAACTGTTGTTTCAGAATTCTGTTGAAGTGTCGTCACTGTCAAAGAGTTCATTCTGACTGCCACTTCTAATTAGAATCTCTAAGACTTCTTCCTGTTTACAATCATGATGGCATGCCATTTTCCCAATCAAAAATGAGTATGCAAACAGCAATGCAAATAAAATATCAGTATCAAATGCACACAACCCAGGCATTGAAAAGCTACTGAGCACTCAGAACAGAAATACAGCTACATGGCTGCTCTACCTGGCCCCTCTATCTGGCTGTTAAGTACCTCGCGCGGTAATACATCAGGAGCGCACAGAGACTGCAGCGGCCAAATCTATTAACTTGCTGGGAGCACAAAGGTGGCAGCAAGGGGCCACGTGTATACACTTCTAGATCAGCTGATGGAAGGATCAGAGAAGCACGTCAGTGCCTCCAGAACATTACAGAATGGAATCAGCAAAAACTGTTAACATGTTTAGAATAGTCAAAGGATTAAAATTCAGGGTGAAAAAACATTGATAAGATTCGTTGACAACGTTGCTATCCTCAGTGAAGGTGAAGAACAACTAATGAATGAAATTAACAGGCCAGAGAGTACAGAATATTGATTGAGAGAAAAGCAAGGAAAGACAAATGTAATGAGACACAGCAGAAGTCAGAAGGGTGAGAAACTTAAATTGGTGATCACAGAGTAGACAAAATTAAGGAAATGTGCTATTTTGGAAACAAAATAACTCAGGTTAACCTCCATTCAGAGGCTGTTGGACGCAGTGACTGTTATTTTGACTTGTAAATAATAGATTTCAGCTATCAGTCACCCTTTGGAATTTTTATTGGCAGATCTAAATTTCAGCTAGAAACTAGCCACTCTCAATGCACTATCGTTTTTGGTCAATGCATGTAATGTCTGTTGGTCGGGCTTTGTCCACAGTTCATTGAATACTAGTATGGCTAGTTTCTAGCTGAAATCTAGATCTGCCAATAAAAATTCCAAAGGACAACTGATAGCTGAAGTCTACTATTTACGAATCAAAATAACTCATAATGTATGAAGCAAACAGGACATAAAAAGCAGACTGGCACAAGCAAAAAGGGCATTCCTGGCCAGGAGAAGTCTACTGGTATCAGACATATGTCTCAATTTGAGTAAGTAATTCCTGAGAATGTATGTTTGGAGGTCAGCGTTGTATGGTAGTGCTTCATGGACTGCGGAAAAACTGTAACAGAAGGCATGTGAGATGATGTGCTATAGGAGAATGTTGAAAGGTTGTTGTTGTGGTCTTCAGTTCTGAGACTGGTTTGATGCGGCTCTCCATGCTACTCTATCCTGTGCAAGCTTCTTCATCTCCCAGTACCTACTGCAACCTACATCCTTCTGAATCTGTTTAGTGTATTCATCTCTTGGACTCCCTCTACGATTTTTACCCTCCACGCTGCCCTCCAATGCTAAATTGGTGATCCCTTGATGCCTCAGAACATGTCCTACCAACCAATCCCTTCTTCTAGTCAAGTTGTGCCACAAACTCCTCTTCTCCCCAATCCTATTCAATACCTCCTCATTAGTTGTGTGATCTAACCATCTAATCTTCAGCATTCTTCTGTAGCACCACATTTCGAAAGCTTCTATTCTCTTCTTGTCCAAACTATTTATAGTTTATGTTGCACTTCCATACATGGCTACACTCCATACAAATACTTTCAGAAACAACTTCCTGACACTTAAATCTATACTCGATGTTAACAAATTTCTCTTCTTCAAAAATGCTTTCCTGACCATTGCCAGTCTACATTTTATATCCTCTCTACTTCGACCATCATCAGTTATTTTGCTCCCCAAATAGCAAAACTCCTTTACTACTTTAAGTGTCTCATTTCCTAATCTAATTCCCTCAGCATCGCCCGACTTAATTCAACTACATTCCATTATCCTCGTTTTGCTTTTGTTGATGTTCATTTTATATCCTGCTTTCAAGACACTGTCCATTCCGTTCAACTGCTCTTCCAAGTCCTTTGCTGTCTCTCACAGAATTACAATGTCATCGGCGAACCTCAATGTTTTTATTTCTTCTCCATGGACTTTAATACCTACTCCGAATTTTTCTTTTGTTTCCTTTACTGCTTGCTCAATATACAGATTGAATAGCATCGTGGAGAGGCTACAACCCTGTCTCACTCCCTTCCCGACCACTGCTTCCTTTTCATGCCGCTCGACTCTTATAACGGCCATCTGGTTTCTGTACAAATTGTAAATAGCCTTTCGCTCCCTGTATTTTACCTCTGCCACCTTCAGAAGTAAGTGGACTGATAAAGTAAAGAATGAGTTTGTTCTCTGCAGAATCAATGAAGAAAGGAACATATGGGAAACACTGACAAGAAGAAAGGATGATAAGTCATGTGTTGAGACATCAGAGAATAACTTCCCTGGTATTAGAGGGAGCTGTAGAGGGTAAAAACTGTAGATGAAGACAGAGATTGAAATACAGCCAACAAATAATTGAGGGCATAGGTTGCAAGTGCTACTCTGATATGAAGAGATTGGCACTTCGTGGTTGGCTGCATCAAACCAGTCAGAAAACTGATGACTTAAGGGGATAAACAAAAGTGATGTCCTCTCAATAGATTGTCATTATGCAATAGGTCCCCTAAAGAGACTCCTACCCTATACTCGTTGATTCTCTTCTGTAGTGTTGCTGCACAGTAAGGGATTGACAGAGAACATTGAAAAAGTTCAAAGGGGGGTAACATTTTGTGTTGCTGTGGAATAGGGGAGAGAGAGTCACAGATATGGTACATGAGTTAAGGAGGCAGTCATTAAAACAAAGGTGTTTTTTGTTGTGGCGAAATCTTTTCATGAAATTTTAATCACCAATTTTATCCTCTGAATGTGAAAATATTTTGTTGAAGCCCACCTACATAGGGAGAGATGATTGTCGTAAGACAACAGGGGAAGTCTGAGCTTGTGTGGAAAGAGTAAAATGTTAATTTTTTCCATGCACTGTATAAGGTGGAATGGTAGAGAAATTGTCTGAACATGATTTGATGAACATTCTGCAAAGCACGTAGGTGTGAGTTGCAGAGTAGTCATGTAGATGTAAATGTGCATTATTGATAAGAATTTTGTGAGTAATCACTGTTAAGATATTTATTCACTGTTCTGGATGTGTCAAAAGTGCTTTTACACTGACAACTTTTACACAGTATGTTTTCGTTAATAACTTTATGCATTCATAATGTTTTGTGAAGTTTGATTTTGTGTTCTGTTTGCATTGATTCTCAAAACAATGGGTAACCTTTCCAGGTTCCTCTGAAGCTGCTGATAAACATTTGTTGCTCTACTCATGTGGCGATGGTGAGGTTGTCATATATGATCCAAAGAAACCAGACGCAGGTTTGAAAATATTTTGTTCATAACTCTTTCTTGTGTATTAATGTATTAATTTGATTCTGACCATTGAGGCCATTGTACAGTGTACTGAACTGATTTCAAAGCGTTAATGAAAGGAAGTCTGTGTGTTGCTGCTAATTTCGAATAATTATTTTTTGTGTATTAGTTGTGTGGAAAATATATTAGTAAAAAGTTCTGTTGATGAACGAAATAAGTTTACCAATCTAGTATATTGCTAATTAAGATCTTGGAGGGAAAAAGCATGTGACCTCACAACTGTTCTTATTTGTAATAGGTCCAGGAAAATATTGGGAATGGTGGTTTGAGTAGAGCTACTCTTAAAGTAAATTTCATATTACGCAAGCTTTTTTGTAATATGAAAAAATGTAGTGTACATGTTGCCACACATCAAAGATATTTCCAAAATTCATTGTTTTTTGCTGGGTTCCTTAAAAAAAAATTTGCAGTGTATGTGTTGCCACACGTAAAAGATCTTTCCAAAACACACTGTTTTTCCTGGTTTCCATTTCCCAAACTGTCTGGAAGTTCTATGCCAGTATATAAAACCTTTATCAATCAAGGGACTGATAAGTTTCACAGCTCCGAGATAAAGTATAATGTCAGTTAACACTTTCATCCAGGGTAGGCTTACAGTGTATTTTCATCTCGAAGAAAGTGTATTTTCACACAGGAAAAAGAGTATTTGTAACCAAGAAATCCAGGAAAAATCCATGAATGTTTTTTCCTTGTTTTTATACACCAATCCATAAGCTGCTGTTAGAAGTTGAACATGACAAATATGACTGGATTTTTGGTTAGGCTAGCCCCAAGTTTTGAGATATTGGCAGAAGAATTATGCCAACAAATGAATGTTACATATGGTTTAACCCCCCCACTCCCCCTTTTAGACACTTAAGTTGAGAGTTGTTCAGTTCATAGGACAGGTGTTTTTTTCCAGTAATATTAAAGTAAGGTGTAATAATGAAACACTACCAATGTGCTGGCATCTTTTTGCTGCATTTGAAGCAAATATATCATTTGAGAATTTATCCTCTCTCTTCACACTTAGATATGGAAGTGATTTTTAAGTCAGGGTAGTGAATGAATAATGACACCCTCCTTTTTGATATTACCGATTCTGTGTAGGATGGTTATTTCTTAAAGAAGTAGACATCAAATTAACTTCAGTGAAGATGTAACCAAAAGCAAGCTTCAGTAAAGATATAGCAAAAGCAGGGATGTTAAGAATACTGATTGTAAAGATCTACAAAAGGAATAAAAAGATGGAGTTTGCAAGCAAGGATATGTTATGAAACTGTGGATGTTATGTACTGTGGATTTAAAAGCTGTCTATAATTATTGCAGTTCACCAGTTTTGTGTGAACACACAAAGGCTGAATGTATATGCCTGAAATTGTAATCCTGCATCCATAATTCTATAAGATTGTGTACATACCAAGAGTTATGAGATTATTTATTGTCTTAGAAAAGGTAAATATTTCATAGGGAGCAAGTAATTAGTTTTGTATAATGTCATTGTGTTTTTATACACATTCATCTCTTAGTTATTGGAATAAGGGCTTTAATAAGCTTGTTATTGATCAGCACAGTACAAACTCCTGTGCATCATCAGTTGTAGATAATTGTAATCAGTCCAATGTATGGCACACAAGTTTCATTAATATGACTTCTTTTAACATAACCATTTTGCATTTTTGATAAAGGTATTGATTCATGCCACATGCTCTTTGTTACTGAAAGCCCTCCTCATCCTCCTCCCCCCCCCCCCCCCCCCCCCCCCCACTCTCTCTCCAAGTGTCAAGTAACAGGGATGTTTTTGTTATACGTGACTCCAAGATCCAAGAATTGCTCATATTTTGCTCCTGTAGTCTTACAAAATTCTCCCTGGGTAAATACTGACGACTGGCATTCTTACAAATACTGTATGAACATATCAAACAGATGATAATGCCTCTCAGAAAGTAGAATGGTCATTGGTCATGAAGAACATCACTTGGTACTCTGAGAAAGTCTGGCAGCTGCACTGGTTTATAAGTAGACCAGATGCAGGAAATAACGTCTTTCAAATTGTGGAGAAGTGGTACCTTGTTAAAAATATCCTTGTATTATTATTAAGCAGTTGATTTTTAAGTTGCTTTCCAGTAAACTGTCTTTCAGTGTCCTATCAGCTGAAGTTATGTGACATTGGAATTCTTGGACCATGTAACATATGTTGCTAAGAAAACAGTATGTAAAATAAGGGAAAGGCAACCACTCACCTATAGCAGCATAGAAACACATGACAGGGAACACTGTTCATATTAACTTCTGAGCTCTTGTTATTTTACTAAAAAAGTACTACATCCATGCACATAACCACATAGATTGGTTATTGTGTGTGAATGAATGTTTGAACTTTAACATGTAAAACAACAAGAGCTGGAAAGCTAATGTGAATGGTCTTTTTGTGATCCACACCTCAGTCCGCTACAGGTAAGTGGGTTCTTACCCTTATTTTACATATTATTCCATCTAAATCTGTTATTGTTTAAGAAAACACAATAATAATAATAATAATAATAATTTTTCTATCATCAGCAATTTTTTTTCTGTTTGTTGGAATAATCAGTAACCAGCACAAAAGAAATTTTATTTCTTTACCTGTTTCAAGCACCTAGTGCCCTTTTTCAGAAGGCTATACTGAAAAATATACCATAAATAAGTATAAATTAGATAAGAATATTAAAATTTAAGAACAAAAGGTTTAAAAATTTAACAATGAATAAGTGGTAGTTACTTACAATTTTCGCATTATTTGTAGGCTTCAAAAGTAAGAGATATGCAGCATATTGCTGTGGCCCTAGAAAATACACCAATAATATTTAATAAAATAATGAAAACATTAATGCAAAAATAGCTCTTATATGCTTAAATGTGGTTCATAGTGTGTGTACAAAAATGATATAAGCAAACGAAACAACAAGTGTAGATATTGTGACATAACTAAAGCTAATCTTCTAATAACATGCATATCTTGAGGTTATACTAAAGTATAATCAAACAAAGAACAAAAACTTACGCAATTTTAGTTGCCATAAGGCATTAATGAAATTGTAAGTGCAAATACTCAGTGTAGTAAGCAATGTATAAAAACCTATGATAAATATAATAAGTTAATACAAACAAGTGGTGCTGTGGATGGGAATTGTGGGAAATCATCTCAGAAACAGCTCTAGTGGGGTCAGTAGTGTGGTAGCTGGGAAACTGTTGGCAAAAACAAAGTGAAAAGTGCATCGTGTGGCTAGAACCTGTAACTTGGGCACATAGAGAGAGAATTTTCTATCATTAGCTAGTATTAAGTATCAGAAAGTGTTGGCACAATTGTGTACTTCTGCAATAGTGAAACAACTAGTACTGGAATGTATGCAGGTCACAAGTACGATTCACAAAAGAATAGTAATGAGCAGCATTCGTAACAATTGTATGGTACCGTAAGTTGTAGAACACATTGCTGAAATGGTGTAGAGATGTCAGTAGTGTGCTACCAGGAAATACTTTCACACAAACAGTATGGGAGATGTACTAAGGGGTAAGGAGCAATAACTGGAGTAAATAGAGAAACAATTCCTAGTCAGTATCCAAAATGAAAGGTCAAAAATTATTGGAGGAGAAAGGAAACATGGGCATCAGTGTACACTTCTGTTACAGTGGAATAACTAGTTCAGAAATATATGCAAGTAACAGCTCAACACAGTGGTAAATTGCCAAGCTACAGTGTGTAATATACTAACAATCTACTGACTGTAAATAGCAAATCTATGATGATCCATGTATAGCCACTTTCTGCAAATTACTGAGACTAATGTAGCAATTGCAACCTGCTGACTATGACTTACTGAACATAACTACAAACAAAGTGTTGTAGTAACGATTGTCACTTACCAAATGACAGTGTTCTACCTATGAGAACTGCTGCCACTTACACGAAATGAAATGAAATTTCGTGTGGTGAGGACCTCCTGGTGGATGGACCTGATCGCCTGGTGAAAGTCTTTTGAGATGACGCCACTTCGGCGACTTGCGCATCGATGAGGATGAAATGATGATGAAGATGATGCAAACACCCAGTCCCTGAGTGGAGAAAACCTCCAACCCATCCGGGAATCAAACCCGAGCTCCCCAGCATGACAAGCGGATACGCTGTCAGCTACAGTGGTGGACACCACTTACCTTTTCAGGTAGCTAACCATTTATTATTGCAGATACTAAGCCATCTGCAACCTACAGGTGCATTTTTGCTAGAGATGGTTAGCTCTGTATAAACAGTGGCCTATAGAGATACTATTCTTAAACTTACAGATGCTCTAGTTTATAGTTACAAATAGTGTTGATTGGTAATAAGCACTTTTAGTCATTCAGTGTTAGATAATCAAACCTATTGTACTTATGAGTGTCACTAGTTATATTTACTTAATGAAGCCTATTTAGGACTTTGTACACATTTATGAACTAGTTATTCCACTGAAACAGAAGTACAAAATGATGCCTATATTTCCTTTTTTCTGTAGTTGTTTTCAGCCCTTCATTTTTGCACTGATTAGAAATTGTTTCTCCATTTACTCCAGTTACTGCTTCTCACCCCTTAGTGCATCTCAGGTGCTGTTCGCGCACTGTATTTCCTGCTGCATGCTATTGGCCCTTCTACACCAGATCAGCAAAGTGTTCTAAAACTTACAGTCCCATACAATTTCTACGAATGCCGCTAGTTACAATTCTTTCATAAATTGTACTTATGACCTGCATATATTGCAGTACTAGCCATTTCACTATAATCAGTCCATATTTATATATTACAAAAATAAGTGTAAAATGTGTGTTCTGCTAAAACTCAGAAACAAGTCCTGGTACAATCAAGGGAGTTATATGTTGTGGTAGCCATTTGTCACCCATTCCCACCCATGAAGAAGGTTCCCATTTTTACCTGAAGGGTGTGCTTTTGAAGATATAAGAGCTGGGAAATTTTGCCCTCTAGAAATTTCTAGGACATTCCAGAACGTTCATGGGTATTCGAGAACATTCCAGAACATTTGAGAGCATGCCATAACATTCCAGAACATTCTCAAATGTTGTGGAATGTTCTGGAGGATTGGGACCATTCAAAGCCATTTTGGTATGAGTAGAATTCGCCACTGATGGTGCTACCCATTAGTAGGGGTATATAAAGAAAGACCCATCATGGGTTCGAATGTCAGTTTCTTATCAGTGAGAAAGAGAGGAGCTGGAAAAGTAGTGCAGTGAGTGAATAAAAACAAACAGTCAAGGTTGAGTAGTCAATGTGATACGGTGACTGAATATAAATTGAACATAAAGTGTGTAAAGTGTACTTTGTATTTGTTAATAAAAAGTTAATTTGATTTATATTTTAGGCACTGCCCAAATGTAAAAGTAGATACGTATGCAAAAATAGAAGTGGAATGGATGCTTTAAGTAAGACTGAATCGGAAGAAACTACACACAGAAGACTACATCCACCTTTGATGACATTGGAACATTGGTAATCCTACCCTCATCATACACATGCACGAATACACTCAAGATGCCATGAACTACATATGAACATGTGGACGACCTGACTTCTTGAGAACATTCACATGCAACTCATGGCCAAAAATCAAAGAACAGCTAAAATATGCGCAAGCCCCCAGGCACTGACACGACATGATAGCTTGAGTTTTCCAACAAAAACAAATTAGATGTATTAAAGTCATCATAAAATACCACATCTTTTGAACTGTTAGATGCTGGATGTACACAATCAAATGGCAAAAATGAGGACTACCTCACTCACACAATCTCACATGACTACATGATTGAATTCATCCCACACACCTTGACAAAATCATCCGAGCTGAATTCCCCAATCCACAAAAAAATACAGAACTGTACGACATAGTTGTGAAAAACGTGATTCCTGGAGCATGCGAGTCATTACAACCCAATTCGCCATGTTTGAGTGATTGAAAATGTAAGGAAAAAAAAAAAAAAAAAACCAGAACCATAAGTGGATGACACACAAACCGGAGTTGATGGCTACCTCAAGTACAGAAAACGACAACCCAAAAACAGTGGCTTCACAGCAAAAATACGAATATGAAGCAGTGACAAACTGGAAACAAATAATCACTGGGTATTACCATATAACACACTACTTTCTAAAATGTTCCAAGCACACGTAAAACTAGAATACTGGAATTCAGTGAAATCTATCAAATATGTATGTAAGTATGTGAACAAAGGCAGTGGCAAGGTTGTATTTCAGATTGCCAAAGACTGTGAACAACAAAAAAAGAAACAATGAGTTCCTCATGTACCAAATGGGAAGATACATAAACAGTAATGAAGCAGCATGTCACATTTTCAGTTTTCCCATATAAGAATGCGAACCAGCTGTGCAATATCTAGCTGTACATCTGGAGAATGGATAGAGGGTTTAGTTCACAAAAGACACTGCCAGAAAAATTTCAAGCAAACCACCTCGGACCACAACATCAACAGCTTTCTACCAACTGTGCCAAATGGATCTATTCATGAAAACATGACTACATGTCGACATCCTTACATATTATATGTGGAACACAACAAGGGAAAAATCTTTTGACGACAAAAACAGGGAACTCCAGTAGGAGATCATCCAGGAATCATGAAAACTGGTGGCATTAGGCCAAGTATACATCATACATCTGAACAATGCCGAATGTTTCCATCTTTGTATGTTGCTACACGAAACATGGGGACCAACAAGTTTAACAAAGCTCAAGACCATTGACAGTTACCTATGACAGATGTACAGAGAGAAGCGTGCCACTTAAGACTACTGAATAACAACAACCACTAGGAATTCACACTACAAGAAGCCTCACTCACAGCCTCAGCTGAATGAGTGAAAGACTTAATTTGCATGATTCTAAAAACATGTAATCCATCAAATTCAAAACAACAGCTGTGGAACTCCTTTAAAGAGAGTTTGAGTGATGACATCCTGTACCAAATTCGACAACCTCACCATGAACTGACCATCAAATTAAACGACAACATCTTCATTGGAACACTCATTTGCCTAGAATATAAATGTTTAGCAATAAGCAACCAGACCTTAGTAAAACTTCAGTTGCAAGCATCCTGAAAAAATGCTGTCAGTGCTAAAATTCAAAATTACAAAGGAAAAAGCTACAACATTAATGAACTACTTCAGTACATTGTTCACAACAAAATCACTACTCAGTGACAATCAGTAAGAAATTTAC
The DNA here is from genome assembly GCF_023864275.1 of Schistocerca cancellata. Lineage (NCBI taxonomy): Eukaryota > Metazoa > Arthropoda > Insecta > Orthoptera > Acrididae > Schistocerca > Schistocerca cancellata. The sequence goes on from NC_064628.1 coordinate 198,357,583, forward strand.
AATGTTATCATGGGCCAGATCAACAACACTGGCATAATTATTTACTTGGACGCACCAGGCAGCGACGGAAAAATGTTTCTAATAAATCTGTTGCTGGCAGAAATATGTGTTGAACAACACATTGCTCTTGCACTCGTATCATCTGGCATTTGCAGCCACACTTATGGAAGACCAACGAACTGCTCAGTCTGCCCTACAACTACCATTGAATATAGCTGAAGAACAGTTCCCGGTATGTAAAACCTCAAGAGCATCTGGACAGGATGAACATCTAAAGCAAGCTAAAATTATCTTCTGGGACGAATGCACAATGGCACATAAAAAAGTACCAGAAGCCAGGAACAGAAGATTACAAGACTTGCAAGGAATCTCTGAAGTGATGGGAAGAAGATTTCCTACAAAAATTTCCGATTATCCTTGAGTCAACACCCCTGACCCTGCGGGTCCAGGGTTAGAATAGGCCCGAGGTATTCCTGTCTGTCATAAGAGGCAACTAAAAGGAGTCACACATGTTTCGACCTTTATGTGATGGTCCCCTGTTGGTTTTGATCTCCATTATTCAAAATTTTCTCGAAGAGCAAGCCAATTGGGGAAGAGCGCCTTACATGGTGCATAGTGTCCATCATGCGTTGAGACCTCTCGCGTCCTTTATTGACGTAGATCTGCACTTCCGCTCATTCTCCAACTCTTGGTTGAGGTTACCCTCCTGGGTGCGTTTGCCTCCATCTTCTGTGCAGATCGCTTTCTGCATTGTCAACGATAATAGACTCCTTAGCTCATTTGCACCTGATATCCATCTTGGTAGCAGTCCGTGGGTGTAACCCCCTGACCACATAGGGATCACTCTGCTGATGCCTGCGCCATTAACTCCCCACATATACATATGCCAAGGAGTAGATGCCCGTCATCCTGGGGCATCAGGACTCCCAGCACAGGCCATCCTGCCAGATGGCCTTTGCTGCCACTGGGTGTCACCCGTGGGGAGGGCCCCTGGTTGGAGTAGGTGGCATCAGAGCGGATGACATGCCATGAAGTGTACTATGTCATCTCTTGCTGGTGGTCAAACACCAGCAGTCTCTAAGTGGTCAAGGTCTAACTTCAATGCTAAGAAATACGACCCCAAATAGTCGTTGAGCAGGTCACAACAACAATCGTTTCTGTGGCAGAATACGCGATCCCTCGTCCTTTATGGTGCCCTCGGTGAAAGACAGTCCCTTGGTGGTTGCCAGAAGTCGGTGAGGCAATTAAAGAGCATCGGTGAGCTCTACAGTGACATAAGTAGCACCCTCCCCTAGGACACCTAATAGCCTTTAAGCGGCTCCGTGCCTGCATTTGCCAGCTTATAAAAAGATGGAAACAGGAATGTTGGGAGAGATACGTGTCAATCATTGGGTGCCATACATCACCTTCCTAAGCCTCCCCTGAACTGGGGTTCTGGGCAGCTTTTCTGAACTCTCCCCATTTCCTAAATCTCACCAGTCCTCGCACCCTCAAATGGCAGATGAAAAGGATAGTCCTCTCATTCATTGCATGCCACAGTGAACCCTATAACGCCCATTTACAGAGTGGGAGCTCCTCAGTGCCCTTGCACATTGCCCCGACACAGCTCCTGGGTCAGATCAGATGCACAGTCAAATGATTAAACATCTCTCGTCTGACTACAAGTGAAATCTCCTCATCATCTTCAACCTGATCTGGTGCGATGGCATCTTTCCATTGCAATGGCGGAAGAGCACAATCATACCGGTGCTCAAACCCGGTCAAAACCCGCTTGATGTGGATAGCTATCTGCCCACTCGGTCATCTTGTCACAATGTTTCAATGAGTTTCTTACCCATCATCTTCCACCACTCGGCTGATAACCCAAGAAGAATTCGTCAGTGGAATACGCCAATAAAGACTGCAATTTCATATGTTAACAAGCAGTTTGGCGCAAAATCACCTGCTGTCCCTGCATGTTTAATGACTGTTGGTTCGGCAGTAACTCAAGTTTCATTTATGCACACTATATTTTCGAATATCTCATCCATTATCGTATGCAGAAATCTGCACCACCATGCAACCACATCTGTCCTTTCCGTTAATATTTTGTATCCACTAAACACTGAATAACTAAAACCTATGTCATTCAGCACTGTATGCAATGAAAATTTACTTCCTGTAAAAAAAAAAAAAAAAAAAAAAAAAAAAAAAAAAAAAAAAAAAAAAAAAAAAAAAACAAGTAATTTAGATAAAGTGGGATGTTTCCTTCTCTTATAATAACTATATGTATGATGACAAATAGTGTCTTTCTGAAAATAGACCTTGTCTGTTTCTACCCTGGTGTGTGCAGCCTTGTTGTGGCACTTGCACCACAACCTGTACTGTACTACTCTTTACCTATCATTACAACAGTGTTCTTGCTTATTTTCAATGCTTTTGCAGTCCTCTTAATGACCTGAGCATCAGGAAATAGGGCACACCTTTTTTTCCTTTTCTTTCTCAAACTAGTCCCTCATCAAGCACACAAATTTGCAGGCCTGGGTGTGTAGCATATTTTTCTTCCTCCATTTCATTTTAGATGTTGAGCTGGCACCACTCGTCGCATTTGGCATTGTTTAAAACAAAACATAAACAAATAAACACTAAAAACAACAAAAATGAAATAAACAACGAACTGGAACTATTAAAGACAAAACAACAAAATGACAACACTGGTTGCACATGAGGCACTCACTGGTACGTTTTAGACACATGCGCATCAGGTTTCCAGAGCAACAAATGTCTCTCCTGCTACCTGGTCAAGTGCAGTCCTTCGTCAGTTAGTTACCTGCAGTTGCTGGCCAACAGAGCGACACTACTGAGCTGCCAATACCAAAGACTTGTCTTTAAGACTGTAACTTATTTTATTTATCATTAGGTTTTTATGTTGTCCTTATTACACTGCTTATGCTCACCTACATATACATTTTCATTGATTTATTTTAGCAACCACAGTTGCTTAAGTTTTTATTCCATTAATTTTTCATACTTTTATTCCCTTCCTAACACTAGCCTCAAGATATGCATGTCATTAGCTGATTTGCTTCAGTTCTGGCATGTTGTCTGCATGTGTTGTTCGGTTTCCTTATACTATTTTAGGGATAAATTCTAGTGTCCGATTCCACTTGTCAGATTTGAGCAAAGACATCGTATCTAAGGCAAAGACGATACGTATGAGCAGTCTCATAAAGCAACGGATCATACTTGTAAACAAATGAATGTAGCATGCGATAAAATTACAATACTTAGCTATGAATTATATCGAAATGAATTGAAGATATTGAAAATAAATATGAACAAGAATTAAAAATTAATTTTCCTGTCTGATGAGACTTATTCTCTTAATTTATGCTAGTAGAAAAGCACAGAGAATCTTTAAATTGCATCACAGTAAAGCACTTGTTGAAGTCATAGTATTATAAAATAACTAGAATTGACCTTATACATAGGTCAATTCTAGTTACCGATTCCCATATTAGTAACTTTTTTGCAATAATTCAGAGAGCAATTAAAAGTGCAAAAACCTTATTACCCTCCATTTTAGTGCAGACACTTGCTGAAAAAAACAATCCGATTAATAAACCATCAAATAGTTGGAACCAATAACTAGATTTGACCCATATAGACGGTCAGTTCTAGCTACCAATTCCAAATACTCGATGGTTCATAATTTTGGACATTTTTGCAGTTAATTTATGGGCTAGGTTTCTGTAGGAATTCTAGATTACTTATTGATCTCAGAACTACTACAAAAAAGTAACAAATATTGTAGGTACAGATTCCAGACTTTCTCTTTCTCATGGCAGTGAATAGAGGAATACGGAATGTAGAAATCCTGTAACACTTTAGTGCACACACTAGTCGTTAAAACAGCCTAAATAACAAATCGTGGAATTAAACTATATAGGTCAGTTCTAGTTACCATTTCCAATATTATTCATTTTTTCGCTGAAGTTCAGACAGCAATTACAAATGCAGAAACCTTATTACAGTTCAGTACACAATGTACTGTGAAATGGTTGGAATCTGTAATGAGAATTTAAGTATATATCTTTTTTCTACTTACCAATTCCAATATTTGATAGACTCTGCTTTTTGTGAATTTTCATTACTTGTCTACTAGTCCCGTTAGATTCAATAACTATTAAACATTTTCGCTCTTTCATAATATGATGTCATCATGTAATGTACTGTAATGGATTTGCAGGTTCTCTGTGCTTTTCTTACTCACATATTATGATAATTTATTTCAGACATGTATACTCCTTTTTCTGTTCTTATTTATTTTTGTTACCTTCAGTTCTCTTTGATATAATTTGTGGCTGCAGTATCCCATGGCCCATGCTAGCGGATACAGATTGGTTCAACAACCTTCCTATTGTTATTGGATTAAAGTGAATAAATATTTATTCCATGACTTAGAGTTACTCTGTGGCGATTGATGAAAAGCAAGAAAATCGGAATGTGACGGGACTTTCTTACGAGACAGGATACCGAGAGGATGTGTAGGAAGTGTGTGCAATGAAACAGTCATTGTTAGCCACCATTTTGTATAATTTGTGTTTTTTGAGATTCACAAGTGATATTTAATGTTAATGTGGAGTTTAGTAATGGCCATAATACAGTCTGTTGCTTTTCAAAGGTAATTGCGCGTATTTAATTTTGATCAAAGAATTCTGGGATTAACTATTATGTACTGCAAGCTTATATAAGACTTCGAATATTTGGTGGTTGATGTTTGCTGTAGAAGCTACTTCACTAACACGGTCAAAAGCATAGAGAAAGTTTTCTCTGCTAAAATGAACTCATTTCACTCGCAGACAATCATTAAATGACGAAATGTGAATGGTAGTGTACCAATCCCAGAAGATCCTATAGAAGTTTTCTTTCTCTTACATTTCAGTAATTTTACAGGCAACCATTGGAGTTGGCAGCTGCTTCTACACCAAGAGAGTAAACTTGTCTGTGTGTACAAAATTATGTATGTTGCGGGGGTTGTCGATGACACGTGGAATATTGCACTTCACAGATATACAGAGAAACTACACACACTAGTTCAGTAACAATGAGTTTAATATTACCAGCTTAAACATTAATTCTTCTTTTGAGCAGTAAAATACAGTAAAAATGGCTAAAACGAGACAGGACGTACAAGGAGTGAAACATAGACACCGTCAACTATTCGTGTCCAAAAACAAATTAATACATGATCATTCAGTTATATGTATTGAGATTTGTTGTCATAAATGTGTATTTTATGTTACGTATTTGTACTAATGTTGTGCTTTGTATAATTTCGTGTACGACTGATGGAATCATTCTATGTGGCCCTCAGGGGCTCAGCATTTGTTTGCTGAGTACAGGCTTGGTGACCCCGGGGTTTCTGAACTGGGGCTGGTACGCGTCACCAGTCTCCTGCCACCGTAAGGTCTGGGCATGCTTCAGCGACCACCATGCGGCATGGTGGTGGAACATTGTGTGTCTCAGGGAACGGGGGTCTGGGCTTGACCACCTAGATCGCGAGGATGGAATAAACCTCTGTTAAAAAAAAAAAAACTCAATATCAAGGTATGCTGCACGCTGATGAGATGCATGGCTGTTGAGGTGCAACAGTCATTAATGGGCAACCTCTGGGGAACCTGCCGCACCTCAGTTGTATGCTGGCCGGAGTGGCTGTGTGGTTCTAGGCGCTACAGGTTCGAATCCTGCCTCGGGCATGGATGTGTGTGATGTCCTTAGGTTTAATTAGTTCTAAGTTCTAGGCGACTGATGACCTCCAAAGTTAAGTCACATTGTGCTCAGAGCCATTTGAACCATTTGAACCTCAGTTGTATAAGGTGTACTCAGACACTCAGGGCTCTGTCTGAGTGGACCCTTATTTCCCTAGCTGCTCATGCGACTGAGATGGAACCCTCAAAATTTTCTTCTTCTTCTCCTCCCAGCGGGAAGGGCGTACCACCTGGGAGTTCTCACGCCCATTCATCCAAAAGAATGAGGGAGGCTAGTCCTCCTTATAATCATTTTGTTGTCAGTAATGAGGCTCAAGGAGTCATGAATAATAATGTCCTTGTAGTGATCAAGAGGAAGGAGGAGACATTTGAATAAGTGTCCCCCTTCTATATCCATGAAGGCTTAGAAGGGCTGGCTGGTACCCTAAAGTCTGTTAAGTGGTTGTGCAATGGTTCCTTGTTTGTTGAGACTAACCGGGCAAAGCAGGTGGAACTCTTCCAGAAGCCACAGAAATTGGGTGAGTACGACATCATTCCTTTACTCCAGCAAAGGTGTGGTAACCCGCCGTGATATTATGGATATAGATGTTGCTGAGCTCAAACAAGAATGGGCACCACAGAGGATCATAGATGTGGAGCAAAGGACTCACAAGAACAATGGAGAAACTGAGAAGACTGACACTTATATTGTGACCTACAATTCTCCAACGCTATCTGAACACATCATGGCAGGTTTCCTGTGACTTAGGGTTCAGCCCTATGTACCTAACCCTATGTGATGCTTCAAATGCCAGCGTTTTGGCCATAGAATGCTGACTTTCAGAGGTGAAGCGACTTGTGGGAAGTGTGGAAAGGCAGCCCATGAAGCTGGGATGGACTGTCCCTCTCCATCAGTCTGTATTAACTGCCCTGGAAGCCACCCAGTCTGGAGCCAAGCCTGCCCTGTTTTGGCAGAGGAATGAAAATTCAGGAAATCAAAGTGACCAAGCAGATCCCCTACGCAGAAGTCAAAAAGGACTATCAGGCGATGAAACTCCCTGTCTTTGCCACTTCTTATGCTTTGTTGGTGCACGAACCTGTTACTGCGGTTGACGCTTCGACTCAGATGACGTCCATTGTTCCTTTATCTACCTCTAGCACCTGTACTTGCACATGTACGTGCCAAAGTAAAGTGAAAGACATAGCAATCCAGACAGCTATGATGACAGAGACCAGCAATCCTACCACAGTGCACAGCACGAAAGCATCCCAAAAGCAGTGTGCCCCTCAACGCCAAGTTTATTAAAAAAAAAAGGGCTCTCACCCACCCCTTTCCCCCCTCATCCTTGCTGGGAAAGTGAGCAGGGAAAGGATCCCAACATTCGGGTCAGAAGCTGACCTGGGTGCCATCAGAAGTCATTCTGGCACATCTGACTGATGAAGACAATCATGGATTTTGATGCCTCATCACCAGACCCAGCCAAACCTAAAACCCCACCTCACCCTACAAGTGCCTCACCATCCAGTCATAAATAAAGGAGTAAATTAAGACCACATTGATGAAATGGCTCCCATACTTCAATAGAATACAAATGGATACAGTACTCATCTGGCAGAACTAAGACTCCTTGTACAGGGCAGACCCTTTTGCCTCAGCCTTCAAGAGACTTATTTTAAAGAGACTAACACACCTGTTCTTGGAGGCTATCACATGACAACAGCATTACAAGCAGTTGCTGTTCGGATAGTGGCCCATGTTGACATCACAGTGTGCTCTGTGTACTTACCACCCCATGAGCCTCTTGATAGTGGGGTCCTCACTCATCTTCGTGATTAACTACCCCAACCCTTTCTCCTTTTGGGGGACTTCAATGCACACAGTGCACTATGGGGTTCTAACACCACATGCCCGAAGGGTCGGGTACCTGAGGATATGCTACACACAACAGATCTTACACTGCTGAATATGGGTCAAGCCACACATTTCAGCACTGCAACACGTTTGTCTACAGCCATAGACCTCACCTTGTGCTTGCTTGCTCTTGGGGACACTGCTCAGAGGGCAGTGGACGATGACCTTCATGATAGTGTCCACTTCCCTGTCTGGATCCATCTGCCTGATGGAGCAGATCCTGAAAGAAAGCCACAGAGTTGGTTATTCAAGAAAGCTAAATGAATGCTTTACAGGCAGTTAGCTGTTTTCAAGCAAAGTGAAGGCATCCAGGACTGGGTGATCACATTACAGCTGTGATTCACCATGCCGCTGATGCATCCATCCCAGAGACTGTGAAGTGCCTAGTAGACAACCTGTCCCTTGGTGGAATGATGAGTGTCGTTTTGCAATCAGGCACGGGAGGGCAGCTATGCGCAGATTCAATTGATGCCATACAGATGACAATCTTGTGGACTTTAGAATGGTGCATGTAAAGGCAAGGAAAACATTTCCAGAATGAAAACATCCACCAGGCTGCGGCTAATCCATGTCTCCACAATATCCTTTCTTTCAGGAGTACTAGTTCTGCAAGGTTCACAGGAGAGCTTCTGTAAAGTTTGGAAGGTAGGAGATGAGGTATTGGCAGAAGTACAGCTGTGAGGACGGGGTGTGAGTCGTGCTTGGGTAGCTCAGATGGTAGAGCACTTGCCCGTGAAAGGCAAAGGTCTTGAGTTCGAGTCTCAGTCCGGCGCACAGTTTTAATCTGCCAGGAAGTTTCGCAAGGAGAATAATTCAGTAGAGTAAGCAGAGCTCTTGGCAAGAGCTCCTGAACTCCATGAATAGGTCCACACCCACATGTAAAGTATGGGAAGCCATTAGGAGGATCTCAAGGCACAACTCTTGACCGCCAATAGCAGCTGTACAAATACAGGGGTCTCTTGTTACATCGACAAGGTATATAGCTCAGACATTGGCTGAATCATATAAATCCATTACGGCCGATTCCAGCCAGGATCCCCACCTTCTGTCAATATCGGGAGGCACAGGAGAAGGCTGATCTTGATTTTCGTTCCACCAACATGAAAGAATACAAACAGCCTTTCTCTCTGTGGGAGCTGGATTCTGCATTGTCAGTTGCTTGTATTACAACCCCTGAAAACGACCTGATGACCAACAGCATGTTGCAACAGTTGGACCGGCGGTCGATGGAAGTCCTCCTTCAGCCCTTCAATAAAATTTGGACAACTGGCGACTTTCCCAACTTGTTGTAGGAATTTATTTTAATCACAATTTTAAAACCAGGTAAGGATCAGATGGACCCTGGTAGTTATCATAGTATTAGCCTGATAAGCTGCTTAGGAAAGACACTGGAGCATATGGTCAATTGGCACCTAGTGTGGGTTCTGGAAACCAGGTCCATACTCAGTTGCTCCCAGTGTAGGTTCAGGAGGTACCGATCCACTCTTGATAACCCAACCCTGCTCAAATCTGCAATTCAACAAGATTTCCTTCATAACAACACCTTATCAGTGTTTTCTTCGATTTGTAAAAGGCTATGACACTACTTGGAGGCATAATATTTTGTCGCAACTCCATCAATGGGGATTTTGTAGACGTCTACCGACCTTCATATGGTCCTTTCTCTCAGACAGATATTTTAGATACAGGGTTGGGAATGCCCTGTCTGACCATTTTAAGCAGGAGAATGGTGTCCCTCATGGGAGTGTTTTAAGTGTCATTGCTTTCACCATTGTGCTCAATAGTTTATAACCAGAGTAGTGGTCAGGTTTGTTACTTTAGCCACTATATTTGCCTGTTCCACAGCTATGGTTTCTACATTTGCAGAAATAGCCACCTGGAGAGCTGACATATTCGCTTACTCAGCGAACACTTTCACCTGTGTAGCAGACGTGTTGGACTGTTCCGAAGCTAAATTTTCAAAATAAGGCTGTTGAAATATTCACTTCTAAAGCATCTACATCTACATCTACGTCCATACTCCGCAAGCCACCTGAAGGTGTGTGGCGGAGGGTACCTTCAGTACCTCTATCGGTTCTCCCTTCTATTCCAGTCTCGTATTGTTCGTGGAAAGAAGGATTGTCGGTATGCCTCTGTGTGGGCTCTAATCTCTCTGATTTTATCCTCATGGTCTCTTCGCGAGATATACGTAGGAGGGAGCAATATACTGCTTGACTCTTCGGTGAAGGTATGTTCTCGAAACTTTGACAAAAGCCCGTACCGAGCTACTGAGCGTCTCTCCTGCAGAGTCTTCCACTGGAGTTTATCTATCATCTCCGTAACGCTTTCGCGATTACTAAATGATCCTGTAACGAAGCGCGCTGCTCTCCGTTGGATCTTTTCTATGTCTTGTATCAACCCTATCTGGTACGGATCCCACACTGCTGAGCAGTATTCAAGCAGTGGGCGAACAAGCGTACTGTAACCTACTTCCTTTGCTTTCGGATTGCATTTCCTTAGGATTCTTCCAATGAATCTCAGTCTGGCATCTGCTTTACCGACAATCAACATTATATGATCATTCCATTTTAAATCACTCCTAATGCGTACTCCCAGATAATTTATGGTATTAACTGCTTCCAGTTGCTGACCTGCTATTTTGTAGCTAAATGATAAAGGATCTATCTTTCTGTGTATTCGCAGCACATTACACTTGTCTACACTGAGATTCAGTTGCCATTTCCTGCACCATGCGTCAATTCGCTGCAGATCCTCCTGCATTTCAGTACAATTTTCCATTGTTACAACCTCTCGATACACCACAGCATCATCTGCAAAAAGCCTCAGTGAACTTCCAATGTCATCCACCAGGTCATTTATGTATATTGTGAATAGCAACGGTCCTATGACACTCCCCTGCGGCACACCTGAAATTACTCTTACTTCGGAAGACTTCTCTCCATTGAGAATAACATGCTGCGTCCTGTTATCTAGGAACTCCTCAATCCAATCACACAATTTGTCTGATAGTCCATATGCTCTTACTTTGTTCAATAAACGACTGTGGGGAACTGTATCGAACGCCTTGCGGAAGTCAAGAAACACGGCATCCACCTGTGAACCCGTGTCTATGGCCCTCTGAGTCTCGTGGACGAATAGCGCGAGCTGGGTTTCACATGACCGTCTTTTTCGAAACCCATGCTGATTCCTACAGAGTAGATTTCTAGTCTCCAGAAAAGTCATTATACTCGAACACAATACGTGTTCCAAAATTCTACAACTGATCGACGTTAGAGATATAGGTCTATAGTTCTGCACATCTGTTCGACGTCCCTTCTTGAAAACGGGGATGACCTGTGCCCTTTTCCAATCCTTTGGAACGCTACGCTCTTCTAGAGACCTACTGTACACCGCTGCAAGAAGGGGGGCAAGTTCCTTCGCGTAATCTGTGTAAAATTGAACTGGTATCCCATCAGGTCCAGAGGCCTTTCCTCTTTTGAGCGATTTTAATTGTTTCTCTATCCCTCTGTCGTCTATTTCGATATCTACCATTTTGTCATCTGTGCGACAATCTAGAGAAGGAACTACAGTGCAATCTTCCTCTGTGAAACAACTTTGGAAAAAGACATTTAGTATTTCGGCCATTAGTCTGTCATCCTCTGTTTCAGTACCATTTTGGTCACAGAGTGTCTGGACATTTTGTTTTGATCCACCTACCGCTTTGACATAAGACCAAAATTTCTTAGGATTTTCTGCCAAGTCAGTACATAGAACTTTACTTTCGAATTCATTGAACGCCTCTCGCATAGCTCTCTTCACACTACATTTCGCTTCGCGTAATTTTTGTTTGTCTGCAAGGCTTTGGCTATGTTTATGTTTGCTGTGAAGTTCCCTTTGCTTCCGCAGCAGTTTTCTAACTCGGTTGTTGAACCACGGTGGCTCTTTTCCATCTCTTACGATCTTGCTTGGCACATACTCATCTAACGCATATTGTACGATGGTTTTGAACTTTGTCCACTGATCCTCAACACTATCAGTACTTGAGACAAAACTTTTGTGTTGAGCCAACAGGTACTCTGAAATCTGCTTTTTGTCACTTTTTCTAAACAGAAAAATCTTCCTACCCTTTTTAATATTCCTATTTACGGCTGAAACCATCGATGCCTTAACCGCTTTATGATCGCTGATTCCCTGTTCTGCATTAACTTTTTCAAATAGTTCGGTTCTGTTTGTCACCAGAAGGTCTAATATGTTATTGCCACGAGTCGGTTCTCTGTTTAACTGCTCAAGGTAGTTTTCAGATAAAGCAATTAAAAAAATTTCTCTGGATTCTTTGTCCCTGCCACCCGTTATGAACGTCTGAGTCTCCCAGTCTATATCCGGCAAATTAAAATCTCCACCCAGAACTATAACATGGTGGGGAAATCTACTCGAAATATTTTCCAAATTATCCTTCAGGTGCTCAGCCACAACAGCTGCTGAGCCAGGGGGCCTATAGAGACATCCAATTACCATGTCTGAGCCTGCTTTAACCGCGACCTTCACCCAAATCATTTCACATTTCGGATCTCCATCAATTTCCTTCGATACTATTGCACTTCTTACCGCTATAAACACGCCTCCCCCTTCACTGTTCAGCCTGTCTCTGCAGTATACATTCCAATCTGAGTTTAGGATTTCATTACTGTTTACGTCTGGTTTCAGCCAACTTTCTGTCCCTAGTACTATATGGGCGTTGTGATCGTTTATTAATGAGAGCAGTTCTGGGACCTTTCTATAGACGCTCCTGCAGTTTACTATTAGCACATTAATATTGTTATTCCCTGTTGCATTTTGCCTACTCCTATCTTGCCGCGTCTCAGGAGGCGTCTTGTCGGGCCTAGGGAGGGGATTCTCTAACCTAAAAAACCCCCATGTGCACTCCACACGTACTCCGCTACCCTTGTAGCCGCTTCCGGCGTGTAGTGCACGCCTGACCTATTCAGGGGGATCCTACATTTCTCCACCCGATAGCGGAGGTCGAGAAATTTGCACCCCAGATCTCCGCAGAATCGTCTGAGCCTCTGGTTTAAGCCTTCCACTCGGCTCCAAACCAGAGGACCGCGATCGGTTCTGGGAACGATACTACAAATAGTGAGCTCTGATTCCACCCCGCGAGCGAGGCTTTCCACCTTCACCAATTCTGCCAACCGCCTGTACGAACTGAGGATGACCTCTGAACCCAGACGGCAGGAGTCATTGGTGCCGACATGAGCAACAATTTGCAGTCGGGTGCACCCAGTGCTCTCTATCGCTGCCGGTAGGGCCTCCTCCACATCTCGGATGAGACCCCCCGGCAAGCAGACAGAGTGAACACTGGGCTTCTTCCCCGACCTTCTCGCTATTTCCCTAAGGGGCTCCATCACCCGCCTAACGTTGGAGCTCCCAATAACTAATAAACCCCTCCCCCCGTGTGCCTGCTCGGACCTTGCTGAAGGAGCAGCCACATGTCCCCTCACAGGCAGAGCGGGCGATGCCACACGGCCAGCCTCCACATTGACCTTCCGCCTCGTGCGCCGCGAACGCCGCTGAACCCGCCACTCCCCTTGGGGAGAGGGTGGCCCAACCGTGCCCGGTACCCGCAAAGATGTCTCGACAGCAGGGACAGTGGGTGAAGCATGTAACACCTGGGGTGTACCTTGCGATGCACCAGACTCCCCACTGCCGCTACACTCCGAGGCAGCAGCCTGAAGACGGCTGACCGCGGCCATCAACACGCTCAGCTGTTCGCGAACAGTGGCCAGCTCCTCCTCCAGATATGTGAGACTGCTCCAAAGCTAAATTTTCAACTGTTGTTGAAATATTCACTTGTGTAGCAGACATATGAGACCGATATGCAGCTAAACTAGCTACGGTATTCATCAAAAGTTTCATTTGATTTAAGAGTTCGGCCATAGGGTCTTTGGATTATCCTTGGCCAGCATCTGCCGTTTGCCCTGGGTTTTGTTCATCACCACTGGGCTGCAAATTCGCTTCCTGTTCCCTCTCCATTTTAAACGGTGATCTGTTTTTAACCATAAGAATTCAGTTGTTCACTATTTTTTTAATTACTTTACTCTGGACACAATTCAGCTTTGCCCCATGAAAATACACATCAGATTCTATACTCCAGAACATCTCTCCACAATTTGAACATGTCAAAACAAAGAAAACAAAAAAACAATAAAAAAGAGAGAGAGAAGCATATATCACTCTGCATATACTAAAGTATACAATAACTAAATCTACAAATATTCCTAACCTAGTCATTATCTGCAAAGACCAGATTAATGTGTGCAGTGAGTTAGCGTGCCATTCTTGTGCTTGCCTTTGCTGCAGAATAGAACCGCATGAAGTTCATATGTGATGGACCCGCATTATCGTGGCTGCCTGACGTCGGATGTAGGTCGCATAGAATGTTGATGATGATGATGATTTATGGTGGAGGGTGCTAAACAGCTAGGTCATCAGCGCCCTTGCATTAATGTTATATCGAAGAAGATTTTCACAATCCATGGAAGAAGATCAGTAAACTGGAAAACTACTTTGGATCCCACCACAGGAAACATAAAGCAATCCCAAGAAGGTGAGGTTCATAAAAGCTCGTAACAAAACCCCAGTGAGAGACAGCGGGATAACTAAATAAAATCATGTACAAATAACTGTGGCTGGATGACGACTTAGACATAATTCGTGACCCAGCCACTCTGACACATTAAGATCTTACACCCAGTATTTCAGGAAGAATTCTGGACACCACACAAAATTTTAAGACACGAACAACGCTCACCTTGTTATCAGTTAAAATAGAGGGAAGATCCTGTGGAAGTTGAACCCTCAGGTCATAATATAAAACACACTCAGTTAAAAGTTGTCATACTGACAGCTGTGCCCTGCATCTCTGACATACTGGAGACTCCTCCCAATGCATGAGGAAGCCATGTGTCAATGGACAATGTCCCACTCTAAGCTGAATAAGGGCTACTTCTTCACACCGTTGCGAGCGAAAGAACGTGATCCACGGTCGCACTGAAGTCTTGATGGAACGTAGTTTATTGTTCCTCACTTCCAGCCACTGAGACTCCCACCAACATATGGCCTTCCTAGTCACAAATGAAGTGACAGCCTGCAGAGGTACTGAACAGCGGGCAGCAGGAGGAAGGGAGCAAACCTCCTTAGCAGCAGCAGCACCAGCAGCGAGTGCATTTCCCTGGATGCCTATGTGCCCTGGAACCCAGCAAAAAAGGACTAACCTTGTTTTGTCTTTGAAGAGAGGGAGAGATCCTGCACTTGTAGCGCCATCTGATCTGTTGGGTACATCTGCCCAACAGCAAGGAGGCCACTTTGAGAATCAGAACAGAGGATAAAATTTTTGTCGCAACACAGTCTCATATGCTCCACTGCCCTCAGGATAGCAAACAGTTCCACGTAATAAACTGAAAACTCCTCTGGGTGCCCTATCCTGAGGACAATATCGGGGAACACGACGGAACAACTGAAAACATCTCCCTGCTTAGGACCATCCGTGTAGACGGCAATAAAATATGTGTGGCTATGTAAAATTTTATTAAATTTTATTTTAAAAACGTGGTCTGGGGTACAGTGCTTCTTGTAAGCAGTCAGTTCTAAAAGCAATCTGGCCCTTGGTAGTAGCCATGGGGAGACCCTACTGCACCCCTGGCTTTGGACCTGAATGCTCCCCACCTGTAATAACTGAAGGCTATCCCTTGCACAGATCCCAAATGGCCACGTTCCTTGTGGTAGATGATTGAACAGCCGTTCCAGTGGTGGCCGAACAATGTAACTGGATGCTGGTGATGTAGGAATGGACAATGCCCTATATGCTTGGCATACCACGAGAAGAAGACGTCGAATAGACAGCGGAGGCTCACCAGCCTCTGCACACAAACTAACAACAGGGCTACATCTACATCTACATCTACATACATACTCCGCAATCCATCATACGGTGCTTGGCGGAGGGTACTTCATACCACAACTAGCATCTTCTCTCCCCGTTCCACTCCCAAACAGAACGAGGGAAAAAAAGACTGCCTATATGCCTCTGTACAAGCCCTAATCTCACTGATCTTATCTTTGTGGTCTTTCCGCGAAATGTAAGCTGGTGGCAGTAAAATTTTACTGCATTCAGCCTCAAATGCTGGTTCTCTAAATTTCCTCAGTAGCGATTCAGGAAAAGAACGCCTCCTTTCCTCCAGAGACTCCCATCCGAGTTCCTGAAGCATTTCCGTAACACTCACATGATGATCAAACCTCGTGCGATAGGCCCCTGTTGACAGCCTAATACCGTCATGGTGAACTGCAACCAGCATTTTAACATATGACGGCCTTGCTGACCCATAAATCTGTCATCCAAATTCAAACCGGGGTCACACCAACCAAGACCATATAAAGTTGGAACAGACACACTCTGTCAGCTCCCCAAGACCTATGACTGACACATTTTAGGATGTTTAAGGGCTTGAGACATCTCGGTTTCAGTTCTTTAAGGTGTGGCAACCTATTAGCGTCTGATCAAAGATAAGACCCAGATACTTCACCTTTTCCTTAAGTCCGCCGCTCATGGTCTCGCGGTAGCGTTCTCGCTTCCCGAGCACGGGGTCCCGGGTTCGATTCCCGGCGGGGTCAGGGATTTTCACCTGCCTCGAGATGACTGGGTGTTTGTGTTGTCCTCATCATTTCATCATCATCCAGGAAAGTGGCGAAATTGGACTGAGCAAAGATTGGGTAATTGTACGGGCACTGATAACCACGCAGTTGAGCGCCCCACAAACCAAACATCATCATCAACACCTTTTCCTTAAAAGCGAGAACGGTGTCCCCCAGTTTTAAAATGGGCAAATGAAACAGACAGCGGGAACGATTAAAATCAACACAAACTGTTTTTTCTAATGAGAATTTAAAACCTGTGGTGCAAGACCATTCCTCCAACCGCCTGATCGTCGGTTGCAATTGCTGAGTATCTGTGGTGAGGCTGGACGATGCACCGAAGATGGAGAAGTTGTCCACAAACAAGGAACATAGTACTGGACGTCACACAGGAAGTGAATATGCAGCCCAGTGGTGATGAACAAAACACAGGGCAATCGGCAGATGCTGGCCAAGGATAATCCAAAGATCCTGTGGCCAAACTCTTAAACCAAATGAAACTTTTGATGAATACCGTAGCTAGTTTAGCTGCAGATCAGTCTCATATGTCTGTTATTCTAGCGAATATTTCAACAACAGTTGAAAATTTAGCTTTGGAACAGTCTCACATATCTGCTACACAAGCAAATATTTCAACAACAGTTGAAAATTTAGCTTCGGAACAGTCCAACATGTCTGCTACATAGGCGAAACTGTTCGCTGAGCAACCAAATATGTCAGTTGCCCAGGTGGCTATTTCTGCAAATGCAGAAACCATAGCTGTGCAACAGGCAAATACAGTGGCTAAAGTAACAAACCTGACCACTACTGTGAGTAATTTAGTTGCAGAACAGGCAGAGTTAGCGGAGAAAGTAAAGGGTATAACCAATAAAATGAACGGACTGCCCACAAGGGAAGATTTTGTTAAAGTATTAGCTGATGTGACTACTTTGACAAAGGAACAGACAGAAATCAGAAAAGAAATAAATAGTATGAAGCAAACCCATGAACAATTTCGAAAGCAATCACCTGTAAACTGTTTTAGATACAACAATGGAATGGGGATCATTGAGGAGTTAATGGAAGATGTAAATCCTGGGGAACGAGTTTGTAATAAAGTGCCTGTATCAGCGACCCGTGCCGAAATAGACATATCCATCTGAGTAATCATGGATACCGAAGCTTCGATAAATGCAATCTCCAACAAATTATTTAATCACCTATCCCAGAGGCCAGAGTTATCGATGGTGCCGATATGAACTTGTAAGATCATTGGAGCCGTAGGTACCCACTCACAACCAGTCCAGATAGAAACTTTGCTAGCTGTAAGAATAGGAAATACAGCAATAAGATGCATGTTCCTAGTAATTCAAAAATTAATAGAAGATTGTATCAGTGGATTAGAGACTATGAGGAAGAAGGACTTAAAAATAGACTTCTTGTCTGGTTGTGATGGTTTGCCTTCTTTACTGGCTAAAAAAATAGGGGGTGAAAGTGCAGTACAGTCTACTGTAAATGATTTAACCAACAGGTGCACATTTGCTTTTCACAGTTGTTTACTTTCAGTTTTCACAACCCCCCTATATACATTTAATATGACCAGTGCACTATTGTTTTAATTTTCGATAAGCCTCATTAATAGTTTGCAGGCAAACCTCCACATACTGCTACAATAGTTTACTTTAGAACATCTACGAGCAGTAAAAACCTAACCACAAAGTTCACAGTTCTTGAAGAACAGAAAGATACGTATAGAGCAGACACTGTCACTGTTTTAACACATGGCCTGATTATGTAACAATTGTTGTTCTAACCAACACAGGTTTCTCGTCTGAAACTTGGCCGTGGACTTACTGTCTTGGGACGAAAAATCGGGCCCTTTTATATCCTCACAATAATGGGTACTGAAACTACACATTGTTTGAAATTAAATTTACAGAAATTGCAATTAAAACTTAACTCATTAAATTAACTGAATACGTCGAAAAATTGGTTCTTTTTAACAGTTTCTTCTACTACAAGAGTTAGACCATATTATTTGCTTAAATGATGAAATTAACAAATATTGTTATGCAAACCATACTTTTGACAAAACTGGTAATTACTTTGGAATTAGTGAAGGGCTGATTTCGCTAACATGTTTTCGAATAGAGCCAATTATATACTTTAAGATTACTATTAGTTTTTCCTCCAAATGCTTATAATTAATACAGAATTTGTATTTGAATATAATAGAGGGAAACATTCCACGTGGGAAAAATATATCTAAAAACAAAGATGATGAGACTTACCAAACAAAAGCGCTGGCAGGTCGATAGACACACAAACAAACACAAACATACACACAAAATTCAAGCTTTCGCAACAAACGGTTGCTTCGTCAGGAAAGAGGAAGGAGAGGGAAAGACGGAAGGATGTGGGTTCTAAGGGAGAGGGTAAGGAGTCATTGCAATCCCAGGAGCGGAAAGACTTACCTTAGGGGGAAAAAAGGACAGGTATACACTCGCGCACACACACACATATCCATCCGTGTCTGTGTATATGCGGATGTCCCACTAAAATAATACAAACTTTTGACCACTGGGACTTCTACATCTCACATTTGTCTAGTGTTACGATGTAGTGAGATGCTTTCGGAACTTGAAGCAAAATACTGCAGACCATGGAATGGATATATAGAAGGCTGTGAGTGATCAAATGAGGTGGTACATGTTTATGGCTGGCACAGGGCATCATTTTCACGATGTCACCTTCTTCTCCATTCCAAGAATGTCTGAGGTAACTGTTGTCTTTTGCTTACATTATAGATATTGTGTGGAAATATTACTATACACGTTAAGTAATTCAGCTGGTTTGTACATAATTTGTATGCAGTAGGATGTGTATGCCCCAGGAAACTTCATATAATGTAGAAAACATTGGTGCGTGGTTTGTCAAATGCTCAAATGTTATGCTATAAACTTGTGTGTGTTATTTCATGTTTTTCATTGTCAGGAGAAGAAATGTGTTTTGGGACTGATTTGTGATTTTTCCTATAATTTCCACCCTGATAAAACAATTTTAAAATTAAAAATTTCACTCTGAAAATCCTAGATTCAAAAGAAAACATTTATCTAGTTAGGTTTGTGATAAATTTTAACTTCAGCAGTGTGGCTTATTAGTCATTGCAGACTTTACCCCCCCCCCCCCCCCCCCCCCTGCCCCTTTCCCCCAAGCCAGCACTCAACATTTTTATTTAACTGCAGATCTTTGCATTCGGAATATTGTACAAGCATTTCACTTCTTGCTGTAGGAAGCTTGCTCAGTCTATGAACGAAATAATTCTAGGTAGTTTGGTTAAATCAGCAAACATCTGTCACATTTTATTTGGCAGTCCTATTATTTGTTGCATCCTCATAATTTTTATTTTTTTTTTATTTATTTATTTTTTTATTTTAATCAAAAGTGCTTTCATGGGATTTTAATGAATGTGAGCAAGTTAATTGTGATAAATCAGAGTGGATGTATTCTTTAAACTGAATGGAGACAGTCTTCTACCATCAAATCATCACCCTCAGCTCCTCCATAGGAGAACGAAATTGATTGTTAATGAGGGTGTGGTCATTCCTGTTTTGATTATTGAAATTTTTATAAAATCTCCAATTACATCTGTTGCTGTTCCCCTCTCTTCTGCAGTATGACTTGTGTCAGTGCAGACTTTACACTCCATCCCCACCCCACCCCACCCCACCCCACAACTTTGCAACAGCACAATGCCACAACGTGGCTGATAATCATAAAAGATTTCACCAATGAAATTCACCAAGATAGGTGCATTCCAGCATTGAATGAGTACCATAACACTGCAACGAGGGTAGATTTGCATTCAAAGGTAAGATAAATGATATGTTTTAATCAGACAGATTGTATTGTATTGTATTGTATGGAACTGGCAACCTAGAAATGATAGGGAGGCTTCTTCAGTGGTCATTGCGGACTTTACCCCCTGCCCCCTGCCCATTTCCCCCAAGCCAGCACTCATCACCTCAGTGGTACGCAACCCCACAACAGGCTACAGCAGTCAACTCACCCCACCACCGCCCCACACTGAACCCAGGGTTATTGTGTGGTTCGGTCCCCAGTGGACCCCCCAGGAACGCCTCGCACCAGACGAGTGTAACACCAATGTTTGCGTGGTAGAGTAATGATGGTGTACGCATACGTGGAGAAAGTGTTTGCGGAGCAACTGCCGACATTGTGTAACTGATACAGAATAAGGGGAACCAGCCCGCATTTGCTGAGGCAGGTGGAAAACCGCCTTAAAAACCATCCACAGACTGCCCGGCCCAGGCTAATCAACAGATAGTAATGCCATGACAAATCTTTTACCTCCATAGGAGCTACCCATCACTGTAATAAAAATGATGCGTCTACCAGCACTATGTCACAGACTTGGATGCATTCTACCTTGCTGCTGAGATGCAGCTACATTATTGTCATATCAGTCATATTTGTTCTGTGAAGCAGCAGTTCGTATATAACTAATTCTGCAGAATTTTAATGTAATTGGAAAAATTAGAATGATTTTGTGTCTTAGAAGATTTCATGTTCTCCGTCGTATGATTTGTCCTCTTCGCTTGTCAATGTTGTAAGTGTTTATGGATCAGATATTTAAAAAAAAAAAAAACACATCTTGCCTTTTCAACAGGATGAACAAAATTTTATATTGTACTTTCTTTTCCTTTTTTCTTTAGCTCCACATCTCCTGAATTCTGAACTGAGAAAAGAAAGCAGTCTACAGAATAAAGGCTCTAAGACAGAAGTCTCCTGGAATTCCGAGTGCAGCTTGTTGGCTGTTGGTAATGACGATGGGTTAGTAAGTTTATTTTTGCATGTTTAGTAGGTAAATGTGAACCTAATCACCACTTCCCAAAGTTTCTGTTCCTTTCTGATGGACGAGTATGCGCAAAAATTAGTTCACAGTTAGCAGATACCACAGTACTTTTGACTTCCTCCTCTCTGGTTTTTGCTGCTGCTGTGTGATTTGAATGATTCTAGCAAAAAATACTCTTAACTGTGAATTAGTGACAGGTTACTATTCAGAATACTCTGTTATTTTGATTCACTGGAATACTTTTCATAATAGCTGCTGCATAATACTGTTGTTCAGCATACTACAGTAGTTATTTTTAATTTTTTTCTTGTTTTCTGTGTCACGAAATCTCCCTTTAAGTAGTTATCTGTGTAGTGTTTCATAAATACTGAATTTGTGATAGATTAGTCAGTAATGTGAGAATTGTGCATTGGTCTTTCACTTGCATGAAGGCAAATGAAGAATTTGGTGAGGTTCTCTCAAGAAGTTGTGGATTGTGTAAGAGTAATAACAGAATGATAGAGTAGAGAAGAATGATTCATTAGAAATGCCTCTTTTTTATTTAGACTGATTAAAGGGAAAGAGACAGTGGGAATTGGGAAATAGTAACAAGAGAAAGACAAAGGTACAGAATTTGTAAAATGTAGGATGAGGGAGATGAATAGGTGTAATATTAAGGTAACAGTGTGATGAAAGCAAAGCTGCACATAGCCAGATTACAGAGAACATAGGGGCTTTGTGTAAATATTTTGGTAGAGAAAGATCAAGTGATGTAGTAGGAAACATGCTAATGATTAGATGCAGAAAAGGAGAGAAGTAAAAACACTGGATGCATTGATGGAGTGAGGGCTGAGTAGTGCTGGAATGGGAACAGGGAAGGGCTGTATGGGTGAGAAAAATGACCAACGAAGTTTGGGGCCAGGAGGGTTAGGGAATGTAGGGTATATTGCAGGGGGAGTTCCCACCTGTGCAATTCAGAAAAGCTGGTGTTGGTGGGAAGGATCCCTACAGCACTGACTGTGAAGCAGTCATTGAAATGAAGAATGTCATGTTGGGCAGTGTGCTCAGCAACAGGGTGGTCCACTTGTTTCTTGGCTATAGTTTGTTGGTGGCCATTTATGTGGACAGACAGTTTGTTGATTGTCATGCCCAAATAGAATGCAGCACAGTGGTTGCAGCTTAGATTGTAGATTACTTGACTGGTTTCACAGGTAGCTCTGCCTTTGATGGGATAGGTGATGCTTGTGCTGGGACTGGAGTAGGTGGTGGTAGCAGGAGGATGTATGGGACAGTTCCTGCATTTAGGTGTATTACAGGGATATTAGGTAAGGGGTTGGGAGCAGGGGTTGTGTAGTGATGGACGAGTATATTGTGTAGGTTTGGTGGACGGTGGAATACCACTGTGGGGTGTGTGGGAAGGACAGTGGGCAGGACATTTCTCTTTTCAGGGTACAACGAGAGGTAGTCGAAACCCTGGTGGAGAATGTAATTCAGTTGCTCCAGTCCTGGATGGTACAAAGTTACAAGGGGAATGCTCCTCTGTGGCCATACGGTGAGACTTTGAGAAGTTCTGGGAGACGGGAAAGATAAGGCATGAGAGATTTGTTTTTGTACAAGGTTGGGAGGATGATTATGATTTGTGAAGGCCCCAGTGAGACCCTCGATATATTTCAAGAGGGACTGCTCATCACTGCAGATTCGATGACCACAGGTGGCTAGGCTGTAAGGAAGGGACTTCTTGGTATGGAACGAGTGGCAGCTGTCAAAGTGGAGGTATTGCTAGTGGTTAGTAGGTGTGATATGGACAGAGGTACTGATGAAGCCATCTTTGAGGTGGAGGTCAACATCTAGGAAGGTGGTTTGTTGGGTTGAGTAGGACCAGGTGAAGCAAATGGGGGAGAAGCTGTTGAGGTTCTGGACGAATGTGGATAGGGTGTCCCCCACCCTCTATCCAGAATGCAAAGATGTCATCAGTGAATCTGAACAAGGTGAGAGGTTTAGGATTCTGGTTGTTCAGGAAGGATTCCTCTAGGTAGTCCATAAAGGTTGGCATAGGATGGTGCCATGCGAATGCCCATAGCCATACCCCAGATTTGTTTGTAGGTAATGCCTTCAAAGGAGAAGTAATTGTGGGTGAGAATATAGCTGGTCATGGTGACTTGGAAGGAGGCTGTTGGTTTGGAATCCATCAGGTGTTGGGAAAGATAGTGTTCAACAGTGGTAAGGCCATGGGCATTAGGGATGTTAGTGTAAAGGGAGATGACATCTGTAGTGATGAGCAGGGCACTGTGTGGTATAGGGACAGGATCTGTGGAGAGTTGGTGGTGGAAATGGTTGGTATCTTTTATATAGGGGAGTAGTTTCCGGGTAGTAGGCTGAAGATGTTGGTCTATGAAAGCAGAGACTATCTCAGTGGGGGCACAGTAACTGGCCACAATGAGGTGTCCTGGGTGGTTGGGTTTATGGACTTTAGGAAGCATGTAGAAGGTAGGAGTGCAGGGAGTGGTAGGGGTGAGGAGAGAGATGGACTCCGGTGAGAGGTTCTGGGATGGGCTCAAGGAATTTGAGGAAAGACTGGAGATCCTGCTGGATTTCTGGAATGGGGTCACTGTGGCGAGGTTTGTAGGTAGATGTATCTTGACAGCTGGCAGAATCCTTTTGTGGTTGAAAACAACAGTGGTGGAGCTTTTGTCGCCAGATAGGATCGTAAGGTTGGGATCTGTTTTTAGATGGTCGACTGCTGCTGATTCTGTGGATGTAAGATTAATTTGCATGTTGAGAAATGATGGTGAGGCAAGGTTCGAGGTTAAGAAGTTCTGTTAACAGGGGGTGATTTGGGGGCTGTGGGGGTGGATCACGGTTGACTGGAGGACTGAACTGAGTCAGGCAAAGTTCAACATTGGTCTTTGTTGGAGTCTGATTGGTAGGGTTGGTGGCGAAACAAGTGGACCACCCTTTTGCTGAGTGTGCTGCCCAACAAGACATCCTTCATTTCAGTGACTGCTTCACAGCCTGTGCCCACCAACACCAGTTTTTCTGAATTGCACTGGTGGGAACTCCCCCTTGCAATATATCCTACATTTCTGTAATCCTCCTGACCTCAACCTTTGTTAGATATTTTTCTCACCAATCCAGCCCCTTCCCTATTCCCATTCTAGCACTACACAGCCTTCACTCCACCATCATACCCAGTCTTTTTACCTTTTATGTTTCTACAATCCACCCCATACCCTCCACCTCTCCCCCTCTTCCCTGCCCTCCGTCTAACCTCTCAACTGCATCTAGCTGCCCTACCCACTCTCCACCTCACTCTTGTACACTCCCCAGGAGCACTTCACTGTCCCTCAGCCCTGTCCTGCTATCCCTACTCACCCCAGCCTCCTCCTTACCTCCACCCAATTGCCACTCCTATCATGCAAAGTGCTACTGTTCTTGCAGTGTGACTTCAGCTGCCAGAGGCTGTAATTACGTGTGTGAGTTACGTCTGTGCGTGCATGCAGGCGCACTTTGTGTGTGTGTGTGTGTGTGGGGGGGGGGGGGGGGGGGGGTCATCTATTTTCGATAAAGTCTTTTGATGGCCAAAAGCTTATATTTTGACAGTCTTTTTGTTGTGCCTATCTGCGACTCAGCATCTCCACTACATGGTGAGATGCAACTTTCCTTTTCATAATGTTTGTACATTCCATCCTGGATTTTCCATTGTTTGATTACAATAGTTTTTTTTTCCATGATAAGCAAAACATTATTTTATCTGCATTTTGCAACATAACTTTTATGATTCTGGGAGACTGAGTTTGACATAAAAAGGTATCTCTTGAAAATGGGCTCTGGTGAAACTAATTGCAAAAAAGTAAATATAGTTGAAGCTGTGGTGGAGTGAAAGAGATGTCTCTCTCTAACACTTTATTGAAGGCACCGAACATGATCTACAAAAAATATTCACATATGTAAAAATTGAACACAGAGTGAAAAATATTGAACGAAGGTTTTGCATAGATCAGAACCTAGAAACATGCTTGTGAGTTGTTACTGAAGAATAAATCTCTTGTAATTGTGTGCAGACCTTGCTGCAGAACTTACCTAGATTTTGTAGCCTCTCCTAGTTAGCACCATTCTTGATCATGGCATAGCTGAAAATCTAATTGAGTATGGTATGGTGTTTGTCCCCAATGAACCACGGACCTTGCCGTTCGTGGGGAGGCTTGCGTGCCTCAGCGATACAGATAGCTGTACTGTAGGTGCAACCACAATGGAGGGTTATCTGTTGAGAGGCCAGACAAACGTGTGGTTCCTGAAGAGGGGCAGCAGCCTTTTCAGTTGTTGCAGGGGCAACAGTCTGGATGATTGACTGATCTGGCCTTGTAAGACTAACCAAAATGTCCGTTCTTTACAGACGAATGGAAAAACTGGTGGAAGCCAACCTCAGAGATGATCAGTTTAGATTCCGTGGAAATGTTGGAACACATGAGGCAATACTGACCCTACGACTTAGAAGAAAGATTAAGGAAAGGCAAACCTACGTTTCTAGCATTTGTAGACTTAGAGAAAGCTTTTGACAATGTTGACTGGAATGCTCTCTTTCAAATTCTGAAGGTGGCAGGGGCAAAATACAGGGAGCGAAAGGCTATTTACAATTTGTACAGAAACCAGATGGCAGTTATAAGAGTCGAGGGACGTGAAAGGGAAGTAGTGGTTGGGAAGGGAGTGAGACAGGGTTGTAGCCTATCCCCGATGCTATTCAATCTGTATATTGAGCAAGCAGTAAAGGAAACAAAAGAAAAATTCGGAGTAGGAATTAAAATCCATGGAGAAGAAATAAAAACTTTGAGATTCACCGATGACATTGTAATTCTGTCAGACACAGCAAAGGACCTGGAAGAGCAGCTGAACGGAATGGACAGTGTCTTGAAAGGAGGATATAAGATGAACATCAACAAAAGCAAAACGAGGATAATGGAATGTAGTCGAATTAAATCAGGTGATGCTGAGGGTATTAGATTAGGAAATGAGACACTTAAAGTAGTAAAGGAGTTTTGCTATGTGGGGAGCAAAATAACTGATGATGGCCGAAGTAGAGAGGATATAAAATGTAGACTGGCAATGGCAAGGAAAGTGTTTCTGAAGAAGAGAAATTTGTTAACATCGAGTATAGATTTAAGTGTCAGGAAGACGTTTCTGAAGGTATTTGTATGGAGTGTGGCCATGTATAGAAGTGAAACATGGGCAAGAAGAGAATAGAAGCTTTTGAAATGTGGTGCTACAGAAGAATGCTGAAGATTAGATGGGTAGATCACATAACTAATGAGGAGGTATTGAATAGAATTAGGGAGAAGAGAAATTTGTGGCACACCTTGGCCAGAAGAAGGGATCGGTTGGTAGGACATATTCTGAGGCATCAAGGGATCACCAATTTAGCATTGGAGGGCAGCGTGGAGGGTAAAAATCGTAGAGGGAGTCCAAGAGATGAATACACTAAACAGATTCAGAGGGATGTAGATTGCAGTAGGTACTGGGATATGATGAAGCTTGCACAGGATAGAGTAGCATGGAGAGCTGCATCAAACCAGTCACTGGACTGAAGACCACAACAACATGACACCACAGTTTAGATGATGATAATGCACACATTTAATTCCTTTGAAGTTCAGTTATTAATTACAGTGTCCAGTTTTTACACTACAAACAAATTATTAACACAGGTCTTCAGGCTAGCATGCACCATAACAGTGGTAACATTTTCAATTACAGAATGAAGTAAACAGTTCCTTTTGATTTGAAAATATTGCAGTTATCACTTAGTATTGTTCCTGTTAAAAGACAGTTACATTCCAGTGGTTCATTTAAGTGAGTCCATCAAATGAGTCATTGAGTCTAACAATAACTCAATCAGTTCACAATGACAGTCCACAGTACTTGTTTTAAAATTATTGAGTTTCACAGTTGTCAGTCCATGTATTTTCACATATTGGATGTACATAATTGTGATGTGAGTAAACAACGAGAGCACGTCCTACATAGATGTTACTCATTTACTTTAAAAATGCAGACTGACAACTTTGGATGATGTCCAAGAATGAACTGTCATTTTGAAAACTCATAATACTTTGTATAATGGCTAGGTTGGAATTTACTGTTTTTGATGTGATACAAGAATCAGCGGAGTTTTACATTACAAAAAAAAATTTTTGGTTATTTTTCTTTTTCTTTCTATGACTGCTGTTAATAGTTTATGGCAATTTTCACACACTCAGTTGATTAACAGTAGTCTGATCTAGACAAGTTGAGATATTATATTTAAGACCTCTATTTAAAATGTTAAGTTCTGCTGTATCTGAGGATATGTTGGTTTTCTCAATGACCCTCTTATAGAAAGGAAAATGAGTGGTGGTATAAATTGGTTTCTTTTTGTAACAGTGAGATTTTTGAGCAGATTCAAGGGATAAAAGTTTTTTGTAGCGACATTGAATGATCGGATCTCGCTCCACGATTAACCACTCGTGAATGGATTTTAAAATAACATCATAGTGTGTGGCATGCCATAATTAACTAAGTTTTAAGAGTAACAGAAGAGAGTCTTTCTTACAGTATGATTCATTGTTAATCAAGAAACACAAACATTTCTTCATAACCACAGAAGGGGCATAATTTTTCTGAATTTTCGTATGTGCTGACACATATTTAGGTATGGATTATCCATTGCCTTTCCTGTGGGGAAATGCAAAGTATCTTAGGAACGAACAGTCAACCACAATATTTTATGTTCTTCCCTAGTACCGGTCGAGTCTGGATGCGCTTCTTCCATTTCAATAAATGTTAACATTTTGTAATAATTGATTCCAGTACATGGGATATAGTATTTCATGCATTCGGTTCTACATAAAGTGACAGGTCTCCAAAATCTTAATGAAAGTTTAACATCTTCTCTTGTTTTTGTGACATAATGCCAATTATCATGGCACTCACTGCTCTATGGTATGTGGGGCTTGTGGTCTTGCGGTAGCGTTCTCGCTTCCCGCGCACAGGGTCCCGGGTTCTATTCCCGGCATGGTCAGGGATTTTCTCTGCCTCGAGATGACTGGGTGTTGTGTGTCTTTCATCATCATTTCATCCTCGTTGTTGTTGTTGTTGTTGTTGTGGTCTTCAGTCCTGAGACTGGTTTGATGCAGCCCTCCATGCTACTCTATCCTGTGCAAGCTTCTACCCAGTTCAAAAGTAATAGCAGTGTGCATAGCTATAACACCAGGAGAAAGGATGATCTTCACTATGCAGGGTTAAATCTGACTTTGGCACAGAAAGGGGTAAATTATGCTGCCACAAAAGTCTTTGGTCACCTGCCAAACAGCATCAAAAGCCTGACAGATAGCCAACCAACATTTAAAAATAAATTAAAAGAATTTCTAGATGACAACCCTTTCTATTCATTGGCTAAATTTTTAGATATAAATTAAGGGGGAAAAAACAACTTAAACATCAGTGTCATGCAAACATTAATGTCATGCAATATTTCGTGTAATGTAATATCTTGTACAGACATCTTTTATTAACCTGACACGTTCCACATCATTACGAAGTGTCGTATTCATGATCTATGGAACAGGTATTAATCTAATCTAATCTGTGGTGCATCTCTGAGCCAGGATGAGAGTGCTTGGAAGAAACCACATAAATCAGCAAATACCATGGATCATAATAAAGCAGCTATTGTCATGCCCTGTAGAAATGCTGCTTCCAACCAGATCAGATTACATTCCCAAACCATTGAAACTTCCAAAGAATATAAAAGCCTAAACACACTGTTCAAACTAAAACATATCTGCTGGTGGTGATCATCATTCATTGGTTTGTAGCAGTTCTACCTGCTTTATTTAGTTCTTCATTTGTTGATCCTCGGTGTCAATGTACTAGCTCAAAAATGGGGTGTGGAACTCGAGTACAGACTACTTTAAATGATGTAGGTGACAGATGCTCAGTTGCATTTTACAGTCTTTTACTTCCACTTTTCACAACTACCCCATATACACATTTAATATGGCCAGTGCACTATTGTTTAACTTTCCATGAGCCACATTAATAGTTTGCAGGCAAACTTCCGCATACTGCTACAATAGTTTATTATAGAACATCTACAAGCAGTAAAAACCTAATCACAAAGTATACAGTTCTTGAAGAATAGAAAGGTACGTATGGAGCAGACATTGTCATTGTTTTAACACACGACCTATTGGTATAACACTTATTTCACTGTTTAGTTGATGCATTGTTGTCATTCTAACCAACAGAGGTTCCTCATCTGAAACTCGGCTGTGGGCTGACTATTTTTTGACCAAAAATTGGGCCTTTATTTATGCTCACAATAATAGGTACTGAAACTTAACAGAAATTACAATTAAAACTTAACTCATTAAATTAACTGAATGCATTGAAAAATTTGTTCTTTTTTAACAGTTTTTTGTACTAAAAGAGGTAGTTCGAATTATTTGTTTAAATCATGAAATTAACAAATATAAGTACGCAAACAATACTTTTGACAAAACTGTTAACTACTTTGGAATTAATGAAGGGATGGTTTTGCTAACACGTTTACAAATAGAGCCAAATAGATACTTTAAGATTAGTATCAGTTGTTCCTTCAAATGTTTATAATGAATACAGAATTTATGTTTGTTTGTAGGTCAAAAGTAGAATTTAAGTTGCGAGACAATTATTGATTTCCCCCAACAACAAAAGATACTAACAAGTAATGGTCAATATGAATTAGTAAACCAATTACCTACATAAAACTAAGCACAAGATTAGATTTGGTGTTATATTCTTTAAAACTGAGGGCGAACCTTTCCCTTTTATGAAAACACAGATTATATTCACACATGTTAATGGTAATTAGTGAAAAAAAAAAACGAATTGAAGGAGGCAGATGGCAAACAGCTTGCTTCGTCACAGGTTCTGTAAGTGTTGTGCAATACATCACTACAATGCCTCTGCTGTAGCCTCCATTGTAATCCAAAGGTGTAGAGGGGCATGATCAGCATGGTCACCATCACAGCAGTTGGTATGCTGCTAATTCTGCATTTTATGGCTAAGCAGACCAATCTCTTCACCTTGCCAATGCTACATTTACTCTCAACCTCTAGCCACGAGTCATACCCCAGGGGCCTAAATATGGTAAGATGTCAGTGTCATCCAGCTGCAAGCCTAGAACCTCATGTAACTAGTTTTGCTATTTAATTAAAGATTAGTAGTGTAATTTTTTTCTTCTTGTGGTTGTATTAAGATGTCTTAAATAATTATTCAGCCTCTAAAAATTCCTTTGAGGACAACTTTTTTTCTAGTAGGATTACAGGTTTTATCTGGACTCCAAGGGCTAGGTTACTCACATTTCCATCGTAGCTATTGATAACTAATAATGAAATTCATGCAAAAATTTTGATTTTTATCATTTGCAATGGAACAAACTGAATTGCCTTGCACAAGAAAACTACTATAGTTTACATTGTGACGCACACTAGTTCTTTGGCATTATTTTGCACATTTATTTGTGAAGTTGACTAAATCATTAAATTATTGATATCAATAGTTATTGTTATACTGTTAGTTCCTCGGGACTGTTCTGGGATGGGAAAATGTACTGACTTTTTCACAGGGATTCGTGTAATGCACTAGTCCAAAAAGTGTCGAGACTGGATTAATAAAACATAGAGAAGCATTAAAATGGTGTTTGAATGTTGTAGATACTCAACAAAGTTCCCTTCGTCTGAGTACAACACGCAGAAAATTCTTACAAGCATGTGAAACTGTCAGAAAAGTAATTCTTTGGAATCTTGTTCATCTCTGGCGTCACATCGGCTTGAATGTCAGTCATGTCATCATGGCTGTTGACCCTTCATTAGAATTTCTGCACTTTGTTGTTTTGCAGTAGGTTCAAATTGATAACATAAAGTCTTGCCACCTGTACGATTTTTTTGAGAAAAGAACTATCCGTGTTCCACATTTCAATCAAGACAAGTTGGGAAATTACCTTCATACCGACTGCTACAACACATGTATCAAGGTAACTTTGAACATTAATAACTTCTAAACTGTACAAGATGGACAAAAACAAATTACATCACTCGATTTCAGAGCTCAAGCGAGTGTCATTTGGTGTGTCATACACCTCCCTCCCCATTTAAAAAAAATGGCTTGAATCGAAAATGGTGGATTTCAACATGGCGGCCATGAATGACATTCACTCCAAAAGTTACAGCCCCACGTCAAACCTATGTTCCCATTATCACATTTCAATTTTCCCTTTAATCTTCCAACTTGTGAAGGTGTCCAAGGACTTTTGACTCACCCTGTACTGTTTGTTGATGTAATTACTGAGCGAGTCACTCATTGTGAGAGTGTTAAGAGCTCTATGCATTGAGTACCTTCTGAGTTGCCTATTTACACTGTGATCCAGTGTTTCAGATAGTCTTCT
Source organism: Schistocerca cancellata (assembly GCF_023864275.1). NCBI lineage: Eukaryota > Metazoa > Arthropoda > Insecta > Orthoptera > Acrididae > Schistocerca > Schistocerca cancellata. The sequence continues at coordinate 198,389,181 of NC_064628.1, forward strand.
GTTAACTAACACATCGAGGGAAGGTTGTCGAAAATAGTGCATAAAATGGAAACAACAAATTGGCTGTACACCCGGAAGTATACCACTAATAGATCGGAGCATCCCATTGGTGAAAATGTGTGTGTGTGTAAGAAAACTTGAAGAAAAAGGTGTGGGACATGTAAATGTAGTAAGCACTGTCTTCTTTTGGTCAAAGATTATAGGAAGCAGTGAATAGTAAGTAGTAAATATGCATAAAAAATAACAAATAAAGAGAATAAAACAAATAATGTATAATAACTGTACCGTACAGAATCACCATACAGATTGAGTTTTATTTTGTTTTACTTTTTGCAGGTCTGTCCAAGTCTGGAAAATTCCTGATTTATTAGAAATCAGACTTTACCCTCATAAGAAAGCAATACAGTCTTTGGCGTGGCATCCTGCTAGCACCTATACTGATACAGAATTCTCAGTATGTCGAAACTGGTTGGCAGTTGCATCTAATGAAACAGTAATTAAAGTATATGATTTAAAGCGCCTGTTGGAAGGTATGTAATTATTTATAAGAAAAGAGCAACGTTCATGTGGTGTATTTAATGAGTCGTGTATCACTGCATTATCCTATTGTGTCCAAAATCATCACACTCCATTCCTTTAACCAAATGGAAGATGTTTTATTGATGGAAAACAAGTTTGTGTAAGAGCAGAGTTTATCATAACATTTTTTCAGGTTGATTTAAAGAACATTAAGTTTAAATGTTAAATGCTCGAGGATGTAAACAAAACTGTGACTAATCGTAGTATTGAGAAGGTCTCATGCAATCCTTTGCAATGTTGTGTGATTTTTGATTTCCTTTTTGTCACTTACACTTGCAAAAATGTGATCATTGGTGACACTAACAATGTTGATTCCAGTGCTCATCAATCCTTGGTTTGTGTGATTTTGTGAATGATTAGCTGTATTTTTAACTATAGTTTGTTGTTTTTATTACTCAGATATGTTTTGCCAAATCATTTGAGGCATCTGCAGTGATCTTTTTTTATATTTGGGGCTGTTTTTGTCTACAGATGTTCGTGTAGAAAAGACCAGCTGTACTCCATGCTCTTCATTAGTATGTCATAGATTGTCCATTTTTATGTTTGGCATATTGTTGCTGTGGTCTCTTAAGTATAAACACTTGTTACAAATATTTTGAAAGACAATCTGAAAAGCTAAGAAAGTATTAAGAGTAAATTAATGATTGTTGAACAAGTGTGCAGCACACTCCTGACCTTGCTAGCCATCTACATTGTCCATTAGAGAATGACACTGTGAGTGGAACAGTAATGACACGAGAGTACAATTTTTGTGCACCAGGAGAATTACTGTTAAGAGACTTTTGTAATGTACGTAACAGAGCAGTGTGTAGCACTAGTATTTGAGTCAAGCTATTAAAATATTCAGTAGTCATCATCTTTCACCTTTCATGTGCTAATTAAACTATGCAGATAAACAGTCAGTGGTTAATCAGGTTGCTGACTTGCAAGGTAGATGTTGTGGATGACTAATAGATGCATAATTTATTAACAAATACATGTAGATATAAATAACTCTGAACTATAATAAAGAAGACTACGTACAACAAAGGGAGTATACAAATGGTACGGAAATCTATAGATATGATGTACATGCACAGACAAACAAATGATTACAATTTCTGAAAAAAATGGATGTTTTATTCAAGAGAAAATGCTTCAGAAATTGAGCACATCAGTAACGTGTTGGTCTACCTCTGGTCTTTATGCCAAGCATTTATTCAAATTAACATTAATTGATAGACTTATTGGATTTCCTACTGAGAGATATCATGCCATATTTTGTCCAACTGGCACATAGATCATCAAAATCCTGAGGTGGTTGGAAGGCCCTGCCCATAATGCTCCAAACATGCTTGATTGGGGAGTTATTGAATGACCTTCCTGGCCAAGATAGGGTTTAGCAAGCCTGAAGACAACAGTAGAACCTCTCTCCATGTGCACATTAACTTGCTGAAATGTAAGCCCAGTATGGCCTGCCGCAAAGGGCAAAAAAACGGGACATCGAAGATAGTCAATAAACTGTTGTGTTGCTAGGATGCCAAAGGGGCTATAAAATGAAATGGCACACAAGACAATTACTCCTGTCTGTCAGGCTGTAGGGTGGGCAACAGTCAGTTTGGTATCCCACCGCTGCCCAGTGTGTCTCCAGATATATCCTTGCTGGTTATCGGAGCTCAGTTCGAAGAAGGACTCATCACCAAAGACAGTTCTACTCCAGTCAATGAGATTCCAAGCCAAAGATGTGTCTGGGGATGTCCCGGACAACAGTGGTGTACCAGTCTGACTGTTGCCCAGCATACGGCCTGGCAACCATGAATGATGGTCTGTGGTGCCATTTCTCTTCATAGCAGGATCCCTTTGGTTCTCATCCACAGCAGCCCTACAGCACAGTGGTACGTGAACTGTATTCTATGCCCCATTTTGTTTCCCTTCATGGCAAGCCATCACAGTCTTGCAATTTCAGCAAGTTAATGCCCACCCACACATGGCGAGAGTTTGTACTTCTTGTCTTCGTGCTTGCCAAACCCTACCTACACCAGCGAGGTCACTGGATCTCTCCTCAATTGAGAACATTTGGAGCATTAAGGGCAGGGCCCTCCAACCATGTCAGGATTTAGATGATCTAATGTGACATTCATTTGATTGATGATTTTGTGCAAGCTTTAACAACAGTAGAAATATTAAGTGGAAGCAATGCAGATGCAGACTTGATGTGAGAATCTTCTGCTTTATACTTATATGGTGGAGAATGCAGTTCGTCATTGTTTTCCTCATATGCAGTTTGTCTTATCTAGACCATAGACGAATAATATCTCGAGGCATAATTCCCTACCTTGAACAATTTAACTGGTTACTTGGCTCTGTCATCATTTATGCCAAGAGGAAATGGTTTAGAAAGTTAAATATTTGATTATATAGAAGGCATTAGGGAGTGTAAGGGCCAGCAGTAAATGGCAGTGATGTGAAGAGTTAATGAGGCTGCCAGGTCGCTGGAGTCTTGGTAGATCTGTGTACACTCAGCCATGCAATACCTTAGATAGTGAATAGACATTGTTTAATAAAATAATTAAAATTTAATTACAGAAAAAATAACTTACTTCATTTAGTACAAACACAATTATGCTGTATTAAGAGTTGAAAACAAGAAAAAGAAGCCACAAGTTAACATTTAAAAAAATGAAAGATCGGTGTTTAATTACAGAATGTACGTATAGCCACCTTGGCTGCATAAAATCGTTGTCAAATTGACCATGGTTTCGACAGCTCTAAGTCTGTCTTCATCAGAATAAAAATTACATAGGTTTATCTAAAAAATATAATGACATGGCTCAAAAATACAATATAATTAATAGGATTACTTCAATATATTGTACAAACGGTGTACTTACATGTAATCACACCATAGGTGAAAAACATCTGAGCAAAAATGCTCTTGTCAAGTTGAAAAAATCACAAGAATAAAAATTAAACTGTAAAAATATAACATGTTTGTCAATTGGAATAAAATGTTCCATTGAAATACAATGGCAGTCACAAGGTCACTTTGAGTGAAACAACTGCATCAAACTGCCGCTATCATCAGACTAGACGGCTAACAGGCCTAGGCAGCCACAAGTTGGACATGAAAACAGATTTGCACCATCTAGCAAATGATAGCACTAGTTGTCGAATTCATTAGAATGAGATATGGATATCTACTGTGTGCATCGATGGTAATCACCCACCATGTACTTGGCAAAGGACCAGCAAAATCAGCGCTTATGCATTTCCAGTGACTGTCAGGTTGAAGCCAATTTACAAATTTTTGGCATGGCACTGCTTGGTTATCAATGAACACGTGACTGTGGAGCAGTCATCTGTTCTCTTTTCTCGTCCACCTCAAGCCATGTACAGTGCTGGTGCACTAGCTGCTTAGTTCTAATGATTCTCCAGTGTCTTCTACGTAATAGTTTCAAAACATGTTGTTGCAGTGAAGTGGTAATCATGAATTGTTTGTTCATTCTGAGGAGAAAGGCTGTTGTATTGCGCATAGTATTTGCTTACTTTGGCATCTGGAATTGTTTCCAGATTACGGGCCAACCCATCCAAATGTAATACTTGGGCAATTGTAGTGATTGATCTCGTTCAGTAGCTTGTGTGATCTCTCAACAATCAATGGTAAAATCTTGCTGCGTGTGCATATTAGGTTGGTCAGTTTGAAGACAAGAAGCTTCTGATGCATTGAATTCCTGATCATTTCCCATAGGTAAATGAGACAAGAGTGTCTGCATTTGCTGCTGTGCAGTAGGGCGATAGAAAATTTCATACTGATAATTGGGCAGAAGTAGTGACCAGTGTTGCAGGTTCATGCTGTATGATCAGGCTTATCTTTCATCGGATGAATAAGAGCAGACAACAGCTTTTGATCCCTTATGAGAAATTTCAACCATGCCGATTTTGATGAAATTTCATGACACATATGATGGTGGCTAAGGCTTCCTTTCCCAGCTGACTATAACTGTCTTGGGCCTCATTCAGTGTCTTCGAAGCGAAAGCTATGGGGCATTCAGCGTTTCCAACCTTGTGAGATAAAATTGTCCGCACTCCCTATGATCTCGCATCAACTGCAAGCACTACTGATATTTTTTAGTATCGAAATGAATAAGACATGCGTAATTAAGTGTGGATTTTTCAACTTTTTAAATGGTAGTTTGCATACTCCAGTCCATTGGAAAGGAACATTTTCACACTGGACGTGATTCAAAGGAGCATCAATTTGCACTGCAGTCCAAATAAATTTGATATAATAGGTCAGTTTATCAGAACTGGCTGAAGGTCCCATACATCCTTAGGAGGAAGCAATTTCCAGATGGCCACTAAATGCTCGGTCAACGGGCGAGCGACATGGATGTCAATGAAATGTCCCAGATATGCAATTTCTGTATTGAAAAATGAACACTTCTATAAATTAGACTTATGCCCTGTGCCAGTTAAAACTAGAAAAAGAGATTTGAGATGCTGCTCCAGCATTTGTCAGGATACAGAGATGTCATCCAAATAATTTAAACATGACAAAAATTTCAACATAGCTTGTTCAAGAAAGTATTGAAAAAATGCAGAAACAGATGCGCTTCCAAAGGGAAGATGCTGGTACTGATATGAGCTAACATCTTTATTGACCTCCTTTTTTTTCCCCTTTTCTTCCTCATCCAGGGGAAGTTGGAGGTAAGCATCAACTAAATCGGTCTTGGAGAAGAATTGTCCAGTTAGCTCCTCAGTACATAGAACTGCGAAAGAATCGATAACCATTTGAGTGTCAAGTGGTGCTTAAAGTCAGCAAAAGTCTAATTCTCCTGTTCAGATTTCTTGTGATAACCAGAGCAGATGCCCATTGAATACCTGAAATAGGTTTTAAGACAAGTTCAGAAACAACTTCATCATTAATGGCATGAGGCATTGGAAGGCTGGAGTGATACTTTTGTCTGAGCATTGTATTTGCTTGTGATTTGTGTCAGAAAATGCTCTACACATCTCAATGTGCCATCAAACAAATGTCCTCATTTTTCAAATGATTTATAAATGCTTACATGAGAAACTTGTATATCAATAGCATGTATATTGTCCTCAATATCTAATCCAAACAAATCAAACGCATAGATGCCAAATGTACTAAGACATGAGTGTGTTTGAACTATTGTGAATAGCACTGATACAGCCATATTTCAGTATTTTACTAGCGAAGTACACATCTCAAACACAAAGGTACTTTATCCCCAATTGCTCATAAGTAGTTTGATGAATCAATTGTGACTGAAGCAATACTATGTAACTGGAATGGTACAAATTGATTGCAAATCTGTAAAGATATAAGGAGTTTGTGGGTTTTCTCCATATGAGACTGTCCGTTCAGCTTTTGGAGGACTGCTTTTTCTGTTTTGCGAGGGACAGAGCCATTTGCTGTTTCTTCATGTGAGGAGAGCTGATGCAAATTAGCCAAGTTTTGTACTCTGTGTGTTGATTCGCAATTTGTGCACTTGCATCCACAGTCACTATGAGCATTGCCAGGAGAAGCGGGTATAAATTCATAATGTGAGATCATATTAGTCTCCATTTCCTCAAATCTAGGTTGAATTGGGACAGTGTGTGCTTTGTGCTTCTGATGGAGGCACACTTGCTGCTTGTGTCCTGATTTTTGACAGTGTTGGAATTTCGCTTAGCAGGAGGAGGAGTGTTTGTGATTGTGTATGACATAACACGTGACACAAGACTTTACATGTGAATTTGCAGTATAAGTTGCTGGGCATCTCATGTCCTGCTTATGCCATGGCTTCCAGCTGTTGAGCTATGCAACAACAGGCAAATTAAAGTTAGTTTTCATATTCTCTGAGCTTTGATTGCTTTAAGTTGGTCATTACGACAAGGATTGCAGTGCTTCAGAATTTCATTGTGTTGTCTGCAAGGTTCTGAATAAAGGCATCGTGAAACTTTTCATCTTGAATAGAAGCTCCACAAGTGCAGCTAAATTTATAGTTTCCAGTCATGCTGTTGAGTTCAGCGATCCACTTTTAGCAAAACTGATTACTATTATGATGTGTGTGAAAAAGTTTAAAATGAGCAGCAGTTACATGAATCTACACTTCAAAAAAATTCATCAAGTTTGCTAGTGACTTCCTCGTAGGATAGGGCTTGGGGTTCTACAGTTCTGTATGGAACCTAAATATGGACACTCCTTACCCAAGGACAAAAGAAAGAACATCATGAGTCACCTGTGATTTTGTAGGCTGTGAAATATTTGAGCTGGATTTAATACTCCTTCCACTCCTCTTGTTTCTCATCAAAATAGTGGAAGGGAGGTGGCAGCAGTGGCACTTGGCCTCCAGAGTTCTGTGCTTAAGCTATAGTTTCTTGTGCTTACTATGGATTTAGCACTCTGGTAATGCTTGCCATTAACTGTTGAATTTGTTGGCTCTGAAACTGAATAAGTGCAGTGTTTGTGCTCCAGAAGTTGCCATTATATACAAAATTTAAAACACTGCAAGAATAGATATAACAAATTAAGGAATACTGTAATAATAATATAATAATAATAATAATAATTGACCAGACATAACGTCTGAGAAAAGAAAGAAAGAAAGAAAGAATAATAATAATAATAATAATAATGCAAAAATGAAGAAATCGAGACACTTTCCACTTCTAGATATTTCTAGAAAAGACAATTTCAGTTAATTCCACTGGCAGTGAAGAAAATTTTGATTAGTTTATTATGCAACTGTGTCGAAACTACTTCTGCGGATCCAAGTAGTCACTATCATGAATTTGTCAGCAGAAATATCTGCTACATCCATTGATGTAATGAACTGGATGTACATTTTAGAACTCAAAAACTATAGAAGGATAATACATAATCCTATATAAAGCATTCATAAGTTATAATCCTTTAGTCTCTCTCTCTTTTTCTTTCTTTCTTTTTCTGTTCCACTAGTACCAGTTTCGAATAGTTGCTAGCACTTGAAGTAGCAATGCCATTACACTGGATTCATAAAGTCTCACTGACATTTTACTATGTTCGTAAGATCTCACTCCACTGTCATCCGTACACTTGGTGTGATCAGGTAGTAGTCTGACCTCTGATGATAATCTGAAGACAATCAGAAGTGGAGCTCTGAGTGCAGTGGCTTCAAAAGACATGGATCAGTCATAATTGCAGGCAGCGAGGTGATGCAAATGCAGCATCACCTGATGGCATGTGTAGTACCACCTGGCGGTATGTAACGAGTCCTCTGTAGCAGCAGTTCATTGATAGCTGATTTAAAGGTATCTTCTGTGAAGATGAGAGCTGTGGGCAATGCACTGAGTGCAGTCAATGAACAGACCGTTGATACTGCAATATTCCTTGTTGACTTTTAACATTAATGCCAACCACACACACACACTTTGTTTTAACAATTTTATTGTCAGGCACAGCACTTTCACCTATTCGCTGATTGGAACTGGCAATAAAGTTGTTACGACATTATGTTAATCAGACTACTCTTTCGACCAAGTCTGTTTTACCGACCTATTGTTTTGTTTAGAAATTATTTGTTTAAGAATATAAATTGTTCAATATAGTACACTGATTTGAGCCATAAATGTCAGAAAAATGTATTTGCACATGGGGAATTGAACTCAGATATCCTATTTTAGTTTCCATTTTTTCCTCCTAAGTACATATATTTCTAACAGACTTGTCATTAGATACATATCAGTGACCCTAATCACAGCCCCTCTCTGAATTTGTTTTTGATATAGGTATAGTGCAGATTATACACTTTGAAGTTGATTGCTGATTGATGGAACTGATACTTTTAATTATTTTGTTATGTTGTATTTTTTCAGGTTTCATTGTTGGTTTGTAGCACTGATATTATTTTTAAATTTATTTTTGCACTTACAATGCCCATCAGATTTAAGTTTTTATCTTCCGTGTTATTAGAAAAAGCGTTTAACTTTGAATGGACATGCTAATAATTGCTTGGTAAGCTTTTGCTAATTTTTGTAAATATTAGATTCCAGTTCATTTTTTTCTGCTTTAGGTAGTGCAACCACTGACAGAAAACCAATGGCTGAGTTGAGTGGACATTTGAGCAGGGTAGTGAGTGTGTCTTGGAGTCCACATATTAGTGGCCAGCTTGTATCTGCTTCGTATGATGGAACAGCGCAGTTAAGTATCTCATATTAATAAGGATTATTGAAATGAATTGTATATCAGTCAGTGAACTTAGTAGATTAAGAAAAGGATGGATTACTTTATTATTGAGAGGATCAGTGCTTTGCATGTTGGACTCGTGCTTAATTATTGTGAGCTGTGGTCCACTATTTCATATAGAATATCTGATTGTACTTTTAACAGTTTGCGGAGCTGACACACATACAAATACATCCCAACAATTTATAATATGTTGGTATTTCATCAGAAATGGTCTGTAGGAAATGTGGAAAATAAATAAAGGTTACGGTAATCATTGTGAAGTTTTTATGCCAGAAATCCTAGTCAGTTATCCCTGTTTCAACATTTGATAAGTAGATGTTGCTCTTCTTTTCAAATATAAACATTGAAGGTCATGTTGGGAGAGAGGAGTACTTGTCTCAGAGTACTAGTTCAAAGAAAAAGGAGAGACTGGTTGATAGGACACATCCTGAGGCTGGCAGGAATCATCAGTTTGATAATAGATGGAAGTTTGTGTGTTGGGGGGGGGGGGGGGGGGGGGTAATTACAGCGAGAGACCAAGGTCTGACGACAATAAGTAAGTTCAAATGGCAGTTGTTACCAGAGATGAAGATGTTTGCATGGGATGGAGTAGCGTGGAGGACTGCCACAAACCACTCTTTGGACAGAAGACCTCAACAAAAAGCACAGTTTTAAAGCTGGAATAAAAAAGGATATTTCAGAAATAACTTGCAACAAAAGACTCCATAGTCCAGTGTTGACAACATCAACAACAATGATACTTACTTCAGGCGACAATTGCAGTATGGTCAGTTGGCAAATTTAAAGGTAAAGAAACTCCCTAGTAATCAGAAGTGTTTTTTCCTTCCCATGAGAGGAAAGAGGGATAGGTTGGGAAGGAGGGGAAGACCACTCAGGCCTCCTTCATGTCTCGCCCCTCCGCCCCTCTTGTCCTCACAATTAGTTTGGTCCCTCTTCTCAATCTTCTCAAACATATTCCTCATTTGTTCCTGTGAAAGGAACTGGCAGATCAAAAGCTGAGTATTCTTTTAAGTGTCTATTAGCTACACTGAAGTTTCACATCTTGAAGGCAAGTACTGGCCATTCTGTCCCCTTGCAATTTTACAGTTTTGTCTGTCCATTTCAGACACTGTATAATCTTTGTTTTGAAAACGTCATTTACTTAACCAAAACCAATCCAGATTGTTTTTACTGTGCATGCTATTTCTTTTCAGTGTATATATTATGCATTTGAGGTCTAAAAATTACATCTGGTGCTGTTGAGAATAGTTTTCATTAAAGAATCTCTGTGACTGACACCTTGTTCTTTTTTGTGTTTGTGAGTATCCTGAAGAAACCTGATGAAATATATAATGTTCACATATGTATTCTCCAGTATACTAACATAGGTTGAACAAGTTCCTTACTTCATAAAGTTATTTAGTGTAGATTTGGTTGAAACTGAGTCGAAAGCTTTCTCAAAATCTAAGAGTTTCAAAGTTGTGATTTGTACTTTTGACTTGTTTCTAAATTTTGCTCGCACCTTATGAATGGTCCACCATGGTACACCAGCTACTGATAGCTGCTTGTTCATTTGCTTTTTTAAAATCTAATGTTTTTCTTTGTGTTGTTGGTAAGTTTAGTGAATAGGTATACTCTGTAAGTCCAAATAGTTTCGGGAATGGCTTCATAAAAAAATAGAAAAATGTTTTAAGATGGCGGTTTAAATGCATCAGATAGTTTACGTATCCCCCCCCCCCCCATACACACACACACACACACACACACACACACACACACACACACACACACACACACACACACACACCTACACTTACATTTACACTTTGATTTACTGAACATTAATACAAGCATGTGCAACTGTTGGAAACATTGTTTGGAATGTTGTTTAACTCGTACGTGACAGTCTTGAATGTCATTTATGTTGTCAGAGTGCTGACACTTCATGTGAATTTCTATACTTTGTCCTTCTGTGGTAGGTTTGTATTGACGCCAAGTCTCATAACCTGTGACAATAAAACTGTGCCCCCCCCCCCCCCCCCTCCCATGTGAGAAAATAATTTTTCACATTTTGGATTTCAATCAAGTCATTGCGGGTGAACATGCATCATTTTTCTTCGGAAGTCAAGGTGTGAGGAACAGATTTGGGTCACACTTTTGCCTTCTTCAAAACATTCTGGAGAATGTCTTGAACACTTGATTTAGAGATATTGCTTCATTAAGATTTATTACAACAACATTGACACACTACAGGCACATAACCAATACTTAACACTGCCTGCTAACAACTGATTGGTTGAATGCACTTCTGTTGTTTACAGTTGTCAGTTCAAACTGCTATCAAAGTTACTGTGCCTCTGTTGTTTACAGTTGCTACTGGAAGTTGCCACCACAGTTACTGCGCCTCTGTTGTTTACATTTGTTAGTGGAAGTTGCCACCACAGTATCTGCGCCAACATCGCTTGTACTCCAGGAAGTTCCTTTTGTATGACTTATCCTCCTGCTTTAATCATTTCTACTGAAAAATTCTTTTTTTTCATACTTCAAGTGGATTTATGTACTTCATTTGGCAGTATTTCTAGAATATAACTATTTTCATTTTCGACCATTTGTGATTTTCATTCATCTTGTGAACGATTTGAAATTTTAAAACATCCACGTTGTCTTCATAAAATGTGTATCCATTGTATGTTTCTAGTCACCACTCTCATCACTTGTGACTTGTTCATTGATTAAGATGGTGTAATGATTAAGACCACAGGTTCATATTCAAGAGGAGTGGGGTGTGATTGTCCGTAAAGCCTTCGAGCTTCAGATTTTCCCTAAATTACCTGAGGGTAATGGCCTGACAGTATGTTTCAGAAGGACAGTTGTTTTTATTACCCATCCTTGTTCATTCTGATTTTGAGCTGCATCTTTACCAAGGAACACTCAGGAGCATTGGCTCTAGTTTAATTCTCATGTCACTGAAAAGGTGCTTGAAACAAATATTAGAGTCATTGATGGTAAGAAAGAGCTGAAATCCTTAAAAATGAATAAAGCTTCAGGGCCCAATGGCACACTGGACTCACATTCAGTAGGACAGTGGTTCAAACTCACATCCATCCATCCAGATTTAGGTTTCCTGTGGGATGGTTTCTTTCAGAGGGACGGATGTTTTCCTTCCCCATCGACATAATCCGAACTTGCGCTCAGTCTCTGATGGCCTTGATGTCAACAGGAATTAAAATCAGTCTTCATTTCTTCCTACTAGGGCTCAATGGCAGGATGTCCAGCATCCTGGAAAACCTAGAAGATAGGGAAATCTCAGGGAATTTTTTTGTTCTAGGGAACACAAGAAATTTTTCCATTTTCCATAAAAACCCTGGAAAGACATGATGTCTCATTTGACTTTGGCCAGAGGCATTTGTCTGCATTCTGCTTGGCTTGATACAGTACTGTGCTAACTGTTCACCATCAGCAGCAAGCCAACCAGCTCAGCCTGGCCAAGTCCAGATGAGCTATGCAGAGGTTTGTTGTTGTTTACATGGAATAGCTGGTATGCCTGTCACCATAGCCTGGGCATCCTATGCTAGTTTGTTGTTGTGTCATGATTCTTTGTGTTTGTAACACACTGTGATGCTCAAGGATCTGTGATGTGTTTGGGTGGTTTACATTTACATCTTTTCAGATGTACTGCTTTGTTTGCTAACATGGTTTTTATCACAAAGACATGTGCTTTTCGGGGAGGTTGTGGCCTATTCAAATCCATTAATTTGGAACCAGGAATACTAGGGTGTGATAGGTTTGCACACAGTTCATTTTTTGGACATATAACAAAAAATTACTGTTGTGCATGCTAGCAGCTGTCTATCTCTTTATGTTGCGTACAAATAAGATTGATTACAGATCTTTTGTGGTTGGAACCTTATTGTGTAATTAGAACACTAACCAGGAGTCGTTGGGGCTTTGGCATGTAGTTGTTGGCTTAATTGACATTGAGCTAAAGCTTGCAGTGGAATGCAGGGGGTCAGATGTTGAGTGGGGACTGTGGAAGTAGGTGCCTAAGGTATGGGGGTGAGATGACTTTTTGCATCACTTCTACCCACAATGACCAGTATTTCCAATTCTGCTGTGGGTTTTAGTCAACATAAACTACTTTCAATTACACACATGGAAGGAAGATTTTATCACTTTGCTTTGGACCCACTCAGGGAGACACATAAGTCAGGGGGAGTGGTGGAAGTTGCTCATGACAAAGAAAAAAGCACAGTTGTGAAATTTTCTAGTGGCATCCTGTCTCTGTGAACTCTTGGATCACATCTCACTTTGTTATTTAAGTATGATCCTGTCTAATGCCTATGTTACCTCAGGCTTACTCAATGAACTGTAAATGTGCATTCAACCCTTGCTGGACTGAGTATCGAGAATTTTGGTGGATCATAGAGCACACATCTGAAAAATTCAATGTTTGGTTCATGTTGTCTAAAACTTGTCACTCAGAAATACAGACAAGCAAACCTTGTCCAGTCTTGCAAAGGAAAGAAGTAAGCTGGGCTCCAGGCTGCTAGGAAGCTTACATTGTCTATATCTATGCTGTTCGCTGCAAATAGACATGAGTTTGTGATTTTTGCTCCATATGCGACTTTCAGTTCAACTTTTGCTATTGCATTGAACATGGCCTCTGCAGTGCCACCTGCCACCTCTGGATGCCTCCAGCTAAATGTCAACTCTGACAATGGAAAAGACAATCTTGATGATGCCCTTGATTCACCATGTGTACCGGAAATAAAATAACCAGTTTCAGTGAAAAAAAGCAGTATTTCTAATCAGCTTCCATGTACTTTTAGTCTGCTGCAATGCAGGCAGGGAGTGCATCATGCAATTGTGGTGTGTCCTAGCTACCAGGCATTACCCTGAAGGCAGTCACATCAAGCACCTACTACAGGAACTTCTGGACTGTGGCTGATGATACTAGATTATGTGCAGAGGGATGCCATGATGAAGACGGAGATCCATTTCTATCTGTTGGCTGCTGTGAGGCACCAGTCTTCTCAGGACATTGGCACCTTAGCAGCCAGTAACATTGCCTCTAAAATGCAGCTTCAGAAGTCAAAAATAAAATGTGGCATTGCATTTAGACTAGAGCCATTTTTCACAAAATAACTACAGGAGAGTGTTGTTGCATGTGATGTGATAGTGATGGTGTTTGATATGTTTGCATGTTTTTGGAATAGTGGTTGTGCCACGTTTCAAGCTGGTACCTCACTTCAGTGTTTTTGAGAAAAGGTGCTATAAAAGATTTAGTTGAATTTGAGGCAGGTGCATCCAATCTGAGGTAAATCTAAACACGCAAGTTATTCATTTGTCCATGGATGGCCATTGTGTAAATGAAGCATTCCTAAGAGAGCTGTAAAGCCAGCTCAAAGGCAAGGGTAATTGAGAGGGGACATGTGGCCTACATATAGTGCAAGATGGCTTTAAGACAGGTTTTACTAGCTTTAGTTGAAATCTTGTTCAGTTTCTGAGAGCTTTGTGTAATCTTCTCAATGTTCCCTCCTGCCAAGCTGATTTCAACAATATTACAAGCACGTCTGTTTTCCCACAGAAGCTTTGTGCTGTTTGTTGGGTGGAAAATAAAATTGTGCCTGTCTGGGCTCAGCAAATGTTTAAAAATGTGTAAAGGCAGTAGAAAGAGTGAAGAAGGAACAGAAGTGGGCAAAACCAAAGCCTAAGGTCACTACTGTAATTCCTGGGAGTCTTAACTACGAGGTAGTGTGTGAGTCGTTTAGGGGCAAGATGCTGACAGTACATTTCACCTTTTTTGAAACTGTGGCTGCTCAGGTTGACTTTTTTATGACTAAATTTCAGTGATATGCTTGTGTAACTCCTTTCTTCTGTAATTCCCTGTTGTTGGTTGTCAAAGAATTAATTGAGAAAATTTGTCCAAGCAGAAGTTTGTAGAAACAGTGTAGCATCAGCATTGATCTGAATAACAATAAAATCAGTAGCAGCCTCAGAAAGTGGACATCAGGTAAGAAGCAGTGAAGATCTGGGTCAATATTACATATCGGAGAAATATATCTTGGTGTTCCAGAATGAGTGCCTTACATTTGTGAAGAGTATGGTATCCACAATTATGGATAAATAGCCCCTGGCTTATTTCTTTATGAAAGGCGTTCCATGTTCTGTCCCCGAAGTGCCAATTAATGCTGACCATGAGAATAGACAGTTATGCACTGCATTGATACGTCTCACTACCTTATATTGCTTTGGTGGCCATGATGATGGCGCCTTTGCCAATGGCGCCTTTGCTGATGAGTTCCAAAGTTTAGTGGAGATGATGTCAGTAAAGGAAGTCCTCGAAGAATTTGATGGGGATCATGTTCGCATCAGTCAGTTCTGGATTATGGCCATTTGGGTGAAGAGTAGACATGAAAATTTGAAGAGATTTATCAAGATTTCTTGCAGTCTTTTCCATGACTGTGCCAGCCTTAGAAGAGGTTTCTCTGACAACTCAATCCTGGTAAAAATTTGACTGAAACCTTTCTCATAGCTGTTCATACTGTTGGCGAAGTCATGAAGGTCACTGGGGGGGGGGGGGGGGGTTGATCTGTAATCATCACAAAACAGTAATACACAGCTTTAGAAATGCATGTGATAGGTGCCATGACATAGTACCAGAGAAAAGGACAGTTGAGAAGTCATCAGAAGAAAATGAGAGAAAGAAAAAAGTGAGTAGAGACGACCTAAGAGCACTACAAACTATAAAAAACAAAGCTCATGGAAAGAGATGAGAAAGAGATTTATCTGATTCAGGTAGTAATTCCATCACTGCAACTACTTGTTTGTGACTTACTGTCCATTTATGTGTCCTCGTTAGACTAGTGTATTACTGTGATTCGTCAGTTTCTCCTGGCATATTTGTTGAGCAAGCAGTCCATCGGTATGCTGCCAGTTCATAGTGTCCAACGGACACACTATTTCGGCGATCAGACATTCAGACATGTCGCCATCATCAGGTGCGCTGGCAAACTGAACTCCTGAGGGTGTGCTTCTGACCATATCCCCTACCCTGAGAGCCGTTCCACCTGTGATCCGCACACCTGTCTTTGTATCAGAGGTCACAGAGATGCAAATGTCGGCATCTGTGGTAGCGTTGATGTAGAGGACCTGTTTTCCCTTGTCGCCAGATCGTTTTGTCTGCTGAAAGTCTTCGTGATTAAACTTAGTGCTCATTCCCAAGTCATACTAAAATTATAGCCACAGTTTTGGTTGGTGACATTTTCCCTGTTGCGAATTTCTATATCTCTCTAATAATGCTGTCCCAGTATTTGGAAGCCTGTGCCAAGATCCTGGTACGTTCATACTCCATCACGTGATTCTTGGACAAACAGTGCTCTACAACTGTGGACATGTTGGGATGCATGAGTTGAGCATGCCTCGGGTTTTCTCGGCAATGATCTTAAATGGTGTGTCCTGTTTGTCCAATATATGAGGGCTGTTCAGAAAGTAAGGTGACTTTTCAAATTTTGCAGGCAATGTAAATTACATTATTGATATTTTTTTATTATGTTGGTACACACATCCCGGACATATGTTCACCGTTTCAAGTGAACAGCATACTTTGTGTTTGACAGATAGAAAGGTTAGACCTGTCTTAGTGTGCTTGACGATTTTCGATTATTATAAAAGTGGAGCAAAGAATTTGCATCAAATTTTGTGTGAAAAATGGAATCAAATGTGCTAAAACACTTGAAATGTTGACAGTGGTATATGGTGAGTCTGCTCTAAATAAAAAAATATGTTTACGAATGGTACAAGCTCTTCCAAGATGGCCGAGGAGATGCCAATGACGAACTTTGCTCTGGACGCCCCAGCACATCAATAACAGGTGATAATGAAGCTGTGAAGAAAATTGTTTTCGAAAATTGTCGGATTATTTTAAGAGAAGTTGCTGAGAGTGTTGGCATATCAGTCGGCTCTTGTTGTGCAATTTTTTCTGATGCTTTGTGCATGAGATGTGCATCAGTGAAGTTTGTTCTAGAATGTCTCAATTCTAATCAGTAGAACTGTCGCATGAGCATCGCTCAGGAGCTCTTGAATGACATCAGCGATGATACTGATTGGCTGGGAAGGGTCATAACTGGTGATGATACATGGGTTTACAGTTATGACATCTAAATCAAAGCCCAGTCATCCCAATGGAAGCATCCCGCAGATCCAAGACCGAGAAAAGCATGCCAAGTTCGATCAAATGTCAAAGTTCCGCTCACTGTTTCTTTCAATTACTGTGCATCATGAATTTTTGCCTCAAGGTCATAGGGTCAGTAATGAGTATTACCTTGATGTTATGCGCTGTTTGCGAGAATCAATACACAAAAAAGTCCAGAATTATGGAAAACCAATTCATGGCTTTTGCATCAAGACAATGCACCTGCTCATTCATCATTGCTTGAGAGATTTTTTGGCCAAAAACAACACAATAACTGTGCCTCAGTCACCATATTCACCGAATTTGGCCCCCTTCTACTTTTTCCTGTTCCCAGACTGGAAAGATCTATAAAAGGATGAAGATTTTCAACAATTGAGGAAATAAAAACTTCATCGCTGGAAGTACTCAAGGCTGTACCAAAAAGTGCTTATGAGAAATGCTTTGAGGATTGGAAGAAGTGTTGGCACAAGTGTACTGTATCTGAGGGGAATTACTTTGAAGGGAACAACATGCATATTGATGAGTAAATAAATATTTTTTTATAAAAATATAAAGTAACCTTACTTTTTGAACATGCCTCATATGTCTTTCCACACTGACATGGAATCTGTTATACTCTGGCCTTCCGCAAACTGAGATCCTCTTTGAAATCAAAGATGATCTCAGTTTGCAGACAGTCAGCATGTACTGGATTCCGTGTTAGTGTTAAAAGACATGTACTGGACAGGCAGGGAGCACTGCTGAAGATCGTTACCGAGAACACCTGAGGCACACTCAACTCATGTATCCCAGTTAGTCAGCAGTCACAGGGCATTGTTTGTCTGAGAATCACGCAATAGTGTTTGAAAGTGCCAGGATGTTGGCACAGTCTTCCAAATACCGAGACAGCGTTGTTGGAGATGTCATAACAATTCACACCAGGGACGATCTCTCAACTGAGATTGGGGCTTAATCTTAGCAAGGCTTGGAAGTCAGCACTGAGTTTAGTCAAGAATACTCTCAGCAAACAAAACAATCTGGTGACCAGGGCGAACAGAGCACCTACATCATCCATACCACAGATGTCAATGCTAGTGTCTCTGTAACCGCCGAAGCAAGGACATGGTGCGGACCACAGATGGAATGCCTTGCAGGGGCAGGGGATATAGTGGGCCGCGTGCCCTCTGGAGCTCAATTCGTTAGCGCATCTGACACTGGCAACACATCTGATCACCGAAATATTGAGCCGTTGGACACAATGAACCGGTAGTACACCTGTGGACTGTTTGGTCGACAAATAAATTGGGAGAAACTAAAGGATCACATCATAGAACTTTATGGGGAGGAGATGTATCACAGCATGAAGAAATTCGAGAAGCTTTAGAACTTTATGGGGAGGAGATGTATCACAGCATGAAGAAATTCGAGAAGCTTTACCATCAGAGATGCCTTTTGCTGAGTGCTCTAGCATTTCTGAAGAGATGTTGTGCCCAGCATGTTGTGCCGAACTTTGCTAAGGTCAGGCAGCACATCGATTCTGCAGCAGCCAGGAAAACTGAAAAGCGTGCCAGCCTTGCCTTGATACATGAGAGAGTGTACTTTTCTCGCTGGAGCCTTGAGTATACTTCCCAGGAACTATTTAGATGATATTTGCAGTTGGCTAATCATTTTAATTATTGGACATAGGACTGGATTTATAGTGTTACCTGGGTGGCAGCCAATTCTGCTCAAAGGAAAGCTACAGGACGTCAAATATTAAAGTTGTCACGTCTCTCTGACAATTCATCACTGGAGGCACCAAGTAAGACCGTGAACAATCTGACTGACTTGGAGCGGAGTAATGATGCAGTTTCATTTCCTGAGAAGGGAGTTAACTTTGCTCCCACTTCGGTCATGGACATCATCAGCACAGTTGAACAGTTTGCAGCACAACTACTGCCTAAAATAGCTGAAGAAGTATGTTGTGAAACCTGCCATGCTCTGACGAGAACTAAGCTTTTGAAATCATACATTACCAGCAGAGAAAGGGCGGCCATTTGGGACCTGAGAGGGTGCCCTGAGAGTGTTGTCTTACTTCCTGACAAAAGCAGTGCAACTTTTGTTCTTTCCCACAAGGACTACTTTGGGATAATGCAGAGCCAGCTAGATGAAGTCTCCTACTGGAAGACCAACACTCACCCCACAAAGAAGGCGAAGAACGATACTAGGGCTCTTCTCAAGGACACGGGTTTACAAGAGGGGGTTGCCAGGAAACTGTTACCTTAAGGACTTGTACTCTCAAAACTTTATGGACTTCGTAGAGTCCAAAAGATGAGGTGCCTTTGCACCAGACTGTCAGCAACATTAGGGCACCTATATATTTGCTGACAAATTACCTGATAGAAATACTAAGCCCTCTTGTGGGTAAATGCACTCATCATATCTGCAGTTCCATGGTTTTTGTAAAATGTCTCAACAACTTCAGAGTGAAAGACTCAGATATCCTGGTGAGTTCTGATGTCATTTCATTGTTTACCAGGGTACCTCTATGAGAGTCGCTAGAGCTTATTGGTTAGAAATTTGACACACAGACCACTGGATCTTTAGGCATGTCCTGGCCTCCACATATTTTCTGTTTAATGGAGAATACTATGAACAAATAGGAGGAGTCACAGTAGACAACCCACTCTCACTTGTGGTTGTGAATTTGTGTATGGCATACTTCAAGGAAGAAGCCCTGTCGTCTCCAAATTGAAACCCATTTGTTTTTTCTTTATGTGAATGGCACTTTTGTTATATGGCCCCACAGAAGGGGCAAACTTGCTGACTTCCTTACGCATTTTAACTCCTTACATCCCAACATTAAATTCACTATGGAGACGGAAGCAGAAGGAAGATTACGTGCCATTCATGGACTTCATGGCCAGGAGAAGAGCTGATGACACCTTGGTTCATGGCACGTACCAGAAGAAGACAGACACTGACCTGTATTTGCATACAGACAGTTGCCACCACTCTTAACTGAGGAATGAGGTACTAAAAGCACTAGTACACTGGTCATCCTCTATTTCAGATGCAGAGTGTCTGCCTGAGGAACTGGAAAACCTCAGAACTGTATTTCGAAATAAAAGGTATCCAGAAAACACACTAGATGCGCTCTTCACCCCACAACAGTACAACCTGTGGAGATGGAAGAGGAAGAGGCAGCCACTGCCTTTATACCATACACTGGCACACAATTAGAAAAATCGGAAGCACATTAAGGAAACACTGAGTAAAGATTGCCTTTTGCCCTCCAAATAAAAGTGGGCATCATTGAGAAGCCTCAGAGGTGAGCTTGGTTTGGGGAAGGCCAGTATATACCAGATTCCATGCTAATGTCGAAAGATATATATTGGACAGACAGTGTACACTGTTAAAGATCGTTGCCAAGAACACCAGAGTCACACTCGACTCATGTATCCCAACAAGTCAGCGGTTGCAGTGAACTAGTTGTCTGAGAATCACACAATGGAGAACGAATGTACCAGGATCTTGACGCAGACTTCCAAATACTGGGACAGGTTGATAAGAGGGGCCATAGCAATTCGCACCAGGGACGATCTCAGCAATTGAGATTGCTGCTATAATCTCAGTAAGACTTGGGAACCAGCACTGAGTTTAATCAAGAAGTATCTCAGGAAACAAAATGATTTGGTGATCAGGATGAACAGAGTGCTTGCATCAATGCTGCCACAAATGCCAACGCTAGAATCTCCCCAACCGCAGACCGTAGAAGGGATGGCTTTTGCGGGCAGGGAATATTAGTTGGCCACGCGACCTCAGAAGCTCAGTTCATTAATGGTGACATGTCTTATCATGAAATATTGTGCCTGTTGGACACCATGAACAAGCAATACACCCGTGGACTGTTTGTCTGTTACTGTTCCTTCTTTAATCATTTTGTTCAGATGGTATTTGGATTTTATTCTTAAATCTCTATGTAAAAAGTGTAATTTTTTACTTGTATACATAATGCTCTTCATTTTTATGTCTTGTGTGCTGCCAACAGCTGATTGTTCCTAATTTGACTAGTTATTAATAATGTTACTTCATACTTCCTTTGCTACCAAGTCTCATACACTGTCCAGTCACATTAATGGACCAACTGCCAAAATCCTGAATATGATCTCCAAGACCAGATACGTGCTTGTGTTGATCCATTGGGCCTTCCAGAATGATGTCATCTAGGGAATGCCACAAAAACATTCCCACAGACCATAACATTTGCCCCTTTGGCCTAGACCCTTGCTTTCAGACTTTCATGTCATACTCACCTACAGCCATCTATCTGATGGAACAAAACTAGGTTTATCAGAACACTCAGTGGATGTCCCGTTGCTGTTATTAGTTTGCAAATTCCAGACATAATTGCCACTGAACAGCAGTCAGCATAGGTGCATGAACTAGGTGCTTGCTGTGGAGGGCCAACGGCAGCAACATTCGCTGAACAGTCATTGAGGAGACACCATTGGTATCCCTGTGATTCATCTAGATGGACAGTTTTGCAACAGTTGCACATCTGTTCACCCATACACATCTCTGCAGCTGTAATTCCCCCCCCCCCCCCCCCCCCATCACCTATGGCCTGTGATGTACCACTGTTGCCTCAATGCGTTGTTAGATAGTGCCATTTTGAAACTTCCTGGCAGATTAAAACTGTGTGCCAGACTGAGATTCAAATTCAGGACCTTGCCGAAGAAAGGCAAAGGTCCTGAGTTCAAGTACGGTCCAGCACACAGTTTTAATCTGCCAGGAAGTTTCATATCACCGCACTCTCTGCTGCAGGTGAAAATTTCACTCTAGCACCATACTACCATGCACACTATACTATACCACAGCAGTATTTGAACAGTTTACAAATTTAGCAGTAATGAAAATGCTTCCAGCTTTGGCCCGAAAGCCAACAATCGTACCCTTTTAGACATCAGATAAATTGCTCCATGTCCGCATTACAACAACAACTGCACTGTATTCTGCGTCACCCAATGGTCTTTATATACCATACCATCCCCTACTAAAGTGCGCGTAATTTATGTTGGAGGCCGAGTTTAGGTTCGTTCTGCGCATCTGACTTCACAAAACACAGTCAGCCAATGAACAGAGAACGACGTTGCCACATCTCGACTGCAGTGCAGAGCATGGACGAGTGTCTTCAGTTTTAGAAACTTTCAGTCATAAATAAAGTAATAGAACAAAAGCAATGTCTTGATAGCAGACATTCTTTTATAGAAAGTTTGGAAAAAGCATTCTTTATACCAATTGCTTCATATTCTATTAATTAATTAAACCAAACAAGCAATAAGACTCCTAATTCAGGCGATAGGAAGGAAAGGTGTTTGTATCAATCTCACGAACCGCTTTTTCGCAATAAAGAACAGCGGTAATTGTTTATTTCCTATTGTACTTCGACGAAGTGTGAGTAATTCATAGTCATACCAACAGCGTTTGTCAGTATTTTGCGTGACGTGTTATACTCCTCAGGCGTTATGTAGTCAGACGAGGTGCGTTAGCGTAACGGTTAAGGTGTTGGGCTGCTACGCGGAAGGTTATGAGTTCAAACATTATGCGGCGCTTAATATTTTCATTATTTAAAAACAATATCGAAGTGCCTTACTTCACGAATTATATTCGTTTGAATGCAATTTTTTGAAATTTCTAGTGCTTTGTCTCTTCATTAACCCTTTCGCTGCTACAAAGACGTGCTCCCTGCATTCCGCGCTGTGTACGATTTTGTCACTGCACTGCTTGCCTGTGCAGACACATCGTGTTCCAACTTCTTTGACACTCTTTTCAATTGATTTCACAAAAACTATTTGGCCCAAAAATTTGATTTTTACACGTCTTCTTGACTGATACCTTCCCCCCATAAATGACTTAATTTTGTTTCGATGTTCAACGCAGTTATTATGCAGCATTAAATATAGTAAACCATTGCACGAAATTTTGAAGAGTTTGCAGAGGTAAAAGTCCATAGAGTATACTTTCCGTATGGTCGATTTTAGTTGCCACAATGTTGAGAATGAAATGTGGACAAGATACCTAAATTTCATATAAAATTTACTATATAACAATATCTCATTTAATTGAAGTACGACATAGGTGTCGTATGTAATACTGAGAAATATTCCGTCTTTCGCGACTGTAATAAAAGAATTATTTACACCGGACGTGTTTGGCTTTATTTTAAAGCACTTCAATCAAGGAAAGGTATGGCACATACACAATGGTACTCATGTTCTCTTTCTCGTTTTTGTTCCACAGTCGCAGTTTTACCAATGGTACTGAAATATATTCCTCTTCTGCAACTGCAATAAGGGACTTGTTTAGACCAGACGCATTTCTCTCTTTTGAATCATCTTCAGTGGACAGTATTTTGTCTCCTCCATTGCCAAGTCACCTTTCGTAGTTTTGTGCTGCGGTAACACAATATCCAACGTTTGTATTGGCAGATCAGTGTTTTAGCAAATAAATGATGTTTGTGTGTGCCACACACAAAAATTATATTTGACATAGCTCAGAGCACTTCACTGATAGACGGTATATTCAAATCCTAATGTTTTTGTAAGTCCACAGTTTTGTTTAATGTATTTTGTCTACTTCCTGTTAATTGATTGAAGTGCTTTAAAATAAAGCCAAACGTGCTCAGTGTAAATAAAACTTTTGTTGCAGTCGCGAAAGACGGAATATTTCTCAATATTACATACGACACCTATGTCGTACTTAAATTAAATGAGATATTGTTATACAGTAAATTTTATATGAAATTTATGTATCTTGTCCACATTTCATTCTCAACGTTGTGGCAACTAAAATCGACCATACGGAAAGTATACTCTGTGGACTTTTACCTCTGCAAACTCTTCAAAATTTCGTGCAATGGTTTACTATATTTAATGCTGCATAATAACTGCGTTGAACATCGAAACAAAATTAAGTCATTTATGGGGGGAAGGTATCAGTCAAGAAGATGTGTAAAAATCTAATTTTTGGGCCAAATAGTTTTTGTGGGATCGATTGAAAAGAGTGTCAAAGCAGTCGGAACACGATGTGTCTGCACAGGCGAGCAGTGCAGTGACAAAATCGCGCACAGCGCGGAATGCAGGGAGCACGTCTTTGTAGCAGCGAAAGGGTTAATGTGGTCGTGGTGGCTGTACTTCATAAATTGCGTGCTCCCACCTACACGTAAGCTTGCGAACTATGCTATACTATGGCGCTGCTTCTATTGGTGCGTGCGTCGTGTGCAACTGGCAACGCAGCAATCTCCCGCGTCTGGGCGGGCATGCGCAAGCCGCCAAGATAAAAGAATTGAACTATAGTGCTGCCACATCCATCGGTGAGTAGTTCTTGGACATTGATTTCAAACACAGGCAGTGGTTAAATTAATGTGACTGAACCATCTAATTTTCCTGTGGTCCCCCCCCCCCCCCCCCCCCACCCACCCACGCCCTGCCCCCTCCCATCCACAACACATTTTCCACTTAATTCTGTTGTCATATCCCGGTACGTTTATTTCTTGGTTAAAATAAACCATGTTCATTTTAAACTAATTTTTTTTCTTTGAACTCTGAGTATATCCCTCATTACTTCCTACATGTTGGCAAAATTTTTGGTTTTTGTCATAAAATCAATCAAAACTGGGTAGGCTCTAAGCACAGTGTGACCCTGGAAAAATCAAAAATTGGCCTAGAAAACCTGGAAAACACAGGGAATTTTTTTGAGTCTCACTGGACACCAAGGAAGGGAACCCTGTCAGATTCTATACTGATTTTGCGGCTGAGTTAGCTCCTCTTTTAACTGCAATCTGCCTTAGATCGATCAAACAAAAAACCATTCCCATTAGTCGGAAAAAAGCACAGATCACACCTGTCTACGAGAAGCGTGGCAAAAGTGATGCACAAAACTACTGATCAGTATCCTTGACATCCATTTGTTGTAGAATCTTACAATATACTCTAAGCTCAAATGTAATGAGGTATTTCAAACAGAATGATCTCCTCATGCCAGCTAGCACAGATTCCAAAACATCAGTCATGTGAAGCCCAACTCATTCTTTTATCTTTTGATGTACTGAAAGCCATAGATCGAAGCAGTCAGGTAGATGCTGTATTTCAGGACTTTTGAAAAGCGTTTGACTGAGTACCACATCTGTGCTTGTTATCAAAAATAGGATTGTAGTGGATATCGAGCAAAATTTGTGACTACACGGGCTAACATAGCAACGAAAGTAATCCATTTTTGAAGAAATAATGGAATCTACTTCCCGATGGCGGGAGAACACATGAATAAAGGTATTTAAGTTTACAATCTTTTGGAGCCAGCGGCTCCTTCTTCTTGCTGAAGGGTTGAAGGAAAAGGAAGAGGGGTGAAGGAAGAGGACTGATAAGGTTTAGGAAGAGGGCTACATTTTGGAAAAGTCGCCCATAACTGTGGATCAGGTTACCATATGGGATGACAAGAAAGACTGACTGTTGGGTACTGCATTGGATGAGATATGAAAACATGAGAGATACGGTAGTAGGCAAGGCAAAGATTACTGCTGAAACATTATACACAAGTTAATAAGAGTGGATAGCTAAGTGCATTGTATAGACTGATCCGAAAATGAAAGATATAGGAGACGAAAAGGGAGTGAAGAAAGACAAAGTTACTCAGAAGAAATGCTGAGATAGAAAGTACTATGTAAGTTAAGCTAAATGGGTGGCAAGAACCAAGGACATGTTGTAGCGCGAATTTGTTCTTGTTTTATATATATTGGTTTTTCACTCCTACTTGCATAGTGGGCGCCCTGGATTAAACACAGTCACGTTGTATGTCTTTGAATAGACAGTTGGTTTGTATTTATTAAAATAAGACCATTGACTTACAATGTCATTGAAACAATCGAAGCAATACGTTAATTTGCAAGATAGAAATTGTCTTCCACATCTTTATAAATGTGATGAAATGTGACATTTTTCCTGCTTACTCCAGTGTTCTGCACTCTGCAGGAAAGAAATAACTGTTTGTTTCTTATGTTTCAGGTGTGGGATGTTAGATCTCAACAGCCGATAGCAAATTGTTCATTGCACAGTGATGCTGTACTGTGTTGTCTGTGGAGCCCTCTTGATCCTGATTATATTATAACTGGCTCAGCAGATAACACACTGTGTGTGTGGAAAATCAGCAAACAGACTAATAAGGTTCCCATTGAAAACAGTATGTATAGTCATAATTTAGGTTTTATTTAAAAGTAAAAGTGTGCTTAAAATATTTAAATAATTTATTTATTCTCTTAGAGACATCAACCCCTATAGAACTTGTAACTAGTAGAATAAATGTGATTCACAACCCAAACTACATTGTGTGTGCATGTGTGCGCATTTGGTCGCGGCCGCGCATGCACGTGTGTGTGTGTGTGGTCCGCGCACGCCTGTGCTTGTGTATGTGCTTGCATGTGTCAGCACCCAGACCAGCTCTGTGGTTTCGAAATAGACAATTGATTTGCTTCACTTAAACATTTCTATCTCAAGTTAAAACCCCTAATAAAAATACAATAATATCCATGACAGTGGCAGAGTGGTGATACTTTTGGCCAAATCAAGGTGCTCTCACAGTGTATACACGTGATGCTGTGAAAATGTGAAAAACCCAGTGCCTGCATGACCTTGGAGCTGCATTGTCCCCAACATTAGACTCGTGCAACCTGGCTAAGACCAATTGTTTTGATGCATCACATCTTAATCCATGTTCTGTCATATTAGGTTAGACAGATAGCATCACAGTCATGTGGCAGACCAGAATGGTTTTTTCTTAATGGCAGAAGAGAGTTCTGTCTTTCCATCCCACCCATTATCTGAGAATCAATTGTTTATGACTCTGTGAACAATGTTTATATGATGATTGTTTTCCTTTTTATTGTTTTCGCACCTTATATCTATATTGTGGTGTAATCTCCCCCCCCCCCCCTCTCTTTCTCTCTTTTCCCGTCCCCCTCTCTCTTCAACATCACCTCCACTCATGTGCTTTTCATCTCACCCTCCCCCTCCCCCCTGCTTTCCACCTCAACATATGTCTTCCACCTCAACTTCCCTCTCTTCCACCTCACTTTCTAATTTCTTCCACCTCACCTTCTAATTTCTTCCACCTCTCCTTCTAATTTCTTCCACCTCACCTTTTGATTACTTCCACCTCACCTTTTGCTTTCTTCCACCTCACCTTCTAATTTCTTCCACCTCACCTTCTAATTTCTTCCACCTCACCTTCTAATTTCTTCCACCTCACCTTCTAATTTCTTCCACCTCACCTTTTGATTTCTTCCACCTCACCTTTTGATTTCTTCCACCTCACCTTTTGATTTCTTCCACCTCACCTTTTGATTTCTTCCACCTCACCTTCTAATTTCTTCCACCTCACCTTCTAATTTCTTCCACCTCACCTTCTAATTTCTTCCACCTCACCTTCTAATTTCTTCCACCTCACCTTCCAGTTTCTTTCACCTTGCCTCCCAATTTCTTTCACCTCATCTCCCCACCTCTCCTTTACACATACCCTCCCCTCTCTTCAACCTCCCCACACCTCTCATCACACCCTTCACCAAACCTCCCTTCTCTTCACTCTCGTGTCCCCTCCCTTCTCTTCACTCTCGCGTCCCCTCCCTTCTCTTCACTCTCGCGTCCCCTCCCTTCTCTTCACTCTCGCGTCCCCTCCCTTCTCTTCACTCTCGCGTCCCCTCACTTCTCTTCGCTCTCGCGTCCCCTCACTTCTCTTCGCTCTCGCCTCCCCTATCTTCTCTTCGCTCTCGCCTCCCCTCCCTTCACTCTCCCCTCCCCTCCCTTCACTCTCGCCTCCCCTCCCTTCTCTTCGCTCTCGCCTTCCCTCCCTTCTCTTCGCTCTCGCCTTCCCTCCCTTCTCTTTGCTCTCGCCTCCCCTCCCTTCTCTTCGCTCTCGCCTCCCCTCCCTTCTCTTCGCTCTCGCCTCCCCTCCCTTCTCTTTGCTCTCGCCTCCCCTCCCTTCTCTTTGCTCTCGCCTCCCCTCCCTTCTCTTTGCTCTCGCCTCCCCTCCCTTCTCTTCGCTCTCGCCTCCCCTCCCTTCTCTTCGCTCTCGCCTCCCCTCCCTTCTCTTTGCTCTCGCCTCCCCTCCCTTCTCTTTGCTCTCACCTCCCCTCCCTTCTCTTCACTCTCGCCTCCCCTCCCTTATCTTCACTCTCTTCTCCTCCATATACCCTTCCTTCCCTTCAGCCTCGGCCGGCCAGTGTGGCCGAGTGGTTCTAGGCGCTACAGTTTGGAACCACTACGGTCGCAGGTTTGAATCCTGCCCCGGGCATGGATGTGTGTGATGACCTTTGGTTAGTTAGGTTTAAGTAGTTCTAAGTTCTAGGGGACTGATGACCTCAGCAGTTAAGTCCCATAGTGCTCAGAGCCATTTGAACCTTCAGCCTCCCCTTCCTTCCCTTCAGCCTCCCCTCCCTTCAATCTAACCTGCTTCCCTACAATCTCCCACCTTCCGTTCAGTTTCCCATCTCGCCCTCAGTCTGTCCCCTTCCCTTCCCTTCCCATCCCTTCCCTTCAAACCGAGCAAGGTGGCACAGTGGCTAGCACACTGGACTTGCATTAGGGAGGATTACGGTTCAACCTCGCGTCCGGCCATCCTGATTTAGGTTTTCTGTGATTTCCCTAAATCGCTCCAGGTAAATGCAGGGATGGTTCCTTTGGAAAGGCATGGCCGACTTCCTTCCCCATCCTTCCCTAATCCGATGAGACTGATGACCTCGCTGTCTGGCATCCTCCCCCACACAACCCAACCCAACCCAGCCTTCCCTTCCGCCTCCTTCCGCCTCCTTTCCCCTCCCGTCCCCCTTCCTCCTTCCCCCTTCCCTTCAGTTTCTTAAAATTCCACTCCCTTCCCTTTCTGCATGTTCACCACCACTCCCCTCACTTCACCTGCCCATCTCCTTTGCTCTTCAGCTGCTCCTGCCCTCTCTACAACTTCCCCTGCCCTCTCTACAACTTCCCCTGCCCTCCATTCCACCACCCCTCCTTCTCTTGCCTGTCTCCCTCCCCTTTCTACCACTTGCCCCATGCATTCTCTTTAACTTCACCCCCTCAGACCCTTCCACATCCCCTCAACAACTCCCCCCCCCCCCCCCATGTTGCTTCTACAGCCCTCCTTCATCTCTTCCACCTCCTGCCTCCCTTTCTTCTGCCTCTCACTTTCCCTTTCTTTCACCACTCCCCCATCTCTTCCAACTAATTTCTGCCATCCCTCCCCTTTCCCACCTATCCTTCCTCCTCACCTTCTCTCTGCCTCAAAATCTCCCTTGCCCCATTGGCCTCTTCATTCTCCTTGGCAGCTCCCATGTCTGCATGGCCTCTTCATTTCGCCCGATCTCAAACCTCCCCTGCCCCATCTCGAGCCTCCGCCCACCCCCAGCCCATCTTGATCCTCCCCCAAACCCCGGCCCATCTTGATCCTCCCCCAAACCACGACCCATTTCGAGCCCCCCCCCAACCCTGACCCACCTTGAGCCTCCCCCCAACCCCAACCTACCTTGAGCCTCACCCAACCCCGACCCAATTCGAGCCTACCCCCAACCCAGTTCGAGCCTCCCCCAACCCCGACCCACCTCGAGCCTCCCCCCACCCCCAGCCCCAGCCCACTGTGAGCCTGCCCCCCACCCCCGGCCCACCTCGAGCCTCCCCCCATCCCCGGCTCACCTCGGGCCTCCCCCCAACCCCAGCCCATCTCTAGCCTCCCCCCACCCCCGGCCCATCTCCAGCCTCCCCCCACCCCCTGCCCACCTCGAGCCTCCCCCCACCCCCTGCCCACCTCGAGCCTCCCCCACCCCCTGCCCACCTCGAGCCTCCCCCACCCCCTGCCCACCTCGAGCCTCCCCCCACCCCCGGCCCACCTCGAGCCTCCCCCCACCCCCGGCACACCTCTAGCCTCCCCCCACCCCCGACCCACCTCGAGCCTCCCCCCACCCCCGGCCCACCTCGAGCCTCCCCCCACCCCCGGCCCACCTCGAGCCCCCCTCACCCCCGGCCCAGCTGGAGCCTCCCCCCACCCCAGGCCCACCTCGAGCCTCCCCCCACCCCCGGCCCACCTCGAGCCTCCCTCCACCCCCGGCCCACCTCGAGCGTCCCCCCACCCCCGGCCCACCTCGAGCGTCCCCCGCACCCCCGGCCCACCTCGAGCGTCCCCCGCACCCCCGGCCCACCTCGAGCGTCCCCCGCACCCCCGGCCCACCACGAGCTTCCCCCGCACCCCCGGCCCACCACGAGCTTCCCCCGCACCCCCGGCCCACCTCGAGCCTCCCCCCACCCCCGGCCCACCTCGAGCCTCCCCCCGCCCCAGGCCCACGTCGAGCCTGCCCCCCCAGCCCCAGCCCACCATGAGCCTGCCCCCCACCCCCACCAGTGTGCTCTCCAGCCCATCTCGAGTCCCCCTCACCCATCTCAAGCCCCCTCCCAGCCACATCTCAAGCCCCCAGCCCCCTATCTCAAGCCTCCAAGCCCTTATCTCGAGCCCCCACCCCCACCCCCCCTCCACCCCGAATTCATCTCCAATCTCCCCGCTGGCCCAATCTCCGAGCCGTAGCCCTCCAACCGCACCCCAAGCCACTCTGCCTGGCTGAGGCCTGCGAGCGAGGGGTTCCTTTGAGATGCCTTGGCCTCCCCCCCACACTTCTCTCAGTTGA
This sequence comes from Schistocerca cancellata, assembly GCF_023864275.1. Lineage (NCBI taxonomy): Eukaryota > Metazoa > Arthropoda > Insecta > Orthoptera > Acrididae > Schistocerca > Schistocerca cancellata. The sequence continues at coordinate 198,419,823 of NC_064628.1, forward strand.
GAATGGCATACCCATCTAGCAGATACATGCCAGAAGCTGGGTGTTGCCAATTGTCCCAACAGCGTAGACAGGGTGATTGTGACTGCACCATCCAGTGGATGGGTTTTGTTGTGGGTGTTTGGAAAGGCTCAGTAATAATGGCGGAGCATATTATTATTGCTTTTGTTCCCACCAGACATATCATTTACCCATGGAGCAAAGTACTATATTAGTAGTATAGTGGTGTGGATGGTGAAATCTAGTTTGGATTGTGTTCTCAGTTTTCACCCAATGTCTGTCCTTTCAAGCACATCTAGAATGTTGTTAAATAACACCTTACAAACAACTGCCTTCTCAGAATCGACATGTATATAGTGAAGTATATAGGAATGCATGACACTAATTGTGTGTTTCCTCTTTTTATGTGCAGAACATGTGCAATTCGTTGTGGTATGTAGTTTGCTAATTCTTGACAGAGGGTCAATTGTAGGTCCACAGTTTCTTCTCATCTAATCTCAGTTTCTTTATTTCTGTTTTCATGTAAATAAATGAAGGTTTTCTATCTTTCTTTTTATTATTAGCTTCCTATCTCCCACATAGTCATTTTCTTCTTATCACTTAGCAATGAGCAATTAAAATTTGTAGCTAGAAATATACTCTAGCATTCCTGTTGTTTACTATTTATTTGCATTTTACAATGACCTTTAACTTCTTTCTTTTCAGGGAAACAGAAGAAACAGGCAAAAATGCACAGCAAATCTGTTTCAAAAATGCTAGCACAAAATGCAGAGGATAAATTGCCCCAAGGTAAGAAGATCAAAATGAAGAATTATACTGAAATACATTAATATTCTACCAAAATCCAGAACATCATTTATCTTTCTTTCATTTAGAAAAAGCTGTTGAGATGTATGAAACATGAAGGAGCTTTAGTAAGAAGTTTAATATATTTGCTGTACCCTAAGTTACGTTATTCAGATGAATAATTGTAGTTACTGCAAAAGCTATTTAATTTTTGAACACTTGTGCTCCGTAAAAATATAAACACTAGGTCCCATTCTTGATATTAAAACTTCAGAATCTCAACAATTTCCGAATTGACATAGATTTAGACATACAAGCCTGCAGGTGCCATTATTTGTCATGACATGAATCCATGTTTGGACACAGGATTCACATAGTCCATGACCAAGGGAGTCAATAAGTTGAGTTAAACTTGCAGATTTTTTGAAAAATTGCTACAATTACTGGCAGATCCAATGCGTCCCAAAGCCAACACCATACTTCCACTTCTACTTCTCCAGCAGAGCCAGACCCAACTATGGAGAACCTAAGATCAACAGCAGTGGCCAGCAGATACATAATCTGTAGCCTAGAGTAAGATAGCTTGCAACAGTGTTACAAAATTTAGAGCAATGTTACCCAGCTGAATATCCATGAGCAGTCCAAAAAGGAAGGGCATGCCAAGAAGATATTGCTGGATACGTGAAATGGATGACTTCTGATACCATGGTTTACTCAGTCCCTAACTGAAAAGTGCCAATGGAATACTAGCCAAGATGTGTGCCTCATATACATTTTCAACCACTACTATTTCAACCCCCCCCCCCCCCCTCCCCCAATGAACCATGGACCTTGCCGTTGGTGGGGAGGCTTGCATGCCTCAACGATACAGATAGCCGTACCGTAGGTGCAACCATAACGGAGGGGTATCTTTTGAGAGGCCAGACAAATGTGTGGTTCCTGAAAAGGGGCAGCAGCCTTTTCAGTAGTTGCAGGGGCAACAGTCTGGATGATTGACTGATCTGGCCCTGTAACACTAACCAAAACATCCTTGCTGTTGTGGTACTGTGAACGGCTGAAAGCAAGGGGAAACTGAGGGCATACAGCTTTACTGTATGATTAAATGATGATGGCGTCCTCTTGGGTAAAATATTCCGGAGGTAAAATAGTCCCCCATTCGGATCTCCGGGCAGGGACTACTCAAGAGGACGTCGTTATCAGGAGAAAGAAAACTGGCGTTCTACGGATCGGAGCATGGAATGTCAGATCCATTAATCAGGCAGGTAGGTTAGAAAATTTAAAAAGGGAAATGGATAGGTTAAAGTTAGATATAGTGGGACTTAGTGAAGTATGGTGGCAGGAGGAACAAGACTTTTGGTCAGGTGATTACAGGGTTATAAATACAAAATCAAATAGGGGTAATGCAGGAGTAGGTTTAATAATGAATAAAAATATAGGAGTGAGGGTAAGCTACTACAAACAGCATAGTGAATGCATTATTGTGGCCAAGATAGACACGAATCCCACGCCTACTACAGTAGTACAAGTTTATATGCCAACTAGCTCTGCAGATGATGAAGAAATTGATGAAATGTATGATGAGATAAAAGAAATTATTCAGGTAGTGAAGGGAGATGAAAATTTAATAGTCATGGGTGACTGGAATTCGACAGTAGGAAAAGGAAGAGAAGGAAATGTAGTAGGTAAATATGGATTGGGGCTAAGAAATGAAAGAGGAACCTGCCTGGTAGAATTTTGCACAGAGCATAACTTAATCATAGCTAACACTTGGTTCAAGAATCATGAAAGAAGGTTGTATACATGGAAGAACCCTGGAGATACTAGAAGGTTTCAGATAGGTTGTATAATGGTAAGACAGAGATTTAGGAACCAGGTTTTAAATTGTAAGACATTTCCAGGGGCAGATGTGGATTCTGACCACAATCTATTGGTTATGAACTGTAGATTAAAACTGAAGAAACTGCAAAACGGTGGGAATTTAAGGAGATGGCACCTGGATAAACTGAAAGAACCAGCGGTTGTAGAGAGTTTCAGGGAGAGCAAAAGGGAACAATTGACAGGAATGCGGGAAAGAAATACAGTAGAAGAAGAATGGGTAGCTCTGAGGGATGAAATAGTGAAGGCAGCAGAGGATCAAGTAGGTAAAAAGATGAGGGCTAGTAGAAATCCTTAGGTAACAGAAGAAATATTGAATTTAATGAATTTAATTAATGAAAGAAGAAAATATAAAAATGCAGTAAATTAAGCAGGCAAAAAGGAATACAAATGTCTCAAAAATGAGATCGACAGGAAGTGCAAAATGGCTAAGCAGGGATGGCTAGAGGACAAATGTAATGCTGTACAGGCTTATCTCACGAGGAGTAAGATAGATACTGCCTACAGGAAAATTAAAGAGACCTTTGGAGAAAAGAGAACCACTTGCATGAATATCAAGAGCTCAGATGGAAACCCAGTTCTAAGCAAAGAAGGTAAAGCAGAAAGGTGGAAGGAGTATATAGAGGGTCTATACAAGGGCGATGTTCTTGAGGACAATATTATGGAAATGGAAGAGGAGGTAGATGAAGATGAAATGGGAGATATGATACTGGGTGAAGAGTTTGACAGAGCACTGAAAGACATAAGTCAAAACAAGGCCCCGGGAGTAGACAACATTCCATTAGAACTACTGATAGCCTTGGGAGAGCCAGTCCTGACAAAACTCTACCATCTGGTGAGCAAGATGTATGAGACAGGCGAAATTCCCTCAGACTTCAAGAAGAATATAATAATTACAATCCCAAAGAAAGCAGGTGTTCACAGATGTGAAAATTACCGAACTATCAGTTCAATAAGTCACAGCTGCAAAATACTAACACGAATTCTTTACAGACGAATGGAAAAACTGGTAGAAGCCGACCTCGGGGAAGATCAGTATGGATTCCGTAGAAATGTTGGGACCCCTAAGGCAATACTGACCCTACGACTTAGAAGAAAGATTAAGGAAAGGCAAACCTACGTTTCTAGCATTTGTAGACTTAGAGAAAGCTTATGACAATGTTTACTGGAATGCTCTCTTTCAAATTCTGAAGGTGGCATGGGCAAAATACAGGGAGCGAAAGGCTATTTACAATTTGTGCAGAAAGCAGATGGCAGTTATAAGAGTCGAGGGACGTGGAAGGGAAGTAGTGGTTGGGAAGGGAGTGAGACAGGGTTGTAGTCTATCCCCGTTGCTATTAAATCTGTATATTGAGCAAGCAATAACGGAAACAAAAGAAAAGTTCGGAGTAGGAATTAAAATCTATAGAGAAGAAATAAAAACTTTGAGGTGCGCCGATGACATTGTAATTCTGTCAGAGACAGCAAAGGACTTGGAAGAGCAGTTGAACGGAATGGACAGTGTCTTGGAAGGAGGGTATAAGATGAACATCAACACAATCAAAACAAGGATAATGGAATGTAGTCGAATTAAGTTGGGTGATGCTGAGGGAATTAGATTAGGAAATGAGACACTTAAAGTAGTAAAGGAGTTTTGCTATTTGGGGAGCAAAATAACTGATGATGGTCAAAGTAGAGAGGATATAAAATGTAGACTGGCAATGGCAAAGAAAGCATTTCTGAAGAAGAGAAATTTGTTAATAACTGATGATGGTCAAAGTAGAGAGGATATAAAATGTAGACTGGCAATGGCAAAGAAAGCATTTCTGAAGAAGAGAAATTTGTTAACATCAAGTATTGATTTAAGTGTCAGGAAGTCGTTTCTGAAAGTATTTGTATGGAGTGTAGCCATGCATGGAAGCGAAACGTGGACGATAAATAGTTTAGACAAGAAGAGATAGAAGCTTTCGAAATGTGGTGCTACAGAAGAATGCTGGAGATTAGCTGGGTAGATCACATAACTAATGAGGAGGTATTGAACAGAATTAGGGAGAAGAGGAGTTTGTGGCACAACTTGACTAGAAGAAGGGACCGGTTGGTAGGACATGTTCTGAGACATCAAAGGATCACCAATGTAGTACTGGAGGGCAACGTGGAGGGTAAAAATTGTAGAGGGAGACGAAGAGATGAATACACTAAGCAGATTCAGAAGGATGTAGGCTGCAGTAGGTACTGGGAGATGAAGAAGCTTATATGTGTTTACAATATTGTGAGAAGGAAAGTTGCTACGCACCATAGAGCGGATGTGCTGAGCTGCAGATAGGCACAACAAAAATGTTGTGTGTTTACATTGATGTTAGTCATTAATCTTTCCACAACTTTAACATTTATCACATATTTACTTTTTGTCATTAGAACTCCATAAATCTGCTATGCTCATGTCCAGGCAATCTGTGCTGTCTTCCATTCTTTCTTTTCCTAGCAATTAGTCTCATAGTTATTTTCCTTATTGCACAGTGTCTGGCTACATAACCTGCCAACTATTCCTTTCTTCAGTATGGCTCTCTGACTGACTTCTTTCTTTGCCTATTGGAATGTGTTTGGATTTGGCACTCAAATTTCATTTGTGTGGTTGTAATTTGTGGTATTTGTATTGTATTCTTTCCTAGACTTCCACTTTTCACACTTCACTTCCTTGCAGTATCCTCGGAATATACTGTTCAGTAAACTGTTTCTTCAACTTTAGAAATACTGTGTAGAAAAATTCTATATTCATGTGTATCATTTTCATTGTTGCTACTCTTCAGTAATTTTCTTGTCTTAATTGAAAAAATTATCCTGTGCATCAATTTTTTATCTCCACACCTCCATTGGGACACAGATAAGTGGCACCAAAAAAGTGAGCTCATACTCTAGTCAATGTAAATGAATCTTTATTTCTTTTGTCAGCTGAGCTGTCTTTCTTGCAACCTACCAACTCTTATTGTTCAATCTTACTGTAGTTTAATTAAAGAGTGTTTTACAGCAGACACTATTATTTATAAAGCATCTTCTGTGGTTATTCTGCAGATTGGATACATAAGTCTGTGCAGTTTTGATTGTTTTATATTGAAAACAGTATTTTTATTTGTAAAGTTGATGTGTACTTTACTTCCGGTGTTTCTGCCTCTTGCTTACATATTTTCCAAATCACTGCTTCTTGCAGTAGGAAGATGGAGAAACCAATAGTAACTGCTGTGGAAGATGGTCATGCAAACAAACATATTTTCCGTATGTGTCTGCCCACTATTTCACGGATATTGCTGTATCTTTAGAGCGTCGTCTTATCGTGTCTCCGTATTCATGATGGGGACTGTGAATTAATTACGCCAAAAAGTTTTTTGTATGTACGGTTGCGAATTTTCTTACAGTATTTAGAAGTTCATTTAACAAACATAAAAGAATATCCGTTTGGTATGAGTTAAGGTTGCCCTATTACTGGCAGAGATTAAGTCCAGAATGGTTGTAAGATCATATAGCATCCTCAAAAAAGTGCACTGTTTTGGTGTATCAAATTATGATCTTTATTTGTTCTAAAAAACATTTACAAAATACATAAACATGTTGATCACACCAATCCATTTTCGGTACGAAAAGTGTTTGGCATATGACTTTCTCTACTGTGCTGGCATGCAAGAACTGTTGATGAAATTTGCCATGACTGTCTGACAAGACTTTTGCACTTCACTGACAACACTACAAATTTCTTCTGTTAACTTGCATATGTTTTGTGGTTTATTGATATACATTGATGATTTATGATAACCCCAAAGAAAAAAAAGTCTTCTGATGTTAGTTGCCATTGTTGGTCACCACAGTGGGCGATTCGGGGACCTGGAAACTGTTCGTGGAATAATTCAGTTGTTTTGAGGGAAGTGTGATAGTGGCTTCATCCTGCCAAAACCACAAATTTTGAACATCCATTCCATTGAAATTACACTACGAAAAAAATTTATTTTCATCGCACTGGTGACCCGCTTCAAGGGCTGATGATGCCACCCACCTGAAAGCCACACCAAACCATTATTTGCTGTGTATGTATTTTCCTTTGTTGAAGCCTATAAGGATTTTCAGATCCTCAGATATGGCAGTACTGTTTATTCACAAATCCATTTAAGTTAAGTGCACCTCATCACTGCAGATCATTTTCCTCTCAAAACTGTTGTCTCCTTAGAAAACAGTCAACAAAAGTCTCATTTTCTCATGATAGGCTTCTTTCAGCTGCAGCATTAACTGAATTCTGTTAGGATGATAATGGAGATCAAACCAAACATCCTATGTGCCATTCTTGGGAATGATGAGGAATCTTAACAAAATTATACTATGTTGATTAGTACCAATGTAATTTTTTTTTTAAGGACTCTTTAGGTTGTAGTGGAGAGACAGATAGATCTTTACCTCTTTTAGATGAGCATCTTCAGACTTTTACCTATAGCTGTAATTCATAATTTAAGATGTAAAACACTTATCCACTTCCATTTTCTAGTTCATATCCCATTAACACTGTCACTCTGGGCACAAACCTTGAATGTTAGATTTTGTGTCACTGGATGAGATGGATGAGGATGAAAGGGCCATGAATTTCAGTATAGGAAGTAAGGACTGCCTTAAATGCAGTGAAGAGTAGAAAAGAAACATACATTACTGCAAGGGAAATCTTTAAGTGCCTGTGTGAAGAATAAAAGTAGTGGAATTTCTGTGACTACAATAATGAAACAATGGAAGGGGAATATGTAAGAGTCTTTTAATTGTGCCCATCTGCAACTTGGTTTGCCTTCTTTACAGTAAGTAGCAATCTGCCTTTTCCTACATTATGACTACAATAAAATACATGACACAGGGTGAATTGTTTAAAGATGGCTGCAGTAATTAATTCAATACTGAATAAACAGTACTACAACAAGGACATACCCAGGGGCAGCCTACTGCTGTTTCACCCCCAAAACAACATCTTCACAAACTGCACTCCCGTCCCGCTCCATCAATCAGACTTAACAATTCAGTATCAGTTTGAAGGCAATCAGAACTGGTAATGGATATAAACTAGTAAAATGTACCTAGAGCCATTTGTGGTGACATTTCAAAACTGTTTCGCCCTTTGCCCATCCTCCATCATTAGTGTCAATCGTGTACTTGAAAATGTAGTGAGCAGAGAACCCTCAGACGCATGCTACATGGTTTGGTTCAGAGTGGTAAGCAGAAAACTGAAAAGAAAAATTTAAAAAAAGCATTGGTAATTAGCAATTTATGTTTAAGGGAGAGATTTATTGAGAGGGGAAAGAGCTTAAAAATTGTTTCATAGGCTTGCAGGAAGTTTAAACAGTATGAACTGGAAAAAGCTTGTGAATATATTGAAGGAAAGATGAGTGAACTGGAAAGGCAGACCACTTTTAAACTGACTGTATTGGAAACAAAAGGTTTTTACAAGTCAGAAAGGAGAGAATGCCAACCCGATAGAATTAAGGAATGGTCTAAGACAAGATAAGATTGTTGTCTGTCGCCCACTCTTCAACATATATTTAAAAGGCAGGATTGAGTATTATCAATGGAAGGGGGCAAAAATGGTGGTTGAAGCACATGACATTTACAGATAGTATGGTTATTTTAGCCGGGCATGGAAAAGAGGTCCAAGAAATGGCAGAGGAAATTGAAACTATTGTAAGAGATCATGGAATGAAAATAAATGAAAATGGTGACGAGCTAGAGATGAAATGACAAAAATAATGGTGAATTGAGAGGAAATGGAATATGTATATTTTTAGTTCCTAGGGAGTCAAATAGAAAGTAATCGGAGGTTCAACATAGACATTTAATTTAGAACAGCTGTGGAAAAATTTGTAACTGAGATGAAGGAAAAGTTGATAAAATTTTTTGTTTGATGTATCTTATTGTATGGTGCCAAAACTTGGATTGTGAGAAATGAGGACAGGAAGAGGCTGGAGGCTTTTGACTGTGGACACAACAGAGAAGGGTGAAAGAAAATTGATTGACAGAGTGACAAACAAACAAAAATCTGATGAGGGTGGGAAAAGAAAGGCCTCCCCCTTCTCAATCTTCCCACCCAAGCCACACACCCCATATAAAAAAATTCACCCTCCTTACCCCTTGCTGATGTGCAATTACTAACCCCCAGACCGAACATCAGTGAGAGTTCTTCTCTTTAAAGCATGTCACTCAGTTGAATCTGGTACATCTTGAGTGTTATGGTAACTTAAAGATCATTATTTACAGGAATATATGAGAGATGGTCAAAAAGTTTTAATAGTGACCTTCAGGGGGAAAATGTGATTAATGTTTTGTTTGTTCATAGGTACATGTCTCCATGACACACCACTCTAGCTTGTTGCTAGATGAGCCAAACCAAAATGGTGCAGCCCTGTTGATATAGTGTAGTTTCATGCGGTAATTCATCTTTGGTAGCAGCGGAAATCAGTTTACTGCATGATACTACTGTTTTATCTGTGAGCTGTACCATTTTGTTTTGGCACATCTAATGGTATGCTATGGTACTGTGGACGTGGGAAGTTCAATATGTACCAGGATGCAGACATGTACCTACCAACAAATAAAAATAATTATAGGGCACTTTCTTTTTTATCTGATAATTAAGTCTTCATGGCTAACCTTCATACAAAAATTCTTCTTACCAGGTTCATTTAGTCATTTTACCCCTAAAATCCACTGAGACAGTGTAAATATTGTTTTGACCACCATTCACTATTGTTATACACATAATCAAGACTTTGTGCATTTGAGAAACCATACATTCTAGGAATTGCTGCAGATACAGATTTTTTCCCATTATAATCTTGGTTCAATATTAATACTCTGTATGCAAAATGAAATGTAGTTGGTAAGATTCTGCATTCTAGTTTCGATTTTCTTTTTAGGTAACAGCGTGGGAAATAATGGAACTTCAGATGCAGTGGCAGGTGGGATTGAGTATGCAACAACTGAAAAAGGTAAAAAATGTTCTCTTCTGTTTTGTGTTAGTTGGTCATATACACACTCAGACAAGTAGCTTAGTAATGTATGTATAAAAAAAAAAATACTTAACTATTCTGAAGGAGCATAAAACAGATCATGAAAAAAGAAAAGATCATCAGCATTATTGAATGCAGCAGTATGTGGGACAAGCAGTGCTTATAGACATCTACATCTACATCCATACTCCGCAAGCCACCTGACAGTGTGTGGTGGAGGGTACCTTGAGTACCTCTATCAGTTCTCCCATCTATTCCAGTCTCGTATTGTTCGTAGAAAGAAGGATTGTTGGTATGCCTCTGTGTGGGCTCTAATCTCTCTGATTTTATCCTCATGGTCTCTTCGCGAGATATATGTAGGAGGGAGCAATATACTGCGTGACTCTTCGGAGAAGGTATGTTCTCGAAACTTCAACAAAAGCCCGTACCGAGCTACTGAGCATCTCTCCTGCAGAGTCTTCCACTGGAGTTTATCTATCATCTCTGTAACGCTTTCGCGGTTACTAAATGATCCTGTAACGAAGTGCGCTGCTCTCCGTTGGATCTTCTCTATCTCTTCTATCAACCCTATCTGGTACGGATCCCACACTGCTGAGCAGTATTCAAGCATTGGGCGAACAAGCGTACTGTAACCTACTTCCTTTGTTTTCGGATTGCATTTCCTAAGATTCTTCCAATGAATCTCAGTCTGGCATCTGCTTTACCGACGATCAACCATATATGATCATTCCATTTTAAATCACTCCTAATGCTTACTCCCAGATAATTTATGGAATTAACTGCTTCCACTTGCTGACCTGCTATATTGTAGCTAAATGATAAGGGATCTTTCTTTCTGTGTATTCACAGCACATTCCACTTGTCTACATTGAGATACAATTGCCATTCCCTGCACCATGCGTCAATTCGCTGCAGATCCTCCTGCCTTTCAGTACAATTTTCCATTGTTACAACGTCTCGACATACCACAGCATCATCCACAAAAAGCCTCAGTGAACTTCCAATGTCATCCACAAGATCATTTATGTATATTGTGAATAGCAACGGTCCTACGACACTCCCCTGCGGCACACCTGAAATCACTCTTACTTCAGAAGACTTCTCTCCATTGACAATGACATGCTGTGTTGTGTTATCTAGGAACTCTTCAATCCAATCACACAATTGGTCTGATAGTCCATATGCTCTTACTTTGTTCATTTAACGACTGTGGGGAACTGTATCGAACGCCTTGCGGAAGTCAAGAAACACGGCATCTACCTGGGAACCCGTGTCTATGGCCCTCTGAGCCTCGTGGACGAATAGCGCAAGCTGGGTTTCACATGACCGTCTTTTTCAAAACCCATGCTGATTCCTACAGGGTAGATTTCTAGTCTCCAGAAAAGTTATTATACTCGAACATAATACGTGTTCCAAAGTTTTACAACTGATCGACGTTAGAGATATAGGTCTACAGATCTGCACATCTGTTCGATGTCTCTTCTTGAAAACTGGGATGACCTGTGCCCTTTTCCAATCCTTTGGAACGCTACGCTCTTCTAGAGACCTACGGTACACCGCTGCAAGAAGGGGGGCAAGTTCCTTCGCGTACTCTGTGTAAAGTCGAACTGGTATCCCATCAGGTCCAGTGGCCTTTCCTCTTTTGAGCGATTTTAATTGTTACTCTATCCCTCTGTCGTCTATTTCGATATCTACCATTTTGTCATCTGTGCGGCAATCTAGAGAAGGAACTACAGGGCAGTCTGCCTCTGTGAAACAGCTTTGGAAAAAGACATTTAGTATTTCGGCCTTTAGTCTGTCATCCTCTGTTTCAGTACCATTTTGGCCACAGAGTGTCTGGACATTTTGTTTTGATCCACCTACCGCTTTGACATAAGACCAAAATTTCTTAGGATTTTCTGCCAAGTCAGTACATAGAACTTTACTTTCCAATTCATTGAACACCTCTCGCATAGCCCTCCTCACATTACATTTCGCTTCGCGTACTTTTTATTTGTCTGCAAGGCTTTGGCTATGTTTATGTTTGCTGTGAAGTTCCCTTTGCTTCCGCAGCAGTTTTCTAACTCGGTTGTTGTACCACAGTGGCTCTTTTCCATCTCTTACGATCTTGCTAGGCACATACTCATCTAATGTATATTGTACGATGGTTTTGACCTTTGTCCACTGATCCTCAACATTATCTGTACTTGAGACAAAACTTTTGTGTTGAGCCATCAGGTACTCTGAAATCTGCTTTTTGTCACTTTTGCTAAACAGATAAATCTTCCTACCTTTTTTAATATTTCTATTTACGGCTGTAATCATCGATGCAGTAACCGCTTTATGATCGCTGATTCCTGCGTTAACTGTTTCAAATAGTTCAGGTCTGTTTGTCACCAGAAGATCTAATATGTTATCACCACGAGTCAGTTCTCTGTTTAACTGCTCAAGGTAGTTTTCAGATAAAGCACTTAAACAAATTTCACTGGATTCTTTGTCCCTGCTACCTGTTATGAACGTTTGAGTCTCCCAGTCTGTATCCAGCAAATTAAAATCTCCACCCAGAACTATAACATGATGGGGAAATCTACTCGAAATATTTTCCAAATCATCCTTCAGGTGCTCAGCCACAACAGCTGCTGAGCCAGTGGGCCTATAGAGACATCCAATTACCATGTCTGAGCCTGCTTTAACCGTGACCTTCACCCAAATTATTTCATATTTCGTATCTCCATAAGTTTCCTTCGATACTATTGCACTTCTTATCGCTCTAAACACGCCTCCCCCTTCACTGTCCAGCCTGTCTCTGTGGTATACATTCCAATCTGAGTTTAGAATTTCGTGACTGTTTATATCTGGTTTCAGCCAACTTTCTGTCCCTAGTACTATGTGGGCATTGTGACCGTTTATTAATGAGAGCAGTTCTGGAACCTTTCTATAGATGCTCCTGCAGTTTACTATTAGCACATTAATATTGTTATTCCCTGTTGCATTTTGCGTACTCCTACCTTGCCGTGTCTCAGGAGGCGTCCTTTTGGGCCTAGGGAGGGAATTCTCCAACCTAAAAAACCCACATGTGCACTCCACACGTACTCCGCTGCCCTTGTAGCCGCTTCCTGCGTGTAGTGCACGCCTGACATATTCAGGGAGACCCTACATTTCTCCACCCGATAGCGGAGGTCGAGAAATTTGCACCCCAGAGCCTCTGGTTTAAGCCTTCCACTCAGCTCCAAACCAGAGGACCGCAATCGTTTCTGGGAACGATACTACAAATGTTAACTCAGATTCCACCCCTTGAGCGAGGCTTTCCACCTTCACCAACTCCGCCAACCGCCTGTACGAACTGAGGATGACCTCTGAACCAAGACGGCAGGAGTCATTGGTGCCGACATGAGCAACACTTTGCAGTCGGGTGCACCCAGTGCTCTCAATCGCCGCCGGCAGGGCATCCTCCACATCTCAGATGAGATGTGGAGGAGGCCCCCCCCCTCCTTAATTGACCTGGTCGCCCAAGACTCCTCTTAAGCGACCATATTGATGGCGATCTCAGTGCAGACGCCCTTTCAACACAGGATGCTGTGAAACAGTACTCCCATCCTCAGACTATCCACTACACCCAGCCTCCAGGTCGCTGGATTACAGGAGCACGCCACCACTCCCTAGACCAGGGTGTATTTATATTCCTATCTCCATTATCAGATTTACATTTACCTTGACATTTTTATAAATTCAGTGTGATGATGGAGCATCTCCATGTTCAGTTTGAAGTGTGTGTTGTAGGTTATGATTAGTTTGTGGCGTATCTGCACAGAAAATAGACCAGTAAAAATGAGGATACATTTGAGTAATCGATAATATTCTATCAAAGAAAAATTTAAACAAGAGAACTTATAAATCATGAGACGCCTTGCTGGCTGGTGCTTCCCTGCTGGAGGCAAGATATGTAGTAGTGTCCATAGACAAACATAAAAGTAAAAGTGATGTCACAATCGTAGCTTTCAGAAATATTTATTCCTTCCTATTTGTTCCAAAAGCTAAGGTAGAGTCATAACGGGCTGATAACTGCAGGATTTTGTAGAAAGAGAAACGTCTGAGGGAGCGGAAAATGGTTGATGAGGCATATAGGTCACATATTAGCTGGGTAAGTGCAAGAAATTGCTGTATTTGAAACTGTAAAAGAGCCTGGTGTAGAGTTACACTTACCAACAACTGTCATGGAAGTATGTTCTGTCTGGGCAACTAATAGACAATAAACAAACTGCTTTCAGTCAGTTGCATAGACGGAACATACCTCCATGAATTTTGAAGCAACTAATGAACAATGGAAAACAGAAAAAATGATGCGATGACCAACAAATACTTCTTCTTTGAGGGGCAGACACACAAACAGATCAGGGGTACGGCCTAGGAACTGGGATGGCTCCTTCATAAGCCAACCTTTTCATGGGTCGCCTGGAGGGGGCTTTCCTGGGATCCATAAGTCTTCAGCCACTGGTTTGGTGTAGATACATTGATGAGACCATTATCATATGGACTGATCTGTTAAAAATCCTGGAATATCTTAACACCTTCTCCCAATTAAATTTCATGTGGTCCTATTCTGAAACCTGTGCCACTTCCCTTGATGTTGATCTTGTCCTCATTGAAGGCCAACTACACTCTTCTGTCCACATTAAATCTACTAACAGGCAACAGTACTTACATTTTGACAGTTGACAACCTTTCCATGTCAAACATTCCCTCCAACACAGCTTTGGCATTCAAGGCAAATGTATTTGTTCAGATGCGGACTCCTTACAGCAATACACCACTATTCTCACCACAGCCTTCAGGACATAATTACCCCACCAGCGTAGTTCAGAGGCAGATTTCCCAGCCATCACATCCAATCTGTTCGGAGCACACCACTTGTCACTCAGTATTATCCTGATCAGGAATGTATTACTCAGCTATTTCAACAAGGCCATGACTTCCATAAATCATGCCCTGAAATGAGATCGATTCTGTCTGATATTTTGCCGACCACACCTAGAATATTTTTTCATCGTCCTCCCAATCTCTACAATATTCTTGTCAGACCCTATGCTTCTTCTGCACCCATTTCCCTATCACAGGGCTCCTAACTCTTTGACCATCGCCACTGCAAGACTTGCCCTATGCACCCTCCTACAACCACCTATACCAGCCTTGTTACTGGCAAAACATATACCATCAAAGGGAGAGCCGCCTGTGAAATGACATGTCATATACCAGCTGTTATGTAAACACTGTTTGGCCTTTTCCATTGGCATGACTACCACCAAATTATCAGTTAGGATGATTGGGCATAGACAGAGGGTATATATGAGGGCAGTTCAATAAGTAATGCAACACATTTTTTTCTGAAACAGGGGTTGTTTTATTCAGCATTGAAATACACCAGGTTATTCCCCAATCTTTTAGCTACACAACACTATTTTTCAACGTAATCTCCATTCAATGCTACGGCCTTACGCCACCTTGAAATGAGGGCCTGTATGCCTGCACGGTACCATTCCACTGGTCGATGTCGGAGCCAACGTCGTACTGCATCAATAACTTCTTCATCATCCGCGTAGTGCCTCCCACGGATTGCGTCCTTCATTGGGCCAAACATATGGAAATCAGACGGTGCGAGATCGGGGCTGTAGGGTGCATGAGGAAGAACAGTCCACTGAAGTTTTGTGAGCTCCTCTCGGGTGCGAAGACTTGTGTGAGGTCTTGCGTTGTCATGAAGAAGGAGAAGTTCGTTCAGATTTTTGTGCCTACAAACACGCTGAAGTCGTTTCTTCAATTTCTGAAGAGTAGCACAATACACTTCAGAGTTGATCGTTTGACCATGGGGGAAGGACATCGAACAGAATAACCCCTTCAGCGTCCCAGAAGACTGTAACCATGACTTTACCGGCTGAGGGTATGGCTTTAAACTTTTTCTTGGTAGGGGAGTGGGTGTGGCGCCACTCCATTGATTGCCGTTTTGTTTCAGGTTCGAAGTGATGAACCCATGTTTCATCGCCTGTAACAATCTTTGACAAGAAATTGTCACCCTCAGCCACATGACGAGCAAGCAATTCCGCACAGATGGTTCTCCTTTGCTCTTTATGGTGTTCGGTTAGACAACGAGGGACCCAGCGGGAACAAACCTTTGAATATCCCAACTGGTGAACAATTGTGACAGCACTACCAACAGAGATGTCAAGTTGAGCACTGAGTTGTTTGATGGTGATCCGTCGATCATCTCGAACGAGTGTGTTCGCACGCTCCGCCATTGCAGGAGTCACAGCTGTGCACGGTCGGCCCGCACGCGGGAGATCAGACAGTCTTGCTTGACCTTGCGGCGATGATGACACACGCTTTGCCCAATGACTCACCGTGGTTTTGTCCACTGCCAGATCACCGTAGACATTCTGCAAGCGCCTATGAATATCTGAGATGCCCTGGTTTTCCGCCAAAAGAAACTCGATCACTGCCCGTTGTTTGCAACGCACATCCGTTACAGACGCCATTTTAACAGCTCCGTACAGCGCTGCCACCTGTCGGAAGTCAATGAAACTATACGAGACGAAACGGGAATGTTTGAAAATATTCCACAAGAAATTTCCGGTTTTTTCAACCAAAATTGGCCGAGAAAAAAAATGTGTTGCATTACTTATTGAACTGCCCTCGTACATGCAACACACAGTATCCTGTTGTGACCTTGTTGTCTGTTTCACCACATGCGCCATCTGGACACTGGACACCAGTTTCTCAGAACTCCGCAGGTGGGAACTAGTGCTACAACATGTCCTTGATTCTGACCATCAGCTGGCCTTAATTGACGTTAATTTCTTCCATCTTTTCATTTCTTCACAGAAACTATTCCTTTCTTCGCCCTGTTTTAGTTATCTACATCTTCCATTTTCTTATTTTTTGCCCTCTTCCTCCCACCTGTGTTATGTACAATGTACTTAGCTTTTCATTCTCATTAACTTGTGCAGTAATCTCTGTCTCGCATATTACCCTGTCTTCCACTTTTAAGCTCTCATGTTTTTAACTCTCATCCAGAGCAGTCCACATATATCAGTCTTTTCATCTCATCCCGTCCAGTAAGTCCCTCCTGACCCGAGGGTGTGTGCGACTAACCCTTTTCCTAGATCTCTCCAGTCCTTTTCCTTCACTCCTCTTCCTTCCCCTTCAACCCTTCTGCCGCAAAAAGAAGCCACTGGCTCCAAAAGCTTGCATAATCACAATCTTTTTTTATGTGCGTGTTCTGCCACCGCATGGCAAGTAAGTTTTTATCTATCCAATTACATTACACAACTTTTTACAGAATTATAAGCAAAAAGTCACAGGTAACCTCGATGGTTACTTGTGAAATACAAAGTATTGGGCAGCCAAGTGGTGTGTCCAGCATTGAAACAATTGTTCATTGTAATAACGTCATGCTTTGTAGTGATATTTAAGTGGTGTCTCAACTGTTTGGAATATGTTGTACCTGGAGTTGTCATCAAGCATTGTGAACATATCTCAATAACATTATCTGCCTCAAAAATTAATAGGCTGTAGAAGACACATTTTTATTACTGTACAAAAAAGCGTGAATCTTTAGTAGAAGTTTTAATATACCTAGCGAGATGCAGTCAGAATGTTAGACAGTGGGGATAAGGGGGCAAGGGACGACTTCCGCCACCCCATGGCTAACCTTCCGACTGCGCCTAGCTGCTCTACTCTATCCCCACCACATCCCTGCATGCTAACACAAGCAGTACTTTACCACCACTATCCGCTATCCCTCCCACTCCCTATCCAAGCCTTCTTACCCTCATCACCCAGATTGTTTCTCTAGCCGAAGGTAGTGGTTATGTGTGAGTGAATTGTGCTTGGGTGAATGTGTGTGTGTGTGTGTGTGTGTGTGTGTGTGTGTGTGTGTGTGTGTGTGTGTTTTGCCTATTTTAAAAGTAGGCCTTTTGGCTGAAAGCTCATGTGTTTAACATTCTTTTTGTTGTGTTCGTCTGTGACTCAACTTCTCTTGAGTACGATGAGTGGAAATCATCTTTTACATAATATTGTTGTTATCATTACCACACATGATGGCATTGAGGTGGCATATTGGGAACCTTCATGCGTGACCCTTTTGGTAGATGACTTAGGCAAAATTTTTATTTTGTGTGATGAATGGCTGCTTGCTCTGAATTAACAAAAATGTAATTTAATGCAAGTAAGTGGGGAAAACAATCCCATGTTTTAGAATGCAGTGTTAATAGTGTACGGCCTGACACAGTCACAGCCACTGGTGGCTGGAGCTCAATTTCTTTGGTGCAGCCTAAATAAAATGTCAATAAACTTTGTAATGAAATTATTCCAAATTGTTTGTTATATAAACTTCATTTACACCATACTGCTTAAAAAGTAGTAAATATGGTAAATTATACAGTTCTAAATATTGACATAATCCACAAAATACTGAAGCTAATAGTAAAGTACAGACAGAAGTGAACTCAGTAACTTTTTGTGTGTGTAGTATTTTGATCGATTGATATGCACTTAAACATGTGACTTTTAGCTCTTTTCCATACTTAGCAAATTAAGGGCCATGTTTAGAAAACCATCTGCTTTTTCATTTTAAAATCACTATGAGAATACTCAGGCTTTAACCACGCAGCTCCAGAATATGGAAAGCGATGAGAGTGAAAATTTGAGCTTCTGGCAGGCCTGTACCAAGGCCATGAAGAAAGAGGACCCCCACCGTGGGTGCAAGCACAGAGGGTATGCAAAAACAGCCTAGTTAAACCAGCAAGAAAGACAATTTAAAAACTGACTGGGAAAGGCATGTGAGCTCCTGCCCTACATGATCCTATCTCCTGCCTGCAAGAAGCCCTCCCTCTGCACGAGACTGAAAATGCGCGTCCTAGTCACAGTGTCATTTCGTCAAAGTAGCACATAAATGACTACTGCTGAACATGTGTCACTTGAGTTGTGTGTCAACAGTGCACTGGGTTCGTACAGCTGCTGCCTAGACAGCTAGCTCATGTTCAACAATGGAGCTTTTGTGCTACTTCGCTGTAGTATTTTTAGGATCTCAAAGATTGGCAGTTGGGACTCGAAGAAAGTAACATGTTGTTCAACCAAAGGCTTCCTAATTCTGTCAACTGAGGACTGAAATGAAACTGTTTAATCTAGACTGCTTCAATATATTTGAAAGGCTAATAAGTGAAATGGGAAACAGAAATCACGTATATAACCCAATGTTTCATTTCACTTTAATTTTCTGGCAGAAAAGAGCTAGATGAAATCTCTGCATCTTACTTTGAAAAATATGTAGCTAATTTTTGTGCCAAATATAGCAAAAACACCGATACAACAGATCTACCAAAATGAAATTTTAACTCTGCAGTGGAGTGTGTGCTGATGCGATATTTCCTGACAGATTAAAACGTGTGCAGGACTGAGGCTTGAACTCTAGACCTTTGCCTTTCGCTGGTAAGTGCTATACCGACTGAGCCACACTAGCGCGACTCACTACCTGTCCTCACAGCTCTACTTCCACCAGTACCTCGTCTCCTTCCTTCCAAACATCACAGAAGCTCTCCTGTGCAGGGAAGCTTCTGTAAAATTCTGAAGGCAGAAGGTTAGGTACTGCCAGAAGTAAAGCTGTGACGATGGATTGTGAGTCATGCTTGTGCAGTTCAGTCAGTAGAGCACTTGCATGTGAAAGAAAAGATTCTGAGTTTGAGTCTCGATTCAGTACACAGTTTTAATCTGCCAGGAAGTTTCACAGCAGAGCTACTTAATTAAATGGCTGCTGTCAAATTCCTGTAGAAAGAGCTGGTGAAGAGCACTGACATGGATTCCCATTTGGATATTTTGAATCCCCTCCCATGCAATATGGGTTATGAGATTCTTATCCAGTCATGAGTTGTGGTGCTAGCAGTGTGACCTAGTGGCTAGTGTTGCTGGCTTGTGTGTCATGGGGCATCATTTCAAACCCAACCACCAGCAGTTATTTAATATAAAAATAACCCAATTTTTAAAAAAATCATTACTATTATGTTATTTGAGACATGTGCATGAACAGTGTACTGTTGGAAAGAGTAAACTTGCTAGTTTTACATGGTTCCCACTAGGTAACAGCAGTGTGCACCCACTTCAGTTCAAATAAGAGTGGTGTTGTGACAACAAAAAGTGTCTTGTGTTCTACATGTTGCGCATTGTGGGTCAGTAATAACTGCGCAGCCTGACTTTCACCCTAGGTGTGATATGGATCCTCACACAGCACAGAACATTAGATGATGGCATGAACAATTCCAAGAAACAGGTTGTTTGTGTAAAGGCAAATCGCCGGGCCATCCCCGAGTGCCTGACGCAGACGTCGAACACATCCGCCATAGTTTCACAAGGAGTCTGCAGAAATCCATTCGCATGTGCAGCTCGACAGCTCAACATGCCTCCGATGTTTGTATGGCATGTGTTGCGTCGACATTTACACATGAAACCATACAAAATTCAGCTACTGCAAGCTCTTAATGAAGGTGACAAACACAATGTGTGGAGTTCTGTAACTTCATTCTTGGCAGGATGGGGGATGACAGTTTTCTTCCACACTTAGTGCTTAGTGTCGAGGCAACATTCCCTTTAAATGAAAAGGTGAACCATAATAATGTGAGAGTATGGGGTATGGAACAACCACATGAAGTTGTGCAATGTGAGAGGGGCTCTCCAAAATTTAATGTATTTTGTGCAGTTTCACAGGAAAATTGTATGGTCCATTTTTCTTTGTCAAGAACACTGTTACAGGAAGCACATATCTCGATATGCTGGAGAACCTTCTTTTTGTACAGTTGCAGACTGATTCGAATGACTTTATCTACTAACAACGTGGGGCACTTCCACATTGACATCTGGAAGTGGGGGAATTTTTAAATCAAAGGATTACTGAACGATGGATTGGTCGTACTGGACCAAATGATTCAGCCTTATATTACTGGCCTCAAAGGTCACTGGATGTGACTGTATGTGATTATTTCTTGTGGGGTTTTTATAAAAGACTTTGTGTCTTGGTTACCAACAACAATGAATGAATTGAGACGATGCATAACAGCAGCTGTGGAAGCTGTAACTCAACACATGCTTGCTACTATGTGGGAACAATTTTAATACCACATTGACATATGCCATGCATTTCAAGGGGGGGGGGGGGGGGGGGGGTAATGAACACCTAAGAAAAGCTGTGGAAAAAGAAATCATTATATGAAGCATGTGCATAAATAATGCTGTATGGCACATTTTGCAGTTGTTGGGAAATTGACAAAAACTGTTAGTTCCAGAGAATTAATACGATATAGTAATGTAATAGCAGATATGTATTGTTTGTGCATACTGACTGTGGAAGATACTAATTTCTGGTTTTTAAAATTGTGCTAAGTACAGATTTTTCGAAAATAAGTAAGTTTTAAACTGGAATAACACTGTATGGCAATGAATATACAGCGTTATTCCAGATCAGTCAGTGCTCTTTTGTAATTATAAGGTGTCTAGAATCCAAAAATAGTAAGTAAGAGATTTAAAACAAGATACTAAATAATATTTATTGTAAACTGAATTGCTTGATCTTAAAAAAAAAAAAATAAATAAATAAATAAATAAATAAATAAAATAAAAAAAACATTAGTTTATCAAGTTTAGGCTCAAATCTAGTACATTATAGTCAGTTGTCACACTGCAGGTTTTCATAAAACTGCCTGTATTTTGGTTCCAAATATTTCGTCATGTCCAGTAGATCCCTTTTCTTCTCCTTATGAACTTTCAGCGTCCCGTTATAGAGCAACCGGAATTCAGAAGGCAATGGACAATTTTTTACTTAATGTTCACAACCATGCTTTACAATACAGTGTCTTTCCCATCGGCGAAGCACATTGTGGGTACGGTGCATGCTTAAACCTCGAGGATCATCACTACACAGCTTCAACCAAAGTACATCGGTAATTTTCAAAGCAGGCGCCTTCTTCAAAAGCAACTTGATGGATCCTATGTCCTTGAAGTCTTCCATCATCATCTCATGAATGGTCTGTTTTGAAGGGTCGACAAAGGCCTCAACAATGACGTGCTTCCATTCTGAAGGAACCATAACTTTTGACACTTTCTTTCTTTTCTCGATGACTGCAAAATCCCTGTCACAAGGTAGGAAACAGTGACCCGAACATAAAAACGTCTGATGTATTTCTGTAAAGTACTTGCAGCTGATCAGATAGAAATAAAGCTCTAAAACTCTCCAGTTGTTCTGCCCGACACAGCGGTCAGACCAAACAATTAGTTTTCGTTCCATACCTTGTTCAAGCGTATCATAATTGTGCGTCACAAATTTAAGCAGACAGGAAACTAATTCAGCTGAACCTCTCCTTGCGGTGGATTCATCCCACAAATTTACGGTGATGTTTCCAGTACCAACGTCATGAACCGTGAAATTATACGACGACAGCTGTCTCTGGTAGAATACTGTGGAATGAGTCAATCTAAGACAAAGTAAAACCTGTTGTAGGTCAACACATATAACATGTATATTGTTATTCCTCTTAGCCATTTCCGTATCGTTTTTTAGGGCTTTGAATGCTTGGTCTGCCCTTGAATGATGCAACTGACTCTCAATTTCGATCTTGTGCAGTTCTATTTCATCCGAAGCTGCAATCATTTTGTTAAACAACAAATCGCACAGTCTGCAAGTATCTGATCTAGGTGTTCCGAAACGCAGATTAAAATCTGTTTGAAACACACTTTGATAGTATGACCTGCTTATTAACTTATCAGGAAACTTTTCGGTAAACAATCGATACATTCTACAGAGGTTGAGACATTCTTTTGAGGATTTATTCGTGCTGTAATGGCTCATCTGCTTTGGGAAACTTGATATGTGTTGCCGAATAAGAGGCCTGTCGTCATTTGATATGGCATGTGGCCTATTGCAATGTTTTCCTCTACCGTCTTTAGGAGTGGTTATTCCACCTTTTACTTTACGTTGCAGAGTCTGCATTCATCGCTGGGTGATGGAAAATATGTCAAGCAATGTTCTTTGACACACTTCTTTTGAGTAAACTTTGTATTTGAAAGTAGCTTGTTTTCGTGAAGTATCGTCTGTCTTACCTCTCTTGCGCCTGGCTGGCACGCCTATTTCCATGGATTTTATTAAGTATATGGACTGCTCATCATATGTTAAGGCATGATATTATTCGTACAGCTTTAACTTCATTTCCAGGTTTATGTCCTTGCATCCTTCTTTTAAGCACTCTTCTGCATTTCATACACAATCCTGAATCACGAACACAATCACTATTACTACCTAATATTCAACTAGATTATCGAATTTCACATTCTCTTTTAATAATATAGCATTACTCAGACTGAGTATTCTATTTTTTCGCCAAGAACTGTAGTTAATTTCATTCACGTTACATACTTTTACTGTAATGTTTTCAGAAGATACACATAACATCTCATTAGAGCCATGTACTCTACAGGGCACGTCGCCGCTTTACAGGACACATATGCTTCTCTAAAGACATACACCTTTTTACAAAACCCATACGGCATTATTCCGCTCACCTGTGTTGGAGGCTGTTTCGCAGGAACTACCTTTCCTTTTCATGATTTATGTTCCAGTCCAGCATCACGAAGCCTTTTCCTCTTAATATCCTGCCAGCTACCAATGTTAATTTTCCTTTTCCGTGCATTATTTGCACGTTTCAAACCACTTGCGGTAAGCGTCACCTTGCTGCACTCCGCCATTCTTGTAACATACAGCATTGTTCGCGCAGAGACAAGAAAATTGTGCACATCTCGTCGCTGTTTAGTGCTGCCCTCGGACGGTGAACATGTCAATTATAACAGCAGGCGATGCAAACTGCCGTATACAGCATTATTCCACGTGATTCTACGAAGTATCAAAATGTGCCATACAGCGTTATTCGTGCGCAAGCTTCATATGTTTGTTAATTTCAGAAATATAGAAATGCCAAATCAGATGATTCTTTTTGATACAACCTGTATATCATTTTAGGAAGGTTCTCAAAATGTCTTGTGTTTGTGTATTCTGGAGTGTTTTATGTTTCTGTAAATAGCAGCACTCTCTGTCCAGGAATTCAGTTCTCCTCTGACTGGATGTTGTTGTCAGTAATAAACAAGCTTTCAGAACTAAGTGCTGTACTTCTTTTACAGCACTGTCTTTAGACTTGGACTTCATTGTGGTTTCAGTCTAACAATATTCACTTGTACATGTAAATTTATGGCTAGAGTTCATTTAAAGTGTATATTAATTGATATCATAGTGAACTGTAGATCATCAATACTGGTTTTGAAGGTCATAATGAGTTTCAGAAAATTAAGAGATTGAGTTTTGCTGTGAACCAGCTTTAAGTCTCTTTAGATTTAGCTGGGTGAAGGGCAGGGACTAGTGAAGGTTGAGGTCAGGGTGGTTATGGGAACGTAGGATATATTCCAGGGAGAGATCCCAACTGCACAATTCAGAAAAGCTGATATTGGTAGGAAGGATCCAGATGGTGCACTCTGTGTAGCAGTCACGGAAGTGAAGCATGGTGTTTTGGGCAACATGTTCAGATATTGGGTGGTCCAGTTGTCTCTTGGTCACAGTTTGGTGGTGGCCATTCATGCAGACAGACAGCTTGTTAGTTATAAAGCCCACGTAGAATGGAGAACAGTGGTTGCAGCTTAGTTTGAAGGTCACATAAGAGGACCTACTCCACTCCAATCACAGGCATCTCCTATCCCATCAAAAGTAGGGTTACCTATGAGGGCAGTCATGTGATCTACAAACTAAGCTGCAGCCACTGTGCTGCTTTCTATCTGGGCATGACAACCAACAAGCTGGCTGTCCACATGAATGGCCACTGACAAACTGTGACCAAGAGACATGTGGATCACCCAGTTGGTGAAAATGCTGCCCAACACAACATGCCTCAGTTACATGACAGCTTCACAACCTGTGCCAACAGAATCTTTGCTACCAATACCAGCTTTCCTCAGTGGTGCGAGTGGGAAATCTCCTTGCAGTCATCCTATGTTCCCGTACCCACTGTCCCCCACCCACCCCCTGGTCCGATCTTTGCTAGATCCTGTCCTCCACCTGGCTATCCCCTTCCCTGCCCTCACTCCAGCACATCACAACACAGCCTTCTATTCAGCCAACAAACACACTAGCCTTTTTTGTCCTTTTGCCTCTATGTCTCTCCTTTCCCACCTCCCACCCCCTCCCTCCTCAAGCCTCCTCCTTACCCGAACCTCTTGCTTATTGCTTCTCCCATCAGGCACAGTTTCTGTGCACAATCCAGCCTCACCTGCCAGAGGCAGTAGTCATATAAGTGTGTGTGTGTGTGTGTGTGTGTGTGTGTGTGTGTGTGTGTGTGTGTGTGTGTGTTTTCTCCACTTTTTCAACCTTTGATGGATTATAATGAGCTTAACACAGATTTGAACAATTTGGAAGCTCTTGCTTACAAAATCAACTTTCTTAATTAATGTAATTATTTTTAAGATATTATTGGTAATTAATTTTTTCGTAAAGCACACACCATTAACAGTCACCAATTATGTTCCTATTCATGTTCTTAGTTGTGAATTGATTTTTTAGGTTCCATTGGAAAACAACTGTCCAAGTCAACAAGGCTTCAGATTCGTAAATCACACTTTCCAGTCTCATCACAGCAGCGAAGTCTAGGAAAAGTAGAGGACTTCGCTCGTATACAGAGGATGTTATCAGGATCTAATATTGGCCCTACTTTTTTTGGGGCCCGTGAGGATCTTGTGAAGCTTCTAGATTCTGAAGGTAAGTGTATATGGGGATACTTATGCAGTGATGGAGGTGATTTGTACACAGTCCATAACTCTCATCTCTTATCCACCCTGCATTTCATCTGTCAGTGTTCCTAGGATTGTTCTTGTTGTTAATTTGATAAGTCTTAATGAATACAAAGGAAGTAAGATTAGAATTTAAAGCCTGGCTGATGACAAGACCTTTAGAGACACAACAGGCTAAGGAAGTTAGGTATTTCATTTTCAAAGACCCACTTAGTGAATATAAATAATGATAGTTCACACTACGGTTTTGACAAAATTTTAGTGTTACTGTCTGACTGACTAGGTGGTTCGGTTCTTGGGCCAGATGAAGAGATACTATTAGCATATCTGTCATGGCCCAATTTTTCTTGAACTCATTCATGTCCTTGATGGCCTGCTGTCATGTGGCCAAGTGTGCAATCGACAGATCAGGCCTAACATCTTGGTATTATTTTGAAATACCTTCTCCTTTCCAGGATTGAGGATTTGCCAGGTATGTGTTCTCTTCCAAACTGATGAAACTCCACTTTTAACCTTGCTATCCTATAGGCAACACAGTGTAATCCTGTTCGTGGATCCAGATTATTGATGACAAATGTACGAGGGTCCTTCAATAAGTAATGCCCCACATCTTTTTCTCAGAACTTATTTATTGTTAAATAGTCAGAATTTGGTGACAATATATATCAACATTTCTTGTCCATGTCCTATTTTTCTACGTAGTCTCCATCACGTTCTGTGGCTGTTCGCCAACATTGTGGAAAATGATGTATTCCCTGCTGGTAAAAGTTCTTGTCATGTAGACATAGCCATGTTTTCATGTTTCAGCACTCCAGTGCTGACCAACTTAGAGCCAATTCTCAAGCTGTGTTGCGCCGGTTGGCATGAATAATGGCATCCACATGATTCAGCGTGTTTGCAACAGTGGCTGTGACAAGTCATCCCGAGCATGGCTGATCATGGAGCTCTATTTCTGCATTTCCTGAGGCTGTCAATTTTTTTACCCATCACCCAACTGTATTCCTATCAACTGCAGCATCGCCATACACTGCACACAAATATTTATGGATGTTCACCTTCTTTTTCTGCACACAAGAATTCAATAACAGCACACTGCTTGTAATGTGAGTCATACGTAGATGCCATTTTGATGCTGTACTACGGCTCTGCCATCTGCCAGAATGGTTCGAAACTTCACCGGTGCACAGAACAAACATCAAATCTGAAGCACCTACAAGGAAGTTTGTCTATGTATATTAATGGCTTTTTTTACAAAATGTGGGGCATTCTTATTGAATGACACTTGTAGTTAAATGTCAAGCCTATTCCCTGCTGTATGATGATCATGTTATTTGTGTAGATTCAGTGACATTGTGTTTTCCTATACCACATTTACTAGGTTAAGGAGCTCATCTGTAGTGCTTGAACCTCTCCAGTAAATTCTTCTACAGCAGCCACCTGCACAGGCAAGCAACTGAAATCATACTAGGCCTCTGTACGTGAAATATAAGTCTCCAAATCTCTCAGAGGTCACAACTTCCATGTGAAGAAAATGAAAAACTGAGAAAAATGATTATATTCTCTCCATGTCTGTTAAGATGACAAGAATCTCTCCTCAATCCATGGTGATCCACTGAACTCGCAAATCCAGATTGTTTCCGCATGTATATTCAGTCTTTCAGTGCTACTGAATTACTGGCTTTTGCCTCAGTAACAATCATTCTATTTGATTTTTGCACCTTTTCTGCTAATTGCACTCCTCTGCTCCTCTGATATTTGCTGCTTTCTGAGAGTACTTCATGTTGCTGTTACAGTGAAACCCCAATTTTAGGTTTTCATGCTGTCCAGATGTAAAAAACGCTAAATCGAGGAAAATGCGAAATCGAGGAAAACATTAAGACCCCCAAAATACAAATACGTAATTGGCACAAATTATTAAAAATCACAATCTTCTCCAATACATTGTATAAAATCTATATAACTGAATGAAATTAAATGTACAATACAATGTTTCTAATTTAATTTGTGGTAATGAATTTCATCACTTCTTAAAAAATCACAGATGTGTAGCAACAAGTGGAAACTTAGAAAAAAGTTGAAATTGGTATCTGGGTACAAGGTAATCAAGCAAGTTTCCGACTACAAGCACAAATTATATGTCAAAACAAGTGTTTTTTAGAGATCTTTCCTTTGCACTCACCTAGGAAAAAGTCAAAATTGGTGAACATGGTGAATTAAACTGAAAATATCACAGCAGCTGAGTCATTAAACCATAAGCATAAATGTAGACATCTGCTTAATGACAAACTTTGTCTTTGTTATGAGGCATGCATCATATGCTTGCCACTGTCAAAATGTTATTTTAGGCTGAATGAGAGAAACAGAGACTTGAAAAAATTAGTTCACTTCCCCAATTGACGTTGCAAGCTTATTAGAAGTCGGCTCAGTGAATTTCTCTACACTGTGTAAAATGTAAATTAAAAAAAAAAAATCAGGTGCTACAGCTTTGCTTCATGTATTGTATCACTATTGCCAATCTTAATGATCAACAGTGTGTGGTGCAAACTATGTATGTGTGTAGTGTGTGTAGCTGTTGTGACTGTATCATATCAGATTTGAACACCAAAGTCTTTAAAGTGTGCTATTGCAAAACCCTTGTTCTGTTTCGCGTGACATTTCTGCCATGCAGATGATCTGGATGAAAAGTACATTTTCAGCACTTTACAGAATGCTTTCACCCCTATGTGAACTCCCATGGTTGAAGGGCCTCTCCTCCTCTCTACGCATCCAGCAGGTGAGCTCGTATTGTGTGTATTAGTGTGGTGTGGTGGCTGCCCTGGCTGTTGGGTAACGTAATAAGTCGCCAGCCGATAAGAGCTCACTAGCCGAAAATGGTCGACACTTCCTTGATTCTGACCGAGCGTATTCTTTGAGAATCAGTGTTTGAACTTAAAAGGTTGATGATTGATGTTGCTGCTGAATACAGTACATTGGAAATGCAAGTAAAAAGATGAGGCTGAGTTATAAGCGGCACAAGAAGAGACAGCAGCTGGGCCCCTTGGTTATGCATTGGCTCAGTCCGGAGCAATTCGTGTCAATTAATTTGTTTTCCCGTAGCTGCCACAACCTAGCAGTAGTCATATCATAACTGCATGGAGAAGCTAAACATTGCAAGTTGTATTGCCAACACCGCTTGTGGATTATGTCAACATTTCCCCTCTCACATCTCCCCTGTCTGCAACAGCATAAAATATTCCTTTAACTCCGTAACCACTCATGGTGCGAACCATCTATCTTTTGTGCCACTTGTAATTCGTTCAGTCAAATCAAATGTCAATAGGAAGAAAACAGGATGAAATCGAGCAAGACATCAAGAACAATGTAGGATCGAGGTAAACCTTACTAGGAAGAAAAGTAAAATGTGGTAATTTTTTGTGTTGCTTTTATGGGTTTTTCACAGGTGCTATGAATTTGTGGTGTAGAATTGCGAAAAAAGGAAAATCGATGTTCCACTGTATTTACATCCTGATGTTCAGAAAAGTTTCAACTGACATCATGGGAAACAGTGTTCCCAACATGATTTAGGGTGTGGTCTTAACATCAGATTTCAGTGTTGATAACCCTTCCTAAAATCCAAACTGTACTCAAGCAAGAGAAATCTAACCATCATTAATGGTGCATCATTAAAAGAGACACCTGTATGTGTACAGACCAGGTGGATCTCTCACTTGAAAAGCTCCAGAAATGCCTGTCACTGTCTCAGTTTCAAGAAATTGTGCACACATTGCATCATTCTCTTATGTCATATTTAATATATGTAAAACCTCTCCCTCATTGCTATGTTTCCTTATAAGGCTATGTCTGGAGACTTGAAATAACATTCCTGGCCTGGCTGTGGCTCCTACCTCCCTACCCCATTTCCCAGTCACCCATTTAAGGGGATGTGGGCTCTAAGGTGAAAACAGTAATTTCTTAATTTGAATTTTTTTCGCAATTGCATAGGTGCATTACCCTAGCAGAAGAAAAGCCTCTAAACTATTCTTCCAAATTCTTTCAAACAACCTGAAGAAGTCTTCCTCCAGTACAGAAATCCATTGTCACTGTCTTATGATCTTCTTCTGTGATTTTGACAATGTGTTCACTTGCAGCAGAGAAAGTGTACGCAGGTGTTTTCACACACTCCTTCCAAGTTTTCTTTTTCTTGTAAGAGCATCTTGGAGAAGATTCAGACACATTACTACCACTTTGTCGGTTGCTCAGATTTGTGCAGTTGCATTTCTTGATCAGTTATGATGATAAACATTAACTTTGTGTGGACTGAAAGTACAAATTTTCACCTTCAAGAGTATTTATTTAATGTTTCATTGTTTGAAAGCAAAGAAAGTCCAAAGCAGTAGGGGGACAGTAATTTCCAAATGCCAAATGCAGTTGTTCATGGCATTCACCCACACTCAGAAGTACTTCGAAGTCACATTGTTAGACTTCTACTGTATCCATGGCTAACATGAATACCTAATAGTGCTTCTCATACTCACACACTATTGAATCTTGTATCAGTGGAATAGAATGCTACCACATATATTTCTTGGAAGTGTGACAATGTACCAGAACCAAGTCATTCTCAAAAGGAGTTCCCTGCATCTGTGACATCCACTGTCTAAGCCATACAATTCTCTTGGGTCAAGCCAAAAAGCAGTATCTTTGTGATCTTAGACTTTCGTGGCTGAGTTCAGGTTTGGTGAAACACGATTCCCTGTGCTGGGAATTGTTGTTCCCGGCCAATGCTCTCTGATCATAAACATTGTTTGTGTTTCAGCAACCACTGTGTGTTCTATCAGGGTTTCAGCTGCTCTTGATCACAAGGAGAATATAAACCTCCATTAAGAAATAAGCAAAAAAGAAAGATAAAACACCTAACCTCAAATTGTGCTATGTGCTGAAGGGGTGGGCAGCTATTGAGGTGAAACGGTCATCAACCAGATACCTCAGTTGTACAAGGCAGGTGGGCTCTGGGTGGTATTCTGTATTGTTAGCTGCTTTTGGGATCACCATGGTGAACTCATTACACAGAAATGTCCCCAATAGAAAAGAGATCCGTATTGACTGCTGTGAGCTTCAGCTCAGAAAAGATGGCCAGTAACAGGATGGGAATGTGTGTCAGAATGTATTCCAGATAATTAAGAGAAAGGGCATTAGTTTGGAAAATAATCACTTTTCTATGAACGTAAGAGGTACAACACTTAGCTAGTATACTGTTTGAGAAACAGAAAACCATTGGTAGAAACAACTATGTCATGTGAAGCTGACCATATACGCTGAGCTGATGGAGTCATGGAATAGCAATATGCACATACATGGATGTTGGTAGTATCACATACACAATGTAAAAAAGGGCAGTGCATTGGCAGAGTTGTCATTTGCACTCAGGTGATTCGTGTGAAAAGGTGTCTGAAGTGATTATGGCCGCACAATGGGAATGAACAGACTTTAAACATGGAATGCTAGTTGTAGTTAAATGCATAGGAAGTGCCATTTTGGAAATCATAAGGGAATTCAGTATTTTGGGATCCACAGTGTCAAGAGTCTGCCGAGAATACCAAATTTCAGGCATTGCCACACGCCACAGACAGTGCAGTGGCCACCTACCTTCACTTAATGACAGAGAATTGCAGTGTTTGCTTAGAGTTGTCAATGCTAAGCAACACTGCATGAAATAAATGCAGAAATCAATGTGGGAAGTATGACAGATGTATCCATTAGGACAGTATGGCTAAATTGGCATTAATGGCCTGTGGCACAAACAATGGATGTGAGTGCTTTTGCTGCAGCACAACATCACCTGCAGTGCCTCTCTTGGTCTCATGACCATATTATTTGGATCCTAGATGACTGGAAAACTATGGCCTGATCAAGTGAGTCCTGATTTCAGTTGGTAAGAGCTGATTATGGTAGGATTTGAGGGTAACACAGACCCCAAAAGCCATGGACCCAAGTAGTCAACAAGGCTCTGTGCAAGCTGGTGGTGGCTCCACAATGATGTGGGCTGTGTTTACACGGAGTGGACTGGGTCCTCTGTTCCAACTGAACTGATCATTTACCAGATATGGTTATGTTCAGCTTCTTGGAAAACATTTGCAGCTATTCAGGGAATTCATGTTCCCATGACAATGTGCCATGTCACTGGGCCACAATTGTTCATGACTGGTTTGAAGAACTTTCTGGACAGTTCAAGTGAATGATCTGGCTACACAGTTTGCTTGACTTGAATCCCATCAAACATATGTGAGACATAATGGAGAGGTCAGTTTGTGCAGAGAATCGTGTGCCAGCAACACTTTCGCAATTATGAATAGCTTTAGAGTCAGCTTTGCTCAATACTGCTGCAGGAGACTTCCAGCAACTTGTTCAGTCCATGCCATGTTGAGTTTCTGCACTATGCTGGGCAAAAGGAGCTCTAATACAATTTTAAGAGGTATCCCATGACTTTTGTCATCTCATTGTATAAGGGGAGTGAAATGCAAACAAGATAGATGGAATAAGTAATTAAACTGCTTATTGTTTCAAAAGTATGTGCCATAACTGTTAACACTTTATCCCTCTGTGAGACAAGATGGCCAGTGCCTTCATGGAAAAATGTTTACCTTGCCTACTGAACCATGGTTGTACCCAGCTGTGCACCTCTTCATCCAGAGCAAATCAGTGGCCACAGATGTCTTTCTTCAGGAGTACAAAAGTATGGAATAGCATGTGGAGAGATCAGGATTATATGGAGGATATGTAAGGACTTCTCAGTGAAATTCCTACAGTGTAGTCTAAATGACCGTGGTGACATGTGGGTCTGCCTGTATTTGTGGCCATCAGTTTGCTTTAGTACAGTCATGGTTCAGTAGGCAATCACTAACATTTTTTCATGAAGGCATTGACCCTCTTCTGTCCATCGTGAGGTAAATGTATTAAAAGTTAAAATATTGAACAGTTTAATTACTTTTTTCCATCTGCACTGTATTCATTTGACTACTCATTATATATTACTAGCCGTTTCCTGTGGCTTCACTCCTGTATGTGTTCAACATACATCTGCTTCCCCCCCACCCCCACCCCCTCCCCTCTTAACCCTTTGTGTTCACCTATTCCTTGCCCAGCCCCTCTAACCACCTCATCCTCTCACCTCTATCTGTCCATTATCTACTCCGCACTCTGTCGGTTTCTTCGTTTCCTTTTCCACACCAACTCGTCATTCCCCTCTCTCTGAACATACAGTATCTTCCTATCTCTCCTCCTCCTCCTCCTCTTCCTCCTCCACCTCCACCTCCACCTACATCTACCCTCCGCCCCTTCCACCTGCCTCCTCACTGCCTGTCTCATCCTCCCCCCCCCCCCCTTCTACCAATCTTCTCCTCTCCCCCCTCTGCCAATCTTCTCCTCCCCCCTCTCCAAATCTTCTCTTCCACTTTTCTTTGTACATCTCTCCCCCCCTCTTCCTTTGTCTGCCCATCTCCTCCTCCCCTCTCTGTACAACTCTTCCTCTGCCTTCCTTTCCCCTCCCCCACCTCTCTCTCTCTCTCTCTCTCTCTCTCTCTCTCTCCCTCCCTCCCTCCCTCCCTCCCTCCCTCCCTCCCTCCCTGTCCATCCCCTACTCCCCCCTCTCTGTCCACATCATCCTCCCCCTCTCTTTGTTTATCCCCTGCTCCACTCTATCTCTCTGTCCACATCATTCTTCCCCCCTCTCTCCCTATCCATTGCTGTCTGCCCCTTCTCTCTGTCCATTCCATCTATGTTCATCTCAACCTTGCCACCACCCATGCCATTCTGTATGTGTAGCTCTACTCGCACAAAACACCTGTCGTGCGTGGTAGCCTACACGTCGGGGGCTTGAGAAATGGTTTTGCCCCAACGTTAGGCTGTCGTGCAATGCAGGTTGATGAAGTACGCTGCTATTATTCCCACACAACATACGTGTCCTACAGGGCAGCCTATATGGGAAGGGAGGAGGGGGGACACTTTTGCCTCTTTGTCCGCTGCTATTGAGCTAAGACATTATAAACCCCGCAGTGCTAAATATGTATTGGAATTGGATGGACTTTATAATTTCCTGCCTCCTCCCCCCGTCAATCTCTTCCTTCCCCTCTCCTCCTCCTCCTCCTCCTCCTCCTCCTCCTCCTCCTCCTCCTCCCCCTCCCTCTCTCTGTCCCTTTCCTACTCCCTCTCTCTCTGTCCATCCCTCCTTTCCCTATTTCCTCAAACCCTTTCGCCCTCTATCTCCTCGTCCCCCCTTTCCCCCATCAACGTTTAACACAAGACTAATAGACACTGAGTAAAACAATCAGATCAGTGTCTCCCTAAATACACCATCACAAGAGACCTAAAGAATTGTTAATATTAATATCTTAACATTGAAAATTGAAATAGCGAATTTTGATGTTAATTATAGGAGGAGACCAGTGAAACATACATTCGAAGGTGCTTTGGTATAGAAATGCACACAAAAAGTTGTGTGTATGTTGACATTAAGAGAGGTAAAAGAAATAAGACGTATGCAAATGTAAAAAGTTTGCCTCTGTGTCTCACACTGCTATGAACTTCTGTCCTGCATAATGATTAGGGGCTATGGTAGAAATTACGCTTGTAAGTAACAATGGTTCATAAAATCTCATTCTAGGGATGTTCATATTTAAATGTTGTGGATACTCCAGTTGCAGTAACACACACACATATCGCATTACTTTTAGTTCCTTTTGTCTGAAGGCAAATGGAACTATCTTTCTTGTTCATTGGTCTGCATTACCACAGAATTTGAAATAAGTTCCTAACATTCAGTTTCCTCATTTTGGATAGCTGTGACTTCCCTTAGTATACGGAAACTATATTTGTTGTAGGCTATGCCTTGAAGAATACTAATGGGTGGGACTGAAAGACAAACAGTTAGACAGAGACAATTGTTACTTAGACACAGTATAATTGCCAGCCAGATGAAAACAGATAGACAGAAAAAAAGTTAACTTTTATTGTTTCAAAAATAATTGCCATAACTTTTAATACATTTATCTCAGTGTGAGAGAAAATGATCAACGACTTCATGAGAAAATGTTTGTAGTTGCCTGTTGAACTGTGATTGTACCCAGGGATGCTCCTCTTTGTGCGAAGCAAATCGACGGCCACATATGTTTTTCTTTAGGGCTCCAAAAATATGGAAATTTTGTGGGGAGAGATCAAGACTGTATAGAGAATCTGTAACGGCTTCCAAGTGAAGCTTCTGCAGCATACCGTATTTACTCGAATCTAAGCCGCACTCGAATCTAAGCCGCACCTGAAAAATGAGACTCGAAATAAAGGAAAAAAAATTTCCCGAATCTAAGCCGCACCTGAAATCTGAGACTTGAAATTCAAGGTGAGAGAAAAGTTGTAGGCCGCACCTCCAAATCGAAACAAAGTTGGTCCATTGTAATATGAGACACAATTTAGGTCGAATGAATGACGATACAGCCACAGTAGTTTGGTTCGAGTCGTAAGCTTAGCAGTTAAGCTTTACCAGGTAGCCATTGCTATGCGTCAGGCGCTCCGTCCGTATTTATACGGATGCCCTTCCTTTTTCACGTGCTTCGTCTGGTTTGAATCGATTGCTTATTTTGCTTTGATCTGATAATTGCCGTTTTCTTTGTTACAGGTGTTTGCGTCATTCTTAAGCTGAAAATGCATTACTGCACTGTGTCATGCATTGTTTGTCGCATTCTGATAGTGCATGTTTACGGCCTGTCGCGGCTCGCGGCATGGCTTGCTTTTGTGCACGCTACCGCCGCGTACAATTAAAAAAAAAGAGAGGAATCGTCTCATTAGCGAAACAATGGCAAGAGACTGCTATTTGTTGTTACTTACACTGCTGCTTTCTTTGATAATGATCAACAAGAATCAAATAATAGACTGCGTATGATAGAACATGTTCTGAACGAGAGTTGGGCGAAAATTTTTCTCCGCTTGAAAATCTTTGCGGCCGCTTCTTTATTACATCAAATTCTGCACAGAAATTAGAGTCATCTTAGATTTAAAAATCTAGTCACTTGCCGTTCTTCATTTCTGACTGTATCACTATTAGGCATAAGAATAATACGAATATAAACATGACACGATACGTATATTCTTCCGCATTTTGCTGTTGTCTCACTCTAGTTTCGTAGTTTATTAGGCAGACAGGATTTAAATGAGATAGCAGCAAACACGAAACAATACATGGCAAAATGTTTATATTCGTATTATTCTTATGGTGAAGAGAATACTGTATGTGATTCAAATTTCATCAGGTTCCTATTAGCAACCATCTCTTCTCACAGATAGGAAAAAATTCAGAACATAGAATTGGCCATATTGACAAACATCCCAAACAGTCTTGCCAGTCAGATTTTCGTAGTACACTGAAATTGTGCTACATTCGAAGATGAACGATACGGAATTTGTATTTACTTCGTTGAATAATGTATGGAAATGCAGTGGTCGAAACTCGCGGCGGAGAAAAAAAGCTCGTCTTCAACTTTTTTTTTTTAATTTATTTACTGACGCAGAGGTTTTGGCGCCAGTATTTATCTTTGTGCCTACAAAGCATATATTCGACGGCAGAAGTTAGTTGTGGCGGCATGTACCAACATTTTTCATAACTTCCGCTTGCTTTGCACTCGATTCTAAGCCGCAGGCGGTTTTTTGGATTACGAAAACCGGAAAAAAAGTGCGGCTTAGATTCGAGTGAATACGGTAATCAAAACAACCTGCCATCCAAATGGTTGATTCATATGTTGCCATGGTTGTTGAGAGTATGCTACAGAAGTTTCATTGGAAAGCCCTTATACATCCTCCATACAGTCCTAATCTCTTCTCATGATTTACACCTTTTTGGAGCTCTGTAGAAAGACACTTCATTGCCTTTAATTTGCTTCAGATGAAGAACTGTAAACCTGAATACAATCTTTGTGTTTAAGCCTTCATACTCCACTGCTACTGTCTGTCACTCACACTGTCTGCTTCTGTCTTTTTTTCCAGTGCTACCTTCTCCACCATACTTCAGCAGCTCAAAAATGTTTTACTGTAATTTTGGGCCAAAATGTGCCATCACTTATACCTATGTATTAAAGTTTGTTGGACTGGGAGGGTCCAGACCTCCTATATATGGTCTTCTCTGTATTTTTCATTTCCACGTCTCCTCCTCTATTGCTCACACTGCTTCTATCTCTATCCATCTCTCGTTCTCTTTTACTGCCACTGTCTCTTACTGACTATTAATATTTCCTCTCTATTTGGCCCCCAGTGCTGTTGTCTTCAGTCATACATATATATATATCTCTCTCTCTCTCTCTCTCTCTCTCTCCCCCCCCCCCCCACCTCCCCCCCCCCCCTTTTTCTCTTTCCCTCCCAATGACACTGTATCCTTTCTTTTCCATCACGTCATTGCCTCTCTGCTGCTTTCTCTCAGCACAAAGAAGTGTGAATATGTTTGCATGCCAGAATTTTTGGTGAGGGAAGGCAGAATGGGGTTGAGGCAGCTGGTTCCCCATTCTTCTGTCAAAGTCATTTAAAGAGGAACATATTCATTTTCTTAGTGCTCCAATGCATTTTTTCGCTGGTTGCCTTCTTTACTCTCCTACAGCGAAGTGTGCTGCTTAAATAAAACATATTTTATAGGTGAGTAAAGTTTTGACAACTTATTCTTTGTCACATATAAACAACAAACAAGTTTGCATAATATAAGGTTAACACAAAATCATTTGCCTTACATTTGTACTGAATACTTTGCTCATCAATCACAATTCATCAAAAAACACTTGGCTTACGATTTTTACAAGGAGCATAAAAAAACTGGAATTATTTTTTAAAAGCTATATATTTTCCAACTGTTTACAAAACAGTCTTATCCCCTTTAAAAGACTATCCATTGTAATTAATACATGTGCCCCACTAGTGCTTCCACTGTTCGAAAGATTTTTTGTAGTCATATTTAGAAACGGCTTACAACTTGTAACGGAATATATTAAAGGCTTTACTTTACCGAAGTATGCGATACCCTCCAAATTCAACCAGTTTAACGAGTATTTATGATTATAGAAAAGGTATTGTGTATGTTAACAATGATTGCATAACATGTCTCCATAAACAGTCAACCCATTAAATTATACTGAATAACTGACCCACACAAAAGTTAATATCACTTGATCACTGATACAGCAAATGTCATCATGTAAAAACGCTAAGTTCATCTTAAATAATTAATATGAAGTACGAAAAATAGTGGCCAACTTAGGTATTTTGGATCTCCTTAAATAAAAATCACCCAGTGAAACCTATTTGTTCACTAGGAGCGTTTTCACTCAGTATTCACGTAAGCAATCCTATTTTAGATGAAAACCAATGTAATTCTTAATGATTCATGTTATTTACTTATTTATGCAAATTAGAGAAGTCAATTGACAAACTTCTAAAAAACAGCCTTTTTGTAATAAAGAATTATTCTGTCAAGTCAACAAATCTGTCTGTCATTTTAATAACATGTTAAATTATGTCACTCGATGCAAATTAATAACTTTTCTGCACAAATTATGATAACAGATGTACATGTGACTTATAAACTATATCTCTTTTTAGTAGTTCTTTGACAATGTTATAAATACAAGCAGCAAGAAGGGTCGAGGGGGCAGTCGGAATGTCACTTTGGTAAAGTGTGTTTGTGTGTTATTGTTTGAGGTGGATAAACAATGCAAAGAACATGTAAAGGAAGTACTACTTTGTGTTGTGTCATGGTCTTTGGTGGACAGTGGAATTAAGATGGCCACCAGAGTAATAAATATTTGAAGTTTACATATTTGTTGGTTTCGCTCGTTCTTTATCAAAAGCACATAAAAAACACGGGACCTCATGTTTTTAACACTAGACAACCAGATTTAGAGCCAGCATCAGCATCGAGACACGGCAGCGATCCAGCAAGTAGCAGTGATTGCCACAACACAATGCATTTTAATGGCACCAACCTAACATCAAGTGCTAACAAGCTCCGTAAATAGGAGTGAAATAGTGTGATTATAGCAATTAGCAATATCTACGACTAGGCGACCATTACAAACTCCTCCCTCGTGTTTTCCTTGACGTCTTCAGTGTGGTCAAATGGGTGTCCTCCCATGCCCCTTTTCATGTGTGGGAATAAGAAAAAGTCGCATGGAGCTAGGTCAGGTAAGGTGCATCAACTGAACCATGCCATTTTTAGCAAAAACTGTCTAACAGAGATGGCTGTGTGTGCATATGATGTTGTGGTGGAAGAACCAGTCTCCTGTATGCCACAATTCAGCTCGTTTTGGGCTAACATTGTTCCACAATCTCCTTAAAATTTTCAAATAAAAGATTTGATTAATGGTCTGACTTGGGGAGCAGTTTTATTCAATATTTTCGTTGATTTGGATAGTTGCTGGATGTCCAGAATGAGGTTCGTCATCAATCAACATGCCGCCATTTTTAAATCGAGCAAACCACTCGTACACTCGAGTTTTTCCCATAGCATTATCTTGGTAAACTGTTTTCAACATTAAAACAGTTTCATCAGCATTTTTACCGAGTAGAAAACAAAATTTCACAGGTGAACATTGTTCACTTTATCTTACCACCATAAAAACCAAAACATGTACAAAACAGCGCTAGCAAAAACAATCACTGCAGATAAAGAGAACAAGCCACGTTGACAACACAGGCGGTGCTGAACTGGCAGTGAGTTGCACTACACATGCCTAGTGGCAGAAATGCATACTACACAAGCTCTGCCTGCAGTAATGTTATTTTTTTTTCACTGCAATACCTTGTGGGTGTATTTGTGTTGTGTCTAGACAAGACAGCCTAGACACAATGAGAGGAAGCCGAAAGGCACGCGCTTAAACTCACGCAGGCTGGCATGAGGTCTGAAGCAGGATACGTAATGAATGCTATAAAGAAAAGTACGTAGCTTCTGGAATACTTAACTTTAATCCACATTTGTAGAACATCGCTCTTGATGATACATTAATAGAATCTCAATATCAATTGAATACGGCGCCTTGCTAGGTCGTAGCAAATGTAGCTGAAGGCTATGCTAACTATTGTCTCGGCAAATGAGAGCGTAATTCTCAGTGAACCATGGCTAGCAATGTCAGCTGTACAACTGGGACGAGTGCTAGGATCTGTCTCTAGACCTGCCGTGTAGCGACGCTCGGTCTGCCATCACTGACAGTGGCGACACGCGGGTCCGTTGTATACTAGCGGACCGCGGCCGATTTAAAAGCTACCACCTAGCAAGTGTGGTGTCTGGCGGTGACACCACATTCCTCCCCCGCAAATCGGCGAACGGTTGTATTATAAGGCTTCCGCCCGCTGTGGGGAGGACCCCATGTTGACGTATGCGACGAGGTGGGGAGCCTAACAACAGGCGAGGCTGTGCCACCCGCACCCGGCCATTCGGTCCGAGGGGAGCTAGGAAACGCCTGAAAACCTAGTCCAGGGTGCACGCCAACATGCGGTGTATGCGCCCGTAGATAGTCAGGAGGGGCCGAAGGGCCGACCTCCATTGAGTCGGAGCACCCGATTGGCGAAGACGACAGATGGTCCGGAGCGGGCAAGAGTTCCATGGCGGAGGACAGCTGGTCACGGGAAGCGATCGGCGGCGCGTGACCCAGGGAGGCGTCCGGCGGTTGCAGCGATGCGTCCACTGCGGGCGGCGGCGGCTGCGGCGGCAGCGCGACGCCATGGGGCAAAATGGAAGGCAGCGTCGGTAACACCTGGGGATGAGGCGAGCCAGTAGATGGGTCCCCAGGGCGCTGACCGGACGGCACCGTCGCTGAAAGCAGACGGGGAGCGGCAGAACCCATGCGACGACAGAGGCGCAGCTGATTGAGATGCCGACGCACCTCACCAGCGGCCCCCAAAACCAGATACATCGCGCGGCCGAGGCAGCGAAGAATGCGCCCTGCGAGCCAACGCCGTGAACTGCGATAGTTGCGATAGTATATAACGTCGCCAGGGGCAAAAGCAGGTGTCTGCCGCTGCACAGGAACCTGATGCGACGGATGCAGCAAAGACATCAAGGTTCGATGAGGGCGACCATGAAGCAACTCAGCCGGCGAGCGACCATCGCGGGGCTGAGAGCGATACGAAGACAAAAAGAGGAATAACGCATCCTCCCGAGAATGCGACTCTTTCAACTTCAACATCTGGAACTTGAAAGTCCGGACCAAATGCTCAGCGGCACCGTTTGAGTGAGGCGAAAACGGCGCAGATGTCAGATGTTGAATACCATTGGCCGTGCAGAATGACTGAAATTCTGCGGACATGAATTGTGGGCCATTGTCGGAAACAATAGTCTGTGGAAGACCTTCAATGCAAAAGATAGCAGACAACATTTGGATTGTGGCAGAAGACGTCGTGGAAGACATCCGGACAACAAAAGGAAAATTACTGAAGGAATCCACCACAACCAACCATCGAGCATTCCAGAATGGACCAGCAAAATCGATGTGTAAGCGTTGCCAAGGGGAAGTGGCTTTCAGCCATGCAAAGAATTTCCGCGGTGGTGCGGATTGTTGTCGGCACACGCCATGAAAGAAGATCACATATTCGTAATCGCAGCATCGATTCCGAACCAAGTACAGTGCTGACGAGCAAGTTGTTTCGTTCTCACTATACCCCAATGTCCTTGGTGGAGAAGCCATAAGACAGAGGACTGTAATGAACGTGGGACCACGACCCTGGACTGATCATTATCAGAACGCAACAGCAAAACACCACGTCGTACAAAAAGTCTCTCCTTGTGAGCAAAAAATCGGCGAACCAACGGATCCTCGATCCGTGACTTTGACAAGGGTCATTGCGTAGCAACAAAACGCAAAACGGTAGCAAGGACAGGGTCAGCAGCTGTGGCTGTAGCTACACGACGAAAATCAATCGGAAACGATTCAACCACATCATCGGTTTCCGAGTCAATGAACATGCAAGCAAGTTCGGAGGAATCGAATGCTCTATGCTCAGCAACAGGTAAACGGGACAACGCATCGCGTTTCCGTGCTTAGCAGTGGACCGATACAAGATATCCTAGCGGTACTGCGAGAGGAAAATAGACCAGCGAATGAATTTCTGCGCTGTACGTGGAGGTACAGGCTTGGACAGATCAAAAAGCGATGTCAAAGGTTTGTGGTCTGTGATGATGGTAAAGTGACGACCATACAAGAAATCATGAAACTTTTTAACACCAAATACGAGAGCCAAAGCTTCTTTCTCGATCT
The DNA here is from genome assembly GCF_023864275.1 of Schistocerca cancellata. Lineage (NCBI taxonomy): Eukaryota > Metazoa > Arthropoda > Insecta > Orthoptera > Acrididae > Schistocerca > Schistocerca cancellata. The sequence goes on from NC_064628.1 coordinate 198,461,566, forward strand.
GTGAAGAATTTCTTTGTGCAGATGACAGCAATTTGGACGCAAAGGCAATAAGGCGATCATGCGAACCCTCTTTGTGCGCAAGCACAGCACCGATCACGAAATCCGATGCATCAACCACCAACAAAAGGGGTTTCTGGGGATCGAATGGCGTAAGGCAAGTATTGGAAAGCAACGCCGATTTCAACTGGCGAAAGGCGCGTTCGCATTCAGTCGACCAGACGAACGGAACACCTTTACGGCGTAAGCGATGAAGTGGAGCTGAAATGGAAGAGGCATGTGGAACAGATTTATTGTAATAATTAATTTTTCCCAGCACACTCTGTAGCTGCTTCAAATTCTGCAGCGAAGGCAAGTCTTGTAGGGCACGAAGGTGCTCTGGACTGGGATGTATGCCTTGGGCATTGAGTACATGTCCCAGATATGGCAAATCACGAGCAAAAAACACACATTTGTCCTTCCGCAAGCGAAGACCATTTTGTCGCAAGACCTGAAATAATGTTCGGAGATTGGCTAAATGTTCGTCGTCCGTCTTTCCGGAGATCACAATATCGTCCAGATAGGTTGCTGCAGTAGGGACCGATGCACAAACAATGTAGATATTGTGAAACAATGCAGGGGCAGATGCACACCCGAATGGCAGTCTTTTGAATCGGTACAAAGCAAGATGCGTGTTAACCACCAATACGCGCTGGGATTCTTCGGCCACCGGTATTTGCGAGTACACATCTGCTAGGTCCAACTTCGAAAAATGTTTACCCGGGCACAGTTTGTCAAAAAGATCGTCCGGGCGGGGTAAAGGATAAGTTGCAATCACTAGTTGAGGATTCACTGTTGCCTTGAAGTCCACGCAAAGTCTCAATTTTCCGGAACGTTTTGGCAAAATTACTAAGGGTGAAGCCCAGAGAGAAGCCTGCACACGTTCAATTACACCTTGTGATTCCAAATCGTGTAATGTTCTTGCGACCTCATCATGCAATGCGTGGGGAACATTGCGCGCTCTGAAAAATTTCGGTTGCGCGTTTACTTTCAGTTCCAAATGTGCTTCATAGTTCTTAGCGCAACCAAGGCCCGGTGCAAAAATGTCTGCAAATTCTTCACATAGACGAGAAACACTGGCTGAAGGCACAGTCTGGTTCACTGATAGGACCTGAATGACTATAGACAAGTTAAACAACTGAAATAAATCTAAACCAAACAAGTTCACTGCAGAAGAAGAACGAAGGACGTAAAAAGACACAAGTTTTGTTTGTCCCTTGTATGTTGCAAGAAGACTGCACTGTCCTAACACAGGGATATGCTGTCCTGAATAACTAGTGAGCTTAACATTTGCGGCATGCAACGGAGGTTTGCCCAGCTGTGTGTACGTGTCGTGATTGATCAATGAAACTGCAGCTCCGGTATCGAGCTGGAACGGAATCACTTTTCCGTCAAAGTCCAAATCTACAAAAAGTTTATTGTCCTGCTGACGACAAGAGCAACTGTGTCGTGCAACGTGAACTGACACTGGTACAGAATCACTTGCGACCGGATGGGATTTCCGTCGACGTCGACACACACTATTTGTGGGACGAACACAGTCACTGTTAGAGAGAGTAGCACAGGACGGAGTGGCAGTAACTACATGAATTTCCATGGGCGAAGGTTCACGAGCCTGGGTATGCTTGGTTCGATTCCAGCGCGAAGCAAAGGGCCTGGAATGGTTGTTAGTGTCCGTTTTGAGCTTTTTCTGGAAAACACTTTGATCATGACCTTTCTTATTACAGAAAAAGCAAATAGCTTGGCGTGACAGGAAATTCTCACGCGAATGTCTAGTAGCACACCGCGGGCATGATTTCACTGCATTTGCGTGCTTGCGCGGTACATGTGGCTGCGCGGACATGCGCGAGGGCTGTTTACAGTTCCGTGCAGCTCACCCGGTGGGCCGGTTAATGTGACACACAGCTGGCGAAGTTTCAAATGATTCCTGAGCAAAGTCAAGTGTGTCTTGCCGATCCAATATGTCTATCACTTGTTGAAGGGAAGGATTGACTAGTTTCAAAATCTGTTCCCTTATGCGAACATCAGAAACGTTCTGTGCAATTGCATCACGCACCATAGTATCTGAATAAGGGAGTCCACATTCACATTCAAAAGCACAATCCCTAGTAAGGCCTTGCAATGATGCAACCCACTCCCTATTAGTCTGACCGGCCGTACGTTCTGTACGAAAGAACGTATACCTTTTTGCAACGACATTGACTGATTCCTTGAAATAGGCATCTAAAGCAGACAAAATTTCTTCGTAGGACAGAGTTGCTACGTCGCGTCGGGGAAACAATTTCACTATCACACGGTAGGTGGACACACCGACACAAGAAAGGAGATGAGGCTGCCGCTCGTTACCTTGAATTCTGTAGGCGGCGAGATGGAATCCAAATTGGCGTGACCACTCCGTCCAGCTTTCCATTTCCGCTTGAAACGGACGAAAAGGTGGTGCAACTGCGTGTTGTGGCTGCGGTAGTGATGAAGCGGCGGCGGCCGCATCGTTTTGCATTGCACGTTGACCTTGTACGATCTGTCCAAGGGCATCCAATAAGGCCTGCGTCTACTGATTCTGCAAGCGATAAAATTCGGACAGTACATCTGGAGAATGTGGCGATGCCATGACACAAGTAAATTGGGGCAAAGCAAGTAGAAAGAAGAAGACCCTTTTGAGACTCGTCGCCAAATATGTTGTGTCTAGACAAGACAGCCTAGACACAATGAGAGGGAGCCGAAAGGCACGTGCTTCAACTCACGCAGGCTGGTGTGAGGTCTGAAACAGGATACGTAATGAATGCTATAAAGAAAAGTACGTAGCTTCTGGAATACTTAACTTTAATCCACATTTGTAGAACATCGCTCTTGATGATACATTAATAGAATCTCAATATCAATTGAATACGGCGCCTTGCTAGGTCGTAGCAAATGTAGCTGAAGGCTATGCTAACTATCGTCTCGGCAAATGAGAGCGTAATTCTCAGTGAACCATGGCTAGCAACGTCGACTGTACAATTGGGACGAGTGCTAGGATCTGTCTCTAGACCTGCCGTGTGGCGGCGCTTGGTCTGCCATCACTGACAGTGGCGACTTGCGGGTCCGTCGTATACTAGCGGACCACGGCCGATTTAAAAGCTACCACCTAGCAAGTGTGGTGTCTGGCGGTGACACCACAATTTGCACAGATGTGAGGTGCCCATTACACAGAGACAGCTCAACATAAAATTTTATTGGTGAAATGCTGACTTAGAGCCCTTGCCTTGTGTTCACTACATTGCTTAAAACTACACTTATGCCTCATACCAGATAATATTATGTGCATATGTTTGCTTGGTATGTACTGTAACTTTGAACCTCCAGATACTGATATCATAAAAAGTTTCAAGGTTCCCCGAGAACATCATCTTTAGAACAAACTTATGATAAAAATATGATTTGCTATGAACAGAAATTATATAAGTGGCTAGCTGCATAATTAATACTGGGTGGCTACAAAGTGCAGCTACTCATGGAGATCCAGTTTGGGTTGTAATAATCTTATGGCAGTGAAACTCGGTAGATGTGCTAATGCATTAATGCCAAACCAATTGAAAAAGAAAAAAAAAGAAAAAAAAAAAAACTGATTCCTCTTGTGGTCAATAGGTGCGAATCTGGCCCTGTACACTATTTGTATGATGGTATGGCATCCACGCTGTCATTTGACGAGCCATAATGTGAGTGAACAATATGACTATCAAGAAGAGAGACTGTGTGCTATTAGTAAAAATGTTTTATGTGAATGACAGCAATTACAGTGGTGCATTCAGAGATTATTGCCAACTGAAAGATTTGAGGAGAGATCTGACGTCTTTAATATTTTAAAGAAGACATGAATGAAGTTCGAAATCACAGTTGAGTGTGGTGTGATACCTGGACGCTTTAACGCCAGAGGTTTTCCAGATGTATAGCATGCAAGATCACTGGATCAAATTCGATGTGACTTTTGGCTCTGGGAATATCTAAAAGAATGCATTTGGCATGGACAAGTTCGGTCTCTAGGTGATCTGGAGGCCAGCACACAGGAACGTGTTCAGATTCCACTGCAAGCAAATGTTGGTCACGTCATTTTATGGATCCAGCACCTAGTCGATATCTCCGGTGGTTGCATTGAACAAATTATGTAAGTGGCAGGCAATAATAAAATCAGTGTTATGCCTTTCTCACCTGTTTGAACTTTGTTGCCCACATTCTGTTGCTAATCCATTACACATGGAAACAAGTCTATATATCTTTCTTGCATTTACAGATTTGCACCTAGTGGCTAAAACTGGAACTAAAATTGGTTCAACATTAACACATTAGCACATCTATAAAGTTTCACTGCCATATGATAATTACAGCCACAATGAACCTCTGTGTGTAGTTGCACTGTAAGTATAACCATTCATTATTTTAGATACCCAAAAATCGTGATTTTCCGGGAGTATCTTGATAATGGGTTCATATTTTCAAAAATGGAAGAATGGAATTTCTAGATGAATATCTAAAGAACGTACAATTAAAATGAGAACCATTTGCTATAGTTAGTTATTTAGATAATAGTGACCCAAAGTGTAAAAACAGCTAAAAACTGGGTTTTGCTGTTTCCTACATAAGTACGGTAACTTTGAACATCTGGATCTCAGTAATGTATGATGATAGTGAAAAAATATCATCTTAAGAACATGTGGTAAAAATTTCAACAACTACCAATTTCAAATATCTACCAGAAGTAGCCCCCCATGAACCATGGACCTTGCCGTTGGTGGGGAGGCTTGCGTGCCTCAGTGATACAGATAGCCGTACCGTAGGTACAACCACAATGGAGGGGTATCTGTTGAGAGGCCAGACAAACGTGTGGTTCCTGAAGAGGGGCAGCAGCCTTTTCAGTAGTTGCAAGGGCAACAGTCTGGATGATTGACTGATCTGGCCTTGTAACAATAACCAAAACGGCCTTGCTGTGCTGGTACTGCGAACGGCTGAAAGCAAGGGGAAACTACGGCCGTAATTTTTCCCGAGGGCATGCAGCTTTACTGTATGATTAAATGATGATGTCGTCCTCTTGGGTAAAATATTCCGGAGGTAAAATAGTCCCCCATTCGGATCTCCGGGCGGGGACTACTCAAGAGGATGTCGTTATCAGGAGAAAGAAAACTGGCGTTCTACGGATCGGAGCGTGGAATGTCAGATCCCTTAATCGGGCAGGTAGGTTAGAAAATTTAAAAAGGGAAATGGATAGGTTAAAGTTAGATATAGTGGGAATTAGTGAAGTTCGGTGGCAGGAGGAACAAGACTTCTGGTCAGGTGACTACAGGGTTATAAATACAAAATCAAATAGGGGTAATGCAGGAGTAGGTTTAATAATGAATAGGAAAATAGGAATGCGGGTAAGCTACTACAAACAGCATAGTGAACGCATTATTGTGGCCAAGATAGATACGAAGCCCACACCTACTACAATAGTACAAGTTTATATGCCAACTACCTCTGCAGATGACGAAGAAATTGAAGAAATGTATGATGAAATAAAAGAAATTATTCAGATAGTGAAGGGAGATGAAAATTTAATAGTCATGGGTGATTGGAATTCGAGTGTAGGAAAAGGGAGAGAAGGAAACGTAGTAGGTGAATATGGATTGGGGCTAAGAAATGAAAGAGGAAGCCGCCTGGTAGAATTTTGCACAGAGCACAACTTACATCATAGCTAACACTTGGTTTAAGAATCATGATAGAAGGTTGTATACATGGAAGAACCCTGGAGATACTAAAAGGTATCAGATAGATTATATAATGGTAAGACAGAGATTTAGGAACCAGGTTTTAAATTGTAAGACATTTCCAGGGGCAGATGTAGACTCTGACCACAACCTATTGGTTATGACCTGTAGATTAAAACTGAAGAAACTGCAAAAAGGTGGGAATTTAAGGAGATGGGACCTGGATAAACTGAAAGAACCAGAGGTTGTACAGAGTTTCAGGGAGAGCATAAGGGAACAATTGTCAAAAATGGGGGAAAGAAATGCAGTAGAAGAAGAATGGGTAGCTTTGAGGGATGAAGTAGTGAAGGCAGCAGAGGATCAAGTAGGTAAAAAGACGAGGGCTAGTAGAAATCCTTGGGTAACAGAAGAAATATTGAATTTAATTGATGAAAGGAGAAAATATAAAAATGCAGTAAATGAAGCAGGCAAAAAGGAATACAAACGTCTCAAAAATGATATCGACAGGAAGTGCAAAATGGCTAAGCAGGGATGGCTAGAGGACAAATGTAAGGATGTAGAGGCTTATCTCACTAGGGGTAAGATAAATACTGCCTACAGGAAAATTAAAGAGACCTTTGGAGATAAGAGAACCACTTGTATGAACATCAAGAGCTCAGATGGAAACCCAGTTCTAAGCAAAGACGGGAAAGCAGAAAGGTGGAAGGAGTATATAGAGGGTCTATACAAGGGCGATGTACTTGAGGAAAATATTGTGGAAATGGAAGAGGATGTAGATGAAGATGAAATGGGAGATACGATACAGCGTGAAGAGTTTGACAGAGCACTGAAAGACCTGAGTCGAAACAAGGCCCCCGGAGTAGACAACATTCCATTGGAACTACTGACGGCCTTGGGAGAGCCAGTCCTGACAAAACTCTACCATCTGGTGAGCAAGATATATGAAACAGGCGAAATACCCTCAGACTTCAAGAAGAATATAATAATTCCAATCCCAAAGAAAGCGGGTGTTGACAGATGTGAAAATTACCGAACAATCAGTTTAATAAGCCACAGCTGCAAAATACTAACACGAATTCTTTACAGACGAATGGAAAAACTAGTAGAAGCCGACCTCGGGGAAGATCAGTTTGGATTCCGTAGAAATACTGGAACACGTGAGGCAATACTGACCTTACGACTTATCTTAGAAGAAAGATTAAGGAAAGGCAAACCTACGTTTCTAGCATTTGTAGACTTAGAGAAAGCTTTTGACAATGTTGACTGGAATACTCTCTTTCAAATTCTAAAGGTGGCAGGGGTAAAATACAGGGAGCGAAAGGCTATTTACAATTTGTACAGAAACCAGATGGCAGTTATAAGAGTCGAGGGACATGAAAGGGAGGCAGTGGTTGGGAAGGGAGTGAGACAGGGTTGTAGCCTCTCCCCGATGTTATTCAATCTGTATATTGAGCAAGCAGTAAAGGAAACAAAAGAAAAATTTGGAGTAGGTATTAAAATCCATGGAGAAGAAATAAAAACTTTGAGGTTCGCCGATGACATTGTAATTCTGTCAGAGACAGCAAAGGACTTGGAAGAGCAGTTGAATGGAATGGATGGTGTCTTGAAGGGAGGATATAAGATGAACATCAACAAAAGCAAAACGAGGATAATGGAATGTAGTCGAATTAAGTCGGGTGATGTTGAGGATATTAGATTAGGAAATGAGACACTTAAAGTAGTAAAGGAGTTTTGCTATTTGGGGAGCAAAATAACTGATGATGGTCGAAGTAGAGAGGATATAAAATGTAGACTGGCAATGGCAAGGAAGGCGTTTCTGAAGAAGAGAAATTTGTTAACATCGAGTATAGATTTCAGTGTCAGGAAATCATTTCTGAAAGTATTTGTATGGAGTGTAGCCATGTATGGAAGTGAAACATGGACGGTAAATAGTTTGGACAAGAAGAGAATAGAAGCTTTTGAAATGTGGTGCTACAGAAGAATGCTGAAGATTAGATGGGTCGACCACATAACTAATGAGGAAGTATTGAATACGATTGGGGAGAAGAGAAGTTTGTGGCACAACTTGACCAGAAGAAGGGATCGGTTGGTAGGACATGTTCTGAGGCATCAAGGGATCACCAATTTAGTATTGGAGGGCAGCGTGGAGGGTAAAAATCGTAGGGGGAGACCAAGAGATGAATACACTAAGCAGATTCAGAAGGATGTAGGTTGCAGTAGATACTGGGAGATGAAGAAGCTTGCACAGGATAGAGTAGCATGGAGAGCTGCATCAAACCAATCTCAGGACTGAAGACCACAACAACAACAACAACCAGAAGTAGAAATGATGGAAGTGGCCATTCCCACAATTTGTACTTCTCGTACCCAAAAGTCTTGGTTTTTCAGCATTTTTTCAGGAATCACCCATGAACAAAAGTTGCTTTTATAAGCTGCCTAAGAGCTAATGCAAAAGTACCAACCATTTTGCTCCATTTGCCTGGGCTAGAGGAAGTGTATAATGTTTAAATTTTGACCCTGTACTGTAGGAAAGCTACAGTATGCCCATTCTTCTGATAGGTGTACAAATGTTTGCTGGGCTAAGGGCTATCCAGAACACTTGACCCTTATCGCAGTGACCGATAGAACACAAGGTATGACCCCCTGAAAATTCACATTTTCATGTGCGGCATTTTGGAACTTGGTGGTACTGTGCAAGGACAGTGAAGGCATTGACCATCTTGTCTCGCACTCGGATAAATGTATTGGCAGCTGTGGCATTTGGTTTTTAAATAATAAACAGTTTACTTACTTTTTACCTGCCTCACTTTCGTCTCATTGGCCCTTACAATGAGAATGTGCACATGGATAATGATAATTCTATTGTATCAGGCTACTTTCCATTACGAATGTGGGTGCACTCAGTGACAATGATCTGATTTATAAATGGTAGAGCACAGCAATCAGTTGTCTTTTTTTTTTTTTTTTTTTTTTGCCTAGCCATTATCACCATTATCGATGCTAAAAAATACAAGAAGTACATGGTCAGGCGATACTATAAAAAGTTACTGCTCGTGGCATAATCCATATGTCTTATACATTAGATTACATACCACTATTTTCTAGTCTCAATGCATGTCTGTTTTCTGTTGTTTGGGCGTCAGTCACAGTTCTTTGAATACTACTGTATAATGAAGGTAGGCTGTGTGGAGAACATTGATTGGCTGTATGGCGTCCTCTATATGAGCTACATAATATATAACACTCAATGGAAAGCAGCAAAAAACTTCAAATTTACATGGGAATTACATAAAATAAAATACTGTAAAACTCACTCAAAACGGAATTGCCAGGGACTAAAATAATTTTCCAAATTGGACAATTTTCTAGATTACACAAAACTCATTGAGCTACGTAAAATTTGACAGATATCATGCTCCTAGAAGCGGCTATTCAGCAGACTTTCCTCCGTCAGCATCACTATATTGGCATATTCTTCGATATCAGTAAGGCGTACGATACTACTTGGAAACACTGTATTCTCGCACAACTGCATCATTGGGGCTTTCGTGGCCACTTCCCCATTTTAATTCGGTCTTTCCTGTCTCAGCATTTTTTTTGGACCCGAGTTGGTCACACACTGTCTGATCAATTTGAGTAGGAGCATGGTGTCCCCCAGGGCAGTGTTTTAAGTGTTACCCTCTTTGCAATAGCCATCAGCGGTATAACATCTATGGTACGGAGTCCAGTACAGTGCTCCAGTGTTGCAACGATGAGCCATCAGTTGCAACTTACAGTGCAGTGGTTAGAGGAGTGGGCTGCCAAGACAGGTTTTCATTTTTCTGCCGATAAGTGTGTATGTGTTCACTTTAATCGTTCTCATCATCCTTTTAATGTGCTTGCCTTGCATATGGGGGACACTATCCTACATTTTAGAGAGGCAGTGCAGTTTGTGGGCCACATTTTTGACTCCAGATTGTCATGGTTGCCACACCTGCAAGACTTGAAAGCCAGAACCGTGGAGGCACTGAACATCCTCAATTGCCTCAGCCACAGGTCTTGGGAAATGGACAGGGTGTCTCCCCTCCAGTTTTATTGGGCTTTTGTGCATTCGTGGCTGGACTACAGGTGCACAGGGGTCAGCAAGGCCCTCTTATTTGCGGATCCTTGATGCTGTCCACCATACAGGTATTCGGCTGGCCACGGGTGCTTATCGAACCAGTCCCATACGCAGCCCCTGTGCTGAGGCCGGGGAACTGCCACTTACCATCCAGCAGCAGCTTCTCCTGGTATGCCAGATGTGTAAGTTTCTTGCATCTCCAACCTCACCTGCTAACCATATTGTTGCTCATCTTCCTCTGGACTGTCTTTTTTCCCCACCGTTCCCGAGCCACGATGCCGTTTGGAATCTGTGTGCGTGTGCTCGGTGTGGAGCCCATATGGCCCCAAATCTGGGGTTTTAACCACTTACCCCCCTGGTTACTGGAGAGGCTCAGAGTGATTTTAGATTTGGTGCAGTACAAGAGAGATTGCACTCACATTCAAGTGTCATTATAGGTGATTACGGATGCAGTCTTTTATTCGTAGTGTTGAAGAAGCCAAAAGTGTGTTTGCTCTTGCACAGTCAGTTTCTGTCCTGGATACACATGGTCAGCACACCGCTCTCCTGACCATATGTCAGTTTACCAGACTGGAGCCTCTACTTCTCAATCAGGTAGCTCCTCAGGTTGTCTGAGTGCACTCCACTTGTCATTAGCGGCAGAACAGATGGTCACTCATGCAAGTGCTAGCCCAGCCCGACAACGCTTAACTTCAGTGATCTGATGAGAACCAGTGTTACTACTGCTGTCTTTCTTCAGGTCACCAAATATGTGAAAATCACTTAGTGAAAGATCTGGGCTGTACAGAGGATGTTGCAGTGTTTGAAAGTTTCTTAAGAAAAAACTTTTAAAGCTAGCACTTTACACACATACTGTATAGGCAGTTGATAATTGAGTTGGGGGAGAAACAACAGAAAAGTCTTTCAGATTACGTGCTATGCTGTCACATATGTTTTCTCTTTGTCATACTTTCTACAAAGCTGCACACACACAGCCAGCACTGTCTCAATTAGAAGCTACCATGATAATGAACTCTGTAGTTTGATGCAGAAAGGAACATGAAAATAATAGTGGGTAGATACAACCAACCAGGACAAGTCTATGCATGATGTGTCTAAAAAGTTCGGTGTATGGTGTCATATCTGAACAGCAATTTGGCACATGTGTGCTTGCATGCGCATGGGTCTTGAGAGACTTGAGGAGAATCAATACAAGGCATGCACTGCATGAGGCCAGTTGAACGTAATCATTGTCAGAGAAGTGCCATAGTGCAATGGAGTAACTTTTAAACATCAAGTTCTGCTACCAGTCAGGGAAAACTGCAGCAGAGACATGGGATGTTGGTGCAGTTGTACAGGAGGGGAAACTGTGAGCAGAAAACGTGTTTACGGATGGGTTTAAATGCTTCCATGAAGGGAAGGAAACAACTAAGACTGAGCCACGTTCAGGTTGGCCATTGACAAGCAGAACCCCTGAAAAGATCAAGAAAGTGTGACAAATGCTGGCACAATATCAGCGATGGACTCTGAGATTGAATGTAGAGGAATTGGGCATTAGCGAGGACACGGTGCACACTATTATCTATAATGATTTGTGTAAGTGGGAGATCTGCTCCCGATTTGTACTGCACAAGCTCACAGACGAGCAGCAAGCAAAACGGATGGGAACTTCTGCTGATTTCCTTTCCATGTGTGACCAGGATCCATTGCTTCTGAACACCATCGTCTTGAGAGACGAGACCTGGTGCTATCAGTTCAATTCGCAATGTCATTGTGTTCACAATCTTCCCCGTGACCAAATAAAAGCTGTCTGCAAAAATGCAAGGTGGAAATACTGTTGATTGCCTTCTTCGACAACAATGGCATCATCCACAAGGAATTTGTTCCTGCAGGTCAAACCATTAATGCTGCATTTTACCAGTCCGTTTTGAACTGATTGCTACAGTCTGGCGGGTTCAGCCAAAGTTCACACAGGACTGGAAAATGGATGCTGCTCTATGACAATGACCCTGCACACTGCGTGATCCATGCGCACCAATTCCTGGCACAGAAGATGGTAACTGTTCTTGAACACCCTCTGTACCCCCTTATCTGACTCCTGCGGCCTTCTTCCTGTTTGCCCACTTGAAGGCAGCCATGAAAGGTGAACGTTGTGCAGATGTGAATGCGAACTAAGATTGTGTGACAGCCATTCTGCAGTCGATTGCACAGGAAGTCTTTGCTTATAGTTTCCAGAAGCTGTACGAACATTGTCAAAAGTATGTTTTAGCATGTGGTGACTATTTTGAAGGGCCATAAAGAACATTTGTTTGTATCTGTTGGTTTATTTGTTGTCTGATAGCATTAACAGAACATTTTAGACACACCACGTAAGTTGTATTATTGAGTTACCAATGATTTTCTCCGGCAGTGTGTGTGTGTGTGTGTGTGTGTGTGTGTGTGTGTGTGAGAGAGAGAGAGAGAGAGAGAGAGAGAGAGAGAGGGGATGACAGAGTTTACAGTTCACTTTGATTGTTGAGGCTCTGTTGTAAAGCATGTGTCTTCTGTGACAGTCTAAAAAGGAGGAATGGGAAAACAGTAAAACAGGAGATTAAATCTTTAGAAAGGAAAGAAGTACTGCGAAATGGAAAATTTATAGTAGTTAAAACCAAATTGGAAAGAAATTACATCTATCTATTTAAGAGCTTAGGCTTGTTCCTTCATAAAATTTTATAGGATGTTTGTCAATGGTAATGACAAAACAGGTGTAAAATTACTTCATGCCCATTCACTTATGCATAAACAATCTTTGGTCTAAATGTGATGCCCTGTTATGATTGTGCTATGGTCATCACATTCTGGTGGCTCTTTTTTACAGTTGAAAAACCTATATGTTAAAGGACAAGGTCCTGTATGGAGGTTAATTAGAATTACCTCATATTGTTAGAGAATGGAGGCATGTCATAATTGTTTTATTCTCCCTACAACCAGCTCGCCCACTTCCTATCTATGGCTAACAGCCCCTCTCAAGAATGGCATTACTGTATGCAGGATAATAGTGCATTCAGATGTCACACTTTTCTCCACAAGCCAGTTCAACTGCTCTGTCTACCATCTCATTACTGTGGTTTCTAATGTGTGTTAGTAAGCAGCATTATGGTAGCTGTTTACACTGATTTGAGGGGAAAAGATGTTCTGATGTCTTAGACAGATGGGTTCATTTGCTATATAGTCCAAAAATGCCAGAGAATCAGAACTGGTGAGGAGCTTCAGTGCTCAGTCACATCTGATCAAGAGTGAAGAAGGGGGATTTTTTTCTTTTAAGCTATTAAGGAAACTTGATTGTGGATCAATCCAAATAATAATTAGTCTACAGCAACTAGACAATGTCGACTGAGTTACTATGTGTTTATCTTACTGGCCTTTATATTTTCTTGCTTTGGCTTGTCAATAGGCAGCCACGGCCTTTGACACTGGTATGCTAGTTGACTTATCTTTGGCATAGTTGTAAAGTTTATCACTAGTATGTTGAGATGCTCATGTAATATGTTATTACAAGGGGTGTGTGAAAAGTCCATGCAAAGCCCGAGAGATGCACCACTGGCACGTATCGAGGTCATGTTTAGTTAGTAGCATCTTTGGAAAGAACGCACACCAAGTATCAGCCATATTGGTCTATTCCTTTGTGTTTGGCATTCGTGTGAATCAAGGAAGTCGAGTGATCGTCAAAAAATGGACAAAAAAGAATTTTGCGCGGTGATTAAACATTACTTTATGAAAGGCAAAACGTCTCGGGAGACTAAAGAGAAGCTGGATAAACATTATGGTGACTCTGTACCTTTGATTAGAACAGTTTACAATTGGTTTCAAAATTTTCGGAGTGGCCATATGGACACAAGTGATGCTGAACATTCTTGACGCCCTGTGGAGGTTACGACTCCAGAAATCATTGATAAAATCCATGATATGGTGATGAATGACAGAAGAGTTAATCTGTATGAGATTGATAGTGCTGTGGGCATCTCGAATGAATGGGTACATAATATTTTGAATAAACATTTGGACATGAGAAAGCTATCTGCAAGATGGGATCCGCAATTGCTCACTCTTTCTCTAAAACAGCATTGTGCGAAGTGTTGCAAGGATGGTTTGCAGTTGTTCAGGAAGAATCTGCAGGACTTAAAGTATCATTTCGTGATTGTGGATGAAACATGGATACAGTATTATATTCCTGAGACCAAACAACAATCTAAACAATGTGTTACCAAGGCGACTGTCTTTCGGGATTCACAAGGGATAATCCTTATCAACTGTCTGGAAAAGGGTAAAACTATTACAGGTGAATATTATTCATTGTTATTGGACAGTTTGAAAACCGAGCTGCAAGAAAAACACCAGCGATTGGACCGCAGGAAAATCCTTTTCCATCACAACAATGCACCAGCACACACCTCAGCAGTTGTGGTCGCAAAATTAGTGGAAATAGGATTCCAACTCATTTCACATCCCCCCTACTCTCCAGACTTGGCTCCCTCGGACTAGTATTTGTTCCCCAATTTGAAGAAATGGCTGGCGGGACAAATATTTTATTCAAACAAGGAGGTGATTGCAGAAACTAACAGCTATTTTGCAGTCTTGGACAAGTCCTATTATTCGGAAGAGATCAAAAAATTAGAACAGCATTGGACGAAGTGTATTAGTCTAAAAGGAGACAATGTTGAAAAATAAAAAAAGGTTTACCCCAAACATATAAGTATTTTTAATTTTTGCATGGGTTGATTTATGATGAGGATTATTGTGCATGCAATAATATCAGCTGCTCTCACATGTCTGTCTGTCTGGGGGTGTGTGTGTTTGTGGTATAATGCATAGGTGCCCCCCCCCCCCCCCTCCCCCAGTCCTTCAACTAACCCATTGCACTACGACATGGCACACGTACATTGTTGCTGCCGAGCTGTGCGTTCGATCGGGCACGAGCAATGGTGCACATCTATGCATTGTACTATTGAGGTAGCTAAACATTATACAGTGCATATATTATGCGACAAATTTAATAATTTTTTGACATGGTTTATGTGCATTGATGTTAAAAGTTGTCCTCTCCTCATTTTACACGAAATAGTCTGTGCTCTGCATGGTACAAGCTATCCGCATATCAAATTTCACAAAATTAGTTTAGTGGTTTCGTTATGGAAAGATAACAGACAAACACACTTTTGCATTTATAAAACTTTAAATTATGACATTTTTTTCTGTGATCTGATTTTGATGAAGTAATCCCTCTGTGTTTCCCCAAGCTATGCTCATATTTCCTGTAAAATCCCATGAAAATTTGTCTAGTAATTTTGGAAATTAGTGTATTCAGACAGACATGATGGCCTTACAGTTTTATAATTAGTATGGCTGAGAAGTAATAATAGTTTTTATCTATCACTTGTAAAACAAATTAACAATAATTTACAAGCAGTAAATTAAATGTAATCGAGCGTGATCCTGCTGTGTCAAGTATTTGAACTCCACTAGTTTTTAGTTGTGTACTCCCCAGCCACTGTTGTATGCCTGTCTTCTTCTGTAGTGTATCTGTCTTCTGACAGGTTTCAGCTGGAGGCTCTCCAGTGCCCTGCTTAATTTGAGAGTTTCTCTTGTGTCTTATATCATTATTCCTTCTTGTAACTTCTTTGTGGTAATATTATTCAGAAACTGTTGTTGCCTTGGAATAATTTGTTGCAGTTAAATAATGAAATAAAATATTTTACAAGTGTCATTATTTTTTCTCCCTAATAAATTTTCAGTTGATGTTGGAACAGCAGCTGCGTTTGTTAAATATCAAATCATAAATTCCAAATTCTGTCTCTAGTAATTCTTAGGATTTTTCAGACACTTAATAGTTTTACAGCTCATAAAATATTGTATTTATTTAAAAATTTGAAATTGTGTTGTATTGTATACCTCAGTATAAACACATCACTTTGAATTGAGCTGAATCTGATGAGAACTGAACAAGATGGTTCAGTGATTCAAACATAGGACTTCTATTTGTGTTCAAATGACTTCCGGCCTTCCACATTTAGGTTTTCCATGGTTAAACTAAATCTCAAAAAGTAAATGCTGAGATAGTACCTTTGAAAAGGGCATGGCTGACTTCTTCCTCATTCTTCCCCAATCGTAGCTTGTGCCCAGTATCTAAAGTCATTGATAGTACATGAAACGCTGATCATCATTTCTCTGGGGTAAGATACACATCATCCAATTTTCAATACACCATGATAATTATAACATTGTGGTCTTGTAACAAACCCCTGGTTGATTATTACTGTAATTTTTTAGGCTGTTCCTTTGTAATTTATGGTAGCCTTTTTTCTTTACTTAGAAATGATAGTCTTGGTACAGATTTTGTCAACTTCCTACTCTAAAACTTCTGCATTTATTTCAGAGAGAGATATATTTGTTAAATAGTAGAGAAGTTGCTTCACTTAGTGCGTAAAGATAATGTGGTAAAGCTTGCTGGTTCCTTTTTTTTACAGAGGAATTGCATACAAAAAATGGACATTTTGAGTTTGTGCAAGAAATGGAACATTGGAAAGGAAACCTGGCAAATATAATAAAAGAAGCAACTGAGAGAAAGAGTTTAAGTGATTGGCTGGTTTCATTATCACCTATGATCTCCCAAAGGTAAACATTCTTGTGAGGTACTGCACTTTTTATAATGTACTGTTATAGTACACTTGAAACATCATGGATATTTCAAAACTCGTGCAGATAAAAATGGAGTAATTAGAAGGTTATTACTTACAATGCATGTAACAGTCAACCCCTCATTTCTACAGCAAATGTAGGAATTTGGGTCATTAAGAGACAACAAAGCCAGTTTTATTTTGTATTTGTAATATTTCATGGTTTTGTGTAACCTTTATGTTGTGGCAATGTATTATAGTGACAGTAGTTCAGATATGATAGTTGAAAAAGCTGGGAAGTTCACCATCATTGTTTATTCTTTGTAATTTACTGGTTGTCATAATTGAGTGTTTATCAAAGTAATAATAAAGATTTGGTTTTTGGGTTCGACTCAAATCCAGTTATTTCAGAGAATAGTGATCAGCTACAATGGCATAAAATTTTGCGAGTGACTGTGGTAAAAGCTGTGGGTATGCTTTATATAACTTGAGTATGCCTTGAACACTATTTTAGATTGCTATCTGTTACCTTAAGTGTCTCTTCTTGATGATTGTTGCCTTGCTATTCATTCTGGTGGTCCAGATCCTCCTTGCCACCATCCTGCTCGAACATCCAACTCTTCTGGGCTTTTTTTCATCTTACAGGGAATGCTAAATGAAAGATCGCAACTTCAACTCCGAGCTACGAAATGACTTTGAATGACCTCTCATTTCAACTCTTCCATATTTTAAAGTTCATTACTTTTCATTAACATATATTACAGTAACTCAAATAGGCTATATCAGTCATAACAGATATCAATCATTAAAACATGTCTGACTTAAAATTCATACAGTCAGTCAGTGGAATATTGGAAGAAAATTCATTTCTCTTGATGATAATGTTAGCATTGTCAGTAGGCTGTGTATTCTGAACAGCCCATGACACATTCAGCTGGTGACATCATGTTGTAAATATGTGCATCCAGCTGAAAGATTCTGCACATTCACCCTCAACATACCTCGGCCCTCCCTCAATGACTGTGCCAAAATAAACCTGCGCAGACAACCTCTAATTTCAGCTTACTTATTTCTACCTTTTTTCCTCTATTGTGATCATCTTATGCTGGAAAGCCACCTTGATGCACTACATATTCCCACACTCAGTCTGAAGTTGTTGTGTACAGTTTTCTTAATTGTATACATTCTCAATGTTATAGTATATTTCTAACAGAGATGTTGTGTAGTGACTCTTAATTATACACATTATGCTTGTAATGCATATGCAATTTCCAAGAAAATATTTTTCCTTCAATTCAGTCGATCAAGATTATCGCAGCACTTAACTACTTTCTTTTACATTTGCAGGTATAATCATGCTTTATCAAAGTTCTTAAAATTTGTTCATGTAGGCAGATATTATTTTTTGCTGGGGCCTGATGTAGTAATAACAGGACAGATTTGCTTTAAAATTTTCTAATGTCCGCATCTTATGTTCTCATTGAATATTTTTAACACAGATCATGCAAATGTATATTATGTTGTTTTCTAGATGCAACTTATATGGATTCCTTGTTATCTTTCATGAGTACTTGCTAATATTTCAAATATTTCTGCATTAGTTCATATGCCAATGGAAAAGGTCTCCATGCCTCACAGCATGGAAAACCTTAACTAGCATGGAAAACCTCTCCAGTTGCATAACAATTGTAACTGCAACCATTTGACTACCGTATTTACTCGAATCTAAGCCGCACTCGAATCTAAGCCGCACCTGAAAAATGAGACTCGAAATAAAGGAAAAAAATTATTTCCCGAATCTAAGCCACACCTGAAATTTGAGACTCGAAATTCAAGGGGAGAGAAAAGTTTTAGGCCGCACCTCCAAATCGAAACAAAGTTGGTCCATTGTAATATGCGACACAATTTAGGTCGAATGGAAGACGATACGTCTACAGTAGTTTGGTTCGAGTCGTAAGCTTAGCAGTTAAGCTTTACCAGGTAGCCATTGCTATGCGTCAGGCGCTCCGTCCGTATTTATACGGGTACCCTTCCTTTTTCACGTGCTTCGTCTGGTTTGAATCGATTGCTTATTTTGCTTTGATCTGATAAGTGCCGTTTTCTTTGTTATAGGTGTTTACGTCACTCTAAGCTGAAAATGCATTACTGTACTGTGTCATGCATTGTTTGTCGCATTCTGATAGTGCGTGTTTACGGCCTGTCGTCGCTCACGGCATGACTTGCTTTTGTGCGCGCTACCGCCGCTTTTTAGCGAAACACTGGCAAGAGACTGCTATTTGTTGTTACTTACATTGCTGCTTTCTTTGATAATGATCAACAAGAACCAAATAATAGACTGCGTATCTATTATTTAGTAACCTTGCTGCGTATGATAGAACATGTTCTGAACGAGAGTTAGGCGCAAATTTTTCTCCGTTTGAAAATCTTTGCGGCCGCTTCTTTAGTACATCAAATTCTGCGCAGAAATTAGCCATCTTACATTTAAAATCTTGTCAGTTGCCGTGCTTCATTTCTGACTATATCACTGTTAGGCATAAGAATAATACGAATATAAACATGACACGATACGTATATTCTTCCGCGTTTGCTGTTGTTTCATTCTAGTTTCGTAGTTTATTAGGCAGACAGGATTTAAATGAGGTAGTAGCAAACACGAAAGAATACATGGCAAAATGTTTATTTTCGTATTATTCTTATGGTGAAGAGAATACTGCATGTGATTCCTATTTCATCAGGTTCCTATTAGCAACCATCTCTTCTCACAGGTAGGAAAAAACTCGGAACGTAGAGTTGGCCATATTGACAAACAAACAGTCTTGCCAGTCGGATTTTCGTAGTACATTGAAATTCTGCTACATTCGAAGATGAACAATACGGAATTTGTATTTACTTCGTTGGATAATGTATGAAAATGCAGTAGTCGAAACTCGGGGCGGAGAAAAAAAAGATTTTGGCGCCAGTATTTACCTTTGTGTCCACAAAGCATGCTTGTGTAGCGCTACATATATTCGACGGCAGAAGTTCGTTGTGGCGGCACCTACCAACATTTTTCACAACTTCCGCTTGCTTTGCACTCGATTCTAAGCCGCAGGCGGTTTTTTGGATTACAAAAACCGAAAAAAAAGTGCGGCTTAGATTCGAGTAAATACGGTATATTATCAAATAATAATTTACCTCTCTTATGGGTAGAGAGTGTACAATCTTTCTTTCTTTATTTCTGTGGCTGCCCCATTTCAATCCCTACAAATAATGGTACATGTTTTTTCTTTCTTAAATGCACCTGACCAACAGCGTAGCTCAGTCTTTTATGGATGTGTCTCCTGTCTTCAATCCATCCTTCCTCAATTCAGATACACTTCACCTTTTTAACTAATTGAACCATGTAACCTCTTTTTTTCTTATCACTCTGAAGTTCCTTATTTTACTTTTTTGACAGAGCCCAGATGTCAGTATAAGCTCCTCATCAGTCAGTCTCTACAGTTCTCTAATATAGACGCATTTTCTTACGTTACAGCATATCTACATTAACCTAATCTTTCCTGCATTGTTTTACATCTACCTACTGCAGCTTAAAGCTTGTATCATTTTGCATACCTTTACTGCTGTGTGATCTATGAATGCTCTTCTTTATCAAATAAACAAGTGGGAAGCCTTGTGGCTACTCCTACTGCAGTCCTTATTCTATGACTCATTGAAAGATCCTCTCACCATTACGGTTGTTTGCTCTGTTATTTATACATGTCAGTGTGCATTAGTATCTATGGTATAATAGTATTTTCACACCTATAGCTAATAAGTCTTCATGAGAACATTCGTCTCACTACATATTTTGAATTTAACAGTTCATAATACTCTGTACATATTTATTCAATGTTTTTCCTCGGGAATATTAAGTATTGTTATCAACCTCTTCCTTACATCACTATTTGCACTATCTGTCTAATTCACAGTGTACTTCTCACTATGGTGTCTGCTCTTGTCAAACAAGCAGCACTTCATTAGTTAGGCTTTCAAATGTTTACCACATCATTCACTATGTCTCTGTCACCTTGCTCAGGTATATTCTCTCCCCCAGAATTGCTGGCACGCCTAAATACAAATTTACTACGTCCTTTCTTGCCTTTTGTCCATGTCCTATCATCACATGTGTAGATCAGTCTTGGCTATTCATTGAAAACAGGGTGTAATTAAACAGATAAAAGTTCCATGATGGAGGTTATTGAATGTGGACAAAGGTAAAGATAGAATTGGACCTTGCATACTAGTAGGAGGAGAATGGTGTTGTTAGAGCTGGAGAAGAAAAGAAGACGGATCCCAAAGACTGGTTAACCCCCCCTCTGCACGACAAGGATCCCAACTTGGCAGATATATCCCTATGACCTTGGAGGATGTACATCTTGAGCATGTCCTACAGAACAAAATGTTACAGTTCATCCTGACTGTGTTCCTGAAAAGTAGTTGCAACAAACCCCTATTGTAAGCATGTTGAGACTGATGCAACAACACGTGATAAAAAGAAAATCTCTAATTTATAAATCGTAAAATTCCTAAGTTGAGTCTAATGTCTTAAATATCACACACTTCCTCTTGTTGTTATTTAAGTATGTTACTGTAATGAAATTTATTTCTATTTTATCTTTTGTTAAGATACATAAATTTGTGCTATTTTGTCTAAAACAGACATGGTGACACCGTGGCTGTGTACAATTAATGTAGGTTGAGATCTTACAAAGAAGACAGCAACCAATTTGTGACATGTATGCTGCGACACAGCTAGCATTCATGAAATATTTCCAGAATGAGATTTTCACTCTGCAGCGGAGTGTGCGCTGATATGAAACTTCCTGGCAGATTAAAAATGTGTGCCCGACCGAGACTCGAACTCGGGACCTTTTCCTTTCGCGGGCAAGTGCTCTACCATCTGAGCTACCGAAGCACAGCTCAGATGGTAGAGCACTTGCCCGCGAAAGGCAAAGGTCCCGAGTTCGAGTCTCGGTCGGGCACACAGTTTTAATCTGCCAGGAAGTTTCATGAAATATTTCCTTTATTTGTTATTCAAATGGCATACAACTAATTTTAAATACCTTATCTATGGTTTCAGTCATGTCAAGGTAATATTTTCTTTTACTTGAAACAAATGGTACTCATTCACAAATCTGAAATTTCTCTAGTACTTTTGATGCTAATCATTTATAGCAATAATATCGTAGAAGTTCAGTTAACAGTTGATGAATAAAAAATGAATTTGCCTTATCCTTCACCTACTTGGTCATATTTATAGTTACCATGAGTTATACTATTATACAGAGAAGGGAACCACGAATGGTTACAGGTTTGTTTAATCAGTGGAAGAGTGTCACAGAGATAGTGAAGGGACTAAACGGAAGACTCTCGAAGATAGATGCAAACTATCCTGAGAAAGAATAAGATTTTCACTCTGCAGCGGAGTGTGCGCTGATATGAAACTTCCTGGCAGATTAAAACTGTGTGCCCGACCGAGACTCGAACTCGGGACCTTTGCCTTTCGCGGGCAAGTGCTCTACCAACTGAGCTACCGAAGCACGACTCACGCCCGGTACTCACAGCTTTACTTCTGCCAGTACCTCGTCTCCTACCTTCCAAACTTTAAAGAAGCTCTCCTGCGAAAGGCAAAGGTCCCGAGTTCGAGTCTCGGTCGGGCACACAGTTTTAATCTGCCAGGAAGTTTCATATCCTGAGAAAGTCTGGTAACAAAGTTTCAAGAATCAGCTTTACATGGTTACTCTATATCTACATCTACATCAATACTCTGCAAATCACATTGAAGTGCCTGGCAGACGGTTCATCAAACCACCTTCACAATTCTCTAGTATTCCAAACTCGTATAGCGCACGGGAAGAACGAACTCATATATCTTTCCATATGAGCTCTGATTTCCCTTATTTTATTGTGATGTTCATTTCTCCCTTTGTAGGTCAGTGTCAACAAAATATTTTCACATTCGGAGGAGAAAGTTGGTGATTGGAAATATACTAGAACCCCCTACATATCGCTGACATGGGGATCATGAAGATAAGATTAGAATAATTATGCATCCACAGTCACATTCTAACAGACATTGTTCCCAATCTATGTATGTGAATGGAACGAGAAGAAACCTTAATAACTGGTACAATGGGACATACCCTCTGCCTTACACCAGAGTGATTTGCAGAGTATAGATGTAGAAGTACATTTACATCTACAATGGACACTCCGCAAATCACACTTAAGTGCCTGGCAGAGGGTTCATCTAACCACCTCCACAATAATTCTCTATTATCCCAATCTTGAACACCTGTATCTTTTCATGTGAGCTCTGATTTCCTGTATTTTGTGATGGTGATTGTTTCTCCCGATGTAGGCTGGCATCAACAAAATATTTTCACATTCGGAGGAGAAAGTTGGTGATTGAAATTTTGTGAGAAGATTCTGCCACAATGAAAAATTCCCATGTTTTAATGATGTCCACTCCAAATCCTGTATCATTTCAGTGACACTCTGTATTTCGCAGTAATACAAAAGTTCTTCTTTGAACTTTCTCTATGTACTCCATTAATCCTATCTGGTAAGGGTCCTACACCGCACAGCAGTACTCCAAAAGAGGATGGACAAGCGTAGTGAAGGCAGTCTCTTTAGTAGATCAGTTGCATTTTCTATTTGTTCTTACCAATGTAAGTTGTTTGTAATTATAATTCCTAGGTATTTAGTTGAATTACGGCCTTTAGATATTCTTTAACCGAAATTGAACAGATTTCCTTTAGCACTCATATGGATGATGTTACACTTTTCATTATTTAAAGTCAATTGCCGATTTTTGCACCATACATATATCTTTTCTAAATAATTTTGCAATTTGTTTTGGTCTTCTGATGAATTTGTTGTTGTTGTGGTCTTCAGTCCTGAGACTGGTTTGATGCAGCTCTCCATGCTACTCTATCCTGTGCAAGCTTCTTCATCTCCCAGTATCTACTGCAACCTACATCCTTCTGAATCTGCTTAGTGTATTCATCTCTTGGTCTCCCTCTACGATTTTTACCCTCCACACTGCCCTCCAATGCTAAATTTGTGATCCCTTGATGCCTCAAAACATGTCCTACCAACCGATCCCTTCTTCTAGTCAAGTTGTGCCACAAACTTCTCTTCTCCCCAATCCTATTCAATACCTCCTCATTAGTTACATGATCTACCCACCTTATCTTCAGCATTCTTCTGTAGCACCACATTTCGAAAGCTTCTATTCTCTTCTTGTCCAAACTAGTTATCGTCCATGTTTCACTTCCATACATGGCTACACTCCATACAAATACTTTCAGAAACGACTTCCTGACACTTAAATCTATACTCGATGTTAACAAACTCCTCTTCTTGAGAAACGCTTTCCGTGCCATTGCCAGTCTACATTTTATATCCTCTCTACTTCGACCATCATCGGTTATTTTACTCCCTAAATAGCAAAACTCCTTTACTACTTTAAGTGTCTCATTTCCTAATCTAATTCCCTCAGCATCATGCTCTGTGTTCCAACATTTCTAAGGAATCCAAACTGATCTTCCCCGAGGTCGGCTTCTACCAGTTTTTCCATTCGTCTGTAAAGAATTCGCGTTAGTATTTTGCAGCTGTGGCTTATTAAACTGATAGTTCGGTAATTTTCACATCTGTCAACACCTGCTTTCTTTGGGATTGGAATTATTATATTCTTCTTGAAGTCTGAGGGTATTTCGCCTGTCTCATACATCGTGCTCACCAGATGGTAGAGTTTTGTCAGGACTGGCTGTCCCGAGGCCATCAGTAGTTCAAATGGAATGTTGTCTACTCCCGGGGCCTTGTTTCGGCTCAGGTCTTTCAGTGCTCTGTCAAACTCTTCACGCAGTATCTTATCTCCCATGAATTTACAAGACGATAAATGACAGCATCATCTGCAAACAACCTAAGATGGCTACTCAGATTGTCTCCTAAATCATTTACATAGATAAGAAACAGCAGAGGGCCTATAACACTACCTTGGGGAATGCCAGAAATCACTTCTGTTTCACTAAATGCTTTTCCGTCATTTACTACAAACTGTGACCTCTCTGACAGGAAATCACAAATCCAGTCACGTAACTGAGATTATATTTCATAAGCATGCAAGTTCACTACAAATCATTTGTATGGTACAGTGTCAGTAGCCTTCTGGAAATCTAGAAATATAGAATCTATTTGAAATCCCATGTCAATAGCACTCACTTCATGTGTGTAAAGAGCTAGTTGTGTTTCATAAGAACAATGTTTTCGAAATCCACATTGACTGTGTGTCAATAGACTGCTCTCTTCAACATAATTCACAACTTCCAAACACAATATGTGTTCCACTATCATGCTGCATATCGACATTAATGATATGGGCCTGAAATGTAGTGGATTACTCCTATTCTCTTTCATGAATATTGGTGTGGCCTGTTCAGCTTTCCAGTCTTTGAGTATGGCTCTTTCGTCAAGTGGACAATTGTATATGGTTGTTAAGAATGGAGCTATTGTATCAGCATACTCTGAAAAGAACCTGATTGGTATAGTGTCTGGACCGGAAAACTTATATCTACTTCTAAGTTTCTTGTTCACATCTGTTCTTGATTTGAATTCTGGAATATCCCCTTCATTTTCTTTGGTGAAGGAATTTTGGAATGCTGTGTTTAGTAACTTGCTTTGGCAGCACTGTTGTCAATCCATTTCCATTGCTGTTGTGCGGAGAAGGCATTGATTGTGTCCAGCCACTAGCATACTTCACATATGACCAGAATCTCTTGGGATTTCCTGTCAGGCTTTGAGAGAAAGTTTCATTTTGGAAACTATTATAAGCAAATCACATTGATGTCTGCGCTAAATTTTGAGCTTCTGTAAAAGATCGCCAGTCTTGGGGATTTTGTGTTTGTTTAAATTTGGCATGCTTTCTTTGTTGTTTCTGCAACAGTGTTCTGACCTATTTTGTGTACCAAGGATGATAAGCTCCATTGTTTGTTAATTTATTTGGTACAAATGTCTCAATAGCTGTCGATACTATTTCTTTGAATTCAAGCCATATCTGGTGTACACTTACTGGTAGAATGTTAATTTGGAAGGAGTGGAGGTTGTGTGTCAGGAAGGCACCAAGTGAATTTTTATCTGCTTTTTTGAATAGGTGTATTTTTCATTTATTTTTTGTGGATTTGGGGGCTACAACATTTAGTCTCGTTACAACAACCCTGTGTTCACTGATCCTAGTAACTGGTTTGATGCTTGTTGTCAACTCAAGATTATTTGTTACTAAGAGGTCATGTGTATTTTCATAACTGTTTACTATTCACTTGGGTTCATAAACTAACTGCTCAAAATAATTTTCAGATAGTTTAGCACAATTCCAGATGATTATTCATGACTACGTCTGGATTTAAACATGTATTTTTACCAACATATCAACGGTAAATTAAAATCATGACCAACTATGATTGCATGAGTCAGTTACATCTTTGAAATTAAACTCAAGTTTTCTTTGAACCTTTCAGTAATTGTATCATCTGAGTTGGGAGGTCAGTAAAGGGATTGAATTATTATTTCATTCCAGTTACCAAGAATATGATGGCGTACATTCCTAGGTAACAAGTGGATTGAAGTTTTTGAGCATACCGTATTCACATAGTGCAAACCCTATACTTAACCTGTATTTGGCTTGATCAAGAAAACTGCTTTTGCTTGTGATATACTGATTATTTTGTAAGGCCTACTTTATCTCAGAAAAAATCTGTATGTTTGTTTCTTCTTCTTATGCTGGAAGTCTGATGATTTCTATTCAAAATTTAAGCAGTGGCTGGGTTCAAATCCAGGACCCATGACATTTTGATTACTAATCAAAGATGCTACTCCTAGACCTTGACACTTCTCCTGATCGTGTGTTAGTTGGTATTATTAATTGGGAAGCACTAAGTATTTGATTAAAATGAAGACCAAAAATGCACTAAAAATGTAACTGTACGTGTTTGTGTCATCTGTTGATTACATAACATAAAATGATGATGTGAAGGAGTGTAGGGCCTGGACAGTTTTCACCCAAGGATGTTATTTTTACGTTTTTATTTGAATTTTTCTGACAATGGCAAAGTCAATTATTTTTGGTTAGTCTGATTTGTGCATTGTTTTTCTGTATCTACACAAATACTTAAAAGTATATCTATGATTTTCAGAGTGTGGAGAGAGACAGTAGAGGTTTATGCCAAGCAGCTTACTGATGCTGGTTTTTATCATAAAGCAGCCTCATATTTATTGGTGTTGAATAAAGTGAATGAAGCAGTGAAAATGTTGTCATCCAACAAACTTCATCGGGAAGCATTGAGCATAGCCAAATGCAGACTTTCAGAAGACGATCCTTTGATTAAGAATGTGCTACATGAATGGGCAACTCATCTCGTAAATGGTGGCAGCTATGAACAAGCAACAGAGTGGTAAGTTAAGACACATAAGATATAAGTAATAACTTCTGGCTCTTGTCATATCATTATGAATATGACATCAGTGGCCTAAACATTTTAATATTGGAAGTGTGTGTGTGTGTGTGAGTGTGTGTGTGTGTGTGTGTGTGAGCTGCGGAGGGGGGAGGAATTTTTAGACAGGTGGTTAGTTACAATCCCTAAATTGAATGTTGAAATGCGGCACTGCTTATACATAGCATGACTTCTTTCACATACGACCCTACTTTTTAGAGGATAGGAATTGCGTGTCACTGAACTGCGATAGGAGATAATGGATTGGCATGTAGTAGAGGTCTTGCACCTAGGTTGTGTGCAAGAAAAAGACCCAGGTGGTGCAGGATTGCAGGTAGGGTTTGTGTGATAATAGACTAGGATATTGCATTTGTTGGATGGGTAACAGAATGCTATCTTGGACTATGAGGGTAGGATATAAGACAGGATATTCATTATCTCAGGGCAATTTGAAAAGTGGTAAATGCACTGGCAGTGGATGTAGTTATGTTTTTCAAGGCCTGTGTGACATTCCATGAAGAGAGATGTACTGGTTAGTGATTGATTGACAGTGGCTATTGGTTTTTTGGTGTCAAACAAATGAGCCCATTATCACACCTGTGGAACAGGATGTTCCACCCAGTCACCACTGAATGCCTTTCAATAATTCTTCACCTCTAATTTTGTTTCTCATTTAGTCCCTATTGATCTTGTAGTCCAACACCACATCTATGGAACAAAACTGAAACAGATTTCTATGACGTCTCCTTCAGTTACAACAGCAAATCTGTGGCATCTGTGAACTAGTTACCGATTAGAACTCTTCTGACCACCTAGTAGCACACAGGCATGGAAATTCTCAATCACATTCTTTACCAGGGCCTCAGTTACCTCTCACTCTATCCCAAAATAAGGAATATCCTACCCAAAATCTTACCATCATTACCAAACATAATATGCTGCTTCCCATCAAATCTATTCAATATTCCAATCCATCCCCAAGCTAAAGCAATTCTGCAATATTCAGGTAATGCACCTGTAGACAGTCAAGATACAAGACATGTCTTACACAGCCTTCCGCCACCTGCTACTGTAGTCCTGTCACATGAATTTCCTATCCTATAAAAACGAAAACAATCAATTATTGATCAGATTATTTAATTGGATAGTACTCCCTAAAAGCTGATGACTCCATCATTATCCTCCCAGCCGACAAAGGATCTACCACTGTAGTACATGACCGAAATGAATATGTTAGTGAAGGTCTATGCCAGCTGTCTGACACCTCTATATACAGCGTCTGCCATCAAGACCGCATCCCTGTGATTCAAACTGACCTGCAGTCCTTCCTTAAAAACGCAGGCCCCTCATAAGGACTAACACCTCTATCCATAGAACTTCTCACCACACCCAAACCACACACCCCAACATTTACCTTCTTCCTAAAATCCACAAACCCAATCATCCTGGTCGTCCAGTAGTTGCTGGCTTCAAAGCACCCATTGAACATATATCTGCCTTAGTTGACCAACATCTGCAACCTATAGTACAAAAACTCCCCTCCTACATCAAAGATACCAATCATTTCATAGATTGTCTGAGATACATGCCCATCCCAGTCCCACTACACACCTTGCTTGTCACCATGGATGCCACTTCCCTCTATACAAACATCCCTCACGTATATGGTCTGCCTGCTGCTGAACATTTCCTTAGTCGGTGCCCACCTGATCCCAAACCTATGACATCCTTCCTACTCCCTTTTTCAACTTTATACCTGTACCTGTTTTGGTTTAGGTACATTAACAACACCTTTACTATATGGACTGATGGTGAGGCTGACCTGCTAAAATTCCTGGAATCTCTGAATAGCTTCTCCCAGTTAAATTTTGCATGGTCCTGTTCTGAATCCCATGTCACTTTCATTGATGTTGATCACATCGTCACCGAAGGCCAGCTACACGCTTCCGTTCACATTAAACCTACCAGCAAACAACAGTACTTACATTTTGACGATTGGTGTCCTTTCCATGTCAAATGTTCCCTTCCATACAGCCTTGGCATCCAAGGCAAATGTATTTGTTCAGATGCACACTCTTCACGGAATACACCCCCAATTTCACCTCAGCCTTCACTGCACATGATTACCCCACCAGCCTAGTTAAAAAGCAGACTTCCTGGGCCATCACATCCAATCCTGGTACTGCTGATCCCTCCACAAAAAAGCTTCAGAACACACTATTGGTGACTCAGTATTATCTTGGTCTGGAATGGGTTAATCAGCTACTTCAACAGGGCCATAATTTCCTAAAATCATGCCCTGAAATGAGATCCATTCTGCCTGATATTTTGCCCTCCACGCCATAGCTTTCCATTGTCTGCCCAATGTCCACAGTATTCTTGTCAGACTGTATGCTTCTTCTGCACCCATCTCTCTACTGTATGGCTCCTACCCCTGTGGCCATCCCCACTGCAAGACTTGCCCTATGCACTCTCCTACCACCACCTATTCCAGCCCTGTAACTGGCAAAACATACACTATCAAAGGGAGAGCCACCTGTGAAATGACGTACCATATATCATCTGTTATGTAAACACTGTTTGGCTTTTTACATTGGCATGACTACCACCAAATTATCATTTACGATGACTGTGCATAGGCAGAGGGTATATACTGACAACTTGCAATATCCTGTTGCAGAGCATGCTGTACAATATGACATTTGTGACCTCGGCGCCTGTTTCATCACATGTGCCATCTGGATTCTTCCCCCCCAGACACCAGGTTCTCAGAACTCCGCAGTTGGGAACTAGCACTAAAACATGTCCTTGGTTCTTGGTACCTACCAGGCCTTAATTTACGTTAATTTCTTCCCTCTCAGCTTTTCTTCACTGTAACTACTCTTTGCTTCACTCCGTTTCAATTTCATCCATCTCTCATTGACTTTCCTGTCTATTTTTCACTGCCCCCTCCTGCCTCTGTTATGTACATGTTGTGTACATAGTTACACGTAGTCAGCGTGTAAGAGCGCGCACCGCTAAGCACAACAGCGCAGGCGCAACGCTCGTCCGTCTCCGCAGTAAGAGATGGTGCTGCCTTAGAGACGGACCAAATTCTGCTTCCGCCGATCCGCGTATTAATATGTAACGCAGTGAATGAGATTGCTGCTTACGTAGAACCTTTTCTCCTCGCGGATCACACTTGCGCACTGATACCTGAACGCGCGAGGTATTATAATGAGTGTACAGACCTCCAATTAGTCAGTCTGCATTAGTCTGTACGAGTCTGCACCAGTCTGTACCAGTCTGCATTAGTCTGTACCAGTCTATAGTCAAGTTTCAGTCTGCACCTAAGAAGATTATCATATTCCTGTACATAGCCATGAAGATAAATGTATAGACACTTTGTCAAGTATCAGAGATATGTGAGAATAAGATTAACATACCAAGACCAAAGGAACTTTGATTGTCAGTTGTAAACAGCATCCAAAATCAAGTTACGTAATGTCTATGCTTTTTATTATTTTAATAAATGTGTGTGAAAATTAATGAAGTTCTGTTTAAAGTTGGTCAGCTTCTTGGAGGTCTTTTGCAGCAAATCATGGGTTTCATGTTCCCAAACAATGATGGAATTTTTATGGATGATAATACACCATGTCACCGGGCAACAATTGTTCACGACCGGTCTGAAGCATATTTGGACGCTTCAAGTTAAGGTTATACAAATCACTCAGTATGACCCATCACACATTTGCAGGACATAATCAAAAGATCAGTTCATGCACAAAGTTCTGCACTGGCAAAACTTTGGCAATTATGGGCGGCTATAGAGGCAGCATGGCTCAGTGTTTCTGCAATGGACTTCCAACAAATTGTTGAGTCCATTCCACGTCAAGTTGCTGCACTACTCCGGGCAAAAGAAAGTCCGACATGTTATTAGGAGGTATTGTATTACTTTTGTCACCTTAGTGTAAACCAGCTTTACTACAATTAGTCCACAGCATTTAATATGAATGTGACAACTAACAAGCTGCTTATTCACTTCAGTGGCCACTGCCAACTCGTGGCGAATCACAAACTCACCTACCTAATTGGTGAGCCTGCTTAACACCACATCAGTGATTTTAGTAGCTGATTAAATGTGTGTGTGATTTGGTTCCACTTCCGGCGATCATACCTGCTCAACTACCTCAACAGGAAAAAATCTCTGTCTAGCGTACTCTACATTCTCACAATCCTCTTGGTCTAGACCTCTGCTAATCACCCTTCCCCTTTTAATTTTTCTCTCCATTAATTTTCCACATGACCCTTTCCTGTACAAACCTTAAAAGGCCATGTACCCCTAGAGCTTGGCTTACAGAAATGTTAGTAACAGCGCTACGGTTCTCTCTGTGACAGGTCATGCAGCACTGCTTGCATATGTTGAGCTTTTCTGTGCAGCACTTGACATGAAGGCTCATTGTGCCACCAATCACAGAAAAGGCTAGGCACGACATCCACTGTACCCATTGCTGCTTTATGAATTGTTACCAAAGTGCTGGAGCAGACATGCCAGTCACTATGAAATATTTCTCATCCATTTTAAGAAAACTAGTAGATTTTTTCCATGTCTTATAGCCTCACATCTTTGCTTGATGATGGAACTTTTTTTTTTTTTTTTTTTTTTTTTTTTTTTTTTTTTTTTTTTTTTTTTTTTTCCATTATAGTGAAAGCATTGAAATTAAGTAAACCATTGAACAAAATTTTAGGAGTAACATTGTATTTAAAGGTGAGAGCAGAAAAATGTCTACCTCAATTCTCAAGATATTAGTTTGTACATATGGCAGAAGGTTCTTATGCAGCGTATATACAGTGTACCCAGTTCTGTCCATTGTCCATCCTACTGTCTGTATTTCATAAATGGTTCAGGATATTGGAACGAGTTTTTCTGCAAGTGATAGCACACAAAGAGGCACTGACCGACATCAATACCTCCCCTCAGTGCAGCACTCTATGAAGAATGGGCTGCCATTCCCCAGGAAACCTTCCAGCACCTGATTGAACATATGTCTGCGACAGTGGAAGCTGTCGTCAAGGCTAAGGGTGGGCCAGTGCCATACTGAATTCCAGCATTACCAGTGGAGGGCACCACGAACTCGTAAGTAATTTTCAGATAGGTGTCCGGATACTTTTGATCACATAGTGTATCTCGTATGTTATCCAAGAATTCTACTATTTGATCATCTGCTGTGTTCATTATTTCATATCTCAAATCTACCCTTGAGATTTTTGACAATGTCTACGTCTTGTATCCAGGTCCCATCTCCTTCATTTTGTAATGTGACTTTATCAGTTTTGACATGCTGTTCATAAGCAGTAAATCATGTCCAGTTCACATTTGCCACTGGAAATGTTTTGCAGTTTAACATGTGGTTTAAAAACTCTTCGATACCATTACATAATGCATTTGAAATATTCCGATGTCTTCAGATCTGTTACATTTATGAAACTGTTTTTCATGATTCTTAAACCTAATGGCGGTGATGATTCAAATCTGCTATGTGTTATTTTCTAACGGATTGCTTCATCTTTTCTTTACCTCAGTTCATGTTCACTACTTTTTCCTTTTTGTATGATTGAATTCTAGTTCCCCACAAGATTTGATCTCTGTTAAGGACCTGAACATTTTTTTCCTACATTCTTCAAGTGTCTTGATTATCTGTGGTGCTAGCAGGCATGTAAACTTGCACTACTGTTATGAATGTTGGCTTTCCATCCATCTTGCCTATGATGATGCTAATTGCAGTTGAGTATAGTGATACTAATCCATTGTTTGTGTGCGATCTTCATATAGTAAACATTTGAGGCAGTCAATTGCAAAACTGGTGTTGTCCATTGTAAGAAATTTTAGAGGACAGGCAAACAAGGCTAAATAAATCTTAATTATGATATAAATTGAACTTCTTCAACCAAATAGGAATGCATAATTTTGATATAGTAACTTGTGAGTAATTGGAAGTATAAATAGATTAGACAAGTTTTGGAACAGTGTACTGCAAAGACTTAGTTCTACTACTCACTCTCTGGTGAGATAAGCTTGTACACAGAAATCTGTGAGGTCGCTTACTTATGGCCTTATGTGAAAGGCAGTCTTACATAGGTTCAATTTCTTGCACCAGGCTATTGGAAACCATCCCCTATAATGATCACTAATCTCCAAGTTTCATACAAAATGTACTCACTGGCAGAGCATATATTCAGGATATCTACTAAACTGTTTTGTAGTTATTTCTACTGCAGTAATAGGATTTGCTTTTCTATCCATATAATCGAGGATCCCCCCCCCCCCCCCCCTTTTTCCCTCAAATGTCGATAAACGCTCAGTTGTTCAAAATTTAGATTTTTATAGTTAAAATTGCACTCATTGCCAAATACAATCTGTGAAACAGTTTCGTCAGAAGCCAATATTTGCTGTTATTATAGGGTATTGAAAACTATTAGTTTATGCATAACTCTATATTTGCTTTCAGCCAGTTAAAGCAAAAGTTGATAAAAGCTAACTGCACTTTGTTCCTGGGAAACCCAAAGTGAGAATAACAATGTAGGACATCATTGTTGATGATAATGTGAGAATGTTTTCTGCAACAACAAGAAATTGGTGAAGTGTGTGGTAGGCTTTGGCCCTGAGGTTTTGAGAATTTCAGCAGTCCCTGGACCTCCAAGACTTTCGAGAATAGTTTAATTTTAAGTTTAAGTTCTTTGTGTAATTTCGCATTTGCTATTGCAATTCATGACGAAAAGGAGTTTTGTTAGACAGACAGTTTTTCTTGGGGGGGGGGGGGGGGGGGATGGATCATGTGGTATAATTACAAATTAACAGCTTCCAGATTTTTTTTTGTTTTGCTGTAAAACCATACTTCTTGCCAAATTTATGATTCTAGGTCAATGAGAAGAACCATACAGTTTTCGATGAATGAGAATGTGACATAATGGCCGTATCTTTTGATTCCACTTACTTAGAATCATAAATCTTTGACACCACCAAAGAAATATAGACCTTGTTATGTCACATAAATGTGAACTTCATACATCTTCCCTTTCTTGAGAAAATGGGTCCTTACAGATGGACCACAACACACACACACACACACACACACACACACACACACACACACACACATACACTATTTCCTAGGATTTAATTACACATTAACAATTTTTGGATTTTTACATTTACTTGTACTGTCAAATCTTGCTGCTTGCCATTGCCAAGTTTCATGGGTTCAGGTCAATGGGAAGAACCCTATAGGTTTTGATGAATGAGTTTGCAAGTATCAAAATATTTGCCATAAAAGGCTATATCTTTTGACTGCATTGATTTGTACGCTTACTTTTTCTACACAGCCAAGGAACCTTAGACCTTAGTATGTGACAAATTTGAACTTGGTATGTCTACCCACTCCTGTGAAAAAAGTTTATTTACTGACAGACAGATGGACAACAAAGTGATCTGGGTTTGTTTTTCTCAGTTAAGGAAATGAATCCTAAAAGGAACATAAACTGTATGCAAGCACTTGTTGCCAGAACCAGCAATAGAAGTAAATTAGTGGTTTACATTAACAACATTAACTCCTGATTATTGCCCAGTTGAAACCAGCTTTCTCATGGAGAAGGAACATCAAGAAAGAAGCAGAAAGGATGAATACTGTTTCAGTAAATTTCAGCATAAGGAAAAAGGCTCACCAGGCAGTACCTGTATGTGCCGCAACATCAGGGATGTCCAAAGACAGACTCTCGAAAGGAAATCAATTAATAACCAACTACCAGTCATACCACATTTGTGCAAAAAAGTTCCATGCTGCTGTAATGGAGGACAAAAATTCAAATGTGGATAAAGTATGTTTTGAAAAGGACAGTTGCTACTCACCCTATAATAGAGATGCTGAGTTGCTGATAGGCACAACAAAAGGACTGTCAGAAACTGAGTTTTGTGCCAACAAGACATTCATTGAAAATAGACCACACACACACACACACACACACACACACACACACACACACACAGGAGCATGGTAGTTGCATTTGCCTGCACTCAGGCAAATGCAACTACTATGCTCGTGTGTGTGTGTGTGTGTGTGTGTGTGTGTGTGTGTGTGTGTGTTTTCTTGTTGGCCAGAAGCTCACTTTCTGACAGTCCTTTTGTTGTGCCTGTCCGCGACTCCGCATCTCCAGTATGTGGTGAATAGCAACTGTCCTTTTCATAATACTGCTTCATTCCATCCTAGATTTTCCATTGTTTAAAGTATGTTTTGATATACAACAGAATCAGGCAATACCGAAGCTCTCCATAAGTGAAGTATTATCTTTAAGACTGGGTTGGCTGTACAGTTTGTACTTTACAATTTATTCCCAAACACAGGCACAGGAAAGTATTACTTTTCTTATTTAACATGAAACAAAAGCAGCCAAGTAGCCTATGCTCTGTTGGATTTTCTGAAAAACGTTGAGGCGACCCAGCCAGAAAATGGTTCAAATAAAATTAATTTATTTTATTACTCCTGTACCAGTCAAAATAAAAATACAGTAATTGTGCACACTAATGGACTTCATGGAATAAATCAGAAAATTTAATAAGCTGGTACATTATTTGCCTTATTGTGGCCACCCCTGTAATCCCGACAGACTGTTTGCTAGAGTGGATAAAGACTACCAGAACAAGGAGGATATTCTTTTAATGTCTCAGTACTATAAACTGCTGGAACAACATGGTATTGTCAAAATACTAAATAAAGGTTGAGAAGCAATGGATCTTAAGCCCTTTCCAAATAAGCAGATGCCAGAGTGAGATTCATTGGAAGAATCCTAAGGAAACACAGTCTAAAAACAAAGGAAGTAGGTTACAGTACACTTGTTCGCCCACGGCTCGAATACTGCTCATCAGGTGGGATCCATACCAGGTAGGTGTGATAGAAGGGAGAGAGAAGATCAAACAGAGGGCAGCGCGCTTCGTTACAGGATCATTTAGTAACCAAGAAAGTGTTGCGGAGAGAATAGATAAACTCCAGTGGAAGACTCTGCAAGAGAGACGCGCAATAGCTCAGTACGGGCTTTTGTTGAAGTTGCGAGACCATACGTTCACCGAGGAGTCAAGCAGTATATTGCTCTCTCCTACGTGTATCTCGCGAAGAGAGCATGAGGATAAAATCAGAGAGATTAGAGCCCACACAGAGGCATACCAACTGTCTTTCTTTCCACAAACAATACGAGACTGGAATAGAAGGGAGAACCGATAGAGGTACTCAAGGTACCCTCCACCACACACCGTCAGGTGGCTTGTGGAATATGGATGTAGATGTAGAAGAATGCGTGCCTTATAGAAGGTCTAACAAGAAGGTATTTTTGTTAGTATTAGACACTTATAATGGAAGCCCTGTAGACGTACGGAAATCCAGACATTGCAACCAGGAAGTGAAGAAAGCAGCCACTTTGGAAAAGAATAAATTGAGCAGCAGGGAAGAGAAAAAGTATGTCTTAAAACCTATGAGGCACTTTCATGAACCAGAATAATCCGAAGAATTTTATAAGTACGTTGTTTGAAAGTTATCAAAAGATTTCCAGTTTAATATTGCTATTGACAGTATTTTGTGTTGTATTTTGATTTGTTGCTATGTTACACATTTGCTTATCAAACGTTTATGGAAAAGTGCGATACTAAAATGTTATATTGAAGTACGTAATTGTATTATTATGCAAAATGAACAGTAAAGTAGCTTTCTCTGCAGTTACTGTTAAAGATAAAAAAGAAATTGAAAAAATTTGAATGAGTATGTTAACAAAACATTTAACTACCATCTTTACATTTATTGAATTCCGAAAAAACCTGCAGACTTTTTTCTTCTGTCTCAAGATAAACAATGAAAATTTTATACTCATAAACACAGAAGTGTGCCTAAAAATCTGTGTAAATGTTAAATTAGCTCATTTATGTAATTAGTATTCTTAAGATTTTAAAAAATGTCATACCTTAAAAATTTACTTTGTTGCATTTATCAATTTTGATGAAAACGCTCCTCAATTATTGTTCGCAAACTACTTGTCATCTGTGAAATATTTCCCCCAAACATAGTCACCAGACTGTATATTGAGTGTACACGAAACTTAATTGAACAGTGGTTGGTTTAGTTTACAATACTGTAAGAAGCTCTGACCATCATTAAAACCTTGGACCTCCTTTCTGTAAAGATGATACTTGGCACTTCGTGACTTATCCGTATATAATTTTTGCAGCCTTGCATGTAACATACCCCATACTGATGTTGATTTTTTACAGACATAATTTCTGTTTACAGATGTAGTGCCATTTATGCATGCATTTTGTAATTTCAAAAGCCAGATTTAGAGAAATTGACATATTTGTCTGCAAAAGAAATTGCTGCAATCCTCTCAAACTGAATTCATATACTGGATACCCTAATATCTGTTGTTATGTAGTGATGCAGTTATTAGCTGCACTCGCATTTGTTGTGAAAAGAAATGACTTATTCAGTTGTCATTGCTTATGATATTGGTTGTCACTTACTTGTTTTTGCTATGCCTATGATTATCTAAATGTGTAAATTATTTACTGACATGTGAAAAACCAACTTAATTTCAGACCTTCAGCTCAAAATTACACTACTGTGTCTCTTAATAGGTGATTAATTTGTATTCGTTGTTTCGAAGTCCACTTGAAATGACTTCTCTATTCAGTTACAGTTGCTAGTCCATTTATCTCCCTAATCAATACCAAAATAAATACTTTCATAATCTGGATTCCCAAGATATAGTTTAATTATATTCAGATAATTAAAAGATGATCTTTTGGGATATTCTCCTTGTATCCTCAAAATATAATTGAAATCTTCAGAAATTATAATAATCTTGACTTTATATTTGGGGAGCACATTGGGATATTAGCGTTATTTCCTTTTCTAAATACAAATAGAAATGAAATTTTTTCGTACAGAGCATTGTGTACTAGGTGATTAGGTTATTAATTGCATTATGTAATTAAAATTAAGGATCTGATCAGTTTTATATTAAAATTATGTGTAATGTAGTAGTCATAAGTGGAAAAAAGAAGATGGAGATAATTAAAACAATGACAATTTTTTCTGAATTGATAGTGTCAGAATGTAACTGCAGTGGCCCAAAACATAGGCTGGCCATTCCCACTGTGTTTTAAAGTCCTTACTGCCACTGTTGCTGTTGATCGTTCCTTTGGTGGGAATAAAAAGTACAACAGGTATATAAAGCAGAACTGTGTGAACTACTGCATTATTTAGCTTCAGACTGACATTATGTGGAAGAAAGAAGACAGAAGCGTTAACTAAACCTTAGGTTGAGTAACATATTGAATCGTCTATGTTCAGATGAACTTAAAATGTAATGAAAGAAGCTCTGGTAGTGTATGAAAGAAATTCATAGTATGTGTTATTATTTTGAGGTCAATTTTAGATTTTCCAGGATTTACCTATGCTTGCAATTTCTCAGATACCTTTTAATTTAGCCATACTCACATTGTCTGGTGAGTATGATGTTTTTCCCCCCTGCATGATGTAACAACAGTAGTAATTTTTGTGGTGCTTATTGTTGTTTGTTGTATGTTATGAGCTGAATTAAATATTTGCAGCTTGTTGGCGACAGGTGATATGGTGGAAGCAGCTAAAGTGATTGCGAAGCGACCAGAACCAGAGGCTCTGTGCATTGCTGTCCAGATTGCACAGAAAGCAGGGGATCTAGACCTTGCTAATGCTTTTCTAAAGAAAAGTGTGTGTGAATATCTCCTTCGTGAGAAGTGGGATTCTGCACTTGAAATGCTTCACCACAGCATAAACAACAACGTGAGTGTTGGATTCTGTTGTCATCAAAAATGATAATGGCAGCTCATATAACATTTCCACCTTCTTGTGATTTGTCCTTTATTTTTTCTCTTATCCCTTTAAATCCTCCTTCAGAAACATTGTACCTCTTGTGTGCAGGTTTCTTTCCCCAGAAAACTTCTCCCCTCCCCCACAACTCTTTTGAGTACGTACCAAAGATAGGCCACAAGCCATTCATCTACTTCTACATGATTACATGAGCTACAATCAGGTGCCTGGCAGAGAGTTAATTGAACTGTGTTCAAGCTATTTCTCTACCATTCTATTCACAAACAACAGCTCACAGTAAAAAATGAACACTTAAACCTTTCTTTGTGAGCTCTGAATTCTCTAGTTTTATTATGATGAACTTTTCTTCGTAAGCTGGTAGGCGCAAGCAAAATATTTTTGCATTCAGCGGCGAATGTAGGTCATTGAAATTTCATGAGAAGATGTTCCTGACTTTCCAGTAATTACTGGAAACTTTGACCTTTCTGACAGGAAAACACAAACCCAGTCACACAACTGAGGCAATACTCCGTAGGCACACAATTTTATTAGAAGCCGCTTGTGAAGAACTGTGTCAAAAGCTTTTAGGGAATCTAAAAATATGGACTCAGTTTGACATCCTCCGTCAATAGCATTCATTACTTCATGAGAATAAAGAATTAGTTGTTTCACAAGAACAATATTTTCTGAATCTGTGTTGGCTATTTGCCAAGAAATAGTTTTCTTTGAGGTAATTCATAATGTTGTTCCAAAATCCTACCGCAATTGACATGAGTGATAATGGTCTGTAATTCAGTGGATTATTCCTATTTTCGTTTTTGGGTATTGGAGTGGCCTGTGCAAATTTCCAGTCTTTAGGTATGGATCCTTTGACGATCGAGTTGTTGTATATGATTGGAAAGTGTGGAGCTATTGTGTCAGCATATTCTGAAAGGAACCTATCTAGTATACAATCTGAGCTGAGGGCCTTGCCTTTGTTAAGTGACTTAAGCTGATTTGCTACATAAAGTATATATACTTGTAAGTTACTCGTATTGGCAGTTGTTCTTGGTACAAATTCTGGAATATTTACTGTGTCTTCTATGATGAAGCAAGTTCAGAAAACCATGTTTAGTTATTCTGCTTTGGTGACTCTGTCATCAGTAACATTACCATTGTTATCACGTAGTGAAGGTACTGTTTGCATCTTGCCGCTGGTGTGCTTTACATACTGCCAGAATCTCTTTGGATGTTCTGCCAGATTTCGAAACACAGTGTCATTGTGGAAACTATTAAAAGCATTGAAGATCACACTAAATTTTACACTTCTGTAAAACTTTGCCAATCTTGCAAATTTTGCATTCTGTTAGAGTTGGCATGCTTTTTCCATTGTGTTCTGATCTGTTTTGTGTACCTTTTGGGATCAGTACCATCTCTTATTAATTTATGTGGTACATCTTTCTGTTAAACTTGGCATGCTTTTTCCCTTGTGTTCTGGCCTTTTTTGTGTACCTTGAGGGATCAGTACCATCTCTTATTAATTTATGTGGTACATCTTTCTCAATTACAATTGTTACTATTTCTTTGAAGTTAAACCACATGTGTCCTACACTTAATGATTAGACTGGAAGGAATGGAGTACTTTTTTCTATCCTGTCCTGCAGTTTTACACTCTGCCTATGTCTTCTCTCAGACTTGTCCTCTAAGACAGATTTCCTGCTGGCACCCTAGCTTGTTTGAAGGACATTATCACTTTAGGTA
This sequence comes from Schistocerca cancellata, assembly GCF_023864275.1. Taxonomy (NCBI): domain Eukaryota; kingdom Metazoa; phylum Arthropoda; class Insecta; order Orthoptera; family Acrididae; genus Schistocerca; species Schistocerca cancellata. The sequence goes on from NC_064628.1 coordinate 198,502,168, forward strand.
CCTGTACAGTAGTATCCCCTGGACTGTGCAGGAAATGCACTATCATTGTCCAAGTTGTTATGTCCCTTTGCATGCGGAGGAATATGTGCCTGTCCGTTTGGGGGCATCAGGTCTCCATGCAGTAGTCATCAAGCCTGGTGGCCATTACTTTGGCTGGGTGATGCACATGCCCGAGCTCTTGTTCAGAACAGACCGTGTCATGGCAGATTTGTCATGTGGTGACTAAATAAAAGGTATCGGCGGTGGTCGTGAGCTCCAGCAATCTCTTCAGACAGATTTGAATGCTTCAATAGGATCATTACAGCCTCAAGAACTTTCAGTCCTTTCCCATGCCACAGAGAAAAGTAAAATCAACAGCACTGAAGAATCTTTCTCTCCTAAATTCCTGGTTTGCACCCATACTGATGGGGAGTCTTTTTTCTATCTAGTAAGCCAATGTTCTTTGTAGACAATATCAAAAATATAGTTGGAAAAATCTATTCTCTCAGATACTTAAAAGGTCATTCTGTGTCAATCTAATCGGCAAATTCTGTGTAGTCTCAAGTGCTACTCTCTTGCAAAAAACTTGGTGACATACCTGTTATGACAACCTGAACAAGGTACAAGGTTTAATTTTTCACCAGGACTTAACACTGCAGACCTATGAAAAATTATGTGAAAAATTGGAGAAGATAGGGGTCCACTTTGTACGAGGGTGGTTTGAAAAGTTCTCAGAATCACCATGAGAGGTCAGTGCTAGTGCAACGATTTGTTCATGTGATACTCATTCGACTGTTGCCTGTAAACATGTGCCACATCAGTGCTCTTGGAAGAGAGCTGTGGTGCTGACATGGCTCTGTTGTTGTTCCCGCATAGTGATTTGCGAAGGTGGAAAAAATCGAGATTCGAGCAGTGATTAAATATCCATAAAGAAAGGTATGAAAGCAAAGGATATTCATGTCGATTTCCAGGATACACTGAGTGACTCTGCTCATTCATATTCACCTATTGCCAAGTGGACAAATAAATTTAAATTTGCTTGGGAGAGCTTAGATGATGATTCATGCAGTGGTCAGCCAAGATGTGTCACTACTCCAGAAATCATTGCAAAAGTACACAAAATGGTCATGGAGGATGACCAATTGAAGTGTGTGAAATTGCTCAAACTTGTCAGATGTCATCTGAAAGGGTATATCACATTTTAACTGCAGAATTAGAATGAAAAAATTATCTGCAAGATGGTTGCCGTGACTCTCGACATGTGCCTGCACACGTGTGCCATTGCCATGACAAAATGTCACGAACTAAGTTCTGAATTGTTGCCACTCTCACCTTATTCACCTGATATGGCTCCGTCAGACTTCCATCTCTTTCCAAAACTGAAAATTTTTGTTGGTGTACAAAGATTCACTTCAAATGAAGAATTGATAGCCAAAGTTAACAACCATTTTGCAGGCCTGGAGAAAACTCATTTTCGAGATGGGATCAAGGCACTGGAACATCGTTGGACCAAGTGCATTAATCTACAAGGAGACTACATTGAAAAATAAAAAAAAGTGATGTAAGTACTTCTTTTCTCTTCCGTTCTGAGAACTTTTCAAACCACCATCATATGTTGTATACTTTAAGGTTTGCCAGACTACAAGATTGATACCAGGCACTCATAAACATAAAAAAAAAGAATGCCAAGTCCAGGAATGTAAGATCGCCTTTCATATTTTGAGGCATAGGAAAAGTACAACAGCTTAATATTGAATTTTGTCATTATTGAGGCTAGGTCATTGCTAGTAACTTGAGTATTTACTCTCTCAATGCCAACATCTGGTAGGTGTGCAAGTAAATTAGTCCATAAGGGAGATATGCCCTTCCCTGTTGTGGCTGGTACAATACCATCTTCTCAACTGTCTGGAGAAGCAGCATTTGCCTATTGGCATCTACTGATGATAGGCAACCCTCTCCCTCAAAGTTTACATATCAGCAACCTGATACCAACTGGCTGAAGCAGTCATGAAATGTGGATCCAATAGCCCCCTGCTCCTTTCCATTTCCTACCCTCGCAGCGGATAAGTCCTCCCAAGAGCCTCAGTCTATAAAGTAGTTACGGAGGAAAATAAGAAATCTTGGGAGAGGCTACTCTATTGATTCCAGAGGTACCATATCCCCCTAGCCATTGGACTCAAAACCTGTGTCTACAGATGATGCTCTGCCCACACAGCTGGCAGACTGTGATCCTGGTATGTGAGCTTCATATCTAAGCAGGACACACTTAACATGATAATTCAATGGAACTGCAGTGAATTACTTTGTAACCGGCCAGATTTACCTGGGGACTGGACAGTGGTACTTTTGGACACTTTAATCCGACAATTATTCTCCCCCCCCCCCTCCCCCGTTGGTGCTTTTAATGCACACTACATAATTGAGGAGCATAATGTCTTTTGGCAGGGGCCTTCTGACTGACCAACGTCTCGCGCACCTTGATCTGCATCTTCTCAACGATAGCACCTCTTACCTATTTAACTCCACTTATGGCCCTTTTGTGGCTATAGACTATACACACTATTTCCTCAATCTTGTATTTTTACTACAGTGGTCACTATATTATAATATTTGTGACCTGCCATGTTGGGCCCTCTGAAGGACCAGATGGCAACATGTATCTCTAACACCTTCATCCCCTCTCCATTAGAGTAGATTAGATTAGATTAGATTAGATTAATACTAGTTCCATGGATCATGAACACGATATTTCGTAATGATGTGGAACGAGTCAAATTTTCCAATACATGACATAATTAAGTTAATTTAACAACATACTTAAGTTAATATAACAACTTTTTCATTTTTTTGTGTTTTTTATTTTTATTTTTTTAAATATTTTTTGTTTCTTTTTTTTTTAATTTATATCTAAAAATTCCTCTATAGAGTAGGAGGAGTTGTCATTCAGAAATTCTTTTAATTTCTTCTTAAATACTTGTTGGTTATCTGTCAGACTTTTTATACTATTTGGTAAGTGACCAAAGACTTTAGTGCCAGTATAATTCACCCCTTTCTGTGCCAAAGTTAGATTTAATCTTGAATAGTGAAGATCATCCTTTCTCCTAGTATTGTAGTTATGCACACTGCTATTACTTTTGAATTGGGTTTGGTTGTTAATAACAAATTTCATAAGAGAGTATATATACTGAGAAGCTACTGTGAATATCCCTAGAGCTTTAAATAAATGTCTGCAGGATGATCTTGGGTGGACTCCAGCTATTATTCTGATTACACGCTTTTGTGCAATAAATACTTTATTCATCAGTGATGAATTACCCCAAAATATGATGCCATATGAAAGCAACGAGTGAAAATAGGCGTAGTAAGCTAATTTACTAAGATGTTGATCACCAAAATTTGCAATGACCCTTATTGCATAAGTAGCTGAACTCAAATGTTTCAGCAGATCATCAATGTGTTTCTTCCAATTTAATCTCTCATCAATGGACACACCTAAAAATTTGGAATATTCTACCTTAGCTATATGCTTCTGATTAAGGTCTATATTTATTAATGGCGTCATACCATTTACTGTACGGAACTGTATGTACTGTGTCTTATCAAAATTCAGTGAGAGTCCGTTTACAAGGAACCACTTAGTAATTTTCTGAAAGACAGTATTCACAATTTCATCAGTTAATTCTTGTTTGTCAGGTGAGATTACTATACTTGTATCATCAGCAAAGAGAACTAACTTTGCCTCTTCATGAATATAGAATGGCAAGTCATTAATATATATTAAGAACAACAAAGGACCCAAGACTGACCCTTGTGGAACCCCATTCTTGATAGTTCCCCAGTTTGAGGAATGTGCTGATTTTTGCATATTATGAGAACTACTTATTTCAACTTTCTGCACTCTTCCAGTTAGGTATGAATTAAACCATTTGTGCACTGTCCCACTCATGCCACAATACTTGAGCTTGTCTAGCAGAATTTCATGATTTACACAATCAAAAGCCATTGAGAGATCACAAAAAATCCCAATGGGTGGTGTTCGGTCATTCAGATCATTCAAAATTTGATTAGTGAAAGCATATATGGCATTTTCTGTCGAAAAACCTTTCTGGAAACCAAACCGACATTTTGTTAGTACTTCTTGTTACAGATATGTGAAGCTACTCTTGAATACATTACTTTCTCAAAAATTTTGGATAAAGCTGTTAGAAGGGAGATTGGACGGTAATTGTTGACATCAGATCTATCCCCCTTTTTATGCAAAGGTATAACAATAGCATATATCAGTCTATCAGGGAAAATGCCCTGTTCCAGAGAGCTATTACACAAGTGGCTGAGAATCTTACTTATCTGTTGAGAACAAGCTTTTAGTATTTTGCTGGAAATGCCATCAATTCCACGTGAGTTTTTGCTTTTAAGCAAGTTTATTATTTTCCTAATTTCAGAGGGAGAAGTGGGTGAGATTTCAATTGTATCAAATTGCATAGGTATGGCCTCTTCCATTAACAGCCTAGCATCTTCTAATGAACACCTGGATCCTACTATATCCACAACATTTAGAAAATGATTATTAAAAATATTTTCAACTTCTGACTTCTTGTTCGTAAAGTTTTCATTCAATTTGATGGTAATACTGTCTTCCTGTGCTCTTGGTTGACCTGTTTCTCTTTTAATAATATTCCAAATTGTTTTAATTTTATTATCAGAGTTGCTGATTTCAGACATGATACACATACTTCTGGATTTTTTAATAACTTTTTTTAATATAACACAGTAGTTTTTATAATGTTTGATAGTTTCTGGGTCACTACTCTTTCTTGCTGTCAGATACATTTCCCTTTTCCGGTTACAAGATATTTTTATACCCTTAGTAAGCCATGGTTTGTTACAAGGTTTCTTACGAGTATATTTAACTATTTTCTTGGGGAAGCAGTTTTCAAATGCATTTACAAAAATGTCATGAAATAAATTATATTTTAAATTGGCATCAGGTTCATGGTACACCTCATCCCAGTCTAACTGCTGTAGGCTTTCCCTGAAATTTGCAATTGTTAAATCATTGACTGAACGTACTACTTTGGAGGACTGTTTAGTATTGCTGAATGGAGCTATGTCATATATTGTAACTAGCTGTGCACCATGATCAGAAAGACCATTCTCAACAGGCTGAGCATTTATCTGGTTAAACTTATCTTGGTCTATAAAGAAGTTATCTATCAGTGAGCTGCTATCCTTTACCACCCGAGTAGGAAAATCAATAACGGGTGTCAAATTGAAAGAACCGAGTAATACTTCAAGATCATTTTTCCTATTACCCTCTTTCAGAGAATCTACATTGAAGTCACCACAAATAATAATTTGCTTCCCCCTGTCTGACAGATAGCACAACAAGGAGTCCAAATTTTTCAGAAATAGATGAAAATTTCCTGATGGGGACCTATATACAGTTACAATTATAAATGTGCCTTTATTTAATTTAAGCTCACAGGCACATGCTTCTATATGTTTCTCTACACAAAACTTTTTTGTTTCTATACTTTTTGCACAATGATAACTTTTGACATATATGGCAACTCCTCCTTTTTTCATATTTTCTCTCATTACATGTGCAGAGAGCTTATATCCACTTACATTTACCTTATCCATATCAGTAACAATGTGATGCTCAGACAGGCGTAGTATATCTATTTCATCCTCAGCTTCTAAATCTTCTAAACAAACCAGAAGCTCATCTATTTTATTCTTTAAACTCCCAATATTTTGATGAAATATACTTACATTATTTTTAATTATACTTTTATGAGAACCTTTCCTTATTTTAACACTTGCAGTACTCTCCTGTCTGAGTTTCTCATTGTGCTTAGGCCTAGTTGCTATACCAGTGGTCACATGGTGTTCAGAGAGGCAGATTATGTCAACTGGGTTGGGTGACTTTAATTCATCAATGCAATTACCTAGGACTGAGATACAACTTGGTGGAGATAAAATTTCTGGTGATTGGTGAAAATTTATAATTGACAGCTGTGATTGGTGATCCAATGTGCTAGAATTGTGCTGTGTATCAACAAGGTTGTTAGCTATGTCTTCAGCATAATCGTCAGACCCACTGGAACAGCTATCCCCCTTTCTAAGAGGCCAGTACCATTGTAGACCAAAGGACTGTCAGAAGGCCTGCAACATAGTCAGGTGTCATCCTTCACAGACCGCCCTCATCACTATTATGGGAATCCAAACAAAGGCTTGCTATCTAATTAAACACAGTAAGAAAGAATGTTAGGTGCACTGTGTCGTTTCCTTAGGAACATGTCCCTCTTCATCTCAGGTGTGGGCCAATCTCTGTAGTCCACTGGGTTACCAAAGATCAGTAACTGTTCCAGGTCTTCTCCTTCATAGTGGTATTTCTACTGATTGTTCAGTTCTTATGGAACACATTGTGCCCACTTTCCAAATATTGACATGCTCTTCTTATCCAGCTACCTTTTGAATACATGAAATACAGATTGAAGACTTCCCCCTATGCTTTGCCTTCCACCACTGTGAATCATGTAATGATCCTTTCACAGACTAGGAAATGCTTCAGGTTACCTTTTACTTTTCAAGGCTCTCTACTTTATTTATTTATTTATTCATTCATTCATTCATTCATTCATTCAGTTTTTACCCCTCGAATCATTCACAGTAGAATTAGTAAATCACTCATCTCACACAGATATAAGAGAATGGCATCTGTCAACACTCAATGCTGAGTGTTACACTCTGCCTTATTGCCATCAATGGGGTAGTGACCACCACTGGACCAGTGGTTACCCTTGCGTTGTATGTCAATGATTTTTGCATTTGCAGTAGGTTGCAATCAAATAAGGCAGAAGATGCAGATATCATTCCCTCAGAATTAGTTAAATCAACGGGGTAAGTGGCAACGAAATGACTATTCAAGTTCATCTGTAGACTGTTTGAGTGTGAAGACATAGTATACCATCAGACTTTCAGAAAAAAATCATATAAACAATCACACATCATTTGACAGACTACTGTGCCCTACCCTCTAATAAACTCTGTTCTATCACTGAGTTTACAGCTGCTTGGCACTCATTCTTCTGCTCCGACATCCTGTGTTGCCTTCACACCTGTAAGACTGGTCTATAGTTTTATCTTATGTAATCGGCCACCCTCACGTTTTGGTTGCAGAGCTGTACCTACAGTAGCTCACATCCTGGTAGTACGCCCCCTCTTCCTGATTCTCCATGCCAAGCATGGTCTTCCAGATTCTTTGCCTCTAATGTTGGTCGACGACATATGGACAGTTGAACTTGTTCCTCATTTCCTCTGAGAAAATGGTCTTCATTCGTAGATCTAAATGTTAAACTGCTTTCGAGTGGGGGCAGGATGGTTAAGTTTGGGGTGTCTCCTGCCACTTGCTTAGCCTGAAGAGCCTAACCCCTATCTTCTCTGCCAACCATCCTGGTCAGTCCTCATTTACTCTGTTTTTAATTACTTCTAGAAGTGCTTATCCCTTTTCTTCTACTGCACCCTATTTTATTATTTTAGGGATTCCCCTTCATACAGCACTCCAATAAAAGGCAATACATTAAAGATTCCCTAGCTTTATTAGTAGTTGATGATGATTTCGGAAAGGGGGAGGGGACTGCTACAAGATTTCATGCTACCCCTGAGAGAGTGGATTCTGTTCCTATTTTCAACACTTTGACTATAACAGATCTGGGGCTGTTGGGAGGGATGCTTTCCATCACATGCTGAGCCCTGCATGACTGAATTGCACCCCACCCACATACCAGTCTCATCATTTCTCTCACCTTATTTTGCTATAGTTGGACCTACTAATGTTCATTAACTGTTTATCCTGTTCACTTTTACTTTTAAAGACCACCTCTTAATTATTTATTCTTCTGTGTCAGGTCTCCTCATTGCAGATGAGCCCCTTCTGTGTGTAGTTTGTCTAGGGGGTGGGGGGGGGGGGGCGTATTGTATCACAGCCGTCCACAATACGAGCACGAAGAGTCTCTACATTTGGTACCGGGGTTGTGTAGACAAGAGCTTTCAAATGCCCCCATAACTGAAAGTCAAGAGGGTTGAGGTCAGGAGAGCGTGGAGGCCATGGAATTGGTCCGCCTCTACCAATCCATTGGTCACCGAATCTGTTGTTGAGAAGCGTACAAACACTTCGACTGAAATGTGCAGTAGCTCCATCATGCGTGAACCACATGTTGTGTCGTACTTGTAAAGGCACATGTTCTAACAGCAGAGGTGGAGTATTCCGTATGAAATCATGGCGGTGAATCGAGGAAGTACAGTACATACTGAGGAAACTAAAATGAGCTCTAACATGGAAATTAAGCGTTTCCAGACACATGTCCACATAACATCTTTTCTTTATTTGTGTGTGAGGAATGTTTCCTGAAAGTTTGGCCGTACCTTTTTGTAACACCCTGTATATTAGCATGCAGTGGGACACAAACCTACATCCATTCGTATCATAAACCGCGAAACTGTCTATTACATTGTGGCTTACTCATTCGGCTACAGTCTCAAGTTTCAATGATCACATTTCTTCAAATCTTACATCGTTGCTGCATTATTAACTGTATTTTATGGGCAGGGTGATGCATTTGTGATAGATTTTCATTGTGCCATTGCTTTGAAATGGCATGCTGTAGCACATACACTACAAATGAAATAAGCAATTGAAATTCACTCAGTAGTCGTTCATTCATGCTTGCAAAAGTTGATGGTCAGAAGGTCACTAGTGACATCACGACTGCAAAAAGTAGTGCGACAGTTGAACATGGAACATTTCAACGTTAAATATGTCACTGACATCATTAGTTTTACAACACTTCTTATGAGGACACTGAGAAATTTTGTTGAAAAACACTTATTTTGCGTTACTTTTTTAAAGACCAACAAATTAGCATTACTTCCTTAAAAACTGCTGAATTCACACTATTTTCTTAAATACCACCAAATTCGTGTTATCGTTTAAATGAATTTTTCATGTCCCTACCCATTACTGAACCATGGGTGATGACTGATACTACATGACTTTGTTGCTGGACATGATGCTTTGCTGGCAATACATCAGGTGTAAGCAAAACCACTGAACTGCGCTTGGTAAGAAATTTAGGTTACCAAGTGTGGCAAGTAAAATGTCAAAGTCAACTGTGTCAAAGGTTTTGCTGAATTCTAAGAAAGCACGTGATAGTTGTTTCTAAGGCCTTGGACAACGTATGGTTGTAAGCAGAGGTGCCAACTTGGAATTTTTTTATTTTTTTTTTTTATTTTTTTTTTTTTATTTTTTTTTTTTTTTTTTTGGGGGGGGGGGGGGGCAAGAATCATTTTATTAGGTACTACATTTGACAGATAACTTTGCGTTTCCATCTACATGTTCGACACTCCAAACCAATCCTATTTGCACATGACACCAGTGTATTGATTGGAGGTGGAAGTAGAAAGGCTCTTAGGCTGTATGCTGAAGTCACAAATGAAAAGATTTCAGATTCAGAGTGGTTTGTGAGGAATAAGCTACTGATTAACCCTTTTTTTAAATAAAAAAAAAGGCCACTATACAATTCCACACGCAGCAAAATTAAAAATCTGTTAAAACCAAATGTTTATTTGGAAAACCAAAAAATTGTCACTGAAACAAAATTGCTTTGTTTACTTACAAGACAATCTGAAATGGAATTCCCACATCACATTCTTAAATTCTAAGCTATCTAAAATGACCTATGCAATGAGAATTATACGGAACAACACAAGTGAGTTATGACATTATATTCTTGGGAAATTCCCCTCACAGCATAACAACTTTCAAAAAACAAAAAAAGGTTGCGAGGATAATGAAAAATGCAAACAGCTGAAAATCATGCAAACTACGATTGGCTGGCGACTAGCCCCACCCCTCGACTCGCTGAAACGTCAATCACAATGTCATTTCAGTCGGAGTATAGGACAGTAGTGGTACAAAACAAATATATAAATAAAGTTGAAGAAACATACATTAATTTTTGATGGCAAATGTACTCCTCAGATCATTCCTGCATATGAACTCGTCACATATGGCATCAAGGCGAGTTTCATCGATTCATCTCTATGGGCGTTGAGAAGGGCGATGGCATTAAGACGATCCTGCCTCACTATAGAACGGAGATACGTTTTCACCCTCCACAGACAAGAAAACGATCGCTCAGCGGTGCAGGACGTTACTGGAATCGTCAGCACTACACATATGAATTTCACTAGTTCAGGCAGTAGGTCAAACAGGTGGTTTTCCTGTTGTCAAAGTTACTTGTTTCATCAGTATGCCCATGTATTGCAAGCCCCTACACTGCTAAATAACAGAGGGAAGATATGATTTTTAGTATACAAGCTCGGTTTTCTTTTATTTGTGTCAGTTTTTCTTTGGAAATCTGGCTAAATACATTGTCATTCGATTTTAAGGATTTGAATTTCAGTACAGCTTCTCTGTGGCAGCCCGATGCTTCATGTGGTTTCAACTTTTCTAACCCTTTCTTCCAGTTCGAAAAACCAGTTTCCATGAAAGTTTTTTCCATTTTGTGAGAAAACTGAAAAAGATTTTCTTCAAACACCTGTCTGCAAATTGCTGTTTCCAAGAGGGCTGATAACAATGTTGTTTTTTTCCAGGAACAGTGTTTTTTGTCACCGCCACAGTTCCGTCACTATCTCTGTCTTTTTTGTCACACACATCACCACTAACACTGGGTCTAGATTCACCATCACTAACACTTGCCACATTGTCACATTTCTTCCTAATTATAAACTTGTCCATTTTAAACTGGACAGTAAGGGATGAAGGATTAACAAGTGAACCGAGTCACAGTAAGACTAACTGACCACTGGTGATGCCCAGCTCCGGAGTATTTATGTTCGCTGCCAACATTAGCTGCGGCCTGCGTAACAGTACTGTGCACCTAACAAGAAGTAGCTATGTAACAATAGTGTTGATTATTGTCAGGGCCGGCTCTATGGAGGGAGGGGGGGGGGGGACCGTGCCATCGCCTGGGGCGGCAGATTTTTTGGGCGGCAAATCCATCTTGCGTAAATGAAGGAATGTGAGAATAAATTGGAAATACAAATTATTCATAAAATCAAGGGTCTTATTGAAAATTATATATGGTACAGAAACAGTGTGCTCCGATTTACGAAAGAAACGTTTCCTCCAACAAAAATGGCTTAAAATGTATTTCACTGTAAACATATCACTGACTGCTACTTTGATCTTAAAGACTTATTCACAACAAAGAGACAAATGAGTGTGATATGTGAAAATAAGCCGTCATGTATGAAATATATTGTGGGAAAAGTTGACTATGTCGAAAGGGGGGGGGGGGGGGGGTTGCGCTTGACATGTTCGTCCAGGGCGGCAAAATCCATGGAGCCGGTGCTGATTTGTGTGGTGTTGTACTTAGTGATTGTCAATAGAATTTACAAAAATGAAGAGTCTTTAACGTTACCGAGTCCTAGTGATCGCCATAAAAATCGGTGTCACTATTGCTCATTAGTTTCTTTTAGAAGCTGCCAGCAGGCTGCTGTGGGAGGAAATGGAGCTCGTCCTAGCAGCCACAGCGCACAGCGCTGCGAGCTCATGGTCAGCTTTCGTTCCCCGCATACCTCCGTACAGTAAAAAAGTGCGAATAGTACAGATGCAGGGGACAAACCCTGTCATAACAGTTTGTCATATGCAGAGGTTGGAGGAGTAACAGAAAGGAATACGCAAAAGCTTGTAAAATCAGTATTTTTTTTTCCCTACATAATCATTACATACTATTATGCAAAAATGTATGTGCAAGTTTTAACAAATTTCCCAGTAAAGGATGAGGAAGGGGGAGAGAGCGGTGTGAAATGCACGTTTGAATATTGGGGGGCGGGGCGAGGCCCCTACTTTTAACTATTGGGGAAGCACAAAGTACCTTGGCCCCCTCCCTCCCTCCCCTAAGTCGGCGCCACTGGTTGTAAGTATTGTGAAGTACTGGCTCAGTTCTTTGGTTGGGACAGTTGGATCAGCTGCAGCTTTTACTTGACCTGTACCAGGACTATGCAGGTACCTTGAAATCTGTATTGGCAGAATACATGAGAAACACGAAGGATGTTGTGTGTAAATTTCTTGATCATGCAGTGGTTACAGGGGAGACCCACACGAGTAGAAAGAGTGCCATGGACAAGGATTCATGTAATACTCTAGTAAATATCTTATCCAAATATTACCTTGAGCAGTTTGGATGGTAACATTTTGGATCAACAGCTGTGAAATTGACTCTTCTTTTGAATTCAGTTCTCCCAAAGGAGGGAACTGGTGAAAATACAGTTGCCGTAATGTGAATGACTATGAGTGTTAAGAATAAATGTTAGGAAAGGTAAGAAAATATTGGTTTAGCAGATGTGATGAGAAACAAATTGCACTTTACCTGAGCAGCAAACATCAAACATTTATCACTGTAGATAAAAATGTGTATTATCAAAGTAAAAAATTTGAGATTATTGAACAATATGCTGTTGACATATATGTGCTAGACAAGTTTGTGAGAGATGGGAAAGACCTGTTTGAAAGTTGCTTTAAAAGTTAAGAGATCATTATTACAGACTTAAATGAATTCAATGCCAAACTGTCAAAATGAGTGCAAGGAAAAGCACTCCAAAAAGGATTCATTGTATCTGGAAGTAAAATTCCGTCTAACAATCTCACAAAAATCCTAGAAAACACTGGTCTTACCTTAAAAATCTATAAATAGCTCAGTGATTATTCTAGTAGAATGGTATAAAATGGCCAAAAACCCTTAATTTTGTCTTCTAAAATTGTTTTGCCTAGGTAGATCATTCCACAGTTCCGCCTATTAATTATAACACAAACTCCAAAATTACAGGTTTTGATAAGGAATTGCAGCATAGAAAATCAAACAGAATTTTGCTCATTTCTTCCAGTAGCTGCAAAACTTCCAGCTGGGCCAACAAGACCTCGTGGTGAGTTTTGACATGGTACCTCTCTTTATGAGGTGCCACTAAGAGACTCCCTAAGCTTCATAGGAGCAAAATTTGACCCAATGCTAATGAAACTGTTTGAATTTGTGCTTATGTCTTCGAGCTTTCTATTGAACAGAAATTAGTAAAAAAGCAGCCCTGGAGTCGGCAGTCTACAAAACCTCATTTGTGTGTTTATCAGAACCTCAAATTCATGATGAAGATAGAAGAAAACAATCAGCTTCTTTTTCTGGATGTACTCATCAAGCAAAGACAAAACAGCACACTATGACAAGCATTTACCATCAACCAGCAAATACAGATTTGTACTTGCATGCCTCCAACTGTTATGGCCCTTCACAATGAGAAGGTGTCCTAAGTACACAAGTTCACAGAGTGTGTGAGATCACAGACCATTATAGTCCAACAAACAAACTGCAGCACTTACAGGCCGTGTTCCACACAAACAGTTACTTGTGACCAATAAGTGAGACTGAAGTCGTACTGGGATCAGTTAAGGATGACCTAGAACTCTGGAAACTGGCAGTCTACCACATCTCTTGCCAGCATGGGAAAATTTGTGTAGGCCAGAGCAACCAAATAGTACAGGAGAGATGCACTGAGCATAAACGCTACACAGACAATGAACAACCAACAAAATCCACTGTGGCGGAACACTGCATCTCCTACGGACATGCCATATATTTGATGGCTCCAAGTTGTTGCATCAAGCCAGAAAATTCTAGGACTATATTCTAAACGAGGCTGTAAATATCGAAATACACAGCGGACTAATACATAAAGACAGCAGCTTTCAATTAAACAATGCCTGAGTTCGAGCCTTGAGCTTGATCAAAGCACAAATACAAACCATATGGAAATCCGCTCCTGTTATAACAACCAAAGAAGATGAGGATGCATTGTTACCTCACCGACAGGCCCCTTCCTGTGACACTGACCACGGCACTATCAAGGACCGTGGATCAACCTCCAGTGTCACACTTCTCTCACTGCCGCACCAGGTCCATGTCCAGAGGCAGCCGACTGGAGGTTGCAGAAGGGGGGGAGAAAGGATATAAAGATGGTGTGCAGCAGAAATCAGGAACACCTGAAATGGCAATAAGTCAGCTTGCCAAAATAATACACCTTCTGGATGATGCTAGCTGGCTGAATAACTGAGGAGAAATATTCAAGATCAGATAGAATAGTTCAAAAGAGGAAAGGCATCAGGACCTGTTGGGGTATCTACACTACTGGATATGTATATTATGCAGCCAAACTTGCTATCCTTACAGCAGTTCATTGTAGATCATATGAGAAATTAAACATTTGCAAGTGATTAGAAAGAGGATTTGGTCATTCCCATACATAAGATGGGTTGTTACACAGGCACACATAACAGTATACCTCTATCACTGCCTCTGATCTGCTTCAAAGCTGTGAAACATGTTTTATGCTTATATAGTACTCTAGAATGGAGGGCTATGAGTCTCTTTGGTAGGAATCAGCCTAGATTTCAGTAACATAAAAATTGTGAACCTGTGCTCTATTCATCCACAAGGCAGTAGATAGTAATGCCCTTGTTGCTGTAGTGTTCATTTTGTTCTGCAATTTTTTGCAGTTGTCTGCATTGTTGCCTGGTCTACAATGTATGAGGCTACAGACTGCTGGTCAAGGTTGTGGTTTAGAACTTAATAATTTGCATATTGTTCACAGTGGAGAAAAAACTTAAATTGTGTTCTTAGGGCATACCACCCAAGTTCTTAAAAGGTCATTATTGTTCATGGTATGCATAAATGAACTGGGGGATAATGGTGGAGACTGTTCCTGGACAGTTCCTTAGTACAAATGAAAGTCAAAGGAAAATTAGAGCAAATTGCAGAAAAATGCACATAGACATGCACGGTGCAGAAACTGGCAGTTGACCTTAATCATGAACAAATGTAATTAATTGTGATTAAATAGAGAGAAAGACTCATTAGTGTTTAATTAAATTATAGGTGATAAGTTCGTACTTGAAAATGTTGATAGTACAACAATAGGAGACTGTTTCTGTTATGACCTAAAGTGGAATAACAGCAAAGCAGTTGTCATACTAGAATTCTTGTACGAATGCTAAGTAAATGTAATGTGACCAACAAAGAGTGAGAGAGCCTACAAAATTTTCCTTCAACCATTTCATGATTAGACTGTTGCTCATCTGCCTGGAATGCTAACTATTATCTGTTTTCAGAATGAAATTGTCACTCTGCAGCAGAGTGTGCGTTGATATGAAACATCCTGGCAGATGAAAACTGTGTGCTGGACCAAGACTCGAACTCGGGACATATTGCCTTTCGTGGGCATGTGCTCTACCGACTGAGCTACCCGAGCATGACTCACAACCTGTCCTCACAGCTTTAATTCCATGAGTACTTCATCTCCTACCTTCCAAATTTCACAGACGCTCTCATGCGAACCTTGCAGAACTAGCACTCCTGGAAGAAAGGATATTGCGGAGACATGGCTTTGCCACAGCCTGGAGGGTGTTTCCAGAATGAAATTTAGGAGACAAGGTATTAACGGAATTAAAGCTGTGAGGACGGGTCACGAGTCATGGTTGGGTAGCTCAGTCGATAGAGGAAGGCAAAGGTTCGAAGTTAGTCTCTGTCCAGCACACAGTTTTAATCTTCCAGGAAGTATTATTGTGTGTTTCATAATGATTGGTTTCAGACTTTTAACTCATATTGTAGTTACCTAATTTGACAAACATTGATGTGTTGTTCCTTGCCGAAATTGTCAAAATATATTCTTTAATTTAGAACATGAAAATTACATTTTACTTTAAAATGGGATGCAATATATAGTAATATTTAAGAGAGAGAGAGAGAGAGAGAGAGAGAGAGAGAGAGAGAGAGAGAGAGAGTGCCTTTTTGAGCATATTTTGGTGAGTGTCAACTCCGAGGAGTCATAGAAGACAGACCATAATTATGCGAGAAATTTCCTTTGCACAGTTTATAAAGATACAAAGTCATTTTTTTCCCCCTATTTTCACGCAAATCTTTGTTTCACCACTGTGAAGTCAAATGCAAGACACTGCGATTGAGCTTATCATTGTAGCTATTGTGATGGAGAGGGCACAAGTGGTTGAACTTTTTAGGTTGCATCATATGTCATTACAAATGAATACTTTCCACTCTAGTCAGTTAAGAATTTATAAAGCAGTTGCGTTAGTTGCAGCAATCTGTGTGTGGGGTGGTTTCGGAGTGCTGCCTCTGTTGTCATGTGTTCTGTTGCTGTTGCGAGTAGAGGAAAATAAAATGGGAAATTGCAAGTGAACACTTGATATACAATCAGCACTCAATAAATGAACAGTGAAATACATAAATGAAAAATTGATTAGCTCGAATAAATTTTGTGAGAAAAATGATGAGTGAAATAAAACCTATCTTAATCGTTTTGCTGCTGATTAAGGTCTCGCTCTTGCTATTGCAGTCATCTACTTGGATCAGCAGCCATTCTATTATTATGTCAAGATTGTGGGCCTTGTGTGAACATATGTTTTGAAGTTTGTGCACATTACTAACTGAATTCCTCAAGGCGCTTTGGGGAACAAGTACCGGAATGGAGCGACACTACTGGAAAGTATAATTTATATTAATATTCTTGCTGGCCTTTGTTACCTTGTTCTTGGCAAATATCCTAATAAGATCTGTAGCATCAAATCTGCAGTGACCATAGACAACCACAGAAGTTTAAATTCCTTGGTCACTGAGAGCAGTACACTTGCCGGAAGGTATTCGTGTGATCTTAAATATGGTTGCAAGTGTTCCAGTAGGCATTAGTAAATTCCTCACATTAGATGGTAGCTCATTTTGATTGCTCTCCACCCATTCAATAACAGAACCCTTCCTTCATTTCATAGATGGATTTTGTAATAATGGATTTATTGTCATGTGGTACAGAGCCTAATCTGTAATAACTGCAGATCTATTGGGATTTTTGTGAATGCTCCTAAACCAATCTCCATAGTGTCTGGCATTCATTTCAGAATGAAATCTGCACCTTCATTTTGCCTAATAAAACATAAGGTAGCATTTTACACAAACCAGTCTTCATTCCCAGTGTTGCACATTATTATCATTTCTCCAGAAAGGGTCAGTCTTTGAATTCCTCTGCTCCAGCCATTTCACTCTTGAACACTTCCTGTGTAATAATCATATACTTTTTGTGATAAATTAGACATTTTTTGTTCCTGCCATCTCAACTTTCTGGACGGATTTGCATCACACCAACTATCATCAGTGTAATAAATATCCCATCCAGTGTTTCTCAAGTTTTTTATTTCCTGAAAAAACTTGTCTCTTTTCCTGCTACTTGGTTGTTTCTATCTCTACACACACACACACACACACACACACACACACACACACACACATTGAATTCACTTGACAGTACTGTTACTAATACGAAGTTATTTGAAAGCTCTCTTTACTGGCTGTGATATGGAACTGTTCACACCCTTCACTCTTTTCTTTTTTGGTCCCACAGCAAGTATGCACACTGATCATTATGGACTTTTCACAGCTTTGTAATTTCACCAAACTACAAAGCAATTAAATATATCATGAGCAAAGTCTCACTTGAGTACACAGCAAAGAATGACAACAAAAGTGTTTCCTACCCAAGCGGAAGCCCCAATGTAAACACTGTAGCAGTAAGCAATGAAATGGAAATACATTTCGGAGGCCTGGCAACATAGCAAACACAAGCTCATGACTCAAAGAGATACAAAAGTAAATAAACTAAACATATGATGTGATTTCTGTAGATTTTTGTGCGTAAAAAGATCAAAGTTTGAAAGGTAATAACAGAGCTTGCATTTACACTTTTCGTTTTGTTTGTATATATCGCCATTAGGGGAATTGTGGCAATATGCACTCACTGTTGTTAAGAGAGAATGCTTAATCAGAAAGCAACAAAAACGCACCTGTAAGTAGAAAATGGTTGTTTCTTTGTGCAAAGAAAACTGTTATTGTAATTACAGTCAGGCTTTTGTGACTCGCCAATGTTGACACTAACCAAAAAAAATGCTCTAAGAAGCATGTTTTCTCTTAAATATTACCATGTTCATCACCCTCTCTTCAACTAAAATGCAATATTTATAATCACATATAAAAGTAGACATTTCCTCAGTTCTGGTGAGGTACAACACATCAATGTTCATCACTTGATGTAAACATAATATGAGCTCCAAAGTAGGGGTCGATCATTATGAAATAGATAAGTAGGTTTGATAGAATGAAGCTGGACATTTCATCGCAGATCATACAGTTGCCCATCCAGCTCCAATGTCACATACTAAGAGAGATACACTGAACATCATTGGAAGGTTTACTGTTTACTGAAGAAACTCCAAAAATCGTCAAGCAACCCATGATCAAAATGTTCATGATGGCAAAATCTGAGAAATTTCAGCTCTTGCAGATTTTTACTGAGAGTTGTTGCAGAAATGTTCAAATGCATTTATGTTCTGCTTCAAATGATTTCTGAGTTAAATGGGTGTAAAGATATTACTTTTTTCACTGGTGTTGTAGTTCTTTGGCAGAGATATCGGTGTGAAATAAGGGATTCTGATCCAGTAAGGACCGAGTCAGTAGTTGTGGTTATATATGTAGTGAGATAACTGTGCCAATGGCATAAGAGAATCTATGAGGTGTTGTTTGTGTGACATAATAAATACATTTATTATGTACATAGTTGTCCACCCTGCAGCTGAGAAGTCAGCATGCCTGACTGGCATGTGGATGAGGACCCAGGTTCAGTTCAGTTGTTTTCCTTGGTGGGAAGGCTGCATTGGGATGCACTCAGCCTCATGGTGGCTATTGAGGATCTATTTGAGTAGGAAGTAACAGTTCCAAGTTTAGAAAGTTGAAAGCAGTCTTGAGATTGTGATGCTAGCAGCAATATCATCCATACCACATCTGAATTACGATACTGGTAGAGGAGGCATTGCAACTGGTAGGTACTGAGTGATCCATCAGTGTTTGAACGTAGAGCCCATATATATATTCCTGTGCAGAACCTTGGGGCACCGCTTTAAACAGCTATGGTGAACATAATATCTTGTGCAAATACATAAAATTAGTTCTTCAAAATCTCTGGATATTTTGTCATCTTTATCAGTTAACTGTCATTGTGATCTTTGGCCTGAAAACTGATTTGGTGCAGCTCTCTAATCCTGTCCTGTGCAAGTCACTCCATCTCCGAGTAAGAACTGTGGCCTATACTTGGATTAAAATACCTTTTTGATTGATGTTTCAGCAAGCCAAGTGGTAAGGGACAGCTGTTAGCTTCTTTCTTGAGAGCCACGTGATCACAGTGCTGCCTGTTTTGCAAGTGCAAGCAGAGCTTTGTCAAGCATGGAATGCATCTCACTGGCAACATCTTCCCTGCCACTGCAATCTGTCAATCACAAAGTTATTTTATTGAAACTAAACATCTATCAGAAACTGCTTACTGTATCCATGCCTAGGTCTCCTTCTTAGAATATTTATCCCCCACACTTCCCTCATTACCAAATAGACTATTACATGATCCCTCAGGAAGTGTCCTATCAAGTGATCCCCTCTTTACGTCAAGTTCCCTAATTCCATCAAGTATGTCCTTATTAATTATTCAGTATACATGGTGTATACGCCCTGGGAAATCCGGGAAAAGCCCACGAATTTTTTCATCCGGAAGAAAGTGGGAATAACCTGGGAATTTTTAAGAATTCTGGGAATTTTTCATTGTTTTAGTTTTCAGTTAAATTTTTGTAATTGTGACTGATAAGAATTGACTCTCTAACAAAGAATATTGCTATATCCTTCTACTTCAGAATAATACTGTGCGCTGCAAAAAAACATAAATGGGAGAAAAAAAAAGAAATAAAATCTAACTTGCAAAGGAAATGCTCCAATTGCAAAACAAAACACAGCATACACACAAGCGTCTGCAAACAACAAAGTATGTCGAAGGCTTTAGAACGAAGACTATGCAAAACTTCACAACAACCAATGATGTGCGTGACCTCACAGTTGTTAACATTAGGTTTGTTTGAGCAGTTGCCAGCGGACTGATGCGCAATTGAGTCACGTATGAGCAGTACCTTCTCCCACTTCTGGCTTCTTAACGTGTGGCTGTTGGCTATATTGGCAGTAGTAACAAGCAGTCATATGCTACCAAGAACAATTTTTCTTGCACGCCCATACTGCTATATTCATGCACGCGCAGATCAGTCTGAATTGTGGAGGGGAGGATGTAGTCCCCACTTGACCAGTGTTTACATGAAGTGATTTTGCTGTTTCCTCTTCATTTACAGCTCTCATGTCAAATGGACACAAAACAGATTTCTGTGGCTGGGAGCCATCAAGGGAATTAAAATACATTCACATGCTTACAGAAGGCTAAAATATGTTATTAGTTACAGTTTTCTTATTTCCACATTTTTGGCAGTCAAGTGTTAATCACCTTGCAGAACAATGAAGTTATTTTTGTCAGCTTGATAAAGAAAATTCCCTTTTATTAATCTTTTCCATCCAGGCAGCCAATTTAGTTGAAACAAAGGGTTTCATTCCACACAATTGGCTGGTTTCAACTTTTTCCTGAATTAAAAGTGCATTTGTTCATCTTCTGACACATATAGCATTATGCCATAATAAAGAACCAATCATGAGATAATACGGTCAGAGTGTTCCAAGAAAATTTACATCCCGAAAACCACATTGAAAAGTTTAATATCAGGTTGGGGCCTACTTCATCAAGAATCTGGACATATTAATGTGCACTTTAAGCTGAATCATGCATTTTAGTGTGGTTTATGAAATTCCAATGCTCTTGGAGTATCATCTGATGTCCTGTTTTATATATTTAGAACGAAGACTATGCAAAACTTCACAACAACCAATGATGTGCGTGACCTCATATATATATATATATATATATATATATATATATGACGTAATGTAAGATCTCTTAATGCTTTATACACATGAACATAGGGGCTTCCTCCACCATCATAGCTGCACACGCGCAGTAATGCCTGTTTTCTGGCGCTCTGTGGCAAATGGTGAAACAAACCTATTTCTAACAGGTAGCAGGAAAATATTGTGAATGGTGGTTTGAAAAGCGTTACTTTCAAAGTAAATTTCCTTTTACACAAGATGAATTATGTTACCTGTGAGAATGTGTGATGAATTTCTTAAATCACAGAGTGTTTAACTGGCATTTAAAACTTAACACTTTGAGGACCAGCCACTTACAAGAATTTCAAGCCCAGAAAACCAGACATGTCGTTATTAAAATTTTATTGGGCATTTGTGTGATATATCTGTGAGTGTAACACATGCAGGAACAGATCAATATTATAATTGAAGGCTTAGCTTTTCTTGTAGCTTATTAATCTTTGAGACCAATTTTATATGAGGAAGTCTAGCTTTTCTTGTAGCTACACCGTGTGTATTAATTTAAACTATTAACTTTTCCAATTTGTGTGTTCGCGCGCTTAACAGTGATGCTGCTATTGGCTGACTACATCATGTGCCCTATGCTCTGAATGTGTGCTGTCATTGACTGGCGAGATCACATGATATGAGCTACGATTGGCTACAAGAGGGCATCGCAATCTGAATTTCAACACGTCGGAAACTAACACGCTGTTTTTGGTGGAATTCGAATGTATACTTTTGTAACACGAAAATATGCAGCATAACATGTTGTTCACATCAAAGATCTTTCAAATACGTGTTTTTTGTGTAAAGTGCTGGAAAGCTCCACATCGGTGTATAAAACCTTAACCATTTAAAAGGTTGATAAGTTTTTCAGTTCTGAAGGAAAGAATACTGTCACTTAACATGGAAAAAGTGTATTTTCATCTGGGAAAAACTATTTTTAACTGGAAACTCTGGGAACTTTTTTCCTTGCCCACGTATACACCCTTGTATACCTATCTACCTGATCTACCCACCTAATCTTCAGCAGTCTTCTGTAGCACCACATTTCATAAGTGTCTACTCCCTTCTTGTGTGAATTACTTACTGTCTGTGTTTCATTTCTGTACAAGGCTATGCTCTAAAATATACCTTCAGAGCCTAAATGCAGTTTATAGATGAGTGTGGTACTGTATGTGGCATAGATAGTGAAACTTTTCAAACATCACAGAAATTAATGCAGCTTAGAGAAGCACACTTTACTCTACATGACATGAGTTTAAAAAGTTATAGTTGCAAAATACTAACACGAATTCTTTACAGAAGAATGGGAAATCTGCTATAAGCCAGCCTCATAGAAGATCAGTTTGGATTCAGGAGAAAGTTAGAAACATGCAAGGCAGTACTAATCCTACAACTTCTCTTAGAAGATATATTAAGGAAAGAAAAACCTATGTTTACAGCATTTGTAGACTTGCAGAAAGCTATTGATAACATTGACTGGAATACACTGTTTGGAATTCTGTAGCTAGCAGAGGTAAAACACGGTGAGTGACACACTATTTACAAATGGCACAAAAACCAGGTGGCAATATAAGAGTTGAAGAGCCTGAAAGGGAAGCAGTGGTTGAGAAGGGAGTGAGACAGGTTTACAGCCTATCCTCAATGTTACTTAATGTGTACACTGAACAAGGAGTAAAGGAAACCAAAGAAACATTTGGATTAGGGATTAAAGTTCAGAGAGAAGAAATAAAAACTTTCAGGTTTGCCAAAGACATTGTAATTCCGTTATAGATAGCAAAAGACTTGGAAGAGAAGTTGAACGAATTGACAGAATATTGAAAGGAGGATATAAGATGAACAAAAGCAGAACAAGGTTAATGGAATGTAGTCAAATTAAATTAGGTGATGCAGAGGGAATTAGATTAGGAAATGAGTCACTAAAAGTAGAAGAAGAGTTTTGCTATTTTGACAGTAAAATAACTGATTATGTCCAAAGTAAAGAGGGTATAAAATGTAGACCGGCTATGGGAAGAGAAGTGTTTCTGAAGAAGAGAAATAGATATAGATTTAAGTGTTAGGAAGCCTTTTCTATTTGTCTTCAGAGTAGCCTTCAAATGTGGACGATAAGAAGTTCAGACAAAAGAATAAAAGCTTTCAAAGTGTGCTGCTACAGAAGAATGCTGAAGATTAGATGGATTAATTGTGCAACTAATGAAGAGGCACTGAATAAAATTGAAAATAAAATAAATTTGTGTGGCCTAACTTGATTAACAGAAGGGATTGGTTAGTAGGACATATTCTGAGACATAAAGGGATCACCAGTTTAGAAGGAGACCAAGAGAGGAATACAGTAAGAAAAATCAGAAGGATGTAGGTTGCAGTAGTTGTTCAGAGATGAACAGGCTTTCACCGGATAGAACAGCATGGAGAGCTGCATCAAACCAACTTTGAACTGAAGACTATGACAACAACAACAACAACAACAACAACAACATTAACAGCACACAGACAAGAAAGTGAGAAATTGTTTGGTGAGTTGGAGTGCAGGCAATAAAAAGGACAAATTGACTTCAGGAAAGTCACAGATATTAATTATATGTTGGAGAGAAGGTAATAGAATGCCAAAGTGATGATACTTGTAGAGAGTTTTGTCAGTTTAGTTTTTCAGGTTCTGTACCATGTACAAAACTAATAAGTCTGGAAACAGTCACTAGATAAATTATTCAAAGATTTGTGTTTTTTTCCCAAGGAAAAAAAGGGTTTGTAGGAGGAAAATACAATATTCTGGAAGGTGACCAAGCAGACAACTTAGCATATGTTTATATTTCAAAAGATTACTGTAGCAAAAACAAGGAAATTTTTATCATCATCCTGAAATGGTTTCCATTATTCATTTGTCAGATCACAAATTTACAAAAGTTCACAATCACCTCATTTATCCACTTTTCTTGTGTATCCTTTTGATGTCATCTAGTCTTATGAACAGGAAACTAACAGTGTTAGGTATGGTATTTTGAATGACCAGATAAAAATACTAGCAATTTTACAGTTAAGGCAAATGCAACTGAGATGTTGCCTCATACAAATGGTAAAATTTGAAGAGGTTTAATCAAGCAAGAAGTATAACATGTTTCCATAATGCTTATATAAACTTTCCAGGGGCCATATGAAAAAGCCCAAACATCAGTTTCAAAAATTATTGGACTCTTGTCCAATAATGGTGTATGGCTTATAAGGAAAAACAAGACAAATCCAATTTAAGATCAATCTGTTAAGTCAGACCTAAGCTCCTGCAGTAGATGACATTCCTTCAGAATTACTGAAATTCTTGGAAGAGCCAACTATGACAAAACTGTTCTGCCTAATGTGCAAGATACGGTTCATGAGACAGCGAAATACCCCCTCACTGAATGAAGAATGCAATAACTACAGTTCAAAAGACTGCAGTTGAATACTGCCAAACTATCAGTATAGTAAGTCATGGTTGTAAAATATTGGCAAGAATTATTTGCAGAAGAATGGAAAAATTGATAGAAGACAACCTGTGGGGAGATCAGTTTGGATGTGCAGGAACACATAAGGCAATACTGACTCTACATCTTATCTTGGAAGACATGTTGAGAAAAGGCAGGTTAATAGATTTACAGAAAGCTTTTGACAAATTGGAATACTCTCTTTGAAATTTTGAAGATAGTAGGAATACAATACAGACAGAAACCAGATTGCAGTCGGAGGACATGAAAGGAAGGCAGTAAGTGAGAAAGGAGTGAGACAAGGTAGTAGCATATGTGATTCAATCTGTGCATTGAGCAAGCTGTTAAGGAGACCAAGGGGAAATTTGTAAAAGAATATAAAGTTCAGGGAGAAGAACTTTAAAAAAAAATTACCATTGAAAATGCAAATCTGTCACAGATGGCAAAGAAATTGAAAGACCAGTTGAAGTGATGGGATAGTGTGTTGAAAAGAGTTTATAAGAAGAATATCGACAAAAGTAAAACAAGGCTAATGGGATATAATTGAATGTAATTGGGCTGCGCTGAGGGGGTTGGAAAAGGAAATGTGACACTAAAAGTAGTGGGAAGGTTTTGCTATTTGAGCAGCAAAATAACTGATGGCCAAAATAGAAAGGCTATAGATAGCAGACTTGCGACAGTAAGAAAAACATTTATAGAAAAGATATATTTGTTAATGTCCAATATAAATTTAATATATTTTGTCATAAAAGCATAAATGTCATATTTTGTTGTTAATCATTGTTCTCACACATGCCACATATATCACTTTCTGTTTATCATTGCTATGTTTTAATGCAGTTATTACATCTTAAAATATTTGCTTGTATTAGACACTCTTTTTGTTTTGTTTTTCAGAACACTTTGAAGTTTTTGGTCATTGTTCATAAAACATTGATTACCATGAGAAATTCATCAATGGAATCATCTGATAAAGATAACTGGGCATGGTTGCAAGGTTATTCAAAAAATACTGAACCACTGACTGAGAAAATAAAAGCTTTGTGGGTGGACTATAGTGGTACACCATCAATTGATGTTATCCAAGAAGGAATTTTGGAAAAAAACTTCAGTCTTCCTTTATCTGCAAAAGAGGTAATAAATTTAGCACAGAATTTCAGTGGGGCATCCATGCCGCAGAGCTACATATTTTCTTGCTCAAATGTTGTTGATGAAAAGATTTTATAGACTCTTTAATTTTGTATTTTTCAGAAGTTCGTAATGATTGTTATATGGTCTTCTGAAGTAGTGTGTGTGTGTGTGTGTGTGTGTGTGTGTGTGAGGGAGGGGTGCTACAAAAAAAATTGTCATTTTGAATAGACATAATGAGGGGGATATTCCCCAAATGACTAAATGCAAAGGAAGGAATATTGGGTTCAACATCCCATCAACATCAAGGTCATTAGAGATGGAGCAAAAGCTCAGACTGTGATGAGGATGGGGAAGGAGATCACCCATGCTCTTTCAAAGAAACCATTTCAGCATTTGTTTGAAATGATTTAGGGAAATCGTGGAAAACCTAAATTTAACCACTGCATCACCTCACTCGGTAAAATGCAAAGGAAATAAATCTGTGTTACAGTGTGATAATATCACTGTTGCAGTCAGTCATAGTTACAAGTAGTTGCAACCAGCAACTTAATTAAATGTTCCATTTCTAGTTTTGAACCATTTCAGGCACATTGTCAGTTCCATGAATATAAGTCGTTCCAAAAATTGTATTGCAGGTGCAGCCCGCCCTCTTTGCAAGAGGTGGTACTAAGACCAGAGATAGCGGTAATAAATTATATACATGAGGTGGGGAAGGGGGGAGGGATACCAGGTTACAGGTTGGAGAAGAGGAACCACCGCTTCCTGATGGAGTGTGCAGGGACTAGAGGTGGCAGGACAAGGCTGCCAGATGCAGTGTCTGGAGGCTTTGGAGATGGGAGGGTGAGTGAAAAAGGGGAGTGGGAAGGAGAGGAGCAGAGAAGTGCAAGAGACAAGTGAGTGCATTGGCAGAGAGCAGTGTGCAGTGAAGGTGAGGGGATGTGAATTGGATGGAGGTGATAGGATGGAGGGGGCAGAAACTATTGGGTGGAGGGTGTTGGGTAGTAGGTTACCATAGGTTGAGGCCAGGTTGATTTCAGGAATGGAGAATGTGTTGTAGGGATAACTTTCATCTGCACAATTCAGAAACGCTGGTGATGGATTTGAGAATCCAGATAGCCAAGTCTGTGAAGCAGCCATTGAAATCAAGCATGTTACACTCAGCTGCATGTTGTACCACAGGGTGGTGCAATTCGCTCTTGACCACAGTTTGACTATGGCCATTCATCCCGGAGAACACCTGGTTGATAGTCGTGCCAACATGAAAAGCTGAGTAGTGATTGCAGCAGAGCTGGTAAATGATAAGATATATGGCTGCTTTCACAGGTGGCCCAGCCTTTGTTGTGGAGGATAAGCATGTGAGAGAACTGGAATAGGAGGTGCTGGGTGGGTGGATTGAGCATGTCTTGCAAATGGGTCTTCCACAGTGATACAGTCCCTGTGACAAGGGGTTGGGATTGGGATTGGGAGTGGCATAGAGATGGACCAGGATATTGTGGAGGTTGTGTAAGTAGCGAAACGTCACTTTAGGAGAGGTGAGAAGAATCTTGGGTGGGATGTCACTCATTTCAGTTCATGGTGATAGATCATCAAGTCCCTGGCGTAGGATGTGGCTCGCTCATTCCAGTCTAGGGTGGTACTGGATAATGAAGGGGCTGCTCTTGTTGTAGCTGATTCTTGGTAGTGGTGGAAGGATTTGGAGGGGGGGGGGGGATCATTGATGTGGCCCAGGAAATGTTCTTGTGGATTGTGCCTGTATGTGAAGACATTTGTGAGACCTTAAGCATACTGGGCAAGGGAGTTCTTATCACTACAAATACTCCATCCCCAGGTGGCTATGCTTTATGGGTGTTTTTGCAAAAGGGATGGCAACTGTCTAAATGCAGTTACTGTTGGTGTTTGGTGGGTTTAATGTGGACAGAGGTATGGATGGAGTCATAAGATTGGAGGAGGTCAACATCCAGGAAGGTAGCACACTGGGTTGAGGAGGACCAAGTGAAGCTGATGGGACAGAAGGTGTCAGGTTGTAAAGGAATGAGAATTGGGTGTTGGTCCTGAGTTGATCATTAATATATCATTAACGAACCTGAACCAGATCATGGGTTTTGGGAGGCTAGGGAGGTTTCCTCTAGGTGTCCCACAAACAGGTTGGCATAGGAGATAGCATGCAGGTGCCCATGGCTGAGTAGTTGTGTGTTATCATGAAGTTAGTAAGGTGTGTGAGGAATGAGGTTGGGAGAGATAGTGTTCAATATAAGTAAGACCATGGGCATGAAGGATGTTGGTGTGTAGGGAACTGGCATCAACAGTGATGAATAAGGATCCAGAAGGTAAGGGGTGGGGTTTTTGGATAATCGGTGAAGGGGGGTATCTTTGATGTGGGAGGGTAGCTTTTGGACAATTTGTTGGAGGTGATTGTCAATGAGGACTGAAACTCTCTCAGTGGGGGGCACAATAACCACCTACAATAGGACATGCAGGATTGTTCAATTTGTGGATTTTGGGAAGCATGCAGAAGCTGGTTGTGAGAGGTGTGGGGGGTGAGAAGGCAAGTAGATTCAGGGGAGAAGTTCTGGGAAGGGTCTAAGGCTTTAAGGGGGGGATTAGAGGTTATGCTGAACTTCTGGAACGGGATCACTTTGGCTGAGTTTGTCTTTTATGAGTCAAGTCAATTGCCAGTGCCCTTATTCCAGGTAGTTACTTTGATTTGTAATGGCAGTGGTAGCGCCTTTGTCTTCAAGTAGTATGATCAGGTAAGGATCTGCTTTGAGGCTGTGTATGGCTGCCATTTATTCTGCTGAAAGATTTGTGTTCTTGGGAAGGGACTTGGGTAAGGATAGTGAAGCCATGATGGAGGTAAGGAATTGCTGAAAGGCTACCTGGGGTTGGTTTGGTGGGAAGGCGGAAAGAGTCGCGGTTGAACATTGGTATGAACTGAACTGGGGAAGGCAGGATTCAACATTTCAGTTAGACTAGCTGTGATTGCAATGATTGGTGCAAAGAAGTGTTTCCATAGCAGAGAGGAGAGGGTGAGTAGGTCTTTGATGAGTTCATCAAGGATAATTTGGATGTAGGGTTAAAGGTAAGACCTTTGGATAGGATTGAAATTTCTGTGGGGTTGAGAATGTTGATGGAAAGGTTAACAGCAGTGTTCCAGGATTGTTTGGCTCTGGATTTGGTGAAGTGTTGATAGGGAGTTTTGGGGGATGTGGAAGTTGAAAAGGTCAGTTAAGCATGGTCTGGATGCTGTGAGGGGTTGAGGAGGAGGAACTCTTTGGGTAGCATAGGGCTTGGATAGTGGTTTCCCGAAGTAGGATGTCAGCAGGTTGGATAACTTATGGAGATGGTATCTGTAATGCTCTTCCAGATGCTGTAGATCAAGGGATACTAGGTCATACTAGTCTCAGGAAACAAGGACTCGAGACAACATACAGCGCTTCGTATTAAATAAAACAGTAAACCAGTGAAAAACTGCTTTTAATAAATATTTTAAATACAAGAATGCACTTGTACAATCCGAGAAAACATGCAGCATTTCTTATTAAATAAAACAGTAAACTAGCGAAAAACTGCGAATATCTTGGGGGGGGGGGGGGGGGCGCGGGAGCTGCCCCCCCCCCCCCCCCCCCCCCCCCCTCTCCCCGACGCTCGCTGGGTACGCCCATGTCACCAGCCATCATGGCAAGTACAGCTTGGAAGCGGCGGGAGGTACGGCATGAATTGTTCCAACTTTTACACTTTTATCAGTTCAAGTCTGCTGAGTAGAATACCTTGGTGTCAAGACACTTAACCACATAATACACTCCTGGAAATTGAAATAAGAACACCGTGAATTCATTGTCCCAGGAAGGGGAAACTTTATTGACACATTCCTGGGGTCAGATACATCACATGATCACACTGACAGAACCACAGGCACATAGACACAGGCAACAGAGCATGCACAATGTCGGCACTAGTACAGTGTATATCCACCTTTCGCAGCAATGCAGGCTGCTATTCTCCCATGGAGACGATCGTAGAGATGCTGGATGTAGTCCTGTGGAACGGCTTGCCATGCCATTTCCACCTGGCGCCTCAGTTGGACCAGCGTTCGTGCTGGACGTGCAGACCGCGTGAGACGACGCTTCATCCAGTCCCAAACATGCTCAATGGGGGACAGATCCGGAGATCTTGCTGGCCAGGGTAGTTGACTTACACCTTCTAGAGCATGTTGGGTGGCACGGGGTACATGCGGACGTGCATTGTCCTGTTGGAACAGCAAGTTCCCTTGCCGGTCTAGGAATGGAAGAACGATGGGTTCGATGACGGTTTGGATGTACCGTGCACTATTCAGTGTCCCCTCGACGATCACCAGTGGTGTACGGCCAGTGTAGGAGATCGCTCCCCACACCATGATGCCGGGTGTTGGCCCTGTGTGCCTCGGTCGTATGCAGTCCTGATTGTGGCGCTCACCTGCACGGCGCCAAACACGCATATGACCATCATTGGCACCAAGGCAGAAGCGACTCTCATCGCTGAAGACGACACGTCTCCATTCGTCCCTCCATTCACGCCTGTCGCGACACCACTGGAGGCGGGCTGCACGATGTTGGGGCGTGAGCGGAAGACGGCCTAACGGTGTGCGGGACCGTAGCCCAGCTTCATGGAGACGGTTGCGAATGGTCCTCGCCGATACCCCAGGAGCAACAGTGTCCCTAATTTGCTGGGAAGTGGCGGTGCGGTCCCCTACGGCACTGCGTAGGATCCTACGGTCTTGGCGTGCATCCGTGCGTCGCTGCGGTCCGGTCCCAGGTCGACGGGCACGTGCACCTTCCGCCGACCACTGGCGACAACATCGATGTACTGTGGAGACCTCACGCCCACGTGTTGAGCAATTCGGCGGTACGTCCACCCGGCCTCCCGCATGCCCACTATACGCCCTCGCTCAAAGTCCATCAACTGCACATACGGTTCACGTCCACGCTGTCGCGGCATGCTACCAGTGTTAAAGACTGCGATGGAGCTCCGTATGCCACGGCAAACTGGCTGACACTGACGGCGGCGGTGCACAAATGCTGCGCAGCTAGCGCCATTCGACGGCCAACACCGCGGTTCCTGGTGTGTCCGCTGTGCCGTGCGTGTGATCATTGCTTGTACAGCCCTCTCGCAGTGTCCGGAGCAAATATGGTGGGTCTGACACACCAGTGTCAATGTGTTATTTTTTCCATTTCCAGGAGTGTATTTGTAAGCACTACTGGATGTCCAGCATAATTTTTTTCTCCATGAACATTTTTTCGTAATGTGTAAATTATGGGAAAAGTATGTTGACGAAAAATTGGGTGCAGATTAACATAGTGGACACAATAAAAAATGTCGTAAACAGTGGGGAAAGATTAATTCCGGGAACATAAAAGCGAGGTCTTACTTCATGTATAAACATGCAAAAATTCACCAAATGTGTAAAAAGAACAAAAAGCCACACAAATACATAAAAATACATGCCAGGCAATATTCGCCTATTGAGATAAAGGAAGAGGGGAGGGGGGGGGGGTGGCATTGATTTACTTGATGCTCACACATTTGTTTAGCACAGGTAGATGTGGAAAACAACATACAAAAATACATGAGGGTTAGGGAGGCAATGGGATCAGCATGAACAATTTAATTGTTGGTAGGAAGAATTTGGGACATCAGAAGCTGCACTGACAATCTGCAGTCACGTAATCTGGGTCCTCCTCTCCACCACCAGCTTTTCTGGACTGCATAAATGGGAGTACCCCTACAACAAATTCACCACTCCTCCTGAAATCATCCTGGCCTCAAACTGCAGTAACTGACTGTCCCCGCCCAATAGTTTCTGCCCCCTCTGTCTTATCAATTGTGTCTAGTTCACATCCCCTCAACCTTATTGTGTGGTGCTCTAAGCCAATGCACTCACTAGTCCAATGCCCTTCTGTGCTCCTCTCTTTTCTACTCCATTTTTTAACTCCTCTCCCTCCCCCCACAGCCTCTTGATGCTGTGCATGGCAGTGTTGTCCTTCCACCTATAATCCCCACATGCTCTGCCAGACAGGACTGGCCCTTCTCCCTCCACCCATAACCTGCTGTTCCTCCCCATTCCCCAGTTTGCTCTGGATTATTGCTCCCTTTCGACGCAATTCAGGTACATTTTGGTCAGAATGGGTAGAGCTAACGGTCATGTGTACTTGATGTGTGCTTGCTTCTGTGAATGTTATTCTCTTTTCTTTAGTTTTCCCGTGAAGAAGGCTTTGACAAGAAGCTTAGTGTGTAACATTCTTGTTGTTGTGCCTGTTTGCTAGTGTCATGATTATGGTTAATAGTAACTATCTTTTTCATAATTTTTCAAAATCCCTACAGTACTTCCTAGGATTAGCCCTAATATACATTCTCATAATACGTGTTGAAAAAGAAAGTTATATATAGCTGCTGGTAATAATAATTTTGTGTAGCCCATTATCCATGTGTAAATCTTTCAGTTGCATGCCATATTGGCTACCTGTGTATCTCTAACCTATCCCAGTTATCCAACAGGAGAAAGGGGACCAACAGGTTAATTCCGAACTGAGGCTATGCATCATTTCTGGCAAAATTCAACGCCATTGAGAAGTAAATGCTTGGTTAAAAGCCCAAGTGAAATACCCTTGGTCTGGCTGGAATTCGATCCCTTTTGGTTTCCAGGCACGCACTTGCCTGCAAGACCAACATGCCTGATGTAGATTCTGGTCAAGCTTCACTGCTCTCTGGGTCTGCACCAGCTGATTACTTTACTACTTTTCATGCCAGATGCTACTGCTTTTTGTGCCAGATACTACCTGCTTTGTACCAGCTTGTAGCTAGTATCATTGCCGGGAAATGTCATTCCCAAGTGACAGTTAAATATAGGGCAGATAACAATATATTACTCACTTACCATTACTGAGTGGAAATAAATGTATACATGAACCTTCCTTATGATTCAGTATACCTCCTAGTGAAAATGTGTCAAAATCGCTACTGTAGTTTTGAGATTACCTTGAAGATACAGGCAGAAACCATGGTGGAGGACTTAAATTTATAATCTGGACTGATATTGAACTTAACTTACGTAATTATTGAGGCAGTATCAGGATGCTCCCATTAGCATTGCTTTTTGGCCATTGAGTTAAGAATGGGACTGAAATATAAAGGTCTCTGGTTACAGATTGTAACTAAGTCCTCACTTCTCGATCCATCTGTCACCCTGATGCTTCGAACTTGATGAGCTGTGGACTTGCTATGCAATGCTACTACTTCTGGCTGTGTGACTTCATCTCCATCTGCAGAAGGTCGAGGGCTGTACAAGATGTCAGATCAGGGCTGTACAAGATGTCAGATCTACTCCAACAATTTACAAAATGACGTTAATTCTTCTGTATTTTATGTTCACTTTTTCTCTTTCTACAACTTCAATGGTAATTCTGGGCCAACAGAGCTCAGACAGTTTCAACATACATTCACCTTACTTTGACATTAACCAACGATTGAGAGGCAGTTGTGATTATTGGTCATTGTTGTTTTTAATTTTTTATTTATTTTTTCTTGATATTCTTGCATGCCTCTTTTTGCTCCTGGTCTACCAAGGCACCATGAAGCCCATGTCCAAAAAAACAAGTGCTGTGGCATAGCAGATGGAGCATTTTTTCCACCTTCGTGTCTTGACAGTGTCTAGATCTGACTTTATTTACTGTTCATCTGCCCAAACATAATATGAGGGATGGAACTTTAATAGTGGTGACTATTTATTTACAGCTTGTACAAAATAAATACGTGGTTCAAAGTTTCATTGACCTTCAAAGTAGTCACTAGCATTGTGTATAACCCATTGCCAGTGATGTGTGAAGTCATAGGATACTCTTAGCAGTGCCAGTTGTGTTGACAGTTCAAGTGGCGTGGTCTATTGCCAGATGAATTTGTAGCCATTCTAAAGTGAATGCCGTGAAGTGTTTCCTTCAGCTTAGAAACTGATTTGAACTTACGAGGGCTTAAGCCAGGGGAGTGCAGTAGGTGGTATAGCACTTAGCAGCCCCATCAGTCAAACAAATCAGTAAGAACTTGCACTGTACGTGCTTGAGCATTGTCCCGCAAAATGATGTCAGGTCCTGCAGAAAGTGTCATCTCTTCTGTCTCTATGCTGTTCATTTTTGGAACACAACCTACGACCAGCTTAGAGACAGAAGTGATGACACTTTCTGCAGGACCTGACCATCATTTTGCAGGACAATGCTCAAGCACGTACAGTGCAAGTTCTTACTGATTTGTTTGACTGATGGGGCTGCTAAGTGCTATACCACCTACTGCACTCCCCTGGCGTAAGCCCTCGTAAGTTCAACTCAGTTTCTAAGCTGAAGGAAACACACGGCATTCACTTTAGAATGGCTACAAATTCGTTGGGCAATAGACCGCGCCACTCGAACTGTCAACACAACTGGCACTGCTAAGAGTATCCTACGACTTCCACATCACTGGCAATGGGTTATACACAATGCTGGTGACTACTTCGAAGGTCAGTAAAACTTTGAACCATGTATTTATTTTCTACAAGCTGTAAATAAATAGTCGCCACTATTAAAGTTCTAACCCTCGTACAAGGGTGTTCTCAGCTTAGTAACTACCTGAAATACTTTTTAACGTTGCAGAAAAAGATTGATTGCTACTCACTGCAAAGAAGACACATTAAGTTGTAGACAGGCACAATTGAAAGACACTTGCATGAAACTTTTGACCATAGGATTCAACAGCAGAAGAGAAACACACAACATTCACGCAAGCACACATCATGCACACATGACCACCAACTTCGGCAGCTTGAACCAGAATGCAACTACAGTATAACCTTGTTAGTGCGAACTCGCATAAGATGAACTCGTGGTTAATGCGAAAAAAATATTGGTCCCACCAGGAATACATTAGTTCTTATGGTATGTTTTATCGGTTAAGGCAAATTATGAACTCTGTCTCATTTTCTACCATAATTAAATTTCACTGTAACACAAACTTCCGACCTTAGAGTATTCTAAAGTGTAATTTTTTTCCGAAATGAATGTAGGAAATGTAGCTACAAAGCTAATTATACTTATTGTTGACTCGTTTTTAACGTATTGTAGGTCGGTAGCCGCAATTATCACCTCTCAATCAGCGTATGCTGTCATTGTAAGACATTGAATAATGTGTGCAGCAGCATTTAGGAATGTACTCAGTGCCAGATTTGACAGGTGTTCTGTCTTTCCTAGCCATGTTGAGTTGGAATACTGAATAAAAACTACAGTTACAACCGGTACCGTAGCACGCGAAAATGGTAAAGAGGAAACAGACAGCTCTAAATGTACAGTTAAAGCTTAAGATTCTAGATGAAGTGGACCGTGGTACCTAGAAAATAGCAATTGCAAAGCAGTTTGGAATACCTAAATCTACGATTATTAAGAATAGAGAAAAAATTATTAATGCTGCGACATCAGGTTCTGGAAACAAATATAAATGGCTTCGTACCATCAAGTATGAAGACATCGAGACGTTACTGCTAGAATGTTTCAATCATATGTGTGCATCTAACAAACCTTTAACTGGCCCTGTGATTCAGTCAAAAGCAAATGACATTGCTAAAGATATGGGCATCGAAGACTTCCGTTGGTCTGCTGGTTGGTTGTATCAGTTCCAAAAGAGACATTCAATTTCATCTGTACAAATTTGTGGTGAAGCAAATAAAGTTGAAGAAGAAAGTGCGAACAGCTGGTTGCATGAATTCAACCGAGTGAGGGAAAAGTATACCTCGTGTGATCTGTTTAACATGGATGAAACTGGATTTTTCTACAATCTTTTTCCAAATCACACCCTGGGGATAAAAGGTGATAAGTATCATGGTGGAGCACGAAGCAAACAACATGTGAGTGTTGTACTGTGCTGTAATGCTGACAGCAGTGAAAAGTTTCGTCCCTGGGTTATCGGTAACTCCGAGAAACCACGTTGTTTTAAGAACATAAATATGGTCACTTTACCTTGCATCTACTCTCACCACAAGAAAGTTTGGATCGATGGCACATCATTTCGCAAGTGGCTTCTTCATTTCAACAGTCAAGTGGTTGCTCAAAATAGACATGTTGTTCTTACATTGGACAGATGTACTGCCCATAACGTTCATGATCTGAACCTATCCAACATAAAGGTTCAGTTTTTTCCACCCAATGCCACAAGCCGCCTTCAGCCTTTGGACCAAGGCATAATCTCTCTCATAAAGAGAGCTTATTGTAAGCAGCTTGTAAGAGCTGCAATTTGTGCTGCTGAAAACAATAGTGCAACCCTAAATTGGAATCTGCTTGATGCAATAAAAGCCATCGCAGCAGCCTGGAACTCAGTATAGCCACATCATATAAGGAAGTGCTTTAATGGAGCTTGGAGACATAGCAACACTGAAGATGTCCACAAGTTAGAAGATGCCACTTCACCTGATGAATGGACAGTTCTGCAGGACGTTGCGAACCCTGGGATTAATTTCGAAGAATTCATTAGTGTAGATGACGATGTTGCTGTATGTTCTTCTGTGGAATTGGGTGTGCCAAAAGCTGTGAATGAGGTGCAAGAAAATGAAGAGGAATAGAATACAGATACCATTCCACCTACCCGTCAGGAGATGTTTACAGCCGTGGACTGTTTAGAACGGTTCGCTTCAACATCCGACGTCACTGCTGGGTTTATGGACGCTATCATTACAATTGGTTGTGAAATTTCAAAATATTATCATTCCCATGAAAGTCAGTGAACCATGACCGATTTTTTTCCAAGACAGTAACGTACATTATTCGTGAGTACTTGGATTTTACAATCACTTTATAGTG
This sequence comes from Schistocerca cancellata, assembly GCF_023864275.1. Taxonomy (NCBI): domain Eukaryota; kingdom Metazoa; phylum Arthropoda; class Insecta; order Orthoptera; family Acrididae; genus Schistocerca; species Schistocerca cancellata. The sequence goes on from NC_064628.1 coordinate 198,538,540, forward strand.
TTATAAGTCTACAATAACGTGATTGATAGTGTAGTGTATTACACATTAGTGTACTGCTGTACACGTATACTTATTAAAATCTGTGTTTTTCACTTAACACGAATTTTTTTAACACGAACTCCTTATTTTTCGGTCCCTTCGTATTCGTGTTAACGAAGTTTCACTGTATCACGTGGGATGGAAGTTATCAAGTGGGATGGGAGCAGCAGTCTGGAGAGGATGGGGAAGGGGAAGCGATAGTAGCATACGGGTGGGAGGAGAGAGGAATGCTTTGTGGCTTTGTGTGCAGGTACTAGAATGCCAACGGGTGCAGCATTAGGAGGTTGTGCAACAGGGAGGTGGGGTAAAATAGGAATGAAGGAGAGGAGCGGGGAAAGATATGTGGGTGTGTTGGCAAAGGGCGGCAAACAAAGAGGATGGGGGACAAGAATGGGGAGGAGATGATAGAACAGAGGGGGTGGTAACTGTTGGGTGCAGGATGTGGAGACAGTATTGTTCCGTAGTTTGAAGCTGGGATAATTACAGGAGTGGAGAATGTTTTGTAAGGATAACTGTCATCTGTGCATTTCAGAAAAGCTGGTGGTGGAGGGAAGGAGCCAGATGGCTCGGGTAGTGAAGCAGCCATTGAAATCAAGCATGTTATGTTCGGCTGTTTTTTGTACCACAGGGTGGTTTACTTTGCTCTTGGCCACAGATTGGCGGCCATTCATTCTGGTGGACAGCTCATTAGTAATCATACCAGTTACTAGGGTTGCCCAGAAAGTAACGTACTGCATTTTGTTTCTTCAGCAATTCTTTATTGAAAACAATGAGAACTAAACACACAAAAGAATGGTGTTTTATCTACACACCACATTTTTCCATGTAATCTCCATCCCATCCTATGGCCTTCCTCCAGTGCAACACAAGGACATGTATGCCCTTTCAGTACCAATCCTTGTACTGGTTGTGGAGCCAGCACTTCACTGTGTGAATCACGTCCTCATCGTCCTCAAAATGTCTTCCACAAATCACATTAATGATGAACACCAACATCAGCTCACTTAACATATAATTTGTGACAGCCGTGGATGGTCTCCTAGATCAGTGCAAATCTTGGAGCTCCACCATTGCCTTCTGATGACCTCATCCTCTGTGCCCAAGGACTAACTGTACTTCTGTCGACAGCAAATGCTCCATAGACTTTTCACAAGTATTAGTGAATATTCTCCACAGTTTCTTTCTCTGCAGTGAGAAATTCAATAACGGCACATTTCTTGTAATGTACATCACCTACAGACACCATTTTGAAACTGTCCTGCAGCTACACTATCTGTCAGAAGTGATGGAAACTTGATGCACTCACTCAGGAGACTTCAGATAATACATACGCAATGTTTCACATTCGTAGTATTGTTTTCGGCCGAGAAAAAAAAATGCAATGTAATACTTTCTGGGCAGCCCTCATGAAAAGCTGAGTAGTGATTGCAGCAAAGCTAGTAGACGACATGCCTGCTTTCACACGTGGGCCAGCCCCTGATGGGGTAGGATAAACGTGTGATAGTACTGTAATAGGAAGTGCTGGGTGGGTGGATTGGGCAGGTCTTTTATGTGTATGACTGCTGTGTACTTCTCTTTTGTTACCAAAGACTGTGGCCAAAAGCTTTGTGTAAGTGTCTTTTAATTGTGCCTGTCTGTGAACTACTGTGATTTCTTTACAGTAAGTAGCAATCTATCTTCTCCTGCATTGTTGATATTCCTACCTGAAGTTTCTAAAATATGTTTACCACTCACAAAACATCTTCATTGGCCTAAAAGGATAGTGGTGGAACATGTTACTCCAAAGAACCTTGTGTTACACTATATTATGTACAAGAAATGTAAGAAGTACCCATGTCCATTTTATAATAAATGTTACTTGTTTCACTATTTTCCTGTGTCCAACTTGGAAACAGCATGTTCACACAGTGAAGATGGAATTGATGTTTGTACTGCTGCTTCGTTCCATTTTTCCTTCAACACTATATGCAGTGAAGGGAGTCAGGAAGACCACAAGAAAAGACTTCTATTAAAAGAATGCCTACACAATGCATCTTTCTCTTGTGCTAGTATATAGACAAAAGGAAAGATCTGCATGCATCAAAGTTGCCAGAGCACACCCAAGGAACTCATTTTGGTTACAAAGGCCATGTGGCACCACAGTACCCCTACAGTCAGCATCAGATGCCTTGAAACCTCACAACAGATTAAAACAGTGTGCTGGGCTGGGACTGGAATGCTAAACCTCACCCTTTGTTACAGACTCAGATGTTGAGGTTTGCCTCACAACTCACCATTAGAGATTTTCCTCTGCCATTACTGCTCTCATACTTCTCAAACTTCAGAAAAATTCTCCTGCATACTTCTCTGGACTAGCATTCCTGGAAGAAGGGAGAGTAGGAGAAAAGTAAAGCTATGAGGATGGGTTGTGAGCTGTGCCTGCACAGCTATCAGTAAGAGCATTACCTGCAAGAGGCAAGAGTTTGGGTTCGTGTCCTGGTCCACCACACCGTTTTAAACTGCCAAGAAGTGTTAAAACAGTGCACACTCCACTGCAGAGTGAAAGATTAACTATGGAGACATAAAATATTGCTGCAAGATTTTGGTGTACTTCTTGGGAAATGTGTAAGGTTATGTATAATTAAATTTTGTTTAGAGGTCTGCCAATAAAATTCATTACATGGGAACTAATTATACTGAGGTTTGAGCTACTAATTTCATGTCTGAAAGCAAAACCTTTCTGCACTTGATCATTTATGGAAACTAAAGACTAGTGGAGGGAAGTTCTTAGTGATGTTTATTAGCTTTTGTACTATTTTCAGTAATCATAATTTTTACATATCGGAGCATTTCATAATTATTTAATTGGATAGATTACAAATCTACTCACCAAGAGGTGGCAGAATACACACACACAAGTCTGTTGTAATTGGCAAGCTTTCGGAGCCAGTGGCTCCTTCTTCAGGCAGTAGGGTTGAAGGGGAAGGAAGAAGGGTGAAGGAAAAGGCCCGGAGAGGTCTAGGAAAAGGGGTAGATTTCAAGAAAGTCATCCAGAGCTGCAGGTTAGGGGAGGCTTACCGTATGAGATGAATAGGAAAGACTGACTGTTTGGGACTCCATTGGATGCGATTGTAGGTCTGGAATTTAGGAAGGCTTAAGGCTTTTTAGTTTACACAACAAAGTACAGATTTCATAATAGTACATAATAATACATATTTCATAATAGTAAACACTGAAGTGACAAGCATTATCACTTTAGGATATGATTTTTCTCAAAAGGGTATATCATTAATGTAGTTACTTGTGGGTAGTTTTTCTTTTATTCAGTGTAAAGGAAGCTAAAGTCATTGGTTACTAGACCACCAAAATGGGAGGGAGGTCCTGTTATATCTCCCATCAACAAAGTATCAAAGACAGGGCAAGTTGAAGACCTGAAGAGCAAGTTAAGTTATATAGAGGTGTAAACACTATAGGCCAAGATGTGGAATTTGTTTAAAATATGACAGCACCCAAATTTCAACTGGATAGTTACATTACACTACTTGCAACATATTGTAATGAAACATGTAAATTATGGATTTTTGTAGCCCATTTGTGGCAGTGTTGAATCCCAATTTTAATTACACAGTTGGTGGAAGGAAACTGTGTTCTAATTTAATATTGTTTTCATTTTGTCTTGACAGTTGTGGCTTGCAGTAAGTGAAAATGTGTGTGCTGCGTGCAGCACAAATGGTGAGGAGAGGCTCCATCACTTAATTCATGCTCTTGGTAAATGTTATCAATTTGAACTGTGCAATCCTGATGACAACAGTCTTCTTCAACTCAGTATGTGGCTAGCACCTAGAGGTGAGTATTGAACAATTGTTTTGAAAAGAAATAAAGATTTTCCCATACTACATGATCAGTGAGTAAATTCACTATTAACTGTGCACTACGGTGGTATTCATATTCAGAATTCATAGCATTGTAATTTGGGTATCAGGTTCAATAACCTTTTACAGTTGCCTCATGAAGAATTATTTTTGTGGAATTTCATGTATTGCATTAAAATTATTAATATTTTGGGCATAAAGTCACTCAACTTCTCTTAAAAAGGCCATAATAATAGTAATAACAACAAAAATTTTATTCTTGTATTTTATAGAGTTAGTATTGTGTGTACTTTGTAAGGTACTGAAGCTGAAATCAGTCAGTTTCACATAAGAATAAACAGAAATCATAACAGCCTTGATCAAAAGTTCATATATGTAAAATTAATTTTACGTTATCATTATTATTATTGACGAACTGCCTATTGGCTTCTGTCTCAGGTTCTTCGGCCGACTTTCATCTAATGATTTTACTGACGTTTCACCAGCACGAGTGGATGGCATTGTCGAAGCTTCACTCTCCATTGCCAGTGGTGAACTGGAGCCGAGCTCTCGGCCACGGACTATATGTACCTGGCGCGCCAACGTCCGAGGGCCTGCGGTCATTTCCGGTGCGGTTCTCCTCTTGCTACCCGCGACGGTCGTTCGCTGCAGTACGGGAAGCCATGATCCGTTTACCTTAAAGGTTTCCTCTTTCTTGTTGAAACAGTTCGCGTGTTTTTGTATTTCTACAGCTTCTCTGAACTAGCGCGTTTGATAGTGCTTCTCTACAGCCAGAACTTCGTGTCTGCGAATTTTATTACGTGGTCGGTCACACTCAGTGCCTGCTCTGCCACAGCCGATTCCTCCACCTGCCCCAACCTGCAATATTGCTTATGTTCTTTGAGCCTGATGTTGATCGATCGTCCAGTCATTCCGACTTAAACTTTTCCACATGTGAATGGTACACAGTATATTCCCGACATTGCAAGTGGGCCCCTTTTTCCCTTTGCCGATCTAAGACACTCTTTGATCTTCCTTGTCAGTTTGTGCAATATACAGCCGATTCTGTCCGTCACTCTGCGAATGTATGGCAGAAAGGCCATACGTGACATTTCTTTTTCTGATTCCTTACTTCGCCGAGTGTTTGGCTCTGTTACACTTCTAATATAATTTGTGGAGTACCCATTGCTCCTCAGGACAGTTCCCAGTGTTGCATTTCTCGTTTGAGTGTTGCGGCTCACATATTCGTCCTGCTCTCGTTACGAGCATACTAATTATGCCTCTTTGCTGTCTTGTGTGGTGGTTTGATAGTTTGTGCAGGTGTGTGTTGGTTTTTGATGCATGCTGTGTCCCAGGTTTTCACCATCCCTTGTGACCAGCACATCTAGAAATGGCAGTTTTTTGTCCTTTGCTACTTCCATGGTAAATTTTATGTAGGCATGGAGGCTGTTCAAGTGTCTTAGGAAGTCACTGAGCTGTTCTTCACCATGGCTCCATACAACGAAGGTATAATTAACATATCTGTATCACACCTTAGGTTTGCAAGTCGCCAAGTCCAGTACCTGTGCTTTGAATTGTTCCACGAAGAAGTTGGCCACCACTGGACTAAGAGGACTACCCATGGTGACACCTTCCAGCTGTTCGTAGAAATCGCCATTCCACGTGAAATAGCTTGTGGTGAAACATGCACAGAAGAGCTTTTAGGTGTCTTGCGGGAAAATGGAACCGATGTGCTCCAAAGTGTCACTGAGTGGCACTTTCATAAACAAAGAATCAACACCAAAGCTGACTAGGATGTTTTTTGGTGCAAGTTTCAGTTTCTTCAGCTTCTCAATGAAATGTCCTGAGTCCTTTGTGTATGTGTCGGTCTTCCCCACATGTGATTGGACCAGAGAGGCCAAGTGTTTTGCCAGTTTATATGTCGGTGAGCCAGGAATGCTAACAATTAGTCTTAGTGGAACGTTGTTCTTATGGATCTTGGGTAATCCATACTACCGAGGTGGTAGGGCTTCTGTGTTGTGCAGGTTTCTCTGTATGTCCGCCGGCAGAGAAGACGCCTTGATTAATTGATTTGTATTCCATGTGATATGCGGCATCAGATCTGTGCTTAGTTTTCGGTACCTCGTCGGATCTAATAGGTCTCAGATCTTTTGCTCATTATGGCTGAAGAAACTGAAACTTGCACCAAACGAATCAGCTTTGATGTTGTTTCTTTGTTTGCTAAAGTGCCACTCAACGATGCTCTGGAGCACTTCGGTTCCATTTTTCCGCAAGACATCTAAAATCGCTTCCGTGCATGTCTCACCACAAGCTATTTCACATGGAATGGCAATTTCTACGAACAGCTGGAAGGCATCGCCAAGGGTAGTCCTCTTAGTCCAGTGGTGGCCAACTTCTTCATGGAACAGTTCAAAGCACAGGTACTGGACTTGGCGTCTTGCAAACCTAAGGTGTGGTACAGATACATTGATGATACTTTCGTTGTATGGAGCCATGGTGAAGAACAGCTCAGTGACTTCCTAAGACACTTGAACAGCCTCCATGCCTACATAAAATTTACCATGGAAGTAGAAAAGGACAAAAAAACGCCATTTCTAGATGTGCTGGTCACAAGGGATGGTGAAAACCTGGGACACAGTGTGCATCAAAAACCATCACACGCAGATCGATACCTGCACAAACTATCAAACCACCACCCAAGCCAGAAAAGAGGCATGATTAATATTCTCGTAATGGGAGCAGGACAAATGTGTGTGCCACAGCACCTCAGATGCGAAATGCAACACCTGGAAAGTGTTCTGAGGAGCAATGGGTATTCCACAAATTATATTAGAAGTGTAACAGAGCCAAACACTCGGCGAAGTAAGGAACCAGAAAAAGAAATGTCATGTATGGCCTTTCTGCCATACATTCCCAGAGTGACGGACAGAATCAGCCATATATTGCGCAAACTTGGTGGTAAAGACGATTTTGAAACTGACAAGGTAGATCAAAGAGTGTCTTAGATCGGCAAAGGGAAAAAGGGACCCATTTGCACTGTTGGAAATATACCATATACCATGCATATGCGGAAAAGTTTATGTCGGAATGACTGGACGATCTATCAACACCAGGCTCAAAGAACATCAGCAATATTGCAGGTTGGGGCAGGTGAAGGAATCGGCTGGTTCTGGCTGTAGAGAAGCACTATCACACGCACTTGTTCAGAGAAGCTGAAGAAATACAAAAACACATGAACTGTTTCAACAAGAAATAGGAAATCCTTAAGGTTAACGGATCCTGGCTTCCCATACTGCAGTGAACGACCGTCACAGGTAGCAAGAGAAGAACCACACCGGGAATGACCGCAGAGAAGCCCTCGGACGTTGGTGCGCCAGGTACATATAGTCTGCAGCCGAGAGCTCGGCTCCAGTTCACCACTGGCAATGGAGGGTGAAGCTTCGACAATGCCAGCCACTCATGCTGGCCAAACGTCAGTAAAATCATTAGATGAATGCCGGCCGAAGAACCCGAGATAGAAGCCAATAGGCAGTTTGTCAACAAGTGGCCACGAAAGCCTTAACAATTTTGTATTATTGTTGTTATTATTATTATTATTATTATTATTATTATTATTACCAAAACAATTTAAATATGTGGAACACAAAAGAATAAGTTTAAGAAGTGGAAGTGATGCTTGAAATCACTAAAGAACACTTTTAAGTACCATTGAATGACCTAAGGGATAAAAAAGCTAATGATATTGATAACATCACAGATGGTTTTATAAAAGTATGGAACTGGCCATATTCCAGAAGACTTTAAGAAAAATATTGTAATATGCCCAAGGAGAAAACAGGTAGACACGAATTTCATAAGACGTAGAGCATTCTTTGGAATAATACACAAGTGCATCAAGAATAAAACTAAAGCGAATTTACGTGAAGACCAGTTCAGCTTCCATGATGCAAGAGGTACAAATGAAACCATCCTGTGCCTTTGCAATATAATTGAAGAAAGTCAGAAGAAAAATTGACATAGCTTTTGTAGATCTGAGGAAAGCATTCAACATTTTCAACATTGAAGTTCGGTACCTTGTCCTGCCAACCAGATTTTGGTTTTACATGGTTTCCATAAGTCATTTAGATAAATGCTGATGTAGTTCCTTCATAAAGGGCACAGCCAGTTTCCTTTCACAGTCAGAGCTTCTCTCTCTCTCTCTCTCTCTCTCTCTCTCTCTCTCTCTATCTCTGTCTCGTCAGCATTTTAACATTAAATCTTAATCTTCCTTTCTTTTTTAGGTGTTTGAGTGAAGTCTGTTTTTAAATTTCATTCACATTATTCTACTGACATTTATGTTGGTTTTGTTATTATAAAAATGTATTCTGATGCATTTTCGCTATCAGCATAAATTTTATATCACTTTTAATCCAGATATTTGTCTCTCACTCTTTTCAGTTTTACCCCTTCCAGTGTGAGTATATTGGAGGCACTAGTGTTCTTTCAACACATTACACAAAATATCAAAAATTGATTTTAGTAGTTTTTTGTTATTACATTCTTTGGAACAATAGTGCAGCAATGTGCTTAAAATGGAAATGCTTGGAAGCTTGAATTGTGTTGGAGGAAAAATTTTAGTGCCTTGGAATCCAAGTGCAAATAATACAGTGACAATTCTGAATGAATTGCACTGTATGGTGCATAATTTTCATGCAAATTACATTAATTTTAACTATTACTAATATAATTGAATTTTTATTAATTTAATGGTATTAAATTTTATATCACTTATATTTTCAGGTCCCCTTCAAGATGAACTTTTCAAAGTTTCTGATCACAGCAACATGTATTTGCATAAGAGCATAAGATGTTATATAGTTGCTGAAATATGTCGATGGGTTGAAAATATTTCTGTGGGATCCGAAACAAAGAGTGTGAGCCAATCCAGCAAAGATGTAGAAGGCTCATGCGATGGATATGATGATGGCGTCACTACCAATATTGTAGTTGCATCTCACTTTTACAATGCCAAAGAAGTTACAACTTCAAAAGATGATGAGAAGATTCAGTCAGAAGAGAAAAATGGTGTAAAGGTCTCCATTACTTCAGAAGAAATAGTCCAGCCTGGAAAAGATGCAGAGAACTCAGAAGAGAGCTTTTGTGTAATTGAAAGAGAAAGCAATGATAAGAATGGGGAAGAGGTCAACACAGATAGTGATAAAGTATATACAATTGTAGAAAATGAACAGATCAGTCAATTACAAACCACTGCAGGTAATTTAAAAGAAATTACTACTGCAAAGGACAATGAAGATTGGGCCTGTGTATGTGAAATTCTTAAACAGTATTTTCCAGATGTTATAGAAGAAAGTGCAATTAGACATTTCAAAAACCAGCTGGAGGTAAAAAAACTGGAGCAACAGTTAGCTAACTGCATTGCAAAATCTCAACAAAATACATCACCATTATCAGATGAGCACTCTGAAAATGAAAAACTTTTGGCAACACTCACAAAACTTAAACAAGAAATAACAGTGTTTGAAACCCAGAGAGTTAATGTACCAAACCCATTTATAAGTTACTGCAAAATGGTTAATGTTTGTCAGATAATTGCTGAGAAATTTCCAGTTGAGGGAAATGAACTGCTGGAAAACGTTAAAAGTTCATGGAATTTGAAAATCGGCTCATTAAGTTAAGGGTGGTGCAATTTCAATGCAGACATGGGAGTTGTAGAAATACTGATGCCCCTTCAAACTTTACAGCTTCTGACAACAATATGTAATAAAACTGTGTGAAATGTTATGTGAAAGTAAAATTCCAACTTAAGACATGTAAATGTCATATTTAAAGCACTTTTTGATGCCTTATTTTTTTGTGAACATCATGTTATATTTTTTGTTACAGTAATGAATTTGATTACAGTATTGTTTTCACATTAGTAACAGAGAACTCATTTGATCCAATTATAAGGATGCGCAATTCAGATTTTCTACCATTTTCAGATATTTGTGAATGGCTGTGATGAATACTAAAATAAATTATACTTTTTTGTGCTAACTTAGAAGCTGTTCATTATTTTATTAATATACTAGTTCTGCAAGTCATAAATATTATTTGAAGCTTTATAAAAATGCTAAAGTTCTAAACAGAAGGTTAGCATCATTCTCACATTTTTAGAACAATTACTTGCATATTAGATTGTTTGGTTAAGTGTTGCAATTACATATCGGTAAATGATTTCAAAGCTCAGCCTAGTAAAGCCATGCGCCGCCCTGCCCTGCACAATTTTCCAAACATTGTGTCTCACACTAGAGTGTTATTTTCTGATCAAAGTGCGGTTTTTGCATTTCTCATATAAATAAGATCCCTCTTGCTTTTACGAGTTGTAAAGCAGCTCATCTTGTGTTATGATATGGGCCGAGATGTCATCGTAATACCTATTCAGAAAATTGCATGAATGGAAATTCATATTTAGACATGTTGCCTATGTGGTTAACACCTGAGCTTAAACACAAGGAAGTCATGGATCATGTGTGGTTACAGCAGGATAGAGTTCCAGTACACTTTGCTTTTGAGTGTGTGAGTTCCTTGATGAACAGTTTTGAGACCAATGGATTGGGCATGCTTCAACATCATTTCCAGTCACAGTGAAATGGCCACCACCAAGCCTGCATCTCACCACACCAGACAGTTATGGCATAATAGTGCCCCTCGTGTTCCACCATCAGTACAAGATTAAGGAAGAATTGTGGTAAACTGTTGAGAAAGGCCTTTTGAAGCAAAACTCCTGCTTTGTGTTGGAAAATGTCGAGAAGAACATGGAGACACATAGATCTCTATGTGAGGGACAATGATGTACATACAGATCAGCTGGATACCGAGGTGTGATGTTCAGTATAATTTAGCTCTTCCTTGCATTTTATTGATGATCATTATCAATTTTTATGCTTTTCATACTTCTGGACTGTTCATAGGGTGCAATTGAGAATCATTACACCATATTTCTAAGTCTCTATCAAATAACTTGTGAGGTTTTGATAGCTTCAGTAATGAGTGTATTCTCTTCACAAAACATAACAGTAATTTATTTTTGTTTACACCATCATGTGCAATATGTCATGTCTGAAATCAGAATCTGAATGAATAACAAGCATTATTTTAACATCTGTTTTTGAAACAAGCTTCAGTTGTTTCTATCTGTGCTTTGGAACTCAGTGCATCTCCAAAGCAGGCTAGCAATCCATGGATCTTTGATTCCTCTCTCTCTCTCTCTCTCTCTCTCTCTCTCTCTCTCTCTCTCTCTCTCTCCAAGTTGTGGTCACTATCCCATGTCGTAGTCCTATAGAGCTTACCACACACAAATAAAGATAACAAGCTTCACAATATCTGTATCTTTACCTAAGACATCTTATTTTATAATTTTCGATTGCAAGTATTATTCATTGGTAAAAAGACGAACGGATACATATCACTCCTCTGGAGTTGTGTCTATCATCACATATCCTCCCCATTCTCCTCCACTCCAAGACACATCATCTCACTGTAATATAGTTATTTGCTCTACTAGTTACGTAAGGTTGTACTTTTTAAAAGCCTTCTTCTCTTTGTCATAAAGTCTGTGGTATTCCCCCCCACCTACATCTATGCATAACACAAACACTACACTGAATACAGTTTCAGTAAGAATCCACGCACATCTCTATCAGAGAATTAAGACAACTGTATTAGAGTCAAAGGGCAACGGCCTTGCCGCAGTGGATACACCGGTTCCCGTGAGATCACTGAAGTTAAGTGCTGTCGGGTGCAGCCGGCACTTGGATGGGTGACCATCCAGCCGCCATGCGCTGTTGCCATTTTTCGGGTTGCACTCAGCCTCATGATGCCAATTGAGGAGCTATTCGACCGAATAGTAGTGGCTCCAGTCAAAGAAAACCATCATAACGACCGGGAGAGCGGTGTGCTGACCACACGCCCCTCCTACCCGCATCCTCAACTGAGGATGACACGGCGGTCGGATGGTCCCGATGTGCCACTTGTGGCTTGAAGACGGAGTGCTTTATTAGAGTCAAAGCAATGTGCATTTACATTTGTACTGATGTTCTTTTGTGCTGTAGTTGCAAGAAAGAATTTTCAACATTGAGTTCTCTTCAGTAACAGACTGTGTCTACACTTTCATTTCATAATGGGCTTCATTTTTGTGAAGTTAATCTGTCATGGAAATCTTTATTTTATTCTATTTACTGTAATTCCTTTGTCATCTTGATCTATATTGTTTCTGCCACACTGTTTCAGATACTCTTCATATTTTTAATATTTTACTATTTCTTAACTTCCTTAATGTTCTAAAACTTGGGCACACTTTATTCTGCACAACATCGGACTGAGTCTCACAAATTATATATTTCATTACTATTACAATTATGTTGTACCACTTTTTACCTCATGCCTCACACATACTACTTCTTTCCCATCAACTTTTCTCATCAGAGACGGTATTCCTATATAAAGAAGGCATAACATTAATATGTGCAAGAGGCATTTCTTATTGTGAATGCATGATCCATTTTTGGGTTTGGAAGTGTAATGGAAAAGAGAAGGATCTCGTAATGAGAACATAATTAATGTGGACATATATTTTATTTATTTATTATATGGCATAAATCACTATTCTTATACACTTATGTAAATTTAATTACAAATTGACATCCAGGCATTGACTATAATCGATAGCCTCCTCTCTTGCAGCTAGCGAGTCGATAAAGGTTGTCTTGTAAGCTCGAACTGGGCATTCTTCTACTATATGCTGGATTGTTTGTTTTTCAGCACTACAGTCACAATTTGGAGTTGGTATCTTTCACCATTTGTAGAGGGCATCAGGACTTCTTCCATGGCCAGTGCGTATGCAGTTTAAAGTTGTCCACACTGACTGAAATTTGGCGGCTTCTCATTTATCATAAAGCTTTGGCATTTTGATGGGCAATGTTCTCACCAGAGATTGCGGTTGTCAAAGTTGGAGGTCATCATCTCTTTAGCAGGGAGTAGTGGTGGCCTTCTCAATTTAAGTCTTCTGTGCACCAGGTCAGCTGTATCACTAGGTATGGACAGCTGAGGGCTGTTAATTACCTTTTTGTATTCTCTGAGGAGAGCATTTGTTTTTTAACCGTATCTCTGATGGTGGTATATGCCTCAGGGTTGTCAGCCATACAATAGGGGCAGATTTTATTGTGCCGCTGACGATGCACATGGTGTTGTTTCATACCACATCATTTCTGTGCTGTTAATCTGTACTGGAGCACGACCAGAAAAGCCTAATCGCTGATGTGCAGAGTGTATCTGCTGTGGAGCCCCAAGTAGTGCTGCACAATTGGTGGGTGATATGATGTTTCTTGTCCTCATTTTGCTGCAGTCTTTGTCAGGTGCTCCTTGTAAGAGAGCATTCTGTCCAGTGTAACTCCTAGATATTTGCAGTAGTTGTTATAGTTAAGGCATTTTCCTTCAAATATAATGTTGAGCTTTCTTCTTGCTGAGTGGTGAGTGGTTGTATAGGTGGAAGCACGATACTTCGATCTTGTTCGGGTTTAGCCGCAGTCTGCATTTGCAAAAGTAGCCACTCAGTGACTTCGGTTCAGAGCACAGGATGTCTTCAGTGGCCTCAAATGATCCATGTTGTGCAGTTAGGGCCCAGTTGTCTGCATAGCCAAACTTCCTAGATTGTGTTATGAATGTCTGAAATGTAAAGATTGAACAACAGTGACTGAGCCCTGTGCTAGCCTATTATTGAGCACCTCGGTGGAGCTCTTTCTTTCTCCAGTAAACACTTCAAAAAGCTACAGGTGTCCCCTGGGTGGTGCTAAATAAAAGTCACTTTGAGGCAGCCAAACAATCCTCAGTCTTGATGATTGATCTCCTGGCTAATTGTACATCAACTATCATTAATGTGGACAGAGGGAAAGCTAGGCATGTTACCCAAAAGAGGGAAGTATGGAAGGAAAAAGATCAGGAATGCTGAGACCAAAGAAGAAAAGAAGCTAGCTAGCCCCAAAGACAGACACCCTTCCCATCCCCCACCCCAGAATCTATTTCGGAGGGGGCTGAGGAAGGACTTCACTGGTGGGCCAGGGGACCAGCTTCAACCCCACAGGCTGTGGAAATTGATCTCAACATCCTGCTATTGTGAGGCAGTGTGGATTACCCATCCTCCTCATAAATGTTCCTTGACTTTTCATCTCTAGTTTTTTCTGTTAATCAAATGATGGAAAGTCCTAGATGGAATAACAATAATACTGTAAGGATAAATTTCTACTCACCACATAGAGGAGGCGTTGAGTCACAGACAGGCACAATGAAAATTACTGCTAGTATATTGAGCTATTGGATAAAGTCCTTATTCCAAAATAGAAATTAAACACACACACATTCACACCAGTGCAACACACATATGACCACTGTCACAGGGCAGAAAAAGGACTTTGTTCAGAAGCTTAATATTTTAGCAGTCCTTTTGACAGTGCCTGTGTGTGACTAAAAAACAAGACTCCTCTCCGTAATGAGTTGCAATCTATTCTTTCCATGTTGTTGTTTTTCAATAAATCACTATGTAGATAGATACTGATAATAAAAAATACTATCAACAGAGTATACAGAATAGTAAGAGGGTAGGATCATTGTGTAGAAAATAAAATCAGAAAAAATATGACAGACAGCTCAGGACCTTTTAGGTAACAACTACACAAAGAATGTGAACTCCCTGAGGGATCACATCAGTCTTGTCTTTCTGTACTGCACAAAGGAAGCAGCTACTCGGTTGGTAGAGTACTCGGTTGGAGAGCACATGGCGGTTTTTTAGGCTAGGCAATGTTGTAACCGCAGGAACAAGCCAAGTCTAATTGCAGTACCTTGAGAATAGTACGTAGGAAGAAGTTAAAGTTGTAGCGCTGGATGCCATGCATGGCCGAAGGGTCAGCCGAGGCGGCACTCAAACTGTTGGACAGTGGCGCTTGATAAGAAAGTAAACAGCCAGCAGATACAAATGAAGGTCTGTGTAGGGACTCATGATAAGCAATCAATTAAGGAGTATCAACAGAAAGCATTCCTGGCTAGAGAGAGAGGTCTGGGAGTGGAAAGAGAAAGAAAGAGGTCCCTTGGTGGGGACAGTGTTATGTCATGAGGAGCCAATGAAGGGCTCAGGACGCAGTGCGTGACCATATAGGGAGAGGCACCTCTATTCCTCCACTCAGCCTCTGAAGAACAATAGCAACAACAATGCTTTAACAATACCAAATAAGGACAAGTTGCCTTCGACGCTACGTCATGCCAAGCGCTGGCGGGGTCGAAGGGGAAACGCTAACAAAACCCGAGAGCACACCGCTCTGGGGGTCTTTGTCGTCTTGTAGTCTTGTCTGGTCGAGTAGTTGGAGCATGATAGCAGCAGCCGAATTGGGCTGAGGAACGGGCTGTAGGCAGGCAGCCGGAGATAGTCGCTGGAGAGCGTTAGGGCGTAGCCGCGGGACTCTAACGTAGGGTGCTGGGAAATATTGCAGAGCTTCTAGTAGGCAGTCGGAACGGTGGAGTCAGTCACCGTCTCTGTATTAGACTTGGCCTTCCTGTGAATGCAATCACCACGCAGTTAGGGTGAGCTGTATTTATTCAGAATAAACTGCAATTTGTTAAAGTTATCAAGACTTTAATTCTACCCGCTTCCTAGCCTTGTACCTTCACACCAGGGATTTCTACATCTTGGCCAGATCAGAAAGTCTCCCTCTCACTAAGGTCAGCCGGCTAAATCCCATCCACGAACCGTGTCGCTCAGTCCCTCGCAATACCCACGCTTGGGACGCGACATAAATAAAACTTTTGGTGCCAGGTGTGGGGTGTTTTGTCTCTTTGGGCGACATAGTATGTTATGGGAAAAACCTGCAGGAGCATGACGAAAAACTCCGGGAAATATTTGACAGGTTGCGAGAGCACAATTTGAAGTTGCAACCAGACAAGTGTGAATTCCTGAGGAAGGAGGTAATCTTCCTAGGCCATTGTATCACGGACAAGGGAATATCACCGGATATGGCAAAGGTGGAGAAGGTGAAGTTCTTCCCACAGCCGAGAACAACAAAAGAACTAAAAGGGTTTCTAGGATTGATAGGGTAATATCGAAGTTTCATTGCAAATTTCAGCAAAATTGCGAAACCTCTCCATGAGCTCTTAAAGAAAGGAGTAGAGTACCAATAGGGAGAACGACAGAACAATGCGTTCGAGGAACTGAAAGAGAAATTAGTGAATCCTCCGTTACTTCAGTACCCTGACTTTACAAAACCATTTATAATCACAACGGATGTGAGTAACGCAGTGTTGGGCGCCGTGTTATTGCAAGGGAAAAAGATTGGCGAAGACTTGCCGATTGCATGTGCATCCAGAGCACTGAACAAAGTAGAACTGAACTATAGTACAACGGAAAAAGAGTTGTTGGCTAGAGTGTACACGGTAAAGCAGTTTAGACCATACTTGTATGGGCGAAAATTCACAGTGGTGACAGACCATAAGCCACTAACATGGATATTTAGTGTGAAGGATCCGAGTTCGAGGCTCCTAAAGTGGAGACTGAAGCTCAAAGAGTACGACTACGAGGTAGTATATAAGCCAGGAAGGCTAAACAGTAATGCGGACGCGTTAAGCTGGATAAGGCATGAAGGAGAGGAAGAGATAGATTCAAAGCGAAATGTGGAGGCAGAAAGAACCCCCGTAGCACAAGCAAAGGCGGAACAGAGTCCCGTAAACATGCGGCAAGCGCAAGTGTCAGGTGAGATAGACCAGGAAACAAATAGTAGTGAGGAAATTAGCCCCGAAGAAAAGGAGAGTATATTAAAAGAGATGCACGATAATCCCTTGGGAGGGCACCAAGGAATGCATAGGACATTCGAAAGGATAAAAGCGTACAAGCAGTGGCGCGGAATGAAGTGGGACATTGAAAATTATATTAGGAAGTGTCCATCATGTCAAAAGAACAAAAACACACAGATGAAAACAAGGATGCCCTTAGAAATTACGGACACAGCTGAAACAGTATTTGCAAAATGTGCAATGGATATAGTGGGTCCACTAGATGTATCTAGTACAGGGAAAAGGTACATGCTAACATTCCAAGACGATCTGAGCAAATTCACCGTAACAGTCCCATTTTACAAGCAAGACGCTGAAACAGTAGCGGAAGCATTCGTAGAAAATATAGTACTAAGATATGGGATTCCATCAGTTTTGTTAACAGACCAAGGATCGAATTTTCTGAGTGACGTGTTTAAAAGTGTATATAAATTGTTGAAGGTAAAACATATAAATACCACAGCGTACCACCCTGAGTCAAATGGTGCTCTAGAAAGGAGTCATAGAACAATTGTAGAATATCTCAGACACTTTGTAACAGGAGATCAAAGTTCATGGGACAAATAGGTGCCGTATGCAATTTTTGTGTTCAACACTACACCACACAGCAGCACAGGTTATACACCATTCGAGTTAATTTACAGAAGGAAGGTTAACATACCAGGAGTACTGCAGCAAGAAACACCGCAGGTAAGTTACGATTATGATTCGTATGTCAATAAGCTAAGAGCAAGAATGCAGGAAGCCCACAGAGTGACTAGGGATTCTATTATAAGGAATAAGGTAATCAGTAAAGGACAGTATGATCTGAAGCAGAACCCAAAAGAATTCAATGTAGGGGACAAGGTGTTATTACACGACGAATCAGTGAGACGTGGTATATCTCTGAAACTAAATTCGCAATGGAGAGGTCCATTTGAAGTGTTAAAAGTGGAAGGTCCTAACGTAGTCATAAGAGTTAAGAGAAATAAGGAAACAAAAGTACATGCCAACAGGCTGAAACAGTTATTTTAAATTTCAGGTATGGCACTCAAGTGGAAAGTAGTGCAACTCATCATAGTGATAACAACTACAGCTTCGTTGCATCAGGATACGAAACGAACGATTTCAAAGTGACCCCAGTACCAAGTTCATCAGGACTATATTACGATAACGTAGGACAAGTAGAAATATACAGTACCACATGGAGAATAGTCACATATGTTAACTTAGATGTAATAACAGAAAGATTTCAGAAAGCAGAGAGGTACGGTAAGGCAGCGGTACAGAGGTGCCATGAAACATTGAAACAATTAAACGTAGGATTAATAGAATGTGGAGTACTAGATCAACAAGTTACATATCATGTGGAAAAGATTACAGGTCTGCAGCAACTCATACAGCAACTCACTAAACACAAAAGCAGAAGAAAGAGAGGAGTATTCAACTTTGTAGGTAAGTAAGATACTGTTCGGAACATTGGACAAAGCGGACGCAGCGTACTATAAAGAAAGAATAGACGCTATGGAGAGGAACTCTGAAGGGTTGCTGAGGTTAACTGAGGAACAGGTGGCAGTGGTAAGGGCCACATTAGCAGGAGTAAAAGAACAGTATATACACTAGAATCAAATGAACACATTCTAAGGACAGGCATTCAGAGACTAGAAAGGTTCATGAAGGAATACGTGAAGGAAACAAATATGGGTTTCGAACGAGTAGCATCTTTCGCCACTCCAAGACATATCATCTCACTGTAATATAGTTATTTGCTCTACTAGTTACGTAAGGTTGTACTTTTTAAAAGCCTTCTTCTCTTTGTCATGAAGTCTGTGGTATTCCTCCCCACCTACATCTACGCATAACACAAACACTACACTGAATACAGTTTCAGTAAGAATCGACGCACATCTCTACCAGAGAATTAAGACATCTGTAATAGAGTCAAAGGGCAACGGCCTTGCCGCGGTGGATACACCGGTTCCCGTGAGATCACTGAAGTTAAGTGCTGTCGGGTGCAGCCGGCACTTGGATGGGTGACCATCCAGCCGCCATGCGCTGTTGCCATTTTTCGGGGTGCACTCAGCCTCATGATGCCAATTGAGGAGCTATTCGACCGAATAGTAGTGGCTCCAGTCAAAGAAAACCATCATAACGACCGGGAGAGCGGTGTGCTGACCACACGCCCCTCCTACCCGCATCCTCAACTGAGGATGACACGGCGGTCGGATGGTCCCGATGTGCCACTTGTGGCTTGAAGACGGAGTGCTTTATTAGAGTCAAAGCAATGTGCATTTACATTTGTACTGATGTTCTTTTGTGCTGTAGTTGCAAGAAAGAATTTTCAACATTGAGTTCTCTTCAGTAACAGACTGTGTCTACACTTTCATTTCATAATGGGCTTCATTTTTGTGAAGTTAATCTGTCATGGAAATCTTTATTTTATTCTATTTACTGTAATTCCTTTGTCATCTTGATCTATATTGTTTCTGCCACACTGTTTCAGATACTCTTCATATTTTTAATATTTTACTATTTGCTTAACTTCCTTAATGTTCTAAAACTTGGGCACACTTTATTCTGCACAACATTGGAGTGAGTCTCACAAATTATATATTTCATTACTATTACAATTATGTTGTATCACTTTTCACCTCGTGCCTCACACATAGTTCTTCTTTCCCATCAACTTTTCTCATCAGAGACGGTATTCCTATATAAAGAAGGCATAACATTAATATGTGCAAGAGGCATTTCTTATTGTGAATGCATGATCCATTTTTGGGTTTGGAAGTGTAATGGAAAAGAGAAGGATCTTGTAATGAGAACATAATTAATGCGGACATATATTTTATTTATTTATTATATGGCATAAATCACTATTCTTATACACTTACGTAAATTTAATTACAAATTGACATCCAGGGATTGACTATAATCGATAGCCTCCTCTCTTGCAGCTAGCGAGTCGATAAAGGTTGTCTTGTAAGCTCGAACTGGGCATTCTTCTACTATATGCTGGATTGTTTGTTTTTCAGCACTACAGTCACAATTTGGAGTTGGTATCTTTCACCATTTGTAGAGGGCATCAGGACTTCTTCCATGGCCAGTGCGTATGCAGTTTAAAGTTGTCCACACTGACTGAAATTTGGCGGCTTCTCATTTATCATAAAGCTTTGGCATTTTGATGGGCAATGTTCTCACCAGAGATTGCGGTTGTCAAAGTTGGAGGTCATCATCTCTTTAGCAGGGAGTAGTGGTGGCCTTCTCAATTTAAGTCTTCTGTGCACCAGGTCAGCTGTATCACTAGGTATGGACAGCTGAGGGCTGTTAATTACCTTTTTGTATTCTCTGAGGAGAGCATTTGTTTTTTAACCGTATCTCTGATGGTGGTATATGCCTCAGGGTTGTCAGCCATACAATAGGGGCAGATTTTATTGTGCCGCTGACGATGCACATGGTGTTGTTTCATACCACATCATTTCTGTGCTGTTAATCTGTACTGGAGCACGACCAGAAAAGCCTAATCGCTGATGTGCAGAGTGTATCTGCTGTGGAGCCCCAAGTAGTGCTGCACAATTGGTGGGTGATATGATGTTTCTTGTCCTCATTTTGCTGCAGTCTTTGTCAGGTGCTCCTTGTAAGAGAGCATTCTGTCCAGTGTAACTCCTAGATATTTGCAGTAGTTGTTATAGTTAAGGCATTTTCCTTCAAATATAATGTTGAGCTTTCTTCTTGCTGAGTGGTGAGTGGTTGTATAGGTGGAAGCACGATACTTCGATCTTGTTCGGGTTTAGCCGCAGTCTGCATTTGCAAAAGTAGCCACTCAGTGACTTCGGTTCAGAGCACAGGATGTCTTCAGTGGCCTCAAATGATCCATGTTGTGCAGTTAGGGCCCAGTTGTCTGCATAGCCAAACTTCCTAGATTGTGTTATGAATGTCTGAAATGTAAAGATTGAACAACAGTGACTGAGCCCTGTGCTAGCCTATTATTGAGCACCTCGGTGGAGCTCTTTCTTTCTCCAGTAAACACTTCAAAAAGCTACAGGTGTCCCCTGGGTGGTGCTAAATAAAAGTCACTTTGAGGCAGCCAAACAATCCTCAGTCTTGATGATTGATCTCCTGGCTAATTGTACATCAACTATCATTAATGTGGACAGAGGGAAAGCTAGGCATGTTACCCAAAAGAGGGAAGTATGGAAGGAAAAAGATCAGGAATGCTGAGACCAAAGAAGAAAAGAAGCTAGCTAGCCCCAAAGACAGACACCCTTCCCATCCCCCACCCCAGAATCTGTTTCGGAGGGGGCTGAGGAAGGACTTCACTGGTGGGCCAGGGGACCAGCTTCAACCCCACAGGCTGTGGAAATTGATCTCAACATCCTGCTATTGTGAGGCAGTGTGGATTACCCATCCTCCTCATAAATGTTCCTTGACTTTTCATCTCTAGTTTTTTCTGTTAATCAAATGATGGAAAGTCCTAGATGGAATAACAATAATACTGTAAGGATAAATTTCTACTCGCCACATAGAGGAGGCGTTGAGTCACAGACAGGCACAATGAAAATTACTGCTAGTATATTGAGCTATTGGATAAAGTCCTTATTCCAAAATAGAAATTAAACACACACACATTCACACCAGTGCAACACACATATGACCACTGTCACAGGGCAGAAAAAGGACTTTGTTCAGAAGCTTAATATTTTAGCAGTCTTTTTGACAGTGCCTGTCTGTGACTAAAAAACAAGACTCCTCTCCGTAATGAGTTGCAATCTATTCTTTCCATGTTGTTGTTTTTCAATAAATCACTATGTAGATAGATACTGATAATAAAAAATACTATCAACAGAGTATACAGAATAGTAAGAGGGTAGGATCATTGTGTAGAAAATAAAATCAGAAAAAATATGACAGACAGCTCAGGACCTTTTAGGTAACAACTACACAAAGAATGTGAACTCCCTGAGGGATCACATCAGTCTTGTCTTTCTGTACTGCACAAAGGAAGCAGCTACTCGGTTGGTAGAGTACTCGGTTGGAGAGCACATGGCGGTTTTTTAGGCTAGGCAGTGTTGTAACCGCAGGAACAAGCCAAGTCTAATTGCAGTACCTTGAGAATAGTACGTAGGAAGAAGTTAAAGTTGTAGCGCTGGATGCCATGCATGGCCGAAGGGTCAGCCGAGGCGGCACTCAAACTGTTGGACAGCGGCGCTTGATAAGAAAGTAAAACAGCCAGCAGATACAAATGAAGGTCTGTGTAGGGACTCATGATAAGCAATCAATTAAGGAGTATCAACAGAAAGCATTCCTGGCTAGAGAGAGAGGTCTGGGAGTGGAAAGAGAAAGAAAGAGGGCCCTTGGTTTGTTAAAGTTATCAAGACTTTAATTCTACCCGCTTCCTAGGCTTGTACCTTCACACCAGGGATTTCTACATCTTGGCCAGATCAGAAAGTCTCCCTCTCACTAAGGTCAACCGGCTAAATCCCATCCACGAACCGTGTCGCTCAATCCCTCGCAATACCCACGCTTGGGACGCGACAGCAGTAGTCGGAGGTACTGTCATGAACATTTGCCAGTCAATAGACATGTAGGGAAATTAGACCACATTCAGAGTAAAGACAGTTCAACTGTAAAAATTTTATCAGTAAATTGTCAAAGTATTCATAACAAATGCTCCGAGATATTTAGTGAGTCTTGGAATGTTTATCGGAAAGACAGATTAGACGCTGTAGGAGAGTGAGTGTTCATTGCAGTTGACAAAAATATTGTCTTTACTGAGGTTGAAACTGTGTGTAATAGTGAAGTTATCTGGTCGTGCATAACAGATCTAGGTGAAACTGAGTTAATTGTTGGATGTTTTTATCAAGCACCTGACTACGCTCTGATAGTTCTAGAGTCATTCAGAGTAAGTCTACGGTCAGTTGTGCATAAATACCCAGATCATCAGCACTAGTTTTTGGTGACTTCAGCCTACCAAGTATAGACTTGGATGTGTATGAATCCATTGCAGAGGATATAAACAGACAGTCTTGTGAAGCACTGAAGCACTTTTGAACATGTTTTCCAAATACTGTCTTGGGCAGCTAGTTCGCCAGTCCACAAGCAATGGAAGTATCTTTGACCTGGTAGCTACAAACAGTATAGAGATGGGTATTAGTGGTCATGACACCATCATAGCGACAATGGTTGTGTAAGTTTATAAATCAGTCAAGGGGGCTAGGGGAGTGTTTCTGGTAGAAAGAGTAGATAAGCAGTTGTTAGCATCTCACTTAGACACTGAACTATGATTTAGTTCCAGATTGATGGCCGTAGAGGAATTATGTGTTAAGTTTAAACATATTGTAAATCATGCTCTGGACAAGTATGTGCCTAGTAAGTGGATTAAGGACTGAAAAGACCCACCATGGTTTAATAACGAAATTCAGAAATTGCTGAGGAAGCAAAGGCTGTTGTACTCTCAGTTCAAAATAGAACAGTAGAGTGTTTACATTTTGTGGCGTGCAGTGATAAAGCAAAGTACTGATAAAAGTTATTTGTGCACTGTTGTATAGTTATTAAATGTAATAGTTTTCAGTGGTATTTCATGCTGTTTGTGGCGAAATCACGATTTAATCAACTTTTGGAAAGGTTCAGTCACTGTGGTATTTTTAAGTTTTCTGTGTGTTGAAGTCATTTAGTACATTTTGTGCTTTGGTTTCCAGCTGACTTTTCTTGTTGTTTCTAGTGAATTATTTCAGTAAAATTTTCATTCAGTGTTTTAACTTTGTTGAATGTTCTAGTGGCTGGTTGAATTTTTGGTTTTAGCTAATAATTATGTGTAGTTCTGTTGGTATTGGTATTAGTTGTGGTTTAGTAGTATTAATACAGGTAGCTGCTTTCTTAGTAGAGAAACAATTTTGATACCACTATTATTAGTTTTGTAAATACACACATCAAAAAAAGTTTTGCTTCACCTCGGTTCTGAAAGTTCCGGAACCTGTACACAAAACTGGAATAGAGATCAACTTAAATATCATTTCTGCCCTTTTTATTGTTTATGAAAACAACACATTGCATGTTGTATCATCATACAGTGAGACCTTCAGAGGTGGTGGTCCAGATTGTTGTACACACTGGTATCTCTAATACCCAGTAGCAGATCCTCTTGCACTGATGCATGCCTGTATTCGTCGTGGCATACTGTTCTCAATTTCATCAAGGCACACATGGTCCAGATTGTCCCACTCCTCAATAGTGATTTGGCGTAGATCCCTCAGAGTGGTTGGTGGATCACATTGTCCAAAACAGCCCTTTTCAGTCGATCCCAGGCATGTTCAATAGGGTTCATGTCTGGAGAACATGCTGGCCACTCCAGTTGAGCATTGTCGTTATCCTGAAGGAAGCCATTCTCAAGTTGTGCATCATGGGTGCACGAATTGTCATCAAAGAAGACGAATGCCTTGCCGATATGCTGCTGATATGGTTGCACTATTGGTCAGAGGATGGCATTCACATACCATACAGCCATTACGGTGCCTTCAATGACTACCACTGGAGTATGTCACACCTTGCTGGACAGTGTGTCTAAGGCATTCAGCCTGACCGAGTTGCCTCTAAACCTGTCTCCAACGATTGTCTGGTTGAAGGCATATGCAACACTCATTGGTGAAGAGAATGTGATGCCAATCTTGAGCAGTCCATTCAGCATGTTGATGGGCCCATATGGTGTCATGGTTGCAAAGATGGAGATCGTCATGGACATCAGGAGTGAAGTTGTGCATCACACAGCCTATTGCGTACAGTTTGAGTCGTAACACAACGTCCTGTGGCTGCACAAAAAGCATTATTGAACATGGTGGCGGTGCTGTCAGAGTGCCTCCGAGCCATAATACGTAGGTAGTGGTCACCCACTGCAGTGGCAGCCCTTGGGCGGGCGGCTTGAGCGAGGCATGTTGTCAACAGCTACTGTCTCTCTCTCTATCTCTTCCATCTCCGAACAACATCGCTTTGGTTGACTCTTAAGATGTCTGGACACTTCCCTTGTTGAGAACCCTTTCTGGCTCAAAGTAACAATGCGGATGTGGTCGAACCATGGTATTGACTGTCTAGGCAAGGTTGAACTACAGACAACACGAGCCGTGTACCTCCTTCTTGGGGGAATGACTGGAACTGATCAGCTGTTGGACCCCCTGTCGAATAGGTGCTGCTAATGCGTGCTTGTCTACATCTTTGGGCAGGTTTAGTGGCATCACTGAACAGTCAAAGGGACTGTGTCTGTGATACAATATCCTTAGTCAATGTCTGTCTTCAGGAGTTCTGGGAACCGAAGTAATGCAAACTTTTTTTTAAATGTGTGTAGTTCTACTGGTGTAGCTGAACTTAGGTAAAGTAGGCGTATAGGTTTTTTTTTTTCTTTTTTCCAGTAACTGTAAAATTTTACCACGAGTGTGAAGTGTGGGTTCTGTCATAGATTTGTGAGTATGGGGTTACAGTCTGGGATTTGTTCAAAGTATTTTCATTGGGGGGAACGCAGTGGGAAAGCCAGTGGGCATGCTAGCGAGATCCTCTCCTGGGAATGCAAAATCTGTAGTAGATATAAGTTGATAGAGGAGCAGAAGCATAAGATCTGTGCCCTTCAGGTGCAGTTACAACACGCAAAGGAGGAACTAGATAGATTGAGGAAGAGAGTTGAGTGGAGAGGACCTTCTTGTAGGTGTAGGGAACATGCAGCAGTCCTCAGCAGTTAGGAGGCCTAGGTCAGTTGCAAAGTCCAACAGAAAGAAGAAAGTTCTGCTGCTAGGTAGTTCGCACGGTGGAGGTGTGGTCCAGCAGTTGCAGGAAGTGTTGGGGAGTCACCAGCATTGTGAAGCCTAGTGCAGGGTTGGTTCAGGTGACTGACAGCATAGGGGAGTTATGTAGGAATTTTACGGAGGAGGATCAGGTAGTGATAGTGTGTGGAGCAGGGAACAGTCTTGATTGGGACAGTGAATATGATGTAGGTGGTGACCTGGTAAAGATAGCTACTCAAACTGTGGCACTAATGTGCATTTCGTGCAACTGTTTTAGTGTCATGATCGGCCTCATATTAATGCGCCTGTTAGGCACAGTAATATGGTGTTGGAGATGACACTGATGGTGGAGGGCATGGGACACATTTCAGTGGTGCCAGTTGAGTCTGTTAGTGGATTGGGGTTCACTAGGCATGGTCTTTAGCTCAATAGGTATGGGAAGGGGAGGGTGGCAAAGCTTATAGGTGACAGTGTAGTGGGTGGTGGTGGGATCACTCATGGAAAAATTCCTGTAGTAGTTGGTGTTAGACCTGCATCTTTTTTTAGATTGAAGTCAGCTGATAGGCATAATTGCTTAAAAGATGTCCCTGTAACTAAGGGCTCATCTCCAGAGGACATCATGTTTCCAGAGAAGGAATTAGCATATTCCATCAAAATATAAGAGTTATTAGAGATAAAGTTCGTGAACTGCTTATAGATGTTGACTCTGAAATTATTGGTTTATTGGAGCACCACTTAAATGATTTGACAATTCAGACACTTCCTTTACCAGGATACAGGTTAGCTGGCTGTTTTTGAAGGAGTTATTTTTGGGGTGGGGGAGTGGCCATGTATGTAAAAAACAGTATTCAATTTGAGCCCATAGACATATCATGGCACTGCACTGAACAGATGTTTGAATGTTGTGCAGGAGCAGTTGAATTTAGTGAAACTAAACTTCTAATTATTGTTGTTTATAGGTCTCCTAACTCTGACTTCAGAGCATTTCTGCTCAAACTAGAGAGGTTTCTTGATACACTTTACAGGAAGTACAAGAAATTATATACGTATGGTGCTTTAATATAAATTTTTTATATGATGGTGCAAGAAAAAGGATGTTGGTAGATCTCCTTAATTCATATGATCTCATGCAGACTGTGTTTTTTCCAACTAGGGTGCAGGGAAACAGTAGCACAGCTATAGACAATATTTTTATTCATTCTTCATTAGTAGATGGGCATTATGTTAGTAAAAGTGTGAATGGCCTTTCAGACAATAATGCAAAAATTTTAACACTAAAAGACTTTTGTACTCATCAGATGTCGCATATAATTACAGACTATGTAGGAAAGTTAATCCAACAACAGTAGAGAGTTTTTTAAATCTCGTCAAGGAATGAGAGTGGCAGGATGTTTATAGTGCCAATAATATAGATGATAAATACACTCCTGGAAATTGAAATAAGAACACCGTGAATTCATTGTCCCAGGAAGGGGAAACTTTATTGACACATTCCTGGGGTCAGATACATCACATGATCACACTGACAGAACCACAGGCACATAGACACAGGCAACAGAGCATGCACAATGTCGGCACTAGTACAGTGTATATCCACCTTTCGCAGCAATGCAGGCTGCTATTCTCCCATGGAGACGATCGTAGAGATGCTGGATGTAGTCCTGTGGAACGGCTTGCCATGCCATTTCCACCTGGCGCCTCAGTTGGACCAGCGTTCGTGCTGGACGTGCAGACCGCGTGAGACGACGCTTCATCCAGTCCCAAACATGCTCAATGGGGGACAGATCCGGAGATCTTGCTGGCCAGGGTAGTTGACTTACACCTTCTAGAGCACGTTGGGTGGCACTGGATACATGCGGACGTGCATTGTCCTGTTGGATCAGCAAGTTCCCTTGCCGGTCTAGGAATGGTAGAACGATGGGTTCGATGACGGTTTGGATGTACTGTGCACTATTCAGTGTCCCCTCGACGATCACCAGTGGTGTACGGCCAGTGTAGGAGATCGCTCCACACACCATGATGCCGGGTGTTGGCCATGTGTGCCTCGGTCGTATGCAGTCCTGATTGTGGCGCTCACCTGCACGGCGCCAAACACGCATACGACCATCATTGGCACCAAGGCAGAAGCGACTCTCATCGCTGAAGACGACACATCTCCATTCGTCCCTCCATTCACGCCTGTCGCAACACCACTGGAGGCGGGCTGCACGATGTTGGGGCGTGAGCGAAAGACGGCCTAATGGTGTGCGGGACCGTAGCCCAGCTTCATGGAGACGGTTGCGAATGGTCCTCGCCGATACCCCAGGAGCAACAGTGTCCCTAATTTGCTGGGAAGTGGCGGTGCGGTCCCCTATGGCACTGCGTAGGATCCTACGGTCTTGGCGTACATCCGTGCGTCGCTGCGGTCCGGTCCCAGGTCGACGGGCACGTGCACCTTCCGCCGACCACTGGCGACAACATCGATGTACTGTGGAGACCTCACGCCCCACGTGTTGAGCAATTCGGCGGTACGTCCACCCGGCCTCCCGCATGCCCACTATACGCCCTCGCTCAAAGTCCGTCAACTGCACATACGGTTCACGTCCACGCTGTCGCGGCATGCTACCAGTGTTAAAGACTGCGATGGAGCTCCGTATGCCACGGCAAACTGGCTGACACTGACGGCGGCGGTGCACAAATGCTGCGCAGCTAGCGCCATTCGACGGCCAACACCGCGGTTCCTGGTGTGTCCGCTGTGCCGTGCGTGTGATCATTGCTTGTACAGCCCTTTCGCAGTGTCCGGAGCAAGTATGGTGGGTCTGACACACCGGTGTCAATATGTTCTTTTTTCCATTTCCAGGAGTGTATAATACTTTCCTCAACACATTTCTCATGCTCTTCGGGAGTTGCTTTCCATTAGAATGTTCTAAACAGGGTACTAGCAGTAAAATGCATCCCTGGGTGGCTGACTAGTGGGATAAGGATATCATGTAGAACAAAGTGGGAATTATATCAAAACATTAGAAGTAGTCACAATCAAGCTACTGTAGCCCATTACAAACAGTACTGTAAGGTGCTTCAAACTGTTATTAGGAAGGCAAAGAGTATGTGGTAAGCAAATAGAACAGCTAATTCACAGGATAAAATTAGAACCATATGGTCAATTGTGAAGGAAGTGTCTGGTCAGCAGCACAAGGTCAAGTATATAAAGTCAGTTCGTAGTAAAAATATTTCTGTTACTGATAAGTTGGATATGTGTATGGTATTTAACAGTCGTTTTCTGGGCATTGCTGTTGAATTAAATAAAAACTTAGTTTCTACAGGGAATCATATTACTCTCTTGGCAAATGCCTTTCCCAGATTGATGTCTGAAATACTCCTCTATGATACAGACAAGGGGGAGATTGAGTCAATAATTAAATTGCTGAAGACTTAGAACTATCATGGAGATGATGGAGTGCCTAGCAGAATGTTAAAGTACTGTGCTGCACGTTAGCCCTGTATTTAGCCATATTTGTAATTTTTCCTTTAGGAATGGTCAGTTTCCTGAACGATTAAGGTACTCAGTTGTAAAGTCACTTTATAAAAAGGGAGAAAGGGATAATGTAGACAAATTTAGACCTATTTCTATGCCATCAGTGTTTGCTATATCTATTGAAAAGACTATGTATGTAAGGATAATTCATCACTTTATGTCACACAATTTTCTATCAAATGTACAGTTTGGCTTTAGAAGTCATTTAACAACTGAAAATGCTATATTCTCTTTTCTCTATGAGGTAGTGAATGGGTTAAACAAAAGGTTTCAAACACTAGGCACATTTTTTTGATTTAACTAAGGCGTTTGATTGTGTTGATCACAAAATATTTCTCCAGAAATTGGACCATTACACAATTTGTTCACCTTTTACTATTGCAACAGACAGCAAAAGGTCATTATTCACAGTGTTCAGAATGGCTCTGTGGTGTGGTGTCTGAGTGCGGTACGGTCAAGTGGGGGGTGCCCCAGGGATCAGTAATGGTGCCACTCCTGTTCCTTATTTATATACATGATATGCCCTCTAGTATTATGGGTAACTCTAAAATATTTCTGTTTGCTGATAACAATAGCTTGGTAGTAAAGGATGTTGTGCACAACATTGGCCCGATTTCAAATAGTGCAGTTCATGATACAAGTTCAGGGCTTGTAGGTGAAAGTAAACTAACGTTAAATCACAGTAAGACTCAGTTTTTACAGTTTCTAACGCGCAATTCAACAAAACCTGACATTTTAATTTCACAGAATGGGCATATGATTAGTGAAACTGAACCTTTCAAATTTCTAGATGTCCAGATAGACAGTAAACTGCCATGGAAAGCCCACCTTCAGGATCTTCTTCAAAGACTTAATGTTGCCATTTTTACTATTCGAACGGTTTCTGAAATGAGTGATCATTTGACACAAAAATTAATCTACTTCGCTTATTTTCATACGCTTATGTCGAGTGGTATTATACACTCCTGGAAATTGAAATAAGAACACCGTGAATTCATTGTCCCAGGAAGGGGAAACTTTATTGACACATTCCTGGGGTCAGATACATCACATGATCACACTGACAGAACCACAGGCACATAGACACAGGCAACAGAGCATGCACAATGTCGGCACTAGTACAGTGTATATCCGCCTTTCGCAGCAATGCAGGCTGCTATTCTCCCATGGAGACGATCGTAGAGATGCTGGATGTAGTCCTGTGGAACGGCTTGCCATGCCATTTCCACCTGGCACCTCAGTTGGACCAGCGTTCGTGCTGGACGTGCAGACCGCATGAGACGACGCTTCATTCAGTCCCAAACATGCTCAATGGGGGACAGATCCGGAGATCTTGCTGGCCAGGGTAGTTGACTTACACCTTCTAGAGCACGTTGGGTGGCACGGGATACATGCGGATGTGCATTGTCCTGTTGGAACAGCAAGTTCCCTTGCCGGTCTAGGAATGGTAGAACGATGGGTTCGATGACGGTTTGGATGTACCGTGCACTATTCAGTGTCCCCTCGATGATCACCAGTGGTGTACGGCCAGTGTAGGAGATCGCTCCCCACACCATGATGTCGGGTGTTGGCCCTGTGTGCCTCGGTCGTATGCAGTCCTGATTGTGGCGCTCACCTGCACGGCGCCTAACACGCATACGACCATTATTGGCACCAAGGCAGAAGCGACTCTCATCGCTGAAGACGACACGTCTCCATTCGTCCCTCCATTCACACCTGTTGCGACACCACTGGAGGCGGGCTGCACGATGTTGGGGCGTGAGCGGAAGACGGCCTAACGGTGTGCGGGACCGTAGCCCAGCTTCATGGAGACGGTTGCGAATGGTCCTCGCCGATACCCCAGGAGCAACAGTGTCCCTAATTTGCTGGGAAGTGGCGGTGCGGTCCCCTACGGCACTGAGTAGGATCCTACGGTCTTGGCGTGCATCCGTGCGTCGCTGCGGTCCGGTCGCAGGTTAACGGGCACGTGCACCTTCCGCCGACCACTAGCGACAACATCGATGTACTGTGGAGACCTCACGCCCCACGTGTTGAGCAATTCGGCGGTACGTCCACCCGGCCTCCCGCATGCCCACTATACACCCTCGCTCAAAGTCCGTCAACTGCACATATGGTTCACGTCCACGCTGTCGCGGCATGCTACCAGTGTTAAAGACTGCGATGGAGCTCCGTATGCCACGGCAAACTGGCTGACACTGACGGCGGCGGTGCACAAATGCTGCGCAGCTAGTGCCATTCGACGGCCAACACCGCGGTTCCTGGTGTGTCTGCTGTGCCGTGCGTGCGATCATTGCTTGTACAGCCCTCTCGCAGTGTCCGGAGCAAGTATGGTGGGTCTGACACACCGGTGTCAATGTGTTCTTTTTTCCATTTCCAGGAGTGTATTTTGGGGTATCTCTTCCCATTCCAAAAGGTTATTTTTGGCTCAGAAACGGGCAGTTCGGGCAAAAAGTGGTGTAAGTTCACAAACCTCTTGTCGACCCCTATTCGCGAGTCTGCATTTGCATTGGACTTCTTTAACTCTTGTGCAGAAAGGTGTGCAGTATACTGCTGCATCCATTTTCAATAAGCTACCACTATAATGCAAAAATCTTAGCATTAATCCACACACTTTCAAATCAAAACTGAAGAATTTCTTCATGGGTTGCTCCTTCTATTCTGTCAAGGAGTTCCTTGAAAAATTAAGCTGATTCTTCCAGAATGAGATTTTCACTCTGCAGCAGAGTGTGTGCTGATATGAAACTTCCTGGCAGATTAAAACTGTGTGCCGGACCGAGACTCGAACTCAGGACCTTTGCCTTTCGCAGGCAAGTGCTCTACCGACTGAGCTACCCAAGCACGACTCACGACTCACTGCAGAAGTAAAGCTGTGAGGATGGGGCGTGAGTCATGCTTGGGTAGCTCAATCGGTAGAGCACTTGCCCACGAAAGGCAAAGGTCCCGAGTTAGAGTTTCGGTCCGGCACACAGTTTTAATCTGCCAGGAAGTTTCAAGCTGATTCTTGTTGTAATGTAGTTTGTGTTTACTTAAACTTATGGCTTTACTTTTTTTGGGTACATAAACATTTTATTTTTTTTGATTACTTTTATGTCGTAATTTCATGTATTAACATGTTCCATGACCTTGGAGATTTGTTTCGCAATTTGGTCCTACGGAAGTTGATGTGTAAATAAATAAATAAAAACAACGCATGCCAATAACGACAAGCAAAGATTAGTAGAGATATGTGCATCTGTGAAAAGATCTGTGCACAAAGATTACAACAGCTACCACCGCCATACCTTGGCTAAAGATCTGGTGGAGAACCTGAAAACTTTGTGGTCCTATGTAAAATCTCTAAGTGGGTCTAAGACTTCCATCCAGTCACTTGTTGACCAGGCTGGTTTGACAGTAGAAAATAGCAAAAAGGAAGGCTGAAGTTTTAAATTCCACGTTTACGGAACTGTTAATATGGGAGAATAGCACAAACGTACCTTCATTTGACCATCACACAGTCTCTTATGGATGACATAGTAATAAGCATTCCTGGCATAAAGAAACAACTGAAACAGTTGAAAACAAATAAGTCAACAGCTCCGCGTGGAACACAAATTCAGTTTTACAAAGAGTAGTCTTCGTCATTGGCCCCTTGCTTAGTTGGAGTTGGCATTTATCGTGACTGTCTCGACCAGCACAAAGTGCCGAGCGACTGGAAAAAAGTGCATGTGACTCTTGAATATAAGAACGGTAAAAGAATTGACGTGCAAAAGTACAAACCAATATCCTTAACATCATTCTGCTGCAGAATTTTAGAGCATATTCTGAGTTCGAATATAATAAATTCCCTAAAGACCGGAAAGGTCCTGTCAGCGAATCATCATGGCTTTAGAAAGCATTGCTCATACGAAATCCAGCTTGTCTTTACACACGTACTATACTGTGAACTTTGGATGAAGGACAACAGGCAGATTCCACATTTTTAGACTTCTGAAAAGCGTTCGATGTGGAGCCCCACTGCAGACTGTTAATGATGATATGTGCATACAAAATAGGCTCCCAGATATTTGACTGTCTCAAAGACTTCTTAAGTAATAGAACCCAGTCTGTTGTCCTCAACAGCCAGTGTTCATGGGTGACAGGGGTAACACCAGGATCGCCCCGCAGAAGTGTGATAGGACTGTTGCTATTTTCTATGTAAGTAAATGATCTGGCAAACAGGGTGGACAGCAATCTGCAGTAATTTGCTAGTGATTCTGTGGTTTTCAGGTAGGCATTGAAAATAAGTGACTGTAGGTTGGTACAAGATGATCTAGACAACATTTCTAGTTGGTGTGATGAATTGCAGCTGGCTCTTAATATAGAAAAATGTAAGTAAATGTGGATGAGTCAAAAAAAACAAACCTGTAATGTTCAGATACAGCATTAGTAGTATCCTGCTTGACACAGTCAGGGCATTTAAATATCGGGGTGTAATGTTGCGAAACGGTATGAAATTGAATGAGCATGTGAGGATTGTGGAAGGGAAGGCGAATAGTCAACTTTGGTATTCATCTGTAAAGGAGACTGCATATAGGACATTAGTGCGACCTGTTCTTGAGTACTGCTTGAGAGTTTGGGATCCACACCACATCAGATTGAAAGAAGAGATTGAAGCAGTTCAAAGGCGAGCTACTAGATTTATTACCGGTAGGTTCGATCAGCATGCAAGTGTTACAGACATGCCTTCGGAGCTTAAGTGGGAATCTCTCAAGGGAAGAAGACACTCATTTCGAAGGAAACCTACTGAGAAAGTTTAGAGAACTGGCATTTGAAGCTGACTGCACAATGATCCTACTGCTACCAACATACTATTTGCATAGGGACCATGAAGATAAGATTCAAGAAATTAGGGCTCATACAGAAGTATATAGACAGTTGTTTTTCCCTCGCTCTGTTTGCGAGTGGGACAGGAAAGCAAATGACTAGTTTTGGTAAAGGGTACCCTCCGCCACACACCGTATGGTGGCTTTCAGGGTATGTATACAGATGTAGATCTGGTGTCCCATTCCCTTTACTAATACATCATGTGGTGCCTCTTCCACTACAATTCCAGTCTCAAACGTAACTATGCTTTTACATTTTGTAACCAATCTCTCTTTTAGTTTCACAATCAAATCAAAATCATACAACTTTTCAACAGGAACAATTGTAAGTCTTCTTTTATTAGTAATCTTCCCTTAATATTACTATTAAATCATGATTACAAATTTTTGTACTGCAATTGGACAATTCAACCAAACTGACATCAATTACTACACAACAACAAAAATCATTCCAGTTATTTTAAACTGTCTACAAAATTCATATATGCATTTCTCCCAGCAGTCAAGCTATATCCGTGTTCTAAATAGTCCCTTCCAACCAGATTCCTTATATACAATAGATTTTAAATAAACTTCTGCTCTTAATGTAAAAAATTCTGCTATTTTCTCCTCTTCAGTCAATGAATGAGGTTTACTGATGGATGACTCGATTTTTTTCATGAACTTTTTGTTCATTGAACTCATTTGCACCTTCCTCCAATGCTGTGAAAGTGGCATCTGAGATAGCTTCTTCATATTAAGGTCTGCATTGCTCTAAAAGTTTTTGTCTTATGCGTGTCTGAAATTTGTTTTAGATCTGTATTTAATTCACCAAAATGTTGATTTACTTCATTCCTAACTTAATCAGGATGTAATCAACCTTTCAAAGCCAGTACAGTTCTATCTAATTTGACTTT
This sequence comes from Schistocerca cancellata, assembly GCF_023864275.1. NCBI lineage: Eukaryota > Metazoa > Arthropoda > Insecta > Orthoptera > Acrididae > Schistocerca > Schistocerca cancellata. The sequence continues at coordinate 198,573,256 of NC_064628.1, forward strand.
TATCTCCGTAATACTAATATTGATTTGTTCTATCTTTGCTTTCAGCTCAGTAACCAGTTCAGAAATAGCTCATAAAAATTTCCTTGAAATTCTCTTCCATACCTCTTGTTAATACTAGCTTACAGTTTAAATAATAATAATAATATTAATAATACATGAACAATACTTCCCTAACTCACAACAGTTACCGACACTTGTTCTGAGAACTCACTACTTAATTTGAACTCCATTCTCTTTTAACACACAGTATCACACAACAACAAAAAAATTGAAAAATGTTATGGTGTGCTTACAGCTCACATGGCTCAGCCATGCAACATGCTGTGTCGTAATGTGAACTGCACTGCACCACCATAACTTACTCTCGGCAAAATCATAAAGTGGTTCACAATTGTGTCTCAGGCTGCAAATCAGTAGGTAGTTGCCAGTTATCTGCCACAATCAGTTGCCCTCCACCAAAGACATTGACCCTTGCTTTTCTCTTACATCTTCTTATAAAATCTTCTTTATTGTATACAAAGCTGTGATCTTTGATTCCAAGTAATCAGCACCAAATTTCCTCATGATACTCATTTTCAGTGCTTGTGTTAAGATGCTATCATTCTTCCTTCAATCTGTTGTTTGTTCAGTGTCTAGGGGCACACCACAATTTTACGATAATAGTTCATGTAAAGCAGGTTTCTCATCCTTATAAGAAGGTGACCCAGAACTCCACTGATGAACTTTCAGAGGTTGTTCGTGAATACCTTCTGAGTATTTTGTTATAAGGTATCCACAGTGTACAGCAGCTCATTACAGAGTTATTGTACTTTTTTCGATTTCTTGACCCCAATTCGCTTTTTATTTCTACTGCACTGAAAACAGTGCACACCAGTGCAGATGTCAGTGGTACATGCTATGTGGCTTTTTCCATTTGCTCATGGCAACTTCTGTTGACAACAGTAATGTTCTCTTTAATTAGTTGCCATGAAGTTTTCATTTAGTACTGCTCGGTGCTATCTAGGGTTTTGTTTTCTGGCAGTGTTAGTTGTGCAATATCAGTGATACAGTAGTACTATGGATGGGTTTATTGATGAAGGGCTGGCTGATTTGCACCTCGTGTATGGGTTCATCAAATGCAGTGGAACAGTGGCCTGATGACATGAAGTTGAGCTGTCCTCACAGTGACATCAACCATGTCAGCTGTATGTAGTCCCATACAAGAAACTAAATCCGGTGTTTTGTGTTGCACGTTTTAGCGGTTATATGTTGTAGGCTGTTTCATTGTTGTGAAGGTATTTTCTCAGAAACAAAGGTAAGTGGAGAAACAAACTGAATAACTCTTAATTACATTATTACTCCGGAAAGAGCCCCAGGAGACACATGGTGCTGTAAGGTGTGTTCACACGGCCTGGTGGGCTGATGGATGCCGGGCCGTGCCGCAACACACCTGGGTGTCAAACCCATTGTTTCGCATTGCAGTGTTCTCGCATATGGCAAGAGCTGGCTCACTCTGCACCAGTGACATCCAGGATTTTTGTTATTTGCAGCAACAGGCATAAGCCGATGGAGCTACACTTCAGCTTCAACAGTAAACGTATCAGATGTCTCCCGTCTGCTTTGATCAGAAGTGTCATACCAAGTGTTAATCCACTTCTGTAAATGTACCCTTTCTGTCAATAGCTCTCTCTGGGCATAAGAAAAAAGAATAATCCATAACATTTCAGTGGTGGAACAATTACAAGCATTAGCTGTATACCAAAATACTTTCTCTTTTGTGCGCCTTTATTTATTGGAAAGATTTTGTCTAATATCTTGAACTGGTTCTAAAATAGTAGTATGGCTCATGTTACATGAACCATTGTATCGTCTCTTTCCCGCATGTGTATCTCCCCCCCACTCCATGCGCGCACACACACACACACACACACACACACACACACACACACAAATTTGTTGCATTTTCATGAGTGTTTTGCAGGATGGCATACATGAGTGGGGGAATACGTCCGCTCCTGATGGCTATGTGTTGTAAAGTCAGGCATTATCACTTTAGTATAGACTGTTGTCTAAGACATATTTTCGCAACGTGCTTCCTTAATGGATGTAGAACATCACATAACTGAAATTAAACTGTATCCACCTGTCTGGTGTTAGAGATTGGACACACACCACTACCATGATGAAGTTTCTAGGTTACGAAACAAAGTGGCTAAGGAGTGTTTTTCAGATTGTAAGCAGAAATATGAATTATCTTTTTTTTGGAATTTATTTTATTTACAACAAAATGAAATGCAGATAAAATATAGTTAAGTGCTAAGTATTTTGAGTTCCAAAACTATTTTTAAAGGTCATTTAATTATTTTAAGCTACATTTTTATCTAAATATTCAACAAAAGTGTTTCTGACTGTTTTTGAGTGTAATATGGAATTCTTGTTGAATGTGACACCATCTGTTTGGATATCAGCATTGTCAGAGAACTGTTCAGCTTTAACAGTGCATCCTTCTCTGTCAATGATGATGATGAAATGGTAAATGCACTTAGATATGTGACCAGCAACGTCAGTGGATGTTTCAGTTTCCTTCTTCAGTGGTTTTCATGCATCTCCCATTATACTGAACCAGGCAAATGCCCACAGAAATGCAATTCCACTTGGCATTAGTTTCACCACACGAATTTCTTAAAAGAAATTTTAATTCCAAGAGTTGCGCACAATTCATTGTGAGAAGAAACAGAACCAGCAGGCCAAACTGAATTACCTCAAGAACCTTTGGGTCACCAGTCTGAGATGTTGTCATGAGCTGCAATTGATTTTTTATTGGTAGGGTCAAACAACATGCAAGTGTTACAGAGATGCTTCAGGAACTCAAATGTGAATCCCTGGAGGGAAGACGACATTCTTTTCAAGGAATACCATTGAGAAAATTTAGAGAACCAGCATTTGAAGCTGACTGCAGAATGATTCTTTTGCGTCTAACACACATTGCACGTAAGGTAGATGAAGATAAGATAAAAGAAATTAGGGCTCATACGGAAGCATATAGAAAGTCATTTTTCTCCTCATTCTATTTGCATGTGGAACAGGGAAGGAAATGACTAGTAGTGTAGTAGTGGTATGGGGTACCCTCTGATAAACGCCAGAAGGTGGATTGCGGAATATCAATGTAATCGCCACTATCAAGTACAGCATCACTAAGAAAAAAGAAGAAAAGTAGTGGGCAAAATAGTGAAGAAGAATTTTTAAAAATTGAAGCTCGAAAAGGGTGAAGTAGCAGTGATGAAGGCATACCAAGATATCACCTAAAATGATGATACTTACTACTTCCTGATGGGCAATGAACTCCCTTCCTCGTCAGATGCAAATGTTTGTAAAATTCAAAATGCAAGAACTTGTGTGTAATGAATAGGAGGCAGTGAATTCAACAGAAAGTTCTACATCTACATCTACATCTACATTTATACTCCGCAAGCCACCCAACGGTGTGTGGCGGAGGGCACTTTACGTGCCACTGTCATTATCTCCCTTTCCTGTTCCAGTCGCGTATGGTTCGCGGGAAGAACGACTGTCTGAAAGCCTCTGTGCGCGCTCTAATCTCTCTAATTTTACATTCGTGATCTCCTCGGGAGGTATAAGTAGGGGGAAGCAATATATTCGATACCTCATCCAGAAACGCACCCTCTCGAAACCTGGCGAGCAAGCTACACCGCGATGCAGAGCGCCTCTCTTGCAGAGTCTGCCACTTGAGTTTGTTAAACATCTCCGTAACGCTATCACGGTTACCAAATAACCCTGTGACGAAACGCGCCGCTCTTCTTTGGATCTTCTCTATCTCCTCCGTCAACCCGATCTGGTACGGATCCCACACTGATGAGCAATACTCAAGTATAGGTCGAACGAGTGTTTTGTAAGCCACCTCCTTTGTTGATGGACTACATTTTCTAAGGACTCTCCCAATGAATCTCAACCTGGTACCCGCCTTACCAACAATTAATTTTATATGATCATTCCACTTCAAATCATTCCGCACGCATACTCCCAGATATTTTACAGAAGTAACTGCTACCAGTGTTTGTTCCGCTATCATATAATCATACAATAAAGGATCCTTCTTTCTATGTATTCGCAATACATTACATTTGTCTATGTTAAGGGTCAGTTGCCACTCCCTGCACCAAGTGCCTATCCGCTGCAGATCTTCCTGCATTTCGCTACAATTTTCTAATGCTGCAACTTCTCTGTATACTACAGCATCATCCGCGAAAAGCCGCATGGAACTTCCGACACTATCTACTAGGTCATTTATATATATTGTGAAAAGCAATGGTCCCATAACACTCCCCTGTGGCACGCCAGAGGTTACTTTAACGTCTGTAGATGTCTCTCCATTGAGAACAACATGCTGTGTTCTGTTTGCTAAAAACTCTTCAATCCAGCCACACAGCTGGTCTGATATTCCGTAGGCTCTTACTTTGTTTATCAGGCGACAGTGCGGAACTGTATCGAACGCCTTCCGGAAGTCAAGGAAAATGGCATCTACCTGGGAGCCTGTATCTAATATTTTCTGGGTTTCATGAACAAATAAAGCGAGTTGGGTTTCACACGATCGCTGTTTCCGGAATCCATGTTGATTCCTACATAGTAGATTCTGAGTTTCCAAAAACGACATGATACTCGAGCAAAAGACATGTTCTAAAATTCTACAACAGATCGACGTCAGAGATATAGGTCTATAGTTTTGCGCATCTGCTCGACGACCCTTCTTGAAGACTGGGACTACCTGTGCTCTTTTCCAATCATTTGGAACCTTCTGTTCCTCTAGAGACTTACGGTACACGGCTGTTAGAAGGGGGGCAAGTTCTTTCGTGTACTCTGTGTAGAATCGAATTGGTATCCCGTCAGGTCCAGTGGACTTTCCTCTGTTGAGTGATTCCAGTTGCTTTTCTATTCCTTGGACACTTATTTCAATGTCAGCCATTTTTTCGTTGGTGCGAGGATTTAGAGAAGGAACTGCAGTGCGGTCTTCCTCTGTGAAACAGCTTTGGAAAAAGGTGTTTAGTATTTCAGCTTTACGCTTGTCATCCTCTGTTTCAATGCCATCATCATCCCGGAGTGTCTGGACATGATGTTTCGAGCCACTTACTGATTTAACGTAAGACCAGAACTTCCTAGGATTTTCTGTCAAGTCGGTACCTAGTATTTTACTTTCGAATTCACTGAACGCTTCACGCATAGCCCTCCTTACGCTAACTTTGACATCGTTTAGCTTCTGTTTGTCTGAGAGGTTTTGGCTGCGTTCAAACTTGGAGTGAAGCTCTCTTTGCTTTCGCAGTAGTTTCCTAACTTTGTTGTTGTACCACGGTGGGTTTTTCCCGTCCCTCACAGTTTTGCTCGGCACGTACCTGTCTAAAACGCATTTTACGATTGCCTTGAACTTTTTCCATAAACACTCAACATTGTCAGTGTCGGAACAGAAATTTTCGTTTTGATTTGTTAGGTAGTCTGAAATCTGCCTTCTATTACTCTTGCTAAACAGATAAACCTTCCTCCCTTTTTTTATATTCCTATTAACTTCCATATTCAGGGATGTTCTCCAAAACAACGATCATGTACTAATTTAACTTACTTCAATGTTAAAGGTAACTTTGGTTTTTGTGTTATACTCATGTCAAAATATGTTCTGCTTTGAAATTTTTGTCTTGAATGTTCTTCAGCTGATACTGAAATGTATTGTTACTCATTCTGCAATATGAATAAAAGTTTTTCAGGGACATTTTTTAGTTCCTCATGTAAGGAAGAAACTCTCCTAGATGTCAGTCAATATTCATGGGGTGATTCCATTATCACCCATTTCTTATGTGTGCATCAAAATTTGACAAGTCACTGTAATGTGAAAACAAAATCAACAGAAAATTGAAATTATTATTACGTAAGATGACTTTAATTGGATAGTGGTGAAAAACTTCGGGCTGCACCTGTGTTATCTTCAAGCTTCACCTGCTAAAAAGTGAGTGTGCCTTGCTGCTGGGGACAACCCTATCAAGGGGGGAAAACCTATACGGAAACAGAAACAGACAGTAACACAAACATCTCATCCTTTAAATTGGTTTGGACTGCGTGAAGATCCTGTGAAACGATCAGTAGCAATTCATTTACCTGTTCTGAATTGTTTGGGGGTGTGCTGACTCCATGCAGTTTCCTTTCAGTTGAAGAAGAAAAATTGAAATGCAAGTGCCTTAGATGCAAAGAGAACTTAATAATTTTGTCATTGAAACATTCAGCAGAAGTCCAGTGAAATGCATTTCCACTTAGCCTTAGCTTCTTTACATTGATTTCCTTAAATAAATACTAATCTTTAGAGCAATGCACATTTACATTGATTTCCTTAAATAAATACTATTCATTAGAGCAATGCACAGTTCTTTGAAAGTGGATGTAGGGCTGATACAAAGCTGTAATTATTTACACTTTGTGGTACTGCACTTTCCCAGAGCTCCAAAAGTGAAAATGTCAAAGATAAACATCTGGCGTATTTATCAAACTTACATAAAAATGTCCATAAATGTGATTATATTTTGTATCATCTGCTGTTTTTCATCTCCAACTGGATAGGAATTGAGTAGTATGTTGTGAACATTGCTACAGTCAATCCACAGCAAATTTAGATTAATTTATCATTCTCTTCTTGTTCCAAATACAAAATATACATCCTACTAATTGTAGGATGTGGGCAACAAATAATTGTTTGCTTTTTATAATGTAAAGTGTGGCCCATTGTAAAACCATAGTAGATGTCTGTTCAGTATACATGGACATTGTCGAGTGAAATATTTGTAAACATTTGGATTTTTCTAGACATGGATCATTAAAATAACAAGAGGGACTGACACTACACCTGCATTGATCACTAGTACTCATAATTTAGTTTTTTCTCTCCTGTAGTGTTTGACACTAACCAAAACCCGAGCAAGCTCCATAGGATTGCGATCATGACATTGATGCCACTCAATAACTCTCATTTGCTTTTGAATGGAGATAGATACCAGTGTCACTACTATTTCAAAACTCTTTGGTATTTTTAGTTATATTGCAGTCGCAGTAATTTATGGTAAAAATATATGTAACAGTAAGGTACCCACTATCAAACTTTTTCACTACAGGATTTGATAAGTGCACATAGTTAATAAATAATGTCATTTTGCAAAGACTGTTTCGGATTGTGAATAGGTAAATGGTTTATTAAGAAGCTAAGATGCTGTACTATGTACAAAAATCAGATTTTTTTAACTGAAGACTTTTTTCAAAATCTATTGGAAACAATATGGAACTAAAAAAGTCATGCGAAATGAAAATTGGGCATTTTCATTTTTCACAAGGAAAGCAAAGCTTTTAAGGAAAAATAAGTTAGTAAAACAGTGTGGCATAGTCATTATATACTGCCAAGTGTTTTTACAATGTGTGAATCAGAGAAGTGGATTTTTGTCAACCCAGTCTAGCATGCAATGTGAATGCAGCCTTATACTAAAATACTCAGGACATGTCCCTGAACAACCTTTGAAAGTTTGTCAGTGTGTCTTTGTGGTTTGGAAACCAGATACAGCCAACAGCTGCCAGTGGAGAGTGTTACAGTCACAAATCATATTAACAAGCACGTCTGTTGTGATGCAGGCACTGTTTCTCATGAGAGCACAACTTGCACGCACAACTGCAGTCTCATGCAACTGAGACCACACTGCGAGCAGAAGCACCAGTGCATGATGGGAGTGGCGACTGTGTGGGGGTAAGGAGGAGGCTAGGGCAGGGAGGGGGAGGGATAGTGGTGGAGGTGGCATACAGTGAGCCTGCAGGTTAGACGGAGGGCAGGGGTGAGTCAGGAAGGGGAGGGGGAGTGCGGAAAAGGAGAGAAATAAAAAGACTGTGTAGTACTGGAATTGGAACAGGGAAGGGGCTGGATGGATGAGGATAGTGACTAACAAAGGTTGAGGCCAGGAGGGTTATGGGAACATAGGATGTATTGCAGGGAAAGTTCCCACCTGCAAAATTCAGAAAAGCTGGTGTTGATGTGAAGGATCCATTGGTTTCACAGGGAGCCCTGCATTTGATGGGATAGGTGATTTTAGTGACCGGACTGGAGTAGGTGGTGGTGGGAGGATGTATGGGACAGGTCTTGCATCTACGTCTATTATGAAGGGATGAGCCATGAGGCCTCTCCCGCCCTGCCTCATCCTCCTCCTTACCCTCACCCAGTCACCACTCCCATCATACACTGGTGCTGCTGCTCACAGTGTGGTTTCAGTAGCCTGAGACTGCAGTTTTGTGTGTGAATTGCATTTGCACGCATGCGCTCACATTCATGTGTGTGTGTGTGTGTGTGTGTGTGTGTGTGTGTGTGTTTCTATTGTTGACGAAGGCCTTAACAGCCAAAACCTTTAATTGTGAGAGCTTTTTGTTGAGCCTATCTGCGACTCAGCATCTTCGCTATATGGTGAGTAGCAACTTTCCTTTTCATAATATTGACACATTCATCAAATTCATTTTTATTTGTTACCCTGTTAGTTTCCAAATTTATTTATTTTTTACGTCATGCACATTGATATAAAATGACAGCAGTTGATTACTGGGAATTACAGTATGACTTAGCAACCTTGATGCATTTATAAAGTCAAGAAGCTCTTTCAGTGGCTTTAGCGCCACAACAACCCAGGTGATTTATTGATTCCACATAATGCTCAGTCTTGCACAAGCTTGAAGACTTCTGAACACAATACTAAATAGTGTTGGACAGTGTTACCCCATCCACCCTACAGCTGATGCCATACATGGAAGACATTTTGTGGATAATGAAGAGGTGATTCACACAGTGAAGGCATGGCTACACAATCAGAGCAAGGTGTGGTACCAACAGGGCATATGCAAACTTGTGTCTCGCTGGAGGAAGACCACAAAACAAGGAGGAGATTACACGGAGAAATAGAAAGGATAGAAGAAACCTCATTTTTTGGATGAACTGACAGATGTTTTGGACATAGTACAATGTGCAATTTATGTTTGTGAAGTCGAGACCAATTTACAAGTGACAGAAGAGTTGTTAGATTTGGTGCCAATGAAGGACACAGCGGACATTGGCTGGATGAATGCTGTTGAAGAGACAACTGAAGCCATTGGCATGATATAGAACATATTGCTCTCTGATACCACTGATTGAGTGTCAGCCATGCTAGGGGTACAAAATGGAGGATAGTTGTGCCAAAAATTACAATGAGCAACAGACTATTTGCATGGGATCTGTTACTCTGTACATCAAGAAACACTGTGCTAAATTCGCAGATGTCAAGCACATTATGAAACTGGTGGTAGAAATAGTAAGTTTTCATAAGTTGCATTGGTTGTTAAATCATCACTTTCAGATTAGGGAGCTCTGCCAGGAATGCAGGGTTACCTTGTTACAGCTCTGTTTGTGATCTGTGTTGTTGACAACGGTAGTCATTGCAGTATCAGTACAGTAGTACTAAGTAGTAAAACTTATTTCTTTTATGTATAAGTAGAAAAATTTATTCCACAACTAATGGCATGCTATAGAGACTCTTTCTATATCTGCGCTTAAATGTTGTAATAATTTTGAAGGGAACAATGTGACACACACAATACTGCTGGTGTAATACTATTGCAAACCCAAATTTATTTTTATTTTATTTTTGAAGTTGTATTCTCGTGTATCAGGAGCCAGTAACAGTGTAATATTGCTCTTCATGATACGTTGTACACAGCTTCAGATTTTCAAATTTCCTAATGTAGCAAGCCTCACGTAAGGCATTCAGTGTTCTTCATATGACTGTACTGCCATCTAATGCTATGCATTTAACTTTCCTAGATTCCCACTCAGACAGCGTGGTGTGGTAAAGGACAAAGTGTGCAGTCAGATGAGAGAGATCTTTACGTGTTCAAGAGCTACACGTGCTTGCAGTATTCTTGGCCAATCTGCTCTACCATTTGCCTAAGACACACACTTGATGCTTGAAGCTTGGTACTTGCTTGCTAATTCTTCCTGCAACAACTGGCCTGCACCTCTACTGAGATGACTTCATAAGAGCAGTACTTCCACCCTTTTTGCTACTTCCTCTGAACCCACTGGTGTCGAATTGAAAGCCTGCTGTGCCTTTCCCATACCTAAGTCTACTGAGACTCGATGTCTTAACTGAAGTAGTAGGGCAGAGTCTGATTTTTGTGCAAAAGACAAAATTGTTCTCTTCCCATTGACCCTATTTCCTGCTACCAGTTCCCACTTCACATTACCCTTACTACTGCTCAATCTTTCCATTTCTTTTATAGAAAAGTCAAGCTCTACATTAAGTGCTCTGATTTTCTATAATCCTGTCTTGTGCACAGAGTGTCACTGACATCTTCTTTCCCCAATTTAGTACATCCCCCCTTAATGAAGCTGTCTATCACAACAGCTGCACTGCACACCAGACCCGACTTTCTTAGGAGAGTTGAAATATTCATGATTGTTAAAGATGACCTTGAAACCTAGGCCAGCCTGTACTCTACCATCAACACTTAAGTAATATAGCATGTTCTGTGTACTATTATTGCAGCACAAGACAAATAAAATGCAGTTACGTGGAAATTTATTCATCTCTGGGCTCTAAAAATTTAGATATAGATATGCAATATGACATTTTAAAAAATACAAATCATGAAACCACAAAAACAATAAATTATTGACAAAATAATTTGGTGATTAGACTTTTTATCTATCCAATTAAATTATTAAATCATAAAACCAGATCTTTAGTTGAACAACTGGACAGGATGCTAATGTACATATGAAGAACAAGAGTCCCTTAAATGTTACACTTACCACTTATGAAAAATATATATTTGCACACACAAAATCGCAGCATATTGAGTCAGTCAGTGACATTTACTTTATTCGTAGCACAGTTCACTAAAGTAATTTTAGAAGCGCTGGACAAAGGTGGAAATGTAAGTGGTATCTTTTTAGACTTGTCCAAGGCCTTTGATACAGTTGACCACAAAATCTTGCTTCATAAATTAGGGCAAATAGGAATAAGAGGTGTGACAAAGAAGTGGTTCAAATCATACTTGGAAAACAGAGTTTAATGAGTTGAGATATCACAAGTTTCAAACAATTTCCTTATAAAACACCTGTCTGACCCAAAAAATGTGAATATAGGCGTCCCACAGGGAAGTGTATTAAGCCCAATATTGTTTCTTATATACATTAATGACTTCCCACAAAGTATCGGACATGGAGAAAAAATACTTTTTGCTGATGACAGCAATATAGTAATAACAGGTGAAAATCCAACAAAACTGTCAGAAAGAGCAAACGAGGCTCTCAATGATGTCTACAACTGGTCATTAAAAAATAAAGTAACCCTAAATGTAAAGAAAACTAACTATATTAACTTCGAATTGAACAAAAAACACAATGCCACTAGAATAAAAGTTAATAATAATGAATTAGAATGTGTAACAAGTACCAAATTCTTAGGGATGAATGTAGACAGCCAATTGAAATGGACAAACCATGTCAACATTTTGGCAAAGAAATTATCCACAGCATGCTATGCTCTTAGAATCCTTGCACCGGTATGCAATAATACCTGTCTTAAAATAACATATTATGGATATATACACTCAGTCCTCAGCTATGGGATCATGTTTTGGAGAACAAGTGCCAGTAACATACAAATTGTGTTCAAAGTACAAAAACGAGCCATAAGGATAATAACAAACAGCAACAACAGGGCCCACTGTCTAGAATTATTTAGAAAGCTAGGCATTCTAACTGTTTCTTGTGAGTATATCTTTCAGAACATAATGTTCATTCAGAAAAATCTCAACATGTACAACACAAACTACCTAATACATGACCATGAAACAAGAGCTTGTCACCACCTCCATCTAGATGGAAAGAACAAGGCAAAGACGCAAAAAAGTATATTTTATAATGGGATAAAACTGTATAACAAATTACCACAAGAAATTAAAGAAATAAATGAGCCCCTCACTTTCCGACAAAAGCTTAAAACCTTTTTAGTAAGTAAAAGTTGTTATACTGTAAAAGAATATTTAACATAGATGTAGATTATTAGCAACATATGACATTATCACCAAAATATTATATAATTATAAATGTGTGTATGACTAGTTATAAAAACTACACAAAATATGATAAACCTGTTTCATTGTAAATGTAAATGTGTGCTCATGTGTTGTAAACTGACGACATCCATACAATATTTATTGTTCCACGGATGAATAAATAAATAAATAAATGCTAGGATATCTCATTCACACTGGTACATGAATGGATGCTGCACTTCTTCAATGTGACACAGCAGTTGTAGCTTTTACTCCAACTTGCTATGGCTGCTGGGCCTTCAGTTATTCCATGCTACAGTGTCCTGGCTTGTAGATGTGGTGTGCACCATGGAAAACAACATACCATGACAATACTGATGTCATCAAAGATGACAAGAATCTCAGTAACTGTTAAATATATAGTGGTTCTGTGGTATCTGGCATTGTCAGTTCCATATTTCACATTGATATTATTGTGATGTGCATCATAAAAAAAAACTGTTGCTATGAACAGTCATTACATTTGAGAGTACGAATACCTGTCATGTTAATTCGAGAAGTGTCATATTTATTTTCATGATTGGTTTTTTTGCTGTGCTCTTAATGTACAGTGACAACTGAAGAATTTGGAAAACAAAGTCCGAGCATTTCAAGATTGGCATATGTGAAGAAGTAACAAGGTGAGTGAATTAATATCCTGAAATTATAGCTCACAAGGAAAAAAAGTCATGTACAGCCAATGGGAACAGTGTCACATTATGAAATTACAGGCTGTAATGCTGGCGTGGAAGTCCTAACCCACTTTTGGGTCACAAAATTAGATATGTGATTTTGGGTAGACTTTTGTCATTAATTTTTTATGTACTGGGTCTGTAGCGCTTCATTTTCAGTAGATCAGAAATAAAATTTCAAAAGATTATACTATACAAGTTCTTATTCTGGTTTTAAAGGCAATTCAATTTTAAGTGAATTTATATGTGTAGATATTGTATCAAGCATTTTTGTCACAAGAAAGCCATCATGTTAGGATAAAAAGGATAGCAGTTGCTAACATCTAAAGAATGACTCAGCGTGTGCCACTATATTTGGATGTTATAGTTCCACAATCGTATCTGGCTGCCAGATTATATTTATGAGGTCATAATTTGTCTAAGTGCAAGACTCTTAATTCTTCTAAAGAAGACTATTTGATTAATGCTAAATTCCTGCAATTCTATGGATAAATAATGTGGTGTGAAAACAGGAAGATTCACGAATCTTAATTGTTTTACTGGTTTCACAAATGTTCTGGGAGTACTTCAACATATTTACTGGCCTTTGTAATTCTGGCAAGAAGAGACTGAAGATCTTCTATGTTGTCAACAAATATTACAGTTTCATCTACACAGAAGGTGTTGAACATTGACCACTGATGATAAATTTTGTTATTGGCATCATCTATAATCGAAGAGAAAATTTAAGAATTTTGAAAATAATATACATCATTGCACACAACTACTTTTTGTATTATGGTGCCACTTCTAATCTTAATGTAATATGTAACCTTGATTAGAGCCACCTTTTTAGTTCAGGTTTCTTTTTTTTTTTTAATTTATTTTTTATTTTTTAATATGCTGCTGATATAAGTTAAATTAGATTAACAATGTTGTGATGTTAGGCATTATCAAATGCATGATTGAGACCAGCACAGAAGACAAGACATTATTGCTTCCAAGTCCATACATAGTTAAATCCCGACTTTGTTTCCTTCATGTTTGCCTTAATTCCCATCTGCAGCTAACTTTTGAGAAGTCTAGGAATAAGTTGAGAGCAAGGCTTATTAGACTAATTAGTCTATAGTCACTTGTATTTGCTGTTACATGTCTATGGTAAGGTTGTGAAGCCATTCTACAATTATGTCCCAAGCATTATAGATATGCTTGTACTTTAAAATATATCATACTGTATGTTCCATCCACTCTTCACAGTTTTGTCTCTTGTAATACTGTCCTTGGTTTCGATAAAATTACTTTCAGTTGTAGATCATGACGTACTGTAAAATGATGAACAAGTTTTTCAGTTGGTATTGGAAATGACCTTTATCTTGGTTTATAATACTTTTGGCACAGTGCAGTTTTAACTCTAGTGTCTTCACTCCTGTACCTATAACTTCTTAAAATTTGTGCGAATGAAATTCATCATATGATTCGCTATCAGGATTGGAAAGGAATGGAACTGAAGTTTTTTGTTGATATTAATTTAAGATGGGATTTTATTGATCCATGTTTGCAATCATTAGGGAATTAATTTTGTTATTTGTGCTGCACTCAGGTTGTGCAGTAGCAGTCAGCATGGATAGTTTGTTGTGTCCCTTGTGCACATGATGGGTAGCCATAAAAGTGTAGTCTGCTTAATGGCAACCACCAAGAAAATGCAAGCTTGTAATTGCCATTGTGGTTTACAGTGGAGAGCTAATTGACATTCTAGAATCTCATATCTTCCTTTTTAAGTACGTTTCTGCCTAGCTAACAGGCAAGCCTCCTCAAACTATTAATGTTGCCACATTCATTTTGGTGTGTCTGTCACTACTGATCTGCTGTGTTGTCTTAGCTGTAAGTGACGCTTGTGTGCCATTATGTTGCCCCTCTGTCTGACCTCATATAGTCCCAGCACGTATAGTGTATCAGAGTCATCTTTGGTGGATAGCAGCAGGTTGGTGCTCTTATAATTGTGTGTTTTAATGCCAACTCAGCAAAGAATTTTCCCATAATGGGGGTGACACCGTGCACATACTTGTTGTTCCACCTCATATTCTGTGTTCTCTTGTTCTTTGTGGACCTGATTTGTTGATGGTTTGTGTACTGTATCCATTAGCTCTGAAGTTGGTACACATCGTACAGTTCTGACTTTGTTGCCTGCACATGAACTTTTTGGTCAGCATATGTAATACAGACGTCTTGTGCTGTGGGCAGTGGTGGAACATAGTTTTCTTTTTTCCATCAAGTCTAAGATGTCATTGATTGTCTGTTCTTTTCTCTTCTCAGAAGTTTGGAATCCCTCGTGTTTTACTACTGTTTCATGATTATCTTTTTAAGCAATTTTCAAGTGTTATGTATGTTGGCACCATAGTCTCTGTTTACAATTGAAATTCTGTCATTGAGAGTAACCAGGAAATTCTTTCTAAAATCGGTATCCTTAATTTTTATTATGTTAATACTCTTATTTATTCTGCTATCTTATTCACTGGGCTTTCAAATAGAAGAATTTGTGCTCAAACAGGGTAATGATCTGACTTAAACTCAGTTCCTTTATACCTACATCTCTATGCATATTCTGCAAGCCACCACACAGTGGATGATGAGTATGTTGTACTGCAAATAGTTATTCCCATTCCTGCTCCACTACCAAGTAGAGCGAGGACAAAATTATTGCCTGTATGCCTCGGTACAGACCATTTCTTCTCTTACCTTGATTTCAAGATCCCAATTTGAAAAGTGCATTGGCGTTGATAAAAATCTGTTCTGCAGTCAACTGCAGGTGCCAGGCTGGTAAATTTTGTCAATAGTGTTTCACAAAAAGAATATCATTTTACAGGGATTCCCTTTTGAGTTAACGAAGCATTTTGTAATATATTTTATGAAACGAACCTACCAGTAACAAATCTAGCAACACACTTCTCAATTGCTTTGGCATCTTCCTCTAATCTGACCAAGTGGGTATCCCAAACACTCAAGCAGTACTCGAGAATGGGCTGCACTAGTGTTCTCCGAAATGAGACTGCACAGTGGTTAGCACACTAGGATGATGATTCAAATCCGCAACCTGCTATCCAGTTTTAGGTTTCCCATGATTCCTCCCAATTTCTCTGGCAAATACCAGGATGACCCCTCGGAAAGGACTCGTGCCCCATCTCTAATGAGCTCAATGTTGGCGGGACATTAAACCCTAATTTTCCTTCCTTTTCACTCGTGTTCTGCATGAAATCTGCTTGGTAGATGAGCTACACTGCCCTAAAATTGACCCAATAAAATGAAGGTGACCATTTGCTTTTCCCTTCAATTGTCCTTACATGATTGTTCTATTTCATATTGCATTGCAAAGTTACACCTGAATATTTAGTCAATGTGACTGTTTGACTGTCAAGCAGTGCATCACTAATACTGTATTCTAACACTACAGGATTGTTTTTCCCCCTTATCTCCATTAACTACCATTTTTCTGCATTCAGACCAAGCCGCCATTCATCATACAGAATAGAAATTCTCCCAGAGTCATCCCGTCTCCTCCGATAGTCATACAACGATGACACTTCCCTGCAACACTTCTTTGTCATCAGCAAACAGTCACAGAGTATTGCTCATCCTACCAATCTGATTATTTGTGTATATGGAGAACAACTGTCCTGTCACACTTCCCTGGGGCACCCCTTGTCTCTGATGAAAACTCACTGTACAGGACAGAGAACTAGGATCTGCAACTTAAGAAGTTTCCAGCCACTAACATACTTGGAAAAATATTCCATACACTCAGAGCTTTGTTAACAGTCTGGAGTGGGGCACTATGTTGAGTGCTTTCCAGAACTCTAGGAACATGGAATTTGCCTGATACTATTCATCCATGGTTCACAGGATACTGTGTGAGAATAGGGCAAGTTGAGTTTTGCACAGGCGATGCTTTCTAAATCTGTGATGTTTCATGGTGAGAAACTTTATTGCCTCAAAGAAGTTTATTATCTTCAAACTTGGAATATGTTCATGAATTCTGCAGCAAATGGATGTTAAGGATATTGGTCTTTCACTTTGCAGGTCTATTCTTTTACTCTTCTTGTGTGCAGGAGTTACTTGCATGTTTTTCAGTTACTTGGATTTCTTTGTGCTGGGGGGAGGGGGGGGGGGGGGGGAGATAAATGCAAGCCAAGTATGGGGCTAGTATCAAAAGAGCACTTTCTCTAAAACTGAATTTAGATTCCATCTGGACCTTGCAACTTACTTACTTCAGCTCTTCAAGTTGCTTCTGAGTTCCAGGGATCCTTATTTCTTTGTCCTCCATACAAGGGTTTGTGTGATGGTCAAACAGTGGGATGTGTGTACAATACTCCTGCGCAAATGACATTTAATGCAACATTTAAACTGGATTGAAGCCTTCAACCAACTTTAGTGATTTTTGTAGGACAAGAATTTTCTCAGCAAGACCTTTTGCTGAGGTTTGTGGAAGTTGTATGCCTCACCCATCAGTCTTTCTACAGATGCTTGTTTCCACATTCCTTTTTGAACTCAGGCTGCAACAATCTCCGCTTGTTAATTTCCGAACAGTGTTATTAAACCACGGTAGGTCTTTTCTGTCTTTGATCCACTTACTCAGCTCATAATTCCCCAGAGCTCGATTTACAGTCAATTTAAACTTCGCCCATAATTCCTCTACGTCCATTACATGGGGCCAAAATGCTGTCCATTTGCTGTATAAACAGGATGCTAATAATTGATTTTCTGCTCTCTCAAGTGTAAAAAAAATCTCTTAGCCTTCTTGATGGATTTATTGACTTTAGTAACTGGAGTCTCACTATGTTATCATGATCACTAATCATCTCTCTGTACTGACATTGTTGATAAGGTCAGGCTTGTTCATAGCTACAAGATGTAAACTATCAGCAGTGAATCAGTAGACATCCCAGTCTACTGTAGTAGGTTAAACTTGCCTCCAAATAATATTGTGTGACTGGGGTACATCAGCACTACAGGTTGTAGACTTTCATTGAATGAGTCTACAACTATTACGGCAGAATTCATGTTGCTAGTAAAAGTATCTGATGATTAACTTGAGTTCACCTTGACCAGTTACTGTCCAGATAACTTCACAATCAGACTCAATTTTGACCTCAGTAGACAAAATATTTCTGTTGATGGCAATGAACATTCCCTCTCCTATAGTCTCTAACATGTCTTTTCAATATATGTTCCATACCTCATTAAATA
Source organism: Schistocerca cancellata (assembly GCF_023864275.1). Classification (NCBI taxonomy): domain Eukaryota; kingdom Metazoa; phylum Arthropoda; class Insecta; order Orthoptera; family Acrididae; genus Schistocerca; species Schistocerca cancellata. Next base: position 198,591,297 of record NC_064628.1, read on the forward strand.
TTTCAGACATTTTTACTTAGGACTGCATCCAGATCTCAGATCCAAGTATAACTGGAGTGAGACAGCTTTTCTGGAACTTTGTTATAAATGCTTTTGCAATTGTTTGTTATAGTTTTGACCTTTGAAATGTCTTTACTTTTCATGCAATCCAGTTTTGCTCTCTGCGTATCAAATGGTGAGCGTTCATTAGAGGATCTCAAACTATTGCCTAGCCTAAAAAACCACCAGGTGCACTCCAGAAGTACACTGCCAACTGAGCATCTGCTTCCTCTATGTAGTGCACTCTGGACCTATCAAGGAGAGTTCTACAATTTTCCACCTTATAATGCAGGTCAAGAATTCTGCAGCCAAGACCATCACAGAATCAAAGGAGCCTCATGTTGAAATCATCCACTAGATTCCAAAACAAAGGACCCCGATCAATTATGGGTAAGATTCACAAATTGTAAGCTCTGCTTGTGACAGCAAGTGAGGTCAGCAGTCTTCAACATTTCTTCCAGTTGTTTGTACTAACTGTTGAGGGCTCCAACTGACAGGTACCTTTGGTAAGCCACGACCTCAAGATGACTGCATTCTACACCGCCACTAACTGTAGGCAGGGCCACCTTCACATCTCAGATGAGGCCCTTTGACAGACATATCGACTGTACATTTGACTTTTTTCTTGTCGTGGATGCTTTTTTCCTAAGAGACTCCATAATGCACCTAACATTGGAGCTCCCAATAAATAGCAAAAGCATCCCTCATGTGCCTGTTGGAGAGTGGCCACTTGTTGACTCACAAAGTGATGAAAGGTGAGACCAGATGGCCAGTCCCCATATTGAATTTCCACCTCAAGTGACAGAGTTGCTTTAAACCAGCCACCAGCAGCACAGTGCGTCGGCGATAAAAGGGACACCAGAGTTGTACTGTGTAATGTGCCAGTTTCTCCACCACTGCTACACTAAGAGATAATCTTGGCCAAAAACATATTCAAATGTTACCAAACTGCAGCCAGCTCCTCTTGTATCTACACACAGCATGAACACACCCTGTGCATCCTATTACTAAAATTCGAATAAAACAGTAGGTGCAAATGAAATGTAGAAACAATCCCTCTTGTCTTTTAATCGCGGATCTGCCCTAACAAACATGTTCAAACACAAATGCAAGCTACCTCAGAACTAAGCCTGTCACTGATGCTAGTTCACTGCAATCTGGCAGCTACAAATGGACTATCAACTCTCCTTGTGGTCCACAAGCTGAGACTGACATGTGACTGAGCTGTCTAAAACAGCCACTGACTTTTCAAATCACATGACAGAATTCCTCCAGACAGTATAAACCTACACTACACAGTTATTAAAATGTGAGACTATTCTGCTCAGAACACACAAAACACACAATAAATTTAAGAACTGATCCACACTCTCAAGCTTTGTAAGGAACTTGCTTAGCATCTCCACACAATTTAGATAGCCTCCAAAGAGAATATGCGTCACTTGGTCATAATAAGGCCAATCTCATAGCTGGAATCAGTTGTGAGGCACACACTGGAGACTGTCATGTGTTCATATTGATGTTATGATTTCTCTCTTCCCACTTTTTTCCTCCGGAGGAGGATGATTGGATCTGAATCAAATTTTTAGATTAGATATTTCAGGTAACTGCAAGAGAAATTGCAGTTCAAATATGTTATAAAATTTGTTATACACTTAGCTGAATGATGTGAAACAAGGGTGAAAATACCACAGTGGTAGTTGGAATTGTCTTCAATAAATTGTTGCTGAATGTGTGCAGTGCCTCACTGTGTGCAGTTTCCTTTGCACCTATTGTTTTGTTCAAATTTTAGTACATATTAGAAGGGACAGAGTGTGTACATGTTGTGTGTGAACACAGGAGGAGCTGTCTGCAGTTTGCAAGCACCTGAAAATGTTTTCAGTTTCAATGGGCTGTGTGCAGGCTGTTAACTCGAGATGGAGCAGTGGCAGAGAAACTGGCACATCACATGTTACAACTCAGTTGTCCCTTTTTTTTGTCCACCGGCTCTGCTGCTGAGGCAGCACGTACCACAGAGTTTGTGACAGGTTGTAATGCATTCATGTTGCTCAAGGCAGTGTTTCAATGTGGGGACTGGCCAATGGACTTAAAATTTTGCTGGAACACTGAGATCTGTTTTTCATTTCCTGGACTGCATTTCTCTTTCCCACTTGTGAATCACAATATTCAATGATTTACATTTTATTAATGTTGGTCAGTTGTCAGTTTCATACACTGCAAATGAAAAATGGTTCTTACTTCTTGGCTAGTATCATGCTTCATACCACTTTTGTGTGTGTGTGTGTGTGTGTGTGTGTGTGTGTGTGTGTGGGTGTGTGTGTGTGTCAGTTATGGGAAATTCCTTTCCACTGAATAACTGGCAGCCATTAACATGCAACAAACCATTAATGGCACAAGCAGTGCATTAGCAGTGTTCCAGAAACTAATATCATCACCATCCCCTCTCCCTTTTTTTTTAAGGACAGAGGGATCTATGATAGATTATTGTTAACAGAGGGGATAATTCAGCTGCAAATTCAGTATAAAACTGACGGGGATTCTATCAGGCTCTGGAGCTTTGTTCAATTACAGAGACTTTTTAAGAGACTTTGAAGAAATTCAGCTATCACATGGCATGCAAATGTTACTGCCAATTAGTTCTTGAATGGAAAACCTGATGAATTACATGCTGTAAACTAAATTGGACTAAAGAACATGAAACTAATCCTGTAATTTAGTATAACTGAATTGAAACTAGCCATAGATATTTCAAAGAATTATAAAGCTGCTGGTGTAGATGACGTCAGAAATAGTCAACCATAAACTGAGGAAAGAAAGTGAGAGAATGTATCCCTGAAATCTATAACAACTACCTCATCAAACACCATAAAAGAAAACCGTTGAAGAAATCTTGTGTGATGCCCATTCTAAAGCCAGGTAAACAACCAACACGTGCTGAAAGCTACAGACCAAAATTTGCTATTGTGTCACTTACTTAAAACTTAGAAAGGATGTTACTGAGCTAATTACAGCCTTTATTGAAGCCAGCATTAATTCATCAACAAGCATGATTCATATCAGAAAAGAATTGTTCATATCAGATTCTTAATGTGACCCAATATACAGAGGATGACTTAAAAACACACAATATCACTGATGTATCTTTCATCGATCTGACAGCTGCCTAAGATACTGTCAGCCACTGTATACTGATACCTACAGGTTTATCAAGGACTATGGATTTACCAAGACACTAAAGAATTTCTCAGAAATGCAACGTTGCATGTAGTCTTTCAGGAGCAGTGCAGCCAATGGTAGTGTCAGAAAAGTGCTACCACAAGGAAGTGTATTGGCCCCCTGCTCTTTTTAACATCGAAACTAATGACAAGCCACTTCCAGAGCACACTATAACTTTTCTTAGTTCAGACAATCTGTCTGTGCCTACTCAGTGTAATCATTAATACTCAACTGTGTGATTTCCATCTTAATCACATACTGAATCATAAACTTGGTGTCTTTTGCCAAGGAGATTAATTGGATGCTACTCCATAAACAAATTATCTAGGTGTCACACTTAATCACACGACTTCCAAGTAGGATTGCTTTAAGACTAGGCTGAAAGTGGAAGCCATATACAACATCCTAAGGAAAATAATCAGTATTACAAGGGGATTTCGGGTGCACAGTTGAAGAACAATGGCTAACCAATATGTTACTCTTGGCGGAATAGGAATGCCCTGTCTGGCACTGGCTTGCCAATTCCAGAGAGGTTCAAAAAGCACTGAATGAGAGGTACAGGCTCAGTCCTATTTGTCTGCAGCCTACACCACTTGCCATAATCTGGATCTGCTAAACAACTAACAGCATCTGGATCACAATGTCTTTTATTAATGACCACCAGTTGGCAGACATGAAGATAACCTGCATCACAGTTTTTGATAAGACAGCAGTGTTTCTTCATTTATTATAACAACTGAGATCGTGGTTCCTGAGGCATGGTATCACTTACGAAATCTAGATATATATCTATACTTTGCAAATCACCTTCTGATTTATCGCAGAGGGTACTTTGTGTACGACTGTCATTTCCCTCTTTCCTGATCCAGTTGCAATTGGTGTGCAGGAAGAACACTTGTTCTGGATCTCTCTAATCATGATTGTTTTACTTTTTATTTATTTTTTATTTATTTTATTTATTTATCTCTTGTTCCGGTGATCTATGTTGTGACAGTATCACAGGATATGGAACGTGTCAATTTTACAAGCTTTTGGCCAGAATTTATGGTAATACATAAAACAAAACAAAAACAGTAAACAGTAACTTAGGTCCCACTACAAAAAAATACATTTTAGATATAGATAGAGATTACAAAACAAAAAAACAGTGAACAGTAACTTAGGTCCCACTACAAAAATACATTTTAGAGAGAGATAAAGATTACAAAATAATAAGTGTTACAAAGAAATAAATACTAAAGATACGTAGGAGGAAGTGATGTATTGGTCCACTCTTGTATGGACATATAACAGTAAATCACATTCTGATGCATGATGTGTCTGTTGTAACACCTGCCTCTCTGTGACACTTCAGCACCTGCTAGATTAATTTGTAATGAAGTGAGTTATTCTTCTCTGTATCTTCCCAGTTTCATTCCCCACCCCACAATCAATCTTCTAACTCATATGACACTACCTGCTCATGACTTCCACTCTTCTGCAAACTTCTTTGGCTCAGAGTAGCACTTGCATCCAATATTTTTAATTTTGTTGGATATGTAATAATATCTATCTTCCCCTACTACTTTTATGCTCTCTTTCATCTATCAGTCTTAATAAACAAGTATTTGTTTGTAAGCTATTTCTTTTGAGGATGGGCTACACTTTCTGAAGAGTCTTCCAATGAATTTGTCTTAGATTAGATTAGATTAGATTCAATTTTCGTTCCATAGACCCAAAAAATGAGATGATTCTCGTGAGTGTGGAATATGTCAGACAGTGTAACATAAAACGTTTGAATATAATACTTATTACCCTGATCACTTGTCAGGAGATGGTCGAAATAGGTTAATACATCGCAGTAAACTGGAACAGCTAATATTTACAGAATTAACACACTGTCAAAATGAAATACTGTTATGCACTATTAATAAATTTATCATACACAAAATACCTAATCTTGACTGTTGTGACTAAGTGTTGTCAAAACTGAAATCTAACAGATATTTTTACTTAAGCTGGTTTAACAGTTCTGTTAAAATATTCATCTATGGAGTAGGAGTTGCCTGTCAAAAAGTCTTCCAAACTCTGTTTAAACCATGCTTTATCTGAAACCAAGTTTTTAATGTTCCTGGTAGTTTAATGAAAATGTGTGTTCCTGAATATTGGACCCCTTTTTGGACCAAGGTAAGTGATTTTAGATCTTTATGTAGATTGTTCTTATTCCTAGTATTGATACTATGTATTGAGCTATTGGTTGGAAAGAGATGTATTACTTGCAACAAATTTCATTAAGGAATAAATATACTGGGAAGCAGTGGTTAGAATACAAAGTTCCTTGTACAAGTTTCCACAAGATGTTCTTGAATGTACACCACAAATGATTCTTATCACACATGTTTGCATCCTAAAATTTTTGCTCTGTTTGATGAGTTGCCCTAGAATATGATCCCATATGACATAATATAATGAAAGTATGCAAGTTTTTTTTTTTTATATTTATATCTCCTACATCTGACATCATTCTCACGGCAAATACAGACTTGTTTAGGTGCTTAAGTAATTCTGTGGTATGCCCTTCCCAACTGAATTTATTATTGAGTTGTAATCCCAGAAATTTAACACTGTCAACCTCTTCGATCTGCATGTCTTGATATGTTGTACTCATGCTGGAAGGAAATCTATTACAGGTTGTGAACTGCATACATTGGGTCTTCTCAAAGTTTAATGACAGTGAATTAGCTTTAAACCACTTATTAATATCAGTGAAAATTTGATTAGCAGCTATTTCTAAATCTTTACTTGACTTGCTACTTATTGCAATGTTTGTATCACCTGCAAACAAAACAAACTTAGCATCTGGCAGTGTAATAGATGACAGGTCATTAATGCACACAAGAAAAAGCAATGGACCCAAGATGGAACCTTGAGGAACACCACTTGTAATTAATTCCCAGTCAGATGAAGACTGCACAGGTATTTTGCAACGACACCCGTTGTTTCCTGTTAGGTAGATAAGACTCAAACCATTTGCCAGTGACACTCTGATATTCTAATGTACTTAAGAGAATGCTGTGGTTCACACAGTCAAAGGCTTTTGACAGGTCACAGACAAAGCCTGTAGCCTCTAATTTATTATCTAATGAATTAAGTAAATTCTCACTGTAAGTGTAAATAGCTTTCTCTATATCAGGACCTTTAAGAAATCCAAACTGTGACTTGGACAATATATTATTTGCAGTCAGATGCTTAAGGAGATGCTTGGGCACAACCTTTTCAAGTATTTTTGAGAAAGCTGGCAAAAGTGAAATTGGTTGATAGTTTGATGTTATCTCTTTATCCCCCTCTTGTAAAGAGGCTTAACTTCTGCCTTCCTACAATTAATTTTGTGTGCTTGGTTCCACTTTAAATTGCTCAGTATTCCCATATATTCTGTGGTGAGTCCAAAAATTTGGACCTGTTTGTAACCACATTTAAGATGTTACTCTCACAAGTGGGTTCTTTGATTAATTGCTCAAGGCAACAATCAGGTGAATAACTGCACAAAATTTCTGGCACATATACCCTGTACCCTCCCTGGACAGTATTGTGAATTTGCTAGCAGTGTAGGAAGAACAAACCTTGTCACCAAGCCTCGACATTCACTGAATGATTACATAACAACCATCAAGAGATCGAGATAAATAGAATAAAAAGCTTGATGCAAACTAGCAAACATCTTGCCAACAACTCCATCCAAAGCAAGAATGACAATATGGAAAACACAGGTCCTAAACAATCCCTATTCGTCTTGACCATTTGAAAATCTTTCAGGCCACCAGCAAAATGAACTACATGGGACACACTCAATCTCTTAGGGATTTCCAGTCATTGATGCTACTGAGAGAAGCACAAATCACAGACTACTTGCTCTGCTACTGCTCTGTTCTGCCCCCAGTACAGAAGAAAATCTATGTCAAGCAACTGCATGTGCTTTGAAGTAGCCCAATTTTGGTCATCATGGTGTAATCTCCTGTGCACTTATAGCTGGACATGTTTATTTTAAGTTACTTGTTTCACGTATTCTGTATGTTCTTTGTATTGATGCTTTTGGTCCTATAATAATAATAATAATAATAATATATACTGGCTTGTTTAAACATTCCAGCAAAGAAATCATTTCATAATGTAAAACAGCTAGTGTTAACTGTTCATTCATTTCTCAACACCAATGATTGCACACACATTATTTCACAATGTAAAAAGCTTGTTTTTCACAGTTCATTCTCTCTCCCTCTCCATCTGAACAGACCTTGGAAGGTCCAATGGTACTGACCGGCCGCCATGTCATCCTCAGCTCACAGGCATCACTGGATTTGGATATGGAGGGGCATGTGGTCAGCACACCGCTCTCCCAGCCGTATGTCAGTTTACGAGACTGGAGCTGCTGCTTCTCAATCAAGTAGCTCCTCAGTTTGTGTCACAAGGGCTGAGTGCATCCCACTTGCCAACAGCACTCGACAGACTGGATAGTCACCCATCCAAGTGCTAGCCCAGCCTGACAGTGCTTAACTTCGGTGATCTGACGGGAACAGGTGTTACCACTGCGGCAAGGCTGTTGGCACAATGATTTAATGGGAAGGAGAAATTAACTAAAGGGCTCTGTCCTGAAACAACGGCGAGGCCTGTGGTGAAAAACTAACATTACATTTTCTTCGCAGATAGGTGACAACACAAATCCAACTTTCTAAGTTCTTTGTATCTCTGTGGAATAGATAAATTCTGCCTTGTTACAAGCAGTAGTTACTGAAAAAGAATTGCACAACTCTACAGTCATGTACTGATTAGACTTAAAAGTGGTACAAAGACTGGTATCTTGCTCTAAATGTTCAGGAATGTAAAATTGTGTACTTCACAGAATGAAAAACTGTAGTATCCTATGACTTTAATATCAATGAGTCACAGTTGGAATTTGTCAGCTCTTACAGTTACTTGGGTGTAACACTTGACAGGGGTGTGAAATGGAATGATCACATGGCCTCACTTGCAGGTAAAGGAAGTGGCATACTTTGGTTTATTTGTGGGATTCTAGCAAAATCAGTCTACAATGGAGATTGCTTACAAATCACTCATGTAACTCATGCTAGGATATTGTTCAAGAATATAGAAACTGTCTCAAATAGGGCTAGTTTGTGCGTGGGGGGGGGGGGGGGGGTACTGAACCTGAGAGTACAGAGTATTTTTCATATTTTGTGAGGTTTGTGGAACTAGTTCCGACCCTGTCAAAATCTTAATCTCAGTAAAATTGACTTTAAATTATTTTCTTGAAAGAAATATACACGACTATTATTTCTTTCCCTTACACTGACACCTGAAAAGATAGGGGGGGGGGGGGGAGGACCTACGGAGTAACAGGAGATATTAAACTTATACGTAGTAGGGCAGCACGAATTTTCACAGGTTTGTGACTCTTGAGAGAATGTCACGGATATGCTGAAAGAACTAAAATGGCAGACTCTTGAAGACAGGCGTAAACTACCTGAGAAAGCCGATTTACAAAATTGCAAGAAACAACTCTAAATGGTCGCTAGGAATATTCTACAACCTCCCACGTATCGCACCCGTAGCGATCGAAGGAGAAGATTACACACACACACACACACACAGGGATTTGAGCAGTCATTCTTCCGTGCTCCATATGAATGCAATGAGAAGCCAAGACCACCTACATTTATACATTTATCGTAGGTGGTCTTGGCGAAGCCCTAGTAACTGGCACAATGAAGCGTATCACTTGACATGCATTTTACAATTGGTTGCAAAGTATGGGCGTAGATGTACCAATGAGTGTTTGCGATGGCTTTTTTTTTATTAATATTATCTGTTACGTTTATGGTTACACACTACGAAGTGTACCACTATGACAGTTTGCGAAGGAATATTGACGATAATAACGAACTTTCACAGACTACTTTTAATCTTTCGTCACTATAACTTCTCACTCCACGAAATAATCTAGGCGCCAAAGCATCGACGTTTGGGTTAATACGACCGGGTGACATTCAAAAGAATTCCAATAAAATGTGGAAGCTTCAGCGAACTTGTAACTGACAGTACCATTGTAAGTAATTGAGGATCGCGACAGCGGAAGATAGGCCTAAAAACCAAAAATATATACCTGTATACACTATCTGCATGTCTGAATTGGATTACGAGGGAATCTGTAATGTTAAACTAGACCGCTAGGATCCTATTGGTGATTTTTATCTTATGTAGGGAGAAAGACGCGGAGCTTTTTATAACATTACACGTTTTACAGCAATGTACTGTGCCCGACAGCTGATTTTCTCTACTCTCGTCGCTAAACCGGGAACTGCTCAATTTGTTAAGTTAACTTCTAGATACTTTTCGAAATGCACGACAATATTCTGTCATACGAAAAGGTACGTATTGAGACCATATAGTACTGAAGCAAACTAACGAGCTGAAAGCCACAGAACATTTTGCTTGTGGCTAGAATAGTGCACGTAAACTCATTTACAACCACTATGAATGTCATCGGTCTGGAACATCTTTTCAGATTTCTGACGCATAAAAATTTAACCCACTGAAGTTTAGGATTTCACTTCTCATAACATTATAAAGTACAGTTTCTTGACTTTTCTGTTAGGTCGTTTACTGTTCCCGCTATATCATTCATTTGCATCTGATTTATCCAGACATCGTTGAAATTCCAAGCCACAGCCAGTATAGACATTAGACGCTCTGGTGTTTACTGTCAGCAATGTGCTCTGTTTACTGATTTACATTATCGCACAACAGATAACTTTGACGTGGAAGTAGGCTCGTGACTTGAGTGATAGCACAAGCACATTAACAGAGCGTCGAAAGCAGTCGATACAAAAGAAAAATGCAGCCGGTCAAGTAAGTGTTACAGATTTAACATAGAGCGGCTTACGGTTGGAATATGACTGCGTGTTACCTTGCACACTTTTTTCGTATGTATTTCCCCACCTTCCTTATTCCAAGGAAAATATCACTTGAAAGGAAAAGTGCAGTGATTATCCTTTGTGACAGCGACTCTGTGATGCATAGCATTGGATTTTGATTTTATATAGATCAGTTAATATGAAAAATTTACATTTTCTGGACTGCACGAAACTAGAGAAACTCCAGATGGTATAATACATAGCGAATTATAGACGCACTTGATGTTCTGTGTGGCAATATTACAACTAAAAGACATTCAATTTATACGGACAGTAATGTTTATATAGGAATGAGTTAAATTTCCCCAATTCTGTCTATCATTCATTCTTATCGCCATTGATGTTTCTCACAGATGACTAGTCTTAGTTTTAACACAGAAACAAAACTGTAAACACCAGTTTTCAAATTTACTACTGTCACTCTGTGATTTTATAAAGTTTAATAAACTGTGAGATTAACATGCCATTAATGAGTTAATTAGCAAGAAAATAGATAAAGCAGAAAGTCTTTTTAGTTGTGTGGCAAATGTGTGTGTTTCTCGTAAAAGCAGTTATCACTTGAGATGAATTGAAGTTAAAATCACATGAAGATATGTTGATGCACAACTACTATCTTCTCTTCAATAAGTACATTAACTAGGCTTTAATCGGTACTAAAGTGACTTGATCAGTGTAGTTGGAAGGCGTTGCACGGGGTAGAACTATAGGTTGGACTTTTGTGATGTACTGCAGGCCCATTCTTGAAGAAACGAAAGGACGTTAAATTTGAGAATCTGGTACAAACCGCAGCAAAGTTTGAAATTGTTAGCACTATGGAATACAAAGATGATGATTTGGTAGCTAAAGCTCAAAATTTAGTAGGAAGGCAGAGAATATGTAGGCACTCTTAGCAGAGTAAAGTGTAGTACAAACAACTGATATGCTTGCTATACGTATATCATCACACTATGTTACTGGTATTTGTTGTTGTAGTCTTCAGTCCAAAGAGTGGTTTGATGCAGCTCCCCATGCTACTCTATCCTGGACAAACCTGTTCGTCTCTGAATAACTGCTGCAACCCCTATCCTTCAGAATCTGCTTACTGCATTCATATATTGGTCAATTTTTACTACCCAAACTTCCTTCCATTACTAAATTGGTGATCCCTTGATGTTTCAGAGTGTGTCCTACAAACTGATCCCTTCTTTTAGTCAAGTTATGCCACAAATTTCTTTTTTCCCCAGTTCTGTTCAGTACCTCCTCATTAGTTACGTGATAAGTGCCCTCCGCCACACACCGTTGGGTGGCTTGCGGAGTATCAATGTAGATGTAGATCTAGCCATCTAATCTTAAGTAGCCTTCTATTTAGTTATTTATTTAGTGCCCGTATTGTCACATTCATGATACTGGACTTGTAAAAGTACAGAACAGTACGGTATAAAATATTACATGTACAATCTTATCATTAGTATCAACACATCTTTTTAACTAAACATTATTCTGCTTATGTGCATACTGATAGAAGAAAAGCTTGTGAAACCCCTTGGTTGATTTTACTAAAACTATTAAATACCAGTACTTTAGTTAACTAGGCATAGTAACATACAGCAGAAAAGCTAGGTGCATAATTACAAACATACACACATGGATGAAAGAAGTTTGGTTTTATCTAGGTACGGTTGATAACTATGAATTTTTTGCTTAGAGTGTTATGAAGTAGACCTACAGATTTGAGCAAAATTCCAGGTATTCGTTAATGCTGTAGTAGCTGTTGTTTATTAGTAGACTTTTTAGTTCTTTTTTGAATGTGTTACTGTTTGGTTTTTTTACGTTATCTGGCTATGCACTGTACAGAATTTTTGGTTTGTAAACAGCACTGTCCTGATATATTGATTTTCTGTACACATCCCTATGAATGTCGTCCCTGTTCTTTGTTTGATAATGGTGGATTTCACTATTCAAAACTGAAACTTGATGGTTTTTAATGAAGCATATGCTTTCAAATATAAATATAGAAGGTAAAGTCATGATTTTTAATTCCGTAAAGATACCTCTATGTGGTGCTCTGTAAGCAGCATTACTTATTAATCTTAAAGCTTTCTTTCCTAGCTTAAAAGACTGCTTTGCAAAAGAGTTATTTCCCCAGAACACTATTCCATGCTTCAGTAGACTATGCATGTACGCATAATAAGCACTTAACACTGTTTTGGTATTGCAGCAATCTTTAAGTACTCTCAATATGTAACAGTACTTGCTTAATTTTTTGTTAAGCATTTCTACATGTTTTTCCCATCTTAGATGCTCATCCACCCATAATCCTAAAAGCTTATATTCTCTTCTTGTCTAAACTGTTTGTTGTCCGTTTTTCATTTCCATACACGGCTACACTCCAAATACCTCAAAAAAGACTTCCCGACACTTAAGTCTATATTTGATGTAAACAAATTTGTATTTTTCAGAAATGCTTCTCTTGCAATTGTCTGCCTACATTTTATATACTATTTATTTATGGTTTGATTATATTGGAATAGTGTAGGCTCTATACTCCTGGCACTCTTGGAAGTAAATGGGTCATTAATTTTTTGATTGATTTATTTATTCATCCATAGAGCAATATACATTGTATGGATGTCGTCAAATGTTTGTACAATATTTCTTATTAATATAAACATTCCTCTTACAGTATTTTACTTAGTTCTACTTTTCTAATTATATCACAAAATTGTTACATAGTGCAATATTTATCAAGATTAAGTTACAATCTATAATTATTTTAAATATTCATTTACAGTCTAGTAGCTCTTATTTAGTAAGTATTTTTTCAAGCTTTGCTAAAGGTGTGGGGATCATTTGCATCTTTTATTTCTTGTGGCAGTCTGTTGTACAATTTTATTCCATAGTTGTTTTTGTTCTACATCTACATGGTTACTCTGCAATTCACACTTCAGTGCCTGACAGAGGGTTCATCAAACCATTTTCATACTACTTCTCTACCATTCCACTTTCAAATGGCACGTGGGAAAAAGGAAAACCTAAATCTTTCCATTCAAGCTCTGATTTCTCTTATTTTATTGTGATGATCATTTTTCCCTACATAGGTGGGTGTCAACAAAATATTTTCGCATTTGTAAGAGAAAGTTGGTGATTGAAATTTCGTAAATAGATCTCGCCGCAAAGAAAACCGCCTCTGTTTCAGCGACATATCATATCAGTGACACTCTCACCCTTATTGTGCGATAACACGAAACGAGCTGCCCTTCTTTGCACTTTTTCGATGTCCTCCGTCAATCCTACCTGGTAAGGATCCCACACCGCGCAACAATATTCCAGCAGAGCCCAGACAAGTGTTCTGTAGGCTGTCTCTTTAGTGGGTTTGTCACATCTTCTAAGTGTTCTGCCAACAAAGCACAGTCTTTGTTTCGCCTTTCCCACAATATTGTCTATGTGGTCTTTCCAATTTAAGTTGCTTGTAATTGTAATTCCTAGGTATTTAGTCGAATTGACAGCCCTTAGATTTGTGTGATTTATCGTATACCCAAAATTTATCAGATTTCTTTTAGTACCCATGTGGATGACCTCACACTTTTCTTCGTTTAGTGCCATTTGCTACATTTTGCACCATACAGAAATTCTCTCTAGATCATTTTGTAATCAGAATTGATTGTCTGATGATTTTACTAGACAGTAAATTACAATGTCATCTGCAAACAATCTAAGGGGACTGCTCAGATTATCACCTAGATCATTTATGTAAATCAGGAACAGCAGAGGGTCTATGACACTACCTTTCTGTTCAACTCTGTTGTTGTGGGCTTCAGTCAGGAGACTGGTTTTATGTAGCTTTCCATGCTACTCTATCCTGTGAAAGCCTCTTCATCTCTGCTGTGAAAGCCTCTTCATCTCCGAATAACTATTGCAACCTACATTCTTCTGAATCTGCTTAGTGTATTCATCTCTTGGTCTCCCTATATGATTTTTACCCTCCACGCTTCCCTCCAATACTAAATTGGTGATTCCTTGACATCTCAGAACATGTCCTACCGACCGATACCTTCTTCTAGTCAAGTTGTGCCACAAATTCCTCTTCTCCCCAATTCTATTCAGTACCTCATTAGTTATGTCTATTCTCTTCTCATCTAGACTAGTTATTGTCAAAGTTTCACTTCCATACATGGCTACACTCCATACAAATACTTTCAGAAAAGAATCTGTACTCAATGTTAAAAATTTTCTCTTCTTCAGAAACGCTTTCCTTGCCATAGCCAGTCTACATTTTATATCCTCCCTACTTCAACAGTCATCAATTTTTTGCTTCCCAAATAGCAACTCATTTTGTCTCATTTCCTAATTTAATTCCCTCAATATCACCTGATTTAACTTGAGTATGTTCCTTTATCTTCATTTTGCTTTTGTTGATGTTCATCTTGTATCCTTCTTTCAAGACACTGTCCATTCCATTCAGTTACTCTTCCAGGTCCTTTGCTGTCTATAACAGAATTACAATGTCGTCCGCAAACCTCAAAGTTTTTATTTCTTATCCATGGATTTTAATTCCTGTTCCAAATTTTTCTTCTGTTTGCTTTTCTGCTTGCTCAATATACAGATTAAATAACGTTGGTGATGGGCTACAACCCTGACTCACTCCTTTCTCAACCACTGCTTCTCTTTCCTGCCCCTTGACTCGTATAACTGCCATCTGGTTTCTTTACAAATTATAAATAGCCTTTCGATCCGTGTATTTTACCCCTGCCTCCTTCAGAATTTGAAAGTGTGTGTTCCAGTCAACATTGTCAAAAGCTTTCTCTAGGTCTACAAATGCTAGAAAATTTGGTTTGCCTTCCCTTAATCTATCTTCTAAGATAAGTCGTAGGGTATTGCCTTGTGTATTCCAACATTTCTATGGAATCCAAACTGATCTTCCCCGAGGTCAGGTTCTATCAGTTTTTCCATTCGTCTGCAAAGAATTCGTGATAGTATTTTGCAACCGTGACTTATTAAATTGATAGTCAGTTAATTTTCTCACTTGTCAGCACCTGCTTTCTTTGGGATTGGTATTATTATATTCCTCTTGAAGTCTGAGGGTATTTTGCCTGTCTCATACATCTTGTTCACCAGATGGAAGAGTTTTGTTATGGCTGGCACTCCCAACACTATCAGTAGTTCAAATGGAGTGTTGTCTACTCCTGGGACCTTGTTTCGACTTAGGTCTTTCAGTACTCTGTCAGATTCATCATGCAGTATCATATCTCCTAGTTCATCTTGATCTATGTCCTCTTCCATTTCCATAACATTGTCCTCAAGTACATCACCCTTGTATAGACACTCTATATACTCTTTCCACGTTTCTGCTTTCCCTTCTTTGCTTGAGACTCTTGATATTCATACAGGTGTCTGTATGTTCCCAGCACTTACTCCCCAAATCATTATCCCATAACTGAGGATTGAATGCATATTTTCAAAGTGGGCTACTTTGAGGCATGAAATGCTGCACACAGGTGCAAGGATTTGCGGGGTGTAACATGTTGAGGATAGCTTCTTTGCCAAAATGCTCACATGTTTTGTCCAGTTAAACAAAATAAAATGAAAATGTTGGGTATTTGGATTTAAAATATGAATACCAAGATTTTGTTTTGCGTCTGTTTGTCACAGACGTTGTTGCACTTGGGATTGCAACTTCCAGCAAAATTGTTAGGACTATGCCAGAAAACTGTATTCAACCCAGTCCAAGATATAGGTGGTACTGGAGGTCCGAAAACTTAACTCTAGACATCTCCATTCCAATGAAATGCTCTTCATATTTGAGTTGAGCATTAGGTTTGTTTACCTTACACATAGTTGGGCCCCACTGAATAGACTTACTTCCAATGAAAAGCAAGTCACATAGCTAATTGCTTAGCCTAAAACATTCAAAGTAAACAAAGCAACATCTGTCCAGTCCTGATTATTATTATTTTTAATAAGGCTTTTTTGATGGCAAATTCTTCCAATAAAGAGAGCTGCAGAGTGAATATAAGCTTAATGTACAAATTTTAAGTCACCACCTTAAAAGAACACACTGATCACTTTGGTGTACAACTTGTGCGAAACTGCTGCGAGACCCCTTGCTGACATAAGTGACTGGGACTGATAACCCAGAAATTTAGTGCCTTTACTCCCCAAACCAACCAACATATATAAGCGGTAAGACATGGTGTCCCACAAGGTTCCATTTTGAGTACTGTGTTTCTGATATACTCAAATATGACCTTTCAGTTGCAGTTTCAGAAGTTGCCTTTTTTGTTACAAGGGTAGGAACAAAAAATAGTACCCTCATCCTCAGATGGTTCAATGCAAATGGGTTATCATTGAATTTTGTCAAAACTCAGTACGTTTAGTACAGTACTGCCCAAAGAATTCCACAAACTTTAAAATTAAGGTTCTCACAGTCAGTGAAACACAAGAAGCGAACAGTGTCAACTTTTTTTACTGCAGATAAATCACAACCTCACTTGGGAAAACCCACTGTCTAGAATTAATGAAGTGTCTTGGTTCATCTGTGTTTGCTGTAGGGTCTACCCATGATTGTTACAGGCAATTCAAAAATAAAGAAACTAGTTTATTCTGCTTATTTCCATTCACTAATGAGGTATGGAATCATCTTTTTGGGAAATTCAAGATAACAAGGGTAATATTATCAGAAAACAGAAGCATGTTATATTTTATGTTAATTCACGAACTTTCTGCAAAGACCTCTTCAAAAAACTGAGTGTTTTAACTGCTTCACAACATATATATTCACTAATGTCCTTTCTGATTACAAATACTTTTTCTTCACAAAAAATAGGGAAAATCACGAATTTTACTTTTAGACCAAAAAACCTGTACAAAGGTCTCGTGAGGTTTATTTATTTATTTATTTATTTACTTATTTATTCATCCATAGACCATTTGGTGCAGTAGTATCAGTCATGCCAGAAACATTTACAAAAGAGGATAGGATAAAGTGATGACAGGGCAGAAAATCGGCCTGATCTAATCAAAGAAACCATACCAGGAATCATCTTTTCAACAAGGAAAACCATGGGAAACCCAAGCCAAGATGGCCGAATGGGGAACACGCCCCAGTCCTCTTGAATGTGAGTCTAGTAAGTTAATACTGGAGAAGCCACCTCACTCGGTACATGATTGGAAGGGGAATAACAAAAGTAATCTCTACATTTTGAGTGCAACATGCAGACTAACTAAATAAATGCAAAGAACTTTGAAAATAAAACACTATTGGAAAAATTGAAAACAAAAGTGAACAGATTACATGACACTGCATAAAAGTACAAAATGCACAAATTAATTAATGATGGAGGTAAAACATGAAACTTTGATTTAAAATGTGCCTCAGACAATGAAACTCAAGATTCACATTGTACAGCACTGCTAAAAGGTATGAAGCACGAGCACATGAAAACCTACTGACACTGAAACCATTACGAGTGTTCAGTGCACAAACTTATACTCTGCCCAGCTGCCCAGCATTAAAGTTTGATATTAGGTCCGCCACAGTTCACAGCCTGTCCTGTTTTATCAGTCTGCCCAGTCTATGATCTCAGACAGCTGTAATGAGGGGTGACTGCCCTACCCAACAACATCTGGACATGGTTTCATCATGTATTGAAGACACTCACCACAGCACTCCTTGAACACTTGACAAGTCACACAGTTTCTGAAATGCTCTTTCCAGGCCTCCATAATCTGCTTTTGGCCAAACTCAGATAGATTGTGTGCCTTCCCCATTCTACAGACGAACAGCTCACTGATACTACATGTACCATGCTTGTGTCCGACCAGCAGTCATTCCTTGCCAGGTGACACTGCTATCGCCTGGATGGGTTTATATCAATAGTACGTTGGTGGTCATCATGTTCTGGTTGATCAGTGTTTAAGTATTAATGCAGTTAAACAGAATTACTTTGAATATAATTTTTTGTGAGACTTGAATATTGATAGATATGTATATTATACTGACAGAGGACACCAAAGTTTGTTCACAGTAATAATGAAATGTTAACACAAAACATCCTGAGCATTAAGAGAAAATACTACATTACTCCATTTATAATAACCTAATTACAGTATGGAGAGGAAGCTTTTAGTATAACACTAGATTGATGCATAGTGGACCCTGCGTATAGAGATTTGTTGTCTCTCATTTAAACATGTTTGTATAGAAACACAGATAGAGGTGCCACACAAGATGAAGCAATTTGTGCCAAAAAGGTGGAGTTCTGGGTTGACTGGCTGTACTTAAGATAGTAATCTAGATTCCCATGGTTTTTTATAATCTTCCAGTTTATAAAAAGAAGCAACAGACATACATATGCATAAAATCTTGGATGCTTCAATGACTGCTGTTGAGCATGAAACTGAAAATTTGTTTTGTAGACCAGACATCTTGGCTTAATTATGTGGCCCACAGGAAATATTTTATGGTAGCTCTCATGACATATTATAAATATTTTATGAAAAAGGTTCTGCTTGTACCACCATTGAATCATGCTTCAGGTAAAAATATTATTTATTTCTGCACCTGTTAAGAATGTGAGATCACTCATTTTATTGCTATCAGTGCTAAAGAGAATTGTTGTTCTATGCAGTTCTCATTTATGTTCATTTTTTTCCAGTTTACCATACACTGTGAAAGCAGAAGAATCACTAACTGTGCTGAACTATGATGGTATTGTTTATGTGTCAGGTGCCAAATGTGGAAGTGAAGAACACCCAGACAGTTTAAGAACATCCTTGCAAAGGCTTGCCAAGGTAAAATATTATGAATTTTGCAATTAAGAGATATTATGAAAGCACACACTTCACTACTTGATAAACAGATCAGTTTTGTATTTTTACTCTTATAAATTAGTGTATTGTGCTCTTTCTGACATGGAATTTTTACTGTGAGTGCACCTGGGATGATATTTTTATGTCTAATAATTCATTTGTCTGTTTGGGGCAGATTGATGCTGCTGCAGAAACAAAAGTTTCTGTTCTAGAGGTGGAACTGCCAGCAGCTCGCCTTGTATATTCCCCTGTTGGACCACTTAATGCTGACTACGATGATGTTAGGAGCTATGAGGATGCTGCAGAAAAAGGCATAAAGAGGTGATGTTTGTATAAGGTTACTTTCACGTAATCAAATGATCCATAACTGTGAAAAATAGAGAGAACAGATATACTAAAAAATGAACTAAGTCAGTGTTAACAAAGCTATGAAAACAAATATATCCACTTTTCAGATTCAGCTTCATCTGTCATTTAGTTTCTTTTCCTTATTTTTGTGTTTCTTAAAATAATAATAATAATAATACTATCAACTACAGGAGTCATACCTCACAATATTCACCAGTACATCAATGCAATACAGCTACATCCAAACATATATATATATATATATATATACAACTACAAAAATCTGTAATTATTGATACATGTTCAACGACCCGAAAGTTCCTAAATGCAATATAACATATACCGTACAGTTAAAAGGGAGTCACGCTTGATCAAGGTCCGCGTCACTATCCGTTTTTGACCAGACATAACTTCTGAGAATAGAAAGAAAGAAATAATAATAATAATAATAATAATAATATAATATTGTTATTATTATTATTATTGCATTAGGGTATTTTTTATTTTAGAATAAAAACTGCAAATCTGCTGATAGTATATTGACATTTAAATATGAATAAGAAGTCAATAATAACTAGTTGTATAATGTGGCTTTCCTTATTTTAGTTTTTTTTTCCGTCCAGGTGCTACATTTTGTTTCAGGTATCTAATTGTCATGAGAAGTGCCTTTTCTCTTCGGCCCTTGCCTCCCTAGTTCCCAATTGCCAGAAGTCTGAAGAATTTGAACTGCTTGTCTTTTTTAGTTCTAGCAATTGGTAAAGTTTTCCCCTCCTATCCTACAAAGTACTGTATGTTGTTGTATACAGTATAAGTATTATGCAAAACATGTTGGGTGTGTATCATTCTTGATACAAGGTACAAAGCATGAAATCTTAATTCAATGTATCTGTGAAACATGAAGGGGTAGGAGATGGACCTTATTTCGTATGCATGACAGTTCACTTCACAGCATTCTTTGTCGGGCAGATCTTGCTACCAACACAGTGGGCTACCTGACAGGTAGTCAGTAAAATGGCAGAGATCCATGAGCCAATAAATCATTTTCTTTTATAAATTACTTAGCTAGTGTAAAAAAAAATCTTAGAACATTTAATTTGCTGCTACTTGGTCTACATACAGTAGACTTCATACAAGGTGTCATAGGTGGAAAAATGTAGGCTGCATTATGACAGCAAACACAAGTTATTTGTGATTATAAGGAAACATCTAGTATAACTGTGAAAAACACAAATCAGTCAAATATAATAATTGTAGTTATTTCATGTTTTTTATGGTACAAGCTTGGTATGTTTGATCTTGGTGCATTTAGTGCAACTCATCTTTGGTCACTTTCTTGTCTGTATGTCTGTTCAGTACATATTTTTGTAATTGATTTTAAATTAACTTGCCGATGAGCTAGAGACTTGGAATTTTAAATGTAGTTCAGAACTGGGTGACAGTGCAATATTAACTCAAACTCTTGCCAGTGTGTTCGGTTGGGCAGCAGTGAAAAAAATGGGTAATGCACGACTTCTCAGCTGCTGTGCAGGACTGGCATGTTGTGTGGTTAATATCGGAGAGCATCTCAGGCTTGTTGTCAAGTCTCTGAAGTGAAGTGACCACTCCAAAACCGAATTCACAGGAACCAGATGTTGATGGCTAGTTATGCAAGTATCGATGTATCTGACTATCCACACATAGAGTGCATAGGGGCCTGAAGATGGCATTAATGAGATCCGAAACTGGTCATCTAAATAAAATAACTTCAGAAAATGTACAGCTTTTTTTGGCAGTTTTTCTATGGTAAACATTCTTAAATCAGACTAAAAAGTACAAAATAATTTCTCCTACCACCATACAGACTTGTAGCCTCATAGAGAGAGAGAGAGAGAGAGAGAGAGAGAGAGAGAGAGAGAGAGAGAGAGAGACCTGGAAATTGGTACCCTTGAATTTTTAATTGCTATGGCAGTACTTGTAAGATTTATAATGGAAAACATGGGGCACATGCAATAGATAATAGTTAAGAGGTGAACTATTCATGTATCAGTTATGCATTGCATGCACCCAATGTTTTTCATTATAAATCTTAAAAGTCATAGCTGTTTATTAAAAATTCGCAAGCGCAAATTATCAGGACTGTCTGTATTGGGTTAGGAATCTGTATGGGTCTAGGAGAAATTATTTTGTACTTCGTAGTCCAATTTAAGAAAATGTTATATTAAAAATATATTTTGGTTAAATAATTATATTTTTTAATTCTCATTGCACAAGAGCAGGGTAAGGTGTTGTAGGATTTTGCTCTTTGCAGCCAAGTATCACAGCAGGCTGTGAGTGTGGTGGAGAGGATCCCAATTGTGAATGTAATGTTGGTAACAGTCATATGAACCCTGAAAATTAAAGAAATTTCTGAAGGACAAGAATGCCATTAATGATAGACATTGTAAAATATAACTGTTACCTGTGATGCTGCGGATATGGCTCTGAGCACTTGAATTACAAATAGTACTCGTTCAACAGAAAAAATTATGTTGATGTGAAACTGCTCCTGTTCAGTACCATAAAGTCAACATTATAGATTTCATTCTGAATTTCTGTAGCTTCTGTCAGATGTGCCTGCAGTTTTATTTTTCTTTTACAGATTGCAGCATATTGTTGGGCAAAAGGGCAGATAATTTATAAATGATACTATTTAATTCACAGATCTTTTGTATTTATACAGAGCCCTGGAAGCTGGAGTAAAGGAACCTCTGCTTCTCCTACCTCAGGCAGAAAAATCGGTAC
The DNA here is from genome assembly GCF_023864275.1 of Schistocerca cancellata. Classification (NCBI taxonomy): domain Eukaryota; kingdom Metazoa; phylum Arthropoda; class Insecta; order Orthoptera; family Acrididae; genus Schistocerca; species Schistocerca cancellata. The sequence continues at coordinate 198,613,394 of NC_064628.1, forward strand.
AACTTGTTACATTGCTTGGGGCACTGAAAGCATTATATGTGGTAAGTTAACGCTAAATTGCATCAGAGTTTAATAGTGTTAAGTAAACCTCTTACATGGCTGATGAAATGGTCTTTGTTGCAATTGTTACTTTTCATTACTGACAGGAATTCTTTATAGTTGCAAAAAATGTAAATGTATTCCTATGTAGTAACATGAATGACATTAGATCTCTCTATTTATTTTTACACACCGTTCACTCTCTTTGGTCTCATATGCATTAGAAATCAAACTTAAAAAAACTAAATAATAAAGGGTTGCTGCAAAATAGTCGTCTGAGATGTGTGCACGACATAGCTGTAAACTGCAGAATAGCTGATTGCTAAGTAAAACATTAAGAGATAAACTTCAAACTGTCTCAGTTTTGTAGATTTTATTTAAATAGCTTCTAAAGATTTGAAGTATGGTTGGGAACCTGAGACCTATAACCTTGAAATTAAAATATCTTTTGAAGGCAGTTTCGTATAATTTAGACCATTTTTTGGCTAAAAGATAACTCTCGGACTTAATTCTGACTCTAGACAATAAATCAAGAATGCTCCTTTGTGCCTCGTATAGAAATAAATTGAATCCAAACAGAACAACCAAAAGTATGCTGAAAAGAGCACAAGCTCTCCTTTGGGGAGCCAGTGTACTGATAAAAAAAAAAAAAAAAAAAAAAAAAAACTATGAGACAATAAAATCAACTATTTGTTGTTGAAAGTTACCTAGTCATCATATTATTTTGGTATACCTGCATACAATATATTGCGAATTGTGATCTAGTCTCATAACATACAGATCCTAATAATTTGATTAGAGTATAGCAGATACATCAAAACAAGTAATACAGCTCCTATAAAACTTTCTATAAAATTAACTCAGACAGATCAATACTTAAACAGCTTTGTAACTTTTATGTGAGGATACAGCAACATTTACACAAGTAAACAATTGATAAACTACATCCTGCCCAGATATTCAATTCATCCTTCATGAAATCTCCTAGCATTGCTGATGCAGTGTGCCATGTAGGTTTTTCAGCGAATATTGATTCATACCCGGAATGTTCTTGCCTTTTAATTTGTTGTAAATTTTCATTCCCATATACTAGACAGCCTAAGCATATAAGTTTAAGTGAAGAGCAGGTGGCATAAAATTATCTTATTTCACTTATTATATGAGTGATAGAAACAGTTTTCCTCGAGTAATTCTAAGTTGCTGTACAAAAAGATGCTGTCATATGTATGGATGGAGGGAATTGTTAATAATTCCAGATTTTTGAATGATGGGTTACATAATTTCCTTGGTTGTACATCACATGTTTTTAATGATTTTTTTCTGTATTTTTAATGTGCTAATATGTTACTCGAATTTGCTGAAAAGACACCACCATATGTTTTTAATGATTTTTTTCTGTATTTTTAATGTGCTAATATGTTACTCAAATTTGCTGAAAAGACACCACCATACCTTACAACTAATAGAAAGTAACTGTTGTATGAGATTTTCCTGATTTCTGTCAAATGCAAAGCTAAACCATTAGTTTACTAATGACGTAAAGAAAAGACAGACTGGTGCTTACCATAAAGGTGACACCCTAAGTTGCGGGCGGGCACCTGTCTGCATCTTAACATATCATCTTTACAGTAAGTAGCAATCATTATTTTCCTTACATTTTTGATATTCCTCTTGGAGCTTCCATTGTTTGATTTGCTTGCTATACACTCAAGTTGAAATTCTTATCTAGCGTTAATCCTAAAAATTTTACAGAATCCGCTTCATCTAGATCTTGAATATTAAGACTTATTTTAATTTTTTGTGATTTTGACTGTTTTGTTCTGCAATGGATCATAAGGGGTTTTGGGCTGTTCACGATTAAACTATTAGGCCCTAAGCTGAAACCGGGCTTCGAGAGGATTTATTGTATTGATGATGCAGACCAGGATATTTGCTGACTTATGGTCCTCAATTAATGCAAATGTATCACCCACAAATAAAACCAATGGGACGTTTGTATTGATGTGTAGTTTTTTTTTCATCAGTGATCTACCTGGTTCTTTTTATCACATAGTAGCACTTGCAACCTCCTTTCCCAGTTGTTCGCCAGATGTATTCCGATCTCTGTCTTCTACAGTTTTCACCCTCTACAGCTCTCTCTAGTGCAGTGGAAATTATTCCCTGATGTTTTAACAGCTGTCCTATCATCCTGTCCCTTCATCTTGTCATTGTTTTCCATATGTTCCTTTCCTGACATTCCGTGGAGAACCTCTTTAATTTCTTACCTTATCACTCCACAAAATTTACAGCATTCTTCTGTAGCAACACATCTCAAATTCTTTGAACCTCTTTTGTTCCCGTTTTTCCACAGTGCATGTTTCACTACTATACAATTCTGTGCTTGAAACATACATTCTCAGGAATTTCTTCCTCAGATTAAGGCCTACATTTGATACTAGTAGACTTCTCTTAACCAGGAATACCCTTTTTGCCAGTGCTAGTTTGCTTTTTATCTCATTTTGACTATGTCCATTATGTGTTATTTTGCTGTCTAGATATCAGAATTCCTTAACTGTGTCTACTTCGTCATCCCCAAGTTTCTTGCTGTTCTATTTCTGCTTCTTCTGTTACTTTAGTGTTCTTTTGATTTGCTCTCAATCCATATTCTGTATGCATTAGACTGTTCATTCCATTCAACAAATCCTGTAATTCTATGAAAAGGTTTTCAAATGCTGCTACCAATTACAAAAATTGTTGACAACCAAATTATTTATTTTGTGACATGTTTCAATGATTATAACTCATCATCAGGCTATTTCGTCATTACAAAAACATTTAACACATGTTTATACAGATATTAAAATTTCTTTACATGACTGCTATGATCATTCTGCGAGAAGCTTATATCTGTACAAACATGTGTTAAATGTTTTTGTAATGCCAATATAGCCTGAGGATGAAGTGTAATTCTTGAAACATGTCACTAAATAAATAATTTAGTTGTCAACAAATTTTGTGAACAGTAGTGGTATTTGAAAACTGTTTCATACTTTCGAAACAGTCACAGTCAATTAATAGTCAATGCGACTTCAAATTATCCCGCAATTCTTCTTCACTTTCACTGAGGATAACAATGTCACCAACGAATCTTATCACTGATATCCTTTCACCTGGCATTTTAATACCACAGTTGAACCTTTCTTTTATTTCTGCCATTGCTTCTTTGATATACAGACAGAACTACAGGCATGAAAACTACATCTGTGTCTTACACTATTTTTAATCCAAGCGCTTCGTTCTTGGTTTTCCAGTCTTATTGTTTCCTCTTGGTTCCTACATATATTTTATATTACCTACCTTTCCCTATAATTCATTTCTATTTTTCTCAGAATTTCACACATCTTGTGCCATTTTACATTGTTGAACACATTTTCCAGTTTGACAGATCCTATGAATGTGTCTTGATTTTCTTCAGTCTTGCTTCCATTATCAACTGCAGCATCAAACTGCCTCCCTGGTTTTAGCCAAAGTGATCTTCGGGTAACAGATCCTCAGTTTCCTTTTTCATTCTTCTGTACATAATTCTTATCAGCAATTTGGGTGCATGAACTGTTAAGCCAATTCTGCATTAGTTTTTGCACCTGTTGGCTCTTGCTATCTTTGAATTGTGTGGATGATGTTTTTCCTAAAGTCTGATGGTATGTTGTCAGTCTCATACATTCCATACAGCAATGTGAATAATTGTTTTATTGCCACATCCCCCAATGATTTGAGAAATGGAATGTTAATTATCCCCTCTGCTTTATTTGCTCTTAAGTCATCCAAGGCATTTTAAATTCTTATTCTAATACTGGATCCACTATTTCATCCTTGTAATTCCCTGTTCCTTCTTCTATCACAACTTCAGGTAAGTCCTCTCCCTCATAGAGGCCTTCAGTGTACTCTTTCCACCTATGTACTCTCTCCTCTGCATTTAACAGTGTAATTCCTATTGCACTCTTAATGTTACTGCCTTTGCTTCTAATTTCACTGAGGGTTGTTTGACTTATCTATATGCTGAGTCAACCCTTCTGACAATCAGTTCTCTTTCGATATCATTGCGTTTTTCATGCAGCCATTTCATCTTAGCTTCCTTGCACTTCTTACAGTATTTATTTTATTCCTAAGTGACTTGTATTTCTGTATTCCTGAATTTCCCTGAATATTTTTGTACTTTCTTCTTTCATCAATCAACTGAAGTGATTTCTTTGCAGTTACCTCCTTTGTACCTATGATTTTCTTTCCGGCTTCTGTGATTACCCTTTTTAGAGTTGTCCACTCCTCAGCTGAACTGCCTGATAAGCTACTCACTGTCAGAGTATCGACATCCTCAGAGAACTTAGTGTGTCTCTTCATTCTTCAGTACTTCCATATCCCATTTCTTTGTGCACTGATTTTTCATGACTAGTCTCTCAAACTTCGTTTTTACTATGCTATAATGTGATTGTATATCTGCTCCTAGTTATGCTTTACAATCTACTATCTGATTTATGCTTATGGTGCAATCCAACTGGAATCTTTCCATATCTCTTGGCCTTTTCCAAGTATATTACCTCCTCTTGTGATTCTTGAACAGAGTATTCCGTACTACTAGCTGAAATTTATTGCAGAACTCTCCTCCCTCATTCCTACTATCAAGCCCATATTGTCCCATTACCAATTCTTCCCTGCAACTACTTTCCAATTCCCGTTACCTTCTGAATTACCCATTCAGTGTCCTTGTAAACTTTCTCTGTGTCTTCATCTTCTGCTTGTAAAATCAGCTTGTATACCTGAACTGTTATCGTCGATATTGGTTTACCGTAGATTCTGATGAGGACCATCCCATCACTGTACTGTTTACAGTAATTCAGTCTCTCACCTTGGTATTCATAATGAATCCTACTCCCATTATACCATTTTCTGCTGCTGTTGATAGAACCCTATACTCGTCTTACTAGAAATCCTTGTTGTCTTTCTTCACTTCACTCACTGAACTGTGTTTTGATTAAATTTCCATTTTCAGATTTTCTATCTTTTTTATTATGTTCAAATTTCTGAAATTCCCAACCCGCTCATAGAACATTACCCTTCACATTGACAGTTCCCTCCCAGAGATCCAAATGGGGGCTAGGCTGGAATCTTTTGCCAATGGAGAGATCATGATGAGACTTTTTCAGTTACAGGCCACATGCACTTTAGATACATGTGTGTCTTTAATGCAGTGGTTTCCATTGCCTTTTGCATCTTCATGCTGTTGGTCATTGCTGATTCTCCTGCCTTTTAGGGGGAATTTCCCACCCCATGTCCAAGAGTGTGCCCTGAACCTTTCTCCTTTCCTCTGTACACTCTGACAAGTCCATTGGCAGAATGAGGTTGACATCTTATGTTGCAGGTCTTCCGCTGCCATTGCTGATGATTTTTATTCAAAATTTAAACAGTGCCAAGGTTTGAACATGGGACCCAGGATGTTACGATTACTAGACAAAGACGTTACCCCTGGTCCACAGATAGGTTATTAATGTAGAATAAAAACTTCATTTTATGTGTTACACATTACGGAAATCTCAGCAGACCATTGCTGGATATTGTAGGAACTGTGAAAGCTAACACATGCTGAGAGCTACTTCGTATGAGCAAAAGGTTACTGCTTATATTAACCTCCTCTCCTCCCCTCCCCTTCTCCTCTGAAAATTTGCCTGCCTGTACTCAGAATGGAGCACACTACATTCTGGTCAACCAGGAGAGCAGGCAAATGGAGGAACTAGTGAGCACCTGCTGCTAACAAGTAGCGGATGATACATGTCACCTCTCCACTGCTCCTGCTCTCCTGGATGGCAGCACAGATGACGTAACATTTAGCTTACAGCAGTCCAAAGGAGTGTGAACATGGTGTCCAGGCTGTTTACAGTGATTGTTAGAATTAGGATTAACTGTGAAACTGAAGTATCAATATATGAATATGAACAGTACTTCTTCATGCCTGAGAAGTATGTATACCTGCTACTTTTCAAAGGCTGTAAAATGTATAAAGGTTTGTGTGAATGAGTGTGATTTGTATGTATGTAGCCGCCAGTGTAATTTTCTGCACAACGTATTTACCTTCCACACACAAAAAAAATGATAGAATAAGTATTTAAGGGCAAGATTAAAATGATTTTTAATTTATGAACATCATCAAGCCTTTTCAGTAAAACATAATGCAAATAGTCGCTAAAATTTGGCGGTATTCCTTTCTTCTTGATGTGCCTGTAAAGGAACTTTTATGCTCAACTTCATACACCCAGCGATACATCAGCATCATTAGTAGTGCATTAACAGCATGTGGACCTATGTAATCAATAGCAGTATTTCAATCAGTTTAAAATAATGAAAAGAAGACTTAGTCTATTCAGAACACAATGAAATAAATATGTTCAATGCTAATTTTAACTTTGGTGTATACCCTGAAATGTCTTCACTTATCCTGGGGTAGGTCTACCTCTCAGCCGTATGTGTACTCTGCTTATATACCATTCCTATAGTTCAATGAATGAAAGTATTACAGACAGACTTCATGCAAAAGAATGAATGAATAGTCCAATGTTAAAACTACAATTGAATGAATTGATGGTTTTCATTCTGTTGTTCCCATCATTACCTGACAGCACAATTAAAATTATCTTCACATTCCACTCAGTATCATGTACTACAAAGTTATATTATGCCACTGTGTATATACATACATTTAACTTCATGGTGACATGTATAGAATATTCAGGGTATTTGAAAATGATATAGGGGTTTTAAAGCTTTGTAGTATTTATTACATTCAGCTTACAATCATAAATAATACATTATATGAAAGAGCAACTCAGAGTTTTTATTAAGTGTTCAATGTGAACACCATTCATCACACATTGATTTGACAGCCAAATTCTTCCCAAATCTTGATAAGCAAGGCTGGAATAATTGTTGCAACAACTGCTTCAGTCCTGTTTTTTTAAGTTAGCTGGATCAGCTGGTTGCAAAGGCACATACTCATTTATGAAATACAACAAAAATCGCGTGGTGTCTGGTTGTATGAGAATGTAAAAGTCATGGAAAACAAACTCTATCATCCAGCCTCTTGCAGCCAATCTAGTGGTTGGGTACAATGTCGTTTAACCAGTTGCATACTGAATTATGTCTGTGAGATGTTGTACCATCTTTCTGGCAATTAAAGTTCTGTGGTTCAGCTTCTTCCAATTGAGGAAAGAGCCATAGCTGTAGCCAGCAAGATAAGAACCACCAGTTACAGTTCTTTCACAGAAAAAGAAAGGCCCATAAACTTTCTGCCAGGATATAGCACAAAAAAACATTCAATTTGTAAGAGTCTCATCACAACTGTCCATCTCATGGGTATTTGCTGACCCCTGGATATGCACTTTGTGTGTGTTTACATTTCCATTTAGGTGAAATGTCAGTTCATCACTAAAGACAACATGACACAGAGAATCTTTGCCATGCAGAAATATTTCATATGCAAATTTGGAACATAAACTGTAGGCTACATCCAGAATGAGATTTTCACTACCCAGCAGAGTGTGCGCTCATATGAAACTTCCTGGCAGATTAAAACTGTGTGCCAGACTGAGACTCGAACTCGGGACCTTTGCCTTTCGCGGGCAAGTGCTCTACCAACTGAGCTACCCAAGCACGACTCATGCCCCGTCCTCACAGCTTTGCTTCTGCCAGTACCTCGTCTCCTACCTTCCAAACTTTACAGAAGCTCTCCTGCGAAACTTGCAGGACTAGCACTCCTGAAAGAAAGGATATTGCGGAGACATGGCTTGTAGTCTGCATGCTTTAGAGCTTGTAAGAATTGCAAACAATAAGAACTGAGTTATAAGTGTCTTCTTAAAAGCCCCCACAAAGATGTCACTGGAATTTCTAATCCATGACGAGCCTTCTGAACTGATTTCATGGGGCTATGTGTGAAAGACCCACTTGTTCAACATCTTCAGTCACTCTGTTGTTACATACTCTTCCATTTGTGCACAGGTGTGCCAAAAAATACTGTTTGAGTTGCTCTATCATGTGCTGTATTATTTATAATTGTAAGTAAAATGTAATAAATGCTATGAAGCTTTAAAACTGTATATTCATTTTGCAGCACCCTGTTAATCTGTCATTGGGTCTGCCATCTTCTGTAATCACCTGTTGCCAACTGATATCCTGTATCTGGAATATTTTTCTTAAAAATTATTTTTAGTGCACAATGTAGTAAGTTTTTTTATTTGAAGTTAGATATACTTCTTCCCTAAAGATTTACATTCACAAATATGTTATATATGTTCAGGTCTTTCATCACTTCCACATTTCTGCTAAATTTTTGATGTAGACAACATAAATTCCACAGCTTTTCATCACCCTCCCTATCTCCACAGTATCCTTGTCAGACTCTATGCTCTTTTTGCACCCACCTCTCTATCCTACGGCTTCTACACCTGTGACTGTCCCTGCTGTAAGACGTGCCCTATGTATCCTACTTCCATGACCTATAATAGTTCTATAACTAGTAAAACATATACTGTCAGAGGGAGAGCCACCTGTGAAACGACGCGTCTTATATCAGCTGTTATGTAAACACTGCTGGGCCTTCTACATTGGCATGACCACCACCAAGTTACCAGTTGAGATGGGTTGACATAGACAGAGGGTGTACACTGTCAACACAATATATCCTGTTGCATAGGGTACTCTACAGCATGACATTTGTGATCTTGGTGCTTGTTTCACCATACGTAGCATCTGGATTCTTCCCCAAGACACAATTTCTCAAAACTCCACAGGTGGGAAGTGACATTACAAAATATCCGTGGTTCTCACCACCCTCTTGGCCTAAATTTAATGTTAATTTCTTCGGTCTCTGTATTTCTTCTCAGCAACTTTTCCTTTCTCCACTCCATTTTACTTTTCTATCTCTTTTAATTTCCATCCTGCCTATTTTTCCCTGTCCCCTACCTCTATCACATACAATGCACTTAGATTTCTGCTCTTATTAACTCGTGCTTGATGTCTTTGCAGTAATCTGTTTCTTGCACATTACTCTATCTTCCACCTTTAAGTTCTCAGGTTTTGAAATCTTGTACAGTGCAGTCCCCATCAATCAAGCAATCAGTCTTTTTTTTCATCCCATCCTGTAAGTCTCCCCTAACCTGGGGTTCTAAATGACTTTCCCAAATTTATCCCTCTTCCTAAACCTCAACAGTCCTTTTCCTTCACCCCTCTTCCTTCCCCTTCAACCTTTCTGCTAGGAGGACGGGCCATTGGCTCTGTAAGCTTGCAAACTTGAATATCTTGTGTATGTGTGTTTTACTGCTGCTGCTTGTTGAGTGGATTTTTAACTACCCGGTTATAAATTTCACATTGTATTGATAAACTAAAAGAAATGATAGGAAAACCTCCACAAGAAATTGAAACAAGCTATAATACTGGGTTTTTTCATCAAAAAGTATAAACTACCAATGTATTCATGAAGTTTATAACTAATGTATGTGCATAAAAAGTAATTTCCCACCATTTACATAGTCCTGCAATTTGTATCACTTTTTTAAAGTCCCCTGAAAATTGTAAAAGAGAGGTTCCACTGTAGTTGTTCTTCCATATAAGCCAGCATAGACAGTAACTATGTTTTCATTTAAATCCCAGTTATGTGATATTTCCTATTTATTAAACTACAACCATAGCAGTAGCTACTGAAAATCTAGTATGTCATTTCAAAAGAAGAGTTTGAATATTTTTAATTTGCCATATACGTACTTGTGCCAGAGGAAAATTTCACTTGAGAAAATTAAAATTAGAAGTAGAAAGATGGTAATCAATTACCTTCAAGAGATAAAATTTTATGTACTCCAAGTAGTCATATACAGTAAAAAACAAAAGCCTCCCTACCGTTCAGAATGTTAGTCTCTTCCTTAAGGAGGAAAGAGGGATATCTTGGGGAAGATTAGAAAGGAGAGGCAGGACACTTAAGGTCCCAGGATGACAGGAACCCACCAGTTATGAAATCTGTAATTGTGCTTTTTTTTTTCTATTGATGACATTTAGAATTACACCTCCTGAAGCAAGTGCACAACAGCTTTTTTTTCACTTTTTAAGTATATATTCCAGAGTATTTTCGTTTTAGTTGTAAGAATAGTACATTATAAATAATCTACCTTCCTTGTCACAGCCTCTTCAGCTACGCGAAGATGTGCCCAGTAAAAGCAGTAAGGTCAAAAATATTGGAGTGGTTGGTAGCTGTGACCTGCGTGAAGTCATTAAGAATGCTGTTGCCATCGAAAGTGGGAGGTAATCAACTGAATATGCAATCCTAACTAATCTTAAGACTACAACCATTAACACATTCCACACTGCTATGTATGCGCCTTGACTGTGCAGGTGCACTGGCGATTTTCAAGCAACTTTAATGAGTAAGTGTACAATAACAAATGGCCTCAAAGGCACATTTCTAGCATCATTTGAAACTCCATACTTTATAGATTAGGAAAAATATAGTCTTTATGAGGTGTGATTGGAAAGTTTTAAGAATGGATCCGCTACTGCGTACTAGTTAGGCGGGCAGGTCAGGTACAGTGTGTTAACTGTAAGACGGCAGAGTTGTGATGGGAGTGCGGGGAGAGGAGGAAGCAAGCTTTGGCTGGCGAGGGGTGAGGAGCCGTTGGGGGGGGGGGGGGGGGGGAGACAAGGCACGCCTACCAGTTGCAGTGCTGGCACTACAAATTGCGCGCCATTCTTACACGAAAGCAGACAAAAGGCTTGGAAGTAAAACTCACTTTAAATGTTGTTTGTAAACTAAACTGAAATCGTTATGTACATTAAAATCTATATATATAAAAATGAATGTATGTATGTTTGTCTACTATGCGCTCACAAACCATTCATCCGATTGCAATGAAACTTTGGTGAGTTGTTCTCAGAGTGCCCGAAAAGAGTAATGGACAATGTTTCAACAGTTAGGTCATTGTAGCATGTGTAGCGCAATTGATTAAATAGAGGCTTGTCATGCAGCAGACCCGGGTTCGATTACCACTGCTTGCAATTTTTTTTTTTTTTTTCTTTTTCATTCTCCGCAATGTTAAACTATTAATTATAAAATTAAAATATACTTAAACAGGTCTTATAGTATAACATAACTGTCAATCTCTATATATAAAAATGAATGAATGTATGTATGTATGTCTGCCCTCTGTGCATTTCCATCTCAGGTATTTTGCTCGCGGAAATGGAAACTCACCTTTTCTTGCCAGGCATTTGTGGTGGTACGCCACGATGATTCTTGGAAAACTGTTTGAATCTTCCAATGCTACGCATGCTTTGTCCTGTGTATGTAGCAGCTCTCACTGAAGATTTGTAAATGAGGTGAAGCAATTTTTTCTGCTCCCTTTCCCTTTCGCAGCATTCAATCACACGCAATATAATTTTGCGAGCATCGCTAAGTAATACTGGTTTCCTTCTAACTGTAGCCCTACCGGTAGGGGTTGTTGGCGACTCCCGAGATGGGCCAGCAACTACCTCTTCACTCATTTTGATAATGTTTAGCACAGCTGCACAATAAAAACACGCAGAACAGTACAGTGCAAAACAATAACGAAGCAGACGACAATGGCTACCTTGTACAACACAGTCAGCTACGTAATGTTGGCAGCAGTCGAAACTGCGTGCCTACCGAAGCCTCCCAACGTTTACCGACTTCTACAGATTCAGGACTAGGGAGAGGTATGCCATCTAAAAGTTTACACACTGTACATGGATTGGGGAGTGAGTCATTGCCTTGTCCTTGAAAGCCCTCTGACAGGAAACTGTGTTTCCTTATTCAGTTCATTGTGACAGCTGGTTGTGTGTGGGTTTGTTAGGGCTCGTTGCCGGACTCTGTCTCCGGGAAAGTGGACATAAAAACGGAGCAACAAGTTTGTATGAAATTTTGTTTTAAAACTTTGAAATCAGCTTCTGAGACATACGAATTAAAAACAGCTTTTGAAGATAATTGTATGAGCCAGTCATATGTTTTTGTCTGGTTCAACAGATTTAAAAATGGCCGTGAATCATTTGAAGATGGACCATGGTCCAGCTGTCCTTCCACCTCAAAAACGAATGAAAATGTTGTGAAAGTTCATGATTTAGTGCGCTCTGATCATAGAATTACAATTAGGGAGATGGCTGATGAACTTAATTTAAGTTTCTATGCAGTTCAGTCAATTTTAACTGAAAATGTGAACTTGTGTCGAGTGTCTGCAAAATTCATTCGAAAAGTGTTGTCAAGTGACCAGAGACAATACCGACTTGAAGTGTGCCAAGATCTGACTAACTGGACTAAAAATGACTCAGATTTGTTAAATAGGGTAATTACAGGTGATGAATTGTGGGTATATGGATATGATTCTGAAACCAAAGTGCAGTCTTTGCAGTGGAAGACTCCAGGTTCACCACGACCAAAAAAAGCATGGCAAAGTCGGTTGAAAGTGAAGACTACGTTGGTGATTTTTTTCGATTCTACCGGTATTGTGCATCATGTATTTACCCCTGGAGGACAGACAATTAACCAGGAATACTACAAATGTGTCCTTGAGTGTTTGCACAAAAAGGTGCGGAAGAAAAGGCCTGCATTGTGGAGAGAGAGGAGTAGGGTGCTTCGGCTCATCATGCCATCTCCATCATTGAATTTTTTACCAAATTCAAAATTCCTGTGCTTCCACAACCAACATATTCCCCTTATTTGGCCACTGCGGACTTCTACCTGTTTCCTAAACTGATTTTTCACTGAAAGGGAAGTGATTTGACTTGATTGAAAACATCCAGGCAAATACGGAGAGCGTCCTTAATACACTTCAGGAAAAAAATTTCCAGGGATGTTTCCAAAAGTGGAAACACTGTTGGAGTTGGTGTGTTCAGTCAGAAGGGTACTATTATGAAGGAGATGCGTCACAGTAGCATGTATCACCATTGTACAATTAAAAGCCCATTCTTAAAACTTTCCAATCACACCTTGTATATACTGTATACTTGCATCGGTAGAGGTGTACCAGCATTCCCAAAAACATGAGAAACCTTCACCTGGAAAATTTTTTACGTTTTTTAACATGATTTCTGGTGTTTATAATAAAAAGAATTTGGTTAACAGGAGTTTTTTTATTTATTATTTTATGATATAAAATGATTACATATATTTTACACATAATTCACTTTAGAGGGGTAACCCTGCGAGCACTGAGGTACACAGAGTCCTATGTCACAGTCTTTGCACCACCATCTGCTTTCTTTTCTTGTCCGCTTGCTGGTTTCTTTCTTCCCTTTATTAGAGCAAACTGTGCAATAATGCATAGAATTTACTTTGTTGGCAGTGGGAGGTACATTTTGTGGAAAGTGACGGCCAAAATTTCTGTCCAGTCTAGTGCTTGGTGTTGGTTCTAAAGATCAAAAGTCTCCTACTGTTACTACCAATTTCAAGCTAACTTTTCTTATGAAGTCCACAAGAGAGAGTTTCTGTTTGCTGACCTTTTTGTACAAAATAAAACTGTTCATGACAGACATTACAAAAATATGGAAGAAAAGTTTTTTTCCACCACTTCATTACTTTTTGCATGAATGGGCAGTAATTGCACAGGTGATCCACACGATCTACACCAGTCTTGTTCATGTTATAGTCAATTACGTCTGCTTTCATTACTGATGTAATACCACCTTTTGAACATACTGGAATGTATTTGGTGGTAACTTGATGTTTTGTGTATAGACAGTATACATCATGTTTATTTTTCCACTTCAGCTCTAGAATGGGCCCATTCCTACAAAATATTTCATTTTGCTTCGATTTCTTTGTTTTGAAGCTTATTGCTAAGCTTTTTCTGTTTTCCATTACAGTTCCAACAGCTAATTTATTTTTCTCCCACAATATCTTCAGTAGGAGAACACTAGTGTAATATCTGTCCATGTAAATTCAATGGCCTTTACCATAATATGGAGGACAGAGTCTATCTACTAACTCTGGAATATGGTTGTCAGTCCTCCTTACTGACCCAGTGTAAACATTGCAGTTCAGGAGATAGCCTGTTGCAGCATCAGCAAGTGCATAAAGCTTCATGCCATATTTATTGGGTTTGTTTTTCATGTAAACCCTGAAGCAACACATCCATGAAATGGACAAATAGCTTCATATATAGTCAAATTTTCAAATGGCATGAAACTGGATCTACATTTGTCGACAAAAAAATCGAACAGAGGTTTAATTTAAAGAAGAGAATGTGGTTTTCCTCTGCTTTTTTTATGTACATTGAGTTATCATTGGCATGCAGCATGAATATAATATTGGAAAACCTGACCTGGCTCAACAATCGACTCGCAAAGCCCGTTTGTAAAATTGGATCAGTTGACCAATAGTCAATTAGCTTTGGTAACTTCATGACACACATATGCAGAAATGTTGCAAAATTATATTGTGTAGTTTATTGGATCCCATTTGTGCCACATAGAGTTCTTTTTTATTTCATTTTGCTGTTTCATTGTGGCAATTTTTGTACCTGCGTATCTGTTTGTCTCAGTCTTTATGTTTTGGATAACACCGCGACTAAAAAAGTTCAAAATACAGTTGTAAACATCAGCTCCTGTTCACAAACAAGCGGCTCCAGGTACTGAGATACTGGAAGCTGAGGCAGTGCGCCGTGTTCCTGACAGTCTTAGCACTGTGTTGAGTAAGACCTACAGTTCCATTTGTTGCTGTAACATTTGTTGATCATTGCAGCTCCTCATCTAATGGAAAACTATAATTAAAATTAAATAAAAAGAAAAAAAAGTGTTTTCTTTACAAATTCTCCATATACATTAGCATCAAAATTGAGGAGGAGAGAAAGCTATTACTTGATTCATCACTTGAACCACTTTCTCACTCGTATTTACTTTCCTCATCACTGACATCAGTACCAAAGTCAGTTTCTCTGAATAAAATGTCCAGAACTTCACTTTCCCAGAAGTCCCTGTCATTTTTGCTCAGTATGCAAATTTACGATTGTGCGACAAGTGAAAATGTCGTCAAAGAACCGATCACTACACTGACAGATATTCTACTCATGCAAGTGATACACAGAACTCATCGACTACTGTTGCATCTAGTGGACAAAATATGAACAACTGCAGTTATCTCACAGCCGCGAGCCTTGTGCAATGAAAAACACCTTTTAGTGACCACAAAAGCAGTGCCTGTACGGGATGCGGGTGCCGTCCACACGGCCGAAACATGTGCGCCCATTAGGCGTACGGGAAAAGTGTTGAATGTGTCAAGTGATACATAGTGTATACAAAATGTTACATGCAGATTTTTCAGTATTTCAGGTACTATTTACAAATACAGCAGGAATACTATATAAGTGAACAGTACAGATAGCATTTAGTTCATTTTTCAGTAGCTTCTGAGGTGTGTTGTGGTTGCCAAGTCAGAAAACTGGTTTGATTTAATGTGGCTCTTTGGACTAGTCTATCCTGCTCAACTCTCCATATCTCAGCTTTACTATTACAACATTCATCTTTACCATTTCAGAAGACAAGCATTAATCACCCTCTCCCGCCTCCCCCCCCTCCCATCTCCCCTGCCCCTCTCCCACCTGCCCCACCCTGCCCCTGCCAAATGTGCATCACCCAGTCAACCACAAGGTCGTTGTCTGGCCCCCTTTCAGATTTGCTCTCACCAATATGCCTTTCACTTACATTTTCGGAATAGTTTGCCTTTTAAATATCACATAATGTGGTAGTGCACACGCGCCCATGCTAATATGCTCACACCATCATTGTATGCATTTGCTTCTCATTTCTGCTAGTTTGTATCATGATGCTGAATTGACCTTACCTTTTTATGGTATTGTCAAGCAGCATCTCAAAATATACTGGTGTTTGATCCGCATTACCGATTTGCAATAATGTATAGGAATGTTCATGGTGCACATTTTGTCGCATAGTGATGAAAATTCACGACTGTATCCTTGTAATCAATTGAAAGCCATTGAATAATGATTGTTTTGTTCTAGAAGCCTAATACTTTCTAATGAAAAATCTTGATAGCCAGCCCAGGCTAACTTTGAAACTGGTAATGCCTCATTCTTTGGCTAAAGCCAATGTTTTGAGAGTTTAAACATTTCACTAGTCACTGCACATTTATGACGTTGCTTCTCATCTACATAATCATACAGCCTTTTTCAAAGTCCAGATGATTTGCGTTTCAGCTGGGAAATGCTCAGCTATTACCAATTGCTTCTTGAAGCTAGGTTTTTTTGCAAATACAACCCTCACTCTCATCGTATTTTCTTCCCACTGTACTGTTTCCAGTGGTCTTTGGTTCTTCAATAATTTTAACTTTTTCTTTAGCTGTGTATGAACAATAACGAGAACTTGTAGCCCTAATTAATAAGTTAACACTCTGTTAACACTTCACTTGTAACAAGCGATTGACAAGTCTCAGATTGAGGCCACAACAATTCTATAGTAGTATAATAGGATCTAATGTTGGAGGCAAAGCAGTACAACATTATTTCAATTAATCTGCATACCTCAGTTTTTTGTCCTTAAATTTGGAGAAAAAATATGTACGGATTATTCAAATATGTATGGCATTTGAGCTTCTCTTGGAGAATACTGTGAACACCACAGTAAAATGCTTTTGATACATCACAGAAAATACCATTTGGCAATATTTTGTCATTTAAATTTTTTATATTGTGATTTGTGTGCGGAAAAATAGCATGTCCTATGGAGTGACCTTTTTGAAGTCCAAATTGAGACTAAGTATCTTATACACAAAAAGATGACACTGTATTTAGCTTGTGAGAGGAAATGCCCATCATATTGTGCCCAGTCACTTGACTTTCATACAAGTCTGAAGATGATATCTGTAATGACATAGAGCTGTATTATAAGCAGAAATCATCAGTGTATAGTAGCGCCAATGAGACTAAGTTCCACAGCATTTACAATATTGTTTATTGCTATAGCAAAATTGGCAGTAATTGCTACTAATCACTGTACCCCTGCCACTCCCCTCACACCCTACGTTCCCTTTTTCTTGTGCTTATTTGGATTTGAAGCAGTGTACAATAAAATTCCTCCATAAAAATTAGCATGCAGCTGTGAAAACCTCATTTGTGTAATGTGGATAACATATGGTAATGCCATATTGTATTGTATGCTCTTTGAAGTTCAAAGAATACAACAATAAGATGTCAGTGGTGTGCAGAAGCATTGTGGAGTGCTGGTTCTAGGGTAAAAGCGGTGGACCGTGTTTCTCGGAAATGACATTGGGATTGAGGAAGAAGTTTTTTAGATTCCAAGCAACAATGAAGTTGATTATTAACCATTATTTCCAACATTTTGTATTAGCTGGCTGACCTCTCAACATAACTTAAAGTGGTCTTGAAAAACCATATTAAAAGGGGGCATTATAAGATTCTAGATGGTGACAGCAAAATGATAAAGAGCTGTATTCTACTGTGCATCACTGATTTGTAAAGATCTGCTTGTAACTGCTGGATGCAGACATTTCTGTAAAGTGTGCAACTGCATATTCAGAAATATTTAGGAGGTATGTGCTAATGTCTCCCTTAGCACTGGTGCTAGAGATTTCTGTAGAAGAAAGATGGCCACAAATGCCCATATTTGAGAAGATTGGGGGTGGTGGGAGGGGTTTCCATCCTAGATGAGATGTGTTGCCTCAAAAATTATTTTCTTCATTTTTTAATTAAAAACCTTTCTTTCACATGGAGTTGTTTAAATGAAACTAAATTGTTCGCTTGTGGATAGTGTTCATTGCGTTGGAGCACTTATCTACATTCTGTAATAGCCTCTGCTATTTCTTGAAACTGAAGTTAGTATTATATGAAAGCTATTATTACTGTTGTTAATTTAAACTTTCTTTAGATCACCAAACAAATTTCATTTAGGTGCACAATGTAAGACAACATGCTTCTAATAAGTGGGAAACAGTTTTGAGAAATTGCTATGCCCGGCTAAAACTGTACCATCATTTTACACTGTTTTATAAAGTTAAACAGTTTAAAAATTCAGGTTTTAATAAAAACATGAAATATTTTGAATTTTTAATCCAGGTGGACTGCTCGAGACATTGGTGGTGGAGATCCGGAGCGTATGGCTGCACCACGAGTAGAGGAGTATGTGCGCAAGCTGTTCGAAGGAAATACACAGATATGTATTGAGACAGTGAGTGATGAAAGTGTTCTGTGTCAAGAGTATCCACTGTTCGCCGCTGTCAATAGAGCAGCAAGTGGTGAGTTGATGTATTTGTATTTATACATCTAATTTAAAGAAGGGGCTATGATATATACACATAGTTTATGGAACTTCCAAGCAGTAAAGTATAGATGTTAAAATGAATGAAACCTTGTTAATCCACTATAGCTGTATTTATTGATGTCTTTATAGACTGACACTACTAGTTTTGCGACATTTTTAGTTGCATCTTCTGACACATCTCTGTATAAAAAATTAACAATACTATTATTATAGTGAAAATGTCTTTATGTAGTCAGAATAAATTATTTGTGAATTGAATAATTTAAAAAAAAAAAACCCATGAGATTAGAATTGGATTAACCAATATGCTTAACCCTCAAGTGGGCACGCCTGTTTATAAAGTGCGCCAACCAAAAATAAAATGATTTTGTGTGGTTCCAGTTTTGTTTCACAACTGCAAACCCATACCTATTCCTTCAGTATTGCTTCAGGTAACACAGCAATAAATTGTGTTGTCGTACGTCCAAGTAATCAGCAGCAGTATAAAATACAAAGCGAGCTACGCGGGAAAAAACTTTATGATCAGTTAAAAAAAATGACCCCAGTTACAAACTAGCAACATAATCCCACATTGAGGCAGTTGTCTACGAGATAATTAGTGATCGAATAAGCAACTGACTGAGATCTGATGCAACTGAACTGCTTAATGCTTTGAATGCGTTATTACTGTCTCTTTAACATCTGTCCTTGACAAAAGAGAGTTATAGTGAAAATTTATTTCATCATTGTTTAATACAACAGTAGTTTAGCTTATATTATGTAAGTTTATTTTCTCCTTGTTTAAATAAACTAAGATTAAACTGTGATTTATCATACTTGACTTAACTTGGTAACATAAGGAAACCTGTTCTATACATGTGTACAAAGTGCGCCGCGCGTCCGCTCGTGTTATGAAAAATGGTGCGCCCGCTCGAGGGTTAAATTTATACATAAAGTGGTTGTGTTATGAATCTATGATCAGGGGCTACTGTTGCATAATGATTTTGAACATATACTGGTGTGTTGTAGACTTACTTACATTGCCTGTTACATTTAGCTGTTGTAGTTCACTATTGACAAGGTATAATGGTCGACACTGACCCACAGTATCCTCAGCAATTGCAGAAGTTCAAATTACGTGACCACCTTTCATGTCAAGGTAAAAACAAGCGATTTATTCACCCAAAAATTAGTTAAACTAACCTTAAAACCAATCCCGTTGAATATAAAATGTGCAGATGCCCTGTACAATTGAGAACATTACTGTTTTAACTTGTAAATGTTTCATACAGATAATGTGAGTGGCCCTATAATAAAGCTTCTATTGTAAGGTGGTAACTATAATGGATAAAGTGCTATTCACAGCTCAGATCAGGTTTAATACTGCAGCCAGCATAAACGTACAGAAGTGAACTTACTGATTGCTGGTGCTGTGGTTAGAAACCAGTACACCACCTTAATCAATGAAAACGGTTGGAACATCTGTCCCATAATGTCAGTATGTAGACCATGTCTAACTAATGGGCTGTCATGAGGGTGCAGCGTCATGCACAAGCCACAAGAATTGAGCAGACTGACCAGCAGTCTGGAAGGGCACTATGCACGAGGTGCTGGAGTCTCACTGAGTGAGGTGGTGCAGTGGTTAGCACACTGGATTCGCATTCAGGATTATGACTGTTCAAACCCATGTTCGACCATCCATATTTGGGTTTTTCTGTGATCTTCCTAAGTCTCTCCAGGCAAATGCCAGGATGGTTCCTTCAAAAGAGTACAATCAATTTCCTTCCCTTTCCTTGACACAGTCCGAGCTTGTGCTCCATCTCTAATGAGCTTGATGTCGACAGGACATTAAACCCAATCTTTCTTCCTTTAAGACCAGTCTTCTGTATAACACAATCAAAATACCTTAAGCTATAGAACCTCCTAATTTACTGGTTGTAAGTAATCATAGTTTGCTAATATTCAGTTGTTTGAGCTCTGTATAACTGTTAAACGAATAGTCTGGTGATTGCGCGATGGGCCTTTTAATGTGTTTTTCTTCCACTGCATTTAAAATATTACCCTTACCTTCTTTATGTGGTATTTCTAACTTATTTTGAGGACTTCTAATAGAATGTTGGTCGTCTCATAGATGTGTAGTTAATCCAGATCTGGAGCTATTTCCATTGTGATGTTTTTTGAATCATGTATCAAATACTCTGCCTATTCATCCTATGTAGTGTTTTGGACATTTGTTACATGTAATAGAGTAAATACCTGCATTTTTATATGGACTACTAGTTGGTTGATTGCAGTGGCTGTATCTGGTTCCTTCGGTCAGTGGAACAAAAAAAGCTGGAGCTGTTTTGCTCTTTGTCAGTTGTTTATCTATCGTTTCAGAGAAGAAGCTGGAGTAAGGGAGATGATGGGAAATTCTTGTTACTTTTGTTGTGTTGCATTTGTGTTAACATAGTGAAAAAAACCTTTTCAAATTGAGGATATCTCCTTCTTTTTCATTATTTCTGTATCTGTTTTATGGACAAAGTGCAAGTCATTACCATTTGAAGTATGATACATTGTATTAACCTTATATTCATGATCTGATGCTTGAGTTGATAAGGAAATATTATGGAAGTGCTGAAGCAATGAATGAAAAACTGCCTTCTTATGTTTTAAGTGATGATTTGGAGAAAAATAAATAACCGTGTCCGTGGTTGAGGATTCACAGTAAGCGTCAAATTGAAAAGTACTATAACATGAAGTAGAGAGGATATTGACTGCAGACTGGCAATAGTAAAAAAATCATTTTTGAAAAATAGAAATTTGTTAAAACCGAAAATCAGTTTAAAGTATTAGGAGGTCTTTTCTAAAGGTAATTGGCTGTAATATAGATTTGTATGGAAGTGAAACATGGATGAGAAACTATTCAGACAAGAAAAGAATAGGAACCTTTCAATGTAGTGTTACAGGAATTTGGGGAACACTTACCCAGATGGGCTGTAGACAAGGCAGACTGGGAAGCCTTCACCTCTGCTGTCACCATTGACTCTCCCCCATATGGTGCCATCAATGTGACAGTTGACCAGGTCACCACTGCGGTCATTTCTGTGGCGGAAAATGCGATCCCTCGTTCTCTAGGGTGCCCCCAGCGAAAGTCAGTCCCGTGGTGGTTGCTGGAAGTCGCTGAGGTCATTAAAGAGCGTCAGCGAGCTCTACAGCAACATAAGTGTTACCTTTGCCTAAAGCACTTAATATCATTTAAACGGCTCCGTGCTCGCGTTCGCCAGCTTATAAAAAGATGGAAACAGGAGTGTTGGGAGAGGTATGTCTTGACCATTGGAATCCATACATCACCTTCCCAAGTCTGGATCTAGATCAAACGTCTTATCGGGTTCCAGACCCCAACGGGTATCCCTGGTATTCACATCAATGGCGTGTTGTCTACCGATGCAAATACAGTTGCCGAGCACTTTGCAGAGCACTGTGCCTCTGCGTCGGAGAATTAATCCCCAGCCTTTGGTGTCCTCAAATGGTGGATGGATGGGAGGGTTCTCGCGTTCACTACGCGCCACAATGAACCCATAACGCTCCATTTACAGAGTGGGAGCTGCTCAGCACCCTTGCACGCTGCCCCAACACAGCTCCTGTGCCAGATTGGATCCACAGTCAGATGATTAAATATCTCTCACCTGACTGCAAGCGGCATCTCCTCGTCGTCTTCAACTGGATCTGGTGTGACGACGTCTTTCCATCACAATGATGTGAGAGCACCATCATTCCGGTGCTCAAACCTGGTAAGAACCTGCTTGATGTGGATAGCTATTGGCCCATTAGCCTCACCAACGTTCTTTGTAAGCTGCTGGAACGTATGGTGTGTCAGTGGTTGAGTTGGGTCCTGGAGTCATGTAGCCTCCTGGCCCCGTGTCAGGGCAGCTTCTGCCAGGATCACTCTACCACTGAGAATCTAGTGTCCCACGAGTCTGCCATCCGAACTGCCTTTTCCATATGCCAACATGGTTGCCGTCTTTTTTGACTTATATAATAAAGCATATGACATGGCCTGGCGACATCATATCCTTGCCACATTGTATGAGTGGGGTCTCCGGGGCCCGCTCTCGATTTTTATCCAAAACTTCCTGTCGCTTTGTTCTTTCCGTGTCCAAGTTGGTGCCTCCCTTAGTTCCCCCCATATCCAGGAGAATGGCGTCCAGCAGGCCTCTGTATTGAGTGTCTGTCTCTTTTTAGTGGTCATTAATGGTCTAGCAGCAGCTGTAGGGCCCTCAGTCTCACCATCTCTGTATGCAGATGATTTCTGCATTTCATACTGTTGCTCGAGTACTGGTGTTGCTGAGCAGCACCTACAGGGAGCCATCCACAAGGCGCAGTCATGGGCTCTAGCCCACGGCTTCCAGTTTTCAGCCACAAAGTCGTGTGTCATGCACTTCTGTCAATGTTGTACCATTCATCCAGACTCAGAACTTGACCTTCATGATGATCCCCTCACTGTAGTGGAGACATGTCGATTCTTAGGACTGGTTTTTGACACTCAATTGACTTGGCTTCCTCATCTTTGTCAGCTTAACTGGAAGTGCTGGCTGTGCCTCAATGCCCTCCGTTGCCTGAACAACACCAATTGGGGTTTCAATCGCTCCACGCTGCTGTGGCTCTACAGAGCCCTTGTCCAATACTGAATTGACCATGGGAGTGTGGGTTATGGTTTGGCAGTGCCCCTCAGCGTTGCAATTACTTGACCCTGTGCACCACTGTGGGATTCAACTAGCAACAGGAGCTTTTAGGCAGATTCCGGTGACCAGCATACTGGTGGAGGCTGGGCTTCCTCCATTGCAGATCAGACTTGCACAACTGCTCACCAGTTATGCTGCACACATTCTTAGTTCTCCTGAGCATCTGAATTACCATCTCATTCTTCCGCTCGCAGCAGTCCATCTCCCGCGTCGGCAGCCCAGGTCGGGTCTAACGATTGCGGTTTCTCCCCGAACTGGAGTCCTTCCCTTTACCACCTTTACTTGCAGTCCGTTCATGTATGCTTCCATGGTGTGCACCTTGACCACAGCTTTGTCTGGACCTTTTGCATGGCCCTAAGTACTCCGTTAACCCCGCTGCTCTCCGCTGTCACTTCCTCTAGATTCTTGACATGTTCCGAGGCTCTGAGGTGGTTTACACCAACGGCTTGATGGCTGATGGTCATGTAGGCTTTGCGTATTTTCATGGAGGACATATTGAACAGCACTCCTTGCCAGATGGCTGAAGTGTTTTCATTGCAGAGCTGGCGGCCATGTCTCATGCTCTTGAGCACATCCGCTCATGCCCTGGCTCGTCATTTCTCCTGTGTACTGACTCATTGAGCAGCCTACAAGCTATTGACCAGTGCTAGCCTCGCCACCCTCTGGTAGTGTCCATCCAGGAGTCCATCTATGCCCTGGAATGGTCCCGTCGTTTGTTGGTGCTCGTGTGGACTTCACGACACGTCGGAATCCCAGGCAATGTACTTGCCGACAGGCTGGCCAAACTGGCAACACGGAAACCACTTCTGGAGATGGGCATCTCCGAAGCTGACTTGCACTCTGTCTTATGCTGCAGGGTTTCCTGGTTTTGGGAGATCGAATGACATAAAAGTACGCACAACAAACTGCGTGTCATTAAGGAGACTACGAACATGTGGAAGTCTTCCATGCAGTCCTCTTGCAGGGAATCAGTTGTCCTCTGCCAGCTCTGCATTGGCCATATATGGTTAATGCATAGTTACCTACTCCGTCACGAGGACCCACCTCTGTGTCGCTGTGGCTCCCAAATGATGGTCGTCCACCTCTTACTGGACTGCCCACTTTCAGCCGCTCATCGGTGGGCTTTTAACTTTTCCAGCTCCCTGCCTTTGGTGTTGAGCAATGATGCCTCAGCAGCAGCTTTAGTTTTACGTTTTATCCGTGAGAGTAGGTTTTATACTTGTATGTAGGTTTTAGTGCATGTCCTTTGTCCCTGTGTGTCCTCCACCCTAGAGTGCTTTCAGTGTGGAAGTTTTAATGTGTTGCAGAGTGGCTGGCTTTTTCTTTTTATTCTCGTGGTCGGCCAGCCACTGTAATCTGCTTTCTTGTTTTATTCTCTTCTGTTTCTAGTGTCTCTCTGTTGTTTTCTTGTCCTCTTTTGTCCCTTTTAGTGTTCGTTGCCTTTCCTTCGTTCATATGGTTTTTCCTTTCTTTCCATTTTGTATGATATGTCTCGTCTGTTTTATTCTCACACTTGTGGCATTGTTTTATTAGGAACAAGGAACCAATGACCTCATAGTTTGATCCCTTCCCCCCTCTTTTAAACCAGCCAACCAGATCGAACTGTAAGTGAAGTTCATCAGTTATTAGCACAAGAGAAAGCTAATGAACATACTTCAGTAACTTCCTCTTCAAATGGACTTCCACCTTCATCATCTTCATCTTTTCTGACATTAACAAATTTTAATTTGTGGAAAGGCTTTGATCATGAAGGGGGCAAAAACAACAGAAACTTGGATTCTAAGACTGTGGCTGTATTCGAAATGGACAAGCACTTTTCCAAGATGTTTCTCCTGAGGGATGCTGATTGTCTGTTATGGTGGGAACAAAGGAAACTTCGTTCCCGTATTTATATTCATTGGCCCTAAATAGGCTATGTGTAACAGTGAGTTCAGCATCTTGAGAGAGGATATTTTCGAAAGCAGGACAAACACCGACTGATAAAAGGAGTTGATTGGGGCCATCGGAAGTTTCATAAATTATATTTATCAATGCTAATGTTTAAGTTTGAATATATGTGTTCTACAAACTGTTAAAAGAAATAAAAATTTAAAATTTAATGAAATGAATTTATTTAAATAGCCCCTTGTACTATTTATGCATCTCAGATTCTGTTGGTATCCTTTGGAGGAATTACAGGGCAGTCTGACTACTTTGAGTTCATTCTAATCTCATTTCTGTTTGCTTGAGTCACCAACTTACCTTTTTTTTCTAAATAGCTCATGCCTTGAAAATGTCTGAGCCATTTGAGTTTAGAGAATGTAAAATATCTATTCAAATATTACAGTTTTTGCATTACCTGTAATACTTTTTTTGATGGAAATTACTGTGTGTCATGAAAGAAAGACATTTATGAATTATAATTTTAAAAAATTTCTTCTACAATTTTTATCCAATACTCTAAAAAACATAGTGCTTGTAGCATACAATACAACTTGCCAAGAGTTTATGGAGAAAATTTTCCATCGAAGAGGGCAAAGACCCTAAGAGAGACATTTCTGATATAAATTAATTGATCACTTTTGAGATATGAAATGCCACCGGAGCTAATAGTTGGACAATATACAAAAAAATCATTATTTATTTCTCTGTATCCACTCAATATTCGTATTTAATATAAAGGTACAGATAAAAAATCTACTCACCAAGTGGCGGAAGGGGAACACCCCCCCCCCCCCCCCCTCCACACACACACAAACAACAGGATTTAAATTTTTACAAGCTTTCAGAGCCAGTGGCTCCTTCTTCTGGCAGAAGAGTTGAAGGGGTAGAAGAGGGGTGAAGAAAAAGGACTGGAGAGGTTTAGGGAAAAGGGCTTAGTTCAGAAAAGGCACCCAGAACCCTGGGTCAGGGGAGACTTACCAGACAGAATGAGAAGGAAAGACTGATTTTTGGGGACTGCACCAGACAAGATATGAAATGAGTTAATAAGAGTGAAAAACTAAGTGCAATGTATGTAACATAGGTGGGAAAGGGACAGCAAAAAATAGACAAATCAGAAAATGAAAGATGCAGAAAATGAAGACGGAGTGAAGAAAGAAGTAGTTACTGTGAACAAATGCCTAGATGGAAGGAATTAACATAAATTAAGGCCAGGCGGGTGACAAGAACCAAGGACTTGTAGTGCTGGTTCCCACCTACAGAGTTCCAAGAAACTGGTGTCTCGGATAAGAATCCAGATGGCATGTGTGGTGAAACAGGCACTGAGATCATGACAGTCATGTTGTACATCACACTCTACAACAGGATATTGTATGTTGCCTGTATACATTCATGCCCATTCATCCTGACCGATAACTGGGTGGTAGTCATGCTGATGTGAAAGGCCGAACGATGTTTACATAACAGATGATATATATGGCGTGTCGTTTCACAAGTTGCTCTGCCTTTCATAGTATATGTTTTGCCAGTTACAGTGCTGGAATAGGTGGTGGTCGGAGGGTGCATAGGGCATGTCTTTCAGCCTACATGTACAGACATGGCCAAAGAAAATCTAGCTACAAAACCCATCCATCTGTGCGCTCCTTGAAATATAGAAGCCTCGTCGGTTGATTTTGGTGAAAGATTAACACTCTTACAAACTTTAAAAACAGATGGCCTAACTCTCCTCCTCCTAACGTAACGTCGACTCTGCATCGTGCCATAGGGTAGGGAGATGGGTGCAGAAGGAGCATAGGGTCTGACAAGGATATTGCGCAGATTTTAAGGGCGACAAGAAGCTATTTTAGATGTGATGGGCAAAATGTCAGGCAGAATGGATTTTAGAAAGTCATGGCCTTCTCGAAGTTTCTACAGACTTGGCATTCTAGGCAAATGTATTTGTTCAGACGCAGACTCTTTAGAGCAATACACCACCACTCTCACTTCAGTCTTCACTGGACGTAGTTATCAAAACTGCCTAGTTCAAAAGCAGATTTCCTGGGTCATCACATCCAATCCTGATACTGATGATCCCTCCAAAAAACATAATCAGATCACAACACTTGTCACCCATTACTATCCTGGTCTTGAATTTATCAATCAAATACTTCAATAAGGCGATGACTTCCTAAAATCATGCCTTGAAATGAGATCCGTTCTGTCTGAGAGTTTGCCCACCACACTTAGAATAGCTTTTCGTTACCCTCCCAATCTCCACATTATCCTTGTTTGACCCTATGCTCCTTCAGCACCCATCTCCCTACCCTGTGGCTCCTACGCCTGTGACCATGCCTGCTACCAGACATGCCCTATGCACCCTACCACCACCTCCTATTCCAGACCTGTAACTGGCAAAACATATACTATCAAAGGAAGAGCCATCTGTGAAACGACATGTTGTATACCAGCTGTTATGTAAACACCGTTCGGCCTTTTACACCGGCATGACTACCAGCCAGTTATCAGTCAGGATGAAAGGGCATAGACAGAGGTCGTATACAGGCAACACAATATCCTGTTGTAGAGCATGCTGTACAAGATGACAGTCAAGACATCGGTGCCTGTTTCATCACACATGCCATCTGAATTCTTATCCAAGACACTTTTTCTCAGAACTTCGCAGGTGGGAACTAGAACTACAACTTGTCCTTGGTTCTTGCCACCCACCTGGCCTTAATTTACGTTAATTCCTGCCATCTCGGCATTTGTTCACAGTAACTACTCCGTTCTTCACTCCACCTTAGTTTCCTACGTCTTTCATTTTCTGACTTGTCTATTTTTTGCTGTCTTAGCTTTCCAATCTTATTAACTCGTGCGTGATGTTTTAGTAGTAATCTGTGTTTCATATTTCCTTGTCTTCCACTTTTAAACTCTAACCCATCTGGTAAGCCTCCCTTGACCCAGGGTGCTGGATGACTTTTCTGAACTGCAACCCTTCCCCTAAACCTCTCCCGTCCTTTTCCTTCACCCCTCTTCGTTCTCCTTCAACTCTTCTGCCAGAAGAAGGAGCCACTGGCTCTGAAAGCTTCTAAAAATTTAAATCTTTTTGTGTGTTTGTTCCCGTGCCGCCGCTTGGTGAGTAATTTTTTATCTATCCATTCTTATTATACACTCCTGGAAATTGAAATAAGAACACCGTGAATTCATTGTCCCAGGAAGGGGAAACTTTATTGACACATTCCTGGGGTCAGATACATCACATGATCACACTGACAGAACCACAGGCACATAGACACAGGCAACAGAGCATGCACAATGTCGGCACTAGTACAGTGTATATCCACCTTTCGCAGCAATGCAGGCTGCTATTCTCCCATGGAGACGATCGTAGAGATGCTGGATGTAGTCCTGTGGAACGGCTTGCCATGCCATTTCCACCTGGCGCCTCAGTTGGACCAGCGTTCGTGCTGGATGTGCAGACCGCGTGAGACGACGCTTCATCCAGTCCCAAACATGCTCAATGGGGGACAGATCCGGAGATCTTGCTGGCCAGGGTAGTTGACTTACACCTTCTAGAGCACGTTGGGTGGCTCGGGATACATGCGGACGTGCATTGTCCTGTTGGAACAGCAAGTTCCCTTGCCGGTCTAGGAATGGTAGAACGATGGGTTTGATGACGGTTTGGATGTACCGTGCACTATTCAGTGTCCCCTCGACGATCACCAGTGGTGTACGGCCAGTGTAGGAGATCGCTCCCCACACCATGATGCCGGGTGTTGGCCCTGTGTGCCTCGGTCGTATGCAGTCCTGATTGTGGTGCTCACCTGCACGGCGCCAAACACGCATACGACCATCATTGGCACCAAGGCAGAAGCGACTCTCATCGCTGAGGACGACACGTCTCCATTCGTCCCTCCATTCACGCCTGTCGCGACACCACTGGAGGCGGGCTGCACGATGTTGGGGCATGAGCGGAAGACGGCCTAACGGTGTGCGGGACCGTAGCCCAGCTTCATGGAGACGGTTGCGAATGGTCCTCGCCGATACCCCAGGATCAACAGTGTCCCTAATTTGCTGGGATGTGGCGGTGCGGTCCCCTACGGCACTGCGTAGGATCCTACGGTCTTGGCGTGCATCCGTGCGTCGCTGCGGTCCGGTCCCAGGTCGACGGGCACGTGCACCTTCCGCCGACCACTGGCGACAACATCGATGTACTGTGGAGACCTCACGCCCCACGTGTTGAGCAATTCGGCGGTACGTCCACCCGGCCTCCCGCATGCCCACTATACGCCCTCGCTCAAAGTCCGTCAACTGCACATACGGTTCACGTCCACGCTGTCGCGGCATGCTACCAGTGTTAAAGACTGCGATGGAGCTCCGTATGCCACGGCAAACTGGCTGACACTGACGGCAGCGGTGCACAAATGCTGCGCAGCTAGCGCCATTCGACGGCCAACACCGCGGTTCCTGGTGTGTCCACTGTGCCGTGCGTGTGATCATTGCTTGTACAGCCCTCTCGCAGTGTCCGGAGCAAGTATGGTGGGTCTGACACACCGGTGTCAATGTGTTCTTTTTTCCATTTCCAGGAGTGTATTATCAATAATTGATTATTTTTGTTGCAATGTTCATAATTGTTATACGTACGTAGATTACTTTGATACTTATAAGGTATCCAAGGTCCACGATTATCTTCTTTGAAGTAAACCTTTCTGTCTTATTATTATGATTCTATTGTGACACATTATTGAAGTTAATATCCTAAAGTTATATCATTTTACAATGACATTTGACACGTCTTGAAGAAAATGAACCATAAGTTAGGAAATAAATCAGTAAAATATTTAGAAAAGATACTTTTGTCAAATACTAGTAACATTAAACTGATACCGAAAGTGAAAAATCTGAAGTAAGAAACAATTATATATGAGAATACTATTGTTTATAAACAAAATGAATGTCATAAATAGCCTTTAACTAATCCTTTTCAAAACTGATAAAGCAGAAAACAAATTTCAAGGCATAGCAGAATGCACACGGCATTCTGTTAAACAAAAAAATGCTCCAGGAAGCACTATGTTTAGCTATTGCTGATTACGTTAAGAAGACTGTGAAGGGAATCTGATTTCACAACAGCGAGGAAATGCCTCATATGCAACTCCATAACAATACTTCGATCCAAGGTAAAACAGTATTTTCATTGTTATGGAAGGCAGACCGTCTTACAATCAAATGAAGCCTACGCTCCATAATCGAGTGTCTCGTGTCATATTTTGTAAAGGAATCCCTGTATTATTTCACTGAAATCAGCCATATAAAGCTACAGTTGGCTAAATGGGAGGTTTTGCCAAATCAAGGAAATTACTTCTACAGGTGTGTGAGAATTATGTAATGAATAAAAACTCTGTATTCCAGTCTCCAGGGGGGAGGTAAGTGCACCCTCTGGGCGCCCTCCATCCTTTGGTCACCTATGCCATTAATTTTCAATTTTTATTAAGAACTATATACCATGGACAAATGAACAGTGAACAAGCAAAAATGAGTTGTTCCAAAACAGAACGATCACCAGTGAACTAGTTCCCAAGGATGAATGGGTTTGCCCATCTCTGATTGTAGATTACATAAAACAACAGCTGTAGGGGCAGCTAAACTACTCTGTGTAGAGGTTCTTTGTAACATGACTTGCACTGCGTTAGACCACTTAATGTGAAATGTATCTGCGAAGTCAGTCCCTCTTCACATTTAAACTCTAGATTTTAGTGTTGCTGCTTTGCCATTGTGTGATGTCTGTGAAAATTTATCTGTTTTCGTCATCTCTCTATTTTGTATGCCTCAATTGCTCCAGTCCAAATAACATTGCACGCCTCTAGATTGCTGTGTTGAGCTGCAGATGCTGCAGAAGAATTTGTGTGCCTGCCCTGTGACTCTCAGCTTCACTTGATTGAAGGAGGGGGTATCATGGGAGTCAGGATCCCCCCCTCCCTCCCCAGCCCCAATCCCCTCTTCTTACTTAAAACCTTTATATTTTTACATTTTCCAAGTTTCTCAGCTAACTTCTGGAGAATAAAGTAGGGTGAATGTCATGAAAATGGCAAGGAATTTTATAAAATTACTATCTGTATTTGACGAAGGGTAATTTTGCCTGCCCGGTTAGCTGTGCAATATAATACATTGCTTTCCGGGTGGGACTGGTACAAATCCGCCTGGTGGATTAGTGTCAAGGTCCAGTGTGCCGGCCAGTCCGTGGATGATTTTTAAGGCGGTTTTCCATCTGTCTCGGCAAATGCAGGATGGTTTCCCCTATTCTGCCTCAGTTATACGATGTCGGCGATTGCTGCACAAACACTGTCTCCATGTACGCATACACCATAATTACTTTACTACGCAAACATTTGATGTTACACTTTTCTGCTGTGAGACATTCGCGGGGTGAAGGGAGAGGGGGGGGGGGGGGGCACTGGGGGGGCGGTGGTGGGGTGAGTGGATTGCTGTAGCCTGTTGTGGGGTTGTGAACCACTGAGGGTTATGGCGGAGACAAAGCCTCTTCGTCGTTTCTAGGTCCCCAATTCAATACAATACAGTACAGTACAGTACAATACAATGGTAATTTTCACTTGCTTTCCCAGGTGTAAGAGTTTGCAGCCCGAGTGGCTGCAGAAAACATTTTAACTGGGTAATTGCACCAATAAACAGACAGATCATATCTCCCAACAACAAATCAGACACCACTATTCCACAGTTAGAATGGGGAAACCATATGAAGTTCAGTGAGGATAGATGTTCTGCTAAGAAAAGTAAAACAGTATGACTGACTTTCTGGAATGGAGTTTGTTTCAAACGGCACCCCCCTGCCCCATTATTTATTTGCTTACATGGTCTTAGTTTGCAGTCACATGTTCACAATCTAAGTACAAATTGAAATACTGATAATGGTGTGTGCACACTTCAATGTTCTTGTGTGCAATATGACTTCGAAATTGTGAGAGTTTGTTGGTATTGTAGTTCTTAAATCAGTTGCATGACACATCTACTGGTATTTCTTAAATTTTTTAATAAAAGCTTTTCAAATGGTGTAATTCTCTTAATTGCAATTTCTTGTAAGTTATACTGAAGCACTGTAGTGAGTTCAATGAAATATATTTTTATTTACTTTTGGACCCACTGGACCACATGATGTACAGCAAAGGGCATTTCCAGAGTTTTGTTTTACCTTTCATTTGTGTCTATATTTCTCTCAGATTGGGTTCTTTTTCACTTGTCAGACCAAGTTGTTTCAGTCTTCTTGGTATTCTGGCAGGACAATTGTCAGGTCATGGATTTTCTGCCTAATACTCTATATATGATCAAAATTATCCGGATACCGTCAAAAACATATGTTTTTCATATTAGGTGCATTGTGTTCCCACCTACTGTCAGGTACTCCATACCCACGACCTCAGTAGTCATTAGGCATTGTGAGAGAGCAGATTGGGGCACTCCGCAGAACTCACGGACTTCAAACGTGGTCATGTGATTGGGTGTCACTTGTGTCATATGT
This sequence comes from Schistocerca cancellata, assembly GCF_023864275.1. NCBI lineage: Eukaryota > Metazoa > Arthropoda > Insecta > Orthoptera > Acrididae > Schistocerca > Schistocerca cancellata. The sequence continues at coordinate 198,645,878 of NC_064628.1, forward strand.
CTGTACACAAGATTTCCATACTCCTAAGCATCCCTAGGTCCACTGTTTCCCATGTGATAGTGAAGTGGAAATGTGAAGGGACACATACAGCACAAAAGCGTACAGGCCGACCTCATCTGTTGTTGACTGACAGAGACCGCCGACAGTTGAAAAGGGTCGTAATGTGCAATAGGCAGACGTCTATCTGGACCATCACACAGGAATTCCACACTGCATCAAGATTCACTGCAAGTTCTAGGACAGTTAGGTGGGAGGTGAGAAAACTTGGATTTCACGGTCAAGTGGCTGCTCATAAGCCACACATCACGCTAATTAATGCCAAATGACACCTTGCTTGGTGTAAGGAGCATAAACATTGGACAATTGGACAGTGGAAAAACATTGTGCGGATTGACAAATCATGGTACACAATGTAGCAATACAATGGCAAGGTGTGGGTATGGCGAATGTAGGGTGAATGTCATCTGCCAGCATGTATTGTGCCAACTCTAAAATTTGGAGGCAGTGGTATTAAGGTGTGATCGTGTTTTTCATTGAGGGGGCTTGCACCCCTTGTGGTTTTGAGTGGCACTGTCACAGCACAGGCCTACATTGATGTTTTAAGCACCTTCTTGCTTCCCACTGTTGAAGAGCAATTCGGGGATGGCAATTGCATGTTTCAACACAATTGAGCACCTATTCATAATGCACGGCATGTGGCAGAGAGGTTACACAACAACAACATCCCTGTAATGGACTGGCCTGCACAGAGTCCTGACCTGAATCCTATTGAACACCTTTGGGATGTTTTGGAATGCTGACTTCGTGCCAGGTCTAACTGACCGACATTGATACCTCTCCTCAGTGCAGCACTCTGTGAAGAATGGGCTGCCATTTCCCAAGAAACCTTCCCTGTTTGAACATATGCCTGTAAGAGTGGAAGCTGTCATCAAAGCTAGGGGTGGGCCAGCACGATATTGAACTCCAGCATTACTGATGGAGGGCACCATGAACTTGTAAGTCATTTTCAGCCAGGTGTCCAGATACTTTCGATCACGTAGTGTAATTCTTCTGTCTGTTATATAAAGTGGCTGTTCTTACTTCCTTCAGATCTCCCTTTACTGTACCAATTCATTTTATTGATTCTATCTTAGCTTTACTGCCACTTTCGTAGAATTCTTCAACTTGTCTGATTTCTTGCAGGCTTCGCAGCACATTCCGATAGTACCATCGATTATCATTTTGTCCTTATGGTATGAATTCATGATGAACCAATTCTTCAAAGTAAAAGAAAATTATCAGCATCGAGTTGATATTTGACCTGGTCTGATGTGTGTTTCTTAGTCTTGGAGAATCTTTCCTGACCCTTTGTGGATATTTAACCTTGGTCTCAGTATCATAACCGTAGACCCACGTCTCATCACCAGTTATGATTCTCGTAAGGAACATCTCATTCTCATTCACACTATCCAAAAGCTCCTCACAGATTGCAAGACAAAGCTCTTTCTGGTCTTCAGTCATGAGCCGTGAGACGAACTTGACGGCAAGCCAGTGTATTCCAAGATGCTGCGTCAGGATTTCATGACATGATCCAACTGAAATGCTACATTATTCTGCAATCTCTTGGACAGTCAGTCTTCGATTGGCATGCACAATTTCATTGATGTTCCTGACATGAGCGTCGTTGGTAGACATCGGAGGGCGTCCTGAATGAGGGTCATTATTGACTTCCGTCTGGCCATTGTTAAACCAAGTAAACCATTTGAAACACTGAGTTCAGTTTAAGCACCCATCACTGTAGGCTATCTGCATCATTTAGTGTGCCCCTGTAAAGAAGTTTTTGAGTTTCACGCAAAATTTAATGCAGACATGTTGCTCCTCTAACTCTGCCAGCTTGAAATTAACAGACTGTGCGACATAACATTCTACTCAATATAGCACTGAACAATAACTAACAGACATACAGCAGTGAAAATTCCAGTAGTTACACATTAAACATAGGTGTGTGCAGGGAAGCCAACTGCATTTTGCTCCAGCACACCATTGATGCAAAATTACGAATGTTCCGGAATTTTTTGAATAGACTTCATATGCTGCTTGTGAAAATTTAATTTTTCAGGATCATACTTGGGTTCTATTGCTCAGAGGTAAGGAGTAAGTGTTTTGGATAGCCCGTACCCTAGCAACAGTTTGTATACCTATCAGGAGAACAGGCATACTTCGAACATTACACACTTCCTCCAACCCCGCAAATTGAGCAAATCAATTGGTTCTTTTTCGTGTGGTCTATGGTTGTGGACCTTAGGTGGCTTATACAAGCACCATTTGTTCATGGTTGGTTCCTGAGAAAACCTTGAAAAAAGTATGATTTCTGGGTTTTGGGGATGGTCACTGCTATAATGCAACATAATCGGGGATGTAATGTAACAATATTATGAAAAGGGAACTCGCTAATCACCATATAGCTGAGATGCTGAGTCACAGATAGGCACAACAAATAGACTGTCACAATATATGTTTTCAGCCATCAAGGCCTTTGTCAAAAATAGATGATGCTACACACACACACACACACACACACACACACACACACACACACACACTTCACTGCAGCATCTGGCAGCTGAAGCCACACTGTGAGGAACAGCAGCGGTGCATATGGGAGTGACAGCTGAGGTGGGTGGGAGGGGGCTGTAAGATGGAGGCTGGGGCAGGGAGGGGGAGGGATAGCAGGATAGTGGGTGGGGGACAGTGAAGTGCTTCTGGGAAGCATGCAAGGACAAGGTGGAGATGAGAGGGCAGCTAGGTGCGGTTGGGAGGATAGACAGTGGGCAGGGGAGTGGTGGTGGTGGTGGTGTGGGGGGTGGGGGGTGGGGGTTGTGGAAAAGGACAGAAGTAAAGAGACTGGGTGTGTTGATAGAATAAGGGCTGTGTAGTGCTGGAATGGAAACAGGTAAGGGGCTAGATGGGTGACAAAAATGACTAACGAAGTTGAGGCCAGGAGGGTTATGGGAATGCAGAATATATTGCAGGGAGAGTTCCCACCTGTGCAGTTCAGAAAAGCTGGTGTTGGTGGGAAGGATCCATATGGCACAGGCTGTGAAGCACTAATTTAAATGAATGATGTCATGTTTGGTAGCATGCTCAACAACAGGGTGGTCCATTTGTTTCTTCGCCACAGTTTGTCAGTGGCCATTCATGCGGACAGACAGCTTGTTGGTTGTCATGCTCATATAGAATGCAGCAAAGTGGTTGCAGCTTAACTTTTAGATTATGTGACTGGTTTCACAGGTAGCTCTGCCTATGATGGGATAGGTGATGTTTCTGACCAGACCGAAGTAGGGGGTGGTGGGAGGATGTATGGGACATGTCTTGCATCTAGGTCTACTACAGGGATAGGAGCCTTGAGGTAAGTAGTTGGGAGAAAGGGTTGTGTAGGGATGGATGAGTATATTGTGTAGTTTTGCTGGACAGTGGAACATGGCTGAGGTAGGGGTGGGAAGGATACTGGGCAGGACACTTCTCGTATCAGGGCATGACAAGAGGTAGTTGAAACCCTGGCGGAGAATGTAATTCATGCTCCATTCCTGGGTGGTACTGAGTTACGAGGTGAATACTCCTCTGTGGGTGGACAGTGAGACTTTGGGAGGTGGTCGGTGACTTGAAAGATAAAGCATGGGAGATTTGTTTTTGTACAAGGTTTGGGAGGACAAATACGGTCTGGAAAGGCCTCACTGAGGCTCTCGGTATATTTCTGGAGGGACCGCTCATCACTGCAGGTGTGACGACCATGGGTGGCTAGGCTGTATGGAAGGTACATCTTGGTATGGGACAGGTGGCAGCTTTCGAAATGGAGGTATTGCTGGTGGTTAGTAGGTTTGATATGGACAGAGGTACTGATCTTTCAGGTGGAGGTCAGCATCTAGGAAGGTGTTTTGTTGCATTGAGTTGGACCAAGTGAAGCAAGGTGTTTTGTTGCATTGAGTTGGACCAAGTGAAGCAAATGGGGGGGGGGGGGGGGGGGAGGAGAGTTGAGGTTCTGTAGGAATGTGGGTAGGATGTCCTCACCCTGATGCAGATAGCAAAGATGTCATCAGCGAATCTGAACCTGGTAAGAGGTGTAGTATTCTGGGTGTTTAGGAAGGATTCCTCTAGATGGCCCATGAATAAGTTGGCATAGGATGGTGCCATGCGGGTGCCCACAGCCTCCTCCTTACCCCCACCCAATTGCCTCTCCCATCATTCCCTGCTGCTGCTCGCAGTGTGGCTTCAGCTGCCAGAGGGTGCAGTCACGTGTGTGTGAGTTGCGTTTTCATGTGTGTGTGTGTTCGTGTGTCTGTCGCCTTGATGGCCAAAAGCTATATGTTCTTAAGATGATATTCTCAAGGAACTTTGAAACTTTTTCGTTATCATTATTCGTTATTGAGATCCGAAGGCTCAAAGTTATTGTACTTATGCACATAAAATAAGCACGTAATATCCACTCTGAGGCATAAATGTAATTTTAATTGACATAGTCAACACATATTAAGGATTGTAGGATTACTGCAAGGGTTCTGATGTCACAAAACCATGTTTTTAATCAGCATTTTTTTCCCCAGTAGAACTTTGATGCTCTGTCTCTGTATAATGAGCTCTTGACACCTACACAAATATGCCCAAAGTTGCAATGCAGTAAGAAAAGATAGGCTAAAAAGGGAACTGACAATGACTGCCAAAAATTATGTGAACTGGAAAGACTGCAAATTCAGTAAACCATTTCTAACAACATTTTTACTCTTTTAAGACACACATCATGAGTCAGGGGGATTGCTATTGATGAGCACAATATCCAATAAAAATGTGAAGCAAACGATTTAGTGTTAACCTTATATTATGCGTACTTCATGTGTTCTTTATATGTGACAAAGTATATAAATGAATATAATAGAGGGAAACATTCCACGTGGGAAAATTATATCTAAAAACAAAGATGATGTGACTTACCAAACGAAAGTGCTGGCAGGTCGATAGACACACAAACATACACACAAAATTCAAGCTTTCGCAACCAACGGTTGCTTCGTCAGGAAAGAGGGAAGGAGAGGGAAAGATGAAAGGATGTCGGTTTTAAGGGAGAGGGTAAGGAGTCATTCCAATCCCGGAAGCGGAAAGACTTACCTTAGGTGGAAAAAAGGACAGGTATACACTCGTGTACACACACACATATCCATCCGCACATACACAGACATTTGTAAAGGCAAAACTCTTTGCCTTTACAAATGTCTGCTTGTGTATGTGCAGATGGATGTGTGTGTGTGTGTGTGTGTGTGTGTGTGTGTGTGTGTGTGTGTGTGTGTGTGCAAATTCAGTAAACCATTTCTAACCATTTCTAACCTGTCCTTTTTTCCCCCTAAGGTAAGTCTTTCCGCTCCCGGGATTGGAATGACTCCTTACCCTCTCCCTTAAAACCCACATCCTTTCGTCTTTCCCCGTCCTTCCCTCTTTCCTGACGAAGCAACCATTGGTTGCGAAAGCTTGAATTTTGTGTGTATGTTTGTGTTTGTTTGTGTGTCTATCGACCTGCCAGCACTTTCGTTTGGTAAGTCACATCATCTTTGTTTTTAGATATAAAGTATATAAATGTGTTGAAATAGATAAATAAACTGTTAAAACTTTACTGACCCATGAAATTGCATTTATAAATGCAGCACACAGTGCTCTAACAGGGAAAGAAGCAAACCAGCAGAAAAATTCCTCTGCCAGAGCATAAAAAAAGGCAAATGTGTCCCTCTCTAAAAAGACTCTGACAGAAAAGTGGGGGGAAAAAACTGTCTCAATCCTCATTTTGGTTTCCTTAACAAAAATGTTGGTATGCTAATGTATTTCAGCTTTCTTCTGCTGGAAATGAATTCTGGCAACAGAGGGGACAGTGATTGTCTGAGAGAAAGTGGCAGTGAAAGAGGGTGGGGAGGGAGGGAGAGAGAGAGAGAGAGAGGGAGGGAGGGAGGGAGGGAGAGAGAGAGAGAGAGAGAGAGAGAGAGGATGCAGATAGCAACGTCAGCAAAAGACAAAGGCAACAGTGAAGCTGAAAACTATGTGAATGGAGACCATACATAAGGTTGGGGGGTCTGTCCCCTCCCAGACCACCAAACATTAACATGTAGGTGTAGTGCAAGCCCATTTTGGGCAGAAACTTTAAGCAAGTGAGTGTAGGGGAAAAATTGTGTTGGACACCTCAGACGTTTTGAACTGCCAGCGTATGGTGGAGATAGTGACAGTAGGAAAGAAAGACAAAAGGAGACAGTGTAAGGGAGAGAGGTGACAGTGGCAGTAGATTATAATGTAAATCAACGGGAGAAAAGGGAGACATTGAAGGGAGAGACACATCCAATGACAGTGAGAGGAGGGAACAAGTATGAAGAGAGACTAAACAACTAAACTCCTCCCGAACGTGCCATGAAGGCCCACCGGTACCGACAGGCTGCCGTGTCATCCTCAGCCCATAGGTGTCACTGGATGCAGATGTGGAGGGGCTCTCCTGCCCACATGTCAGTTTCTGAGACTGGAGCCACTACTCCTCAATCAAGTAGCTCCTCAGTTTGCCTCACAATGCCTCCCGAGTGCACACCGCTTGCTAACAGCATTCAGCAGACCGGACGGTCACCCATCCACGTGCAAACATTTTTAGTGAGGAAGGCAGAATGTGGATTGAAGCAACTGGTTCCCCACTTTTCTGTCTCTTTTAACCCTCGAGTGGCTGCGTCGATTTTTAGAACACGGGCAGGCACGCGGCGTACTTTGAACACATGTAAAAAAACGTCTGTCTTTATGTAACCAAGGTAAACATGTAGGAGCAAAAACGTAGTGTAATGTTAGTTTAATTAAACAGCGGTAAAATAAAATTACATTGTATCAGCCAAATCACTGTTTAATTAAACAATAACAACATTAAACTTTGTTGTATCATTCTGTTACCAAGTACGGATGTTACCCCACAGTAATGACCCATCAGAGCGTTAAGTAGTGCAATTGTATCAGATCTCAGCAAAACACTTATTCGATTACTAATTATCTGGTAGACATCTGCCTCATTGTGGGATTGTACTGTTAGCTTGTAATCTGGGTAATTTTCTTGTACGAATTGTAAATTTTTTCTCACCTAGCTCACTGTTTATTTTATATCGTTGCTTAAGGAATAGGTATGAGCTTGCAATTGTAAAACAACAGTGGAATGGTACAAGAGAATATTATTTGTGGTTGGCACACTTTATACATAGGTGCATCCACTTTAGGGTTAAAGAGGAACATACTAGCCTTTTCTGTGCTCTTAAAGGAGCATTTTCCCCCTGATTGGTTTTTCTACTTGTAAATTTGTCAGCAGTACTTGCAATTACTAAAATGCAGCTTCTTGTAATTTTACAGATTTTTCAAGTTAATATTCCTTTTGATAGTGTTAATTTAAAATGATTGTGAGTTTTCGTAATTTTGTTTGCTCATTAAGTGGACTGCCGCTCTTCCCAAAGAGACCACATGTGCTGTGTTGATTTTTGTCTCAACAAATTCATTCTTATTGGTACAGTTTCATTTGAGTTACATGTTTTTGGGTGTTTTGGGGCTTAATAATATGCTCAATCAGGAAACATACTTTTAAAATTGTGGTAGCTGTTTAACAATTAACTGCCCTCCTCCTACTGGGAGAATACTTTATGATGCTGTAAACAGCATGATCTAATAAATATATTAACTCATAATGTTTCTGTCTTTACAGTAATAGAGAGACACAAGGGCCGTATTATTTACTTGACATATGATTCAGGGGATACTATTAGTCAAACCCTGCTCTTGGTGGGTAAAGGAATAACCTATGACACAGGTGGTGCTGATATTAAAGCTGGAGGAATTATGGCAGGAATGTCTAGAGATAAGTGTGGAGCAGCTGCTGTTGCTGGATTTATGCAGGTAAGCGAAGCGTCAAATTAAAGGGAAACAAAAACAAAGAAAAGTGCAAGTAAATAGTAATAAGTGTCTGAATTTTAACAAAAGCATGGGTGTTCAAAGAAGCAAATTTCTGCCTTAGATGTTGCTTGTGACACCAGTTTTTCTTTTTGCTCTGTTTTGCAGGGTTTTGCTATAATTGATGAAAAACAGAAATAAACCTTTATTTTTAAAATGTGTTTATTTCTTTGAGATTTTGTTGGTAGTTACACAGATGCAAACAAACAATATAGTTGTTATGCAGAGCGAGCAGAAAATTAAAATGACTCACAGCAGGTTTTCCATGACTTGCTTAAGAAAACTGTCAGAATAGTTCCTTCTAAAAGGACATAGCCAAATTCCTGCACCCATCCTTGTCTAGTCTCAGCTGGATCTTGATCACTAATGACCTCATCATTGATCTACCTTTGTTGTTGTGACAACATGGTGCTCAAAATTAGAAAATTAGTTTTACTTATTACCTCGATCCATGTTCTGTAGTTTCAGAGGAATTTGCATCTTGACATGTGTAGAAATGCATGTGTTGTGTTCTCAAAATTACATGTGCAGTGTACAGCTGTTTACAAAGCAATGCACAAAATGAAAAGTAGTTGTTATACTAACCAATTCTTACATAATACTCAGACCGTTGAAAGCTTCAAGTAAAGTTTGCAATTTGCTATACTCATTAAACTTAGGAGAAATGTAAATATTTATAATAGCATCACTAGTCACATACAAGTTCATTTTCTGTGACTGTATTGGGCCTAATAGTTTAATCATGAACAGCCCAAAACTGCTTATGAGCCATTTCATAACAAAACAGTCAAAATCGCAAAAAAATTAAAATAAGTCTTAATAATCAAGATCTAGATGAGGTGGCGTGCTGAGCAGCAGAGTGGTCCACTTGTTTCTTGGCCACAGTTTATCAGTGGCCATTCATGCAGACAGCTTGTTGGTTATCATGCCTACATAGAATGCAGCACAGTGGTTGCAGTTCAGCTTGTAGATCACATGACTGGTTCCGCAGGTAGCTGTGCCTTTGTTAGGATATGTGATGTTTATTGCCGGACTGGGGTAGGTGGTGGTGGTGGTGGTGGTGGTGGTGGTGGTGGTGGTGGTGGTGGTGGCGGCGGCGGCAGCGGTTGTGGAAGGATGTATGTGACAGGTCTTGCATCTAGTTAGTATTCTGCCATCCACCGAACCTACACAATATATTTTAACCATTTCCTCCAGTGTCTCACCACAGTTCCTGCCCGTTTACCACACAGTGCCCTGCTTGACACTGTTGACGCCACCTCCCTTTACACTAACATTCCTAATGACCATGGCCTTAACTGCGTTTGAGCAGTACCTAGCCCGACAGATTCCAAACCAGCAACCTCCTTCCTGGTCACCATGACCAACTAAATCCACACCCACACTTACTTTTTTTTTGAAGGCATTACATACAAACAAATCTGTGGTACGGCTATGGGCACACACATGGCACCATCCTATGCCAACCTATTCATGGGCCATCTAGAGGAATCCTTCCTAAACACCTAGAGTCCTAAACCCCTCACCTGGTTTAGTTTCATTGATGACATCTTTGCAATCTGGACAGGTTGAGATCCATTGATGACATATTTGCAATCTGCATCAAGGGTGAGGACACCCTATCCATATTCCTCCAGAACCTCAACAGCTTTTATCCTATTGGCTTTACATGGTCCTACTCAACCCAATGAGCCACCTCAAAGATGGCTACATTGGTACCTCTGTCCATATCAAACCTACTGTCCACCAGCAATACCTCCATTTCGACAGCTGCCACCCATTCCACACCAAGAAGTCTCTCCCATTCAGCCTAACCACCCATGGTTGTTGCATTTGCAGTGATGAGTGGTCCCTCTCGAAATATACCGAGGGTCTCAGCGAGGTCTTTGCAGACCGTAAATCTCCTCCCAAAACTTGTACAAAAACAAAATCTCCTGAGCCTTATCTTTCCAGTCACCCACCACCTCCCAAAGTCTAACTGTCCAGCCATAGAGGAGCATTCCCCTCATAACTCAGTACTACCCAGGACTGGAGCAACTGATACTCATTTTCCACCAGGGTTTCGACTACCTCTCATGGTGCCCTGAAATGAGAAATGTCCTGCCCCCTATTCTTCCCAACCCTCCCACCCTGATATTGCACTGTCCACCAAACCTATGCAATATACTTGTCCATCTCTACAAATCCTGACCCCTTACCTCATGGCTCATATCACTGTACTGCACCTAGGTGCAAGACGTGTCCCATACATCCTCCCACCACTACCTACTCTGATCCAGTCAGAAACATCACCTATCCCAACACAGGCATGACTACCTGTGAAACCAGTCACATAATCTACAAGCTAAGCTGCAACCACTGTGCTGCATTCTATCTACATCTATACTCCGCGAGCCACCTTACGGTGTGTGGCGGAGGGTACTTATTGTACCACTATCTGATCCCCCCTTCCCTGTTCCATTCACGAATTGTGCGTGGGAAGAACGACTGCTTGTAAGTCTCCGTATTTGCTCTAATTTCTCGGATCTTTTCGTTGTTATCATTACGCGAGATATATGTGGGCGGTAGTAATATGTTGCCCATCTCTTCCCGGAATGTGCTCTCTCGTAATTTCGATAATAAACCTCTCCGTGTTGCGTAACGCCTTTCTTGAAGTGTCCGCCACTGGAGCTTGTTCAGCATCTCCGTAACGCTCTCGCGCTGACTAAATGTCCCCATGACGAATCGCGCTGCTTTTTGCTGGATCATGTCTATCTCTTCTATTAATCCAACCTGGTAAGGGTCCCATACTGATGAGCAATACTCAAGAATCGGACGAACAAGCATTTTGTAAGCTACTTCTTTCATCGATGAGTCACATTTTCTTAGAATTCTTCCTATGAATCTCAACCTGGCGCCTGCTTTTCCCACTATTTGTTTTATGTGATCATTCCACTTCAGATCACTCCGGATAGTAACTCCTAAGTATTTTACGGTCGTTACCGCTTCCAATGATTTACCACCTATGGCATAATCGTACTGGAATGGATTTCTGCCCCTATGTATGCGCATTATATTACATTTATCTACGTTTAGGGAAAGCTGCCAGCTGTCGCACCATGCATTAATCCTCTGCAGGTCTTCCTGGAGTACGTACGAGTCTTCTGATGTTGCTACTTTCTTGTAGACAACCGTGTCATCTGCAAATAGCCTCACGGAGCTACCGATGTTGTCAACTAAGTCATTTATGTATATTGTAAACAATAAAGGTCCTATCACGCTTCCTTGTGGTACTCCCGAAATTACCTCTACATCTGCAGATTTTGAACCGTTAAGAATGACATGTTGTGTTCTTTCTTCTAGGAAATCCTGAATCCAATCACAAACCTGGTCCGATATTCCGTAAGCTCGTATTTTTTTCACTAAACGTAAGTGCGGAACCGTATCAAATGCCTTCCTGAAGTCCAGGAATACGGCATCAATCTGCTCGCCAGTGTCTACGGCACTGTGAATTTCTTGGGCAAATAGGGCGAGCTGAGTTTCACATGATCTCTGTTTGCGGAATCCATGTTGGTTATGATGAAGGAGATTTGTATTATCTAAGAACGTCATAATACGAGAACACAAAACATGTTCCATTATTCTACAACAGATTGACGTAAGCGAAATAGGCCTATAATTATTCGCATCTGATTTATGACCCTTCTTGAAAATGGGAACGACCTGCGCTTTCTTCCAGTCGCTAGGTACTTTACGTTCTTCCAGCGATCTACGATAAATTGCTGATAGAAAGGGGGCAAGTTCTTTAGCATAATCACTGTAGAATCTTAAGGGTATCTCGTCTGGTCCGGATGCTTTTCCGCTACTAAGTGATAGCAGTTGTTTTTCAATTCCGATATCGTTTATTTCAATATTTTCCATTTTGGCGTCCGTGCGACGGCTGAAGTCAGGGACCGTGTTACGATTTTCCGCAGTGAAACAGTTTCGGAACACTGAATTCAGTATTTCTGCCTTTCTTCGGTCGTCCTCTGTTTCGGTGCCATCGTGGTCAACGAGTGACTGAATAGGGGATTTAGATCCGCTTACCGATTTTACATATGACCAAAACTTTTTAGGGTTCTTGTTTAGATTGTTTGCCAATGTTTTATGTTCGAATTCGTTGAATGCTTCTCTCATTGCTCTCTTTACACTCTTTTTTGCTTCGTTCAGCTTTTCCTTATCAGCTATGATTCGACTACTCTTAAACCTATGATGAAGCTTTCTTTGTTTCCCTAGTACCTTTCGTACATGATTGTTATACCACGGTGGATCTTTCCCCTCGCTTTGGACCTTAGTCGGTACGAACTTATCTAAGGCGTACTGGACGATGTTTCTGAATTTTTTCCATTTTTGTTCCACATCCTCTTCCTCAGAAATGAACGTTTGATGGTGGTCACTCAGATATTCTGCGATTTGTGCCCTATCACTCTTGTTAAGCAAATATATTTTCCTTCCTTTCTTGGCATTTCTTATTACACTTGTAGTCATTGATGCAACCACTGTGGGCATGACAACCAACAAGCTGTCTGTCTGCATGAATGGCCACTGACAAACTATGGCCATGAAACTACTGGGCCACCCTGTTGCTGAGCATGCTGCCCAACATGACATTTTTCATTTCAATGACTGCTTCGCAGCCTGTGCCCTGTGGATCCTACCCACCAAAACCAGATTTTCTGAATTACACAGGTGGGAACTCTCCCTACAGTACATCCTACATTCCCGTAATCCTCCTAGCCTTAACTTTCGCTAGTCATTGTCCTCACCCCTCAGTCCCTTCCCTGGCCCCATTGCACCACTACACAGCCCTCTATTCCGCCAACACACTTTTTACTTTTCTCCTTTTCCGCTACCCTGCCCCTCAGCTCTCTCCCCGACCTCCATCTAAGCTCCTGACTGCACCTAGCTGCCCTACCTCCCCCCACCTTGTCCCTGTGGGCTTCCCAGCAGCTCGTCACTGTCCCCCACCCCTACCCTACTACCCCTCCTCCTCTTTGCCCCAGCCTCCACCTTACTCCCACCCAGTTGCCTCTCCCCTCATGCACTGCTGCTGTTCGTAGTGTAGAGAGAGAGAGAGAGAGAGAGAGAGAGAGAGAGAGAGTGTGTGTGTGTGTGTGTGTGTGTGTGTGTGTGTGTGTGTGTGTGTGTGTGTCATCTAATTTTGACAAAGGCCTTGTTGACCGAAAGCTTATTTTGTGACAGCCTTTTTGTAGTATCTACCTGCGACTCAGCATCTCTGTTATGTGGTCAGAAGCAACTATCCTCTTCGTAATATTGTTACATTCCTGCATACATATTTTAGTTGGGAATAGCCACCAAATTAAGTTCTGATTAAATTTATTGGCAACCACTTGATTCAGTTTGAGAATAATAGTAACATTTACAAATGTTGTGAAAAGCCATACTCGTATTATGATCCTAGTTTTATTTTTATTTTCCATTTTTGTGACAGCTAACTTGCATGTGTTTTGAAATTCAGATGTGAAAAAAATACTGAAATGTAATACCTTGGTAGAATAAATCATAATTGTTGAACTTATTTTAAAATATTCATTTATTCTTCTTAATTTTAGGTTGCAGCACTGTTGAAACCTAAATCTACAAAGATTGTTGGAGCACTCTGCCTTGCACGAAATAGTGTTGGTGAGAACTGTTATGTAGCTGATGAGGTTATAACATCCCGGAGCAAAGTTCGCTTACGTGTCGGGAATACTGATGCTGAGGGACGTATGGTGATGGCAGATGTTTTATGTAAGGTAAGTTTGTCATGGTTAATAAATGTTGCAGGGGCAACAGTGTGGATGATTGACTGACCTGGCCTTGCAACATTAACCAAAACGGCCTTGCTGTGAAGGGAGACGAAAATTTAATAGTCATGGGGGACTGGAATTTGATAGTAAGAAAAGGAAGAGAAGGAAACGTAGTAGGTGAATATGGAATGGAGATAAGGAATGAAAGAGGAAGCTGCTGGTAGAATTTTGCACAGAGCATAACTTGATCATAGCTAACACTTGGTTTAAGAATCGTGAAAGGAGGTTGTATACATGGAAGAGGCCTGGAGACACTGGAAGGTTTCAGATAGATTATATAATGGTAAGTAAGACAGAGATTTAGGAACCACGTTTTATATTGTAAGACATTTCCAGGAGCAGATGTGGACTCTGACCGCAATCTATTGGTTATGAACTGTAGAGTAAAACTGAAGAAACCGCAAAGAGGTGGGAATTTAAGAAGATGGGACCTGGATAAACTGAAAGAACCCAATTTTGTAGAGAGTTTCAGAGAGAGCATTAGGGAATGATTGACAGGAACAGGGCAAAGAAGTATGGTAGAAGAAGATTGGGTAGCTTTGAGAGACGAAATAGTGAAGGCAGCGGAGGATAAAGTAAGTAAAAAGCAGGGGGCTAGTCGAAATCCTTGGGTAATGGAAGTGATATTGAATTTAATTGATGAAAGGAGAAAATACAAAAAATGTAGTAAATGAGGCAGGCAAAAAGAAATACAAATGTCTCAAAAATGAGATCGACAGGAAGTGTAAAATGGCTAAGCAGGGATGGCTAGAGGACAAATGTAAAAACGTAGAGGCATATATCACTAGGGGTAAGATAGATACTGCCTACAGGAAAATCAGAGAGACCTTTTGGAGAAAAGAGAACCACTTGTATGAATATCAAGAGCTCAGATGGAAACCCAGTTCTAAGCAAAGAAGGGAAAGCAGAAAGGTGGAAGGAGTATATAGAGGGTCTATACAAGGGTGATGTACTTTAGGGCAATGTTATTCAAATGGAAGAGGACATAAGTGAAGATGAAATGGGAGATGTGATACTGTGAGAAGAATTTGACAGAGCACTGAAAGACCTAACTCGAAACTACTGATAGCCTTGGAGAGCCAGCTATGACAAAACTCTACCATCTGGTGAGCAAGATGTATGAGACAGGCGAAATACTCTCAGGCTTCAGGAAGAATATAATAATTCCAATCCCAAAGAAAGCAGGTGTTGATAGGTGTGAAAATTACCAAACTATCAGCTTAATAAGTCACGGCTGCAATATACTAACACGAATTCTATACAGACGAATGGAAAAACTGGTAGAAGCCGACCTTGGGGAAGATCGGTTCAGATTCCGTAGACATGTTGAAACACGTGAGGCAATACTGACCCTACGACTTACCTTAGAAGAAAGATTAAGGAAAGGCAAACCTATGTTTCTAGCATTTGTAGACTTAGAGAAAGCTTTTGACAAGGTTGACTGGAATACTCTCCTTCAAATTCTGAAGGTGGCAGGGGTAAAATACAGGGAGCGAAAGGCTATTTACAATTTGTACAAGAACCAGGTGGCAGTTATAAGAATCAAGGGGCATGAAAGGGAAGCAGTGGTTGGGAAGAGAGTGAGACAGGGTTGTAGCCTATCCTCGATGTTATTCAATATGTATATTGAGCAAGCAGTAAAGGAAACAAAAGAAAAATTTGGAGTAGGAATTAAAATCCACGGAGAAGAAATAAAAACTTTGAGGTTTGCCAATGACATTGTAATTCTGTCAGCGACAGCAAAGGACCTGGAAGAGCAGTTGAATGGAATGGACAGTGTATTGAAAGGCGGATATAAGATGAACATCAACAAAAGCAAAACAAGGATAATGGAATGTAGTCTAATTAAATCAGGTGATGCTAAGAGAAGTAGGTTAGGAAATGAGACACTTAAAGTAGTAGATGAGTTTTGCTATTTGGGGAGCAAAATAACTGATGATGGTCGAAGTAGGGAGGATATAAAATGTAGTCTAGCAATGGCAAGAAAAGTTTTTCTGAAGAAGAGAAATTTGTTAACATTGAGTATAGATTTAAGTGTCACGAAGTCTTTTCTAAAAGTATTTGTTTGGAAGTGAAACATAGATGATAAATAGTTTAGACAAGAAGAGATTAGAAGCTTTAGAAATGTGGTGCTACAGAAGAATGCTGAAGATTAGATGGGTAGATCATGTAACTAATGAGGAGGTACTGAATAGAATCGGGGAGAAGAGGAATTTGTGGCACAACTTGACTAGAAGAAGGGATCAGTTAGTAGGACATGTTCTGCGGCATTAAGGGATTACCAATTTGGTGATGGATAGAAGCATGGAGGATGAAAATCATAGGAGGAGACCAAGAGATCAATACACTATGCAGATTCAGAAGGATGTAGTTTGCAGTAGGTGCTGGGAGGTGAAGCAGCTTGCACAGAATAGAGTAGCATGGAGAGCTGCATCAAATCACTCTGGACTGAAGACGACAACAACAGTAATGTTATATTAGTTAATCATATATTAGATAGAAAAGTTACCTCTCATATCAAAGCTGAACTTAAGGTAACAGAAAAGTACAGAAAGTAAAGCTGTGGGACTTGGTTATTGGTCACAACTGTGCAACTGTGAAATTAAGTTTGTAGCTGAGAATGGAATATCAAGAACAGAAGAAATTGGAATCTTCAATTCTGTTTTTCCACATCTAGTTCACTTTTAAGTTGAACAGTATTGTTACATGTGTAATTTTTTTTGTAGTATGATATTGCTGCATGTTGAAAGGATAAAATGTCACATATTCCTGCATTACTTTTACAGATGAGAGAAATAGCTATGGATGAAGTGAATCCACATCTTTTCACAATAGCAACTCTTACTGGACATGCTGTTCTGACATATGGAGAAAATTACACGGTATGTGTTATCATTTAAATGTATTGTATTTACTGACAAATTAAATCTTAGTGCTGGTAAGATATGCAGATTTCTTGTGGCTCTTATTCCTGTCCCCCTCTTCCTCTCCATCCTCATTTTTTTTTGTCTGTTCTTGTCTTCCTCTCACTATGCGCTAGGTGGCAGCTATGAGTTTCTCTCACATTATTTCTAGGTTCTGGTGGATAATGGACCTGCCAGGGAAGAACAGTCAGCACAGAAACTGCAAGCTGTATCGGAATCTGTTGGTGATATGATTGAAATTAGCACTGTTCGCCGGGAGGACTTTGAATTCATTAAAGGTATGGCACTGACTCATCATGCATTGTTTCTAAAGTGACAAGTAAAGAGCAGTTGTTTTTGTTGCTACTTACTAGGGTCGTTTCTGTGCTTACAGTTCCAGTGGTCTGTCTCACTGCTTCTTTTCTTTGTTCACTCTGTTTTGTTGGTTGTTAGCTTCCTGGTTTAACACCTCTCTCTACTTATTGTATGTATCGAAGAATTTGAAATCAGACTCTTCGGTTTTCATTCTGTGGGTTGCCCATTTGTACTGTGGCATATAATGTCCACAAATTATGCAGTGAAGCACACAAATAAGAAAATACTTTCATTTTTATGCAATTGGTAACAAGCTGTAACAAACTGAAATCTGTGGAATATGATGAAATGCCATGGATATGTCTTTAGAATACATGTATTCTCCAACAATATTTGTTTCTTTTTTGTACATGAGGTGTCTGTTTTTTGGATCTGTATGAAGGAATAGACACCATTTTGATCCAGCATCCACTATGAATTATGAGACAAAGGAATTACAGAATTGGCTGTGAGTGGGCATTGGTTGAAATCAATGTAGAAAACTGAAAATTTGTGCTGGACCAGGATTCGAACCAGGGTCTCCTGCTTACTAGGCAGATGCTCTGACCACTAAGCCACCTGGACATAATGCTCATCGCAACTGCACGCCTCCTGTCAGACCTGATTTCTCAACTACTAATCACTACAGTGTAGTAGTTTGTGGATAACTTGAGAATTTTAGTCTGGTGGTAGATGTGCTATGGTAGCCCATGCATTGTGTCTGGATGGCTTAGTGGTCAGTGTGTCTGCTTAGTAAACAGGAGACCTGGGTTCGAATTCTGGTCCAGCACAAATTTTCAACTTACCCCATTGATTTAAATCAATGCCCACTCACAGCCCATGTTTATAAGTCCTTTGTATCTTACTTTTTATTTTGCTTATAAAAGGCCTCAAGAGAATTCTCTGGAGACGATGCTGTTGGCTATGTTCAATTGCATCATGACAATGGTTTTCGTACTGTCAAATGCAAGATATGCCCTGAACATGAAGTGGGTGCAGTTTGTATTGTACTACTTTGGTTGTGAATGAAAACATAGGCAAAATAGTAAGTTGCCAGTACCATGATTGTACAGCTTCAGCTGTTAGTTGTAAGCATGTAGTGGCTTTTCTTGTGTGGGCAGATCGATGAAGTGAAAAATCTTTGTGTACTTTAGTGGAATGCTGCTCGCAAAAGCCAACATTCTCCAGAGTACAGAATTCACTAAAATATAGTTCTGTGAGGCAGCTATCAAGAAACTCCACATTGTGGTAGAAACATTGAAGTTCTTTTAGCTTTTCTTCAGGAAGCAAGAAAGCGAAAAATTGAAAACGGCAAACTTTTAAAATATCAGTGTGTGTACAGGTACAGTGATGCAAGGCAGTTTTCCCCACCATCATTTCTTTGTTCAAGAGCATAAGGTATTTAAAAAGGATGTAAATATATTTCTGCAGTGTGTGAGGGAAAATATCATTAATGAAACCAAGGAATTAATAGAAAAATCTATAAGGAAACAGAATAAAAATAGCATGTGGTAAGAGTTTTTATATGGACATATAACAGCATCCAAGGCTTTTTTGCAGTAAGTCACTACCAAAGTGTGTTTATGGGTCATTAGTAACTACAATCACGGGCACTGTACACCAAAGAACTCTGCTTTAAGATTCTGCTTTAAGAAGGAGCAGGATTTTAGAAAATGCTGTACATCAGACTCTAGGGAAGAAATTGGAATTTTTTTTTGTGGCATTTGGCATAAGCTGCTCTAGAAGTACTACAGCCACTGAGTCTTTTTCTAGGGTCTTGTTTTGATAACCTGACATTTCAGTTAAAAATGGCACTTGGTCACATGAATTGGGTATCCATTCTGGTAGCAAATCCTGTACTGATATTATTTAAATTGAATTCATAAGTGGCTCTTGATTACTTAATAACTGACAAAAGTTTCTAATATTCTAAATTCGTTAATTATTTATTTTGTCGAAATAATACTTTTAAACATTCTATACAGTGATGTTTATTAAAAAATCGCATTGCAAAGGATGGAATAATGACAATATTATGAGAATGATAGATTGCTACTCAACATATAGTGGAGGTGCTGAGTTGTAGACAGGCACAACAAAAAGACTACTGAACAAATAAGCTTTCTGTCAAAAGGCTTTCTTCTGAAATTGACAACACACACACACACATTTATGCAAATGCAGCTCACACACAAATGACCACTTTTGATTGCCGGGACCAGACTGTGAGCAGCTGCACATGATGGGAGAAGCAATTTGGGTGGTGGGGGTAGCTGGGGCAGGGAGATGGAGGGAGAACAAAGTACCTGTGGAAGATGGTAAAGTGCTTTTTGTGGGAGCATACAGGGACCAGGTGGAGAGAGCGGAGGACAGCCAGGTGCAATCGAGAGGTTAGACTGCGGGAGGTGCAAAAGGAGGGCAGTAAAAAGACTGTTGGTGCACTTGTGGAATAGAGGGCTGTGGAGGGGGTACAGGGAAGGGAATGGGTGGGCGAAGAACAATGAGTAACGAAGGTTGAGGCAAGGAGGGTTATGGGAACACAAGATGAATTGCAGGGAGAGTCCCACCTGTGCAATTCAGAAAAACTGGTGTTGGTAGGAGGGACCTAGATGGCACAGGCTGTGAAGCAGTCATTAAGACGAAGAATGTTGTATTGGGCATCTTGCTCAGCAACTCGTTGTTCCAGGTGTTTCTTGGCCATAGTTTGTAGGTGGAAAGACAGTTTGTTGGTTTTCATGCCCACGTAGAACGGAGCACAGTGGTTGCAGCTTAGCTTATAGATCACATGACTGGTTTCACATGTAGCAAGTGAGCAAGACCACCAATAAGCTGTCTGTCCGCATGAATGGCTATCTACAGACTGTGGCCAAGAAACAACTGGACGACCTAGCTGCTTAGCAACCTGCCCAACACAACATTCTACATTTTAATGACTGTTTCACAGCCTGTGCCATCTGGATCCTTTTACTGACACCATCTTTTCTGAATTGTGCTGATGAGAACTCTCCCTGCAATATATCCTACGTTCCCGTAATATTCCTGGCCTGTCTTCATTAATCATAGTCGTTCACCCACCTATTCCCTTTCCTGTTCCCACTCCACAGTCTTCCACTTCACTAGTGCACCCATAGTCTTTATCTCTCCTATTCTGCCCCCGCCCCCCCCCCCCCCCGCCCCACACACACACACCCTGGCATCTAGCCTCCCAATTGCACCTAGCTGCACCACCCTCTCTCCACCTTGTCCCTGTATGCTTCCACAAAGAGCATTGTACTGTCCTCCACCCGTACTCTCCTTTCACTGCCACTGCTTATAGCACTTAAGGTATGCTTTTTAAATCCCATATTTACTTGACTTTTTACTTTTGAATGATATTTGTGTCATATCCCAGAATATTGACCATCAGTTCTAAACACCCTGTAAGTATTTCACAGGCCTCCATATGGCGCCTGACACCTCATGTCATTGCTTATCATTCCCTTTCTTGTTCCTCTCACAAATGAAGCGAGGGAAAAATGACTGTCTATATTTTTCCTTAAAAGATCTGTTTTCTCTTATCTTGTCTTCGTTGTTCTTCCACGAGATGTATGTTGATGGTAGTAGGATCATTCTAAATAGTGTTCTGAGAAATGAATGTCATCTTCCCTCCAGAGGTTGCCACTTGAGTTCATAGAGCATTTACATAATACTCACATTTTGATTGAACCTACTGGTAACTAATCCAGCAGCATGCCTCCTAATTGTTTCGCTATGTTTTAATGCCCGCATCATCCTTATCCTTCTACATTCACCTAGTGACAACACTTCCTCATGCCCTACAGCATCAACATCAAACAGTTACAGATAGTAACTGTCTCTGAAATATTTTATTTTTATAGAGAACAAGAGCAGTGCTATCACACTCCCTTCCGGCACTTCTGACACTGTATTTGTTCCTTGTGAACTCACCATCAAGGACAACGTTCTATTTCTTAAAAAGTCTTTGAGCCATTCATAGGTCTGGGAACCTATTCCCTATGCTTGTATTTTCATTAAGCTTGCAGTGTGGCACTGTGCAAATAGTTTGTGGAAATCTAGGAGTATGGAATCTGCGTGTTGTCCATCATTCGTGGTTAACAGGAAAGGGCAGGTTGAGTTACCCATGAGTGACAATTTCCAACTCAATGTCGGTTTGCAGATAGAAACTTATCCCTCTCAAGGAAATTTATTATATTCAAACTTATAATGTGCTCAGCAATTTTGCAGCGAATGGATGTTAAGGTGTTCATCTGTAATGTTGTGGGTCTGTTCTTTTAACATACTTTCATAAAGGAGTCAACTGCTCTTTTATTTTATTTTATTTTATTTTTTAATCACTTGGAACTTCATGGTGGGTGAGAGTCATGATACATGTGAGCTTCACATTGCTTGTGCTTTTATTTTGTTACCTGAGTAGCTGCTTTCTCTGCATAGCACCCAAATTTGGAGTAGAAATACTTGCAACTGCTTAAAATTGGTTCTTGAAACCTCGTATTTAGGCTTTCATGGGATTGTTCTCATCCATCTTCAACCATTAGCCAGTTCAGTTTTTTTAGCATGTCAGTAATACTCTTCCAGGCTCCAACAAACCTGTGACTATTCATGCTGCCCTTCTTTGTATGCTTCCAGTACCCTTGTTAGCCCTGTTTGGTACATGTCCCACACACTTGAGCAATATTTAGGATGGGTCACACAAGTGATTTGTAAGCAATCTCTCATTGAACATCTGCATCTTGAAGTACCTATGATTGTGACTCCAACAATGGAAAATCCAGGATGGAATGTAACAGTTTTGTGAAAAGGAAAGTTACCACTCACCATATTGCGGAGATGCTGAGTCGAAGTGTGGCTAAAGTTGCCTGAGACTGCAGTCGCGTGTCTCTCTCTCTCTCTCTCTCTCTCTCTCTCTCTCTCTCTCTCTCTCTCTCTCTCTGTGTGTGTGTGTGTGTGTGTGTGTGTGTGTGTGTGTGTGTGTGTGTGTGGAGGATTTGATTGAACATTTGTGCAAATTTTTTCAGTCAGTATTTCATTATAGGTAATTGTATCATCTACAATAAATCTCAGTTTATTATTAATATTGTGTGCATGGCCATTAATATAAGACAGGGCTTAACAACTGGCCAGTTTTGAGCACGAGTACTCACGTCTGCTCAGACACGTGCTCGCGAGCAGGTGCGTGGAGTAGGGTGGGAGGGGAAATGCGTGCGCACGTTTGAATGTGATCTCGCGTTCTTAGCAGATTTAACTAGCCATCTGAATGCTTTGAACATTTTACCACAAGGTAAAGATCTGCTAATTACTCATTTCATAGATCGAATACGAGCTTTTAAAATGAAATTGACACTTTGGGTGAGTCAGCTGGAAACAGGAAACCTAGCTCATTTTCCTAAATTATCATCCATGCAAGATGTTCACAAAGGCTGTGAACGTTATTCACATAGTTTAGTTGATCAGCGCTTTCAAGATCTGACAGCACTAGACAGTGATTTTGATCTGTTCTCTCCATATTCAGCGAATATTTACGAGATTTGCCCTGAGCTGCAGCAAGAAATTATTTACCTGCAGTGTGACAGAGAATAGAGACACAAATTTCGGAACAAGAAAAACATTTTGGAATTCTACAGACACTTCCCTCAGGATAGATTTCCTCGTTTGCACAAACTGGCGGCTACAATAATATCAATGTTCTGTTCCACGTATGTTTGTGAACAACTGTTCTCTGCAATGAAATGTAACAAGACGCGCCTGAGAAACGCATTGTCTGATCGAAATTTAAACTGCATGCTGCACCTAAAATGCACAAGAACAATTACTCCGAACATAGACGCAATTGTAAAGGGCAAAAAGTACAAGATAACCGTGAATCCCACACTTCAGTGACACCTTTTATTGTGTAACAGTTCACAAATTAATGCGAATGTAGAGGCATACACTAAGCTAATAAAATTATGTGGCATGTGTACATTCTCCTTTGTTTCATTTGTCGCAGTAATAATTCGTGAGTGATATCCCTGCAGGTGGCCGCGGATTTACATTGACTGGTGGCAGCTGTTGTGTGCCCCACGTGACTTTCCCTACTCTCCGCTCTGGTCCGGTAGTGGGCGTAGCGTGCTCGCGCTGCTCCGTGCTCGCGCCTTGCTGCTCACAGCTTGCTCCGCGAGCATGTATGTTGTGAAGCCCTGATGTAAGACATGAATAGCAAGTCCCCCAATACACTTCCCTGGGGCACACCTGAAGTTTCGTATACATCTCTTGATTAAATCTTCCTCCAAGATAATACGCTGCACCCTCCCTACTAAGAAATCCTCAGTCTAGTCGTAAATTTCACTTGATACCCCACATTATCATACATCCGAAAATAAGTGTAGTCTGATACCGAGTCGAATGCTTTTTGGAAATTACGAAATACTGTATCTACCTGTTTGCTTGATCCATGGCTTTGCAGGATGCCATGTGAGAAAAGTTCAAGCTGGGTTTCACATTCAGTGCTACTCGAACCAGCGCAGAATATATTCTAAGATTCTGCAACAAATGGATGTCAAGAATTTTTGATGGTAGTTTTGTGAATAACTTCCTGCTAACCCTTTTGTAGATAAATGCTTTCTTCCAATTAGTGGGAACAGCTCTTTGTGTGAGGATCTTCAGTACACTATCATTAAAAGAGGAGCTACTCAGCTGAAAATTCAGTGTATAATCTGATAGACATTCCATTGGGCCCTGGAACTGTGTCCAGTTTTAGTGATTTCAGCCACTTCAATGCCACTAGCACCAATATCTACTTCTCTCACCTTTAGAGTGGAGCATAAATTAAATTGGGACTATACCCCTGGACGTTCGTTTGCAAAGGAATATTTGGAAAAGGTGTCCAGCATTTCTTGTACTTTGCTGCCTCTTGTCAGTTCTGTCTCATCAGTGAGTGTCTGGACACGAATTTTAAAGCCACTAATGGCCCTTGAAATGACCATAATTTCTTTGGGTTTTCGAGAAAGATCATTATATAAATCTCTTGAAGGTTTTATGCATTCCCTGCTGACAGCCAAATTTGTTTCATTCATCATATCTATATCTGTAGTGCCCTGCTTTGTTTTAAACCTACTATGCGGTAGTCTGTTTCTTTCGCAGTTTCCTTCCCGGGAACAAACAGTGAGTGTACCTAGATTTCTTTCTATCCCTTGCTACCATGTCCCTGAGGGCAGGCACACCTCATATTTAAAGGCTCAGAGGTGAAGTCGTCCCAAAATATATATTAAAATAAATTTCTTAATAATGTATTACATAATTTGAATTATCAAGAGGTGAATCATGTTTTACATGATAGTTACATTCTGCACAATCACCACACTACTGAGTCTTTTTAAATGGAAAATGTGGGCTGAGATTATAGCAGTGTTTTTAGTACTTTTACCAGAGATAACCATTACATCTTTCTGAAACACATTATAATGCAAAATTAATACACTTAAAATTTTTATACTGAAACATGTAGTAATATACTAAAATCATTGTTATTAAGTCCATCTACAAGCTAAATAGCCTCTGTATCATCTACATAAGAAGAGTCTGATGGTTCTATAGTCAAATCAGTTTTCGTAATGGATTTCTGTACACACAATTCTTCATTGTTCATATCTACAGAATCAAAGTGTCAGAGGTCACAGCCATTCTCTTCATAGACATAAGCAAATCCAATCTGCTGTGCCCCGTCCGCAATTTCACCCGCTGCAATGGTGATATCACTTCATCTTGCAGCACTGACACAGCATTGGGCTACAGTTTCTTCCATAACCCATTCACACAGTTTGGAGTTGTATCAGTCCATACATCTATAATAGCATCAGTTGCCATCTTAATATTAACATGTTGCCAGAAAAACTTGGTGGTAAGTACGTCACTCAAATCCCTTTCTTCTGTAAAATTTGAAAAAGTTTCATTTAGATAGTATGCCTTGAATGTAGAAATAACTCCCTGGTCCATGGGTTGCAGGATAGATATAGTGTTTGAGGGCAGAAACAGGTGGCAGTGTTTTGATTTGAATCAGTAATGAAATGTAGCTGGCTGGAGACATTATCAAAGAGGAGAAGAATTTTGAAAGGGAATTTTCCTTTCTCACAGTAGACCTATCATTCTCTATTCAGTTCATTAAAAAAAATAGTCACTGACTATAACAGAAGTCATTCAACATTTTTACTCCATATTCAATGAATTTCCAGCCTGCTATTTTCACAGCCCTTTATTGCCCTAGGATTTTGACAGCAATAGATCAGAAGAGGTTTTAATTTCCAATCCTTTGCAACATTTCCTCCAAAATGAAGGGTGCATTGGTCCTTGGCAGCCTTGAATCCAAGTGCTGTTTTTTTATCAGTAGAAATGAATGTGTGGCTAGGCATTCTTTTGCATATAAACCCATTTCATCAGGGTTGAGAACCTGCATCACAGTACAGCATTTTTCTGTTGCAGTTTCTTTAAACCTCCTTTTAAAGTCTTCGGCTCTAACTTAATCTACCATAGCTGCCTCTACTATTATTTTAATGTTGTCAAATCCAAAATGATATTTGAAGTGTTCAAATCAACTTTATGTGAGTGAGAAAGTTTGTTACATCTGCATACAAGCGCTTGGTTTTAGCTTGAATAGCAGCTCCAGGGAGAGGCATATACTGTTGGTCATGGTGCTCAGTACAGTGGTTTAACATTTTCTCCATTATTTCCATTGTCCCCAAGTGAGGTTTGGTCACTCTAGGCACACTTAAGTCATTTGAAGAGTTAACAGCAAACTGATTCCCCATTGTCACGAATAGTTCCCACAGTAGATTCACAAAGTCCCAAAGCACGCTGAATGTCAACAATATGCTCACCTTTCCTGTAGCAGCCCAAAATTTCTAACTTTATTTCTAATGAATATGATCTTTGTACACTTATCTTTTCCTCGATAGGCACGCTTTCTTTCCTTTTACCCTATATTCTTTAAACACACACCCTGTCAAGTGCAACTTCTCAGCTCTACTGAGCTGAACTGACGATCCACATTTCGACAAACACAGTAGATGATGTGTGAATGCATTACTGCTTCTGTGTACTATTAGTAAATAGCAGACCTGGACTTAAAACTAAAACAGTGTGTGTATGAAAATGCAGATAATGATTCTGTGCATAACGAGGTATACCTGTATTTCTCAAACAAATAATGGCAGTCAGTGTTTTTGGAAGGCAGTCAGTATTTTTGGAACTGTTGACACTGGCTGATGCTTCTTGGACAGGCAGTAGCCAGTCTTAAAACTGCGCCCTAGAATGCCAGTAGGAGGTTGGGGGTATGTGGCTTGTGCAAAGTGCAGCTGTCATGGGCCTCCTGAGGGCTTAACTGGCAGAGCCTAAGGGTATCCTTCCAACTTGAACACTATTTTCACAGTCTGCTGCTTACATCAAGAGGAAAAAATGGAGTGGCTGAAACTTTGCTATCAAACCTTTGCCTCAGTATATTTCTATTAAGCTTTGATGTAACATTAATCGATGCTTAATTTTGTTTAGGTGGTGTTTTAGACAGTTTTTCATTTCCAGTTTTGTCAATTCTGTAAGATTTTTTGATGACTTGATCATAGACCATTTAAAGTACAGAAGGGGAGATGAACTGATTTCATCAGTAAACAAACAAAGTAAGGTAAGCAAAATGTGCATTAATAAGTGATAAGAAGAAATTGTTATTTAGCATACTAAATGGAGGGCTTAAATATGGATGGTAACAATCCTTTCCCACTACTGTCGCATTTTTTCACAATTTGGCACAACAAATCACACCTGAGAGGGTGAAGCCACAGGTACACAGGAACAGAATGTGGCACTGGTAAGTTGTTCCAACCACAGTGTGGGCAAATAATGGTACCCCTCAAGGCTGGCACACTTCGTGGTTTCCATATTGGGGAAGGCTGCAACATTTACTCATCATAACTACCCTAGAGCAGACACCACAGTCAAGATTTCAGTGAGGAGGCCCACATCATACTGTATCCAAAACTTTACATACTGTGTCTCCTTTCCATTTCATACCCAGCTGCTAAATAAAAACAGAAACTAATGGAAAGATAAGATATGCAGGTAGGATATTTATCTGTCCAAGTCACATTTGACACTATTCAAAACAAGCTGCACACATTTCAGAGAAATCTTTAATGCAGTGTGTGTTAATTTGGTTGCAAGCTTAATTTTTTATTTTTATTTTTTCAGCTCTAAACTTGATGTTTAATGTGTTGTATGTGTTTAACTGGTGCATATGTGGGTTTGAGAGACAAAATAGTAATGTTTCCATGATATCACAAGTCCTGTGCTGTGACTGGCTGATAGAAGCAAATTGAGCAACCACCACATTGATTTCATACCAGATTTGTTGGTTTCTGTATTTATACTTGTGTATTATGACAATATGTATCTAGAATGAAATTTTCACTCTACAGCGGAGTGTGCGCTGATATGAAACTTCTTCATGAGCAGGATTCCATCCATCAATCCACCGATTATGGAGCTTCAGTGCTAACAACGGCCACCACTATCCCAAGCTCAGGGCCACAACACACTGGTACATCACTGATGTGTAAAACTGCTCTTGCAATTTGAAGCAAATCCATGATCCGAATGTTGTGGCTTCCCTTTGTAAGACAGAAAAAAGTAGCAAGCTGCAAGTGCAGATTAAAATTATAATCTAGTGAAATAAATAAATAGGAAATCAATCAAAATAAGTATGGCTCCTGTTAGGTTATAATATAGAGTAGGATTCTGATAAATGTTGTCTTGAATTTTAAATTTTCTGATTTCTAAAAGTTATATGTATCCAAAACACGGCATACACTTTTATAAAATCAGGGAGTGTATGTACTGAAATGTAAGCTGTAAGAAGGCACAGGTAAAACAGCGAAACTGTGAGTCTACAGCTTGTGGTCTAGTGGCTAACATTGCTGCTTCTGGATCATGGGATCCCGGGTTAAGTTCCCATCTGCGTCGGGGATTTTCTCTGCCTGAGGACTGGGCGTTTGTGTTGTTCTTATCAATTCATCATCGTTTGAGAAAGTGGCAAGACTGGACAGTGAAAAGATTGGGAATTTGTACAGGCACTGATAAACACGCAGTTGAGTGCCTCACAAACCAACTATCATCATCATCAAGTAAATGTGACAATTCAAAGATTTAATGACAGAAGGAAACACAGAAATGCAAATGATGATGAAACTAATTAGCAACAAACAAAGTGAGCATCAAATAGGATAAGTCAGAATTGCTACCGTGAATCAGAGTGGTTGTAAAGGGAAACGTTGTAACTTGTAGGAAGAAAAATTTCAACTTCAGAGGAAAATCAAAGTTCACTCTGTAGGGAATATGTATGAACTACTCACAAGCACAGGTGAAGTATCAGGGATTTGGAACACATACATTTGAGCAGCGGGAAAAATCCTGCTGTGTGACAAAGCAAATTAACACTAAGAAGGCAGATTTCGATAGTCTAGTAAAAGTATCTGTATAGTCTGTGTGCATTGCGACATAGAGGAAGAGTACAAAGTGAGGTTACCATGGTGAATGTTGTGGAGAGAAAGAAGGAAAATGCATGTCACTCCTTCTCTTCTAGTTTTGTGGAATAATTAATTTTTGAATGTCCAGTTGTCCTTAACCCTCCCAGCAACATCACTATGTGATTCTAAATTTTGGATTGGCAAATATACCTTTGTCTCTGAAAACTAATTTTCTGTTTCTTATTTGATCTTTCTGTTTACTGTAAAATAGTCATTAAGTGATCTTGTAAAACAGGGCTTAATGAATCACTGTTTTTTAGTGTGAGTAGTTGCACCAGCTCACCCTCTTGATCACAAGCAGAGCAGTTGCGGCATGGTGGGGAGTGAAGGAAATGAACATGCATCATGTTGTCTTGACAATAAAGGACTAGCTACAACTGCAACATAGAGGTGGTTCAGTTTTGACAGCAGTGCCATCTAATATCAACAGGGCAAGTTGGCATCATGTAACATCAACAATGTCTTCGTTCTTCAATCCACTGTATGAGATACATTATCTTTTACACCAAAAGATGTGTTCACGTAATGTTTAGCATATTCTAAGATGCTGAATTCTTCCAGGAAGCTCAGTTAACTAAGACACTACACATCTTACTGTGTCAAAAAATATGGAAATGGAAAATGTAAACAAGTATTTAAAGGAAGCTCTCTAAGAGGAGGAAGAAGGGGAAGAAAAATAAAGTGACTGCTCCATTCAGATGAGCTACAAAATTGCACTACTTTTAGCAATGTATTTGTGGCCTGTAATGCATGTTTATTTAATAAAAGAATACAGTACTTGGTAGTTATGGCTTAACATTTGATATTTACTTCAGGCAGAACAATTTCATGTTCATCAAACATGACAGTCGTGCATCACACACAGGTTATGCAGACTACATTCAGAGTGAACTTGCAAAATCTGTGTAAAGAGTTTGTTGCATATTCTCTAGGGCTCTACTAAATGTAGATATCACAGGCACACAGCTGAATGTTACAGTCTTAGCATTTCTCCAAACATTTCCCTTAGGATTGATTTCTGCCCCTATTCCCTGTGACAGTGGAGGGATACATTACTCACTGTTCACTGGCCTGCACTCACTGCCTGCTCGCAAAGCACCTTTCCAGTGAAGCCCTACTTTAAAGTACACACATCAAAAAAAGTTCTGCATCACCTCGGTTCCGAGAGTTAACATGTACAGAAAATTGGAATAGAGAACAACATAAACTTCATTTCTGCCCTTTTTATTGCTCATGAAAACCACACATTGCATGTTGTACCACCGTACTGCGAGATATTCAGAGGTGGTGGTCCAAATTGCTGTACACACCAGTATCTCTAATACCCAGTAGCATGTCCTCTAGGATTGTTGCATGCCTGTATTCGTCATGGCATACTATCCACAAGTTCATCAAGGCACTGTTGGTCCAGATTGTCCCACTCCTCAACGGCGATTCGGAATAGATTTCTCACAGTGGTTGGTGTGTCATGTCATCCATAAACAGCCCGTTTCAATATATCCCAGATGTGTTCAATAGGGTTCATGTCTGGAGAACATGCTGACCACTCTGGTTGAGCGATGTCGTTATCCTGAAGGAAGTCATTCACAAGATGTCCATAATGGGGGTGCGAATTGTTGTCCATGAAGACGGGTGCCTTGCCGTTGTGCTGCTGATATGGTTGCACTAAAGGTGGAAGATGGCATTCACGTATCGTACAGCCTTTACAGCACCTTCCATGACCACCAGCAGTGTACTTCGGTCCAACATAATGCCACCCCAAAACATCAGGGAACCTCCACCTTGCTGCACTCGCTGGAGGGTGTGTCTAAGGCGTTCAGCCTGACTGGGTTGCCTCCAAACTCGTCTCCTATGATTGTCTGATTGAAGGCATATGTGACACTCATCGGTGAAGAGAATGTGATGACAGTCCTGAGCGGTCAATTCGGCATGTTGTTGGGCCCATCTGTACCGCGCTGCATGGTGTCGTGGTTGCAAAGATGGACCTCGCCATGGACGTCGGGAGTGAAGTTGCGCATCATGCAGCCTGTTGCGCACAGTTTGAGTCATAACATGTCATCCTGTGGCTGTACAAAAAGCATTATTCAACATGGTGGTGTTGCTGTCAGGGTTCTTCCAAGCCATAATCCATAGGTAGTTGTCATCCACTGCAGTAGTAGACCTTGGGCGGCCTGAACGAGGCATGTCATTGACAGTTCCTATCTATCTCTCTCTCTCTCTATATCTCTCTCTCTCTCTCTCTCTCTCTCTCTCTCTCTCTCTCTCTCTCTCTCTCTCTCTCTCTCTCTCTCTATCTCTATCTCTCTATCTCTTCCATGTCCGAACAACATTGCTTTGGCTCATTCTGAGACACTTGGACACTTCCCTTGTCAAGAGCCCATCCTGGCACAAAGTAACAATGCGAACGCAATCGAACTGCGGTATTGACCATCTAGGTATGGTTGAACTACAGACAACATAAGCCGTGTACCTCTTTCCTGGTGGAATGACTGGAATTGATCGGCTGTCCCCCTCCGTCTAATAGGTGCTGCTCATGCATGGTTATTTACATCTTTGGGTGGGTTTAGTGACATATCTGAACAGTCAAAGGGACTGTGTCTGTGATACAATATCCACAATCAATGTCTATCTTAAGGAGTTCTTGGAACCGGGGTGGTGCAAAACTTTTTTCGATGTGTGTATAAAGAAGTGATCATGTCTTTTTATTTCCATTTTTTCACCATTCTCTTCTCCATATAAATTAAAACAGAGGAATAAGCAAATGATAATATTAGGCATACATTTTACCACAAATATGTAAGTGAAATGAAGCCTTTAACAGAATATTCACTAAATTTAACAGGCATGATAATTTCAACTTGACTGACTTAACAGGACTTGACTGACTTAACAGGACTTGACTGACTTAACAGGACTTGACTGACTTAACAGGACTTGACTGACTTAACAGGACTTGACTGACTTAACAGGACTTGACTGACTTAACAGGACTTGACTGACTTAACAGGACTTGACTGACTTAACAGGACTTGACTGACTTAACAGGACTTGACTGACTTAACAGGACTTGACTGACTTAACAGGACTTGACTGACTTAACAGGACTTGACTGACTTAACAGGACTTGACTGACTTAACAGGACTTGACTGACTTAACAGGACTTGACTGACTTAACAGGACTTGACTGACTTAACAGGACTTGACTGACTTAACAGGACTTGACTGACTTAACAGGACTTGACTGACTTAACAGGACTTGACTGACTTAACAGGACTTGACTGACTTAACAGGACTTGACTGACTTAACAGGACTTGAGTTTATATATATGTGGCTTTTGCAGACACTATCTATCTATTTGAACTGTGCGAGAATATCTCAAGGATGAAAGTAAAGCTTTGACTAATCAGTTATGGAACTTTGAGTTTTGTTTCAGCCTATTCAGTTATCTATGTTACAGGACAGCCAACAAAAAATGTATATTTGTTAGAACCCTAAACTTTTGCTAGTGTGTGCTTGTTTCATACTTACTACTACTAACCGTACATATTTAAAATGCTAGCTGATAGAAGTGCCAGCTCCTCTTGATGCCAAGGATGGACACCATTTTTTTTCTTTTTGATATATATATAGATAAAGCTGAAGTGGCTGATGTGCTCCAGAGCAACAATGAACCCTCATCACGGACTCCAAGGGGGCATCAGTTTCCAGCAGCCTTTCTTCTGAGAGTGTCAGGGCTTGATAAAGTGAGTGCTTCATCAGTTTAATCTGCAAAATTTTGATTTTCATCTGTGTTGAGTCAGATGTGACTATTGCTGTTCCAAGCAGAAAGACATGAAAAACTTTTTCTGTGCTTTTGTAATGACATGTTCTTAATTTCTGCTAAATTAACTGTAGTGACTATGCTGTAAAAGCTTGTGCAACACTTTGACCACTTATTTGTGAATATGATATGTTGACACTAATACTAAAGACATTAATACTACAGATTCGGTGAAGTATGATTAAAATAGGTGACTATGATCAAAATAATGGATTCTGACAGAATTGACAAACATTTTGTAAATAATTTAAAAATTATTTTTACGGTACTACTTTATAAAAATGTGATGCTAGCAATAACACAGCTGTAGTACTGTAGTATTTCTTTAATTTGCATTGCACTCAGTGTGTGTTGCTTCTTTTACAGAATGGAATTGGGTCTGACAAGCCAATGAAGTACACCCATGTCGACATTGCAGGTTCTTCTGGTTCACTGCCAAATGAACCGACAGGATGTCCAGTAGTTGGATTCTCTACGTATTTTCTTCTTCCTCATGTTAACTAAAGATACTGTTTTTATATCTCATGATCTCAGTATATAACGGTCGGGTGCTTAATAATATATCAAAGAACTGTACTTACTCTTTTACTTGTTTTTTATATACAAAATGTACTTATGTTGTTGTTATGCCAATTTACTGGGCTATTTCTGAATAAAAAGGATATAAATAAATGAATAAATAAATACAGCTGTCGTATTCTACACAACAAGCTCTAGTTTCCCATCAAAATAAAGACACATTCACTTTAAGCTTGTAAGCCTGTATGTGATACAGTTTTCTATGTTGTGTACACATTTTTAAGTTTTCTAACCTATCATTACACATTCAACAAAATTAGAAATGTTTACTACATTTCAGTGTAGTAAGTTCTCATAATTGTAATAACAATATGGCTCAAATTATCTTGTGCCCCTTCTCCAGCTCTCCATCTGAAGTTTTGTGTTTTATCTAGGACTCCATTAAAATGTGCAGCAGATTGTGCTAATTTTCTTTGAACATTTGTCCATTATATAGAGCCGTTCTGAACATACCAAAGAATTACTAGGTTGTTGAACACTGGTGCAC
This sequence comes from Schistocerca cancellata, assembly GCF_023864275.1. Lineage (NCBI taxonomy): Eukaryota > Metazoa > Arthropoda > Insecta > Orthoptera > Acrididae > Schistocerca > Schistocerca cancellata. Next base: position 198,679,393 of record NC_064628.1, read on the forward strand.
TTCTAAGAAATACATGCTTTACCAGATCACATTTTTTGTTGTTGCAAGTTTCTACAGACAGATAGAAGCTTCATTGTCCACCATGCCTGCCCCTCTGACTGTGGGCTTTGTAGTTCTCACAGAACTAGCTGTGTGGCTTCACCACCCATTCTTTCTCTGTGCTACTTTACTCTGAGGTAACAAAAATCATGGGATAGTGATATGCACATTCACAGGTGGCAATGGTATTGTATGCACAAGGTATTAAAAGGGCAGTGCATTGTCAGAGCTGTCATTTGTGCTCGGGTGATTCTTGTGAAAAGCTTTCCGACATTATTGTGGTCACATGATGGGAATTAATAGACTTTGAACATGGAATGGTAGTTGGAGCTAGATGCGTGGGACATTCCGTTTTGGATATCATTAGGGAGTTTAATATTCTGAGATTCATAGTGTCTAGAGTGTGCCAAGAATACCACATGTCAGGCATTAGTTCTCACTATGTACAATGCTGTGGCCAACAGCCTTCACTTAATGACTGAGAGCAGAGGTGTTTCAGTAGAGTTGTCAGTGCCAACATGGGACTTATGACCAATGTATCCATTAGGACAAAACAGCGAAATTTGGGATTAATGGTCTATGCCACCAGATGACCAACGCGAGGGTGTTTGGGCTCGTGACCATATCAGTTTGACACTAGATAGCTGGAAAACAGTGGCCTTGTTGGCACTGTGCAAGCTGGTGGTGGTCCATAATGACATGGGCTGTGATTCAAAAACAGTCTTGTGAATACAGGAAAAAAATAGTTACCGTATTTACTCGAATCTAAGACGCACTCGAATCTAAGCCGCACCTGAAAAATGAGACTCGAAATAAAGGGAAAAAAAATTCCCGAATCTAAGCCGCACCTGAAATTTGAGACTCGAAATTCAAGGTGAGAGAAAAGTTTTAGGCCGCATCTCCAAATCGAAACAAAGTTGGTCTATTGTAATATGAGACACAATTTAGGTCGAATGAAAGACGATACAGCTACAGTAGTTTGGTTTGAGTTGTAAGCTTAGCAGTTAAGCTTTACCAGGTAGCCATTACTATGCGTCAGGCGCTCCGTCCGTATTTATACGGGTACTCTTCCTTTTTCACGTGCTTCGTCTGGTTTGAATCAACTGCTTGTTTTGCTTTGATCTGATAAGTGCCATTTTCTTTGTTATTGGTGTTTATGTCACTCTAAGCTGAAAATACATTACTGTACAGCATCGTGCATTGTTTGTCGCATTCTGATAGTGCGTGTTTACGACCTGTCGCCGCTCGCGGCATGGCTTGCTTTTGTGCACACTAACGCCGCTTACATTAAAAAGAGAGAGAGAGAGAGAGAGAGAGGAATCGTCTCATTAGCGAAACAATGGCAAGAGACTGCTATTTGTTGTTACTTACACTGCTGCTTTCTTTGATAATGATCAACAAGAACCAAATAAAAGACTGCATATGATACAACATGTTCTGAACGAGAGTTAGGCGAAAATTTTTCTCCATTTGAAAATCTTTGCGGCCGCTTCTTTAGTACATCAGATTCTGTACAGAAGTTAGTCATCTTAGATTTAAAAATCTAGTCAGTTGCCGTGCTTCATTTCTGACTGTATCACTTTTAGGCATAAGAATAACACGAATATAAACATGACACAATACGTATATTCTTCCGCGTTTGCTGTTGTCTCACTCTAGTTTCGAAGTTTATTAGGCAGACAGGATTTAAATGAGATAGCAGCAAACATGAAAGAATACATGGCAAAATGTTTATATTCGTATTATTCTTATGGTGAAGAGAATACTGCATGTGATTCACATTTCATCAGGTTCCTATTAGCAACCATCACTTCTCACAGGTAGGAAAAAATTCAGAACGTAGAGTTGGCCATATTAACAAACATCCCAAACAGTATTGCCAGTCGAATTTTCATAGTACATTGAAATTCTGCTACATTCGAAGATGAGCAATACGGAATTTGTATTTACTTCGTTGGATAATGTATGAAAATGCAGTGGTCTAAACTCGGGGCGGAGAAAAAAAAGCTCGTCTTCCACCCCCTTTTTTTTTTTTTTTACTGACGCAGAGGTTTTGGTGCCAGTATTTATCTCTGTGCCTACAAATCATGCCTGTGTGGCGCTACATATATTTGACGGCAGAAGTTAGTTGTGGCGGCACCTACCAACATTTTTCAGAACTTCCGCTTGCTTTGCACTCGATTCTAAGCTGCAGGCAGTTTTTTGGATTACAAAAACCAGAAAAAAAGTGCGGCTTAGATTCGAGTAAATACGGTAAATCAAATGCTGGAATAGTTCCTTTGAAAAGTGCACAACTGATTTCCTTTCCCATCTTACCCTGATATGAGCTTGATGGGACATTAATCCAAACTTTTCTACAACATAGTGTACACCATAAATTCTCACCTCTATTATGGGTATGTTGTTCACCTAGGCCTGCCAGTTTTCTCTTCAATCCTTGGAGAGAGAGAGTTCAATGGAAAGTAACCAATAATGTGCACTCCAGTGACCGTTGGCTGATTTCCCAATGAGTAAATGTAAAAGAGTGAACAGTAGCAGAAATATAGCTGCAAAAATTGTTGAACAACAAGACTAGCTGCATGCTGTTCAGCCATTGGATGTATTTGTACACTGCAACAGAGTTCACATTACAAAATCTGAACAACTGCAGAGAACTTTACAGCCTTTTGGGTTACAAGCAGAAATGCCCAATGAATTGTAAAAGAGAGCAATGAGTATTCTTGGACCACATCAATTTCTCCATTAACTCATCACAAGTAAGGGATGCCACCAAAAGGATTTCCAGAAAACTCAATTGGTCCATATAACAGCTGTACTGAAAGAAAGTTATCTCCAAGCATCACCTAGACATGTCTGCAAGGTGGTGGCAGTCCATTTCTCCACACCTGCAGCCATGCCTACTTGTATTTAGTACCACACTGCCATGTAGAGAGGGTGAGATGGCCTTCAGATTCAACAATTGTAAGTCTGACAACTGCCCTATCTCCATGTGGGAGCTGGGTTCAGCACTGTCTGTCATTTGAGGTTCTGCTCATGATCACAGCTATATCAAGTGCAACGTGCTTCAGATCTTTGACAACAAACCCAAAGAAATCTGTCTACAACTTTTTAACAAAATGTGGCAGACATGACATTTTCCAGCTCTTGGAGGAAGGCAATTTTTGTATTCCTCCTCAAACCAGGAAATTATCATATATGCTGAAACTTTGTTTTTAGCAAATGATCTAGATAATAAAGACCAGAAAGCCTTACAGCTATTTTTAGTGTGGGCTCAGGATGTATCAATGATCCTTATGGAGTCCGCTATACCACAGGCTCAAAAACAATATTTAATTGGCATAGTTTTTTATGTAGATAAGATGTATGTGATCCTAGTTGGAAAAACATTATACTTGCTTAACAATTGGGGGGGGGGGGGGGCAATTTTCATAACATGAGCGGTCACACAGCATACTTTGTACACATGTGAAGAATAGCTGTTTTTATGTCACCAAGATAAACATTTTAAGAGGAAAGCCGTTGTTTGATCTACATGATGGTAAAATAAACTTACATAATATACAACAAAGTGTTGTTTAATTAAACAATAATGAAATAAACTTTCATTATTTCACTCTGTTGCCATTGAAAGCTTTTTTCCCACAGTAATGACCCACTCAAAGCAGTAAACAGCATAGTTGCATCAGATCAAAGCTGGCTGCTTATTCAATTGCTCATTATCTCATAGACAACTGCCTTATTGTGAGATTAAGCTGCTAGCTCATAATGTGGGTCATTTTCTTGCTAGGATTGTATTCTTCTTCCTCCTCCTCCTCCTCCTCCTCGTCATCATTGTTGTCCTCTTCATGTATAAGATGATCTTCACTGCCATTGAGAGCCTTACTTATGCTACACTTCTTGAAAGATTATTGTTAAATCTCTTCTCTCATTCTAGACCACGACTGTTTTGTCCACTGACACACATTTGATTGTAGGTTGTTTTAATGCTCCCTTTGGTGTAAATTCATGTTGGGTTCCTTCCATCATCCATTCATTCCATTTCTCTCATATATACTTTAAATGGTTTATTTACTGAGAAATCAAGAGGTTGCAATTGTAAAGTAAGTTCTTCCAGAACAACAGCAAGCTCTGTATTTTCCTGTCTCAGTTTCTCTTTCACAGAATTTTTCAAATGACTGCTAAATTGGTCTAGCAAAAGAATAGGACTTTTCTTTAATAAAGCACTTTTCCTTTTCTCCCACACTCTGTTAATCCATAATTTTATACCAGCCTCACCCATACAACCCTTTTCATGTATGTGAACATCACCACCTGGTGGTATTTCTTAAGATTTTGGCATTGTTTTGCACTTGAAAATGATCATTGGATTACATTTAGTACCAGCAGCAAAACATTAAAGGACAACAGTGTAATGCATTTTTTCATGCTCACTTATTTTTATATTTATCGTTTTTGCACCTTTCATTGCAACAGTTGTGTAACTTGGCACATCAGATGTTAGAGGAGTTTCGTCCATATTCGCTATTTGGCTTACTTCCACACTGGTTTTCTTCTAATATTCAATAATAAAAGTGATGGAAAGATAATGTTTTCTGTTCAAACTCATGTGGTATTTTCTCAGATATTTTGGTTTTGTTTTGCATGCTAAGTCCATGACGATTCATAAACCTGTATCACAAGTCAACTCTACCCTTAAAGTCTGTTAAATTCTACTGTAGTGCTAGCTTATCAGCATGTATTTGAATCATTTTTGTATTAATTCCAATGCCATTTTGATGTTGTCCTTGAATCCATTGCAGTAGTTGTGGCCGTTTTGCATTCAATCTTCTATTTGCACATTTACTGTTCCTCATTTTTTTCAGTTTTTCCTTACAAGCCTGCCAACTGAGAATGTTTTTTTCTGTTAATGGAGGAGCGAAATGCCACTCGGCTGGTCTGTTTCCACGTTGTCCTGAATATGCTATTATTTTTCAATTTGTAACCCACATCACATAAATATATTTTTTCCCCTACTAACAAAAATATTGTACTGTTACCAATAACACAAATCACTTTCAATCCAAGCTCTCTGGTGCCTTAGACTGCGGTTGTTGCCAGATAGAGATTTCCCACAGCATCAAATATATGGCCATTTTTAAGACTGGCAGGAATTTTAAGTCAAACACTGGACATTTTTATATTAATTTCGAGTATAAGAAGCATCTGAACTTTTTCAAGAAAGAAGTGTGTCTTATAGTCTGTAAAATACGGTACTGCTGCTGCTCACTTGGCTATATGACAATGCAGTTTATCACTATGTTATTTGAAGCAATAATGAAGAAATAGGTATGGGTTTGCAATTGTGAAACAACATTGGAACAATACAAAACAATTTAATTTGTATTTAGTGCACTTTATACATACACACATGTGCTCAAGGGTTATCCCCATCAACGGTAATTCAGTGGCTGGCTGTTTCTGTTTATTTGATTTGTCCCGCCCCAGTGGTTTTTTTTTTTTTATTTATTTACATGCGAGATGACTCTGTTTTATGTGACAGAAGAATGGTTGTCACTCAAGTTACTGTAGTATTTTAAATAAGTCCTCTCTGCCATTGCCATAAATGGCACAACACCAACAGTAGTGAGCCAATCCATTCCTTGTTATCTGTGGACAGTTTTGCAACTTTTTCGTTCTCCTTCTAATGCCAAAACAGCAAGTAACCAGTTGCAGCTCAGTCAGGACGTTTGAGAAGTGTGTTGTAGAAACAAGGGCCACAGGTCTTGGGTGGGGGTTTACACAAAAAACCACAAACTGGAATACATCAGTTTTATAAAGCTATTGTAAGATGTCTAGATTATGGTTGCCTATTGTACATTTCGGCACGGCCTACATATCATAAAATCTTTGTGACACTGTTCTCCACGAGAAGTTGGGCTGCCCACAGCAGCTTGCAAAATCAGCCTCTCACCCTCCCCCCCACCTTCCCCACACTGAGCCTCTGTGCTAAGGCTGGGGAGGCACTACTAATAATCTGGTAGTAATTCCTCATGGTAATGTCAGGTGTCTAATATCTCCAGCATACCAAATCTGCCAGCCTACTAAATCATTGCTTGCCTTTCAAATGAACCAGTTTTCACGAACTGTCCGTGAGTAACAAGGCCATTTGGAATCTGTGTGAGGCACGTGCTACATGCACTTGGTATGGGGCAACTGCTGACCCAAACCCAGGGTTGGAACTAACTGCCACTCTTGTTATTGATCATGTGCAGACTGATACTAGATTTCATGAGGTACAAGGGTGACTGCAGTTCTGTTTATGTTTTCAACCCTTTGACTGCTGTTAATGAAATAACACATGCGTCACTGATCCCCAGTTGTTGACTAGTTAAAATGCAGCCTCTGGGTTTTCTTTCGTTGCTGCTGGTGAATTTGCTCGGGCGTCGTCACTGACACCTGAGTGCTAATGATAAGTATGGATGTGCCACCACTTAGGTACATGAGTGCTTTTGATGAATTTAAGCATTCAGCAGAATTTCTCCCTTGTGTCCCAGTAGCTTTGCACAGTTCTGTCTTGTGAGTTGTGATCTCATTTTGCTGTATTTGACTTTGATTTATGCCTTACTGTTCATCAGGATTGGCATTATAGTTTATCTCTCATCATCAGTTCCACAAAGAAAATGAGATGTCTTGTTGCACTGAGGAAGACATCATGGCGTTACCCATGAAGAACTATAGTGAGGATGAAGAATACAGTGTTGAAGTAAGTGGTAACTCCTTCACACATTCTGAAAGTAACAGACGTAAGCCACCTACATCTGCAGGTCTAACACTACATTTGTACATTTCGATAAGAGATGTAATTGATAGTCCTTCTGAATCCAAAAAAATTAAATTCTTAGTAACTATTGGCATTGGTTTCCAAAATTGGATCAGAAACTTTTGAAAGAAAAGCCATCTTCACATACGTGCAGATTTGTACCAAATGCTAAATTCACAGAAAGCTTCAAAGTCAGAAACTAGTTTTTACCTTACAGGAATGTTTGTCTGGGTGTGACTGAAGGAGACACCACGGAAAGCATTGCAGAAATATTGGTCAGAGGGCGAGGTAGGCTGCTCAGGTAACCCCAGCACAAAAGTAGGCTACAGAGTGCAGGTAGATTAGGCAATAATGATGTAGCGCTCAGCTTGGCATGGAGCAACAGCCAAAACCTTTATCTGAAGTTTTATGAACTTTAAAATGAGCTCCCAAACTGTACAGGGGGAAGTGAAATTCGAGCAGTCAGGCTTCGCAGCATGACTCCTCACATGCCAGTGATAAAAAAAAATGTCTGTCAAAATTTCATCTAGCGAGTACATCTCGCAGAAAAACAGCGTTAAAGAGTGACAATCTGGTAACACCGTAACCACTTGTATGGTAAGTACCTCTGTCAGCACACATTTGTCGTGCTGTACAGTTAGTACAGTGGATAGAGTTTTGGGTTAGCATGTAGGAGGTCGATGGTTCAATCCTGGGTTGAGGCTTTTTTTTATTTGGTAAATGTAGTCCAGCTGATACGGTATCTGGCATCTTAAACGTCAACAGCGATTGCAGTAGGTCGTCTACAAAACATTTGCACCTACATACTACAACCGTTGAAATGGAAGACTGGTCAGCTTTGAAAGAAGCCCTTTCTATGTTGTGGGCCTCAATTTATTCACACCATTTCATCTACTAGATGCGAAACCTGTTTCCTTTGTACCTTCCTCCAATGGTCCCATAGATTAGTACCAACTATTATTCTTGCCTCGTTCAGGTCCATCACATTTTGTTAGGGCCTTGCGTTACCTGTAGGACTAGCAACATGCTTTGTGAATAATGTCCAAACCCAGTTACTATTTGTGTGTGTTATCACCATGGCCCCACTAATTATGCCTTTCAACATTGAGTCTGGTAACCGCCTGCTGTTTAGTATGTATCTCAATGCATTATTATTATTATTATTATTATTATTATTATTATTATATATCTGAAACCAAATATGATGAAACTTACCAAACAAAAGTGCTGGCAGGTCGATAGACACACAAACAAACACAAACATACACACAAAATTCAAGCTTTCGCAACAAACGGTTGCTTCGTCAGGAAAGAAGGAAAGACAAAAGGATGTGGGTTTTAAGGGAGAGGGTAAGGAGTCATTCCAATCCCGGGAGCGGAAAGACTTACCTTAGGGGGAAAAAGGACAGGTAATTTTTTTTAACATTTAGATATAATACACAAACTTATTCCAAAATTTCATACTGATATCTTGAGTATTCTTTAATATACAATTTTTTTTAGTTGTGAGTACACGTTTATGTTACGATTTCTAACTGCTGAACAATTGACAGCAGTGGGGGAAAGAAGTACAGTAGAAGAAGAATGGATAGCTTTGAGGGATGAAATAGTGAACGCAGCAGAGGATCAAGTAGGTAAAAAGACGAGGGCTAGTAGAAATCCTTGGGTAACAGAAGAGATACTGAATTTAATTGATGAAAGGAGAAAATACAAAAATGCAGAAAATGAAACAGACAAAAAGGAATACAAACGTCTCAAAAATGAGAGATATGATACTGCGTGAAGAGTTTGACAGAGCACTGAAAGACCTAAGTCGAAACAAGGCCCCGGGAGTAGACAACATTCCATTAGAATTACTGACAGCCTTGGGAGAGCAAGTCCTGACAAAACTCTACCATCTGGTGAGCAAGATGTATGAGACAGGCGAAATACCTTCAGACTTCAAGAAGAATATAATTCCAATCCCAAAGAAAGCAGGTGTTGACAGATGTGAAAATTACTGAACTATCAGTTTAATAAGTCACAGCTGCAAAATACTAATGCGAATTCTTTACAGACGTATGGAAAAACTGGTAGAAGCCGACCTTGACGAAGATCAGTTTGGATTCCACAGAAATGTTGGGACACGTGAGGCAATACTGACCCTACAACGTATCTTAGAAGAAAGATTAGGGAAAGGCAAACCTACGTTTCTAGCATTTGTAGACTTAAAGAAAGCTTTTGACAATGTTGACTGGAATACTCTCTTTCAAATTCTGAAGGTGGCAGGGGTAAAATACAGAGGGTGAAAGGCTATTTACTGTTTGTACAGAAAGCAGATGGCAGTTATAAGAGTCGAGGGACATGAAAGGGAAGCAGTGGTTGGGAAGGGAGTGACACAGGGTTGTAGCCTCTCCCCGATGCTATTCAATCTGTATATTGAGCAAGCAGTAAAGGAAACAAAAGAAAAGTTCAGAGTAGGCATTAAAATCCATGGAGAAGAAATAAAAACTTTGAGGGTCACCGATGACGTAATTCTATCAGAAACAGCAAAGGACTTGGAAGAGCAGTTGAACGGAATGGACAGTGTGTTGAAAGGAGGGTTTAAGATGAACATCAACAAAAGCAAAATGAGGATAATGGAATGTAGTCGAATTAAGTCTGGTGATGCTCAGGGAATTGGATTAGGAAATGAGACACTTAAAGTAGTAAAGGAGTTTTGCCATTTGGGGAGCAAAATAACTGATGATAGTCGAAGTAGAGAGGATATAAAATGTAGACTGGCAATGGCAAGGAAAGTGTTTCTGAAGAAGACAAATTTGTTAACATCGAGTATAGATTTAAGTGTCAGGAAGTCATTTCTGAAAGTATTTGTATGGAGTGTAGTCATGTATGGAAGTGAAGCATGGACGATAAATAGTTTAGGCAAGAAGAGAATAGAAGCTTTCGACATGTGGTGCTACATAAGAATGCTGAAGATTAGATGGGTAGATCACATAATTAATGAGGAGGTATTGAATAGAATTGGGGAGAAGAGGAGTTTGTGGCACAACTTGACTAGAAGAAGGAACCGGTTGGTAGGACATGTTCTGAGGCATCAAGGGATCACCAATTTAGTACTGGAGGGCAGCGTGGAGGGTAAAAATCATAGACGGAGACCAAGAGATGAATACACTAAGCAGTAGGTACTGGGAGATGAAGAAGCTTGCACAGGATAGAGTAGCATGGAGAGCTGCATCAAACCAGTCTGAGGACTGAAGACCTCAACAACAACAACATTATTCTGTCAATGGGATTGTGGAAACATTACGTCTATAACTGTTAGGGAAACAGTGTAGTTCAAAACGAAACATTTCACAATTAGGGGTGTCGGGTTGAATCATGTACAACAGTATCTGTCGGAGGGGTAATGCACGTCACGTGGAACATTACGCAGGACTGATGGCATGTTTATACTGTATGTCGTGTTCACCAGAAAGGGATTAGTTGCGAGTGGAGTAACGCGCCAGTGACAGACTCAAATGTACAAGCGTACATGTATCGAAGTTTCTTATTGTAAACCTCTAAACCAGTGTGGCAGACGTATGGCATACAGAAACAAGGAATATGTTGATATACTTCTGGTCCTTGGTGCATCTGATAACCAGGGAGGTGTTGCCACTCATGAATATGCTGCTAGATATCCTCATCAACGCAATAATTGAGATAAAAATGTATTTCGTCGTCTGGAGCTGCGCCTTCAGGAGTCTGGTTCTCTCCTTCTAGCATCGTGTGACAGAGGTCATCCACGGACTCGTCATACTCCAGCTACTGAGGAAGACGTTCTAGAGTAGAGGTCATACACCAAGAACCTCAGTGAAGTACATGTAGTGTAGCAAAGCAGCTGTGTGTCTCACAATGCACGGTCATTAACGTTCTGCATGAGCTTGGCTTGCACCCATTTCATGCAAGACCTTCATCCTGCAGATTGCCATCAGTAGATGCAATTCTGTGAATGGTTCCAATAACAGGAAGCCAACGATGACTTCGTGAACACTGTAGTATGGTCAGATGAAGCAGCATTCCCCCTTGAGGGTGTCTTCAATATGTACAATGCCCAACATTGGTGGGAGGTTAACCCACATGTCACCTGCGACCGTGGATATCAAGTTCATTTTAGTATCAGCGTCTGGACCTGAATTTTGGGTGATGTGTTTGGGCCCCTACATGTTGCCTGACCAGTTGACTGCACAAAGGTATCATGAATTCCTCTCAAACTATCTGCCTGATGCGCTGGAAGACGTTCCGCTACATGTTCCAATATGATGCTGCACCTCCAACTCTGGAATTAATGTGTGGCAGAACATTTCAGGGAAACAGCTCGGACATTGAGGTCCAGTTGTGTGTCCACTGCGTTCATGTGACCTGGATTTCTTCCTGTGGGGACACCTGAAGGAGCATGTGTACTCTACTCTGCTGACAAATGTGGAAGAATTGGTAGTGTGTGTTCATGCTCCTCCTGTTACTGTGGACACAACTTTGGTGCAAAGGGTCCAGAGCTGTATGATCCGGCGGTCTGCGCAATGTTTTGGACTGCAGGAGGTCACTTTGAGCATCTGTTGTTCTGAGGACAACGTGTTCTGTTGTAAAGGTCAGGTGGTCATTAATATGGACATTATTACTGTCACTGTCTGCTAATGTGCGACATCTGAGCACTCATATTACATGTAGTATAAATGACAAGTAGATGCTGCGATATTATACTGTACGAGCATGTTTAGTATCCTGAAATTGATATGTTTCTGTAGTTATTCTGTCCTATTGCAGGTAATTTGTTCCAATTGTCTATTTCTTATTTGTCTAACCACGTATTTGTTATGTTCAGTGTTACATAATGTTGTAAACTTAGGTTACATATGAGCTAAGAAATGGTGTATATTACAGTATGAAGTGACAGAATGAAATTAGCAAATAAAAAAATGTGCCCCAACCCAGGACCAAACCCTTGACCTCCTGCATGCTAACCCAAAACTCTATCCACTGTGCCAGCTGCAGAGGATGGCAAATTCATGCTGACAGAGGTAGTTACCGTACATGTGGTTACAGTGTTGCCAGATTGCCAATCTTGAACGTCCTTTTTCTGCCAGGTGTGCTTTCCGGATGAAATTTTGTGTGAGACATTTTGTTATCACTGGCATGTGAGGAATCGCACTGCGAAGCCTGAGGGTGCGAATTTTGTTTCACCCTGTATAGCAGTTGAGTGCAAGCCTGGGACTCCCTTTGCTGCTCAGTGGTCAGCTCTTGGCACTTTAGAAAACTTTTCATCCTTCACTACATGCTCCCCATTTGACCTATCGTTACTCTTCCAAATTTTTGCTTAGGCGCAGATCGTATCATGAAGGTCATCCAGGACAGTGTATATTCCACCTTTGGTGCTTTTCTGTCTTTCACCCTTTCTTTCTGGCAAGAGTATTACAACCAATACCCAACATGGTACTCATCCCATTGTGGGGGAGGGCAGAGGTCACAAAGTACCAGTACGGGTGCTTTAGATGGAAGCACTCTGCACATGCCAAGGAGAATGTGCCTATCGTGGCTGTGGCATGAGTACTCGACAATTTTTAGTGGGCCAGGTTGTTGCTGCTGCTGCCGCTGTTGTTGGGTGGCACACATAGAAAGAGCCTTCATTTGGAGTGAGTGGCACCAAGGCGGCATATACTTTCTTGTGCTGGTGTTTGCACAGCCCCAGCAGTCTCTTCTGAAGTAAAGAATTACTATAATGCAGTGAGATAAGATCCCACAAGGTTTCTTTCCCTAGCTGTATGATGGGAGGAATGTAGGGCTAAGAGTCAGTGAGGGAAATGTTCCCACAATACTTAGTTTGCTCTAGGACTGCTTTATGACCACAAAGCCATTGTTCTTTATTGAACACTTTGAGGACAGGTCTGTGGAAGTAGAAGCAATTTAAAAAAAATGAAAAGTGGCTGAATTCTGATTAAAACTGCATCCCCTGCTGAGTAGTGGGTACTGCTCACTGTAGTTGTATGACCTTTTCTGTAGGGGTATGTGCTCTATATAAGTCTAGCAGAAGTTATGTGTGACATATGGCATAAACTTTTTGACAGCAGTACAAACCTCCACAAGGCTACTGTACACTAGCTCTGAAGAAATTTTTGTCTAAATTATGCAGACTCAGTGGGTTTTTGCAGTCTGTATGTGGATAGATAAGAGATAAGTGTGCCAGCTTAGTATGAAGATGTTAACATCAGTGATGTAGGTCAGATTTTCTACATTATGTCTTTCAGTGCTATGGGTACCTCAAAACCTATATTTATCTTCGACAGCGAGTCATCAGACTATTAGCAAAATCAATATACATACATAATTAGACATATTTCGAGTTAGTGTGGGACATAGGTATATATGGGCTTCTTCTCTTTAATTTTCATTCACTGTACATGTTGTTGAAGTCCAGTTGACTTAATTAATATCCCATTTTCACAAACATTTGCATAAGCTCTCTCTGCCAGAAATTCTCTTCCTGAGTGAATCAGCGGGTTACACTACCTCTGGACTTCATGTTTACAGAATATGTCAAAATTATTATACACAAAAAAAATCTCTCCAAATGCCACTTACAGTGTAAATTCCAAATTAAAATGTCAATCAAGTAAATATTCTGGTGCAATCTATTTTTACAGACTGCAGTAGTAAGGGCTAATTTCATTGTAAAGAAACTGCGACAAATGTCAAAGATGCTGTTCATGGCCAACTGTATGGTGAATGAATTGACTTTACTTTTCTATAAATTCTTCACACTTGGAAGGAAAACCATGTTGCCTCTTAATAGATATGACATGACATCAAACATAAAAAAGTCAAAACTCTTCATAGAAACTCTACACACTTCTTGATAATTTTATTTTATTCTCCTCACACAACATGAGCCAAGTAACATAAGTAATGACTGCTCATGGCATACAATACACTATATAACAACCATCTTGACTTAGGAGCATAATATAGGCTGACTCTATACAATGCAAAATTACTTGACATTCCCCCTCCCCCCCCCTTTTTTTTTCAAATTGTAGCAGTCAGAAGATGACACATGAGAAGTCTTGTTTTTCATCTTCTCCTTTAATACATCACAGTCGGAAGTCAACGCACAAGGTGTCTTTTTCGTCTTATTCTTCATCTTCTTCTTTGTCTTCTTCCCATTGCCATTGACTGGATGGCAAAGTTGACCAGATACTCTTATGGCTGACTGGGTGGTGAAGGCTGCCATCATTGTCTATTCCTTCCTGTGTCACTCATCGGGAAAAAAAGAAAGAAAAAAAGTATGAAGATACTAGATAAACAAACACCTTACAATTCACAAACAAGAAAATGTTTAACAGCTGCGTATCTTTTGTGCTGACCAAGAAAGCTGTTGAGGAACCTTCTTGTCCCATTACATTGCCTATGACATGCTGGGTGACTTACCTGTAACTATCACTGCCCCCTATAAGTCTTCCACCATGACCGCCTTTTACAAACTGATGACGAGTTATGTGCTCCAATTTGGAGCAATGGGATATGCATTTTGTCCATCATGTCCACTGGGAACCAAAGGACAACAGATTTGATACTGGGGCCTTCATCTTGGCCTTTGAAGGCAACTCATTACTTGAAACGGTCAAGGTGATGGTGTGTTGATATGATCTGAAACCGTTTGTCTCCCCTCCCATGCAGTGCTTCAAATGCATGGGATTTGGGTACATTTCTTCATGTTATAATGTCAGCTGCGCCTGTAGGGATGGTGGACATTGGTTGCATAAAAATGCTCCTTGTGTCCCTTCTCTTGCCTGTGCCAACTGTGGTGAACACAGTTCCCCTGTTCACCAGACTGTATCATCTTCCAAAGAGAAAAGGAAGTCCAAGAATATAGGACTCTTGACCTACTTAGGAGACCAAGAAGAAATATTATGATTTGCATCCTGTACATATGATGACGATCATGACGTCAACCTGTCAGCAACAGTTTGTGCCTTCTACATCGGGGCCTCAGGGTGCTTAGCTACACCATCTCTCCTGGCGGTTGGGGGCCCTCCTCTTGTTGTTTTCCCCACACCTATTTTGGCGGCATCAACTCCCAACCCACGAGGGACATCAATCCCCAACTTGCAGCCAGAGAAACTACACTCTCCTTCGGCATCTCATTTGTTTTCATGGACAAGTAGGTTTTGCCATGTTTATATATCCCTCTTAATTCACCAGTGTCCATTCTGTAGCTCATGTCACCTTTTAACATCGATTGTTGACATCTATTCCTAATTGGAAAGCTAGTCTGTGGTCCTTGAACACTTAATTGTACTCAGTTGGTGAGATACTGTTCCTGTAGACGTGTGAACCGTTTCAATTTGACCAAAAATTGTGGGTACCAAAATGGCCACCATCACCCGTCGCCAACTGATGTCAACCACTGGCAGTGGAGATGTGTACAGGCGAACAGATGTGCAACTGCTGAGCAGCTGACCACCCAGATGAACCAAGGGTTTACCAACAGTGTCTCCTCAATGATCCTTCAGTGAGCGTTGCTGCATATGGGTCATGATTTAGGAAGACACAATAGATCAACAGAAATATGCTTGGTTCAAAGAGCACCAGGATGAATTTACCATATTCCTTTGGCTACCAAACTCCCTGGATTTAAAGTTAAGAATCTGTCAGACCACCTCAATCGGGCTGTTCACACCATGGATCCTAGAAGCCTAGTGCAGCTAGCCACGGCACTGGTGTTGGAATGGCTTCACATCCCTGTTGGTACCTTGAGAACCTCATCGACTCTTGTCCTTCATGCAAAAAGCCATTACTCAGGCTTTTGATAGGTCATCACATTACCATGACTGTACCGTGTAGAAGTCAGTGCTTTTTATTTGTGTGGCTTTGTGTCATTTGATGGAATATACTAAATGAGCATTCTTTCATTTTCATACTTATATTAAAGATACAATGACTCACATTGCTAGTAGTTGTTTCAATGTACATACATAAACAATGCAGCTATATCTTTCAATATAATGTACTCATAAAAGCTTGCACTCACTCCTGTGAATGGGAACGTGTTATGCAGGTCTTGGAGTCACTCGCGTCCCTCTAGAAAAGTTTTTACTGAGTTTAACGAAGGGAATGTTGGCCTGATGTGTTCAACGATGCCCTTTGGCTACACTGTCTAAAGGATTGCTCTAAGAAATACCAAATTAAGATCAACCTGAAGACGCCTAAATAAGGCGAAATGCGTAGTTGAAAAATAAAAAGCTAAAATTGCAACCAAGACTGTTTTCAACCAATACTGTTAAGCACTGGTCTGCCGTATGCCACATATGGAATTGATTGGATAGAATGATAATAATAATAATAATAATGCATTGAAATACATGCTAAACAGCATGCATTTACCAAACTCAGTGTTGAAGGGCATGGGACCATGGTGATAACTCATACAAATAGTAACTGAGTTTGAACATTATTCGCAAAGAAAATTGGTAGTCCTACTGGTAACATAAGGCCCTAACAAAATGTATGGTCCTGAACGAGGCAAGAATAATAGTTGCTACTAATCTCTGAGAGCACTGGAGAAGGATACAAAGAAAATAGGTTTCACATCTAGTGGATGACGTAATGGTGAAATTCCGTGACATGAAAAGGGCTTCTTTCAAAGCTGACCAATCTTCCATTTCTACGATTGTAGCATATAAGTGCAAGTGTTTTCTAGAGGAGCTGCTGCAATTGCTGTTGATGATCAAGATGCCAGATACCGTACCACCTGCACTACATTTACCAAATAAGAAACATAGGCCTCAACCCAGGATCGAATCATTGACCTGCTGCATGCTAACTCAAAGCTCTATCCATTGCACCAACTGTACAGCACAAGGACTACCTGACAGAAGTAGTTACCATACATGTGGTTACAGTGTTGACAGATTGCCACTCTTTAATGCCCATTTTCTGCCGCACATACTTGCCGGACAAAATTTTTTGAGAGACATTTTTTTACCCCTGGCTTGTGAGGAGTTGTGCTGTGAAGCCCAAGTACGTGAATTTTGTTCACGCTGTATAAGGGTAAAAAATAAATAAATAAATAAATAAATAAATAAATAAATTCCAGAACCAGATTTTAAATTGGAAGATGTTTACAGGAGCAGAGGTAGACTCTGAGCACAATTCACTGGTTATGAACTCTAGATCAAAGCTGAATAAATTGCAAAAAGATGGGAAATTAAGGAGAGGGGACCTGGATAAGTTGGAAGTACCATGGGTTGTTGGAAGATGCAGGGGGAGCATTAAGCAGTGACTGACTGAAACTGGGGAAAGGAATACAGTAGAAGACTAATGGATAGCTTTGAGAGATGAAATAGGTACAAAGAAAAAGTAGAGGTCCTTGGGTATCACAAGGAATATTGAATTTAAGTAATGAAAGAAAGAAATAAGAAATGCAACAAATGAAGCAGGTGAAAGGAAACTTGCAAGAAATGAAACTGACAAGAGATGCAAAATGACTAAGTAGGAATGGCTAGAGCACAAACATAAGGATATAGAAGAATATGTAACATGGATTTTCCATAGGGAAAAGACAGAAGCCACCTATAGGAAAATTAGTGAGACATTTGGAGAAAAGAAAAAGCAGCTGTGTGAACATCAAGAGCTCAAATGGAAAACCAGTACTGAGCAAAGAAGGGAAAGATGGAAGGAGTATTTAGAGGGGTTTCTTCTTATTTGGTCTTCAACCATCAGGTTGGTTAGCAGCAACTCACCATGCATTTCTGACTTCAGTCTCCCTCTTGAGAGCAGTATGGGTGGTGCATTTGGTATCCTCCATAATGTGGTTGATATATTCTAGTCTCAGGCTACATCTTGCATTCTTCTGATGATATCAACATGTCTCACAGATGGCCAATCTGTGTGTCCCTTTTGTGTTTGATGAGATGCAGCAGACAAGGCTTCCTTTTGTTTCATATCTTGTCTACCCAGCAAATCTTGAGCTTTCTGTGGCAGCACCACATCTCAAAGTCTGTTATTTTATGTTTTTTGGCTTCTTCAAGTGTCAGTGCTCCATCTCTGTTCAACAGCACACCCCAAACAAACATCTTTAAAAGGTCTTTCCTGAGATATGATGCTGCTGATGTGAAAAGATTTCTTCTCTTGTTAAAAGCAACTTTCTCCTGGTGGATTCAGCTTGCAATATCCTTGTTTGATCTCCCGTTGATGTAACTTTACTCCCTAGGTCGGCAAAGGATTCGATGGATTCCAGTTGCTCATTGTTGAGTGAGTGCTGGGCAATCGTATTTTGTCTACTCGTCACTAAGATTTGGTTTACCTTTATTAATTTTCATATTTTAGAAAGAGTTGAGGGTGATTTCCATCTGGTCCAGCATTGCTTCTAATTATTGTGCATCTTCATTTAATATGGTGATATCATCAGGAAATCTTAGCATGTCAGCTTTCTTCCCATGAATTGTAATTCTTCCTATAGCTCCTAATTTCTCCCTAACTTCATCTATTGCCCTCTGAATGTATTCATTGGACAAGACAGGAGAGAGTGAACATCCATGTCATACACTCTTCTTAATATGTTCTCCATATATTATCACACTCATATCTTCTCTATACAATCTCTACATAACTCTTCTGCCCTTATACTTTAAGCTAATCTCTCTCAGCTTCTTAAAAAGCTGTCACCAATGTACCAATGCACACCACAGAACTGAAGAAATGCCTTAACAAATTTGTATTTGCAATTCGAGTGTTAGCAGACATAGGTGACATAAAAATGAAAAAGCTTGCATACTTTGCCTACTTTCATTCCATAATGTCATATGGTATAATATTTTGGGGTAACTCTTAAAGTCAAACAAAAGTTTTCCGAGTCCAAAAGCATGTAATACATATTATTTGTGGAGTAAATTCACGAATGTCCTATAGACACCTCTTCAAAGAACTGGGTATACTAACTACTGCCTCTCAGTATATTTACTCCTTAATGAAATTTGTCCTAAATAATATATCTCTTTTTTCCAACAAACAGCTCAGTTCATACATACAATACCAGGAACAAAAATGATCTGCACAAGGACTTAAAAGCACTTACTTAGTTCAAAAAGGGGTCCACTACTCAGGAACACTCATCTTCAATAATTTGCCAGTAAACATAAAAAATTTAGTTACAAATAAAGATCAGTTTAAAAGGAGCCTGAAAGACTTTCTAGTCACCAACTCCTTCTACTCCATTGACCATTTTTTTTAATAGAAACAAATGATGTATTGTATATATTCATACTATTAGTATTGTTATTTCAGCTTTAAAAAAATTGACATATTCCACATCCATGAGGATCTCCTCAGCACGGATCTATGGAACGAAAAACTAATCTAATCTAATCAAACCCCATCAAATGTATTTTCGAAGTTGATGAAGGCCTTCTTTAGTCTTTTCTCAAGAATTAATCATAAGCAGAGTATTGTTTTTCATTGCCTACACCTCTTCTAAAACCAAACTGCTCATTTGTGACCATTGCATCTATCCTGCCTTCGATCTACCTTTGAATGATAGAGGTCAAGATCTTCAAGGCATGTTACCAAGCTGAGGGCCCTATATTGTTCACATCTGTTTGCAGAAGTTTTCTTTGTTACTGGCACTGTGATACTTTTTTATAGTCTGTTGGGAGCTCCCCAGTTTCATGTACAACTTGTATAACGTGAAACCATTCTTCATGTAGTTTTTCTGCAGTGGCACTGATGAGTTCTGCAGGTGTATCATCAACTCCAGTGGCCTTCCCAGGCTTTATCTGCCTGACTGCTAAACAGGGGAAATGAACTTATAGGTTACATTATAAAAATGAAAGAGGACATAAATGAAGATGAGACAGAAGATAAGATACTGCAAGAAGAATTTGACGGGAGCAAAAGGTTAAATACAATTTGTACAGAAATCTGACGGTAGTTATAAGAGTTGAGGGGCATGAAAGGGGTCCAATGATTGAGATGAGAGAGAGACAAGGCTGTAGCCTATCCCAGGTGTTATTCAATCTGTACACTGAGCAAGCAATAAAGGAAACCAAAGAAAAATTTGCAGAAGGAATTAAAGTTCATGGACAACAAATAAAATCTTTAAGGTTTGACAATGACACTGTAATTCTTTCAGAGACAGCAAAGGACTTGAAAGAGTTGTTGAACAAAATGGACAGTGTCTTGAAGGGAGGATGTAAGATGAACATTAATAAAAGCAAAGCAAGAATAGTGGAACATAGTCAAATTAAATCAGGTGATACTGAGCAAATTAAATTAGGAAACAAGACACTAAAATTAGTAGATGAGTTTTGCTATTTAGGCAGCAAAATAACTGATGGTGGCTGAAATAAAGAAGATATAAAATTTAGACTGGCAATGACAAGAAAAGTGTTTCTGAAGGATAGCAATATGATAACTTTGAATATTCAGGGTGATTCTGTGGTGATATTACAAAGTTTCAGGGATGATGGAGAAGATAAATGCATCAATCTGAGCTAAGGGACTGTGGTCTGGAAATGACCGAGTGGAAAATTATGATTAAAAATCACTCTAATACCTCTGTCAGTGGAATACATATACAGGTACTGTTGTTGCTAAGATTGCCATGTAGGCAACTTTCAGAGGTGGTATTATGGATCAAAACCAAGAAAAAAGTCAAGTAAATATGGACTCTAAAATGCATACCTTAGGAGCTGTTGGCACTTGTTCAGTACAAGAGATTTGTTTCACTGTAGTGTACATGAACAAGTGCTCATAAGTCTTAATGTATGTATTTAAGAGTCAAAGTTTATTAGATATTTTTTTCTGAGCTACCACTTCTGAAAGGTGCCTACCCAACAGTGTTGGCAACAACAGTACTTGTACATGAACTCAACTGTCAGAGGTATCAGAGCTATTTTCACTTATAACTTTCTACTCTGTAATTTTCAGACCTGTATCCCTTAACACATATTAATACATCTGTCCTTTTCCATCATCCCTGAAAGTTTGCAACATCATCATGGAATCACCCCATAGATTTCCGTGTTAGGAAGTCTTTACTGAAGGTACTTATCTGAAGTGTAGCCCTAGATGGAAGTGAAACATGGATGATAAACAGTTCAGATGAGAACAGAACAGAACCTTTTCAAATGAGTTGCTGGAGAAGAATGCTGAAAATTAGATAGGTAGGTTACCATATTTACTCGAATCTAAGCCGCACTTTTTTTCCGGTTTTTGTAATCCAAAAAACCGCCTGCGGCTTAGAATCGAGTGCAAAGCAAGCGGAAGTTCTGAAAAATGTTGATAGGTGCCGCCACATCTAACTTCTGCCATCGAATATATGTAGCGCTACACAGGCATCCTTTGTAGGCACAAAGACAAATACTGGCGCCAAAACCACTGCGTCAGTAAATAAAATTAAAAAAAAAAAATTGGAAGACGAGCTTTTTTTCTCCGCCCGAGTTTCGACCACTGCTTTTTCATACATAATCCAATGAAGTAAATACAAATTCCGTATTGTTCATCTTCGAATTTCAATGTACTACGAAAATCCGACTGGTAATACTGGGATTTTTGTCAATATGGCCAACTCTACGTTCTGAATTTTTTCCTACCTGTGAGAAGAGATGGTTGCTAATAGGAACCTGATGAAATGTGAATCACATGCAGTATTCTCTTCACCATAAGAATAATACGAATATAAACATTTTGCCATGTATTCTTTCGTGTTTGCTTCTATCTCATTTAAATCCTGTCTGCCAAATAAACTACGAAACTAGAGTGAGACAACAGCAAACGCGGAAGAATATACGTATCGTGTCATGTTTATATTCGTATTACTCTTATGCCTAATAGTGATACAGTCAGAAATGAAGCACGGCAACTGAATAGATTTTTAAATCTAAGATGACTAATTTCTGTGCAGAATTTGATGTACTAAAGAAGCGGCCGCAGAGATTTTCAAACGGAGAAAAATTTTCGCCAAACTCTCGTTCAGAACATGTTCTATCATACGCAGTCTATTATTTGGTTCTTGTTGATCATTATCAAAGAAAGCAGCAGTGTAAGTAACAACAAATAGCAGTCTCTTGCCATTGTTTCGCTAATGAGACGATTCCTCTCTTTTTTAAATTGTAGGCGGCGGTAGCGCGCACAAAAGCAAGCCATGCCGCGAGCAGCGACAGGCCGTAAACACGCACTATCAGAATGCGACAAACAATGCATGACACAGTATAGTAATGCATTTTCAGCTTCGAGTGACTGACGTAAACACATATAGAAAACGGCACTTATCAGATCAAAGCAAAATAAGTAATTGATTCAAACCAGACGAAGCACGTGAAAAAGGAAGGGTATCCGTATAAATACGGACGGAGCGCCTGACACATAGCAATGGCTACCTAGTAAAGCTTAACTGCTAAGCTTTCGACTCGAACCAAACTACTGTAGCTGTATCGTCATTCATTCGACCTAAATTGTGTCTCATATTACAATGAACCAACTTTGTTTCGATTTGGAGGTACGACCTAAAACTTTTCTCTCCCCTTGAATTTCGAGTCTCAAATTTCAGATGCGGCTTAGATTTGGGAATTTTTTTTTTCCTTTATTTCGAGTCTCATTTTTCAGGTGCGGCTTAGATTCGAGTGCGGCTTAGATTCGAGTAAATACGGTATGTGACAAAAGAGGAAGTACCATTGTTGTTGTTGTTGTTGTTGTTGTTGTTGTCTTCAGTCCTGAGACTGGTTTGATGCAGCTCTCCATGCTACTCTATCCTGTGCAAGCTTCTTCATCTCCCAGTACTTACTGCAACCTACATCCTTCTGAATCTGCTTAGTGTATTCATCTCTTGGTCTCCGTCTATGATTTTTACCCTCCACGCTGCCCTCCAATGCTAAATTTGTGATCCTTTGATGCCTGAGAACATGTCCTACCAACCGGTCCCTTCTTCTTGTCAAGTTGTGCCACAAACTCCTCTTCTCCCCAATTCTATTCAATACCTCCTCATTAGTTATGTGATCTAATGATCTAATCTTCAGCAGTCTTCTGTAGCACCACATTTCGAAAGCTTCTATTCTCTTCTTGTCCAAACTATTTATTGTCCATGTTTCACTTCCATACATGGCTACACTCCATACAAATACTTTCAGAAACGACTTCCTGACACTTAAATCTATACTCGATCTTAACAAATTACTCTTCTTCAGAAACGCTTCCCTTGCCATTGCCAGTTTACATTTTATATCCTCTCTACTTCGACCATCATCAGTTATTTTGCTCCCCAAATGGCAAAACTCCTTTACCACTTTAAGTGTCTCATTTCCTATCCTAATTCCCGCAGCATCACCTGATTTAATTCGACTACATTCCATTATCCTCGTTTTGCTTTCGTTGATGTTCATCTTGTATCCTCCTTTCAAGCCACTGTCCATTCCGTTCAACTGCTCTTCCAAGTCCTTTGCTGTCTCTGACAGAATTACAATGTCATCGGCGATCCTCAACATTTTTATTTCTTCTCCATGGATTTTAATACCTACTCCGAATTTTTCTTTTGTTTCCTTTGCTGTTTGCTCAATATACAGATTGAATAACATTGGAGACAGGCTACAACCCTGTCTCACTCCCTTCCCAACCACTGCTTCTCTTTCGTGCCCCTCGACTCTTATAACTGCCATCTGCTTTCTGTACAAATTGTAAATAGCCTTTCGCTCCCTGTATTTTACCCCTGCCACCTTTAGAATTTGAAAGAGAGTATTCCAGTCAACATTGTCAAAAGCTTTCTCTAAGTCTACAAATGCTAGAAATGTAGGTTTGCTTTTCCTTAATCTATTTTCTAAGATAAGTCATAGAGTCAGTATTGCCTCACGTGTTCCAACATTTCTAGGGAATCCGAACTGATCTTCCCTGAGGTCGGCTTCTACCAGTTATTCCATTTGTCTGTAAAGAATTCGCATTAGTATTTTGCAGCTGCGACTTATTAAACTGATAGTTCAGTAATTTTCACATCTGTCAACACCTGCTTTCTTTGGGATTGGAATTATTATATTCTTCTTGAAGTCTGAGGGTATTTTGCCTGTTTCATACATCTTGCTCACCAGATGGTAGAGTTTTGTCAGGACTGGCTCTCCCAAGGCCGTCAGTAGTTCCAATGGAATGTTGTCTACTCCCGGGGCCTTGTTTCGACTCAAGTCTTTCAGTGCTCTGTCAAACTCTTCACGCAGTATTGTATCTCCCGTTTCATCTTCATCTACATCCTCTCCCATTTCCATAATATTGTCCTCAAGTACCATGCAGAACAGGATTTGGAAGAAAAGAAATGTGGCATAACTTGACCAAAAGAAGAGATTAGTTGATAGGGCACATTCTGAGACACCAAGGAATCACCAATTTACTGCTGGTGGGAAGTGAATGGGTTAAAAATTGTGGAGGGAGACCAAGAGATGCAAATTCAAAAGGATGTATGTTGCAGTAGTTATTCAGAAATGGAGAGGCTTGCACAGGATAGAGTAGTGTTGATAGCTCATCGAATCAGATCACAACAACAGTATGAATATAGACAATAATGTATTATGGCTAGTCTCTGTAACACACAGTCTGCATTTAAGAGTTTACCAAACATGCTTTATGACCAGTCACATTAAACAATCTGTTATGAAGTCTGGGGACACTAGAAGGTTTCAGATTGGTTATGTAATGGTAAGACAGAGATTTAGGAACTAGCTTTTAAACCGTAAGACATTTCCAGGGTCAGATGTGAACTCTGACCGCAACTTATTGGTTATGAACTGCAGATTAAAACTTAAGAAACTGCAAAAAGATAGGAATTTAAGGAGATGGGACCTGGATAAGCCAAACGAATTAAAGACTGTAGTGAGTTTCAGAGGGAGCATTACAAAACAATTGACAAGAACAGGGGAAAGGAATACAGCATTAGAAGAATGAGTAGCTTTGAGAGACAAACTAGGCAAACTGGGCAACACAAGAAATATTGAAGTTAATTGATGAAAGGAGAAAATATAAAAATGCAGTAAATAAAGCAGGCAAAAAGGAATATGAATATCCAAAAAATTAGATCAACAGGAAGTGCAAAATGGCTAAGCAGGAATGGCTAGCGGACAAGGTTGGGTTGGGTTGTTTGGGGGAAGAGACCAAACAGCAAGGTCATTGGTCTCATCGGATTAGGGAAGAACGAGGAAGGATTTTGGCTGTGCCCTTTCAGACAAACCATCCCGGCATTAGCATGGAGCAATTTAGGGAAATCATGGAAAACCTAAATCAGGATGGCCGGATGCGGGATTGAACCATCACCCTCCTGAATGCGAGTCCAGTGTGCTAACCACTGCACTACCATGCTCGGAAGAGGACAAGTGTAAGGATGTAGATGCATGTATCGCTAGGAGTAAGATAGATTCCACCTACAGAAAAATTAAAGAGACCTTTGGAGAAAAGAGAACCACCTGTATGAATTTCAGGAGCTCAAATGGTAACCCAGTCCTAAGCAAAGAAGGGAAGCCAAAAGGTGGAAGGAGTATATAGAGGGTCTGTACAAGGTCGATGTACTTGAGGGGAATATTTTGGAAATGGAAGAGGATGTAGATGAAGATGAGATGGGAGATATGACACTGTGCCAATAATTTGACAGAGCACTGAAAGCGCTGAGTAGAAACAAGGGCCCGGGAGTAGACGATATGCTGTTAGAACTACTGATAGCCTTGGGAGAGCCAGCCATGACAAAACTCTTCCATCTGGTAAGCGGGATGTATGAGACAGGCAAAATACCCTCAGACTTCAAGAAGAATATAATAATTCCAATTCCAAAGAAAGCAGGTGTTGACGGACGTGAAAATTACTAAACTACCAGTTTAATAAGTCACGGTTGCAAAATACTAACACAAATCCCTTACAGATGAGTGGAAAAACTGGTAGAAGCCAACCTCAGAGAAGATCAGCTTAGATTCCACTGAAATGTAGAAATACATGAGGCAATACTGACTGTACAACTTATCTTAGAAACTAAGTTAAGGAAAGGCGAACCTACATTCCTAGCATTTGTAGACTTAGAGAAAGCTTTTGACAATGTTGACTGGAATACTGTCATTCAAATTCTGAAGGTGGAAGGGTAAAATACAGGGAACAAAAGGCTATTTATAATTTGTACAGAAGCCATAAGGCAGTTATAAGAATCAAGGGGCATGAAAGGGAAGAAATGGTTGAGAAGGGAGTGAGACAGGATTGTAGCCTATCCCCGGTGTTATTCAATCTGCACATCGAACAAGGTGTAAAGGAAACAAAAGAAAAATTTGGAGTAGGAATTAAAATCCATGGAGAAGAAATAAAAACTTTGAGGTTTGCCAATGACATTGTAATTCTGTCAGAGACAGCAAAGGACCTGGAAGAGCAGCTGAACGGAATGGAAAGGGTCCTGAAAGAATGATATAAGATGAACATCAACAAAGCAAAATGAGGATAATGGAATGTAGTCAAATTAAATCAGGTGATGCTGAGGGAATTATATTTGGAAATGAGACACTTAAAGTAGTAGATGAGTTTTGTCATTTGACTATCAAAATAACTAAGGATGGTCAAAGTAGAGAAGATATAAAATGTAGACTGGTGATGGCAAGAAAAGTATTTCCGAAAGACAGAAGTTTGTTAACATCATGTATAGATTTAAGTGTCAGGAAGTCTTTTCTGTAAGTATTTTTATGGAGCGTAGCCATGTATGGATGTGAAATATGGACGATAAGCAGTTTAGACAAGAAGAGAATAAAAGCTTTTGAAATGTGGTGCTACAGGAGAATGCTGAAGATTAGATTGGTAGATCACATATCTAATGAGGAGGTACTGAAACGAATTGGGGAGAAGAGGAATTTGTGGCACAAGTTGACTAAAGGAAGCAATCAGTTGGTAGGACACATTCTGAGATGCCAAGGGATCACCAGTTTAGTACTGGAAGGTAGTGTAGAGGGTAAAAATCATAGAGCGAGACCAAGAGATGAATACACTAAGCAGATTCAGAAAGATTTAGGTTGCAGTAGGTACTCTGAGATGAAGAGGCTTACACATGTTGGCACTACTCTGGTTCGACATGTCGCTAGGCATTGATGGTGTGCCCTCTCTAGCAGAAGAGGTAATATCTGGCGGTTCCAAGTGGGGAAAGGAAGTGGACTGTAAGCTGTGTTGCAAGTTTGTCATTGATTGTGGAGGACAGCAGACTGCAGAGAAGTTTACTGCATGGAGAGCTGCATCAAACCAGTCTTTGGACTGAAGACCACAATGACGTGAAGTCTGTATCCAAACTCATCTAATCATTCTCTTTGTCCAGTCATATTAACAAAATCAGGTCTGTACTTAACAATGTTTCTATGAATACCTGCTGAGGCACTATCTTTATTAGCACAATTGTTCATAATCACACATCAACCATGTCATATCACCCTGTATCCAAAATGATTTTGGCGAGCCATACATTCCACAACTCGAAGTTTGTGCTCTGCTCACTATGCCACAGGACAGCTCAACTGCGGTCATCCATCCTTCCCTACAACAAGCCAGCTTCTGCTCGCAGTAAACTTCTCTGCAGTCTGCTATCCTCCACAATCAATGATAAACTTGCAACACAGCTTACAGTCCACTCCCTTTCCCCACTTGGCATCACCAGATATTACTTCTTCTGCCAGAGAGGGCACATCATCACTGCCCAGTGACATGTCGAACCAGAGTAGTGCCAACCTCAGTGTCAAAGGAAAAATAATGCCACACGTGGGACACCACTATCCAAGGAAAAATAATGCCACACTTGGCACACCTTATCCATCACTAATAAACTCATTGTCAATAGGAAGGAGAACCATAGTACTCATTCTTCTTATTTAATTTTGGTATTAACAAGAAGAACATTACCAATAGAGAATTATGTAATTCACATTGTGTTTGAACTGTCAACTGACACCCTCATTATCTTTTCTGTTTACCAAGATCTTTCTCTTGATTTTCATAGCTTTACAAAAACATATGACAGCATCCCATTAAATAATCTGTATTGATATTTCAGTGAGAGTAAATAATTAAGATATATGTTCCCACAGTTAAAAAGGTTTATGGAGAATTAGAGATGAGAATCAGAACAGAAAAGGAAATTTCTCAAGTAACACAACCAACCAAAGGCCTCAGACTATGGTGCTGCATAGCAGCTACATTGTTTAAAATGTGTCTTATCTAAGTTGTTAAGGAATGGATGAATAAGTGTGAAGGAATGGGCCTAGACATGATGTGGTTTACAATCCAGCTAACTGTTCAATGACAATCAAATTATATTGGGTACATATGACTATAATATAGAGTGCATGGTGAGAAAAATCATAGACACATACAATAAGGCCAGACTAACAATAAATATTTCTAAAACAAAAATCTCTTTATCAGAAACAAACATCATGATATCATCACAGATGGAAATAATACATATCAAAAGTATAAATACAAATGCGTCATAATCTCAGTCCAGGATTCCTTTAAATGAAAAATAATGCAGAGAACAACACAAGCTATAGAAGCAATCATTAAGCTTTTGGCAGCTCCAACGTCAATAATGGTAGCAGTAGAGAAGGAAAATCTGCTCGGAGGTGAGAGTGCTGTGATGAGACTATGTTTGGCTGAGTAAGTTCTCTCTGAAAAAAATTGTGCATTTACGAGCTTTCCTCTGTATCACAGAGCTGCTAGTGAAGAATGTGTTATCCACACTAGCTGCCTTAGTTTTTCTGCCATCCTATACAGATACACCACATTGGTGACACTGCAGAGCACATCAGCAGCTACTATCATTACTCAGTGTACTTCACCTCATCATTCAAGTTCCAACAATGGAGCCATTGCACAATTAGAGTCCTAATAAATTATGGGTACAAAACAGTGATGTCTATGGTACTTCTTTTAGTGTTTCAAACCAGCAGGAACTGGCACCATTAGGTGTGAAATACGAAAGTGGTGTTTTTACATCTTGTACTGTGGGTAACAACAACGACCCTTGTGCGTGTAGACAATGTGTGAAGACTGCTGCCTTCCTAGATGATCTTGGTAATGATTGCAACCAATTCTCATATCCTCAATACATGGTTCCACAGACTGTTTCAGACAGACACAGTGGCACAGTGTCCAGTTTTCTTGGACCATCTGCATCAAGAACATTCCACCTGTGCCCTCTCACAATGTAATGTGTGGCCCAGCCAGCTTGCTTACATGAGAAAATTCTCAGACTGGACTCAGAAAGCTCATCTGCCCTAGCTCTCCAACCTCACGTTCCACCATATCTACAATATTATTTCTGTGGAGCATTTGTTCAACCTGGACCTCACCTGAAACTGCACAATTTTTGCCCAGATCAAATGCATCCTGCAGAACTACAGCATTTTTGACAACTCCAAGTTTGTCACTTGCCCCACATAAGTGAGCAATCTCTCATCATCAGTGATATCATGCAGACACAACCAGTTGACTGCAAATTTGATGGAGCAAAGCCAGCATTGCTCCACCTACTAGCCAAGACACCAGAGCAGTAACTACCGGTAAGTCAAGTCATTTGCAATGAATGATTAGACCCAAAGACACATCTCAGCTCTGGAGACACCTCCAGACATTAACTGACTTGACCCTGATGCCAATGATGCACTATGGATGCTGTGGTGTGGCTTGTCAAGCTTCTGCCACGCATACAGAGATACAGATGGCTGTGATTTTGCATGAGGATGAAGTGATGAAATGAAAATTAATTATGCCTTAAAGGCTTTTAACTCTATTATAATAACAGCCAGCTGCACAGCTAAGGATCATACCATGGCACAGTGCTGCAGACAGTCAAGCCAACCCAAATGGTCACAGGCACTACTGCGGATGATGCCACCAACAACCATCATTAGTGCAGTGCTGTCAAAATGAACATTCCTCCAACTATGAACAACAATCCATACCCAGGCAAGCAGGTGAGGTCTTGCCAGTGTTGGTTCCATGCACACTTTGGTGACAAAGCATGCAACTGCTCACCACTGTGCAGTCATCCAAAATTGGAACATGATCTGCAGTAGATGAACAGGTGCCTCAAATCGCAGTACTTGTCCAAGTCACCTAAAATCATTAAATCGTGATATGTGGGTGAAGCTAGTTTTGTCCCAATTCCGTGTGAGGTGACAGACTCTACTTACAGGATTGTTCAACCAACCAATTCTTTCTCGATGACATTGGTTCAGAAGTGATCACCATTGCCCCCCCCCCCCTCCCCCCCAATGAGGACCCTCCAATGGAGTAGCATATACCAGCCATCCAGCTTTTTATTGTGCAAACAATTCTCTTATTATGATTTAGTGATTTATGGAACTGACACTTGAACTGTCAACCAGGGCTGCATGACGTTTTACCATGGTGGGTTTTGGTCAGAGAACCTGTCTTGGGGCCAGACTTTCTTTGCCACTTCCACCTCTCTCTGGATTTGACATATGGAACACTCATACACCACAGCGGAGAATCTATCATTGGCATCATTAGTACCCCACCACAATACACACAACAGCCATTGGCAAATACAGACGCACAGACATCAAACCCTATTGCTGCTTATGGTAACCAACTGTGGTACAGCCATGGCTGCCAGGCTACGGAATTAGATGTACCACAGATCACATGGTTTTATGAAGAAGTCAAAAGGAGGTGATCAGACTGTGAGGAGAATCACAAACTGCTTGTTAAAATTCTTTTAACTGCAGCTGAGTTCAGTGTTGTGTCTTCTTATCTGCAACTCATCACACAGGAGCAATCGCACTATTCCAGCTTTCTTATCGTGAATGAAACACAGAACTCCATAACTTACACAGCAGACACACACGTCACTGGGGTAGACGGCAATGCTTGTCCCATCACCAACGCACATCAGTGCAGTGAACTTCTGTCACATTACCAAGTTCTTTCTGTGTATGACCTCCTTGCTCCTCAGGACTCATGTGTGACACTGCAAAAGAGTGTGAACCAAGATAGAACTATGCAGTACCTGGCAAAATCAACAAGGACAATGGATTTCAACTTAGTCAGGTGTGGGCTCCAGCTCTTAAAATTCTTCAAATGCAGCAGAAATGGAATGCTGAGCACGGCAAAGGTGGAGTGCAGACGGACGACCGTAATTCGACTCCTGAGTGCCAGCTACCCCCACTACCATGGCTGGTGCATCATGTGATCCACACATGGAGTCAGTGAAGGGGGAGATGCCCAGTACATATATGGCATCCGCTCGTCCAGGATGTCAGTCAGCAAGAGTAACCTGATGATGATAGTATGTTATGCAACCAAAAAATAGTTCTACAATGATCAATCAATCTGGCTGCATGACTAAGAGACTTTCAAGGAATTGTGATAGTTGTTATTCAGCCTGGTCCATTATCACGTATGTGCACTACCCATTATGTATTTTTTGGTAATTTTAGTGTTACATTTCACTTTGATACCATCACATACAGCTCATATTGATGAGTTACATTACCCCTTCTGGTTAGTCCTGTAAAATTTAAGATTATACATATATATATGCCATTTAATAGGATTGCTTTATGATGGCGGTATGGCTTATTGGAGTTGAGGGATTCTTGTCTCTGCTGTGATGGTGTCTCCCATCATTATTGCACAACACTGTTCATTAGTTATTTAAGCGTTTCACTGAGTTGTAATAGTCAAAAATTGATTTTATATTTTTTAATTTATAGCCACTTCCCAAAAACCACTACTTAAGATATCCATTTGTTGTTCACATGCTTTGTCCCATTCTATACAGTGTTCAATTGCCTAAACCAGATGACCATGGTTCTACCTAGTTTTGTGTAACTATTGCAAGCTGATTTGCTGTTTGTTTGATGTTCCATGTTGATCTTACACATTTTAGAACTGTATACTGATTCCTCTTGTGATATGTGTTCCATATAATTCCTGTTTGTTTGTAAGGTTGATGTTGTGTGCTACATTATTTTAGCCATGTGCTATAAATGGACATTAAATTTATTGACAAATTTTCTGTATACCAACATTAAGATACCATTTATTAAAATGTTGAGTTTTAACACTATGTGCCTTGTATTGATTAACACTGGACCACAGTTAGCTTTTTCTTACATCCATAATGACGTAGCTTCTCTGTAATGTACTGGGACTCAACCTTAATCATTTGTTCCTGATTCCCTGTCTATTGGGACACATGAGATAATGAAATATTTTACTCAGAAATCATATATAATGCATGCTTTTGGTACTTTTGTTTTATTACATTTTAAAGGTTTTTGTCACAGGTTACATTATTGTCAATAAATGCATATGAAACGGATAGAACATTGTGATTGGCTTATAACATTAATTGCACATGAAAAAGTAAATGTTTTTGATAATTGATGCTTGAGATCAAGTGGTCAGACCATTATCCCCTTTTATACAAATATTACTTATGTCTACTAAAAGGTATCAGATAGATTATATAATGATAAGACAGAGATTTAAGATACCAGGTTTTAAATTGTAAGACATTTGCAGGGGCAGATGTGGACTCTGACCACAATCTATTGGTTATGACCTGTAGATTAAAACTGAAGAAACTGCAAAAAGGTGGGAATTTAAGGAGATGGGACCTGGATAAACTGAAAGAACCAGAGGTTGTACAGAGTTTCAGGGAGAGCATAAGGGAACAATTGACAGGAATGGGGGAAAGAAATACAGTAGAAGAAGAATGGGTAGCTTTGAGGGATGAAGTAGTGAAGGCAGCAGAGGATCAAGTAGGTAAAAAGATGAGGGCTAGCAGAAATCCTTGGGTAACAGAAGAAATATTGATTTTAATTGATGAAAGGAGAAAATATAAAAATGCAGTTAATGAAGCAGGCAAAAAGGAATACAAACGTCTCAAAAATGATATCGACAGGAAGTGCAAAATGGCTAAGCAGGGATGGCTAGAGGACAAATGTAAGGATGTAGAGGCTTATCTCACTAGGGGTAAGATAGATACTGCCTACAGGAAAATTAAAGAGACCTTTGGAGATAAGAGAACCACTTGTATGAACATCAAGAGCTCAGATGGCAACCCAGTTCTAAGCAAAGAAGGGAAAGCAGAAAGGTGGAAGGAGTATATAGAGGTCTATACAAGGGCGATGTACTTGAGGACAATATTATGGAATTACAGGGCTACAAACACATTGAACATGATCTTACCCCTTTGAAATGTAGCATGACTGCAAGGTTTGCTTTGGCATATAGGGTGGAATCACTAGGGCTGTTCAAAACCGTTTGGCAAAATTTGAACATCATCCAAAGCAGATAAGGCTGTTAATACTTTTTCATCCTTCCTTTTTTGTGCTCTCCTGTGGCATGAGTACAGGGGAATGATGTAGACGACATTGAAAAAAAAATTGATCAGTGCAGAATGCGAAAGTGAAGTGATTGCAACGTTGCTAACTGAGATCGGCATTTTAAAACGTAAATATGAGGCCTTAACACAAGAAGACCTACAGCCTGATATATTAAAATATAAAAGCGAACTGGAAGAAGCAAAAATAATAATAAGTTCATTAACTAATGAACTACAAAGACAGGCCTCACATAGAAAACACACAGAGATCGATGAATTTCAACAGAAAATGCATACCAGCGAAGCGAAAATCTGTGCCCAAGTGAAATATTTGTCTTCAAGAATAAATAATAAATCTTCACGAAATCTCACTGAGTTAAATATCTACTCAGATAGCCATGGACGCGGACTGGCGGAAGTACTACGAAACCATTACGATCTGAAAGTATGCAGTCTTGTGAAACCAGGAGCACCAATGCGGGAAATTATTAGGGACGTTTTACTGGACAAACAAGACAACAAAAATCGTCATGTTGTATTAATTGGAGGAGCAAATGACGTGTATTGTAACGAGTTAGCTAACGCTATTATCAGTCTCAAAAGTGCCCTCAGTTCGATAGAAAACCAAAAAGTAACTGTTATTGGTATACCACATAGGCATGACCTCATATCTGCTTCATGTGTGAACACCGAAATTAAGGAAGCAAATAAACAGATACAAACAGCGTGTAAAGTGTACCCAAACATAAGATTTCTATCAGTAGATTTCCTGGATAGATGCAGCTTTACAAAACATGGCATGCACCTGAATAGAAGAGGCAAGTCATCTCTGTGCAAAGCAATTTACGAAACGTTAGAAACATATAAAAAACAAAGTATCTATGAGTCAGTACCAGCCATTGTAATGAACTACCAATACATTACTGAAAGCAACCATGGAGGAAGTGAATCTGTCTTGGAGACAACAACTAAAGCAGCTGCAGAACCACAAATTGCTACAGCATCACGGTCAAATTCAGTAACAACTGCAGCACCAGCAAAACCAGCAACATCTGAACCAGCTCAAGCAACAAGACCAATAACAGCAGCAGCACAAGCAACAGAAGCAGAAATGGTGTCAACAACTGTAGCAGTTCCACTACAGTCACTGGCAGAAAAGAGGAAGGAAACCACAGTGAGTATTGTATGACCACCTCCATCCTACGCCAAAGTGTTACAAGTGCCTCAACTGAGCCTACCCACATAAACTATGTAACATGTGAGACAAATAAGAACCTTGAGAAACAGACAACAAAAATGTCACCTCGATTAGCAGATAAGAAAACAGAAACCTCAGTAAGTATTGTATCATCTCCATCCCATAGTGAAGTGTTATCTAGTGCATCAAATCAGCCATCCCACACTAATGTGTTATCAAGTAGGCGTATATCAAATCCCCCATGCGAGATAAATTATGCAGGAAGTGAAATTATGCAGGAAGTGGTTCATGGTGTGGGTTCCTGTAGTCGTGTCCTAGTTCATGAACCATGGGCAATGTATGAGTGGCCAAGTAAGTGGTCCCGACAGTCGGGATACCAGTTACTTTGGAATAAGGCTGGGCATCTCGGACATATTCTGAGTCGTGGTCACCTTTGTGCTCATACGGCAAAGACTACCAAATCCACCGGTTAGTCCCTCAGCCATTAGGGGTAAAACCCAATGGGACTCGGGGCAAGTAAGGCTAGCAACCTGCTTCCCTGGTACTTTAAATATGATGCTGGCAATAATCAGAGCAAAATGCCTCGGACCTTTGGAGGTGACGGAGTCCCACCTCTAACTGACAAACCAGGGACTCCTAAGATACGACTTGGCAAACAAATGGTAATGAGATGGGGAGCTATTAATATCAATGGGGGCTACTCTGGGAAGAAGGTAGAGCTGGCAGAGGCTGCAAGTAAGATGGGGCTGGACGTTTTAGCTGTTAGTGACATTCGGGTAAGGGGTGAGAAAGAAGAGGAAGTGGGAGAATACAAGGTCTACCTGTCAGGAGTCAAAGCAGGAATAGCACAATGGGGTGTAGGGCTTTACATCAGGAAAGAAATAGAACCCAGCGTAGTTGCAATAAGGTATGTGAACGAACGACTGATGTGGATAGATTTGACAGTGTCTAGCAAGAAAATTAGGATTGTGTCAGTATATTCGCATTGTGAAGGGACAGATCAAGATAAGACGGATAGTTTTTATGAGGCACTCAGTGATGTAGTTGTTAGAGTAAAGGACAAGGACAGTGTTCTGCTCATGGGTGATTTTAACGCCAGGATTGGAAATCGAACAGAAGGGTATGAAAAGGTTATGGGTAAATTTCGAGAGGATATGGAGGCCAACAGGAACGGGAAACAACTCTTGGATTTCTGTGCCAGTATGGGCTTAGTAATCACAAACTCCTTTTTTAAACATAAGAACATTCACCGGTATACTTGGGAAGGCAGGGGAACCAGATCTGTCATTGACTATATAATAACAGATCAGGAATTCAGGAAGGCTGTGAGGGACACACGTGTATTCAGGGGATTCTTTGATGACACTGATCATTATTTAATCTGCAGTGAAATTGGGATTGTGAGGCCGAAAGTGCAGGAGGTCATGTCCATATGTAGGAGGATAAGAGTGGAGAAACTTCAGGATAAGGAAATCAGGCACAAGTACATAACAGCGATCTCAGAAAGGTACCAGTTAGTTGAATGTATTCAATTACAGTCATTGGAAAAGGAATGGACAAGGTACAGGGACACAGTACTAGAAGTGGCTAAAGAATGTCTTGGAACAGTAGTGTGTAAAAGTAGGATGAAGCAAACAGCTTGGTGGAATGATACAGTCAAGACAGCCTGTAAAAGGAAAAAGAAGGCGTATCAAAAATGGCTACATACCAGAACCCAGGTAGACAGAGAAAGTTATGTTGAAGAAAGAAACAAAGCCAAACAGATAATTGCAGCATCCAAGAAGAAATCGTGGGAAGACTTTGGAAACAGGTTGGAGACTATGGGTCAAGCTGCTGGAAAACCATTCTGGAGTGTAATTAGCAGTCTTCGAAAGGGAGGTAAGAAGAAAATGACAAGTATTTTGGACTGGTCAGGAAAACTGCTGGTGAATCCTGTGGATGCCTTGGGCAGATGGAGGGAATATTTTGAAGAGTTGCTCAATGTAGGTGAAAATGCGATCAGTAATGTTTCAGATTTCGAGGTAGAATGGGATAGGAATGATGATGGAAATAGGATCACACTTGAGGAAGTGGAAAAAATGGTCAATAGATTGCAGTGCAATAAAGCGGCTGGGGTGGATGAAATTAAGTCGGAACTCATCAAATACAGTGGAATGTCAGGTCTTAAATGGCTACACAGGATAATTGAAATGGCCTGGGAGTCGGGACATGTTCCATCAGACTGGACAAAAGCAGTAATCACACCAATCTTTAAACATGGAAACAGAAAAGATTGTAACAACTACAGAGGTATCTCTTTAATCAGCGTTGTGGGTAAAATCTTCGCAGGTATTGTTGAAAGGAAAGTGCAAGTATTAGTTGAGGACCAATTGGATGAAAATCAGTGTGGGTTTAGGCCTCTTAGAGGTTGTCAGGACCAGATCTTTAGCTTACAGCAAATAATGGAGAAGTGTTATGAGTGGAACAGGGAATTGTATCTATGCTTTATAGATCTAGAAAAGGCATATGACCGGGTTCCTAGGAGGAAGTTATTGTCTGTTCTACAAGATTATGGAATAGGAGGCAAACTTTTGCAAGCAATTAAAGGTCTTTACATGGATAGTCAGGCAGCAGTTAGAGTTGACGGTAAATTGAGTTCATGGCTCAGAGTAGTTTCAGGGGTAAGACAAGGCTGCAACCTGTCTCCACTGTTGTTCATATTATTTATGGATCATATGTTGAAAACAATAGACTGGCTGGGTGAGATTAAGATATGTGAATACAAAATAAGCAGTCTTGCATATGCGGATGACTTAGTTGTGATGGCAGATTCGATTGAAAGTTTGCAAAGTAATATTTCAGAGCTAGATCAGAAATGTAAGGACTATTGTATGAAGATTAGCATCTCCAAAACGAAAGTAATGTCAGTGGGAAAGAAATATAAACGGATTGAGTGCCAAATAGGAGGAACAAAGTTAGAACAGGTGGACGGTTTCAAGTACTTAGGATGCATATTCTCACAGGATGGCAACATAGTGAAAGAACTGGAAGCGAGGTGTAGCAAAGCTAATGCAGTGAGCGCTCAGCTACGATCTACTCTCTTCTGCAAGAAGGAAGTCAGTACCAAGACTAAGTTATCTGTGCACCGTTCAATCTTTCGACCAACTTTATTGTATGGGAGCGAAAGCTGGGAGGATTCAGGTTACCTTATCAACAAGGTTGAGGTTACAGATATGAAAGTAGCTAGGATGATTGCAGGTACTAGTAGATGGGAACAATGGAGGGTGTCCACAATGAGGAAATCAAAGAAAAACTGGGAATGAACTCTATAGATGTAGCAGTCAGGGCGAACAGGCTTAGATGGTGGGGTCATGTTACATGCATAGGAAAAGCAAGGTTACCCAAGAGACTCATGGATTCAGCAGTAGAGGGTAGGAGGAGTCGGGGCAGACCAAGGAGAAGGTACCTGGATTCGGTTAAGAATGATTTTGAAGTAATAGGTTTAACATCAGAAGAGGCACCAATGTTAGCACTGAATAGGGGATCATGGAGGAACTGTATAAGGGGGGCTATGCTCCAGACTGAATGCTGAAAGGCATAATCAGTCTTAAATGATGATGATGATGATGATGGTGAAATAAAGTCTGCCATCCAAGCCTCAAACAAAACCAGAAAAATACAACAGAGAAGTAATGATTTTTTATGGCCTGCCACAAGGAAGTCCAGCCGCTACCGAAACATAACACCATCACCACACCAAACATGAGGACCAGTGAAAGGAAAACCACCATGTGTGCATCCAGTTGAGCCCAAGACACCATGCATCTTCCCTCTTGCTGTGAAACATCAATATTATTCATGCACATAAATATTAGATCTCTGAAATATAAAGCTGATGAACTTGGTGTTGTGTTGAATGGAAACAATAGAATAGTATTATGTATTAATGAACATTGGTTAAGAGAAGAAGAGATAAAACTGTATGTACCACCATGTTTTAATTTAATTACAAGTTACTGCAGACCAATGAAGGTTATGGGGGTTCCTCAATATATATAAGTGACAACCTAGGGTTAAGATATACTGTGCTTGATGTTATGGACATATGTGTTAAAGGCATTCTTGAAGTGTCTGTCATGCTACTACCAACATTAAAACTCAGTTATTTCAATATACCATTCTCCTGATAGTGATGCCGATCAATTTGTAGAGTGTTTAGATAAACTTATTCACCGTACAGAAAAATATACCAAACACAAGACAGTAATTTTAGGAGATTTAAATTTTGATGTAAGGAAGAAAACACACAAAAATACTAATTTGCTTAACATGCTAAGATCCCATAATCTCTTCTGTGCAAATTATAGTCCCACAAGACAACTTTCTTGTCTCGACAATTTTATCACAAATATACATAAAGATGATTTTGAATTGGGACTCCTTAATGTCAACCATCTGACAGATCACAAAGGTATATGGGTAAAACTAACAATTAATGAAACAATGGGGGATTGTGAACCAACCCGGTATGTCAGGTTATTAAATGATAAAAGCATAAATAGCTTCAGGGATAAGCTGAAGGTACTAAACTGGAATAATATAATATATGCTTCCAACAATGTTGAGGAGGCTTGTAGCAGGTTTGTTAGTACTCTATCTGAAATTTTCAATACCTCCTGTCCAATGGTTACCAAACGAAACAAAATATGGCAAGAAAGCATGGCAGAACTACTCCACATAGGTGGTTCACACCATATTTACAGAAGCTAAGATTAATGGTTTTGATATGCTATGATAAGGTAAAAAATGGTAGTGTTGACAATGCAATGTATGTTAGCCTCAAGAGACACTACAGATCACAAATCAGATTAGCAAAATGTAGAGCAAATGATATCTTCATTAAAAACTCCAATAATAAGTGTAAGGCTGCGTGGAGGGTCATTAAAGCAGAATTAGGTACAGGTAGTCATAGTGTAAAAGTTGCAACTGATGTTAATGTCACCCCAGATGAATTTAATCTCTTTTTTTTATCAATGCAGCAAACCCTAATCCCTCGCCTCCCCATAAGAAGAGTTCAAAATCAAATTCACAATCTACTTATATAAACCAGTTTTTACAAAACTTTGCTGATACTGTGCCAACCTGTAATTGGGGACATGTGGAAATAAGTGATGTAATTAAACCAGTGGCAAAGTTAAGTGACTCCAGATCAGAAGATATTTATGGCCTCTCAAATTTTGTGATTAAAAAAATAATCGACTTGATATCATTCCCTCTCTGCACACTCATAAACTGGGTATTTGACAGTGGTATTTTTCCAGAATGTCTAAAGAAGACAGTAGTAATTCCATTACACAAAAAGGGCGATAAAAACTGCACTAATAATTATCGTCCAATTTCTCTGATACCTAGTTTTTCAAAAATAATCGAATATTGTATACAAAAGAAAATTAACATGCATTTGTCAAAAAACAATGTACTAAGTCTCAATACGGTTTTAGGGCCCAGTTATCAACAATTAATGCTCTTGAAAATGTTGTTTCTATTGTTCAATCTTCTTTTGAATCCAAATTATCTGCTGAAGCCACACTAGTGGACTTAAGCAAAGCATCTGATTCTGTAAACCACACAATACTGCTGGAAAAACTATGGTGTTATGGCATTAGGGATCTGGAACTCTCCCTCATTAAATCATATCTCAGTAATAGAAAGCAAACTGTAAGCTACAATGGTCAAAAGTCACAGCTACTGAATGTCACTAGAGGTGTACCCCAAAAATCAGTGCTTGGGCCATTACTGTTTATAATATTTATAAATGACCTGCCCAGCAATATGCCATGCAAATCTGTTGCTTTATGCAGATGATACAACTTTCATCAATTCAGGGAAGGACATAAATAAACTGAAGGAGCAAAGTAAAGATTTTCTCAGATTATCCAATATGTGGTTCGAAGCAAATGAGTTAGCTATTAACTATGAAAAGACTGTAAATATATCCTTCAGCTTATCCAATGCTGATGTTGAGTACACTTCTACCAAACTTCTTGGCATATACTTAGATACGAAATTAACCTGGCAGAGTCACATAGACAACATATCTCGAAAGCTTTCGCGAGTTATCTATCTACTGAAAAAATTACGCACCTGTGTTTCTGAAAGCCTACTGATTAATTCCTATTATGCATTCTTTCATTGGCATGTTAGCTATGGTATTCTTCTATGGGGTAATTCTCCATGGCCAAGGAAAATTTTTATTTGGCAGAAGAAAGCCATCAGGAGCATCTCTGGGTTTACCAAAAATAACGTATCATGTAGGTCATACTTCAAAGAATTACAGATAATGACAGTCCCTTCTCTTTTTACATACAGCTGCCTTTTGTACATAAATGAAAACTTAAACAGTTACAACCTTAGGCAGTCCGTTCATAATCATAAAACCCGTCAAACATTTAAGATAGACGTACCAACAACTCGACTAAAGAAAACACAAGACAGTTATGAATACATGGGAATAAGGCTTTTCAATACATTACCACCTGTGCAGGCACATTGTGCCTCTCTTAATATATTTAAAAGTAAGACTAAAAAATGGCTGAAAGACAAAGCTTTTTACAGTGTTAAAGAATTTGAAAACTCTTCAAAAATAGACCTGACTTACGAAACAACTTGCAACTCTTTTTGAACCTCTTCCTAAGCTTTTTTCATCTCTGGAGTTCCACATTTAATTGTTAAACATGTGGAGAAATCCTTATGTATGAAATGTATTTTTTTATTATGCACATTCTTTAAAATGCACACTTTAGTTATGTGGGATATCTTTATGTATCAAATGTATTCCTTTATTATGTATGTTCTTTTAAAATGTATACTTTAGCTTTATGTGATACCTCACAATAGTTATATTTCTTAATATGTAAATTGTACATCGCTCATGACGACAGCGATTGCATTTCAATGCTTAAAGATGGATAAATAAATAAATAAAAAATAAATAAAAAATAGAACATTGAATAAAATAGCAAAGGGTCTCTCTAAGGGCCCCAGTTCAATGACACCATCAGTGCCACCTTTAAATCTACATCTATAAACATACTTGACAAGCCATATATAAACATACTTGACAAGCCACTGTATAGTGCATGGTTGTGGGTAACTTGTACCCCTACTAGTAATTTCCTCTCCTGTTCGCTCGTAAACAGAACAAAGGAAAAACAACTGTTTAAAAGCCTCCATATGAATCCTAATTTCTTGCAGCTGTAACGCGTCCTCTTATATTATTATGTTTTGCTGTTTAAAAGCCTCCATCATCATCATCATCTTGGACAGTTTCCAGCCACTGGCTGGGTCTGTCGGGAACACAAGCCTCTCCATCGTGTTCTGTCTTTCCACCATTCCCCCTCTTCCACCTTCGTCCACTTCTCTCCTCTTCTCGTCACACATTCCTTCACTCCCTTCACCCATCTATCTCTTGGTCTTCCTCTGGGCCTCTTCCCCTCCAGTTGCAGATCAAACATCCTCTTAGGAATTCTTCTCTCATCCATTCTCTTCATGTGTCCATACCACTGCAGTCTTGATTTTTCTATCCTGTCCTGTACTGGTTCCTCCTTTAGTCTTTCCCTCACATACTCATTTCGCAATCTGTCTCGTCTTGTTACACCCAACCTGCTCCTCTGGAACTTCATTTCGCTAGCCTGTATTCTACTTTTGTCGCTTTTGTGCATTACCCATGTCTCACTTCCGTATGCCAATATGGGGACAAAGTAGGTTCGGTATATAATTCCCTTGGATTTCTGTGGCACCTCCTTGCTCCAAATAAGCCCCCTAATGCATTTGTAGAACTGCCCTGCTTTTCTGCACCTTTCATTTATTTCCATTGCGTTTCCCCCCTTACTTTCAATCACGCTTCCCAGGTACTTGAAGTTCTCTACCACTTGTAGTTTTTCCCCTCCACAAGTTATATCCACATTTGGCCTATTCGTCTTCCTTGTTGTGACAATTATTTCACTTTTCTTTGCAGAGAAATGCATTCCATATTGTGCTGCCGTTGCCTCCCATGCATCTAACTGCTCTTGCACCTCCTTCTCGCAATTTCCCCATAACATCAGGTCATCGGCAAAAAGCACTGCTTTCATTTTATGATCTCCAATTGCATCTGACACTTGCTGTAGGATTTCATCCATAACAATAATAAACAATAAAGGCGAAAGTGCACTTCCCTGTCGCAGCCCATTTTCCAGCTTGAACCATGCAGTACATTCCCTCCCCACTTTCACACAACTCTCACTTCCCTCATACATTTTTCTGACTTTTCGTGTTATCTCTTCATCTATCCCTTTTGCATTCAGCACATCCCAGAGCTTGTCCCTACAGATACTGTCATACGCCTTCTCAATATCTAAAAAGGCCATGATTAAGTCCTTCCCGTACTCATAGTGCCTTTCCTGCAGTTGCCTTACCGCAAATATGAGGTCCGTTGTTGATCTTCCCGGTCTGAAACCATACTGCTCCTCTTGCAGTCTACTTTCAATACTGCTTCTTATTCTCTTCTCCAGGATCTTTTCATAGATTTTTCCACAATGGCAT
Source organism: Schistocerca cancellata (assembly GCF_023864275.1). NCBI lineage: Eukaryota > Metazoa > Arthropoda > Insecta > Orthoptera > Acrididae > Schistocerca > Schistocerca cancellata. Next base: position 198,722,341 of record NC_064628.1, read on the forward strand.
AGCAGGGTGATTCCTCTGTAGTTCTCACATCTCCTTTTATCCCCTTTCTTGAAGATCGGGACTATAATTCCTTTCTTCCAATCCTCAGGAATTCTGTTCTCCTTCCACACCACCCTCAGCACTCTGTATAGCCACTGGGTTCCTACTTCTCCTGCTGCTCGTATCATATCCACTGTTACTTCGTCCCAACCTGGTGCCTTGCCCCCTTTCATCCTCTTTATGGCTTCTTCCACTTCATTCCAAGTTAGATCATCAATTTCCCCACTATTATCATCGTCTGCTGCCTTAGGCTCTTCATCGCTGTTAGTTACCCGCTTGGCGGCATTCAACAGATCTTCAAAGTACTCCTTCCAAATCTTTTTGAGCTCATGCATTTCCTCCACAACTCTTCCATTATTATCCATGATCCTCAGGCACTCGCTTCTGTCCTTCCTCTTATTTCTTACCATGGTGTAAAGTACTTTTTTGTTCCCTTCACTGTCCTCTTCTAACATTCTTGTCCATTTTTCCATCCACTTCTTCTTCTCCGCCCTTACTATGGTCTGTGCCGCTTTCTTGCTTTCCTTATATTTTACCCTAGCTTCCTCTGTTCGGGTCTGGAACCATTCTCTGAAGGCTTTGTTCTTTCGAAGTACTGCCTCTTTACATATGTTGTTCCACCATGGGGTTTCCTTACTTCTCCTCTTTGTGCTAGTTCTTCCGCACACAGTCTCAGCTGCCTCAACTAGGGCCCTCTTAAAATCTCCCCATTCTTCTTCCACTGTTCTCTGATCTTCCTTTGGCAGCTTCTTCCTGATCAGTGTCTGGTACTGGGTCCTCTGTTCATCCTCTTTCAGCATCCATGTCTTCAACCTTTTCTCCTGTATATCCGTTGCCCTCCTATCTTTTTTCTCTCTCAGGGTGGCTACCAACAGCCGATGGTCACTGTCTAAGGCCTCAGATGGAACGACCTTAACATCTGTAAGGCTGCTCATCATCTGCCTATCCACTAGTACATAGTCTACTACTGAAGTTTGGGACCAGTCCCCACTGTACCAAGTTATTTTGTGACTACTTCTCTTCTTGTACCAGGAATTTGCGATCGTCAGCCCATTCCTCTTGCAGAATTCCAGCAACAATTTTCCTTCTCTATTTCGGTTCCCCCAGCCCTCTGGTCCCATTATCTCCTCGAATCCTTTCCTGTCTGTGCCAACATGTGCATTGAGGTCCCCTATTATAATCTGATTACCTCCATTTAGCTGCTTTTGCATGTCATCTTCAAATTCCTCCTTCTCCTTTTTTGTACACCCCACCTGTGGGGCATATGCTTGGATGATTTCAATGCTTTTTCCTTTCACTCGTACTCTGGCTTTTATCATTCGATCATTGATACCTTCCACCTCCTCCTGCAGACCCTCTCTGACCACTATTGCCACTCCATTTCTTCCCCTCTCATTCCCTATCCAGTACAGTTTACATCCTTTACTTAGTGGTTTTTCACCAACTCCTCTCCACCTAGTCTCAGCAAGTCCCAAGATGTCCAATTTCCTCCTTTCCATCATTTCTACAATTTCTTCTAACTTCCCAGTTAGAGTCCTTACGTTTAAGGTGCCCAGTCGTAAACCATCTCGTAATCCTTTTCCATTGCTTGGTCGGTTTCCTTTAAATCCGTTCCGTGATCCGAGGCATGTTCCCTTTTTAAAAGCAGTTGATTTATCCACTACTGGCTTGCTAGGCCTATCGCAGCTTCACCAGAGCCCCGTTAGCCGTCACGTTTCAGGGTTCCCATAGAGCCTTCTCAGCCTAATTTCTTGCAGCTGTAACGCGTTCTCTTATATTATTATGTTTTGCTATTGTTATTGTTAAAAAAGTTTTATTCAGTCGGTTGTCAAATTTTTGAAATAAAAGTTATTGTGGATGTCGCGTAATAAATATTTCGCGTGAAGCGCTGTTGCGACACAGGCAAAGATCAATTGTGGAAACTAAGCCACTGAATATTACAAATAATGTTATTAAAGAATACGGCCGATTGACTACATCAAATAAGAGGGCACGTATATTCGCGAATGAGAGGTAAAAAAAAAAAGCGTTAATATTGAGTAGGAAATGTGTCTTAAATATAGTTAAGCTTGCACACACCCAAATGTATGCGAAGATACGAACGGGATGGAGGCACGTACATTTTGAGTGCAATCATCCCCCGTGGCCTGGATAAAAAGAATTACAGTTAAATGCATTTATTCATCTTAGAACGTAAATGCGTGGACTTCTAAATTAAATGAAAAGAAAGACAGCAGGTTCTGAATGTCGCGGCAAATATATTTAAATTGACGATAGCGGCCACGAAAGGAATAAGATGAACACATTCACGTGCGGCTACCTCTACTGTTGAACAGCGTCGCCGTGAAGATCGTCGCCTCCATCCAAATTCTCTGCATAAAATTAAAATAATAGTAATAATTTTCCAGAATTTCAGGAGCTGGGACCCATGGCATCACAAAAGACGCAATCGCTCTGCTTCAAAATTACTTTCATTATTTAACCCAATTTTATCAGTAAGAAATGGCACAACACGTCTTGACACTATAGTTCAATTCTTTATCTTGGCGGCTCGCGCATGCCCGCCCAGACATGGGAGATTGCTGCGTTGCCAGTTGCACACGACGCACGACCCAATAGAAGCAGCGTCTAGTATAGCATAGTTCGCAAGCTTACGTTTAGGGGGGAGCGCGCAGTTTATGAAGTAAAGCCACCAGAGACGTGCTCCCTGCATTCCGCGCTGTGCGCGATTTTGTCACTGCACTACTCGCCTGTGCAGACACATGGTGTTCCGACTGCTTTGACACTCTTATCATTCGCGCCCGGTGTAAATAAAACTTTTATTACAGTCGCAAAAGACGGAATATTTCTCAATATTACATACGACACCTATGTGGTACTTAAATTAAATGAGATATTGTTATACAGTAAATTTTATATGAAATTTAGGTATCTTGTCCACATTTCATTCTCAACATTGTGGCAATTAAAATCGACCATACGGAAAGTATACGCTACGGACTTTTACCTCTGCAAACTCTTCAAAATTTCGTGCAATGGTTTACTACATTTAATGCTGCATAATAACTGCGTTGAACATCGAAACAAAATTAAGTCATTTATGGGGGGAAGGTATCAGTCAACAAGATGTGTAAAAATCAAATTTTGTGGCCAAATAGTTTTTGTGAAATCGAATGATAAGAGTGTCAAAGCAGTAGGAACACCATGTGTCTGCACAGGCGAGCAGTGTAGTGATGACAAAATCGCGCACAGCGTGGAATGCGGGGAGCACGTGTCTGCAGCAGCGAAAGTAGGGTTAATGAAGAGACAAAGCACTAGAAATTTCAAAAATTGCATTCAAACGAATAAAATTCGTGAAGTAAGACACTTCGATATTGTTTTTAAATAATGAAAATATTAAGCATCACACAAGGATTGAACCCACTCCCTTTCATTTTATAGCCCAATACCTTACCCGTTATGCTAATGCAGCTCATTCAAGGACCATAACACGTCACGTAAAATACTGTCAAACACTGTTGGCATGACTATGAATTACTCATGCTTCATCGAAGTACAATAGGAAATAAACAATTACCACTGTTCTTTATTGCGAAAAACGGTACATGAGATTGATACAAACACCTTTCCTTGCTATCGCCTGAATTAGGAGGCTTATTGTGTGTTTGGTTTAATTAATTAATAGAACATGAAGCAATAGGTATAAAGAATGCTTTTTCCAAACTTTCTATAAAAGAAAGTCTGCTATCAAGACATTGATTTTGTTCTATTACTTTATTTATGACTGAACGTTTCTAAAACTGAAGACACACGTCTGTGCTCTGCACTGCAGTCGAGATCAGGTAACGTCGTTCTCTGTTCATTGGCTGACTGTGTTTTGTGACGTCAGATGCGCAGAACGCACCTAAACTCGGCCTCCAACAAAAATGACGCGCACTCTAGCACAGGATAACAGCGAAAGGTAACTCATTCTAAAACTAATAAACGACGGGCGTAAAGCTTCTTTTGTTCAGCAACTGCTTTACGCATTAATCTCTGGTAGTTGAACTAGTTTCTATATGATCATAATTTTTTTTTATATAATTCCTTTACATTGCCCCCTTGGGTGAACTGTCCGAAGAAATGTCAAATTCCGGGCAAAGAGCCCAACCACTTTACACACTGGTTGTTCTTGACTCCTCCATACACGTACTTAAATAGCATTGTTCATATTGTAAACATGAGAGAAAATCAGTGCATACATTGCTCTAAAGTCAGCATAGATTCTTGGCACTCTCATGTCAAAAATAAGACCATTTATTAAAACTTTCTGGTGATACTGAGTGTCAAGTAGTGTACTTCTAAGTGATCTTGGTAAAATTCTGTAACGTAGATCGTAAGTCGTAGTGACATAAGAGTAATATAGTTGCTTCTCTTCACCGATTGAAGTCTGGTAGCATCTCGATGAACGCCGCCTGTAAAGAATTAAGGTTGTTTCGGCATTGTCCAATTTCTCTGCCCGTCAGTTTCCTGTAACTTACCTCGTACGTATTTCTTTTGCTTTCTTCTGGAAGAGACGGTATTAAGTATGCCTCATATCATGTTTACAAATCGTACCTCAGCAGTGTACTTGCACTCAAACGTGTGTATAAAGTAGAAAAATTATTTTTATTTCAGTAAGATCACACTAGTTTTTTTATTCCTAAACTCTATCTTTGGATGCACTTTACTTAGATCAGGTTGTCGTACGTATGATTAATAACACGCTAAACTTACATTGTTGTTGTTGTTGTGGTCTTCAGTCCTGAGACTGGTTTGATGCAGCTCTCCATGCTACTCTATCCTGCGCAAGCTTCTTCATCTCCCAGTACCTACTGCAACCTACATCCATCTGAATCTGCTTGGTGTATTCATCTCTTGGTCTCCCTCTACAATTTGTACCCTCCACGCTGCCCTCCAATACTAAAATGGTGATCCCTTGATGCCTCAGAACATGTCCTACCAACCGATCCCTTCTTCTAGTCAAGTTATGCCACAAACTTCTCTTCTCCCCAATCCTATTCAACACCTCCTCATTAGTTACGTGATCTACACAACTAATCTTCAGCATTCTTCTGTAGCACCACATTTCGAAAGCTTCTATTCTCTTCTTGTCTAAACTATTTATCGTCCATGTTTCACTTCCATACATGGGAACACTCCATACAAATACTTTCAGAAACGACTTCCTGACACTTAAATCTATACTCGATGTTAACAAATTTCTCTTCTTCAGAAACACTTTCATTGCCATTGCCAGTCTACATTTTATATCCTCTCTACTTCGACCATCATCAGTTATTTTGCTCCCCAAATAGCAAAACTCCTTTACTACTTTAAGTGTCTCATTTCCTAATCTAATTCCCTCAGCATCACCAGACTTAATTTGACTACATTCCATTATCCTCGTTTTGCTTTTGTTGATGTTCATCTTATATCCTCCCTTCAAGACACCATCCATTCCGTTCAACTGCTCCTGCAAGTCCTTTGCAGTCTCTGACAGAATTACAATGTCATCGGCGAACCTCAAAGTTTTTATTTCTTCTCCATGGATTTTAATACCTACTCCGAATTTTTCTTTTGTTTCCTTCACTGCTCGCTCAATATACAGGCTGAATAACATTGGGGAGAGGCTACAACCCTGTCTCAGTCCCTTCCCAACCTCTGCTTCCCTTTCATGCCCCTCAACTCTTATAACTGCCATTTGGTTTCTATTCAAATTGTAAATAGCCTTTCGCTCCCTGTATTTTACGCCTGCCACCTTCAGAATTTGAAAGAGAGTATTCCAGTCAACATTGTCAAAAGCTTTCTCTAAGTCTACAAACGCTAGAAACGTAGGTTTGCCTTTCCTTAATCTAGCTTCTAAGATAAGCCGTAGGGTCAGTATTGCCTCACGTGTTCCAATATTTCTACGGAATCCAAACTGATCTTCCCCAAGGTTAACTTCTACTAGTTTTTCCATTCGTCTGTAAAGAATTCGCGTTAGTATTTTGCAGCCGTGACTTATTAAACTGATAGTTCGGTAATTTTCACATCTGTCAACACCTGCTTTCTTTGGGATTGGAATTTATATATTCTTCATGAAGTCTGAGGGTATTTCACCTGTTTCATACATCTTGCTCACCAGATGGTAGAGTTTTGTCAGGACTGGCTCTCCCAAGGCCGTCAGTAGTTCTAATGGAATGTTGTCTACTCCCGGGGCCTTGTTTCGACTCAGGTCTTTCAGTGCTCTGTCAAACTCATCACGCAGTATCATATCTCCCATTTCGTCTTCATCTAAATCCTCTTCCATTTCCATAATATTGTCCTCAAGTACATCGCCCTTGAATAGACCCTCTATATACTCCTTCCACCTTTCTGCTTTCCGTTCTTTGCTTAGAACTGGATTTCCATCTGTGCTCTTGATATTCTTACAAGTGGTTCTCTTATCTCCAAAGGTCTCTTTAGTTTTCCTGTAGGCAGTATCTATCTTACCCCTAGTGAGATAAGCCTCTACATCCTTACATTTATCCTCTAGCCATCCCTGCTGAGCCAGTTTACACTTCCTGTCGATCTCATTTTTGAGTGGTTTGTATTCCTTTTTGCCTGCTTCATTTACTGCATTTTTATATTTTCTCCTTTCATCAATTAAAATCAATATTTCTTCTGTTACCCAAGGATTTCTACTAGCCCTCGTCTTTTTACCTACTTGATCCTTTGCTGCCTTCACTGCTTTATCCATCAAAGCTACCCAATCTTCTTCTACTGTATTTCTTTCCCCCATTCCTGCCATTTGTTCCCTTACGCTCTCCTTGAAACTCTGTACAACCTCTGGTTTAGTCAGTTTATCCAGGTCCCATCTCCTTAAATTCCCACCTTTTTGCAGTTTCTTCAGTTTTAATCTACAGTTCATAACCAATAGATTGTGGTCAGAGTCCACATCTGCCCCTGGAAATGTCTTACAATTTAAAATCTGGTTCCTAAATCTCTTTCTTACCATTATATAATCTATCTGAAATCTGAAACTTCCTGGCAGATAAAAACTGTGTGCCCGACCGAGACTCGAACTCGGGACCTCTGCCTTTCGCGGGCAAGTGCTCTACCATCTGAGCTCCCGAAGCACGACTCATGCCCGGTCTCACAGCTTTACTTCTGCCAGTATCTCGTCTCCTACCTTCCAAACCTTACAGAAGCTCTCCTGGGAACCTTGCAGAACTAGCACTCCTGAAAGAAAGGATATTGCGGAGACATGGCTTAGCCACAGCCTGGGGGATGTTTCCAGAATGATATTTTCACTCTGCAGCGGAGTGTGCGCTGATATGAAACTTCCTGGCAGATTAAAACTGTGTGCCCGACCGAGACTCATCATTAACCATACAGTAAAGCCGCATGCCCTCGGGAAAAATTACGGCTGTAGTTTCCCCTTGATTTCAACCGTTCGCAGTACCAGCACAGCAAGGCCGTTTTGGTTAGTGTTACAAGGCCAGATCAGTCAATCATCCAGACTGTTGCCCCTGCAACTACTGAAAAGGCTGCTGCCCCTCTTCAGGAACCACGTGTTTGTCTGGCCACTCAACAGATACCCCTCCGTTGTGGTTGCACCTACGGTACAGCTATCTGTATCGGTGAGGCACGCAAGACTCCCCACCAACGGCAAGGTCCATGGTTCATGGGAGTTTAGCAGCCAGAAATCGTATCATCATCAGAGCATGAAAAAAAATTTAATATCGTATTACTCGATATACTCATAAATAAATCCTAGTGGTGTGGACACGTCAAGAAAAAAAAAATCACTCTGCAACATAGCATGTACTTGTGTGACTGTATACTTATGTACCTTAGAGAGTCCAATATTTTCTGTAACTTACCCTGTACCTTATAATCTTGAAACACAAGTGGCAAAAAAAAACAACTTACATCTAATTTGTTCCGAGGTATGTGCTAATTGTTCGCTCCAGAATCCTTTGTATATAAACTTAAAACTAAAATACCACCGTGATCAGAAACTATTCAGTCAACCTTCCAAGTAGGCTACATCCTATGTTGACATTGCTAGTCATCAATTGACGTGTATGTCCTAGCTTGGTTATGTATTGAGTCCACAATCACTGACAAATGTAAACAGAAGTAGTGAAATGCTCTGATTCATGTAGCTGCATAGGAAGATATATCTACTTTAACCTAATTGTATTTCTTCTTTTTACCATAGTTTACTTATTCCACTCGTGTGCATAGATAGATATAAAGTGTGATACTTAAACATGGTATGTGTATAGAGTCCTTTGATTTTAACATTGTGAGGATACGCAAGTAAATAACATCCATCATAAGGAATATGTACAATAATATACGGATCAGTATATCTTATTTGCCACTTAGTGTTATCTTTGGCTGACATAGATTATTTCACATGGGTCTTAAGTAATACTATTTCTCTAACCACAAATCTGGTAACACCATGTAGCTGTTTGTCAAAATGTTTCCTACAGCGTTGAGGTTGTTCTGTAATAGAGATCAATACCTGTCTTACCTTTTCATTTAAATCTCCTGGTTGTCTTGGAACAGATGGGATTGGGTTAACCCCTCTCATTGTTTTCTTTCCAATTATATATCAATTCCGACAGTGTAACTGTTGTTTCGTAAATTGGAAGATTATTTACTACCTGTTCAAAAACGTTTAAGTATTCAATCCATTTAGACGGTTTGTTGGCTACATACGTCCTCATAAACATGTTCAATTCACGAAAAACTCTTTCTATTGGGTTGGATTGCGGGCTGTATTTGGATATCAAAATCATCTGCTACTCTTATAGAAATTGTTTCCAAGCATGGCATGTAAAATTGGTTGCATTATCTGCGATTTCCCAATAGACGGAAGGTAGTCATTTAGCATACGTCTAATAATAGGCTTAGCTGCAGTTGTTTTTGTGGCATACAGTGTCACGTATTTCAAAAATACATCATATACACCAATTATATATTTCACCCCTCCTCTTGCAGAGGGTAAAGGACCCATAGTATCTATGCATACTAGCTCTAGAGGGTTTTTTGGTAAAATAGGATGTAACTCTGTCTTGCAGTTCAGATTGACAGGGTTAGTCTTTTGACAAACAATATAAGTTTTCAAAATTTGTTGTGTGCGTCGAAGCATATTGGGAAAATAACAGTACACATTCAACTTTTTACAGCACTTGCGGGCACCGTAGTGTCCCCAAGTGAAATGAGTATGCCAAATTAAACTTTTCTCACACGCTTCGGGTACACAAACGCACCACACATCGCTGCTTATGTTTCTCCTATAGAACAACACATCTTTATACAACTTGTAATGCTGTCGTATAGGTGCAGCTGGGTTATTGTTTAATTGAAATCTGACTTACTTCCACTGCTCATCTTCTTCCTGAAATTTCGCCATATTGTTACACATATAAAAAAAATTCTAAATTTAGTATCTTTTATGAGCATAACCTTAAATTCTGTGTTTTGTTCTATCTCTCTTCAAACTCGAGTAATCCTTGGGGTAACCGTAGTAGTGCATCAGCGATTACGTTGTCTTTGCCCTTTACCTATATAATTTCAAAATCATAAGACTGCAAAAGCAAAGTCCACCGCGCAAGGCGATTATGTAATAACTTACATGTGAGTAAAAAGCTTAACACCTGGTGGTCACAGCAGACTCGTATATGTTTTCCAAATAGATAATAATTAAATTTCTTGAATACCCACAAAATAGAAAGGGCTTCTAACTCTGTGTTAGAATATCTGCTTTCACATTCTGATAGTGTGCAGTTAGCAAAACCAATAACTTTAACATTGTCTTTGCCCCCACCTTCGTCCATCTCAAACAGACAGGCTCATAATCCCGAAAATGAAGCATCTGCCGCTATACAAAAATCTTTGCTTATGTCAGGACGTCTTAAAATATTGGAGTTTACCAAAGCATGTTTTATACTATCAAAATCAGCTTGGCACTGTTGCGTCCAGTTCCACTGTTTGTCCTTCTTTAACAGGTCTAATAATGCAGGGCTATTGAGCAACTGGTTCGCGACGAACCGGCGGAAAAATGAACACAAGCCTACGAATGCCTTTAGCTGTGGCTTTGTGCAAGGGGCTGGAAATTTTTTTTGTCGCTAGTAGTTTCTCATGGTCACGCTTTATCCCAGAGGGCGAAATTATGTGACCTAGAAATTTGACGTCTTTTCTTACAAATTTAGATTTCTTAAGGTTCGCTGTAATACCAGCTGCTGAAAACCTCTGTACCATCCTATCTAAAAGTTCTATATGTTCATCCCAAGTAGGTGTTGCTATTAAGATGTCGTCTATATATACTGTGAGTTTGTCACTTTAATTTTTCCGGCTTTCATGACGCTTTTTATATCAGACGGGTTGAAAACCATTAAACTTCTTTTTGTAAGAATAGTAGTGTGATGTACCTCTTTAGCTAGCATTTTTGTTTCAGGCAAATTGGTTATGAAGAAGTGGGCGAATATTCGCGATTCTTTCCAAAGAAGCGAGGGGGGAGTGAGAGGCAACCACCCAAAACGTACATATACAGCCAACAGCTTCAATTTTTGAAGAAAACAACAGAAGCACGTCCGACTGCCGACAGTTTCTCGCTGACTGAAAATGCGACCACGGAAAGACCAGTTTCTGATGACACTTTTTCCTTCACTAACGATACTCAGGATCCAGAAACTGATTGTAATGAGACATTCACAGAGGAAGTACGTAATTCTGACATACCGAAATCACGCAGAAACAAGAAGAGAGAGCTTGACCCTGTAGAGGTAGAGCTGAACAATGCACTGCACAGAGAATCCAATCGCCATGTCTTTTTTTCAGCGGGATAGTTCCAACGCTGGAAACATTTGACGACGATGAGGTAGTCGAGTTTTAATTAAGAGTTATGCAGACTGTTTCTAAAATTAAACAGCGTAAAAAGTCGTGGGATAAAAATAATACTGCCGCTCATCCTAGTACATCGCGTGAATACACATGTTTACCCCTTTGTGAGGTACAACCAATTACAAATGCAGAAGTCAATAGGCAACGACCCACAACCGACTCACAGTGTTACCAACAAGCATGTGGAGCAATTTTCGGGGACATGTTCCAGATCCTCTACGCCATCACAAACCTCTGAAAATTCATGTGCTGGGTCATTCAATTTTTAAGCTATGTTTCAATTTTTTAATATGATTACAAAAATGTACATCCTTCAGAATAATAAACTTTTTAAAAAATTAACTATTGTTTATCCCACTAACCTGATTTTAATTGCCAACATTTGTTTAGGCTGGATACATTTTCGGAAGGACGTGTTGCGGCGTTGAATGGAACTCTTCATTCTATGAGTAGATCGTCAAAAGTTCGTAAACTCATCCGAAAATAATTAAAAAAACTTCTGCATCTCCCCTTAATTCCACAAAAGGACAAAGAATGCACCCACTTCGTCTCTTCTCACATTGAGTGGATGAACCCAATATAATCTTCTTCTTCTCTTCAAACGTCTGTACAAGACAAGCCACGCTAATAACTGATCGGGCTCCATTTGTCGTCTGCAAGCAACTGCTGGCGGAAGGCCGGCGCGGCACGGCATGCCGTGCAGCTGTCGGGTGAGTGTGAAGAGACGCGGCTCTTGTGTCGGCCCGGCAAGACTGTCGGTTTGTTGGCTGCCTGGTGTATGTGAAGTAAGCCAAAGCCGGTCGTGACTCGGCCGCGCACGCTACATTGTTGAGCCGTACTGCGGCTGGCGCTGCGGAGGGTGGTTGCCACCGCTGCTACGGAAATTATTTTGATTGGTGTGGCTTTGTCTTGCGTCTTCATTAATTAAGTCAATAGAGTCCAAGACAGATAGAAAATACTCCAAATTGCTTTCGGGTACTTGTACTAGCTTTTCCCGAATATTTAGCGGTAGTTTAGCTTTCAGAATACGTAGGAGGTCCGTGTGTGTCACTGGTTCATCCCAGAATCTTGTTTTATTTAAATATTTCTCAAAGTACTTTCGGAGTGATCCAAATTTTGGATTATATTGTTCAGGGCTGAACAAGGCTTTTCTTAATCTCTCTTGCATGCCATGTGACCAGTACTTTGAAAGAAACGCGTTTTCAAACTGTTCTAATGTCTGAAAAGTTTCTGACGTTTCCATCGCCCATAACGCTCCATCGCCTTGGATATAACCCGTAACATACTGTATCTCTTGTTGTTCCGACCACGTTTTAGGCAATACATTTTTGAATGACTTTATAAAAATTACCGAATGCACGCATTTTTTTTCCGGGATAAACACTTGAAATTGATGGTGTTTTATAATAATCTCTTCTAACAAAACTGATGACAAAGTGGGTTCAGCTATGTGCTGTTCCCTTCTTTCGTCACAGTGTCGTTGGTTACCGTACACCTCACCTCATAGTTTAGTGAATACACATGTACATTCGAGGTAGGATGTCCACTGACCGCACTATCGCTCTTACCTGTAAGTATGTTGTCAAGTTCTTCTGCTGCATGTTGGTTTCGTTCTTTCATTGTACCAAGTTTCCTGTTTAGTTTCTCGACTATTTGATTCTGCCAACCTGGTAAGTCCCGTGTCAAAGTTGTCTGTATCTGGCCTATGTCAGTTTGCAGTTTAAATACAAATGTGTTTTGTGTAGTGTATACTTGCTCCATAGTGTTACTTATTGCTTTTTTAGCTCTGTTTCTAGAGTACGGTTTATGTGTCAGTTAGACCGTCAGAGAGAGAGCGCATCGCTAGTTCCTGCTACTACTAAGGCGAGTACACCGTTCGCTTTTTACATATTTTTACGAGCTTCAAACAGGAGCGACTTATTTTCAGTTATCTGTGTAGTTACTAGTTTATTTCTGTAATTTCTTGCGTGTTCGAGTGATTACTGGGCACAACCTTTTATTTCAATAACAGTGTAGTGTACAGTATCGCCGTTGCTATCGACTGTCGAGTACACCGTTCGCTTTTTACGTATTTTTAGGAGCTTCAAACAGGAGTGCAGTAATGGAGAGCAACTGTGATTGTTGTGTACAGATGCGAGCTGAGCTGGCGACCCTTCGCTCACAGCTTCAGGCTGCGTTGGCTTCCGTCACACAGCTTGGGGCTGCTGCCAAGTGGCATCACTGTAGGGGATCGGACGCGGGGACGCTAGGGACGTCGAGCACGTCCCACGTGTCCTCCGATCGGTCCACTGCTGTGCCCTCCCCGGGTACTGCCTGCACTGAGGTTGACGCCTCACCCGTGGTCATGTGGGAAATCATTCTATTGTCTGGCAAGCAGCGAAAAACTTTCTGTGGGGCCGATCGTAGGGCCTCCTCGGTTCGTTTGAAGAACAGCTTTCGGGCGTTATCTGTGGCTGACGGTGTCTCTGAGCCGGATGCAGTCGTCCACCCCGTTCCAGAGGAAGCTTCTCGGTCCGCAATGTCTGGGCATTCACAGAGGGTGGGTTTGCTGGTAGTTGGGAGCTCCAACGTTAGGCGCGTTATGGGGCCCCTTAGGAACATGGCTGCCAAGGAGGGGAAGAAAGCCATTGTGCACTCTTTGTGCATTCTGGGGCCGGCCGGTGTGGCTGAGCGGTTCTAGGCGCTTCAGTCTGGAACCGCACGACCGTTATAGTTGCAGGTTCGAATCCTGCCCCGGGCATGGATGTGTGTAATGTCCTTAGGTTAGTTAGGTTTAAGTAGTTCTAAGTTCTAGGGGACTGATGACCTTCGATGTTAAGTCCCATAATGCTCAGAGCCATTTGAACCATTTTTTGCATTCCGGGGGTAGTCATTCCGGATGTGGAAAGGGTGCTTCCAGATGTCATAAAGAGTACAGGGTGCAGCCAACTGCAGGTGGTGGCTCATGTCGGTACCAATGACGTGTGTCGCTTTGGATCAGAGCAGATTCTGTCTGGTTTCGGGCGGCTAGCGGAAATGGTAAAGACTGCCAGTCTTGCTTCCGAAATTAAGGCGGAGCTCACCATCTGCAGCATTGTCGATAGAACCGACTGTGGTCCTTCGGTGCAGAGGCGATTGGAGGGTCTGAATCAGAAACTCCGGCGGTTCTGTGACCGTGTAGGCTGCAGATTCCTTGACTTCTGCCATCGGGTGGTGGGTTTCCGGGTTCCGCTTAATAGGTCAGGAGTCCACTACACACAGGAGGCAGCTACACGGGTAGCGGGAGCTGTGTGGAAGGTACTGGCCGGTTTTGTAGGTTAGAGGGTCTCAGGGAACCACAGAAGGGGCGTCCGTCAGAAAGTAAGCAGGTAAAACACAGTAAGGTAGTTGTAGAAACGATTGGTATTGTAGTTGTAAATTGTTGTAGCTGTGTTGGGAAATAACCAGAGCTCCAAGCCCTAATAAAAAACACTGAAGCTCAAAAAAGTTGTAGGAACAGAGAGCTGGCTAAAGCCGGAAATAGGTTCAGCCGAAATTTTTTCAAACGATCCAACAGTGTTGAGAAAGGATAGATTAAATACAGTTGGTGGTGGACTATTTATGGCTGCCAGAGGTAGTTTGCCTTGTTGCGAAATTGAAGTAGATAGTTCATGTGAAATAGTATGGGTAGAGGTTATACCTTACAATCGGACTAAACTATTAATTGGATCGTTTTAACGACCCCCTGACTCAAAAGACATAGTTGCTGCACAGTTCTAAGAAAACTTGAGTCTCATTTTAGATAAGTACCCCACTCATACAATTACAGTCGGTGGTGAGCTCAATCTGCTCTCGATATGCTGGAAAAATTATACGTTTAAAGCCGGCGGCAGACATAAAACATCATCCGAAATTGTACAAAATACTTTCTCAGAAAATTATTTTGAACAATTAGTTCATGAGCCCACTCGAAGCGTAAATGGTTGCGAAAGCATAATTGACCTTTTAGTAACAAATAATCCTGGACGTGAGGCAATACTGACCTTATGGCTTATCTTAGAAGAAAGATTAAGGAAAGGCAAACCTACGTTTCTATCATTTGTAGACTTAGAGAAAGCTTTTGACAATGTTGACTGGAATACTCTCTTTCAAATTCTAAGAGTGGCAGGGGTAAAATACAGGGAGCGAAAGGCTATTTACAATTTGTACAGAAACCAGATGGCAGTTATAAGAGTCGAGGGGCATAAAAGGGAAGCAGTCGTTGGGAAGGGAGTGAGACAGGGTTATAGCAACTCCCCGATGTTATTCAATCTGTATATTGAGCAAGCAGTAAAGGAAACAAAAGAAAAATTCAGAGTAGGTATTAAAAGCCATGGAGAAGAAATAAAAACTTTGAGGTTCGCCGATGACATTGTAATTCTGTCAGAGACAGCAAAGGACCTGGAAGAGCAGCTGAACGGAATGGATAGTGTCTTGAAAGGAGGATATAAGATGAACATCAACAAAAGCAAAACGAGGATAATGGATTGTAGTCGAAATGCTGCGGGAATTAGATTAGGAAACGAGACGCTTAAAGTAGTAAATGAGTTTTGCTGTATGGGTAGCAAAATAATTGATGATGGTCGAATTAGAGAGGATATAAAATGTAGACTGGCAATGGCAAGGAAAGCGTTTCTGAAGAAGAGAAATTTGTTAACATCGAGTATAGATTTAAGTGTCAGGAAGTCTTTTCTGAAAGTATTTGTATGGAGTGTAGCCATGCATGGAAGTGAAACATGGACGATAAATAGTTTGGACAAGAAGAGAATAGAAGCTTTCGAAATGTGGTGCCACAGAAGAATGCTGAAGATTAGATGGGTACATCACATAACTAATGAGGAGGTATAGAATAGAATTGTGGAGAAGAGGAGTTTGTGGCACAACCAGACTAGAAGGAGGGACCGGTTGGTAGGACATGTTCTGAGGCATCAAAGGATCACAAATTTAGCATTGGAGGGCAGCGTGGAGGGTAAACATCGTAGAGGGAGACCAAGAGATGAATACACTAAGCAGATTCAGAAGGATGTAGGTTGCAGTAAGTACTGGGAGATGAAGAAGCTTGCACAGGATAGAGTAGCATGGGGAGCTGTATCAAACCAGTCTCAGGACTGAAGACCCTAGCGACAGCAGCAATCCTGGACAAATAGTGAATGTTGTGACGAATACAGGGATTAGCGACCACAAGGCAGTAGCTGCTAGGCTGAATACCGTAACACTTACAACCATCAAAAAGAAACGCAAAGTATATCTATTTAAAAAAAGATGATAAAAATGCTCTTAACGCCTTTTTAAGAGACAGTCTTCACCCCTTCCGATCTGATCATGTAAGTGTAGAAAAGTTGTGGAATGTTTTCAAAAAGATAGTATCAACCGCAATTGAGAGGGTATACTACATAAATTAATAAGTAATGGTACTGATCCCCCATGGTACACAAAACGGGTCAGATCGTTGTTGCAGAAGTAACGAAAAAAGCATGCCAAATTTAAAAGAACGCAAAATCCCAAAGATTGCAAAGTTTTACAGATGTTCGAAATATGGCGCGTACTTCAATGCGAGATATTTTTAATAATTTCCACAGCGAAATTCTGTCTCAAAACCTGGCACACCAGTGGCAAGACACAATCAATACCTTCACTGCGCGATAACAACGGTGAAGTCACTGATGACAGTGCCACTAAAGCAGAGTTATTAAACACGGTTTTCCGAAACTCCTTCACCAAAGAAGACGAAGTAAATATTCCTGAATTCCAATCAAGAACAACTGCCAAGATGAGAAACACAGAAGTAGATATCCTCAGTGTAACAAAGCAGCCGGTCGGAGTGGCCTTGCGGTTCTAGGCGCTACAGTCTGGAGCCGAGCGACCACTACGGTCGCAGGTTCGAATCCTGCCTCAGGCATGGATGTGTGTGATGTCCTTAGGTTAGTTAGGTTTAATTAGTTTGTAGTGACCTATTTCTGACAATCGATCCCTACAAGTATACAGTGCTTCATAAACATTCCGTGAAGTGTTAATTTACGTGCAGTGATATAGTTATTCTTTGACTTAGCTTTAGTTAGTTATTCCGTGCTGTTCATGTCTACACAATTCATTCATGTGTGTAGTGTTCAGTTACTGCTAAATGTATGTGGGAATAAAGGAATTGTTTTCTCCAACACCCACATTTGGTGACCCCCACGTGATTAAAAACGCATTAATAACGCGTTTGTTACAATCAGAGGCAAAACGACTAGAGAAGCTACTGCGCACTGAAGAACTCGGAGATCGCACTCCATCACAACTCTTACGACGTTTGCGCACACTAGCAAGTAACACTGTAACTGATGATGTGCTACGAAATATATGGTTGTCTCGGTTGCCGTCAGATACTCAAAAAATTCTCACGGTATGTGCAGGCGATTTAAACGCACTGGCACAAACGGCCGACAGGTTAATTGAAATGTATCCCATATCAAGTGTCTCAACATTAGCGCCACAACAAGAAAATTCGCCCACAGTGACGTTAGTCTCCCTACAATCACAACTGGCAGAGTTGACCGCACAGGTACCTGCATTACAAACAACGCACAACCGCCAACGGCCACGCCGCCGACGGTCACGAAGTCGCAATCGATCACCATCACTACAGAACTTATGCTGGTACCACAAGACATTTGGTAATGATGCACGAAAGTGTACGCCACCTTGCAAGTGGAAACATGAAGCAGACACCGTAGCAGCGATAACTTCCAGTGCAAAAACTCGCCGACTTTTTGTGACAGACCGCGAAACAAAACTACAGTTTCTCGTCGATACAGGCGCAGAAGTGTCCGTATATTCAGCAAACCGCCTATCACGCCGGAGCTGCGACGACTGTTATCTATACGCCGTCAATGACTCCAAAATTAGAACATACGGTCGAGTAACATTATTCCTTAATTTGGGGCTACGCCGTGTGTTTGAATGGCTATTTACAGTGGCAGATATATCACAGACTATTATCGGAGCGGATGTTTTATCCTTCTACGACTTACTGCCAGATCTGCGACGTCAGCGACTAATAGATTTGACTACTAGTCTGCATACAACAGGAAAAGTCCGTTGTATCACACCACTAGAGGTACTCACAGTCACAGGCGACACACCATATATACGATCACTGAAAGGATACCCCGAGATCACACAGCAATCGCCTACTCTCCCACCAGTCAAGCATACAACCGTCCACCACATTTTGACCACGCCAGGGCCGCCAACTCACGCTCGGCCTAGACGTTTAATGACCGAAAAGCTAAAAGTGGTAAAGCAGGAATTTCGCAGCATGCTGTCACAAGGTATCTGCAGAGTTTCTAGTAGCAGTTGGGCATCCCCAATTCACATCGTGCCTAAAAAGAAGAATGGATGGCGTCCCTGCGGTGACTATCGCCAACTCAGTGCAAGGACCATTCCAGACCGGTACCCAGTTCTACATATAGAAGACTTTTCCGCAAATGTTCACGGTAAGACTATATTTTCTACCATTGATCTAGTTCGAGCTTACTATCAGATCCCTATAGCTGCAGAAGACATTCCTAAAACAGCGGTGACAACACCATTCGGTCTATCTGAATTCACCCGAATGCCATTCGGACTATGTAATGCCGCCCAGACCTTCCAACGTTTTATGGATGAGGTTACAAGAGATTTGTCCGCCGCTCGTGGTCTCGCGGTAGCGTTCTCGCTTCCCGAGCACGGGGTCCCGGGTTCGATTCCCGGCGGGGTCAGGGATTTTCACCTGCCTCGAGATGACTGGGTGTTTGTGTTGTCCTCATCATTTCATCATCATCCAGGAAAGTGGCGAAATTGGACTGAGCAAAGGTTGGGAAATTGTACGGGCGCTGATAACCACGCAGTTGAGCGCCCCACAAACCAAACATCATCATCATCATCACATACAAGAGATTTAGATTTTTGCTATTTGTATATAGATGATTTATTGGTGATGTCTGCATCGGAAGAGGAGCACTTACAGCATTTGGCACAAGTGTTTGACCGCCTACGCACACATGGACTAGTAATTAATCCTGCCAAGTGTGTTTTTGGTGAAAAAGTGGTCCACTTTCTAGGATATTTGGTGAATGCACAGGGCATTCGACCGCCACACAGTAAAGTAGAGTCCATAAACAAATACCCCCGCCCTGTCACAGTCAGAGAATTACGACGATTCATTGGAGTAGTGAATTTCTACCAACGCTTCATTCGCAATCATGCATTAATAACCGCACCATTGATTGAACTACTTAAAGGCGCACCTAAACCTAACCATAGTGTGCATTGGACCACCGAGGCGGACACCGCGTTTCACGCTATAAAAAAAGCTACAGCAGAGGCCGCGCAATTAGCACACCCTGTCGCGCATGCTCCACTCGCTCTCATGGTTGATGCTTCGTCCACTGCCATTGGTGCCGTACTTCAGCAACAAATTCATCAGTTGTGGCAGCCCATTGCATTTTATAGTCATAAGTTGTTACCATCTCTGCAACGTTGGGCAACATATGACCGTGAGCTGTACGCAGCTTATGCGGCAGTAAAAAAATTTAGACACGCATTAGAAGGGCGACAGTTCACGATTTACACAGATCATAAACCGCTTACCTATGCCTTTAAGGTAAAGCCAGAGAAAGCATCGCCCAGGCAGCTGCGACACTTAGATTATATCAGCCAGTTCACGACCAGCATTGTGTACGTGGAAGGGAAGCTAAATGCTCCAGCTGATGCACTTTCTCGCATAGAAGCAGTGTCCACAGTAGCAGATGACATCGCACAGGTGGAAGCAGTGACAAAGGCCATTGATTACGACGCCCTCGCACATGCACAACAATGTGATAGTGAGTTGCGTGATCTATTGCAACAAGAGAAAGGATTGAAGCTACAGCTCGTGACATTTCCTGAAGCAAGCATTGAGTTGTACTGTGACGTAGCAAGAGGAAAGATACGTCCATTTGTGCCACAGCAATTCAGAACATAGGCAATTGCATCAATGCACAATCTGTCACACCCAGGAGTAAGAGCCACACTGATTGGTCAAGAAAAATTTATATGGTCATGTATGCACACAGACTGTAAAGCATTTGTGAAGCAATGCTTGGCGTGCCAGAGGAATAAAATCACACAGCACGTCAGGGCACCATTAGGCACATTTCTTCCACCAAATCAGCGTTTTGACCATGTGCATGTTGACATCATCGGCCCACTCTCGACATCGGAAGGCCACAGTTATTGCCTCACGGTGATGGACAGATTTACTAGGTGGCCTGAGGCATTTCCAATGAAGGACATTACTGCAGAAACTATAGCTCAAACATTTTTTCGTGGTTGGATTGCCCGGTTTGGAGTTCCACTGAGAATTACAACTGATCAAGGACGACAATTTGAAGCCTACGTTTTCAAAGCATTGGCTACGTTACTAGGTACAAAACGCATGCGCACCACGGCATACACCCCGCATCAAATGACATGGTTGAGCATCTTCATCGACAGTTAAAGGCAGCACTGAGATGTAACGCAACGCCGAACTGGACAGAGACACTACCTATCGTACTTTTGGGTCTACGAACGTCATTCAAAAGTGATCTGAAAGCAACAGTAGCAGAACTGGTGTATGGACAAACGTTACGCCTACCTGGAGAATTTCTGCACAGCATGGCAGATGATACAATCACAGCCTCAGAATTCGCCACAAGATTAAGAGAGCATATACGCCAATTGAGACCAACAATGCCCAGAAACCAGCTTGGAAGACACTCGTTCGTTTTTGCGGAGCTAGACAAATGCACGCATGTATTCTTACGCAATGATACCGTGCGTAAACCACTGCAGCCACCATATGACGGACCATATCTGGTAGTTAGTAGGGATACCAATACAGGGCTATTACAAATGATTGAAGCGATTTCATAAATTCACTGTAGCTCCATTCATTGAAATATGGTCACGACACACTACAGATACGTAGAAAAACTCATAAAGTTTTGTTCGGCTGAAGCCGCACTTCAGGTTTCTGCCGCCAGAGCGCTCGAGAGCGCAGTGAGACAAAATGGCGACAGGAGCCGAGAAAGTGTATGTCGTGCTTGAAATGCACTCACATCAGTCACTCATAACAGTGCAACGACACTTCAGGACGAAGTTCAACAAAGATCCACCAACTGCTAACTCCATTCGGCGATGGTATGCGCAGTTTAAAGCTTCTGGATGCCTCTGTAAGGGGAAATCAACGGGTCGGCCTGCAGTGAGCGAGGAAACAGTTGAACGATTGCGGGCAAGTTTCATGTGTGTATCTGAACATGCTGGAAAATTGGCTCATGCCACAACTGGAGACGGACAGCGCTGACTTCATCTTTCAACAGGATGGTGCTCCACCGCACTTCCATCATGATGTTCGGCATTTCTTAAACAGGAGATTGGAAAACCGATGGATCGGTCATGGTGGAGATCATGATCAGCAATTCATGTCATGGCCTCCACGCTCTCCCGACTTAACCCCATGCGATTTCTTTCTGTGGGGTTATGTGAAAGATTCAGTGTTTAAACCTCCTCTACCAAGAAACGTGCCAGAACTGCGAGCTCGCATCGACGATGCTTTCGAACTCATTGATGGGGACATGCTGCGCCGAGTGTGGGAGGAACTTGATTATCGGCTTGATGTCTGCCGAATCACTAAAGGGGCACATATCGAACATTTGTGAATGCCTAACAAAACTTTTTGAGTTTTTGTATGTGTGTGCAAAGCATTGTGAAAATATCTCAAATAATAAAGTTATCGTAGAGCTGTGAAATCGCTTCAATCATTTGTAATAACCCTGTACTTTCCGCATAATGATTAACAGTACACCCACCACAGTTGCAGTGGACCGTATCAAGCCTGCATTTCTGGACGCAACAGACACCACAGCTACCACTGAACACAAAGCAGAGAAGACAGGAGAAGCTACAAGATGTGTTCCTGTACCCCATGAACACCACAACGCTCAGCGAACACCAGTCACTGCAACACCAAGACCGACGTCGAGGACTACTACACCACTCCCTGACACAACCACTGACACACATGACGCACCCCCCGGTTTCAAGAAAGAAGTAGTTACAAGAGCTGGACGGCGTGTGAAATTTAATCTGCGGTATCGTTAGCATTAAAGGGGGGAGTCACATAGTGACCTATTTCTGACAATCAATCCCTACAAGTGTACAATGCTTCATAAACATTCCGTGAAGTGTTAATTTACGTGCAGTGATATAGTTATTCTTTGACTTAGTTTTAGTTAGTTATTCCGTGCTGTTCATATCTACACAATTCATTCATGTGTGTAGTGTTCAGTTATTGCTAAATGTATGTGGGAATAAAGGAATTGTTTTCTCCAACACCCACAAGTTCTAAGTTCTAGGCGACTGATGACCTCAGAAGTTAAGTTGCATAGTGCTCAGAGCCATTTGAACCATTTGAACAAAGCAGCTTAAATCACTTAATAAAGGTAAGGCCTCCGGTCCAGATTGTATACCAGTCAGGTTCCTTTCAGAATATGCTGATAAAATAGCTCCATATTTAGCAATTATATACAACCACTCGCTTACAGGTACCTAAAGATTGGAAAATTGCTCAAGTCACACCAATACCCAAAAAGGGAAGTAGGAGTAATCCGCTGAATTACAGGCCTATATCACTAATGTCGATTTGCAGTAGGGTTTTAGAACATATACTGTATTCGAACATTATGAAGTACATCGAAGAAAACGATTTATTGACATACAGTCAGCACAGATTCAGAAAATATCGTTCTTGTGAAACATAACTAGTTCTTTATACTCATGAAGTAATAAGTGCTATCGACAGGGGATGTCAAATTGATTCCATATTTTTAGATTTCCAGAAGGCTTTCGACACCATTCCTCACAAGCGTCTTCTAATCAAACTGCGTACCTACGAAGTATCGCCTCAGTTGTGCGACAGGAGTCGTGATTTCCTGTCAGTTCGTAGTAACAGACGGAAAGTCATCGAGTTAAACGGAAGTAATATCCGGCGTTCCCCAACGAAGTGTTATAGGCCCTCTATTGTTTCTGATCTATATTAACAACATATGAGACAATCCTAGTAGCCGTCTTAGATTGTTTGCAGATGATGCTGTCATTTACGGTCTTTTAAAGTCATCAGATGATCAAAACGACTTGCAAAATAATTTAGATAAGATATCTCTATGGTGCGAAAAGTGGCAATTGACCCTGAATAAAGAAAAGTGCGAAGTTATTCACATGAGTACTAAAAGAAAGCCGCTAAATTTCGATTACGCGATAAGTCACACAAATCTGAGGGCTGTAAATTCAACCAAATACTTAGGGATTACAATTACAAATAACCTAAATTGGAACGATCACATAGATAATATTGTGGGTAGAGCAAACCAGCTCCCTGGCGCCGTTGGATAAGCAGCTGCCAGCACAAGTCGTATATGCCTAGCTCACTTATTTGTCACATAGTTTAATTCTTAATTTCTTTGCGTGTTTTTGGGTACTTGCATTGTTTAATCCATAAATTTCGGGCTTATTATAGTATTTGAGAGTTGTAGTTTCGCGTTTTAGTACCTGAATAGTGTAAAATCGCGTAGTCTCCTTCTGCGGCCGAGCAGTGTGACAGCAGTGCGCAAATAGCAACGATACTGCATTTACTAGACAATCTTGTATTTTAATAATCGTTTAAATTTTGTGTCGAATTGTTTCTGCTCTCTGTAGATTAGTTCAGACGTTCTTTGCACAACAGTTTTCAGCATGGATAGGGACTGCGACTGCTGTGTTCGGATGCGGGCTGAGTTGGCATCCCTTCGCTCCCAGCTTCAGGCAGTGTTGGCTTCGGTCACACAGCTTGATCCTGTTGCCAATGGGCATCACTGTTGGGGTCCGGATGGGGGTTTGTCGGGGACGGCCAGCTCGTCCCACGCATCCCCAGATCGGACTACGGTTGCGGCTGCCCGGGATACTGCCAACATTGAGGCTGACCCCTCACCCGTGGTAGAGTGGGAGGTCGTCTCGAGGTGTGGCAGGGGGCAAAAGACATTCCGGAGGGCTGAACGGAAGGCCTCTCCAGTTTGTCTGATGAACCGGTTTCAGGCTCTGTCTCTGGCTGATACTGATCTTCGGCCGGTCATGGATGCTTGTCCTGTTCCAGAGGTTGCCCCTCAGTCTGCAAGATCTGGGCAGTCGCAGAGGGTGGGCTTACTGGTAGTTGGGAGCTCCAACGTCAGGCATGTAATGGGGCCCCCTTGGGATATGGATATGGCAGCAAGAGAGGGGAAGAAAACCAATGTGCACTCCGTGTGCATACCGGGGGGAGTCATTCCAGATGTGGAAAGGGTCCTTCCGGATGTCATGAAAGGCACAGGGTGCACCCATCTGCAGGTGGTCGCTCATGTTGGCACCAATGATTTGTGTCACTATGGATCGGAGGAAATCCTCTCTGGCTTCCGGCGGCTATCTGATTTGGTGAAGAATGCCAGTCTCGCTAGTGGGATGAAAGCAGAGCTCACCATCTGCAGCATCATCGACAGGACTGAGTACGGACCTTTGGTACAGAGCTGAGTGGAGGGTCTGAATCAGAGGCTGCGACGGTTCTGCGACCGTGTGGGCTGCAGATTCCTCGACTTACGCCATAGGGTGGTGGGGTTTCGGGTTCCGCTGGATAGGTCAGGAGTCCACTACACACAGCAGGCGGCTACACGGGTAGCAGGGGTTGTGGCGTGGACTGGGCGGTTTTTTAGGTTAGATGGCCTCAGGCAAGTACAGAAAGGGCAACAGCCTCAAAGGGTGCGGGGCAATGTCAGGACATGCGGGGACCAAGCAGCAATCGGTATTGTAATTGTAAATTAACAAAACTGCATTGGTAAAGTACCGGAACTTCAAGCGCTGATAGAAAGCACCGAAGCTGAAATCGTTATAGGTATGGAAAGCTGGCTGAAGCCAGAGATAAATTCTGCCAAAATTTTTACAAAGGCACAGACGGTGTTTAGAAAGGATAGAATGCATGCAACCGGTGGTGGCGTGTTTGTCGCTGTTAGTAATAGTTTATCCTGTAGTGAAGTAGAAGTGGATAGTTCCTGTGAATTATTATGGGTGGAGGTTACACTCAACAACCCAGCTAGGTTAATAATTGGCTCCTTTTACCGACCTTCCGACTCAGCAGCATTAGTGGCAGAACAACTGAGAGAAAATCTCCAATACATTTCACACAAATTTTCTCAGCATGTTATAGTCTTAGGTGGAGATTTCAATTTACCAGATATAGACTGGGACACTCAGATGTTTAGAGCATCGAGTGACATTATACTGAGTGCGCTATCCGAAAATTACCTTGAGCAATTAAACAGAGAACCGACTCGTGGAGATAACATCTTGGACCTACTGATAACCAACAGGCCCGAACTTTTCAACTCTGTAAGCGCAGAACAGGGAATCAGTGATCATAAGGCCATTGCAGCATCCCTGAATGTGGAAGTAAATAGGAATATAAAAAAACGGAGGAAGGTTTATCTGTTTAGCAAGAGTAATAGAACGCAGATTTCAGACTACCTAACAATTCAAAAGGAAAATTTCTGTTCCGACACTGACGATGTTGAGTGTTTATGGAAAAAGTTCAAAGCAATCGTAAAATGCGTTTTAGACAGGTACAGTCATACTCAAAAGTATCCGAACGACCTGAATTGCATTTCGCCTGATTCGCATGCAACCGGCATAACGCAGCTGTCTAGCAGGTCCTCTAATCGCTCCTTGGTAGAGTCGTTTGACTATTGAAAATGGTTCCAACAAGTCACCACCAGAAAACACTGCTCCGTATCGCAGTAACTCAAGATGTAAAGTAATACCACGATGCTACAAATATCAGGGAACACTTTATCACAGATAAGACTGTCCTTAAGCAGTCAGATCAAACATCAATAAGGAAATCGCAAGAAAATACTTTGGGATCATAGTGCAATGGTGAAAAACTTACAATGCTGCACAACAGGTAACGCCTCTTTCCTGTGCTGACAAGCAAATTTTGGGTTTCTAGAAATACATAACTATATTTATGAAATGCCACGTTTGCATACCTCTTGAGTATGACACGGCATACCAATTAAATACAGTCGCAATGAAAATCTAAGTGAGTAGTATTTTACTAATTCGTGTCGATAGAGGTATGCTTGTGTACAGATACTCAGTTTTATTAAAACAGACTTTCGTCGTAAGGTTATCGTGGGTAGTTTTATTTCGTTTCTTATAATACAATGCACAATTTTCGTAAAGTTTCCTTTAGTGTTGTTGAAACAATAGTAAACATGGGAGCGAAATTAGTCATCAACGATATATGCGAATTCTCTGATGATGCACATGCAGTTTATTGATTACATGCATGTAGAAAACTTGTTCTGAGTTAAGGCTGTCAAACAATGTTTGAAGAAGAACAAAATGCCACTACCACACGACAGCTAATGTAGAAAATACTTTTCTGACGTATTTGGCCACGATGCGCTCTCCCCATATATAATACAAAAGCTTCGAGATGCATCGCTGCCTGGCTGTCTATTAAACCTGAAAAGAACAAAACGTCACAGAAGTTAGCCCTTTTTCCACATGCGACTATTTTGAGTTGAGAAGTGAAGGGAATTATGTTCAAATTTCTATTAGATTGGTAACATCAGCAGACAGCAGAATTGAGTTTTAAAAAATTTAGCAGCAAATTTATTCGAACTCGCGATATTTTATCTATGGTGCACGACATTTACCATTACACTACTAGCTGACACATAGCTACAACAAGTCCAGAGCTGAACAACAATTCCTCCAGAACTTCTGCATACCACAGTGCTGCGAGATTAATGCAAATGGGCGGGTCTAGATTTCTGAGAGAAACAGTTACAGCTTTTCTTTTGCGCTGCACGACGTTTTTTACAAACAGATAGCTCAATAGAATAGCTCAAGTGGAAAGGAACGCTTCATATTTAAATTTCTGCATCCTACACTGTTGGCAGCTCTGTGTAGGTGGCAGTTACGTGATTTTATTTTGGTGATTACAAAAAAGAGTCGAATGTATGCACTGGGTAGCCGAGGCAGCTAGTTCATGGTGATTCGGTCAACCAAGTAAATGAATTTACTGAACATGCTGCAATTTACTACAGGGAGCATGTGTGTCAGAATTCTCATCCAGTGTGGCGCAACGGTGTTACGACGGAAAATGAGTCACAGAAAAGAGGGTTTCGTGGTCTTTTGGACTGATGATAGGTTCTTATACCTATGGTCTGGGCTCGACTCCCACTTCTGTCAATGATTTTAGATAGGGAGAGAAAGATTCCATTCTCTTCTGGCTACACCAGGTGAAGAAGATGTAATGGCAGTGTGGTCTGAAATTCACATTAAAGTTGATATTCCTTCTCTGCCAAGTAGACGTCAGGTTGAACCACAATAAAGTCGTGAGTGGCGACATGTAGAAACTCTATCACCAGTAACCTTTCTTATACTAGTTATTTATTTCTAGTGACGAAACAAACGCAATGTAGGGTCACAGGACGCTTATTCCATCTTTTATCTGAGCCTCTGTATTGTCGATAAAATTGGTTCTGAACTGAGAATGCAACTCTGACCGCCCTTAACGCGGAATTTGATCCCTTCGTGACAATACAGCTCGGCTACAATTTGTTGTTTGTTCAAAACTGCAGATTCCTCAACATCTCCACATATTACGCGTGAATGGGTTCGAATCCTGGCCTGGCATTAAAGCTCTAGCATGAGAACACCTATCTGCTGGTGGATAATAATTTTTATTTTTAATGTTTTTTCATTTGTTGTCGGCACTAACGATACCTGACGTTTTTGACTCCCAGTGGGACACAGAACTATTTGCGAGATCACTGTAAGTTTAAGATGTTAGTCCGAGTTGCTGGTGGAGTAAAATTCGGTAGCTGGCGTCTCTTTGTGTGTAGTCAACAACGATATGTGTGGGGCTCTATTCCCAGTGAGCACTGAACTCTTCGTCATAGTATTTATAGTTTAAACATGCTCACATGACGCTGCTGGTGCAACAAACCCATATTTAACGTTCGTTTTCTCTAGAATATAACAGCGATAGGTGCCGGGTTGGAGTCAAGGGAAGGAAAAAATTAATGTTTCGTCTCGTCATTTCAGTTGAAACACCTAGCTACTGCCGAGAAAATCCAATATGTCACAGTTGGTTGTCCTTCGATATCAATCCGATTAGGTTCTGGGTTCGAATCCCTGTCCAGCACAAAGCTTTGCCTCACGGCCTTTCAAGTAAGTTGCTTGTGAAGAAGCAATATTTAACATCTCTCGTAGTTCGTTAACAGGGACAATAGATGCTGGGTAGGAATTCGCGTCCGTTAAAAATGTTTGCGTTATGTAATTTAAAGTTGATATTTGCTAACTGATACTGTCTAAAATCGAGGTATATCACTCTCTGTATGCCTAATCAGGAATGACTGTTAGTTTGCGTCAGTCACGAAATCTTCGTTTAGTCTGCCTGACCTGGGTTTGAATCCATATGCAGAACGAGACGGTTCGTCGTGTCATTTGAAGTTCATACATATTCTCAACTAGCCGATCGTGGATAACTTAAATTTTTAATGTCATTTTGTGTTAAATAATAAGTACTGTATGTTATTTAGAAGAGGAAATCATGAATACGACGAACTTACCACGTGCATTACCTATCTGACGTAATAATGAGAGTGGTAACATTTCAGGTATGTCATTTATTGTAATAAATGTGAGCTTACACGTCTTAAGGACAGTCTTATCTGTGATAAAGTGTTCCCTGATATTTGTAGCATCGTGGTATTACTTTACATCTTGAGTTACTGCGATACAGAGCAGTGTTTTCTAGTGGTGACATGTTGGAACCATTTTCAATAGTCAAACGACTGTACCAAGGAGCGATTAGAGGACCTGCTAGACAGCCGCGTTATGCCGGTTGCATGCGAATCAGGCGAAATGCAATTCAGGTCGTTTGAGTACTTTTGAGCACGACTGTACGTGCCGAGTAAAACTGTGAGGGACAGGAAAAACCCACCGTGGTTCAACAACAAAGTTAGGAACGTACTGCGAAAGCAAAGAGAGCTTCACTGCAAGTTTAAGCGCAGCGAAAACCTCTCAGACAAACAGAAGCTAAACGATGTCAAAGTTAGCATAAGGAGGGCTATGCGTGTAGCGTTCAGTGAATTCGAAAGTAAAATTTTCTATACCGACTTGACAGAAAATCCTAAGAAGTTCTGGTCTTAGGTTAAATCAGTAAGTGGCTCGAAACAGCATATCCAGA
The DNA here is from genome assembly GCF_023864275.1 of Schistocerca cancellata. Classification (NCBI taxonomy): domain Eukaryota; kingdom Metazoa; phylum Arthropoda; class Insecta; order Orthoptera; family Acrididae; genus Schistocerca; species Schistocerca cancellata. Next base: position 198,751,586 of record NC_064628.1, read on the forward strand.
CACTCTGGGATGATGATGGCATTGAAACAGAGGATGACACGCATAAAGCTGAAATACTAAACACCTTTTTCCAAAGCTGTTTCACAGAGGAAGACCACACTGCAGTTCCTTCTCTAAATTCTCGCACAAACGAAAAAATGGCTGACATGGAAATAAGTGTCCAAGGAATAGAAAAGCAACTGAAATCACTCAACAGAGGAAAGTCCACTGGACCTGACGGGACACCAATTCGATTCTACACAGAGTACGAGAAAGAACTTGCCCCCCTTCTAACAGCTGTGTACCGCAAGTTTCTAGAGGAACGAAAGGTTCCAAATGATTGGAAAAGAGCACAGGTAGTCCCAGTTTTCAAGAAGGGTCGTCAAGCAGACGCAAAAAACTATAGGCCTTCATCTGTGACATTGATCTGTTGTAGAATTTTAGAACATGTTTTTTGCTCGCGTATCATATCGTTTCTGGAAACGCAGAATCTACTCTGTATGAATCAACATGGATTCCGGAAACAGCGATCGTGTGAGACCCAACTCGCTCTATTTGTTCATGAGACCCAGAAAATATTAGATACAGGCTCCCAGGTAGATGCCACTTTCCTTGACTTCCGGAAGGCGTTCGATACAGTTCCGCACTGTCGCCTGATAAACAAAGTAAGAGCCTACGGAATATCAGACCAGCTGTGTGGCTGGATTGAAGAGTTTTTAGCAAACAGAACACAACATATTGTTCTCAATGGAGAGACGTCTACAGACGTTAAAGTAACATCTGGCGTGCCACAGGGGAGTGTTATGGGACCATTGCTTTTCACAATATGTATAAATGACCTAGTAGATAGTGTCAGAAGTTCGATGTGGCTTTTCGCGGATGATGCTGTAGTATACAGGGAAGTTGCAGCATTAGAAAATTGCAGCGAAATGCAGGAAGGTCTACAGCGGATAGGCACTTGGTGCAGGGAGTGGCAACTGACCCTTAACATAGACAAATGTAATGTATTGCGAATACATAGAAAGAAGGATCCTTTATTGTATGATTATATGATAGCGGAACAAATACTGGTAGCAGTTACTTCTGTAAAATATCTGGCAGTATGCGTGCGGAATGATTTGAAGTGGAATGATCATATAAAATTAATTGTTGGTAAGGTGGGTATCAGGTTGAGATTCATTGAGAGAGTGCTTAGAAAATGTAGTCCATCAACAAAAGAGGTGGCTTACAAAACACTCGTTTGACCTGTACTTGAGTATTGCTCATCAGTGTGGGATCCGTACCAGGTCGGGTTGACAGAGGAGATAGAGAAGATCCAAAGAACAGCGGCGCGTTTCGTCACAGGGTTATTTGGTAAGCGTGATAGCGTTACGGACATGTTTAGAAAACTCAAGCGGTAGACTCTGCAAGAGAGGCGCTCTGCGTCGCGGTGTAACTTGCTGTCCAGGTTTCGAGAGGGTGCGTTTCTGGATGAATACCCCTACTTATACCTCCCGAGGAGATCACGAATGTAAAATTAGAGAGATTCGAGCGCGCACGGAGGCTTTCCGGCAGTCGTTCTTCCCGCGAACCATACGCGACTGGAACAGAAAATGGAGGTAATGAAAGTGGCACGTAAAGTGCCCTCCGCCACACACCGTTTGGTGGCTTGCGGAGTATAAATGTAGATGTAGATGTAGACTGCGATTCATGGGTAGAACACTTAGAAGGTGCAACAGGTCTACCCAAGAGACTGCTTACACTGCGTTTGTCCGCCCTATTCTGGAGTACTGCTGTGCGGTGTGGGATCCGCATCAGGTGGGACTGACGGATGTCATCGAAAAAGTACAAAGAAGGGCTGCTCGTTTTGTACTATCGCGAAATAGGGGAGATAGTGTAACAGACATGATACGTGAATTGGAGTGGCAATCATCAAAACAAAGGCGTTTTCCTTGCGACGGGATCTTTTAATGAAATTTCAATCCCCAGTTTTCTCCTCCGATTGCGAAAACATTCTGTTGGCACCCACCTACATAGGGAGAAATGATCATCACGATAAAATAAGAGCCGGCCGCGGTGGCTGAGCGGTTCCAGGCGCTACAGTCCGGAACCGCGCGACTGTTACGGTCGCAGGTTCGAATCCTGCATCGGGCATGGATGTGTGTGAAGTCCGTAGGTTAGTTAGGTTTAAGTAGTTCTAAGTTCTAGGGGACTGATGACCTCAGATGTTAAGTCCCATAGTGCTCAGAGCCATTTGAACCATTTTTGATAAAATAAGAGAAATCAGGGCTCGCACGGAAAAATTGAAGTGCTCGTTTTTCCCGCGTGCCGTTCGAGAGTGGAACGGTAGAGCAGGCTCGTCCAAACTGTGCCCCTGGGGCGCTAGCGCCCGCGGCCAGCGCCCCGGGCGAATTCGTATGCTGTCGCAGTGGCCGAGACGTGTCGCTTAGCTGGCCGTGCAGACCGCCCGCCGAGCCCCGCCATGCCGCTGTACGTAAATATAGCAATAGATAAAAATTTATTTTGCGACCACACATCGCTGTCCTTTTCAGCGGAACTGGGGGAAATCGCATCTAAAACCAATCTTTTCTGTTAGTTTTTTATTTGAGTTTCAATGAATGAAACGATCAATTGTTAAAGTGATAAAATTGTTTTAAAAACAGGATTGTACAAAATTAATTGTATGTTCTTTTTTTGGCGAGGTACGAGCGGGAAACAGGTGGGAAAAGTTTGTGCGCAAGTTACAAATGATCGCTGAGAATTGGGAAAGCAGGGAAACCCTTTGCTGCTGGGAATCTCATCAAGGATTGCCTGGTCGACTCGGAGGCTTGTATCTGTCCACCAGACCTCACGGAAAAATTTGAAAAAATAGCTCTTTCGCCTCAAACTGTTGCTCACAGAGTAGAAGATATGGTCTCAGATATGGAGCAGCAATTAATGGAGAGAGCGCCAAACTTCATTTCACTTTCTATCGCTCTTGACGAGTCTGCGGACGTGGCGGACATGTCTCAGCTCGTCAAATTCATTCGAGGTGTCGACGACAATCTGTGTGTCACCGAAGAATTTCTCGATCTTATACTATTAAAAGACACAACCACGGGTTTGGAAATTTTTCTAGCCGTGGAAAACGTCTTAGAGTCAATGGGTTTAAAATGGGAACGCCTGACCAGTGTAACAACGGATGGAGCCCCTGCGTTACGAGGGATACGCATTGGATTCCAGGGTTTCGTCAGGTCAAAAATGGCTGAAGTCGGCTGTTCCTTATTCGCGGCAGTCCATTGTCTGATATACCAGGAGGCACTTTGTGCGAAGATTGTCAACATAAAAAATGTTATGGACACAGTTCTTCGAACGGTTAATTATCTTCGATCGCATGGACTCAAACATCTCCAATTTAAAGAATTTGTGGCTGATATCGAAGCGGAATACCCGGACATCCCCTACCACACCGAAGTAAGATTGCTGAGCAGAGGAAAAGTGCTTCATCGGTTTTTCTCCTTGAGGACTGAAATAAATACCTTTTTGAAATGAAAGGACGTCCAGAAGAATTACTTTGTGATCCTAAGTGGGTGGCGAATTTGGCTTTTTTGAGTGACCTTGCTGGTCATTTAAATACTTTGAACATTTCACTCCAAGGCGAAAATCACTCTGTTGCTGATTTAGAGCAGACAATTCAAGCATTTCAAAAAAAAAAAAAAAAACTTATTTTGTGGGTAAAACAGTTGCGCGAGAAGAAATGTGGACACTTTCCTGCACTAGACAGTGTTAAAGAAGATGTGGATTTTTCAGATTATGTTCAAATCATTTGCGAATTACAAGAACAGTTTGAAAACAGATTTTTGGAGATAGGTGAGCTTCAACCGGCCTTACTTATATTTGTTCGCCCCTTTTCCATTCGGGCAGAGGACGTTTCATAAGTGCTTCAACTGGAGCTGATTCACCTGCAGTGCCATATCCGCCTGAAGAACCGCTTTCTCATAAACTTTGGATGACTTTTGCAGCTGTCTCCTACGAGAGAAATATCCTCTTTTGCACAAGCACGCGGCCTGAGTTCTCTCAATGTTTGGCTCCACGTATATCTGTGAGCACTTTTTCTCTCTTTTAAAGCTTGCTAAAACTAAGAACCGTTCATTACTTGGCGAAAAAAAATTGACTAATTCTTTGAGGTTATCAGTCTCAGGGAATATTGTACCAAACATTGACAAAACCATTTCCTCGAAAAAGAAAAACAGTGTAAAATGTTAATTGTCTTCTTTAACAATGTTGCCTGAAGAATTAAAGAGCTTTATAACCTTAATTCTATTTTTTAATAAGTTTTCAAACTTGGTCGGTTAAAATTATTACGTACAAAACAGCAAACTAAGGATCCGATTTCTAAACTCTGAAAAGGGATACAAAGAGATGTAGCCCGAAGTACAACAAAAAATATTTACTTGTAACTGCTAACAGTAAGAACGAGACTCTATATCCCTTACATCAAGTTATTTCTAAAATAGAATATTTATGACTCTAGTTCATTTAAGAAATTGATATAATTTTCAGAATACATCTATTGTACATATGACGAGTGCGCATGTGCGGTACTAATAGAATGAACCTGTTGGTCAGAAAACGACTAAGATGTGTCTTCGATTCTTGTTTTGGATATTGTTGTCTAAAGCTTTGCGTAGTAATTCTGCCACACGAACACTAGTTGTTACCTAAACGGTAAATGGTTTGCTTGTTTTACCACTCATCGGCCTCTTTTACAGACGTGCGCTTCCTCTGTTATTTTGTTTGCGTTGACTCTGACTGCGGGACGGTCCACCGCAGAGCAGTGGTGTGCTGTCTCACTCGCTCCGCAGCTGTCTCTTTCGCTCCTATGCCGACACCAGCGACACACGGTCGCGGACGGGGCGCTGAACTACACTGCCTCGCGCCCGCGGGGCGCGGGCGTGCCCGCCGGGCGCAATTCGTGCATCAGCATGCGGGAGAGAGATAGCATGAAGGTGGTTCATTGAACCCTCTGCCAGGCACTTTATTGTGAATAGCATAGTAATCACGTAGGTGTAGATATGTGTGTCCTTTTCTTCTAAAAAGTTCTCGAATTGCTGTTTCTGCTGTTTTATCAAGTCCTCAACTTGATTTACAGCTTCCTGCATTTTTTGTATTGAGCTCGGTTTGCTGTACACTCATGGCATTGAAATTTTCGGTTAACTTACTTATCTGATTTGGCACATCCTTAACTGTGGTTTTCAAATTATGACTATCCCGGTTCATACAGCTTAGATCTTCACACACCACGTCTATTACCTGACCTGCTACCTCTTGTTTTAGTTGTGTCAGTTGTGTCGTTAGGTTATTGTGCATTTCAGTAAGGGTTTTAACATCACTGTCTAGTTTGTTCATTTGGTCTGTTACATTCCCTATCTGTGCTGTGACATTTTCTGTCTGTGTATTCATTTGGACTGTTACATTCCCTATGTGTGCTGTGACATTTTCTATCTACGTTGTGGCTTTTTCGGCCTTTGCATTCATTAGGGCTGTTACATTCCCTATCTATGCTGTGGCATTTTCTATCGGTGTATTCATCTGGACTGTTACATTTTCTATCTGTGTTGTGACATTTTCTGCCTGTGCATTCATTTGGGCTGTTACATTCCCTATCTGTGTTGTTATTATTCTTAACATTTTCATAATGCCTCGCTCTGCTGGACCTGGTACATCTGCGGACTCCGGAACAGTTTCTAGAGTTGACATATTTTCGTCTGCGACTGCGGTATGTGTATCTGCAATGTTTTCTATCTCTGTGTCAGGTATAGGTTGAGCAACTGATTCCTCATTTGACAAATTATCCATCGTTTTGGTTTGTGATCTTAATTTCACCATGTTGTTGTTGTGGTCTTCAGTCCTGAGACTGGTTTGATGCAGCTCTCCATGCTACTCTATCCTGTGCAAGCTTCTTCATCTCCCAGTACCTACTGCAACCTACATCCTTCTGAATCTGCTTAGTGTATTCATCTCTTGGTCTCCCCCTATGATTTTTACCCTCCACGCTGCCTTCCAATACTAAATTGGTGATCCCTTGATGCCTCAGAACATGTCCTACCAACCGATCCCTTCTTCTGGTCAAGTTGTGCCACAAACTTCTCTTCTCCCCAATCCTATTCAATACTTCCTCATTAGTTATGTGATCTACCCATCTAATCTTCAGCATTCTTCTGTAGCACCACATTTCAAAAGCTTCTATTCTCTTCTTGTCCAAACTATTCACCGTCCATGTTTCACTTCCATACATGGCTACACTCCATACAAATACTTTCAGAAATGACTTCCTGACACTTAAATCTATACTCGATGTTAACAAATTTCTCTTCTTCAGAAACGCTTTCCTTGCCGTTGCCAGTCTACATTTTATATCCTCTCTACTTCGACCATCATCAGTTATTTTGCTCCCCAAATAGCAAAACTCCTTTACTACTTTAAGTGTCTCATTTCCTAATCTAATACCCTCAGCATCACCCGACTTGATTCGACTACATTCCATTATCCTCGTTTTGCTTTTGTTGATGTTCATCTTATATCCTCCCTTCAAGACACCATCCATTCCGTTCAACTGCTCTTCCAAGTTCTTTGCTGTCTTTGACAGAATTACAATGTCATCGGCGAACCTCAAGGTTTTTATTTCTTCTCTATGGATTTTAATACCTACTCCAAATTTTTCTTTTGTTTCCTTTACTGCTTGCTCAATATACAGATTGAATAACATTGGGGAGAGGCTACAACCCTGTCTTACTCCCTTCCCAACCGCTGCTACCCTCTCATGCCCCTCGACTTTTACAACAGCCATCTGGTTTCTGTACAAATTGTAAATAGTCTTTCGCTCCCTGTATTTTACCCCTGCCACCTTTAGAATTTGAAAGAGAGTATTCCAGTCAACATTGTCAAAAGCTTTCTCTAAGTCTACAAATGCTAGAAACGTAGGTTTGCCTTTCCTTAATCTTTCTTCTAAGATAAGTCGTAAGGTCAGTATTGCCTCACGTGTTCCAGTATTTCTACGGAATCCAAACTGATCTTCCCCGAGGTCGGCTTCTACTAGTTTTTCCATTCGTCTGTAAAGAATTCGTGTTAGTATTTTGCAGCTGTGCCTTATTAAACTGATTGTTCGGTAATGTTCACATCTGTCAACACCTGCTTTCTTTGGGATTGGAATGATTATATTCTTCTTGAAGTCTGAGGGTATTTCACCTGTCTCATACATCTTGCTCACCAGATGGTAGAGTTTTGTCAGGACTGGCTCTCCCAAGGCCGTCAGTAGTTCTACTGGAATGTTGTCTACTCCGGGGGCCTTGTTTCGACTCAGGTCTTTCAGTGCTCTGTCAAACTCTTCACGCAGTATCGTATCTCCCATTTCATCTTCATCTACATCCTCTTCCATTTCCAAAATATTGTCCTCAAGTACATCGCCCTTGTATAGACCCTCTATATACTCCTTCCACCTCTCTGCTTTCCCTTCTTTGCTTAGAACTGGGTTTCCATCTGAGCTCTTGATGTTCATACAAGTGGTTCTCTTATCTCCAAAGGTCTCTTTAATTTTCCTGTAGGCAGTATCTATCTTACCCCTAGTGAGATACGCCTCTACATCCTTACATTTGTCCTCTAGCCATCCCTGCTTAGCCATTTTGCACTTCCTGTCGATCTCATTTTTGAGACGTTTGTATTCCTTTTTGCCTGCTTCATTTACTGCATTTTTATATTTTCTCCTTTCATCAATTAAATTCAGTATTTCTTCTGTTACCCAAGGATTTCTACTAGCCCTCGTCTTTTTACTTACTTGATCCTCTGCTGCCTTCACTACTTCATCCCTCAAAGCTACCCATTCTTCTTCTACTGTATTTCTTTCCCCCATTCCTGTCAATTGTTCACTTATGCTCTCCCTGAAACTCTGTACAACCTCTGGTTCTTTCAGTTTATCCAGGTCCCATCTCCTTAAATTCCCACCTTTTTGCAGTTTCTTCAGTTTTAATCTACAGGTCATAACCAATAGATTGTGGTCAGAGTCCACATCTGCCCCTGGAAATGTCTTACAATTTAAAACCTGGTTCCTAAATCTCTGTCTTACCATTATATAATCTATCTGATACCTTTTAGTATCTCCAGGGTTCTTCCATGTATACAACCTTCTATCATGATTCTTAAACCAAGTGTTAGCTATGATTAAGTTGTGCTCTGTGCAAAATTCTACCAGGCGGCTTCCTCTTTCATTTCTTAGCCCCAATCCATATTCACCTACTACGTTTCCTTCTCTCCCTTTTCCTACACTCGAATTCCAGTCACCCATGACTATTAAATTTTCGTCTCCCTTCACTATCTGAATAATTTCTTTTATTTCATCATACATTTCTTCAATTTCTTCGTCATCTGCAGAGCTAGTTGGCATATAAACTTGTACTACTGTAGTAGGTGTGGGCTTCGTATCTATCTTGGCCACAATAATGCGTTCACTGTGCTGTTTGTAGTAGCTTACCCGCATTCCTATTTTCCTATTCATTATTAAACCTACTCCTGCATTACCCCTATTTGACTTTGTGTTTATAACCCTGTAGTCACCTGACCAGAAGTCTTGTTCCTCCTGCCACCGAACTTCACTAATTCCCACTATATCTAACTTTAACCTATCCATTTCCCTTTTTAAATTTTCTAACCTACCTGCCCGATCAAGGGATCTGACATTCCACGCTCCGATCCGTAGAACGCCAGTTTTCTTTCTCCTGATAATGACATCCTCTTGAGTAGTCCCCGCCCGGAGATCCGAATGGGGGACTATTTTACCTCCGGAATATTTTACCCAAGAAGACGCCATCATCATTTAATCATACAGTAAAGCTGCATGCCCTCGGGAAAAATTACGGCCGTAGTTTCCCCTTGCTTTCAGCCGTTCGCAGTACCCGCACAGCAAGGCCGTTTTGGTTATTGTTACAAGGCCAGATCAGTCAATCATCCAGACTGTTGCCCCTGCAACTACTGAAAAGGCTGCTGCCCCTCTTCAGGAACCACACATTTGTCTGGCCTCTCAACAGATACCCTTCCGTTGTGGTTGTACCTACGGTACGGCTATCTATATCGCTGAGGCACGCAAGCCTCCCCACCAACAGCAAGGTCCATGGTTCATGGGGGTAGCTGTATGTAATCGTAAACCAGCGTGCAGCCTAACTTCAATACTACTGCGGCTCGTAGTACACGTAAACAAATCACAGATGAGGTCGCGCTCTTCGCGTAATTCAATGTAGTAAAATATGTCTCTCGTAAAACAGGAGACTGATAAATGACTTTTACGCGTGCAATCAATGAAAATGATCCGTCATCTTGTGACGCATTCACGTATATTTTACTAACAGCAATCTACAAATCATCTAAAAAAATTGAATTTTTCAAAAAAATGCGTGCTACGCTGTGGGTGTCGGAAAAATACTATTCAGTCCCACATTTACGGTCAACCTAAAAGCGTAGTAGTGCTGTTGCTCCTACCTTACGTATTTTCTTTTGCCGGTCATTTCTTAGTAGTCGGTTACAAATTTGATGTTCCAGAAGTTTCTCCTTTTTTCAAAATTTTTATTTTATGGATGTATGTGTATTTTATTGGCTGATTTCATTAGTAAATTTGGTGATCTTATACGCAGTTAGCGTAACATGTAACAGAAACAATAATGGATGGGAAAAATTGCTTAAATATTTCCACTTAAAATTTGTACTAAATTTTTCTGAAAATTAACAAACGTCATGGCACTCGGCCGCCATTTGTAACGTGTCCTCTTATATTATTATGTTTTGCTAATGTTATTGTTAGTCGGTCGTCGAATTGTTGAGATAGAAGTTATTGTGGATGTCGTGTAATAAATATTTCGCGTTTAGCGCTGTTGCGACACAGGCAAAGATCAATTGTGGAAACTAAGCCACTGAATATTACAAACAATGTTATTAAAGAACACGGCCAACTGACTACATCAAATAAGAGGGCACGTACATTCGCGAATGAGAGGTAAAAAAAAAAGCGTTAATACTGAGTAGGAAATGAGTCTTAAATATAGTTAAGCTTGTACACACTCAAATGTATGCGAACATACGAACGGGATGGAGGCCCGTACATTTTGAGTGCAATCATCCCCCGTGGCCTGGATAAAAAGAATTACAGTTAAATGCCTTTATTCATCTTAGAATGTAAATGCGTGGACTTCGAAATTAAATGAAAAGAAAGACAGCAGTTTCTGAATGCCGCGGCAAATATACTGAAACTGACGGTAGCGGCCACGAAATGAAAAAGATGAATACATTAATCTATTGTTGAGCAGCGTCGCCATGAAGATCGTCGCCTCCATCTAAATTCTCTGCATAAAATTAAAATAATAGCAATAATTTTCCAGAATTTCAGGAGCTGGGACCCATGGTATCACAAAAGACGCAATCGCTCTGCTCCAAAATCACTTTCATTATATAACCCAATTTTATCAGTAAGAAATGGCACAACACGTCTTAACACTAGCACAGGATAACAGCGAAAGGTAACTTATTCTAAAACTAATAAACGAAGGGCGTAAAGCTTCTTTTGTTCAGCAACTGCTTTACGCATTAATGTCTGGTAGTTGAACTAGTGTCTATATGTTCATAAAAAAAATTATATAATTGCTTTACACAGCTTATCTTCCTGATCTTCACGCAAATGTATGTTGACAGCAGTAAAAACATTCTGAAGCTGGTCTCAAATGTCAGTTCTTTAAATTTGGATAATAGTGCCTCGTGGAATGATCATCATCTTCCTTCAAGGGTTTAACCATTTGAGTTCATGAAGCATCTCCATAATATATGCATGCTGATCAAATCTACCAGTAACAAATCGAGCAGCTTGTCTCTGAACTGCTCTGATGACTTGTTTTAATCTGACCTGATAGGGATTCAAAAAATTTGTACTGTACACAAGAATGGGTCACTCTACCATTCTATATGTCATTTACTTTATGGATGAGGTACACTGTCCCAAAATAATGCCAATAAAATGAAGTTGAGCATTCACCTTCCCTACTATCAGCCTAACACACTCATTCTGTTTCCTATCAATTTGCAGTGTCATGCCTAGATATTTAATCTAAGTGACTGTGTCAAGCTGGACCCTACTAATGCTTTATTTGAATATTGTGAGACTGTTTCCCCAACTCATCTGCATTTAACCTACATTTTTCTACAACTAGAGTAAGCTGCCATTAATCACAACAACTAGAAATTTTATGTAAGTCATCTTGTAGATTCCTACAGTCACTCAACAATGACACTTTCATGCACACTACAGCATCATCAGCAAACAGCCATAAATTGCTTCTCACCCTGTCTGCCAGGTCATTTATGTACAGGGTGATCAAAAAGTCAATATAAATTTGAAAACTAAATAAGTCACGGAATAATGTAGATAGATAGGTACAAATTGACACACATGCTTGGAATGACATGGGGTTTTATTACAACCAAAAATATAAAAAAGTTCAAGAAATGTCCGACAGATGGCGCTTCATCTGATCAGAATAGCAATAATTAGCATAACAAAGTAAGACAAAGCAAAGATGATGTTGTTTACAGGAAATGCTCAATATGTCCACCATCATTCCTCAACAATAGCTGTAGTCGAGGAATAATGTTGTGAACAGGACTGTAAAGCATGTCCGGAGTTATGATGCAGCATTGGCGTCGGATGTTGTCTTTCAGCATACCTAGAGATGTTGGTCGATCACGATACACTTGCGACTTCAGGTAACCCCAAAGCCAATAATCGCACGGACTGAGGTCTGGGGACCTGGGAGGCCAAGCATGACGAAAGTTGCGGCTGAGCACACAATCATCACCAAACGACGAGCGCAAGAGATCTTTCATGCGTCTAGCAATATGGGGTGGAGCGCCATCCTGCATAAACATCGTATGCTCCAGCAGGTGTTTATCAACCAGGCTGGAGATGATGCGATTCTGTAACATATTAGCGTACCTCTCACCCATCACGGTAGCAGTTACAAAACCAGAATCACGCATTTCCTTGACGAAAAAAGGCCCGATAATGGTGGATGTGGTAAAACCAACCCATACTGTGGCTTTCTTGTCGTGCAATGGAATTTCCCACGACAGTTCCAGGATTTTCGGTAGCCCAAATTCTGCAGTTTTGGGCATTGACAGACCCTCAGAGCATGAAATGAGCTTCATCGGTCCACAACATGTTACTCAACCAATCGTCATCTTCAGTCATCTTTTGAAACGCCCGCACCGCAAATGCCCTCCACTTCACTAAATCGCCAGGTAACAGTTCATGATGCTGATGGATTTTGTACGGATAGCATTGGAGGGTACGCCTCAGTGCCAACCAGACAGTAGCGTATGGAATGCTGGTGCGACATGCAACTGCATGAGCGCTGACTTCCCCGTGCATAGACAAACCCGCTACAGTCTCCATTTCTTCCTGAACTGTCTCAGCAGCATTACGCCTTGTGCTCGGTCAGCCACTATGGGGTCGATTGTCTAAACAACCTGTGGCTTCGAACTTCGAAATCATTCTCGCCACAGCTACATTTGTCAACGGACCTTTACCCATTCGAAACTCCTTCCTATGGTGATAGGATCATAACGCTGAACTAGCACATTCCCCATTCTGATAAATACAGCTTCACCAAAAGCGACTTTTCAGGTAACATCAACATGCTGTGACTGCTGGTACATCTGATTCTCTCTCTCATTACAGCTCCTTTTATACACGATTGTCATGTGCAGTCACTGATGTTTTGCTGTCCAGCGCCATCTGTCAGACATTTTGTGAACTTTTTTTTTTGTTCTAATAAAACTCCATGTCATTCCAAGCATGTGTGTCAATTTTTACCGCTCTATCTACATTATTCCGTGGTTTATTAAGTTTTCAAATTTATACTGACTTTTTGAATACCCAGTATATAGGGAACCTTTGTTGGACACTTTAAAAATGTCTCTCTACAGACACATCCATCTAGCAATCTCCACCTGCTGGCCAGACAGGCGTGCCTTAGATTTTGTATGTGGCCAGCAGAAACTAGTGTGGAGTGGGTTACTTGTCCCATATGTGAGTAGGTACCAGTGAATGAGTATCTCTGTATTGGGAAATTTTTAAAGTGCTCAACAAAGGTACTGAAGCGGCGCCAAGGAAGTTACCAAACTGTGAGTCTTAGAGGGCTCTTTGCTGTTTCACTCACAAGCATGTCAGTGTCACATCCCCCCAGGCACACAACACAGGAGGACACAAAAGAGGAGGAATGAAAAAGCTTAGACACCCTTTGCTGCTTTGGATGATGTTCAAATTTTGCGAAATGGTTTTGAACAGTCCGTAGTGGTTCCACTCTGTATACCAAAGCAAAACATGCAGTCATGTTACATTCCAGAGAGGTGAGATAATGTTCAATGAGGTTGTGGCCCTGTGATGTCCTTGGAAAAGTGTTGACTCATCTGGGGGTTGCCATCAATGGCAATATGTGTCAAGAACTTCATCATGTTTTACATCATACTGCAAACTGTGATTTTAGAGCATGAAATGTGTGAAAATGGATGCCTCTAGAGAAGGGGTGGTGTAATTAGCATCCTTCGTGCCAGCTCCCATGGTCTTTTTGTGTCTGTTTTGAGTGACAGTCTGTTCAAAATGTTTTTCTCATCCTCCAATAAGAAACCCACATGACTTCAACACTAGGCATCGTGGTTCTGACTTCCATCACAGAGGCATCAAATGAAGGGGTGAAATGCATGTTGGGGTGGGGGAGAGGGGGGGGGGACTGTGTAATAATCTTCCCATTATGTGACACATCCACAGTGACACTGGTCAGAATTGTGGTGAAATTTGGTGTCACTAACCCTCCTTACACTTCACACGAACTTCCGAGCTCTGGCCTTTTATTTGCATGTGTTACCATCTTGCGGTTTGGAATATCACTGAGTGCAAGAGTGACATCACAGGATACCATACTTTTGCACTATCACAGAGGTAAGTTGTAGGCAGCTCTGAGCCAAATTTCAAACTTCTGTGTCACAATGGGAGAAAAGTATGGGTGCTTCAAAAAAGTGATTCTTTAATTGTGTTGCACAGTGTATGGATATTACGTGTTTGAATAGTCTTTTGTTACGTACTGCTAGATGGCAACAAGGAGATCCATATAGAAGTGGTCTGCTTTATTTACTTGTGGGGATATTGCAAAAGAGATTTTAAATAGAGGTAACTGGGAGAAAGTTGCTCTTTTTAGAGATTACTCAGTTGTTTAACACACTTCAATTTGTTGAACAGTGGTAATGTAATATTTGAACAATCTAAAAATTTTCAGTCTGTAGTAAAAAAGTTTCAAAGAGAATTGCCTACAGGTAAAGACTGGCTGACTACTGCTAAATGGAATGTGTATTTTACTACTGAATAACTGTCATCATAGGGACAAGTAAAGATGTAACGAGAGTTTTAGTGATAAATTGAATGAAGTTTGGGAAAGAGGTATAAATGGTATCTCAATAAATTTGCATATGTTATGTTTCTTTCTATTATATATTGCAAAAAGATGCAGAAAGTAAAGGGTAGTAAATATATTTCCAAAAATTTTGTAGAAGAATTTATTAATTGTGTACTATTTTTCTTCCTATTCATTTTTAGGATTTACAATAAGGACCAGATACTCAATTTGGGAATTTTTGTTTTATGCAATGGATATAGTATTTAATGGCACAACAGAACTTGGCAATCCTTCAGCTGGAAAGATAAGTGGACAATCCTGAGCTACACAGTTGAGTACAAAGATAGCAACACCAAGAAGGATAGCAAATAACATTTTATTTATTGTGCATATACAATAGTTAAATTTGTAGTGGTTTGAGAGTATATAGGGTGCAAAATGAAGCACACAAAATTGCCACATCTAGCAGCAAAATTAGTTCTAACTTGTCTGTGCAATGAGCCGGACTGAGCTCATATGACAGATACAGGTATTCATTTCATACTGCTTCAACTCAGTGTGAGTTCACCAATAACAGTGGCTGATGAATCATGGTATGCCAGTCTCTTTGCAACATATGAGCAGATGTTTTCATTCCACTAGTCTCACGCATAAGTCCATCATCATGGTGTGCACAATACCAGGAATCATCTGAAAAGACAGCTTGTTATCACTTCTGTATTCAGTATTTACATTTGGTTGCACTGCTGTCAGCACACCTCTCTCTGCTGCCATGTCAAAGAAGAACTGCAACAACACTGACCATGCTGACCATTATGGGCAAATATTAACCATAAAATATACCATACAATTAGGTAAAGATCATAGAAGAAAAGCATTATACCACATTAAATGCACCTGTACATTAGTAACACCTATGTAACAGTAGATAACACTACAGTTGGGTCTAATGAACATCTCGATACAATACATGTCCTTGCAATATTTGTCAGTATTCACAAAACATATTTTCTCTGTGTGTGATTGCAGATCATGGATACTTATATTTGAAATTTCATTCATCATTTTACATTATTTCTCTTATATTTTGGAAGTCCTTTTCTATAAATTTTGCCTATTATCTGAAAGAATTAATTATCTCATGTGACCCATCTTTCTTTCTATGCCAAGTGTCAGCAGCTAAATTTATTCTCAGCAAACACAAGTTATTAAAAAGCTATTATAAAAACTGTATTTAAAAATTACCTAATTAATTATATTTTACAAAATATGCTCAAAAGTTAAATATTATTTTTTACGTAGATGTTTTATTGGTTAAACTGTACTGATATTAATGAAAGTCTGACACTTGTTGAAGTTTGATACCATTGTATTGCTTTTGTGAACCTGAAGTTGGTATGTAGAGGAGTTGTAAGGAAGTCTGGTTTGAGTGTTAATGGTGGTTTGAGTTCTAATGGTGGAAGGATGTGGGGAAGCAAGATTGTAACTTGTCTCCATTGCACCCATTTAAAAGCATTCAGAAAGTTATGTTGTTGTACAAAAAGTATCAGCAGTCAAGGTGTGTTTTGTCAATTGTGTGAAATACATATAACTGGTACTTTGAAAAATGTTTCATTCAGGAATATTTCAAGTTTACCTGTTTACATTATCTCAGAACTAAACAGTACTTCATTGCTGACCTAATTGTTTGATGAATTGATTACACCAAAACATTGATTTCAGGGATTCTTAAATGTGACAAACTGTGGCCTTCCTCACTGGGAACATACCCCATTTTACTACAGGACAATGAACAGTAACAATTAAGACAATGTCAGTATAATTAAGATGAAATGATCTGCAACCTACATCCTACAGAATAAACAAATCATTTCTAGGTCTATTTCTTTTGACAGGAATGTAGTTACGTAAATCCAGATTGTGACACTTAATGATCCTTTTCTTTAATTGAACTGTGGGACTGTATTGTTTAGACACAGAATCATAAGCAGAGGCTCAGTCACAGAGGTTATAGAGAAATTACGGGAAGGATGCTAAGCAGGAATATATAAAGCATACAGGCAGATGAAAAATTTAATTCATTGTTAAACATATTTCTACACCACTTCAAACCCTATTTTCCCTAAAACAAACAAGGCTAAACCTGAAAGGAAATAAGGACAGTACATCAATAACTTCTGGGATTAAAGTATTTTCTGCTAGTAAGAGAGAACTCTGGCTAATGCAGAGGAGAAACTGTAGTCAAAAGTAGAAAGTCCATTATCACAAGGATTGCAAAATCCTATAGCTGTTATTAAAATGCAACACACAAGAGAATCTGAAGAATAAGGCAAAAAAAATTTGAAAGATTACTATCTAAGAAAAAATCAAACAATGTCCCAAATGAAGTAGAGACCCCATAAAATAGCTTTGGTAGAAGGGGTAATACATTAAAACCATTGACCACTAAATTCAATTATTACTTTTGTACAGAGGTATCAATTGTTACACTGATTATTAAACAATCAGATAAAAATGTATTAGATTTACTTGTACAGGCACCAAATCCACTATGATGAGATATTAGTTTAAAAAATACAGCTCCTAAGGACATCACAAAATTCAACAGGTCACTAAAAAGTAATAAGTATGTTGGCTGTGACAGTTTTTCCAATGGCCCTGCCACAATGGTAACACTGGTTTGTGTCAGATCACCAAAGTTAAGCACTGTCTGGCAAGGCTAGCACTTGGATGGATGATAGTCCAGGTCAGCTGAGTGCTGTTGGCAAGCAGGGTGGACTCAGGCCTTGTGAGGGCAATTGAGAAGCTACTAAATTGAGAAGTAGCAGCTCCAGTCATGAAAGCTGACATTGGCTGGGAGAGCTCTGTGCTGCCAACATGCCCTCCAAATCTGCATGCAATGATGCCTACTGGCTCAGGATGGTATGGTGTTCAGTCAGTAATATTGGCCCTTCTGAGATCTGCTTTGATGGAGTTCACTTTAGTTTAGTTTTATGATAGTTTTGGTAGCACAGTATTAGATTCTTGTGCTGATATGATGTGACTACCTTTAAGCTAAGGTATATTTCTAGGTAGACTCAAATATTCTGCAGTGACATCCATCTATGAAACTGGAGGTAAGCAACCATATCTGATTAGAGACCTATTTCAATCTTCTTAGTCTTCTCAGAAGTGTATGAAAAAGTGTCTTATGATAGTGACTCTTTAACTGAGCAAAATTTGTTAGTTGCTTCTCAGCTTGGCTTTTGTAAGGTATCCTCCACAGCGAAAGCAATCAAAAGACTTCATAAATGAAATCCTGACACATATAAACAAGGAAAATTATCCCATTGGTATATTTCATACCCTTGCCACTTCTTTTGATTGTGGGATCACAAAATTCTACTTGGCAAACTAAATGTTGTATCATATTTCAGTACCACTCCATGGGTATCCTTAAGTTGGCAATGGAGTTGCAAGTTTCTGTCTGATGCTGATAGTGGTTGTGTGAGATCTAGTGGACCCAATGGTGTGGGCCTGTTGAGCCACACCTCCAGCAGCAGTGGGCAATGAGCACCCTCTGCCAGCGGAAAATAGGATGGCTTGCTCACACAGACAACCCATTCACATTTGGAGGCTCTTTGCCATGCGATGCTAGTTGTGGTTCTAGCTCCATCATTCAGGCTTTACTACAGAGAGCCTCATTGCTGTTACTATTGTAATAGCTGGGCTTATTTTTTGCTGCATTATTTGTAATGAGTCTTTGTATACTTGGAGAAATACAAGTTAATTAAGTCTTATGTTTAGTATGTTGTCTAGTTTGCTAATCACTTCTACTCCTGTCAAGCTTTCCTATGATGACAGTTGCCTCACCACTCTGTAGTCCACCTCTCCTTACCATTGAGTACAAAGTCACAAACAACATACATGGTGGCTAGTGGTAATACATATGTGTGACAGTTTTCAAATTGGCTTCTTCCTGTTCCGTCATCTTTCTGATTGGTTTTTACTGTTTTTGATTGTCTTCTGGGTCCTCAGTGTTTGCCTTGTTTTTGCTCTTTATCTTCTAGAATCCACAGTTACTGCTTTTGTATCCCTTTTTGCTTTTCTGTGCTTATTTGTCTTTTTATTTGCACATCACTTAGTGGAATATGCTTACTCCACTGCAGTCACATGCTGTGCTACCTGCAGTTGATGAAACTCGGTTTACTCAGTTTCAGAGTCAACAAGACCCAACAGCAGTGCCACCACCTGCATCACTTGCATAAGTGCCGCAGTTTCATGAGTTTGATGAGATGAAGAAGACTGGACTGAGTCCCTTGCACAGTTCAATGCGCATATCTCAGCATGTCAAATAGAAGGTACTGGTAAACAACTTATTTCTTGGCTACAGCAGGAATGATTATACTACCAGTACGTGAAGTTGTTCCCCATATCCTGACCTGAACTAGGTACTTACAAAGTAATATGAGGACAGAGTACAAGTGACCTCCTGTCTGTTACAAACTCTTTAGGTTATGTAAGCAAGGACAGTCATACTGTCAGTGGGTGATTAAACTGCAAGGACTTATTAGACAGTGTAGATTCAAATGTGACTATGGCAAATATGACAGTGATGCTATGATTTATGATACCATTATGCACAATGTAGCTGAATCTCAAATTTGGGAATTGATTTTTAAATACCTGGACCCATCCTCGCAACAAGTTCTACAGATTGTAGACTGTCAAGATTCCTGTGAAAGCACATCAGACAGTTTTGAGGTAGTGCCTGTTTGTTCAATAGAGGCAGACATGGTAAACAGGCCTTACAGCCAGCTCACAATCAGTGGCTGCAGGCACAACACACACATAAAAATGTGATGCATCTGACACAAAGCGTGAAGTCACACCCTCACTGTATTATGGCCCATGGCACGATCCCTGATTTTGCCGCTCACATGAAGTGACTTGCTTTTTTTGCAGCGAACAGAGCCATCTTCAGTCTGTGTGCTTACAGAAATGTAAGACATCCCCTTCTGCTACTCCCTTATGCAAGTCTAAGTAGTCTGTTTTCAAAGCCCCATAGTGTCATGAGTGTGAAACAACAGTGCAGTGGCCATTCAGGACAGGCTTCCTACTCATCTGCAGTACTACATGAGGACAAAAAATTTTTGTGTGGACAATTAATTCACTTGTAACTTGATACTGGTGCTTCAGCGCCTTTGCTTAACCATAAACATTGCAGTTTGCCTGGAAAATCTCAGTTGTGCACATTGCATGTAACAGATAGGACATTCCTGTCTTAGGCACTTGTAGCCTTCCTGAAACTTTCCTAAATTTGATGAAAACAATGACATTTACAGTGCTACAATTTTTTGTGTAGACTCTTTTGATTAGTTTGGGTTAAGCATTCAGAACAATGTACTTTCTGTTTCTTCATTCCATCCTTGGGACAGTATTTCTAAGTGATCTGCAGAATTCCAGGACTTTTTTCTGAGGGTTTAGGCAAAGCTAATAATTTTGTTGCCCATGTCACAATGAAGGATGATGCACAGCCACATTTTGTTAAAGTTAGTCCTGTTTCTCGCATTCTTTGAGGACAGATGACTCAGGAACATACTGTTTTGCAAGACAGTGGGGTCATGATACTCATTACTGCCAGTCAGTGGGTGTCCCCTCTTGTTATTCTAAAGAAACCATTTGGTAGACTCTGTTTTTGTGCCAATTTTAATGGAACTGTGGATTCTCAAACTGTCATTGACAGTTATCCCATTTTGCACTTGAAAGAACTGATGGATAAATTGGGTGCCAGTTGCTACTTTTCCAAAGTTGATTTGCATGAAACTTTGCTTGCAGATCCCTCTGGACGAGTAGTTGCTAGAAGTCTTTGTCGTTAATACTCATCTAGGTCTCTTCAGATTTTTGTGAGTGCTGTTTGGCAGTGTTTCTGCACCCACCTTACTTCAATGCTTTCTAGAGCAACTGCTTGCAAAAGTTCCTTTTTACTCAAATTATGTAGATGACAATCAGGTCAGACTCCTGAAGGACACATTAGGAATCTTTGCACTCTGTTTCAAGTGTTGTCTGCAACTGGCCTCAGATGTAACAGATACAAATGTGTGGTTTTTCTTCAGACTTAGCCAAGGTCTCCACACATTGCAATCACATTTGCTTGCTATTCATGACCTTCCATCCCCATGCAATGTGCGGGTATTGCAGTCTTTGTTAGCGAATCTCACATATTATATCCAATTTATTCCTAACACTGCTCAAATTGTGACCCCTTGCATCACCTGTTCAGGAAGAATGTTCCTTTTGTTTGGTTGCAAGAGTGTCTGTCTACTTCCCAGAAGTTGAAAGATGCTTTGCTTAGCAATCGATACCTTGTTTATTTTGCTCAAGCTAATCCTGTCATCTTGGCTATGGATGCGTCCTCTCAGGGCTGACAGGCCAAGTGCCATTGCTTTGAAATTGTTGAACAAAACTCAATGAAATTATTTGCAAAGTGAAAAGACAGCTCTCACCATTGTCTCTGGTGTCACTAAGTTTCACCAGTATCTTTTTGGTAGAAAATTTGGCTTGGTGACAGACCATAACCCTCTACAATATTTGTTTACCCCTTCTCAGTCAGTGCCAGCTCACCCAACACAGAAGCTGCAATATGAGATTGTGTATCAGACTACTAAGCATGCCAATGCAGATGCTCTTTCTTGCCTTCCTGTTGGCCCAGATTCAACATTTGATGAGTCCTCTGATTCTTGTTTCTACATTTATGCTCAAGACACAGATGCTTTGCATAGCTTTCTGCTTAATCATCAAAAAATCACATAGGCCACAGCAGCAGATCCAGATTTGCAGATTTTGTTGCACTGCATCTGCACTGGTTGGCCGCATTCAGTCGGACAAATTTGTAGCTCTGTGGTTCGCTGATATTTTGCACATCAGAATGTCCTTACAATTCACCAAGGTGCCATTTTGCTTCACACTGGTAAGACCAGTCATATGTTGTGGTTCCTCAGCCTCTCCAGCCTGATATGCCTTGTTTGCTACACCAAGGTCACTGTGGCATCATACTTCCAGGCAGTTGGTGTGATGTCATTGCACTTGGCACAGACTGGATGTGCAAACTGAACAGTTGACTTTATTTATTTATTGAGTCCTTTGATCATATGTAGTACAGTGTACAGGATGATATTGGACTTATTACTAAGTTCAAAATGATACATATTTAAATAATCATTTTTCAACATGCTACCAATTTCAATAGTTGTAGTTCTTACAATGATACAATGTCACAAATTACAGTAGCTTTAGTTCTTAACAGTTATTCTGGCCCAAGTATTTCTTTCTGAGTAGAAACAGTGGTACTGTAGATATTCTCTGACAGATCTTTCAAAAGCCCTAATATTTTGTAAGCATTTTATACTATTTGATAGTCTATTATAGAGTTTAATACCCAGATAGCATGTACCTTTCTGATACAAACTGGTACTGGCTGGGGGTACATGCAAGTTATATTTTATTCGAGTATTATAATCATGTATATCTTTGTTTTTTAAAGTATTATCATCATTTCCAATCATATACTTTTTTATGTACATTAGTGTGTCAACAATAAACATACACGGTAGAGGTAGTATATTCAGTGCTTTAAATATTGGTTTGCAGGACTGTCGAGCACCACTCCCCGTCATAATCCTAATGGCTCTTTTTTGTATTCTGAAAGTCCCTTGAGCTGCTGGGGAATTTCCCCAGAATATGAGTCCATACTTGAGATGGGCAAAACCGAGCGAGGTGGCGCAGTGGTTAGCACACTGGACTCGCATTCGGGAGGACGACGGTTCAATCTCGTCTCCGGCCATCCTGATTTAGGTTTTCCGTGATTTCCCTAAATCGCTTCAGGCAAATGCCGGGATGGTTCCTTTGAAAGGGCACGGCCAATTTCCTTCCCCATCCTTCCCTCACCTGAGCTTGCACTCCGTCTCTAATGACCTCGTTGTCGACGGGACGTTAAACACTAATATCCTCCTCCTCTTTTGAGATGGGCATTGAAGTATGCATAACAGGCACACAATAGTGCCTGTTCATTTATGCATCATTTGGGAACCCTAAGAAGATAACAACCTGTGCTCAGCTTGGCATTAATTTGTTCAATGTGTTTGTCCCATTTTAAGTCTCTCTGTATCCAGACGCCGAGAAATTTTGTAGCCTCATCATTTGCATCAGGGTGTTGATTGATTTTTATTTCTGAATATATCAATGTGGTGTTTTGGTGGTTATGGAAATTTAAGGCTACTGTTTTGTTGTAGTTTATTATCAACTGATTTTCTGCTGTCCAATTACTTAGATGTTTTGTAACTGTGTTTACTTCTTCTTGTATATCTTCATTTTTTGCTGCTTTTACCAGTATTGTTGTGTCGTCAGCAAACAGTATTACTTTGTGGGAATCAATATGTATATCCAAATCATTGATATATAACAAGAAAAGTAGGGGTCCCATTACCGACCCTTGTGGTACCCCGTAAGTGATTGGGCTTTCTGATGATACATATTCTGTGATTATTCATGCTTTGTCATCTATATGTCTGATGGATACTTTTTGTTTATGGTCACTGAGAAATGAACGAATCCAATCATTTGCCAACCCCCTAATTCCATAGTGCTCTAGCTTCTTCAATAGGGTTTTGTGGTTTACCATATCAAAAGCTTTGGTTAGGTCCAAAAATATACCTGTTGTTTGTTGTTTTTCATCTATTGTTTTTAATACAGTAGATATGCATTCATAGATTGCTGTCTCCATTGATTTCTTGCTTCTAAAGCCATGTTGAGTATTAGATAGCACATTCTTTTGTTTATAAACTTTAACAACTTACTACACATAATTTTTTCTATTACTTTTGAGAAACAGGATGCTAATGTAATGGGACGATAGTTTATTACTTCACCTTTGTCACCAGCTTTGAAAATAGGGATGACTTTTGATGTTTTTAGTTGATCTGGAAAGATGCCTGACTCTAGGGAACAGTTGCATAAGTGAGTAAGGGGGTCTACATCTACATCTACATCTACATCTACATCTACATCCATACTCCGCAAGCCACCTGATGGTGTGTGGCGGAGGGTACCTTGAGTACCTCTATCGGTTCTCCCTTCTATTCCAGTCTCGTATTGTTCGTGGAAAGAAGGATTGTTGGTATGCCTCTGTGTGGGCTCTAATCTCTCTGATTTTATCCTCATGGTCTCTTCGCGAGATATACGTAGGAGGGAACAATATACTACTTGACTCTTCGGTGAAGGTATGTTCTCGAAACTTTGACAAAAGCCCGTACTGAGCTACTGAGCATCTCTCCTGCAGAGTCTTCCACTGGATTTTATCTATCATCTCCGTAACGCTTTCGCGATTACTAAATGATCCTGTAACAAAGCGTGCTGCTCTCCATTGGATCTTCTCTATATCTTCTATCAACCCTATCTGGTACGGATGCCACACTGCTGAGCAGTATTCAAGCACTGGGCAAACAAGCGTACTGTAACCTACTTCCTTTGTTTTCAGATTGCATTTCCTTAGGATTCTTACAATGAATCTCAGTCTGGCATCTGCTTTACCGACAATCAACATTATATGATCATTCCATTTTAAATCACTCCTAATGCGTACTCCCAGATAATTTATGGTATTAACTGCTTCCAGTTGCTGACCTGCTATTTTGTAGCTAAATGCTAAAGGATCTATCTTTCTGTGTATTCGCAGCACATTACACTTGTCTGCATTGAGATTCAATTGCCATTCCCTGCACCAGGCGTCAATTCGCTGCAGATCCTCCTGTATTTCAGTACAATTTTCCATTGTTACAACCTCTCGATACACCACAGCATCATCTGCAAAAAGCCTCAGTGAACTTCCAATGTCATCCACCAGGTCATTTATGTATATTGTGAATAGCAACGGTCCTATGACACTCCCCTGCGGCACACCTGAAATCACTCTTACTTCGGAAGACTTCTCTCCATTGAGAATGACATGCTGCGTCCTGTTATCTAGGAACTCCTCAATCCAATCACACAATTGGTCTGATAGTCCATATGCTCTTACTTTGTTCATTAAACGACTGTGGGGAACTGTATCGAACGCCTTGCGGAAGTCAAGAAACACGGCATCTACCTGGGAACCCGTGTCTATGGCCCTCTGAGTCTCGTGGACGATTAGCGCGATTGGGTTTCACATGACCGTCTTTTTCGAAACCCATGCTGATTCCTACAGAGTAGATTTCTAGTCTCCAGAAAAGTCATTATACTCGAACACAATACGTGTTCCAAAATTCTACAACTGATTGACGTTAGAGATATAGGTCTATAGTTCTGCACATCTGTTCGACATCCCTTCTTGAAAACGGGGATGACCTGTGCCCTTTTCCAATCCTTTGGAACGCTACGCTCTTCTAGAGACCTACGGTACACCGCTGCAAGAAGGGGGGCAAGTTCCTTCGCGTACTCTGTGTAAAATTGAATTGGTATCCCATCAGGTCCAGAGGCCTTTCCTCTTTTGAGCGATTTTAATTGTTTCTCTATCCCTCTGTCACCTATTTCGATATCTACCATTTTGTCATCTGTGCGACAATCTAGAGAAGGAACTACTGTGCAATCTTCCTCTGTGAAACAACTTTGGAAAAAGACATTTAGTATTTCGGCCTTTAGTCTGTCATCCTCTGTTTCAGTACCATTTTGGTCACAGAGTGTCTGGACATTTTGGACACAGAGTTTTAGGATTCTGTTCGGTATACCATCAATTCCTGCTGAGAATGTTGTCTTTAGTTCTCTGACAGCCTTCAATGTCTTCTCCCTGCTTACTTGGTCCACAAACATTGAAAATTTATTACTGTTGCACTTGTTTACCACTTGATGCTGAGTTGAACTAAAATTAGTTTTTATTAAATTTTCAGCTACCCCAGTGAAGTATTTGTTGAATATGTTTGCTGTTTCTATAGGCTGTAAAATCTTTTTATTGTTGTGTATCAAGACAATGTTCTCTTCAGTTCTCTTATTTTTGCCAGTTTCTTTTTTAATGATGTCCCACATAGCTTTCACTTTATTTGTAGAATTATTTATGTAGTGATCATTGTACATTCTTTTTGCCTGTTTAGTGACCTTTTGTAAGATATTAGTGTATGTTTTGTAGTGAGTATGCATTTCCTCAGTGGCATTATTTTCTTTGCAGATTCTGTGGAGCTCCCTTTTTTTCTGGCAAGAAGTTCTGATTCCTTTTGTAATCCAACCCTTTCCTCTTGTCTTCTCTCTTATATTTACCATTTTTTGAGGGAAGGCAGTATCAAAATGCTTTACCATTTTTTCTAGAAAAATATTGAATTTTGAATTCAGATTTTGCTTTTCATAGACATCAGACCATCTTCAGTATTCAATAGTGAGTTAAAGTGGTCAATGCTTTTCTGCCTGTAGATCCTTTTCTTGATCTTTAGAAAGTAACCGGTCTTCCTTCCTTTGTGGTGGTAAGTATTTGAGCTTTGTGGTCACTGTATCCTGTGTTAAACACTTTTACTGGCCACTCCAGTTTCTCTTTATCAATCAAGATTTGATCTAAACTTGTCTGACTGGTTGGTGTTATTCTCGTTGCAACTTTAACTGTGGCTGTAAGGTTATGTGTTTTAATGAGATTGCCAAGGGCGGTTTTCTGTTTACATTTGCTAAGAAAATCTATGTTAAAGTCACCACATACTAAAACATCACACCTTGTTTTATGCAGCTTGTTTAAGAAAATTTCCATTTTTTCTAAAAATACCTCACACTTTCCCGTTGGAGAGCGGTACACTGTAGCTATTATCAAACCTAATTTTGGAATTTTTATCACTGTCATCTCAAAGTCTTTTTCACAACTTAGGGAGGTGACATTATCTATTTTAGTAACCTCTATATTATCTTTTACATATATGGCTACACCTCCATAGTGACCACTAGGTCTACAATAGTACTCAGCCAGAGTGAAATTGTGTAGGCAGACAGACTTCTGAGTGCCAAGCTTGTGCTGAGCATCAGTCAACCCCACTTCAGCAGTTCTTTGCATGGCCCAGACCTCAAGCATCTTTGCAATTTTTGCACTTGGACTTCATGGATCCTTGCTGGAACACATTTTGGCTCATCATCACTGATGCTTTCAGCAAATTGCCCTTTGTGCTTCCATACACTATACTATGGCTTGCTTCACAATCCAGGCCTTGTCATCAATCTGTTGCCTTGAGGGATTGCCTGAAGTGATAGTGACTGACAATGGACCTCAATTTGTTGTTGCCAAGTTTCAACAGTTTTGCAACACCACCGGCATCACCCACATCATGAGTGCACCATTCCACCCACTATCCAATGGCAATGCTGAATGCTTTGTACAGAAATTTAAAAAAACAGATGGATACATGGTATCAAGCTCCTTCACTGTTCTTGTCTTCCTACTACACTCAGCCACATGACAGACCATCGCTAGCAGAGTTGTGGCATAGACGGCTCCACCACACCTTGTTTCAGCTAATGCAACCAGCATGGCGAGCAGCACCCACTCTGCCCAGACAGGCTAAATACTGCACTAACAATTCAGTCTTTTACAGACTGTATGGCTGATGGAGACTCTGGGAGTGAGACATATGGCATGTTGCACGTGCCGACAGTATTACTGAGGTGCCACCAGAATCAAATTTATCGATGTGAATTGCTTGATCCTGTTGCAGCAGGCTTTGCACTTTCAGATTCCTTGCCTGCCTGGACCCAGCAGCTCTCACTGCATCTGGTTCCTGCTGGCCCCATGCAATCGGCACCCATCCCAGAGCCAATGTATGGAGTCATTGTTCTTTTATGGTCATCACCATATGGATAGCCAATGTCGTCTGGAGATGGGCCAGTGGCTGTCCCCTGTTCCACCTTGGATCCCTCTGCAGTTGTGATGCCTCTGCCTTTGTTTGCTGTTCCACTTCTGGATGTGGTCCAGTCAGGCTCAGGGCATATGTATGCCAGTGTGCAGGTAGGGGCTTGACACTGGCCTTAGTTTTGGCTCCTGTCTCCTCGTTGCCAGCTGCATCCAGGCCCCTCCCTGCTCCATTGTTGTTCGGTTATCTGCACTACATGATGATAAGGAGGAGGTTTGGGGGGGGGGGGGGGGAGGTGGAGGAGGGAGGGATGTGGTGTCATGTATTGATTCCGATGCACGGGCATATTTAAGTTTGCAATGGAATTTCAATTTTCCGTCAGATGCCACTGAGCCATGCCTCCAGCAGTCCTGAACTATAAGCGCCCTCTGCCACCACAATGTAGGATGGCCAGCAGCAGACAGACAACCCCCTCACACTTGGAACCTCTTCACCACATGATGCTATGCAGTCACTGCCTTGTCGCAGGTCTGACTCCATCTTCTGGGCTTTAGTACAGAGGGACTCATTGTTGTTGCTGTTGTAATAGGTAGACTTATCTATTGCTGCATTATTTATACTGAGTCTTCATATGCTTGGAGGAATACAAGTTAAGTAAATCTTATGTTTGTTGTATTATCTAGTTCGCTAATCATTTCTGCTCCTGTCCAGCTGTCCTACAACAGTTACCACACCACTCTGTAGCCCACCTCTCCTTACTGCTGTATATGAAGCTGTACACAACATTGAAGTGTTATGGCATTAATGGTATCCATGTAGTACTACCTTCCTGACAGAAAGCAGAGGGTTGCATTGACAGACTGCTAGAGCCATGAAACTATCCTCAGGATGGCAAAAGATAGCTGTATACTGCCAAAGGATTGGTACTGAACTTAACCGAGGTAAATGATTTAAAGGGCAGTTCAAAAACTGTAATTTTTGTAGATGAAACAAGCATACTGATCAAACATCCAAATTCAGCCTTACAAAACATGACTCATATGACAGCTGAAAAGTCACAGTTAACAGTTAAAATCTTAATCTCCCAAATATTCATATTACAAAATTTAAAATAGGGAAGTAAACATTTGTTGTCACACACTAAATGAAACATTGTGTGGATAATTTACTAAGAGTGAGCTGTATAACAAGTTAAATTAGGACCAATACACAGATAAACTAGTCAAGAAATTCAGTACTGCAAATTTTGCTGTTACAAGCATTTTGTACTGAATTGACCTAAAGATAACAGTTTTGGCTTATTTTGTATATTTCCACTCCATTTTGTAGTACGAAATTGTCTACTGGGGAATACACTTAAAAGTAAATAAAGTGTTTATTCATCAGAAGTGACTAGAAAGGATATTAGGCAAAGATTATATTGGTACATCTTGCCGAAGCCTTTTTACAGATATTGGAATAATTACACTGCATTTCCAATATATTTATTACCTAATGTCATTTAATCATAACAAAGGAAACAAAAATAATTTTTGGGTAGACTTTGCTGCTTTGTCTATGGTTCAATATGAAGTTATGTACTCTGATGCGAAGGTACTCAACAAGTTTCCCTCTAAGATAAATAATAATAATAATAATAATAATAATAATAAAAATGAACTCCAACCATTCTGAAAGAAAACTAAGAACATACCTCATTAGCCAAGCTTTCTGCAAACTATCTCACTATCTAGGTCCAAGGATTGGAAAGTTCTGTCACAAACATGGTAAGTACCAGTGTCTGCTGTGAAGATGTGTGACAAGTAGTAATGTATTGTAAATAGGACTCAGTGCATATAGATATAGGGAGTATCATCTTTGAACAATACAATTATAGTAAAGTAAATAATAAGCTACCAATAGCACGTAAACAGAAACAATATAGTATAACCTATGCAGCAGCAGCTGTTTTGTAATAAGAACTTTCATTATAACGCACTTGATTAAATTTAGCTGACATAAGGACGAATAGCACTGAGCAATACAGTGATAGTTTACTGTTAATACAGCATACAGATAAAGTGTATGTCATTTGCTTGTCTTTTGTTAATGTATATCTTGTCTCATTCCACAATCCTGAAGCTTCTCCATCTTAAGATAGTCTACAGACCACAATGAATGAAGAACACAAAAGGAACATTATTTCAGTGGGCTTCTGATATGTTTACACAGTAGAAAAATTAGGTTTAATTATCTTATGATGTAAGGTTATTTAAATTTTGAGTAATTAATAGTCAACAGCAAAGACATAACCTTCAGAACCTGTTGACATTAAAATAGACATCAGGTATGCCTACTTACCAACTTACACAACTCCATACAGAGTATCAAAACAACTTTATAGGAAGCAGAGTTTCCAGAAGGAAAATGCCTGTTTATTCTTTGTAGCTGTAGGAATGTTGGAGCAGAGAATGACAGCAAGCCTTTACCACATACAGCTTTACACAGCAGCTGGCCATGTCTTCAGGGAAGGGATAGTAATTGTTAATGATTTGTGGTTATACCACAATGTTTCAAATGTTAGCAGGCTTCTACAATGTGGAATCATTCCTCTTCTGTGTCACTAAATAAATTAAATATGACATGCTCTGTAAAGTAAGTGTTTGTGATGGAGTTTGGGACACACACGGTGTTCTTTCAGTGGAGTTCTCCCCAAACAGTACCAGCACCAGAAGTATATACCACACTGTTGTCAAACTGTGTCATTCTCTTCATGACACACAAACAAACAGCAGGGCTAAAATTTTTTTGAGTACTTCAGCACAATGTGTTGCTCTATGCTGGAGATTTTGTTTGTACCAGTATCAAATAGTTTGTGCCACAGGTGCTGTAGCACTCATCATTCAGCCTTTTATCTTGTGCCATTGAATTTCCACCTGTTTAGCTGATTGGTAACATGCTTGCCTCTCATGCAGCGGGCCCGGGTTCGATTTCCGGCCAGGTTGGAGATTTTCTCCACTTGTGGATTGGGTATTGTGTTGTCCTCATCATCATTTCAACCTCATCACTGGTGTGCAAGTCACCCAGTCAGGCATCGACCGAAGTAAGACTTGCACTCAACAACTGGACTTCCCCGGATGGGACCTCCCGGCCAACAATTCCACATGCTCATTTCATTTCGTCTGTATGGCAAGAGAGCTTTGGGTAGGTGTCACTTTCAGTTTGATATTATGATCACATTAATTGTCTGCAGGTAACATAAAGAAAAAAAAAAGGCAGGGACATGCTATACTATGAGACTTAGTGCACACATGGAAAAATAGCAAGAGTTATAGCGTCAGCTTATATTGTCTCACACATTAAATATCTTGTAAAATAACTTGTTCATGTCAATATTTGATCCACCATAATAAACAAAAACCATTTTAAGTTACTGTTTTTACCTTTTTGCTTTTAATTTTTTGGTTATTTAAGTAAAAGAGATTTGCTGTTAAATTATAAAACTTACATTTCTTGTCCCATAAGGATAGACCTCTGACATGTTTGCCATATTTCTACCATTTACTATTCTTTTAATAAAGCTGAATGTTGTTTTCACTTTATTCCTTGAGTTTTATGTGTATATAAAATGTTTTCTTCCTTGTCACAGCAAAGATTAAAATATTTGCAATTAGTGTGCAGTTTAGTTTCAGTCCTTAACTGCTTCTGTGCATTATTTCATGATTTTTTTCTATTTTATTATGTGAAACACTTATTTCTGAATTTATTCAAGCTTGATTTTAGTCCCTCTTGTGCAATTGAAAAAAAAACCACATTATTCTTTTATTGTATTATTTAGCCAATTTCAACTTCATAATAAATCATTGTCGGATGATTTGAATATGATACCAAGTGAGCACCTTTCCTGGCCATTAAACTGACAAGTCACTGTGTAACAGATTTGTATCATCAGCTCATGACTTACTATACAATGAAACCAGTCATGATACTATTTGTGTGACATGAGGATGAAATATACAGTAAAAGAATTTTGTTACTAGGTAGTCACTGTGTTCCCCTTAAGGACATTAATATGCCTAGCCCATGGAAATGAACTATTAAGTTTTGTAGAATCATACTTTAAATACATTATGTCTCATGTACTATGTACACTAAGAAAACCTCTTCCCACTGTTATGATGAAGACTGTTTCTAAATAATGATTTTACACTTACTAAATACGCTACTGGCCATTAAAATTGCTACACCAAGAAGAAAAGCAGATGATAATTGGGTATTCATTGGACAAATATACTAGAACTGACATGTGATTACATTTTCACGCGGTTTGGGTGCATAGATCCTGAGAAATCAGTACCCGGAACAACCACCTCTGGCTATAATAATGGCCTTGATACGCCTGGGCATTGATTCAAACAGAGCTTGGATGGCGTGTACAGGTACAGCTGCCCATGCAGCTTCAACATGACACCACAGTTCATCAAGAGTAGTGACTGGCGTATTGTGATGAGCCAGTTGCTTGGCCGCCATTGACCAGATGTGCTCAATTGGTGAGAGATCTGGAGAATGTGCTGGCCAGGGCAGCAGTCGAACATTTTCTGTATCCAGAAAGGCCCGTACAGTACCTGCAACATGCGGTCGTGCTGAAATGTAGGGTTTCACAGGGATTGAATGAAGGGTAGAGCTACAGGTTGTAACACATCCAAAAAGTAACGTCCACTGTTCAAAGTGCCATCAATGTGAGCAAGAGGTGACCAAGACGTGTAACCAATGGTACCCCATACCATCATGTCGGGTGATACGCCAGTATGGCGATGACGAATACCTGCTTCCAATGTGCATTCACAG
Source organism: Schistocerca cancellata (assembly GCF_023864275.1). Classification (NCBI taxonomy): domain Eukaryota; kingdom Metazoa; phylum Arthropoda; class Insecta; order Orthoptera; family Acrididae; genus Schistocerca; species Schistocerca cancellata. Next base: position 198,783,657 of record NC_064628.1, read on the forward strand.
TGATGTCGCCAAACACAGATGCAACCATCATGATGCTCTAAACAGAACCTAGATTCATCTGAAAAAATGACGTTTTGCCATTCGTGCACCCAGGTTCATCATTGAGTACACCATTGCAGGCGCTCCTGTCTGTGATGCAGCGTCAAGGGTAACCGCAGCCATGGTCTCTGAGCTGATAGTCCATGCTGCTGCAAATGTTGTTGAACCATTCGTGCAGATAGTTGCAGATGGCTTGCAAACGTCACTATCTGTTAACTCAGGGATCGAGACATGGCTGCACGACGATCCGTTACAGCCATACGGATTAGATGCCTGTCTTCTTGACTGCTAGTGATATGAGGCCATTGGGATCCAGCACGGCGTTCCGTATTATCCTCCTGAACCCACAGAGTCCATATTTTGCTAACAGTCATTGGATCTTGACCAACGTGAGCAGCAATGTCGTGATACGATAAACCGCAGTTGCGATAGTCTACAATCCGACCTTTATCAAAGTCGGAAACATGATTGTATGCATTTCTCCCCCTTACATGAGGCATCACAACAATGTTTCACCAGGCAACACCGGTCAACTGCTGTTTGTGTGTGAGAAATCGGTTGGAATCTTTCCTCATGTCAGCACATTGTAGGTGTTGCCACCGGCGCCAACCTTGTGTGAATGCTCTGAAAAGCTAATCATTTGCATATCACAGCATCTACTTCCTGTCAGTTAAATTTTGCATCTGTAGCACATCATCTTCGTAGTGTAGCAGTTTTAATGGCCAGTAGTGTATTTTGTTAACACTTCAGTTGCTGCAGATTTAATGTCAATAAGCGCACTCTATTCTCCACATCAGAAAAATGTAGGATTAGAGATGAGTTCACCGACGTTTAATCTAGCTATTAAGCTTATTGGTGGGGAGTTATCAGGTTGATGTCTATGTACAAACTTCTTGACTTTTGTGTAATGAGATTGTATGTAGCAGGGCTTATTCAAGTTGATAAATATTAACTAATTTCTTGAATCAATAGCAAAGATATTGACATAAATTGCCAAAGTGATACAAAATTAGAAGCAAGCAAACTGGACCTTCGTTTTTTTTTTTAACTGTGACATAATGTTTATCAAAATAAGGGGTGCTAATTAGATAAATCTTCTGGTTATGTACATTTGTCATAATTTTATGTTTTTGTTAGTTAAATATGTATAGATATGGATAAAACACCGTACTTTGAAAATTAATTGTTCCAGCACATGATTTATGCTACAAAAATGGCATAATTTTGGGTGCAGAGTGTAAACTAATTTTGCTAATTTCATTTTTCACAAAGAATAATTATTGTTTTAGTTAAATGTATATTTAATTGATGTTTATAGATATGAAAGTTTTATGACATAAGTTAACACACACACACACACACACACACACACACACACACACACACACACAAATGGACACATGCACAAAAGGAATTCCATTCTTGAATTACATTTCATTTCTAAGTATAAGTTTCCTTCTCAGTAATTAACTAACATTTTAACATTTTTTTATTGTTCATATTTTAGTCTGAATTTTATACACATTTTAAACTTTAGTTTCACACCAGTAATAACTTGAGGTTTGAAAGTTCTGTAATGGTTTTTCATATCACCTTGAGTTCTCAGCAGATTTTGAATGTATAATAACCACTTCTCATTTTTATGTTTATCAGTAACATAATTGGTAGACTAAACATAGCACTCATGGTATTAACTTTTTTTACCATTTAGTTATTTACACTGTGATGAGGTACCATTAAAATACTGGATGGCATTCATTAGAAAATTTATCTTTTGGTTGTATGATTTACTTATGTGACTGGCAAAGTGACTTTACTCATAACATTTAAAATACTACTGTTTAAAATTCTTGAATACCCGAAGAATATGTATTGCCATTAAAAAAACTACATCAATGTTTGTTTTACATTTTTCCATGTATTAATGTCGTCATTCAATGGAAAAAATATTTGGCACATATTTGCTTTAAACAATTTAGGAAGTACATATTTATATATGTATGCATACACGTACATCTAGCCATAATGTATTTTACAAGCTATTCCATTTATAATATTAACATATTGAGTTCAATATATTATTTATAATTTTTATATTTATGCAATATGTACACAAACAGTATACTATATATTATTGTAGTAATAAATATTTCATTAATGTGTTAACAATAATATTTTTATATGTTTTATTTAGTTTTGCACTGCCCAAATGTACTCGTATAGACTCTGGCAAAGTAGATGAAGGAGAATAAGTTATGTTACACAAAAGAGAAGGAAGCAATAACAGATATGGAAGGACAACAAGAAATATATAGACTTATTTCTGTCAAAAACGATTCTTATGTCATTTACATTATAACTTACACATTTTGAACATGTCTACATGTCTTAAAGTAATTACATCATTTTATATGAGCTTCCACAGAGATACTACTAATAAAAAGTACCAAAAATATGACTATAGTTGTGAGAAGTAAGGAAATTTTGATTTAAGTGGCTTCAGATATAATGTATGGAGGAAAATCTCTTTATCACTTTTATTAATATACTGCATTTGTTCTTTGGGGAGGAATGATTTGTGAGAATGCACTATAAATTGCTAAAATTTCACATTCCATGATACACTGCATTATTCTCCATGCAGTGGAAGTAATTGTTTTGTATTACTTTGGAGTAATTGAAGACTGAAATAATTTTTATTTTCAAAATATCAGTTATATTCTTCATATTCTTTGTTTTACATGTACAACAACAGTATAAAAGGTGAAAGCTATCAAGGACAAATATTTTTGGTTTACAATTATGTTAACAGTACAGAGAGATTTATGCTGAAAAAACTGTAGACTATTCCTGTCTTGTGGCCCAGCGAGGTCATCATTTCAACATTTATTGTTTTAATGTGAAATTAATTAACTGTGAATAATAAGTGTGACAAATTTAACACTTATTATTTAAAAGTATGATTCAGTGACTTTTATTACTCCACAGTGAATATGCCATAATGTATATAAGGCCATGATAATCTGATGTATCAAAGTAATCAAATTCCTTCAGCTTCTTACTGTTGATAGAATAGACATTCAGTTTCATCTTTAAGAATTAATGAGTTATTCATATGCATCATATATGTAAAAAGTAAGCTTTAACAGTTGTAAGTGTGTTATTTAAAAATTATAAAAGTTAGGTCTCCAGCAGGCTTTAGACAAATATCTTGATTCTTGTCAAATACACTTTCGCAAAACTCATTACATAAAATCTGTTTTATCACATTAGTGAATCTATGATAACAGCACTTCTAGCATTTATATGAAAGAAATAGACATATGAAACTGAGAAGTAGCAACACAACAACATATTCAGGTACCATAACGAACTTTCAAGTATTTCATATCTTCTGTCCTTTTTTATTTTTTAATAAAAATGGAAGCCATAGCATTTGGAATTCATAAACTCCTGCCATGTATGTTTCATATTGCTCATTGTTTCTCTCTGTGAATTAATTATGCTGACTTATTTGTTTGTCATTAGTGACAGTACACTGTGTTACACATATGTTAACAATAATCATAATTCTAATGACTTACTGTCATATGGTTACAAATCAAGTAGTCTCAAATGAACATCAGGACATTACATTGAACATTTTAATTAATTTTTTTGAAATAAATGAATATAATGTGACAATAATATATTTTAATTTAGCCCATTGTTTCACAATGAATCAGCAAAGAATAAAATAGAAAACGTATTTCATTTATATAGCTCATCTGTGGAAGCTTTATAAATTTCTAAACCTAAAATATATATTTTTCAAATCAATCAGGTAGATGACAACTATGACATTATGTTCATGTCCACTCACAAACTACTGTGTCTTGTAAGTACTGAGAAATTTCTTCTCACTGAAAATGCTGTGACTCTCAATGCTGTATTTTAATGTATATGACATAAGAACATAGATGCTCGTGACATTAACAACATTGAAAATAGTAATTTAACAACAATTGTAAGTCATAACATGGCACATGTGCATGAACAAGAACAGTTAACATATTCTGTTGGATTTGCAACTGCAATTCAGCTGTCTCATTATTACATGGGTAGCACCATTTTGATTTTTTGAGCATTTTGGTTTTGCATTGCACAATTAAACAAATGATTATGTGGTATTTCAACAGTTACATATCATATGGTTAAAAGCTGTCTAAAATAATGCAAATTCAGTGGTTCATAATACAATAAAACAATCATTTGTATAATTGAAATATGTAGTTGCACACAAGATGATCATTCTGGGGGATGCAAGTGTATTCTCTCTCTCTCTCTCTCTCTCTCTCTCTCTCTCTCTCTCTCTCTCACACACACACACACACACACACACACACACACACACACACACACCACACACACACACACACACACACATGCGCGCGCACACACACGCACGCACTCACACACACTCACATGCGCGCGCACACACACGCACGCACTCACACACACTCACACACACACACACACACACACACACACACACACACACACACACACACACACATTCGCGCGCACACACACGCACGCACGCACGCACTCACACACACTCACACACACTCACACACACACACACACACACACACACACACACACATATGCACACACTCACACTTGCAAATGCACAGGTTCACAAAAAATATGTTATGTTTACACCCTTTAGTACATGCATTTTATTCATTACCGTACACTGCCCAATATTAGGTAGCACATGTTTTTTTGAACTGAAAACCATTTTCTTGATTTTCTACATAATGTATTTTGCTGCTGCTCTGTTTCTTTTTTCCACTAAAATATTTACACCTTTCATGAAGTGTTATGTGTACAAAGTTAGCTTGTCTTTATCAGCTTTAGATTTATCTCACAAATTTCATTTCGTTGGTTTAGGAATACTTTACTGTTGCTATGAGAAAATATATTGGACCAGCCAACACACCAATTAGCACATGAATCACAGAACAGTTTCCATTTCTGCTATTTCTGTTCTGCATGGCCTGTAATAGAAGAAGAGGAACATCACTCAGAAACATGAGGTTAGGTTGAACAAGATAGTGCAATAGCATTAACAAGAATAATTGGAAACTTTTAAAAGTGAAGCGAATTACAGAGTCTCTGGAATATTTTGTTCATTACTCTTGATTCCTGGATCAATGACTAAGGCAACTGCATTCTTCTATAATAATGGAGACTATTGCAACTGATGAAAAATTGTATGAGGAAAGACTATCACTTAAAAAAAAGGAATCCTTGAACAGTGGTGAAGCACATTAAAATTGGCAATCATCATAACATGCATTGTTTATTAGTGAACACATGGACAACTGCGCTACTCTGAAAGGAATGTCTGTCTTCCTACATCATGGGTTAAAGACACTACCTAACTTGCAATGATGGAGTCATATTTCAACAACAGAAAATAAGGGGCCACATCAACAAATTTAGTTTGGGGAATCAATAATGTCCTATGTAACTTGGCAGGTAATCATTTACCAAATACATCTGAGGTCTCTCGAAAAACTGTGCTATTTTCTGATGATACAGTTACAACTTTGTGGCTCCTTCCATCAGTAATGCTGTAATTCAATATGGTGTTCGCCCACCCTTAGCCTTGATGACAGTTTCCACTCTCAGAGGCATATGTTCAAACAGATGCCGGAAGGTTTCTTGGGGAATGGCAGCCCATTCTTCATGGAGTGCTGCACAGGAGAGAGGTATCGATGTCGGTTGGTGAGGCCTGGCACAAGGTCAGCGTTCCAAAACATCCCAAAGGTGTTCTACAGGATTCAGGTCAGGACTCTGTGGAGGTCAGTCCATCAAAGGGTTGTTATTGTCATGTAACCACTCCGTCATAGGCAGTGCATAATGAACAGGTGTTCTATAGGATTCAGGTCAGGACTCTGTCGAGGCCAGTCCATTATAGGGTTGTTATTGTCGTGTAACCACTCTGTCAGAGGCCGTGCATTATGAACAGGTGCTCGATTGTGCTGAAAGATGCAATTTCCATCCTCAAATTGCTCTTTGACAGTGGGAAGACACATCAATGTAGGCCTATGTTGTGATAGTGCTATGTAAAACAACAAGGGTTGCAAGCCCCCTCCATGAAAAACATGACCACACCATAACATCACCAATTCCAAATTTTACTGTTGGCACTACACATGCTGGCAGATGATGTTCACCGGGCATTCACCATACCCACACCCTGCCATCGGATAGCCACATTTTGTACCGTGATTCGTCATCCACACAATATTTTTCCACTGTTCAATCGTCCAATGTTTACACTCCTTACACCAACCGAGGCTTTGTTTGGCATTAACCAGTGTGATGTGTGGCTTACGAGAAGCCGCTTGACCATGAAATCCAAGTTTTCTGACCTCCCTCCTAAACATCATAGTACTTGCAGTGGATCCTGACGCATTTTCGAATTCCTGTGTTGGACTGGATAGATGTCTGCCTATTACACTTTACGACCCTCTTCAACTGTCAATAGTCTCTGTCAGTCAACAGACGTGGTTGGCCTGTACGCTTTTGTGCTGTACATGTCCCTTTATGTTCCCACTTCACTATCACATTGGAAACAGTGGGCCTAGAGATGCTTAGGAGTGTTGAAATCTTGCGTACAGAGGTATGACACAAGTGACTTCCAATCACAAGACCATGTTCGAAGTACATGGAGAGCCCCATTCTGCTCCCTCATCGTGCCTAATGACTACTGAGGTCACTGATATGGTGTACCTGGCAGTAGGTGGCAGCACAATGCACCTAATATGAAAAACATATGTTTTTGGGGGTGTCTGGATACTTTTGATCACATAGTGTATATCTGCACTGGGAAAGGGACCAAACACATCCATATACACAGCCAGGAGCATTCCATGACTAACTTAAAACTGGTTCACAACTAATAATTCTCATTCTTAATCTCACAAAAACTCAATTGCACAGTTCCAGACAAGTACAAATAGTTACAGGTACCAGAAATAGAGATCAATGGATCCATACTACATGAAACTCTGTGTATGAAATTGATAGACATCCTGATGAATAACAAACTGGAACTGGGCAAGAATTTGGAAAAGTTATTAAAAAAACTCAGTTCTGTCTTCCTTGCACTTAAAAATCTGTCTGACGTGTTGCTTGTACATCAGATTGCTAGTACACATTTTCATACTGTCAGTCATAACTGTACTATGCTATAATCTTCCAAGGAAGAAAGGTAAAAAAAAAAAGAGTTTATTCCACAAAAGCATGCAGTAATAATATACTGTCCAGCCACATTAATGTGATCACTTGTCAAAAACCTGAATAACTCCCTTTTGCAGTGCGGTCAGCTGTGAGATGTGCAGGGAGAGTGTTACTGATGTCATGGAAGGTACAGAAAGGAAAGTGAAAGCCATGCTGACTTCAGTGTCATGGCCAGCTGCACAAGGTTTCTTGGTTGAGGATCCAAGGTACAAACTGCCTGACTGATTTGGTCCCACAGATTCTCAATTGGGTTAAAATCTAGAGAGTTTGGTGGCCCTGGGAGTACAGTAAACTCATCCTGTTGCTCTTCAAAACGTGCATGTACTCTGGAAACTGTGTGACACATTGCAGCATTTTGCTGACAGATGCCTCATGCTGAGGAAAAACCAACTGCATGTGTGGATGGACATGGTCCCCAAGGATAGATGCATACTTGTGTTGATCCATTATGCCTTCCAGAATGATGAGATCCCCCAGGGCATGCCCCCTGGCCAGGACGCTTCCAATATTCTTACAGTCTGTTTGCTTTCAGAAGTTTCACATCATACATGCCACCGTCCATCTGACAAATGGAGCAGAAAATGTGATTCAGCAGGAAAGGTCATCTGTCACCACTCAGTGGTTGTCCAGTTGCAGTACTCATGTGCAAAGTCCAGCCCATGAACAGCAGTCAATATTGGTGCAAGAAGCAGGCACGTGCTGCAGAGGTCCATACACAGAAATGTTTGCAGAATGATCAGCAACGAGAAACTGGAAACTGTTGGTAGCCCTTGGTTAATCTTGGTGGTCAATTGCTCAACAGCTGTATATCCATATTGATATTCGCAGTTTTTGTTCACCGCTGTCATCTATGGCCCATGGTCCACCACAGCTGCCTCAGAGCCAGTTTGGGATAGTGCCCTTTTGCCATGCATGGTATACTTTAACCATGGTGGCACATGAACAGTTTACAAACATAGCTATTTCAGAAATGCTTCCACCCTTGGCCTGAAAGCCAATGTAACATCCTTTTGGATGTCATATAAATCACTCTCTTTTCACATTACGACAATGACTGTGAGGTTTACTGCATCCCCCAGATACACTTTATATGACCTTCACTACTAGTGCTGCCATCTGCTGTAAATGAGTGATTATTGCATGTTGATGTTGAACATTGGTGGCATCACATTAATGTGACCGGATCGTGTATGCTAAGCTTATAATAGAACACCTAGCAGAAACCTCCTTAAGAACCTTGATATTACTGTATTTATGTGACAAAACATTTACTCTTTAATGGTAATTGTGTTTAATAATAAAAGTAAATTTGGGACGTACTGGTACAATGAAATTCATATACACAGTACTAAATGTAAGAGTAATTTCCATACGGACTGTGCTTCCAGTCTGAAGTTCAGAATGACATTCTTAAAAGGTTGTCAGCAGACAATAGCTGTGTATGTCCACTTCTGTAGCTGATCAGTGAGTGCCATATATGGACTTTGGTTCAATTCAGACAACAGACAGGAATTCTTTCTTGGCGAGAGGACTGGAATAGAACGTACATAGCCTTTGTGATGGAGCAAGCTGGGATAGTTTTACTTCCCCTCTGGTTTGCTCTGTGCTTCCTTAAAATTAATTTTTTCTATTTTGAATTAAGCCCCATTAACATACATGAATATAATCAGGATTTTCATAGAAGAGAAAGATTGGTCCTCAGTTTTAAAGAATATAACACCAGATCTAATTTTGTGCTTAGTTCATTTTCTGATTTATTTTGACTATTCGTTGTTAGTATCTTTCATTATAGGGCAAAATCAGTAATTGTTTTGTAACTTAAATTCTATTGTTGACTTATAATCAAATATAAATTCTGTACTAATTATAAACATTTGGAAGATGAAACAATAGCATTCTTAAAGGATCTATTTGGCTCTATTTGAAAACATGTTAGCAAAACCAGCCCTTCATTAATTCCAAAGTAGTTAACAATTTTGTCAAAAGTGTTGTTTGCATAACCATATTTGTTAATTTCATGATTTAAACAAATAATTTGGCCTAAACCTTGTAGTAGAAGAAACTGTTAAAAAGAACCAATGTTTCGATGTATTCAGTTAATTTAATGAGTTAAGTTTTTATTGTAATTTCTGTAAATTTAACTTCAAACAATGTGAAGTTTCAGCACCCATTATTGTGAAGATATATAAGGGCCCGATTTTTGGTCATGAGACAGTCAGTCCACAGCCGAGTTTCAGACGAGGAGCCTGCACTGGTTACAGCAACAATGCTTCAACATAACTGTGAAATAAGTGTTACACAATTAGGCCATGTGTTAAAACAATGACAGAGTCTGCTCCATACGTACCTCTCTATTCTTCAAGAACTGTGAACTTTGTGGTTGTTAGGTTTCTACTGGTCGTAGATGTTCAATAGTAATCTATTGTAGCAGTATGTGGTTGTTCGCCTGCAAACTATTAATGAGGCTTTTGGAAAGTTTAAACAATAGTGCACTGGTCATATTAAATGTGTATATGGGGGGTTGTGGAAACTGAAAGTATACATCTGTGAAATGCAAATGTGCATCTCTTGACTTCATCATTCAAAGTAGTCAGTGTTTACTTCCAAACCCCATTTTTCAGCTAGTGTAGCAACACAGTATGTCAATACCGAGGACAACAAATCAACGAAGAAACAAAGTAGGCAAACTGCTACATCTTGTGAAGCCAATTGAGGGACTTCTTAAATTGGAAGTAGTAGGTTCAAGGTCTGCAAACCTACAGTGCCCAGGAGAGTGATGTGCTTGTCTCATGCCCCTCCACATGGCTGCACCATAAATTCCTCTTCTGCGCAAACCTCTTCATCTCATGTAGAACTTTTATTCAACACCTGCAATTATTTGTTGGATATATTTCAGTCTCTGTCTTCCCACTCAACTTTTACCCTATACACACTCCTATAGTATCATGGAATTTATTTCTTGATGTTGTAACACATGTCGCATTATCCTGTTTCTTCTTGTTGTCAATGTTTTCCACATACTCCTATCCTCATAGATTCTGCAAGAAACTAACTCATTTCTTATCTTCTAATTCTCAACATCCTACTAAAGCACCACATCCAAAACATTTTGATTCTCCTCTTTTCCAGTTTTCCTACAGTCCTTGATTCACTTCTGTACAGTGCTGTGTTCCAGAAACACATTTTCAGGAATTTTCCCTAAAATTGAGGCTGATGTTTATACTAGTAGACTTATTTTGGCCAGGAATGCCTTCCTTATTTGAGCCACTCTGCTCCTTATGACCTACTTCATTTGTCATGTGCCATTTTGCTTCAAGATAGCAGAATTCCTTCACTTCACCTACTTCATGGTCGTCAGTTTTGATATTAAGTTTCTTATTTCTGTTACTCCTCATTACTTCAATCTTTCTTCAGTTAGCTCTCAGCTTATAATGTGTACTCGCCATACTGTTCATTCCATTCAACAGGTGGTACAGTCCTTCATCTCTTTCATGAGGATAGTAATGTCAGCAGCAAATCTTATCGCTGTTATTATTTCACCCTGGATTTTAATCTCACTCTTGAACTGTTCTTTTATTTCCTTCACTGGTTTTTTCTGTGTATAGACTGAACAGTGGGCATGACTCTGCATCCCAATTTTACGCTCTGTATAATTTGAGTATGTCAATATTGATCATCCATTCATATTTTTCTGTTTTGATTCTTGTACGTCTTGTATTGATATTACTGTCTTTACCCATAGATTACAACTATTTTCATAAGAAATTAAAATGTATTGCATCTTTTTACACTGTCATACACTTCTTTTAGGTTGACAAATCCTGTGAACATGTGTTGATTTTTCTGAAGTGGTGCTTCCGCTATCAAGCACAATGGTGACTGCCTCCCTTGTGCTTTCACCTTTCCTAAAGCCAAACTGATCATCATCCAACAGATCCTGAATTTTCTTTTATGTTTTTTGTATATTGTTCTTGTTATCAACTTGGATGTGCAGTATGTCAAGGTGACTCTACAAAAGTTCTCAATCTTCCCTGCATTTGAAATCTTCAGGATTGTGTATGTGATGTTTTTCTGAAAGTTTAATGGTATGTCATCGTTCCAAACTCATGGATTTTACAAACAAATGTGACTAGTCATTTGATTGCTGCTTCCTCTAATGATTTTACATCATTCATGAAAGTGGTGAGTTTGGACTGAGGAAAGGTTGGGAATTTGTATGGGTGCTGATAACTGCACAGTTGAGCACCCCAAAAATCAAACATTATCATCATCATCATCCAATGATTTTAGAAATTCTGGAGGAATGTTAACTATTTCTTCCACTTTATTTGACCACATGTCTTCCAATCACTCTACTACCAGATCCCATATGTTTTTGTTATTAGTTCTCATTATTTCTGCTGTCATGTCATTAGACAGGTTTTCCACCTTGCAGGGGCCTTCAGTGTACCCTTTCCAACTACCTACTCTCCTCTGCATTTAACTGTGGAATTATTCTTTCACTCTGAATGTTGATGCCTTCACATTTAATTCCATCAAAGGTTGCTTTGTGTTTTATATATGCTCAATCAGTCCTTATGACTAACATTTCTTTTCTTCATCACCAGTGATCATTGTGTTAAGAAAGTTGGGATTACTTTTCACAGTATCCAGCAAATCCTGTGTGATTTCTAAACAAGGTGGCCTCTGCTCAGTTGTTAGGAGCTCTAGCAAAATTTTTGCTGAGATCCTCCTGAGATTCAAATGTTCCATTAAAATGGAATGAATTGATCCAGTACAAATTTTAACCTTGTCTGCAATTTATCTGACTATGATTCATTTATTATGTATCATCAGGGTCCTTATGTGATCAATATCAACCTCATTTGTGGATGTTGAGGGCCCACTTGAAAGTGCTTTACTCTTCACTGATGAGTGGCCATTTTTGAAGCAGTTGTACCACTCCTTTATTTGTGCAGTACCTGTTGCTTTGTCCCTAAACTCTTGTTAAATCTTGCAGATTGTTTCAACTTGAGAATTGCTGAGCAAAAAACAAAATTCGATGCAATAACTTTTTCTGTTATTTGGCCCACAACACAAAATCCGATGAGTTCCACTTGCAAGTGTTCACTTGTCAATGGATAGTGAATGAATGGTTGTTTCCACAGTTATGAAAAAAATCAGATATGTGCACTACACATGCCTACAAACATAGAGAGTGCACATGCTCTGATGTCATTGTTGGTTTCAATAATGAAAAATAATGTCAAATACTTTTTGAACAGCCTTTGTACATAAGTTACCTTCTGCTATATTTGTCCTTCTGATGTTGTGTCCTTATGAAACTGTTAAGAACTGAGAGTAATTTAAATACTTTCCAAGTCAGAAGACTGACCATTCTTGCTTCCAATTCACATTAGGATTTAATAGTGGCAAACATGGAGTTCCCCAAGATTCCATACTGGATCAAACCTGTTTTTACTATATGTAAATGATTTGGTTATAAACAGTAATACTGGTGACAGGAAACTATACAAATTTTCTGATTAATTACTGGAAGTATTAAAGAAATCTTTGAAAATGACTTTACAGTTGCCATGAAGAATATCTTAGACTACTTAGATGCAAACAATTCGAATATAAATCTGGAAACACTGTTACAATGGGCATATTCATCAAGCAGGATACGGCACCAGCTAAGTCTCATATTGAAATAAATAGAAAAATAATTGGAGAAACAGAGAGCTCAAAATTTCTTAGTATACAGATAGAATAGAACACGAAATAGGGTACCTATGTAGTCTACATAAACAGAAAACTGAGCGAAAGATGTTTTGTAGTGATACAAATACTAAGAAACTATTTGTTATATGTTAATCTCAGGATTTTATACTTTTCTTGTGTGCACTTTATATTAAAATACTGTGTAGTATTTTGAGGAAACTCTGGAGCAGTTGGAAATATTTATATTACTGAAAAATATTATAACACTAATGGAATGGGTAGACCAGTTATCAACAGGCAGGCAACTATTTAGGAAAAATAAAGCACCAAACTTCCATGTATTTACATACTAGAAATCATAATTATCATAATAGAGAAATGAACCAGCAACAGTCCATGCATCTTCCAAAATCTGGATAAATCTACAACCCAAGCAAATAAATTATGTACTATATCTACATCTACTTTGATGCAAACAATAGAAAGGCATATTCCATCACAGCACCAGACTGCCAGACTGCATAATGTATTACCTAAATTCATAAAAATAATCAGGGACAGAAAAAATTTCAAATCAACCATGAAAGAGTAACTGGCCAAACACTGCTACTGTAGAATTTGAGAACATATGCAAAATGTATGAAAACACTCAATTTCTACATGTTAACTACCTAGAGAGAGACAGTTTTACAAGACATGGTATGCACTTAAATGGAAAGGGAAAGAGACTTCTCAGCTCTAAAATTATGGAGACATTGATGGCAACAGCAGAATCAAGATTACCATGCCAGCCACAAATAATAGCACAGCAACCCCCACCAACTACAGCAGTGAAAGCATAAAAAACTACAGAAAAAAACACACTGTCAATATCAGAAACAAAACCAGCATCATCAGCTGATACAGCACAGCCCTCATCAATGGCAGAAAAACCAGCATCGACAGAAGTAAGACAATCCTCATCAGATGTGGCAGGGACTACTGATGCAGCAACATCATCTCAATCAACAGCAGAACCATCATCATCAGGGACAACAACAGAGCTGCTACCACAAGTGGTGGCATCATCAGCATTGCCAGAAACACATGAACAAGCAACAAGGCAAGAAGCAACAACAGAAGATTCAATAGGAGCCACTCATAACAAGAGAAAAACTTCACCACCATGCGACCTTAAGGATTGTTTTTAGTAGAAACTGGGAGGAAAAAACATTAAGGTAAGTAATCTACAAAAAAGTTTTGTCTGGCCAGTTTAGAGTAGATAATTTCAATGACATCACATCTAGAATAGCAAATAAGAACCTTATTATGCATTTGAATATTGGAGTTTTATCAAGTAATCTGGTCAGTAAGCTTCATGACTTAGAAATATTTCTAGAGAGAACAAAATGGTCTGTAAAGGTTATTTGCTTAAGTGAACATTGGCTTAGAGATGAAAATATAAATTAATTGAACAAACTTGCAGATTATGAAGTAGCAGCTAGCTTCTGTAGAGATAATGGGTATGGTGGTTCATGTATTCCAGTTCATTTACCAGTAAAATACCAAATTAAGCAAAATTTCAATAATTTAAATGAAGAACACACATTTGAGAGTTGCTGCATAGAACTTAAGGACTATAACATGCTGATATTCAGCATATATTGTACCCCTGGTTACTCAATCTTCTGAAGTTTTCTGGCCAGACTTGAAAATTTACTCCACCAACTAAAAACTGAAAAGTTATGTAAAAAATTGTTGTTTGTGCTGATTTTAATACAGATGTGAGAAAAAATGACAAATTTGCCTTTAAGATGAAGGGGCTGATGTCCACACATGGTTTTATTCTAAATTTTCTAAAAATGACAAGGGTAACTGCTTTGTCGGCATTCTGCATAGATGACATTGCTAGTAGCTTAAACTACAGAGTAACAGAAAAATGTATAGTAAGCTTAGGGTTCTCAGACCACAGTGCTGTATTAGTGCCATTACCCTGTTTTAGCCCAAAGCACACAAATAAGAAAATCAGAAATTTTAAACAAGAAAATATAGAAATGTACATCAATAAAATCAGCCTTATTTCATGGCCATTTACTGCTTAGTCCTCAGTAAATGAAAATTTCAATAACTTTCTGGAGGCCTTCTTGATGGTGTTCAATGAATGCTTTCCTTTTATAACTATAAAAACTGACCAACCTAAGAAGGGTTCATGGATAAAAAAGGTATTCAGATTTCAAGCATGAGGAAGAGGAAACTTCATATGGAGGCGAAAGTCAGTTGAGACCCAGAATTCTTAAATTATTTAAGGCGATATAAGAAAATCTTTGATAAAGTTGTCATACAAGCCAAAATATGGGCTAATAATAATTACACTTCAAATGCTAAAAATAAGTCTAAAGCAATATGGTCCACTGTAAAGAATGAAATAGGTATCAAAAGAGGCAGACAATGGAAACTTGAACTGGTGGTTGAAGATGAGACTGTTCGGGACCCTACACAAATCTGTGAAGTGTTTAACAGCCGCTTCATAAATCCATGTAAAACTGATGAACTTTCACTGTCAAACATGTACCCTGTTTCTAGTTTATGTAACCCACTAAATTTAAATTCACCCATATATCCTATTCTGAAGTAGCTGATATCATAAAATCCTTAAGAATTTAAATTCTGTAGGCTGGGATGAAATTCCTACAAAAATAATAAAGGCAGTCACCCATAGTATTGCACATTCTCTGTCCCTTATAATGGATCAATCTTTCGAGGAAGGATGTTTTCCTGATAGACTGAAGTATGCCAAAATACGACTCATTTACAAAAAAGGCGGACACGATGAAGTGAGTAATTGTCAAACAATCTCATTGTTATCAATATTTTCCAAAATATTTGAAAGAGCCGCATGTAACTAGATAGTTAACTATAAAAATCTGCATAATATCATCAAGAACAATCAGTATGTTTTTCAAAGAGGACAGTGCACTGTGCAAGCCATTAATGAACTTATTACAAAAATTAGTAGTAGTATAGATAAAAATATGAATATATCGGGCATCTTTAGTGGCCTAAATAAAGCTTTCGACACAGTAGATCACAAACTACTACTTCGCAAGCTACAAGCATTTGGTTTTAGTGAAAATTCATTGAGATGAATGTCATCTTACCTATTAAAAAGGAAACAAAAAATAGTAATAGAACAAACTTGTAAGAGATTCTTCTCAAGTTGGAAAAAAGACAGAACAAGGTGTGCCACAAGACTCTATCCTTGGGCCAATATTGTACTTGTGTTATATAAGTGACCTGCCAACTAACATAAATTCAGATACTATTCTTTATGCAGATCACTCTATGGCTATAGTCTGGTACAAGAAAAGTGAAAATTTAATTAGTCATCTTCAGCAGTCTCTGGCTGAAATTGAGGCCTGGGTGAGAAATAATGGTCTGAAATTAAATCTAACAAAGACACAAATCATTCACTTTACCACAAAACAAGGTGTACAGGTTATACTAGAAATACCATATGAGGACAATCACTTTGCCACCATAAACTGTACCAGATTTCTAGGTGTAATGCTGAACAAGAATTTATCATGGACAAACCATGTAGATGCCATATGTCACTGTCTAAATATTTGCAATGAATGTTATAAGCAGTATAATAGAAACACCAGTCAAAAAAGTTGTAAATCATGCACATTTTGTATCTGTGATTAGGTATGGTATAATTTTTTGGGGTCAGAGAAAACAAACTTACAGAGAGTCTTTAGGCTACAGAAAAAAATCATTACAGCCATGGCAGGTGCAGCAAAAAAACAATAAAGCAGACCTCTGTTCAAGGCTCTACGATCTTATGGCTGTTCCTGGTCTCTATATCTCTGAGACAATTAAGTTTTCGAAACAAAACTCACAACTTTTTGAGGATAACCTGTTTAAGCATGATTGTGAAACAAGAAACAAGTACCAGTATAAGTTACCAACTCATAGGCTAAAAGTGCTGGAGAAGACGCTTTACTGTATGGGTATGAGGCTGGGAAATAAAGCCTGTGAAAAATTTAGAAATTATGGACCAGAAGAATCTGGACATCATTTAAAAAAATACCTAGCAAGTAAATATTATTACAGTGCAGGAGAATTTAGACTGACTGTCACAAATAACTGTGCCTGATGTTTCATTTTATTCTGTCATGCTAAAAAAGTATGTTAAGTAAATACTTATTCTTAATTTTACTTTATTTTCAACATGATTATTTTAAATCATTTTGTGGTACTTAAAATTACAAAATACCTTAAATTATTCTGTATACTTCCAATTAGAAGTAGCTTTAAAGTGATGAGTCACCTATGTCCCAATCATCTGATTGTATATGACATGTTATTTGACAATAAAGTTTCTATTCTATTTCTATTCCACTCTAGAGTCAGAAAGCAGAAAAACAAAATTATGGCACCATGTTTTTAAAGTGTATAGGCCAACAAAGTATTCTGTGATATTACTTTATGAAGAAGTGATCTGTGTATTATTTTGAGAAATAAGTGTAGTAATAAAGGAGTGGTTGAATAGCTTTAGTACACTGTACAGACCTTGATTAACAGATTAATTGTAACACACACTCACAGATCATTATGCAGAAATCTCTAACATCTCTTTGGTGGATGATTATTGTACCTAATAATTACATTGCAGTTTAATTTTTCCGTATCTATTTTATCATATGGTCTGAATATAATAGAGGGAAACATTCCACGTGGGAAAAATATATCTAAAAAGAAAGATGATGAGACTTACCAAACAAAAGCGCTGGCAGGTCGATAGACACACAAACAAACACAAACATACACACAAAATTCAAGCTTTCGCAACCAATGGTTGCCTCATCAGGAAAGAGGGAAGGAGAGGGAAAGACGAAAGGATTTGGGTTTTAAGGGAGAGGGTAAGGAGTCATTCCAATCCCGGGAGCGGAAAGACTTACCTGAGGGGGAAAAAAGGACAGGTATACACTCGCACACACACCCCTATCCATCCGCATATACACAGACATTGAGCTGTAGACAAGCACACTGCAAGAAAACCTTAGCACCCAAAGAAAGCAGTGGATGTGTGTATGTGAGTTTGTGTCTGTGTATATGAGAGTATGGGTACTGTCTGCATCTGTGTGCTGTTTCTGTACAAATACAGTAATCAGCTTGTATCATACGTAGTTGACAATAAAGTGAATCACATAAAAATAAAAACACAATGGGTTATGGGCCCAGAGCTCTAAAAATAAATAAGGTAAAAACAGTGGCTGTGAACAATGGAGAAAGATCACAAAACCAGCAAAGAAGTGTTAGAACAATTAAGACATGTTGAGAAAGAAGAAAAACAAGCAAAATGTCACACGAAAATGAAGAATTTCATGCTATACAAGTGATCAAGTGCAGCACTACTTTTTCCATGCGGGCCATCTTGTTTCCTATGCAAGATCTGTGTGATATTTTGGATGGAACTGAATTACTTGAAAAATGTGCTGCAGAAAAAAAAATGAGGAAATGGTGTGGTGGGATAACAAGGCAAAACATTAAAATGAGGATAATTGACAAAAAGCTGACGCCACAAGCATTTGAAACTTTCCTGGTTGATAAATTATGAGAAGTATCTCTTTTGTATGTTGCTGTTAGAACTCAGCAGTTGCTTCAATAATTGTATAGTTTCAAATACAATAAAACTAGAGATTTTGCAAGAAATATAAGTGTACTGCAGAATACAGCATCTGAACTGAATCATTTACAGTCTGAAAAGGTATCACAGAGTATGCTTGTAGCCAAGATATTGTCTGTTTTGTCAAGTGATTTCAAACATTTTTCTCCAACATTTGATTCAACATCCAATTGTGAGAAGCCTATGGAAAATCTAATAGCAAGGCTCATACAAGATGAGGAACAATTCATAGCTAATAATCAAGAAGAGAGTATTGTAATGGGACACCCTCCTCTAACATTATCTTTTTTTTTATTTCATAGAAATAGCCAATACCAGGAATATTTTTGAATCTTGTATAGGTGAACATTATCTCAGCTGTTTAATTAAATGAATTACACATGATTTTGTACACAATGTATTATATTATAGGCTGAAACATGTAAAAATAAATTAATTTGTACGTACGGCCAAAATTATTCTTCTTTTGGAAATATTTGAAGTCAGTGTGATATAGATGAATGTGACATAATAAAAAAAGGTGCAATTAGAAATCACGTAACAGGCATTCTTAATACTTATCTAGTCATCTGGAACCCACAAAGTTAAAAAATTTTCAGCCTCAAGAATCTACCACTAGACATGCAGCCAGCAATGAGAAAATGAAGATAAGTAAAAAAAGTATTTTGTACATCTTACTCCTCTTGAAGTGTTTGAAACAAAGCAACTAATCTTCCTGAAGAGACTGACTGGTGATGTGTGGGAGGGTTGTTGTTGTTGTTGTTGTTGTTGTTGTGGTCTTCAGTCCTGAGACTGGTTTGATGCAGCTCTCCATGCTACTCTATCCTGTGATAGCTTCTTCATCTCCCAGTACTTAATGCAACCTACATCCTTTTGTATCTGCTTAGTGTATTCATCTCTTTGTCTCCCTCTACGATTTTTACCCTCCACGCTGCCCTCAAATGCTAAATTTGTGATACCCTGATGCCTCAGAACATGTCCTACCAACCGGTCCCTTCTTCTTGTTAAGTTGTGCCACAAACTCCTCTTCTCCCCAATTCTATTCAATACCTCCTCATTAGTTATTTGATCTACCCATCTAATGTTCAGCATTCTTCTGTAGCACCACATTTCGAAAGCTTTATTCTCTTCTTGTCCAAACTATTTACCGTCCATGTTTCACTTCCATACATGGCTACACTCCATACAAATACTTTCAGAAAAGACTTCCTGACACTTAAATCTATAGTCGATTTTAACAAATTTCTCTTCTTCAGAAACACTTTCCTTGCCATTGCCAGTCTACATTTTATATCCTCTCTGCTGCGACCATCATCAGTTATTTTGCTCCCCAAATAGCAAAAATCCTTTACTACTTTAAGTGTCTCATTTCCTAATCTAATTACCTCAGCATCACCTGACTTAATTCGACTACATTCCATTATCCTCGTTTTGCTTTTGTTGATGTCCATCTTATATCCTCCTTTCAAGACACTGTCCATTCCATTCAACTGCTCTTCCAAGTCCTTTGCTGTCACTGACAAATTACAATGTCATCGGTGAACCTCAAAGTTTTTATTTCGACTCCATGGATTTTAATTCCTACTCTGAATTTATCTTTTGTTTCCTTTATTGCTTGCTCAATATACAGATTCTATAACATTGGGGAGAGGCTACAACCCTGTCTCACTCCCTTCCCAACCACTGCTTCCCTTTCAGGCCCCTCAACTCTTATAACTGGCATCTGGTTTCTGTACAAATTGTAAATAGCCTTTCGCTCTGTATTTTACCCCTGCCACCTTCAGTATTTGAAAGAGAGTATTCCAGTCAACATTGTGAAAAACTTTTTCCAAGTCTACAAATACTAGAAATGTATGTTTGCCTTTCCTTAATATATCTTCTAAGATAAGTCGTAGGGTTAGTATTGCCTCATGTGTTCCAATATTTCTACAGAATCAAAACTGATCTTCCCTGATGTCAGCTTCTATCATTTGTCTGTAAATAATTTGTGTTAGTATTTTGCAACTGTGACTTATTAAACTAATAGTTCGGTAATTTTCATGTCTGTCAACACCTGCTTTCTTTTGGATTGGAATTATTATATTCTTCTCAAAGTCTGAGGTTATTTCACCTGTTTCATATGTCTTGCTCACCAGATGATAGCGTTTTGTCAGGGCTGGCTCTCCCAAGGCTATCAATAGTTCTAATGGAATGTTGTCTATTCCCGGGGCCTTGTTTCAACTTAGGTCTTTCAGTTCTCTGTCAAACTCTTCACGCAGTATCATATCTCCCATTTCATCTTCATCTACATCCTCTTCCATTTCCATAATATTGTCCTCAAGTACATTGCCCTTGTATAGACCCCTCTATATACTCCTTCCGCCTTTCTGCTTTCCCATCTTTTCTTAGAACTGGGTTTCCATCTGAGCTCTTGATATTCATACAAGTGTTCTCTTTTCCCCAAACATCTCTTTAATTTTCCTGTAGGCAGTATCTGTCTTACCCCTAGTGAGATATGTCTCTACATCCTTACACATTTCCTCTAGCCATCCCTGCTTAGCTATTTTGCACTTCCTGTCAATCTCATTTTTGAGACATTTGTAATCCTTTTTGCCTGCTTCATTTACTGAATTTTTATATTTTATCTTTTCTTCAATTCAATATAATGGTAGTAGTAGTAGTAGTTTATTCATCCAGCGACAATGTACACTGTATGGATTTCATCAAAGAACACAGTATAACAAAAATAAGATAAGGATGTACAGTTTCCTACATAATGCAATGGTTCATTGTACCCATCACATTATTTTTGGGCAATACAACTTTGATTACTGTAATAATATAGAAGTATAAGAAGGATCTTTTATATGAGATACCAGTACATTACAAGTAAATAATTGATTTAACACTTTTGTTCAGAAAAATTAACATTGAGGCTGTGGCAAGCATTTGATTTATGGTACTATTAACATATAGTAAATGAATGTAGTTACTTGCTACAAGGTTACTGCAGATATTCATTTATACTAAAATAGCAGTTGGTCATTAAGAATTTAAATATTGTTTCCTTGAATGTAGACAATGTTTTTATTTATTTTAGCTGAATTGGAAGTTTGTTGTACAAAATAGTACCCTGAATGTTGGTTTGTTTTTGTTTTAAAGCCTTGCTTACTCTTTTTATGTGGGTGTCGTTGCACATTCTTGTATTGTACATGTGAAGATCTGAGTTGGTTTTATAATTATCAATGTGCATTTTTATATTAACAACACTTTTTTATGTAGAGGCATGGCAAGGGTACAATATTTAGGTGCTGAAATACTTGTTTGGAAGGTGTTAGCATTGTACTGTTTGAAATCGTTCTAACAGTTCGTTTTTGTAAGGTGTAAGATGGTTTTCACGTTTGCCTTATTATGACCCCAGAGGGTTAGGCCATAGGTGATAGCAGAATGGATGTAAGCAAAGTAGACAGTTCTGCTACACTCCCTGCTACACACAGTACTAATCATGCATAATGTAAAGCAAGCAGAGCTTAACTTGTTAGTGAGGTAGAGACTGTGGGCTTTCAGTTTAAATTTTCATCAATTTGCACACCTAAGAACACAGACACAAGCAGACATTTGTGTCTGTGTATATGCGGATGGATATGTGTGTGTGTGTGTGTGCTAGTGTATACCTGTCCTTTTTTCCCCCTAAGGTAAGTCTTTCCGCTCCCGGGATTGGAATGACTCCTTACCCTCTCCCTTAAAACCCATATCATCTTTGTTTTTAGATATATTTTTCCCACATGGAATGTTTCCCTATATATATATATATATATATATATATATATATATATATATATATATATATATATATATATATATTGGCCTTTTAATATGTCTGCTTGTGTCTGTATAAGATATGTGTGTGTGCAAGTGTATACCCGTCCTTTCTTCCCCCTAAGATAAGTCTTTCCGCTCCTGGGATTGGAATGACTCCTTACCCTCTCCCCAAAACCCACATCCTTTCATCTTTGCCTCTCCTTCCCTCTTTCCTGACGAAGCAGCCGTTGGTTGCGAAAGCTAGAATTTTGTGTGTATATTTGTGTGTGTATCGACCTGCCAGCGCTTTCTTTTGGTAAGTCATATCATCTTGGAAACATTCCACATAGGAAAAATATATCTAAAAACAAAGATAATGAGACTTACCAAACAAAAGCGCTGGCAGGTCGATAGACACACAAACAAACACAAACATACACACAAAATTCTATCTTTCACAACCAACGGCCAAGGTAATCCCATTCCTGATGTCCAGGCGGAGCTCCAAGGAATCCTCAGAATCTTAGGCCCCCTACAAAACCTTTCACCTGACTCCATCAACCTCCTGACCCCACCGACACCTCGCACCCCTACCTTCTTCCTAAAATTCACAAACCCAATCATCCCAGCCGCCCCATTGTAGCTGGTTACCAAGCCCCCACAGAACGTATCTCTGCCTACGTAGATCAACACCTTCAACCCATTACATGCAGTCTCCCATCCTTCATCAAAGACACCAACCACTTTCTCGAACGCCTGGAGTCCTTACCCAATCTGTTACCCCCGGAAACCATCCTTGGAACCATTGATACCACTTCCTTATACACAAATATTCCGCACGTTCAGGGCCTCACTGCGATGGAGCACTTCCTTTCACGCTGACCACCTGCCACCCTACCTAAAACCTCTTTCCTCATTACCTTAGTCAGCTTCATCCTGACCCACGACTTCTTCACTTTTGAAGGCCAGACATACCAGAAATTAAAGGGAACAGCCATGGGTACCAGGATGGCCCCCTCGTACGCCAACCTATTCATTGGTCACTTAGAGGAGGCCTTCTTGGTTACCCAGGCCTGCCAACCCAAAGTTTGATACAGATTTATTGATGACATCTTCATGATCTGGACTCACAGTGAAGAAGAACTCCAGAATTTCCTCTCCAACCTCAACTCCTTTGGTTCCATCAGATTCACCTGGTCCTACTCCAAATCCCATGCCACTTTCCTTGACATTGACCTCCATCTGTCCAATGGCCAGCTTCACACGTCCGTCCACATCAAACCCACCAACAAGCAACAGTACCTCCATTATGATAGCTGCCACCCATTCCACATCAAACAGTCCCTTCCCTACAGCCTAGGTCTTCGTGGCAAACGAATCTGCTCCAGTCCGGAATCCCTGAACCATTACACCAACAACCTGATAACAGCTTTCACTTCCCGCAACTACCCTCCCGACCTGGTACAGAAGCAAATAACCAGAGCCACTTCCTCAACCCCCTCAAACGCAGAACCTCCCACAGAGGAATCACAAAAGTGCCCCACTTGTGACAGGATACTTTCCGGGACTAGATCAGACTCTGAATGTGGCTCTCCAGCAGGGATACGACTTCCTCAAATCCTGTCCTGAAATGAGATCCATCCTTCATGAAATCCTCCTCACGCCACCAAGAGTGTCTTTCCGCCGTCCACCTAACCTTCGTAAACTCTTAGTTCATCCCAATGAAATCCCCAAACCACGTTCCCTACCCTCTGGCTCCTACCCTTGTAACCGCCCCCGGTGTAAAACCTGTCCCATGCACCCTCCCACCACCACTTACTCCAGTCCTGTAACCCGGAAGGTTTACACGACCAAAGGCAGAGCCACGTGTGAAAGCACCCACGTGATTTACCAACTGACTTGCCTACACTGTGACGCATTCTATGTGGGAATGACCAGCAACAAACTGTCCATTCACATGAATGGGCACAGGCAGACAATGTTTGTTGGTAATGAGGATCACCCTGTGGCTAAACGTGCCTTGGTGCACGGCCAGCACATCTTGGCACAGAGTTACGCCGTCCGGGTTATCTGGATACTTCCCACTAACACCAACCTATCCGAACTCCGGAGATGGGAACTTGCTCTTCAATATATCCTCTCTTCCCGTTATCCACCAGGCCTCAATCTCTGCTAATTTCAAGTTGCCGCCACTCATACCTCACTTGTCAATCAATAACATTTTTGCCTCTGCACTTCTGCCTCGACTGACATCTCTGCCCAAACTCTTTGCCTTTTAATATGTCTGCTTGTGTCTGTATATGTGTGGATGGATATGTGTGTGTGTGCGAGTGTATACCCGTCCTTTTTCCCCCCAAAGGTAAGTTTTTCCGCTGCCGGGATTGGAATGACTCCTTACCCTCTCCCTTAAAAACCACATCCTTTCGTCTTTCCCTCTCCTTCCCTCTTTCCTGACGAGGCAACCGTTGGTTGCGAAAGGTAGAATTTTGTGTGTATGTTAGTGTTTGTTTGTGTGTCTATCGATGTGCCAGCGCTTTCGTTTGGTAAGTCACATCATCTTTGTTTTTAGATATATTTTTTCCCACGTGGAATGTTTCCTTCTATTTTTTATATATATATACTTAAAAACAAAGATGATGTGACTTACCAAATGAAAGTGCTGGCAGGTCGACAGACACACAAACGAACACAAACATACACACAAAATTCAAGCTTTCGCAACAAACTGTTGCCTCATCAGAAAAGAGGGAAGGAGAAGGAAAGACGAAAGGATGTGGGTTTTAAGGGAGAGGGTAAGGAGTCATTCCAGTCCCGGGAGCGGAAAGACTTACCTTAGGGGGAAAAAAGGACGGGTATACACTCGCACACACACACATATGTGCGAGTGTATACCCGTCCTTTTTTCCCCCTAAGGTAAGTCTTTCCGCTCCCGGGACTGGAATGACTCCTTACCCTCTCCCTTAAAACCCACATCCTTTCGTCTTTCCCTCTCCTTCCCTCTTTCCTGATGAGGCAACAGTTTGTTGCGAAAGCTTGAATTTTGTGTGTATGTTTGTGTTCGTTTGTGTGTCTGTCGACCTGCCAGCACTTTCATTTGGTAAGTCACATCATCTTTGTTTTTAAGTATATTTTTCCTTTGTGGAATGTTTCCTTCTATTATAACTATATATATATATATATATATATATATATATATATATATATATATATATATATATATATATATATATATATCTGTGTGTGTGTGTGTGTGTGTGTGTGTGTGTGTGTGTGTGTGTGTGTGTATGTATAATGATTATACAAGGCCCCTTAACAAATACAATAAATGAATCCTTCATATCACATACAATCTTTTAAGCGAATCACACAGTTTGGTTTCTGAAGGGACAAAAAAACGGAGTCAGCCATAGTAGAATTCACAAAAGCTGTACTTGATGCTCTTGATAAAAATGAGTGTGTCACAGGCATATCTTTGAATCTTTCTAAGGTGTTTGATACAGTTGACCACATGATTCTATTAAATAAATTAGAAGCATTAGGAATAAGAGGGGTAGCTAATGACTGGTTTCAATCATACCTAACAGGGTACAAAGAGTAGAAATAACACATACTTCAAATAGATCTAAACATTTAGTAAAACACTTATCAGAATCAAAACACATTAATATAGTGGTTCCGCAAGGTAGCATATTAGGACCAATACTGTTCCTGATATACATCCATGATTTTCCCAGTAGTGTTACTCATGGTGAAAAAATTCTCTTCGCTGATGGCAGCAATATTACAGTCACTCGGAAAACGAGAACTCCTTGCCAAGAAAGCAAATGAAACTCTCAAGGAAGTTTATGACTGGTCAATAAGCAATAAAGTGACACTGATCATAAAGAAAACTAATGCCATGAATTTCAGTTTGAAGAGGAAATATTACAATGTTAAATGAAATGTAGATGGCACCTCTACAGACTGTGTAACAAATGCAAAATTTCTGGGAATGAATATTGATTCTCAGTTGAAGTGGTGTGAACACACAAAGGTACTTGCAAAGAGAATGTCATCAGCATGTTAGTTAGTTAGTTATGTGTTACATTGATCAATAGCATGGAAAACCATTATGATGTGGGACGTGTCAAATGCACAAGAAACGCGCACAGGAAACAAGTTTTTTTTCTTTTTTTGTTTACATTATGGTGTTATACCTAAATACTTCTATTATCTATCCCATTCCCTTAAATGGCACAAAATGCATATATTATATCTCCAGATTTATTTACTCATATTCAAGACTGGTCAATAAGCAATAAAGTGACACTGATCATAAAGAAAACTAATGCCATGAATTTCAGTTTGAAGAGGAAATATTACAATGTTAAATGAAATGTAGATGGCACCTCTATAGACTGTGTAACAAATGCAAAATTTCTGGGAATGAATATTGATTCTCAGTTGAAGTGGTGTGAACACACAAAGGTACTTGCAAAGAGAATGTCATCAGCATGTTAGCTAGTTAGTTATGTGTTCCATTGATCAATAGCATGGAAAACCATTATGATGTGGGACGTGTCAAATGCACAAGAAACACGCACAGGAAACAAGTTTTTTTTCTTTTTTTGTTTACATTATGGTGTTATACCTAAATACTTCTATTATCTATCCCATTCCCTTAAATGGCACAAAATGCATATATTATATCTCCAGATTTATTTACTCATATTCAAGACTTCGTCTATGGTATAGAAGGAGTTGTCAAGGATGTATGGTTTCAATTTATTTTTGAAACTATTACTGCTGTCTGTCAGACATTCTATTTCATCTGGTAATTTATCAGAAAGTTTTATAGTAGCATATTTTACCCCTTTTTTTGCCAAATATAGGTTAAGAAAAGGATAGTGTAGGTCTTTCTTTTTTCATGAATGTCCCTGTTGATTTTAAACTGGTCCATGTTGTTGAGAAAAAATTTCATTACTGAGTAAATGTACTGTGAAGCTGTTGTAAGAATTCCTAACCTTTTAAACAGATGCCTACAAGATGTGCGACTATGAACCCCACACATTATTCTAATTACTTTCTTTTGAGCAGAGAATACCATTTGCCTAAGTGTTGAGTTGCCCCAGAATATTATTCCATATGACATCAGAGAGTGGAAGTATGCAAAGTATGTTAGCTTACTAATTTATACATCCTCAAAATTGGCAATTATTCTGATTGCAAAAGTTGCTGAACCTAGTCGCTTTAGAAGATCCAAAGTATGAATTTTCCAATTAAGATTCTCATCTATATGTACACCCAAAAACTTAGTATGCTATACCCTGGCTACTGACTTATTTTGAAGTGTTATGTTTATTGAAGGAAGTATACTTTTTGCAGCAGAAAATTGGAAGTACTGTGTTTTTAAAGTTCAGAGCAAGCCCATTCGCAGAAAACCAATTAATAACTTTTCCAAAGACCTTATTTGTATCATTTTCTAACGGACTTTCTTTTACTGGATTAATAATTATGCTTGTATCATCAGCAAACAGTGTCAGTTCAGCATCTTGTTTCACATAAGAATGGAGGTCATTCACATATATCAAGAACAGGAGGGGACCCATGGTCGAACCTTGTGGAATACCTAATGTAATTTCACCCCAGTTAGATGAAGTGGCAAACTCCTTTGAATCACTTGAAGCATATAAAGAGACTTTTTGCTTTCTGTTCTGTTGATATGACTTAAACCACTCATATGCTGTTCCATTTATACCATAGAATTGTAATTTCTTTAACATTTTATCATGGTTCACACAATAAAATGCTTTGGATAAGTCACAGAATATTCCTACTGGTGACATTTTACTATTTAAAGTCTCCATTATGTGGACAGTGAAATTGTATATTGCTGTCTCAGTGGAACAGCATTTCTGAAATCTGAACTGTGATTTACTAAGTGTCCCATTACTGTTGAGATGGCTAACCACTCTTGAGTACATTACTTTCTCAGAGATTTTTGAAAATGCTGTAAGCAAGGATACTGGCCAGTAATTATTGACATCTGTGGTTTCCCCCTTATTATAGAGAAGCCTGACAATGTCATATTTTAACCTGCCTGGAAAAATATCCTGAGTCAGTGATGCATTACATATGTGACTCAAAACATCAGCTGTAATTGCTCCACATTGTTTAAATAACTTGTTAGAGATGTCATTTACTCCAACAGAACATTTATTTTTCAAAGATTTAATAATTTTCCTTATTTCACAAGAAGTTGTTAGATGAAACTTAATCTGACTAAAATTTTTCAAAACTGTCTCTTCCATGTACTGCCTAGCTTTTTCTTTTGCACTATTCTCATCAATTTTTTTCTCTTACACTTAAAAAGTGATGGTTAAATACATTGGCTACCTGTGTACTGTTGGTTAAGATGGTCTCATTCTCGTTAACAGTAATACTACCTACCCCATTGGTTACTTTTCCTATCTCCCTTCTAACAACATTCCATATTGATTTGATTTGACTGCTGGAGTTGTTAACTTCTTCTCTAACATACATATTTCTTGATTTCCTTACAACTTTTCTCAGTATGTTACAATAATTTTTATAGTGTAAAACTATTTCTGGATCTTTACTAGTTCTTGCTGTCTCATACAGTTTTATTTTTCTTTCTGAAGACACTTTAATATTTGTAGTAATACAAGGTTTCTTTGAAAAGTTTGTGGTGTTATATTTAGTAATTTTCTTTGGAAAACAATGTTCAAAAAGGGATATAAATTTATCAAGAAATATACTGCATTTATCATTAGCATTTGTCTCATTATATACATCTTCATGTTTACATTTCCTAAACTTTCTCTGAAGTGATCTATAGATACCAGGTTGAGCACCCTCACACTTTTACTTAATGGTTTCTGAAGTGTACACCCTGTTAGGTTTTGTAAGCTAATCAGTTGTGCATCATGGTCAGATAATCCATTTACCACAGGGAAAGCATGTGTTTGTTCTACATCCTCTTGCTGTACAAATACATTATCTATTAGAGTACTACTGTCCTGAGCTATACGTGTAGGGAAAATGATCACTGATTCTAAGTTATATATTGTTAACAACATTTCTAGTTCACTTATCCTATCAGAATTGCTTGGAAAGTTAACACTGAAATCACCACAGATTAATAACTTCTTTTTGTCTGACAGACAGCATAATAGGGTGTCAAACTTTTTCACGAATAACTCCCAATCTCCTAGTGGAGACCTGTACACTGTTGCTAATATCAACACAAAATTATCTAGCTGAAGTTCACATGCACAAATCTCAAAGTGCTGATCAACACAAAATTTGCTTACTTCAACAGTTCTTTATTTATACCCTTGCTTTATGAAAATGGCAACGCCTCCTTTATCCATACTAGATCTACAAGTGTAAGATGCTAAATTATACCCATATATACTGACATTTTCCATCCCCACAGTTACATGGTGCTCAGACAGACGAAGTATATCAATCTCATTCTTATTTTTGAGATCATCTAAACACATTCTCAGCTCATCTACTTTATTTTTTATTCCCCTGATATTTTGGTGAAGTAAGTTGATACCACCTTTAGCTTTATCCCTGTTTGCTGTGCATGAAGTTTCTTTTCTTCTATTTTCCTTGGTTGCTGTCTGTCTGGAATTTGGCTTTAACCTAAAAAACCTGTCTGCCTGATCCCAATAACCACAGGGATCACCCCTTGTGTGACTGTGGCCCCCTTACAGTATCTGCTAATAGAGAAGCTAACTTATCTTTCCTTTCCTATTAAGGTGCAGGCCATGTGCAGTGTAACCCCACCTACCAATAGCATCAACTGGAACAACACTCATGTGAGACTTTGCCGGTGTCTTGAGCATCCTGTTTAGCTCAGTGTTAACACGCCTTATAGCAGTGTTTACCCAGGGCTGATTATGGCGCTGAAAGACCTCCACAAACCCCACATTCCAGTTTCTGCTCCTTTTATGCAGGTCACTCCTAATACTATATCTTGGATTCATAGCCAGGCTGTTTCCTGCTCCCCCAACTATAATTACCTGATCTTCCTTCTCAAAGTCTTTACATAGGTGACCTAAGTTTTGGTTTCACAAAACTTGTGACCTGGTAATCTGTCCCTAATTTCTCCTGAAGATGTTGGCCCACACCCCTCCCATGACTGCTACCGATAAGCAGAATTCTTATTTTCCTATTCTGTTATGCCCTGAGAATCCTATCATCAGTGTGTAACATGCAGTGTCTTTTAGTTGCATATTATTCATATGTACACACAATTCTTAGCTATGGCATTCGTTTTTGGGGAACAAATGCACAAAATATGAACACAGTTTTCAAACTCCAGAAAAGAGCCATAAGAATAATATCCAACAATGCTAGTCGAGCTCATTGTAAGGATCTGTTCAAAACACTGGGGATTTTAACTGCTCTATGTGAATACATTTAGCAGTCAATTACACACATCAAAAATAACATTTATAATTACTGCACAAACAGCTTTGTCCATGACCATGCAACAAGAGATAGACTCAACTTACATTTACCAAGAAAAAAATAAACATAACACTCAAAACAGCATTTTCTACCTAGGAATAAAACTGTACAATAAATTACCAAAAGAGATTAAAGAAATTGCAAAAATACACTTATTTAAAGTGCAGCTAAGTAGTACCTGTCATGCAATACATTTTATACATTGAAGGATTACTTAGATAAAACAGAGTAGGGGTTTGATAAAAAAAATGTTATACAAATAAATAACAATAATAATGATTATAAAACATTCAACATTCCAAATAACACCTTCACTTTTTTTTGTCCCTTCTATTTTCCTTTCTAGAAATACTTACCCCAAGCTATGCATAGCAAAATACTAACACCTCTTTCTGAGCTCAACATCTCACTCATTATGGAGGTATGCTGACAGTGTTTTTCAGGATAGCAAATGGGAAGTTGCAGTACAGAAAATGGCCCAGAGATCACCAGTGTGTGTGTGTGTGTGTGTGTGTGTGTGTGTGTGTGTGTGTGTAGTGAGTGAAGTGTTATGAAACAACATGTGTATAGTGTGTGCAGTGATTGATAGTGAGATATGAGTGAACAGTGTGGCATTACATTATTTAATAAGTTATTTGTAAAAAAGTACTGTATACCAGGAGTAAATCTGGTGATTGTCTCTAACTCTCTAACTAGAAGTCTGTAAATATATGTGTACACGAATTAGCTTATTTTAAATTGGTTTAAACTTGTAAGTACTTTGACATGTCCTATATCCATGTAAAAAGAGAGCTATAGATGAATAAAGCTACTACTACTACCAGGTCCTAGAATGCTGCCCTGAGGTACTCTGATTGGTACAGTCTGCATGTCCGATCTGTACACAATGTTTTGATTTTTATTATTTGCTGAGGTAAATTCTACTACCTGTTTTCTATTGTGGAGATATGACTGATGCCATTTTAATGCAACTCCTCATTTACCTATAGCTTCTAGTTTGTGTAGCAAGATATCACGATCAACAGTATCGAATGCCTTGGAAAAGTCCAAATTTATTCCTACTGTACTGTTATTTCTGTCAAGTCCTATTACAATGTTTTTGATGAATTGGGTAATTGCTTTTTCTGTACTCATGCCTTTGCAAAAACCATGTTCTGTTACAGAAAAGAGATTGAATTTTTTGGGGTAATTTGTAATTATATTTTTCATGACAGTCTCTATTATTTTTGAAAATACAGAAAACTAAGCTATTGGTCTATAGTTTTCCACATCATATATATCACCCATTTTATACAATGGTTTCATTTTTGAAATTTTTCATCTTTGTGAGAATGCCCCTTCTGTTAATGATATGTGAGAATGGTTCTGCTATGACACTAGCACATTTAATTATGACTGAACCTGGCACCTCGTCAGTTCCAGAGGACATTTTATTCTTCATTGTTTTTATTATCTTAAGAACTTCTAATTTATTTGTGGGACATAGCAATATTGAATTACCATGTTGCTTTATTTGAACTGTGGTACTATTATTACTAGCAAAATTTTTACTCAGATTGTCTGGAGTGTTTATGAAATAGTCATTTATGTAATTTGCTAGAGTACCTTTTCTGAGTAACACACCATGATCATCTTTTAATACAATGTCATCTTGCTTTTTAACACTTTTGTTTGTTTCTTTTTTTACTATATTCCATATTGATTTCAACTTGTTTGCTGTTCCTATGATTACTTTGTCAATGTGCATTGTCTTGTCTGTTTTAATTACTTTCTTATAAATTTTCTTATATGTCTTAACATATTCTGCAAAGTGTTCATCTTGATAGTCTTTTCTCAGTTGATTGAGAAGTTTTAGCTTTTGACGGGGTACTCTGATAGCAGGTGTTATCCATTGGCTGTTGTTTATTGGTATGACATTAATTCTTGTCAGCTTTTTTGGAAAACACATCTCAAATTTGGACTTGAAAGTTTTATAAAATTCATTGAATGATACATCAGTTGATGATTTTGAGAACATATCTTCCCAGGTTTCTTTTGCTAACCATTGAATAAAAATATTAACCTTTTCTGGGTAGAAGTGCCTTTTATATTTCCACTTGCATTTAACCACCTCAGGTACAGAAGAATTTATGTTACTAGTATGTTGTGGTCTGAAAGACCTAAGTTTGTGTTTTGTGCCTCAGTAACATCGTTTTTGATATTTGTAATGATATTATCTAATAGGGATGAAGATGACTCTGTTATTCAAGTGGGGTTCTGTGAAGAGTGGTTTAATGTGAAAGCTGTTTAGGATACTCAAAAGCTGTCTTTTTTCTTAATTTTCAATTAACAGGTTGATGTTAAAATTCCCACATAGTAATAAGTTAACATCATTGTTATACAAAATGTTTAGCACTGCTTCTAAATTTAAAAAAAAAAATATGTTTTCTCACATAATGTTGACCTGTATATTAACATGACAGTTAGATTTTAATACTTCTCCTCAGATTTTAGCTCAATGGCACATGATTCAAAATGTTTCTCGATATTTAGGTGGTATGTTTCAGATCTAACTTTATACTGCAACCCAGCCCTAGTGTACATGCATACTCCACCACTTTTACAAACATTGTGGCAATAATGAGATGCTAACTCAAAATTGCTTATATTTATAAGACTTAATTCACTGAGCCTGCACCAACATTCTGATAGACAAATACAAGAAATATCTACAAAGTAGTTTATGGCGACTTCTAATTCTAACACTTTATTCTTCAGACACTGAATGTCTTGACTCATTATCTTGAAAGTTTTGCAAGTATTTGTTATTTTGTCAATAACTGGTGAAGTGCTACTTTGTTGCTGATTTTTGACACTTATCTGCAATTTTTCAGGCTGATTTGTCAGAATCTCTTCCTTTTCTTCTTTTGGTGCCATAAAAAATCATCATCATTAAGTGAAGCAGCTGTACCTAGCCTTTGGCTCCTCCTCAGGCAGTGTTGATCAGCTGCTACTGTTGTTGGGAGTTCAGTGGCTGCTACTGTTGATGCTGTTGGTGACATGCTTTCACGTACAGTGAGTGCATTTGCTTTTTTTTTTACTGACACTGTTTCTGCTGGAGGAGGGCTGCTGCTGTAACTGATGTTGGTTTTACCTCAGCCACTGATGGTTCTTCTGCTGTTGATGTAGGTTTAGTTGTTATTGCTGTTTCTTCTGTTGTTGTTTTTGTGTTGTCGGTGGTGATGGTGGTGGTGGTGGGTGGGGAGTGGGGGCGGAGGGGTGGTACTGCTGCTGCTGTCATTTGTGTTGTACTTTCTGCCACTGGCTTTGGTAATTTTACTGACACTGCTGTTTGTGTTGCAGATATTTGCAGGTGCCTCTTGATTTTTACCAGTAATTTCTGGGTCACAATTTCCTTCCTTGGACTGTTCAAGTGAAGGCCATGTGATGTGTGAAACCTGTGACCAATGTAGCTAATATCAATAACATCAATGTTTTTGAATTGCTTGCATATATCAGAAAGAAGGTCATTGGTTGCTCTGATCTCCTTATTTACGCAAGACCAACGTGGCAAATCGTAGTGGTGGAGAATGGTCACAAAGAGAATGTTTTTGTGTGACATATGAACAAGTTGTTTCCTTAATTCTGATCAAGCTGTGGACATTTTGTTTCTGTACATATTGTTTGAGTCACTAAACAGAGCTATAAAGACACCTGAAGATAACTCCATAATTTCTGAGAGGGGCGCTCCTGGCTTGACAAAGCTCGTGGCTTTCAAACTGCTGTCTAATTAACACATGATGCGATTCTGCATCCATGGCTATCAGCTAGAATATAAAGTTTCATCAGGCAACCACGAATTTTTTGCTGCGGCATAGGTAAATGTTGTAGTATGCAAGTCTTCAGGGGTGCAGAAACGGCTGGTTTAAGTATCTGAGTGTTTTCAGTAGCATTTTATGATGCAGAGTCGTCACTTACACTATTTTGGATGTTATATTGGTTTTTTAAAGGAATTGGTGAATATGGTAATTCTCTGCTGTTACCGGTATCACATTTCCACTCCGATATTGTGTTTTCAGGTGTTTTTTGTGATGGACTGAGTTTTTTGTACCGTAAATTGAGCTCTCTTTCACATACAATGCATATGACACCATTTTTGCCTCCTCTCTCATAGTTTTTACACACACTATAACTTGTTTTAGTGTTGATACAAGTTCTTGTATCTGAGTGAAATTTATCATAAAATTTACTTGCATTCTGTGTGCCTTAGTTACAGTTAT
The DNA here is from genome assembly GCF_023864275.1 of Schistocerca cancellata. Lineage (NCBI taxonomy): Eukaryota > Metazoa > Arthropoda > Insecta > Orthoptera > Acrididae > Schistocerca > Schistocerca cancellata. Next base: position 198,818,889 of record NC_064628.1, read on the forward strand.
GTTTTAAAACCTTTATCTCCTCCAATAAGACAGAGATTTAGGAACCAGGTTTCAAATTTTAAGACATTTACAGTGACAGATGTGGACTCTGACCACAATCTATTGGTTATGAACTGTAGATTAATTATGGAGTTATCTTCAGGTGACTTTATAGCTCTGTTTGGTGGCTCAAGCGATATATACAGAAATGAAACATCCACAGCTTGCTCAGAATTAAGGAAACAACTGGTTCATACGTCGCACACAAACGTTCTGTTACCCAAGGATTTCTACTAGGCCTCGTCTTTTACCTACTTGATCCTCTACTGCCTTCACTATTTCATCCCTCAAATCTACCCATTCTTCTTCTACTGTATTTCTTTCCCCCATCCCTGTCAATCGTTCCCTAATGCTCTCCGTGAAACTCTCTACAACATCTGGTTCTGTCACTTTATCCAGATCACATTTCCTCAAATCCCCACCTTTTTGCAGTTTCTTCAGTTTTAATCTACAGTTCATAATCAATAGATTGTGGTCAGAGTCCACATTCATTCCTGGAAATGTCTTAAAATTTGAAACCTGGTTCCTAAAACTCCATCTTACCATTATATAATCTATCTGGTACAGGTAAAGAAAAGTGGATAAAAGCAAGAGAAGAAGAAATAATTCACTTGAGAAGAATGACACTTTTAAGTTGGTGAATCCAAAGGAGGCAATAGGGAAAGAGATCTTGACAAGTAAATGGATTTTTAAGGAAAAGCTAGGCTGCTTGTCATAGGTTTTGAACAAGAAAAGGATATAAGTTATCGGGAATTATTCAGCCCAGTAGAGATATCTGTTCACTAAGACTGTTATTAACTGAAGCTGCAGAGAATAATTTTCATATGAGAGTGTTTGATGTGAAAACAGCCTTTCTCTATGGGAAACTGGATGAAGAAATTTTAATAAGGATAAAAAGTGCTGGCGAGATTTGTTTTTTGAAGGTAGTTCTGTGTGGACTTAAACAAGCTCCATCCAGATGGAATAAAAATTTTATAGATTTCCTAAAAATAGGACTAATCTACTCAAAATCACATCAGTGCACATTTAAAGATGTAACTGAAGGAATGTATATGGCTAATCATAAAACAAGACTTGGAGAAAATTGAGAAATGTTGAAGAAAGTTAAGAAGAATTTTGAAATGTCTTGTAAGAAAATCCATATATTTACTTAGGGACACAAATACTGTAGAGACAAGATGAAGGAATATTTCTACACCAAGAACAGTATGTGAAGAAAGTACTAGAAAAATTCAGTATGATTGACTGCAAGACCAAGAAGGCTCCATTAGTACTAGAGGGGAAGTCAGATGAAGAAAATCAAGAAAATGAAAACAGTAAATTTCCTTACAGTGAAGCCAAACGAAGTTTCCTTCATTCATCATGTAAAACCAGACAAGATCTTCACAGTCATTTAGGAGAGCCACTTCACAGTAGAACCATAGAGAAAATATTACCAAAATGTCAAAAGGACTCTGAGATACCTACCAGATACAAAGAATTATGGTCTTTTTCATAAAAAGATAGATTATGGAGAAGATGACACTATTGATTTGAATGTCTACTGTGACGTCAATCATGCACAAGACTAATGAAACAGGAGGAGTACAACTGTATACATTGTTTTTTCTAATGGTGCCGCCATTAGTAGGTGATCCAAGAAATGAAGTGTTGTAGTTACTTCATCAACTAAAGCAGGCTATATTTCAGTAGTAAAATATGTGAAAGAAATAAAACGTATCAAGAACCTACTGCTAGAGCTATTCAGAAGAGAAGTGAAGACCATACTTCATGTAGACAATCAAAGTGCTATCTAGGTGATCAAATCAGGACAGACAGTTAGATGAAGCAAACACATAGACATGAAATTCCACTATGTTAGTGAGCCATACAGAGAAAATTTATTTGAGATAAAGTACTTTAATACAGAAAAACAGTTGTTAGGTATACTTACCAAAGCTCTGCAAAGATTAAAGTCTGAGAAATTTAGAAATGCTACTGTAAAACAACTACCATAACTTCCTTTTAGAAATATATACACAAATAACAGTTTTATGTGTGAATAACTAAAAAATATAAAAGTCTATAAAATATGGGAAAGGCAACCACTTACATATAGAGGATTGCTGTACGGCACACAGAAACATATAAAGGAAACCAGTTAACACTAGCTTTTGAGTTCTTGCTCTTTTTCTAGTAAAATTAAACACAGTCACAAGGAAAACCAGACTTACACAACTGAGATAGCATCAGGACTGGTTACTGAAAATAATTACTGAAAGCAGTTGCCTGGGTAGATAGGGAAAGATGCATGAGGCAAGAAGGGGTAGCAGGTCAGTGTAAGACAGGTCTTTCATCAGATAGCTATGGCACAACAAGACAAAAAGGATAGATCATATAAGGAATACAGACAGTGAAAGGGTGAAGAAAGGAGAGAAATACGGTGATAAAGAGGCAGACAGGGAGGGATATGGCAGCAAGAGAGGGGAAGAAAACCAATGTGCACTCTGTGTGCATACCGGGGGGAGTCATTCCAGATGTGGAAAGGGTCCTTCCAGATGCCATGAAGGGTACAGGGTGCACCCATCTGCAGGTGGTCGCTCATGTCGGCACCAATGATGTGTGTCGCTATGGATCGGATGAAATCCTCTCTGGTTTCCGGCGGCTATCTGATTTGGTGAAGACTGCTAGTCTCGCTAACGGGATGAAAGCAGAGCTCACCATCTCTAGCATCGTCGACAGGACTGACTGCGGACCTTTGGTACAGAGCCGAGTGGAGGGTCTGAATCAGAGGCTGAGACGGTTCTGCGACCGTGTGGGCTGCATATTCCTCGACTTGCGCCATAGGGTGTTGGGGTTTCGGGTTCCGCTGGATAGGTCAGGAGTCCACTACATGCAACAAGTGGCTACATGGGTAGCAGGGGTTGTGTGGCATGGGCTGGGCGGTTTTTTAGGTTAGATGGCCTCAGGCAAGTACAGAAAGGGCAACAGCCTCAACGGGTGCGGGGCAAAGTCAGGACATGCGGGGACCAAGCAGCAATCGGTATTGTAATCGTAAACTGTCGAAGCTGTGTTGGTAAAGTACCGGAACTTCAAGCACTGATAGAAAGCACCGAAGCTGAAATCGTTATAGGTACAGAAAGCTGGCTGAAGCCAGAGATACATTCTGCTGAAATTTTTACAAAGGCACAGACGGTGTTTAGAAAGGATAGATTGCATGCAACCGGTGGTGGAGTGTTCGTCGCTGTTAGTAGTAGTTTATCCTGTAGAGAAGTAGAAGTGGATAGTTCCTGTGAATTATTATGGGTGGAGGTTAGATTCAACAACCGAGCTAGGTTAATAATTGGCTCCTTTTACCGACCTCCCGAATCAGCAGCATTAGTGGCAGAACAACTGAGAGAAAATTTGGTATACATTTCACATACATTTTCTCAGCATGTTATAGTCTTAGGTGGAGATTTCAATTTACCAGATATAGACTGGGACACTCAGATGTTTAGGACGGGTGGTAGGGACAGAGCATTGAGTGACATTATACTGAGTGCACTGTCTGAAAATTACCTCGAGCAATTAAACAGAGAACCGACTCGTGGAGATAACATCTTGGACCTACTGATAACAAACAGACCCGAACTTTTTGACTCTGTATGTGCAGAACAGGGAATCAGTGATCATAAGGCCATTGCAGCATCCCTGAATATGGAAATTAATAGGAATATAAAAAAAGGGAGGAAGGTTTATCTGTTTAGCAAAAGTAATAGAAGGCAGATTTCAGACTAACTAACAGATCAAAACGAAAATTTCTGTTCCGACACTGACAATGTTGAGTGTTTATGGAAAAAGTTCAAGGCAATCGTAAAATGCGTTTTAGACAGGTACGTGCCAAGTAAAACTGTGAGGGACGGGAAAAACCCACTGTGGTACAACAACAAAGTTAGGAAACTACTGCGAAAGCAAAGAGAGCTTCACTCCAAGTTTAAACACAGCCAAAACCTCTCAGACAAACAGAAGCTAAACAATGTCAAAGTTAGCATAAGGAGGGCTATGCGTGAAGCATTCAGTGAATTTGAAAGTAAAATTCTATGTACTGACTTGACAGAAAATCCTAGGAAGTTCTGGTCTTACATTAAATCAGTAAGTGGCTCGAAACAGCATATCCAGACACTCCAGGATGATGAAGACATTGAAACAGAGGATGACATGCATAAAGCTGAAATGCTAAACACCTTTTCCCAAAGCTGTTTCACAGAGGAAGACCGCACTGCAGTTCCTTCTCTAAATCCTCGCACAAACGAAAAAATGGCTGACATTGAAATAATTGTCCAAGGAATAGAAAAGCAACTGGAATCACTCAACACAGGAAAGTCCACTGGACCTGACGGGATACCAATTCGATTCTACACAGAGTACGCGAAAGAACTTGCCCCCCTTCTAACGGCCGTATACCGCAAGTCACTAGAGGAACGGAAGGTTCCAAATGATTGGAAAAGAGCACAGGTAGTCCCAGTCTTCAAGAAGGGTCGTCGAGCAAATGTGCAAAACTATAGATCTATATCTCTGACGTTGATCTGTTGTAGAATTTTAGAACATGTTTTTTGCTCGAGTATCATGTTGTTTTTGGAAACCCAGAATCTACTATGTAGGAATCGACATGGATTCTGGAAACAGTGATCGTGTGAGACCCAACTCGCTTTATTTGTTCATGAGACCTAGAAAATATTAGATACAAGCTCACAGGTAGATGCTATTTTTCTTGAGTTCCAGAAGGCGTTCGATACAGTTCCGCACTGTCGCCTGATAAACAAAGTAAGAGCCTACGGAATATCAGACCAGCTGTGTGGCTGGATTGAAGAGTTTTTAGCAAACAGAACACAGCATGTTGTTATCAATGGAGAGACGTCTACAGACGTTAAAGTAACCTCTGGCGTGCCACAGGGGAGTGTTATGGGACCATTGCTTTTCACAATATATATAAATGACCTAGTAGATAGTGTCGGAAGTTCCATGCGGCTTTTCGCGGATGATGCTGTAGTATACAGAGAAGTTGCAGCATTAGAAAATTGTAGCAAAATGCAGGAAGATCTGCAGCGGATAGGCACTTGGTGCAGGGAGTGGCAACTGACCCTTAACATAGACAAATGTAATGTATTGCGAATACATAGAAAGAAGGATCGTTTATTGTATGATTATATGATAGCAGAAAAAACACTGGTAGCAGTTACTTCTGTAAAATATCTGGGAGTATGCGTGCGGAACGATTTGAAGTGGAATGATCATATAAAATTAATTGTTGGTAAGGCGGGTACCAGGTTGAGATTCATTGGGAGAGTCCTTAGAAAATGTAGTCCATCAACAAAGGAGGTGGCTTACAAAACACTCGTTCGACCTATACTTGAGTATTGCTCATCAGTGTGGGATCCGTACCAGATCGGGTTGACGGAGGAGATAGAAAAGATCCAAAGAAGAGCGGCGTGTTTCATCACAGGGTTATTTGGTAACCGTGATAGCGTTACGGAGATGTTTAACAAACTCAAGTGGTAGACTCTGCAAGAGAGGCGCTCTGCATCGCGGTGTAGCTTGCTGTCCAGGTTTCGAGAGGGTGCGTTTCTGGATGAGATATCGAATATATTGCTTCCCCCTACTTATACCTCCTGAGGAGATCACGAATGTAAAATTAGAGAGATTAGAGCGCGCACGGAGGCTTTCAGACAGTCGTTCTTCCCACGAACCATATGCGACTGGAACAGGAAAGGGAGGTAATGACAGTGGCACGTAAAGTGCCTTCCACCACACACCGTTGGCTGGCTTGCGGAGTATAAATGTAGATGTAGATGTAGATGTAGGAGAAACTAAAGGAGAGATATGGAAAAAAGAGGGAAGAGGGGGAGATAGCGAGAGAGAGAGAGAGTGAGAGAGAGAGAGAGAGAGGGAGAGAGAGAGAGAGAGAGAGAGAGAGAGAGAGAGAGAGAGAGAGAGACCACTTGGGGAGGGGGTGGAGGAGGAAGAGTGCTGTGAGAAGGCACTGGTACACAGGAAGGGTGGGGAAAGACTGGTGTGGGCTGAAGAGGAAAGGGAAAAGATGGGGGGGGGGGGGGGCAATGTAAATGAGTTAGCAGAGGTTTAGGCTGGGGCCAGGGGGAGGGGGAGGGTCTTTCCAGAACTCCAGCATATGCTACACTTTCACAATCCCCCTGGCCTATGGCCTGAGCCTCTGCTAACTTCCTTCCACTTTACCACCTTACTTTTTCCCTTCTCTCTTCTGTTCACACTAGTCCTTCCCCTTCCATATAGTGTACTGCCTTCTGCCATGACTCTTTCATCTGTGGCCCCCATCTCCCCATCTCTCTCTCTCTCTCTCTCTCTCTCTCTCTCTCTCTCTCTCTCTCTCTCTCTCTTCCCCTTTCCCTTCTCACCACCCCTCTCCCTTATTCTCTCTCCTCTCTGTCTCACTCTTCATCATCACCTTCCTCTCCTTTTCTCCTATCTCTCTCTACCCTCATCTGTCTGTCTGTCCCTTTTATGCTCTGCCCTCTGACTTTCTTTTGTCTTATTGTGCAGTTGCTGAGTCATCTGGCAAAAGACCTGTTATCTCCTCCTTGCCTCGTGCATTCTTTCCTATCGCCTCCTCACCTCCATCTATGCAGACAACTGCTTTCAATAATTGATATTCAATAATCAATCTTGATGCTACATTGGCCACATACATTTGGGTGTATGTTTGGTTGTGTGTGTGAATGTGTGTACTCTTACTAGAAAAAGAGCAAGAGCTCAAATGTTAGTGTTAACTATTTTCTGTTATGTATTTCTGTGTGCCACAAACCAGTCCTTTGTAAGCAAGTAGTTGCCTTTACCTTATCTTATGTGTTGTTTCAGCCAAGAATTTTCATTATTGCTGTAAAAAATGTAACATGTATGACTAAAATATGTTGAAAGAAACACTGATTTCATGGGTGCAAAGATGAATGAGTTAAACAGTTTGTAAAATGCAATGTTTGCTGTATGGTGTTTTAAAGGCTGGCAACATGAGTAATGTGAGAGTGCATGTTATCTGGGGGTACATGTACTGTTTGTATCTGTTTGTTGTTGGTGTCAAGATATGTTAAATAAAATAGGTTATGTAGTGCAATCAATGTGTGTCTCATAAATTTATTTTCATAATACAATGATCACATAAAAATAAAAATACAACACTGGAAATGAAAAATAATTTTATCTAAGTTTAAGAGAGAAAACTGTGTAGTAATAGTAAGGAATTGTGATGCACATATTTTTCACTGATGGATAAAACTGTGAAATATACCTGAACAACTGGTTACTGCCATCAAAGTGACCAGAATACTCTGTGGAAGTAATATGATTTCTTGTCATGTCACGGTGTTTCAGGACATCAGTACTGTCCATAATTCTGCAACATATGTAAATTGAAATTATATTATCTCAAGTATTATTTAGGATCTAATTACCATATCTTTGTGTACAGAATACATGTGTTTTATATACTTTCTGTTTTGAACTTTATACGCATTTTTCACATATTCAGTGTAAAATCTCCTTGTGTATAAGTTGCCCAGTCACACTTCAACATCTGAGGTGATAATGTTAGTGACCTGAAGCATTAATGCATAGTAAAGTAAGAAGTAAATACCTAGATAAAGTAGTAAATAAATAAATATTTATTTGTAAAAATTGTTGACTCAAGCTATACCTAACAATTATAAACATGCAGTGCTGCTGTTGCTGTGGCTCTTTCATGCACATTCGATAGCTTAACTAACACAAAGTACCATGATGTTTTGAATGGAAATATTGCAATCGTGCTTCGTAGGAAGCAGTGTGCTAAAAGGGGTACATAATTGATAAGCTTGCCTTATTTTTTTTTTAAAAAAACATTACTAAATATGCCATCAAACAAATTCATGCATGGCACTGAGTTTATATAGAATATCCCTGACTCAAGAGAAACCACACATTTTTTGTTTCATGGATGAAGTTGTCACTAACGTCTTCTGCAGGATTAACATAACTGACAATTTTTATTGCATGTTTTTGTAGGATGCACAGTTACTAAAATATGTAGAGGAATTCTTAATTGATTTAAAAACATGGTAAACACACAGAAAAAATTTTCAGACATGCTTATAAACCTGGGAAGAAAAGTTCTGTCATAAAAATGCAAATTATGAAAGATAACTTTTTTGTTGGGATAAAAACGTTTAAAAATCTATTTCTACACATCACATACATTATTTTTACATTCATTTGAGTAAAATTAAATGTGTTATTCATAAAAATTTGTCATTTAGGTATTAGAGAAGTGACATTATAAGATAGTAGTTTCATAAAGACTTCTATTTACAGGTGTAACATATATGTGATTCACTGGATGTCATTAACACTGAAAATGTGTCTTGTAAAACTCATAAATTATTTATGTATTACAACTAAAGCAAATATGAACTTGCTGAGAAAAAGGCCATTCCAGTACAGCCACATACACAGTTTTTACACAACAGAAACAGCAGGAACAGAAGCATACTTGCAGCCAATTATAGCCCTCAGCCCTGCATTTAATTTCTGCACCAGGTGAATTGTTTATAAATAACAAGCTTGTAACAACATTATAGAAATAGAATTACTGTTTTAATTAACATTTATTATATTCTGAACTATGAGGAATGACTGGAAATTATTAATAACATAATGATTTTATGTAGGGCTTCTCAAATTTAATTTTTATAACAAAACTTTGGCACTAGCCAAAGTGTAGGGTCTGTCTAGAAAGTTTGGTGAATGGCATGACACATAAATGATCGGGGTGGGGGGGGGGGGGGGGGGGAGAAAGAGAAAGAGAGAGAGAGAGAGAGAGAGAGAGAGAGAGAGAATCTGTTGAAAAGTGCCACATAACATTGCAGGCATAGTCTGAAACAGATTTGTCTGCTGTGGACAGTCAAACATAATGTTTCTGAAAAGTCACATCAAGTTTTGTTGCAGGCTGTGAAAAGCAGTCATGTAGGTGTGTACGATGTTGGTGGAAGTCTATGGAACAAAAGGTTTAACATGGAAGCGTGTTTGATCGGTTAAACTGCTTTTTTGTTTGAAAAGGAAGTGCCAGCTAACATGATAATAAACACCACTGAGATAGAGTGACAAATGATTGCACAAAATTACTGATAATCTACACTCCTGGAAATGGAAAAAAGAACACATTGACACCGGTGTGTCAGACCCACCATACTTGCTCCGGACACTGAGAGAGGGCTGTACAAGCAATGATCACATGCACGGCACAGCGGACACACCAGGAACCGCGGTGTTGGCCGTCGAATGGCGCTAGCTGCGCAGCATTTGTGCACCGCCGCCGTCAGTGTCAGCCAGTTTGCCGTGGCATACGGAGCTCCATCGCAGTCTTTAACACTGGTAGCATGCCGCGACAGCGTGGACGTGAACCGTATGTGCAGTTGACGGACTTTGAGCGAGGGCGTATAGTGGGCATGCGGGAGGCCGGGTGGACGTACCGCCGAATTGCTCAACACGTGGGGCGTGAGGTCTCCACAGTACATCGATGTTGTCGCCAGTGGTCGGCGGAAGGTGTACGTGCCCGTCGACCTGGGACCGGACCGCAGCGACGCACGGATGCTGCCAAGACCGTAGGATCCTACGCAGTGCCGTAGGGGACCGCACCGCCACTTCCCAGCAAATTAGGGACACTGTTGCTCCTGGGGTATCGGCGAGGACCATTCGCAACCGTCTCCATGAAGCTGGGCTACGGTCCCGCACACCGTTAGGCCGTCTTCCGCTCACGCCCCAACATCGTGCAGCCCGCCTCCAGTGGTGTCGCGACAGGCGTGAATGGAGGGACGAATGGAGACGTGTCGTCTTCAGCGATGAGAGTCGCTTCTGCCTTGGTGCCAATGATGGTCGTATGCGTGTTTGGCGCCGTGCAGGTGAGCGCCACAATCAGGACTGCATACGACCGAGGCACACAGGGCCAACACCCGGCATCATGGTGTGGGGAGCGATCTCCTACACTGGCCGTACACCACTGGTGATCGTCGAGGGGACACTGAATAGTGCACGGTACATCCAAACCGTCATCAAACCCATCGTTCTACCATTCCTAGACCGGCAAGGGAACTTGCTGTTCCAACAGGACAATGCACGTCCGCATGTATCCCGTGCAACCCAACGTGCTCTAGAAGGTGTAAGTCAACTACCCTGGCCAGCAAGATCTCCGGATCTGTCCCCCATTGAGCATGTTTGGGACTGGATGAAGCGTCGTCTCACGCGGTCTGCACGTCCAGCACGAACGCTGGTCCAACTGAGGCGCCAGGTGGAAATGGCATGGCAAGCCGTTCCACAGGACTACATCCAGCATCTCTACGATCGTCTCCATGGGAGAATAGCAGCCTGCATTGCTGCGAAAGGTGGATGTACACTGTACTAGTGCCGACATTGTGCATGCTCTGTTGCCTGTGTCTATGTGCCTGTGGTTCTGTCAGTGTGATCATGTGATGTATCTGACCCCAGGAATGTGTCAATAAAGTTTCCCCTTCCTGGGACAATGAATTCACGGTGTTCTTATTTCAGTTTCCAGGAGTGTATGAGAGCGATATCACAGGAGCTGAGGATTAGTGAACAGATTGTTTACTTCATTATTAAAATGGACTAGGATACATGGAAAATCATTTTCTGATTTACAGCATACAAACTGAAGTAAAAGCAGAAGACAGCATTGATAATAAGAGTGGAGAATTCACTGTTGCATGTTACCAGGCTTCATATTTTCTCTGACTGGTATCTGTCAAGGCAAAGATTTCTGCATCAGTTTTGATTGACATGCAAATACAAGTGGTAACTATGTTTCAAGCATTCCCATAAGAAACTTTCATTAATATTTTCCATCTGCTGTATAAATATTGGTAAATTTCTGTGTGATTAATAGATATTAGTTTGAAGATCACCAAATGTATTTTGCTTGTACCTATATTTTATAATACCATTCACCAAAATTTTTAGATGCCCCTCATAGATATTACTTTACATCAATAAACAGAGATATATATGTTGGCCTATATAATTTAAATTGGAGGAACATATGTTATAAGAAATGTGTGCTAGAACTGAATCCACACTCTAGAATCTCTATTTCTACAGCATTCAGTAGAAAGCACTTAATATCTGCAGCCTAATGTTATATGTTTCCAGAGTGTGATTCTATTTTTTATTATACAAGCAAGCAACATCATTAAAAAATGAAACTACCAGTAAGCATTCAAAGTTTTAACCCTACATTTTTATCAGAATATTAAGGATGTCATTCCTCATTGTTATTTATATGAGAGGCTCGATACAAGTATGAACAGTCCCTTTGATGTTCTTTAGATTTGCATAATTTATTATTAACATTGGATGCTGCATTTGATTATGAACAATAATTTGCTAGATTTCCAGTCTGTGTGCTTGTGTGTGTGTGTGTGTGTGTGTGTGTGTGTGTGTGTGTGTGTGTGTGTGTGTGTGTGTAGCAAGATCTAGGACTAAAGCTAACAGCAAAGCAAGCTTGGAAAAGGACAGTTGAAGTAAGTAGTGTATGTGTTTTATTTCTCATCAGTTCTCACCATTTAACAGTTGTTTCAGCTACAAAATATTTTTGAAAAGCTTTGTGAATTTTTTATTTCAGTAAAAACTATATCAAACAAATTATGGTAGTTATTACTGAAAAATTTATGATCACACTTTTATGATTTATAAACAATTTTTAAACTAATGTTAGGGAATGGAAAACTGAATCAGATGGAGAAAACACGGGGAATTTGCTTTGCAAATGGCAGCAAGAATGTATATTTCTGGTTGCATGCTTATCTTTGATTTTGAACAACATTTAAACATGATCAAGTATGGTGCATATTTTAATGTCCAGGTGTCCTGCCCCTCATGAAACTTCACTTTTCAACTAATTACTTTTATTTTATAAATGGATTATAGTTTTTTTGTTACTGTAAGTTACCAAAACACTCAGCATTCTTTAAATGAATTTCAAGATTTACAGAAATTTCAAATCTGATTATTTGTTCTCTTATTGGAAAGTAAAACACCTCATGCAGTATTTCTTTATGAACTGAGCAATGGAGCATAATGGTTTCCAAAATATGTCCAGATTGTATTCCTAATAGGGAATTTTGAACACACCAGAGGGTTCTACTAAACAACATATTTTTGATAAAAAAGGATGGAAAGGTTGCATACTTACGTATGTTCTGAGATTTAGTGAACTAACATTTGTGGAAGTTCTCTAGATGAATACCAGAGATTACAATATTTTAATCTTTCAAAAAGATAATAAATTTATAACATTGTATTTCTAGTTACTTCATAAAGGGAAAGGAAATAAAGGAAATAAAAAAGATGGAGAGAAAGAGAATTCACCACAAACAATGGATTGGAAGAAACATAAGGTGCAAAAAAGGTATCTAAGACAACTTTTTCTGCAAGTTTTCAGGCAACATTTTTCCCTGCAGTAGCTTATCTTATATTCATCTGATTATAATACCATTGAAAAGCTTAAACGGTAGTAATGGTCTTTTTAATTCAATATCATTAAACCATTCCACATTACTCCTTCTGTGGTACCTGGTGAGTAGATGCCATTTTATGTCTCGTACAGCATTTTCAATTAAATTTGTTCAACTTCTCAGCAACACATTGTCTGACCTAATTAAAATCACAGACAAATTTGACACAGAAAGTTCATTCTAAAATTTTTATGGTGTACAGCTTAGATACTTAATATCTAATATTTAAAAAAGATGTGCCAAGTTATTAACATTAAGGAATGGAAATTTTCAAGTGGTCTGAAATGTAATTAAAATAACCTTCTGTTTACAGTTTTCTGGTAATGGTAATGTACCAACACAAGCATTTATGAATTACCTTTCTCACTTTATAATAACATTAGCAGTTATCTTAAGTTTTTTTAATGGTGCTTTGCAGAAGTGTGTAGATTAATTATGAATTTTTGTTTAGGGAATGAAAAGATTAGTCTGTAAAAGATTTTGTTATATTTCCAAGTACTCTGATGCTACAGATCATAAAACTTCACTATGGAACTAAGATCTGTAGTGTAATAACAGAATCATTGTCCACAACATTCAATTATTATTTTCTAGCTGTGACAGCAGCCAAAGGGGCTATAAGGAATCCATTGTAGATACATTAGGCTCATTTCATCATATGCACCATCAACAGACTGTAGTTTCAAATATGGAACCTCTAAAGAAATTACCAATGTTATAAGATTATTAACAGACAGTATCCATTTGCTACAATGAGGTTTCCAAATGAATTTTAAAACATAGACAGGACCCTTTTCTCCATTAAACAATCTTTGTAATTAGTTAAGTGCTTTGACTATATTTTCTGACAGACTTAAACATGCAGTAACAATATCTATCTCAAAAAGGATCAAGCAAATACCATCCTATTATAGAATCATTAATGTCTTTCCAGATTTTTAGTTTTTTTAAAAAGGGAACTTGTTAATTAGTTCATATTTCAGCTGAATAAAGAATTCTATACAAAGGAAACTGTACTGCACCTCTTGGGTGAAATCTTGGGTGAACTAAACAGGAAAAAAATATCCTGTTAATATCCTTTGTGTCCTCAACTGGGTATGTGATTGTGTAAATCATAAATTTATATTTGGGAAACGAAAATTTTGTGATATTAATAGCTTCCCTCTAGGAAGGATTGTGTGTTCCTTTTAAAATAAAAAGGATTTTTTTGTGAATTGTGGTTTTTAATACCATAACATACATAAGCTAACTCATTTGAGTCACATACAGGAGACATGTCAAAGCTGTGGTAAAATTTCACTACAGACATAGAACAGCTGATGTTAACAAACAGCATAATAATAATATGTTGGCGTAAGCTGTCACCAGCTCACCAGGTGCCAAAGAGGTTGTGAAAAGATTGATAGTAGGTGCAAGCAACAAGCCTATCAAGAGAGAGGCCAAGGACAAACTCGCAAGAAATACCCTGCCAACACCCTCTCGACCACCAGTATTTAGACTGCCACTGCGGACCGGATGGCCCAGGATGTTCCTGCCTGTCATCCAGTGAGTCACCGAGACATCAGTCACAGCCCAGTCACTTGCAGTCACAGACAGTCGCAGGCAACACATAGCAACCAGAGTAGTGTACACAGCGGACTTGCACTTCACCAGCTGTGAGGCTAATCTGGTCTATTATGGAGAGCTTATACCACAACACCTGGACTATCTTGAGTTATTTTTTATTCTTATGAATAATGAACCCAGTTAATATAATCTTGCAATTTGTGTTATAGAAAGAGGATACTGGCGACCAACCAACATCCTCTGCTTGCCTCCCATGGTAAAAGTCTATAGTGACAATGAGACAACGCAAAAAAATTGTGATGAATAAAATTTGGTGCAGATTTTGCTTGTTTCAAATTACAGGGGTGGTCATATTCAAGTGTTTGCTGGTTTTTTGTTGTGTTCTTGCATGTATTCATGAGGGGTGCCACAGAACTAATCAAATTTCTCTTTTCAGAGGCTTTGCTTCCTTTTTTGCTTTAACATATTTATGTAAACCATGGCTACCCTGTCCCCACCACCCCCTGCTCCTCCACCTCAGCCACAGACAACCAATGTGATGGCTCTAATACATCTACATCTACATCTACATCCATACTCCACAAGCCACCTGACGGTGTGTGGCGGAGGGTACCCTGAGTACCTCTATCAGTTCTCCCTTCTATTCCAGTCTCGTATTGTTCGTGGAAAGAAGGATTGTTGGTATGCTTCTGTGTGGGCTCTAATCTCTCTGATTTTATCCTCATGCTTTCTTCTCAGGATATACGTAGGAGGGAGCAATATACTGCTTGACTCCTTGGTGAAGGTATGTTCTTGAAACTTCAACAAAAGCCTGTACTGAGCTACTGAGCATCTCCCCTGCAGAGTCTTCCACTGGAGTTTATCTATCATCTCCGTAACTCTTTTGCGATTACTAAATGATCCTGTAATGAAGCGCGCTGCTCTCCGTTGGATCTTCTCTATCTCTTCTATCAACCATATCTGGTACAGATCCCACAGTGCTGAGCAGTATTCAAGCAGTGGGCAAACAAGCGTACTGTAACCTACTTCCTTTGTTTTCGGATTGCATTTCCTAAGGATTCTTCCAATGAATCTCAGTCTGGCATCAGCTTTACCGATGATCAACTTTATATGATCATTCCATTTTAAATCACTCCTAATGCGTACTCCCAGATAAGTTATGGTATTAACTGCTTCCAGTTGCTGACCTGCTATTTTGTAGCTAAATGATAAGGGAACTATCTTTCTATGTATTCGCAGCACATTACAGTTGTCTACATTGAGATTCAACTGCCATTCCCTGCACCATGCGTCAATTCACTGCAGATCCTCCTGCATTTCAGTACAATTTTCCATTGTTACAACCTCTTGATACACCACAGCATCATCCGCAAAAAGCCTCAGTGAACTTCTGATGTCATCCACAAGGTCATTTATGTATATTGTGAATAGCAATGGTCCTATGACACTCCCCTGTGGCACACCTGAAATCACTCTTACTTCGGAAGACTTCTCTCCATTGAGAATGACATGCTGCATTCTTTTATCTAGGAACTCTTCAATCCAATCACACAATTGGTCTGATGGTCCATATGCTCTTACTTTGTTCATTAAACGACTGTGGGGAACTGTATTGAACACCTTGCGGAAGTCAAGAAACATGGCATCTACCTGGGAACCTGTGTCTATGGCCCTCTGAGCCTTGTGGACGAATAGCGCGAGCTGGGTTTCACACGACCGTCTTTTTCAAAACCCATGCTGATTCCTACAGAGTAGATTTCTAGTCTCCAGAAAAGTTATTATACTCAAACGTAATATGTGTTCCAAAATTCTACAACTGATTGACGTTAGAGATATAGGTCTATAGTTCTGCACATCTGTTCGATATCCCTTCTTGAAAATGGGGATGACCTGTGCCCTTTTCCAATCCTTTGGAATGCTACGCTCTTCTAGAGATCTACGGTATACCGCTGCAAGAAGGGGGGCAAGTTCCTTCACGTACTCTGTGTAAAATCAAACTGGTATCCCATCAGGTCCAGCGGCCTTTCCTCTTTTGAGCGATTTTAATTGTTTCTCCATCCCTCTGTCGTCTATTTCGATATCTACCATTTTGTCATCTGTGCGACAATCTAGAGAAGGAACTACAGTGCAGTCTTCCTCTGTGAAACAACTTTGGAAAAAGACATTTAGTATTTCAGCCTTTAGACTGTCATCCTCTGTTTCAGTACCATTTTGGTCACAGAGTGTCTGGACATTTTGTTTTGATCCACCTACCACTTTGACATAAGACCAAAATTTCTTAGGATTTTCTGCCAAGTCAGCTTTTCAGCTTCAGACCCAACAAACTGCTGCTTTGCTGATGATGATACAGCAACTTCTGGCTGCACACACTATGTCGACCACACAAGAACAACAACAACCACAACAACCAACTAGCCCAACAAGTGCCACTAACCAGCATACCCATTCCAGCAATTTAATGACACCGAAGAGGAATGGCTCAAATAGCTGACACAGTTTCAAGCACATTGTGAAGGTCATCGAGTTCAAGGTACTATGAAGCTACAATACTTTCTTTTGATTGCAGGGTCCCCAGTATTCAGGTTAATACAAAAACTACACTCCTGGAAATGGAAAAAAGAACACATTGACACCGGTGTGTCAGACCCACCATACTTGCTCCGGACACTGCGAGAGGGCTGTACAAGCAATGATCACACGCACGGCACAGCGGACACACCAGGAACCGCGGTGTTGGTGGTCGAATGGCGCTAGCTGCGCAGCATTTGTGCACCGCCGCCGTCAGTGTCAGCCAGTTTGCCGTGGCATATGGAGCTCCATCGCAGTCTTTAACACTGGTAGCATGCCGCGACAGCGTGGACGTGAACCGTATGTGCAGTTGACGGACTTTGAGCGAGGGCATATAGTGGGCATGCAGGAGGCCGGGTGGACGTACCGCCGAATTGCTCAACACGTGGGGCGTGAGGTCTCCACAGTACATCGATGTTGTCGCCAGTGGTCGGCGGAAGGTGCACGTGCCCGTCGACCTGGGACCGGACCGCAGCGACGCACGGATGCACGCCAAGACCGTAGGATCCTACGCAGTGCCGTAGGGGACCGCACCGCCACTTCCCAGCAAATTAGGGACACTGTTGCTCCTGGGGTATCGGCGAGGACCATTCGCAACCGTCTCCATGAAGCTGGGCTACGGTCCCGCACACCGTTAGGCCATCTTCCGCTCACGCCCCAACATCGTGCAGCCCGCCTCCAGTGGTGTCGCGACAGGCGTGAATGGAGGGACGAATGGAGACGTGTCGTCTTCAGCGATGAGAGTCGCTTCTGCCTTGGTGCCAATGATGGTCGTATGCGTGTTTGGCGCCGTGCAGGTGAGCGCCACAATCAGGACTGCATACGACCGAGGCACACAGGGCCAACACCCGGCATCATGGTGTGGGGAGCGATCTCCTACACTGGCCGTACACCACTGGTGATCGTCGAGGGGACACTGAATAGTGCACGGTACATCCAAACCGTCATCAAACCCATCGTTCTACCATTCCTAGACCGGCAAGGGAACTTGCTGTTCCAACAGGACAATGCACGTCCGCATGTATCCCGTGCAACCCAACGTGCTCTAGAAGGTGTAAGTCAACTACCCTGGCCAGCAAGATCTCCGGATCTGTCCCCCATTGAGCATGTTTGGGACTGGATGAAGCGTCGTCTCACGCGGTCTGCGCGTCCAGCACGAACGCTGGTCCAACTGAGGCGCCAGGTGGAAATGGCATGGCAAGCCGTTCCACAGGACTACATCCAGCATCTCTACGATCGTCTCCATGGGAGAATAGCAGCCTGCATTGCTGCGAAAGGTGGATATACACTGTACTAGTGCCGACATTGTGCATGCTCTGTTGCCTGTGTCTATGTGCCTGTGGTTCTGTCAGTGTGATCATGTGATGTATCTGACCCCAGGAATGTGTCAATAAAGTTTCCCCTTCCTGGGTCAATGAATTCACGGTGTTCTTATTTCAATTTCCAGGAGTGTATTTCCAACTGTCTCTCCCACAAACTCAGCTATGAAGAAGTAATTGTGGCATTAATTCAATATTTTGACTAGCAAGTCCAAGTAGCTGCAGCCAGATATCAGTTTTTTTGCTTGCAGGAAAAGCTGGAACAGACGTACCATCAGTGGTACACAGAACTAACAGGCTTGACTAAGAAGTGTAAATTTAAGTGTAGTTGTGGAAACTCTTACAGCAACCTAATGGTTAGGGATGCAATAACATTCAGTGTCCCAGATAGTAGTATATTTTGCGTGCTCCCAGAAAAAGAGGCTTGTGTACATGCAGTGGATGCTGCATCTTCTAAACCTACAATGGGTTCCGCCAAAAGTAAGATTAAGGTTGTGCCCAATTCTAACCCTAGTGCTGTGCAGTGATGTTCCAACAAACTATTTGTCTCACCATGAATTGCTGGCCATCGTGTGAACATTCAATTAGACATGGGTGCCTTAGTAACCTTGCTAACAATTATATGGGAACAGATCTTAAAGTACTCTGATCCATTACTTCCCCAAGTATTGCAAAACTTAAGAGCAGTATGATTCGGGTGTCATAGTGGCCGATAAGTTTGACCAGGCCCTGATTTGTTGGGTTGAGTCGCTCCTTGCTCATGACTACCCCAAGCAGCCACAACAACCACCATGTACGCAGCCACATGGAGAGATACATAGACAGGTAAATAGGCCTGTGAACTTAGTGAGGTCTTGCTCTAGATGTTCTGCTCACCATAAAATGACAAAATTGCCCTTCACATAATGCAACGTGTTACACATGTGGAAAAAAAAGGCTAAGTCCAAGCAGTTTTTTCACAATAGCACAAAAACACCAATTTTGCGTGCTCTCAGAAAAAGAGGCTTGTGTACATGCAGTGGATGCTGCATCTTCTAAACCTACAATGGGTTCTGCCAAAAGTAAGATTAAGGTTGTGCCCAATTCTAACCCTAGTGCTGTGCAGTGATGTTCCAACAAACTAGTTGTCTCACCATGAATTGCTGGCCATCGTGTGAACATTCAATTAGACACGGGTGCCTTAGTAACCTTGCTAACAATTAGGCTCACCACATCTTTCTAAATCTAGAAAGCATCTCACTGCTTGCAATGGACAGGAAATAACAGTGCTTGGACAGTGTAGGTTGCTGCCCACATACAAATCTCACACTCGGACAGTGAATTTTAATGTGTTGAAATCAAGAGACAGTGAGAACATTATCAGTTTAGATGCCTTTGATTTGTTTAGCCTTAGCATCCACAACAATATACTTTCCATATCAGTTTGTGATCCAAAAGACAGTGTCGCTAGTTTGCTTAAAGAATTTCCTGAACTATTTTCAGAAGGAATGTGGAAAACTAATAACTTTGTAGTGCATGTTACATTGAAAGAAACGGCACAGCCTAAGTCTTTTCGGGCCCAACCTGTTCCAATTGCTTTATGAGACAAAGTAGCCAGAGAACTGACAGAATTGCAAGATAGTGGTGTAACTGCTCCCATTCAAGCTAGTCAATTGGCAAGTTCTTTTGTATTGTTGCCTAAGCCTTCTGGTCACATTCGCATTTATGTTGACTTCAAGTCTAAAGTCAACCCACAGGCAGTCGTTGACACTTATCCATTACCTCACCCTGAGGAAGTCACGGACAGGCTTGGTGCAGGATGTTACTTTTCTAAGATAGATTTGCGAAATGCCTACTTGCAAATTCCATTGGATGAAGAATCACAGAAAGTGTTCGTTATAAATAAACACTTAGGACTATTCAAGTATTTGCAGAAGCCCTTCGGCAGTGCTTCTGCATATGCCATTTGTCAATGTTACTTTGAATAGCTGACTGTAAAAGTGCAATTTTGTTCAAACTATCTTTATGATATTGTCATCTCAGGTTGTACACCAGAGGAACATATTGCCAATTTGCATTTTTTTTTTTTTCCCGAGTGTTGTCAGAAGCACGACTCAAGTGTCATCTCGAAAAGTGTGACTTTTTTCAAACTGAACTACAGTCCTTAGATCATGCGATAAACAGTCAGGATGTGCACCCTCTCCTATCTCACTTGCTTGCAATCCGTGACCTGCCTGTTACTCGCAATGTATCTCAACTGCAGTCAGCACTAGGCAAGTTGACATACCACATTCATTTTGTTCTGAATGATTCACAAATCACAGCTCCATTGCAATTCTTACATCACAACAAGTTGCCATTTGTGTGGTCTAAAGACTATCAAGATGCATTTCAGAAACTCAAAAATGCTTTGCTTGGTGACAGATGTTTAGTGCCTTTTGAACCTGCCAAGCCAGCAGATTTGCAAGTTGATGCTTCTTCTGATGGAATCAGTACTGGTCTTTCACACAGAATATGTGCACAATACATACCTATTGATTTTGCCTCAATTATGTTAATTCAAATTCAGTGCGACATTTCACAAACTGAAAAAGAAGCTCTCGCTATTGTGTAGGGTGTCACAAAATTCCATCACTATTTTTATGGTCGCAAGTTCTATTTAGCGACAGATCACAAGCCTTTGCTGTCCTTGTTTCATCCATAAAAGCCAGTTCCTACATGAACTGCCCAAAAATTGCAACGTTAGGCTTTGTTGCATTCACAGTATCAGACGGGAGATGGACCATCCCTGGAGGAACTTCTGCATGGCTGCCGCCATGGGATGCTGCTACACTTTCTGCACCCACTGCATCATCCAGTGCCACCAATGGTCCACAAGTATCACTTTGTGCTGCATGATCTTGTTCTTTTCAGGGTTTATGGCAACAGCAGGCACTGGGAAAGATGTGTGATCGAGAAATGCATTGCCTCTTTTATGTATTTGATTGCAGGTCCCAATGGTTTGCAGTGCCGCCACCACATCCAATTTGCCCCATGATTCTGCTGCTTTTCTTCTTCCAGATTCACTGACTCATGGGACTATGTGGCCTTTGCAGCCACCTGCTGGTGCCACCAGGGCACCCCAGGAAGAGCGGATGGACAATGTGCCCTTGTCCCCACTTGCTGACGCCATGGACCTGGACCAACCATCACCATCATTATCATAATCCCACCATGTGCCCTCAGGCCTGGATGCATCATGTCCTGGCAGCAGTTTTCTGGAGGATGTTCCTGTTACATCGCAAGCCAGATGGGGAAGTATGGTCAGGAGTATGCCGTCTTCCACAGCTACAGGTCCTGATTCATCTCTACATCCAGCATTGTGTCTTCCTCCCAGCTGTGGCATTTCCTGGGAGGGGGGGGGGGGTAATGTGCTGTGACCAGGGTCCACATCTGCCCCTGGAAATGTCTTACCATTTAAAATCTGGTTCCAAAATCTCTTTCTTACTATTATATAACCAATCTCAAATCTTCTGGTCTCCAGGTCTTTTCCATATATAGAACCATGTTTCATGTTTCTTAAATCAAGTGTTAGTGATGATTAAACATGCTCTGTGACAAATTCTACCAGGTGCCTTTCTCTTTCATTCCTGTCCTCCAGTCCATATTCATGCACAATTTTTCCTTCTCTTCCTTTTCCTACATCAAATTATTGTGCCCCATCAAAATTAAATTTTCATAACCTGTAACTATATGAACAATTTGTTTTATATCATCATATATTTCTTCAATCTCATCATCATTTGCACAGCTAGTTGCCAAATAAACTTGTATGACTGTGGTGTGAGTGGGATTCATGTCTATCTTTTCTATGATAATGCATTCACTATGCTGTTCATAGTAGCTTATGCACATTCCTATTTTCCTATGCATTTTTAAACCTACTCCTGCATTAGCCCTATTTGATTTTGTATTTATAAATCTGTATTCACCTGACCAGAGGTCCTATTCCTTCTGGCACCAAACTCCACTAATTCACGCTATATATGAGGGACATTTCATAAACAATGTACACCACTTTTTTTTACCTACACATTTCTTCTTTAATATCTCTTTGAAGTCCTTCAATATAGACTCCCTGCTTGTCTGTGACTGAATCCTAATGTACTGGAAGCTTTATTATTCCATCCAGGACACCACTTCTGTTCATCTGTCAAATGACTCAGGTAATGGTGCTAGAAAGCCCTTCCAGAGTATGTCAACAACTTCCATGAAATTTTTTTTATTTTTATTTTTTTAATTACTTGGAGAACAAGTCAAAGTCTAGTAGATTCATGTCCAGGCTGTAGGGAGGATGTTGCAACACTTCCCATCTGTATTTGTACAGTTTTTGGGCTACTAAATTGCTGATATGCTGGCGAGCATTGTTGTAGAGAATGAGTGGCCCAGCCTCGAGCAACTAAGGTTGGGTTTGGTGCATTGTTCTGTGCAGTTTTGCATGAAGTTACAATAATACACTGCTGTGATACTTGTTCTACAGGCATTCTATACGTCATTATGATTTCTTGGTGATCATAAGCAAAAATCATCATTTGCTTGAACTTTGATCGACAGCATCAAAATTTTTTAGGATGTGGGGAATCTGGAACTCTCCACTCATTGAACTGGGATTTCAACTCCAGTTTAAAGTCTCTAATCCATGTTTCATAAATAATGGCAATTCGACACAAGGATCCTTGACCTTCATGGTTGAATCATTGTTTGAGCAAGGCCACAATGTCCAGGTGTTCCTGCTTGTCCTCAGCAATCAAATAATTTGGGACTCATTTCCTGTGGCTTCAGAGAGTTCCTCACAAGTCACGCTGTGATCTCCTTTAACAGCATCTGCCATAAGTTTCACACTTCATTCATCTGTTGATGCTTTTGGAATTTGGGTCATGGATTAACATCTATGTTCATAGGACCACAACAACAACAACAACAAAAACCTAATGTGAAACTGCACTACAGTCCACTCTAAACTCACCACAAAATTAACTTAATGCACCGTGAATTTGTGTTGGGTTTTTGCCATGTAAAGTTTTGATCTTCATGTATGATCTGTGGTCTTCACTGATCACAGTACCTGAGACCACTGCAGGATCCATGTGCTTCTCCTTCAAACTCCCATAACATCTGACAAATTTTCAAAATTGCTACATCAAACAGTCCAACTGCGCATTATTTATGAAATGTGCCTTGTATAACTTCAATCAATCCACTTCCCTTTTTAAATTTTCTAACCTATTTGCATGATTAAGGGATCTAACATTACACCTTTTGATACATAGAATACCATTTTCGTTTTTCCTCATGATGGCATCTTCATGAGTAGTCCCTGACGGGAGATCTGAATGGGGGACTACTTTACCTCTGGAATATTTTACACAAGAGGATGCCATCATCATTTAACCATACCATAGAGCTGCATGCCCTCAACAAAAATCATGGCTGTAGTTTTGCTTTGCTTTCAGCCATTCGCAGTACCAGCACAGAAAGGCCATTTTGGTTGACGTTACAAGACCAGGTCAGTCAATCATACAGACAGTTGCTTCTGCAACTGCTGAAATGGCTGCTGCTGCTCTCCAGGAACTATATGTTTGTCTGGCCTCTCAACAAATATCCCAGCAATTTGGTTGCACCTACAGTACAGCTATCTGTATCGCTGAAGCATGCAAACAACCTCACCAACAGCAAGGTCCGTGGTTCATGGACAGTGATCTCATATTATGTGTGTGGTTAAAATGATTCTCCTCAAATAATTTTTGTCTGCAGTGGAGGAAGATTATAATTTCATAAATGTAAATAGAGGAAACAGTTAGGATTTGCAGTTTCCAAAATAGTGGGCAACAAGATCCTGTTTGCTGTGCAGTGCACATGTATCTGATAATATTCTTCTGTGGTTTCGGTATTCGAGATACACTATTTGAACTTCCCCAGAAAATTATACAATACCTAGTGACAGGTTCAAAATAACTATAATATGCTACTTTTTATATACTCAAGACAGTAGACTTCACCAGTATTTGCACTGCAAATACAAAACTGGTTAGTTTATTTGTTAGGAAGTCAATATGTGTATTCCAGCTTAAGTTCTCCACATCTAGTCCCAGGAATTTGACTGTGTCAGCTTCTTCCATAAGTTGATTGTTATGTTGTATTTTAAGTTCCACACATTTCAAATGTTAATTGATGGGGAATTTATATTTGTGGGTAAGTCATTTACATAGAAAAGGAATAATATTGGCCTCAAAATGGCACCTTGAGGCTCATCTTGTGATACTGTACTCCATTTAGAATAATAATTCACTACATTTGAAGTGATGCAAAAAATATAAGTATGCCATAAGAGAAAAACTGAGTTCAGGCTGGGGAACATAAAATATGATGTCTGCCAAATATTGTTCTGTGTCTATTTGTTTCCATAACTGTTCATATGTTCTTTATATATCATGATTCATAATGCCCATCATGAAGAAGAGGCTTCAGGGATGTGCAACAAGTCAAATTATACATTTTCTATTAGAGGTAGCAATTGCATGCTATTTCTCTATGGTAAATTAATAAACAATTATGGTTAGTGCTAATCTACTTTCAGTGATACTTATTGAAATTAACTTTTAGATTACTTCATTGCTGTACACATTATCAGAAAAACAGCTAATTACAAAATGCACCACTATTACATTTCTTACACTATTCAGCTGTTTTTTTTTTTGTTTCTTTTTCTTTACCTCATCCATGAGATTAAATGTTCATGTGATTTTTCATAATTCTCTGACTGTTGTCCATATACTAACAATGTCAAAATTTGTCTAATACAAACATTAGTGTTAAATAGAATTTACATCCTAAGTTCAAATATTCAGATGAATTACAGGAGTGGTGAATAAGGTACTCTTTCAATATGGCTTTCAATATTCGTGGATTTCAAGTTTCCTGCCTCATATCTTCTGGGCCCTTGCTAATGCCTTTAGAACCTGTGTATAAAACTGCTTTGTGAACCTTAAATAATGATGCATAGCCTGTGCAGAAAATACTTTTACTCCTAGCACTGTGATTGTGGTGATCCTAAATTCACTCTTATTGTTAAACAAGAACATTATTAGGGAATAATTGTATTGACATGTAACTGTAATAATTTATAGTCTCTGAAGAGACATTTGCAGAGTATTTGGTTGTCAACTTTACAAAATATTCTTACTGCCTGCATCTGTAGAATAAATATCTTTTTGCAGAAGATTGTAATGTAAACAATACTGAGTTTAAGTATGCAAAGTATGGTAATCCCTTTGACTATAGTTCAATCCAAAGAGAGAAATTTCTATAAGCAAAGCATGCAAAATAGAACTTTTTAGTCAATTTATTCACATGCTGGTGCCAACTCAGTTTCTTAGCCGTCTGGATGCCAAGAAATTTCATCAAATGCAGAGTTTTGTTTTGTGTGTGTACAGTGATGTCTGTTGCTAGTACCTACAAGCAATTTTTATTTGTTTGGAATTGCACAGTATGAATCTCTGTAAGATGGCAAATTAAGCAGTGAACCAGTTGTAACCCTTTTCAAATTTTTTCCTGATTATGTTAGATATGGGTGTGTTTGTATCCTTTATTAGTTTGCTTATTGTTTGTCCATAATAAGTTGATAATTTTTGCTGGTGCTGCCAGTAGCAGAGAAAATTGCCACCAATTTATAGACATTAATTTGTTTACAAATGTTGCCAATATTTCACATGTATCATGGCTGCTTTCATATAAGCAGAGCCCACAGGTAACAGTGCCAGCACTGCAAGATTGTGTCAGTGCTGCTTTTCCCTTACTGCTCCTCTCTCCCTAAGCATTCATAATATGGGGGGCAAGGCCCTCCTCAAACCATTCCTAACAGCCACCACACAAATTGTCAACCTATCATGGCAAACAGTAGGTGATCATCAGACATTAGTGTTGTCTGTCATTTGTGTAGCAATGGGATACTGTGCCAATCACAGTTTGGATTTCAGGAGACACAATCTACTGGGATAGCTATTTGGATAGTCACTGGACACAGAATAAATGATAAATGATAAAATATGACAATTAGGGATCTTCTGTGGCTTATCCAAGAAACTTGGTTGTGTCAACCACAATATTCTACAGAGAAGTTGAGTTTTTATGTAGTATGTAGTTCAGCTCATGCCTGCTTTAGTTATTATTTAAGAAACAGAATGCAGAAAGTTATCCTAGGCTGCCTAAATAATACAAAGAGGGCTGCCACATCATGTGCATGGGGAGAAAGCACAATGGGAGTTCCACAGAGCTTGATTACTGGCTCACTACTGTCCTTCCTTTATGTTAATGCACACATTTTATTTGAATCAAGAGGGAGGATTAGTCCCATTTGCCGATGATACAAGCATTGTACAAACAACAAAAACACTAACAGATATTTAGATATTTTTGTGAATGTCACTGACTGATTGTTTACCAATAGAACTAGCTTTTTTTTAAAAAATAAATACAAAAACAGCTCATTCAGTTTTGCACTGCCAAAAGCAACATACCTCTTATTAACCTAGTATATCAGAAGAAGTAATTAACAAAGTAGAAAGTTCTAAGTTCTTTCTTTTTGGGTCATTGGTCTTTTGACTGGTTTGATGCAGCCCATCACAAGTTTCTCTCTTGTGCCAACTGCTCAGAATAGCACTTGCACCTTACATCCTCAAAGTCAAATGGTTCAAATGGCTTGAAGCACTATGGGACTTAACGTCTGAGGTCATCAGGCCCTTAGACTTAGAACTACTTAAACCTAACTAACCTAAGGACATCACACACGTCCATGCCCGAGGCAGGATTCGAACCTGCGACCATAGCAGCAGTGCGGTTCTGGACTGAAGTGCCTAGAACTGCTTGGCCACAGCAGCTGACCTTACATCCTCAATTAGTTGTTGTTTGTGTCCCAGTCTCTGTCTTCCCCTACAGTGTTTACCCTCCACAGCTCCCTCTTGTGACATAGAAGATATTCTCTGATGTCTTAAAACATGTGCTATCATCCTCTCCCTTCTTCTTGTCAGTGTTTTACATATGTTCCTTTCTTCACCAATTCTGTAGAGAACCTCGTCATTCCTTATCTTATCAGTTCATCCAATTTTCAACAGCCTCCAATAGCACCAAATCTCCAGCACTCAAATTCTCTTCCTTTCTGGATTTCCCACAGTCCAAGATTCACTTCCATAGAATTCTGTGCTCCAAATGTGCATTCTCAGAAGTTTTTCCTTTAATTAAAGCCAATGTTTGATAACAGTAGCCTGTCTTTGGCCAGGAATGCCCTCTTTGCCTGTGCTAGTCTGTTTTTATGTCCTCCTTGCTTCATCCATCATATGTTATTTTGGTCCCAAGGTAGCAGAATTTCCTCTTTGTCTATTTCACAGTCCTCATGTTTGATTTTAAGCTTATCACTAAATGTGTTTCTGTTATTCCTTTTATTTAAATCTTTCTTTGGTTTTCTGTCAATTCATATTCACACTCATTAGACTGTTCATTCCATTCAACATATCTCATAATTCTTCTTCACTTCCACTAAGGAACACAATGTTGTTGGCTCCATTATCATTGCAATGCTGCTTGTCTGTTGCCTCATTCATTTCATCAAAATTACAACATTCAAATAATGTGCCATGGCCCACTCCATATTGTCCTACTAAGTGGCAAAGTGTAGTGTTCTCTGACAAGTCTTGCTTCCACTTATCACAAAATGAAAGCAATGTGTATGCTAGACACTACCTTGCTGAACAAAATCAAGCAGACTGCATTGTTGAGTGACGTAGTGGACAAATGTGTAGTGTAATATTTTGGAGCACCATTGGCTATAAAATGATCTCATGTTCTATGTATTGAGGATAATATGAACAGAAACCACTTCATAAGGAACACTGCAGATCGTGAGACACTGTCCCCTCCGCAGGCAGCTTCACATGCCATATTTCTGCCCTACCACATGTTCAGAGAAATGTGCAAGCCATTTTTGAAGAACAAAGGGTACCACTGATTTGCTGGTGTACAGGTTCACCTGACATGTATCTCATCAAACATGTCTGGGACATGGTAGGTCAGCAACTTGTTTATTTCTGACCCTCCTGCAATCACTGTCAATGCTTTGTAGATGTATTTACAAATTGTGTAGCAATCTGTACCCCAGCAGCATACTGTGGTGTCAAATTGCATCTACAGTTCCGTAATTATAATCATTTGGGTATTGTCATTCCCTAATCTATGGAATAAAATTCCTTATACCCACATTTCTCCTCCTTGGTGTTGGTATTTTCACACACAGTTGTGTGTGTTCCTGTGTCTTTTTCCAATTTTCCTGTATACTTCTTCTGCTTTCGATTTTTGAGAATTATTTGGTATTACTAGTTTAAATGTATTACAGAATTCAAGGAGTTTTGCTTCCCTTATGTTACTATTGACAAGCCTTTATTTCTGCCTAATTGTGCTTTGAATTCCTTTCCTACTACAATGTTCCAGTTTTAAATTCCTTTACATTCTGAATCACTCATTCAGTTCCCTCACATACTTTCTAAGTTGTCATCCTCTGCTTGTAAAACTCACATGTGTACCTGAATTAGAGATGCTGAAGTTGGGTTGGTTTTGATTCTGTTGAAAACTATCCTACTGTTAAACTTTTAATAGTAACTCACTACCAGTGCCTTCCTATTCATGATGAATCCCGCACCTGTTACAACATTTTGTTATTATCCTGTACTCACCTGACTAAATGTCTTTAACTTATTTCCATTACACCTCACTGACCTCTGCTACAGCTGTTTCAAACCCTTGCATTTTCCTTTTCAAATTTTATAGTTTCCTGAGCTGCTGGAGTTCACTGTCATATGTCTGTGAGGTGTGCTTGCTTGTGTGTATGAATGGTGTGTGTCTCTGTTTCTCTTTTGTTGATGAAGGCTGTGGCTGGAAGCTTTGTGTAAATGTCTTTTATTGTGCCTGTCTGTGACTTATTGTGTCTTCCTTATTGTAAGTAGCAATCTGTATTTTCCTACAGTCTAGAAACTTTACTTTATAAAATTCATAGAGCAAAGTTACAGCAAGCTGAAGCATACTGGTACAATAGTAATTTGCTTACTAAATACCTTATGTCAAAATGTTATGAAACCTAATGAAAACGTGTTTTAAACCTATACTGTCTACTGCCCATCATGAAAGCTGGAGTGCCCACTAGAGGGTGACACAGACCAGGTTGACTACCACTGCTCTAACACATAGGGTGTTACACTCTCAGTGGTTGCGAAACCTTTACCTCATGGCCACCCTTTTTTAGTTTAGTTAGCCCAGGAGGGATCATCATGAAATACTCTTAATTAGAGCTTACTTTTACAATGGCCACTGTCTGTGTCCTTAACACAATAGTTTCCTCATTTACTTTCTGTATTACCAGACGATTCTGCGGAGATCTGGGGTGCAAATTTCTCGACCTCCGCTATCGGGTGGAGAAATGTAGGGTCCCCCTGAATAGGTCAGGCGTGCACTACACGCCGGAAGCGGCTACAAGGGTAGCGGAGTACATGTGGAGTGCACATGGGGGTTTTTTAGGTTAGAGAATCCCCTCCCTAGGCCCGACAAGACGCCTCCTGAGACGCGGCAAGGTAGGAGTAGGCAAAATGCAACAGGGAATAACAATATTAATGTGCTAATAGTAAACTGCAGGAGCGTCTATAGAAAGGTCCCAGAACTGCTCTCATTAATAAACGGTCACAATGCCCATATAGTACTAGGGACAGAAAGTTGGCTGAAACCAGACATAAACAGTAATGAAATCCTAAACTCGGATTGGAATGTATACCGTAGAGACAGGCTGAACAGTGAAGGGGGAGGCGTGTTTATAGCGATAAGAAGTGCAATAGTATCGAAGGAAATTGACGGAGATCCGAAATGTGAAATGATTTGGGTGAAGGTCACGGTTAAAGCAGGCTCAGACATGGTAATATGATGTCTCTATAGGCCCCCTGGCTCAACAGCTGTTGTGGCTGAGCACCTGAAGGATAATTTGGAAAATATTTCGAGTAGATTTCCCCACCATGTTATAGTTCTGGGTGGAGATTTTAATTTGCCAGATATAGACTGGGAGACTCAAACGTTCATAACGGGTGGCAGGGACAAAGAATCCTGTGAAATTTTTTTAAGTGCTTTATCTGAAAACTACCTTGAGCAGTTAAACAGAGAACCGACTCGTGGGGATAACGTATTAGACCTTCTGGTGACAAACAGACCCGAACTATTTGAAACAGTTAACGCAGAACAGGGAATCAGCGATCACAAAGCGGTTACGGCATCGATGATTTCAGCCGTAAATAGGAATATTAAAAAGGGTAGGAAGATTTTTCTGTTTAGAAAAAGTGACAAAAAGCAGATTTCAGAGTACCTGTTGGCTCAACACAAAAGTTTTGTCTCAAGTACAGATAGTGTTGAGGATCAGTGGACAAGGTTCAAAACCGTCGTACATTATGCGTTAGATGAGTATGTGCCAAGCAAGATCATAAGAGATGGAAAAGAGCCACCGTGGTACAACAACCGAGTTAGAAAACTGCTGCGGAAGCAAAGAGAACTTCACAGCAAACATAAACATAGCCAAAGCCTTGCAGACAAACAAAAATTACGCGAAGCGAAATGTAGTGTGAGGAGGGCTATGCGAGAGGCGTTCAATGAATTCGAAAGTAAAGTTCTATGTACTGACTTGGCAGAAAATCCTAAGAAATTTTGGTCTTATGTCAAAGCGGTAGGTGGATCAAAACAAAATGTCCAGACACTCTGTGACCAAAATGGTACTGAAACAGAGGATGACAGACTAAAGGCCGAAATACTAAATGTCTTTTTCCAAAGTTGTTTCACAGAGGAAGATTGCACTGTAGTTCCTTCTCTAGATTGTCGCACAGATGACAAAATGGTAGATATCGAAATAGACGACAGAGGGATAGAGAAACAATTAAAATCGCTCAAAAGAGGAAAGGCCTCTGGACCTGATGGGATACCAGTTCAATTTTACACAGAGTACGCGAAGGAACTTGCCCCCCTTCTTGCAGCGGTGTACCGTAGGTCTCTAGAAGAGCGTAGCGTTCCAAAGGATTGGAAAAGGGCACAGGTCATCCCCGTTTTCAAGAAGGGACGTCGAACAGATGTGCAGAACTATAGACCTATATCTCTAACGTCGATCAGTTGCAGAATTTTGGAACACGTATTGTGTTCGAGTATAATGACTTTTCTGGAGACTAGAAATCTACTCTGTAGGAATCAGCATGGGTTTCGAAAAAGACGGTCATGTGAAACCCAGCTCGCGCTATTCGTCCACGAGGCTCAGAGGGCCATAGACACGGGTTCACAGGTAGATGCCGTGTTTCTTGACTTCCGCAAGGCGTTCGATACAGTTCCCCACAGTCGTTTAATGAACAAAGTAAGAGCATATGGACTATCAGACCAATTGTGTGATTGGATTGAGGAGATCCTAGATAACAGGACGCAGCATGTTATTCTCAATGGAGAGAAGTCTTCCGAAGTAAGAGTGATTTCAGGTGTGCCGCAGGGGAGTGTCATAGGACCGTTGCTATTCACAATATACATAAATGACCTTGTGGATGACATCGGAAGTTCACTGAGGCTTTTTGCAGATGATGCTGTGGTGTACCGAGAGGTTGTAACAATGGAAAATTGTATTGAAATGCAGGAGGATCTGCAGCGAATTGACGCATGGTGCAGGGAATGGCAATTGAATCTCAATGTAGACAAGTGTAATGTGCTGCGAATATACAGAAAGATAGATCCTTTATCATTTAGCTACAAAATAGCAGGTCAGCAACTGGAAGCAGTTAATACCATAAATTATCTGGGAGTACGCATTAGGAGTGATTTAAAATGGAATGATCACATAATGTTGATCGTCAGTAAAGCAGATGCCAGACTGAGATTCATTGGAAGAATCCTAAGGAAATGCAATCCGAAAACAAAGGAAGTAGGTTACAGTACGCCCACTGCTTGAATACTGCTCAGCAGTGTGGGATCCGTACCAGATAGGGTTGATAGAAGAGATAGAGAAGATCCAACGGAGAGCAGCGCGCTTCGTTACAGGATCATTTAGTAATCGCGAAAGCATTACGGAGATGATAGATAAACTCCAGTGGAAGACTCTGCAGGAGAGACGCTCAGTAGCTCGGTACGGGCTTTTATTGAAGTTTCGAGAACATACCTTCACCGAAGAGTCAAGCAGTATATTGCTCCCTCCTACGTATATCTCGCGAAGAGACCATGAGGATAAAATCAGAGAGATTAGAGCCCACACAGAGGCATACCGACAATCCTTCTTTCCACGAACAATACGAGACTGGAATAGAAGGGAGAACCGACAGAGGTACTGAAGGTACCCTCCGCCACACACCGTCAGGTGGCTTGCGGAGTATGGACGTAGACGTAGACGTAGACTTCTTAATCTATGCAGATACTCCTATCTATTAAGTGCAGTTTGCCATCCCAAGAGCAGAAGGGTGCCCTGATCATTTTTGGCTTCACTTTCATCTTCTTAATAATAAACCACTGGACACTTAAGTTTGACTTTGTTATTGTCTCATAAAATTATTTTAAGGGAAATGTAACTTAATTGAATAGAATATTTGCTATACAGGAATAGGGCATAAGAATATTATTTGTTTTCAGAGGTTACATATCATACATTCATCATTTAGGGAATCTTAGCATACAGGATGTATCCAGAAAATAAGTTGAATAAATCCATAAAAAACAATTTATTGAAAATAAAAGTACAAATGTTTAGTAGTCTTCAAAATAGCATCCTTGGGCATCAGTACACTTTTTATAGTGATTCTGCCATCTCTGATAGACTTCCTGGAACACACTGATGGGAGCATCCTTCAGACACCTCATCCTGGTGTCTTCCATGGTATCTGCCATCCCAAAATGATGGCCCTTTATGTTTCTCTTTATTTGAGGAAACAAAAAGAAGACTGCTGGTGCATCAGTACTCCATGGTGGCTGGAGCATTGTTGCCACACCGTGCTTTGCCAGGAACTCACTAACAATGAAGGCAGTATGGGAAAGCATGTATCATAATGGAGTCACCTATTTACAATAATCTCCTTCCTGGCAAGGAGCACCCAGTTTTGGAGCCTTTCAAGGACTTTCAAGTAAAATCAGCTACTGACAGTTTGTTCCCATAGCTCAAACTCCAAATGGACATTGCCTTTGGAATAAAAAAAAAGATGAGCATCACTTTCACCCAGGTTTTTGTCATCCTTGCCTGTTTTGCTTCAGGGAAGCCTTCATGTGCCACTCTGCACTTTGTCTGTTTAATCTACACCTGCAATGATTCAATGGCATGTCACTGTTCAGTGAATTGTGGCATTTTGATCTCTTGAATGCAAGCACACACATGAGAAATCCACACTGGGCAACAGCCAGTAGGCAAATGGCACAGAAACGTTGCTTTTCCAAGACTGCCCACGTAATTTTCCCCCACCAATTGCAGAACTGCAATCTTCTGGGTTGGCAGGAAAAAAAATCATTCAACTTACTTTCTGGACACACACTGTATATACAATATATTTACCTTTTAATGCTGTTAATTGTGAGTATGTTAAAGAGATAGAGGGACCTGACTATACAGTAAACATCATGATAAAAGAAAAATGTTCTTAGACTTGTACCATTTTCTGTGAAATTTGTACATCTGTTAAGAATTTAGAATTTAGTCAATTGTTGAGCTCAAAAAGTTCTGAACATACTTCACAGTTGTAAACTATAAGTTTAGAATTAATGAGAAGCAAATCTATCAGCCTCTATATCAATAAATTGTATTAATTTATGATCCATCCCACACTTTATTATAGATACATCTCTGGTTACCTTTTAGAGATGGTAACATCAATGTGCTGTTTTGTTTACATAACAGATTTTGCTACTTGATAATAAAAAAAGTTGCAATAGTATGATTAGAGAAGCAGCTGCTTTTTTCAAAAGTAATGGCTTTTCTATCTGTGGAATAAGACATAACATATTATTACTTGAAATATGCATACTTAACGTATGTTTCCAATTATATTTGCATTAATAACTACTGATGGATAATGTAAACCATAATGATGATCTGTCACAGTGTTTTTGCTAATTTGTTAAAGGCCCATTCCACATTACTCAATGTTTATCCTCTTACTGATACTTATGAAATATATGTTAAATAGTACTTAGAATGTGATGATACTTAATCAATTACTTAAATGTTTAAAATAAAGTTGGATATGTTTTCAGTTTGGGGCAGAACATCTGGACTCAAATACTCTTTTAAGAAGGAATACATTTTGTAAAATTGTCATTGAACTACAAAAGTAACACAATTGTAAATAAATCTCCCTAGACACCCTAAAACAATATTGCCAAAGAAAATTTGCAGCACAACAACTGTTAACTGGCAAATTTAGGTAACATGGATGATTTATAGATCATATAATATTACAGTTTTCTTGTTTTTCTTCATTTGAGTATGAAAGCAATGAGTCACCATCTGTAACAAATAATCTAAGCTAAAATGTTTTCTTCCAGAGTTTTCTGATGTTGCATTGTGATGAGATATGAGGATTTTGGATAGTGGATGCCGTGCAAGTGTCTGTGCACTTACTGACGATCTGCAGGCAGCTCGTTGCAATTCAAACAGGATGCCCAGCTTCTGCCTCGTTTCTTCTTTCTGCCAGAGTGCATGATGGACACACATACATTCCAGTTAGCGAAGATCTAGCTGAGTTTCAGCATATGCCTCAAACCAACAATTAAGAATTCGATTTTGCTTGTATATTAATGAATCAGGAGGAAAGACTAAATCATTTCAGTGCTACATTCTGCCTTATGATGGTCATAGAAAATGCATTCCATTCTTGTAGTGTGTCCTGTGTTCTTCCAAGTACTTACAAGACAAGTATATGTCCATTCCTTATGTTCTTCCAGTGTTCAAATCTCTGTTAGGTTGGTAAATTTCATGCATATTTGTCACAGAGCTTTTAAAATTACTTCTCAAGGTGTTTCTGTAATAACTGGCATAAATGTGAAAAAAAAGTCATAAATGAAACTAAAAGAAGCTATAGATGTTTAGTAAGAGTAATTTCATGATGTTATCTTCAGTCATTTCTCAAATTCAGTAGTGAGTAATGTTTTTTTTCTGTGTCATAAAGAAGAAATGTTATGTTCAGCAGCTGTTAAATGCTTCAGTATACTTGTTCTACATATCAAGTGAAATATTATAGTTTTGGGTATCTGTTAGCATGATGATAGATTTGTCAGTAGAAGCAGTTTCCCTTAACATTGGCACACTGTAACTGTGTTAATTTGATTGTATGAGTTTCCACAAAAAATTGACCGCATTTTTCATCTTTATGACAAAGGAGCACTTTTATGTTTGCCAAATTATAATATTTACTCAAGTCAGATAAACAAGTAGCTCTGTATCTACTGTAACCAGAACAGCTGAAAGGTATTTCAACTGTTATGAACCTGCCTCATTATTTTATGAGCTTTTTAGTTGTTTCAAATCTGATTTGCTGCTGTTGTGACTCGTCATGTTAAGACTGAAGAAGGTAAATTAATGAAACTAATTAAATCACAGTGTGTCTGACAGAACTACATTTGTGAGGTACCTTGGTATTAACTGCATGTTTGTTCTGACTGCAGAGCTCATTAAATATATAAATGATTTTGACAAAAATTTGCTTCACTGTGCCTTACTCAAGTAAATGTTTTACAGAAATAGTTATAAAATATCTAAAGTGGATTTATAATAGAAATCTAATAAATGTAATATTCTACATTTATAAAGGTTATCTATTACATATTTTCCCAAATGCATTCCAAGTGAATATCTGACAACAATCCAATTTACAAATATGTAAAATATGATAAAGGCAACACTCACTACAGTGGATTGAAGCGTGGAGCACAGACATATATAACAGAAAACAAAATTCATTCTAGCTTTTGAGCACTAGTTTTTTTTTTCCTAGTAGTAGTACATACACACACACACACACACACACACACACACACACACACACACACACACACACCATAATGCACTATGAGGAAATTATCCAAATAAGATGGAAATTGGTAGATGTGATATACATGTACCGATAAACAAATGATGAGAATTTCAGATAAGTTGGATGATTTATTCAAAAGAGAGAGAGAGCTTCACAAACTGAACAAGTCAATAATGTGTTGATCCACATCTGACCCTAATGAAAGCAGTTGTTTGGCTTGGCATTGGTTGATAAGAGTTTTGGGGTGTCCTTCTGAGAGATATGATGTCAAATTGTGTCCAAATGGTGCTTTAGATAATCAAAGTCCTGAGCTGGTTCGAGGGCCCTACTTACAATGCTCCAAACATTCTTAATTGGGGAGAGGTCTGGTGACCTTGATGGCCAAGACAAGCATGAAGGCAAGCAGAGGAAACTCCCACCATATGTTTGTGGGCATTATCTTTCTGAAGTTTAAGGCCAGGATGGCTTGTCTTGAAGGGCAAAAAACAGGTCATAGAAGATCATCAATGTACTGCTGTACTCAAGGTTGCCGTGGATGAGAACCAAACGGTTCCTGCTACAAAATGAAATGGCATTCTAGACCATCATTCCTGATTGTTGGGCTGTATGGCAGTTGACAGATTGGTGTCATGCCCCTGTCTGGGGCATCTTCTTACACCTCTTTGCTTGTCATTCGGGCTCAATTTGAAGCAGGACTCATCACTGAAAATATTTCCACTCCAGTCAATAAGATTCCATTTTGAAGACCTGTCTGGAGACACCCCAGACTGTGAGGGGATAGCGACAAGACTGTCACCTGCCATACAGCCTGACAACCAGGAATGATGGTCTGTGGTGCTTTGGCCATAGGGGTGAGTCTGACCCATCTGACATGTTAGCCTGCCTGTTTGGATAAAAATAAAGAAAGCTCAAACAATATATTATTTGCTGGGATGACAAAGATTTTATTTGTTCATAGATCAAATAATACAGAACGTCTTTTAGATGCAGTGTAAGCAAAGACAAACTCGAGAGAGAACAAATAAGCCTCTTGTTGACTCATTACTACAGGCTATGCATAATTACATAACTAAATGTAGAGTAAACATGAACATGTATATCATCATAAACTAAGAGTAAATGGCATGGAGTTAATACACAAAACAAAGTGCTTCCTGAATAGTGCTCTACTTCCAGCAAGAGGGCTGTTGTAGTGACTGTGGCCAGCAGTTCTGTATAGTGTAGTGCATGAGCATTTGATGTGTGCGTTGTATTGGGAGTGTTCAATTTTGTGCTGTAAAATTAGTTCTGTGCTGGCTGACAGGAAGTGCTGTGTTTTGTCTATAAGCTCTGTGCCATTTACTCATAGTTTGTAATAACATATATGTTCATTTTTGCTCTATGTTTAGTTCTGCGATTGTACATAGCCCTTAGTAATGAGTCAACAAGAGGTTTATTCATTCTCTCTCAAGTTTGTCATTGCATACACTGCATCTAAAACACATTCTGTATTATTTGATCTACAAATGAATGAAGTCATTGTCATCCCAACAAAGAATATACCATTTGTGCATTATTTATTTTTATCCAAACAGGCAGGCTAAGCAGTCGGACAAGCCGGACTCACCCCTATGGCCAAAGTGCCATTTCTTTTCATAGCACAATCTCTTTGGTTGTCATATGTGACACCTTTACAGCACAATGGTACATTGCTGATATTTTACACCCCATTTTGTCACCCTCCATGGCAAGTCATCTTGGGCTTTCATTTCAACAAGATAATGCCTGTTGGCACATGGTGAGAGTTTCTCCATGTTCGCCAAATCCTACCTTGGCCAGTAATGTCACTGGATCTCTCCCCAAGTGAGAATGTTAGAAGCATTGTGAGCAGGGCTCTCCAACTAGCTTGGGATTTTGATGGTGTAACATGTCAATTGGACAAAAGTTTGGATGATATCCCTGAGGAGAACATCCAAAGACTCAATCAATCAATGCAAAGCCAAATAGCTGCTTGCATAAGAGCCAGATATGGACCAATGTGTTACTGACTTGCTCAATATCTGAAGTTAATTCACTTGAATAAATCATCCATTTTTTCTGAAATTGTAATCATTTATTTGTTTGTACATTTAGATCACATCCACTGATTTCCATCCCATTAAGATAATTCCTTCATGGTATATCGTTTCTTCTTTTTTTTTTTGTCTTAAAGTGTACTTATTAAAGTCAGATAAGCAAATGGTCTTTATGTGGCTACTGGAGTGTGCATTTAGGTGGTTGTGTGTGTGTGAATGAGTGTACCATTGCTAGAAAAAGAGCTAGTGCTTGAAAGCTAGTGTGAATGCTGTTTTCTGTTATGCATTTCTGTGCTCCATGCATTGACCTTCTTATTTTACATCTTGCTACATCCAGGAATTTCCATTAAGTTGCAAATATCACTTTTCTGATATGATATGTGTGTTGGAGACTTCAATTTTTTGGAGTATTTTTGTTTCATATTCACTTTGCCCACTGACAATGCAGAAATTGAATATTGACAAAGCAGCAAAATAAAGATGAAATACTTTTTACGTAACTGTGTACATTCATGTACTGACAACAGTCCTAAATGCACAATGCTGAAAATTTATGAGAAATGAACAAATAACAAGGATATCAAAGAAATATGACAAACTGGTATTTTTCAGATTTCAAATTTGTGAAGTTTCCATGATAAAATGAATGGAGGAGACTGACACAGTATAATACGAGGAGTGATAAAAAAGTAAAAGAAATTTTTTTATTACGTGGGCTTTGTACATCCGATTTTCAATTATTTTTGGCTTGTTGGTGTGCTCCTGATGTATGTTTGTGTTTTCAGCTGTTTTGAATAGTTAGTTTATTGTTGGCAATCAAAAAAGTTATACAAGGTTTTGAGTGCTTGGCAAGGTTTTACTTTTAAAAAAGATGGATCAAATAACTTGTAAATTTTGCTTGAACAATAGAATAAAGGGCATAGCTGAATTTGAAATGTTGACTGTGGCTTTTGGCAAATCTGATATAAGCAAGACAAAAATATAAGCAAGACAAAAATTTATGAGTGGTATAAATGGTTCAAAGAGTGTTGGGAAGATGTTTAAGATGATGACTGCCCTGGACACCCTAGGACATCAATTACTGATGCCAATGTGGAAGAGGTAAATAAAATGATTATGGAAAATCACCAAATCACCATCATGGAGGCTGCCTATGATGTTTGCTTATTCTTTGGACCATGTCAAGCCATTGTTTTGGATGTTTTGGGCATGAAACATGTAGCAGCAAAGTTTGTTCTGAAATTGTTGAATTTTGGTCAGAAATGACATCATGTAGATGTCACTCAGAAATTGCTGCATGAGGTTGATAATGATCCAGAACTCCTAAAGAAGGTTATAATATGTGATGAAACAAGAATATATGAGTATGACATCAAAACCAAGGCCTGGTCGTCCCATTGGAAACTGCCTGAAGGGCTAAGACTGAAAAAAATTCAATACGTTAAATGACATGTGAAGGTTCTTCTAAGTGTTGTCTTTGATTGCAATTGGATAGTGCATAATGAGTTTCTATCTTATGGTCACACAGTCAAAAGGGATATTACCTGGAAGTAATACACTGTCTGCATGAAAAATCTGAAGACAACAACCAGAACTGTGGCAAAACTACTCGTGGAAATTGTATTGTGATAATGCTACCACTCTCACCTCAATGCAATATTTTTGGGGGAAAAACAAAACCGTTATGTTGAATTAGCCACTGTATTCACCAGATATATCCCCCTTTGCCTTCTTTCTATTCCTGAGGTGGAGATGAACCATGAAAGGGTGTCATTTCACCATCACTGATGAGATAAAAACAGAATCGCTAAAGGAACTGAACACTATAATGAAAAGTGAGTTCTAGAAGTGCTTCCAAGAACTGAAAAAGCACTGACACATGTGTGTCATATCTGAGGAGGTTACTTTGAAGTGGACAAGGTAGATGTTGGTGAATAAATAAAGATTCCTTAAGAAAAACAAAATTCTCATTACTTTTTGGTCATGCCACATACAAATATTCAGTGACATCAAAAAGTGGAATATTAAAAAGTAAGGCTGTTATCAGAAGTGAGCATGCTTTATATAAGATTTGAAAACAAATTATGCAAATGTTCCTCCACAGTGATCAGTACTGAACATTGATGGTTAATGAGATTGAAAATGTTCACACAAATGTTTATAGATGCATGCTGCTATTTGTGTAGATTGCAACACCCAGGAAGAATGACACAACTAAACTGAAATTGGAAGATGTGTAGAGCCATTTGATATTCAGTAGGCGTACAATGTGCCTGGACAGGCTAATTTTATGCCAAACTCACTGAGTTCAAATGGAATGTGAATGTGGAACCAAGTGTCTGTATACTCCATTAAGCTTAGATGCAATATTAGTAGTAGATGAGAATTAGTTGACTGGGGAAGAATGACTGGTCTCCAAAAATGATTTGTCATACCATGATATTTCAACTTGTTTATCACAGTTCTCCAGCAATCACTGTTGATGGTTTGCCAACTCTCATGTAAATATCATGGAAAGAGAATCCCAAGAAATATATCCAGGTGCTCTTTGATTCATTGCCATAATATTTGGAATCTCTGATTGCAGCACATTGTGACAATACATTTATCAATATTCAGACCTATGTAATGTAATGCACAGAAAAATATTGTAGATTATCCAGGAATGTACTGCAGCTCAGAAAGATTGTCAGGGATATGATATGAATATAGGAAATGATGTACGAGGGCAGTTCAATAAGTAATGCAACACATTTTTTTTTCTCAGCCAATTTTGGTTGAAAAAACCGGAAATTTCTTGTGGAATATTTTCAAACATTCCCGCTTCGTCTCGTATAGTTTCATTGACTTCTGACAGGTGGCAGCGCTGTACGGAGCTGTTAAAATGGCGTCTGTAATGGATGTGCGTTGCAAACAACGGGCAGTGATCGAGTTTCTTTTGGCGGAAAACCAGGGCATCTCAGATATTCATAGGTGCTTGTAGAATGTCTACGGTGATCTGGCAATGGACAAAAGCACGGTGAGTCATTGGGAAAAGCGTGTGTCATCATTGCCGCAAGGTCAAGCAAGACTGTCTGATCTCCTGCGTGCGGGCCGGCCGTGCACAGCTGTGACTCCTGCAATGGCGAAGTGTGCGAACACACTCGTTCGAGATGATCGACGGATCACCATCAAACAACTCAGTGCTCAACTTGACATCTCTGTTGGTAGTGCTGTCACAATTGTTCACCAGTTGGGATATTCAAAGGTTTGTTCCCGCTGGGTCCCTCGTTGTCTAACCGAACACCATAAAGAGCAAAGGAGAACCATCTGTGCGGAATTGCTTGCTCGTCATGTGGCTGAGGGTGACAATTTCTTGTCAAAGATTGTTACAGGCAATGAAACATGGGTTCATCACTTCGAACCTGAAACAAAACGGCAATCAATGGAGTGGCGCCACACCCACTCCCCTACCAAGAAAAAGTTTAAAGCCATACCCTCAGCCGGTAAAGTCATGGTTACAGTCTTCTGGGACACTGAAGGGGTTATTCTGTTCGATGTCCTTCCCCATGGTCAAATGATCAACTCTGAAGTGTATTGTGCTACTCTTCAGAAATTGAAGAAATGACTTCAGCGTGTTCGTAGGCACAAAAATCTGAACGAACTTCTCCTTCTTCATGACAACGCAAGACCTCACACAAGTCTTCGCACCCAAGAGGAGCTCACAAAACTTCAGTGGACTGTTCTTCCTCATGCACCCTACAGCCCCAATCTCACACCGTCGGATTTCCATATGTTTGGCCCAATGAAGGACGCAATCCGTGGGAGGCACTACGCGGATAATGAAGAAGTTATTGATGCAGTACGACGTTGGCTCCGACATCGATCAGTGGAATGGTACCGTGCAGGCATACAGGACCTCATTTCAAGGTGGCGTAAGGCCGTAGCATTGAATGGAGATTACGTTGAAAAATAGTGTTGTGTAGCTAAAAGATTGGGGAATAACCTGGTGTATTTCAATGCTGAATAAAACAACCCCTGTTTCAGAAAAAAAATGTGTTGCATTACTTATTGAACTGCCCTCGTAGTAATGTCATCCAGAATGAGATTTTCACTCTGCAGCGGAGTGTGCGCTGATATGAAACTTCCTGGCAGATTAAAACTGTCTGCCCGACCGAGGCTCGAACTCAGGAACTTTGCCTTTCGCGGGCAAGTGCTCTACCATCAGAGCTACCGAAACACAACTCACACCTGGTCCTCACAGCTTTACTTCTGCCAGTATCTCGTCTCCTACCTTCCAAACTTTACAGAAGCTCTCCTGCGAACCTTGCAGAACTAGCACTCCTGAAAGAAAGGATATTGCCAAGACATGGCTTAGCCACAGCCTGGGGGATGTTTCCAGAATGATATTTTCACTCTGCAGTGGAGTGTGCGCTGATATGAAACTTCCTGGCAGATTAAAACTGTGTGCCCGACCGAGACTCGAACTCGGGACCTTTGCCTTTCGCGGGCAAGTGTTCTACCATCTGAGCTACCGAAGCACGACTCATGCCCGGTCCTCACAGCTTTACTTCTGCCAGTATCTTGTCTCCTACCTTCCAAACTTTACAGAAGCTCTCCTGCGAACCTTGCAGAACTAGCACTCCTGAAAGAAAGGATATTGCAGAGACATGGCTTAGCCACAGCCTGGGGGATGTTTCCAGAATGAGGCTAGTTTTTCTAGTTCTGCAAGGTTCACAGGAGAGCTTCTGTAAAGTTTGGAAGGTAGGAGATGAGATACTGGCAGAAGTAAAGCTGTGAGGACCGGGTGTGAGTCATGCTTCGGTAGCTCAGATGGTAGAGCACTTGCCCGCAAAAGGCAAAGGTCCCTAGTTCGAGTCTTGGTCGGGCACACAGTTTTAATCTGGCTCTGAGCACTATGGGACTCAACATCTTAGGTCATAAGTCCCCTAGAACTTAGAACTACTTAAACCTAACTAACCTAAGGACATCACACACATCCATCCATGCCCGAGGCAGGATTCGAACCTGCGACCGTAGCAGTCCCGCGGTTCCAGACTGCAGCGCCAGAACCGCTAGACCACCGCGGCCGGCAGTTTTAATCTGCCGGGAAGTTTCATATCAGCGCACACACCACTGCAGAGTGAAAATCTCATTCTGGAAACATCCCCCAGGCTGTGGCTAAGCCATGTCTCTGCAATATCCTTTCTTTCAGGACTGCTAGTTCTGCAAGGTTCGCAGGAAAGCTTCTGTAAAGTTTGGAAGGTAGGAGACAAGATACTGGCAGAAGTAAAGCTGTGAGGACCGGGCATGAGTTGTGCTTCGGTAGCTCAGATGGTGGAGCACTTGCCTTCGAAAGGCAAAGGTCCCGAGTTCGAGTCTCGGTCGGGCACACAGTTTTAATCTCGTAGTAATGTCATATCGGAATTTTGCAAATTAATTTCTTTTCCATAATACTGTGGTCTTTTTCTTCACTTCATGGAGTAATCTTACAGCCTGTTCCAGCTTCACCTGCATCATTTGTTTCTAAGTCATCCTACATCTCTCTTATCTACTGGTTTACAGTTCATTACCTGTTTAACTAATCTGTCCCCCCTCCATAAGAGTGGCATGTTGTTTTCATTTTACTCAAACTTCCTAGATTTTTTCATTTGTACAGTATATATATTTAGTACTTCACATATAATGTTGTTTTTTGTTTGATCTCTGAGTGCATGTTTTTAACATTCCTTATAAATTTTGTTTCAGTTGACTATATTTTTGTCCTTCATAGCTAATATTCAAGATCCTCTTCCATCTCTTAGAAAAGAAGTATCTATCACTTCAAAGAAATTTAGCTTGTGCCCTTCCTTGTTACACAGTGTTCTGCATATTGTGTCACATATTATTGGTA
Source organism: Schistocerca cancellata (assembly GCF_023864275.1). Classification (NCBI taxonomy): domain Eukaryota; kingdom Metazoa; phylum Arthropoda; class Insecta; order Orthoptera; family Acrididae; genus Schistocerca; species Schistocerca cancellata. The sequence goes on from NC_064628.1 coordinate 198,862,926, forward strand.
TTTTTTAAATTTGTTAGTGGCATAATTTTCATATTCATAGTTAATATTGCAGACTAACACTGGAAAGTGCAACATCTGTCTTTCAATTATTCATCTATTGCTATTTTGGAGAGTAGTGGAAATTCTCCTTTGAGGACCATTACTTCAATCACTTTTATTGAAATTTTTAGATGATTGTTTTTATACACTGGACTAGGCAATATATTGTAAACTGGAATTAATTTTCTGTCTTCTGAATAATTGATTGGTCATCAGTAAAGAGCAGAGTGTTTATGTTTGCGTTTGTGCCCTGGTATTAACTGACACCTTGTTTAACTTTCCATTTGCACTGTCTAGCAGCGTCATTCAAGTACATATTGAGTATTCCAGTTGAAAGGAGACACACTTGACACTCTCCTCTATTGATATTTATTGGTCCTGTCTTCTTTTTCTCTCTGTTTATTGAAATTTATGCATTCTGATACAAACTCTTTATTAATTGTATTAAATGTCTTGGATACTCTTGTTTTTCCATGACGTTCCAAAGCTTGCTTCTGTTCACTCTATCTGTTGACTTTCATAATCTAATATGTCTAACATGAGTCTCCAGATTTTTGTTAATTTAGATAAAATCTGAGTGCTGAAGTTTGCTGTCCACTTCTTGAATGCATATTCACTATCACAAATATTGTTATTGTCAATGACAAGATCAAACCACATGATGGAATTGTTGTTGAAGAGAGCTATCATAAACTTTTATTTTCATTACTTCAAACTAACTTATTTTCAGTATTCTGAAGCGTAAAAAAATGTACAATGAATAGCTCAGTTTTGATGATGGTGTTTGAGTTGCCTTCTTCAATAGAGAGAGTATTCTTCTGGAGCACTTAATACATGAAAGAAATCCACGATTATCAGTAAATACAAATTAACATGTCACCCCAGTATTATAGAATTTTTGAGGTATTCTAGTGACAAAATTCAGTAATTTTCATAAGGACAGTTGCAAATATGAAAGAGGGAGAAGTGATAAGAGTTTCCATGCAAACTGAATGATTGCATCAAAGACAAAAGTAAAGAAGCTTCTGATATCACAACTGTTAGTTTGTTTTAGTGTGATGATGTAACGAGGCAAACTAGTGAGACCACCTCAAATCAAGGAAAGGATTTGGGGGAAGGGAGAAGTGGGGGACAGATATCTGCAACCTATTATCAGAAGTTCATATTTTCAGTATCTCCCAGGAACTTCTGCAGTTGTATTACCAATCAGGCAGATGTAAAGAGATATTAACTGTGTTGTCTGTTTATTGCAGCAAGCTGTTCTAAATTTCTCTAATTTTTCTCATATTGTGCAGTAATAAAGTTTTATGTGCATTTTACATCAATTATTGCCTTAATCTCTTTTCACTTGTGAGCTGATGAAGTCTAGTAAATAGAGGATGTAAGTTTGATAACAGTGTATATTATGAATTGCAATATATTGCATACTCAGAAATGATTATTTACACGTTACTGAATCAATTATGTGCTCCCTGAAATAAGCAGTAATATTAATTGTAATCACTTGATTTGGTTGCAAGATACAAGATGTTAGTAGCAACCCTTAGCAATACAATAAACAACATGCATAATTTTCATGTACGGTACCATAAATCTTCCAAAGGGAACCTTTCAGCAAAACGTATAGCAAAGGCAGTGATAGTTAAAGCTTTACATGCCTGATTGAAGCTTCATGATGATGTCATAAATGTTCTTTGAGATTTCAGCAAAATGCACACAATTTTAAATGATAGGGTGTAAGAAATGAAGTCTCAAATGTAAGCTTGTGAGAGATATACTCTGCAACAAATATGTAATATGCATGCTCCAGCAGACAAGTTTTCATTTGAAAATTATGTGAAGTACATGCTTCACAAAAATTCAGTGTAGCAAAAGGCAGTGAAGCCTGTTTTAAAGTACATTGAAAAGATAACCATACAATAATAACAGTAATTATGACAGTTGACTAGAGAGCACTAGTGTATAATCAGAATTTTCTAGATCTCACTATACAAATTATTTATTATTTTATCATTGGTAATGAGCATATATATTGTGGATATTAGTCTGTGAAGAAGTAAAAAGTTCACCAGTTATTTAGTGTAGTGGTTCTTCATTCAATTTCTCACACTTTGTGTTATAATTAATAGAATTTTAAAAAACTAGTCATAGATTTAGGACTGTGAAGGAGATAAGAGTGTCTCCCTATTTATGTATGTTAGAGGATGAAATACGTTTAATCGCTCTCTATATCCAAGTAGTAGTTTAAACCTGTACAGTGTGATATTTGTATATTTCGGTGTGATCAAGGACAAGTAAAGAAAAAGTAGTTCTGAAATCTCTGATATGTTAAGGGATCAAGCTATTTTGTTTAAAGTGGTACGTGAAAAGTATACACACCAGACAAGGAATTTATTGAAACTTGGGACAAGACCAAGATTAGTGTCTACAGTGCACCATGAATAAACTAGGCTATTGATTAGAATAGTGAAAACAAGTTACTATTGACTTGAAATCTGGAGTCAGACTTTCAGTAACTAATAATTTAACACCATATGATAATGTTCAATAAGACTGCAAGTATTCTCATATGAGGAATTATGGGAATTATGGACCTGTCAACAGAATGATTGTACTGAATACCAGAAACTACTACAGATGATACTGTTATTGCTGAATGGAACTTTCACATTGCTGCAGAATGTGCACTTCTCAGTACCTTTGTGACTATAGAAAACATGATGTGATTTATTTCAAAGCCAGATCCTTAGATCACTCTATTTAGTCAGTGAGTTCAGAAAATAAACCTAAATCAGGATGGCCATGCTGTGAGCTGAAAATAGCCCTCTTCAGGAGTCAGTCAAACCACCTTTCAAGCTAAGTTAAGCTCATGTGGATGACTCTGTACAGCTGGTTCCATTACATCACTTCCTAAACACGGCTGCATTACATCATACAAAGATTCTAGCAATGTTTACAGAGTTAAAAATGTTACAGTATGCTGTTTTAACAACACATCAATGCACACCAGTTTTGGAAACACTACTGGAAACTAACAAAAAATTAACTACAAATGCTTGTATGAGAAGTTCCAACTGAAACTCTACCCATTGCTTCATTATTATACAAGAGAGAAAGCAAAATAGGAATCATAGTGTTCTGGTTACCTCTAACATAATAGTTCTATCAGTTATTAACAGATATTGTCTTTTGAAAGTTTCCATTTGGACTGGGGTGCAGTTGATGATACTAGTATTAAAGGAATTACTACAGAGAAACAACCAGAGAAGTCTTCGTGGTCAAAAAAGTGAGGAACAACCAGAGTCTTATCTTAAGTAGGAGCTATAATATTCACTTCCAGGAAGGAAAATCCAAGGAATCTGCATGCAGGTTGAGATTCATTGGTAAGATATAGGGAAGCTATAGTTACTGCACTAGCAAAATTGTTTATAAAAGACTTGTACAGTCATACTGGGATACTGCTGAAGTGAGCAGAAACTTCAAGAACATAAGGACACTATAAAAGGTGAAACTACATAAAGACCCTGTGGAGAGAATGGAAGTGGAGCAGGACTAAGAACAGCTCAACAATAGGCACATGAGCGACCCTTATTCCCATACTCTATCGGTGTATTTTCAACAAAATATACATACAGTAGAGCAAGAAAGTATCTTCCGCTATGCAGCTTTAAGTGATTTTAAGTGTGTAAATATAGATATAAATTCAGATCTATAGGAATGTAGGAAAAGTATATTCAGTTTAAAAAGGTAAACAGTAGATAGTCATTGGATTTCATCATTTTATTCAGGATTGTGGTGAGAACTTATGATGTGTACCTTTCATCCAGAAGTTTTAAAAAGAGCTAATGTACATTCAGTTCATTTAACAAAAACTAGAATAATAATAATAATAATAATAATAATAAAACAAAAAAAAGCTAATAAGTTATTTCCAATTTCAAGGTCAGATTATATATGTAGACTGTGCTTTGTTTATATCTGACACAGTGTATGCTGCCTATGGTGAAATTCATAGTAATTTTATTCATAATATTTTTGATGAGTCTTTTTGTGCTTTGCCATACACTCAAAATGGGTTGAAACAGCCCCACTGAATCTTAAAAAGGAAAGTGCTCAGAACAGCTTAATAATGCATACAGTTCCAGTATAAGCGCCCAAAATTTGCTGTACAAGACTTAATAGAGTGGATGAGCTACTACAAAGTATTCCCATACTTTGTCTTTGTACCCCCAATGCAGGGTGTTCACTTCAGCTGCAGTACCAGTTTTGGAAAACAGATAAATACCAAGTTTCTGGACTTAGTGGAAACCTTTCTTACAATTCCATATTGTTGCTTGCAGAAGAAATTCATGCTTCAGGAGTGAGAGTTCAGATGTTTGTCTCAACAGATGAGTTGCTGACAGACAAAAGCCATTATGTCCTTCTATTGCACAGATGTTGTCTGAACAGAAAGTAACAAATGAAGTACTGATTGACAATCGTCATTTATATTATTTTTATTGATAACATTTAAATAGTTTTGTAATGGGTGGTAGTTTGATCCAGGTCATCAGATTCTCATTCCTGGGGTAGTACATCTGGAGTTGGTCACATCAACCATCAACCAGAAGTCCGATCAAATTGTAAAATTGTAGTACTATGTAGGATTGCTAAAATTGAGGCAATGAAAGGAATATTAATGCTGGCGATGAGAAATAATTGTATGCATCACAAAAGTAAATGGGTTTGGTTAATCTACATTCCAGAGGGAAGGCGAGAGGCTCCCAGGACTTATCTGCAGTGATATACACTTCTCCCAAATCTATCTCCTCTCCAACCCCCATCGACCTATGCAATGGTAAGACAGTAATAAAACAAACAATTGCTTCTAGCAAGGTGAAGAGAAGAGCCATGTTAGTAAAAGTTAAAATTCCAAAAATGTAATGAACACCAGTTGGACTAATGGTAGTAAGATTAAATGAGAGAAACAATCAGGTCAGTAGCTGAGATGGCACAGTTGAATGTTCCCAAGGGCTCAGCATGTTGTGGGAGGCATTCCTCCCACAACCATCCCATTCCCAGTCCATTATAGTGAAAGTGTTAAAGATGGAACTAGGATCCACTTTTTTGAAGGAAGCATGAAAACCAGTTCAAACATTTATATTTTGTTTTATTTATTTATTTTTGTCATCTGCTAGTTTCAAGCCTAAGGAATCCTCAAGATTTTGCTTTCATCAGAGTGCTATAAGAAGGGGAACTCCTAAAATGTACAATAGGGTGAAATAGAAAAAGGGCCCAATTGTATTTAAAAGTAATTAAAAACAGAATAATAGAGGGATGACCATGGTGGCTTATGGAGGAGGTAGGGGCAAAGATCCACCTGGGCCTGCATACGGTGGTAGTCACTCCAAGCCACATTACCCTGACGTCATGTCAAAAGCAGTTTAAAACGTAAGATCTGAAAAAGATCAAGATTTTTTTCACATGAAATGAAGAACCAGTTGAACTGTTCATGTGTCATCCATCAATATTAGAGATAAAGAATCTGGAAGATCATGCTTGTCACGGAGAGACAAAAAGAGGGGGCATTCTACCAGGATGTGAGCTACCATCTGTAAGCCTCACAATATGGGGGTGACTCATTACATAGAATAAATCTATGGATTAATGTGTTACGGCAGTGCTGGAGCAACATAGGAGAACTGATTCCTTGCAGGAAGAATTGAAGGAGGAATGCTATGCAGCCATAGTCTCCTTCATAATGTGGAGTTGATTAGAGGGTGTAGTAGCCCACCAGATGTTGGTCCATCTCTTATCTGCACTTGCAAATCTGTGCCAGGGATTATTGAAACAGATGTTGGGCAAGTAATCACTTCTCTGGTCAACAGTCAGTAAAGTAAGCTCATTCCCATTGAAACTGTTGCAAAGAAAATCAGTACATGTGTAAAATTTTCAGAGACCTCACTGTTATGTATAGAGAAAGGTCACCATAGGAAATTGCTGAGCCACACTTACAGATTTTCAACACCTGCTTCAGAGACTGACAGTTGACTCTCAATACAATTAAATGGGGTGAACGGAAGCATCAGATTCCATCCATCTGCTTTGACCCCATGACGTAAGGGTGTTGTGTGTGATGTCATTACGGCTCAGAGTTTATGAGTTGGTTGTGTTTGTAGATGTCACCTTGTTGTGCTTGATGGCGCCCTGTGTGTCTGTGTGTGTGTGTGTGTGTGTGTATGTGTGTGTGTGTGTTTTTGGGATGGCCGACCTACTTTCCAGTGCCGAAATTTGTTGGTGGTACATAGTTGATTTTTTGGGGCTCTATTTTTCTTGAGTTATAATGTTTTGTGTATTTATTGTGTATTGAATGTGTTTTAATTTACGTATGGATGTTTGACTTTTGACTTTTTGATGTGTTGTGGTTTTGTTTTTGTTTTTCGTAGTTGTAGGTGTTGGATTTTTCGTATCAATAGTTATGGTTGACCTATATAGGTCAAAGGAAATGATTGATTCAAATTTTTGTAGTTTTATATGTAGGTATTGGTGTTTTGGTATTGTCAGCTGTGGTCAAGGGAAATTCTGTTTCAAATTTTCGTAGTTTTTGCTGTAGGCGTCGTTGTTTTGGTATCGTAAGCTGCAGCTGAGCTATGGAGGTCAAGGGAAGTGTCCGGTTCCTGTAGATTTATTTATTTATTTTTTGTTGTTGTAATTATTGTGTTTTGGTCATCATTTTGTGTGTTTTGGGATCGTGGTGTGTGTGTTTTTTTTTTTACTGCTATATTTAGCTTGTCCCCCTCCTAAAGTCCCCAATTTCCTGCGGTTGTCCCATTAGTTTGATTATATTTTTGGAGGGAGATGTTACTGTCTTATTTGTACGTATTTTCGTGTTTGTTGCCATGTGTATATAGTAACATCATAGGCACCATATTGGAGATGCTTAGAATAGCCATTCCATCAAATTGTCTGCCCCGATAGCTGAATGGTCAGCGTGACAGACTGTCATCCTAAGGGTCCCAGGTTCGATTCCCGGCTGAGACGGGGATTTTCTCCACTCAGGGACTGGGTGTTGTGTTGTCTTCATCATCATTTCATCCCAATCTGGCGCACAGGTCACCCAATATGGTGACGAATGTAATAAGTCCTGCATCAAGGCGGCTGGATCTGTCTCGTATGGGACCTCCCGGCCAATGATGCCAAATGCTCATTTCATTTTTTTTTCCATCATATTGATGACATCATGGGTCAAAGCAGACAGGTGGAAGTGGACACTTTCGTACTCCCATTAAATATAGTTTTACAATAGAGTAAATCTATCCTGGACTCTTGACTATAAGCCATAAAGTAAGTTAGTGCCACAAAATGTTCAGTAGTTACCATCTAGAGTGACTCAAAGTAAACCAGATACATCCAGTTGTTGGGAAACAGATTTCAGGCTGTGATTCAATGGATTTCATGGAAACTGTAATGCATCTACAAAGGATGCACTTATACAATCATCTTTCAACATATTCTTAAAACCTGTTCCTCTGTCTGATATCCTTACCAAGCAGGATGAGCAGAGCAAACAGTGAAGACCTACAGACGTATTGTGAGTATCCAAGAATGTAGCTTTTGAGTAACATTCATAGACATAACTACGGAGTGTGATTCCTTCTACACAAGTCTTTTGGGTAAGGTAGTGACACTGATAATACTGTATACACTCTGTTGTATGGGGTGTTCCAAACAATTAAAGTCAAAATTATGATAGAGGATTCTAAACGGAGCATTTTGAGTTAACGAACTAATGGCCAGAAATTATGATATAATTTATTGACACAATTGAACTCTGGTGTCAGAATAATTTAGCGCCATTGCGACTGATGCATTCTGGTTCAAGCTGCCAGAGTTGGCAGTCATGTGTGTGTGAGGCGTGCTTGCATGTGTGAATGAATGTGTGCATTTTTCTTTCTTTCCCTGACAAAGGTTGTGACAACAAGCTTACATGTAAGTGTCTTTTAAATGTGTCTATCTTCAACTTAATGTGTCACTTTACAGTAAGTAGTGATCTATCTTTTCCTACATTGTTGTTATCCATCAGTGCTCTTCAAAATGTATTCTTTGAAGCGTGCATTTCAGATCTCCTTAATTTATATCACACAAACAATTATTTCTTATGAATTGTACCCAACTCTCTATACCTTGTACAGTCCAGTTACTCTCAAGATTCTGCCCAGTGTAATAACTTTCTTACATGTAAGAAGCCAATTTTTACAAGATTATTTCTCTGCAGATTAATTTTGCTCTCCAGGCAATGCATCCTGCTGCACCATAACTTAAATGCTAGTCTGCAAATTCCAATAATGAGTAATACTCTGTCTTCATCAGCCAGCCATAACTCGTAAACAATGGAAAATTCAACTGTGGACATTGTAAGATGTGAGGTCTGCCAGTTATGCAAAACACCGTTTTTCTCAGTATGCAAACATGTTTCAGCACCACTGTGCCATCATCAGTTGGTTTCCATTTTATTTATTCTGTAATGTGAACATTTTTATTAAATAATTACTAAATTATGTGGATGTTTAGTTGAAACAATAGTTCATTTCTTTTTGTTAATACCTTTACACTTGGTGTGTATGATTTTTCCGGATCACTTGTGTATTATTTATTACAGGTAGCTTGTGATCTGCAAGCAAACAATGTTGATGAGAAATTTTGCTGGGAGTTAACCTATCGTCTAGAATGTAATTTAGTTTGTTGCAATATTTCATGCCTATATTAGTTTTTACTTGCGTTTCCATGTGGAAAGCCCTTTTATTCTCTGCATAATTTTCTCTTCAGCAAAACAGTGTGATTGTGGTTGTTGTGTGTCCCAGCCCAGTCAGTGTTCAGTTGTTTACCAGAGAGTTCGGCTCCAAATTTGAATTTTGTTTACATTTTATCTTTGCGTGTGTGTGTGTGTATGCTTCTTAACTGTTTGTGTTGTCTTTTACATGGTGTTCCTTTTGTGCAGCGTTAATAGTGAGTCTTTGCAGATTGTAGTGTATCCATTTGTGTGTGTGTGTGTGTGTGTGTGTAACTTTTGTTTGTATGAAGCTGGTATCTGTACAGATGTCATTGGTGATCTTGCAGCTCTCGAAGAATGAAGTTATAATGAAATCTAGACCTTTTGCTGCTTACAGGCATTGATAAATATCAACAGGGACAGTTGAAAAATGTGTGCCCCAACTGGGATTCGAACCTGGGGCACACATTTTTCAACAGTCCCTGTTGATATTTATCAATACCTGTAAGCAGCGAAAGGTTTAAATTTCATTATAACTTCTTTTATCTGTTTGTGTTGTCTTTTTTGTGAAGTTCCTTTAATGTGTTAAATAGTGCATCCTTACAGAGTGGAGTGTATTCATTTAAGACCTGTTTTCCTTCTGCTATTGCCTTCTGTATGTGAAAGTGTTCCTCAATAGTCAGTTTGCTGTATAGGCTGTGGCTGGGTTTTAGTATTTTTAAGTCTGTTTCTGCTGTAATTGGCTGGTGATTGTGGGCTACAAGTTGGTCAGCTAATATGGGGAATACAGAAGTGTCTGATTCCACCCCTATGCTTTGACCCGTGACGTCATCAGTATGGCTGAAATGGCTATTCTAAGCATCTCCAATATGGTGCCTATGATTTCACTACATACACACAGCAAAAAACATGAAAATATCTATAAATAAGACAATAACATCTCCCTCCAAATATACACTCAAACTAATGGGACAACCGTGGGAAATGGGGGGTTGTAGGGAGGGGCAAGCTAAATATGGCAGTAAAAAAAAACCACACACCATGATCCCGAAACACACACACTCACACACTCACTCACACACACACACACACACACACACACACACACACACACACATACAAAAAATTGCAAAATCTACAGGAATCGAACACTTCCCTTGACCTATATAGGTCAACGGCAGCTGACGATACCAAAACACCGATGTCTACAGCAAAATCTACAGAAATTGGAATGAGACATTTCCCTCAACCACAGCTGATGGTACCAAAACACCTATCCCTACACATAAAATAATAAAATTGGAACTGGTCAATTCCATTGACATATATATGTCAACTGTAACTACTGAAGTAAAAAAACCAATGCCAACAACTACGAAAAACAAAACCAAATCCACAACACCTCAAAAATTAAAAACTCAAACATCCCTACGTAAATTAAAACACATTCAATACACAATACCTATCGGAGCTGTCGTTTTTTAAAGCGCGGAGATGTTCTGAATATCTGGTTTTGAAGCTTCTGCATGTTTGTCCTATGTACATTGAGTGACAAGTGTTGCATGTGAATTCATATATTCCTGATCTGCTAAGATTTTCGAAGGGTGTTTCTTGTGTTCTGATCTTTTTCTGTGTTGTGTTCTCTGTCCTGTGTCCTATTTGGAGTCCCTGTTTCTTTAATATGTTGCCTATTCTGTGAACAATCTTGTTATTGTAGGTGAGTATGTGCCATTTCGTTTTGTGTGTGTGTTGTTGCTGTGTTGTGTCTTGTAGTTGTCACTGTTTGTGTATTGTGTTGTACTGTATTGCATGAGGAATTGTGTGTGTGTGTGTGTGTGTGTGTGTGTGTGTGTGTGTGTGCTGTGTGGTATGTTCATTTTTGTACTGTTTACATATTTTTTGATTTAACTGTCGACCATATGGGTATCATAACATTTTTCTACTTCTATTTTTTTTATTGTGTTTAGTTCTAGTGTGTAGTTTTGTTTGTTCATGGGTGTTCTGTTGATTGCTTATGTGTCAGTGGGTTGTTCGATGGGTTGTGAATGGTGGTGCTTGTGGCTGTTGGTTTCCTGAATATTGTGAAGTTGTGTGTGTTGTTTGTTTTATGTATGGGAAGCTCTAGAAAATGTAGTGTGTTGTTAGTTTCTGTTTATAATGTGAAGCTAATTTTTGGGTGTAAGTTGTTTATTTCATTGTGTAGCTGTTCTGTGTGGATGTGGTTCATCAATCAGACATATTATGTCATCGACATAACAGTACCAGCATATAACTTTGTAGTTTTTTGCTTTTATTATGTGTCTGAAGTTCATGTTCTACTGGTTGTTCATAAATATATTAGCTAGGACACCACTAATTGGTGATCCCATTGGCAGTCCTTCATGTTGAGAATAAAATTCTTTGTTGAACACAAAATAATTTTGTGATGTTATGGTCTTGAGTATGCTTGTTATTTCATTGATGTGTGTGTCTGGAGTGTTTCCTTGTTGTTTTAATCTTTGTGTGATGATGCTGATTGTTTCAGTTATTGGAATACAAGTGTGTATTAATGTGACGTTGAATGATATGAGAGTTGCAGTGTCTGGTATGTGAATGTTCTTGATTCTGTCGATTAACTCCTTTGAGTTTTCCAGGTTCCTGTTGCTATCAAAAGTCTACAATTTTTTTAGTAGTGTGTGTGTCTGTTGGGTCAGGTGGTAGGATGGAGCATTTCGGATGTTAATGACAGGCCTTAATGTGATATTATCCTTGTGAACCTTTGGTAGGGAATTTAGGGTGGGTGCTTTTGGATTTTTCTGTGTCATACTCTTTACCTGGCCTTTTTAGAATGTATTTTTGATGTTTTTCAGTGTCTGTTGAATGTTTTTCTGGTACCTTGACTTTGAGAAAATCTAGTGTTTTCTCTACGTATTCTTTTTCATCCATAATTACAGTAATATTCCCTTTGTCAGTTTTTGTTACTATGGCATTGTTCTGTTTTAATTTTTGTTTTAGCTTGTTAGCTGTGATTTTCTCTGATGTTTTATGATTGGAAATAATTTTGGATTTGTGTGTTCTGATTATCTGTGTTATTTCTGCAGCTGGCGGACCTCACATCCTACAAATTTAACTGCAAAGACGATCAACACAAGGAGCTGCAAATCCAAATGATGAACAACTGTGGACATATCTGAGATGTCAGTGTATTATTTTACAAGGTAGTTGATGTGATAAGCATATGTATTTTTATTAAACATGTGGCTTACATATATGGCTGACACACATTTACCATTCAAGACCTCATTCCACATGAAATATTCTTTACTGCCATAGTTCTTTATCCTCTACCATCAGTATAATTTTGACCCTAAAGATTTGGAACACCTTACAGGGATGAAAGAGAAGTGACAAAGAGAGAGAAAGGTGGACGGGGTGGGTAGAAGAAGAAAACAGTTCAATAGGATTCTGGTGTGGAGCTTGCTTGGCTTCTATGAAACAGGAACTTCTTCTTCATCTTGCTTAATAACATTCCATTTTTGTACATAAAATACTATATTTCTAAAACAGCTGTCATTTTATAGTTTGGTATGTGAATACCAAAAACATGTAGCAAAATTAATGCTTCACCTGAGGATGTTAATGGTGGCAGTTTCCTAATGTGCTCTTTCGACTATTCTCTGAAAATCCTTGAAAACTACTATGGCTACTACTACTTCTAATAACAATAATAATACTAATGACACCTAGAATGACCCACATGAGTGAAGTTCTGGAGATTCACCAAAGTATGTAGCCCACATGACAAATGGCAATAGTGCGAAATTATGCAGTTGGACTATTGAGACTCTTCCTCATACACCACACTCTTTATGTCGGTCACTGATTTAACTCAACTTGTTTAAGATTTGAAGAATTCTTCTGGGTAAAACAATGAAATGCGTACATGGAAAAAAAAATGATGATGATGACAATAGTGCTCTCCATCCTGATTTAGATTTTCTGTACTTTTCTGAGTGACTCAGACATGAATGATTCCATGAATAAGTTCCTTACTGGCCTATGTCTAACAGAAGCACGTATTGCTATTTGCTAGCTGTCAAATCAGTGTTAAATTGTAATGTGGAAAAAAACTGGCACATAAGAAAAGTTATTTGTGGGTAACAGACTAGGTTTGTAAAATGTTATGAAGAAATTGTTATTGACTCTTTTTTAGAGAAATTTTCCGTAGCTTAATCAGGAGTAAATGTCTGCACTACTTTGATTAATTTTTCTTACTCTGTTTTCATGTTGGTTTCCTCATAACTGTGACAATATTACAACTATTATTACATGTTATTTTTAATGGGTAGCATTCCTGTTGTATTATAATTATAATTATTATTTAATAAGATACTAGGAAGAGATTCTCAATTTATGACCTTTATACACATGCATAAATCTTTCACTTAATAGCAGTTTCTAGAACTATTTAAAACTATGTGGTTTCTCTAAAACAAAATTCAGAACCATTTCTGTCAGATTTAAGTAAAATTTTGAGTACCTTTTCAGTTTTGTGTGGATTAATCTGTAATTGTGTGTAAAAGTTAGCTGAGTAGTTAATATGCTCCCAATATATGCAACCAATGTGGAAAATGACAGCAGTGCAAAACTGTGCAGTTTGGATCTTCCTCATACACCACTTATTATGTCCATCACTTGTTTAACTCAGCTTATATTTTAAGCAGACCTTATTAGAACACTTAACAGTAGGATGAAATTGTAGTAAGCTTGTATGTAAACAATTGAAGATGCGAGACAATTCAAAACATGCTGTGTAACAAAAAGTAATTAAAATTGAAATGAGATTGGAATGATGCTCATGAAGTATTTCTCATTTGTGAGTGAAGATGAAAGTTGTCATCCTGCAAGCAAAATATGCCCAGGAAGATGGAGTATGAAGTTTATCTTTTTAGACACTTATAGTTAAGGTAACTGTTGATGTTTAATTGATGACAACATCAGCTATATTTCCGAACATTATGCATTATGAGAAAAGTGTAAGATATTTACTGCAAGAAACCACACTTTGCATTTTAAGTATACATTTTTAAATATTTCCCCATGGAAGAAGCAATACCATATCTTGTAATGAATCACAGTTTCTTTTTATATACTATGGATGGCTCACAGAAAATACTTAGATCTATAAGCAGTTTTTATTTTATTTTGCATGCAGTCTATTACTGTGTGGCTACTGATAAACAATCACAATAAACTCCAAGTTTGGTGCTAAATGAAATTACTTCCACCTTGAAGTTAGGGCATGTACAACTCACTTGTTAATTAAGGAAATACAAACTGTTCATTAACAGATAAAATTATCAATTTATGGATAAATAACTTACAACATGCACTATAGTTCCTATTAGCCAGAAAAGAAAAATGGAACAGCAAAAAAGTTCTGATGTTCCAGTATCTGGCATCTTCAATCAAATTTCTTAGGATTACTCATTAAAAAAATCATTAAGCACTTGAAGAAATCTGAAAACACAATCCAAAGATATTTAAAAAAAGCTATAAACATAGCATAAATGGTGCTGGAATGAAGATAGGCAATAATTATAACTAATGTGTGATTTAATTACATTTATCTTTATAAAAAAATATGTTGTTTACAGTGCCTTAAATGTTATGAGCCTCAAGCTGGATACTTTATTTGTACCCTTGCATTGCATGTGCAAGTACATGCCAGTGTCATCAAATCTTAATACTCAAGCTCAAGCATGAAAATATGTACACCACCCAGTATCACTACATGCTAGTACTATTTTGTATCATAATGTACGTGTTCATATTTCTTGATTAGCACATTTTTCTCCTATAATGTCTGACAAACAAGCAATTAAAATCAAGTAAATTGTTAGTTCAGAAATGAATGTAACAGATGAACTGCTTCCAGTATCTGAAAAGAGTGTGACACCAGCTAAAGTGTACCAATACCTGGAAGTTAAAGAAATATATCAAAATTGGCAAATGCTACAACTAATATGTGAGTGGATTACTCTACAAAATTGAAATAGGAAAGTGACTCTTATTATAGTTACATACTGAAGAGTTTTAACAAATCTGTCATTATAAAAGTCTGCTAAAATATCTTTGATGGAGTATGGTGTAATTGTTGCAACAAGAGCCGTAATGGCTACATGAAAGTTGAACTACATATTAGTAATGTTTTTCCCTTATGTGTTTACCTCCATCTCAGATTTCTGTCTGAATTATACAGAACATCTGTATACATTTTTCTTTTTTATTTCAAAATCAGTGGGGAAAAGGAAGTGATAGTGTATTTGTTTCTCTCAGGAATTTTCTGTTCAAAATTACATTGTTGTGACACTAAATTCTAACTGTCCTATCTTTTCTTGCATGGAAAATAGCATGTAACTTCAGAACAAAGATGCTGCACTGGTTAGTTGTAATGATATCTCCTGGCCAGTACAATTGCTGGCACTAGATCTGCATCTTGCGGACTGCCTAAATGCTGGGCTACAGGTACTTCTCTTCGAGAGGCACCAGCTTTCTGGTAAGCTGCATGCACACCATCAATAGTAGCACTGTGATCTTGGACCATTTCTCCACCTCTGATCACTAACTATGTAAAATTAAAACTATCTGCTTCTTCTACACTTCATGGTTTAGTCACTTGTACCTGTTAAATCTTCACTTTTCACAGCCACCTCATTCTATGTCTTCTTACATCCTTTCTTCCTATTGGCTAGTAATGTGTAGTCTGAGGTGGGATTCTCTCCATGATCATTCCTTGTAGGTGATGCTTCCACAATGTTTTACTTTCTTCAGTGTTTTCATCAATATTATAAATATCTAGTTGATTGCTAATATACTCATTTCTTATATGGTCTTCCCTGGTAGCATCTCCAACTTTCCAAAGAAATCTTGTTATTGTTGTTTGTAGATTATCTTTACTACATTTTTAGGGGTCTGTGACTCATTTTCAAATAACAATGCAGGGGTAGCCATGGTTTTATAAAATCTTAATTTTGTTTTTGAATGTTTTGTTTATCATACTGCATATTGATTGATATTTGTTAATATAATTTTCTACATTCTTGTCCATATCACAGCTTATGTCACATACTAAAAAATTAAAAATGGGGACCTGCTCAAATGGAGTATTATCTGCTATTATTTTTGAGCAGGTGGGGTATTTCCCATGTTGAGCTGTGATGTTATTTAAGCTCTTCTAGGTTGTTAGTCCCTAATTTTCCTCTTTAACTCACTTTTTGTGATCCCTCTGCTGCAATATTTTTTCTGGAGTTACTCGGATGGCTCATTACTATTGAAAGGAAGTATTGTGTCCCTATAATGGAGAATTTACGATGTGTGTGCGTATAAGCATTATCCATAGCATCATTGTCCACAGTAAAAAATACTTTCACAAAAAACTGACAGTTTTGCACGCTGAAGCTGTGGATCTACCTAATTTTTAGTAGAGTCTCAAACACACTACTGATCAGCTCTCCAGGTAAGGATGATTGTTTTTGAATGAAAGCATTTTTATTTAGGTGGTTGTCATTCTAACAAGAAAGTGTGAACAAAAGCTGTTTGTACTCATTTTCTTATTCAAACTCTTTTGCCAATTTAATTTTGCATGTTACTGCCCATCATCTGTGGCTAGAGTACATACATTGAGGAGCCAAAACATCACAACCACTGCCCACAGCAAGATTGAGTGCCGTCAGGTGCTGTTTTGGGCAAGTGACACAGTAAGGAAAGTATATAAATGGAGCATACATGACTGGAAAACATTGTTTCAGACACAAATTAAAACAGTTCCACTCCATTAGTCTCATCACAGTTTTTGGGTTTCTTTTCCTTGATCATTGGGCAAACTTCAGAACTAGATACTCCCATCCAAGCTTCCCAACTGGAATTGCATCTGCCTCAGTCCTAGAGCTTGTTAGCATATTTGGCTGCAAAGATCTAAGTCCTACAACAGCCTGCCTTGCTCTCACAATTTGAGAAAAAAAAAGATACAAAAAATATTTTGTGACAATATGAGTTGAAAGTTTCAAAAAGGGCATGTTGTTATGGCCTGACACCTGTGTATGAGCACCTTGTAAGTGGGTAAGATGGTAGGCTGTTTGTGTGCTGCTCTTATGAGCATCTACAGAAAGTGGTTGCTGGAGGATGAAATCTCAAATAATTGAAGAACTTGGGGTATGGAGCCGTGTCCCTTCTTGAGAAGCCCAATAGATGGTTGATCTGATGGTAGGCACAGTGCTTTGAAGGGCACTGTGTGTTCCCATGTTGAGCCAATGACATCATCAGTTATGACTGGAGTGGGCAGTGGGCATGGGACCATCAAAATTGGGCCATAGAGCAATGGGAACATGTTTTCTTACAAGAAAGATGATGTTTCTTAACATACCAGACTGATGGATGCAGCTTGATATGCCACTGTAATCAGGTGGATAGCTGCTTGAGACAATCACTGTGCCACAGATGTAGGCCAGTGAGCATGGCAGTCACATGCTACAGGGACGTTCAACTGGGCTTCTGGCACCTGTGGTATTAATCAAAGGAACCATGAAAGCTGCAGGCTATGTGAACACTATTGTGGACCACCTGCCTTTTCTTCATATTTGATGTCTTCTCCAATGGCCACACCAGCTTCCATCAGGATAACAGTATGAACCAAAAGGCCAGAATTGTGCCAAAGTGGTTTTAGGTGTGTGACAGTGACTGCACATCAATGTATTAGCCACCATATTCATATGGTTTGAACCCAATATAACATATGTGGGACACTATCAGCTGCCAGCTCCTAGCCAACAGACTCTCATTTCATAACATATGGCAGTTGCACTACTTGTGCACAGACAGCTTGTGCCACACACTTCTCAAAACCCACCAAGGACTTGTCAAATCCACACCACACAAAATTGCTTCTGTATTATATGCCTAAGTTGGATCTGTATGCTATTGAGCAAGCAGTCATAATGTTTTGGCTCATCATATATAGTTAATGGGACTTGTAAAATGCATCATCTATATAGTCTCTTATTGTAAGTTCTTTTGAACACCTTCTTTTATACTGCTATAGGAAACAACCTGCCACAAAGTGATTGGGTTATTCATGTTATGGCTTGTGTGTACCAAAATAACCATTGTGCTAAGAAAAGAACCATTGACATTGTCACCTCTCTCTATATGTAAATGCAAACAATGAATTGAAATTTGAAAAGTGACAATGTAGGTCAGCATGGACTATGTAGATATGAGAATAATGAAACACGTGGAATGTGTTTTAACGAGCACCTGCTACCACTGCTTGTCAATATGAAAAAGAAAGTTTTGTTTTATTTTGAATGAGTTTAGCCTTTCCATCTGATGGCCAGCAGCTATAGCTAGGTAGCACTGTAAAAACTGTTAATGAGTAGCTGGCCATCCTAAATCTGCACCGGTGGTGATTTGTGTAGTTATAGCATTTTGGTAGAATTAGTGCAATATGAAACTGAAACTATCTTGTAATCATTCAGTAAATCCTTAAAATAGCAGCTTCAGATTTTGCAGTTAGAAGTCTTACTGGGAAGTAAGACTAAGTGGACAAGTTGCCAAAAGATTCCAGATAATTTTTTGCTTAGTTCTCAGCCTCTCAGTTTGCTTTATGACATTCTCCATCTCATCATATTTTGTATTTAGTTTTTCATTTAAAACACCTGCTATAAAGTTAATTTGCTTAGTGTATTTTATTATTTGACCTTTCCTCTAAATCTTACCCTATATTTTACTTTCCTTTGAATAGTTAAGCAGATGTGTCATTAACTTGTTCCCCATTCTTCTGAGGTTTTATCACAGATATGTTTCCTATCATATCCTTTTACACTTCTCCATTTCATACTTTACCTTTCCCATTAATTTTTAAAATGTTTATTACAAAATCTCACTTTCATCATAATATTTGACACCAGTAAAGTTCTTTAGTTAAATTTCATGTTTAGTTTCCTTTATATTATCCTTCATCACTTAAAGCATAAACTGTTATGTGCTTTTTACCCTACCAATTATGATCAACAGTTTTCTGGTTCTGGTGTTTTCTTTCATAATTTTGGGTATCAAATTAACTGAAAATAAGCAATAATTTAATGAGCTCTAAACCTGTTGTACAGATGTATATGCTGATTTCCTCTAACAACCATACATGTATATTAGAGGGAGTTGGTAAAGAGGTGGGTTTTTTAAACAATTTTAAATATCTGAAGCATGCACATGTCTGTAAAGAACAATTACAATACTGTATGGTACTATTGGTCTAGAGAAAGCATGTAAATTATTAAAAACATGTAAGTCCACAGCAGATGATCATCTTCAGCTTCCACAGAATATATAGATACCTATTTTGAAAATATTTGTGTTAATCATTACATAACTTCAGAATAAATAGCAGAGCGAATCATTCTCTGTGAAAGTGTGTGATGAGTGAGATAAAAAAGTGAGACAACAAACCTTTGACTGGGTTTGATCCCTCTGGATTCCAGCTCCTTTTGAAGTTGCCTGATTTTTAGACGGGCTAAGTCGAGTTCGTGTTTGACCTTCCAGAGGTGCGTGTCACAGAGCGGATCTGAACAGCGATGATGTCTTAGCAGGTCCTGAGCTTCATAGACTGCTCCGCGGAAGGTCAGTGATTTGCCCATACTCTAGGAAGTGAAAGTAATGTGCAAAATGACATTTATTTCAGTTTTTATGTATCAGTCACATGGATGGAATACATATGGTATGCTGAGACTTAGTGAGGTTATACTTTTGGCACAATACAGCTGGTGTGTAGGGATTTCAGAAAGTAAGTTACACATGTCTCCCTTGCTAAGAGTACTGTGCAACAAAAGTGGTGCACTGCCAGGAGAGAGTAAATGTTTTGGGTTACCTGCAAATGCAGTTTTGCTACAGGTGGATAATAGTTGCATCCCAGTTCGCAATTGAAATTCCACTGCATGTGGGAAAATACTTTGAAGCTGCAGTAAGCAGGGCAGTACGATTCTTATGGGGAAAACATCTTAATTTCACATAGGTTCACAGGGAAATACTAGTGGCATGTGGAACAGCTGCAAAGCTGTGTCCAGTCACAGTGAAATAATGCCATCAATTTTGTGAAGGCCCCACAGATGCTGGTGATGCTGATTGGGAAGAAGACCATCTACATTGACCAGAGACAATAATTTCCAGGCGGTCTTTTCATCATCTGGGGGCAAAGAGATTTTCCAACAATGAAGATATCCATACAACAAATCTTGAATGGCACAATGGCCAAGGAGCAGATTTCAGTTGCTGAGAGATTGAATGATTGGTAGGATCTTCCAACCATTGTTTACAACAACTTGGTGACTATGTATGAAAACAACGTCATGTATCTGTTCCACTTTAAAGTGTAGTGCAACATTAAGTAAAAGTTACTTGGCCCGTCATAATAATGTGTAACTTACTTCTTGAAGTCGTCTCCTGTACAGGCTAATAAATTGCAGTCTAGTGATTCATACAGAATATAAAATTAATTTGTTACCAACTAAGAATAACTGCTTCTGTCCAAAACATTATAAATATAAGCTTGTGCATGTAAATGGTTGCTCACTGTACAGTTCATAGATTCAAACACCATGATTTGCGCTACTTTCAGGCAATTTCTAAACCATTTTATAAAAAGTGCAGTAAGGCCTATTGTTGTTTTTTTTTGACATGTATCAGTATTTCATAATGTTAGCTAACAAAAAATATGCAAGTGGAAACATAACAGTCCGAAACCATATTTTTTTGTTAGGGGACACGACCACCTGTGACAATCGCAAACATTGAAGTGCAGACAACATAACATTGGCAAGCCATTGTACAACAGCATACTTGAATGCATTGCCAAACACGTTCATACAGCCTAGCACATAAGGGAAGCCAGTAACATAGACAAAAGTCACACGTCAATCTATACTGAAGGGTCGATTTTACAATCAAATTTATCTTTATGATGATGACTTGACATGTAACGGGAATGATATCCCTGCAGTTTGTCCAGGAGACATCATTGGCGCCTAGTAACATACACCCAAGCATATAATATCGTTGCTGGCAAGGACAATACGTACGCAGACCCAATATCTGTCCAAAATGTCACAGAGAATTTCTCCCCTCTCCCCTAAACCTCTACGCTTCAAAAACTTTGTCCTGCTATTTCCTAGATGGGACTACGTTAATGAGTGTAAGAACCCAGATGTATGGACAACAGGACAATGTGAAACCTCGACAGCAACTAACCTTTTTTTGCAGAGGTGACAGTAGACCAGTTGGTCCTAGCCTTTCTGAGACTTTACCCCTGAGTGCAATCAAATATTTATTACTAACACACCCACCCCACTCGTCCCCCTATCCCCACACCGTCACCAGTATTAATGCCTAACTAAGCTTTAGAATGAAAAAGAATATTCTTTGAACACTTTCATTTTTAAAATGAAGGAAGGTAAATGAATTTAGTTATTGTATTAAACTATGGACTAATTAGTTAGCGTGACAACTGGTATGTAACAACCTTTTCTCTTTTTTGAATTATGTTTGTTGTTGTTTTTCAGAAAAAGAGCTAACTTTCGATAATGGGGATAGACACCTGTTACAAAACATGCCTCCTCTGCAACTCTCCTCTCTCAAGCGGTACTTGCTTCACCCAAACCCTGCAACCCCATATAAAATCAACCAAACTGAAATAGTTGCATTGTTGTTAGGCCTACATGTTTGTCGGACTCCATACTTCTGAACTGGCAGAAATTGGAAGACTTCTCTTTGTCTTATCACTGCCACTAATTACAGTAGTAATAACAATAACAATAGTAACAATGGCAATCGGTACGCAAGCGACAGCATGCGCACTCTAATATGTTCCCAAAATGCCGCGCATAAAAACGGGATTCTTCCGGGGCTCATACCTCGAGTCAAATGTGTCGGATAAGCCTTAGGCTAGGGAACAGTTCTATACGCAAAACAAGGATCGTCTTAGTATCGCTATGCTACAGTACGGAGTCAAAGTATGTAGACACTTCCTCCTGCTTAGGCAAATGGAGCGAATCGGTTGGTTCCTTTTTGCCTTTGGTGTCGCTTACTGTGGGACTTAAGAGGCTTATGCAGGCACCACCAGTTTATGGGCTGTTTGTTAAAAATTCACCTAAAAACGTTTTAACAATTTTTGTGTGCCAAAACAAAGACGTGGATTCCAAGATGGCTATGCACAGCAAGTGGCTCAAATTTTTTACGATATAGCACTAAGATACCGATATCGAGCAACCTTGAAAATTTTCTTAATATGTTTAACCGTTTCTGAGATACAGAGGTTCACAGTTACCCTACTTGTACAGGTAAAACACGCACGTAAAATCCGGAATGAGGCGAAAACGAAGTCTGTAAAGTGACGTAGCAAGGAGAGATACGCTGCCAAGTGACTCCATTATCATCAGAAGGGTTCTGGGAACCCCATGCTGCAGTACTGAAGCACAAGCAAAATTTTTGTTCACGTATAATCCAGTTGGAGATGTAAAATCAGTTTTACGTTGTTTCAGTTTCACGTAAGCTATCAAAATTTTACAGACCCATAAAGTTCTTTTCATATGAGTGATATGCTCTGCTGTGGCAGGGAAAAGAAGGGAACCAGCGGAAAAATGCTCCTTTCGGAGCACAAAAAAGGCGAATGTGCTCCTGTATAAAATTTCGAGGAAATTTTTTTTAAAGTGCTGGGGAAGGCAGAATGAGGCAGCTGGCATCACACTTTTCAGCCAGAGTCAAAAACAGGGGCATGTTTGCCATTTTTGTGGTCCGATAAGAGCATTTTTCGGCTGGTTGGAATGTGAATAGTCATAGGACTAGTATAGCAATAAGAATAGCAACAGTACGGTCATAGTAATAATAAATGTGTGTAGCGGGTGGGCTGTGTGGCAAATATGATGTTCATACTTTCGTTTCACATGCTATAACCTCCACAGCGTCGTGTCACACATTAGTGTTAGTATTTAAGGAAAAAAATCATTGGGGACTTACGTAATCAGTATTATTGCCTTGTGAAATAGTGATAATCAGTACACTCCCAATTCTTTAAAGAAACGGAGTTCCTTTGACGTTGAAGGTGTGAAAAAGTTTGGATAAGTTGTGAAATTATGCTTAAAGGTTGTTGTAAGTCGCGAAATGTTCTCATTATGAAACACCACATAAATATAGTCTGGCTAATTTACTCTCTGTTTTAAGCAAAAGCCAGTTTTTCACGCATATCGATGTTTATGACGTTATTTCTCTTGAACTATGTGTCATACAGTGATATAATTTTGCACGTACATGCAGCTGTACCATATGGATACTGTCTGCAAATTGCGTTGCGAATAAAGTCTGTAGCAAAGAAGTAATAAATTAAAATGTTATGTCTGATGCTTCCGTTCTACAACGAAAATGTAGTAGCGCAAGTGATAAACTTTTCTCCTTTTATCATTTTGTGGGAATGTCAGCAAGAGAAAGTTTCGAAATTACGTGTAAATCTTGTTGAAAATCGGTAAGTGCTCACATTCTCATATACTGGATGAATAAAGTCTGGGTAACTGCATGCCGTCAGTCACGCTGCCTCAAGACGAACGCACAGTTTGTAACTGTAATATTGTCTTATTGTGTTGAATTTTTAACACAAGATTATACCCGTCAGGGGTTATTTCCTTCCAGTTGGGTACCAATGCAGTAGTGCTTAAATTATTGGTGGCGGAACCATAATTTCTTATAACCAATATAATAAAACCAAAACATTTAATATGAGCAATAGGTGCTACCATCTGTCCCCGTAGCAGTGTCACCTTGCTCTCTAACTCTGATCGATACACATCAGCCAAGTCGAAAATCTTCGTGACTATGACGTCATGTTTTCAGTTGCTGCTAGCCGCAACTGCAGCATGTCCCTGCCCACCGCATCACGCTGGTCATTCCTTGTTACGTCCACTGGTGCCGGTGCAGCTGCAAATAATAGTTATGTTACGATTTAATACACGTGTAGTATTTTAAATATCTAGTGCCGATTTGTTCCACGGAGTTAGAAAAAATAATGCTGGAAGGCCGTTTTTCAGTTTCCCTATATGTCCATCCACTTTTGCAATCAATCCTGTAGTGTTACACACCTTATTAAGACGTTTCAGCCTTTTAATTTTGATCTGGTGACCAAAGATATAGGTGGTTTTGCAGAGCATCCCACATTTTAAACTTTTAATGAGTTCGTGCACTTTCTTCTGTTGAGAGAACCAGTAGTAGTTGCCTCAATTGCCGCTAGCATTCAGGAGAGACTACTTTTCAAAATTATGCATATTAGCCAATTATATTAATGAAAAGGGACCTCTTGTCGGCCCGTGTTATTTCTCCATACGCGACAAGAGGTACCTTTCTCTAGGCTCGGTAGTCATTGCTTTGACGACGCATTTGAGTGTTTTATCTATTGCGATATTGCTTTATTTTCGGTCGTAGCTTGTAGAGGGCGAAGTAAAGTGCATTAAATTGCAAAATAAATAAATAAATAAATAAATAACAAAATTTATGGTTTTAAGGCTAACTATGTTTTTCGATGATACTGAACAACTGACTTTGCCGACAAGAGGTTCCTTTTTGCTTTCCGCCTCACTTTTGCTATCATATACTCCTACAATTATGAAGTACGTGTCTCAGTAACTGTGAATAAAAGGAGCTTGTCCATGAGCGTGTTGCAATTTTATTTTCCGGCAGTGTATACCACAAACCCTTTTGGGATCCTGTATCCTTTTCCAGTCCCATCCCCACTCTCCCGAAGAGGGCATATACGTAATATCAGTAATTTACACCAATTTAAACTGCGTTTTTGACTTTGTCTTTTCTGGTTATCTGGATTCGAATACACCGAAGATTTTTTGTGCAGAAAATTAGTAATTTGCACTAATGTAAGCTAATGTTTTGACATTGTTTACGTTGGGCCTCACCAGTAGGTAGAATGAAGGAAACATGTTTGATTAAAAGCTGATGTACCATCACAGTTTGCACATAATACAAACTACAGGCACATGATAGGAATAAAATTGCTATTGTAATTATGGAATAATTAACGATTAAAGTTCCGATACTTCTAGTCGTCAAGAGACAGCTGTTTGTATGCTTTGTTAAATAAAAATCTATTGTATCAATAATAGAAATATGACAAGATGTTTTTTCAGTCAGAATTAAGCATACTCATGTTTTAATTGGTGTTAACAGAACTGTAATTACGACCATATAGGATTGTAAAATTTTACTCGTACAAAATTTAATTAATTGACTTTAGGTCTTTTATTCAATAAAACTAATTGTTCTGTTCACCTGAAAATGGTAGGATGATATTCTTTTAAGTCAGTAAAATAGTATGTGCAAATTAACGAGATACATTGTCGTAATGATAAAACATGTAATTTATAGTCTTAATAGAAACAGATTATGTCCTGTCTTTGTATGAAATTATTCATTTATATTTCATGTAAATTTCTACGTGATTTGGGACGATGTATGTAAAATTTTAATTGTATAAATCCAAAATTCAATATGTAACAATGACAGTAATTGTTTAAAACCATATAAATACTGGGTGATCAAAAAGTCAGTATAAATTTGAAAACTGAATAAATCACGGAATAATGTAGATAAAAAGCACTCCATCTTCAGGCCACAAGTGGCCCACCGGGACCATCCGACCGCCGTGTCATCCTCAGTTGAGGATGCGGGTAGGAGGGGCGTGTGGTCAGCACACCGCTCTCCCGGTCGTTATGATGGTTTTTCTGAGTGGAGCCGCTACTATTCGGTCGAGTAGCTCCTCAATTGGCATCACGAGGCTGAGTGCACCCCGAAAAATGGCAACAGCGCTTGGCGGCTGGATGGTCACCCATCCACGCGCCGGCCACGCCCCACAGTGCTTAACTTCGGTGATCTCACGGGAACCGGTGTATCCACTGCGGCAACGCCGTTGCCGAATAACGTAGATAGAGAGGTACAAATTGACACACATGCTTGGAATGATACGGTTTTCACAAAATGTCCTACAGATGGCGCTGGGCAGCAAAACGTCAGTGAATGCGCATGACAATCGTGTATAAAAGGAGCTGTAATGAGAGAGAGAATCAGATGCGCCAGCAGTCGCAGCAAGTTACCTGAAAAGGCGCTTTTAGTGAAGTTGTCTTATCAGAATGGGGAGTGTGCTAGTTCGGCGTTACGATCCTATCGCCATAGAAAGGGGATTCGAACGGGTAAAGGTCCGTTGACAAATGCAGCTGTGGCGAGAATGATTTCGAAGCTCGAAGCCACGGGTTGTTTAGACGATAGACCCCGTAGTGGCCGACCGAGCACAAGGCGTAATGCTGCTGAGACAGTTCAGGAAGAAATGGAGACTGTAGCGGGCTTGTCTATGCACGGGGAAGTCAGCGCTCATGCAGTTGCATGTCGCACCGGCATTCCATACGCTACTGTTTGGTTGGCACTGAGGCGTACCCTCAGATGCTATTCGTACAAAATGCATCGGCATCATGAACTGTTACCTGACGATTTAGTGAAGCGGAGGGCATTTGCGGTGTCAGCGTTTTAAAAGATGGCGGAAGATGACGATTGGTTTAGTAACGTGTTGTGGACCGACGAAACTCATTTCACGCTCCGAGGGTCTGACAACGGCCACAACTGCAGAATTTGGGCTAGCGAAAATCCTAGAACTGTCGTGGAAACTCCATTGCACGACGAGAAAGTCACGGTATGGGTTGGATTTACCACATCTACGGTTATCGGGCCTTTTTTCTTCGAGGAAATGCGTGATTCTGGTTTTGTAACTGCTACCGTGACGGGTGAGAGGTACGCCGATGTGTTACAGAATCGCATCATCTCCAGCCTGGCTGATAAACACCTGCTGGAACGTACGGTGTTTATGCAGGATGGCGCTCCACCCCGTATTGCTAGACGCGTGGAAAATCTCTTGCGCGCGTCGTTTGGTGACGATGGTGTGCTCAGCCGCCACTTTCGTCATGCTTGGCCTCCCATGTCCGCAGACCTCAGTCTGTGCGATTATTGGCTTTGGGGTTACCTGAAGTCGCAAGTCTATTGTGATCGACCGACATCTCCTGGGATGCAGAAAGACAACATCCGACGCCAATGCCTCACTATAACTCCGGACATGCTTTACCGTGCTGTTCACAACATTATTCCTCGACTACAGCTATTGTTGAGGAATGATGGTGGACATATTGAGCAATTCCTGTAAAGAACATGATCTTTGCTTTGTATTACTTTGTTATGCTAATTATTGCTATTCTGATCAGATGAAGCGCCATCTGTCGGACATTTTTTGAACTTTTTTATTTTTTTTGTTCTAATAAAACCCCATGTCATTCCAAGCATGTGTGTCAATTTGTACCTCTCTATCTACATTATTCCGTGATTTATTAAGTTTTCAAATTTATACTGACTTTTTAATCACCCGGTACAGGCGATTATTACGCCGCCATAGGTCAGTCTTGGACCGAATTTTGTTTCAACAGCATGTAGTCAGACTTCGTACATTCGCCGCCGCCGAACATCTAGCGTGCGAAATAAAATTCTCTGTGAACAAGAAGTACTGAAAGTTATTTCTGTCATTGCACGATTCCCGTGTGGCGATGCAGTAACACCAAGCTGAACCTACGGCAGCATTAAGAAGCAGCACCTCGGATTACCAAAGATAGGTATTATTTTATTGGTGGAGGGTATCTGTGCTATGACGTGGTATATAAATCACAATTTTTCTTGTATTAAGCAACGATACACTTCCCAAACTTCACCCACAAAAACATTTATGGCATGTCATATTACAGGTTGGATCACATGTGTGTGTGGCAGGTACTCACGAGACTGATGAGGGCGCAGCAGCCGCCGCGGTCGGTCTTGGCGAGGTGCTTGCGCACGTACTTGAAGTAGAGGTGCTCGAGCAGCAGCAGCACGGCGGCCAGCAGGATGCCCGACATGAGCAGCAGGAACGCCGACAGGAACTGCTCCAGCGCCAGCGGGTCGCTCGACTTGTGCTCCTGCTTGCCGGGCTTGCACGTGCCCGTCATCCAGTAACGTCGCAGGCGCTCCAGGTCCCCTGCAGACCGTACGGTCAGACACACAGTCACAAACACTACTCGACAAGGCGAAACGTAGACGGCATAGAGCAGGAATTAGCTTGCTCGCGTGACGAACCGTCGTCTTAACTGTTCTCTCATAAAACTGCAAAACAGTGTAGGCGGCAGAAAACAAACGTCAAAATGCATTTGAGACAAAGGTTTTCCGAGTATCATACCGCGTCATACAGCAAAAAACTACGCTGGAGAAATCATCGTTTCGGCCACGGTTACGGTGCCCTTCTTCCAAGACTACTGATGTGTTTAGCTGTGAGGTGTCGCTTATATTTTGTCACTGCCGCTCGCTGAGCATGACATTACGTCATGATTTTAAGAGGTCGTAGTTACGATTGGTCACATGAGTTAGAAGGAGCGAGAACTTCATTATAATTACAAAGAAATGAACACTCTTAGCTGCTTGCAGGCGTTGACATACGTCAACGGGGACAGATGAAAATGTGTGCCCCGACCGGGACTCGAACCCGGGATCTCCTCCTTACACGGCAGACGCTCTATCCATCTTTTTTTTTTTAATCTCATTTTGTTCTCTTTCGTTCGTTGTATCTGCTCGGGGCGGACGTCGTAAGACACCCGTTTTGGTTCGTTGTTCATCGGTGAACTCAGTTTTTTTTATTACAGAGGGCAGCTAACCCTCTGGCCGAACACGCTGAGCTACCGTGCCGGCAAATCCATCTGAGCCACCGAGGACATACAGAATAGCGCGACTGCAAGGATTTATCTCTGGCACGCCTCCCGCAAAACCCACATTCTCAACGTATTGTCCCGCACTACATTCGTAGTGTCCCGCCCATTATACTCATTACTCGCGCCGCGTTGCCGATTCCCGTAAGAGTTCGGGCACTGTTTGTGCATTCGCACAGAAGAAGAAGATGGTCAAGTGGCCGGTGAGCCTTAACTATATATATACACTCCTGGAAATTGAAATAAGAACACGTGAATTCATTGTCCCAGGAAGGGGAAACTTTATTGACACATTCCTGGGATCAGATACATCACATGATCACACTGACAGAACCACAGCCACATAGACACAGGCAACAGAGCATGCACAATGTCGGCACTAGTACAGTGTATATCCACCTTTCGCAGCAATGCAGGCTGCTATTCTCCCATGCAGACGATCGTAGAGATGCTGGATGTAGTCCTGTGGAACGGCTTGCCATGCCATTTCCACCTGGCGCCTCAGTTGGACCGCCGTTCGTGCTGGACGTGCAGACCGCGTGAGACGACGCTTCATCCAGTCCCAAACATGCTCAATGGGGGACAGATCCGGAGATCTTGCTGGCCAGGGTAGTTGACTTACACCTTCTAGAGCACGTTGGGTGGCACGGGATACATGCGGACGTGCATTGTCCTGTTGGAACAGCAAGTTCCCTTGCCGGTCTAGGAATGGTAGAACGATGGGTTCGATGACGGTTTGGACCGTGCACTATTCAGTGTCCCCTCGACGATCACCAGTGGTGTACGGCCAGTGTAGGAGATCGCTCCCCACACCATGATGCCGGGTGTTGGCCCTGTGTGCCTCGGTCGTATGCAGTCCTGATTGTGGCGCTCACCTGCACGGCGCCAAACACGCATACGACCATCATTGGCACCAAGGCAGAAGCGACTCTCATCGCTGAAGACGACACGTCTCCATTCGTCCCTCCATTCACGCCTGTCGCGGAGGCGGGCTGCACGATGTTGGGGCGTGAGCGGAAGACGGCCTAACGGTGTGCGGGACCGTAGCCCAGCTTCATGGAGACGGTTGCGAATGGTCCTCGCCGATACCCCAGGAGCAACAGTGTCCCTAATTTGCTGGGAAGTGGCGGTGCGGTCCCCTACGGCACTGCGTAGGATCCTACGGTCTTGGCGTGCATCCGTGCGTCGCTGCGGTCCGGTCCCAGGTCGACGGGCACGTGCACCTTCCGCCGACCACTGGCGACAACATCGATGTACTGTGGAGACCTCACGCCCCACGTGTTGAGCAATTCGGCGGTACGTCCACCCGGCCTCCCGCATGCCCACTATACGCCCTCGCTCAAAGTCCGTCAACTGCACATACGGTTCACGTCCACGCTGTCGCGGCATGCTACCAGTGTTAAAGACTGCGATGGAGCTCCGTATGCCACGGCAAACTGGCTGACACTGACGGCGGCGGTGCACAAATGCTGCGCAGCTAGCGCCATTCGACGGCCAACACCGCGGTTCCTGGTGTGTCCGCTGTGCCGTGCGTGTGGTCATTGCTTGTACAGCCCTCTTGCAGTGTCCCGAGCAAGTATGGTGGGTCTGACACACCGGTGTCAATGTGTTCTTTTTTCCATTTCCAGGAGTGTATTAAGATGGTAAAAGAACAGATATCATCGGTGACCATGCAGCTCGTTAGAATGAAATTACAATGAAGTGAACACCCTTAGCTGCTTACAGGCGTTAATATACGTCAACGGGGACAGATGAAAGTATATATATAGTTAAGGCTCACCGGCCACTTGACCATCTTATTCTTCTGTGCGAATGCACAAACAGTGCCCGAACTCTTACGGGAATCGGCAACGCGGCGCGAGTAATGAGTATAATGGGCGGAGGCACTACGAATGTAGTGCGGGACAATACGTTGAGAATGTGGGTTTCGCGGGAGGCGTGCCAGAGATAAATCCCTGCAGTCGCGCTATCCTCTGTGTCCTCAGTGGCTCAGATGGATAGAGCGTCTGCCATGTAATTTCATCTGTCCCCGTTGACGTATGTCAACGCCTGTAAGCAGTTAAAGGTATTCATTGCATTGTAATTTCATTCGAACGAGCTGCATGATCACCGTTGGTATCTGTTCTTTCGGCCAGGTCCGAAAAAACAGATACCATCTTAGTATATATATTCATTATAATTGGTTGCTACGGTGCAGGGAGTGGGGATCTGCTGTTGTCCAGTGCTTCTTGCATTGTTTGCTGTGGCTGACATTCGTCGGCGATGAGGCGTGGGCAGACGCATGCCGCGCGGCGGCAGTTACCCGTCGTTAGCGCTCGCGTCACGTGTTGTTGGTGCGGTCTGTCGCTCTCTGAGGGCTGACAGCCAGGATGGGGCAAGCTTGTATCCATCCTTGCTGTTTGCTGTTAGGATGTTTTATTCTTCTACGGTTTCTCTGACATTGCGTTTCGTCAACGCCGGCTGCTTAGGCAGTACGACGCCCGGGTTCCCGGGTTCGATTCCCGGCGGGGTCAGGGATTTTCTCTGCCTCGTGATGACTGGGTGTTGTGTGATTTCCTTAGGTTAGTTAGGTTTAAGTGGTTCTAAGTTCAAGGGGACTGATGACCATAGATGTTAAGTCCCATAGTGCTCAGAGCCATTTGAACCATTTTTTTTTTAGCCAGTACGCAGGTTTCTTTAAACTTGATTTCCTTGTCGCAGTCTTGTCGGTGTTCGGCCACTGCAGACTTACGCAAGACAAATGTAGCGCTCGTGCTCTCGTATGCATGTTCCTATCAGCCTGCGACCAGGAGGAGAAAAACGGAAGGCCACGCCTCATCTGCCGATGAGCACCAGTTATAGCAAACTCTGCAAGAAACAATGGACAACAGCAGATCCCCACTCCAAATGGTTCAAATGGCTCTGAGCACTATGGGACTTAACATCTGAGGTCATCAGTCCCCTAGAACTTAGAACTACTTAAACCTAACTAACCTAAGGACATCACACATCCATGCCCGAGGCAGGATTCGAACCTGCAATCGTAGCGGTCGCGCGGTTCCAGACTGAAGTGCCTAGAACCGCTCGGCCACAGAGGCCAGCCGATCCCTACTTCCTCCACCGTATCAACCTATTACAATAACGTTTTCTCTCCTTCCGCTTCAAGTGACCAATCATAACTATGACCTTTTAAAATTATGACGTTACGTCACGTTCAGTGAACGTCAGTGACAAATTATAAGTGACTCCTCAAAGCTACGCACATCAGTAGTCCCAGAAGAAGCTCACTGTTACTGTGGCCGCCGAAACATTGGTTTCTCTGGTACAGGTTTTTACTTTATGACGGTGTACCATACTTAGAAAACTTTTATTTCAACTGACTCTGGTCACGGAAGCCTACGCAGTCATGTCAGAATGCACTGCTCGCATAAGCAAACGATTCGCGTTTCAGCACTGCCGCAGAGGTGAGGTAAGTAGGAATGACGACATTTTCATTCAGTGCACAGGGTATCCCAATTATCTTGTCATCACCAGATGGCTTTTTATAAAATATTATAAAAACAGTCTTGATAGCATAAAACCACTTTTATTCATAAGTGGTAACTGGTTTCGGCCCAGTGTGGATCATCTTCAGACGATACTCCAGTCACTTGGTGTGGAGATGACGGCACGGAGCAGGAACTGAGTACCACTTGTCGACTGCTCAGTGGGTGGTATCCACAGTTCCTACTCCAAGCCTTCGTCTCCACCACACACCATCACTGGAGTACGGAACGAAGATGATTCACATCGAGTCGAAGCCGCTCACCACTTACGAAAAAAAAAAATCTTTTAGGGTGGTTAAGTCTGTTCTGTATAATATTTTATTACCGTGATGTATGTATGCAGACTCAAGTGGACTGAAAAATTGTACCAACTTCAGGATTCGAACCCGCGTTTCCTGTTCACTCGGCAGATGTGCTAACCACTATAACCCTGGCACAGTGGCTTTACTCAACTACACGCTTCTCTCCTCAATCCAAATTTCCATTTATAGCTCAGATCACTAGGATAGTCCATGCATTTGTGCAAAGCCACTATGCCAGGAGGGTATAGTGATAGAGGCATCTGCGTATTGAGCAGAAGACCTGGTTTCAAATCCCGGCCTTGGTACAAATTTTCATTCGTCGCTTCAGTCTGCATATACAGATGTTTGGTTTGTGGGATGCACAACTGTGCGGTCATCAGCGCCCTCACGAAGTCACAATATTTTCATAGTCCACTTTTGTACACAATCCAATCGAGACACTTGCAACAAAGATAATGATGACGATGATGATGGAATGATGAGGACAACACAAACACCAGTCCCCGGGCGGAGAAAATCACCAGCCCGGCCGTGAATCGAACTCGGGACTCAGAGGTAGCAACGCTAGCCACTAGACCACTAGCTGCGGACCCATATACAGGGTGAACATTAATAACACCTACAAACTGCAGGGACGGATTACTGACTGGAAGTGGAGGAAAAAAGGTCCGGAAATGCATCATTGCCACGGTAGATGCTGCTGACGAATGACAGTTCCTCTGAGCAAGTGCAGTGTGTTCCTTGTGTGTTTCAGGTTGTGTGACTGACGCACCGCACTATAAGAAGCAGATTGGTCCGGCATTCATGTCGGGAACAAGCCAAGATGGTGTTTGTGTACGGCCAAGCAAATGGAAACGGTCGAGAGGCAGAACCCGATCCTCTACATCTGGTGTATGCACAGTTCGGCGTCCCCCAACACATTCGTCTGTCTAAACAAAGGGACCCATGAACATGCAAACGCTCAAAACTGGCTTGAAAAGTTGTGTGATGTGGTTGGTGTCTTTGAGGGTACTTGTTTTGGTATAGCCATCCTGTCTCTCGACCGTTTACATCTGTGTGGCCGTACATAAACACCATCTCGGCTTGTTGCCGACATAAATTCTGGACCATACTGTTGCTTACAGTATGCTGCGTCAATCACACAGCCACACAAGGCACTTGCTCAGAGGAACGTTCATTCGGCAGCACCATCTACCATGGCAACGACGCGTTTCCGGACACATGTTTAAAGGACGTTTCTTCCTCCATTTTCGGTTTTATTAATGTTCAACCCGTATTGACTACAGAGATTTAAAACTTGACAACGTCTCTGGAACCATATAGTTTCGTTTAACATTTTATTACCAATTTATTGTTTACAACGATTATAGATTACTTTTCGTCTATAACCATAATAAAAAAGTAGGCTGCCAAGTAAATGTTGTTTAGCTACCAGTGGAACATTAACCAGTATGACTGTTTCTTGTAACTTCGTTAGTTACGAAGATATTTTTAAATAGCACTTAAACTTTTTATCTGATTATCCACTTCTCTGCTCAATACTTATTCAAAAACGTATCACAAAGTACGATTCACGTGTACATATTGCTATTAAGAACGTAACATAAATTTGATTTTGACTCTCCCCTAGTAGAACGCTGTGTAAGTACGGGGGTAACGTAACACGTCCACTTGCTGGAGTTGACAGTAAAGAAATGGAAACACATATTATTGCAATTGGTGGTCTGCTTATATTCTCTATAGACGACTAGCATTTCTACCTTCTCTTCGTTGGTGGACATTGTGGTCACTCAATCACACAATCCTTCAACTCAAGATGGTTGGTTGATTTAACGCCGGCCGCAGTGGCCGAGCGGTTCTAGGCGCTTCTGTCCGCAACCGAGCGACTGCCACAGTCGCAGGTTCGAATCCTGCCTCGGGCATGGATGCGTGTGATATCCTTAGATTATTTAGGTTTAAATAGTTCTAAGTTCTAGGGGACTGATGACCTGAGATGTTAAATCCCATAGTGCTCATAGCTGTTTTCTTGTTGATTTACCAGTGTGCACTTTTCCCTACGTCTCCCTCTGTATATTGTCAACTGCAGAGTCAAATGTACGAGTTGCAGTATCCGTGGTGGACTTACCTGCCCCATGCGTTAGTACATGAAAGTCTAAGTCAATTTTGTATCCCGTTTTCAGTAACATCATGGTACGTTGTTGAGCAGGTCTTGAGGAAACGAAGTAAATTACAAAGTATAAAAAAAATACAGGATGCTATTCGTTATGAACAAAGTTATATGAAAGGGGTGTCCGTTAATTACGTGAGGGATTTTCTCTAAAATTTGGACACCTCTCTCTCCTTGGTGAGATGTGATGGGAACCCCTCCCTTCCTCCCTGCTCACCCGTAGCCAGGTAGAAATATGTAAAAATCAATTTTTTATTTGTTTTAAACACTGAAAAAATAATTTAATAAAACCACGTTTGATTTAGAAAGTGTATTGAACAGTGTTTTTAATATGTGATTAAAAACACTATTTTAAACGTGCCAACCTTGCACAGTTTTCGGATGGATGGACAGACAGAGGGACGAAAAGGCTCCACGAAAATAGCACTAACCGTTTTGACGGAACCCTAAAAAGTTGACATTTTATTGGTATTTTACGCGAGTATACATTAAATATCATTGAACCTTCACTTACTTTGCAGGCGAAAGACAACATTGTTTGTACCTTCCTTTAAACTGTACGATTACGTAGCTTTTCAAACTGTTGATTAATATGATCACTACGAGAATTCTTGTCTGTGAACTTCAGTTTAGTTTCCTTCCACGAATGATAACTTCTTGCTCGGACATTCTTTCAGCTTGCCTGCATTATGCTTAACGTATGCATTGTATAGGTTTTGATACAAATTCATGTTTAACACTGTAATATCGGCTTCATCTGCGCTGCAGAATATCATGATTGACTGACTGACAGACGCAGTGACTTCGACCTGTGCTGCAGCGCACTCCCTGAATGCAAAAAAAAAAAAAAAAAAAAAAAAAAAAAAAAAAAAAAAAAAAAAAAGGGTTCAAACGGCTCTGAGCACTATGGGACTTAACATCTGAGATCATCAGTCACCTAGAAATTAGAACTACTTAAACCTAACTAACCTAAGGACATCACACATCCATGCCCGAGGCAGGATTCGAACCTGCGACCCTAGCAGTCGCGCGGTTCCGGACTGAAGCGCCTAGAGCCGCTCGGCCACAGTGGCAGGCCCCTGAATGCGATCTGACACTTGCGCGGTACTCGTTTCCAATCGGGTATCCAGGGTATGAACACTTGTGTAAAATATTCACTTCAGTTCGCATATATTCGGTTATTCACAGAGCTACTTGAATTCCACTCTCGAAAGAAACATTCGTGGAAGAAATTAATTTGATCAAAACCATAGCAGTTAATAACGAATACGAAGCCGCGCGGAGTGGCCATACGGTCTCAGGCGCCAGGTAACGGATTGTGGGCCTCTCCCGCCGGAGGTTCGAGTCCTCCCTTGGGCGTGGGTGTGTGTGTTGTTCTAGCATAAGTTAGTTTAAGTAGTGTGTAAGTATAGGGAACGATGACCTCAGCAGTTTGGCCCCATATGAATTCACACACATTTGAACGAATACGAACCTGCCATAGTTGACGACATCCTTAAAAAGAAAACTGTTAAAAGAGTTACTACACTCGGCACCTCTGTCATTGAGTCCAACCAAAAGAAGAAGTTCTTTTCTATTCCTTTCTTGGGACCCATCCCCTATCAAATTCAACGCCTTCTTAGTAATGAATACAACTGAAGTGTAGGCTTTTTAACCAATAACAGCTTGAAAAAACTTTTATTTTCAATTTAAAATCGACCTGCTCCCCTTTGGAAAACTCTGGTATCTGTAAGATTTTTTGCGACACTTGCTGTTCTTACTACATAGGACAAACAGGACGTGCCTTTACAGTCAGATACAAAGAACATCTTTTAAGAAAAAATGGCACTAGACTCAGAATTCGTCTTTTGCCGACCATCTTCTGATTACAGGTCACGCACCAAAAGCTGTTCACGATATCAGCATTTTGCATACTGAGAAGAAAGGCCTTAGATTACATGTTCTCGAAGAATTAGAAATTTTTAAACATCTTTCTCGTAATGATAGTCTCATTGTTGATGAGCAGCTACAATTAAATGGTAAAAGCTTCTTCAATGATATAAAGCCATTACTTGATATTTGATTTTCATTTCGTTCGTCTGTCTACATTCTGAACGTTAAGCAGCCTGTTTGTATTTGCGGCTACTAGATGGCACTCTTGGTGTACTGTTCACCTGCGACGGGTGCCTCAGTCTGATGCTACCGTAGCTCGACGCGTGTGAGCAGCCCATAGTGGCTTGCCTTTCATGTAATCTGTTTTACAAATTTTGTGACTAAAGTTTTATCGCTTGAGTTTTAGTTTAAGACGTGGCATGTAAGTACTGTTCCTTTTTTGTATTACTAGCTACTACTTACACTTAAAACAATTTTGTTTCCTTTAATTTTTTTATAGACCAATTAGAGAATTTTATTTCTGATGAAGGCACTCGTAGCAGTGCCGAAACCTGGCTCAAAAGACTCCTTTTTTGCGACCGACGACTGCTATTGCTGTTAATTTTACTTTGTAAACGGTCGCTGACAACACAGCCATGTTCAAACCTTCTCTATTTAAATTGTACATAAAAAATTATCTGCGGTGGTCAAAATAAATTTGACATCAGTACTGTACCAATGATTAAACAGCCGGTATCGTATTTAGAAATCACTTTTGAATGTGGACTGGTTGTGAGGCGATTGTGTTATGCATCGTGTAAGAAGGAGAAGCATTGCACGTGTCGGAACTACACAGCGGCAGGATCGCGGGCTAGCGACACGGTGTTCTGCCGTTTCGCGATACTTTTGCTCGCGTTGGCTGACAACGCCACGGGGACGTTACTTCAGCGCTTGCAGTGTGTGCGTCTTGTCTTTTGTTGGCCACTGGCTGGCCGGAACCGATCACGGGAATATGAAATGCTTCTGGCGATTGTGCCATAAGAAAATAAAGGAAGATGAACTGAGAACTCACCATTTTCTCTGAAGTCGAGTAGCCTCTTGTTGAACATCTGTACGTATTTGGAGTTGCGTGTGAAGGCGAGGCCATAGCCCGTCATGGCGTACCAGGAGCCGACGGTGAGCAGGCGGCAGTCTTCGTCCTGCGCAACCAGGTAGTCCAGCACCGTCCCATCGTAGATGAAGGCGTCCAGCTCGCTGGAATCACAGAGTAGCGACATCCTGGATAGAATGTGAGCAGAAATACGGCTGCAGTGCTCTTTAACACCTTTCTCTAGGTTTAACATTTCCACTAAGCTTAATTGGTTTAGCCGATTTCTTAGGTTTCCGAAGTCACTCTGAACTGTGTTGCTGTTGTTATCTTCAGTCTGAAGACTAGTCTGATACAGCACTTCAAGCTACTGTGTCCTGTACAAGTTTATTTATTTCTGGACAACACCCATTTGAACTTGCATAGTGCAGTCAAGCCTTAGTCTCTCTCTCTCTACAGTTTTTAATCCACCGTCTCCCCCTCCCTACCCTTCATCCCCTATCGTGTCAAACACACATTACCAAATGATATTAGACGGACTGTCCAAAATATCAGAACCAGTACTTACAACGGAACAAGCTGCACCACTCAACTACTGCACCTAACATAGTATATTGAAGATGGTTTTGAAAACAATAAAATCATAGGTGTAGTTTTCATCAAGTTGATGGCAGCATATGCCACAATTAACCACAGCTTACTGCTAAACAAGTTCTATGAAATAACAAAGGATTATGAACTAACTCAAACATTAGTATGCCTTCTACAGAACGGAAGTTCAAAAAAATGGTTCAAATGGTTCTGAGCACTATGGGACTTAACTTCTGAGGTCATCAGTCCCCTGGACTTAGAACTTCTTAAACCTAACTAACCTAAGGACATCACACACATCCGTGTCCGAGGCAGGATTCGAACCTGCGACCGTAGCAGTCGCGCGTTTCCAGACTGTAGCGCCTAGAACCGCTCAGCCACTCCGGCAGGCAGAACGGAAGTTGTTTTGCTGAGCTGCAAGACCACAGAAGTATGAGGCGCGTTTGAAAAGTCCGAGAGACGGCACCACTGGCGCGTATCGAAGTCATGTTTAGTTAGTAGCATCTTTGGAAAGAACGCACACCAAGTTTCAGCCATATTGGTCTATTTATTTGTGTTTGACATTCGTGTGAATCAAGGAAGTCGAGTGATTGTCAAAAACTGGCCGAAAAAGAATTACGTTTGGCGATTAAATATTGCTTTATGAAAGGCAAAACGCCTCAGGAGACTAAAGAGAAGCTTGATAAACATTACGGTGACTCTTCATCTTCGATTAGAACAGTTTATAAGTGGTTTCAAAGTTTTCGGAGTGGCCATATGGAAACAAGTGATGCTGAACATTCTGGACGCCCTGTGGAGGTTACGACTCCAGAAATCATTGATAAAATCCATGATATGGTGATGGATGACAGAACAGTTAAGGTGCGTGAGATTGCTAGTGCTGTGGGCATCTCAAATGAACGGGTACATAATATTTTGCATAAACATTTGGACGTGAGAAAGCTATCCGTAAGATGGGTTCCGCGATTGCTCACGCTTGACCAAAACCGGAATCGTGTGAAGTGTTGCAAGGATGGTTTGCAGCTGTTCAGGAAGAATCCGCAGGACATTAAGCGTCGTTTCGTCACTGTGGATGAAACATGGATACACTACTATACTCCTGAGACCAAACAACAATGTAAACAATGTGCTACCAAGTGAGAATCTGCACCAAAAAAGGCAAAGACCATTTCTTCTGCCGGAAAGGTTATGGCGACTGTCTTTTGGGATTCACAGAGGATAATCCTCATCGACTATCTGGAAAATGGTAAAGCTATTACAGGTGCGGATTATTCATCGTTATTGCGCCGTTTGAAAACCATGCTACAATGAAAACGCAGGCGATTGGCCCGCAAAATGTCCTTTTCCATCACGACAATGCACCAGCACACAATTCAGCAATTGTGGTCGCAAAATTAATGGAAATAGGACTCCAACTCATTACACATCCCCCCTATTCTGGAAAACTAAAAAAAAAGTTTACCCCAAACATGTAACTAGTTATTATTTTTTTTATGCACAGACTTTTAAGACACTCCTCGTAGATGGAAGAACCATACAAATGGCCTGCCACAAGAAAGCGTCCTCGATCTTATTTTCTTTAACATCTAAATCAATGACGAACCTTCCCAGAAGGAACAAAAGTTTCATCTATGCAATAACAGCACAAGATACAAGTTTCGAGAATGTTGAAAAGAAGCTGTCCCAAACTGTAAAAGACCTCAATAATTGCTACCACGACAACCAATTAAAACTCAATCCGTCAGAGACACAAGTATGCAGTGTCCACCTAAAACGCAAGCAAGAACAAAATGGCATGTGAGCAGGGAAGATATTCAGTTAGAACATTGCACTACACCCAAATATTTAGACATCACCCTTGATCGAACTCCAACTTACAAAACCCACTGCTTAGACGCTAAAAGGAAGGTATCAGCAAGAAATAACATCCTCTGGAACAACTTGAAGGACACAGTCTCGAGTTCGGAGAAAACCAGCCTTAGCTCTCTGTTATTTTGCAACAGAATTTGCCTGTCCTGTCTAGTCCAGCATCAATCATGCCAGACGTGCTGATGTTGCAAATGCTAATTAACTCAGAAACAGCGCAACTTGCCGAATCCTCTTCTGAACAAGTATTTATCAGTATAACCTATCGTGCAACACCGTTACAAGCTTTTCAGACTGTTTCTGTATATTGTTTCGGTTAGGTGGTATATATTTTCTGATGCGATTAATAAGTAAATTACCAAACTGATGATTCCTTGATGCCACAGAATGTGTCCTATTAATCTATTCCTCCTCCTAGTCAAGTTGCACCATAAATAAATTTTCTTCTCAATTTGATTCCTTATCTCTTCATTAGTTATCCGATGCACACACCTTATCTTCAACATTCTTCTGTAAAAACATATTTCAAACGCTTCTATTCTCTTCTTGTCTGAAATGTTATTGTCCATGTTTTACTTCCGTACAAGACTAAATTCCAAACACATAAATTTATATTCATTTTCAATAGATTTCTCTTTTGCTGAAACACTTTTCTTCCTATTGCCAGCCTGCATTTCACATCCTCTCTCCTTTGTCATTGCCATTTGTTTTACAAACCAATAGTAAAACTCATTTATTACTTACAGCGTCTCATTTGACTCCGAATCACTTGATTTAATTCCACTATACTTGATTATCCTTGTTTTACTTTCGATATTTACCTTATAACCTATTCCATCATTCGTTCCATTCAACTTATCTTCCATGTTTTTTTGTCATCTCTGACGGAATCATGACATGATTTGGAAATCTTTAAGTTATTACATCTTCTCCTTGAATTTTACTTCACATTTCAAACTTCTCCTTCCTTTCTGAACTGAATAGTGCCACAAGCTCGGTTGCATGCGGTATGGCGCAGCGGTCAGTGTTGCTGGCTGGCGTCGGTTGGGCCGCCAGGTCAAACGCGACACCAGAAATTATTTGTTATTTAGCATTTATCGTTTCTAGAGGATTCTTGAAATATCTTATATTTGTAATGTTTGTATATTCTGGAATATTCGATGTTTATATAAATAATTAAAAATCTCCTTGTAGAGCGTTGGTGTTTGTAATAAACGTGTTTTCAGTGCTGGTTGTTGTATTTAAGTGACGACTCTTCATTCGGATTTGGACTTGAGTGTGTTTATGGTATGACATTGTTTAGTGGAGAGGATTGGTACTTCAAAATATCTGCATCACCATGACTCCAATCAGGCAACTAGCCGTCGCCTACACAGACAGGAACCGTAATCGAAGCATTACATCTTTCCCACGGTCCATGTATTCAGCAGACCAATAAATTACAAACCAGCAGTATGAAGCATCTATAAGTGTTCTCAAGACATGCTGGTCATGACCCACCGAAATGGCTGGAAGAATGCATGCAATAGGTGGGATGCCTTGGTACGTTTGGAAAGTGTGTACTTTTACTTGGACTGCACAGCCCAGCAATGAGTTGACAACGAAGAGAAGCTCAGTACTTGGGACAAGTTCCAAGTCGAACTGAAGACGATCAGTGGCAAGTCTGCTTAGCAGAAGAACCATTGAAGAACAGGCCCCAGCGTCATGGGGAAACGACATAGCTGTACATACAAAATGTTTTTACCCCGTGACACATCAAAAACTGACATCTCACAGTTGACGAAAGGATGTTTGAAAGTTATTTTCGCCATTTGACTGTACAACGTCTTTATTTTGTATTACTCTCATGATTTGACCTTAAGCCATCATAAAGTACAACAATATTGGGTATAATTAGACTTTTTAAAGTGAAGTCATCGTAAAGATCTATTGAACGGGGTGTCCCAATGTGTAGATAAGAACAAAATCACCGACGTATATGGCAGACAGGTAACAAACATGTTTTCCAGCCGTAAAACAACTGAGCTACAGAATGAACACCAATACATAGTTACATGTGCAGTGAACATGATCTGAAAACATGACTATGTATTTATTTACACTGCACACGTAACTACTGTATTGATGTTCACTCTGTGACTCAATTATTTTGTGGCTGGACAATATGTTTGGTACCTATTTGCTTCACATTTCGTTGACGCTGTACTTATCTATATTCTGAGACACCCAGTTCAATTGACTTTGACGATGAATTTATTTAACAAGGTCTGATTATTCGCAACACTGTTGTACTTGATAATGGGGTAAGGCCGAAATCATGATTTTTTTTTAATCGTATAGCTAGGGCCCCCCGTCTGGCAGGCCGTTCCCCGGGTGCCGGTCTTTCAATCTGACGCCGCCGGCCGGAGTGGCCGTGCGGTTCTAGGCGCTACAGTCTGGAGCAGAGCGACTGCTACGGTCGCAGGTTCGAATCCTGCCTCGGGCATGGATGTGTGTGATGTCCTTAGGTTAGTTAGGTTTAATTAGTTCTAAGTTCTAGGCGACTGATGACCTCAAAAGTTAAGTCGCATAGCGCTCAGAGCCATTCAATCTGACGCCACTTCGGCGACCTGCAGTTGATGAGGATGATAGGATGATGATGAGGACAGCACAACACCCAGTCGGGAATCCAACCCAGGTCCAGAGGACTGACAATCTGTCAAGCTGGCCATTCAGCTACCGGGGGTGGTAATATAAAATAAAGAAGTTGTACAGACAAATAGCGGAAATATTATTCAAACAGTATTACATGACTTGGACCAAAAATATGAAAAGATTGTTGATGAAAGGAGTTGTGGAAGGTACGTACAAAGTTCTTCTGGTAAAGGATGTCACAACAACCGAGGCGTTCATTATGTGGTACCAGCGTATCGAGGAGATGGAACAGAAAAGATGCAAACGAAAAAAGTATTCGTCCGATCCAGAAAGTGGTCCCTACAGCAGTTCTGAAAGACCACTACGACATGGTCTCTCTCATTTTCCAAATAATGAGAGAAGAGACACAGCATTTTGTGCCTTAGAATTGTCGGGCCGAGTAAGCAAGAGACAGGAGCCGTGAATGTCGATCTGATACGTCAGGAGATAACACAGGATTTGAATGCGCCATAAAAAATCGACTCGGCCAACTTGGACTTATTGCCATAGGCATGAAATGACAATCCAGTACTCGACCGACTAAGGTAGAACTAACTCCTACGCCAAGTATAACGTCCCATAGAATAACAGACATGTGGAGGCCAGAGGACAATATGTCAGTCTGAAATGTTAATCAAAACAACACCCTAGGCTGCCGACAGGCGTTGATATACATCAACGGGGACAGATGAAAATGTGAGCCCCGACCGGAACTCGAACCCGGGCTCTCCTGCTTACATGGCAGACGCTCTATCCATCTGAGCCACCGAGGGCACAGAGGATAGTGCGACTGCAGGGATTTATCCCTTGCACGCTCCCCGTGAGACCCACATTCCCAACTTATGTGCACACACTACATTCGTAGTGCCCCTGCCCATTACACTCATTACTCGCGGCAGACAATCTTACCGAGTCCCGTAAGAGTTAGGGCAATGCATGTGTATCCGCACAGAAGAAGGTCAATGACCGATTAGCCTTAACTATATGAAGATGGTATCTGTTCTTTCGGACATGTTCTATTCACGCCAGTCAACTGCAGGCAATTACGGTCAACCTGTGCAAGCAAACCCATCGCTGAAGCCCTGGACGAGGCCGCTCCCCAACAAGCTTTAGCAGTCGCCGACTCGAAGAAATCTAAGTGAGGTGATCATCTATGGCGATGAGGCTGCCACATACGCATGTCCACGACGGACGACATCACAAAGACGTCAGGAAATCTCACTGACCTCGTCATCGACGGCCAATATGTTCAGGTGCTAGTCGAATCAAGGGCTTCTTTTTCTGCAATGTCTTTGCTTATCGTCATCAACTAAAGAAGACAATGTTCTGTGACGTGAAAGCAATCGTTCTGAAAGTCGCAAATGGGAAATACGTCCAGCAGATAGGAACATGTATTGCAAGAATAACTATCAATGACACAACAAAGTCCTTCGAATTT
This sequence comes from Schistocerca cancellata, assembly GCF_023864275.1. Taxonomy (NCBI): domain Eukaryota; kingdom Metazoa; phylum Arthropoda; class Insecta; order Orthoptera; family Acrididae; genus Schistocerca; species Schistocerca cancellata. The sequence continues at coordinate 198,907,057 of NC_064628.1, forward strand.
AACATTTTAGCGGAGTATAGTTATAAAGTTATTCTCGGATGGAATTTCTGGCAGGCGTCACAAGCAGACTGTGGAAGATCAGAGCTGCGGATTGACGAAGCTGTTTCAATAAGCACACATAAAAAAAGAATGCACTCGGCAGCTGTTTGCCACTGAAGGCGTTGTTATACCTCCGTCATAATCGAGAGGAGTTCCAGTCATCATTCGAGATGCTCGGTTAAACTGTGAAGCTTTTATCGATTGCAAACAGGTACTGAGGCTCACAAAAGAAATTCACATTCAGCTACGATCATAAGCACTGTAGCTGATCAAGGAGGAACTTAGATCGCCAATGTTATGAGCAGCGAAAACTCGTCCCTAAAGGTGTGTGCACAGGGACGGATGAATCAGTCTAGGAAGGGCAGCTAAGTGTCACAGATGGAGAACCATTCTCCGCTACCATTACAGACGACACAGAGAGGAAGCTACTATCAAACAGCCAACAGGATCTGCCCTCAACGAAGAGCGAGTGAAATCCGTTACGCGTCAGTTTTCGGATACTTTCAAGACTGAGGATAATCCACCATAAGGCTAGCACTCATACAGAATGTCGCAGACTGAACGACGGATAATCAGAGAGCAGGTGGAGAAGATGCTGCAAGATGAAATCATGGAGCCTTCATAGAGTCCTTGGTCCTCTCCTGTGATCCTTGTGCAGAAGGTCAGCACGTGGCGTTTCCACTTAAACTACGGACAACTCAACAAAATCAGTCCATTGCCGCGCATTGATGACACCCGACACTGTTTGAGCAAAACATTTCTGAACTATGAACCTGCAGACAGGCTATCGATAAATCAAAGTCGACGAGGCTGATCATAAAAAGACTATCTTCATAACCGTAACGTCCTCTTTAGTTTAAGCTATACTGCTTAGATTGTATAACTTTCCAGCCACCTTCGAGCATGTGATGGACACCTACCTAGTGCGACACCTTAAATGGAAGGCGTATCTCTATTATGTGGATGATATTGTCGGTTTTTTCGAAGACGTTTGAAGAATATCAAAGCCACATGAGAACTGTATTAAAGTGCATTTCGACTGCAGGACTCTACCTGAATCCGAGAAACAACCTCCTCATCCCTCAGAAACAAAAATTTTGAGGCATCTAGTGAATGTCGACAAGAGCCTACATCTACATCCATACTCCGCAAGCCACCTGTCGGTGTGTGACGGAGGGTACCTTGAGTACCTGTATCGGTTCTCCCTTCTATTCCAGTCTCGTATTGTTCGTGGAAAGAAGGATTGTCGGTATACCTCTGCGTGGGCTCTAATGTCTCTGATTTTATCCTCATGGTCTCTTCGCGAGATATATGTAGGAGGGAGCAATATACTGCTTGACTCCTCGGTGAAGGTATGTTCTCGAAACTTCAACAAAAGCCAGTACCGAGCTACTGAGCGTCTCTCCTGCAGAGTCTTCCACTGGAGTTTATCTATAATCTCAGTAACGCTTTCGCGATTACTGAATGATCCTGTAACGAAGCGCGCTGCTCTCCGTTGGATCTTCTCTATCTCTTCTATCAACCCTATCTGGTACGGATCCCACACTGCTGAGCAGTATTCAAGCAGTGGGCGAACAAGTGTACTGTAACCTACTTCCTTTGTTTTCGGATTGCATTTCCTTAGGATTCTCCCAATGAATCTCAGAATGGCATCTGCTTTACCGACGATCAACTTTATATGATCATTCCATTTTGAATCACTCCTAATGCGTACTCCCAGATAATTTATGGAATTAACTGCTTCCAGTTGCTGACCTGCTATATTGTAGCTAAATGATAAGGGATCGTTCTTTCTATGTATTCGCAGCACATTACACTTTTCAACATTGAGATTCAATTGCCATTCCCTGCACCATGCGTCAATTCGCTGATCCAGAAAAAATAAGAGCAGTCACAGATTTTCCGACTTATTGACATGAAAGTCTATGATTTCGTTGTGTGCATAAAAAAACTCTGAGTCTGAGATATAATTATCGCGAGTAGTAGCGAGAGCACCGGCCGTTGTGGCCGAGTGGTTCTAGGCGCTTCAGTCTGGAGCCTCGCGACCGCTACGGTCGCAGTTTTGAATCCTGCCTCGGGCATGGATGTGTGTGACGTCCTTAGGTTCGTTAGGTTTGAGTAGTTCTAAGTTCTTGGGGACTGAGGACCTCAGATGTTAAGTACCATAGTGCTCAGAGCCATTTGAACCATTTTTAATTAGCGAGCGCGCAGTTGTCGAGGGGGAGTCAGAAGTAGTCGGACGCAGGGTGCGGTGGAGAGATGTCGCGCGACGTGAAACGTCGCAGCCTGCCGTGATCGTGCTAGTGGCGCCGGAGGAGATTTTGGTATTAATCGAGGATTTTTTGGTAGTTTGCCTCTTCGCTGCACCTAGCTGTTGGTTGCTTGTGCACTGGAGATATTTTGTCAGGTTTGCGTATGCATACACTCAGAGTAACATTCGTATCTTTGTTACGTCCAGATTCTTGTTTATTGAGCATAGACCCTGTGGAATAATTAAATGTCTGTGTAAAGTTTGTCAGCATTTAAATCATCAATTTTCTGAATATATTAAATTAGAAGTTTTTATCAGTTTCTTTTATTTTTCTTTACATCATTTAAGGTTAGTTGAACAAAGCCCTCCTGATCATTCAATTTTTATGTATAAAAGTATGGCAGTAATTGTTGCAATTAGTCCATGCATTACGCTCTGCATGGATCGCAGTATTATTTTTTGAAATATTTTAGCATGTTGTTGATCACACAGATGCAGCGGCAAGGTAGGTAAGTTGTCTGTTGCGTACAGGGGCATTGCAAAACATTTGTTAGGAGACCTTAGAGGATACTTTAAAACTCGCAGTCAATCGGCTGAGAATTGATTTCTTTGTAATTCGTAGGAGAAATAATTAATTTCTGTTCCTTTTTCTGTTTCTGTTTTCGATTAGAATTCTATTATTATCTAAGAAGGAACGGCACACACACATCACGTTTCCGCACGTCTTACAAAATAATTACCAATGACGTTTCAGAAACATTCTTGACGCGAAAAAGGATGTCTATGCAAGGCACATCCTTTGGAAGAACTACTGCAGGGACAGCCAAATTTTCCTGAAAGGAGGTGCAAGAAAGATCTTTCCTTGTCCTTGAGGAGACGGTAAAGTCTTCGCCAGTCCTGACACTGTATGACGAGAACGCCGACACGGAACTTTGCACCAGTGCTAGCGTTTAAGGGATTGGTGCTGTCCTAGTGCAAAGTCAGGAAGGTACAGAAAAGGAGGTAAGTTATGCGTCCAGGGTACTCTCCAAGTCATAGATGAAATACTCTACATCTCAGACGGAGTACCTTGCAGTTGCTTGTGATATCAACAAGTTTTGGCCGTATTTATTTGGCAAATCATTCACCGTTTTGACGGACCAGTGTTCTCCATGACAGCTGGCTAACCCAAAGGATCCGTCATGCCGACTCACGAGGTTGGTGCTGAGGCTCCAGGAGTACGAGATCACAGTGGTATACAAACGTGGAAGTAGACACAAGGACGTCAACTTCCTTTTAAGGAATCCTTTGGTAGAAAAAAAAGCAGTATGGATGAAATCTCAGTCATCGCTGCATTTAATGATTCCTGCTGAAAACCACAGAATCATTGAAGGAGGAAGAACTGGGGTAAGAAGAATTCCAGTTAATAACAGAGCATAGTATAAGAGGAACCATGATCCAATGGGGTGCAAATAGTAGTTTGTCATCCCAGTCAATCTATGGCCAGCTCTCCAGAAGTATTTTCTTGGCGTTCCGGCATTTGGTCACCTGGGATTCGTGAAGACTCTAGACAGAACCAGGTGCACATATCACTGGCCATGCCTCTACCCATCTGATCGACTCTATGTGAGCCATTGTAAGTAATGCTAACGATGGAAGCACGTGCCACAGTTACCCCAGGGCACCTGGTATCAATCCCATGAGCTGAGGCGCCATTCCATTGAAGTGGAATTGACCACTGGGGTAGGTTTCCGAAGCCAGCAAACGGGAATCCATGGATAATAGTCTGCACTGACTACCCCTCCCACTATGCTGTTGCCTACGCTATGTCGACTGCCGAAGCTTCGGAAATTTCAAAATTTCTTGCGGAAGACGTCGTGTTGAAGAAAAGAATAGGCTGTGTGTTGATCCTTGACTATGGAAAGACTTTACGGTCGATATTAGTGTCAGCGGTAACTTCACATTGCGACGACAGCCAAAGGACGACAACTGCCTATCATCCACAGTTCTCAGTAAAAATATTACTGTTACTGATCAATAAGATATGTGTACAGTATTTAACAATCATTTTCTGAGTATTGCTGATGAATTAAATAAAAATTTAGTTTCTGTAGGGAATCATATAACTTTTTTGACAAATGCCTTTCCGAGATTGATGTCTAAAATACTTATCTGTGATACAGACAAGAGGGTGATTGAGTCAATAATTAAATCACTGAAGACTATGGACTCTCATGGTTATGACGGAGTGGCTTGCAGAATATTAAAGTACTGTGCAGCACATGTTATCCCTGTATTTAGCCATATTTTTAATTTTTCTTTGAATGGTCAGTTTCCTGAACGATTTACTCAGTAGTAAAGCCGCTTTATAAAAACGGAGAAAGGGATAATGTAGACAATTTTAGACCTCTTTCTATGCCAGCAGTGTTTGCTAAAGTTATTGAAAAGGCTGTATATGTAAGAATAATTGATCATTTTATATCTCACGATTTGCTGTCAAATGTGCAGTTCGGCTTTAGAAGTCGTGTAACAACTGAAAACGCTATATTCTCTTTTCTCTGTGAGGTACTGGATGCGTTAAATAAAAGGTTTCGAGCGCTAGGAATATTTTTTTGATTTAACTAAGGCTGTTGATTGCGTTGATCACAAAATATTGCTCCATAAGTTGGACCATTACGGAATACAGGGAGTAGCTCACAATCGGCTCACCTCTTACTTTAGCAACAGACAGCAAAAGTTCATTATTCACAATGTTGATAACGGCTGTGATGTGGGATCTGAGTTGGGTATTGTCAAGTGGGGGGTGCCCCAGGGATCAGTGTTGGGGCCGCTCCTGTCCCTTATTTACATAAATGATATGCCCTCTAGTATTATGGGTAACTCTAAAATATTTCTGTTTGCTGATGACACTAGCTTGGTAGTAAAGGATGTTGTGTGCAACATTGACTCGGTTTCAAGTAGTGCAGTACATGACATCAGTTCATGGCTTGTAGAAAATAACCTAGCGCCATAATAAATCACAGTAACACTCAGTTTTATAGTTTCTAACACACAATTCAACAAAACCTGACGTTTTAATTTCACAGAATTGGCGTATGTTTAGTGAAACTGAACAGTTCAAATTTCTAGGTGTTCAGATAGATAGTATAAGCCATCGTGGAAATCCCACGTTCAAGATCTTGTTCAAAGACTTAATGCTACCATTTTTACTATTCGAACGGTATCTGAAGTGAGTGATCGTTCGACACGAAAATTAGTCTATTTTGCTTTTTTTCATTCTCTTATGTCGTATGGCATTATATGTTGGGGCAACTCTTTCCATTCTAAAAGAATATGTTTGGCTGAGAAATGGGTGGTTCGGGCAATAAGTAGTGTAAGTTCATGAACCTGTTGTCGACCCGTGTTCACGAGTCTGGGTATTTTGACATTGGTCTCTCAATATATATATTCTTTACTGTCATTTCTCGTTAACAATATCAGCTTACTCCCAAGAAAAAGCAGCTTTCACTCAGTTAATACTCGGCAGAAATCAAACCTGCATCTGAATCGGACTTCCTTAACTCTTGTGCAGAAAGGTGTGCAGTATACGACTGCATCCATTTTCAATAAGCTACCACTCGAATTCAAAAATCTTAGCAGTAATCCACGCGCTTTCAAATCGAAACTGAGGAGTTTCCTCATGGGTCACTCCTTCTATTCTGTCGAGGAGTTCCTTGAAAAATTAAGCTGATTCCTGTTGTATTGTTGATTGCATTTACTTAAACGTATGGACTGACTTTTTTCGGGTTCATAAACATTTATTTTTTTCTCTTATTACTTTTATGTAGTAATTTCAGGTTCTGACACGTTCCATGGCCATGGAGATTTGCTCCTCAGTTTGGTCGTACGGAACTTTACGTGTAAATAAAATAAAACAAATCCTCGTGCTCACAATGCCAGTCCTGTTCGATGAGAGCCTTGTGTACACGGGCCCCGTCATCTTGCAGTACAGCATCACTAATGGGAACAAACATTGTACCAAGTAATCTCTGGCCAAAATGCTTGGCAGTAATGATATCTTACAGAGTACTCATGTGGCCCACGGAATACCACAATACGGCTGCCAAAATCATCACCGAGCACCCACCATGTATCACTCTTGGAACGTAAACCCAGTCAGAAGTTGGAAACAGTGTACTACAAAATTCATATGACCAAATGCCTTTCTTCCATTGCTCCGCAGCCCAAATTTTATGGCTTCGGCAGTACGTTTTCCTGTTGCAGGTATTCGAATCACTGATGTGTGGTTTTGGAATTCCAGATTGCCCTGCAATTGCCTGCTTACGGAGCTCCCTTGGTATTGTTTTGGTGATGACGGGGTTCGTGAGTGCGGCATTCTACAGTGACTTCTGAAGCTGTCGTCTTCATATTTTTCGTGACATTCCTCTTCAATGAGTGTCCGTCACGCTCACTCAACCCATAACTTCCGTCTGCGTTGCGACTTAGCGGATGATGTTTTTCTGCTTTCCATGTATGTAGTATAAATCTTCTATATGGTGTCTCTTCAAAGACCAAACACTTCAATTACCTTGGTTACGCAAATATCCACCATACGAGCACCAACAACTTGCCCACGTACGGAGCCACTTAACTCTGACATAATCACTCACAACTACATAGAACAGTGTTGCGGTCACGATTACCGCTTTCAAAATATTCCGGACGTTGCACAGACGCCGTTAGTGGTCAGGTACAACAGCGCAACCTGCAACTTTGGCTGGCACCCGCATTCATGTTGAAGCACGCATTTCTCGCGGGGTTGCAAATGGTGTGTATGTGTGTGTGTTTGGGCTTATGGGCGCTCAACGTCGAGGTCATCAGCGGCCTGACACACATTAAAGGGAACGAATGTGGACAGACCTAATAAAACTGAAACACACACGCAAAGAAAGCAGAAAAAGAAGGAAAATGCTACATAAGAAAGTGGAACGTAAGGAAAGGGAAAACGTAGCAACAAGAATGCCACAGTAAATTATGGGGTTTCAAATGGTTCAAATGGTTCCAAGCACTATGGGACTTTACATCTGAGGTCATCAGTCCCCTAGACTTAGAACTAATTAAGCCTAACTAACATAAGGCCATCACACACATCCATGCCCGAGGCAGGATTCGAACCTGCGACCGTAGCAGCCGCGTGGTTCCGGACTGAAGCGCCTAGAACCGCTCGCGGGGTTTCCACAATATTTTCAACCCCTGTATATATTCTTCATCCAGCTTACGTCATGTCACAGATGGTACTTTGTGTGACACTACTACTACTGTCTTCTCTGTATCGTTTCCGAACGGCATGTCAGCCTGCTTAACTGAGTGGTAACGTGTTTGTCTACCATGCGGCGGGCCCGGTTCGATTCCCGGCCGGGACTGGGTGTTGCGTTGTCCTCATCATCATTTCATCATCAACGACATGCAGATCGACCACCGTCACGATGGAATATTTGAGTTTGTTGACGGAACCACAACCTCACCTCTGCTTGCACCGCTTCATCACTATTAAAGTGAAGTCCTCGAAGGCGTTATTTAAGTCTTGGAAACAGATTAAAATCGGATGGGACCATCTCGGGACTACATGGAGGATGATCGATAACAGTGAACCCAAGGCGATGGATTGTTGCAGATGTCGCAGCACTCGTGAGTGGTCTGTCATTGTCGTGTTGAAGCGGAGGTGCCCCATGTGTGGAGAAAATCTTCGAATTCTAAACTCGATTACAGAATGCTGTTTCTCAATCACCAGCATTGTTACGTTACACATCACCACGTTACACGCTACAATTCGGAGCCCTCTAGCGGCGGACGGCTGCAAATATGTAAATATGAAGAATAATGATTTAGAATGTTAATAACTTTTGTTTTAGTTAAAAAGTTTTTACAGTTTTTAAATAAAAAAATGCCGTCATTACTTTTCAGCACGCCCTCGCAATATATTACTTGATTCTTCCTGGAACGTGAGCTCTCGTAACGTTAACATTAAATCTGTCCGCGACACACAGCGCTCTTATTATAGCATATGCCGTTAGAGTTGGCACGTCCACGCTTACTAAACGAACCTGTGACAAAAAGCGTTGATCTTCTTTGGTTCTTCTCTCTCTCTATAATTTATCCCTCATGGTAAGAATCCCAAACTAACGAGAAGTACTCAAAAATAGGTCGAACGAATGTCTTGTAAGGCATTTTTCTTGTGAAAGAATAAAATTTCCTTAGAATTCTTCTCAGTATTGCCTCTGCTTTTCCCACAACTAGTTTTATGTGGTAGTTCCATTTTAGGACGGATCATGAAGTACAACCCTTAATGTTTAATTGGTGCAAACCTTTCCACTGATCAATCGCCAATCGTGCAGTTAAACAATAACTTTCGACACCTATTTATCTGCACTACATTACATTTGTTTGCATTGAAGGTCAATCTTCTGGATTTCGATACAGTGTTCCGCTGTCACGACTTCTCTACAAACAGCAATATCTTACAAGAATAGCTATTCGACATTGTACACGAGATCTCTCTGTGAAAGTTTATCCCAGCATCACAGGAACAGCCTGCGTTACTGCTAAGCGAGCTAAGTTAGCTTCTGGTTTTCAGTTTGTTTATTGTCATCTGATGATAGCCTAAGATGCCAAAACCAGTTTGTGGCCAAATAAATAGTTTTTCAGTATTTCAGGAACGTATTTTCTATTTAATAATATTTTGGTTTGATGCTCATAGCAGAGAAGATGATGTTGTACCGAATTTAATTATAATCATTAAATATATAATAGTCAGTGAAACAACATATGATGGTGCTTAGTAATTAACAAAAAAAAATGGCTCTGAGCACTATGGGACTTAACTTCTAAGGTCATCAGTCCCCTAGAACTTAGAACTACTTAAACCTAACTAACCTAAGGACATCACACACATCCATGCCCGAGGCAGGATTCGAACCTGCGAGCGTAGCGGCCGCGCGGTTCCAGACTGTAGTTAGTAATTAACAGTTCTGGCAGTTAGTCAGTAAGATTATGATAACATTATATTCTTACTTACCCACTTAGAACGCTCTCGATGCCCTCTGCAACCGTTGACCGGTTGAAATTCTTCATGTAGGCATGCATTTCTTTGAAATACTTGTGAAGTGTTGAGTCTGTGTGGCTCCATGGGATCGTTCCGAACTTGAACATGGGTTTGTGGCTAAAAGGTTTCGCTAGCTGAGAACAAAGAGAATGAACATTCCAGAATAATTTTTCTGTCCTTATGAAACAGCATGATAATCATAATTTCATTAAATATACAATTGTCATACTTTACGATTTGATGGTTGAATGAGGGTCAGATTATAATTACATATATTATGAATCCGATTCCAAATAGGTCTCAGAATATTGTCTGCCAGTGACCATGACTTCCATCCCTTGTAGTTAGTTATGCATTTGAGAAATTCCGTTGATTTAAAACAACTTTATTTTTGTGACTTAAGGCAGGATACACAGGTTGTTTCAGAGTGCATTAAACGTACAGGTCTGATAGATCTGTTCTGTTAGAGACAAAATGTTCGCATACGCTTTCCGGCTTTACTTGCCCTCTTTTAATTGGTTAGGCCCGAGAGGTGACAGGGCGTAGGGCACTGTGCAGCGATCGCATATTGTGTGTGTTGCATATAATCTAGTCATCTGCTCCGCGTGAGAGGGGCTAGCTTGAGCTTCTAAAATATCTTCCTGCGCTTAGAGCCACTAATTCTTAAGGTTTTCTTGTTGAAAATCACTCTGTAACGTTACTAGTGTAGGTAGTATGCCGGTGCAGCCATCTGGTTAATAGAAACTACAAGTTCGGTGAAATATTGTCGTTTCATTGCTAGCAAATTCAATAAAAAGACGCCTAGTGCTGCTAAGCATCAACGAACATTTTGATCCCTATGACGTGTTCTATCACTCCTACGCATTCGATGCAAGGACTTTGAAACATCCTGTATATAGGAAGCAACAACATGGCACAGAAAAAGTTAGGGGTTGTAATGGATATCTTATTGAGGATACGAATACATGTCCGGAAACATCATCCAACAGCGCCACATAGTGGTAAATTTACAGGGGCCTACAACTCCCGCTGCTGGAACACATAATCGCTGATATACGTCAGTTCGTAAGCTGACGGTATTTAGGCGTGGACACGTTCGATGCTTTTAACCAAGGAGGTTAGAATCTATGGAGATGCCCTAACGCCGTAAATCTGAAGCCAGCGACTTCCACACTTCGCCACATTGTGGATATGAAAATACTGTGCGTAGCGAAAGCCTACTGCTGTGTTATTTGTCGAAATAATAACGTAAATAGTGAAAAAATAGTTACTAGTGTCGCCTATGGTTGTACAAACCTAAGGAGAAAGTTAGTTACTACTTTCTGCAGGTACTTTAGCTAAACGTGCCAATTCGTTTCGTTCTTTACACTCACTAGCTTCAAGCTTTTTATTTTTATAATATGTAGCATAACGAAGGACAACGCAAGGAGAAGCTTCTAGATCAAGCCATTGCGTCGAAAAGATGGGTAACAAACAAAATATATCAAAGTATTTTCGGAGCGTTTCTGCAAAGTTTACACTGATGAAACTCCGACACCAAGCATTTACATTACAGTCGGCGTCGTGCCTAGCACTTTTTCGTACACGCAGAATGTGAATTGTGTTGACTGAATTGTTTTAGTGTATGATAGGTATCTATTTAACAGAATTTGATGTTAGACTTGTTTTCCGTTGCTGTTGGCAGCTACTGTCACAGGAAATGGCCATGCATTGTATCTACATCTACGTGATTACTCTGCTATTCACAATAAAGCGCCTGGCAGAGGGTTCAATGAACCACCTTCAAGCTGTATGTGTACCATTCCACTCTCTAACGGCGCGCGGGAAAAACGAGCAATTAAATTTTTCTGTGCGAGCCCTGATTTCTCTTATTTTATCGTGATGATCATTTCTTCCTGTGTAGGTGGGTGCCAACAGAATGTTTCCGCAATCGGAGGAGAAAACTGGTGATAGAAATTTCATGAGAAGATCCCGTCGCAACAAAAAACGCCATTGTTTTACTGATTGCCACTGCAGTTCACGTATCATGTCTGTGGCACTATCTCCCCTACTTCGCGATAATACAAAACGAGCTTCCCTTCTTTGTACTTTCTCGGTCATCCGTCAGTCTCATCTGATGCGCGTCCCACACCGCACAGCAATACTCCAGAATAGGGTGGTGTAATCAGTCTCTTTAGTAGACCTGTTGCACCTTCTAAGTGTTCTGCCAATGAATCGCAGTCTTTGGTTTGCTCTACCCACAACATTATCTATGTGATCGTTTCAATTCAGGTTATTTGTAACTGTAATCCCTAAGTATTTAGTTGATAGATATGTAGTAGTATGTAGTAGATATGTGTGACTTAAGGTGTAATCGAAATTTAGCGGATTTCTTTTAGTACTCATGTGAATAACTTCACACTTTTTTGTATTTAGGGCCAATTTACAAGACGGTAAATGACAGCATCATCTATAAACAATCTAATAGGGGTACTCAGATTGTCTCCTAAGCGTTAATATAGATCAGGAATAAAAGAGGTCTATAACACTTCCTTGGGAAACGCCGGATATTAATACTGTTTTACTCGATGACTTTCCGTCTGTGACCTTCCTGACAGGAAATCACGAATCCAGTCGCACAACTGAGGCGATATTCCATAGGCACGAAGTTTGGTTACAAAAAGCTTGTGAGAAATGGTGTCGAAAGCCTTCTGGAAATCTAAAAATATGGAATCAATTTGACATCATCCCCTGTCGATAGCACTCATCGCTTCATGAGTAGAAAGAGCTAGTTGTGTTGCGCAAGAACGATTTTTTTCTTAATCCGTGCTGACTACGTGTCAATAAATCGTTTTCTTCGAAGTACTTCATAATGTTCGAATACAGTGTATGTTCCAAAACCCTACTGCAAATCGATGTTAATGATATGGGCCTGTAATTCTACGGATTACCCTACTTCCCTTTTTGGGTATTGGTGTGACTTGAGCAATTTTCCAGTCTTTACGTACGGATCTTTCTGTGAGCGAGCGGTTGTATGTAATTGGTTAGTATGGAGATATTGTATCAGCATACTCTGATAATTTAATTCGGTGTTTATGTTTGAGATAATCCTGGGAGTGGAAGCTGTGATTAGTAACAAATAATTCATTCTGATACCTACCTAATGCTACCTCTGAAACTCTCAACAACCTCTAGTTTTTTCAACTTACCCAGGTACCATCTTCATGATTTCCTATCTTTTTGCAATTTCTTCAGTTTTAATCTACAGTTCCTAACCAATAATCTGTGGCCAGAGTACACAACTGACCCTGGGAATATCTTACAATTTAAAATCTGGTTCTGAAATCTCTGTCTTACCGTTATATAATCAACTTGAAACCTTCTAGGGTCTCCACGTCTCTTTCACATAGACGACCTCCTTTTACAATTCTTAACAAAAGTGTTAGCGATGATTACATCATACTCTATCTAAAATTCTACCAGACCGCTTACTATTTCTTTCCTTCCCCCCATTCCATATTGACCTACTGTTTTCCCTTCTCTTCCTCTTCCTGCTACCAAATTCCAGCCCCCCATTGCAATTAAATTTTCGTCTAATTTAACTATCTGAATAATTTCTTTTATCTCATTATACATTTCTTCAATCTCTTCGTCACTTTCGGAGCTAGTTGGCGTATAAACTTGTACTACTGTGATGGGTGTTGGGTTCTTGTCTGTCTTTGCTACGATAATGCGTTCACTATGCTATTGGTAGTTGCTTACCCCAATTCTTATTTTCTTAGTCATTTTTAGACCAACTCCAGCATTACCCCTATTTAATTCGTATTTATAACCCTGTGCTCATCTGACCAGAAGTCTGGTTCAGTCTGCCACGGAACGTCACTAATTCCCACTACATCTAACTTCAACCTATGCATTTCTCTTTTTAAATTTTCTAATCTACCTGGCCAATTAAAGGATCCTAACATTCTGCACTGCGGCTGGTTGGTGGATTGCCAGTTTTGTTTCTCCTAATGATCACATTCTCCTGAGTAGTCTCTACTGGGAGATCCGAATGGGGGACTATTTTATTTCCGGAATATTTTATTCAAGGGGGGATGCCATCACCGTTTAATCATACAGTAGAGCTGTGTGCCTTCAGAAAAAATAACGGTTGTAGTTTCCCATTACTTTCAGCCGTTCGAATGACCCGCACAGGTCATGTTGTTGATGTTATAAAGCTAGATCAGTCAAACATCCAGACTGTTACCCCTACAACTAACTAATGGAAGGACTACTGCTCGTCTTCAGGAACCACAAGTTTGTCTGGTCCTTCAACAGATACTCCTCTGTTGTAATTGTAGCTACAGTTCTATTATCTGTGTCACTGAGGAAAGAAAACTGCCCCATCACGGAATGTTCCGTTGCTGTGCGTTTGTGTCTGAAAAAAAAATTGCAATGTACTGAATGTTTGCCGCATAAAAGGACAACTTCATAATTTTTCGTTTCCAGATTAGAAGTAATGGTGGAAAATATCGTGTAATTGACACAGATAAATAAGTAACTTTCCACGTGATGCTATTGATGGTGAATAACGGAGATACATAATTTGTTGAAATGTTGAATCTTTTGTTCGTTTGTCATTTGACATTCGATGTAGAATGCTTCGTCCATAAATTTTCCCATATTGTGGACGGTCATTGATATTACTAAATGTGTTGCTTTGCACTTTATAACTGTGAAAAAATGAAGATAAGCTGGAAAGCTTTTACTTTAGTGGAGTCCACACTGTTCTGATTGTATGTGAGAAGCTGAAATTCTGTCCCGGAATGATTTGGACCTTAAAAAGTGTCTTACATGTCGCACTCAGAGCTCTACAGTCTGAGTGCCCAGGGATGGTCTCACTAGCTTAAATGTTGGGTCACTGCTCGTAAAAACGCACGTTTTCCGTTTTCTGACACATCTTGAACTTGTCGCAGATATTCAGTAAGTGAAGTTCTTTGCGTCGTATGGTAAGTTTCGCCGACAAAATCCTTCACCAATCACTAAAATTGTGTGTTTCAAGACTACTAATTTTTGGGCGTAAATAGTCTAGCAGCTCAGGACTGATTTGTGCCTCTGAGAGACTTGGTTAATTGAGTTGATGAGACTATTACTCACGAAAAGTTAGCTCTAGATTGAAGTTGAGTGACGGATTGATTAAATTTTAATGTCTCAGTAAGTTTCATGCCTTTAGCCATCATAAATCACCTTTCTGTTCTGACTGCTCGACTGCACTTTTGATGTTTGATGAACAGTCTTAGCAATAAACTTACTTTCAGTGTAATAACTGAATAGAAAGGCTACACGGAGCAGTTTTTACCACACTTCTTGCCTAAACTTGCCAAGGAAAATACTGAACCAGCTGATTGCATCTGTGTTTTTACCCTTGACATCATGGAAATGGCGGGCACAAATCACTCATCGAAATCAATGGTGCCTGAAATACGCACCAAAAAAGGAATTATAATTATTCTCATGACATCAAGTTTGATTTCATCAACTCATAACACACTGTCAGCTTCCAATATAAAATAGACCTTGCGCTTCACTACGGATCAGTTTGTCTCTACAGCCTCCATTCAAAGACATAACATAGTAGGAAAATAAATATTATTGCACAGAATAATTGTTTATTCTCTGGTTTGAAATTAATTCCACACAGCCGTATTCAACGATGTTCATTTTTTAAAACCGATTTCGAAGCTCTGATAACTTCATCGTCAGGTATCTAGGACATTAATGCAAAGCGTACAGACACCCACATAATCATTAATATAATAAATACATTTTGGGAATGGTGCACACCTAATAGAATAAACTCAATCTGGCCATGTAAGCTATGTTAAGAGTAAAATGATCATTGATCTACATAAATAGAATGTGGCTTTTTTTCAAAAAATAGGTTATAAATCTTTGAACACGTTAAATATTACAACTGGAAACTTAATAGAAACGTCATATGTCTAATTACTAAGTAACAGTACTAAACATACAAAATGAAAACGTGGGGTGGGGAATGGGCAGATAGTGGCCACTGTGGATGGGGGAACAGGCATCACATCGCTGCTCTGTGTAGTGTCCACTGGTGTGGTACTCGATCTAGCGATGAGGCTGTAACTACAACAGACATTACCAGAACTGAAATGAAAAATATAAAAAAATAAATAAAACAGTACGCTACCCTACATCCCCACCCAATTACACACATGGCAGTGATACCACAGCCATGTTTAAACAGAGCCGATGTGACATACAATAAGGCAACCATCTCTGGTGTGTGTCTTCCTGACTAAAGAATATGGTATTAAGCTGTGATTTATAACTCCATGGTGGTGCCAAGTGTGTTTCACAAGTAGTATTATGTGTTGTGTTATGTACTGTGATCACTGGGGCTATAAGAGTATCACGTTTCATATCTAGAACTTGAAAATCAGTTTTTAGAGCTTTAAAAACCTCTGGAATAAGTATATGTAATAACTGTTTGTTTGCTAAAGTGGTTAATTTACACGTAAAGTCATATGTAAACTATATGGGAATAGATCCCCCCCTATGAACCATGGGCTTTGCCGTTGGTGGGGAGGGTTGCGTGCCTCAACGATACAGATAGCTGTACCGTAGGTGCAACCACAACGGAGGGGTATCTGTTGAGAGGCCAGACAAACTTGTGGTTCCTGAAGAGGGGCAGCAGCCTTTTCAGTAGTTGCAGGGGCAACAGTCTGGATGATTGACTGATCTGGCCTTGTAACGCTAACCAAAACGGCCTTGCTATTGTGGTACTGCGAACGGCTGAAGGCAAGGGGTAACTACAGCCGTAATTTTTCCCGAGGGCATGCAGCTTTACTGTATGATTAAATGATGATGGAATCCTCTTGGGTAAAATATTCCGGAGGTAAAATAGTCCCCCATTCGGAACTCCGTGCGGGGACTACTCAAGAGGACGCCGTTATCAGGAGAAATAAAACTGACGTTCTACGGATCGGAGCATGGAATGTCAGATCCCTTAATCGGGCAGGTAAGTTAGAAAATTTAAAAAGGGAAATGGATAGGTTAAAGTTAGATATAGTGGGAATTAGTGAAGTTCGGTGGCAGGAGGAACAAGACTTTTGGTCAGGTGAATACAGGGTTATAAATACAAAATCAAATAGGAGTAATGCAGGAGTAGGTTTAATAATGAATAAAAAAATAGGAGTGAGGGTAAGCTACTACAAACAACATAGTGAACGCATTATTGTGGCCAAGATAGACACGAAGCCCACGCATACTGCGGTAGTACAAGTTTATATGCCAACTAGCTCTGCAGATGATGAAGAAATTGACGAAATGTATGATGAGGTGAAAGAAATTATTCAGGTAGTGAAGGGAGACGAAAATTTAATAGTCATGGGTGACTGGAATTCAACAGTAGGAAAAGAAAGAGAAGGAAACGTAGTAGGCGAATATGGATTAGGGCTAAGAAATGAAAGAGGAAGCCACCTTGTAGAATTTTGCACAGAGCATTACTTAATCATAGCTAACACTTGGTTCAAGAATCATGAAAGAAGGTTGTATACATGGAAGAATCCTGGAGATACTAGAAGGTTTCAGATAGATTATATAATGGTAAGACAGAGATTTAGGAACCAGGTTTTAAATTGTAAACATTTCCAGGGCCAGATGTGAACTCTGACAACAATCTATTGGTTATGAACTGTAGATTAAAACTGAAGAAACTGAAAAAAGGTGGGAATTTAAGGAGATGGGACCTGGATAAACTGAAAGAACCAGAGGTTGTAGAGAGTTTCAGGGAGAGCGTAGGGGAACAATTGACAGGAATGGGGGAAAGAAATACAGTAGAAGAAGAATGGGTAGCTTTGAGGGATGAAATAGTGGAGGCAGCAGAGGATCAAGTAGGTAAAAAGACGAGGGCTAGTAGAAATCCTTGGTTAACAGAAGAGGTACTGAATGTAACTGATGAAAGGAGAAAATACAAAAATGCAGTAAATGAAGCAGACAAAAAGGAATACAAACATCTCAAAAATGAGATCGACAGGAAGTGCAAAATGGCTAAGCAGGGATGGCTAGAGGACAAATGTAATGATGTAGAGGCTTATCTTACGAGGGGTAAGATAGATACTGCCTACAGGAAAATTAAAGAAACCTTTGGAGAAAAGAGAACGACTTGCACGAATATCAAGAGCGCAGATGGAAATCCAGTACTAAGCAAAGAAGGGAAAGCAGAAAGGTGGAAAGAGTATATAGAGAGTCTATACAAGGGCGATGTACTTGAGGGCAATTTTATGGAAATGGAAGAGGATGTAGATGAAGATGAAATGGGAGATACGATACTGCGTGAAGAGTTTGACAGAGCACTGAAAGACCTGAGTCGAAACAAGGCCCCAAGAGTAGACAACTTTCCATTAGAACTACTGACGGCCTTGGGAGAGCCAGTCATGACAAAACTCTACCATCTGGTGAGAAAGATGTATGAGACAGGCGAAATACCCTCAGACTTCAAGATGAATATAATAATTCCAATCCCAAAGAAAGCAGGTTTTGACAGATATGAAAATTACCGAACTATCAGTTTAATAAGTCACAGCTGCGAAATACTACCGCAAATTCTTTACAGACGAATGGAAAAACTGGTAGAAGCCGACCTCGGGGAAGGTCAGTTTGGATTCCGTAGAAATATTGGAACATGTGAGGCAATACTGACCTTACGACTTATCTTAGAAGCTAGATTAAGGAAAGGCAAACCTACGTTTCTAGCATTTGTAGACTTAGAGAAAGCTTTTGACAATGTTGACTGGAATACTCTCTTTCAAATTCTGAAGATGGCAGGGGTAAAAATACAGGAAGCGAAAGGCTATTTACAATTTGTACAGAAAGCAGATGGCAGTTATATGAGTTGAGGGACATAAAAGGGAAGCAGTGGTTGGGAAGGGAGTGAGACAGGGTTGTAGCCTCTCCCCGATGCCATTCAATCTGTATATTGAGCAAGCAGTAAAGGAAACAAAAGAAAAGTTCGGCATTAAAATCCATGGAGAAGAAATAAAAACATTAAGGTTCGCCGATGACATTGTAATTCTGTCAGAGACAGCAAAGGACTTGGAAGAGCAGTTGAACGGAATGGACAGTGTCTTGAAAGGAGGGTATAAGATGAACATCAACAAAAGCAAAACGAGGATAATGGAATGTAGTCAAATTAAGTCGGGTGATGCTGAGGGAATTAGATTAGGAAATGAGACACTTAAAGTAGTGAAGGAGTTTTGCTATTTGGGGAGCAAAATAACTGATGATGGTCGAAGTAGAGAGGATATAAAATGTAGACTGGCAATGGCAAGGAAAGTGTTTCTGAAGAAGAGAAATTTGTTAACATCGCGTATAGATTTAAGTGTCAGGAAATCATTTCTGAAAGTATTTGTATGGAGTTTAGCCATGTATGGAAGTGAAACATGGACGATAAATAGTTAAGACAAGAAAAGAATAGAAGCTTTCGAAATGTGGTGCTATAGGAGAATGCTGAAGATTAGATGGGTAGATCACATAACTAATGAGGAGGTGTTGAATAGAATTCGGGAGAAGAAGAGTTTATGGCACAACTTGACTAGAAGAAGGGATCGGTTGGTAGGTCATATTCTGAGGCATCAAGGGATCACCAATTTAGTATTGGAGGGCAGCGTGGAGGGTAAAAATCGTAGGGGGAGACCAAGAGATGAATACACTAAGCAGATTCAGAAGGATGTAGGCTGCAGTAAGTACTGGGAGATGAAGAAGCTTGCACAGGATAGAGTAGCATGGAGAGCTGCAGCAAACCAGTCTCAGGACTGAAGACCACAACAACAACATGGGAATAAATTACACAGACTTCAACACTGTGTACCATTTGGTAGCAACTTACGATTTTATAAAGTGTCTTGGCTAAATAACATGGTATTACCAACCTGTGATGTTATGATTTATAGCCTCACGACATAGACATTTTTCACACTAAGAAACAGTATTTGCAATACACCCTATGCTACATGCTTCTATATACCATAGGCTGTGTTACTGTGCTCTGGAATGTACAAGGGGCATTCAATAGGTATTGAAACGCATTTTTTTCCTTCTCGGACGACTGAAGTTGAAAAAATGTGGAATTAGTTGTGGAAGTAGTAGTTTCATGAAGTTTCTATATATGGCGGCACTATACATACACTCCTTAGTCAAAAGTGCCCGGACATCGCCATAAACACGTTTTTCATATTAGGTGCATTGTGCTGCCTTCTACCGCCAGGTACTCCATATCAGCGACCTCAGTAGTCATTAGACATCGTGAGAGAGCAGAATGGGGCGCACCGCGAAACTCACGCACTTCGAACGTGGTCAGATGATCGGGTGTCACTTGCGTCATACGCCTGTACACGATGTTTCCACACTCCTAAACATCCCTAGGTCCACTGTTTCCGATGTGATAGTGAAGTGGAAACGTGAAGGGACACGTGCAGCACAAAAGCGTACTGGCCGACCTCGTCTGTTAACTGACAGGGACCGCCGACAGTTGAAGAGGGATCGTAATTTATAGTCGATAAACATCAGATAATAGATAAACATCGTAGATAAATGAGGGCTACGGTTACCCATCCGTTACCAAGCTGCATGGTATCATTGTTGCTAAGGGTAAAGTTCAGAACTCCACCATAAAACACTGATGGACCATGCAGGACGACTTGTGCACCTACATAGTTCTGGGTATTAATAGCAATATTGTCTATTGCTTTATAAACTGTAAGCCGGGTACGCCTTGATGATGATGATGATGATGATGATGATGATGATGATGAAGTCCCATACTCTGTGACAGAGCGTAGGGGAACGATGCGGGAGACCCGCACCGCCGTACTAGGCAAGGTCCTAGTGGAGGTGGTTTGCCATTGCCTTCCTACGACCGTAATGGGGATGAATGATGATGATGAAGACGACACAACAACACCCAGTCATCTCGAGGCAGGAAAAATACCTGACCCGCCGAGAATCGAGCCCAGGACCCAGTGCTCGGGAAGCGAGAACGCTACCGTCTTCTGCTCCTATAATATCGTGGCATCTTCTGTGTGAGCGGTCCATAAAACATAATAGATAAACATCATAGATAAACATCAGACCATAATACAGGAACTCCAAACTGCATAAGGATGCACTGCAAGTGCTATGACAGGCGGGAGGTGAGAAAACTTGTATTTCATAGTCGAGCGACTGCTCATAAGCGACACATCACGCTGGTAAATGCCAAACGACGCCTCGCTTGATGTAAGGAGCGTAAACTTTGGACGACTGAACAGTGAAAAAACGTTATGTGGAGTGACGAATCACGGTACACAATGTGACGATCCGGCGGCAGGGTGTGGGTATGGCGAATGCCTGTTGGACGTCATCTGCTAGCGTGCGTAGTGCCAACAGTAAAATCCGGAGGCGGTGGTGTTACGGTGTGGTCGTGTTTTTCATGGAGGGTGCTTGCACCTCTCGTTGATTTGCGTGGCACTATCACATCACAGGCCTACATTGATGTTTGAAGCACCTTCTTACTTCCCACTGTTGAAGAGCAATTCGGGAAAGGCGACTGCACCTTTCAACACGATCGAGCACCTGTTCATAATGCACGGCCTGTGGCGGAGTGGTTACACGACAATAACATCCGTGTAATGGTCTGGCCTGCACACAGTACTGACCTGAATCCTATAGAACGCCTTTGGGATGTTTTAGTACGCCGACTACGTGCCAGGCGTCACCAACCGACATCGATACCTCTCCTCAGTGAAGCACTCCGTGAAGAATGGGCTGCCATTCCCCAAGAAATCTTCCAGTACCTGATTGAACGTAAGCCTGCGAGAGTGGAAGGTGTCATCAAGGCTAAGGGTGGGTCAACACCGTATTGAACTCCAGCATTACCGATGGAGATCGCGCCGAACTTTTAAGTTATTTTCAGCCATGTGTCCTGATACTTTTGATCACATAGTGTAGCTTTCCAAACAGCGTCTGTAACGGAGGTGGACTCCATGCAGAGAGCTGTAAATGAATTTATTTTGGTGGAAAACCGGATCATCGTAGATAATCGTAGGCGTCTGCTGGGTGTCTGCAGAGACTTGGCAGGGGAAGAAGCATGGTGAGTCATTGGTTGAGGCGTGTGTCATTATCGGTACTAGGTCGTGCAAACCTGTCTGATGTCACGCGTGTTGGCCGACCACATGCAGCTCTCACTCCTGCAGAGTTGGAATGGGCGGGCATTCTCATTTGAGGTGATCGATGGACCACAATGAAACACTTCGCTGGTCAGTTTGACGTCTCTGTTGGTAGTGTTGACGCACTCGTCCACCAGTTGGGGTACTCAGAAGTGTGTAACTGATGGATTCCTGGCCGCCTAACAGAAGACCATAAAAAGCAACAACGGACCATCTGTGCAGAATTTCTTGTGGGTTAAGCGGGTGATCATGACAATTTTTTGCCGAACATCACCACTTCAAACCGGAAACGAAACGGCAATTCATGGAGTGACGCCACACTGCATCTCCTCTGAAGAAAGTGTTCAAAGTTTCACCCTCAGCGTGTAAAGTCAGGGCGACGGTCATCTGCAACTCTGAAGGGGTTATTTCGTTTGATGTCCTTCCTCACGTTACATCGGTAGACTGTGAAGTGTATTGTGCTACCCTCAGGAAACTGAAGAAACGACTTCAGGCGTGTTTATCAGCACAAAAATTCAAATGAACTTTTCCTTTCTCTGTGACAATGTAAGGCCTCACACAAGTCTGCGCACCTGAGAGAAGCTCATTAAAGTTCATTGGACTGTTCTTCCTCATTCGACCTACAGCCTGGATCTCGCACCTTCCTACTTCCATCTGTTTGGCTCCATGAAGGATGCACTTCGTGGGAAGAAGTACGTGGATGATGGTGAAGTTACTAATGAAGCATGACGCCAACCACGTAAAGTGGTACCATGCGGGCATACAGGTCCTCCCAGAAAGGTGCCGTAAGGCTGTGGCACTGAATGGATGTTATGTTGATTAATAGGGTTTTGTAGCCGAAAGAGTGGGGAACAATATGGAGTATTGGGATAAGGAATAAAACCAATCTGCTTTCAGAAAAAAATGTGTTGCGTTAATTAATTAACTCCCGTCATACTATAATGTAACAGCCATGCGTTTGCTAAAGTGTTAGAAATTTTTGTTCTATATACGTGAATGTGGGGAAGAATTGGTAACGTGTACCCAAGAAGATGTGTGTTCGGTCTGCCTATAGTTTTCGTTATTTAGCTTGGAAACTGATACCACAATCTCCAAAACTGTTCACGATTTGGTAACAATCTTTTCGATTTTATCAAGTGCCCTGACTAAAGAGATGATATCAAGCTATGACTTCTAACTACAATGTTTGATACTGCACACATAATCATTAACAGAGTTAAAAGACTTGGTAAGTGACAGATATAAATCCTACAACTGACTGACAAGGGATCGAAATTGGAAACCATCTGCTCCATAGTCTAACACTTCTTTACAGAGTTGTTGCCTGACAGCACTGTCTGCAGCAGCCATGGCCTGCCCTACAGTTTTGCAGAACAACAGTCATGTTCATGTGTCCAAGTAATTGTGGTGCCTGCGGAGGTTAACACAGGCAATCACAACTACATATGTTAGTGAGTCTTCAACTTTGCCCTTGGTAGGTGGTGCTGAAGTATCTGGTGCATCTGGCGTTGCACTAGTCGAGTGGTGTCTCGGCAGCCCTCAGCTCGCAGCTGACGGCAGAAATTTTATGAGTAAGGCTGCAGTGTGGCGCAGTCTATAGTGTTGCAGCTGGTGTCAGACGCGTTTGACCCGCGACTGTGACAATCTCTCATCACGGCATCAATGAATGCTGTGTCCTGCTGATACCAACCCTGTTATTTAAGAAATAATAAAACGTTCCACCCGTACTACAGACGTGGTGAAACAGCTCAGGCGTTGGTGTGACACCCTGTGACAGTCAGTATGGTACTCTGTGATGGTCAGTGCAGGTGGTGTAGTGATCTCAATGTGCAGCTTGGCATGTGGGTGGTGAAGTCCAGAATGGTGTTTTTTAAATAGATAAACGTTTCTGTCCTATCCTACCATACAAAACACACACACACACACACACACACACACACACACACACACACACACACACACACATTAAGAGTATTGTATTTACGATAATCTACATGTGTCTTTGGCTGAAGATCCTGAAATGTAGTTCAAAGTGAGTAGTTAAATGAGCTTGAAAAATTGTTGGAAGTGAGTAAATGAAAGTATAATAACCATAGTTTTTTTTACCGATATCAGCGTAGCACAAGTGCACTTAAACCTGGGGCAAGTGGACTCTGAACTGTAAGGTCATAGGAGTGAATTTCCCACCATTTTATACTTAGGATAGGATTCTAAACTTAGAAAATATGACATCTGCCAAAATGCAGGCTGTCCTCATATCCCCCAGTCCACTATCTTCAATTTAAGTAACCTGATGATCAGGTTGAGGTCACCATCTTGGATCTGCAACATTGAGACTCTCCTCTTGTCTCTAGGTCAGCCATCTTGGCGCTGACGTCAGAGATTGTCCTCTTATCTCCACCTCACCACCTTGGATTGTCATCTCGGATTTTTGAGTTTTACATCAACAGGACAATTATCCGTCTTGCATTTTTCAATTTCCCGCAGTTTTACACTTACGACAAGTGGTGACCCCAGAGTGGTGAAAGAAACACTTGTAGAAAAACTGGGTTTTTTCCACCATTTTTTGAATTTCCCTCTATTTGATACAGAGTGCAATTGGGCTTGTCAGAGGAATGGGGTAGGGGGAAGGAAAGCCAGCAACATTGCATGACATCATCAATGGCATCATAGAGGAGGGGCGAAATATGGCAACAATGCATACCATTACCATCGCTGTACATACCCAACCCTACCATGATTTAGCAGTGCAGATGTTCCATAGGTGGGGTATTGCATGCCAGGACTGCGTTTTGTGATTAATGTAACCGATACAAAGGTGCTCAAGGAAGACAAGGTGTGGGAAGTGGATGACTTCATATAAAATACTCAGAGGGCAGAGGTTGAGGTGGAATGCATTTCTTTCTAGAATCCTTGGAACTTGCAGAATTTAGGGGAAGTGGAGATCCAGGTTATGTAGTGTAAGTTATGTTGGGGTGGATGAGGGTCTTATAGATGATCATATTGGTAGAAGGATATAAATTCCAAGAGAGGAGTACTAGTATTTTTTGTCGGCTTTGGGCTTTGTGATGTATGGTAAGGAATTTGATTTCCATGTGTCTTTTGTCAAAGGTTAGACCTAAATACCATACTGTGTTAGTCAAAGGCATAGGTAGGTTGTAGATGGAGAGGTGGATATCTGAACATTGAAAACGCGAAGTGTTTAACCAAACATCGTGGCTCGGTATTTCTACGAATTTTCTTGAAGTGTCAACATATTACACCATTCAACCAGGAAATTCAAGCGGTATTGGAGAGAAACACAGAAGGATTGAAGGATGTGGTGTCATCAATATATTGCAGGAGGCCTGTGCAAGTTGGTAGTCAGGGAATGTCTGTGGTGTATAGGATATAAAGCAGAAATGTTGGGACAGAGCCTTGAGGTACACCATGATGGGTTTAGCACTGCCAGTAGTTATACTAACTAGATTAATAATGACTGACAGAGTATAGTGATTCATAGTGAACAATAACCATAGACAAGAAGTACTACTAAATGTGACAAGTTGGTGTTGAAAGTGCTAGTCAAGAAAGCGTTTATGGCGTATTTATAGGAAATGGAATGAATGTGCCTACCACAGTAATGGTGTGAGGTTATCGTAACTGATGTAGTGCCTGAAATATGTTTCATAATGAGTTGCAGTTCTATGCATAAAGTTAGTATGAATAATGGTGCTGCAAACTCCACTGTTACTCTACTCCTCCCACTCACCCACTGGTTTCATTTTTCATTTTTTGTAATATTAATTAGTATCTAGACACCAACAAATTTCTATAATTTTTCCATTTTTAATATCTGACATATAAAAAATTATATCTTAGAGGTCTAGAAATATTTTATGCTATTAGGTGCACATTATTGCTAACCTGTATTTATCACATTAATGGATAAATAAATGAGTACTTATTTTGTGTTAGTGTCATGATTGCCTGGTGATGAAGTTATCAGACATTCAAAATCTGGCATAATAAGTGAACATCATCAAATACAGCTGTTTGGAATTAATTTCAAAATTAAGAGACTAAATAGTTGTATGTAACAATAGTATATCAGCTGATATCGCCATCTCTTCAGCAAAATGTAAGATGAAAAATGAAATAAACATTGCCAGTGCTGTCTATGTTTCTGTGCATATGACGAAAGACGGCACAATAATATTATGTCAGGGGTCAAATCAGATGTCTGGTATCTATAAGTTCAACCCACTAGCTCTTATTTTACAACTAGAAACAAATCGAATACCTCCCATTTCTGCATTTTGGAACTCGATTATAACCTTTATTGACCATCTGATTATTTTATAGCCTAATCGGTTCTTGGCCTGAAAACTTTTGTTTTGCCTCTGGTGATAGGTGTTATTTGACTTTAAAGCGACACATTTTGGGTAGGGACTACTTCATCGACTTTCCACATGGTCATAATTGTTATTCAGCCTCAGTGCTTGGAAGTTTTGATTGTGGGACTTCCCCATTGTGATGACATTTGTGTACTACGTGCTTGTATGAAATATCTATGTATAATTGTATAAAGCGGATTGTATGTGTGTAAGTCTGTTCCCCCAAACCTAAAGATCGATTTCAACTAAATTTGGAACAGACACAGTAACCTCATGAGTGCCTGCACTCTGGGGCCTAGCTCCAATACAAGTGGAAATATGGGCGAAAACGTGTTTTTTTCAGTCTCTGGAGTGCAGATGTATAGACTGCCATGCACGACAGGCAAATTGTGTGGGAGTATATCAACATGCTTTGCAGGCGCTATACGTGGGGAGGTGGGTGGGAGAAGAGGAGGAGGATGATGTGGACAAAGAAAAAGGGAGGAGGAGAGTGACAGAAAGGGGGTGAAGTAGTTAGACAGAGGAGGAGGAAGAGGAGGATGAGATGAACAGAAATTGTGGGGAGGAGGAGGTAGAGAGAGAATGAGGGGAGGAGGCTTGTTGTGTGCATAGCATTGGCATGCCTTTTAGGGCTACACCTGCAGATGGGCGAGGCTGAGCTGAGAAAGGGGGGAGGGAGGAGATGAATAGTGAGATAGGGGAGGGGGGAGAATGAGCTAGACAGAGAGCAGGAGATGGAGAGAGTTGGGTGAGGTGAGGGTGGACTGAGGGAGGAGAGAAGGAGATATACATGGAGAGAGGGTGACGCAGGGGGCTTGTCGAAGGGTTAGAGGGGTAGTGCGCAGGTGGAAAAAGAAGAGGGGCACGATTTATGGACAGAGGGAGCGGGAAAGAAGGTGTGATCAGAGAGAAGTGTGGAGGAGATGGATCAAAAAAGAGGCGGGAGGAGACAGATAGAGAAAGTGAGAAAGAGGAAATGAGCATGCAGAGGTTAAAGGTTAGGCGGGTAGAGAGAACAGGTGAACACAGAGAGGGTGGAGGAGGAGAAGTCTGCAATATATGTGTCGAAAGCATACATGAGTGAAGCTTCAGGCAAATGGCTGATGCGCAGTAAATGAAATTCGTATTTCGTCTCTAATGACCCAGATGTGGACGTCGACGGAACATTATGTATTACTTTCCACACTTTTCTTTCGTCACTGAACTTGGCTTTCTACCTCCAGGGAACTAACTGACCTCTGACCATGACAACCACTCAGATTTCAACTTGCAGCAGTCCCCCAATGACAATGTTCACTGCACTACAACTGTTTGAGACGGTAGTCGATAGTCTCCTGGGATCGTGGCCTACAGACTGAATGCATAAGGTTTTTCATTCTAAGTGAGCTGTGCCATTTTATGGAGATACAAGGTGCTTCTGAAAATGTCGATGAATTGTCTCAGAAAGTAAGGGAAACAAAAGTTAGAAACAAAATACCTTTACTGGAGTTGAACCAAATCACAATTAGCTACAATTAATTTCTGACATTGTTTGCAAAACTGTTGGAACCTATCATGAAACGCTTCTCGTGAATTCGCTCAATGAAACGTGGTCACGCGTTGTTGGATATCATCATCATTACAGGTAGGAAGACTTGATTCTACGAATACAATTCGGAGACCAGGCGACAGTCGATGGCATAGTGTGTATAGTCTTCCCCCAACTCTCTTGGGTAGAAGTTCATGATGGATCAAGCCCATGCCATTGAAAAAGACGATCAAAATCTCAAAATCGTCTTAGTCTTGGATTTTTTTTTCAGCCAATACTTTTGGATGGCAGGGAAGATGATAACCGCCACGCCACTGAGCATTACTGGGGCTCCGGATGACAATGGCAGCAGCAGGTATTATCTCCTGTAGTGATGCGGATATCCAACAATGTCTGACCACGGTGTTGCCAGCGATCCATAAGAAGCATTTGCTGACAGTTTCCAGCAACTTTACGACCGATGTCAGAAGTGTGGTGTAGCTAATGGTGGTTACTTTGAACGGCAGTGAAGGTTTTTTTTTGTTTTGTTTCCCTTATTCTATGTGACGATTCATAAAACTTTTCAGACTCATTTTGTAGAGTTTCTTTAAAATCTTACCAACGAATGTGAGCGATTCGTCTTGATGTTACGTTGAGCTGGTGAATATATACCACCCTAACTGAGGTCATTTACAAGATTTTCTCAACATCACAAGATGAGACAGTTACGCACTCAGAAAGTTTCCACTGGAATTGACAAGGCGCCTTGGACTGCACAGTCACCCTCAAGGAAGTACGTAACTACACTCCTGGAAATGGAAAAAAGAACACATTGACACCGATGTTTCAGACCCACCATACTTGCTCCGGACACTGCGAGAGGGCTGTACAAGCAATGATCACACACACGGCACAGCGGACACACCAGGAACCGCGGTGTTGGCCGTCGAATGGCGCTAGCTGCGCAGCATTAGTGCACCGCCGCCGTCAGTGTCAGCCAGTTTGCCGTGGCATACGGAGCTCCGTCGCAGTCTTTAACACTGGTAGCATGCCGCGACAGCGTGGACGTGAACCGTATGTGCAGTTGACGGACTTTGAGCGAGGGCGTATAGTGGGCATGCGGGAGGCCGGGTGGATGTACCGCCGAATTGCTCAACACGTGGGGCGTGAGGTCTCCACAGTACATCGATGTTGTCGCCAGTGGTCGGCGGAAGGTGCACGTGCCCGTCGACCTGGGACCGGACCGCAGCGACGCACGGATGCACGCTAAGACCGTAGGATCCTACGCAGTGCCGTAGGGGACCGCACCGCCACTTCCCAGCAAATTAGGGACACTGTTGCTCCTGGGGTATCGGCGAGGACCATTCGCAACTGTCTCCATGAAGCTGGGCTACGGTCCCGCACACCGTTAGGCCGTCTTCCGCTCACGCCCCAACATCGTGCAGCCCGCCTCCAGTGGTGTCGCGACAGGCGTGAATGGAGGGACGAATGGAGACGTGTCGTCTTCAGCGATGAGAGTCGCTTCTGCCTTGGTGCCAATGATGGTCGTATGCGTGTTTGGCGCCGTGCAGGTGAGCGCCACAATCAGGACTGCATACGACCGAGGCACACAGGACCAACACCCGGCATCATGGTGTGGGGAGCGATCTCCTACACTGGCCGTACACCACTGGTGATCGTCGAGGGGACACTGAATAGTGCACGGTACATCCAAACCGTCATCGAACCCATCGTTCTACCATTCATAGACCGGAAGGGAACTTGCTGTTCCAACAGGACAATGCACGTCCGCATGTATCCCGTGCCACCCAACGTGCTCTAGAAGGTGTAAGCCAACTACCCTGGCCAGCAAGATCTCCGGATCTGTCCCCCATTGAGCATGTTTGGGACTGGATGAAGCGTCGTCTCACGCGGTCTGCACGTCCAGCACGAACGCTGGTCCATCTGAGGCGCCAGGTGGAAATGGCATGGCAAGCCGTTCCACAGGACTACATCCAGCATCTCTACGATCGTCTCCATGGGAGAATAGCAGCCTGCATTGCTGCGAAAGGTGGATATACACTGTACTAGTGCCGACATTGTGCATGCTCTGTTGTCTGTGTCTATGTGCCTGTGGTTCTGTCAGTGTGATCATGTGATGTATTTGACCCCAGGAATGTGTCAATAAAGTTTCCCCTTCCTGGGACAATGAATTCACGGTGTTCTTATTTCAATTTCCAGGAGTGTATAATATGAGGAATTTTCGTTTTCACTTAGATACTGTCCTGTAGTTCCATTACCTATCTTCCGTTGAACATGGTATACAATTTCCGCAAACATTCACTTTCGCTTTGTTCACTAAATGAATCAGTACGAGAGTTCTTCTTTACATTGTAATATCATTAATGGAATAACAAATATGCAGATGGAGGTTACGTGTTTCCGAGCCAGTATCCATACGTACAATGCGTGACGCAAGAAGATATTTACCCTGTGGTCGTCGATGCCGGAGAACTCGTGGAACTCCTCTCTGGTGATCATGAAGGCCGCCAGGTTGGCAGTGTAGATAGCGAGGAACACCACGGCGAACATCGCCCACACGTTCGTCATGAACCTGTAGGCATTATAGCAGACATAAAATTATTTCATCATCCGACGATGTTGCTTAAGTATTACACTGACATGTGAGTGGCCGAAGACCATGGGCAGGCATTGAATGTGGTGGTACTAGAGACCGGATTATATGCATTTGCATGTCGCATATGTATTTGCGTATTTGGCTTCTTTTCACCGGTTATCGCATATTTTACCTAACAAGTAGTGTGATGCATATTTCTGCTCTACGTTTACAATATTTTAAAAATTTAGACGGGGGGTTTTCATGTCTCATAGAGTCAACGCGACCTTCAAATGCGTGCGACCGCTAACTGAGAGGATGATGGACAGCGAACTCATTACTGAATAGGAACAGGCAGGAAGACTCAATGCGTCTGCCTCCTGCAACCAGCTCAATCCCCTCCTCTGCCACATCGCATTCGTTGCCAAAAATTAAATTAAATTACGCAAGTTGTTGGTCGCACGTCCATTGTTTCTGTTTATTTTATTTTTATTAGTATTCCTCTTTACAAAGTTAGAAACGCTATCCTCAAAGGTTTCCTGCACAAATATTTTTTAAATCAAGATATACCAGATGACTCAACATGTAAAAATTGTATACCGACAATTTTCCTACATGTTCTGGAAAAAATACGCAATGAACTCCAGGACAACATTATTTGGATTTCAGTTGACGAAACTACCAACACTTGTGGTCGTTACACTGCAAATTCAGTTCTTGATACGTTAAAACAAGTGCCTTCATCATCCTATTTAGTGGCCTGCAAAGAACCTGAAAAGACAAATCATTCTACGATTCCCAGATTTGTGAATGAATGTGTCAGAAAAATATTTCCAGAATCTTTTGCTTGCTCAAGGAGTACATCGCCTTGATAAAGAAGTACGATCCACGTCTGGGAACGTAAATAAACTGATTTCATTTAAGACGCATCAAAACCTACAATGAAAAACTACCAAATGTGCCTTTACCTCCCGAACAACTGGTAACACGTTGGGGTGCGTGGTTAGAAGCAGTATCGTTTTACAAAGAACATTTCGAGGCCATCAGAGACGTAGGAAACGATTTCGATAGTGCAGAGGCTTTGACAGTTGGAAGGAAGGGTTTAATGATTCCATTATTAAAAATATCCTTGCTGTGATTAGCATTCTTTTTTTCCGTTTACTTGCGAGTATTAAAAAGCTTGAAACTCAGCGTTTGACGTTGAATGAATCTATTCAGTTAATGAATAAAATTAGTCTAGTGAACTACTCATTGCTTAAAGAAGAGTTTGAAAACATTTTAATCAATAACCCAGGCTTTGAACCCTTGTCCCAAATTGATAGTTTTATTAATCGGACTGGTGAGGTTTTGCCAGAAACAAAAATGTGTCAACATTGCACCCAAATTCAAATACTGCTCACTTACCTCGGTTGACGCAGAACGGTCCTTTTTTGTTTAGAAAAACGGTTTGCGTGATCGAAGACACACTCATACTAGTGAACATTTGGAACAGTATCTGATTGTTTATGATTGCAATAGTAACAAAACGTAAAATATTTGTAAACGATAATTTAATCCGATAATATTAATTAAACGTTAATCTTGTTAAAATATTCCTGATTATATCTTGTTTTTGAAATAAAATATTACAGAGTTCTTGTAGGTGCACCTCTGCGTGCGATACATCTCACAAATTGGACCTGTGCATATCGATTGTTTCGCGGCGACTAATTCACATCGCAATCGCTTGGTACCAACAACAACAGCAAAGAAAGAACAACATTTGAAACACAGTGTGTGTCTTCTTTTTGCAATTTTTTAAAACTAATCTCAAACAGGACCCTGCCTAGCCTCTACCAGAAAGTGAACAGATGATGAGTTCAGAATTCTAAATGCCCCGATTTTTCGCGTGGCCGACGCCCTTCCTCGCAATCGATATGCACAGATACAACTTCTAGATACATCGTTCACAGTTAACTACTATGTTTTTGTGTTATTTGATCTTGCATGTTTCGACACTTTTCATACATATCTTATTTTTCATGCATATTTGCATGCATATTTTGAGCTTTTATGTTGCATATAATCCAGTCTCTAGATATAAGGTATCGATTCGACGAGGTACTGCAATCGTTCTGGGGAGATTTCAATCCATTAATCTTGTAGTGCGACCCACAGTCGTTCTTGTATAGTTGGCTCATAGAACTAAATGCTCAGCTTGGGTTAAGACGGAGTAATCTGCCAGAGAAGGGCGGAGGGATAAACGCTCAATTTGGTTAAGATCGCGTGATGCGGGGGGAGGCTGTGGGAGGGGGGCAAAACCACAATTTTGAACTTACTGGAGAGTTCAAGCAACCAAAGACCGATGACATATCACACTGTTCTATTGAAACATGACATTTCCACCAGGATACTCCAATGCCAGAAGAGAATGTATACGCTTCACACGAATTCTTTTAAATATTAGCTATTGAATTAACAAGGCAATTAATATTTTATGTGTATGTCGATCCCCCAGTGGTTGTATGGACACCTTTTTTAATAAATTAACAAAATTTCTAGATAAATACTTAGGTACAAAAGTCGACCTAATTTTGTGTGGAGACATAAACACAACTATTATAAATGAAACTAGTACCAGCCTCATACATATCCTTCAGAGCTTTGGCGTGTCCCTCATGGTTAGTAGTGCGACAAGAATTACTACAAAACTGCATCAGTAATTGACCACTTAGTCACAAATATGGGCGGGAAACATGTGATGTAGCTGTAAGAGATCTTGGGATTTCTGCCGTTTCTGCCAAATAATAAAAGTAAAATCGGGTATGGAAAAATTCCCTAAGCTAAAAGCTTACAAAAGACATTTATCAGAAGTCAAAATACAAGATTTTTTCAGAAGAACTAGAAAACCAAATCTGAGATGAAGTGTGTAGAGAAACCAATGCAAATGTAACAACCTCTAGTTTCTCAATATTATTCAAGTTAGACTTTGAAAATAAATTTACGAAAGTACTCACGTCATTATCAGTGGCTCACAAAACAAATGGATAACAGCAGGTATTAAGACGTCCTTTGAAACCCATAAGTACCTCAGTCCCATGAAAAAGACCCATAATGGCCGAGAGTTCCTAAATTTCTGTCATAGATAGAAAAGTTTTATAGGAAGGTGCCGATTGCTGCAAAAAAAGTCATTTAATGACAAAATAATATATAAGGCAGTAAATAAAAGTAAAACACCCTGGGTAGTCATAAGAGAAGGAAACAGGGGGAGACAAACAAACGCGTAACAACCTACTAATAAGGGAGAGGTTCAAATGGTTCTGAGCACTATGGGACTTAACATCTATGGTCATCAGTCCCCTAGAACTTAGAACTACTTAAACCTAACTAACCTAAGGACATCACACAACACCCAGTCATCACGAGGCAGAGAAAATCCCTGACCCCGCCGGGAATCGAACCCGGTAACCCGTAAGGGAGAGGGATAAAGTAATGATTGATCCACACCACCGAGCAAACTATGTGAATGAACATCTCTTAAGTATTACAGAGAAGTTACAGTAAAAAATCCGAAGGATAAATATAATATCTGTAAATAATTACGCATGATGCTATGACAAACTACAGAGCATAAAGTCACAAAAACTGCACAAAAACTAAAATATTAGAAGTCAGTAGGCTGTAGCACAGCATTGTATGCTAAGGAAACATTGACTGTGGGAAAACCAGAAGAGAAGAGAATCGAAGCATTTGACATGTAGTGCTACAGGCGAATGTTGAAAATTAGGTGGACTGATAAGGTAAGGAATGAGGAGGTTCTGCGCAGAATCGGAGAAGAAAACACTGACAAGAAGGAGGGAGAGGATGACAGGACATCTGTTACATCAGGGACTGACTTCCATGGTAGTAGATGGAGCTGTAGAGGGCAAAAACTGTAGAGCAAGACAGAGAGTGGAATACATGGAGCAAATAATTGAGGACATAGGTTGCAAGCGATACTCTGAGATGAAGAGGTTGGCAAAGGAGAGGAATTCATGGCGGGCCGCATCAAACCAACCAAAAGACTGATGATAAAAAAAAAAAGGCTTGGGTGAAGTACCAAAGTGCGTGCTGAAACAATGCATAGATACTATACAAGCAACTTAGACAAACATAATAAACGAATCCTTCACATGACGGAAATTTTCAGAGTATATATAGAGGCAAGAGTCGCACCAGTGCTAAAGAAAGGTAATGCAGCTGGCCCATTTCCCTGCTGCCACCATTCTCAAAAATAATAGAATTAATTTCGAAGGACTGATTAATGAGTTACTTGAATAAATAAAACCTTTTAAGTGAATCACAGTTTGGTTTCCAAAATGACAGAAGTACGAAATCAGCCATAGTAGAATTCACAAAAGTGGTACTTGATACTCTTGACAAATATGAGTGTGTCACAGGCATATTTTTAGATCTTTCGAAGTATTTTGACACTGTTGACCGTAAGATTTTACTAAATGAGCTAGAAGCATTTGGAGTAAGGGGGTAGCTGATGACTGGTTCCAATCATACCTGGCAGTTAGGGTACAAAGAGTAGAGGTAACACATATTCAAGTAAGTCTATAGTTTAGTAAAACACTTATCAGAGCCAAAAAGTACACTAATATAAGAGTTGCTGATATATAAGGTATGTTCAATAAGTAGAGTAGTAGAACTACTGTAGAGTCATATGTAAGTATAGACTACAGTAGATTTCCTAGTAGCTTTGGTCAGTTAAGATCATAGTCACATTACCTCTACGTTAGGTGTGTTTAATACATATTGGGCGTTAGTTCATTTCGATTGCCTTGTCTGTGTATGCGATCAGTCTCTTACCATGTTCCCCTAGAAACGGACTGTGGTGCACCGTTTAGAAACTGACAGGGGATTTTGAATGAGCCGCGTGAGCTACGAAATATTTTTGTTCTACATAGATATACTCCTAACTGTTATTTAATATTAAACAGTATTTATGGCCAAATTGGAGTTTTCAATGTTTTATTCTACAATTACTGATTTTTTAATGTGAAACAGTGGGATGTTCAGAAAAAAATTTAAGAAGTGCAGATTTATCATATAGCGCTAGAAAACGCCATTTCCCAAAATAAAGCGTAAAATAAGAGAACTGCAAAACAGAAACGTATCAACATCGCTTCAATACACCGTAGAGCTTGTAAAGAATGTGTTTCTGTTATATATAAACAACTTTCGTAGTTATCAATAATAACAGGAAACTCTTTCCTTTGATCATGATGAAGAACGTTCTGTTGAGTGTAAAATAGCAACAACAGTGATACAGGGTCTTTACGTTTGTGCAAGTAAACTGTACATGCATCATAAGTAATTGCTTTGGTTTTATAAAAGCGGAGAAGTTACGCGACTAATTTTCATTACCTTTTAACCCTTTCAGACCGGAAATTTTTCTGGTGAAAGAAAAATTTTTCTTTATGTGGTAGTGGTTTTCTGTGATTTTTTAATGAATGTAGGAGCAAGATTTATACAAAGATATGTACCCGTTTCCAAAACGTACTTTGTTCACTTGACTTCACTTTAAGGACTAAAATAACTAATTATGAAATATTCTCTATTGTAATAAATAGTAAAATGATCATTCAATAATTTCCATGTAAAATAACAACAGCAATATTCAATTATACACTGAAATATAGTGAATCATGTATTCTGGTGGTCACGATTTGCTGCGCACTGCTACATTGACTTGCTGATATTTTTATAGTGATGCCCAACGGTTGGCAGCAGTTGCGCATGATGAAAAGGTTGAACATTTACAAGTGTGCAGCTCAGGTTCGCTTAGGGAAGAAATACTTTTGTTGCAGCTAACAGACCGTAAAAGTTAATGTACACAATTGTAGCCAGAGGGTCTGAAAGGGTTAAATGCAATTTACTTTTTTAGGTATTTAAAATACAGTGATGCAGTTCTAATTATATGCAAAACAAACAAAAAGCAAACACAAGTCGTCGGCTCCTAGTTTCTCTCTCACACATTCATTTATGTTTCTTTCTTACCAATGCTACCTATACTTCCGGTAACCCTACCATTTACTGTGTCATTTAAGTACAGTATCAAAATTACCGAACTGAAGTTTTGGTAGAGTTCAACTGTATCAATAAATAAAGCAACAGTTTTTTCTCAGACAACGCGGAATTTGTTGTGGGGCAGCATGCAATATTCCCGCTTCAGCTCCTATAGTTTCATGAAGTTCCGGTAAGTGGCGGCGCTGTACGTAACCTTCGAAGTGGCGTCTGTAACGGAGATGCGTTCCGAGGAGAGAGCTGTGACTGAATCTCTTTTGACTATAGATAGCGCTTGCAGAATCTCTACGGATTTCTGGTAGAGAACAAAAACACAGTGATTCGTTGGGCGATGCGTCTGTTTTGCAAACGAACTTCTCCATGACAATTCAAGGCCTAGTTTGCGCATCCTAGAGGAACTCACAAAACTTCATGGGACTGTTCTTCCTCATCCACTCTACAGCCGGGACCTCGCACCTTCCCACTTCCACCTGTTTGGCCCAATGAAGGACGCACTCCGCGGGAAGCAATACATGATGCAGCAAAACCTTGGCTCCGACGTCGACCAGTAGAACGGTACTATGGGGGCTTACAGGCCCTCTCAGTAAGGTGGCGTAAGGCCGTCACATTGAACGGATATAACGTTTGAAAGTAGGGTTTTGTTACCAAAAGTGTGGGGAATAATATGGTGTACTGGAATCCTGAAAGAGACCAACGTGCTTTCAGGAAAATATGTGTTTTGTTACTGTTGTGACTTTTCCCGGCGGATATGTTGTAATTAGTCTTCACGGGTGTGCCGACGGATGAAGTTGTCCAAATCCCACAATATTTCCTCGGAGCAACTGTCCGACATCATCAGGTGGTTGAACCTCGCTGGTGGCTAGGTACGACTGACAAGATCCGCATATCGACCCCGCTGTATATAGAGCACGCGCGTGAAGATTGCGCAGACGCGGGAACCACGCATGCGCAAAAATTTGCAGATAGATGATGCCAGACTCAAACGCCCTCTGCCGGGAAACGCAGAGCGGCCGTTCTGCGCGTGCGTCAAAATTATGACGCGTCTCTTATCGAAAGCTCTTTGCTTTCTGGTCGTGATTTAACAGCAGCCAATGCAGGTTTCCAGGCTGTACTCAATTGAAATCCCGCATCCCTGTTGATAAGGTTATCAGCTGTACGGATATGTATTACTTCCTTAATGACTCAATCCCAGAAAGAGGATGCTGGGGATAAAACTTCCGTCTTTTCATAAATCATGTGATGTCCTGTGTTCAGACAGTGTTCTGCAATTGCCGACTTCTCCTGTTGGCGTAGGCGTGTATGACGCTGATGTTCATCGCAACGTTCTTGTATAGTGCGACATGTCTGCCCTATACGTGCCACCCCACACTGACAAGGAATCTTGTACACACCACGTTTCCTCAGACCGAGATCATCCTTAACCGAATCCAACAGGTTCCTCAGTTTTGCAGATGGTCGGAAAACACACTTGATGTCATATCTTTCGAGGACTCTTCCGATTCTTGACGACATGGCACCAAAGCACGGCAAGAAGGCCAAGGTGGTGGGTGTCTTCGTATCTTCATTCCGCTCCATAGATTGAACTCGCTTGGGCTTGAATGCATTACGTAGCTGTCTCTCAGAATAACCGTTTTGACGGAAGACTGTCTTCAAATGTTGCATCTCACTCGGCAGGCTTTCAGAGTCAGATACCACACGCGCTCTATGAACTAGCGTACGTAATGCACTACCGCATTGTGCTGGATGACGTTGAAGAGGGAAAATGAAACTGTAAATGGCACCTCTATAGATTGTGTAACAAATGCGAAATTCTAGGAGTTAATGTTGATTCTCAGCTGAAGTGGTGTGAGCACACTGAGATACGTGCAAACAGAGTGCCATCAGCATGCCATGATCTCAGATTCATGCCATCAGTGTGGAACAGAAAGTGTCTTTCAGTTACATGCTATTCATACGTACACTCATTTCTTAGCTAAGGCATTCTTTTCTGGGCAGAAATGCACAAAATATGAACACATTTTTCAGACTTCAGAAAGGGGCCATAAGAATGATAACGAAAACCAGTAATCGAGCTCACTGGTCTGTTCAAAACACTGGGTATTTTTAAGTGCACTGTGTGAATACATTTACCAAATAGTTGTACACATAAAAACACTGGTAATTACTGCACAGTCAGCTCTATCCATGACCATGGAACAAGATCTAGACTGAACTTACATTTACTAAGAAAGAATAAACATGAAACACAAAACAGCATTTCCTTCCAAGGAATAAAACCGTTCAAAAAACTACCAAAGGAGATGAGAAAAATTGGTAAAAGAAACTTATTTGAAGAGAAAGTTAAAATGTATGTTAACCCAAACATCTGATACATTGAAAGATTGCTTACATAACACAGAGAAGGGGGGGGGGGGTTATGTAAAAAATTTAACCCAAGTAATAATAACGAGGATGAAACACCGAACGCCGGCCGCGGTGGTCTAGCGGTTCTGGCGCTGCAGTCCGGAACCGCGGGACTGCTACGGTCGCAGGTTCGAATCCTGCCTCGGGCATGGGTGTGTGTGATGTCCTTAGGTTAGTTAGGTTTAAGTAGTTCTAAGTTCTAGGGGACTTATGACCTAAGATGTTGAGTCCCATAGTGCTCAGAGCCATTTGAGCCAAACACCGAACACTGCTGAGCTGTGGCGTTTTGCTTGGGCGCCAGCGTATATACAAGTACCTCGCCTTCGCACTCTTATCCTTGCTTGTGACGCGTACTGAGTCTTGGCTGCCTTATCTTCGCCGGAGCGAAGTTAACTGTTAACTGGAGGCTCTCGCGAAGAACGTGGACAGTTGGCGTTCGTGTTACCTGAGGCCGGAGTGCGCTTTTAGTGGAGTAGGAACCGACCTCGTGTATGGGACAGCTTGGTGGAGAACCTTTCCTGTCGCCTGTGTGGAGACTTGTTGCTGCCTTGGGTTGCGTGCTGCTGGTTCCCGACACGGCTGTCTACGGTCGTCCGCTGCCTTATTGCCGCCTGCTGTACCCGACGCAAGCCATATCGGACGTTCAGCGAAAAGTTAAGTGAGATTGTACTTAGGGCATGTGTGCGGAGGTGTTGAGGACTGCTGCCTTACTTCTGGTAACTGTAAGCGCATGGGTGTTACCATGGAACTAAAGGTGTGCCTATAAAGAGTTCATGGTGTTTAAAACAGGTGTTAAATATTAATTACTGCACTAGCGTGCCTCTTCCAGCTCGTGGGAAATCGTTGTTTGATGTAATCGTAATCAGCTGCAAGGCAGTAATCTGTTTATCAAATATACTGCATTTGAGTGTTTGGTAGCCTTAGTGTAGTGAGCTCCAGTAAAATTTATAATGAAATTTTCAGAATGGTGCTCGTTACGGTTTTCACTGAACAGTGGGGCACAAGAGTCCACGTAGTTTAATTGTGACCAAGACTGGAGTGCCTGCTGGCCTTTCTAGTAATTGTAAGTTTTTTAAAATACACTCCTGGAAATTGAAATAAGAACACCGTGAATTCATTGTCCCAGGAAGGGGAAACTTTATTGACACATTCCTGGGATCAGATACATCACATGATCACACTGACAGAACCACAGGCACATAGACACAGGCAACAGAGCATGCACAATGTCGGCACTAGTACAGTGTATATCCACCTTTCGCAGCAATGCAGGCTGCTATTCTCCCATGGAGACGATCGTAGAGATACTGGATGTAGTCCTGTGGAACGGCTTGCCATGCCATTTCCACCTGGCGCCTCAGTTGGACCAGCGTTCGTGCTGGACGTGCAGACCGCGTGAGACGACGCTTCATCCAGTCCCAAACATGCTCAATGGGGGACAGAACCGGAGATCTTGCTGGCCAGGGTAGTTGACTTACACCTTCTAGAGCACGTTGGGTGGCACGGGATACATGCGGACGTGCATTGTCCTGTTGGAACAGCAAGTTCCCTTGCCGGTCTAGGAATGGTAGAACGATGGGTTCGATGACGGTTTGGATGTACCGTGCACTATTCAGTGTCCCCTCGACGATCACCAGTGGTGTACGGCCAGTGTAGGAGATCGCTCCCCACACCATGATGCCGGGTGTTGGCCCTGTGTGCCTCGGTCGTATGCAGTCCTGATTGTGGCGCTCACCTGCACGGCGCCAAACACGCATACGACCATCATTGGCACCAAGGCAGAAGCGACTCTCATCGCTGAAGACGACACGTCTCCATTCGTCCCTCCATTCACGCCTGTCGCGACACCACTTGAGGCGGGCTGCACGATGTTGGGGCGTGAGCGGAAGACGGCCTAACGGTGTGCGGGACCGTAGCCCAGCTTCATGGAGACGGTTGCGAATGGTCCTCGCCGATACCCCAGGAGCAACAGTGTCCCTAATTTGCTGGGAAGTGGCGGTGCGGTCCCCTACGGCACTGCGTAGGATCCTACGGTCTTGGCGTGCATCCGTGCGTCGCTGCGGTCCGGTCCCAGGTCGACGGGCACGTGCACCTTCCGCCGACCACTGGCGACAACATCGATGTACTGTGGAGACCTCACGCCCCACGTGTTGAGCAATTCGGCGGTACGTCCACCCGGCCTCCCGCATGCCCACTATACGCCCTCGCTCAAAGTCCGTCAACTACACATACGGTTCACGTCCACGCTGTCGCGGCATGCTACCAGTGTTAAAGACTGCGATGGAGCTCCGTATGCCACTGCAAACTGGCTGACACTGACGGCGGCGGTGCACAAATGCTGCGCAGCTAGCGCCATTCGACGGCCAACACCGCGGTTCCTGGTGTGTCCGCTGTGCCGTGCGTGTGATCATTGCTTGTACAGCCCTCTCGCAGTGTCCGGAGCAAGTATGGTGGTTCTGACACACCGGTGTCAATGTGTTCTTTTTTCCATTTCCAGGAGTGTATCTTAATAGCAGGCAAATTTCCTTAAGGTTATTGATAAGATTTGCGCTGTTGGTTGTTCCTTGCCTGTGTAATTCATTCGTAGTGGGACAAAGGCAGTGTGCCGTTTTATTAGTGAATAATTCAACCTGTTATTTAATATCTTTCGGTGTTTGATTACACTGTCCCTGCAGACCTGTTCTGTGCGCTTGTTAAATGCTACAGCTGGCTGGCTGGTGTTTTGGAGTAAGCGCTACTTTTCCAGCTGTGGGTACCAGGGGCTGTAAAATCCTGGGCAGCGGGAGGTGACTCCGTATCGAAGCTCGAGAAGTGGATCTTGTACGAACTGCCGGCTTGCGCCTTCCGCTTTGGCTTCTCCAAGTTAGGTTTTCGTTCTGTCTTCGAGCGACCTGGCGTCACTACTTGCTAATTAATTCTGGTGCTAATTATTTTTACTCGGTTATTTATTATATTTATTACGTTTATTGAACTTTGTGTGAAGAACACCATGCAATTGGGAATTAATTTAAGCCTTCAGGCGCGTATTTGTTAGCGGTTTTATAATTTTCTTATATAAGAGATAGACTTTGCTTCATAAAAAGACATTGGTAGCAGATTAAGATATTGTTCTTTTAAAGGAATTTGTTTATATGATTGGGTGGTCCAGGTTTTATGGTGTGGGAGGCATTATGTTGGATGGTCATACCGTACTTCAACGTTATTGTGACACTGTACTCCTTCCCTATGTGCCTCTTTTCAGGGACGCATTCGGTCTTGACTTAATCCTTGTGGATGACAGTGCGCTACCGGATCGCACTGCGTGGGTGGAGGAGCTCTTGGAACGAGAGGGTATTTGGCAAATGGACTGGTCTGTTCATTCTGTCGACTTAAATACGATAGAGCCTGTGTGGAGGACGTATTGTAGCACGTCCATATGTCCACCGTACCGATGGAGGAATTGCAAACTGTGCCACGAGAACTCCCTACCAACATAGTGGCCAGTATGGGAGCACCTCGCAGAGGATGCACAGCTGTGAGTGGTTGTCACACGGCCTATTGAGAACTATGTTTCGCCTTTTGTAATGTCCAGGGGACTATCATAAATAGCGACGACTTATGTGTAGTTATTGTATTTGAATAAACGTGTCATTGCCGTTCGTTTCATAGTGTATTTCTTTTAGTTACCTTCTGTTCTTTCTACGTTTGGTCCAGGTTTCATCGAGCTTGGCAGTAACATGTTATGCGGAAGTTAGTTTCGTCATCAAATGTTGCACACCAGTATAGTAAAACGATCCACAGTATAATATGGAACGAGCATCTATGCTGTAAGCTATACATGGTCCCAGGAAGAATATGAAGCTAGTGATAAAGCTTTAATTATGCAGGTGTGCTGTCTGTTCTTCCGCTACAAGTTTTTATATGTTACCACTGAGATATTTCAGTGCCAACTGCAGCAAAAGATCCGAAATTTTTTTCGTCTAGTGTAAATTTTTAACTATCACGTGGAAAAACTAGAGTTACAAAACATTTTTTTTGTTTATTTTAAACGTATTCACAATTGCGATTATGGACAACCATCAGCTGTATGATGGAATTATGACAATGAAAATTTGTGCTGGACCAGGACTGTAACCCAGATTTCCCGCTTATCGCGAGCGGTCGCCTTATCATTTTTTTCTCTCATTCTTTTTTAAAAAGAAAAATTTTACTGCATTTGAGAAGATTCTGACCTTTTTAATTTTTTTGTTTTTCTTCTTTTTTTGACTTACCATTTTAATTGAATGTAAATGATATTCAAAGTCTTTTGATTACATTTAGAAAAATAAAAAATTCTGCTGTGTTTGACGAGATTCATATTTATTTAGATCACATAGGACGCGCTCCGGGCGATAAATAATGATGTGCAATTAGCAGCAGTAACAAACAAACATAAATGGAATTAAAAATGCCCTCCTGGTCGAACAAGCAAAATGGCATTCGCGCGCTACCGCTTGTGGGCAGATACGCTCAGAATTCCATGGCAGCCAGGCGTGTTCCGGGCATGTCTCCGCCGGTTCCACTTTGCCGGTACACGGGGTCCAAGTCCTGGCATTACACAATCACACTGAAATCACCTTCTCATACTCAGGACACCCCAGCTGCAAGGGGGGGGGGGGGGGGGAGCGTTCCATGAAGGCACTACCCAAAAAGTTAGCATAGTATTGACGGTATCTCGGATTGTGCGTTAGAAAAGTAAAGTGATCTTGCAGGAATGTCCAAAAATCAACAACGCTCTTATCTCCTTCATGAAACAAATAAGAAATCGGGAGGCCTTTTATCCAGTTCACCGCATTGGTCTTCGTATGATGTAAATGTCTCATCTGGGAACAGAAGTGTCTTCGGTGCAATTACATGGGGAGCCGTATGTAGAAGTTAGGCAAGTATTTTCTGAAGCAGCTGCCACACCTCTGCAGAAGATCCACACATCAGTCGATGCTCGTCTGTGTCAAGCATTTGGTAATGGGGGCAAAGCAGCGAATCTATCATGTTAATGACTCGTAAAAGAAGTTGTATGTATTTCCCATTGACAACCAGATACCAGGTTGCATGAGCATTCGTGTCGAGGAGGACATAGTACGCAGAACGCCGGACCACGGGCCATGAGATCGTAGGATATCGGCTTTCCGCAGCATTTCTAGTATGATTTCTTATTATTAGGTGATTATATCACGTGCCATCGGGTTCCTGGTACTAGGCAAGTCAGTATGGACATAACTGTATTCTATGAAAAAAGGTCATGACATATACAGGGTGAAAAGTATTTAAACCGACAAACTCTGGGAGGTTGTAGGGGACATCAAAACAAATATTTTTCCCTAATGTGATTTGTTCCTATCAGGAATATTTAAACCGGTGGAAGAAGATTTCTCTGGTCGCCAATTAATTAAACCAACAAACACTTTTCCGTTTTTTTTTTATGACCAAGAGACAACACATTAACACAACCCAATTTCAATTACGGTAGATTTTAAAAAATACCTCCACTGACACGTAAAC
This sequence comes from Schistocerca cancellata, assembly GCF_023864275.1. NCBI lineage: Eukaryota > Metazoa > Arthropoda > Insecta > Orthoptera > Acrididae > Schistocerca > Schistocerca cancellata. Next base: position 198,951,054 of record NC_064628.1, read on the forward strand.
AAAGGTTACATCGTCGGATCATGTTCTGTCCGACACGGGCAAAAACCCCAGGAGTATCCTGAATTGTTCCTGCTGCTGTTACTATCCGGTCAACCAGACCCTCTTCTGATGCAACAGGAGTTGCGTAAACAGGGTTGCGCATCTAGCCTCATACAAAAAAGTCCAGAGGGGACATATCTGGGGATCGAGCAGGCCATGGTACAGGACCACCTCTGCCAATCCACGTTTCTGGGAACCGTCGGTCCAGGAATCGACGCACACGACGACTGAAATGTGCCGGCGCCCCGTCATGTTGGAACCACATGCGTTGTCTTGTAGGGAGCGGGACGTCTTCCAGCAATTCTGGCAAAGCTTTGGCGAGAAAATTGTAATAATGCCTGCCATTTAATGGCTTAGGTAGCAGGTACGACCCAATTAAACAGTCCCCAACAACACCGACCCACACATTAACGAAGAACCGTACTGATTGAAGGATCCCGCTCCACATGCTGCAAGACAGCTTTCTCAAATTGCAGCGTTCTTACCGTGCGACGGCGTCCCTGTCCAGGTAATCTGCTAAGTGACCCGGTCTCACGCAGACGTTGGTACACAGCAGCAAAGGTCGTATGATGCGGGATACGGCGATTAGGATAGTGTTGTTGATAAACCCGCTGTGCAGCTCGTCCGTTGTGGTGGGCTACGTAGTACGCACCAACCATATCAGTGTACTCACTCCAGGTGTACCGCTCCATTAGTAAACAGAGACAATGCACTACTACGCTGGTGGACGGCAGTTGCCTACAACTGAAGAACGTAATACGCCCTATAACAACTGAAGATTGTAATACGGCCTCTAACAACTGACGAGCGTAGTACGGCCTCCACCTGTTTAAATAATCCTCATAGGAAAAAATGACATTAGGGAAAAATATTTGTTTTGATGTCCTCTACAACCTCCCAGAGTTTGTCGGTTTAAATACTTTTCACCCTGTATATGAGAGAGAAATACGTGCTACTGCAACGGGTACCACTCGGAGGGAGGGAGGGTTGGGGGAAGGGAGGGACCAGCTCATCAATCAGTCTTCCCGTTAATCCGGTCCGGCGGCGGGTCCACGATTTAACCATCTTACTTAGATTAAGGGGAGCTGCTCTGGCATGGAAGTTGACAAGGCCGAAGCCGCCGTGTCGAGGAGGAAGAGTTAGCGTGCCGTAATGGACTTTGATGATGAGTCCCACACTTGAAAAGTAGCCTAACGTCGCTTGGAGTCTGTGCGCCATTGCCATTGGCATGGGTAAAATCGGTTCAAATGGGGTAGTACGAGGCCAGATGATTGTTAACAGAATCCACCCGTTGTACCATGTCCAATGCTCTCAAAAGGTTGCCACGAACGTTAGTGCGGATAGCTTGAAGCAGGCGTTTATAGTTAGACTGTGCGCTGTATATCATGCGTGAAGGTTATCCCCAAACATTTGATGTTGTCCACCAATGGCAGTGGGGCCACACTCTCCGCTGGAAGACCTCTACCAACGAACATATCACCAGATTTTGTCATGTTCACACTGCTTCCCGAAGCAGTCTCATGTTGGTTATACATTCCAGTGCCTCTCGCAATTCATCCCGTGATAGAACCAAGACCAACAGGTCAGCAGATGAAAGCATGCCCCCTCATTGTGATCCCCGTCAATCGGCTCCTAAAACTGTGTAACAGTGGCTCAAGGGCGATGGCCTAAAGGACCATCAACAGCGGACATCCTTGGCGCACTGACTGCACGACAGTAACAGGGCCCGCCACATGGCCATTGATCACCACTCGCGACGTGGCACCTCAGAGGAGTCATAAGACGATGCGTATAAATGCGTTTGGTAAGGCGCAGCTCTTCCTCTAGGAAGACATGACTCACTCTATCAAAGGCGTGGTCGAAGTCCACTGTCACTAATGCACAGCGACTGCGGCAGGTCGCTGCCAGGGCTATCATGTCACAGTAATCGCTGAGTGCCGTCTGAATGTTACTGACACCACCAAAGCACGTTTGATGACTTGAGGGACGACGCGCCGAGGTGAGCGGCAAGCATCCGGGTAAAAATCTTGATATCACAGTTTAACATGGTCAACTCCCCTACCCCAGACGGCTTGGAGGCTGGGATAATCAGGCCTTCCACGAATTAAGGTGGGAGGGGAAGGTCAGGTTTCATCAGTTCTTCATACAGCGCAGCCCACCGTGAAGCTATGATGTCGTAGAATGTGGGGTAAAACTCCAGCGGAAAGTCATCAGGACCTGGGGCTTCGTTTGCTGTCATCAGTGACGCCATCAGCTCCGCCAAGGGTTCCTGTCAAGGAGTGGAGAATGTCATTCATTACCGCGGTGTTCTGGTCCTCTGCTGCATGTAACTGTTTGTAGTGATACACAAAGGCCTCTGCGATACCATTCTGGGACGTGAATCGGCTACCATCTGGCATGTCAACGGCGTTGACCAGCTTTCTCTGACACCACTGCTTCTCTCGGATAATATGACGCGTGGACGGGAGAACCCAATCGTGACACCTTGTACGTACTATTGTGCCCTCAAGGCGGCGACGCATAAGCGAAATTATCTGCGCCCATAATTCCTTGAATTTCAGCCTGTTGTTGGAGAGAGGGGCTTGGCTTGAGAGGTAGCGGAGAATTGTGAAATAATATTTCATGACATGTCGCTGCCACAGCATTTTGTCCCGGCCTTAATTCATCATCGAACGACGTAATGCAGGCTTGGTGCAATCGAGCCACCACCGGAGAGTTGAAGGATACGCTGGAAGGCGTCACACACAGTTTTTCCACGTTGTCTCTACGAGCAGCCTGCGTTCCGGATTTTTGAAATAGGCGACATTCAGCTTCCATGGGCCTCGACCGCGCCATACCTTCTGCCACTGGAGGGAAACAGTGCAAAAGTAGGCAATAACGTCGGAGAAGGCAGTAGGTCACAACTCAGCGTCTAGCGTGGCAGTTATGAGTCCTTGGGAAACATAAACACAGTCAAGACGACTCGCTGAATGGCTGGTGACGAACGTATACCCAGCACGCGGTCCGAAGTACCGGTGAGTTTCAATTCATGCGCGAGCAGCTTGAGTTTCTGGCACGTGGTGAAACGGGGGTGTTGGTCCTTCTTGGGTAACACACAACTGAAGTCGCCGGCAAGAATAATACGATCGTAGTGACGCACAAACTAAGGAGCAACCTCTTCTGAGTACAATGCGTTAGGTTAACGCCATCACACGAGAATCACCATAACTTTAGACCGATCTATTCGCACCATCAACAGAACAGTCTCTGCTAACGGTATACTACGCCTTCCACATCGCTGGCAACGGGTTCTACACAACACTGGTGACTACTTTGAAGGACGTAAGACGAACGTACCAGTTAGGGCAGTGCGGCGTAATTTGGCGTTAATGGGCTACGCAGCAGGCGGCCGAAGTGTGTCTTTGCTAACAGACGATATCGACTGCAGCGCCTCTCCTGGTCTCGTGACCATATCAGTTGAACCCTAGACAACTGGCAAACTCTGGCCCGATCTCAGATGGCAGGAGCTTATGGTCAAGTTCAGGTTTGGCGCAGACTCCACGAAGCCGACCCGAATTGTCAATGAGGCATTATGCAAGCTGGTGGCGGCTCTAAAATGACGTGGATTGTACGAGGGCTATCCACAAAGTACATTACGTTTTAGTTTGTGTCCGTCAGGGGCGAGGCTAGCGCGGCCATCTTGGTGTCATGGCATTCCGCCGCTCAGTCGGCAACCTGCCGTGCTAGTGAGAGGTTAGTGCTGTACTCCGTTGAGTTACTGTGACAGTTTGAAACGTCAGCGTTAATTGAAAATGCCGCGAAGTGTGAAGTGCGTGCTCTAATAAGGTTTCTGACTGCAAAAAACTGTACACCGATAGAAATCTATCGGCAGCTTTGTGAAGTGTATGGGGACAACATAATCACTGAAGGTGGAGTGCGTCAATGGGTCATAAAATTTAAAAATGGCCGAACTAACGTTCACGACGAAGAGCAAAGTGGAAGACCCAGCATAGTGACTGCCGAACTTGTCGAAAAAGTCGATGCCGCGGTCCGTGAAAACCGTAATTTCACAATAACGGAACTCTCTATGAGTTTTCCACAAATTTCACGAAGTTTGTTGCACGATATCATTACCGAAAAGCTTGGTTACCACAAGTTTTGTGCAAGATGGATACCAAAAATCTTGACAGAGATTCACAAAAATCAGCGAATGGCTGCAGCGTTAACGGTTTTGGACGCTTACAAGAAAGATGGCGACTCATTACTCGATCGCATCGTTACTGGTGACGAAACATGGGTTAAGTATGTGAACTGCGAGACAAAATTACAGTCAATGCATTGGGGGCACACAAATAATTCCCCCCTCCCTCCCCCCAAAACCCAAGAAATGAATGCAGACAATGTCGGCAAGGAAGGTGATGGCGTCTGTCTTTTGGGACAGAAAAGGTGTGATTTTTGTGGATTTACTGGAAAGAGGCACTACAATAAACTCTCAAAGGTATTGCCAAACTCTGCACAACCTCAGAAGAGCAATACAAAACAAGCGCAGGGGAAAGTTGGGCTCAAAGATCTTGCTGATTCACGACAACGCCCAGGCCCACACGGCAAATGCCACTCGTGAAGTTCTCGAATCTTTTAAGTGGGAGTTGTTTCCTCATCCGCCGTACAGTCCCGACCTGGCACCGAGCGACTTCCACTTATTCCCAGCAATGAAGAAGTGGTTGGCTATGCAGCGTTTTGATGACGACGCACAGCTTCAAGAAGAGGTAACCACGTGCTTGAAGGCGCAGGCGGCCGAATTTTACGACGAAGGAATTCCAAGCTCGTCCATCGCTACGATAAGTGCCTTTATTTAAATGGCAACTATGTAGAAAAGTAGTATTTAAGTGTGGCTTTCATCTGTATACAATAAAAAAATTTCCAATACTTTATTTATTTTTAATTCCAAAACGTAATGTACTTTGTGGATAGCCCTCGTATTTACATGTAGTGGACTGGGTCTTTTGGTCCAACTGAACCGATCATTGATTGGAAATCAATCTGGAGGCCACATCTACATCTACATCTACATGGTTACTGTGCAATTGACATTTAAGTGCCTGGCAGAGGGTTCATTGAACCATTTTCATACTACTTCTCTACCATTCCACTCTCGAATGGCGCGTGGGAAAAAGGAAAACCTACATCTTTCCGTTCGAGCTCTGATTTCTCTTATTTTATTCAAAATGACTCTGAGCACTATGTGAATTAACTTGTGAGGTCATCAGTCCCCTAGAACTTAGAACTACTTAAACCTAACTAACCTAAGCACATCACACACATCCATGCCCGAGGCAGGATTCGAACCTGCGACCGTAGTGGTCGCGCGGTTCCAGACTGTAGCGCCTAGAACCGCTCGGTCACCCTGGCCGACTCTCTTATTTTATTATGATGATCATTTCTCGCTACGTAGGTGGGTGTCAACAAAATATTTTCGCATTCGGAAGAGAAAGTTGTTGATTCAAATTTCGTAAATAGATCTCGCCGCAAAGAAAACCGCCTTTGTTTCAGTGACTGCCACCCCAAATCGCGTATCATATCAGGACACTCTCACCCCTATTGCGCGATAAGACGAAACGGGCTGCCCTTCTTTGCACTTTTTCGATGTCCTCCGTCAATCCTACCTGGTAAGGATCCCACACCGCGCAGCAATATTCCAGCAGAGGACGGACAAGTGTATGCAGGCTGTCTCTTTAGTGCGTTTGTCGCATCTTGTAAGTGTTCTGGCAACAAAGCGCAGTCTTTGTTTCGCCTTCCCCACAATATTATCTATGTGAGCTTTCCAATTTTAGTTGCTTGTAATTGTAATTCCTTGGTATTTAGTCGAATTGACAGCCCCTTAGCTTTGTGCGATTTATCGTATACCCAAAATTTATCGGATTTCTTTTAGAACCCATGTGGATGGCCTCGCACTTTACTTTGTTTAGAGCCAATTGCCACTTTTTCGCACCATACCGAAATCATTTTGTAATTGGAAATGATCGTCTGATGAGTTTACTAGATGGTAAATTACAGCATCATCTGCAAACAATCGAAGGGGGCTGCTCAGGTTATCACCTAGATCATTTATGTAAATCAGGAACAGCAGAGGGCCTATGACACTACCTTTGGAACGCCAGATATCACTTCTGTTCTACTCTATGATTTACCGTCTATCACTACGAACTGTGACCTCTCTGATCTCTGAGAAGAAATCACGAAACCAGTCACACAACTGAGACGATACTCCATATGCACGCAATTTGATTAACAGTCGCTTGTGAGGAACGGTATCAGAAGCCTTCTGGAAATCAAGGAATATGGAATCGATCTGAGATCCCTTGTCGACAGCACTCATTACTTCATGGGAATAAAGAGGTATCTGTGTTGCACAAGAACGATATTTTCTGAATCCGTGTTGGTTATGTATCAATAAGTCATTTTCTTCAAGGTGATTCATAATGTTCGAGTACAGTATATGCTCCAAAATCCTGCTGCAAATTTAGGTGAGTGATATGGGTCTGTAATTCAATTGGTTACTCCTATTTCCTTTCTTGAATATTGGTGTGACCTGTGCTACTTTCCAGTCTTTAGGAACAGACCTTTCGTCAAGTGAGCGGTTGTATATGATTGCTAAGAAAGGCGCTATTGTGTCTGCATACTGCATTTTCAGTCATTCATGGACTTCATGTTCACAAACAACGACGAAATTTTTATGGGTGTCAATATGCCATGTCACCGGGTCACAGTTGTTGGCGATTGTTTTGAAGAACGTTCTGAATAATTAGACCGGATGATATGGCCACCCAAATGGCCCTTACGGACAGCTGTAGACGCAGCATTGTTCAGTATTTTTGCATGGAACTTCCGACGTCTTGTTAAGTACATGCTACGTTGAGTTGCTGCACTACGCCGGGCAAAAGATGATCCAACACGATATTTGGACGTATCCCGCGACTTTTGCCACCTCTGTGTATAGTTATGCCGCAGACATGACTTCCTGGCCGATGTTTTTAATCTCGTGGACCGTGGTTGATCTAGTAAATACTTCTCTGATGGCGGGAAGACACCAAGCTGGAAACTTATATCCGTCTTCTCTGTAGAAGTTACATTTGTTATGGGGAATCTGACTCGCTTCTCGGACTCTCCCATGTAAACGAAAGTTGGTAGGCGAGTTCTTACATTTGAAACACGATGTCTATTAAAATTTGGCGCCAGTCGCATAAGAGTGGCGATAGCAGCGCCATTATGAGAATGAAAATCAGGTTTGCTTTAAGTACATGCTGTGCTATAACGGTCGTGAGCGTTAGTTACCTTTGAGACTGCACGTGGTGAGTTGATGTTAGTCAAGAATGTCTTTGAGGCGACAAAGACACCATTATCAACAGCTGACTCAGTTTGAACGAGGTCACCCCATAGGGCTAAGAGAAGATGGATATTCCTTCTGCGATACTGCAGAAAGACTAGGCAGGAATGTAGCGTCTGCACATCATTGCTGGCAGCGGTGATCACGAGAATGTACGGATGCAAGAAGACTGACCTTCGAACAGTCACGTGACACTACCTAGAGGGAAGACCATCGTGTTCGTCCTATGGCTCTGGCGCATCGTACTGCATCTGCAGCAACAATGTCAGCAGCAGTTAGCACCACAGTGACACACTGAACTGTTAAAAATCAGTTACTTCAAGGACAGCTCCAAGCCAGACGTTCTGAAGCGTGCGGTCCTCTCGCCGGAGGTTCGAGTCCTCCCTCGGGCATGGGTGTGTGTGTGTGTGTGTGTTGTCCTTAGCATAAGTTAGTTTAAGTAGTGTGTAAGTCTAGGGACCGACGACCTCAGCAGTTTGGTGTCTTAGAAATTCACACAATTTTGAACATTTGAACACTGACTCCAAACCGCAGCCATTTGCGACTTTAGTGGTGTCAAGCGAGAGTTCATTGGAGGGCAGAGTGGAAGTCTGTTTTGTTTTCTGATGAAAGCTGATTGTGTCTCGGTGCCAGTGATGGCCGCGTGTTGGACAATAGGAGGCTACTTGGGGGGCTGCAACCAACCTGTTTGCGTGCTAGACGCACTGCACCTACACCTGGAGTTATGGTCTAGGGTGTGATTTTGTATGACAGCAAGAGCTCTCTCGTGGTTGTCCCACGCACCCTGACTACAAATTTGCACGTCAATCTGGTGGTTGCACCTGTTGTGCTGCCAATCACAAACGCCATCCCTGTACCTAACATGCACTACCAGGGATCGACATGTTGCCAGTATCGACGTGTTGTCTTGGCCTGCTCGATCATTAGGTCTGTCTCCAACCGGCAAGCAAATTCCAGCGTCTTCCACAACCAGCATTAACCGTCCTTGTATTGAACGACCAAGTGCAACAGACACGGAAGTCCATCCCACGAGCTGACAATCGGGACCTATAAAACACAATGCATGCACGCTTGCATGCTTAAATTCAGTGCTCTGGCGGTTACGTCGGTCATTAATGTACCAACATTTCACATTTTCAGTGGCTTATCTCGCGCTTACATTAATCTGTGATCTTGCAATGTTAGTAACTTAAATAAGTGACATTGAGAAATGTATTCCCGAAATTTCATTACTTCACATTAATTACTTTTTGATGTTGCGCTTTTTTATTCAGCGTGCTGTTAAAATAAGCACAACGGTCAGAAATATTCTCTCTCAGCAGACGTCACATATTAACGTGGAACACCACTGCTAGTCTTGATAACGGCGTGAGTTTGGTGGGGAAGAGTGACCACAAGTATCTTCAGATATGCCATGTCCAACTGAAGCGGCTCACTGACGACTAGACCCCGCATGGCTATCAGATTGCGATGATGCTGACTGCTACGTGACATCCGCTGTCCCTAATAGTCGCATACACTTCCTATGAGATTAAGGTCGGGCGATGCCTTAGTGTTTGTCAAACCAGAAACCTTTCCCTGCAGCCCTATCAACACGACCGTTGTCAGTTTGGAAGACGGTGGTGCCCACAGTATACTCATCATGAAAATGTAGAACGAAGGGTGATATACGGTCACATTAATGATAAACTTAATAAGTGATCGCCAGTCACCCACAAACCATGGCACAATCGCCTATGGCCTGAACTACATCCATAAAAAACTGTGGGTTAAACGCTGTTTTGGACTCCCGGTGAACTCGACGCTTCATTTCATTTGAAAAAGGAAAAGGACAAGACCCCTACGCGTCAACCACACTACGCACTTCCAGTCAGCTAACGACCAGTTTCCCTGATGTTTGGCGTTTTGCGAGATATCCGACTCCCGTCGCGATGCTCGCTCGGGAATCGGTTGAGATGGACCTGACAGTAGAGGATATCGCGGCACGTTTACGCAGAGCGGTTTTGTCTGAAGCCATTGTTTCTAGAGCGCTACCGACAGTGGAAGATTAATACTGCCACCTACGGAGGGCTCCCACAAACTCCAGGACACCAGCTGAGTGAACGTCTTAGCGCGGAGAATATATATATATATATATATATATATATATATATATATATATATATATATATATATATATATATATATTTTTTCTTGTGCAAAGTGAATAAATTAAGTTACTCAAATATCGAGGCACCTAGGTAGCATACGTTTTAGATCTGAGAATAGATAAATATATGTTCGTTTACAGGAGATTATTCTACTTTACAAGGTACATTTGCGTAATCTGAAAACCTGTAAGCTACTACTGTAGTTTCGTAACTAATTCAAAGATAGGGACGGGATACGTTTCCGCAGTTCTATTGGGACACGTTCACGCTCTATTTTGCATTGCCAATCTAACTGATGTCCCAGTCAAGGTAACTTTAAAGCAACAGCAATTGGAAACCCGATAAAAAAGATGAAGGAACAGGAGAATAAAAGGTAGAAATTGCTATACATTGCATTACATTACATTTGTAGTTTTCCATGGATCCCTTGGAGAGGAGTCTCTGGGATTTGGAAAGAGCCAAAGACTTATTTTTTTTCCTCAGATACATGGATATTGTACAATCCTAGTGCAGACAGAGTTATGAGCTATAAAAGCTATTTCATTATAATGAATCTCAAGCAGAAAAGAGTAATTCTATGTGGGCAAGAAACTGCTAAAAGCAAGAACAAGGAAAAACGTTGGTAGGCCTACTTCTGATGTCATCGTCAGTGTTCTACCCAAAGGCAGATTGCCACATCGTAATTATCCACACTCTATTGTCTTCTGCGGACCTCTTCAGGTGCGCGTTATTTTCGCTTTCCTTTATGTCCATCATGTTGTGTCTCGTCCTTCCTCTCGATCTTCTCTCACAAAATAGTCCTTTCAAAGCGTCTGGACAAGCGTTCCCGTGTCAAAGAATGTCCCATCCAATTCTTCTTCCTTCCTCTTATAACCTGCAGCTGTCTGCTGAAGTGGACGAAAATTGCGTTTGCGTTTACTGCTTCAAACGATACAACCAATCAAAAAGAAATAAGGTTCTGAGCACTATGGGACTTGACTGCTGTGGTCATCAGTCCCCTAGAACTTCGAACTACACTCCTGGAAATGGAAAAAAGAACACATTGACACCGGTGTGTCAGACCCACCATACTTGCTCCGGACACTGCGAGAGGGCTGTACAAGCATTGATCACACGCACGGCACAGCGGACACACCAGGAACCGCGGTGTTGGCCGTCGAATGGCGCTAGCTGCGCAGCATTTATGCACCGCCGCCGTCAGTGTCAGCCAGTTTGCCGTGGCATACGGAGCTCCATCGCAGTCTTTAACACTGGTAGCATGCCGCGACAGCGTGGACGTGAACCGTATGTGCAGTTGACGGACTTTGAGCGAGGGCGTATAGTGGGCATGCGGGAGGCCGGGTGGACGTACCGCCGAATTGCTCAACACGTGGGGCGTGAGGTCTCCACAGTACATCGATGTTGTCGCCAGTGGTCGGCGGAAGGTGCACGTGCCCGTCGACCTGGGACCGGACCGCAGCGACGCACGGATGTACGCCAAGACCGTAGGATCCTACGCAGTGCCGTAGGGGACCGCACCGCCACTTCCCAGCAAATTAGGGACACTGTTGCTCCTGGGGTATCGGCGAGGACCATTCGCAACCGTCTCCATGAAGCTGGGCTACGGTCCCGCACACCGTTAGACCGTCTTCCGCTCACGCCCCAACATCGTGCAGCCCGCCTCCAGTGGTGTCGCGACAGGCGTGAATGGAGGGACGAATGGAGACGTGTCGTCTTCAGCGATGAGAGTCGCTTCTGCCTTGGTGCCAATGATGGTCGTATGCGTGTTTGGCGCCGTGCAGGTGAGCGCCACAATCAGGACTGCATACGACCGAGGCACACAGGGCCAACACCCGGCATCATGGTGTGGGGAGCGATCTCCTACACTGGCCGTACACCACTGGTGATCGTCGAGGGGACACTGAATAGTGCACGGTACATCCAAACCGTCATCGAACCCATCGTTCTACCATTCCTAGACCGGCAAGGGAACTTGCTGTTCCAACAGGACAATGCACGTCCGCATGTATCCCGTGCCACCCAACGTGCTCTAGAAGGTGTAAGTCAACTACCCTGGCCAGCAAGATCTCCGGATCTGTCCCCCATTGAGCATGTTTGGGACTGGATGAAGCGTCGTCTCACGCGGTCTGCACGTCCAGCACGAACGCTGGTCCAACTGAGGCGCCAGGTGGAAATGGCATGGCAAGCCGTTCCACAGGACTACATCCAGCATCTCTACGATCGTCTCCATGGGAGAATAGCAGCCTGCATTGCTGCGAAAGGTGGATATACACTGTACTAGTGCCGACATTGTGCATGCTCTGTTGCCTGTGTCTATGTGCCTGTGGTTCTGTCAGTGTGATCATGTGATGTATCTGACCCCAGGAATGTGTCAATAAAGTTTCCCCTTCCTGGGACAATGAATTCACGGTGTTCTTATTTCAATTTCCAGGAGTGTACTTAAACCTAATTACGTGGCAGGATTCGAACCTGCGACCGTAGCGGCCTCGCGGTTCCAGGCTGTAGCGCCCAGGACCGCTCGGCCACTCCGGCCGGCAAAAATAAATAAAAAATGGGTCTAGTGTCTTCGACGTAGAAGATGGGCTCACGACAGTTGTGTCACAGGGACACATTTTTGTGTGCATAAATTGTAACTTGGACACTGATGACTGGTCTTTAATTAACATCAGACTTCGATGTAGGCCATATTGTACTAACAGGTGGTAGTTCGCTAAAATGTTTGTTTATGTCAGTATAATTTTTGTATTTTACCATGTCAATTGGTGTAACTAAGCGCGTAATTTTGTTTACTGCTAAGTATGATGTGTGTAAAAGTGCCCACACAGGTGCGTAAACTTGCCGCATATCCTGGGCACATTTACGCACTCGACTTGAGACTGTATAAAATTATTTGGCACTCTTAATGTAATGTTGAGTTATAATTACATGTACAAAGTTATACTTCAATAACCATGTTATAAAACTAAAAAAATTTAACATGATAAATGTAAACAAAAGAATTAAATAAATTCCGGAAATAAATCCGCGTAAGCGTGCCGCTGTCTCCCCTAAAAATTCATTTGAAACCGATTGTCACTATCCAGGCGTGACACTCGTTTTCAGCCTCTGTCAGGATCTTTGTACGACTAATGTTCTTATGACATGTTCATGGTTGTCAGTGATACGTAATTCCTTGTAGATTCGATAGACCAGGAATGCTTCTAGCTTGGCCACTATGGAAGAAGACGAGTTCTTTAGGGCCGCACTTAAAATACTTAACACTACTAACAATAACTGCTGAGGAAAAAAAAAATGGACTAGTGAGAGAATAGCATCTTGTGGTGGGAGCTTCGTACTGAACCTATCTTTTACATAAACTGAATTTTATTGAATTTTTTTCCGGTCGTGTGATAGAGACTCACTTCTTGGACAGCGTCGATATTTGTTTTGGGCCGCATACTGCCAGCGGGCCGCAGGTTGGATACCCCTGCGCTAGGCAGTTCTGGTAAATGCTGACCGTGTGGTCATGGACACGACTCAACGCAAAAGCTCATTTCTGCTGTTGTCATGACTCCACTTCGACCCCCGTCACCGCGCTGATTCCATACAATCGAATGGCTTACAGACACGTCTTCACTCCCATGACTTACCTCGTTTGGAGAGTCACATGACTGGTACACCCGAAGTGATCATTGGGCTCTCTTTTAAGGGGATTACAAGTATTGCGGCCAGTGAGCTTAGTAATAAGGAGATGAGTACGTACCGTGCGGTGAATCCCCGTGGCGAATCGACGTGGACGGCGGCCTGGAAGAGCACAGCCCACACCAGCCAGTAGGTGCGGAACAGCGAGAAGCGGTGGTTGGGCGCCGGCGCCGCTTGCTGCTGGTAGTACAAACGGGCGACGTTAGGCGGCTCCACTAGCACAGCAAGCAGCTTGCACAAATCTTTGTAAAATTACACAGCTACACTCCTGGAAATGGAAAAAAGAACACATTGACACCGGTGTGTCAGACCCACCATACTTGCTCCGGACACTGCGAGAGGGCTGTACAAGCAATGATCACACGCACGGCACAGCGGACACACCAGGAACCGCGGTGTTGGCCGTCGAATGGCGCTAGCTGCGCAGCATTTGTGCACCGCCGCCGTCAGTGTCAGCCAGTTTGCCGTGGCATACGGAGCTCCATCGCAGTCTATAACACTGGTAGCATGCCGCGACAGCGTGGACGTGAACCGTATGTGCAGTTGACGGACTTTGAGCGAGGGCGTATACTGGGCATGCGGGAGGCCGGGTGGACGTACCGCCGAATTGCTCAACACGTGGGGCGTGAGGTCTCCACAGTACATCGATGTTGTCGCCAGTGGTCGGCGGAAGGTGCACGTGCCCGTCGACCTGGGACCGGACCGCAGCGACGCACGGATGCACGCCAAGACCGTAGGATCCTACGCAGTGCCGTAGGGGACCGCACCGCCACTTCCCAGAAAATTAGGGACACTGTTGCTCCTGGGGTATATGCGAGGACCATTCGCAACCGTCTCCATGAAGCTGGGCTACGGTCCCGCACACCGTTAGACCGTCTTCCGCTCACGCCCCAACATCGTGCAGCCCGCCTCCAGTGGTGTCGCGACAGGCGTGAATGGAGGGACGAATGGAGACGTGTCGTCTTCAGCGATGAGAGTCGCTTCTGCCTTGGTGCCAATGATGGTCGTATGCGTGTTTGGCGCCGTGCAGGTGAGCGCCACAATCAGGACTGCATACGACCGAGGCACACAGGGCCAACACCCGGCATCATGGTTTGGGGAGCGATCTCCTACACTGGCCGTACACCACTGGTGATCGTCGAGGGGACACTGAATAGTGCACGGTACATCCAAACCGTCATCGAACCCATCGTTCTACCATTCCTAGACCGGCAAGGGAACTTGCTGTTCCAACAGGACAATGCACGTCCGCATGTATCCCGTGCCACCCAACGTGCTCTAGAAGGTGTAAGTCAACTACCCTGGCCAGCAAGATCTCCGGATCTGTCCCCCATTGAGCATGTTTGGGACTGGATGAAGCGTCGTCTCACGCGGTCTGCACGTCCAGCACGAACGCTGGTCCAACTGAGGCGCCAGGTGGAAATGGCATGGCAAGCCGTTCCACAGGACTACATCCAGCATCTCTACGATCGTCTCCATGGGAGAATAGCAGCCTGCATTGCTGCGAAAGGTGGATATACACTGTACTAGTGCCGACATTGTGCATGCTCTGTTGCCTGTGTCTATGTGCCTGTGGTTCTGTCAGTGTGATCATGTGATGTATCTGACCCCAGGAATGTGTCAATAAAGTTTCCCCTTCCTGGGACAATGAATTCACGGTGTTCTTATTTCAATTTCCAGGAGTGTAGATCACAGATTATTGTATACCTTTGAAGTACAGTGGATAGACTGTAAATGTGGGGAGTACACTTCGGTTAATTAAAATTGCAATACCAGGGAAAACAGCAAATTCTGGCGTATAAAATTGGCATCTGTAACGTACAGAAGCACTACAAGAGCTGAAAACAAATGAGTCGCCATTCCAGATGGAACCTCAGTTCGGTTTTACAGTGAGTACTCTGCAGCATTGGCCACTTACTTAGTCTGCATTTATCGCGAATCCCTAGCCAAGCAAGAAGTCACAAGCGAATGTAAAAAAAAGAAAAAAAAAACCATTCGTGACTCCTGGACATAAGAAAGGTAAAAGAACTGATCCGCATAATTAGAGAGAAATATCCTCAACGTAGGTTTGCTCGCTCGAAACTCAACTTGTCCTTTTCTCACATGATATCTTACAGACCATGGATGGAGGACAACAGGCGGCTTCCATACACTTAGATTCCGGAAAGGATTTGACACGGTGCCCACCGCAGATTCTACATCTTCATCTACATACATACTCCGCGATCCACTATGCGGTGCGTGGCGGAGGGTACCTCGTACCACAACTAGCATGTTCTCTCCCTGTTCCATTCCCAAACAGAACGAGGGAAAACTTACTGCCTATATGCCTCTGTACGAGCCCTAATCTCTCTTACCTTATCTTTGTGGTCTTTTCGCGAAATATAAGTTGGCGGCAGTAAAATTGTACTGCAGTCAGCCTCAAATGCTGGTTCTCTAAATTTCCCCAGTAGCGATTCACGAAAAGAACGCCTCCTTTCCTCCAGAGACTCCCACCCGAGTTCCTCAAGCATTTCCGTGACACTCGTGTGATGATCAAACCTACCAGTAACAAATCTAGCAGCCCGCCTCTGAGTTGCTTCTATGTCCTCCCTCAATCCAACCTGATAGGTATCACAAACGCTCGAGCAGTACTCAAGAATAGGTCGTATTAGTGTTTTGTAAGCGGTCTCTTTTACAGATGAACCACATCTTCCCAAAATTCTATCAATGAACCGAAGACGACTATCCGCCTTCCCCACAACTGCCATTACATGCTTGTCCCACTTCATATGGCTCTGCAGTGTTACGCCCAAATATTTAATCGACATGACTGTGTCAAGCGCTACACTACTAATGGAGTATTCAAACATTACGGGATTCTTTTTCCTATTCATCTGCATTAATTTACATTTATCTATATTTAGAGTTAGCTGTCATTCTTTACACCAATCACAAATCCTGTCCAAGTCATCTTGAATCCTCCTACAGTCACTCAACAACGACACCATCCCGTACACCACAGCATCATCAGCCAACAGCCGCACATTGCTATCCACCCTATCCAAGAGATCAGTTATGTGGATAGAAAACAACAGCGGACCTACCACACTTCCCTGCGGCACTCCAGATGATACCCTCACCTCCGATGAACACTCACCATCGAGGACAACGTACTGGGTTCTATTACTTAAGAAGTCTTCGAGCCACTCACATATTTGGGAACCAATCCCATATCCTCGTACCTTAGTTAGGAGTTTGCAGTGGGGCACCGAGTCCAACGCTTTCCGGAAGTCAAGGAATATGGCATCCGTCTGATACCCTTCATCCATGGTTCGCAAGATATCATGTGAAAAATGTTCGAGCATACGGTTCAAATGGCTCTGAGCACTATGGGACTTAACATCTGAGGTCATCAGTCCCCTAGACTTAGAACTACTTAAACCTAACGACATCACACACATCCATGCCCGAGGCAAGATTCGAACCTGCGACCGTAGCGGTCGCGCGGTTCTAGACTGAAGCGCCCAGAACCGCTCGGTCACACCGGCCGGCCAGCATACGGTCTAGGTTCCTAGAATTGTGAGTGGCTCGAAGACTTTTTAAGTAATAGAATCCAATACATGGTCCCCGACGACGAGTCTCCATCAGACTCAAAGATATCTACAGGAGTGCTCCAGGGAAATGTGATTGGACCGCTTTTATTCTGTTTCCCTATAAATGATTTGGCAGAATGGGTGAAAAGTAATTTACGGCTGTCTGCTGATGACGCTGTGATGCATGGGAAGATGTCTTCTTTGAGTGACTGTAGGAATATATAAGATGACTCAGATAAAATTTGTAGTTCATGTGATGAATGACAGCTAGCTTTAAATGTAGAAAAGTGAGTTAATGCGGATGAGTGGAAAACAGTCCTGTAACGTTGGTAAACAGCAATAGGGTGCAGCTTGACACAGTCACTTCGATTAAATATCTAGGCGCAACGTTGCCTAGAGAAATAAAATGGAATGAGCAGGTCAGGTTGGCATAAGGGAAGGCGAATGGTCGACTTTGTTTTATTGGGAGAATTTTGCGGAAGTGTAGCCCATCCAAAAAGGAGACGGCGTATAGAAAGCTAGTGCGTTCTGTTACCGGTAGTATCGATCAGCACGCAAGTATTACGGAGACTCTTCGTCAACTGAAATCGGACTCTCTGGAGGGAAGACGATGCCCTTTCTGTGCGGCCTATTTCGCAAATTTGGAGATCTGGCATTTGAGGCCGACTGCAGAACGATTCTTCTGCCGCCAAGGTACGTTGCGTTTCGGCTAGGGACCACGAAGATAAGATGTGAGAAACTTGGGCTTGCACGGAAGCTTCTAGACAGTCGTTTGTCCCTCACTCTATTTGCGAGTGGAGGAGACGAAATGACTAGTTGTGGTACGAGTCACCACTCGTCGCCACTGTCAGCAACAATGGCTCTAAGCCAGCTGATGCTGCTTTGATTCTGTGCCAGGGCTCACGCCTGCCAGTGGCTAGCGGTTGGCCAGTCTCGACAAACTATGACTAAATTTCTTCATTGGCGAGAAATCGGGAGATAGTACTGACCAGTCTACCAGTCGTACACTGTCTGTATCACGTAGATTAGGACGGCATTGGCAACACATATTGGCCTTAACAGGTCAGAAGTGTAGCACCTAATGTCCAAATTTCCAGATTTATGGACCAAAAGTGATATTATTCTGTACCCAATGGCAGCCAGCAACATCACGTCACATGATAAGCCCCTATGACGACGTGGAATTCAATTTGGTAACGTTCGTGCTTTCAGGATCCTCCTACACAAGGAGACATCTCTCGCGATGCTGTGCACAGAACAGGGACTCGTATGGAAAGACGACATGGAACGATTGGTTTGTCCATTGTTGTCGCTGGACGCTCCTCTTCCGGCGCGCCTCTCTCTCCTGCTGCGTCGAGGAAAGCGACAATGGTTACCGTGCTGATATCCCGTAATTCCCCAGATGTCGACACGTCTGCTGGAGAGCGCCTATTTTTTGACTCTAGGTATGTGCCACGGCAGTGCGAACTCGCAAGGCTGAACAAGCTACATGTCTTTCCTTTCAGATAATAGTTGAACGGGGCCGCTAAGAACTTACATGGCGTTGAGAATAACCCTCCTGAACATCGATTCTACCGGGGTTTCTCTCCAATGGGTTGTCAGACGCATTTTCTCTGGTATTTCGGCAGCTATCTGCAATTTAGTCTTTACAACCTATAGCTACAGTCAGCCCAAACATATCCTGCTCATCACGTCTTTCATACGACGCCCGACATCGATGAAAAGCGTCGGTTTGTTCACCATTAGAAACAAACTGATGTTTAAAGTGGAATTTTATGTGCCCATTTGATAGAGCGACCGTAGATCAGTCTGGTGCGTTATTCGTTTTATGGATAAATATTAACAGGAACAGTAGAATACAAAGAATAATCGGCACTCTAACAGTGGCTGAGCTGCGCTTCTGTAGGGCGTAGCAGTGAGCGAGGGCCAGGAGGGTATTCTTCATGTTTTAGTGATCCTGTTAATATTTATTGATAAACCTAATCACGCACTAGACTAATTGGGGTTCCTTTATCGAATGGGCACGTAAAGTCCGATTTAAAAACCATTTTGTTCGTGACAGGGGAAAAAACCTACGCTTTCCATTGGCGCTGGGCGTCGCATGGAATACGTGATGAGCAGGATTTGTTTGGGCTGACTCCAGCTAAACTTGAACAAAGTACTGACATCTGCCGAAATACCAAAGAAAATACGCCTGACGACTCTTTGGAGAGATAGACAGAGTACGTGTTTGCATGCCAGTCATGGGATACTTCCAACGTGAGCAGGAATATCGTCGATCGGTAGGCCACGATCCTGCCACCGTCAAAGTTCGACGAGTGCTGCTAGACGTTTCTGTTTCTTATACGAGGCATAATACGATCTTTTCACGACAACTAATATTCAAACGCATTTACAATACATAGATGACGTTACTGCTACGTGCTTTGTGCAGTTGATCCAGAAATGTGGATTTGCATATCCAAACATGAATTTGCTGCATGCTGCTTTTAACGTGTTGCAATTTTAATTTCCAGCAATGTACTGAGGCTAACCTAAGAAAAATATAATTTCGGTGAACCTTAAGGTATTCTCAGTTTTTATATACTTTTAGGCTAACATAATAAAAACATAATTTTTGGTGAAAATTAAAGTTAGTCAGTTTTTATATGCTTTTATTATGCTTACGAGAGAAGATTGAAGAGTTCCTGACTTTGGTCCCTTCCTGTTGGATTTAAAAATCTCTCCTTCTTTGAAGTATTTCGATCCTCTCGTCAATCCTATCTGGTAAGGATCACATACTGTGGAGCAGTATTTTAACAGAGAACGAACAGTGTAGGCTGCCTCTTTAATAGATACGTTACGTCGTCCACGTGTTCTGCCAACCAAGTGCAATCTTTGGTCTGTATTCTCCACTACATTTTCTATATGTCGGTACCAATTTAAGTTACTTCTAATTGTAACCCCTATGTTTTTTCGGGATACATTTTCAGTCATCAGCAAATTTTATTATGCTTTACCGGTTTCGATAAATTAATTTGTCATGTTCAGAAGCTTACAAATTTAGGGATATTATAAATCTTTAGACCTTGGCCGTACATTTACGTGAAGTATAAAAAGTATATTACAGACACTTACTTAGTTTAGCAAACGATCAGTACCTTCGTTATAGAAGGATAATGCCCTGGTATGTGCAGAAATATATGTGTGATTGTTTTAAACACTGCTCGACAATTTACAGTAACTGAAACATATCTATGTATCTGTTGCGTTAACAGCGAGGAACGTGTATAAAAGCACATATAAAAAAATTTAAAGAAGTTATATATAATATATTTGAAAAAACATGACACATAACGAAGAAATAGGTTGATTTTTACCTTTTATACGAGATGATATGCAATCAAAATAGTGTCTGTTTTTTACCGTAAATTGATAACTCTACAAATCTTTTGAATGTTTGTATAGTTCAAATTCTTCTAAGAGGTTCATTTTGCTGCCCTTGTCAATTATATGTAAGACTTCCATGTTAAGCAAGGATGGGGGAGGAAGTGAGTATTTCTCTGTTGTGACAACTTTAAATTTCAGAGCGAAACCCATGGGAACTGAAAGCTTCTTAATGCAAGTGCCATGTTCCCAATGATTTCCCCCCCCCCCCCCCCCCCGAAGTATCAATAGTCTTTGGTTTAGAGATGAATGAAAACAACTTGAAATTAACGATACAATTTGAATTCCCACTGTATCCAGACACTTACTAGTGAATTTACTCACTTTGTTCAAAACACTATAGCCTGATTAAAATTACTTGGTAATTGAAATTTCACACGATGGAGCTGTCTTCCTCCAAGAGCAATCAACGTCACGTCCAAACTGTTCGCTGTTGACAAGCTGCCGCTTATGGTCTGTTCACTTCCACTATTTGGCTACTGCTGTCTAAGGAGCATGCATATTTCGTAACAGTCGTCTGTGTGTGTGTGTGTGTGTGTGTGTGTGTGTGTACGTGTGTGGTTTTTCGTGAAATCCGAAGAAAAATGTTCAAATGTATGTAAAGTCTTCCTTTGGTCGTCCTCCCTAATCGTTCATTTCAACTGGAAACTTCCTTTGTTGTGAAGGCGATGGAGAAACTGCACCTTTCTTCAATGATCCTGACTTCAGCCACCGATCCATAAGTAGTAAACTGTTCAAAAATCGACTTATGAAATAGGTAGTGCACTGACAAAGCAAATTTAACATTTAATGATGCCTGGGGCAGCATACGTGCCAGCGAGCGCTGTGATTGGTCGACAAAGCTCGCTCGGCGCATCTAGCGCAGTGAGCCGGGGCACAAACGACCCCCGTATTGTTGCGAAACAGTCTATCAGAGAAGCCGCATTCTCCGCCACTAAACTGTGTATACGTTCTCACTTAGGAGCCGCGAAGGCTGCTTGGGGATACGACCTGAAGTAAAAGTACACATGTTTTTCACACGAAAAAAAAAATAGTGATGAATTTGATTTTCACATTTTTATTCAATAATTTTACTCATTATTTTAGGCGATTTGGTGAAAGGTGGCCGCGGACCTCCTAGAAAGAGCCGGCGGACCCCTAAGGGGTCCGCGGTCCACAGTTTGGGAAGCCCTGACTTAAAGTATATAGCGGTCAGTAACGGATATGAAGCAAACCCTGTATAGAAACTTCATAATAATAAAACAAACGAGGACATAATTTCTCCTACACTTGATAAAATGGCCTTACTCTCAAAACATACACTACAGTTCCATTTACAGGTAACGTTTCATATCGTATAGCCAATTAATTTAAAAAGTATGATCTCACTACGTCTTTTACCATCAATTATGCCCCCAAGTCGCTCTTCATACATAATGAGAAACCTCCAACTGACAAATTCGCCAAATCTGGAGTATATAAAATATAGTGTAATATGTGTCCGAGTTACAGA
This sequence comes from Schistocerca cancellata, assembly GCF_023864275.1. Taxonomy (NCBI): domain Eukaryota; kingdom Metazoa; phylum Arthropoda; class Insecta; order Orthoptera; family Acrididae; genus Schistocerca; species Schistocerca cancellata. The sequence goes on from NC_064628.1 coordinate 198,972,780, forward strand.
CATGGAGGACATTTAAGACCCGATTTCGTGAGCACTTGCTCAGCAAAGATGGCGAGAATTCGTATAAGTCAGCTTTTGCAGACCACGTCACAACAGAGAAATGCGCACTTCCTCCCCCATCCTTGCTTAACATGGAAATTTTTCGGTAATTGGCAAGGACTACAAAATGAACCTTTTAGAAGAATTTGAAATATATTATCATTCTCACCTAAGTTCAAAAGATTTGTAGAATTATAAACTTGCATTAAAAAAACAGACATTATTTTTGTAGCATATCATCTCTTATAAAATGTGAAAATTAGCCCGTCCCTTCATTACGTGTCATGTTTTTTCAGATGTGTTATATATAATGTTTTTATATGCCATCGTTATATTTTTTATACATGCTTTTATACATGTTCCTTGCTGCTAACACAACCGATACATAGATGTGATTTAGTTATTGTAAATTGTGGAACAGTGTTTAAAATAATCACATACAATATGTAACTTTCTGAACCTATCACGGCATTTTTCTCCTACAAAGAAGATACTGTTTGTTAAAATAAGTATCTGTAAAGTACTTTTCATACTTCACATAAATATACAGTCAAGGTCTAATGATTTATAATATCCCTAATTTTTTAGGCTTCTGAAGATGACAAATTAATTTATCGAAATCGGTAAAGGATAATAAAACTAATTTGCAACTCCTGACTGAAAAGGTATCCTGAAGAAATAATGCCATAGTTGCTGAAAACCGCAGCCATGAATAAAGTAATAAGCAAATATGTGCCCATTATGCTGTTTAATATACTAGCTGACAAAAACGTGAAGTACTCAGCAGTCGAGGAGCAAACGGAACTTCACGAGTTCAGTGACTACAAAATGGAGTCATAGTTACAAAGAACATGGCAGAAGCCATGACGTTAAAGCCTCTCTGGCCCGCATGGATGCACTGATTCGTCAGTGAATGTTGTTATAAAGCCGTTGTATCTTCTCCTGAGGCAATCTGGCCCAAAACTGTTGAAAATAGTCCTTGATATCCTGGATACTGGGGGAAACGGGGGTGGTGATTCGATGGGGGTCGTGGCGGAGATTTTATCCAGGGACTGGGTGTGGTATTGTCCTCAACACCATTTCATCATCATCGAAGCACAAGTCGCCGAAGTGGCACAAAATAAAAAGACATGCACTAGGCGGCCGAACAGTCCTAGATGGGGTCTCCCGACCAATAATGCTATACGATCATTTGATTTCAGATTATGATGCTCGTCGGTAATTAGTGGACAGGTTTTAATGATGTGATGTGATGTTTTGGTTTGTGGGGCGCTCAACTGCGCGGTTATCAGCGCCCGTGCAAATTCCCAACCTGTGCTCAGTCCAAACTCGCCACTTTCATGAATGATGATGAAATGATGAGGACAACACAAACACCCAGTCATCTCGAGGCAGGTGAAAATCCCTGACCCCACCGGGAATCGAACCCGGGACCCCGTGCTCGGGAAGCGAGAACGCGACCGCGAGACCACGAGCTGTGGACGACAGCTTTTAAGTCTCCCTCTCAGTGATGATAAGCAACGACCGAAGATTGTCAAACAGCATAAGTGCGTGGGTTTGAAAAGTGCTAAGGAGCGCTGGACCGAGCGAGTTGGGTAGTGGTTAGCACACTGGAGGCCGGCCAGTGTGGCCGAGCGGTTCTGGGCGCTTCAGTCTGGAACCGCGCGACCGCTACGGTCGCAGGTTCGAATCCTGCCTCGGGCATGGATGTGTGTGATGTCCTTAGGTTAGTTAGGTTTAAGTAGTTCTAAGTTTTAGGGGACTGATGACCTCAGATGTTAAGTCCCATAGTGCTCAGAGCCAGCCAGCACACTGGACTCGCATTCGGTAGGACGACGGTTCAAACTCACGTACGACCATCCTGATTTAGGTTTTCCGCGATTTCCCTAAACCGCTTCAGGCAAATGCCGCGATGGTTCCTTTGAAAGGGCACTGCCGACTTCCTCCCCCCTCCTTTCTAATCCGACGGGACCGATGACCTCATCGTCTGGGCCCCCACCCACAAATCAACCGGCTAAAGCTGGAGCTGCAGTTCAGTGTAAGTGTACTGCCTCCAAGCTTTTCACACTTGCGTAAAAATACGAACACATACGTTATTCTTTTCCTACGCCATTTCTTGCGTCGTCAGAAACAGTGCGCTTACCGTTTCAAATATTCTTATCTGAATAACACAGTACTGCTTCCCTGCTTTAACTGGTGTCGGATCGAGTGAAACCTACTTGCCAGCTACTAACGCAAAAAACAATAAAGTAGCACTCGTAGGGTTGGACAACTTTGCTCGTTCTCTCTTGTTTTTCTATTCCCTCCAGTACAGTCGCTTGTCCACAGGTACAATGGCCAATTGTTCGCTTCCATTTGCCCCTGTGTAAACGAGACTTGGAGGGACATAATTCTGACGAGTATGAAAGCTTCAATCGTGCTGCCGAGAGCTATTTTGACCATGTACCACATGACATCTGTTTCAATCGTCTATATAAGGTGTAACGATGACGTAACAAGTGTATTAGTCTGGGCGTAACTGGTGGCGGGGCGAGAGAAGGCAGCGTGATTCGCTAAATAAATTTGTACTGTTAGAACGCTAGCTCTGCTCTATGTATGTATTTATTTTTCGGAAAAAACGACCTTCTGCCGAACGAATGTATGTATGTATGTATGTATGTATGTATGTATGTACTGAACTGGGGACCTAGAAACGACGGCGAGGCTCCATCCCCGCCTTAGCCCTCAGTGGTTCACAACCCCACAACAGGCTACAGCAGTCCACTCACCCCACCGCCGCCCCACACCGAATCCAGGGTTGTTGTGCGGTTTGGCCCGCAGTAGATCTCCCGGGAACGTCTGATTCCACACGAGTGTAACCCCAATGTTTGCGTGGTAATTATTGTGTACGCGTACGTGGAGACAGCGTTTGCGCAGCAATCGCCGACATGGTGTAACTGAGGCGGAATAAGGGGAACCAGCCCGCATTCGCCGAGGCAGATGGAAAACCGCCTTAAAATCCATCCATAGGCTGGCCGGGGACCGACACGCCTTACCGCTCGGGAAGCAGTGTGTTAGACCGCACGGCTAGCCGGGCGGGCTCTCCAGAAAGAAACTCGAGACTGACTTTCTTTTATCTTTGAAACAGTTAGATTTTATGACACTTTCATAACCGGTTTCTGCCTAGCTGGCTGTCTTCAGATAATATTAGTCGGGGTCTCCATTTGGTGAACAATTTGTTGATTATATACTTTGTCAAAGTAAACGAATGTTTGATAGTGCATGTAAAGAACGATTTTTTCGCCAAATGCCGCACAATGACTAATAGTATCTGAAGATGGCCACAGTGGACCGGAATCTGTAGTAACTGAGTAATACAGGTATATCCACTCTTACTGTTTTCTTTCTATGCAATGGCAGGAACGTTTCAGCCCCCACGTTTCGGACTGTCACTGAAATGATTTCGATATGCAGTAACGCCAGACAGAAAATTGGCGAAAGATCTATCTCTGTAACATCTAATAAAAGAACGAAACTGGCTAAAAGTACTAAAACTATAAAAAAACTGCACCTATGGAACTCCAAGCTTTCGCTATCGCGAGTACTTAAATCTCTGGTGTGGGTGCATATATCCCAGCTCCTTCCAAATTTTATACAGATCTTGAAAAACCAGTTGAAATTGTCTGCAAGAAACTTCACCTATGTATCCCTCCTCCATTTCATGAAGAACTTCGAAACTGCTTCATTAGTCGCAAAGCCTGAGCCTGCTACTCAGTATCTCACCACCACTGTTCTGATGCAATCCCTTTGTAGCCGCCGCAGACCTTGTACTTCGCAAGAAGCTTCACCATACACCTACCAGCCATGTAGCTAATATCTATTCCTTCATCAATACCGTCAGGAAATAGGGCTGGCTGACAAAAAAAGTGAAGCACCCAGAAGAGATTGTTGAATGTCAATGTAACTTCATACATGTACAAAACGTCATCGGGTGTGCAAGAGATAAGAGTTGGAATTCTCTGTGACAGGCAGAATGGGCACCAGAGCGCAATAGTGTTCGTTCGTGTTTAGTGTTGTTGCTATCACGCCCGGCAGGGTGTACGAGAGGCGTGAAATGTGTCAGGTGTTAAGTGATCAGTATGAAGGACACGGAGATGTCACGTGTGAATAGCGTTATGGGCAGCTGACACAGTCTGAAAGGCGTCTCAGTGGGGTCTCAATTTGGCTGGCAGGTCGAATCTTATAATATTCAGATTTGTGGGGTATTCGGATGTGACAGTAGCCCGATGTTGGTCTGCATGGAAACTTGAGGGCAGGAATTCTCGTCAATGTTCAGATCGACCATAAGGTCATATCAGGAATCTATAACGAGGGGGGATAGCAGTATTATTTACCAGGCACTCTTTCACATCTGCGTCTGTCATCCGAGAAGAAGTAACGGACTCCGTGCGACATTCTGTATCATCCAGCACCACAGGTCGCAGACTAGCAGCGGCTGACACGGGAATTACCGCCCGATGCGTAGGCTTGAGCTAACACAGCACACACACACACCAAAGGCTGCGTTCGAAGTCGTACCACGACAGGGAAGCATGATGAATGGGGCTGCATTGTGCTCAGCGATTAAACTCGGTTCCGTATTACTGTAGACGACCATCGTCGATGAGTACGGCGGCGATCTGGGTAGAGGTTTTATTCTTCCAATACTTTGGTTGGCAAAGCGCTGTTACTCGCCATACTCGATGTTGACAAATTTGTCTTCTTCAGAAACGCTTTCCTTGCCATTGCCAGTCTACGTTTTATATCCTCTCTACTTCGACCATCATCAGTTATTTTGCTCCCCAAATATCAAAACTCCTTTACTACTTTAAGTGTCTCATTTCCTAATCTAATTCCCTCAGCATCACCCGACTTAATTCGACTACATTCCATTATCCTCGATTTGCTTTTGTTGATGTTCATCTTATATCCTCCTTTCAAGGCACTGTCCATTCCATTCAACTGCTCTTCCAAGTCCTTTGCTGTCTCTGACAGAATTACAATGTCATCGGCGAACCTCAAAGTTTTTATTTCTTCTCCATGGATTTTAATACCTACTCCAAACTTTTCTTTTGTTTCCTTCACTGCTTGCTCAATATACAGATTGAATAACATCGGGGAGAGGCCACAACCCTGTGTTACTCCCTTCCCAACCACTGCTTCCCTTTCATGCCCCTCGACTCTTATAACTGCCGTCTGGTTTCTGTACAAATTGTAAATAGCCTTTCGCTCCCTGTATTTTACCCCTGCCACCTTTAGAATTTGAAAGAGAATATTCCAGTCAACATTGTCAAAAGCTTTCTCTAAGTCTACAAATGCTAGAAACGTAGGTTTGCCTTTCCTTAATCTTTCTTCTAAGATAAGTCGTAAGGTCAGTATTGCCTCACGTGTTCCAGTGTTTCTACGGAATCCAAACTGATTTTCCCCGAGGTCGGCTTCTACTAGTTTTTCCATTCGTCTGTAAAGAATTCGTGTTAGTATTTTGCAGCTGTGGCTTATTAAACTGATTGTTCGGTAATTTTCACATCTGTCAACACCTGCTTTCTTTGGGATTGGAATTATTATATTCTTCTTGAAGTCTGAGGGTATTTCACCTGTTTCATACATCTTGCTCACCAGATGGTAGAGTTTTGACAGGACTGGCTCTCCCAAGGCCGTCAGTAGTTCCAATAGAATGTTGTCTACTCCGGGGGCCTTGTTCCGACTCAGGTCTTTCAGTGCTCTGTCAAACTCTTCACGCAGTATCATATCTCCCATTTCATCTTCATCTACATCCTCTCCCGTTTCCATAATATTGTCCTCAAGTACATCGCCCTTGTATAGACCCTCTATATACTCCTTCCACCTTTCTGCTTTCCCTTCTTTGCTTAAAACTGGGTTTCCATCTGAGCTCTTGATGTTCATACAAGTGGGTCTCTTATCTCCAAAGGTCTCTTTAATTTTCCTGTAGGCAGTATCTATCTTACCCCTAGTGAGATAAGCCTCTACATTCTTACATTTGTCCGCTAGCCGTCCCTGCTTAGCCATTTTGCACTTCCTGTCTATCTCATTTTTGAGACGTTTGTATTCCTTTTTGCCTGCTTCATTTACTGCATTTTTATATTTTCTCCTTTCATCAATTAAATTCAATATTTCTTCTGTTACCCAAGGATTTCTACTAGCCCTCGTCTTTTTACCTACTTGATCCTCTGCTGCCTTCACTACTTCATCCCTCAAAGCTGCTCATTCTTCTTCTACTGTATTTCTTTCCCCCATTCCTGTCAATTGTTCCCTTATGCTCTCCCTGAAACTCTGTACAACCTCTGGTTCTTTCAGTTTATCCAGGTCCCATCTCCTTAAATTCCCACCTTTTTGCAGTTTCTTCATTTTTAATCTACAGGTCATAACCAATAGATTGTGTTCAGAGTCCACATCTGCCCCTGGAAATGTCTTACAATTTAAAACCTGGTTCCTAAATCTCTGTCTTACCATTATATAATCTATCTGATACCTTTTAGTATCTCCAGGGTTCTTCCATGTATACAACCTTCTTTCATGATTCTTATACCAAGTGTTAGCTATGATTATGTTGTGCTCTGTGCAAAATTCTAGCAGGCGGCTTCCTCTTTCATTTCTTAGCCCCAATCCATATTCACCTACTATGTTTCCTTCCCTCCCTTTTCCTACACTCGAATTCCAGTCACCCATGACTATTAAATTTTCGTCTCCCTTCACTATCTGAATAATTTCTTTTATTTCATCATACATTTCTTCAATTTCTTCGTCATCTACAGAGCTAGTTGGAATATAAACTTGTGCTACTGTAGTAGGTTTGGGCTTCGTATCTATCTTGGCTACGACAATGCGTTCGCTGTGCTGTTTGTAGTAGCTTACCCGCACTCCTATTTTTTTATTCATTATTAAACCTACTCCTGCATTACCCCTATTTGATTTTGTGTTTATAACCCTGTAGTCACCTGACCAGAAGTCTTGTTCCTTCTGCCACCGAACTTCACTAATTCCCATTATATCTAACTTTAACCTATCCATTTCCCTTTTTAAATTTTCTAACCTACCTGCCCGATTAAGGGATCTGACATTCCACGCTCCGATCCGTAGAACGCCAGTTTTCTTTCTCCTGATAACGACATCCTCTTGAGTAGTCCCCGCCCGGAGATCCGAATGGGGGAGTATTTTACCTCCGGAATATTTTACCCAAGAGGACGCCATCATCATTTAATCATACAGTAAAACTGCATGCCCTCGGGAAAAATTACGGCTGTAGTTTCCCCTTGCTTTCAGCCGTTCGCGGTACCAGCACAGCAAGGCCGTTTTGGTTATTGTTACAAGGCCAGATCAGTCAATCATCCAGACTGTTGCCCCTGAAACTACTGAAAAGGCTGCTGCCCCTCTTCAGGAACCACACGTTTGTCTGGCCTCTCAACAGATACCCCTCCGTTGTGGTTGTACCTACGGTATGGCTATCTGTATCGCTGAGGCACGCAAGCCTCCCCACCAACGGCAAGGTCCATGGTTCATGTTGTCAAGCCTGAATTGCACAACGAGGATTTTCACTCCCCACAGATGTTGCCAGAGTATATAGGGCGTATGTGTGTAGACGGAAGCGGATGACATGTTAAACATTTGTTCTGGATTTTTGTATTAAGGACTTTGGGAGACGCTTTTTGCTTACAACAGAAACACGAAGGATTTTCGCATTTTTGCCTTGTTTAGATAAAGAACGCTCTCCAAACTCTTGTAAAAGTATTTCTTTTACACTCTATGTAATAATAATGTTAGTGTGGCAGTAGATTACGAGATGTAACCTGGAATTCTACGATGCCAAAAAACTTTATTACCTACATCAGTTGTTAACCAAATGCGTTCTCACTGGAAGAGGAATTTTAGCCAATAGAATATGACGACGGTAGCCGTTCAACTCCCACAAAGGGGCTCTTTCTCGGAGTTACAGCAGGCTCGTAAACCAACGGACTGAGGTACCCATTAAATATTTGTGTGAACTTTTATTTTTACTGTCTTCATGCTGGAAGGGGTAACAGGGTGCACTGCATCCGCAGCCGACCACTCAGACCGCAGAAGAAGGATCAACTCTTTGAGATAAGAGGAGTAAGACGTGTAATGACGTGGTGCGCGAGAATGTATTGTCTTAGCTGTGTATGGCTGTGGCATTTTCAAGAAACATGGTCGGAAATAAACAAAGTCTGCAGGCTCAAACAGATATACAGTATGATCAGAAACAGTCTCAAAATATCGTAAGGGTGTTGCAGGGGGAGTTATGCGGTGAAATAATTGATAAGAAAAAATTCACTACATTGTGCCGTGTCCTAATTAATTAGCACTGAAGTTAGCCAATCAGACTGCTGGCCTTCCAAATTCAAGCGGCCCGCCACAGGCGTGTCATTAACCGTATTCTTCGTTTGGTATTCTTCGTTTGGTTTCCCAAAACAGAACAACAAGTGATTCAAAAATTGGAGACGGGACGCTAGTAAGGATCAAACCCGAGCCAAAGGCTGAATAGTCTCGTGTACTATCATCGACGCTATGAGAACAACTAACACTGATTATATATGAAGATAGTAACTGTTCTCGAAAGAACAGATACCATTGATGACCGCGCAGCTTCTCTAGAATAAATGATAATTACTTGAAACCCTCAGCTGCCGACAGGTGTTGTTGATGTACCTCGATGGGGACAGCTGAAAATGTGTGCCCCGACCGGTACTCGAACCCGGGATCTCCTGCTTACATGGCAGACGCTCTATCAATTTTTTTTCTTTTTGTTAATCTCGTTTTGTTCTATATTGTTCGTGGAATTTGTTCAGGGTGGACGTCCGATGACACCCGTTCAGGTTCTTCGTTGATCCGTTCACTCAGTTTTTTATTACAGAGAGTAGCTAGCCCTCTGACTGAACACGCTGAGGTACCATGCCGGCAACCATCTGAGCCACCGAGGACACAGATGAATAGTACGGCTGCAGGCTGCAGTCATGGACTGTGCGGCTGGTCCCGGCGGAGATTCGAGTCCCTCCTCTGGCATGGATGCGTGTGTTTGTCTTTAGGATAACTTAGGTTAAATAGTGTTTAAGCTTAGGGACTGATAACCTTAGCAGTTAAGTCCCATAAGATTTCACACACATTTGAACATTTTTTTTGCGACTGCAGGGACTTATCCCTTGCACGCTTCCCGTAAGACCCACATTCCCAACTGTCCAGAATTTACATACGTAATGTCCCTAATAGATATTTGCCCATCCACTAATTACTCGCGTACACTAAGGCTACGATTCCCGTAAGAATTCAGGCAACCTGTGCGCATTCGCACAGACGAAGCTCAATGGCTGATTAGCCTTTAACTATATATTTGAAGACAGTAACTGTTCTCGAAAGAACAGATACGATTGATGACCGTGCAGCTTCTCTAGAATAAATGAGAATTAATTGAAACTCTCAGTTGCCGACAGGTGTTGCTGATATTCCTCCTGCTTACATGGCAGACGCTCTATCCATCTGAGCCACCGAGGACATAGATGAATGGCGCGACTGCAGGGACTTATCCCTTGCACGCTTCCTTAAGTCCCACATTCTCAACTGTCCACAATCTACATACAGAGTCGCCGAACACATTCTACAATCCCACCATGTTTTCTACCAGCAGCAGGAAGAATAGATTTCCACACCCGAAATGTTTCTGGAGGTGCACAGATTAGTTCTTCAAAGACGCGGCGTAATGCAGCAGAGGACCAAAATAACAAGTGAATTGGTCAACGAGTTTCGTTATCATTTTTGTAACTTGTGATCGTAGTTAAGTGTAGTTACCAATAACATTTCGATTAACTGAGTGTAATAAGACCACCATTAACAATGAAAGGAGGGAATTATTAGTAGCTGCCAGTATTATTTTTGATTTTACCGTCTCCAGTATGCTCGACAGAATTGGTTTAATTTTTTTATTTGCCAGTGTCACCGTTCCTTTACTGGAAACGTTATTTGCAGATAACACTTTTTGTTATTTTGACCATTAGAGACTTAAAAACAGTTTATCTTGAGAATGCTTTCATTGGCGACAGCTAAATTAGCTTGACCAGATGCAGCACAATTTAGACAGCGGGAAGCCAAAATAACAATAAGAGGTAAACCAAGCTGAGCGTTGAGTTTCTGCGCACCATGTAACGTACCATAATTCTGTGCTTGCCGTTACGGGCAAACTTGTCGCTTCAACACGCCACAGAAATAATTTACAGATCAATATAGGAATAAAGGAATGTTGTCATTTGCAAAATGTTTTATTATGTTTATAATTTGTTGTACATGTATTGTTATAGAAATGCGCGAGGGTGAAAAGGATGCAACTAATTTGCTGGTTATGAATGATTCAGCCACATATGTGACGTAGCATGTGAAAGTTGCTGGATTTGGACGGGTTACTCCTGTAACTGAAATATCAGATCTGAAGATGGTTCTGAATGAACCGAAACCGGTTATATGAACAAAAAAAAATTTGCAATCAAGACGGATTTTAAGTAACTTTATAAAATCACAGATTGCTGTTATCCCATAAGACATTATGTCTGTTTTTGCAAAGGTTGAATGGAAGTTACAGTAAGCGTGTAGTGACACCTAATATGCATGTTATTGAAGAGGCTTGCAGTATTCTTTATGACTGCGGGACTTTTGATTAATAGTGCAGCACAAGGAGCTCGAAATTATATAAAGATTCTCGCCTGATTTCTTTACGTGCCTGAAGAGGCTGAGATTTTGCTGACTAATGTTAAATATAGAGCCAAAATGGCGATGGCGATTTTTTGTGGTTCTTTAGAGTCTGGTTAGCTTCAGTAGGGCACAAGAATCATCGCGCACGTCTGCGGTTGACTGTACTGGCACTTATTAATAAAATTAAAAACCAAAGTTACGACTTCGTCATTTCACCCCATAAAATATTGAAAAAGTTAAATTAATCAGCCGTCAGCCGATCTGTTTTGAATATCTATGCATGCAGTAGAAAGGTACTAGATAAAATTAAAAAGGAAATAAATATAATCAGAGTACGAGGGTTGGAACTTCAATAGATGCAACTATTTATTTACAGCTCGTACAAAATAGATACGTGTTCAAAGTTTTAATGGCCTTCGAAGTAGTCACCAGCATTGTGTGTAACCAGTTGCCAGCGATGTGGAAGTCGTAGGATACTCTAAGCAGTGCCAGTTGTCAGTTCGAGTGGCGCGGTCTGTTGCCCTATGAATTTGTAGCAGTTCTGAAGCAAATGCCATGAAGTGTTTCCTTCAGTTTAGAAATCGAGTTGAACTCACGAGGGCTAAAGTCAGGGGAGTGCAGTAGGTGGTATAGCACTTAGCAGCCACATTAGTCAAACAAATCAGTAAAGCTTGCACTGTATGTGCTTGAGCATTGTCCTGCAAAATGATGGTCAGGTTCTGCAGAAAGTGTCATCACATCTGTCTCTAAGCTGGTCCAAAAATGAACAGGCGCTGCATAGAAATAATTCCTCCTCCTCTTTTTTGTTAATGTTGAGATTACAGTGGCTGAACCAAAACATTACTCTTAACTGTGATTTAGTTCCGTCCCCTAGTTACAGAAATGGTAATAAAACACATTGGCCTACATACTTGGTGCTTCGACCCTTGGCTGCCTTCGTATCGTAGATTCTCTAAAATTGCTGAAAACAGTCAGTGCTCAGACTTTTTTCGGTTCCACCCCTGCAGAAACTATAACTTCCTCTTAATGAAGTTAACACAAGGGTAACATATCTCGTCACCAGTAAAGACATTCCATACGTATGCTCGATAAGGCAGCTGTGTTGTTCAAGCAGAAATGCATAAATGGCCATCCATTGCTTTTTGTTGCTTTGAAAAAGCTTGTACTATCGCTGCGCCCGACTTTTTGTTCGGGAGTAAGTCGTTTAGATCTATCGTGATGCCCCATGGAAATCCTGGATGGTCTGGGGGATTGGTGTTAACATAGTATGTCGAATTATTCCCACTTGATACTAATACTTTAACAACCACCAAAGGACATCCCATACTTTTGCTAATACCAAATGAATAACGATGGACTACACCGATATTTGGAATCTACATTAAACTTGATGATCCTCCTACTATCGACTGAGTGACGTCGTGTTATATTAGATTATGACAGAAGCAGATGTAGCGTCAAATGAAAACTCCATATTTTGCCTACATACAAAATTTAGTTTTGTGTCATTATTGAAAAACGTGTACCTGAAACATGGCCTCGAAATGTTCGTTTGATGCTACACAGTTCTCTGTTGACATATTTCTTTTCTACGTATCAAGACTGTCAGTGGGCACATTAATTTAATAGTAATGTATATGATGCTTCATTATTATTAAAATTACATATTTGTTTTGTTTATAGTTCCAGTAACATAGTAAGAGCATACAGAAATCCAAGAAAAACGTGAAAAGGACAGCATACAAGCCGTCAACGTTTGTGTTTGTTGACCAATGGTATGTCAGCTAGTCGGACTTAGTGCAAAAGGAAAACATAATTTCAAATTGTTTCATGTGTTAATATTAGTTCGCAATATGCTGTTGTCAGATTATGATTAACTGTTTTAATGAAATACAGAATTTTTATCATCAGGTTGTGACTATAAAGGTTCACAGTCGACGGACCTTAGCTATGGACCTGAGCTACATGGCCGCATGGTTTAATGTGCTGGTCCGTCGGAATGGAAGGGGATAGCCATCTGGGTGAGTTTTGAACTTACGTCTTAATTTAATATTTTACAATCAGGGAAATCAGAACAAATGATCTAGATCTGCGAGGATGATCTTTAGACGTAACTTTGTTTGCATATAGACAGAGAATCGTGCTAAAAGTGATAAAACACTGTGCTTACTGGTTTCGCCTCATCCTCCACTAAATAGTTTGCTGCTCGTCATGTGATTAAAGGAACTCCGTATGATGTAAGCATCGTTTCATTTAAGGTGTCAGATACGCCTGACTAATATGTTCGAACTGCGGCGTCTCAAGACTAATTTCTGTATGTTTCAGAACTACCATAACAGGGATGTAGAAAGGAATATGTCAGTCATGAAGGGCTTAATTTATGTGGGAACAATAAAAATCCGCTGGCGAGGGCCTCACTGTTTCGAGCAAAAAAGTGTGCATTATGAAGAAGACTGTTATTAATTCTTGTTTGCTTTTAGAAAACTATTTTCCTTTCTTGTGTTAGAGCAGAAGAAAATTATCCTATTTGTTAAGGTGTTTCTGTCAACTCCTAACTTCGGTCCAGTTTCCATCTCACTTTTTTCCTGCAAGGTATATTAGGGACACACGTGAATTGGCTTTCTGTTGGTAGCACTGTTTCCTTGCCCCCTTACGCTGTGTTACATGCTGCGAAGCCTTGCAGCTATAGGGAATGAAATGGCGAGGGCGTCGCGAATTCTTTCCCCGATTCTACATGTTACAGCTCCCATGTAGCAAACATCGTGCTAGGGACCATCCACAATGTCACCGCTGCGTATATCTAGGCGTAGGTAATCGTTCACCTCCGTGTGAAAAGTAATAATGTACGAGTAGGTAAAGCCTAAAAATGGCCAGAACAAACTATGTAGATACTAGTGTAGTGTATGAACAGTCACTGAAAATGTTCTGACCAGCACCTGCTCACACCACCGATCAATACGAGATCGAGCTTACTACGTAGATGATGCAGTTTTATGTCCATTAATTGTAAACGCTCTAGTAGTAGATAATGGGCGGCAATGCCCGAAATTAGTCCATCAAAAATGTTTTAAAAAATTAAATGAAACTACTAGAAGAACCTTTTGTAGTGATTTGCTGGTCAAAAGTGACCTTCGTCAAATTTATATCCCCTTTGAAACAGAATAATATATAAACTATGCACTGCAGGATTGCAAACATAGTGGAGGTACTGTTATCGTTTGAAAAACAGAAATGCCTAATAAGGTGTTACTGTAATACTGAGGTGAATTTGACAACGATGGAGAGTTAAATTTGGAACTTCATCTTGAGCTAGGTTAATATTTGCAAGAATTCGATACAAGTCAGATGTTCATGGAAAGGTACAAGATGAGAAAAAGGGGCCTTGCGAGGAAAGATAAGTTCGATAGACAACAGAAGTATAGTTGCAGTGGCCCTGGTTATGAAAGAATTACCAAAAGAATCTATGAGACTGGCCCCAGCAGAGCCACGGACCATGTCGATAGACGACTTTTATTATTTTACTGGTTCTTCAACATCTGGGAAGAAAGGGTAGGTTTCTAAGATTTAATTCTTTGGTTGACGAAGCTAACTTGAAATTTGACGGAACAATACATTGTCAAAGCTGCGTGTAAAAAAGCAAACTAAAATCAATAAACTGCTAAAAAGAAGTATATTAATCCGCCAGAAGTATCAATGCGATGAGATTCGTCTTCCAGAGGGTTGCTGGATCCGTACGTCTTTGAACAGATTGCTGTGAGTAACTTCTAAGATTTAATTCTTTGGTTGACGAAGCTAGCTTGAAATTTAACGGAACAATAAATTGTCATAGCTGCGTGTAAAAAAGCAAACTAAAATCAACAAACTGCTAAAAAGAAGTATATTAATCTGCCAGAAGTATCAATGCGATGAGATTCGTCTTCCAGAGGGTTGCTGGATCCGTACGTCTTTGAACAGATTGCTGTGGGTAACAGGAAATGTTTCATATTATTATCCCTGAGCTTAACTGCTTCTGACAATAAAGATCGTTGCTTCGAGCAGGATGAAACGCCAACGCACTTTTATGCCGAAGTGGAGACATTATTCTGTTGCACATCCTCCATGAGATGGGTAGGACGACGGGGAAATGCTGCCGACCGCTCAGACCGATCTCCGGATATAAGCCACACCACGAACACTGGAGGATTTGAAACAATAGAGCAGGCCTTTGGAAACAAAATAAACGTCATATCGCTCTGTTGTACGTTGTTTCCGACAATGCACTATGGCGGAAATTGACCGTTTCGAAAGTTTAAAGTCTTAAGGTTCACGACACCACTGAAACTGTACACCTATCTACTTTAATTGAAGAGATATTGTGATTCAATATTGAGACTCCCTGTACGATGCAGAGAGTGATGCCTCTTCACATCCACAAAATCGAGGATGCTGGTGTTTCTCTTGGAGAAAAATTATAACTTACTTGGTTCTCGATAACCTGATCTATAGATATGAACTCGGTGTACAGCCCTCAGTTATTGAACGGAGCATAATTCCTAACGTCGAGTGTCGATGATCAATTTTTACTTCAGCTAACAACCACAATGTGGTTCGAACTTCTACATTACATTTTGCTACCATGCTGTTCCCTGTTTAAACATTTAATATTCGTGTTTGAATCACAAACAGATTGTGTTCATAAAACATAATTCGTATCTGAAATTGTAATTTCAAGCAACATAGAATTAACAGGTACGGAAGAGCTCTGTCGCTTGAATGAGTGGCAAATCAAGCGTTTTCTAGTGGGCGAGATGAAATGATCATACTGACTATGTTAAAGGTGGGTAGTGTGTGCAGCACAGTACCTGAAGGAAAGAAAACACTGATCATCTGCAAAATCTGTCGAAACACAGTTCTAGAGAATTAGGAAGCATCACGGCTATGTAACGTACACAAGCAATTCGGAAACGCGAAATACCCAAGCCCAGCTACTGCGTTCTCTGAAAATTATGTCTAAAATTGATGTACTAGTTCTCCTCAGACGGTGCAAGCGAAGCTCGTAGCTGTGCAGGGCACCATGTCCAAGACCACTGGTCACAGTGCATGAGAAAACACTCTACGTCAGTAGTTGAAATAATGCCCAGGAAAATGAACTGTTCATTGCAGGTGGAGACTTGCTAATAGAACGCGTCTTCGATGTTGGCTTCATATAATCGTTGTACTTCGGACTCAAAATAGAGAACAGAAGTGTGGCTCGGGTGGTCAAAGAATTATTTTTGATGGAACTGAAGCAGAACAACAATCTATGAGTATATTAAACAAGGGTGGCTCTGCAAACGCGCTCATTAATTATGTGTGTATTCTGTTTGGAATATGTCAGCTGTGTAAGAGAATTTCACAAAAGTTAATGCATTTGTTTTCGTTAAAACGGCCGGCTCACATTCACCAGCTCCCTGTAATACTGCAACTGACTAGCTACACTCCTGGAAATTGAAATAAGAACACCATGAATTCATTGTCCCAGGAAGGGGAAACTTTATTGACACATTCCTGGGGTCAGATACATCACATGATCACACTGACAGAACCACAGGCACATAGACACAGGCAACAGAGCATGCACAATGTCGGCACTAGTACAGTGTATATCCACCTTTCGCAGCAATGCAGGCTGCTATTCTCCCATGGAGACGATCGTAGAGATGCTGGATGTAGTCCTGTGGAACGGCTTGCCATGCCATTTCCACCTGGTGCCTCAGTTGGACCAGCGTTCGTGCTGGACGTGCAGACCGCGTGAGACGACGCTTCATCCAGTCCCAAACATGCTCAATGGGGGACAGATCCGGAGATCTTGCTGGCCAGGGTACTTGACTTACACCTTCTAGAGCACGTTGGGTGGCACGGGATACAAGCGGACGTGCATTGTCCTGTTGGAACAGCAAGTTCCCTTGCCGGTCTAGGAATGGTAGAACGATGGGTTCGATGACGGTTTGGATGTACCGTGCACTATTCAGTGTCCCCTCGACGATCACCAGTGGTGTACGGCCAGTGTAGGAGATCGCTCCCCACACCATGATGCCGGGTGTTGGCCCTGTGTGCCTCGGTCGTATGCAGTCCTGATTGTGGCGCTCACCTGCACGGCGCCAAACACGCATACGACCATCATTGGCACCAAGGCAGAAGCGACTCTCATCGCTGAAGACGACACGTCTCCATTCGTCCCTCCATTCACGCCTGTCGCGACACCACTGGAGGCGGGCTGCACGATGTTGGGGCGTGAGCGGAAGACGGCCTAACGGTGTGCGGGACCGTAGCCCAGCTTCATGGAGACGGTTGCGAATGGTCCTCGCCGATACCCCAGGAGCAACAGTGTCCCTAATTTGCTGGGAAGTGGCGGTGCGGTCCCCTACGGCACTGCGTAGGATCCTACGGTCTTGGCGTGCATCCGTGCGTCGCTGCGGCCCACTATACGCCCTCGCTCAAAGTCCGTCAACTGCACATACGGTTCACGTCCACGCTGTCGCGGCATGCTACCAGTGTTAAAGACTGCGATGGACCTCCGTATGCCACGGCAAACTGGCTGACACTGACGGCGGCGGTGCACAAATGCTGCGCAGCTAGCGCCATTCGACGGCCAACACCGCGGTTCCTGGCGTGTCCGCTGTGCCGTGCGTGTGATCATTGCTTGTACAGCCCTCTCGCAGTGTCCGGAGCAAGTATGGTGGGTCTGACACACCGGTGTCAATGTGTTATTTTTTCCATTTCCAGGAGTGTATTCAAGAATGGTCTCCTGTTTCTGACTGCACTTATACTGTGGCGTCGACCTATTTGTCTGTAAGGAGGACGATGCACGCCAACAACTCATCAAAAAGCTAAATAAAAGATGGACAGTTGCACTTAAGACTGAAGGGGAACGACAAATTGCACTTTGTCTACGCAGGGTCCCGCTTGCGTGGGAGGCGAGCACCTGACCACCCATCTAAGCAGGCGGGACAGGATAAGATAAGCTACATAAGATAAAAAATAGTTTGTATTTCTGAAATAAAAAGAATTAGTATTATGAAAAATTTGTAAATGTTAGAGAATATAAGTTGTTTTAAAATGGCACTGTATTTAATACTTTAAACTTACAAGTGTAGACTAGAAAAAATGAAAACAGTATCATTTTTTGGGCTGAAGTTCTCAAATAAGACACGACTCGTCCAAAATAAGATACACAAGTGAGATTGATATTCACACTAAATCGAGAAGATTGAGGTCTTATAAATGAGATAGAGAAGACACAAAACGATACATACGTGTAACTCGGATTTTTTGTACGGGGTAATGCTAAGATACACGAAATTTGTTTCAGAGTGAACTATAGAAATTTCATTACTTGTCATTCCTATTTTTTAAGCTACGAAGTCAACCAGCGATGGATAGCAACTGTTTAAAGTTACACTTAATTTATTGAAGCCAATAAAAAGGTAAGAGATACGCAGGAGAGAAAAACTGTCTTCCATTTTTTTATCGACATGAACATTACACTTAAACACAAATCAGATTCGCCGTTTGATATTTACCACCTCATAGCAACAATAGGAACGGCAATTTTCCTATCACATGACTCTTATGAATAAGAGAAATGTCTTTCTCATTTAATTGAAAAACAATGTTGTCCTCATCCACAGACTTAAGATGCATAAATTCTAGGTCATTTTGCAGTGCCTTTTGTATGGTACAGGCTGATATGTAGCTGTATGAATGCCTCATCTCTTCTCGAAATTTAACCAAGATATAATCTCTTCCACCTACATGTGCTGGATCTGTCATTACAATAGTATCTAGTTTGGATACTTCAAAGGAATCGACATCAACCATGCTGTTGTCGCTCAAGACATATCGAAATCAGAATCAGTGTCCTCAGTTTCCTTTCTTTGTAGTGTACTCCCCATAGCTTTGTTCGCAGGCATTGCTTTCTGGCTGTACTGCTTTTATCCTACTTTTATTTTAATTTGTTGCTTTTTCAGCAATGACTTTACTGCTGCAGGTGTGGTCTCACAGGGTTGTGTGGCTGGGATATGGGAAAGGCGGAAATCCGCGGTACGCTGCTGTGTGGCTGGTGGCTGGGCCACAGGAAACAGTCTGTCCCTCTTCGGAATCAACTGTATCATACTTTGGAATGGTATATGTATTTAAGGATTATACTGGCTGCTTAATAATTTTCTCCATATAATAAATATGACAATAATGAACAATTCAGCAGAGTGAGCACAATTTTCTGTGTATGTAACACAAATTTGGTGGTTGTACTGTCAATGTATGCGTAAGTGTGGTAAATGTTCTAGAATTGTGTGCACATTTATATTCAGTCTGAATGTGCTCTTTTTCAGAATTATTTTTTACTTCAAAAGTGAAGTTTCTAATGGAGAAACAACTTATGATTAACTATTCCTAAACGATGGCAGCATAAATAACTGTAAGAACATTATTTTGTGATAGGTGTGGTTTCTTATGAATACACTGAGTGTATAACATTTTTGGAAAATTTTCGCCGTTTGGGTTAAAGGAAACCTTACCACACTCATGAGACGACCCTCGTCGATCCCACTTTTAAAGCCCAGCCAAGCGAGTCTGAGAGTGGAAGGTCCGCCTTGCATCGTGGTGTAAGATAAGAGCGTTTCTTTGTCTTATTGTGTTGTATTCATTCAAATGTGAAAGGTTATTCCCAGTATTATATTTCTCAGATGCATTTAGTACAGCAACAGCTCTACCCGTTTAGTTCTGAAGCCCAATAAGATGCAGCGCCACTCCTACGCTGTGGAAAGCCTCTACTGAGGGCAGTCGTATATATGGCGTGGGGAGGGAGTCGACTGTACTTGCGAATCGTTGCAGTGGGTTGAGAAACGGCGCCAGCCAGAGCGCAGGCAAAGAGCGATTTGTCTGGGTTCAAAGCAGCGCAGCGTGAACAGTGGTCCTGACCTTCATGTCGAAGCCGGAAGGGCTGAGCCACTCGAAGAGGAAGATGGTGAAGGTTGCCGCCTGGATCGCCACGGCGCCCACCAGCATCCACGATGCCGTGTCGAAAGGCTCTGTGGAGAACAAAAACAAATGAGGGGTTAGTACACGATACTGGTCACGGCCGTCTGGCTGATGCTACACAGGGATGTGGTCAAAATCGAAAGACGTACAAGTAAGAGTTTGCGATATCGTGTAATAACAGTTTGATAAACTTAGGTAGTCTGCACAGCTTCCAGCTTACGGTATCAAATGGTTGAAATGGCTCTGAGGACTATGGGACTTAACTGCTGAGGTCATCAGTCCCCTAGAACTTAGAACTACTTAAACCTAACTAACCTAAGGACATCACACACATCTATGCCCGAGGCAGGATTCGAACCTGCGACCGTAGCGGTCGCGCGGTTCCAGACTGTAGCGCCTAGAACAGTTCGGCCATTCCGGCCGGCCTTACGGTATCGTTTATTAATATCTAAATAAGTAAAAATTTAAATGTTTGTTAAAATCATGTATCCCCGAAAGTTTTTCACCAATTGCTTTGAAATTATGACACAACTTTGTATTCGAATATGGGGGTGTTTTTGTATAGCTACTGGAGCGCCGTATGGTATATACAGGGTGTTACAAAAAGGTACGGCCAAACTTTCAGGAAACATTCCTCACACACAAATAAAGAAAAGATGTTATGTGGACATGTGTCCAGAAACGCTTAATTTCCATGTTAGAGCTCATTTTAGTTTCGTTAGTATGTTCTTCCTCCCACGCTCAATGGAGCACGTTATCATTATTTCATACGGGATACTCTACCTGTGATGCTAGAACATGTGCCTTTACAAGTACGACACAACATGTGGTTCATGCACGATGGAGCTCCTGCACATTTCAGTCGAAGTGTTCGTACGCTTCTCAACAACAGATTCGGTGACCGATGGATTGGTAGAGGCGGACCAATTCCATGGCCTCCACGCTCTCCTGACCTCAACCCTCTTGACTTTCATTTATGGGGGCATTTGAAAGCTCTTGTCTACGCAACCCCGGTACCAAATTTAGAGACTCCTCGTGCTCGTATTGTGGACGGCTGTGATACAGTACGCCATTCTCCAGCGCTGCATCAGCGCATTAGGGATTCCGTGCGACGGAGGGTGGATGCATGTATCCTCGCTAACGGAGGACATTTTGAACATTTCCTGTAACAAAGTGTTTGAAGTCACGCTGGTACGTTCTGTTGCTGTGTGTTTCCATTCCATGATTAATGTGATTTGAAGAGAAGTAATAAAATGAGCTCTAACAAGGAAAGTAAGCGTTTCCGGAGACATGTCCACATAACATATTTTCTTTCTTTGTGTGTGAGGAATGTTTCCTGAAAGTTTGGCCGTACCTTTTTTGTAACACCCTGTATAACAATAAAAAAGGGATCTGATATTAGCAAAAAACTCATTTTCGTTTGTTCAAAATCTTAAATCTCCGAAAGTTCTTCTCCAGTTTTTTTGAAATTTTGACACAACCTTGCATTCAAATATGCGCCTGTTTTTATATACCTAATGGAGTGCCATATGGTATTTATATATATATTTTATATATCAAATAAACAACAATGTAATATATATACAGGAGCGCCATATTATATATATATATAGGGTGATTCAAAAAGAATACCACAACTTTAGGAATTTAAAACTCTGCAATGACAAAAGGCAGAGCTAAGCACTATCTGTCGGCGAATTAAGGGAGCTATAAAGTTTCATTTAGTTGTACATTTGTTCGCTTGAGGCGCTGTTGACTAGGCGTCAGCGTCAGTTGATGCTAAGATGGCGACCGCTCAACAGAAAGCTTTTTGTGTTATTGAGTACGGCAGAAGTGAATCGACGACAGTTGTTCAGCGTGCATTTCGAACGACGTATGGTGTTAAACCTCCTGATAGGTGGTGTATTAAACGTTGGTATAAACAGTCAACTACCCGAGGCGATGGATCGGTCGCCAGGCAGCCCGAGACAGAGCACTTCATCACTGGCCTCCAAGAGCCCTGATCTTAGCCCCTGCGATTTTTTCTTATGGGGGTATGTTAAGGATATGGTGTTTCGGCCACCTCTCCCAGCCACCATTGATGATTTGAAACGAGAAATAACAGCAGCTATCCAAACTGTTACGCCTGATATGCTACAGAGAGTGTGGAACGAGTTGGAGTATCGGGTTGATATTGCTCGAGTGTCTGGAGGGGGCCATATTGAACATCTCTGAACTTGTTTTTGAGTGAAAAAAAACCTTTTTAAATACTCTTTGTAATGATGTATAACAGAAGGTTATATTATGCTTCTTTCATTAAATATACATTATACATTTTTAAAGTTGTGGTATTCTTTTTGAATCACCCTATATATATATATATATATATATATATATATATATATACTCCTGGAAATTGAAATAAGAACACCGTGAATTCATTGTCCCAGGAAGGGGAAACTTTATTGACACATTCCTGGGGTCAGATACATCACATGATCACACTGACAGAACCACAGGCACACAGACACAGGCAACAGAGCATGCACAATGTCGGCACTAGTACAGTGTATATCCACCTTTCGCAGCAATGCAGGCTGCTATTCTCCCATGGAGACGATCGTAGAGATGCTGGATGTAGTCCTGTGGAACGGCTTCCCATGCCATTTCCACCTGGCACCTCAGTTGGACCAGCGTTCGTGCTGGACATGCAGACCGCGTGAGACGACGCTTCATCCAGTCCCAAACATGCTCAATGGGGGACAGATCCGGAGATCTTGCTGGCCAGGGTAGTTGACTTACACCTTCTAGAGCACGTTGGGTGGCACGGGATACATGCGGACGGTCATTGTCCTGTTGGAACAGCAAGTTCCCTTGCCGGTCTAGGAATGGTAGAACGATGGGTTCGATGACGGTTTGGATGTACCGTGCACTATTCAGTGTCCCCTCGACGATCACCAGTGGTGTACGGCCAGTGTAGGAGATCGCTTCCCACACCATGATGCCGGGTGTTGGCCCTGTGTGCCTCGGTCGTATGCAGTCCTGATTGTGGCGCTCACCTGCACGGCGCCAAACACGCATACGACCATCATTGGCACCAAGGCAGAAGCGACTCTCATCGCTGAAGACGACACGTCTCCATTCGTCCCTCCATTCACGCCTGTCGCGACACCACTGGAGGCGGGCTGCACGACGTTGGGGCGTGAGCGGAAGACGGCCTAACGGTGTGCGGGACCGTAGCCCAGCTTCATGGAGACGGTTGCGAATGGTCCTCGCCGATACCCCAGGAGCAACAGTGTCCCTAATTTGCTGGGAAGTGGCGGTGCGGTCCCCTACGGCACTGCGTAGGATCCTACGGTCTTGGCGTGCATCCGTGCGTCGCTGCGGTCCGGTCCCAGGTCGACGGGCACGTGCACCTTCGGCCGACCACTGGCGACAACATCGATGTACTGTGGAGACCTCACGCCCCACGTGTTGAGCAATTCGGCGGTACGTCCACCCGGCCTCCCGCATGCCCACTATACGCCCTCGCTCAAAGTCCGTCAACTGCACATACGGTTCACGTCCACGCTGTCGCGGCATGCTACCAGTGTTAAAGACTGCGATGGAGCTCCGTATGCCACGGTAAACTGGCTGACACTGACGGCGGGGGTGCACAAATGCTGCGCAGCTAGCGCCATTCGACGGCCAACACCGCGGTTCCTGGTGTGTCCGCTGTGCCGTGCGTGTGATCATTGCTTGTACAGCCCTCTCGCAGTGTCCGGAGCAAGTATGGTGGGTCTGACACACCGGTGTCAATGTGTTCTTTTTTCCATTTCCAGGAGTGTATATATATATATATATATATATATACGCGAGTATTCGGATTCAATAATGTGTCAAAGTTTCAAAAGTTTCAAAGGAATGAGTGAATATCTTTCACACATTTAAGATTAAGAACAAACAAACATGAGATTTTTGCTAGAAACGTATCCCATTTAAATATTGCACACACACATATACACACACCACATGAATATGGCGCTCAAGCAGTAATACAAAAATACGCGCGTATTCGAATGCGAAGCTGTGTCAACATTTCAAAGCGATTGGTGAAGAACTTTCGGAGACGTCCCCAGACACGTCTTCAGCCTGGCATCTCATTGACTGGAGTAGAACTGTCATCAGTGACGAGTCCCGCTTCGAATTCAGTTTCGAGGACTTGCGAAGACGTATCTAGAGAGGCCGCTGACTGCGATGGGGTAGCAACCTGACTGACTTCCGCCATATGACCCGCAACAGGAGCGATGGTCTGTGGTGCGAATTATTTTCTTAGCAGGACCCGTATGGTTGTCATCTGCGGCACCCTTACAGCAGATCGGCACGTATGTTTCAGTAAGATACTGCCCGCCCTCACACGGCAAGAGTTTCTGCTTATCTTCGTGCTTGCCAAACCCTACCTTGGACAGCAAATTCGCCGGATCTTTCCACAACTGAGAAAGTCTGGAGAATTATGGGGAGGGACCCCCAACCAACTTGGGATTCTGACGACCTACTGCAGCAGTTCGACAGAATTTGACACGATGTCCCTCAAAGGGACGTCCAACACGTCTGATTTGCTCAGTTTGTGAAGCTCTTACCTCTAATAAATCCTCCAGATTTTCTGAAACTGTCATCATTTGTTTGTCTGTACGTATGCATCACATCTACATATTTACGTTACACTCGCATAATTCCTTAGCGGTGCCTCGTCTTTTCTTCTATTAGAGATTATATACACACAATGTATCTCTCCAAAGGGTCGTCAGGCGCATTTTCTCTGATGTGTCGGAGATATGTGCAATTTAGTTTTTGCGATATGTAGCTGGAGTCACGGCAAGGAAATATTGCTCACGTCTTTCATGCGACGTCCAGTGTCGCAGGAAAGCGTCGGTTTCTTTCACTTTACAAGGAAAAGGATTTTTAAAGTAGAATTTTACGTGCTCATTCGATATACATGTCTCAAATTAGTCTAGTGCGATATTCGTGTTATCGATATGCATTGACAGGGAAAGTAAAACGTGAAGAGTTGCCAGTACTCCAGCAACGACTGAGTAGCAGTGCAGTTGCATGGAGATAACTGTTAGCACGGGCAAAGGCGGTGGGGATGCTGCTAGAATACTGATTATTCTGAGGGACACCAAGTATATATGAGCCTTGTTAGAAAACAGGGAAGTTGTATTTATGACTTTGTGGCTTAATGGCTTACGCTTAGATCTACTACATTATCTGAATTTGTAGTAACAATAAACAACGCTCAAGGTCAGAAACAGGGGGGAAAGGGAGATGTACAGAGGGGTGGGAGGAGATTGACACAGAAAGGGGAAAGGAACTGATGGACAGAGATGGGAGGAAGGAGGAGGAGATGGACAAAGAAAGAGCGAAGAGTAGATGGACAGATACAGGACGGGGGAATGGAGATTACGTCGTATGTCCAATTCCGATTCATATTAAAAACGTGTGATACCTCTTTTCTTTCTTTACATCTAACCAAACGGAGCGATAGCAACGCGGGGCCGGAAACAGGTACTGAAACTATATGGGTGAAGGGAGTACGTGATGTTTTTTCAGTGATTAGAATATCGAATCAAATTTACAAAGAAGCTAACTTGTCAGTACAACGCTGCACAGCAGCTCTGGAGGCAAGCACTGATACGGTTGGGTTCTGTGGCATAAAACCATTGTATTCTCTCGTGAGGCAAGCGCACCTACAACAGATGTAACTCGTCCATGAAATGCTGGATTCTGAATACTGGGAGAGGTCTGGGTCGTCTGGTTGGTCACGAAGGTATTTCAACATCAGGCAGGAAGTTCATAGAGACGCCTTCCACGTGTAGACGAACACTGTCCTGTTGAAAAATGGTCTCACGATACTGTCGCATGAGAGGTAACACACAAGAACGCAGGATGTCCGTGACGTACTGTCGTGCTGTCATATTTCCCTCGGTTACTACAAGTCGTGACCTGAAGTCACACCCGATGGCTCCATGACGAGAGGAGTAACACAGCTCTGCCTCTCCAAAACGTTGAAAGCCTGGGCCCTATTCCCACGTCGCTGCCATACTCGCTGATGATGTTCATCCGAGTTAGTGCAGATAAGCTATTCATCGCTAAACGCAATATGACGCCAATCATCAGCAGTTAAGGCTTCTAGATTACGGTACCACTCCAGACGCAGCCGTTAGTGTTGTGGCATTAGCGGCAGCTTACACATTGAACGGTAATTTCCCAGTCTGGCTGCTGTTAATATCGGAATAATGGTGCGGAATGACACAGAATGTAGCCGGGAGTCCATTATTTGTAACTGGGTCCGCCGCTCGTGGTCTCGCGGTAGCGTTTTCGCTTCCCGAGCACGGGGTCCCGGGTTCGATTCCCGGCGGGGTCAGGGATTTTCACCAGCCTCGAGATGACTGGGTGTTTGTGTTGTCCTCATCATTTCATCATCATCCAGGAAAGTGGCGAAATTGGACTGAGCAAAGACTGGGTAATTGTACGGGCGCTGATAACCACGCAGTTGAGCGCCCCACAAACCAAACATCATCTTCTTATTTGTAACTGGATGGCAGGTGCAGATGTGCTTGATGCACAGTACAACGATCCTTACTTGTGGTGGTTGAACGCGGTCCACCAGAACCCCGACGACGACAACGCCTTTTCTCACTTTCCCACGGAGTTCACATTGGGCTATTGTCACATACGAATGCTGCACAAAGCTGAATACAGCGAGACTCGATCAGACAGCCGAATGAAAGCCCACAATGAGGCCCCTTTCAAAATCTGTCAGCTGGTGATAACGCTGTGTCACCCAAGTAACGAGCGGCGAACGTGGCCCATGTGGTGCATGAGAGAGAACGTACCGAGGAACCCATAGTTATTCTGTATGGACGTTTTTCATAGAATCAAAATGGATGTGATCGATTTTCCGAATGTATCTGATGACGGAGTGTTGATTTCAAAACCCATCAGTAATCAACATCAGTAGAGCGCAGACTGAGCAAGTACGTTATTCTTCATGTCATACGATAAATTTAATTTATACGAAAGTAGCATTACCATGAAGTCATTCCCTGCCTCAGCTTGTTCTCCATCTGTAATTACCACGACGTCGGAAAAACGTTAAATCTTTATCTTCTTTCGTTCACCAGCATGTCGGTTCCGAGTTATACGACATTTCTTAAACTCATAGTATATGGAACTAGAGATGTGACATTCTGGTTGCTGGCGGTCAACAGTGACAGGCAATTCAACGAAAACAATACTGTGATGCTGGTACTTGCCCAGTTGCAACGTAGATGTCATTCTCACCAGCAAACTCGGTTGATCAGTACCGACTAGACCGATTCCGTAGCTGAGTGATCAGAGCGGCTGACTGCCGTGTTGAACGACCCGGGTTCTATTCCCGTACTGCTAGGAATTTTCCTCACTTAGAGTACTGGACAGGGTACCACTAGACTCGTGTTGCCAACTTAAATTGCTATTTTGTTTAAGATTTTTTTTTTGAGACGGCAGTCTTCTGACTGGTTTTATGCGGCCCGCCAAGAATTTCTCCCACGTGTCAAGCTCTTGATCTCAGAGTAGCACTTGCAACCTACATCACCAATTATTTGCTAGATGTATTCCACCCTCTGCCTTCATCTACAGTTTTTAATCTCTACAGCTTTCTTTAGTACCATGGAAGTCATTCCATGACATCTCAACAGATATCCTGTCACCCTGTCCCTTACCCTTGTCAGCTTTTTCCACATATTTCCTTCTCCGATTGAGCACAGATCCTCCTCATCCCTCACCTTACCATTCCACTTAATTTTCAACATTGGCCTGTAGCACGCACCTCCAAATACTTCGATTCTCTTCTGTTCCGGTTTTCCCCACAGACGTGTTTCACTAACATACAATGCTGTGCCCCAAACGTACATTCTCAGAAATTTCTTCCTTAGATTAACATCTATGTTTGATACTAGTAGAGCTATCTCGGCCAGGAATGCACTTTTTGCCGGTGCTAGTCTACTTTTGAGTCCTCCTTGCTCCACCCATCATTGGTTATTTTTCTGCCTAGGTATCAGAATTACTTAACTGCATCTATTTCGTGATCATCAATCCTGAATTTAAGTTTCTCGCTGTTCTCATTTCTACTACTTCTCATTACTTTCGTCTTTCTTCCATTTTCTCGCAGTCAGTGTTCTGTACTCTTTAGACTGTTCATTCCATTGAGCAGGTCATGTAATTCTTCTTCACTTTCACTCAGGATAGCAACGCCACCAGCGAATCATATCATTGATATCCTTTCACCTTGAATTTTAATTCCACTCCTGAAGTTTTCTTTTATTTGATTGATTCTTCGGTGTACAGATTGAACAGTAGGGGCGAAAGATTACACCACTCTCTTACACCCTTTTCAATCCGAGCATTTCGTTCTTGGTCGTCGACTCTTATTATTCCCTCTTGGCTCTTACACATATTGTATATTACCCGTCTTTCCATATAGCTTACCCCCTATTTTTCTCATAATTTCGAACATGTTGCACCATTTTATGCTGTCGAACGCTTTTTTCAGCTCAACAAATCCTATGAACGTGTCTTGATTTTTCTTCACTCTTGCTTCCAATATCAACCACAACATCAGAATTACCTCTCTGGTGCCTTTACCAAATGTTCAAATTTGTGTGAAATCTTATGGGACTTAACTGCTAAGGTCATCAGTCCCTAAGCTTATACACTACTTAACCTAAATTATCCTCAGGACAAACACACACACCCATGCCAGAGGGAGGACTCGAACCTCCGCCGGGACCAGCCGCACAGTCTATGACTGCAGCGCCTGAGACCGCTCGGCTAATCCCGCGCGGCGGTGCCTTTACCTTTCCTAAAGTGAAACTGATGTCATCCAATACATCCTCAATTTTATTTTCCATTCTTCTGTATATTATGCTTGTCAGCAACTTGGATGCATGAGTTGTTAAGCTGATTGTGCGATAATCTCGCAGTTGTCAGGTCTTGCAGTCTTCCGAACTTTGTGGATGATATTTTTGCGAAAGTCAGATGGTACGTCGTCAGACTCATATATTCTACGTACCAAAGCGAATAGTCGTTTTGTTGCCACTCCCCCAATGATTTTTGAAATTCTGATGGAATGTTATCGATCCCTTCTGCCTTTTTTGATCATAAGTTCTCCAAAACTCTCTTAAACTCTGATTCTAATACTGGATTCCCTATCTCTGCTACATCGACTCCTGTTTTTTCTATCACATCAGACGATTCTTCCCCATAACAGAAGCCTGCAATTCGATTCGCTCTCTCCTGTGCATTTATCAGTGGGATTCCATTTGCAATCTTAATGTTACTACGCTTGCTTTTAATTTCACCGAAAGTTGTTTTGATTTTCCTATACGCTGAGTCAGTAGTTCCGACAATCATTCCTTTTTTGATTTCTTCACATTCTTCACGCAGCCATTTCGCCTTAGCTTCCCTGTGTTACCCGTTTATTTCATTTCTCAGAGACTTGCATGTCTTTATTCCTGAATTTCCCTGAATATTCGTGTACTTCCATTTTTCATCGATCAACTGAAGTATTTCTTCTGTTTTCCATGGGTTCTTCGCAGTTACCTTCTTTGTGCCTATGTTTTTCTTTCCAACGTCTGTGATTGCTGTTTTTGGTGATGTCCATTTCTCTTCAACTGTACCGCCTACTGAACTATTCCTTATTGCTGTGCCTATACTCTTACAGAACTTCAAGGGTATCTCGCGTTTCCTTAGTACTTACGTATCCCACTTCTTTGTGTATTGATTCTTCCTGACTACTCTCTTGAACTTTAGCCTACTATTCATCACTACTGCATTGTGATCTGAGCCTATATCTACTCCTGGGTACACCTTACAATCCAGTATCCGATTTCGCAATCTCTGACTGACCATAATGTAATCTAACTGAACTCTATTAGTCTTTCTCTACTGTCATTCGTTGTCCCAAGCCCATATTCTCCTGTAAACATTCTTCTACTCTTTTCCCTACAACCTCATTCCAGTCCCCAGTGACTATTAGATTTTCATCTTCCTTTACGTACTGTATTATCCTTTCAGTATCCTCACATACTTTCTCTGTCTCTTCATCAATAGCTTGCAACGTCGGCATGTATACCTGGACTATCGTTGTCGGTGTTGGTTTGCTGTCGATTCTGATGAGAACTAACCTATTACTGAACTGTTCACAGTAACACGCTCTCTGCCCTATCTTCTTGTTCAGAACTAATCCTACTCCCGTTATACCATTTTATGGTGTTGTTGATATTACCCTATACTCATCTGATCAGAAATATCTGTCTTCTTTCCATTTCGCTCCATTGACCCCTACTATATCTAGACTGAGTCTTTGCATTTCCCTTTTCAGATTTTCCAGTTTCCATACCACGTTCCAGCTTCTGACGTTCCACTCCTCGGCTCGTACAAGGTTATCCTTTCGTTGGCTATTCAATTTCTTTCTCTTGGTCACCTGCCCCTTGGCTGTGCGCTCCCCGAGATCCGAATGGGGGACTATTCCGCAAACTTTTGCCAATAGAGAGGTCGTCATGACAATTTTTCGACTACAGGCACCACGTTCTGTGGATACATGTTATGTATCCTTATTCCAGTGGTTTCCATTGCCTTCTGCATCCTCATGCCGTTGATCATTGCTGGTTCTTCCGCCTTCAGGGACAATTTCCCACGCCAAGGACAAGAGAGTGCCCTGAACCTCTGTCCGCTCATCTGCCCTCTTTTGCCAAGGCCGCTGACAGAATGAGAGTGACTTCTTATGCCGGAAGTCTTCGGCCACCATTTCTAATTATTAATAAATTTCAAGCGATGGCGGGCTTCGAACTCGGGACAGAAGACGTTTCGATAATAATCAAAGATGGTACCCTAGACCACGGGTGTTGTTAGTAACCTAAACGTCCTCGGTCTCGAATTCGACGGCCGCCACCACCTAAATTTTGAATAAAAATCATCAGCAATTGCAATTGAAGACGTCTGGCGTAAAAAGTCAGCCTCATTCAGCCAACGGCCTTCTCAAAGAGAGCGGAGGAGCGGACAGAGGCTTAGGTCACTCTCTTGCCCTTTGGGTGAGAAACTGTCTCTAAAGGCGAAGAATCAGCAAATCAGCGGTGATAAACGGTTTGAGGGCGCAGAAGGCAACGGAAACCACTGCATTATAGAAATCACATAATGTTTATCCACAGGAATTGTGGCCTGTAATTGAAAATGTATTATGATGATCTCTCCATTGTCAAAGGGTTCCGAGTTCGTGCCCCATTCGGTTTTCTGGGTGAGGACTGTCAAGGGAGTGACGACCATGAGAAAATATTGAATAACTAACGAAAGGATAATGAAATTTTTGAAATTTTTCAAAACATACCCAGCGATATTAAAAATGGTTAAAACAAAAATTTAAAACAGTCTTGATCGCAATTTTTTTTATTTATTGGAGTGAGTGACCGGTTTCGACTCTTTCATAGAGTCATCTTCAAACTCTATAAAGATATATTGCCAAAGTAGTGTAGACGCTATAATAAGCATATAAAAGATATATAAAAATAATATAAATAGTAATAAATTATACCCAGAGTGGTGGATGGACACTGCCAGACGAGTTTCGTCGACCCTCGACGCTCGTGTAACTGCTGACTGCATAGAGGGAACAGGTATCAATAGGGCAGGACACACCCACCGTTCTGAGTATGACATCATATGAAGCCAATCAGAAAATACTTTCATGATTAGATAACTTAATACATAACTATGAAGGAACACTTATTGATCATTATTCGTCAATGAATATAAATTATACTATTAAAATGGTTCATTGGTATGAAATAGAGTATGCTGCCCTCTAAATTCAGAACTACAAATCTGCACCAAAGATTGTCGTTGCCCCAGCGTTTACGTGGATAATCGAGGGTTACCATGAAAATGGCGTCCTGTTCCGCTGTGGACGTGCTGTCAAAGACTGCACTATGGGGAGTTACGTCGATAATTACGTTTATGTGCCATAGAAATACGGTTAATTTTGCGCTCTTCTGATGTCAGCGCCATGTCTATGGCAGAATCACTCTAATATTTCTGTAATAACAGCGGAACGATGTTACTAAAGTGCATCGATAGTTGCCGTAGAAACGGCGACCTAGCTGGGTGAGGCAGGCATCAGATGATCAGAGATTATTGCGTACTGCGAAAGATATCTCAAGGGTTGACATTTCGACCACGAAAACAGTGTTTGCATCGATAAATCGGCAGTTGTTATAGAAATAGCGTCTTATTTTCATTGCGACAATCTATGGCGCTGTAACAAAGTTATAATTGGCGGCATTTGACCCCTTTGTCAATATAGCATGGTATTCGTCATTATGACAAAATTATACGTCATAGAAGGATAAAATTAAAGGGTTAGAATCAGCTTAAAAATCTCTTCACAAGAAATTCTCTATGTCAGGTTATAATATTGGCAACAGGATGCTATAAAAGTGTATGGTGGTTGGTGGGAACAGGTGCCTGATTCCGCTATAGCAAAGTACAAAGCGTACATAAAAAATAAGCGAGGACTAGCATCCTTTGATGGGAAAATAACACCAAATACAAAATTCAAAAATGGTTCAAATGGCTCTGAGCACTATGGGACTCAAATTCTGAGGTCATTAGTCCCCTAGAACTTAGAACTAGTTAAACCTAACTAACCTAAGGACATCACACACATCCAAGCCCGAGGCAGGATTCGAACCTGCGACCGTAGCGGTCTCGCGGTTCCAGACTGCAGCGCCTAGAACCGCACGGCCACTTCGGCCGGCAACAAAATTCAGGAGTATATAAAATACAATGTGATGACT
Organism: Schistocerca cancellata; assembly: GCF_023864275.1. NCBI lineage: Eukaryota > Metazoa > Arthropoda > Insecta > Orthoptera > Acrididae > Schistocerca > Schistocerca cancellata. The sequence continues at coordinate 199,005,395 of NC_064628.1, forward strand.
GTATCGGGCAAACTGGCCGTAGCTTTGCTAATAGGTTTAAAGAACATGTGGCTGGTACCAGTCGTAATAAATCCTTGTCTGGCCAATATTTGATGACTGCAACCATTCCAAAGGATTAATTCATACGAATTTAAAAATCCTTCACTTTGCTCCAAAAGGACCGTTACTTGAAATCTATGCACATCGTAAAGGTGAACCACTAGCTTTACTCAATGAACGGCTAGACTTTAGGGAAAAACATTTTTATGGCCTTTTTGAAGACCTATTATAAAGAACTGCTCTTTCGTTTTCGTATTATTACATTCATATATTTTTATATTAAGCCGACGTTTGTGATACACTTTTATAGCATCCTGTTGCCAATATTATAACCTGACATAGAGAATTTCTTGTGAAGCGATTTTTAAGCTGATTCTAACCCTTTATTTTTATCCTTCTATGACGTATAATTTTGTCATAATGACGAATACCATGCTATATTGACAAAGGCGTCAAATGCCGCCAATTATAACTTTGTTACAGCACCATAGATTGTCGCAATGAAAATAAGACGCTATTTCTATAACAACTGCCGATTTATCGATGCAAACACTGTTTTTGTGGTCGAAATGTCAACCCTTGAGATATCTTTCGCAGTACGCAATAATCTCTGATCATCTGATGCCTGCCTCACCCAGCTAGGTCGCCGTTTCTGCGGCAACTATCGATGCACTTTAGTAACATCGTTCCGCTGTCATTACAGAAATATTAGAGTGATTCTGCCATAGTCATGGCGCTGACATCAGAAGAGAGCAAAATTAACCGTATTTCTATGGCACATAAATGTAATATGCGACGTAACTCCCCATAGTACAGTCTTTGACAGCACGTCCACAGCGGAACAGGACGCCATTTTCATGGTAACCCTCGATTATCCACGTAAACGCTGGGGCAACGACAATCTTTGGTGCAGATTTGTAGTTATGAGTTTAGAGGGCAGCATACTCTATTTCATACCAATGAACCATTTTAATAGTATAATTTATATTCATTGACGAATAATGATCAATAAGTGTTCCTTCATAGTTATGTATTAAGTTATCTAATCATGAAAGTATTTTCTGATTGGCTTCATATGATGTCATACTCAGAACGGTGGGTGTGTCCTGCCCTATTGATACCTGTTCCCTCTATGCAGTCAGCAGTTACACGAGCGTCGATGGTCGACGAAACTCGTCTGGCAGTGTCCATCCACCACTCTGGGTATAATTTATTACTATTTATCTTATTTTTATATATCTTTTATATGCTTATTATAGCGTCTACACTACTTTGGCAATATATCTTTATAGAGTTTGAAGATGACTCTATGAAAGAGTCGAAACCGGTCACTCACTCCAATAAATAAAAAAAATTGCCATCAAGACTGTTCTAATTTTAATTTTAAGAAGGGAAATGTTCTACGAATCGGTTCGTGGTGTATCAGGAGTATGGACGTGGTAGGGAAGGTAGAAAATATGAAAACGAAAATGCTACGGCTGTTTCCAGGCATAGTGGGCGTTAGTGAAGTAACATGGAGCATAGGGCAATATCAACCACACCAGAAAATGTTGTAACGGGAATAGAATTCTTTATGAATAAAAGAGGTAGGGCGGAGAGTGAGTGAGTTCGAACGATTTAGTGATAGGTTTGTTGTCATCAGAATCGGCAGGAGATCGATACCGATAGTGGTAGTGCATGTATACATATCGCCATCGTAAGGCGGAAGATGAAGAGACACAGAAGAGATATTCAACGGGTAATTCAGTACATAAAGGGAGATGAAAATCTATAAGTCATTTGGGATTAGAATGCGGTTGTAGGGGAAGGAGTAGAAGAATGAGTTATGAGATAATATGGGCCATGGGAACAGGAATGAGAGAGGAGAAAGACTAATTGAGTTCTGCAATGAATTTTAACTAGTAATAGCGAATCCTCTGTTCAAGAATCACAAGGTGAGCAGGTATACTTGGAAAAGGCCTGGAAATACGAGATATTTTTGTTTGATTACATCATGCTCAGGCACAGATTCCGAAATCAGATACTGGACTGTAAGCCGTTCCCAAAAGCAGATATCGTCTCATATCACAATTCAGTAGTGACGAAGAGTAGGCTGAATTTTAAGAGAGTAGTCAGGAAGAATCAAAGTGCAAAGAAGTGGGATACGGAAGTACTAAGGAATGAAAAAATACGATTGAAAGTCTCTAAAGCTATAATACTGCTGTAAGGAATGGCTTACTGGGCAAAAGAAGAAGTACTTCAGTTGATTGATGAAAAAAGGAAGTACAAAAATGATTCAGGGAAATTCAGAAGTACAGACATACAAGTCACATAGGAATGAAATAAATAGGTGCAGGGAATCTAAGGCTAAATGGCTGTATGAAAAATGTATAAATCGAAAAAGATATGATTGTCGGATGGACCGACTCAGCATCTAGAAAAGTCAAAACAACCTTTGGTGAAATAAAAGCAAGCGTTGGAACATTAGGAGCGCAACGGGAATTCCACTGTTAAATGCAGGTGGAAATGGTACATCGATGGCCTCTATGAGAGGGAAGACTTATCTGATGACGTGATAGTGGAAGAAACAGGAGTCGATATAGGAGAGATACGGGATCCAATATTAGAATCAAAATTTAAAAACACGTTGGAAGACTGAAGATCGAATTAGGCAGAAGGGATAGATATCATTCCATCAGAATTTCTAAAACCATTTGTGTAAGTGGTAACAAAACGACTATTCACTTTGGTGTGTAGACTGTATGTGTCTCACGACATATCAGAGGACTTTCGGAAAAGCATCATCCAGACAATTCCGAAGATTGAAAGTGCCGACAAGTACAAGAATTATCGCGCAATCAGCTCAACAGCTCGTTCATCCAAGTTGCCGAGAAGAAAAATACAGAGAAGAACGGAAAAGAAAATTGAGGATGTGTTAAATGACGGTCGGATTGACTTTAGGAAAGGTAAATGAACAAAAGAGGCAGTTCTAACAATGCGGTTGATAATGGAAGCTAGAGTAAAGAAAAATCAAGACACATTCATAGGTTCTGTCGACCTGGAAAAAGTGTCCACAGTGCCAAATCGCACAAGATGCTACAAATGCTGAGAAAAATAGGAGTAAGCTATAGGGAAACGCGTGTAGTATACAATATCTACAAGATCAAAGAAGGCACAATAAAACTGGAAAATTAAGAACGATGTGCTCGCATTAAAAGGGGTGGGAGACAGGGATGTCGTCTTTCGCCCCTGCTATTTACTTTATACATTGAAGAAGCAATGACGGAAATAAAAGAAAGGTTCAAGAGTGGGATCATAATTAAAGGTGAAAGGATATCAATGATAAGATTCGCTGATGACATTATCCTAATGGAAAATGAATAAGAATTACATAAAGTCCTGAATGACAGGAACAGTCAACGACTATAGAATATGGACTGAAAGCAAATCGAAGAAAGATTAAAGTAATGAGCAGTATCAGAAATGAGAACAGCGAAAAACTTAACATTAGAGAATTCTACTAGTATCAAACATAAGCCTTAATTTGAGGAAGAAATTTCTGAGAATGTTTGTTTAGAGCGCAGTATTGTATGGTGGTGAAACATGGACTGTGCGAAAACCGAAAACCAATAGAATCGAAGGATTTAAGATTTGATGGTACAGAAGAAAGTTGAAATTAGATGGACTGATAAGATGAGATATGAAGAGATTCTCCGGAGAATAGACGAGAAAAGAAATATATGGAAAACAATGGCAAGAAGAAGGGATAGGATGAGAGGACATATGTGAAGACATCATAGAATAACTTCCATGGTACTAGAGAGAGCTGAAGAAATTAGAAAATGTAGAGGAAGACAGAGACTGGATTACATCCAGCAAATAAGTGAGGACGTAGGTTGCAAGTGCTATTCTGAGATCGTGCGGTTCTAGGCGCTTCAGTCTGGAACCGCGTGACCGCTACGGTCGCAGGTTAGAATCCTGCCTCGGGCATGGATGTGTGTGATGTCCTTAGGTTAGTTAGGTTTAAGTAGTTCTAAGTTCTAGAAGACTGATGAGCACAGATGTTAAGTCCCATAGTGCTCAGAGCCATTTGAATTTTTTTATTCTGAGATGAAGAGTTTGGCACAGGAGAGGAACTTGCATGGCTAGTACCGGCAATAAAGCCGACAACGTCCAGGAAAGCGATGTGCCGACCCCACGCCCCTCCACACCGCGTTCAAATTGCGCCATACCTTCGGATGACATGGCAGTCTGTTGGTTTCGATTGGCCCGCCTAAAGCCAGAAAGGTGGAGTTTTGCTTCTTTTTTATTGCTGCTTGTCCGAATTCAAACTTCTTTTCGATATCCCTTCTATTGGCTAATGAAAACACCTGTTTAAAAATGGTTAAGACCAATATGAAAACGCAATATCCCAGACAAGAATAAAATTTTGTATATATATATATATATATATATATATATATATATATATATATATATATATATATATATACTGCATCTCGTTGAGACTGGGTTGGTCGCTTGCTGCTGTTCTTCTTTTACTGTTTCCTACAAAGTCGCTGACATTATCTGCCTTCTAAACGGTGCTAAAGCCTTACATCAACGCGCTGGGCTCTTGCGATATTTTCCTTGTTGTAAAGGAACGGGAATTTAGCACAATAGCGGCGAAAATATCTGCTTTCGCCGAAAGTTGGTTGTACCGGAAATTTCAGCCTCTTTCCGCTATTTCCTCCAGGAAAGACAATACACGCAACGAACGATATTATTCACGGTGGCGAACAAATCGCTGTTTTGAAGGTTAAATCGTCTGTCAAGATACGGCGCTGGCGTTTCAGCGTGCATCTCACAAGCACAAAGGCGAACGGTTATGCAGCAAGGCAGAGAACATATTTTCTGAGAACTGCGTGGGTTCTTTGTTTGATGGAAACGTAATTTCAATTTAAATTCGTAGTAAGAACTGTAGAGCTGCGCTTCGGATGAAGTTTTCAAGGACAGAATAACCTGCGTGAAAATTCTGTATCGTGCATGACCTCAGTCCAGGACGTGCTTAATTGTGGTAGGTAATGTTGTCGGTGCGATCGTGGCGTACACTGTTCGTACCTTCAACCAGGTCCTGTAAATGTTCCTCACAGTGTCCTCAGAGAGTCTTATCACTGATTGGCCTTCTTGACTTCCGGAAGGCGTTCGATACAGTTCCGCACTGTCGCCTGATAAACAAAGTAAGAGCCTACGGAATATCAGACCAGCTGTGTGGCTGGATTGAAGAGTTTTTAGCAAACAGAACACAGCATGTTGTTCTCAACGGAGAGACGTCTACAGATGTTAAAGTAACCTCTGGCGTGCCACAGGGGAGTGTTATGGGACCATTGCTTTTCACAATATATATAAATGACCTAGTAGATAGTGTCGGAAGTTCCATGCGGCTTTTCGCGGATGATGCTGTAGTATACAGAGAAGTTGCAGCATTAGAAAATTGTAGCGAAATGCAGGAAGATCTGCAGCGGATAGGCACTTGGTGCAGGGAGTGGCAACTGACCCTTAACATAGACAAATGTAATGTATTGAGAATACATAGAAAGAAGGATCCTTTATTGTATGATTATATGATAGCGGAACAAACACTGGTAGCAGTTACTTCTGTAAAATATCTGGGAGTATGCGTGCGGAACGATTTGAAGTGGAATGATCATATAAAATTAATTGTTGGTAAGGCGGGTACCAGGTTGAGATTCATTGGGAGAGTCCTTAGAAAATGTAGTCCATCAACAAAGGAGGTGGCTTACAAAACACTCGTTCGACCTATACTTGAGTATTGCTCATCAGTGTGGGATCCGTACCAGATCGGGTTGACGGAAGAGATAGAGAAGATCCAAAGAAGAGCGGCGCGTTTCGTCACAGGGTTATTTGGTAACCGTGATAGCGTTACGGAGATGTTTAACAAACTCCAGTGGCAGACTCTGCAAGAGAGGCGCTCTGCATCGCGGTGTAGCTTGCTCGCCAGGTTTCGAGAGGGTGCGTTTCTGGATGAGGTATCGAATATATTGCTTCCCTCTACTTATACCTCCCGAGGAGATCACGAATGTAAAATTAGAGAGATTAGAGCGCGCACAGAGGCTTTCAGACAGTCGTTCTTCCCGCGAACCATACGCGACTGGAACAGGAAAGGGAGGTAATGACAGTGGCACGTAAAGTGCATTTCCGTGTTAAGTAAAGTAAGTAAACCTTTATTTCCTTCATTACTTGTTCGAAACGTAGTTTGAACAATTGATGAGAAAGACTACAACCCTGCCTTATATTGTACTGTATTGAACCGGGGACCTAGAAACGACCGAGAGGCTTCGTCCCCGCCGTAGCCCTCAGTAGTTTACAACCCCACAACGGGCTACAGCAGCCCACTCACCCCCCCGCCGCTCCACACCGAACCAAAGGTTATTGCGCGGTTCGGCCCCCAGTGGACACCCCCCTCCCCACCCGCCTCATACGAGTGTAACCTCAAATGTTTGCGTGGTAGAGTAATAGTGGTGTACGCATGCGTGGAGGCAGTGTTTGCGCAGCAATCGCCGACATAGTGTAACTGAGGCGGAATAGGGGGAACCATCCCGCAGTCGCCGAACAGATGGAAAACCGCCTTGAAAACCATCCACAGGCTGGCCGGCACACTGGACCTCGACACTAATCAGCTGGGCGGAGTCGTGCCGGGACCGGCACTCCTTCCCGCTCGGGAAGCAGCGCATCAGACCGCGCGGATAGCCGGGCGGGCTACAACCTTTCCTTATTCATGTTCTAATCCGAACAAGTCTATCTTGGTTTTCCATTGTGATTGCTCCCTGTTGGTTCCTGAAGATACTGTATATCACCCATCTTTCCCTACAGCTTACACCTGTGTTGAAACATTCTGTAGCACTTTGCACTGTTGAGCGCTTCTTATGAATTGGCAAATCCCATGAAAGTGTCATAAATTTTTTAAAATCTTACTTCTGTTCTCAAGAGTAACACCAGAACTGTCTCTGTGGTACATGACATGTATTCGCAGCTGCGAATATGGACAATCATCGGCTGTATAAAGGAATGACCAACGAAAACTTGCGGCGGACCGGGTTCTGTATCCGGATTTTCTGCTTATCGCGGGCGGTCGCCTTAACATTAGGCATCCGAATACGACTCGCGGCCAGACCCAACTTACAATATATACAGGGTGGTCCATTGATAGTGACCGGGCCAAATAAAATGTTCAAATGGGTGTGAAATCTTATGGGACTTAACTGCTAAGGTCATCAGTCCCTAAGCTTACACACTACTTAACCTAAATTATCCTCAGGACAAACACACACCCATGCCCGACGGAGGATTCGAACCTCCGCCGGGACCAGCCGCACAGTCCATGACTTCAGCCCCTAACACCGCTCGGCTAATCCCGCGCGGCGGGCCAAACGTCTCACGAAATAAGCATCAAACGAAAAAACTACAAAGAACGAAATTCGTCTAGCTTGAAGGAGGAAACCAGATGGCGCTATCGTTGGCCCGCTAGATGGCGCTGCCAAAGGTCAAACGGATATCAACTGCGTTTTTTTTAAATAGGATCCCCAATTATTTATTACATATTCGTGTAGTACGTAAAGAAATATGAATGTTTTAGTTGGACCACTTTTTTCGCTTTCTGATAGATGGCGCTGTAACAGTCACAAACGTATAAGTACGTGGTATCACGTAACATTCCGTCAGTGTGGACGGTATTTGCTTCGTGATACATTACCCGTGTTAGAATGGACCGTTTACCAATTGCGGAAAAGGTCGATATCGTGTTGATGTATGGCTATTGTGATCAAAATGCCCAACGGGCGTGTGCTATGTATGCTGCTCGGTATCCTGAGCGACATCATCCAAGTGTCCGGACCGTTCGCCAGATAGTTAAGTTATTTAAGGAAACAGGATGTGTTCAGCCACATGTGAAACGTCAACCACACCCTGCAACAAATGATGATGCCCAAGTAGGTGTTTTAGTTGCTGTCGCGGCTAAGCTGCACATCAGCAGCAGACAAATTGCGCGAGAATCGGGAATCTCTAAAACGTCGGTGTTGAGAATGCTACATCAACATCGATTGCACCCGTACCATATTTCTATGCACCAGGAATTGCAAGGCGACGACTTTGAACGTCGTCTACAGTTCTGCCAGTGGGCACAAGAGAAGTTACGGGACGATAATAGATTTTTTGCAGGTGTTCTATTTAGCGACGAAGCGTCATTCACCAACAGTGGTAACGTAAACCGGCCTAATATGCACTATTGGGCAACGGAAAATCCACGATGGATGCGACAAGTGGAACATCAGCGAACTTGGCGGGCTAATGTATGATGGATGCGGCATTATGGGAGGAAGGATAATTGGCCCCCATTTTATCGATGGCAATCTAAATGGTGCAATATATGCTGATTTCCTATGTAATGTTCTATCGATGTTACTGCAAGGTGTTTCACTTCATGACAGAATGGCGATGTACTTCCAACATGATGGATGCCCGGCACATAGCTCGCGTGCCGTTGAAGCGGTATTGAATAGCATATTTCATGACAGGTGGACTGGTCGTCGAAGCACCATACCATGGCCCGCACGTTCACCGGATCTGACGTCCCCGGATTTCTTTCTGTGGAGAAAGTTGAAGGATATTTGCTAATGTGACCCACCGACAACGCCTGACAACATGCGTCAGCGCAGTGTCAATGCATGTGCGAACATTACGGAAGGCGAACTATTCGCTGTTGAGAGGAATGTCGTTACACGTATTGCCAATTGCATTGAGGTTGACGGACATCATTTTGAGCATTTATTGCATTAATGTGGTATTTACAGGTAATCACGCTGTAACAGCTTGCGTTCTCAGAAATGATAAGTTCACAAAGGTACATGTATCACATTGGAACAACCGAAATAAAATTTTCAAACGTATCTACGTTCTGTATTTTAATTTAAAAAACTTTCGTGTTACCAACTGTTAGTCTAAAATTGTGAGCCATATGTTTGTGACTATTACATCGCCATCTATCACAAGGCGAAAAATGTGGTCCAACTAAAACATTCATATTTCTTTACGTACTACACGAATATCTAATAAAAATGGGGGTTCCTATTTAAAAAAACGCAGTTGATATCCGTTTGACCTATGGCAGCTCCATCTAGCGGGCCAACCATAGCTCCATCTGGTTTCCCCCTTCAGGTTAGACAAGCTTGTAGTTTTTTCGTTTGACACTTATTTCGTGAGATATTTGGCCCATATATATATATATATATATATATATATATATATATATATATATATATATATATATATATATATATATATATATGTTACACGAACACCGTAACAAAATTTTCTTTTTTCTAGGACAAAGGACACCATTGTCTCAGAAACAAAATAGTGCGAATCCTCCAGTCCCACCAAGGATTTCGGAAGGTTCCCCTCGATCGTCGGACAAATGAGAGAAATGGAAATCCTCTTCCAATCATTTCCATCTGGGATTCTTTCGGATTCCAGGGTGCGAGGGTATCTGGCTGAAAAGATCGAATTTAACAGCTGGGGATGTAAGATGTATATAAAACCACTTGACCATGGCTGAGAAGCACTCGGCCGATAGCTCATGGATGTGTATCCACTATACGTGGCGGGAAATAGTAGGGGGAACTGTTTCGAAGTTTTATGGCTTTTTTAATTTTGAGGATCACGCTGGGATCGAAACTGAATATATTTTATTCTCATTTTTACTACATTTGATATTAAACACACTATATAACTGTAACTGTAACCACCTATTCTAAACATGGTCGATCACTACCTTGAATGAATGTTAGTGTAATAACGAACGCATGCCGCTGGTTAAGTTCAGGTAGAGCTTCATGGTTTAGCTTTGCGGCAGAGACCTGGAAACAACAGCTGGAGTTCCAATGTTGGCTTAAAGTGCTACTCAAACGGGGCGTCGGAGCGTTACACTGACGGGTTTTTGTAACGACCTCTCTCGCGTTTGGTTCTTGAGAGCCACGCGCTACAGACATGTTAGTTCATATTTCAGATGTTGAACCGATGGAAGATTTTCAGAATGCATAATCAGGTGTCGTCTGTCCTGTACTCTGACTGGCGTAAATTTCTTTACCACGAAAGAATTCGTCATCTTTATTAGTCAGCTCACCTCCTCCAATTTGTCGGTCTTCGTAGACTGAGACAAGGCGGATTCGTATAGATGTTACCGGCGTGTTGACGAGTGAAGTCACGGCAGGGTCGTTGCGCTGGCGATGAGTATGTGGCGCTGCTTCTGTGCGCACTTAGACGGAGATTTTGGACGGAAGTTGCTCAGGCGAGTTAGAAACTTTCTGTAACTGTAAGTCATTTGTGAGGAGCGTTATCGGTTTCTCTCGCCTATTAACTTTTATATTGTTTGAATAAACAATGCATCGCGATCCTGATTAGGTGATTCACGTTGTACTGTTAATTTTTAAGAATCTTCAAACAGTTTTTTGCTAAAAACGTTTTATGAATTGATAGGTTTAACAGTGAATGAAGACTCTTCAAGCCGCTTTAGCTGTTTTGTAGCTCTTTATTGTGAACACTAGAGATTTCGCAGGCGATGGATCCTCAGGCGATGTTGCTGTTGTTGTCTTCAGTCCTGAGACTGGTTTGATGCAGCTCTCCATGCTACTCTATCCTGTGCAAGCTTCTTCATCTCCCAGTACCTTCTGCAGCCTACATCCTTCTGAATCTGCTTACTGTATTCATCTCTTGGTCTCCCTCTACGATTTTTACCCTCCACGCTGCCCTCCAGTACTAAATTGGTGATCACTTGATGCCTCAGAACATGTCCTACCAACCGATCCCTTCTTCTAGTCAAGTTGTGCCACAAACTCCTCTTCTCCCCAATTCTATACAATATCTCCTCATTAGTTATGTGATCTACCTATCTAATCTTCAGCATTCTTCTCAGGTAATACACTGTTAATTATGATGCAGTTTTTTAGAATATATAAAAGAAGGAAAACAATTTTAGAAAATTTCTTAAAAATATTTTCCAGATGTGCTTAAACTGAAAAAAGAAAAGAAATACTTCAATTAATCGATGAAAAATGGAAATATACAAATGTTCAGGGAAAGTCAGGAATACAGACATGCAAGTCGCTGAGAAATGAAATAAACAGGAAGCACACGGAAGCCAAGGCGAAATGGATGCATGACGAATGAGAAGAAATCGAGAAAGGAATGATTGTCGGAACGAGTGAGCCAGCATATAGGAAAGTGAAAACAACCTTCGGTGAAATTTAAACAAAGCGTGGTAACATTAAGAGTGCTACGGGAATCCCACTGTTAAATGCAGAGGAGAGAGGGAATAGATGGGAAAAGTTCATTCAAGGTCGTAAGAGGGGTAAGATTTGTCTGACGTGATAGAAGAAGAAACAGGAGTCGATTTAGCAAAGATAGGGGATCCAGTATTAGAATAAGAATTCAAGAGAACTTTGGAGGACTTAAGATCAAATAAGGCAGAAGGGATAGATAACATTCCATGAGAATTTCTAAAATCATTTGGGGAAGAGGCAACAAAACAACTATTCACGTTGGGCGTAGATTATATGAGTCTAGCGATATACCATATGACTTTAGGAAAAATATCATTCACACAATTCGAAAGAAAGCAAGATCTGACAAGTGCGAGCTTTATCGTACACTCGGCTTAACAGCTCATGCATCCAAGTCGCTTACAAGAATAACTTACAGAAAAATAGGAAAGAAAGCTGAGGATGGTTCAAATGGCTCTGAGCACTATGGGACTCAACTGCTGTGGTAATAAGTCCCCTAGAACTTAGAACTACTTAAACCTAACTAACCTAAGGACAGCACACAACACCCAGCCATCACGAGGCAGAGAAAATCCCTGACCCCGCCGGGAATCGAACCCGGGAACCAGGGCGTGGGAAGCGAGAACGCTACCGCACGACCACGAGATGCGGGCAGCTGAGGATGTTTTAGATGACAATCATTTTGGCTTTACGAAAGGTAAAGGCACCAGAGAGGCAATTCCGACTGTGCGTTTGATAATAGAAGTGAGGCTGAAGAAAAATCAAGACTCTTTTCTAGGATTTGTAGACCTGGAAAAAGCGTTCAACAGAGTAAAACGGAGCAAGATGTTTGAAATTCTGAGAAAAATACTGGTAAGCTATATGGAAAGACGGGTTATATACAATTTCTACAAGAGCCAAGAGGGGATAATAAGAGTGGATGACCAAGAACGGACTGTTCGGATTAAAAAGGGTGTAAGACAGGGATGTAGTCTTTTGTACATACTGTGCAGTCTGTACATCGAAGAAGCAGTGTTGGAAATAAAACAAAGTTTCAAGAGTGGAATTAAAATTCAGGTTGAAAGGATATCAATGATACGATTCGCTGATGATATTACCATCCTCACTGAAAGTGAAGAAGAATTGCAGGAATGAACAGCCTAATGAGAGTAGAATATGGATAGAGAGTAAATCGAAGAAAGACGACAGTACTGAGAAGCAACAGAAATGATGACAGCGAGAAACTCAGATGTTGAAAATTAGGTGGACTGATAAGGTAAGGAATGAGGAGGTTCTGCGCAGACTCGGAGAGGAATGGAATATATGGAAAACACTGACTAGAAGAAGCGACAGGACATCAGTTAAGACACCAGGGAACGACGTCCATGGGACTGGAGGGAGCTGTAGAGGGCAGAAAATATAGAGAGAAATTGGAATACATCCAGCAAATAATTGAGGTAGTAGGTTGCAATTGCTACTCTGAGATAAAGAGGTTGGCACGGGAGAGGAATTCGTAGCGGACCGCATCAAACCAGTTGAAGAATAATGACTCAAGAAAAATAGGTGAATGTCAAACTGAACTCATGGGGTGATCTGATCTATTATAAAAATAATTACAGCCATTAATATTTGTGGTTAAACCGAGTAAATATCTTAAACAATATTCGCAGTAAGTAACATCTGTGGGGACCTGAGAAAGTAAATGTCAGCAACTAACACTAGTATTAATGCTTTTAACCATCACTTACTATTTAGCAAATGCGAAATGGCGACTGTGTGGTGCGCCAACGCTACGGTCTGGTTCCTGGGAGTGTTGTACTAGAAGCTCATACCGGCAAACATTTATCCCGAGATTTGATACCATAAATCATGCGACTCCCTGTGATGGAAAATTATAAAAATGAATGAACCTGTGGCAATACATCTGGTCTATTGTTGTGGTAAATCTACAGCAAATGCTAGAGGTGTAAGAAACTTTACTTACCAAGGATTTCTGTAAGGGTGCCTTCATAAAATCATGAGATAAGTAAAAGCATTCCTATAACTGTCGTTTGCTGTGGCAGACGTGGAACCAGTACGGGAAACATCGGCAGAACAGCAGTTGTGGGCTGCGTGGACTTCGCCTTGAGCAACAAAACCGGGATCATACACTGGATTAACATTTTCAATTTACAAGTGTAATATGGGACATCGTAGCTTCCCGATGGTTTGAGGGCTAATCACGTGAATAATATTTTTTGGAATTCAGAGTTGGCCGGCCGTGGTGGCCAAGCGGTTAAAGGCGCTACAGTCTGGAACCGCGCGACCGCTACGGTCGCAGGTTCGAATCCTGCCTCGGGCATGGATGTGTGTGATGTCCTTAGGTTAGTTAGGTTTAAGTAGTTGTAAGTTCTAGGCGACTGCTGACCTTAGAAGTTAAGTCGCATAGTGCTCAGAGCCATTTGAACCATTTTTTTTGAATTCAGAGTTTTTTTCAGTTAAAGCACGTTTGACAAATATTTTTAAGAGTTAAAAAGTCCCTTTTTCTACAAAAATTGCGTTTTAATGAACAGTGCATCATCTGAGGATTCACCTGCAACAGCAGTTTTTCTAATAATGGACTAAAAACAGCTAAAGCGGCTTGAAGAGTCTTCTTTCATGGAAAAATCCCATCAATTCATAAGTCTTTGTTAGTAAAATTCGCTTTGAAGGTTCTTCAATATTAACAATGTAAGATTTAGCCGTAGCTGCCCCGTGTACAAAATCGTTAGTATATTTCCTTTTAGCTGCAAGCCACAAGCCAATTTTGACGTCTCATCTGTTGTCCGAAAATGATGAATAATATTTTCAGTAATTCTATGAATGTTTGAGACGATTTCTGAGAATTTGCAGGCGAACGTATGTGCGTCCATGTTGCGCTCCTGACCCACCCTAATGACTGCTGCATAATTATGATGAATACAGTTGGATACAAACAACTTTTTTGGAAGGTAACGGCAGCTCAGAGACATTGCAAATAACAGTAAAAACACTCAATACCCAGTAACCATTTACTTTATCATAAAAATTGTAGGAATTAAAAAAGTCAAGAATGATGAGGTGTTTCCAAAGGCCGCATAGCTTTATTCGCAACTAGTGGTTTCACGACACTATAGACTCAGTTTTATAATGTCTACGTTTTCATAATGTAGTTGAGCAGTTACGGAGTGCCAGCATTCGGGAAGTTATTCACGTTAAGAGTAACATTATTCACGCTAAGACTCAAACCAGTTTGACCATGCGGAACCAAGTCCCAGAATTGTCATATATGTTCCATGTTTCATTTGAGGAGTATGCTTCCTTTTATGACAATGTTTTCTGTTCATTAATTAGTTAGTTACATTTTTACTCAATGTGCATACTAGCACGCCATATTACGTCCTGTGATCAATAACCTCATGCATCTTGTAATAAAAATGTTACTAGGAAATAGTCAATGAAGTTGAATCCCTCGTCAGCCGATCTGAAGATTTCGGTTGCTCATTTTTCCTTGTGGTCTAAATGATGACTAGATTGGGACTTCAGACGATTTGGCATTGAGATGCAGACAGTGAATGTTAGGTACTATATATGTTGAACAGAAAACTCGCGCTACGAAAAATCCTTATTACAGGACGACAGTTCGATCCGCCAATGAACTAACAGCCAATATTTAGATAGGCAAGAACAACCGGCGATTTTCAGTTTGTTTATAGTGTCTAAACTGCCCAGGCATTTCTGACCACCAATAAATATTGTGTGAAAGTGAAGACAATAATTTTTCTCCTTTCTTTCTGAGACTGTGGAATCAACTTAATGTATGTTGGAAAATCAGTCATACCAAGAGAGTGGCTGCACGCAAAAGTTATATCGCAGATTAAAAAAGAGATGAAAGCAAGTACCAGAATTATACAGGGATTAGTTCACCAGACATAGCATACATAGTTTACAGGAGGATCCTGAACAGAGGATTATAAGTAATATCTGAGTATTTATTAAGTGAAGAAGAAAGGAGTGCTTTAATAGAGGAAGATCGACAACAGACGCAGTATTTGTGAAGAAACTGTTAATTGAAAAACATGCAGAATTTAATCGAGAGAGACAACTGTCATTTGCTCACTTAGAAAAAGCCTTTGATAACGTTAAGAGCTGCATAGGTAAGAGATTTTAATTATTTGGGATGTGATATTAGAATGAAGTTTTATGAAGTAATGGCCGTCCTACCGAAATGAGTCGTGAGTCATTTACAAACGACAAGAAAGCAAGACCTAGGCAGCTCAAAAGAGATTTCTTAGGTCTGTAAAAGGTTATACCAAGGTAGGAAGATTAAGAAACAGTGACTTTAGAAAGAAATTAAAGATGTTTAACGACAGAAACAAAACTGAAGACTACAGAAGAAAATGGAGTGAAGATTTAGACGAATGAATTGCGGCAGACTTCGTTACAAAGTCAGAAATTATAATCATTTACGTCGAAGAAGTCTGAGAAGGCCAAGAAGGAGAGGGGCACAGTAACAGTTAGATGCATAATTCTTGATGTACAGTAAAAGAAGGAAGTAACAGTGGTGCGAATAAAGAATAATTTTCTACAAAGAAGGTTTCATTAGATATGTCGTTAGGGAAATACAAAAGAATTTGTTGCCGATTTAAATTCCTACAGCTGGGGTAATGTCGTATGTCAACGGGCAAGTATTGGCCATCTCGTCATTCTTTTTTATTTTGTGCCATCACGACCGCTGTATCAAACCTCTGGTCGATATATCTATTTCGAAACAATGCGAAACGGTTGAAAATACGCTTCACGATGGGAAGTGCGTTGATATCACGCCTAATCACCTTGCACGTTCGGACAGTCCCGAAGCGTATGCTCTAGTCCGGGTGGTTCCCCAATACGTCACGCACGTTTCAGCCAAGAGCGCGAAACGCGTGTGCCTGATTGCAACTGCCCAGTGCGGTAGGATGGTCTGCGCATTCAGGCCGCTGTGGTTAAAGCCACAAATTCAGTTTCAGTGCCGCGTCCCCCAGGCATTAATCTTCTCGCGAAAATTGGATTCTGCGCTTCAATTGCGGCTGAGGGCAAAGTGCTCCGTTCAGACCAATGTGAGGCCCAAATTGTTAGACTCGAGAGGTGCCAGGGAGCATCTGCTGCTTGCGCTGTGGTGTAGAGTCTAATGTGCGCAACAATATTAGGGAGGAAGGACGAGGAAACGAAGAAACAACTAAAGAAAGCAAAGAAACGTTGGAAGGCCGAATTTGCCAGAGAATAACACTTAGCTTCGCATGATGTCTCGTGACTAAGTAATGTACGGTGTCAGTAACGAGGGTCAGAGCTTTTTCTTTTATTTCTGTGGTGCTGCCGGGCGAACACTAGTCAATGATTTATGATCATAGGTTTTCACAGCTGGCTTCATACTCCATGAAATTATTCTACTTTGCAAACCGCATTTTTTTCCTTTTTCCCTTTTTCGCCTTTTTCTGTTTCTCTGCGGGGTCGACATTGTTACGCAGGCTGTCTCGAAATGTACCTTACAACTTCAATGTGCTGTACCACACAAACTAATTAAGATATTCGCACTATGTTTGGCTTATGTGACAGACAAACTCATAAAGTTTTATTTGTGTGTGTGTTCCGGGTCGTCCTGCATGAAACATAATGACAAAGCTTCAGGAAAACGCTCAGCGTGTGGAATGATTTTGTTAGACCAAATCGGACACACAGGTTCAAAGGAACTTACAAACACGGAATAGGAAGCACCCACCATCGTGCAGGTCGATACACCGGTGGTACAGGAATTGTACGCAGACAGGAAGCGTTGATGTGAAACATGATACTGGAGCATCTGGAACAAGTGAAGTCGATACAGGACGGGTTGGGTGTGGCAGGAGCTGCAGATCCCTAGGGTAACCGTGCACCGCGTTCTTGGAAATGTCTATAGATGCACCCAAACCGGCTGCAACTGTTGAATGCATTGAAACCACGCTACAAGCCACAACGTATGCATTTCTTTACCGTTTATAGGAGGACGAAAATTTTCTAAACCACCCATTATTTTCTGACGAAGCAACATTTCGCGTATGAGATTTTCACTCTGCAGCGGAGTGTGCGCTGATATGAAACTTCCTGGCAGATTAAAACTGTGTGCCGGACCGAGACTCGAACTCGGTCTCGATCCGGCACACAGTTTTAGTCTGCCAGGAAGTTTCAACATTTCACGTGTTTGCTAAGGTAAACCAACACAGTATTCGACTGAGCGAGGTTGCGCAGTGGTTAGCACAGTGGACTCACATTCGGGAGGACGACTGTTAAAACACGTGTCCGGCGATCCTGAATTAGGTTTTCGGTGATTTCCCTAAATCGCTTCAGGCAAATACTGGGATGGTTCCTTTGAAAGGGCAAGGCTGATTTCCTTCCACATCTTCCCCCAATCCGATGGGACCGATGACCTCACAGTTTGCTCCCCTCCCCCAAATCAACCAACCAACCACAATATTCGCATCTGGGGTACAACCAATCCTTATCCTCAGGCAGAAGAGGTGTGTGACAGCCTGAAAGTGAATGTGTGGTGTTGTTTCACGGTTGATCGAATTGTGGATCTATTTTTGTCTCAGAAAAAACAGTTAATTGCTGATGTGCTATAACTGTTTGCGCCTCCATCGCTGGATGACTGCCAAGGCAGTCGTTTTCCGACAAGATAGTGTATCGCCACTTTGGGCTGAGACTGTGCGAGATATTCAAGACCAGGGTTACAAGATCGCTGAGTTGTTGGAGTTAGTCAAGTTCCCTGGTCTTGGTCGCCTGGATTTCTTTCTACGGGGGTATATCAAGGACAGAGACTGTAAAATAGCTGTCAACCACATCAATGATTTAAAGAACCGAATGGTTGCCAATTGTGTCAGTTGATGCAGATATGTAGGCAAGTACGGATAATGCTTGAATACAGACTGGATGCTCTGCGTCCCACCGAAGGCGCACGTGTTGGAATTCCTTGAATATCACAAAAACTTTGGGAGATAATGTGCCATGTAAGGCAAAAGTGGTGTGAATATTTCAATCAGTTTGAATGCTATAACACATTAAAATAGTAGCGTACCTTTTGAAACACCCTTTAAATCGGGTTTGGCAGCGTTCGTGGAATTTGTTGGCCGGATGACCTTCCTGATGCCCCTCCCCCTCCCCCGCCCCTTTTTCCTTCCGGAAAGCAATTTTTGTGCCGCGTCTGGTGGAGATATTATGGTGAAGTTTGATAACGTGGGTATCAATCCTGTATTTGCCAAGTTGAATGTGAGAATTCGCCTAAAAACCACACCCAGGATGGATGGCTTAGAGGCTCTCGTTATTAATTCGTGAGACGGATTCGATCCGCGGCTGGCTCACTTCCCCATGTCCCAGAAGCAGGCGCGTTAGCGCTCTCGGGTATCCTGACGTGTAAAAATATTGTAAAAGACTGCATCAACGTTTCGACCTCAATTTGCAAGTGGTCTTCATGTGGGTATATAATAATAGTACGGCAACACAATTCGAGACTTATAGACTACTTTCACTCATAACCCTCCTAGCCCTTAAAAGGAGAGTAAAAAATTAAGCGTTTTTAATATTATCCATTTTCCGAGCGTGAAGCAGCGGAGACAGAGGGTCGACAATGTGTCCAATGGAATGGCGTTGTGGTTCAGTTAGTAGCTGCGCATATGCACTGGTATCTCGCTACAGCAACTTACAGATACGGCAGTACACAAGGAAAAACCTCAACTGGACAGTTGGCGCCCACATATAACGAAGAGGAGACGACCTAGCGCGCTGTTGCGATGTATGATACCCGACTGACAAGAACAGAAGTGGACGATTCTTATGGAAGGTGAGGATTCATAGAAATTTTTATCAACGCCACTAATGTGCTGCCAGAGGCTTTAGTACTTAAATCATAGGAACGAAATGTCAAAAACCTGAGGTGAGAGCACTGTCGCTCGAAATGTGTTGTTGTA
Source organism: Schistocerca cancellata (assembly GCF_023864275.1). NCBI lineage: Eukaryota > Metazoa > Arthropoda > Insecta > Orthoptera > Acrididae > Schistocerca > Schistocerca cancellata. The sequence goes on from NC_064628.1 coordinate 199,024,704, forward strand.
TTGTGTGAAGTACACATAAAATGTTACTATTACTGTTATTATTTGTTGATAGTACTGGAATTTTATTGGTTTACATTGAAGATAGAAGCCAGCAACCATCATTGCGGTTCATGTTTGTGAACTCCTTTAATATCTCGAGCGCTTCTCTTATCTTCTTTTGGCACGTAAAAGATTGTCTAGATGGTACATAAGCCCCATTGAACTGTATATGTTAGCCACATAAATTTATATTTTCTGCCACTGTGAATTCATTATGGCCTCCCAGTCGTATCAGACGTTTGCGTTTTCAGTCATATCCTGATCAGTCAAATAGTCTCTCCCTTCCTCGCTCCCCCTCCCCTTAAAGAGCCTTTAGCGTATCATCGACTGCATGTTAGGTGGACCCTAGCCGTTCTACAAATTTATTGTTGCTCCAATACATCGTTCTGATACCCACTCGGCGAAGAATTATTTTCTCGACATGTTCGGCGTCTCTTGCACGTATGGCAGAGGAGTTGTGCGTACTTCATCCATCTGCTAGTGTCAGTCTTTTCTGTTCTTCGTGGAATCAGCACCTCATCCATAACCTGGGCTTCTTTATTTGTCACCACTCCTGTGGCTTGATGCGGCCCACCACGGATTCCTGTTCTGTGTTGACATCTTCACCTCAGAGTAGCATTTGCAACCTACATCCTCAATTACTTGTTGAGTATATTCCAAACTCTGTCTTTCCGTACATTTTTTACCCTCTACAACTCCCACTTATACCATAGACGTTACTCCGTGATGCATTAACACACGTGTGCTATCATCCAGCCGCCTTCTTCTTGTCATTGTTTTCCATTAGTTCCATTCTTCGGCGATCCTGTGAAGAACCTCTTCATTTCTTATCAGCTTACCAAACCTTCAATGTCCTTCTATAGCAGCACTTCTCAAACGCTTCGATTCTCATCCTTTCCGATTCCCCAGCAGTCTATGGTTCTGATCCTCATTCCTTTTATCTTTCTTCGGTATACCACCAAAAATTAATCTATGCTCCTTAAACGGTTCGTTCTGTTCGACAGGTCTTGTAATCCTATTCCTTCACTTTCGCTGAGGACAGCAATGTCGTCAGCGAACCTAGTTACTGATATCCATTCATCCTGAACTTTAATCCCATTCTTGAGCCTTTCTTTTACTTGCATTACTGCTTCTTCGATGTCTAGATTGAACGGTAGGGACAACAGACCGATCTTAAACCATTTGTAACCCGAGCACTTCATTCTTCGTCTTTCAGACTTATCGTTCCCTCTTGTTTCTTGCACATATAGTATTTTACTCGTCTTTCCCTGTAACTTACTCCTGTTCTTGTTACAATTTCGAACATTTTACATTGCCATACGCTTTCTCTAGGTCGACAAATCCTGTGGCCACTCCTCGAAATTTCGTAAGTCTTGCTTCCATCTTCAGACTTATGTCAGAACTGTTTCTTTGATTCCTTTACCTTCCCTATAGCCAAACTCTTTGTCTTCAGACAGATCCCCAAGTTTCTTTTCCAATGTGATGTATGTTACTACTGTCAGCAACTTGGCTGCATGAGCTGTTAAGCTGGATGTGCTATAGTTTCCGCAGTTATATGCCCTTGTTATATTCGCAGCTGTGTAAATGATAGTTTTCAGAAAGTCTGACACCAACTTGAATAATAATTTAGTTACCACGTCTCCCAATGATTTAAAAATTTCATGAGAATGTTATGTATCGTTTCTATCTTATTTGATCGTAAGTGCTCCAAATCTCTGTTAACGTTGACTCTAGTTGGTTGGTTACTTAGTTGCATATTTCAGGTATCATTTCAACGATTCTTTTATCGAAATTATGTATAATGGAATTAGCTTACAGTATATGTGTACATGCTTAGTGGTAATACACTCCTGGAAATGGAAAAAAGAACACATTGACACCGGTGTGTCAGACCCACCATACTTGCTCCGGACACTGCGAGAGGGCTGTACAAGCAATGATCACACGCACGGCACAGCGGACACACCAGGAACCGCGGTGTTGGCCGTCGAATGGCGCTAGCTGCGCAGCATTTGTGCACCGCCGCCGTCAGTGTCAGCCAGTTTGCCGTGGCATACGGAGCTCCATCGCAGTCTTTAACATTGGTAGCATGCCGTGACAGCGTGGACGTGAACCGTATGTGCAGTTGACGGACTTTGAGCGAGGGCGTATAGTGGGCATGCGGGAGGCCGGGTGGACGTACCGCCGAATTGCTCAACACGTGGGGCGTGAGGTCTCCACAGTACATCGATGTTGTCGCCAGTGGTCGGCGGAAGGTGCACGTGCCCGTCGACCTGGGACCGGACCGCAGCGACGCACGGATGCACGCCAAGACCGTAGGATCCTACGCAGTGCCGTAGGGGACCGCACCGCCACTTCCCAGCAAATTAGGGACACTGTTGCTCCTGGGGTATCGGCGAGGACCATTCGCAACCGTCTCCATGAAGCTGGGCTACGGTCCCGCACACCGTTAGGCCGTCTTCCGCTCACGCCCCACCATCGTGCAGCCCGCCTCCAGTGGTGTCGCGACAGGCGTGAATGGAGGGACGAATGGAGACGTGTCGTCTTCAGCGATGAGAGTCGCTTCTGCCTTGGTGCCAATGATGGTCGTATGCGTGTTTGGCGCCGTGCAGGTGAGCGCCACAATCAGGACTGCATACGACCGAGGCACACAGGGCCAACACCCGGCATCATGGTGTGGGGAGCGATCTCCTACACTGGCCGTACACCACTGGTGATCGTCGAGGGGACACTGAATAGTGCACGGTACATCCAAACCGTCATCGAACCCATCGTTGTACCATTCCTAGACCGGCAAGGGAACTTGCTGTTCCAACAGGACAATGCACGTCCGCATGTATCCCGTGCCACCCAACGTGCTCTAGAAGGTGTAAGTCAACTACCCTGGCCAGCAAGATCTCCGGATCCGTCCCCCATTGAGCATGTTTGGGACTGGATGAATCGTCGTCTCACGCGGTCTGCACGTCCAGCACGAACGCTGGTCCAACTGAGGCGCCAGGTGGAAATGGCATGGCAAGCCGTTCCACAGGACTACATCCAGCATCTCTACGATCGTCTCCATGGGAGAATAGCAGCCTGCATTGCTGCGAAAGGTGGATATACACTGTACTAGTGCCGACATTGTGCATGCTCTGTTGCCTGTGTCTATGTGCCTGTGGTTCTGTCAGTGTGATCATGTGATGTATCTGACCCCAGGAATGTGTCAATAAAGTTTCCCCTTCCTGGGACAATGAATTCACGGTGTTCTTATTTCAATTTCCAGGAGTGTATTTACGAACACATACTTCTTTTTAGACCTACTGGATCTCCGATGTCTTCAATACAGATTCTCATTTCTTCATCTATCAAGACATCAGATAGTTCCTCGCTATCGACTGCAGTTAACAGTGGAATTCCCATTGCACTCTTCATGGTGCCACCCTTGCTTTTAATTCCATCTAAGGTTTTTCGATTTCTTTTCAGCAGTCGTTTTGTCTTGTCTTATCTGCAATTACACTCGTAAGTGGCTTACATAGATGTATTCCTGTCTTTTGCTAAACATTGTATTTCCTTCTTCAGTTTGCGAAATTCTTCAGTTACTCCAGTTTTCTTCGCAATTACTCACATTGCAGCTATGTTTGTCAGTCCAGTTTCTGAGATTTCCGTTTTTAGAGATGTACATCCTCTTCAGTTTAACTGCCTATTAGGTATTCATTATCTCAGTATCTGCAGCCTCAGAGATCTTTCAAAGCATCTCATCATTCCTCAGTACTGCAGTATTCCTCTCCCTTGCCCGAATCTACGTCTGCTATGGAGTACGTCTTACAATCCTATATCTGAGAAAAAAAATTCTCTGTGTGGTTGTTATGTAATCCAACTGAAATCTTCGCGTATCTCCAGACCTTTGCCAAGTATACTTCCTCCTCTTGCGATTTTTGCACGATGTGTTCGTTATTGCTAGATGGAATGTATTACAGAACTCAAGTAATCTTTCTTCTCTCATTCGTACTCCCTGCCCATATTCTCCCGTCACTCCGCCTTCAGTATCTTCCCCTATCACAATTTCCATTCTTTCATTATTATTGGAGTATCATCTCCCTTTTCATGATGAATTAGCCCTTCAATATTCTTATTTACTTTTTATATCTCTTTATTTTTTGCTTGTGACGTCGTCATGTAAACCAAACTATTATTGTAGGCGTTGATTTTCTGTCGATTCATATGAGGTTAACCCTATTTCTCAACCTTTACGATAACCTAGCCTCTGCTCTGTCTTCTATTTACAGTGAATTCTATCCTTTATACTATTTTGCCTATATATAAGAAACCTTGCCTTAGACACTGTGAGAATGCATACTATAGTTCTAAATCTTAAACATGGCTGCGAATCAGCAACTGTGTAAATCTGAAGAGGCTGAAAAAATCAGCGAATCAGTTGCAAAATAAAGGCTTGTTAGCCCTTGACCTAAATTTCGATATTTCTAAAAATGTCTTCTTCAGCAGGGGTATTACATCACATGATGGTACATTAGAATAGCTGAAGCCGAGATGCTCTTGTCATATATAAAATTGACAAAAACAAGAATTATGCCAAACCATGGCTTTAGATAGCAGCCAGATTACATTTAACGTACTTCAGAGTGAATGCTCACTGGTAAATGCCCACAGGTAGAGGCTCTTGCCAAAATAAACTAATAACAGGAGTCACGTGATAAAATATTTGCATACGTTAAGTGTACATCATGCCAGAGACAGAGGGCAGCTGTTACGAATTATCCCAAGCATGGCTTGGGATAATTCTTGTTTTGTCAATTTCATATGTGACAAGAGCCGCCCGTCTTTAGTTATTCTAATGTACCATCGTGTGATGTAACAAGGCCCACTCCTTCTGAAGAAGACAATTTTTAAAAATATCGAAATCTAGGTCAAGGGCTAATAATACTTTCTTTTGCAGCTGGTTGGCTGGGTTTTTCAACAGCTTCTAACATTATTTCTGGTACACCAAAATACAATAACGGGAACCAAAACGTGGCCCGACACATTTTATTTGTAGAGTTGTATATACTGGCGTGGCTGGTTGCGATCAGAGTTCATGAGGCTACTCACCTAGAAAAGCGGTAGGCGAGATGATGCCAGTCCTCTTGGCGACCAGGATGGCGATGCCCGTCTCCATGAAGGGAACCGTGAAGTCCACGGCGTTCTCACGCTCCGAGTTTATCATCAGAGACGTCATCACCATGTCCGTCTTGCGGTTCACCAGGTCCGCGATCAGACCGTTCCACTTGCCGTTCTGCAAAAGGCCGGAACACTGACGTCAGCACAAAAGGATGGAAGACAGCTTTTGGATTACGAATAACATTTTTGCATAGTCTCAAAGTACTCATTGAAAGCGGGAGTGATCATTCGACAAATATCCATTAAAAGCGTTAGAGTAACCCTATAGAACACTCGTGAAGTCCCGCTACTATTATCAAAAATCATAATTTGAAAACTGTTGGAGGTAGTTGTTAACGTATAGCATCTCTTAAAGTTTTTACTTATATGCCAGCATATCCATGTGCGTCCCCCTCGTCGTTCATAGAACATCAATGAGATATTCGGTTGCTGCCCCTGTACGAGTCAGAACTGCTGCATCAACAGTTATAATTGTTTCGTTGATTCGTGAACAAAGTGTAGCAATGTCACTGACTGATGTTTTGTAAACGCGATACTTGATGTAATCCCACAAAAATAAGCCTAAAAGTGTGACATTGGGAGAGCATGGTGATCTTGCGATGCGACCATCACGACCTATCCACATCTCATGAAATGTGTAATTCATCACGTCCCCAGTTCAAACCCCTATTGACCTATAGGTGCTGCGTTGAAATGCAGCTTGCGCTCGGTCAACACATGCTTCAAATACAGGGGGATGTCCACTTCGAGGAAGGTCTTCGATACTACCTGTCTCTTTAAAGTTTTAAGAAATACACAGACATGTTTTATTCGATCTTTGACGAAAGTAGTCTTCAGCAAACCTTTGCAGTCGTGGCCGTTGTTGACGTTTCGACACTGGAGCCGCTACCTGTCAATCGCGAAGCTGGCATCACGAGCCTGAGTGCACCCTGGTCCAGTCCTCCCACAAAGGAAAATCCCTGGCAGTGCCGTGAATCAGACCCGGGTCCCCCACATGAGGGTCTGTCGCGTTGACCACTCGGCTACCGAGGCGGACCTTATATATATAATGGGAATCCTTGGTAATTTTCATAATCTCAAGTATAGTAATGAAGTACGTGTTTTTTGCCCAAGGTGATTGAGGGTACTGCCTCCTCAGTTTTACGCTAATTCTATGCCCCGTCTTAATTTTCTTCATCTATAAAAGGCCCTTATTGTAATAGTGGTACTGTAGAGATGGCACAATTTATCTGCACAAACCCCAAAAATACAAAACACTGATCTAAATCGTAACCACGTTTAATTCAAAATCGTAGTATCCGGAATAAAACGCAAACCGGCCGAAGCTCATAACACAAACAAACCAAGTTATTTGCGAAGCCCGTTCGTTGTATGCATGAACAGTAGCTGAAAGCTGGACATGTAGCGCAAACACATGGATTTAAAACCTTGTGGCTGTGCATCCAAAGCTGTTATTTGTTCCTTTTTAGTTTGTTTTCCTTTCTTTCTTGTTACGCTACCTTTTTAAAGTCATTAATAATTTCTTCTTGAGTGAGGGTGCGACGGAATATTTGACTTCGGAACAGGTGTGGCTCAGGTGTAGCGTTCAGAGGCTGCACGCAGGTTCCAAGTGCGCAGGTGTGTCTATTCGTCTTCTGACTGAATGCCTGCATCATGTGCTGGTGGTACCCATCTCGGAAAGGAGGCACCTATCTGCATCAGTGGAAATCGGCTGATGAAAATCCTCTTGCAAGGTACAGGACGGGTCACCCTGTTCTATAGCCCTTGGAGACGCTTTATACGTGGTGTTTCACAATTTCATGTTGCTCACTTGTAGAGGTTGTAGATGGGAATAGTAGGTCAAGTTTTACATAACCGGAAACGTCATGGAACTATGATAAAGAGCGTCAGAGTTAGAGGCAAATATATGTGTGTACAGGGTGATTCCGTGATGATGTTACAAACTTTCTAGGATGATGAAGGAGGATGAGTGTATCAATTTGAGGTAAGGGTCCCTGTACCGGAAACGAACGATTCGAAAGTTATAAGCGAAAACCGTTCTGATACCTCTGCTACTGGAATACATGTATTGGCAGTGTTGTTGCTAAGATTGTAGGATAGGAAACTTTTAGAGATGCTAATATGGACCAAAAAAAGGAAGAAATGTCCAGTAAACATAGGCTCTAAAGCGCATACATAAGGAGATACTGTGAAACGCATCTTCTCTATTGAACAAATGCTCATAGTACTTAAGATATACATCTTAGACCCCACGTTTCCCGGATTTTTTCTTGTTTTTGGCCCATACTACCACCTCCGAAAGTTGCCTACCTTACAATCTTAGCAACAACAGTACCAGTATACGTATTCCAATGTCAGAGGTACGGAAACTCTTTTCACTTATAGCTTTTGACTCGTTCGTTTCCGGTGCAGAGACACTTACATCAAATAGGTACATTTATCCTTCTTAACATCATCATGAAATCAGCCTTTATAGCCGGCCAGAGTGGCCGAGCGGTTAAAGACGCTACAGTCTGGAACCGCACGACCGCTACGGTCGCAGGTTCGAATCCTGCCTCGGGCATGGATGTGTGTGATGTCCTTAGGTTAGTTAGGTTTAAGTAGTTCTAAGTTCTAGGGGACTTATGACCACTGCAGTTGAGTCCCATAGTGCTCAGAGCCATTTGAACCACCACCATTTATATACCTACATTTATAGGCATCTGCTTGTAGCTTTGATGCTCTGTAGCATCGTTGAGTGTCGCTCCCGGACATGGGTTCCTGTGTAATACTTGATCTTCTAAGTCCCCTCTATAATCTCTAGAAGTGTGTAATATGAATTGTGGAACACCCTGTACGCATGTCTGCCTTATTCCTTTCCCAGAGATTCCTGGTTTGTCCATATTCCTGCAAGGTTAATTCGAACCACGTACTGTGGTGGCCAGGGGTCTCGTCTGTCGCTTGCAGAGGCGTTCTTGGTGGAAACAACCACATTGGTGTGCCGTCGGCAGTGTAAACAGGAATATCACGGAAGTGTCACCTTTGAAAACTATGTATGTTGAACAGTAGCGAGTTGCTTCATTGTAGTGTCATATACAAAAGAACTCAATAAAATTAGCAGGTACGTTTCTTGCTGCTGACATCGCAATGAACGTCATCACAAAACCACCTGAGCGCTGATGGTGTGGCTGTGACGTTGAAATGTACATTGCTGCAATAAAAACTCTGTAAAAGACAGTAGATGGATGTTATTGCTCCGTTTGACTACTGTTTAAGCGGATCTGCTGATGATGGAATTATAAAACTCTGAAATGCGTGTTGGAAAGATAAATAAATGTAACAAGTATTTATGTACTTAAAATTGCTAAAATCATGATACTGTGAATAATTTGTCGACACGTTGTACCTTACTCTTACAGTTAATGCAGTTCTAAGAATATTTTTATAGGTAAAAATAGTGTATTTGTTAGTGGCACATTTCATCCATAATATTCACAGGTTAACCTGAAGTGATTCTCTCTGTTGTGGTGGTGCACGTTCTCTAACAACTGACGCCTTGAAGTCTGCTACCCGCCTGGCGGATTTCGCACAACACTCCAGCCAGCTCCGTGGCTTAGCAAACCGGAACCTGACAGGCCGCCGTATCGGTTTGCACGGCTAACTGATGTGTTCGCCATTCTACGCTTCACGCAGCTCGACCATTTAACATACTCCGATGGATTTTTATAGCCATAATAATTTAGGACGTCCGTTTGAAGAGGCTTGTATCTATACAGTGAAACCTAGTTTTTTCTGCTCTCATTAATAGCGATCTCCTTTTCATCAGGATCGCCATTTTTTAAACTACGATAGCTGGACAGTATTCGATACTTCATAGGTAATAGCAGCTACAGTCGACGACGATAATTCTTAAATTGAAATTCAGCGTACCACCGTATTCGGATCCTGCCAGCTACAACTTTGACAAGTTAACACTGTGTTCTACAGAACTGTATTGCCTCCCTTTGTTGTGGGCGCAAAATTGCGTCAAAGAGCAAGAAGGTGGCAGTATCAATAGATAAAAATATGTGCTCTCACCGTTGGAATGATTTATAATGATGTTCTGAACTAGATCGGAAACAACGACTTGTAATAAAAATATTAATTTTCCTTCAGTATTGCTAGAAGCTTGGTCAGTTACAGGTTTTGATCAGGAACTGAAAAGAAAGAACACGAGAGAAAAAAGTATTTTCGCACTTGTGTACTCGATATTTTATGTCGACTGTAAGCCCAACATATGTTTCGCTAAAATGCTGCTGGCCTCTTCAGCAGTGGCTTTTTGTAGTTTTTGGGACCCTACAGCTACGTGAATTATAAAACCTTTGATAGAATAGAAAGGCATACAGACCTGTAACACAACAAGATTCCGCCTTAAGCCGTTATCAAGTACTAGGCTTTAATAACTGAACTTATCTGCGGACGGACGGTCTCACCAGAATACATATAACACACCCGATCATACTACAGTAATACCATTGTATCTGTAGCTATATTTTGCTGATTTTCGTAGAACTACAGTTGAGGATCACTCATGGCCCTTGACGCACATTAACACTGCCTAAAAAAACGTGAAGCACCCAGAAGACATGGTCGGATTTTACTGCATCTTCATACACATACGAGTACACACCATCAGCGTATAGGCAAATGTTTATTCATTTTCGTACAACTGCAGATGAGAGTTGTTTGCGTGCCAGTGGTCGACATGAACAGTGCCTGAAAAAAGTGAAAGACCCACCGGACATGGTTGGATTTTAATTTATATCCGTAGACACACACACCTTTGCGTACATGAACGAATGCATGATCAAAGGTGCAATTCTCTGCGACAGGTAGAAAACCTACCTGAACTAATTAGTGTTGTTCGTATTTAATATTGTTGTCAGGCCTGATAGGGTATATAAGGGGCGAGCACAGTGTCAGAAGTTGAGGGATCACGTGAAGGATACGGAGATACCTTGTACTAGTGTGAGATAGCGTAATCAGCATAGACAGAGTTTGAAAGGGGACTCATAGTCGGTCTTCATTTGGCCAGCTGCTCGAATAGTGCAAAATCCAGGTTTGTGGGGTCTTCAGAGGGACAGTCGCCGCATGTTGGACTACAGTGGAACGTGTGAGCAGGCGTACTCACCGTCGAGGTTCCGGTCTAATACGTCCGACCACCACAAAGGAGAAATACCAAGCTTATCGCGAAAGACCATTGAGAAAGTTTAGAAAATTGACGTTTTCAGTTGACTCCAGAATGTCCTACTACCGCCAATGAACATTTGGCGTAAGGATGGCGAAGAAAAGGTAAGGGAAATTAGAGCTTGTACGGACGCTTAAAGACAGCCGATTTTTCCTCACTCCATTTGCGGGTAGAAGAGGAAAGGAAATGACTAGAATGGTACATGGTATCCCCCGTCATGCACCATACAGTGCACGTACGTAGACGTAGATGCAATGTGTTTCCTTGTGTATTTGTTTTCAAGTCGGGAACAAACGGAGTTCGTGAAAATGCGTTTTCCTCATACCAAAAGGTTATACGTTAGATCCTGCGACGCAAATAGCTTATGAACTGGAAACATCTATCCCTCTACAGCCAGTTACTACGTACCAAAATGAGGCAGCTAAACAGAATATAGCTGTGAAAATTATGCAAGCTTCTGGTACCACTTGGAAGTCAGAGATATTTGCGTAAAATGGTATAAGATATTTAAACACACACACACACACACACACACACACACACACAGTATTGGTTGAGGGCAATGGTGGTGAACTGGCTGGTTACTACTGATTGGGACAGTGATGGTGTCAGTTTACTGGATGACCACCATTGTCCTGCGTACTATTGGGTGGATCAGTTTACAGGGTGACTGCCAATGGTAATGATGACGTCTGTGTCAACGATAAGCTACTGCAATGAGTCTTCCAGCTTTTATAACATCCCACCACTCTGAGTCACTGAGCAAAAATGTGATTACTAAGTGTTAGTCAGGAAGTTCTAACTTGTTATTGATGTACACATCGTATTTTGAGTTTTTCACATTCACAAACTGAATAATGAAGCAAACTCAATCTCTGTAACAGGGAGCAGAAAGGCGTACTCTAGGAACTACGTGCCTTAATTTGCAATAATTTTTTTCACTCTTTAAGGCGCACATAATAATTCAATATGCCGCGATTCTTAGACACCACAACACTTGTCACCATTTACCTGCTGTGTTTGACAACGTTTTACCAAATGCGTCCAAACAGGACCAACGTGCTGTTGTTCTTTTCTTGGCTTCCGAAGGACAAATGCCGGCAGGCATCTATTGGAAAATGAAGAATGTGGCCTGTGCAGTATTCATTCCCTCCTCCTCTCACATGTTGTCAATGTTGTTTCGAGTACGCTACAACAGTTTCAGTGGAAAGCTCTTACACATTCTCCGTAAAGTCCCAATCTCTCCCCTTGTGATTTTCATGTTTTTAGAGCCCTGAAGAAATACATTCGTGGGCGTCGATTGCTTCAGATGAAAAGGCGAATGCCTGTGTGCAATCTTGATTCCGTCAACAACCACAAATATTTTTCCATGAAGGTACTGACCGTCTTGTCTCACAGTGAGATAAATGTATTAACAATTATGGCGATTAATTTTCAAATATTAAACAGTTTACTTACTTTCTTCCCATCTGTCTCGTTTTCATTTGACTGCCCTTACAATGAGCTAAACTTACCCGAAATTCTCCCAATGTCTTGCTCATGAACAAAGAAAGCAATACGTACGAACAATTTTGTCCTGAAGCTATTCCAAGAAGATCTGAAATATATAATGTAACTCAAGAAAACAGGTGTACGATTTAAGAAAGTTGTTGTGATTGTAATTCCTGTTCATAAAATTTAAGAGCAACAATATATTCGCATCTGGAAACAAGAAATTAGCAAGTCAGGCTGCGGAAACTTTCCCAAGGACAATCATTCTGCTAATATAGTTTCTTATTTAACACTCATTTGAGTTAACTTTTTTTCTGTTTCTCTAGCATCCAGAATTTTCTAAATTATTTCAATATTGGTATTACTGGCATCCCCAAATATTGGATCGTTCTTGGGGTAGTTTCCTTAGGCCTAAACAATACGATTTCTTGACGCTCAGCATATGTTACAGAGAGTATGAAAGAAATACGAACGAAGACATTATTTTTTGAAACTTCCACTTTCTCTTCTGACAAAGTTAGATGCATTCACTTACGTTCCTAGATACTGCCAGAAAAATCAGTTGACAAAATGTCTTTTAAGTGCAGTCTCTGTATATTTCAACTCCGCCGGTGTATTTGAAATCGTAATTCTAGGAAGTTCGCTCCGTTACACACTCTATAACACTGCTCACGTATGTGACACCCAGATACGTAGGGCTAACAGGGAATATTGAATATAGACAAGGAAAGGCAGTAAAGGTGGTCACAGGTGTGTTTGATTCATGAGAGAGTGTCACGGACTTACTGACGAGCCTGGCAGACGTTTCAAGGCAGATGCAAACTATCCGCGAGAGACTACTTGTAAAGTTCCAAGAACCAGCTTTAAGTAAGGAATCTAGGAGTGTACTACAATTCCTTACATATATCTCTAACGTACGGACCAAGAAGACAAGATCATTGATTCACAATCGCCCAGCCCAAAACGCTAAGAATAGATACTTGAGGTTTGGAGAAGGCGTTGATTTTATGCTGAAGACATCGTTTAACACGGGATTTTTCGAAATTACACCCCTAAGGGGAGTGAACTAGGGTGTTTTGAAAATAGGTCGTTATTAAGGCAGTTTTGAAGGTATAACAGCGAAAATTGGTATTCTCGGTCAGAAATAAAGAAATACGTGTTTCATCATTTTTGGAGCTTCAGTCCTTAAGGAGGTGAAATAGCGGGTGAAATTATCAAAGAACCACTAAAGCAATTTTAAAGACACGTCTATGAAAATGGTTGATTGGTTTGGGGGAGGGGACCAAACAGCAAGGTCTTGGTATTTGACTTCTCAGTTAGAAATTAAAAAAAAAAAACGTGTTTCAGTGATTTTGGAAATTCAAACCCTAAAGGGGAAATAAAAAAAAAAACCACTCCGTCTACAGGCCTCAGTGGAGGATGCGGATAGGAGGGGCGTGGGGTCAGCAACCGCTCTCCCGGTCATTATGATGTTATTATTGACCGACGCTGCTACTGTTCGGTCGAGTAGCTCCTCAATTGGCATCACAAGGCTGAGTGCACCCCCAAAAATGGCAACAGTGCATGGCGGCCTGGATGGTCACCCATCCCAGCGCTTAACTTCGGTGATCTCACGGGAAGCGGTGTATCCACTGCGGCAAGGCCATTGCCATAAGGGGGAAATAAGGGATGAAAATTTTATGAAAATATTCAAACATTTTAAAACATTCTTAATTCTAAATCTATGAAAATTGGTGTTTCACTTGCCAGTTACAAGTTGAGAAAAATGTGTTTGTGGATGAAATGTTCTATCGAAATATCCCGATAAATCTCAAAAGGCAGGATTAACACAAATCTACGATTCCAGCTACCGGACTCGCTTTTTGGTTAGATGTACATTCGGAAAAAAACAAACTTCTGTGCCCTTAATTGGCGTGAAAAGTTTATAAGGTGTTGCAATTTGTGAAATAAACACAATAAAGCTGTTTAAGTCGCCACGACAAATCGGCTTTATCATAATTCCAGAGAAAGACAAATGGGAGGGAAGCAGCGGGCGCTAAACTGTCGTCCGTTTTTTTCTTAAATTCCGGTCTATGATCACAAAAATTGTTTCAGGCTATACATTTCCGTCCATAGTGAGCATCTTTAGACTTTTTTAAAACATATAACAACATAATCAACCCAAAGTGTCGCCGTCAAGTTTTGTTGTTTAGGGGAAGAGACCAAACAGCGAGGTCATCGGTCTCATGGGATTAGGGAAGGATGGGGAAGGAAGTCGGCCGTGCTCTTTTAAAGGAACCATGCCGGAATTTGCCTGGAGCGATTTAGGGAAATCACGGAAAACCTAAATCAGGATGGCCGGACACGGGATTGAACCGTCATCGTCCCGAATCCGAGTCCAGTGTGCTAACCACTGTGCCACCTCGCTCGGTTATAAACAATGCCACTTTGTCTTTAGTATATTACGGTTTGTGTTAAACAGATCTGAAGGTGGTCACTTGTAGGGAAGCAGCCTACTCACGCTGTAGTAAATTCACATCAGTTTCCATTGTGTGCCAGCCAGTCTGCTGTAACTAGCTCTGACGTCATAAATGTTTCGCAATACCTTAAAAATCAAGCAAATGACCTAAAACTTTTCTAGCATGTCAGCAAAATATTGAAGGATAAAATGTATATATACCCATTTCATTGTGACCCACCCTTAGATATTAAGTGAACAGAGTCTGAGGCACTCTTTTGTTTGTTCTACAGGACAAACCAGATAATGGCAGCCTGGTAGCTGCGTGAAAACGTGGAGTGACTTGGACACAACTCACAGTGACCCCTCCCATTTCCCCCATGTAATTTAGAGAGAACGTGAAGGACGCACACCATAGCAACTTCCCCTCCTCTACCCTTGTGAATGGAAGTGTAGGACGCCAGCTAAAGCGGCTACAACCACGTGTGTAAAAATTATGTGTGTACTTTTCTTTCAGATTTAGAAAAGACTGCTAAGAGATAATCATCTGTTTATGTATCATGTTATTTTCTTTGAATTTGTGTATGTAAAAATGTATTTAATGTATTTAATGGATCTAAGATTTTTATAATTTTTCAATTCGTATGTGTTTGGTTGTCTAAGGCAATATGTATGCCAAAATATTTCATTGACTTTGCTTAAAATTTTGAGTAATGACATTGTTTAAAAGGCAGTGAACATGCCCACAATTTAAATAATTAATGTAGGTAATCAGTTTTCTTTAATGTTTCTACATGTTTATATTTCAATTTTGATTTTTTATAGGGAGTTAAACTGTACTCTTGCTTCCCTTTTTGTAATTAAATTTTTTTTCATTCATTAACATTCATAAACAAAAAATTTAAGTAGAGGGCGATGTAGGGAAGCAGCCTACTCACGCTGTAGTAAATTCACATCAGTTTCCATTGTGTGCCAGCCAGTCTGCTGTAACTAGCTCTGACGTCATAAATGTTGCGCAATACCTTAAAAATCAAGCAAATGACCTAAAACTTTTCTAGCATGTCAGGAATAATACTAAATTAATGTGTGTTAAATATCAGTTCGATAACTTCAGCCATTTTCGAAATTTGGACGTTTTTCTGAAAAAATCATTGGCGCAACAGAAAAGAGCTAGAGACTTCAAAATTTATATTTAGATTCATCTTTCATAATGATTTAATAAAAACAGTACTTTGGATTTCACAGATTAAGACTTTAGTGGAAATTTATGATTTTCTGGTTTTCGTCTCAAAACTGACGGAAGCAAGATAGATTAAGTAGGCTAATAAATAAGGCTAGGATGTTTAGATTTAAATAGGTTGGAGGTCCGCTATGACTGTGAAGATGTGAAAAGTTTCTTTTGAATACCTATAAAATTATAGCGATAGCGGATCTCAAAAGGGCCAGTTCAGAGCTCATCTACTGCGTGCAGTGTAATTTAATTAATTCTCTCGCCCAAAATATTTAACTTAGCCACGTCAAAATTTTATTATCAATACTTACCTGCGTGCTGAATGCGCGTTTAAATTAAGAGCTTCATCGGCCATCAGCAAAAGAAGCTATAAATTATTATGTAACTTGAAGTGGTGCGTTACTAGCCCAGCGGCTAGTCGGGAGAGCCGATTTGATCAGGCGTTCCCTTAGCCGTCCGCACCGCGGCTATATATATAAGAGCGCTGCACGAGGAAGGAAGGCCCCAGTTCTCTCCAGACGCTGAATAACACGCCATCTGTGTCGGGAGTCGCGTCGCATCTGTATCACTGCTACAAACAGCCTCGGGTGCCGTATTAAGTTACTAGAGATAGGCGGAACCATGAAATCATTTCAAGTGAAGGATTAATTCTGGGATGATTTTCATTATCTAGCCTCAGTTGGCGTATTGTCGTATTTTCACATGCCGTCGCGGGACAGACATTCTACCAATTATTTAGCGTGGCGTTTGATGAAATATTATCATCAAATTTTGGCGAGCATTCTTTTTAACATTTAATTCGGACATTTATAGTTGCATCAGCGTATTAGACTCTGAACTGCTCTGTTAGTTAGGTTGTAGGGATACTTGTGTTTGTTATCAGTGAATTTCAGAATATACTCAACTATTTTGGAAAATCGTTTTTGATTAGAAATCCCGGACAATCTCTTAATTCCTCAGTGCTATAAGCTGCAGCTATAATGGTATTCTCAGATGAAGTGGGCACTAGGAACTCTAATTACAGGCTCCACGTTTTGTTAAATCGCTTTCTGGGTGCTAAAAAGTAAATAGAGAGCCAGTGTTGAGAACGGCGAAAGACAGCATTAACAACATTCTAAAAGCCTGAAACTGATTCAACATGCAAGAATTTATACAGCAATTATATTTTAATTTTCACAAGTTACTCGCCGCCCCACACACTGTCTATAGAAGTCGATAATATGACGACAGTTTTTGTGGTCATAGACTGAAATTAAAAAAAACAAACTCTATATTTCCTGTATCATTGTCGCAACTTGTAATATTGTAGACTAATTACAGCATGTACAGAGGCGTTTAAGCAGTCATTCTTTCCGTGCTCCTTTGTCGAAGGGAGTGCGAGGAACCCTAATAAGTGGTACAATGTGTGTGAAGTACGAGGGTCATTCAGTAAGTAATGCAAATTTTTTTTTCTCGGCCAGTGTCGGTTGCAAAAATCCGGAATTTGTTGAGGGACATCGTGAAACATTTCCACTTGAGCCCCCATAGTTTAAGAAGTTCCGATAGATGGCGGCGCTGTACGTAGCCTTCAAAATGGCATCTGCGACGATTGTGCGTTCCAATCAGGGAACTGGGACTGTGTCTCTTCTGGCGGAAAACGAGAGCATCGCAGGTTGTCAGAGGCACCTGCAGAATATCTACAGAGAGCTAGCAGTGAACAAAAGCTCAGTTAGTCGTTGGGGCAGGCGCCCGCCATCATCGCAACAAGGTCGCGTAAACCTGTCTCCCGTGTTCCGGCCAGCAGCACACAGCTGGGAAATTGAAGAAACGAATTCAGCTTGTTCGTCACCAGAACAATGTCAACCGACTTCTCCTCCTCCATAACAATGCAAGGCCTCAAAACAGTCTGCGCACCCGAGAAGTGCTCATAAAACTTAACTGGACAGTTTTTCCTCATCCATCCTACAGCCCGGATCTCGTATATTTCGACTTCCATCTGTTTGGCCTAATGAAAGACGCACTCCGCGGGAAACAGTACTTGGACGATGGCGAGGTTATTGATGCATCGTACAGGGCCTCCCGGTAAGGTAGCGTAAGGTCGTCGCATTTATCGGAAATTATGTTGAAAAATAGTGTTTTGTAGCCAAAAGAGTGAGGAATAATATGATGTATTGGAATCCTGAATAAAATCAACCTGCTTCCCAAAAAACATGCTGCACTATTGAACTCCCCTCTTACCATCTACCATGCACTTCCCAATGGTTTGCAGAGAATAAGTGTAGGCATAAATATAAACCAAGGAAGAGGCAGAATGATAGAACTGAGCAAGCTGACAGTCATAGCCCGTGAAACAGATGATGATGACTTGCTGACGGTCATGCTAATGATTCTTATTCCAACGACAGGCTGCATGTGACAGGGTACAGTGGTGTACTGCTTAAAGCAAACTGCAGTTGGGATAAAGATTCTGCTACAATATTACAACGCCTCATCAGGAAGCTACAGTCACCGCGCGCACCAGAAGCTGCAGCGCGGGGAGCGCCCATGAAACATTAAGCCGGCTAAGCTGATAGCGCGCCCCTGTTGCAGGCTGAATCTTTCAGCAGCACTTAGGCGTGCATTATACAGAGACACGCCCGCCTCTACGCCCCCCCCCCCCCCCCTTCTCCATTTCACCTGCGCCCTGCCGGTCTCCGACGCTATCGCGCCCTCATGTCAACCGCCTGCTGCGCACACCGACCAATCATACGCTCTTTGAAGCTACTCAGCTCTAAAATCGTGAAATCGTGGAAAATGTGTGTGCGCCAACATAATAGCATTTGGAATATATATAGTGTTATTCTCGAGGCAGAACGAGCCGTTAATCAAATTCTTCTCACGATCATCTGCATCTACATCAATACTCAGTAAGCTGCCTAAAGATGTGCGGCGGACGTTACTTCTGATACCACTAACTGGTTCCCCCCTCCCTATTCCACTCGCGAATGGCGCATGGGAAGAGGGGTGGAAGTAATATGTTGTCCGACTCTCCCTGGAAAGTACTCTGCCGGAATGTCAATGCTAATCCTTACCGTTCTTCAAACCGACTGATTTGTAGCATCTGCCACTGGTGTTTATTGAGCATTGGAGTTTGTTGAGCCTCTCTGTATAATGGTTACGTTAATAGGGGGGTACCGCATCGTCTCCATCCAGGTTTAGCGAGCGGCGATGAATTTAAACTGTCACAGTGTATTTAGTAGTGAGGAATTCTGCGAGACACCTAAGTTTTTATCCATCTCGATGACAGATACCATTTGTCCTTTTGGAACCGTCTCCTGCTACTGCTATCTTTCGCGGGATAACAAAACTAACAGCATACCAGAGGGAAGTTTAAAAAGTTACTACCGTATCAACATAATCTGACTTGGACATGTCAGCACAAAAAGTCGAAGGCTTTAGACACAAATGACTGTTGTAATTACTATAACCTTATTCCGTTGTGCTTGAAACTTGAAATTTTTGTACAATGGAGAGAGAGTGATAGATAGATAGATAGATAGATAGACAAAGAGAGACAGACACAGAGATAGAGTGAGAGAGAGAGAGAGATAGAGAGAGAAAGAGGGGCGAGGAGTGGTAATGATAAAAGTGTTGTAAAAGAGAGGTCACTTAGTTTCAAACAGGTTGTGAGGCAGAGTGACAACTTCCCGTCCGACTATATTAGTTGGCCCGCCGGTGTGGCCGTGCGGTTCTAGGCGCTTCAGTCTGGAACCGCGTGACCGCTACGGTCGCAGTTTCGAATCCGGCCTCGGGCATGGATGTGTGTGATGTCCTTAGGCTGGTTAGGTTTAAGTAGTTCTAAGTTCTAGGGGACTGATGACCACAGATGTTAAGTCCCATCGTGCTCAGAGCCATTTGAACCATTTTTACCATCACCAGGAGCAGCCCCAACTCCACTAGCCACAACACCAGCTACGAAGCATATACCGTTACCAGCAAGTAAACATTCCCTACTCCCAGTCGTCCTACAACATCCATTCCACACCCAACCTAAATCTATGACTAAAACTATCAAAAGGCCGAGTACCACTGAGTGTCAGGATAAAACTAAAAGGACCCATTATCATCCCAGAATCGCAAAACAAAGCAAATTCCTCTTCCTTTTTACTCAACAGAAGTGACCTCAAAATTTTAATTCCAAAGACACTGCTCACTTTCATTCAGCAATGGATACCAGCAATGGAAATCCCGCAACTCATCCCTAGAAAAGGTTCCATCATCATCATCAAAGCCAACAATCGTCATCCCTGTTCATCCTTACTCCGAATTATCCTCTTTTCCGAGGAAATGCGCGCATAACGATCCATGCAAGCCTTCCACCAAAACAACCCCAGCCTCCATGCCGACCTCGAACGTTCAAAGTAGTGAACAAAAAGATTAACTTCGCATGCAGACGAAGAAATCGAAAGTGAACTCAGCTCGCAAATAGGAATCAATGCACGCCAGGTACTATGCATTCAAAGTGATAACGGACCTCGATTCTTAGTACGAGTTCAGCGATGCCTCCAGTATAATGCCCACCTGATAGAAATTGCAAGAACCCTTCCACCTGTCCCCACTGCAAGCAAAACTACCTTTACAAACAATGTCCGAACCTAAAATCTGGAACGCTTGCGGCCAGGCTCACATCACCTACTCGCAAAAATGCAAATCCAAACCCCCTTCACAAAAGTCTGAACTCTCTGTCCGCACATGCAGTTACTACATCACCCCACCCAAACAACTCCCTCCATCTTCCACCCACCGTAGAAGACATAATCCGTTTCGTAACTTTAATCCTGAAAAACATACACCCTCTTGAAAGAGCCTGCAAACTACAACAAATAACCCTCACCACCTCCATCTTCTATGTCAATACCTACGTCACATATTCAAGCCAATTTCATCTTTTATCGTGTAGAGACACTACCCCTTAGATATCACCTTATTTCAATGAAAATGGTGGAGCAGACATAAAACATTAGTTTCTCCGTGTCTGTATGATGCTGATTCCGTAACTGTTGTTCACTTCTGTGTAACAGACAGACGGTAATGAGAGAACAGATTGGCCCACACCGCAGCAGGTATTGGTTTCCGGATATATCATTATATGAACTTTTATTTTAGTTTTGATCTATAGTGACTCTTATGTTAGTATGTAGCACTTTTTTAAAACACTCTATACAAAAAACCTAAAAGAAGTAACGCTCTCTAGAATTTCACCATTGACCTGATAATTGGATTCTGAACGCGGACGTTTATAGGGCTGTCCATGATGTGAATAAATAATAATCTGACGTGTATAGTCGGAAGCGCACCGAGGCATGGAGCGGATGAAACTGCTGAATACAGGTAAATTGCAGAAATTTATGGCGAAATGCAGGATCGAAATTTGATACAGAGACTTTCAGTGAAGCCATAATTTGCACGGATAGAACAAAATGCACACAGGTTCATTACTAATTGATTGTACGGTTGTCAATCATTCACTGGGGATAGTGTCAAATGATAAATATCTAAGAGTATGCCTTAAAGTTGAAAAACTACACAAAACCACATGTGGGAAAGGATGTTATAGGCAAATGCATTGCAAGAAACTGAAGGCAATCAATTTCTACCATTTGGGAAGACGTTTACAAAACTATGGTTCGGTTAATTTTGAGCATTGCTTATCAGTCTGAGATACTTACCAGGTGGGAACAATTGCAGACAAATGAAAAATCTGCTCTAACAACACTAAATACGAACAACATTGACATTCTGCCGTGGCTATTCTACCTGTCACGAGGACTGCAGATGTAATCCTTTACACACCTGCCGATGGTGTGTGTATGTACGAAGTTACATTGACATCTAATCATGTTTTCTGGGTGTTTATAACACAACCTGCTGGTGTACTATATTAAACAATGCTGCCCCTCTTCTCTCATATTCAGTGCACTAACGATATATTCTCCTTTACTGGTGACTTTTAGGAAGCGGACAATGACGGATTCGAGTTAGATCAGTTATTCAAGAATCGTAAACTGTACCGAAATTGTTGCTCATTTCGAATATTTTAAATACGTTTTGTTTTTGCTACATACATCTTGCCACCCTACGACATTAACTATTTCACGTTTTAACTTGACGAGCGTCAGAAATCGCATTTAACGAGCATGTTTGACAATGCCGGCTCACATACCAAGTCTGTACTGTACTGCTAGTTTGTCTCGCCAAGCGTGCGCCGCCAGCAAGTCACTAGATGTAGATCAGAACGCAGTGTCAGCATGCAACTATTACTCGGAAATACTGGATGCAGCTAACCCAGCTAAAGTAGCGTAAATCATAATTTACGCAAAGATAACCGACAACTTTGCGACAAATGCCACAAGCAATGACAAATATATAGATGTGAGACAAGGAAGACCATGCGATAGTTTGTTGGGGGAGGGGTATGGAATATTTTTAATATTTTGGAAGACGAATGGCGACTCATAAGTAGCCACAAAAAGTTTCCACTTCCGACCCTGTCCAAAACCGTGTAATATCGACTTTTAAATGATTTTCTAGAATGAAAAACACCTGACTACGCTAGACCGCTATATTTTTTTTCTTTCCCTGAGAGCTAGGGTCGGAGATATCCCCGCCCTCCCCCTTTGCTTCTGAGAATGGGCGCCCTTCACTTTGAAGGATATAGCATCCCCACATATTTAACTTTTTTGTCAGGCAGTGTGTATACTTAACTGCAGTTTCGGTAGGATCCACTGAAATTACTTTTGTAGAATCTTTCTCTCTGTTACTGTTGGTTTAAAAAAGCGACATCTGATCTACAAGCACGCTATTTCCATTAATTTGTACCCCCTTTGGCAAGGAATTATTCGTAATCCAATTGGATGGCATAAGATTCGTGCAAATAGCGATCTACAACTCCGTAGAACTGCAGCAGAATTATAACTGCTTCTTTTTTACGCACGGAAGCAACAATCGGCACGACGCACACAAACTACAGCGCTATTGTCTTAAGCAACAATACCGTACATCTCGTCTGCTGCAAAACAAATGTAATTAAATATCAAATTAACCTGTTACGCCAACGCATGTCTCGTAGGCTAGTTCCGTGAATCTCTGTTTAAAATTTAATAAACAGACGGCGTATTCAGTAACAATTTTTTAAAAATTTAAGGCACTTTTCGAAGGCTTTGCTCCGTCATCAGGTGCGACTTGCGGTACTTAGCTCAGGTCATTTCTCCTGGGAAATCAACGATGTGGAAATATCTGGAGGCACAGAACGAAGATGCACTGGGCTGTAGATCTTTCGACATTGTTGGTTTCCCAGGAGCAATGCACCTGAGATAAGCGCAGGAACTCCCAGATGACGAGAGAGCAAAGCCTCCGAAACGCGTAGCAAATAAAAAAAAATGTAGTGACTGGTAACATTATGTTTTTATTTGTATTTCACGATCTAGCCGCTGTTGGGGGACTATTTTTAATAACTTTCTGTGCCAGTTATCATTTATCAAACGTACACAAAATGGCCCGAATCGTTAACAAGACAGTTTAAAGAAGAACACTACACTGAATGACTGTGAAATACTTACAAATAAATCTTTGGAAATAAATAATTTGAGAGAATCGTGAGTGAACGGTTCTTTAATATTTGGCCAAGTAAGAGCAGAACTTGAATTCAGTTATATAAATAAAAAATGTACATTATGATCTGTCAAAAGACTGGTTTGCTGCAGCTCCCCATGCTACTTTATCCTATGCAGGCATCTTCAACTCGGGATAACTGCTATAGCCTGTATCTATTTCGACCTGCTTACCGTGTTCAATCCCCGGTTTCCCACTATAATTTGTAACTTCGCATTCCTCCATTACCAAACTGACGATTCTCCGATGCCCCAGGAAATGTCTTGTGAACTTATACCTTCTTTGTGACAAAAATTTCATTTGTATACGGAAATGAAACTCGTACTACTCTCAATAGTGAACCGACCAAGTATTAATGACAACCACTGCACCTTTTTGAGACGGTGATAAGATCACCTGCTTGTGTTCCATTTTTGGTCACATATTTCCATAAATTACACTGTTCAGTGACATTACTGTGACCACCTGTCAAAAGCCTGAATATCCACCTTTAGCAGCGTGGACTGCTGCGAGACGTGCTGGTAGAGAGTCAGTGCGATTCTGGAAGGTAGTGACAGGGCTGTGCAGCCATGTCGACTCCAGTACAGTGGACAGCTGCGCTACGTTTTTCACTTGCGGACCAGTAGTGCAAACAACCCGATCGAGGTGTTTATACCCAGAGAATATGGTGGCGAGAGGATTACAGTAAATTCATCCTTTTGCTCTTCGAACACACATATACACTGTGCGCTGTGTTACATGTTGCGTTGTCCCGTTGCTAGATGCCATTGTATAGGAGAAAAACAAAAGCAGCATGTAGGAGTGTACACGGTCCCCAACAATAAATGTATGCTTATGCTGACCTATCGGGCCTTCCAGAATGACGGCATCATGCAGGGAATCTTACGAAGACATTCCCCAGACCATAACGCTCCGACAATTGTTACGGGTGTTTGCTTTCTGGCGTTTCAAGGCGTACACGATAAAGGCCATCTGTCCGGTGGAGCATAAAATGTGTATTTTGTGAAAAGGCGACTTGTGGGCAATCAGTGGACGTCCAGTTGTGATACTGGCGAGCAAATTCCAGCCATCGTCGCCGATGAACAGCAGTGAGGGTTGGTGCATGAACCAGGCGCCTGTCGTGGAGCCCATATGCAACAATGTTCGCTGAGTAGTTGTTGAGGCGACATTGTTGATTCATGTGGGTGGTCGCTGAGTAGTTGTTGAGGCGACATTGTTGATTCATGTGGGTGGTCGGTTGATGAAAAGTTGCATGTCTATTCGCACGTACACGTCCCCCCAGGTGTTGTTCAGTCCTGTTATGTGGCCCGTGATGCACCAGAGATGGCTCAGCGCCGTTTTGGATAGCCCCATTTTGCCACGCACCGCGTGCTTTAACCACGGCGGCACGCGAATAGTTTACAAACTCAGCCGTTTCGAATGTGCTTCCACCTTTGGCCCGAAAGCCAATGATCACATCCTTTCGTATGTCAGATAAACTGCTCCGCATCCGCACAACAATGACTGCGCGTTTCCGAATACCCCTGACACACTAGTGCTGCCACCTGCCATCTGTGAGTTTTTATTGCACCAACGGTGGTGATATAACCGTGACTGGACCGTGTATAATCACTCGGTATAATTCATTTTGCGTGACTGCAACTGAAAGGTGCCGTGGACTCGCTAAAGAAGTAGCTCTGTTTCCAGAGCTGCGCTAATTGCCGGCGCGGTCCCCCTTTGTTTTTATGGTGTGTTGTCGCGGTCCTTAATGAAGTGGGCGTTCTCACACACCCGTGGACCACCGCTGCCTCTGCTACCTCTGCCAGCCGCCCGCCCCTGCATGGCGTGGCTGCCTTTGATCTCTGCCTTGTATCTTGGCCCGGGGCGTGAGATTACACAACTTTAATGGCTCAAAGCTTTGTTTAGTTAACCTCTCAGCCAGAGCTTAAGGTTTTAAACTCAATTACCAAAGGCAAACAACAGTAAGTCCGCAGCTGCGCATTCTGGAGTTAGGGACGCCTCACAATAGTACGGCTGCCGTGAATAATGAGCGACACCAAGTTGGTGGTCCCTCTCAGCTACAAAAGGACTTTTGCGCGAGACGGGAGTCGCTTAAGTTGGATAAACTTATCTATCAAGCGACGGTAAACAACTACGTCTCCATCGTTTCTCGACAGCTGCTGCAACATCGGTTTCTTCGAAATTAATTTGTTGTTACCAACAAATACACGCAGCAAATAAATTCAGAACCACTCACCAGCCGATATTTTTGAAATCGATTGCAGTATTCCTTACGAGGGAAGACAAAGAGACTATTACGAACCACACGGTAGTGTTACATAAATGTGAACACTGCCTGTGTTCGACGCCACCGTTCAACACCATCTCTCAGGCGGCAAACGGCAGCATTAGCTGTGGAGGGTTTATAAAGCATGTCGAGGGACTGCAGAAAACAATGCAGTCTTTGTTATGATGCGGAAACAGAGTGATGTATCTGACGTCCAAAAGGGCATGGTCATTCGCTTTGGGACGACCACTGGAAGTACACTCCTGGAAATTGAAATAAGAACACCGTGAATTCATTGTCCCAGGAAGGGGAAACTTTATTGACACATTCCTGGGGTCAGATACATCACATGATCACACTGACAGAACCACAGGCACATAGACACTGGCAACAGAGCATGCACAATGTCGGCACTAGTACAGTGTATATCCACCTTTCGCAGCAATGCAGGCTGCTATTCTCCCATGGAGACGATCGTAGAGATGCTGGATGTAGTCCTGTGGAACGGCTTGCCATGCCATTTCCACCTGGCGCCTCAGTTGGACCAGCGTTCGTGCTGGACGTGCAGACCGCGTGAGACGACGCTTCATCCAGTCCCAAACATGCTCAATGGGGGACAGATCCGGAGATCTTGCTGGCCAGGGTAGTTGACTTACACCTTCTAGAGCACGTTGGGTGGCACGGGATACATGCGGACGTGCATTGTCCTGTTGGAACAGCAAGTTCCCTTGCCGGTCTAGGAATGGTAGAACGATGGGTTCGATGACGGTTTGGATGTACCGTGCACTATTCAGTGTCCCCTCGACGATCACCAGTGGTGTACGGCCAGTGTAGGAGATCGCTCCCCACACCATGATGCCGGGTGTTGGCCCTGTGTGCCTCGGTCGTATGCAGTCCTGATTGTGGCACTCACCTGCACGGCGCCAAACACGCATACGACCATCATGGGCACCAAGGCAGAAGCGACTCTCATCGCTGAAGACGACACGTCTCCATTCGTCCCTCCATTCACGCCTGTCGCGACACCACTGGAGGCGGGCTGCACGATGTTGGGGCGTGAGCGGAAGACGGCCTAACGGTGTGCGGGACCGTAGCCCAGCTTCATGGAGACGGTTGCGAATGGTCCTCGCCGATACCCCAGGAGCAACAGTGTCCCTAATTTGCTGGGAAGTGGCGGTGCGGTCCCCTACGGCACTGCGTAGGATCCTACGGTCTTGGCGTGCATCTGTGCGTCGCTGCGGTCCGGTCCCAGGTCGACGGGCACGTGCACCTTCCGCCGACCACTGGCGACAACATCGATGTACTGTGGAGACCTCACGCCCCACGTGTTGAGCAATTCGGCGGTACGTCCACCCGGCCTCCCGCATGCCCACTATACGCCCTCGCTCAAAGTCCGTCAACTGCACATACGGTTCACGTCCACGCTGTCGCGGCATGCTACCAGTGTTAAAGACTGCGATGGAGCTCCGTATGCCACGGCAAACTGGCTGACACTGACGGCGGCGGTGCACAAATGCTGCGCAGCTAGCGCCATTCGACGGCCAACACCGCGGTTCCTGGTGTGTCCGCTGTGCCGTGCGTGTGATCATTGCTTGTACAGACCTCTCGCAGTGTCCGGAGCAAGTATGGTGGGTCTGACACACCGGTGTCAATGTGTTCTTTTTTCCATTTCCAGGAGTGTATTACCAAAACGGTTAAGTTTGTAAACTGTTCACGTGACGCCAAGCTTAAATTATTCCGTGCGTGGCAGAACGGCGCTATTTAAATGCGGCGACGAAGCAACTGTGATGCACCATAGGCTGCAGATGACAGCGCTGAAGGACGGCTGCGGAGATGTGTACGTACGAATAGACGTGCAACTGTCGAGCAGCTGACCGCCCAGATGAACCAAGGCGATACCAACACTGTCTTCTCAACTTCCGTCCAGCGAACGGTGTTGCGTGTGGGGCTCTGCAAAAGGCGATAGGATCGTGCATCTTTGCTGAATACCGTCCATCGGCGACGAAGAGTGGAATACGCACCGTAAAAGCGAACTGAACATCCACTGAGAGGCTACGGGTAGTCTTTTCAGATATGTGACGTTTTATGCTCCATCGGACAGGGGGTAGGTTGCAGTAGCTAAGATTGACTCCATAGGACAGACTAGCGTAGAGAACTGAAAACCAGTTTTTGGACTGAAGACCACAGCAACAGAAGTGGTGCCCCTGACTAAGAAAGGAAGTAGGACGATTAGAGCTTAGTACCATGTTGTTGAGGAGGTCATCAAAGACGGAACACGTGCTAGAGATGGGAAAGGGATGCGGAAGGAAATCGCCGTGTCCTTTTTGAAGCGAACCATTGCAGTGTGCACTATAAGCGATTAGATGTAGTTGGCCGGTTGGTGATTTGAACCGCTTTACTCTCGATCAGTATGTTTTAAGGCCGCACTACCTCTCTCGGTTTGATCAATTGACCAAGCACAGCTTATTAAATATTGTCGTCTACGTACCCTGTCATTCTCAGTTAACAAAGTTGTACGAGGGTGAGTTAAATGAAAACCTTAAATTTGTAATAACAAATCGAAATATCAAGCCGTTGTCCTGTAAGTTGGTAAGCGTGCTACAAATAGCATGCAGAATGGCCTGTAGGTGGCTGCATAGTGCAGATGCACACATACCGTCGCAGTGTCAGTATAAAGATGGCCGCCCCACTTGCGACTTGCACCAGGGAAGAACAGCGTTCTGTTATTCGGTTTTAGCGTAGTGAAGGTGTAAAACCTGTTGAAATTCATCGACGAATGAAGGTTCAGTGCGGTGTCACCGCCAGACACCACACTTGCTGGGTGGTAGCTTTTAAATCGGCCGCGGTCCGTTAGTATACGACAGACCCGCGTGTCGCCACTGTCAGTGATTGCAGACCGAGCGCCACCACACGGCAGGTCTAGTGAGACGTCCTAGCACTCGCCCCAGTTGTACAGCCGACTTTGCTAGCGATGCTACATTGACAAATACGCTTTCATTTGCCGAGACGATAGTTAGCATAGCCTTCAGCTACATCATTTGCTACGACCTAGCAAGGCGCCATTACCCGTTATATTGAGATATTAAAGCCTGTACCGTCAGACCGATGTTCTCCAATTATGGATTAAAGTTAAGTATTCCAAGAACTACGTACTTTATTTACTAGACTCAACTCCTTTAACTGTTCCAGACCTCACGCCATCCTGCGTGAGCTTATAGCGTGCATTTCGGCTTCCTCCGAACTCCGTGAATTGGCTCCTGCTAATTCATAACACTCAGTACGGTGATGCATGTATCTCACAGCAGCAAGTCTACGAATGGAGTAGGAAGTTCACAAATGGTGTGACTTCAGTGGAAGATGCTCCTCGTCCAGGTCAGGCACAAAGAGTTTTGACACCACAGAACATTACAGCAACTTGAAGACATAGTGATGGAAAACCGCCGAGTGACACTGAATGACATCGCAGCATGTTTACAGATTAGCCATGGGTCAGCACACCACACTGTGCACGATGTGCTCCAGTTTCACAAAGTGTCTGCAAGATGGGTGCCATGGCAGCTGACTCCTGAAATGAGAGAACGACGTGTTGATGCTTGTGAAGAACTTCTTCGGCGCTTTGAACGAGAAGGTGATGGCTTCCTTGCAAGAATAGTTACTGGGGACGAAACCTGGGTTCACTTCCAGCAACCGGAAACGAAGAGAGCGAGCAGGGAATGGCGCCATTCATCATCACCAAAACCAAAGAAGTTTCGAACAGAACTATCAGCAGGGAAGGTTATGCTGACTCTCTTTTGGGACGCAAAAGGCGTCATTTTAGAGCATTAGATGCCTAGAGGGACCGCTGTAACCAGTGCATCATACACAGATCTCCTAAAAAATCACCTGCGGCCTGCAATCAAATCAAAGCGACGTGGGTTGCTGTCAGCAGGTGTCCTTTTGCAACATGACATTGCAAGGCCCCACACTGCCGGTACAACAGTTGCAACAATCACAGACCTGCATTTTGAGTGTCTTCCTCATCCACCATACTCACTAGACCTTGCCCCAAGTGATTTCCATATGTTTGGACCACTCAAAGATGCAATGGGAGGAAAGAAGTTCCGTTCTGATAAAGAGCTACACCACGCGGTGCATGAGTGGTTGCGCGGACTACCAAAAGAATTTTTTTCTAAAGGAATTAATGCATTTTGTAAGCGATGGAGGACTTGCATTATGTTGAAAAGTGATACAGATTTGTACCACTTCTGCACAATAAATAATATTTAAAAAATATTTAAGGTTTTCATTTGACTCACTCTCGTAGAAAAGCTACATTCACTGTACTAGTGAACTGCGAATTTCACTCAAGAATTGTCAAAAGTTTATACTTAAGAGTCAGAAACTGGAACTTTCAGTAATAACACGAACCTTCTCCTGTGTGTTAAATGTACAAGATATAACGATCAAAATATTTCCGTGTGAATACGTTGTTACAGCGTGAATGCAACGTAGCGTGACTCCGATGCGGTTGTACGAGCGCTGACATGTGGGAAAGGGGTTAGTGTGGCATTCGTATCTTTCCAAAATGCGTTAGTAAAAGTGCAAACGTGAACTATGGCGACATTTTACCAAATGCGTAAAAACAGGACCAACGTGCAGTTATTCTTCTCTTGGCTGCCGAAGGACAAACACCGGCAGGCATCTATCGGAAAATGAAGAATGTGTATGGGGCAGCACACCTGCCGAAACCAGCCATTGTGGAAGAATGCGCCAAGTTTCGTATTGGTCGCGATTCTACAAAAGACCCCGGTCTATTTGTCGTAACGCAGAAGTTACGCCAACTCAACTGGGGGACACTCGAGAAGCCGCCATACAGTTCTGATCTCTCCCCATGTGATTATCACGCTTTCAGACCCTTATAACAAGGCCTTGAATGGTCGACGAATCATGCCGGACGAGGATATGCAGCAGGAATTTACGGACTTAGTCAAGCAGGAGGACACTGTGTCTTAGCAAACGGGTATCTTCAACCTGTTGTGTCGGTGAAATGATTGCCTTACCACTCATGGTGATTTTGTCTGATTACCATACCGATTCAGGACTGGATGGTCTTTGAACGGAAACGTTTTGGTCGCTCCTTAAAATTAAAAAAAAAAAAAATTCAGTCATCATATACACCCGATTTAGTCGGAATAGCATACTTTGCTACTCTTAAAGACAGTGACCGATGAGTCTGGCCATTCCTTTTCTTTCAGAGCTAAACGTAGGTACCACTTGTGACAGAGTCAACGAAAGATAGCAACAACTGATGAAGACAGACACAGATAACAATTGCGAGGACACGTCACCGAGTCGTCATGAATTTAAACGAAAGAGCCTAAATAAGGACCCGTGTAGTCGTTTCGTCGTCTGGCGAGATGCGTGGCAGTGATGTAATATTCGCCTCTTTCGCAGCTCAGTGATGTTGTGCAGGGCGTATGTATGTAAATCAAGCGCTTACATACTACACAAAATGTGCTTGAAAAAGAAATACGTCTTTGCATCTAGTGCAGAGGTAATGTGAGGCGAGATGATATCACGCTGGCCGCAGAAACCAGCGATGACGCCATTGCCGGGTACTAGCATAAGGAGTGAGTAATCTGCCGTGAAGCTCCGCCTCGGCAGGAAGGATGCGCAAGTGAATTTATAAATGGACTGCCTCGCTCTCATTGCGGATGTGAATGGAGCTTGTGTGTACTGCAAGAATGTTACAGGATAGTTACATTTAATTAAACGTATTTACAGATGTTTGAGAAAGCTTTTGGCTCAGTTTCAACAAATCAGTATCAAAAGCCCTTGAGAAAGAAGGCTTTGATTCAACTTCTATTGCAGAATATATACGTCAACGCAACAGCATCCAATAGTCGATGTGTCACAGGAAGCGGATAGGTATTCACTAATTAAAATATTCGACCACCTTCCCAGTGACGTAAGGAATTTAATAGATAATAAAAGTAACGTAAAAAAAACTGAGTTCATATATGCTGAAAAAACTTTTCTACGCCATAGAAGAATTTCTAAATGTGTAATAAAACCAATGTGTAATAAAACCGAGTAGCCAAGAGTTATGGGAGGGCAATGGACGTGATTTTAATACTGAGCCGCTCCTTCGAAAGCTCTCTTAACTCCAGTAACGCACTGAAGCATGGTTTCTATGGGGTCTGGGAACAATTCTGGAAATACAGTGATCTACAACTACATCTAAATCGACATAGATACTGCGCTAGCCACCGTACGACGCGTGGCGGAGGGTACCCTGTCATTCACCTCCCCCCTCCCCCTTTTCCACTCGCAAACAGAGCGAGGGAAATGCGACTGTCTGTACATCTCTGCAAGAGTCCTAATTTCTCGTATCTTATCTTCGTGGTCATTACGAGCGATGTATGTTGGCGGCAGTAGAATCGTTCAGCAGTCAGCTTCAAATGCCGTTTTTCTAATTTTTTTCGATAGTTTTTCTTGAAAAGAATATCGCCTTCCCTCCAGCGATTCCCATTTGAGCTCCAGAAGCATCTGCGTAACGCATATGTCTTTGTTCGAACCTACCGGTAACAAATCTAGCCGCCCGCCTCTGACCAGTACCTATTGCAGCACTACCCACGTTTGTTCTTTTCTATTGGCGATAGATTCATCTTGGATATGCGGGTAGCGACAGAGTCCCAAAATGCTCGGTTGTATTAACATCTGGTGACTGGGGCAGGACGAGGGCAGGTGAAAACCGTGTTCATGAATTCACTGGAACGTTCAAACCACTTTTACGAACCCGATGGATCAGACGATTGAAACTTGCTGTGTAAATAAAGCATTTAACCAGCAGCTCAAGGCGGTAATATGACATTTTCCAAATACATAAGAGGTGTGGGGCACCATCTCCTGAAGATACACTGAATATTGAAACTTTGATTTTCATTTCATGTATCAAGCTCTTACTTACATTAATAAGATATTTAAATATGTCGGCTAGATTTATTTAACTTGTTCTTTACAAATTCTGCAGTAACGCTTTTTGTTGGTGTTCTAGCGAAGCGAAGTTGTTATTGCAACGGCTTGTTGCTGGGTGTAGCTTTAATGTGCTTCCACAAATTATGAAAATCTGAAGGATGATTTTATTTTAAGAGCGAAGTCGGCAGGTTTCTGGTACGGTTTTGTGACATGATTTAAAAAAATGCAGCATCTATTTCCGTTCTGGATAGCATGAACGGATCATTTTGTAAATTACGTACTTCTTCCTCAAGGCATACGATAGACACCCATCTTACGCAAACCAAGACTATCCTCTGTGGGTCCTAAAAGAGCCCTACTTACTTTTAACATTTCCGAGACTAATTTGCATTTCTTTCTTAAAGAAAATAGCATCTTGTTCTGGAGATTTAAAATTTTGAAGATGATTCTGAAACTCATGGAGAGTATTCAAATAAATTAAAAGAATGCAGTCGGGTAGCGATTTCGACAACCGCTGTTGTTTCAAGTGCACACCTTGTCATTTTCAAGGCACAACAGAATTTAAGACCTCGGTATGCAGAGCATATACGGGAGAATAATGCACACACACACACACACACACACACACACACACACACACACACACACACACACTGTAAATGCTAGCGTCTCCACAGAACTAAAAGTTTCTGACATCAGAAGTAATTGCTAGTGAGTATAGATAACCAAAGGGTGACGTAGCGTGAACTTTACCCTGTTTTTTTTTTTTTTTTTTTGACGATAGAGAGAGTAGGATTCCACGCAGAATTTAAGCAAAAACCTCCATCTCTTTCTCTATCACGTCACTTGCTAATTTAATTTCAACTGCTTCCTTAATATCTGAATAGCTGAACGCGAATGTCAGGATCTCCGTGTTCTTACATTCCGTATGATGACCAGTGCCAAGGTACTGTTCTGTAGATTTACTCGGCTGTTGTAAACGTGTGTGACGCTTACGCTCAGTACCCCAGTCCTCCACGCTCCTGACGGTCTGACCAATATACGAAATGCCGCCACTGCAAGGTAGACACCCACGTTACGCAAACCAAGAGTATTCTCTGTGGATCCTAAAAGGACTCTGATCTTAGATGGTGGTCGAAAAATATATCCCACACCATAGTTCCTCAAAGTACGGCCAATCCTGTTGGACACGCATCTTGCATAAGGCAAAAAGACTGCAGACTTGGGTGTCACCCCAGTATCATCACCACTCGCCGGTGCACGGTTGGTCAGTAGCGCAACGCACGTCTGATCTGTCTTTCTCTATAACCATTCTGGCAAAAGGTGACTTCGAGATGCGTTCCCTGGACACGTTATCGATAGTGGAAGTAAATCTTTGAAATTTTACTTCTTTGTATTTTTATTTCAATTCATTGTAACTTGAAAAATGACTAACGTTTTCCTTGTTTAGCTGCGGTTGAGACAGGTATTCATTCATATCTACAAATACACTCCTGGAAATGGAAAAAAGAACACATTGACACCGGTGTGTCAGACCCACCATACTTGCTCCGGACACTGCGGGAGGGCTGTACAAGCAATGACCACACGCACGGCACAGCGGACACACCAGGAACCGCGGTGTTGGCCGTCGAATGGCGCTAGCTGCGTAGCATTTGTGCACCGCCGCCGTCAGTGTCAGCCAGTTTGCCGTGGCGTACGGAGCTCCATCGCAGTCTTTAACACTGGTAGCATGCCGCGACAGCGTGGGCGTGAACCGTATGTGCAGTTGACGGACTTTGAGCGAGGGCGTATAGTGGGCATGCGGGAGGCCGGGTGGACGTACCGCCGAATTGCTCAACACGTGGGGCGTGAGGTCTCCACAGTACATCGATGTTGTCGCCAGTGGTCGGCGGAAGGTGCACGTGCCCGTCGACCTGGGACCGGACCGCAGCGACGCACGGATGCACGCCAAGACCGTAGGATCCTACGCAGTGCCGTAGGGGACCGCACCGCCACTTCCCAGCAAA
Source organism: Schistocerca cancellata (assembly GCF_023864275.1). Classification (NCBI taxonomy): domain Eukaryota; kingdom Metazoa; phylum Arthropoda; class Insecta; order Orthoptera; family Acrididae; genus Schistocerca; species Schistocerca cancellata. The sequence continues at coordinate 199,059,123 of NC_064628.1, forward strand.
TTAGGGACACTGTTGCTCCTGGGGTATCGGCGAGGACCATTCGCAACCGTCTCCATGAAGCTGGGCTACGGTCCCGCACACCGTTAGGCCGTCTTCCGCTCATGCCCCAACATCGTGCAGCCCGCCTCCAGTGGTGTCGCGACAGGCGTGAATGGAGGGACGAATGGAGACGTGTCGTCTTCAGCGATGAGAGTCGCTTCTGCCTTGGTGCCAATGATGGTCGTATGCGTGTTTGGCGCCGTGCAGGTGAGCGCCACAATCAGGACTGCATACGACCGAGGCACACAGGGCCAACACCCGGCATCATGGTGTGGGGAGCGATCTCCTACACTGGCCGTACACCACTGGTGATCGTCGAGGGGACACTGAATAGTGCACGGTACATCCAAACCGTCATCGAACCCATCGTTCTACCATTCCTAGACCGGCAAGGGAACTTGCTGTTCCAACAGGACAATGCACGTCCGCATGTATCCCGTGCCACCCAACGTGCTCTAGAAGGTGTAACTCAACTACCCTGGCCAGCAAGATCTCCGGATCTGTCCCCCATTGAGCATGTTTGGGACTGGATGAAGCATCGTCTCACGCGGTCTGCACGTCCAGCACGAACGCTGGTCCAACTGAGGCGCCAGGTGGAAATGGCATGGCAAGCCGTTCCACAGGACTACATCCAGCATCTCTACGATCGTCTCCATGGGAGAATAGCAGCCTGCATTGCTGCGAAAGGTGGATATACACTGTACTAGTGCCGACATTGTGCATGCTCTGTTGCCTGTGTCTATGTGTGTGTGGTTCTGTCAGTGTGATCATGTGATGTATCTGACCCCAGGAATGTGTCAATAAAGTTTCCCCTTCCTGGGACAATGAATTCACGGTGTTCTTATTTCAATTTCCAGGAGTGTATATCCGGAGAAGCACGTTACTTTCTTTCCAAACAAAAATTCGAACTATTTAACTGATTTGTAAAGTAGTATACAAATGACAATTCCGAAGTAGAAGCCAGGCCTAGCTGCAAGAATGTTGTGCTAATAAAGTGGACCCATCATCGGCCCCTGCTGCTGGTGAAAGGGGCCGAAATGCTATTACGTGAACACAGCTCAGACCATAAGTGTGTTACTTGCTGTCCAGACACAGCATTGTTCACACGCAATATCCGAGCGTTGTGGGGCATACGCCACATTCTCATTAGCCAATCCGCTTAATACTACTAAAATTGGGAATCACTGAACCATGCTACATACCGCCACTGTTCCATGGTCCAGTGACCATGTTCCAGGCCCATGCCAGACGTTGAGCTCTGTGTCAAGACGTCAGTGCAGGGAAATGTATAGATTGCAGTATGCTGAAGCCTATGCAGCGCATCTGCCTACATACAGTCGTTGTAGAAATGGGTGTCTGATATAGCGCTACAATCATGTTCTCTACCTGTGTGGAGTTCACTCGGCTGCGGCAGCAAATAAACTTCACACAGCTTGGCGGAAGTTGCTATGGATGACTGACAGTTCTTCACCTAACGACACAGCCGCTTGCACGACTGACGTAGCCACATGGATAGCACGTGGAGGCTCATAACACGCAGAGTCGTAGTGTGCACAGACTTGATGCTCTTCCGAGGCCTCCTACTGAGTTGTAATATAGGTAACCACCATGTTATCTCAAAATGGCTACACATGTAATGCATGCGTAACAAACACGCATGCACAAGTGTACTGAGGCAAGCATGCTTGAGCGTATGTAGGATAAATTTGCTCAAGAATCAGGACTGTTAAAGTAGGTTCATGCAGGCTTGTGTAAGCGTTCAACTGTGTGCATGTTTGAGCATGGGGAATGTTGTGTAGGTATTCGACAGTGATTTGATTTCATTTAATTCTTATTTGTTCCCGGCAAATTACATTCTTTACAAAAGTCATTCTGTAATGTAGGATAAGTCAAAGAATAAGTGTTACATGAAGAAAAAGAGAATATGAACAGCAATACAATGAGGCAGTTAGTGTAACGTGTCTGACGCAAATACTTAATTAGGAACGATATTTTATTTCATTTCCTTAACCATTCTTTACCACCCATATCACGTTTCCTCTTTCGCTTGTTTTGTAATACAAGCAAAAAGGTTGCCAAAGCCATAGCAGCATCTCGAGAGCTTGCCATTTTCTGTTAAACAAACTGATGCTTGTACAAGTAAATATGACAGCAGTGCAGTTTCTGGTGCAGATAAACATCAGGTGATACATCAGTTCCAGTGATATGGTAACACAGTAACTGATAAGTAGTAGTATGTCATTGTGGGTTCTGTTCAGGTTACGTATATAATGTCAGATTATACACTTGGGCAACTTCAATTCAAGATCACCCCACACTCCCCTCCATCAGGGAACAACTGGATACTGATAAATGCCACCGAGGGCAACCGTCACACATCTTGAGCAATTGTGCTAGTTATATTCGTGGTTGCCCTGGGAAACCCGCATTCACATTGGGCAAGTGGACTACGTATATTCGGGATCATGGCGTAACTTGATATCAGTCATGTGGTCCCGCTCATGCACCTTAGGCAAGTGGGCACATAACTCAATACTGCTTTCATTACGTAAAATTGGTGGAAGAACCCTGCACTGATGGCAGGATATTAAAATGGCGGGGAAACCCAAGGACCAATGAGATACGAGCTCACCCTTCTCCCCCTCATCCTCTGTAACTACCTCAACACTGTGTAGGACTCCTTATTTGACGCCTGAGTCAGAGGTTCATATTTGTTACAAACAGTAATTATTTAGTGGCAGGGTTTGTAAATAATAACAATGATACAACAAATCAACTAATAGTTATTATCAACAGTTTCTTTTTTCCAGTATGCTATTTACAATATTTTTAGAATTATTTGTTGTTCATCTACATTTTCTTATTTATAATCATTTGCTATTCACACAATGGGTTTTTGAAAAGATATTGACTACATACAATAATTTTCAACTTTTTGTGTATTTAAACATAAATGAAGGGTAGTCAGAAAAAGTCTGAAAAGCTTGTAAGGCTGTTGCAGGGTAGGTTGTGCTGAGAACTAACTGTTAAGAAAAAATTCGATAATTTGCGCCATTTCCAAACTATGTATATATGTGTGTATGTATTGAGCTGAGGGACCTATAAACGACGGAGAGGCTTCGTCCACGCCGTAGCCCTCAGTGATACACAATCCCACAAAAGGCTACAGCAGTCCACTCACCCCACCGCCGCCCACACCGAGCCCAGGGTTATTATGCGGTTCGGCCCCCAATGGACGCCCCAGAGGACGTCTCATTCCAGACGAATGTAACCCCAATGTTTGCGTGGTAGAGTAATTGTGTTCGGTTACATGGAGACAGTGTTTGAGCAGATATCGCCGACATAATGTAACTGAGGCGGAATAAGGGGAACCAGCCCGCATTCGCCGAGAGATGGGAAACAGCCTTAAAAACCATTCACAGGCTGACCGGCACACCGGACCTCGACACTAATCCGCCGGGCGGGTTCGTGGCGGGGACTGGCACGCCTTCCCTCTCCAGAAGCAGTGCGTTAGACCGAACGGCTAGCCGGGCGGGCCTTTTCAAACTAATTAGCATTGAAGTTAGCCAATCAGGCTGTTGCTTCCACAGAGTCAGGCAACCTGCCAGATATAGTTAATGTCAGTTGCACTCACATCCACCCGGACCCTGTGTAGGTTGATCCACTCCAGACAACATCACCAGACGTAGTCCATGGTGAAGTCACACATAATAATATTCCCAATTTAGTATGTTGTGGATCCACCATGAGCAAGATGCCACATCTAACGTAAGTGGATCCACCTTTAGGACGCTACTTCGAAAATACACCGGGAAATGGCGGCACCCATGGAAATCCGAAACACACAAAATATTACTATAGATGATGTCATGAGAAGTTTGTATTTTACCTATATGATTAAGGTTAGTAGCTCATACTGTTGCTCGGCAATCGTCTACTTTTTAAAACCATTTATTATAGATTTAACCAATTTTTCGATTGTTCTCTCTGGCAGTAATTGCTGTGGGATATATACTGCTTTCGACACTTATAGAATTGAGTGCTTGGAGGAGAGTGAACTAATTTTGGTGAGAGATGGGTCATGTCACATCGTCTTGTTGATGTAGGTTAGGCCTACCATACGATATCGTTGTCTCAGGATGGTCCTGTATCGTTATTTGTCAGCCTGTGAGCTCCTGCTGCCATCCTCTGTCTAACATTTTACTGTTATACTTAATTATTTTTTCATAAGCAATTACACTCATGCTATAATATGGATCTGGATGGCGTTAGAAATGATTTTGCTCCATTAATATGCGATTTGGCAACACTATGCATGCCAAAAAGTCTCTCTCACATACACACACACACACACACACACACACACACACACACACACACACACATAGATAGTGTAATTACACCCAGACTTAGCGAGGGCGTTGGGGGTTGGGTTGTTGGGGGAAATAGACCAAGCAGCGATGCCATCGGTCTCATCGGAGTAAGGAACGACAGGGAAGGAAGTCGGCCGTACCCTTTCAAAGGAAACATCCCGGCATTTGCCTGGAGCGATTTAGGGAAATCACGGAAAACTGAAATCAGGATGGCCGGATGCGGGATTGAACCCTCGTTCTCCCGAATGCGGGTCCAGTGTGCTAACCACTGCGCCGCACCGCTCGGTTTTATTTAGTGGGTATGATAGAAAATGCTGTCATCTGGGGCTACCAGTATGGATACTCGACTATACTATGTTTGACATACGGGGTGAAAGGCAAAATATTAACCACATATCCATAATTTTACTTATTTAACATGGAAATCTATTACGTAAACAACTGCTCATATAAAATTCTCTATAAATAGTTAGAAACACTCCTCCCAGATTGCTATTGGTAAAAACACGTTTTTGGCAACTTACGTCAGACACTAGTAGCGTCTTTATACAGCCACACCTCTACACTGCCGGTTCAGGTATCAAAAGCGTTGGTAAGTTCATCTTCTCTCTTTGAACAGCTGAAGCGGCATATACATGCCTGATCAGCACACACACCTGTACTGAGATATCTACATCTAAATCTACATACATACTCCGCAAGCAGCCATATGGTGTGTGGTGAAGAGCACCCTGTACCAGTACTAATCATTTTCTTTTCTGTCCAATTGCAAATACAACAAGGGAAAAGCATCTGCGTATATCCCCTTTAAGAGCCCTATTCTCTCTAACGTTTTCTCCATGGTACTTACGTGAAATGTACATTGGTAGCATAGAATCACTCTGCAGTCAGCCTCAAATTCCAGTTGTCTAAATTTTCTCAATAATATTCCTTGCAAAGAACGTCACTTTCCCTCCAGATATTTCCATTTGTGTTCCTGAAACATCTGCGTATTACTTGGGTTTTGTTTAAACCTGCTGGTGATAAATTTAGCAGCCTGACTCTGAATTGCTTCGATGTCTTCCTTTAATCCGACCTTGCGCGGAGGCCAAACACTCGAACAGTACTCAACAAAGAGTCACACCAGTGTCCTATATGCGATATCCTTTATTGGTGAACCGCAGATTCCTAAAATTCTCCAAATAAGCCGAAGTTGACCATTCTCCTTATCTACTGCAGCTCTTACAAGCTCTTTTCATTTCAAATTGCTTTGCAACGTTACTCCTAGATATTTAATTGGCGAGACTGTGTCAAGAAGCACACTGCTGATTCTGTGTTCGAATGTCATCGTTTTGTTTTTCTTACTCCTCTGCGTTAACTTACATTTTTCTACATTTAAAGCTAAATGCCGTTCATAACACCGACGAAACATTTTCTCTAGGTCATCTTGTATCCTCCCACAATCACTCAAGGACGACGACTTCCCATGAACCACAAAATTACCAGAAAACAGCCACAGACTGCTGCTTACCCAATCCATTATATAAGATTACTGGCGGAAGCAGTGTAAGATAGCTGCGCCTATGCATTTCCGTGAGTAGATACTATTCTATCTAAAACCACGTGACTAGAATAGTTGTCAGGTATCGGTTGAAATAACCAAGGGATGCGGTTTCCCGCTATAAATGTGAGTCGTTTCAGTGAAAGAAGTCATTCTAGTCCGATACTTTGTGTGTGTGTGTGTGTGTGTGTGTGTGAATTCCTAAGGGACCAAACTGCTTAGGACATCAGCCCCTCGACTTACACACTACTTAAACTAACTTATGCTAAGAACAACACACACACCGATGCCCGAGGGAGGATTCGAACATCCGGAGGGAGGGGCCGCGCAGTCCGTGACATGACGCCTCAAACCTCGCGGCCACTCCGCGCGGTTCCGGTACTTTCTAGCAACTACAACAGTGCTGATAATGGGAACGATGGTTCATCAGGGGCTAATAAACAACCCTAACTTGACTCCAGTGGTCCTACGTGTGTGTATTTAGGATGATCTTTTTCATGTTTGTGGGTGCTCGTTAGAGCTGTGTTCTGTTGATTAACTTCTTCTTCCTCTTCTGCTTCTTCTTCACCTCCTTCTTTTTCTGTTGCAGATAAGATGGACGTCTGCGGACTTGGACATGCACGGTAACAATTACTCCATGACCTGTCAAGATACTGATGCATTCCCGCCCGAGCCTCGTTCATCTATGATGAATTTTCCATGCCAGCGGACACCTGCACAGCCTGGTGTGTGATCATCAGTGTGGTATCTGCTGATGACACCGGCTCATTTGCCAATGCAGCCGTGTCCTGGACCTTCGCTTCTAGATGCACCTGGTGATGACATGTGATGGATCAGCAAAATATGATACGACAAGACATCACTGTAAATAATGATGTGACAAGGGGTTCATGGACTTATTTGGATGCCACTAATGTGGAAGGTAAGTGAACTACTATAGAAATCTGTACATATAATCTTTTAAAATTATGTATGATTAGTTATTGTTTTTCTCTTTTTGAAGAAAAGATGGAGGCCTTATGCAGATGTGGGCGTGGACCAGCAGCTACTACTCCACCACTTGACCTGACTGTGATGTGTTCATCACTCCAACCCAATTCGTTGATAATGTATCCACTGTGCCTACAAACACCACCTCAGTTGGGTCCACCATCATCATCATCACCATCATTATCAATGTTGTACAGACTGTTGACATCTGCTTATTTTCTGATGCAGCTGCACCCTGGATTGTCTCACAGCAGTCAGAGACCTACACTGCATCGGACATCACTTCAACATCATTTTGGGCCTAGCAGCGCTACCCCTAACCACTTTGTTATGTATCATCAAGAAAGTTCTGCAGCCACACTGGATTATTCTGTAGCTGCTGGCACTTTTGGGGACAGGATCTCATAATCCCACGTTGACAACTCAAATTTGGGCTATCGAGATCCTGCCACTTTTCTTAGTGCCTACCAAGACAGTTTAGAAAGAATGCTGCCCGAAATCGTCAACGACCAGGGGTGCCCAGCCATTAAGTATAATAGAACTGTATAGTGTGAGTTCATGCACCCCCAAAAGAGTGCAGTGATGCTGGCGAAGAGAAGAGCATCGTCCAAATTTGGTAGAGAATTGAAGTCAAATCGAAGGCTGTTCAATCTTACAACGGTTTGCAACTTCTACTAAGACTGTCATACTCATCCATGATTCCGAAATGCTGGTAAGAGGTTCGGATAAGGCGCTCAGCCATGTACTCTACCTCGATTTACGTGTCCGTATCTAAGTTTCAAAGAACTGTAGAAAGATAACCAATGCTCAGAATGACGTCATATTTGAACAGCATATTGTTGGCGCGGGAGCAAACGTCATGGAATAGCATATTGTTGACGCCGGAGAAAACGTCATGGATCAAAAAATTTAATGAAAAGTTTACCAATAGATGATACTGTAAGCGTCTTAACGTAAATGGGGTTGGTTGGAAACGACAGATGAATCGCAATACGATGGCTGTGATTCGAGTTTGTAATCTACCCCTCCTTTCTAATTCCAGCTATTGGCCACAATATGCAAAGTCTTTTACGAAAAATTTGAGATGAATTATCAATATTCACATACTCCTTTACCTTTAACCCAAATGAATACAGACTCATTTACAGATATTTTTCTCTTATTGCGAGTATACAAAAACAATGCTGAAGGCGACATATATGCGGATTTACCAAAGTCTTTATTTGCAAGTTCTGCCATATGGCAGGTACGGTAGGCAACAATGTCTCTATCAACGAAACTTTCAAGTCCAGGTACGTTAGGAACTCCCGTACCTCCACGTACAATGGCTACAGTGAGCCACCCTTTACCATGACCGAATGTATCGTTAATGTCAATACTAAAATTAAGTCTACAACCACAGAAAACACAAGGTCCGTCGACAAGTGCAGTAGCAGCAACACTCTTAACTGGTATGCGGTTCTTCTTGTCTCCAGCTGTGGTGGCAAACTCGATGTTCTCGATGGTTTTATACGCCGAAATTACATTATTCGCACAAAGTACGAAAAAACGTCCGATCACATCAGAGGCATGCTTGTCACTCTGCACTTATTATTTACAAACGGTGCCAGTAGAGAATTACAGTGTATAACAAACCCCAACCTATCCCCCATGATGCTCAGATCTCGAATGAGGAGACCTATATATGTGAGCTAGTCATAAAGCAAGATAAAGGGGAGGAGTGTGAGCTACGAGGGCTATTCGAAAAGTAAGGAACGACAGGTCACGAAATGGAAACCGCAGTGAAAAGCAAAACTGTTTTATTTGCAACAGTTAACTACAACTTCCAGCTACTTATCTCCATACTCACCGATCCGACTTAGACCTCTGTCATAGCGTTGTACCAACTTTCCAATACTCTCTTTATAGAAGGCAACCGCCACTGCTTTCCGCCAATTCTCTATGCTGGCCTACAGCTCGTTGTCTGTGCCAAAATGTTGTCTTCATAGCCAGCGGTTCATGTGAGCAGAGATGAAACTCAGAGGGGACAATTACGGGCTGTATTGTGGATAATCAAACTTTTCCAATTGAAAACGATGCAGGAGCATCTTCATTGTCCCTGCGGAATACGGCTGAGAATTGTCTTGAAGAAGAAAACGCACGACTGTTATGTAATGGTGGCTCCATAGCTTCAGGCGAAATTTCTCACCAGCCCTCATACTTGATGGGAGACATTATTGTTCTAGGTATCTTTATGTGCTCCTTGTGTGCTCAGAACTGAAAAAAAAACTGCGTAACGCGATCGACGGGCATACTAGAGACACTGCCCAACACACCTGTGCAAAACTTCATATGATTTTTCGCGACCGATCGTTCCTCACTTTGCGAATAACCCTCATACAATGGGTTTCCTGTCATTTTAACTGCTCCCATTGGTACAGGGGTTTCCCACCAGTTTTATGTCACGAAAGCAGTGCTGACGTTAGGGTCCACTTGCCTCAGGTGCGTGGGTAGGACCATGTGACTGGTAATCAATAATCAATTATTCAAAATGACAGTTACAATCACATTATTTATTTTGCCGCCAACCGGTTTCACCCCGCAATGGGGTCATCTTCAGGGCTGTTTACACCAGCTAGTTACCAACTGTGCACAGGCAGGGTGACGACTCCAGCGAGCGATCAAATGGTGTAAATTGCCCTGAAGATGACCCCATCACGGAATGAAACCGGTTGGTGGCAAAATAAATAATGCGATTGTGACTGTCATTTTGAATAATTGATTATAAGTAAATTAATCGCTGTTATCTCTACACAACTATGTTGTCTAAAAATTCATGTGACTATTATCAAGTTATGTCATGATCATGAATATAAGTGGTCTGTTTGGCTAACATGCATGGGGGTTCCCCTGGATGACTTTGAATACACCTTGCACAATTGCTTAAGATGTGTGAGTGTTGGCCTTGGTGACCTTGATTAATTTCTAATGGTTCGCTAGAGGAGGGGAGTGGGGTGTGATCTGGAACAGAAGTTGCCTAAGTGTGTAACCTGGTACTGGATATGTAATCTGACAACAGAAATGATAAGATCGTTATCTGGTTCAGAACCCTCACTGATATTCTACTGGTTATCAATTGCTGCATTATCGTATCATTGGAAGTGCTGCGTCCCCCAGTGTTTACCTTCATCAGAAACAAGACTGCTTCCCTACTCAAGCAAGCTTAAGCCATATGGAGAGTCAAGGAATCTGTGTGTGCTTGTGCAGGGGTGCTTTTCATGCATGCTTGTCAAGGATGTAGTTATATGTGTAACCATCTTTCACTGTGTGGAAGGAGCAATATAACGCACACCTGTTCAGTCACATTCATTGAGTTCTTTGCTGTTGAATGCGAGAGATGGCGTACGACTTGGATAGTGCATGATGGATAAAGTGTGCCACTCAGTCATCTGTGTCACATGGATGCAGTGCTCAAGTTGCTGCGACCCCAAGCTCAGATCTGAGACAGTAAACAGTCTGTAATCACATGTGGCCCAGTGGAGGTGGTGGATGTCCTGTCATCACTTGTGGTTAGCCTGTAAGGTGGTTTTGCGTTTGTGGAAACATTTTCTGTATGATAATGTCCACCTCTAAAACCTAATTTCCTGTGTAAACTCGTTTGATATGACCGATATATCTTGAGCCAATTGTCGTATCACATTCAATGTGGATTAACTAGTGAAATACTGCCTCGTTGAATACATAGTTGCCTGTACCAGACTGCTCCGACATCGTGTCTGCACTAGCATCATTTAGTCGCAACATCCGGAACTTAAACGACATGTTTTCAATTGAGGTCAGCCTTCCAGATAATGTGTGTGTGTGTGTGTGTGTGTGTGTGTGTGTGTGTGCGAGAGAGAGAGGGAGAGGGAGAGAGAGAGAGAGAGAGAGAGAGAGAGAGAGAGAGAGACTGAACATAGATAAATATATATCGCTGTATGTAATAAATGTAACTTAAGAAAATCGTGAAAAGTTCAGGATTGTGCTATGTTTAATTATTATTGATTAAGCAAGCAATTAACTAAGAAACTTGTACATTACAGGAAATTTAGAATTGAAGAAGAGGAGCGGTTGTCGACTGTTACTTTTTGGTATGCACAGCAGGGCCGTGAGACTGTTCCACACATCATCAAGGACCTTATGGCCTGAAGATGGCCACTTAGACTGAAACCAGTTACAAGAATGAATAAATAAATAATTGTAACAACTTGAATTGACTGTTTTTGTTATACTGAAGAAGGACTCAGAGGAGATTCCACTTTCCCACAACTGTTCCCATCAGACTCGGAGAAGGTTATTACATTTTTCAACTGGGAGAACAAAGAAGTCTCTGGCTCTAACCACTATGGGACTTAACACCTGAGGTCATCAGTCCGCTGGACTTAGAACTACTTAAACCTAACTAACCTAAGGACATCACACACATCCTTTCCCCAGGCAGGATTCGAACCTGCGACCGTAGCAGCAGCGCAGTTCCGGACTGAAGCGCCTAGAACCGCTCGGCTACAGCGGCCGGCTAACAAAGAAGGAATTCGTGTTGAAAGTTATCTGAATTGTTGACGCTGGATAGTTTCCCTTGCTCGGCAAATGCGCAGGTGAAATATTAAAATGTTATTCTTGCTGGTCCTCTTGACGTGACGCTATGATTACGTGACTTGCTGGATTGGCCTCAGGTGCTGTGAGGTGTTTTGTTTTCGAACTGCTGTGGTGAAAATTATTCTTGCAGCAGGACTGGCCTCATGTGATGTGGAGGTGAGTTGTCCTTAGGTTGCTACATAGAAATTTATTGTCGCACCAGGTCCGGCCAATGTGTTCTCAGCATACGTGTTGTTGTTGGTGGCCCAGTTACCGGACAGGCCGGTTGTGGGATTAACCCACTTCCTAATAGAAAACACAAGCAGTCTGTTGGAATTTGTCCCGATACATACGAGCTGAATATAGCCTGAGAAGGTGTAGAGCGAACTTAGAAGCCCGATTCTGCACCCGCATCAGCAGTACCATGTGCGTTTTGGTGGCTTTTCCCCACATCACGGCCGCCTACTCCAACACTTGTCTGACCAGAGTTAGGGAGAGGTTAATACTGTGGCGCGGAGCAGCGACGAGCGAGGATTAAGCAGTCAATACAAGATGTGGAGGCACCCACCCACTACTCTGCTTCTGACGTCGTGTATGTGCTGCGCCCATGTGAGCCTCTGACCGCTGGTCACCCCGAGGTATTTCGTAGACTTCACAAGTGGAATGGGACCACCAAGGATGCTGACAGGCGGTAGAGCAGGTGGCAGCATCCTTCAGGTGAAGATTACGACGTGGCTCCAGAAGGCGATGAATTTCAAGCATCACTTCTTTTGACCACGAACCCAGTGAGTAGCACTCGATCTGGAGACGGCTCTCATAGCCTGAACATTCATGTTGAGGATGAACAACGCTATATTGCCGGTGTGAAGCCCCAACTCTACGCATGCCACCTCTGGTGCGGCTGCAATGTACAGCACTACAAGTGGCTCCCTTGGACGCGTCTGTTGCTCCATCTATCCTCACATGAAAGGACTTCCCGGTAATGTAGGATTGAAGAAGGACCACTGTGACGTGAGCTTCCTGTGAACAAAGAGTTTGTACAAGAGACGTACAAGAGACCTTCGTGTCACACAAAGTCGATGGCCGTGGGACCATTGAGGAACACTGCCCCAAACCACTTCCCTGTTTTCAAGGCCCTCATCGTCAGTTTCACCAACCAGGGCAGCTGGTGGGATTTGGAATGGTCATTCCGAAAGCCAAACTGTTCATCTGGCATCACACTTCCTTGAGTGATGTGTTACATGAGCTTTTCCGCTTACAGCCTCTGTAACACCTTCCAAAGGGATGGGAACAAGATGATACGCCGTGTCTGAACCGCTGGTAACAAGTGAGAAATTAGTACGGAGAGCTAATACTTCTGCCAGAAAGAAAGATGCTAATCCAGCAGGATATCGACTCCTACTGATCTTGACTAACAGATTCGGATACATGATTCCAAGCTGTTTCTGATCTAAGCTAGAGGTCATCAATCGTAGTGACAAGAGAGCCAGCCTCTCGGCAACCCACGACCAGATATTTTCAACTGTTGAGAGATCTGGAGAACGTAATGGTCAAGGCTACAGTCGAGCACCTATTGTATAGTGGTAGTTGGCCGCTGTGGCCGAGCGGTTCTAGGCGCTTCAGTCCGGAACCGCGCTGCTGCTACGGTCGCAGGTTCGAATTCTGCCTCGGGCATGGATGTGTGTGATGTCCTTAGGTTAGTTAGGTTTAAGTAGTTCTAAGTTCTAGGGGACTGATGACCTCAGATGTTAAGTCCCATAGCGCTTAGAGCCTTTTGAAGAGTGGTAGTTTTGGGAAAACAATAACAGCACTCAACACTCAATAACCATTAAAACTATCATAAAAATTGTAACAGTTAAAAAATCAAGAATATTATAAATTTTATGATAATTCGAATGGTTACTGAGTGTTGAGTGTTGTTATAGTTATTCATAATGTCTCTGAGCTGCGGTTGCTCTCCCCAGAAATTTGTTAGGATTAGGGAATATGCAAGTTTGTTTTTCTGAAGGACCCAGACCCGAAAGATAGGATATAGCCACAATCCTGAAGACGCCAGAAATGTAATGACTTCTGTCCAAATTATCAGTTATGTGTAATTTTTGAAACCTCAGACCCTGAGCCTATATGACTATGCAGAATTCACTCTGGTGACACGCGTTCTCCTCAGCGCTCCACATACAGGTATGTACTTCGTGATGCAGTACAATTCTGCACAGCCAAGTGAATAGTGCTTCTGTTCTCCCGAGTGCTAGGCGCCTGGGAGCCCTGAGATCCTGCTTTTCGATCGGTATGCTGGCCCTCCGAAAGATATTCCTGCATAAGTAAAAAGATCGATGCGCAAAACATACAACAGCTACCACCGTCATACCTTAACAAAAGATCTTGCCAAAACCCAGAGAAAATTCTGGTTCTACGTAAAATCGCTAAACAGATCGAAGACAGCAAAAATTTTAAATTTATCGCTGAAAAAATCGTTCACGTAGAAAAATCTTACAAACATACCTTCTATATGGAGGACATATAAATAAGTATCCCTGCAATAGAGAAACAACTGAAAAGGTCGAAAACAAGTACGTCGCTATGTCCGGATGGAATCACAATTCGCTTTTACAAAGCGTGCTCTGCACTTGGCCCCTTACTTAGTTTGCATTCCTCGCGAATCTCTCGCCCAGCGCAAAGTCCCAAGTGGCTGCATAAAAGCGCGGGTGACTACTGTATATAACACGGGTGAAAGGACAGAATCCGGAACATTACAGATCCGTTAACTGCAGAATTCTTGAACATATTCTCAGTTCGAATATGAAAAATTTTTCTTGAGAGGTGAAGCCTCTGTCTACGAATCAGCACGGAATTAGAAACTATTGAACGTACGAAACTCAGCTTGCCCTTTTCTCACATGATATACTGTGAACTACGGATGAAGGGAAACAGACAGATTCCATATTCCTAGATTTCCGAAAAGCATTTGACATGGTACCCCACTGTAGACTGTTAACGAAGTTCCGATCATACGGATTGTGTTCCCGATAGGCAAACGGCTCGAAGACTACTTAAGTATCAGAAGAAGGTATGTCGTCATCGATGGCGAGTGTTTATCAGAGAAAAGGATATCGTCAGGCGTGCCCCAGGGAAGTGTGATGGGACCGCTGTTATTTTCTACGAAGGCTACACATCTAAATGATCTAGCGAACAGGGTGACAGCAATCTGCGGCTGTTTGCCGATGACACTTTGGTGTACTGGAAGGTGTCATTTATGAGTGAATGGAGGACGATACAAGATGACTTCGAAATGATTTCCAGTTAATCTGATGAATGGCAGCTAGCTCTAAATGTAGAAAGTAACGTTGCAAAGTGATATGAAACGCATGTAAGGATTGTAGTAGGGGCTATTGGGAGAGTTTTAGGAAAGTGTGTTTCATCAGTAAAGGAGACCATATAAGGAACACTAGTGCGACCGATTCTTGGGTGCTGTTGGAATGTTTCGGATCCAAACCAGATCGGATTAAAGGAAGACCGAAGTAGTTCTGAGGTGGGCTGCTAGATTTGTTACCGGTAGGTTCGAGCAACACACAAGTGTTACGGAGGTGCTTCGGGAAATTAAACGGGAGTCTCTGGAGGGAAGACACTATTAAAGTGAAGGAACACTATTGATAAAATCAAGAGAACTGGCATTTGAAACTGACTACAGAACGATTCCACAGCCACCAATGCACATTTTGCGTAACGACCACGAAGATAAGGCAAGAAAAATTTGGTTTCGTACAGAGATATATAAAAAATCGTTTTTCCTTGCGCTGTTTGGGAATGGAGCAGGAACGGAGCTGTCTCGTAGTGGGACAGGGTACTCTCCGCCACTCACCGTACATTGACTTCCGGAATATTTATGCTGACGGAGATGCAGATAGGTCGTAGTCCAGTCGTTTCTCCTTACACAACGCATAACACGATCTTCTAACAAATAACCGAACAACCAACATTCAAACGCGACTTCTGAATGAGATATCCGCTGTGTAATCTTTCCTTATACGCAGAATATAAATGGCGTTGCTGCTACCTAGTTTATGCGGTTGCGCTGAAATGATGATCACTTGACTATCCAAGCAAGAAATTTGACCTTTATTGTACGCTGTCTTCGTAGTGTTGGAATTTTAATGGTCGGCAGTGTAGTTTATTGGAAACAAGATACACAAATGCGTAGAAAAACAATTTTGACACTCCCTTGTTTAGTTCCCGTAAGTACTACTTATTGTACATAAGCTCAACGGACAAAAAATTTGTCAACCCCGTGCGCATGCGCAGGTGAATCGTTAAGCCATTATACAGGGTGTTCCAAAAAGGTACGGCCAAACTTTCAGGAAACATTCCTCACACACAAATAAAGAAAAGATGTTATGTGGACATGTGTCCGGAAACGCTTAATTTCCATGTTAGAGCTCATTTTAGTTTCGTAAGTACATACTGTACGTTATCATGATTTCATACGGGATACTCTACCTGTGCTGCTAGAACATGTGCCTTTACAAGTACGACACAACATGCGGCTGATGCACGATGAAGCTCCTGCACATTTCAATCGAAGTGTTCGTACGCTTCTCAACAACAGATTCGGTGACCGATGGATTGGTAGAGGCGGATCGATTCCATGGCCTCCACGCTCTCCTGACCTCAACCCTCTTGACTTTCATTTATGGGGGCATTTGGAAGCTCTTGTCTACGCAACCCCGGTACCAAATGTAGAGACTCTTCGTGCTCGTATTGTGGACGGCTGTGATACAATACGCCATTCTCCAGGGCTGCATCAGCGCATCAGGGATTCCATACGACGGAGGGTGGATGCATGTATCTTCTCTAACGGAGGACATTTTGAACATTTCCTGTAACAAAGTGTTTGAAGTCACGCTGGTACGTTCTGTTGCTGTGTGTTTCCATTCCATGATTAATGTGATTTGAAGAGAAGTAATAAAATGCACTCTAACATGGAAAGTAAGCGTTTCCGGACACATGTCCACATAACATATTTTCTTTCTTTGTGTGTGAGGTATGTTTCCTGAAAGTTTGGCCGTACCTTTTTGTAACACCCTGTATATGAGGCAGTGATTGAGTCATGAAATATACATAAAGCAGTGATTGAGTCATATGCTCAACCACGCACATACTGCCTCTACGTTGGCATAACCAGTAGCAATCAGTGAGACATTTATGTTTCAAGCGGACACTTTTCACAATCAGGAGTAAATTTAACAACGTGACAGAGTAGCGGAAAGGGGCAACGTGTTTGGCTGTGCCCATGGTCCTAAGGTGTGCGAATTTACCGAATTTATTTTGTGTTTCGCGGCGGACTGTCTAACGGCTCTACATGCAGGGGTGTAAAACACGTGCTCATGGAACTCGATGCCAGAACTTGTGGCCGGTAAAAGATTCTGACTGAGAGGGACCAGAAACAAAATCACTTTCAAACTTGATAGCAATTGCTGCAGGTTACGATGAAGGTCCGCAACATGTTAGTGAGAGAACACTGCGACGCAAACTGCATACAATGAACATTTGGAGTCGGTCACCTCACAAGAGACCATCGCTCACACGGGCACACAAAGGCTACAGTAGCAAAGTTCAGCGGACTGAAAGAATATGTGACTGATATTCTAAAACACTCCCTCACTTGATTTGACTGCAAAATCATGTGACTTGAACCCCATAGAAAATCAGTGGGATATGTTAGAACAGCAGTTAAACCGCCATCAGCATCCCCACAATTTGGCGGGGCAGTGCAGATAGAACTCAACATTTCGCTTTTAACGGAACAAAATCGACAGATGTGAAGTTCTACCCTGAGTACCACAGGGAAGTGTGATAGGACCGTTGCGGTTTACAATGCATATACACTCCTGGAAATGGAAAAAAGAACACATTGACACCGGTGTGTCAGACCCACCATACTTGCTCCGGACACCGCGAGAGGGCTGTACAAGCAATGATCACACGCACGGCACAGCGGACACACCAGGAACCGCGGTGTTGGCCGTCGAATGGCGCTAGCTGCGCAGCATTTGTGCACCGCCGCCGTCAGTGTCAGCCAGTTTGCCCTGGCATACGGAGCTCCATCGCAGTCTTTAACACTGGTAGCATGCCGCGACAGGGTGGACGTGAACCGTATGTGCAGTTGACGGACTTTGAGCGAGGGCGTATAGTGGGCATGCGGGAGGCCGGGTGGACGTACCGCCGAATTGCTCAACACGTGGGGCGTGAGGTCTCCACAGTACATCGATGTTGTCGCCAGTGGTCGGCGGAAGGTGCACGTGCCCGTCGACCTGGGACCGGACCGCAGCGACGCACGGATGCACGCCAAGACCGTAGGATCCTACGCAGTGCCGTAGGGGACCGCACCGCCACTTCCCAGCAAATTAGAGACACTGTTGCTCCTGGGGTATCGGCGAGGACAATTCGCAACCGTCTCCATGAAGCTGGGCTACGGTCCCGCACACCGTTAGGCCGTCTTCCGCTCACGCCCCAACATCGTGCAGCCCGCCTCCAGTGGTGTCGCGACAGGCGTGAATGGAGGGACGAATGGAGACGTGTCGTCTTCAGCGATGAGAGTCGCTTCTGCCTTGGTGCCAATGATGGTCATATGCGTGTTTGGCGCCGTGCAGGTGAGCGCCACAATCAGGACTGCATACGACCGGGGCACACAGGGCCAACACCCGGCATCATGGTGTGGGGAGCGATCTCCTACACTGGCCGTACACCACTGGTGATCGTCGAGGGGACACTGAATAGTGCACGGTACATCCAAACCGTCATCGAACCCATCGTTCTGCCATTCCTAGACCGGCAAGGGAACTTGCTGTTCCAACAGGACAATGCACGTCCGCATGTATCCCGTGCCACCCAACGTGCTCTAGAAGGTGTAAGTCAACTACCCTGGCCAGCAAGATCTCCGGATCTGTCCCCCATTGAGCATGTTTGGGACTGGATGAAGCGTCGTCTCACGCGGTCTGCACGTCCAGCACGAACGCTGGTCCAACTGAGGCGCCAGGTGGAAATGGCATGGCAAGCCGTTCCACAGGACTACATCCAGCATCTCTACGAACGTCTCCATGGGAGAATAGCAGCCTGCATTGCTGCGAAAGGTGGATATACACTGTACTAGTGCCGACATTGTGCATGCTCTGTTGCCTGTGTCTATGTGCCTGTGGTTCTGTCAGTGTGATCATGTGATGTATCTGACCCTAGGAATGTGTCAATAAAGTTTCCCCTTCCTGGGACAATGAATTCACGGTGTTCTTATTTCAATTTCCAGGAGTGTATCTGGGATCCCTATCAGACAGGATTGATAGAGGAGACAGAGAAGATCCAACGAAGAGCGGCGCGTTTCGTTTAGTGGCGAGAGAGCGTTACGGAGATGCTATACAAACTCCACTAACAGAGGTTACAAGAGAGGCGTTCTGCATCACGGAGAGATTTACTACTGAAATTTCGGGACAGCACTTCTCTGTAGGAGTCGGACAACATAATACTTCCCCCCCCCTCCCCCCCCCTCCCCCCCACATACATGTCGCGTATTGACAATGAGGAGAAAATACGAGTAATTAGAGCCAATACAGAGACTTGCCGACAATCATTCTCCCACGCACTATTCGCGTTTGGAACAGGGTTGGAGGGATCATATAGTGGTACCGAAAGTACTCTCCGCCACACACCATTAGGTTTCTTGTGGTTGTGGAGTATGATGTAGATGTAGATGAGTACCTGCACTACCATGTAGACCACTTCCAAACTGAATTCAGGCGGTTATGAAGTCCAGGGCGGAATTCAAAAATGGTTCAAATGGCTCTAAGCACTATGGGACTTATCTGAGATCATCAGTCCCCTACACTTAGAACTATTTAAACCTAACTAACCTAAGGACATCATACACACCCAGGCCCGAGGCAGGATTCGAACCTGCGACCATAGTAGCAGCGCGGTTCCGGACTGAAGCGCCTAGAACCGCTCGGTCACAAGGGCCGGCCAGGGCGGAATTACAGGGTAGTAAATGTGCCTTGTAATGATTTCTCTACGGATGACTAATATTGTTTGTCCGATGAGCTTACCTTCAACATATGCCTTGGAAGTACATCTAGGAAATGGTATCGTCACTCGATAATATACCATAGTCTAAGATTGTTAATATTATTACTTCGCCTCTTTTAAGCTGGACTCAAATTTCGCACGTCTTCAGTCTCGCAGCTCTTGTCTGAGGAGGGCGCCTGTGTGATACTGACAGACTTCCTTCTAGTTATACGACCGAAACGCGAAGCTGGGCGGAGAGTGACTAATTAGCATGATGTATAGAGCCAGCAAGTAAAACGACGACGCCCTAGGCTACCCACCGAGATGTTACCCTAACCCTAGCCCTAACGAGCCGCCGGCGACGGCGCCGCGACGTCGGAGCCAGGGCGGCGCCGAGATAATGTTTGCCAAGCGACACTCCCCTTAACTGCCCCGCGCTGTGCGCCTGTTAAATCGGAGCGCCACTTACGGCCGCCGGGGTTTTATCTCCGTGGGGTTGGCAGCTCTGTGCCGTAACGGGCCGCCAGGCACACAGCGGCAGGCCTCTACCGCCACCCCCGGCCGCACCAGTCCCTGTTTATACGAGGTAGGCCGTCGTTCACGGGACTTCCCCCTCCCTCGCCCCCTTCGCAGTGCGGCACACCGACACAACAAACACGCGGGTACTCGGGTATAAATTGAGGAGCGATTTATCGCGCGCGGATTTCCAAGCCGAGTGCGATGCCCTGTTTTATTGGCGAAGATTAGTTGGGTGAAATAGTAGCGTCCCGGAACGGACGCAAAGCCGGGCTTTACGACATTCGCAGTCGATCGGTTTTATCGCACAGCTGTGAGATGACGTGCCGGGATTAATAACGTGTACATTTTGCTATCTTAATTTCACACGGATTTCATCTTTATTTTCTTGGCAGGTTAAGAAATGTGTTGCTTCTCCACTGAAGAGTTTGGGAGACGGTCAAATGGTGTTTTGGTTGCATAACTGCTAATATTCAACATTGAGTTTTCACACGAGGTTGCAGACAAGATGACGAACGGGGTTTGAGATTACAGCAGTTTGCCCTTAAGTTTGAAAAGAAAGAATTTCCTTTTGGAGTGCACTTACTAACTTTCTGCATACTCCAGCTTAGACTTGGCGGCCTCTGGCAGCAACGAAAATTTCAATAGAAAGTTCGTTGATGTTTGAGTGCTCAACCACCCGTATACAACACTGCTGAGGTAAACTTCGTTCATTCGTATAAGAAGTTGAGACAGGACTTCAGGCTTTCGCCCAACCTTAGTTACTTGTTATACGCGTTACAACTCTTGTCTCTAGAATAGTTTACCTGCCAATGTAGCTGTAAACAAGACGTACTTTTTCTGTTACTGAATTCATATTAGTTGCTTAAGTAATCCTAGTTTTATTTCTATATTTTCTGTATTACTGAAAACTAAGGAAACAGATTTGCACTGGCATTGTCCTGACTCGTTTCTCGCCATTGGACTTTTATGAATGACTGGTGTTAACTGCTTGTGTCCGTAACAGCGCTGGTTTGCGATGCTCTTCCTTCATCTCCTCTGACGGACCTACCGACACTCATCTGCTACAATTTCTAGTACTGTGGAACCTTGGCTCCTATTTTTCTCTGTTTTGAGACGTCAGTCTTGTGACAGTTTTGATGCGGCTCGCTTCGAATTCCTCTGTTGTACTAACCTCGTCATAGAGGAAATACTTGCACTCTGTGTCCCCAATTATTTGGTGGGTGTACTCCAAAACCCGTCTTCCGCAGCAGTTTTTACCCTCTGAAGCTCACTCTACTGCCATGAAAATTATTCCCTGATGTCGTAACACATGTCCAACCACCCTGTCCATTTTTCTTATGAGTGTTTTCCAAATGCTCCTTTCTCTGCCGGTTCGGCAGAGCGGCAGAGCACCTCCACATTCCCAGCCTGATCAGTTCACCTAATTTTCAACGACCTTCACTTGCAACAATCTCAAATCCTTTGATTCTCTCTTTCCCTCTTTTTTTTTCCTGTCAGCAGTGGAAAGTTCTCTAGGCCTCAGACATTTCTTTCGGTTTTAACCAATTCAGCAGACGATGATGTATCGTTAGCGAGGCCTCAAACGCCCAACAAATATTAATACTGCGTTGCCATCTCGACACACTCTTATCTTTGCTCTTCTTGGTTAACACTATATACTTCCATCTAGCGAATGTTAGTCTGCATATTTTTACAAAGTTTGCGGGAAGCAAACAATTCTTAAGAAATCGTCAGATATGATTGGCATTCCTACTCCCGATTTTATCGAGCCTATAGTCTCACCGAATGTATTGAATATTGTAATCCCCAAATCCTCCAAAAATTAACGAAAAACATACCTATTCAAAAAAGCGATGAAAATTCACTTGACGCCTTCCTGAGAGACAATCTCCACTTATTGCAAATTAATAATATAAGTGTAGACCAGATGTGGCTTGAGTTCAAAGAAATAGTATCGGCAGCAATGGAGAGATTTATACCAAATAAATTAACAAACGACGGAGCTGATCCTCATTGGTACACAAAACGGGTTAGAACCCTGTTGCAGAAACAACGAAACAAACATGCCAAATTTAAACAGACGCAATATACCCAAGATTGGCGATCTTTTACAGAAACTTGAAATTTAGCGCTGACTTCATTGCGAGATGCTTATAACAGTTTCCACAACGAAACTTCGTCTCGAAACCTGTCAGAAAATCCAAAGAGACTCTGGTCGTATGTGAAGTATGTTAGCGGCAAGAAACAGTCAATGCCTTGTCTGCGCGATAGCAATGGAGATACTATCTAAGACAGTGCTGTCAAAGCAGAGTTACGAAACAGAGCCTTTCGAAATGTCTTCACAAAAGAAGACGAAGTAAATATTCCAGCATTCGAATCGAGAACAGCTGCCAACATGAGTAACGTAGAAGTAAATATCCTCAGAGTAGTGAAGCAACTTAAATCACTTAATAAAAGCAAGTCTTCTGGCCCAGACTGTATACCAATTAGGTTCCTTTCGGAGTATCCTGATGCATTAGCTCCATACTTAAGAATCACATACAACCGTTCGCTCGACGAAAGATCCGTACCCAAAGATTGGAAAGTTGCACAGGTCACACCAATATTCAAGAAAGGTAATAGGAGTAATCTACTAAATTACAGGCCCATATCGCTAACGTCGATATGCAGCAGGACTTTAGAACATATATTGTGTTCAAACATGATGAATTACTTCGAAGAAAATGATCTATTGACACACAGTCAACATGGGTTTAGAAAACATCGTTCTTAAGAAACACAATTAGTGAGGTGTTGAGCTATGGACAAGGTATTTCAAATTGATTCCGTGTTTCTGGAAAGCTTTTGACACTGTGCCATAAAAGCAGCTTGTAGTGAAATTGCATCCTTACGGAATATCGTCTCAGTTATGCGACTTCATTCGTGATTTACTGTCAGAGAGGCCACAGTTCGTAGTAACTGACGGAAAGTCATCGAGTAAAACAGAAGTGATTTCTGGCGTTTCCCAAGGCAGTGCTATAGGCCCTTTTATTGTTCCTTATCTATATAAACGATTTGGGAGACAAACTGAGCAGTCGTGTTAGGTTGTTTGCAGATGCCGCTGTCTTTTATCGACTAGTAAAGTCATTAGAAGATCAAAATAAATTGCAAAACGATTTAGAAAAGATATTTGTATGGTGCGAAAATTGGCAATCGACCCTAAATAACGCAAAGTGTGAGGTCATCCACATGAGTGATAAAAGGAATCCGTTAAACTTCGGTTACACGATAAATCAGTCAATTCTACAGACCGTAAATTCAACTAAACACTTAGGAATTACACTTACGACCAACTTAAATTGGTAGGAACACATAGAAAACGTTGTGGGGGAAGACTAACCAAAGACTGCGTTTTATTGGCAGAAAATGTAACAGACCTACTAAAGAGACTGCCTACGCTACGCTTGTCCGTCCTCCTCTAGAATACTGCTGCGCGGTGTGGGATCCTTACCAAATAGGACTGACGGAGTACATCGAAAAAGTTCAAAGAAGGGCAGCACGTTTTGTATTATCGCGAAATAGGGGAGAGAGTGTCACAGATATGATATAGGATTTGGGCTGGACGTCATTAAAACAAAGGCGATTTTCGCTGCGTCTGAATTTTCTCACGAAGTTTCAATCACCAACTTTCTACTCCGAATGTGAAAATATTTTGTTGACACCGTCCTACATAGGGAGGAACGATCACCACGATAAAATACGTGGAATCAGAGCTCTTACGGGAAGATACAAGTGTTCGTTCTTTCCGCACGCTATACGAGATTGGAATAATAGAGAATTGTGAATGTGGTTCGATGAACCCTCTGCCAGGCACTTAAATGTGATTTGCAGAGTATTCATGTAGATGTAGTTGTTCTACTTCTCTTCCATTACCTATTTATTGAATTATACATTTTTGCATCTGTATCTAAGTATTCCGCAAACCAATATGCGGTGCATGACGGATGGTACTTTGTTCCACTACTAGTCATTCCCTCTCCTATCCCACACGCAAACGGTGCAAGTGAGAAACGACTATCAATGTGCTTCCGTACGAATTCTGATTTCTCCATGTGGTCTTCACTGTTCTTCCTCGAAATGTTCGTTGGTGGCATTTGAATCTTTCTGCTTTCTGTAACAGAAGTGGGTTCTCTGAGCTTTTCCAACAGTATTTCACGAAAATAACTCGTCTCCAGAGAATCTTATTTGAGTTTCCAGAGTATTTCTGTCATACTGGAATGTGTCTACAGGTAACAATTCCACCAGAACGTCTCTGAATTGCTTCGATGTCTTCCTTTAATCCGGGATCCCAAACACTCGATCATTGCCCAAGAGTAGGTTGCACTAGTGTTGTATGCGCGTTCTCCATTATAGATGAGCTACACTTTCCTAGAACTCTTCCAAAAAACCGAAATCGACCAGTCGCCTTGCTTACAAGCGACCTTACTTGCTCGCTCGATTTTATGTCGCTTTGCAACGTTAGGCGTAGATATTTAATGAACGTGACTGTGTGAAGGAGCACACCACTGATACTGTACTCAATATTACGAGATTGTTTTTCTTATTCATCTGCACTGACTCACATTTTTCGTTCTGAACGGTACCTTGATGATCATGCCCTATCGTCGTCGTCGTCTTCGATGTCGAACAATGAAGATGATTCCTCGCCTTCGAGTTCTTCGGCGTTCCAGACGAATACTGAGGAATCGTCGAGTTCGTCGTTATCGCCGCAGGTACCACCTGCGATGCGGCTGGAGTTGCTCAAGAAGAAATAATATGACTACTAATTGTCGTCTTCATCTTAGACGTTGTTACATTTAGCAGCTCGCAACTGTTTTAGGCTACAATTGATGTGCGAGATCCGGTAAAGATTATAATGATTGGGAATTGTCTCATATTAACCCTGCTAGTTATTGGTCTGGAGAATCTAACGAAATCAAACCAAACAGGAATTCTGTCCAAGTCATGCAGTATCCTCCTACAGTCAGTCAACGACGACACTTTATCGCACACTGCGGCATCATCAGCAAACAGTCGAAGATTGCTAGTCACCCTGTCCGAAAGATCGTTTGCAACGTAAGTGCCCCAAATAAGGACAGATGCATGATGTCAGTGACCACCGTCCGAAAAAGTATGCTACAGAACGTCTAGATGGCAGCATCCACATGCTTATGAAGTAAATTTGGTCACCTGGTGTGAGGTTGTTGATTATAGCAGCTTCCGGTGTCACCATACGCTGACTTGTTGTTTCGGAGTGCAGTTCGTTGTAATTTTGTGGCAACGTTTTTTGGGTAAAGCACAGATAATAATTATCTTCACTAAAATGTTTGGGCATGATACAAAAGCTTATTTAATGCTATTTTAATATTTCACTCTGTAACATGTTAATATTCAAGTTTGTAGCCACTAACTCAAAAAATGTGGTCACGGCTCACTACATCCAATAAGGCCCGTTGTGGCAGTATTAGGTACTCTGATTCTGGCAATGAAATCCATCAGCGTATCCACTGCGGTCTCATACTCAAGAGACTTTAGATATCCCCATAGGAAATAATCAAGGGGATTCAGGTCAGGTGACCTTGCGGGCCATGGAAGAGGACATGGAGTACTTGCCAGATACTAGTACACTATGTGATCAAAAGTATCCGGACACCTGGCTGAAAATGGCTTACAAGTTCGTGGCGCCCTCCATCGCTAATGCTGGAACTCAGTATGATGTTGGCCCACTCTTAGCCTTGATGACAGCTTCCACTCTCCCTGGCATACGTTCAATCAGGTGCTGGAAGGTTTTTGGGGAATGGCAGCCCATTCTTCAAGGAGTGCTGCACTGAGGAGAGGTATCGATATCGATCGGTGAGGCCTGGCACGAAGTTGGAGTTCCAAAACATCCCAAAGGTGTTCTATAGAATTCAGGTCAGGACTCTGTGCAGGCCAGTCCATTACAGGGAAGTTACTGTCATGTAACCGCCACAGCCCATACTTCATGAACAGGTGATCGATCGTGTTGAAAGATGCAATCGTCATCCCCGAATTGCTCTTCAACAGTGGGAAGCAAGAAGGTGCTTATAACATCAATGTAGGGCTGTGCTGTGATAGTTCCACGCAAAACAACAAGGTATGCAAGCCCCCTCCATGAAAAACACGACACACCATAGCACCGCCGCCTCCGAATCTTACTGTTGGCACTACACACGCTGGCAAATGACGTTCACCTGACATTCGCCATACTCACACCCTGACATCGGATCGCCACATCGTGTGCCGTGATTCGTCACTCCACACAACGTTTTGCCACTGTTCAGTTGTTCAACGTCTATGCTCCTTACACCTAGCGAGGCGTGATGTGTGGCTTATGAGCAGCCGCTCGACCATGAAATCCAAGTTTTCTCACCTCCATCCTAACCGTCATAGTACTTGCAGTGGATCCTGATGCAGTTTGGAATTCCTGTGTGATAGTCTGGATGGATGTCTGCCTGTTACACACGCCGACCTTCATCAACTGTCGGCGGTCTCTGTCAGTCAACAGACGAGGTCGACCTGCTCTCTTTTGTGCTATACGTGTCCCTTTGTCTTTCCACTTCACTATAAAAAAAATTCAAATGTGTGTGAATTCGTAAGGGACCAAACTGCTTACGTCATCGGTCCATAGACTTACACACTATTTAAACTAACTTACGCTAAGGACAACACACACACTCATGCCCGAGGGAGGACTCGAACCTCGGGTGGGCGAGGCCGTGCGATTCATGACATGGTGCCTCTAACCGCGTGGTCACTGCGCGCGGCACTTCACTATCACATCAGAAAAAGTGGACATAGGGATGTTTAAGAATGTGGAAAACTCGCTTACAGACGTATGACACAAGTGACACCCAATCACCTGACCACGTTCGAAGTCCGTGAGTTCCGCGGAGCGTCCCATTCTGCTCTCTCACGATGTCTAATGACTACTGAGGTCGGTGATATGGAGTACCTGGCAGCAGGTGGCAGCACAATGCACCTAATATGAAACAAGGTTGTTTTAGGGGGTGTCCGGATACTTTTGATAACATAGTGTATGTGCAGCGCCCATTTCACGTGTAATACCACGAGTACATGTAGTCAACTGCTACACATTCAGCAACACCTACTCAAAATAGTGGTGGGAGTGGTCCTCATGTTTCCAGGTTCCTCGTTTCCTCTTTCCGATGAACCAGTCTCCCGCATTCATCGATCGAGAGAAATAAACACTCGTCGTTACGGATGATGCCTGTTAGAAAATCGTTCCCTGTACAGCCTTTCAGCAGCGAGAGCATTTCAGGGTATATCTACACACACAAGGTGCATGTCAATGAGTTCTGCGAAACTGTACTGGAACTGCTCTATCGTACTGTACTGTACGTCGCTGAATAGCACTGAATAATGAATGGGTCTAGCGTTGATTTGTAGCACGTTCTGTAATGCAAATACGCTACAACAGAGTCACCTTATGGACATATAAAGTAAACCAAACCTGCATTATGACTTCCTAGTAACCGGGTTCGCCCTTCGTGTTTCCTTGGAGGAAATAAAGAATGTGTATGTATTCGTAAATAAACAGCACAGTATGTGTAAACTTGTATGCTTGTTTTTGCAAATAAGTGGAAAACAGTAATACTAGAAAAGCGGTAGATAAGTTTACTTTCATATCACCTTAAGCTGGCTTCTCTGAACCCAGGTTCCCCACCTCAGATTCTGCAGTGGAGAATTGTCTATGTCCTGTTACATTTTTGCACGCTCTTATGGAAACATCCGGTATGCAGGATTATACAATTTCAGATTTTCACGCTGTTTTGTTATGTTATTGCAGGGGCCTCCATCGGTGGTCCAGGTTAGATAGCCTGTAGTTCGAATCCAGGCAACCTCATTACTGCTCATTTCATATATTTTTTTTTATAAGGGTGTAAACTGACCTTATGTAATGGTTTATAGTATAATAGTTCAATAAAGAATTATTGGTCTTTCCAGTTGTAGACAATGGAATCCAGCCACATGCAATAGAAGTGAGTCGTGAGGGCAAAGAAGTAGATGGAGTTAGCTTTAGCTGCTGTTCATGATGGCAAGTCTGTGATTGAAGCATCCAGTACGTTTCATATTCCCAGAAGGACACATCGCAACCAGATTATTTTCGGAAAAGCTCAAAGGAAATTTGGACATTATACCCCAAGTGGAGGGCAAGAGGAGAGACTATGTCGTAGAATTTTTCGAGTGGCGGATGTAGGACTGCCAGTCACAACAACATTCTCAAACGTAGTGAATATACCTTCCGTGTAGAGAAAAAAACTCCAAACCCTTTCATTGTAAGAGAAACAATGCAGGAGGCCACCCAGAAATAGCACGACGGAGAACACAAAACCTAAATCCTGGAAGGACTTCAAAATTAAATAAGTTTGTTGTGGCTACTATGTTGTTGTGGTCTTCAGTTCTGAGACTGGTTTGATGGAGTTCTCCATACTGCTCTAATCCTTTGCAAGCTTCTTTATCTCCCCATACCTACTGCAACCTACATCCTTCTGAATCTGTTTAGTGTATTCATCTCTTGGTCTCCCTCTACGATTTTTACCCTCCACTCTGCCCTCCAATACTAAATTGGTGATCCCTTGATGCCTCAGAACATGTCCTACAAACCGGTCCCTTCTTCTAGTCAAGGTGTGCCACAAACTTCTCTTCTCCCCAATCCTGTTCAATACTTCCTCATTAGTTACGTAATCTACCCATCTAATCTTCAGCATTCTTCTGTAGCACCACATTTCGAAAGCTTCTGTTCTCTTCTTGTTCAAACTATTTATCGTCCATGTTTCACTTCCATACATGCTACACTCCATACAAATACTTTCAGAAATGGCTTCCTGACACTTAAATCTATACTCGATGTTAACAAATTTCTCTTCTTCAGAAACGCTTTCCTTGCCATTGCCAGTCTACATTTGATATCCTCTCTACTCCGACCATCATCAGTTATTTTGCTCCCCAAATAGCAAAACTCCTTTACTACTTTAAGTGTCTCATTTCCCTCAGCATCACCCGACTTAATTCGACTACATTCCATTATCCTCGTTTTGCTATTGTTGATGTTCATCTTATATCCTCCTTTCAAGACACTATCCATTCCATTCAACTGCTCTTCCAAGTCCTTTGCTGTCTCTGACAGAATTACAATGTCATCGGCGAACCTCAAAGTTTTTATTTCTTCTCCATGGATATTAATACCTACTCCGAATTTTTCTTTTGTTTCCTTCACTGCTTGCTCAATATACAGATTGAATAGCATCAGGGAGAGGCTACAACCCTGTCTCACTCGTTCGCAACCACTGCTTCCCTTTCATGTCCCTCGACTCATATAACTGCCATCTGGTTTCTGTACAAATTGTAAATAGCCTTTCGCTCCCTATATTTTACCCCCGCCACCTTCAGAAATTGAAAGAGAGTATTCCAGTCAACATTGTAAAAAGCTTTCTCTAAGTCTACAAATGCTAGAAACGTAGGTTTTCCTTTCCTTAATCTAGCTTCTAAGATAAGTCGTAGGGTCAGTATTGCGCCACGTGTTCCAATATTTCTACGGAATCCAAACTGATCCTCCCCGAGGTCGGCTTCTACCAGTTTTTCCTTTCGTCTGTAAAGAATCCGAGTTAGTATTTTGCATCCGTGACTTATTAAACAGATTGTTCGGTCATTTTCACATCTGTCAGAACCTGCTTTCTTTGGGATTGGAATTATTATATTCTTCTTGAAGTCTGAGGGTATTTCGCCTGTCTCATACATCTTGCTCACCAGATGGTAGAGTTTTGTCAGGACTGGCTGTCCCAAGGCCGTCAGTAGTTCTAATGGAATGTTGTCTATTCCCGGGGCCTTGTTTCGACTCAGGTCTCTCAGTGCTCTGTCAAACTCTTCACGCAGTATAGTATCTCCCATTTCATCTTCATCTACATCCTCTTCCATTTCCATAATATTGTCCTCAAGTACATCGCCCTTGTACAGACCCTCTATATACTCCTTCCACCTTTCCGCTTTCCCTTCTTTGCTTAGAACTGGGTTTCCATCTGAGCTCTTGATATTCATACAAGTGGTTCTGTTTTCTCCAAAGGTCTCTTTAATTTTCCTGTAGGCAATATCTATCCTACCCCTACTGAGATAAGCCTCTACATCCTTACATTTGTCCTCTAGCCATCCCTGCTTAGCCATTTTGCACTTCCTGTCGATCTCATTTTTGAGACGTTTGTATTCCTTTATGCCTGCCTCATTTACTGCATTTTTATATTTTCTCCTTTCATTAATTAAATTCAATATTTCTTCTGTTACCCAAGGATTTCTACTAGCCCTCGTCTTTTTACCTACTAGATCCTCTGCTGCCTTCACTACTTCATCTCTCAAAGCTACCCATTCTTCTTCTACTGTATTTCATCCCCCCATTCCTGCCAGTTGTTCCCTTATGCTCTGCCTGAAACTCTGTACAACCTCTGGTTTAGTCAGTTTATGCAGGTCCCATCTCCTTAAATTTCCACCTTTTTGCAGTTTCTTCATTTTTAATCTACAGTTCATAACCAATAGATCGTGGTCAGAGTCCACATCTGCCCCTGGAAATGTCTTACAATTTAAAACCTGGTTCCTAAATCTCTGTCTTACCATTATATAATCTATATGAAACTTGTCAGTATCTCCAGGCTTCTTCCATGTATACAACCTTCTTTTATGATTCTTGAGCCAAGTGTTAGCTATTATTAAGTTGTGCTCTGTGCAAAATTCTATCAGGTGGCTTCCTCTTTCAATTCTTGCCCCAATTACATATTCACCTACTACGTTTCCTTCTCTCCCTTTTCCTACTACCGAATTCCAGGCACCCATGACTATTAAATTTTCGTCTCCCTTCACTAACTGAATTATTTCTTTTATTTCATCATACATTTCTTCAATTTCTTCGTCATCTGCAAAGCTAGTTGGCATATAAACTTGTACTACTGTAGTAGGCGTGGGCTTCGTGTCTATCTTGGCCACAATAATGTGTTCACTATGTTATTTGTAGTAGCTTACGTGCACTCCTATTTTTTTATTCATTATTAAACCGACTCCTGCTACTATATCAAACAAAAATAAGTAATGCATCATATCGGTGTAGTTGATAAACATCATCTGATGTACAATGTCGAAGAGAAAAGTTTCAGACTTGCAGCACCAACAACAAGTGCTCGCAAGATAAGGATCTAAACGACTTCACGTGGCAGCTCCAGAACACGATGAGAATGCAACAGTTGTTACATGTGGAAACCTTTTGGGACATTATATTCCTACCATGATTTTGATCAAGGAGACTGAGATCAGAGTGGAAAGAGAATCTTTCTTATGACAGAAAACTTGTGATGACGCCGAAGTTTTTGCAGAGCGGTTCGATCATTTTTCCAGGTACAAGACGAATGTAACTGCAACATTACATGTTTCTGATGGGGCTTCTTCGCACCTTGCTATTGGTACTGTTTCCCCAATGGAAAGACAAAACATTATTCTGTTTTGTCTCCCGACTGATACCATCCACGAATTGAAACCGCTAGATGGATCAGTCTTTAAACCTTTTGAGACAATTGGGATGATGCTCAGAAGTACTGGGTGTGTCACCCAGAACGTAAAGTGAACAGAAGTGCATTTTCCAGTGTTTGGTGTGGATCCGTGACTGCTGTGAACTTAGTATCTAGGTTCAAAGCAACACGAATTTATCCACATAAACAAGACCTATGGAAACCGTATTCGCTCCCTCAACATTGTTCGAGATCGCTCCAAAAATTTCTGAGAACGACTCTCTGCCATCCACACACACTGCACAGACAAGTCAATAGCCAAATGCAAGTGTGGAGACTCCTCATACTCCAAATTATTGTGCTCCAAGTGCTTCACAACTTCCCCTAAGTGCAGTTCTATCCACGCCTAAAATGAAGTAGCAAAAGGCATCGAAACGTCATGCCTTGAAATCCAGAGGCCTAGTAGTTATGGAGTTATTATTCACCATCAGCAAGAGTAAAAAGGACAGCGGTGGCAAGCAAGGGTACAGTGAAGTCCATGGAGAGAGAGAAACCAACCAAGCCCAAGCGCCGGTTTACAAAATTCGTCTGTGATCTGGTATTGATTTGAGAATGAGATTGGTTTTGTTCGTGAAGAGACTAACGAGAGCAGCGACGTTTGCGTAGAGTTGTCAGTGCTAACAGACAAGTAGCACTGCGTGAAATAACCACAAAAATCACTGTGCCACGTACGAAGAACGTGTCCGTCAGGACAGTGCGACGAAATTTGGCGTTAATGGGCTTTGATAGGAGGCGACAGAAGCGAGTGCCTTTGCTAAAAGTACGACATAGCCTGCAGTGCCTCTCCTGTGCTCGTGACCACATCGGCTGGAAACTAGATGATTGGAAAACCCTAGCCTGGTTCGATGAACCTGATTTAAGGTGATAAGACCTAATGGTTGGGTTCTGATGTGGCGCAGATACCACGAAGCTATGGACCCAAGTTGTCAATAACGCACTTCGCAAGCTGGCTGTGTCTTTATAATGGTGTGGGCTGTGTTTACACGGAATGGACTGGGCCCTCTGCTCCAACGGAACCGATAATTGACTGGAAATGGTTATGTTCGTCCACTTGGAGACCATTTCTAGCCAGACATGGACTTTTCCAAAACAATGATGGAGTTTCTATGGATGTCACAACGCCATGTCGCCGGGCCGCAAGTATTCGCGATTGGTTTCAAGAACATTCTGGGCAATTCGAGCGAATGACTTGGCCATCCAGATCGCCCGACATGAATACCATCCAACGTTTATGTGATATAACCGAGAGGTCGGTTGGTGCTCAAAATCCTGCACTGGCAATACTTTCGCAATGAAGGACGGCTGTAGAGGAAACATGGCTCCATATTTCTCCAAGTGACTTACAATGACTTGTTGAGTCCATGTCACGTAGAGTTGCTGCACTACTCCGGGAGAAAGGAGTCCGACTTGATATTAAGAGGTGTCCCATGACTTTTGTCACATAAGTGTACACTATTACTCTCGTACAGATCAGTTATGTGTTGAATGAAGTAGTAATGTTTTACGCCCAGAAATTGAAACCAACGTTGCAGTATGAATCATTTACGTTGTCTAAAAATAGTTGCAAACCTTAGTATGGCCCTGGTGAGGTCACTTACATCATATATAGAGGAATGGTCCTACCACACTTTCCTGGGCCACTCATGACGAAGTATTTGTATCTGATGCTCATACGTCGTACAGAATTCTGTTACTTAAAAAGTAGTTTATCTAAGACGCTATTCCGTTTTCTCGGACCTTCACGACATGATCTTTAGTGTAATATTAGTTTTACATCCACTTTTATCTTGTGGAAGACTCATAAATTTTCAACAAGTAAGTCAGTAATCCCTAGAACTAGCAATAGTTTGGCTATCATTTTTATTTTCACTCGTATTGCTAATTCCTTTATGTATAATATGGCGTATGCCACTATGGTTTGTTAGTGAGAAAATGTCGATTTATATACGCATAAAAAATAAGTGCATACATTTATAGCATGTGCACTAAGTCGATAAAACTTTATGTCGAGTTAACAATGCAGCGTTTTAATTACTACGGGGACCAGTGATAATCACAAGTGCACTACTGAGTTTTAAAAAAATCAGACACTTAGCAGTTAGATTTTTATTGAGTGGGAAGTACGGCTATTACGACGGACTCTATTTAAATGCAGTTTCTCTATGTAAAATGAGTTGGTTAGGACAACGGATAGCTACTTTTCTTGTTATATAACGACTGTATTGTAAAAACGAACCTGGGTGAGCCTAAGTACGTCGAATTCTGCCCTCTTTAGATGCAACTGGTCCCCACATGATCTGTCTGTAGGATTGCCAGCTGTTTTTCTTAAGTGAGGAACGAATTAACATGTAGGAAGTGGTGCGCTTTAAGAACTACTTACGTGCAGCTCAATGGCAGTCTTGTCATTTATCAAACACAAGTTATAGGATCTTTCCTGTCTGGGATCTGCTAGCGTTGATTAAGCCGTCCAGACAGCAGAGCTTGTTTACGCGCCACTTACAGGATTTTGGGTGCAGAACCTGCACCGGACTGAATCTGCCTCGCAGATTAACGATGCAAGTTGATGAACAGGGGAGCCTTGATGTGGCTTTTAGGCGGCTTCCCACAGCCCTCTAGGTAAATACTGGGCTCTAGTACGGTAGTTGGGGTGAAAGCGCAATATTTTAATCACTCCGCCCCGCCCATCCCCACCCCCGACCACGCCCACACCCAACCCCAGATGACATCATTGTTTTCTCGGCTGCATACGTGCCCCAGACCCCTCCTCCCCCTCCACCATCCTCCACCTAACCTACCCTATTGGCGGGAAGTTCGAATTTTGGCGGGAATTTCGAATTTTTGTGGGAATTTATTTTTCCCAGGGCTGTGCTGACATCCCAACCCACCCCCACACGGGAACTGACAGGAAATTAAAAATGGCAGTGCCCTTTTCGCGACTCGAATCCTAGTCCTCCTGGGCAGAGAGCCCAAATGTACCCCCCTAACATAATTAAACTGCCAGAGGCACTTGGAATTGACGGGAAATAAAAATTGGCGTTACTCATTCCGGGACTCAAACCTTGATGCTCCTGGACAGAAAGCCCAAGAACACCCCCTTAACACAATTAAACCACCACAGGCACTTGGAATTGATGGGAAATTAAAAATGACTGTGCACTTTCCGAGACTCGAACCCTAAATCTAATGGATGGAAAGCCTGAGTGCACCCTCTAACACATGGAAACTGTCCAGATGTGGGAGAGGAAGGTTAGGTTAGTGTGCTTTATTTATTTTGTTCAGGAAACTGACGTGAATATCGATCCTAAAAAAATGGTTCGAATGGTTCGGAGCACTATGGGACTCAACTGCTGAGGTCATCAGTCCCCTAGAACTTAGAACTACTTAAACCTAACCAACCTAAGGACGTCACACACATCCATGCCCGAGGCAGGATTCGAACCGGCGACCGTTGCAACAGCGCGGTTCCGGACTGAAGCGCCTAGAACCGCACGGCCACAGCGGCAGGCCTATCGATCCTAATTATGTAATTAATCACAAAGATGGGGCCTAATTACACAACTATATGCATGGCGCTATACAAGGATGCAGGAAAAGAGCAATACGCCGCAAAAACTGACGATACCATACAACTGGTGTTATCCTGCTGGGAAAAAATTTCGCAATACCACTTGAAACCAGGAACAGAAATACTCGAACTCTACCCTACACCTACAAGCTGTGGGAAAAAGGCTGGTGTGTAAGGTACAATGTTTATTCTTTTTGGCGGAAAATATGTTCAACTGACGAGATGCTGGTGTTGGACAGAGAGAAGTTTGAAAAGTGTATTACCTGTAAGCATACAGTATCTATCGCTGTTTGATGTCATAGTTCGATACAGATGCCTCCTCAAAAACCATCCTGCAGCCCAGGTAATCGAAGCCAGTACACACTGTCATAACTGATGGGAAAAAATGCATCACAGTTCTAATTAATGAAAAAAACTAGCAGCCGTAATGAACGGGTCATAATGCAGTACGTGTACTGGAAAAAATCGTTTTCCTAAAAGGCTGCAGAGGAGGCGGTAGTTAAACGTGCGTTCTCCTCAGTGTGCAGAACGCTCCTGCAGAGGTGACCTGACACATAGTAGGCAGGCCCCCATCGTATCCAATAGTCCAATAGGCCTCTCGTTCGGCAGTGGAGAACACTTTTAATTAATGTCAACAACTCTTTCTTGCAACCTGTTAAAAGTATTTCTCGGAATGACTGGAATCCTTTGGAACAACAACGAAATTCCAGAGAATGGTCCAGCTGGCCGCCCGCACTCAGCTTTCTACCATCTGGCCGCCACCTTAAGGCAATAGGAGATCAAAGGACGGCCGCCTCAAGTGTAACTTGCTCGTCTAAAACATAACGACAGAGCCCCTACGCGCAGCTCCTCCTACACAGAGAGCAGTTGTGTCCGGAGCCCTTTACAGTTTTTCTGCAGACCCTCATACAGCTCCAATCTCTCCGTCGCACTAATGATATGCACCATGCCTTCAGGTGGCGGTCCTAGACAACACAAAAGGGAAATTAAGTAGCTTCACCCCTCCCATCCAGGGGACGTTCCAAAAGGCTATTTCAAAAGTCGGCTGTTTGCGAAACAGAAAGCCCCTCCCGCATTGCCTTCAGTACAAAGTGCGTCGCCGGCATTTCTCAGAACCGTGATGAATGACCACCGAGGGAGAGCCACAGCCTCGAAGGGAAATCGCCCGCCATACTGCGCTGGACTATTTCACATCAACTCGACTCC
The DNA here is from genome assembly GCF_023864275.1 of Schistocerca cancellata. Taxonomy (NCBI): domain Eukaryota; kingdom Metazoa; phylum Arthropoda; class Insecta; order Orthoptera; family Acrididae; genus Schistocerca; species Schistocerca cancellata. Next base: position 199,095,600 of record NC_064628.1, read on the forward strand.
TATAATAAAGCAACTATTAAAAAAGGAAAAAAAAACATTCGCGACGATAATAAATGTTCTCTTTCCACGAAAATAGGAAAAGTCCATTTTATTTTAGTTTTATGAGCAAATTCGGTATAGTCTTTACATTCAACTGCAGTCGCATCTCATTATTTTGTGATATCCAGCGAAGTGTACCGCCACCGATCACAAATGATCAGCAGAGACAGACATACCCACCCTCTGTAAAATCAGAAAAAACTTCGCTTATTCTGATGCGAAAACTACCGATCACCACCGAATATTCTCGATATTTGGAAATTTAGTTGATCATGAGAGTCACTTTGCATGGCACGTAATTTTTTTTTCTGTAGTCGAATTACACTCACCAGGTAGGTCAAATGGGAATCCACGGAGGGAACACGATGTTCTTTTCGAGGAACTCTGTTCAGAAATGACATCTGAAGCCGACCACAGACGGATTCTACAGCCCACAACAAACATTTCGCGTAAGGACGGTCCTATTAAAAACACGATCGTCGCGACTACGTTACCGTCACCCTGCATAAAAAATGGTCTTGAGTCTACAGGTACACACACGAGCCGCTGATACTGAACCGCTATCTGGAAGAAATGCTGTCCGCGATTTGGTATCAAGTCTATCCGTTCAGCCACTTACTTGCGTTGAATCCTGTAGACACATCTTTTAATGGTTACAGCCACTGGTGAATCATATTGGTGGCACTCTCATACATCGAAATGAGTCACCTTTTTCAAACCTATCTGCTAAGGATCCCAGGCGACAGAAACTCCAGCGCTGTTGTTTAGACACTCCCTCTGCATCTTGTAACTGCACCTAAGTCTATGCCCTCATCTTCCATGCAGCTTAGTCTATCTGATCGCCAGAATTTAAGTCTGACCTGTACAGAAGTCAGTGAGCACTACTATATCTAAGACCTTCTGCATCCTGTAGGGAAACAGGACGAACTGAGTTAACGCTACAGGAGGGCGTATTGACCACTCGGTAGAAATGTGAACTTGGTGTTATATCTCCGCCAACCACGTACAGTGTGTAAGACCAGCGCGAAACGAAGCGTTCCCCTGCAACACGAGTTAGTAGGAGAGATAGTACGAGCAGTTATGGTGGTGTTTCTTGCTGTGAAAATTAGGAAGACTATACATCATACAGTAGTCCGAAACAGATCTGTTTCTCTTGGGGTGCATTCATGTCTATCACCCAAACATATGTTGTGATCCTATTAAATATACAGGTATTGGTTCATTGGAGCAGGTTGTTCGTCATCGAAGTAACTTCCATTGACTAGTATAAAGTTTCATCACCTGTATTGCAGGATGCCCGTATCCAACAGACTATCAATCACAGGAGAGGATTCCTGTATTGTACCTTCATAAGCAGTTTAATACATTTGTTTTTGTTTGTTGTTGTAACACATCCAATCAGTGTCACTACCATACACTTTGTTTTTTCTACCATGACTTAGAGACCTGTGTCAGCTGCTGCTAAACTGACATTAACACGCTTTGATCCTCTGTCTCTTACAGAAAACTGAACATCGCATGGCATAAACTGTACAGCTACCACACCACAGGCTGATAGAAATAAAACATAGACTCAATGTTTCTCTTTGACAAAAATGTGGAAGACATGCAACATATCGAAACTGGAAGAGTCTGCGGTATTGTAGAGCGCTGCACAGTTAATCTCATCTTCCCATCGAAAGGATAGCGGATGTCTCAGTGCTCCGTTACGAAAAGCATTGTTCCTTCATTTTGCAGGCATGTGCATGATTACTATTCCGGTGCTGACCATCGCCGGAAGGTTCTGTTCACAACACATGTGAGGTAGCACAAATAAAAAGAGGTACTGTTATCTTACTGGTGAAAAACAAAAAAAAAAAAAATAAAAATAAAATAAAAATAAAAATAAAAAAATTGAAAGATGTGTAGAGTATCACAGAATATGTAAATAGGACGAGTCTGTACCAATGAGGAACGCTTCCAAACAACTGTATTAAGGTGATGACCTCTAAATTTAATCCCATGTTCCACAGCGACAAGTAGCAGATATCCAGTGTTCAATGAAGGTTCCCTCCATCTCAACAGAGTGGTGTCAGTCAATCATTATGCAGTAATCAACAGTGTACCCAGTGGACAGTTGAGATTGGAAAGACGCCATTGATATGGAGCAATGTACTGTAATACACACCGCAGTTGATAGCAAGATAAATTTTAGAAATTTCACCCAGAATTCAGAGAGAGCAATATCCACCACTTTCTGCAACCTGTTTAGAAACAGAGTTAGCTGAGTTAATGCTATAGGAGCGTGTTTTGACCACTCAGTGAAATTCGGAACATGTTGTCGTAACTCCACCGCTCATGTATGATGTTTAAGGTCAGCATCAAATGAACCTTGCTCCTGCAACATGACGACAGTATGAACAGTTACGGTGGTGTTTCTTGCTGGGAAAATTAGGAAGTCTCAACATCGAAGCAGATCCGCATCCCTAAGGATCCATTCATGTCTATCACCCAAACATTCTCTCATCGTTATTCTGTACCATGCAGCAGAGAAAAATTACGAACTATCTGCGTGCCGTCATCAAGCAGATGTAGCGATCCTATTAAATATACAGCTATTGATCCATTGCACAGACCAGCGTAAAGTTGCATCATCTGTACTGTAGAAGGATGACCATATCCGACAAACTATACAATAAGTCGCAAGAGACGCTCTCTGTGACCCTGTGTCGTTGTTTGAAACATTGATTTTTCTGCTGTAACATGTGTTGTACACTGCCAATCATTTTGTTTCTCCTCCATGACTTCGAGGTCCGTGTCAGGTTCTAAACTGACATTAAACCGTTCTGATCCATTGCTTCTCGCAGAAAACTAGAGGTTGCTAGGTGTAAATCTTGTTGCTACTGCTACTACCATAACACACCAGACACTGGATGATTTTAAATAAAAGACAATTTAACATAAGGGAATTGGAAGAGTTTGACGGCACTGTGGAGAGTTTCCAAACTGCAGTCCGAAAGTGACTGATGACCTCTACATTTAAACTCATCTGTCACAGTGACGGAACCCTCGATGTACTGTAATAATAGGCATCACAGTTGATAGTGTGAACAATTTTAGCACTTTTACATTAATTTCAACACCGACCAATAATGCAACGGCATGTTTCCCAATTTCCGTACAATCGCCAAACTGTCCCTTCTCTACTTCGCGAGTATCATTGTGAATGTAGATATATGACTGTGCAGTACGTCCATTCATTGTTAGTTCTCGAACATATGCTTAGTCAAAGTATACCAGACAACACGCTACATATTTCTAGCTTCTCGAGCATAGTGCATAATTTATGATCTATTTCAATGTGGATGGGAGTCACAGAGCTTTCTTGCAGCCTTAGGATAGAATTAGAGACTGAAAGACCCCCTCGCATTGTCTTTGACCAAACCACCGTGCAGTACCAAACAGATTTAATCTGCAGCTGACCAGAAGATGAACGCTACATTCCACGTCTCGTGAATGAATGGAGCTTGCCGAGTCCTCGCCCATCCAAGTGCACAAGATTTCTCCAGACGCACTCATGTCAAGGAGGTTACCACCCGTTATCGGTGTATAGTAGTAGATTTGAAAGTGCTGTGATGTAATAGCAGACGCGTGAGGGCTCTGTCGCTATAATTTAGATGAACAAGTTGCAATTGTGGAGGCAGCCGTCCTTTTATCTCCTGTTGTTTAGCTGACTATACGTCCTTTTGTTTATTCTTAGGGGCGTTTCCTTAAGGTGGCCGGCAGATGATGGAAAGCCAAGTGTGAGTTGGCCACTCGACCATATACCGGAATTTAGTTGTTGTTCCAAAGAGCTTCGGTCATTCCGAGAAATACTTTTAACAGATCGCAAGAAAGAGTATTTGACATTAAATAAAAGTGTTTTCCACCTCAGAACGAGCGGCCTACTGGAGATTTTGGGTACCTGTCTAGTCTGTATCAAGTCGTCGCCGCAGGTGCGCCCCCTAACCATTAGGGGCGGCTGTGTCACTACGCTTTAGACAATCAAGTTGCATTCGGGACAGCCGTTCTTTTATCTGCTATTGTTTAGTTCACTATACCTGCTTTTGTGTCGTTGAAGGACCATCGACTCAAGGCTGACAGCGGCTATCACATGCTGTGAGGCTGCTGGCGGAGTAGCTCACTCCCTCTGGCCATCCGCCCTGTAGGTGGATGGAGGGAGTGAGTGGAGAGGGCCTCGATTTTCTGCAGTTTGTGATTGTACATCGAGAAGAAGGCACGTTTAACTACCGCGTCCTCTGCAGTCTTTTAGGAAAACGACTTTTCCCAGTACATGTGCTGCATTATGACCCTTTCATTACGAGTGCTGGTTTGTTGATGTCAGTTTCGAAGTGTAATTAGAACTGTGATGTATTTTTTTTCCATTAGTTGTGGTAGTGTGTATTAGCCTCGATTACCTGGGCTGCAGGATGGTGTTTGAGGAGGCATCTGTAGCGAACTCTGACATCAAACAGCGATAGTTACAATCTGCTTACAGGTAATACACTTTTCAAACTCCTCTCTGTCCAACACCAGCATCTCGTGAGTTGAACATATTTTCCGCCAAAAAGAATAAAGATTGTACCTTTCACACAAGTCTTTTTTCCACCAGTTTGTAGGTTTAGGGTAGAGTTTCAGTATTTCTGTCCCTGGTTTCAAGTGGTATTGCGAAATTTTTTCCCAGCAGGATAACACCAGTTGTATGGTATAGTCTGTTTTTGCAGTGTATTGTGCTTTTTTGCTGTCTTTGAGTAGCGATATGCATATGGTTGTGTAATTAGGCCCCATCTTTATGATTAATTATGTAATTAGGATCGATATTTGCGTCAGTATCGAGTGGTATTGCGAAATTGTTTTATTTTGTCAGCACGATAACATCAGTTGTATGGTATCGTCAGTTTTTGCGCTGTATTATGATTTTATGCCGTCCATGTGCAGCGCTATGCATATAGTTGTGTAATTAGGACCGATGTTTGCGATTAATTATGTAATTAGGACCTATATTTGCGCCAGTTTCCCGACCAAAATAAATAAAGTACACTAACCAGACCTTCCTCTCCCGCATATGGAGAGTTTCCATATGTTGGGGGTGCACTTGGGCTTTCGATCCAGTAGAATCAAGGTTCGAGTTCCAGAAAGGATACCGCCAATTTTAATTTACCACAAAAATTCGAAATTCCCACAATAGGGTAGGCTGGGGATGACGGGTGCGGGTGCGGGAGGGGTGAGGGGGAGAAGGGGCTGGGGCACACGTGCAGCTGTGAAAACACGTGACAACATCTGGGGGCGGCGGTGGTCGCGGTCGAGGGCGGGGTGGGCGGCGGTGGTTGTGGCGGGGGTGATTAATTGATCAATTTAATTAATTTGCACCTCAATTTGATATCAAAATTGCGCTGAACAGGTCCAAACCCGTAGAGAAACGGGAATAGGCAAGGAAGAAGATCTCTTGCAGTTGACTAAGCTCTCAAAAGCCGCATCATATGGCAACTATTCACAAACTCAGAGAAATAAGAAGTAATGCGTGTCGATAAACGTTTGTAAGAAGGGACGACGATTCGACTGTAGCGTCCTGTCGACTTCAAAGTCGTAACAGATAGAGGTACATATCATTTGACGAGGAAGGAAATCGCCGACGCATGTTCAAATGTAGCATCGCAGCTCGCATCTAAAGTAGTTTAGAAGAAATGACAGCTACCTGTTTTGGGGATTAGTAGCTCGTCCTTCAGTTTACGAGTCCATTGTCTTAACCGAAGGATCGGCTTGTCGGGTACTGAATGTGTATTAGCCTTACTACCCTAGTGTCCGCCACCGTAGCTGAGTGGAGAGAGCGCCTGCTTGTCATGCTGGGGGGGGGGGGGGGCGGGTTCTGTTCTAGGTTGGGTTGGAGATTTTCTCTGCTCAGGGACTGGGTGTTTGTGTCATCTTCCTCATCACAATTACATCCTCATCGACGCGAAAGTCACCGAAGTGGTGTCACCTCAAAAGACTTGCACCAGGCGATCAGGTCTACCCGCCGGGAGGCCCTCGCCACAAGAGATTTCATTTTCACCACCAAAGTTGTGCATATGTTACAATTCCTGGGAATAACAGTTCATGTGTAAGAAAAACCAAATGATGATATTCGTTTCGTCGTGGGTAAGATCAGGCCCATTGTGAGGAGATCCTTAAGGACATAGAAAAGTCTTAAAACATTAGCGTATTTCAAAGAAGAAAGAGATGTACGGATGTTTTTCCCACAAATAATAAGTGAAATTGTCCTTTGGATATGGAATAAGTGAAAAAAATCTGATACTTTTTTAATTTAAGGGGAAATAACAAATTTATCACGAAATATGTGAATGTATAATACACGTAAGTACATGTGATAATTCTTCGGGTAACGTACTTATGCATCATCAAGCAGAAAATTAAGGTAAAACACGTATTTATATTTGTGATATTACAGTACTGATTATATGCAGGTCATATTTCACGTTACACGTTATTTTGTGTTATTGATAACGTATACATAAACTGAGTCTGCTACGAAGTTCGTCAATGGAGTAATATCAGTTGACCTCTAATAAATCACATATGCTTCTCTTAACCTGAAATTTATTAGTAGCTAAACTTTTCAGTGCTATAGGCTTACTGAAAATGTTCCTGAATAACGGATCACGTTCTGGTTCAAAGTAAGTGGCTTTAAATGTTTAGGAACTGAGCTGTTTTTTTGAGAACGAGGTATATTACGTACGATAAATTTCGTTAAGGAATTAGTATACTGGGAAGAAATAGTCAGCACCTCCAGTACTTTGAAGAGACGTCTACAGTACGAATTTGAATACAACTCGTTCTTCATATTATTAGTAAGTAGGCTACAATGTGTCATAAACTGTTAAAAAGGGGAAACTACTCACACTGGTTCACCAGTAACACTCCTGTCAAGTGAAAATGCCGAGGAAAGTACCTTCTGCCACAGTTTAGAGTTACTTGTGGCATGTAAGAGTAGAAGCTGCGTTTCTATTAATTGTAAATAAGTATGGACAAAGAACTTTCGTGTATTATTATTGTCGTTGTTATTATAAATAAACACACGTAATGGCTAAAGTCATTCACACATCAACATGTGCCCACGCGCTAGGGTAGCTCAACTGAGGATAGCCCATTATATGTTACATCATGCTGTGGTGGTCACGTGCGCTATGTTCATAAGAGGAACCAAGGAAGTAAGTATAGAAATTGCCTCTAACATTAAAAGAATTGCGGAAGGACTGTAGGAACAATACTGTTTTCATTTTAAGTGACTTAGGGAAACAACACGAAGTCCGTAAGAGGAGATTCGAAACCATGTACTGCTGAATACAAACAAGTGACTTTACCAATATGACACATCCGTTCACTACAACGGAATTTTAAATAATTGTTGCAAAAAAGGTGCTCACTTGAGCAGGTGACGGCCACTATGTTTTGAACTGTGTGTGAATTGCTGTTTGCAGGCGAACTGCCTAAGTGCCGTGACGTGATGGTCACTCGAAGTTTGCAACGGAAGAGAAGTTAACGGAAGGGCAGGAGCACTATGCAGTGGTTGGACGTTGCAGTTAGAGAGACAAGAATCAGGCTGGTGAAAGCAGGTCGCAGGAAGAGGGAGGTGCCAGCGGGTTAGATGGAAGCGTGGAGTGGTGAGGTGCGGGCAAGTTTGAAGTTGTGACTCTCTGATGCGAATTTAAAGCCAAAGGCGTTGGGGAAAACAGAAGTTGCGGAGTGGTGCTGAAGTGGCAATTTTATCACACGCTCCGCTCTTCCCTTAACGATAAAGCACACTTCTACTTCTTCACCAAGGACATAGCACAGCGCGTTTTTACTTTACCTACTTTACAATCCTGTCAAAGTAATTTTCAAGGATAAAGGAAGTTGTTTTGTGAATAAAACCGCCTAGACCGCTTATTACAATTTCTTTATTTATTACGACGTTTTGGGTCCTGCCACCATTAGATACCAAAACGCTTAGAACTGATAAAAGAATCTATGTCAGTGCTAAAAGTATGCCTAACCGGGAATAGCTGACGCTCCGATTAAACGCAGGTTTTAGTACTGACACAGAACCTTGTTTTACAAGTTCTAACCTTTCTGATATCTGATGATGGCAGCAGCCGAAACGTCATAATGATTAAAGAGATTTTTATAATCGATGTATGTGTGAATTCCTGAGGGATCAAACGGCTGAGGTTATCGGTCCCTAGACTTACCCACTACTTAAACTGACTTACGCTAAGAACAACACACACACCCATGCTCGAGGGAGGACTCGAACCTCCTGTGGGAGGGGCCGCGCAATGTGTGACTTGGTTCCTCTAACCGTGCAGCCACTCTACGCGGCTTAATAATCTATTTACAAGGTTTTATTGACAAAACAGCCATCTCCCTGCGACTTTGCCCACATATGAATTCGACACATGTATTGAACACACATCTTCCTACCCATCTCTGTGTTCAAATCTTCCTCCCTCTGTCCACCTCATCCTCTCACCTTTATTTGTATATCTACTCCTCCCTACTCTCTCTGTCACTTCATCTCCTCCTCTCCCTCTCAATGTCAATTGTCTCCATCCCCTTTCTCTGGCCATATCTTTATATCTTTCTCCCCATCTCTATGACTATAGTCTCCTCCCCCTCTCCATCTCCACCTTCCCCTCTTCCTTTTCTGTCTGCCCACCACCACTGTACACCTTCTACCTGCCTCATGCTTCTCTCCCTCCTCCCCCTCGCTCTGTATGTCCCCTCTTCTATCCATACCAACCTGTCCCCACCCATGCTCAATGGTTCGTGTAGCCCCTACAATACTGTTCAGTAAAGCAGGCCAATACTACTGCCACAATATGCCTCTCATACAGGGCAGGCTACGCACCAGGGGCCTGAAAATCGTTTATTTACCTTACCTGTACAGACTGATAAGCAAAGCAGGTCGATAAAGAAGCTTGATACTACTCCAAAACAACATGCCTGCCACGCAGGGCAGCCTACATATTGGGTCCCAGAAAACCATTTCTCCCTCATGACATGTAGGCAGCTCTGCAAACCAGATTGATTTGCAGGTCGATACTGTTCCCATTCAAAATTACTGCCATGCAGGGCAGGCTACATGCCAGGGGCTTCAAACACACCTTTTTGCCAGTATCCCCTCCCCTACTGAAGCTAGGAGACTATAAATCCCACAGTGCTTAAACTCATTAGATCTGCTGTTTCTGGGCCAAATTTGGGTGAAATCGATGTAGGTGTTTGGGTGGAGATGCTGGATGTACACACATACAATCTACTGTATATATCTTTGAATTGAGTGCAAGCTGATATAACAAATTCATTGCCTTTGTTAATAAAGGATGGGTTTCTTTGTTAGCTTCCTGAGAGCATTCTTGTGTTGGTTGTTGGTGTCTGCAACAGAAGTTGAAATATCTTAGAAAGTTTGTAACTGAATGATTTCCAACAAATTAATGGAGATGGAGGTGGTTGGGTTTTTATCCTGCACAATAGACACAAAGGAGCCAATACTTTGTGACCACTGCCCACAGCAAGACTGAATACTGCCCAGTTATGGGCACATGCCACAGTAATGAAAGTACATGTATGCAAGTGGAGAGGAAAGGAACGGGGAAAAATTCTATTGTCGATGCAGACTGCAAAATGGGGATGTCCACTGACATAAGTGACTCTGAAAAGGGGGATTGTTGTGGCCTGATAGCTGGAAATGAATATATCATGAACTGTGAAACTAGTCAGTTGTACACATACAATTGTCGTGAGCACCTACAGAAAGTAGTTCAAGGATTTAAAAACGGCATGTAGGTGACAAGGTATTGGACTGCACGCCTCGTCACAGAATGCAGAGATTTGAAACTTATCCATTCTGCATCGAGGAGACGCGGAAAACAGAGCAGTCGTTGTCATAATGCGGGACCGGCCGCTGTGGTCGAGCGGTTCTAGGCGCTTCTGTCAGGAACCGCGCTGCTGCTACGGTCGTAGGTTCGAATCCTGCCTCAGGCATGAATGTGTGTGATGTCCTTAGGTTAGTTAGGTTTAAGTAGTTCTAAGTTCTAGGGGACTGATGACCTCATATGTGAGTCCCATAGTGCTCAGAGCCATTGGAACCAATTTTTTTCAGGTCATGTTAGTAGTCCTACTATTTATCTTGGAAAAACTTCGAAGAATGATTTTTAGGTTTCCGCACCCCAATCCGTGTAAACAGAATGCTTTCAGGATCAGTTTGTTGACCGTCTGACTGTCTGTCTGTCTGTCCGACTGTTAAAAACCGTTTTCGTCAGGAACAGGTAGACGTATCGAGTTGAAACATATGTCATAGACGTATCGAGTTGAAACGTTTGTCACATGTTAAGATCTACGGTCCCTTGACGGAATAAAACACGGAATCTTCTAAAGCTATACAACCATTTATGTCACATATTTTGATACGCCGAAACTCACTCATCAAAACCTGCAGGTTACTTCCCATTGACCTACTATGAACTATTTCACAATGCAACTGAAGGAAGAAACATAAAATTGTTAATTTGTCATTGTATCACAGGAAAACTTTTTTTGTCATTTATGATCCACCTGTCTGTGTCTCTGTCCGTCTGTTAAGATTCTTTTTTCTCAGGAATGGGTAGACGTATCAAGTTGGTATTTACGAGTATGTCACCTACATGTCTATGATGTCTTGTTGGCGTCAAAAAGTTAAGCTTCTGAAAGTCAATACAATCAAAAGATACGGCCACTTACGTCATATATTTTTATACTCACAAACTCACTAATTAAATGATAATTAATTAAAACCCTCAGGTGTCGACAGGTGTTGTTGATATACCAGCGGGAAAACAGATGAGCAGATCGACTGCGGGGACTTATCGCTTGCACGCTTCCCGTGAGACCCACATTCCCAACTGTTCACAATCTACACACGTAATGTACCTAATAGGGATAAATCCCTGCAGTCGCGTTGTTCGTCTGTGTACCCGGTGGCTCAGATTGATAGAGCGTCTGATATGTAAGCAGGAGATCTCGGGTTCGAGTCCCGGTCGGAGCACACATTTTCAGCTGTCCCCATCGAGGTATATCATGAAGACCTGTCGGCAGCTGAGAGTTTCAATTAATTATCGTTTATTCTAGAGAAGCTGCATGGTCATCAATGGTATCTGTTCTTTCGAGAACAGTTACTATCTTTATATATCACTAATTAAAGCCTATAGGGAACTCCGACTGACATAGAATCATGAAATTTGTTCGTAGAAAACTGGTAATTAGTAATTACATCACACGAAAAAATATTTCTTTTCTCAGTTCTTCGCTTCAAATTTAAAATTAAAACATTCTCCAAAGTCTTGGAATTCTCAGTACTACTTTCTTGCCAGGATCAATGTAATTAACAGGCAAAATCGTCGAGACTCTTGATTCCAGATATGGATGAACCGTCAATATACACAATTACGTTTGTGCGGAACCCTGACGTGCGAGTCCTAGCAGCACCTGGCCAATTATTTTTTAAATGGAACCCAATAAGTGCAATTTTCTGTATTATCTGGGCTTGTCAAATTTATAATCCGGTCAACCAACGTTCTTTTTCTCTTCACACTACAGAACAAAAAATTAACAGCACAGCCGTGATACGGCGGATAAAGATTACTTGAGTCTTTTGAGTGGTGCTATGTAAGGATATTCTTCTTCCATAATTTTAGAATCGGACTAGTGGTTTTCACGAAATTTTGTGTGCAAATCATGTTACAGAATCTTTGCGTATTGGAACCATCACAAAGCCTCAATAGATGAGGACCTAATTGATTCGATGTACTGATAAAAAATGATGTTAGTAATTTGATAATGAGGACACTGGGTCAAGGAACATGGACACACACTTACTGTCAACTCTGAATCATCGTATCTGTAGGGGGTGGTGGAGCGCGTTCGCACGCACACACACGCACACACACACACGCACACGCACACACACACACACACACACACACATACGAGTTTATAATTGAGGATTAACTAATTATTTTCGGGGAGACAGCATCTTACTTATTGCAATGAGGCAATGAGGAAGACGTTAACTCATAATAATAAACACTTATTGAAATACAATTTGCGAGTAGTATCGGACATATTCGCGCCATCGCAATCACTGATTCATGTACTGCACCCTAAAAGTATACATTCGTGTGTGCCAAGTGGCAGTCGACTATTACGCTCGGTGGGGTACTCTTTGCATACCCCACGCTGTAGAACAGCATCTGAGTTGCTTTTGACTGTAGAATAGCAATTCATGGCGTCTCATAATAACGGTATAGGATAATGTATACATGTATATGAAACAAGGTATATAAAGAATTTCACGGTACAAACTGTTGTCACCTCAAAGGCTTGATCTGTGGTATGACTTCAGCAACGTAATCCAGGTGTAATGTGCATAATTGCGTCCTGGTCACTACACCAAAGGCTTGACATGTTTTCAAGTATAATTTTCTCCAAATGAACTGCTGGAATCAGTCGTTTTCTTGCTCGCATGAAACGTAGCTGGTAACTAACTGAATTTTCTCATTGTGAGAGTATTGAAGGGTGATCTGCTGTAACTGTTAAAAACTATTCAAAAACCAAGATCACACGAAATATCCTTTTATTCAAGACGACCGGTTTCAACAGTTTTAGTTGTCGTCTTCAGGTATAACGCTTACTGTTTTTTTGGTAGTAAAACATTTATGTTTTACGCGGACCTCATCCACAAGACGCCAAGTGGATAAAAGTCAGCCATGACAAGCATTTATAATGTGCTGAGTTTTATCCACTTGATCTCTTGAACAGCATAAAATGAACATCACTCGCCTTTGCTCGGTCCTTCCCAGAAGTACCCCGCAAAGTGCGACATTCCTTTCAGCGTTTCGGTGCGGCGTTTTTCATTGGGCACAACTCTCTGGGTTCAGCAGAATCGTGGTGTCAGTACTGTTTACCCTTCGCTATTTGTTTGTGGTATGAAGGACGTCCACAGATCCAGTGGCTGTTTGCACAAAGGAGGTAGTCTAGTTATCCAACGTCGGAATCCTTTAAAATGAATGGGAATGACAGGAGAGAGGAATGAGAATTTTTAATTCTAAATAATAAGTTGTAACGCCGGAAATGCATATCCTTCTATTTCCATCTATTGTACGAGGGCAGTTCAATAAGTAAGGCAACACATTTTTTTTCTCGGCCAGTTTTGGTTGAAAAAACGGGAAATTTCTTGTGGAGTATTTTCAAACATTCCCGCTTCGTATCGTATAGTTTCATTGACTTCCGACAGGTGGCAGCGCTGTACGGAGCTGTTAAAATGGCGTCTGTAACGGATGTGCGTTGCAAACAACGGGCAGTGATCGAGTTTCTTTTGGCGGAAAACCAGGGCATCTCAGATATTCATAGGCGCTTGCAGAATGTCTACTGTGATCTAGCAGTGACAAAAGCACGGTGACTCGTTGGGCAAAGCGTGTGTCATCATCGCCGCAAGGTCAAGCAAGACTGTCTGATCTCCCGCGTGCGGGCCGGCCGTGCACAGCTGTGACTCCTGCAATGGCGGAGCGTGCGAACACACTCGTTCGAGATGATCGATGGATCACCATCAAACAACTCAGTGCTCAACTTGACATCTCTGTTGGTAGTGCTGTCACAATTGTTCACCAGTTGGGATATTCAAAGGTTTGTTCCCGCTGGGTCCCTCGTTGTCTAACCGAACACCATAAAGAGCAAAGGAGAACCATCTGTGCGGAATTGATTGCTCGTCATGTGGCTGAGGGAGACAATTTCTTGTCAAAGATTGTTACAGGCGATGAAACATGGGTTCATCACTTCGAACCTGAAACAAAACGGCAATCAATGGAGTGGCGCCACACCCACTCCCCTACCAAGAAAAAGTTTAAAGCCATACCCTCAGCCGGTAAAGTCATGGTTACAGTCTTCTGGGACGCTGAAGGGGTTATTCTGTTCGATGTCAACTCTGAAGTGTATTGTGCTACTCTTCAGAAATTGAAGAAACGACTTCAGCGTGTTTGTAGGCACAAAAATCTGAACGAACTTCTCCTTCTTCATGACAACGCAAGACCTCACACAAGTCTTCGCACCCGAGAGGAGCTCACAAAACTTCAGTGGACTGTTCTTCCTCATGCACCCTACAGCCCCGATCTCGCACCGTCGGATTTCCATATGTTTGGCCCAATGAAGGACGCAATCCGTGGGAGGCACTACGCGGATGATGAAGAAGTTATTGATGCAGTAAGACGTTGGCTCCGACATCTACCAGTGGAATGGTACCGTGCAGGCATACAGGCCCTCATTTCAAGGTGGCGTAAGGCCGTAGCATTGAATGGAGATTACGTTGAAAAATAGTGTTGTGTAGCTAAAAGATTGGGGAATAACCTGGTGTATTTCAATGCTGAATAAAACAACCCCTGTTTCAGAAAAAAATGTGTTGCATTACTTATTGAACTGCCGTCGTACTATAGATTTTCCCTTATTTTGTCACCTGAAGATATGACATTTCTGTCTCTTTATATATTGTAATTGTTTTACTATTTGTATTTATATGCATTTATGTCGATTTATAATTGGTTTGTTTTGTGAATATTATTTGTATTTATACGCTGGGTCTGGCCTAGGGAAAACTATGCTATCAAACGAATACATCGATAGGTCGTGTGGAGAACCAAAGTGTTTAGGATCTTTGGTAGTGTTAACTCTGTCGTGTGGAGCGCGGGAAGAGGGGGGAGTCTGGCCGGGGTGGTGCAGTGGAGCAGGTGTGTTGTGTGACGCTCCCGCGAGTTGCCGCGCTTTCGGGGTTGGGCAGCATGTAATTGCGCTCGACTTGCTATGATAGTTTCTGACACGGTGTCGCGGACGGGAAGCATTAGCTGGCGTACATCAAGATCCCGTTTTGCCTTGTGACTGTGTCGAGAAGAAGGCGCACAAACATCCATCTTCTGCAACAGCGACGGCCGACAATGAGTGACTGTCGCCACCTCCTCGATCGACGGCTTCAAACCTTCAATCAACCAACAAGGAAGACTGGAAGCACGGAAAGTTTTAGAACTGTATGGCACACCTCAGCTTTTCAAACTGTTCCATTTTCATAACTAAATTACAGCAACGTAGCATGAACCTTTGTTGCTCATTGTCCCAATTGCATTACCAAGCAGGGTTCCTTCATTTTTCCGGAATGAACCCGAGTGTCGTTGAAATTCAAACACCAGCATCATTTGATTTCACTGCTTTAATTTCAAAGTTCAGTTAAGGTATTCATAGCTGGCTACAATATTTAGATTACACAAGCACAAATTAAGAGTGCGAGTTTTGTAACCATATTTTAGCTTACCTGTGACTGCAGCTCAGCTTGGTACGTACTAAATTTTATTATTGTCAATTGTTCAGAATCATTTAATTCAAGTTCAAAGTTAAATCTCTTATTTCTAAATTGCGTAGATTCAAGTAGCTTTTGAAATGATTGTTGAGGTAGTCCAAGACTAACCGTATTTTACTGAATTTCGATGTGCTTCAGAAAGAAAGCTCACTATTAACTTCAGTCACTAAATTAACTTTCGATTTTCCAGTTTTATTAATTCTTTTGCTAAATTAAGTCAGAGTGTAGAGAAATTTATTACTTCTTACAAACTTTCAGTTTTCACACTACACGTGTCAACCTTCAGTTGCCACGCTTCTAGTGCTAATTATATGTGTAATAACCTTTCTTTTTCAGTTACTACAGTACTTGTCCTTAGAACTGGCGACCGTAATTTCCCCCAAATCTCAAATATCTAATTACCGCTAGTTAACTGTTAACGTAACGGCCGCAAATTTACTTTCTTTATTAACTTTACCCCTTTTCAAAATTAATTTCCACCAGTTTCATTTGCATTTTTCCTTTCATTTAGATGTAACCCTTTCCTCCCTCTTTACCGACAAATTAACTTCGGTGACGATTGCTTTTCCCAAATTTCCATTAGGTACACGCGGTTTAATTTTTCACTGTCATTAAGGTCGATAAGCGAGGGGGAGGTTACAAAGTGACAGGCAGTGCATATATGATATGAAACAACATTACAATACCATTCAGAAAGAATTTAAAGATTTAGTTGGCAATGAAAGAGCAAACAATTACAAAGACCTACAGACGGGATTCATCATTTTGTACATCAGGCCTGGAGCACGTGAAGAAATTAGTGGTACGAATAGCAAAATTTCTGAAGTTACGCGCATTATACCATTGTCAGCTGCAACACTTTTCAGTGGAAATGAACGAAGGGTATAGACACTTCATACGTTTCCTCAAAGTTCGTAGATTAAGTCAGGAGGCGTGCCTGGTACTATTCGTTGAT
The DNA here is from genome assembly GCF_023864275.1 of Schistocerca cancellata. NCBI lineage: Eukaryota > Metazoa > Arthropoda > Insecta > Orthoptera > Acrididae > Schistocerca > Schistocerca cancellata. Next base: position 199,112,018 of record NC_064628.1, read on the forward strand.
GTCAAGCTCGCTACTATTTAATTTTTTAAAGGAAAAAAAAAAGAGTGCAGGAACTAAAATCGGAAAATCCGTAACTGAGTACAGAATTCGCATTGTAAGTGGACTGGACGGCACAGTGCCCACAGTAAGACATTTCAAGGTAACTTCTTTCTGATTTGATTAGGATGCACTTAAAAAGAAAATTGCGTTGTACAAGGAACACATTTTGACAAAGACAGTCCAGTTCTCTAAGCTGAAGGTCTGAAGAATTCCTTATGGCCTAGAATGGAGTACAAGGATAGTTTCATAAAGGTTTTGGGTACACTGTCAATCTTACATATGTTTCTGTGCTGTTTTCAATACCGTTGCCGTTACAGCTGTAAGCGCCCCTGTGTAGGTGCATACGTAACTGATTGACCTGCAGAATAATTCAAATTATGACGGATCTCTTTACGTTAAAACTGTCCGGGACGACTAAATTGCTTCGCTCTCGTAGAGTTTCCACGTCTCCATAATGAGGTTACAAAAGTGCTACAGTATTTCTATCTACATATTTGTGCGAAAGACTGTTTTTGGTTTATGAAACTAAATTAGTCACGATTACGTGGCAGCTTGAGCGCGAAACTCTGTGACATTGTCTGCGTCTGTCAGTACGCCGGCGGTTTGTACTACACAAAAATTATATTACGTCTTCAAGACACCAATAATAATTAAATAACAGTGAAAATTTGTGTTTTTTGTGATCGATGTTGTTGATAAATGTGAAGTATAAAACCAAGTTGTATGCAGTGCAACTGCCCTGCCACTTAAATACAGGGCGTTCGCAGTTTTTCCCCCTTCCCGCTCCTAGCTCTTAGACAGCGAGTGCAGGTAATGTGTAGCGAGATTGAGCGCTTTGGCACTCGTGCCAGGTACAGCCTGCCAGCTGAAGTCTTGGACGCCCCTGATATACACCATTATAACGTACTTTGTTACATTATTGATTTACATATCTTTTTGTCTCTGACATTATCTGTAAACTTTGTTTCTCATTTATAATTAATATCTTTCTCAGTGAAATAAACTATGAGATGCTACCTTCTGGAAAATAATTACTTACTCCTCCATTATACACCAATGTGTGTGTGTGTGTGTGTGTGTGTGGGTGTGTTTTATGGGCATGCACACTGAGATGGGACTTTGTACATACTGTGTTCCATGTTTCTGAGCCAAACAAGAAGCTCCATTAACAAACTACTGTTTGCTAATCGTTCACTATGACTGCTGGTCTACCACTCTTTGCCACCTGAGACAGTCAGGCTGTCAACGTTGCCCCTGCAAGAATACAAGAAGCGAGCCGGGCGGCACAGGAAGAGCTCAGCAGCGGCTCACCTCGATGGTTCCCCAGCGGCCGTCCTCGACCCGCACAAGCTCGTACGAGAAGGCCAGCTCTTCGGCGAACTTCTCCAGCAGGTCTATGCAGAAGCCCGAGCAGCACTGGTAGAGGCTGCCGTTGCGGTGCGCGCTCGGCAGCTCCACCCTGCAACAGCGAGGAATAATTGCTCAGTAGCTGTTGCTTATCTCTCCACCCTTATGAAGCTTCAAAGTCCGAGGGCCGGATACAGCAAAAGCATCATCATTATAAACAAAATATTGCATTTGATAAATGTTGGCGGCTGAAGATGACAGCATGCTGTTGAAACACGTCATGTCGCATGCAACCGGTAATAAATGCTGAAGGTCTTTTGCGTTTGCGCTGCGAATACTTATCCCATTTATGACTCAATAGTTACCGTGTAATAACCAACGCAAATAAATGATTACTCTATTCTCGTACTGCAGTCAAATATACAGTCTACAAGCTCCAGCTAAAATCTGCTGGCCGGCCGGTGTAGCCGAGCGGTTCTAGGCGCTACAGTCTGGAACCGCGCGACCGCTACGGTCGCAGGTTCGAATCCTGCCTCGGGCATGGATGTGTGTGATGTCCTTAGGTTAGTTAGGTTTAAGTAGTTCTAAGTTCTAGGGGACTGATGGCCCCAGAAGTTAAGTCCCATATTGCTTAGAGCCATTTGAACCATAAAATCTGTAATACACTGTGACAGCAGCACTCCAATTGGGCAGAAAGATGCGCTATTGAATGAGATATCTGATTAATGTGAGTAGTATTGTTTATTTTGTTTTGTAACATGGTTTGCCGGCCGCGGTGGTCTAGCGGCTCTGGCGCTGCAGTCCGGAACCGCGGGACTGCTACGGTCGCAGGTTCGAATCCTGCCTCGGGCATGGGTGTCTGTGATGTCCTTAGGTTAGTTAGGTTTAAGTAGTTCTAAGTTCTAGGGGACTTATGACCTAAGATGTTGAGTCCCATAGTGCTCAGAGCCATTTGAACCATTTTTTGTAACATGGTTTCTGCGAAAGGGGGCATACATAGCGCAGCAAATAGAAGTAACACTTCTTAAGTTTCCTAACGAGCTCGATAGGAATCAAATAGCATGTTACGGGACTGTTTATGTATGACTGTATTGTAGACTGCTGACATACAGTGAAGAATAACTTTTTAAGAGAAGAAAAAAGCAGGTGAACACCGGAAGACATAACCTTTTGCAGAAAGACATCGTATTACTACACAGTAACATGAAGTTTTGTAATTCCGAACTAAAGCAGTTTATGAATGAGGAAAACAGAAGTCTGGAATGGAATATAGTACGTACACTGTTTAACGTACTAAATAAACCGCCCTAACCATAGCTCAAGAGAAAACTGCCACAGGTGTTATAATAAAACGTCAAATGCCACACAACTGTTTACCGACACAGTTCACAACTGTTGCTACATCAGAGCTACAAGGGTCAGTATCTTCAACCAAGTGTTTTTTTTTAAGAAGCAGTATTTTTTATATAAATACTTGCGTGTTCTAAATTCGAGTAAAGTGTAAGAATGTGCAAATCATTAGACTCTGTGCAAAAAAAGTTGCGTGTCAAGGAAAGTACCTATCATAATAAGAACAGACAGGAACACAGACAGTTCCTGTTCTTGTGTTGTCCTGCTTTCTACGTGGCTAGCTGCAATTAGATGCAATTAGGAAAATATTTCTTCATGAAGACGTTGTAGCCTATGTCGCTTCATTTGTCAGTTCTTATCGTATTCACATTAAACTTTGAATCATTAATATATTTTATATTTTATTTCGGTAAGCTTGGGACGCAACAAAAATTAAAAACAAACATCAACCTTACGATGACTTTAAGAGCAGCCGGCTATCTTGCCACTTGGGACGCTAGTGTCACTTCACCTAGTGGAGGGTAACAGCTTATACAACACTGTGGTCGAACTTTGTTTAATATTATTCTTACCCTCCCCTCTTCCCTCTCCCGTATTTACCCATCTAGTCCTTAGTAGGGGGGGGAATTACCCCCACCCCCCCAAAAAAACCGGAATAACGTTGCTGTGGATGGAACTTGCGTAGTACGCATTTCTGCCGCTAAGCTTGTAAAATGCAACCCTTTGCCAGTTCAGTGCCGCCTGTGTTGTCGACCTGGCTTGTTCTGTTCATCTGCAGTGACTGTTTTCGCTAGTGCTGTTTTGTTCTTGATTCGTTTTTTATGATGAGAAGTTTAAGTGAACAGCGTACAGCTGCGTAATTTCGTTTTCTATTCAGTAAAAATGCTGCTGAAACAATTTTAATGTTGAAAACAGCTTACTAAGATGATGCTATGGGAAAAACTCCAGTGTATGAGTGGTTTGCTCGATTTAAAATTGGCGACATGTCGATTGATGATAAACCTCGTTCTGGACGAAAATATTGAAAAAATCGAGAGCTTCTGCTCACAGACCGCCGCTAGACAATTGATCAACTGTCAGAGATTAGTGGGTTATCTTGGAGCTCGGTTCAGCGAATTTGAACAGAAAATTTAAGAATGAAAAGGGTTGCTGTCAAGTTTGTTCCTCGGGTTCTGACTAACTATCGCTTCGAAACAATAGCTTCAAACTGATCCAGATTTTCTGTCAAAGGCCATTTCTGGTGATGAGTCATGGTGCTATGGTTACGACGCAGAAACAGAGCAACAGTAAAACTAGTGAGAGACGTCGTCGTAACCCTAAGCAAAAAATGTCGTCAAGTCAAATCAAACATGAAAACAATGCCGGTTTGCCTTTTTGATGACAAGGACATAGGTCATCCACAGTTTGTTCCCCCAGGTCAGATGGTCAATCAAACCCTTTATCTGAAACTTTTTAGAAGATTGCGCAACAGTGTTCATAAAAAAGAAACGATTTGCGGTCGGCAGGAGACTGTTTCTTCCTCCATGACAACGCATCTGCATACACAGACATCTCTGTTAGATACTTTTTCGCTAAAAATGGCATGGTTCCGCTGCCCCATGCCCCTTATTCGCTTGACCTGGCTCCATACGACTTGTTTATATTGCCATGCATGAAAAGGGGCGTGAGAGGACTCAGACTGGACAACATAAGGAGTCAAGAAAAGAACGAGGGAGGAGCTGTTAGCCATTTATGAAGATGACTACAAAAAATGTTTCGATCAGTGGAAGCAGTGGTGGAACAAATGTATTAGCTTTAATGGAGAGTGTTTTGAAGGGGATGCAGTTGTTTTGTAAACTGTTTGAAAACATATAGTTTAAAAAAAATAATTCCAGCTTTTTTGGGTACCCCTTGTACATCTGTACATTTTCCACGTTCAGCTCTCATGTTGTGAAAATAATTTCCTTGGTAACTCACAGTGATACTCGGTGTCAGCTGGCAATGAGGGAGAAAGTTGAAGAGTTCTCCTAGCCCATATGAGTATCTTTTTGATACGAATTGTCTCTTCATTGGAATTCAGGTGGTACGGGATATGTGTATTTATAGCGAAATAAATGAACCTAGACCTGAATTCTTTTGTGATCTGGGAGGAATTGTCCACTACTAATTTCGTTCATCTCTTCATTTCAGCTCGAGGCAATATGTAACTTACGAACAAAGACTTTGAAAACCCCAGACATTTAGGTCAAACCGGATTATTTTCCAATACGCATACAATCCGTCGACGATATGTTGGTTTTTTAATATAAAACAAAATAAACTACCTGTGCATCCGTCTTCATTTAGTGAATTTTGCCTAAGGTTAATTAAAATCTATTTTTTTACAGTCAAACGAATTTCTCCAGACACAGAAAAAGGTCAGGGTTTACCCCAGGCATCTATATAAACACTCCTCCAGGAGGCCCCCTTATGCCCTCCAAACTAGGCCAAATCTGGGGAAACCTGGAACCCTACTCAGGAGAAATGTTGGACTGAAACTTAACAACAAGAGGAAATGTATCCTTATAGCATCTACAGCACAAGCTATGAACCTCTCGCTTTCAGATGCTGCACGAACTATTCAGTTTTTCAGGAGAAAATTGTCCGTTATCAATTTGGAATTGAAAACAATAATACTGTGTAGCAACTGGAAAGCTGGTATCGCCTTGTGAATAGTAAGCTGTGTACGAAAAGCCCGTGGTGAGTGATTGTTTATGCCCGGAGTCGTCAGTGACACAGTGATATATACAATTACATTTATTTCTCGTGTTGAGATTATAGAGTTATATCTTCACAGCAGTGGTTGGCATCTGGGCCTAAACACATGCCATGAAGAAGTGCTGATGGCTCGTCGGAGAGATATGATATCGCTCAGCAGGTCGTGCCAAAGTTGCATGCTGTGCTGGCGGCAGCAAATGGATGACGAGGTGTCGCCCGCCGAATGTTGTGCGATACAAAGTGGTTCCCGCCTCAGCGCTCACGAAGACAGCTTGTTGCGCGCTCAGGTGGAGATTGCTGCATGTGGCTCAGGATGACAACTTTAGTGAAGACTGGGCCCCGTCACCCACAGTGGATTGACCAAGGCTGCAGTAGACACTCACGAATCGATCAGGAGGCTGCGCTAACGTTCCATGCCTGGTCAGTGTGCAGCTTGCAGATCCTCTGCAATGGCCCGTAATGTAGGAGGGCTGGCTGGTCACCAGTGTTCTCATCCGTGTGTACCGTAGGTAGTGGCAGCAATGGCAGACCGCAGGTGCATTTCAATACTGAAGTCAGCAACCAGGGTGCATGCAGGCCATAATTGATCAGCTTGTCATGGTTTCACTAAACTCAATAGACTGTCGCCTCTCTGGTTCTAGCGACACGCATAGAGTATTAGCATGACAGAATTTGTCTTTGAACTCCGAAAGCTTCGTTTTTTAAAGGGGTGAGCCTGCACCTATGATTTAGTGGGTCTGAGTATATGAGCACATTTGCCCTCGTTCATCGGTCCCTTCAGGACTATTTTCCTTGCTGTGGTAATCCAGTAATTATTCTGGGTCACCGAACTTGGGTCTCTCTGCTTTTGTTTGACTTTTCAGCACCGCCCTGTCGTTGATGGCATAGTGTTACTTCACAGTGCCTTGTTATGCACCACGGCAATGTTTGCGTTTCTGCCTTTCTCGCTACAAGGTTGTGTGGCACTGTTCAGTTTATACCCTGAAATATGTTACGTTGGTGGTATGCCTAGTTGACATTCAGTTTGTCACACCGGCCCATAGCTAGCCTTCTCTGTTCTGAGCCTGAGTGGTAAAACTTCCTTTAAAACAATTTAAACATGTACAAAAAAGTTATTCAGTCGTACAACACTCCCTCTACCGCCCCCCTCTCCGTTTTAGAAATTCGTCCCAAACTTTGCCTTTTCCTATCGTCTGCCACAATCTCACGGATCTGTTTACATAATTGTACATTGTGCCCATTGCTCCAAAAAACTCGTGTTAGCTGCATTATGTGAATATCTCTTTTCTTCTAATTCTCTGCCTATATTCTTAAGTTTTTGCTTACTAAACCCTGTTTACATGTACGCTACATTGTCTTTATTTCCGTTTTTACAAGTTGAACTAATTTTAAAGTTTTCTTAGTTTCTGTCTGGTAGTCTTTGTAAAGGGATCTTTTGATGACTGATATCAGCTCTTTGTGCATGAGGCACACAGTCCATCACATATTGCTTCACAACACATTTTCTTGTTCTCCACCAGAACCTTTCTGCTCCATCATTCAGCATTCTCTGTGATCTGAAAACACATGGTCATGTGCTTGTTACAGATTTCGTCTTTGAGATCGCTGGAACTACTACACACAGACCGTTCTCCGTCATTTCCGCAGAATACGGCCTCATGTGTCACAAACTATACATGTAACCTAAATGCCCGACAGACTTCGTTGGCCACTTGCACTCTCTGCCACTGTCTTACACTTTTGCCTAGCACGTTCAGTAGCGCAAACTTCAAGTAAATGCATTTTACCTAGTTTACAGATAGCCTCATAATCAAACTCGCTGACTTGAGTGGCCATATCGTTAACCTATGTAATGGATCTTTCAGCCCCAACAGCCATTTTAATGATGTGCGGTCTGTGAAAACGTTAAACCTCCGTCTGTATAAATAACAACAAAGGTATGCTATTCCGTATATCACTGCCATCATTTCGTTTTACATAGAGGAGGAATTATGCGCGGCTTTGTTTAGTTGCCTGGACACATACGTTTCTGGATATTATTGCCCATCGATATTCTGACTCAAAATACAACCAACTGCCTCATTGCTGGTGTCACATGAGAGGATAAATTCCTTCTCAGTCTCGGGAAAGACCATTACTGGATCTGACACTAGTGCTTCAAATGCTGTGTGACATTCTGCTCTTTCCTATCCTTTATAAACAATCAATAAAAGGGTTCTGCAGCTGCACAAAACTCTTCATGAATTTGTGATAAAATTTTCATAAACCTAACAATGACAATTTGTTTTGTGGTTTTTGGCACTGCAAGGTTCCATATCGCTTCTGTTAGGCGATGATAGGTTTGAACATGTTTCCTGCTAATTACAGGTCCAAGGTAGTTTACCTGTGTTTGTGCAAAAGGGCACTTCCCTATGCTAAGCATCAGATGCGCAGACCACAGCCTACTGAACGTGTCTTCCAGGAGTTACACATTCTGCCATATCCTATGGAAATACGATGATATCGTCCAAATGTACCACACAAGTTTTCTGCTTCAAACCATGCAATACCGTAACTAATAACCTCTGGAATGTGGCTGGGGAGATAACCTCGAAAGAAAATCCTGGTCCTCCTCCAAAGTGGATTGAACAAATGGCTCGTCAGAACACGAACACAAGAACTACTCCTAGTGCCCCAAGGAGCCTCAGAAAGAGGATGGTCTCAAAGTTAGATGACAGTGCTATGAAAAAGGAGACACTAAAAGGGATCAACGGATATATCAAAGGAGCAACGTGACACGTCAAGAGCATTTCCCAAAAAGAGATAGAACTAGCAAATATACTAAAAGATTTGAATATCGATGCTGTAGGAATCGCAGAAAGGACAATAAAATTGAGAGGTAATAAATATGTAGGTGATTACATTATGTACTATAGCAGAGACGAACAAAATGAAAGAGCAAGCAGACGTGTGGCATTTCCCCTGCATAAGCGATGGGGTAAAAGAGATCAAAGATTGCACTTGTAGAAGCGAAAGAATACCCAGAGTCAGACTGGAACCGTGAAGAGCCAATGTCACCATTATAAGCATATATGCACCAGAAGAAGAAAAAAGGATGGATGTAGAACCTTCTATGAAGAACTACAGAAGACTGAAAAAACACAGCGCTACTGAACAGATTATAATGATGGGCGATTTCAATGCAAGAAAAGGAAATATCAAAGTGATGAATATTATGAGTTATGAGGCCTTTGGTATGCAATGAAAATGGAAAAATACTAAGAGATTTTGCCACTTACAATAATCTAAAAATAACAAACTTCCTTCTTTAAGAAAAAGAGATGTACATAAGTTTACTTGGGACAGCAGAGGTCTTAGATCAATAATTGACTACATCTTTGTAAATTATAAGCTAGCAGGTCAAGTAAGGGATACAAGACTTTATAGACGACAAGATACAGGACGAGATCATTTTCTAGTAATCTCCAGAATAGATCTTTTTGCTAAATGAAAAAAATGATAAAACGAAAAAGTAACCAACAAGATCAAAGCGTTTATAAAGCATACTTCGCTCAAGAGGACAGCATCAAACATCTTTACCAAAGCAGATTAAATGAAGAGCTAGAAAACTTACAAACTAAAATAATATAAAAGAAGAATGGAAAAATCTGACGAATGTTATACGTAGAGTATTAGAAGAAGGACTCAGTGAAAAAGAGTAAATAAGGGAAAGAAAGGACCTAAAAATTTGGACAGGCAATGCAATGAGAGCTGTTAAAGAAAAATAGGATGCATGTATACAGGGTGTCCCATTTATCTTGATCACCCTAAATAACTGTTTGTCCAGATGCAAATTACAAAATGTTTCAAGCAAATGTTCTTTAGCCGTCAGGGCGACATCAATCAGCATGATTGCCTTCGTTGTAGCTTTGTTTTTTTTTTGTTTTTTTTTCTTACAAGGATATGAGCAGTGGTATGACTTTTTTAAATGGTACCCTTTATTTTTTATTCGGTAGTTTATTTCTCTGCTAAAGACGTATTCAAAAATGTATCACAGTGTACCATTCACTGAAACACAGCCTTATTAATTACATAACACAACACTGACGTTGACGCTCCCAGTGCTTAATGCATGTACTTGGGGTAAAGGATCACATCCACGTTCTGAAGTTGACAGAGGACAAATGTAAACATAACTAGAATGCACACCTGCCATTCCGTCAACCATCATCGGTTGAAGAATTGTGTGAGTAGAATGTACACCAACAAAGAGAATGTTGAAATGCTACTCATCTATGGGGAATGTAAGTTAGCAGAACAGTAATTGCAATTCTGTTTTCTTTTCTACAGGTACATTTAATAGAGCAGTTTTGTTCTTTTAAATACTGTTGTGTAGAGTAGGCATACAGTAAAGGCTGTCCTGCCTACAAACTGCATCGACAAAACGTTTCTTTTATTGTTGTTGTTGTTGTTGTTGTTGTTGAAGGTAGGCGAAATGCTACGCAAGCAGCGGAACTGTACAGAGAGCTATATCCTGACAAGAACCCACCTTCCCGACGGATGTTTTCTCGTCTTGTTGCGACGCTTCAGGAAACGGGAAGTTTCAACCCACGACAACGCAATCGTCGTAGCACTCGCACAGATGAAGCTGCCGAAGTTACTGTCCTCGCTTCCGTTGCTATGAATTCACATGTGACCACACGACAGCTTGAACACGAGACTGACATTCCTAAAACCAGTGCACATCGTATTCTTACACGTAACTGGTTCCATCCTTATCAAGTACACCTGCATCAAGAATTGCACGGGAATGACTTACAGAATCGTGTACAGTTCTGTCAGTAGGTACAGCACCAAATCCTCGACAACCCGAACTTCTTCTCCAATGTTCTATTTACCGATGAATGTTCCTTCTCAAACAAAGGACAGGTAAATACAAGGAACATCCATTATTGGTCTAGAAACAACCTACGATGGCTTAGACAGGTGGAACATCAGCGTCAATGGAGAGTTAACGTCTGGTGTGGGGTGCTTGGTACTACAATTATTGTCCCTTATTTCATCAGTGGTAGTCTAAACAGCACAGCGTATGCCAACTTTCTCAGACGAATTCTTCCTCCTGTTCTGGATGAAGTGCCGCTAAGAACCAGAATGCATATGATGTATCCACACGATGGATGTCCAGCACATAATGCCCTGTGTGAACGTTGTGTTCTGAAACGAAGGTATCATGCCACATGGATTGATCGAGGAGAAACAGTTACTTGGCCTGCTAGGCCTCCTGATTTAAATCCTCTGGACTTTTTTCTTTGGGGATGCTTTAAAGACATTGTCTATCGCGATATTCCAACAACTCCAGAGGACATGCAGGAACGTATCGTGCTTACTTATAATTCTCTTCAGCAGGCAACACTGGAAGCAGTAAATAATTCTTTCATTCAACGAGTGCACCAGTGTATCGGTGTCAAGGGTTACCACTTTGAGCACCTTTGAATGTTCTACACCTGGGAAATGGTACAGGAGAGTCAAAATCAATTTTGTGTTATGTTTTTACTTGGTTTTCATTTGTTTTTTGACAACTCCAGTAAGTGGACGAGTTTGTGATCCCGGGCTCAAAGTCAACGTTGTGTTATGTAATTAATAACGTTGTGTTTCAGTGAATGGTACACTGTGATACATTTTTGAATAGGTGTTTAGGAGAGGAAATGAATTACCGAATAAAAAAATACAGGGTACCATTTAAAAAAGTCATACCACTGTTCATATATTTGTAAGAAACAAAGCTACAACGAAGGCAAACATGCTGATTGATGTCCCCCTGACGGCTAAAGAACATTTGCTTGAAACATTTTCTAATTTTCATCTGGACAAACAGTTATTTAGGCTGGTAAAGATAAATGGGACACCCTGTATATAATACTTAAGTAACCCCACAGCTGAAAAGCAGCAGGACTACAACGAGAGAAGAAATATTGCTATATATGTAGTAGGAAAAGCACACAAAGAACACTGGAATAGATTTATTTGTAATATAGAGAATGATGTTCATGGAAGACATCAAATGGCCTAAAAGAAATTAAGAACTTTAAAAACAACCGAAAAAGAGAAGATACAGATAAACGATATCGAAGAGGAACAGTGGGAAAACTAATACAAAGGACTATGGTATGATGATACAGCAGAAGAAACTGAAATAGAACCAGTAGATGAGAAAGGATTAGATGAAATACAGTCTGATGAAATAACAGTCTGCCTTAACATCACCTAGAAGACAAAAGTGACAGGAAGAGATGGTATTAATGCTGAATTGCTAAAATATGGAAGAGTGATACTACATCTACGATTGCCTTATCTCTTAAACGAATGTTGTAAGAGCAATAGCACCCCCAAAGACTGGAAGATTGCTAGATGGACATCATTTTGAAAAAAAGGAGATAAAAATAAGCAATAACTGCAAAGGAATAAGTTGCCTGGATTTGCCATACGAGCAATGGCATCACACATCATTTCGGCCATTTCCTAACATACTCGCCTTTACCCTGGCAACATACAACTGTCACTTTCTTCTGTTCAAGCTTCTACTCTGCATCATTGTCCATTCCTGAATTCGGTCACGAATATAAAGGAACTATATTACAATTATCACTAACAGCTAATCGTAACGACACGCAGTACATCACTAGGACATGTGGAGAGGACTACAAAGGAATATAACACAGGCGGCATCGTGCAGGAACTCATTCAACATTTTTTTAAACTGATCGGTGTTTGACACTGCTGTCGGCAGCGTGTTTTCGACAAGAAAGAGGGGAATGGATGAAGATAAAACAAGACAAAGAAAAGAAAATTCGATCCTATATTATCGTTCCTTAATGTACATAGGCAACAAGGGTGGGTGTAGGTGCCCTGTACCCAGTTTCGTACTGCGAGGTTCAGTTTTTCCAGATTCCTAGCGGTCCAGCTACTGGAATTGTAGTTGTTAGCAACATTGTTGCAGCCATTAAAGACGGAGATCGGTGATACGTATTTGCAGAGATATCCCGGCCACGTCTAGGACTGTTAATGTCTGTTCAGTTGCAACCAACTCTGACGCTAGTTCGCGCTGTGTGGGGAGAGCGCTTAAGTCTCGATGCGGCAGCGGCTTTAATGCCCAGAATGTACGTCTGCGCTGCTGCGTTCGTCGTTTGTTTAACCGGCTGCGAAACAAATTAACAGCGAGCTCGCCGCGCGTAATTGCGTTTCGCGCTTCAGTTTTGTCAGTCTTTCCAGTCTCCCTTTCGCGCATATTATGAGCGCTCACCGCTGCATCCGGAGGAATAACTTCATTAAAAAAATGAATAATCAATAACGGCCGGTCCGCTCTGATGCTCCTTTTTATTGGCAACGTGTACCGAGGAACTGATCACTTTTTTTTCAGATTATCTGGCAATGCACAACAGCAATATGACAAAAGTTTGTACCAGATATATGCTTGCAGAAAAGGTCACTCTTATAATTGGGTATCGTATTCTGTCATGTATGTGAAACTATTTACGTTCATGCTGTATTTATTAGGAATATTTCGTAGCAAAAAAGGTAGGTGTCTTATACGATGTGTAATACGATGTCTATACCTAACTGTGAACCAACTAGTTTCGTCTAGAACGTGTCTAGTCCATGTCAGGAACGTATAGTTTTATTTGCGTCCATAAAATAGGGAGAATAAGGGCACAGTTTCAGTTTGGTAAATATTTATGTAACTCTGGCCTTTCTATCTCGTCGCCGTCGTAGAATAGCCTAGCCGCGTATTGGCTCTCTTTTCACTCTTTTACTGTTAGATCCTGCTTCAGTTCCTATCAGTATTGCGAAATGTTTATCGGCAGGAGAAGTAAAGAGCGACACAAACCCACACAATCTTAAAACAGCTGTGTTCTCTAACCTGTGTATGGAGAGAAGTTAGATAGCTATGTGTTTCTTTTTGCTGGAATCAACTAATAAGTTCTTCGAAGTCTCAAACGCCGACGGGAGTAAGAGTATCCTGTAGTAAAGTTCAGTACTGGAGTGAAAGCGGAAGATTTTCAGTTCTTTTCTGGGAATTACTGATTTTATAACGATGTTCGCTCATTTACACTTATGATCAAAAGGCTCCCTGATATTTAAGTAAAATGTTTTATTCGTCATTACTGATCAGCTTCAACCACATGAACGTTATCCAGTATCATGTGCATATTATCATATATTTGCTGAAAGCAAATAATACAAGTAGTTATAAAAAAGAAGAAAATGCTGATGCTTTTTTAAATGTATCAACTATCCTGCGCAGTATAGATCCCATTGCGAGACATAACAGGTACTGTGCTTACACAGTTTGCCAAAAGGAATATAAAAAACAACTCCGTTTTTTGTAGTGGAGTAGTCCTAAATGGCAATATATTAAACTGTCCGGAATAGTTCGGAACATTGCCTGGTTTGTTTCTTGTTTCACACTAAAATTTCGCTAACAGTATTTATGTCAGACTACGTCACCATATTTAAACGAGCAGAGATGTCACCAAAAGCATCAATATTGAGGAGACTCGGGAAGAGACCTCAGAAGTTCGGACACGACTGCCGCACAGCCGAGTACGCCACAAACTAAAGGTACTTTTCAGTATTGAAGTGAACGCGCAAGTACAGGTATAATGTTATTACCAGAAGACCCAGGAAGCGACGATTATTTGCAACTTCTGTATCCCAGGCACTACGTCGATCGACTATATTGAAGCCACTTTTTGACGTAGCCTCGTAATTTTAAGGCAAGCCATACGAACTGTTTGGTGGCACAGATAACCTCACCATTGTGCTACTCAGCTTGCGTTAAAACCATGCTGGCTTGCGTTAAAACAATGCTGACAGAGTTCGAACATCTGAGACACATGAGACCAAAATTTTTTAAAAAATTTCATTTCTCGTTGTAAAATGTAAACTTTCACGGCTGGAAATGTCACAGTTTATCAAATATTCCGGGCTATTATGACGTGGTGGGACAGATTTTCCATTAAAACCAAATGTTTCGTCCTCATCTGCGAAGGACATTTTCAAGGGGGGGGATCTTAGCTTCTTTGAATGTCCGATTCACAACCTAGATCGCCATTGTCAGGATGTGAATCGGACAGTCAAAGAAGTTACGATAATCATCGAAAACGTCTTTCGCAGCTGAGGACGAAACGGTGGGTTATCATAAAAAATCCACACAATCACGGCATAATAACGCGGACTATTTTATTAATAGTGAATTTCGATTCCGCCTGATACAAGTTTCTTGATATATACTGTTAGTATTGTAACATATTTTTATTCAAACATTGATTGACTTCCTCCTAAACGTATGTCGATACTAGACGGCGAAGTCCCTCACTTGTAAACATAAAAAAATATATGGGATGATAGAAAATAATTTAGCCGAGGCGTCTTATTTGAACTTACCAGTTTTATTGTTCATGTTTTTCTTACGCTTTTTAAATATATTCATCAGCATCACTGGAGGAAATGATCAATTATTAGAAATTGTTTCGCACAATGACAGATGCCCTACATTCAGGTTTCTTCATTTATTTCATCTAAAATTGTTTTAAGCTAGGGACAGCATCTTTTTGTGTAAAAATTATGAGGAGACTAACTGATCGGCACTAATTCTCGACGAAAAATACATAAATTCTGTTAATGATAATAAGAATAAAAATAATCCATCGATTCCTGCAGGGAGGTGGTGTATAACGTAGTACAACTCGGTAGTATCACATATCGATACCATTCAATGGGCGTCACAAACTAGGCAGCTGAATCGTAAGTCTATGTCAGACGCCAATAGCGGTCATGTGGGATCTGTTGGACCCAGTGGAGCATGCCCACTGAGCCATGACTCCAACAGGTAGTACCACGAGCGCCCTCTGCTCAGAGCTACTTTGCTGTGGGTTGTTACACAGGTGCCGCATAGTCACGACACTGACACCATCCATCGTGCTTTAGTACAGTGAGCCTCTTCCTTGTTGACACTGATAGCTGGACTCTATTTCTTGCTGCGTTATTTGTAATGAGTCTTCATACTCTTGTAAAAATTCAAGTTAAGTAAATCTTCTGTTTACTGTGATAACTTGTTTGCTAATCATTTCTGTTCCTGCCTAGCTCTCCTGCAATGACAATTGCTGCACCAGTCTGTAGACCACCTCTCCTTACTGTTGTATATAAGTTGTACACAACACCATGTTCTGATATGATTCAATGATCCGAAGAGGGTGCATCAAAATGAAAACAAAATTTAACCAAAAAGAACTGTTTGGTATAGACATAAGACTTCATTAAGGGCTAAAAACGGTCGTGTTGTTGTTATGCTGGTGGTGGTCTCAGTCCAAAGATTGCTTTGATGCAGCTGATGACAACATCCTTTTGAGTAGTCCCTGCAAGGAGATCTGAATGTGAGATAAGTCACACAGAAGGGCTATATGTCCTTAGGGCTCCATAGCCGAGTTGCAAAAGCACACATGTGCAGTGGCGCTATACTCGGTGGTGAGCTCGCTTGAATCTGTGGTGAACCGGCTCGAAACCTTGTCGTAGATGAAATTCTCACTACTAGTTTTGGGATGACAAGAAGAGGAAAGATGGTGCCATAAAGTTCCTGATCAGTCTTGCGCCAGTATCCCCTCGTTTTTGAGAGAACTATCTTTAAAGTTCAAGATACGCAGTCGACTCAGGATCGGTCGGTAATTGAAAAACAAGCACTTTTCATCAACATATACAGGGCGGTCCATTGATCGTGACCGGGCCACATATCTCACGAAATAATCGTCAACGGAAAAATCTACAAAGAGCGAAACTTGTCCATCTTGAAGGGGGAAACCAGATGGCGCTATGGTTGGCCCGCTAGATGGCCTGCCATAGGTCAAACGGATAGCAACTGCCTTTTTTTAAAATAGGAACCCCCATTTTTTGTTACATATTCGTGTAGTAAGTAAAGAAATATGAATGTTTTAGTTGGACCACTTTTTTCGCTTTGTGATAGATGGCGATGTAATAGTCACAAATATATGGCTCACAATTTTAGACTAACAGTTGGTAACAGGAAGGTTTTTTAAATTAAAATACAGAACGTAGGTACGTTTTAACATTTTATTTCGGTTGTTCCACTGTGCTACATGTACCTTTGTGAACTTATTATTTCTGAGGACGCATGCTGTTACAGCGTGATTACCTGTAAATACCACATTAATGCAATAAATGCTCAAAATGATGTCCGTCAACCTCAATACATTTGTCAATACGTGTAACGACATTCCTCTCAACAGCGAGTAGTTCGCCTTCCGTAATGTTCGCACATGCATTGACAATGCGCTGACGCATGTTGTCAGGCCTTGTCGGTGGATCACGATAGCAGATATCCTTCAACTTTCTCCAAGGAAAGAAATGCGGGGACGTCAGATCCGGTGAACGTGCGGGCCATGGTATGGTGCTTCGACGACCAATCAACCAGTCATGAAATATGCTATTAATACCGCTTCAACCGCACGCGAGCTATGTTCCGGACATCCATAATGTTGGAAGTACATCGCCATTCTGTCATGAAGTGAAACATCTTGTAGTAACATCGGTAGAACATTACGTAGGAAATCAGCATACATTGCACCATTTAGATTGACATCGATAAAATGGGGGCCAATCGTAATTCCTCCCATAATGCCGCACCATACACTAACCCGCCAAGTTCGCTGATGTTCCACTTGTCGCAGTCATCGTGGATTTTCCCTTGCCCAATAGTGCATATTATGCCGGTTTAAGTTACCGCTGTTGATGAATGACGCTTCGTCGCTAAATAGAACACCTGCAAAAAAACTGTCATCATCCCGTAATTTCTCATGTGCCCAGTGGCAGAACTGTACACGACGTTCAAAGTCGTCGCCATGAAATTCCTGGTGCTTAGAAATATGGTACGGGTGCAATCGATGTTGATGTAACATTCTCAACACCGACGTTTTAGAGATTCCCGATTCAAGGGCAATTTGTCTGCTACTGATGTGCGGATTAGCCGCGACAGCAGCTAAAACACCTACTTGGGCATGTAACGCCGGAAATGTATATCCTCCTATTTCCATCTATTGTACTATAAATTTGTTTTCCTTATTTTTGTTACCTGAATATATGACATTTCTGTGTCTTTACATATTGTAATTGTTTTACTATATATATATATATATATATATATATATATATATATATGCATTTATGTCGATGTATAATTGGTTGGTTTCGTAAATATTATTTGTATTCTTACGCTGGGTCTTGCCTAGGGAAAACTGCTATCGAACGATTACATCGATAGGTCGTGTGAAGAATCAAAGTTTAGGATCTTTCGTAGTGTTAACTCTGCCGCGTGGAGCGCGGGCTGAGAAGAGAGAGTCTGGCGGGAGTAGTGCGAGTGGAGCAGGTGTGTTGTGTGACGCTCCCGCGAGTTGCCGCGCTTTCGGGGTTTGGCAGCATGTAATTGCGCTCGACTTGCGATGATAGTTTCTGACATGGGGTCGCGGACGGGAAGCATTAGCTGGCGCACATCAAGAGCCCGTTTCGTCTGGTGACCGTGTCGAGAAGAAGGCGCGCCAACATCCAGCTTCTGCAACAGCGACGGCCGACAATGAGTGACTGTCGCCACCTCGTCGATCTACGGCTTCAAACCTTCAATCAACCAACAAGGAAGACTGGGAGCACGTAAATTTTAGAACTGTATGGCAGACCTCAGCTTTTCAAACTGTGCCATTTTCGTAACTATAATTACAGCAACTTAGGATGAACATTTGTTGCTCATTGTCCCAATTGCATTACCAAGCAGGGTCCCTTCCTTTTCCGAAATTCAAACGCCAGCATTAAAATAATAACATAGCATTTCACTGCTTTAATTTCAAAGTTCAGTTAAAGTATTCATAGCTGGCTACAATATTTAGATTACACAAGCACGAATTAAGAGTGCGAGTTTTGTTACCGTATTTTGGCTTACCTGTGACTGCAGCTCAGCTTGGTATGTACTAAATTTTACTATTGTTAATTGTTCAGAATCATTTAATTCAAGTTCAATCTCTTCTTTCTAAATTGCGTAGATTCAAGTAGCTTTTGAAATGATTGTTGAGGTAGCCCAAGACTAACCGTATTTTACTGAATTTCGATGTGCTTCAGAAAGAAAGCTCACTATTAACTTCAGTCACTAAATTAACTTTCGATTTTCCGGTTTTATTAATTCTTTTGCTAAATTAAGTCAGGGTGTAGCGAAATTTATTACTTCTGACAAACTTTCAGTTTTCACACTACACGTGTCAACCTTCAGTTGCCACACTTCTAGTGCTAATTATATGTGTAATAACCTTTCTTTTTCAGTTACTATAGTAATTGTCTTTAGGACTGGCGACCGTAATTTCCCCCAAATCTCAAATACCTAATTACCGCTAGTTAATTGTTAACGTAACGGCTGCACATTTACTTTCTTTATTAACTTTACCCCTTTTCAAAATTAATTTCCACCAGTTTCATTAGCACTTTTCCTTTCATTTAGATGTAACCCTTTCCTCCCTCTTTACCGACAGATTAACTTCGGTGACGATTGCTTTTCCCAAATTTCCATTAGGTACACGCGGTTTAATTTTTCACTGTCATTAAGGTCGATAAGTGAGGGGGAGGTTACAGGCATCATCATTTGTTGCAGGTCGTGGTTGACGTTTCACATGTGGCTGAACACATTCTGTTTCCTTAAATAACGTAACTATCCGGCGAACGGTCCGGACACTTGGATGATGTCGCCCAGGATACTCAGCAGCATACATAGCACGCGCCCGTTGAGCATTTTGATCACAATAGCCATACACCAACACGATATCAACCTTTTCCGCAACTGGTAAACGGTCCATTTTAACACGAGTAATGTATCACGAAGCAAATACCGTCCGCACTGCGGGATGTTACGTGATATCACGTACTTATACGTTTGTGACTATTACAGCGCCATGTATCAGAAAGCGAAAAAAGTGGTCCAACTAAAACATTCATAGTTCTTTACGTACTACACGAATATGTAACAAAAAATGGGGGTTCCTATTTAAAAATATATTCGTTTGACCTATGGCAGCGCCATCTAGCGGGCCAACCATAGCGCCATCTGGTTTCCCCCTTCAAGGTTAGACGAGTTTCGTTCTTTGTAGTTTTTTCGTTTGATGCTTATTTCGTGAGACATTTGGCTCGGTCACTATCAATGGACCACCATGTATGTGTCGGCAAACACATCGTTGCCTTGAAATCGAGGAAAGAAATGATTTCGATAGCTTCTTAATATACCTGTAAGGTGTAGCAATTCTTTTTTCTTGTCTTGACCATATGATTACAAGTTTTTGCATACCACATAAAAATGTAACGATTTATCTGCAGTTGAGCTCAGTCTAATTATTTGTTTTCTCTTCTAAAGGACATTGTTCAAAGATAATTATGACATTCTCATGAATATAATCGCACTGATTACTGTTTCGATGTGTGTCGCATTGCTGTGAGAATACAGTATTTGTTTTTGTCTGAGACGTGGCAGTGGTATGGATGTCCACTGTCGACGTTCATTGTACTTACGTCCATGATTTGGTAAATTAATGTAATGAAACTGAGACTAGAAAAGTCGTGGAACCCCTCCTAATGCCTCGCTGGACCTCGTTTTGTCCGGCATAGTGCAGTAACTCGACGTGGCATGGACTCAACAAATTGTTGGAAGTTCCCTGCAAAAATATTGAGCTCTGCTCCCTCGATAGCCGTCCATACCCACGAAAGTGGTACTGGCGCAGTATTTTATGCACGAACTGATCCGTCGATTGTGACCCATAAATCTTCGATGGGATTCATGTTGGGCCAGCACTGTGGCCAAACCATTTGCTACAACTGCCCAGAATTTTCTTCAAACCAATCGCGAACAATTATGACCCAGTGTCATGGCACATTATTACCCTAGTTGTTTCAGAGTATGACGTCCGTGAATGGCAGCAAATGGTCTCCAAGTAGCTGAACGTTCAGAGGACACAGTCTATTCCATGTGAACGGAGCCGATTATGAAGACACCACCAGCTTGCACAGTGCCTTTATGACAACTTTGGATCGTACCTTCGTGGGGTCTGTACCACACTCGAACTCTAGCATCAGCTCTTACCAACTTAAATCGGGACTCATCGAACCAGGCCACGGTTTTCCAGTCGTCTTGGGTCCAACCGATATGGTCAAGAGCCCAGAAGGGGCACAGCAGGTCATATCGCGCTGTTGGCAAAGGCATTCTTATCCGTCATCTCCTGCCATAGCCCATTAACTCCAAATTTCGGGCACTCTGCTAACGGATACAGTCGTAGTACTTTCAACATTGATTTCTGCAATTATTTCACGCATTGTTGTTTGTCTTTTAGAACAGGCAACTCTACGCAAACGCCGCTGCTCTCGGTTGTCAAGTGAAGGCCGTCGGCCATTGCGTTGTGTGTGGTGAAAGATAATGAATGAAATTTGGTGTTTCGGCACGCTCTTGACATTTTGGATCTGGGAAACCTGAATCCCCTAACGATTTCTGAAATGGAATATTCCAGACATCCAGCTCCAACTACCAATCTGCTTTCAAAGTCTGTTAATTCTCGTCGAGCGGCTATAATAACGTCGGAAACATTTCCACATGAATCACCTGGATACAAATGACAGCTCCGCCAATGTAATGCCTTTTTACACCTTGTGTAGGTGATTCTACCACCACCTGCGTATGTGCATATTGCTATCCCACGACTTTTGTCACCACAGTGTAAAGAAGAACTGAGAAAATGTAACATATCTAGTCGTATAGAGAATTTTCTTACAACAACTGGGATGAAAAGCGCAACGTAATCCGAGCAGCGAAGCTTTCATTCAGATGATCGATCTAAGTTCATGAGTTACAGAAGCGAGCGGGTCCCACCATAGTCGAAGACTGTGGCGGCGTTAGCCGAGAAAAGCAAGTCATCGGCGTGCGGGCGAAGCCACGGCTTCTGAAAAGTTCGAAGGCTAGCGGATGGATACGGTGTAATTTGCATCAGCGGACAACCCTTCTTTCCAAGTGGGTGGATGAGTCCAGAGCGAGATAAACAGTCAGAGGCAAAGTAGAGCCTGATATTGTTAGAGATTCTAATGGTTTGGAGAGTTGTAAAGTTCTGGCAGAGATCATTCTGAAAGTGTCTCACTTGGAGCTATCGACGGAAGGTATTATAATTTCAAAAACAGTAACAGTGCTGAAAGGTGATGGTGTGACGTCATTGTCACCCTGGTGGGACAGTAGTGAGATGGTGCATCATTGTTCGAGAAAACGCTGCTGGAGCCTGAAGCGAGCGGACATGTTAAGAGGCGACTCTGCAATTATGGTAAAATACACTTTGTACTTGTGCATATTACATAAATAATTTTTTGCAAGACAAGTTGGAAGGTAGTGATTATGGTTGGTGATTATAACTATTCTGGATTGGTGACATGTACACAGCCGTAGAAGCTATCAAACAATGTGCGAAGCTTATGCCAGAAGTGACGCCATTGCAACAATGTATGTAGGTAGATTGGCAGTCTTTAATGTTCCGATGTGTGCTGTTTCAGTGCTGTGAATTTATCGTCGCTGATGACCATTTGTCTGTGACAGGGAGAGAATTCCGTCACATTATGTTTGTTGCGAAATGGCCGCCATTTTATTAACTGTCATAGCAGGGTGGTAGCGAGACCGGCGAGGCAGGAACAGTTTAAAACAGAATAGAAAGATGGGAGATTGTTATAGAGCGCTTCTGGTGCAAAGAACTTTATCTTGCGTACCGAGAGTGTTGGGCCGAGAAGCAGAAGTGATGTTTCCGAGCGCACTGTGAATTATAATTGAAGCAGCTGGAACTTTACGTCATTTCTGTAACTAATGTGCACCTATGAAATTGGGGGACACTTTGCATCGACAGTATATCAAGATTTTACCAGATTTGTCTGTAGTTTATTTACGAGTGTAAATATTTTCTCAAAGTGTTATTTTCGTCGTGCTTTCGTTCTCAGAACTCATACGCTGCTGTACAAAGCGCTGTTAACTGCCCTGTATGTAAGATTGACTGGTGTGGATGGTGAGGTTGGACTTCAAATGTGCAGAACCAAAGAGGTATGTCTGCTAAGCAATTGGTCCATGAACCCCTGTTAAGCTACAGCGTCTTGATATAAGCAGTTTATATGTTGTACGTTATTGTTTGGACTCTGAGCTGTCAGTATTTTCTCTCGTAGCATACTAATGTGTTTTATTTTGTTCGACACGAAAATGGTAACAAGTCATATTCACGCAAAATATGAGAGGGAGGTTCGAATAGATTGCATGTCTGTTGGAGGGTAAAAATGAATATGATTAGCAGTTCATTATTTAAACTCCCTTATTTTGGAGATCTGCTGAAATGAGTTACAATTATCGTCAAAAAACAGAGCGATCAGTCGTTATTAAATACATTGCACTGATCAGCCAGAACATTGTCACCACCGACCTGCTATCGGTATGAACCCGTCCAGGCGATAGCAGCGTCACCTGGAGAGGAATGATTGCTAGTCAGACACACGCATGTTGCATGTACTGTAGTATCAGTAAGAGTGCTATCCGCGTGTAGAATGGAGAAGGCGCGCGATCTATCTGAGTTTGACCGAGGACAGACTGTGATGGCCCAGAGGCTCGGCACGAGAATTTCTGAAACTGCACGACTTGTCAGGTGTTCTAAGCGTGCAGTGTTGAATGTCTTCAAAAGGTAGCGAAACGAAGATGAAACCACGTCCAGAAGTCGAGGGTTGGGTGGCCACCCATCATTACACATGGACGTCGCAGACTGGGCAGACTGGTAAAACAGGACAGACGGAAAACTGTAGTGGAACTAACAGCTGGGCATAGTACAAGTATGACTGAACACACAGTGCACTGAACAATCGTAACTATGGGCCTCCACAGCCGACGAATGTGCCGATGTTAACACGACGACATCGGCAACAACGACTGAAATGGGGACGTGATCATCGGCACTGGACGTTGGCTTGATGGCAGAGCTTTACATTGTTCGATGAATCCCGATATTTTATTCATCACACCGATGGAAGGGAGCGAATGCATCATCTTCCTGGGGAACGGCTTCTTGTCACCTATATTGTGGGAAAAGCTGGCGGCGGCTCCATCATGCTCTAGGGAACATTCAAGTGATTATCCACGGGTCCGGTGGAGCTCGTGGAAGGCAAGGAGTACACTGGTTGCAGACCACGTGCTTGCCTTAATGACGATCATTTTTCGCCGACGGCAGTCGCCCTTTTTTTAGCAAGATAATGCGCCATGTCACAAGGCCAGGACTTTAATGGAGTGGTTCGAGGAACACAGTGGCGAGTTCCAACTGATGTGCTGTCCCCCCAACTCACTAGATCTGGATCCGATTGAATATATCTGGGATGTGATTGAACGCGGCATCAGAGCTCATCGCCCTCATCCCCGGAATTTTTTGCAATTGGGTGACTTGCGTGTGCAGATTTGTTGCCATCTCCCTCCAGCGAACTACGAAGGCCTCATTGCTTCCATGCCACAATGCGTCGCCGCTGTTATCCGTGCCAAAGGTGGACCTACCGGCTATTAGGTAAGAGGTCATAATGTTTTGGCTGATCAGTGTGTACACTGTCCAGTCAGATTAATGTGACTACCTGTCAAAATCCTGAATAAACGCCTTTGCTGCATGGAACGCTTCAAGGCGAGCAGGAAAAACGTCAGTGACGTCCTGGAAGGTACCGACAGTGATATGGAGCTATGGCGCCTCCAGTGCTGTGGGCAGCTGCTCTAGGTTTCTCAGTTGAGCATCCATAGCGCTTACAGCCAGATGGAGGTGATTCTCGATTGGGTTGAAGTCTGGGGAGTTTGGTGGCCAGGGAAACTTATCCTGGTGCTCTTCGGACCACGCCCGTATAGTGCAACAAGCTGTGTGTCTTGTTGATGATGATGTTTGGTTTGTGGGGCGCTCAACGGAGCGGTTATCAGCGCCCGTACAAATTCCTAACCTTCGCTCAGTCCAAACTCGCCACTTTCATGAATGATGATGAAATGATGAGGACAACACAAACATCTAGTCATCTCGAGGCAGGTGAAAATCCCTGACCCCGCCGGGAATCGAACCCGGGATCCCTTGCTCGGGAAGCGAGAACGCGACCGCGAGACCACGAGCTGCGGTGTGTGTCTTGTTGGTAGATACCATCATTCCGAGGAAAAACAAACTGTATGTAGGGGTGACAGGGTCCTCAAGGTAGACGAATACTTGTGTTGATCCATTGTTCCTTCCATAACGACGAGATCAACCAGAAAATGCGGCTAAAACATTCCCTCTCGCTTCTCCGTCCTGGACCCTTCCGATGATTACTGCAGTTTGCTTTGAGACGTTTGAAGCAGTATACGGCAGTGGCCAGCTGTCCGATGAAGCATTCAATTCATCTGAACGTCCAGTTGCGGTAATGGCATGCCAAATTCCAGCCTTCGTCGCCGATGAACAGTAATCAGCTAAGGTGCATGAACCATGCGCCTGCTGCGGAGGCCCATAAGCAGCAACATTCGCTGAACGGTCGTTGAGGACACACAGTGGGTAGCCCCTTGGTTTATATGGTGGCCAGTCGCTCAAGAGTTGCACGACTATTCTCCTGTTAATATCTCCGCAGCCGTTGCTCAGTTCTGTCTTTCATGGCCCGTTATGCACCACAATTGTCTCGGAGCCGGTTTCGCATAGCCGTTTTGCCATGTACGATATCTTTAACCACGGTGACATGCGAACAGTTTACACACTTACCCGTTTCGGAAATGCCCACGCTTCGCCAGAGAGCTAAAGAGCATGCTCTTTTGGACGCCCGATAAATCGCTTCGTCCCTCATTAGGACAACGACTGCACTGTTTTTTTCGCGTCTCTTCGATGTGCTTTACATATTCAGCACTGCTAGCAGTACCACCTGCCCTCTTTGAGTGGTTCCTCAGCTTGGGTCTCGACAATACAGTATTGTGAATGTTGATAAACCACTGTATATTCACTATGAAGAGGTCGTCTGGTGATTGTGTAGGAATACAAGTGTAACCTCATTAGCACTACATGGATTAGCAAATTTTGCTAATTTTAAAATTATTTAAAAAACCAGCTCCTCGTCCAGGCCGTGAAGGCTCAAAGGATGTCTACCGGGCGCCTTTCAGCGTCGTGCAGATGCGGTATGGAGAGATATGTGGATAGCACACTGCTCTCCCGCAAGTTTTTCAGTTCTTCCAGGCCTTGGAGACGCTACTGCTCTGTCAAGTAACTCCTAAATTGGCATCGAGTGACTGACCGCACCCCGTACCAGTCCTCCCACCAAGAAAAATTCGATGGCCGTATCGGCAATCGAACCCGGGTCCTCCGCGTGGGACATGGGGGTGGAGTTTTAAAATTATTGGGGATATTACATTATAAACTCAGTCGCATTGTCGTTCTTGTCTCAAAAGAGAAAGACAAAAGGAATTGTTAAACTCGTCTTGCAAAGTGCAGAAAATTTCACGAAATCCTTTCTGGTTGTGCTCTGGAATTTCCTCCTTTCCCTTCTACGATGTGTCACCCTAACGAGAGTTGTTTTAATTAATTTGAATACTTTTACGTTTTCTCTCTTCTCAATGATAAAATATGGTCATTCCACTCTGAATCTGCTATTATAATGTTGTTTAAAAAGTTTAAAACTGTGTTGTATTTCGTAGTGTTTCACAGCTCTCAGAAATGCAGCAGCGGCGAAGAATCGCTGTAACTAGCCGGATGGGATGGTGTGGCTGTGTTCGCATCAGCTGAAAATTACACAACGTACATCATCTCTAGAGGAAAATATGATCCCTAGAATTTTCCTGTTTCGGAGAACCTCAGCAGAGCACATTGAGGAAATTGCGTAGTTTATTTGAAACTGGAATTTATCAGCGCGGCGCTGTAATGAGATTTTCTCGTGCTGTCAATGAAGTAAAGCTGTCAACGAGAGCACAGTTTCTGGAAGCTTCTTCCATTTCATCTTCAGACGAAGGTGCAGGGGAAGCATATTCTGAAAGCGTTACGACTCTGCTGTTACTTAAACTTCGAGGAAAGGTTGATGACGTTTAATCAAATCCTGCAACCAACTTTGACAGTTTCTCGGCCTGGGAAATGCTAAATATCCTTAAAATACGTGTAGGTGTTTCGTCAAAAGACAGAGAACAAGATGATCGGTAGATACTGAAGTTATTACATGTAGTTCATGGTCTGTGAGAAATGACGACTATCTTATGTCTATTTAAGGAGTCAGGGAAACTGTGGGTTTAAAGTTACGGATTTGGTATCGAACTAGGCTCTTCCTATTGTGAATACCACTGTGTCAAACTAAAATGATAACTGATGCATCATAATAAAACATGGAAAATCGTCCCCATTTTGTTAAGCAAATGAATTACATGTACAGCGAAATATTAATAGAATTAATAAGTCTTGAACTTGTAATACAGAGAAGGTAAGCAGTGTCTTAGCTAGAATACCATCTGTAGCTCGAGTTCCAAGACAAAATGTAAATGGGCGCTAGTAATCGCAGGAACTTCTCCTAGAAATTATGCTTGATAGCATTTCTCATAGTAATTGGCCACCACGACAGAGATAAGAAAACAGCATAACATTTTTCAGCCGTGAAATGTGGAAACCTCTATTGTGTAAGTAATTGCCTGACCTTTGTACGAACGTAAAAAAATCGTAATGAATTTATGGAATAAAACTATGGAAGGACGTGAAACTATTTAGAAAATACCCATTTAAATGTCTCACGGACATCTGATGTGTCGTGCAACCGAAGTACAGCTGTGGCGTTATTTGCATCCACGAATTCGACAGCGACTGCTAGACGGTGAGCATTCATATGCAGATGATTTTAATCTTTAAAAAGGATGAAATAACACATAAAATGGCATTAACATTGATAGAAGGAAGTGTTTTGCAATGATTCTGTATTATGTGCACAGTACTCGTAGCTAAGCAAAAACGTTTCTACCTATGTGTCTCTTTATGTTCACTTTTTTTTAACTGTCTGAATACGTGATGAATATGCTGCGCTGTACAGGCCACAAATAGGAGGTGCTAGTTTATGTACGCTGATTGTTTTACTGAAGAATGAATTATTCATTTGAGAATAATAGTGCAAAATATGTCATTTATACTGTAAATCAGTGGATTATTTTGTAGCAACAATACGGAACTTATTTGCATGGTACAAAATCCGCGAATGGATTGTCTTCATACAAAGCATTGTTTATTCATAATTAAGTGGAGGAACACGTTGTTCCAAGAGTCATAGTGAACAACATAGAACCAATTCAGCATGGTAGAAACATCCATGAATGAGTTGTCTTCAGACGAAGTATTGATCATGTATGTTACTATGGTTATTCAACACGAAGTGGAGGAACACGTTCTTCCACGAGGAATGGTGAATATACCGATCTGTGGAGATGATGTCCATCATGCTTAGGTTTGTTTTTATAGTGTCACAATAGGTGATCATTTTATGCTACAATACGACGACGCTTGATTGCATAGGCTTCGGATTGTTATCGAATGTCTCCAGCTGCAAATAATTCAACGCTTGGAATAATCAACTCGATATCCCGAGCTGAGCTATTTATTTGATGATGATAATGATCATCATCATCGTCATTATCATCTCGACCACTAAACTCAACTCATTGTTGATTTAGCTCTCCTGTTTCGTCCCTCACCATGTGTACCATTTGTTTGTAGTTGCTGCAGTGCATTCCACTCGTAACACTTTGTAATACGGATGTTCTTGACCTGGATCTTGATTTTTTCAGTATTTTTTGTTCGAAGATGTTTTTTCATGAAGCTGTTATATATAAAGAGGTGCCAGATTAATTTAGACTTTCTTTTCTGGATGATGATAGTCAATGTCCTTTCCTCTTTAATGGCTTTAAGTATTCATTAATTAGTTATCCTTTTAGTCCAGGTTTTTATAGCTCTTCTTCATATCTAAATCTCTATTTCCTGTGATTTTTTCCTTTCTTGTTTCCCCAGATTCCGTCCTTATAGACCAGAGCTTCAATTGCTCCATGTTCTCACAAATGCGTTTCCTGTTTCTATATTAAGGTGGTTGTTCGTTAGTAAATAACTCTTATTTCTGAATGTTTGTTTATTCTTTGACATTCTTCTTTTAGTATCTGTTATACTACTGTTATATTCTATTATTGTGTTTCCCAAATAGCAAAATTTGTTCACTTCTATTAGAATTTTATTTTATATAAGTTGACTGTATTTGGCCTTATTTATCTCTTGGATTTATCTGTCACCATTATTTTAGTCTTCTTGGTGTTCGTTTTCGGTTTGTGGTTATCCAAGGTATCAGACAAAATTTTTAACGAATAGTTCATGTTCTCTTATTAAGACTACTATATAATCAGCGTATCGAGTACAATGTATTTGATTGCCAGAAATTTTGAGCCTTGTGTGCTACTTCCCATAAATAAATTATATAAATCAGGAGACAGTACAGCGTTATAGGACACCTTTTCCTATACTATTTTCTTTCCTTGTGCTATTGATATCACTATCTTCACGCTTTGTTGGTTAATATGTTTTATAATATATTTAGATAAATAAGTTATGAACACAAATCGAACGAACACAAGTTTACGAAACAGAAATTTAAACAGTGTCAGCCTAGTAGTTTGCATCTCCCGACAATCACATACATTGCTTTCACTTGGGAGGAATCCAAATTTGACTGCGTTGTCACTTGGAAGTGACAACACGTCTGACGTCAATGCTAAGTAGGTCTCAAGTGTGGAACTGATAACTAGTTGTTCAAAAACTTTACTAACGCTGTTTTTGAGAGACTGAAGATGGGCTGCTCCTAAAACACAAAAATGTGAGATTGTTGAACAGCTCAATTCTACATCACGGTCGCACGCCTCCTGCGCTCGTTTATGTCACATCTTAAGTGCACCGCTTACTGATGATACTTGGGTTTCTCCACAAGTCAAGTGTTCCCTGTTTAGTGTTTTAGTCACGATAAACGCTTACTGTTTCTATGATTACCGTATCTTTCTGTATCAATCCTGAAATATCTACCATTTGTATTTGTACTGAATGAATGGATCATAACTGTGAACAGTTCTTGGTGTATTCCTTGTTTAACATACCTGTATACTTTTTGTGAAAATGGCTCTGAGCACTATGGGACTCAACTGCTGTGGTCATAAGTCCCCTAGAACTTAGAACTACTTAAACCTAACTAACCTAAGGACAGCACACAACACCCAGCCATCACGAGGCAGAGAAAATCCCTGACCCCGCCGGGAATCGAACCCGGGAACCCGGGCGTGGGAACTTTTTGTGATTTGAAAAAATAAAATGTGTTGAGAAAGTAAAAAGAATTTTGAAATTTAGAGTGTTGTATTAGTCCTATTCATACTATTTTTCGTTGTTGTGTTGATAAATATGTTTTAAAAGTATCTGTACAATGATAATCTTTTTAAATTTTTGGAAAACAGTCACGTAGTAATGTTTCAATAATATTTCTGCCATTTGACTGTACAAACTTCTTTATTCTGTATTACTCTCATGATTTCGGCCTTAAACCATTATCATGTACAAAAAACGTTGGGTATAATTAGACTTGGTTAAGGGAAGTCATCGTCAAGATCTTTTGAACTGTGTGTTCCAGCCAGGGCCACTGAGAGGCAGCACTGGGCCTGGGCCAAGATATGCGATTTGGCCCCAAGTCCAAAAATTGCGACCCAGTATTACTGTTATTTTAAAGAAAGTTTGACTTGATTTGAACATAACGCAGTTCGGGGAATTTTCGAAGTACAGGAGAAATTTTCATTGGGGTGAAATATAGACACACCAAACAAATTTTCACAAGCAATAATATTTTCCAAAAATTCGCGCGCGAAAACGCGATTTTTCAGGGGGCCATATCTCGGTTTTTCATCATCACAAGGGGCCAAGTGTTTTCGATATCCGTTGACCTAACGACCATTTTTATGCCTAACGGAAGAACGGACGCACTGTAGGTATCCTTCAGTGGAGGGTTAAAATTTAAACATTGTACAGTTTCTCCAGACCACGCAAATTGAGCAAATCGGTTGGTTTTTTTGCATTATTTGTGATTTAGGGTAGACATTAGACAGCTTATAAAAGCAACATTTGCCCATCAGGGAGTCTTGATGAAACCCCGAAATACCACTTCCTTTGGGTACGAAAAATACCAATCGTGGGAATGGCAAATTCTGTAATTTCTATTGACGACAGACAGATGAAAAACTTATCGTATGTTCTTAAGATGACAGTCCCTAGGAACTTTGAAATGTTTTCGATATCATTATCCGTTACTAAAGCCAGAGGTTCAAAGTTACCGAACTTACACAGAAAACCGCAGAACCTGGTTGTTAGCTGTTTTTGCACCCTTGGTCCCAATAATTTAAATAACTACCACAGAAAGAGTCTCAAAATTTTACTGCACATTCTTTACGTATTGATCTATAGAACCCATTTTACTCATTTCCGAAAATCTGTATCCGCTATGAAGATACACTAGAAAACCAATGTTTTTGTGTACAAAAGTACCTCCTGTTGGGAGGCATGGCCACTTCTGTAATTTCTATTGATGACAGATCGACGAAAATTTTACCATATGTTCTTAATATCATATTCTCGAGGGACTTCGAAACTTTTTTCGACATCAGTATCCGTTACCAAGATCCAGAGGTTCAAAATTTTCGTACTGATGCTGTAAACTATGAACCTATTACCCGGCCTTAGGCCTAAGTGTTGTTTTAACTGACTTAGTAAACACGTGGTAAGGGTTCTAGGGTAATTGTTAGAGTTCTGAGGTCTCCAAACTATTTTTTTAGTCATCATTTATTCACAAATAAAATTTTATGATGATTTGTCTCTGTATAATGTACACTTTACGGCTATACGAATATGCCCAAAGTGATATGGCAGTGACAAAAATTAGGCTAAAAAGTTCTTAACAAGTGTGAAAAAACTTAAATTAGCTTTTTACTCTTTTATGAAATGAATCATAAGCTGGGCCTTTTCATTGAATTGCCATCGTTCAGCAAAGTACTGAGAAAAAGTGTAAAGCAAACGATTTTGTGTTATTCTTATATTATGCGCAGTTATTTGTTGTTTATAAGTGTCAGGATACACTGTGTGTTCAAAAGTATCCGGTCACCTGGCTGAAAATGACTTACAAGTTCCTGGCGCCCTTCATCGGCAATGCTGGAATTCAGTATGGTGTTCACCCACCCTTACTTAGCCTTGATGACAGCTTCCACTCTCACAGGCAAAAGTTCAGGTGCATGGAGGTTTCTTAGGGAATGGAAGCCCATTCTTCACGGAGTGCTGCACTGACGAGAAGTATCGATGTCCGTCGGTGAGGCCTGACACGAAACTGGCGTTCCAGAACATCTCAGAGGTGTTCTATAGGTTTCAGGTCAGGACTCTGTACGGGTCAGTCCATTACAGGGATGATATTGTCGTGTAACCATTCCGCCACAGGCCGTGCATTATGAACAGGTGCTCGATCGTATTGAAAGATGCAGTCGCCATCCCGGAATTAATCTTCAGCAGTGGGAAGCAAGAAGGTGCTTAAAACATAAATGTAGGCCTGCGCTGTGATAGTGCCACGCGAAACAACAAGGGATGCAAGCCCCCTCCACGAAAAACAGGACCACAGCATAGCGCCACCGCCTCCGAATTTTACTATTACCACTACACACGCTGGCAGATGACGTTCACTGTGCATTCGCCTTACCCACAGCCTGCCATCGGATCGGCACATTGTGTACCGTGATTCGTCAGTCCAAAAAATGTTTTTTCACTGTTCAATCGTCCAATGTTTACACTCCTGACATCAAGCGAGGCCTCGTTTGGCATTTACCGGCGTGATGTTTGGCTTATGAGCAGCCGCTCGACCATGAAGTCCAAGTTTTCTCACCTCCCGCCTAACGATCATAGTACTTGCAGTGGACCCTGAGGCATTTGGGAATTCCTGTGTGATGGTCTGGATAGATGTCTGCCTATTACACATTACGACCCTCTTCAACTGTCGGCGGTTTCTGTCAGTCGACAGATGAGGTCGGCCTATACGCTTTTGCGTTTTACGTGTCCCTCCACGATTCCACTTCACTATCACATCGGAAACAGTGGACATAGGGATGTTTAGGAGTGTGGAAATCTCGAGAACAGACGTATGTCACAAGTGACACCCAATCACCTGACCACATTCGAAGTCCGTGAGTTCCTTGGAGCGCCGCATTCTGCTCTCTCATGATGTTTAATGACTACTGAGGTCGCAGATATGGAGTTCCTGGCAGTAGGTGGCAGCACAATGCACCTAATATGAGAAACATATGTTTTTGGAGTGTCCGGATACTTTTGATCATGTTGTTGTTGTTGTGGTCTTCAGTCCTGAGACTGGTTTGATGCAGCTCTCCATGCTAATCTATCCTGTGCAAGTTCCTTCATCTCCCAGTACCTACTGCAACCTACATCCTTCTGAATCTGCTTAGTGTATTCATCTCTTGGTCTCCCTCTACGATTTTTCTCTCCACGCTGCCATCCAATACTAAATTTGTGATCCCTTGATGCCTCAGGACATGTCCTACCAACCGATCCCTGCTTCTAGTCAAGTTGTGCCACAAACTTCTCTTCTCCCCAATCCTATTCAATACCTCCTCATTAGTTACGTGATCTACCCATCTTATCTTCAACATTTTTCTGTAGCATCACATTTCGAAAGCTTCTATTCTCTTTTTGTCCAAACTATTTATTGTCCATGTTTAGCCGGCCGCGGTGGTCTCGCGGTTCTAGGCGCGCAGTCCGGAACCGCGCGACTGCTAGGGTCGCAGGTACGAATCCTGCCTCGGGCATGGATGTGTGTGATGTCCTTAGATTAGTTAGGTTTAAGTAGTTCTAAGTTCTAGGGGACTGATGACCACGGCTGTTAAGTCGCATAGTGCTCAGAACCATTTTGTCCATGTTTCACTTCCATACATGGCTACACTCCATACAAATACTTTCAGAAACGACTTCCTGACACTTAAATCTATACTCGATGTTAACAAATTTCTCTTCTTCAGAAACGCTTTCCTTGCCATTGCCGGTCTACATTTTATATCCTCTCTACTTTGACCATCATCAGTTATTTTGC
This sequence comes from Schistocerca cancellata, assembly GCF_023864275.1. Taxonomy (NCBI): domain Eukaryota; kingdom Metazoa; phylum Arthropoda; class Insecta; order Orthoptera; family Acrididae; genus Schistocerca; species Schistocerca cancellata. The sequence continues at coordinate 199,145,708 of NC_064628.1, forward strand.
TCCCCAAATAGCAAAACTCTTTCACTACTTTAAGTGTCTCATTTCCTAATCTAATTCCCTCAGCATCATCCGACTTAATTTGACTACATTCCATTATCCTCGTTTTACTTTTGTTGATGTTCATCTTATATCCTCCTTTCAAGACACTGTCCATTCCGTTCAACTGCTCTTCTAAGTCCTTTTCTGTCTCTGACAGAATTACAATGTCATCGGCGAACCTCAAAGTTTTTATTTCTTCTCCCTGGATTTTAATACCAACTCCGAATTTTTCTTTTGTTTCCTTTACTGCTTGCTCAATATACAGATTGAATAACATCGGGGAGAGGCTACAACCCTGTCTCACTCCCTTCCCAACCACTGCTTCCCTTTCATGCCCCTCGACTCTTTTAACTGCCATTTGGTTTCTGTACAAATTGTAAATACCCTTTCGCTCCCTGTATTTTACCCCTGCCACCTTTAGAATTTGAAAGAGAGTATTTCAGTCAACATTGTCTAAAGCTTTCTCTAAGTCTACAAATGCTAGAAACGTAGGTTTGCCTTTCCTTAATCTTTCTTCTAAGATAAGTCGTAGGGTCAGTTTTGCCTCACGTGTTCCAACATTTCTACGGAAACCAAACTGATCTTCCCCGAGGTCGGCTTCTAGCAGTTTTTCCATTCGTCTGTAAATAATTCGCGTTAGTATTGACGAAGTACACAAATAAACTTTCAAAATTTTACCGACCTATAGGATTCGTTTTATACAAACTGCATACTCGGCTGTAGCAGGGAAAAGAAGGAAACCAACGGAAGAATGCTCGTGTTGGACCTCAAAAAGTCGGATATGTTCCTCTTGAAAAGACTCTAACAGAAAAGTGGGGACCAGATGCCTCCATCCTGATTCCGATTTCCTCACCAAAAATTTCGTCGTGTGAAAATATCGGCCCTTTTTGGGCTGAGACTAGCAGAGACAGCGACGGTGGAAGAGAGAAGATACAGTGTGGTGGGAGAGAGGAAGTGTCAGTGAAAGCGAAGAAGAGAAGGATGAAGACAACAGCAGTGATAGACAAAGGGAATGAATACATTGACGGTCAGTGAGAGACAATGACAGTAAAAGCGAGAGATAGAGATGCACGGAGATAGAGGCAGAGGGAGGAAAGAGAGAGGAAACAGTGAAACTGAGAAAGATAGATGAGTAGACACCATTCACAGGCTTGGGTTTCCAGACCCTCTCAAATCGGCGAACTGTAACACGGAAGTATTGAGGGGAGTGGTAAATTTTGGATTTATTTCTGAACAGCCGAGAAATGGGGGAGACAGCGACAATGGCGAAGAAAGACAGAATAAGGAAGTGTAAGTTGTAGTGTCCTGCAGTCGGCAGGAAAGAACTAACGATCAAGTTTGAACACACTTTACTTAATTAAAACGCCTTTTTGGCGTGCACTAATTTCCAAACTCAAGAACAACAAGAAACACAGTAATTCTTGTGGTGGCAAAAGCCAGATAAAAGTTATAACACAATGAAAAGAAAAATAACAAGCAAAATACTACGCTACAAAATTCCAATGTGGCTGAACGGTTCTAGGCGCTACAGTCTGGAACCGCGCGACCGTCACGGTCGCAGGTTCGAATCCTGCCTCGGGCATGGGTGTGTGTGATGTCCTTAGGTTAGTTAGGTTTAAGTAGTTCTAAGTTCTAGGGGACTGATGACCTCAGCAGTTAAGTCCCATAGTGCTCAGGGCCATTCGAACTATTTTTTGGCGTTACGCCCAACAAGATACAAAATTCTACAGAAAGACTACGGCGAGTGTCTACTAGGCTACAGCCGGCGTAGGTATTGGCCGGAGCTGTCCTAGATGTAGATACGCACTGCTGGTTTGACTCTGCTGGCGTGCTTATAACACTGATTCTGCGGAGTGCTACACTTAATCACATTAGTTCCAATTGATGGATCTCTGTCACATGGCTTCTCACGAAGTAGTGCCGTCTTTATCCGAAAAGTTCTTTGATGTTTACATTCACTGGTGATATTTTGATATGAGCTCTTGAAGGGAGGCCGGCAGTCCAGCTTGCTTCTGCGGGTCCTCTAACTGATAAGGGGCCACTACGACATAAGTGAGAAGGGGTATATACTGTAAATCAGTGAGTGGAAAATGAGACAGTGGGGGAGAGGTGCAGACAGTGATAGAGAGAGGAAGATGCTGAGTTTGAAGGCTTCACTAAAAGAGAGACTGGATGAAAGGATGTAGAATGTTCTGTGCTAAAAGAGCACAGATATGTTCGCATGCCAAAATTTTTGGTGAGGGAGGCGGAATGAGGATTGGTTTCTTACTATTCTGTCAGAGTCTTTTCAAGAGAAACACGTTCTCCTTTCACTGCTCCGACAGGAGCATTTTCTCATTGGTTTATGCTATGATAATATACACTCCTGGAAATGGAAAAAAGAACACATTGACACCGGTGTGTCAGACCCACCATACTTGCTCCGGACACTGCGAGAGGGCTGTACAAGCAATGATCACACGCACGGCACAGCGGACACACCAGGAACCGCGGTGTTGGCCGTCGAATGGCGCTAGCTGCGCAGCATTTGTGCACCGCCGCCGTCAGTGTCAGCCAGTTTGCCGTGGCATACGGAGCTCCATCGCAGTCTTTAACACTGGCAGCATGCCGCGACAGCCTGGACGTGAACCGTATGTGCAGCTGACGGACTTTGAGCGAGGGCGTATAGTGGGCATGCGGGAGGCCGGGTGGACGTACCGCCGAATTCCTCAATACGTGGGGCGTGAGGTCTCCACAGTACATCGATGTTGTCGCCAGTGGTCGGCGGAAGGTGCACGTGCCCGTCGACCTGGGACCGGACCGCAGCGACGCACGGATGCACGCCAAGACCGTAGGATCCTACGCAGTGCCGTAGGGGACCGCACCACCACTTCCCAGTAAATTAGGGACACTGTTGCTCCTGGGGTATCGGCGAGGACCATTCGCAACCGTCTCCATGAAGCTGGGCTACGGTCCCGCACACCGTTAGGCCGTTTTCCGCTCACGCCCCAACATCGTGTAGCCCGCCTCCAGTGGTGTCGCGACAGGCGTGAATGGAGGGACGAATGGAGACGTGTCGTCTTCAGCGATGAGAGTCGCTTCTGCCTTGGTGCCAATGATGGTCGTATGCGTGTTTGGCGCCGTGCAGGTGAGCGCCACAATCAGGACTGCATACGACCGAGGCACACAGGGCCAACACCCGGCATCATGGTGTGGGGAGCGATCTCCTACACTGGCCGTACACCACTGGTGATCGTCGAGGGGACACTGAATAGTGCACGGTACATCCAAACCGTCATCGAACCCATCGTTCTACCATTCCTAGACCGGCAAGGCAACTTGCTGTTCCAACAGGACAATGCACGTCCGCATGTATCCCGTGCCACCCAACGTGCTCTAGAAGGTGTAAGTCCAACTACCCTGGCCAGCAAGATCTCCGGATCTGTCCCCCATTGAGCATGTTTGGGACTGGATGAAGCGTCGTCTCACGCGGTCTGCACGTCCAGCACGAACGCTGGTCCAACTGAGGCGCCAGGTGGAAATGGCATGGCAAGCCGTTCCACAGGACTACATCCAGCATCTCTACGATCGTCTCCATGGGAGAATAGCAGCCTGCATTGCTGCGAAAGGTGGATATACACTGTACTAGTGCCGACATTGTGCATGCTCTGTTGCCTGTGTCTATGTGCCTGTGGTTCTGTCAGTGTGATCATGTGATGTATCTGACCCCAGGAATGTGTCAATAAAGTTTCCCCTTCCTGGGACAATGAATTCACGGTGTTCTTATTTCAATTTCCAGGAATTTATGTTGCACGAGATGTTGCCGGCGGAATTCGAGCGGGTTAAGAGTTGTTCCTGGGGCAACAGGTTGAATCAGAGTGTGTGGTACTATAGACATTGTATCTTTTAGCCACTACTAACAGTACTAGCTTCAGCTGTATGTTGTATGCTGTGTCATCCCATATTACAGAACATGTGAACATTCGAGGAACTTGTACATACCATTACTTGTCATTGCACTGTGTTTAGACAGCGAATGCCCCCGAAGAAACAACAGAAAGTTTATGTGCAAGTGTATCAGAGTAACTATACCTAATTTTGTGATGTCGTAGAGGACAAGAATGTGGACATTACCGGTACTTATCAATAATACAGTGCCTGCAAGTGCTTCGTTTTCTATACAAAACCCAGAGCTCATCACTTAGGTTTTAGACACTTTTGTTTCAGTTGTCATTCTTACCATGTAAGCAATTAACTACTGAAGTTAGTTTGTTATTGTCAGTCACAATGTGTCTTCTGTGAAATTTGTTCTCTTAGAAGAGGACGCCAAGACATTGGGATCACAGATTTAAAATGGCACTGAGCACTATGGGACTCAAAATCTCAGGTCATCAGTCCCCTAGACTTAAAACTATTTAAACCTAACTAACCTAAGGACATCACATACATTCATGCCCGAGGCAGGATTAGAACATGCGCCTGTGCGGTCGCGCGGTTCCAGACTGAAGCGCCTAGAACCGCTCGGCCAGATCACAGATTTACTTCAAACTTTGTACACCTGTAGCAGGCCATTTAAACAACGTAGTGTAGAAGTAGTAAGGTGCACTACTCCTGCAATTGCGAGTAAATCGCAATAGAAAGTTTTATGCGTCTATTACACAACTGATGTTGCGCGAAGCAAGGGGCCGTAGACGAGGCGGCGATTCGAATCCTGCTAATACTTATTTTTTTACCTATATTTTTTCATCGCTGGTCACATTATTTAAGTTATTAAACACTTGAGAGGTAGTATAATGAAAAAAAACTACGTGCATCTTCATGAAGCTGTTGCGAATTACATATATTATTTGACCGTTTACTACTTTTAATTAAATTTTCAAGGACGAGGGACAGGTTTGGAAAACCCAAGTCAAACCTCGATAAATAATGATGCGTATGACGGTATTTAGTAATACAGCGAGTAACAATGCGCCAGACCACAAGAGTAATGTACAATCGCTCGTCGGATGTGCTCTTAACATCCACGCTGCAGGATGATATCTGTCATACAGACATGTAAAACATAAATTGAAACGTCATCTACTACACAGAATGAATACAGATTTCCCTCATTTACAAGGAATGTTCACAGTTCCTAAGGGCAAACACCCATTGTTGACATTTTGAAAAATTTCTCTTTCTTCCGATAGTATAAATTAAAAATTAAATTTGAGGGGGTATTATAATATGTAACATTGCTTTTCTATGCGAATGTGGAAAGGGATGATTTCTAATTACAGAACTGACACTGAAAGTTAAATTTCCTGCCTCCAGTGCGTAATTTTTTCGGAGCGCGTTTTCTGCATCCACATTTCTGGTTTCCACTCATATTTTCAATCGGAAGTAGAGTAGACTGCGCTAACTACAAGTTTAAATAACATTTATAAATATATTTGCAATTTTTTGTATTTAATAATACATCAATGGTAGTATTTCGATCTTGTAGTAATTGCTTCAGTAGTTAATTGGTACCAACGTCTTTACGTAAACTGATGCTATGATTAAACACTTGAATGATCTCACATAATAGAAAACATCATTACTACATTTTACTGTAAGAATCTTAATAAAGTGCGGTGAAGTTGTAAAACCATGAAATACTGTATTGCATTTGGCTACTGATATGCGAAAAATAAGCGTTAGCGCGTGGTAAAAGCTTTTCGAAGAATGCCGTGAAGACATTGACGAGCGGCCTGGATGCCCCAGTACATCATCCACCGATTGAATATGGAAAAAAGTGGAATAAATAATTATGAACGGTAGCCGAATCACCATCAGAGAAGTCATTAATGATTTTAACGTTTCATTAGCTCATTAGCTTCATGACTCTGTTTCACCTGTGTTCGGTATGTGAGGGTTACATTTTCCCAAAATCTTTATATTTCGAACTAAATCAGCGACGAATGCAAGTTACTCGGAAGTTGCTAGATGAAAGTCAAGAACAATGCAGAACTACTGAAAGGTGGCATAAGAAGCGATAGAACATGGGTGTACCGGTATCACGCCGAAACTAAGTTTCAGTCGTCCCTGCTGAAGCATCCTGTATGGCTGAAGGCAAACCATGGTATATGCGGTTGACTGTGAAGGGTACCATCACTTTGTTCTTCGATTTGAATGGCATAATGTACCATGAAGTCGGAAGATCAGTTAGGATGACTACCGCAGTTCAATGACGCTTGCGTGAAGCAATAAAAAAAAGAAAATAAATAAATTTGTGGTCAACAATTCACGGCTTTTATACAACAATAGTGCATCTACTTAAACTACAAACCTTATTCGTGGATTTTAGATCAAGACATAAACTTGTCTCTGCCACCACATTTGCCGCACGTGAAGTTATTGTGACATATTATGTTGTTAGAAATAAAGAAAACCATAAAGTCCGTGTTTTACAAGCTCAGATGATGTTAGAACGGTGTCGCTGAGAGAGATGACAGCTATCTCAAAGATCGAGTTCCAGAAGTGTTTCGGGGACTGGCTAAAAGCTTTGGCATAGGGTAAATGTATAGTGTCTAATGGGGACTATATTGAGCTGAATAACACTGATGTAGACGAATAAAAAAATTATTTAAAAAATCTGTTAATTTGTGAACACATAGCTCAAAAATGGGCATGTTTCTACGTCTCCTTTAGAGCTTACATCAAATAAGTACACACATCAAAAAAAAAGTTTAGCATCACCTTGGTTCCGAGAGTTCCGGAACCCATACAGAAAATTGGAACAGAGATCAACAAAACATCATTTCTGCCCTTTTTATTGCTCATGAAAACCACACATTGCGTGTTTTACCACTATGCAGGGAGACCTTCAGAGTTGTCAAGACTTATGTACACATCGCTACCTCTAATATCCGATAGCACGTCCTCTTGCATTGATGCATGCCTGTATTAGTAGTGGCATACTATCCACAAGAGCATCAAGGCGCTGTTGGTCCAGGATGTCCCACTCCTCATCGGCGATTCGGCGTAGATTTCTCAGAGTGGTTGATGGGTCACGTCGTCCATAAACAGCACTTTTCAATCTATCCCAGGCATGTTCGATAGAGTTCATGTCTGGAGAACATGCTGGCTACTCTAGTCAAGCGACGTCGTTATCCTGAAGGAAGTCATTCACAAGATGTGCACGATGGGGGCGCGAAAAGTCATCCATGAAGACGAATGCCTCGCCAACATGCTGCCGACATGGTTGCACTATCGGTCAGAGGATTGCAGTCATGTATCGTTCAACCGTTTCGGCTCCGTCAATGACCACCAGCGGCATACGTGGGCCCCACATAATACTACCCCAAAACAGCAGGGAACCTCCACCCTGCTGCACTCGCTGGACAGTGTGTCTAAGGCGTTCAGCCTGATCGGGTTGCCTCCAAACACGTCTCCGAAGATTGTCAGGTTGAAGGCCTATGCATCACTCATCGGTGGAGAGAACGTGATGCCAGTCCAGAGCGGTCCATTCGGCATGGTGCTGTGGTTGTAAAGAAGGACATCGCCATGGACGTCGAGAGTGAAGTTTCACAGGGTTCCTCCGAGCCATAATCCTTAGGTAGCGGTCATCCACTGTCGTAGTAGCCATTGGGCGGCCTCAGCGAGGCATGTCATCGACAGTTCCTGCCTCTCTGTATCTCCTCCATGTCCGAAAAACGTAGCTTTGGTTCACCCCGAGACGCCTTGACACTTCCCTTGTTGAGAGCCCTTCCTGGCACAAAGTAACAATGCGGATGCGACCGAACAGCGGTATTGACAGTCTAAGCATGGTTGAACTACAAACAACATGAGCCGTGTACCTCCTTCCTGGTGGAATGAGTGGAACTGATCGGCTGTCGGGCCCCCTCCGTCTAATAGGCGCTGCTCATGCATGGTTGTTTACATCTTTGGGCGGGTTACGTCTTTGGGCAGGTTTAGTGACATCTCTGAACAGTCGAAGGAACTGTGTCCGTGATACAGTACCCTCAGTCAACGTCGATCTTCAGGAGTTCTGAACTTTTTTGATGTGTCTATAAGGCTTTTCCAAGTCCTTTTTTGCAGCTTAGAAGCGTTGCATTCCATGTGTTGGCCACCTGTCTGCTTTCTCCTGTCCAGCCTCTGTTCTGCTTTTGCTTATTGAGGAAATCCTTAAAGTTATTGATCGGCTATTTATGGTTTGATTGGTTAGAGATGTCCTCTTGAATGACTAGTGCTCTGGAGAACCTTCCTTACTTCGTTGAATCATTTATCAGAGGCTTTAGAACAGTTGCCAAATACATCAAAAATCTACTTCGTTACTTAATCGGTGTACAGGGTGGTTCAGCTGCCTCTACCTACGGTTTTTATGCAACCTGCGACACATTCAAATGCTATGAGCAAGATTTTCATACTTTCTCCCTTGCTACGTGCCAATTATTAGTCCCACAGAACTGTACAAAATTTTCGCTAGAAAACGTAGTTTTCGAATTATTCAAGGAAAACGTACAAAATGATCTTCAAACACCTTTGCAGGAGAGCTTCTGCGAAGTTTTGAAGGTAGGAGACGAGGTACTGGCAGAATTAAAGCTGTGAGGACGGGGTGTGAGTCGTGCTTGGGTAGCTCACTTGGTAGAGCACTTGCCCGCGAAAGGCAAAGGTCCCGAGTTCGAGTCTCGGCCCGGCACACAGTTTTAATCTGCCAGGAAGTTTCATATCAGCGCACACTCCGCTGCAGAGTGAAAATTTCATTCTGATTTCAAACACGTTTTTCTTGAATGAGCCTAAAATAGTGGTCTCCAGAGATAATGTATCCTTGTACAAAATTAGCTACATTGTACTTCGTGCAAAAATATCCTGTACATGTTTTCTGTAGGTCTAACAGTTGGTGCGTAGCGAGTCAGAGTGTATGAAAATCTTGCACATGCTTTTTGGAAGCATAACAGGTTGCATAAAACCCTTATGTAGGGACAGCTGAATCTTCCTGTATAGCAGAATAAATTGTTGAAAAGAACAAAGATCTGTACCCAAAGACGGAAAGTTTCACAGGTCACACCAACATTCAAGAAAGGTAGTAGGAGTAATTCACTAAATTACAGGCCCATATCATTAACGTCGATATGCACCAGGATTATGGAACATATATTGTGTTCGAACATTATGAATTACCTCGAAGAAAATGATCTATTGACACACAGTCAACACGGATTTAGAAAACATCGTTCTTCTGAAACACAACTAGTTCTTTACTCGCACGAAGTGTTGAGCTATTGACAAGGGATTTCAAATTAATTCCGTATTTCTGGAAAGCTTTTGACACTGTACTACAAAAGCGGCTTGTAGTGAAACTGCGTCCTTATGGAATATCGTCTCAGTTAAGCGACTTCATTCGTGATTTTATGTCAGAGAGGCCACAGTTCGTAGTAACTGACGGAAAGTCATCGAGTAAAACAGAAGTGATTTTTGGTGTTCCCCAAGGTAGTGCTATAGGTCCTTTTATTGTTCCTTATCTATATAAACGATTTGGGAGAAAATCTGAGCAGTCGTCTTAGGTTGTTTGTAGATGACGCTGTCTTTTATCGACTAGTAAAGTAATTAGAAAATAAAAAAAAACTGCAAAACGATTTAGAAAAGATATGTGTATGGTGCGAAAGTTGGCAATCGACTCTAATTACGAAAAGTTTGAGGTCATCCACATGAGTGATAAAAGAAATCCGTTAAACTTCAGTTACACGATAAATCAGTCAATTCTAAAGGCCGTAAATTCAACTAAATACCTAGGAATTACACTTACGAACAACTTAAATTGGAAGGAACACATAGAAAATGTTGTCGGGAAGGCTAACCAAAGACTGCGTTTTATTGGCAGGACACTTAGAAAATGTAACAGACCTACTAAGGAGACTGCCTATACTACGCTTGTCCGTCCTCTTTTAGAATACTGCTGAGCGGTGTGGGATCCTTACCAGATAGGACTGACGGAATACATCAAAAAGTTCAAAGAAAGGCAGCACGTTTGGTATTATCGCGAAATAGGGGAGAGAGAGTCACTGAAATGATACTGGATTTGGGACTTCATTAAAACAATGGCGTTTTTCGTTGCAGAAGAATCTTCTCACGAAATTCCAATCACCAACTTTCTCCTCCGAATGCGAAAATATTTAGGAGACGCCGACCAACGTAGGGAGAAACGATCACCATGATAAAATAAGCAAAATCAGAGCTCGTACGGAAAGATACACGGCTTCGTTCTTTCCGCGCGCTATTCGAGATTGGTATAATAAAAAATTGTGATGGTGGTTCGATGAACCCTCTGCTAGGCACTTAAATGTGATTTTCAGACTGTTCATGTGGATGTAGATGCAGACGTAGATGAAAGTTTCAGGCTAATCGTAAGGGTGAAAGTGGTGACGCTGATAGTACCTCTAACCGAAGAGCGCCGGACAATAAACTCAGCCCGTGCCCAGCATCGAAATTTCTGGAAGGACTATCGGATGACGAGGGAAGGAGCGCGAACGGTTCCTGTGCGCTGCGACTGACAATGGCGAAAGCTGATACGACACGGGCTCGAACGGTATGTGAGGGAGAGGAATTCGCGGAAGTCCAGCGGCATTGCGCAGGCGCGAACATTGCGGCGCGCGAGTAGTTTCATATGGGCTGCCTGCGGCCGGCGCTCGGCACGCGGGGGCGTCCACGTCGCGGGAATCTGTCAGCCAATTCCAGGGGGCGCCGGCGGCGTTACACAAAGCCACGGCGGCGAGGGCGCGATGTGGCGGCTGCACCGCTGCCCGGCTCCTTTACACGGCACTGAGGCAGGCGGTTTCTCCCGTACGTGAACATATTAGTGGCCTTACAGCTCCCCAAGATGATCCGGCTTTCGGTACGCATGCGACGGCATGCGCTACCAGCACGTTCCACAACGCCATGCATAGAAACGGTATTTTTCCAGGGTCCTATCGCGAGTTAGTTACACTACTGGCCATTAAAATTGCTACACAAAGAAGAAATGCAGATGATAAACGGGTATTCATTGGACAAACATATTATACTAGAACTGACATGTGATTACATTTTCACGCAATTTGGGTGCATAGATCCTGGGGAATCAGTACCTAGAACAACCACCTCTGGCCGTAATAACGGCCTTGATACGCCTGGGCATTGAGTCAAACAGAGCTTGGATGGCGTGTACAGGTATAGCTGCCCATGCAGCTTCAACACGATAGCACAGTTCATCAAGAGCAGTGACTGGTGTATTGTGACGAGCCAGTTGCTCGGTCACCATTGACCAGACGTTTTCAGTTGCTGAGAGATCTGGAGAATGTGCTGGCCAGGGCAGCAGTCGAACATTTTCTGTATCCAGAAAGGCCCGCACAGGACCTGCAAGATGCGGTCGTGCAATATCCTGCTGAAATGTAGGGTTTCGGAGGGATCGAATTAAGGGTAGAGCCACGGGTCGTAACATATCTGAAATGCAACGTCCACTGTTCAAAGTGCCGTCAATGCGAACAAGAGGTGACCGAGACGTGTAACCAATGGCACCCCATACCACCACGCCGGGTGATGCGCCAGTATGGCGATGACGAATACACGCTTCCAATGTGCGTTCACCGCGATGTCGCCAAATACGGATGCTGTCCATCATGATGCTGTAAAAAGAACCTGGATTCATCCGAAAAAATGACGTTTTGCCATTCGTACACTCAGGCTCGTCGTTGAGTACCCCATCGCAGTCGCTCCTGTCTATGATGCAGCGTCAAGGGTAACAGCAGCCATGGTCTCCGAGCTGATAGTCCATGCTGCTGCAAACGTCGTCGAACTGTTCGTGCAGATGGTTGTTGTCTTGCAAACTTCCCCATGTGTTGACTCAGGGATCGAGACGTGGCTGCACGATCTGTTACAGCCATGCGGATAAGATGCCTGTCATCTCGACTGCTAGTGATACGAGGCCGTTGGGATCCAGCACGGCGTTCCGTATTACACTCCTGAACCCACCGATTCCATATTCTGCTAACAGTCATTGCATCTCGACCAACGCGAGCAGCAATGTCGCGATACGATAAACTGCAATCGCGGTAGGCTACAATCCGACCTTTATCAAAGCCGGAAGCGTGATGGTACGCACTTCTCCTCCTTAGACGAGGCATCACAACAACGTTTCACCAGGCAACGCCGGTCAGCTGCTGTTTGTGTATGAGAAATCGGTTTGAAACTTTCCTCATGTCAGCACGTTGTAGGTGTCGCCACCGGCGCCATCCTCGTGTGAATGCTCTGAAAAGCTAACCTTTTCATATCACAGCATCTTCTTCCTGTCTGTTAAATTTCACGTCTGTAGCACGTAATCTTCGTGGTGTAGTAATTTTAATGGCCAGTAGTGTACTTTAAGTTCTACTTCTGGCCACATGGCAATGGATATTGTTGTAGCTGACTGTGAGCTCCCAGGCGAGGAGGTAAGTATCGGAAAGGAGGCCGTAACAGTCGTGAGCAATATGGATGGATCACTATGACAGGGCCCGGCCCTCCTGATGTAGGTTTTCCGTGATTTCCCCAAATCGCTCAAAATGCCGGGATGGTTCATTTGAAAGGGCACGGCCGACTTCCTTCCCCGTCCTTCCCTAATCCGATGGGACCGATGACCTCGCTGTTTGGTCTCTTTCCCCAGACAACCCAAACCCATCGCATCTATGACAGGGAAGCAGTTGAATGTCAGAAATTGAATAAATTGAGAGGGAGATCTGGCAACGGAAGACAGTTAGAGAGGAGATCGGGTTCTGTATTACAGCCTTGAATCTTGGGATGAGGAAGCAATGCCTACCAAGAAACAGCACCGACAATTTGTTGAGTCCAAATTCTCTCTCATCTCATGGGCAGCATGGACATGTGAGGTGTAACGTAGAGCAAGTCAACGACTTTGCACCCTTAGATACACATACAGCCACACACACCTTTTGTCTGCGATGTGTCATCCCAGAAATAAGTAAAAATTTTTCCAATCTCCCAATTCCAACTAAAGTTTTCTGGAGGTTTCTCTTGACTGTTAGTTGACTGCCGTAACATGTGATTCCCTCTTATGTATTCTCCTTTACGACCCTCTATTCCTCACTAGTAACTTCCTAGGACTCGACCGAAAAGAACTATGTTCTATTACTACCCTACACGCTCTCAGGATTAGTAAGTAAGAGACAGCAGACTTCGTACTCATGCGACACGACCGTGTCTCTCCATACTCTCGCAAATCGTGCACCGAACTAGTGATACGAGATTTCTACTTGGCTATTGTGGCCTGCATAGCTTTCGTTACTGAACAGGTGCCTCTGTACCTATCGAATTTCGAGTATTAGAATTTTTTATTTCATTCAAAAGTGGTTCTACTTCTTTGTCTTACAATCTTATCACCGCATTATGAATACACTAAAATGAAGTACATGGAGTCGGTAATACTTCAGGCAACATGTGGATGACCTAAACTGCAGTATTTACACTTAAGATTCCCCAGACGCTCCAAAAAAATAGGCATTATTCTAGAATGAATCCTCTGCAGAGGACTGTGTGCCGGTCTGAAACTTAGTGGCACTTTAAAAATGTGTGCCGGACGATACTCAAACCCACAACCTTGCATTTTACGTACAATGCCCTTATCGGTGGAGCTATCTAGGCATAACTCAAGCCAGTATGAGCCCCCTGACAGTACGAGCAACGAAGGTGCTTTACACAAACTTATATTATTTTATTGTCACAAGTCCCTGATATCTCCACTTACAAAATTTACAAGGCGGAAAGAAGTGTTGTTAGTGCAGTGAGCACAGTTTTAGCGGGTTATGCATACAGGTGTAGATGTTTCTACAGAGGTAAATTTCACACCCTAATATTAAGTGCACTTTCCCTATCAAGTTGATCGCCTGCAAGCGGTTCAGTCTAAGATTTAGAAGTGTAGTGGTGGTTCACTTCTGTGCCATGGCAGAAACGGCTGCGGAGGCCTCGGTCACGGCATGGAAAATGCTTCGAAAAAATTTCGAAGGCGTCTTTCGGTCTTCATGGACGGCAGCCCGACGTGATGCCCAGAAACTGGTGTCACACATCGAGATTAATTTTATGAAGAAATTCCTTAGAATGTATCTTTGGACCACAGCTTTGTACGGAAGTGTTTAAAGTTTGTGGGAAAACCGTAAAATAAGAGAATCGAAATGTTTGAGATGTTGAAAATGAGAGGTACTGATACTAAGATAGGAAGTGTGGAGGTTATCCGCAGAATCGTCGAAGAGAGAATCTTATGTAAAATACAGGATTATTATAAATGATTGAAGCGATTTCATAGATTTGATTTTGGTATATAATTCAACAAATTGTCAAAGGACTTGGCACACACATACGACACTCAAAAAGATTTTTTTACATATTACCAGTGCTCCATATGTGCCCCCCAACCGATTCTACAGATATCAAGCCGACAATCGAGCTCTTCTCTCGTTCGGCGCAGAATGTCACTATCAGTCAAAAATGGTTCAATTGGCTCTGAGCACTATGGGACTCAACATCTGAGGCCATCAGTCCCCTAGAACTTAGAACTACTTCAATCTAACTAACCTAAGGACATCACACACATCCATGCACGAGGCAGGATTCGAACCTGCGACCGTAGCGGTCGCGCGGTTCCAGACTGAAGCGCCTAGAACAGCTCGACCACACTGGCCGGCCACTATCAGCGAAGAAGTTCTGGTAGGTTTGTTGGTGCAGGGGGCGTAACCACTGCATCTTTCACATGACGTCGTACAAAAAAAAAAAAAAAATAAACCTCACTCACCATGACGGATCCATCACTTTCTCAGTTTCCTGAGCATCACAATTGAAGTGTGCTGGAGTACCATCCTTTTCATAGATGAAGTCCAAACAGTCCATCTCCAGTTGTGGCATTAGCCAGCTCTCCAGCACGTCCAAATACACTTGTCCTATAACGGTCTTTTCGCAGAAGTAAAAAGAGAGTGTAAACTTTAAATCGTGAGGCTGCACAACACACATTATCTTTTGGTGAATGCCGAATGTGCTGCACGACAGCGTAGGGATTTTCTGTCCCAGAGATTCGCACCTTGTGCCTTTACGTTGTCCCATTCACAAGACAATTTTGCTTTTTGTTTTATTGAGGATGAATTTCTCAGAAAACCGCTCCTCTTCCACAAGCTGTTGCCACTGTGTCGAAAATTTAAAACGTCTGACATTGTTATCGGGAGTCAGGACTTATAGCTTATTGCGAGAGGTAAAGCTTCAGTTTCAGTCGTTTTCTTAAGATCTTCCAAACGGTTGATTGTGGTATGTTCAGCTCTCTGATCGGTCTCTTCGTCTACTTCTGCGGGCTACGTGTGAATCTCGCCCGCGCGCTGTCAACAGTTTCTTCACTCACTGCAGGTCGGCAAATTGATTTCCCCTTGCAGAGGCATTCTGAAGCTTTAAACAGCGCGTACCATCGTGGAATGGAGTTGTCAATTGTGGAATTTTCTTGAACTTTCTTTCTGAAGTGTCGCTGTATTGTTTGGCAGACTGATGTGAGAGCATTTAAAGCACAATATATGCTTTTTCGGCGGCTGTCGCTATCTTGCCTAGCTCGTCACTGCTGCGATTCTTGTGACAGAAATCCGAAGTTCGGCTGCAACAGCTCAAACGTTTCTGAATTTTTCTGTACGGATGTTGAGGTTTGTGACAATTCGTCAATTAACAGTGAATTTATGAAGTCGCTTCAATCATTTATAATAACGTTGTACTGATAGAGGGGGACAGGGTGACAGGACACCTGTTAAGACAACGATGAATATGTTTCGGGGTATTTGAGGGAGCTGCATTAGACTAAAACTGTAGAAGAACACAAATTCTGGAATATATCGACCGAATAACTTAAGCGAAGGAGAGGTTGGGGTAGGAGTGGATTCCGTGATGGACCACATCGCATGCGTCAGAAAACTGTTGACGGTGTCTAGTTTACGGGGGCTTACACAAGACTTCGGCTTTCCGCACTGAACAGTGTCTAGACAGTATTTTCAGTATAGCAATGACAATGTTCTCTCACTGGCGTAAACCGCCGCACAGGACGATCGAAAGTGTTTGACGAACGGACGTCGTGTCGCCATGCGGGGCGGTCGGCAGTCTACCGCGAGGTCGCCGCTGATTTTAATGAGTTGAGTCAGGAAATTCATTTCTCTAGGATAGTGTGGAGGCAAACGCTGCGCATAGGTCTCAGCAGATGACGAATGACTCAAGTCACTATGCATTTTCCTGACTTTGAGCCATACAGTGTACAATACATATGAGTACAGAATTCATGTATTTTCAGGGATACACATTTTATAAAAACATGACTTGCTGTGAAATGGAGAAAATCAGCAACAGCTAAATTGTTATGCACAATCTTGTGTGAGGAACAAACGCAGCCGTAAGCAGACATCTTGAATAATAACCGGTTAGCTGCTCTTGTAAATACACTCCTGGAAATGGAAAAAAGAACACATTGACACCGGTGTGTCAGAGCCACCATACTTGCTCCGGACACTGCGAGAGGGCTGTACAAGCAATGATCACACGCACGGCACAGCGGACACACCAGGAACCGCGGTGTTGGCCGTCGAATGGCGCTAGCTGCGCAGCATTTGTGCACCGCCGCCGTCAGTGTCAGCCAGTTTGCCGTGGCATACGGAGCTCCATTGCAGTCTTTAACACTGGTAGCATGCCGCGACAGCGTGGACGTGAACCGTATGTGCAGTTGACGGACTTTGAGCGAGGGCGTATAGTGGGCATGCGGGAGGCCGGGTGGACGTACCGCCGAATTGCTCAACACGTGGGGCGTGAGGTCTCCACAGTACATCGATGTTGTCGCCAGTGGTCGGCGGAAGGTGCACGTGCTCGTCGACCTGGGACCGGACCGCAGCGACGCACGGATGCACGCCAAGACCGTAGGATCCTACGCAGTGCCGTAGGGGACCGCACCGCCACTTCCCAGCAAATTAGGGACACTGTTGCTCCTGGGGTATCGGCGAGGACCATTCGCAACCGTCTCCATGAAGCTGGGCTACGGTCCCGCACACCGTTAGGCCGTCTTCCGCTCACGCCCCAAGATCGTGCAGCCCGCCTCCAGTGGTGTCGCGACAGGCGTGAATGGAGGGACGAATGGAGACGTGTCGTCTTCAGCGATGAGAGTCGCTTCTGCCTTGGTGCCAATGATGGTCGTATGCGTGTTTGGCGCCGTGCAGGTGAGCGCGACAATCAGGACTGCATACGACCGAGGCACACAGGGCCAACACCCGGCATCATGGTGTGGGGAGCGATCTCCTACACTGGCCGTACACCACTGGTGATCGTCGAGGGGACACTGAATAGTGCACGGTACATCCAAACCGTCATCGAACCCATCGTTCTACCATTCCTAGACCGGCAAGGGAACTTGCTGTTCCAACAGGGCAATGCACGTCCGCATGTATCCCGTGCCACCCAACGTGCTCTAGAAGGTGTAAGTCAACTACCCTGGCCAGCAAGATCTCCGGATCTGTCCCCCATTGAGCATGTTTGGGACTGGATGAAGCGTCGTCTCACGCGGTCTGCACGTCCAGCACGAACGCTGGTCCAACTGAGGCGCCATGTGGAAATGGCATGGCAAGCCGTTCCACAGGACTACATCCAGCATCTCTACGGTCGTCTCCATGGGAGAATAGCAGCCTGCATTGCTGCGAAAGGTGGATATACACTGTACTAGTGCCGACATTGTGCATGCTCTGTTGCCTGTGTCTATGTGCCTGTGGTTCTGTCAGTGTGATCATGTGATGTATCTGACCCCAGGAATGTGTCAATAAAGTTTCCCCTTCCTGGGACAATGAATTCACGGTGTTCTTATTTCAATTTCCAGGAGTGTAATTTATATAACGACCAGTGTCGTACCCTAGAAGCCACGTCAGCAGGTTAGAACTGTTAAATCAGAAAAAATCGTTCGCTACAATTATTGTAAAGTCTTTGATTTCGTAGAGTACTGCACATCTTCAGAGTTGTTAAGATTAATAAAATATATGGTAAGTTTGATCGTATCTTACTAATATAAAACGCGAGTATGATAAATACAACAGTATATTCGACACCGAACCTAGCTACACAGCAACAAGTCGATTTCAAGTGCTGTACACAGTATTCTGAAGTCACTAAGATATGTACAATAGGATGGCCCAGTGCTTCGGTCTTGGTCTACCACTCCTATTGTTCCTTCTTGGTTCTCGTACATATTGTATGTGACCCGTCTTTCCCTATAGTTTACTTCTATTTTTCTCAGAACTTCGATCACTGTAGAATGCTTTTTATAGGTCGACAGATCCTGTTAACATGTCTTGGGTTTCTTAAGTCTTGCTTCCATAACCAGACGTAACGTCAGAATGGCCACAACTTCTCCGAAAGCCAAACTCCTGAAGTCATCCTCCACATCCTCAAGTTTCTTTTCCCTTCTTCTGTATATTACCCTTGTCAATAACTTGGATGCATGATTTTTAAGCTGATTTTTCAGTAGTCTTTCAGTTGCCTGACGTTGTTCTCTTCGAGATGTTGTGGATCATATTTTTCCGAAAGTCTGATGTTAGTTCTCCAGTCTCAAAAATTCTACACATCAACTTGAATAGTTTTTTATTGCTACTTCCTCCAATGGTTTTGGAAAGTGCGAAGGAATGCAATTTATTCCTTCTGCCGTATTTGATCGCAAGTCTTCCAAGGCTGACTGATACTGGAGACCCTATGGGTTCCACATCAGCTACCAAAACTTCTTCCTTCACGTCATCAGACAGTTCATTCTCCTCGTAAAGGCCTTCTATGTACTCTTTCCACTTAGATGCTCCTTCCTCTGCAATTACGAGTGAAATTTCCGTTGCATTCTCAATCCTGACGCTCTTCCTTTTTTTTCACTAAAGGTTGTATCGGCTTCCTTCGACTACCTCTTTTTCGATTTCTTCAGATCTTTTCTGCTGCCATTTCCCTTTAGCTTCCCTGTATCTCTGGTTTATATCATTCCTAAGTAGCTCATATTGCTTTATCTCTGTCTTTTGCCGAACGTTTTTGTACTTCCTTCTTTAGTAGATCAATTGCGGTAGTTCTTCATTTACACAAGATTTTTTCTCTAATATCTTCCTTGTATCTATGTTTGACAGGCTCCTGTGAGCGGTCTTTTTAAAGATATCCATACCTCCGTAATTGAACTGTCTACTACGGTAATCATTATCGCAATATCTACACCCTTAGAGGACTTAAAACGCGTCCCTTTATTTTTGTATACCTTCTCCTCTTGTGAGTTTTGAACAGTGTATTCGCCATTACTAGCTAAAATTTATTGCAGAATTCAGTTAATATTTCTTCTCTCTCATTCCTACCACCAATCGCATCTTTTTTTGTAACTCTGTTTTCTATTTCTCCCCTACTACCGCGCTACAGTCCGTCATGAGTATTAAATTATCATGTAACTTTACATTATGAATTTTCCGTTCAACATTATCATATACGTCCCCTATCACTTCATCTTCTGTCTGTAAGGTTGGCATGCATACCTGAACTGTTGTTGGAATACTGTAGATTCTTATGAGTACAACCAAGTCATCGAATTGTTCGCAGTGACTCATTCTCTGCTCTTCCTTCTTATTCATAATGAATCCTACTCCCATTATATCATTTTCTTTTGCTGTTGATATTACCCTGATTTCGTCGGACTAGTAAGCCCAATGATCTTTCGATTTCACTTCACTGACAATCACCTCCTCCCATATATCCCCCCCCCCCCCCACCCAGCCCTATTATCTAAGATGAGCAGCTGCGTTTCTAATTTAAGATTTTCCAGCTTCCCTGCTACGTTCAAATGTCTGAGATTCCACGCTCAGACTCTTGAAATGTTACCGTTTCCCCTGTTACTTAGTCTTTTTCTCATGGTTACATCCCTCTTGTCCATCCTCTCCCGGAGATCCGAATGTGGTACTAATCAGGAATCTTTTGCCAATGGAGAGATGATGAAGATACTTTTTCAGTTACGGGCGTGTGTACTGTGGATCACATTATGTATCTTTAATGCAGTGGTTTCCATTGCCAACTGCATTCTCATGCCGTTGATCGCTTCTGACTCTCCCGTCTTCCCCCCAAGAACCAGAGGTTTCTTTGACAAGCTTCTAAGTGTCATTCTTGCGGAGGGGCCATGCTAATCTTCTCTGTGTCGTTCCAGCTTCCGCATACGTATAGCCGAAGCGCATACTGTCAAAACAAGTGTGACTCCTTATATCAGAAGTTTTCCGGTTTGCCCACAATCGTTGATTGCTTCCGTACAATGCTGTGCTCCAAACACACATTTTTAGGAATTTCTTCATAAAATTAAGCTCGATGTGTGACACCAGTGGACATTTTTAGTTTCGGTGTATCGCGTCGGGCTGCCGGTAATGAAGACCGGAAAACGCTTGCGGAATTATTTGGAGCCATTTTCCTTGCCGTGATCGAGGATTCCGCTACCATTTCTGCCCTGGCAAGGAAGTAAGCCACATCTACACTTCTAAATCTTAGAGTGAACCGCTTGCGTGTGATCAGCATGATAGCGAAAGTGCACGTAATATTAGGCTGTAAAAGTTACCGCTGTAGAAACATCTACACCTGTTTTCATTATCCGCTAAAACTGTGCTCACTACATTAAGAACTCTTCTTTCAATCTTGAAAATTTTGTGAACAGGGATGTTAGAGACTTGTAGCAACAAAGTAATATAAATGAGTGTAAAATACCTTTGTTGCTAGTACTGTCAAGGGGCTCATACTGGCTTGAGTCTTGCCTAGACAGCTCCACCAATAAGGGCATTGTACGCAAAATGCAAGGTAGTGTGTTCGAGTATCGGCCCGGAACACATTTTTGAACTGCCATTCCTCTGCAGAGGACTCATTCTAGAGCAATGCCTATTTTTTGCAACGTCTGGTGGATCTTTAGTGCAAATATTGCAATTTACGTCATCCACAAATATCCTGAAGCATTACAGACTTCACGAATTTCATTTCAGTCTATTCATAGAGCCGTAATAAAATTGGGAGGCAGAGAAGTAGAACCACTTTTGAATGAAATAAAAAATTCTAAAACTCGAAATTCGATAGTTACAGAGGCACCAGTTTAGTGGCGAAAGCTATGCAGCGCACAACAGCCAAGCAGGAAGCTCGTACTACTAGTTCGCCGCATGATTTTCCAGACTACCGAGTGACACGGTCGTGTCGCATGATTTAGAAGTCAGCTGCCTCTTTTTTACTAATTCTGAGAGCGTTTAGGATAGAGTAGAATATAGTTCTTTCCAGCCAAGTCCCATGAAGTTGGTAGTTGCGGAAAGGGGTTTGCGAAGGAGAATACTTACGAGGGTATCACTAGTTCCGGCATTTGACTAACAGCCAAGAGAAGCCACCAAAAGACTTTCATTGGAATTAGGGGACTGTAAAAATTTTTACTTTATTTCTGGAATGGCAAGTGACTGACAAAATAAGAACCCAGTTGTGTGTATGTGTGGTTGTATGTGTACGTAACCGTGCATAGTCGTCGACTTGTTCGACGTTACACCTCGCATGTTCATGCTGTTCATGATATGAAGAGAATTCGGACTCAACAAACTGTCGGTGCAGGTACTTGGCAAGCACTGCTTCCTCATCCCTAGTCTACCGGATCTAATACTCAGTCCCATCTCCTCTCTGTATCTTCCGGCCGCAGATCTCCCCTTCAGCTTATTCAGTTTCTTTCAACTGCTTCCTGGTATCTCACATCGCTACGCCTTCCCTTCTGAACCTTACCTCCTTACCTGGGAGCTCAGAGTCAGGTATAACAATATCCGTCCACATGTGGCCAGAAGCAGCATTGTTATCTGTATTGGAATTCCAATCTGAATTGGCTAGCCATCCTCATTTACGCACTGCTAAATCAATTTAGTTGTAGGCTGTTGTTTTTGTACTGCAATCTCGCTTGTCTTTTATGCTGGTACAAATGAATATTTTTATTCGTTAAAACAGTCTGGGACAATACAGTCGTTAGCTAGTGGTTTAATATATCGCTTCTTACGGTTGGCGCTGCTTCTCCTTCCCCAGTCGCCGTCTTTTCCCGTCTTGACTTTCCTCAACGTCAATTTTCCTTGCTTCCATTGCCTCCTCCATTTGCTTTTGTCAGTTGCGTCGTGGCGTACCCATATTTTCCGCTGGGTTGATATCCATCATAATATCCTATTTTGTATCCTGTGTTCATTCATCCTGTTCACAATGCCAAAATTCATCAGCTGATTTTTGGATGTCGTCACAGATGTCCCTATCTAATTTCATCCATCTATTGTAGTACAGCTTGAGCTTCGTTTTAAGTAATCCATCTCCGTGGCAAGCAGTTTATTCTTATTTTATTCGCTAATGTCCCAGGTTTCTGATCCGTTCAATACTATTCTGTACTCTTACACCTTCTATTCGTCTCTCTTGTCTCTTTTTCCCAAATAACAGAGTTCATTGCCCCTGTTACAACTCGTCCTTTATAAATCCTACTAGCGATTTCACCACTACTTGTGCCCTATATATTAAACAATACTCCAAGGTATTTTGCCTTTTTCACACCTGCAATTACTTCTCCAACTACATTCAAATTATTTGCGCACGTACATCTTCAGGTCAGCCTTTTTGCATTCCTCTTTCAGCTTTCTTATCAAATAACTTACATCATTTTCTCCTTCTGCTAGTGCAAAGCCGTTCCTCTGCAAAACACAGGCTAAATACCTTGCTGTCCGCTACTGTTACTCCCACAACCTGGCATTTTCTATGCCAAGTCTGCAGGATTTCTCCAAGATAAAGCTAAAAGAAGCTCTGTGACAGCCCACATCTCTGCCGCAGACCCTCATTCACCTCGAAAACTTCTGTCCAACTATTCCCAATCATTACTCTCGATGTGTTATTTTCATATATAATTTCATAGCAGCCTTTAGCAGTCTTTTATCCAACTCTGTCTCTTTAAACTTTTCCCACAGTTTGTTGGTGTATGCTTTGTCATATGGTTTCTTTAAGTCAAGCAATGCAACGTGCCCCACCAATCCAATCTTCTCGCGTTTTCACGTATTAGTTTCAGTGTGAAGATGTTGTTCATTACCGACCTTCCTGCTCGGAATCCTGCTTGTTCTTCTTGCTGCTTATGACCTGTTCCTTTCTCTACCAGATCTATCAGTACCTTCGAGTACAGTCTTCCGACGAAAGGGATCACTGCCAAATCCCTGTAGTTTTATGGGTCATTATGTGACCCTTTCTTACGCATCGATGTTATGCAACATGTTTTCCGCCCTTCACACAGCCTCTGGGTATATTGATCCGTATTCCGGCGCCTTCTTCATATTATAGCTCCTGGTGACTTCTTCATATTCCAGTTCCTCATAGCCTGTCGAAGAACTTTTATATCTAAACGCCATAACTCAGTCTGTGAATGAAACTGCGTTACAACCACACAGCCTTGGATTGTGAAACAAGAGACTGTACCATGCAGAAAATATTTACAGTATCTGTTGCAGAGCGATGGTTCGACGGTGAAATACAAGCTTCTTTTTGTTACTTTATTTGTATAAATCACAATTTGGCGGTGACCAATTCTCACATATTAAAAAAAACTTTATACAGGGTGACTTTTTTCTATGCGTATGGAAAATTAGCATGCAGAAAGAACACATAATTTGCTGACGGAAGTTGCTCTTCCATTTCTTCCGGTCGACGGTTTAACCAATAATTAACGCCAATTTTTTTGTTTGTAGGAACGAGCTTGGGTCACCACCTGTGAACGAAGGTGCAGCCGTGCCCGGATGTTCGGAAAAGCAGCCTTGCAGGACACTTCCTGGTTCGTGTTGTCAGCAAGCGGCGGACACATACAAGGGAATGTAGTCACTCGAAGTAACTCTTTAAGCCAAACTCGGAGGTACTTTTTACTTTGTTCACTACTTAGATTTTTTTGTGGCGTTTGCTTCGTTAAAACGAAGCAGCTCCATAAAACATTTATTGTGTGATGATTTTTCGAACCACTTAATTAGTTCCAGTTTGTCGTTTGCGGTATTTCTGTAATTATTACTTTGTGTAAACTGGTGCATTTTTATTTAATTTAGCATTACGCATAAGTTATTTGATTTTCTATACATGAGAGACATCTTGTCTAAAAAGTGGATGTGATATATTTTAGCATTACTCTGGTACGACGCAAGATATGTCAACCGAACATGGTGCACGTATAACTATAGAAAACCATTGTGTTGAAGTAGTAACTGTGTGAACCGTACGATAGACGAATACAATTGAAAAAGGTGCTGGTCTATTAAGTAATTCATAGTGGTTCTGAAGTCCTCGGGAAACTTCATATGTTTCTTGCATGAATGTTCTCTTACTGTTTCTCCTGGAGGGAAAACTATAATTTTCTTTACTAATAAGTTTTGTCGTGAATCCTTTTAATGGAGACTATGTAAAATATTTTACTTTACGATTTGGGTCCTGTAATTACACTTTCAAAAACGGATACTGAAAATTAATTAAATTATTAGTTGATTGTCTATAGTGTCGATTTCTTTTTCCGTCTAACGGTAGATTGGGATAAAAAAGTAACCTTGCAACGTTTCGTTATTGGATAGTCTATCTACAAAAATACATCACGATTTGGTTTTAAAGGGTCCTAACTGCATCGTTATCAGCTCCTCCGTCCTCTCGAAGCGTTCGAAGAAGTAGACGTGGTAGTTTTCTATTTCATAGCAATAATGGCTATATTTTGTACGCGAATGGCAGCTAAACTAATGAAATTTATCTGTATATAATACAATTGCAAATATCAAAATAAATCGTTTTTATCTATTATATTCAAGAATGTGTTTAAGAACATAATCCATTGTTTAAGTGGAATTCAGAAACACAGAAACGGATTGTGTGTGTGTGTGTGTGTGTGTGTGTGTGTTTTACAGCCTAGCTTAAAAAAAGCACGGAACAATTCAACTAAACAAGATTCACATAGAATATTAATTACAGTAGTTGGTAGTTTAGGCTGCTAAAAATACTGTAACTTATTTGACATGTAACACGAATGATTAGCTCTCAGTTTGAGGTATCCTGCCTAATGTCATGACGAAAGATTCAGTGCACTGGTAATATCTTCGATTTTAAAGACTTATTTTCTTACACACTAGTTTATCTAGTGGATGCTTTTCAGTTGTCACCTGATGGTAGCTTAATACGCTGATAATCGGTTTGTTATATACCAATATTTGCGTCACAAAAAGGTCTTTTCAACCTTACAATCAAAATCTATTAGAATTCAACACCTTTGGAAACTCAAAAATGGTTCAAATGGCTCTGAGCACTATGGGACTCAACTGCTGTGGTCATAAGTCCCCTAGAACTTAGAAATACTTAAACCTAACTAACCTAAGGACAGCACACAACACCTAGCCATCACGAGGCAGAGAAAATCCCTGACCCCGCCGGGAATCGAACCCGGGAACCCGGGCGTGGGAAGCGAGAACGCTACCGCACGACCACGAGATGCGGGCCTTTGGAAACTGAAGATCTCCCGAAAACATACTATTTTGCGAATTAACCATGCTGAAAACGTGCAAATATCAAATGTGAAGCTAGGCAGGATGACGCTGAGACAAAAATATAATTAGATAAAATTCTCTAATGTTTCCTAGTATCCTTGTGGTATCGGACCGCGCAGTAGAAGAATTTTGGCTACTAAGCGGTTAATGAGGTTCTCTTAGGCAGTAGGTATAGTCTATGCAAAACTGCTGTTGTAAATTTAGATTTTCCTCTGATACTGAACGGGGAATTTAATTGGCTCAAAAAAATGGTTCAAATGGCTCTGAGCACTATGGGACTCAACTGCTGTGGTCATAAGTCCCCTAGAACTTAGAACTACTTAAACCTAACTAACCTAAGGACATCACACACATCCATGCCCGAGGCAGGATTCGAACCTGCGACCGTAGCAGTCGTGCGGTTCCGGACTGTGGCGCCTTTAACCGCTCGGCCACTCCGGCCGGCGGGAATTTAATTATTCAACGGGCGTATCCATGGGATAACTTAATAATAACAGATGCAACAGTTATAATAACAATAAAATAGACTCAGACCGCTGCTACAGCTATTTGCAGAACAATTGATGGAAGGAAACTGGGGACTCGACACCAATGAGCACGTACATTACAGGCACTTCTCTGCTTGTGTTTGGCATTCGGACTCCATAAGTCAGTTGAAGTATTAGGGAACCATGTTGAACCATCGTCCCTCATTAGCCGTTCATAAGTCAAGTAGATCTGACGAAGCAGTGTGCAAGGCGCACGCCCATCTCTACAGCTTCCCAGGCGTGTCCCGTAGAGTGGAGCGCAGGTGCACTAGAGGGCTAGCCGAGCGCCCTCATGGCCGTGGAGTGTTTATCGAACCACCGTGGCACAATTCGAGCGCCACCGGGTCACCTATTGTGTCGGTGAAGTTACAGTCTCCAGGGGTTGCGGTAGGAGAAGGACCATCCAGCTGGTCTCTGTAAAATTCACCTGTGCGTGTAAGAGATGGATGTTGAGACTGGACGATGAGTTGGCGTCTCGGTCGCCAAATTCTAGTTGCCGCATTGGGCAGCAATTTCTCCTTGTATTTCTATTTTCAGCGGCACATTAAAAAAAATTTTTTTATTTAATTGTGCTAGAAAACATGTGTCATATAAACAAAACATTGCTTCGATGATATAAGTCCGGTACTGTAAGCGTTACCAGCTTTCTGCAAACAGATGTTATGTAATAACATGCATTTTAAATGCTGTGTGACCAATGGGCTTACGGGTAGTTGTCATCCGATCTTTGAGGGAGCATGTAATTTGACACCATTAAGTGGCCAGTGTGCATAAAAAATTTTTTGAGCGTCATACCCGAGGACAAGAAACATTTTTCATCGCTCGATGGTGAGTACCGCTGAGTTTCGCCTCTTGCGGGCTGGCTGCGCTGCCGTCGCTGGCAGGCGCTAATGAAAAGCGGCTGGAGCACCTGACCACCACTCGGGGTGAGCGAGTCGCACCGAGAGCGGCTGTGAAACGGGCACTGCTGGCGCAGCCTGGTTTTTACGGCGGTGGGTGTCTGCATAGGTAGGGGGGGGGGGAGGGGCTGAGGGGAGGATCTAGGTCAGCAGCGTAATGGCCGGCCAGCAAATAAGCTTAGTTTGCTGCTCTCTGTCCGCTCCTGTAGTCCTCTTCAACAAATTAGGTGACTGCAGCAGGTAGACGCCCGAGGCGCGGAGATGCGCAACGCTTACCAGCGTCGTAACGTAACGTTGTCAGTATCTCAGAAGGCGACGTACGACTTTTAAAACTGACAAAAAAGTCTCTTGCAGATATATGATTTACAATGAGGGACTTATTTAATGTACATTTATTTTTCGTTAGATTTAGTGATGAAACCACGTTTATCCGGAATGGAATCTGTAATAAATGCAGCAGTCACTGATAGTCGTGTTACAATTCTCATGTCGGCAAAGAAAATTCCAGTTTCGTTTATCCTTGTGTGATGGAGGTGATCGACAGTGTAAGGATAATTTTGTAGGAACTTACTTTGGAAGCCCAGCTAGCAGAGGAAAAGTGTATTTAGTTCGACAAATGGAAAAGGAATACAAAATTATAAATTTGGAGAGTGATAAAGAATACAGTTAACTATCACCAAAAAATCCATTTATAACTACACATACAAGTTGTTTTACGGTCTTGGTATTAAACGTCAAGGGACGACACGTCACGTTATGGGGAACAGATTTTATTGCAGACAAAATGTTCGCTCAAGCTTCCCAGCGACGCCAAGCATCTTCTTAGTGGATTCAGTGACCCAGGTACAACGAATTTATACCGAGCTAGCAGGCTCTACAAACCACGTGTGCTGGCATCTGCATACTGGCTACTCTAGTAACTTGATTGAATGATGTTCAGTAAGAAAACGTTAAGAATCAGTGTCTCTAAGAGGAGGAAGATATCCATCTGGAGCAAATGACTGGACCATAGGCAACACACATTGCATACACACCCCGCAGAAGGTCTACGCCCTGTTGTCTCTCAGGTGCATAACAATAATAAAAAAGATGCCTAATTGTCACCCCGACGTTAGATGTAAGGACCTCGAAACAGCTTGTATCCTCTACAGATCATTTCACAGTCCATACCAGAGGGTACTTCGCATCAGTATTGATAGGTTCATGTTCCAATCTATGGAAATAATAAATGAACGCAAAATGTTTATATGCCTCTCTACAGAAATGAGGTGTAATGTTGCAACAAGGAAAATTAGGATGATAAACAGTTCAGACGAGAAGAGAGTAGAAACTTCAAGAATGTACTGCTACTGGAGGACAGATGGGTGGCTCGGATAATTAATGAGGATATCAGCAGCAAAATCCATGAATGATTTGTGAGAAGTAGCTGCCATTTTTAAAGCGCTGAAAAACTGATATTAGTCTTGATCAAAGTATGTATTGATTTTATTCTGCCTTACGCGTTTCGGCCTTGCGCCATACTGAAAGGCGGAAAAAATTACAAAATACGATGGTCAAGACAAATGACAATTTTTGAATGTAATGAGGGTATAATGAATCAGATAAGGCTCTGGGAAGTCCACGAAACTGCTTCAGTTATGAATCAAAGCAACCATGTAACCATAAATTGAAATTTAGAAAGTCTGAACATATCTGCCTTGCTCATGACTAACAAATATTAAGAACGCACGATATCCTTAGATAAAAATTAATTTATTGTATTTATAAGAATGATTTTTGCCTGAAAATTTAAGGAAGTGTTCCAAGGTATTAACAAATAGTCAGTGTCACGATGGTGGGAAGTGTAGAGGGTGTTCAGCATCCACAGCTGATTAATGTGGATGTTAGTAAAATAATTGCAGCTGTTATTTAAATGCGTTTATTAAGTATACTGTACGATTGTCCTTAGGTGAAAAAGTGGTAGGAATGTGTCGGTACCGTGATTTAATACGCCAAGCAGCGTTAACGAAGTGAAGCATTGTATTTGACGGATTCCATTATGTATCTTTCAATGTTTTATTGGACGATTAATGATTTTAATTCAAGAGACTCGCAGATTTCTGCCACTTTGCCACCTGAGGATATTCGTATTGAATAAAACCTGTCGCGAATTAATAAGTGCACTTAAATAAAAGCTGTCGTCATTTTCATAACAGTGATATTCAAATGGATATAGTTTGCAGTATTTATGCAGAGATGAAGAGGGCTGCGCCTGGTAGATTAGTGTGCAGACTTGCATCAAACAACACACTTCAGTCTGAAGACAACAACAACGACGACGATGACGACGACGACAACAGTAACAACAGCACCGACAACAACATATGCATTGTTCGATTCCATATCTCTGATATATTATTTTCACGGTCTCCGGGAGAGAGATATCGTATCTGACCAAAAATATTCGAACACCCATTAGAGAATATTAATGTGGGGTATGTAGTCTGCTAGAGCACTTTCAGTAATGTGTCTGAATGTCTGTGGAAGAATGACAAGAGTCGAAACCAGAAAAAGTAGTGGTGGTAGTGATATCAAACGCTGGGATCTGGAGCGAGGACGACGTTCTAACTCACACAAAAGGTTGAGATTGGGAACAATACACAGACTACTCCAGTTCAAGAGTGTCACTGTCATCAAACCACTGCGACCCAGATGGCGCTTTATGACAAGGTGCATTGTCATACTGACACAATCATCGTCTTCGAACTATTCTTCTACTGTCCGCAATACACAATACCGCAGAAATGTGTTCATAACCTTTCATATTTAGAGTTTCCTTAAGCGTAATTAGACGGCCACGCCCTATCATTATAAACACCGATAACGCAATGCAGCACTTCCGCATTTCACAGTTGTCTTTACGTGTAATGGTATGTAACTTTCTCCTGGAATTCGCCAAACCCAAACGCTGAATCGAATTTGCGCAGTGTATAATGTGAGTCATCACTCCAGATCACTCGTTTCCAGCCATCCACAGTCCAATGGCGTCACTCTTTAAACGACCTCAAGAGTCTCTTACCATTGACTAAAGAAACGTGTTGCTTGTCAGGACCTGCTCGACCATAGTTCCCCCCTCTTTTAACTCCATACGCACAGTCATTGAACCAGCTGGACTGCTGGAAGCATTTTGGAACTTACGAGTGATTCCTTCCACTGATTTCATGTGATCGTTTTACAGACAACCTCTGCAAATCTTGATGTGTCTGCCCGTCAGTATTTGAGATTTTTTTGGTCTTGGTTTAGCTGTAGTTGCTCCTTCGCTTTTCCACTTAACAGTCGCATCACCAACAGTTAACATGGACAGCTTTGACAGGGTTGAAATGTTCATTATTGAATTCTAACTCATGTGACATTATATGACCAATACACGTTTGAAGTAACTGAGCTCTCGTGACCGCCGCTACTGCTTCTTCATTGACAGCGTAATACTTCCCACCTCCTTTTGTACTCATGAGAGAGATTTTATATCTTTTCGTAATGCAAATGTTCGACAGAACATACTATCCTCCAAAGTTAAACATTAAGTCTGACAGATTCCAGGGCACTCTCACTTTTGATATGGTGTCATGTTGCTTAATGTTCTTAGAGAAAATGATCTTTATTACTTGGTTGCTATATTTGATACGATCTGACTTCATTCATATCATGAAATGGTCGGCGGTGGTTAACACTCTTGCTTGTGTTATCTAGTGAAGGAATAGCGGTAAGCTTTATCTGCGCTCAAAGGAAGAGGGTGCCGAGTTGACTGCAGTAAAAGCGTATGGCAGCTGAGGGCCAATGGGAGATTTTTTCTGCAGAACCTGGTGAAAGCGTTTGCTGACAGCCAAGTCCCTTCATCTCATAGTTCAGACACATTGGGTGGCGCCGGTCGGTCGGCGTCCAGGTAGACTGACTAGCGCCGAGGAGTCGCTGCAGCTATGGGTGGAGCATTGAAGATCTGATGAGCGGTAATAAAACAGAGGATGGGCCCTTGTTGGGTAGAAAGCAGATAAGACGGATGTGAGTTTCTACGAATGAATCTTTTTTTCTTTTCTCCCAATTAATCTTTAAAGTCGCTGGTTGGTCAAATCTGCACATTCAGAACAAGGGGGCGGTCTCCCAGCTTCGAATGCCGAGCTGCAGCTAGTGATTGCCTTATGCTAAAGTGGGTGTAGTCTGAGCACGCAAATGTGATATGCTTCCGAGCTGTTGAGGAAAGCTGTAGAGAAAGAGAAGATCACACTCTTGTACTGGTGCTTCGCTAGTAAAGAACGGCAGGTAATTACCTAAACGGTGAGACTTGCGTCCTTTGCTAGTGTGCCACTTAGAGACTGTGCCAGTCACCATCTGAACCATTAGAGGTACTGCTTCTTGCATCACGCACACAACGAGTTATGCGTGGGTGTACGTATTTGTTTTGAGTAGGGCGTCTAAACGTTTGACATATTCCATCAAGCGTAGTCGGGTCAAGGAGTCAAACTGGTTTGGCAGACCAGCAGACGGATCCACCTGCACACTGGAATCCACCAGGGTTTCAGAGGCTCATAGGGAAGTATCTGCGTTCCGAATCAGCCGAACACAAGACCACGTACTTGCATATTTCCGGGCGCGCGCCGTTGATAACAGATTGTAGCTGTCCAAGACTCCAGTTGGCGGCCGCGTCGTGCTGTACTGCCCTCGCCTGCAGAAGGGTAAAGTATCCGCTGCTACGGGCGTAGGGCTCTAATATATGCTTGTCAGCACCCCGTTATTTGGAACCATACGTTTCTTTATGGAATAGAAGAGTGTAGATGCTTGATAGTAGCGTAGATTTTGGGCCATACCACGAATTCACATTTATGAAGTCAGATAAAGCGATTAGTTCTGGTTAGGTTGGTGTGTTGATCCCCAGCTGATCACGTTTTTCGCCATAGACCGCATATAACTGAAAGCGTTTGTCAGAGAAAAATGTTTGTGTGGCTGCCATCTTTTGTCATATGATGTTAAGAATGAATAAATCAATTGTTATTCAGACCACAACTCCTCCCAGTCTTCTGATTTACATTACTTTTGCCTTTTTATTAAAGTTTTGGTTGCAATTGATAGAGTCGGAAGCTTGCAGGCGATGCATTAGAACATTAGGTTCTGGTGTGTCCAGACATCTGGTGCAAAGATGAATCGAAGTATCCTTGGAACTCTAAAATGGAATTTAGATAAAAATGTTTATTTGCTGACAGTTTAGTCTTAAATCCTTTATTTAAATCAGCAAAAAAAAAACCTGTAAATACTTTACACATAAAAATGAAAGGAATATTTTTAGATGTTCGAGAGAACGAAAAAAAATACAATTTTTTTTAAATGCAAATCAACGATAAAAATGTCGTTAAGAATACCATTGTTAGGACTGAATTTAACCCTTTTTTTCAAAAAATAAGAGATATATATTGTAACACAGTTCAAACCAAGGTTCAGAACGGATATTAACTTTAAACATTAGATGAAAAAATAAAAGGTATGTCTTAAATTTAATGCACCAACAAACAAATTAAAACAACAAGAAAAAGACAAGTAAAACAGAAGAATTTGGTGATCCTTTGGGGAACGAATCATGCCGTGTACCGAAATCTAATGTTGCGATTCTTTTGAGAAAGTTTTAACGAGCCCAAGGGCGAGAAAATTACATAGAACTACAGTAGCGGATATTCATCACGAAAAACCTTATAAACTAATAAATAGCAAACGTTTGGTGGGCATATGCTGGGTCATAGTTCGTGGCACTTGCATTGCTAATGTCCGCACTAATCACTTACGAACAGTTTGGACTTCTGATATCCTAATGTAGATAATGTTCTAACGGCTACACCAGTGTCCAGGAAGACGATCGTCCTCTGCCTCCTCGACAGTGGATACGTTGAGATGTGCAGCAGACCGCGACGCCCGGAGGAATTCTTCTGAACGATGGCTTTTGTACGTAGAAGTTCCAATATTCAGAGGGCAAGATTCAATAGAAAATCCATCTTCTCGTGAAGGAACCGTAACTAGATGATGAGGTAAACCAAGTAAAATCTTGTTTGTGTGTTTATAGAGCCTGTAGAGTCTCAGAATAGGATTAAAATGTCGGTAACCACGCAAAGGCAATTCCTCAAACTCTAAAAAAGACGTCAAATAATGGGTTGAGAAGAAATTTACCAACCTCCTGATAAAGCTCCACATCACAAGAGAGTATCAAGTCTTTCATTGTGCGCTATGTCCTAGATTATATGACCTTCAGAAGATCCACAATGAAGGGTTTCCTTTTAGACTTAATGTCAGTAACATTGTTGCTAGCCTGCATCTCGTGGTCGTGCGGTAGCGTTCTCGCTTCCCACGCCCGGGTTCCCGGGTTCGATTCCCGGCGGGGTCAGGGATTTTCTCTGCCTCGTGATGGCTGGGTGTTGTGTGATGTCCTTAGGTTAGTTAGGTTTAAGTAGTTCTAAGTTCTAGGGGACTGACGACCTAAGATGTTAAGTCCCATAGTGCTCAGAGCCATTTGAACCATTTTTTGAACATTGTTGCTTCTACATACCTTGTGGCAAAACATCTTGCTACTTTGTTGAACCCACTAGTAAGATGGGGTATATAACACATTGAGAAGTCGGTGGATTCCTTACGTCGATTAGGGGGACTACGTCTGAATGACAAATATTTTAGTAAGTTTTGAGGTGATCTGTCTTCACTCGCTTTCTTCTCTTTGAATCGTTAAGGTCAGTGGAGGTTAGGTTTGGTGTTGAATTAGCTAACCTATATCGACATCTGTTGACTTCCATTCGATTGTGATTCAGAGACTAGCTCTGTGAGCAGAAAGATGAAGTAGCGATGGGGATCCCTGTCATCTATTATTGGTAATGCGTTTAGGGTGAATTCGAGAATAGCGGCATAGAACTGGCGACACGAAAACTGCTTACTTTATTTAGATACATAGGCGATACGTTTGTGGTATGGTTTCATGGCAGTGAGAATCTGAACAATTTTTTGAAACAGCTAAGTTCAATCCATTTGAATATTCTCTTTACTATGGAGGTGGAGAAGAATGGCAACGTTCCCTTCCTAGATGTGATGGTCAAGAGGAAGGTTGATGGCACGTTGCGACATGTGGTTTATAGGAAGTTAGTTTAGACTGATTTGTACGAGGGCTATTCGGAAAGTGACGAATGATCTGTCGCAAAATGGAAACCACTGTGAAACTCCGATGATGCTTTTTGCAGACTTTTGGGCAGTGTCTCTAGTATGACCGTCGATCGCATCAAGAAGCTCTTTTTGGTTGTGAGCGACCTGCGAGCGAGTAAAGGTACCTAGGACAACAATGTCTCCCGCCAAGTAGGAGGGGCCACTGAGAGGTTTCGCATTAATGAATGCAGCCCACCTAACACAACTGCCACGCACTTCCTTCTTCATGGCAAATCTCAGCTGCCCTCTGCAGGGTCTGTGAAGACGCTCCTGCAGCCTTTTCGATGGGAAGTGTTCGGTCACCCACAACACAGCCCTAATTTGTCCGTCCTGAGTATTATCTCTGTTCACATGAAACGCTGGATACGAAGACAACACTTGGGTGCAGGTTACGCGCTATAGACCAGCGTAGAGAACTATCGGAAAGCACAGGCGGCTACCTTCTGTGACAATGGTGTTAGAAATTTGGTGTAACGCTCCGACAAATGTCTAAGTCGGAGCGGTGACTATGTAGAGAAGTACCTAGAAGATGTAGCTAAATGTGCCAAGAAAACAGTTTTGATTTTCACTGTGATTTACATTTCGCGACCTATCGTTCCTTACTTTCCGAACAACCCTCGTATCTTTAGGCTGATGGTTGCTACCACCCTGCTTAACATAAAGGGGTACATTGCACCTCGTTATCTCTGATCCTGAAAGTTTGTCAGTTTAGTTAGCTCACCTCAGAGTAACGTTTCGCAGGGAAACACAGATCGGACGCACGTTACGATATCGGCCAAATGTGAATCGAGTGGATGACGAAAATAACGAGGAGGCACCCAATTCTACGGCCTTTTTGCCTTGGAAGAATAACATTTCAAACAGGGCTGTCGTATTCTAAGGCAAGTGTAGTTTTCGACGACCATCTAAGAATTTAGGGCCTGTAAAGGATACTGGTAGTTTGCGCAAGGCGGGTGTCAACTGTATTCCCTGCGGTTGGGGCATGTTATGCATTGATCAGACCAGTAATGGACCAGTGTATTGAGTATCGGGTCCTGATCTAGAGCGTGAAGCGTGGGGGTGGGGGGGGGGGGGCTACAAACCATGGTATCAGCCCCCGACGGCAATTTCAGGGGGCGCCAAATTCATATACTTAAAGAAAAAAAACCTGTTCCATAAACCGCCTAGCATCCAGCGCACATAGGTCTATTGATTATTCATATGCTTTGAAACGCGTCCCAATTGGTATTTGAACATTTTGAACACATTCTAAGTTCATTTCCGAACGAATCATAAGTTGATTTTTGCGTTGTGTATGTGATGTCACAGCCAGGCAACCCCGTTTCATCAGAAGTAAAAAACTTTTCTGCAGACAGAAGGGTACGGGGTTATACGAGCTGAGCCAGATAAACCCGAACGCGGTTGATTGGGTGTGCGAATGATTAGCATTGTTATAATTACCGGCGAAATCCATAGATTCAGAATACTAGAGTGAAAATAAAGACTAACATGAATAACAGTTACGAAAGATTACACATAATCTTCTCGGTGTACCCAAGAAAATGAAATTTTGACAAAAAAAATTTCCAGATCCCTACACTACCAGTTGTGCAGTCCCCGGTTAGCGGCCACTTTAAGTTCTATTCTCGTAACAGCGGGAAAAAGGCGTTGTATGAACACGTATAACGCCTAACCGAAGAATAAACGCGGGATAAGTGAACCTGTGATTCTGGCAGAATTAGTGAAGTTAACTGGAGAATACGTTTTGACATTGGCAGGAATATTTACAGAATTAGTGACGACAAGATCGCTTGTTAGAACGAGGAAGGAGAAGAAACGGGACATCACACAAATTACATGGAAGAATAATATATTACAGATTTATATAAAAATTTCGTGTTACTACTTTTCGATTTGATGCTTAGAAACTGAAGCGTGTGGATGAAATGTGGAAGTATTTCCTGACATAAAACTTGTAGTACGCCTAACAGGCATTTGATATTGGTACTTCGTGAGTTATGTTCTGTCGCGTCATTTATGTAGGTACATAAAAATGACCATTTATGCCAAAACAGTCTCGCTCATTTGGCGTGTGTTACAGTTGCGTCAATATTCTAAAGGCCTGTTTCGTTTTATATAACAGACAGTGAAAAAATAGGCGTAACAAATCGAGAAACCATACCAGTCTTGGGTACTACTCATACTAAAAGCATTTTCAAGTTTAGACAACGATATTTTTATTTTTCATGTAACAAAGCGTTTGACGAACAATGATGAGGTAATAACTTCTTCCGCAGAAACGAAAGCACTCCACGTAAAGCTGTAGAAATATTAGGAGGAAAAAATGCTGGGCGATAAGGATTGAAGAAATGTGTACTGTCTTGCTTGTCTCCTTTCTTTACTTCTTTTATCTTTCCTGTACTTAATTTCTTGTTACACAAAAGAGAAAGTTATTAGATAAGAGGCAATAAAGAGCGCAAATTTCCTGAAGAGTTGTTATACTTTTATGTTTCCTATATTTAATTTCATGTCACACAAAAGACGAAGTTATTAGATAAGAGGGGATAAAGAGTGCAAATTTCTGAAGAGTTATTATTCACCCGGTCACAAATAATACCACCCAGGGTTAACTGTGAGGTTTTATAAGGTGGGGTAGAATGTCAAACCGGCTGACTGGAAGCAGGAAAGGCATCAGAGGACGTTTTAATTTCCACTGTCCTGAATATAAGTTTGATGGCTTCCATTACAAAATATACACGTTTGAATTCCACGGAACGAAATACAGTGAAATGCGATGGAAGAATGCTGTGTAAAGAAGCATGGTACTGCATTTTGGCACACTTAAGACCAAATTACGTTCTTACATTTCCTCAAACATATATGTTTTACATATCAGACTCTACAGAAAGATGTGCGCTACAAAAGAAACAATTTTTGAAAAATCGATTTTTTTAAAAAAAATTTGAACTCCTATCTCAAACGCTCGAGGCTTAGAGGGGATAGGGAGGGGGGCCGCCACTATCAAGTCTTTGCCTCGATTCGGAAATATCGTAGATCCTGGGCTGTTGAGGTTAAGAGTCGCACGTGCTTAAATCAGACGGACAAATCTAATATTGCAGAACGTTGCCTTGGCGCGGTTCATCTTAAAGCTTTACAATACTGTTATTAAGAAAGTAGTTGAAATTAATCTATTAAGTGACCTTATAAATAGATGAAGTGACTTTATAAATAGATTTTGGTTAAATTCTGCTTGGAATTCTCTTCTCTGTCTCTCTGTCTCTCTCTCTCTCTCTCTCTCTCTCTCTCTCTGGGTCAGAGTTAAGGTTACTTGCTTACCCATTGATAATTGGCATTCACAACTAGAAACTTCTGATTTGATCATATTCGGTTGTGTGGTG
Source organism: Schistocerca cancellata (assembly GCF_023864275.1). Taxonomy (NCBI): domain Eukaryota; kingdom Metazoa; phylum Arthropoda; class Insecta; order Orthoptera; family Acrididae; genus Schistocerca; species Schistocerca cancellata. Next base: position 199,183,294 of record NC_064628.1, read on the forward strand.
GTGCTAGCTGTTTCCAAAGCGCGCTTTGTCTTTATGCGGTAGGAAGGACCTGACCAACCCTCAGTGACCAACTACCACGCACTGAAATTCTATCCCAGAAGTGCTGCAAAGATTTTGAAATGTTGAATATTGCTTTTGGTAAGTCTTCTGTTGGTAAAGCGAAGAAAGGAAGGTAGGAAGATCAGAATTTAACGTCCCGTTAACAACGCAGTCATTAGAGTGCAAGCCCTGATTATGAAAGGATGGGGGAAGGAAATCGGCAGTGCCCATTTCAAAAGGAATCATTCTGACATTTCCCTCGCCCGATTTGGGGAAATCGCGGAATACCGATATCTGGATGACGGGACGGCGATGTGAAACGTCGCCCTCCTGAATTCGAGTAAACCAAAGGTTTGCTGTTTGGCATATCCTCTTCGAAGTATGTCAAAGACAACGACGAGCTCACTGGACGTGCCAATTTTAATGTATTCATACGAGTGTCATTCACTTCTAGCATTGGGACACATTCCATCCCTATTACCTACCATTATATCAGGCATTCAACGGTCGTGAATTCGTATGTCGTCTCGAAGTTTCTCGATTTCTCTTCAGAAAGAAAATACATTTTAAATAAGTGTTCTATACGGATGTATCTGCTTTAGCAACCACTTAACATGTATCATTCGATGATAATCATCGCTGATTGCTGAAGTACGGAGAGTAATCGTATGAAGTGGCATTATAGGAAATATCATAGTGAGACCTTAGTTCATCAAAGGAATGTTGTATGGAAACTTTCTTACAACGGTTTACCCAATTTTATTAGAAGAAATACCCTGGTATGCGGTGGCGTGCGTGAATAGAACATAGTTGTTTCCAGCAGACGCATACCGTGTTTACCAAACAGTACTGAATATTACATTCGATGGTCATTGTATAAGATGGAATTCTACTACAAAATGTTCCGCCTGGTCACGCAAGCTGAGTCTTCTTTCTATAGGGAGAACGAAATAATACAGTCTGCAATCAACTACTGCGTCGGACAGTCGAAAACAAAACAATGAAATAAGAAGACGACTGTCAGTATCTAAAACGTGAATGAGCACTGAAAAGTGCGTGGAATCCATAGCAACATAGTAACATCTGAGATTCGCCATTAAGTAAATGCTATTATAAATCCGTAACACAATCTAGAAACAGCGAATCACAGCAAACAGTTTTCGAAACCAAAAGCTTACGAAATTTTACAGATGTCCACAGGCCCCTTGAACCATAAAATCTATAACAACGACATACGCGTATACAGCGGGCAAATAATACCAATTACAGCTCAAGACAGGTGAGCTACAGAAATGGTGAGCTTGAAAAAGGGACGTATGCAACTATTCTAACGGAATACATCATTACAAATTACATTCTAAACAAAAATTCAATTCAGACGATGCCCTAACATCGCTATATTGCAGTTATACTGTGTTAATAGAGACTTATGGCTGATTTCTGTTGGCAGCACAAGGCACAAGTAATGTAGAAAATGTAAGTACCTATGTAATCTAAGCAACAACAAAATCTGACGTCGGCATATTCTTAACATACGAGGGCGTGCTGAAAACCAATTCCCCCGAATTATTTATGTGAAAAGTCTTAAGGCTTTTTAAACAAAGCAAACGTTATTAACGTTCTACGTCTTTATTCCTGATGTCTACACATTTATTTCTCAACATAGTCACCCTGGCGACGATCACATTTCTCCCAACGAGAGACCAGTTTGTTGGTACGTAATTGTAGAATGTTTGACTTCGTTGGTGGAGCCACAACCTCACTAACCTCACCTCCGCTTGCAGCGCTTCATCACTATCAAAGTGAAATCCTTGAAGATGTTCTATAAGTTTTAGAAACAGACGAGAATCGGATTGGGCCAAGTAGGGACAGCATAGAGGAATATCTATGAAAGTGAACCCAAGGCGTTGGAATGTTGTAGATGTACCAGCGTTCGTGTATGGTAGGTATTGTTATGCTGAAGGAGAGAGTGTTCCATGTGTGGAGCAACAGAATGCAGCTTCTCACGCTCCGACGTAGGTACGTTATACACCGCCGTGTTACAAAGCACCTTTCGGAACTCTGTAGCGGTGGAGGATTACAGACATGTAGACACGAAGAATAAAGAAGTAGAATGTTAATAACGTTCGTCGTATTTAAAAAGCTTTAAGACTTTTGACGTAAAAAATTCGGAGGGATTACTTTTCAGCACTCCCTCGTACATTTGTAGGTATATACAGGGCCGGCGCAAGGCACGTGCGAAACGTGCGGCTGCACGGAGTGGCACTTTCCGAGGGGCGGCAAATCTGTCGCCCCCCTTTTTTTTAAAGGAAAAACTCAACATTCATGCCCAAGAGGAGATTCGAAACCAAACCTCGCAGGGAGCACCTTCGGGAACTGTGGCATGGCGCCTCGACTACCTGCCGGCCGCCCCTGTTGAACGAGGGGAGGGAGGACGACTAATTTCTTCCTCGCCACTGTGGCAGCACCGTCGTGTTTACGCCGGAGGAACAGAGAGGGGGAAGCAGTCTGGCGAACACGCCAGTATTCTTATGATTGGAGCGCTGCCAGCCAGTTACGCGCCGTGCGTTTACTCACGACTAATTTTGCAGAAGACGAAATCTAATTTGGAAATTCGAATGCAATGTTCGATACTGCGGTTACGTGTTAAGCATGAAGCAATTTTTCTAAGCCCTTCAATGGCAGTTTCCGAGTGTTTTATTCTTCCTGCATTATGGAAAAAAAATGGTTGCACATTCATTACTACTGTCAAACATGTCCAACACCTACGATGGCTAGAAGTATTCCGAATGGATAAATACGCTGCGCGTAATTACAAGGGGTTAAGACATTGCTGATACGCCTGGCATAAGTTGGGTTTCGACGTATTTCTGAAAATTTTTGCCATCCGTTTCTGAGTGATAGTCGGACGTTTTGGTTTTTGAGCCATGAAACACATCCGCCTGCATGAACAACAATTAAACTCTGACCGGCACTTTTGTTTGACAATACTACTCGCACACTAGATGTAAGCACACATTAAAAGCTTTGGGACTGGCCACTCAGTGGCCGAAACCTAGGTAGATCTGAAAAGTAAAAACAAAAACAGCGATTGATTGCTGACATTTCCTACAGGTTTGTTTAAATTAAATTTCAAAAACGTTTCGTAAAAAAAAAAAACAAAAAAAGACTGGGTGGGGGCGGCAATTTAGCAGCCCGCACGGGGCGGCACTTGGGCTTGCGCCAACCCTATGTATATATTTTGAGAAGCAATCGGAGAAAAAGCCTACTGAAGAAGCCACAACTATGGTCTAACATGTTCTTGCAGAAAGGGGGCCCTCTTTAATTAGTTATTGATAAAATGTATTAATATGAGCAAATAGGTGGTGTCAGCATAGCTCTGGAACACTCATAATTTTCCTTCTAAATGTGGTTTCCCTACTGAGAATCTATCGCTGCCACATTGTTGCTCACGAAACACCACCTTTCGGACACACACGTGACAAAACAATACATTCTACTGGAATGAGATTTTCACTCTGCAGCGGAGTGTGCGCTGATATGAAACTTCCTGGCAGATTAAAACTGTGTGCACGACCGAGACTCGAACTCGGGACCTTTGCCTTTCGCGGGCAAGTGCTCTACCATCTGAGCTACCGAAGCACGACTCACGCCCGGTGCTCACAGCTTTACTTCTGCCAGTATCTCGTCTCCTACCTTCCAAACTTTACAGAAGCTCTCCTGCGAACCTTGCAGAACTAGCACTCCTGAAAGAAAGGATATAGCGGAGACATGGCTTAGCCACAGCCTGGGGGATGTTTCCAGAATGAGATTTTCACTCTGCAGCGGAGTGTGCGCTGATTTGAAACTTCCTGGCAGATTAAAACTGTGTGCACGACCGAGACTCGAACTCGGGACCTTTGCCTTTCGCGGGCAAGTGCTCTACCATCTGAGCTACCGAAGCACGACTCACGCCCGGTACTCACAGCTTTACTTCTGCCAGTATCTCGTCTCCTACCTTCCAAACTTTACAGAAGCTCTCCTGCGAACCTGGCAGAACTAGCACTCCTGAAAGAAAGGATATAGCGGAGACATGGCTTAGCCACAGCCTGGGGGATGTTTCCAGAATGAGATTTTCACTCTGCAGCGGAATGTGCGCCGATATGAAACTTCCTGGCAGATTAAAACTGTGTGCACGACCGAGACTCGAACTCGGGACCTTTGCCTTTCGCGGGCAAGTGCTCTACCATCTGAGCTACCGAAGCACGACTCACGCCCGGTACTCACAGCTTTACTTCTGCCAGTATCTCGTCTCCTACCTTCCAAACTGTACAGAAGCTCTCATGCGAACCTTGCAGAACTAGCACTCCTGAAAGAAAGGATATAGCGGAGACATGGCTTAGCCACAGCCTGGGGGATGTTTCCAGAATGAGATTTTCACTCTGCAGCGGAGTGTGCGCTGATATGAAACTTCCTGGCAGATTAAAACTGTGTGCACGACCGAGACTCGAACTCGGGACCTTTGCCTTTCGCGGGCAAGTGCTCTACCATCTGAGCTACCGAAGCACGACTCACGCCCGGTACTCACAGCTTTACTTCTGCCAGTATCTCCTCTCCTACCTTCCAAACTATACAGAAGCTCTCCTGCGAACCTTGCAGAACTAGCACTCCTGAAAGAAAGGATATAGCGGAGACATGGCTTAGTCACAGCCTGGGGGATGTTTCCAGAATGAGATTTTCACTCTGCAGCGGAGTGTGCGCTGATATGAAACTTCCTGGCAGATTAAAACTGTGTGCACGACCGAGACTCGAACTCGGGACCTTTGCCTTTCGCGGGCAAGTGCTCTACCATCTGAGCTACCGAAGATATCGACGTCGGTCAGTGAGACCTGGCACGAATATTCCAAAACATACCAAAGGTGTTTTATAGGATTCAGGTCAGGACTCTGTGCAGGCCAGTCCATTACAGGGATGTTATTGTCGTGTAATCACTACGCCACAGGCCGCCATTTTGAACAGGTGCTCGATCTTGTTTGCAATCGCCATCTCCGAATTGCTCTTCAACAGTGGGAAGCAAGAAGGTGCTTAAAACATCACTGTAGGCCTGTGCTGTGATAGTGCCACGTAAAACAACAAGGGGTGCAAGCCCCCTTCATGAAAAACACGACCACACCATAACACCACGGCACCCGAATTTTAGTGGTGGCACTACACGCGCTGGCATATAAAATTCACCGGGTATTCGCCATACCCACACCCTGCCATCGGAACATCCATTGTGCTCCGCGATTCGTCACCCCATACAACGTTTTTCCACTGTTCAATCGTCCAATGTTTACGTTCCTTACACCAACCGAGGCGTGATGTGTGGCTTATGAGTAGCCGCTCGACCATAAAATTCAAGTTTTCTCACCTCCCGCTTAACCATCATACTACTTGCAATGGATCCTGATGCAGTTTGGAATTCCTGTGTGATGGTCTGGACTGATGTGTGTCTTTTACACATTACGACCCTCTTCAGCTGTTGACCGTCTCTGTCAGTCAACAGACGAGGTCGGTGTGTACGGTTTTGTGCTGTATGTGTCCCTTCATGTTTCAGATTCACTATCACATCGGAAACAGTGGACCTAGGGATGTTTAGGAGTGTGGAAATCTCGCGTACAGACGTATGACACAAGTGACAGCCAATCACCTGACCACGACCGAAGTCCGTGTGTTCCGCGGAGTGCCTCATTGTGTTCTCTCGCGATGTCTAATGACTATTGAGGTCGCTGATGTGGAGTACCTGGCAGTAGCTGGCAGCACAATGCACCTAACGTGAAAAAGGTATGTTTTTGGGGGTGTCCGATACTTTTGATCACATAGTGTACGTGTAGGTGAACTTGAGGTCCATATTACGTCGATACTAAACTGTCACGTAACTGTCAGTGCTCAAGTGTTGGTAAAATTACGTAATTTTAGTATCTGTTATACGCTGAATATGTTCTGACAGTAATTTGACAGTTCTCTTACTATTATGTTGGATATTTACAGAATATATAGGAATAGACAGATATGATGTAATTTTCCACTGATCGGATTTCGACGTAGGCTACTTTTGGTTGTTTTGTGTGTTTCGTTTTTATATTGTCCGCCTCCGTAGCGCAGCAGTAGCGTTACGGCCTACCACGCAAGGGGGCCCGGGTTCGATTCCCGGCAGTGTACTGAGTGTTGTGTGTCCATCATCATCACTGACACGCAAGTCGCCGAAGTGGCGTCAACTAAACAGACTTGCAATACGGCAGTCTAACCCCGACGGGGATATCCCGGCCAATAAAAGCCACACGATCATTTCATTTTTTGTTTTTTATCTGGTTGCCTTTTCGTGTTCCAGTATTTCAGTAAAGTTTTTAGGTAGTGTTTGCCTTGAAAATCTGCTGAAGACTCAAATGAACAAAAATATTTTGGTAGAAGATGGATGCCATCGATGGACTGAATCCCTAGAGGAAATTCCTGACATAAATGATCCGGATGCAAGTAAATTGTAGAGTTCTGGCGACAGATTAAATCAGTTATGTGGACACATAATGGATCAAGATACGAGCTTGCTGATTGTAGCATATAAAACGTAGCAACATCCGCGAATAGAGCCGAAAAATTTTAGCAACAAGGCAAGAATTTCTAAAATAATAATACTGCTTAACTATGAACGAGAGGTTCCTATTCGCTAGGTTATCGCACTGGCTTAGACGCAGTACTGGAAATATTGAAAAAACAGTATAAGAGTCAGCCGGGGTAAAGGAAAACACTGAATCCACTCGTGACGTGTATGAAAAACGTTTGAATATAGCATAGTGTCAGTGGTACCTGACATGACTTTTATGGAGACAAAAATGTCTGTTGGAGAGCGGTCTATGATTATGCAAATTCTGAACTTACTAGAGGAGTATCAAAGTAAGAAAATCGCGATTCTGCGAGCTAATTTGTTACTAAAGACACCCATAAATAAGAGGTTTTGTTGAAACTTGCTGGTTTTGATGGAGTTTGAAAAGTTCTTTGTGCAATCCTGTAGAGACAAGCAGACCTCCTCCGCAAGCCGAGCCAGACGGCCGAAGAATGTGAAGGGATTGTCGGCAGAGATATTTGACGACGATAGAAGGCTGCGACCTGGATAAAGCCTGACGTGGGGAGAGGCGAAGGAGATTTCCCTGAATAACCGGATCTGTTCCGGCTCTTGGCGACAGTCCAGGGGGGCCACCATTTATCGCAGGCTTCCACCCGCGCGTGCGTCTCCTACAGTCTGCTGGGATGGAGCCGCGGTAGTAGCAGGGGTGGTTTTTTTTCCTCCCTGGGATGGCCCCACAGCGGCTGCGGCTCCTGAGAACATCTGCAACAGCAAATACCCTGTTGCAAAGCGACAATCTTTCCAGGCACCAGCAACGTTTTCGTTTTAGCTGCACTGGTGCACAAGATTAACACTTGATATTTGATTTCAAATGGTGCCCGTTTTGGAGGGTTGTCCCCATTACTGGTCCATCTTCGTGGATATGACACGTACAGGTCACGGGTTCCATAGCTGGTGTCGTTTAGAAACTTTCCGTACTAACAAAGGACACCGCGCCTACTCGTCGTCATCGTTTTCGTACAGATTTGTGGTATATGCAGCGCTTGGCCAGAAGCGAAATTGACAGATGACCAAGTGTTTGCAAAAAAAGAGAATACTTTTCGCCCAGGTTGGGCGAGGCCTGAGCCAATAATGTCACTGTAGTTATCAGACAGAGGTTGGCGCAGCAGCGGATCGGGGTGGACTCCCTACGTGGAAACATTTTTAACTGTTGTTAATTTTTAAGGTACTTACACTGAAAATAAAGATAAATTATACATGGTGGCCCACTTAAACGTTTCAGTACAAATATCTATGGCAGAACAGCAGATATTGAGAAACGACTTTAGTAGGTATGAGTGTAAGACAGGGGCTCATAAAAGTATATACTCTGAGACATTCTAAAAAGTAAGCAGATATTAGTTTCAACAGAAACTTATTCTTTTTAAATGGACACCCCGTATTATTTCTTAAGAAATCAATAACATGAAAAACCACAAGAGAATGGCATTGGTTGCATCGGAATACGTCAGTTAAATCCAGAGAAATTGCAATCCGAAGTTGACATTTAAAATGAACGAAACGCGCCGCTATTGGACATCTGGAGATGCAAGTGTGATCCTTACACATTAATGTTTGTGGCAAAACCCTGTTACTACTTTCGGCCATCGTGACGGCAGTGACAGTATGATTAAGCACGCCAATTACATCGCCATTATGAGCAAAGTGGGGTTCACGGTTGCGTCTGCAGATGTGCAATATGTGCGTCTCATTTATTTCAAGAATCAACTTCGGTTTGAAATTTCTCGGAATGAAATTGATTTATTGCGATGCAACCAACGCCATTCTTTTTTGTTATTTTTTCGTGTTATTGACTGCAGAAGAAAGAACACAGGATGTACATTAAAAGAAACGTAAGTTTGTGTTGAAGCTAATATTTGGTTACGTCTAAGAATGTCTCATAATACTTATTTTTATGAGCCACTGTCTTACATTCATACCAGTGAAAGTCGTTTTCCGATGTGCACTTCTCTTCCAGAGATATATGCGCTGAAACGTTTAAGTGGGCCACCCTATATAGCAGTTATTAATATTTTCAAGAAATCCGTGAAAAGGGAAGGTTAGCGAAAATTTTGGATTGCAAATATATTTACAGCAAAGGATTGTAAAGTCGTACACCAGTACTTCGGATATAAAATTAAACAGTTTTATTATTTTGCAGCTGATGATTTACTCGTGCTGGGGTGATATTCATGGTAAAAAAAGGGGAGGCAGTGGATTTCTTGACTACTTACACACGTTATAAACGCCGCGTTTTTACAGTTACATGGTGATTTGAGATTTCTATAGAAAAACAAATCTGATTTGCATTCGTTAAAGATTCTCTCTCATCGCACTGTATGGCAGCAAATCACGCGTAACGCATGATTTTAGCAAAAATTGATAATGCAATGTATTTTGATGCAGTCTTTTCTAGACGTGATTTCTTTTTTTCTCTGGATAAGAGTGAAACGTCCCCTTAGAAAAATTATACATGACTGTGCTTAAACTGACACACAATATTTTTAGCGCAACGCAATCTGACTTTCAAAAATTCCTACAAAAGAATGGCCCTGACTAACATTAACCTATACGTTTCACAAATCACTTACCTCACAAAAAAATCTTCGTTACTCGAACTACTGCAATACAGCGAGCGCCACTACTGCCAGCTAAATAAAAGATTCAAACTACTGAAGCCACTAACTACTGATAGGCATAGTTAGCAAATGAAAGATTTTGTTAGAGAGCAAACAATGTAATTACCTTAATAGTGTTCAAAAGTCATAATATATATAGCAGTTCATGACATCCATTCTTACAAATGTACTGTTTCTGATGGACACACCTCCAGATTATCCATTACCAAAAATCCGCCATCTCACTTCCCCACATCCACCACTGCTGGCGGCTCGCCTCCAACTGCGCAACGTTACGCGCTATTAACATCCAGCTGCCCAACACTACAATGGCAGACAACAATGCAAACCAGCCACAGACTGCACACAGCACAGCCAGTGATTTTCATACACAACGCTACGTGGCGTTACCAATATAAAAATCCAAACAGCTTACTTACAAGAGTAGTTTTGAAGCTTTTTTACCTGACGAAAAAAATGGACATCGAGGGTTGCACTAGTGAGGGGATTGTGCTGCATGACGGCAATCCTTCTTCAACGTGAAAAATCTCGTCGTGAAACTGTGGACTTGTTTGCCCCACTCAATAGTCAGTTAACGAGAGAAATTTGTTCACTTGCACGAAAGGGTTCATTACATCAGTCACAAAATTTTCGTGTGCGGTGGTTGTAAGTTGCACATGATTTTTCTGAAGTAGTGACGGCATTTCTCTATTTTGCCACGTACTCATCCACTAAATTATCCTTTGCCTCTCCTTTTCATACCTTTTATGAAAATATTAATTGGTACAATAAACTGAAGTTTATTTAGATTTTTTCCTGTGTAAGAAACATAAAAATTTAAAATAAAAATAAAAAAGCTGTCGCATAGGGACCCGGCCCCTCTACCACTGGATTACCATTCTGAGCTTCTTACGCTGAGCCAGCCGCTGTCTGCAGTGACGCAAAGGTAAAAGGCTTATGCCCCGCCCAACCTCCGTCAGAACCACTGTTTCCTCTTAACGCTTGGCCGTCTGGAGCCCCCAATCCAGTCAGTTTCTTTTCTGGCCAAGCCCTGCACACACCATAAACTGCGACGGAATTGATGATGACGAGGAGCACAGTCTCCTTGTACGAGAACTGGCAAAAGTTCTCTCGGTTTCGTGAGAACGACCGTGGATCCAATCCAAAGACAAGCAATGATTTTTGGGCGTTAGATGCTCCCTGACAGCGAAGTTAATTAGTTTCCGCTCCTTAGAAAAGTCTCATACTCGAGATCCAGAATAATTCCACGTAAGGGTCGGCACGATGACTGATTGCTATTCACCGCACGTATAATAATAATAGTATAAGGTGCAAATAAGTACAAAGTCTTGCAATGCCACCATCTGGAACGACGACTGAAGCACAAAATAGTAAACAATGCATCAAGAGCATATGTATCAGTAGAATTTTGTCAGTTTTTTCTGTTCGATACGACCTTGAAATCCAGAGCGCCGTAGACAAGACGTCCAGGTTGATGCCGTGTTGCATGACTTCCAGAAGGCATAAGAAACGATTTCTCACTGTCCTTTGGTGAACAAAATATGAGGTTTCGAGTGTCGGACCAGCTAGCAGAAAGAACTTAACACATTCTTAACATGTAGACAAGCATGATCCCATGCATGATTTTAACTGTCGAGTTTAATATATTGACAAACAACCACTGTCCGTGTTGTCACTACCAGACTTCCAGGTCTTTAATATGTGTCGATCGGTCCTTGTTCCAAGAGAACTGCTTTCGATGAAATATTTTATTGTCACTGTACTGACAAACAAGCCTCTGAGTGCCCTGAAACCAATATTATCATCATCGTCAACGGGTAATGTACCAACTTTTGACAGCAACATTTACCTGGTAGAAGGTAATTATATGCAAAACTAATAACCAGTTTAACTAATCATACAAGATAGCAGATAAATCCAATGCATTATGTGCTAAGATACCATGATACCATCATACACACCATACACCATTTTACGATTTATATGTCTTTTTTGATTTAGTTGGTTATTTTATGCCGATTAATATTTTCACAAATAGGTTCACATACACCCCAAATTATATTACAGTTGTGAAAAAATGGCTGCACGAGGGGAAAAGCGAGGTAATTTCCATGTGAATAATGTGACATTTAGTTGTTAATAATAAATCTTAGGCGCCATTAACAATACAATGAAATTGTGCAATCTTGCTAATTATATCTGCATTAATTATGGAAAAACTATCCACTGTGCAACGTACTGCGATATCTCAAATTAAGCTGCACAGTAGCGAGCACCTTCAGCGAGCATTAAATTATGATCTGGTGCTGTTTCTGAGCTTACAATGTGTAAGAGGCTGCCAGAGGCTGAAGATGCCACTCCGCTTTGGGCTGCGTGCGATAGTACGGCAGATCAGTTGCACGTATGGGTTTGAAATTGGATGTTTTCGAGTGTACGCCATCAGAACTTTTAAAAATTTCGCAATGTGGTCTCTAACTTCGCCGACTTTTCGAGTGTGGCCACCGAAATCATGTAAAATTTGTCAGCAATAAATGCTGATCGGGTGTCTAAAATTTTCCTTCGTTAGCAACAGTAAGAATATTATTTATTGTTTGACGAAAATTCGGCACTGTACTTCTTTGTGGACCGTGAATCAGTGGTAACTTGCATGTACGAGGGCTATTCGTTTATTAAGGTCCGACAGGTAGCAAAATGGAAACCAAAGGGAAAATCCGGCGAAGCTTTGCTTGGACAGTGTCTCTGGGATGCCCATAGGACACGTCTCGTCGCTCTTTTCAGTTTTGAGTGCACAGTGAGCACCTAAAGAGGGCTGGAAAATAGCGTCTCTCACCAAATATGAGTGCCTGCTGACACCTGATTTCATGCAGCCCACGTAATGTAACTGTCGTGCATTTCCTTCAGCCGTTCAAACGGAGTAGCTACGTTCAACGGGGTCTATGGTTTTATTGGCGATTAACACAGAAACTTGTAAGACCTGGCGGCAGCAAATGAAGCACATGCGAGTACGATAAATATGGTTAACATAGAACAAATTGAATAATAGGTACATTGAATCTCACACGGGAGGTATACGTAGTGGAACCTATTGATCTTGTGATTAGTGTATTCAGACAATGACGGTGGGTGCTTCATCTCTAGTAACTTTATATCTCGACGTTAACCTGTGTAGATGGGAAAACGTATCCGCAAGTTACGTATCATGTAGAATTATGAGGCAAGTTCCTTAGGCCGACTTGTCTGCGCAGGATAAAATTTAGAATTGTTTTGGTACGATAGAGTTTGTCGCTGCACAGAGTATGTAGCATGTTCCTTGATCTGGTTAGTGGCTAAACGTACCGACAGAAAAAATCGTCTGGGAGTATCTTGGCATGGTATCTCTACATGCCAGTTTACTGGTAAACTAATTCACTGTAATTTACCTGTTGGGTCTAATGTTGTTTATACAAGACACTTATCCTTACTGAAAAAAGAAGAAAATATAGTCTCATTTTGTCTAGTAGCAGAAACAGATAGCTAGGGATCTGACTCAGGGAGGCTATCAAAGCTTCCGCTTAGCATATTGGATCCTCCTCTGACACCTGTCTTCGCCCAAAGTGTTTCGCATTCGGAATCTGTACTAATATCAATAGATATTACCGTATTTTTTTACAGCTGTAAACACGCTTCCACCACTCCGTGAGCCACGTTCCACTTATAATTTAGAATTTCACTGCTTGTAACATCTGACTTCAGCCAGCTTTTCGTCTCTAGTACAATGTGGGCATTCAGCTAGCTGTCTTCACCAAAGTAGGCAGTCGCCCTTAGCAACTGAAGATGGCCTCTCAATCCGCACGGCAGGCCCCATCCGAGACAACATGGGCCTCGATATGCAGCCGTGCACCCATAGCAGTCAATCGCTGCAGGGAGATCCTTCTCCAAAACCCGCAGCGCGATCAATGGCCATCGTGGCAGTCGGGGCCATTGAGCACGCAACACATGGCGTTATATAGCGAATCTGCAAAATAATGTGAATAGTAATTTCATCTATGCATAAACGACTTTTTGCGTAAGGTTGTGACGCAAACAAATCGAGAATGACTTAGCAAGATTTCACAAGGAACATATTTACCATCTTATGCGGAAGTGTCCAGATAGCAAAACTGTATTAAAGGCACATAATAGCAACACTAATGCTTGCCTTTTTAACTTAATATTAAAGCAACAATTTGTGACGCATCAGAAAGCAAAATATAATAATAATATTTTTACCAGTGTCAGAAGACCGTCCACAGGTATGACCGAAAGTAGTAGCAATTTAGTAGAGTTTCTGACAGCAGCTGATGCTGTAGTTACATAAATATGTCATTTGCAAAACATTGAAATCAACTGAAACTGTAATACATGGAATAAAAAGACGAAAATTGTTATGTTTCTTAATTTTATATATTATTGTCGTTGTCGAGGTCTTCAGTCCAAAGACTGGTTTAATGCAGCTTTCCACGCCTTTGTATCTAGTACAGGCTTCTTCATCTCTGCATAACTACTACAGTATACGTATGAGTGAACCTGTTTACTGTAAACATTTGGCAGTGTCAAAAACTGTTGACCCTTCACACTTCTCACACCTCATGATATGTCCTATCAACGTATACTCTCTTTTCGTCAAGTAGTGTCACAATTTATTTTTCCTCATCTCGATTAAGTAACTTCTCACTAGCGATCCCATCTACTCATCTAATCTTCAGCATTTTTTCGTAGTTACATTTCAAAAGACGCTATTCTCTTCTATCCTAAACAGCTTATCGACCACATTCAGACGCTATTCTCTTCTATCCTAAACGGCTTATCGACCACATTCAGTAACATATAATATTACAGTCCAGGCAAATACCTCCAAGAAAGACTTCCTAACCTGATGTTAACAAATTTATCCTTTTTAGAAAAGCCTTTCTAGCTACTGCCAGTCTGCATTTTATATACACTCTTCTTCGGCTTTCTTCAGTTACTTTTCTTCCCAAATTTACATACTTATCTATCACTTCAGAGTATGATTTCCCGATATAATTTTCGCTGCAACCATTATTTAATTCGGGCACCTTCCATTACTGCTGTTTTACTTTTGTTGATGTTCATCTCGTAATGTTCTTTCAAGCCACAATTCGCTCCATTTGGACATAATAAGTCTTGAACACAAAAGCATTTCATTTATGGCAACCGGTTTCAATCTTGAAAGCCCATCTTCAGACCATAGGGTATCATCAATGGCGACCAGCGTAACACTGAGCTGTAGTGCAGTCCAGGAGGCAAAGCCGTCATTAGATTTGGACACTGTGTTTTCTAAATATGTTACCAAAAAACAGTAAGCATCCGTTCCATTCAAATGCACTGTCAGTTTCTTTGCCATCTCTGAAAGAATCACAATGTAACTGCCAGACCCAAAGTTGTACTTCCTTCGCTCTGGACTTCATGATTCCATTTTGAAATTGATCTATGATTTTCTTTACCGTTTGCTCAATGTACAGACTAACAACATCAGAGATAGCCTACAGTCTTGCCTCTCTCCTTCCTCAACCACTGCTTCCATACCATGTCCTTCGGATTTTATAATTGCAGTCTCGATTCGGTACATGTTTGATCTCGCAGATAGGGTATGCTGCAATCTGCGGCTCTTTGCTGATGATGCAGTGGCGTACTGGTAGATGTAGAATCTGAGTGACTGTAGGAGAGTACAAGATGACTTAGACAAAATTTCTAGTTGGTGTGATAAATGGCAGATAGATCTAAACGTAGAAAAATGTAAATTAATGGAGCTGAGTAGGGAAACCAAACCCATAATGTTGGAATATAGCATTACTAGTGCGTTGCTTGACACAGTCACATCGTTTAAATACCTGTGTAACGAGCATGTGAGGATCGTGGTAGGAAAGGCGAACGGTCAACTTCAGTTTATTGGGAGAGTGCCGGGAAAGGGTGTTTCATCTGTAACGGAGACCGCATACAGGAAGCTAGTAAGACCTGTTCTTGAGTACTACTCGAGTGTTTGGGATCGGTACCAGGTCGGATTAAAGGAAAGCATCGGAGCAGTTCAGAGCCGGGCAGCTAGATTTGTCACCGGTAGATTCGGACAACACGCAAGTGTTACGGAATGCTTCGGGAACTCAAATAGGGATCCGTGGAGGGAAAGAAACTTTCTTGTCGAGGTTCACTAATAAGAAAATTTAAGGAACCAGCATTTGAAGCTGATTGAAAAACGATTCGACTGCCACCAACGTACGTTTCTCGTAAAGAGCACGAAGATGACATAAGAGAAATTAGCGCTCGTACAGGTGGATGAAGACAGTCGTTTTTCCCTCGCTCAAATTGCAAGTGGAACAGGAAACGAAATGACTAGTAGAGGCACAGGACACCCTGTGCCACGCACCGTACAATGGTTTGTGGAGTATGTATGTAGATATAGAAATAGATGTAGACCCTCATGACCACATGTTTCCAATCACTGAAGGATCCGCAGAACACGCTGACCAGTAGGTGAGGACAGTACGAGCGACATGCTGTCCTGCGTTAACTTGTTGAAAGATGTCACGGAGACCTTGAAGATCGTGTAGGGGCTTGCACCAGACTTCGCACTTCGCAAGTGTAAGGCCTGCTGTCCAAATTGCAGGCTATGCGAACGAGAGAAGGTCCTGTTGTGTCACCAACGGCACCTAATAACATCGAACCAGCTGCTGGGCCCATATGACGGCGACGAATGAAGTCTGGCAACGTTCAGTCTCCACGACTCTCCACAGAAAGATAATCCATCGTTATGGTGTACAAAGGACCACACTCATCCGAACAGACGATGTGGTGGCGCCGTCTCCACGAGCCTCCACAGAAAGATAATCCATCGCTGTGGTGTACACAGGACCACACTCATCCGAAAAGACGCTCCCGCATCCAATATAATGGCTTGATGCACCACTGTCAGCGACGCTTTATATTCTGGTAGGTTGCCACGTTGCTGTCAGTCAGTGCATGGTGGCTGCTGCTAACAGGCCCATTTCTTGACTCATGGTACGTGATGGGGTCGCACGGTCCTGCACGGCTGAACGAACAACGTGTATGTACTGCCAGGTGCTTGTTCTATGGAGTCACTGAGAACCTCCTGAATCCCTCAATTGCCCTTTCGCATGGCCGTCGTGTTGTCCTGACCAGAGCGAGCACTAAAATTGTGCAGGCTCAGTAGCCACGGTTTTTCCTTCTTGCACGTGGCATAATACAGTATTTTCTCCAAACTAACCAATACTCAAATGCTACTTCTACATGAGGAACTCACTGTGTAATTTTTCCTTACATTCAGAATATCAACGGCGATCTCTTCTGCACTTTATGCGGTGCTGCTGAAGGGTTTACGTAGCGAAGTACAATATACACTTCATGTCAGCCTGACGTTTATTGAATGTGCTAGGCTACCGTCACGTGATTCAAAGCTGTGGAAATTGGCCTTGTATCTGACGTAAAAAATTAATCACCCTCCAAAATAATCAAGTAGGAATTAAAAGATTACTAAATGAAACAAGAATCTCAATTGATTCTGTTTATTCCGTTAAAGAAAGCATTTGATAAACAATGATAATATTATTCTAGATAAACCTTGGAACATCTGATAAAAGGATCTGATGTAAGATTCTAATCACTCCGTAAGTGAGCCGGCCGGAGTGGCCGAGCGGTTCTGTGTGATGTCCTTATGTTAGTTATGTTTAAGTAGTTCTAATTTCTAGAGGACTGATGACCTCAGAAGTTAAGTCCCATAGTGCTCAGAGCCATTTGAACCATTTTTTGAACTCCGTAAGTGAACAACTGCAGTCGCGAAAGGGAGTTGAAAGCAAGCTGGCCATTGAATCTGAATCAAGTCTTCACAGTCAACTTGAAGTTATGAAGTTCTATAAAATGACTTTAATGTCCCTACACATCGTCTCATGTTTGCGTCTCGGTCTCGCCGTAGCAAATTGTTGGTGCAGGCTGAAGTAGCTGTAGGATCAGTCATTGGCGGCACACCAGTGACCCTTGGCAAAGGCTTAGTGCGAATCAGCCTGAAATCTCTCAAGTTCCTCGATACATCTGCTCTGGTTGTAGACTCTGCCGGTCAAGACTCTCTCTGAAGGCATAAGAAGAAGTAACTTTGTAACGAATGTTTTCGAAAAGAAAAACACGAATTTCTGTGTTTTCGTTCTTTACTCTATTTGGTTTGGCTTGGCTATGGATTTCCAAGTGGCAACTGTTGAAAATGTACTTTCCCTTGGTTATTTTTAGGTGGTTAACCAATAATGCACGTCCAACCATTTAATACTGAGGAAAGGCATCTCATTCTCCATTTCTCTCTGTCCCCTGTGAGGTGAGTCCTAGTCGGCACAGTTGAGTTTCTCTGTCTATCCTTTATTCGAATCAGCCAGTGCTGGCAGTTTTCATGTTGTGTAAAAATTTAGTTTTTTGCTAAGCCAACATCCAAAGGCACCTCACTTCTTCAAAGCGGCCCAAAACTGGGATTTACATTCTGTTTTCGAGATGGCATCCACGGTATCTTGTGTTTTGCGGAGGAAAAAAAAGCTTTCTACGTTTTATGCACAATAGTGCCTTCTTAGACTTCGCTAAAGACAGCGTTCCTTCTAATTCCCATTCTGCGTTGTAAAAGTGGTCAAGACTGGGGGGTGGGGGGGGGGGGGGGCTTACACCATAGTAGATTTTATATGTGTTTGCCTGTAAGACAACAAACGTCTGGCGCAGTAGTTGTTAGATCGGTTACTGCTGCTGCTATGGCAGGTTATCAAAATTCAAGTGTGTTTGAACATGGTGTTATCGTCGGCGCACGAGTTATGGGACACAGCTTCACAGAGATAGCGATCAAGTGGGGATTTTCCCGTATGACCATTTCACGAGTGTACCGTGAATATCAGGAATGCGGTTGAACATCAAATCTCCGACATCTCTGCGGCCGGGAAAAGATACTGCAAGAACGGGACCAACGACGGCTGAAGAGAATCGTTTAACGTGACTTAAGTGCAACCCTTCCGCAAATTGCTGCAGATTTCAATGCTGGGCCATCAACAAGTGTCAGCATGTGAACCATTGAACGGAACATCATCGATATGGGCTTTTAGAGCCCAAGGTCTACTCGTGTTTCCTTGATGGCTGCACGTCACAAAGGTTCACGCCTCGCTTGGGCGCGTCAACATCGACATTGGACTGCTGATGACTGGAAACATGCTGCCTTCTCAGACGAGTCTCGTTTCAAATTGTACTGAGCGGACGGACGTGTAGGGTATGGAGACAACCTCATGAATCCATGGACCCTGTATATCAGCAGGGGACTGTTCAAGCTGGTGGAGACTCTGTAATGGTGTGGGGCGTGTGCAGTTTCAGTGAAATGGGACCCATAATACGTATAGGTACGACTCTGACAGGTGACACATAAGCTAGCATCCTGTTTGATCATCTGCATCCATTCATGTCCAGTGTTCATTGTGACGGACTTGAGCTGTTCCAGCAACACCCCACACGTCCAGAATTGCTACAGAGTGGCTCCAGGAACACTCTTCTGAGTTTAAATACTTCCGCTGGCCACCAAACTCCCCAGAGATGAACATTACTGAGCATATCTGGGATGCCTTACAACGTGCTGTTCAGAAGAGATCTCCGCTCCCTCGTACTCTTAAGGGTTTATGGACAGCCCTGCAGGATTCATGGTGTCAGTTCCCTCCTGCACTACTTCATACATTAGTCGAGTCCATGCCACGTCGTGTTGCGGCACTTCTGCCTGCTTGCGGGGTCCCCACACGACATTAGACAGATGTATCAGTTCCTTTGGCTCTTCAGTGTATTATCTTTATCAAACATTGAGAAACGTGTTTAGCATAGCGATGGAGTGGAGAGATATGAGGCGCTGAGAGCCGTTAGAGCCTAAATCAAGTTGTCATCTATTTTGAAACGGCTGCATGCATGCATGCATTCTCCTGACATCTGTTGACCTTGTGGTGAACCGGCTTTGTCTCTTCTGTAAGCCCACTTGGTATATGTGAACATTCAGGAAAAGCACTCACACTGATTTCTAAATGGGCCCGAAGCAAAAAGCATAGTTCTGTAAGTCTGCACTGCTCAACTGTTATTTAAATTTGTCCACATAATTCAATGCCCACGTCATGTACATAGCAGTACTTCATAACGAGAGGTAGATTGGTAATACTGTTTGCTTTGGGTAGCTATTGTAAATGGAGGTTATAGCTTATAATAATGAAATTGTGCAATATAAAGGTAAAAGGGACGTTAAAGGGATGAAAAGGAGCGGGCAAAATGTCAGAAAAGGAAAGAGGAAGATTGGCAAAGGACATGGGAAGGCTGTGGACACGGTGATCCCATGGAATGAGCATGGTAAGGATGTCTGTGTAGCCAATGTGTTAAATGTAAAGTTATAATACAATGTCACACTTTCCTGTCTTTTGATTCTGGCTCTGATCAAATCAAAATAGTGAAAAGGAAAACTGATTCAATTTTCTTAATGGTATGTAAAATGGTCCATGAGGATTTCAGAAACTTTAAAACGTGTTATCGATTTCAAGACTACACCAAAACTTGATGTACATGCTAAAATATAAGTTTCAGAAATTTTACATTGATAATGAAGTTTTCAATAGTTTTCCGAGAACTCTGGTTTAAAGTAAGATATTCTTTATTGGAGTTCTGGGAGGCCACCTTTTTGTGCAAGTCACGTCGAGGAAGACCTCAATTTCTCATTTCCCCACAGTTTGTGGATTCCTTGTAAAATATAGTTCTCAGATACCTTAAAACACAAAACGTTAACAAACTACTAGATTTCATGCTTGAAGTGGACAGTTTTAGCTGAATCTCAAGCCACAAATTGAACTTAGTAAAAAGAGATAACGAGGACCATAAAGTGTTGGAACAGATAATAATGGTGTGCTTGGTGCATTTAGTATCTTT
Organism: Schistocerca cancellata; assembly: GCF_023864275.1. Taxonomy (NCBI): domain Eukaryota; kingdom Metazoa; phylum Arthropoda; class Insecta; order Orthoptera; family Acrididae; genus Schistocerca; species Schistocerca cancellata. The sequence goes on from NC_064628.1 coordinate 199,203,547, forward strand.
TCTGTATGTCCTTGTTCTAGTTTCACATTAATTATAAATTGGACTACTGTTAAAAAAACCATTGTCACTAGCTCAGAAATGAGAATTTTGTGAACTATCATTCTCAATAATAATTCTAAAAATTACTTGAAAATTCGTAACATAAAGTGAATACATTGCAATGAGTTGACAAAAGTTGTTGGGATACCTCCTAATATCGCGTCGGACCACCTTTTGCCCGATGAAGTGTAACAACTCGATGATGATGATGATGTTTGGTTTGCGTGGCGCTCAACTGCTCGGTTATCAGCACCCCAGTAACTCGACGTGGCATGGAGTCAACAAGTCGTTGGAAGTCTCCTGCAGAAGTATTGAGCAATGATGCTTCTATAGCCATCCATAATTGCGAAAATGTTGCTGGTGCAGGATTTTGTGCACGAACTGACCTATGTCTCGTAAATGTTCGATGGGATTCATGTCAGGCGATTTAGGTGGTCAAATCATTCGCTGACAACTATTGCCCAGTTACATGGCGCATAGTCATCTACAAAAATTACATCGTTGTTTGGGAACATGAAGATTCCAAGCCAGTCAATTCCATGTAAACATAGCCCATACCGTTATGGAGCACACCAACTTGCACAGTGCTTGTTGAAAACTTAAGTCCATGGCTTTCTGGGGTCTGCACCACATTGGCACTACACCACCAGTTCTTACCAACTAAAATCGAGACTCATCTGAACAGGCCATGGTTTTCCAATTGTCTAGGCCCCAACCAATATTGATTGTTCACAAGCCCAGGAGAGGCACCAAAGGTTGTGTCATGACGTGAACAAAGCCACTCGCTTACGTCGTCTGCTGCCATAGCCTATTAGCGCCACATTTCGCTGCACTGTGCTAATGGATGTGTTCGTCGTACGCCCCTTGCTGATTTCTGATGATATTTCAGTCAGTGTTGCTTGTCTGTTAGCACTGACAACTCTACGCATACGTCGCTGCTCTCAGTCGTTAAGTGAAGGTCATCGACCACTGCGTTGTCCGTAGTGAGAGGCAATGCCTGAAATTTGATATTCTCGGTTCACTCTTGACTATGTGGGTCTCGGAATATTGAATTCCCTAACGATTTCCGAAAAGGAATTTCCCATACGGCTGGCTCGAACTACCATTACGTACTCAGTGTCTGTTAATTTCGTTTTGCGGCCATGATCACGTCAGAAAACTTTTCACATGAATGGCTTGAGTACAAACGACAGCTCTGCCAATTCACTGGCCTTTTGCACCGCGTGTACACAATAGCACCGTTAATCTACATACGTACATATCTATATTCCGTGACTTTTGTCGCCTAAGGATATTTTTTCGTGGGAAATGTTGGATATTAAGAGCAAATTAGAAAATCAATGAGACTGATAGTTTTTCTACAAATCTAATTTTCACAAATATCAATTATCTGAAAACTTCCTGTCTGTGCTTTGGGTCCTTATTGTTTTATGTTTTTAGATTTATTTTAATCATAACTTCCGTAATTCATCACTTGAGCAGTCTTCTGCCTCTCAGTCGAGGCTGGCGAACACGTCTCGTCTTTGGCCTTCTCTCTGCCAAGGTGCCTCAGGAGAGAGCAGAAATAAAAACTGATTCATTTCAGTGCTTCGTACTTTTCGGCAAGATATTCGTGTAAGCGGGTCCAAATTATTTTTCTCGCTTCTCGTCTGCCTCTGATTAATCTCGTTTACCTGGCAACAACAAAGGAATCCTCATCAAATCAGCCGTAAATTCTCCCGCTTTTGCTCGAGTGCCGGGAGATTTCTCTTTGCTGCGACGCGGCTACTTTCTGCACGGAAATCCGGAAGCTCTGCAGGTATTTAATTAGTAACGAGAGCCATGCGCTAAACTTGGAAAGCTGCGGCTTCGTCGGAATCAGCCGACCAACGCCGGGGTTTGCGTTATTTAACCTCACTGCCCGGAAATATCGACCTCGGCAGCTGCGTGGCTGGTGGACTTCGGAAATAGACGTCTACCTGCTGGAACACCCTGCCTGAAAAATGCGGATGTTATTTCCTGTACTGTAAGGTCTCATAATTTTTTTCCTCTCTCGCCTGGCAGTTTTCTCGTTTGAGTCTGCACGTGATGAGTACTCGCCCATGCTGAGTTCGGCAATTATTGTTTTCTCTTGATGTGTGCCATTCATATCGCCATATCATCCGTTCCACTAACGTGGTGTCACGGGCCATTAGAATACACGGTAGAGGTTACGCGCAGGCGGGATGTGAGCTGTGACGTCACTGTGAACCCTCTCCAGGCATCACACCATTGAAGTTTATAGGCGTATGGCGCACACATGTTTAGTTCATATGCAGATATATAGGTAGTCGAAATTCTTCATGTTTTAGTGTATTATTATGATTATTATTATTATTGCTATTATTATTAAGCTTTATATTAGACCATTTTTTGTGGGGTCAGTTTACGGTTAGTGTAAAGCACCCAACTTCTTCCACCATGTCGAAGAGCACTGCTTTTTTTCTGGAGGAAGAGGGTTCACACAAGCTTATTGGTTGGTTGGTTGGTTGGTTTGGGGAAGGAGACCAGACAGCGTGGTCATCGGTCTCATCGGATTAGGGAAGGATGGGGAAGGAAGTCGGCCGTGCCCTTTTAGAGGAACCATCCCGGCATTTGCCTGGAGTGATTTAGGGAAATCACGGAAAACCTAAATCAGGATGGCCGAACGCGGGATTGAACCGTCGTCCTCCCGAATGCGAGTCCAGTGTCTAACCACTGCGCACACAAGCTTAGACCACATACTTCTGTAGTACAGAGGATGCCCTCTAATGTCGTTTTAAACTCTTTAACTGTACTAACAGGTTTTATTTTTCTATTCTGGGAAGTTATAACTTTTTGCAGTTTTTGCTTTTTGTTTTCTCTCAGTTCGCTTGCTACCTTTGCATTTTCTTTCTTGTTGACAGCTTCCATTTCAAAGAAAGTGCGTGTACTTGCTATACATATTTCAGCAAAGTCCTGAAAAAAGATAACGCTTCATTATATAGGCAATATAAATTCGCTGCCCTTGCGATATATTCAGGTAACCACTTAGTACACCGTCCTTTCACAACCACTTGTTGCTGACTATCAGAAATAGAGCCCTAAATTTCTTTTTGAACTTGTTATAATTTCAGTAAATCAGCCTACATGGAGAGAGACGTTTCTGCAAATCAGCGTTCTTTGGTTTTTGGTCTTCTAATTCTGTTTCCATAATCTCTAATTATTGTTGTAAGCACGTACTGTCGCATTCACACCAGTGTTAGTTTTCGTGGTTAATGTTTTGGCTAGAGTAATTTCTTCGTTGGTTGATAATATACTTACTTGTAAAATATCTTCTAGTTCTTTATGATAGATTTGTTTTGTGCCTAATGTTTCTTTCATTATTAGGCTCATTCCTACGCCATAAATCAGCACTAGAAGATGGTAATTTTAGAGCTGACATAGCACCAGTTTTCACCTTGAGTTTCGATGGTATATTCAACAGTCGTTTTCAAATCCATTTCATTATCTAAAGCAGTAAATGTATAGAGCAGATGGGAGCATTGTCAAGTGAAAACGAATCTGAACGTATACAAAAATTTATCCATTTTCTTTTCGTCCTGCTGTTCTTAGGACACACAGCAAACCATTATTTTTCACTTAAAAGCTTAGTCTAAAAATCCCTTGGTAGACCGATAATTGCGGCATACTCAATCGCCAGCCTCTAATAAAAATTCACATTTCCGTACGTAACCTTGTTTTCGCTTGTAAACACAATTGCAACACAATACGTCATGGCAGCTCTGGTTACTGACAGCGGGTCGGGTTTCCTCTGACGTCAGCGGCGCGGCTTACTACTGTTCCGTCACTTCGTGATCACTACTGTGTGTTCAGGTATCCATGGTTGGTACAGAAAATCGTGCACGGAATCTGTCCATGAATCATGAAAAACTTCTTTTATCGAGAAAACCTCTATTCACTCGTGTGTGACAAAATACCAGCCAATATGAACTGTTAATAACTAACTCGTAAACAATAGTTAAGCCCATAACCGATAAATCATGTCTGTTCGTGTTTGTCGCGATTATTTGTTTTAACTGTGACGTAATCGTACCGTGTAGACGCAAGCGCGTGATTGTTACCGTTTAGTTTTGTATAAAATTATAAATTGGCGGACCGTGGAAATGCGTTTAAGTGGGAAATTTATTCGCGTGTCTTTGTGGAGCGCTTGCAGAGCGCTAGTAGGACCCAAAATGAGGCAATAAAAATATCCGCCGAAATATCGGCGAAAATTGAGAATTTCAAAATAATGAACGTTGTCTTACCATATGACTCGCAAACAAGCTCGAAATTAGAGAAAACACATGTCAGAGGAAATCTCTCGCATCGAAAGGAATCCAAAAACCCTATAAAGTGCAGTGCCAAACAAGTGCTTTCGCTGCAGCGGCGTCGAAAGTTCAAATGGCTCTGAGCACTATGGGACTTAACTTCTGAGGTCATCGGTCCCCTAGAACATAGAACTACTTAAACCTAACTAACCTAAGGACATAACACACATCCATGCCCGTGGCAGGATTCTAACCTGCGTCAGTAGCGGCCACACGGTTCCAGACTGTAGCGCCTAGAACCGCTCGGCCACTCCAGGCGGCAGGCGTCGAAAGTGAAACGAAAAACAGACGCAAAGCTGTTACGTAGCTTGTCCGTCGGGCAAAGGGCGCGCAGTGACAGTCCTAACTTGTGACTTTAATAGTCCGTAACCATTTTATGAAAGAGATCTATAATTAAGTTACATATTAAGACCAAACACTTCTTATGATTTTTTCTCAATATTTTCGCAAAAATCTACTATGCGGGCCTCCGATGCACACTCAGATTCTTTCTTCTTCTTTTTTCTTTTGATGGTGTGATTGTTCATTTGAAATGTCGGTGAATCGTGCTTTTTGGACAGAGGTATGGAACAAATTGGGCTTTAGAAGGTGTGGAACAGCACGCACAAACCACCCCCAGGCATGCTGTTGTATAAAACTAACGGTTGTTACTGCAGGAACCGCCATCTCCGCGTTATGAGCTACAAGAGAAGACTGTCTCCTAACACTCTTAAATGGCCAATTGCTAGTGCTACTATTGTCTTGAGCAACGTAATTGACCGCGATTCTGATTGACTTTTTGTTCATTGGGATGCTTAAAGCTATTTATGTTACTGACACACAAGTGCTGATTGCAAAATGAGTTATAAAACTAGATAATAAAGAAAGTGTACAGTTTGCTTCGATTAAACGGGATATAGTAGGATCCTGTGAGGACGTAAGTAAGTGGACGTTCAGTTCCGTACGTGGTATATAATCAGATGTGTAATCAGCTTTGTTGTGCAATGAGTTTTTATTCCTTTTATGATTTCTGGTGTGCAATTCTTCACTCTGAGTCTCACAAGTTACATCACATCTGTGACAATCCAGTACTTATGAAGCAGTAAGTTTTTTTTCATTCATTGTAAGAGACATATCCATGGGCACGTCGCATACATTTGATGTAACAAGACTGTGTAGAATCTGGAAATACTTGTTACCTTTCTACGAATTGATAATAATAATCTTCTTCCTTTTCCTCCCTAGGGCCATAGCTGGTCCTCAGTGTAAATAACACGTTACGTTGCCTGCAGTTGCGAAGTCGTTCCATTAAAACGTATTCTGAAATGAGCATGAAATTACGTTCACTGTGGAAGTTTTCAGTATGACTGGGTTCTGCCACTGTCGCTCTTGCAAGAATGGTCGATATTTACATCTGAACTTTTAGATTGTATTTGATAAACTGGCGATAGTCAGAAGAGGTGTCTCTCATGGTATGAGTGGTATTATGTTAAGAAGATTAACGGCAAAATTATTTCTCTGCGTGATTATTATCATTTTTACGAGGATTTTGATGAAAATCAAAATCTCAGTCACTTGGAATTTAAAGTTTCATTGTATTCACGGTCGTGGCCTTTAATTAGTTCACGGAATACTTGTACATAAACGAAGAAAATTCTTTCGAAGACAGAAGTCCGTCAGGGCGCAAGGGTTCGGATAGCAAGCGAATACGCTCCCAGTGAAACTGTCAGCACATACTATTGTCAGTTGGGAATGGTTTGCCAGCCATTCAAAATATTAAGCGTGTGATGTCTGTGGCAGCATTGGGGTTTGCGATCTACCACGGGCATAGGTGAGATTCTTGCTGTGCCTGGTAGAACAGGCACCAGAGTACAATACTGTTGATGGTGTTAAGTGTTTGTTACCAGGCCTGTCACGATATATAAGTGGCTTAAATAACGTCATATGAGTGTTCACTGTGAAGGACACAGGTATGCCGCGTACTCGTACAAGGTATCTGTCGCAGCATCTGACACAGGTTGAGAGGGACCTCATCATTGGTCTCCATTTTAGCGGCTGGTCTAATTACGCAATATTCAGATTTGTTGGGCATTCGGATGTGAGAGAATTCGGTGTTGGACTGCATGGGAACGCGAGTTTGAGGGCAGGCGTACTCGTCATCAAGGTTCCGGTCGACCACCTCAGAGCCACAAATGGGGATCGAACCAAGTACCTCGTAACCCGAGAACGAGAAATTGACTCCCTGAAAAATTCTGTGTTACACCATTACTCGGAGACAAGCAGCAGCTGCTCTAGGGAATTTTGTCACCCCCATCCCCCCGCCCCTCCGCTGAAACCCCGCCGCCGTTAACACCAAATACTTACACGGCCGCCTCTGAAGCCGGGATCTGGAAGCATGCTCTGCTGATGAATGGCGTCTCTTTGTCTTTAGCGACGAATTACGGTCAACACTACACCAGACAACTATCCTCGGTGAGTAAGGCGGCGGCCTGCGAAGAAGCCTCACTCTTCCAGTGCCTGCAGAGGCACACCTGTGTTACTCCTGGCGCAGTGGTGTGGGGAGCCACCGGGTGTGACATCAGGTCACAGCTAGTAGCAGTAGTAGTAGTAGTAGTAGAGAGAACACTGGTTGCACAACAGTACACAACAGACATCCTGTAGTGTCCTGTGTTTCCTCTCATGCGATGCTGCCATGGTGCCATTTTCAACAGGACAATGCTCGTCCATGCATGGCACGGGTCTCTTTGAAATTAGTGCGTGAAGCGTAGGTCCTCATATGGCCATCAAGATCCCCAGATCAGTCCTCCGTAGGACGTGCGTGAGTCCAGCTCGGACGTCAAATCCAGTTACAACAGTTGTGGGCCGAATTCCCTTAGGAGAGGAAGTGACGAATTTATGACACCTTTCCCGAAGGAATCAGTGGATGCATCGGCGCAGGGGTGCAGTGTCATACTTTTAAGTGGGCTCTTTGTTTGTAAATTCGACTTTCTTTTGCAAATGGCTCTAAGCACTATGGGACTTAACATCTGAGGTCATCAGTCCCCTAGACTTAGAACTACTTAAACCTAACTAGCCTCAGAACATCACACACATTCACGCCAGAGGCAGGATTCGAACCTGCGACCGTATCAGCAGCACGGTTCCAGAATGAAGCGCCTAGAACCGCTCGGCCACAGCGGACGGCGACTTGCTTTTGGAATCACTGAAATAATTTCACGCACTCTCTAAAAGCATGAAGTTACATTTTGTCTCGTTCTGCCCTTCTGCGTTTTTCACTTTTCTGTCAAGCAGTGTTCATATAAAATCCGAGTTGTACGGGATGACACAAGAGCATGTCTCAGTTTGACTCAGAGACGCTGTTGCAGTTATGATCCAGTTTATCGCTCATATTCAACGAATAAAACTGAAAACAATGAGCACTCTGACAAACGTATGATGAGTATTTTATTCGCTTTAGGGGGACCCGTCGGAACAATTAAGGTTTCAAACTATAGAACAACAGCGGGAGACTGCTATGTTGGATCGCAGAACTGTCACAACTGTTAGACACTGGACGTTTATTCAGAGAGAGTAGTATTCATATCCCTTTTCGGTCTTTCAGACGTAGAGTTGCGTACCTCAATCGGTAAAAACGGAACACTTATAGGATCCACATTTTTGTCGGTCTGTCTCTTAAGACCATTTTTCTCAAAAGCGGATGGAGGTATGAAGTCAAATACTGTCTACGGTCTTTTGACAGTGTAAGAAAATTTAAATCTGTAGCAATGAAATAAAAAATACGGCGATTTTTGTCACATATTTTGATACATGTTAACTCACTTATCAAAACCTATAGATGAAGTTTCCATATCATAATTTTGTATAGAACCTTCAGAGTGTGAGTCCTATTCGGATTTGTGTGGATATTTTATTTTTTAATCGCCTCGTTTGGGTGCATGTAGGATACCCTTGAAACAGCCACGGCCCATAGCTTTCCAAATCGTCCATCCATTTGTCTGTAATCTATTGAGCGTCGACACCTCCTGAAACACTATCATTTCGTCTTTTTTTTGAATTTCTAGAGTAGTTCTGACATTTTTTAAATTTGTGTTCGCAAAAGCACAGAAAAGCAATCAACTTAATTAAAAGTCTCGCTAACGAATGTGTCTGCCTAGCAAGCGTCCCTTGAAAACTTTCCTTACTTTGGAGACATATCGTGGAGGTTTCAGTAAGTGGCTTGAGAAGTGGCACAGGGAGACATACTATGAGGAAGGTTACAATGATAAGACATTGCGGTAAGTTCTCAGAAAATCACGGGTTGTATCACTTTCAAAAATTTTCAGTTCGCTTCTCGTAATAAAGATTACAACCAAAACAGAATTTTTGTCTGCAACGTAGAAAGTTGATTTTATCCATAGCTGAAGTAAATCATTGTTTAATTTTCATCATACAATGTTGATTATAATCTTATTAATGTGGATTTATTACTTACAAAAAAGAGCCTGACAGCTTTGTCAACTATTTTAAAGAAGTAGTATTGTGTAAGGTATGACTCTTAACCAAAAATCTTATACAAATACTGTTCGGTCGCACCTGTCTCTTGCTGATACAGAAAACTCTACATAACGTTCTGACGTACTCTGAAAATTACTTTGCCTATAGGCCATTCTTGTAGCTTTACTTTTATTTATCGTAGTAACTACTGTAGTTTTGAGGCTATATGAGAGAAAACGTGAATTTCAAACAGCGTAATATTTATAGGTAAAACGAAAGAAATATTTTACACGTATTTGATGGTATGCAGTAATTAGTAGCTTACATAGTCACGACTTTTGATTTTCATAATCAGTCTCATGAAGTAATTTTTTTCAAAGCGTGTTAATGAGTTCACTTACAGTTGAAAGAAATTCTTTTTGCCCAATAGCATTTAGCAAGTCCCTCTCAGACCGCTTTGTTTAGGTTTCCGTTCAGTAGCAATCTGTACAGTTACGCCATCATAGACCTATCATGACCTCTGTCTCTATTAAAATTACAGATGTGTTGAAGGTATGGCATATCGCAGTGTGTTCTCGAAATCTTTGTGCATGGACTCCCAATTTGGTAGCCACTGAATGCATTCCTCCACGTCTGGCACATCCGTAGAGGAGGTCGTCTCACGTCTGATGAGCCCTATCAGACCACTCTCATCTAAATCTGCCTCATTTTAAATGAACACACGGCCATTTGACTGTATTGTTGTTTATTTAATTACGACACAGGTTTCGGCCTTTTATGCCATTTTTAAGTGATTGAGTTTATGTCTTTAACATATATTACAGGATATGATAATGACATAAACTCAGGCCGAAACCTGGGTCGCAATTAAACAAACAATAATACAGTAAAATGGCAGTGTCTTCTTTTAAAAATTATTGTAACTATTGTTCAGTAAAACCAAAAACAGTCTCATTTTATTCTCGATCATTTGTCTCTTTAAAGCGATGCCACTATTCTTCCATTACCATACAACCGACGTTATCTTCCTCTGGAAGACAACCTACATTCTGCGCAGCTGTCATTATTTATGTGGACTGATGAAAAAGTTCCCAAGACTTGTTTTTTGGGGTTGCCTCCTGAAGTGACGAAATTTCGCCACCAGTCCCACATATGTGCCGTTGCTCCTTCGAGTAGAACGCACGAGATCCAGCACAAAACATTTTAATGGTTCAAGAACGCAGTATTGGACCCGCCTCCGTACCAGAGTGGTCAGCGTGTCTGACCGCGACGTAGAGGACATGGAATTAATGCCTGATATTGCCAGCGACTTTTCCTTGGAGGAAGGAGTGGGGTCCAGTCAGCCTCTTGATACCAACTGATGAGCTACTTCAGTGAGAAATAGTGATTCCAAGGTCTGGATAACCGACAACGTCCAGGAGAGTGACACGGTGACCCCATCCGAATGACGCGATATTGGAGAGGATATCACGGCAACGATTGGACTGCGCGGTCCTTTGGACCTCATCACAAAATTATTATTATTTTTTTCTAAACCTGGCTTCCGGCCTTGTAAAGTGGCAAATCTCCATCTTTTTCAACCAACATCGTGGACGTCCTGCTAATACATGCTGGACTCTACCGACGATTGTTCCAGGGCCGACACGACAAAGGTCATTCATCCAATGGAGCATAAAACGTGGTTCAACTGAAAAGGCCAGCTGTCGCCACTCACTAGATGTACAGCTGCGGTACTGGCATGCGAATTCCATCCTTCGTCGCCGATGACAGCAATCAGCATGAATGTATGAACCAAGGTTCTTCTGCGGAGGCCCATAAGCAGCAACGTTTGCTGAACAGTAGTCGAGGAGACACTGCTGGTAGCTCCTGGGTTCGTCTGGGTGGTCAGTTGCTCAACGGTTGCACGTCTTTGGATGTCAGACAAATCCCTTCCTTCCAGCAAAACCGTTGTCCGCATCCTCTCCCCTCCATTCACCCCCCCCCCCCCCACCCTGGCGTCGAACACAGGCGGTGGTCGCATGTGATTGGACTGTACAGGTCTTACGCGTTTGGACTGTATAGGTCTTACACGTTCTTGTAGCCCTGTGCTAACAAAGATTGTGCAATAGCATTTTGAAGACTAAGCTCTTCTTCAAAAAATCCTAGTGATAATCACAGCAGTCTTTGCTCTGTTTTCCAAAACTAAGGAAATTTAAAATTTAATCTGAAGTCAAGTCTTCTGGACAACTATTCCTATTCTGCAGAGGAATATTTAATGAAACTGGTCGACATAGACGTGCATTTTGTTGTTAAACTTGTGTTTCAGTTTTAATGCGAACCATGGCATATGCTAATGTCATACATTTTACTTAGTTTAACTCTCTATTCTATTTAGTAATCTGTAAATGGCCAGCCTGCAGCCATACACAGAAAACCGTGTATATATCGTCTGTGTCATGTCTCAAACGAATTTTACTTTAGGCACTAGTCAGAGTAGCGATTACGGGACTAGTGACAGTAATGAGCTTTGTGCGCTTATTATTATCATTGCGACACTTGAACTGTTCCACAATTTCTTACAAAAAAAAAAAGAAATATGTTATCATTCTCACTTTGTATTTCTACAGAGATAGACGCATTACTTGAATAATATCGTAATTAGCCATTTTGTGCAAACTTGCTCGATGCATCTGCACGATTAATGTTAATGCCGTAGTATTCTATGTGAATTACAAATAATGTGGTGAGACTGTTCCAAGTAATTATTGGTTTTGTGAACTTAATTAATCAGTATAGCAATCCATTTTATGATAATTGAGACGACTTGTGTCGTACGGTATTCGTTGTTTGCCTATGGTCGTTCGTAGTAGAGCTGCATCTTCGGAGTCTGTTTTGCTTTCTGCTGCTAAAACAATATCTTGATGCTAAACGTTAGCTGTACACGCATTGCACACAGTGCGACACTTATCCAGCTACCAGGCCTAATAAGGTCAACTCGCATAGTAATAATAATAATAATAATAATAATAATAATAGACATTCCTATCTTTGAAATTAACTAATTTTTGAGGCAGATGTAGTTTAATTGTCAACCATTTGTATGAGATTGTTTACTATAAACTGACTCGTCCCACATGCGTTCCACAATCGTGCAATTAATCTATGTTACATGTAATTAAGTAACTAATTGTATTATATAACTTTTAAGAAGAGGCTATTGCAAAACATTTGTCGGAGGTACCGTATATGGTGTTAAGGCGTGGTGAATTTTTGAACTGAACAGATGCGATTATATCCCATTATTCTTTAAAGAAGTTAATTTGCCGCGTATTGTTTGTTGTCCAGAACAAAATACTTTTCCTATGAGAACCGACTGCCCGAAAAGGTAAACATGAGCTATAAAGAAGAGAAACAATATCCAGCGTTGTAACGGATGCAGCTCAACACGCAATCAACGTCGAGTAACCCTCTGCTAACATGAATGTGTTTCAATTAGCAGATTACTGTAAATGTAATTATCGTAAATTAACTCCCTTCCCTGATGGACTGTTTGAGGACTCTAGACTTCGGCTGAGGAGATGACGCACGACTAAATAGAACTGCTTTATTTGGACCTTGCCAGCTGAACACGCGCGTGTATTCTATTCCAACAATCAGTAGACTGATGTTACTCCATTTAATTTGACAAGTCCATGGCATCTTAGTAATATGCTGCATCTGCATATTTTTGGGTTCACCATGGTTTAACAGATCTTCAAACCAGAATGATGAGCAGGACACTGTTAGAGTATGACATATAGTCTAAAATTTGATAGAAGTTTTATTGGGTTAGAAAAGAGTCTGATCTAGACAGTCATTTTTCACACTTGTTACAAAAACAGACCATTACTTCTCGCATAGTCATTATTCGTTGTACGAGGAAACTGACCTACCATCTAGAAACACTTCCTCACCGTACGACACCATCATTACTGTTTTGATCTCCGAAGATTTGAAAAAGAATGCATATTTCATCGTCTGCGACACTTTTTCTTACAAGAAGCTCTCACTTTACTTCTTGCAACCCAGCGGAAGTATTACCGTACACCTCATTTGTTGAATCCTGTGGTTATCAGTGAACATTCTGAGCACTTGTTGTGCACCATGTTTACGTCATCCATGAGTCTCTGTAACAACAAAACATAAGGTGTTGAACTGGAAATTTCAGGTAAGTGGTAAGACCAAAAATCGTAAACGCACGCAAGTCTAGAATTACCTTATCCAATCGTTACTCAAGGTCTTAATTCGCCATTGACTTTCGTCCCTGGCTACTTTCATTATGGATACCCGTTTGGCCTACACTGAATCTCCTGCACCATTCCCACACCACACCTTAGATCATATAGCTCATACCATCAGACCAGATATCAGACTCATCGTACGATGATTTTATGCGTCATTATGTTCTCCGATAGGGCGAATTCCGGGATAGTTACTTAGAAAGGACACACGATATTTCATTCCCTATTCTTCTCTTACACGAGTTTGAGCTCTGTCGCTAATAACTCGTCTTGAACTTCCAAAACATCGTTTTCTACCACTTTTATGTTTCCCCAAAACGTCCAGTCACACTATTAAGCTCGAGCGTTGCGGAAAAATGATAATATTTACCTTGTTTGTATGCTCGTAGCGAAGTTCTTACCGAAGAGTTGACCGTGTTGGGGGGAAAGTGAAGGTTGGCGCACTGAACGAGTCTCCACTTTCTCCCACGTGACTATTGACACGGCAACAATACCGGAAGTTGAAAAGTCTGACTTTCTGCATTATGTATTAGAGAAAATAAAAAATGAATAATCGCTGATAAAATTTAATTTTTACGGGGACCTACTTCTTAGGCCACAGAGGAATACCAGGTAATAAGGGTGAGAAGTATTGGGATACCTAAGAATTTCGGCTTTGAAGTTTCTTTAGTAGAGTAATAGCTCTGTTAACAAAAATGTAATCTCCTGATTTCAACTGTTGTAATATTATTTTCAGTGAATAACATTGAAAGTAAAACACACATCCTCAAACTGAATTAGACTTATAAGAAGTTGTTCATTTCTGAGACACAATGAATTTTCTGAGTTTCAGGTGGAAGTAGTTCTACAGGAATATAAAGGTTTTTAACTTTGTATGTGCGCAAATTTTCGTGCTGACATTCATCGAATGTAGTTTGGACCTTGCATAAAGGGTAATGGGGAAAAGGCACTGTAATGACTATGTAATGGGAATGTGTGTCCAACACACAGGAAATGTGAAATTTTGAGAGCATGTGGCATGTACAGAGAGAAAATAAAAAGAAAAGAAAGTCTTGGTGGGGGCTTTATACACGTCTCGAATAAGATGCAGTCAGTCACCAGTACCTGTTTTTATTTTTCAGCTTCTTAAAAAATTTACGGGCACTAGAGGTAGGCTGACTTGAAGTGTCTCTCCATAAAGAAGAGTCACACGGCACTGCTGGCTGGAAGACCCCGAAGGGTAAGTTCAGCATCCTAGTCGGAAAAGGTTCTTTTCGCTCGCGACTGGTGGCCCCTTTGCTAGAGATGTACGATAGCTGTGTTTTAACTGTGTCTATTGAGTGTGTAGAGTGTGGTGCTATGCCTGGGATGCATAATGGTGACAGAAGACAGGTGGTGAAACTCGGTCCGCCTCCTAGTAACAGAGCGCAAAGACACCACCTGACAGTGGGAACACCGTCAACAGTGCCATACGACCTCAGTCCACGAGTAACTGCGGTAAGGTTTGAAATTTATTCAGACGATATGAAAGCCAGGCCTGCTCACCTATTTGTTCGTGTGAGCTAGCTCGCGCCCGCATCTCCAAAGCGGGCAACCGGCCGGCTCGCGGAGAGAAATGATGGGGGAGGGGTTCGACAGCGGAACGGAGGGGAGGGGAGGGTAAGTGGAATCGGAACAAGGCAGTTCTGCACGAGAAACTGTCTTCAACGAATCTATTCTAAAACTTCCTGGCAGATTAAAACTGTGTGCCGGACCGAGACTCGAACTCGGGACCTTTGCCTTTCGCAGGCAAGTGCTCTACCATCCGAGCTACCCAAGCACGACTCACGACTCTCCCTCACAGCTTCAATTCTGCTATTATCTCGTCCCCTACCTTCCACACTACCTATTCTACACCGCAAATTGACTTCTTAAGACTATTTCATTGATTTGAAATGACAATTTCTTTTAATTGATGAGGCGAGGAGCATGGGGCAGCTAAGAACAAAACATGATATTTATTACGACTGATGCACCCTTACGATGAATGTCTTTATCAGACGATTGTTTAAGTGGACATCAATTTATATTTTTTGATTGTGTTATTCACACGTTAAACATAAAAGCAGTGAATGTCAATGAATTCTACTTTTTCATTTTTTCACCAAAGCATCGGTGTTTGGAACCACTTTTCATGAACTACTAATTCGAAGATTAGCATAGACGTCAACGTTAAGAATTATATGGGTTATACCGACTTTTGCCGCCGGAATGATGTCTAATTAAGACCAAACACATTTAGTTTTGTTCTGAAACATCTTCAGAGGTCACAGTAACAAAATGGCTTTTCCTAAAATTTTGTTTGCTACGATCATGAACAGTTCTCATGCTTTCAATTCCTAGTGTAAACAGTATTAAATTATCATTGTTACTCACGATTTCTTTGGTTCTTACGTCATAATTCACTTTCGCCTGCACGCATGTGGTAGATTTAGCACGCAATACGTTCATTAACACTACATTTGTTCGTGTTTTTTTGTTGTGAAAGACCACTGGCATCTCACCATTTCTATACCTTGCGGAATGCGCTCATCTTTTTTTCGTTTTGGTGTGGGAGGAATATCTGCCACTTTGTGTGTGTGTGTGTGTGTGTGTGTGTGTGTGTAGAGTGCTAATATGTCCTAACTTCAGTTTGTACAAATTAGTGCTTTCCTATAGTACAGTGGATCTTCGAAACAAAAAAGCGTACATATATTTAGTGTTAGTGAAAGAGCTGTGTGATAAACTCGTCTACCAACTGTAGAGCGGATAAATGAAAAAAGGGGAAGGATATGTCTGATCACGTGACAGATGAAGTAGCAGTCAAAATGGAAGACATACTGAGATTCGTTTTTAGAGTCAGAGTTAAACAGATATTTGGAAGAATGGGATCAAATACGGAAACAGTTATACATACCATTACTTAAGAACTGCTAAAAATAATTGGAGGAAGAGACAACAAATTGACCATTCAAGTTCGTTTATAGAATCTATGAGTCTGGAGTACACCATTAGTCTTTTGGAAAGAAGAGCAAATATCGGTAATAAGGACAGGTAAATGCAATAAATATCGCACATCAGCTTAACAAATGGTTCAAATAGCTCTGAGCACTATGGGACTTAACATCTGAGGTCATCAGTCCCCTAGAACTTAGAACTACTTAAACCTAACCAACCTAAGTACATCACAAATCCATGCCCGAGGCAGAATTAGAACCTGCGACCGTAGCGGTCGCGCGGTTCCAGACTGAAGCGCCTAGAACCGCTCGCCACACGATCAGCTTAACAACTCATGCATCCAAGGGGCTTACAAGAATCACATTCAGAGGAATGAACAAAAAGTTGAGGACCTGTCAAGGTGATGTCAGTTTGACTTTATAAATAGCAAAGGCAGCAGAGAGTTATGTTGTTGCGTTTTACAATGGAAACAAGACTTAAGAAAACTAAAAACACATGTATACGATTTAAGGACCTATACAAAGCGTTCGACAACGTAAAAATGATGCAAGATCCTCGACATTCACAGGAATATTTGTAAGCGATAAGGAAAGATGGGTAATATACAAAAAATACAAGAAACAGTGAGGAAAAATTGGGGTATAAGACCAAGCACGAATTTATGGGATTAGTAATGGTATAATACCGGTGTATAGTTTTTCGCCCTTACTCTGCAATGTAAGCGTCGAAAATGCAATGATGGTAATTAAAGGAAGGCTAAGGAGTGAGACTGAAATTCAAGACGAAAGGGTATCAAAAATGAGATTCGCTAATGACACTGCTACCCTCAGTGACAATGAGGAAGAATTACAGAACCTATATGACTCGAATGAACGATCTAAGAGCACGTGTTATGGACTGAGAGTGAACCGGAGAAATACGAAAGCAACGAAGAACAGGAATAAACATAACATCAGAACTGGAGACCACAGAGTAGACGAAGTTAAGCAATTCTGCTACCTTGAAAGCAAATTAACACATGACGGGCGAAGCAAGAAAAACATAAAAAGCAAACAAGCACAAAAAATGGGGCACTCCTAGTCAATGTAAGTCTACTAGTATTAAGCATCAGTTGAAGAAATGTGTAAGAATGTATGTTTGTAGCAGAACATTATGTAGAAGTGAATTATGGACTGTGAAAAAAACCGGAGAAGAAATTGAAGAGCTTGAGAAACTGTATTGTGGAAGGACATTGGAAATTAGGTGGTATGATAAGAAACTACGTGTTTGCAGGAACAGTGAGGAAAGGAATCTGTGGAAGACAATGACAAGAAGGGACAGGATGATAGGACACCTGTTTAGACATGAATATCATCGATGGTACCTCAGGGAGCGGTAGAAGATAAAAACTGTAGGTGAAGACGGAGATTGGAATACATACCTCAAATAAATGGATTTATTCACTGCATGTAATACTCTGGGATGTAGAGGTCGGCACAGGAAAGGAATTATTGGCGGAATGCATCAGACCAGTCAGAATACTGTTGATCCATTAAAATGGCATCATTCAGCAGATAATCATGACTTGTGACAAAGTTGAAATCAGGAAGCGGTGCCCAATATAGGGGTGCCGACCAGAAGAGTACGAGGCTATTTACTGTCTGGCATGTTTTGACACTTAGTGACACTGCATTTCCCCGTCGACGGTTTGCGTCGATTAATACGCCAATCATGTGAGCAGGATTCCGCCTTTGATTGCGAGAGAATTGCCGCCTACCGGAGGTTGTGGGTTATTCTAGCGCGAAATTGGTTCTTGCGTTGGAAGAAATGCAATCACAGCGAAGCGGATATGAGATCAATGGCTCGCGTGTGGGGGATGGGCCGGGGAGAGGGGTTGATTGACACAGCGGACGTCAACGGCCCCGTGACACGAGGCAGGCATCTTGTGCACACGGAGGGAGAGGAATGCGCGGCATCACGCAGTACGCTCGCTTAGCACTCCATCCCAGTGCTCATCACCTGCATTATTAACCAGTGTTGGTTGTCGTCTACAACGCTGGAGTCTTCTGATGAAACAACGCTATTAACATACCGTATCCTATTAGAGAGATAACAAAGGAAATGTTAACGATATTTTTCAAAGAAAGGTTACGTGTTTCTCTGAAAATGAACTCTCCCTTAACTACAATAAAAAATTACAACAAATACACTACTGGCCATTAAAATTGCTACACCACGAAGATGACGAGCTACAGACGCGAAATTTAACCGACAGGAAGAAGATGCTGTGATATGCAAATGATTAGCTTTCCAGAGCATTCACACAAGGTTGGCGCTGGTGGCGACACCTACAACGTGCTGACATGATGAAAGTTTCCAATCGATTTCTCATACACAAACAGCAGTTGACCGGCGTTGCCTGGTGAAACGTTGTTGTGATGCCTCGAGTAAGTAGGAGAAATACGTACCATCACCTTTCCGACTTTGATAAAGATTGTAGCCCATCGCGATTGCGGTTTATCGTATCGCGACATTGCTGCTCGCGTTGGTCGAGATCCAATGACTGTTAGCAGAATATGGAATCGGTGGGTTCAGGAGGTTAATACGGAAAGCCGTGCTGGATCCCAACGGCCTCGTATCACTAGTAGTCGAATGACAGGCATCTTATCCGCATGGCTGTAACGGATCGTGCGGCCACGCCTCGATCCCTGAGTCAACAGATGGGAACGTTTGCAAGACAACAACCATCTGCACGAACAGTTGGACGACGTTTGCAGCAGCATGGACTATCAGCTCGGAGACCAAGGTTGCGGTTACCCTTGACGCTGCATCACAGACAGGAGCGCCTGCGATGGTGTACTCAACGACGAACCTGAGTGCACGAATGGCAAAACATCATTTTTTCGGATGAAACCAGGTTCAGTTTACAGTAGCGTGATGGTCGCATTCGTGTTTGGCAACATCGCGGTGAACGCACATTGGAAGCGTGTATTCGTCATAGCCATACTGGCGTATAACTCGGCGTGATGGTATGGCGTGCCATTGGTTACACGTCTCGGTCACCTCTTGTTCGCATTGACGGCACTTTGAACAGTGGACGTTACATTTAAGATGTGTTATCACCCGCGGCTCTACCCTTAATTCGATCCCTGCGAAACCCTACATTTCAGCCGGATAATGCACGACCGCATGTTGCAGGTCCTGTACGGGCCTTTCTGGATACAGAAAATGTTCGACTGCTGCCATAGCCAGCACATTCTCCAGATCTCTCACCAACTGAAAACGTTTGGTCAATGGTGGCCGAGCAACTGGCTCGTCACAATACGCCAGTCACTACTTTTGATGAACTGTGGTATCGTGTTGAAGCTGCATGGGCAGCTGTACCCGCACACGCCATCCAAGCTCTGTCTGACTCAATGCCCAGGCGTATCAAGACCGTTATTAAGGACAGAGGTGGTTGTTCTGGGTACTGATTTCTCAGGCTCTATGCACCCAAAATGCGTGAAAATATAATCACACGTCAGATCTAGTATAATATACTTGTCCAATGAATACCCGTCTATCTTCTGTATTTCTTCTTGGTGAAGCAATTTTAATGGCCAGTAGTGTACAATATCTTTCAGATGTAGAAACACGCCTACCATCTTTCTTTTGTGTCGCACGACTGCTTCTTGGTTTTGCGATTTTTTTAAGCCACTGTAGTAACTCATCGCTTAGAAGGGCGATATTGACCGGACAAAAGCAAGCAGTAAGAATTGGCTCGTTTCAGCTTAATATAAAGGATATATCGTGCAAAGCGACGTATGGAACGTCTCAAACTAGCCAACCTTAGTGATCTGACGATAAGAATAGTGTGTGTAGTGCTGTAGGAGCCACTAAATAAGTGAATTTTGTGTTGATAACTAATACGGCATTTCAAGTAATAATAAACGTTACAAAACACGAGGTATGAATAAGACCTTTTCACAGAACTTTTCAGCGTTCGTTACTTCGGTATCTGCTAGTTATAAAATACAAAGCTCACATGTAAATGGTTTTCTAAATCGAATATTCATTTATTGTTTACTGTAAGTATTAGATTACTAAGCCTATTAAATATAGCGCATTGAATTTTACAGATAAGACATACGAATTTCGTTGTGTGCATAGTTATAAACGGTTTCGTTAATGTGAGTCTAATCAAATCCTGAGTAATAAGACATCATTGTCACGCAGTTGGAAAAGTTATATTTGCAATTACAGTTCAGATTGTGTTCAGTTTTGATACCCTTATTGACAACAATCTGCGACAAACATGATGCCACCAGCTTCTTCCACTGACCGGACTCTGGCTGCAGCACAACAGTGATCGCATCCGTGTGTTGTTATACCAAGACAGCCACTTGACGTAGTCACACATTTTATGTAGACACTTAGCTCTAGGACTTGCTATCGACGAATGAACCGCGTCTGATTCTAGTCCCGCCCACGTCTAGTTCACGTTCCGTTACTCTAATGGACCATTGGTACATTGTCGATTTGTTGTAGCTCATAGTTTTCCCTAATCTTCACAGCTAACTTGTAAGCTGCGCTGTCAGCTTACATGTTTTGATTGCTGTATCGCATGAATCCGTTAGATTCGCGTTCACAGAAAGCATATGGAGCCTTGCTTTTTCTTTTTTTGTTAAATCTACCTTTGTATGTAGTTCCTTCATCCGTCTTCAAAAGGGGAAGTTCTCTTAAAACGTGTTGTGTGGTTTTAAAGGACATTGTGTGGAGTTCCCAGTCACTATACATTAACGTTTGTGAAAAAAGGCTGAACGAGATTATCACAGAGCAGGTTGACAATAATATAAAACTTGTCAGAATTGAAAAAAAAAACTGTTCATGGTCTCAGGCTGAAAGCAACATAAAGTGAGGCCCACAGATGCTCTAAACGTGGTGACCTGGAATCAGAGCGAACTTGGATTAATTCCTAGCGCATGGCATCCACACCCTCAAAGTTACAGTTCGACCATATCCTATATAAAGGGTGGTCTTAAACAGTCCGAGAACCTAGTAGGGGTGTTACAGGAGAGATTATGGGATTACGAGATATTTGTTAACAAAAACATTCCATACATTGCGCAGTTTCCGAATTATTTAGCATTGAAGTTAGCCAACCAGATCGTCACGCGCGCAAATATAAGGAGCCTGTCAGTGTCGGCGTCGGCAAACGTGGTCTTCGTCTGATTTCCTCACACCGCACAAATGTAGCTTTTGCTCACATACATTAAATTTATGCCTTCCGAGAGAGGTACATTTCAACTGGTAATAAAATGCAAATGCCATTGGGCTATGGCCTCCCGTCGGGAGACCGTTCGCCTGATGCAGGTGGGAGACCGTTCGCCTGGTGCAGGTCTTTCGAGTTGACGCCACTACGGCGACTTGCGTATCGATTGGGATGAAATGATGATTATAAGGACAACACCCAGTGCCTGAGCAGAGAAAATCTCCGATCAAACCGGGTATCGAACCCGGGCCGTTAGGCATGACATTCCGTCGCGTTGACCACTCAGCTACCAGGGGCGGACAACTGGTAATGAGTATTACAGAAAGTGGTAACACCAGGACCCAAAGATGTCTGTGCGTTACTGCATTTTAGCACGTGCAAGTGCTTGTACACTCCTGGAAATGGAAAAAAGAACACATTGACACCGGTGTGTCAGACCCACCATACTTGCTCCGGACACTGCGAGAGGGCTGTACAAGCAATGATCACACGCACGGCACAGCGGACACACCAGGGACCGCGGTGTTGGCCGTCGAATGGCGCTAGCTGCGCAGCATTTGTGCACCGCCGCCGTCAGTGTCAGCCAGTTTGCCGTGGCATACGGAGCTCCATCGCAGTCTTTAACACTGGTAGCATGCCGCGACAGCGTGGACGTGAACCGTATGTGCAGTTGACGGACTTTGAGCGAGGGCGTATAGTGGGCATGCGGGAGGCCGGGTGGACGTACCGCCGAATTGCTCAACACGTGGGGCGTGAGGTCTCCACAGTACATCGATGTTGTCGCCAGTGGTCGGAGGAAGGTGCACGTGCCCGTCGACCTGGGACCGGACCGCAGCGACGCACGGATGCACGCCAAGACCGTAGGATCCTACGCAATGCCGTAGGGGACCACACCGCCACTTCCCAGCAAATTAGGGACACTGTTGCTCCTGGGGTATCGGCGAGGACCATTCGCAACCGTCTCCATGAAGCTGGGCTACGGTCCCGCACACCGTTAGGCCGTCTTCCGCTCACGCCCCAACATCGTGCAGCCCGCCTCCAGTGGTGTCGCGACAGGCGTGAATGGAGGGACGAATGGAGACGTGTCGTCTTCAGCGATGAGAGTCGCTTCTGCCTTGGTGCCAATGATGGTCGTATGCGTGTTTGGCGCCGTGCAGGTGAGCGCCACAATCAGGACTGCATACGACCGAGGCACACAGGGCCAACACCCGGCATCATGGTGTGGGGAACGATCTCCTACACTGGCCGTACACCACTGGTGATCGTCGAGGGGACACTGAATAGTGCACGGTACATCCAAACCGTCATCGAACCCATCGTTCTACCATTCCTAGACCGGCAAGGGAACTTGCTGTTCCAACAGGACAATGCACGTCCGCATGTATCGCGTGCCACCCAACGTGCTCTAGAAGGTGTACGTCAGCTACCCTGGCCAGCAAGATCTCCGGATCTGTCCCCCATTGAGCATGTTTGGGACTGGATGAAGCGTCGTCTCACGCGGTCTGCACGTCCAGCACGAACGCTGGTCCAACTGAGGCGCCAGGTGGAAATGGCATGGCAAGCCGTTCCACAGGACTACATCCAGAATCTCTACGATCGTCTCCATGGGAGAATAGCAGCCTGCATTGCTGCGAAAGGTGGATATACACTGTACTAGTGCCGACATTGTGCATGCTCTGTTGCCTGTGTCTATGTGCCTGTGGTTCTGTCAGTGTGATCATGTGATGTATCTGACCCCAGGAATGTGTCAATAAAGTTTCCCCTTCCTGGGACAATGAATTCACGGTGTTCTTATTTCAATTTCCAGGAGTGTATTTGCACGCAACGACCTGATTGGCTAACTTTAATGCTAAATAACCTGGAAACGGCGCAGCTTACGGATTTTTTTTCTTAGCAATTATTTCTGAGCACAACGTCCCCTGCAACAGCCTTACAAGTTTTCAGACTGTTTTCGACCGTCCTTCATATGTTAAATGCCGACATGTCAAACGATAGTGCAGTCCGGAGAAACAGGCGCACCCTTAGGTCTTCGATGAAAGTTTGCATAATCATCGCCACAAAAGGCTGAATTTTCTCTTTTCTTTTTAATACGATAAGTGGAGTTGAGAAAAGTGCCGGTAATACTCATGGCTCCAAACTGAGCTGGACAAGAGAATTTCAGCACTCAGGACAAAAAAAAATCAGTCACACCCAGGACACATCAAGCTAATGCCGTAAAACAACGTCACTACAGTTGATAGTGGCCTTAATGTCATGAGAAAGAGAGACGAAATGTTTCCTCAGGTATGCCATATGCAGCAGAAGTCACGAAGTATTAGACTTCGCAACAGTTACTAAACTGAAAAAATGTTGATTGGTACGTGTCTCTCGCTGTTTTAGATGATCAAAAACATTTTTTTGGGTTTAGGCTCTCGCGATTTAGCGGATCACCTACGGTGCATTAGTGTTCATCAAACCAATAGGGTGTGCATACAGCGCTCTAACTCTCATTATTTTGGAAAACGGGAGTGACTAGTATACACCCAACATGCAGATGTGTAAGGAAGGGCAATGCTGGACGCCAAAAAAGTTGAAACATACGTCCTGGTTCATTTTCATGGTAATCTGAAAGAGTGCGCCCATGGTACGGAAAATACCCACCTCAAAACCGTAGAATCTCCTCCGGCTCAAACTGTACATCCCACACACTATGGATTAAACACCCGATTGTGCGATGGGCGTACTTACACCTTGCATTATTTCAAAAGAGGCCAAATCGCAACTCATTGGGTGGCACTGCATTTCTCTAATCAGCAATTGTCAAGTTTCTGTATTGTTCGGTCAACTGTCATTTACGTATCGCTGTGAGCATTGTTGTTACTGAATTCCACTGCATGCAGTTACTTTCGGCATGTTCGCTCTGAAATTGGCTGCGATGACGTACATTCACTACACCAGCAAGTCCTACCGGGTCTGAAACCACTTGTCATTAACATTTTAAGACATCTGTTTTTACTACATCATACATAATGTTACTTGGCTGTGTTTTCGTAAATAGTCCAATAACATAGGTAAAATCGTAATGCAAAGATCCATTCGATCAGAATAATTAATCGGTATCGAGAAATGAGATACAAGCAATACTAGTGAACTGTCAGTAGCTGACTAATATAACTTACTCCTTATTCGAATTTGCATGCCTTATATAAAAGAGGAGACAATGAAAGTAGATTGGGTTGAAATGGCAGTGCCATGGGGCCACGTAAGCGTGAGACACCGCTGAACGTTGACTTAAAAAAAATTATGCGACGTAGGGACTGCCAGAATTGGCTAATATGAATAAACCAGACGTTAGACAGAGAAACTCCTGTGCCTATGACTGCCAACCTCACTGACCACAGAGAGCGATGATAAATGTTAGGACATGAGTTACCGTTTAAGCGCCTAAGGAATATTCCAGGGAAGGGAAGCACCTTTTTCTAAACAACAGTTTTACTGGTAGGTGCTCGGAAGATCCGTGATCAAAGCAGTCCGAATAGAGTCAAGAGCGAAAACACGGAAATGTCAGCTTTTCTTGAAGCGAATACCAGGTAAAAAATTACTTCTTCTTCTCCTCCTCCAGAGAGGACAACTTCTTCTTTGCCGGCCGCGGTGGTCTAGCGGTTCAGGCGCTGCAGTCCGGAACCGCGGGACTGCTACGGTCGCAGGTTCGAATCCTGCCTCGGGCATGGGTGTGTGTGATGTCCTTAGGTTAGTTAGGTTTAAGTAGTTCTAAGTTCTAGGGGACTTATGACCTAAGATGTTGAGTCCCATAGTGCTCAGAGCCATTTGAACCATTTGAACTTCTTCTTTGACTTCCTCGTAGAGAGCTGCCTTCGCTTCATCTCTGAGACTCTTTACCACCAGAATCCACCGCCGTAGCAGACGTATCGGGGGACTTAGAAAGATTTTTCTGTTGTACTACCCCTCATTACTACTAATATCACAGCAATCATTGTACAGCTTTGCGACTGCAACTGTTTCATTTACTTGATTATTAGAATCTTATTTCAAATCCTTCTATCAGATGCGCCAACGTTTAACTAGAATAATATTATAATTGATAGTCAAATACTTTTTTGACAGAATAAACCAAATTAATTGTGATTCTTGTTTCACTTAATAGTATTTAATTCCTAGTTCATTATTTCGAAGGGTGTTTGGCTAACGTATGTCACATACAGGGCCCAGTTTCGACACCTCCAACTTGAATCACACGACTGTAACTTAGCAATAGGTGAGGCTGAAACATCGCTACTTCAAGACACGTTGGGGTCCCGGCGGAGGTTCGAGTCCCCCCTCGGGCATGGGTGTGTGTGTTTGTCCTTAGGATAATTTAGGTTAAGTAGTGTGTAAGATTAGGGACTGATGACCTTAGCAGTTAAGTCGCATAGGATATCACACAAATTTGATCATTTGAACAAGACACGTTGGGCATTCTGCTTTGATACACCAACAAATCACACAATTTCATTCACGAGATGCTTATAGCCATGGGCACTTCCAAACATGATAGCTTCATTCTGCCATTCTGTGACGACTTCAGCTACACCTTCCATATAACCGACTGGTACATGCATGTAACTACACTGACGTGACGTTCAGTAGGGGAGGTTCACGCGATCGCTTGGCGCCAGCTGTAGGCCATCTGCAGCACTCCAAAGCGACCAGTGTGCCCCTTTTTGGGGGTGACTAATCTTTTGGCTGGTGAGATAACACGCTTTTTAGTGCACATATTGTTTCTGTAACTTCAGTCATTTCATCGTGATTTGGTATTTGTGTCTCAAGTACAGGGGTTGGACGCCGCGAGAAACGCAGTGTTGGACGTAAATGCAGATGCTACCCGACCCTGCAGGTCGCGCTGTTGTATCTGACCACAAACGGTACCTGTCCGATGTCCTCAACATGTTGCAACTGTCAGTCGCGGTCAGTGCAGCGTTCTGTTTAGTTTTGAGTGCATTATGTCGTATCTAAGTGAACTCGAACTTCTGGTGCTCGTACGTTGGGTGCTTCTGATACCAAGGTAGGCGAAGTGTTTAGTGTTTCAAGAGGCATCATATCGAATCTATATACTGCATACAAGGAAAGCGAAAAAAATCATCGGCTAAGTCACAATATGGACGAAAGTATGTGTCGAATGTTCGTGACGGACTATCATTGAAGAAGATTATCAGGAAACATAAGAGGACGATAGCTACAAAAGTCACTGCAGAATTGAATTTCACAGTTGCGAACATTGTGAGTATCAAGACACGAATGGAGCATCGCATTCAGGAAATTGTAAGACAATCTGAAATGCCAAAAGCAGTCATCAGCGTCGCAAATGTCCATTAGAGAAAACTCTGCTGCCACAGCCATAAAACCTCGACTCTGGAGCAATGGAAGGATACCATTTGGTCGGATGAGTTTTCTTGCACACTGTTTCCAACTTCCGGCCAGGTTTACATTCCAAGAGAGAAACACGGCGGAGGCTGAATGCTGATTTGGGCAGCCACGTCGTGGTGTTCCGTAGGCCCCACGGTTAGTCTCTAAGGTCACATTACTGCCAAGGATTATGTGGCCATTTTGTCTGATCAGGTACATTCCATTGTACAATGTTTGCTCCCCTACAGTGATGCTATATTCCAAAGCGATAGGGAAACTGTTGACACAGCCTGCAGCATCCGCAGCTATTTTTGTGAGCATGAGGGTGAAGTGGCGCATCTTCCCTTGCCACCACAGACACCGGATTTCAGTGTCATTGAGCTTTTGTGGTCTGCTTTGGAGAGACAGGTGCGTGAGCTCCATCATCTTCACTTGAACTTGCCACTATTTTGCAGGAAGAGTGGTGTATGACTTATCCATTTCGAGACGACTGGAATCTATTTGAATACGAACGGTTTTCCTATACTGTATTAGGCAACATAGTGCGTTGTGCTTGTGGTTTTTCCATATTTATGTCGACCCTCTTGGTAAAATCATTAGCTTTATTGTTGAAACTTCCTGGCAGATTAAAACTGTGTGCCCGACCGAGACTCGAACTCGGGACCTTTGCCTTTCGCGGGCAAGTGCTCTACCAACTGAGCTACCGAAGCACGACTCACGCCCGGTACTCACAGCTTTACTTCTGCCAGTACCTCGTCTCCTACCTTCCAAACTTTACAGAAGCTCTCCTTCGCAGGAGAGCTTCTGTAAAGTTTGGAAGGTAGGAGACGAGGTACTGGCAGAAGTAAAGCTGTGAGTACCGGGCGTGAGTCGTGCTTCGGTAGCTCAGTTGGTAGAGCACTTGCCCGCGAAAGGCAAAGGTCCCGAGTTCGAGTCTCGGTCGGGCACACAGTTTTAATCTGCCAGGAAGTTTCATATCAGCGCACACTCCGCTGCAGAGTGAAAATCTCATTCCAGCTTTATTGTTCATCTGAATGTGTTTTAGGAAACATATGGAAAGTACTTTCTTCTTTTCTCTTCATAAACCTTGTCATCTCCTCCCTTCCTAGAATTCTCATAAGTAGTTAGGGTAAACATACCAACAAATTAACAAAAAATGACTGCCCATTAACATAACGCAGAGACATTATACAGTTGAAAACACAATAAAAACAAATCACACTGATGTGGTGCAATGGTATAGAAACAATTACTGCACTGCACTGTGGTGACAAGTGTAGACACTTCCTAGTTCAGAAGACGAGTAAGTAACAAAAGAACGCAGTAGACGACCAAAGAATTTAATGAGTAAGTAGTACATACAAAACCAGAGACCATCACAGACGTTCGTAACCTGTTCAAAATAAATTTCTAATCAAGAAATAAATAATGTTGCATGTCAATATCTATGTATTTCAAATGACTGGAGGCGCTTCATAATAAAAAACGTGAAAGGCATATCACGGAGTACAGATTTCATTTGTTCAGGTTAACGCAGACAAACCCTCTTAATCACCATTGTAGCAAAAGGGTTGTCCTTGAGCATTGTTGTAGCTTTTATTATTTGACATAGTGTCACCTGTGAATGGAGGCGTTTGTTGGTAAACATAGAAGTATCTTGGCGAAAGCTACGACTGAGTCTCTTCTGGTGTTACTCAGAACATGGCGCAGGCTACCGCTTTCTCTTCTTTTTTCGGGTTTAACGCCTGCGGCCCCCGAGGGAATCCTGATCGGTCGGCGCAGAACCGACGCTGCAGTCCGCGAAGCATTTGGGGGAAACGCTTGCCGGCCTCAGCATTTTTCCTCAGTGATTCATGACTGGCTGCAAGCTTAATTAAAGTTTTAACAGCGGAGTTGTCCCAGAATTAATGAAGCTCTTTATTAAACGAGCCGGTAACATTTAATATCTGCGCTCTGCTCTCTGTCTTCGCAGCTACACCAAAGGGCGAAACGTTTGAGCTGCTCCATGCGCCCGGGGGTTTTATTCTTTGCAAATCCGGGAACCCAGCCTAGGGATCCGAATTGTAATGAAATTAGGATTCAGGATAAGCTCTACGGATATGAAATCAGATACATACACAGAACTCACTTTTGCTTTTTCACACGTGACGTCTCAGCGGGGTTTTGGAATGTTTATTTATTACTCTTCTACAAATCATCAGGTGAAATTTCTAAGGTTTTCCAACAGATTTAGTTTCTTGCAATGTATAGACAGTCTTTACAAGCTGTGACATAGTCAAGTAAAAATTTTCAGCGTTCCAGGAAAGTAATTGCTATATTGTGATTCCAGTCTTGGACCACAGCATTTATCAGGATATTAATTTCGGTCGCTGCTGTCCGCCTTCAGACCTGAGAAAATACGAATACAAGAAGGTAGACTAGTTTATAAATTTACACCCAACTATTTGAATCTAAAACAGAAAACACTATAAAACAACAGTACAACGTATCCATACCTGAGTAGAAACGTGTTGTATTATATATATCACGCCATTACATGTGACGGTGCAGTCAAAACGGTTAGCCGTTTCGGCTTCGTCAAACAAATAAAATTATGGTATGAAAAGAGCACCATTGAAGCATATATACTGTACATAAAGAGAGACACAATTATACCTTCGTGCAGCGGTAAGAAACGTGTCTCAATCCAAGAGCGCTAATATTACCACTGTAAGTCAATTTACATGATTTCAAAAAATACATTCCTTATATTCAATTATATGAAAAGAATATAAAACAGAAATGCTTTTATTTACACATCATATAATAAATTTAATGGGGAAAGGATGCCTTTCACAAAATGTGAACTTTTTATATACTTGAGTATAAGGAATGTACTTTCAAAATACGTAAACTGACGTGTAGGGGCTACATCTGGCAGGCTTGGACTGAGACACGCTTCTTCCCGCTGCATGGCAGTATAACTCTGTCTCTCTTCGTATGCAGCAAGTATGCTTCAATGGTGCTCTTTACATAGCACAATTTTATTTGTCTGACGAAGCCGAAACGGCTAATGACTTTGATTCCACCATCACAAGTAATGAGTGATGTGTACAATGCATATACTGCAACACGTTTTTACTGTGGTATGGATATGTTGTACAGCTGTATTATTTCTGCTTAACGTTCGTATACTTAGGAGTGCGTTTGTGAATTAGGCTGTCTCTATGTGCATTTATTTTTGTAGGTATGAAGATGGTAATTACCGACTGATATTAGTAACCTGATTACATATAAACATTGTGATCCAAGATCGGAACTATAATAAATGCAGCATAGAGAGTTTGTCCAAACGAATAATGCTGTCACTTGATTCATGTGATTTCCAGTGTTTACGAGACTGTAGGTTTGTTTATAGTTACGCACAAAATGTTTTTAAAGTGGGAAGTACTCGTGAAAATCCCTTGCTTTCTAAGACACTCATGCTGGGGGAAGAGGCTACACAAAGAGCTTATTCTGTCAATGTACAGTGCGGGCTTTCCAAGAACTGCGTCTTACGTCGTTGTTGTATTGGTGGGATTCTAAGCAGCCACACAATAGGTATGCACATTTCCTAAGAGATATGCTGCTTCCCTATTGGGAACCATCCCACTGAATAAAAGGCAAGCCATATGGTAACATCATAATGTGTATCCTGCACATTCCTCATACAACTTCAAATATAACTTCTGGAGATCGTTTGATGGGTCATCTGGGAAACAGAAAAGAGCTTGTGCGATCACCTCTGGTCTTTTTTCTTCTTTCTGAACGTACTTGCCGTTTACTTGTTATCGTCTCTTGATGTAAATTACTGATCTTCGCACCTTTACTTGGTCTCCCTAAAGATCGTCTACCTACTAGGTAATAATTCATAATTAATTTTGGTATTCCGCTGCCTTCCATTCTTGTGACATGGTCCTTCCA
This sequence comes from Schistocerca cancellata, assembly GCF_023864275.1. Classification (NCBI taxonomy): domain Eukaryota; kingdom Metazoa; phylum Arthropoda; class Insecta; order Orthoptera; family Acrididae; genus Schistocerca; species Schistocerca cancellata. Next base: position 199,234,152 of record NC_064628.1, read on the forward strand.
GTTGTTTCCTTATCCCTTAATCTGATCACTTAAGCTTTTCTCTCCCAGTTTCTCTCCAATGTCAGTACTTCTCCTCGTTTTTGACAGTGTGTACCAAGCTACTCCTCTTAGGAATTGCACCTCCAATGCTTGTATTCTTTGTTAATTTTCTATTGTTTACACTCCATGACTCATTTCCATACATCATGAATGGTGCTGACATCGTTTTGGTGAACTTAAATAGGGTTCTTAATTTAGTGTGAGAGTTCTACAGATTATTACGTTAATACACTCCTGGAAATGGAAAAAAGAACACATTGACACCGGTGTGTCAGACCCACCATACTTGCTCCGGACACTGCGAGAGGGCTGTACAAGCAATGATCACACGCACGGCACAGCGGACACACCAGGAACCGCGGTGATGGCCGTCGAATGGCGCTAGCTGCGCAGCATTTGTGCACCGCCACCGTCAGTGTCAGTCAGTTTGCCGTGGCATACGGAGCTCCATCGCAGTCTTTAACACTGGTAGCATGCCGCGACAGCGTGGACGTGAACTGTATGTGCAGTTGACGGACTTTGAGCGAGGGCGTATAGTGGGCATGCGGGAGGCCGGGTGGATGTACCGCCGAATTGCTCAACACGTGGGGTGTGGGGTCTCCACAGTACATCGATGTTGTCGCCAGTGGTCGGCGGAAGGTGCACGCGCCCGTCGACCTGGGACCGGACTGCAGCGACGCACGGATGCACGCCAAGACCGTAGGATCCTACGCAGTGCCGTAGGGGACTGCACCGCCACTTCCCAGCAAATTAGGGACACTGTTGCTCCTGGGGTATCGGCGAGGACCATTCGCAACCGTCTCCATGAAGCTGGGCTACGGTCCCGCACACCGTTAGGCCGTCTTCCGCTCACGCCCCAACATCGTGCAGCCCGCCTCCAGTGGTGTCGCGACAGGCGTGAATGGAGGGACGAATGGAGACGTGTCGTCTTCAGCGATGAGAGTCGCTTCTGCCTTGGTGCCAATGATGGTCGTATGCGTGTTTGGCGCCGTGCAGGTGAGCGCCACAATCAGGACTGCATACGACCGAGGCACACAGGGCCAACACCCGGCATCATGGTGTGGGGAGCGATCTCCTACACTGGCCGTACACCACTGGTGATCGTCGAGGGGACACTGAATAGTGCACGGTACATCCAAACCGTCATCGAACCCATCATTCTACCATTCCTAGACCGGCAAGGGAACTTGCTGTTCCAACAGGACAATGCACGTCCGCACGTATCCCGTGCCACCCAACGTGCTCTAGAAGGTGTGAGTCAACTACCCTGGCCAGCAAGATCTCCGGATCTGTCCCCCATTGAGCATGTTTGGGACTGGATGAAGCGTCGTCTCACGCGGTCTGCACGTCCAGCACAAACGCTGGTCCAACTGAGGCGCCAGGTGGAAATGGCATGGCAAGCCGTTCCACAGGACTACATCCAGCATCTCTACGATCGTCTCCATGGGAGAATAGCAGCCTGCATTGCTGCGAAAGGTGGATATACACTGTACTAGTGCCGACATTGTGCATGCTCTGTTGCCTGTGTCTATGTGCCTGTGGTTCTGTCAGTGTGATCATGTGATGTATCTGACCCCAGGAATGTGTCAATAAAGTTTCGCCTTCCTGGGACAATGAATTCACGGTGTTCTTATTTCAATTTCCAGGAGTGTATAATTACATCATGCTACTTTCGTTTTTACGTCGCATCTGTCAGAATGAGGTGGTACTTCCTAAGAAGTTGCTCTTTCTATTTTCTGATCATTTATTACTATTTTGGTGCACACTGCCTCCCCCCCCTCTGCAAGCCATAATTTTATTTATTTTAAGGTACTAGTAGATACAATAACAATAATAATTTAGTGTGACTCAATGGCCTGATACAATTCTTTCTACTGGACGCTGTTTCGGCAACTTACGTGTTCATATCCTACCCCAGTTATCCAAACAGGGAAAGGGGCGCGTGGAATCCGAACCACGTGTTGTTTGTGACGACTCTTTCCATCGTTGAGAGGAGAAGGCTATGTTAAACAAAGACTAAAAGACTTGCGGTGCAAGCGAGTTTCGATCTCCAGACCTCTCTGTTTTCAGGTGTACGCATTACCACTAGACTACCATACGCGACGTACTAATGTATTACATAACTTAGCTGCTGTGGATAAATTATGGGCAGCTATTTGGACTGTATTCTCGCTAGCAACAATCACAATTTGATCATTGCAAAGAGCAATGTCACAGAATAATTCCTTCTGTTGATCTTGTAAAAACTAAAATTTAATTTTCTTACCCATTGCAATAGCATGTCGTCAGTGTATGTATGAAAAAGAATCAGAGACGAACTGCATCCTTATCTAAATCCCAAATTTGTCCTTGGCTTAGATTGTCCATTTCTTGCAATGGAGATTTCTGATCCTTGGTATATGCATTCTACATCCATGCCATTATACAAAATGAAAATATCTAATAACTGACATAAACCAACATATTTTTGTCTGTTGCATTATTGAAACTGGGTGTCAATGCAACTGCGTCCGCCTCGATAGCTGAGTGCTCAGCGTGACGGATTGCCGTCCTACGGGCCCAGGTTCGATTTCCGGCTGGGTTGGAGATTTTCTCCGCTCGGGGACTGGGGGTTGTGTTGTCTTCATCATCATTTCACCCCCATCCGGGGCGCAGGTCGCCCAATGTGGCGTCGAATGTAATAAGACCTGCACCAAGGCGGCCGGACCTGCCCTGGGCCTCCCGGCCACGACGCCAAATGCTCATTTCATTTCCATTGCAATTGCGACTTGAAGTTTGTGCATGAGGTACGCGATCATTATGGTTAATCCAATAAACGTACAATGCTGATTAGTCGCTAATAACAGATCTGGGATGTTCCGTAGAAATGTTGTATTGAATCCAAACTGCTTACTGGCGTTTCGGACGTGGAACATCGTCAGATAATTTAGTAAAACATATATGAATCATGAGCAAAAAAATACTTCACAACCTTCACAGTAAGGCAAACAAGTGAACGACAAATTTACAGAATACATACCAGCCTAAGTAATAAAGGAAGTTGCATAAGCAGTGACATATAGCGCACGAGACATCCCAGAGAAAAAGGTTAAGTGCAATGGCTGAACATGGAAACTGAAGTGAACGAATCATGCTAACCAGAGCGAAGCCTGTCAGATCGCGTGCCGAACTTAGTCTCCAAACGATGTCAAATACAATCAAAATTACAGTAAGTAAAAAAAGGCTACAGTTATCCGTATGTAACAATGAATATCATCAAAATCCACAAATTAACGGGAACAACTCATATAGTACAGTAAAATACATTAAAATACATACAAATTAAGTGGCAGCAATAAATCATAAGACCAGCATAATGCAGATTACGTGATTCCAACTAGTCAGGAATTCAAGGTATGGAGGAAAAAGGATATTTTACAAAAAATTTATTTTTACACAAGTACAGCAATCCATATTTCATGTCTTATAACAAAACCGTAGGAATAAATCATAAAACCATTGGTAATAAAGCTGCCGAAAGCTGTTACACAGCAACGTGCTGCACTGAGGACAGCATAGACGAAGTTTTCGCACTCATTTTTAAGAATGGAAAACTAAAATATATTTTACACAATAATCGAAAATGATCAAAGTACATAGAGAAATAGTAATCTCAGTGGGATATCCCTGGGTATAAAATCACTATGAACAAAAATTACGAGGACAGAAATTGAAAATTTTGTGCAAATCACCAAATCTTTATTAAAAGAACACCTACAAAATTGTCATAGGAGGAGCATGCTGCACTCAGAACGGTGATACCCATTTATCCGTCATATTTATAGATAATAAAACGAAACAAACTTCAGCTAATAAAATTCCAAGTGTTAGACGAACTACGAAAGCCAGACCAACATTTTCACAAAGGGTCGCATGGGCACCCCAAAAACCAGTTTCCATTTATATAGAAATAAAACAATAAAACAAAAGGAACCATGATAAATGAGAGTCGTGAAAGCTGCAGTTCTAAATGAGATCACTAATGTAACACATCATCAAAAATATTGAAAAACCAGTTCCTGCTACCTCCAATCTCTTCGTTAATTACAGTTAGTAGGATCTAACTCGTGGTGCACATGCACTTCGAGTTACTTCAGGATATCAAGGTCCCTACCCTAATGCTCAATGTGCAGGACTTTTATACCTTTATTCATCGAGGGCCAAACATGACCGTTCGTTTCTAAACGGCAACGTAGTGCACTATTATTTCGTCGGTACATGTGTTCTCTAAAAGTTGTTATAAAATTCCTCCCACTCCGACCCACACAATTTTATAAAACCCTGAATTTTTAAATTTTCTATCTCCCAGTTTCGAGATTGTGTTGCAAAAAAAGCCAAGTTCTTTCTATGTGCGGAAACCTGCTTGTACCTTTTCCTTTCTAAAGGCCTGCGCTATTTTATCGCACCAAGGGCCGAAATAGGACAAGCTTGCACGCTGCAACCTATCTTTAGACGTAGGTACCTGGTTTTTGTATGTCCAGCCTACTGTTCGGAGTCTGATGGCTTCGGCCGTTCACTTATGTAATACAAAAGAACACCTACAGCCGTCCCTGCGATGGTATTTATTATATGGTTACCAGTTTCGGTGCTTCAGTACGGCATCTTTAGGCCTTAACTGACGCTCAGGGGGTGTTAATCTCCTGAGCGTCAGTTAAGACCTGAAGATGATGCACTGAAGGAACAAAACTGGTAACCAAATAATAAATAACATCGTAAGGACGGCTGTAGGTGTTCCATTTTGTTACATAGGTACCTCGGGTTGCACTTTGTAAGGGTTCTGTTCTCCATATTCCGCATACTCTTTTCAGAAAAACGTTGGCCAGGTACACTTGCATTACGATATTAATTTCTTTATTGACCAAATCGTCGTCTAATCTTAATGTAGCGAGCCTGTGGAACATAAACGGAAAGAATCCACGCTTTTGTGCAACAGAGTGACAGGATTCTGAAGCAATAGTGACATCAGATGCAGTCGGCTTGCGAAAGATATTCATAAACAACTTAGACCCTGCCCTGGAAATCTGAAGATCAAGAGAATTCAAACTACCATCAGCTTCGTGTTTTACCGTTAACTGTATGTTCCCATTGTGTTGGAAATGGAAATGAGCGTTTGGCGTCATTGGCCGGGAGGCCCCTCGCGGGGCAGGTCCGGCCGCCTTGGCGCAGGTCTTATTACATTCGGCGCCACATTGGGCGACCTGCACGCCGGATGGGGATGAAATGATGATGAACACAACACAACACCCAGTCCCTGAGCGGAGAAAATCTCCGACCCAGCCGGGAATCGAACCCGGGCCCAGAGGACGGCAATCCGTCACGCTGACCACTCAGCTACTGGGGCGAACCCCATTGTGTTGAAAACTTGTGCAAATGAATCTACGTCGGCCCTACTGCCCTGTAAAAGGACAAATAGGCCTATACATCCAAATATCTGTGGTGCACAATAATTTTTATTTTTAGATGAGGATGAGAGTCAAGAACTTATTTTCAAGGTAACTCACAAAATATCAGACAAGATCCCAGAAAGGCTACATCCCAAGGACAGACCATCGCTTTGATGATGAATGCGACCGTTAGACCTAAAGTAATTAAAAGACAAGGATAGGCGCATGAGTACAGCAAACGCACTAGCCTCGCCTAGACTTATTTTCCGAAACTTCAAAGAAATTTTCGCAAGAAGTTCCAGGGTTTCTTCAATTGGATATTAATATAAAGATTCCTAATATTTAGGGAAACAAGTAGCGCCCAAACCGGGACCTGTACGTTCTATAGCAAGTTGACTAATTCAAAGCTATTTCGTACGCTGTAGGACTGAGGGCGTGTATAAATTTCTTTAAGATTTCCTTTGCAGAGCTACTGACATAGCGATCGTGGCTCTGAATAGATGAAACAGTGAGCTTGATTGGAAAATCCAGTTTATGAAGCTTAACCTGAAAGCGCAATTTAGGCATTGTGGGATTCATGACGTTAATACCTTTTTCTTAAAAAAATCTGACTTAAACTAAAAATGTGAATCATTGAAACTTTTTTAAAATATTGACAAAAGGAGGCGAGCGGTTTCTTCTTGAATTCTACTGTGCCATTTGCATAAAAAAATTTGAAAGTCTAAGAAATGTAGTACTCATCAGTAATTAAAACTATAGAGTTCCCTTCGTCAGCCTTCGTAACTAAAAAAATATTTTCTCAGAACCTGACATTCGCACTATTAGCAGAAAGGACCTACATACGGAACACTTTGCTTGACATGCCGTGATATACCACAATTGTTAGTAACAAAGGTAGCTTGTGAGAAATGAAATTTTTTTCTACTCACAGCCACTCTTCATTTCCGCAATCGTTCTCTTTATCAAGCTATAATCAACTTTTGAGGACAAATTGAAACACAAACCCTTAATTAAGACATAAAGCTCTTCAGCTGCAAACTCAAAATTAGTCTGATTGACCACACTTTCCTCATAGTTGTTTATTACTTGGTGGGCACCCGGTGCAGTCAAGCTGGCGCCTCGTGTAATGCCTGTGTATGCCTCCGGCAAATCACATTACATTTCCAAAAATCGCATACTAGCGCACAAGATTTAGCAAACTAACCCTGTAAAGAGAAGAGAGTGTGTGTGAGAACGAAGAAACCTTGCCACACGACTTCAATCTTTACTCCTAAGTGCAGATCTAATTTCACATTTACCCCTCACACTCAAATCTGATCTTAATTTTCCATGCATTACATGATTTGTTTTTCAGTTTTAATTTACCGTAATTAGGTATGCTTGCCACTGTTAAATGGTGCAATTGTGAAAACAGCTGTGGTAGTGGCTGGAAATTCTGACTCCAGCTCTGGCTCTGTACTTTGCTCTAAGCTGGAGACAACTCTCTCTCTCTCTCTGCAGATATTTTCTGTGTCTGTAAGCTGGAGACATCTCTCTCTCTCTCTCTGCAGATATTTTCTGTGTCTGCTAAAGGTTAAGTGCATCTTTGAAGATGTGCCTGCAGCAAGTGCACACTTCGATGTCCCAGAAGCAAGTGTTCTCTCACTTTGCCTTCTGAAACTTAGCTGGCTCAGCCAGTGTTGGAATCTTGTCGGCCAACTGCATCAGACCTTGTGAGCTCTAACCAATAATAATACTTTAAACAAGTTTAACGATATATTACTGTCAGAGGTTAACAAATAACGGTATGGTGTAAGGAATAAGGCAGAAGATCTCCCGCTATGTGACAGTCTTAGTCATGGCGCCCAAAGGCCTTGCACATAGCCATGTATTGCTAAAGTGTTGTCTTCGGAAATAAATACTGTGAGATAATCACAGAACCCATTACTCAGACTTGAACAAACATTCCACCATGGGACGGCAGTGTCCGATGGCTGGTATGATGGTCTGAAGCTCTGTGTGTTCACCTGGCCTTCAAATCTTGTCTAGTCAAAACAATTCCTTTCACTGTCTCGTACAATGCAGTTTCTATGGAATGCAGTCTGCCTTCTCCTATGCTCCTGCTGCATGAATATGGTAGACTGCCATTTCTCTTTTCTATGCCTGCTCAGAGGCGGTTTTCAGTACCAAACAAATTTATGACACTTCGGTTCTTCTAAGTTACCTTCTCTGTCAGGAGCTGGCTAAAGAAAGCCTCCAAGAAATAACAGGTCCCCCTCACCGTATTAAAAGGAAAGGAGAGGAGATAATAAGCAGTGCAGTCATAGGCTTTAGTGAATATTGCCAGCAGTTTTCATGCTGCGTTAATGAATTCTATACGGACTTCTGAGATTTGCATGTTATTAATTATAAAAATAGGTGTTATAGCTTGAGCATAAAGTTCCCCATAGCAAAAGACCCTTGTGCTAGCCTTCATCAGAAAATTCACCATTTTGCCTGCCGTAACTTAGTGGCAATCACATCTCAGTACATTTACCTGTTGCGAATATATTTCAGCTAGCATACTGGACTTTCCTAGTACGGTATAGATCTTATGTTGGAAATAAGACTTTAAATATTTTGAATATGCTGGAAAAAATGTTCTAGTATGATACAGGTGTATAAAGACGTATTCCCAATCAAGGTATCGTACGGAAATTTTGACCAAATTACTTATGTGTATAGTACGTATACTGTAACTTTCTGACTTGTTCTGTAATGTACTGCTGAAGCTAGGAATGCATCCCTATACCAGTCCGGCGTTATGGAATTTTAAAAATAAATTTTAGGCTCCCCATATCGAATTCTAGTAATCAAAAGCGGAAGTCCTGACTCACTGAATTTCAGTTGAGTGCAAGAATTGTTTATGCTGTATCAAGGAATAAACTCGGCACGTTTTCTACCATGCATCACCATCCAGCCTTCCGCCAAAAGTGAAGTGAAGAACCCAGCTAGAGTACAGAATGATACGAAGTTGTATCTACTGAGTAGAACAGATTTTTCCTTGGAAGAAATGACGGTAGTTGCAAATACATCATCAGGTAGGAGAGCAGCTGCTACACGTATGTGTCAGCCAGAGAGCAAGAAGGACAACTCCTGGTACCATAGAGTAGGAAACCATAGTCTAAAATGACGGAAATTCTTTTCTGCTGGTTGAGGAGACACTGAACAGTGGTGGATGATACAATGAGTATCTCACCCACCTCAATCTGTTGCCGTTCTTTCCATGTCAAGGAGATAGCCTCTTCCACCAGAACACCTCTCTAGAGTGTCCAGCACAGTCTGCGAGATGTTTGCTAACACCTCTAGTGAGCAACATCATGTGTTGTACCAAATTGAGACTGTGTGAGTCATGACAGATCGCCGGCAATATTTACCAGTAGCTGGCAACAGCGTATAAGGCTGACATTTCAGCCTTTTATAATTTTCTAAACACATTTTCTAGCAGCCAGTGATAAAGATCTGCTTCATGAGGGAGCTCTTCAGTAACTTGTATTCTCTCTGAAGTATAATTGAAAACAACACTAACTATAACAATTTTTACTGTCCAAAGACGTTGAAGTAAGATTAATGTTTTGTGTCTTATTCAAACGTAGATGAAAAGATTGTATTTTGTAAACAACTTTCTTCTGAAAGCCGTAAGTTATTTTGCTTTGAAATCCCTATTCATAATTATTTTGATTGATTTGGGTTTAGAAGAACAAAACAATAGGGTGACATTTAAATTAAAAATGGTTTTGTTCCCCAGATATTTAAAACTGTCAAAATAATTTGCTACGTTGGTCATTCAGATGCTATATTTTTGTGTAAAGGGCTAGCATTAAATTTATTCATGTGTTGAGTTTTCATAAAGTAATTCATGTTTTATTGTGGATATCGTGCTTCATTATCAATTAGAATGTAGCCTTTTACTTGTATTTAATTTCTGGGACTAAGGTAGTTAGCAAACAAGGGCAAAAGAATAACGACTCAGATATGTGATCTAATCAAAGTGATGCAATATCACATATGAATCATCACTTATCAGCAGTGATGGATCAATCAAATGACATAGCAAGCTTCAAGCAATATTATGTCACTATGAACTATGTGATGCCTGTCTTCTAATAAACACTAGTGTAATTTGACTAGGTGGGTCTAGTGAATTCATTAACAAAGGTCTACAGGGGTAAACGTATTTAGTGTGTTTGTAATGATAAAAAAATCACAAAATTACTTGCAAAATTATATTGTCAAAAATTAGTTGTTGTATGCAGTCGACACACTGAAATATTCGTTTCATGACCTGTAACATCCCAGTCTGCAAGATTCATCCATTTATCGACTATGCACATGCAATAATCTGCTTTACGCATAAAAGGCATCAGATAAATGTAATTACATTAGAACATGTATGCTGCTGGTGTTCGGAAAAAGAACGATGTTCATGAATCCCTACTTTGGAGCACAAACAAAAACATCAGAAGAGAGATGATGATGCCTCATGACCAATGTATAGGCTAATTGATCCTGCAAGACCCTAATATGATCTCTCTGAAGTTTAGTTCATTTCATTAATTGTGTTGTTATACGTAGCCCAACTGTGTCTTCACTATTAAATGTACCATGAACAGACTATAAGCCTATTCATCGTACGTTTAACAAGGAAGTCACCACTCTGCTAAGTTCTCATCCAACTGTATTGTCGTGTCATTATATTCTCCTTCCCGTGGAACGAAGGTCACACTTTGTCGAGCACAGTTGTTTACGACAATAAAGGTACGTTTGTGCTGCAGCCTCGTTGGTAGCACATCGCCTTACTGGGGCACGTAAGCCGCAGCTGCAATGCACTCCCCATCAGATGTTAATTGAGAAAGAGGCTGCAGCTACAGTAAAGAATATATCCTGTTAGCCGAGAAGTAATACGCCAAATTGCATATATATATATATATATATATATATATATATATATATATATATATATATATCATGTTCGTGACAACCGACGAACAGAGAGAGAGAAAAGGAAAATGTCATTTAGAATAATTTTTAAAAATAATGAATTGCCATACGATAAAACTCTGATTGTACGCATCACAAACGGTCTGGTGGTAACCGATGCAACGAGCAGGAAAAAGCTTCTGCAAACACTCGGTATTTTATTTGTCTTAGGTATTTGTGATGTGAGAGCGTTTGCATTGATTTCATTCTGAAACGAAATACTGAAAATACTGAAGACAATACTTAGTCAAGGAAGAAAAGTTTACCCGTTTTCTGTTCATTGCCGCATAGCTAATATATTCGACACAGGAATTAAGAAGTTATTTCTGAAATCTGCATAAAGACAGTGGCAATTTTTTTCAAATAAATTCGAAAGCATGAAGCAAAATCTGTTCCTCGTAACTTTTTGAGTTCCTCAGTAGTGATAATGATTTCCTGCGTCTATATTTCGCTACGAAACGCGAAGCAACTACACTCATTTCCACTGTGCATACGAAAGAGAACAAAACGTGGGCACAGCTGGCGGGACAATGTCCAATGAGACTTGAAACAAGATATACATGAAATGAACTTTTAATAAGGTAACTGGCAGAAACATTGACAACTTTTAGTACTTCAGTGCGCTTCCTTGCATCATTTGTTGTAGAATAACACAAAATACCTGGTATATAACTTCGCCCTATTTCTAGCGGAGCAACAACAAGCTGTGGATGTGTACCGATGACGACTACCATTTGCTACGCAAACGTGCGTTTACATTAGATTTCAACTTACCATGAGCAAAGTATAATGCAGTAGTATACTCGAAACTGCGTCCAACCCATTTAGAATGTCAACTACAACTCTATTGTGCTTAGAGTAACCATGTGGTTTTTACTACGACCATAGCACAATGGGATGGAGTGTTGCCTTTACTGCTCTCTACCAGAGACAGACCAAACACCCTTAGATTTGAAAGAGAAAGTATTAATTGCAAATCCAAAAAAGGCAAGCGCTGACACACGTGAACCCCAAGTTTAATAGGTCATGACCGTAAAATTACAGAAGAATGAAAATATTGACAGAAGACGACGCAGATGAATATCGGTTTAGACTTCGGAGAAATGTAGCAACAGTCGATGCTGTATTAACCATGCGACCTATGTTCATTTCATTTGCAGATATAGAGAAACCTTTAAACACTGTTGATCAGGATACTTTCTGTAAAATTCTGAAAGCAGCAGGGATAAAATACATGGAGCGAAAGGTTACATACAGCTTATAAAGAAATCAGATCACGGTGTTGAAGGAAAGGGAAGCAGTAATTGCGAAGAGGGGTTAATTAGGATTCCAGGTTATTCTAGATATTACCCTAGGAGAAATTTGGAGTAGGAATTAAACTTAAAGCAAATTGTCTAATTATTCCAGAGACGACAAGATCTATTGAGCGGAGTGGATAGTTGCTGGTAAATGTTCCCGGTTGTATGGATGCGGTCCACGAAACTTTTTCGTTTCTGACGTTCCGTCCGGAGCTTCGTTGGAAACCGTCTGACGCGTTCCTGGTTCCTCTGAGTCGGCTTTCTCTGCAAGACCCAGCGGAACTAGGAGCGTAATTGGAAGCGTCCATTGCAATTTGGGACGAAACTTCACCAACGGAAAGGTTTCATGTGTGCTCATATATAGTGAAAGCCATCACTGAGCGATCGGAGAGGATACAGTCTTGAAAAGAGATATGAACGTCAACAAAAGTAAGACAGAGTTAATGACACGCAGGCGAATTAAATCAGACGTTGCTGAGAACATGTGACACAAAAAGAGGTAGATGACGTTAGCTATTTTAGGGCAGGAAAATAATCGACGACGGGGGAAGGAGAGGGGGCAGAAAAAGCACAACAAACAGCAAGTAAGTCATCTCTGAAGATGAAAAATTTACTAAACCCGCCACGTTTTTCTGTCTGTATATTACAGCTTATCTCAGAAACCACTGTAGGGATTTTGATAAGTTTTTGCACTGCTTCACGAAGAAGGTTTGTATAAACAAACTATTGTTTACAATAATTATGAGTGTGTAATACATTGACGTGACGAAAGTCATGCAATAGCGATAAGCTCATATACAGATGGAGGTAGTATCGCATTCACTAGGTAAAGAAAGGCGGTGAATTGGCGGAGCTGTCATTTTTACTCAGGCGATTCAAGTGAAAACTTTGCCGACGTGACAATGGCTGAAAGACGGGAATTAACAGTTGGAGCTAGACGCATGGGATACTGCATTTCAGAAATCGTTAGGGAATTCAATATTCCGAGATACGCAGTTTTGTATCCCGCCTGGAAGGCGGCGCGTGGGTCTGCTCCTGTAAACTGAAGAGTAGGCCGAATGTAGGAAGCTAGGAGGAGCAGGTGAGGTAGAACACTTGGTACTGCAGTTAGATTATAACTCTTTTACTTAACTTTGCGTACAGATGAGCACGGAGGTGCGAAGCCGTTCATCCATCAAATCTAACAGCGGCTAGAAGTTACAAAGGCAAAATCTGTAGTGGCTCGCCCACTATGAAATAGAAACAATGTTGCTTGGTCGTCTCCTCGGAATCAACTGGGTTGAATCTGGAGCGGCGCTCGTAGAGCTGCACAGCGCCGGCTATAGGGCGCTGTCGTTGGTGTCGGTGACGTAGTGCCAACCTAAGAGCTTGTACCTACGCCGTCCCATTGTAGCTATCGATATCACACACAGTGTCAATAGTCTGCCAAGAACATCAAATTTCTGAAATTACCTCTCATCATGGGCAACGCAGTGGCCGAAGGCTTTCACTTGACCACCGAGAGAAGCGGCGTTTGTGTATATTTGTCAGTGTTAACAGAATTAAGCGTAGAGATCAATGGGGGAACTTACGACGAACGTATGCGTTAAGACAGTGCTGCGAAATTTGGCGTTAATGGGCTATGGCAGCAGACGACCAACGCGAGTGCCTTTACCAGCAGCACATTTTCTAACTTGGGCTCAAACCACATCGGTTGGACCCTAGACGACTGGAGAACCATTGCATGGACAGAAGAGTCCAGATTTCAGTTGATAAGAGCTGATGGTAGTGTTCGAGTGTGCCGCAGATCTCACAAAAGCATGGTCGCAAGTTTTGAACAAGGCTCTGTGCAAGTTGGTGCTGACTCCATGATGGTATGGGCTATATTTACATGGAATGGCCTGCGTCCTCTGGTCCAACTGAACCCATTATTGACTGGAAATGGTTATATTCGGCCACCTTGAAATCATTAGCAGCCATTCGTGGAATTTTTATGGATGATAATTCACCATGTCACAGCGCCACAATTGATCGCGATTTGTTTGAAGAACATTCTGGATGATTCGAGCGAATATTTTGGTCAACCAGATCAATGTCCTAACATGAATCACATCGGCCACTTAAGGGACGTAATCGAGAGGACACTTCGTGCACAGAAACCCTGCACCAGCAATATTTTCGTAATTATTGACGACTATAGAGCCTGCATGCTCAGTATTTCTGCAAGTGACTTCCACTGACTTGTTGAGTCCATATCTCGTCGAGTTGCTGTACTGCGCGAGACAAAAGAGGGTTCGACACGGTATTAGGACGTATCCCATGACTGTCACCTCAATGAATAAAGTATGCATTATCATTTTTCTATATTTCACTGGCGTATGGAGTGATATCTCGTGTTAGTGACATGAACTATGAGCTGACGAGTTGGAGAGCAGCCGCTGTCTGGCAGATACAGCAGTGAGCAGCCGCCGCAACTCCATATAGCAGCGAAACGTGACTGGAATCAATATATGTTATAAATTAAAGTCCCTCCTGCCTTCTACTGTCTGCACGTGAACGTTAATCTCAGGAACTATCGTAGTGAGTCTCATATGGCTTTCACGAATAGATAGATTGATATACGAAGGAGTGTTGTACCCGTGTATCACTGTGTATTATAAACAAGTCGTCCGGCTGGAGATGCATAGTGCTACCATCGCAAAGCCAGTGCGGGACTCGGATGCAGTAGGCAGGGTCAAATTGATGCAGTTTGCAGCAGTTATGCAGACCGCAAAGACTAACGTGGTGGGCTGCCCATACCAGTCTTTCGACTGAATACTACAGCAACAACATCAATGCCGCAGGGAAATGTGATTTACCTCTTATAATCATTTCTATTTTTTTCAGCAGTTTCATTCAACGATAGATTTAAGATGTTGTTGTTGTCTTTTTCACTTCGAAGACTGGTTTGCTGCAGCTCTCCATGTTGCTCTATCCCGTGCAAGCCTCTTCATCCCCGAATAACTACTGCAACTTACGTCCTTCTGATTCTGTTGACTGTATTCGTATCTTGGTCTCCCTCTATAACTTTTAGCCTCCAAACTTGCCTCCCTTGATGTCTCACAACGCGTCCTGTCTATCTATCCCTCCTTTCAGTCAAATTATCCCAGAAATTTCTTGTCTATCCAGTTCTGCTCAGTACCTCCTCATTGGGTAGGTGATCAACGCATCTAACACGTACATCAAAATTCTAAGTTAATAAATTTCTCTTCTTCAGAAACGCCTTTCTTGCCATTTCCAGCTTACATTTTATATCGTCTATATTTCGTCAATCGTCAGCTATTTTGCAAAACTCTTCTACCACCTTAAGTATCTCGTTCCCTAACCCAATACCTTAAATCACCTGGTTTAATTCAACTACATTCTATTATCCTTGATTTTATTTTATTGATATTCACCTTATAACCTCCTTTCAGAACACTGTCAATTCCACTCAACTTCTCTTCCAAGTCCTCTGCTGTCTCAGACAGAATTAGAGTGCCATCGATAAAACTAAAAGTGTTTATTCTTCTCCCTGAACTTTAATTCCTACTCCAGATTTGTTTTTTGGTTTACTTCACTGCTTGATCAAGGTACAGATTGAATAACTTCTGGGATTAGCCACACCCTCTTCTCAGCCACTGCTTCCCTTACATTTGCTCAATAAATCGAGGTACAGTATCTAGCAAGACGTTTTGTACAGAGCAGAACAGAAATGCGACACGTGTGGTTATGCAGCCTGCGGGCAGAGATCTCTGTAAAGCGGCACCGATCTGCGTGGCGGCAGCAAACGCTTCTGAAGCCCTGGATAGGGTTGGCGAGAGCCACGACGAAGGGGGGGGGGGGCAGGCAGGAAGGAAGGAAGGAAGCAAGGGAAGCGCGGGAAGCAAGTAGGTCAGCCGTGAAGCAGCGCGTATCGAAGAGAGAGAGAGAGAGAGAGAGAGAGAGTGAGGGAGTGAGGGAGGGGGGGAGGGGGGAGGATGGCGGCTACTGGCCTGGGGCAGCCACCCTCCGCCACCCTCTGGACACCTGTCTGACAGCGCAACAACGTTATCGGCCCGCCATAGCGTTACACACGGCGCCACCTCCGAATAAACTAGGGACCGTCGACGAAGCGTGCAACTAATATGAAACTTAAGACGACATTTAAGGCTAGTAGTGACACGCAAACGACCAGATTTACAGGGAGATAGATTACTAAGAATGGCCGAGTTAGGTACGTATATAAAGGGCTGTAGAGGCCCGTTCAGTGTTGTGCATCGTAGTGTGCTAGCGATACGCGTTGCCCCATTGACGTCAAACAGCGCTTAATAGCGAAGTTACGGGCTTTGAACAGGATCAAGCGATCGGCTGTTTAAATATTGTTTATGTTTGGACCTGCAAGTGGTGTAGTTGGTAGTGCAGGGAATGAGCAGGGATGGATTCCTACTCTGCACAATGCTGTAAATGCGTTTAAACCCCTCCGCACTAAGCGTTTTGTTAAGCACAATAAGGGAACTACACTCAAACCTCGAACTCCCCTCCTCCCTCCCCATTCTGTACTTCGCTGTTGTCACTACAAGTCAGAGGAAGTAGTGAGTGGTCACCAGGTCTCCAGGCTTTGTCACACCCAAATCCTTCCATCGGACTGCCACAGGTTTACTGTGTATCGAAATTCCAGATCATTAATCCACTATGCAGTGACGTTAATAGACTGTGGAGATATAAGTTATGCAATTTATATGCCGCGATGTTATGTTTTGTCTATTGTCTTATTTATTCTGTATTTTATTTCGTTTTGTCTTATTTTACTCTGTATCTTTCACTGATGTAATTTATAGCATATTTCATCATGTGTGTAGTTACATACGCTAAATAAACAAAAATAAATAAAATGTAGACTTTCAGGGCCGGAAGTATCATGTCCATTATAATTATCCGGGCTGTTATGCCGTGGTCGGTTGATGAATTCTGTGTCAATTCCCAACGTTTCGTCTCCGACTGCGGGAGACATCTTGAAGGACATCTTCAAGATGTCTCCCGCAGTCGGAGACGAAACGTTGGGAATTGACACAGAATTCATCAACCGGCCACGGCATAACAGCCCGAATAATTTTAATGGACAAAAATAAATAACTTTTTTTCCTTTTTTATCGTGATATGTAGGCGAATTATACGCGAGTGGCAGAAAAGTAGTCGCACAGGCTCTCTAAATTACCCCGACAGGACATCGTGAGAATCTGCTTCCATGGATTCCTACTTAAGATCCCGAACGTATTTTTTACGCTGTCGTGTGGACCGTATCGTCCTGTTACGATCCTAGCAGTACCTCTCTAAATTCCTTCGGTGTATGTTGCAAGTCCTACCTGATACGGATTGCAAACAGCCGGCCGGAGTGGCCGTGCGGTTCTAGGCGCTACAGTCTGGAACCGAGCGACCGCTACGGTCGCAGGTTCGAATCCTAACTCGGGCATGGATGTGTGTGATGTCCTTAGGTTGGTTAGGTTTAATTAGTTCTAAGTTCTAGGCGACTGATGACCTCAGAAGTTAAGTGGCATAGTACTCAGATCCATTTTTTAAAATTTTTTTATTGCAAACATACGAACATACTCCGGAGCTGACCGTCGGTTGCTCCGTTGCATTTAATTAGCAACGGCTGCCACAACAGCGTGTATGTGAGAGTGAATTTTGCCGGAGCTAAGTAATTTCACATACGAGCAGATTGTTGGTACTCATTTGTTTCCGAAACCAAAGGGGCCGAAGTGTTTCGTGTTTCAACAAGCACCGTATCGAAGATGAACATCATCCATTAACTCACAACGCGGTCGACATTGTGTGACAGACGATCACTGAAGAGGACTGTGACGAAAAATAAGACAACGACAGCTGCAAAAGTCAATGGAGAACTGATTGTAGCGCTCAAGAACCCTGTCAGCACCAAACGAACACCAGCTCCATAGGCACAGAACTCAGGGCGAGTTGAAATTCCAGAACTACACCCCAGTGATGCAAATGACCGTAAAAGGAAAACGTGGTGCGTAAGCCATGAAATCTGGACCATTGAGCAATGGAAGGGTATCATTTGGTCGGATAAGTTGTCTTTCACGTTGTTTTCAATTTATGGCCATATTTACGCTCTAAGAGTGAAACACGGCAGTAGTTCGTTGACGATATGGGCGGCACTATCGTG
Source organism: Schistocerca cancellata (assembly GCF_023864275.1). Lineage (NCBI taxonomy): Eukaryota > Metazoa > Arthropoda > Insecta > Orthoptera > Acrididae > Schistocerca > Schistocerca cancellata. The sequence continues at coordinate 199,252,076 of NC_064628.1, forward strand.
GTATTCCATGGGCCCTACATTTGCTCTGCAAGGTCGCATTACTGCCAAAGATTATGTGACCATTTTAGCCGATCAGGCCCATCCCATTGTACAATGTTTGTTTCCCAGTGGTGGTGTAGTCTTCCATTATGACAGGACCCCTATTCACACAGCTCGCATCGTCCAGGACTGGTTCTTTGAACACACGGATGAATTGTCACATCTCCCCAGGTCATCATAACACCAGATCTCAGCATGGTTGAACACGTAGAGGACTACATTTCAGAGTAATGTGCGGCATCGCTAGTCACTTCCATGATTCCCTTGAAAACCATCCGAGACGAGTGAAAGCTGTTTTAAATGTCAACGATTTTTCTACTCCGAATTAGGCATGGTAGTGTATTGAAAACATTGCAGACCCTTTTATCCTTCCTCAGGTCACATCCTATATTATTTTCACTTCTGTGGAATGTTCGCCATCCAGTATAATGTGTTGATTTTTACTGGTCAGATATTCCTATGTGGGCAGTTACACATTTACATTTACGAAGACACACCTATGATCGTGCCTAGGTTACTAGATCACGACGTGGTACAGCCTTACGAAAGTCTAGGGAGAAGCAGTCTACTTGTTCACCGCTCCCCCCCCCCCCCCTCCCGGCCACCCGCCATGTATTATTTTCTAGACGTCGAATAGGAAAAAAGCAAACTGTGCTTCGCACAAGCATTTTAATTTGTGCATCCGTGCTGATCCTTTAGAAGAAGATTGTCTCCTCTTAAAGAACATTATAATCTTAGAGCTTAAAATACACTCTATGAGCCGCGCGGGATTAGCCGAGCGGTCTAGGGCACGGCAGTCTTGGACTATGCGGCTGTTCCCAGCGGAGGTTCGAGTCCTCCCTCGGGCATGGGTGTATGTGTGTTTGTCCTTAGGATCAATTAGGGTAAGTAGTGTATAAGTTTCGGGACTGATGACCTCAGCAGTTAAGTCCCAAAAGATTTCACACACATTTGAAACTTTTTGAACACACTAGGATCCTGCGACAGAAGAACGTAATTTTATTTGGTCAGTATTTCTGTGCATCCGTTCAGTTACTATTTTTGTAAGCAAGAGTGACCTATGCTTTTTCCAGCAACACAGGACCTTTCCGTGAGCAAGCGGTCATCGATGAATATGAGCTAGGAAAGAATAAACTGTGTGGCCTTTTCAGATACAATATAACTAGAGTTGCCTTGCTCGTTTTAAGTGGTTCAATTTTTCTACATCTGGGCCTTTGATGTCGATATTGTTCATATGTGTGAGTGCGTCACCAAGATATTAGTACAACAGGTTTCTCTTGCGGAATACGTTTCTAAACGTGGAACTCAAACTATATGATTTCTGTTTGCTGTCTTTAGTTTCGAATGAGACGGATCTACGAGTGACTGAAGGTTTGAGTCAGAAGTTTGGGAAATAAGAAAGAATTAAAAAACTAAACTACTAGACATGGAAATGGATTATTTGAGACGTGCCGGAGTCTCAATACTAGACCACATCAGAAATCAAGGTATTAGATAGGAAACTGAGGCTGTTGAAGACGTTACTATGGTACTCCCATTTAGAACTAATCGATGATAATACGAGAACATGATGAAAGAAGATATGGAAAGGAGATCGACGGATGTCAAGGAAGCTATGGACTCCATGAATCTCGAAGAGAGTTATTTGGAAGACTGCAAATTATGGACGTTGACAATCTGCAAAAAATTCTCAAAGTATCTATAAAAACGCAAGAGCTTAAATAATAAATCGGTGTGACAATAATTACATTACAATAAATGAGAAGGTAAATGTCTATATTTTTTCTCTACCTCTGCTAACCCCTTAGCCGGTAATTTTCGTGCGCGTTCCTCTGCCTTAGTGGGTAGTGTAAATGCGGGAGAATGGCGCACACTTTCTAAAACTCTCATGTGAAGTTCCGTGGTGCACTTACAGTAATTTTTTTTGTGCAACTAAACACACCAATTGTCTAAGACATACAACGTTTTTGAGTTTCTCATTGTAAAATTTAAACGTAATATTTTACCATGAAAACATTCTTACATTGCCGGGTCTATCTTTTATGATGTGGGTGATATAACACATCCTACATAACAGCAAAACTACCCTAGTTTTTGTGCCAAAACCTGTACACACACACACACACACACACACACACACACACACACACACACACACACACACACACACATATATATATATATATATATATATATATATATATATATATATAAGTTATAAATATGTTGTTGGGTGAAGAGAAAATGATGAAATGTTAACAACAGTTTTTAATGATATCTTATTTGTGTATCTAAGTAGTTTACTTGTTTAGATAATTAGTTTATTATTAACTGTTGAAAACATTAAAATTGAGACATATGTCAAAACAGTCATAAATTCAAAGTGAATTACTAAAAACAGAAATAACATTTACAGACTTTGATCAGGTGTTTTATTCTAAAACTTGAAATTACAAATATATTTACAAATTGGGTATATTTATTTTGTCAGTATCCGGGGAACAATTTTAAGTAACTGGCTACTACATATATTCGGGAATACTGAATAATATCCTGCATTGATCTTGATGAGACTATGTAAACACTTCAAAATTCATGCCAAGTCTTTTGAATGAAAATATAAACAAAACAGAATTCCTTTCCCTTATTTAAAACTCATGCGGGAGATGTGCACCGAGTATCCTTAACGGAAAGATGTGCGCCATATTTACTGCAGAGTGTATCCCGATCTGTAAGGGAGAGATGCCGCTCCTTATTAATTCATGTCCTTGATAGCCAAGATGGCCCTGCTAGAATCAAAACACGTCCAATACAACTTGCTGCTAATACGACTTATCAAACATTTGAGACTGTTTGACCATGTAGCATAAACTGAGAACTAATAGTGACACTGAAAAGGTTTTGAAGGGATATTTATAGTCTTACTTTAGTTTTTTCCCAGACCTTATGTAAAACGTACTCGATCGAAATGCAAACTTTCTTATTAAGGCCTGGCGACCACGAAGCAACTGGATTGCCGATACGCGCCCACTTTCTAGGTTTTTACTGAAGGGTGCGAGGTCTATACTGCATGCGGGCGTCTCTCTCGGATTTACACTAATTTCCTCTAACGCTAGCTAGAGTAATCACACTACGTGTCTTATTCACAGATTAGAACATTTCTCTGTTGATTTTAATTTATAGATCAAAACTACAGTGGATTATAATCGAAGAGAATATATTAAAGAAGGTATTGAAATTTTACTTTCACAAATTTACAGGTAGTATAAGGTGTGGAATATTTTAAAACATTATGGTGCACAGAGAGGACCTTTCCATTCTGCACACTGGTAGGACGATTCTTTTTGAAAGCCTTCTTTCACGCAAACTCCACTTCTCCTCGTGTTCTTTTCTTCGTTATGCTTAGCAAAAATTCTGGGAAATGCGTGGCTATGAAGCGAATCGCTTTTGTTGTTCGAGGTAGACGTCTAATTGCCGTCTCTTGTGGTGGAGAGATAAATGAGACTGACAATGAATTCCAATCTGCATTTCCTCCGCCGTATTTTGCTGTACAAAACGTATTGTTGGACCAAACAACGCAAAGTAACCAGGGAGAAATCTTTGATATTCTGCTTCTGGATGTTGGTGGCTTTGAAAATAGGAATTCTTCCTATCCACGCCTCTCATATTCTTGTTGTAAACCATGACAAAACTGGGCTTTTTCAGGATGACATTCTTTGAATTCACTTTGTGTCATAATGGAACGTGCTCACCACGACGTCTCTCTCTTGTCGTTCCATTCCATCCACATCTGCTTGGTTCTGTACGCCATTATGGACTCACCTTTCTTCAGTTTTATCATTTTTCATAAAGTCGGAGAACTCTTTTCTGTTTCACCACATTGTGCCTTCAACGTCGGTGTCCATATTCTTTAGTTCATTAGCCAAATCTGGACTGGAGAAGTTATTTCATCTTCAGGGTACTGGCTGTCATAAACTGCGTCCTCACCAGTACCAATAATTAAAAACATTGTGTACCTGAGAGTCAACATTTTCAAGAGCTTTTTCCGAAATTTTGTGTAGATGAAAACCACTGTATCATTGCGATCGCTAGCTAGACTCCAGTTTCCGATGCGAAAGCTGTTGTAACGATATCGCAGAGCCAGTGGAACGCCACAAGGGAGCTGGCCAGGAGCGGTGCGCGCTGCGTGTTGCCTGCCTTGAGGCGCTCGCCCGGACGGCCGTCAGGTTGGTCCGGCGCTCTCTGCCGGCACATCAGCAGACCAGCGCGACGCGCCGTGCAGCACCGCTGCTGAGGCCGCTGCCGCTATCGACCGCAGGCGCCGGCTGGGCGTGGCAGAAGCGCGCCCTGCGCCCAGCTACCCCACCAGCCTCCTGCTGTCTGCTACACTATCACTACGATACTTCTGCCGCCACCCGGGTGTGCCGTCGGCCGCGTGCAGCGGTTGGGCAAAAATAAGCAAACGGACAAAACACTATACCACGCCCAATGTGGTGCATTAAAATTACTGGAGTTCAAAACAGCTTCCAGTCGTCTCTGAGTGGATAAACATACGTGCAGAATGATTTTCAAGGGGATCTTATACCATTCTTCCTGCAAAGTAATGGTACGTCCAGGTAACGATGATAGATGTGAAAAGCTATTACGCAAGCTTCTGTCAAAAGTAGACCACAATGGCTCGATAATATTGAGATCCAGTGGCTGTGGGGGCCACGGGAGACGCGACTGTTCATTATCGAGCTCAGAGACCCACCCCTGGACGATGCGGACGTGGGAACAGGGGCCCTGTCGTCTCGGAACAAGGCATCATTACTTGGGAACAAACATTGAACCATGGGATGAACCTGATCAGCCAAAATGTCCCCCTAATTGTTGGTATTAATGTGACCTTGCGGAAAAGCCATGGGGCCCATGGAATACCACGATATGGCTGCCCAAATCATTACCGAACCTCGGCCGTGTTCCACTCTTGGGACATAAACTCTCCCAGAAGTTGAAAACAATGTGAAACAAGACCCATCCGACCAAATGACTTTCTTCCACAGCTCTATAATCTGGGTTTCATGGCTTAGGTATAAAGTTTTCCTGTTACCGGCATTTGCATCACAGGTGAGCGGGTTTGGGATTCCAGCCCGCCTTGAATTTCCTTGCTTATGGAGCTCCATTCGTCTTTTTTTGGTGCTGATAACTTTTGGTGCTGATAACATCCAGTTATACAGTGACTACTGCAGATGTCATCGTGTCGAACGGCTACCTGTCACGAACACTCAACGCTCATTTTCGTCCGCTTTGTGACTTAGAGAATGACGTTTTCTCTGCTTTACCTGTATGCGGTATAAATCTTCGATATGGTGCCTCTTGGAACAGCTTCGTTATGGAATCAGGCACAATATGAGCACCAATAATGTGTCCACGCTCAAATGCACTAAGTTGCGGCGTAACGCACTCACAACTACACCACGACAGACACTTGAAATGTATTGAAGACATTCCACAGGTGCCGTTTGTGGTCAAATACATGCAGACTTGACTAGAGTCTCCATTTATGTTCATGCGTGCTTTTCTATCGGTGATTCCATATCTTTCTACAAATTCTTAATTGCATTTGACATATACAAGGGTGAATTCTGCTATTAACCATCTCACGATGAGTGACACGGCGCGTCGAGCTCAACGTGTGGCTTCATCACCTCAATGTCTACATCTATATTTCGCATAGGAGAGGGCACTTCCCACTACTATGGCTTCTTCTCGTTGCAAGCGCGAAAGGCTAATTGCTTAAACGCCTCTGCGCACGCTCTACAAGTACAACCTTGTCTCTGGGAATCCTAGGCGCTAGGTACACGATGAGGTGCGTTGCATTTTTAGATTCCTTACTTAAAGCTGGTTCTTGAAACTACATAAGTAAGCTTCAAGCGATTGGCAGTGAAATTGCTTCAGCAGCTCCATTACGCTTTCCAGTGGGTCAACCAGACCCGTGACCATTCATGCTGCTCACATAATCCGGAGGCCACCGTACGGCACATGACGGGTGTCGCTTGTACCACTACTAGTCATATTTCTTTGCTGCTCCACTCGTAAATACAGCGAGGGAAAAACGACTGTCTATACACCTCCCTACAAGCCCTAATTTCTCTTATCCTCCTGATCCTTACGCGAAACGTATGTCGGTGGCAGCAGTATCCTTTTGCAGTCAGCTTCAAATGTCTGTTCTCTAAATTATCTCAATAGCTTTTCACGAAAAAAACGTTTTCTCCCGTCCTGGAATCACCATCTGAATTCACAAAGAGTCTCTTCAGCACCCGCGTGTTGATCGAATCTACTGGTAACGAATCTAACAGTGGACCTCTAAAGCGGATTCCAAACACTAGAGCAGTACTTAAAAACGGGTAGCACTAGTGTTCAATGTGCGGTTTTCTTTTTAAATCCCCAAAATTCTCCCAATAAGACGAAGACGACCATTTGGCTTCCCTATTACCCTCCTTACGCGCTCATTCCATTTAGTATAGCTCTGGGAAGTTACGCCTAAATATTTAAGGGACTGTGTCAAGCAACACCCTACTAATTCTGTATTCGAAAATCAGAGGATTGCTTGTGCTACTCTTATATTTTTCTACGTTTAGAGTAAGCTGTCATTCATGACATCAAGGACAAACTTTATTAAAGTCACCTTGTATCCTGCTACAGTCGCTCAACAATGACACCTTCCCGTACATTTTAGCATCACCAGGCGACAGCCGCAGATTGCTGCCCACCCTGTCTGCCAGATCATTTATGTATGCGGTCGTATCATATTTCCTTGGGGCACTGCTGAGAATATCCTTGTCTCTGATGACCACTCGCCATCCAGGACAGAATACTGGATTCCATTACTCGAGAAGACTTCCGTCCTCTCACGTATCTGGGCATCTAATCCGTATGTCCGGACCTTCGTTAACAGCCTGCAGCGAAGCAGACGGCCTATACCCCTTGTACAATCTCTCTGTTCCTCGTATTTGGCACAGGTCCGAAGCACTTGAGCTGTATTCGAGGATGGAGCCATGACTCTTTTGTAAGCAATCTCCTTTGTAGAGTGATTGTACTTTCCACGTATCCCAGCAATGAAACGAACTCTGCCATGTGCCTTACCTAAGACTAAGCCAGTATGAGAGATCCATTTCTTACCCTACGAATTGCTACACTCAGGTATTCGTAGAGCTTATTGATTCCAATAGGCCGGCCGCGGTGGTCTAGCGGTTCTGGCGCTGCAGTCCGGAACCGCGGGACTGCTACGGTCGCAGGTTCGAATCCTGCCTCGGGCATGGGTGTGTGTGATGTCCTTAGGTTAGTTAGGTTTAAGTAGTTCTAAGTTCTAGGGGACTTATGACCTAAGATGTTGAGTCCCATAGTGCTCAGAGCCATTTGAACCATTTTTTTGATTCCAATTGTGACTGATATTGTAGTCATGAGAGATAACGTTTTTTGGATTAAAATTAAAAGGAAGGTCAGCGTTGGCCGTAATATTGATGTTTTATTGATAGCAGAATCGATTTTCGATCACATAGTGATCATCTTCAGTGCTGTACAAATTAAACTCAGACACTGGTATCAAGTTATCACAGCACTCCGTGGAGTCGCCAATCAATGACGTTTTTTGGTTTAGTGAAATGCACTGTTTTACATTTCTAAGTATATAAAACACGTTGTCAATCATTGAAGCACTTTAAAAGCTTAACAAGATCTGACAGAATAACTATACAGCTCTTTTCCAAACATTGTACCATTACAGGTAAATGAATCATCTGCGAAATGTCTGACATTACTATTAATATTGTCCGTAAGGTCATTAATATACGACATCAATAACAGTGGTCCGATGACACTTCCCTGGGGAACACATGAAGCTACTTTAGAAAGTCTGTCGACGACTCTCCATCTAAGGTACATGCTGAGTCGTCCCTACCAACGAATTCTCAACCAGTTTGCAAATTTTGTTTGGTACTCCATGCGCTCGTACTTCTGAATAATAAGCATAGCTTTGGTACTGAGTCAAATGGCTTTAGAAAGTTAGAGGAAGGAAGGTTAGATTTTAAAGTCTGTCTGACAACGTGGTCATTAGAAACATAATCTCGGATTACGAAAGGATGCGGAAGCAAATCGGCCGCGTCCTTTTCACAGAAACCCGGGATTTTCTAAGAGCGACTTAGGGAAATCACGGAAAACCTAAATCAGGATGGCCAGACGAAGGTCTTAACTGTCATACTCCCGAAGGCGAGTCAAGACGTGCTGCATCTACCTGCCGGCCGGAGTCTTATAAGGGGGATCAAAATGTTTTCGTTCTTGTCCTACGGAGTGAAGAAGTCCGTAACTGCCTGCTGAACATACTCATCCGACAGCAATCGTCGACTCTTCAGGTCGTTTTTTAAGGGACTGAAGGCTTGATAGTCGTTTGCGGAGAGATCAGGACCATAGGGCGGGTGCTCGACTTCTAATGACCGTAATGGATGAGACTGTTCTCCCACATCGATTGGCGTCCTCTGCCAAATCGTTACCACCCCGCAACCTTCGTACCATTCCAAAACGGTGGTTTGCAACAGACATACTGACCCATGCGTACCATCCAGTCACCGATGGATGCCTATTAGTGTTTGTCCTCCGGAAGCCAAGAAAACAGCACGTTGGTCCTGTTTAGACGCATTTGGTATTAACGTCGCCATAGTTCACGTTTCCGCATCTACCACTTAAACGTGAGAAAGACTCGGTTGCCACACTAATCCCTTGCATACACGTCGGTGCTTATACACCCGCATCGGAGTCGTGCTACGTTGCATATTCGCAGCAAGAGCGCCCTGAAACTGAAACTTTTGGATCACCCCTTATGTAAATTACTAAAAACAATATATTTCGTACAGATGATGCCCCATAGGTTGCATACATTTGAAAGAAAAATCATTTTCATAATAGCCAAGAGAAACTGATAAAATCAGTCTTTATTAACTACCGCTTTCGGTCATCTGATTGCCTTCAGATAAGGAAAAAATATGTAAAAGAGCCTGTATGGCAACGTTCTTATTGTGACGTCAAAGGAAATAAAAACCGTCTTTCGTCATTGCCGTCAATAACACATTGACGGCAGTAAAGATTTTTTATTATTTTGTTTCCACCACTCTAAGAATGATGGCATAGGCCGACATGGTACTGTAAATATTTCCAAGAAACATGAAGATAATTAGATGGTAGTTAAAAAATAGAGCCTATTTATTTTAGCAATAGCTCTTTGCTATTTTGAAATACGCCATTTTTCAGTACCCAAAAGACGCTTTGCACCACCCTCATGACGCCCACATTTTGTGTTTATTTGATCGGAAACGTGTTTATGAATGCACGTTTAACGACAAGAAATAGCTGAGTTCAGCCTCTTGTCGAACAGGAATGAAAGTAAGCTTCCATTGTTAGTGCAGTTCAGTATAGGGTCCCGCATGTCCGAACGTGAATGCGACAATGTGGCTTGTGTGCGCTGTTCAATATGCCTCGAAGCTCGTTTCAAGTTTAGACCGTCCGCTGACTGTCACGGTGCGGCAAAAAGGATTGTCAGCGAAGTTGTGTGCCAAACGTTTCAAATGGCTCTGAGCACTATGGGACTTCACTGTGAGGTCATCAATCCCCTACAACTTAGAACTACTTAAACCTAACTAACCTAAGGACATCACACACATCCATGCCCGAGTCAGGATTCGAACCTGTGACCATAGAGGTCGCGCGGTTCCAGACTGAAGCGCCTAGAACCGCTCAGCCACTGGGCCGGCAGTTATGTGCCGAAACGGCACGGAGCACAACAACATAATTCGCACATTCAATCGCTAAAGCGAAACACAAAGAATTGAAAACATACCTCATAGCGTTCGATCGCTGTTAAAATTACCCACAATTTATGACTCGTAGGTACCACGACAAAAGTGCGGTAGTTGAACACGCTGCCGTTTTGGAGACACCTGTCAGAAATGGGTCGACCCTGACAACAGGCAACAGGCTCACAGTCAATTTCGCGTGTAAGCTTTCATTATGAACAACAGTAAAATACCACCTTTCCTCAAGCCAGTGCCCTCGAGCTTTGTGAATCGGTATGTCGGGAAACACGTGGAATAGAAATTGGATCATTGGCGTCGGTTTCTTTCCCACACAAGCGCAACATCAGTCCTGCGCTCTATGATCGTTGTAGAAGAGTGTGGAGGTGAACATGTAACAAATATTGCCTCGGGCTTGCAATAACACGGGTTCAACAGAAAAGTAGGTCAGACATGTTTTATCGATGACGTGGATCAGCGGTTAGCACACTGGACTCGCTTTCGGGAGGACGACGGTTCAAACCCGCGTCCAGTCATCCTGATTTATGTTTTACGTGATCAGGCAAATGTCGGGATGGTTTCTTTGAAAGGGCACGTCCTAACCCGGTGGGTCCAATGACCTCGTTGTTTGGCCCCTAGCACCAACCAACCATTAGATATGTTTTGGACTTGAATCACGAACGGATGTTGGATGCCTGTGATCGAAATCGAGGGTGAGTGCTATGAAGTATCGAATCAGGATCCTCCAACAGTCTAACCTACTGTCAACCCTTACACTCATTTCGGCGATGATACACCAACATATCGTAGCCATCTGTTAAACACCCTCGTCCAAGAGGAAGGAATCAATCGGAAGTATTGGCCCGCATTATCCTTTGATATGAGGCAGATTCTTGGGAGCAGCTGAAACCCTCCGTGAATCATCACAGAAACTCTCCTCGCGCGTCTGGTGACCTCAAGACGGCCGCCTTCGAAGAGCGGAGAAATAGTCTGTGATACTTGTCGCCCACCTCGTAAACGGCATTCCAAAATGGATCAAGGCGTATCACAAGGAGCGTCCACTAAGTAACTGTCCCTATTTAATGAAAAATATTACACAAAGTTTATCGTGTAGAAATAATTTTATTGACATTGTACGATCCTTCTGTTACCGTTCTACATAGTCGCTATGTTTTCCCTAGTTTTTTGATAACGAAACCAAGTTTTTCTAGAACAAGGCCGGGTCCTGCTCTCGTAACCAGTCGTTCACTGTTGATGCACTTTATTGTCGGTGTTTAATTGCTGATCTCCAAGGCTGAGTTAGAGAAACATGTGAAAATCACTTGGGCCAAGATCTGGTGAATATGAAAGATGCGAGAACACTTCCCAGTTGAATCTTCCGGGCTCCTCGTGGATCATTCGAGTTTCTTGAAGCCGAGCATTGATATGAAGGAACAGAACTTTGCGGGACGAAAGTCCAGGACGTTTTCTTTCGATGACAGCTCGCAGATTACTCAAGACATTAAAGTACCTCTCAACACGTAGTAAAAGAGTAAAACCGTTTGACAGTCCGAAAAGATGTTTGCCACAACTTTATCCGTCGAAAGTGTGAACTACACCTCTTTTTGGGGCACTTTGACCAGGTTTCTTAAACGCCATTCTCTGGCGTTTTGTTTCAGGGGTCGACTGATAGACCCAGGTCTCATTCCCATTTGAATCCTCATACTGCTTTCTCCATAGATAGAGATTAACAACCGATGAATGTTGACAGCGTATTGTTGTTTTGCTGCGGAGAAACGAATGACAGAGCACAGCTCTCTAACAGAGATACTTTGCAGCGGCAACTCCATGCTAACTGGCAGCAAACTGGCAACATATTGCGGCATTCACCGTAGGCCGATGCGTGCGTTATCAACACATACCAGTCGAATTTGCCAGACCTCACATGCAACGGCATAGTTTATTTTGTAGAGAAATAAAATAAGGAAACTTACTTATTGGACGACCTTCGTATTACGCATACCGTGCATCAACACGATGTTCAATACGCCATGAATTCTCTCTGTGCAATCGAAAGTGCACTGATTTGAAAAGGTTACAGATTCTAATCCTGATCCGTCGCACTGTCTTAATCTGCCAGGAAATTTCAAATCACGGTACTCAGTGTAATCTAGCGGGAAATTTTGATTTCACAGACGCGCACTTTCTGTCAGACTACCTCTCCTTTCGTTACTGTTTTAATTTTATCGCGAACAAAAGTTACGTTTTTTATAAACCACATTCTTTCATTCCTTGTTACCCTTGAGCTAAGCCCACACATTCTCATAGTTGTGCAGGTATGCAAAACTGTTTTTATTCCATCATAGTTAGACACAACACTGTGTTAACCGTTACATGTTTTCAGCCTTTCGCAAGCTATGTCGTGTACTCTAGATCTATACGGCCCTAGGTTATCTGCTGCTCGGTGCAGATTTTTTTTTCTAAGTTTCGGTACCTTGTCGTAGACGGGCTTAATTGCTTTATAGGTCGGATGTTGTATCAGCATTTTGCATGAGGTGACAGAAGTTGTTGGATACCTCCTAATATCGTGTCGGACCTGTTTTTGCCAGGCGTAATGCGGCAACTCGACGTGGCATGGATTTAACAAGTGGTCGGTAGTCCCCTGCAGAAATATTGAGCCTTGCTACATCTATAGCCGTCCATAACTGCGAAAGTTTTACCGGCGCATGAATTGACCTCTAGATTATGTCCCATAAATGTTCGGTGGGATTCATGTCGGACGATTTAGGTGGCCAAACCACTCACTCGAAATGTCCGGAATGTTATTCAAACCAATGGCGAACAGTTGTGGCCTGGTGACATGCCATCGTTGTCTGGGAACATGAAATCCACGAATGGCTGCAAATGGTCTCGAAGCAGTCGAAAATAACGCTTTACAGTCAAAGATCGGTTCAGTTGGACGAGTTCATTCCACCTAAATACAGCCCACACACCACAGGGGGCCAGCACCAGCTTCCGTAGTGCCTTGTTGACAACTTGGATCCATGGCTTCACGGGGGTCTATGCCGCACTCTAACCCTACCATCAGCTCCCCAAATGAGATCGGGACTCATCTGACCAACCGATATGGTCACGAGCCCAGGAGAGGCGCTGCAGGCGATGTCATGCTCTTAACAAAAGCTCTCGCGTCGGTCGTGTACTGCCATAGCTCATTAACACCAAATTTCGCAGCACTGTTCTACCGAATAAGTTCATCTTACGTTCCACAGTGATTTCTGAGACTATATCGCTGAGTGTTGCTTGTCTGTTAGCACTGACAACTCTACGCAAACGCCGCTTCGCTCGGCCGTTAAGTGAAGGATGTCGGCCACTACGTTTCCGTGGTGAGGGGTAATGCATGAAATTTGGTGTTCTCGGCACACTCTTGACACTGTGGATCTCGGAATATTGAATTCCCTGGCAATTTTCGAGATGGAACGTTCGAATCGTCTTGCTTCAACTGTGATTCTGCGGTCAAAGTGTGCCATGATTGCTTCGGACATCTTTACACATGAATCACATGAGTACAAATGACGGATCCGCTAATGCACTGTACTTTTATACCTTGTGTATGCGTTACTATCGTCATCTCTATATGTTCATATAGCTATCCGATGACTTTTGTCACCTTATTGTATCTTCTTCGGTCCTTTCGCTGCATCCCGGGGGGTTTCATCAGATTATTAATATTTTCATTCTTGCACCTTTTGGAAAATCACCTGTTAGGGATATTAACCTTACTCCTTTCCAATGCAAGTTCAATTTTTCCACAACGACGCTACATCGCTTCATTTCATAATTATTGTTCCGTGACGGTCACGACATCATCGAATTCAGCTTGCATTTCCCGGCGGCGCTGCCGAAAGAGACCAATGTGTCACATAGAGTGTGCTGCTGACATCGTATTGGCCGAGATGGACACATATATGTCGCGAGTCAGAGGTCTGCAGATTGAGCACTTCGCTCGCTCACGAACGCACTGTGCTCAGGCATAGCGGCCAGAGCATGAATGCTCGGAGCGGCAGGCTTTGGTCGAACTAGGCGCAGTCTGGCGCGCTCGCAGCGCTGATGTTATAGCTCTGTGTGTCTGCAGACTCGTGTTACTCCTGACATACTGATGAAAACACTCTCAGATCAATTTAGTTATGCTGTAGGATGGGACAGAGTATCGTCTCAGTTGCGTCACCAGGTTAGTGACTTGCTTTCAGAAAGCTCACAGTTCGTAGTAACTGACGGAATGCCATTGAGTAAAAGAGAAGTAATTTATGTCTTTCCCCAAGAAAGTCTTATAGGCCCCCTTCTGTTCGTGATCTATATAAACTAGTAGGAGAGACTTTGAGCCACCCTCTTTGATCATTTGCAGATGCTGCTGTCATTTGCCATCTTGTGAAATGATCAGACGATCAAAATGAATTGCAAAAGATTTAGACAACATATCTTCAAGGTGCGAAAAGTGGCATCCGACTTTAATAATGAAAAGTCTGAAGTCATCCACATGAATACTAAAAGGAATCCGCTGAATTTCGGATGGACGATATATTACACAAAGCCTTTTCTTTCTTTCTTTCACTTACACCATAGTCCCGCAGCGATCGCAAGGTCGGCGTGGTTACAACGGATTTGGTAATGTTAGTTTTAGGGCTGGCCGGATGCCCTTCCTGCCGCCACTCAGTACCCCCAGGGATGGAATCAGTGTACCCCAGCTGTCTGCATCTAGTGTAAATCGTGAAATAATGCGAACGTGTTTCAGATGTCTGCGACGCGTGTCTGAGGCGAAACGTGGGGACCAGCCCGGTATTCATCTAGCGCGATGTGGAAAACCGCCTAAAAACCACATCCAGGCTGGCCCGCACACCGGCCATCGTCGTTGATCCGCCAGGCGGATTCGATCCGGGGCCAGCGCGCCTACCCGAGTCCAGAGAGCAGCGTGTTAGCGCTCTCGGTTACCGTGGCGGCTTATATATTACGCAACTCCAAGGGCTGTACAATCAAGTAAATAGACAGGTATCAGAATTACAAATAAGTCAAATTGGAACAATCACATAGACAATGTTGCGGTGAAAGCGAACAAAAGAGGGCGATTTATTGGCGGAACACGTGCAACAGATCTGCTGAAGAGGCTACCTACACTACGCGTGTCTGTCCTTTTCTGGCGTATAGCTGCGCGGTACGGCATCCGTATCAAATGGTTCAAATGGCTCTGAGCACTATGGGACTTAACATTTGAGGTCATCAGTCCCCTACTACTTAGAATTACTGAAGCCTAACTAACCTAAGGACATCGCACACATCCATGCCCGAGGCAGGATTCGAATCTGCGACCGGAGCGGTCGCGCGGTTCCTGACTGAAACGCCTAGAACCGCTCGGCCACAAAGGCCGACTGCATCGTTATCAGATAGGATTGACGAGGATATAGAAAAAAGTTCAAAGAAGGGTAATTCGTTTTGTATTGGAGCAAAATACCGCAGTCTCACGGATATGATACGCGAATTGGGGTGGCAATTGTTACAACAAAAGCGTATTGGTTGCTAGGCAGGATCTTGTTATGAAATTTCAATCACCAACGTTCTCCTCCGAATGCGAAAATATTTTTTGGAGCCCATCTATATATTGTAGGTAGAAATGATCATCATAATAAAATAAGAGAAATCAGAGTTCGCATTGAAAGATTTAAGTAGTTTTTTTCCCCTCGCAGTAGCGGAACGGTTGAGAAACAGCTTGTAATTGGTTCGATGTACCCTCTACCAGGCACTTGATTATGAACTGTAGAGTAGTGATGTAGATGTACACGTAGATGCAGAACGAGAATGTGGAAACCGTTAAAAGTTTCACAGAATAATATCTATTACCTTATGCAACGTAATCAATCTCAGAGCGAAAGATCCCACTGCAAGTGGCTTCAAGTGGCTCTGAGCACTATGGGACTTAACTTCTGTGGTCATCAGTCCCCTAGAACTTAGAATTACTTAAATCTAACTAACCTAAGGACATCACACACATCCATGCCCGAGGCAGGATTCGAGCCTGCGACCGTAGCGGTCGCGCGGTTCCAGACTGTAGCGCCTAGAACCGCTTGTCCACCCCGGTCGGCGATCCCACTGCAGTTCTTTTTACACCACCATCTGCTTCTTAGATTCAAATTTACGTTTGTGAAGACATCTAACAGGAACAAAATTGTCTCCAAATTATTCTGTTTTATCATTGTACTTACTACGAATTTTCAGTATATCATCGACTCATTTGGGATCACATCTGCTGCGTCTGTCCGAGATAAGAATTCCACACAACTGACATTCCTGTCTTTAGGCTGAGTTGAGGCTGGAACACAAAACATTCTTCTATCTAAATGAGATAGCGCGCGAAAGAGACTACCGTTATACTTCCACCTCTCAAGCGGATTGTCGTCGTCACCACTATCGATTCGGGTTAAACACAAGTCAACCTCAACAGTAGATTGAGTATAATTTTGTTGTAGCTGACCAGAAACTGATATTTCATCATAAATTTGAGGTACATATTTAATGTCTCATCGGAACGGCAGCCACAGAAATGATTTCATTTTCTGGACTCAGAACGGGTATTAAACAAGAAAACTACGTCTATAATAGTTTAAACATACCTCTGTATCGTCACCGCGTGACGTGGCGCAGTGTTTAGCAAGTGGATCGAATTCGGGAAGACGACGGTTCAAATTCGCGTCCGGCCATTCAGATTTAGAGTCAATAAAATTCATCTGGGTTTTAGGCCGCATTGTCGACTATAAAATTCCGACGTTTCGGCGTCTATTGCCAGACGCCTTCCTCAGGGTGTATTGCTAACTGCAGTTTGCAATACACCCTGAGGAAGGCGTCTGGCAATAGTCGCCCAAACGTCGAAATTTTATTGTTGACAATACGGCCTCAAACCCAGAAGAATTTTACTGACTGTGACAATGGCCGTGGATTTAGGTTTCCCGCGATTTCCTTAAATCAGTCCAGGCAAATTCCTGGATGATTCTATTGAAACGACATGGCTGATTTCCTTTCCCATGTCTGAAACATTCCGATATTTTGCTCCGTCTTTAATGATCTCGACGTCGACGGGACGTTAGACCTTAATCTCCCTTCCTTATGTATAGTTGAGCTATGCGTTATGATGACTTTTCAGTTTATGACGAAACAAACTAAACTGTAGAATACTTCTCGCCTTCGAGCACTTCTCTTGCATTTTTGAATGATCTAAAAAAGAACCTTTTTAAAATGTTATTGTCGTAGTCAGTATGTTTTTCAGAGACGTCCTTCTTCGAAAGCTTTTCCGTGATTTTAACGTCCGGCCTAACTATAGAGTCTGCCGTACTTTCGCTGAACTACATGCACCGAGCAGTTCGATAGAGCAATGTGTCAGCGATGTGACCAAAGATTGTTGTCGGGATCTTACCGTTACAGTGAGATATATAAGGCGTCAGTTGATTTCGAAGTAATGTGATTGGTTGAGTCGTTTTCATTGTGTTACAGCATTCACCACTTACAGTGCAGTCTTAAGTAGCGGCTGCTTGCTTCAATATTTTTTTTGTCAGAATTTGGTTTATGTTCTTGCTGATACTTTTTATAACATATTTAATTTATGATTTCCAGAACTGTTTGTGTCATAGAGTTTCTTAGTGTTCAGTGGCATTTGGTCGTTACATATCTTGATTTGTTCTGAGCAAACAAGGTAGGCAAAAATACACTGCACACAATTCGCCCAGTTCTGCCGTTCCACTTTGGCCTGATATCGATTTTGAAGTATATTTTACAACTGACTAAATTATGTTTCTTTTATAATGCTATCTGGCAATTGCTATCAAATTTTCACACAAAAGAAAAAAATTACGGTTTACTGGCTCAAATCCACGTTGTCTCAGCGATGATGCAATGCTTGCTGCTAATTATCTCGTTAATTACTGCCTTTGAGACCATACAAAGGATAAAACGAATATACTTGTTGGAATAAATACTTCACTTCATTTCTATCATGACAATACACAGAACTGCTTCTACTGAAAACACTGCGAGCAGCATGCACTGATTGTGGCAAAGAAAGTAGTTATCAAATATAACACACATCTAATTTTCACACATTCTGACTGTATGAGTTGAATCATAGATGCTAAATTCAGTAGTTAATTATTATGGGAAGTTTTCTATTATGTGTGGCTTTTGAATATTATCGCGCTCATTGTACCTAATAGCTCAAAACAGTTGATGGAGACAACTGATGCGCACAACTAATATCTTGGAGACCTCTAGAGCCTTTGGCGTTGTCGTTTGCCGGTAGTTAGAATATTATTCTAATGTTATATACATTAAACTTACATGCAATAAAACGTGTGAAAAGTACGTTATTCACTTTCTGTATTAATAGCATTTGCGACATAAAATTGTTATCGCCTGAGATTTTATTGTCCATGAGTGAACATGTAGATGGCGTCCATTGGGTTATACTATTTGTGTTGCATGCAACACCTCCCTGACGATACTAAACTATCAGGAAGAGTATCCGGCCGTGTCGCTATCATCCGATGTGGCATGCGATCATCAGCTTGAAGAATAGCTTCTCTGACAGTCTGGAAATTAATGGCCAGCTACGTTAATGACGCAGTAGATCACTGCCTCCAGTGAAGAACACATCGCATAGTATCAGAGCGGACATTATTAGCCCCGTTTCACGTGTTTCCTGTATGCAGGGTGATAGATGGTCTTGGATATCATGACAGGCAACGCAGACGGCAAACTGACTTGTTCGAGGCTGCCCATCTATCAGACAACGGGACCTCTGACGGCAGCATTCTGAGGTTGATATTCTGTTCGTTATACACAAATATTCAAGAAGAGAGGCCCCGAGGTTTGCTATGAGAAACTGCTCCTCAAAAATCCCTAAAATATCATCATCATCTTAATCATCTCCTTCGAAGGATTAGGTGTTGTAGTCACTAGTTCCGGTCTCAGTCATCCATCCATCCATACATACATTTCTTACGAGGTCAGTTTAGTATTCCGTTTCCAGTCGGTCGATAGTTCATAATCTTTCTGGCAATCTGTTTTCTAACATTCGATCAACATGATCTTTCCGTTTCGTTTTATTCTCTTCTATCTTGTCATTAACGGAAAAGATTTTTAACGCTGATCTCATTTTTTCATTCCTTATTTTATCCATTTTATTACAGCTTCATGAACGTCATCCCTGCAGCCTGTATACGTGATTTTCCTTTTTTTGTTACCAACTATGATTCGGAACAGTACACGATAGTAGGTACAGCCATAACTTTAAAGAATTTAATTTGTGTTTCCTTTCTTATTTTCTTCCCAAAACTCTAGCAACTGCTCAGCAGATATTTATTAACCTTGTTTTCAATGTCTTCGTCACACTGAAGCTAATGTCACACTCTAGATACTTGAATTGGTGTACTTATTCCAAAATTTTATTTGTTGTTATTTTCCATCCGGTTAGATTATTCCCTTTGAAAGCCATTATCTTGGCCTTATTTGCAGATATACGAAGGTTGGAACTTTAATAGTGGCAACTATTTATTTACAGCTCGTACAAAATAGATTCATGTTTCAAAGATTTACTGACCTTCAAAGTGGTCACAAGCACTGTGTATAACCTGCTGCCAGCGATGTGGAAGTCGTAGGATACTCTTAGCAGTGGCAGTTGTGTTGACAATTCGAGCGGCGCGGTCTATATTGCCCGACGAATTTGTAGCAGTTCTGAATCGAATGCCTTGAGGTGTTTCCTTAAGTTTAGAAATCGAGTTGAACTCACGAGGGCTTAAATCAGGGGAGTGCAGTATGTGGTATAGCACTTAGCAGCCCCACCAGTCAGACAAATAAAAGCTTGCACTGTTCGTGCTTGAGCATTGTCCTGCAAAATGATGGTCAGGTCCTGCAGAAAGTGTCATCACTTCTGTCTCTAAGCTGGTCGTAGGTTGTGTTCCAAAAATGAACAGCATAGAGATAGAAGTGATGACACTTTCTGCAGGACCTGACCATCATTTTGCAGGACAATGCTCAAGCACGTACAGTGCAAGCTGTTACTGATTTGTTTGACAGATAGGGTTGTTAAGTGCTATACCATCTACTGCACTCCCCTGACTTAAGCCCTCATGATATCAACTCGATTTGTAAACTGAAGGAAACACTTCACGGCATTCGCTTAAGAACTGCTACAAATTCGTTGGGCAATAGACCGCGCCGCTCGAACTGTTAACACAACTGGCGCTGCTAAGAGTATCTTACGACTTCCACATCGCTGGCATCGGGTTGTATACAATGCTGGTGAATAATTTGAAGGTTAGTAAAATCTTGAAAGACGTATCTATTTTGTACGAGCTGTAAATAAATAGTTGCCACTATTAAAGTTCCAACCCTCGTAGATAAGTTGTAATGTTCAACCTATATACTGCTCTTTATAAATTATCTTCTGTTAACTGTACAATTATATAGAATACAACATAGTATTTAATGGTATACTAGATCCTACTGCAATTCCTAACTGTGTTTCACGTTTCCACTTCATAGCTAAGTCGTCACATATAAATTAAACAAAGTGGACACCCTTGCCGAACACCTTGATATAATAAAATTTCATCTGACGTTTTCGAACATGAAATTAATACTATTTTTGTATTTACAAGTAGACCATTTATGGTGTTAACAAGGTGTTTAGTAAAACCCTTTACTTCCAATATTTTAAACAAAAGGGGTGTTTTTTCCTTATCAAAGGCTTTCTCATAATCAGTAAATTATAAATGCGTTTCTAAGTCAAATTCCTGACGTTTTTCAATATTTTTTCTCATTATAAATATATTACCATTACATGAACATCACTTTCTGAAGTCTAATTGTTCTTCTGAGAGTATTGCATCAGCGATAACGTAATCTTCGAGTAAGAATTTCCCCATAAATCTTATATCCTGCGTTAAGTAAACTTGTTTCTTTATAGTTTACTGTGTCTTTCCTATTGCGTGTTTTAAAGGCAGAAATAACTTTAACTATTTTCCCTTCTTCAGGTAAGGAACTGTTATTCCAACATATATTTAAAAAATGGAGGAAGCGAAATTCTAATATTATTCCGCTATATTTGATTAATTCACCATTAATGTCATTTAGGCCAGTAGCTTTTTGTTTTTTGTTACATAATCTTAATTCTTATACGTCCAATTCATTTGCAGAGTTGCTATCACTTTTTATAGAATAACTTTCTTCACTACCTTCATCAGACCATAAATTTCTGTAATCGTGTATCCATTGATTATCGCTTATTATATTAGTATCTGCAGTATCTTTCTCCCTTTTATTGACATGCTTCATAAGTTTAAATGCTATGTTCTGTCGTCCGAGATTGTCATGTTTAACATTAGCAATTTATCTTTCCCAGGATTCACTATGGTACGTTTTTTTAACTTCTTTGTTTTATTTCATTTCTATTTATATATTTTCCAGGCTTTATTTGTTCGCGTTTGTAAACAGATGTTACAGGCATTTTGTTAAATAAAACATAAAAAAATAAAGAGATATCTATTTCTTGCTACTTCTCGTACGGCAAGATGCTGAGATGCTGTGGTCGCTCTCCTCATGCGAACGAATTATGAATTGAATAGTTCTATATGTAAGAAGCTCCTTTTCAGTCCATCAGTAGCACTTCTCTTAGAACAACAAAGATACAGACTTCACAGAAGTTAATATGCACCCTTCTTGAATTCAGTCTCTGAACACTTTTTTGTTTAATTTTATATCCTTCTTCAATCTGTATCGATATCAACAGCTATGGCTGTTTCTCTATACTAGTGCAGAATGGGGAAAATAAAATTGGCCTGGAAATTTTTGTACATAAGGCGATCCAACTTACATCATCTGATCCAGGTATGGATAGGTAACCAATCTTAAGGCGTGCGAAATGTTTTATGGGTTACTTTTGTTCTTCATACTTTGTACATAAAACATAGACTTCTGTACAGTAGTTTAGAAAGACAGACGTACCTGATAAATCGAAAACGGTAGTATAATAAAATAAGTGCGATGAAAAGTTGTATTAAATTCTGCAAATTTTAAACATTGGGCCCCTGTTTCCTGAAATGTGATTATCTCACTTTCCATCAGTATCCACTACTGCTAATATCCGTGTGACTACGTTATACGCCTATTCCCGAATGTGCTCTATAAAATTTCTCCCTGTAGGATGTGTCATTTAGAGGTAGGTAAGTTGTTTTACTTTTTGTGTTGTAGTATTCCGAAATAAGGTTTTTAACTATGCAACGAATTATTAGCTTACGAACGAAAAACACCCATCATGCTATTTGAGCGAAGATAATCATACCTCACCAACTTTGAAACAACTTTATGGTCATCCACTTGGGCTTCGTATAATTTTACGTAGAGGTCGACGTGACATACCGTCTGTACACGATGCTCTTCCCGACAGTAGAAAGTGTTGAGCAAAGAAACTTTTAATTAATGAAAACATATCAGTTTATGCAGGGTGTCTCTCCTAAGAGTCGTCTGGTGTTTCAGCAGATATTTGTTATTTCGTTTTCGCACGCTGTAACTGGAGTTAGCCCACATAGTGTCGATCACGTATTTCACGTTCAGCCCAGTGTCGATGGAAAGAGTCGGTTTGTTTCCCGCTACAAACAAAATTATTTTTATATTGTTACATTACGTACAAATTCGATAGAGCGGTGGCAAATTACTCTTGTACGATTTTTATTTTATTGATATCTATTAAAAGGGACAGTAAAACTAAAAAAAACCACTGCTACAGCAGCGATAGCACTGCTCTGGCCGGCGCTGTATGTCAGAGCCAAGCATCCAGCGCTAATGAGACGCTGTTGGAGTGCTGCTTATTCTTCGTGTTTTTATTGTCCCTGTTAACAGACATCAGTAAACTGAAAACAGCACTAGAGTAATCTGCGGCTGTTCTACCGAACGGCCAAGTAAAATTCCGCTTTCAGAATCGTTTTATTTATAACGGTGGAAGTCGCTCGAAAGACATGATGAGCCCTATTTGTTTGGCCTAAATGCAGCTCCGCAATGTAAAATCGAAATCCCAAATATCTGTCGAAAGACTAGAGAAAATGAGCCTGACTAATTTTTGGAAAGACACTCCATACAGACGATTAAAGAAGTAAAGTGGCGCTTGTCCGTAAAATTAGTGGTATGCCGTTGGACTCAACCAAGTTAACAAAACATGTAAACCTTTACAACTGCTGGTTGCGTTTGAGATTCGTGGCACTCACATTCCTGTAAGGGCAACTGTTTTGCTTTGCCTCTAGGTTTTTTAAACCACTTTAGGTGATCGTTGGTATGGACTTTTCACCAACATCACGACAGATCCATCCCCACTCACTCCCCCCCTCCCCCCCTTTTGAAATGTACCGAGAAAATCAACTGATCTGTGTTTAGTCTCCGCGGTTATCGCGATTATGCTGTTATCCTCTCTCTCCGCGAGTGGCAGCACTGGTGTGTATCGATATTCGCACCTTTTACTAACTTTGGCCTGGCGCTTATAGTTTACGGCTCTGCTGTGTGCGACCAGTTGGTCAGGTGGCGTGGAGCAGCGAGGAAATCTCCGCGGCACGCAGTTTGGCCGGGCCTGCTGGCGGCGTTTATGAGCGGTCGGAGTGTATGGTGCTGATCCCATTGCTACGAGGCCCGTGGCTCACCGATCCTGGACACGAAAGTTGAGTTTTGACTTAATCTACCAGCAAGTCACGACTGTTCACGTTGTGTCGTTTGGATTTCGTTGTCGGCTGTTGGGACATTACTGCGAGCAATAACGTATATTTTCAAGTTGGCAAATTTTGGCCACCCTCCGGTGGAGTTTAACTCTACTTGGTTATTTTGAATTGAAGTGCACCAGCGGAATATTCTGCCTTGTGGCCGTTAACGTTCCCGTTACCTGCGCTGGACGTTGATGTAAATTCAGGCAGTGTATTTTCCTCATCGTTTTGTCGCTGTCCAGCACAGTGTGTAGTTTGACAGCTCAATGTATGATTGGTTGTGGGCGCCAATACCTTCTATGTTGTTCCATTCAACTCCCTGTTGTGTGCTGGTTGGGTGGAGTGGAAGTTATCTTGTCGGTGGGTCCGTTGAATGTCTGTCGGTTGGGTTTTCGTCGGATCAAGGATGGTTGGGCCGATTGCCTGTCTCACCTAAGAGAGCGTTAATGTTTGAATTCCAGGTCGACCCTCGGAAACTTCTGAGCGTCGTTGGGTGTAATGCCTTTTCTTATTTGTTCTTGTTGTTTGTGTTTGTATGGCTTCTAGACGATTTTTGAATTAAGGTTGTTTTGCCCTTAAGACGTAAGATTGTTTGGGCCTTCAGCCTAATTTAAAGAACTGTTTTAAGTAAGGCCATGCCCTTTTTAAAAATTTAATTTTGTTGCGTCTTAAGTGATGGGCCTTCAGCCAATTTTGAACTAAAGTCGTTTTGCTCTTAAGGTGTCAGATTGTTTGGGCCTTCAGCCTAATTAAAGAACTGTTTTGAGATAAGGCATTTTGCCTTTTACAAATTTAAGCTGGGTTTGAGTCTTCAGAGATGGGCCTTCAGCCGATTTTTTTAACGTTAAAGTTGTTTTGCTCTTAAGGTGTGAGATTGTTTGGGCCTTCAGCCTAACTGAAAGAACTGTTTTAAGATAAGGCCTTCTGCCTTTTAAATTTCTGATTTTGGTTTGAGTTTTAATTTATTGGCTTTATTTTAAATGAAATTTAATTTATTTTAAATTAAAGTGGTCTTGCCCTTAAGGCATGAGATTGTATGGCGTATTCAGCTGGCTATTAAATTCCAAAAATTAATGCTGTGTGTGTGTTTTTTTAAATTTTGTTGGCTCTTGTAATGTTTGGTCGAATAAATAAAGTTGTATGTTCGAGTGTAGCTGACAGACGCTTATTTTGGTCCCTTTCCACAATTTAAACTACCTGTCGTGTCCTGCAGGTTTAGCAAGGTGTCTCATCAAGTACTGGTTAAGACCGTGGACTCACATTTGGGACGAAAGGAGGTTGAAATCTCCGTCTGGACGTCCACATTTACGTTTAATGCTGTTTAGATATTTAAAGGAATAACAATAGCAACTGCGCTGTCAGACCCAGAGGACAACGCAACTATGATCGCCCGCCGTGTTTTTCTGATGCGATACGAAGGGGAGTAGGTCTCTCCCAGGCGTCGACAGTTTTCCAGACCTTGCAGCAACTACGTCTCATTCGAGTAGCTCCTTAACTGGTCTCACGAGAATGAGGTGAGTGCACCCCGTGTCAGTCCTCTGGTGAAGAAAAAAGCATGGCAGTACGGGGAAGTCAACCTTCGTGTTCCACGTGCCACTAAGATGCGCTGACCGCTCACCTACTGGTTTCCTGAAATTACTTGAGCCTATGCCGATATCGTTCCTCTGGAGAGACCCAGTTTCCTAGTTGAATTTCGCCTAGTGCTCCGCAGTTACCTAGTCGTCAACGGGAAGTTAAAACCCAGTCTTCCTTCCTCTGCTGGAGATGTGATAACATTCCGTCTTTAATTATCTCAATGTAGATGGAAGATCTAGCTTGAGTTCTGTTCTCATTGTGAATGTCTTTACTTCTTTAGCTCTTACACTAACAACCAGGAGCTCACGAAGCGAACCGGGACACCATCTGAAATTGCAGTCGTACTGTTTCTTTAATATCATCCATCGTAAACGATGTCTTTTGAAAACCTGAAAATGTGTCAGTGATGATTTAAATAATGAAACACTCCACTCGTTACTTCCTTTCATGCGTAGCACAGCGCATTTGAGAAATTTATTCCCAAATTTCAACTGCTGTGGAAATTTAGTTAGGTACTGGTATGGTATATCGTGAAATAAGTTACGGAATTCCATACACCATAGATTATATAATGAGTGCCGCAGCGATATTATGTGTTAAGCGGTCAGGGATGTACTCGCTGCTATCATTCGTTGTTCTATGTCCGATGTGAGACGAAGTATTTCATAGCTTTATTACGGAGTGTATAAACAAGAATAAACTCTCTACCTCTCACAGGATGAGGCAATTTAATGTACTTTTGTGTTTTCAAGTTTTAATTTCATCACCAGAACATTTATTCAATTATTGGTAATTATTGGTGGTCCGTGGTCAGTTATTACTGAATATGACTTCGGAGGCGATCTGGCATATTACTCTAATTACCATGTAACATGCAAACTTACCATGGTTTGCACAACACAAAGAGCATGACACAGAGTTGCCGATTGCAAAAAACGGAAAGGAGCTGATTAACTTCCAGTCAACTTCAGTTACAATTGTCCTGCCTTTCTCAAAGGATTTCTATTATTTATTGTAAGGAAAAGTTAAAATGACTATTATTCTGTAGATTAGACTAACTACTAGGCTACATGATATTTACTCAGATTCACATTATTTGGAAGACAGATATTTATTGGATGGGATATATGCGTTTGGACTGCTGTGTATCTTTTAATGCAGTGGCCTGTCAATATTGATAGTGCAGTCGGAAAACCGGATAACATAAATATTGCTATTTTAGATACTGATCTTACAAGAAACCTAATTTTGTATACATGGTGATTCAGAGGCCCCTACCGTTGTCGTTTTATGCAACCCACAATGTTGTAGTTGACCTTGATAAAATGTGCGAGATTTTTGTTCTCTCTTGCCAGATACGCGAACACTAAGGTGGTGATTCCCATAAGAGTTCGGGCAATCTGTGCGCATTCGTACAGACGGTCAATGGCTGGGTAGCCTTTAACTATATATATGAAGACAGTAACTGTTCTCGAAAGAACATATACCATTGATGACAGGCAGCTTCTCTAGAATAAATGATAATTAACTGAAACCCTCAGCTGCGCTAGTAATGAGTGGATGGGCAAATATCTATTAGGTACGTTACGTATGTAGATTGTGGACAGTTGGGAATGTGGGTCTCACGGGAAACGTGTAAGTGATAAGTCCCTGCAGTCGCGCTATTTATCTGTGTCCTCGATGGCTCAGATGGATGGAGCGTCTGCCATGTAAGCAGGAGATCCAGGGTTCGAGTCCCGGAGGGGGCACTCATTTTCAGCTGTCCCCATCGAGGTATATCAACAGCACCTGTCGGCAGCTGAGGGTTTCAATTAATAAACATTTATTCTAGAGAAGCTGCACGGTCATCAATGGTATCTGTTCTTTCGAGAACAGTTACTATCTTCATAAAAATAAATCTATTTCCCTACTCCATCACAGTCAGGAAATCCCATTTACGATGGAACTAAAGCGCGCAATAAATTGTCCTAATAAATTTAAAAACCTGCTATATAATGGGTTAAGTAGGACTATGAAACACCATTGATCACCAGGGAATCAGCCGAAAACCGATGAGATCAGGTGTGCACAAGAATTAAAGAAATTCGCTGTGCATCCATGGATCCCACTCGACTAGGTAAAGAACAAGACGTTTAAGATGTAAACCATTTTATTCGTGAATATAATTTCATTATTTTTCGTTCCCGCAATTTTCGAGCAGAAATACCGATGGGTCGAAATTTCGCCACACTCATCAGCAACTTGAAAAAAGCAATATTCTGATCATCCAAAGGTCACAACACACAAGAAGAGTTCTGACATTTAAAATTGGATTGGCGCAGCTTCTTCACGCTTCTACGACGCCCAATAGCATTGCTATTTTGTATACGTCGCTGTGGCAGGTGCAGTTCTATAGACGATTACTATTAAAGTTATGTACCAGGGCCGTCCAGTAAGTAAAGAAACGTTTTTTTTTCTTCTGAAAGCAGGTTAGTTTTATTCAGCATTCCAATACACCAAACTATTCCCATTTCTTTTGGCTACGAAACCATTTTTTTAGCGGAACCTCCGTTCAATGCGACGTCCTTACGCCACCTTACAACTCTACTGGTTGACGTCTGAACCAACATCTTGCTGCATCAACAACGTCCCCATCATCCACGTACTGTTTCCCGTGTAGTGAGCCAAGCAGATGGAAGTCGGAAGGTGCGAGATCCGGGATGTAGGATTAATGAGAAATAACAGTCCGGTGAAGTTTTATGAGCTCGTCCCGGGTCTTCAGAACTGTATGAGTCCTTGCGTTGTCACGGAGAGGGAAAAGTTAATTTTTGTAGCGACTAACACGCCGAAGTCCTTTCTTCAGTTTCCTGACGGCAGCACAATTCCCTCCAGAATTGGTCATTGCACCATTAGAGAGGACGTCAAGTAGAATAACTCCTTCAGAGTCCCAGAACACCGTCGCTATGACTTTACCGGCCGAGGGCGCGACTCTGAACTTTTTCTTCGGAGGAGAGGCGGTGTGGTGCACTCCAGGGATTGCCGTTTTCTTTCAAATTCGAAGTGATGTACCATGTTTCATCGCTTGTGAAGATATTCGACAAAAAAGTGCCACGATCAGTCTCGTAACGTGCAAGCAGTTCCGCAAAGATGACCCTTCGTTACCCGTCATGGACTACTGTTAGGCAGAGAGAAACCCACGAAGCACACACCTTTGAGTTTCCCAGCTGGTAGACGAGGGTGTCAGCCTACCAACACAGACGTCCAGTTGTTCAGCGGGATGTTTTGATTGTGCTCCGTCGATCATCTCGAATGAATGTGTCCACACGTTCCAAGATTGCGCGAGTGACAGCTGTATGCTGCCGGCCGGCACGGAGGCGATCGGATAGGTTCGCACGACCTTATTGTGATTAGTGATTATGTCAGACGCCTCGGCCAACGGCTCACTGTGCTTTTGTTCACTGCCATGCCTCCGTAGACATTCTGCAAGCAGCTACGAATATTGCCATGCTCTGGTTTTCTACCAAAGAAATTCGAAAACAGCTCTCTGCTTGGAATGCATCTCAGTTACGGACGCCGCTTTTAAGGGTAAATGTAATGCCGCCTTCTATCGGAACTTAATGAAACTATACCGGCTAAAGCAGGGCTACTTAACGACGTCCCACAAGAAATTCAAAATTTTTTGAACCGACATTGGTGTGAAAAATATGTATTGCATTACTTAATTGAACGCCCCTCGTGGCTTCGGTACCGGCACCAGCCTTTCGCATATCGAAAACTGGCAACGGCGCTGCTAGCCGTGGGGTTTATCATTCGCCGAACTGAGCACGGCAATCTCTAGAATATTGGCTTTCTTATTTCCAGGAGAATACGTGATGGAATTCTGTTTTCCACCACAAGACAAAGACGATCCGCGACACTGAAGGGTTGAAGCGGCCGTGGGAAGCGGCGCTACGACTTGTGCCGGAGACGGAGGAATGGCTTATGGCGACCAACCTCGCGAGCGATGCCCCATTACGGGATGGGGCAGGGGCCACCTGCATAGCGGGCGCTCCTGGCCGGGTCGATGTGGCGTCGGCAGCGGTCCAGGAGCCCCGAGCGTGCCGCGGCTGTGGCGGCGGCGGCCGGGTGTGGGGGCGGCGGCCGGGTGTGGGGGCGGTGGCTGCCGCCGCCGCCGCCGCCGCTGCTGCCTCCAGGCCGCGACACGCGCGCGCCGGCCGTGTCGTCGCATCTTAAGCGACGCATTCGCCTGCCGGGCCGCCATCCTTCTTCTCCTCATCACCGTCCCAACCGTATTACGCGGCATGCCTTGCATTGCAGATGAGTTCCATGCTGTAAGCTCTGTTCGCGTGATTTTGCTCCCCGTATTCCACTTGCGGGTGCGTAATACCATGTTGTGTCAGTAAATAAGTAAGAAGTTCAGATGATTATAACGTATCATCGTATTCTAGCACCCCTGTGTCTCCAAAGGCGGCATCATATGGCTGGTGCAAGATAACCGACACACAGCCACGTGGTTATTCAATTAATCCAATAATCCAATTCATTGTCTGCACACTGAAGAATGTCGTTCCGCGTCTGTTACTACAGTTTCTAATTGATTGTAATTAAATACTGCTCATCAATGTAGAAACGGGGGGGGGGGGTTGCGGGTAAGGTGGCCATACTAAGCTATTCTTGTTTTTTAAGCTGAGCAGAAGTGAATGAAAATTAATGGGAGTTAGTGATAATAATCTACAGTTACTGAAGTATAATATGCAATAGATTAATCACATTAGTATAAAAATGTTAGGGTACTTTCGTTAATGGTACCGACGTAAGCCGTTGTGTCGGTGTCACTGACAGGGAAAGTGTACTGACATTCAAATATCCACAATTCGCATGATTGGACACTGCTGAATCTACAAGGCACTCGACCTCGTTCTCATCACCAGCGATTCGGTGTTAATCTATGGGCCGGC
Organism: Schistocerca cancellata; assembly: GCF_023864275.1. Taxonomy (NCBI): domain Eukaryota; kingdom Metazoa; phylum Arthropoda; class Insecta; order Orthoptera; family Acrididae; genus Schistocerca; species Schistocerca cancellata. The sequence goes on from NC_064628.1 coordinate 199,282,208, forward strand.
ATTCTCGGCGATATGTTGATAGTACCGTACGTTCTTCCATTCCACCTCAACAGGTGGAGATATCACACCTTCGTGGAACAGAACTGCTGGAGGACGCATCTCTGAATGTTAGACAAAGGATGCAGTTCGAGCACGATGGGCCCCAGCCCATTTCAATATCTTTGTGAGGAATCATCTGAGAGCCATATCGGCGAGGGTGACCTTGTGGCCTGCCCACCTAAGTCACCTGATTTCATGTGTCTCAGTTTGTCCCTCTAGCGGAATTTGACGCAGCTGATGTATGAAACCGTTGTGAAAAGAAGAATAATATCTCGTAACTAGAACTACCGTCGCTTCTGGTACTATTGTGGACACGCCAATCAGTGGTCAGGACAATCAATGTTCCAATGATGTTCTGAGTGCATACAGGCCATTGGTTGCGCGTTGGATCTGCTTTTGCGAATTTCACTGCTGTAATTAGCAAGGCAAACTTCCTTTTGTGTAAATTGTATCTAGCGTCATAAACTGCCGCCTAACATATTTGTTTTGATGTTTTCTACATCTTGCATTAATTTGAACGAGTAGTTTCGGAACACCCTGTAGAGAAGATAAGTAATTTTATTTTATAAAATCCATAAAGCAGAGTGACATCAAAGCACTCAATAATAATTACTTACCAAATACTTAATCTAGAAATTTTTTTCAAAATCTAAGGAAAATTTTTTTTAAATCCCCCACCGCCCACCATGAAAGCTGTAGCTACCAGTAGTGGACGGAAGGGACCAGGCTGACTATCACTGCTATGGACGAAGAGCGTGACAGACACGCAGCTCTTGGGAGTACCCGCTCCCATAAACGCCAGCGGTAATGTGGAGGGCGAGCGTACTCACCCCGCCATGTCGACGTCGTTGGCGACGCGGCAGAGCACGCCGCGGTTCATGCTGCACTTGCCGGTGACGGGGTCGGGCGGCGCCAGGTTGATGTAGGGCGGCTCTTCCAGGAAGGTGATCTTCAGGTGGAACTTCTCGGGCACGCCCTGCGGCGGCGTGTGGCTGTTGCCCGGCCACACGATGTCCTTGATGTCGAGGCCCTCCTTCTGCCACGACTTCCACACGCCGATCTGGAAAGGCACACGACGCCACAACGTTAGCAACCACCAACCATAGATTAACAGCCGACAGGGTAAATTGTCATCCGCAAGGTAAAGCAATCATTCAATGAACGTACGTCTCTTGTGTGTGAGAGAGAGAGAAAAGAGAAAGAGAGAGAGAGAGAGAGAGAGAGAGAGAGAGAGAGAGGAGTGCTTATCAGCACGTAGTATGAAGCTTGTGCCTACACATACCAGTATTTTATTACATATTTGCTCTACACTTCAGTACTTACTCCTTCTTCTTGGACAAAGTTTTGACATTTTTGATTACCAAACCCTCAGTTTTGAATATTATGTAATATCTGTTGTATAAGTCAATTTCAGCCTGAGGTCTACGCTCCTTGCAACGTTTTTTTGGTCAATATGCCTACAAGTACATATGTTGTTTGACAACTATCTTCCTAAATCAAGTGTTGTTTTCTACTAGCTTCTTAAATATCCGAGTGACGGATTATTCAATGCCTTATAGCTACATTATGTGTTTAAAAGGAAAATTCTTTGATCGCCTTTGCTCTTATATAAACTTGCTACTAGCAGTTCATAAAACCAAATTTGGTCACTCGTTGCATTATGCTGTGGTTGGTTACATTTTGATTATACTGATATTACTGCTAGACTGGTTTTCAAAATGAACTATCTAACAGATATGACAATCACATATCATGTTCAAATGGTTCAAATGGCTCTGAGCACTTTGGGACTTAACTGCTGAGGTCATCAGTCCCCTAGAACGTAGAACTACTTAAACCTAACTAACCTAAGGACATCACACACATCCATGCCCGAGGCAGTATTCAAACCTGCGACCGTTGCAGCCCCGCGGTTCCGGACTGCAGTGCCTAGAACCGCACGGTCACCGCGGCCGGCTACATATCATGTTGTCCTAGTAATAGTTAAGATGTACATTACGCTTATATTGTGGCTGATGTTTGGTTTTACACGCCTCATACATTATTGTGCAGTGATTATTCTACTGTTTAACATCTAGACTGTAGAGGTTTGTACCTTCTTGCTGTGAGATAGGTGTTTTTCTGTATTTGCAATGACAACTTTGTTTTCCACTTTCTGTTTATATGAGAAACTATCAAAGAAGTTCGGCAAAGATAATCTAGTCTCCTGAGTCAGCAGTTAACTTATGGTATGTATACTTTGTATCATATCATGAAAAGGTTTAGTGAAGGTCTTCGGCGAATTCTTCAGTGTTTGTACCATGACAATATCTCGTCTCTAGTCATCTCATTAGTGCATATACCGTTCTCTTAACTAATGTAACTGCCGGGTGGCCCCCAAATGTCCTGTGTAGAACTTACTGTATTGGAATTTATTACATATTACAGCATCTGAGATGTATCCACTGCCGCGCGGGGTAGCCGTGCGGTCTTGGGCGCCTTGCCACTGTTCAAGCGGCTACCCCCGTCGGAGGTTCCAGTCCTCCCTCGGGCATGGGTGTGGGTGTTGTCCTTAGCGTAAGTTAGATTAAGTTGTATTAAGTAGTGTGTAAGCCTAGGAACCGATGACCTCAGCAGTTTGGTTCCACAGGAACTTACCACAAATTTTCAATTCTGATATGACAGATGTGTTTGCTTGGTTCTTAACCTTGTAACTATACACATTCGTTTTGTACATTTTTACAGTTTCTTAACACATAGCTATGAGCTATATTTATGTATGTTTGTACCTTTGGATAGATATCCGTTGATAATACGATATTGCCGGCCGGGGTGGCCGAGCGGTTCTAGGCCCTACAGTCTGGAACCGCGCGACCGCTACGGTCGCAGGTTCGAATCCTGCCTCGGGCATGGATGTGTGTGATGTCCTTAGGTTAGTTAGGTTTAAGTAGCTCTAAGTTCTAGGGGACTGATGACCTTAGAAGTTAAGTCCCATAGTGCTCAGAGCCATTTGAACTATAATACGATATTGCAGTGCCTACTTTATTCTGATTAAATTTTCATAGTCGTCATTCCATTCTACAGCTGACGGTATTCCTTATTCGCAATGACGAATTCATTTGATGTTTTCCGTTGACGATGGTCGAAGACCGAAACCGGTTGACGGTTAAGATTTTTTATAAAACAGCTGATGGTCAAGAATGTGTTTCATTCATTACTTGATGGCTGTTTACAGTCACCTAACAAAAATTTTTGCCATTTTATTTGTTTATAGATACTAATATCGGTAAAAGTACCTTGATTAAGAAGTTTCTGACCCGTCGTCAAATGTATGTACATGCCATATTGTTCTGAGTTTACGTTCGGAGGCTACAACGAAGGTTGCTTGAAGTTATAACTTTTAAAGAATTCGAATGGTCTAAGTGGAAACAATACGGATATGTCGTGAGGCTAATTATTGACGGTACGCCGGTTACTGCGAATGTTAAGAATAAGCCTGGCGTAACAGTTCCGCACAGGGCGTTAGTCATATTTGCCTTTTACGCAATGGTAGCTGGTGACGTGTCATTACTTTTTAGGATTAACATATTAGGTGAGATCTCTCATACAACCCATTGTTCCTATATAAACGAGGATATAGATACGACGGAGAATCCGACATGGAGACGTAGTGCTTTCGCATATCGTTGGAAGAGGAGGATAATGCCGCAGATACAACGTCTTCCTCACCAATGGGTAAGTTATAGATGTTTGAGAGCAGTCCCTATATTTGGATCTGCTTGTAAACGCCGAACGGAGTTTCTTGACACATTTGACTTTGAATTAATAGTAAAAAATATGAAAATGTAATTAAAAATAAAGTTGCAACATATGTCTATAGAATACATGTACGGATGGAGTGGATAACTCATGATTCACAGGCTGAGAAAAAGTTTTTCGAAAAAGTTGAATCTATAGAGTAAATCCATATTGAATTAGTACTAAGCTAGAAGCTTTTTTAGACACGCTGTAACTAAATTCGCTTCTGGTCTAAATAAGCCAATGGTCTCGTTCCGGTATGGAGAGTAAACGCTCTTGTCTTACTACTTTTCCTCGAGTCAGCCAAGGTTATTGATTTTTATTTGCTTGCTATCGATTTCGAAGCAACTAGAGATTCATCTTCAGGTACTTAAACACTATTACCGATGTGCGATACCACTTCGCGTACGTCCTGTTAATGTACTCCACTAAATTATGGAGTGGTAACTATAAATCTTATACTATGCTGGCGTGCATAACAAAAACGTGCCGAGACTAATTTTATTCCCAGCGTGTAAGAGACGTCAGCACAGTAACAACTGTAAACAACAAATGTGCATCGACTGGTCAGTTGTGAGAAGGTAGTGTTAAAGAGTGGACGTGCGACCGTAGCGGCTGGATGTTGTTCTCTCACAAATCGCAGTGGAGCAACGAACTGATTCCAGAACGAAATTTTCACTCTGCAGCGGAGTGTGCTCGGATATGAAACTTCCTGGCAGATTAAAACTGTGTGTCGGACCGAGACTCGAACTTGCGGGCAAGTGCTCTGCCAACTGAGCTACCCAAGCACGACTCACGAAGGGCAAAGGTCCCGAGTTCGAGTCTCGGTCCGGCACACAGTTTTAATCTGCCAGGAAGTTTCAACGAGCTGATTTCGAAATCAAATGTTCACGATATTCTCCAGAAAGTTTATCCCGCACACCTTGGCTACCGAATAAAAAACAACGTCGCCTGGGTACCTACCGCGACGTGCTTGAAACGAGAAACATGGACACTTCTTTTCTGGAAGAAATTATAACGGGAGACCAGGCACGATGTTATCAGTATGAACCTACTACAAAACGACAACGATGAAGGTATGAGTGTGACGCGCGAGTTGAACAACAACATCCCATTCAAGGACTTTTATGACAGCTTCACGTGGTTGTATGAAATACCTGTGCGTGCGTGGAATCTATATAGGAGACCTAAAGCATTAAACCACCATCTCTTTCTCTGTTTCTTGTGAATTCAGTCTCGAAAGTTTTTTGACCGACTGGGCATTTACAGTCGTGTATCACATCGATCACACTATTAAACTTGAAGCTGATGCTGTATTTGCTTTGAAATCGACAGAAAACAAATAAGAACTAGATAAGCATAGTTGAGGGGAGGAAAATAGTGAGAGATTAGCTTTTTTTCTTCCTAACAAAATATTTAACAGCCAACGTCTCTAACTTCCAGCGCTAAATAATAATGATAACGGATCCCGTTCTTGAAATATTAACGCTAATTTCAACAAATATCAGTTCATATTCACCTACAATTTTAGGCTGTGCGTCTCAGAACCGTGATCTCAAGCAATTCTATAGTTCTATCGAATTTTTTTGTTATAAAATCCAGTAATGGAATACAAATATTTATTACCCAAGTACTTAATTTCGGTCAGCTAGGACTATCTTCAGACCTTAGTGGATCCAGTATATTACAGTCTTTGCGTATATACATACTACAGTAACGTTAGTCAATCATACAAGCTTCGTCAGAAAACACCTCATCAGAAAACACCTCATCAGAAAATACCTCATGTCTTTAAAGTGTCATCGTATCTGGCATAATAGTGTCCATGGTACCCAAAAAGCTTTAGAGTTTGTAACGAAGCTTATATGGCTCATTAATGACTGTACTATTTATACACGCAGTGACAGGAAGTATATGAAGTACTGCATTCATTCAGGTGTGATGATGATCGTAGCTGACCGAAATTAATTATCTGGTTAATAAATGACTGGAAATTAACTACGTGGTTAATAAATGACTCGATTTCATGAGAAACCAAACATTTCCTGGGTTGCTGTGAAACCTTATTGCGAAAATGTGGCAGCTCATGATTCCATCAAATTTTGAATTAGATGTGTCACTTTTATCCTAAAATTGTAATTTTCTTTACTCTGGGATATTCTGAAACTGAACCCCAAAACAAATAAAGTGTAATGGGAAGTTCTTTCACAAACGGCACTTCTATGTGACAGAAGCCGGAAAAATCCCCTGGATTTAATAGATTTTAACAGGATGAACAGAAGAAATAGAAGCAACGCTTAGTGTGGTACCTGGGACACCAAGCTGGTCACATTTCAATAGGAAATTCTTGTCCGGAAATACGTAGTTTTATTGAGAATGGTTCATTCTGTTTCTTGTGTTTGGTATCCTAATTAATTATGCAGGCAATAGCCAACGCTGTAAAGTGGGCGAACGCACTGTGTCTACATTACGCTTAATATGTCGAGCGGGAGGTGAACTTATTATTTTTCAGGAGGAAATGAACTGAATATGGTGATGAGCAATTTAGGGAATTAGTGAGGAAACCCAACTAGATCAGCATATCACGCTGCAAGTTAAAAAAATCAAATTGTGACCTCTAATTTAGTTCCAAAATGTATATCGTTCATGTGGAGACAAAAACTGATAACTATACACTCGCAGCTCTGCACTCGCTACTTAGGTCGCAACATGGGTTCGAGGGGTAAGATCCTCCTCAAATAATACATTGGTAGCTTACACCACACTCTTAGCAGTGTTTTACTAGTACATCGAACCGTGTGTAGCATCCCGACATTCCCTTAAATTTGAATCAAAATACGCTGGAGCTCCGTAGTTTTACAGCCACATAACCTTACAAATCCGTCATGAAATTCCGCTTAACAGGGCAGAACGAATATCTCCGAGAAAAATGTACTAGACTAGTCCTGTTGGTCTTTTTGCATTAAGATCACAAAGTATCCCAGCCCACACGTTCACACTGTCGGTTGCTTCTAACCAGATTCTTGTTTATCTGTGGTTGTGGCGCTAGTTCGCTATAGCATATGCAATAACTGGGTATTTATAAGTATACGGTTTCATAATAGCCAATTAGGGTTCGAATATCCAACACGATAAATACCATTTTGGAAACTGCGCTTGCCGTAGATAGTCAAACACTACTGTCGAAGTCCTGAGCTCGTGGTGTAGTGGCTATCGTTGCTGCCTTTGGATCACGGGGTCCCGAGTCCGATTCCCTGCCGGGTTGGGTATTTTCTCTGCCCGTGGACTTGGTGTTTGTGTTGTCCTCATCGTTTCATCATTGTCATTCGTGACAGTGGCTAGATTGGACTGTGTAAAAAAACTGGACTGTGTACAAACTGAACTTTGTATGGGCGCTGATGACCGCGCAGTTGAGCGCCCCATAAACCAAACATCAACATCAAACAACTATCGATTGTACTGTTTGCAGATGATATGGATGTAGCTGTTATTCCATCTGTCACCTGTCACACACCTGCAGATTAGCAAGTTACGTATTTAGCTCTTACTGTGTTTTCTCAGTATTTTAATTCTGGAATTCCTGGCATGTTTTTGTGCTGAAAAGGCGTAATCTCGCGTTCTGTAGCGCCGTTCTTGTTCATTTGTTTGTTTTAAAGAGCCAGCAACCGTTCGCTTCAGCCAGGTGTGGTTTGAACTGACAATTTCTACACACATGCAGAGCAGCATGTTACGTACTTAGTTCTTTCTGTGTTTTCTTAGTAGTCGTGGAACTGATATAATGTGTGCATGTTGTGTGGGGAGGCAGCAGGAGCTGGCAGCAGTTTGAGAACAGCTGAAGGACACTTTTGGTTACACTCTGCCGTCTTCAGGCTTCAGCCTCGGGGCGTAGTGATGGAGGAGCATCTGGCACGTCACATGGGATACCTCAGAAGACGCTTGTGTCGCCCACTGGATCTGCTGCTCAGGCACTTCCCAGTGGACACGGAACTCCCTCACTATGGTGTGCGTGGTGATGGTAACATGTTCGCGTCGCTCGAGGCGGAGGGCTAATTTGGAGGATGGCCATCTGGCTATGCCAATTCACCCTGTGATTGGACAGGTGGTCACTCCTTCAACACGGTCCGAACAGGCATGCCGGGGTAGTAGTGTGCTGGTTATCAGAAGCTCCAGTGTTAGGTGCTGTACGCAGCCTATTAGGAAAGCCGTTCAGGGTCGGAAAGAAAGCCAACATGCACTCGGTATGTCTGCTGAGGGGCCTCATCCGAGATCTGAACGAGGCCTTGCCTGGGCTGTCGAGAGTGAAGGATGCAGTCTTCTGCAAGTTGGCTTCACTTCGGCACTAGTGACGCCTGTTGCTCGGGTTCAGAGGCCATTCCCAGTTCATACGGGCGGCTGGCGGAAGCGGTGAAGCCTGCTGGTCTCGCTTGCCGGGTGCAATCAGAGCTCGCAATTTGCAGCACTATTCCCAGAGTCCTTTGATTTGGAGCCGAGTGGATGGTCTCATCGGAAGGCTTCGTCGAGTTTGTCACAGTCTCGGCTGCATATTTTTAGGCTTGCGTTATCAGGTGGAGAGCTGTAGGACTCGTCTCAGTGATCATGGGTCCGTCACTGAAAGGATGCAGGTACTCGGGTAGCAGAGTACGTGTGGGTTAAACATGTTTGTTGTATGATTGGCGGTAGTTTGAGATACTCTGATGAACACTCGCCAGTCGAGATGCAGGTAGCGAAATCGGACTATGTTCAGACAGTCAATTTTATCAGTAAACTGTCGAAGTATTCGTAACAAAGTTCACGAATGTACTGCTCTGTAGGAAGTTTGTCAAGCTCAAATTATTCTCGGGACCGAGAGCTGGCTGCTCCCGAAGTAGAAAGCTCTGAAATATTTATCATGGAATGTATACTGAAAAGAGAGATGGTAGGAGAGAGAGTGTTCATTGCAGTCGACAAAAATATTGTCTCTGAAGACTTTGAGTGCGACTATGGTATTACTTTGACGCTTATAACAGGTTTAGGTGAAATACCTTGATCATACAATATTGATTGAGGGCGACATTAACCTATCGAGCATAGACTGGCAGTTCGATGGGTTCATTGCAGGCGGTGCAGACAGGTAATCTTGCGAAGTACGATTGAACGCGTTTTCCGAACACTGCGTTTTGCAGATAGCGCACACGCAGTATAAGTATTTTAAAGCCTTTACCTATAAACAGGCCAGACCTTATCGATGGTGCCAGTATGGAGACAAGGACTAGTGATCGTGATGTCATCATAGCGACGATGGTTATTGAAGTTAATAAATCGATTAAGAAGGCTAGTTGAGTACTTTTGCTAGAAAGGGCAGAAAGCAATTGTTAGCATTCCACTTAGAGAATGAATGGAGATCATTTGGTTGCAGTATGATGGAAGTATAGGAATTATGGGCAAAGTTTAAAAGGATTGTAAATCGCGGTCTCGAGAAGTATATGCAGAGTAAGTGGATCAAGGACGAAAAAGAACCAGGGTAGTTTAATAACAAAATTTGGTAAATATGAGGAAACAAAGACTGTCGCAATCTCGGCTCAAAAGAGAACGTGCAAATGACGACAGGCAAAAGTTAGTAGAAATCCGTGCGTCTGTAAAAAGATCTGTGCTCGAAGCATACAACAACTACAATCGTCATAGTTTGGCTATGGGTCTAGCCGAGAACCCGAGAAAATTGAGAACCTACCTGAAATCGCTAATCGGGTCTAAGGCTTCTGTCACCAGTCACTATTTGACCACTCAGTTGTGGCAGTAGAAGACAGCAAAAGGGAAGCCTAAGTTTTAAATGTCTTGTTTAAGAAATCGTTCATGCAAGATGATGGTACAAATATATCGCCGTTTGACAATCGCACATGCTCCCGTAAGGAGGACAAAGTAATAGGAATCCCTGGCGTAGAAAAGCAACGGAAAGGGTTGAAAATAATTCGGTTTTACGAAGACTATTCTAGATTGACTCCTTAATTCGCTTGCATTTATCGGAAATCTGTCGCCCAGCTTTCTCTCTCATAGATTTCCGAAAAGCGTTTAACACGGTGCCGTACTGCAGATTGTTAACGATGGTACAGACCAGGATCCCAGGTATGTGGGTGGCTCGAAGTCTTATTAAGTAATAGGACTCAGTACATTGTCCTCGATGGCCAGTGTTCATCAGAGACCAGAGTATCGTCAGAAGTGCCCCATGAAAAGCTGATAGGAACGCCATTATTCTCTACAAACGTAAGTGATCTGATGGACAGGATGAGCAGCGATCTGCGACTGTTTATCGAGAACGCTGTGGTGTATGGGAAGATGCCTTGTATGACTTTAGGAAGATACAAGATGACACAGACAGAATTTCTTGTTTGTGTGATGAATGGCAGATGACTCTAAATGTGGAAAATGTAAGTTAATCAAGATGAATACGAAAAACAATCCCGTAATGTTCGAATACAACATTAAAAGTTTGTTCATTGACACTGTCTGGTCGATTTAATATCTAGGCGTATCGTTCCAAAGCGATATGAAATGGAATGAGCATGTAAGGATTGAAGTAGGGACGGCGAAAGGTAGATTTCAGTTTATTGGGAGATTTAGGAATTTGGGTACTGCTCAAGTGTTTGGAATCTCCACCAGATCGGATTCAAGAAAGACATCGAACCAATTCAGAAGCGTGCTGCTAGATTTGTTGACGGTAGGTTCGAACAACAAGCAAATATTATGGAGGTGCTTTGGGAATTCAAATGGGAATACCCGGACGGAAGGCGATATTCTTTTCGAGGAACGCTGTTGTGGAAAAATAGATAACCGGCATTTGAAGATGACTGTAGAGCTATCATACAGGCGCCAACGTACGTTTTGCGTAGGGACGACGGACATAGAGAGCTTAGGGCTCGTACAGAGGCGTATAGACAGCCATTCCTCCCTCGCTTTATTTGCAAGTGGAACACGAAGGGAAATGGCTGGTTGCCACGCACCTTACAATGGCTTATAGAATATATAGACGCAGGCAACCATTTTTGATACCTGGTACCATAAAAGAAATGTGGGATAGCAGACATAGTATTTGGAATTCCTTATTTACATAAAGTAAACGATTATCATGTAATATTACAGCAATAAGTACAGAAAATACACTTTGCTGTAGATACATTTTCGGACACTCAGCGGGTGAAGAATAAGGTACTTACTTGCAGCTCTCCAGTTTGTCGTAGTTTTCTCTCGACTGCTCCTTCAACAATCTTGAATTAGCTCTGACGTTGCCTTCAATCTGACCATATGCAAGCACCATATCTCATTTCCTGTACTTGCGAAGAGGACATTCTGTAATGTTACTAAACTGGTACACAACACAATGTCTCAGCTACGATGAGAACTATCGAACGACACATGAGGAGCAAGGCTCTTATACTCATTCCCTGTATGCATATTTCACTCATGGGTAATAAGTTGCTCAACTAGCTTCTGTGGATCTTCATAATACTGACAAGCCATTTCAGAATACGTTAGGATGCTTTGAAGGTAACTAGTACTTGATGTAAGCAAATTATTTCAGGGCACGCTTCAATTTTCAACTCGCCCTGCAGTTTATGCCAGTGCAGGTCTTGCACTCCAGTCGCTCCAGAGCTCGTGGGTTTCGGTGAGTTGGCAGACGCAGCGCCACACAAGACCAGCTGTGGTGGTGCCAGAGAGAAAAGTCAATTGGAGGGACGAAGTGTGGTATCACTTATCGATACCACTCTATAGGCGTCATAATTGGCAACGAAATTGCAAGTTTCTGACAGACGCTGGCAGCAGTTGCGTGGGATCCAGCTGAACCAATGGAGCATGCCCGCTGAGCCACACCTCGATATCACGAACGTCCTCTCTTGGCGCAATATAGAACGGCCAGTGGCAGCCACACGATCCATTTCCATTTGGAGCCTCTTTGCTATGTCATGATACGCAGACGCCACCTAGACGCAGCTCGCACTTAATTCAGAGTGCCTCTTCCTTGTTGACACTGAAAGATGGGCTCTATGTACTGCTGTATTATTTGTAATTCGTCTTCGTATGCTTCAAGAAACACAAGTTAAGTAAATCTTCTGTCTTTTAGTTAACTTGTTCACTGCACATGTCTGCTATTGTCCTGCTTCCCTACAACTACAGTTGCCCTTACCATTGCCCGCACGACTGAATCGGCCATCTGGGTGCAAGCACTGTCCCGCTGTGGAAAGCAGCTGATAGGTCTGCAGTGCGATGCCAGGGTCATGCAGCGATGGCACGATGGCCAAGGTTGACTGGTTTCAGTGGGGTGGCCCACGATGGGCCTGGACAGAACGGGTCCATGGGATGGAGAATGAGTGACAACTGCTCGACTATAGTAGGAGCATGGGTCAGGGTGGGCGCTGGAACTTCGGCGACGGCGAACACACCCCCGGGAGGAAGCTCAACAATGCAGCCTGGAGTGGGAGCAGATAGTGTTGAGGAGGACTGTTGATATTTTTAAAAATATAGGGAAGCCGATATGTCGATAATTAAAACAATATCATAATCGGCCCTCGATGTATCGGTAAAAATTGTAGATATATCGACGGGAAAAGCATCGACTTACCGGCCAAAGAAAATATCAAATGGTTCAAATGGCTCTGAGCACTATGGGACTTAACATCTATGTCCATCAGTCCCCTAGAACTTAGAACTACTTTAACCTAACTAACCTAAGGACATCACACAACACCCAGTCATCACGAGGCAGAGAAAATCCCTGACCCCGCCGGGAATCGAACCCGGGAACCCGGGTGCGGGAAGTGAGAACGCTACCGCACGACCACGAGCTGCGGACAAAGAAAATATCGGCTCAACATTGTAAATATACTGACAATTTTAGAGCTGTATATTTAAGTATTGTTTTAATATTTGATATTCTGTACATTCACAAGCTAGCAGTTTGCTTATCCCCCTCAGAGCAAGAACGAATGGAAAACGATGCACGTTCACGCTTGGCGACAACCACTTTGCTAACAATGGTAACTGCAGGCAAGTGGCACAATAAAATGTGTCCGATGGGTCCCTCTGTCGGTTTCGTTACATACCGGATTTGTCTGGAACACTTCATGTCGACTTGCCTGTTTTTTTTTTTTCATTTCTGCAAATGCCACAGACCTAGCAGTTTTAGTGTCTTCATTGCGTGGTGAAGTTAAACGTTGCAGTTTCTGTTGGGAGCGTTGATTACATCAGCATCTCCTCTCACACATCTCCGCCCACCTCAAAGACCAATCTTGTCATTTAGGTTTTTGTTCATCCGTTTCAGCGACTGTTTTTTAAGAATGACGATGTGAAGAAATAGCACACTAGTTGGGTTAATTTTTTTAACGCAATCGACGTGCTATTTCTTCACATCGGACACAGTATCTTGTTATTCCATTCACACTCCCCTCTCCCCCTCTAGTACAATCGGATTTCTTCTTTGTGCCCTCTATACCTGCTTCCCCCAGTCAAAAAGAAAGACTGCACATGATGAAAGTTCAAAAAGTATTAAGACTCCTTCACACAGTGTAAGTAAAACTACTTTCTACCACAATTTCAAAAGAACAACTTCAAATATTTATCGAAAATTGCGAAAAAAGTATAACATAATATAAAAATATCGCTACTAGACACTGCCATTTTGATACCGATACATCGATATGTCGGTGAAAAATATCCACGCTATTTATCGATATTTTTTGGAAAAAAACGATGCATCGGTATTTTATCAACAGCCCTAGTGTGGCGGCAGCAAGGCAGGAGGTTGCGAATCCTCAGCACTGGCTATTCTGCTTTATATATCTAGAGGGTAGTGTACAAGGAAGCCAGGAAGTGTTTCCGGAAGAAAGATTTCCAATATGTCGCTTTACAGGATACGCAAAGTGTGATTTGTGCCGTTTAATTGTGCTGGCCTTTGAGTTTGCGGTGATATTTGTGTATTGCCAAGGATTTGGTTTTATGAGGAACTGTGTGGCCTGTAATTGGAGGAGAAGTGCGTTCTTTTAAGTGTAATACATTTCGACGAACCGCATTAAGGCCATGTGATGCCTCTATCCTGTAAAGCAGTTAAGTATCTGAGGAATCGTATTTTAATGATAAATTGTTAGTGTCTCAAACTGCCTTTCTATGTGCCTTGCTAACTGACATACGGTTGGTTATTGTGTTATGTTGTTCGTGTTGTCTGTCCATGTTTCCTTGAGGTGACGGCTCTACTAGGAGCATTATTGTGCTTTCTTGTTGACTAGTGTATGAGTTGTTGTAGGTTATATAGTGTCCACTTCTAAAGTTAATCTCTGTGGGGCGATTATTTATATAATATAATACATATATTTGAGTGGATATTTATTTATGCCGTCTTAAAGTTTTTGTTATTGCCCGAATGAGAGCTTATTTCCCAGAATTTTTATGTTGTCAGGTGTTAAGTCATTTGGAAAATTGAGCCGAACTCCTCGTTTGTTTTTTCTGTTAACTGTATGCTTTGAATTTAGTGAAATTAATCTACAGTTGGTTAAGAGTCCACTGTTGCACAACATCCAACTCAACTTCCACAGCCGGCCGAAGTGGCTGTGCGGTTCTAGGCGCTGCAGTCTGGGACCGCGAGACCGCTACGGTCGCAGGTTCGAATCCTGCCTCGGGCATGGATGTGTGTGATGTCCTTAGGTTAGTTAGGTTTAACTAGTTCTAAGCTCTAGGGGACTAATGACCTCAGAAGTTGAGTCCCATAGTGCTCAGAGCCATTTGAACCTTTTTTTCCACAGAAATCCTGCACCACAAGTGTTACGGCTCAATAACACTTATTCAAATAAAACGTATTAAGTGCCGTGGAAGTTATTTTTCTTGATCATAGTTACTATGGCCAAGTCTTCAGTTACGAAACTAATTATGACAGCTAACACAGTCCGAACAAACATCGACGCCCCGCACGCACTATCCTATAATTTGCACTAGGGGTTTCCTCTTGAAAAAATTAATTCTTTGCTGTCTCGTACAACAGCCAGTGCAATTTTTTTTCTATACACTGTTTTGTTGGCGACACCGCAGAAGGTGCTACCTACTCGCATATACAGGGTGAGTCACCTAACATTACCGCTGGATATGTTTCGTAAACCACATCAAATACTGACGAATCGATTCCACAGACCGAACGTGAGGAGAGGGGCTAGTGTAATTGGTTAATACAAACCATAAAAAAATGCACGGAAGTATGTTTTTTAACACAAACCTACGTTTTTTTAAATGGAACCCCGTTAATTTTGTTAGCACATCTGAACATATAAACAAATACGTAATCAGTGCCGTTTGTTGCATTGTAAAATGTTAATTACATCCGGAGATATTGTAACCTAAAGTTGACGCTTGAGTACCACTCCTCCGCTGTTCGATCTTGTGTATCGGAGAGCACCGAATTACGTAGGGATCCAAAGGGAACGGTGATGGACCTTAGGTACAGAAGAGACTGGAACAGCACATTAGGTCCACATGCTAACACCTTTTTATTGGTCTTTTTCACTGACGCACATGTACATTACCATGAGGGGTGAGGTACACGTACACACGTGGTTTCCGTTTTCAATTACGGAGTGTAATAGAGTGTGTCCCGACATGTCAGGCCAATAGATGTTCAATGTGGTGGCCATCATTTGCTGCACACAATTGCAATCTCTGGCGTAATGAATGTCGTACACGCCGCAGTACATCTGGTGTAATGTCGCCGCAGGCTGCCACAATACGTTGTTTCATATCCTCTGGGGTTGTAGGCACATCACGGTACACATTCTCCTTTAACGTACCCCACAGAAAGAAGTCCAGAGGTGTAAGATCAGGGGAACGGTCGTCATCGTAAACATGTCCCTGCAGATGCTGCTAGCCGACCGTGGCCCGTGTTTGTTACAACACGCAACTGAACGTCGGAGGTTTCAAACGTCAACTTTAGGTTACAATATCTCCGGATATAATTAACATTTTACAATGCAACAAACGGCACTGATTACGTATTTTTTTATATGTTCAGATATGCTAACAAAACTAATGTGGTTCCATTAAAAAAAAACGTAGGTTTGTGTTAAAAAACATACTTCCGTGCATTTTTGCATGGTTTGTATTAAACAGTTACACTAGCCCCTCTCCTCACGTTCCGTCTGTGAAATCGGTTCGTCAGTATTTGATGTGGTTTACGAAATATATCCAACGGTAACGTTAGGTGACTCACCCTGAATATCTTTGACAACACTGCCACTTAATCTCGCTGCTTCATCGTTGGGGTACATAATAAATTCCATGTGCCCTCGGCAGTAGATTCCTGGCAAACTATCGACTCTCCGGTTCTGGTAGCGAGTTGCGTCCCCTTTATAAGCACTGCCGTTCCTTTCGCTTCGTCAAAGTATTCGATGAATTTAGTAGCAGCTGCCACGTCTCTTCCCGAAGATTTTACTTTTCTGTGCTTGCAGTTGCTTGTCAAAGACTCGAATTTGTCAGTAAATAATTGCGAGAGTACGTTAACCATTAATCAAATCCACCTCAGCTGTGTCATTACATATTTATTGTGTTAAGACTGGTTGGGTTCGTAAAACATCTTTACATTGCCGAATTACTGCTGCCGCCACTTCGCACTTGATTATCATAAGATATGAAACACACGGAAAACATTTCTGAAGGTTTTTCAGGAAAGCATGAAGAACTTTATAGTGCAAGTTCAGTTATTTCTCCACAACCGATATATAAGTATTTTAAGCATGAGTGCGTCGTCCGCCGGTTCTCTCAGTTACTTTATCACGCTCTTGTTTGACGTCGTCGGCTCCGAAAAGTTCTATCCTCCCCCCAAGTCGGCATTTCTTCAGCTTCGGCAAAAGTGAAAGTTACTTCGTGTGAGAACCCGAGTGCATGATCGATGCGTCCCACGGGAAGGTCTGACACAGTTCCTATGTGCCACGTGAAGAATGAGAATGCGTCTCGTTCGATAAGCAAATTACAGTGACACATTACTCGTCGTTTGGTCTGAATAACCGAATACAGTTCTTGTATCGTCTATGCAGTGGAGATCGTGTGCTTGGAGATTATCATTCGACAAGAACAAAATATATTGAAGTTTTTTTTTTTTTAATGATGATAGCTGTGTGTGTGTGTGTGTGTGTGTGTGTGTGTGTGTGTGTGTGTGTATGTATGCATGTGTGTATGTATGTATGTGTGTGTGTATGTGTGTGTGTGTTTATATGTCTATGTGTGTATGTAGTGGGCGAAGTATCCTATTAATTGTATCTTTCATTGTTGTCTGAGTTCTGCGTGTGTGTTGGGCAACAATAATATTAACCGAAAACTTCCTCTCAGCTTCAGCCTGTGATGGCTTCGGTTACAGAGTTTGAGGCTGCAGTGAATGGGCACCATTACTGTGGGCCGGCCGTGAGGATCCAATGAACGTCCAGGACGTCCCAGTCCTCCGATCGGTCCTCAACCCAGTTACTGCTCGCACTGAGGTTGACCCCTCACTTGCGGTTGAGTGGGAGGTCGCCTCGGGGCGTAGCAGGCGGCGAAAGACTTCCCAGGCGGCCGCGCGTAAGGCCTCTCCGGTTTGCCTGACAAACAGGTTCCAGACGCTGTCTGTGGCTGACACTGTCGCTGAGCCAGATGCTGTATCCTGTCCTGTTTCAGAGGAAACCTATCAGCCTGCAAGATCCGAACAGTCACAGACGTTCAAATGGCTCTGAGCACTATGGGACTTAACATCTGAGGTCATCAGTACCCTAGAACTTAGAACTACTTAAACCTAACTAACCTTAGGACATCACACACATCCATGCCCGAGGCAGGATTCGAAACTGCGACTGTAGCGGTCGCGCGGTTCCAGACTGAAGCGCCTGGAACCGCTCGGCCACTCCGGCCGGCGAACAGTCACAGAGGATGGGATTATTGATAGTTCGGAGCTCCAACGTTATACGCATTATGGGGTCCCTTAGGGACATGGTTGCCAAGAAGGGAAAGAAAACCAATGTGCACTTCGTGTGCATACTGGGTGGAGTCATTACTGATGTGGAACGAGTCCTCCCGGATGCCATGAAGAGCACAGGGTGCAGCCAACTGTAGGTGGTTTCTGACGTCGGTACCAATGATGTGTGTCACTTTGGATCATAAGAGATTCACTCTGGTTTCGAGCGGCTAACAGAAGTGGTAAAGACTGCCAGTCTTGCTTGCAAGACGAAAGCAGAGCTGACCATTTGCAGCATAGTCGACAGGACCGATTGCGGACCTCTGGTACAGAGCAGAGTGGAGTGTCTGAATCAGAGGCTCAGTCGGTTCTGCGATCGTGTAGGCTGCAGATTCCTCGAATTGCGCCGAAGGGTGATTGGGTTTCGGGTTCCGCTGAATGGGTCAGGTGTCCACTATACACAGGAGGCGGCTACACAGGTAGCAGGGGCTGTGTGGCGTGGACTTGGCGGTTTCTTAGGTTAGAGGGTCTCGGGAAAACACAAGAAGGGCTTCAGTCACAAAGGGTACAGGACAAACACAGGAAGAACGTAGATACAGGAACCATCGGTATAACAGTTGTAAATTGTCGGAGCTGTGTTCGGAAAGTACCAGAGCTCCAAGCGCTAGTAGAAAGCACTGATGCTCAAATCGTTATAGGCACTGAACGCTAGCTAAAGCCGGACATAAGCTCAGCAGAAATTTTTGCGAATAACCTGACGGTGTTCCTAAAGGATAGGCTAAACACGGTTGACGGTGGCGTGTTTGTTGATGTTAGAAGTAGTTAGCCTGTCGCGAAATTGAAGTAGATAGTTCCTGTGATTTGGTATGGGTAGAGGTCATTGTTGGCAACCGGAATAAAATGGTAATTGGATCATTTTACCGACCTCCCAATTCAGATGATACAGCTGCTGAAAGGTTCAAGGAAAAACCTGAGTTTGATTTCAAACACGCACCCGACTCATACGATTATAGTTGGTGGTGATTTTAATTTATCCTCGATATGTTGATGAAAATACACGTTTAATTCCGGAGGTAAGCATAAAATATCATCCGAAATTGTGCTAAACGCATTCTCTGAAAATTATTTCGAACAACTGGTTCATGAGCCCACGCGAATAGTAAACGGTTGTGAAAACACGCTTGACCTCTTAGCAACAAATAATCCTGAGTTAATAACGAAATCAAAACGGATACAGGGATTATTGAACGACGGGTTGTCGTAGCAAGACTGAATACTGTAACCTCCAAATCCTCCAAAAATAAACGAAAAATATACGTATTCAAAAAAGCAGATAAAAATTCACTTGACGCCTTCCTGAGAGGCCATCTCCTTCAAAATTAATGATATAAGTGTAGTCCAGATGTGGCTTGAATTCAGAGAAATAGTATCGGCAACAATTGAGAGTTTTATACCAAATAAATTAACAAATGACGGAGCTGATCCTCCTTGTTACTCAAAACGGGTCGGTACACTGTTGCAGCAACAACGAATCAAACATGCCAACTTCAAGCAGTCGCAAACTCCTCAAGATTGGCTGTCTTATGCAGAAGCTCGAAATTTAGCGCAGACTTCAATGCGAGATGCTTATAACAGTTTCCACAAGGAAACTTCGTCTCGAAACCTGGCAGAGGAGCCAAAGAAATTCTGGTCGTATGTGAAGTATGTTAGCTTCAAGAAACAATCAACGCCTTCTCTGCGCGATAGCAATGGAGGTACTATCGAAGACAGTGCTGCCAAATCAGAGTTACTAAACACAGCCTTGCGAAATGCCTTCACAAAGGAAGACGAAGTAAATAGTCCAGAATTCGAATCAGGAGCAGCTGCCAACATGAGTAACGTAGAAGTAAATGTCCTCCGAGTAGTGCAGCAACTTAAATCACTTAATAAAAGCAAGACTTCTGGTCCAGACTGTATACCAGTTAGGTTCCTTTCGGAGTATGCAGATACATTAGCCCCATGCTTACCAATCATATACAACCGGTCGCTCGACGAAAGATACGTACCCAAAGACTGGAAAGTTGCACAGGTCACACCAATATTCAAGAAAGGCATAAGGAGTAATCCACTTAATTACAGGCCCATATCATTAAGGACGATATGCAGCAGGATTCTGGAACATATACAGTGTTCGATCAGAATGAATTACCTCGAAGAAAATGTGTGTGAATTTCTAAGGAACCAAACTGCTGAGGTCAACGGTCCCTGGACTTACACACTACTAAAACTAACTTATGCTAAGAACAACACACACACCCATGCCCGAGGGAGGACTCGAACCTCCGACTGGAGGGACCGCGCAGTCAGTGACACGGCGCCTCTAACCGCGCGGCCACTCCGCGGCTGCCTCGAAGAAAACGGCCTATTGACACACAGTGAACATGGGTTTAGAAAACATCGTTCTTGTGATACACAACTAGCTCTTTATTCGTATGAAGTGTTGAGCGCTATTGACAAGGGATTTCAGATCGATTCCGTGTTTCTGGATTTGAAGAAGGCTTTTCACACTGTACCTCACAAGCAGCTTGTAGTGAAATTGCTTGCTTATGGAATATCGTCTCAGTTATGTGACTGGATTTGTGACTTCCTGTCGGAGAGGTCATAGTTGGTAGTAATTGACGGATAGTCATAGAGTAAAACAAAAGTGATTTCTGACGTTCCGCAAGGTAGTGTTATAGGCCCTTTGCTGTTCCTTTTCTATATGAACGATTTGGGAGACAATCTGAGCAGCCGTCTTAGGTTGTGTGCAGATGACGCTGTCGTTTATCGACTAATAAAGTCATCAGTAGATCAAAACAAATTGCAAAATGATTTAGAAGAGGTACCTGAATGGTGCGAAAATTGGCACTTGACCCTAAATAACGAAAAGTGTGAGGTCATTCACATGAGTGCTAAAAGAAATTCGTTAAACTTCGGTACTTTATAAATCAGTCAAACCTAAAGGCCACAAATTCAGTTAAATACCTAGGAATTACAATTATGACCAACTTAGATCGCAAGGAACACACAGAAAATGTTGTGAGTAGGGCTAACCAAAGACCTTTCGAAAATGTGAGAGATCTGCTAAGGAGACTGCGTACACTACGCTTGTCCGACCTCTTTTAGGATACTGCTGCGCGGTGTGGGATCCTTACCAGATAGGACTGATGGAGTACATCGAACAAGTTCAAAGAAGGGCAGCACGTTTTGTATTATCGTGAAATATGGGAGAGAGTGTCACTGAAATGATACAGGATTTGGGTTGAACATAATTAAAAGAACGGCGTTTCTCGTTGCGACGGAATCTTCTCACGAAATTCCAATCACTAACTTTCTCCTCCGTACGCGAAAATATTTTGTCGACACCGACCTACGTAGGGAGAAACGATCACCACGATAAACTATGAGAAATCAGAGCTCGTACGGAAAGATGAAGGTGTTCGTTGTTTCCACGCGCTGTACGAGATGTAATAATAGAGAACTGTAAAGGTGGTTCGATGAACCCTCTGCCAGACACTTAAATGTGATTTGCAGAGTATCCATGTAGATTTAGATGTCAAATAGTTCCACTAAGGCATGAGTTCCGTACACAGCCGGACTTGAAATTGGTAACAACTTTTTAAAACCAACCTTTTTGAGTACAGTACTGTCGCACGCGAGGTCGTACATCCAGACGACAAATCTGGAGTCAACTGCTTTATATTATTACGCGGTCTTTAACGACAGAGACGTAGATCCTTGGTTTCTGCTCACTACCGCTGTCTTGTAGAAACAAGGGGTGCTTCTGACGTCGTTTATGTATACAAGTGGTATAATACAGTCTGCAAACTGCGAAACAGTGTCTGTTCTTTTGCCTTTACACGAAAATGAGATCTACTAATTTTGAAAATCTGCACAGGCCTGTTCTATTGAGCTACTCGACTGTAATCCTCGACATAACACAGACTACATTCTCAGCGACCTTTATATCACGATTGTCCATGTCATTGTAG
Organism: Schistocerca cancellata; assembly: GCF_023864275.1. NCBI lineage: Eukaryota > Metazoa > Arthropoda > Insecta > Orthoptera > Acrididae > Schistocerca > Schistocerca cancellata. The sequence continues at coordinate 199,303,958 of NC_064628.1, forward strand.
ACAATACGGCATTCTAAACGAATAAGATGTTGCAGTACCTGTGTTGTTATGAAGAATAATACAATGTTCTTTCAGACGTTATGAAATAACATGAAATGTATTCGTAGCTGCGAATACGAACAACCATCAGCTGTATGAGGGAATAAGGAGAGATAAAATTGTATCACGCCGGGACTCGAACGTGCATTTCTTGCTTTTTGGGAACGGTCACATAAACCGCTTGGCTATCCGTCTACGAATCACGAGTAGACCCAAACTTCCATATGTCATCGATTCTGCGTCACAACTTGTACTCGCACACTCGTCATGTAATTCCCGTACAGGAGAGGGAATTTTAATTGAAAATTACTGCCTGGTATCGGCAGATAAATACGATATTGCAGCGCATGTGTTTTTAAGGGGAACGAAGCAGTGTTCCTTCGGACATGCATGCTTGCATGAAACTTCCTGGCAGGTTAAAACTGTGTGCCGGACCGAGACTCGAATTCGGGACCTTGGCCTTTCGCGGGCAAGTGCTCTACCAAGGAGAGCTTCTGTGAAGTTTGGAAGGTAGGAGACGAGGTACTGGCAGAAGTAAAGCTGTGAGGACGGGGCTTGAGTCGTGCTTGGGTAGCTCAGTTGGTAGAGCACTTGCCCGTGAAGGGCAAAGGTCCCGAGTTCGATTCTTGGTCCGACACACAGTTTTAATGTACCAGGAAGTTTCATATCAGCGCGCACTCCGCTGCAGAGTGAAAATCTCATTTTACATGCATTTTCATGTCGTCATTCCCCAAAGTAGCTGCTGATGATTGTTCGTATTCTCACAACGGCGTGGTCGCCGCAGTGCATGTTCCTTCGGAGATGCATGCATGTTCTTCTTAACACTGGCACTAAAAATCGTATGTTTCGGCTGATACCAGGCAGCGACTTTCAATGAAGATGGCCTCCACTGCACGGGAATTACATAACGCGTGTACGAGTACAGGCTGTGACACAGGAACGACGGCACATGGAAATCTGGTTCCGGCCGTGGGTCGTGCATGGATAGCCAAAGCGGTTAAAGCGACCGCTCGCGTAAAGCAGGAGATCCAGGTTCACGTGCCGGTCCGGAACAAATTTTCATTGTCATCATGTGTCCTAAATGGAATTTGCTGGCTTATATACTATACGGTCAAATTTCTTTCGGATTTGTATCCAGTGCAATGCTGGCAACCACATATTTTATATACAAGTACAAACAACGGTTTGCAGAGTCTCGTTTTCCTCTAGTTATCTCACGTTTGACATCGTAGCTACCCTTAATTGCTACCCTGAATTCAAGTTAGTACTATTTCCCTTCTTCTTCATCCACGAGCTCTTATCGTCATCACGGAAACGCCCTGTATTTTAACATTGAAAATATCGATTGCAGAAAGTGTTTTTAATTCCTATTAGACTAAATATTTAAGAATCTCTTAACTCCATGTGACTAAATCCATAAAATAGGCACAGTTGAACTTTAAATTGCGTAACAATTCATTGGCTAGTAGCTTACGTTCACAGCCGGCCGGAGTGGCCGTGCGGTTCTAGGCGCTATAGTCTGGAACCGAGCGACCGCTACGGTCGCAGGTTCGAATCCTGCCTCGGGCATGGATGTGTGTGATGTCCTTAGGTTAGCTAGGTTTAATTAGTTCTAAGTTCTTGGCAACTGATGACCTCAGAAGTTAAGTCGCATAGTGCTCAGAGCCTTATGTTCGCCGTTTCGTGCTATTACTGAGGAAGATAGTTTCATTGTTTGCATGATTTTTTTTATTTTTCCTATTCTTTCGTTTCCTATATGGCGTTTCAGATCAAAATGGGTACCATATCTTTTTTTTACTTTATTCATTTGTGTTAGGTTTGTAAGAACAATCTTCTAGGGAAAGACAGCCTTTGCAATGTAGTGTATGCCGCAAAGAACGGTGATAGTCCTTCGTATCTGCGTCTTGAATGGCTTGAGCGTCTGTTTATGGATGAGAAGCGAACTAAGCAGTGTGTAAACGACAACTATTTAAAACTTATCGTAGTGGTACATTCGAAAAGAATAAATTAATACAGGATATAAGCTGGGAAACAGCCTCAAAGTGGGCTACAAAGGCCACGTAAGCAACACCGCAAGTGCGCCGCGGTACATTGTGTCTAAAATCGTCCTCAAATGTTAAAAAAACCTTGTTCTTCCATTTACAGAATGTAAAATTGATGACTGTGTAGTTTTAACAGCATACAATTAACAATGAAATCGTTGTGTTTGTCTGCTCGTCTTACCGCGGAAGTGCTGTACTTGTAACGGTTAGCTTTAGATCGAATTGCAAGCGTAATTAGTTTTTGTACTATGTTTACAGAAGCCTACATTAATAATGATAACGAATTAGCCTAGAAAGCCGGTGGCGTAAGAGACGTTGAAGATACCGTACGGCGCACATTCCCTGCAGTTTAGGTAGGTGCCTGTTGTAGGCCGATTTCTGGTTGTTTGGTTTGATAGACCGCAAGTGTCCTTTATCAGTTTCTCTGTCTCGATTTCCACACATAATTGTGGTTAGCTGTACACGCTTATTGCCTACACCCTGCACAGCACTTGGTTTGTGTTATTCACGCCTGGAATTTGCATTCGGTGTTTGTTATGTGAAACTGCTGCAGCATATAGGCCGAAAGAACAACAAATTAAGAAGTCATACGTCATACGTAGGCGGTTCTAGATATAAGGAAGACACTATGATCTTACCTATATTCATACAGTTATCTGAGAAGAAATGACAAATTCATTGAGAGGAATGATTGAAGAAAGGCACACGATTATCGCAAAAGAATTTGAGGCACTTAAGATCACAAACGGCTTTTTAAAGAGGAACTTTAAGAAACAGACATTTTTTAAGTATGAGTCTTCTATTTATTTTGAACGAAAAACGGAAATACTATTTCGTTGTACTGGATATAAATTGAAAAACATAGGGAATACAACTTGCTGTAATTACATTTGATTTTAGCAGCAGCAGTAAAATACTCTCATTTTTCTTATTGCCTGTCTGTTGATTTTCTTACTTCAGGGAATGAGCAACGATAGTTTTGTGGTGGACACGAATACCAAACCCTTCTGCTAACGATGATATCCAGCAAAATTTCTCTGCCTAACGAGTGCGCATTGAAAATGAGGGGGAAATCGGGAATGACCGATAACAATTATCCTCTACGATGAAAGTATAACACCTGCTGCGGTGCAACAGACACTTTAATTATACAGAAAATATGAATGCCATGTGGTCGCTTGACTGTTCAGAATTCCAAACTGCGCTGAGTCATCGTAAATTGTAGAGCACCCAAGAGAATAATCCAGATGGTCGAAGGTCTAGCAAATACATCAATAATCCGCAGAAAAGCAATCCAAAACTTAGTCCAGTTAAAATCCAATAAACAGACAGGACACAAAAGTACTTGTGAGAGAGGTATAGACTTTAAGTGAGATACAGACTTAAGCACAGCACGATTCAAAATGTCTTGCAGCGGCCCAGCAGCCAGGTTCTTTTCTACGGGATGAGGTCAGGAGTCAGGCATATGTGGTGATGCGCTGATTCCTGTTACTGGTCGCTGGAGGAAACGTTGGTAGCAAACAAAGCAGGGCATCGACCACACCGTCAGATGACTGATACATGACAGTAACAAACGACCATCGAGCTGTAATTTTTTAAATTTGGTATTTAAAGAAAAATAAATGAAACTTGAGTTCATATTTAGTTGTGCAATGTTACAACATCATGGCATATTTGTAAAATAATGTATCAGTCAATAAATTTGTTAGTACTGTGATTGCTATTTTCTTCGATTTAGTAATCAAATCTACTTTCAAATGGAAATTGGTGTACTATTTACCATTTTGATGAAGGTAAGTACAATTTACCGGACAAATGCATGAGTAAACATTTAGCATGATAAAAACGTGTCGTGAATTTTTCCTTCATTTACTTTGCCGGGTTTATACTTTAGTAAAGCGTTACAAAGTGTTATCTAAATACAGCAGAGTTTAAGAATTGTTAAAATTCTTAACATTTACATATGATACAGTAAAGCAGCTACGACAACTTGCTCGTGTAGCTTAACGTGCAGACAAAGAGCTTAGCTTGATGCGGAACAAATCCACACCGTCTGTCTGGTGCACCAGCCAGTCTGAGCGTGGTTTCAACGCGGTTTACCAATCTTTCTTAGGCAACGAGTGGGTTCACCCAAGTCTTCTGGTCAGAAAATACGATAACACACAGAACAAAGTTTACGCTATTGGCTGACAGATAGCACGTACGACACTCCTGCCTTAGGGTATTTAACAACCACGTTAATAGGAAAGGATTCGACTGAAAAGTTAAAAAATAAAATTAATAAATAAAAGAGCCAGCGCCCTTCATACGATGAGATAAATGGTAAGGAAGAGAGAAACAGTAAATCAGCTAAGGTTAGAGGTGGCGCAAGATTTCTCCGAAAGATGGGGAAGAAGCTGAAAAACTCAGGTACACAAACATTGTTTAGTCACTTTCCGCACGCTGGGATAACGGGGGTTGTGATCCATCGTGAGTTGTATCAAACATAATAACATAAGACATCAGTGAATAGAAGCATGAAAAGTATATCAGTTTATCGAAATTAATGCAATGGGAAGTAGGACCTATTCTCTGCTATGCAGTTCACAGTGACTTGTACACTGGATTCCTCATAATATCGTGTCGGACTTCTGGGTTCAACGACGTAGAGCAGTAGCTCGACATGCCGTGAACACAACAAGTCGTCGGAATTCCGCTGCAGAAATATTGACCCATGCTGCCTCTAGAGTAATCCATGATTGCGATAATGGTGCCGGTGCAGGATTTTGTGCTACAACTGACCTATCGATTACGTCCCAAAAATGTTCGACGCGATTCATATCGGGCACTCTGGATGGCCGAATCATTCGCTCGAATTGTCCAGAATGTTCAAACCAATTGCGAACAACTGTGGCTCAGTGACATGACGCATTATCATCCATAAAAAATTATATCCTTGTTTGGGACCGTGAAGTCCATGATAAATCCAATGATCTGTTCACTTGGACCAGAGCACCGTATCCATTACATGTAAACACAGCCCACACCATTGTGGAGCCACCACCAGCTTGCAAAGTGCCTTGTTGACAACTTGGGTCCATGGCTTCATGGAGTCTGCGCCGTACTCGAATCGTACAATAAGTTCTTACCAACTTGTCTGACCAGGCCAAGTCGTCCAGGGTTCAACCGATATGGTCGCAGGTTCAAATACTGCCTCGGGCTTGGGTGTGTGTGATGTCCTTAGGTTAGTTAGGTTTAAGTAGTTCTAAGTTCTAGGGGACTGATGACCACAGCAGTTGAGTCCCATAGTGCTCAGAGCCATTTGAACCATTTCAACCGATATGGTCACGAACCCGGGAGAGACGCTGCAGGCGATGTGCGGTTAGCAAAGGCACTCGCGTCGGTCGTCTGCTGCCTTAGCCCATTAACGCCAAATTTCGCCGCACTGTTCTAACGGATACGCTCGACGTACGCGCATTGATTTCTGCGGTTATTTAACAAAGTGTTGCTTGTCTGTTAGGACTGACAAATGTACACAGAGGCGGTGCTCTTGGTCGTTAAGTGAAGGCCGTCGGCCACTGCGTTGGGGTTCGGGGTGAGTGGTAATTCCCGAAATTTTTCTTTTCTAGGCACATTCTTATCACTGTGTATCCCGGAGTATTGGATTCCCTAACGATTTCCAAAATGGATTATTCTGTTGCGTCTAGCTCGAACTATTGTTCTGCATTCAAAGTCTGTTGAGCCCCGTCATGCGACGATGGTGACTTCGGAAAACTTTTCGTATGAATCACCTGAGTAAAAATGACAACTTCGCCAACGCAATGCCTTTTCATACCCTGTGTATACGATACTGCCGCCAACTGTATATGTGTGTATCATTACCCTGTGACTTTTGTCACTTCAGTGTAGAGTACGGACGCAGACTTGGGAAGGGAAGAAAATGGTTACTTTTCATATTTTAATCGTTTTATTCCAAACTGTTTGACCTAAACGAGCAATCTAATTTGTCCACGAGAAACAGCTCTAGAGACGTTCTGATATACTGTGAAGTGTTGAATATAGTTTGCCAAAGAACAATTTTCGTTTTTGTTGGAGGACGAGCAATACATCCTGCATGATCTTCTCCATTATTTTCCAAGGAGAACATTGTTTGTAGCTTTGTAGCTGATGAAGTATTTTTTTGGAAATAGAAGCATTCCCCCGTTTAGTGCTTCCTGCTGCCGGTGTCGGTTCCGGAAAGTTGCTGTGGAGCGCCGCTACGTAGCTGTCTGATGTAAGCGCATTTAAATTGATTACAAAGCGGGACGCGCACCGCTCATTATTCGTAAACGAGACGCGGCGTTACTGCCCGCTGTTTGTTAACGAGACTCTGCGGAGCGTGATTACGAGTGAGCAGTGAACACAAAAAGGGTCACAGGCAAGAGCGCGGCCGCAGCGCGGTGATCATACTCCGTCCTGTCAGCGAGCTACCACCACGATAGCATAGTTAGCAGTGTCTGTATTAATGATACAGCGAGGCTGTCATTCTGTCGTTTGTACTGCACTATTCACGACGATTATCCGTAAAGTTAACACACAAGTTCAACGAAAGTGAGGGAGGAATTTTTGCTAGAGGTACTGCAGATACACTCCTGGAAATAGAAAAAAGAACACATTGACACCGGTGTGTCAGACCCACCATACTTGCTACGGACACTGCGAGAGGGCTGTACAAGCAATGATCACACGCACGGCACAGCGGACACACCAGGAACCGCGGTGTTGGCCGTCGAATGGCCCTAGCTGCGCAGCATTTGTGCACCGCCGCCGTCAGTGTCAGCCAGTTTGCCGTGGCATACGGAGCTCCATCGCAGTCTTTAACACTGGTAGCATGCCGCGACAGCGTGGACGTGAACCGTATGTGCAGTTGACGGACTTTGAGCGAGGGCGTATAGTGGGCATGCGGGAGGCCGGGTGGACGTACCGCCGAATTGCTCAACACGTGGGGCGTGAGGTCTCCACAGTACATCGATGTTGTCGCCAGTGGTCGGCGGAAGGTGCACGTGCCCGTCGACCTGGGACCGGACCGCAGCGACGCACGGATGCACGCCAAGACCGTAGGATCCTACGCAGTGCTGTAGGGGACCGCACCGCCACTTCCCAGCAAATTAGGGACACTGTTACTCCTGGGGTATCGGCGAGGACCATTCGCAACTGTCTCCATGAAGCTGGGCTACGGTCCCGCACACCGTTAGGCCGTCTTCCGCTCACGCCCCAACATTGTGCAGCCCGCCTCCAGTGGTGTCGCGACAGGCGTGACTGGAGGGACGAATGGAGACGTGTCGTCTTCAGCGATGAGAGTCGCTTCTGCCTTGGTGCCAATGATGGTCGTATGCGTGTTTGGCGCCGTGCAGGTGAGCGCCACAATCAGGACTGCATACGACCGAGGCACACAGGGCCAACACCCGGCATCATGGTGTGGGGAGTGATCTCCTACACTGGCCGTACACCACTGGTGATCGTCGAGGGGACACTGAATAGTGCACGGTACATCCAAACCGTCATCGAACCCATCGTTCTACCATTCCTAGACTGGCAAGGGAACTTGCTGTTCCAACAGGACAATGCACGTCCGCGTGTATCTCGTGCCACCCAACGTGCTCTAGAAGGTGTAAGTCAACTACCCTGGCCAGCAAGATCTCCGGATCTGTCCCCCATTGAGCATGTTTGGGACTGGATGAAGCGTCGTCTCACGCAGTCTGCACGTCCAGCACGAACGCTGGTCCAACTGAGGCGCCAGGTGGAAATGGCATGGCAAGCCGTTCCACAGGACTACATCCAGCATCTCTACGATCGTCTCCATGGGAGAATAGCAGCCTGCATTGCTGCGAAAGGTGGATATACACTGTACTAGTGCCGACATTGCTCAGTTGCCTGTGTCTATGTGCCTGTGGTTCTGTCAATGTGATCATGTGATGTATCTGACCCCAGGAATGTGTCAATAAAGCTTCCCCGGGACAATGAATTCACGGTGTTCCTATTTCAATTTCCAGGAGTGTACATTGCTTGTGTACACGACGTGATGCAATGCTGTCGTGGCACATACACGCAGTCTGCGGAAGTGAGACTGAAATGTTTGTATCAGTTACAAACCTCCCCAGTATAAAGGCCGAGATGTAACAGAAGAAAAATAATTTTCGCAGCATATTTACACTGTATGGATTTCGAGTAGCATTTCTCGTTTATCTTTACAGGAACATGTATTATATTAGACCCACCCGGATCAGTGCTTCTGAGACGGGGCGGTACGCTGGACACTGATCGAATTCTCCCGATGTGGTAACGACAGTGGTCGTGTGCCTGCTAGTCTGGAAGTGATTTCTAAACCGTTTCCCGCATCTGACTAGGTGAATATTGGGCTGTTACCAAAGTTCCGTCTCATTTACACTGCTTATAAACATTTAGAGAACTTTCGCACACTTTCACACGACTAACACAGTCACAGCTGCAAAATACTAACGCGAATTCTTTACAGACGAATGGAAAAACTGGTAGAAGCAGACCTCGAGGAAGATCAGTTTGGATTCCGTAGAAATACTGGAACACATGAGCCAATACTGACCTTACGACTTATCTTAGAAGAAAGATTAAGGAAAGGCAAACCTACGTTTCTAGCATTTGTAGACATAGAGAAAGCTTTTGACAATGTTGACTGGAATACTCTCTTTCAAATTCTAAAGCTGGCAGGGGTAAAATACAGGGAGCGAAAGGCTATTTACAATTTGTACAGAAACCAGATGGCAGTTATAAGAGTCGAGGGACATGAAAGGGAAGCAGTGGTTGAGAAGGGAGTGAGACAGGGTTGTAGCCTCTTCCCGATGCTATTCAATCTGTATATTGAGCAAGCAGTAAAGGAAACGAAAGAAAAGTTCGGAGTAGTCATTAAAATCCATGGAGAAGAAATTAAAACTTTGAGGTTCGCCGATGACATTGTAATCCTGTCAGAGACAGCAAAGGACTTGGAAGAGCAGTTGAACGGAATGGACAGTGTCTTGAAAGGAGGGTATAAGATGAACATCAACAAAAGCAAAACGAGGACAATGGAATGTAGTCGAATTAAGTCGGGCGATGCTGAGGGAATTGGATTAGGAAATGAGACACTTAAAGTAGTAAAGGAGTTTTGATATTTGGGGAGTAAAATAACTGATGATGGTCGAAGTAGAGAGGATATAAAATGTAGAATGGCAATGGCAAGGTAAGCGTTTCTGAAGAAGAGAAATTTGTTAACATCGAGTATTGATTTAAGTGTCAGGAAGTCGTTTCTGAAAGTATTTGTATGGAGTGTAGCCATGTATGGAAGTGAAACGTGGACGATAAATAGTTTGGACAAGAAGAGAATAGAAGCTTTCGAAATGTGGTGCTACAGAAGAATGCTGAAGATTAGATGGGTAGATCACATAACTAATGATGAAGTATTGAATAGAATTGGGGAGAAGAGGAGTCTGTGGCACAACTTGACTAGAAGAAGGGATCGGTTGGTAGGACATGTTCTCAGAGGGAGACCAAGAGATGAATACACTAAGTAGGCTGCAGTAGGTACTGGGAGATGAAGAAGCTTGCACAGGATAGATTAGCATGGAGAGCTGTATCAAACCAGTCTCAGTACTGAAGACCACAACAACAACAACAACAACAACACTATACGCAGATAGTTGGGGTACACACTTTCCGTCCTGGAGGATAATCGGGAGGCAACACGAAGAGTATCAGGCCACCCCTTAAATTAACCATGCCAAATCTGTTAACAACCTTGCGGATCATGCTCAGGCGTAGGACAAAGGCACAGAAAAAGGAAAAAGAATTTGTATTGTAAGTTACAAGAATGCGTATTTTTTGGTAAGTTGGCTTCGGACGTAGATGTCGAGATGAACTCACGAGCATTGGCCTTCCAGACTTGTATGGGTTCATGGCCACTATGCAGTGGCATGGACACTACATCAGATGGAAAGACACACTGGTGTTGTAGGCAATCTCATTGGCTGCGTTACATATTAATACGCGGATCGGCGGAAGCAGAATTTGGTCCGTCTTTATGGCAGCGCCATCTTGTAGAGCGGAGACGGACGAGCGCTGCGCCTGCGCTGTTGTGCTTAGCGGGGCGCGCTCTAGTGGGAAAGTTGTGTAAGCGCTGGCTACGCGGAACTATGTACACAACACTTATCTTATTTCAGTGTCCAGAGTGATCTGTTATTTAGTTGTAGGAGCAGTCTTTATGAAATGGTTCAAAAGTTACATTCATGCACGGACTCTTAAGCAATTAATCTATGCGATCTGCTGAATGACTATCAGACTCATATCGTGGCAGCATGATTGCAACGTAACCAATACAGAAAGCATAGTGACTGTCCTAGAATGTACTAACTGCAGTTTGACATACGCCGATTCTTTATAGTTTCCAGATCAGGACCGGACGAGGACATCCAAACTAGAGCTTTGGAACCTTCCAACCCTAAGTTAAGCACAGTTGCAAGAAGTCCACACGGCGACATCCACGGTATAAGTGCTGTACAAAGGAATGTTTCTTGCTCTCAAGGGGATTTCGTTGATCTTAGGAAACAGACTCATCCCAGCCAGTTGTGTTGAGTTATATCACGTTCCTTAGATTATTAAAATGTATCCCCTCTGCAGATTTGTCCCCAACATTTTGAGTGTCGTACCTGAGGACAAGAAACTTCTTCATCTTGTGATCCAGAAGAACTCAATGGCACAGGTACAGCCGTGGGATGCATACAGCTTTCGATGGCGCAAGAATTTTGTGAGAAGATTTTCAGATCTAGTTCTGGTGAATGATTATGATGTCAGTCTCAACTTGAGAAACAATATAATCAAGCTGCAGTACATAATCAATTCTCTTCACAAACGCTTTCCAATACACTGAAGTATGCCTGATACAAGTCGGGATATTTAGAGGATCAACAATGACCATTGAAATGTGCCGAATTTTTTTATATCGTAAACTCCGTTGTGTATATTTTGTGAATAAAGTTAGTTCATTTTATGTGCATAGTGTAAAAAAAAAGATATGTTTTAAGAATTTATTTAAGATTATAATTATTGTAATGATTTTGTATCATAATAATGTGTTCAGTAAACAAAATGTTTCCTCTAAATCTGATACGCCAAGTTACTTTTGCGGTGTATTTCACCCCTTAAAAGTGACACTGGTCATAAATTAAAAATTATGTGTTGGGTTATTTTGCCCCCTCTACACAGGTTCCAAGTTTTATCAAGATCATTTATTTACACTTGGGATTGTTTCCTTGTTAACAGCACTGCGCCACGGCAGTGTAACAGCACTACGGGCCGATACGCTGGTGTTCGCCAATACGCTGTAAGCAGCAAAAGCCTGACGAATCGTCGGTGTTTGCTTTAACTCCAGTCTTCATAGAACATGGCCATGCGCCTAACAAACTCCTGATTGACCCGAATACGAATAGTATTAAGTCCCAATTCCAGGTGGATATAGGGACAGATTATATCATACAACTTGCAAAAGATGCCTTTGTGAGGGCAAATTACTTTACGGCCAAATTCAAGAATGTGGAATGGAAAGTCAATTTATTGTTCGTACACTGGCCGCTTTTGGTTTCCAAGCCCTGAATGAGGTGAACTTGGTGTCCAGCTACGTACCTTTGTATTTTTTAGAATCGATAACAGAGAATTACAAGCAGTTATTACAACCAAGATTGCTTAGTGAAAACTGAATTATTTAAAAAATAGAGAAATTCGTGGCGCACAGCCTGTATCAGTTATTTCAAAATATAGCTAAAATTGTTTTTCTAAGTATTTCGTTGTTCTCACTTGAAGTTTGAAGGGTTATCAGTGATCGCGTAAATATTTAATTTATTAGGCCTACATGCAGTGCATACATATATTTAATATGGAAGAATATTACTTAAAATTATAGCGGAACATTTAGTCCTTGGAAGATACAGATGTTCTATGGACTTTAGATTTTTGCAAAGGGAAGAACTTTTGTTAGGACGCAATAGGATGTTATAGGGCTGCAAACAGACACATTTAAGCATTATCCACTGCGCATATGCGGGAATTACGTGTATAATGTCCCCATTGATAGAAGTTTCACGTGGGTCACAGCTATTTTTTGAACAGTCAGCAACGAAAATGTGGAGAAAACTGCAGTTACTCATATTCACATCTCACCAAATCCAAAAGACGCCACAACATCTTGCTACGTTTGGTGTTTGGTATGGTATGGTATAATAATAACATTGTATGTCATAGAGATTTTGTTGATTAGTTATTTTACTTTTCTCTAAAAATGAGGATGGCCGATGTCGAATCTAAAACCATCACTTAAAAGATTAAAGCAATCAAGTGGAAAAAAAACATGTAAAAACATGCTGCAGCAGCATGAATACATGCAGCTCAGGACGGTTCTCCATAGAAATGTCTAGAGGACGTCTTTGATACAGTATTGTATTAAACTGGGGACCTAGAAACGACGGAGAGGCTTCGTTCCGTCGTAGCCCTTAGTGGTTTACAACCCCACAACAGGCCACAGCAGTCCACCCACCCCACCACCGCCCCACACCGAACCAAGGGTTATGATGCGGTTCGGCCCCCAGTGGACCTCCCCTTGAATGTCTCATACCAGACAAGTGCAACCCCAAATGTTTACGCGGTAGAGTAATTATGGTGCACGCGTACGTGGAAACGGTGTTTGCGCAGCAATCGCCGACATGGTGAAGCTGAGGTGGAATAAGGGGAACCAGCCCGCATTCGCCGAGATAGATGAAAAACCGCCTTAAAAACCATCCACAGGCCGGCCAAGACACCGGATGTCGACACCAATTCTCCGGGCGGGTTCGTGTCTGGAAGCAGCGCGTTAGACAGAGCGACCAGGCAGGCGGGCTGTTATACAATAGTGTGCATTGAAATCGGTGATGACGACAACGATGTAGCATGTTACCGAAGGACAACGATTTTTTTAAATCTTAAATTTACTGGACAAAACGTTATGCCGAACTGAGGCCATAATATAAACATCTAGTCCATGTAATACGCTGTTAGCTCGATGTCGCCTGGATGTCCGATGTTATGTGTACCTCTTCAGCTGAACACGTCTCAATATTTGATGGGGTCTCATAACGTAATACTTGAATAACAGCACAGACGTGGAGCTGAGACGGCGTTGTATTCTGGACGCAGACTCCCTGCCGCTGTGTTCCATCGCCCGTCGACTACACACACACACACACACACACACACACACACAACACACACTGTGCAGACGGCGCAGCGCTCGGCCCAAACTAAATTTCCTGCCGTCTGCTGCTCCATTGATCTGAGCCATGCACGTGGCTTGCTGCCGTCCTCAGCTATCTCCACTCGCACACACTCAGCCGACAACTACAGTATGGTTCAAATGGCTCTGAGCACTATGGGACTCAACATATGAGGTCATCACTCCCCTAGAACTTAGAACTACCTAGACCTAACTAACCTAAGGACATCACACACATCCATGCCCGAGGCAGGATTCGAACCTGCGACCGCAGCAGTCACACCGTTCCGGACTGAAGTGCCTAGAACCGCACGGCCACCAAGGCTGGCCAACAACAATATATAGACCTTCACTAGCCAACATGTAGCGTCAATTTACCCCTTTCCAGTCTGTCAATTTATACTTTCTACGCACATAAAAAATAAAATATTAACGTGAAGATAATGATATACACATCTGCTTCTTAAGCTATACGACACAACTCACCTAACCCTCTTCTTACCATAAATCTATATATAGTTATCTACCAGCCGAGACTGTCAGACTCTTGGGGTTCCAATTGACATAAATTGACACTGTTTTGACTACTTATGACAGTGCATCGCTTTGAGGTATAAGTACTTGTACAATTATATTATTTATTTAAAGTTTACATTTTAAAAACACAATTTCTATTCTTTTGCTGGAGACTTTTAAAGGATACGTACTTTATTCTCATTCTGCCCCAAGTGTTATTATAATGCAACTGGGTGAGAACCCAGCGTTACTCACGTCCGTATTTGTTCCAATCTTCTGTTACCCCATTTCTTCCTTCCTTCTCTCTCTCTACATCTCATCACCTTTCCTTTCTCTGTCCATCTCCTCTTTTCCCCTCTTTCTCCTCCTCTTACCTTTCCTTGTCCGTATGCTCCCCCCTCCTCCCAGTGACAATCACTTCTTCCCCCCCTTGACTGCCCACTTCCCATTCCCCCTCTGTGTCCATCTCCTCCTTACACCTCTTTGTCTGTCTATCTCCTCCTCCCTCATCTTTCTCCATGTTGTCACCACCAACCCAACAGGAAGCTACTGGTTCTCACTGCCACAGTATTTCTCTACAGAACTAATATTATGCACCAAATTAGGTGCCGTACAATGATACTTTTCTGTAGGTTCATTCAGCAGCACATGTGGATACTGTCTGCGAAATATATTGCGAATAGAGGTAGTAGTAAAGAAGTAATAAATTAAAACGTCATGCATGACGCGACAATTTTTCACGCATCTCAGTATTTGACATCGCATCACCTGAACTGCGTATCGTACAATTTTTTTTAGGTACATTTAGCGGCTTATATGGATACTGTCTACGAAACGTGTTGCAAATAGATTTGGTAGCGAAGTAGTAATAAATTTAAATGCCATGCGCGATACGGCAGTTTTTCACGCATCTCGTCATATCCTCTGAACCGCATGAAGTACAATGATATTGTTTGTTTGGTACATTCGGTGGTGTATGCGAATACTATCTAGAAAATGTGTCGCGATTACAATTAGTAGTAAAGAAGTAATAAATTAAAACGTCGTGCTCAATGCGGCAGTTTTGCTGCCTGAACAACGAAAATATAGGAAGAGAGAAAATCTTTTCCGTTCATCATTCTCTGGAGGTTATCAGCGAGAAAAAGTTTCGTAAAGGTTTGAAATTATGCATAAAGGCCGTTTCCATTCACTATCTCATTCTCTACGCGGCTCTTTCACGGCCGTCCCCATCCCACTGAATGGTACGTCGTTCTTATCCTTACAGAGATTATCGAAAAAATGGTGCAAATGGCTCTGAGCACTATGGGACTTAACATCTATGGTCATCAGTCCCCTAGAACTTAGAACTACTTAAACCTAACTAATCTAAGGACATCACACAACACCCAGCCATCACGAGGCAGAGAAAATCTCTGACCCCGCCGGGAATCGAACCCGGGAACCCGGGCGTGGGAAGCGAGAACGCTACCGCACGACCACGAGATGCGGGCTCAGAGATTATTACCAGATAATGTATATGTGTACCAAGTTTAGTTGAAATCGGTCAAGTGGTTTAGGAGGAGAGGTGGAGTATACATACACACATATATACGTACGATTTTTATACGTATGGACGAACTTTTACAGCAAATTTGCGAATTGTCTACAGAAAATACGAGTAGCAGAATGTTCCGAGCATACACGTTTGGTGCACTTATAACATATAATCTGACTTTTTCTATTTTTCTTCGCTTCACAATACGCAAATCTTCTTCTCCTATCTGGAGGTTTCGCTGCTCTTCCTGCATCCAGTGCTACTAATGAATTTATTGATTTCAAACATGGTTCAGATGGCTGTAAGCACTATGGGACTTAACATCTGAGGTCATCAGTCCCCTAGACTTAGAACTACTTAAACCTAACTAACCTAAGGACATCAAACACATCCATGCCCTAGGCAGAATTCGAGCCTGCGACCGTAGCAGCAGCGCGGTTCCGGACAGAAGCATCTAGAACCGCTCGACCACAGCGGCCGGTATTTATTGATTTCTGTACTCCTACAAATTGCTTTCCCTAACTTATGATGAAATTCCGATGTTTCATTTTTGTTTTAATTGGCAGCCGGCATCATCAAAATTATATATGCATTCGTTGCACTCACTAGATCATGTTGGAGAAAACGACCAATTGTCAGCGCCTTGTTTTTCTCCTCACACTGTCGAATCGAGCCTTCTGTTCCATGTGGCAATGTAAGTTGTAACAAAAGGCTTATTTACTTCTGATGGCAAATCTGTTGATTGTTCATGAATAGTGCGACGTCCACGTCAGTTTCACCATCAGCACTACGTGGGTTTTCAGAATCAGAAGACTGCAACAACAATTCCCTTACGGCCTCATATGATAGTCCTCTTTTCCGTAACATTTTCACTTTCTAGAAAAGACGACTGGTATCAAATAACGCACCAAAATAACTATTTACTTATCTCACGGAGGACTGTTGATGACTGAAAAGAATAATAACGAGAGTCAATATTAGTAAACGACGCTGCGTAAACAGACATTTAGCCGTTTAACAATTGCTTCCATTCCCACAGGCTTGCGAGACGCGGAGGGAGGAACCATGAACCAACACTTTAACACAAAGCGAGAGGTAAATTTTTGTAATTATTTTCAAAAATTATGACTGACATGACAAATTAAGAAAAGCTCTAAAATCTCTTCAAAGTAAAATGTGTAGTTACTAACAGAGAAGATAACAAAAATCACAGACGGACCGGTGAGGCACAATGATAGTTAAAGCGTTAAGGTGTGTGGAGGAAGCTGCTCAGTGTATTATTGTCACTTTCCCCGTACGCTGTTTCACATCCTAATGTTGTGCGGAAGTAGTGATTGTTGGTAGCTACCCTGCGAGCTCAGGTCTAATTTTGCAGTCATGGGATATTCGCGATACATGTGCACGAGGAACCAATTAATTGATCGTCTCTTCTAGCAACGTACAGTTTCGGAATTTTAACAGCAAAACATAACACGATGCACCTCGCCTCTCACGCAGCACCTGCCACTGGAGCGATACTTTTACGCATACCACACGAATGCTGCTCTTCTTTGGATCTCCGAGGTTTCTCCAATCTGATAAGAGTTCCACACCGACAAGCAATACTCAGGTACCAGAAGAAAGAGGGTTCTTAACTACTTGATTTGTGAGTGTACTGTACTTCCATAGGATTCCGCTAATAAGTCTGTCTTGAATTTGCCTTAACTCCAAATAATTTTATGTGTTCACCGAATTTCAAATAGCTCTGGACACTGCATGTGTTTGCTACCGACGATTATGTAACGAAATTATAATGTGTCTTTCCGCCTACTTATACTTAGCACGTTACGTACTTTGTTTATGTTGAGGATGAATTAACAGTGTTTGCGCCATTTGTAGACCGTCTGCTGGTCTTGATCCATTTCACTACAGTTTTACAGCGTTGTGATTACTCTATACACAACGGAATCATTTGGGAACGGCCTATGGAGCTTCCGACGTTATCTGCAACATCATTTACATGTGTTTACATGTGTATCTATATATTTACATGTGTTGTGGACATGCAAATCTACATGAGTGTTCTGCAATTAAGAGTCAAGCAAAGGCTTCATCGAACCACTTTCGCACTATTTCCCTACCGTGGAACTCTCAAAAAGCGCGAGGGAAACAGAACACTTCAGTGCGAGTTCCGAGTTCTATTATCATGACGATCATTTGTCCCTGTGTGCCGGCCGGAGTGGCTGAGCGGTTCTAGGCGCTACAGTCTGGAACCGCGTGACCGCTACGGTCGCAGGTTCGAATCCTGCCTCGGGCATGGATGTGTGTGATGTCCTTAGGTTAGTTAGGTTTAAGTAGTTCTAAGTTCTAGGGGACTGATGACCACAGCAGTTAAGTCCCATAGTGCTCAGAGCCATTTGAACCATTTTTTTCTCCCTATGTAGGTTCGCGCTAACACAACAGTTTCAGACTCAGAGGAGAAAGTTGATGATTGAAATTTCATGAACAGATCGTGTCTCAACGAAAAACGCCTTTGATTTAATGACTGCCATATCTCTCATGTATCATATCCAAGAAACTCTCCAGTTTCGCAATAATGCAAAACAAGCTCTTTTTAAATGAAATGGTAATTAAATGGAGACCCTAGTTGCAAACAGGCGTTGATGAACTTCATTGGGGACATGTTGAAAATGTATGCCCTGAACGGGACTCGAACCCAGGATCTCCTGCTAACATGGCAGACGCTCTATCCATCTGAGCCACCGAGGGCACAGAGGATAGTGCGTCTGCAGGGACTTATCCCTTGCACGCTCCCCGTGCGAACGCACACGCTATGCCCGAACTCGTACGGGACTTGGTAGATTAATCTGCCACGAGTAATGAGTATAATGGGCAAACATCTATTAGGCGCACTACGAATGTAGTGGTGTGGACATGTTGGGAATGTGGATCTCACGGGGAGCGTGCAAGGGATAAGTCCCTGCAGACGCAATATCCTCAGTGCCCTCGGTGGCTCAGATACTACCGTCATATAAAGCTCTTTTTAGTTGTCTTCCATCAATGTTGTCTGGTAATGTTACCATACGGCACACCAATACTCTGTAGTCCAAGCATTATGATTACAAAAATTACTAGCTGGAAATAAAAATATGAGCGTATAGCAAATAAATAAATTTAAATTAAAGTTTTTTTTCATGAAAATCGATCTAAGATTGCGAACATGGCCAATAAGTCGGCAAAGTTGCAAAAAACGTTTTTCTGAAATGAGTAAAAAGCTGTAGCTCCGCTCGAGCAATGTTAAAAGAGAAAGCTGTACAGTTTAAAAAGATGTATCGATTGCTTTTCTGTAAGTATCGACTGATTTCTTACATTTCGAGATATGTACCGCAGAAACCTGTTAAAAAACGAGTTCTCTACAGCTCGTTAACATTCCCGTCCCCACAGTTGCTATTTACTGTAAGTATAGCAGGCGGTATGTGAAAAAAGTACTTGTTTGAAAAATTAAAAAATGATTTTTATTTTTTCGAGAGATATAGATTTTTGAACAAAGATTAGTGGCTAGATCCTTGAGGATGGACCTAACTAACGGTTTCAGACTTATTTTCTTCGCAAAGAGTTCTGCTGCCTTGCTATTAAGCCATTTTTTGGATTTGATTAACTGTAAGGGTCAAAAAATGACTTCAAAATACTTGCACTATCGTTGGGCGTGTTGTTCTAACTATCTCAATTTATGAAAAACCTTTTGAAGAAAAAAAAACTGTCGACACTTTTTTACGAAAGAAAGTTCTCCGGCCTTCTGGAGCCGTGATAAGTTTTTCTTTCTTTTAATCTAATGGACGCAATTAACATGTTTATAGCGATCCAGTCGATGGAGGTTAATACTGAATACTTATATTTTCAAGAAAAAAGTATTAAGATACGTTTAACTGATTTTTGGTACTAGTAATTGAGTAATAAAGTGAAACATGCAAGAACGGCCTGCGTCATCTGGTGAGGACGGCGAAGTGGGGGGAGCCGGCACGCGCTCGTTCTGAAAACCAACTGTAAGCAGCATGCGCTCGCATAACCGTTCATATCTCGGGTTCTAGACCATTTACAAAACTCTTTTGTACTCTCTCTTGAGTAGTTTTACGAGATTAATTATTTTCGCCTTAGAAGCAAAATATCCCAGGAAGTACTTAATTTTTATTTAAATTGCCTTTTCTTTACGTTTATCGTCATTTTAATAGTTTTGTGTTATTACAACAACATTTTTCACGCAATAACTTAAATGGTTTGCTTAATTACTGATACTTACGTTATACGTGTTGCCGATTTCATTAACATTTGCTTTATTACTTCAGTACTTAATTATTTTTGGCACAAAACTAAATAAATGCAAGGTACCAGAATAAATTTAAGGAATCTTATCTATTTACACAAACATTTAATAACGTAAGTGTCTGTAAAATTCGAATAATTCATTATAATGAAATCGATGATTTACAGGTGTCTTATATTGCTTTCTTTTTCTTGTTGGGTAGTCTTCTCATTCTTTTTCTTGTTCCTCATTCGTAAAGAAGTGTGTTGAAAGAATCGAGAGCATCTTCGTCAACATTTTCACTCCGTGCCTGCACGCTTTACTTTATTACTCAATTATTGATACTAAAAATCAATGAAACCTACGCTGTTTTTTGTATAGAACTTATAAGTATTCACTAGTAATCTCCATCATGGGCATCGTGTACAATGTTAACTGCGTCCATTAGATAAGAAAAAGAAAAAAAAAGCTTTTTTTAATTCGTGAAAAAATGTCAGCAACTTCTTTCTTTAAAAGTTATTTTCATAAAATAAATATTGAAATAGTTACAAAAACACTCCCAACAGAAGTGCAAGTTTTTTAAGTCATTTATTTGGTCTCTACAATTAATACTCAATTTGACACCTGTTATTGATTTTCCTACTCGGGTGGTAAAGGAAAAGCAGCTCACTGATAGATAACTTCTTTATAGACCAAGATAAGTTTAACCAGATAAATGCTCAGCCTGTTGAGAATGGTCTTTCTGATCATGGTGCACAGTTAGTTAAAAATGTGACATAGCTCCATTCAGTAGTACTAAACAGTCCTCCAAAGTAGTACGTTCAGTCAACAATTTAACAATTGCAAATTTCAGGGAAAGCCTACAGCAATTAGACTGGGATGAGGTGTACCGTGAACCTGATGCCGATTTAAAATATAATTTATTTCATGACACTTTTGTAAATGCGTTTGAAAACTGATTCCCCAAGACAATAGTTAAATATACTCATTGACAGCAAGAAAGAGTAGTGACCCAGAAACTATCAAACATTATAAAATCTACTGTGCTATATTAAGAAAAGTTATTAAAAAATCCAGAAGTATGTGTATCATGTCTGAGATCAGCAACTCTGATAATAAAATTAAAACAATTTGGAATATTATTAAAAGAGAAACAGGTCAACCAAGAGCACAGGAAGACAGTATTACCATCAAATTGAATGAAAACTTATGAACAAAAAGTCAGAAGTTGAAAATATTTTTAATAATCATTTTCTAAATGTTGTGGATATAGTAGGATCCAGGTGTTCATTAGAAGATGCTAGGCAGTCAATGAAAGAGGCCATACCTACGCAATTTGATACAATTGAACTCTCACCCACTTCTCCCTCTGAAATTAGGAAAATAATAAACTTGCTTAAAAGCAAAAACTCACATGGAATTGCTGTCATTTCCAGCAAAATACTAAAATCTTGTTCTCAACAGATAAGTAAGATTCTCAGCCACCTGTGTAACAGCTCTCTGGAACAGAGCATTTTCCCTGATAGACTGAAATATGCTATTGTTATACCTTTGCATAAAAAAGGGGATATATCTGATGTCAACGATTACTGTCCAATCTCTCTTCCAACAGCTTTATCCAAAATTTTTGAGAAAGTAATGTATTCAAGAGTAGCTTCACATATCAGTAAAAATGAAGTACTAACAAAATGTTAGTTTGCTTTCCAGAAAGGTTTTTCAACAGAAAATGCCATATATGCTTTCACCAACAAATTTTGAATGATCTGAATAACCGAAAACCACCCATTGGAATTTTTTGTGATCTCTCAAAGGCTTTTGATTGTGTAAATCATGAAATTCTGCTAGACAAGCTCAAGTATTGTGGTATGGGTGGGACAGTGCACAAATGGTTTAATTTGTACCTAACTGGAAGAGTGCAGAAAGTTGAAATAAGCAGTTCTCATAATATGCAAAGATCAGCACATTCCTCAAACTGGGAACTATCAAGAATGGGGTTCCACAAGGGTCGGTCTTGGGTCCTTTGTTGTTCTTAATATATATTAATGACTTGCCATTCTATATTCATGAGGAGGCAAAGTTAGTTCTCTCTGCTGATGATACAAGTATAGTAATCACACCTGACAAACAAGAATTAACAGATGAAATTGTCAATAATGTCTTTCAGAAAATTACTAAGTGGTTCCTTGTAAACGGAATTTTGATAATACACAGTACATAGAGTTCCGTACAGTAAATGGAATGACGCCATTAATAAATATAGACCTTAATCAGAAGCATATACTAAGGTAGAATATTCAAAATTTTTAGGTGTGTCCATTGATGAGAGATTAAATTGGAAGAAACACATTGATGATCTGCTGAAACGTTTGAGTTCACCTACATTTGCAGTAAGGGTCATTGCAAATTTTCGTGATAAATATCTTAGCAAATTAGCTTACTGCGCCTATTTTCATTCGTTGCTTGCATATGGCATCATATTTTGGGGTAATTCATCACTAAGGAATAAAGTATTTATTGCACAAAAGCGTGTAATCAGAATAATAGCTGGAGTCCACCCAAGATAATCCTGCAGACATTTATTTAAGGATCTAGGGATATTCACAGTAGCTTCTCAGTATATGTACTCTCTTATGAAATTTGTTATTAACAACCAAACCCAATTCAAAAGTAATAGCAGTGTGCATAACTACAATACTAGGAGAAAGGATGATCTTCACTATTCAAGATTAAATCTAACTTTGGCACAGAAAGGGGTGAATTATACTGTCACTAAAGTCTTTGATCACTTACCAAATAGTATCAAAAGTCTGACAGATAACCAACAAGTATTTAAGAAGAAATTAAAAGAATTTCTGAATGACAACTCCTTCTACTCCATAGAGGAATTTTTAGATATAAATTAAGAAAAAAAGAAAAAAACCAAACAAAAAAGTTATATTAAAAAAATTAAAAAAAAAACAAAAAAATAAAAAAGTTGTTATATTAACTTAATTATATTGTTAAATTAACTTAATTATGTCATGTATTGGAAAATTTGACTCGTTCCACATCATTACGAAATATCGTATTCATGATCCATGGAACTAGGATTAATCTAATCTAATCTAAGCTAACACGTCAGAGATTTCCTGTAACAGAAATTAGCTATTTGTGCCTTCGCAGAGTCCTACTGAAAGGTCTCGAAAGCACGTTCTCTCTCAGTTAACTGAAAAAAGGCTGCAAAACATTTTCTACATATCTCTCACTGTCGACTGTTTCCTGCAAAAAATAGAGTATATTATTCTCTCACCGCTAATAGCATACTATACTTTTTTTTTTTTTTTGATAATGCAGGTTTGCCTCGTATATTGCGTTAGGCTTTTCAGAAGTCCAACAACAGTTGTTTTCTGGAATGAAATTTTCACTCTACAGCGAGGTGTGCGCTGATTTGAAACTTCCTGGCATATTAAAACTGTGTGCCGGACCGAGACTCGAACTCAGTTGTTTTCTGAATTAACGTGTCCACTTGGGTGGAACCATGATCCATCCGAATACAATGTTAGGCGAGATCCATTTCTTCGCCATGCACTCTACTCAAAATTCATTCACAAGACGGCAACCTTTTTTTGCAGGGTCACCCAGTTCAAGTCCTTGCTCTGCAGTTAATTTCAATAAGTTTGTAGCCGTTTGAACAGAGCGACAGGAAATTCTCATTTGCTGAGAAAGACGTCGAACTGATTTTTTAGGAGACCTTCCCAGAGCACACTCAATGTTATCCAGAGTTCCTTCTGTGAGTACAGCATGTGGTTGTCAGTGTTTCCTGTCAAGAACACTTCCCGTTTCGCGAAATTTATCTCTCATTCGATGAATGGTACTACGATTTTGAACTTCAACCTCAGGAAATTCCTCTTGAAATAATCTCATTACTGCACGCGCTGATTCTGCACGTACTTATGAATCATATATGAATACTCTTTGGCGAATAGAATACTTATATTTCGCAATTTCACTTGAAACACCTTCACTCGGTACACTGTACTGCGTCGTCTAACAAACAGGTGCTACCTGCACAAACAAAGGCCTCACAGCCGAGGCAAAGTTTACTCCACACCAGCGCCGCCGCCGGTTGGCTGCAAGACGGGCAACAAAATTACCGTCAAGTGGTTGCGTTAAAGACTGATCGCCCTGTAGAATTAACACCGGATACTGAACTACACAAACACGGGCATGATTAATTGCATGTAGATTTGTTTGACTCAAGGAACAGAGACACTGATGTGTTGACAAACCAGAACATGCTTGATGATAAACGCTATCTATCAGGTGCGAGTTGACTTCCAAATTTTTAAGAATCAATATTAAATGAGATATTGGCAGCCCCCTATATATCGCTTCCAAGAAGCGGATAACACAAGATGAGGCTACTTATAGCGTGTGCAGAGCTATTAGACCAGTCATTCTTCCTGTACTCCAGATATAAACACGACGGCAAGAAACCTCATTACGAGTTACAATGGAAGTACTCTCTGCCATACATTTCAGAATGCTTTGCCGATTACGGAAGATGGAAGGAGGGATGATTAGAGCTTAAGGTACCAACAACAGCGACGTTATTAAGACAGATTCCAGGAATGTGAAATTAGATGTAGGGTCTAGTTTGGGCTGCAGAGAGGAAGTACAAATCCGTCCCATTTGAACGGACACAATAGATGGTGTGTTTGTTTTCGCAGAGTACGCCTCTGCGCTTTAGTTTCAAAATACACTAGCAACCAAGACACCACGTCACTTCTTCTGAATGGCTTATCTCAGTTTTCCGAGTATCTGACATTTCTGATGGTCCTCCCACGTTCCATGAAGCCCACAAACGAGATTGCTTTATCGTCCCAAAAATGGTGGCCATGTTCTTTTTAGCAGGACGCTCCTTTCCTCTTTCGTTCGGTGAGTGGGTAGGCCTCCACACCAGTGTTGTGCTAGCGTAGGAAACCCATATCTCAGCACTGATCAAGATTCCGTTCAATACGCCGCTTACTTTCACATTGTATCAGGAACTGAATTTGAATAAAAATATCATCTGCTTACTTGGTTCTCAGAAAATAATTTCGGAACCCTAAGACCACAGAACTAATGAATAGTCACGATTCCAAGCAAAACACTTCGACAAATATGCGGGAAGTTATGACAGTTGAGATATAGTGAAACTCCGGACATGAATGAACGAGCATTTACATTATTTTGACGAATGTACAAGCAAACTATTATTTACACCAGCGATAAATTGAATTCGGTAGCGCTGTTTTAAACATATTTGCCTTGTATTCGGCTGGATGAAGGCGTTAATTCCAGCCGGCTATCCTGAAATAGGTTTTCTGTAGTTTCCCTGAGTAAACGGGAAAAATGCCGGTGTGGTTCATAACAACGGACAAAGGTCGACTATCTATCCTATCCTCGTCAAGCTGGACCTGCAAGTATGGGAGTTACTGCATACACTCGGAAAATGTTAGCGCCGAAAAACTTTTTTATTGAAGCACGCCGTTTTTATAAATCTGTTAATGAAGTACACTCATAACGAAATCCTGATAGAAACAAAACAGGCTCTGCCAGTCAATTTCAACTATATTACTCATATATACGCCAAAGAGCAATATATCATAAGTTCAATTGCACAGTTCCACAAATATTTAGAATTCCTTCATGTTTTGTAATTTATGGGGATCGGTTGCATTAATAAACCGGTTGGAGTAAAAACTGCATACTATTTTCTGGATTTCATAAAATGCGTCACATAATATTGTATTATCATTATTTATACCGTCCTTGATTTTAACAGAAATTTTATTAATTATCTCACTAAATTAAATGCGAATCCGGTTCGCTGTAGTTGCGTTACAAATATTCTGCACAGTATGAGTATGGAATCTACTTTCAGTTTCTGATAACTGTGCAGTGTAAGTTTATTACACATGGCTGAAATGCGAAGGAAGAGAAGAAGATTGTTTTTTAATATACAACAGACTTAGACGTCATTAGATACTAAGATCGTCTTGGATAAAAGTTGGGCTTGAAATTAGCAACATAAATTTCAAAGGAACCACATTGGCACTCACCTAAATTATCTGGGAAAACAGCGGATAATGTAAATCTGGATGTTTGGCCGCAACAAGTCTCGCGAATTCGAAGCCAGTATCTTTACCACTGCTCCATTTCTGCTAAGAAGTGGCAAAATTACGAGGTAATTTGATGGTAATGAGATGCAAAATGTTTTTTGTAGCTTTGAATAACTATCCAATTGTGTCCGTTTGCCGAATAAATTAGATGATTAAAAGGCTGAAGAAAAAAATGTAAGATGTACAGTTGTATAAAAAAGGTGTAACTTATAGTTAGATGCTAACCATCACAAAAGATTAAATTTTCATCACTTTCAAATCACGTTATAGACAGTAGGAATCACTTTACGCGGTGTGCAGCCAGCTGCAGGTGGTGGCACAAGTCGGCACTAATGACGTGTGTCGTTTTGGATCTGAGGAAATTCTCTCTGGATTCCTGCGGCTATCTGATTTGGTGAAGCCTGCCGGTCTTGCTTACGAGATGGAGGCAGAGCTTACCATCTGCAGCATCGTTGACAGAACCGACTGCGGACCTTCGGTGCGGAGCCGGGTGGAGGGTCTGAATCAGAGGCTCAGACGGTTTTGCGACCGTGTTGGCTGGAGATTCCTTGAGTTGCGCCATAGGGTGGTTGCGAAAACACACTTGACCTCTTAGCCACAAACAATCCAGAGCTAATAGAGAGCATCATGACTGATACAGGGATTAGTGATCACAAGGTCGTTGTAGATAGGTTCCTTCCAAATCCACCAGAAACAAACGCAAAATAATTTTATTTAAAAAAGCGGATAAAGTGTCACTAGAAGCCTTCCTAAGAGACAATCTCCATTCCTTCGAACTGACTATGAAAATGTAGACGAGATGTGGCTCAAATTCAAAGATATAGTAGCAACAACAATTGAGAGATTCATATCTCATAAATTGGTAAGAGATGGAACTGATCCCCCATGGTACACAAAACAGGGCCGAACGCTGTTGCAGAGGCAACGGAAAAAGCATGCGAAGTTCAGAAGAACGCGAAATCCCGAAGATTGGCTAAAATTTACAGACGCGCGAAATTTGGCACGGACTTTAATGCGAGATGCCTTTAATAGGTTCCACAACGAAACCTTGTCTCGAAATTTGGTAGAAAATCCGAAGAAATTCTGGGCGTATGTAAAGTGCACAAGCGGCAAGACGCAGTCAATACCTTCGCTGCGCAGTGCCGATGGTACTGTTACCGACGACTGTGCCGCTAAAGCGGACTTATTGAACGCAGTTTTCTGAAATTCCTTCACCAGGGAAGACGAATGGAATATTCCAGAATTTGAAACACGAACAGCTGCTAGCATTAGTTTCTTAGAAGTAGATACCTTAGGGGTTGCGAAGCAACTCAAATCGCTTGATACGGGCAAGTCTTCTGATCCAGACTG
The DNA here is from genome assembly GCF_023864275.1 of Schistocerca cancellata. Taxonomy (NCBI): domain Eukaryota; kingdom Metazoa; phylum Arthropoda; class Insecta; order Orthoptera; family Acrididae; genus Schistocerca; species Schistocerca cancellata. The sequence continues at coordinate 199,331,127 of NC_064628.1, forward strand.
TATACCGATTAGGTTCCTTTCAGATTACGCTGATACAATAGCTCCCTACTTAGCAATCATATACAACCGCTCGCTCATCGATAGATCTGTACCTACAGATTGGAAAACTGCCCAGGTCGCACCAGTGTTTAAGAAGGGTAGTAGGAGTAATCCATCGAACTACAGACCTATATAATTGACGTCGGTTTGCAGTAGGGTTTTGGAGCATATACTGTATTCAAAAATTTTGAATCACCTCGAAGGGAACGATCTATTGATACGTAATCAGCATGGTTTCAGAAAACATCGTTCTTGTGCACACGAAGTATCGACAGGGGATCTCAAGTTGATTCGTATTTCTAGATTTACGGAAAGCTTTTGACAACGTTCCTCACAAGCGACTTCTAGTCAAGCTGCGGGCCTATGGGGTATCGTCTCAGTTGTGCGACTGGATTCGTGATTTCCTGTCAGGAAGGTCGCAGTTCGTAGTAATAGACGGCAAATCATCGAGTAAAATTGAAGTGATATCAGGTGTTCCCAAGGGAAGCGTCCTGGGACCCCTGCTGTTCCTGATCTATATAAATGAGCTGCGTGACAATCTGAGCAGTTCTCTTAGGTTGCTCGCAGATGATGCTGTCATTTACCGCCTAGTAAGGTCATCCGAAGACCAGTATCAGTTTAAAGCGATTTTGAAAAGATTGCTGTATGGTGTGGTAGGTGGCAGTTGACGCTAAATAACGAAAAGTGTGAGGTGATCCACATGAATTCCAAAAGCAATCCGTTGGAATTGTACCTGGGTGTTAAAATTACGAACAACTTCAGTTGGAAAGACCACATAGATAATATTGTGGGGAAGGCGAGCCAAAGGTTGCGTTTCATTGGCAGGACACTTAGAAGATGCAACAAATCCAGTAAAGAGACAGCTTACATTACACTCGTCCGTCGTCTGTTAGAATATTGCTGCGCGTTGTGGGATCCTTACCAGGTGGGATTGACGGAGGAGATCGAAAGGGTGAAAAAAAGGGCAGCTCGTTTTGTAGTATTACGTAATAGGGGAGAGAGTGTGGCAGATATGATACGCGAGTTGGGATGGAAGTCATTAAAGCAAAGACGTTTTCGTCGCGGCGAGATCTATTTACGAAATTTCAGTCACCAACTTTCTCTTCCGAATGCAAAAATATTTCTTTGACCCCAACCTACATAGGTAGGAATGATCATCAAAATAAAATAAGATAAATCAGAGCTCGAACAGAAAGGTTTAGGTGTTCGTTTTTCCCGCACGCTGTTCGGGAGTGGAATGGTAGAGAGATAGTAGGATTGTGGTTCGATGAACCCTCTGCCAAGCACTTAAATGTGAATTGCAGAGTAATCATGTAGATGTAGATGTAGATATAAATGTAGATGTAGTGAAATATATTTATGTAGGTAATCCACCTTAGGTGCCTACGTAACACAAGACGTCAGAGGACAAGTTTTACACTGGGCGATTAAGGGGCGATGGAATCATAACTACAGTACCATAATGTGTTACACGGTCACCAAGCGACACCAACAACGCTGAGCATTACTTAACGGCAGGAATTAAAAGGCAGTGTTGACGATGTACTGAGTAACAATGTGAGATGTCTATTACATTTCTGACATGTTTTACTGTAGTATCTCAATTTCATTTCAGTTACAGATATCTGTACTAAGCAAATTGATCTCTCGTTGGGAGAAATGTGTTCGTCGCCTGGGTGACTATGTTGACAGATAAATACGTAGACACGAAGAATAATGAAATGGAATGTTAATAACGTTCGCTTTACTGACAAAGCTTCAAGAGTTTTCACACAAAAAATTCGGAGGCGCTACCTTCCAGAACGCCCTCGTATATCTAGCAGAGAGTGGGAGTTTTACTCTCGACTACACTCTCATTCCAGATTTAAATTTATTTGCAGTCGAATTCTGTTTAAATGTGCCCAGTGAGAGGACAGAATGCATCCTTATTTTGTGTGCTCCCAGACATGGTGTACCTCGACATTACATCTTAGGGGTGACCCAACTAGGGTAGGTGGTGCCAGGGGAAACTTCTCCACATTTTTTAATTCTCATCACTGCTTAAACTGAAAAAGAGATATAGTGGAAACAGTTAAGAGGAGGAAAAGAAAGTGGCTAGAATAATGGATGAGAAGAGACTTCTTAGCTTAGTAAAGGATGCCCTAGCAAGAATGATAACTGGGAAGAGGAGTAGAGGTAGAGGAATATACCAGGTAAATGACAACTGTATCTACAGGATTACACTGCTTCTCACACTCATTGTCTGCCCGAGGGCTCATAGGAGATGATTGAATCAGACGGAGCTACGAAAAGGATGGCGGAAAACTGGGAGAGGAGTGGAGAACGCTGAACTTGCAGTGATGGAGATGTGTAATTAGCAGAACACACTATTATCGTCATCATGGTGATTACCGTCATCGTCGTCATCATCGTCGTCGTTGGCGGTCGAAAAAAACAAAGCAACAAACGCAAAATGAACTCTTCACACTTGTGTTACGTTGGCTCACATCGCATAATAAGAGTGGCTGAATCTAGTAGCCGAAAGCAAAAGAGGAGCGTTTCTGTACCCACAGGTCATACGGAACTGTTATTCACCACATTTCAGCATAAATCTCTTCGTCATTTCCTCCATACATCTCCGCTCCCTTACCATGGATGCCATTTACCATAGTTATGCCACTGCTGTAACCCATAATTTGTAAGATTAAGACGAGAGGGCAGCAAAAGGTCATTCTCCACAGTAACGAGAATGTTTATGAGGCAGTGTTTGTTAAGGGCACAGTTAAGTGGGAGTCGTCTCAAGGACAACTAATGTTCCTTATACACTCCTGGAAATTGAAATAAGAACACCGTGAATTCATTGTCCCAGGAAGGGGAAACTTTATTGACACATTCCTGGGGTCAGATACATCACATGATCACACTGACAGAACCACAGGCACATAGACACAGGCAACAGAGCATGCACAATGTCGGCACTAGTACAGTGTATATCCACCTTTCGCAGCAATGCAGGCTGCTATTCTCCCATGGAGACGATCGTAGAGATGCTGGATGTAGTCCTGTGGAACGGCTTGCCATGCCATTTCCACCTGGCGCCTCAGTTGGACCAGCGTTCGTGCTGGACGTGCAGACCGCGTGAGACGACGCTTCATCCAGTCCCAAACATGCTCAATGGGGGACAGATCCGGAGATCTTGCTGGCCAGGGTAGTTGACTTACACCTTCTAGAGCACGTTGGGTGGCACGGGATACATGCGGACGTGCATTGTCCTGTTGGAACAGCAAGTTCCCTTGCCGGTCTAGGAATGGTAGAACGATGGGTTCGATGACGGTTTGGATGTACCGTGCACTATTCAGTGTCCCCTCGACGACCACCAGTGGTGTACGGCCAGTGTAGGAGATCGCTCCCCACACCATGATGCCGGGTGTTGGCCCTGTGTGCCTCGGTCGTATGCAGTCCTGATTGTGGCGCTCACCTGCACGGCGCCAAACACGCATACGACCGTCATTGGCACCAAGGCAGAAGCGACTCTCATCGCTGAAGACGACACGTCTCCATTCGTCCCTCCATTCACGCCTGTCGCGACACCACTGGAGGCAGGCTGCACGATGTTGGGGCGTGAGCGGAAGACGCCCTACGGTGTGCGGGACCGTAGCCCAGCTTCATGGAGACGGTTGCGAATGGTCCTCGCCGATACCCCAGGAGCAACAGTGTCCCTAATTTGCTGGGAAGTGGCGGTGTGGTCCCCTACGGCACTTTGTAGGATCCTACGGTCTTGGCGTGCATCCGTGCGTCGCTGCGGTCCGGTCCCAGGTCGACGGGCACGTGCACCTTCCGCCGACCACTGGCGACAACATCGATGTACTGTGGAGACCTCACGCCCCACGTGTTGAGCAATTCGGCGGTACGTCCACCCGGCCTCCCGCATGCCCACTATACGCCCTCGCTCAAAGTCCGTCAACTGCACATACGGTTCACGTCCACGCTGTCGCGGCATGCTACCAGTGTTAAAGACTGCGATGGAGCTCCGTATACCACGGCAAACTGGCTGACACTGACGGCGGCGGTGCACAAATGCTGCGCAGCTAGCGCCTTTCGACGGCCAACACCGTGGTTCCTGGTGTGTCCGCTGTGCCGTGCGTGTGATCATTGCTTGTACAGCCCTCTCGCAGTGTCCGGAGCAAGTATGGTGGGTCTGACACACCGGTGTCAATGTGTTCTTTTTTCCATTTCCAGGAGTGTATATGTAAACAATTTGCGTTGTAGTACGACAGGCGATTCTAAAATATTAGGGAAGTCAAATGAAAAAGAGGCCGATGCAAAAAATGAGTAAACTGTTTATCATTTCAAAAGTAATCGACATAAGTGTTAAACCATTTATCCTATTGCGAGGCAAATCAGTCAGCGCCTTGAAGAAAAAATGTATGCGGTTTCCTAAGAATCTATGCGCCCAGGCGTGCAGCTCTTTGTCCGTGAGTTCGACCACCCGTTGCCAAGGGTTTTTGAGTAGGCTGCTGAAGTTTCGCTAGGAAGCAAAGCCCCTCTACAGCCTCCATTAAGTCCCGATCCCTCCCCAAGTGACTTCCATATTTTTGAAACAGTTTCATAACCGTCGATTTGTTTCGAAGAGGTGGACGCCTGAGTACAATCAAGATTCCGTAATCAACCGCCAAGATATTTCCAGGGAGACACTCTCTTTCTCTCAAATATGGTGATTACTTTTGAAATAATAAACAGTTTACTTAATTTTTTTCCGTGTGTCTTGTTTTAATTTGACTGTCCTTTAAATTTATGTCTGCTGATGACACTATATTGATAGGGAGGTATGATGGGAAAGGCATAGGCAGTGGATAAAATAGTGCAGTTCAGGACATAAGTTCATGACTTGTGAAAACTAAATTGATACTGCATCACAGAAAGATACATATTTTTTTACAGTTTCCAATACATAATTCAGCTATAACTGACATTTTGACTACACATAATGGACATATGATTGGTGAGTGTTAACAATAAAAATTCCGAGGTGTTCAGATAGATGGTAAGCTGCCATTGAAAGCCCATGTTCAGAGCTTATTCAAAAACTGATACTGCTATGCTTAGAACAGTATGTGGAGTAAGTGATAGCCCAACACGAAAATTAGTTTTGCTTTCACTCGCTAATGAACTACGGTATTATATTCTGACGTAAACCTTCCCATTCACGAAACGCATTTTAACTCAGAAACGAGCAGTTCGAGCAGAACGTGGTCTAAGTTCGCGAACCTCTTACCTACCTCTGTTTGGCAGGCTGAAAATTCTGACATTGGCCCCTCGATATATATTTGTTTAATATCATTAGCTTTTTCACAGTATGGGTTTATTCCAAAGAATTAGCATCTTTCACTCAGTAGACAGAAATCGAATCTGCTTTTGGATCTCACCTCCTTGACTCGTGTGCAGAAAGGGGTACAGTATTCTGTTGCATTCCTTTTGGATTAGCTACCAGAAGGATTGAAAAATCTTAGCAGTAATCTTTGCTCTATCTAGTATAACTTGAAGAATTTTCTCATAGCTCATTTATTCTGTCGAGGAGTTCATGGAAAAAATTAAGAAAATTCCTCTGTTATATTGTTAATTCTAATAATGCATACTGGTCGACTTCATCGGAATTATTAAATTTTCATGTCTAAACGGGTGACATCACCGTATACATTTTCAAGTAGAAATAAATAACAGCCAATCACTAGTAAACCGGATGGCTTATTAAAATCTCTTTAACATGGTTTCAACGTTTATAAAAAACGTATTCTTCATATGGAAATTGGGCAAATGGGTTACATGTGCACTGTCTATACATTGGTGAGGAAATGCCACATGACAGCTACCATGTTGTGCATGTTTTAATTTAATATGGGGGTGATGATGATGATGATGTTTGGTTTGTGGGGCGCTCTACTGCGTGGTTATCAGCGCCCGTACAATTTCCCAACCTTTGTTCAGTCCAATTTCGCCACTTTCCTGGATGATGATGAAATGATGAGGACAACACAAACACCCAGTCATCTCGAGGCAGGGGAAAATCCCTGACCCCGCCGGGAATCGAACTCGGGACCCCGTGCTCGGGAAGCGAGAACGCTACCGCGAGACCACGAGCGGCGGACAATAATATGGGGGTGATATTTTATATCTGACTGACGCCTTTTTGGCCACAACATGTAACCCAGTTGTCTATATTTTCTTCTGAAGATGACGTTTTTATAAACGATGGAACCGTATGGTGAAGGAGTCTTAATAAACCTTCCAATTAGCAACTAATTGGCTGTTTTCTGTTTCTACAAGAAGATTTCATTCTACGGTTGCTGCTCCAGCCATGTACTAAAATTTTAAAATTTAAAAGATGCTTTGACTCTTCTAAGATATGAAGCAAAAAGAGTAATTTCTGAAAGAAAATGTTATATGGAATTCCGAGCTCCTCTTCTAGTGCCTAGGATGACCCAAAGTGGCCTACTTGTGCCATCTCGATACCGCCTGTAGTGTCTGGGTCTAGATAGAAGCATTTCAAAGCAGTAATACGTTAGCTTAGCGTCAGCAAGCATCAGTATGTGTACGAAAAAGGCGATTCTTTCGTTTCGACTCTTGATTTTTGTGTGCAGTATTGACTTCTGACAGTTTATTTGCGGTCGTATGGTATACAATTTTATAATGTTTACCTGATATTGTCAACTATATTGGAGGCAATCTCAGAATCTAAACTCGGTTGCACTTCTTATTACAAAAGTTTACTCACCCATACCGCACAAAAATACCCAATGATTACTAGTTGACAAAAGTTTACTCACCCATACCGCACAAAAATATCCAATGATTACTAGTTGACAAAAGTTTACTCACCCATACCGCACAAAAATACCCAATGATTACTAGTTTCAATCAATATGAATCACCACCTTGAGATCATTTTTATATCAAACACATATGACGCTTATAAAACGTTTTCATGCTGCATCCTTGTTGATAGGTGATGGGAAACTCTTACCATTAATATGCTATCCCAGGACTGGCCAGTTGTACTGTTGCCGATGCGATCTAAATCATATCCACTAGTTTACCACAGAACGATTAAAATACCGGTGTTTCCTATCAGATGCTAGCAAGGACACAACACGATAAACATTTTATACGCGTCTTGTGTATTTTATTTGTAACTACCGGTACTGTGCATTGTTCGCATAGTTATTCATCTATAGTATGACAAGAAACGGTAATATGGGACGTCTCTATAAGTTGTGTCCAGTTAATGTGAACAGTCGACTAAATGAATTGGCCCTGTAAAAATTTTTTCTATGCAAATTATCTGAAGATGGCGATTTAATTTCGCTGTAACTAGTAATCACTGTGTATTTTTGTGCGATCTGGGCGAATAAACTTCTGTAATCAGATAAACAACCGTGTTTGCACACAGTTTTGTCTTTCGAGTAGGAATCAGTAGCAAGAAAATGTATTCAGGCAGAAAAGGTACGAAAACATCGTATCCAAGTTGCGTCGAAGCAGCATGTCATGAAACTGTCCAAAGACTAAATATGGGGCTGAGAGCAGTTCGGAAGGACTCAGCTCCTCTGCTAAGAAACTGAAAGACAGAGACCGGGATTTTGGCGTGAATTACGGATTCAGATACAGGATTATAAATTTTCTTACCATTTTCTCTTTTGTTTCTCAACAGGTGAAATGCAAAACGTGCTATACAGACATTACGTTGCAATAACGAGAGGCTTCACAATAATTACTGCTTGTCCAAACTGACCAGAAGTCGTTATACGAAGTAGTAAATTTATATGGAACGCATATGAAATCAACCGTCGAATCGTCCTAGTGATGCGCTTGCTTAGAGTAGGACTAAACGGAATTGTAATGTTTTGTACGTTCATGGGATTGCTACGGCCGATATTTCAATCGTTCTATGATAAACTAGTCGATATGACTTCGATCACAGCGGCAACTATACGACAGACCAGTCATGGGATGGCAGATTAATGTAACAGCTTTTTTAAACGTAGAGTTTTTTCATTTGTTCATGTCTATAACAAATTTAAAAGCTTCTTTCGTGTTTTTCTCGAAATATGATTACTCGAAACATCACGCAGCACCAGTCCAACAATATTCAGTCCTTTTATTTGAACATTTAACCACAATATTGAAATAACATTTCAAAGTGAACGACATAGACGAATTTCGATTAGTTCATTTAAACAATGTTTGTTAACAAATGACTTTCCTTTTTTGGTGAAAGTTGAACTACTTTATTCAAACGCTCGCCAATTACACAAAAATTTATACTTGTATATCCTCCCTCCCTCCCCCTCCCTCCTGGTTCCCTAGCTACACTCATATAGATTAAATTTTTTGTCTTGTTTCCAGATTCAAATTGGCACCGGTTAGGCCTATAGCGCGTGCCGTAGATCGCCTCAAAACTAACACGCCTCCGGAAAATTAATGTAGTGTTGCCACTATATGATACGTTCTGACAAAATTTTTTTGTAACTCACTTTAATATATGCTCAGTAATTACCGCACGTATTATTTCACTATCACCTTTCTTTCTGTCGAAACAAAATTGTCAAGAAAACGCTGTTCTTAGGCAGTTATAGTGGTGTTGCCCACAAATTTCCGCAGTGGTTAGCAAACAGGACTCTCATTCGGGAGGACTACCGTTCAAACCCACGTCCGCCCATACTGATTTAGGTTTTCCATGATTTCCCTAAATCGCTCCAGACAGATTCCGGGATGCTTCCTTTGAAAGGGCACGGCCGATTTCCTTCCCATTTCTTGACACCATCCGCGCTTATGCTCCGTGCCTAATGACCTCGATGTCAACGGGAAGTTAAACCCAATTTTTCTTTTTTCCATTAATTTCATGTATAGAATCGTTCCATGAACACGAAGGTTTTGCTCCTCAGTTTCGTACTACAGAACTAGAAATGTAAGATAAACAGCATAAAAGATAGCAACGAGCAGCCTTGAAGCAAAAAACTGCTGTTGTGTGTTTGTAGATGGGGAAACGCAATAAGGATGCTTAGGAACCGTGTACATACACTCCTGGAAATTGAAATAAGAACACCGTGAATTCATTGTCCCAGGAAGGGGAAACTTTATTGACACATTCCTGGGGTCAGATACATCACATGATCACACTGACAGAACCACAGGCACATAGACACAGGTAACAGAGCATGCACAATGTCGGCACTAGTACAGTGTATATCCACCTTTCGCAGCAATGCAGGCTGCTATTCTCCCATGGAGACGATCGTAGAGATGCTGGATGTAGTCCTGTGGAACGGCTTGCCATGCCATTTCCACCTGGCGCCTCAGTTGGACCAGCGTTCGTGCTGGACGTGCAGACCGCGTGAGACGACGCTTCATCCAGTCCCAAACATGCTCAATGGGGGACAGATCCGGAGATCTTGCTGGCCAGGGTAGTTGACTTACACCTTCTAGAGCACGTTGGGTGGCACGGGATACATGCGGACGTGCATTGTCCTGTTGGAACAGCAAGTTCCCTTGCCGGTCTAGGAATGGTAGAACGATGGGTTCGATGACGGTTTGGATGTACCGTGCACTATTCAGTGTCCCCTCGACGACCACCAGTGGTGTACGGCCAGTGTAGGAGATCGCTCCTCACACCATGATGCCGGGTGTTGGCCCTGTGTGCCTCGGTCGTATGCAGTCCTGATTGTGGCGCTCACCTGCACGGCGCCAAACACGCATACGACCATCATTGGCACCAAGGCAGAAGCGAATCTCATCGCTGAAGACGACACGTCTCCATTCGTCCCTCCATTCACGCCTGTTGCGACACCACTGGAGGCGGGCTGCACGATGTTGGGGCGTGAGCGGAAGACGGCCTAACGGTGTGCGGGACCATAGCCCAGCTTCATGGAGACGGTTGCGAATGGTCCTCGCCGATACCCCAGGAGCAACAGTGCTCCCTGCCGCCGTTGGATAAGCAGCTGCAGCAGCAAGTCGTATACTCCTAGCTCACTCGTTTGTTACATAGTTTAATTCTTAATTTCTTTGCGTGTTTTTGGTACTTGCATTGTTTAATTCATAAATTTCGGGCGTATTATAGTATTTGAGAGTTGTAGCATCGCGTTTTAGTACCTGAATAGTGTAAATTCGCGTAGTCGTCTGTCATCTGTTTTTGTTTTGAACGGCCAGTGTCGGTTGGTCACAGTCAGTGACCAGTGTGCTCCCTGCCGCCGTTGGATAAGCAGCTGCAGCAGCAAGTCGTATACTCCTAGCTCACTCATTTGTTACATAGTTTAATTCTTAATTTCTTTGCGTGTTTTTGGTACTTGCATTGTTTAATTCATAAATTTCGGGCGTATTATAGAATTTGAGAGTTGTAGCATCGCGTTTTAGTACTCGAATAGTGTTAAATCGCGTAGTCTCCTTCCGCCGCCGAGCAGTGTTCAGCAGTGCACAAGCGGCAGCATTACTGCATTTACTAGGCAATCTTGTATTTTAATAACCGTTTCAATTTTGTGTCGTTTTGTTTGCGCTCTCTGTAGATTAGTTCAGACGTTCTTTGCACAACAGTTTTTAGCATGGATAGGGACTGCAACTGCTGTGTTCGGATGCAGGCTGAGTTGGCATCCCTTCGCTCCCAGCTTCAGGCAGTGTTGGCTTCGGTCACACAGCTTGAGGCTGTTGCCAATGGGCAACACTGTGGGGGTCCGGATGGGGGTTTGTCGGGGACGGCCAGCTCGTCCCACGCATCCCCCGATCGGACTACGACTGTGGTTGCCCGGGATACTGCCCGCATTGAGGCTGATCCCTCACCTGTGGTAGAGTGGGAGGTCGTCTCAAGGTGTGGCAGGGGGCGAAAGACATTCCGGAGGGCTGAACGGAAGGCCTCTCCAGTTTGTCTGACGAACCGGTTTCAGGCTCTGTCTCAGGCTGATACTGATCTTCGGCCTGACATGGCTGCTTGTCCTGTTCCAGAGGTTGCCCCTCAGTCTGCAAGATCCGGGCAGTCGCAGAGGGTGGGCTTACTGGTAGTTGGGAGCTCCAACGTCAGGCGCGTAATGGAGCCCCTTAGGGATATGGCAGCAAGGGAGGGGAAGAAAACCAAAGTGCACTCCGTGTGCATACCGGGGGGAGTCATTCCAGATGTGGAAAGGGTCCTTCCGGATGCCATGAAGGGTACAGGGTGCACCTATCTGCAGGTGGTCGCTCATGTCGGCACCAATGATGTGTGTCACTATGGATCGGAGGAAATCCTCTCTGGCTTCCGGCGGCTATCTGATTTGGTGAAGACTGCCAGTCTCGCTAGCGGGATGAAAGCAGAGCTCACCATCCGCAGCATCGTCGACAGGACTGACTGCGGACCTTTGGTACAGAGCCGAGTGGAGGGTCTGAATCAGAGGCTGAGACGGTTCTGCGACCATGTGGGCTGCAGATTCCTCGACTTGCGCCATAGGGTGGTGGGGTTTCGGGTTCCGCTGGATAGGTCAGGAGTCCACTACAGGCAACAAGCGGCTACACGGGTAGCAGGGGTTGTGTGGCGTGGGCTGGGCGGTTTATTAGGTTAGATGGCCTCGGGCAAGTGCAGAAAGGGCAACAGCCTCAACGGGTGCGGGGCAAAGTCAGGACATGCGGGGACCAAGCAGCAATCGGTATTGTAATTGTAAACTGTCGAAGCTGCGTTGGTAAAGTACCGGAACTTCAAGCGCTGATAGAAAGCACCGAAGCTGAAATCGTTATAGGTACAGAAAGCTGGCTGAAGCCAGAGATAAATTCTGCCGAAATTTTTACAAAGGCACAAACGGTGTTTAGAAAGGATAGATTGCATGCAACCGGTGGTGGAGTGTTCGTCGCTGTTAGTAGTAGTTTATCCTGTAGTGAAGTAGAAGTGGATAGTTCCTGTGAATTATTATGGGTGGAGGTTACACTCAACAACCGAGCTAGGTTAATAATTGGCTCCTTTTACCGACCCCCCGATTCAGCAGCATTAGTGGCAGAACAACTGAGAGAAAATTTGGAATACATTTCACATAAATTTTCTCAGCATGTTATGGTCTTAGGTGGAGATTTCAATTTACCAGATATAGACTGGGACACTCAGATGTTTAGGACGGGTGGTAGGGACAGAGCATCGAGTGACATTATACTGAGTGCACTATCCGAAAATTACCTCGGGCGATTAAACAGAGAACCGACTCGTGGAGATAACATCTTGGACCTACTGATAACAAACAGACCTGAACTTTTCGACTCTGTAAGTGCAGAACAGGGAATCAGTGATCATAAGGCCGTTGCAGCATCCCTGAATATGGAAGTTAATAGGAATATAAAAAAAGGGAGGAAGGTTTATCTGTTTAGCAAGAGTAATAGAAGGCAGATTTCAGACTACCTAACAGATCAAAACGAAAATTTCTGTTCCGACACTGACAATGTTGAGTGTTTATGGAAAAAGTTCAAGGCAATCGTAAAATGCGTTTTAGACAGGTACGTGCCGAGTAAAACTGTGAGGGACGGGAAAAACCCACCGTGGTACAACAACAAAGTTAGAAAACTACTGCGAAAGCAAAGAGAGCTTCACTCCAAGTTTAAACGCAGCCAAAACCTCTCAGACAAACAGAAGCTAAACGATGTCAAAGTTAGCGTAAGGAGGGCTATGCGTGAAGCGTTCAGTGAATTCGAAAGTAAAATACTAGGTACCGACTTGACAGAAAATCCTAGGAAGTTCTGGTCTTACGTTAAATCAGTAAGTGGCTCGAAACATCATGTCCAGACACTCCGGGATGATGATGGCATTGAAACAGAGGATGACAAGCGTAAAGCTGAAATACTAAACACCTTTTTCCAAAGCTGTTTCACAGAGGAAGACTGCACTGCAGTTCCTTCTCTAAATCCTCGCACCAGCGAAAAAATGGCTGACATCGAAATAAGTGTCCAAGGAATAGAAAAGCAACTGGAATCACTCAACAGAGGAAAGTCCACTGGACCTGACGGGATACCAATTCGATTCTACACAGAGTACGCGAAAGAACTTGCCCCCCTTCTAACAGCCGTGTACCGCAAGTCTCTAGAGGAACAGAAGGTTCCAAATGATTGGAAAAGAGCACAGGTAGTCCCAGTCTTCAAGAAGGGTCGTCGAGCAGATGCGCAAAACTATAGACCTATATCTCTGACGTCGATCTGTTGTAGAATTTTAGAACATGTCTTTTGCTCGAGTATCATGTCGTTTTTGGAAACTCAGAATCTACTATGCAGGAATCAACATAGATTCCGGAAACAGCGATCGTGTGAAACCCAACTCGCTTTATTTGTTCATGAGACCCAGAAAATATTAGATACAGGCTCCCAGGTAGATGCTATTTTTCTTGACTTCCGGAAGGCGTTCGATACAGTTCCGCACTGTCGCCTGATAAACAAAGTAAGAGCCTACGGAATATCAGACCAGCTGTGTGGCTGGATTGAAGAGTTTTTAGCAAACAGAACACAGCATGTTGTTATCAACGGAGAGACGTCTACAGACATTAAAGTAACCTCTGGCGTGCCACAGGGGAGTGTTATGGGACCATTGCTTTTCACAATGTATATAAATGACCTAGTAGATAGTGTCGGAAGTTCCATGCGGCTTTTCGCGGATGATGCTGTAGTATACAGAGAAGTTGCAGCATTAGAAAATTGTAGCGAAATGCAGGAAGATCTGCAGCGGATAGGCACTTGGTGCAGGGAGTGGCAACTGACCCTTAACATAGAAAATGTAATGTATTGCGATTACATAGAAAGAAGGATCCTTTATTGTATGATTATATGATAGCGGAACAAACACTGGTAGCAGTTACTTCTGTAAAATATCTGGGAGTATGCGTGCGGAACGATTTGAAGTGGAATGATCATATAAAATTAATTGTTGGTAAGGCGGGTACCAGGTTGGGATTCATTGGGAGAGTCCTTAGAAAATGTAGTCCATCAACAAAGGAGGTGGCTTACAAAACACTCGTTCGACCTATACTTGAGTATTGCTCATCAGTGTGGGATCCGTACCAGATCGGGTTGACGGAGGAGATAGAGAAGATCCAAAGAAGAGCGGCGCGTTTCGTCACAGGGTTATTTGGTAACCGTGATAGCGTTACGGAGATGTTTAACAAACTCAAGTGGCAGACTCTGCAAGAGAGGCGCTCTGCATCGCGGTGTAGCTTGCTCGCCAGGTTTCGAGAGGGTGCGTTTCTGGATGAGGTATCGAATATATTGCTTCCCCCTACTTATACCTCCCGAGGAGATCACGAATGTAAAATTAGAGAGATTAGAGCGCGCACAGAGGCTTTCAGACAGTCGTTCTTCCCGCGAACCATACGCGACTGGAACAGGAAAGGGAGATAATGACAGTGGCACGTAAAGTGCCCTCCGCCACACACCGTTGGGTGGCTTGCGGAGTATAAATGTAGATGTAGATGTAGATGTCCCTAATTTGCTGCGAAGTGGCGGTGCGGTCCCCTACGGCACTGCGTAGGATCCTACGGTCTTGTTGTGCATCCGTGCGTCGCTGCGGTCCGGTCTCAGGTCGACGGGCACGTGCACCTTCCGCCGACCACTGGCGACAACATCGATGTACTGTGGAGACCTCACGCCCCACGTGTTGAGCAATTCGGCGGTACGTCCACCCGGCCTCCCGCATGCCCACTATACGCCCTCGCTCAAAGTCCGTCAACTGCTCATACGGTTCACGTCCACGCTGTCGCGGCATGCTATCAGTGTTAAAGACTGCGATGGAGCTCCGTATGCCACGGCAAAGTGGCTGACACTGACGGCGGCGGTGCACAAATGCTGCGCAGCTAGCGCCATTCGACGGCCAACACCGCGGTTCCTGGTGTGTCCGCTGTGCCGTGCGTGTGATCATTGCTTGTACAGCCCTCTCGCAGTGTCCGGAGCAAGTATGGTGGGTCTGACACGCCGGTGTCAATGTGTTCTTTTTTCGATTTCCAGGAGTGTATGTTTACCAAAGGCGTGACACACATTAACACTGATCTTTTCCAGGACAGGTGTCTTCACTGCTCCTATGGGAATACATGAGGAAGATAGTTGCACTTCGGACACTAAAAGCAAGAGCGAAGAAGGGTGCCACTTCCAAGAGCAACAGAAGGCGGCAACAAGGCGACAGAAGAGCTCTGTCTGTACTGTCAGGTTGAGAGGGCGGCGGAATGCAAGATGGGACCAAGTTCTCCAGTTCCGGGTCTCTTGACAGGCAAGAATTGGCAGTGAGACGGACGCTACGTCAATCTGATTAGCCCTGATGCCTGTCCGGCATGCTGGAGACAGCGCAACTTGCCCTGTCGCCCTCTACTGTGCTCACGACTCAAAGGCATCGCTGCCCTCGACTGGCTTCGGATGCTGCGCAAGACGATCCCTATGCACACATCCATCTAGTATGGTCGTTCTTTAAACAGCAGCCCACAATGATGCTTTTAGCTTCTAGTAGAAAACCACTGCAGACGACCAAAAAATTGTGCAAAAACTGTGAAGAAGTCTGTCGTTATTAATGGCATGAAAGACATGCAGACTTTGACAATGTGAATGGAATTCATTCAATGAAATTCGTAAGGTACTAGGGGAACAAAAGGTAATCTACAACTTTACGAAGTGGATTTGCATTCTGCGACTATGCATTGACGTCAAATGTTCACAATACATGAAAACTTGTGCCAGAATGGGACTCGACTCGAATCCGGACTTCCCGCTATCGCGAGCAGTCGTTTTAACAACTTCGGCTATCCGAGTACACCTCCATGATCGACTCAAACTTCCGTAATATTCTTTGACATTGTCAGTGGGTAGACATGCAGTCTGTTGATTTGAAACACGTGTGGTTAAGAATCCTGCCAAGATCGTAAATTTTCATTACTGATTACCGGTTTCGGCTCACTGACGAGCCATTTTCAGATCAGTCTAAAATATCATTCAGTGGGTGACAATCATTACACATCGTCATATTCTTAGAGCTAAGTAGCTCTAAAATGAAAAATCGTATTTGGTTATGTAAACTGGTAATGTTAATCACTTATCAAATATTGTTACAGTCTCTACATTGCTACACCTGTGTACAAACCATCGACAGCAATGGCAGTTGCATCGGCGGTGAGTAAATGTAAACAACTTCTAACATTCATAACAGGAACAAGACAATGTCTGTGTGACAGATGTTCAAATGGTTCAAATGCCTCTGAGCACTATGGGACTTAACTCCTGAGGTCATCAATCCCCTAGAACCTAACTAATCTAAGTACATCACACACATCCATGCCCGAGGCAGGATCGGAACCTGCGACCGTAGCGGTCGCGCGCTTCCAGACTGTAGCGCCTCGAACCGCTAGGCCACTCTGAGGATAAAGTTGAAAAATAGTGCCGGGCCGAATTCGAAGGCGGGCCTTCATGCGAATACAGAGCCAATTGTGTCTCGCGAGAACGATGTTTTCTAAACCCATGTTGACTGTGTGCCAATAAACCGTTTTCTTCGAGGTAATTCATAA
Source organism: Schistocerca cancellata (assembly GCF_023864275.1). NCBI lineage: Eukaryota > Metazoa > Arthropoda > Insecta > Orthoptera > Acrididae > Schistocerca > Schistocerca cancellata. The sequence continues at coordinate 199,347,665 of NC_064628.1, forward strand.
CGTTCGAACACAATATGTGTTTCAGAGTCCTGCTGCATATCGACGTTAATGTTATGGGCCCGTAATTAAGTGGATTACTCCTCCTACGTTTCTTGAATATTGGTGCCACCTGTGCAACTTTCCAGTCTTTGGGTACTGATCTTCCGTCGAGTGAACGGTTGTATATTATTGTTAAATGTGAGGCTAATGCATCAGCATACTCTGAAAGAAATGTAATTGGTATACAGTCTGGACCAGAAGACTTGCTTTTATTAAGTGATTTAAGCTGCATCACTACGCCGTGGATAATTACTTCTACGTTACTCATGTTGGCAGCTGTTCTTGATTCGAATTCTGGAATATTTACTTCGTCTCCTTTTGTGACGGCGTTTCGGAATGCTGTACTTAGTCACTCTGCTTTGGCAGCATTGTCTTCGATAGTATCCCAAATGTTCAAATGTGTGTGAATTCCTAAGGGGCCAAACAGCTGAGGCCATCGGTCCCTAGACCTACACACTACTTAATCTACCTTATGCTAAGAACAACACACACACCCATGCCCGAGGGAGGACTCGAACCTCCGGCGAGAGGGGATAGTATCTCCAATGCTTGTTTCTTGCCGCTAGCATACTTCACAAACGACCAGAATCTTTTTCGGTTTTTGCCAGGTTTCGAGACAAAGTTTCGTCGTGGAAACTGTTATAAGCATCTCGCATTGGAGTCCGTGCTAAATTTCGAGCTTCTGTAAAAGAGCGCCAATCTTGGGGATTTTGCGTCTGTTTAAATTCGGCATGTTTGTTTCGTTATTTCTGCAACAGTGTTCTGAGGCGTTTTGTGCACCGAGGAGGATCATCTCCGTCGTTTGTTAATTTATTTGGTATAAATCTCTCAACTGCTGTCGATACTATTTCTTTGAATTCAAGCCTCATCTGGTGTACAATTATATTATTAATTTGGAAGGAGTGGAGATGGTCTCTTTGGAAGGCGTCAAGTGAATTTTTATCTGCTTTTTGTAAATAGGTACTTTTTTTGCTTGTTTTTGAAGGATTGGGGGTTACGATATTCAATCTCTCTACGACAACCATACGTTCACTATTCCCTGTTTACGTTTTGCTGCTCGTAATTAACTCAGCAATATGTTTTGCTAAGAGGTCAAGTGTGTTTTCACAACCATTTACTATTCGCGTGAGCTCATAAACTAACTGCTCGAAACAATTTTCAGAGAATGCGTTTAGCACAATTTCGGATGAAATTGAACATGAATTTCCGCCAACATATCGAGGGTATATTAAATCAAAGTCACCTCCAACTATAGTCGTATGTGTTTCAAATCTAACTCAAGTGTTCTATCAGCCTTTGAGGAATTGTATCATATTAATTGGGAGGTCGGTAAAAAGATCCAATTACCATTTTCTTACGGTTGCCAACAATGACTTCTGCCCATACTAACTTACAGGAACTATCTATTTCAATTTCGCGACAAGATACACTACTTCTAACAGCAATAAACACGCCGCTGCCAACCGTGTTTAGCCTATCCTTTCGAAACATCTTCAGCCTATCCTTTCGTCTGAGCTTATCTCCAGCTTTAGCCAGCTTTCAGTGCCTATAACGATTTGACTATCAGTGATTTCTATCAGCGTTTGGAGCTCTGGTACTTTCCAGACACAGCTACGATAATTTACAACTGTTATCCCGATGGTTTCTGTATCTACGTTCTTCCTGTGTTGGGTTGCGCTCTTTGTGTCTGATGCCCTTTTTGTGTTTTTCCTAGATCCTCTAACCTAAAAAACCGCCTAGTCCACGCTACATAGCCCCTGCTATAGGTGTAGCCACCTACTGGACACCTGACCTATTCAGCTGAACCCTAAATGCATCCACCGTTTTGCACAAGTCGAGGAATCTGCAGCCTACGAATTCACAGAAGCATTGAGCCTCTGATTCAGACTCTCCACTTGACTATGCACCAGAGGTCTGAAATCGGTCTTGTCGACTGTGCTGCAAATGGATAGCTCTGATTTCATCTTGTAAGCAAGACTGGCAGCCTTTATCACTTCTGTTAGCCGCTCGAAACCAGAGAGAATCTCTTCTGATCCACAGTGACACACATCATTGGTACCGACGTGAGCAACCACCTGCAGCTGGCTACACCCTGTGCTCTTCAAGGCATCTGGGAGGACCTGTTCCACTTCTGGAACGACTCCAGCCGGTATGCACATGGAGTGCACATTGGTTATCTTTCCCTTCTTGGTAATCATGTCCATAAGGGGCCCCCTAACGCGCCTAAAGTTAGAGCTCCCAACTATTAATAATCCCACCCCCTGTGATTGTCCAGATCTAGCAGGCTGAGATGTTTCCTCTGAAACGAGACAGGTGACAGCATCTGGCTCAGCGACAGTGTCAGCCACAGACAGCACCTGGAACCTGTTTGTCAGACAAACTGAGGAGGCCTTACGTGCGGCCGACCGCCCACCTGGGAAGTCTTTCGCCGCCTGCTACGCCCCGGGGCGACCTGCCACTCGACCACAGGTGAGGGGTCAACCTCAGTGCGAGCAGTAACTGGGCTGGCCATCGGTGAGGACCGATCGGAGGACTCGGACGTGTTGGACGTCCGTTGGATCTCCACAGCCGGCCCACAACAGTGGCGCCCATCCACTGCAGTCTCAAGCTGTGTAACCGAAGCTATCACAGCCTGAAATAATTCGCCCCTGATTAGGAACTTGTAATATGTCACAACATCGGTTTACTCTCCGACGCAAACGAAAATGCGAGTACTGTGGCTATTAGATATTAAATTAATAAGCAGAAACTCAAGAAGCTAAACTAGTAAAGCACACCGATGATATTGTTAGGAACTCGTAAAAGTCACAAAGTCGGTTACTTCCCTGTTCTGCTTGTGTCTCGCCTGGCTGCTGCTGCCTGCCTGTGATAGATTAAGGAAAGGCAAACCTACGTTTCTAGCATTTGTAGAACTAGAGAAAGTTTTTGGTAATGTTGTCTGGAATAGTTTCATTCAAATTGTGAAGGTGGCAGGGGTAAAATACAGGGAGCGAAAGGCGATTTACAATTTGTACAGAAATCAGATGGCAGCTATAAGTGTCGATGGGCACGAAAGGGAAGCAGTGTTTGAAAACGGATTGCGACAGAGTTGTAGCTTATCCCCAACGTTATTCAATCTGTATATTAAGCAAGCAGTAAAGGAAGCAAAATAAATATTTGAAGCAGGAGTTAAAATTCATGGAGAAGACATAAAACTTTTAGGTTTGCCGATGACGTTGCAATTCTGTCAGAGACACTAAAGGACCTGGAAGAGCAGTTGAACGAAATCGACAATGTCTTGAAAGGAGGATACACGATGAACATGAAAAAAATCGAAATGAGGATATTGGAATGTAGTCGAATTAGATCAGGCGATGCTTAGGGAATTAGACTAGGAAATGAGACACTTTAAGTACTAGATGGGGTTTGCTATTTGGGCAGCAAAATAACTGATGTTGGTCGAAGTAGAAAAGATATAAAATGTAGACTGGCACTGGCGAGGAAAGCGTTTCTGAGGAAGAGAAATTTGTTAACATCGAGTGTAGATTTAAGTGTCAGGAAGTCTTTTCTGAAGTTATCTGTATGGAATATGGAAGGGAAACATGGACGATAAATAGTTTAGACAAGAAGGGAATAGATGCTTTTGAAATGTAGTGCTACAGGAGAACGTTGAAGATTAGACTGGCTGTTCACGTAACTAATGAGGAGGTACTGAATAGAATTGGGGAGAAGAGGAATTTGTGGCACAACCTGGCTGAATGAAGGGGTCGGTTGGTAGGACACGTTCTGAGATATCCAGGGATCACCAATTTAGTGCTGGGAGGAAGCGTGGAGGGTAGAAGGAGACCAAGAGATGAGTGCACTAAGCAGATTCAGAAGGATATAGATTGCAGCAATTAGTCTGAGATGAAGAGCCTTGCACAGGATAGAGTAGAATGGAGAGCTGCATCAAACAGATCTCTGGACTGAACAATTACTATATGAAGATAGTAACTGTTTTGAAAGAACAGATACCAATGGTGACCATGCAGCTTCTGTAGAAAGAAATGATAATTAATCGAAACCATCTGCTGCCAACAGGTGTTGCTGATATACCTCAATGGGGACAGCTGAAAAAGTGTGCGCTGACCGGGACTCGAACCCGGGATCTCCTGCTTACATGGCAGACACTCCATCTGAGCCACCGAGGGACAGAGGACAGCGCGACTGCAGGGATTTATCCCTTGCACGCTTCCCGTGAGGCCCACATTCCCAATTGTCCACAACTTACATTCGTAAAGTTCCTAAAGGATAGTTGCCCATTCACTCATTACTCGCGCCAACTAAGGTGACGATTCCCGTATGAGTTGGGGCAAAGTGTGCGCATTCTCACAGAAGAAGGTCAATGGCCGGGTAGCCTTTAATTATATGAAGATAGTAACTGTTCCGAAAGAACAGATACCAATGATGACTATGCAGCTTCTCTAGAAAGAAATGATAATTAATCGAAACCCTCAGCTGCCAACAGGTGTTGCTGATATACCTTAATGGGGACAGCTGAAAAAGTGTGCCCTTAGTTGGCGCGAGTAATGAGTGAATGGGCAAATATCCTTTAGGAACATTACGAATGTAAGTTTTGGACAGTTGGGAATGTGGGTCTCACGGGAAGCGTGCAAGGGCTAAGCCCCTGCAGTCGCGTTATCCTCTGTGCCCTCGGTGGCTCAGGTGGATAGCGTGTCTGCCCTGTAAGCAAGAGATCCTGGTTCGAGCCCCGGTCGGTGCACACATTGGCTGACATTGTCGTGCCAGAAATAGTATATGCTAAATAGCTAATGAACTCCGTCCAAACAGGCCTCGTAAGGCCCAACATTACCGACCGATAATCGTATTGTCCTCACCTGATAGGTGTCACTGGATGCGGATATCGAAAGACTTGTGGTCAGCGCACTGGTCTCCCGGCCGTTGTTAATTTTCGCGACCGGAGCCGCTACTTCTCAGTGAAGTCGCTCCTCAATTGGCCTCTAAATGGCAGAGTGCAACCCGTTGGCCAACGGCGCTCAGAAGACCTGGACGACCACCCATCAAAGTGTTTGCGAAGCCCGACCGCGCTTAACTTCGATGATCTGACGAGAACCGGTGTTACGACTGCGGCAAGGCCGTTGGCAAGTAAAGTACGAAGGAGTTCCATCAGTAACGGAAACCATTTTACAAAAAATTTGTCTATCTGACGGAACATTTTCAAAATTTAAACAGCTTCAAAGTAGTGTCCATCAAAACATAATACATTTGTCTCAACGTTTTCTCTGTTAGTGGAAACAGTTTTTAAACTCGTCTGGAGCAGCGCTGTTTAGTGCCATCAAAGACATTTTCTCACTTATTCTACGTCTTGAAATGTTTCCCTTTTAGGTTTCTTTTCGTTATGGGGAATATCTTTTCCTTATGGGGAATAAAAATCAGTAGGTCAGCTTCGGCAATTAGGGAAGGGTGAGAAGCAGTGATCATTTTCTTTTAGGACAAAAGCTGCCTTACTCACAATGCTGTGAAAGCAAGGAGGTGTCGTGGTGCAAAAGTCAATGTGCTGATTGCCGCAATGCTCACTGCTTCATGCATCGTTTTTGCACTTAAAGATAGTAATTAATGTTAGTTAACAAAGGTGCCCTAGGGTATGAATAAGTGGTGGAGGACAATGTCTTAACTCAGGATGTCGCCTGCCTTGCTTTCCTTGTTCTTATGATGCAGGAGTCTTCCACTGGGGATATTATTTTTTTCTGGGTCGTATACATAATACCACCCTGGTATGACTTTTCCGTGACAGTTTCTGTTATTTCGATTCCCGGCACATGCGCAAACGGTTGGCTCTCTGGTTGTCAGAAAGCAGAAGCGAGTCAAATTTTGCTACACAGGTTTCATCTTAAAATTCATTGATTTGAATTCTAGGATATTCCTGACATTTCCACAACCTTATCGATTATTGTACAATGATAGCAACGAGGATTTTTTCAATGTTTTCGTCTGTTATGGAATTCGAGGGACGTCTCGATCGCGATTTTCTTCAGTTCCTCCGTATAAGCCGTCCGAAGCATTGCGACAGTGTCTGCTGGTGATGTCACTAACAGGAAAGAGAACCTGATCTTAAACGTTGATATTTAATATTTCCCTGAAAAATTCCCGAATCTACGAAAAAGAGCTTAGAAAAACGCTCACACTGATCACAATGATTCCATACCACTACCTCTAGGGCGCCCGCACGAAATGGCATCTACTGAAGTCATCGAGCGGGGAAATTAGGAACTAGCGTTCTAACAATTGCCAGAGGAAATTTCTCTTTGCTTCCGAATCCCCTGCGAGTACGGGCAGAGGGTGTATCCAAAGTTGACCTTGTTTTTATACTGCTATTAACTGATTTTGCGTGTGACTAGTTACGCCTGGTCGTGAACCGCCTGGGTATCATTATTTCATGCAGTCGTTAGAGCAATATTGAGTGAAGCTAATTTTTTACGTGTAATAACTTTTGAGGTCACTGAGGAAGCACAGCGGTCGTACTAATCGCACTAAACATCTCAATAAAAAACAGTGCAGATGGCTGATTCAAATGGCTCTGAGCACTATGGAACTTAACTTCTAAGGTCATCAGTCTCCTAGAACTTAGAACTACATAAACCTAACTAACCTAAGGATATCACACACATCCATGCCCGAGGCAGGATTCGAACCTGCGACCGTAGCGGTCGCGCAGTTCCAGACTGTAGCGCCTAGAACCGCTCGGCCACCCTGGCCGGCCAGGTGCAGATGTCTATATCTTAATTATTCTTAGTTCTGCTAACTGCTGGTTACAGTTACCAGTCGGTAACAGACAGCAGATTTACGAAACGGCTCCTTATGTCATCTGGAGCCTTTCGTCTGAAGATATTGACAAATATGAAAACCGGTTTCTGAAATTAAAAATGAATGTTTTATTGTGATATGGACCGCTTTTTATTTAAAAAAAAATATATATGATTCAATGATGTATTTGCACCTGGTTCAAAATGGCTCTGAGCACTATGAGACTTAACATCTGAGGTCATCAGTCCCCTAGAACTTAGAACTACTTAAACCTAACTAACCTAAGGACATCACACACATCCATGCCCGAGGCAGGATTCGAACCTTCGAACGTAGCGGTCGCGCGGTTCCTGACTGAAGCGGCTAGAACCGCCCGGCCACACCGGCCGGCTTTCCACCTCGAATATGAAATTATTTTGCTGATAAATTAATAGTAATGACTATGTTCTTAAGTCCGGTGCTCTTTTCAATGTGCCTTTTTATGGAGCTCGTATGCAGCAAAAAGTATATTGTGCATTTGATCGTAAATGTCTAGTGATATTAAATTACTGTGCTGGTGTTATAAGCACTGACCTTTTTTTATAAAATTTTATTTAATTGTTGTGAATTGTAATTCCTTTGCCTGAGCTAGTGCAAATTAGGTTGCTTTCAGTGTTAGAAATACTGTACTATTATTCTTTAGATCCATATCTTTCATTTCGGGGATTTAATCATACAGATTTTGATTGTTGTTATTTGGAAGGCATCTAGTGGAGGTTTTGAATGTAGGACTTGAAACTTGCTTCTCCTATGAGATGACTGAAGTTTCGTTTTAATATTCTATATTTATGGTAAACTGTATCAGTAGCTGTAAATTGATTTTTGTGATCCTGTTGCAAATAAACAGTGTATTCTGATAAGAAAAGAAAGCTCCGCCACTTATCCTGCTCCTCGGCTCATGTTGCTGCTAATATTGCCGTGGAAAGTTATTTCATTCGAAACCTTTCACTACACAGCTGGTAACAGAAAATTTTATAATGGGGTAATAGTAATCTTAAACTGGCAGTGCAGTTTAGTGATGGGCACTTCGTCTTCAAAAGTGAACTGAACAGTGCGGCTGCTCGGTATGTCAGCATAAATCGAACGGTTCTAGGCGCTCAGTCCGGAACCGCGGGACAGCTACGGTCGCAGGTTCGAATCCTGCCTCGGGCATGGATGTGTGTGATGTCCTTAGGTTAGTTAGGTTTAATTAGTTCTAAGTTCTAGGGGACTGATGACCATAGCTGTTAAGTCCCATAGTGCTCAGAGCCATTTGAACCATTTTTTGCAGATATGCCCCCAAGAGTCTCCTCGACTAATGTGGTTCGTACATACCCCTGATAGATAACGAAACACCTGGAATGGCGCTGGCATCTTTGGCGTCGGTTTCCTCTGACTTCTGGTGCAGCATTACATTAACGCACGACGATCGGAGCAGAAAATTGTGGAAACGGCCAGGCAGCTATCCTCTGTGATGGAGTCACAGGGTCTCTGCAGATAGGGTCGATGAGATGTTACGGGCAGGTGCAGTATTTGTCAGCACATGTGTTTTCGCACTCTGCTCGTAAGCCTGATCGATGTTAAAACGGATAGTAAATGACATCTGAATGGAGCGGAGTGGCGTAGACTGTAATAGAGTGTGTGCAGTGGCTCCGTGCAGAGGTCGACGTCCGTGCCGCACCATTAATACGGGCAATACAAAGGGCCGCTGCGGGCGTGCTGCGGGCCAGGTGCCTGCTGGCCGCCTTCCCTGTCACATCCCCCCCCCCCTCCTCCGGAAACCCGAATCGTGTGACAGCCAGTCGCCACCAGAAGCATCTCGCATGTCCTCTGTCCGGCCAATATGCGGGTCCATAGATACAGAAGACTTGCGCCCGAATGCGACGAGGTTGTCTGCAGAGCACTCCACGAGCCAGTTTTACACTCCTGGAAATGGAAAAAAGAACACATTGACACCGGTGTGTCAGACCCACCATACTTGCTCCGGACACTGCGAGAGGGCTGTACAAGCAATGATCACACGCACGGCACAGCGGACACACCAGGAACCGCGGTGTTGGCCGTCGAATGGCGCTAGCTGCGCAGCATTTGTGCACCGCCGCCGTCAGTGTCAGCCACTTTGCCGTGGCATACGGAGCTCCATCGCAGTCTTTAACACTGGTAGCATGCCGCGACAGCGTGGACGTGAACCGTATGTGCAGTTGACGGACTTTGAGCGAGGGCGTATAGTGGGCATGCGGGAGGCCGGGTGGACGTACCGCCGAATTGCTCAACACGTGGGGCGTGAGGTCTCCACAGTACATCGATGTTGTCGCCAGTGGTCGGCGGAAGGTGCACGTGCCCGTCGACCTGGGACCGGACCGCAGCGACGCACGGATGCACGCCAAGACCGTAGGATCCTACGCAGTGCCGTAGGGGACCGCACCGCCACTTCCCAGCAAATTAGGGACACAGTTGCTCCTGGGGTATCGGCGAGGACCATTCGCAACCGTCTCCATGAAGCTGGGCTACGGTCCCGCACACCGTTAGGCCGTCTTCCGCTCACGCCCCAACATAGTGCAGCCCGCCTTCAGTGGTGTCGCGACAGGCGTGAATGGAGGGTCGAATGGAGACGTGTCGTCTTCAGCGATGAGAGTCGCTTCTGCCTTGGTGCCATTGATGGTCGTATGCATGTTTGGCGCCGTGCAGGTGAGCGCCACAATCAGGACTGCATACGACCGAGGCACACAGGGCCAACACCCGGCATCATGGTGTGGGGAGCGATCTCCTACACTGGCCGTACACCACTGGTGATCGTCGAGGGGACACTGAATAGTGCACCTTACATCCAAACCGTCATCGAACCCATCGTTCTACCATTCCTAGACCGGCAAGGGAACTTGCTGTTCCAACAGGACAATGCACGTCCGCATGTATCCCGTGCCACCCAACGTGCTCTAGAAGGTGTAAGTCAACTACCCTGGCCAGCAAGATCTCCGGATCTGTCCCCCATTGAGCATGTTTGGGACTGGATGAAGCGTCGTCTCACGCGGTCTGCACGTCCAGCACGAACGCTGGTCCAACTGAGGCGCCAGGTGGAAATGGCATGGCAAGCCGTTCCACAGGACTACATCCAGCATCTCTACGATCGTCTCCATGGGAGAATAGCAGCCTGCATTGCTGCGAAAGGTGGATGTACACTGTACTAGTGCCGACATTGTGCATGCTCTGTTGCCTGTGTCTATGTGCCTGTGGTTCTGTCAGTGTGATCATGTGATGTATGTGACCCCAGGAATGTGTCAGTAAAGTTTCCTCTTCCTGGGACAATGAATTCACGGTGTTCTTATTTCCATTTCCAGGAGTGTACATCATCTGTGTGCTTTCATACTATAGTTTCTTTTCTGCGTGTTAATTTAATATATAATAACCACAGTTCTCACGTTTTCGTTTGCGTCGGAAAGTAAACCAAATCTGTGACATATTACAAGCTCCTAATCAGGGGCGAAATATTTAGTTTCACCTGAGTGCCTCGATTGTTAGGTTTTTGAATCTCTTTGTATTAATCTAATTTATTAGACAGATTTCCTGCGTGTCCGTCAGGGTCTACAGTAGATTTTCGCAGCGCGAGTCGATAGTCGTTTGTTTTGAAAGCTAGGGACCGCTTGTTGGCGTTAGTCAGTCGGTCAGGCAGGCAGTGGAAGCCGGCCGAGACACAAGCAACAGGAAAATAACAGATATTGTGACTTTTACGAGTTCCTAACCAGGAACTAGTTTTATAGTATCATCTGTGTGCTTTAATAGTTTAGTTTCTTGAGTTTCTGCATATTAATTTAATATCTAATAGCCACAGTTCTCGCGTTTTCGTTTGCGTCGTAGAGTAAACCGATGTTATATTAACAGAATCTTCCGTCGGTTATATATATATATATATATATATATATATATATATATATATATATATAATAAATGAAAAGCACCAGTTTGCTTTTGTTCTACAATATTATTTTTATTGCTAACCGGTTTTCGTTATCTTATTTCAATAGTTTTGTTTATCAATAGAAACTGTTATGTAGGCATGCTATTCTTATTTTGTGCTAAAGGTTTTCCTGTCTACTCCATTGTTATTTATGTACTGTTCAGTTTTTACTATTTCATTGCAAAGATGTTACTCACTGTATGTTTCTACTTCACTCTAGATGTGTTACTTCTCTTCCAATGTTGTCTGCTAACATTTAACTTCTTTGGTGATAATACTCAGTAAATGCCTGAAGATGGCCTTGTAAGCCGAAAACCGATTGTTCAAAAAAATGCTTCAAATGGCTCTGAGCACTATGAGACTTAACAGCTTTAGTCATCAGTCCCCTAGAACTACTTAAACCTAACTAACCTAATGACATCACACAACACCCAGTCATCACGAGGCAGAGAAAATCCCTGACCCCACCGGGAATCGAACCCGGGAACCCGGGCGCGGGAAGCGAGAACGCTACCGCACGACCACGAGCTGCGGACAAACCGATGTTGTGACATATTACAGGTTCCTAATCAGGGGCGAATTATTTCAGGCTGTGGTAGCTTAGATTACACAGCTTGAGACTGCAGTGGATGGGCGCCACTGTTGTGGGCCGGCTGTGGAGATCCAACGGACGTCCAACACGTCAGAGTCCTCCGATCGATCCTCACCGATGGCCAGCCCAGTTACTGCTCGCACTGAGGTTGACCCCTCACCTGTGGTCGAGTGGCAGGTCGCCCCGGGGCGTAGCAGGCGGCGAAAGACTTCCCAGGTGGGCGGCCGGCCGCACATAAGGGTTCCCCAGTTTGTCTGACAAACAGGTTCCAGGTGCTGTCTGTGGCTGACACTGTTGCTGAGCCAGATGCTGTCACCTGTCTCGTTTCAGAGGAAACATCTCAGCCTGCTAGATCTGGACAATCACAGGGGGTGGGATTATTAATAGTTGGGAGCTCTAACTTAAGGTGCGTTAGGGGGCCCCTTATGGACATGATTACCAAGAAGGGAAAGATAACCAATGTGCACTCCATGTGCATACCGGCTGGAGTCGTTCCAGAAGTGGAACAGGTCCTCCCAGATGCCTTGAAGAGCACAGGGTGTAGCCAGCTGCAGGTGGTTGCTCACGTCGGTACCAATGATGTGTGTCACTGTGGATCAGAAGAGATTCTCTCTGGTTTCGAGCGGCTAACAGAAGTGATAAAGGCTGCCAGTCTTGCTTACAAGATGAATTCAGAGCTATCCATGTGCAGCACAGTCGACAGGACAGATTGCAAACCTCTGTTACAGAGCTGAGTGTCCGAATCAGAGGCTCAGATGGTTCTGTGACCATGTAGGCTGCAGATTCCTCGACTTGCGCCAAAGAGTGGTTAGGTTTCGGGTCACGCTGAATAGGTCAGTTGTCTACTATGTGTAGTAGGCAGCTACTCGTGTAGCAGGGGCTGTGTGGCGTGGACTGGCCGTTTTTTTGGGTTAGAGAGTCTCGGGAAAACACAAGAAGGGCTTCAGTCACAAAGGGTGCAGCCCGAACACAGGAAGAACGTAGATACACGATAACAGTTGTAAATTGTCGTAGCTGTGTTTGGAAAGTATCAGAGCTCCAAGCGCTAATAGAAAGCACTGATGCTAAAATAGTTATAGGCACTGAAAGCAGGCTAAGGCTGGATATATGCTAAGGCAAAAATTTTTGCGAAAGACCCGGCGGTGTTCCGAAAGGATAGGCTAAACACGGTAGTCGGCGGCGTGTTTGTTGCTGTTACAAGTAGTTTATGAAATATCAAATGGCTCTGAGCACTATGGGACTCAACATCTTAGGTCATAAGTCCCCTAGAACGTAGAACTACTTAAACCTAACTAACCTGAGGACATCACACACACCCATGCCCGAGGCAGGATTCGAACCTGCGACCGTAGCAGTCCCGCGGTTCCGGACTGCAGTGCCAGAACCGCTAGGCCACCGCGGCCGGCAGTAGTTTATCTTCTCTCGAAATTGAAGTACATAGTTCCTGTGAGTTATTATGGGCAGAGATCATGGCTGGCAACCGGATTAAAATAATAATTCGATCCTTTTAACGACTTCCCAATGCAGATGATACAGTTGCTCAAAGGCTGATAGAAAACTTGAGTTTGATTCCAAACGCGTACCCGACTCATACGATTATAGTTGGATGTGACTTTGATTTAATTTACCCTCGATATTTTGGCGAAAATAAATCTTTAATTCCGGAGGTACGCATAAAATATCATCCGAAATTGTGCTAAACGCATTCTCTGAAAATTGTTTCGAGCAGTTAGTTCATGAGCCTGCACCAGTAGTAAATGGTTGTGAAAACACACCTGTCTTCTTAGCAGCAAATAATCATGTGTTAATTACGAGCATAAAAACGCATACAGGGAGTATTGAACACATGGTTGTCGTACAGAGATTGAATATTGTAACCCCCAAATCCTCCAAAAATAAGCGAAAAATATACGTCTTAAAAAAAGCACATAAATCTTTACTTGACGCCTTCCTGAGAGACAATCTCCACTCCTTCAAAATTAATAATATAATGGTAGACCAGATGTGGCTTGAATTCAGAGAAATAGTATCGACAGCAATTGAGAGATTTATACCAAATAAATTAACAAACACCGGAGCTGATCCTCTTTGGTACACAAAACGCTTCAGAACACTGTTGCAGAAATCGAAAAAAACATGCCGAATTTAAAAAAATACAAAATCTCCAAGATTGGAGATCTTTTACAGAAGCTCTGAATTTAGTGCGGACTTCTACGCGAGATGCTTATAACAATTTCTACAACGAAACTTTGTCTCGAAAGCTGGCAGAAAATCCAAAGAGATTCTGGTCTTGTGTGAACGATGAAGATACTATCGAAGACAGTGCTGCCAAAGCAGAGTTGCTAAACACAGCCTTGCGAAATGCCTTCACAAAATAAGACGACGTAAATATTCCAGAACTGGAATCAAGAACAGCTGCCAACGTGAGTAACGTAGAAGTAAATATCCTCGGAGTAGTAAAGTAATTTAAATCACTTAATAAAAGCAAGTTTTCTGGTCCAGAATGTATACCAATTAGGTTCCTTTCAGAGTATGCTGATGCATTAGCTCCATACTTAACAATCCTACGCAACCGTTCGTTCGACGAAAGATCGGTACCCAAGGACTGGAAAGTTGCACAGGTCACCAATATTCAAGAAAGGTAGTAGGAGCAATCCACTAAATTACATGCCCATATCGTTAACGTCGATATGCAGCAGGAATTTAAAACACGCATTGTGTTTCAATATTTTGAATTACCACTAAGAGAACGGTCTATTGACACACAGAGAACATGGGTTTGAAAAACATAGTTCTTTTGAAAGACAATTAGCTCTTTACTCGCATGAAGTGTTCAGTGCTGTTGACAAGGGATTTGAGATCGATTCCGTATTTCTGTGTTTCCGGAAGGCTTTTGACACTGTACCACACAAATGGTTTGTAGTGAAATTGCGTGCTTAAGGTCGTCTCAATTATGTGACTGGATTTGTGACTTTCTGTCAGAGAGGTCACAGTTCGTAATAACTGACGGAAAGTCCACGAGTAAAACAGAAGGGAGTGTTATACGCCATTTGCTGTTCCTCATCTACACTCCTGGAAATGGAAAAAAGAACACATTGACACCGGTGTGTCAGATCCACCATACTTGTTCCGGACACTGCGTGAGGGCTGTACAAGCAATGATCACACGCACGGCACAGCGGACACACCAGGAACCGCGGTGTTGGCCGTCGAATGGCGCTAGCTGCGCAGCATTTGTGCACCGCCGCCGTCAGTGTCAGCCAGTTTGCCGTGGCATACGGAGCTCCATCGCAGTCTTTAACACTGGTAGCATGCCGCGACAGCGTGGACGTGAACCGTATGTGCAGTTGACGGACTTTGAGCGAGGGCGTATAGTGGGCATGCGGGAGGCCGGGTGGACGTACCGCCGAATTGCTCAACACGTGGGGCGTGAGGTCTCCACAGTACATCGATGTTGTCGCCAGTGGTCGGCGGAAGGTGCACGTGCCCGTCGACCTGGGACCGGACCACAGCGACGCACGGATGCACGCCAAGACCGTAGGATCCTACGCAGTGCCGTAGGGGACCGCACCGCCACTTCCCAGCAAATTAGGGACACTGTTGCTCCTGGCGTATCGGCGAGGACCATTCGCAACCGTCTCCATGAAGCTGGGCTACGGTCCCGCACACCGTTAGGCCGTCTTCCGCTCACGCCCCAACATCGTGCAGCCCGCCTCCAGTGGTGTCGCGACAGGCGTGAATGGAGGGACGAATGGAGACGTGTCGTCTTCAGCGATGATAGTCGCTTCTGCCTTGGTGCCAATGATGGTCGTATGCGTGTTTGGCGCCGTGCAGGTGAGCGCCACAATCAGGACTGCATACGACCAAGGCACACAGGGCCAACACCCGGCATCATGGTGTGGGGAGCGATCTCCTACACTGGCCGTACACCACTGGTGATCGTCGAGGGAACACTGAATAGTGCACGGTACATCCAAACCGTCATCGAACCCATCGTTCTACCATTCTTAGACCGGCAAGGGAACTTGCTGTTCCAACAGGACAATGCACGTCCGCATGTATCCCGTGCCACCCAACGTGCTCTAGAAGGTGTAAGTCAACTACCCTGGCCAGCAAGATCTCCGGATCTGTCCCCCATTGAGCATGTTTGGGACTGGATGAAGCGTCGTCTCACGCGGTCTGCACGTCCAGCACGAACGCTGGTCCAACTGAGGCGCTAGGTGGAAATGGCATGGCAAGCCGTTCCACAGGACTACATCCAGCATCTCTACGATCGTCTCCATGGGAGAATAGCAGCCTGCATTGCTGCGAAAGGTGGATATACACTGTACTAGTGCCGACATTATGCATGCTCTGTTGCCTGTGTCTATGTGCCTGTGGTTCTGTCAGTGTGATCGTGTGATGTATCTGACCCCAGGAATGTGTCAATAAAGTTTCCCCTTCCTGGGACAATGAATTCACGGTGTTCTTATTTCAATTTCCAGGAGTGTATATAAACGATTTGGGAGAAAGTCTGAACAGCCGTCTTAGGCTGTATGCGATGACGTCGTTTATCGGCCAATAAAATCATCAGAAGATCAAAACAAATTGCAAAACGATTTAGAAAAGATATCTGAATGGTGCGAAATTTGCCAGTTGGACCCTAGATAACGGGAAGTGTTAGGTCATCCACATGAGTGGTAAAAGGAATTCGTTAAACTTCGGTTACACGATAAATCAGTCAAATATAAAGGCTGTAAATTCAACTGCATACTTAGGAATTACAATTGCGCCAAATTTAGAGTGGAAGGAACACATAGAAAATGTTATAGGGTGAAAATGTAACAGATCTACTAAGGAGACTGCCTACACTACGGTTGTACGTCCTCTTTTAGAATACTGCTGCGTGGTGTGGGATCATTACCAGATAGGACTGACGGAGTACATCTAAAAAGTTCAAAGAAGGACAGCAAGTTTTGTATTATCGCGAAATATGGTAGAGAGTGTCACTGAAATGGTACAGGGTTTGGACTGGACATCATTAAAGGGAAGGCGTTTTTCGTTGCGACGAACCTTCTCACGAAATTCCAATCACCAACGTTCTCCTCCGAATGCGAAAATATTTAGTTGACACCGACGTTCATAGGAAGAAACGATCCGCACGATAAAATAAGGGAAATCAGAGCTCGTACGGAAAGATACAGTTGTTCGTTCTTTCCGAGCACTATACGAGATTGGAATAATGGAGAGTTGTGAAGGTAGTTCGATGAACCCTCTGCCAGCCACTTAAATGTGATTTGGAGAGTATCCATGTACAGGGTGGTCCAAAAGTCCGGAAACTCGCTCGTAAAATTCAAATGGAGTAGCAAACAAGGAAACAGTCCCTACACACGAGGAACGGGAAGGGGGAAACTTTATAGGCTATGCCACCAACATGGCGGCCATCTTGAAAGCCGACATCTTGGATTCAACTCCAAAATTCAAATGGGAATATGGTCATGTGACAAATCAAACAGATAGAGAATTTCAGCAGAAAATCAATGCTGTTGTTATTTTAAACATAGCTTTATTCATTCTCGGGTTATAGACAATTACTTGCGGCAGCAGTGAGACGCTCGGCAGCGTGAGTATTACGTACTGAGAAGTCATAAAATGTAGTCTGAAACGGTGCAAAGTGACTGTTCCATGCCTGATATGTTACATGTGTTTAACTGTTAGGTATTATTTACTAACGTTTTAATCATTGTTTCCTTATTTACAGGTTACAAAATGTCCTTAACACATGAAGAACGCATTGAAATGATCTTGATATCAGGAGAAAGAAGCACACGGGTCATTGATGAGGATTTCAACAGTCGCCACCCAACCAGACAGCCCATCACTCACAGCGCAGTTGCCAAGCTTTTGGCCAAATTCCAAGCAACAGTTTCTGGCGCAGATAAACCTAAGGCTGGAAGACAAAAATCCGCCACCGATGAAGCAACAACAGTGAGCGTGTTGGCATAATTTAGCAAGAGTCCGCAACGGAGTACTCGTCGCCTGTCACAAGAATGTTGGGTTAGCAGTACCTCCAGACTGCGAATTTTATCGCAGCACAAGTGGCACCCATACAAAATTCAGTTGCTCCAACACCTGAACGAGGATGACCCAGACCGTCGGATACAGTTCGCAGAATGGGTGACGCAGCAGCTGCAAATAAACCCACGTTTCCCCTATCAGGTGCTGTTCAGTGATGAAGCCAATTTCTTTATCAATGGTGAAGTGAACAAGCAGAATCACATATACTGGTACGACACAGATCCGCACTGGATTGATGCTTCCAAAACGGTCTACTCACAAAAAGTGATGGTCTGGGGTGGTGTGTGGGGTACCAAAGTCGTTGGACCTTTTTTTATTTATGGTACGTTAACAGCCAACGGTTATCTGAGGTTACTGGATGAAGAAGTGTTTCCCTCGCTGTTAACGGAGGACGGGATATTTCCGGAATTCTTCCACCATGATGGAGCCCCACGACATTATGGGCACAATGTGAGAGCATACCTGGATGTGCAGTCCCTCAAAAGTGGATTGGTCGTAGGGGTGTTGTGGAGTGCCCACCACGTTCACCAGATTTGACTCCTTTGGATTTTTATCTTTGGGGTGATGGCAAAGCTCTGGTTTATTCTGTGAAAATACGGGATTTTCATCATCTAAAGCAGCGCATTGTTGATACGGGAGGTCAAATTCATCCAGATGTGTTGGTCGAAGTTCATCAGGACTGGGTTCCTATGACTGTCGGTGGTCTCTCGGGACTGTGTAACATCGGCGTAATGTCTCTTCGGCACATAACATACATGCTGCCTACCGAGCGAGGTGGCGCAGTGGGTAGGCACTGGACTCGCATTCGGGAGGACGACGGTTCAATCCCGGGTCCGGCCATCCTGATTTAGGTTTTCCGTGATTTCCCTAAATCACCCCAGGCAAATGCTGGGATGGTTCCTCTAAAAGGGCGCGGCCGACTTCCTTCCCCATCCTTCCTTAATCCGATGAGACCGATGACCACGCTGTCTGGTCTCCTTCCCCAAACAACCAACCAACCAACCACATGCTGCCGAGCGTCCCACCGCTGCCACATGTAACTGGGTATAACCCGAGAATGAATAAAGCTATATTTAAAATAACAACGGCATTGTTTTTCTGGTGAAATTCTGTACCTGTTTGATATGTCACATGACCACATTCTCATTTGAAATTTTGGAGTTGAATCCAAGATGGTAGCTATCAAGATGTCCGCCATGTTGGTGGCATAGCCTACAAAGTTTCTCCCTTCCCGTTCCTCGAGCGTAGGGACTCTGTTTCCTTGTTTCCTACTCCATTTGGATTTTATCAGGGTGTTTCCAGACTTTTGGGCCACCCTGTAGGTATAGCGACTATTGAAGGACCCTAAATGAATTGATATTACCTTCGGTGATTTAGTTTTATAGCCTTTGACTGATTTCATGCCATCATCGTGACACTAGTCTATTTTATAGACGTCCAACATGTTGTAAAAGGTGTTTTGCAGATTTTTAACTTTGTATTCCTCTGTGCCTTGCTCTACTTGAGAGAAAAGCATGCATAGAGGGTGGACAAAATATGGGAACAGAACACATTACGTCGTGTCATGAAGAATTAGATTGAATGTCGAAATTGGTACCTAATGACGTAACCACAAGCACGGACATTCGTAGCCTGACGCAGCAGCCAATAAGAGACATCGGTGTAGTCACGCTCTCAAGAAGTTCCATACGCCGCCGCTGCCGGATGATGAGCTACGTCAGAGCGCAGCGCCACTCTCCCCACTAAGCAACCATCGCTAGGGAAACTCCCCATCGCACCCTCATCAGATTTAGTGGTAAAATGGCCCAGCGGACAGCGCGTCAAAAACAGGCACGGAAACAGGAAGAGGCTGTGGTGACGGTACTCACAATTCCACAGAGTACCGCAACGCATTCGATAAGCCACGCTCGAAACGTAGCTCAGCAGCTGTACTGGTTGGCAGTACGAACTATACCGAGGTCCACCAGGGGCTGCAGAAGCCGACCCATGGGCATCACGTGTGTGGATAGTGAGTGGTCGATGTCTCGTTAAATGCCGGAGCACTGATCTACGGCGGACAGTTCACTTCAGTGCGCCGAGTCGTGTACAGTCTCCAGCTAACGCCGTTTCTACAATTTCCAGAGTCCGTCCGTCATCTCCGTAGGCATCGTAAGCCAGCTCTGGACTCTACGTAGGCATCACTCAGAGGCACAGTGACAGGACTTGTAACAATTTCAAACTTCTAATTGTGCTAGACGTTTCACAAGAAGAAGCAAGTTTCAATTGAGTATTTCTTCATATTTAACCAATGTAGTTTTATTACTAATTGTTGGGAAGGTTTCTGATTGAAGATAACATACGTTGTCCTCTTGTATTCCCAACAGAAGCTGTACTGAACTGTGAGGAAAACGAGCGATATAGAACCAGTGAACAGTCCAAGCTCAACATCGAGTGAGTTGAAAGAGTCAGTCACGGTGGTTGTGTGGTGACGGCGTTAGATTGCGAAGTGGGAGATATGTTTCAAATCTCCCTCGTGTCTTATTTTTCTTTTTCACGAAATTATGAACTGTGCGTGCGGTCATTGACGTGTCTGTTCTCGTTCTGTATTCTCGGCAATTGTCATACTATATGTTGGTTATAAAATATGAGTTACGTGGTAAGAATGTAGTACCCTCGTAAGCAAATGTGGCGAATAGTGAGAGCAGGCAAGATGCTGCATGGAGCTCTCACACAAATGAAAACAACAAGTAAACGAGTGTGAAGTACGTTACAACAACGGAAATCAAGAGTCAAAACTTCCAAAACGGAACGCAAGAGTCATAACATGTGGTACTTGTGTAGAAAAATAGGAGGTACGTGCATCTGAACATCCCTCCCTTACACCTCGCTGTGTCAAATGGGCAAATGGACGTTACACCACTACATAGACT
Organism: Schistocerca cancellata; assembly: GCF_023864275.1. NCBI lineage: Eukaryota > Metazoa > Arthropoda > Insecta > Orthoptera > Acrididae > Schistocerca > Schistocerca cancellata. The sequence goes on from NC_064628.1 coordinate 199,368,018, forward strand.
TAAATCTGAATACAGGGAACAGACACGTCAGTGGCCGGATGGACACTTCATAACCGGTCACTTTTACGATTTTGCTTTTTTCATGCTTGATCTGTGTTCAGGCTGGCTAATGGGCCATCTTACTACTACCGGATTGGGATGCGACGGTGAGTTTCCATTTTAAGTTGAGAATGTAGCACTGTATTGTATCGAGTTATGAGTTATATTGTTTACCGAGGGTAACAAATACACATGCCGATCCAGTGGATGTGAATTGTTTCCAATGTAAATATTTCAATTTGTTCACATGGTAATAAAGTTACTTAATGTTTTGTGGGTGTCGCTGTATCTGGTCGACCTCCAGAAATACGAGGGTAGGAACTTAAATAGTGGTGACTATTTATTCACAACCTATACAAAAGAGTTACGTGTTTGCACCTCTTACTGTCCTTCAAAGGATGTGGAAGGCGTAGTATACAGTTAGCAGAGCCTCTTCTGTTGATGGTGCGAATGGAGCGGTCTGAAGTTATGGTGATCCTCGTGTACGACTGTGATTATGTTATCCTAATGCATTACGTTCCTCCACGGCAGACCGTCATGCTCAGCATTACTGTTCATTTTTGGAGCATCACCTGCGACCAGCTTTGCGAAAGCAGCGGCGACACTTTCTGCGCAACCCATCCATCATTTTGCACGACAATGCGCGGGCGCATACAGCGCAAGCTGTGGCTGCTCTGTTCGGTCGATGAGACTGGGAAGTACTGTACCATCTACCATACTCCCCGGACTTAAGTCCTTGTAACTTTGATTTGATTCCGAAGATGAAGGACCATTTCGTGGCATTCGCTTCAGAACTGTTCCAGAGATTCGACAGGCAGTAGACCGCTCCAGTACAGAGAACAAGCTCTGCTAACGCTATACTACGCCTTCCACATCGCTGGCAACGAGTTCTACACAACGCTGGTGATTACTTTGAAGGACAGTAACAGGTGCAAACATATAACTCTTTTTTATCGGTTGTGAATAAAAAGTTTCCAACCCTTGTATATATGGGCTTCCTGCGGCACACTACAGTGACCAATCAAATGTCCCAAGCGTTTTTTCGTCCGGCACTACATATTACCATGCCACACACGCTGTAGCAAAACGTTTCGCATTCTCCAGTCGTCTCGGTATGTATAAATGTAGACCCTGTACAGTTTTCAAGGAAATCTAATACCATTCTTCCTGCCAGATTGTGGCAAGTTGAGGTAACGATGATGTAAGTCAGGCCCTCTTCTCACCAAAGTAGACAACAAACGCTAAATAATATTGAGATGTGGCAACTGTAGTGGCCAGGGGCGATGCAACAATTCGTCCTCGTGCTCGCAAAACCAATTCTGGATAATGCGAGCTGTATGAACACCTTTCCTGTCGCCTTCGAAAATAGCATCACCACTGGGGAATGAAAATTGTACCTGGAATGCACTTGATCAGCCAAAGAGGTCACATAATCTTTGGCAGTAACGCGACCTCCCAGAGTATCCATGGCGCCATGGAGTACCACGATATTACTGCCCAGACCATCACGGAACTCCCGTCTTGTTTCACTCTCGTGATGTAAATAAACTTCTCCAGGATTTGGAAACAATGTGACACGAAATACATCTGACCAAATGACTTTCTTCTATTGCTCTATAGGCCAGATTTCAAGTTTACCTTTCACGGACATTTGATTCGCTGAAAAGTAGTGTTGAGTTTTGGATTTCCAGCTCGCCATGCAGTTTCCAGGTTATGGAGCTCCCTTCATGTTGTGGTACTAACACGGTCTGCGAGTGGGACATTCAGTTCTGCAGGAACTTTTGTAGCTATCGTCCTATTTTTGCCACAATCCTCTTCAGTGACCATACTCCGAGATCAGTTAACACGTACTTTCGTCCGCGTTTTGACCTAGCTGATGATCTTCTACCGCTTTTCCTGTAAGAGGTATAAATCTTTTATAGGGTACCTCTTGAAAGATAAAACATTTCTGCCACAATGGTTACGGAAGCACTCGCCATAAGAGGACCAACAATTTTTCCTCCTCCAAATTCTCTTAGCTCCGAGATGGTGCACTCAGAACTACAGGTAACACTGTGCAAACTATGACAGAATATTGCTAGGTACTGAGAACACTGTTGGGGTGCCGTTAGTAGCCAGATACAACAGCGCAATCTGCAGGCTAGGCTAGCATCTGCATTTACGTTTAAGCATGCATTTCTCCAGTTTACTTGTTGTTGTTGTTGTGGTCTTCAGTCCTGAGACTGGTTTGATGCAGCACTCCATGCTACTCTATCCTGTGCAAGCTTCTTCATCTCCCAGTACCTACTGGAACCTACATCCGTCTGTTTCTGTTTGGTGTATTCATCTCTTGGTCTCCCTCTACGATTTTGACCCTCCACGCTGCCCTCCAATACCAAATTGGTGATCCCTTGATGCCTCAGAACATGTCCTACCAACCGATCCCTTCTTCTAGTCAAGTTGTGCCACAAACTTCTCCCCAATCCTATTCAGTACTTCCTCATTAGTTATGTGATCTACCCATCTAATCTTCAGCATTCTTCTGTAGCACCACATTTCAAAAGCTTCTATTCTCTTCTTGTCCAAACTATTTATCGTCCATGTTTCACTTCCATACATGGCTACACTCTATACAAATACTTTCAGAAACAACTTCCTGACACTTAAATCTGTGCTGGATGTTAACAAATTTCTCTTCTTCAGAAACGCTTTCCTTGCCATTGCCAGTCTACATTTTATATCTTCTCTACTTCGACCATAATCAGTTATTTTGCTCCCCAAATAGCAAAACTCCTTTACTACTTTAAGTGTCTCATTTCCTAATCTAATTCCCTCAGCATCACCCGACTTAATTAGACTACATTCCATTATCCTCGTTTTGTTTTTGTTGATGTTCATCTTATACCCTCCTTTCAAGACACTGTCCATTCCGTTCAGCTGCTCTTCCAAGTCCTTTGCTGTCTCTGACAGAATTACAATGTCATCGGCGAACCTCAAAGTTTTAATTTCTTCTCCATGGATTTTAATACCTACTCCGAATTTTTCTTTTGATTCCTTCACTGCTTGCTCAATATACAGATTGAATAACATCGGGGAGAGGCTACAGCCCTGTCTCACTCCCTTCCCAACCACTGCTTCCCTTTCGTGCTTCTCGACTCTTATAACTGCCATCTGGTTTCTGTACAAATTGTAAATAGCTTTTCGCTCCCTGTATCTTAACCCTGCCACCTTCAGAATTTGAAAGAGAGTATTCCAGTCAACATTGTCAAAAGCCTTCTCTAAGTCTACAAATGCTAGAAACGTAGGTTTGCCCTTCCTTAATCTAGCTTCTAAGATAAGTCGTAAGGTCAGTATTGCCTCACGTGTTCCATCATTTCTACGGAATCCAAACTGATCTTCCCCGAGGTCGGCTTCTACTAGTTTTTCCATTCGTCTGTAAAGAATTCGTGTTAGTATTTTGCAGCTGTGACTTATTAAACTGATAGTTCGGTAATTTTCACATCTGTCAACACCTGCTTTCTTTGGGATTGGAATTACTATATTCTTCTTGAAGTCTGAGGGTATTTCGCCTGTCTCATACATCTTGCTCACCAGATGGTAGAGTTTTGTTAGGACTGGCTCTCCCAAGGCTGTCAGTAGTTCTAATGGAATGTTGTCTACTCCCGGGGCCTTGTTTCGACTCAGGTCATTCAGTGCTCTGTCAAACTTATCACGCAGTATCATATCTCCCATTTCATCTTCATCTACATCCTCTTCCATTTCCATAATATTCTCCTCAAGTACATCGCCCTTGTATAGATCCTCTATATCCTCCTTCCACCTTTCTGCTTTCCCTTCTTTGCTTAGAAGTGGGTTTCCATCTGAGCTCTTGATATTCATACAAGTGGTTCTCTTTTCTCCAAAGGTATCTTTAATTTTCCTGTAACCAGTATCTATCTGACCCCTAGTGATACATGCCTTTAAATCCTTAAATTTGTCCTCTAGCCATCCCTGCTTATCCATTTTGCACTTCCTGTCGATCTCATTTTTGAGACGTTTGTATTCCTTTTTGCCTGCTTCATTTACTGCATTTTTATATTTTCTCCCTTCATCAATTAAATTAAATATTTCTTCTGTTACCCAAGGATTTGTACGAGCCCTCGTCTTTTTACCTACTTGATCCTCTGCTGCCTTCACTATTTCATTCCTCAAAGCTGCCCATTCTTCTTCTACTGTATTTCTTTCCCTCATTCCCGTCAATTGTTGCCTTATGCTCTCCCTGAAACTCTGCACAACCTCTGGTTTAGTCATTTTATCCAGGTCCCATCTCCTGAAACTAGCGCATTTTGTAGTTTCTTCAATTTTAATCTACAGTTCATAACCAACAGATTGTGGTCAGAATCCACATCTGCCCCTGGAAATGTCTTACAGTTTATAACCTGGTTCCTAAATCTCTGTCTTACCATTATATAATATATATGAAACCTGTCAGTATCTCCAGGCTTCTTCCATGTATACAGCCTTATTTCATGATTCTTGAACCAAGTGTTAGCTATGATTAAGTTATGCTCTGTGCAAAATTCCTCTTTCATTTCTTAGCCCCAATCCATATTCACCTACTACGTTTCCTTCTCTCCCTTTTCCTACTGACGAATTCGAGTCGCCCATGACTATTAAATTTTCGTCTCCCTTCACTATCTGAATTATTTCTTTTATTTCATCATACATTTCTTCAATTTCTTCATCATCTGCAGAGCTAGTCGGCATATAAACTTGTACTACTGTAGTAGGCGTGGGCTTCGTATCTATCTTAGTTACAATAATGCGTTCACTATGCTGTTTGTAGTAGCTTACCCGCATTCCTATTTTCCTATTCATTATTAAACCTACTCCTGCATTACCCCTATTTGATTTTACTTAGTTTTGTCCAACTCCTCCTCAAGTAATAGAAAATTAAAGAGTGTTACCGTCATGTGGGGAAGAGTAACTATTTGAGCAAAAGCGTATGATACTTTAACCGAGAACATTTTTCAGCATTTGGGGTTATTATGCAGAAATATATACTGATGAACCAAAATATTATGACCACTGCTCGCCACGGAAAAAATGCGGCACACCACGATGGAATTATCCGAATGGGACGGTAATCGGTAGATAAGATGTACATTTATGGACAAACAAACGATTTTAATTTCAGAAAAATTGGATCATTTATTCAAGAGAAAGAGCTTCACAAACTGATTAAGTCAATAATGTGTTTGTCCACCTATGCCGCTTATGCTTACAGTTGTTACACTTGGAATTGATTGATAGAGTTATTGGACGTCCTCCAGGGGTATATCGTGCCAGATTCTGTTCTTCTGGCACTCTAGATAGTCAAAATGTCAAGCAGGTTGGAGGCGAGGATCTTAATGCTCCAGCGTTCTCACACTGGGGAGAGATCCGGCGATCTCACTGGCCAAGGGTTTGGAAACCACAAAGACAAGCTATAGAAACTCTCGCCGTGTGCGCGCGAGCATTATCTTGCTGAAAGTATGCCCAGCATAGTTTACCATGAAGGGCAAGAGAAAGAGGCGTAGAATATCGTAGACGCAGTGCTGTACTATGACGGTAATGCGGATGACAACCAAAGGCGCCCTGCTGGGAAAAGAAATGACATCTCAGACCATCGTTCTTGGGTGTCGGGCCTAATGGCAGCCGGTAGTCAGGTTAGTATCCCACTGTTGTCCAGGGCGTCACCAGACAGGTCATCGCTTGTCATCGGAACTCAGTTCGGAGCGGAACTCATCACTGAAGATAATTCTGGTCCGGTCAATGAAATTCCAGGTTCAAATGGTTCAAATGGCCCTGAGCACTATGGGACTTAACATCTGAGGTCATCAGTCCCCTACAACTTAGAACTCTTAAACCTAACTAACCTAAGAACATCACACACATCCATACCCGAGGCAGGATTCGAACCTGCGACCGTAGCAGTCGCGCGGTTCCGGACTGAAGCGCCTAGAACCGCTCGGCCACCGCGGCCGGCGAGATTCCAGGCCGAATGCTCCGGACACCACTGCAAACGTGCTTGTTGGTGTACAGAGGTCGATGGCAGTCGGTGCAAGGGGCTCCGTGAGCTCAGCCACCTTTCTGTGACTCGGCTATTAATCGACCTCGTGATCACTGAAGCACCAGTTGCACGTCGGATAGATAATAGTAAAGAAACCGGGGTTCTGAGTGCTTCTCTTACGACTACTCGATCTTCAATTTCTGTCGTCTGTCTAAGTCGATCATTTCCTTCTTGACGCTGTGTTCTACGATGGCTCACCCACTCCTAACAAAACGGTGGAATAGCGGCTCGCTGCTATAGCAATGTCGAGCGTTTCACTGATCGCTCGGACTGGCTTCTTTGATTCCAACCACATGTCCTCTCTCAAATTCTTACACTGCGCATACTGTTCGTGCACCTGTCTACGAGGCATAGTTACTGTCCAACAGAGTTACACGGAATGAAAGTCACAAAGCCATGGTATCGACATGTCCGCTGTTATTATACTTGCCAGTTGCGCGGTGAAATAGCGGTGCATCGTCAAACATTCATCCATGGGGAGTCGGAGCTTACAATTTTGCATTTTCCGTCGATACCCGTATGAATATAAATTTGTATGACTCCTTCTTGGTGCGATCCCTTTTTTTTTTACTAACTACTAGAGGATGTATAGCGGAGTGGACTTAGTAGATGTTTTGTTGAAGAACTGATGTCCAGAATAGTTCCATATGGATGTGAAATCGTTTTGAGGATCGGATCACTTTCAAGTCTTGCGCTTCACAGAGCGCGCACACGGGGACAATGAGCTCTGATTAGTGTGTTGCAGGAGCATATAGCATGGGGAATGTTTGCGTTACTTATCCTCGGCCGGCCGGAGTGGCCGAGCGGTTAAAGGCGCTACAGTCTGTAACCGCACGACCACTACGGTTGCAGGTTCGAATCCTGCCTCGGGCATGGATGTGTGTGATGTCCTTAGGTTGGTTAGGTTTAAGTAGTTCTAAGTTCTAGGGGACTTATGACCACAGCAGTTGAGTCCCATAGTGCTCAGAGCCATTTGAACCATTTGAACTTATCCTCGGGTTCCTTCTACGTGACAAAGGACGTTCTCTTCAAAGGCGGAAGAGTAGCGCGTCCATGTAGCACCATAGGCAATCCTCGTGGTTTCGAACATACCGATTTCTCGCAGCCCTTGTCGTAGTCGGACGAAGATGTTGTGTTATGTCATAACTGTGAGCCAGCTGGAATGGCCGAGCTGTTCTAGGCGCTTCAGTCTGGAACCGCGCGACCGCTACGGTAGAAGGTTGGAACCCTGCCTCGGGCATGGATGTGTGTGATGTTCTTAGGTTAGTTAGGTTTAAGTAGTTCTAAGCCTAGGGAACTGATGACCTCAGATGTTAAGTGCCATAGTGCTCAGAGCCATTTGAACCATTTTCATAACTACGACAGGGAATGACGACGGCCCCCTCTTCTCGGCCTGTGCACGTACCGTGAAGTGGCAGATCTGAAAACGATCCGATCTTCAAACTTTTTTTATATCAAAACGGTACATTTACGGACATGGGTTCCTTATAAAAACTTCATGTACTCTACGACCCTAGAAGCCAGTAATAGGAACCGAGAATCAACCCGTAAAGCTGAGCAGACACAAATTAGGGAAATCCTTCTAGTGATGATACGGGCCGCAAAAGTGGAAGTCCATTGACAGATGCGACTTTGACAAAAGGCAGCGTGTTATGGGACGGTGCGTGGGGGCGATCTTCTCGGAGACTGCGAAGTTGGTTGACTGTTCGCGTGCTACCGTCGCGAGAACCTGTGGAAAGCTGTTAAAGGACGGTGAAACCACGAGTAGGCGACAAGGTGGAGTACGTCCACGTGGAGCTCGGAGGCATTCTCGCCCTGTAAATTATGGTTCGTGGTGATCCGTGGAAGATCTGACGATAGTGTACAGTACTGGCGCAAAAGTGTCTCGGAGCACGACCCTCAGTGCAGATTGTTGAAGGTGGAGCTCCGTGGCTAACGATCCGTATGTGTTCCTATGTAGACCCAACGGTATGGTAGGCATGAGATCAACGAGATCAGGAACTTGTCGCCAGGTCGAATGAATAAAAAAATGGCTCTGAGCACTATGGGACTTAGCTTCTGCGGTCATCAATCCCCTACAACTTAGAACTACATAAACCTAACTAACCTAAGGAGATCACACACATTCATGTCCGAGGCAGGATTCGAACCTGCGACCGCAGCGGTCGCGCGATTCCAAACTGTAGCGCCTAGAACCGCTCGGCCACCCGGCCGGCTCGAATGAATCAAGTTTGTTGCTACACCAGATCGGTGGTCGTGTTCCGATGCGTCATAATCTGGTGAAAGGCTGATCGAAACATCCACAACGCCACGTACGCAGTCCGGGGAGAGCAGTGTTATGCTGTGGAGGACATTCGCCTGTACTTACAAGGGATCCGGTAGTACCAATCGAATGCACCATGGCTGCTGTGGATTACATGAACATTATTGTAGACTATCTTCATCCGTTCATGCTTGAACTTCCCGACGCCGATGGCACTCACCGGCATAAAACTGCCACGAGGCCAGAATCGTGCTATAGTGGTTTGAGGAGCATGGTAATGACCTCGCCGGTTCTGAACTCGATTGAACAAATTTGGGATGCTAGTGGGTGCCAGATCCGCGACCACAAACCACCGGCGTCTAATTTACAATAATTGCGCGATCTGTTTTTAGACGTACATAAATGGGTGTACCAGTAATATTATATCATTGTTCGACGGATAGCTCAGGAGACAGTTCGCCATAAACAATTAGATTCGTTGAAAACAGCCGTGTCATGCAACAAGTTTAAATTTATTACTTCGTTGCTACTAACTCTATTCGAAATACTTTTCGTAGATAGTATCGCAGTTTCCGCTGAGCGTGCATAGAAAAATACATTATTGTATGACACATAGTTCGGGAGATATGACGTAAAATACAGAGGTAAAGAATTTATTATTCCTTTACTACTAACTCTATTCTGATTTCATAGTCAGTAGCCATACCTGCAAAATTGTATCATTGTACAACACATATTTGAGGAGATACAATGTCGTAAACACGGAGCTTAGTGAAAATGAAAATAAAGGGCGAAATTCTCATCGTTCTTGTGCAACGAAGTAATGGCCGATATCGACAGAGGATCTCAAGTTGATTCCGTATTTCTAGATTTCCGGAAAGCTTTTGACACCGTTCCTCACAAGCGACTTCTAATCAAGCTGCGGGCCTATGGGGTATCATCTCAGTTGTGCGACTGGATTCGTGATTTCCTGTCAGGAAGGTCGCAGTTCGTAGTAATAGACAGCAAATCATCGAGTGAAACTGAAGTGATATCAGGTGTTCCCCAGGGAAGCGTCATGGGACCTCTGCTGTTCCTGATCTATATAAATGACCTGGGGGACAATCTCAGCAGTTCTCTTAGGTTGTTCGCAGATGATGCTGTAATTTACCGTCTAGTAAGGTCATCCGAAGACCAGTATCGGTTGCAAAGCGATTTTGAAAAGATTGCTGTATGGTGTGGTAGGTGGCAGCTGACGCTAAATAACGAAAAGTGTGAGGTGATCCATATGAGTTCCAAAAGAAATCTGTTGGAATTCGATTATTCGATAAATAGTACAATTCTCAAGGCTGTTAATTCAACTAAGTACCTGGGTGTTAAAATTACGAACAACTTCAGTTGGAAAGACCACATAGATAATATTGTGGGGAAGGCGAGCCAAAGGTTGCGTTTCATTGGCAGGACACTTAGAAGATGCAACAAGTCCACTAAAGAGCTAGCTTACACTACACTCGTTCGTTCTCTGTTAGAATATTGCTGCGCGGTGAGAGATCCTTACCAGGTGGGATTGACGGATGACATCGAAAGGATGCAAAAAAGGGCAGCTCGTTTTCTATTATCACGTAATAGGGGAGAGAGTGTGGCAGATATGATATGCGAGTTGGGATGGAAATCATTAAAGCAAAGACGTTTTTCATCGCGGCGAGATCTTATTTACGAAATTTCAGTAACCAACTTTCTCTTCCGAATGCGAAAATATTTCTTTGAGCCCAACCTACATAGGTAGGAATGATCATCAAAATAAAATAAGAAAAATCGGAGCTCGAACAGAAAGGTTTAGGGGTTCGTTTTTCCCGCGCGCTGTTCGAGAGTGGAATGGTAGAGAGATAGTATGATTATGGTTCGATGAACCCTCTGCCAAGCACTTAAATGTGAATTGCAGAGTAATCATGTAGATGTAGATGTAGATATACAGGCCCTGTATATGTAAAACTACATGTGAAATGTGTTAAATATATATGAAATATGTCTGAGATGTGCATACGAGAGAAAAACCACGGGTAGAAAACTCATCCTAAGTGCGATTTCTACTAAATTTGATACACATATTAGTTACAGTCTGGAAAGAAATCCTGTTGTTAAGAGAGAAGAGGGAGAAGGAGACGGCCAGACAGCGAGGTGGAAGGAGGAGATGGGCTAAGATAGGAGGGGAGGAGGATTCAGACTCAGAGAGGAGAGGGAGAAGTCGCAAAGAGCGGGGAGAGGAGAAGAAATACAGACAGAAAGGAGGAGCAAATGGACAGAGAGAGGAAGGTGGAGAAGATGAGCAGAGACAGGGCAGAGGAGGAGGTGGACAGAGAAAGGAATGAGGAAGTTATGAAGAGCGAGAACAAGAAGGATTAGATGTTCAGAGAGAGTGGGGAGGGATGGATGGACAGAGAGATAGAGGGGAGGGGAGGAGGAGAAAAAGCAAGGGGGAGGCGGAGAGCAGGTGATGCATGGAGGGGAAAAGCTCATTGACAGGAGGAGGTCATCGGCAAAGAATAGGGCAGGAGGAGAAGGGCAGTGAGTGGGAGTTGGAGGAGATGGACAGAGAGGGAGTGAACGGGGAAATAGACAGGGAGAGGCGGAAGGAGGAAATGGACAGAGAGAGAGGGAAGAGAAGGAGTAATAGAAGGTTGAAGTAAGTACATACCCTGAAATGCCGGGTAATCAGCTAGTATGTGAACGAACGTAAGTCCCGTGGACTAGGGGTAGCGTCTTTGATTAGTAAACAAAACGTCTTCGATCTCGGGTTTCTAACCGTTAAATTTTGATTAATAATCAGCCTTGGCGGTCGAAGGCTTCTGGCACAAGTCACCCTCATTCTGCCAACGGCCTGTCAAAGAAGGTCGACGAGAAGACAGAGATTCAGGACACTCTCTTGTCCTCGGGGTAGAAAATACCCCTCAAGGCGGAAAATCAGCAATGATCAACGGCATGGGGATCCAGAAGGCAATGGGAACCACTGCTTAAGGACACATAACGTGTATCCACAGGACATGTGGCCTATAATTGGAAAAAAAGTGTCATTGTGATCTCTCCATTGGCAAAAGATTCCCGAATTGTCCCCCATTCGAATATCCAGGATGGAACTGCCAAGGGGGAGGTGACCATGAGAGAAACAAAGAATAACCAACGGAAAGATAACGTTCTACTGGTCGGGGCGCTCAATATCAGAAGCTTGTACGTGATAGGGTAGCTAGAAAATCTGAAAAGGGAAATGCAAAGGCTCGGTCTAGATATAGTTGTGGTCAATGAAATAAAATGGAAAGAATACAAGGATTTCTGGTCATATGAGTATAGGGTCATATCAACAGCAGCAGAAAATGGTATATCGGGAGAAGGATTCGTTATGAAAAGGAAAATAGAGAAGAGAGTGTGTTACTGTCAACAATTCAATCATAAGGTTGTTCTTATCAGAATCGACAGCAAACCAATATCGACAACGATAGTTCAGATATATATGCCGAAGTCGCAAACTGAAGATGAAGAGATAGAGAAAGTAAATGAGGATATTGAAAGGGTAGTACAGTACGTAAAAGGAGATGAAATCTAATAGTCATGGGGGACTGGAATGCAGTTATAGGGGAAGGAATTGAAGTGTTCGGGAACGAAAGGGCTCGAGACAACTAATGGGAGAGGAGAAAGACTAATTGAGTTCTGTAATAAATATTTGCTCGTAATAGCGAATACTCTGTTGAAGAATCACAAGAGAAGGAGGTACACTTGGAAGAGGCCGGGTGGTACGGGAAGATTTCAGTTAGATTACATCATAGTCAGACAGAGATGCCGAAATCAGATACTGGATTTTAAGGCGTACCCAGGATCAGATATAGACTCAGATCACAATGTAGTAGTGGTGAAGAGTAGGCTGAAGTTTCAGAGATTAGACAGGAAGAAGCAATACGGAAAGAAGTGGAATACTGAACTACTAAGGAATGTCCAGATACGCTTGAAGTTCTCTAAGGCTATAGCTACAGCAATAAGGATTAGCTCAATAGGCAGTACAATTGAAGAGAAAAGGACATATTTAAAAAGGGCACTCACAGATGTTGGGAAAGAAAAACACAGGTACAAAAAGGTAAGTACGAAGAAACCATGGCTAACAGAAGAAATACTTCAGTTGATCGATCAAAGAAGGAAGAACATAAATGTTCAGGGAAATTGAGGAATGCAGAATTTCAAGTCACGGAAGAATGAGATAAATAGGAAGTGCAGGGAAGCAAAGGCGAAACGGCTGCGCGAAAAATGCGAAGAAATCAGAAGGACTGATTCAGAAAATAGGAAAGTCAAAGTAACCATCGGTGAAATTGATAGCAGGGGTGGTAAATTAAGAATGTAACGGAAATTCCACTGTTAAATGCAGGGGAGATGTAGTGTCCCTTTTGCAATATTCACCATTATCGAGGTGAAAAATAAATAAAAATGACTGTATGTGACTCAAAATGAATTGCAAACATTGATTTATCATTGATTTAACTGTAAAAATATACAATATATATCGATAAATGCAGAAAAGACATTATTTTTAGTGTATGAGATTATAATGTGTAAGTAATTAAAAGAAGTATTATCATCTCTGTAAGAGTATAAAACACAATGCAATGTTCATTCTTCGGTCTAGTCTGTTTTGTTCTGTTCGTTCTGGTGTTAGCTGGATTAAGGTACGCAAGCTATTGTGCTGCGCTAGCATTTGTTTCTGTCGTAGCGTAATTGCAAATATTTAATGGTGTAAACTGTGTCCTAGTAAGAATATATTAGTATAAAGTGATCTCCGTGTGTTATTTCAAGAACCTAAGCCACATTTATCTTATGAAAAGAATATTTAACGAAAATTATTTAGCATGTTTCCAGTTGCTGCGGAGCGAGTAACAGTAATCTCTGACTGTTAACAATTAGCCGCCATTACGCGGTACATTAAAAATATTTTTTCACAGCACTATGTCTAATAGCCGGAGCGGAAGAAATTAAGTAAAAATATTCTGTGAGATTAATTGAAGTAATCCAGTGAAATAATTTTATTAAAACTTGTCTATTTTCTGTGATAGTAATACTTTCAGAGCTGAGTACTACTACGCTATTGCATTTACAGTAATTTGTAGGGAGCCTGGCGCTCGATAAAACCAGATATAATACGTAATTGGCAACCTACGAAATTCATTATTTTGCTTATTATATCTATTTGTATTTTTTTTTTGAAAGCTAAAAGTAAAAACTAACTCCACTAAAAATCAGTAACAGATCACGATAAATCAAAGGACAAACGAATTTACTAGGAGAGTGTTTCCTCAAAATAAATAGTTACATTACTTTTTTTAAGAGATATAATAGAGAGAGAGGATAGATGGAAAGCGTACACTGAAGGTTTCTATGAGGGGCAAGATTGTCTGATGTGATAGAAGAAGTAACAGAAATCGATTTAGAAGAAATGAGGAACCCAACCCATTAGAATCAGAATTTAAGAGAAATTTGGTGGCAGAAGAGATAGATGACATTCCATCAGAATTTCTAAAATCATCGGGAGAAGTGGCAACAAAATCACTATTCAGGTTGCTGTGTAGAATGTATGAGTCTGGTGACATATCATCTGACTTTCGGAAATACATCATCCACACAATTCCGAAGACTACAAGAGTTGACAAGTGCGAGAATTATCGCACAAACAGCTTATTAGCTCAGGCACCCAAGTTGCTGACAAGAGTAACATACAGAAGAAAAGAAAAGAAAGACGAAGAAGCGTTACACGACAATCAGTTTAGCCTTAGGGAAGGTAAAGACACCGGAGAGGTAATTCTGACGATGAGGTTGATAATGAAAGAAAGTATACAGAAAAATCAAGACATACTCATAGGATTTGTCGACCCGGAAAAAGCGTTCGGCAATGCATAATGGTGCAAGATGTCTGAAAATCTGAGGAAATTAGGGGTAAGCTATAGGGAGAAACGGGTAATATACAATTTGTACAAGAGCCGAGAGGGAATTATAAAGGAGGACGACCAAGAACGAAGTTAAAAAATGGTTCAAATGGCTCTGAGCACTATGGAACTTAACATCTATGGTCATTAGTCCCCTAGAACTTAGAACTACTTAAACCTAACTAACCTAAGGACAGCACACAACACCCAGTCATCACGCAAGAACGAAGTGCTTGAATTAGAAAGGATGTATGACAGGAATTTAGTCTTTCGCCCCTACTGTTCAATCTGCACATCGAAGAAGCAATGATCAAAATCAAGGAAAGGTTCAGGAGTGGAAACAAAATTCGAGCTGAAAGGATATCAATGAAACGATTCTCTGATAACGTTGCTATCCTGATTGAAAGTGAAGAAGAATTACGTGATGCGATGAATGGAATGAAGAATCTAATGAGTACAGAACATGGATTGAGACTAAATCGAAGAACGACGAAGGTAATGAGAAAAAGCAGAAATGAGAACAGCGAGAAACTTAACATCTTAAATGATGGTCACGAAGTAGATGAAGTTAAGGAATTCTGCTACCTAGGCAGCAAATTAACCAATGGCGGACGAAACAAGAAGGAAACCAAAGTAGATTAGTACTGGCAAAAAGATCGTTCCTGACCATGAGAAGTCTACTAGTATCAAACATTGGTCTTTCTTTGAAGAAGAAATTTATGAGAATGTTCGTCTGGAGCGCAGCATTGTGTGGTAGTGAAACATCGGCTGTGGGAAAACCGGAATAGAAGAGAATCGAAGCGTCTGAGATGTGGTGCTACAGGCGAATGTTGAAAATAAGGTGGACTGATAAGGTAAGGAGGTGAGGAGGTTCTGCGCAGAATCGGAGAGGGAATGTATGGAAAACACTGACAAGGACAAGGAACTTAATGATAGGTCATCTACTAAGACATTAGAGAATGACTTTCATGGTACTAGAGGGAGCCGTAGAGGGCAAAAACTGTAGAGGAAGAACCAGATTGGAATGTTGTTGTTGTGGTCTCCAGTCCAGAGACTGGTTTGATACAGCTCTCCATGCTACTGTATCCTGCATCCTGCATCTGAATCTGCTTAGTGTATTTATCTCTTGGTCTCCCTCTACGATTTTTATCCTCCACGCTTCCCTCCATCCCTTGATGCCGCAGAACATGTCCTACTAACCGATCTTTTCTTCTCGTCAAGTTGTGCCACAAATTCCTCGTCTTCCCGATTCTATTCATTACCTCCTCATTAATTACATGATCTACCCATCCAAACTTCAATGTCCTTCTGCAGCACCACATTTCGAAAGCTTCTATTCTCTTCTTGTCTAACACTTTATTGTCCATGTCTCACATCCATACATGGCTACACTCCATAAAAATACTTTTAGGAAAGACTTCCTGACACTTAAATCTATACTCGACGTTTACAAATTTCTTTTCTTCAGAAACCCTTTCCTTGCCATTGCCAGTGTACATTTTATATCCTCTCTACTTCGACCATCGTCAGTTTTTTGCTTCCGAAATAGAAAAACTCATCTACCCTATTCTACTTCCCTCAGCATCGCCTGATTTAATTATACTACATTCCATTATCCTTGTTTTGCTTTTGTTGATGTTCATCTTATATCCTCCTTTCAAGACACTGTCTGTTCCGTTCAGGTGCTCTTCCAGGTCTTTTGATATCTGTGACATAATTACATTGTCATCGGCAGACCTCAAAGTTTTTATTTCTTCTCCAGGGATTTTAATTCGTACTCTAAATTTTTCTTTTGTTTCCTTTACCGCTTCCTCAATGCATAGATTGAATAAACTCGGGGTTAGGCTACAACGCTTTCTCACTCCCTTCCCAGCCATTGCTTCACTTTCATGTTCCTCGACTCTTGTAACTGCCATCTGTTTCCTGTACAAATTGTAAAAAGCTTTTCGCTCCCTGCGTTTGATCCCTCAAAAAGAGTATTCCAGTCAATATAAGCAGAAGCTTTCTCTAAGTCTACAAATGCTAGAAACGTAGGTTTGCCTTTCCTGCATCTATCTTCTGAGATAAGTCGTAGGGTCAGTATTGCCTAGCGTGTTCCAACATTTCTACGGAATCCAAACTGATCTTCCCCGAAGTCGGCTTCTATCAGTTTTCCCATTCGTCTGTATTGAATTCGTGGTAGTATTTTGCAGCCGTGACTTATTAAACTGATAGTTCGGTAATTTTCACATCTGCCTACATGTCGGTGCTTGTATAGCGGCATCAGGGTCGCGCTACATTGCATATATGCTGCAATAACACAAAAATAAACTTTTTGATCACCCCTTATACTTACTACAATGACACATTTAATTTGTTGTATGTAGTATTCATCATTAATGAAGTTAATTTAAGAATTATTTTTAAATAATGTGCCATGTTATTAAACCTACTTACAAAATCATAAAATTTGTTAAATCTGCCCACAAACATTTGCAGATAGGTAGTTTTATGGGGAAAGTGGTAGGGCGCGCAGCTTTGACAGATATGCCAGTGGCGCAAGACAACCTCGGTACGGTTCTGCTTTAATACAAAACATGACGTCACAGTTCCCTGTATGGTTACACTTTATGTAGAAATAAATAAGACGACAACAAAGATTTACATCACTTATCTCTTATTTGGCGCAGTTTGAGTTCCAAAGATGGCACATACAACGCGGGCCTTTAATAGTACATTTTGAATTAATTCCTTGTCTCTACTTCAATCACTTATTTATTGTGACCAAAGTTTCATTAATGGCACTCAATCTTCGTCTTCAACATTAAAACGTGAAACTGATAGATGTCATTCATCGGGTTATTTGCAAGAAACAGGTCTACATAAATGCTTTTTCAACTTACATGCTTATGCTTTGTTTAGTTCTTCGTTTTCAGTTGTCTGCTTCTACCACTACCTTCATTACAATGCTAGACCAAAAAGTAGTAAAAAGTTTTCTTCGAATGGTTGTTTTTCGCCCCTCTTTGACAAGTGGGTATGGGGGGTAGCATTTGCGGAATATGTTATAGTGTAACTAGGTATCCCTACACTCCTGTAACAACAAGACCCATTGTGCGTCAGAGAATATATTTTTGCAGTTGAGGACAGTAGGATAGTCATTTCAGACAACGGCTTCCGGTTATTCCATAGTGACATGAGAAGCCGTAAGTCGTGGAAAATAGCATTTGTTAGATTGTTAAATGTGAATACTAATATAATGTATTGTGAAATTATTTCATTCTTTTGACAATATGGTGTGACATCGACCATGAATAATTTGTATGTATTATATGTTTAAAATAAGAATGATTTCATAAAATGGATGACAGACCAGCTGCGCACATAACAACATCTCTGGAAATGTGGCTAATGTTGTGTGGGTGACGAGCTGCCAGCGACCAACTATTGTGGCAAGGTGGTTGCAGTGGCACTTGACACAGTGTACAGTGAGTCGTAAGAGGTCACTTCATGTTTGCAAACAAAACGAGGCATCTAATGGCCTGTGGAATGGGAATGAACAGTGTGTGTTTAGGTTCTAGATCTATATCTACATGGATACCCTGCGAATCACACTTAAGCGCCTGGCAGAGGGTTCATCGATCCGCCTTCACAATAATTCTCTGGTAATCCAATCTCTAATGTTTTCTTAGTTATTTATGTAATTACTGCTCTTTTAATTTTGTTTTTCACGGAGATTGTGATATCGTACGTGTCTACTGTTTGTTTTATTTAATGTATGGTGCATATATTAAAATATTCTCGAGAAATGAAGAAAAGATGCCAGTAATATTTGAACGATACAAGCGATCTTTGGATCAACGGGTGACTCTACCAGAAGCTACAGAAAACAAATAAATGGTTGTATTATAGCAGTGTCATCAGTGTTGATAAAGAAATTTATAACTTTGATGTATACAAAAAAACAAAAAGAATTCTTAATCGATTTTAACACTATATTAGATAAACCAGATTCATCATATATATAGTTAAGTGCACATGGCACGGTATTTCGGCGGTAGGGACGAGAACCTAAGAACTTAAAGCAATTTTGAAATATTGAGATCAAAATATTAGGGACATACCGTGCAACATCTCAGTAGGGAACCAGGAAATCTGAAAAAAAAAAATATTTCTTAGGGAATATGTGGCTTTTATGCCTCCCCTGTGCCTATATGTTATTACACTTTGACATGCAGTAGAGAAAGATTCACATCACTGTAAGGTAGCAAGATTCGCGCCCACCGTGCGACTCGACAGACGGTCTCAGAGCATAAGAACGTGGGGTGAGTGTCGCGATGGAGACTCTACAAGCAGCTGGGATTCATCCGCTATGATTGGTGCAAAGATGCATAATTTTTGTTTCTTATATTTACTGTTTGAGAGTTAATATACGCGCTGCTGAGTTACTGGCACTGACAACTTGTTATCAGTAATTTCTGTAACTTTCAGCTTACATTCAGAGACTAATTAGAAACTGTAGTTACTATTGATGATCGTTGGCGGACAAGATAGACCAATCACAAGCGTACCCTGAGTAACCAGGAACCAAACTGTTAAGATAGCTCACTACGTGTCTTTTTTCCAAGGAGGTGGAGCACGAATCTGCGTGTAAAATGTGATTTCGCATAGCAGAGAACGATTTGTTGAACACTGTCTCGGACGCCGTATATGTACGATCTGGTGTTCATCTTGAAGAGTCTGCTATCAGTTTCCGGAGAGACAACAAGTGATTTAACGTACGAAGAGTAAGATTGTGTGATGCATTTTTAGTAACGTTTTACGCTGCTCTGGAAATAACTAGCATCCGGAAACTTTGCTACATGTGTTAATTGTAGACCGTCTTTAGGTATCATTTTCTTGATTTTGTAATTCTGTGAGTAAAAGAAATTCAAGTGACATCCCAATATTTCGTAATTTCATTTTCCAGTAGCACTGAAATTTTCGCATTTACCACTTCGTTATGCACTGTTTACGGTACGGATGTTAGTCTGCGAGCTCCAGAGAAGAAACGAACTGGGATGATGGCTATGGTTATCTTTCCAATATAAGAGGTAACCAAGCTGTCTCCAGTTGCGCTAGGATAAGTGGACGCGGCTGCTACATTCAGAAATAGACTGAGTTTGCTGCTCCTAGACTATCTCTTTGGTGGAAATTGTTACATTATGGAACCCACTGTGTAGTATAAGAGGGTTACAATTCGCGTCTTGTGAGAGTTAAATAAATATTATACTTGGTATATTGTCATTAAACGTGCAACTTGACCCACGTGAGGGGAAACACTTTGAACCATTGCGTAAGTATATTACACTTGGTACCCCTTGTGTTGGGAAAATGCCGTTAAATAGCTATACATTTTAATATGTCGAATTAACGTTATTACGTATAAATGTATTACAACGGGACTGTATCTTATTTCCGAGGTCGTACCGCTGAATATTGAGCAAGCTGTATAGGAAACCAAAAATGTGGAAAGGAAGTGGAAAGGAAATGCACGTTCAGGGAGAAAAGTAAACACTCAGTGGTTTGACGATGACATTGTAATTCTAGCAAAGACGGTAAATGGCTTGGAAGCTCAGATGAGAGGAATTGAGAATGTCTTGAAAGGAGATAATAAGATGAATATCAACAAAAGTAGACTACGGGGTGAGGAGTGTAGTCAGATTAAATCAGTCGATGTTGAGGGAATTAGTTTAGGCAATGAGGTACAAAAAGCAGTAGACGAGAAAATAACTAATAAATAATGCTAATAAATAATTAAATGAATAATATAATAAATACGTAAACAATAAAATAAATAATAAATGAAAGTGACTGAAGCAGAGAGGATATAAAATACAGAACGGCAATAGCAAGAAAAGGCTTTCTAAAAAATGGAAATATTTTAACATTTAATATAAATTTAAGTGTTAGGAGGTCTTTTCTGAAAATGTTTATGTGGAGTGTAGCCTTAGCGAGAAGTGTAACGGGGATGGTAAGCAGTTGAGGCATGCAGAGAACAGAAAAGTTTGAAATATGATGCTACAGGAGAAATATATTAGGTAGATAGGTCGGATATCTAAAGAAGAGGAACTGATTGTAAGAAGTTGAAAACTTGACTAAAAGAAAAGATGTGGTTTGCGTCAAGGAAAACTCGATTTGATAATGATGGGGAGTATAGAGGCTATCATTATAGAGGAAGACCAACGATTGACTACCGTAATAAAGTTCAGACTGATATACGGTGCGGTAGTTGCTCGGAGATGAAGAGGCTTCGACAGGATAGTCTATGATGGAGAGCTTCATCAGCTAGTCTTTGGGATGAATACGATAACAATAACGGTGGCGACAACGATGACGACGACAACAACAGCAACAACAACAACAAAAATAACATCTACAACGTTTTGCAGAGATGGAATATAGTAATTGGAAACAATGTTGAACAGAAAACATTGACCTAAAAGGGGGAACGTCGAAAATCAATTTTGAATCGAGAGCCACAACTTTTTCTGCCACTTAGAGAAGTTTTCACTTTGCCCTTACAATATACGGAGGAAAGAGTTTCAGTGAGGCATAGAGATGTGGGTCTTGTGGAGTTGAATAACTTGTCGTTGAAAGGAAATGCTCTAAAATTTCTTCGTTACGTCGATGCTGCTAGGCAAATTCGAAGTATAACCCACAGTAAAATGAAATTAGGACTCATAATGGGATGTATTTTTTACATGCAAGTCATTTAAAAAGAACTTAAGTACATAGTGATATCCTGTGTATTGCGGCGTATTCCTCCGTGTCTGCTTTCGTGTTGCTAGTTGCCAAAGATTAATTTATACGCTGTGTGTGGATATAAAAGTCTTGACGTTCAGTGGAAGATTAAAACTGTGCGCCAAGGAGAGGAAAAATTACAGCTGCCTGGTCTCCATTACCAGCCCCCCGGGTAATTAACTACGTCGGTGTCCATTCCGGTTAGTAAACAGCTTGGGTTTTCGCCTGGGATTAATGTATCTTGAAGAGCTCTGCCTCTGAGGGCGGCGCAAAGCAATATTACGCGGTGTTCCATGCTCCAATCCACGTCTCCCTGCAGGGGTGAAATAAATGACATTCTCTACCTTTAGAATTACAACTGAGTACATCAAAACTAAATCTTACTCGGCGTAGAAAACCTTATAAGAGTCGTAGCGTGATTTCGAGGGCGGATAGACTGATTTTAGATTAACCTCCTTATTACCGAAGTTGAAAATATTTGTATCGTCTTTGACATTACGCGAAACTTTCATCTCCTGATAAAAGTTTTGCGCCACTTATACTAATATTACGTTCAGTTACGATTTATATCAGCGTCCCCAATCATACTTTCGGATCCTCACCTTTCTGTGTCTTCCCTATGCAGTTTAATCATCTTGTAAGTGACGGAGGAGCTACCTGCGCAGGACGCAGTTCTAATGCATTAAGCGGGTGTATCTGGAACAACATCGAATGACACATTGCAAATAGAGTTTGGGATCCTATCTATAGACCTTCGTGTCACAGAAACAGCACCTATCTACTAGATGAAGAAGAACAGAACATATAAAGTAAATAGAAACTTGAGGCTCCTGAAGGGCATCGCACTGAGAATATCGTAAATTTGTGCGAAGATGGAAGGGATGCTGCTGCCAGTGGAAGGCAGACGTACTGGTTCTTTCCAAATGTCAGGGAGAGAATTAAAATGGTTCGCATTGGGCCAGTTGCTGGTGTTCTGCACTATCTAACAGGAATTACACTACTGGCCATAAAAATTGCGACACCACGAAGATGACGTGCTACAGACGCGCAATTTAACCGACAGGAAGAAGATGCTGTGATATGCAAATGATTAGCTTTTCAGAGCATTCACACAAGGTTGGCGCCGGTGGCGACACCTACAACGTCCTGACATGAGGAAAGTTTCCAACCGATTTCTCATACACAAACAGCAGTTGACCGGCGTTTCCTGGTGAAACGTTGTTGTTATGCCTCGTGTAAGGAGGAGAAATGCCTACCATCACGTTTCCGACTTTGATAAAGGTCGGATTGTTGTCTACCGCGATTGCGGTTTATCGTATCGGGACATTACTGCTCGCGTTGGTCGAGATGCAATGACTGAAAGCAGAATATGGAATCGGTGGGTTCAGGAGGGTAATACGGAACGCAGTGCAGGATCCCAACGGCCTCATATCACTAGTAGTCGAGATGACAGGCATCTTATCCGCATGGCTGTAACGGATCGTGCAGCCACCTCTCGATCCCTGAGTCAACAGATGGGGACGTATGCAAGACAACAACCATCTGCACGAACAGTTCGACGACCGTTTCAGGAGCATGGACTGTCAGCTCGGAGACCATGGCTGCGGTTACCCTTGACGCTGCATCACAGATAGGAGCGCCTGCGATGGTGTACTCAACGACGAACCTGGGTGCACGAATAGCAAAACGTCATTTCTTCGGATGAATCCAAGTTCTGTTTACAGCATCATAATGGTCACATCCGTGTTTGGCGACATCGCAGTGAACGCACATTGGAAGCGTGTATTCGTCATCGCCATACTGGCGTATCACCCGGCGTGATGGTATGGGGCACCATTGGTTACACGTCTCGGTCACTTCTTGTTCGCATTGACGGTACTTTCAACAGTGGACGTTACATTTCAGATGTGTTACGACCCGTGGCTCTAACCTTCACTCGATCCCTGCGAAACCCTATATTTCAGCAGGATAATGCACGACCGCATGTTGCAGATCCTGTACGGGCCTTTCTGGAAAAAGAAAATGTTCGTCTGCTGCGCTGGCCAGCACATTCTCCAGATCCATCACTAATTGAAAACGTCTGGTCAATGGTGGCCGAGCAACTGGCTCGTCAAAATACGCCAGTCACTACTCTTGATGAACTGTGGTATCGTGTTGAAGCTACATGGGCAGCTGTACCTGTACACGCCATCCAAGCTCTGTTTGACTCAATGCCCAGACGTATCAAGGCCGTTATTACGGCCAGAGGTGGTTGTTCTGGGTACTGATTTCTCAGGATCTATGCACTCAAACTGCGTGAAAATGTAATCACATGCCAGTTCTAGTGTAGTATATCTGTCCAATGAATACCCGTTTATCATCTGCATTTCTTATTGGTGTAGCAATTTTAATGGCCAGTAGTGTATTCACAGACTATAAATTATTTATGCAGAAATCAGAGAAAAGAGAACACCAGCTGCGAATGTAGAGCGGTAACTACGTCTGACCGGGTGCTATTGTAAAATCTAGTTTACGCGTCCTTGATAATAGATGAGAGACAGCAGAGTCAGGCACTCCTGTCTACATGGCACGGCGTAGGTAGGTGAAATTCAGCTACTTTAATGAAATGCATTCGATATCCTCATTGGCAGGCAAATGACAGCATAATGATCAACTAATATGCTAGCGGACGACAGAAAATATTACGTACCCTGGAGTAGGGGAACGCCTCAATAGCAAAGATATTAATGAAGGAAAATATCTTCAGTAATTCATCAGATTGTCAGCGTTTACGTAGCCGGGTTGTCTTCGGATCCGAAGTTGACACTGAGAAACTAACCTACCGCATAGGTAGTGGAACGAGAAATACTGCAGGACGTTGACAACTTCCTTTTAGGATCCTGGAACCCCCTAACAGCAGTGTAAACAGGGGAAGGGGCCATTCGGTATCGTAATGATTGAGATTTCCTTTTCTTTTTTAATCGTTATCCTTCTGAATGTTTTTAACCTGTCCGCCACGAATTTCACACCTGCGCTAACCTCTTCATTCCAGACTAGCATTTTCACCCTACTTTCCAGATTATTAGTTGAATGTATTCCAGTCTCTGTCTCCTCTACAGTTTTTACCCCCTACAGTTCCCTCTAGCAACATGGAGGTTATTCCATGATGTCCTATCGTTCTGTTCTTCTTGTTAATTTTTTCCCATATGATCCTTTCTTCCGATGTTCTGTCAAGAACCTCCTCATTCCTTATCTCATCAGTCCATATAATTTTCAGACACTTCGTTTCTCTCCTGTTCCAGTTTTCCCACTGGCCACGATGCATTACACACAATGCTGCGCTCCAAATGTCTTTCTCAGAGATTTATTCCTCCAGTTAACACCTACGTTTTGGACCTATGTTTGGCACGAGTAACTTATCTTGGCCAGAAATTCTCTCTTTGCCTATGCAAGTATAGTTTTCATATCCTCCCTGCTTCGTCAGCTATGGAGCATTTTACTTCCAAGGTGGCAGGATTCTTTTTCGTCTACTTCGTGATCCTCAGTTTTGATGTTAAGCTTCTCACAACTCTCATTTCTGCTACTTCTCGTTAATTGTCTCTTTTTCCAGTTTACTCTCAATATATATTCTGTAGGCATTACACTGTTCATTCCACTTTCACTGAGGGCAGCAATGTCGTCAGCCAATCTTATCACTGGTATCTTTTAACCCTGAATTTAATACCACTCTTAAAACTTTGCTTTATTTTCAACATTGCTTCTTCGGTGTATAGATTGAACAGCAAGGGCGAAAGACTGTATGCTTGTATAACAGCACTTCGTTCTTGGTCTGCCGCTCTTATTGTTTCCTGCTGGTTCGTGTAAATGTCTTATATAACCCGACATTTCCTGTAGCTTACTCCTATTTTTCTCAGAATGTCGAACACGTTGCTCCCTTTTCCTTGTTGAAAGCTTTTTATAGGTCTACAAGTACCACAAGCGTGTCTTGATTTTCCTTCAGTCTTGCTTCCAATGTCAAATGTCTGTTTGGTGCCTTTAGCTTTCCTAAAGCCAAATTGATCGCCATCTAAGAGATACTCAGTTTTAATGTCCTTTCTTCTGTTTGTTATTATTGTCAGCAGCTTAGATGCATGAGCTGTTAAGCTAATTGTGCGACAGTACGAGCACTTTCGTAGTCTTGGTGTTTTCGCAGTGGAGTGGACGATATTCGTCCGCAACTAAAACGGTGTGTGTAAACTGAAGGGGAATAACTGCTATCGGATGCAGCGGGACGTTAAGCTGAATTAACGGCGACGAGTGCAAATGTGTACCGGACCGGTATTCGAAGCCGGAATCTCCTGCTTGCGAGGCAGGTGCGGTAACCACTGCGCCATCCGGGACACAGCATCACCGCAACTTTACGGACTGCCTCCGTGCGCCACACGGCCGATCCACACTCCATCTATCCGCCCTCCCTGTCCATTTTCGCTCGTAGCTGCTAATTCCGCTTAATGTCCCGTTGCAGCTGATAGCAGTGATTCCCGATCAATTTACATATAGTGCTTCACAGCTGCGGGATGTGCATGGTATCTGTTCTTTCGAAGGAACAGTCATCATGCATTCAAATAAAACGGTTTGTCACTAGGCTCAGATTCTATCGAAACACTTGAAGTGTCGTTTGGTTGACAATTCCACCAATTATTTTATAAATTCTGGTGGAATTTTATACATCCTTTCTGCCTTACTTGATCTCAACTCTCCCACAGCTCTTTAAAATTATGACTCTGATACTGGATCCCCTATGTCTTCCATATCTGCTCTAGTTTCGTCTTCTGTCACAATTCATCACATAGAGTCCTTCAGTGTACCCATTCCACCTGCCCCCTCTTTCGTCTGTGTTTAACTGTGGAATTACCATTACACTCTTAATTTCACCGCTCTTTCTCTTATTTTCTATATGTTCTGTCAGCCCTTCCGACGATAATTTCTTTTTCGATTTCTTCACATTTTTCTGGTAGCCATTTGTCTTGGCAGCCCTGCACTTCCTATTTATTTCAGCCTTAAAGGAATCAAATTGCTGTATTAGTGTCCTTCCCTAAACATTTTTGCACTTTCTTTTTTCGGAGAGCGATTGAAGCATTTTATGTCACCCAAGGTTTCTTCGCAGTTACCCTACGGTACCTATGGAATTCAACATTCCCTGACTTTCTTTTTAGTGATGTCCGCTCTTCTTCAACTGAACCGCCTACTGAGCAATTCGCTATCGCAATATTTATAAGTACAGAGAACTTCAAGCGTATCTCTTCATTAGTTAGTGCTTCTGTATTCCACGTCTTTCTGCGTTGATTCTTTCTTGACTAGTCAAGCTTCAGCCTACATCATTACCATATTGGGACTGATTCTTTATCTGTTCATTAGTGTGTCTTACAAGCACTTATACGATTTCGCAGTCTCTGTTTGACCATGATGTAATCCATCTAGAATCTTCCGGTAAGTCCGGGTCTTTTCCAAGTATATCTCCTCGTTTTATTGAATAGATTATTCGCTGTTACCATCCGAAATTTATTGCAGAACTCAGTTATTCCTTAGCCTTTCTCATTCCTGCTGGAGAGATCATATTATCCCGTAAGCCTTCGCATTCCAGTCCCCCATGATTGTTAGATTTTCATCTCCCTTCACGTAGAGAATTACACATTTAATATCATCATATACTCTATCTCTTCAGCTTCTTGAGACGGCGATTTATGTAACGGATTGTTGTTCTCGGCGTTGGCTGTCGAATCTGATGAGAAAAACTCTCTCACTGAATCGCAGTAATTCACTCTCTGTCCTACCTTCTCGTTCATAACGGCTTCTCCTTCCCTAGTATCAATTTATATTGCTGTTGATATCACTCTATATTCGTCTGATGAGAAATCCTTACCTTCTTTGCATTCAGCTTCACTCACGTCCATTATATCTAGCGTAAGCATTTGCATTTCTCATTTCAGATTTTCTAACTTTCCTAACAAGTTCAAACTTCTGACATTCCATGCACCGACTCGTAGAATATGGGCTTTCGTTGGGTAGTGCATTTTTTTCTCACAGTCACCACCCTCTCGCCAGTCCTCTCCCGGAGATCCATAATCTGTTGCCAATGGAGAGATCCTCATGAAACTGCTTTAGTTGGTGTCCTAATATCCTGTGGACATACCTTATGTGTCATTAATGCACTAGTTTCTTTTGCCATCAGCATCCTCATGCCGTTGATTGCTGCCGATTCTTCCGCCTATTGGGGACAGTTTACCACCAGGGGAAGATAGTGCCCTGAATCTCTGTCCACTCCATTGCTGATGATTTTCATTCAAAATTTAAGCGTTCGCTAGGTTCGGACCCGGGACCACCGCGTTTTAATTAGTAGGAAAACGGAGTACTCCTATTTTTTGTGACGATTTTGCTCATCAGGTCCATCTGATGGTACAATTTTTATTCCCAACGGAGATGCTGTGTTCCAAGACAACAGGGTCCTATTCACACAACTCCAATCGCCCAAGACCGATTATTCGAGTACGAAGACGAATCGTCGCATGTCCCATAGCCATGACAATTACCGTATCTCACTATTATTAAGCCTTTGTGGTCTACCTTGGAGAGAAGGTTATGATCGCTTTCCATCTCCATCATTGGTTCCCCAACGTGCGGAATCGACCAGCAGATGACACGAGAGGCGGAGGAACGTTGTGTTATCAGTAGTGAAGCAGCAACAGGAGAACGGGTCAACCAAGAGGGCTCCGTGTCTTCAAGCGTGGACCAGTCGTTGGATGTCACCCGACTAACAAATCCACCAGGGACGTTCCACTCCTTCTGAAGCTGTCTAAGTCGATTCTTGGTGCTGTGGTTGTGAAGTGGAAGCATGGAGGACCAAACACAGACAAACTAACACCAGGGAGAATGCATATACTGATGGACAGAGTCAGGCGACCATTGTGAAGGGCGGCTATAAATGTTGTCATTTTCTTCAGTTCGAAGACTGGTTTGATGCAGCTCTCCATGCTACTCTGTCATCTGCGAGCTTCTTCATCTCTTAATAACTATTGCAACTGCTTCTGAATCTGATTAATCTGTTCATCTATTGGCCTCCCTTTACGATTTTGCTCCCCCCCCCTCCCACACTGACGCACGCACATACACACTTTCCTCCAGCACTAAGTTGGTAATCCCTTGATGTCTCAGAATATGTCCTACCATCCGATATTTTCTAAATGGGTTGTGCCACAAGTTTCTTTTCTTCCCAGTTCTATTTAGTACTTCCTCATTGATTACTTCATCTATCCATCTGATCTTCAACATTCTTCTGAAACACCAAATTTCAAAAGCTTCTATTCTCTTTTTATCTAAATTGCCCACATTTCATTTCCCTATATGGCTGCACCCCATACAAATATTTTCAGAAAATACTTCCATGCACTTATATCTATACTTAATGTTAACGAATTTCTTTTTATCAGAAACACTTTTCTTGCCATTTCCACATCCCCTCTGCTTCGGCCATCTTAAGTAATTTTACTGCTCAGATAGCGAAACTCATCTACTATTTTAAGTGTCTCATTTCCTAATCTAATTCCCTCGCCATCACCTGATTTAATTCGTCTACAGTCCACTACACTTGTTTTACTTTCGTTGATATTAATCTTATATTCTCCTTTCAAGGCGCTGTCCATTCCGCTCAACTGCTCTAGTTAATCCTTTGCTGTTTGTGACAAAGTGTCATCGGCAAACCTGTACGCAGTTTGTGATCTAGTGACATGTGCTTGGGTAGCTCAAATGGTAGAGCACTTGGTCGCGAAAGGTCTCGAATTAGAGTCTCGGTCCGGCACACAGTTTTAATCTGCCAGGAAGTTTCAGCTGTTATGCCGGCACGGTAGCTCAGCGTGTTGGGTCAGAGGGATAGCTGCTCTCTGTAATACGAAAAAACTGAGTAACGGATCAACGACGAACCTAAACGGGTGTCATGGGATATCTGTCCGAACAAATGCAACGAACAATATCGAACTAAATAAGATTTAAAAAAAAATAGGTGGCTTGCTTTGATGCCTCTGGATCACGGGGCCCTCAGGTTCGATTCCCGGCCAGCTTGGAAACTTTCTATACCTGGGGACTGGATGTTTGTGTTGTCCTCTTCATTTCATCATCATTCGTGAAACTGGCTGGACTGGACTGTGTAAATATTGGGACATCGTACAGGCGCTGATGACCGTGCAGTTGAGCGCCAGACAAACCAAACATCATCGGCGAACTTCAAAATTTTTATTTCTTGTCCCTGAACTTTAATACCTACTCCAAATTTCTACTCAAAATTTTTCTTTGGTTTCCTTTATTGCTTTCTCAATGTACAGATAGAATAATATCGAGAAGAGGGTAAACCCTGTCCCACTCCCTTCTCAACCACTGCTTCCCTTTCATGCCTCTCGACTTTTATGACTACCGTCTGGTTTCTATTCAAGTTGTAACTAGCCTTTCGCTCCCTGTATTTTATGTCTTCTACCTTCAGTATTTCAGAGTATTCCAGTCACCATTACCAAAAGCTTTCGCTAAGTCTACAAGTGCTATAAACGTAGGTTTGCCTTTTCTTAACCTGTCTTCTATGATAAGTCGTAGGGTCAGTATTGCCTCAGATGTTCCTACATTTCTCTGGAATCGAAACTGATCCTCCCCGAGGTCGGCTCCTACCAGTTTTTCCCCTCTCGTGTAATGAATTCGCATTAGCATTTTGCAACCATGACCTATTAAACCAATAGTTCGGTAATGTTCACATCTGTCAGCCGCTGCTTTCTTTGGAATTGGTATTATTATACTCTCTCTGAAATCTGAGGGTATTTTGACTGTTCCATATATCTTGCTCACGAGGTGGTAGAGTTTTCATGGTTGCTTCAGTAGTTCTAACGGAATGTCATCTACTCCCGGTGCCTTGTTTCGACTTAGGTCGTTCAGTGTTCTGTCAAATTTCCCGCGCTGCATCATATCTTCCACCTCATGGTTAAAATGGCTCTGAGCACTATGGGACTTAACATCTGTGGTCATCAGTCCCCTAGAACTTAGAACTACTTAAACCTAACTAACCTGAGGACATCACACACATCCATGCCCGAGGCAGGATTCGAACCTGCGACCGTAGCGGTCACGCGGTTCCAGACTGAAGCGCCGAGAACCGCACGGCCACACCGGCCGGCTTCCACCTCATCTTCATCTACGTTCTTTTCCATTTCTATAACACCGCCCTCAAGTACATCTCCCTTATATAGATCCTCTATGTACTTCTTCCACCTTTAAGCATTCCCTTCTTTGCTTGGGACTGGTTTTCCATCTCAGTGCTTGATATTCATACAGGTGGTTCTCTTTTCTCCAAAGGCCTCTTTAATTTTGCTGTAGCTGTATCTATCTTTTCCCTATTGATATATGCATCTAAATCCTTACTTTTGTCCTGTGGCCTTTGCTGCTTAACCATTTTGCACTTTCTGTCAATCTTATTTTTTAGACCTATTGTAAACAAAGCACATGAAATCACAGCAAGGAATCACTCGTGAGTTCCAAAGTGCTTCCAGCAGAGAAGCTAGCACAGTGACTGTGCGTAAGTTGTTAAGAAAATGTAGTAGAGTGGTAGAACACCTCCTTGTAAGGCATACATTTCTGTAACCAATGCTAAGCGACGTTTGAGGTGATGATTGGAGGTAGATGACTGGAAACGAATGATTTGGAGTGATGGACCACTCTACACCCTATGAAAATCCGATGAAAGGTTTTTGCGAATACCTGGAGAACATAACCTGGTATTATGTGTAGTATGGAGAAGGTGATCCCCTTATTGTGCTTAGAAGATACCTGAACGCGGAAGGATATTACAACATTTTGTAATGTCTAAAGTACAGGAACAGTTTGGAACTGATGTCTGTATCAGCGCCGGCCGCGGTGGTCTCGCGGTTCTAGGCGCGCAGTCCGGAACCGCGCGACTGCTACGGTCGCAGGTTCGAATCCTGCCTCGGGCATGGATGTGTGTGATGTCCTTAGGTTAGTTAGGTTTAAGTAGTTATAAGTTCTAGGGGACTGATGACCACAGCTGTTAAGTCCCATAGTGCTCAGAGCCATTTGAACCATTTCTGTATCAGCGTTCATCATAAAGCAGTATCTTTGAAGGAATTGTCTGTGGAAAGTAGCATTCCTGAAATGAACTGGCTTGCATAGAGTCCCGTCCTGAAATCAATGGAACAATTTTGGGATGTGTCACAACGTCGCCGCGCGTAGTGGCCGAGCGGTCTCAGGCGCCATATCACGGATTGCGCGGCCCCTCCCGTCGGAGGTTCGAGTCCTCCCATG
This sequence comes from Schistocerca cancellata, assembly GCF_023864275.1. NCBI lineage: Eukaryota > Metazoa > Arthropoda > Insecta > Orthoptera > Acrididae > Schistocerca > Schistocerca cancellata. The sequence goes on from NC_064628.1 coordinate 199,399,393, forward strand.
GGCATGGGTGTGTATGTTGTTCTTAGGGGAAGTTAGTTTAAGTTAGTTTAAATAGCGTGTAAGTCTAGGGACCGATGGCCTTAGCAGTTTGGTCCCTTAGGAATTCACTCACATTTGAACATTGTTTTTTTTGTCAGGACGTCAATTTCACTCCGGACCTCAGACTCCAACATCACCACCTTCTCTGTTTTCGGCTCTGAAAGTGTGTTTAGCAGAGTTCAAGCCGTCATAAGGGCAAAGGGCCCAGTGGCTAGGTGTATGGGTACTTTTGATCAGATCAACCACCCCAATCTGAAATTGTTGCATGCTGCCTCCACATTTTTGCGATTTTAATGGGAGGCAATTTACATTGAAGTGGCAAAAATTGTGAGATACCTCCTAATATTGTGCCGAATCTCTTTTTTCAGGCTTAGTGCAGCAACTCGACGTAGGATGGAGTCAACAAGTCGATGGATGATACCTCCAGAAATAATGACCCATGCGGTTTCTGTAGTCGTCCATAATTATGAAAGTGTTACCGCTGCAGGATTCTGTGCACGACTTGATATTTCGATTCTGTTCCATGAATGTTCGATGGGATTCTTGTCGACCATCTGGGTAGCGAAGTCATTTGCTCGAAATGTCCAGAATGCTGTTCAAACAAATCGTGAACTATTGTGGCCCAGTGTCATGACATCGTTGTTTGGAAACATGAAGCCCATGAATGGTTGCAAATGGTCTCCAAATATCCGAAAATAACCGTTTCCAGCCAGTGATTGTTTGGTCCCTTCCCCCTCTTTAAATCAACCAACCAGTCAGGTTTCGGTGCAGTTGGACCAGAGGATCCAGTCAGTTCCATGTAAACACAGTCCTCACCATTATGGAGCCACCACCAGCTTGTAAACTGCCTTACTGGCAGTTGAGTGTACGGCTTCGTGGGATCTGTGCCACACTCGAACTCTTATCAACTGAAATCGGGGCTCATCTGACATGGTTTTCCAGTCGACTAGGGTCCAACCGATATGGTCACGTGTCCAGGAGATGCGCTGCAAGCTATATCGTGCTGTTAGCAAAGGTACTGGCGTCGATCGTCTGCTTCCATAGCCCCATTAACGCCACATTTCGGCGCATTGTCCTAATGCATAGGTGCGCCGTACGTCCCACATTGATTTATGCGGTTATTATTGAATTCTCTAGTGATTTCCCAAATGGAATGTCCCTTGCATCTAGCTCCAACTACCACTCCGCGTTCAAAGTCTGTCGTGGGGGAATAATCTCATCTTCCAGTGCACTGCCCTTATACCTTGTGTAGCTATACTTTTACCATCTATGCATATCGCTGTCCCATGACTTTTCACACCTCATTGTAAGTGACATATATATTGGCCACAGGTTAAGGTGTTTTTTTTTCAATGGTACGCCCACAGTGAATGTTTCAGAGTGTACCGGCTCCGGTGGCACATACAGAATTGGCAGTTGCCCGATCCTGGGAAGGAACTGTAACTCAGACGGCGGCGTGCGTATTTTCCCAGTGTGTCGGGAGCTGGTTCAGTAATTCTGGGAGGGACGTGGCGCGGAGGAACTTCCACCGGCGGAGTGCTTTGCCGGCGAGTGCTCCGCCCGCTCGGTATTAACATGAGAGGCGAGTGCGCGCCACGCAGGGCCAATAACCGTCAAACCCGGCGGCCGCCCACGCCACTTCTCCTTCGCTCCCTCCCTCCCTCCCATCCTCCTACCCTCTCACTCTCTCTCTCTCTCACTCACTCTCTTCCACTGCGCTACACTTTCTTTGTCTGAGATCCTTGAGAGGCAGCATCGGCATCGACGCCGCCACTCGCCTCTCGGACGGAGAAGGCGGCACGATATTCCATGCTGCCTCGGCTTTTAGGATCCAAGACGCCTCGCGGACAGAGCGGCAACATCCTTCCAGAAATGTTTACACATCTTTTCCAGTCGGAAGATAAATTAAAAAATAGTAAGAACGCTGTTGCGGGACGCTATTTGGCTAAGAAACGTTTCGTGTTTTAAGCAAAACGCAAGCTTATGCAAGACGTCCGAAAGGTATGTTGCGACGTTTCGAAGAGTCCCGTGGTAAAATAAGTCGAAAACAATCGCAGAAGAGTGGAAACTTCTAAGGAACTGTAGAAATTACGACTTTCGGAATTTTTAAAATGGTCACTGTCTTCCGAATTCCAGAAAACCTACTGGGGGCTATAGAGTAGATAAGGTGAAAGAATTCTACTACCTTTGAAACAAAATAATACAAAACTGACGAGTCGTAGGGAATATAAGACGGGGACTAGTACTGACAATGAAAATAATGAAAATATTCCTCGCTTAACGAAGTCTACTGTCACACAACCAATGGTCTTGCAGCAGTGACAATACGGATTCACGTCAGATCATCGATGGTGAGCGCTGTCGGGCTTGACTAGTACTTGAATGGGTGACCATCTGTGTCTGCCGAGCGCTGTTGACAAGCGGGATGCACTCAGCTCTCGTCAGGCTGGTTGGCGATTGAGAAATAGCATCTCCAATCACAGAAGCTGACAACGGCCGGGAGAGCAGTGTGCTGACCAAATGACCATATCCGCATCTGACGATGACACGTTGATCAGTCAGTACCGTTGGGACTTCCAAGGATTCTTTGGACTGAGTTTGAATGTTACGTGACAAACTGTCCCGTAACGGATGGAAAACCCGAAGTAAAAAGTGAAATAAAGTTGTAGTAAATTACTCTTCACTGGTAAATGAACTACATTGATCAGCCAGAACTTTATGACCACCGACCTAAAATGGATATAAACCCGTCCATGCGATAACAGCGTCACCTGGCGAGGAATGATTTCCAGTCAGACACACACATGTGCGTGTAGTATGAGTGAGCGCGCTGTTCCGTGTAGAATGTGGAAGGCGCGCCATCTATCTGAGTTTGACGGAGGGCAGATTGTGGTGACCAGGGGGGCTGGCAAGAGCATTTCTGGAACTGCATGACTTTTCCGGTGTTCAAGGAGTGTTGTGGAGAGTGTCTTCAACGCGCGCGAAACCAAGGTGAAACCACGTGCAGACGTCTTGCAGATGGGCAACCACCCATCGTTACATATGTCGGACTCGTAGTCTGCGCAGACTGGTAAAACAGGACAGGCGGAGAACTGTGGCGAAACTAACATCAGACGATAATACTGGGAGTACAAGTGTGTCTGAACACACAGTGCACCACAGACTCCTAACGATGGCAAATGGGCTTGTGACCACAGCCACTAGACCCTGGCGTAGTGGCTGACGAATCCCGATACCTTCTCCATCATGCCGACGGGAGAACGCGAATCCGTCGTCTTCCATGGGAAAGCTACTGAGGGACGGAGACAAGCTGGCGCCGGTTCCATTATGCCGTGACGTGGGCATCCATGGGTCTAGTGGAGCTAGTGCAAGGCACCTTGACGGCCAGGGAGTATCGTACACTGGTTGAAGATCACGCACACCCCTTCATAACAATTATGTTTCCCTATAGCAGTGGCACTTTTTCATCAAGATAATGCGCCAGGAGTGTGATGCAGTGGTGCTTGGAACACAGTGGCGAGTTCCAGTTGACGTGCTGGACCCTCGTGTCGCCAGATATGAACCCTATCGAACAGATCTGAGATGTGATTGAACGTGGCATGGCCGCGGTGGTCTAGCGGTTCTAGGCGCTCAGTCCGGAACCGCGGGACTGCTACGGTCGCAGGTTCGAATCCTGCCTCGGGCATGGATGTGTGTGATGTCCTTAGGTTAGTTAGGTTTAAGTAGTTCTAAGTTCTAGGGGACTGATGACCTCAGATGTTAAGTCCCATAGTGCTCAGAGCCATTTGAACCATTTGAACGTGGCATCAAAAGTCATAGCCTCCTTCCCCGGAATTTAAGGGAATTAAGTGACTTGTGTGTACATATGCGCCACCATCAACGCCCAGCGACCTACCAACGCCTCATTGCTTTCATGCCACGACACGGCGCCGCTATTGTTCGCGCCGACTCTGACAATGTTAGGTAGGTGCTCTTAAGGGGATCACACCGTTGTTCAGGTCGAAAAAAATTGATTTTCGGTTTTCATCATATTTCGATAGATTAAGGTTTTATTTTAGTACTCTGAAAAGGATTTTGCCGAAAAAACTTTTTTTCGAGCATTTAAAGAGCATTTTCCTACCACAAGCGTTATGTGCCACGCCCACTTTTCTGTCACCCACTTTACTGCATATATTTTAGATCTTTATATCCCCTACATTCCACGTTAGTGATTTTTTTTTTACTCCCGAGTGTGTTGGCTATCCTGGGAATGCAACGGTCGGTATTCTTTTGTTTCTGCTGTTTGTAAACAACACGCTTCGAAACACGCGATTAGTTTTGTTCAAGTGTGATTGCGAGTTGTTGTTATAGAAAACTTGCAGCTATATTATGGGCAGGCAATTAGAAGAAATAAAGAAAATCTGGTGGTAATGAAGAGAGATGTTTGGGCCTTATTTTCCCATAAGTCCTCTACTGATGATAAGCCATGTCATGGTTGTGTCCATCAGGAGAAAATTCGTGGTGCAAATGCAACAGGGCTCAGGCAACTGGAGAATCTTATTCTCACCAGCATTCTCTTCCTGCGGCTGTTATTACAGTGATTAAACCTATTTTCAGAGACTTGGCTCATCCTGACCTTCTAAGGAAATGTCTGCATGGGCAGACACAGAACCGAAATGAATGTTTCAACAGCATAATTTGGAGCCGCCTCCCTAAAACTGTATTTTTAGGCTTGCATACAATGAATCTAGGACTTCATGATGCTGTTATTACATTCAATTGTGGTAATATTTAAAAGTGTTGGGTACAGGAAAAGCTGGGGATTAATCCTGGTGAAAATATGATCACTGGGCTGCAACATTGCGATAAAATGAGGATAGCCGATGCAGACAGGTCTGCATCTAATACGGCCAAGAAAGCAAGACAAACATCCAGGAAGGTGAAAAAGAAGCTGGAAGACCTGCTAGAGGCCAAAGAAGGGCCATCATATGCAGCAGGACAGTTTTAATTAACTGTAAGTAACAAATTTCAAAAGTTTTTCTTTGAAGTCAATTTCGTGCAAACTAAAATTTTCAGTACATATGCCCCACTATATCAGAAACTGTCATAGATAAATGAATGAAATTTTCAGAGACTCTGCATAACATAAAATGTCACTTCAGGTAGTACATTCATTAATATTCCCCCATTAGAAAGTTCTCAAAAAAATATTTTCTGCAGAAGAAACTTAATATTTTTTGTTAATACATTTAAAAATGTATTTCTTAAAAACTATAAAATGGATAAAGTAGATTTTAGTACAGTTGACTCTATTAGCATCATGTAACTTACAGTAAAAGTATTAAGGTCCTGCATCAAATAGTTTTTTCAGAAATGGGTCAAATACTTGCCTAAATTAAGATGGGTTAGATAGGCAGAGTGTAGTCCCCTTAATGTTCTGGCTGATCAGTGTACGAATAACTACCAGTGATTGCCAGTTCTTAATTGAATTCCACGCACACTTAAATAAGAGGCCTGTATGAAAGCATCTTGCACTAGGCTGTAAACGAGAGGACGCGCGTGGGCCATAAACGGCAGAGGAAACAGCCTAAGCAGAATTCGCAGAATCTCTGCGACCCAGCAGATGGGCCGTTTGCATACACAATACGAACGCTCCCAGGCGGTCAGACTGGACAGCGCTTTGAGGGAAGTAAATGTCACACCGGATGCACTAAAAGCGACAATGCAGATTATATCTCATGGCTATGCGGAAGCAATGGAGACTTATTAGTGGACTGTTCGTAATCTGGAGATGGATGCCAATTATGGGAGAGTTCTCGAAAAACTCCTAGTGTCGACAGTACTGCAGGCAGTCGGAATTCGTCGGCAGCATCTAAGAGAGTGGAATGGGGAAAGAAAAGTTCAGCGTGATTTTCGAGATCGCAACACATCATCATCGCGCCCACGGCTCCGCAAAAAGCATTATGTTTAACGAAGTGTCATAACAGCTGCCGGCCGGTGTGGCCGTGCGGTTCTAGGCGCTTCAGTCTGGAACCGCATGACCGCTACGGTCGCAGGTTCGAATCCTGCCTCGGGCATGGATGTGAGTGATGTCCTTAGGTAAGTTAGGTTTAAGTAGTGCTAAGTTCTAGGGGGCTGATGACCACAGATGTTAAGTCCCATAGTGCTCAGAGCCATTTGAACCTGCCGGCCGCGGTGGTCTAGCGGTTCTAGGCGCTCAGTCCGGAACCGCGCGGCTGCTACGGTCGCAGGTTCGAATCCTGCCTCGGGCATGGATGTGTGTGATGTCCTTAGGTTAGTTAGGTTTAAGTAGTTCTAAGTTCTAGGGGACTAATGACCACAGATGTTAAGTCCCATAGCGTTCAGAGCCATTTGAACCATTTGAGCCATTTGAACCATTTGAATAACAGCTACCATTGGTTATTGTAAATAACTCAGAAGGGGGAGTAAGAGACACAGCTGTGGTTACAGAGGCCAACCTTTATTAATCAGCATTCGAACGTAGGCGGAGAGAGCAGAACATAGTTTTGTACAGACAAATATAATTTATTTCGTAGCTGGTTAAGCATCTGAAATTAGACTAAGTGAGGGAAACGAATGTCTTTTAAGACAACTTCTTATAGGTTTGCAGTCGTAACATTTATGTTTCAGACAGCCAAAATAATGTGTCGGAAGAAAAAAAGTGGGAAACCAAATCTACGTAGTTGGATGCAGACTGCAGGAAGTTACTCTACAGCCAGAGGACACCTCGGGCGGATTTCACTTTGGCAATGAGAGGCACTCATCCAGCAAAGCTGAATACAGACAGAGATTGTTGGTACAGAGCCAATCAGTGATTCTGCAGCCGATTCAGCCACCACTAGTACATTATGACTATTGTGACATTCAACCGCAATAGCGAGTTGACTACAGGTGAAGTCGAGTGGTTTCTTACGATATTCAGTAATTTCAATCTTCACTGTAAAGAGACTCAACATCAATTTCAGTGCCAGAAATAGATGCAGACGCTTACCCTTCTGTGGTATTTTCGATATGCATTCACCACCCTTTGGCTGTCACGGTGTGGGTTACGCGAATATAATTGTATTACCCAGATGTAAGTTCATTTGAGTCACATTCTACATCAGTCGTCCAGGTTTACCAAGTCATTAAATTATTATTGTCAATGACTGTTGAGCCATTTCTTTTGCATTGATGCAAAATAGACTTAGTTAACTGAGATCCTTCTTTAATTTCATAGTGAAAAAGAACTCATGTCATTGTTTTGGTGCGTAGCGATTAATTGCATCTGATGTTCAGGGTTATTTTATATAGCCAGTTAAATACTTACATTTTTAAACTAGCGCCACCAATAAATCACGAGCCGACAGCTTACACTAGTATCAAACAAAGCCATTTATTTGAAGAAGAAATTTCTGAGACTGTACAACTGGAGAATAGCTTTGTATAGAAGCGAGTCGTGGACTGTAGAAGTGTTGAAAATGTGCTATTATAAAATGTGTTGAAAATTAAGTTCACTCTTAAGAAGTGATGAGGTTATTGGCAGAACGTGTAGGAAAAAAACTGGTAGAAAGAGGTCCCGTGCCACATCAGAACTGCCAAAGGTCAGACAAAAAAAGAAAGAAAAAATAAAACTAATAGCAGCGCCTACTCGTCCTAGGCGGCGGTTTATTCTTAGATCTCCAAGTGGGTGTCGTCCAAAAGCAGGATGAAATGCAAGTAAAACGCTTTCAGAACCCAATCACTAGTTTTCATACACATCTGATTGTTAACGTCCAACCTTGTTGGGAAAATTTACGAAAGGTCTATGCACCCTCCTACAAAAACGCGCTCGCTGAAATTAATTTAATTGCACCTGTTGTGTTTGTCAGTTCAAATGGTTCAAATGGCTCTGAGCACTATGGGACTTAACATCTATGGTCATCAGTCCCCTAGAACTTAGAACTACTTAAACCTAACTAACCTAAGGACATCACACAACACCCAGTCATCACGAGGCAGAGAAAATCCCTGACCCCGTCGGGAATCGAACCCGGGAAACCGGGCGCGGGAAGCGAGATTGCTACCGCTTGTCAGTGTGTGCTTGACACGTCTAAAATATTTACTCAGTATAATGCTAAAAAATGACAGATCGTGCATACCACAACGACTGTAGTTATAGGTTCGATCTCTGTCCACAACATAGAGCATGCAAACGAACTTCACTGTCCCTTATCTGTATCATCGGGTATGATGACTCTGCATCACCTCTCTAGATATGTTAATTACTCGTTTTCCATCCATATATTTTATTCAAAATTTATTGCAACATTTTTATACAGTAGTGAATTCTCACAGTAGCAAAGTCGGAAAATTCGAATTTGAGACGACATAAAACGGATCTTGGAGAAAATCCACCAGATCGATGGACGAAGCTGCTACTCGGTTGATCGTCAAACAGCCTGGACTCTCATGTGTTGGTAGTATATAAAGTAAGCGAAGTAGGTCGTCCATTTACGGAGACAGAGGAACGGGAGTTACATTTCTGAACTTTGTTCACAGTTGTTTTAGCTTCTTGCGAGATACTGAAAAACAAAAAATTATGAACAGGTTATTAATAGCCTGGTTGGACCATCTCCGAAACGCAGTACCTTTTCCGGAGGTATATAGGAGTATACGATTGTGCTCAGCTCCCCCTGTTCCCATAAATTAGGGCCTGGGTGTTGTGGGCACGGAACGGGCTACAGACAGCATCCCAAATGTGTTCCACAGGGTTCAGATCAGGTGAATTTAGTGGTCCATCAACTTGAGTTCACTGTCATGCAAGATGCTGGCCTTATGGCGTCGACAGTTATAGTGCTGGAAGATGCCATCGCCGTTGGAGGAAACACCAAGCACGGAAGGGGGCAGGTGGTCGGCAATAATATTCACTTAGTTCACAGTTGTCAAGGCGCCTTTGGTTACTGCCACAGGTCCAGGAAGTCCCATGTTAATGTGTCCCAGAGCATAATACTGCACTCACCGGTCTGAGTCCGTGGTGCGGTACAAATTTCGAGCAGCTGTTCGCGTGGATGATTCAAGAGAAACGTGATTCTTGCGATCAGTAAAGCGCCTCCATTGATTGACGTTCCAATCCCGATGACCGCTCGCCCTCTTCTGTCGTAATGAACGATGTCCTACGACCAACAAGGGAACACGTACAGATCGCTTGCTCCGAAATCCCACTTTCAATGACGTACGCTGGACAGTGTGCTGCAAAACACTAATGTCAGCACCAGCATTCTACTCAGTCGTCAGACGTGCCACAGAACGCAGAGTATCCTGCTTTACACGGCGGGCAAGCACTTTTTGTGATGCACTTTTTGTGATGAGGCGTGTATGTCCAACATCTTGTTACGTACTAGTGATTCACCGTTCTTCAGCCACTTGATGTCCACTACAGTTGCATTCAAACAGGCGAAGAGCTTCGTCGTTCCCAGCCGCCGGACTATAACAAATTCTGTGCGAGTCCCTTATTTTCAGGGGTTTTCCTCGTTTGCAGCCCTCAATGTTGCTAGAATAATTTCTTATTCTTCCCTGATACGATTATATACGTATCATATCGCGTCATGTACCCACAACCCTATCAAGCAGCATCTTCTCACTGTGGGCGGTAATCATGTTTTGGCTCAACATCGGGTAAAAGAAGAGAAAATGTACAAGCGAGACACACCGAAAAAGAAACTCTCCTGAATGACTGAAGAAACAACGTGAAACGGCTGACGTATGTGCTTCCCAGAACAGAAGACAATATAGAAAGGGCTGTTACTGAAGAAAGACATTGTTTTTAAGAGATAATGATTAACAGATTTAAGATACGGGCGGTGCTATTATCAATTCAACCTCTATCTCGGTATAGGTAAGGTAGAGGTCGCAGGAGGCTAATGCGCGGGTAACTTAATGGAACATGTTTAGCTATTGGTCGGAGACTGGGAAATGAACTGGCCCGACGCCAAGCCTCTAGAACGGTAGCTACAGAGCAACGAGCAGCAAAAACACTGCGATTACGTGTCTCACGGGAATCTGCAACGATGCCCGCTGGACAATATTAACTGGACTACCAGATGATGGTAGCTGATCGATTCTCCAGATGTCAACATAGATACCAAACTACAGGTTACGTTATCATCTCGACAAAACGAGAATACACGTTTCTCTATTTCCGTAATTGGTGCTCGTGTTGGATATTTCTTTGCGTAGCTGATGTGCTGTCTACTTGCTCGTCAACATTTCTTTTGAAAAACCGGATTCGAAACTTAACCTCATGACTGTAGTGTATTTGTTCTATTTTTCCATTACACAAGCCGCGCGGAGTGGCCGCGCGGTTTGAGGCGCCATGCCGCAGGTTCGAGTCCTTCCTCCGGCAAGGATGTTCGTGTGTTGTTCTTAGCATAAGTTATTTGAAGTTAGTTCAAGTAGTGTGTAAGTCTAGGGACCGATGACCTCAGCAGCTTAGTCCCTTAGGAATTCATACACAAAAATCCATTACACAGGTACATCTCCAGTCACATTGATGTGACTACCGCCTATGCGAGACGTCGTAGTGCAACAGCTACTCGCAGGCGGCACATGGCAGATTAGCAGTGGAGGGTATATAAAGCTTGCCGGTGGGACACAGAAGACAGTGCAGTCGTTCTTGTAATGCGGAAATGGAACGATTTATCTGAAGTCCTAAGGCATATGATCATTAGGCTTCTGGTCAAGGTTGGAAGCATTTCTCAAACGGCTAGGTTTGTAAACTGTTCGCCCGCTGCTGTGGTTAGTGCACCGTGCGCGGAAAAATGGCGCTATTCAAAACCTGCGCAGAGGCGACTTTGGTGCACCACGTGCCATGAATGACACGGGCGAATGACGCTTACGGAGATGTGTACGGGCGAACGGACGTCCAACTGTTGAGCAACAGGCCGCCCAGTTGAACCAAGGGGCTAGCAGAACTGCCTCCTCAACGACCATTCAGCGAACGTTGCTGCGTATGGGCCTTCGCATCAGGCACCTGGTTCAGGCGTCCATGCTGACTACTGTTCATCGGCGATGAGGTCTGGAATTTGTCGTCCTTTGAGCGGCGAGAAGTGGCCTTTTCAGATGAATCAAGTTTTATGGTCCATCGCACAGATGGCCGTTGCATCGTCGGAAGGGTCCAGGGCAGAGGAGGGAGCATTATGATCTGGGGAATGTTTTCGTGGCATTCCCTGGATGATCTCTTCATTTTAGAAGGCACGATCAACCGTTACAAGTATGCATCTATCCTTGGCTATCATGTCCAGCTTTGCATGCAGTTTGTTTTTCCTCCAAACGATGGCAACTATCAGTAGGACAAAGCAACGTGTCACACAACTCGCAGTGTACGTGCATGGATCGAAGAGCACCTGCCCACCAAACTGCCCTGATTAAAACCCAATCGAGAATCTGTGGGACCTCCTCCGTCTGGCTGTTCGCGCTGTAGACCCTCAACCGCGAAACCCAGCGCTGTTGGCCACGGCACCGGAGTCAGCATGACTCCACACTCTTGTCGGTACCTTCCAGAATGTGACTGACTTTCTTCCTGCACGTCTCGCAGTGGTCTTCCGTGCGAAAGCTGGTTATTCAGGCTTCTGTCTGGTGGTCACATCAAAATGACTAGACCGTGAACATTTATGTACTATTTGTTTCAGTCGATCCGCTGAACAGCAGTCAAAATGGCTCATATCGAGTGTGGAGTGATGGAGTTTATACTTTCTATACTTTCTTACGATAACTGCACTGCTGATGAGACTAAGACATCTCGGACACACACTCCCAAATAAAGACACACACAAACATGCACACACGCACGCACTCGAAGTTACTTTGGTAACTTTAGTTGGAACCTTAAACTAATCCAACAGTCTATTAAAATGGCTCACATGCCCCTTTCGAAATTGTTCATGTAGTATGAACAATTTCCTTCTTATTGTATCGTCTGTTACATCTGGACAACGGTTTCTCTACTATTCTAGAGTAGCGAGTTTCATTGTCAGTCGGGCTGTGCTTTTCCTGAACAATGACATAGCTGAATTTGTGATCTATTCTCGTTCAGCCCTGTCTTGCAGTAGTCTGTAATGACCTTGTAGCGACTACTACACACTGACACAGCAGTCGCGTTTGCGATAGTCACTCGTGTCGAAGTTCGGCCACAGCTTTTGGTCTCGCGGTCGCGTTCTTGCTTCCCGAGCACGGGGTCCCGGGTTCGATTCCCGGCGCGATCACGGATTTTCACCTAACTCGAGATGATTGGATGTTTGTGTTATCCTCATCATTTCATCGTCATTCATGAAAGTGGCGAGATTGACTGAGCACAGCTTGGAAATTTGTACAGGCGCTTGTAACTGCGCAGTTGAGCGCCCCACAAACCAAACATCATCATCACTCGCGTCGAATCTCGCGCGCGAGTGCGAAATGAAGACAGTAGAATGAAGTCCTTATGCCGAGCGTTTTCGCCACTAGGGGTGCGGTTATTCGCCTGCAGCGACGCGCCAAATTTTCTCTTGGAATAGCAGGGCAACTACTGATTTGTACTCTTTGTTCTTTTGTAGAGATTCTGTGACTCTTGTTTATACAGTAACGCTTCTACACAACTACGAAAGTGGAGAGTTAATAAATCTGAACTTCCATCTCGTCTTTGATTGTACGGAAGTTCAAGTGCGGTGTTTTCTCACATAGTTGTACCTCTCGTCAGTGGTGACGCCGACGTGATTTTGCCGTACGGAATTAACTAACATGAATGGAACCGTCTACGGTATCGCGCCTGGCAGTGCGCCTCCCGCCCTTTTGGCCCCACAATCCAGTATCGTGGTTTGCTCAGGTGGACACAAACTTTTCCTGCGCTGGAATAACGACCGATGACACAAAATTTTCTTTGGTCGTAAGCCAGCTCGACCAGCGATATGCTACACAGGTCCAAGGCCTAATAATAGCTCCTCCGACGGAAAACGCCTATGACACATTAAAAGCAGAGCTCATACGTCGTTTAGGGGCTTCACAGGAAGATCTCATTCGCCAGGTATTTTCTCAAGAAGAGCTGGGTGACAGGGAACCCTCACAATACTTCCGCTATCGTCGCAACAAAATGGACATCGGCACCGTACCTGACAACATCCTGCATACAATTTAGAGCAAGCGTCTGCCAGCCCAGGTAAAAGCCATCATTGCTACGGAGTCGGACATGTCACTGGAGGCGGTATAGCACTTGCTGACCACATTGAAGATCCCATCAGGCCATGCTTGCAGGTCAGTACAGTAACTGCTCCTCCCAGTATTACGTCCATAGCTCCTACGGTGTCGCGTGCCGATTACGATTCCCGGGCCGCCAAGGTGGATCTCTTAAGTGCACAGATGTCAGCTTTACTTGCATGTGGTAATACGAGCCGCCATAGCAAGCGTAGCCGACGGCGCTCCACTTCGCAAACCGCGTCACAGTCTGGATCCACAGTTTGCTGGTACGAACGCAGATACGGCGAGCAGGTGGAAAAGTGTACAAATCCACCCGACAGTCTTCAGTAGGTGTCACTGACTGCCAAAACACCTCTCAGCGCCTATTTATAACGGATCAGACCTCAGGAAGGGAATATCTAATTGATATTGGATGTGATTTGAGTATTTTACCGAGGGAGTCACTCCGATGCTGGAGGCCATGCATGGCAGTCAACTTAGCAGCTGCTAACAATACTGTAGCGGCACCACCGTTTAGGATAGGGAAAGTTAGTTTTGTGCGATATTCGGAGCACGAGTTACAGAGGTGCACAACCAAGTATAAATAGGAGCCTTTTTCTAACGAGATTTATTCAAGTGTGTCAGGTCTCCTTGACTGTGGGGCATATTACACTACCGGGCTACACGCAGCAACAGATGGGGCGCCAGCATCCCAGTCCATGGTGGGTCGTTGGTGTGACACTCTGAGGCTGACGCAGTGTCCGCAGCCAGCCAGGGCGGGCCACTCTTCGGCTCGCTACCATGGGCAGTTGTCTCAGCTCCCGACACATGCTGGAGACTTCCAAGGGCGAGGGCCACAGATACGGATGCCAGATAGCAGATGCTTGTTCATCACTATGATCTCAGCCACGCTGGTGAGGAGAAGGATGCAGCTGGCCGCCTGCTGCTCAGACCGAGCAGTGCTGAGTCGGCTGCTGGCGCAGCCATGCTGACATCATCAGAACCAGCGGGCTGGCCAAGGCCAGCACGACACAGCGTTGCATTGCACAGGCTGCTGGGGTGCTTCCTCAGCATTGCGGGGCCCTGTGATGCAGACCGAGGTGAATGGAGCACTGTAGCGGAAACAAATAAATCATTTGGAAACTTCTCGCAGAGTTTTAATAGGGCATGTCCTGGCCCCATCCACTACAATACTGAGAACCTATCTTACGGTACTCGGCATGAGGATGTGAATTTAGGCCTGTGTAGACAATTTACATCGAATTTCACAGTAGCAGATGTGGTTGAAGCGATAATAGGCGCTGACTTCTTAGCATATTTCAGACTTTTTCCTGGTGTATCGAATGCCGGCCTTGTGGACAGCCTTACTGGTCTGACAACCGCCGGATATCACCGTGATATTAGAACCAGTAGCATGAAGCTTGTGTAAGTAGTAGATGAAGAGTACCACTCAATTTTGCAAGATTTTCTGGCCTTTACTAGATCGGCAGGAGTGCCACAACAGGTGTTTCACGACACTGTCAACCACATCAAAATTACTGATGGACCACTTGCATCACGTCGCCCATGCAGATTAGCGACGGGTTGCCTCGCAATAGCAAAGTGCGAGATTGATCTTATGTTAAAGGAGGGAATTATTCGCCCATTATCCAGTCCATGGGCGCCTGGCGTGCATGCAGCGATTACCGAGTGCTGAATGCCAGAAATATTCCCGATCTACCCAGTACCATTAATACGTGACTACTATCAAGCTCTTCATGGCTGCTCAACAATGATTGTGTGAAGGCCTACACACAGATCCCGGGCCAGCCGGAATGGCCGAGCGGTTCTAGGCGCTTCAGCCTTGAACCACGAGACTGCTATGGTCGCAGGTTCGAATCCTGTCTCGGGTATGGATGTGTGTGATGTCCTTAGGTTAGTTATGTTTAAGTAGTTCTAAGTCTAGGGGACTGATGACGTCAGATGTTAAGTCCCATAGTGCTCAGAGCCATTTGAACTATATATATATATATATATATATATATATATATATATATATATTTAAAAAAAAACAAAAAAAGTCAGATCCAGGTCGCGCCAGAGGACATTCTCAAGACATTATTACACCCTCTGAGCTCTGAGGTGTGGGGTTGATCTGTTACTCTGTTATTCTGCGCAACGGATTAATCTGAGATGTACCCTTTACCCTGTGGCTCCTGCAAGATGCAATTTCCACCTCCACACTACTACAGAAGTCAGACAGACGCTCCTAACGTTCTATAGAGAAATGCCTGAAAAACTTTCAGCAATAAATATCTTCTGGAGTCATCCGCTGTAAGGAAATGACACAAAAATTCACAAAATTTCTTACGTAACTAGTGGGATACTTGGGTATTGGGGTAGTGCTAGTTAGTGTAAGAAAAACATGAAACTAACGAAAGTTATTATTTATTTTGCAAAAATTCTGAGAAATCACAATGGCACTTTTAGTTATGAATTGAACAAGTTATATCCTGGTTCTTTTCGGAATGTGATGTTACCTCTCAAGGATAGGATTCGCTAATGAAATTTCTATAAAAGTTTAAGATGGTTGTTGACTTGGCAGATTGGCTGAGAGGCGCGCCTACTCAACTTGAATAATTATCCTTTAGAATGTTGCTAGGTACAGTCGAGGCTGTCGCGTGTGAAATGCAGTGAAGTGTACTGTTGTGGAGGAAATATGGGGCTCGCAATAGCTGTAGCGCTCAGTACCATAAGCTGCGATGACTGCTGTCTATGCTGCTCGCTGCTGACAAATAAGATAACTCTCGTTCAATCTGGGTTGACCTTCGGCAATCAAACTCTCCCTATTCCTTGATGAAGTCAAGGATTCCTATTCGCCCCTAGTCTAACTATTGGCGTGGTACACCGGTCAGATAACCAGTCCACCGTGATGCCACTCAAAATTCGCTCACAGGCATTTAACTATAACTCTGTCCGTTCACACCGCACAATAAGTGTGTTGGCTAATGCAGTGAACAACGCTTAATCGCAAGGACTCAATATAGAGTAGCACTTCGATTCGCTCTCGACAGAGGTGCTCTCCCAGTGAAGTACTGAGGAGAGACTTGTTCCTCGCTCCAAGAGCGACAACAGAACGGAGCCTCTCCACACCAGACGTGAAGGGGTATATCTTTCAGTCTCTTCCATTATTTCTTCAGCTCAAGGCGTCAGAAATGTCGTCTGCCAATCAGCATTGCTCTTATAAAACGGGAGAATGATGTTTGGTTTAAGGCGACCAATCCAGAAATCTGTAGCATTGGCGTTTGGCGTTTGCTATCCCCCTGTGAAAATCTCTGAAACTGCGAGCAATGTGTAAAGAATGCGTAGGCTGGCCGCTCCCACACAATGTAGCGGAATTTGCTTTTAAGCTGAACACGGGGTTGTTCCCCCCTTTCACTCGGGCCCACGCTGTCCGCTACACAGGCGGTCACTGGCCAAGATAGGCTGGGTCATCCTCCGAAGGGACCGGCGTCCCGTTGTGCAGTTTCTCTCCAGAACTAAAAGCTTCTGTCTGGAATGTATGTGTGTATGCCAGCCTCGAGTATTTCAACCACGGTGTGCTTATTTGTTAATTGCATATCGTTTACATGAATTCATACAACACTGACTTTATCTTATCGAGTTTGGGTTCGAATGAAGCGTCTTGATGTGGGGAATATGATTGTGAGGGCGGGATATGTAAGCAATGAAGGTCAGGAGACCACGACGTCTTACAACCCTTCGGATTGTTCGAGTTGAAGTTTATGACATTTGGGTTGCGGAACGGTACATGGACCTGGCAGCGGTTTATAGATTCCATATTGCGTGGGCTACCTTTCTGCTTTGCATATCTGGACGACGTGTTGGTCTATTCGGAAACCAGAGTGCAGCGCCACAGTCACTTACGTGGGGCCTTTAAACGACTGGAGAAGGACGGCGTAGTTTTAAGCGCTGCGAAATCCGTTTTTGGCCAGCCTGAAGTTGAATTTCTGGGCCACCGCATTTCGTCCTCTGGTTCTGCACCACCATCAGAAAAAGTAGAGGCCATCTTACAATTGTCAAAGCTTACCACCGTAAAAGAGCTACGGAGACACCTCGGGATGCTGAACTTTTATCGGCGTCACGTGCCACGTACCGCCGAGCGACAAGCGCCATTAATTGCAGCACTATCAGGCGCAAAGGTACGAGATAACGCTCCCGTGCAATAGAATGAGAGTATAGACGCGACGTTCAAAGCAACGAAAGACCTAATCGCTCACCCAAAACATGACGCTCCGCTCGCCTTAGTGGTTGACGCCAGTCAGTTTGCAATCGGCTCGGCATTACAACAATGAGTAGAGGGTGCATGGCAGGCGCTGGCATATTTTTCATATACACTGACGCCTTCACAGCAGTGCTGGAGCGCGTATGATAGGGAGCTGTTGGCCATCTACCAATCGATCAAGCACTTTAGACTACAGGTTGAGGTACGGGATTTCGCAGTTGGTATACCGATCACAAAACATTGGTGTACGCATACTGTAGGAACAGTGACACGTGCTCACCACGGCAATACTCTCAACTCGAGTTTATAAGCCAATTCACTAGGGACTTGCGGTACATTTCCGTATTGACCAACTACTGCTTATCCAGAGTATCTGGTGTTTCACAATCATTGAACAAGACAGAGCTAGCAGTAGCACAGCAAGAAGACCCTGAAGTACAAGCAATATTACGCGACGACAAAACTTCGCTAAAATTGCAAATGGTCGACATTGCAAGCGAAACTGGCAAGGTATACTGCGACGTACTGCACGGCAGATCACGACCATAACTACCGACCGTATTCCACCGGACAGTGTTCGGTAACTTCCATAACCTATGTCATCCTCGAGTGCGCGCGACGGTTAAGCTGATGTCAAAGAGGTCTGAGTGGCAGCGCGTGGACAGAGATTGCCGTCAGTGGACTGGAGCTTGCACGCGCTGCCAGTTATGCAAAGTTGCCCGCCACGTGCACGTTCAATAGGGGAGCTCAAGGATGTCAGCGCGCGTTTTGCTAACGTTCACCTAAACGTGGTAGGATGACTGCCTCCCTCAGACGGCCGTCGCTATTTAATGACAATGATCGGCAACCACTACACTGGACCACACCGTGTGCTGTGCAGGAGTTTACATACCATGGACATTCTCAGTAATGGCAAACAAGCTACAGTTTCAATGAATAGAGTTAAGCCGGTCTACATGTTCAAAGAGGTGCCGACTACACTGCCAAAGATTTCGAAAGAGGAGAAGGAAGGGACTACAATCCAGCCTCCCATTCCACCACCACCTCAACCACATGAAGCAAAACGCACGACTCGCTCAGGAAGACACGTTCATTTTCCTGCCAGGTACAGAGAAGCCTTAACACTCTGCGCTCTCGCCGAGGGGGCTCCTACAGCGACTGCTACACACTGACACCACAGTCGACGCGAGTGAAGAGAGTAGAACGCCGTCCTTACGCCGAGCATTTTCGCCACTAGGGGCGCGGTTATTTGCCTGTAGCGACGCGCCACATTTTCTCTTAGAATAGCAGAGTAACTATCGATTTCTACTCTTTATTTTTTTTAGAGAATCTCTGACTTTTGTTCATATACTAACGCTTGTACACAATTGCGAATGTGGAGAGTTAATAAATCTGTTTGAAGTTACATCTCGTCATTGATTGTACGGAAGTTCAAGTGCGAGATTTTCTCACGTAGTTATACCTCCCGTCAACCTTGTAATCCATGGAATGTCATACTTCAAACCTCCTTCACCCCCTCCCCTCCATGCGTGTTTATGCCATTAACTTTCGTCTTGTAAACGAGATGTGTTTTACGGGAGAAAATATACTAAGTTCGTAATTCATGACAGGTGATCGAAACCCGGTTTTTCCTTGACCGACGACAATTTATGGTTGGTTGGTTGATTTGAGGAAGCGGACCAAACAGCGAGGTCATCGGTCCCATCGGATTAGGGAAGACTGGGGATGGAAATCGGCCGTGCCCTTTCAAAGGAACCATCCCGGTATTTGCCTGAAGTGACTTAGGGGAATCATAGAAAACCTAAATCACGATGACCGGACGCGGGTTTCAACCATCATCCTCCCAAATGCGAGTCCAGTGTGCTAACCACTGCGTCACCTCGCTTGGTGACAATTTATGAAACAGCTGTTAAAGTTTCACGTAATACTACGAGACACGATGTCATTATTGCTTCCTTTGAGAACTAGTTATGAGATTAGATGGTTGCCGTAACTTATGAAGTAGCTAATGCTACTATTAACTGTATCATTATATCACGATGGCCGGCCGAAGTGGCCGTGCGGTTCTAGGCGCTGCAGTCTGGAACCGCGAGACCGCTACGGTGGCAGATTCGAATCCTGCCTCGGGCATGGATGTGTGTGATGTCCTTAGGTTAGTTAGATTTAACTAGTTCTAAGTTCTAGGGGACTAATGACCTCAGAAGTTGTGTCCCATAGTGCTCAGAGCCATAAAAAAAAATCACGATGCCTTGGAAATATTTTGATGGCGACACTCGAGAACACTGTACTACATTTCCTTATCGCCTGTAACTGATCAATAGCTTACTTTCGCTACGTATAAAGCTTATTGATGTATTAAGAAAATTGATTATTCCATACACTCTGTAAATTTACTTTACGAAACAGGCAAGTTCAAATAGTTATATTACAATGATCTACAAAATATGTGTTCAGGCTTTGAATCTAACATAAATAATATTATTGATTGGCGACTCCATGTTGTCTTGTGCTCTACGACCAGATAACAGGTATACTTGAAAAAAGAGACAGCATTGGTCGTATATTTTTTACTATCGCAAAATCGATTTTCTGTCACTGAGTGACCATCTTCAGTGCTAGAAGTTAATTTTTTCACATTACGATCAGAGAGTACAACATAGAAAATCACAATTACATCTGCATATGAACATAACACTTGTTAGAAACAAACCTATATTGTATAACTTAAATTAGGATGCACTGTTGTCACTAAGCTTACGGCAACCACATAGACTGAGGTCGCTGTTTACCTGCACTTGTTCAGCAGACCTCGGTGTGACGGGGCTTGACACGCCCTCTATGTGACATGTGTCACGTGAAGACATAGTATTACTGGTTTTGCGAATTATTAACACTAAATAACTCTTGTACTTTTGTGAATGGTGTAGTACTTCAAATTTAAAATGTACGTACAACACATAGCAGACGCAGGGGAATATCTAAAATACATTGGCGTATTGTTTTTTATAAACTATAAAACATAAAATAGATCGATGATAAGTTGTTAGAGTGCAGTACATATAAAAAGCAAAAGATAATGCAAAAGAATAATAAATGAATAACATAAAAAGAGGCGTAACACAGGTTTTTTAAAAAACATAATACCCACCATCTGGCGTGGGAAGTCAGAAGTACAACGTTCGTAATTTATGTAACAAACGTTAATACCAAGGAGTCAAATATATAAAAATAATAACGTTAATACCAAAGAGTCAAATATATAAAAAATAATAACAGTACGAAACTGCCGTTACTTAATAATTAAAATGCCGTGCAAATATAAGGTGCGAACAAGTAGTATACATCAATCATCGAGAAACCATCATGAGGAAGGACAAGTAATAGTGTCACTTATACCAAAATATACATCGTACTTTAGAGAAATTAAACATAGATTATGCACGATATCCAGCACTTATTTAAATAGCAAAGGAATTGTTAACATACATTAAAAATAATTACGTAAAGTGATAACCGGTTTGTATTACTTTGTGTCAACGCCTACGAGATGTCGACTGTAGTAAAATTATCTTCAGTAAGCGTCCATAAGTTCTGCAAATTACAGAACAAAAAAGGAAGAAGCATCTTTTAAAAAAACCGAAATTAGTAATGTTATTAAAACAAACTGAAAAAATGTGTGTCAATGTGTTGAGATAGTTGAAACAGCGGCCATTATACGTGTTCTCGTAGCGACTATGACTGAGGCGTTGTATATAAGGGATAACAAGCAGCTGACTATGAATTGCTAATTGTGATAATTGACCACAAGTTGACTTTATTTCATAGGAAATCGGAGAAGCATTCCCAAAAATGTGTGCTTCTCGATATCGTTTGCTCGTTAAGTAGCGCGATATCTGGAGCTTTATTATGATAAATGATCTAGATCTCTTCCATAAGGTCGAGGAGGCGACCTTTTTTACCCTTGTGCAACAACTTCAATTGCGATGTCAAATCTGGAGTTGTACGACCAGTTGGTACCAGATGGGCTGCGAAATTAGATTTTTCAGCAATATCTTTCCTCTCAAGTGCAACGTGCTCACGGAACCTTGTTTCTAATTTTCGTCCGGTTTGCCCTATGTAACCTGCATTACATGTGGCACACATAAGTTTGTATACACCTGATTCATGTACGACTTTGTGTTCATGAATGTTATTCCTTAAAAGCACGCCCAGTCTGTTCGCCGTCGAGAAACCTACATTAATATTTCTCTTCTTGAATACACTGGCAATATTATTGCTAATGGGAGCATAGAAAGGCAATGTGATAAATTTTTGATTTTTAGTTTCGCTTGTCTCATTCCGCCTTAAATTGTCTTTACTATATTTTTTGGATGTCATCTCATAAATGTTCATGACGTATTTCAACGGGTAATTATTTTGTAATAGGTTTGATTCTAACAAGTGTTATGTTCATATGCAGATGTAATTGTGATTTTCTATGTTGTACTCTCTGATCGTAATGTGAAAAAAATAACTTCTAGTACTGAAGATGGTCACTCAGTGACAGAAAATCGATTTTGCGATAGTAAAAAATATACGACCAATGCTGTCTCTTTTTTCAAATAAATAATATTAATTCTGTTATTTCAAATATTACTATTTTTCGTATATTGGATTTATTACGAAATTTATTGACTCAATTTTATTTAGATATGGGGTCACTGACAGCAGAATTTTTAGTAATAAACTTTTAAAATAATTTCAAAGGAAACATTATCGATAAGAAACTCATTTACTGTGCAAAATAATTCCTTTGAAAGATGTATTATCTTTGTTCTTCTGGGACAGTTAGTTGTTTAAAGTTGTATATAGTTGGATGGAAGTTGTTGTGTGTTTTATGTCAAGCTTAAAATAGATTTGGATACTGAAATTATGATGTCTCATAGTGTAAAGAATTAAACGCTGTATGTCAAAGATAAAGTCGTTGCAATGAATTATTTCAGTGTACATGTTTTAAACCAAAACTTCAGTATCCTCCTACAAGTAGAAATGTAGCTGTAGTTGTTTTGCCATCAAAGATGTCGAAATATATCCATTGAAGGCAACAAAATAAATTTTTGATCACCATCCCTGTTTTATGAATCATGCAACCTCTTCTCGTATTTCTTCTCAGTGGCACAAAAGGCACGCAGATGTAAAGAAATAGTTTGCAAGGTTTGTTATTAAATTAAGTAGTGGATACGAGTACAGAGAGGTTTGGCATTCCAGTGCTTCCGATAGTCTGGTAGACTCGGAAATTCGTTAAGTATTTGCTTTAGTTTTGCGTCTGGTCATACTATGATGTTCTAGTAACAAGTGAGCTTAATTTATGTAAATTCCACAAAAGCTGAAGCGAACTTTGCGAACACATTACACACTGGCGGCCGATAGAAGAGATGTCAGGAGTAGTAAGAAGAAATGCGCTGACAACTAGAGAAGATAGAACATACTTGAAACCGAATCTATACGGTTATGAAGAAGGAGAAGAATATGTCGATTCAAAAACCTGCATTCTGATTACTGATTCAGTCAAGTATTGCCCTACTCGTAGAATAAACTAAGCTTCGGAATGTGACAAAACATAGCCCCATTCAGGTCTAAACGGAAGCGTGTTGTTGCTATGTCTGGAAAGCAATGGTAGAAAAAAATTTCCGTGAACCTACGTGAAAAAATAATATCAAGACTGTTAGGGCTACTGAAGAAAGCGAGCACCTATGGGAACGTGCTTCCAAGTTGTTGCGACGTGACGGGAAGTAAATTATAGAAGCATCTATAATCCGAAAATCTGTTCTAAAGGTGGAAGAGGAAACGAAATAATAGTAGCAGAAGAGAAAAATACGAGTGCTGAGTACAATTGTCATACGGATGATATGCACGAGCATGTGATAAAGGAGCTTTGTCTCCTAAACGCAAAAATGTAGAAAGAAATAACAGCCTTCTGAAAAGCTGGAGATTTTGTCGTGTCGAGGGGGACTTTAACAATGGCAAAGAGAGACTCAGAAAAAGTATTCGACTGTGCCATTCATTTTAAAAATATGGAGGAATGACCTACGTAAGTGCGTCCATTTTAATAGACGAAATAGATACAACTTAAAGGGCTACGGTAATTTAATCCATTCAGCGGTAGTCATTGTAATAAAATGTGCTCATTCAGATCAGTCAGAATGCGCACACCGTCTAACGTATTAACTTAGCGCGCTGCGACCAAACTAATGTACAACTTACGCTAGAAAACAGGCTGGTGGAGATTTAAATGTTAATACAGAAGAACCGTTGAGGCCGAAGTCGTATCCTTAAAAATCGGTAAAAGACTCTCCTACAGTTGCAGATGACACAGAGTGTCGTGGTAATTGGCTGCTCCAGTACTATCAGTGGTACAAGCATAAGAAAGAAGCGAAGGTAATGAAGATAATTCTTTTTAGAGCTTGACTGTCACTTCAGTAATCGCTATTTAGAATAGGTCTCAACTTCCAGGATCTATTTTTGATGCTCCAAAGGCGTGAGAGCTGTTTTGAAACACCATGGTTAACTAAAGCTGTGTGTCGGACAGAGTCCCTTGTCTGCCGATAGCAATGCTGGTTCTGACTGAGCAATCCAGGTGCGACCAACATCCCTCCAAAGATCCTCAATTTTGCCAGTCTCTTTCATCCAATTTCCAAACTGTAAAGAAGGTATCCTTCATACTGTCGTAAAGACGTCGAGATCTAGTGGGTATCGAAGGGCGACAGAAATGAGATATGAAGTTTTAATAGGTAAAACTTGAATATATCAACAAGTAAAGAGTAGAGTTGGGCGCGCCCTGGAGCTGGTGAACTGACAAGCAGCCATTCTGGATGGTCGTGGCCAGCGTCGATCAGTGACGGAAGGAACTCTGGAAAAAGATCAGGACGGAGACAATAGGAGAGGCGTCTCGCTGCCCTGGGGACCGAGACCAGACCGTTCGTCTCTCCTCCGACGCTGTTGTCACCCACCACAATAAACACGTTATTCTCGACCCCACCTCCCATTGGTCATTGGGGCGGGGCCTGGTACAAAGTACGAGTAATAGTCAGTAATTTGCCGGAACAAATAAATTCATGCTGAGGTGATGTTGCGGTACAGCACGTAGTCCACAAGAGTTAATGTAGAAGCACTAGAAATATCAGTTTTAAGCAGAAAAAAATTAAAATTGGCAATAAAACTTTCCCGTAACCTCTATACAGGAGGTATCCTGCACAACATTTTTTATTTCAGCAGTCTGTGACCATAACCGCATTGAAACGGATGATGAGACAGAAGACATTAAAGACATTAAAGTAACCTCTGGCGTGCCACAGGGGAGTGTTATGGGACCATTGCTTTTCACAATATATATAAATGACCTAGTAGATAGTGTCGGAAGTTCCATGCGGATTTTCGCGGATGATGCTGTAGTATACAGAGAAGTTGCAGCATTAGAAAATTGTAGCGAAATGCAGGAAGATCTGCAGCGGATAGGCACTTGGTGCAGGGAGTGGCAACTGACCCTTAACATAGACAAATGTAATGTATTGCGAATATATAGAAAGAAGGATACTTTATTGTATGATTATATGATAGCGGAACAAACACTGGTAGCAGTTACTTCTGTAAAATATCTGGGAGTATGCGTGCGGAACGATTTGAAGTGGAATGATCATATAAAATTAATTGTTGGTAAGGCGGGTACCAGGTTGAGATTCATTGGGAGAGTCCTTAGAAAATGTGGTCCATCAACAAAGGAGGTGGCTTACAAAACACTCGTTCGACCTATACTTGAGTATTGCTCATCAGTGTGGGATCCGTACCAGATCGGGTTGACGGAGGAGATAGAGAAGATCCAAAGAAGAGCGGCGCGTTTCGTCACAGGGTTATTTGGTAACCGTGATAGCGTTACGGAGATGTTTAACAAACTCAAGTGGCAGACTCTGCAAGAGAGGCGCTCTGCATCGCGGTGTAGCTTGCTCGCCAGGTTTCGAGAGGGTGCTTTTCTGGATGAGGTATCGAATATATTGCTTCCCCCTACTTATACCTCCCGAGGAGATCACGAATGTAAAATTAGAGAGATTAGAGCGCGCACAGAGGCTTTCAGACAGTCGTTCTTCCCGCGAACCATACGCGACTGGAACAGGAAAGGGAGGTAATGACAGTGGCACGTAAAGTGCCCTCCGCCAAACACCGTTGGGTGGCTTGCGGAGTATAAATGTAGATGTAGATGTAGATGTAGAGTCGAAATACAAAAGATCTTTTTCCAAACGTGTTTGGCAAAGGAAGCTCACAGTGCAGTACGTACTTTAAATAGTCGCACAAACGACAGAATGGCATGTATCACAATAAGTGACCAAGAGATAGGAAAGAAACTGAAATCGCTCGGTAGAAGAAAGGCCACTGGACCTAACTGTATATCAGCTCGATTCTACACGGGGCATGTGAAAGAACTTGTCCCAATTCTAGCAGCAGTGCACTGTACATCATAGCCGTTTTCAAGAAAGGTCGACGAACAGACGCACAAAACTACAAGCGTATATCTCTGAAGTCGGCCTGTACTAGGAATCTGGAACGTTTCATGCTCGCTTATTGTGAAATTACCGGAAAACGAAAATCTCTCTGGTAATAAACAGAACAGGCTCCAAAAACAACGACCAGTGCCTTATTCATTCATCCAAGGATGCCAGTCCAGCAAGGTTACAAGCTTCCTGCTAGAATTTGGAAAGAGAGAGAGGGAGAGAGAGAGGGAGAGAGAGAGAGAGAGAGCGAGAGAGAGAGAGAGATGAGAGAGAGAGGAAGGTTACCTATAAGAGTAAGGCCGGAATATGCCCTGTATTGAAAGCTGCCCTTACATATACAATGTTTAGTCACACGAATCAAATCGGTAACGTGATATGATTGCAAAATGTGTGGAATTTGATGTAGGCAGGAAAGGCTTCCTTAGAGCAACGATTTACAATAGACAAAAAAGGAAAACAGAATTAACATAAACCTAAATAGTTTTGAGATTAATAACAGTAAGAATTCTCGAATGCTGCTACCGTCACCGAAGGCAAGTTGTAGGCTCTGCATCGAGTCATCGTGTACTCACTATTAAATAGTATGGAAGTGATGAGGAGGAAACCAAATCTATTCAAAAGCTACTTGAATATAAAGCCATATCATTGTCTCCAAAAGTAATTAATCCACGATATAAATTGCAAAATATTCAGAAATAACTGGTACACAAGTTCTCAACACGTGAACAAATGAAACAAAGGAAAATATACATGTAGTGGAAAACGTTGAATAAATCTCATACGTGGAAAGTGTGATGAACTGAAATGTTCTACCATGTTGATGGATTATTCCTCAACAGATTCCGTAACTTGCATCGAAATCTACTCGCTTCACAAAGGTACGAAGACTAGGTGTCCACATGGCAGACATGCTTCCGAATCATGGCATTATCAGTGATATGCTCTACATTAAACTCCGCGATACGAGCCAAGAAAATAATTGCGACCTACACGATCTCTGTGATTGATTAACAACTTTATATTGCAAACGTGCTCATCTAGCATACAGTCAAGCTGCATCTTAACCCAATGTAGGCAGGAAAGGCTACAGCATTGCCGGTTACTCATAATTTTACTAAAAATATCAAAGTAGTCATACATCTCTGTCTTAAGCCTAAAATATGATGCAGAACTTCCCAAAATAAAATTATTGGCAGTCGTCTTGAAATCAGTAGGAACTAATGTTACAAAAGAATTACAATATAAATATATATTTTTTTATTTAAACTATGGGAACACCCAGAAACAAAAACATATTTGGACTGAAAGATATGTGAAAAATGTGCGATGTATACTTTATCGTGAAAATATAAACATGTTCTGGGATAATAATAAGATATCGTAAGAGGTGTGAAAGTGTTTCAACTATGCTACGAAAAATGTAGTCGGTCACGAATTTGGGTTGTGTAGGACCTCCTAGAAGCTTCCATCGACAAAGTTGTTAAGTATGTTATAAAATTATTGTTGCAAACAACTGATATGTCATTACTTTATCGTGTCACCTAAGAGCGAAATTTACTTGCGACATATTCCATGTGCGAGAACTTACATGCGGCCGTCAGGATCCTTGTTTGTAGAACTCACCTTAATACGAGCGAGAATACATTCTACAGCAGAATGCAATTCTATTAGCAACTGTTAGACTCTTCATCACCGCAAGCATCAACCAGAACGCCGATATTTGCTATACAAAATACACTCCTGGAAATTGAAATAAGAACACCGTGAATTCATTGTCCCAGGAAGGGGAAACTTTATTGACACATTCCTGGGGTCAGATACATCACATGATCACACTGACAGAACCACAGGCACATAGACACAGGCAACAGAGCATGCACAATGTCGGCACTAGTACAGTGTATATCCACCTTTCGCAGCAATGCAGGCTGCTATTCTCCCATGGAGACGATCGTAGAGATGCTGGATGTAGTCCTGTGGAACGGCTTGCCATGCCATTTTCACCTGGCGCCTCAGTTGGACCAGCGTTCGTGCTGGACGTGTAGACCGCGTGAGACGACGCTTCATCCAGTCCCAAACATGCTCAATGGGGGACAGATCCGGAGATCTTGCTGGCCAGGGTATTTGACTTACACCTTCTAGATCACGTTGGGTGGCACGGGATACATGCGGACGTGCATTGTCCTGTTGGAACAGCAAGTTCCCTTGCTGGTCTAGGAATGGTAGAACGATGGGTTCGATGACGGTTTGGATGTACCGTGCACTATTCAGTGTCCCCTCGACGATCACCAGTGGTGTACGGCCAGTGTAGGAGATCGCTCCCCACACCATGATGCCGGGTGTTGGCCCTGTGTGCCTCGGTCGTATGCAGTCCTGATTGTGGCGCTCACCTGCACGGCGCCAAACACGCATACGACCATCATTGGCACCAAGGCAGAAGCGACTCTCATCGCTGAAGACGACACGTCTCCATTCGTCCCTCCATTCACGCCTGTCGCGACACCACTGGAGGCGGGCTGCACGATGTTGGGGCGTGAGCGGAAGAGGGCCTAACGGTGTGCGGGACCGTAGCCCAGCTTCATGGAGACGGTTGCGAATGGTCCTCGCCGATACCCCAGGAGCAACAGTGTCCCTAATTTGCTGGGAAGTGGCGGTGCGGTCCCCTACGGCACTGCGTAGGATCCTACGGTCTTGGCGTGCATCCGTGCGTCGCTGCGGTCCGGTCCCAGGTCGACGGGCACGTGCACCTTCCGCCGACCACTGGCGACAACATCGATGTACTGTGGAGACGTCACGCCCCACGTGTTGAGCAATTCGGCGGTACGTCCACCCGGCCTCCCGCATGCCCACTATACGCCCTCGCTCAAAGTCCGTCAACTGCACATACGGTTCACGTCCACGCTGTCGCGGCATGCTACCAGTGTTAAAGACTGCGATGGAGCTCTGTATGCCACGGCAAACTGGCTGACACTGACGGCGGCGGTGCACAAATGCTGCACAGCTAGCGCCATTCGACGGCCAACACCGCGGTTCCTGGTGTGTCCGCTGTGCCGTGCGTGTGATCATTGCTTGTACAGCCCTCTCGCAGTGTCCGGAGCAAGTATGGTGGGTCTGACACACCGGTGTCAATGTGTTCTTTTTTCCATTTCCAGGAGTGTAGTTTATGGATAGTACTACTGCTGCCACCGGCAATCTGTGGGTGCTTATTGCACGTTGACGTCGAACGTAGATGGTAATCACATTGATGTGACTGGACCGTGTGTTTATTCGTGTGGTTTTTAAAAATTCAAGTTCTGTCTAGATAAATCACAGGAATATGGCATTCCGCATGTAGTAAATACCTGGTCCCCAAAAATGTAGCTCTTGCGGTGGCACTCTCCCGTCTTCCCGTAAGAAATTTGCTCGATCGTCACATTTTCTTGACTTAAAACCAACCTCATGTAAAAGAAGAGGAACGTACACACATGAAAAACAGTTTTGAGTCTTCTCGGTGCAGACAGTTTCGGAACCTGTACAGAAAATTGGAATAGAGATCAAAAACATCATTTCCGCCCTTTTTATTGCTTATGAAAACCACACATTGCATGTTGTACCACCATACAGCGAGACCTTCAGAGGTGGTGGTCCAGATTGCTGTACACACCGGTACCTCTGATACCCAGTAACACGTCCTCTTGCATTGATGCATACCTGTATTCGTCGTGGCATACTATCCACAAGTTCATCAATGCACTGTTGGTCCAGATTGTCCCACTCCTCAACGACGATTCGGCGTAGATCCCTCAGAGTGGTTGGTGGGTCACGTCGTCCGTAAACATCCCTTTTCAATCTATCCCAGGCATGTTCAATAGGTTTCATGTCTGGAGAGCATGCTGGCCACTCTAGTCAAGCGATGTCGTTATCCTGAAGAAAGTCATTCACAAGATGTGCACGATGTGGGCGCGAATTGTCGTCCATAAAGACGAATGCCTAGCCAATATGCTGCCGGTATGGTTGTACTGGCGGTCGGAGGATGGCATTCACTTATCGTACAGCCATTACGGCGCTTTCCGTGACCACCAGCGGCGTACGTCGGCCCCACGTAATGTCACCCCAAAAAGGCAGGAAACCTCCGCCTTGCTGCACTCGCTGGTAAGTGTGTCAAAGGCGTTCAGCCTGAACGGGTTGCCTCCAAACACGACTCCGACGAATTGTCTGGTTGAAGGGATATGCAACACTCATCGGTGAAGAGTACGTGATGCCAATCCTGAGCGGTCCAATCGACATGTTGTTGGGCCGATCTGTACCGCGCTGCATGGTGTCGTGGTTGCAAAGATGGACCTCGTCATGGACGTCTGGAGTGAAGCTGCGCAACACGCAGCGTGTTGCGTAAAGTTTGAGTCGTAACACGACGTCCTGTGGTTGCACGAAAAGCATTATTCAACATGGTGGCGTTGCTGTCAGTGTTTCTCCGAGCCGTAATCGGTAGGTAGTGGTCATCCACTGCAGTAGTAGACCTTGGGCGGCCTGAGCGAGGCATGTCATCGACAGTTCCTGTCTCTCCGTATCTCCTTCATGTCAAAACAATATCGCTTTGGTTCACTCCGAGACATCTGGGCACTTCCCTTCTTGAGAACCCTTCCTGGCACAAAGTAACAATGCGGACGAGATAGAACCGCGGTATTGACCGGCTACGTATGGTTGAACTACAGACAATACGAGCCGTGTACCTTCTTCCTGGTGGAATGACTGGAACTGATCGGATGTCGGACCCTCTCCGTCTAATAGGAGCTGCTCACGCATGGTTGTTTTCATCTTTGGGCGGGTTTAGTGACATCTCTGAACAGTCAAAGGGGCTGTGTCTGTGTTACAATATCCACTGTTAATGTCTATCAAATGGTTCAAATGGCTCTGAGCACTATGCGACTTAACTACTGAGGTCATCAGTCGCCTAGAACTTATAACTACTTAAACCTAACTAACCTAAGGACATCACACGCATCCATGCCCGAGGCAGGATTAGAACCTGCGACAGTAGCAGTCACGCGGTTCCGGACTGAAGTGCCTAGAACCGCACGGCCACCGCGGCCGGCCAATGTCTATCTTCAGGAGTTCTGGTAACTGGGGTGATGCAAAACTTTTTTTGATTCGTGTATTTTTCCCAGCCTCCATTCCCAAGTTTGCATTGTAGTTAGCCAGTATCACTTATAACTATATATGCACTAGAATGAATTCACGAAATAAAGCAAAACCAAAAACATGGAAGTAGCCGACTTTAACGGCAGGCCAGCCAGTATCTGACAGCAACAGTGCATGACCTGGAGCGGAGGGGAGTCAGATGTAAATGACGACTTTGAGCAGCCTATTTTTGTGACGAGGACTGTGGTGATTTCAGACCTTCTGATCAGAATCCGTCGCGAGGCTGGAACTTCAAGAGATCTCCCTAAACAGCCTGTACTCTGCTCCAAAGACAATGTTGGTAGCGATCCATAACTGTGTCTTTGCAATAAATATGCGTTAATTAATAAGGGAAATAACTGAATAAGGAAAGTTGCCAGTGAAACAGCCAACTTCCAGGATATGTGGAGGAAGTTCAAAAAATAAGAGTCGTGCCTGGATAGCTGAGTTGGTGAGGGCATTACCCGCAAACAGAACGTTTCGTATTGGAACAATGGTAGTCACACAGTTTAAATCTGTCAAAAGGTTTCATTATTTTTTGTGAATTAATCTTTTGCTCTGCAGTCTTATAGTCGCTATGAAATATTTTGGCAGATTAAAAGTGTATGCCAGAGCAGGATACGAACCAGTGACCTTGCCTTTTGCAGATGATGCTGTTACTGCCTGAGCTAGCACGACCTGTGAGAGAAGCTGGTGAGTCGTGGCTGGATATGTCAGCCGGTGAGGTCATTGCCCACGAAGGGCCAGATTCCAGCCCCACTCTGGCACCTGCCAGGCGGTCTCTTAACTCTACTGCTGGTGACAGACTCTTTCTGGAAGCCGATGGAACAATTAACAGTCTGTGATCTGTCGTGGATGGTTCAAATGGTTCAAATGGCTCTGAGCACTATGGGACTTAACATCTATGGTCATCAGTCCCCTAGAACTTAGAACTACTTAAACCTAACTAACCTAAGGACATCACACACATCCATGCTCGAGGCAGGATTCGAACCTGCAACCGTAGTGGTCTCGCGGCTCCGGACTGAGCACCTAGAACCGCTAGACCACCGCGGCCGGCTCTGTCGTAGATCAAGATGCTATTATATGAAGAGAAAATTTAGCACTGCACCTCTTTACATCGCAACAGCGCGGCACACGCACCTCAATAGTCTCGCTAATTAGGAAACCTAGAGCTTAAGATTGACAGTTTAAGGTTCTGTTAGCTACTCGACAGATCCCGGTGAGCGGAATATGCGGTAAGAATAGCAGTGCGGTTTCACAGTCGTGGCGAGACAGAGTTTTCCTCCGGTTCTTTTGGAGCGACTCAGAGTCGCAGTGAAGCCGCCTGGAGAGATAATTCCTTGGGAACGGACTCGCAGGGAATGTGTGCAGCGCGAAGCGGCGGGAAAGCGGATTGCAGCGAGCAGTTCGCTAGACGCGGGCGCAGTCGTATATCTTCTCCGGAACTCACGTCTCGGTAAACTCGTCGTGTGGGTAGGTCTGGAACGCACACCTTTGAGAACTTGTCCTTTGAGAGGGATAAATCCCACTGCGACACACTCTAGGCGCCGTTACGATGTTCTGCGCAATACGGAACACAACTTGAAACCAATAGGGCAGAAAGACTAGCAATTTCTTCATTTCTCATCTTTTATATCTTTTAGTTCGTTGTTACTACTAACTTCTGTTTATTCACAATCAGCGGAACAATTCTTCACAGCAGTAAACGTTTCAGTTGGTGATAGTTATGCTTTGTCCATGTTTCAGCTTTTGATTCTGGTAATGAAAAACTTAACGAGATCATACTTTTCAGAACGTATTCTACCTAAGATTAACAATCTTTGTCGTGTTGTATTAAAAATTAAAGGAAAACCTGCACGAAATCCGCAATTCAATATGACTAAAACGAATGAACTACGAGGCTCACTCCAAAAGAAGTGCACACTATATTATTTTAAATCAATTTTTTATTCTACATATTTGAAAGTTTTGCAGTGTGTAGATACATCCTTCAGGAACAATATTTTCATTTCTCCACATAATTTCCATCCATCTCAACTGCCTTATGCCATCTTGTAACCAGCGCCTCTATACCCGCACGGTAAAATTCTGGACCAACCTGTTGGAGCCACTGTTTGGCAGAGTGCACAAGGGAGTCATCATCTTCAAACCTTGTTCCACGAAGAGAGTCTTTCAGTTTCCCAAACAGATGACAGTCAAATGGAGCCAGGTCAGGACTGTAAGGCGGGTGTTTCAATGTTTTGTGATCGCTTCCATGGTTTTTTGACTGACATGTGGCCGTGCATTCTCGTGTAACAGCAAAACATCCTGCTTTTGCCTATGTGGTCGAACACGACTCAGTCGAGCTTGAAGTTTCTTCAGTGTAGTCACATATGAATCAGAATTTATGGTGTTTCCACTTGGCATGATGCCCACAAGCAAGAGTCCTTCGGAATCGAAAAACACCATAGGCATAACTTTTCCAGTAGAAGGTGTGGTTCTGAAATTTCTTCTTGGGTGAAATTGCATGGTGCCACTCCATTGATTGCCTCTTCGTCCCTGGTGAAAAATGATGGAACCATGTTTCATCACCTGTCACAATTCTTCCAAGAAATTCACCTCCACCATTCTCGTACTGTTCCAAAAGTTCGCTGCATATCGTTTTTCTTGTTTCTTTGTGAGCCACTGTCAATATCCTGGCACAAACCTTTTTTAACGTCAACGCTTTAAGTATTCTGCAAACACTTCCTTGCCCTATCCCAACGTAGCGTGACAATTCGTTAACTGTGATGCATCTGTCAGCAGCCACCAATTCGTTAACTCTCTGCACATTTT
This sequence comes from Schistocerca cancellata, assembly GCF_023864275.1. Lineage (NCBI taxonomy): Eukaryota > Metazoa > Arthropoda > Insecta > Orthoptera > Acrididae > Schistocerca > Schistocerca cancellata. Next base: position 199,433,356 of record NC_064628.1, read on the forward strand.
CTGGAGTGTGTGCAGTACGAGGCCTGCCGCAGCGAGGGAAATCCTCAATATTGCCGTGCCCGCTTTCATCACGTAAACTGCTTGTCCACCGACTAACTGTACTGCGATCGACAGCAGCATCTCCATACACCTTTTTCGACCTCTTGTGGATGATTCCCATTGTCTAGTTTACACAGCACAGGAATTCTACGACAGCACGTTGCTTCTGACGAACGTCAAGTAAAGCACCGTCTTGAAGACATGCTGTGACGGCGCTACTCACGGGAACAGGTTGAACTAAGTTTGAAAACAAGCGGGAAGGATGTATCTACGCATCACACATGCAGAATAAAAACTGTATATTTACAAAAATAGTGTGCATTTCTTTTGGAGTGGCCCTCGTACCAACAACGCAAACAGCTCGAGTCAAGGACATGTGACACTAAAAGAAAAAATACAAATCTAGTTCTGTAGAGACTTGGTAGAAATTAGGCATAAAAGCCACTGAATAAATGTGCTTACGTATGCGCAATGGAAAAATGGCAAATCAATAAATTAGAAAACTATCGATGAGTAGAAAGATCCTTAAAGTCATCAAAACTACTAAAATGAATGTAGATAATGTAACCAAATGGATTAAGATGAAATGAAGAATGTGTTACGTGAATAAGACAGCGTCTGTGAAATGTATTACAAATATAAATTAACTAGCATGTTTGGGGACGCAGTCATGTAACACATCTCATGTGAAGTTACGTTGGATAAAAACAACCAGGACCTGTGTCTAAACAATCTAAGTACAGCGGTAAACAGTGTGGAAATCATATAGACAATAAAATAATGTAACGAAATGGATAAACTAGTCATAAAATAAGAATAAGGAAGTTATAACACAATGCAGAATGCCTAGCATAACAATTATACTGGGCCATGGCTTATGTCAAAAAGTTAGACAGAGGAATATGACGTAAAAATGGTCAAACTAATAACCAGAAGGTAGAAAAGAGCATTGAAGACATTATCAAAAATGGTTCAAATGGCTCTGAGCACTATGGGACTCAACTGCTGTGGTCATAAGTCCCCTAGAACTTAGAACTACTTAAACCTAACTAACCTAAGGACATCACACACATCCATGCCCGAGGCTGGATTCGAACCTGCGACCGTAGCGGTCGTGCGGTTCCAGACTGTAGCGCCTTTAACCGCTCGGCCACTCCGGCCGGCAATACATTATCAATGAATCAAAATGAACAGAACTTATGTGTACATTGTTTCCAGGAACAGATGTGGGACCAATGTGCACCATAATAACAGTAAAAATATATGTATGTAATACAACTTAGTCTAAAGAGAGATACCAAAACGCATCAAATTGTAATTACATGAAATGTGTGTCCAATAAGATAAATGTAATATATGATTATGTAAACTAAGACTATAAACAATGAAAGTGAACACATTTATGCCCCAGACGTACTCCTCTAGTAAGATTAAATGGACTGATTGGGCCGCACGGGATTAGCCGAGCGGTCTGGACCGCTGCAGTCATGGACTGTGCGACTGGTTCCGGCGGAGGTTCGAATCCTCCCTCGGACATGGGTGTGTGTGTTTGTCCTTAGGATAGTTTAGGTTAAGTAGTGTGTAAGCTTAGGGACTGATGACCTCAGCAGTTAAGTCCCATAAGATTTCATACATTTGTACATTTTTTTTCCTTTTTTTTTTGTTGGACTGATCGGACCTTCAACGTAGCTGGTCAGACAAGAAAACTAGATTTATTTAAGCAGCTTCAGCGCTCGGTCGCACGAAAAATTCTATATAAGACGACCGTGAAAGTCGGCAACTTGCCTTACGTGGAGCCTCAAGTTCGATCATACTGATCGTGTCAAACAGCAAAAGAATGCAAAAGGTAAAGCACGTTGTTCTTAAACACGACGATCGCAATTTGTAGTTTTCCAAAACATGTGGCACGAGATGCTTTGGGACACGCCACGCAGTCCCAGCAAATTACGGGTTTGTGGGAGCGGAGCTCACCCCCCACACCGTAGCAGATGTGTTATGTCGGCTTCAGATCAGTCGAATTTGGTGACCATGCCGTCAGCGTGAGTTTCCTGCCATGCTCCTTAAATCACTGCAGCTCTATTCTGGCATTCTGACACTGACAGTCAGTCTGCTGGAAGATGCCACCGCTGTCAGGTTAGACATCAAGCTCTAATGGATGCAGACGGTCCGCAGTTGTGCTTACCTAGTCCACAGTCACGGTGCTCCCGACACTGTCCTGCGTCCGTGGCACAGTACATGCTTCCAGTAGCCGCTCGTCTGGATGACGGCGAATGTGGACACGAGCATCGACCTGGTGTAGCAAATTCCGTGGTCCATTCGACCAGGCGACACGTTTCCATTTATTCATAGTCCAGTCTCGATGATGGCCTATCCTCTGCAATCGTGGTTGACCATGTCCTTGGACCAGCATTAGAATACGTAGGAGTCGTTTCCTGCGCAGTCTCGTGTTCAACAACGTACCTGAATTTTATTCTATCGTCAGATCTACCGGGAATCGTCTTTTACTGCTGTGGAGAGCCGGCAAGGACCCGACCTCCACACACGCACTTAAACCGCGTGAGTCTGAGGCAGACACCTACATGCATATGCGGGGAAGAAGGATCCCCAGAACACACTGTCTTTTTTTGCGGGAAATACGAGAACAATAGGCATACACTACACTTAGATTACACAGATACTGACATAGATATATACACAGCAATAAGAGACGAAGAACAATGGGCACAATTAAACGCACTGACAAACAGTATTTCAAAAACAACACATGAAAAGTATATGTGGACACGACATTACAGACATGCCTATGTGCAGCGTAACAGAAATCCCCAGAGGATGAACAGCGATACCCACAGTGACAACGAAAATAGTGACAATGAGGAGGAACAGGAGGAGGAAGCTGAGATGTGACATTAATTAAGCAAACGTGCTGGCAATCTAGCCAAGAAAACACCAAATGCTGTACATGGATGGGCACCTAAAGTGGTTAATACATAAGATTAGTAATAAATAGGATAAGCAACATTATTTCTCTACTAATAACCATTTGTGTGTGTGTGTGTGTGTGACTGGCGGTCAACGGCTCAAAGAAACCATTCCGAGGTATTCACCGTCAATCACATTCGATGATGGTACTAACAAACCTCTCATCTATCCTATCTTCTCTTTATATTCTTCTTAAAAAAACAACAAAATTTTATTTATATTTCAACCTTAAATTATTGTTATTTTGATAAGTAGCATTCTTTGTAAATGTAGATAAAACAAAAGGAAAGAAAACTGTAAAATGATGAAAAACGAAAATTGTAAGATGTACGACCTGTTTTAAACATCAGGTAACAGGTATTTAATTTGGCAATAAATAAATAAATAAAAAAAATCCTCGAGCCGTGGCTTATCGACTAAACGTGGTGCTATTTCTCGCGTAGGGAGATGCCTAAGAGACAACACGTCCAGATCAACAAGAGAAAGGTTTATTAACAAAACAACAAGACAATGACAAATCAAAAACATCTTCTCACAAAAATAACACATAATTCTCTTAATATTCTATTAGGCTTGCACCCAGAAAGAGCAAAGTGAATTAAGATGACAGGACGTAGCGTGTACTCGACGGAAGCTGGCCAAACGCACACGTCGGGTGCAGTGTTGGAGAGGTACGAAGTTCTGCTGCGGTGGCTCCTAACGGGATCTGGTTGAAGGGCTAGGCTTAGCTAACACATGAGATGGCCCAGAGTGTTGGTGGAGAACTTCCAATGAGTGCAGCTGCGCTGCTATAAAAAGCTAGTGCGCGGACGTACAGTTGTGGATCTATTTCCGCGCACGTGAGCCGGCAGAGGGACGAAGATCCCCAACGATGAGGACCTCTGGTGGCGCTTGCTCAGCCGTATACCGGTTTCTGCATGACAGTCACCGGTAGCCGGATTCCTGGAAGGCGACGCTTCGGGGCTTTGCTGTTTCCCAACTTCTCATCTCCAGGTGTCAAGTCATAACTATGTACCATTTGTAAATGTTGTTCTTGGATTTCATAATTTGCGATCCAAATCGTCGCCGGAATGATTGCCCACTCGTCTCTGCTCCACTAACATACTTTCTTTCCCGCGTCATGTGTTCTCACCGGCACTAGATGGCATTCAGTCTCGTGGTGGTTAGTGCTCATAATGTTTTGGCTCGTCAGTATAGCAAGGACGTCGATTCTGATTTCTCTGGTTCATGTACCCTCATGTAGATATACACTCCTGGAAATGGAAAAAAGAACACATTGACACCGGTGTGTCAGACCCACCATACTTGCTCCGGACACTGCGAGAGGGCTGCACAAGCAATGATCACACGCACGGCACAGCGGACACACCAGGAACCACGGTGTTGGCCGTCGAATGGCGCTAGCTGCGCAGCATTTGTGCACCGCCGCCGTCAGTGTCAGCCAGTTGCCGTGGCATACGGAGCTCCATCGCAGTCTTTAACACTGGTAGCATGCCGCGACAGCGTGGACGTGAACCGTATGTGCAGTTGACAGACTTTGAGCGAGGGCGTATAGTGGGCATGCGGGAGGCCGGGTGGACGTACCGCCGAATTGCTCAACACGTGGGGCGTGAGGTCTCCACAGTACATCGATGTTGTCGCCAGTGGTCGGCGGAAGGTGCACGTGCCCGTCGACCTGGGACCGGATCGCAGCGACGCACGGATGCACGCCAAGACCGTAGGATCCTACGCAGTGCCGTAGGGGACCGCACCGCCACTTCCCAGCAAATTAGGGACACTGTTGGTCCTGGGGTATCGGCGAGGACCATTCGCAACCGTCTCCATGAAGCTGGGCTACGGTCCCGCACACCGTTAGGCCGTCTTCCGCTCACGCCCCAACATCGTGCAGCCCGCCTCCAGTGGTGTCGCGACAGGCGTGAATGGAGGGACGAATGGAGACGTGTCGTCTTCAGCGATGAGAGTCGCTTCTGCCTTGGTGCCAATGATGGTCGTATGCGTGTTTGGCGCCGTGCATGTGAGCACCACAATCAGGACTGCATACGACCGAGGCACACAGGGCCAACACCCGGCATCATGGTGTGGGGAGCGATCTCCTACACTGGCCGTACACCACTGGTGATCGTCGAGGGGACACTGAATAGTGTACGGTACATCCAAAACGTCATCGAACCCATCGTTCTACCATTCCTAGACCGGCAAGGGAACTTGCTGTTCCAACAGGACAATGCACGTCCGCATGTATCCCGTGCCACCCAACGTGCTCTAGAAGGTGTAAGTCAACTACCCTGGCCAGCAAGATCTCCGGATCTGTCCCCCATTGAGCATGTTTGCGACTGGATGAAGCGTTGTCTCACGCGGTCTGCACGTCCAGCACGAACGCTGGTCCAACTGAGGCGCCAGGTGGAAATGGCATGGCAAGCCATTCCACAGGACTACATCCAGCATCTCTACGATCGTCTCCATGGGAGAATAGCAGCCTTCATTGCTGCGAAAGGTGGCTATACACTGTACTAGTGCCGACATTGTGCATGCTCTGTTGCCTGTGTCTATGTGCCTGTGGTTCTGTCAGTGTGATCATGTGATGTATCTGACCCCAGGAATGTGTCAATAAAGTTTCCCCTTCCTGGGACAATGAATTCACGGTGTTCTTATTTCAATTTCCAGGAGTGTATGATAGCAGCAGGTTTCATTCACTGTGATGATTATTTAGAGAGAATATTTATCTTAGTCACATGCTTCAGCTATCGGGGACAACAAAAAAATGGTTCAAATGGCTCTGAGCACTATGGGACTCAACTGCTGAGGTCATCAGTCCCCTAGAACTTACCGAGCGAGGTGGCGCAGTGGTTAGCACACTGGACTCGCATTCGGTAGGGCGACGGTTCAATCCTGCGTCCGGCCATCCTGATTTAGGTTTTCCGTGGTTTCTCTAAATCGCTCCAGGCAAATGCCGGGATGCTTCCTTTGAAAGGGTACGGCCGAATTCCTTCCCCGTCCTTCCCTAGTCCGATGAGACCGATGACCTAGTAGTTTGGTCTCTTCCCCCAAAACAACCCAACCCAACCCTAGAACTTAGAACTACTTAAACCTAACTAACCTAAGGACATCACACACATCCATGCCCGAGGCAGGATTCGAACCTGCGATCGTAGCGGTCGCGCGGTTCCAGACTGTAGCGCCTACAACCGCTCGGCCACTACGGCCGTCCTATCGGGGACAGATCTCTGAGGTGACTCACCTAAAACTTGCACCGCAAATATTGCGAAAAGGGGAAGTGCTATTGATGTGTAGTTCTCGCAGATTGTTCGTCAGGGGCTCATATTGTTATCCAATCAATAGATTGTAATGATAATAATTGTATGTTTTTGTGCAAACATACACTTTTTTAAGTGGAACAATGACTTTTGTCATCAACAGACTACAAGTAGGGTAAATTTGAATGCCAGATGCAGGAGTGTAGAGCGAACCGTTTACGAGATATCGTATTTTGAAAAGTTTCGACACCGACACTTCTTTGTGTCATTCAAACTGTGTACTTGGTAATTACGATGTTGTTATGTTTGCTTACAGTAAGCTTGTGTGTTCCTTGTGGGTACAGTGACTTTCGTGTCAGATAATGTGTGATAGTTCAAGCACCAGGTCATGAGTAGATGTAAGGATTCACGAATGCAGAAAAAGCCGACATTCGCGTGATGTATGGAGGATGTAAGAGCAATGCAGTTCGTTCTTGTACGGTGTATGTGGCAAGATATCCCAACAGATGTAAACCATGTAGGCAGTTATTTATCAGTCTCTTCAACCAGTAACGTAGAAGTGATAATGTAACACCTAGATGACGTAACAGAAGGAAACGAATGACGACACAACAGGCGGAACTTAGCGTTCTTGCTGCTGTTTCAGTTGATCCGTGAACCATGTAGGCAGTTATTTACCAGTCTCTTCAACCAGTAACGTAGAAGTGATAATGTAACACCTAGACGACGTAACAGAAGGAAACAAATGACGACATAAGAGGCGGAACTTAGCGTTCTTGCTGCTGTTGCAATTGATCCGCACGTTAGCTCCCGCGCATTCGCACGAGGAAGCGTCATGTCTCAGACAAGTGTCCTACGCACTCTCCATCCACAAAAGTTCAATCCCTATCATATCTTCTCTATCAGGAGATACATGAAAACTATTATGAGAATCGTGTTAACTTCTGTACATGGGCATTAAGACAGGATACTCCTAACGCATCGAGTACCTTGTTTAGCGATGAAGCCACATTTACCAATCATGGCCAGGCAAACCGCAGAAACATGCGCTTTTGGTCTGTTGAAAATCCCCTTTGGCTTCGTGAGGTGGAACCTCAGCGTCCATGGAGTGTGCGTGTGTGGTATGGAATAGTGAACCACCAGCACATAGGCCCGGAACACCTAACGTATACAAGTATCGCAACATCCTAAATGGATCACAGGTGCTAGAAGACGTTCCTCTGCAAACTAGGAAGAACCTGTGATAACAACATGATGGCTATTCATTCCATAGTGCACGAATTACTACAGCATGTCTTTACCAATTGTTTCCAGATCGTTGGATTAGACGCAGATGATCTATAGGTTGGCCGATCCGTTCCCTGGATTTGACGCTTGTAGCTTTTTTTTTGTGTTGGGAAAGCTATAAGACGCTGTCTACAAGGATATATCAACTACAGCCGATGACGTACATTGACGTATTGCTGCAACCTTTTCAGACATCTCCGCTGAAATGCTAGCACGTGCGCAGTACGCGTTCCGTAACAGACTGGAAGCGTGTATTGCCGCTGCCGGTGGAAATTTTTAACACAGCGTGTGGTGGTCAGTTGTCTCGTTACTGGTCAGAACTTCCATAACAAGTGCGTGTACTCGTCTTGTTCCTTAGTGTATGTTATACCACAGGTATTGTACAATTGTCGGTGTGGGAACTTTTCAAAATATGATATCTCGTGAACAACACGTAATAGAATCCTGCAACAAACACCACTGATATTCTAATTTACGCTACTGTTTCTTTGTTTATGTTAATAACCACAGTTCCATTTAAATTAGTGTATGTTTGCGCAAAAAGTACACTTTATAAGTATTATTAAAGTCTGTTGGTTGGCTAACAACAACAGTCCCTGACTAGCAATCCATTCTGTAAAACTGCACAGCAATAGAAATTCCCATTTCCCCAATATTTGCGGTGCAAGTTTTAGGTGATTCGTCCTGTATACCTGCATTTATGTAAAAAGGGTGACGGCTTACTCCGTGTTCAAAATTTCATGGTTTTCTTCACGGATGTTTTCTGAATATTTTGGTATAAGACACCCGTGAATTTCGGTGGCTCGTTTCGCGATAATAATGTACCTATGGTTTATTCCATTTACTACACCAGTTTCCTTCCCTTCTCAAAAAATACCTTTTCAAGAGCGAAAAAACTGCCAGCTGACGATAACCAAAATCACGAAAATGCACAACACAAAACATAGTAAGACAATGGCCCTAAGACGGAGAAAGTGCACTTTTTCGTAATGTGTTCAGTCTGTTCTGTCAGTGTACAACACGTAACAAGTGCAGAACTAGTCACTTCATAGGCATTGCTCAAAATGTCGACAACCATGATCACGGCATAATGAACAGCGACGCACAAATGGCTGACTTACAGGCTCCAGAACCCCTAGAGATTGACGTCCTACTACTGCGCCTGTGGCAGTCCTAGCCCTGTGGTGCAACATTTTCACTACAGTGGGCAACTTTCAATAGTCACATCTCTGGCGTTTCCAGTCATTCTTGAGGCTGCAAATGCATGCAGGAGACAACACCAGTAGGCTGTGAACAACGCAGTGGACTTTGTGCGTTTGCAGCCACAGGACTAACTGAACCGCCAAAGAACCGACCATTAACAGCTGTCCACTGTAGCAGACACAATGCGCCGCAGGGCTAGCAATGGGCTTCGTGTGAGTCTCGACCAGAGTCTTGTAAACTAGGCTCTCCACACTTCTCCAGAGGAAATAGCCTATTTGTGTCATGTCTGGTGACCGAGCTGTCTACAGAACAGGGACATCACCATCACCAATCCTTTGTTGTCTAAACTGAAGGTCGTTGCGATTTATAACACCAAGACCAAATTGTGCTAGAGTCCGATCATATTGAAATCGCATAAGCTGACGAATTCTCAACGACATATCTTCTAGGAGCGTGTTAAAGAAATGTTTTGTACACGACTCCGTTCAGTTTGTGGAAAAGTACATACGTCCAATCAAATATCGTTAACCATACCACTCTGCACAGTCACAGCGAACTTCGTTGATAAGATGGACACACCTGTGCATATGGGATTTCGTCATCGATATATATATATATATACAGTCCTCCAGAAAAATGTATACACACTTTAAGGGACGAAAAGTATTACTTAAGTGTTTATTTTGTATTTAATACTTAATCACACATGTTGTACAACCTTAAGTTTAGTATATGGTTACTTTAAATGTTCAAAACGTTCACCGTTGGCGGCTATATGCATAACAGAAGGACGAAACTACGTCAGTCAATGTTACAGTGGAGATTGCTATACATGTCACTGTAAACTCCTGACGAAGTTCCACCAGAGTGCGCGGCTTACGTCGATGGACGTTATCTTTCACAGTTCCCCACAAGTAAAAGTCCATAGGTGTTGTACCTGGCTACCGTGGAGGGAACTCAATAGGTCCTCTTTGTCCAATCCATTGCCCCAAAAAATTGTCATTTAGGAAAGCTCGTAGAGCTAGGGTGCTAATATAGTGGCGCCCCGTCCTGTTGGAAGAAGACCTCTTCATCAGCTCCATAAAGCGCACGTATAACTGACAAAATTGGTGTGCGTAACATTTCTAGGTACACTTCTCCAGTGACAGTAGCATAAAAGAAAAAGGGTCCTACTAAGCCCGTAGGCGACCACACCACACGTGAACCCCTGGTAGATTCACCGCCTTATCCACATAAACATCCGGATTTTCCGGTGCCCAGTACACAATGTTATGCCGACTTACGGTTGCATTAAGTTTAAACTATACCTCGTCACGCCACACTCCCTTTTATCGCAAATTGTTCGTCATTAGCTATCCTTTGCTGATACCATTCGCAAAATTGCATTCGGCGATCAGGATCGTTATTATTAATCGGTTGAACTAATTGTAGAATGTAAACTTACTACTTTGCAGCTTTCAGAATTCTTCGTAGACTTGTACTGCCAACCCCAACTTCACGTGCACATTGCATAGCAGACTTCCGTGGAGAATTAACAAACGTTTCCAACACGAGAACCGACGGAGCAGGACTTGTAGCTATACACTGTCTTCCTGATCTTCCTTTGTGAATATTACAAATCGTTCCATGCAATTCAGACTGGTCAATGATGCGTTTAATTGTTAGGCGGTTGGCAGTTCTTTTTCAATCTCCCGCCTACACTGGCGTTGCACTTCAAAAACCACTTCACAATACAATTTCTTTGCTCGAACGTCAAGCGTGCTCTCAATATCGAGATCAAAGTCCTAACATCTGTTGAGCCAAAGACCATACCACAACACACTCGTAACTCAAATCGAACGATAATATAGATATCTCGATAGAGGCTGACAAAGGGTGTATACATTTTTCTGGCGGACTTTGTATATATCTGATGGGCCAACCGTTTCCACTGCCCTCCGACAAACTGAAAGCTATCGCCATCTGGGGATGTCAGGCATGGAGGAGGGCAGATAGGTGGTGGTGATTAGTGTTTAACGTCCCGTCGACAACGAGGTCATTAGAGACGGAGCGCAAGCTCGGGTTAGGGAAGGATTGGGAAGGAAATCGGCCGTGCCCTTTCAAAGGAACCATCCCGGCATTTGCCTGAAACGATTTAGGGAAATCACGGAAAACCTAAATCAGGATGGCTGGAGACGGGACTGAACCGTCGTCCTCCCGAATGCGAGTCCAGTGTGCTAACCACTGCGCCACCTCGCTCGGTGAGGAGGGCAGATACTCCACAATAATGTTTACTTGGTTCACAGCTGTAAACTAGGTGAACATTATTGCGGAGCTCCTGCTCTTCTTCAAGCCTGATGTCTCCCAGATGGCGATAGCATTCAGTCTGTCGGAGGGCAGTGGTCATAATGTTTGGCCCGTCAGAGTATATTTCTCCGTTGCGCTTTGGCGTGAGTCTTCCTAATCACAACGTCCAATTTCCATTTAGATGTTTATCCATTAGTAGAAACGTTTAACACTCCTTTTATTTGTCATACAGATTTTCCACAGTCGTTAGTGAGGAAACAATCAACAATGCCATATTTTTAAGCCTCCTAGGCGAAACGGTAAAGCCGAGTTCCCTCACGCAACAGAAGTGACGTCACTCGGATTGTGTTACAGTATTTGCAAGTAGAATCATAAAGATGCAATGATGTCATTTTTGGCCAGTCAACGGAAAGTTTAAACTTTGTGACGCCATTGGCTTTCCCCATCTATCGGTTAGTGCTGTCCTACTTCCGCCTCTCAGCTGCACTTCGAAATACTATCAATCTGTATTTTCGGTGGATGTCGCAACAAGCAAGTGAAAAAATTATTAATTAATAATAACAAGAAGTTGAATTTGAAGCAGTTGGTTTTGTGGAGTTATGCGCAGAATAGGTTATACTTTTAAAACTTGGGTGAATTATTTTTTATGTCTGTTAGAAAATTATTAAAGTAAGGCAGTTTATGCGTGCTGGATGCAAGTTGGTTAACTTGTTACTGCATGCACAACCGACACAGAAAAATTGGTGCACTTCATGTTGTGTGATATCATCCCGTGCAATCATGACAAAGAAGTAATAGAAGGTATGCCTCGTTCACATATTGGCATGAGTTCTTGTTGTGACCAGAGGAAACTAGTTTCGTCTGGTCACGGCAGTGCGCCTTTAGCCTGCTCTGGGAGAAGGCTCGTCACACTATATCACATGAAATATTAGTTCACTTTATTACATATATGAATAAAAGATTTTCTTAACCTTGACACACTTCTTTGACACAGGATTCCAGGATAAATTACAACTATCATGGAACAGCAAAGCTTTACTTGATGCACTAATTGACACAATGTTCTCATGAGGTGCAATGTCCAATACTGAGAAAAGTGTACGTCCATCTGAAACTTTGTCACTGTCGTACACGATGATACTGACTGCTGCAGCTGAGGTCTCGACCTGGGCCGAGCTCCTGCTAGCTGGACACCTTAAGCCGTCGGCACACGGACCGTGCTGTCGAACGTTAACGTTGAGCGTTCCAGGTTCAACGTGCTGCTGAACGCTCAGGAACGATGCGACTCGTGCATACGGTACGTGGGCCCCAACGTGGTATACGCGATCGTAACGCACTCTAGCGGCAGTTGAGGGATGTTTCTAGTTCGTAAAGCACATTGTTTACTCAAAGGGTGCGCGTAAAATTCCCACATTAGCTCTATTAAAACGCACATTTCCTCCATCATCCACGAAAAGGAAAGGACCATGTCCAATCAATAAGCACACAGGTTTATAAAAGTGCCATTACAAACAGTGCGGTACGAATTTGGAATACTTCTCCGCATAAGATAAATATTATTTCATCATTCCCACATTTTAGTAAAACCCCAAGGTCAGTCTTACTTGATCAGTGTTCCTACTCAGTAGCAGAATCTTTGCAATATGTGAATTATGAAGCGTAAATGAAAAAGGAGCAAAATATCTTTATACAAGTAGCGCAAGCTGTCCTGTAGATTAAGCCAATGGATCAAAGTCACCCCTCAAAAAAAGGTGAACTTATATTTACATAACATCAAATATTATAGTATATACTTATATTAAACTAATACTAAAGTATCAGAACCCAATAAAAACACGAATGGTAGGAAAAAAAATTTGGAAGTGGCAAGACGCGAACCACCGCGGCAGCGACGCGGAATTACGCTACAGCAACTACATACTCTACACGTCTAATCATAATATTTTAGCTCCTGCAGAAAACCTTAATCGTAGATATGTTACTAATTGAAATTTAATTATAACAAATTGTACCAAGAACAATGCGTTTTGGGTAGATCTTCAGTATGTCGCTGGCTTCAAATAGCCTACTCCCATAATACGCAAGTTACAATAATCCTTTTGCCACGAATATGATGTTTCTCATTATGTTATTGGAACGAATCACACAGTTAACAACAAGTTTTCCAGTGATTCTCAATTTTCTGGTGCTCAGAAACGGCATATATACATATAGGCTTGAAATGAATGCCAATATGGCGCCTCACAACTCTCTACTGAAGGGAGACGGCGTGCATGTAACGTAGGTGGCGTTGTGCCACCTCATTGGTCAACGCTCAGACGCACGCTCAGTATATCTGACATGCCAGATATTGCTCTGCACGTTCGGGGCATCTCCGGCGGTACTCCGCAAGGATACCGCCCTTCGATTGTGCCATTCCAGCACTAATCGAAGCGTTATGGTTTCAGGTGCCAGCCAGCCAGCCAGCCAGCCAGCCAGCCAGCCGAGCAGCAGCGGTCCAGTCGAGCAGCAGCAGCAGCAGCGGTCCCGGCCAGCAGCAGCGGTCCAGCCGGCAGCAGCGGTCCAGCCAGCCAGCCAGCCCTCCAGCAGCAGCAGCAGCAGCGGCCCCGTCCGCGGCAGCAGCAGCAGCAGCTGCTGCGGTGTTCCTGACAGCCGTCGCCAGCGCCAGCGCCGCAGCGTGGGACTCTGGTCTTCGTCCGTCTTCGTCTGTCCCCAGTTTTTTCCTCTCCTTTTCGTCCTGTGATATTTTCGTTCATCCCTGTCGTCATGTCAGCCCCCACCACCACTGCCGCTACTACCACCACTGCCATTGTGTACACTTCGCCCTCTGCCGCCACCACCACCATTACATGGTGTGCCCAGTCACCCCCCCCCCCTCTTTCCATCCCTCCTCTTCTAACTCTCCCTTCACCCTTGCTCTTTGTCACCCCCTCCCCAGCTTGTTCCTCCCACTCTTACCGCTCCTCTCCCTCTGATCCTTTCCCGCCACTCCCCCAGCCTATCACTGCAGCTCCGGCTAGGGTGGTGGCCCGTCGGGTCACTGCCCATGCCCAGCTCTCCCCGTCGCCTCCGCCATCACCGCCACTGCCACCACCATCGCCATTGCCGTCGCCGTCGCCTTCACCATCTCCATCTCCGGCGCTGACTACTGCGCCCACACCGGGACCTGCCACTTCCCGCCACCTCCCTATAGCTTCCGTCCTTCATGTCACCACCCACCCTTCTGTCGCCGTTAAACGTCCTAGTGGCACCACCACCTCCTCCGCTTCCAAAAAGGCCCCGTCGCGTCCTCCTTCTCCCCCCCCCCCCCCCAGGATGCCATGGATGTCTCCCTGCGTGGCCCTGCTCCCTCCGCCTCCTCCTCCTCCTCCTCCCCCCCTCCTTATACAAATACTTCCTCTCCCATCCCAATCCTTCCCTTCTCGAGGCCCGGAACATCTCCCTCCTCCTCCGCCAACACTTCCCTGGTGCCCCCATCTCACTCCTCACTCCCAGACGGGATTCAGTTCTCATCTCCTCCCACAGCCCCACCCTCCATACTGACATCCTCTCCCGCCTCCCCATCACCCGGTTTGGCCCCAACACCTCCTTCACCCCTGCTCCTTCCCCATCTCCAACCGGCCAACCCCAACCCCCGCATCGCCTGCCGACCCTCACTGCCACGATCACTTGGCTTAGTCCGACGATCACGGAGGAGGAGGTGTTGGCGGAGCTCAAGGCGCATCCCTCACTGGAGGTGTGAGCGGTCCGCCACATTTTTAACTCGGCCGGCCCAACCCGCCTTATGCGGGTTTTCTCCTAGGACGTCCCCTCCATTGACCATCTCCTGAAGGAGGGTGCCCTCCTCTTCAACCAGCGCTATAAGGTCGACCCCTCCCGTTCCCCTCCTTAATCCCTGCACTGCCAGAGGTGTCTGCGCTATAACGCGCACCCAACAGCTGAGTGCCGCGAGGCCCCCACCTGCCTGCATTGTAGGCAAGCACACTTCCTCCGGCAGTGCCCTAACTTTCAATCCCCTCCCTCCTGTAATACCTGCAATCTACCCCATCCCACCTACTCCCAAAAGTGTAAAGCTCGACCCCATCCGACCACTCCTGAACTCACCGTCCCCATCCGTCCTCTGGACGCCCCCACCCCTCCTGGCAATTCTCTTTGTCAACCCCCACCGCTGAGGACATCATCAGGTTCCTCACCACTGTCCTGCAAAACGTCCACCCTTTCCAGCGCCCTCACACCCTCCAACAGGTCTCCCTCGCCACCTGTTCCGTCTTCCACCTAAAAATGTATGCCACCTACTACCACAACCAGGCCCATTCCACCTTCTCCCGTCTCGACACCCTCATCTAAATCCCTGTCATGGCGTGACAGCACCGTATCCTGTTCAACAACATCCGTTCCCTTCCCACCAACAAGAACCTCTTCATGCACACCCTTGCAACCCACTGTGTGGATGCCTTCCTCCTCAATGAAACCTTCCTCCAACCCCACCACACCATCCACACTTCGCCTAACCTTCTCCACCGCTCTGATAATCCCCTCCCGATTGCGTGTGGCGGAGTTGCCATTGGCCACCACTGCCAGGTCCTGGTTCGGCTCCAACCTCTCCTTCCCGACCCCACCGAACACCTGATCCTTAGTCTCTTCTTCCCCAGCCTTACCGTCACCTGCGCCACCATCTATGTCCGCCCTAACGCCCCTATTCCTCTCTACTTCCTCTCCCACATTGATCGTACCTTCTCCTCCTATGTGATTGCCGCCGACCTCAACATCCAAAGTCGCTCCGCCTCCCAGTTACGGCTGTGGCATTGGTTCCTCTCCACCCTCCAAGGCGACCTCGTCCCCATTCCCCAGCACACCCACCCCGAATCCAACTCCACTCCCGATGTCATCCTCTCCTCCCCCAACCTCCTTGGCCACATAGCGGTGGATGTCCTGGACCCCATTGGTGGTGACCATCTCCCTGACCTCCTCACTGTTTCAGACGGTCATCGCCCCTGCCCCGACCCTTGTAATGACCCTCCCTCGAAGTACGTCTGTGATTATTCCCATGCCAACTGGAATGCCTACCTGACGATGTTACCCATGCTGCCTCCTTTCTCCAGCAGACCTTGTCCGAGGCCGTGGAGGCCCACATCCCTACTGTCGCCATCCACCCCCACCGTCCTACCTTACCCCCACAGGTTGTCGTCCACCTCTGTGAATCCTGCCATCTCGACCATGCCTTCCTCCACACGCGTGACCCAGACACACATACGATGCCACCGGCAACTCCAGGGACACATCTGGAACCTGCTTGCGGCTAAGAAATGCTGGGACTGGCGACTGTTTAAATGCTACCCTACCTATAAACTCGTCCAAGTTCTGGTCAGCCTTCCGTCACCTTACCGGAACTAAATCCTCCCCCTACTATCCACTTCTCCATGATGATCACCCCTTCACTGACACCCTTAGTAAGGCCAATCACTTTGCCTCCTACCTTTCCAATGTCTTTTCCATCTCCGATGATCCCCAGTTCGATTACTCCCTCTTCCCAGATGTCCGCGATCGAACTGACACCTCTGTCCCTCCCCTCGCACCTGGTTTCCAGAACTTGGACAACATTGCACACACAGAACTGAATGCCCCCATCACTACACAGGATCTCATTGCTACACTCTGCACAAAACGCAACACCACTCCTGGTCATGATCGTGTCACCTACCGCCACCTTCGTGAAGCTCCTGTCTCTTTCCTCTCCACCCTGGCCAGGCTCTACAATGTAGTCCTGTCCACCGGCTACTACTCCGACCTGTGGAAAACCTCCCATATCCTGATGTTCCTTAAACCTGGTAAACCACTGTCCGCTGTCTCCTCCTACCGTCCCATCAGCCTTACCTCAGTCTTCAGCAAGGTCCTGGAATCCATCCTCACCCGACGCATCCACCAGCATCTCCGCAATCACCACCTCTTTCCAGTTACCCATTGTGGCTTTCGACCATCCTGCTCTTCCGATGACCTTCTCCTCCGCCTCACTCATCTCCTTTCTGAACAGCTAAATTCCCGTCACTCCACAGTCTTCCTCTCCCTGGACCTCGAACGTGCCTATGACTGCATATGGCATTCCAGTCTCCTCTTCAAGCTCCAAGCCTTCGCCCTTCCCATTAACTACGTCCATCTGATCGGCTCTTTTCTCTCCCACCGTCCTTCCTACGTCACCATCCATAAAATGGATTCCTACACTTTTTTTCCCTCCGCCGGTGTGCTCCAAGGCTCCGTCCTGTCCCCCCTTCTGTACCTTTTGTATACGGCGGACATGCCGCCGCCGTCACCCCCTGTCCATCTTCTCCAGTTTGCCGATGACACTGCCGTCCTTGCCCTCGCCCCCACCCTGCAGCGTTCCCAACACCTTCTCCAATCCCATTTTGACAGGTTCACCACTTGGTACAACCAGTGGTTGCTCAAGGTCAATCCCTCCAAAACCCAGGCGATCATTGTAGGCAAAATCACCCCTTCCTTCCACCTCCTTGATTTCTATCTCACCATCTATGGCCGTCCTATCGCCCTCACCCCCACCCTTAAATACCTTGGCGTCACCCTCGACCGTCGCCTCTCCTGGACTCCCCATCTCCGGACAATCCAAGCCAAGGCACACTCCCGACTCCGTCTCCTCAAGCTCCTTTCCGGCCGTACGTGGGGTCTGGACCCTTCCACCATCCTCCACACCTATAAATCCCTCATCCGCCCTATCCTCTGTTACGCCCATCCTACCTGGATCTCCGCCCCCCCCTACCTTTTACAAATCCCTTCAGATCCTTGAACGCCATGCTCTCCGCCTTGCCTATCGCATCCGTCTCCCCTCTCCCACGCGGATCCTGTACGACCTCATTCCGTTCCCCCACCTCCTCCTTTTCCTTGAACAGATACGGATCCTGTACACCTCCCGAAAACTCGATCCTCCTCACCCGCTTGTCTCGCCCATCCTCTCCCACCCCCGCCCACTGCCGCGCCTGTATTCCCACATCCCACCCGGTCTCCATCTCTCCACCCTCCTTAGCCTCTCCCAAGGTGGCTTCCGCCAGCTCCCCCTCCCTGATGATGCCCTCCTCTCCTCCATCTACCCCTCCTACCAACTTTGATCCTCCCTCCCTCTTCCTGTGTTTGCTCCTTTGGGCACCATCCCTCCCTTCTTTCCCCCCTTCCCGCTCTCCTCCATTTCTCCCCACACCCCCCCCCCCGAGCTTCTCCTCCCCTGTCCCTCTACTCCTCCTCCCACCTCCTCATCCATTGGCATCTTTGTTCTCCCCTCTCCCCCCCGCACACCCTTCTTCCCCTCTTGGCAGGTCCCCGGACTCGCACACGCTACGTGGACATTCGCGCGCTGGAGATCATCGCCATTAGTGTCTCGTGTGTGTCGTCGTGTTTAGTGTTCAGTGTTCACCGTCACACTCCGTCGTTGACCAGTGCCATCGACATCTTCAGTGTTTGTGCGTCGTGTCAACAGTTTGTAGTGTGGATTGTCATCGAGTGTGAACGGCTTCATTTTTTTATGTTCATATGTCTACTGTTTTTTTCCCGCCGTTTTGTTCCAACTCATGTGTCTTCTGTGTTTTATCATTGTAATATCTTTGGCTGAAGAGCGGCGTATTGTGCTGCTGCCAGCCTACCTGTTTTTATACGGGTATTACAATCACAATAAAGAAAAAAAAAGCACGTTTGGGAAGACTCCGAAACGTGCTATTCCACGCTATGACGTCAGAAACTCGGCACGCACAACGCTCAACGTACGGATACACGGTCCGTGTGCCGACGGCTTTAGCGTGAGGGCGCTGCTACGCTGAATGGCACTCAGGAGCGCCTCACTTATGTTGTCGCGGGTAGCAGGGAGCCCTCGCTAATGTCTGTGGTATCAATTCGAGTCGCCAAATTTGGTGTGGCAACGGTAGCTGTGCACCACAGTTTTTTTATTTCTGTTGCATGTCTACGAAAGGTAAATTTATGCGCCAAATGTGTCGAACGTTCATGACATCAGATATGTGGGTAAGACTTGTTTATAAGCAAATTACATTGTGGGTAAGCAAGTAAACAGGATTAACGAATAACAAAAGCTTGTTTGTACTCAGGCAGTCCTTTTGTGTTGGTCCTCGAAGCTTCTGTGGCGTAGCGCTAATTCCCACTTACAGCTGAGGCTGCAACCCACACTCAGCGACGAGCAGGAGACGAGGAAAATTACTCAGACTTACTCGGGAACGTTAATTAGAAAACCATTGTAAACAGATTTAGTCAGGGTAGGGTTAAAGTTGTCACCACTCTTCCAGTGCTATTAAATATCCTGCAGCGATCCGGAGATACCGTAAAACATCATCCGAAATTGTGATAAAGGCATTCTGCGGAAACTATTTCGAGCAGTTAGTGCACGGCTCCACGCGAATAGTAAACAGTTGTGAAAACACTCTTGGCCTTTTAGCTACAAATAATCCTGAGCTAATAACGAGCATCAAAACATACAGGGATTATTGAACACAGGGTTGTCGTTGCGAGACTATTGTAACCCCCAAATCCTCCAAAAATAAACGAAAAATATACCGATTCAAGAAAGTAGATAAAAATTCACTTCGCGCTTCTCCTGAGACACAATCTCCCCTCCTTCCAAATTATCAATATAAGCGTAGACCAGACGTGACTTGAATTAAAAGAAATAGTATCGGCAGCAACTGAAAGATTTGTGGGTACCAAATAAACTAACAAACGACGGAGCTGAAGGTACACGAAACTGGTCAGAACACTGTCGCAGAAACAAAGAAAAATCATGCCAAATTTAAACGAACGCGAAACCTCCAAGATCGGTGATCTTTTACAGAAGCTCGAAATGTAGCGCGGATTTCAATGCGAAATGCTTATAATAGTTTCCACAACGGAATTTTGTCTCTAAACCTGGCGGATAATCCAAACAGATTTTAGTCTTATGTACACTATGCTAGCGGCAAGACACAGTCAGTGGCTTCTATGCGCGATAGCAATGGAAATACTATCGACGACAGTGCTGTCAAAGCAGAGCTAATAAACACAGCCTTTCGAAATTCCAAAGAAGGTTAACTAAATATTCCATAACTAGAATCAAGAACAGCTGCCACCACGAGTAACTTAGAAGCAGATATCCTCAGAGTAGTAAAGCATCTTAAATCGCTTAATAAAAGGAAGCCTTTCGGCCCAGACAGTATACGAATTAGGTCCCTTTCAGAGAATGCTGATGCAATAGCTCCATACTTAACTACAATATACAACACATTGCTCGACGAAATATCCGTTCCCAAAGACTGGAAAGTTGCAAGGGCAAAACCAGCATTCAAGGAACGTTGTAGGAGTAGTCCACTAAACTACAGGCCCATTTCATTAATGTCGATATGCAGCAGGCTTTTGGAACATATATTCTGTTCGAACATTATGCTTCATCTCGCAGAAAACTGTCTATTGACACACAGTCAACACGAATTTAGAAAATATCGTTCTTGTGAAACACAATTAGCTCTTAATTCATAAGAATGTTGAATGTTATTGACAACGAATTCAAATTGATTAGTATTTCTAGATTTCCAGAACGCTTTTGACACTATGCCACACAAGCGGCTTGTAGTGAAATTGTGTGCCTATGGAATATCGTCTCAGTTATGTGATTGGATTCATAATTTTCTGTCAGAGATTTCACAGTTCGCAGTAACTGACGGAAATTCATCGCATGAAACAGAAGTAATTTCTGGCGTTCCCCAAGGTAGTGCTGTAGGTATTCTGCTGTTCCTTATTTATTTAAACGGTTTAGGAGACAATCTGAGCAGCAGTCTTAGGTTGTTCGCAGATGATACTGTCGTTTATCGTGTAGTAAAGACATCAGGAGATCAAAACATAAAAATAATTGCAAAACGATTTAGAAAAGATATCTGATTGAAAATTGACCTTAAATAACGAAAAGTGTGAGGTCACTCATGTGAGTGCTATTAGGAATCCGTTAAACGTCGGTTTCACGATCAATCAGTCAAATCTAGAGACCGTAAATTCAACTACATACCCAGGAATTACAATTACGAACAACTTAAATTGGAAAGAACACATAGAAAATGTTGTGAGGATGGCAAACCAAATACTGCTTTTTATTGGCAGGGCACTTAGAAAATGTAGCAGATCTAGTAAAGAGACTGCCTACAATAAGTTTGTCCGTCCTCTTTTAGAGTAATGCTGCGCCGTGTGGGATCCTTACGAGATAGCATTTACGGAGTACATCGGAAAAGTTTGTTTTATCGCGAAATAGGGGACAGGGTGTCATTGACATGATACAAGATCCAGAATACAGGATGTGGGGTGCACATCATTAAAAGAAAGGCGCTTTTCGTTGCGGTGGGATCTTCTCACGAAATTTCAATCACCCACTGTCTCTCCAGAATTCGATCTACATAGGGAGAAACGATCATCAGAACAAAATAAGGGAAATCAGAGCTCACGGTGAAAGATATAGGTGTCGGTTGTTCTTCGTGCTATTCGAGACTGAAGTAATCGAGAATTATTGTGAAGGTGTTTGGATGAATCCTCTGCCAGGCACTTAAGTGTGCTTTGCAGAGTATCCATGTAGATGTAGATGTAGAGCTGCGTTCAGGTTCCTATCAATGACCTGCAACACGTGTACCGCTTATCAGTTTTGGAGCTCTTCCAGCTGCTTCGTAGTAACTTATGTTTATTTTTAATGCGTTATGTTATGAAATTTTGTCTGAGCAGTACAACCCTTTAGCTGTACTGACGGAATCTAAACAGGGGTCCCCGTCGGTTTCTCTGTTGTTTTTCCTTATTGTGTCCTCAAGCTACGATTGCCTCACGAGTTTCTTATATTCGCCGGGGAGTTTTAGGCGAACTTGCGGGCACCGAAGCAAATGTGATGTGTTACTGGTGCTAAATCCTTTTGTATTCCGATCCGCTGAGTGCCGTATCTCTCTAGAACGCTTATACCCAGCAGATAAATTAATCCAGAATATTGAGGAGCCGGCCGCTGTGGTAGAGCGGTTCTAGGAACGTCAGTCCGGCGCCGCTCTACTGCTACAGTCGCAGTTTCTAATCCTGCCTCGAGCATGGATGTGTGTGATGTCCTTAGGTTAGTTGGGTTTAAGTAGTTCTAAGTTCTAGGGGACTGATGACCTCAGATGTTAAGTCCCATAGTGCTCAGAGCCATTTGAACCATTTTTAATATTGAGGACGCCATTCTCTGGCTACGAAAGCTGGGAAAGGAGGCTTGTTTCTGCAGGGTACCAGGGCAAATGGGTATTGCGGGGAACGAAAGGGAGGATGTAACAGCCAAAGAGGCAAGTCGAGATCTTAATTTAGTTCAGTGTGCCGCTCCCTCCGGATGCTATCGCCTCGCTGTTGAGGTGCAGAGACATGCGTCGATGGGAGAAAGTGTGGCTGGAAGTGACGGACAATAAGCTTCGTCTAGCAACGGCCGCAACGTAACCGTGGTGTACCTCCTTCCACCCATGCATTCGCGATGAGTCCTTCTTACTCGCCTTCGCGTAGGACACAACCGCATGACGCACGGGTTCCTGCTCCGGCGAGTGGACCCTACCATGCGTGGTACTTCTGGCGTACAGATCACTGTACGTCATATCAGTCTAATGACTGCGTTTTACTTTCAATGCTAGAGGGCAGCGGCAGATTGGCCGTCTGATCTGCCCCCTATTCTGACGTTCAGACCAACGCGGTGAGAAATCTAAGGTTTTGTGATAAGTCCAACCTGTTTCCTAAAATGATAGGGGAATGTTCGTACTTCATTGCCAGGGTGACTAGCTCACCCAACCTTTTTCCGTTTAAGTGGTCAGCCACGCACATTTACCCGTGCCGTTATTTTAGTTCATCTGTCGTCTTACTTGAATTAAATGCTAGGTGCAACACCTTTCACCCTTTTTTCGTTGTTGTACGGGGTGTATCATAGAGCAGCTGTGTAGGTTAACACGACTGAGGTTGGAAATGTTTGAGTGACTACTTTTGTAGGTTTACTCCGTTATGACGTTTTACGCCACTTCATTCATATTCGTTTCTTTTAATATTTATAAGGGCGCTGATAGCCCCCTCGTTCTGCGCCCGTAACACACATACACACACACACACACACACACACACACACACAAACAAGCGCGCCCGCAGTAGCGCCATCATACTGTCTTCCAAGGCAAAACACGGCAATAGTTCGAAGCAAGTAAGTCAAAAGGCACACAAAAGTACCACACTCAAAGTTTCCACAGAAAGATATTTGCTTTATTAGGATCAATTTGAGCTCACCAAGTTCCTCTCTTTTATACAATACAACTTTGGGCTAGCTCTACTCTTTCGTGCGAAACCTCTTCGGACCAACAACTTATGACATATTAAAACGCAACACTCGGCTAAAAATTCGTAAGTGACTGATCAGAATTTCACGTTTGTACACAGCAACGCCATTGCGAATTCTTTTAGGCTTGACACATCAGCAGTTAAAGAGAGGATTAAAACGAAAATAGATGGGAATCTAGTCAACGATCAGTTTGGGGTCAGCTCAGGGAAAAGATCGCGGCAAGCAATATTGACACTACGTCAAATTTTGGAAAAGAGATGAGAAATAAACAAGGAAAAATATACAGCATTTATTGACCTGGAAAGGTATTTCAAATGGTAGGATTACTTAAAGTAATGTTGTTCAAAAACATTCTCAGAGCGCATCTTCACTGGAAGGACAGGCGAGTAGTACTGATTATATATAAAGGTCGAAATTTGCTAGCTCGAAGAAGCTCCACGAAATTTTTTTAGTATTCCACTAATCAGATAATCAATTTCTGGAGAAGAATTTCAGTTTACGCTTCTTGCTCCCACTAACAGCACATCCCTGCGAAGTTCTGCTTCCTGTTTTCAAGGCAAAGACGTGTCGTCAAAGGAAAGTCACTAGCCCTTAAGGAAAGTTGCATAGTAGGCCTGAACCACACCTCAGTTGCAACGATTACTGCCCCATGATCCCCAGGTTGTAAAACTCCCCAGACGCTAGAAACCAACTGTGTAACCCACAACGGACAAGACTACGTGCCTATGCGCCGAATGATACGTTGTAGTACTTTGCCAGTGGCTCAATTCATTTCTAAAATGACAAAAATTAAAGATCTGCAGTGGTTGAGAACCTGTCGTTCTCTCCTGATAACCTCTTTGACGACGTTCACGTCCACCTATACGATTTCGGTTGACGCATAATTGCCATTCGAAATTTGTCGCCAGTACATGGAATTGTAAATTACGGCACCAAAACAGCTTGAGGCATCATGCCATTTTCTATACTGAGACTTTAATTCCGGTTTTCGACGGACTATTAGATATTCAGATTTTCCAGTTTACAGCTAAGTAATACTCAATTAGACGACGTTCAGTTTGGCTTCAGGAAAGGTAAAAGCA
Organism: Schistocerca cancellata; assembly: GCF_023864275.1. Taxonomy (NCBI): domain Eukaryota; kingdom Metazoa; phylum Arthropoda; class Insecta; order Orthoptera; family Acrididae; genus Schistocerca; species Schistocerca cancellata. Next base: position 199,457,832 of record NC_064628.1, read on the forward strand.
CCAGGGAGGCAGTTCTCACGTTGCGCTTCATAAGGGGAACAAGGCTGAAGGAAAATCAAGACACGATCGTAGCATTCATCGACCTACAAAAAGAGTTCGACAATGAAAATTGATGCAAGAAGTTTGCAATTCTGAATAAAATAGGAGTTAGCTATAGCGAAAGACGGGCAGTATACAGTATGTACAAGAACCAAGAGGAAACAGTAAAGAGGAAGACCAAGAAGCAAGTGTTCGCCTTAAAAAGGTTGTAAGGGAGGGACAGTCTTTCGTCCCCTACTGCCCAGCCTCTAAACCGAAGAAGCAAAGACTGAAATAAAAGAAAGGTCCAAGAGTGAGACTACAAATCAAGGTGAAAAATATCAATGATAAGGATCGCTGACGAGATTGCTATCCTCAGTGAATGAGAAGGCGAATTACCGGATGTGTTGGATAGAATGAACAGTCTAATGAGTACAGAATGTGGACGGAGAGTAAACCAGAGAAGGACAAGGTAATATGATGCAACAGAAATGAGAATACCGAGAAACTTAACATCCAAATTGGTGATCACAAAGTAGACGAAGTTAAGGAATTCTGTTATCTTGGAAGCGAATTTATCCATGACGGATGAAGAAAAGAGGACATAAGTGAAGTTTTTTAAAAAAACTGCTTGCTGAACAACAACAAAATCAGATATACGTAGTAAGTTCCGCATGTCCCTACTGTAGGAGCAGTCCGTTGCTGCAAGCTTCCGATGTGTTTCTCATAGTCGTTCCGCCTGCTGATCCCAGAGAAAGTCATAATATAGTCATGCGGTTGGTCCGCTAGTTGTACTGGCCTCGTTGCGCGGTCTCATGCATACTTCACATGTCCGGAAGTGAGGTCAGCTTCACACTCGCTGTGCTTCAATGGAATAGGACCCCTGGGAGTGCTTCAGTTCAATTGCAGAAAGGCTAACAAATTCATTGCGGGATTTTAGCATGTACTTTGCTATTGCTGAACTTGTTTAAGAGTGGCAGTTGGAAATTAGTGACTAAGCTCGCTTCTAAAAGGACTGCACCGCTCGGAACGAATAAAGGAAAGAAGGTTTAACGCTTTTCGACGAGGAAGTCATTAGAGACAAAAGTGGGTTTGTTATTTTCTCAATTGAACCACCACGCCATTAACCCGAAGCGATTCAAAAAAAGTCCTCAGAAAAAATTAATTGAATGGCAATATGTGCATCTGAACCCTACTCCGTCTGTACCAATAAATTAACAACATTTGTTTATTACAGTTTAGATCCCCCTCTCTTGAACTCTGATTTCCTTACTATTGAGGCAAATTAAAATTGTTTCTCTTTCCAAGCCAATTTGATAAAATTTTCTTCCGTATAAGTATTACAATCCTTTTTAACGAACCGACTAAACTCTAATCTCCTTTTTTGCATTACCTGGCAATAAAATGAAGTGACAGAGGCTTCGAACTTTGAACATATCGAAACATAAGAAAACAATTCTTACTGTTCTGGCACAAAGAACTGCTGAAGACTTCAAAATGCAGTGTAGTGCCACAACTTCCAATGAAATTGTCAGTTAGACATTTACTCACGAAATATCATAAAACGAAAAACATTATCAATTCATATTCATCCTAACCTGTCCAAAGCATTTGATTATAGGAACCGTGACACCCTTCAGGAAAATCTTGTTTGATGGAATTAACTGTTAGAAGCAACCAAAGGAATGAAACAAGTTCTGCGGAGAACCTCTTCATTCCGTAAGTATCAGTCCTCCCTCGGGCACGCGTGTGTGTGTTGTTCTTAGCATAAGTTAGTTTACGTTAGTTTAAATAATGTGTAAGTCTAGGGACCGATGACCTCAGATGTTTGGTCCCTTAGGAATTCACACATATTTGAACATTTATCGGTCTGTCTGTCTGTCCGTTCGACTTTAGAAATTATTCTTTTCAAGAACAGCTAGACTTAAACAGATGAAATTTATGTCACATACTGACGTGTACGGTCCCTAAACGTCAGCTTTTAAGTCAGTACAATCAAAAGATACAGCCATATTTTGATACTCATGAACTCACTCATCAAAACCTGCATGGTACTTCCCGTCGAACTAGGGTCATAAAATTTCGCAAGAAGTAAGGTTTCACACAATCATCATCATCATCATCATCATCATCATTTAAGACTGATTATGCCTTTCAGCGTTCAGTCTGGAGCATAGTCCCCCTTATAAAATTCCTCCATGATCCCCTATTCCGTGCTAACATTGGTGCCTCTTCTGATGTTAAGCCTAATACTTCAAAATCATTCTTAACCGAATCCAGCTACCTTCTCCTTGGTCTGCCCCGACTCCTCCTACCCTGCCATTGTTCCCATCTACTAGTACCTGCAATCATCCTAGCTACTTTCATATCCGTTACCTCAACCTTATTGATAAGGTAACCTGAATCCACCCAGCTTTCGCTCCCATACAACAAAGTTGGTCGAAAGATTGAACGGTGCACAGATAACTTAGTCTTGGTACTGCCTTCCTTCTTGCAGAAGAGCACTCACTGCATTAGCTTTGCTACACCTCGCTTCCAGTTCTTTCACTATGTTGCCATCCTGTGAGAATATGCATCCTAGGTACTTGAAACCGCCCACCTGTTCTAACTTTGCTCCTCCTATTTGGCACTCAATCCGTTTATATCTCTTTCCCACTGACATTACTTTCGTTTTGGAGATGCTAATCTTCATACCATAGTCCTTACATTTCTGATCTAGCTCTGAAATATTACTTTGCAAACTTTCAATCAAATCTGCCATCACAACTAAGTCATCCGCATATGCAAGACTGCTTATTTTGTGTTCACACATCTTAATCTCACTCAGCCAGTCTATTGCTTTCAACATATGATCCATAAATAATATGAACAACAGTGGAGACAGGTTGCAGCCTTGTCTTACCCCTGAAACTACTCTGATCCATGAACTCAATTTACCGTCAACTCTAACTGCTGCCTGACTATCCATGTAAAGACCTTTAATTGCTTACAAAAGTTTGCCTCCTATTCCATAATCTCGTAGAACAGACAATAACGTCCTCCTGCGAACCCGGTCATATGCCTTTTCTAGATCTATAAAGCATAGATACAATTTCCTGTTCCACTCATAACACTTCTCCATTATTTGCCGTAAGCTAAAGATCTGGTCCTGACAACCTCTAAAAGGCCTAAACCCACACTGATTTTCATCCAATTGGTCCTCAACTAATATTCGCACTTCCTTTCAACAATACCTGAGAAGATTTTACCCACAACGCTGATTAAAGAGATACCTCTGTAGTTGTTACAATCTTTTCTGTTTCCATGTTTAAAGATTGGTGTGATTACTGCTTTTGTCCAGTCTGATGGAACCTGTCTCGACTCCAAGGCCGTTTCAATTATCCTGTGTAGCCATTTAAGACCTGAAATTCCACTGTATTTGATGAGTTCCGACTTAATTTCATCCACCCCAGCTGCTTTATTGCACTGCAATCTATTGACCCTTTTCACCACTTCCTCAAATGTGATCCTATTTCCATCATTATTCCTATCCCATTGTACATCGAAATCGAAACATTACTGATGGTATTATCACCTACATTGAGCAACTCTTCAAAATATTCCCTCCATCTGGCCAAGGAATCCACAGGATTCACCAGCAGTTTTCCTGACCTGTCCAAAATACTTGTCATTTGCAACTTACCTCTCTTTCGAAGACTGCTAATTACACTCCAGAATGGTTTTCCAGCAGCTTGACCCAAAGTCTCCAACCTGTTTCCAAAGTCTTCCCAAGATTTCTTCTTGGATGCTGCAATTATCTGTTTGGCTTTGTTTCTTTCTTCAACATAACTTTCTCTGTCTACCTGAGTTCTAGTATGTAGCCATTTTTGATACGGCTTCTTTTTCCTTTTACAGGGTGCCTTGACTGTGTCATTCCACCAAGCTGTTTGCTTCATCCTACCTTTACACACTACTGTTCCAAGACATTCTTTAGCCACTTCTAGTACTGTGTCCCTGTACCTTGTCCACTCCTTTTCCAATGACTGTAATTGACTACATTCAACTAACTGGTACCTTTCTAAGATCATTGTTATGTACTTGTGCCTGATTTCCTTATCCTGAAGTTTCTCCACTCTTATCCTCCTACATATGGACCTGACCTCCTGCACTTTCGGCCTCACAATACCAATTTCGCTGCACATTAAATAATGATCAGTGTCGTCAAAGAATCCCCTGAATACACGTGTGTCCCTCACAGCCTTCCTGAATTCCTGATCTGTTATTATATAGTTAATGACAGATCTGGTTCCCCTGCCTTCCAAAGTATACCGGTGAATGTTATTGTGTTTAAAAAAGGAGTTTGTGATTACTAAGCCCATACTGGCACAGAAATCCAAGAGTTGTTTCCCGTTCCTGTTGGCCTCCATATCCTCTCCAAATTTACCCATAACCTTTTCATACCCTTCTGTTCGATTTCCAATCCTGGCATTAAAATAACTCATGAGCAGAACGCTGTCCTTGTCCTTTCCTCTGACAACTACATCACTGAGTGCATCATTAAAACTATCCATCTTATTTTGATCTGTCCCTTCACAATGCGAATATACTGACACAATCCTAATTTTCTTGCTAGACACTGTCAAATCTATCCACATCAGTCGTTCGTTTAATACCTCATTGCAACTACGCTGGGTTCCATTTCTTTCCTGATGTAAAGCCCCACATCCCATTGTGCTATTCCTGCTTTGACTCCTGACAGGTTGACCTTGTATTCTCCCACTTCCTCTTCTTTCTCACCTCTTACCGGAATGTCACTAACAGCTAAAACGTCCAGCCCCATCTTACTTGCAGCCTCTGCCAGCTCTACCTTCTTCCCAGAGTAGCCCCCATTGATATTAATAGCTCCCCATCTCATTACCATTTGTTTGCCAAGTCGTATCTTAGGAGTCCCTGGTTTGTCAGTTAGAGGTGGGACTCCGTCACCTCCAAAGGTCCGAGGCATTTTGCTCTGATTGCTGCCAGCATCATATTTAAAATGCCAGGGAAGCAGGATGCTAGCCTTACTTTCCACGAGTTCCATTGAGTTTTACCCCTAACGGTTGAGGGACTAACCGGTGAATTTGTAGTCTTTGCCGTATGAGCACAAAGGTGACCTCGACTCAGAATACGTCCGAGATGCCCAGCCTTTTTCCAAAGTAACTGGTATCCCGACTGTCGGGATAATTTGTAATTATATCGACATCAAACTTGGAACTGAAACAGTCAGTAGTTCTGCATTCAGGCCGACTGAGTCGCAATGGTAAAAGTCGAAGTTCAGAAAAGGAATGGCTTTATTTCTCATTTGACGCGTTTCGGAATTTGTTCATTATCACATAACCAGGAGCGATAACTGCACGTATATATGGCACATCAAGATGTATGTGAAACAAACATTCACAGACTAATCTAGGTTCAGTAGACGTTCCTGGGTATCTGATAATGGATAAATTCTGCAACGCCTCATATGAGTTATAAAGTAATTCCTTACCTGATGTTTCACCTTTACCACTGCCAGCCAGTCAGCCTGAGTGGAGAACCGCTGACTGTTACGATAATGCTCACCTGCTTCTTGCATGCGTTTATGCCAGTTTATATTATTGTAATAAAACATTATCTTGGAATCCCTGGGACCAATAACTTGCCAGTATCAATACCCATAACAGGCCTAAATCGTCGAGATCCTCGATTGACGGACAGGATGAACTGCCTGTATACATAATTCAGTTTGAGGGAGCCCTTAGTGCGCGATTCCTAGTTGCACAAGATCAGTTTTTCGAGTAGCATGTACTTCTCCTCTATGCAGAATAACAGATTTATTGTTAGTGAGGCAAGCGTGGCAGCTGATTGCTAAATTTTTCTGTTTCCATTCTCATTCTTAGGTTTTGGATACTTCTTTGCATTGATGCGTACGCAATACAGTTTTAAAAATGATTCATCAAAATTCAGAGGAGTAATTATTTACGTGAATTGAGGGAAAACACGGGATGAACCGTAAATTAAGCGTAGTGACTGAAGGTTCACTTCGCTGTAAGTTGTAACTTCATGTGGTTGACGCTAGTGGTCTTACTGGTGAAGCTGGGTCGCTCGCCCAGATACAGAATTCACGTACCTGAAAGCAATGAAGATTTAGCTTTTTCCACTAATGCAAGAACATGCAGAATATTTCATTTTTCTTCAGAGGCAGCACCGCCGCATTGACAGCTGAATTTAAGACTTCTTAACAATAAGTTATCTTGTGGGTGGACTGGCGGTAAGGGACGCACTGATCTCGCAGTTCACCCCTGAGCTCCAAAGTCGCTCTGGTCTCAGGGAATGTGATTTTTGTTTTGGTTGGTCTGTGAAAGATTTCATGTATGTGCTTTCCCTTCCAACAACTTTGGATGAACTGCGGCGCCATGAAACAACAGCGATGATTACAGTAGCTCCAAACATACTCCCAAAAGCATAAAACGGATATGACTATCTTCTGCATATTTAACGAGCATTTGTGAAAGATATATGACAATTTCGATCCCAAAAGTAATTGCAAAAAGTAATGAACGATTACATGTGGAAGCATGTAGAATATATAAATTTATAAAATCGGTTGGTTCTTTCAAAAATTAAGCTTTTGTAGGTCTATGAGTAAGTTACAATTTACCGCAAGTCTCTATCTCCATTCGTGTAGAATATATAGCTTTGCCTTAACACCAGCTTCTTAGACAACCACTTCGCGTAAGAAGTGCTGTTGCGTTTGATGGCACTCACCTCTTCCCAGACGAGCTGCTTGCTGACTCCGGGCCGCAGATTCATGATCTTCAGCTCGGCCGCCTTTAGAACGCCTTCTGGCGTGAATTCTATGTTGGGCTTCCCCTGTTCGCCTTCGACGCTTACGTTGCGGAGGTACCTGTAGACAAACGAACGAGAGCGCATTATTGGCAGTTGCTTGGCATTTGCAAAGTTCGACCCACCAGCAAGAAGATGACTACTGGGTTCTACTGCTTCAAGAGTCATACGTCTCTTAATTAGTTGATATTATTTTTTTGGTTAACTTACGTAAAGAGTTTTGTGACTCGGTGGCCGACTGAGCAGGTGTCAAACTACAAATGACATGTTCAGCGTTCAAACTAAACCGGATGTTGTATAATTTCTGTGCGTTATTGAAACTTTCATCTCTGGCAGTGAATTGTTAATGTTAAAAACGCAAAATCGCATCATCATTAACAGTTCACATTAAGTGCACCATATCTACCGCTGTCAAGTTCTTTTCGAAACGTCACAGGCAGTTGTTAGGTGCAGTGGACTTGGCAATGAGCGGTTTTTGATTTGGGGAAATGTGCGTTTTCCTGTAGGCAGTGAGTCGTTGGAGACGAGTGGAAGGCAGTTATAATGTAGAATAGCCGTGTTATGTACCAATAGAAATTATGAGATAAAACTGCTTAATACAAAGCAAGCAAGACTGACATTACTTAAATACGTATGTTTATTTTTGTTATTTTTCTTTCCGGTTTGACAAACTAAGGATCACATGCCAGTTTCTTGTTACTTGTTTTTTTCCTTCTTCACAGTGCTCTTCCATCTCTTCACTATCATTTTTCTGTCTTCTGGTCACTTCAGACCAGTTTTTCGTCACTCGCCTACCTTGCAATCCTTCCTCATTCAATACTTTTTCCCTAAACATTTCCCTGTCACTTGTTTCTTCAGCTTTTATATAACTTTTCTCTAAATCCTTTCATACTCAGTGGATCCAGCTTGTTGCCGACTTTTTATTCCTCAAATGTCTAAAGGTCTTTTTGGTTAATCTGCAGCATGTCATGGGACATAAATGTCCAAAAGCTACCATTCTTATTTATCTCATTATTTTTGAAATGTTTTCTGTATTCCGATAAATTTCATCGTTATTAAGTAATTTACAATCTTCCATAGCTTTTAGCTGGCTTAATATTTTCCTGATATATCGCCTTGCAAGTGATTCCGATTTCTCTTAGTTAGATTTTAATGCGATTGAATATAGCCATTCTGGTTCACTACTGTATCATAATGACTATTGTATTTTTAGACAGGTATTTTTATTGTATAAATCTTTAGTTACGTCATATGCTCTTCCCATTTTATGTATCCTTTCTCCAATAACAGCGTTTTGAAAACGATCATCTTGGATTATCTCCCAAAGTTATTTAAATTTTTTAACTTTCTTTAGTTGGCCAATATGTATTTTCAGAAATTTTAATGCGCTTTTATTGTTTGTTTAAAAATTTCTACAGAAATTCTTCAGCTAGTCCTACTATCTATTTCTTCCGAAAGTTGAATTTGTATTTTACCAGATATTACTTTTTCAGAAAAGTACAGCAAGGTTATCTACAAATAAGAAGCAGTTTATTCCAAAATTTTTGTTTCCTCAACCAAACCTTTTTTTGTGAAATACATTCATTTAATTTTTCAGTTAAAATTATCACTGTTTTTCTAAAATATAACTAAAAAGAATTAGGACATGCCACCATCTTCATGTATATGTGTGTTTATTTCGAAGGGCCGAGATATTTCTTCCGTAAATCCCACTTTAGATACTTTACCTTTAATTGATTGACGAATTAGATTTGTTAATTTAGACTTTTCGTTCAATTCTTAGGTTATTTATGTATAACTTCTCTATCAAGAGAATGAAAGATCATTTTGAAATCAATAAACGTTACTACAATATCTTTTGCATTCAGTCATTGGTGGTAATAGACTGACTTCAGATTAAACATTTGTTCAGAACATGATCTGTCCACCCTAAAACCACAATGATATACACCTAAATGACTGGCCAGTGTTATTCTTTCTCTATTAACTAGAATCTTGGAAAATAATTTACGTGCAGATGGTAGCAAAAAAAAATAATTCTTGGCAGTTGTTAACGTCTTATTTGTTGCCTTCCTTATGTGGAAGATATATCAAGGCTACCTTCCACTGCCCTATGATCTTTCTCTGTTTTCCAGAATTCTTCAAAGATCAATTCTACCTTGTTTTTTAGTTTTGGTATCAACCATTTCAGAACTTCCACCAGATTTACTGTTCCACTAGAATTACAGTTTTTCAGGATTTAATTACTTCTCCAACTTCTTTGACAGTCGGAGGCAAAAACTTGTTCTATATGTTCTTGGGTGTTTGAGAATAATAGCTTTTGGATTGATTCTAGGCAATTAAGAAGCTGATCAAAACGTTTTCCCAATATTTCACCATTTTCACTGTTGCTTACGCCACGTTTGCCATTTATATTTATGAAACAGATACTTGGGATTTGGTATCGTTTAAGTCTGCCTTTAAATGGCTAATAAAAATTGTAGGTATCACATTCTGAAAAGTTTTGCTCAGTTCCTACTAGTTTCCTCTTGCCAAAATCTCATTTAGTGCTTCTAAATATTGCTATTTCCTTTCTTTGATGTTTAAATTCATCATAGTTTCTATTTTCCTTGTGCATATCCACTTTTTACATGCTTTCCCTTACCATCATCACATATTTGATTCCATAATATTTTATTTCAATTTTTTAGTGACTCAGACATTATCTGTACAGAACTATTAATTTACTTAGCTAATTATTGAGATAAGAATTCATTTAAATAATCAATGTTTTGTTACTTGAATTTGTTCTTGATATTATCGAACTGATTCTTTTATTTTACGCTAGTAAGTCTGAATTACTGTTGATTAGTTTTTACGACCTTCTTTGTAATTTATCACATTGAAATTTAACCTTAATTTTGGAGGAATAGTGACCAGAATGAAGTTCACCTTTCCTTTTTACTTTCATATTCATATAAGTTATTCCTTATTACTTTTTTTCTAGAAACAACAACACGATCTGTTTGAAATAGTTTGGAGATATTTCGTATGCTGGATTTTCTTGGGAGCTCCCTGTAGAAGGTCAAAATTATTTTCAGGTGAAAGCTTCCGCACAGACTCACCAGTTGCACACTGTTTCTATCGGTTCTTTTGTGGGCTAGGTAATGACCTATTCCTAAGTTCCTCTTCTCTGCCTTTTGACCACAGAAGTAACCCAAAAGCAATATGGTGTTCATTTTCGGTATTTTCGATTTCTCGGTTTCTGAATGAGCTAAAAAAACTTTTTTTTCTTTCCAGATTGTTCTTCGTATTGTCATTTCACCGTGCATGGCAATTAACAAATGTGTAGTTTTAGTTTCTGCATTTATTCGATAGGCTAGATAGTTGTTCTGAGGAATCTACTTCTATATTTACATTGTTACCCTGCATTTCACTATTAAGTACAGGGCAGAGACTCAGTTCCGTTGCGTTCCTTCTTATATTAACATTCAAATATGTACGGCATCGCTCTCATTATTCTGATTTCTGGTTTCCTTTAAGGATTCTGTAGTTACAATTATCTTATTCTGCAGTTACAGTAAAGTTGGCTCAGTGCATCGTATGTTGTCTGTTCCCTTAAGTGAATCTGATGATACATTTTTGAAACGCGTCAATAAAAAGAGAGGTTACAAAACTACCTGTGGCTCTTTTACTGTTATCATAGCGTCCATAGTAGCTATTCCCATACTCCCATCTAGTATCAACATGATGGCACTCCTTATTCGCGATTTTACATCTCAAATGCAAGTAGATTGTTTAGAAGTTTCTCGTACAACTAGAATATTGCTTAAATGTGTGTGATGCCTATCAGATAGGACTAACAGGGGATATTAAGCGCATAAAAGAAGGGCAGCACGTATAGTCGCAGATTTTTTTGACCTTTGGGAGAGCGTCATTGAGATGCTGAGAAAGAAACGGGACTGGCAGAGGTTTGTCGATAAGCAAAAAAAATCCCGTGAAAGACAACATACAAAATTTAGAGAACCAGCTATGTGAGGAAATTAGTAATGTGATACAACCCCTACGTGTCGCCTTTCGTAGAGGTCGAGAAGCCATGATTAGATCAATTACAGCTCGCACAGAGGCGTTTAATGTATCATTCTTCCCGAGCTCCATACGCAAAAAGAGCAGGAGGAGGCCCTAATAACTGCTGCAATGGGGAGCACCCTCTGGCTCTGGGGCACTTTCATTCAAGAGTTATAAATTATGTACATAACAATCACGAAAGAATTCAGATTTTTGTTCTATCGTTACTTGAGAATTAATCTGTAATTTCAGTAACGCACTGCTACTTAATCAAGCTGGAAATATGGAAGTAGGAAAAATATATTGCACATCTACTACGTTTCCTGCATCAGTTGGAGAAACCGTCCTTCTTCGATAAAAGATTAGTAAATAAACCATTGTAATTATTCTCCATATCTCCGAATGTTGTAGGTACATCATTACAGCGGAGTCTGGGGTTTGGAGTGGATGATCAGTTTCTCTGATAAGCTTAAATGGAAACAATTATTTCAGATTTTTATATCAAAACTTGCATTACTAATGCGTAGAGGAGACTTTCTTTCGATCAGCATCTTGTTCAACGAAATGTGTGTAAATGGAATGCCTTTCTTATGTTCCATGTGTCAGTCCAACTGATAGGAAGAATAAGCTGCGAGATTTTAAAAAAAAGTGAAGCTCTTTTCAGAAGCTGTACAATTATAAGAATTCTTTGCTTTCAGTTAGTTCAGTTACCGCCGCTTTTAAACCTTAATATGTCTTCTGTTCCGGTACGAGACCATTGGAGTTAATAATTCGGAAAAATATGTGCAGCTGCACATTCCATAAGGGACTCTAAAACCCCGTTGCCGTCACAATGTGCAACGGAAGTCGTTAACATCTGAAATCGATGTGCCGCCAATATTTGCAGAATCTGATGATATTCCCGTTACCTGCAGTATAGCTGCATATTGGGCCGGCGTCTGCGTGCCGGCAGCTTGTATTTTATTCCCTATTACATTTGAAGATTATTAAATTCTTGTGAGTCAAAGGCGGCATATACTCTTTCAGTTGGTTACTAGCCAAATCCATTACTTTTGTTTCTATTCTGAATCTACAGATGTACTCTGCAAGCTACCGTAAGGTATTTGGCGCAGGATATTATACACCACTACTAGTCAGTGCATGAAGTACCAAATGTTCATGCAAATTTTATAATAAGCAGAGCCACGTTTGTATTTTCACCATATGTTCAAACTTGTATATTATTTTTATGTTTATTATAGTCTAGTTTATTTTAATTTAATGTAGTAGCTGTTATTGACATGCTTCAAGTCATCTAGTAGCTATAAAAAGATGTAAATCATTGAATAAAAGTTTGAGAGGACGGAAATTTGATTCTTGAATGTTTTGATGAAGTCGTTCTATTTCTCAACTGACGCAACTTAAAGTAACTACAAATTAAATTCCATTGCCAAATACACTCTACATACGTTGAAAGAAGGTTGAGCTGGCGACGTACGGTATAATAGACCCTTATTACTCTCTAATCGCGTTACTTGTACTACGTCAGCCTTCAGCAGGGGAAATATTCATAAAAGCAAAGTGCCCTGACAATATCGATACACATGAAGCAGAGAAGTATTTGGGACTGACAAGGGGATCACATGGCAATCGGATTCTTGTATTTCTTTATGTTTGTGGTAGGTGATGTTCAGAGCTCAAATGTTGCTACCGGAAAATAGTTCGATGCAGCTTTAAAAAATTCTCGAGAAAACCGACTTCGAAGTTGTCCGATCATCTGTAGTACGTTAAAGCAAGATCAATTTTTCGCGACAGGCGTGTGACTTTGGTTAGAAAAGTCGCTTAACATGTGTGCGCTATCAATTCGATCCTCAGATCTAACACAATTGTAAACAAAGGTACATGTTCGATGAACATACCCATGAAGCTTAAAATACATTAGGATGGAAAAGAATTTAAATTTTAATGTTACTTTTTTAAAATTTCAACAAACTATTATTAAAGATGAGTAATTAAGAATTTATATTTGCAATGAAAACGGGATTTCTTGAGTGTGACACGTAATTAGGGATAAGACATGTTTCATAATTTACCAATTAGGAATGCCTTAATTAGCATGTATACGATGAATTTTTATTTAAAAGAGGTAGGTACTCGATATGAATGGGAAAAAACTAAAAAGCTAATGACCGAAACCAGATTCGAAACAGCAACTACCATACTCGATGTGAATGGGAAAAAACTAAAAAGCTAATGACCGAAACCAGGTTCGAAACAGCAACTACCAGTTTCGAGCGCTACTGATTATTTCCATCTCTATTTACTTTAAACTTCAAAGAATTGGTTGTAAAACATGCATCAGCCGGGAATCGAAACTAAATCCCCTACGTGCCCTGCGATGACTGTGCTACACATGGCCTGTCAAGAAACATCTACCTTGCATATTAAAGACGATCGGCAAATTCGAAAGTTGCTTTTGTCGATAATTTTTGAGGACTGGATAAAACTGTTTTGGGGGAATAACATGTTAGTTCTGAACTTTACGAAACATAAATTTATAAAAATAAAATAAAAATCCGAGTGCCTTGTGGTCCCCTTGTGAGACACATGTGTCGTATGCTTTTTTTTTTATGAAGTTAATCTGGGAATACGATGACAACTTCTGTCGTTTGAAACACAGGTAGAGTTCTATGTATAGTTTGACAATTGTCTGCACGACGTGGGACAGAGAGGGCAGATTATCGCCACGTCAGTTGGTCCATGCTGTCAGCTGTATAATTGGTAACGTAAATCTTCCCTATTCTTGCAATGTTTGAAAAGGCCTTCAGCCTACCCCGTATTTGATAAGAGTGAGTTAATGCCATTGTTCGGATACGGATTAACTATCACTATAGTCTTGCCGTAAGCAGCTTTCTAGAAAGTGCATGGTGCTGTATTCAGGACTGCTACACGTTTCACGGATCCAGTATCTTCCCTAATCATTTCTAGTATTTGCGTTAATTGTCAACCCAAATTACAGCTACATTTTGGGCTTATTACGGTACTGGAATTTCTATTAGTTCGGTTTCACGTGTTACTCGTACTGAAAAAGACCGAGCCGTGTACATTACACACACAAGTGCACGAATGTGTGTCGTTGCAGCGAATAAGCTAAGTTTGTCGGTGCAGGAAACGCACAGCACAGACTCGGGAAGATTTTTCTTTTACAGCCATTATTCCCGGGTCGACGACAAATTTCTGTGTCTAACGTTCCGTTTTCGAACGCTGCAGACATCATCAGACTTTATAGTCTTGCCTCGGGCTGATTATAATGAGTAAATCATCAAGGACACAAATACCGGCCATGTAAGTCTACACAATATAGACTGTCCGTTGCACGTATTCATAGGTCCGACAAGGAAGATTTTCAGTTTCATTGCATAATTCTATAGGTAAATATGGATGAAAGCTAAGTCTTTTCAAAGAATTAGTTTAACGTATTCAGATAATGCTGAGTTGATGTGTGTGCAGTAAAGTTATTCTAAATACAAGTTTCAGCACGTCATTTGTTTGAGACACAGTAGAATAGTGTCAGTATTTTACATTGTCTGTGGAGTTCGATGGAATGTGCCTTCGCACCGAACTATAGAGACATTGTAAAACACAGAGCACTGCCCTGCTGTGTCTCAGGGAAAAGCAAGGCAGTCTGCCGAGCAAAACAATGTCTCTCCCTGTGCGGGAATCATATGATTTATATGCAAACACTACGGGACGTAGACACCAGGACATATGGAATTTTGGGTCTGACAGTAAGTCGTGCACGGATAGCCAAAGCTGTTAAGGCGACCGCTCGCGTAAAGCAGGAAATCCGAGTCCGGGTTCGGCACAAATTTTCGTATCCTGCTAGTAAATCGTATAGCCTATGCACAGTCTCATTCACAGTTTGTGAATACATTTCATAACCATTTGTTTGTATTTAAAATATAAGCATAGCAACACTTTCATCAGCAGCTAGCTAACAAAGTTCAGAAGTTAATGGGTAAAAATAAGTTTACGTTTACAACAAATCTTTTACTAAAAAGGCAAAAAAAAAAGTGACCGTCGAAGAAAAGATATTGTTGATGGAGGGAACTGTTGTCCCATTATCACATTAAACCATAATTTTCCTTCCTTCTTTTCACAACGTCGTCTGCTTGGTGGAAATGTTTGTCGACGGGAACACCCTCCTGTGACTGTTGGACGGTATATTCAAGAGAGTCTCCCTTGTTGTAAGTGTTTGCCATCGCCGTCCACCTCTCCTCCACTCTCGTCTCCTCTATCATATTCTGCAAAGATATTACATGTCGCAATTTAATACTGTTTGAAATTATTTGTTAAAGTATTTATTGGAGGCGTAGAGATCAAAGACAAGTAAACTCGGGAAGGTTAAAAGTTGTTATCTTCTACAAAATAGCCATCGCATATTACTGTTTCGATCTGAATGCTGTTGGATCATTTTAACTCAGATTATCAACTGTTTCAGAATCGTTAGTATTCTACTATTCAGGAAAGATCAAGTAGGTAATAAAGTCCTTATTTCGCTTTGATTTAAATGCATAACATCAAACTCAAGGGTTTTAGTTTAGACATCATTTATGACATGTTACTGTTTCTTTTTACTTATGATCCACTGGTAACCTTCATTATTTTACTCATCTGCGGTACTTCCGAAAAGATTTCGTATCACCCTGTCACCACATCATTGATGTTGTTAATTACTTTCCCTTTCTACCGTCAAATTTTCCAGTTTCAATTAAAATCAAAATTATCCTCACATTACGTGTCAGTTACTGCTCCATTACAGCTATCGCGAAACTTCACCTATCGACTCTCACCCAAAAATCAAAACGATTGACTGTGAGCCACTCATATTGATAGACTACAGTTAAAAATGCCCTTGCGATCGAACAAAAACACAATACGTCAAAATTGCAGTAGTCTTTGAATGTTTGTGTATATACGAAACAGCTCATGTGATACGCTTACTATCTATGGGAATCTGTTGTTCACTGTTCTGCTTGTTCAGCTGATCATCCCACATTACACATGTGTAAGAAATCATCTGTCATCTGTTCAAGGTTCTCGTCCGGTAACGAAAACGTATAAGCTTGCATATTCCAATGTGACCTATCTGAATGCTTTTTCAGCTCGTCGAGTCTACGGGAAGATAAGGGCTCAAAACCCTAATCTGATATCGAGATTCATGTTTTCTTTGGATTCACTTCGTCGCTTCAGCAAATAAAGGCGTCTGTACTCGTAAAAGGTGCGGCTAAGTTTCCACTCCAAACTAAGCTTGCACTCAGTCCGTAATCCTTTCGTCGTCGGTGCGTCGTTAAAACGGAATCTCCCTGGCTTTAGTGAATTGAACAGGCAACGTTATTCAGCTACATCACTACCCTGCGAATCACAGTAAAGTACATGGCGCATTATAATTTCCTCGTTTTACATTCACAACAGAGGCTTACTCCGACAATTATTCTTCCTACGTGCCTTTCGCCAGTGGAACAGTTCAAATGGTTCAAATGGCTCTGAGCACTATGGGACTCAACATCTTAGGTCATAAGTCCCCTAGAACTTAGAACTACTTAAACCTAACCAACCTAAGGACATCACACACATCCATGCCCGAGGCAGGATTCGAACCTGCGACCGTAGCAGTCCCGCGGTTCCGGACTGCAGCGCCAGAACCGCTAGACCACCGCGGCCGGCAGTGGAACAGTGAAATAGGGATCATTTAGTGATACCAGAAGTACATTCCGTCACACACCGTTAGGTCAGTACGATATAGAAGTAGACTTGTGAGCCTGAAAAAGTAGTAGACTGTAAGCACTTCAGCGAAATGTTATTTCGAGATTTTCTCTTACTATGGGAGGGGGGAACTAAACGTAGGGATCTGAAGGAGATATATTTCGCTATGAAAACTGGTCCTCAACGTTTTTCACGATATAAAAGGAACCCTTCTGAAAGTATTCGACAGCCGTGATCTGTCGATATTCCTGTCTATCTGTCTATCTCCCTCTCCAACTCTCCCCTCTCTCCAGTCGAACATGAGAAAATTTCGTACCATGCATTGCACAGCCTTGATGTCTCTTGTTAGTTACAAATTTTGTGGAACTTACTTCTATAGCACCCGAATATATGCTGCACAAGTGCTTTGTACTTTTAAGTAATCCCTTTCGATGACATCTACATCTACATCTACAAACTGCCGTTTCCCAGTGTCCCACTAACATGTCGAAGCCAACCATTAATTACACTTACAACTGAGCTTGCGTGACATTCCTCTTCTTACGCTTATTTCTCGCATCTATTCGCTTTACTTGAATGTCTTTTCATCGTTTACTCGTGTCGTCGAAAGCAAATACGTTTTATATGTTTCGTGCAGTTCACATATTTTCCAATTTTGTACAATACATTCACATCAGAGTTCGATTGCGGTCGCTGTCAGATACTATAGCGTCACGGATTATCTTGCGGTCCAGGCTTCTGCTAAGTTTACCCCCGACCGTTTGCCAGTGTTTCACAAGAGGTAGGCCGCGATTCAGCGCAGCTGGTATTAGTATGGATCGGCGGGTTCCTTTTATTGGCGCGAGAGCTGAGGACAATAAGGTGGTGCAATATCCAGCGGCGGCCGCGCGGGGCGAGAATGCCAATAACAGTGTATCACCCGAGCCCGCCAACCGTACGAGTGCGCAAGGCGCGCGTTAAGTAACGTGTCAGCGGGTCGCAGCTGGCCCAGTTGCAGGGCTCCGGGGTTGACTGCAATGCGTTAGAGACGGTACTGAAGTAAGCAAACCGAACACAAATTAGTCAGCACCAGCATACATCACACTAACACCGTGTCTCTGTCCTTGATAATGGTCTCACAAGTGTCTGCAGGTATGCCATACTTAAGGGGAGGTTTACTATCTTTTGGTTCAAAAAATTGATTTTTTTTAAAAATTGCATTTTTGGATCCATATAAGTGTTTAGAATCCCGCCCTGAAACGATTTTTCCGAATACGGAACGGAAATGTTTGTTATTCGCGGTTGAACAAAAAAATGCACCTGCCTGAAATCGGCCTTTTTCACGCAACAGTTTTTTTCTTTCGGAGGACATACGGCTTGGGAGGAAACACACAAAATTCAAATGAAAGTTTGAACGCGTGTGTTTGGAAGTTAGCCCTCAAGCATTTGCATTCTGGTGCGAAGACTGCGGAGATTGCGACTTTCCTGACAGTGAGCAGCTTCAACGAAGGGTATTCAGAACTTTTGAAGACCATGACAACGATGGACGTCACCCTGGGACTCTATTCGACGCAGTTCGCCAAGCATTCGGGCGACCACCGGATTCAAGCGGGCGAAAATCGCTTGTCACCGGCCGTACGAGCGGCTCTGGAGCAGCGCAGGACGGCCGCATCAAATTGTCCATAGTGGACATCGTCAAGCTAAAACTACAAATCCTTAAATTATTGTGAGCCTGTAAAAACTTATCTGAAACTGCCTCTGCCCGACATCGCTACCGCGTTGCAGCAGCCACGAGCGCTGTACTGGAACTGACCAGTAATTAGCTAGCGATGAATCAAGTCCAACCATCAGTTTTAGAACTCGTCATATTTCATTAAGTAAACAATGTCATTTTTCTTGACTTTTCTATAATACGTAGGAACTGTGTCGTCCATCTTGGGTGTCATTACGGGCTTCAGCAGAGCCACATTAATTCCGTCTAGCCGTAAATAATTCTCCCAGGGACCCATAAAAAAACCTGTCGAATTCACGACAGTTTTTGTGTTCACTCACGTTCTCATAAAACACTAGAACAACTATATTGCCGGAAAAAATTAGTACACGTGGACCGACAGCCATTTCGATCCGGTGACGGCATACGCCATCTAGGTGATGTTCTATTAATGGTTTAAACAACGTCCACCAGCAGATAGCGTAGTGGCACAGCTTCCAGAAGCAATCTTTGTCTATCACAGCCAGAAAGCTCAGTATAGGGCTAACGTATGAAGGAAGCAGGCACCCACGCCATGGAGATGCACGTGTACTTCCTACAGTCAAATGAGTGAATTTGGAAGGGGTCAAATTGTGGCTATCTGAGTGGGGCCACATTCCTTTCACAGAATGGCTACACAAGTTGGATGTGCTGCGTCACTTGTGCAACGATGCTGGTATCAGTGATCAATTGAACATTCTCACACCCGTAGACGAGGTTCTGGATTTTTCACGTAGCACAGACACCCGCCAGGATCGTCGATTGTAATGGCAGCAGTGGCAGATCGTGAAACTACCACGGCACAGGTAGGAGGGCTTGAGAGCGCAGACGTGTCAACACGAACTGTTGCGAACCGGTTATTAGCGGTGGGACTACGGGCACGCACACCTCTAGCCCGTCTTCCACTCACGTCACAGCATCGATGTGCAAGGCTCGACTGGTGCCGTCAGAGAATCGCTTGGAAAATGGAATGGCACGCTGTAGTCTTCAGCGATGAAAAAAGGTTCTGTCTGCACGCAAGTGTTAGTCGTTTGCATGTACGATGTAGACCTAGTCAGAGATGTCTCGTAGAATGCAACTGTCCAAGACACACTTGCTGCTCACCAAGCATTGTGGTCTGGTGTGTGACAACCTACAACTCTCGTGTTTCTGGAAGGAACGCTAGCCAGCGCTCGGTATGTGCAGAATATTGTTAGTCCCTTTCTTTTGCCGTTACTGCAGCAGGTAGGTGATGTGGTGCTCCAACAGGATAACGCTCGGCCACACACTGCCTGTGAAACTCTATGTGCTCTGGAAGACGTGCAGTAACTTCCCTGGCCAGCAATATCTCTGAACTTGTCTCCAGTCGAGCATGAGGGAGATATGATGTGCCCAGAAGTGACTCGTAAGACTAGCCAACCAACAACTGTTACAGAAATAAGTGAACAGGTCGAGAAGGAGCGGCATAACGCATCTCAGAACATATACGCCATCTACACGATTGGCAGGATATCAAGAGTCAGTGCCTGCATTGCCATCCGTGACAGCTACACCAAGTGCTAATACGGGTATTTCAGTATGGGTCAATACCTGGTACCTCAGCTTGTTCTATGGATCTGTAAATGTAATCATTTCATGTACTACACATACACTATGGTAACAATAAATATTGAGTGGTAAATGACTAAACTATCGAAAACCACCATTGTGGAATGGCGTGAGTGTGAATTCGTGAGGGACCAAACTGTTGATGTCTTCGGTCCCTTGACTTACACACTACTAAACTAACTTATGCTAAGAACAGCACACACACACTCATGCCCGAGGGAGGACTCGAACCTCTGCTGGGAGGCGCCGCGCAATCCGTGTTATGGCACCTCAAACCGCGCGGCCACTCTACGCGGCGCTGTGGAATGGTGCGTCAAGTTCTGTCCTGGTCTCGAATCTAAACGAAACTCTGGTCGATCGTAACGAAAGTTTTTTGGCTGCCCCTTTAGTGTACCCGAAGTTTTGATCATGTTTTACAAAGGGCAACGTCGATTGTGTAGTTGTTATAGTGTTTTATCATGACGCAGTCCCAAACGCAGAATGATTTAACTGAGATTGGAACTGGGCGCGGAAGCCTACGAACCTGTATCTATTACATTCCTTGTCCTGTTACAGCTGAGCATAATCGTACCTCGACACCAGATGCTTTCAGCTGTCTTTCGAGAACTATTTCACCTGTTGCACGACTGTGGCCTCTCCCTCTGTTCCCTCTGCTATATATCGACTGTAGCTTTGTGTTGCCTGATGTGGCAATGGTTACGAACCACGTTTTCTGTGAAATATGTTATCATTCGGAACGAATGGAAACTTTTCTGAGAGTTTTCTTCGTTGTATAGATCATATGTAAGGGGTCAACTTGACTAAAAGACAGGTTCGGTTGACAGGTCACATTCTAAGACATCAATACATCGTCTGTTTGGGAAAAGAAAAACGTGTGTGGGCGGCCAAAATTGTGGAAGGAGACAAAGACTTGATTGCAGTAACCAAGTACAAATAAATATAGTTTGTAGTACATAGTTACGTAGAGAGAGAGGAGCTTACGCGGAATAAAGAAGTGTTGAGAAATGTCACACTCCAGTCTTAGGATTGTAGGCATCAGCAACAACAACTTAATGTGAATGAACGACCAAGAATGGTTGTAGTTTGTGGGTCAGGTATATGTGTGTGTGTGTGTGTGTGTGTGTGTGTGTGTGTGTGTGTGTGTGTGTGTGTGCGTCTTTCAGATTGAGACTACACTGCATCAAGCGTTAGTGTATGTTTTAAGTCTGTCCTATTCGTGAAATAATGGAATGTACTCTCCATGATAAGCAATTAGAAACCAGTAACCAGTGTAGTGTCTTTAAATCCAGTGTGCTATGAAAAGTATACATTTCTGGTTACAGTGATGATTCTGATTAAATGTGACTACGTTCCTGTTAAGGGAGTGTTGGTTTTGTGTTACGATTGCATTGATGGTCTTCCCTCTAAAACAATTTTCAGAGACTTAGGCAGAAAATTTTACAACTTTAAAAGCGGTCTCCTTCACGTACAGTCAGATCGACCTCTACCAAAACACTGACTGAATGAATCTCACTTCAAGATTTCAGCCACCTGCTGGACACACGCAAGACGCAACTTCCAATCAAAAAAATTTCCAATAAAATTTAAGCTCCCACCATACTGTCCTAGAGAGAAGAACCTATCAGATTCGCTCCCGCCTAAGTCAGAAAGTGCGCCCAAAACCACCCCTCCAGCGTCACGACGGTGTCAGACTTCCTCTCATCCAAGAGTTTAGATAAATACCAAGCATATTATTCTGTGTTGCTTACCTATTCACCTGAGAAGGCCGGCCGCGGTGGTCTAGCGGTTCTGGCGCTGCAGTCCGGAACCGCGGGACTGCCACGGTCGCAGATTCGAATCCTGCCTCGGGCATGGGTGTGTGTGATGTCCTTAGGTTAGTTAGGTTTAAGTAGTTCTAAGTTCTAGGGGACTTATGACCTAAGATGTTGAGTCCCATAGTGCTCAGAGCCATTTGAACCATTTGAACCACCTGAGTCTCGCAAAGATGCTATCGGGCCGCTGAGACCTCTGCCGCTTGCATTCCTCCGTCCTGGGTCAGACTCAAAAATAGCATTAACTGACTCCAAAACGTCCAACCCCCCGCCACTGAAGCTAAAGTTAATGCCCAAGCTCCAACCCCTCACTGTCAGTATTATCTGCTCTTGTGTCTTAGAGAAGGACTGGATTGCCGGTGTGGCCAAGTAAAACAAAACACTGAAATTCCTGGTGCCTGCAAGGCCCTTGGCGGCCGCCCACACATCGACTGACACCGACTGCATGTTCCCCAGGCCTCGGTGGTGTGGCCCAGCTGGCCGTCTGCTGGAGCCAGAATCACTTTTCAATTCGTCCCGCATAACGGAGCTGAGGGAAACAAAATGCTGGGCCAGAAACTCTAACCCTGCGTAACAAATTAGGGTGGATTTATTTTTTCAAATTTCGTGTTTCTTCAAGCACACGCTCTAGTTTCTCTTCCTTTTGTTTTAAGAAGAATTATAAGACCTATTTTGTTGAAACTCAAGACGAGGAACCCATGCCGCAATGACCGAGAAGTAGCGTCATCTCACTATTTGTTATTTATTACTGCTTATGCGTGTACTTGACTGCGATCATGAGGGTGGCTATCATTAGGGTAGTCCTTATGTCCACTTCCATATGATTGCTCTGCAGCTCCCAATTAAGTGCCTGGCGAAGGGTTTAGCCATCCATATTGGATAAAAATGTCAAGTCGTTTGAGAATCCCCGTTCCAATTTCTTTCACTTTTTTAGATGTTTAGATAGTGTCACGAATTTCATTACTATTAATTAATGTTAACCCATACCGCAACGGACTTAAATATTCAAATAAGACATATGGACCGAAAAAAGTGTGCGCATTTTCTATTGGAATAAACAATCGAATTCGACCTGTATACGTATGTTTTACTAATATGCTTAAATACATTTAAGAAGTAGAAACTGAAGTACTACTACGTAACAGAACATACAAAAAGTCTAACTGCAGCATAAATCAGTATCAGTTTGAACATAATTTCCTTTTCAGTGTCTTTCTTTTTCACAATCAAGGTATTGTCTCCAATTTTCTTACACACATCGCAAAATTAATTGCTTTTGTTCTTCACCGGTTGTTAATAGCCATGGAAATCTTGCAGTAACTTCAATCCTCTTTTCACGGTGTCGTATATCACCTTAAGTTTTTAATTTGCCTCTTTGGCACCGCGGTAGGAAGTACACTCCTGGAAATGGAAAAAAGAACACATTGACACCGGTGTGTCAGACCCACCATACTTGCTCCGGACACTGCGAGAGGGCTGTACAAGCAATGATCACACGCACGGCACAGCGGACACACCAGGAACCGCGGTGTTGGCCGTCGAATGGCGCTAGCTGCGCAGCATTTGTGCACCGCCGCCGTCAGTGTCAGCCAGTTTGCCGTGGCATACGGAGCTCCATCGCAGTCTTTAACACTGGTAGCATGCCGCGACAGCGTGGACGTGAACCGTATGTGTAGTTGACGGACTTTGAGCGAGGGCGTATAGTGGGCATGCGGGAGGCCGGGTGGACGTACCGCCGAATTGCTCAACACGTGGGGCGTGAGGTCTCCACAGTACATCGATGTTGTCGCCAGTGGTCGGCGGAAGGTGCACGTGCCCGTCGACCTGGGACCGGACCGCAGCGACGCACGGATGCACGCCAAGACCGTAAGATCCTACGCAGTGCCGTAGGGGACCGCACCGCCACTTCCCAGCAAATTAAGGACACTGTTGCTCCTGGGGTATCGGCGAGGACCATTCGCAACCGTCTCCATGAAGCTGGGCTACGGTCCCGCACACCGTTAGGCCGTCTTCCGCTCACGCCCCAACATCGTGCAGCCCGCCTCCAGTGGTGTCGCGACAGGCGTGAATGGAGGGACGAATGGAGACGTGTCGTCTTCAGCGATGAGAGTCGCTTCTGCCTTGGTGCCAATGATGGTCGTATGCGTGTTTGGCGCCGTGCAGGTGAGCGCCACAATCAGGACTGCATACGACCGAGGCACACAGGGCCAACACCCGGCATCATGGTGTGGGGAGCGATCTCCTACACTGGCCGTACACCACTGGTGATCGTCGAGGGGACACTGAATAGTGCACGGTACATCCAAACCGTCATCGAACCCATCGTTCTACCATTCCTAGACCGGCAAGGGAACTTGCTGTTCCAACAGGACAATGCACGTCCGCATGTATCCCGTGCCACCCAACGTGCTCTAGAAGGTGTAAGTCAACTACCCTGGCCAGCAAGATCTCCGGATCTGTCCCCCATTGAGCATGTTTGGGACTGGATGAAGCGTCGTCTCACGCGGTCTGCACGTCCAGCACGAACGCTGGTCCAACTGAGGCGCCAGGTGGAAATGGCATGGCAAGCCGTTCCACAGGACTACATCCAGCATCTCTACGATCGTCTCCATGGGAGAATAGCAGCCTGCATTGCTGCGAAAGGTGGATATACACTGTACTAGTGCCGACATTGTGCATGCTCTGTTGCCTGTGTCTATGTGCCTGTGGTTCTGTCAGTGTGATCATGTGATGTATCTGACCCAAGGAATGTGTCAATAAAGTTTCCCCTTCCTGGGACAATGAATTCACGGTGTTCTTATTTCAATTTCCAGGAGTGTACATGAGTCTCAAGAATAAAGAACGTCATAAGAAATCTAAATACATGCTTAACTTCTAGAATCACCGTCACCAAGGTAATTCACATATCGCACTTCATCACACGCAACAGAACGTTGAAATACACTAGCAACACCAGCCACTTACATTCCTCCACAACTGCCACTACATTTAGCTGTGCAATTATTTTATTTTCGTGGACACCTACAATATTTAGATTTTACTGCTACATCTAAAACTTTCCCTGTATACATACTGGTGCAGATAAAACACCATGATGTGTGTCCCCATTTATGCCAGGTAGCGTCGAATGCTGAAGTCAAGTTTTTGTAAAGTGCTACTATTACTGCCTCTTCCACAGCTCTCTTCATAGATTCTATACATATATCTTCTATTTTAAACCCTATAAATCTATTATAGTTCGTAAACTTGGTTGAGGGATTTGGCAGATTCATCATGCCACAGAAAACTGCACCTGCAGTAGCACCCTTACCAATTGTAAGCAAGGCACAAACAAATCTACTCGTAATGTCATGTTAATATACATTTTGCTACCATTTTCTTCATTTGGACTTACTGCAATACTGTTCGAAAAGGTGCTCATGTATGAACGCTTACCACGCTGCAGTTCCAGTTCACTGGCAAGTCATATGAGATTTTTTATAGAAAGTTCTAGATCAACTTCACTACAATGAATAAATTCCGTTGAGAACTAACGTATCAAATATTTCATTCACATCCTATTCGCCGATAAAACATTCACACTTTTCACTAACTGAACCAATATTCCTCTGCAAAATACTTTCTTTCTCACTTTCGTTGCAATGGACAGGTGAAACAGGAAGGCTATGTTCAGACACTTGGTTATCGTCTTTACTGTTTACTTTTTGTCAATTATGGCCACATGCCGCTCGGAACTGACGCTCACTGGTCGGTAATTTTTACCTTCAAAGAAATGTGTCCCAACGATTCCAATGGACTGTCCAACAGCACAGCAGGCCATAACCTCTGGACTAGCCTGGGACTTCTCATGATGGTGTTCGTGTCATCTCGGAAGTTTTGTTGATTGACAGACTCATCCAGATGAACGTTTTCCTCATCAAATATCACGATATTTGTCAGAAAACGGTCGCCCTTGTGAACTGTGCCCAGTAATGTTGTGCAGAAACTACGCCTGCCCTCTTTATGTGTCGCACGCAGCTGTTGAGAAACTTGCAGCTTACAAGGATGAAACTTTAAATACTGCTTCACAGTTCTCTCCAAAGCCGTGTGATTCGATTTGAAATGTTTCTGGAATGGCGACGCACAATTGCTGTGGTCTTGTCTGTAGACTGCATGAATTCGTCGCATTTTTTCCTGCGTTTGAACTGTCATTCCAGGTCTCTCATGATTCACATTTGTTACAAAACCCATCTCACGCTATCCTTTTATCCACTTAGATATTGTCCTGCCTGGACACGGAAATGACAGTCTTCTCTACGGCGCATTGCACACTGGACTGCTGTAACGTTCTGCAGAAGACAGAACTACTCCATTGCCTCAGTGCACACGCGCTGTGGCCAACGTTCCACACTGAATCGAATGACACTATGTGCGTCCGATTAGAAGCGATAGATGATGCGAGCACATCCACATCTCAGCAGGGTGACCAAATGAAAATGTATTACGAAGGTTGTTCGGAAAGTAAGGAACGATCGGTCGTGAAATGGAAACCACAGTGAAAATCAAAACTGTTTTCTTTGCACTTTTAGCTACACCTTCTAGGCACTTCTCTACATAGTCGCCGCTCCGACTTAGACATTTGTCGGAGCATTATACCAAATTTCCAACACCATCGTCATAGAAGGCAGATGCCTGTCGTTTCCGATAATTCTTTATGCTTGTCTATAGCGCATAGCCTGCGCCCAAGTGTTGTCTTCGTAGCTAGCGTTTCACGTGAATAGAGATGATACTCAGGACGAGCCAATTAGGGCTGTGCTCTGGGTGGTAAAAAACTTCTCATCGGAAAGGCTGCAGGAGCGTCTTCAATGCCCCTGCAGACTGTGGCTCAGAATTGCCATGAAGAAGGAAGTGCGTGGCAGTTGTGTTAAGTGGGCTGCATTCATTAAGGCGAAACCTCTGAGTGGACTCTCCTACTTGGCGGGAGACATTGTTGTGCTAGGCACCTTTATTCGCTCACAGTGCGCTCACAACTGAAAAGAGCGTCCTGATGCGATCGATGGGCATACTAGAGACACTGCCCAAAACGTGGTTTCCATTTCGCGACCGATCGTTCCTCACTTTTCGAATAACCCTCGTATTTCCCCTGGGCTATCCTATTTAAGGTGTGAAATTCAATCACGAACTAAAAATACGAGGAAGCTGCTGATCTACCCCAACAGCCTGTCGTACAGATAGCCTGCAATTATTAGGCAATTAACAGAGCATGCACTGGACACTGTTACAGGTAGCTAAGTAACAAGAAGGGGGGGTCGTTCATGAAATTGACTGAAAAATGTAAATTTCAATTTACTTTTTGTTAATTAGCAGAGCTCATGGACAATAGGTTCCCAATGTTTCAGTGATGAAATTGCATCCGAAGGGCTGAAACAGAATTAGATGTGTGAAGCGACATTTCCGCCAAGCCCACTTTTTGAAGCAAAAATTCAATACTAGATCGGTGAACAATTCCGTGGATGAGTTTCAGGCACACTTTCTCGGGGTTTCACATAGAAGGTTGTGGTATATAGTCTTTGGTTTTATAGATCATTTGTGGCTGTGTTCCGTATCTTAGAAACAATAACAAAACCAGCTGCTTTGTTTATGAAGAAGCAATTCTTGTTGTGCCTTGTGCTGCAAGGCTGTCATACAGAACGTATCCAGTGTAAGTGACATGAAAAGTGCAGTATGGCCTACGTATTTCCATATGGTGACAACAGATGATCATGCTATTCATCACCTGTGCCACATTAGCTGGTGTAAATATCTACAGGCTCAGAGAGATAACAACCCCTATATTGACAAGGAGAGGCTCCCAAAGTGAATCCTGGCTGTTGTAAAGCTCACTTACAGGTTTATGACCGAATGTGGACTTATAAAAAAGTGTGATCATAGCAAAAGCCAGAAACCAAATGAGTCTCTAAATTCACTCATACTGAAAAGATGTGCTAAAACCACATTTGCATCTGCTATAGTTGTCAGAATTGCAGCTTATGATGCCATTCTTGTATTTAAGGATGGGAACGTAGGGAGGATGAATCTATTAGAGAGAATGGACTTTATGATAGGAAATTTCGCTCAAGACATCTAGAGCAAAATAGATTTATAGCACCTGTCTGCAGCTGTAAAGTCAGTGAAAGATCTAGTAGAGGAAAGAAGGCAGAAAACAAGAAACCAGAAGAGAAAACTTGGAGAGAAAGAGGACACTGAATACAAATCTGGGTCATTCTGAAGAGGTGACATAAGAATAAACATCATGTTGAACTCTGAATTGCATTTCTCGAAAATAGTTTTTTTCTGGTTTATATACTTTTTCCTCAGAATCTATGAAGGCTAGAATTTGAAATTTTGTACACTTATTTCTATAAATGTTATCTCAAGAGTAAATTTTGAAATTCTAAGTGTGAGCTGAAATATAGGGCACAGTGGTAGGAATTCTTCATGAAGTTTATACTTACATAATTGTAATTTAAAAAATATTAAAATTCTCCTGTTCGATCTATTCAAGAAACATCATACGAGAAGCTTACTAGATGCAAAGACATTAAACGGAAATTTTTTTTTAGAAATCTCTCGATAGTTTGCTAGGAAAAGGTACATACGTTATTTTTTGAAAATAAAATTTTTAAATTCAATGAAAAAGTAAAATGTATACAATCCAAGGAACTTGATAGCGAATGTGTTAATGTTATTTAAACCATGGTATAAAATTTAACTGCCGTTTCTTCAGAATTTTATATTTGGTGTATCTTTTAAGTAGCGTGCGTTTTTCATGAACACCCCTCCTCAATGTGTTTCACGATGGTCCTTTGTTACGAAGTCAGAAATATACTATATGCCAGGTTTCCTGTTAAGTGATGACGCCAGTAGCATCAGTGCTGTTGCAAACGCAGTCGGGACATATGGCTTATTTGTAACTAAATTCGATCCCCAAATTTGGATTATGCATTCCATGGGAGTCATGTAAACTGCGAACCGAATTAAAGAGAGAAACGAAAAAAGAGAAAGAACACGTTGTTTTCAGCTGAGTACGCTTCCACAGCCCTAGTGTATATTAGTAAGAAATGGGTTAACTGAGCGCCAGCCGGTTTAAAGAGAACGAAATGGAATAAATTGCTGGCGAGTCGCAGCGCCCAGCCACTCGTGCGCGCTCCGTCCCGCAGTGCGGTGGTGATAATTTCTGCAGCGCAGCGGCACACCGTCTGTGGGGTGGCGGCTCTGGGTAGGGGGAGGAAGGGGCGGCGGTGGGCTGCGTTTTAAGCCGCGGGCTCGGCCGTCGGCACCGCTTTGAGGCGGCCAGAACACTCGCTTAGCGCACGCATTAACGCTTTTGTCTCCTGCAGCCATTGTGGGCGGACGACGCAGACTTAAACGGCAGGCCTCGCTGCAGATGTCCATTCGAAGCGCACTCGCACTTCATGCGTACGTACACACACACACACACACACACACACACACACACGCGCGTAGGCAATATCAGGAAGAAAATATAAAAGAAGATTTAAATAAACGCTTCCAGCTGATCACACATCCTGCTGCGGTGTTTTCCTACACATACTGCCAAATGGGTCGATCTGTAGCTGTGTTTCTACAACAGGTAAATTGGTGCCACGTTATAAAACTACCATAGGCTACAGTAGCCTATCTTAAGTAAGCGTAGCCGGCCGAGGTGGCCGAGCGGTTCTAGGCGCTACAGTCTGGAACCGCGCGACCGCTACGGTCGCAGGTTCGAATCCTGCCTCGGGCATGGATGTTTGTGATGTCCTTATGTTAGTTAGGTTTAAGTAGTTCTAAGTTCTAGGGGACTGATGACCTCGGAAGTTAAGTCTCATAGTGCTCAGAGGCATTTGAACCATTTAAGTAAGCGTAGCCTACGGTAGTTTTCGTAGAGCCTTGGTCTGTGAAGATTGTCTCTGCGTTATCTGTGCATTAAGTGTGTTGCATACTTATTGGGATTTACCTCATATCTATTACTTGGTTTACGTATGCAATCAGAGTCTTGCTACATTCCCCCAGAAACTGGAACAATAAACTGTGTTAGAATATACGGGGTGTTCAAAGAGTCTCTCCGCAGTGGCGTATGATTGTTAGCCTCACGTGCCTTATGCCACAGTGAATATACTGAAATGAAACTCAATGAACTACAAGTTATTAATGTATTGAATATTCATTTTTACTTGCGAATTTTCACATTAAATGTTGAAAGTGTCACCCCTGTTGTTGAATACACAATTCAATTCGTCTTATCATGTTTCCAAACAAAAGCTGTAACCTTTCTTCTGTAACAGAAGCAGTGAAAGTGGATATTGCAGTTTTCAATTCATCGATGGATTTTGGACGGTTTTTATAGCTAGTTGCTTTTCCTGCACCCCAGAAGAAAAAGTCAGGTGGTCTTAGGTCAGGCCATCGTGGAGGACAAAGTCCTTGTGAAATTAGACGATCACCAAAAACTTCACCAAGCAGTGACATTGAAACGCGAGCTGTATGCGCGGTTGCACCATCTTGTTTAAAATAACCGTTCAGTATTTCACTTAACACAAGCTCTCCTAAAGAATGGGTACAGAATATCACTGCAGTATCGTTGTGCGTTTATTGCTTCGTTAAAAAATATGGGACCCACAATCCGACGTCTAGAAATTGCAATCCAAACTGCTATTTTCACAGAATGAAGTGGTTCCTCATGAATACACAATGGATTTTCAGTACTCCACATATGAGAATTTAGCGAGTTCATGTACCCGGATAAATGAAACCACGCCTCATCAGTGAAAAACGTTTCATTAAGAATATCCATTCCATTTTGTTGAACGAAATTTTTGAACCATTGACAATAATGCAGTCTCTTGCCATGATCAGTATATTTCAGTTCTTGCACGACTGTTATACTGTGTATGGGAAAAGTTCTAATTTTTTCCTTACAGCTATGTGGGCCGTTCAGAAACTAACATCGATTTCCTGGGCAAGTCTTCTTACTGACTTGTCCGGTCTGATGGACATGTTATCGGCAATATCGAGTAGTTTATCCTCAGACAAAACGCTAGGAATATCACTTCTCGGTGCACCTGTCACTGAACCCGTACTTCGAAATTTGTTAATCAAATCTCGCACAGTATCACGATGTGGCAGTGTTGTCGCCGGGAAAACTGTTTGACGAACTGAAACTGTGTATTTACCGCCAGCTTTAAACACTTGTTCGACTAAAAACACACGTTCTTCAATGGTTAGCATTTTAACAATGACAAAACGACACACGCCAACGATATTACTGACGCTGGCTGACATAAACGAAACAGTGGAATGTTGCGAGTCCGGCTAACAATCATACGGCACTGTGGAGAGACCTTTTGAACACCCCGTATAAAGGGACTATGGAACCTCTTCGTTCTACATGGTTATCCTCAGCTTCCATCTTAACAACAAGCTCGTAAAGAAGAAAATAAAAGTGTGTTTTGAAGGAAAACAGCTGTGCCATAACAAAAGTACACGTTGTCTAGGGATCACTCTTGACAGAACGCTCAACTTCAAAGAGCACATGCTGAAAACTGCCACTAAAACGAAACTAAGAAATAAAGTGTTGCAGAAACTTTGTTGCACGACTTGAGGATCATCAGCTCCAACATTAAGGATATCTGCTCTTTTACTGGTGTACCCAGTGGCAGAATAATGCGCTGCAGTCTGGATCAACAGTCCGTACACCAGACGATACGCAGCTCAACTAGACTGTGCACATGATCATAGGAACAATCAGAAATACTCACTCTCTCTGGCTGTATCAGCCATATAACTCCACCATTTTTGCGCCCTGAAGCTACTACTCTCAAGTGGGAGTTTTTAAAAAACAGGTGGCGATTCTCACCTCCGTGAGGTAACACCAGACTAGGCACCCGTCACCCATCTATAGAAGATGCAAAATCTATCGCGGACAATGGAGCAATAACAGCAGACCGACGAGAAGAAATATGGCAGAACAACGCTAACCGAGACCAGGCAACCAGGGTTTTCACAGCTTCGCAAGATCTGGCCCGTACTCAACAGAATACGGATAAACAGTGGAAGATGTACTGACTCAGTGTACACATCGCCTAACTGGGACTGTGGTGCAGAGCGAAAAATTGTTTAGCATATCATACTTATGTGCCAAAATCGACACTTTCCTGGCAATTCGGAGGACTTCCTGTCAGCAACTAAGGTATCAACTGCGTACGTTCATCAGTTGGACAGAAGCCTGTGGACCTTCTGCGTTTTCTAAATATTGTAAATTTAATCAGCTTATAATCATGACTTCCTTTTCCATGTGTTAAGCAATTGCATGTGTATTGTTAAAGATAAAATGTTTCCTTGTGCGATGTGATTCTAGCCATACGCTAATTAACTAATCCTCCTGTCTCTTACTTAAAAATAAGCAGTATTTATAGCGAAATTAAAATTGTCAATATTTAATTCGGGTTCTATTCTATCATTTTTGAGTTTTTAATGTGACAGAGAGAGAAGCTGTAGCAGTAATGCAGATTATACATATCGCTTCAATACTTTCTCGTGCTTATGTAAGACATGTTTGTGTTATTAATAAACAACTGTTGCATTTACCAGTAATAGAAGACAACTCTTGCTTTTATCATGATGAAAAACTTTCTATTGAGCACAAAATAAAAATAACGATTTTAGATTTTTTTATGTTGTGCGCGTAAACTGTGCTTGCATCAAAAGTAATAGCTTTGGTTACATAAAAACGCAGAAATTACGTGATCAAGTAATTTTTATTAGTTATAAAATGTAATTTATATTCTGCAAGGATATGAAATAGAGAATGGAGTAACAATGAACGAAGTGAGGTTTTCATTAATGCAAAAAAAAAAAGCACAAACAGAAGTAGTCGGCTCCCAGTTCCTCTTTTACATATTCATTTATGTTTCCTTCCCAGAACACCTATAGGGAGTAATGTAAGTACCATGAGAAATATCAATTTCCTTGGTATGTCTGCCACTATAGGCATCTTTACACGCTTAAACACATAGGTGATATGTATTCTTTGGCTACCATAGGTTTTATTATTGAGTAGAGCTTGGGCGAGCGAGTGAGTCAGTTGCAGAGAGGGAGAGTCATAGCAGAATAAGAGGCTTGAATGGGGATAAGTCGCACAGAGAATGAATTTTGTTTAGGACGGTCTCTGATGTGCAATAGAGGATCGAGGGTCAAGGATGAATTTTAAGAGGATTTTATTGGGAGGCGGCAACTTGCAGTGAGTTTATTTGCTGCAAGCGCTACCTGAGTTATTATTGTAGTGTAAAGATTTCATTGTGTTTAACAATAACTACATGTTGGTACCAGTGTTAAATACCAATCTTGCGTTCAGTATTCTAGTTATCTTTTTCCCTCCACTGTTAGTCAAAAGTACTTCGTTAGGAAACAAAGAGTAAATTTTACGTAATTTAAATATTGTGTGTAAAATTAATATTTATGGTCTATGACAATGCTGAGAAAATTTTATAATACGTGTTCGTACAGTCACTTCTATGTCATTTAACGGACTTTAATTTGAAAATACCTCTTTTATTCATTTACAAATGTTTCACTGATGCTAATCCTCACCGTTCAATGAAAAGCAAATCTGCTGAAATTTGCTTTTTACACCTTGCACTATTGCGTGAATAAAAGTTGCATATTTTGAAAAAGATAACAAGGAGTTTATCTTACGAAAACAAATTAAGATGATATGGGATATGGCAGTTAACTGCGTAGTGATTTATTTCACGTACACGCAGTTCGTCACACCATATTCTTGCAGTACGATGAGCAGAGATGAGTAGTGTGTTGCAAAAGTAAGAATCTGTGGTAGGGCCTCAACGAACCTTTTGAGAAAAAATTCATTTGGAAAATTTCATGTAAATTCCGAAGAAGAATTTTTCTAGCAGAACCTATTTGGATAGGCAACAGTTAGTCATTGGGTCTGATTGTTTCGTATCAAAACCATTCGGAGCGTTACTGATAATCATTCTTTTATTCAGTCTCATTTATAGATATTCAGATGCAACTTAAATTAAGATGTATCACACACAGGAATTAATTTGCACAGATATATTCGTGTTCAAAGAAAAAAGGGTAGCTAAGACTATTCTAGATGAGAATATATGGGTGACACAGCAACCAGAATTTTAAAGCGTTTGTTTTCACATTGCTAGCAAAAGGTTTTGGCACACATACAGTTTTCAGTTACCAAGTTTCATTGTTACAGTTTCAGAGATGGAAAGGTAACGCGGTTTACGAAGAAAGAGAGTTCTCTTTCCCCATTATTCAACATCGCACTCACGGATACCAAAACGAAGGACATCGAAGTAATGCAAAGAGAAGCCATAAATGTTCCTGTATTTGAGGGTGATGTTGTATTTGAGGAAGCCGGCCGGTGTGGCCGAGCGGTTCTATGCGCTTCAGTCCGGAACCGCGCGACCGCTACGGTCGCAAGTTCGAATCCTGCCTCGGTCATGGTTGTGTGTGATATCATTAGGTTAGTTAGGTTTAAGTAGTTCTAAGTTCCAGGGGACTGATGACCTCAGATGTTAAGTCCCATAGTTCTCAGAACCATTTGAACCATTTTGTATTTGAGGATGATGTTGTCATTTGTGGTGAACGTAACATGTAGGTTCACTGCCAAGTTGAAAGAAGTCTAGCAAAGTGTGAGCAGAAACAAAACAATGGAATTGTTTATCGGTAGAGTCCCCAGTCCAAGTAACTTATATCTTATGATAAAGGAGATCTAGAATGTGAAAAATTTCACATATATTGATGTACTGAACAAACCAAAGGATTTAAGTTCTCCAATTTAGAATAAATTCTTGCCTGGGATAAGAATATTCCTGTAAGAATTAAACAGAGTATATTCAAAGCTTTCCTTCTGCATAGCATGCCTTATAGTCTGGCGAAAGCAAAAAAAAAAAAAAAAACACTTTGTCAGGTAAAAGCTTATGAAAAAAAAATCCCTTCCGTCTGCTCCAAAAATGAAAAAGAGAGCAAGATCAGGAACTAGCACGTAAGGAGAAACCTGCAAGTGGAAATGTGTATAGAGGAAAGGTTAAGTGCAGTGGAACTGAAGTGTTTTGGTCATGTACAACGGATGCAACCTATCCGAAATCGCCATCAATAGTTGTAAAGGAACATAACAGGGGGAATACTAGTTTTCCGTCCAAGAAGGAGAAGGTGTGGAAGGGTAGTTGTGGTGAGGGAAAAAATAACCAAGATAGCAACATGTGGATGCAAGTCATTAGGAAATATTTTTATTTATTTATTCATTTACGCGTCTAG
Source organism: Schistocerca cancellata (assembly GCF_023864275.1). Classification (NCBI taxonomy): domain Eukaryota; kingdom Metazoa; phylum Arthropoda; class Insecta; order Orthoptera; family Acrididae; genus Schistocerca; species Schistocerca cancellata. The sequence continues at coordinate 199,492,923 of NC_064628.1, forward strand.
TTCCGTAGGACCAAATAGAGGAGCAACAATACAAGGCAATGGAACGTCTCAGTACATTAAATTACAATAAATTAAAATGTTTGTGTACCCAAAAATGTCAAGTCATAAGTTTAAGTAAACGCAATCAACATAATAACAAAAGAATAAGCTCAATTTCTCAAGGAACTCCTCAACAGAATAGTAGAATTGACCCATGGGGACACTCATAAGTTTCCATTGGTGAGCGCGTGGATTACTGCTAAGAGTTTGGAATTCTTGGAGTAGCTTATCGAAAATAGACGCAGCAACATTATGTGCACCTTTCTGCAGAGAGTTAAGGAAGTGTGATCCAAGTGCAGATTAGATTTTTGCCGAGTATTAACTGACTGAAAGCTGCAAATTCTTACGAATAAGCTGATACTGTTAACAAGAAACGACAGTAAAGAATATATACACACATCAAAAAAAGTTTTTTATCACCCCGGTTTCCAGAACTCCTGAAGATAGACGTTGACTGTGATTATTGTATCACAGACACAGTCCCTTTGACTGTTCAGAGATGTCACTAAACCGGCCCAAAGATGTAAACAACCAAATATGAGCAGAGGATATTAGACGGAGGGGGTGCGACAGCCGATCAGTTCCAGTCATTCCACCAGGAAGGAGGTACACGGCTCGTATTGTCTGTAGTTTAACCATGACTAGACGGTCAATACCGCGGTTCGATCGCGTCCGCGTTATTACTATGTGTCAGCAAGGGCTCTCAACAAGGTAAGTGTCCAGACGTCTCGTAGTGAACCAAAGCGATGTTGGTCGGACATGGAGGAGACACAGAGAGGCAGGAACTGTCTATGGCATGCCTCGCTCAGGCCACTCAAGGGCTGCTGCTGCAGTGGATGACCGCTACCTACAGATAATGGCTCGGAGGAACCCCGACAGCAACGCCAGCATGTAGAATAATGCTTTTTGTGCAGCCACAGAACGTCGTGTTACGACTCAAACAGTGCGCAATGGGCTGCATGATCTGCAGCTTCAGTCCCTACGTCAATGGCGAGGTCCATCTTAGCAACCACGACACCATGCAGCGCGGTACAGATGGGCCCAACAACATGCCGAATTGGCCGTTCGGGATTGGCATCACGTTCTCTTCATCGACGAGAGTCGCATATGTCTTCAACTAGACAATCGTCGAAGGCGTGTTTGGAGGCAACCCGATCTTGCTGAATGCCTTAAACACACTGTCCAGCGAATGCAGCAAGGTGGAGGTTCTCTGCCGTTTTAGGGTGGCATTATGTGAGGCTGACGCAAGCCGCTGGTGGTCATTGAAGGCACCGTAAGGGCTGTACGGTGCGTGAATGCCATCCTCCGACTGACAGGGCAACCAATCGGCACCACATTGGCGAGGCATTCGTTTTCATGGACGACAATTCTCGCCCACATCGTGCACATCTTGTGAATGACTTCCTTCAGCATTACGACACCGTTCGAAGAGAGGGGCAGCATGTTTTCCAGAAATGAACCCTATCTAACATGCCTGGGATAGATTGAAAAGGGCTGTTTATGGACGACGTGACCCACCAACCACTCTGAGGGATCTACGCCAAATGGCTGTAGAGGAGTGGGATAATCTGGACAAACAGTGCCTTGATGAAGTTGTGGATAGTATGCCACGACGAATACAGGCATGCGTCAATGCAAGAGGACCACCACCTCTGAAGATCTCGCTTTATGGTGGCACAAGATGCAATGTGTGGTTTTCATGAGCAATAAAAAGGACGGAAATTATGTTTATGTTAATCTCTATTCCAATTTTCTGTGCAGATTCCGCAACTGTCAGAACCGAGGTGACGTAAAACTTTTATGATGTGTGTACATTGAGAGGCCAATGTCAATATAACCAGACCAATGAACAGAGGTCGACAAGAGGTTTGCGAACTTACATCATTTATTGCCCTAACTACCCATTTCTCAGTAAAAATATCTTTTCAGAATGGGAAGAGTTACCCCAAAATATAATACAATACGACATAAGCGAATGAAGAAAAGCAAAGGAGACTAGTTTTCGTGTCTAACGATCACTTACTTCAGATAACGTTCGAATAGTAAAAATGGCAGCATCAAGTCTTTGAACAAGATCCTGAGCGTCGGCTTTACTATCTATCTGAATACCTACAGATTTTAACTGTTCAGTATCACTAATTATATGCCAATTTTGTGAGATTAAAAAGTGGGATTTGGTTGAACTGTTTGTTAGAAACTGTAAAAACTGAGTCGAACAGTGATTTAGCGTTAGTTTATTTTCTACAAGACATGACACAGAGTCAGTTTTGCGGACAACATCCTGTGTTATCATGCTATTGTCGTCAGCAGACAGAAATATTTTAGAATTACCCGTAATACTAGAGGGCTTATTATTCATATAAATAAGAAACAGGAGCGATCTCAACACTAACCCCTGGGGCACCCCCCATTTGACCATACCCCACTCAGAACCCACATCACAGCCTTTCTCAAGACTGTGAATAATGACCTTTTGCTGTCTGTTGTTAAAGGCGTACTAAATGTGAGCTACTTCCTGAATTCCGTAATGGTCCAACTTATGGAGCAATATTGTGTGATCAACACAATCAAACGCCTTAGTTAAATCAAAAAATGTGCCTAGCGATCGAAACTTTTATTTAATACATCCAGTACCTCACAGAAAAAAGAGAATATAGCATTTTCAGTTGTTAAACGACTTCTAAAGCCGAACTGTACATTTGATAGCAAATTATGTGTTATCAAATGATCAATTATCCTTACACACACAACCTTTCCAATAACTTTGCCAAACACTGATGACATAAAAATAGGTCTAAAATTATCTACATTATTCCTTTCTCCCTTTTTATAAAGTGGCTTTACTGCTGAGTGCTTTAATCGTTAATGAAACTAACCATTCTTAAAGGAAAAACTACAAATATGGCTACGTACAGAGCTGACATGTGCAGCACAGTACTTTAATATTTTGCTAGGTACACCATCATATCCAAGAGAGTCCTTAGTCTTCAGTGATTTAATAGACTCAGTCCTCCTTTCTCAACACCGCAGAGGAGTATTTCAGACATCAATCTCGGAAAGGTATTTGCCAAGAAAGTTATATGTTTCCCTGTAGAAACTAATTAATTTATTTAATTCACCAGCATTGCCCAGAAAGTGATTGTGTTAAATGCTTTACATATATGACTTATCAGTAACAGAAATATTTTTACTACGAGTTGGCTTTATGTCGTCGACCTTGTGCTGCTGACCAGACACTTCCTTCACAACTGACCACATGGTTTTAATTTTATCTTGTGAATTAGGTATTCTATTTACATTCCACATACTCTTAGCCTTACTAATAACATATTTAAGCACCTCACAATACTGTTTGTAATGGTCTACTGTACCTTGATTGTGTCTACTTCTGACATTTTCATATAATTCCCTCTTTGTTCTACATGATATCCTTACCCTACTAGTCAGAAACCCAGGCTGCCTTTTGCTGTTAGTACCCCGTTTACAACGTTCCAATGAAAAGCAGATCTCGGAGAGATGATGTGTTAACGAAAGCATTATATTTGTCATCTATGTTATCGGCTCTATAAACATCCTGTCATTCTTGTTCCTTGAGGTTTAAAGAAGTCTCTATTGCCGTCGGATTAGTTTTCCTACGTAGTTTGTAATTATATGTGTCATTTGATTGCGTACGAAAGCCTTTTAGGTACAATTTGTGCAGCATTGTCTGAAAGGCCATTCACCCTTTTACTAACAGAATGATAATCTAGTAATGAAGAATGAATAAAAATAATGTATATGGCTGTGCAACTGTTTCCCTACACCCTAGCTGGAAAAACCACAGTCTGCATCAGCTCTTATGAGTTATGAGATCTACCAAAATCCTTTTTCTTGCACACTCACATACAAAATTAATATTGAATTCGCCACATATAATCACCTCATGTAACTAATTTCTGGTAGTTCCTACAAAGTAAACCAAGAACCCTCTCTAACTTGATCAGAAATGACCTGAAATCACAGTTAGGGACCTATAAACAGCAACAATTAGAAGTTTAGTTTCACTAAATTCAACTGTCGCTGCACAACATTCAAATATCTGTTCAGTGCAGTGCCATGATACTTCTATGGAATCAAACAGAATACAGTTTTTTACATACACGGCCACTCCCCCACTCCACAAGCAACTCCTTGAAAAACAGCCGGCTAATCTGTATCCTGGTAAAGGAAGCCTCAGAATTTTCAAATTATTTAAGTGGTGCTCTTTTACGCCAATCATGTAAGAGTTAATATCTATAAGCAGTTTACTAACGTTATCTCTAATTCCTCTTATATTTTGATGGAATATACCTATTGCTCCTCTACTTGGATAACCGACCTCCTCTGAATGTGATTCCTTAGTTAGAGGGACTTCCTTAAAGCAGGTATACCTATCAGCTGACTTCAATCTAAGAAAGGTGCAGCTCTAATACCAACTACTACAGGAATTTTTCCATGAGTGATCCCACCACCAACCATTACACTGTCACCTATAAGCTGTGTCAGCCTCCCCTGCCCACACCTATTGAGGGGCAGGCCATGCCTAACTGGAACGACTCCGCTTATGAAGACGATGGAGACAGAACATCATCCTCTGCGATAAATAAAGGAAATAGCCATTGCCTAGAATTTAGCGCAGCCTGCTGGTTTAACTCCTTCCCCCGATATTCTGACTGGTTTGATGCAGTCCTCCACGAATTCCTTTCTTGTCCCAGCATTTCATCTCAGAGTAGCACTTCACCCTATGTCCCTCATTATTTGTTGGATATAAATCAATCTGTGCCATCTCCTACAGTTTTTTTACCCTCTACAAATCTCTCTGGTATGAAGGGAGTCATTCCCTAATGCCTTAACACATTACCATGTCCGATCTTCTTATCAGTGCTTTTCCTATGTTCCCTTCCTCGCTGATTCTACCGACAACGACCTCATTTTCGTCGTTTTCAGTTCATCTAATTTTCAACATCACTAATTTTGATTTCAACTTTATTGCTCATTTTATTTATGCTATACCTCATTACTTTGGTCCAACTTCATTTGATTCTCAACTGATATGTTGTACTCATTAGACCATTCCTCTCAAGACTTTCTCAGAAGATAGCAATGTGATCAGCGAATCTGATCACTTGTAAGAGGTCCATGATTAAAGAATTTGTTACTAGCGCACTCGAGCAGATGTAATTTCGATGGATTGCTCACGCGCTGCCTGCGATATGTAAGCTATAGGAGAATCTGAGACCAAAGAGCAGTGTTGATTGGAGCAGGAACTTTGTAACAGTAGCAGTAAGCAGTTGCTAGCGAGCAGTCTGGTGTATCGTGTTGGCTGGGCCGGTCGTGGTGGAGCGATGGCGGAGCCTGAGCGTTGTAGTATAAGGTAAAAGCAACCTCGCGCATATGTAGTATTGTTACATCAAGTCCCATGTAAATGTTTCTAAAAAAATCTCTTAATCATAATCTTTCTTATAAAAAGTAACTTTTGACAATCACTCATCTCAATTTAAAGAATTTACTAATGCCCCCAATCCATGGTCATCCCGATTATTGCTAAGAAAAATCAGTTGTTCTTTTTATACACGACAGATCTATCGGCCAGCATTGCACTGGGCTGTGCCACAAAAATTTATTGTAAGAGCAGATATATATGCGTTATCCGGCGACTTCATTGAGGTAAGAATTTTAAATTTATTCAGAATGATCTTTCAGGGCCATGACGCAGCACTGCTGACGTCCAAAATTTACCAGTTTAAATTCACAGTCAGTTATTGAAAGGTTATCTATGAGCCACATTTTTTTTATTAGGAGATTAGTCACATTTTATTATTGATAGGTTACGCAATTTATTTATTGGGAGGTTACGCTAAATGTCAATGTTATGGTTATATTTTTCTGTTGGGAGGTTTCGGAACTTTTTCTATTGGGAGGTTAATATACATTTTAATTTTCTGTGGGGAGGTTACACACTAATATTCTTTTATGTGGAATTTTAATCCCACATTTGGACCTTGCTTTCTTTTTCGTCATTACTTCTTCAGTGTAGAGATTAATCAGTAGGAGCGAAAGGCTACATCCATGGCTTACACCCTTCTTAATTCGAGTACTTTTTCCTTGGTCGTCCAGTCTTATTGTTCCCTCTTGGTTCTTGCACATATTGCATATTAACTGTCTTCCCCTATAGCTGACTATTTTTCTCAGAATTTCGAACATATTGCTTCATTTTACAGTGACGAACGCTTTTTCTAGGTCGCAGAATCGTATGACCACATCGTAATTTTTCTTAAGTCTCGCCTCCATTATGAGGCGTAAAGTAAGCTGATTGCGCGGCTATTCTCACAATTATTTGCTCTTTCTGTCTTCGCGATTTCACAGATATTTTTCCGAATGTCTAACAGTATGTCTCCAGTCTCATAAATTCTAAAAACCAATTTCAGTAGTCGTTTGGTTTTGATTACCCCCCAATGATTTTAGAAATACCGAAGAAATGCCATCTATTCCTTCTGCCTTTCTGACTATAATTCTTAGAAATCTCAGTTTGATTCTACTAACGAATTCCCTTTGTCTCCCACATCGAATTTTATTTCTCTTTCTATTATGTCATCAGACACTTCCTCCACCTCAAAGGGGCCTTCAATGAACTCTTTCCTCCTATCCGTGGAATTCTTCATGCATTTATAATGTTGATATCCTTACTTTTAATTTCGCCGAAGGGTGTTTTGGATTTTCTCTACGCCGTATCAGTCCTTCTTAGAATCATTTTTTTCTTTTTTTCCATTTTTACACCCTCTATTCGCCATAAATTCCCCGCACTGCCTATTTATTTCATTCCTGAATTTTCCTGAACATTTTTTGTGCTTCTTTCTTTCGCCGATCTGTTGAAACACACTGCCGGAAAAAAAGATTACTACACCTGGAAAGACGAAGTCAACTTTGACCCGATTAAGTTATATGTTTCCTGGGGGATAGTAGGTATTCTAAGGACGACACACACGCCGATGCCTGAGGGAGGACTAGAACCTCCGGCTGGGGGAGCCGCGTGGACCGTGACAAGACGCCTGAGACCGCGCGGCTACCCAGCGTGGTTGACCGTGAGTGGGATACGACGTAAGACCCGCCAACCACCAACTCATACAGAACTATGTAAACAGGTCGAACAGGCGTGGAATAACGTATCTCAGGACATATTCGCCATCTGGGTGATTTGCTGGATGTCAAAGTCAGCGCCTGCATTGACGCTCGTGCCGCCTACGCCATATGCTAATATGGGTGTTGCAGCATGAGTCGATAGCTGGTACCTCAGAACAGCTTGTATTATTGATCTGTGAATGATCAGTTCCTGTGCTGCACATGGGCTGTTGTAACAATAAATCTTGAGTGAACTGGAAACCTCTAAAAGGTTGTTCTTTTTTACCAGCAGTGTATTTCTTTTGTTACCCAAGATGTCTTCAAAGTTACTTATATTGTAGGCCTACCTATGTTTATTAGTCCAGCCTCTGGGATTACTCTTTTAGAGATGATAATTCCACTAAAACTGAACTGCCTGCTTTGATATTTATTGACGCAGTATCTAAAACCTTAGAGAACTTCAAACGTATGTTATCATTCCTCACTACTTCAGTATCACATCTTCTTCTACTCTGATTCTTTCCGACGATTCTCTTAAACTTTGGTCTGCTGTTCATCTGTACTAAATTGCGATTCGAGTCTGTATCTGATCCTGGGTGACAGTTACAATCCTATATCTTATTTCAGAAGATCTGTCTGATCATGATGTAATCGAGCTGGAATATTCCAGTGCTCGTACCTCCCCCTAATGGTTTTTGAACAGTGTATTCCCTATTACTAGCTGAACTCCGCAGAACTCGATAAGACTTTCTTCAAATGGTTAAAATGGCTCTGAGCACTATGGGACTTAACAGCTATGGTCATCAGTCCCCTAGAACTTAGAACTACTTAAACCTAACTAACCTAAGGACATCACACAACACCCAGTCATCACGAGGCAGAGAAAATCCCTGACCCCGCCGGGAATCGAACCCGGGAAAAGACTTTCTTCTCTCTCATTTTTCCTACTAAGCCCATAGGCCTCCATAACTCTATTTCTTCTTTGAAAACATAAGCTTAGGCAGATGGGCTTGATACCGTAATGCAGGCCACTTACGGCAATACGCTGACTCAGCGTCCCATCGCATCTGTCACTAGACGTTGCCGTCCATCTTGCACGCTGTGCCAGGGTGATTACCATAACCAGGGACGCCTTAGCACCTGGCGTACGTGACTTATACAACCACCAATTCGACAACAAAGAAGTTTAGACGCGAATAAATGCTGGTCGTCTCGCCATCTGGGTATGCGCCGGTGCAGCGAGTCATAGACTAGTCAAGCGTCGTAGAGTTGCCATCCGAAGAGAAGTCGCAGTCGCTATTCCGTCATCCGGACAGGACCGCCTGCTAAGGGTATCCAGCGCCGCCTGATGTTCCAAGTGTCGAACTGAAGCCCTGCCAGCCACTGAGCCACTGGCCAGCGCCAGTCGCAGTCAGCCAGCGACCTGTCAGGGTCTTCTTTGCCAGGAGGTGCGCGCCGTCACTTGCCACGACCGAGCCGGCCTCAACGTCCCGCATTTAGTGGGCGGTGTCAGCCTCCCGCATCAGACCTGACGTCGCTCGGCCACGGCCGTCACTGTTGACTTAGCGAAGTCGCGCCACGCCTGGACCGCGTTAACGATAGCAGCGGTGGGAGTCCTACACATAATGCTTCGCAGCCGGGGTCAGCGGGTTGAGGTAAACCTAACTCCGCCTGATGTGAGACCGAGTTGTATTACGAACTACTCAGCGTCATAAAGGGACTGTACAGCTTCTGATCGGTTTATGACTCACCCAAACGCATTACACTCCACCATTACACTACCTACAAGCGCGTTCCAAGCCCCCATGATTACGGATTATTATTTCCCTTTACATATTTAAGTAAATTATCATTATTCCCACATACCTCCTGTATTTATTCATCTCCTACTTGTGATGCTGGTATTTGCACTGATCTATTATTGTTAGCGTTGGTTTACTTTCATTTCTGATGAGAATAACCTTATTACTAGAATGTTCACAGTAACTCACCCTTTGCCCTTTCTTCATACTCATACCGAATGCCATTGCTGCTATACCATTTTCGGCTGCTGCTGATTATATTACCCTATATTTCTCTCAGCAAATTCTGCATCTTCTTTCTATTACGTTTACACTGAACCTCTGCTCTTTGCTTTTCAGAATTTCGAGCTTCCCCACCACTTCCGAAATTTCAGCCATGAGAACTTTACCGCTTCGTTGGTAGTTCAATCTACTCATGGTTACCTTCCCTTTTGCAGGAAATTCTGCCCTTCACCTCACGTAAACGTAGACAACTCTATTAATATCTACGCAAAATCAAAGGAACAGACAGCTGAAGGTAAATGGTGAGGAGAAAGATGAAAAAAAGAAGGGTGAACGTGAGATCTTCTGGTCATCTAAAGTAAGAAAATTAAAATTTCAGCGGCTCATCAACTAATATCCAGTGAAATTATTGAACAAAGGTGGAGTAAAGAACTTTCGTTTCCAAGTGATTAAAACTGCTGAGTTTTTGAAAACGACTTTAGAGCGTAGAGGAACTGATGTGTGAGCTACAAGTGACGGAACAATGTTACATTTTTTGAGTTACCTTGAGTAATGATTAATTACTAAACAACACTGGTGGCGGCTCAGCACATGTAATAACTTTATGTGTATATTTTTTTGAGTAAACAATCGCGTCATCTACAATTATGTATCATGCGTTGCGATCAAAAATGACTTAAACTCTGCGATTTTTGACTAAATTTAAAATATATGTCCCACCTGGATATTTCGTCTTATACTGCTTGTAGCTGTTACGTGTCAATCCAATCAGTCACTGAAGAGCATCAGTAATCATTTTAGTTTTTGTGTGTGTAAAATCAACAGAGGCGCCACGCCATCTTAGCAAAATCAGGCATCGTAAAGATTGCATTGTCAGTTGCCATTTACGTAAATCATAGACCACAGATAACGTAGACTGTGCACGACGTTATTTTACTGAAACCAAAACCTATGTCACGTGACTCGGGGCACGAAGCCGAGTATTTTGCAGAGATATTTCCACGGAGAAATATTTCCACGCATTTTGATCCTTAGATGTAGAAATCGTTGAAAGAGTAACTTTTAAAACGACAGAACGTTAATATCTAACTCACACAGGAATTCTCTACAATATTTTCTAATATTTTATGTCCATTGTTTTGGTATCTGTACTGGATTAAGTCATAAAATGTAAACATTTGTTATGAAAAAACGGACATTATGGATATAAACTAATTTCATTTTCTGTAAAAGCGTTATAAAATGTTTCGTACATATTGCTGAGGAATCGTCAGAAAACTGATGCTGCCTGCGAAACCGATCGCTCGTCTTCCACTCCTCTGGAAGCTGTGACTTAAGACTGAAACAAAACCAGGCATTCACCAAATAACTTTAATTTTGTCGTTTGCGAAAAGATCTGTCAATATTTTTCTAACGGCCATGTCATAACGATAACCATCGCATTAATATTAGGAGTTTCGGAAAAATGAGGTTAACTGTACTAGAACATGGCGTATAATAGCAATGTGACAAGTCATTTTATTGTTAAAATCTACCCTCGGTTTCAGATATAAATGAGAAAAACTGTCAGCTCCACTTCGCATAGTACGTAGGGGAGACCGGAGCACGTTGGCCATATTTTTAATAAAATATTTATATTAATTGTTTTTGCACATTTAAATTTATGGTTCAAATGGCTCCGAGCACTATGGGACTTAACATCTATGGTCATCAGTCCCCTAGATCTTAGAACTACTTAAACCTAACTAACCTAAGGACAGCACACAACACCCAGCCATCACGAGGCAGAGAAAATCCCTGACCCCGCCGGGAATCGAACCCGGGAACCCGGGCGTGGGAAGCGAGAACGCTACCGCACGACCACGAGATGCGGGCTTTAAATTTATGAAATTATTGCTAAATATTTAGAGCAGTCTTACTGAATCTAGATCACAATTATTAACTTTGAAAATATGAGTTAAAAAGTTTTTAAAAAATTATTTACTGGACGTATGTCAAGTAGGCCAATCTGTCCCTACCTCGGGGTAAGCTGGCCCAGAGTCTGGGGCATGTCTACCCATGTAATATTTTGATAAGTTAAACTAGTATACTTTAGGATATCAAAATAAAACGAATAGTTATCAAGAAACATACTTTAATGTACATCAAATCAAGTTGAATATTGAGCTAAATGCTTAACATTTTATTATGACAATGGGAAAGCTTAAAATTATTAGGAATTATAGTGTCTTAATACAAACCAATCAACTTTAATCACTGTCCACATCCAAAGGATCAGCACAGTTACAACACTCATAAAATAGCCCACGGATTTCATTTTTCACGCATGTCTGATGAGCCCAACGCTTGCAGTTTGTGCACAAATTCGGCTTGCTGCAATGAGTTTTGCTTGCTGCCCCGTCACATAACTCAGATGTTGGTTTTAAACGTTCAACTCTGCAGAGATTCTACGTGGGCGGTTTGTGTTATCCATTGTATCAGGTGACAGAGACTTCTTTGCGTATATCTTTGGGAAAGGAAAACTGAACAAAATAGTGTTACTTGTTCATAGCAAGATTCTGCTACAGTTTAAAGACGTTCTTCTCTTACGTAGAAAAAAAAAGGAGAAGCAAACTTGCAGGCGAAATTAATGGGACAGTTGATATACACTCCTGGAAATTGAAATAAGAACACCGTGAATTCATTGTCCCAGGAAGGGGAAACTTTATTGACACATTCCTGGGGTCAGATACATCACATGATCACACTGACAGAACCACAGGCACATAGACACAGGCAACAGAGCATGCACAATGTCGGCACTAGTACAGTGTATATCCACCTTTCGCAGCAATGCAGGCTGCTATTCTCCCATGGAGACGATCGTAGAGATGCTGGATGTAGTCCTGTGGAACGGCTTGCCATGCCATTTCCACCTGGCGCCTCAGTTGGACCAGCGTTCGTGCTGGACGTGCAGACCGCGTGAGACGACGCTTCATCCAGTCCCAAACATGCTCAATGGGGGACAGATCCGGAGATCTTGCTGGCCAGGGTAGTTGACTTACACCTTCTAGAGCACGTTGGGTGGCACGGGATACATGCGGACGTGCATTGTCCTGTTGGAACAGCAAGTTCCCTTGCCGGTCTAGGAATGGTAGAACGATGGGTTCGATGACGGTTTGGATGTACCGTGCACTATTCAGTGTCCCCTCGACGATCACCAGTGGTGTACGGCCAGTGTAGGAGATCGCTCCCCACACCATGATACCGGGTGTTGGCCCTGTGTGCGTCGGTCGTATGCAGTCCTGATTGTGGTGCTCACCTGCACGGCGCCAAACACGCATACGACCATCATTGGCACCAAGGCAGAAGCGACTCTCATCGCTGAAGACGACACGTCTCCATTCGTCCCTCCATTCACGCTTGTCGCGACACCACTGGAGGCGGGCTGCACGATGCTGGGGCGTGAGCGGAAGACGGCCTAACGGTGTGCGGGACCGTAGCCCAGCTTCATGGAGACGGTTGCGAATGGTCCTCGCCGATACCCCAGGAGCAACAGTGTCCCTAATTTGCTGGGAAGTGGCGGTGCGATCCCCTGCTTCACTGCGTAGGATCCTACGGTCTTGGCGTGCATCCGTGCGTCGCTGCGGTCCGGTCCCAGGTCGACGGGCACGTGCACCTTCCACCGACCACTGGCGACAACATCGATGTACTGTGGAGACCTCACGCCCCACGTGTTGAGCAATTCGGCGGTACGTCCACCCGGCCTCCCGCATGCCCACTATACGCCCTCGCTCAAAATCCATCAACTGCACATACGATTCAAGTCCACGCTGTCGCGGCATGCTACCAGTGTTAAAGACTGCGATGGAGCTCCGTATGCCACGGCAACCTGGCTGACACTGACGGCGGCGGTGCACAAATGCTGCGCAGCTAGCGCCATTCGACGGCCAACACCGCGGTTCCTGGTGTGTCCGCTGTGCCGTGCGTGTGATCATTGCTTGTACAGCCCTCTCGCAGTGTCCGGAGCAAGTATGGTGGGTCTGACACACCGGTGTCAATGTGTTCTTTTTTCCATTTCCAGGAGTGTATATAATTGACTATTTTAATTGCAGCGATCGTATACACACACGCGCACTTTCAGTCACTCACGCACAGCGCGCTGAGCTGCCGTACACTAACGCACAGGTCGCACACACTCACATTCATTATTGTTTACATAACTACACAACTCACTCATCCACCCCCCACTCTCCAACGCAACACCTCCTTTCACTGCTACAATATATAGCTTCAACATTCCTTAAAGCAGTAGCAAGATCACGGTTAACGTAGAGGAAGAACGCTTATGCCCACTCGAAATTCCTTTTTGAAAACCTGTGTTTCGTTCAACTAGTAAGTAATGAAAATATGAGTAGTAATTAAACTTAATGCGCTGCCTGGAAAAAGTGTTCGTCTTATAACAAAATATATGTAGTAGATTTAGCACATCTAGTTGGAAACAACTCTTAAGTTGCAGAATATGGATAATGTATATTCTAATATGCGTGTTAAACGTAGTTTGATGATATTTCTTGGAACTATCTAGTGGCTGCACACTGTTTTCCTTAACGAATATGCTTCTGGATTCCTAATTCAACGCGGATGCAGTCGGATTTGTGGCTTGCCTCCTTCAGACTGCCAGAAAGAAGTAAAACGGTGGACGTGACCGTGATTAGTGCGCAAGGCTGAGTGGCCGGAGGAGCCCCTATCGCTTATTGGCCTCGCTCAACGGTTATTGGGTTTCATCGTTGAACGCCTCAGCGACCATTACTGCGCTCGATGGCTACTTCTGCACACACAAGATAACTGTTCGTCCCTTAATGGAAGTGCTTTCAGAATTGCGGCTGTCGTTTATGAAGGCCATGAAATATGCAGACTCATGCGTCTGTTTTTTTAGTTTATCTATCGCTCGAGATCAACGTCACGATCTGTGCATGTCGTACACGCGTGACGTATTTCACCAGTGGATGTCTTTAAAGCCTATAGTTAGTGAATGACGACGTCTTTTTATCCGGAACTTCAGAGTGCATCAGTTCTTAAATAGCTGACCTTTTCTTCTCTCTTTTCTCTCTTCCAAATTTGTTTTTCCTTTTCTAACGTTATTGTTAAAATTACTTGAGCTCTCCGCCGATGCTTGGCAAAAAATGATACGATCTCCAGGAAAAATAACTTTTATTGATGGCCTGCAACAGCGGCTGCGTCATATTTATTTTCTTACATGACGTTTTTTAGCTTTTTGTGCTACAAATATGTTTATTTTAAATACACATTATCCACAAAAAGAAATTGCTAAAAAATGAAGGTAATCCTACTGTTGCAGTTGTATATTTGTCTCATTTATGCGTACATAAAGTTAATGTTAAAACGTAATTTCGCTGAAGAAGAAATTAAACTATGCTATGTGCGGCAAGCTAAATGAGTGTTTGTCATATTAAGCAAAACTTCTGCTATCTCCCGGAATTTACACAGCATACTCATCAGGAATATGTAGTAGAAAAGGTAAGACCTGGTGACCGAAAACTTCAAATAACATCTCGCTTTTAAAGTTTATGTTCACAATAAGCACGGTTTTAGAAGGTATCACACATGCGAAACTCAGTTTGCCCTTTTCCACATGGTATACTGCGAACTATGGATGAAGGGCAATCGGCAAATTTCATATTCCCAGATTTCTGGAAAATAAAATTGATGTGGGGCCCCACTGCAAACTGCTAACGAAGTTACGAGAATAGGAAAAAGGTTCTCAGATATGAGAGTGGCTCGAATACTTCTTCTGAGCGTGACGTTGCAAAGCCATATGAAATGGACCGAGCATGTGAGGAGTATCTTAGGGAAGGTCAATGGTCGACTTCGGTTTATTGGGAGAACTTTGTGAAAATATGGCTTACCCGTAAAGGAGACCGCATATAGAACGCCAGCGCGACCTATTCATCAGTACTGCTTAAGTGTTTATGATACGCACGAGGTCGGATTAAAGGACGATATCGAAGCAATTGAAAGACGGGCTACTACGCTTGTTGCCTCCAGGTTGGAACAACATGGAAATGCTATGGAGGTGTTTCGGGAATTCAAATGTGAGTTGGTGGCGGAAAGGTGACGTTCTTTTCGAGGAATACTGTTGAGAAAATTTAGAGAATCGGTTCGGAGTTGATCACACAACGATTCATCTGTGACCAACAACATTTCGGCTAAGGACTACGAAGATAAGAGAAATTAGGGCTCATACGGAGGCATATAGCCAATCATTCTTCCCTCTTTCTATTTGTGTGTGGAACAGCAAAGGAAATACCTAGTTGTGGTACGCCGGCCGGAGTGGCCGAGCGGTTCTAGGCGCTTCAGTCTGGAACCGCGCGACCGCTGCGGTCGCAGGTTCGAATCCTGCCTCGGGCATGGATGTGTGTGATGTCCTTAGGTTAGTTAGGTTTAAGTAATTCTAAGTTCTAGGGGACTGATGACCTCAGCTGTTAAGTCCCATAGTGTTCAGAGCCATTTGAACCAGCCAGTTGTGCTACACACACTATACGATGAATTCCGGAGTGTGTGTGTAGTTGTAGTTATAAACATAAATGAGTAGTCCCATGTAATTATACGAAAAACATCATGAAAAATATTAATGAACCACCTCTAGCCTAAACTATAACTTCTACAGTCTGTGGGTTGAACGCCTGGCTGAACCGATAGTGGAATCGACGACTTTTGATGAAAAGACAGTCACTACCAGTCCGACTACACCACACACGACACAGCTTTATGTGCCACTGCGATCGATGGCCTTTTTCCGAGGTACCGACTGTAAATGTCAGTTGCATCCTCGGAAACTCATTGTGTTGGAGCTGCATTCACTGACAGCAGCAATGTTTATCGAGTTTGACACCGATAGTCGTCTCCGGTCGCTGTCGGTTTCGATAGCTTTACGAGCACTGCTCTTCCGTCGTGTTACATCGCTGCGAGTGGTATACCGGCAAACAGGGCGACTTCATTCGCAATGCAGTTACTGACATGTCCAAACACGATTCAACTGTTCTGCCACTGCACCTGTGCACGTTAACTCACCTTACTGCTCTGATTTCGTAAAACCGTCTCGAACATATGCACCGGACAATTTCGATGAGTTACATTCAGTGATGCTACCTACATGTAGATTTCTGGCGTCTGTACACAGAACTGTCGGGTGCTGGAGATTCTGTCATTTTCTGTGTTAAAACGCGCCAGAAAACTTTCGACCGATCTGTATGTGATAAGAAGTTACTTATCTGTATAAAATTTTATTACCTCAATGATCGCTTAAACATGTATAAAATTTTCACATTATGGGTTTCGGCAAGCAGCTGCATCTTTAGATGTTACAAAATCAACAACACAGCTTCATATATCAATGTTGCAAGTCTTTTCACCATGAGATGAGAACATGTACATTCACAGAAATATTTTAATTGACTGCTCTAACTATTTTTGTTATACGTCTATACAAAACGTTGTAGAGGATTTTGTAACATCTAAAGACGGCACCTGTTTGCCGAAACCAGTAATGAGAACATCACCATATATATCTATTTAAGCGATGGTTGGCGTAATACGTTATTATACAAACATCTAGGAAGGTCACATACTTCCAGTTGACTACATGTCACCTTGACGACATGTCACCTTAATATACTTACATTGATCAGCCAAAACATTATGATCACTGTCCACCGAGACGTTGGATGCGGCTTGATGGCGTTGCGGGAACGTGACGAATAACGAAAGTGTGCAAGCGAACCAGACACAGACTGGGGATCACCCTAGCAAAGATGTGGGGTGCAAATCGGGTAGTCCACCGAGATAAGCGACACTGACAAAGGACAGATTATTTTGATACAGAGCCTATGAACGAGTACCTCGAAAACGGCGAAGCTAGTCGGATGTTAATGTGCTACTTTCGTGAGCACCTACGGAGAGAGAGGCAGAAGGGCAGTGGTTGGTTGGTTGGTTTGGGGAAGGAGACCAGACAGCGTCGTCATCGGTCTCATCGGATTAGGGAAGGATTGGGAAGGAAGTCGGCCGTGCCCTTTCAGAGGAACCATCCCGGCATTTGCCTGGAGTGATTTAGGGAAATCACGGGAAACCTAAATTAGGATGGCCGGACGCGGGATTGAACCGTCGTCCTTCCGAATGCGAGTCCAGTGTCTAACCACTGCGCCACCCCGCTCGGTGAAGGGCAGTGAAACTATCACTAGGCGCTATATGGTTGGGCGTCCACGACTCTTCACAGAACATGCGGTACGGCGTCTTGTCTGTTCCGTAAAGTAGGATAGATGGTGATCTGTGGAACCTCTGCCGAAAGAGCACAATGCTGGTGCACGCACAAGTGTTTCGGAGCACTCTGTTCAAGTACATTGTTGAACATGGAGCCCCGTAGCAGGCCACCTGTACGTGTTCACACGTTGACACAACTACATCGTCAGTTACGACTGCATTGAGCACGGGACCATCGGAATTCGACCGTCGATCAATTGAAACGGTCGGCTCTTCGGGTGAACCACACTTTTTCTACATTTGGTCGATGGTCGTTACCACAAACGCCGTCATCGAGGTGAACGGCGGTTATAAAGGTGCAGCGCGCCACGGGCGGAGGCTGGTTCAAATGGTTCAAATGGCTCTGAGTACTATGGGACTTAACATCTGAGGTCATCAGTCCCCTAGAACTTAGAACTACTTAAACCTAACTAACCTAAGGACATCACACACATCCATGCCCGAGGCAGGATTCGAACCTGCGACCGTAGCCGTCGCGCGGTTGCAGACTGAAGCGCCTAGAACCGCTCGGCCATCCTGGCCGGCGCGGAGGCTGGTGGGAGCAGTATTATGCTATGGGAGATATTCCCCTGTGCTTGCGTGGAACGTGTGGTAGTAATCGGACCTCACAGTTGCGAACCATGTGTATCCCTTCGCGCTTGATGCCCTTGCGACGGCGATGTCGTCTGTCAGGAGTATAACTGTCCGCGCCTTGGAGCCAGAATCGTGCTATAGTGGTTTGAGGAGTATTATGGTGAAATCGTGTTGATGCCTCGGCGACCAAATTCGCTGATGAAAATCCTACGGGACCTATCTGGTTTGCTACCGGGTGCCGTCACAACGTACGCATATCAGCGGCCCGTTATTTATGAGAAGTAAATAACTTGTGCGTAGACATCTAATGCCA
The DNA here is from genome assembly GCF_023864275.1 of Schistocerca cancellata. Lineage (NCBI taxonomy): Eukaryota > Metazoa > Arthropoda > Insecta > Orthoptera > Acrididae > Schistocerca > Schistocerca cancellata. Next base: position 199,511,328 of record NC_064628.1, read on the forward strand.
CATACCTACCAAAAAAACCTGCAAGAAATGTATTCGGAATTTCGAATATGGTAAACCATGGGATGACGACATGCTTGCATGTAAGTTGCATTCTTGGATTCTTGCAAGTAATTCTTGCATTGTAAGTCGGAATAACACAGGCACTGCAGTATCTTATACCAAAACACTGTCTGATCCTTGACACACCGAATCAGTGAGGTATTTCGTTCTAAAGACGGCCAAACAAAGTTATTAAGCCGCTGTATTTCTCGTTTTGAACATTATGCCACCAAGTGATGTAATAGACTGATGTTGTTGTTGTTGTGGTCTTCAGTCCTGAAACTGGTTTGATGCAGCTCTTCATGCTACTCTATCCTGTGCAAGCTTCTTCATTTCCCAGTACCTACTGCAACCTACGTCCTTCTGAATTTGCTTAGTGTATTCATCTCTTGGTCTCCCTCTACGATTTTTTCCCTCCACACTGCCCTCTAATACTAAATTGGTGATCCCTTGATGCCTCAACACATGTCCTACCAACCGATCCCTTCTTCTAGTCAAGTTGTGCCACAAACTTCTCTTCTCCCCAATCCTATTCAATACTTCCTCATTAGTTACGTGATCTACCCATATAATCTTCAGCATTCTTCTGTAGCACCACATTTCGAAAGCTTCTATTCTCTTCTTGTCTAAACTATTTACCGTCCACGTTTCACTTCCATACATCGCTACACTCCATACAAATACTTTCAGAAACGACTTCCTGACAATTAAATCAATACTCGATGTTAAAAAATTTCTCTTCTTCAGAAACGCTTTCCTTGCCATTGCCAGTCTACATTTTATATCCTCTCTACTTCGACCATCATGAGTTATTTTGCTCCCCAAATAGCAAAACTCCTTTACTACTTTAAGTGTCTCATTTCCTAATCTAATTCCGTCTAGAGATGGGCAAAACTGTTCTTTTCAGAGATCGGATCAGATCTGTTCACTCCCTGAAATGAACTAGCTCTTTTTCATGACTCACCACTCATTCACAATAGAAAATAAATGGAAGGTACATTGCCCTTTAAACTTGGTTTATTCCAGTACTATACCTGTATTTTGATCTTATTTGATCCTATTTTGAAGTAACACAGATAATAAGTAAGAATTTTGTATTGTTTATTGAAATTTCCACAATATGACAAAGTTTTTGATTATTGGTTTATTTTGCACTATCGTGGTTTTGGCTTTGTAGTCATTATAATGGCCAAAGGTGAAATACTCATAAAATATCTGACATGTCTGAATGATTGTAATATTGTGACAACAATCATTCAGACATGTCAGATATGTAATAAATATTTCACCTTTGCACATGATAATGGCTACAGAGGTAAAATACCATGCTGATAACGATACTTTTGAGTGCCCCACAAAACAAACCACCACATCTAAATAGTGATAGTGTGAAATGAAGTAATAATGAAACTTAATCAAATGGTTGCATTTTCATTCATAAAGTACAGTATGACTGCAGTCTGCAATGAAGAAAAAATCACTGATAGGTTTATATTACATCCTGAGTCACTTTGAGATAGAAGAGTTATACATTTCATCTGGTGGAAAAATAAAAATATTACAATAAAATTCTAAGTATTTTTATCAGGTAGGGAAATTTTGAAAATAAGACTGATTAATATTATGTAAACAAACTTTAATTGCATAAAAAGTAGCATACAAAAACTGTAATATATTTTAGTATGCACAGTCGACACACCCAATGAGTATATGTTATAGGAAAAACTAATCAGTGTTCTGGTTTATAAATAAAATTTGTTCAATTTTACTCGAAGTGAGTCTGTTCCTTCTGTCGTTGCATATTTGTCCTGCTTTTGAAAAGATACGCTCAAGGGAACTGATGTAGCCGGGATGCATAACGTTTGCAGGACTAGTTCATACAGTGTTGGGTACAGCAAACTTCTAGTGCCCCACCAGCTTAGGATCGCTGTTTCTACACAAATATGCCTCAGACAAATATTTGTCTAGTTCGACAATTGCTGCACATCCCGGGTCATGGCTCCCTCGGAGCTGATTTATTGTTTCTTCGAAGTCCTCCCAAATTGAAGAGCTCTCGCCTGTTACGGTGGTAACTGGTTCAGATCGTTGATGTGTTTCTTCTTGTTGAGCTAGCAGTGATTTAATTTTTGCTATGACACTTGTGTTGCAGTCATGGAATGTCGACTCATCAGCAAATCCTTGTTTTTTGAACCTTCCTTCCGAAGACACCTAAAATCACAAACTCCGTACTACAATAAGAAAAAAATATATAAATTTGAGTGTAAGACCAAAGTGCTGCATATAGCCTTACGCAGAATAAAACAAGAAAAATATTGGTGTATCACATTTTGCGATACGTTTATCGGTTCGCTCGTAATTAAAGTGTAAATTCGAGTGTCCATAACAAAAAATTCTATAGTAAGAGGAGTTGTCAGGAACCTGATCTGATCAGTTTAAACAAATAAAAATAAAATAAAAACAAATGATGTATACATAACATAATTACGTAATATACATACCGGTATTACTACGAAGAATAATATCCAGTAGAGGCGAACTCCGATGCAGAGGCGCTGAGTCGAGCAGGTCGAGCCACGAGCTGTATTACTGCGTGAGCTAAGACCGCAGAGACCAGAGTGACACCTGAGTTGCTTTGCTCAACGCTCTGGCTGGAGTCGAGAACGGTGGGGTGAACGTTGAGTGGGCGAGTTCCGAGGGTGGGGGGGAGCGGTGAACGGCCGGCCACCAGTCACCCGCTCCGAGACAAATCGTCCATTCATTTGCGAGCAGGTTGTTGCAAGTAGTTCTTATGTTCTCTGCTAGGAGGCTCTCTGTCCGGTTGCTCGCGTCAACTGCCCAGAGGGCAGGACATGCGACTGAAATGATCGCCGACGGAGTGTGATGCTAAGTTAAGGTGCGCCAGACACTGCACGCGGCAGAGGAAGCACAGAGACGGCACCGCATATGTGAAACACAAAATCCAATGGGGCACTGCACAATGTAGGCAACCAAGGCAGAAGCAGGGCAGAGGCTGGCGCTGGCTGTGTTGTGTGGCGTGCAGTGTGCTCTGACTAGCAGAGGCCCTGCTGATTTGCTCTGACTCTCTCTCTCTTTCTCTCTCTCTCTCTCTCTGCTGTGAGAAACGTTTGGAGCTACCGTTCATTTTTTCTGATTGTTCAATCCTTTGAAAGATTCAACTCTATGAATCGGTTCAGGAGCGGATCCCTCATCTCTAAGTCCCTCAGCATTACCTGACTTAATTCGACTACATTCCATTATCCTCGTTTTGCTTTTGTTGATGTTAATCTTATACCCTTCTTTCAAGACACTGTCCATTCCATTCAACTGCTCTTCCAAGTCCTTTGCTGTCTCTGACAGAATTACAATGTCATCGGCGAACCTCAAAGTTTTTATTTCTTCTCCATGGATTTTAATACCCACTCCGAATTTTTCTTTTGTTTCCTTCACTGCTTGCTCAATATACAGATTGAATAACATAGGGGAGAGACTACAACCCTGTCTCACTCCCTTCCCAACCACTGCTTCCCTTTCATGTCCCTCGACTCTTATAACTGCCATCTGGTTTCTGTACAAATTGTAAATAGCCTTTCGCTCCCTGTATTTTACCCCTACCACCTTCAGAATTTGAAAGAGCGTATTCCAGTCAACATTGTCAAAAGCTTTCTCCAAGTCTACAAATGCTAGAAACGTAGGTTTGCCTTTTCTTAACCTAGCTTCTAAGATAAGTCGTAGGGTCAGTATTGCCTCACATGTTCCAACATTTCTACGGAATCCAAAATGATCTTCCCCGAGGTCGGCTTCTACCAGTTTTTCCATTCGTCTGTAAAGAATCCGCGTTAGTATTTTGCAGCCATGACTTATGAAACTGATAGTTCGGTAATTTTCACATTTGTCAACACCTGCTTTCTTTGGGATTGGAATTATTATATTCTTCTTTAAGTCTGAGGGTATTTCGCCTGTTTCATACATCTTGCTCACCAGATGGTAGAGTTTAGTCAGGACTGAGTCTCCCAAGGCTGTCAGTAATTCTAATGGAATGTTGTCTACTCCCGGGGCCTTTTTTCGACTCAGGTCTTTCAGTACTCTGTCAAACTCCCATATCTCCCATTTCATCTTCATCTACATCCTCTTCCATTTCCATAATATTGTCCTCAAGTACATCGCCCTTGTATAGACCCTCTATATACCCCTCCACCTTTCTGCTTTCCCATCTTTGCTGAGAACTGGGATTCCATCTGAGCTTTTGATATTCATACAAGTGGTTCTCTTTTCTCCAAAGGTCTCTTTAATTTTCCTGTAGGCTGTATCTATCTTACCCCTAGTGAGATAAGCCTCTATATCCTTACATTTGTCCTCTAGCCATGCCTGCTTAGACATTTTGCACTTCCTGTCGATCTCATTTTTGAGACGTTTGTATTCCTTTATGCCTGCTTGATTTACTGCATTTTTATATTTTCTCATCTCATCAGTTAAATTCTGTATGTCTTCTGTCACCCAAGGATATCTACTAGCCCTCGTCTTTTTACCTACTTGATCCTCTGCTGCCTTGACTACTTCATCCCTCAAAGCTACCCATTCTTCTTCTACTGTATTTCTTTCCCCCATTCCTGTCAATTGTTCCATTATGCTCTCCCTGAAACTCTGTACAACCTCTGGTTTAGTCAGTTTATCCAGGTCCCATCTCCTTAAATTACTACCTTTTTGTAGTTTCTTCAGTTTTAATCTACAGGTCATAACCAATAGATGGTGGTCAGAGTCTACAATTGCCCCTGGAAATGTCTTACAGTTTAAAACCTGATTCCTAAATCTCTATCTTACCATTATATAATTTATCTGAAACCTGTCAGTATCTCCAGGCTTCTTCCATGTATACAACCTTCTTTCATGATTCTTGAACCAAGTGTTGGCTATGATTATGTTGTGCTCTGTGCAAAATTCTACCAGGCGGCTTCCTCTTTCATTTCTTACCCCCAATCCATATTCACCTACTACGTTTTCTTCTCTCCTTTTTCCTACTGCCGAATTCCAGTCACCCGTGACTATTAAATTTTCGTCTCCCTTCACAATCTGAATAATTTCTTTTATTTCATCATACATTTCTTCAATTTCTTCGTCATTTGCAGAGCTAGTTGGCATATAAACTTGTACTACTGTAGTAGGCGTGGGCTACGTATCTATCTTGGCCACAATAATGCGTTCACTATGCTGTTTGTAGTAGCTTACCCGCATTCCTATTTTCCTATTCATTATTAAACCTACTCCTGCATTACCCCTATTTGATTTTGTGTTTATAACCCTATAGTCACCTGACCAGATGTCTTGTTCCTCCTGCCACCGAACTTCACCAATTCCCACTATATCTAACTTTAACCTATCCGTTTCTCTTTTTAAATTTTCTAACCTAAGTGCCTGGTTAAGGGATCTGAAATTCCACGCTCCGATCCGTAGAACGCCAGTTTTCTTTCTCCTGATAACGAAATCCTCTTGAGTAGTCCCCGCCCGGAGATCCGAATGGGGGACTATTTTACCTCCGGAATATTTTACCAAAGAGGACGCCATCATCATTTAACCATACAGTAAAGCTGCATGCCCTCGGGAAAAATTACGGTCATATTTTCCCCTTGCTTTCAGCCGTTCGCAGTACCAGCACAGCAAGGCCGTTTTGGTTAGTGTTACAAGGCCAAATCAGTCAATCATCCAGACTGTTGCCCTTGCAACTACTGAAACGGCTGCTGCGCCTCTTCAGGAACCACACGTTTGTCTGGCCTCTCAACAGATACCCCTCCGTTGTGGTTGCACCTACGGTACGGCTATCTGTATCGCTGAGGCACGCAAGCCTCCCCACCAACGGCATGGTCCATGGTTCAGAGGGGGGGGGGATAGACTGACATGGGATCGGAATGTAAAAGTTCTTTATTTTCACGGGTTAGTGAAATCTCGGGGCAGACATATTGAATTTAAGCACGAGACGCTAAACGAGTATCGTTGCCTGGCACACTTAGACAACAGGAGTTTGACATCAAGGAAGTATACAGATCACACTACACACATGAGTGGTGGAGCGTCACATGACCATATCAGTTTTTCATCAAATACAGAAGTCTAAACCTACCAGCGTACTCTTTCGAATGGGATGAATAATATTTTGTCCAGTGAGTTTACTTCAGGCTATCCATAGCCAACTGGATCCATACGACATGCTGTTCACTCTAGAGAGAATCATGTGTATCTTTGACTTACAAATGCGACTCCAAATTCTACAGTGGAGCACACTGCCAGTGGGATATTACAAAGACTGCTGCGTACAATGCATACGGTGCCTGTATCAATTCTGGCGATTGGAGAGACATGGTGTGACTGTTACTTCCCGATTATTTTCCCTTAGTCTGAATTGTGTGTATCCGTGGTCTAGGGGAGCTGGTACGGTAGCTCAGTGTGATCGGTCAGAGGGCTGATTATCCTCTAAAATAAAAAACTGAGTAAACGGATTAACGATCAAGTTGAACGGATGTCATGTGACGTTCGCAAAGACCAAACGCAACGAATAATACCGAGGAAAAAAGGGTAGCGTGTTTAGACAGTCGGTTAGACCGTCAGTCATTGAGCATCGCGAGTTCCTGCTGCTAATAAGGCGAGTACACCGTTTGTTTGTTACATATTTTTACGAGCTTCAATCACGAGCGACTTATTTTCAGTTACCTGCGTAGTTACTAGTATATTTTTGTAATTTCTTGCGTGTTTGAGTGCTTACTAGGTTAGGTTAGGTTAGGTTAGGTTAGATTAGGTTAGGTTAGGTTAGGTCAGTGAAAATCAAAACTGTTTTTTTTTGCACTTTTAGCTACACCTTCCAGATACTTCTCTACATAATCGCCGCCAGGTCAGTGAAAATCAAAACTGTTTTTTTTTTTTTTTGCACATTTAGCTACACCTTCCAGATACTTCTCTACATAATCGCCGCTCCGACTTAGACATTTGTCAGAGGGTTACACCAAATTTCCAACACCATCGTCATAGAAAGCAGCCGCCTGTGCTTTCCGATAATTCTCTTTGCTGGTCTATAGCACGTAGCCTGCACCCCAGCGTTTCATGTGAACAGAGATGATACTCAAGACGAGCCAATTAGGGCTGTGTTGAGGGTGGTCGAACACTTCCCATCGAAAAGGCTGTAGGAGCGCCTTCACTGCCCCTGCAGAGTGCGGCTGAAAACTGCCATGGAGAAGGAAGCGCGTGGCAGTTGTGTTAGGTGGGCTGCATTAATTAAGGCGAAGCCTCTCAGTGGGCCCTCCTACTTGTCGGGAGACATTGTTGTTCTAGGCACAGTGCGCTCACAACTGAAAAGAGCGTCCAGATGCGATCGATGAGCATACTGGAGACACTGCCCAAAACGTCTGTGAGAAACTTCCTCGGGTTTTCACTGTGGTTTCCATTTTGCGACCGATCGTTCCTCACCTTCCGAATAGCCCTCGTATTTTTATAAGTTTCAAACAGGAGCGATTTCAGATATGGATAGGCACTGTGATTGCTGTGTGCAGATGCGAGCTGAGTTGGTGACCCTTCGTTCACTGCTCCAGGCAGTGTTGGCTTCCGTCAAATAGTTTGAGGCTGCTGCCAATGGGCATCACTGCTGTGGGTGCCCCGAGTACTGCCTGCACTGAGGTTGACCCCTCACCTGTTGTCGAGTGGGAGATCATTCCAAAATCTGGCAGCCAGAAAAAGACTTTCCGAGGGGCCGATCGTAGGGCCTCCCCAGTTCGTTTGACGAACAGGTTTTTGGCGTCATCTGTGACTGACGAAGTCTCTGAGCTGGATGCAGTCGTCTACCCTGTTCCAGAGGAAGCTTCTTGTCCCACAAGGTCTAGGGATTCACAGAGGGTGGGCGCGTAATGGGGCCCATTGGGAACATGGCTGCCAGTGTACACTCCGTGTCCATACCGGGGGGGGGGGAGTCATTCCGGGTGTGAAAAGGGTGCTTCAGGATGCTTTGAAGTGTACAGGGTGCAGCCAACTGCAGGTGGTGGCCCATATCGGTACCAATGACGTGCGTCACTTTGGATCACAGGAGATTCTCTCTGGTTTTGGGCGAATAGCGGAAATGGCAAAGACTGCCAGTCATGCTTGCGTAATTACGGCGGAGCGCACCACCTGCAGCATCGTCGATAGAGGCGACTGTGGTCCTTTGGTGCAGAGACGAGTGGAGGGTCCGAATCAGAGGCTCAGGCGGTTCTGTGACCGTGTAGGCTGCAGATTCCTTGACTTGCGCCATAGGGTGATGGGTTTCCAGGTTCCGCTTAATAGGTCAGGAGTCCACTACACAGCCGGCCGGGGTGGCCGAGCGGTTCTAGGCGCTACAGTCTGGAACCCTGCGACCGCTACGGTCGCAGGTTCGAATTCTGCCTCGGGCATGAATGTGTCTGATGTCCTTAGGTTAGTTAGGTTTAAGTAGTTCTAAGTTCTAGGGGAGTGATGACCTCAGAAGTTAAGTCCCATAGTGCTCAGAGCCAGTCCACTACACACAGGAAGCGGCTACACGGGTAGCGGGGGTTGTGTGAAAGGGACTGGGCGGTTTTTTAGATCAGAGGGTCTCAGGAAACCACAGAAAGGGCGTCCGTCTAAAAGGGGGCAGGTAAAACACAGTAAGGTAGTTGTAGAAACGATCGGTATTGTAGTTGTAAATTGTCATATGTATGTTGGGAAAGAACCAGAGCTCCAAGCCCTAATAGAAAGCACTGAAGCTCAAATAGCTGTAGGTACAGAGGTACAGAAAGCTGGCTAAAGCCGGAAATAAGTTCAGCAGACATTTTTTCAAACGATTTAACAGTGTTCAGAAAGGATAGTTTAAATACAGTTAGTGGTGTATTTATTGCTGTCAGAAGAAGTTTGCCTTGTAGTGAATTTGAAGTAGATAGTTCCTGCGGAACAGTATGGGTAGAGTTTATACTTAACAGTCGGACTAAACTATTAATTGGACCTTTTCACCGACCCCACGATTCAGAAAATATAGTTGCTGAACAGTTCAAAGAAAACTTGAGTCTCATTTCAAATAGATACCCCACTAATACATTTAAAGTAGGCGGCGACTTCAATCTACCCTCAATATGCTGGAAAAATTATGCGTTTAAAGCCTGCGGCAGGCATAAAACGTCATCCAAAATTGTACTGAATGCTTTCTCAGAAAATTATTTTGAACAATTAGTTCCTTAGCCCACTCGAAGCGTAAATGGTTGCGAAGGCATACTTGATCTCTTAGCAATAAATAATATTGCACAAATAGAGAATATCATGAGGAATACAGGGTTAGCGACCACAAGGCAGTTGCTGCTAGGCTGAGTGCCGTAACACCAACAACCATCAAAAAGAAACGCGAAGTATATCTATTTAGAAAAGCTAATAAAAATGCTCTTAACGCCTTTTTAAGAGGCAGTCTCCAATCCTTCCGATCTGATCACGTAGGCGTGGAAAAGATGTGGAATGATTTCAGAGAGATACTATCGACGGCAGTTGAGATATATATACCACATAAATTAATAAGTGATGGTACTGATCCCCCACAGTACACAAAACGGGTCAGATCGCTGTTGCAGAAGCAACGAAAAAAAGCATGCCAAATTTAGAAGAACGCAAAATCCCCAAGATTGGCAAAGTTTTGAAGAAGTTCGAAGTACAGCACGTGCTTCAATGCGAGATGCTTTTAATAATTTTCACAACGAAACTCTGTCTCGGAATCTGGCAGAAATTCTGGTGATATATAAAGCACACCAGTGGCAAGACACAGTCAATACCTTCATTGCGCGATAACAACGTTGAAGTCACTAATGACAGAGCCACCAAAGCAGAGTTATTAAACACGGTTTTTCGAAACTCCTTCACCAAAGAAGAAGAAGTAAATATTCCCGAATTCCAATCAAGAACAACTGCGAAGAAGAGGAACATAGAAGTAGATATCCTCGGTGTAGCAAAGCAACTTAAATCACTTAATAAAAGCAAGGCTTCATGTCCAGATTGTATACCAGCCAGGTTCCTTTCAGAGTATGCTGACGCAATAGCTCCATTCTTAGCAATCATATACAACCGTTCGCTCAGAGAAAGTCCCGTACCTAAAGACGGGAAAATTGCTCAAGTCACACCAATACTCAAAAAGGGAAATAGGAGTAATCCGCTGAATTACAGGCCCAGATCACTAAGTCGATTTGCAGTAGGGCTTTCGAACATATACTGTATTTGAACATTATGAAGTACCTCGAAGAAAACGATTTATTGACACATAGCACGGATTCTGAAAATATCGTTCTTGTGGAACGTAACTAGCTCTTTATACTCACGAAGTAATTAGTGCTATCGACAGGTGATGTCAAATAACTCCATATTTTTGGATTTCCAGAAGGGTTTGGACTCAGTTCCTCACAAGCGTCTTCTAACCGATCTGCTTGCCTACGGAGTATCGCCGCAGTTGTGCGATTGGATTCGTAAATTCCTGTCAGCAAGGTCACAGTTCGTAATAATAGATGGAACGTCATCGAGTAAAACAGAAGTAATATACGGCTTTCTCCAAGGAGGTGTTATATACCCTCTATTGTTCCTGATATATATTGACGACATAGGAGATAATTTGAGTAGCCCTCTTAGATTATTTGCAGATGATGCTGTCATTTACCGTCTTGTAAAGTCAGTAGATAACCAAAACGAATTGCAAAACGATTTAGATAAGATATCTGTGTGGTACGAAAAGTTGCAACTGAACCTGAATAGCCGCGCGGAATTAGCCGTGCGGTCTCAGGTGCTGAAGTCAAGGACTGTGCGGTTGATCCCGGTGGAGGTTCGAGTCCTCCCTCGGGCATAGGTGTGTGTGTTTGTCCTTAGGATACGTTAGGTTAAGTAGTGTGTAAGGTTAGGGACTGATGACCTTCGCAGTTAAGTCCCATAATATTTCACACACATTTTACATTTTTGATCTACTAAAGAGACTGCTTACACCACACTTGTCCCTCCTATTATGTAGTATTGCTGTGCGGTGTGGGATCCGCATCAGGTGGGACTGACGAATGACATCGAAAAAGTTCAAAGAACGTCGGCTCGTTTTGTACTATAGCGGAATAGGGGAGACAGTTACATAGACATGATACGTGAATTGGAGTGGCAATCATTAAAACAAAGGAGTTTTTCGTTGCGATCTTCTCATGAAATTGCAATCACCAGGTTTCTCTTCTGATTACATTCTGTTGGCACCCACCTACATAGGGAGAAATGATCATCACCATAAAATAAGAGAAATCAGAGCTCGCACAGAAAAATTTAAATGCTCGTTTTTCCTTCGCACCATTCGAGAGTGGAACGGTAGAGAGACAGTATGAAGGTGGTTGATTGAATCCTCTGACAGATACTGAATTGTGAGTAGCAGAGTAATCACGTAAATGTAGATGTAGATGATTAGAAAATATTTGGTCTTGGGTTCGAAATCCGTCACCACTTGAAGTTTGATTAATAATCAGCATTGGCTGCCAAAGACTTCCTGCATAAGAAGTTACTCTTATTCTGCCAACGGGCTAGTCAAAGAGCGCGGAGGAGCGGACAGAGGTTCAGGGCACTATCATGTACTTGGGGTGGGAAACTGCCCCTAAAGGCAGAAGAATCAGCAAAGATCAACGGCATGAGTTTGCAGAAGGCAATGGAAACCACTGCATTAAAGACACATAGCGTATATCCACAGGACATATGGCCTGTAACTGAAAAAGTGTCATGATGATCTCTCCACTGGTAAAAGATACCGGAATAGTCGCCCATTCTTATCGCCGGGAGGGGACTGCCAAAGGGGACGTTATCATGAGAAGAAGTTTGAATAACAAACCAAAGGATAAAGTTCTGCTAGACGGGGCGTGCAATATCGGAAGCCTGAAAGTGGTAAGGGAGCTAGAAAATCTGAAAAGGAAAATGCAGCGGCTCAATATAGTAGGGGTCAGTGTAATTAAATGGAAAGATGACAAGGATTTCTGTTCACATGAATATTAGGTAATTTTGGCATGGAGTGCGGCGAGTGGTTGCTGGGAATATTTGTGGTCCGATTTGAAGCCATGTCTGAATTCGAGTGGTGTCTTCGTGCGTAGTCTGGCCAGCCAGGTGTTAATGGCTGGTGTCCGTAGCGACATCGTTGCTCTGCGGCTTTGGTCCTGTGGATCCCGCACGATTTGTTGAATTATCAGTTTCATCGGAGGATATTTACATAGTGTACGGGATCGTTGATGCAAACTGAATGGAGACAATCAATTTTGCTGAGATGATTGGTTTAGTGTCGCACCATAGGTATGCTATTAAGTGCTTTAGTGCAGTGTCGTCGCCACAGTGCGTCGTAATTTCCCGTATACACTCTCCGGTTGGCGAAATTATGAGTGGCGTGCCGGTTGCATTGTGGTTGCATCGTTGCTGTTACTGCAAGCTCCTTGGCCTAGCTGTTTTGGCGAGTGTTCATTGTTGGTTAGAGAAATCGTCGTATAGTGAAAAGAGGTGCTACTGCATTTGCAGCGACGAAGACAAATTCTGTGGAAGCACCTGGGCAGGAGACGCTACAAATAAACTACCGACTTTGTGTAGTGGGTCTTGTGCACCATCAACACGCGCGGAACTAGGTCAATGTTCTTGTCTGATGCCACGTCCTACCACGTGTGCGGCCGTTGTCAATTGTTACGGCGTTGTTGCATGGTGTTGACGCTATTCTGTGTGTAGCTTGAGGGTAATAGCAAGCCTCGGGTCGTTTGTTCTCTCTCTGTGTTCATTGCTATTCGTACCCTACCGTGACGTTTTACACTCCTATGGCGGAACGTGATTACTGATTTTACGCATGTGTGCTGGTCGTAGAAGATTGTGTTGCATATCCGTGTTCAGACTTTTTTTTTTTTTGCGCCATGGTGATAAATTCGGAGAGTTGCTCCATTAGCAGCAGTGCCTGTGAAAGAATTAAAAGCCATATGTACTCTCGTGTGTTTTCCGCATTCAGTGTGAGCAAAAAATGCATGATTTGTAATTTGATAAAGTGCAGTGCCGGCCGGTGTGGCCGTGCGGTTCTAGGCGCTTCAGTCTGGAATCGCGTGACCGCTACGGTCGCAGGTTCGCATCCTGCGTCGGGCATGGATGTGTGTGATGTCCTTAGGTTAGTTAGGTTTAATTAGTTCTAAGTTCTAGGCGACTGATGACGTCAGAACTTAAGTCGCATAGTACTCAGAGCCATTTGAACCATAAAGTGCAGTTGGCGTGGCCTTTCGATACTGTTTGACAGAGATGTGTTTAATTAAATTACTAGTACGAGTTTAGGAAATTTTCTTGCGCCCAAAGGGGCTGTCCCCTAATTCTAGGTTAGATGTGAGTGCACCACGCTCACTTAGGAGAGTGTACTGATTAGTCACCAAGCATAAGAGGTGCTTTTGCACATATAGCACTGTTAAGCTGGCTTACTTCAGAATGTATCTATGTTAAGGCGTGATAAACTATTTAAGCTCTGCTGTCTGAAATATAACTGGTTTGGGCTGATGATTTGGCGTGTAGATAGCATAGCGCATAATGATGTACCGTTAAAGCGGTACATTGGGCTCTACTAATTAAGTGTTGTGTTGTCCTATGGTGATAGGTGACCAGAGGTTCATTATCTGTTACATGTGGTATAAATTATTCTGGGGTAGTTCTCCTCGACGAGAATGAAGTGATTACAATTGGAGTTCACTTGTACTTGAGTGATCTGAGGTGGAAACCTGTGAAAACATAGCTAAGTTTTTATATTATTTATCAAATTGCATATGTATCATCACACGAGTAATCTTTCGAGTAAAGGCGACCTGCCTGTTTTGCATTTTGTACTTTCGCTTAACTGAAGCTGTTATCGTTGAAGGCCTGTCTGTTTTCTATTTCGTAATTTTAGCTGAAGGTGCTATTATAGAATGCCTGCCTATTTCCTATTTGGCAGTTCTGCTTAACCGAAGCTGTTATTGCAGGCGTATCTCGTCCCTTTAGAATTAAAAGCTGTTTCATAATCTGGGTTAGCTGAAACTCTTTTTAATCAAGGCCTACCTGTTTTTATTGCCCTATTAGTGAGATCTGACATGTTACTCAATCTGTGTTGCAATTGACTGAAATTGTGATTGCCAAAGGCCTATTGTTTCACAGGTATTATACCAACCAGGTAGTAACAGGAAGCTAAACAAAATAGTGTATGGGCTCCAACCTTTCGCCTTACATCCCTTTATCTATAATTGTCGGTTTCAAAAGCATTTAGAGGTCTCTAACATACTTGAAGTGTAATTAAGACCGTTTCTATACTTATGCCTACACGATCCAGATTACGAAAGCTTATATTCTCTTTTTATCCGAACTGTTTATCGTCCATGTTTCACTTTCATACATGTCTGCATTTCAGACGAATAACTTCAGAAAAGACTTTATAGCGCTTAAATCTTTATTCGACATTAAAAAATTTCTCATGTTTATTCATAGCCTAATCAGCCGATGAGAGGTATCTGAACTGATTAAAGTCTGCACTACTAATTACAGAAAACATGCAGAAATAGCACTACAGAATGTGTTGGGAACGTAACAGTAACCAGAAAACGTAAACACACGTTATGAACAATGCTTACATTGTGAATTTCCAGTACCTATATGCCGTTTTTGCTGAATGGGATTTCCTCAGTTTTGTCCGTGACGGAAATTCTGACAGTTTCATTCATTTGGAAACAGCAGTTCATTTTCTATAAGACTGATATAATGCTGACAGTGTGAAAACTGCTTTGATTTTAATTTCGATTGTGGGCGAAATATTCATCCTAAAAGTTATTATTCATAAATTTATTACAATATATTATTTTAATCGGCATCACAGCGCGGATCTTCTGGTTTCTATCGTTTTAAGGTAGCACATAAGGATAAAATGTTGCTATCCGGACTGGTGAATGACAACCCAAGCTAAGGGGAATTAAGGAGAAACTCAGGTGCCGTTTATTTAGAAGGCAGTCATATTGGCTTCTCGGCTGTGTCCTGAGAGCATTTGAAGCGGTAAGATTTGTGAAGTGATTTTGCCGCTTGGTGTTTCGGTAGTGAATGCTGTGAGACGGGACTTAACTTTGGGAGAACAGTGCGTACCAGGCATTTGGTTTGATTTGTTTTTCGTGTGTTTCAGCAGAACCTTCAATTGTAAAAATTGATACAGATAGTTTTACTTAAATTTATAGCGATCTTGAAGCACTGTGTGGAGTTAGTCATATATCGGTCGGAATTAAGACAGCAATTAAGTTAGTCCACGGCAGTCCACTATTGAAGTGTAGAACTTATTTATTAATTAGTGGCACTTCCAATTACTTATCACGTTGTTTGGTGCTTTTATTTGTACGCAAAATATCCACCGTAAAAAATTTATTTTTCTTAGTATGCACATCAGTGCGAGTTAGTCGAATACTTTATTGAGACGGACAGACAGTGACCACAGTGCGGCTACTTCTACTGTGATGTAGACAAGCCAAAGAGTTTATTTGGCGGTCGCATTGAAAATTCCCGACAGGTAAAATTATCGCTTAAAATTATTATCGCTTGCATTTTGTTCAGGCTTCCGCTCAGAATCCCCGAAGCTCACCACCTACATATTATGAGCTTAAGCTATTGAATTGTCTTCACGGCAGGAATCCCCAAAATCCAAACGAGCTTGTGAACTATGCGACTGGGACAGGCTACCTAAAACTGTGTTTGTGCGTATAGACTCTCTCCATTCTGGCGCTTATAATAAAGTTTCATCATTCTGTTAGAAAAACACAACAAAGTGCAATGTTTTGCAGAGGATGGGGCTCTGTATAACATTGGTAACTGCAGCAGCTATGCTTTATTTAAACAAGGAACGGCTCAGGTCTTCAGATAATGCAGTAAAACTCTATTCAGAGACGGCTAGACAAAATAGGAGACCCTTTAGGACGAAGCTGTTGGACAATTCTGATGATACTAACTATGGAGTAGGCACGCACTGAAGTAAAAACAGTGAAGCTCATTTCCCGCAGGTTTAATTTTTTTGGTATCTAAGGTACATTTTCTCAGTCTGTTCATGGTAAAAAGATGAAATTTCCAGGAGTTGTTCCTTAATCCTTGTAATATATCTGAATTAAGATTAGTGAAATTATTTTGTATTAAGGGATATATATTTTAAAACACTTGTTAACGTATATAACATTTTAACATTTAGAAAAAATAAAATATCTCAAAATCTAAACTTCCTTTCTCCAAAATTAATAATTCAGTAGAAATGCCAAACGTATGTTAGCGTCTCCAGAATGAGATTTTCACTCTGCAGCGGAGTGTGCGCTGATATGAAACTTCCTGGCAGATTAAAACTGTGTACCGGAGCGAGACTCGAACTCGGGAGAGCTTTGCCTTTCGCAGGCAAGTGCTCTAGAAAGTGGCAGGTAGGAGACGAGATACTGGCAGAAGTGAAGCTGTGAGGACGGGGCGTGAGTCGTGCTTGGGTGGCTCAGATGGCAGAGACCTTGCCCGCGAAAGGCAAAGGTCCCGAGTTCGAGTCTCGGTCCGGCACACAGTTTTAATCTGCCAGGAAGTTTCATATGTCCCCGTTCTCCGAAAAAAATCAAGATTACCGTCCCAGTAACTCATGAAAAAATGTTTAGCTCAGTTTAACATTGTAACATTAAACCACAAATCCATCAGCTTCATTAGTGCCTTGCAACAATTTCCGCAGCATCTGTTCTGACGTCGAAGAATAATGGTTCACATATTAAGTCTTCTGGGAAGCCGTTGGAAACCTTTTTAGTTACCAATCGAGTGTGAGATCTTAATAGTAGTCCATGAAGCAAACTGTGTCTTGCCACAGATCTCTTGTACTGTCACTGTTTTTTGGTAACTGCTGGGATCTGGCTCCGCCAGAGTACAAGCCAGCTTTTACACACGCGGTGCTGTGGGCTGCGCCTTCTGTGGGTCGGCGAGGGCGGCCCGAAGGAGCGCTTAGCGGGCGGCGTCACGTAGCGGCTATGCCGAACTCGCGCCAGATATTCCCTGGGGGCTGGTATTTTCTGAAATATGCAGCCGGTCCATCGTATAAAAATGAGAACCGGCGGCGGTTCCAGGAAAAAAAAAGAAGAGCAGCGATCCCATCTGGAAGGGGCGGCACTCAGCAGCTGGAGGGACAGTCTGCTGCCGGATTTCTCCGTCACCGGCGTGGCTCGTTGCATAGCAACAAAGCGTTTGCGACAGTATTTCTTGCGGTACGTGGTACACTCATCTGAGGATATGTCATAAAGAAGCTACTTCATTTTTCTTAAATTTGGCTTGTGTTTATTGAACCACACTGTAAATAGCTTGGCACAAATACAAAAGCGTCTGTGCAGAGAAATCACAGTTTAAATTTTGATCAACGAGTGAAGATTATTTTACGGTATCACGCAGGTACAATAGTTATAGCTAAAGACTTTTGACGTGATAAATGTAGAGAAAGTAGGTCATAAAAAATGACTTAACAAGAATTGCGGTTTAAAGTGTTTATCTGATCGCTAATAGTACACCAAATTTGATAAATGTCGAAAAGTGCTTTGTATATGTGAATACTTTCCTCACACAATAATATACACGAGCTCTTATTGAAAAGATTTCTTCATTTTCACAAGGTTTTGCTGTAAGTAGTTCCCCTGTATCTCGAGGAAGCAAAAATGATTATCCTTGATTCGTATCTGGTGTAACAGGGACGAGTTGAATTATCGTTGGTTACATTCGTATCAACTTATCACTTCCTGCGCACTTCCAATTTTCCGAACCAGGCGTAGCATATAGCTGTCTAGTACTGAACTTAAAGGAAGAGGGAAAGGTGCCAATCCACTTTCTTCCTCTGCCACTTCCCGTGTCCAAAACGAGTATTGTATCTCATAAACATGCAACTAGAGAACACAGAAACAAATTACTATTGTTCTCACTATTTCCTCTCTTTAAATGCCCCGTACGCTCATCAACTGATATTTTGTAACCCGTTGAAAATGTTTGAGTTTAAAAATTATACAGGGTGAATCTGAAAGTCACTGAGGAAAGCAGGAATGGATGCAGCTAAATTGAAAATTCAGGACGCCGTTTTCTGATATTTTTTTGAGTGTTTTGGTACGAGCGATGCGTGGTCTCCGGAGGCTCGTTACAAAGTAATAACGTCATTGTGGTTTATTCTGTTAACTAATGGCGTTGCCTTTCTCCGTTTGAAAATACATTCACAACAGTGAAAATGTATTATGCAATCGTCAAAACGAAAACACAAAACTCAGACGGAACACTAACCCAGCTCAGCTTGAACTCGTTATGCCACCCTTCCGTTGCATTCAGTGTACATATACGCTAGATATATATAGGGAAACTCTTCATCAGTGAACCTATCTATACTGCTGTGTATCACTGTTAACGTACGACAAACATTGCCGAAAAAAATCATCGAGGCAGATCCGACCAGTACTTAATGCAGACACGCCACGAATAACTCTCCTGTGCAAACTTCATCTCAGGGTACAGTTGCAACCTACGCCCTCAATTATTTGCTGAATTTATTCCAATCTCTGTCTGTCAAAAAATGGTTCAAATGGCTCTGAGCACTATGGGACTTAACTTCTACGGCCATCAGTCTTCTAGAACTTAGAATCACTTAAACCTAACTAACCTAAGGACATCACACACATCCATGCCCGAGGCAGGATTCGAACCTGCGACCGGAGCAGTCGCGCGGTCCCAGACTGTAGCGCCAGAACCGCTCGTCCACCCTGGCCGGCCTCTGTCTCTCTCTACAGTTTTTGCCCACCACAGCTCAGCTCCCTCTAGTACCAGGGAAGTTATTCCCTGATGTCTTAACAGATGTCCCACCATCCTGCTCCTTCCTCTTGTCAGTGTTTTCCATACATTCCTTTCCTCTCCGATTCTGCGCAGAACTTCCTTATTTCTTACCTTATCAGTTTACCTAATTTTCCACATTCGTCTGTAGCACCACATCTCAAATGCTTATAGTCATTTCTGTTCCGGTTGTCCCACAGTCCATGTTTTCTAACATAGAATGTTGTGCTCCAGACGTACATTCTCAGAAATTTCTTCCACAAATTAAGGCCTGTGTTTGATACTAGTAGACTTATCTTGGTCAAAAATGCCCTTTTTGCCAGTGCTAGTCTCCTTTTGATATCCTCCTTGCTCGGTCCGTCACTGGTTGTTTTGCTGCCTAGTTAGTAGAATTCCTTAACTTCATCCATTTCGTGACCATCAATCCTAATAAGCTTCTCGCTGTTCTTTCTTCTACTACTTCTCATTACTCTCGTCTTTCTTCGATTTACTCTCAATCCATATTCTGTGCTCATTATTGTTCATTCCATTCAGCAGATCATGTAATTCTTCTTTACTTTCACTCAGGATAGCAACGTCATCAGCGAATCGTATCATTGATATCCTTTCACCTTGGATTTTAAGCCCACTCCTGAGTGTTTCTTTTATTTCCATCACTGCTTCTTCGATGTACAGATTGAAAAATAGGGGCGAAAGACAATATCCCTGCATTACACCCTTTTTAATCCGAGCACATCGTTCTTGGTCGTCCTCTCTTCGCAGCTCCCCCCGTCGGAGGTTCGAGAGCTCCCTCGGGCATGTGTGTGTGTGTGTGTGTGTGTGTGTGTGTGTGTGTGTGTGTGTGTGTGTGTGTTTTGTCCTTAGTGTAAGTTAGATTAAATTAGGTTCAGTAGTGTGTAAGCTTAGGGATCGATGACCTCAGCAGTTTGGTCCCACAGGATCTTACCAGAAATTTCCAAATTTCCGTCCACTCTTATTATTCCCTCTTAGCTCTTGTAGCTAACCCCTATTTTTCTCAGAATTTCAAACATCTTGCACCATTTTATACTGTCGAACACTTTTTCCAGGTCGACAAATCCTATGAACGTATCTTGATTTTTCTTAGGTTTGCTTTCATTCTCAACCACATCGTCAGAATTCCCTCTCTCGTGCTTTACCTTTCCTAAAGCCAAACTGATCGTCCTCTAACACACCCTCAATTTTCATTTCCATTCTGTATATTATTCTTGTCAGCAACTTGGATGCCTGAGCTATTAAGTTGGTTGTGCGATAATTCTCACACTTGTCAACTCCTGCAGTCTTCGGATTTGTGTGAATGGTATTTTTCCGAAAGTCCGATGGCCCTAGGCACATATGTCCTACATATCAACATGAATAGTCATTTCTTTGCGACCTCCCTCAATGATTTTAGAAGTTCTCCTGAAATGTTATCTACCCCTTCCGCCTTATTTGATCATAAGTCCTCCAAAGCTCTTTTTAATTCTTATTCTAATGGTGGAGCCACTATCTCTTCTAAATCTACTCCTCTGTCTTCTTCTGTTACATCAGACAAGTCTTCCCCGTCATAGAAGTCTTCAATGTACTCTTTCCACCTATCCGCTCTCTCCTCTTCATTTAGGAGTGGACTTCCCATTGCACTCATAATGTTACCATTCTTGCTTTTCATTTCACCGAAAGTTGTTTCGATTTCCTATATGCTGAGTCAGTCCTTCTTTCATTTTACGATTCATTCACATTTTTCATCCAGGTATGTCGCCTTAGCTTTCCTGCACTTGCTGTTTATTTCATTCTTAAGCGATTCGTATTTCTGTATTCCTGATTTTCCCGGAACAGTTTTGTACTTCTTTCTTTCATCGATCAACTGAAGCATTTCTTCTGTTACCCATAGTTTCTTCGCAGTTACCTTCTTTGTACCATTTTTTTTTCCTTCTAACTTCTGTGAGTGCTCTTTTAAGAGATGTCCATTCCTCTTCATCTGTACTGGCCACTAAGCTATTCTTTATTGCTTTGTCTAATAGCCTTAGAGAACTTCAAGCGTATCTCGTCATTCCTTAGAACTTGCGTATTCCACTTCTTTGCGTATTGATTATTACTGAATAATCTCTTAAACTTGAGTCCACTCATCACTGCTACATTATGATCTGAGTCTATATCTGCTCCTCAATAAGCCTTACCATCCAATCCCTGATTTCGGAATCTGCCTGACTATAAAGTAATCTAACAGTAACATTCCCGTATCACGCGACCTTTTCCAAGTATACCACCTCCTCTTGTGGTTCTTGATCAGAGTATTCGTTACTACTAGCTGAAATTTATTACAGAATTCAGTCTTTCTGCTCTCTCATTCCTTGTCCCAAATCCATATACTCGTGTAACCTTTTCTTCTACTCTTTCCCCTACAACTGCATTCTAGTCTACCATGACAATTTTGCTCTCTCTTCACATAATATATTGTCTGTTCAGTATCGTTATATACTTTCTCTACATCTTCAGCTTGCGATCTATTGTTGTCGGTGTTGGTTTTCTGTCGATTCTGATAGAAGCAACCCTATCACTGAACTGTTCACAGTAACACACTCTCTGCCGTACCTTCCTATTCAAAACGAATCCGACTCCCGTTATACCACTTTCTGCTACTGTTTGGATTACCCGATTACTCATCTGAACAGAAATCCTCGTCTTTCCGTTTCACTTCACTGGCGTTTACTATATCTAGATTGAGCCTTCGCATTTCCCTTTTCAAATTTTCTAGCTTCCCTACCTCGTTCAAGCTCCTGACATTCCACGCCCCGACTCGCAGAACGTTATCCTGTCATTGGTTATTCAATCTTTTTCTCAAGGTAACCTCCCCTCGGCAGTTCCCACCCAGAGATCCGAATGAGGGACTATTCCGGAATCTTTTGCCAATGGAGAGATCATCATGACACTTAACTCACAGGCCACATGTGCTGTGGTTACACCTTGTGTGTCTTTCATACAGTGGTTGCCATTGCCTTCTGCTTCCTCACGCCTTTGAAAATTGCTGATTCTTCCACCTTTAGATGCAGTTTCCCACGGCAAGAACAAGAGAGTGCTCTGAAACTCTGTCCGCTCCTTCGCCCTCTTTGACAAGGTCGTTCGTAGAATGATGAGGGTGTCTTCGTACGCCGGAAGTCTTCTGCCACCAATGCTGATTATTTATCAAAATTAAAGCGATGGAGAGCTAAGCAGGGACCGAAGGCGTTTTGATTACTAATCTAAAATGCTACCACAAGACCGCTGGTGCAGTAGACATGTATATTTAATGTTGTGTTTTGGTGATAATTTGTTCCTTTATTGCTGCGAAGTGGATAACGAAACAATTCTAACTTATTACTGGAGATACCTACAGTTCGGTCGAGGCATCTGCATGAGATATATAAGTATATATTAGAGATACGTTTTAATTTTACTGCCGTAGATGGATGGTATGTACGTGCATAGAATATGTGAAGATGATGTTCATATATTCGTTTCATAAGCTGTAACACTGTCACACGATAATGATAGTATCTGAAAAAAATGCTGCCCTACCCATCCGCTAGCGACTATACTGCTTCGTTATTCGGCTCGAAACTTATCTGAAGGTGCCTTTCCAGTGTGTAGATTAAATTGATGTCGAAAAATGAGATGTTATTGGGGACACAGTATGCAGTGGTTTCTGTCACCGAGCGTTCTGCATCGTTGAGATCGTCAAGAAATGAATAACATCCATCAGGTTGGGAAGTAACAGGGTAATTTCCCATGAGTCGACACTTAGTGCATCAGTTTAATCGGTTAGCACTGCTTAATTAAATTAAATTATGACCAATTCCTAATTCTCTGGAGCAATTCAATCCTAATAACTCATTTTTTGCACTAATGTCTCAATAACTGATACAAGAACTTTAACTTCTTAGACGAATGGCTCTGGGTCTAAACTTTTTCTAGCCTGAAAACTGCCTTTTGGCGTTTCTACTGTCGAGATCGCTACTCACCCAGCGAAATCTGGCAGTTTGGAGTACATAATACCCGTACTGTTCCAAAAATTGCAATTAAGCATTAGTTTTGACATCTAAATGATTATTTGGTTAGCCATACCAACCGACTGCCTAAGGGTTTTTGTTTATGCAGGAGCCACGTCGTGAATGCAAGGCTTTCGCGGGTAATAGAAAAGGAAAAGCCATCTCTGGTGGGGAACCGAAGAAGGGCCACTAATTCCATCCAGACAACAATGACAAAGATAACCTTCTGGCAGACCGGGAAGGACCAAACCAATGACGGCCATATGGCTCCCGAAACATTAATCCTAAACGCCCGAACGGAGTCACATAGAAACGTTAATGTCAATAAATCTTTGAGCCTAAATCACGTACAGGATAGTGTTTATACCATACGCACACAGCCTGTAGTTACATACGATATTTAAATGGAGAGAATGACGGAACCTCGGTTGAATAATAGTAAAATTATTCATATCTAATCATCCTATTAGTTGTGAAAGAGCAACCAGAACAGACCGTTACTACGTCTGCAATACGGTTGGTTACAATGTCTCCTTTATGTATCTCCAGGAACTATTTTTAAAGCTTTGGGGACTCTCATTTCAAGCCTCTGACAACAGAGCATACGAGATTTCTATTATGTAGAAATCTCAAGGTTGGAGATCTTGTGAATTTCTGTAATCTTATCTTTAAGTATTGTAGGATATATAAGCTATTGTACAAAGATCATTTCAGTTATATGTATTTTTCCTGGTAATATAATGTTCTCAATTAAACCGTATTAAAATCAGTCACTTCAGGTCTGTTACTTGTTGATGAACTTAACCTTCTTCTTACTCAGTCTTATGAGATGCAAATTATAGGCAATTAAAGGAAAGCCTGATAAGCTCCATTTAATGAGAGTCTCTATTCCCTTTAAATTTCTGATGGAGGTGTATGGCATTAGTGCTTCTATGCTGTCGATGTTCACGGAAGGAAATGGAAACCTTGAAATGGGGAGCCTATCTATTCGCTGCGTCAAAGTGATAATCTGTATGGAGAAAGCGGAAGTCTGCTCACATCATTACGCTCAGACTTCACCTATAGATGCTCTTAATAACGAAGTAATTTTACGTGCCTCTTGCGCTAATTGGTGCTCCTTACTAATGGCATTCATCAGTGGTAGACATCTTGCCACCGATTTTCCTCGCACAGCAATAGACTGCAGTTGATTCTCGAGTTTGCTGTCTAGACTACCATATAAAACGAATAGAAATTACTGAATTATTTTATGCGAGCATACATGAGCAGTAATTATATTTATAGTGTTTGATTCTTTTGAAATTTCTCGAAATTTCCATCTAAAGTGTGTACCTGCATAGTGATGAGTTGCGTCATCAGTCTTGAACTGATTTAATGCGGCTCGACACGAACTTATCTTGTGTGCCAACCTCTTCATCTCAGAGTAGCACTTACACTTTACGTTCAGTTATTTGTTGGATATGTTATACTCTGACTTTTCCCTTAGTTTTTAACTTCTGCAGGTCCTTCCAGCACCAAAAAGTTATTCCCTGATGTTAATTAAATGTATTCGGAGTTGCGAATATGGACAACCATCAGCTGTATAATGGAATGATGGCAATGAAAATGTGGACCGGACCGAAACTCGAACCCGAATTTCCCGCTTATCGCGAGCGGTAGCGTCAACCATTTGATTGTCCGAGTTCTACTCACGGCCAGACCCAAACTGACATTTGTCTACAACCCTTACTCGTACATCCATTATGTATATTCCCGTAGAGGTGAGACATCTAACTTGAAAGTCATTTGCCAGGTGTCGGAATTGCTGCAGTGTATGCATGTCCCAAGGAACATTGTATCATAATTCGGAACAAAACGGGCACTGCGAAATCGTATTTATCCGCCGGTTTTGCAGAGAATCTCCTCATTCCGTGTCTTATCAGTCCATTTAACTCTTAATCATTCTTGAGCGCCACATCTAAATCGTCATGGCTTGGTTCTTTTCCATTTTTGCCACAGTCTTTGTTTCACTTCTACACAGTGCAGTGATCGAAAAGTGTATTTTCAGAAATTTCTTCAGCTGTTTAATACCACTGTTTGACACTACTCTTTTGGCAAGATTACCTTCTCCACGTGCGCTAGTCTTTTTCTCTAAAGTCATTGGTTCGTCCGTCATGCGTTACTTTGCTTCCAAGATAGCAGAATTCCTTCACTTCAGTATTTTCTGATCACATATTTTGATGTTAAGTTTATGGCTATCTGATTTCTTCGGCCCATCGTTACTTTCATCTTCACTCGATTGGCCCTCAGTCTATATTCTATACTCATTAGACTACTCATTCCATTTAACAGAACCTGCAATTCTACTTCACTTTCATTGAGGATAACAAGTGGACAAGTCCATAAATATACAGGGTGTTTCTGAATAACATTTTAAAAATCTTACACCAAAACAAGAAAAAATTCCGGTAAATAGGGAATCTGAAATGCTTATCTTAAGAACTGTGAGCACTTGTTCATCCTCGATGCTACGAAATACATCCCCTCTACTACAAGCTTTTTGCTTTCCATATTCTGGAAAGAGGTAGTAAGGGCCAAAACAAAAAAAAAGTCCATTAAAGATGGGTTCTAAACTGCATACCTTAAGAGCTAGGAGCTACTGTAAAACACATCTCTTGTACTGAATAAGATGTCTTAGTTCTTTAGGTGTGCACTGTGTAGCCTGTGTGTACGGCATTTTTTTTTTTTGTTTTGGTGCAGGGAAACTGTTCCCAAAATTTTAAAACGTCATTATGAAACACCCTGCATATCATATGATTTATTAAGTAACCGATAAGCGGTGGGAAGACCACCATCTCTAGTAAATAAATGTGATAATGTCACATTTCGCGCTAAATGGGAAATGCAAATAAAAGGCAACATTGCAAAATTCAAACATCTCACTTTCAGACACTGATATCTTCATTTATTTATGTTCTGTGCTGATGAAATATAAAGTTATTTCTAACCACACATTTAATTTGTGAAAACCTTCTATTTCCAGCTGTGTCGTATAACGCGTGGCACATTATGTTTTTTGAACGTACTTCTCAATTAGTGCTATGTCAAGAACAGATTTACGAACTACCACTACTTTCGCCCACATGAGACTTCTTATTTGGACTTAATTTCCTATTGAAATTGGTAACATTACAACTGATTCATTTACAAAACTGATTCCAAATTCAGTCCGTATTGTCTCTCAAAAGAGAAATCCTTTGCTATGTAAATGTGACATTTTTAAATTTTCTAGAAATGTTAATGGTACTATAAAATAAGTGATTACAGGAAATAATCAGCATCTCCCAAGACAGGTGTGCAAAAGACATAGAAAGAAAATGAGAGACCGAAGAGTACGACTGAGTCTTATGGACTGGTATCGATTACTGCAGCAATTACCCTATCCGGGAATGTCAACATTTACATTGAGTTGCGGGCTCTGCGGTTGCTAACTGAATCTGCGAAATCTGCAAGTGTAAACGCTATCATTAATGAACTCAAATATGCATAGGGTTAGCCCACCGCTTGATTTCTTTCCTGTCACGGCAGGTGCAACGAAGTTACTTTAGGAATTCCTCGTGATAATCTTAATCCTTACCCGGACTATTAGCAGTATAAAAGCGTAGGAATTCTGCTGCAGGCCCCTCATAAATTCATGGTCTTCGATATTTGGCACTTGCAAATTAATGCTGAACTACTTGCTTTTCTGGTCTAACTATTCTGCGTTGGATTTATTTAATATTTACTAACGTGAACTGCAAGGAAACAGAATATCATAGTTAAAACGTGTCATGCATTCCATCAATGACTCAGAGCACGGCATTTCAATATACTCTACCTCAAGATGTAGGAGATCAAGTTAGAAAGTGCAAACAATTTTTAAAGGAAATTTTTGTTTATAAAAAATTTTAAATAATTTTTGTTTTCTCCATCCTCTATGCACTCGACCCATCTCTTGAAAAACTTCCAAATTCCGACATTGGAGAATGATTGTGGCATCATTCGTATCCATTTTTGTATTGCCCTCACGACCTCGCCACCCAACGGGCACTTGGATTCACATAGGTGCTCCTATGTCGGGTTAAAAGGCGTAACCTGCTTAGAACTATTGAAGTGTTCCGGAAATAAAAAATAGTTTTTTGCGTGTACTGGACTGTATGGTGGTGAACATTACCCTGAAGCTAAATAACACCTTTTGAAAGCTCCCCCCTCCGTTTGTATTCAGTTTTGGATTTTATATGTCTGAGGAGCAACAGTAACTGTCAACATTCACCGTTTGACCTTTACGAGTGTAACAAACCAACAGCGGACGTTTTATGTCCCAAAACACTGTCTCTACATCTACATCTATGTAATTACTCTGCTATTCACAATAAAGTGCCTGGAAGAGGGTTCAATGAACCACTTTTAACCTGTCTCTCTACCGATCCACTCTCGAACGGAACGCGGGAAAAACGAGCCGTTAGCTTTTTCTGTGTGAGCCCTGATTTATCTTATTTCATCGTGACGATCATTTCTCCCTATGTAGGTGGGTTCCAACAAAATGTTTCCGCAGTCGGAGGAGAAAACTGGTGAAAGAAATTTCATTATAAGATCCCGTCGCAACGAAGAACGCCTTTGTTTTAATGATTGCATCTCCAGTTAACGTATCATGTCTGTGACACTATCTCCCCTATTTCGCGATAATACAAAACGAGCTGCCCTTATTTGTACTTTTTCGATGTCATCCGTCAGACACACCTGATGCAGATCCCACAATGCACAGCAATACTCCAGAATAGGGCGTCTCTTTGATAGACCTGTTGCATCTTCTAAGTGTTCTGCCAATGAATCGTAGTCTTTGGTTTGCTCTACCCACAATATTATCTATGTGATCGTTCCAATTTAGGTTGTTTGTAATTGTAATCCCTAAGTATTTAGTTGAATTTACAGCCATCAGATCTGTGTCACTCATCATGTAATCGGAATTTACCTGATTTCTTTTAGTACTCACGTGAATTACTTCACACTTTTCTTTATTTAGCGTCAATTGCCACTTTTCGCACTATACAGATATGTTATCTAAATCATTTTGGAAGTCGTTTTGGTCATCTGATGACTTTACAAGACGGTAAATGACAGCATTTTCTGCAAACAATCTAAGACGGCTACTCAGATTGTCTCCTATGTCGTCAATATAGATCAGGAACAATAGAGGGCCTATAACACTTCCTTGGGGAACGCCGGATATTACTTTTGTTTTACTCGATGACTTCCCGTCTGTTACTACGAACTGTGACCTTTCTGACAGGAAATAACGACCCAGTCGCTCAACTGAGGCGATACTCCGTAGGCACGCAGTTTGGTTAGAAGACGTTTGTGAGGAACGGTGTCGAAAGCCTTCTGGAAATCAAAAATATGGAATCAATTTGACGTCCCCTGTCGATAGTACTCATTAATTCATGAGCATAAAGTGCTAGTTATGTTGCACAAGAACGACATTTTCTGAATCCGTGCTCACTGTGTTGTCAATAAATCATTTTCTTCAAGGTACTTCATAATGTTCGAATACAGTATATGTTCCAAAACCCTACTGCAAATCGACGTTAGTGATATAGGCCTGTAATTCAGTGGATTACTCCTACTTCCCTTTTTGGGTATTGTTGTGACTTGAGCAATTTTCCAGTCTTTAGGTATGGATCTTTCTGTGAGCGAGTGGTTGTATGTGATTGCTAAATATGGACCTATTTTATGTGCATACTCTGAGAGGAATCTGACTGGTATACAATCTGGACCGGAGGCCTTGCCTTTATTAAGTGATTTAAGTTGCTTTGTTACACCGAGGATATCTACTTCTATGTTTCTCATCTTGGCAGTTGTTCTTGATTGGAATTCAGGAATATTTACTTCGTCTTCTTTGGTGAAGGAGTTTCGAAAAACCGTATTTAATAACTCTGCTTTAGTGGTAATGTCATCAGTGACTTCACCGTGTTTATCGCTCAGTGAAGGTATTGATTGCGTCTTGCCACTGGTGTGCTTTATATATGACCAGAATCTCTTTGGGTTTTCTGTCAGATTTCGAGACAGAATTTCGTTGTGGAAATTATTAAAAGCATCTCGCATTGAAGTAGGCGCTATGTTTCGAACTTCTGTAAAACTTTGTCAATGTTGGGGATAATGCATTCTTTTAAATTTGGCATTCTTTCTTCGTTGCTTCTGCAACAACGATCTGACCCGTTTTGTATACCGTGGGAGATAAGTACCATGACTTATTAATTTATGTTGTATATATCTCTCAATTGGTGTAGATACTATCTCTTTGAAAACATTCCACAACTTTTCTACACTTACATGACCAGATCGGAAGGAGTGAAGACTGTCTCTTAAAAAGGCGTTAAGAGCATTTTTCTCAGTTTTTTTAAATAGATATACAGTGCGTTTCTTTTTGATGGTTTTAGGTCTTACGGTATTCAGACTAGCAGCAACTGCCTTGTGGTCGCTAATACCTGTATTCGTCACAATACTCACTAATTGTCCAGGTCTGTTTGTTGCTAAAAGGTCAAATATGCTTTCGCAACCATTTACACTTCGAATGGTCTCATGAACTAATTGTTCAAAATAATTATCTGAGAAAGCATTCATCATTATCAGTTTTCCTATTGCAGCTTGGCTCATCAACATTTTTGATTTAGGCAGTGATGAACGTTTCCTCACCACACTCTACTACTCACGATCGGTATAATAACGATGGATCCACATCACATCAACGGTTGCTATACGACGTAGAAAGTCTTCTCCTTCCCTTTTGAAATGTCTTAATTGGGAGTCGATGTTTCCAAATGTCACTGTTTGGGTTTGTCTGTCGGCTTCAGCTGAGATGAAGCACATACTTTGCGGTATTTGAAAGATTCAAGGACAGTTGGAGTAGGAATGCAATGGGGATGCAGGACCACATCCCGTGTGACACGTGTCCGAGAGAACACGTCTACACAGGCAGGGGTGCGACGAGGAAGAACGGTGGTAACGGGACTGCATCATCACGCCCCACCCCTCCTCCCATCCCACCTCTCCTCCAAAACCACGTCACTTTCTTAGAAATAAGCCAGAGTGTTTTTGAGCCAAAACACACACACACACACACACACACACACACACACACACACACACACACACACATATTTTCCTCTCCCAATTGCAGTACAGTATTTTAAGTCACGGAAACGAAACAACCAGTCGGCCAGTATGTGCTCCAGAGCTGGCATTTGTTCTCTGTACCTCACTTGGCGCCCAAATGTGATTGCTAATCGATCTTTTTACCCTACGTGGTCTCTTACATCAAATATTACAATGTTATTTCCATGTTTATATTGTCTGTATTATTATTCTATAACAGTACAAAACACAAGTTGCTCGTTTACGGGCACTATTGATCTACTTTATAGGTAAAAATATACTTGAGAACGACTGTGGTTTCCTATTTGTATCCATTTGGTGCAAGGCACAATGGACACCCAAATTAAGTCCCATAGTGTTATTTCTAAGCCTAAGTGATCGTATTATTTATCAGAAACTCGTCTTAGATCATTAAAATCGTTACACCACCTGCTAATGTCCTATGGCCAGTTGATCACTGTTCAGCATATAAAGTGATCAGAGTCCCTCCCCCTCCCAAATCCCTGCACCCCCACCCTTGGCACTGAAACCCACACAACGCTGGTCATAGCATTTCGGGATATCTTGTACAGCTTCATGTACCTGAAAACATCCACAAATTTTAATTTTACCTGATATGCCTTCTAATATTACAGGTGATTCAAAAATATTTCTGTTTGCTGATGACACCAGCTTGGCAGTGAAGGATCTTGTGTGTAATATTGAAACAGTATCAAATAATGTAGTTCATGAAATAAGTTCGTGGCTTGTGGAAAATAATTTGATGCTAAATCACAGTAAGACTCAGTTTTTACCGTTTCTAACTCACAATTCAACAATAACCGATATTTTGATCAGACAGAATGGGCATGTTATAAGCGAGACGGAACAGTTCAAGTTCCTAGGTGTTCGGATAGATAGTAAACTGTTGTGGGAAGCACATGTTCAGGATCTTGTTCAGAAACTAAATGCTGCTTTATTAACCATTAGAACAGTATTTGAAATAAGTGACAGTTCAACACGAAAAGTAGTCTACTTCGCATATTTTCATACGCTTATGTCGTATGGTATTATATTTTGGAGTAATTCTTCTGATTCAAAAAGGGTATTTTTGGCTCAAAAACAGGCTGTTCGAGCTATACGTGGTGCAAGTTCGAGAACCTCTTGTCGACCCCTATTCAATAGTCTGGGAATTATGACATTGCCCTCACAGTACATATTTTCTTTAATGTCGTTTGCTGTTAGCCATATTAGCTTATTCCCAAGAGTTAGCAGCTTTCACTCAGTTAATACTAGGCAGAAATCAAATCTGCGTGTGGAATGCACTTCCTTGACTCTTGTGCAGAAAGGAGTATAGTATTCTGCTGCATCCACTTTCAATAGGCTACCACAAGAACTCAAAAATCTTAGCAGTAGCCCAAACACTTTTAGGTCTAAACTGAAGAGTTTCCTCATGGCTCACTCCTTCTATTCTGTCGAGAAGCTCCCGTAAGAGCTGAAAAATTAAGCAAATTCCAGTGTTACATTGTTGAGTTTCTTTGATTAAACTTACGACTTGTCGACTGAATATGTTTCTTATATTTCATTTTATCTGTTTCTACTATCGTGTTATAATTTCATGTATTGACTCGTTCCATGACCATGGAGAGTTCTCCTTAATTTGGTCCCGCGGAACAATAAATAAATAAAAAATAAAACAATATTGTTAAGACATCCCACATCGCTCTTGAGTATACACTGCTCATTCACTTAAGCAAACAAATTATCGTTAAGTGTAGTTATTCCGTCAGTTCTAAACTTCACAAATGACTTGTTTGTTGATACATGAACAATGTAACCATCCTTGTTAGGCAGAGGTTTATAAATAGATATTTCGCATATCCTCTAATATAGTAAACATTGTTGGATGCATTGTTTTCTGCAGCTACTGCAACATACGGCTATTTCCCTCGGTATTTAATGTAAATGCTGTTATCTTGTACTCTAAGGCATGGGGATTCTTCAATATATTATGTTTAATATAATTTCCAAGCGTTGCTTATATTTCCAATTGCTCTTCACATTCTTCCTACTTTGTAGATGTTTTCGGCAAATACTCCAGTTTGGGTTTTTGACGTCAATTTCATTGATTTCCAGTTTTCTTTTAAACACCATAACATCTGAAATGAATGTAAATGAGCAGTTTCTATAACAGGGAGTGGTTTATGTCTGTTCGATGCATTATTTCTTTTTCTTAAGACCTGCAGAGTAATGTTATCCCATGCAATCAATCCTAGATCCGCAATATCTGTATTTGACAGTACTGTGGAGAACAATGTCATGGACTGGGAAAAAAATGTGTTTCTCCACCTTTAATATACCAGTTACGTTGTTCTTGTTGATTTTTATGTTAAAAATTTCCATATAGTTTACAGGTAACTAATTAAAGCTATAATCAGACAAAACATAGTCTATAAGCTTTTCTCGCTCCTGATTGTGTGGATAGTTTACACCAATAAACGCTTCTTATTGCCCCAGTTAACAAACTACAAAATACTATTGTACACAACACAGCAAGTCGTCTGTAAGCTCTCTGATAGTTTAACACTACATGGAAGCGAGTGGGACATATTACAGTGAAGCATATTGTAAATGCCTTTTGCTGGCATTATATACATTTAGACAGTCATCCACAAGTTCAAACATTCCTTCCATTCTGTAGTAGTAAATCATAGCTTACAGTCTGTTAATAGCATGTTCCTTAGCCAAGGAAGGTGTAAAAATTTTTCATGGGCATATATCAGCATACTTCGTAAAATCAATAAGATATTACCAATATCTTTGTTCTCTATTCGGCTTGTGATTTGGCACATACATTTTTATGTAGCTTTAGTTTACAATTGAAACACACCCATAATCAACCGCCTATTTCAGCTGTCAGTCACGATGCATTTTCCTTGGTAGTCTTCTTGCATATAGAAGTCAAGGCGTTCGATATTATGTAATCATACACATCCATCTTGCTAAAAATCTCAGCAAAATTTTGTGCTATATCCAGATCCATAGGGTTATATTTATCTACATGAAATTGCTGCAATATCCCAGGCAGCCTATCCTGGAGAAATACCACATATGTAACTCTCAAATACCCCACATATTTCCTCCTTTAACATTACAGACCATTCCTTCTCTAATGGTTTTCGGCAGTCCTTTAATATACAGCTGCCCTTTCTCCCTTTGGCACCAATACTTGTGCAGCCCGAATCTCTGTGAAATGAGAAATCAAATATGTGCATATTTGAACGTGTCAACAAGTCTTTGGTCATTGGAGATCTTGCTGACTAAGCATATGTACACATCTTAGCACAGCTTCTCTAGCGTCACACTCATCCATTCTCGTCTCCCACTTCTTCCCTCTCCCTCCTCACCGAGCAGTGTGGACCATGATGCCATCTACCACCTTTGATTTCGTTCTCTGTAACCTTACCCCTGCAGGTATGTCCTCTGTGGCATTATTCACGTGAGATGTGGCCACGAATCCCTATGCATTCCTACTGTTGGAAATGCTGATCCATGGCTAATACTCAACTCATGCAAAGTATCATCAGTGCTGGCACGACAATCGCCATTAATCTTCGCTAAGCCATCTCGACGAATCTGCCTGTTTACGAAGTTCATGACCTGCTTGAACACTCTTTGTTGCCAACATATACATGTACACTATTATAGCTACTGATCCAATCGCAATTTTTTCGTTCACTACGACAGCGATGACCATACTGCAGCTGCATCTTACGAATAATTTTCGCAGATTTAGTCCCTTGAGATTAATGGACGCGTACGTATCACTATCTTCCACCCCCCCCCCCCCCCTCTGCCCCTCATTTCTTCCTTGAAGTCTAAGGACAAGAGCCACCCACAATAAAATAATTACGTCACTATAAAATAGAATTAATCACTGTCACAACACAGGTTTTGGAATATCGATGTTCAGACCGTGCTGTCAGTTTTTGGTGCAAAGGAGCAACTTTGCGTATCGACTTCCCCTCTTGGATAAAAATAGCAGTTGTGAAGGCACAGTAAGCTGACAGAACTATATAATGAGCAATATTTTTTATGTTCCCAAATTCAGACTTCAGATTGGACAACAGTTATTTTTGGGAAGTAAGATCACCGTTACACACCTTATCGTCAACGAGTTCATTACAGACGGAACACAAGCTCGAGATGGAAGAAGGATATGGATCGAAATCTGGACGGGGTTGACCGTATATGGAATTTTAGATCTGGCCATGAGTCGTGCTCGGATAGCCTAATGATAAGGTGACCGCTCGCGACAAGCGGGAAATCCGGGTTCGTAACCCGGCCCGGCATAAATTTTCATCGTTTTTGTATGTCAATCCTTCATTGTTGTCATTTCATTACAGAGTTTATGGTTGTCCATATTCGGAAATGCGAATGTTTTTCATGTATCAGTCTAGATAGCTAGAGGAGGGATTTGAAGTGCTGTCCTCCAGACTCTGACCAGTGTGCTAACCACTGTGCCACCTCAATCCGTAATTTGAGTTTACGCTATTACGAACAAGGCCATGTAGGTATCGCGTGGGATTACGAGTTCAAAAACGACCAGCACAAGCTCAGTGCAAATTAAAGACGGTGGGAGACTGATATCATAAAGCAGATGTGGGAGATGAAGACGCAAGTCGACCCTTGGCACTGGGAGCGGAGGATAGATGCAATGATCGCCTTCAGGCAATATCTACGACAAGGAGTTGGGGGGCGGGGATGTTCGTTAAACGATGAATGACCAAATAGTTTTGGGATGATGGAACTTGCTACTATTTAATATCAATTACGTATGACTTGCTTCAAAATGATTGTGAATTTACCATAACGAATCTATTTTATGAAAGTGTGCTCCACAGCTCACAAGTGAAATGGTCAGTCAGAAAGATGCTTGGGAAGTCGTAGAAGTATATAACCATAATTCACACAACAGCTACTTTACTAAAATGAACCAGAGCTACCCTCATGGATAATAAAATACAAAACAGGCCAAAGGATTACCATAAAATTGTAAATGCCAGCAGGTGCCCATTCAGTTTCCTTTTGCAATCATCCGAACGTGGGCTGGTCTCAAACCTGGCACCATTTCACAGTACTGGACGCGCCTTTCTACAGGATCTGGCTAAACAGGATCAGCCACTGGCAATTCTAAGAGATATAAATAGAATCCCTTCAAGCAACACATAGCCGGCCGAGTGGCCCAGCGGTTCTAGGCGCTACAGTCTGGAACAGCGCTACCGCTACGGTCGCAGGTTCGAATCCTGCCTCGGGCATGGATGTGTGTGATGTCCTTAGGTTAGTTAGGTTTAAATAGTTCTAAGTTCTAGGGGACTGATGATCTCAAAAGTTAAGTCCCATAGTGCTCAGAGCCATTTGAACCAAGAAATTACAGGCGGAAGTCATTTAACGTAAAACAATGACTAATACACCCTTTTCAATTCTGTCGGAACCAGTAACAAACAACAAGTAACAACACTGACTCCAACTCAATGGGAGTAAGGTTCGATTAAATAGCATTAAACAGACTGAGCTGTATGTTACAGTCAGCTCCGTGGTACAAGTTCACAAAAACAGGCAGTGTTCTGAAACTTGCACAGCAAGTTTACTTCTTCTTGGCAGACAGGTACATCAGTCTTCATTTGACCGTGACCCAAAACCCTACGATTCCTGCGCCCATTGTACGGCTGCACTGCCTTGAAAGCTCCTTGCCTAGCTTGTCAGCTGGAAGTGGAGACGGCGCTCCTGTTTCCAGTCGTAATCCTCTTCCCTGACTGCCAGAGTGAGAGTCCATCACGCGAGCCCGGTACCCCGGTAAAAGCCCGGAACGCGAAGCACACACTCTCCGTGGCAGTCATTCGGTAAAATAAACCAGCATAACCACGTACAAAATCGATAACAGCCGAAATAAGTATTTCAAAAGCTGCAAAACCTGCTGGCGAATTTCGAGCTCCAAAACCTCAACAGGCATCTTAAAGTTATGTACTGCAGTATTAATACTGTGGCATCAAGTAAACTAAATCCATTGTACGTCACTGCAATCATAATAAATATATTACATAGTCAATAGTAACGTGAATTAATACTGATTGTCTTTGTCTACATACTACAGATTGGTTCTAACTTTTCCAAGCGAGAAATGCAAGCCATTGTGAATGACTTTAAGATATCTGATGATCTGAAAGTCAAAACAGGTCGTGAATAAATAATTATCAGCAGCTCTTAGTGGTTTAAGTAAACGTTTTTCCTGATACTGAAATGATACATCTGTGTGGCAAATCATGAAGCGAATTCGGTTTGCGAAGATCTTTTCTATGCGAAAGGGGGAGGGGGAGGGAGAAACGAAAATTGAGGATGTGTTGGATGAGGATCAGTTTGGCTTTAGGAAAGATAAAGAAACTAGAGAGGCAGTTCTCACGCTGCGGTTGATAATGGAAACAAGACTACAGAAAAATCAAGAAACATTCATACGAGTTCTCGACCTGGAAAATGCGTTCGACAATGACAAATGGTGCAAGATGTTCGAAATCATGAGAAAAATAGGGGTAAGCTATAAAGAAAGACGGTAGTATACAATACCCACAAGAACCAAGAGGGAAAGATAAGAATGATAGACCAAGAGCGAAGTGCCCGGATTAAAAAGGGTGGAATGTCAGATCCCTTAATCGGGCAGGTAGGTTAGAAAATTTAAAAAGAGAAATGGACAGGTTAAAGTTAGATATAGTGGGAATTAGTGACGTTAGGTGGCGGGAGGAGGGTCAGGTGAATACAGGGTTATAAATACAAAATCAAATAGGGTTAATGCACGAGTAGGTTTAATAATGAATAAAAAATAGGAGTACGGGTAAGCTACTACAAACAGCATAGTGAACGCCTTATTGTGGCCAAATTAGACACGAAGCTCACGCCTACTACAGTAGTACAAGTTTATATGCCAAGTAGCTCTGCAGATGATGAAGAAATTGATGAAATGTATGATGAGATAAAAGAAATTATTCAGGTAGTGAAGGGACACGAAAATTTAATAGTCATGGGTGACTGGAATTCGAGAGTAGGAAAAGGGAGAGAAGGAAACATAGTAGGTGAATATGGATTGGGGGAAAGAAATAAAAGAGGAAGCCGTCTGGTAGAATTTTGCACAGAGCATAACTTAATCAAGTTCAAGAATCATAAAAGAAGGTTGTACACATGGAAGAATCCTGGAAATACTAGAAGGTATCAGATAGATTATATAATGGTAAGACAGAGATTTATGAACCAGGTTTTAAATTGTAAGACATTTCTAGGGGCAGATGTGGACTCTGACCACAATCTTTTGGTTATGAACTGTAGATTAAACCAGAGGTTATACAGAGTTTCAGGGTGAGCATAAGGGAACAATTGACAAGATTGGGGGAAAGAAATACAGCAGAAGAAGAATGGATATCTTTGAGGGATGAAGTAGTGAATGCAGCAGAGGATCAAGTAGGTAAAAAGACGAGGGCTGGTAGAAATCCTTGGGTAACAGAAGAAATATTGAATTTAATTGATGAAAAGAGAAAACATTAAAATACAGTAAATGAAGCAGGCAAAAAGGAATACAAACGTCTCATAAATGAGATCGACAGGAAGCGCAAAATGGCTAAGCAGGGATGGCTAGAGGACAAATGTAAGGATATAGAGGGTTATCTCACTAGGAGTAAGATCGATATTGCCTACAGGAAAATGAAAGAGACCTTTGGAGAAAAGAGAACCACTTGCATGCATGTCAAGAGCTCAGATGGAAACCCAGTTCGAAGCAAAGAAGGGAAAGCAGAAAGGTGGAAGTAGTGTATAGAGGGGACGTACTTGAGGGCAGTATTCTGGAAATGGAAGAGAATGTAGAAGAAGACGAAATGCGAGATACAATACTGCGTCATGAGTTTGACAGAGCACTGAAAGACCTGAGTCGAAACAAGGCCCCAGGAGTAGACAACATTCAATTAGAACTACTGACAGCCTTGGGAGAGCCAGTCCTGACAAAACTCTACCATCTGGTGAGCAAGATGTATGAGACAGGCGAAATACCCTCA
Organism: Schistocerca cancellata; assembly: GCF_023864275.1. Lineage (NCBI taxonomy): Eukaryota > Metazoa > Arthropoda > Insecta > Orthoptera > Acrididae > Schistocerca > Schistocerca cancellata. The sequence goes on from NC_064628.1 coordinate 199,549,456, forward strand.
GACTTCAAGAAGAATATGATAATACCAGTCCCAAAGAAAGCAGGTGTTGACAAATGTAAAAATTACCGAACAATCAGTTCAATAAGCACAGCTGCAAAATACTAATACGAATTCTTTACAGACGAATGGAAAAACTAGTAGAAGCCGTCCTTGGGGAAGATCAGTTTGGATTCCGTAGAAATATTGGAACACGTGAGGCAATACTGACCTTACGACGTATCTTAGAAGAAAGATTAAGGAAAGGCAAACCTACGTTTCTAGCAGTTGTAGACTTAGAGAAAGCTTTTGACAATGTTGACTGGAATACCCTCTTTCAAATACTAAAGGTGGCAGGGGTAAAATACAGGGGGCAAAAGGCTATTTACAATTTGTACAGAAACCAGATGGCAGTAATAAGAGTCGAGGGACATGAAAGGGAAGCAGCGGTTGGGGAGTGAGACAGGGTTGTAGTCTCTCCCCGATGTTATTCAATCTGTATATTGAGCAAGCAGTAAAGGAAACAAAAGAAAAATTCGGAGTAGGTATTAAAATCCATGGCGAAGAAATAAAAACTTTGAGGTTCACCGATGACATTTTAATTCTGTCATAGACAGAAAAGGACTTGGAAGAGCAGTTTAACGGAATGGACAGTGTCTTGAAAGGAGGATATAAGATGAACATCAACAAAAGCAAAACGAGGAAAATGGAATGTAGTCGAATTAAGTCGGGTGATGCTGAGGGAATTAGATTAGGAAATGAGACACTTAAAGTAGTAAAGGAGTTTTGCTATTTGGGGAGCAAAAAAACTGATGATGGTCGAAGTAGAGAGGATATAAAATGTAGCCTGGCAATGGCAAGGAAAGCGTTTCTCAAGAAGAGAAATTTGTTAACCTCGAGTATAGATTTAAGTGTCAGGAAGAGGTTTCTGAAAGTATTTGTATGGAGTGTAGCCATGTATGGGAGTGAAACGTGGACGATAAATAGTTTAGACAAGAAGAGAATAGAAGCTTTCGAAATGTGGTGCTACAGAAGAATGCTGAAGATTAGATGGGTAGATCACATAATTAATGAGGAGGTATTGAATAGAAATAGAGAGAAGAGGAGCTTGTGGCACAACTTGACAAGAAGAAAAATGGACCGGTTGGTAGGACTTTTTCTGAGGCATCAAGGGATCACCAATTTAGCATTGGAGGGCAGCGTGGAGGGTAAAAATCGTAGAGGGAGACCAAGAGATGAATAGACTAAGCAGATTCAGAAGGATGTAGGTTGCAGTAAGTACTGGGAGATGAAGAAGCTTGCACAGGATAGAGTAGCATGGAGAGCTGCATCAAACCAGTCTCAGAACTGAAGACCACAACAACAAGACACCGATGTCCTTGCCCCTACTGTTCAGTCTAGACACTGAAGAAGCAATGGCAGAAAAAAGAAGGGTTCACGAGTGGTATTAAAATTAAAGGTGAAGGGATATCGATGTCAAGATTCGCTGATACATCGCTGTCCTCAGTGAAAGAAAAGACGAATTACAGAATTTATTGAATGGAATGATACGGACTAAGAGTAAAGCGAACAAAAATGAAAATAAAGAGAAGTAGCAGAAATGAAAACAGTGAGAAACATAACATCAGGATTATTAATCACGAATTAGGTGAAGTTAAGGAATTCTGCAACCTATGCAGTAGAATAACTCATGACGAACGGAGAAAGAAAGGCATAAAAAGAAGAGTAGCTCTGAAAAAAAGCACATCCTTGGCCACGAGAAGTCTACTAGTATCAAACATAGGTCTTAATCTAAGGAAGAAATTTTTGAGACTAATACGTTGGAGCACAACTTTACACTATGTGATCAAAAGTATCCGGACACACCGTAAAAGTTACGTTCTTCATATTAGGTGCATTGTGTTGCCGCCTACTGCCAGGTCCTCCGTATCAGCGACATCAGTAGTCATTAGACATTGTGAGAGAGCAGAATGGGGCGCTCCGCAGAACTCACAGACTTCAAACGTGGTCAGGCGTTTTGGTGTCACCTGTGTCATACGTCTGTGCGCGAGATTTCCACACTCCTAAACATTCCTAGATCCACTGTTTCCGATGCCGTAGTGAAGTGGAAACGTGAAGGGACACGTACAGCACCAAGCCGTACAGGCCGACCTCATTGTTGACTGACAGAGACCGCCGACAGTTGAAGAGAGTCGTAATGTGTAATAGGCAGACATCTATCCAGACCATCACACATGAATTCAAAAATGCATGAGGATCCACTGCAAGTTTTATGACAGTTACGCGGGAGGTGAGAAAACGTGGATTTCATGGTCGAGTGGTTGCTCATAAGCCACACATCACGCCGGTAAATGACAAACGACGCCTCGCTTGGGGTAAGGAGCGTAAACATTGGACGATTGAAAAGTGGAAAAACGTTGTGTGGAGTGACGAATTACGGCACACAATGTGGCGGTCCGATGGCAGAGTGTGGGTACTGCAAATACCCGGTGAACATCATCTGCCAGCGTGTGTAGTGCCAACAGTAAAATTCGGAGGTGGTTGTGTTATGGTGTGGTCGTGTTTTTCATGGAGGGGGCTTGCACTGCTTGTTGTTTTGCGTTGCACTATCACAGCACAGGACTACATTGATGTTTTAATCACCTTCTTGCTTCCCACTGTTGAAGAGCAATGCAGGGATTTCTATTTCAGCCCCCCCCCCCCCTCCTCCCAACCCCTCTGCGAGTCCGGGGCATAGAATCGGCCCTAGGTATTCCTGCCTGTCGTAAGAGGCGACTAAAAGGAGTCTCACACGTTTTGGCCTTTATGTGATGATCTCCATTTTTCAAAATTTTCCCGAACAGCGAGCCTGTTGGGGAAGGGCGCCTTATATGGTGCATTGTGTCCATAGTGCATTAAGGTCTTTGGCCTACTTTCTCGTCGTCGCATTGCAGTCCCACTCATTCTCCATCTCTTGGGCGAGGACACATTCCTGGGTGCGTTTTCCACCATGCACTGTGCAGTGCCACTTTCTGTGCCGGCGATGACCATGGACTTTTTTGCACTCATATTCAGCAGGGTAGACAGTCTATTGTGGTGGGACTGCCATGTACTCTGTTGGTTGCAGCACCCTGACAACACAGGAATCGCTCTGCTGATGCCTGCGCCCTTAACTCCCCTCGTATGCTAAGGAGTAGATGCCCATCACCCTGGGGCATTGGGACTCCTGGCTATGGCCATCCTGCCAGGTGGCCTTTGCTGTGGCTGAGTGGCACCTGTGGGGAGGGCTCCTGATTGAAGTGGGTGACATGAGGATGGATGACAGGCCGTGAAGCGTAGTACGTCGTCTCTTGCTGGTGGTCCGCTGCCAGCAGTCTCTAAGCGAGCAAAGCCTAACTTCAACGCTAAGAAATATGACCCCAAGAGATTTCCGTCCCTGGCCACATCATGGGAGGAACACCAGGCTAAGGGTGGCAGTGAAGCTTATTCATCCAGGTACCTCATTTGTACGAGAGTTAATGCGGAATCTTTATGTCCATGAAGTGTCTGTTTTTTTGTGGAGCATTTGGAGGACACGTTTGACGAGGTAGAGGGCTTGTCCCAAATGCGCTCTGGGTCGGTTTTGATAAAAAACAGTATCCTCTGCCCAGTCACGGGCAGTACTCAGTTGTGGCAAGTTGGGGGACGTTTCTGTTACCATCACGCCCCATAAGAGCTTAAATGTGGTCCAGGATATTACATTCCACACGGACCTTCTTTTGCTGTGTGACGACGAGCTGCGTGCCAATTTAGAGCGGCGAGATGTTCATTTCGTCGCGCGCGTCCATATGGGTCCGAGGGATATCCTGGTTGCCACCGGTGCCTTCATCTTGGCCATCAAAAATGGTTCAAATGGCTCTGAGCATGTGAGACTTAACATCTAAGATCACCAGTGCCCTAGAACTTAGAACTACTTAAACCTAACTAACCTAAGAACATCACACACATTCATGCCCGAGGCAGGAGTCGAACCTGCTGCCATAGCGGTCGCGCGGTTCCAGACTGAAGAGCCTAGAACCGCTCGGCCACAGTGGCCGGCTCTTGGCCTTCGAGGGTGACACATTGTCCGAGAAGGTCAAGGTGATGGTCTACCACTGTGACGTCAAGCCATATATCCCTCCCCCGATGCGGTGCTTTAAGTGCTGGAAAATTGGCCATATGTCTTCCTGCTCTACTTCCAGCCCCACCTGTCGAGACTGTGGACATCCATCGCATCCCAATACTCCATGTGCCCCGCCTCCCATCTGTGTCAACTGCAGAGAGCATCATTCAACTTGCTCGCCAGACTGCAGGATTTTACAGAAAGAGAGGAAAATCATGGAATATAAGACCCCGGACCGACTAACCTACACTGGGGCTAAGAGGAAATTTGAGTGCCTGCATCCTGTGGCTATTACCTCCTCATACGCCGCCACTATAACAGTTGTCGCCCCGTCAGTTCCTCGAATTCCTGTCGCCTCTCAGAACTAGGCGACTACACCTGCCACCTTGATGGTGGGGGGCCACTTCGCTCCCTGTTGTTCCCACACCACCTACTTCGGGAGCAACACGCCCCTGCCCCCCCCCCCCCAACAATCAGGGATTTTACTCCACATTTCTGAGCCAGAGAATCGTAAGGCTAGGAAGGGGTCCCTTAGGACATTCCCTTCCCAGGTGTCTGCTAGTGGGAAAAATGACACCTGCCAATGGATGAAGCGCCAAAAAGCAGCTGGTAGTAGGACTTCACGCTCATCCTCAGTCCTGGAGACCGATTCAGTGAAGCCCTCCCAGCCAGAGAAACCCAAAGAAAATCGCAAGAAATCGAAAAACAAGAGCCCCAAGGACAAACTTGCAGTGGCACCCACACCACTGCTACCTACAAGCTCTGCATCTGAGGATGGGGTGGAGATTCTGGCGGCCATTGAGGACCTGTATCTCGACGGACCCTCATACACAATGGATATAGACTGCTCAAGCAAAAGTCGATGGCAGCAGGTGATCCTGAGGTGTAAGCTGCATCATTGAATGTTCCATGCCTTCTCCATCTCACGACGACGTCATCCTCCAGCGGAATTGCGGAGGTTTTTTCCACTGCCTGGCTGAGCTACGGCAGCTCTTAAGCCTTACACCTGCATTCTGCATTGCCCTCCAGGAAACCTGGTTCCCGACAATGTGGACCCCTGCCCTCTCCAGCATTAAGGGATATTACAGGAACCGTAGCGACTATAATCGACTGTCAGGTGAAGTTTGCATTTATGTCCTAAACATGGTCTGTAGTGAAACTGAGCCCCTTCAAACCCCTCTTGATGCTCTGCCTGTCAGAATATGGATGATGCAGAAAATAACTGTCTGCAATGTACATGTTCCTGTTGATGGTGCAGTATCCCTGAATGTATTAGCTTCACTGATTGATCAATTTCCTAATGCTTTCCTACTTCTGGGAGATTTTAATGCCCATAACCCCTTGTGGGGTGGCATAGTGCTTACTGACCAAGGCAGAGATGTCGAAACCTTACTGTCTCAGTTCGACCTCTGCCTCTTAAATGCTGGGGCCGCAATACATTTCAGTGTGGCTGGAGGTAGCTACTCGGCTATTGATTTATATATTTGCAGCCCAGGACTTCTCCCATCTATCCAATGGACAGCACATGACGACCTGTGTGGTAGTAACCACTTCCCCATCATCCTGTCACTGTAGCAGCGTCAGGTCCACGGACGCCTGCCCAGATGGGCTTTGAACAAGGCAGACTGGGAAACTTTCACCTCTGATGTCACCATTGACTCTCCCCCACATGGTAACATCGATGTGATGGTTGAGCAGGTGACTACCACAACGGTTTCTGCCTCAGAAAATGTGATCGCTCGCTCTTTAGAGTGCCCCTGGTGAAAGACAGCCCTCTGGAAGTCGCTGAGGCAATTACACAGCGTCGGCGAGCTCTACAACGACATAAGCGGCACCATTCCCTAGAGCATCTGATGGCCTTTAAGCGTCTCTGTGCCCCTGTATGCCAGCTTATAAAAAGACGGAAACTGGAGTGTAGGGAGAGGTACGTGTCGACCATTGGGTGTCCCAGGTCTGGACGAAGATCAGAAATCTTTTTGGGTACCAGAACACAACAGGTGTCCCTGGCGTTACCATCAATGTTGTGCTTTGTATCAATGCAGATGCAATTGCCGAGCACTTTGCTGAGCACTATGCTCAATATGCTCAAGCCTCTGCGTCGGAGAACTACCCACCCCCCAGCATTTAGCACCCTCAAACGGCGGATGGAAAGTAAAGTCCTCTCATTCACTGCACGCCACAGTGAACCCTATAACGCACCATTTATTGAGTGGGAGCTCCTCAGAGCACTTGCACATTGCCCCGACACTGCTCCAGGACCAGCTCGGATCCACAGTCAGTGATTAAACATCTCACGTCTGTCTACAAGTGACATCTCCTCCTCATCTTCAACTGGATCTGGTGCGATTCGTCTGTCCATCGCAATGGCGGGAGAGTACCATCGTTCCGGTACTCAAACCCGATAAAAACCCGCTTAATGTAGATCGCTATCGGCCCATCAGCCTCACCAATGTTGTTTGTAAGCTGCTGGAGCGGTTGGTGTGTCAGTGGTTGGGTTGGGTCCTGGAGTCACATGGGCTACTGGCTCCATGTCAGGACGGCTTCCGGCAGGGTCGCTGTAACACTGATTATCTAGTGTCCCTCGACTCTGCCATCCGAACATCCTTTTTAAGACGCCAACATCTTGTTAGTCTTTTTTTATCCATGCAAAGTGTATGACACCACCTGGCGACATCATATCCTTGCCACGTTATGCAGGTGGGGTCTCTGAGACCTGCTCCCGATTTTTATCCAGAATTTCCTGTCGCTCCGTACTTTCCGTGTACAAGTTGGTGCCTCCCATATTTCCCCCCTTATTCAGGAGAATGGGGTCCATCAGGGCTGTGTACTGAGTGTATCACTGTTTGTAGTGGATATTCACGGTCTAGCTGCAGATGTAGGGCCGTCTGTTTCACCCTCTCTGTAAGCAGACGACTTCTGCATTTCGTACTGCTCCACCAGTACTGGTGTTGCTGAGCGGCGCCTACAGGGAGCCATACACAAGGCGCAGTCATGGGTTCTCGGCTATGGCTTCCAGTTTTCGGTCGCTAAGTCCTTTGACGTGCACTTCTGTCGGTGTCCTACCGTTCATCCGGAACCAGATCTTTACCTTCATGACGATCCACTCACTGTAATGGAGACATATTAGGACTGGTTTTTGACACCCAATTCACTTGGTCACCTCACCTTCTTCGGCTTAAGTAGAAGTGCTGGCAGCACCTCAACGCCCTCCACTGCCTGAGCAACACCAGCTGGGGTGCAGATCGATCTATGCTGCTGCAGCTCTACAAAACCCTTGTTCAATCTCGCCTTGACTATGGGAGTCTGGTTTATGGTTCGGCGGTGCCCTCAGCATTGCGGGTACTTGATCCAGTGCACCACTGTGGCGTTCATCTAGCGACAGGAGCTTCTAGAACGAGTATGGTAATCATGTACTGGTGCAGGCCGGAGGCCCTCCATTGCAGATCCGACGTACACAACTGCTCACCAGTTACGTTGCACACATTCATAGTTCTCCTGAGCATTCGAATTACCAACTCCTTTTTCCTCCCATGACAGTTCATCTCCTGCATTGACATCCCAGGTCAGCGCTAACGATTGTGGTTTGCATGCGATTCCTTATGTCTAAACTGGAGTCCTTCCCTTTACCACCTCCCATGCAGGTCCTTCTGCATATTCCTCCATGCTGTACACCTGGGCCACAGATTCGTCTGGACCTTTTGCATGACCCTAAGGATTCAGTTACTCTTGCCGCTTTCTGCTGTCACTTCTTCTCGATTCTTGACGTATTCCAGGGCTCTGAAGTGGTTTACACCAACGGCTCGATTGCTGATGGTCATGTCGGCTTTGCCTCCATCCACAGAGGCCATTTTGAACAGCATTCCTTGCCCAATGGTTACAGTGTGCGGAGCTGGTGGCCATCTCTCGTGCACTTCAGTATATCTGTTTATATTCCGGGGAATCGTTTCTTCTGTGTACTGACACCTTGAGCAGCCTACAAGCTATCGACCAGTGCTACCTTCGCCATCCTTTGGTAGCGTCCATCCGGGATTCCATCTTTGACCTGGACCGGTTCTGTCGTTCAGTGGTGTTTGTGTGGACCCCTGGACACGTCGGCATCCCAGGCAACGAACTAGCCGACAGGCTCGTGAAACTGGCTACACAGAAACCGCTTCTGGACATGGGCATCTCTGAACCTGATCTGCGTTCTGATTTACGCCAAAGGGTTTTTCGGCTTTGGGAGACGGTATGGCATAACAGTACACACAACAAATTGTGTGTCATTAAGGAGACTATGAATGTGTGGATGTCTTCCATGCGGGCCTCTCACAGGGAATCAGTTGTCCTCCGCTGGCTCCACATTGGTCACGCTTGAGCTACCCATGATTACCTTCTGCGCCATGAAGACCCACCTGAGTGTCGGTGCGGCTCCCGGTTGAGAGTGGCGCATATTATGGTGCACTCTCCCACTTTGACTGCCCAACGACGAAATGTTGAGTTACCAGACTCTTTGCCGCTAATTTTATCTGACAACGCCTCATTGGCTGATTTAGTTTTATATTTTATTCGTGGGGGTGGGTTTTATCATTTCATCTAAGTTCTAGCGCATATCATTTGTCCCTCTGTGTCCTCCACCCTAGCGTTTTTAGGGTGGAGGTTTTCATGTGTTGCAGAGTGGTTGGCTTCTCCTTTTTTATTCTCATAGTCAGCCAGCCATGGTAATCTGCTTTGTTGCTTTAATCTCCTCATCCGGTTTCTTGCGTTTCTGTGTTTTTCTTGTCCCCTTGGGTCCCTTTACATGTTTGTTGCCCTTCATCTGTCTTGTGATTTTTCCTTTCATTCCAGTTTGAGTTGTCCGTCTCGTTTGTTTTATTCTCACACTTGTGGCATTGCTTTATTCGGAACAAGGGACTGATGACCTCGTAGTTTGGTCCCTTTCCCACCTCTTTTAATCCAACCAACCAACCAACCAAACGATGGAGGGTGCCACGAACTTATAAGTCACTTTCAGCCAAGTGTCCGGATACTTTTGATCACATAGTGCACATGGTCGTGAAACGTGGTCTGTCGGAAAACGGGAAAACAAGTGATCGAAGCATTTGAGATATAGTGCTAAAGAAGAATGTTGAAACTTAGGTGGACTGATAAGATAAAGAACAAGGAAACACTCTGACAATCGGCGAGGCAAGGAATGTATGGAAAACACAAGACGAAGGCAGAGGATGGTAGAACATCTGTTAAGAGATCTGGTTGTAACTTCAATCGTACTAGAGGCAGCTGTAGTGGGTAAAAGCTGTAGAGGTAGACAGAGACTGGAATACCTTCAGAAAATAAGGCAGAGGAGAGAAATTCATAGCGGGCACATCAAACCAGTCAGAAGACTGATGACTGAAACACAGAGGGTGAGATGATCTCCGCTGCCCTCCTCTGCCCATTGCCTGAAGACATGACACTATTGCGGAAGACATGGCTAGGAAACCTGATTGGACTGTGATGGCTCTAGGATGGTGAGGGCTGGTTGGTATGTGCACTGAGGAAGAAATAATGCCGGATATGATTTACTTCGTCAGCTGGCAGTTCATCGCTGAGAAATGTACAAGAATATTTAAAGACTAATGAAGTATCAAAAACAAATGTGTCTTCCACTTCTGCGAATCCGGTTCTCTGTTTGGTCACAATAAGTTGGGAGACGGATTCTGGAAGCGATGTTATGCTATCTGTGCATGCTGCGCAAATAACTCGTTTAGGAATCAGTGAAAGAATCATGTGGCTGTACTTTCATGTTGGAAATATTCATCGGAAATTAGTCATCAACGTTGAAGTCTTGTATTGGTTTAACAATATCAAGCGAAATTCCTGTAAAAGACGCCAAAATTTGTCTTTGTCATGAAATATCATTGACAGAGTTATGTTAAGTTGGTTGTGCACCTCTTAAATCATTAGCTCCAGACACAAATGGTCAAACGCATTTAGTGGAGACGGAGAGACGAGAAAGTTAGAAAGAGAGAGCGAGCGAGCGAGCGAGGGAGAGAGAGAGATCGTGTAGCAGTAGGTAAATGAACTTTTCGTGGACGAACCATTATAACGTAATGTAAATTTCATGCAAAATACTCCTCAGTTCGGCATTTACGTTTCGGCAACAGGTAAATCGCAGACCGTTCTTTTGTTTGTGTAGGGACGAAGAGAAAGAGAGAGAGAGAAAGAGTGGGGTGGGTTAGAGGGGTGTACGCGTTTAGACAGTAGATGGCTACCAGACGGTCCGGAGCACACAGCTCGTTCACGGAACCAAAGCGATGGCAGGCGCGTGACTGGGTGTCAGGGAGCGCGTACGGCTGATGGCGCTGAATTATTCATGAAAATTTATGCACAGCCTCAGCTGCTTACTGCGAGCTCAGGGCAGACTGTGCAGGCTCTTCTGGATGAGCGAAATTTTGGTTCTGTTTCAAAACAGACACCGCAGGTTTTTCTCAGAATAATATGCTTACCTGAGCACAGTTTGTGAATAATGTTGCTTTGCGGTGAACCACGAAAAGTAATTGAGACTGACCCCATCTAATATAGTTTTTAGTGGCGGACGTATGTCGTAGGCTATACAGAGTGATTCCGAATTGTATCGTTTGGATATAAAATCAGTTTTTGAGATTGGATGACTTTCAAATCTCCCACTTTATGGTACGTGTACAAGTTGAGAAGAAGGTGTCGTCGTTAGTATCTGTAGTGGTTATGACGTCACGTAACACCTTCCTCTGACTACAAGATCAGCTGCGAGAAATTGGTTCACTCGAAACTACACTCCTGGAAATGGAAAAAAGAACACATTGACACCGGTGTGTCAGACCCACCATACGTGCTCCGGACACTGCGAGAGGGCTGTACAAGCAATGATCACACATACGGCACAGCGGACACACCAGGAACCGCGGTGTTGGCCGTCGAATGGCGCTAGCTGCGCAGCATTTGTGCACCGCCGCCGTCAGTGTCAGCCAGTTTGCCGTGGCATACGGAGCTCCATCGCAGTCTTCAACACTGGTAGCATGCCGCGACAGCGTGGACGTGAACCGTATGTGCAGTTGACGGACTTTGAGCGAGGGCGTATAGTGGGCATGCGGGAGGCCGGGTGGACGTACCGCCGAATTGCTCAACACGTGGGGCGTGAGGTCTCCACAGTACATCGATGTTGTCGCCAGTGGTCGGCGGAAGGTGCACGTGCCCGTCGACCTGGGACCGGACCGCAGCGACGCACGGATGCACGCCAAGACCGTAGGATCCTACGCAGTGCCGTAGGGGACCGCACCGCCACTTCCCAGCAAATTAGGGACACTGTTGCTCCTGGGGTATCGGCGAGGACCATTCGCAACCGTCTCCATGAAGCTGGGCTACGGTCCCGTCTTCCGCTCACGCCCCAACATCGTGCAGCCCGCCTCCAGTGGTGTCGTGACAGGCATGAATGGAGAGACGAATGGAGACGTGTCGTCTTCAGCGATGAGAGTCGCTTCTGCCTTGGTGCCAATGATGGTCGTATGCGTGTTTGGCGCCGTGCAGGTGAACGCCACAATCAGGACTGCATACGACCGAGGCACACAGGGCCAACCCCCGGCATCATGGTGTGGGGAGCGATCTCCTACACTGGCCGTACACCACTGGTGATCGTCGAGGGGACACTGAATAGTGCACGGTACATCCAAACCGTCATCGAACCCATCGTTCTACCATTCCTAGACCGGCAAGGGAACTTGCTGTTCCAACAGGACAATGCACGTCCGCATGTATCCCGTGCCACCCAACGTGCTCTAGAAGGTGTAAGTCAACTACCCTGGCCAGCAAGATCTCCGGATCTGTCCCCCATTGAGCATGTTTGGGACTGGATGAAGCGTCGTCTCACGCGGTCTGCACGTCCAGCACGAACGCTGGTCCAACTGAGGCGCCAGGTGGAAATGGCATGGCAAGCCGTTCCACAGGACTACATCCAGCATCTCTACGATCGTCTCCATGGGAGAATAGCAGCCTGCATTGCTGCGAAAGGTGGATATACACTGTACTAGTGCCGACATTGTGCATGCTCTGTTGCCTGTGTCTATGTGCCTGTGGTTCTGTCAGTGTGATCATGTGATGTATCTGACCCCAGGAATGTGTCAATAAAGTTTCCGCTTCCTGGGACAATGAATTCACGGTGTTCTTATTTCAATTTCCAGGAGTGTAGAAGGGATGGATGTGGTGCTCCACGGACGCGCAACAGTGTCTAATTTGAAGAGGATCTCCTCCGTTGCGTAGAAGAGAACCCGAGGACACGCACTCGAAACATTATCCATGAATGTGCTCCTACAACATGAAGGTCAGAGCTCATTGTCTCTACCGTGCGCGTGCCATGAAGTGGGAGACTTGGAAGTGATCCCATCCTCAAACTAATTTTACATCCAAATGGAATATTTCCGGACATGGGTTTTCATCCAGACGTTTCTACTAAGTCCCCTCTACAAACGCGAAAAACCTGTAATAGGAATTTTGAATTACCCTGTATATCAGAAGGTCTTTGTGTCGAAATATCGTAACACATGAGTCTCAATCCACGATACACTCACTGCTTACATCGACGGGCAGAGTTACGCGGCCACCGTTCATAAGAAACCCAGGTATGTCGTATCGGTTTGCTGCCGATTTTAATACATGTGACGACAAGGTATCTGCCACCACTTTTCATTACTGACATGTGCAGTATGCAGGAATCCCACCACTTTTCATTACTGACATGTGCAGTATCCAGGAATTCAGTTTCATGGGAATTTCCTCTTATCCGTCACATAACGATCATTTATATGACAAAGGCTAATGTCAGATAAACTACCCCATTTTCGCCTTACGACGGCGACTGCACCACTGTATTCCGCATTCTCGCCCACACGAGTTTTAAGTACACACCCTCCCCCTCCCCCAATCTTGTTCCACGATTTCCATTGTTCTGTTCGCTGTTACCAGCGTTGTCATCAGCGTTGTACTGTCTCTGTTTGTTCTGTGGAGTGTTTTTAGTTTTTAGTTAGTTTCTCTGCAACTGACGTCTGGGAGACTGATAAATATGGAATCGGTCGGGCCAGTTGAGGACAGTTTGGGGGCGTGCGAGGAAACACAAGGCACTTTTATGCGGGATACACAAAGTCAGAGTCCACTAGATCGAATTCTCGCGATATTAGAAAACTACACATCACATTTAACAGCCGTACAAACTGGAAACTGAACTAAAACATTGCAAGCAAAAGCTTGATCGGCAGATCGCCGAAGTTAGGCACTAATAGCAGACCGAAACCGAAAAGATAAGGACGGAGGTCACCAACAACCTAAATGAGGTGAGGAAAGAAGGTTGACAACTTAGAAACGCGGGTAAACGCGAAGATGACTGATACCTCTGTGCTCGTAGATGTTGTTGTTGTTGTGGTCTTCAGTCCTGAGACTGGTTTGATGCAGCTCTCCATGTTACTCTATCCTGTGAAAGCTTCTTCATCTCCCAGTACTTACTGCAACCTACATCCTTCTGGATCTGCTTAGTCTATTCATCTCTTGGTCTCCCTCTACGATTTTTATCCTCCACGCTGCCCTCCAATACTAAATTGGTGATCCCTCGATGTCTCAGAACATGTCCTACCAACCGATCCCTTCTTCTAGTCAAGTTGTGCCACAAGCTCCTCTTCTCCCCAATTCTATTCAATACTTCCTAATTAATTATGTGATCTACCCATCTAATCTTCAGCATTCTTCTGTAGCACCACATTTCGAAAGCTTCTATTCTCTTCTTGTCTAAACTATTTATCGTCCACGTTTCACTCCCATACATGGCTACACTCCATACAAATACTTTCAGAAACGACTTCCTGACACTTAAATTTATACTCGATGTTAACAAATTTTTCTTCTTCAGAAACGCTTTCCTTGCCATTGCCAGTCTACATTTTATATCCTCTCTACTTCGACCATCATCAGTTTTTTTGCTCCCCAAATAGCAAAACTCCTTTACTACTTTAAGTGTCTCATTTCCTAATCTAATACCCTCAACATCACCCGACTTAATTCGACTACATTCCATTATCCTAGTTTTGCTTTTGTTGATGTTCATCTTATACCGTCCTTTCAAGACACTGTCCATTCCGTTCAACTGCTCTTCCAAGTCCTTTTCTGTCTCTGACAGAATTACAATGTCATCGGCGAACCTCAAAGATTTTATTTCCTCTCCATGGATTTTAATACCTACTCCGAACTTTTCTTTTGTTTCCTTTATTGCTTGCTCAATACACAGATTGAATAACATCGGGGATAGGCTACAACCCTGTCTCATTCCCTTCCCAACCACTGCTTCCCTTTCATACCCCTCGACTCTTAAACTGCCATCTGGTTTCTGTACAAATTGTAAATAGCCTTTCGCTCCCTCTATTTTACACCTGCCACCTTCAGAATTTGAAAGAGAGTATTCCAATCAACATTGTCAAAAACTTTCTCTAAGTCTACAAATGCTAGAAACGTAGGTTTGCCTTTCCTTAATCTTTCTTCTAAGATAAGTCGTAGGGTCAGTATTGCCTAACGTGTTCCAACATTTCTACGGAATCCAAACTGATCTTCCCCGAGGTCGGCTTCTATCAGTTTTTCCATTCGTCTGTAGATGAGGAAAGTAAATCATCCAAGGAAACACAAACACGAGTGTCAGTCCACGAGCAATGCGACAAGGGAATGTCCTTGTAACTCAGGTCACGCCAACGAATTTGCAGGCCACGTTCCCGATGAACGAGGTGGACTTACCACTTCCCAAGTTCGGCCGAACGCTCAGTACTTACCCGGAGGCATACCTAAAGAATTTAGACGTGTATCTGCGTTCGAAAGCAGTGGCGAAATGTAATGCGTTACTCGCTGTACGCCAGACACTCGACCAGGAGGAAGCTCCCTGGTATGACATTACAGTTTGCGAGAACAGTAGTTACAAGGATCTCTGCACTAAGTTTCTGGCAACGTACTGGAACCTGGCTGCACAGGCGAGTGCAAAGATGAGTGTATATCGGGGACAGTATGCGCCACAGTCACGGCAATCCATTGCAATTTGCGCTGCTCACCTTGTCGTTCTGGTGGGACACTTAGATGATAAAATGTCAGCTGAGGAATGGTGCATCGCAACGCGCGCACATTTTCCTGCTCATGTACAATGTGCACTCGTCGGGGCACTGTCGAGAGATATTTGCAGGTCCTTGGACGAAATCGAAGAGCAGAAGAAGCAAAGGACAGCAAATGGACACGCGATTAGGACAGAAAATGGGGCGTCGCAAGGGTTAGGGCACCGCAATGACAAACAGAATCGGCGCAACAACGGACGATGGAGACACGAGGGGAATAGGCGAGAGCGAGGTAGACATCATGGTCCACACCATGGAGAACAAAGAAGAAACGAAGTGCCAAACCAAAGAGGCCATGTGAACTGCGTGCAAGCGCCGCATTATGGGAGAGATCGTGAGACTAATGCAGGTTCACCACCTCTGACGCCACCTCAGGCAGAGGAGCGTGAGATCACCCAAATGAGCGGTCAGGGAAAATGAGATATGGCAGAGGACGCCACGGTAGAGAAGTGCCATCACATAAGCACTGTGCGGTACTGGCAATCAAAAGCGCAAGACGACATTGACCAGTACTGTGATGACCCAGAGTTACCAGAAAAAGCGGATGATCGATGTCCCAACATTGAAATAACTGTGGAAGGAATTAATGTCTCGATTCTGGGTCGGAAGTGACAGCACATCCTACGTCTTTTTATTCAAAGCTGGTAGAAAGTGGTAGTAAATTAGCTGAGATACCTGTAAAAGGAATCTCGCTAAGCCTCACTTCTGGGGTGAAAAGAATGAAGGTAGAGAAACTGGTCTTGGTGTCATTAAGCAATGGATGAAGTAACTTCCAGGTGAATGCAGTTGTCATCTGTGGGTTATCGCTCGATTTTATAATCGGGAATGACTTTCTCTCGAATAGAGTGGTGATCATGGAGTGGACCACTAAAACTGTGGTCAGTTTGTTCGAAGATCCGATCGCATGGGCGCAGAGGGCAGGGAGGGCACAGTTCATTTAGTAAAATTTCCTTTTTTTTAGTGTGAGACGTGCGGGGAAGGACTCGCTCTCTAGAATCTAAAGTGTGGATTCCTCTTCCTTCTTCGTTTCCCTCTCCCCTCCCCACTGTAGCTCTCTTCCACCCTGCTAGATCACCAGCACGTGTAGCGAGTCCGTGTGGTGTGTCTGTTTTATGCCCATATGGCTGAGCCCCCTTTCAACCCAGGGATGACACTTCTGATACCCTGAGCTGTTCCATCACCATGTATGCCAAAGAGTGGTTGCTTATCTCCTTGGAACATCTGAACTTCTGGCAACAGCCGCCTTTCCAGAGGGTTCTTGCTGTGACTGGATGGTGCCCATGGGGAGAACCCCTGGTCAGAGTGTGTGGTATCAGGGCGGATGCTTGGTGCATGAAGTGTATCAAGCTGCAAAAATCTGGCCATACTCAAATGGCTGTCTCTTTGTATGGTGAAGGATCCTTGAATGCTGCTTTGTATGACTCGGCAACTTTCCCTGCCCCGGCTACACCATGAGAGGAGGGTCAGGCTCGCTGTATGGGGATGAAACCCTTTCCCCCTCATTTCGTCTGTACTACGATGGATGGGGACACATTCACTGCCATGAAGCCATTGTTTTCCGTGGAAACTGTCGAGGACAGGCTTGTTGCAGTCTCATAGTAAGATACAGTCGGGCTCCCTGTTGAACAAAGCTTCTTCTCCCACCCAATCCGCAGCTCTTCATGCCTGTGATCGTCTTGGAAATGTCCCAGTGTCTATCACTACTCACCAATCTCTGAATATGGTCCAGAGAGTAATTTTTCATAGGGATCTCATCTTGGAAACTGATGAGGAACTCTAGGCTAATCTGGAGCGGCGTGACATTCATTTTGTTGTGACATGTGCAGAAGGGTCACAAAGACAACTGCACCAATACTGGCTCCTTCATTTTGGCTTTCAAGGGGATACCCTCCCAGAGAAGGTCAAGGTTATGTGCTACAGATGTGATGTGAAGCCGTACATCCCTCTACCTGCTGCATTTTTGGTATGTGTCTTCCCACTTTGTGGTGGACCTTTTTGTTGTGACAGTGGCCATCCGCTCCATGAGGGAAGCCCCTGTGTTCCGCCGCCTGGGTGTGTGTCAGTTGCGCTGAGAGCCACCCCCCTCGCTCGCCGGACTGCCTAGCTGACAAGAGAGAAAGTAGATTCAAGAACAGAAGTCTCTCGATTGTCTGTCTTATGCTGAGGCTCGCCAAAGTATGGGAGACTCCTCCATCCAGCATCACTATCTTCAACTTTCGCCTCTATAATTTCCTTTCTCCTCCTCCCTCGTCCTTACCCCAGCCCCATCCCACTCTCCCCTCCATCTTCCCTGCAGTTCCCACGACCTCCTGTCAGGGAGCCACTCCCCTCCCCCATCTGAAGACGTGGGCTCCTTCTTCGGTAGCTGCCAGTGATCAGGCTCCCTCCTGGGACTCCTCTCTCCAGCGTCTCTCAGGCCATGAGGCACACCATCTGTGCGCCCCAAGTTCTCCCACTCTCTTTCGGTTCTAGATCTTGCAGAAGCCTTTACTCCCCCTGTGCTCTGCCCTCCTCCACCTCAGAAAGAGAAGAAGAAGAAAAAACATAAATCCCAAGACAACATGCCCTCAGTGTCCATGGGGCCCCTGGAGGTGCCATCTCCCCCTCGCAACCTGAGTTTGACATCTTATTTATGGATGTCACCCCATCCTTGTTGGCTTTTTAATGTCTACCTTTGACGCCACACAATCATCCAGTGGAATTGCAATGGATACTGTCGTCACCTACTGGAAATGCAACACCTTTTCTCCTCTTAAGCTGTGTTCTGTCTTGTTCTTCAAGAAACGCATTTCCTTAATGACCATTTTCCAACTTTTCGTGGTTATCGGGCATTCTGTCAGAACCATACTGGCCCTGGGGTATCATCTGGTGGGGTCTGCACTTTGGTTCACTCCGATGTCAGTAGTGAGAGGATCCCCTACATACTACCTAGGAAGTGATAGCAGTTCGAGTGCAAATGACTCTGGCAATGTCTATCTCCCGCCAGGTTGGCCACTTGCTTACATTGCACTGTCTACCTTATTCCAGCAGCTCCACCATTCAGCAGTGTCACTTCAACATGTAGTGGTATCCTAATTGACCCACATATCATGGATTTCGATTTGTGTCTCCTCAATGATGGTTCCCCTGCCCACCTCAGTGCCACCCATGGCACTACCTCTGCTATCGATCTCACGATCTCCTACCCTGCCCTCGTTGCTTCCCTACACTGGTCATCAAATCATGACGTTTGTGACAGTGACCACTTTCTGGTGATCTTATCGTTCACCTGCTGCCGCCAGGTAGACAGGCCCCCATGCTGGGCGTTCTGCAGGGCCATTTGGCCTTTTTATACGTCTGCTGTCTACTTTGACACCCCCTCTCGAATTCCATTGATGTAGTCGTGCAAGGCATCTCTTCGACTATTCTTCATGCTGCTGGTACTGCTGACCCCCTGTCCACAGGTCCCCCTTGTCGTCAGCCGGTATCATGGTGGATCAAGGATGTCACAGTCACTGTCTAGGACCGCCGACGGGCGCTGCAGTGATTTAAGCGTCACTCTTCACAAACCAACCTCCTCACTTTCAAGCAGCTCTGTGCCAAGGCTTGTTATCTTATTAAGTGGAGGAAAAAGAAATGCTGGGAGCGCTATGTTTCCTCCCTGACAATGTATGCCTCTTCATTACAGGTTTATTCAAAGCTCTGTAGCCTTCTGGGCCACCAGCGACAGTCAAATGTCCAGGGTCTGAGTCTCCCAGGTGCTCTGTGCACTGATCCATTGGTCCTCGCAGAACATTTCGCGACACACTTTGCGAAGGCGTCGTCGTCCTCTTCCTACCCTACTACCTTTCTCCGGCAGAAACGGAGAGTAGAATAGGACCCCTTCTGTTTCATCGCACACCACTTTGAGTCCTATAATGCACTGTTTGCTGAATGGGAATTGGTGCAGGCTCTTAGCTCTTCACGAGACACAGCACCAGGGTCGGATTTCGTCCACAACCAGATGATCCAACACTTGGTAGTTCCCCAGAGGCAACAGCTCCTCAGGGTCTCCAACCACAATTGGCTCATGGGTGCTTTTCTGTCACAATGGTGAGACTGTATAGCTATCCCCGTCCTTAAGCCTGGTAAAGACTCAATGTCTCTCGACAGCTACCGCCCAATTAGCCTAACCAATGAACTTTGTAAACTACTAGAATGGATGGTCAACTTAAGATTATATTGGGTACTCGAATCTTGGGGCCTTTTGTCCCTGTATCAGTGTGGCTTCCAGGCAGGGTGATCTCCAACTGACCATTTACTCCGACTGGAATCAGCCATCTGACAAACTTTTACACATCGCCAGCACCTTGTCGCGGTCTTCTTTGGCCTACATAAGGTGTATGACATGGCTTTGCCATCACATTGTAGTTACCTTCCATGACTGGGACTTCTGTGGTCCCCTTCTGAGTTTTATCTGCGAGTTTTTATCTAACTGGCTCTTCACGGTTTGAGTTGGCACTTCACTCAGCGCCCCTCAGATTCAGGAGAATGGTAGCACACACGGTTCTGTGCTGTCACACTCTTTCTCATTGTCATGAATGGGCTTGCGACCTCTGTTAGGCCTCTGGTTAGCTCGACGTTGTACGTCGACGATTTTTGCCTCTGGTGCAGCTCCCAGTCGTTAGTGTCTGCCGAGCGCCAGCTCCAAGACACTATCTGAGAGGCCTCTGTATGGGCCACCGCCCATGGCTTCCAGTTTTCTCCCTCCAAAACACGGGTTATGCGTTTCTGTTATCGACCCACAGTACACCCCGATACAGAACTTGATTTAGACAACCAGCTCCTCGATGTTGTAGCACAGTTACGTTTCTTGGGCCTTATTTTTGATAACAAGCTGACGTGGCTGCCCCACATTCGCCACCTAAAGCCCACATGTATGCAGAAGCTTAATGCTTCTGCCTCCTGGTCCACACATCTTGGGGTGCAGACCATTCCACTCTTTTCCATCTTTAACCTTCTCTGGTCCTGTCCAGACTAGATTATGGTAGTCGGGTTTATGGCTCAGCAGCTCCTTCTGCTTTGAAACTCCTTGACTTTGTCCATCATTGTGGGGTGCGTCTGGATATTAGTGCCTTTCGCACTAGTCCTGTTGATAATCTCCTCACAGAAGCGAGGATTTCCCGTCTACAGATCTGATGGAACTCATTGTTTCTTACGCAATCGCCATTCGCCAATTCCCTGATCATTCTGTGTGCCCTGTGCTCTTCGCCAATGAGGGATGTCTCCCTCCTAACACCAACACACGGGTGGGATTGCCAGTTGGCGTGCGTCTCACTTCCCCCAGTCGGGACCTCCATTTCCACTAACTGGATTGCACCCCACGTCTTTCCTCACATCTCCCCCCCCCCCTACCCCCTTTGGATGGTGCCTAGACCACGGATTAGGATTGATCTATTCCAAGGTCCTAAGGTCTCTGTCGCTCCTATGATTTTCTGGCGCCTTGTCTGTGCCATCCTTGCAGAGTTCCAGCGTGCCATCATCTTTTACGCTGATGGTTCTAAGACGATTGATAAGGTGGGACACGCTTTCAGGTCCCCTACTGGCTTCGAGCACCATTTATTGCTGGAATTATGTAGCGTGTTCACAGCAGAGCTTCTAGCCAATCACAAGCCCCTCCTTTTTGTTTCTCAGGCCTCCCTCCACAGTGTTTTAATTTGTTCAGACTCTATGAGCAGCCTGTAGGTTATCGACCGATGCTACTCTCGTCACCCTTTGGTCTCTGCCATCCATGACCTTCTCTCTGCCTTTTAGCGTGCAGCCTGTTCAGTCGTCTTTCTCTTGGTCCCAAGTCATGTGGGCATCCCATGGAATGAATAAATGAATATGCTGACTGTTTGGCTAGAGAAGCAGATACTTACCCCCCTCCCCCACTTCCTTTCATGATTTCAGCTGCGTATATGCGGATCTAAGTCAAATCTCTCTTTGTGCCATATGGAGCGCTGCTTCTCATAATAATAAACTCCGCACAATCAAGGAGTCTACTGCACTTTTGGCGATCTTCCTTTCGCTCCTCTCAGAAGGAGTCCACTGTTTTATGCCGTTCACGCATTTGCTATACCCGGCTCACCCATTGTTTCTTCCTACGTAATGACCCATCCCCACAATGTGGTGGAGCCAGACATGGTATCTCACATATTGGAGGAATGTCCCCTTCGTGTTAAGTATAGTCTTTCCGATTCCTTAGAAATTGTCCAGTTTTTAGATTGGGTCTCACCTTTTATGCCTTTACTGTGTGTGTTTAATGTTCATTATTTTATAGTTTGACTCCCCTGACTGGATCCGTCCAGTTTCAGCAGACCATCTTTCTTCTGTAACTCACTTCGGAATCGCGGGACTGATGACTTCACCATTTGATCCCATAACCCCTCTCAATCAATAAGTCCCATAACTTTTTGTTTTCTTCCCTCCCGTGCTAATACGTTCCAGTCTCCCACGAGTATCTCCTTTTACGTACTGAATTACTATTTTAGTATTTTCATATACTTTGTCTCTTTCATCTTCTGCTTTTGACGCCGTCATATATATTTTAACTTACTTCAACTATTGTTTGAGAATGTGGTTTTCACTCTGCAACAGAGTGTGCGGTAGTATGACACTTCAAGGCAGATTGAAAGTGGGTGCCGGACCGAGACTCGAACTATTGTTGTCGGCGTTGTTTTACTGTCGATTCGGACGAGAACAACTGTCACTGAACTATTTGCAGTAACTCACTGACCTATCTTCTACTAAATCTGTTCCATTGTAGTATTTGTACGAATTATTTTGGTCAAGGCGGCAAGCAGAAATACTTTCAGCTACACTAATAGCAACTGAAGACATTGAGCGTATATTCAAATGCTGATAATGGTAGCAACGCTCAGCAGTCACTGGGGTGAAAGTCTCATCGATAGAGGAAGGTGCCAGAGGCTTTCCCCAATATAAATCACAAGCAAATGGAAGAGAATGCCAATAATAAATTCTTGAGATTACACCTAGGTAATGGATTCAACTGGAAGGCACAGAACTGCTGAAACACCTAAATAAATATTTATTTGCAGTGTGGATTTTGTGATAATTGATACAATTTTTTAAAAGCCAGCATAATTCTCTCACTTCCGTTCTATAATTTTATGAGGAATGATTCTTGGGGGATGACTCATTATGTGACTTTGATTTACGCCCAGTGCAAGTGTGTATGATACGAATAAATTTGTGATATGAATTTAAGAACGTCTTACAGAGGGCTACTCAAGAAACTTGGAATGTCAACCACTGTTTCAAGTACATTTAGTCCTTGATGAAATTTAAGTAACATCTCTCTTTTTAAAACCAACAACTCAGTTCGTGGAATTAATGCTAGAAGTAAGAATAATTTTCAAAACGATCTATATTCACTTACCTTGGTTCAAATCATGTCCATTATTCAGGAATTTTAATCTGCTTGTGAGATATGAACAACATCAGCTGTAACTCTGCTATGTAGACGAATTAAAAACGTTTTGAATCTCTGTGACCTATAGAAAATGCCGTTTACATATTAATCCTCTCGACTGATGTCAACGACCTAACAAGATTAGCAGATATCTTCTATGATTCATTTCATCCGTAGAAGCATACGACTGACCAGCGCAAGCAGCCACTGGAGGCTAAAGAAAGGTTTTCAGGTGTGGGGTCTTACATGCGGTTAACACGAACTGACCACGTCTTTCGTATGTTCGCGAAAATTAAAAACAGAATAAATGAATATACGATGGCGTACTGAAAAGTAATGCATCCTAACTGTTTATGTGAAAATTCTTAAAGCTTTTTAAATTAAATGAACGATGTTAACATCGTACACCCTTATTCTTCATATCTACATATTCGTTTCTCAACATAGTCACCCTGGTGACGAACACATTTCTCCCAACGAGAGACCTGTTTGTTGAAATAGTTACTGTAGAACGTTTGCCTTTGTTAGTCGCACTGCTTCATCACTATGAAAGTTAAGCCCTCGTAGGAGTTGTTTAAGCGTTGGAAACAGATGAATATCGAATGGGACCAAGCCGGGATTATAAGGAGGGTGATTTATAACAATGCAACTTTTTTTTTGAGCACTATGGGACTTAACTTCTGAGTTCATCAGTCCCCTAGACTTAGACCTACTTAAACCCAGCTAACCTAAGGACATCACACATGTCCATGCCAAACTGAAGCGCTTAGAACCGCACAGCCACACTGGCCGGCTAACAATGCATTCAAAGAGTCGGGCTGCTGCAGAGGTCGCAGCGATCGTGTGTGGTCTGGAATTGTCATGCTGAAGAAGAGGATACTACACGTGCGAACGAACTCTTCGAATTCGAAACTCGATTACAGCACGCTGTTTCTTATACACCGACATAGCAACGTTACACACCACGATGTTACACGCTACAATTCGGAGAACTCGAGAGGCAAAAGGCTGCATGCATGAAGACATCAAGAATAAATAGGCAGAATTTTAATAGCGTTTGTTTTATTTAAAAAGGTTTAAGAGTTTTACCATAAGAAATTCAAAGGCATTGCTTGTCAACACGCTCTGGTAGTGCACATTTACTTCATACTGTATACTGGAGGATCAGAAACAGTCTGAAGAGATTGCGTGTTGCAAAGTAGGTTGTGCTGAGAAGTAACTGTTAAGAAAACAAGTCGATACGCTGCGCCGCTTCGAATTAATTAGCACTGAAGTTCAGCAATCGGGCCGTTAAAAACAAACAAACAACGTCTGAACAGGCCTTGAAGATCCAATGGTACCAACCGGCCGCAGTTCGATACTTACTAGGGTCCCATATCCGGTTTCTGTATCTCTCTGTCCTTCGGTTTTAGGAAACCAAACGAAGACCATTTTTGACGACACCGTCTCTGCCGGGACTCTTTGAAGTTTCGCGTGCAACGGCCTGATTGGCTAACTCCAATGCTAGCTAATTCTGAAACGGCGCAACGTATAGATTCTTTTTCTTAACTCCTATTTTCCATCGTAGTTTACCCTTCAAAACCCTAACAAAATTTTCAGACAGTTTCTTTCCACCCTGCCTATGGCCTAGTATGATGTAGTAAATGTTTTTATGAACCTCACGATTGTTCGTGGAGCGAAACTGGTTACTCAATAAATAAAGTTCATCATCAGCTCTTAGCGATAAAACATGAAGTTCTTCAGAATAAACTAAGTGGGAGCTGTCGTTGGAATATGGTGGGGTGTGGATCTCAACATCCTTTTGATCCTGTACAAGGCCCTAGCTGCTCAGTCGTAGATTATGAATAGTTTATATATTACGACGCTGGCTACCGAACAATTAAAACACTTGACACGGTATAATTTTTATTTCTGTGAATGTGATCGACTCCACCGAACACCTCACTAATAGAAGCTACTGAACTGTCACTAAAATGGTTGGTGTCAATACCTGGCGAGAAAATTTATTTGTGATCGATATTGGAAATGTGGAAGCTTTGTCTTCTACTGGTGGCAGCATTAGACTCAGTGTGTGCCACGGACCACTGGGTTCAGTCACGTAGGTCCATTGTTCCACTTAGTATTCCGTTCAGGTATCAAACGGAAAACCTCGATATTCACTTGTAACAGTTTCATCGAAAATGGCTTTACTGAAGTTTCACTACTTACGTTACTCTATATTCGACGCTCATGTTCATGTGCGTACTTACAGTTCTCGATAACAGAAACGTCAACCGGAGGATGAGAATTTCTTGCCCTCAAGATACACTGGAACAGGCCGAAGACGAATGGGCAGAAGATGGCGCCTTTCGAACTGCCATAATGGTCAATACTACGCTACGTAATTAAGAACTATTTCTGATTTCAAAAATTTCAAGTGAATGTGGCGATGATAACTGGAGAAAATCCGAAATCACTAACTGGAATACAGATTAATTATTGTCTGCCTCAGCTGTATTACCTTTTTAAAAAATTAGATCCATCATGAATCATTCTCAGACTTGTCGAGAACAGCAAAGTAACTACTCAAAAATATTCTATGAAATACATGATGTTATGATACATGCAATCATCAAACAACAAATTCTCCGGAACTTACGTGACTGTACCCGTTACAAGACTAACCCCGGTCGAAGTATCCGCAAAATTTTCGTTCTACGTCACGGAATAAAATAGTGATTTAGTAGAACACATCTTATTAACATAGCCGATAAGGTTGCTGTGAACTAGTGGCGTCTGCTACATTCGTCACATTTGAATAAAACGTACACTCACATTGAATTAATAATAAATTTTGTTTGTTTGGTGAGCATACTGCTATTGGATGTACTTAACAGGAAGCTGCGCGGGGTAGCCTCGCCTTGGTCTGAGGCGCCTTGTCACGGTTCGCGCGGTTCGCCCTCCCCCTCCTCCCCTCCCCCTGTTTATAAGTTAGTTTAAGTAGTGTGTAATCTTAGGGACCGATGACCTCAGCAGTTTGATCCGATAAGATCTTACCACAAATTTCCAAATTTTTCCAAATTTTCACTTAACAGAAATTGGTGATTTGTCAAGATTAAAAGACATTAAAATATCTTTTTTCGTTTTGTAATTTAAAAAACGGACAACGTCCATATCATCGGCGTTGCTACTGGTCTGTATTCGTCGCGGATTGCTTTGTCATACGGTCTTTATTTTGGTATTGCGACTCGAGCCAACCAGTCGTCTACTGGCCGAAGTCTAAAAATTTGCTTTTCCTTACAGTTTCTTCGAACATAGCAAAACTACTTGCTGCAAAATCTATGACAACCGAAGTGCTCCTCCCAATAAACGCGCCGGTATGACTGTGTCATGAAGGTCCTCCAATATACAGAGTCTTGTATGATTTTTTACGAGTTTGGAACTTGGGTTTATTAAATGTGGTGTTTTACCAATGCTTACACTAAAGCTTCACTCACATGTTGTGTTCTCCCAAATGTCGGATGAGTTGATGTATGTGTTGTGTCTATGAGGATACTGTAGAAACTCTTTATATTTTAATTTCTTTGTACAAGTTTTCGCAAGGGGACTACAAAAAGTTACAAATGTCGTCCCACGCTAAGCCCATTCCACGCATTGTCAAATGAGAGCACATGTTCCAGGTTTCCCTGAACATGCAGTTCTGCAGCAGTACGGTGTTTCACACATTGCGCGAGTGAAGTGGCCCCGAAAACTGGAAACGCACTCCTTAAAGTTTAAGTACGGACCGTGGGATTCTTGTGCGCAAAACGTCTACTTTGCACAGCGATTCACTGTGAAATCTGACGTTATATACATAACGTGACCAGTTTTTTTGTCAGAGAGTAACGTTTGCACAATTTAAGAAAGAATCTTATTATTTATTATTTATTCGAAAACTATATGATAACAATGTATTAATTATTACTTATAATTTGAATTAATCAACATTAGATTGCACTTGCATTAGTTTTATGTTCATCGGCAGAGGAAATCAGTTTCAAAATGTCGGGTCTAGTTTTTAAGCAGGAATGGAGCTTATCAAATGATTTGTTGATGTTGGTCTTGGTAATCTGGCTTTCAAAACTGGGACGCTCGGCTGTCTTGTCACTTGTCCGTATCTTATTCAGTAGGAAAAAACTCTTTCGGCAGATGCATTATTTCCAGGAAAGCATAAAACTTATTCAATAATTACAGAAATTTCGTACAGTTCAGATTGTTGTCACGGAAATGAGTGAACAAATTCACCCAACGGCCTTCAGTACTAAGATTTTTAGCGTTCCAGCTTGATATTTCTTTCGTCTGTGACGTAATTGGAAATAAGCGAAAACTCATGGAGTAAGTTCGTATTTTGGTCGCTCTAAGAAATCCTTGTGTAATCATCAGTGATTACACAAGAATTTTTTAGCGGCGTAATCGATGAGGTTTCGCTTATTTCCAATTACGTCACAGACGAAAGAAATATCAAACTGGAACGCTAAAAAACTTAGTACTGAAGACCGTTGGGTCACATTCTATATTTCTCCCACTTAGGTAATTTTGTCAAAGTTGCCTATTCCATCATTTCTAAGTGTGAACACCACTGATCCAAGTATTCTTTGCTAGTCTTATAAAATTCATCTGCAGTAGTTTCTAAACCTGAACAACAGCATCAGTTTCTTGTAATTTTGTTATTCGATTACGGACGGTGTGAAGAAAAAAAGTGAACCGTCTTTTCGTGCCAACTTATCTCGGAGATACTTAATTTCCTTTGAAGATTCTATAGAAGACACGAACTATCCTTCAATTGTTTACACGGTTTGATGGAAAGTCGCTTTGTGTGCATCCAAAAAGTATAACCATAATTTCGAGGTGGGATTTTCGAAAAAATGTTTTTAATGTACTTGGCATTTATCGATGCGCAGAAGATACCTTTTTAAGGGCTGAATATTTTTTAATTCTTTCAAGCGCCGCCATTGAGTACATTTTACGGTGACACACACCAAGTTCACAGGGAGACTATCTGAAGCTGTTTTGGACGGCCAGTGTGGCCGAGCGGTTCTAGGCGCTTCAGCCTGGAACTGCGCGTCCGCTACGGTCGCAGGTTCGAATCCTGCCTCAGGCATGGATGTGTGTGATGTCCTTAGGTTAGTTAGGTTTAAGTAGTTCTAAGTTCTAGGGGACTGATGACCTCAGATGTTAAGTCCCATAGTGCTCAGAGCCATTTGAACCATTTTTGAAGCTGTTTTGATCGCGTTGTGAACTATGTGGGCTCTGAATCCAATCCCAATGAATTACCTTCTGAGTGATACACTCAGTTTTACATGAAGATTATTACTTCTTTTTCTGTTCTTTCCTCCAGAAATGCAGTGAGTATTATCTCCACAAAATGCCACAATTTTCTTATTTAGAACTTAGAACTACTTAAACCTAACTAACCTAAGGACATCACACACATCCATGCCCGAGGCAGGATTCGAACCTGCGACCGTAGCGGTCACGCGGTTCCAGACTGAAGCGCCTAGAACCGCACGGCCACTTCCAGCCGGCCTTTCTTATTTAAATCACGATAATACCTCCTTCAAAAAGTCGGTAAAGGTATCCAATGTTTCACCAGGCTGCTCTCGATGCTCAAAAATCTTGACTTTCATACCTTCCTAAGGTGAAAACATCGAATAAAAACAGAGAATAATTTTTCAGAGCGGTGATTAGAAGTATCCATTAATAAAGATACGCAGTGGGCTTCATAAAGATGCTGTTTCAATTCATTCGTCACCATAGTTGCCAGCCTGTGATTTTGTACAAGCGCATCTAAACTTCTTCTTAACACATGCTTTCACTGAATTAGAGGCACAGTCATTTGAGAGAAAGCTGTGGTTTTCTTGAACCGTATGATACGCACAAGCAACTTCCGCTGCAGCGACATCCAAGTCCTTGGAAGTCAGCAAATTGGTTCTTTTGAAAAAGCAAGCCTTGACGAGCTGGAAGCAGCAGTTAGATCCGAAAACCAGTGTTTTTTCCAATTTTAAATGTTTTTCAATATCTATGACCACCAAAACCAAAAAATCAATACGACCCTTTTCATACGTAACATCTGATGCACCACTCCTTTGTTTTATACTCCGTCTTCAGGCCACGAGTGGCCTACCGGGACCATCCGACCGCCGTGTTATCCTCATGTGGAGGATGTGGATAGGAGGGGCGTGGGGTCAGCACACCGCTCTCCTGGTCGCTATGATGGTATTCTTGACCGAAGCCGCTACTATCCGGTCGAGTAGCTCTTGAATTGGCTTCACGAGGCTGAGTGCACCAGGAAAAATGGCAACAGCGCATGGCGGCGTGGATGGTCCCCATCCAAGTGCCGGCCACGCCCGACAGCGCTTAACTTCGGTGATCTCACGGGAACCGGTGTATCCACTGCGGCAAGGCCGTTGCCCCCCCCCTTTTTTTATACATCGATACTTATTTTGCAAAGTAAGATTAAAGGTACACATGCGTTTAGGCATTTTTCTAACGTTACAAACACACAAACACTAAAACGTTGAATGCGGCCGAACATTCCAGTACAAACTAGAACTGTACAGTGTTGCCACACGTTAAGTTCGCACTCGCGCGATGTGATTGTTGGCTGAGTTGAGTGGCAGCATCTGTCACCTGTCTCGCTCCACATGTTATTCGCTCTCTTCTCCACGCCGCCCGCGCTGCCACTGTCAAACGCGCGTTTCAAATGTAATGAATATAGAGGGATAGGGCATCTAATCAATTATCATTTGGTCTGCTAGCAAAAGCGGTACATTTTTGCTCTGGCTGGCACAACGGGACGGACAGTCGGAAACAATGGGGCCAACAATTGGACTAACGCCACATAGACTTCAGTTGTGTGGTCGGGAAAAAAGTTCAGGCGACAATGTCCAGTTAACCGAAGAACTAATTCACAGCTATTGCAGAGTTTAGATCGACGAGGACGTCCGCACTATGGATTTCGAAAGGCACCATCAAGAAGGAACGAATTCCTATCGTCGAGAAACTGAACGATTTGTTGAACGAACCGACATTTCTCTACAGAAACATAAGGGCTAAATAGAAAAATAATATCCGTGACACGCTGAAGTGTAGTGCAGCATTAAATAAAAGTCACTCGGGCTGCCACATTGATGTAAAATTTGCTTTTTGAAGTTACCCCCCCACATATTCCTAACTCAGTGTGGTTCGATAAACCCAATATAAATAACAAAAAAATCTCATAGAACCGTACAGTTCAAATTTATTTTAAAAGTGTGAAGTATGTGGAAGTTCAGCGACGGTTTTTGTGGATCATATGTCCGCAATAAAAATTACTAATATCCTTGAGGTTTACTGTTTGCACTATTGTACTGCAGAAGATTTAAATTTTCTTCTTCAGTTGTAAGACTCTGTTATTAAGAAAGTTTTCAATATACACACATCAAAAAGTTGTTTGCATCACGCCAGTTCCCAGAGCTCCTGAAGATAGACGTTGACTGTGGTTATTGTATCACAGTCCCTTTGACTGTTCAGAGATGTCCCTGAACGCGTGCCGGCTGGAGTGGCCGATCGGTTCTAGGCGCTACAGTCTGGAACCGCGCGACCGCTACGGTCGCAGGTTCGAATCCTGCCTCGGGCATGGATGTATATGATGTCCTTAGGTTTAAGTAGTTCTAACAAGGGAACCTCCCCATCGCACCCCCCTCAGATTTAGTTACAAGTTGGCACAGTGGATAGGCCTTGAAAAACTGAACACAGATCAATCGAGAAAACAGGAAGATGTTGTGTGGAACTATGAAAAAATAAGCAAAATATACAAACTGAGTAGTCCATGTGCAAGATAGGCAACATCAAGGAGAATTTGAGTTCACGATCGCCGTGGTCTCGTGGTTAGCGTGAGCAGCTGCGGAGTGCGAGGTCCTTGGTTCAAGTCTTGCCTCGAGTGAAAAGTTTAATTCTTTATTTTCAGTTTATGTGACAAACTCTTATGTTTTCATCACTTTTTGAGAGTGATTATCACATCCACAAGAAAACCTAAATCGGGCAAGGTAGAAGAATCTTTTTACCCATTCGCCAAGTGTACAAGTTAGGTGGGTCGACAACGTATTCCTGTCATGTGACGCACATGCCGAAACCAGTGTCGTATAGAATATATCAGACGTGTTTTCCTGTGGAGGAATCACTTGACCTATGACCTTCCGATCAAATGTTTTCGGTTCCCACTGGAGAAGCACGTCCTTTCGTCTACTAACGCACGGTTTTGCGGTGCGGTCGCAAAACACAGACACTAAACTTATTACAGTGAACAGAGACGTCAATGAAGGAATGGACAGATCATAGCTATGCGAAAATAAAGAAAGTAAACTTTTCACTCGAGGGAAGACTTGAACCGAGGACCTCTCGGTCCGCAGCTCCTCACACTAACCACGGGACCACGAAGCTGCTGAGCTCGCTGTCTCCTTGATGTTGCCTGTTCCGCATGGACTATTCAGTTTGTATATTTTGCTTATTTTTTTCATAGTTTCACACAACTTCTTCCTGTTTTCTCGATTGATTTGTGTTCAGTTTTTCAAGGCCTATCCACTGTGCCAACTTATAACTAAATCTGAGGGGGGTGCGATGGGGAGGTTCCCTTGTAAGTTATAGGGGACTGATGACCTGAGAAGTTAAGTCCCATAGTGCTCAGAGCCATTTGAACCCTTTGAACCAAACCCACTCAAAGTTGTAAACAACCGTGCATGAGAAAGCGCCTATTAGACGGAGGGGGTCCGACAGCCGATCAGTTTCAGTCATTCCACCAGGAAGGAGATACACGGCTCGTGTTGTCTGTAGTTCAACCATGCCTAGACGGTCAATACCGCAGTTCCATCGCGTCCGCATTGTTACTTTGTGCCAGGAAGGGCTCTCAACAAGGGAAGTGTCAAGGCGTCTCCGAGTGAACCAAAGCGATGTTGTTCGGACATGGAGGAGATACAGAGAGACACGAACTGTTGATGAAATGCCTCCCTCAGGCCGCCCAAGAGCTACTACTGCAGTGGATGATCGCTACCTACGGATTATGGCTCGGAGGAACCCTGAGAGCAACCCCACCATGTTGAATAATGCTTTTCGTGCAGCCACAGGACGTCGTGTTACGACTCAAACAGTGCGCAATAGGCTGCGTGATGCGCAACTTCACTCCCGACATCCATCTTTGTAACCACGACACCACGCAGCGCGGTACAGATGGACCCAGCAACATGCCGAAAGGACCGCCCGGGATTGGCATCACGTTCTCTTCACCGATGAGTGTCGCATGTGTCTTCAACCAGACAATCGTCGGAGTCGTGTTTGGAGGTAACCCGGTCAGGCTGAACGCCTTAGACACACTGTCCAGCGCGTGCAGCTAGGTGGTTCCCTGCTGTTTTGGGGGTGGCATTACGTGGGGCTGGCGTACGCCGCTGGTGGACATGGAAGGCGCCGCAACGGCTTTATGATATGAGAATTCCATCCTCACACCGATAGTGCAACATTTTCGGCAGTGTACTGATGAGGCATTCGTCTTTAAGGACGACAATTCACGCCCACCATCGTGGACATCTTGTGAATGACTTCCTTCAGGAAAACGACATCGCTCGACTAGAGCGGCCAGCATGTTCTCCTGACATGGACCCTATAGAACATGCCTGAGATAGATTGGAAAGGGCTGTTAATGGACGACGTGACCCACCAACCACTCTGAGGGATATACGCCGAATCGTCGTTGAGGAGTGGGACAATCTGGACCAACAGTGCCTTGATGAACTTGTGGATAGTATGCCACGACGAATGCAGGCATGCATCAATGTAAGAGGACGTGCTACTGGGTATCAGAGGTACCAGTGTGTAGAACAATCTGGACCACCAGCTCAGAAGGTCTCGCTGTATGATCGTACAACATGCAATGTGTGGTTTTCATGAGCAATAAAAAAGGCGGAAATGATATATATGTTGATCTCTATTGCAATGTTCTGTAGAGGTTCCGGAACTCTCGGAACCGAGGTGATGCAAAACTTTCTTTGATGTGTGTATGACAAAATGGCTTTTGTCTGGGAAATACAATTTCTGATACTCATAAATTACCTGACCGGAAATGCTGAGATAATCATTGAGGCATGCAAGTAAATAAGCAAGAACTAGCCATACAAACAATGCTCCTATTTTAAGTAGACACACAACGGACAACCAATAACAAATTTATGAGAATCATATAAACAGAATTTATTTATCGTCTGATGATAGAAGTTTCATGTAACTGGAGCAAATGAAGTTATGTTTTGCATTTCAGGAATATATTAGACTCAAGTGTTGCAGTATTAGGAGTTTTGTGTCTGCTTGGAATCGTGAATACCCTTTGGCAGATTTTTATTTTAGGGCGTTTCTGTGGAGCTATGAAATGCTTACAACAGGTGGGAATATACCTCTCACTGTGAGTTACTGTCTCGTAAAGTTTTACACCTGCCTACCATATGCTGAATACTGCACAATTTAACAAAAGTGTGAAAAATAACAAACAGCTTCAATAAAATTTTGGTTTAATTGTCACATTAATGTGGTACGGAACGATCCCACAAAGCTGTTTTCCCAACAAAATTAGGCTTTTTCACAGCAGTTAGGACCGATATTTTCGCTTGTATCGCAGAATAACCAAACGTTATATGGTTTGAAGGGTGCCATTCGTCAAGATAAAAACAAGGGCGCCACAATCGGCTGAACGTCGACGTTTCGTATTCTACCGACATTAATAAATTCAAATACTCTTACAGAGACCAGCTTACCGCGCGGACAAAGCTTAAATCTGCTAGTACCCCTCGTAAAATTCGAATTTCCAGAATGTAATTTCTTGCTGTCCGCTGAAATTAAAGCTTAAAACGCTTCGGTACTCACGTAATCACACGTAATGAATATGCCAGACAAAAGGATATACTAAAGATCAAAGTGTCTTTCTTTTCCCATTCAGGAATTTGAGATGTTTAACTCGTATAAGTTACAATACATTTTCCTATCTCATTACTGTCCCTCAATTCGTCCAACTGCTCTATCTTCCTCATTTCATACAGTCTTTTTTTCATTCCGCATATCTTATTCTCTCTTTTACTCGTCTCTTTATACGCTTCCACCCCTAGATTTGTTTTTCTTTGCAGCATTCCTTGTCTCGCTTCATTTCCCTCCTCGTTACCAGTGAACACTACTCGTCGAATAATTAAACTGATCTTTTGTGTTTTATCCTCCCCAGTACTGCAATCGCAGCTACTCTGATGGCTGTTTTCAGTATCTCAAATTCTGTTCCCACATCATCTTCCATCCCTGTGTCCTTTCTTGTGTCGATAATCTCTTCTAATTTCTTCTTTGTTCTTCCTGCTTTTCTTTAATTTTGAGACTTTCTATATTATATTTCTTCCCATAATCTATTTGTTTCTTACCAGATGTATCTTCTGCCTGCGTCTGATCCACACTAAGTAGTATGTTCCTTATACAATGTCTACTACGTGGCTTTTATAACTACATGGCCTATTTTGTTCCTTGTAACTCCGTCTGGCGATGCTCAGGTGCACTTCTTAACATCTTTCCTTGGATACCATGTTCTCTTTATTATTATCTCCTTTCCACAGCGAAATTTACCACTCTTAGTCCGTTATCATTATTGACTTCATGCAGGCTTTTTTCCCCTAGAAAACAGTGTTCATAGGAAAGCCCGAAGAGAGAAAGACAAGAGGAAGAATCACGGAAAGGTGGCAAGAAGATATGGATGAGGACCTTAGAACAATGGGAACCGGTGACTACAGAAGGAAAACGATGCACAAGACGAACGGGGACAGGTGACTAAGTTCTACAAGGACTTTAAGGAATTAAATTTTTCCTGTTGTTTTAGCAGATTACACTGTGTGTAAGCTTCCGCTAGTGATTGCTTCTTTCTTCTTAAGGCTGATTTACAGTACTTATCGGTGTGGGTAGCTACGGATCGAGGAAGCTACAGCCGTTGGTCTGTTTACGCCAGAATGTTTAGATTTTAATGTACCTTGCCGACCTAAAACGTTGCGGCAGGTAAACAGTATGTATCTGAACAAGAAATTTCGAAAGCTTCTGAAGCCTTGCTGTCAACGGGACTGTGAGACACGATCTTCTCTGAACTAGCAGTCGCTAACGATTTGAAAGCTGGCGTCAGAAATAAAATTGCCACTGACAGAGACATAGACGATAGGATGAGAGTTTAATTTGGTGCTCGCTGATGCGAGGCTGGAAAGCGTCGATGGCGCGTAATTCATTACTGTGATTGTAGCAACATTAATCACTAGGCTTTGTTATTATGGAAACAGGAGGAACGGCTGAGCGAAGCAAAAGACGGATCACCTGTCAGCTGTAGAGAATAATGATTTTCAAAGTCGTCGCTGGAGGGAGATGACGGATGAATTGCTGTGTGTGATCTGTGGTACATCATTCGGGAAGAGTCTTATGTTCTAGACACAAGGAGACTTCAAACTGTAAGGTACACATTATTAATGGCAGCCGAGTAAATTACAGTGCATGCTGTACAATATTTAAAGGTGACACAGATAGGCGACACTATTATTCTACACAGTCACCAAGTTTCTGTAAGCAACGTTCGCAGCGTTCTACCTATTGTTCGATTCCTCGATGACAGAAACTCTCTCCTTCCTGATGGAGCCGTTCGAGAACCGTTGTGTGGACGTCCTCATCGTTGGAAAGCTGTGAATCAATTGCTCGATCAACTGGACATTGTCGCCTGAGGACAATGACCTTCCCTTCCTACCAGTATCACACATGTCTGTGTGGCGTTGCTCAAACTGTTGGCACTATTGTTGTCAAACTATTGACGCACCATTGCATTTGGTACATATAAAACGTGACCATACGTCTCGTTTTGGGTGGAACATACCCGCTTTCAGGCTGTCTGTCTCGTTATCTCCAGCCAGATTAAAAATGTCCTGCTTTTACAAACAGAATAAGCGATAATTGATTAGATACACGCCATTATATTCGAAACGCGTGGGTGACTGTGGCATTGATAACGGAGCCATTCGAGAACCGCTGGGTGAGCCGGCCGCGGTGGTCTAGCGGTTCTGGCGCTGCAGTCCGGAACCGCGGGACTGCTACGGTCGCAGGTTCGAATCCTGCCTCGGGCATGGGTGTGTGTGATGTCCTTAGGTTAGTTAGGTTTAAGTAGTTCTAAGTTCTAGGGGACTTATGACCTAAGATGTTGAGTCCCATAGTGCTCAGAGCCATTTGAACCATTTGAACCGCTGGGTGAACACCCTCATCGTTAGTAACTCTCTTTCCCTTCCCACATTTTCTTCCTCGTTTACCGGGACATTGTCTTCTGTTCTCGATGTCGATGTCTTTTCTCGCCGATCAGCATCACTCAGTTCCTGTGTGGCTTTGGTCAAATTGGTGGCACAGTTTCATTACGGCTGGACGCAACATTGCCAGAATTTCGAGGTTAAACTTTTTGTAATTCAAATGTTTTGCCCACAAGAACGGTACTGCCTCGTGTACTTCAGCTCTTGCGTACGTTTCCAATTATCGCGCCGTTTCACTCGCACACTGCGACGCGTTGATTACCTCTACCGTGGCAGAACCGTCTCTGCAGGAAACCAGCTATTCAAACTGACAATATGCCACTCTATATGAAGATGGTACGTGTTTTTTCGGAAATGTCCGAAAGAACAGATACTATCTTCATACAGATAAGGCTAACTGGCCAATGATCTTCTTTAGTGCAGATGCACTCACATTGCCCAAACTCTTACGGGAATCGGTAGACTGACTGCCGCGAGTAATGAGTATAGTGGGAAGGGGCACTACAAATGTAGTGTGTGGACAGTACGATGGAAATGTGGGTCTCACGGGGAGGGTGCCAGAGATAAGTCCCTACAGTCGCACTATCCTCTGTGTCCTCGATGGCTCAGTTGGGTAGTAGCCGGCACGGTGGCTCAGCGCGTTCGGTCAGAGGGATAGCTACACTCTGTAATAAAAAAAAAGAAATAAAATGACTGAACGGAACAATGAAGAATCTGAAAGGGTGTCATAGGACGTCCACCCCGAACAATTTCAACGAACAATGCAGAACAAAAAGAGATAAAAAACATAGAGCGTCTGCCATGTAAGCAGGAGACCCCGGGTGAGAGTCCCGGTCGGAGCACACATTTTTAACTCTCCTCGTTGATATTTATCAACGCCTGTAAGCAGCTAGGATTTTGTTGGCTCGGATCACTAAGGGACGAAACATCTGAGGGCATCAGTCCTCTAGAACTTAGAACTACTTAAACCTAACTAACCTAAGAACATCATACACATCCATGCCCGCGGCGGGATTCGAACCTACGACGGTAGTGGTCGCACGGTTCCGGACTGAAGCGCCTAGAACCGCTCGGCCACAGGGGCCGGCTAGGATTTCATTTTAATTCATATGCCACTCTTGTCGTTCAATGGTCTTAGAATGAGACGACATGTGCCATTTGCTTTATGAAGTCCCTACATGCATTAAGTGTATGAATGTATGTTCCAGCATAGGTCTGAAACGCCTGGAAGAATTTCAAACAAACGTGTTATACATACGAATTAGTGCCAGGAGACATCTACTATCGTACAACACACCCGTTATGACCAATATTGTTGGGGTTTTGCAGGAATATTTTGATTTATAAAAATAACTTTGTAGTGCCTTCAACAGTTTCAATCAATGTGTTATATGTATGTCTCACTATCTGTAAAAAACTTGTTTAGTACACTTTTAGCATATTTAGTATATGGGGTGTGTGTGAGGGGGATTACATATACAAATTTCTAAGACCTACAGTATTTGTGCCAAATCCATAATTTCAGGTGTGGTTTGGAAGTACTGATGATATTTAACCCCTGGGTTTTGGTACGCGGTAGGAAGAGATCGCTTGCAGAGCATAGCTCTGGTACAGTTGGAGTGATACGAACCAAAATGTTACATTTATTCGACTTACTATATGGTATAAATAAGTACCCAGGAAGAATGAGAAAGAAGTTTTAACATCCCATCAATGATGAGGTTGGATCTAGGGTGGAGGAAAAAATCGGTTCCCTTTCAAAAGAACCATCCCAGCATTCGTCTTAATCGATTCTGTACAATGTTTCTGGAAACCACGCACTCACCCTTAAGCGGCTCCCTCCCAGGAACAAATTCGTGCAACAGTGTACTATAGCTCTGTTCTCAATGTGGTCTTTCAGTAAACGGTAGCCATTCCAAGCTTTTAAGCCTTTCACATGCCAAAAAGTGAAAGATCGTTAGTGACTCGCTGTCTGCACTGTTCTAGCATGGCGGTTGAGCGTCACAGTGACCTTTAGAAAATCGTGAAATTAAAAAAAAAAAATGCAGATTTTTATTTACTGCTATTAAGTCTACATTTATGTAAGCTACCCGCTAATTTCATGGACTTGCATTATTTTCTATTTCTCAATACTCGTACTTCTTAGTTTATATTCCAAACAGCCTCCCTGGCGGGCTTCATGCCAATTTTAGAGGAAACTATCCTTCGGAGCTCGTGTGTAACACTTTTGTAGGCTATTTCAGCCTTAACATGCACGGTAAAATCAAATTACACTTCTTTTAAAACATATTTGCTGTAGGAAAGATCCGCTGTTGACGTGGTGACCACATTAGTTCATCAACTAAAGTTCTTTATACTCTGACGAAAAACTATTTTAGAGGAAGTATCGTATAGGTAGCGCACTGGCGTGATGGTGGGGTCATCCTACGCGTCTCACAATGTCACGCTATTCCTGAAGCATAATGCAGGAGGTGTGACATGTCGAGGCTGCCCAAAGTGCTACCCATAATGCATTTAATGTTTGAGTCTTAATGTGTGCAGTACATTTGTTATTCTAGGTTGAGAGACATAATTTGTGTGTAGTAGATGAGGAAAACATTCGTTCATAGTATGCATGAGAACAAAAAAAAAAACAAAAAAAGTTTTTGTCTGCAGCTCGTGGTCGTGCGGTAGCGTTCTCGCTTCCCACGCCCGGGTTCCCGGGTTCGATTCCCGGCGGGGTCAGGGATTTTCTCTGCCTCGTGATGACTGGGTGTTGTGTGATGTCCTTAGGTTAGTTAGGTTTAAGTAGTTCTAAGTCCTAGGGGACTGATGACCATAGATGTTAAGTCCCATAGTGCTCAGAGCCATTTGAACCAATAAAAAAGTTTCTCCGAGTGAAAGTATACGCCGGCCGGTGTGGCCGAGCAGTTCTAGGCGCTTCAATCGGAAGCCGCGCGACCGCTACGGTCGCAGGTTCGAATCCTGCCTCGCGCATGGATGTGTGTGATGTCCTTAGGTTAGTTATGTTTAAGTAGTTCTAAGTTCTAGGGGACTGATGACCTTAGATGTTAAGTCCCATAGTTCTAAGAGCCATTTGAACCATTTTTGAAAGTATACTTAAGAGAAACAATTGCCGTTAATAGTAAACAACAGATCTATGTGTAACTGAACTGTTATACCCACAACAACATCCAACGAATATTTGCAATCTGTTTAGGGTCGTGATGATGTCGAACATGTTTATAAAGGCTTGGCTGTTGGGAACTGAAGACAGTGAGGTAATTAGCTGATGTCGACATTTCAACTTCAGTTCAGAGATAACGTTACTCAGGCACAAAGTGGAATGTATAAATGGAGGCCATAATGTGTATTCTGTTACTGATTACATGTTTCATTTTGTTAATAACAGGCTAACCGGTAATGTGCGGTAGGTTCAAATGGCTCTGAGAGCTATGGGACTTAACTTCTGAGGTCATCAGTCCCTTAGAACTTAGAACTACTTAAATCTAACTAACCTAAGGACATCACACACATCCATGCCCGAGGCAGGATTCGAACCTGCAACCGTAGCGGTCGCGTGGTTCCAGACTGTAGCGCCTAGAACCGCTCGGCCACTCCGGCCGGCAATGTGCTGTAGGAAGAGATATTAATTGGCTTTATTCATTCCAAACGAAGGTAGGGACAAATATATCACCTACTTCCACTCATTGATGTCTCATATCACAATTTTTTGTGGCCCGACTTTTTAAGGAATTCATTGTACAAAAACAAGCAGTTGGAGCAATATGTGATCTTTTAAAGTAGATGCCTATCTTGTTACCACAGTTGTTACTTAACCTAAAGGAGGGAAAGTGTCTGCTCCAATGATGAGTCACGCAAGCCATATACTGACTGTTAACATAAATCGAGCAGCTTGTGTATCCTATTTTCTGAGATGAAGGTAGGGAATCATTAAGGATTTGTCTAAAAGAGAGTGAAAAACTGCCGAAAAACCATATTTAGCGTTCAAGTTGGCTTGTGTAACAGACCAACAGTCATTAATCTGTCACATAAATTCGATGTGGGTCTGGCTCACATCCCCATCTCTGAAGATAACACACTGCATGTTGAACTGCACAAGTGGAATATAAAGAAACAAGCCACATGGGTTCACACATATATGCTTTTGACACATATTCTGAACACACATCCTCCTCCCCTTCTTTGTGTCCATGTCTTCCTCCTCACTCTGTCCACCTCTACCTATATACTCCTCCTCACTCTGTCCTTTCATCACCACTCCCCCTCGTTCGTCCATTTCCTCCATCCTTTCTTCTGACTGTATTTTCTCCCTCTCCCTCTGGTAATATTGCCCTTCCCCTGTTTCCACATCTGCCTCCCCTCAACCTTTTCCTAATGCCCAATGTCCACCACCCTTTACATCTTCCACCTGCCTCATGTACCTCCTGCTCCTACTCCGCCTCTCCTCTCTCTGTCCACATCTTAGTCCCTCTCAATCTCTCTGACCCCTCCTCTGTCCATCTCAACCTGTCTCCAGTCATGCTCATACAGGTCAGTGAAGTTCAGTACAGTTCAATGAAGCAAACCGATACTACTCCTTTAACACACCTACAATGCAAGTGCTTGAAAGTTATCTATTTGCTCCTGACATGCAGGCCACTATGCAAAGCAGGTTGGTCAAGCATGCTGATACTATTCTAACACAACACTCCCATCATGGAGTGCAGCCTACGTGTTGGGTCCTACAGAACTCTTTCTTGCCCCTGACATGTAGGCTGCCCTACAAATCAGGTTGATTTGTCTGGCCATTACTGTTCCCACACAATATGCCTGTCACACAGGGTAGCCTATACATCAGAGGCTGGAAAAACACGTGTTTTCTCTTATCATCACTCCTATTGGAGCTAGAAGGTTATAAAGCTCACAGTGCTGATACTCGTGAGGCCTGCTGTTTCTGTGCCAAGTTTCGTTGAAATTGATCCAGGGATTTGGAAGGAGAGCTAGAAATACAAACATGCTGCATTACTCATTACTAGATATGACTGTGTTCTAGAATGAAGTTAAATCTCTAGTCACAAAAATGTTTGATAATTTGCCCATTGATGTAAAGTGTGTGACACCTAGTGGGAGCAAATTTTAAATCATGAAAGTCTGTAAGCCTCATGACCTTTGTCATTGAAGGTAAAACTCTCTAGGTTGTTAGACAATTTATTCTCACATAATCAACATTTTTAGGATTTGCAGGCGTTCCTGGTTGGCTGAACTGTTAAGGACCAGTGTCACATTCACTCACAAAACTTAGTTTTTCTGCAAACTGATCTCCAACGCTTTTCGGGTAATGAGGGAACATAAGAATGTCCTGTTAGAGATCACAGTAGATAGGTCGAAATAGGAATCACATAAGAGGAAATTGAAAATAAACATGATATGGGCTAACAACGAAGAAGGTTCAAGTGGCTCTGAGCGCTATGGGACTTAACTTCTGAGGTCATCAGTCCCCTAGAACTTAGAACTACTTAAACCTAACTAACCTAACGACATCACACACATCCATGCCTGAGGCAGGATTCGAACCTGCGACCATAGCGGTCGCGCGGTTTCAGACTGTAGCGCCGAGGACCGCTCGGCCAACCGGGCCGGCAACGAAGAAGGCTTTACCTTACGTAAAATCATTTCATCGAAACAGCATCTTCTGTCATACACAAAAAAAAAAAAAAAAAATTAAAACCTTTGATATATGTAAGTAGAAAAAAGAAACACTAAATTTCAAATGTTTCACTATTTACACCAATAAAATCAAACACTAATATGTTTTTTGTTATTTCATTTAATGTCAATGAGCTACATACTTATGTTCATTAACTAGAATGTATCAATACACGCAAACCTACCATTTGCACAAAGCCAATGAACTGAATGCTTCCACATAATGCCGATAAGAACCGTGAAAATGATCTACAGAACATATTACTAGCTAATTAACTAGTCTGACTGTTTAGAGGAAAGGAACTGCCACTCTTATTATATTCATTATTCAGGAGAGGATCTCTTGACATAGGTCGGTAGTTGTAAGAGACCTTATTCATTGGACACTCTGGGGATTCCCACATCTGTAAGCTGCACGTAATAACGCAAGCCGCGTCGACATGTAAGAGCCGCCACGACGGCTGCGTTTAATTGGAAAGAGTGACTTCCCGGCAGGGAGGGTTGGTTAGTCCTTGTTACTGGCGGCCGCGGCAGGCAGTCTCTGCCCTCCCCCCCTTCCTCCATCACATCAGAAGCGCCGCCTGTCCTTCATTAGCGAGTCGAGTCGAGTCGGAGCTGAGCAGAGCGTCCGCCTAAACGCCCCCGGGCTGCCAGCCGCCGTGCCGACTGCCCGCTCTCTGGCGGACTCTTCCGTGGTTCTGCTGCACGTGCGGCGCTGCCACCAGTACTTTGCCCACAGTGTTCTGTACTCGTCACTTTTCACCATTGTGCCAATCTGTGCAGCTTTGGGTACGTGTGCAAGAGTCGACATTTATTGTTTACACCGGCTGTTTCAAGATGGACAGGCAAACTGAGTTCTAGATATACAGGGTGAGTCACCTAACGTTACCGCTGGATATATTTCGTAAACCACATCAAATACTGACGAACCGATTCCACAGACCGAACGTGAGGAGAGGGGCTAGTGTAATTGTTTAATACAAACCATACAAAAATGCACGGAAGTATGTTTTTTAACACAAACCTACGTTTTTTTTTGAATGGAACCACGTTAGTTTTGTTAGCTCATCTGAACATATAAACAAATACGTAATCAGTGCCGTTTGTTGCATTGTAAAATGTTAACTACATCCGGAGATATTGTAACCTAAAGTTGACGCTTGAAACCTCCGACGTTCAGTTGCGTGTTGTAACAAACACGAGCATAAATTGGCCAGCCCGTTCTCCTGATCTTACACCTCTGGACTTCTTTCTGTGGGGTATGTCAAAGGAGAATGTGTACCGCGATGTGCCTACAACCCCAGAGGATATGAAACAACGTATTGTGGCAGCCTGCGGCGACATTACACCAGATGTACTGCGGCGTGTACGACATTTATTACGCCAGCGATTGCAATTGTATGCAGCAAATGATGGCTACCACATTGAACATCTATTGGCCTGACATGTCGGGACACACTCTATTCCACTCCGTAATTGAAAACGGAAACCACGTGTGTACGTGTACCTCACCCCTCATGGTAATGTACATGTGCGTCAGTGAAAAAGACCAACAAAAAGGTGTTAGCATGTGGACGTAATGTGCTGTTCCAGTCTCTTCTGTACCTAAGGTCCATTACCGTTCCCTTTGGATCCCTACGTAATTCGGTGCTCTCCGATACATACGATCGAACAGCGGAGGAGTGGTACTCAAGCGTCAACTTTAGGTTACAATATCTCCGGATGTAATTAACATTTTACAATGCAACAAACGGCACTGATTACGTATTTGTTTATATGTTCAGATGTGCTAACAAAACTAACGGGGTTCCATTTAAAAAATGTAGGTTTTTGTTAAAAAACATACTTCCGTGCATTTTTGTATTAACCAATTACACTACCCCCTCTCCTCACGTTCGGTCTGTGGAATCGATTCGTCAGTATTTGATGTAGTTTACGAAATATATCCAGCGGTAATGTTAGGTAACTCACCCTGTATACTCCGAAGGCGTGTGCGCTTTGCATGGCGTACTGTACTTCGCACCAATGTTTACTGGTGCTTTCTGCTACGTTTACCAAATCTAGGTGTCCGCAGGACAATCAGAAGTGTAAATCTACAAACAAGAAATAGAACAACGTTGAAACATATGGAATATGGAGGTGCAGAAGGATATACAAATATAGAGTTATTCAACGGATTTAAGCAAAAAACAACACGATAAACGATTAAAATCAAAAATATGGAACTGTGTAGCGAATATGAAGGCAGCAACCAAGAGATAATTTGTGAACAGAAGGAATATAGGCGGCAGTAACAATAGGTCTGGAATAGATAACGAAGATCACCTAGGCTGATATCAATGTAACTACCCCCTGAACGATGGAGCTTGCTTTTGGCGAAATGGCTTGCACGCCTCAGAGATAAAAATAACCGTTCCGTAGATACAATAACAATGGAGGGGTATCTGTAGAGAGGCCCGTCAAACGTGTAGTCCCTGGATAAGGGCAGAAGCCTTTCCAGTAGCTGCAGGGGCAACAGTCTGGATAAATGACTGATCTGAGCTAACATCAAACAAAACGGCCTTGTTGTGCTGCTATTGCAAATGGCTGAAAGCAAGGGCAAACTACAGCCATATATAAAGGCTGTATATGAAGGCTATATATGGCTACCCGGCCATTGACCTTCTTGTGCGAAC
The DNA here is from genome assembly GCF_023864275.1 of Schistocerca cancellata. NCBI lineage: Eukaryota > Metazoa > Arthropoda > Insecta > Orthoptera > Acrididae > Schistocerca > Schistocerca cancellata. The sequence goes on from NC_064628.1 coordinate 199,593,804, forward strand.
GCACACGCTATGCCCCAACTCGTAATGAGTGTGATGGCCAAACATCTATTATTCGCACTACGAATGTTGGGAATGTGGGTCTCACGGGGAGCGTGCAAAGGGTTGAGTCCCTGCAGGCACACTATCCTCTGTGCCCTTGGTGGCTCAGATGGATACAGCGTCTGCCATGTAAGTAAGAGATCCCGGGTTCGAGTCTCGGTCGAGGCACACATTTTCAACATGTCCTCAATGATGTATATCAACGCATGTTTGCAGCTAGCGTGTCGATTTAATTATCATTTCATTGCAAACTACAGCCGTAATTTTTCCCGAGGGCATGCTCTTTGCTCTATGGGTAAATGATGATGGCACCCTTACGAGAAAAATATTCCGGAGATGAAATATCTCCCCGATGGGAACCCGAGGCGGGGACTACTTAGGAGAACTTCGTTATCTGGAGAATGGGGGAAGAGGGCTTCTAGTCAGGTGAGTACAGGATTATAAATACAAAATCAAAATAGAGATAATGCAGAAGTACGTTTAATAACGAATAAGAAAATAGGAATGTGGGTAAACAACAACAAACAGCGAAGTGGACGCATTAACGAAGGCAAGACAGATACGAAACCCACACTCACCACAGTACTGTAAGGTGTCAGGCAAATCCAAAACCTTCCATGAAAACCCTGACATTATAAGCAAATCCAGTAATATGTCACATAGCTACGAATAAATCGTGACATTAAAGTAACCAAAGTAATACGAGTAACGAGCGAGCAAATGGAATACCACAAACTAACACAAGAATGCCCAAATGCATGTCATACCTTCTCACCGTGAGACAGACGCAGTTCCGAGGGGAGAAACGAGAACAGAAGCCGAGAGCAGAACCGTGTTAAGCTAGAAGGTCCTACGATAAGGGACGGACCCCACGTCGCCAGCTAACCACCAGGACCACCCCCAGGTCATGTTAAAAGCTAGAGCCCTCCAGAAGAACAGTATAGATCTTACGATAACACTAAAAGGGCCACTCCAGCTGCAAGTTTTAGCGTGAGACTTCTTCGCGTCTCTGTTACGTTGCAAACCTAAAAAACATTGCCCCACCACGAAAAGTGACCGCTAGGACCACCCTCCAGCCCATGTTAAAAGCTAGAGCCCTCCAGAAGAACAGTATAGATCTTACGATAACACTAAAAGGGCCACACCAGCCGCAGGTTTTAGCGTGAGACTTTTTCGCGTTTCTGTTACGTTGCAAACGTTAAAAACATTGCCCCACCACGAAAAGTAACCGCCAGGACCACCCTCCAGCCTATGTTAAAAGATAGAGCCCTCCATAAGAGCAGTATAGATCTTATGATAACACTAAAAGGGCCACACCAGCTGCAAGTTTTAGCGTGAGACTTTTTCAGCTGGAAACACAGCCAACTTCAGTAAATTGTAGTAAGGAGAAGTTAGGGGAGAGTTGCTTCGGAGACAGCGAGCTGTATGGAGCTGCGCCGGCCGCTGCTCCCTGACGAACACCGACAAGGTAATGAACGCACGCGATGTCGCATTTTTGAGCGCATAAGGCTTCACTCAGAACAGCAGAAGTCTCACCTGTTACATACCCTTTCTGTGCAGTACTAGTGTCGATCTTCAATTGCAGCTCATGGTATTCACATTTGCTATGTAAGTTAAAATCTGAAACACGATGATTTTTCTGTTATATACACTCCAGTAAATTGAAATAAGAACACCGTGCATTCATTGTCCCAGGAAGGGGAAACTTTATTGACACATTCCTGGGGTCAGATACATCACATGATCACACTGACAGAACCACAGGCACATAGACACAGGCAACAGAGCATGCACAATGTCGGCACTAGTACAGTGTATATCCACCTTTCGCAGCAATGCAGGCTGCTATTTCTCCCATGGAGACGATCGTAGAGATGCTGGATGTAGTCCTGTGGAACGGCTTGCAATGCCATTTCCACCTGGCGCCTCAGTTGGACCAGCGTTCGTGCTGGACGTGCAGACCGCGTGAGACGACGCTTCATCCAGTCCCAAACATGCTCAATGGGGGACAGATCCGGAGATCTTGCTGGCCAGGGTAGTTGACTTACACCTTCTAGAGCACGTTGGGTGGCACGGGATACATGCGGACGTGCATTGTCCTGTTGGAACAGCAAGTTCCCTTGCCGGTCTAGGAATGGTAGAACGATGGGTTCGATGACGGTTTGGATGTACCGTGCACTATTCAGTGTCCCCTCAACGATCACCAGTGGTGTACGGCCAGTGTAGGAGATGGCTCCCCACACCATGATGCCGGGTGTTGGCCCTGTGTGCCTCGGTCGTATGCAGTCCTGATTGTGGCGCTCACCTGCACGGCGCCAAACACGCATACGACCATCATTGGCACCAAGGCAGAAGCGACTCTCATCGCTGAAGACGACACGTCTCCATTCGTCCCACCATTCACGCCTGTCGCGACACCACTGGAGGCGGGCTGCACGATGTTGGGGCGTGAGCGGAAGACGGCCTAACGGTGTGCGGGACCGTAGCCCAGCTTCATGGAGACGGTTGCGAATGGTCCTCGCCGATACCCCAGGAGCAACAGTGTCCCTAATTTGCTGGGAAGTGGCGGTGCGGTCCCCTACGGCACTGCGTAGGATCCTACGGTCTTGGCGTGCATCCGTGCGTCGCTGCGGTCCGGTCCCAGGTCGACGGGCACGTGCACCTTCCGCCGACCACTGGCGACAACATCGATGTACTGTGGAGACCTCACGCCCCACGTGTTGAGCAATTCGGCGGTACGTCCACCCGGCCTCCCGCATGCCCACTATACGCCCTCGCTCAAAGTCCGTCAACTGCACATACGGTTCACGTCCACGCTGTCGCGGCATGCTACCAGTGTTAAAGACTGCGATGGAGCTCCGTATGCCACGGCAAACTGGCTGACACTGACGGCGGCGGTGCACAAATGCTGCGCAGCTAGCGCCATTCGACGGCCAACACCGCGGTTCCTGGTGTGTCCGCTGTGCCGTGCGTGTGATCATTGCTTGTACAGCCCTCTCGCAGTGTCCGGAGCAAGTATGGTGTGTCTGACACACCGGTGTCAATGTGTTCTTTTTTCCATTTCCAGGAGTGTAGTTTCTCAAAGAAGCTTCTAGACGTGACATGTGAAAAAAGAAATCAGCAGGTAACACAAGCGAGACAGTCGTTTATTAAAAGAATGCAGAGAAGGCGTGGCACTGATGTAAAGTTTGTTCGACGCTCGGCGTAAACTGTCCGACGACTTGTAGGCAGTTGTAGAACTTATTAAATGGAACTGCTTGATAAGTGGACGATAACCGGTACTCGCTGAAATCATGCCTTTGGCGTGTGAATGTCATCCTGTCGACTATTTTGTGTATGTATCGCTTAGTTCCAATTTTCGGCACTCTCTGTGGTGTGAGAGGTAAATATTGGCGAATGAATGACCTATTGTAATATATTTTCTGAGGCATGAAGTAGGACTGTGGCGAAACCGGAACAGAAAAGAATAGCAGCATTTGAGATGCGGTGCTACAGAAAAATGTTTGAAACTACGTGGATAGATAAGATAAGGAGCGAGTGGGTTCTGAGCAGAATCGGAGAGGATAGGAATATGAGGAAAGCACTGACAAAGAGAAGGGACAGGATGACAGGACATCTGTCAAGAAATGAGAGACTGACTTCCATGGTATTAGAGGGAGCTGTTGAAGACAACTGTAGAGGAAGACAGAAATTGGAATACATCCAGCAAATAGTTGAGGACCTAGTTTTCATAGTTTGCAGGTGCTACTCTGAGATGAAGAGGTTGGCACAGGAATGGAATTCCTGGTGGGCTGCATCAAACCAGTCAGTAGACTGATGACTAATAACAAAAAGAAATAGTTTCTGGTATGAGCGCCATCTTGAAGGTTACTGACCATACTATGTGTGGTGCCACATCTGAGCTCCCTCTGAGAAAAACGTTTTGTACCGCAGCTGGCAGGCACGCTGTAGTGCCCTTTTCAGTCATGTATTTGGACAGGGACAAGAACTGTCTTAGTCACTTAATTAACGCAAGTCTTACAGTCCAGACTATAAAATTAGGTTCCTTCCAGAGTATGATGATGAAATAGCTCCATTCTTGGTAATCGTACACAATCACTCGCTCAACGAAAAATCTGCATCTGAAGTCTGAAAAGCTGTGTAGCTCACACCAATAGAAAAGAAGCTATTAATATTACTATCCCCAGTTTTTGCAATGTATTTACGTTTTCTGGTAATCCAACATTGTACATCAAATTAATTTTCATTTTCCGTGAGTGCCTACTTGTCGATAAATTTTGTTCACTATTTTTTCTCCTAATTAATGCACACATGTAGCCGGTAATCACCTCTTGTGTTTGTTTCTGGTGGTTCCAGTTCCATGACCCATGGTGGGAATCAACCGTCTCACATTCTTTTCGTACGGCCATACCATATGAGTTGAGTTTCTCCCACAAAATCAACGATCTGTCTTGTGACTTCTATTTTATTCTTTATACTTCACAGAACTCTCACACTCGGCCATCAATACAGACGGTCTCCAAAAGTCAATCACAGTTGCCATCAATCTTTTCATTAATTGGAATGTAACTGTCAATGTGTCTAATCCATACGTTGCAATGCTTTCGATAGTTTTATAATTATCACGACTGTGTGTACTGAAATATGTTATAATATTATAAAGAGAGCTGTCTTTCTCATAACAATGTTTCAAAAAACTTTTAATATCCATTTTCAAGATTTTTTCCATGTATTTATTCTATCACACACTATTTAATGTTCCAACAATGAAATCCTTGCGTTTATTCATGAATTAATTTCTTTATCTTTTTAACCACTTTCTGCGATTTTTACTCCTAAATCTTTTACTCTTCAGTATGAGCAGTCGGGTCCAACAGTTTGTCCATGTCACATCTTGGTTTGTTCCTCATATTACCAAATATTTTATGCTATTCATGATGACCTGAATGCCCAATTTCTCACAATCATCTATTAATATCCTGGCGATAAAATCACTGTCTTCATCATTTTAGGTGCCCATCAAAAAATTGAAGTGAGTAGGCAGTACTAGTGGGATTCCGGTTTTCTTTTTTGCTTCCAATTTTTTCAATCTATCATGAAGTATTTGTCATAGGCTGCGTACCTGACCTAATCTGTTTGAACCTTAATTTCAGGGGAGATAAATTTTGTATTTTTAATCTTGCTGTGGTGTTTTCATATAGGTTCTGAACTATTTTAATTGCTATAGGATTAATATTTGATTATTTTAAAGAACATTGACAATCTGCATAAAGTTATATTATCATAGACTGCTGTCTAGTCACATTAATGTGACCACATATCAGAAGCTTGAAAATCATACTTTCGCAGCGCGGAACGTGGCGAGACGTGCAGGAAGACTGTCAACGAGGTTCTGGAAGGTACTGACAGACATGTGGAACCATGCCGACTCCAGGTCCATTCCTAGCTGTACCAGGTTCTCGGTTGAGGACCTCTGGTGCTACCAGCCCGATGGATGTGATCCCACAGACCCTCGATTGCCTTTAAATCCCGGAAGTTTGGTCGCTTGTGGAGTACAGTAAACCCACCCTGGTGGTCTTCGAACCGAGCACGTAGACTGTAAGCTGTGTAAGACGTTGGATTGTCCTGCTGATAGGTGCCACCGTACCGAGGAAAAAGAGACTGCATGTATGGGTGAACATGGTCTCCAAGGATAGGTGTATACTTTTATTGACTCATTATGCCTTCCGAAACAACGAGGTAGCTCAGGGATTGACACGAAAACGTTATCCAGGCCATAACGTTCCCTCCTCCGGCCTGAACCCTTCCGCTGATCAAACAGCCATCTTTCCAATGGAACATAAAACGTGATTCATCTGAAAAAGCCACCTGCCGTCACTCATTGCGGCAAGGGTTTGCAAATTCCAGTATTCGTTGCTGATGAACACCAGTCAGAAGGGTGCATGAATCAGGAGCCTGCTGCAGAGGCCCATACGCGTCAACGTTCCCTGAACGGTCGTTGATGAGAGACTTTTGGTAGCCCCTTGGTTGATCTGGGCTATCAGTCGTTCAACAGCTGCCCGTCTGTCCGCCCGTACACATCTCCGCAGCTGTCGTTCATCCGTGTCATCTATGGCCGCATTCGGGAGGACGACGGTTCAATCCTGTCTCCAGCCATCCTGATTTAGGTTTTCCGTGATTTCCCTAAATCGTTTCAGGCAAATGCCGGGATGGTTCCTTTGAAAGGACACGGCCGATTTCCTTCCCAATCCTTCCCTAACCCGAGCTTGCGCTCCGTCTCTAATGACCTCGTTGTCGACGGGACGTTAAACACTAATCACCACCACCACCACCACCACATCTATGGCCCGTGCTGCAACATTGTAGCCTCGGCACAGGTCTTGGATAGCCCAATTTCGTCATGAATGGTGTACATTAACAGCGTTTACACGAAGTCTTTTCGAAAATGCTTCAAACCTAGGCCTGCAAGCCAACGAGCATGCCGTTTTGGATGTCATTTCCGCGCTACGACAACGAATGAATTTTCTGCGTCTTCCAACACACCTTATATAAGACACACTTTATATACCCTCTACTGTTAGTGCTGCCACCTGCCGTCTGCCGGTGACTATTGCCCATTGACAATGATACAGGCAGCGATCACATTAATGTGAGTGGACAACGAAGGTCTACAAATACTAATTGAAGGCGACAATTTCGAATATTTTTCTTTTCAAGTGCTTGTTGCAAATAAATAGTTGGGAATCTAGCTGTTTGGTGACTGTATTTTTCAGGGTCTTAGAGAAGTTTTGCAGGTTATAAGCAACAAGGAGATGCCTCTGTAGTTGTTGAGCTCGGTCCTACTTCCTTTCTTGTGTAGTGGATGGATCACAGCTGAGGTCCATCCCTCTGGCAAGACCTCTGTTCTTCAAATGTCCTGAATGATCTGGGTGATACTCTGCAGGGACTGGTCATCTACACACTTCCACATTTCTGCAACTGTACCATCTTCACCTGGGGCCTTGTTGTTCTTAAAGTCTTTGATGATCTTCTCTATTTCTTCCCTGTTGGGTGGTATAGAGTCCTGGTTCCTGACAGTGGGCTCGGCGAAAGCAAGTCTCTCTTTCGGTTTTTCTGCATTGAGGAGTTTCTGGAAGAATTCTGCAAAGGTTTTTGTGCAGTCCCTTTATTCATTTGGAGTGTCCCATCTGGCCCTCTGCGAAATAGGTTTTGGGACGTGTATGAAATAGTCTGTTTCTTGAGTAGCTTGTAAAGATCTCTTGAATTGTTTTTCTTGAAGTCTTCTTCTGCCTGTAGTAATGAGACCTGTTTTGGTTTCTCTTGGTTTTGCGAATGATGCTCGCTGTTGTTTTTCTTAGCTCCATGAAAGCCTGATGGTTGGGTTCATCTTTGCGCTGATTCCACTTGATCCAGGCTTTACGCCTTTCCTCTACAGCTTGATCACATCTGTAAAGATAGTTAACAATCCTTCCACAAAGTCTACTACATATATTGGTGACATTTGTTTCTCTATAACTCTTACATTCAACATTTTTTACTTTTTATGAATAGCTGGTAGACATCCCACCTTCTATTCGTCAAGGATAGCCTCGCCATTTTAAAATTTTTCAGAAAGGTTTCTCATAATTTCACATCACTAATTATCTGTACCATATTTCAACACTTCAGCTGGGGTTCCACTAATTATTTTAATTCTATCATTCTTTAAAGCATTGTATGAATCTTTTAATAGTCTATGTCCAAGGAAAAGCATTCACTATTTTCTGTTATCCCCGTTTCGTTATTAATTTTATCCAAGAGATCTTACCTGTTTTCTATCAACATCTCCTTAAAATATTTTTCCCAAGACTGAATACTAAGATGTTTAATGTTTTGTGTTTTCATTAGATTTTTCTTCAATAATTTAAATATCGTCAATGTTTATCAGCTTTGTTACAAGTATATCCTCTTGTCTCATATTTTACTTCTGTGACGATTTTTCTAATTTTTTGCTTGTTGCGCTCTTCTGTCTCGTGCTGAACATTTTGTGCATTTAGTCACTTTAAATATTTCTTTCTTTATTTTTACCTCCTTCTCTACATTTGAAACAAAATAATGCAATGATTGGTCCCCTTGTAATTATTTACTTCGGCTAGAGTTTCTTTGGTTGCCTCATGTAAGGTTTTACCGACATACTTATATTGTATTTCTGAACTATCAAATTCTATTTCACTAAAGGATGTATTCCGCTGAATTATAGACTCCTATCATTGACACCGATTTATAGCAGGATTTTGGAACTTATACTGTGTTCCAGCATTAGGAAATTCCTGGAAGAAAACGATCTATTGACACACAAAAAACATAATTATTGTGAAACTCAACTGTCTCTAGCCATACGATGTATAAGTGCTACCGGCAAGGGACCTCATATTGGTTCCATTTTCCTAGAGTTGCATAAGGTTTTCGAAATCGTTCTTCACAAGCGACTTCTAATCAGGTTGCGTGTCTCTGGAGTATCGTCTTAGTTGTGTGGCTGGATTCATGATTTCCTCTCACAAAGGTCGCAGTTCAGTAACTGACTGGAAGTCATCTCGTGAAGTCTCAGTGATATCTGGGTTTCTCGAAGGAAGTATTATAGGCCCCTTGCTGTTGCAAAGTTGGCAGCCGACTAAATGACAAATAGTGTGAGATCCTCCATATGTCTACTTATGAAAATCCGTTAAGTTTTTGTTACACACAGATTTAACCGTTGTAGACTCAACGAGTTGCTGGTGACTGCAGTTACGAACAATTAAACTGGAACCATCACACAAAAAATTTTGAGGCAAAGTGAAACAAAGAACTCTTTGAACAGGCAAAAATTCTACTAAGGAGACTGCACACACTATGCTACTACGTCCTCTTCTGGAGTACTGCTGCGCGTTTTGTGAACCTTACTAGAAATGACTAATGGAGGAGTTCGAAAAAGTTCAAAGAATGGGCACTCCTACTATCGTCAAATAGGAGAGATTGTATACAGATGTGATAAACGAGTTGTTGCAGTCTTATAACGAGGCATAGGAAGAAACGAATATTGTGATGAAATAAGAGAAATTCCACGTGCTTCTCGAGAGTGCAATGGTCGAGATATAGTTGAAAGTGGTTCTATGAACCCTTTGCCAGACACTTAGGTGTGAAAGATATTGTCATGGTTCCACCTGGGCTGTTGTCTAGAAGTATTTTCTTTACTTTGCTCCGCACGACTGGCCAACTTCGGCATCAAAGGCCGTGCTCAAGTGCTATAGGAACCTACATGTGATGTATCTGTCTATTAAGCAGCGGGTATGGCAGTCCTGAAAGTGAGCACACATTCGTGCAAGCATCAGATTTAAAATAGAATGTTTATTAAATCCAGTAATGGACATCGTTGAAACTGTTGTCGCTTTCTTAGAGACTGAATGTGCTCACCAACTGTCAATTATGTCCGCGTGGTTTAGTTACGCTTTGATTTGTTTAGTATGTGTGTGCTCTGTACACTTCAGCGCTTAAGGACCAAACCAAAAATACCGTCACTAGAACAAACTGAGAGAGCGAAGGGCATGCTACCGAAGAACTAATTACTGTAACTAAAAAATGAGCCAGCTGAATACAGGCATGAAGAACGATATCGGTAATGAAATCAAAATGAAGTTTTTTAGAAGTACGGCTGCTCTAACAATCCATAATGGTTATGGAGTTCAACAAGATATATCAGGGACAAAGTAACAAATACATATCTGTTTTATTCTGTCAAGATGCAACATAAAAAAGTAAAACGAAAGTTACTTTTCATTTCGACTGAAAGCAGCATTAGGTGCTCACTAAGCAAAGCTTTGTGAAACTGGATAAAACACAATCAGCAAGTGATATAAGAGGGTATTATCCTGCTCCTTGCACAGACGTACGTGAAGTCTGGATCTGGAGTTGGAGAAGTTTATAATAATGGATGATTAAAAATTACACTGTAATTAACAGATCTTTTAAAATTGATAAAACAAATGTTTTAAAAACTTTTATATAAAGCTTGAAAAAACATATACAAAGCTACTAATCAAAAGATATGCTAAAACTTCAAGATACAATTTTGTGATACAATACTCTTTGTGAAACTTAAAATTATATAAACAGGAAAATTAGAAACACTGAGTGAATGTTTCAAAGTGGATCATTGTATATGTTATGATATCAGAAACGAACAGGAAGTAGGATGCTATTCTCTTAGTGGGGTATCCATAACTGTTGCTAAAATGTTTCATTACGAATAATTCCCCTTACGATGAATAATTCCGATGTAGTTGACAAATCTTTATTTGGATAAATTCTGACACATGATCCTGGTTTCGGGATGTAATTCCTATCTTCAGATGGTATAAAGAAGAAGAGAAACTAAGTGGGATTATGTATAAAATAAAAGAGTCCATACACTTGCGAACCTAAGTGATACCTTAAATGCGTACAAGAATATCGCACCAATCCAGCAAACTTATCTGGTAGCATGCGAGATGTCGTGCGGATGAGGCATGCAAAATTTTTTGAGTCAACCTGTAGCACACCGAAAAAATCGGGAATGAATCATCAAATAAACGCTCACTGTCACACTAATGTAACCTACGAAACAGCTGCGAACGATCAGACATGTGGCATAGGCTTAATGAAGTAAAATGAAGGCATAAGTGCTGTAGAACGCCAATGTATGAAACTCAAAAGTAGCTTACTGTATAATTGACCAGCCCGCCGCATGTCGTAGGAACCCAGCAAGACCAGTCAACAGGCAGCTGCACAAGCCGCAATAAAACGCCTGAGTTCCCGTAGAGTCGCACGTCATGGAGTGGCCGCCGCCAGAACTAATACCGGGGATCGAGCGGCGGTCTCTTGACCGGATTTTTCTAGCTGTCCACGACATACGGCTGGGTGAGCACTTCACGGAGTTGGAATTCTATGGCATTTATGTCATCATTTCACTTTCTTCAGCCTATACCAGATGTCTGTCCATTCGCAGGTTACATTAATCTGACAATGAGTGTTTATTTATTCGTTCATTCCCGGTTTTTCGGTTAGGATACATTTATCCGGTGTGGTACTTGAGCCGGCCGGTGTGGCCGTGCTGTTCGGCGCTTCAGTCTGGAACCGCGTGACCGCTACGGTCGCAGGTTCGAATCCTACCTCGGGCATGGATGTGTGTGATGTCCTTAGGTTAGGTAGGTTTAAGTAGTTCTAAGTTCTAGGGGACTGATGACCACAGATGTTAAGTCGCTTAGTACCCAGAGCAATTTGAACTATTTTTTGTGGTACTTGTTAACTCAAACCACTCGAGGTCTCACATGCCATCCAATGAAGTTGCTGAATGTTTTGCACGACTCGTACTGTTTTATCGTACTCGTTCACGGTATGATCCGATGTTCACATGTTTATGTATGCCTTTAATGTTTAGTTATATAGTAGCAGCATTAGTTTCCCTCTTTTTGTAGAATCTGAAGATAGTATTTACATCCCGTAACCACGGTCGCAAGTACGATTTTATCCAAGTAACGGATTTCTCAAATGGAATTGGAGAGAATGTGTTCATTATGAAAAAGGAGTGGGATGTGTTGACATTCGAACACTTGGAATTCACAGGAAGTCAACGAAGTATGTTTCAGTAGTTCACAGTAAATCTAGTACACTTTACAATCAGTTATGGATGATCGCTCTACCATCTGAGCTACCGAAGCACGACTCACGGCCGGTACTCACAGCTTTACTTCTGCCAGTACCTCGACTCCTACCTTCCAAACTTTACAGAAGCTCTCCTGCGATGTTCGCAGGAGAGCTTCTGTAAAGTTTGGAAGGTAGGAGTCGAGGTACTGGCAGAAGTAAAGCTGTGAGTACCGGCCGTGAGTCGTGCTTCGGTAGCTAAGATGGTAGAGAGATTGCCCGCGAAAGGCAAAGGTCCCGAGTTCGAGTCTCGGTCGGCCACACAGTTTTAATCTGCCAGGAAGTTTCATATCAGCGCACACTCCGCTGCAGAGTGAAAATCTCATTCTGGAAACATCCCCCAGGCTGTGGCTAAGCCATGTCTCCGCAATATCCTTTCTTTCAGGAGTGCTAGTTCTGCAAGGTTCGCAGGAGAGCTTCTGTAAAGTTTGGAAGGTAGGAGTCGAGGTACTGGCAGAAGTAAAGCTGTGAGTACCGGCGGTGAGTCGTGCTTCGGTAGCACAGATGGTAGAGCGATTGCCCGCGAATGGCAATAGGTCCCGAGTTCGAGTCTCGGTCGGGCACACAGTTTTAATCTGCCAAGAAGTTTCATATCAGTGCACACTCCGCTGCAGAGTGAAAATCTCATTCTGGAAACATCCCCCAGGCTGTGGCTAAGCCATGTCTCCACAATATCCTTTCTTTCAGGAGTGCTAGTTCTGCAAGGTTCGCAGGAGAGCTTCTGTAAAGTTTGGAAGGTAGGAGTCGAGGTACTGGCAGAAGTAAAGCTGTGAGTACCGGCCGTGAGTCGTGCTTCGGTAGCTCAGATGGTAGAGCGATTGCCCGCGGAAGGCAAAGGTCCCGAGTTCGAGTCTCGGTCGGGCACACAGTTTTAATCTGCCAGGAAGTTTCATATCAGCGCACACTCCGCTGCAGAGTGAAAATCTCATTCTGGAGTTATGGATGTCTCGTAAGGTCGCAAAAGTTCGCAATCGATTTTAAGTAGCTGACAAAAAATTTTCAAAATACTTCCGCTGTCAGCTTCAACAAACTGAAAAAACATTTACCAAGGAAAATCTCCAAACACTCGTACATTATGAGAAGCTATTTTACTTTGACAACCAGTTTGAGCATTTAAATATGCCATCTACAGGCTCCATGTGCATTTCATGTATAGACATTCAGATGTTCGCTGGAGCCGTCACTATCTGGATACCATGAATTCGTTATTCGAGTGCTTCCTTCGAAGACTTGGAAACAATTAGTCAACAGAATGTTCGAAGGAAGCACGCGAATAACGAATTCACGGTATCCAGATACTGATGGCTCCAGTATGCCAATAGCGATACAGCCGAATGTCTATACATGTAGTGCATATTGGGGCTGCAGATGGCATATTAAAATGACGGAACTGGTTGTCAAAATAAAATGAAACAACTTCTCAAGACGCACAGCTGCTTGGTAAATATCTGACCAGCCGCTGTTCCGCGTCCACAATGGCTCAGCAGAGATTGAAAAACCATTGTTTTAATGTATCTACTGTATGAGGGCAGTGGCCCTATGAGACCTAGCTGTTCATCTCGCTTTTTGCTCTTTCTTCTGTACAATTTTAGATCATTGATACCCACAAACAAGAATGTATAGGTATTGGGTTTAGAGGTCTTGGACACCGAATATTCATAATACTATGACTAATCTCTCAATCAGGTCTGTATATCTACATATATATGGTTTTCCGACTAAGAGTCGTTGGGAGGGTTTTCTCCGTTGTTCTGGCAGATATTTGCAATTTCGTATTTGCAATGTGTAGCTGCAGTCATCCCAAACAAATACTGCTCATCATGTCTTTCATGAGATGCCAAACGCCGACGGAAGGCATCGGTTTGTTTCCCGTTACAAACAAAATGACTCTTAAAGCGGTGGAACAAAATGAGTCTTAAAGCGGTGAATAAACTTGTTGTAGCTGGGATTCACAGTCATAAAAATTTTTTTGATGGACATCATCTTTACGCCAGTGACTATTATAAGTTTTTATTACACTACTGCAATTTCTGCCTTAGGTCATAATATCACTTGTTAATGGCCTAAAGGCCGAAATTGCAATAGTGTAATAATAACTTATAACAGTCACTGGAGTAAAGATGATGTCCTTCTTAAAGCGGTACTTTACGCGTCCATCCGATAGAACGGTGCCAGATTAGCGTAGGGCGACATTCGTTTCATCGATATGTATTAACAGGAACAGTAAAACACCATCAGTAACCGGTACTCCAGCAACGGCCCTCCTACCTCGATAACCCGAGCTGGCTGCTGTCGCTATGCAGCTGCGCTACAGTGTTTCAGTGTTCCAGTAAATACACGTCGAGAAAATAAATATTGCACTAGACTAATTTGGGACTGATCTACTGAATAGGAACAAAAAGTGCTGTTCGAAAAAAAAAATTGTTTGTAACGAGAAACAAACCGACGCCGTCTATCGTTACTGGGCGGACTTGAAACGAGCAGTATGTGTTAGGACTGACTGCAGCTACGCATTACAAAAGCGAAAATGCAAATGTCTGCCGAAACACCAGACAAAACGGGTCTGACGTCTCTTAGGAGTGGTATATTCCCCAAGGGAGTGTACTGCGCTTGTCTCTGGGTACTTTACACGAATATTAAGAGTTCTACGTCCTGTTGAATACTGACTGAGGGGAAAATATCTGCCTCGATGGCTCGCTATCCTCGTTTACCTCTCTCATTACTGTGATTCCCATCCACGTGATACCATGGTTACAGCACAGCTGTCACACTGTCTTCTTCAAATGTCGATTCTTCACCCAACCAGATATCACGAAAACACTGTATTAAAGTGAGAAGCTCACCGAGCGAGATGGCACAGAGGTTATCACAATGGACTCGTATTCTGGAGGACAACGATTCAAATCTACGCCCAGATAATTAGAGTTGGGTTTTTCCTAAATCGCTGGGTTCTTCCTAAATCGCTGCTGGCAAATGCTGAGATGGTTCCTTTGAAAGAGAACTGCCGATTTCCTTCCCCATCCTTGAAACATTGGGAGCGTGTGCTTCGTTTGTAGTGACCTCGATGTCAACATGACGTAAAACCCAGATTTTCTTACCTTATTCCTTTTTTTCGAAAGGCTCCTACTATGTTACCAACAAATCTCAGAGTTTCGTACTGGATATACCGACAAGAAGGTACAATGCGGTTTAAATACAGCCACATGTGTACGTTAGCTGTATGTAGAGATTCCGTAAGGCCAGAAATACCTTGCATTTCTCGTTGCCAACGAAACTAAATTGTGGAACTGACGTCTTCATATAAATACTGCTGGCCAACATCAAGAGGGATAAAACCGAGAGAAAACGAATCATTTATAACTCAGAAGTCTTTCAGAAAAAGGCATATTTTTGTTCAAATACTCTTTCATAATCAGTCGCAGATGCAATGAACTTCCCTCCTGTGACATACATGAGTAAATATAAACTGTGTTTCTCAGGTGCGTCTGTCTCAAACCGAGAGGAATGGTGAAGTGCAAATGATATACACCGACTAGCCAAAACATTATGACCACCTGCGTAAAGCTTGTCTGAGCGTCTTTGGAACGAGGTACATCACTGATTCTGCGTCTCAGGGATACGACAGTTTGTCTGTAGCTTTGTAGAGGTATGTGGCATTCGATATCTACGCACAGGTCATGCAATTCGCTGATTTGCGTAGGCAGTGATGACGCCCAATAGCGACCCAGATCTGGGTCAATAGGATTTACATGAGGCGTATTTGGTAGCCGGGCTATCGACGTGATTTCCCTATAATGCTCCTCAAACCACTGTAGCATGGTTCTGGCTTCGAGAGACGGACAATTATGCTGCTGGAAGATGACATCGTCGTTGGGTAAGACATCATGCATGAACGGGTTCAAGAGGTTCGCAGCTGTCAGCATGTCTACGATTAGTAACACTGGGCCCACACAAGCGCAGAAGAATGTGTCCCATAGCATAATACTTTACCCCACCGGCCTGTGAACGCGGCGCGCTGCATGTTTCGAACCGCCGTTCACCTCGATGATGGCGTTTGTGGAGATGACCGGCTATCTAGTGTAGCAAAAATGTGGTTCACCCGAAGAGCTGACGCGCTTCCATTGATCGAGCATCGAATTCCGATTGCGTGTCCGTTCCGCATAGCTACACTACTGGCCATTAAAATTGCTACACCACGAAGATGGCGTGCTACAGACGCGAAATTTAACCGACAGGAAGAAGATGCTGTGATATGCAAATGATTAGCTTTTCAGAGCATTCACACAAGGTTAGCGCCGGTGGCGACACCTACAACGTGCGGACATGAGGAAAGTTGCCAACCGATTTCTCATACACAAACAGCAGTTGACCGGCGTTGCCTGGTGAAACGTTGTTGTGATGCCTCGTGTAAGGAGGAGAAATGCGTACCATCACGTTTCCGACTTTGATAAAGGTCGGATTGTAGCCTATGGCGATTGCGGTTTATCGTATCGCGACATTGCTGCTCATGTTGGTCGAGATCAAATGACTGTTAGCAGAATATGGAATTGGTGGGTTCAGGGGGTAATGCGGAACGCCATGCTGGATCCCAACGGCCTCGTATCACTAGCAGTCGAGATGACAGGCATCTTATCCGCTCGATCCGTTACAGCCATGTCTCGATCCCTGAGTCAACAGATGGGGACGTTTGCAAGACAACGACCATCTGCACGAACAATTCTACGACGTTTGCAGCAGCATGCACTATCAGCTCGGAGACCATGGCTGCGGCTATCCTTGACACCGCATCACACACAGGAGCGCCTGCGACGGTGTACTTAATGACGAACCCAGGTGCACGAATGGCAAAACGTTATTTTTTCGGGTGAATCCAGGTTCTGTTTACAGCATCATGATGATCGCATCCGAGTGTGGCGACATCGCGATGAACGCACATTGGAAGCGTGTATTCGTCATCGCCATACAGGCGTATCACCCGGCGTGATGGTATGGTGTGCCTTTGGTTACACGTCTCGGTCACCTCTTGTTCCCGTTGACGGCACTTTGAACAGTGAACGTAACATTTCAGATGTGTTACGACCCGTGGCTCTACCATTCATTCGATTCCTGCGAAACTATACATTTCAGCAGGATAATGCACGGCCGCATGTTGCAGGTCCTGTACGGGCCTTTCTGGATACAGAAAATGTTCGACTGCTACCCTGGCCAGCACATTCTCCAGATCTCTCACCAATTTAAAACGTCTGGTCAATGGTGGCCGAGTAACTGGCTCGTCACAATACGCCAGTCACTACTCTTGATGAACTGTGATATCGTGTTGAAGCTACATCGGCAGCTGTACCTGTACACTCCATCCAAGCTCTGTTTGACTCAATTCCCAGGCGTATCAGGGCCGTTATTACGGCCAGAGGTGGTTGTTCTGGGTACTGATTTCTCAGGATCTAAGCACCCAAATTGCGTGAAAATGTAATCACATGTCAGTTCTAGTATAATATATTTGTCTAATGAATACCCGTTAAACATCTGCATTTCTTCTTGGTGTAGCATTTTTAATGGCCAGTAGTGTACTTTTTTAACCGCGTCATATGCCCGCAACGCCACCATGTGGCATCCAAAGTCGCGGTCATAATGTTTCGGTTGATCAGCATATTTATACCAAAAATAATAACTGCTCACATTACATTGGAATTATTTCTCGTCCCTGGTTAGGACCTTCCAAATTCAAGTATGCGGCCTTGTCCGCGTAGTTCATTACAGACGCGTTCTTGCACTGTGGCGGAAACTATTCTGTATGAGATCCGACACAAATAAAAAAAAGAAAGGTTAATGCTGCAACTTTGTGTACCTGCTAAATACGTTCAACTACAGCTACATTTAAATCAGCATATATGCCGGGTTGCGGCAGACTGATTCGCGGAATGCCGAAAAAGGATTTGGGTTTGCTGTTTCCACGAAATAACTAACGGGTGCGGAAGCCGAATCGTTAAACTGTATGCGCGGCTTCAAAAAACTGCTCATGTGTGCCCATCAACAGAATGCCGCTTCCACGTAATAACGCGTGTGGCCTGAAGTCCACGCAGGAGACTCGCGCATTCACGCTCCTATGCTTCACTTGCAGCTCGTACGCACTGTGAGAGAATACCGCAGGATTTGGAGCTCAAATCATGAGTATATTACAAATCAGAGTACAGTAGTACTAAAGCAACTCCCCATATTCTTATGTATAGAAGTGGAAGTTTAGGATACGAATGGATGTCTAAGGGTCTAAGCTACAGCAGACTTTTATAGCTGGTAAAAAAGTGGATCGTGTGTCTGACCCGGTGAAATACTCGAGTGCATTTAACACCGACAGACAGTATTTTCAACGTCTGCACTGCACTTTGTGCCAGTCACTTCCGTGTAGTATCAGTTAACAAATAACTTACGAAATAGCTTTCCGTGATGGTAACATGCCGGAATGCTGCCGTCTTGGTTCTTTAGAGTATAAAAGGAGACTTAACAGCCGCAATCGGTCAGGCTTCTGTGGCAGCGGAAAGTGTCAACATGTATTCCTCCAAAGTGTTACGAATTCATTATTTATTATGTACGGGGACAAGACTTTCATTTAGCTGGCAGTATTGACGCTCGCTGTATTGCGGTAGTTCGAGTAACGAAGATTTTTGTGGGGTAAGTGATTCATGAAACGTATGGGTTATTGTTAGTCAGGGTCATTCTTTTGTAGGGATTATTGGAAGTCAGATTGCGTTGCGCTAAAAATATTGTGTATCAGTTTAGTGATGATCACAAGAAGTAAAGAGAAAACTATTGGAGTACGTTGAGTTTTGCTCAGCTGTTTGAAAATCAACTAACGTATAAGAGTTTTCCCAGCACTGTCATTCATAATTTTTCTAGGGGTACGTTTCATTAAGTAGGCTGTTTAGGTTTTTTATGTTGGTAACGACACTCAGCGCTCTGTATGAAAATCACTGACTGTGCTGTGTGCAGTCTGTGGCTGGTTGGCATTGTTGGAATATTCACTATTGTAGTGTTTGGCTGTTGGATGTGAACAGCGCGTAGCGTTGCGCAGTTGGAGGCGAGCCGCCAGCAGTGGTGGTTGCAGGGAGAGAGATGCCAGAGTTTCAATCTACGTAGAAAATTTTCCAAATTCGTCACTGCAAGACACGTTGTCAAGGCAAAACTACCATTTCTCCTACATAACAATGACAATGTGGCAGTACAAAGAATATTCAAAAATATCTACAAGAAAGCGCTAGAAATTATTAGTGTGAAATACACAAATCCCGTGTCTTTACCATATAAAATGGAATTAATGGGAGTCCTAATGGAACAGCTACCTGAAATATTGAAGCAGATTCATGTAGACCAACAACGTTGTTGTAAAGTTGGAAAATTCTAGCCACCTTCCGGTGACTTTTGACACTGTACCACACAAGTGGCTTTTAGTGAAATTGTGTGCTTATGGAATATCGCCTCAGTTATGTGACTGGATTCGTGATTTCCTGTCAGGGAGGTCACAGTTCGTAGTAATTGGCGGAATGTCATAGAGTAAAACAGAAGTGATTTTTGGCGTTCCCCAAGGTAGTGTTACAGATCCTTTGCTGTTCCTTATCTATATAAATGATTTGGGAGACAATCTTAGCAGTCGTCTTACGTTGTTTGCAGATGACGCTGTCGTTTATCGACTAATAAAATCATCATAAGATCAAAACAAATTACAAAGCGATTTAGAAAAGATATCTGTATGGTGCGAAAATTGGTAATTGACCCTAAGTAACGAAAAGTGTGAGGTCTCAACATGAGTCCTGAAAGGAATCCGTTATACTTCGGTTACACGATAAATCAGTGAAATCTGAAGGCCGTAAATTCAACTAAAACCCTAGGAATTACAATTACAAACAAAAATTGGAAGGAACACATAGAAGATATTGTGGGGAAGGCTAACCAAGACTGCGTTTTATTGGCAGGAAACTTAGAAAATCTAACAAATCTAAGGAGACTGCCTACACTACGCTTGTCCGTCCTCTTTTAGAATACTGCTGCGCGGTGTGGGATCCTTGCCAGATGGCATCGACGGAATACATTGAAAAAGTTCAAAGAAGGGCAGCACGCTTTGTTTTATCGCGAGATCGGGGAGAGAGTGTCGCTGAAATGATACAGGATTTGGGAAACAAAGGCATTTTTCGCTGCGGAGGAATCTTCTCACGAAATTTCAATCATCAACTTTCTCCTCTGAATGCGAAAATATTTTTCTTTAAAGTCAGTACCACCATTAGACTGTTTTTATTTGTAGTGTTACATTTACAAGATCATAATTTCGGCTTTAAAGTGCCATTATCAAGTGTTTTAATGTTATTCAGTGCCTGAGGTGGCACTTTAAATCCGAAATCATGATCATATAAATGTAACTCTACAAATAAAAAAACGGTCTAATGGCGGTACTGATTTTAAAGAAATATATTATGTATGTGGCCCCACATTATGAAAAAATTAGGAAAATACTTTACTGACACCGACTTAATAGAGAGAAACTATCACCACGATAAAATAAGGGAAATCAGAGCTCGTACGGAAAGATATAGGTTATCATTCTTTCCGCGAACTATTCGAGACTGGAATAATAGAGAATTGCGAAGGTGATTCGATGAAACCTCTGCCAGGTACTTAAATGTGATTTGCAGAGTATCCATTGTAAGTAGGCTGTTTAGATTTTTTTATTGGTAACGCCACGTAGCGCTCTGTATGAAAATCACTGGCTGTGCTGTGTGCAGTCTGTGGCTGGTTTACATTGTTGTTTCCTATTTTAGTGTTGGGCAGCTGGATGTTAACAGCGCGTAGCGTTGCGCAGTTGGAGGTGAGCCGCCAGAAGTGGTGGATGTGGGGAGTGAGATGGCGGAGTTTTGAGAGCGGATGATCTGGACGTGTGTCCATCAGAGAGGGTAAATTTGTAACACTGGATGCCATGAACTGATATATATATTATGACTTTTGAACACTATTAAGGTAAATACATTGATTGTTCTCTATCAAAATATTTCACTTGCTAACTATGCCTATCAGTAGTTAGTGCCTTCAGTAGTTTGAATCTTTTATTTAGCTGGCAGTAGTGGCGCTTGCTGTATTGCAGTAGTTCGAGTAACGAAGATTTTTGTGAGGTAAGTGTTTCATGAAAGGTATAGGTTATTGTTAGTCAGAGCCATTCTTTTGTAGGGATTATTAAAAGTCAGATTGCGTTGCGCTAAAAAATATTGTGTATCAGTTTAGTGTTGATCAGAATAAGTAAAGAGAGAAATGTCTGAGTACGTTCAGTTCTGCTCAGCTGTTTGAAGATCAAATAATGTAAGAGGTTTATCAGCACAATAATTCATTAATTTTTCTAAGGGGGCGTTACACCATGTAGGTGTAGATGTAGACCCATTTCACAGCTTCACTTTCGCCAGTACCTCTTCTCCCAACTTCCAAACTTCACAAAAGTTCTCGTGCATAACTTTAAACACTACTACTCCTCTAAGGAAGGATATTGTGGAGACAAGGTACGTGATGAGGTACTGGCAGAACAAGTGATGTGACGGCGGCTTGAGCGGCGTTGTTGGATAGCACAGTCAGTGGACCACTTCCCAGCGAAAGAGAAAGGTCCAGGGTTCGAGCCTCCATCCACACGCAATAGCAATTTACACGTAAATTTCGAATCAGCACACACTTCACTGCAGAGTGAAAATCATTCCGGAAACTATTAGTAAATAGTTTGTTTCTTCCTACTGCCAATGAATTATTTACAAACGAAAAGAGAGTCTTCGAACGCTAAATCGCACACAGCGCTTCACAAAGGAACCAACTTTCTAGTAGCAATAACTTGGAGACAACGATTCTGCGGTAAACTTCTAGTGATGAGAGTGGGCGGTGGAGCAGGCGCCAGCAGCGGCACTCACCGGAAGAAGCGGTCGCCGGTTTTCCAGCGCGAGTCGCCGGCGCCGTGGCAGCTCAGCTGCGTGTTGAGCGACAGGTCTGCGTTGCGGGCGTCGTTAACGAAGTCTTCCACGCCGTACGCGTACACCTTGATGGCCGTCGTGATCTCGTTCACCAGCGACGAGCTGCTCGTGTCGAAGTGCACACCTACCAACAAACACAATAACAGAATCAATACATGTGTGGTGACAGACACCATTTTTATATAGCGCCTATGAGAAGTACAGATATCAACTAAAATTGGGCATTGAATTAAATTTAGTGCTAAATTTTTGCTAGAGCAGCACTCGAGCGCGGATTTCCCGCTTTACGCGTGTTGTCGCCTGAACTGTTTCAATTATCTGGACACGATTTCCATCCAACACAAACTCTCAACTTGTCCCACACTACGCATATAGCATCCACCATTCTGTTCTCGCTGCGTTATCTGAATACCACAAGATTTCGAACCTGTACCACACATATAACAATGGAGATGCACCTTGACGCTAATGTTAATGGCTCTGAGTACTAAGGGACTTAACTTCTAAGGTCATCAGTCCCCTAGAACTTAGAACTACTTAAACCTAACTAACCTAAGGACATCACACATATCCATGCCCGAGGCAGGATTCGAACCTGCGACCGTAGTGGTCACGCGGTTCTAGACTGAGGCGCCTAGAACCGCTCGGCCACACCGGCCGGCGCTAATGTTAACTTCATTGGGGGTGCACAATATGACTTAACAATCAGGTAAAGACGCGAGCAGTGAGGATTATAGACTGTGGACGCTACATGTGTATCGTGCAACAAGTTGAGATTTTGCATTGGACGCAAAGATTGTGCGGACAGCCGAAGCTATTAGACCAACCACCCACATAAAGTGGGAAATTTTGGTTCGAGTACTGGTCCAGCATAAATTTTCACTTGTCCCCATTTAATTTAACACAATCCCATTGTGGCTGAAATCTGTATTTCTCTTAAATCACGTGGGTTCGAAAAACCCATATACAGTGTACAAAAGTAACATGTATCAAAAACCTTTTTGGTTTATTCTTGACATCAAAACATTACAAAAATTACACGTGAACATGATCCAAAAACCCTTGTTTAGAATGGTACCAAAGGATTTATTATTTATGGCACAAAAATGATGTCGAAGTGACAACCTCCTATTTCCATGCATTTCCTCAACCTACGTTCCATAGCTTACCGTACGTTGTGGAAAACCCCTGGTTTTTTTCATTTTGGTCAAATAGATTTTGGATACTCTCCCTCATAACGTCGACACTTTATAAGGGGCTTGAATATACCAAGAATTTTAATTGCATGCAGAGAAAAAAATCGAATGGCCATGCAATGTACGCCCGACGGCCAATCCATCTGCTCGGAAACCGCTTGACGAAGTACTGGCAATCTATCCCTGTAAAGCGAGGTGGAGCACCATCGTGATAAATAAATACCAGTCACAATCCTGCAGCCAAGCTTGGTTCTTCATTGCACGTTACTAGTTGCTGCACCATCCCCACTATGAGTGCGAAAGTTTTATAACGGTAAATACGTTTGCCCAGTAACACGTTGCCTAAAGAAGAGATAGTCATTAGCGATTTTACACCACACGTTGAGGCTGAAGCCCTGTTAACGTTTGTGTTGTGAATAATGAGGGTTTTCACAAGCCTATACGTGATTTTTTTGATAACTGAAGTTCACATCACTTGAAAATTCAACCTCATAAGTGAATAAGATACACACTAATAACTGGAAAAAGACAGCACACTGCCCTATCATGCGCTGACAGAATGTTGTCCTTGGCTGAAAATCTGCCTCAAATGCCGTTCCCTGCACTCCTTCCGCTGTAAGGTAACTTACTATAACCCTCTGCTCTTCTTTCGAATCCTACAATTTTCTGTTATCAGCACTACCGACAAGGGAAACCCACAGACACGGCAAACCGATTCGGCTCATATTTGGCAAACCTCTTGTGTGTAACCTAAAATGAAAGACTGTAGAATAATTTGGCTCAACATCACCCCTACCCCCTCCTTTTTGAGAAATATATCCGTTACGTTCAAGACACGCAATGTACTCAGAATTAACGGAAAATTGAAAACTGAGCATTTTCCTTCAGTATATATGTTGCCCACCAAGGCATATTTTCCCATAAATCGAGGAAAGGAACTTTTTCGACTGCCGCATTTGCACCCATAAAGTATGCTTTGTTAAAGTAAAGCGAAGCTGGCGTAGCGACCACGGCATAAGGCTCGGAAGCAGAAAACCTGGTTTCGATTTCTCGTTGTATTTTGCAGCTTTGTTTTTTCAGTTCTATTTTTCCTGCATCGGAACAGGTAGGAAGGTAAGTGAGCCAACAAGGAGTAATGACAAATCAGGCGAATGCATTTCACTAGCGTCTTGGGTTTCTAAGGATTTAAAATTTTAAGTCTCGTTGTACGAAATCAATTGCGAGTAAGTTTGCTGCGAAGACGAGAATTCGGCGAACGTTGCCCCATAAGGGAGCAAAATATTTCATCACAGAGTTTTTCCGTGGATCCTGCAGTTTTGGTTTTTCATTTCTATTTTGTAGTCATCGAAACAGGTAGGAATAGAAGGATTAATAAGGTGAGAAACTCAATGAGGAATAATGACAGGCGAATAAATTTCTCGAACGACTTGGATTAGTAATGATTTAAAATTTTAATTCTTTTCGTATAAAAACAATTCCGAGTAAGACTACTGCAAAGACGAGCATTCGGAACACCCTATCGAGTAAGGGAGAAAAACATTCCACCACGGAGTCTGGAATACTGTAGTCTAAAGTTTTCTCGCGCTTATCAGAAGGTAATGGTTACTTTCGTCTTCGGAGTATAGAAGATGTCAATCGTTTAACTGAACCGTTAAGAAATGTTTACTTCACATGCTCCACATCCAGAAAAAAAGGAATTAAATTTGCAAATTATATCTTGAAGTCATTTTGAAATGATACGTTGCTGACAAAAAGTTTTTTTCCTGATAATGGACTCATCGGGTGGAGAGACTAGCACCGTCATGTATGAACAGCATGTTTCTAAAGGACGAGGGTTAACCGACTTGCGCAGTGGAAGTAATGTTGCCAACCTGCACCCCTATGTGTTAACCATGATTATTTTATTTATACCGCCAAGTTAACAGCTGTATTTCAAAGCTGCAAAACTACAGTCTGCTTCCGAAAATCCAGCGGGAATTGTAGAGCCAAGCAGATGGAATAATGATTCACAGCATAATTTGTGATCATCTTTCAGCACACATTTTTCGGACATAGTTATCATATGTGTCGAAGGCATCAAAATTAATTCCCGAAAAAGAAGTATTTTTAAACCTAAACAAAGTTTGTTCCTCCGAATGCACGGAAGGAACGATGTAGTTGTACGAAGATTGTGTTTGTTAGATGTTCTTGGTTCCACGAGTATATCTGCGTCTAGTACTATAATAGATACCTCGTTATACGAAATTAATTTAAGACACGTAGCAGTGTGACTGAAAGAACCATTGTAGATCAAACAGGTTTACAGTTTTTTACTAAACCATGTCGTTGATGAAATTTATTTGCCTATCTTTTATTATTCCCTATTGCGTTACTTACCTTATGAAACGTGCTGTGGCCACCAATTTCGAAGCGGTAAAACATACAAATACAGATAAAAAAAACCTGCAGAATGCAACTGGGTATTGAACACAGGTTGTTCGCTGCGCACCCAGATGCCTTGGTCGGTACTCCAGCGGTGTTTTTGGTGAATAACCCTTACATTATGGGCACTTAAGCGGCAGTCGGAAAAGTTCCTTTCACCCGATTTCTAGCAAACTATGCGATTGTTCACCCCAAACATGTTGTTGAGAAATGCTGTTTTCAGTTACCCAGGGCTGGAAATTAAATTTTTGTTCAAGGCTTTTAATCCTGAACGGTGATTTTTATTAACTGCTAGCCTTTGTTGAGGAATGTGAAGTCAGATTTTGACTACCTCATATGAGAAAACTGCAATAATGCTAAAAATATGTCATATTTATAAAATATTACGACACTTAAATATATTAATAAAGGCACTTACGGCTATACTAGTGACCTGTAAACTATTTACAAATGTATATAGTGAAGAAAATCACACAGCACTCATTTGTTTATAGACCTCATCACAATTTAAGATAAACATATTCAAAGTCTTTCTGAGACACTGCACTGTTTCAGTACCGCTATCTCTTCATACTGAAACTTTGTCTTCGAGATTTTCTTCTATGCTGTTTTTCTTTTTAGAAGCCAACACTAGTCAGCCATCATCCCTGCGTTCCACCTGCCTTGATAACGTGATTCTATTTCTTTTATGAGTTGACGAGTGCTTCCTCCATGTTCAGGGAAGAAGTCAAGATGGCTATGAAGAAAGTAGGTTTTAAGGCTCATATTGCGTCCTAAATTTTTCAAAGCTATGTACATATTTTTTACCATGGCTCTGAAATCTGGATGTCTCCCATTCCCTAAGAATCTGTCAACCACATTCTTAAATGCTGTCCAAGCCATTACTTCTTCCTGCGTTAGTACATTTTAAAATACATCATCTGTCATCAGACATATTGCGCCGTTAAGTTCAGCTTCAGACAGAAAATTTGGAATTGATATACTTAAACCAATCACCGTCTTTAGGCAATGTTTTGAGGAACTGTTTCATGATTCCCAGTTTAAGATGAAGAGGCGGCCGGATGACTTTCTTTCGTTTCACCAGAGATTCTCGTATCACATTTTTCTGCCCAGGTTTCATTTTATTCTACTCCAAAGTGATTCACGGGCACGACTAACCCAGAGGCACCGAAAATAACTTCGTAAAGCCTGACTGTTGTCGCAGAGTATTCCGGTTACTTTCAGCTCTCCACATACAACATGATAGTATTTAGAATAGTTTAATGCCTTTAGCAGCGTCTTATGTTCTCTCTCCTGCTTTTGAGAGTCAGAGACCTGAAGACAAAATTCATCAGAGTCATTCACACATGATCTTCTTGATGAAGTCGCCCTCATTAGACTGATTTGAAATGACCTAGTAAATTCGACACAGAAAAAATTCACTTAAACTTTATACTCACCTGACTGTGAGGTATATTATGTAATTCGAATCAACTCGAGAAGTATCAATATTTTCACAGATCATGCTAGATCACATTACGATCTATTGAAATATATATTGTGCTGGAAATTTAAAAATATGAGACTTCAGTAACTCCGTAAAAATGTGTGAGTTAGAAGAAAACAGATTACATTTTAGTAAAGAGCGTAGAAAAGGCACTTTAATTGGCGCACTTTCATGTAAAGCACCAAAACATTACAGCTGTGTATTATCTATCGTTCCCGTCCGTTGTGAGTCTATTGTGCTTCATGAGCTTTAGGGGTAGTTTCCTCAGAAACGGGGGCCTGTTGTGCCTTAAAATTTTAGAGTGTTTCATCCCAGCCTGTACACAAGCGCCCTGCCATATATTAGCCGAATAGGTTTGCCATGACTGATGCCTTCCCCTTGTGGGTGCAATGGACTGTCGACGCATGCACCTGCTCATTGTCATCACTTGGGTGTGCGTCCATGTCTCTGTAGCGACGAGTGTTGTGCCTCGGCTCTCGTGTTGAAACCACACATTCTGATGCAGGTAATGGAATTACGACCCCTTCAGTGTTTTTGATTTTATATCCTCCAGGTGGTCTCTTTTCTAATGAGTGAATTGTTTATTCATGAATCATGTAACAGAGAAGGTTCCACGTAGACGATAAACATGAGTGGAACCCACGTGTAATTAGTCTCTCGTTTATCTATCGATTATTGTTGTGGACGAGATTATCGAGCTGTATATCTTTATCCTCTCTTCTTGTCATGTCAAAGTATTTTTTTATTACAGGCGTTGGATAATATGGAATTAGGCGATTGTTACAATTTTTCTAGTATGTACGGGAAGTATTATATCTTTATAATAAAGAATATAGGTTTCCCAAGTCCGCAATTATTGACGGTATGTGTAAATTAAACACTCAAGCTACTAAAATATATTTGTGTATAACGACGTCTCTGCCACTACCATCATCAGATCAAAACTTAGAACTCACAAAATGGTGTTGAGTGACGTTTTTAATAAAACCTGTGCCTCTGTCTTTGACTGAAATTGACATTGTACATAGTTTTACAAGTCCTAGGTTCTGATCTGACGATCTCAGTAGTCGAAATATCTTTATACACAAACGAAACTGGTCCTGGCATGCGTATTCAAATACAGAGATACGTAAACAGGCAAAATACGACGCTGCGATCGGCAATGCCCATATAAGACAACAACAGTTGTTAGATCGGTTACTGCTGTTACAATGGCAGGTTATCAAGATTTGAGTTTGAACGTGGTGTTATAGTCGGCCCACAAGCGACGGGACACAGCATCTCCGTCGCAGTGATGAAGTGGGGGTTTTCCCGTAGGACCATTTCACGACTGTACCGTGAGTATTAGGAATCCTGTAAAACATTAAATCTCCGACATCGCTGCGGTCGGAAAAAGATCCTGCAAGAACGGGACCACGACGACTGAAGAGAATCATTCAACGCGGCAGACGTGCAACTCTTAAGCAAATTGCTGCAGATTTCAATGCTGGGATATCAACCAGTGTCAGCGTGCTAACCATTCAACGAAACATCACCCATATGGGCTTTCGGAGCATAAGACCCACTCGTGAGCCATTGATGACTGGACGACACAAAGCTTTACGCCTCACCTGTGCCCGTCAACGCCGGCAATGGACTGTTGAAGAATGCAAACATGTTGCGTGATTTGACGAGTCTAGTTTCAGATTTTTATTCTAAGTGCTGGATTTGAATGGCTGTCGTCGCAAAGGGACTTTATGGACTATTGTCGAACCCGCCACGAACAGAGCACACTACACGACAGGTGCCACAATTTTTGAAGTGCTCGCATAAAACATGTTACTCCGTAAAAACCGTTGGCATTGGAGAAATTGTCGCTCCCGCTTCAAAAGCCGGTTTGAAAATTCCCGTTTCTCATTTTAACATCCTATTGTCCATTACTAAGGTAGTTCTAGTTTGTTCCGCATCTCGTCTATTCATCTGCACCCACGACCAGTGACTGCTGTAATATTCCTTCTACATCTGCGTAGCTCTTTTTCTTTTTGCGGTGGTGTTCTCGAACAACGGGCCACACAAAAAGGCATCGGGGCGAGGTCGGAGAGTAGGTGGCGAGGCAGCGGCTGTGGAACACAGCGGCCGCAGCTGGCGCCAGATAACCGCCGGCCGCGGCGGCTGGCGCCAGCATTCAGGCCGCGCCAGATAACCGGCCCTGCCAGGCAGGCAACCCGCCGGGCAGCGCCGTTCTGCAGGCTGAGAGCCCCGCAGGTTGGCTTTCAAGTTTTTACGAAAACAATGGAAAAAAACAGGAGTTTGTGGCACAAATCGTTATACTGTTTCCCAAAAAGAAATCGTCTTAAAAATGTATACACTTTTGCTTGTATTTATATGTAGCAGAAGAAAATGGACATAATATGTCCACATAAATACAAAGTAATAGTAACTCTGATGGAAAACTCAATAAGAACCAAAGCTGATATAGATGGTAAAACATTTGAGCAGATATGCAACATGAATTGTCTGTTATTATTACCCAATCTATTTTGTCAACATATGCCCCTAGATAGTTAAATTCTTCTACCTGTCTCATAAGAGCTCCGTCATTAAAGTGTATTACCGCGAAATAGGGGAGGGAGTTTGACGGACACGGATACGATACGTAAGCTGGCGTGGGAATCATTAAAACGTAGCGTTTTTTGTTGCAGCGAGACCTGTCACAAAATTTCAGTCACCAACTTTCTTCACCGAATGAAAATGTGCTGTTGACTCCCATTTACATAATGAGAACTGACCATCGCCATGAAATAAGAGCAATCAGTACTCTCATGAAAATATTTAGGTGTTCAGTTTTTCCGCGTGCTGTCCAAGAATGGAACGGTTGAGAATTAGTGTGAAAGTGGTTCTCTGAAGCTTCTGCCATACACCTAATTGTAAACCGCAGAGTGGTGATGTAGACGCAGATATAAATGACGTCACCTGTACTCAAAAATGGCTCTGAGCACTATGGGACATAACATCTGGGGTCGGCAGTCCCCTAGAACTGAGAACTTCTTAAACCTAACTAACCTAAGGACATCACACACATCCATGCCCGAGGCAGAATTCGAACCTGCGACCATAGCGGTCCGTCACCTCTACTATTACTGGAAAATGAGATATGGGCACTTTCAAAGAAAGACAGAAGAAAAATTACGTCTCAGAAGTATTATTTTGGTAATCGGAGATGGTTCCTACACGTGTGTGCACAGACGTCTTGTCACTGGTCGCAACCTGAAATCTGTTACATAGTGGTGCAAATTTTCTGCCTTCTTCCACACACAAGGGAGAAATATGCCTCACTGGTTAAGACAACAGAATCCGTAAGAACAGGAAATTTGGGAAGCTTGTTTATAAAATTACCACTGGTCTGAATTCGCAAGATCTGCTACAACTGGACGGCGTGATTCCGACGCTGGCAGAACCAGCTAAGTTTCCTAGAGGAGATTAATTAATCACATCTCCACAGGGCGTCATAGTAGATACTTAGGCCAGAGCCTGACGCAGCACGCTGTGCCTTAGGACTGCAGAACGAGACGTCTCTGACTTAGAGTCGAACGCAGAGGCCATGCTGAAATTGGAAGTATCAGCCACTACTCCAGCCATCTTCTGGTTTCGCACATGTTTACAATGTTAGGCATTGGCTGTCTTTGTATCCACCGAGGTGAGGCAATTGTGAAGTCAGTGTGTTTGCATCAGGACTTCCTTCTTGCAAATATAATTTTCAAAGCCAACTAGACCCACCGACCATGCGCTTAGGTGAGAGTACTGGCGCTTTATTCATGCTTTTTTGGGGCCTTTCTTCATCTCATTAATCTTTTCCACAATGACTGGCCGTATTTGTGATACAGTTTACATGTATTCTCTCACCAGTGCAAAGGCTAATGTAAGTATTAATACTGTCTTGTCCATTTATTAATTGTTTGTATTCTAGAATCATTTGATAAAATATTTTCGATGTCCTCTGACAATAAACCTGTTTGTAATAGTGAAAATTAATTTCCTTTTATAGTTTGATGGATCCCATTAGCCATATGACATGTGATGTGATGTCTCGAAACTTTCATGGTTGTTGTTGTTGTGGTCTTCAGTCCTGAGACTGGTTTGATGCAGTTCTCCATGCTACTCTAACATGGTTAATTTTTGTGAAATAATGCGTTATATGTTACGCTCCTTCTTTTCTTTTAATTTGAGTGATTTTATGGGGGTTTTTCATCTCTGTAAACACCGGGGATAGAATTTTTAGCAAATCAAGGGTATGCTAAACGCCTCAACTGACACCTCGTCTCACAGCTTGAACAGAGCAACCAACGATACAAATAATCATTTTCTTGGATGTGTTTCAGGGACGAGCAACTTTTTGATGAGCTATATTTTATGGACATTAGGTTTCCTATGAAAATTATCTAATCGGGTCTTTATAAACTGTGAGGAAATCTTCCCCTGTAGAAGACTAGTGGTTACCCACAGAAATTTGTCTTAACAACGACATATTATCCGTAACACTTTTTTTTTTTTTTGTGGTTTTAGGGCGCGCAACTTCAATGGTCATTAGCGCCCTGACTACTCTAAAAATGCACCGCGAGCCACAAGTTGACAACAACAACTAAAAGGAAAAACACAATAAAAGACAGACTGACAGGCATAGGATTAAAAAACTTCATCAAATGTCCTTAGCGAGGTGTGTCAAATTGATAAAACAAAGAACACGAGCAGCTGCTCGTGGGTCATCCGCTAAAATGTCATCGAAAGTATTAGGCAGGTTAAGATCGAGGCGCAGTTGGTTAAGATCGGGACAGGACATTAAAATGTGTCTAACCGTCAGCAAGTGCCCACATGGGCAGAACGGCGCCGGCGCAGCCGTCAGCAGATGGCGATGGCTGAACCGGCAGTGTCCAATCCTTAACCTTGCTAAAACGACCTCCTCCCGCCGAGAAGGGCGTGAGGAGGACGTCCAAGCCACGGGAAGAGGTTTTAAGGCCCGAAGCTTGTTGTCGGTAAGTGCAGCCCAATCGGCATGCCACAGCGACACAACGCGCCGACAAATGACCCTGCTAAAATCGGACGAAGGGACACAACAAGAAGCTGTCCGAGGCTGGAGGACCGCAGCCTTGGCCGCGGCATCTGCAGCTTCGTTCCCAGGGATACCGACATGGCCAGGAACCCACATAAAGCTAACCGGCGGACCGACGTCCACCAGCCGCTGAAGAGAGCGTTGGATCCGGTGTACGAAAGGGTGAACCGGGTACGGATCACTGAGGCTCTGGATGGCGCTCAGGGAATCTGAGCAGATGACATAAGCAGAATATCGGTGGCGGCAGATGTAAAGAACAGCCTGGTAGAGGGCAAAGAGCTCAGCTGTGAAGACCGAACAATGGTCATGGAGCCGGTATTGGAAACTTTGTGCCCCGACTATAAAGGAACACCCGACCCCGTCATTGGTCTTAGAGCCATCTGTATAAATGAAAGTCATGGTGATGAACTTCGAACGAAGTTCCAAAAAACGGGAGTGGTAGACCGAACTGGGGGTGACCTCTTTTGGGAGCGAGCTGAGGTCAAGGTGAACGCGGACCTGAGCCTGGAGCCAAGGTGGCGTGTGGCTCTCGCCCACTCGAAAGGTTGCAGGGAGTGAAAAATTAAGGTGTTGAAGGAGGCGACGAAAGCGAACTCCAGGGGGTAGCAGGGCAGAGATATACAACCTATATTGACGGTCAAGAGAGTCGTCAAAAAAGGAACGATAGGACGGATGGTCGGGCATTGACAGTAGCCGACAGGCATACCGACAAAGCAGTATATCGCGCCGGTAAGTGAGTGGCAATTCGCCAGCGTCAGCATGAAGACTCTCTACGGGACTGGTATAAAATGCTCCGATCGCAAGTCGTAAACCCCGATGTTGTATGGAGTTGAGGCGGCGTAAGATGGATGGCCGTGCAGAGGAGTATACGAAGCTCCCATAATCCGGCTTGGAGCGGACGATCGACCGATATAGACGAAGTAGGACGGTTCGATCCGCTCCCCACGACATACCACTGAGAACACGGAGGACATTTAAAGAACGGGTACAACGGGCGGCCAAATATGACACATGTGGAGACCAGCTAAGTTTCCTGTCAAAGGTAAGGCCTAAAAATTTGGTTGTCTCCACGATTGGGAGAGCAACGGGACCAAGTCGTAAGGACGGTGGGAGAAACTCTTTGTAGCGCCAGAAGTTAATACAGACCGTCTTCTCGGCAGAAAAACGGAAGCCATTGGCGACACTCCAGGAGTAAAGACGGTCAAGAGAACGCTGAAGACAGCGCTCCAGGACACGTGTACGCTGCGCGCTGCAATAGATGGTAAAATCGTCCACAAAAAGAGAGCCTGATACATCAGCTGGGAGGCAATCCATTATTGGATTGATCGCGATGGCGAACAGAGCGACGCTCAAAACTGAGCCCTGTGGCACCCCATTCTCCTGGCGAAAGGTGTCTGACAGGACAGAACCCACACGTACCCTGAACTGTCGATCCATTAAAAAGGAACGAATAAAAAGAGGGAGGCGACCGCAAAGGCCCCATGTATGCATGGTGCGGAGAATGCCCGCCCTCCAACAGGTGTCGTAAGCCTTCTCTAAATCAAAGAACACAGCCGCGGTCGGGCGCTTCCGCAAGAAGTTATTCATAATGAAGGTCGACAAGGTAACCAGATGGTCAACAGCAGAGCGGCGCCTACGAAATCCACATTGGACATTGGTAAGTAGGCGTCGAGACTCGAGCAGCCAAACCAATCGAGAGTTAACCATTCGCTCCATCACTTTACAGACACAGCTGGTAAGTGAGATAGGTCGATAACTGGAAGGCAAGTGCTTGTCCTTCCCCGGCTTAGGAATCGGGACAACAATAGACTCGCGCCAGCATGCGGGAACATGTCCCTCAATCCAGATGCGATTGTATGTACGAAGAAGAAAACCTTTACCCGCAGGAGAAAGGTTCTTCAGCATCTGAATATGAATAGAATCAGGCCCTGGAGCGGAGGACCGTGATCGGCCAAGTGCGGTTTCGAGTTCCCGCATGGTGAATGGGGCATTATAACTTTCACAATTCGAGGAGCAAAAGTCAGGTGGCCTAGCCTCCTCTGCCTGTTTGCGGGGGAGGAAGGCAGGGTGGTAATGAGCGGAGCTCGAAACCTCGGCGAAAAAGCGGCCGAAGGCATTGGAGACAGCCTCAGGGGCCACAAGGACTTCATTCGCGACCTTCAAGCCAGAAACTGGGGAGTGGACCTTAGTGCCAGATAGCCGGCGCAGGCTACCCCAGACAACAGAAGAAGGAGTAAAACTGTTGAAGGTGCTTGTGAAAGCAGCCCAGCTGGCTTTCTTGCTTTCGTTAATAATACGACGACACTGAGCACGTAATCGTTTATAATTAATACAATTCGCCACTGTAGGGTGGCGTTTAAATGTGCGTAAAGCACGTCGACGAGCACGTAAAGCGTCTCTACATGCTGCGGTCCACCAGGGGACCGGTACGCGACGTGGAGAAGAAGTAGGGTGAGGGATGGAATATTCAGCAGCAGCGAGAATGACTTCCGTGAGGTGTGCGACCTGACGATCGCAGCTTGTGAAGGTTTGATCCTGAAAGGTCGCCCTGGAAGAAAAGAGCCCCCAGTCTGCCTTGGAGATGGTCCAACTAGAGGAGCACGGAGAGGGAGTATGCTGCAGGAGATGGATAACACACGGGAAGTGGTCGCTCGAATAAGTATCAGCAAGTGCATACCACTCAAACCGGCGTGCAAGTTGGGGAGTACATATAGAGAGGTCTAAATGGGAATAGGTATGAGATGTGTCCGAAAGAAAAGTAGGGGCGCCAGTATTAAGGCAGACAAGATTGAGCTGGTTGAAAAGGTCTGCTAACAAGGAGCCCCTCGGGCAGGAGGCTGGAGAACCCCAAAGGGGATGGTGGGCATTGAAGTCTCCAGTTAACAAAAACGGTGCAGGTAGCTGAGCAATAAGTTGCATCATGTCTGCCCTGGTAACGGCAGATGACGAGGGAGTGTAAACGGTACAAAAGGAAAACGTAAAAGTGGGGAGAGTAATGCGGATGGCGACTGCCTGCAGGCCGGTGTGCAACGTGATGGGATCGTAGTAAATATCATCCCCGACCAGCAACATAACCCCTCCATGAGCTGGGATTCCTACCATAGGGGGTAGGTCAAAACGCACAGAGGTGTAGTGTGCCAAGGCAATGTGATCGCATGGGCGTAGCTTCGTTTCCTGGAGGGCTACGACGAGCGGACGATGCAAGCGGAGCAGCAACTTCAAGTCCTCTCGGTTGGAGCGAATGCTGCGAATATGCCAGTTAATAAGTGCCATCGTAAGAAAAGGAAGATGAGAGAAGGGGTCACCTCGAAGGCCGCTTAGGGCCTGGCTTCGAGCGAGCACTGCCGCCGCTATCAGTAGGCGGACAGTCATCGTCCATTGGGTCTATAGGGTCATCGGCCATCTCGGGAGGATGGCCGGGAGGGGGAGCTTCCTCCGCCGGTGAATGGCCAGATGTACGGCTACCGGCGATGCGGCCAGGCGAAACGGATGACGGCCTGGGGCGGCAACCGCTGGGTGGCGCAGGAGAAGAGATGCGCCGTGGCGGAGAAGGAGAACTGTGCTTCCTATGCGCCTTTTTGGAAGGACGTTTGGTGGAAGTACCGGTCGAAGGCTGGGAGGTCGAGGGACGGAGGAAGTCTGCACGGGATGGTTCCTTCTTGAAGGACCGTGCATCTGACTTCGGGGTCTTCGACTTAGCAGAAGCTGAGGAAGTGGCTGGTGTCTGTGGTGTGATGGGAGGAAGAGGAGACGTCGACCGCGCGATCTTAGCACTGGCCGAACGGACGACCGTGGTGCTGAAGGTCAGATCGCATGTCTGGGTTGCGACCTCCCTGGTAGTCCGAGGAGAGGCGAGGACAGTACTATATTTCCCCGCTGGGAGCAGCGTGGGCTTCCTACTAGCCAATAGCTTGCGAGCAGCCGAGGTGGACACTTTCTCTTTGACACGAATTTCTTGGATGCAACGTTCGTCCTTATAGACAGGACAGTCGCGGGAGGATGCGGCATGGTCACCCTGACAGTTCACACAATGAGGAGACGGAGGTGGACAGTCACCCTCATGGGCATCCCTGCCACAAGTGACACATTTAGCCGCATTGGAACAAGACTGTCGAGTGTGATTGAAACGCTGACACTGGTAGCAGCGCGTAGGTGTCGGGACATAGGGGCGAACAGAAATAACCTCGTAGCCCGCCTTGATGCGCGATGGCAGCTTAACACTATCGAAGGTCAAGAAGAGTGTCCGGGTCGGTACAAGGTCGTTGTTGACCTTTTTCATGACCCGATGGACAGCCGTCACGCCCTGCTCAGCGAGGAAAGATTGAAGCTCCTGGTCAGTCAATCCGTCGAGGGAGCTAGTATACACTACACCACGAGACGAATTCAAAGTTCGGTGGGCCTCCACCCGGACAGGGAACGTGTACAGGAGGGTGGCCCGAAGCAGTTTTTGTGCCTGAAAGGCACTCTCAGTTTCGAGTAATAAGGTGCCGTTACGCAACCTGGTACAAGATTTGACAGATCCGGCTATGGCATCAACGCCCTTCTGAATAACAGAAGGGTTGACAGAGGAAAAATCCTTTCCGTCCTCAGTGCGAGAAACTACGAGGAACTGTGGGGCAGGCGGTAGTACTTTTGTCACTGTTGGCTGGTCACGTGTCCGTTTTTGGGTCGAAGTCGAAAGCGATGGAGTAGAATCCATTGCGGAGGAATCCCCCATGATTGCCAGCGTCTCCGATGGCGCGCTCCTTCCTTGTGGGGACCCTCTTAGAGGGCACTCCCGCCTTAGGTGAATGTTTACACCTCAGGTCACACCTCCCGAGAAACAGACGGAGGGACCAATCGGCATGGTCAGAAGGTATCAGCTCAGGCAATCACCCCTCCCCGGGCCTGGCCTTTACCAGGGGGTACGCGCGTGCCTTACATGTCTACCCAGGGCGGGGACTTACGCGTTACCCCGTCACCGGCTACGCGTGCGAACGCGTGGGTCGGCCTTCAGACACGCACAGGGAGGAAGGAAGAAGAGGAAAAAGAAGAGAGAGAGGGAGAAAGAGGACAGACTGTCTCAAACGCCGAGGCGGAGACCAGAGAAGGCAAGGAGAAGAAGGCAATGAGAAGGCAAGGAGAAAAAGGCAATGAGAAGGCAAGGAGAAAAAGGCAATGAGAAGGCAAGGAGAAAAAGGCAATGAGAAGGCAAGGAGAAAAAGGCAATGAGAAGGCAAGGAGAAAAAGGCAATGAGAAGGCAAGGAGAAAAAGGCAATGAGAAGGCAAGGAGAAAAAGGCAATGAGAAGGCAAGGAGAAAAAGGCAATGAGAAGGCAAGGAGAAGTCAAGGGAAAGAGTAAGGAAGACAGTGAGGTGGAGAAGAGCAAAGAAAGGGACCAACAAAAGGAAGGAAGAAACGAGAAGTGAAAAACCAAAAAGACCACGATTATAGGTCGTGAAACCGTCCGTCTCCGGACGCAGGCGCTAACTACCCCCGTGAGGGGGATGGACTCCTTTTAGTCGCCTCTTACGACAGGCAGGAATACCTCGGGCCTATTTTAATCCCCGGACCCGCAGGGGGCATCCGTAACACTGATGTCATAATGAATGTAAACACTGTCCGTAGAAAACAGGTCTGTTCATCCTCGAAGGCAAAACAGTTGACTGCTGCCGGTTTCCGGATCGTACGAATATATCGATTTTTGACTGTAAGGGGTAATCAACATTTTTCCTTTCGAAGGCCGCACAGTACAAAATTGGTATTCGTACCAAGCAAAGTCCACTTGAGCATTGAGCCAGTCACCCCACCGACGCACCAGATTGAAGATATCGGTTTGGTAAAATACCTTGTCCTGATACGTGAATAAGTCTGTAACTGCCTAGTGCACATCCTCATCCGACAGGAATCGTCGATCCTGCAAGGCCTTTTGAAGTAACAGAAGGTTTGATAATCGCATGGCCAGAAATCGGAACCATAGGATCATGCTCTTATGTTTCCTACTGCAGTTAACGTAGCTTCTGAGTTACGAAATTTGCCTCTGGTACATTGTTCCGCAACGGTGGCTTTCAACAGACATTCTGTTCCATACACATTCTTCATACTCCGATGAAAGTCTACCGTGTTTCGGTTTCGCAGACAAGAGAACGTTGGTACTTATTGGACGCGTTTGATAATAACATCGCCATTGTTCACGCTTCCGCATTTACTGCACACGCGTCGGGTAGACACGAATGCCACACTAATCCCTTACCTTTATGTCGGTGCTTATATAATGGCATCGGAATCGCACTACGCCGCAGCCACGTCCTCAAATGGAAACTTTTTGTGGAAGTCTATGCGCCCGGGATGTGAGACGTGCATCAAGGTCCGACGTCGTAATTTCGAACACTTCCTTTGATGACAATCGTTGTCTGTTTTTTCCTTATTTCTTGGTTTCTGCTGTACTACGTACAATAGACTTTGATTTCTCATCCTGTTGGTGTCCTTCCTTTCTTGTGTTTTGTATCGTCACTACCGCGCCAGGAAAACGTCTCCGACCACGCATTTCTATGTGATTTTCCGTCTTCTAGGTGTACTCTGTCTCTCCTAAAAATTTATAACCGCTGTGCTGAAACATCCTGAACAGCATGGTTATGAAACCGAAGTATGATACAGAGTAAACTAGAACTCCACCAACAAACTTTCAGAGGTTTTTCAGGAACATACTAGTATTATGACTATTTTTGTACAAGGGACAGGGGACTTGTTTAGGAGAAGTACTGTAACTGTAATTTATTCAGCTTGTTACTACAATTACATTGCTTTCCATGAAAATGCCATCTGAGCAGTGAAATGCCTGTTATGTGCAATACCCTAAATGTACACTATACAGTACAGAGTAATGCAATTATCTACTGGTGCAAAAGTACGTAATGTGGTTGTCATCGCAGCAGGAACAGTTGAGCATAGCTTCGTTGTGTGCCGCACTTCCATTGCATTCAGTGATCCAATACGTGAGGTGCATAGCGGGCAACTGTTCATCAGTGACGGTATTGATGTCTATCATTATTAACGTACGACTGCTACTGCCGGGAAGCATCCCCGACGCAGCAGTGAGCCATACATACTTAACGCACGATGAGGGCGACAAATAAAGTGATCAATAGTGTTCTCAACAGCAAGTAGCTACCGTGGCTGAATGGAGCAATTTCCATTCAAGAAAACACGTAAGGCAAACCAAAGACACAGCGCGCGCTGACGGCATTTGCACTGTTGAGCACTATTTTCGGTACAACAGAGGTAGAAAGCTAATTGGTGGCCCGAAACCGAATGAAATGAAATAACTCTGTAACGAGCCACCGGATTGTGTCAACAATGCACAAAAGACCTATAACAAGCTGGTGTTCGTGAAAAAAATTATCAGGAAAATTGGGAAATTCTGACAGGCTGTACGCAGCTGTCAGGTACTAGTTAGATTGGATCCTTTTGGATGAAAGAAAGACTGAAAGATACCGAGAGTACGTCTAAGTTAGGAGAAGGATTAGACCTTAAAAATGAATATGAATGTCATATAGATGACATACTTGATTCTTTATACTTTTTTCGTTTGCTTTCTCTATACTCGTACATCAGTTAACTGCTAAGCGCAACTGGACATACTAATACATCTCGGGCGCAAGTTTCAGTAAGGCCATCTTTGCCGCAATATTTATGTGTAATTTTTGTTAATTATTCAGACTCTTGCCGTAGGTCAAGGTCATGGTTTAAGTGTGCACTTTCGCGACAGAAATTAGCCACCTATAATAGTGCCCGTTATATTTTACTTCGTTACGTACAGAGGATAGGGTGAAAATTGATGATCCGAGGTGCAGAAGGGTGTGTTTAATTACGGGCAGCCAAATCAGATATTTTGCGTTGATAAACAAATTGCTCAAGCTCAATGGTTGTATTCCGTCTTGTCATTTGGAATGATGTGCCCGAAATTAATTAGAACCAATGATTCTCTAGTTGCTTCAATCCTGTAGGCCTCGCAAATCTGACGGCTAATGTCTACTGTTGCGACACTTCTAGATAGAAAATCTAAACCGACGCATGACAAAATGGCAGCATTATAGCGCAATAAAAATTAGTGAATGAAGTTTGTTTGCGAATGGCCTGTCGTAAAAAAGCTGGTTATCAGCAAGTCTATAGAATTATAATCGTGCCTTATTCCTTTGCTATATATTCGCAGACGACGTGTAGCAAGTGCGGAGAACCATGAAAGTGTCAGTGATTATGTCTTACAAAGTTCAGTGTAGTGTGGATCTCTGCCTGTTTTAAATCGGTGGTAAGAAAGAGAAGGAAGGAGAGGAGGTTAGAGTTTCGCGTCCCACCGACAGTGAGGTGATTAGAGACGAAGTACAAGCTCGAGCTGGAGGAAATCGGCCGTGCCCTTTTCAAATGGCTCTGAGCACTATGCTACTTAACTTCTGAAGTCATCAGTCACCTAGGACTTAGAACTAATGAAACCTAACTAACCTAAGGACATCACACACATCCATGCCCGAGGCAGGATTCGAACCTGCGACCGTAGCGGTCCCTCGGTTCCAGACTGTAGCGCCTAGAGCCGCACGGCCACTCCGGCCGGTTGCCCTTTTCAATGGAAAAATAATGGCATTTGCCTGGAGTGATCTAGGAAAGTACCAGAAAACCCAAACCTGGATGGCTGGAAAGATTTGAACCGTCATCCTTCCGAATGCGAGCCGGTTGCAAAAAGTACAGAGGAAAATCACAATGTATTGGTTTATTGACATTATTCTCGTAATCTGTTGTTATGTTATTGGTTATTGTTACCATATTCGAAAGATGGGGCCCTGGTTAGATACAGAAAACCCATTGAACCGATACAGCTAACATCCAAGTAATTGTAAAATTACTAAATGGTTCATCGAAGGTATTCAGAGAAAAGAGATTAACTGTAAAATAAGAAACGTTACGATACAGTTATGTGTAAAACTGAACAACAAATAAATGGGGGATACAGGTAAATGATTATAGACGTTTCTCTGGATTGTGCGTACCATTTGACAGCTTTGGAGTGGAGGGAACTAGCCTACAGTTATCACGTTTTGCAGCGGAGCGTGTTTTATTTGTGATTGGCCAGATTGAGACTGCCAATCCTGAAAAAGAACCCACACTCTTGGCTTTCGCGAGTACAGTTTGCACAGACTGAATTTTCCAAACACAACTCTCGACCACCGTTCACATCTTTAATTCTGCCATTGCATATTTCTTACTTTCCGAACTCCATAGAAGTACTCTTGCATAAAGTACAGTTCCTGTACAGTTTCAAAGAAGGACCGAAGGAGATATGTGAATTGTGCAAGAGCATTGTCCACAGTAAGCTAGGGTTCGGATCTCAGTTCAGCGCGCACTCTCAAGCTGTGAGGCAGCTTCACAGAGGAAATCATGTTTTTAAACCACCAGTTCATACAGTGATTACTTTGATGTTAAAATTAATTTTTTTCTCTGGGGGAGGCGAATATTCGCATCACATTAAAAACGCTGATATTAATAGTACACACAATATATTTTTACTCATATAACTAGTGACTACATAATTCCAGCTATGTACGAAAACTTGTAAGAATTTTCTGAGTACTTCGCAGAGCAGATGTTTCCTGTAATTTAGCTAATGCCAGGATCCGCTAAGATTTTAGGAGCCGTACATCGCAATGTAGTAGTGATGAAGAGTAGGCTGATGTTTAAAAGGCCAGTCAGGAGGAATCAATACTCGAGCAAATGGGATACAGAAGTACTACGGAATGACGAGATACGCCGGAAGTGTTCTAAGGCAATAGATTCAGCAAGAAAACATAGCTCAATAGGCAGTACAACTGAAGAGGAACGGACACTCTGAAAAGGATAACCACAGAAATTGGAAAGAAAAACACAGGTACAAAGAAGGAAACTGCGAAGAAACAGTAGAAATACTTCAGTTGATCGATGAAAGAAGAAAGTACAATAGTGTTCAGGAAAATTCAGGAATACAGAAATACAGGTGGCTGAGGGATGAAATAAATAGGAAGAGCAGGGAGGCTGCATCAATAAGTAAAGAAAGCGAATAAGAAATGATTCTCGGAAGGACTGATTCAGCTTATAGGATATCAAAATAGCCTTCGGTGAAACTAAAAGTAATTGTGGTAACTTTAAGAGTACAATGGGAATTCTGCTGTTAGACCGGATATCTGGAAAGAGTACCTTGAAGGCCTCTATGAAGGGGAAAAAAGGGTTCAAATGGCTCAGAGCACTATGGGACTTAACTTCTGAGGTCATCAGTCCCCTAGAACTTACAACAACTTAAACCTAACTAACCTAAGGACATCACACACATCCAAGCCCGAGGCAGGATTCGAACCTGCGACCGTAGAGGTCGCACTGTTCCAGACTGTCGCGCCTCGAACCGCTCGGCCACCCCGGCCGGCTACGTGGGGAAAGATTTTTCTGATGTGACGGAAGAAGAGAGATAGGGGATCTAGTATTAGAATCAGAAGAGAGATTTGGAGGACTTAAGAGCAAATAAAGCAGAAGGGATATAAAACATTCCATCAGAATTTCTAAAGTTATTGGGCAAAGTGGCAACAAAACTTCTATTTACGTTGGTGTGTAGAATGTATGAGTCTGGCGACATACCATCTGACTTTCGCAAAAATATCATCCGCACAGTTCACAAGACTGCAAGAGCTGACACGTGCGATAATTATCGTACAATCAGCGTACTAGTTCATGCATCCATGTTGCTGACAAGAATAATAAATAGAAGAATGGAAAAGAAAATTGAGGATGTGTTAGACGACGATCAGTTTGGCTTCAGGAAAGGTAAAGGTACCAGAGAGGCATTATGATGTTGCGATTGATAATGGAGCAAGGCTAAGGAAAAATCAAGACACGTTCATAGGATTTGTCGACCTGGAAAAAGTGTTCGACAGTGTAAACTGCAGCAAGATGTTCAATATTCTGAGAAAAATGAGGGTAAGCTATAGGGAGAGAGAATATCTACAAGAGCCAAGAGGGAATAATAAGAGTGAGCGACCAAGAACGAAATCGTTGGATTAAAACCGTGTAAGACAGGGATGTAGTCTTTCGCCACTACTGTTCAATCTACACATCGAAGAAGTAATGGTGGCAACAAAAGGAAGGTTCAAGAATGGAATTAAAATTCAGGGTGAAAGAATGTCAATGATACTATTCGTTGATGACACTGCTACCTTGAATGAAAGTGAAGAAAAGTTACATGATCTGCTGAGTAGAATGAACAGTGTAATGAGTACAGAATATGGAT
Source organism: Schistocerca cancellata (assembly GCF_023864275.1). Taxonomy (NCBI): domain Eukaryota; kingdom Metazoa; phylum Arthropoda; class Insecta; order Orthoptera; family Acrididae; genus Schistocerca; species Schistocerca cancellata. Next base: position 199,636,994 of record NC_064628.1, read on the forward strand.
TGAGGGTAAATCGAACAAAGACGAAAGTAATGAGTGGTAGCAGAATCGATGGTCGCGAATTAGATGAAGTCAAGGCATTCCGCTGCCTAGACAGCAAAATAACCAATGACGGACGGAGCCAGGAGGACATCAAAAGCAGACTAGCAGTGGCAGAAAGGGCATTCTTGGTCAGGAGAAGTCTACTAGTAAGAAATATAAGTCTTAATTTGAGGAAGAAATTTCTGAGAATGTACGTTTGGTGCACAGTGGAAGAGGGACTGTGGGAAAACAGGAACAGAAGAGAATCTAAGCATCTGAGATGTGGTGCTAGAGACAAACGTTGAAAATTAGGTGAACAGGTAAGATAAGGAATGAGGAGGCATGTTTAAAAAATATATTACCGTTGCAAGTAACTGTGACGAATAGTGAGAGCAGGCGAGATGCCCCGTAGACCTCTCACACAAATGAAAACAGCAAATAAACGATTGTGAGCTATGTTACAAAAATGTTCAAATGTGTGTGAAATCTTACGGGACTTAACTGTTAAGGTCATCTGTCCCTAAGCTTACACACTAATTAACCTAAATGATCCTGAGGACAAACACACACACCCATGCCCGAGGGAGGACTCGAACCTCCGCCGGGATCAGCCGAACAGTCTATGACTGAAAATTAGGTGAACAGATAAGATAAGGAATGAGGAGGTTCTACGCAGAATCGGAGAGGAAAGGAATATGAGGAAAACACCGGCAACGAGAAGGGAGAGGATGACGTCCATGGTTCTAGCGAGAGCTGTAATGGGCAAAAGCTGTAGAGAAAGACAGAGATTGGAATACATCCAGCAAATAATTGAGGACGTAGTTTGCATGTGCTTCTCTGAAATGAAGAGGTTGGCACAGGAGAGGAATTCGTGGCGGGCCACATCAAACTAGTGATGACTTTTAAAAAAAATTGTTTCTAATATTGTCGATCTTAAAAACCGGAGGTTTCCGCTGTTAAGGTAATCGTTATAGATGTTTTAGCACACAACCCCTCCCAGCCCCCCCCCCCCCCCCCCCCGCCAAGAAATATCGGCAACATAATCCACAGCAACGCGTTTTGGGAGTTAAACTCCCATAATCTGGCTGTCTAAGGTAATCCTAAATAAAATGCACTACATAAGCACTCAGTATTTTGAACTTGAGTGTTCTTGAAGTGCATTTTATCTAGGATTAACTTAGACAGGCAGATGATGGGAGCTTGACTCCCGAAAAGTGGTACTGTGGATTATGAACTTAATACAAAAACGTTTACAAGGAGAACATACTTTGTTTTTGTTGATAGCGACGCACGACAGTACGGTCATTAACACCCATAAATGGTCAGATTATGTATCACAGAGGTAAATTGGACAGAAATTACACTATCTGATTAAAAGTAACCGGGCTACTATTCGTGGGCTTTAATAAAGGGTTTTTCCACTTTTAGCCTTCATGACTGCTTGCACTCTGCTATGAATACTTTCAACTAACTAAGTGCCATTCTTCCTTTAGAACCGAAACCAGTGAGGGTAATGATGTTTGACGCTGGCATCTGGGGCGAAGTCTACGTTCCGACTCAACTCAAGGATGTTCCGTTGAATTCAGAAAGGGATTCTGGACAGGTTTGTATATTTCAGAAATGTTATTTCCCGCAGACCATTACCTCACAGATGCTATTTTCAGACGCGGTGCAATCTCAAGCTGACAAAACCAGCCATAGTTTCCTCACTATTCCTCTACCGCGCGCAGTACTCAGTGCTGTAAAATGTGTTCATATCCCTCCGCATTAAATATTTTGTTAGACGTAATGAGGGGAACATATCCCCATTCCGAAACACCACGTCCTTCAGGTTTTCACTACACATTGCAACAGGTAACATTCTCCAGGCATTCGCTAAACCCGAAACCTGACATCGGATTGCCACGGGGTATAGCGTGAGTCGAGACCCAAAATCACTCATTTCCAGTCATCTACTGTCCAGTGGCATGGCTCTTTATACCATCTCAAGCATAGATTAGCACTGGCTACAGAAATGCGTGACTTATGAGGAGCTGCTTGATCATTGTATATTATTCCTTTTAACTCCCTAGGCACAGTCCTTGCGTTAACTACACTGCGGATAGCACTTTGAAACCCTTGAGAGCTTCCTTTCCCTGATTTAATGGGATTTGATGCAACCAACCTCCCCAGGGGACTTCATGCAGAAGTTCACGGGTGGCATCCGGTGGGCCCCAAGCCGAATCTGACATTACTTCCCCTTGCTTATGTTAGACCCCTCCTGTATTCTTTTCTGTCGGCCTCCCTTGGCCAACTCTTGTTTTTCGACCACAACGGTATTGGGTTTCGAAGCCCGAGGGTGTCTTTCAGTTTTCCTTCACTCTCATCCCAATTCTGCGTGGTTTGATGCCGGTCCTGGCCCAAGTTTGTGGGTCCCCAACGGTAGCTGCGGCGGGAAAGGAGGGCTTCAGTACGGCGAATATACTTGGCGGAATATGGAACGAATCTGGAGTACCGTAGGCGACAGCGGAGTTCAACTTGAACAAGTCAGCAACTTCTGCAACTCACTCAGTTCCACACATAGTGACCCGTCACTCCTGTGGAAACATTGGACTGGGTCGAAAGAAAGCCATGAATGTTGGGCAGTGGCCGTGCGGTTCTAGGCGCTGCAGTCCGGAACCGCGGGACTGCTACAGTCGGAGGTTCGAATCCTGCCTCGGGCATGGACGTGTGTGATGTCCTTAGGTTAGTTAGGTTCAAGTAGTTCTATGTTCTAGGGGACTGATGACCTAAGATGTTAAGTCCCATAGTGCTCAGAGCCATTTGAACCATTTTTTGAATGTTGGGCAAGTTAGTGGTTTGTAAATTTGTCCCAGGCGATGCAGTGTCTGTGGAGAGTATATTCCCCATATGCCTGCAAAGTTGCCTATAATAATCCTGGGAGTCGCAGTTGCCGGTTTTAAGCCTTGCGCTGAGGGACTTGTGTGCTGGTGCCAGGGGTGACTCTTGTCGGTGGGATAGTCCATTGCTTCTAATTGACGCCTGAAGTTGGGCAACCCCCACTCACTAAGGTGCTAGTCCGTACCCCACCTTGCACTTCTAAGGGTGTATGGAGCAGAATGCATGTCGCAGTGCTTGATACAAGGTGGGTTACAAAGACATCTGGAAAAACAACAATGAAGTAGCTCATATGAACAAAACCAACCATTCAGTAAAATGATTTGCCACCTGCAGTGTCAGAACGATGTTAACCGGACATGACAGTGCAACAGATGGTGCCCCTGTAGTCAGAAAAACAGCCGTAATCGAAAGAGAACTGCTGCGTCTTCGCACTGATGTGGCTGCATTACAGGAAACTCGTCTCTAAGGGGAAGGCAGCTTGCGTGAAGATAATATCTTTTGCTGGAAAGGGATAGAAATTGCAGAAAGACTTGAGCATGGAGTTGGTTTTGGAGTAGGAAACAGTCTTATTCTCTGCTGCGAAGAACCAAAATCTATTTCTAAACGATTAACGACTTTGAGATCGAGGATAACAGCGGGCCCCGTGCATTACTCTCAGCATGTGCTCCCACCTTGAAAGCGCCACCTGAGGACAAGGACAGGTTTTACGAATATCTGCAGAAATGCTTGGAGAATGTTCGCGTCTCAGGTAGTCTCACGATATTTGGAGTCTTCAACGCCAGGATTTGGAATACATGGAACAACTGCCCTGACTGAATTGGACTACATGGCACTAGCAATGTGTATGAGAATGGTCAGTGACTGCTGAAACTTTGCACCTTTCTTTCTCTCTGCATCATTAATCCTACGTCCAGAACAGAGCTGTGCACAAAGTAACATGGAAACACCCACGTTCAGACCATTGGCATCAGTTCGACTTCATCTAAACCAGAATATGTGATCTACGTCATGTCCTTAACTCCTTTACATATCACAGTCAATATCCTGTACATATCACAGTCAATATCAATCGCCTTCAAACTGCGATAGACTGGTACACTGCGCCGCCAGCGACGATGGTAACCACGTCGCAGAGGCATTGCTGTGGCACGTTAACACAAGTGAACACGGGCCCTAGTTTTACTAGCCCCGTGTTGCAGAATAATTGGCTTCCGGTCGCGCCAGTCGGGACTGATAAGGCGCGCTGGCGCTGTGCTAGCGCGTGGCAATCGGAAGTTGTGGTTGCGATAAGCGCTACTGGGGTCCAGCTGCGCCTCAGCATGGAGCGTCAGTCGCTCTGCGAACGTCGAGGAGTGCGGACGCATAGCTCTGGGTGTCTCGCTGGGCGTTGGCTTGCTACGTTCACTTGTGTTAACGTGCCACAGCAATGCCTCTGCTACGTGGCTACCATCGTCGCTGGCGGTGCAGTGTACCAGTCTATCGCAGTTTGAAGGCGATTGATATTGACTTGTCTGGGCAGTTTAATAAACAGCAAATGATTGGAGGTCGAAATGTTTTTCGTGGACTCTATCTGAACTTTACCTGTGATGTACAAGCAATGTTTGGAGGTAGTACCAGGTTGACACTTGCTGTTGTATGGGGCAATCAAGCAGATTATGGTGGCCTTGAAGCATTTCCAATTGCTAACATTTTGGCTTGGAAGACATGGAGTATTGCTGAGACTGCAGGACTGTTGGCTAAACAGCCTTATTGTACTCTTGTTTTGACCACGAGAAGGAAGAAGAAGTTAAATGTTGATGAGTACCTCTTTTTATGGGCGAAAGTCGGCAGCCTCGTACAGCGGCTAACTCCCATTCAAGGTCACCCACCTAGCGTGCAACCAAGAGCGGCACGGCCACCAAAACAAAAAGTGAATATATTTTTTTGATAAAAAAGGGAGGGAGATTAGGAAAAGATATAAGGAAAGGACAGAACACACTTTATTGTCTATAATAAATCATACAATCACCGTTGATCTTTATTTTACAATTGCCATTGCCGACTTTCGCCCATAAAAAGAGATACTCATCAACATTTAACTTGTTCTTCCTTCTCGTAGTCAAAACAAATGGCATGCTTGGAACAAGAGTACCATAAGGCTGTTTAGCCAACAGTCCTGTAGTCTTAGCAATAATCCATGTCTTCCAATCCGAAATGTTAGCATCTGGAAATGCTTCAAGGCCACCATAATCTGCTTGATTGCCCCAGCAAGTGTCAACCAGGTACTACCTCCAAACACTGCTTGTACATCACAGGTAAAGTTCAGATGGAGTCCACGAAAAACATTTGGACCTCCAATCAATTGCTGTTTATTAAACTGCCCAGCCAAGTCAATATCAATCGCCTTCAAACTGCGATACACTGGTACACTGCGCCGCCAGCGACGATGGTAACCACGTAGCAGAGGCATTGCTGTGGCACGTTAACACAAGTGAACGTAGCAAGCCAACGCCCAGCGAGACACCCAGAGCTATGCGTCCGCACTCCTCGACGTACGCAGAGCGACTGACGCTCCGTGCTACGGCGCAGCTGGACCCCAGTAGAGCTTATCGCAACCACAACGTCCGGTCGCCACGCGCTAGCACAGCGCCAGCGCGTCTTATCAGTCCCGACTGGGGTGACTGGAAGCCAATTATTCTGCAACACAGGCCTAGTAAAACTAGCGCCCGTGTTGCCCGGCACCCTCGTCCATAAGGGAGGGATATAAGGAAAAGAGATAAGGAAAGGGCAGAACACACTTTATTGTCTATAATAAATCATACAATCACCGTTGATCTTTATTTTACAATTGCCATTGCCGACTTTCGCCCATAAAGGGAGGTACTCATCAGCATTTAACTTCTTCTTCCTTCTCGTAGTCAAAACAAATGGCATGCTTGGAACAAGAGTACCATAAGGCTATTTAGCCAACAGTTCTGCAGTCTCAGCAATACTCCATGTCTTCCAAGCCAAAATGTTAGCATCTGGAAATGCTTCAAGGCTACCATAATCTGCTTGATTGCCCCATACAACAGCAAGTGTCAACCAGGTAATACCTCCCCAGTTTTACTAGGCCCGTGTTGCAGAATAATTGGCTTCCAGTCGGGCTGCTAAGGCGCGCTGGCGCTGTGCGAGCGCTTGGCGACCGGAAGTTGTGGTTTCGATAAGCACTACTGGGGTCCAGCTACGCCGCAGCACAGAGCGTCATTCACTCTTCATTTGTGACCAAATCACGGTTCAAACCAAAGAAGATGTACTCAGCTGAGAGCGGTTGTCGAAGAGTGAAGATCAACACCAAAGCCATCCAAGATGATGCGCCGTATAAATAGTTCAGAGAAGATATTAAGAGGGAACTGAATTCTGAGAAATTGATAACTGCACAGAGTTCCGAAAACATGTGGCATCTAGCTAAAGAAAAAAAAATGCAAACAGCTATTGGAACATTTCGGAATCAAGGTAGGACTCAAAGTGACTCGTTTGCTAAATATGAAAGTGAGTTGAAGAAACGTAATGCTCATATGCGGGTTATAAATAATCCTAAAGACCAACGAGCAACAGCCGAATACAAGGCCTGCGAAGCAGATCTGCAGTGTTAGTTTCTCACCTGTGTGTAAATAGATATTGGACTAGGCTTTGCAAATCTATTCTGATCTGCCGAGACAAAGAAGATTACCGTGGCATGAATCAAGGTATCAGAACGGCCATTGGACCAACAAGCAGGAAGTACACTGCAATAAAAGATGTTAATGGTGACCCGGTCAGCGATAAAAACCAGCGGCTAGATAGACGGGTGGAGCACTGTACTAATCTATACTCAGAAGAGGTCAACATTTCTTCAGAAGCTTCGGGTACTTTGCCAACTTATCCTGTTGTTTGAGCTTGATGATCCTCCTCCTCTCGACGAATTAAAACTCGCACTTAAAAGTCAAAATCTAGGTAAGAGTACAGGCCGTGATAACCTACCGACTGAAACCATCAAACTTGACTGTGTTTCACTGATATTGTATCAAATCCTACTGTCGTGCTGGGAAAAAGGCACAATACTTCAAGACATGCGAGGTGCAAATATAGTAACAAACTGCGAAGGAAATGGTGACAGAGATGATTGTAACAACTATAAAGGAATATCTCTCTTGAGCATTGCTGGAAAGGTGTACGCTAAGATATTTTGTCGACCTCAACAAGGCATTTGACACCGTCAGTATGGGGGGAGTCGACAGCATATTGAAATAAACTGGATGTCCACCAACTTTGTTGTCCTTAGTAAGATCTTTCCGTGACAATACGCATCGCTCTGTAATCTTCGATGGTAGCACATGTAAACTATTGAATATGAACTGTGGCGTAAGACAAGGCTGTGTGTTGTCACCTACACCTTTCGGAACTTTCTTCTCGGCTCTGCTTCCAAGGAACTTTTGAGAATTGCAATGTTGGGGTACACCTGCATACTAGGAAAGATGGAAGGCTTTTCAACGTCAATCTTCTGAAGAATAAGACAAAGAGTTATGGATCCTGAGACATTACCACGTGAGGTGATGCTTGAAGAGATTTCTACAGCCAAAAGTCCCGTAGGCCGTCCTGAATTGAGGTTCAAGGGCTCCTTTAAACGAGATGTGGAGAACTTTGGCGTCAACACCAACAGGTAGGAGGTACGGGCTAGCATGAAACTAGAATGGCCTAATGATATATCATCTGGATGTCGAAGCATGAGGAAGGCGTGTTAGACAGATTAAGGCAGAAAAATCTTCGCAATGCTACCACAGCTCCTGCCTCAGTAGCTAGATATACTAGTGACAAAAGCGGCAAGAGATGCAGTGCTGCCATTGGCTTGATAAGCTGTATGAAAAAAATGTAACTCATAACTACACAGACAGTATAACAATCATCTACGAAGATGCTGTGGCCAATATGTACCCTTCGCAATGCTTGATGGCCTCTCTGCTGTGGTTGTCGTCGCCCATTCCCAGTTCACAATCACGTTATCAGCACTGAAATGTCCCTATGGCTTCGTTAGGTAACATCCAGTGACTAGGCCACGTTGTATGTCACTGAGCGATTCATTCCGCTGTCATTGCTTCTCTACTAACGACACAATACTCGCCGCCTCCTTTTATACTGGTGGGATGGAAGTGGGGATGGGGGGGGGGGGAGGGTGTTTCGCCTTTCGTGACAGCTAACGGTCATTTCCGCATTGCATAAGGATTTCCGGCGACTTTTGTTCAAACAGTGTATTTTAGTTAACGCAGAAGAATGATAGCGAAAGTTGAACTCGGCACTGCAGTGACTGTGCGTACACTTGTATCTGTCCACTTGAAGGCGGTCTGTGGTGCATGTAACTGGCTGTACGAAAAATATTGGCCTAGAAGACCGCATGTTAGCCTTGATTCGTTGTGTTGCGTTGTTCATGTTGTACGTATTAGTGAGATACACTCGCTAATTACGTATATTTATATTATTCTGCAGCTATATTTCGTAGCTGTGGTTTTATTTCCGAAGAAGATTCTTAAGTCAATGAATAGTGCTTCAGAATTCGCCTAGATTATTTATTCTGTTTCCATACTATCTTCATATCGTCTTACGAAACAGATGACTGAGACTCGGTCTAAGGAAATAATAAGATATAAAATCGTGTGGTCGACAAGTTACGGTAAGAAATTTTAAATATAAGATCTTATAAATTTCACTGAGGTAGTTTTGGGATGGCTACCATAAAAGGTATTGTACTTGTAATAATAAATCACATTATATAAGGAACAGAGTTGGTTCTAAAATGCTTATCAGAAGATGTCTAACGGTAACGTCCTTTTCTTGCGATATTTGTTCCACAGTAAGTTTAGCCTTATTTAAGGTGTGTGGTCTCCATTCTTTGTGCCCCATCTGCTAAATATGATCACAAACAGTTGATATTCAGTGGGTGTTTAATTTTACATTCACCAGTCAATGACGTGAAGACTCGGCAGTAACGACACTTGGTTCGGATTCCGCGTTAAATTGGGGTGGATGAGGGACAGCAAGGTGCCGAAGTGGCGTCCAATTGAAAGTCTTACACAGGGTCACTGAACTACACAAAATTAATCTACACATTACTCGTATGTAAACATTAGCGTGGTTACCCAATATGTCGAAAAGTACTTAACCGATTACTTCAGGTTTTCAAACGATACCCTAAATAACGGTCGGTGAGTATCAGCTATATGTCTTTCTGGGTGGTCAGAAAAATCTGAAACGCTTGTACGGATATTGCAGGGCAGGCTGTACTCAGACATAAATGTTATGAAAAAAATTCGATACGTTGCGTCGTTGCCGAGTCATTTAGCGTTGAAGTTAGCGCGGTCACATTCAGGTAATATGCCAGGGGCGGTGATGTCCAACAAATGCTTTGTTTGGTTAGCTGAAACTTGAATCTGCACGCGAGATCACCACATTGACTAACTTCAATGCTAAATGACTCAGAAACAGCGCAACGTGCCGAATTTTTTTCTCAGTATTAATGTATCAGTACAACCTGCCCCGTAACATCGCTACAATCGTTTCAGACATTTTCTGACAACCCTGTATGTCAGTGTGTATGCTAAATGAAGGGATAATGTGGGAACTTAGTCACCAAAGCTTTCGAAAAGTTCTTGACTAATTTACTTCAGATTTTTATACGACATATGATGTACCTTAAACGGAAACCATTGTTACCAAAAATCTCAAAATCTAGAAAAGTACTTGACCGATTTCCTTAAAATTTTTGCGTGGTACACAAATATACATTTATACGGACATAGGCTGCATTTCTATTAAAATTGACTCCGAGAGAAAATGCAGTGAACATGTGAGATTTCGTTTTCTTTCTCGTAGTCAGTGAGTCTGTATTACGTTATCAGAGTGAGTAAACCGACAGTTTCTTTCATCTGTGTATATTGTTTCCCCTTATACATAATTTGAAACAAAAGTTGTATAGACAACGATGTGCTGAGTCGTTTTCTACCTCGTCGTCGGTTTTTCAGTCTTCTGACTGGATTGATGCGGCCCGCCATAAATTTCTCTCCTACGCCAACCTCTTAATCTCAGACTGGCACTTAGAAGCCACATCTTCAGTTGTTTGCTGGTTCTATTCCAATCTCCGTCTTCCTCTATATTTTTAACACGCTGCAACCGTGGAAGTTATTCCCTGATGACTTAACAGATATCCTATCATCCTGTCCCTTTCTTTCGTCTGTGTTTTCCACATGTTCCTTCCCCCTCCGGTTCTCCGCAGAACCACCTCATTCCTTACGTCATCAGTCCACCTAGTTTTCAACACTCGTCTGTTGCACCACATCTCAAATGCTTCGATTCTCTTCCGTTCCGGTTTTCCAAAAGTCCGTGTGTCACCAGCATACAATTCTGTGCTGCAAACGTACATTCTCAGAAATTTCTTCCTCAAATTAAAGCCTATGTTTGATAATAATAGAGTTCTCCTGGCCAGGAATGCTCTTTTTGCCAGTGCTATTCTGCTTTTGATGTCCTCCTTACTCCATCTTTCACTGGTTATTTTGCTCCCTAGGTAGCAGAATTTCCCAACTTCATCTACTTCGTGAACATCAATACCGATGTTGAGTTTTTCGCTGTTCTCATTTCTGCTATTTCTCATTACTTTCGTCTTTCTTCGATTTACTCTCAGTCCATATTCTGTACTCATTAGACTGTTCATTCCATTCACCAGATCATGTAACTGTTCTTCACTTTCACTGAGGATAGCAACGTCATCAGCGAATCACGTCATTGATATCCTTTCATCTTGAATTTTAATTCCACTTCTGAACCTTTCTTTTATTTCTGTCATTGCTTCTTCGGTGTATAGATTGAACAGCAGGGGGGAAAACGACGTGCCTGTCTGACACCCTTCCTTAAATGTTCAAATGTGTGTGAAATCTTATGGGACTTAATTGCTAAGGTCATCAGTCCCTAATCTTACACACTACTTAACCTAAATTATCCTAAGGACAAACACACACACCCATGCCCGAGGGGGACTCGATCCTCCGCCGGGACCAACCGCACAGTCCATGACTGCAGCGCCTTAGATGGCTCGGTTAACCCGCGCGGCACACCCTTCCTTATCCGAGCAGTTCGTTTCTGGTATATCACTCTTATTATTCCATCTTGCCTCTTGTACATGTTGTATATTACCTCATATCTCCGTGTATCTTACCCCCTCAGAATTTCGAACATGTTGCATCATTCGAAACTGTCGAACGCTTTTTCCAGGTTGAGAATTCCTATACGTCTTGCTTTCATTATCAACCGCAATATCGGAATTGCCTAAAGCGAAACTAATAGTCATCTAACAGATCCTCAATTTTCTTTTCACTCTTCTGTATATTATCCTTATCAGCAACTTGGATGAATGAGCTGTTAAGCTGATTGCGCGATTGTTCTCGCACTTAACAACTCTTGCAGTCTTCGGAAATGTGTGGATGATTTTTTTTTCAGAAAGTCACATGCTATATCACCAGACTCATTAATTCTACACACCAGGGTGAATAGTCGTTTTGTTGCCACTTCCCCCAATGATTTTAGAATTCCTGATGGAATGTTTGTTATCTATCCTTTCTGCCTTATTCGACCTTAAGCCTTCCAAAGCTCTTATACACACATCAACAAGTTATCCCAGAACTCGTGAAGATAGACTTTGACTGTGGGTATTGTATCACAGACCCACTCACTCTGACTGTTGTAAACGACCATGCATGAGCAGCGCCTATTAGACGGAGGGGATACGACAGCCGATCAGTTCCAGTTATTCCACCAGGAACGAGGTACACAGCTCGTATTGTCTGTAGTTCAACCACGCCTAGATGGTCAATACCGCGGTTCGATCTCGTCCACATTGTTACATTGCGCCAGCAACAAGGTAAGTGTCCAGACGTCTCGGAGCGAACGAAAGCGATGCTGTTCGGACATTGAGGAGATACAGAGAGACAGGAACTGTCGATGTCATGACTCGCTCAGGCTGCCCAAGGGCTATTACTGCAGTGGATAATGGCTACCTAAGGATTATAGCTCGGAGGAACACTGACAGCAACGTCACCATTTTGAATAATGCTTTTCCTGCAGTCACAGGACGTCGTGTTACAACTCAAACTGTGATCAATAGGCTGCATGACGCGGAACTTCATTCCTGACGTAGATGGCGAGGTCCATCTTTGCAACCACGACACCGTGCAGCGCGCTGCAGATGGACCAACAACATGCCAAGAGGACCGCTCCGGATTGGCATCACATTCTCTTTATCGATGAGTGTCTCATATGCCTTCAACCAGACAATCGTCGGAGACGTGTTTAGAAGCAACCCAGTGAGGCTGAACGCATTAGCCACACTGTCCAGCGAGTGTGGAAAGGTGGAGGTTCTCTGCTGTTTTGGGGCGGTATGATATGGGGCCGACGTACGCCGCTGGTGTTCGTGGAAGGCGCTGTCACGACTGTACGATACGTGAATGCCATCCTCCGACCGACAGTTCAACCGTATCGGCAGCATATTGGTGAGGAATTCGTCTTTGTGGACAATTCGCGCTCCCATCGTGCACATCTTTAGAATGACTTCTTTCAGGATAACGACATCGCTCGACTAGAGTGGCCAGCATGTTTTCCAGATAAGAACCCTATCAAATATGCCGGGGATGGATTGAAAAGGGCTGTTTATGGACGTCGTGACCCACCAACCACTCCGAGGGATCTACGTCGAATTGCCGTTGACGAGTGGGACAATCTGGATCAACAGTGCCTTGATGAATTTATGGATAGTATGCCACGACGAATACAGGCATGCATCAATGCAAGAGGACGTGCTACTGGGTATTAGAGGTATCAGTATGTACACCAAACTGGACCACGATCTCTGAAGGTCTCGCTGTATGGTGGTACAACATGCAATGTGTGGTTTTTATGAGCAATAAAAAGGGCGGAAATGATGTTTGTGTTGATGTCTATTCCAATTTTCTCTACAGGTTCTCGAACTCTCGGAATCGAGGTGATGGAAAACTTTTTTTTATGTGTGTAAATTCTAATGCTGTAACCCTTTTCTCTATCGTATCGACTCCTGTATCTTCTTCTATCACATCACACAAATCTTCCGCCTCATAGAAGTCTTTACATCTATACGCTCACTCTCTCTTCTGCATTTAACAGTGGAATACCCGTGGCACTCTTAATGTTATTACCCTTGCTTTCAATTTCATCTTAGGTTGTTTTTTCACTTTCCTATATGCTGATTCAGTCCTTCTGACAATCATTTATTTTTAGATACCTTCACATTTTTCATGCACTCATTTCGTCCTATTTAATTCATTCCTCACTGAACTGTTCACAGTAACACGCTACCTGTCCTACCTTCCTATTCATAACGAATCCTACTATAGTTATACCATTTTGTGCTGCTGTTCATATTACCCTATATTCATCTGACCAGAATTTCTTGTCTTCTTTCTATTTCACTTCGCTGATCCCTACTATATCTATACTGAACCTTTGCATTTCCCTTTTCAGATTTTCTAGCTTCCCTACCACGTTCAAGCTTCTGACATTCCACGTCCAGACTCGCAGAACGTTGTCCTATCGTTGGTTATTCAATCTTTTTCTCATGGTCACCTCCCCTTTGGCAGTCCACTCCCGGAGATCCGAATTAGGGACTGTTTTGGAATATTTTGCCAATGGAGAGATCATCGTGATACTTTCTTAGTTACAGGCCACACGTCCTGTGAATACAAATTACGTGTCTTTATTGCAGTGGTTATTACTAGCTGAAATGTATTACGCAATTCAATTTCTCCTCTCTCATTCCTAGTACCAAGCCCATTCTCCCGTAACCCTTTCATCTACTCCTCCACCTGTAACCGTATTCCAGTCCCTCAGGGCGATCAGATTTTCATCGCCCTTTATATACTGTATTACCTGTTCAATATCCTCATATACTCAGCTTGCGATGTCGGCATGTGCACCTGAACTACCGTTGTCGATGTCGATTTTCTGTCGACTCTGATGAGAACAATCCTGTCACAGAAGTGTCCACAGTAACACTGATTGCCCCATGCACTGCAGCTAATGACAACTTCACTGTGACAAAATTCTTCTGGTTTGTAGACAATGTTATATCGTAAAATGTACCAATGTTTGGGTTGTTGTTGCATCTGGTCTTCATGAGGGGATGGAATATTGCCGAGGCAACGCTTTTTGTAACTTTACTGTTATTTCAGTTTCCTATTGTTTTTTAGATACAGGTTATGCAACACAACTTTTACACACTGTCTTCATTATTGTACCTGTAGTTGCTTAAAATGGACACAAATTTTGTCTTTAGACTGCTTGTCAGAAGTAGAGGAGAAGGGAGCAGATATTATTCACTGATTGTAGTTTAAGACGGAGTTCGAGTGGCTCACGTTGAGGAATCAGGAGGGAGCTTTTTGTCGTGATGCTGTGCTGTTTCAGCTGTGGAGGTCGGGATGGTTAGGAGGTTACGTGCCTCCAGTGCGAGGTGCTAGCAGCCAAGACTCTGAAAGCCTGTACCCAACAACGTGGTTTGTGTTCATGGAGCGTCTGTCTCGGCTGCCTCTTATACCGACCTACTGAAGGTAAGTGGCTGAATAGTCTCCTCCAGCTGTATCTATTTCCCACAGTAATTTTGATATTCTACCACCGTGGGTTAACGATGTTGTCCTAGCCGTATGTGACGCCAGTGCTCTTTAAGATGTGTTCTGTTAGGTCTCCCTCTCTCCGATATAAATTACTCCGAAATCTCAGCTGAACTCATAAAATCGAAGCGTGTGCAGCATCCCGACAGCGTCTTTATTTGATCGCAGCAGATACCTCATTTTCTTGTTGACACGAGCGAGTGGTTTAATGCCCACTCGGCGAAAAATTTGTCACACGCGCTTCATTACTCCTTTCACGTATGACAAAGGAGCGATGCCCAGTTGTTGCGCCTTTTTCTCTTGTCCTTTGGGGAACTGACTTTGTTGAGCTACTTACTGGCTCTGGTAAGTCTGGAGGTGGTAAACCGCTTATGAATTTCCGCTTTGACATTGTTTGTATCGGAAGATCTGCGAGCCCTCTTGTTCGATGTAGGTACAATACGAGGGACGTTCAACGAGCAAGGTATCACCTTTTTTCTGAAAATAGTTTGGTTTTATTCGGGATTCCTATACAACACATTATTTCCCACTCTTTGACTAAAAATACCCGATTTTCCAGCATAATCTCCGTTCAACGGGAGACAGCCTAACGCCGTGCAGCGAGGTGTTTGACTGTATCCGACTGTTTTACCGTCAAAAGAAACTCAATGACAGCTCTCTGCTTGGAAGGCGTTTCTGTTACCGACGCCATTTTGAAGGCCACGTGCAGCGCCGCCACCTATCGGAACTTGGAATATTCCACAAAGCTCATAACACGAGGGTAAGTCAATTATTATCCGGAAAGTACATATAAAACTTTTATGTAATCAAATCGGAAACTTACAAGAACATCATTTTTCGACATAGTCTCCTTGCGTTTCAACGCACTTGGTCCATCGTTGTGCAAGCTTGCTGATGCCATCATAAAAGATGGTTCTCGGTTGAGCTGCGAGCCAGGAAGGCACCGCTTCTTTCACTGCTTCGTCCGAGACAAATCGACATCCCTTTAATGCCTGTTTGAGTGGACCAAACAAGTGATAGTCAGAAGGGGCAAGATCGGGACTATATGGAGGATGATCCAGTACTTCAATTTTGAGTTTCTGGAGCGTTTAAGCAGTGTGGGGAGCAGTATGCGGACGGGCATTGTCGTGCAACAACACAACATCTTTTGACAGCAATCCTCGATGTTTGATTCGAACTGCAGGCTTTAGCTTGGCAGTAAGAATCTCACTGCTATGTACAATGTTTATTGTTTTGCCCTTTTCCTCATAATGTTCCAGTACTGGACCTTGTGCGTCCCAAAAAACCGTGAGCATCAGTTTTCCTGCGGACGGTTGGGTCTTTAACTTTTTCTTGCACGGCGAATTTGGATGTTTCAATTCCATACTCTGCCGTTTACTCTCCGGCTCGTAATGATGGATCCATGTTTCGTGACCAGTAATGATCCTGTATAATAAGTTGTCCCCTTCGTAACCATAGCGAACCAAATGTTTTTATAGATGTCCAAGCGCGTTTGTTTATGCAAATGTGTTGAGTTGTTTTGGGACCCATCTTGCACAAACTTAATGAAACCCAAGAGTGTTATGGATGATTTCGTAGGCAGAATCGTGACTAATTTGCAGATGATGTGCCACTTCGTCAATAGTTAATCGTCTGTCTAACAGAATCATTTCACGTGAACGCTCAATGGTTTCTTCATTTGTGGCGGTAAACAGTCGTCGGGCTCCTTCATCTTGTGTAACACTTGGGCGACCGTTTCGGAATTTCTCAATTCATTCGTAGACCTTCAGTTGGGGCAAAACACTGTTCCCGTACTGTACCGAAAGTAGTCGATGAATTTCGGCACCTGATACGCCTTCCTACCACAAAAAACGGATCACTGAACTTTGCTCTTTTTTGGTGCAAATAGACTGCAGCCATGATTAACAGCGCGATAGTGATAACTAAACTAACCAAGCAGCTTGAAAATCGCAAATATATAACAATAAATAAATGTAAAGTGACAGTACTACCAAAATAAACAAAAATATAATTCACTTATCCTGGTAGATCATGCAGTTTTTCAACCGAAGTTGGCAGAGGGAATGCAGAAAAGTAATGCATCTGAATTTTTTATGTGAAAACTTAAAACTTTTTCAATTAAACAAACGTTAATAACATTCTACACCTTTATCCTTTATGTCTTCTTATTTATTTCTGTACATAGTCACCCTGGTGACGAACACATTTCTTCCAACGAGAGACCAGTTTGTTGAAGCCGTCACCGTAGAAAGTTTGACTTTGTTGACACAGACACCATGTCACCTCTTCTTACAGCGCTTCGTCTCTATCAAAGTTAAGTCCTCGAAGTTGTACTTGAAGTTTTGAAAACAGATGAAAATCGGATGGGGCCCAACTGGGACTGTATAGTGGATGATCGATGACAGTGAACCCAAAGCGTTTTTTGCTGTACATATCGCAGCGTTTATGTGTGACGTGGTATTGTCTTGCTGAAGAAGAGGGTGCTCCATGTGTGGACGAACCCTTAGAATTCAAAACTCGCTTTCTGCCCACTGTTTCTTAGGCACCGATAAAGGTACATTACACACCACCATGCTGTAGACCACAATTCAGAGCCCTCTAACGGAAGAGGGCTGCAAATATGTAGACACGAAGAATAAAGTTGCAGAATGCTACTAACTATTGTTTTATTTAAAAAGCTTTAAGAGTTTTCACATAAACAATTCAGAGCCGTTATTTTTCAGCACGCCCTCCTAGAATTCTTGTGCTTTCGGTGGTGCAACACAGTGTGCACATATCTATGGGTAGGCCTACTGGTGGGCTTCCTCGAAACTGTGCACAAACGTACCATCTGGATAACGGAGGTTCAAATGGCTCTGAGCACTATGGGACTCAACATCTTAGGTCATAAGTCCCCTAGAACTTGGAACTACTTAAATCTAACTAACCTAAGAACATCATACACACCCATGCCCGAGGCAGGATTCGAACCTGCGACCGTAGCAGTCCCGCGGCTCCGGACTGCAGCGCCAGAACCGCTAGACCACCGCGGCCGGCCGATAACGGAGGGGCATGCGTCAACCACAGAAAGTGTTATAAATAGAATTTTAGCTGTTTTTAATAGTTTTTTATCCTTTCCATCCGTACTGTAGCGACGGGCAAATGACCGTAAAGCTCATCATTCATATTGTAGTGCAGAATAAAGCAGAAATCAGAAAGGAACTTCGCTGAAGAAAATGTTGTTTCTGATATCGAAATCGCGTTAAGGGAAATAAACAATAATTCTTGAATGTTGTTCTATCTCAAGTAAGAACTCCTTTTGTTTTGTAAAAGTGAAGAAACTATTTCGTCAATTCAAAATGAATTAGCTTTTTAATTTTGCATATATGGATTTCAAGTATTACATCTTCAATTTTATGGTACTTACGTTCTTGAAATGTGGTGATTATTTGGTGTAACTCGTCACCTCCTACGTAACGGCATGCATCGGTAAGATCATCAAGGACGACGGGAATTCGCAGGTGGTGCGACGTCCTCACCCGCAGGGAGGCGCTTTTAATGGCCTGGGGCCGTCAGCGCTCGCGACGCAGCCCGTTAGTCACAACGCAGGCTGTCTGGCCAAGCGTCATAGGAGAATATTTCCGTCAAGCGTTAGCGAAAGGGCCGACCTCTGCGTTTCGTCATTGTGCGACGAACTTTACCTGGAAACTGTCTCGTTGTCTGTTCTAAATCTCGCATAATTCATTGAAAACACTGTTATTATTAATCCGTGGGAAAAGATAGCAAAAAGTATCACCACCTAAGCTCATCGAATAAGATAATAATCACTCCCTTAAAACAGCACGCTGGTCGCTTTGGAACACTATACAGAGTGATCACAAAACTCCTATACCCGCTATGTGTTACAAAGATGTTAATGAGGTGTTGTTTCTTATTGTCACAGGTACTGATGTACACCTAAATCCACGCAGGAAAATTAGTGAGAGATATTCAGCATGATTTCACTGTAAGCTTTCAGAAACCTTCCCCGACAAAACCAGCAACTTTACGATGTGAGATAAAGTTATTTGCACCTGGTTACGTAAAAGATAATCCACGCTCAGTACGACTATCAACACGACTGGAAACCGTGTTTGGGGTCTGCAGCGTTTGTCGAAGTTTCGCCAAAAAAGTCCGTTTGTAAGCTCTCACAGGATCATATGAAGAATAATTTAAAGTTAAAGGCATTTAAACCTTCGTTAATAAACGACGAGCAAAACATCGCCAGGCTTTTGGGCGAACGCTCTACGTCTTTACAACTCTTCTTTCAAGGGGAAAAGTTTTTCCGAGCGACTGTTCAACATACCGCAATGAAAAAGCGAGAAACATTTATTTGGGGAGTAAAGAAAACTCACATTTTTATGAAGAACTTGAATACAATCTACCTCATGTCCCGATCTAGGCTACAGTGTCGGCAACCCACTTGATATGTTTATATTTCTTTGACGGTGCTATGAATCAGATTGCGTAACGCACCATGTTAAGTGATTGGTTTATTCCACATCCGCAAGGTCGGGAAATGCTTGGTTGTCTGTAGTCTGAACAGAACGGAGCACCAGCCCATTAGGCTATTGCCGTTAGAGAATATCCCCACGATCTGTATCCTGATAAATGGATCGGACGTGGTTCTGTCCATTTGCATGCACTCTTATAGTGGCCACCCCGAAGTCGTGATCAGTTATCTTGCAACAACGCATTATGGGGGTTCATTAAAAAACACGGTATCTCTCACACGTTACGAGGCAGTTGACGAACTTCAGGATGCCGTTCGACGTGCGTTTACTGCCATCACGCCAGCAGCGTAGAAGATAATTTTACGTCGTACGCGGAGTAGGATCATACTCTGTTATGAAGACTAGTGTGGAGCGAGGATTTAGGTGAGTGGTAAGCATTTAGGCCACGAAAACATTTCGCAAAACTAAAGAGTTTCTTCATTGGTCCTTGAGAATATTAAATACACGCAGTACAAGTGAATCAATGAACAAAGAGGGCAGTATCTCATTACCAAATTTAGCGTTTCATAACAGAAAGAAAAGTTTAAATTTAATTTTACAGTGATTAAGTTCCGACCTACAGGGACCGGATCCTCAGATTGGCCATTTGGACAGTTAAGGCACAACTAAAACAGACAGGAGGTTCATTGTAAAAGAGGCAAAACATGAAATCTTAAGGCCAGCGAGAAGCGGCCACAATAACCTGGCACTGAAATTCTAAGGATTGCTTTTAGCAACTGAGCAGCAAGACCGTAAATAATGAAACCTTTAAGTTTCACTCCAGATAGTAAAAATCTTTAAAACAAAGAACTTTAAAAAATTAAGCAACAAGAAAAATTCAAGACTTGTGAGCTTAACTGTAGGTAATGAACTCCTTAAGAACATTTAATAGCAGTGACCTACTGGAAGACTTCAACTTCACGGATTTTACTAAGCTAAACTTAACAGAAAACTCAATAACTCTGTCGCTGCACCACGGGAGACAAGTGATTTATAGCAAACAGCTTACGTACAAATGACCAACAAGCGTGAAGCAGTGGTAGTACACAGATGTTCGCAATGAGATAAACAAGAAATATGAGTTTCTTAACTTACAGTTCGTGGTAAGATCAGTGTCCAAAAACTTAGAAGTTAAGCGGAGAGCAAAATGGTCATCAGAAACTAATAACTAAAACCACAATAAAATATACAAATGGTATTCAATATGAATTCTTAGAACAATAACAGGCGGAGAAAGTGGCCCAGGCAAACAGTACGTATTCAAGCGAACGACTCATGCATCGAACAAATGCGATGCTCACGTATTCAAACAGCACCCTGCCAAACTATGCATCCAGCAGTTTGAGTCAATAGCTTTCACTAATGATCATCTCATCTGCGGCCACCATACTGCAGAGTGTAACAGGTCACACCTCGTTCCAAAGGGGCAACTAAATTCGACAACAAATGTGTCTGCTCTTCCAAGAAATCATCGTGTCAGTAAATGATGCCGGGCACGAGGATACACAGGTGCTCAGTGAGAATGAGGTTATCCACTTGCCCCTTGCACGCTCGGTCATCAGCATTACCATGGCTGCATCTATACATCTTTCAGACTCTTTGAGCAACTCAACAGATAAACACTGGCTGATGCCCAAGTCACAGCCATGGAGCATCTTTCCACTGCTTCGCTTCAAGGGCCGACTCCTCGCTAGCGCCACAGCTTTCCACTAGAAGAATCCACGCCAAAGCTCACGGCAGCGCCAAAAGAGCAGCCGCTGCCAACTTAAGGCGAATGATATCAAACGTATAATCCAATCGAGCTATTGCACTCGCGATTGAGCCAGCACCAATCTGGGTCAAAAACGATAGTGTACGCTTAACCACTGTGACATAAATGATAAAGTATTGTCACATTGCATCAAAGGTGTACTCTGCCTAGCCGCCCGGAGTGGCCGAGCGGTTCTAGGCGCTACAGTCTGGAACTACGCGACCGCTAAGGAGGCTGGTTCGACTCCTGTCTCGGGCGTGAATGTGTGTGACGTCCTTAGGTTAGTTAGGTTTAAGTAGTTCGAAGCTCTAGGGGACTGATGACCTGAGAAGTTAAGTCCCATAGTGCTCCGAGCCATTTGAACCATTTTTTGTACTCTTCCTACCACATTAATAGATCTTTGGATATGTGGACATGTTGGTAATGGGACTTTGTGTGATCACTGTGTAGATGGCGGAGAGCTTGTGACGGGTGCTCGTGTGGCCCTCCATCACTGACAAGAACTATGCCAATGAAGTGCTGCGCATGCGACAATTGGGTGTATAGAACCAATAATATGGAGCAACGAAAAAACGCGGCAGAATGACAGGAATAAACTATTCCGTTTGACGTGTCCTGACCACACCATGAATGAAGTTATCCGTTTTCTTGGCGTGTCGATGCCTATTGTCCAATGTGTCTGCAAGAAAATGGCTCTGAGCACTATGGGACTTAACTTCTAAGGTCATCAATCCCCTAGATCTTAGAACTACTTAAACCTAACTAACCTAAGGACATCATACACATCCATGCCCGAGGCAGGATTCGAACCTGCGACCGTAGCGGCCGCGCGGTTCCAGACTGTAGCGCCTTTAACCGCTCGGCCACCACGGCCGGCTGTCTGCAAGAAAGGTGCAGGACTCGTATTCATGTAACACGGTGGAACAACACTGGTAGTTAAAGAACGTAACATGTAGGAACAGGAGACGAACTTCACGCCTCTCAATGATAACCATCTACAAACTGTCAGGTTGTAAAGATTACACCATAAATCTAAATATCTACATACATAGTCCAGTCATGGTGACGTGAATACCTCCTACTTTCGATGTCAACGTGGAATAACCATTCACAGACGGTAGTTGGCAGCACTGGCACTGGAGGGAACGCAAAATACGATGGATGGACCCGAAAAACAGAGTAGTCGTAATGCGCATACGGAACGATTTATCTGTCGTCCAAAAGAGCATGATCATTGTCTTTCTGGGCAAGGCTGGTCCCGGCGGAGGTTCGAGTCCTCCCTCGGGCATGGGTGTGTGTGTTTGTCATTAGGATAATTTAGGTTAAGTAATGTGTACGCCTAGGGACTGATGACCTTAGCAGTTAAGTCCCTTAAGATTTCACACGCATTTGAACACTTTTTTTTCTGGCCAAGAGTGAAGCATTTCCGAAAAGGCTAGGTCTGTAAGCTGTTCGCGTACCGCTGTGATTAAAGTGCATAGCAAAATGACGCTATACAAAATCGGCGCCGAGGCTACTGTGCTACACCATTGACCATAGCTGATAGGGGTGTACGACGGGTGCGGAGATGTGTATAGGCGAACAGACGTGGAACTGTTGAGCAGCTGACCGCCCAGATGAACCACGGGGCTACCAACAGTGACTCCTCATCGACCGTTCAGCCAACGTTACAGCCTATGGAACTTCACAGCAGCCGCCTAGTTCACGCACCCTTGCTGACTGCTGTTCACCGACGAAGGCTGGAATTAGCTCGGAAATAAATGGACGGCCAGTGAGTGGTGACAGTAGGCCATGTCAGATCAATCGTTTTTCAGGCTTCATCGGCCAGATGATGATTGGCCTCTACCGATCCAGGCCAGAAGAGGGAACGTTATGGTATGGAGAATGTTTTAGTGAGATTCCCTGGATGATCTCGTTATTCTGGAAGGAACAATAGATCAACACAGAAATGCATCTATCCTTGCGGATCATGTTCACCGCTGAATGCAGTTTTTTTTTGCCTCGGCACCATGTCAGGGCAGTGCAACGTGTCACAGAGTTCACAGTGCACAAGCGTGGTTCTAAGAGGAGCAGGATGAGTTTGCCTTATTCCCTAGACCACTAAACTCGGCGGATGCAAACCCAATGGAGAATCTGTGGGACCACCGTGATCGGGCTGCTCCTACCATGGATTCTCAGTCGAGAAACCTAGCGCAGGTGGTCAGGTGGCCGTGGCCCTGGCCTCGGCTTTGCCCCACATCTCTGTCAGTACCTTCCAGAAATCTATCCACTCTATTCCTGCACGCCTCGCAACGGTCCGCGCTGCAAAAGGTAGGTTATTCAGGATTTTGGTAGGTGGTCATATTAATTTGACTGGGTGGCGTATGTTTAATTCGTATAATAGTATTTGAATACTGTAATGCATCACAGTTTGTGTATTCTTTGTAACCGTCAGACACTGCATGGGTTTTATTTTGTTGCATTTGTTGTTTCTCATGCATTATTTTTTGTTAATCTTCCAATCAGTTGTACATTTTTATACTGGAAAATGTTTACAAAGATTTAACTGCAGTAATATTCCGCAAGAGCGAGAGTTTAGACGTCTGTCGACAGGTAGCGAGTTCTGGTATAACCATGAGAAGCCGACGGTAGAGAATTTGCTGCCGCGGGCATGTTGACTGTTTTCCAGTGCATTGAGAATTGTGAAAATACATGATAAATTACATTTAAACGATGCACGTTCTGGGTTATGTTTTCACGCAATAGTATAAAGTATGCGACTTTGGAATAGTGCAGAGAGACACCTTTCAACAGGAGAATTTACGAGAAACACCGCAGACTGTCGAATTCCAATGTGTCGATCTGACTCCTATCGTGATGTATGTGGAGTATTAGGAGAGCAGTGAACATAGAAAGACAGTTTTACGGAGTGAACTAATTTCAGTATTCAACACAAACTACGAACTGTGTACCAGTGTCTTCTTGTTCTTGTTTTTGTAGTTCATTAGTCCCACACCGGTTCAGGGTCAGTAATGTTATGTACGGATTTGGCATAATTAACTGTTAAGGGGTGGCCTATGCCCTTCCTGTCGCTAGAACTGTGTACCAATGTCAAAGTACCTTTAATCGTGAACAAATACACAGAAACGTGAAAGCAGTGGCCGTAAAAGAAAAAGCTTATTGAGTGAACACATAGCCTCAACTACGAAGTTCCAACAACAATTATCAGTGCTTACTACAAGCAGTGTCGATAAAAAATATTACATTGTTCAGTGCGAATTACAATTTGTCGTTCATCGTCGAACACCAGCCAACAACGAGACGATACGCATTGATTAGCACGCCTTCATAACAACCATCACTTTCAAGGGGAAGGCTACAGCGTCAATATTTAACAAGAATTATATTCAATTAGTATGTTTATGGGCCACCAAAACGGGGAGAACTGCTCACCGTGTCTAAAAGCTAAGTTTCTTTCTCCGAACGTTTTAACTACACTCCTGGAAATTGAAATAAGAACACCGTGAATTCATTGTCCCAGGAAGGGGAAACTTTATTGACACATTCCTGGGGTTAGATACATCACATGATCACACTGACAGAACCACAGGCACATAGACACAGGCAAAAGAGCATGCACAATGTCGGCACTAGTACAGTGTATATCCACCTTTCGCAGCAATGCAGGCTGCTATTCTCCCATGGAGACGATCGTAGAGATGCTGCATGTAGTCCTGTGGAACGGCTTGCCATGCCATTTCCACCTGGCGCCTCAGTTGGACCAGCGTTCGTGCTGGACGTGCAGACCGCGTGAGACGACGCTTCATCCAGTCCCAAACATGCTCAATGGGGGACAGATCCGGAGATCTTGCTGGCCAGGGTAGTTGACTTACACCTTCTAGAGCACGTTGGGTGGCACGGGATACATGCGGACGTGCATTGTCCTGTTGGAACAGCAAGTTCCCTTGCCGGTCTAGGAATGGTAGAACGATGGGTTCGATGACGGTTTGGATGTACCGTGCACTATTCAGTGTCCCCTCGACGATCACCAGTGGTGTACGGCCAGTGTAGGAGATCGCTCCCCACACCATGATGCCGGGTGTTGGCCCTGTGTGCCTCGGTCGTATGCAGTCCTGATTGTGGCGCTCACCTGCACGGCGCCAAACACGCATACGACCATCATTGGCACCAAGGCAGAAGCGACTCTCATCGCTGAAGACGACACGTCTCCATTCGTCCCTCCATTCACGCCTGTCGCGACACCACTGGAGGCGGGCTGCACGATGTTGGGACGTGTGCGGAAGACGCCCTAACGGTGTGCGGGACCGTAGCCCAGCTTCATGGAGACGGTTGCGAATGGTCCTCGCCGATACTCCAGGAGCAACAGTGTCCCTAATTTGCTGGGAAGTGGCGGTGCGGTCCCCTACGGCACTGCGTTGGATCCTACGGTCTTGGCGTGCATCCGTGCGTCGCTGCGGTCCGGTCCCAGGTCGACGGGCACGTGCACCTTCCGCCGACCACTGGCGACAACATCGATGTACTGTGGAGACCTCACGCCCCACGTGTTGAGCAATTCGGCGGTACGTCCACCCGGCCTCCCGCATGCCCACTATACGCCCTCGCTCAAAGTCCGTCAACTGCACATACGGTTCACGTCCACGCTGTCGCGGCATGCTACCAGTGTTAAAGACTGCGATGGAGCTCCGTATGCCACGGCAAACTGGCTGACACTGACGGCGGCGGTGCACAAATGCTGCGCAGCTAGCGCCATTCGACGGCCAACACCGCGGTTCCTGGTGTGTCCGCTGTGCCGTGCGTGTGATCATTGCTTGTACAGCCCTCTCGCAGTGTCCGGAGCAAGTATGGTGGGTCTGACACACCGGTGTCAATGTGTTCTTTTTTCCATTTCCAGGAGTGTATTAGGAAACTCTGTGTTTGTGATTGTGTTCGTTTAACAGATTTCAAAATTCAAATGATAGTTTTTCCATTGCTATCCACTTCACGCATCATAGTAATAAAATCATTTAAATTATTTTCCAGTAATTGTGAATACTGCAACAAAGCTACATTCACCGTATAATGATTTTCATAGAAATATGCTACTGCAAATAATATCTCATTACGTTACATTGTTTTAGCTCTTGCTTGCATTACATATTCTTGGCTTCTAAAAGCAGTGTAAAATATTCTATTATATTTATTTCGTTTTGTGTCGTTATAATACAACATTTGTGGTTACCGTTAAGCCAGTTAGCTTCGACTAATCACCACGGATTAGGTGGAATTTCGTTGGTAGAGGGTTCAGACAGCGGGAAAGCTTTGAACTGGGTAGATTCATGCTGAGTGAAGTTTGATTACTTATAACACCTAATCACATTTCACTGTTCCAGAGCCATTAGGGATCCCTGTTTGTTTGTTTGGTAAGTATTGGTGGTCATTCTACACCAAGTGATGCTACTATTGGGTTAATTCTGGAGAGAGTCAAATTTTATATGTCCTTTTAAGTGTTCCAGCACTAAATACGACTAATTTTTACGCACTTCGGTAATGAACAATTATTACATCTACATCTATATCTATACTCCGCGAGCCACCTTACGGTGTGTGGCGGAGGGTACTTATTGTACCACTATCTGATCCCCCCTTCCCTGTTCCATTCACGAATTGTGCGTGGGAAGAACGACTGCTTGTAAGTCTCCGTATTTGCTCTAATTGTTCTATTATTGTTCCCCATTCTCCAACGTTATTCACCAGAGTTCACTTTTATTTAACAGATCAATTAAAGTTTTGTTAGAATCTTTGTTCTAACACGATCATTACTGGTAGGAAGATCAATTAAGGAGGAAATTCTGTTTCGCTGCAAGCTATTACTGCTGTGGGTGAATTCAGGTCGATCTGTAACAGTTTCCTAGCGAATACAGCGAAAGGAACTGCATGCAATGGACGTGTGGAGCCGGGTAACTCGACAAGGTCATTTCCCCCGGCAAGAAATATAAGAAACACAGAAACTGGACGTAGGGGCCTAGTATGGTCCGGCGACTCACCATCTTGCCTCTTTTTAAAATAATTCAAGACGTGGAGTGCACCGACGATCCATTTGTGTGTTTAACCTGCATAGAATCGAGGGTGTAGGTCGGCCAGCACGTGATATTTTTGGAGTGTTTCCGTACAACGAATTGAGTTCAATCATTAAAATTACCTTGAAGCCAGAGTGTTAGTTTCAGTATACTCGGCGACCATGACCTTCTATTTATTCTACGAGGATCGCCCAGAAAGTGATGTACTACTTGTCTTTCTTCAATAATTATTTATTCCTGTTTTCCCTGGCTTGCCTCCAGCGACACACAAGGGCGTGCATGCCCTGTCGGTACCACTCCGTGTTCTGATAACGATGCCAGTTCTTTATTGTGCGAATCATGTGGTAGTAGCCTCAAATTACCTTCCACGAACGGCGTCCTTTAATGGCTCAAATAAGTAGGAGTCTGACGAAGCTGAACCAGGTCGTAGGGCGCATGCGGCAACACTGCCCAGTCGTGTTTAGTGATGGGTTTCGAACTCATCAAATTTTTGTGAGGCTAAGCGTTATCGCGTTGAATCAGACAACCATCTGGGTTGTTAGTGCGCCAAAATCGCTGGACGCGCTTCTTGAGTCTGGTTAATGAACTCATATATGGTTTAAAATGAATGGTTATGGTTCTTGGCAACACACCAGTGAGTATGACACCCTTACAGTCCCAAAACACGGTGATCATGACTGAAGGAAGAAGTTGCTCTGAAGTTTTCCTTTTTTGGGGCGTGAGGGTGACGCAATTCCATCGATTGTCGTTTTGTTTCTGGCTCAAAATGGTGATTACAAGTTTTGTCACGTGCCGCAGTCCAGGACAATAAGGCTTTTCCTTAGCTTCAAAACGTTACAGCAAGTCGGAAGAATGTTTTTCCTGAGAGATTTGTCTTCCACTGTATGAGTAATCCATTTGAGTAATCAAGAGCACGGACGAGTGCATCCATAAGTCCTTGGACAATCTCCCCGCTCGCTCGCAAACCACAGAGCTCCGCCGAACCCGTTTCTGATGGCCCCATTCTCTATGCTCAGCGACTAATCGTACTTCTGTCGACTGCAGATGCCCCATAAACTCCACACAAAAGTTTGTGAATGTTTCAAACAGTTTCCTTCTCCGCAGTGAGAAATTCAATGATGACACGCTGCTTGTCACATACATCACATTTTGAAACATTGCTGCAGCTACGCTATCTGTCGAAGGGAAAATTTGCGGGCGCACTCGATAAACTTCACATAATACATACATAAAGTTTCTCATTCGTAGCTTTGTTGTTGGGAAGAAAAGAAAAAGTGGTGCATTTTCTTTTGGGCTATACTCGAACATCTTCACGATCCGTATGCTGGGGGCTGACTCACACGTCCCTATTTTGACGAACATTTAGGCACCTTATTGCATCTCTACTGGCCCTCTAAATCGTCCGATCCTAATCCTCTATAAGTTGTCTGGTACTATTTGGAACATCCCCCTATTTTGGAACCTCTTCGGACCTATTCATCAATGAGTGGCTTCAGTTGGATATCAACACCTGATGAAGGAACTTTTCAAGTCTCTTTCTCGCCAAACTGAGTCCACTATCGAAACTCAAGTCGATTTTAAAAGCTTTCAACGTAATGTCTGCTGTGGGCGAACTAGTTGTTGACAGTAAGAGCCTCTGAATCGCTAGGCTGCGTCATGTTCCACTTCACACTCCTATGTTCGGAGTTTCGACTCCTCTTCTGGGATTTTCTTTAGGTGTGCTTGGATGGCTGAACATTGTCAGAATAGAGTCTCACGTTGACTTGTAAAATGCTATATTCCAGTTCTTTTCGGAGAACTGGAGTTACCGGATATGAACTGTGCGGATGCCCTCAGCATTCTGGGTATACTTAGGGATTTAGTTTAAAAATATTTATTTCTGACTTACTAGCCGAGTTTTTACAAACGCACTTCCACTGTAGCTCTAACCCGTGTTTATGTGCAAGCCTACCTGTCATCCAGATCAGAACCGGTTGAATCCAGTAGCCGTATAAGCAGCTAAATCCGACGCCCCGTCACTTTTCCGGCAACTCTGTTGAACAGACCGGTGATTCCACACGGCAGTTCAGCAAATACGGAATGCGGGAGTCACGTCGGTATGGAGTTTGCAGCTAATCCAGACTTCAGACGAAGCAGACGCTTATTGTGATCCAGCTTTCGCACGGAGCGGACGGCCTCTGTTCTTGAGGAATGGCAGCCAACAACGCAGACCTGAATGCCACCAATCCCATCCTGCAAAAAGTCTTCTGGCTACCCTTACACAGTGAGCCTTCCACAAATGAAAGAAGCGCTGTCTTTCAACAGTGTTCAGCCATCGAGGGACACCAGTGAAAACTTGAAGAAGATGGCAGCAGAGGGATCGAAACATCGAACCGAGAAAATGTCGGTACAGGAAAGGAATACGAAGCTGCCTAACGACTCATAAGATATTATCGTCGGATACATCGTATCGATGCGGCACCACCAAACATCGTTAGGGAGGGGGCAGTTACGCTTCTTGCTGGTGTGATTTGTGAGCGAGCGCTACGGCAAGAGTGGTGGGCAAGTGCTGGGGAAGAAGTCGGCTTTTGGAGGAAGTTGGGCAAGGATGTCTGAGAGCAGTTGTGTGCACGTGAACTCCGCCACGCCCAAGTTGACGTATACGGGTATGGACAGACATCGAGGCTAAAAGTCTGGAACCGGCTAGAGGTAGGCGTAGGTGACACAGGAGGAGGCGGCGTGTTGTTGCTGGCCTGGAAAGTTACGGTACGAAGGAGCAAGTACTACGTGGTGTTCCGAATCCATGGAGGCTGCTTCGCCTCTAAATGTGTTAGCATAAATGGCGAGCTTCCGCCCTGTTTTAAACAGATCTATGTTATGCTGAGCTGAAACGGCTCTCAATGATCGTGCATCAGCTTAATAGCGACTCTTTGTGGAAGCTTGTTGGTTGTTATATTGAGTTGAACTATTTGAGCCTTGTTATTGCTTTGCGGAACTACATGATAATTTCTACCCTGCTAATGTATCACTTTGTGGATTTAAATATACAGGGTGTTACAAAAAAGTACGGCCAAACATTGAGGAAACATTCCTCACACACAAATAAAGAAAAGATGTTATGTGGACATGTGTCCGGAAACGCTTAATTTCCATGTTAGAGCTCATTTTAGTTTCGTCAGTTTGTACTGTACTTCCTCGATTCACCGCCAGTTGGCCCAATTTAAGGAAGGTAATGTTGACTTCGGTGCTTGTGTTGACATGCGACTCATTGCTCTACAGTACTACCAAAAAGCACATCAGTACGTAGCATCAACAGGTTAGTGTTCATCACGAACGTGGTTTTGCAGTCAGTGCAATGTTTACAAATGAAGAGTTGGCAGATGCCCATTTGATGTATGGATTACCACGGGGCAATAGCCGTGGCGCGGTACGTTTGTATCGAGACAGATTTCCAGAACGGAGGTGTCCCAACAGGAAGACGTTCGAAGCAATTGATCGGCGTCTTAGGGAGCACGGAACATTCCAGCCTATAACTCGCGACTAGGGAAGACCTAGAACGACGAGGACACCTGCAATAGACGAGGCAGTTCTTCGTGCTGTTGACGATAACCCTGATATCAGCGTCAGAGAAGTTGCTGCTGTACAAGGTAACGTTGACCACGTCACTGTATGGAGAGTGCTACGGGAGAACCAGTTGTTTCCGTAAAATGTACAGCGTGTGCAGGCACTATCAGCAGCTGATTGGCCTCCACGGGTACACTTCTGCGAATGGTTCATCCAACAATGTGTCAATCCTCATTTCAGTGCAATGTTCTCTTTACGGATGAGGCTTCATTCCAACGTGATCAACTTGTAAATTTTCACAATCAACATGTGTGGGCTGACGAGAATCCGCACGCAATTATGCAATCACTTCATCAACACAGATTTTCTGTGAACGTTTGGGCAGGTATTATTGGTGATGTCTCGATTGGGCCCCATGTTCTTCCACCTACGCTCAATGGAGCACGTTATCATGATTTCATACGTGATACTCTACCTGTGCTGCTAGAACATTTGCCTTTACAAGTACGACACAACATGTGGTTCATGCACGATGGAGCTCCTGCACATTTGAGTCGAAGTGTTCGTACGCTTCTCAACAACAGATTCGGTGACCGATGGATTGGTAGAGGCGGACCAATTCCATGGCCTCCACGCTCTCCTGACCTCAACCCTCTCGACTTTCATTTACGGGGGCATTTGAAAGCTCTTGTCTACTTAACCCCGGTACTAAATGTAGAGACTCTTCGTGCTCGTATTGTGGACGGCTGTGATACAATACGCCATTCTCCAGGGCTGCATCAGCACGTCAGGGATTCCATGCGACGAAGGGTGGATGCATGTATCCTCGCTAACGGAGGACATTTTGAACATTTCCTGTAACAAAGTGTTTGAAGTCACATTGGTACGTTGTGTTGCTGTGTGTTTCCATTCCTTGATTAACGCGATTTGAAGAGAAGTAATAAACATGGAAAGTAAGCGTTTTCGGACACATGTCCACATAACATATTTTCTTTCTTTGTGTGTGAGGAATGTTTCCTGAAAGTTTGGCCGTACCTTTTTGTAACACCCTGTATATACTTTGAAAACTGAACTGTAGGCATACGTCATGTCACGCTTGAGTTTTAGTGGAAGCAGACCAAGAGGGTTGCGTTTCCTGTCTATGGTTTGTCATTCCGTAGTCAGCTGTGCCGAGTTTATTAATGAGTCGGTGACCAGCAAGTTCAAGTGCAGTCAGTTGTCACAAAGATGCACTTTTTGAAACATGCATGATTGCTTTTTCACGCCACAGAGTGTGTATTTATACATGTTTCCTTTGCTGTAGGGTTCTGAGAAGCTGTTTGTGTTAATGTGCAAGGGACTTGTGTTGACCAGTGGATTCTGTAGCAGCTGCTGTTACTAAATATGTGAGCCGTGGCGCCATTGAGTCAGTAGACAGTTCTGTCCGGCGCCACTGGCTCAGGTCTAGTATCGACTAATCTGTCTTGCTGCCCCATTGCCAATATCTATGAGGAAGAGTTTATAACGGGTGCCAGGGACAAAGAATCCAGTGAAATTTTTTTAATTATCTGAAAACTACGTTGAGCAGTTAAACAGAGAACCGACTCGTGGCGATAACATATTAGATCTTTTGGTGACAAACAGATCCGAACTATTTGAAACAGTTAACGCAGAACAGGGAATCAGCGATCATAAAGCGGTTACAGCATCGGTGATTTCAGTCGTAATTAATATAAATATTAAAAAAGATAGGAAGATTTTTCGGTTTAGCAAAAGTGACAAAAAGCAGATTTCAGAGTACTTGACCGCTCAACACCAAAGATTTATCTTAAGTACAGATAGTGTTGAGGATCAGTGGACAAAGTTCAAAACCATCGTACAATATGCATTACCTGAGTATGTACCAAGCAAGATCGTAATAGATGGAAAAGAGCCACCGTGGTACAACAACCGAGTTAGAAAACTGCTACGGATGCAAATGGAACTTCACAGCAAACATAAACATAGCCAAAGCCTTGCAGACAAACAAAAATTACACAAAGCGAAATGTAGTGCGAGGAGGGCTAGGCGAGAGGCGTTCAACGAATTCGAAAGTAAAGTTCTACGTACTGACTTGGCAGAAAATCCAAAGAAATTCTGGTCTCATGTCAAAGCGGTAGGTGGATCAAAACAAAATGTCCAGACACTCTATGACCAAAATGGTACTGAAACAGAGGATGACAGACTAAAGGCCGAAATACTAAATGTCTTTTTCCAAAGCTGTTTCACACAGGAAGATTGCACTGTAGTTCCTTCTCTAGATTGTCGCACAGATGACAAAATGGTAGATATCGAAACAGATGATAGAGGGATAGAAAAACAATTAAAATTGCTCAAAAGAGGAAAGGCCACTGGACCTGATGGGATACCAGTTCGATTTTACACAGAGTACGCGAAGGAACTTGTCCCGTTCTTGCAGCGGTGTACTGTAGGTCTCTAGAAGAGCGTAGCGTTCCAAAAGTTTGGAAAAGGGCACAGGTCATCCCCGTTTTGAAGGAGGGACGTCGAACTGATGTGCAGAACTGTAGACCTATATCTCTAACGTCAATCAGTTGTAGAATTTTGGAACACGTATTATGTTCGAGTGTAATGACTTTTCTGGAGACTAGAAATCCACTCTGTAGGAATCAGCATGGTTTTTGAAAAAGACGATCGTGTGAAACCCAGCTCCCGCTATTCGTCCTCGAGTCCAGGGCCATAGACACGGGTTCCCAGGTAGATGACGTGTTTCTTGACTTCCGCAAGGCGTTTGATACAGTTCCCCACAGTCGTTTAATGAACAAAGTAAGTGCATATGGACTATCAGACCAATTGTGTGATTGGATTGAAGAGTTCCTAGATAACAGAACGCAACATGTCATTCTCAACGGAGAGAAGTCTTCCGAAGTAAGAGTGATTTCAGGTGTGCCGCAGGGGAGTGTAGTAGGACCGTAGCTATTCAGAATACATACACACACACACACACACATATATATATATATATATATATATATATATATATATATGACCTTGTGGATAACATAAGAAGTGCACTGAGGCTTTTTGTGGATGATGCCGTAGTATATCGAGAGGTTGTAACAGTGGAAAATCGTACTGAAATGCAGGAAGATCTGCAACTGATTGACGCATGGAACAGGCAATGGCAATTGAATCTCAGTGTAGAAAAGTGTAAAGTGCTGCGAATGCACAGAAAGAAAGATCTTTTATCATTTAGCTAGTATATAGCAGGTCAGCAACTAAAAGCAGTTCATTCCATAAATTATCTGTGAGCAGGCATTAGGAGTGATTTAAAATGGAATGACCATATAAAATTAATCGTCGGAGAAGCAGATGCCAAAGTGAGATTCATTGGAAGAATCCTAAGGATATGCAGTCCAAAAACAAAGGAAGTACGTCATCTGTTTTGAGTAGTTGAATCACTCTTGTCATTAAAAGTGCTTACAGTTTTCATGTGTTGCAGAAGGGTATTTAATAGGACAGACTGTGTCCAGCGCGGCAGTAAACACCGATGTTTCACCCGATAATAACGGGCGTGCTGCAGGTCCGGCCGTCTTTTAATCATTGTCATATTGTTTGCTGTTTTGAAATACAGCGCTTCAGATTACTTTTGCAAAAGCTTATTCAACATATGGTTTAACGTCAAAGGAATTTAACAAATTTGTTCATTTTATTACAGAAAATTTTATGTTTATATATTGTTAAATAAACAGCTTGTGTGAAAAGAAAGTTATGTTGCTGGGTCCTCCCTTCCACGTTACCCTTAATTCCACGAAGTACCAAGTAGAGTTCTGAGATGTTATTTGTGTGTATTAAGTTAAGCTGCAAGGTACTTGTGTGCACCAGTGGATTCTGCACTAGCTGCTGTTCCAGAATGTGCTGTCTCTGTCAGGCGCCACTGGTCAGTTACTGGTGCTGTAAACAACTTGCCGTGAAACAACTTGCCTTTATACATCTACGTCTACATGGCTGCAATTCAGAATTGGTACAGGGTTCATTGAACCACATTCAAGATATTTCTCTACCATTCCGTTCTCGAACAGCGAGCGGGAAAAACGAACACTTAAATTTTTCCGTGCGAGTTCTGATCCCTGTTATTTTTTTATGATGACCATTCGTCTCTATATAGGTGGCCACAAACAAGATGTTTTCACACCTTGAGGGGAAAGATGGTGACTGATATTTTATGAGAAGTTCCTGCCGCAATGAAAATGGCGTTTGTCCGTTGTTAGAAGTTCGCTAGTATAAGAAACGATTTTAAACTACAATTTTTATTGTCAGGTTATGTTTTGACAACAACGTTTCAGTAACAGGCTGCTGTGAGAATTTTTTTGTAATGCATTGGTTGTATCTGAATTGTCAAGTGTTTTAGAGTTCAGTAAAACCTGACATAGTTTAGTTATTTAGGTCCCTGGCCGTGTACTATTGCTCTCGACTATTACGTAGGTTAGCAAATCAACCGTAGCTCAAGTAAATTCAAAGAATTCAGCAATACGTGTCGATCTCCTTTGTTCGCTGTAAACTTTCATGACCTCTTTGCCGTATTCACGTTTTTTAGTAAAATACACTGTCTTTCCCTGTAAACAGCTATGGCCACCAACCGTGTTTGACTGCTTAAGTAACAAGTGGTTTTCTTTTCCTTTTCGGTAACTAAGATTTTAAGAGCCTTTGGTGTTGTACAGAACCCTTTGTTTTATAACTTAGCGAATGTGTAAAGACTGGCAGTCGTTGTTTAAGCTGCACCATTATACATGGGTTTTTATGTGTGGCCGGCCGGGGTGGCCGAGCGGTTCTAGGCGCTACAGTCTGGTACCACGTGATCGCTACGATCGCAGGTTCGAATCCTGCCTCGGGCATGGATGTGTGTGATGTCCTTAGGTTAGTTAGGTTTAAGTACTT
Source organism: Schistocerca cancellata (assembly GCF_023864275.1). Lineage (NCBI taxonomy): Eukaryota > Metazoa > Arthropoda > Insecta > Orthoptera > Acrididae > Schistocerca > Schistocerca cancellata. The sequence goes on from NC_064628.1 coordinate 199,672,341, forward strand.
CTAAGTTCTAGGGGACTGATGACCTCAGACGTTAAGTCCCATAGCGCTCAGAGCCATTTGAACCATTTTTATGTGTGGTAAAATTTTAAGGCTAGTGGTCGTTGCTGAATTGAAAATTTTATTTGTAATGTATCAGTTTAAACTGTTTGATTCTGTGCTCGAAGTACCAACTAGTGGTGTGTGTGGAGTTGATGTTAGTCAATAAAATTGTTTAATGTTTTTTTGACGAGTTCGCCCCTCGGCTTTCCACACCCTAACGCTTGTATCCTATCTGTTGGTGCCATTACATATGTCAAACATTTAACCGTCAATGACAACGGCCACAAAAGCCTGCTGATCTTCCTTTGTTTTCTTTAAAGTCAGTACCGCCATTAGACTGTTGTTTATTTTCAGTGTTACATTTACACATACACAATCATGATTTAGGCTTCAAAGTGCCATTATCAAATGTTTTCTGAAAGGAGATTAGACAATAACAGTGAAATACATAACAAGTGATACAACCATATAAGAATCCATATTTATAATGCTTACAAGTGTTATAAATTGTCTAAGATGGCATACTGTTGTATTAAAATACACTATTGGACACATTGTCTAAGAGTCGATATTTCTGGCAGAGCCTATTGCTTTGTTTCATCACTGGGTATACCATCTTGACTGAATGACAGTTGGCTAAGTGTCAAATTGTCTTCGTAAAAGAAATTCCTGTTACCAGCAGTTGGCTTTTTCTTTTAATCTTTGGACTCAGTGTCCGGTAGGATAGGAAAGGTTAGGAGCAATTTATTTTCTTTGGTAGTTGTTACATCTTTGCAGTGCCTGTTTACCTTAGTATACAATCAAGTTGCCTGCTTATAACCTCTCGATAATATTCGCTGCATCCATAAATATAACAGTCCAACTAATCATTGACGTTGTTCAAATTATATTTTAGTAGATATACAGCTTTGTAAGTGAAATTAACACATGTCCAACACTAAGTTGTGTAATTTTGCCTCAGTTCAGAATTAATACAATAAAGTGCAATTAATTCTCACTCACTAATTAACCAGTAAGGTTTGAAGCGATTCCTTTTTTTTCTTTCTTTTTTTTGTCCGTTATTCTTATCAGGGAACCTGATTCGACTACAGTAGTTGTACGTGAAATTAACACATGTCCAACACTAAGTTGTGTAATTTTGCCTCAGTTCAGAATTAATACAATAAAGTGCAATTACTTCTCACTCACTAATTAACCAGTAAGGTTTGAAGCGATTCCTTTTTTTTTCTTTCTTTTTTTTTTGTCCGTTATTCTTATCAGGGAACCTGATTCGACTACAGTAGGAGGTTGACACTGTGGGTGTGTCTAATCAGATATTGTTCAATAGAACGACAATTCTGACCTCGTGGAAAACATTATACTCTGAACCAGAATCAATAATCCAAGTACAGCGCAAGGATGATTAATAAATTGCTCTGAAAAGGTTACAGAAAGTGCTCAATACATTGGCAGTATGTAAAATGCTATAGTTACGTTGATCAGAGATCCTACGAGCCACAAATATTAATATCATATGGTGGCTACAATTAAATATCTACGGAAAGAAAAAGCAGTATCGATACGACCTGACTGAGCGAGAGAAGAGGAGTTAGGGGTAGCGGCGGTCAGAAGAGTGGGCAGGTTTCCAGGTAGTCATATCTCGCCTCGTGCCACCGCCGGAAGCCATCCCTCTGGATGAGCTTTCTCCGGTATCCGTAACTACTAATATGTTTCCCGCGACATCAAATTCGTAGGTGAATCGGTTCCTCTTCAGTGTTCTACTGGCTGCGACATACCACAGGATAAAACTTAAGCCAACTAGGTACCAAAGTGGAGGCCCATCGTGAGTGATTTGTACGTGCAGTCAGATCCAAGTAGATAATGAGAGTGGGAGTAAATGACCTTCTCGGCTCGGAACTATCTAGAGAACCAGTAACAAATGAAGCTGGCCCTATTATCTGAAAACGATACTAAAGAAAGGCCATATCAAACTTTAGAGCTGACGAACTACCTAAAGGTTGACAAAACATCTGTCATCACATACTCCACGTAAGCACTAAAATGTCTTCCTACTGAAATATTTCGGCGGATGACAGAGAGCTCGATATTACGAAGGGACGTTTTGTAGCGGGACTCTGAATTTCGCCGCGCTACACTCGTTCCCTCAGATATAAATTATACCGTCGCAGCGGTATGAGCGCTCGACGGCAGAGAAAATATTTATAAGAAAATGAAGGTACAAAAATTGTAACTCTTTTTGTTTTCTACCTCGCTCTCCTCTCTTGAGAGCGGAAGCTTAACTTCACTTATTCGCTAGTCTTGGTATGATTCCGACGTAAAAACTTATTGATGGGCAGACATATTATATTGTGGAAGCTTGTATGAAATTTGGAGGATGGAAGCAGCCGAAAAATACATTGCATTCAATATCAAGATGGTTGTAATTCGTAGACATTAGTAATTCCTGCACGATGAAATTTATTGCAAGATTTTGGAGCAGCTACGACTTTTTCACTCAGAAATGAAGCAGCAGATTGTTGGAGAACAAGACCTGGACGCCGCACGAGAGAAGACATATTAAATTGATAATGAATGAACTCTTATCTACGCCATTTCCCCCTGTTAATCACATTTTGTTATTCTCTGTTCTCTTTCAAATAATTTTTGTAGTGAAAATTGGTTTAACTTTTTCTCAGAAACGCCACAAGGACCACCCCAAAAAATAGTTTTTCCGAATCACGAAGTCTGATAGCTTTTCTGAATACGTAGTCCGATTTTCATTTCATTCTTTCCCTTTTTCACGGTCATTAACGATTTTAAAACCCCTTTTTATTCACAATTTCTTCCCACATTTTCAACCTTTTCTTTTCTTCTCTTTTTTTTTATTAAGCACTACAGTTTTAATAGGTCATCCACGATGTTACAGAAAATTAATATTCTTTAAATGTGGAATAATATCTGGGGATAAAATTTATCAGAAATTACGTGGTACTTGCATCGATGGTAGTTGACATCGATATATGAAAAACTGAAATACTCCTAATTTATCGACTTAACTATCATTTAATGGCATAGTCAAGGAGGAAATAAGCGATCTACAAAGTTTAATGAAGCTAAAAAATTGCAGACAGAATCTTTCAGTAGTCCAGATCACAACTGTGTTACATTCAGTGACTTAACTGTCATTCACCATATTTTTGAAAGTGAACGGTCTTTGGACTGGTTTGATTCTGCACATCTTTACCTGCCTTCAGCCAGTCTACGTAAGTACTTCACCATTCTAAATATTCTGTTTTGCATATTCAATCTTTGTCTGCAGTTCGCTGTAGAATGTGTTCTTGTGCACATCGTTCGTTCACTGTAAGTTCACTGTAAGTGCCCCGTGACAATTCTGTGATAGATGTAGCTTAAAATATTAAAGTCAGTGCACTGATGAGTCTTATTTGGCAGTATTAATCCCCCAGATTCTCACAATATAAGGTGGGACTTATGGTGCAGGTTGGTGTGAAGAAAGTGGTGAAGCAGGAAACAAGCGTATGTCCACCACAAACAGTGCTCAGATACCAGAAACACATTTACGCTCATTCTTAGCCTCTTGAGTGGATACTATAATCGGATAAATTGTCAAGGAATGGTGGAAGACTTTGAGATGAAGCTCGATATTGACAAAAGAACAACGAATTAAGTGCCTGCTGATGAGCCTCAGAAAAGGCGACAAGTGAAAATACCAGCGGAGACTTTAGACAGGTCAGCATTCAGAATCGACGTCAAGTGACAGCTGGGAGAAAAACAAGAAATAGAACACAAAGAAGAAGTCACAGCTACCTTCTACAGAACAGTGAACATCTCCGAACAGATGTAAGAAGACAGATCTGAGACAAAAAATGGTGTACATCGAAAGTCTCGAGAGAAAAATTGCTAAACTCCATCCAGTGGCCGTGGGTGAGCGATCGAACGTACCACTTTTAGAGACTGATATTGTAAATGTGTCTGCTGTTGGCAAGAATTGTGTCAAATGTGAACCTAAGAAATGTCAGGCAGCGAATCATATAGTTTTCAAAGATAACTGGATTGTGTATATTCCCACACATTTTGTGTACAAACTAGTTGTGATCACGGACTTCGAAATTTCAGTAAGTGAAGAGGATATATTGGATATTGTTGGCAAATACAGAGTTACAAAGGTATGGAGATTTTCTAAGCCAGTTACACAGGCAACCATTGCGAAGAGCACACAAGATACAGATGTAGTTGACAACACTATCATAAACATGCCCGTGTCCATCCGCTGTATGTATTTACAGCCAAGAAAATCATTTAGCCACGGGAAAAATATACCAGGAGAAAATACGTGCAAGTAATAGCCAACTACAACGACATATCGCATAACGAGGCATGCAACATGTTAAGTTCCTGTTGCTACACCACTGCAGCATTCATTAAGACAGAATGTTCTGAATAGTACGAGTGTAATGCAGTGCAGAAAAATAACATGGAAGAGTTCATTCCGCTCACAAATATGGGTGACTCGCTCTGGGAACTGAATGTAAGCCAACAAATGCAGTCAATAGCATCCTGCTTAGGTCCATAAAAGGCGAATAATGGTAAGGTCGGGTTGTAGTTGTATATTTATTTATTTACGTTTTGGAGCAATTAACTGAGAGACTGTCTTTTACCTATCCTATTTTTCTGTACAGCAGTTTAAGTAGACCATGCCCATACGTCATTAACTTCATATTTGCGAATACTTGTGTAAATTTTAAGTTGTTTCATATATAAAATCTTGCACTAATAGACTGTTTACATACAAGTTGTGTACATTAACGTTATAGTGAAGGTTACAGTCTACTGTAAGTTGATTGACAGATACTGCAATCAAGTCAGAGCTGTTTTCTTGTAGTAAGAGGAAATAATAAAATGTCATACACCTTAAAAGCTAACTTGTATTCCAACTTTTTGTGGCTCATAAATAACGAAAATTTGTGTAATTTAAAAAGTGTTAAGGAATTTAACTCTATTTTAAGCATGTAATCTGTGTTGCATTGCGTGATAAGTGTGGATGTTGCTGTAGGATAGTCAAAGAGGGAGTGGCACGTGTAGTCTGGGTTGGAATTTCACTTGGGTGACTATAGTGGGGAACTGAATGGGGAACTCAACAAGGTTCTCCCATGGAACTATAGGCTCTGCAAAAAAGACATGAGAATTGCTGTACAGGAGGCAAAGGTTTATGCCCTTTGGGCTGAATGAGAACATACGAAATTTGAACTAGATAGGTTGAAGGAGGAGAAAGATCATGGGTCCTGGGTAAAGATAACAACCAATACGAAACATAGGAACAGCTCTTCTGCTTCTTCATCAGCATTTGAGCTTACAGTATCGAATAAATTTGACTTTTTACCTGAAGTAGGAGGGGAAAAGCATCATCCAGCTGCATTTCAGAACAGAGTGCAGCAGATATCTGGCAATGAAACTAAGTGTAGTACGGTGCCAAGATAGAGCAGACAGAAAATGACTTCGTGCTATGAAGTAGGCTGAGAGAGATGTATGCCACATGGTACAGGACAAATTAGGAACAGGGTATCAGGTGATAAGTATTGTGAAGCCAAGTGATTAGCTTAGCCAGGACATATGGAAATTGTCCATAATTTTGGCAAAGAGGATGAGGACCTGATTATTGTAGTAAGTGGAGTGGGGAAATGTCTGGCTAAGGACAGTAGTTATGGTATTAGAGATGATCTGGATGAAATAGGAGTAGCGACTACATGCACAAATTTGTGGTTTTGTGTAGGTCCTGTAGCGGCATGACCAGACCTAAGTTAACACTGCTGTGAGCTGTGTGAACAATGAGTTGAGCAGGCTGATGCTGACTGAAATGAAATATCATGTGAGTGCAGTGAATGTTGCTTCAATTGGAAAGAGGGGATATACCAAATATGGCCTACAACTGCATTTGAGAGGTAAGTTAGATTGGCTGAGATTCTTGCAGGAAATATATAAGGGGGGGGGGGGGGGCTCTTAGGCCAATCTGAGCACCACGTAACCATAGGGTTAGGTAAGCTGAATAAAATGTTTCCTCCTAGCAGCTTAAGCATGCAGAACTAATACAGGAGAAGTAGGAGTTGTTACGTATATTAAGACAGAACACAAGTTCAGAAACGCTTAGATGAGTAGATTTTGTAGTGATGAGCACATAGAAATTTATGTTTCTGAAATAATACTAAAAATAGTACACTTTAAATTGTTGCTCTTTATGGCACTCCACTGGGAAATTTTGAACCGTTTATGAGGAATCTGGATTCCTTACTAGACTGTTAAAAGGTTGTGGTGACTTCAATGCAGATTTTCTAAAGAATTCTGAAAGAAAAAATGATCTCGAAACCTTATTGGATCTTACAAATTGAGCTCAGTGATTAAGATTCCAACATGGGTGCATAGAGACAATAGGACTCTAATTGATAAAGTTTCTTTGGTAAAGCTCAAAGCAAGGAAATAACTGTTTACCCCATACGAAACGCTCTCTCTGATCATCATCCACAGTTAGATATTAAGATAGTACCATACAGTATAGATACTCCTCAGTGGAATCAGTTATTCCAGCACAAACGTTTTCAAGAATGGTTTATAAGATGTAACTTGGGATTAAACTTATAATGAACCAAATTCTCACATAAAACTTAATCTATTCCATGATAAATTCACATCATTATTTGGAAATAGCTTTCTGCATAAGCTAATGAGAAAGAACATCTAATGAGTAAGGACATTAAACAGCGATGTAAAAAGTCATGGATCACTAGAGGGATTAAAGGATCTTTTGAAAGGGAACAGGAAAAGTATCTGTTGCACTCTACAAGAACTATGCAAAGTAAGAAAATTTATTAGGAATCAAGCAATAGCCACATATTTTCATAAATTAGCAATACCAACAACAGAATAATGCAGTCTGTTGTATTGTAAAATAAGAGATAGGATAACCAGCCACAGAAAAGGATACCATCACTATTGAAGTGAATGGAAGGGCTATAAATGATGAGTCAGAGGTAGCAAATATGTTTAATAAGCATTTCTGAAATATAGTAGAAAGCATAGGGAGAAACAGTTGAATAGAAAAACTACAGCAGTATGTTGGCAAAACACCTCTCATAAAATTCGATCATATGAATGTATCGCCAAACTCTCCCTCTCAAGAGAAGAAAATAATGTTTTCTCAAAAAATAAAAGCTCATTTGGTTTTGGTGGTATTTCCAATAGAGTACTAAAATTTTGTTCACATATAATATGACCTGTCTCATCTGAAATACGTAATGCATCACTAACTCTAGGCATTTTTCCACAGAGACTGAAACACGCCTTTGTCAAATGCATCTTTAAGAAAGGCGTTAGGAGAGATGTGAATAACCGTCGATCTGTTCCACTGCTGACATCATTCTTCAAAATTTATGAGAAGGTGATGTACTCCAAAATATATCCTCAAGAATTCAAATTTTTGATAAGGAGATGGATTCTTGAATGGTATATCCTCAGCATAACAAATTTTTGAGAAGCTGATGTATGTTGGAACAGTATATCCTCAGCAAATCAGTTTGGATTTCAAGAGAGTTTCTGGACTGAGAATGCCATTTAAATGTTCACTCATCAGATTTTACAAGCATTAAATAATAAAATAGCGCTGGTTGGTATTTTCTACAAGCTATCTAAGACACTTAACTAAGTGAAACAAAGTATTCTGCTACATAAATTGAAGTTCTATGTGGTTGATAGTATAGCCAACCAATGGAGAATGTTGCAGCTAACCAAAAGAACACAGAAAACTGTTCTTAGTTATTCAACCAATGTAGTCTGGGGACATAATTCTGAGGAGGTTCCTCAAGGCTCAATCTTAAGTCTACTATTGTTCTTCATAAATGTAAACAATCTTCTGTCTAATATTCAACAAGAAGGATTAGTTCTTGTTGTGGATGACACCAGTATCGTAATCAGTCCAAGCATATAAACGGAAACAGAAGAAATAGTAAACAATTTTCTTAAAGGTGTTACTGACTGGTTTTCTGCGACTGGTCTCACCCTGGATCTTAAAAAGACACGTTTTGCTCCTCTAAGCGTATTACACTAATGATACGTATAACACATAATGAGGAATTAATATATATGATGAAAACTTTAAAATCCTTATGTGTCAATGTTGATGAGAATTCAAACTGGAAAAAACACATTTTGAAACTCCTAAAACAACTTAAGTCATCCACATTTGCGCTTAGAACCATTGAAAAACTTGGGGAGAGACAAATCATGAAGTTGGCATATTTGACATATTTTCATTCAATAATGTCATATGGAATAATGTTCTGGTGTAACCTATATTTAAGAAAGAAAAATCTTCATTGCTCAAAAACGTTCTGTAAGAATAATATATGGTGCTTACCCATTATCATATTGTAGAAATCTGTTTAAGGAGTTCAGCATTCTGACTACTGCTTCACAGTATATTTATTAACTCAGGCAGTTTGTTGTAAATATTCAGCTACAGTTCAAAAGGAATGGTGATGTACATCATTAGAATACCGGAACGAAAAATGACATTCATCACTCCACATAAAAATTGCCTTTAGAACAAAAAGGGGTGCATGATGCTGATGTGAAATGTCTCACAGACAGCAAAATAAAACTTGGTAACAAACTGAAAAAGTTTGTCCTTGTCAACTCCTTGTGTTCAGCAGGAACATGGAACTAATTAAATACACCTTCGATTCACAGGTTAAACGTCGCGAAGACCCAAAGAGTTATAGAATGGTGAATGGTAACTCCAGTTTAATTTTGGCTATAACGGAGCAAATAAAACCAACGGAAGGTGAAAATATACAACAGCAAAAAGTCTGGAACAGCATCGAATACTTTATAAAACAGTATAATGCTTAAAATGTTACAGCGGAAGGCACGATCTGCAATATCCAATAAAGGAAGTTTACTACAAGAACTGAACAGAAATAAAATTCACACCTTAGCGCTCTCTAAAACAAATTTTTAAAACCTACTTCTGGTACAGTCTTTCCTATGTATGATAAGAAAAGACTGACTGAATGGCAGTGAAGAAGTTGCGATTTTTAACCAGAGGAGTATTTCTAACAGAATACTGCCTATACGACTACCACCAGGCGAAGAGCAACAGTTGTAGTAGTTAGAATTCATAAACAATATGAACAGTATCCTGTGACTCTCTGGTTACTGTGCACTCAAAACCAGAATGCAGGAAACAGCACGGACAAAAATTTTTAATCACATGCAGTCGTTGTATGTAGTGTGTGATGACTCTAATGCGTGTAATGTTTTTTTTTTTTTGCATTTGTGGAGTTACAGACAGTTACGGGTGGCAAATGGAAGAGATAGCTGAAGACTGCGGGTCAGCGCTTAACTACAGAAGGCTACTACTGTATTTAGTCCTTGTAGAAGAGAGACGTCGGTATATCTAACCGTATGGTCACCAGAATTAGGTTAGGTCACATCCAAATTAAATTTAGGAATAACTACTGTGACGAAAAGTGAAGTAAAGAAAAGTGGGCAATGGAGAAAAATAAAAGCAGAATGGGAAGAACACAAATTAAGACTCAGTACCTTATCTCTGACATACGATTATGCCACATCATAGAGGACGATTATACAGCGTTTATCGAATTAATAAACAAAGAAGTTCTCTAATGAAGCCCATGAAAAAATATCTAAGAAACCAAAGAAAAATCCATTTATTTCATGGTATACAGAATGTTGAAGATCAGTTGTGGCGTAAACGACACATTGAAAGCATATCGTGCAAACTAGTAACTCGATAAGTTCTTACAATACAAAAAAGTAGATTCTAAAGTGAAGCGTTTTTTGGAAAAAATAAGAAATAACTGGACAGCATTTAACAGCAACGGATATATGGAGATTTATTAAGGCTCTTCGGCGTAGGAACCGAGAACCAACAATAGAAAAAGAAATGTACGAATGACTTGCAGACGCACTGCTCTACAAGAGTGCGCGCCTCTCAGTTCTGCAGAAACTTTGTGTGCTCCAGGGTTAGTTTCACACTGTTTCCTATGCTTGCCATTTATAAAGGAAGGTGGCTAGGTGTGTGTGTGTGTGTGTGTGTGTGTGTGTGTGTGTGTGTGTGGAGATGACCATCATGAGTGCTTGTACATTGTAGAGTGTTCGTTTTGTTACGAATGAAAGGAAGGGAGAGTGTGAAATCCGGTGCTGGCACGTATCCTACTCTTCGCGAATAGTACCAACGGAGCCGCCGAGCTTAACGTACCCATCCGACAGACGAATCACAATTAACAGTGTCACATGACGTCACCTTATGAGACATTGGGGAATGGTTTGGAATTTAATTTACGACATCAGTGCAAAGACTGTTGGCCAGGAACTTCAAGCCACCAACTCTTCTTCCCTTGCCGTTCAAATATTACCAGCCAAAATTTTCCTTCACCAGGATTCGAATGGGCTTACCTCCGGGCCGAGTGCCACCTCATAGGCGTGAGTTAGCGACCTCACCTACGAAGGGTGCGTACTGATTGTCGTATTGACGAGTACATCAGAAGAGAATCAAGTACCATAGACTCAAAGGTAAGATGAAAATTGTGGGTTATCCCTGGCAATCTACTAGTGATCCAGCACTGTACGTGCCGTCTAGACATTGTTGATTAACCTTGTTAGCAAATCTGTTGTAGCTTTTTTGAATTCGTTTCTGACGCACATTAACACGTACCAAGTTCAATAATTGTTCTATAGTACCCAGCCACATCCTTCGACCAACAGTCGCAGTCCACGATACTAATTTAATGAAAACTCAAGGAGTCGGCGGCAGGAAGAGATAACCACGAACAGCGTATTTTGATTTATTACATGTAAAATAAACACCTTAACACAATTGATGTAGAAGACAGTTGTGAGGGACGTGTGGAGTTACTTGTTACCTGCTTGTGGTGACTTCGAATATACAACAGATACTGTGATCAGAGTAATCCTTAGTAAAGTTAGGGTTAACTGTTCCTTCTTCCAAACCTCATTATACTGTAGATGTGCTGACAGTTTCAAGGACAGAATAAAAACTGTTTCATTAGGTTTTCATAAAATTCCCCACCACAATTTAAAGTGTTATTTATACAGCCCATGAGAAGTTTAATTCACGTTAGATAAGTGAAACCAAATGCCGTTTCAGTGCGACAGCAAACAAAACAGCCTCGTCCCAGAATAACTCGAGCCTCTCCTCCCAGCCATCCGGCTGTAACAGACAAGCATACTTGTAGCCGGCGCCGCCGCCACCCAAACCCAACCCACGATGTGCGAAGGGCATGCACAGATGATGGTACCTGGCACAGGCTCTTTTGTTTCCGGTAGCGATTGTCAGTGCGCAGATAAATTTCTGAAAGTGGGCACGTCCCTACAGTTTCAAAGAAAATATTGTGAGCCCATGTATAAAAAAAAATGAAATACGTTCCTACTGTTTGCCACAGTATCTAAAAGTGGGTTTTATAAAACCTGTTGTAGATAAACATTATTTTTCGTGAGTCATCAATCTTCTGATGCGGCGCGCCACGAATTCCTCTCTTGAACCAACCTCTTCATCTCACAGTAGCATTTACAACCTACATCCTCAATTAATTGCTGTATATATTGCAATCTCCGTCTTCCTCCACAGTTTTTACCGTCTGCAGCTCCGTCTAGTACCACAGAAATTATTCCGTGATGTCTTAAACAGATGCCCTACCATACTGTCCTTTCTTCTTGTCTATGTTTTCCGTATATTCCACTCATCGCAAATGCTCCTATTCTCCTCTGTTCTGTTTTTATCACAGTCCATTTTCGCCACCACACATTTCTGTGCTCGAAACGTACATTCTCTGAAATCTCTTCCTCAAATGAAGGCCTATGTTTGATGCTAGTAGGTTTCTCTCGGCCAGGAACGCCCTTTTTGCTAGTGCTAGTCTGCTTTTGGTGTCCTCCTTGCTTCGAACGCCATGGATTACTTTGTTGCCTACTTAGCAGAATTACTTAACTTCATCTACTTCGTGATTTCCAATCATGATGGTAAGTCTCTTGCTAGTCTCATTTCTGCTACTTCTCACTACTTTGGTCTTTCTTCGATTTATTTTCAACCAATAATCTGTACTCATTAAACTGTTCTCTCCAGTCAGCAAATTCTGTAGTTCTTCTTCACTTTCACTGAGAATAGGTATGTTATCAGCAAAAAAAAAAAAAAAAAAAAAAATGGTTCAAATGGCTCTGAGCACTATGGGACTCAACATCTTAGGTCATAAGTCCCCTAGAACTTAGAATTACTTAAACCTAACTAACCTAAGGACATCACACACACCCATGCCCGAGGCAGGATTCGAACCTGCGACCGTAGCAGTCCCGCGGGTCCGAACTGCAGCGCCAGAACCGCTAGACCACCGCGGCCGGCTGTTATCAGCAAATCTTGACATTGGTATCCTTCACCTTGAATTTTAATACCATTCCTGAACCATTCTTTTATTTCCGTCATTGCTTCTTCAATGTAAAGATTTAACAGCAGGGCGAAACAGTACGTCCCTGTCTGACAACATTCTGATACGTGTATTCCGTTCTTGTCTTCCACTCATATTTGTTCCCTCTTGGCTATTGTACATGTTGTACTCGTCTTTCCCTACAGCTTAACCCTGATTTTCTCAGAATTTCGAACATGTTGCATCGTTTGACATTATCGAACTCTTTATCCAGGTCCACAAATCCTATGTACATGTCTTGATTTTTCTTTAGTCCTGCTTTCGTTATCAACCGCAACGTCAGAATTGTATACTCTGGCGCCTTTACCTTTGCTAAAGCCAAGCTGAACGTCATCTAACACATCCTTCATTTTCTTTTCCATTTTTCTGTGTATTATCCGTGTCAGCAAGTTGGATGCGTGAGATGTTATGCTGACTGTGTGATAATTCTCACACTTGTCGGCTGTTGGAATATTCAGAAGTGCGTGGATGATGTTTTTGCGGAAGTCCTGTGGTATATCGTCAGACTCATACATTCTACACACTGATGTGATTAGTAGTTTTGTTGCCACTTCCCCTAATGAATTTAGAAATTCTGATGGAATGTTATTAATCCTCACTTTCTCACTCGATCTCAAGTCTTCTACAAGTCTTTTAAATTCTGATTAAAATACTAGATCTCCTATCTCTTCCACATCGACTGCTGTTTCTTCTATCACATCATCAGACAGTCTTCCCCCTCATAGAGGCCTTCAGTGTACTCTTTCCACGTATCCGCTCACTCCTTTGCATTTAACAGTGGAACTGCCATTGCAATCTTTATGTTACTACACTTGCTTTTAATTTCGCCGAAGGTTGTTTTGGCTTTTCTATCTGCTGAGTCGGTCTATATGACGATTATTCTTTTTTCGATTTCTTTACATTTTTCATGCAGTCATTTAGAATTAACTTCCCTGCTCTTCCCCTTATTTCGCTTCTGGTGACTTGTATTTCTATATTCCGAATTTCCCATGGACATTTTTGAACTGCTTATTTTCATCGATCAATTCTTCTGTTACGAGGTGCGACAATAGAGTAATGAGACTGATCTTCTTTGCAAGATGTGGCAACCCTGCAGGATTGCGTAGGCACAATACCTTTGACCTTGGTCTATAAGCTGCTTGTAGTCCAAACGGCACATTGATGAAACTGTTCAGTCGTGAGTTGTGCTGTAATACGTTAACACGTGTTTGTGTCTCTCGTCACGGAAATGGAACCACATAACATTGCGCAACGGTATGCCATTTCTTTTTGCGTTAAAGTGGGTGAAAACGCGACGACAACTTACGGTAAGCTTCAGAAGGCTTTTGGAGAGAGGGTTATGTCAAGAGCTCAAGTTTTTCATTGGCATAAAATGTTTAGTGAAGGAAGAACGAATGTTGAAGATGAAGACCGCAGTGGACGACCATCGACCTCACGGACAAATGTCAACTTGGCCAGGGTGCATGAACTCGTACGATCTGATCGAAGATTATCCGTGAAAATGATTGCAGAAGAACTGAGCATCAATTGAGAAACGGTTCGTCTAATACTAACTGAAGATCTTGGTATGAGAAAGATTGCTGATAATTGGATTCTGCATCGCGATAATGCGCCATCCCATACTGCTCTTCCAGACAGCAGTTTTAACCTCAAAACAAATTTCAGTACTACTACAGCCACCTTATCCACCAGATATCGCTCTGTGTAACTTTTTTTCTATTTCTAAGAGTCAAAATGGCAGTCAAGGGACACCATTTTCAAACAAAACGTCCGAAAAGGTGTGACGAGGGTCTTGGAGAATATTACAGAAGATGAGTTCCAGAAATGTTACCATCAATGGCAGAAGTGCTGGAAAAAGTGTGTGCAATCAGAAGGGAACTACTTTGAAGGAGACAACACTAAACTTGACTAAAATCGTAAACAACATATATTTTTCACATGAGTCTCATTACTTCATTGTCGCACCTCTTATAAATGGTTCCTTCGATATTCCTTGAACGCCTTTTTATTTCAAAATCTGTGATTGCGCTTTTGAGAGACGTTCATTCGTCTTCAACTGAATTGTCTGCTGAGCTATTCCTTATCGCAGTATCAACAGCCTCAGAGAACTTACAGCGCCTCTCTTACATTTTACTTACGTTTGACAATAAAAATTTATACACAAATGTCCCTTTGAAAGAGACCGTCTTAACTATTCAAAACAATTTCTTTACACATAAGCGATTACCACTTTTTTGAGATTATTAACATGATATAATTACTTTTTAATAATAAATTACTTTTTTAAATATTAAACTTTATTGTCAGTTAGATGGCCTCGCTCTGGGCCTTGCTGGGTTCCTGTATGACGCATTCGTCAAGTGTTTAGAGAGCGAGTACCTTCTCAGAGGGTAACGTATTTCTAGCAAAGTGCTATATTGCATACGGTACGTAGATGGTGGATCAGTTTGTGACATTCATTTATTGCTTTCAGAGCTTAATGGCTTGCATGATTACATAATGTTCTCTTATGAGGTGATGAATGGCAGCAGTAATCCGAATTACTTGGAGTTAAACTTTCGTCTTAATGATAACATTGTAGGTTTCGATATTTACTGTAGGCCCACAACTAGTGATTCAATTATCCATAACACTTTATGCCACCATCACAAATATAAAATCATTTACTTCAGATCCATGATAATTCGGACCACCGAGACTCCCATAAATGACGAATCTGTTACAAAGGACCTGAAACTTTATGTTTATTGGTTTCAACAAAGACTATAGTCCCCTTATTGTTGACTGTCTGTACAGGCAAAAGACATTCCAGCATGAGAAAACAGCTACGCCGCATTTCCATTCTCATATTTTTGTTGTTGTTGTGGTCTTCAGTCCTGAGAATGGTGTGATGCAGCTCTCCATGCAACCCTATCCTGTGCAAGTTTCTTCATCTCCAAGTACCTACTGCAACCTACATCCTTCTGAATCTGCTTAGTGTATTCATCTCTTGGTCTCCCTCTACGATTTTTACCCTCCACGCTGCCCTCCAATGCTAAATTTGTGATCCCTTGATGCCTCACAACATGTCCTACCAACCGGTCCCTTCTTCTAGTCAATTTGTGCCACAAACTCCTCTTCTCCCCAATTCCATTCAATACCTCCTCAATAGTTATGTGATCTACCCATCTAATCTTCAGCATTCTTCTGTAGCACCACGTTTCGAAAGCTTCTATTCTCCTCCTGTCCGAACTATTTATCGTCCATGTTTCACTTCCATACATGGCTACACTCCATACTAATACTTTCAGAAACGACTTCCTGACACTTAACTCTATACTCGATGTTAACAAATTTCTCTTCTTCAGAAACGCTTTCCTTGCCATTGCCAGTCTACATTTTATATCCTCTCTACTTCGACCATCATCAGTTATTTTGCTCCCCAAATAGCAAAACTCCTTTACTACTTTAAGTGTCTCATTTCCTAATCTAATTCCCTCAGCATCACCCGACTTAATTCGACTACATTCCATTATCCTCGTTTTGTTTTTGTTGATGTTCATCTTATATCCTCCTTTTAAGGCACTGGCCATTCCGTTCAACTGCTCTTCCAAGTCCTTTTCTGTCTCTGACAGAATTACAATGTCATCGGCGAACCTCAAAGTTTTTATTTTTTCTCCATGGATTTTAATACCTACTCCGAATTTTTCTTTTCTTTCCTTTCCTGCTTGCTCAATATACAGATTGAATAACATTGGGGAGAGGCTACAACCCTGTCTCACTCCCTTCCCAACCACTGCTTCCCTTTCATGCCCCTCGACTCTTATAACTGCCATCTGCTTTCTCTACAAATTGTAAATAGCCTTTCGCTCCCTGTATTTTACCCCTGCCACCTTTAGAATTTGGAAGAGAGTATTCCAGTCAACATTGTCAAAAGCTTTCTCTAAGTCTACAAATGCTAGAAACGTAGGTTTGCCTTTCCTTAATCTTTCTTCTAACAAGGGAACCTCCCCATCGCACCCCCCTCAGATTTAGTTATAAGTTGGCACAGTGGATAGGCCTTGAAAAACTGAACACGTATCAATCGAGAAAATAGGAAGAAGTTGTGTGGAACTATGGAAAAAATAAGCAAAATATACAAACTGAGTAGTCCATGTGTAAGATAGGCAACATCAAGGATACTCTGAGCTCAGGAGCGCCGTGGTCCCGTGGGGCCGGCACGGTAGCTCAGCGTGTTCGGTCAGAGAGCCGGTTGGCCTCTGTAATAAAAAACTGAGTGGAAGGATCAACCACCGAACTTGCGACGTCCGCAACGACCAAACACAACGAACAAAATGAAGAAGAAGAAGAAGAAAAAAAAAAGTGGTTAGCGTGAGCAGTTGCGTAACGAGAGGTTCTTCGTTCAAATCTTCCCTCGAGTGAAAAGTTTACTTTCTTTATTTTCGCAAAGTTATGGTCTGCCCGTTCGTTCATTGACGTCTCTGTTCACTGTAATAAGTTTAGTTTAGTCTCTGTGTTTTGCGACCGCACCGCAAGACCGTGCGATTAGTGGACGAAAGGACGTGCTTCTCCCATGGGAACCGAAAACATTTGATCGCAAGGTCATAGGTCAACCGATTCCTCCGTAGGAAAACACGTCTGATATATTCTATACGACACTGGTGACAGATAATAATTGTCTGAAAATAAAAAACTAAAATTTTCAGACGAGGGTAGACTTGAATCGAGGACCTTTCGTTCCGCAGGTGCTTACGCTAACCACGGGACCACGACACTACTCACCTCAAGTTGTCCTTGATGTATATATTGCAAATAGACCACTCAGTTTGTATATTTTGCTTATTTTTTCATAGTTCCACACAACTTCTTCCTGTTTTCTCGATTGATCTGTGTTTAGTTTTCCAAGGCCTATCCACTGTGCCAACTTATAACTAAATCTGAGGGGGCTGCGATGGGGAGGTTCCCTTGTAAGATAAGTCGTAATGTCAGTATTGCCTCACGTATTCCAGTATTTCTACGGAATCCAAACTGATCTTCCCCGATGTCGGCTTCTACCAGTTTTTCCATTCGTCTGTAAATAATTTGTGTTAGTATTTTGCAGCTGTGACTTATTAAACTGATTGTTCGGTAATTTTCACATCTGTCAACACCTTGTTTCTTTGGGATTGGAATTATTATGTTCTTCTTGAAGTCTGAGGGTATTTCGCCTGTCTCATACATTTTGCCCACCAGATGGTAGAGTTTTGTCAGGACTGGCTCTCCCAAGGCTGTCAGTAGTTCTAATGGAATGTTGTCTACTCCCGGGGCCTTGTTTCGACTCAGGTCTTTCAGTGCTCTGTCAAACTCTTCACACAGTATCGTATCTCCCATTTTATCTTCATCTACATTCTCTTCCATTTCCATAATATTGTCCTCAAGTACATCGCCCTTGTATAGACCCTCTATATACTCCTTCCATCTTTCTGCTTTCCCTTCTTTGGTTAGAACTGGGTTTCCATCTGAGCTCTTGATATTCATACAAGTGGTTCTCTTTTCTCCAAAGGACTCTTTAATTTTCCTGTAGGCAGTATCTGTCTTACCCCTAGTGAGATAAGCCTCTACATCCTTACATTTGTCCTCTAGCCATCCCTGCTTAGCCATTTTGCACTTCCTGTCGATCTCATTTGTGAGATGTTTGTATTCCTTTTTGCCTGCTTCATTTACTGCATTATTATATTTTCTCCTTTCATCAATTAAATTCAATATTTCTTCTGTTACCCAAGGATTTCTACTAGCCCTCGTCTTTTTACCTACTTGATCCTTTGCTGCCTTCACTATTTCATTACCGAGTGAGGTGGCGCAGTGGTTAGCACACTGGACTCGCATTCGGGAGGACGACGGTTCAATCCCGTCTCCGGCCATCCTGATTTAGGTTTTCCGTGATTTCCCTAAATCGTTTAAGGCAAATGCCGGGATGGTTCCTTTGAAAGGTGTAAGTAGGCTGTTTATGTTTTCTTTATGTAAGTTTGATGTTTATGTTTTCTTATTGGGAACGTTACGTAGCGCTCTCTGTATGAAAATCACTGGCTGTGCTGTGTGCAGTATGTGGCTAGTTTGCATTGTTGCCTACCATTGTTGTCATGAACTGCTATAGCTGGATGTGAACAGCAGATTGCGTTGCGCAGTTGGAGGGGAGCCGCCAGCAGTGGCGGATGTGAGGACAGAGATGGCGGAGTTTGAAATTTGTAAAAATTGATGTCATGAGCTGCTGTATATATTATGACTATTGATGACTATTAAGGTAAATACAGTGTTTGTTCTCTATTAATATCTTTCATTTGCTAACTATCCCTATCAGTAGTTAGTGCCTTCAGTAGTTTGAATCTTTTATTTAGCTGGCAGTAGTGGCACTCGCTGTATTGCAGTAGTTCGAGCAGCGAAGATTTTTGTGAGGTAAGTGATTTGTGAAAGGTATAGTTTAATGTTTGTCAGGGCCATTCTTTTGCAGGGATTTTTGATAGTCAGATTGCGTTGCGCTAAAATTATTGTGTGCCAGGTTAAGCACAGTCAGTATAAATTGTTCTAAGGGGACGTTTCACAAGTATAAAGTGTTCTAAGGGGACGTTTCATATGGCGACCCTGCCAGGATACCTCACTGGAATCTTCTGATTTTTTCTTTTAGTTTGTGTATTTAGTGTAGCTTTTGTTTATTGCTAGTGCGTAATTGTAGAGAGAATCTCCTTTGTAGTTGCAGTCTTTCATTGTTGTACAGTAAAACAGTTGTGGCATGCATGTAGCTTTGCGCCAAGTATTTCACTGCTGCAATTAACTAGATATTATTTTCAGTGCTATGTTAATGTGTTCTCCTATTTTTGCTCTTCAAATTGTGTTTTTCTGTGTTATCGTGTGAAATATTGTCACAATAATGGCGTGTGAAAAACGTAACACTCGGCTCCAAACTAAACTGAGAAATGACAGTGAAGACGAAAGCAGTGTGTTGGCCCCACCATGTAATGAGTTAACTAATATTCAAAGTAGTAATTTGGTAACTGTGCATAGGGAAATGGAGCGGGCGTCAAACAATGGAGTAGGCAGTGAAACAGGTAGTGAACAGAGAAGCATTATCGATCGATCGGTCAGCAACAGCTCGCCTCAGGAATCCGAAATGATAGGACACAATTTTGCAAATACTGTAGATTCAGGTTTTGCGTCCTCACCGTTTTCTCAAATGAGTCAAGACACATTTTCCGCTTGTCAAAATGTGAATGTTGCCGGTGCAAATTCGCTGCCGAAAAGCACTGAGGAACATGTTTCAGACACCAGTGCATTGTTATTACAGTTAATGCAACAAATGGGACAAAGGCTACAAAAGTTAGACACAATGCTTGAACAAAATCAGAAACAAATGGGACAGAATCTTCTAAAGTTAGACACAATGGAACAGAATCTTCTAAAGTTAGACGCAGTGGAACAAAATCTTAAAAAGTTAGACACAGTGGAACAAAATCAGAGACAAACACAGCAAAAGCTTCAAAAGTTAGACACCACACTTGAACAAACACGTGAAGATTTAACTACTGAATTACATAACATTGAATCGAAATGTCAGAAAGTCTGTAATGATGTAAAAACACAAATTTGTGAGCATTTCCAACCTATTTTTTCGCGTCATGAGAATGTATTACAGAATCACGAAGCAGCCATAAAAGAGCTGCAAACCATTGTTCATGAAAATCATGAGACCTTGTGGGCTAAAATTGACTCAGTTGCATCTACCGATTCGGTTACGCAACTGGCAAAAACTCAGGAAAACTTAAAGAACACAGTAGATTCGATCTCAACACAAATGGACACTCTGAAACTTGGTTCAGAAAAACACACTGAGGAAATGTGTTCACTATCGGAGAAAGTAGCCGAACTTTCGGATCAGGTCACTAACTTATCTACAAAGGTAGATGATGATCTGAATGACACAAGACCCGTAGCCTTCACTGACACAGAAGACTATGAACAAATATGAAAATTCAAACAAAATCAAAATCACATCAATACACAGTACAAAAGAGAAATCCGGGAAGTACAAGATCAGCTGAAACAGGTAATACAAGAATTACGTATTTCAGAGGACACTCACGCCCCAATACGGGAAGAGGAACTTAGAAATACGGAAAAGCCACAAAATAATAACACAGGGCATTTCGGTAATTATGAAAGGAATTGGCAAGGTGCACCGAATTTTGAGATGGAACCGCCGACACGACGTAACAATGAGCGATATGTGACTCGCCGACACGATAATTTTGACTATAAGCTGTTCATTACTACACGTAAATTCAAAACATTCAAGAATTCTGCCAACGACATTCATCCACAAGCGTGGCTCCATCAATTCTCTCATTGTTTTCCTCCCAACTGGTCATTAGAACACAGATTAGAATTTATGTGTGGCTACTTGGAGAATGAACCAGCTGTAAGAATGCGATCGGTCATTCACGATTGTCACAGTGAAGGAGATTTTTATCATGCCTTCCTCTCAGCATATTGGTCTCAAGCTACACAAGACCGTGTAAAACATAACATCATAATGATGAAACATTTCGAACAATCTGAATTTTCCAGTCTTGTGAAATATTTTGAAGACATGTTGCACAAGAATCAGTACCTGTCAAACCCATACAGCCCCTCAGAACTCATCCGCATTTGTTTAATCAAACTGCCTGAACATTTACGACATATTATTTTAGCAGGACGTTGCAAAGACGACATTGAAGCTTTTCAGGGACTGTTACAAGAACTGGAAATTGACACTGACAATCGCGGAACGCGAAAACAGGAGTACAACAATTACAGGTCACATCTGTCACAATTCCGTGACGACAGAAACGATAACTGGACGCGACAAGGCTATTCTCACCACACAAATCGTGACCAAAATCGACACCACCCGTATGACAACCGTTGGCAGAGGAGTAATAATTACAGGGAAAGATCACCTCTCCGCAGTAATGACTATCACAGAGACAATCAGAGAAACAGACAATATGGGAACCAAAATAATTATTATCAAGGGAGACAGAATAACTTTAGACGCAACGGTCCAGCACGCAGTTACGACTCAGGCAGAAATTCTCCACCACGTGACAGACAAGAAAGAAACTATCGAACCTACCGAAATGACGACAGACGATATGATCGTAACGACAGACCTGAATTGCATCAGAACTGGCGAGATTTAAATAGAGCAGAGCACTCTCGTCACGATGAATTTGTAGAAGTTAGGTCTCCAAATCCCAATAACGACGCGCGCCAACAAAGAGACAATAGGCGATGACTCACACCACTGGCAGCCACAAGACGTACTTATGAAACGGACGACGCAGCTGCCGTAGCTAGTAATTACGTAAAAATGGAAGACATTAGGGACATCTTACTCCAGGAACACGACGTAAAACATAACAACATTGCATATCCTGTGATTCATATTACTGTAAATGACGTAAAATTTACGGCAGTACTTGACTCTGGCAGTCCCATTTCAGTAATTAGTGAAACAGCTTTTAGCAAATGCAACAAATCGAACGATTGCCCCACACTTCCGTTACGTAAGATTAAATTACAAGGTGCAATCTTTGGAAAAAGTGTAGATGTACGCCAACAAACCAATTTAGAATTCTTTTGTCAAAGCCACAGCTTCTCTATGAACTTCCTTATTGTTCCATTATTGTCGACGGAAATTATACTGGGAGTAGACTTTTTGAATGAATATAAAGCAATCTTAAGTTTTCACGATGCTGAAATAAGTTTAGAGAAAGAAGGTAAGTCAATAGCTTTGAAATTTGAAGACTGGCTCTCAAACCATGATGAGGAAATTAATCGGCTTTACCTTCTGTTAGATAACAGTTCGGAATTTTCTACGGAACTAGACACTAACAATCACTCTGGAAGTACTGACAGGGATGGTACCGACGGCATATTTGAAACTAATGAGTCAATTCAGAATAAAATTCAAACAATTGAGAATTGTAATGACACTGATAGGCAGGACCTTTTTGAGATTTTACAAGCACATTCCACAGTTTTTACTCACAAAACAGGAACAATCAAGGGATTTCAATACCAATTTCGTGTTCGTGAGCATACTAAATTTTGTGTTAGACCATACGTAATTCCGGCGCATTATAGGGACCGTGTTAGAACAGAAATACAATCTATGCTTGACGAGGGCATTATTGAGCCTGCAGCAAGCTCATACAACAATCCGTTACATGTTGTTGAGAAGAAAAATGGATCGATCAGACTTGTCTTAGATTCGAGACAAATCAATACTATCATTATTCCTGAAACAGACAGGCCGCAGACGATGGAAGAACTTCTTCAAAATTTTAATGGTGTAAAAGTGTTGTCTTCCATTGATCTCAGATCCAGCTTTTATCAGATCAGATTCATCCAGAATGCAGAAAATACACAGCTTTCCTTTGTTTCGGCGTTTGTTATCAGTTTCGGAAACTTCCTTTTGGTTTGAACATTTCTTCGGCAGCATTCATTCGTGGGTTAAATTCCATATTACCTGAGTTCTTAAAACGTCACATCACCTTATATGTGGACGATATTCTAATAGCAGAAGCTTCATGGGAACAACATAACCGCATCCTCAACAGTTTGTTACGTATTTTTGCAGAATCTGGAATTACAGTTAACTTGGAAAAGTCTGAATTCGGTAGGACAAAGGTGAAGTTTTTGGGACATATTATTTCTTCTGAAGGCATTCAGCCGGATCCTGAAAAGTTAGAAGCAATCAGAGCCATTCCTGTTCCATCCACAAAAAGACAGGTCCGCAGTTTTTTAGGTCTCGTAAATTTTTACCGTCGTTTTCTGAATATGCAAATTCTTGTTACACCAAAACTTTGTTCTCTCACTGGAAAAAATACTATTTGGAACTGGGACGAACAAGCACAGTTGGAATTCAATTCTTTGAAAGAAGCGTTACTTCACGCGCCAATACTAGCTCATCCAGATCTGTCACAAGATTTCTGCCTTAGCACGGATTCTTCTAAAGTCGGTCTTGGTGCCCATTTATTTCAAGAAGCCATAGAAAATGACACTACCATTCAGAAAACCATTGCTTTTGCTAGCCGAGTGCTAACAAAATCTGAAAAAAATTATTCCGTTACTGAATTAGAAGCTTTAGCTATCGTTTGGGCATTTAACAAATTCCGTTTCTTTCTTTCTGGTAAGCACGTAAAAGTATACAGTGATCATCGTGCATTACAGTTTCTTATGTCTTCAAAATTAAATCATGATAGGTTAAAACGTTGGGCATTGTTTCTGCAAGAATTCCGCTTCACAATAGTCTACATTCCCGGCAAGGAGAACATTGTTGCGGACGCGCTGTCACGCGCACCGGCTGGGCTTGAGAAAAGTAACACAGAAGGCAACCTCGAGAAAAATTTCAGTATTCTTTACATTCAGAAAGTCGCCTTTGAAAACTTCATCACCACATCTTTAAAGGACATTGCTCATGAACAAGATAAAGATCCGATTTGGAAAGACATCAAAGGTAAATGGCATGAAAAGACACACACTCAGATTCGGCATTATTACCTAGTTAGAAACAACATACTCTTCAAACGCTGCACTGTTGATGACAAGCTATGGGTACTTTGCATTCCAGACGATTTTGTTAATAAGCTCATTTGGTACATTCATTTCAGCTACGCACATTTTGGTCCACGAAAATGTTATCATATTCTTCGAACGACTTGTTATTTTAACAATATGGAAAAGAGAATTCGAAGAGTCTTGTCTATTTGTAAACTTTGTCAAAAGGCGAAACCATCTACTGTCTCACATCGTGCTCCGTTGTTTCCAATTATTCCTTCTAAATTAAAAGAATTTGCTGCTGTTGATCTCTTGGGACCACTTGTCAGAACATCTAATGGATTTGCGTACGTTCTAGTCACTGTTGAACTTACTTCAAAATTTGTTTCTTTCACTCCGTTACGTAAAGCCACTGGACGGTCTGTATCCAACGCCTTTGTTAACAATTTCTTACGTGAAGTTGGACACGTTAGTAAAGTCATTTCAGATAACGGACCGCAATTCAGATCTGCTGTTTGGTTACGCATGCTTCGGAATCATAAAATCAAACCTGTTTTTATTTCATTGTATTCACCACATTGTAACCCGTCTGAACGGATTATGAAAGAAATCAATAAGCTTTGCAGACTTTATTGTCACAGAAAGCATCAGCATTGGGACAGATATTTACACTTATTTCAAAATGTGCTGAATGAAATGCCTCATGATTCCACTGCTTTACCACCTACTCTTGTACTGAAGAATGAAGAACCTCCGAACAGAATCAGAGAGCTTGTACCTTTCCCGAATACACGTAAACTTCGACACAAAGACATAATTGATTTGGCTCTTAAAAATATAAAATCTGCAGCAGACAAAAGGAGAAAACTACACGGTAAAGCAAATGCAAAGAAATTATATATTGGTCAGAAAGTTCTCATTAAAGCTCATTCATTGTCACATAAGAAGAAACACTTGAGTCACAAATTCTTTCTAGTTTACAATGGACCTTACAGAATCCGACGTATACCACACGATAATTGCGTTGAAGTTGAAACTCTGCGTACTAGGAAGAGTAAAGGTTTACACCACATTTCTCATGTAAAACCATTTATTGACAGATAATCTGCTTTTTAACTTAGTCTTTGCAATTTTCACTTCATGCTACTTGTACAATTTGTCCCACTGAGAAACTGTTAACATGCAACTATGTTTTAAAGCTAACTAACTATCCAGTCAAGAACATAGCTAACTTAGACAAGTAATTGCGAATGCATTGTTATTGCGAACAGACGACACAGTGTTGTTATTTATACATTCTTCCTTGTTAGTTGCACGATTACGTAACGACTATGAGGCTCACATACTTAGAACATATACCAGCACTGCTAATGAGATTTTAATGCAACATTTTGGTTTACTTGAAAATACATTCTGGATTTAAAGTACTTTTTGTGAGATACTAGATGACACAGTGGTTAGTTTATGTGACAGCTACACGATTTTATCACGACGCTATTATTGAGTGACAATTTACAATGTTGCTTTTGTGGTGTATCTGTTTTTTATCTGCACAGTTTTTCTGAATTATTCTGGAAAGTAAAACATGTTTTAGTAGTAACTTTTGTGGTATAGCTACAATGAGACAGCCTTTTCCGTAGCACAACAATACTTTACAGCACAGTAATTTCTTCATCGCAACAATAAGCATAATAACTAAGTTATCTATACGCAAAGCATTTCACTTTTGTTTATCATGAGGTAAGTACATTGGCTTCTGCTGAACTTAGCTTTTGGAGGACGATAACTACGACACTTCCCAGAGATTATCTTAGAGCAAGACGCTCATTTAGCGCTACAGGACACGTACTTGAGTGATTAATTTTGTACTTAAAACATTTATTTTTAGAGATTTTTGAATTACAAAGAAAGTTTTTCGTGATACATTTCATTTCATTGCTGTAAGCTGTAATACCTGAGGATACAATTACAATAAACCTCAGGGGGGTACACGCCTACTTTGTGTACCATGTGTTTGGCAAGCACAAGGAGCCCTAGCTAATATGGTATTTGCTTATACAATTTAACACATCGGTACCATATTTCTCTAACACATAAATTACACAGCTATCTGATCATTTAACAGAGAAACAAAATTTTTTTTCTATGTCAGTGACACATGCTTACGCAATTACACCGTTACTTACGAAATTGTACTTTGTCTGTACTGTGTGAACTGTTCATAATTTTTTTTGAAACCATTGTGATACTATGAGAACTTTGAATGATGTATTTGGTAAGGGAGTATGATTTTAAAGTACGTTGGAGGCAGATGACACTTTTGACATGAGCAGAGAATTTTGTTAGGTTTTGAAATTATTGGAGGAAGCTACGACGATTTTGAGATTTGACTGAGGTTTTATGATGTTATTTTTACGACGACGATGTGTATTATGCTGCTGAGGTAAGTTTATGATCCATAAGCTGATGCTATATGAGTTATTTGATTATGCTATGTATCTGTTATGATGAAATATGGAAAAAGTGTCGACGAATAAGGTAAGGAGTAATGAATAGTGGTTAGGGACTCTTGACTTGTGAAAAAGGATGTTGGAAACCAAGAATCGTACTTTAAGAGTTATGAAATGTGTGTGTAAATGCGTGAATGTATCACAATGCCGGCGAAAATATTTTGGACACTGTCATATCAATAGCATTTTGTTTCTACAGATTTGTAACGCAAATTCTTGACCTGTGAAATTTTTATATGAGACTGTCACTGTAGCGAAAACTGCTGTCGTAAATATTTCCGTAAGAAAGTTAAGTGACCACCTGCACATAATGCGACGTGGGCACCCAGGTGTGTCAGACACCTGGAGAACAAGCCATTAGGGTGTGCCAGAGGCACAGGTGGAAGAGAAGGACAAAGAGAGGCCTATACCCCTGTTAATGACAGAGGGCATCGCTAATGCGACACGCTCGTTACTTGAAAACATATGATTTTTGTAATGCGTTGTGGGCACACAGCTGTGTCAAACACCTGGAGAACAAGCCATTAGGGCGTGCCTTTCATCGCTAATGCGACACCCTCGTTACTTAAAAAACATATGATTACTCGCACTTTGTGCTAATTATTGAAATGCTTATGAATTGACAAGAAATATTTTTACATCTGCACACCTGATTGTCTTTGTACGAGAGTTGAGAGCAATTAACTTATGAAATGAAATGTCACATGACTACTGAATGACATTTTTATGCTTTGGTTTGCGTAATTGCTTATTTCATTTAATATCTGGTTTCCAGCTGTGTTGCAGCATTGCTTTTATAAAATAAAATGCATTTGCTAATGTGAACACTTTCTGTCAACAGATCTATTAAATAATTATTTTATGATCCACATTCTTTAAAAAAGGAGCACTTGGAAAGGAAAGAACAATACGAAGGAACTCGTAACAGTAAAACATAATTTTCTTTTCAAGTACATGGTAATATTTTTTTTACAATAAGTTGTTATGGTGCACCACTTTAATTACATAGACATTAAGATGTGAATATGCATTTCCCTTGTCTGCATTGTTGTTTTTACTGTAATATTTTTTCTGCTTGAGCTATGTCATGTTTAGGTATAAGTTGCTGCTGTTTGTCAGGCATAGTGTTACTGAATTGGACTTTGTGTTACTCTTCTAAGCTAGTTTTTCTTGTTTCCTGCATTGCCTTATATTAGTTGTAATATTGCACTTGCTTTGCTAATTTATGCTGCTAGCTTTGCCAATTTGCATTTTTTGTCATTTCTGTTTGTGTTGATTTGTTGTGATGCTGCATTGCCTCGTCCCTTGGTATATATATCTGAGCTCAGTAGATTTAAGTTAGCTTAAGAGGGGGTAGACTATATAAGAAACTGACTATGGAGAATAGGTAAAGAATGCATTGCGAAGAAAGATTTGGGCCCCAATGAGTATTGTACAATCAGAAATAATTATTTTGAAAGAAATATGAATAGAATACAGGAACGAGGTATAGGTAGGATTTTCTTGGAAATAAATGATGAGGTAAGCAATGTGTGAACATATAAATACAGAAAGCATGCTTAGATAGAATTTTTTGGTGGAAGCAAAGGTTGAAATAAGACGAACGATCTATGGAATGAAGGGAGATCTCCAAGCAAAATACTGCAGTAAAAGAAACCCTGTCCTTTCCTCTTTGCTGCTTTTTCCCAATATGTAATTGTGTGTTGTCCTTTCCATTTGTGTTATCCCACTATGTGTTTGGGTACCCGTGTGTATTTGTGTTTTTCCTGTCTTTATGTGTTTAGCTGATGAGAGCTATGTTGTAGAATTTTTCTAATACTCTGTTATTTTCTTTGTAAAGATGCTTAGACTTTATTTATTCTGTTTTGTTTTAATGCTCATGTGTGAAGTTGACGTTTCAAAAGTTATTCTGATCTTTTATGTATGTACTCATGTCATCATTCCTGTAACACTGATGTATATGTTTATTTCTATTCTTTTGTAAAGCCCCTATTACTACAAATATTATCTGTATTGTTATGTTTTTAATGATGTATTTTGTATCTTTGTAATTGTATTCTTATGTTATATAATTGTAATTGACGCCAGTTAATCAAATTAAGTAACTTGTAAGCATTCATTTCACTGCACACATTTCTGTTGGTCATAGTATATGAACAAGATGTGAGAAGTAGGGACTGTTAGTGTTTGCACGTGTGTTAATAATTCAGCAAGGGACTGGATAACAGCATTGCTGGTTCTAAGGACAATTCCAAAAAACTTTGTGAGTGCACAAGTGGTGGTTCATGGACTTGCTATATTGTCCGCAAGACTCTTCGATGGTGATTGTGCACCTGCACAGTCACAACAGATGGCTGCTGGCCATCTCTACAAGGACTACAGTGGGCCTGTCCACAATTTCTACAAGGTCTACAGTGGGTCTGCACCTCTGGTGGCCCACCAATACCACAATCTCTACCAGGACTACAGTGGGTCTACTCTGTGATGACCTACCTACCAATATTCGTCAGAACTTCGAATGACTCTGCTGTGGGTTTGCTCTGTTGTGGCCCATTACCTGTCAGCATGTCAAGAGTCAGCACTGTCTTTCCGTTGGAAGGACAACACTACTTCTTCAAGACTGCATGGAAATCCACTACTTCTGTGTGCAATTTCTTTTACTAGTGAGACTTTGTGAAAAAAACTGTAATTACTATTATGATGAATGATCAGGACTGTCTTTATGGACTGTGAGAAAATTTTAGCTTTTGACCAACATTGTATCAATAAGTGTGTGCATTGGATATCTTTGTTAGTGTAATTATGAAAAATTTTATCAAATCATTATTGGCCACTGGCCAAAAACATTTGTAAAATTTTTTGTGGGGAGCATGGGGGCTATGTAAGTAGGCTGTTTATGTTTTCTTTATGTAAGTTTGATGTTTATGTTTTCTTATTGGCAACGTTACGTAGCGCTCTCTGTATGAAAATCACTGGCTGTGCTGTGTGCAGTATGTGGCTAGTTTGCATTGTTGCCTGCCATTGTTGTCATGAACTGCTATAGCTGGATGTGAACAGCAGATTGCGTTGCGCAGTTGGAGGGGAGCCGCCAGCAGTGGCGGATGTGAGGACAGAGATGGCGGAGTTTGAAATTTGTAAAAATTGATGTCATGAGCTGCTGTATATATTATGACTATTGATGACTATTAAGGTAAATACAGTGTTTGTTCTCTATTAATATCTTTCATTTGCTAACTATCCCTATCAGTAGTTAGTGCCTTCAGTAGTTTGAATCTTTTATTTAGCTGGCAGTAGTGGCACTCGCTGTATTGCAGTAGTTCGAGCAGCGAAGATTTTTGTGAGGTAAGTGATTTGTGAAAGGTATAGTTTAATGTTTGTCAGGGCCATTCTTTTGCAGGGATTTTTGATAGTCAGATTGCGTTGCGCTAAAATTATTGTGTGCCAGGTTAAGCACAGTCAGTATAAATTGTTCTAAGGGGACGTTTCACAAGTATAAATTGTTCTAAGGGGACGTTTCAAAGGGCACGGCCGATTTCCTTCCCAATCCTTCCCTAACCCGAGCTTGCGCTCCGTCTCTAATGACCCCGTTGCCGGGACGTTAAACACTACCCACCACCACCACTATTTTATTCCTCAAAGCTACCCATTCTTCTTCTACTGTATTTCTTTGCCCCATTCCTGTCAATTGTTCCCTTATGCTCTCCCTGAGACTCTGTACAACCTCTGGTTCTTTCAGTTTATCCAAGTCCCATCTCCTTAAATTCTCACCTTTTTGCAGTTTGTTCAATTTTAATCTGCAGTCATAACCAATAGATTGTGGTCAGAGTCCACATCTGCCACTGGAAATGTCTTACAATTTAAAACCTGGTTCCTAAATGTCTGTCTTACCATTATACACTCCTGGAAATGGAAAAAAGAACACATTGACACCGGTGTGTCAGACCCACCATACTTGCTCCGGACACTGCGAGAGGGCTGTACAAGCAATGATCACACGCACGGCACAGCGGACACACCAGGAACCGCGGTGTTGGCCGTCGAATGGCGCTAGCTGCGCAGCATTTGTGCACCGCCGCCGTCAGTGTCAGCCAGTTTTCCGTGGCATACGGAGCTCCATCGCAGTCTTTACCACTGATAGCATGCCGCGACAGCGTGAACGTGAACCGTATGTGCAGTTGACGGACTTTGAGCGAGGGCGTATAGTGGGCATGCGGGAGGCCGGGTGGACGTACCGCCGAATTGCTCAACGCGTGGGGCGTGAGGTCTCCACAGTACATCGATGTTGTCGCCAGTGGTCGGCGGAAGGTGCACGTGCCCGTCGACCTGGGACCGGACCGCAGCGGCGCACGGATGCACGCCAAGACCGTAGGATCCTACGCAGTGCCGTAGGGGACCGCACCGCCACTTCCCAGCAAATTAGGGACACTGTTGCTCCTGGGGTATCGGCGAGGACCATTCGCAACCGTCTCCATGAAGCTGGGCTACGGTCCCGCACACCGTTAGGCCGTCTTCCGCTCACGCCCCAACATCGTGCAGCCCGCCTCCAGTGGTGTCGCGACAGGCGTGAATGGAGGGACGAATGGAGACGTGTCGTCTTCAGCGATGAGAGTCGCTTCTGCCTTGGTGCCAATGATGGTCGTATGCGTGTTTGGCGCCGTGCAGGTGAGCGCCACAATCAGGACTGCATACGACCGAGGCACACAGGGCCAACACCCGGCATCATGGTGTGGGGAGCGATCTCCTACACTGGCCGGACACCACTGGTGATCGTCGAGGGGACACTGAATAGTGCACGGTACATCCAAACCGTCATCGAACCCATCGTTCTACCATTCCTAGACCGGCAAGGGAACTTGCTGTTCCAACAGGACAATGCACGTCCGCATGTATCCCGTGCCACCCAACGTGCTCTAGAATGTGTAAGTCAACTACCCTGGCCAGCAAGATCTCCGGATCTGTCCCCCATTGAGCATGTTTGGGACTGGATGAAGCGTCGTCTCACGCGGTCTGCACGTCCAGCACGAACGCTGGTCCAACTGAGGCGCCAGGTGGAAATGGCATGGCAAGCCGTTCCACAGGACTACATCCAGCATCTCTACGATCGTCTCCATGGGAGAATAGCAGCCTGCATTGCTGCGAAAGGTGGATATACACTGTACTAGTGCCGACATTGTGCATGCTCTGTTGCCTGTGTCTATGTGCCTGTGGTTCTGTCAGTGTGATCATGTGATGTATCTGACCCCAGGAATGTGTCAATAAAGTTTCCGCTTCCTGGGACAATGAATTCACGGTGTTCTTATTTCAATTTCCAGGAGTGTATAATCTATCTGATACCTTTTAGTATCTCCGGGATTCTTCCATGTACTCAACCTTCTTTTATGACTCTTGAACCAAGTGTTAGCTATGATTAAGTTATGCTCTGTGCAAAATTCTACCAGACGGCTTCCTCTTTCATTTCTTAGCCCCAATCGATATTCACCTACTATGTTTCCTTCCCTCCCTTTTCCTACACTCGAATTCCAGTCACCCATGACTATTAAATTGTCGTCTCCCTTCACTATCTGAATAATTTCTTTTATCTCATCATACATTTCATCAATTTCTTCATCATCTGCAGAGCTAGTTGGCATATAAACTTGTACCACTGTAGTAGGCGTGGCCTTCGTGTCTATCTTGGCCACAATAATGCGTCCACTATGCTGTTTGTAGTAGCTTACCCGCACGGCTATTTTTTGTATTCATTATTAAACCTACTCTGCATTACCTCTATTTGATTTTGTATTTATAACTTTGTATTCACCTGACATTGTCATATTGTAAATTGAAAACAAAATTCCTTTTTGAGCAGCCTATACTACTATACAGCTAGGATTTTCTGGGGCGCAATATTAAAAATAGATTTTTACGACTAGTAATAACATCCAGTACCGCTACCTTCCTAATGAAGCCCTCCTAAAGATAAATACACGGCCTCCGGCGTTTGTGAACTTAAATACTCGGACTGGCAGGATGTATGGAAATGACAAACGGGCAGAGGACTTGCTAAAAAAAAGCGATAGGTGAACGTTGGATCAAACTTCGTCGAACACCTCCTGGATAGTAACGATTCGCCACCCATGCTTTCTAGCCGCGAAGTCCTACACCACGCTCCGGAGGGGAGGAGGCTTAACCTCTTGGAAGACAATGAAACTACCAGACACGCGTACTTGAAAAAAGATAATTTACTCAATGATCAACCTGCCGTCACAATAAGTTGTTTTATAACTATTAATTGTGCCTGAGTTAGCGAAAGTTCGACATAAAGTATTTGGTAGGTAATTATTCCAACGGGCTTTAACTTCAAGTAACTCTGCTTTATAAATTTTATACAGTGAAGGTACTTCATTAATTTATAAATTATCCTTACTTTCGATCTGGTGGGCTGTTTGGAAATTTTAATACTAACAGAGATACAAAGTGAGCGTTACGTATAGAAAGGTTGGCTACCCGTGCGCTAGACCACCACAGTTCCACCCAATTTCACAAGCCCTACAACGTAATTAGATATTCGCTGACTACGTACCTATATATGCAAGTGGCATATCAATAAATGTCATCAATGCTGGGAGTCTACGCGAGTTCCGTTCTTATTGAGTGGAGAGAGAGAGAGAGAGAGAGAGAGAGAGTGGTATGTGTGTGTGTGTGTGTGTGTGTGTGTGTGTTTAGTTTGGAGCTCAAGGGCGCTGATCGCCGAGCTTATCAGCACCCTTGCATATATTAAAAAAATCAACAATGGATAAAATTGTTGTTACACAGTGAGGAGAAACCTATAAATGACACTCGTTCACTAACTCCCACCTGTGGGGCTGGAAGCTAGCCGTCCAATGACCGTTGCCAGTCCACTATGCCGAAGTGGGTTGTATCTGCCGCACAATGACAACGACGACATTTGTAACTGAAGATTAATAAGGTGTGCCCTACAGAACGTTGTCAGGGACCTGTTCTCGCTGCCAGTGGACTGCGGACGTTCTACTATCCTCCACTGCGTGACGTCCAAAGTGCAGCCTACAGAACTTTTTTGTGAGGCGAGTGAAATTGTTGCTTGTGTCTTGATGACAATCATGCAGTCCAGAATTAAGGGCGTCATAACGGCAGAGTTACTTCTGTGAAGCCGGAAGAACCAATGAATGTTTCCCAATGCAGGGGTAATTCTAGGGATCAGTGGTCAGAACCCATGCGAGGTGCACAGTGTAATTTACTTGAGCAATTTGCCCCTTTTGCCGAATAGTGGAAATTGTTTGTGTTGCATGTCATCATTTTGGCCATATGACAAGACAATGCAGGGAATACGGGTGGCTGATAATTAGATGTAAGAAATGTGTGTTGTAGTGTTATCGATTAAGAAGTGTTCTGTTGTTGTTACTGTGGGTTTGCTATTGTTGAGTTTATAAAATATGAGTAAGGGTAGTGGGGGGATCGGAGACTAAGGTGTCACCGATCTGGACATTGTGCAGTCGTTACCTAATGAAGTACCACGGTTCGTGTGGGAAATACATTTGCAAATAATGAACTGGCAGCGAAGAATGAGGAGTTGGGATCACTAAAAACACATTCTACCGGTAGACGCAGCCATTGCAAACCTTGTTATTGCCTTTTCCGGTAGCTAGTCTGAGGGTGTGCTACATATGGAGGATCTCTTGTCATCGGTTAACACAGGAAGTTGGCGGACAACAACTGTAGCAAACAGCGAGCGCTGAAGTGTGATTATTAAGAGGCCTACTGAAGAAATAGAAAATTTTGCAGACACGATTAGGAAAATTAATGTGCGCACATACGAATTAACGCAAAATGATAAGGCGAAGATGGTGTTGTTACAGGAAGCTGAACAAAGGGCACTCAATGCTCTCCTGAGGAGTGTAGACCCGGAAATGTCTAGGAGGGTGTGACCTGGGGCACCTAATAATAGAATCTGAAGAAACTGTTATTGTAACATGGGTAACGGATAGACCAAGGGCCTTTGCAGGAAATATAAAATGCTTTAATTGTGGGTGTACGGGACAGTGCCGTCAGCCACGGAACAATAGCGTTGTAATTGATCATCAGCAGTATTATGGGAACAACAATAGAAGTGGTCTGAATGGTAACAAGCACTTGTTAAACTCAAAAGAGTATTCCAGATCCGCCAGAAGGTGTTCGCAATAAAAACAAACGCAGGAAATACGAATGCAGCGGCGAAATGTGCCACAGTGGACGTAGTGGATGGGAAAAGATATATGTTACTGTTGGACACGGGGGCGCATGTATAAGTGGCCTTGAGAGATTTGGTGGGTAGGAGACAATGGGACAGATCGCGTTTTAATTTTCGCAGGGTGGAGGATAATGATATGTGGCCACTGGGGTCGCTAAAGGTGAATTTCCAATTGGAGAAACGAAGTTCAGGCAGTGTGTCTCATGTAAGCGAGGGCTATAGCATGATTTTCTGCATCAGCATCATGTCTTAACCGACCTACAACGACATGTGGTGGGATTAGTCATAAGACACACTGCCATGTCGTCAGTGTTGATGCGTCACGAGGAGCGTCTGTCATACTAGACAATACAGTTAAACTGCAAATAACGACATTAACACTTAATTTGGACGACTGTACTTCGAGTGACACCGATAAATCGCTGTGTGTGAAGTGTGAAGTTTGACTTACCATCGAAATGCTCGAGGGTTGTAATGCGGCATGTTATATAGTGAGACGCGGTATTGTGCGTGGACAGGAAAAGGTTGGATGCAAGGAAATGCTCATTAATGTAGATAATTTTGGCGCTGAGGAGGGCAAGCTGTTAAAGGGAACGTTAGTGACACAGTTATAAATTTCGGAAGAGGAAAATTGTTTCACAGAGGGAGTGAGGTATGAAAATGCACAAGGCATCGCTTAGACTGCATTGAGTGGAAAGGTTAAGCATTTGAAGGGAACAGAGAGGGCGCAGATGGAAGAACAATTGTTAGAGTTTCAAGAACTGCCTGGGTGCATGCTTTCAAATAGCAGAGGTCATATGTTGCAAGAAGAAGCAGCGTACCACTGACGTCAGGGCGGTGGTCTGCTGATGGACCGCCAGCCACTGTCCGGCCTGAAGTCAGCAAGGCAGGGTGGCAACGCGAGTTGTGTCCCGCTGGGGCGAAAGCTAGCTGTCTGCTGCCCATAGCCAGCCTGCCGTGCCAGAGTAGGGAGTGGCTGGCTCGTATTAGGAGATTAAGAAATCGTTTCTCTCGACCGTCAGTCTGTCACTAGGCCTCACCAGTTCTCCAGTCTCCTCAGTCATTCGGACCCTAGAATATAAACTTATTCATATGACTTATGAATCTGGTATTGGTATATTTTGTAGGAGATCATGTTTTTACTCACATATTACGCTAGTAGCGAACCACGCCACCACAAGCGCCAGCGACAATTTTACCAAAGACGGTTCCCTGCACTGCTCTGGGGCGTGCTCGCTGTTTGCTTTTGTTCGAAGAATCAAAGTCTGCGACAGCTGTGAAACTTAATTTTCATACAAAGTACGTAGAAGATCCTCACACTAGTCCTATCATTTATAAGGGGCAAATGTGTTTCGTTGAAATTTGATAGTAAATTTGTCCTCAGAGGACCAACATTTTATGATCATAGACGGAAATAAAAAAAACAAGAATTTTTTTCTACACTTTCTGGATCACTGTTCGATTCGCAACCATGTTGCAGCTTGGGAAACTGTATAAGCTAGAACATATCTTCAAGTCGAGTGCATGTGCCCGATGACATTGCAGAGAAAGTCAGGCAAAATTTCGTTGACACATCGACAAAAGCAACCCGGCGTGGTTCGCACGAGCTGGCCTCTTTCATGTATCTGTTTGGCATGTGGTATGAAAACAATTACATCACAAGCCCTACAAATCAACAATAGTGCAAGAACTGGAAGACCCTGATGGGATTGTTCCCAAGCACCTCCGTGGAGAAATATTATTTCGTTAGGATGAAGTCTGAGATTTCACTGGAAACATTTCTTTTACTGATGAGTTGACTTTACACTTAAGTGGTAAAGTAAATGAACACAACTGTAGGAATTGGAGCGATGACAATCCATGACAAGTCTTTCCACGTGTAGTGACAGCCCAAATTGGAAAGTATTTATGCATCGAGCAAGAGCGAATTTTATGGCACATTTTGTTTCCGAGAGAAATCAGAATATAGTCTGAAAAACCTTTTAATTCCAATGAGGCAGACAAAATATATATGCTAAGACACCAGCGTCTGCTACTTCCTCCATAACCGCCTCTGAAGTAAGTGGATTGAGTCGAGTTGTGCCGATTGCATGGCCAGACGTTCAATGGATCTCAAACTTATCGATTTTTTTCTTGTAGCGTTCCATAAAGAATTCCCTGTTTATTCTAAAAATGGTTCAAATGGCTCTGAGCACTATGGGACTCAACTTCTGAGGTCATCAGTCCTCTAGAACGTAGAACTACTTAAACCTAACTAACTTAAGGACATCACACACATCCATGCCCGAGGCAGGATTCGAACCTGCGACAGTAGCAGTCGCACGGTTCCAGACTGTAGCGCCTAGAACTGCTCGGCCACCACGGCCGGCCCTGTTTGTTCTCTTCATGTTGTATTCTCTAGCAAGAATCTACTCCGTAATTAAACAGACTGCAGAGAACCTGGCAGGAAATCGATTTTAGATTGGATGTGCGCCTCATTACCAATGGAAGTCAGATTAAATGTGTTTAGATATAATATAATGTAAAAGGAAACTCCGGTGTACATTTGCAAAAAAACTCCAAAACCGGATCTGTAAGTCATGTGACTATATCTGTTTTGATTTTCAAAGTTGTAAGGGTTCATTTTGGAAGAGAAATAAGAGGTATGTATGGGAATGGAAAATTATATTAACTAGTGACAATGACTGTGCACTCGAACAACGGGTTTATGTCATTTGTTGACATATTGGATATTATCCATCTTTCCCTACACTTTGATTCTGCTTTTCTGAGGATCTGAAGTATCTGGTACCTATTGATCTGATGGAATTACATTTTACTGTAGATATATGAGTCTCAACTTTATCTTCGATAACGACAGAAGCTGAAGCAATGAATCAAAATTTGTGACACAGCCAGGACTTGAATCCGGGTCTACTAGGCAGATGTACTAGTCACTACACAAGTATAATCTTACGGCTACCACACCTGCACAGACTAACATAGTGCAATGCCCTCCCTAACAGAAAGTTCTGTTCACACCTTCAGCCCATTTTACCCTTCTTGGGTCTGTATTGAATTTTGTGTTATGGGGGCGATGGACAACAGCAGTCCATTCAGCTGTGGTAGCCACAGTGTTACGGGGGTGTAGTGATTAGCACAGCAGCTTAGTAAGCGGGCCGGCCGAAGTGGCCGTGCGGTTAAAGGCGCTGCAGTCTGGAACCACAAGACCGCTACGGTCGCAGGTTCG
Source organism: Schistocerca cancellata (assembly GCF_023864275.1). Taxonomy (NCBI): domain Eukaryota; kingdom Metazoa; phylum Arthropoda; class Insecta; order Orthoptera; family Acrididae; genus Schistocerca; species Schistocerca cancellata. Next base: position 199,710,405 of record NC_064628.1, read on the forward strand.
AATCCTGCCTCGGGCATGGATGTTTGTGATGTCCTTAGGTTAGTTAGGTTTAACTAGTTCTAAGTTCTAGGGGACTAATGACCTCAGCAGTTGAGCCCCATAGTGCTCAGAGCCATTTTTTTTTAGTAAGCGGGAGGCCTGAGTTCAAGTCCCAGTTGTGGCGCAAATCTTAACTCATTGCTTCAGCTTCTACCATTTATCCATTACCTGTTTATCAGAAGACAAATACTGTTTTGGCCGGACGACATCTGTCGATGGCGCCAGGGCCCGCGTGCCGACTTACCCAGCATGCCGACGGGGAAGTGCGAGGGCGTCTCGCGGTTCTCGATGACGCTCTGCGTGACCACCCAGACGTAGTTCTCGCCTGTGATCTTGAGGTCGCGAGCAGCCTTCAGGATGTGCACAGCCTCCTCGCGCGTCGAGTACAGCAGCATGACGCGCGACTCGGAGTTCACCAGCTCCTGCAGGTCGCCCGGCTTTGTCACCAGAATCGTGTTCAGGATGTTGAACCTGTGGAAGGAGGGCCACGTGCAGCTGACCGCCTCATAGCTTGCATATGTGACAGTGGGCGCACCAAGCACACAGCCAGCATTAAAAGTATGTAACTAATGCAAGAACAAAGAGAAGTCATTAGTCTACACTGTGAGTAGAGAATATAAAATGATAGTTATTTAAGTGACCCTGGCAATGAGGAGGGCGTGCTATATTTATATTTATTTATTTATTGTTCCGTGGGACCACATTAAGGAGAAGTCTCCATGGTCATGGAACGAGTCAATACATGAAATTATAACACGATTGTAGAAACAGATAAAATGAAATATAAGAAACATATTCAGGCGACACGTCATTAGTTTAAATAAAGAAAATCATGAATGTAACACTGGAATTTGCTTAATTTTTTAGCTCTTCCAGGAGCTCCTCGACAGAATAGAAGGAGTGAGCCACGAGGAAACTCTTCAGCTTAGACTTAAAAGCGTTTGGGCTACTGCTAAGATTTTTGAGTTCTTGTGGTAGCTTATTGAAAATGGATGCAGCAGAATACTGCACTCCTTTCTGCACAAGAGTCAAGGAAGTGCATTCCACATGCAGATTTGATTTCTGCCTAGTATTAACTGAGTGAAAACTGCTAACTCTTGGGAATAAGCTAATATTGCTAACAGCAAACGACATTAAAGAAAATATATACTGTGAGGGCAATGTCAGAATTCCCAGATTATTGAATAGGGGTCGACAAGAGGTTCTAGAACTTACACCACACATAGCTCGAACAGCCCGTTTTTGAGCCAAAAGTACCCTTTTTGAATCAGAAGAATTACCCCAAAAAATAATACCATATGACATAAGCGTATGAAAATATGCGAAGTAGACTACTTTTCGTGTTGAAATGTCACTCATTTCAGATACGGTTCTAATGGTAAATAAAGCGGCATTTAGTTTCTAAACAAGATCCTGAACATGGGCTTTCCACAACAGCTTACTATCTATCCGTACGCCTAGGAACTTGAACTGTTCCGTCTCGCTTATAACATGCCCATTCTGTCTGATTAAAATATCAGTTCTCGTTGAATTGTGAGTTAGAAACTGTAAAAACTGAGTCTTACTGTAATTTAGCATCAAATTATTTTCCACAAGCCACGAACTTATTTCATGAACTACATTATTTGATAATGTTTCAATATTACACACAAGATCCTTCACTATCAAGCCGGTGTCATCAGCAAACAGAAATATTTTTGAATCACCTGTAATACTATAAGGCATATCATTTATATAAATAAGAAACAGCAGTGGCCCCAGCACCGATCCTTGGGGAACGCCCCATTTAACAGTGCCCCATTGGGACTGAACATCATTACCACTCTCAATATTGCGGAGAATTACCTTCTGCTTTCTGTTATTAAAGTAAGAGGCGAACCAATTGTAAGCTACTCCCCTTACTCCATAATGTTCCAAATTCTGCAGTAATTTGACAACGAAAAAATGGCGGTCTATCGAAGTCACCACGTAAACACTGTATAGCCAAAACATTATGACTACTGGCCACCGCGACGTTGGATTCCATCTGGTGGAGTTGAGGGAACCTGACTCTGTAACAATAGTATGTAAATTGAGCAGACACGGACGGCGGATCATCCCAGCGAAGATACGGGCTGCAAATGGGGAAATCCATTGAGATAAGCGACTTTGACAAATGGTAGGTTATAATTACGCAGAGCCTGTGAACGAGTATCACGAAAACAGCGAAGCTGGTTGAATGTTCACGTGCTACTGTCGCAAGCATCTACGAAAGAGGTAGAAGCACAATGAAACTACAACTACGCGCTAAATGTTTGGAAGTCCACGACCCTTCATAGAAGTGGCATCTTTCACGAAAGAGCACAATGCTGGTGCACGCACAAATGTTTCGGAGCAAGCTGTTTATCTTATTTGTACGTATCGAATACGAAGCTCCGCAGCAGACCACTCCTATGTGTTCACTTGTTGACCCGTCAATCGTCAATTACGACATCGTCAATTACGAATACAGTGGGCGCGGGGCCATCGGGATTCGACCTTCGATCAATGGAAACGTGTCGGCTCTTCGTGTGAATCACATCTTTGCTACACTAGGTCGCTAGTCATCTCCACAAACGCCGTCATCGAGGTGAACTGCAGCTAGAAATGGGAGCGTGCCAAGGATGCAGACTGCTGAGAGCAGTATTATACTATGGGAGACATTCTTCTGCGCTTACATGGGATCTGTAGTGGTAATCGAAGACACGCTGGCAGCTGCGAACCACCTGCATCGCTTCACGCTTGATGTCTTCCCCGACAGCGATGTAATTGTCAGCAGTTTTATTGTCCGTGTCTCGGAGCTAGAACCGTGCTACAATGGTTTAAGGAGCATTATAGTGTACACACGTTGATGTCTCGGCGACCAAATTCGCCTATGGAACCCATCTGGGTCGATGTGGGGTGCCATCGCCGCGTACGCAGGTCAGCGGCCCGTTATTTACTCCCGTTACATGACCTGAGCGTGGACATCTAATACAAAATACTTCTACAAACCTACCAATAAACTATCGGACCCGCGTTACATAACCTGTGCGTGGACATCTAATACAGAATACCTCTACAAACCTACCAATAAACTATTGGACCCCTGGTTTGCTGAATCACTGATGTTCTTCGTTCCAAAGACGGACAAACAAGCTATTAAGCAGGTGGTCGTAATGTTTTGGCTCATCAGTGTATGTTATACTGCAGCGCTAAAGAAACTGGTATAGGCTTGCGTATTAAAGTACAAAGATATGTAAACCGGAAGAATACGGCGCTGCGGTCGGTAACGCCTATACAAGACAACAAGTGTCTGGCGCAGTTCTTAGCTCCGCTACTACTGCTGGAACGGCAGGTTATCAAGACTTAAATGACTTTGAACGTGGTATTATAGTCGGCGCACGAGAGATGGCACACAGCATCTCCGAGATGGCGATGAAGTGGGGATTTTCCCGTACGACCATTTCACGAGGGTACCGTGAATATCAGGAATCCGGTAAATCATCAAATCTCCTACATCGCTGTGGCCGGAAAAAGATCCGGAAAGAACGGGACCAACGACGACTGAAGACAATCGTTCAACTTGTTAGAAGTGCAGCCCTTCCGCAAACTGCTACAGATTTCAACGCTGCGGCATCAACAATTGTCAGCCTGCGAACCATTCAACGAAACATCATCGATATGTGCTTTCGGAGCCAAAGGCCACTCGTGTACGCTTGACGACTGCACGACACAAAGCTTTACGCCTTGTCGGTTCCCCTCAACACCGACATTGGACTGTTGATGACTGGAAACATGTTGCGAGGTTTGACGAGTCTCGTTTAAAATTGTATAGACAGGATGGGGGCAACCTCACGAATCAATCTTTTGTATGTCCATCCTTTTAGCGGGAGGTCTCTGAGACGACGGCTGTTTACCATCGTGACAAATAAAAACACCTACAGCCGTCCTTATGATTTTATTTTATTTTGTCGCTACCAGTTTCATCGCTTCAGTGCGTCATCTTCAGGCCGTTTTTGATGCGGTACAGATTGATATGATCCCCATGCATAACATATCAGTTGCCAGCATTACTGGATACGCAGATAATCTTAAACTTACATGTCAGCACTCCAACCAGCAACTCATGATGGGATTCATGAATCAATGGACCTTGCATGTCAGCAGGGGACTGTTAAAGCTGGTGGAGGCTCTGTAGTGGTGTGGGGCGTGTGATACATCTGGATACGACTCTGACAGGTGACACGTACATAAGCATCCTGTCTGATCACCTGCGTCCATTCATGTCCAATGTGAATTCCGATGGACTTGGACAAATCCAGCAGGACAATGCGATACCCCACAGTCATTGATACAGAGTGGCCCCAGGAACGCTGTTCTGAGTTTAAACACTTCCGCTGGCCACGAAAATCGCCAGACATGAACAGTATTGAGCACATCTTGGATGCCTTGCAAAGTGCAGTTCAGAAGAGATCTCCACCTCCTCGTACTCTTCGGGATTTATGGAGAGCCCTGCAGGATTAATAGTGTCACTTCCCTCCAGCACTACTTCAGACATTACTCGAGTCCATGCCACGTCGTGCTGCGGCACTACCGCGTGCTCGAGGGGGCTCTACAAAATATTAGCCATATGTACCACCAGTTTCTTTCGCTCTTCTGCACGCAGAAACGGCTGAACGGATTTGGAAGAAATATAGAATTGAAATATACTCTGAATTAATAATAGGCTACTTTTAAAAGTGTGTATCACAAGATATTTATTGTTTTGAAGAATTTAACGAGTAATGTGGGAGAATAATTACTCTTAGAAGAAGCTATTTGCTATTTGACTTTTGCACTAAATCGTATTTGTGAAAATGCTCTTGTAGTTAAATATATCCTACATAACACGATTCAACATAATGAATTAAATGGTTTTACGAGGGTTGTTGAGAAAGTAAGGTGCTATCGGGTGCGAAATGGAAACCATTGTGCAAATCCGATGAAGCTTTGGACAAAACTGTTGGGCAATGTCTCTAGTACGCCCTTCGATCACGTCACGTCGCTTTTTTCAGTTCTGAGTGCACAGTGAGCACGTAAACATGGATAGATAAATAGTGTCTCCCGCCAGGTATGAGGGTCTGTTAAAGATTTCGCCTGATGTCATGCAACCTACATAACACAACATGACAATTCTCGGCCGGACTCTGCGGGAGTAATGAAAATGCTGCTGCACCATTTTGTATTTGATCACTCACAACACAGCCCGTAACTGGCTTCCCCCGTGTTTCACCTCTGCTCACAGGAACCGCTGGCTTTGATGACAACATTCTGGCACAGACGAACGAGCTGTAGAACAGCGTAGAGAATTGGCGGGAAGTACAGGCGGTTGTCTTCTATGTCGAGAGTATTGCAAAGTTGGTACAAAGCTAACACAGATGTTTAAATCGGAACAACGATTATGTAGAGAAGAAGCTGAAAGGTGAAGCTCACTGTAGCATATAAAACATTTTTGATCTTCATAGTGGTTTCCATTTTACAACTTATTGGACTTTTTTTAACTGTTTTGACAAATGAAATAACTACGTACATAAATCTAGCACAGCACAAACATTTCTGTAGGATAAAATCATCATAAACTACGTAACAAAGTAATATTTTTTTTGAGTCAGCAGTCTTATGACTAGTTTGATTCTGCCCACCACGAAATCCTCTTCTGTGCCAACCCCTTCATCTCAGAGCAATCTACGTCCGCAATTATTTGCTGGATGTATTCTAATTTCTGTCTCCCTCTACAGCTTCCGCCCTCTACAGCTCCCTGTAGTACCGTGGAAGTCATTCTATGATGTCTTAACAGATGTCCTATCAACCTTTCCCTTCTCCTTGACAGTATTTCCCACATATTCCTTTCCTTTCAGATTCTGCGTAAAACCTCATTCCTTACCTTGTCAGTCCACCTAATTTTCAACATTCGTCTGTAGCACCACATTTCAAATGCATCGATTCTAATCTGTTCCATGATTCTCTACCATACAATGCTGTGCTAAAAACGTACGTGCTCAGAAATTTCTTCCTCAAATTAAGGCCTATGTTTGATACTAGTAGACTTCTTTTGGCCAGGAATATCCCTTTTGCAAGTGCTAGTCTGCTGCTGATGTCCTACTTACCCCGTCTGTTACTGGTTATTTTGCTGCCGAGGTACGAGAATTCCTTAACTTCTTGTACTTCGTTACCAGCGACCTGATGTTAAGTTTCGTCTTTCTTCGATTTCCTCTCAGACCATATTCTGTACACATTAGACTGTTCATTCCATTGAGAACATCATGTAATTCTTCTTCACTTTCACTCAGGGTAGCAATGTCATCAGCGAATCGTATCATTGATATCCTTTCACCTTTAATTTTAATTATCATTGATGTCCTTTCATTTTGAATTTTAATCCCACTCCTGATGTACAGATTGAACAGTAGGGGCGAAAGACTACACCCCTGTCTTAAAACCTTTTTACTCCGAGCACTTCGTTGTTGGTCGTACCGTCTTATTATTACCTCTTGGCTCTTGTACATATTGTGCATTACCCGTCCCTCCCTACAGCTTACCCCTATTATTCTCAAAATTTTAAACATCTTGAACCATTTTACATTGTCGAACGCTTTCCCCAGGTCGACAAATCCTGTGTCTTGATTTTTCTTTAGTCTTGCTGCCAGTACTAATCTCAATGTCAGAGTTTTCCCTTTTCCTTTCCTAAAACCAAACTGATCGTCATCTAATACAGTCTCAGTTTTCTTTTCTATTCTTCTGTATATTATTCTTGTCAGCAACTTGGACGCAGAAGCTGTTAAGCTGAGAGTGCGACAGTTCTCGCACTCGACACCTCTTTCAGTCTTCGGAACTGTTTGACTGATATTTTTGCGAAAGTCAGATGGTATGTCACCAGACTCATACGTTCTATAACACCAACGTAAATAGTGTTTTTTTTTTGCCACTTCGTCCAATGATTTTAGAAACTCTGATAGAATGTTATCCATCCTTTATGCCTTATTTAATCTTAAGTGCTCCAAAACTCTTTTAAATTCTGATTCCAATACTTCATCACTATTACATTGTGATCTGAGTCTATATCTGCTTCTGGTTATGCTTTACAATCAAGTATCTGATTCCGGAATCTCTGTCTGACTATGATGCAATCTAACTGAAATCTTCCCGTATCACCCGATGGTTTCCAAGTGTACCTCCTCCTCTTGTGATTCTTGAACAAAGTATTCGCTATTACTGGCTGAAATTTATTACATAACTCATTTAGTATTTCCCCTCTCTCACTCCTTGTCGCAAGCCCATATTGTTCAGCAATCTTTTCTTCTACTCCTTGCCCTATAACTGCATTCCATTCTCCCATGACAAATATATTTGCATCTTCCTTTATGCACTGTATTATACTTTCAAGGTACTCGTATACATTCTCTATCTCTTCATCTTCAGACTGCGACGTCGGCATGTATAACTGGACTATCGTTGTCGGTGTTGGTTTGCTGTCGACTCTGATAAGAACAACCTATCTCTGAATCGTTCACAGTAACACACTCTCTGCCCTACCTTCTTATTCATAAAGAATCCCTTTCCTGTAATACAATATTTTACTGCTCTTGATATTACCCTATACACATTAGACCAAAAATCCTTGTCTTCTTTCTACATCACTTCACTGATTTCTGCAATATCTAGATTGAGCCTTTGCATTTCCCTTTTCGGATTTTCTAGCTTCCCTACCACTTCAAACTTGTGACATTCTACGCCCCGAGTAGTAGAACGTTTTCCATTCGTTGGTTACTCAGTCTTTTTCTTATGGTCACCTCCCCCTTGCCAGTCACCTCCCGGGGATCCCAATAGTGGCCTATTCGGGAACCTTTTGCCAATGGAGAGATCATTATGACCGTTTTCAGTCACAGGCCACATGTCCTGTGGATACACGTTAAGTGGTTTCCATTGCCTTCTACATCCTCATGCGATTCATAGGTACATGAAACTATTTTGCTGTTTGAAAGTGTATTGCATCATGGTACTATGGGGGTTCTTGACCAGTGACTTTTATGTTTGGAATTGAATTATTTGTAATTTTTTGTAGATTTCGTTTACTTCGAGCATCCTGATAGTTCAGAAGAATTAATGTTGGGATCTTGGGTTGTGTAAGTTGAGTTGTGGGTGACATTTATTCTATTAACTTCTCTCACCTCCTAAAACGTGTTATTATTATTATTATTATTAATATTATTATTTCGATGTGCATAGTTCGGCAACTGGTTCGCTCCTCAATACCCCCAAAAGAGAACTTTTGTGATGGAGCATACACGTGGACAGTGACTTTTCTTCAAAATTTCTTTACAAATAACTGCTTAATCGTGGGTAACAATGCGGGGCGCATCTAGTGTACACGGAGCGTGATCTGGTCGTTAGTACAGCTGGTGCTAGATCCCGGCGTTCTGGGTTCGCTCCCGGCCGAGTCGGAGATTTTCCTAACTCTAGATCTGAGTGTTTGTGTTCTCCTCATCATTTAATCTCACCTTCACCGAATCAAAAGTTGCTAAAGTGGCGTCAGACAAGGAGATTTGCACCAGACGGCCGAACTACCCCAGACGAGGTCTGCTGGACAATAATGCCATATGGTCATTTCATTTCATTGTAATATGGCGGGGAAATTCTGGTAGAAGACAAGACACTCCATTCAGTGAATGTGGAAGTCTTCTAAGCTTTGATGAAACAGGACAGACAATTTTCTGTCGCTTAAGTTGTGGTGATACACTGGAATGCTAAACTTTTATTTCTTATTTTTCGTATTTTTAGTCATGCAGCGTAATTCATTGATGTGAAAAAGCCAATTAAACGTTGAATACTTTATTAAAACCATGGGAATACACTTACCTGTCAGTTATGTGCGTTAAAAATAACTTTCACTGTTATTGCACAAGCAGCTCTGTAAAACACGAAGGTGACTTACTTTACCAAGAAAGCAGACACTTAAAGCTCAGTAGATCATTTTCGGTCAAGAGATGAAATTGTTCAGTGAACTGTGTAAAGAAATTAAACAGATTGCAATACACATTTAACGTTTCTACCTATTGACAGGTTTCTTGGATACCACAGAGCAGGGGTTTATCACAAATATAAAAAAAATTGGATAGTACAAAAAACTCTCTCACTTGGAAATACTCTTTCGCACTATGTTTTTTTCATTTATAGTTTTGGGAGCCGACACGAAAACTCTGCAATAGTTGCCACTAACTTTCTGTCTTCGTTATGCGCTTACCTCAGTCAGTATGACGGGGTACTAACTAAGTTTTCTAGGAAAGCAAAAAGGAATTATTGGTGATGAAGTGGAGACAAAAGAGTATTGGCACGGACCTGATGTTAGTCGACTGTGCGTGCAGTGGTCAGTGTTTATAAATAAATTAATAGTGTAAAAGCAGCTTTTCAAATTATGATATCTTCGCTCCAGTGTATTGTACGCTTGGGAAAAGGCAACGTGGTAGAATTGTTTCTGACAATCTGGCCTCTTAATCTAGATGATGGAGACTCTAATTCGCTAAGGAGTTTCTGGTTCTTCCCCCGCAGCATTTCTTTCCTGAGAGTAAGTAATGTTTCTATCAAGATTGGTTGAAATCGATCCATGGGTTTAGCAGGAACTTTCTACCGTTGAATTTGCACAGGTATGGACTTGTCCATATATTTAATATATTTAAATTGTATTTGTACACATAGTTCAGCTCTATCTCTATCGAATTTCGCCCTGCAGTTTCGTTTTCTTGCACTTCAGTGTTTATGCCGTCATATCTCCTGAACTATATTTCTTGCACAGATACAATTTTGTGGACACATTCAGCGGTATATTTGTATACTGCCTGCGAAACGTGTTATGAATACAGTTAATAGGAAATATGTAATAAAACATCATGCATGACGCGCCAGTTTTCCATATATCTCTGTGTTTGAACGTCATTTCTCCTGGCCTGTGTGTTATAATCAAATATTTTGCTGTAAATTCAGAGATTTGTGTGGATACTGTCTACAAAATGTATATGCAAGGATTTAGTAGTAAAATTGAAATGCCATGCCTGATGCGGCAGTTTTACAGCACGAAGAACGAAAAAGTAGTTATCGATAAAGTTTTTCCTTCCACCATTTTATGGTGGATGTCAGAGAGGAAAGGCTTGTAAAAGTTTGGAATTACGTGTAAAGCTTGTTTTAAGTCACTAAGAGCTCTCGTTCTCAAATACTGGACGAATATAGACTGTTACTAGCACAACGTGAGCTCCCCCCCCCCCCCCCCCCCCCCCGTTTATGACAGGGTAGTAGGCCGGCCAGTGTGGCCGAGCGAGCGGTTCTAGGCGTATCAGTCTGGAACCGCGCGACCGCTACGGTTGCAGGTTCGAATCCTGCCTCGGGCATGGATGTGTGTGATGTCCTTAGGTTAGTTAGGTTTAAGTAGTTCTAAGTTCTAGGGGACTGATGACCTCAGATGTTAAGTCCCATAGTGCTCAGAATCATTTGACAGGGTAGTAGTTTCTAACCATGTTGTCGTTCTTTGTTCTTTGCATACAGTAAGTGACTCGTATAGCAAGACTGGTTGAAATCGATCAGTGAGAAGCAGCTGTAGAACTTACAAACATACATACACTTTTATAATGTACTTGAATGTAGCAAGATTTACTCCATCATATAAAACAAACATAAATGGTTATACCTCAAATGGATCACGTACCTCCAACCAGTGTCATGGGATGATATCATAAAATCTAAAAACGACTGGTGTATTGAAGAATTACTGAGGAAGTTGCAATAATCAGATTTAGATTGTGATCCAGCGTTACCGGAGTTTTCTGAGGTGGAAGGGGTGTTTGTAGATACATCAAATAGAGAAAGTTGTGAGGGCAGCGACTGAGTTGCAATGTTGATGTGAATGGACTGCAAGAAATACTGTAAGAAGCGGCAATTGCGGACTCTCATAATAACTTCACGTCATTTATTCGCCGATAGTGAGAGCCACAATGAGCAAATGAGGCAATAGCAACGTCATTTTCACCCCCAGGTCTTTTCCACGTGTATGTTAATACAGCTCCGTTTTACGGCAAAGACAGTTGTTTGTAGCTAACAGAGTGAACACGGATGATGATCTGTCACTTGTGTGACATGCGGTTTGTCAATTTCCAATAGTACAAAATCAACAAGACATCTCGGTTAATGTCTATATTATCTATTATAAAAAGCTTAAACAGAGAGTTTGGTAATATCTGAATGTCGCTGGCGGAGAATCTTTAGCTTAAAATCATTGTTGAGCAAACGTTCAAACCTCCATAGTTTTACATGCGAATGACCGTGAAAGATGGTAGAAGAGAGAGAGATGCGTAGTTTAACACGTTCTTTGTTCGGTTTCACAAGGTTACAGCTCGTGTCCTTTGCTCGTCAATTGCAAAATTGAAATCTCTGTTAGAGGGCTCCCACATGGTTTCCATCATAACAGCGCTTACTGTCTTGTTACTTCTGCGTGAGGTGCGGGACTCTCTCCAAGCGGTGCTGCATCGCTGTGATGTTCTCTCGCAGCGCCTGCACGAATTCGGCGTGGCCTCCATAGGTGAAAGGTCAAGTCTCTCTTCTCCTTTATCTTTTCGCTATCCCGTGACTCAAGAGATCGCCACGTTACCCTGGATCTGGCAACGTTGGCAGTAGACGGCGACCTGATACCCTTGCTGTCGCCACCACTTCCAGCGCCCCGCACAGCCCCCACCTCCCTCACGACACTCCCTACCCAGGGGCGGAATTTATGCACATCTCTCTGCGTCTGTTGTTACCCACTGTGAAAGTTAGGGAACTTTTTTCTAATATATACGAATCGTGAAAGTGAGTCAAAACGTAGTCGGTAGTTGCCAACCGCAAGGTGGAACGAGTATAACATCTCTGAGTAGGAGGTTCTTTGATGGTTAAGAGAGCCGGGCGCGTGCAGTAAAAAACCGAGGAGTCGTAGCTAGGTGCCCGGAGGAAGCAGACGTGTGGTGACAGCTGTAAGGTAGGTCGCGCTCGCTGCCCCAGACTAAGCCTTAGCACGTAAACGAGAAAAGATATATAATGATTTCAAATCGGTTTTGTTAGATAATATTCAGAGTTAGGATTTATACGTCCAAGGTTTGGCACAGTAAGCACTTCGTAAAATTTTTTGTAAGACTGTTTCGTGCTATAAAAATTTTGGAAATGGTAGGTTTCGACTTAAAATTTTAACAATATATATATATTGGGATCAACATTGTGTTTAAATCTAACTACCTGAATCATAATCCAAATGCTTTGCTTAAACTGAATATGAAAATGAGTAGCAGAGTAAAGTTACCCACCAATGAAAGAACCAAGTAAACATCAGGGCCAAAAGTTAATTTTCCAGTACCATCTTAACGCCATTGCACAAACGGCATTATTCTCTTAAATTTTATTGCTGGGGCAAATACATGTTGCATTTCTGGCAAAATGGAGGAGTGCAAGAAACAAGTTTACAGACGCAGTCAGATGCAGGTTTGCTGAATAATTAATTTAGAACAATCTTATCAATGATACTTTCAGTATGTTACAGCCTGATATTCACCTTTTCGAATGTGAGAAACTACCTAAAAACTATATCCCGGCTGCTTGGCACACCGCTCATCGGTGAATTCGATCTGGCCCGGAGCGCTTTTCGGAATCCCAGAAGTAGCATGCTACCGTAAGCGATTACGCGGATGGTTCGAAAGGGGGAACAACTGACAGAAACCAAATCTAGGACGGACTGGAGTCAGAGGCCCAAAAAGGAAGTTCTTGCTCCACGTCTTCCATTTTTTGTTAAATTTACAGCCCTTTTCTTTCTTTGGTATAGTCCGTTCACAGGAGAATAAATAGAAATATAGGGCAATCCATGTTTTCTGAAGAACAGTGTCTGAGGTACTGAATCAACAATCAATAGCCACGGTTAATTGAGAATGAACTCGCAAATTGCGATTATGGTTCAGTATCAGCTGTAGAACGTTTAAGGACAAGTCAATATCTGCGCTGGATTGGGTCTCGACCCCGGATTTCCCGTTTTTCACTAGAAGTCGCGTGAACAACTTCGGTTATCCGAACACGCTTCCAAAAACGGCCGGAATCTCAATTTCTCCTGGTGTACTCTCGCTTGTTCTCGCACTACATTTCTGTGCTTCCCGCACAGGGTGAGACAGGGTGTGACAAGCTAGAAATCTGGATCCGAGTCGTGGTCCTAAACAAATTTTCATTTGTTCTGAAATATTCTACAGCCGTTGCGGAGCCACAGTCGCAATTTCCGGGCACCTACTTAATCCCTACTTTATTTTAAACGACCATTCACTTCCAGTTTTAAGAGTTACACTTAAGATGCATTATGTCACCTGAAGAGAGATGACAGTTTTGAGTAAGTAATTCAGAGCCTGCCCCAGGAGTGCAACCAAGTACTCAATGGGTCGTGATCATCACACCAAGCTCACGTCGATAATAATGCAAGTTCTGGCGAAGGTGTATGACACTTAGCGTGAAGGGGGACCTGACTTGTAGCAAAAACCGTGACAAAATTATAACCATTTAGGTGCTTACTTTTTATGGGGGTTGGCTGGCTGTCAGGCCGAGTTCAACATCGCTGTTAATTTTTCATGACTGCACGGCGGGAAATCCACAGCAGGGACGTGATGAGAATACGGTCGCTGTATTGCAGCGGCTGGCCTCGGCTGGGATGTGGCGGTGCCATTCAGAAGCACGTAGAAAGCGCGGCGCGCGCCCTGCGCGATCGAGGGCAAGATTGCTGCGGGATTACTGCCTGTCTTACATTAATATCGCCACCGGCGCAAAGGGGATTTCCTCCCCATTTATTACTTTCCAGGACCGCTCCGAGGCAGCGCCGAGTCGAGAAGAAGTACGGAAGAAATTTCCGTTTACTCGTAACGAGGGAAATGATGCTATCGGAAACGCATTGAAAGTTGTCTGTTACAGTAACTGTCAACTTCCAGTTCTGCATGTGTTACCCGTTCTTTACGTCGTGATGAGTATTTGCAGTGCTAAGATGTAACCACTGGTCGATATCTGTGGAGAAGAAATTCGTCGTTCGGCTTCAGTGGTTTACCTGAATGACGTTCCTTGGTGCGAGCAGTGACTCTGCCAGTTCATGCGATCAGCGTGGACAGTTTTGTAGCCGCTCAAAAATGGTTCAAATGGCTCTGAGCACTATGGGACTTAATATCAGTTGTCATCAGTCCCCTATAACTTAGAACTACTTAAACCTAACTAACCTAAGGACATCACATACATCCATGCCCGAGGCAGGATTCGAACCTGCGACCGTAGCAGTCGCGCAGTTCCGGACTGAGCGCCTAGAACCGCTAGACCACCGCGGCCGGCTGTAGCCGCTCCATGTGTGTGCTGCGGAGTGGTTGGTAAGGAGGAATCGTGATTGGTCTGAAATTTATTGAGAGAGGAGGACGCTGAAGATTACTACCTGGATTTTTAGCTGAAAATTTGTAATAAGAATGCTGCCCGGAGTTCTCGGGAGACCAACCGGCCGACCAAATATCCAGACATTGCCTTTCACCCCAGCCAAAGCAGTGGCCGACGTCCTTCGTCTATCGGCCGAGAGCAGCGGCGTTTGCAAAGAGTTATAAGAGCTAAAAGACAAGTAACAATGCGAAATTTGCATTAATGGTCTATGGCAAAGGACGACCGACGCGAGTGACTTTGCTTATAACATGACATCGCCTGCAGCGCCTCTCCTGGGCTCGTGACCATATCGGTTGGACCCTGCACGACTGGGAAACCGAGGCCTGGTCATGTGAGTCTCGATTTCACAGCACGTTGCTCGTGTCAAAATGTAAGTTTCCATTCGGTAATCGTTATAAAATTTTTATTTGATTGTCAGCCTGCTTAGCCAAGAGCGCCAGTATGGTAGCTTAGTGTGTTCGGTCAAAGAGTTAGCTGACCTTTGTAATAAAATAAAAATTGAGTTAATGGATCAATGATGAACTGAAACAAGCATCGTGTGACGTCCGCCACGAACAAACAGAACGAACGATAACGAACAAAATGAGATAATAAAAGTGGTAACGTGCTTGCCTACCATGCAGCAAGTTCGGGTTCCATTCCCGGCCGGGTTGGAGATTTTCTCCGCTCGTGGACTGGGTGTTGTGTTGTAAACATCATCATTCATACTCATCACCGGCACGCAAGTCGCCCAATGTGGAGTCAACTGCAATAAGACATGCTCTCGGCGGTCGAACTTCCCCGGAAGAGGTCTCCAGGCCAACAGCGCCATACGCTCCTTTCTTTTCATTTATGATTTGATTGTTTGTTTTAAACTATTGGAGTTTTGTAAATGTCATGTCTGTTAATATCATTAAACATGACGTCCAAAACATTTTTCTTGCCAAGTACCTTGCGTACTAAATCACCAGTCGCTTTCTTTAATTATTTGGAGTCCGCAATGTTGTGCGCGAGTCTAGAACCTTGTTGCTCCTATTTTGGCGAATCATACTTCCAAGCCAGTCTTGTGTTTACGTAGGTGAGGTTCATCAGGCGTCAACCTAACATCTATGTTTTCCGTCCGGCATCACCTCTGAGTATTCGATTTCAATATTTCGTTGACATGGAACGGCTACCTTTATTTAAATTCCTTAAAGCGTTCAGTAATGGTTCTGTCAACAGTTGCAGTTATTTATTAGGTGACTAGCTTCGAAGCCTTACAGGTTCATTTTCAAGCTTGGACCACTGATGCTGCACTGACAGTGCCTGCAGTGCCTAGTAAATAAATACAACTATCGATGTGTTTTCGAAAAGCAGAAATGCTGAAGTCCATTTTTACACGTTCCTTTACAAAGGAAAATCCAGCGATGTTACCTCAATTTAATGCTTGCACCACTGCAAAGATTCGTTAACATTTTAGTGCCGGTGCCTTTGAGGAAGATCTGAAATCGCTAAAATTGAACAATACTCCAGGTTCCGACGGACTCACTATGAGATCCTGTACAGAATTTGCTGACGAGTTAACCCCTCTCTTAACTACGATGTGTCGTAGATCCCTAGAGCAAAAAACCGTGCCCCGTAATTGTAAGACAGCCCAGTGACACCCTTCTACAAGAAAGATAGCAGAAGTGACCAAAATTACTGTCCATTACTCTTGTCATCCATTTGCTGTAGAACACAGGTCACTTAAAACGAAACTAGCACTTTTCTGACATGAAATCCTAAGAGCTGTGGGTCATAGAAATCAGGTAGATGCAGTGATCTCGATTTCCAGGCATCCAATTATTAATCAAAGTACGACTGTATGGGATATCTCGCGAAATTTGGATTATTTCTTGGTAGGGAGACTGCAGCATACTGTTTTGGACCGATGAAGGTGAAACTTCATGTGGGTCCTAGGGAAGTGTTTACGGACCCTTGCTGGTCATATTGTATATTAACGACATTGAAGGTAATACGTATTGTAACGTAAGAATTTTTGGGATGATGAAGTTACCCATAATAAAGTGCTGCCTGAGAAAGAGCTGTGTATTATATATATATATATATATATATATATATATATATATATATATATATATATATATATATATATATATTCAATCGGATACTGATGCGAATTAAATGTGGTGCAAAAATTGACCACTTGCTTTAAATTGGGTAGTATTCTATGATTACAGTCTCTATAAATTACAATCGGAATCCGTCAACTAATAGAAATACATATAAGTAATTATTTGTAGGAACATGAAATGGAAGAACGAAACAGGCTTACTCGTAGGCAAATAACGTGGCGGACTTGCAATCTGTCTATAAACGAGACTGCTCATATACCAGTGGTGCGAGCAATCTAAGTACCTTATTCAAATGAGTGGGGCCCTTACTAAAAAGGACTAACAGGCGATATTGAACGTACATAGAGAACAGCACGTATTCTCGCAGGCTGTTTTGACCCCTGGGTGCCTGACACCGAGCTCCTGAAGAAACTGAATTGACAGTTGAAGATAGACGTAAATTATACCACCAAAGTCTACTTACCAAGTTTCAAGTTAAGCAGTTTTAAATGACGAATCTAAAGATATGCTAAGACCTACGTATCTCTCCAGCATGGATCACTTGGACAAGATTAGATTAATTTCATCACGTCGAGAGGCGTTGAAGTTATCATTCTTCCCGAGATCCTTACCGGGTACGTAAATGGGGCGGGAAGAATACCTAGTAACTTATACTGTTCCTGCTACTGAAGAGGAACAGTGACTAGCATATGGACAAGTGAGAATGTGTGCTTATTAATAGAGTTAACATAGGAATTTGACGCCCATCCACTTCATAGAGCCAGAGCCAGATACATCCGTTGAACTGGGCACGCTCAGCGCTGATGTTCGAAAGTACTGCCCGTGTGCAGATGGCTTAAGGCTGTAAACCGTCATCCTATATAGGCCGCTGTTATAGAACATTGCGCTTGCGCCGCCCACCACAATTTCTGTCTCCACGACTGGGTGCCATTCCTGGAAGAACACGGGCGTCAACGATATATCACATTTAAAGACTCTCTTCAAACGCTCTTATTCGCCGCACCAAAGAGCGTTTCGTTTTGGTGCGAGATATAGGTTTTCACGTCCCGTTAGGAGGAAACCTCTTGTCTGTATTAATCAAATTATCGGTCAACCTAACTTCAGTTACCTCTTGATAAACGTTATTCCAAAACGCGGAAATACTGACAACCATCACAGTCTCGTCAAATTTCATCTCGTGTCTCTCTTTTAAACAATCTTTTCTTAACTCCAATGCTAAGGCTGTTTGTAGCCTCGTGGGACGGCGTTACTACGAGGTCACTAAGTGAAGGGGTCATCTTAAGGAATCAACTAAGTTTGGAGAGGAACGAATCGCGACAATAATCGGTGGTAGTGATTTAGATACAGTATGTAAAGTATAAAGTTGCGGCAGGTCGAACCCTGGTCTTCAGTTCTTTTTAGAGTTGAACAACATTCGAATATTTCTGTGACTGAACAGAAGGACCGTTCCTTTTCATTCATGCACCTTACATGTTCCTCAGCATTTATTGAATCAAACTCTACTTCTACATTTCGTTCGACATTAACGTTGAATGTCACTGCAAAGACACTTTAGCGGTACTTGAATGAGTATTCAAAAATCCGCTCAGATGAAAACTTTATGTGTGCCCCCCTCCCCCCATGTCAAAATCAAAAAGCTTCTTGGCTGGATTAATAAAAAGTAGAGAAAAGCTAAGATGGTGGATGTCTGTAGATAGTCTTCCCCCATTTTACTATAAGGCACAGAATGTTCGTACAATAACGTGAAACTTTCAGGGAACTGCTTCTGTGGGATGTTATTAGACTCGAGCGTCAGATACGTTCTATGGTATTCTCGCACTGATAACACAAAGTGTCGTCACCCGGAATGGCTTTTTTCCAGAAAAGAAATGTCGGCGTTTTTTACATTAATGAAGTCGCTGCAGGTTTCCACGTATCGCTGTTGTTGTTCGGGGGCCAATAACTGTAATCACAGTCATAGTACTTTCTCCGGAACTGGCCTAGGTCCCCAACATGAAAGGACGCCAGTCAGCCAATTGGATCTGGTCTCTCTAACAAGGTGGTGCCGGACAAAAATGTGAAACAAGTTATCTGGAAAGTTGAAACGCTTCTGCTAATATTATATTTTGGTGCTCCGTTAACCAAATGCTGCGAAGTCTCGTGTAAAAGTACTGCGTAGTTGTAATTAAACTCTCGCTACATGTGAAGGCCACCATGGAAAACGAGTAATCATAGGACAATGAAACTTCAGGACACATCTGTAAGGACATACACAACCATTGAAAAATAGACATTTTAATCTTCACCTGAACGGGTACCATTTTTTTTATTCCGAGCCGTTTTCACGTTCCGGGATGCAAATGTTGCTTATTGTCAAAAATGGTTGAAATAGCTCTAAGCACTATGGGACTTAACATCTGAGGTCATCAGCCCCCTAGTCTTAGAATTACTTAAACCTAACTAATCTAAGGACAAGACACATATCCATGCCCGAGGCAGGATTCGAACCTGCGACCGTAGCAGCAGCGCGGTTCCGGACTGAAGCGCCTAGAATCGCTCGGCCACAGCAGCTGGCTGCTCATTGTCACGACCATCTTTATCCACGACAGCGTGGAACCTCACTAGATACAATCTCACAATTTAATAACCGTTCACAATATTTTGCGATAGATTGACCGTGGAACGTTCAGCTGCGTGACGCAGCCCGCGTTGAGCTTGAAGATAGCACACTACGTTCAGTATTCTCAGCCTTGACAACAGTTGCTTTGTCAACAATTTGTGGCACAATTGGCTGTCCGCTTCCCCCAGGCGCAGTTCCCAAATCGCTAGTTAATTCGAACTTCTGAAACATGTTCATCAACCCTGGTGAGGGAAAATGACCTCTCCGTATTCCTTTAATACGTCGATACTTTGTAAGAGCAGCAGCACCATTGCTATTGTTTTGATAAAACAATTTGCTCACCTTGTCCAGACCCACGTTGGCTGTCTGCAACTGTAACGCGAACTGGCGCTTACTTTTCAACCCCACGTCGCCGTATTATTAACGACACCCAATGGCAAGTCATGACATTGACAATACCAACAACGCAGTTCCTGCAGCTCAGTCTTAACAGCGTTCTATACGGTTGGATACACATGGAGCATCCGCTCCCGTAGGTCGGTGAGAAATTCGTGTGGTCTACGTCCCTTATGGCTAGTGCCTTGTCACGCATCCATCCGCCAGCATTTGAGTTGGCGTTTAGTTTGTATTGGTACACCGGTAATTGCATTTGCCTGGTGTAGTCGCCCCATCCTTAACCAGTTCACTGCTGCCCTATATTTGATGGTAATATCTGTCCGGTATATTCCAAGCACCATACATTGTGCTGTCACTGTTAATTAGACAAATTTGCCTACATGATTTGGGATCTGAAAAACACCTGTCTGCTGTTGAGGTTTCCCTTGCTGTAGGTGCCCGGCTCAGCTCTAGGACATCATTCAATAGTAGTGTTACGAAGATGATGATCTATTATACTAGTATTTTGAGTACTTCTGATTGGGTAACATCTGGTCCAAGTGACTGTTCTTGAGCTGCGAGATTGCTAGAACAACGTGGCAAGGCTGTATGGCGTGTGTAATTTGTCTCTTCGTGTGGCTTGGTGTTCAGTCTCTGTGTCGATGATGGCGTCGGCGAGGAGTTTACACTGCAGGTATTGTAATATTTCTCTCCATCCTCTCATCATCTTATTATCATCCTGATTTAGTGTTCCCAGAACTAGTAAGATTTTATTTTTTCTTTGAGTATTATGTACGGTTCCCCCGTAAGTTTTCCTGTCTTTGTTACCTTAGAAGTCGGTCCCAGGGCTGTTAGGGCGTGTTGAAAAATCTCTGTTTATATTAGTCTTGTTATGGCTAAACGCATTTAGGCTTATCAGTCTATGTCTGTCGGTTCTTGCTGATATAGTTTTCTTTTTCGTCCGGCTCCTGGTTAAGTAATGGACCCATCAATTGCAATAAGAGTATTTGTGTGATCATGAATAGTTACCGGGACGTGAGAAACCGTAATTGCCCTACAGATATACGTCAGTATCACTAACACTTAGAACTGTGCCTATGGACTGGAAACGTGCTATCTGGTAGCGCTTCTGTTAAAATGAACTACATTTTGCTACCAGATTTCAATACAATGATCAGTCAGTAACACGCACTGGCGACGCAGGTGTAATTATATATCTAACGGGACCGTAATAACTTTAGAATCTACAGTGCAATCGGTTTAATTTCATTGAAGAGTTGTCGGAACATACTAGAGTGTATTTCTGTACTTGTGGAACATAATTAGAAACTCGCACTTCTGCGTTTTCGTTCTCGAACTGTTGCAGTGAGGATATTGATTACACCGTGTGTGCCTCCGAAAGGCGAGCGGTTAAAATAAACTGTGTGTTCTGATACGGATTTGCATTAATGAACGTACTTTAGTCCCTTACAACTTGCAGTCTGCAATGCACCTTAGGTGGCATTAGGTAACAAGGTTGATTATTTTGTTAGAAAAGTACCTGAACTACAATAAAATCACTTACAGCGTCATTTACGTATGTAGTTCCGCGTGTCTCAGTGGTATTTAATGTTACATAGCATTTTGTGATACAGATAAAAATAAAGTAAAATTACTTGTTTTAATTGGATACATTCTTATACTGCGTGACTTATTTTCACTGATCACACAGTAAAGTAGATCGTTCAATCACAGAAATATGCGTATTGGTGGAAAAAAATACAAAATACAATGGAGGCCATTACGAAGGTCATGATAAAAAAGAAGGGAGCCGTTACGGAAAACATAAGTGATCTAGTATTAGAGTGAAAGTTTAACAGAGCTTTGAGAGATTTGCAATCAAATAAAGCAGAAGGGATAGATAAGTTTCCTTCAGAATTTCTGAAATCATTAAGGGAAGTGGAAACGAAACAGCTATTCAAGTTGATTTGTAGAAGTTGTGAGAGTGGAGACATACCATCTGACCGTTCGAAAAATTTCATCCACAGTCCTGAATATAGAAATGGCGGGCAAGTGTGAGGACTATTCCACAATCAGCTTAACAGCTCATGCCTCCAAGCTACTGACAAGGGTAACACTGTATATAGAAGATTGGAAAAGAAATTTGAGTGCATGTCACTTGACGCCTATTTTGGCTTTACGAAAGGCAAAGGCACGACCAGAGAGAGTATTCTGACTTGCGCTTGATGACAAAAGCGAGACATAAGAAAATTCAAGACAATTTCACGGAATTTGTCAACCAGCAAAAAGCGTCTGACAATGTGTAACGGTGCAAGGCGTTCGCAATGTAGGACAAAGTAGGTGTAAGCTGCAGGAAAAGACGAGTAGTATAGAGTATGTACAGAAACCAAAAAGTAGTAATAAGAATGGAAGACCAAGAACGAAATGCTCGGTTTTGAAAGGTTATAAGATAAGGCTGCACTAATTCTCACCTGCAGCGCAATCTACCCATCGAAGAAACTTCGACGGTGTGCAGTGAATTACGGCACGCCCTAATTATCGACTGCTTGTTGGCCGTGGCGAATTACATGTTGGCGCCGTGCTCGCGTATTATATGCGGCTGAAGTTTTGCGGCCCGTGGAGAGGACTGCCGTGGACAGAGCTCGTATCGTCCAGGGCTGGCCAGGAGAGATCTTGGGCTCACGAGAGTTTGAGTTGGACAGGTGTTTGAATGACCAGTGAGTGAACTGGCAGGGGCAGTGGTGCCTTGGACGGCGAGCCGCCGCGCGGTGGACTTGATTCCGGTGGCAGCGAAGGAAGTCCGCCCGGAGATGTCTTGCGGACAGCAGCGGCTGTTCATGGTGCCGGGCTTTCCTGGTGCCTGACATCATGGTTTCTGTGGAAACCACTCGTGATGTGGGTCCCTGCACGGCGGCACACTGAGAGAGAGAGAGAGAGAGAGAGAGAGAGGTTCTGGTGACGTTGAGCACTTTTACAGCGGTTCTCTGTAAAGTTATACCAGCAAGTGGTGCTCTTTACTTTGAAATACACTTCTGTCGTGTTGTGTTGTACGTAAAACTCTACACCTTAGTACTTCAACTGTATCACTTGCTGAGTACCCGGCTTGCCCAGGTACATATTTATTCCAGTCTGTAATTAGTCCATCTTCTCTTTTATACTCTCTCTGCTCATCTCCTCCACCCCCTCTCGTTGTCCACCTCCTCCTCCCTCTTCTCTCTCTCTCTCTCTCTCTCTCTCTCTCTCTCTCTCTCTCTCTCTCTCTCTCTCCACCTCCTTTCCTTTCTGTGTCCCATCTCCTCCTCTCCCCTCTCTCTCTGTACATCTCCTCCTTTCCCCAGTCACTGTCCATTTCCTCTTCCTCTCTCACTCCAACTCCTCGTCACCCCTCTGTCCACTTTCTCGTCATCCATTCTTTCTCCTTCATGTCTTTGTCCGTCTCCTCTTTCCCTTCTCTGTTCATCTCCTCCACTTCCCTCTCTCTGTACACTTCCCCCTCTCCCTCTCACCACCCCCCCCCCCCCGTCTGGTTCCATTTCCTTCATCCCCCTCTCTGTCCATCTCCTTCTCCTCAGTTCGCTCACCATGTTATCACCACTATCCCAGTTATCACCACCATCCCAGCAGGATGCTGGTGGTTCTTACCCCACAGCATCTGCACAGAAAATACTAACTAATACGTGTACCAAATTGGGTTGAAGTCGTTCCAGGGGTTTAGGATGAGCCTTTTAGCCGTAGCTTGGCCCACGTACACACATATATATTTCACATATATTTAACATATTTCATAGGTATTTATGCACGTATTTCACTATTATCTGTAGCGAATTTCGCCAAGCAGTTTAATTTTCATGCAGCTAGATATTTATGACGTCGTATCTTGTGAACTATGTGTTGCACAAAGACAAAATTTTGCAAGTGCATTCAGTCGTATACGTGGTTACTGGCTGCGAAATGTGTTGTGAATAGAGTTAGAAATAAAGAAGTAATAAATTAAAACGTCATGCATGATAAATCGCATTTTGACCATCTCAGTGTTTATGGCGTCGTCTCTCCTGAACAACTGTCATACAGTGATATATTTAATACTTGAGTGACGATAATTGAAACCAACAGCTGTATTGTAATCTAACGCCGTTTAATTAAAAATATCCTACTAATTTCTACGTTAAAATTGTCATCTTCAGGCTTCAACCGTAGTTTGCCATCAACATACGAACAACACTTACGAATATCAACGGAGTCTTCAATTTGAAACAGCACAACATATCAAGCATGTTACGCCAGCTTCCGCGGTCGAGTGCAGCATGTCAAAATCAACTAGATTTCGTATGTAACAGTAAGAAGCCCACCAATGGTCAGACGGTATCGAAACTGGTAGCACGTGTTGAATAAAAGACGTTGGATTACAACATAGCGGTTGGTTTCAGTTATCGCTATTCAATGTCCGGCTGCTGTCCCACTGCCCTTGATAGATTACCAGAGACTTGATGATATATTTTTCCAGGTACATTCAACGGCACATATAGAGACTGTCTGCGAAATGTGTTGCGATCAGAATTAGTGGCAAAGAAGAATAAATTTATTCGTTATGCATGATAAGGCAGTTTCTCATTCGACTCAGTATTTGACGTCATTTCTCCGGAACAGTTTCGTACAGTAACAGATTTTTGTAGATACATTCATGGCGTATGTGGATACTACTTGCAAAATGTGTTGCGAATAGAGTTCGTAGGAGAGAAGTAATATATTTGTACGTAATGCATGATGCGACAGTTTTTCACGCATCTCAGTGTTCACGATCTCATGTCTCGAGATTTGTGTGTCGTTCAATGACATAATTTTGCTTTTGAATTCAATGTTATATGTTAATACTGTCGCAAAATGTATCGCGACTATGGTTAGCATTAAAGAAGTAATGAATTGAAAAGTCGTACTCTATGCGGTAGTTTTACTACATGAACAGCGAAAACGTAGCAAGCGAAAAGCTTTTTTCCTTCTATCATTTTGTGGGAGTTGTCAGGGAGAAAATGTTTCCTAATGGTTTGAAATTATGTGTTAAGATTATTGCAAGTCACTATGTGCTCTTATTCTCAAATACTGGAAGAATAAATTACGGGTATTCGCGTGTCGTGAGCTGCGCTGCTTTTCCACCTCCACCCCCGCCTCTGTGACAGGTGGTCACTCTTACCCCCACATCGAGGATTCCAGACAGTAAATGGTATGTGTGCCATGTTTGGTTGAAATGAGTCCAGCAGCTTAGGAGGAGATAGGAAGACACATAAATAAAACGTACATATAGTTTTATAGTATGTATGGATTGCTAACTTTATGTTAGGTGGTTGGATTTCTCATATTTATTCTCTGGGCTAGTGTTCCTTCAGCTATTGAACTCTTTTTATTGTCCTCATATTCCGGCAACATGTGGGGATTGATCGCAGCGCCTGAAATTATTATCCTTGCTGAGTTAAATTTGGAATGCAGATAAATTTAAGCTTTTGAAGTATTTCTGTGTTCTTGTCGCATTAGTTTAGAAACATTCCTCAGGTTAGAATTAGCAGCCCTTTGTAATATTGTTCCTTACGAGTGTACGAGAGCTTACCGAAAACCAATGCCCCGGAACTTTTTATTCTGTTTTGAATGTCGGTTGAGGTATTACATATCATGCATATCACTCGGTCGATTTTGCCGCTTTGCATGTTGCAACCCTCCGCCTATAGAGGACTTCAAATTCCAGAGTGCAACATGACACTGTGTAACGTAACTATGTCGATAGAGTTTCTAACCGTAGAAAACACGTCTACAGTTGAAATCCGTAGACGAATGAAAGCTGTGATCGATGAAGATAGTATCGACACCAGTAATGTGTGTTGTTGGGTTGTTTGTGCTCATGTGTGATACAGCTCGGAGTAGATGAACGCGTGCGCCAACTGTCGAGGATCATCGAAATCGGGTTGACCAACTCAAAAAAACATCGTCGTCTAACACAGACTAAGGTCTGAGATAGATGTGGAATACCACGATAGCGTGTACAGGCCATCATTGCAGAATTGCGCTACAGGGAACTGCGTGTACGCTGGGTGCTCGAATGCTCTGATATGAAACAGAGGAGATTCGACATATGACATCGATTTATTTTACGTCTTAAGTGTGAAGGTGATAGGTTCTTTGCAACATTTTGACAGCTGACGGAAACTGGTTTCACCATTTTGACTCAGGAAACAAGAACATCAATGGAGCTCTGCCACAAAGGATCACCGACGCCAAAAAATTCGCGACCATTCCATCAACAGGCAAATTCACTCCGTAGTGTTCTGTAACGCTCAAGGCGCGGTGCATTTATATTTCATGCTTAAAGGCACCGACATAGCCTGCGTAAGGTACTGCAATACCTTCGGAAAATAGAAAGCTCAAATTCGAAAGATTCTTCCAGACATACAGCATCCACTCCTCCAGCACGACAGTGACAGTCCACATACTACTGCTGCGACGTCCGTATTAATCCGAAGCCTTGAGTTCACTATCATCGATCATCCTCCATATATTCTGACTTTCCCCATCCGATTTTCATCTGTTTCCAAAACTTAAAAAACACTTTGGAGGCGGACTTCAATTTTATAGTGATGGGACGGTACAAGCTGAGGTGAAGATGTGGCTTCGTCCACAATGTGAGACACTCTGCAGTCACGGTATCAACAAACTAGTCTCTTGTTGGGAGATACGTGTTCGTCGCCAAGGGAACAACACTGATAAGTAATTATGCAGACATGAAGAATGATGATGTAGAATGTTAATAAAGCCTGTCTTATTTAAAAAGTTTTGAGGGTTTTCACAATACTTTTCGGCACGAACTCGTTTGCTAATTTCTTCTGTGAGTTCATTTTATTGAGAGGCAACATTCACTGTGTTTATCAAGTTCTCGTCAGAAGGGCCTTTAATGTAACAAGTACTGTACAGAAATATTTGGTTAACGATTTTTTGATGTGAAGTTTGCAGAATTTGAGTGTAAGTAATTTTCTGAGTTATTGTTACTGAGAGGCTCTAATTTAATGGTTGTGTCATTAAATTAACTGCAATAACATCTGTAAGTGTCTATGCCCCTACAACCCTCTACTAATTACGACTCCCATATCTATCCTGCACCAGAGATGAATTAACAGAAAGGTTGAGATTTGGGTCTTAAATTTAGGATGAAAGAATAACAAATATACGATTCGATAATGACATTGCTATCCTAGGTGAGAAATTACAGGACCTGTTGAATGGATCGATGGTCTAGTGTGCACACTTTATGGACTGAGAGTTAAAAAGGTGTAAGTAGTATGAGTTCAGTGATAAAATTAACATCAAAATTGGGGACAACGAAGTAGTCAAAATGGTTCAAATAGCTCTGAGCACTATTGGACTTAACATCTGAGGTCATCAGTCCCCTAGAACTTAGAGCTACTTAAACCTAACTAACCTAAGGACATCACACACATCCATGCCCGAGGCAGGATTCGAACCTGCGACCGTAGCGGTCGCGCGGTTCCAGACTGTAGCGCCTAGAAACGCTCGGCCACCACGACCGGCAACGAATTAGTCGTAATGAAAGAAATTCTGTAGCCTTCAAAGCAAGATAACCGTGATGAAAAAAGCAAAGGCAACATAAAAAGCATACTAACACAGTCAAAGGGGTCATTATTGCCAATAATAGTCCACTGGTATCAAACATCGACCTTAATCTGATGAAGAAACTTCTGACAATATTTGTTGGCAGAAAAGCGTTGTGTGGAAGTGGAGTATGGCTCTGGGAAAACTGTAAAAGAATTGAAGGGTTTGAGACGTTTTTATTATTAGCAAATTGCATCATTTGATCGTAAATTGCTATTCTCTTATCTCATATAATCATGATTTCGGCTTCATAGCCATTCTCGTATGCAAGCTGACACATCACAACATGTCCGACCAGCCTAAATGACATATCACCGTTGAAATGACAGACGCCTTATCTTACAAACCAGTCGTCATTATTTCAACGGTGATGATGATGCTTGGTTTGTAGGGCGCTCAACTGCGCGGTCATCAGCGCCCGTACAAAGTTACAATTATTACACAGTCCAATTTTCGTAACAGCCACATCTACCCACTGTCACGAATGATGATGATGATGTAATGATGAGGACAACACAAATACCCAGTCCCAGGGCAGAGAAAATCCCGTTTCAACAGTGAATGTCATTTAGGCAGGTCGGCTAATTTATGACATTTCAACTTGAACATAAGAATGACTGTAAAACCTAAATCGTGAGTGTATGAAATAAATGAATAGTAATTGACAGCACCCGTGGTCTGAGGTACCGTCTTTGATTAGTAATCAGAACGTCATTGGCCCCGTTTCGAAAAAGAGTACCGATTAAATTTTGGTTAATAATCAGCATTTTCAGCCTGAGACTTTCGACAAAATACGTTACCACATTCTGTCAATTGCCTTGTCAAAGAGGGCGGAGGAGCAGAAAGAGGTTCAGGGCACTCTCTTGTCCTTGGGTTGGGAAACTGCACCTCAATATTGAAGAATCAGCAATGATCAACGGCATGAGGGTGCATAAGGCAGTGGAAACCACTCCATTAAAGACACATAACGTGTATCCACAGGACATGTGGCCCGTAATTGAAAAAGTGTCATAATTATCTCTCTATTGGCAAAAGATTCCCAATAGTCCCACTTCGGATCTCCGGGAATGGACTGCTAAGAGGGAGGTGACCATGAGGAAAACATTGAAGAGCCAACGAAAGGATAAAGTTCTACAAGTCGGGGCGCGGAATGTCAGAAGCTTGAACATGGTAGGTAAACTAAAAAATCTGAAAAGGGAAATGCAAAGGCTCGATCTAGATACAGTAGGGGTTAGTGAAGTGAAATGGAAAGAAGAGCCGAGCGGTCTCAGGCGCCTTGCCATGGTTCACGCAGCTTCCCCCGTCGGAGGTTTGAGTCCTCCCTCGGGCATGGGTGTGTGTGTTGTCCTTAGCGTAAGATAGCTTAAGTAGTGTCTAAGCCTAGGGACCGACAACCTCAGAACTTTGGTCCCATAAGAACTTACCATCAATTTCCAATTTCCAGTTTCGAAAGAAGACAAGGATACCTGGTCGGATGAGTATAGGGTAATATCAAAAGCAGAAGAAAATGGTATAACGGGAGTAGGATTCGTTATCAATAGGAAGGTAGGGAAGAGTGTGTCAGGCGTCAGGCATGAGGTTCTGCTGTGTCCGTAAGCAGATTCCTGTCAACCAACATGTTAAGAAAAGTACGGGAAACCTAAGCAAGGTGGGTGGAGCGGATTAGAGTATCCATCCTCCAGATTAACAGCCCAGATTGTCAGAAACGGTTTTACTACGTTGCCTTTTCTGTAGTGTACAATACATTGGTGCGAAATTTTGTAATGTGAAAAGCTACTTTTACACTACTAATTTATTTATAAATACTGACCGCTGCACACACAGTCGACTAACATCAGGACAACGCCAATACTATTTTGTCTCCATTTCGTCACCACTAATTCAGTTTTGCTTTCCTAGAAAACTGAGTTAGCATCCCGTCATACTGACTGACGTTTGAGCAAGGCGAGGACAGAAAGTTAATGGCAACTATTGAAGAGTTTTCCGGTCGGCTCTCAAAAATATAAATGAAAAAAACGTAATACGAAAGAGTATTGCCAAATGAGAGATTATTTATTACTATCCAATTTTTTTAACACTCCTTCTAAACCCCTACTCTGTGGTATCTAAGAAATCTTTCAGTACGTAGAATGTATTGCTTAACAGGTACTTTTAAATTCTCCTGTTAAATGTAATCTCTTTAATTTCCTTCCACAGTTCACTGCACAATTTTATCTGTTGAGAAAATGATGTATTGAGTTTTAAGTATATCCTTTCTTGGTAAGGAAAGTCTCCTTCGTGTTTTACCGTCATGCACAGAGCAGCTTGTGCATTAAAAGTGAAAGTTATTTTTAATGCACGTAACCGATAGGTAAGTGTATTCCCATGGTTTAGTTAAAATATTCGACGTGTAATTGGATTTTTACAATGATTGCTATTTCTTGGTATTATAGATAAGGGTCTTTCCTGTAGCTTGAAAACTATATTAATGTTTTGCGCAGCCGGCCGGGTTGGCCGAGCGGTTCTAGGCGCTACAGTCTCGAACCGCGCGGCCGCTACGGTCGCAGGTTCGAATCCTGCCTCGGGCATGGATGTGTGTGATGTCCTTAGCTTGGTTATGTTTAAGTAGTTCTAAGTTCTAGGGGACTGATGACCTCAGAAGTTAAGTCCCATAGTGCTCAGAGCCATTTGAACCATTTGTTTTGCGCATTTGTTCCCCAGAAAACGATTACATACTTCGCGTGTACATTCAAATAGTGCGTAAATAAAATGCACTGAATAGTGGACGCTGACGTTCGTATTCCAGCTACATAACATGCTGATCATAATCTCTTTGCGTATAGCTTTGTTTTTTCACATCAATTAATTACGTTCCACTACTAAAAATAGGAAAAATAAGAGATAAAAGTTTAGCATGCAGTGTATCACTACAGGTTGGGCGACAGTCTTTTCTGTTTCATCAAAGCTTAGAAGACTTCCAAACTCCCTGAGTGGAGTGTCTTCTCTTCTATCAGAATTTCCCCGCCATATTATAATGAAATCATTATTGTCCAGTAAACCCCGTGTGGGGTAGTTCGGCCGTCTAGTGCAAGTCTTCCTATTTGAAACCATTTCGGCGACTATCGAGTCGATGAAGGTGAAGTGAAGTGATGAGGACAACACAAACATCCAATCCCCGTGTGAATAAAATCTAGAACTCGGCCGGGAAGCGAACCCAGATCGCCGGGATCTAGAAGCAGCTCTGCTAACCACCAGATCACGATTCGCGTACATATAGTGTAACTAGTTTCGTCCCGTGATGTTACACGCGGTTAACAGTTATATGCGCCATCACAAGTCTCTGGATGGGGTATTTAGGAGTGTACCAACTGCTGCCAGCCTATCCAAGCAAATCGAAATAATAATAATTATTATTATTATAATTTTTAGACGATGGTTGAAGCTAAGAGAATAAATGTCGCCCACAACTCAACTTACACAATCCAATTTTCAAAAATTAATTCTTCGGAACTATCGGCACCCTCAAAGTAAACGAAATCTACAAAAAATTAGAAATAATCCAATGCCAGACAGAAAAGCAAAGTCACTGATTAAGATTCCACATAGTATTACGATACAATACACTTTCAAAACATTCTATATACTGCAAAATATTTTCATGCACCTATGTACGGCATGAGGATGCAGAAGGCAATGGAAACTACTGGATTAAAGACAAATAACGTGAATCCAAGGGACATGAGGCCTGTAACTGAAAAAGTGTCATGATCATCTTTCCAGTGGCGAAGGATTCCCGAAAAGCCCCCATTCGGATCTCCGTTAGGGGACTGCCAAGCGAGGGGGGGGGGGGGGGGATGACCATGAGAAAAAGATTGAATACCAACGAAAGGTTAAGTTCTACGGGTCGGGTCTGGAATGTCAGAAGCATGAAGTGCTAGGGAAGGTAGAAAACCCGAAAAAGGAAATGTAAAGGCTAAATCTAGATATAGTGGGAGTCAGTGAAATGAAATAGAAAGAAGACCAGGATTTCTGGTCAGATGTGTGTAGGGTAATACCAAGAGCAGAAGAAAATGGTATAACAGGAATGGGGTTCTTTATGAATAAGATGGTAGGGAAGAGAGTGTGTTACTGTGAACAGTTCAGAGATAGGTTGTTCTTATCAGAGTCGACAGCAAACCAACACCGACAACGATAGTTCAAATGGTTAAAATGGCTCTGAGCACTATGGGACTTAACAACGATAGTCCAGGTATACATGCCGACGTCGTAGTCTGATGATGACGAGGTAGAGAATGTATATGAGGACCTTGAAAGGGTAATACAGTATATAATGGGAGATACAGATCTAATAGTCGTGAGAGCCTGGAATACAGTTGTAGGGGAAGGAGTAGAAGAAAAGGTTACAGGACAATACGGGCTCGCGACAGGGAATGAGAGAGGAGAAAGACTAATTGAGTTCTGTAATAAGTTGGAAAAGGCCGGGTGACACGGGAAGATTTCGGTTAGTTTACACCATGGTCAGACAGAGATACCGAAATCAGATCCTGAATTGTAAGGCATACCCAGGAGCAGATGTAGACTCAGGTTACAATGCAGTAGTGATGAAGAGTAGGTTGAAGTTAGAGAGATTAGTCAGGAAGAGTCAATACGCAAAAAAAGAAAGGAATACGGAAGTATTAATAAATGAAGAGATACGCTTGAAGTTCTCTAAGGCTACAGATACGGCAGTTAGGAATAGCTCAGTAAGTAGTACAGTTCAAGAGGAATGGACGTCTCTGAAAAGGGCTATCAGAGAAGTTGGGAAGAAAAACATTGGTAACTGCGAAGAAACGATGGGTAACATAAGAAATACTTCAGTTGATCGATGAAAGAAGTAAGTACAAAAATGATCAGGTAAATTTAGGAGCACAGAAATACACGTCACTGAAGAACAAAATAAAAAGGAAGTTCAGGGAAGCAAAGACGAAATAGCTGCATGAAAAACGTGAAGAAATCGAAAAAGAAATGCTTGACTCGGCATATACAGAGTCAAAATAATCTTTGATGACATTAAAACCAAGGATGGTAACATTAAGAGTGTAACGGGAATTCCGCTCTTAAATGTAGAGCAGAGAGTACACTGAAGGCCTCTATGACGGGGCAGATTTGTCTGATGTGATAGATGAAGAAACAGGAGTCGATTGGAAGAGTTGGGGGATCCAGTATTAGAATCAGAATTTAAAAGAGCTCTGGAGGCCTTATGATCAAATAAGGCACAAGAGATAGATAACATTTCATCAGAATTCCTAAAATCATTGGAGGAAGTGGTAACAAAATGACTATTCACTCTGGTGTGTTGAATGTTTGAGTCTGGTGATATACCGTCTGAGTTTCGGAAAAATATCTTCCACGCAATTCCGAAGACTGCAAGAGTTGACAAGAGAGGGAGAATTGTCGCACTATCGACTTAACAGATCATGCATGCACTTTGCTGACAAGAACAATATGCAGAAGAATAGAAAAGAAAACTGAGGATGTGTTAGATGACGATCAGTTTTGCTGTAGGAAAGGTAAAGGCACTAGAGAAGCAATTCTGACGTTGCAGTTGATAATGGAAGGAAGACTAAAGAAAAATCAAGACACGTTTATACTATTTGTCGACGTGGAAAAAGCGTTCGACAATGTAAAATGGAGCAAGAGATTCGAAATTCTGAGAAAAATAGGGGTAAGCTACAGGGACAGACGGGTAATAGACAATATGTTCATCAGCCAAGAGGGAATAATAAGAGTGGACGACCAAGAACGAAGTGCTTGAATTAAAAAGGGTGTAAGACAGGGCTGTAGTCTTTCACCCTACTGTTCAATCTGTATATCGAAGAAAAAGTGATGGAAATGGAAGGAAGGTTCTGGAGTTGGATTAAAATTCGAGAATATCCTAATGAGTGGAGAACATGCACTGAGAGTAAGTCGAGAAAAGACGAAAATAATGAGAAGTAGCAGGAAGGAAAAGAGCGAGAAATTTAACATCAGGGTTGATGGTTACGAAGTACATGAAGTTAAGGAAATCTGCTACCTAGGCACCAAAGTAACAAATAACAAATGGAGCAAGTAGAACATCAAAATCAGACAAGCACTGGCAAAAAGAACATTCCTGGCCAGAAGAAGTCTAATAGTATCAAACATAGGCTTTAATTTGAGGAAGAAATTTCTGAGCATGTACGTTTGGAGCTAGTGAAACAAGAACTGTGGAAAACCGGATCAGAAGAGAATCTAAACATTTGGGATGTGGTACTACAGACGAATGTTGAAAACTAGGTGGACTGATAAAGTGAGTAGTGAGGAGGTTCTGCTCAGAATCGGAGAGCAAAGGAATTTGTGGGAAACACTGACAAGGAGATCGGACAGGATGATAAGACATCAGGGAATGACTACCATGGCACCAAAGGGAACTGTAGGAGGCAAAAACTGTAGAGGAAGACAGAGATTGTAATATATATCTAGCAAATAATTGAGGACGTAGTTTGCAAGTGCTACTCGGAGACGAAGAGGTTGGCACGGGAGAGGAACTGGTGACAGGCCGCATCAAACCAGTCAGAAGACTGATGAGTCAAAAGAAAAAATAATTCAATCAACTGACGCAAAATTTTTCAAAAAGTTCTACATGACTGTGGTCCCCAAGGATAAAAATCATTCGAGAAGTGACGGGTAGACGAATGATTATGTGAGAGAGGTAAAGAAGTAAGCAAGCTGTTAATTGTTTCAAAAATAATCATCGTAACTCTTCAAAGATACATCCCACTGTGACTTCATAGATAAATGTTTTCCATTGGCTAAGGAATTTTGATTGTGGGTAGACGTGCACCTCTTTGTCGGAAGTAAATCGACGGCCACGAATGTCTTTCTTCTGAGCTCCAAAAACATGGAATGCGCATGGAAAGAGAACGGGAGTGAATGGAGGATGTGTATGCGCTTCCCTGCATAACTTCGGTAGTGTAGTCTGTACAATCTTGGCAAAACGTGAGCGTCGATTTGCTTCGGACGAAGAGGAGCACTCGTGTGTACACTCAGTAGGCAGCCCCAAGCATTTTGCCTTGAAGGCACTGATTGTCTTGTTACTTGTTAAACAATAAACAATTCATTTAATTTTGTCCATCTGCCACGTTCTCATTAGACTGGCCCTTATACAACGATGGTTGGAAATTAGGTGAATTGATGAGGAATGAGGATATTCTCCGAAGAATCGTCAAGTAGAGAGAGGAACGCGTGGAAAACATTGAGAAGAAGGACGGGATGATGGGACATGTGTTCAGATAGCAAGAATATCACCCGTAGTACTTAATGAAGCCATAGAGGGTTAAAATTGTAGAAGAAAATAAAGGTTTGGATACATCCAGCAAATAAATGAGGACTGTGAGTGAAAACGCTACTCTGTGATGAATTCGTGGCGGGCAGCACCGAACCAGTCAGAAGACTGGTAACCCAAATAAATGTGTCCTGCAATTTTTGGATTTGCAAACGTTCATCTTGAACATGACATCTAGCATAGAGGTTTTATTGTTTAAAGAATTGCACACTAAGACAAAACAATAATAATAATAATAATAAATGACTGACCACGAAGCAATTATCTAAATGGGAAGGAAATCGGTAGATGTGTTTTATATGTGCAGACAAACAAATGATTACGACTTTAGACAAATTGGAGAGAGAGAGTTTAACAAATTGAGCAAGTCAGTAACGCATTGGTCCATGTCTGATCATGAGGCAGTTATTCGGCTTTGGATTGGCTGATAGGGTTTTGAATGTCCTTCTGATGCATATCGTGGCAAATTCTGTCCAAATGGCTAATCAGATTGTCAAAACGCGAGGTGGTTGGAGTCAACACCGACTCAAAGGAAGGCCTCGGCGCTTGTTGGTGACGTCACGTCAGCTAGGCAAGGCGAACGCCAAATCTGTTGCAGGCAGAAACGCCTGGGCGTGCTTATCACTATAAATCTCATTTTTTTTAGGACAAAATGTTTAGTATTGTTTTGGATTCTGCAGTTTTATTTAGGTTAAAGATTTTCTTACTGTCGTAAAGCTACAAATGAAGATCATAGTTCTGTATTACTGAATCCTGTCGAAACAAACGTAGATCAATATGAGAAGATGCTTTGCCCCATTGCAAGCTTCGGAAATTTTACATTCAAGAAACTATATTTACTTGATCCATTTTGTTATCGAAACTTACCCCAACCCCCTTACAATTAACTCGTTTCTTTTATTTATTTATTTATTTTCGTTTGACATCGTCACTGGAAATGTGAACTAATTTACATGTGTAAATGTCCGACTGTTGCCAGTCATTAGATTACAGTCGTTTTCAACGAAAGGAATTCTAAACAGGAAACAAAATAGCTTCATACATCGAAAATACTGCTGAGCTGAAACTTTTTTAAACATGTACATTAGAAAAGATAAATATTCCCCTCTTGCAACTGAAAGGAGAAACTTTATAAGATAAAAAAAATTTATTTGATAAAACAAGTATCTCTCTTTTGCCTCTTCTTCTGTCCCCCACCCCCTCCCCCAACGTGTACTATCTCAAGATATTTCATTAACATTCAGTGCTCCTCACCCCATAGTCAACCAAGATTCCTAAAGAAGAGCACTAATATGTTCACAGTTTCTTGTAAAAGCAACCCAGTACAAACGTAACTTCCTCAGATTTACAAATAAGGTAAAGAAGCACGAATTCTGTTGCTGCTGGACCTTGAAGTTGTTTTTGTATGTCAATCCTTAAAACAGGTGGAAATTTAAGTTCAGGAGTACACAATTTGTTAAGAAGTGTAATGAATTGCGCAATTAATCGGTTGCAGAAATCTCTCAGAACAATGTGTGTTGGTCAACTACCGCCAATAGTTTCACATTTTCCTGTGTCAGAGAGGGAGTCACCACCATTATGAGCATGCCAGCAATAGACCTATCGTTCGCCGTGCCTAGCTGACGTGACGTCACGAAGAAGCGCCGAGGCCTTCCTTTGAGTCGGTGTTGATGGAGTCCCTTGCCCATAATGTTCCAAACGTTCTCAACTGGGGAGAGATCCGGCGACCTTGCATTCCAAGGTAAGCTCTGGCAAGTACGAAGGCAAGTAACAGAAACTCTTCCCGTGTGCGGGCGGGCATTATCTTGCTGAAACGTAAGTCCACGGTGACTTACCATGAAGGACAACTCAACTGGGGCGTAGAATATCGTCGACGTACCACTCTGTCATAAACGTGCCACAGAAGACGGCCAATGGGATGCTCTTATGAAAAGAAATGGCAACTCAACCATTAATACCACTTGTTGGTATCCAACCGCAGTCTGGGGCGTCTCCAGGCACGTCTTCGCTGGTCATCGGAACTCAGTTCGAAGAGGGACTCATCAGTGAAGACAACTCAGCCTCAGTAAATGAGATTCCAGAGCGAATTCAAATGAGATTCCAAGCCGAAAGTAGGTTCCTCCAACCATCTCGGGAGTTTGATGATCTAACGCGCCAATTGGACAGTATTTGGCATGATATCCCTCAATCAACGTCAAGCCGAATAATTGCTTTCATAAGAGGGAGAGATGAGTCAACGCGTAATTGACTTCCTCAATTTGTGAAGCTCTTTCTGTCGACTAAATTATCCAATTTGCCTGAAATTGTAATCATTTGTTTGTCTGTACATGAACATCACAACTGCCTATTTCGGTCACATTCGGGTAATTCCCTGGTGATCCATAGGTTTTCGTCTTATGTGTATTGTATATCAAGAGGTTGGCAGTGACTGTTTGTCTTTAGTAGTAATATCATTCACGTAACACCATTCTTGAGAGGACATTCAAAATCGATAGAACACGAACTTAGGCGTTCAGTGGTAAATGACCTCTATTGGTGATAGAACGGACACATATATCCGTATTTTAAAATTATTCTTATTCGATTTAGCTGTTCGAGAGGGCGAACTTCTCTCGTCAGTCGCAGAAGTGCGACCCCCTCCCATGCACATGCACGTAACTAGCGCTATAGTTGCAGCAACTACGGCTACGATGCTATTGGCGAGGGAAGCGAGTCTTACTTGAAGCGGTCCTGCATCTCGGTGATGCGCTCGCGCAGCGCCTGCACGAAGTCGTCGTGTCCGGCGATCTGGCTGGTGACGACGGAGAACTGGTGCCACTTGTAGCGCTCCAGGATGCTCAGCATGGCCGCCGTCTGGTGCTCCAGCGACGGCGCCAGCTGAAGCTGCAGGCTCGACTGCGACGCCCTCTGCACACACACAGGCGGCAAGCGAACGTTAAACAAAAGTTCCTGTGCTACATAATCTAGAAATACCAACAGAGCATACGTAATAATTAATGATGATGGCACAGCATAAAACGAGCAATTTTGTGCCAGTAGCTAAAATGGGAAGTTCTTGCAATGTTGATGGCTAGAGAGATCTTGAAGAACACTTTAGACATTTATTCTCAATTACTAAACTCATCTTGATTAGTAATGGTCGATGTGTAATAATTACTTGAGAGAAGGTGAACGTAAGCATGGTTACCATCTTCTGATGTCGATAAAAGTTATTTCATGTCTCTTACACCAACTGAAAATCATTCTTTCTAAACCACTGTCGTGTATGTGATGAACAATGCATCGCCACGTCAAGTTTAAAATCACAGTATACAGAGTAATTCGCGAAATGTTCGTGTCCCATACTACACCTTACTGTGTACTTCCCTGCAGTCACGGCACCGCTAGACTGTCATTGGTTTAGACAGAGTGCTTGTACAGCTGGTGCAGGAGATATGTAAAAACCTGTTGGCGGGCCGGGGTGGCCGAGCGGTTCTAGGCGCTTCAGTCTGGAACCGCATGACCGCTACGGTCGTAGGTTCGAATCCTGCTTCGGGCATGGATGTGTGTGATGTCCTTAGGTTAGTTAGGTTTAAGTAGTTCTAAGTTCTAGACGACTGATGACCACAGCAGTTACGGCCCTTTGTGCTCAGAGCCATTTGAACCAATTTTGAATAACCTGTTATCGAGAACTGAAGACAATAACCAGGTTTACCGAAATGGTGACCTACAGTAAAAGTTGTTTACAAGCGATCTTGGCAAAGAAGTTCAGCAGGTGCGGTGTCACCCTTCTACCTGATGAGCAGAAGGCTGACAGCTGATGAACCCTGGGCCCTGTATTCTGCGGTATAAACTGCACTAAATGTATTTTGTATTTGACTTCTTCACTGGCTGATCCATCCGGACAGGTGCACTAGTTCGCACGCTGCTTTCGGGATTCGGGGAGGAGCGCCGACGCCGGATCGAATCTTCCGGGTGGATTAACGACAATGGCCATAGAGGGAGGGAGGGAGGAGGAGGGACTGGCGGGAAGAGAAAGGCATCTGACCACCCTCTGCCACTGACATTGCCAAATCAAATTATTAACACGGCGATCCCGTGAAGATCAAGAGAAGATGTTAGGAATAGCTGGGCCTTTCGTCAAGGGATCGTTTCCTCACCGCGGAGGTGCGCTAAAACTCCGGTTGTAGACCCTAAAAGAGGGGCGTTGAGCGCAACGGAGAGTTACCTACGGAAATTATGAAAGCGTATGTTCCAACAAGATTTGAGCTGCATGTTACTTCCTCCCACATATAACTCGAGGAGAGAAAATCAGAGAAATTAGATGCTTTACTGACAGTCGCTTTTCCTACGTGCCATTCGTGGATGGAACAGGAAAGGGTGGTACCAACACCGTAAGGTGTAGATTGATAAAGACTAATCAGTTGAAGCCGATAGATCCACTAAGTAATGTATTTCAGTAGTGACAAATAAACTATGTTGGTGCTGATGAACCTAAATGACAAAGTAGGATATTTACAACATCGTACTCCTACGTACGACACAAAGGTCCGTCGCTGTGTATTGCATTACGTATTACGAATGCAAAACTTAGTTGTGAGAGGAGGTTTCACATGAAACGAATGTGCTGTTGATGGCAGAATTCTTGCAGTCTGATATTTCGGGCCCGCCGGCTTGTTACAGTATCGACTCAGGCCCGGCAATCTGCTCTCACTTCTTAAATTAAGCAGACGAGGGCGCGCGGCAGGTACTCGACGGGAACAGGCGTCGTCAGCAGCGAGCTAATAGCGGGGCAGGCGTGCCGTGCCTTGCCGTCACGGCAGCCGCTACTTTGCGTTGCAACCTGTTGCGTTTCTGCCGGCGGGCACGGCCGTGGGCCATTCAGCTGGCGCAGCCCCGGCCGCCGGTGTTACACCGTGGCCGCAGGCGATGCCCTGGGCTGCGCACCACAGCGAGCCTCAATTTGTCAGCGCTCTTGTCGGATACACAACGCCTGCCACTCG
This sequence comes from Schistocerca cancellata, assembly GCF_023864275.1. Lineage (NCBI taxonomy): Eukaryota > Metazoa > Arthropoda > Insecta > Orthoptera > Acrididae > Schistocerca > Schistocerca cancellata. The sequence goes on from NC_064628.1 coordinate 199,749,954, forward strand.
CTCTCTCAAGGGAAGAGAACGCAGTGCAGCGTCGTGTGTCGAGACAAAGAGCTTACCCACCGGTAGTGGCACGACACGTTATTTTGGAATTATTACATTGAGGTATTAAGTGAACTTCCTATTTGAAGAATATAATAATACTACCTCGAGATGATGGTAAAATCCATTGTTTACACAACCAGTTTCAGTCGTCTGACCATCATCAGGTTCATTAAACTTTTCACATTGTAATGGCAGACGAAATATAAAACAGTATCGTCAGGCGATAAAAACGACTGTTATCGTATCGTAGTGCAAATTACGTCGTAAATCTATTAAAAATATTTTAGTTAGTGTACTAATCTATGCTAAAACTGCAATCGTGGTATGATTCTGTCCACCGCGTTAAAACGGATTACAGTTTTAATATCAATGAGCAAACTACCTAGCGCAGTTTTCATAGATGAACGATGTAATTTATATTACAATATGCTAACAGTGTACAACTCAGTGTTTAAGCACCTGACGATAATGAATTTCTATTTCGCCTAACATGAACTGTGACTACTTAATTAAGAAATTAGATAGTGAATTTAAAGTAGTGTCCAGAAGCGGATATAGACTCAGATCATAATTTAGTTACAATGAAAAAGATACTGACGTCCGGAAGATTTGATGTGCTCTGATTTATTTAATTGAGATACTGAACGCTAATGGTATGCTTTTGATCTGAAAATGTAGCCACTAGAACGGCCTAAAATGTAGTAGGCACTTCACCTAAAAATAAGTGGACAATCATAAGAGAGAGCTATCATGTAAGATGGACAATCAAATATAGGCCTATAAAGGAAGCTAGCTGCGAAGTTACTTTGGGTTATATAAGGAAAATCTGAAGTTATCGAAGATAGAAAAAACAACGAAGAATAATAAGGAAAAGAAAGTAATACAGTAATATGAGTCATTTACGAAGGAAATGGAAAGGAAATGCAGAGAAGCTAAAGCGAAACAGCTGTGGGAAAGATGTGAGATGTGAAGATATCGAAAAGAAATTGTTTTGGAAAGACATATTCAGAGTATGGTAAAGTCGAAACAATATTCAGTGAAATCAAAAGCAAAGGTGCCAATTTTAAGAATATAAAGACTTCCACTGTTAAAGGCAGAGGAGAGATCGGATACATAAAAGAATACACTAAAGGCCTCTGCGAAGAGAAGGATCTGTCTGCTGACGTTAACAGAAGAGAATGGACGACCATTTAGAAAACAGAGGCTGCAGTATTAGAACCGGAGTTTGACAGCGATTTGGAAGACTGGCGATAAGACACAAAAGCATGGAAACATACCACTGTCTAGGAAATTCTAAAACCATTTCTGCTGATGACAACCAAATAGTCAAGTTATTTCGCAGAATCTATGAGACTAGTAAGGGTACAGACGATGCTGCTCCAGTATCGACTTTACTCTTTCCCGCTACTGCCTCTTGGAGATATTTCCGCTGATTCGAGCAACCCCCATCATTCTTTGCAGAGAAAGTTTTGCCGCCGACCGCCGTGCGAGGCGAGGGTAGGTAGTCGGTGGTAGCGAGCGAGGAGATAAGATGGCAGGGTGGAGCGAGTGCCTCATTACGCGTATTATAGCACCTATGGTTACCACTGCGAAATAAATGGAAAGTCTGTGTGACAGAGTTTGTTATTATGAAAGAGATAGTGCAGATAGGGAATACAAGTCTGGTATTGTTTGCTTGAATAATAAATAAAATGGTTTTTCAATGTTCACTCTTTATCTCAGCTACCCTTTCACGTTAAAGGTAATTTTTTGTAAGGTACTAAAGATTGTTTTGTTCAGAAGATGTAAAGGAATTAAAGGATATGCGTCAGCAGGTACACGGTTAGGGATAATTAGTTAGGCACATGTTCCCCTTGGATGTAAGATCCCCCTTTAACTGTCGTAAATGTAGGAAGATTTATGTCAGTTGTGACGATTAGTAGTATGGTTTTGTCGACATAGAAAAACGAGTTCCACAACCTAAAACAGTGGAAGAGATTTGAAATTCTCAGAAAGATACGTACAATCCGTAGGTAAAAACTAGTAATAAACAATATGCACAAATGCCGAGAGCAAACAATAAGTAGGGCTGACCCTGTGAGTTCTCGGATTGTAAAGGTGTACGGAAGAGATACAGTCTTTCCCCCCCCCTATGGATCAACCTTTTCAACTATGAAGCAAAGATTGAAATAAAAGAGTGGTTCAGGGGTGAGATTGAGACTCAGGTTGAAAGAGTAACAGTGATAAGATTCGTTGAGGTTATTGCTATACGATGTGTAAGTGAGAAAGTAGTGGGGGGACCCGCTTAGTGAAGTGAGCAGTCTCATGAGCACCCCACGGTTTGAGACGAAGCCGAAGAAAGAAGCAAGTAATGACGAGTGGCAGAAAGGAAGTCAACGATGAACGTAACGTCAAAACTGTGGACCAGGAAGTAGACGAAATGAAGGAATTCTGCTACCTTGGAAGCGAAATAAAACACGACACACAAAGCAAGGAGGATATCAGGAGCAGACTAGCACAGGTAAAGAGGTCATTTCTGGTAAAATTGAGTGTACTAGTATCAAACAAAAGCTCTAATCTGAAGAAGATGTTTCTGTGATGTAGATTTGTGGCAGAGCTTTGTATGGAAGTGAAGTATAGACTGTAGGAAAACTGAAAAAGAGTATCGAAGTGTTTGAGATGTGATGTTACAGAAAGATGTTCAAAATGAAGTTGGACAAATAATTTATGGAATGAGGTAGTTCTTCTGAAGTAATCAGAGAATATGGGAGTTTGTAGAAACACTGACAAGAAGAAGGGACAGGAGTACAGAACGCGTTAAGACATCAGGGAATAAACTTGTGGTACTACAAGGAGCTGCAAAGATAAAAACTGTAAGGAAAGACGGAGTTTGGAATATATTCAACAAATAATTGGGAATGAAAACAGATTGTCATGGATGTTGAAGTCTGGGGGTTGGGGGAATTACACCAAACAGAAGGCTAATGAAAAACAGTAAATGTCACTTTAGCACACAGGAAAATGAAGAACAGTGGTGGAGAAGCAAACATATGTGAACAATGGGGAAGGCTCTTTTTGAACTCAGTTATATCACACTGGATTACGTCACTTTATATACATCGAGGATGGTAGTAGTCAGTTTGAACAATTATTACGAGCTACAGTTGTTGTCATAAGGCCCATATTATATACATCAGTAAAAAAGTAATCACTTCACATCGTCGCATCCTATCTCGTTACAGTCAACTTAGGTTCCCCTCCTTCTAATTTTTACCCTAAAGCTTTAGGACACCACGTATAACACAACAATAGGTTTTAAAAAGAACGAGTTGCAAGGCACTACTCAGTACTGATAAAAATAATTTTCTCTGCGTTATACATTAAAGGTAATTACAATAAAAATCATTATTCAGATCGTTGCTAGCGAAGAAAAAAATTTCACCAAGCCACACTGTTGTATGGCAGAACATAAGAGAATAAAAATTACGTTCTCTACTGCTTACATAGCGTCACAAACAAAAAAACATCATTCTCGTAAGTGAGCAGTTGTTAATTTTAAAGCCCATATTCATGAAATAATTAATAGGTCCTGTATTTAAATGTTGTGAAAGTGGCTTTTATGTTTGATGATGTTTGAGGTTATTAGTAATTACTTGCTCTGCCAACGTTACAGGTTTAAGAGTGTTATATAGTGTCGACCGTGACCAAGTTTGACTTCATTCAAGGATACGGTAATCTTGGATTCTTATTACATTTGGCGATGTGTGCTGATTAAACATTCCACAGATAAAGTTAATTTCCTGAGGTACATATTGAAAAAATAGTGTACATATTAAAGTAATTCAAGACGTTTGCCTCATAAACTTCGGCCCATCTCAGATCAGCGACAGCAGCACAATCTTGGGAGTTTAGCACAGCACACTATTACCGGAAACTGTCTTCAGCCAGAGATAGGCGAATCTCAGATATACATCTTTGCGGCAGCCGCAAAACAATAACGCCGCCGCTTATTTGCTACAGACCTTGGCATTATTCGCCCCAGGCAAGTACATCAAATAGCAATACAAATAACTGATTAAAGAAAAGCAAGACTTAACTATAGACCACTTAGGCAGAATGGTTGTCCAAAGGGTTTTTCAGGTGTGGATGGGTGGGGGGGGGGGGGGGGGAAGGAGGGAACAAGACTCTAAAACTGTCAATTTTCATATAAATCAGTTGGTCAGTTTCGATAGATGTCATGTGACAAAAATAATTTATATAAATGATTAAAAGAACTTGTCATGTCCTAGACATCTGATGGTTATCCACTAAATATATGACTAAAATATCAGTACCCCATATTGCAGGGGGGGGGGGACCACATACGCCATCTTGCCTCCCACCCCTCTCACATCCGCTGAGGACGCCTATTTTTAACAGCAATAACTACTTTGGAGTGATGCATGACGTACAATACACAATCGAGCTCGCAGTTACGTTTACAGCAGTCAGCGTACAAGTGTCCACTGAAAGCTTATGTTATAATGATTATTATTTCATATTCGTAGTCAAAGTTTGTTGCGTTCGTGATCGCGATGGGAACAAGACATATTCATCAAAAATCACTACAGAAGAAAAGGTAATGCAACATGACCAGTGGGGAATTCATGTCCTCTTGGAACAATTAATGATCAAGATCAATGTCCACTGGCCCAAGGCAGTTGTCATCTTTATCTTCAAGATCGTAGGTCCAAGTGCTGAAACAATTTTCTTCAAGACCTCGGATCACTGTCCTAGTCTTGTTCACGAAACTCTCCCTTCGCTTCTTCTTTCGGCCGTATCTCCCGCCCTCCCTCAAAATTTTCCACCGTCTCTGTGGGTCAGTTGTGTCTCACAGGTCACACCACAGCGAGAGGATCGCCATGAAATGTTAGAAGATATCAGCCAGTAAGCAGAGTAAGAGAGGAAAACTGGAATGTAAATATTTCATTCACTCCTGTCCCTCTCTCTCCGTCTCGTTACTCACTGCGTGTGCGTGTGTAATTTCGCACGGTTTTATTTCTTGCCTACAACAGCCCTCTTTTGTGGCACTAGCTGATACGTTCACTACACCGTCGGTCGTCGAATAGCAGCAGCAACAAGCAAATATTTCAGGGCAGGGCTCAAAACCATTCAGTGCAACACCACTACTCGTCGAGCATCAGCTAACTGGTCATAGTGTACTAGATTTCCCTACTACAGTTTATTTGACTGTCAGTAGATCTAAACGAGTAACTAGAGGTATACAAGCAGACAATGTCTGTCGTGTAGTAGACTGAGAACGTGAAACACATGAAAGAGAGTTAGAGTTCGGCATACGGACACAGAGAGATATACGAGAGTTATTCCGACGCAGTATATCGATGCTCATATAAGTACAAAGTGGTGGACACTATACTTCCAACTACAGTGTCTGAACTACTTTTCAACGCCATCCGATTGGCCATTTTCAACAACTTTTTCAGTGTCAGCCAACTACTTTCCTTGATGTCTTCCAAACACGCACGTAGAGAATTGTAAAGTAATTATGGAGCTTTTTATTTTCAAACAATCGATGTTACGCATGTATAGTATGATGTGAAAGTACAAGGAGGTTTACTTATTTAACACAAAATACCGATCGACCAATCACGCTGCGCTCGTCAAACGCAGATAGTAGCCCACGTGTAGGCCGGACGCCACCATTGTAGGCAACCCGCCTCTCCGCCCGATATTGGGGCGCAAGACGCAGCCAACTGTCGCTGTTCTCACACGGTTGTGCGATTTCGGGTCAGGGTTCGGGAGCATCATTTTTCTTGCTCGTCTCACTAACTGCCAGTTTAACTGCAAAAACTGTTCGAGTAATAAAAGCCAAACGCATTTTCTCAGGTGTTCAGACAGATACATGGAATTTCGTTTTTGCTATATTTGTAGCCGCAGTCAGCAGAGAGAAACATTGCAAATAGCGACTTTAATGAGACGGAGAGCGTCGTCTTGTTTCCTGCTACCAACTAAATTATTTTACAAGGATATGCTTAATTCTACTCCAGAGTACAATTTGAGGTTAGAACTCCAAGCGTGTGGTCAAGCTCTGATTACACTAGCATACGGTGTGCGTAACACAGATTTTCTCCACCCCATGCTCCACAAAGCATCTCCCAGAAATTATCATTGTCTGTATCGAAAATCAGATGTCCAACACCTGCTTATCACTGTACGATGTGAGGTGTATTTCCTCCTTTTGGTCATATCTTGAGGCACGTTTAGTAGGACGCCAGAACGTACATCCTCATATGCATTTCTTTCACTTTTTTTTTTTTTTTTTTTTGCAATGGAACCTCTTAGAGAGGCGTAACACCCCTCTTGTAGCATTATTTACCACAGAAGTCACACCGACTAAATGAGAACGTTAGCATCATCCCTCAACGCATCTTCTATTAATCTGATCTGATAAGACTTCTAGACTGAAGAGTAATTTTTAAAAACCGTTCTAGCTAAATTTTGCAGTAATTAGCATTTCAAGCACTTGTATAACAGAACAATACAGTATTTCTTCCCCTATGTATGCGCAGCTTATTGCACTTATTTACGCCCAGACTGTCTCTGAACCAACCGCTGATCGCTACAGGCGCTGCTGTCTTCTACTTACAGACAACAATGTCGTCTGTGACCAAGTTTTGCGAATTACAAGAATCAATACGAAACTGTTTTACACTCATAGTGCTACTCTACACCACCAAAACACCTACGCACAGAGAACATTTAACAGCGTATATGCATTAAAGCGGCACGTATTTTGTCACTAAACGGTAAAGCAGTATCTGCTGCAAACCCCAAAATCTGTTTACCGACCGAGAGGCAAAGAGTTCTGATTGTCCTTAGAGCAATACACCCATGCCTAATCCACGCTTGCAGTACACTGTTAATAACATTGTACGTACATCCCATAAAGTTCTCCAGACGATGCTGATTTGGATTGTACCAAACGTCGATTCAGTAGTGTTATTTAAACAACTGGTATGATAAGCTAAATTCGCAAAGTGTGTAGTTTTTATGGAACGTGCGTTTATAGCGAGAAAAGAGGAAAACAAGGATTAATAGCTCTCCACAGCAATGATCAAAGTGGAAGTTGCTGATACATCTCCAATCATACATTGATTAGTACAAGCATAGCTGATCTGGTCTTTCTTCTGTAGCAGATTATATTAATCCGTCATGGTAGGTATTTTCGCCATATACTCCACTTTTAGCTCGCCTCACCATTTATAGATTTCTTTTGCACACGCATAACAACTTACCTGAAGATAAGGAGCAATTTCTCTTATAGGTAACGGCTTAAGTACATTTGAAACACTGAACCTTTTCCCTCAGACCTATTAACTGTTGTTGCTTGTGGGAATCAATCATAATTCGGTAACATCTATATTTGAAGGTATTTGGGAGACTAACGCCATACATACTGCAAACCACAAATCTATTGAGGAAGTTTTTTCGAATTTCGATCCGCGATAAGAGATCTGTAATCATACCTGTGTATTATTGCCATAAACCTGGGCCAGTTTGAATGCACATTACTGCTCTACAGCTCCAAACCACCTACAAAGGGACAACACTTACCACTACTTAAAGCATCAGCCACGATGTCTTTTTAAATGTTAGTTGTAACTCCCCCAGATACGTGTGTGGACGTACGTTGTCGTGAAAAGCCCAAACTTTGCGCTAAGTATTCAACTACGTTTGTTTTGTATAGCCCGCCTTAACTTTGTCAGTATTTGACAATACCTCTCTGAGTTAACTGTTGGGCCACGTTCAAGGAAATCAACGATAATCACTACCTTAGAGCTGCAAACACAGTAGCCATGATCCTCCTTGCTGACAGCGTTTGCAAACACTCCTGTTTCATGTGAGAACTTTTATGTCGCTTTTCAATACATATACGTTCCTAAGTGTCCTTCATGCGTGGGTGTTTCGGTGGGTTAGAGTAGCAGTATGTGTACAAAATACATGCATGTAGATTGTCGTAGTAAGAAGAAGTTGGTCACAGATGATGTAATTGCCTGTAAGCAGAAGATAGCAGTGCCTATAATGATCAACGGTTGGCACAGAGACAAATTGTGTGTAAATAAGTATAATGTACTAAGCATACATAGGTGAAGAAATACTACACAGTTTTGTTATGCAATTGTTGCAGATGCAAACTGCTGTAAAATTTTGCTAGAATGGCTTTTAAGTATTGCTTGTCGATTCGGAAGTCCTAACAGGTCATATTAACAGAAAATATGATAAGTGGGGGTGCTAACGTAATCGTTGATGCGATTTCTGTGGTAAATGTAACAACAAAAGCGTTACGGAAAAAAATGATATCTGACGGAGTACTTTCCTGGCAATAACGTTTGACGTCCCCCGAAGCGACGTAGATGGCGCTGACACACAAGCCATTTAATATGAGACAGATGAGGCCGAAAATGTTGGGAAGTAACTCAAAAGTGAACGCGTGACGTCACCAAATGACGTACCCTCGCCGCACAAGCTACGTTTGGGCTTTTCGACCATACTCTCGCTGGTAGGGGGCAGTGCTACACATCGCTCGGCTTGAATACTTTGTTTTCGGTCTTACACTATACGTTGTGGTACGGTAGTGCTCGCGGTACTGATAATACACGACTACGATGAATCGGTTTATATATGCGAAAATTACAATTCGCTACATGCATATTTGGATGACGATCTCGAAAAGTAGTTGGTTGACACTGAGAAAAGTATTTTTTGAAAAGTAGTTAGCTGACATTGATAAAAGTAGTTGGAAGTGGCTAATTGGATGATCTTTAAAAGCAGTAACTGGGTAGTTGGAAGTGAAGTATCCTTCGTTTTGTACTTGTATGTAAGTCTATGTACTGCATCGCAATACTTCTCCCACCCTTCTCAGTGTCTGTAAACCGAACTCTAATATCGTCTTTCACATCCTCAGTTTACTTTATTACATGGCAGTCACTGTCTGCTCGTATACCTATTTGTACACGTTTGATCTATTGACAGTCAAATTGTATATAGTGACGAACAGTGGTACACTGGGGCCAGTTAACTGAGACCCGACGAACGGTGGTGATACAGTAAACGGTTGTGAGCTCTGCTCTGAAATAGGCTGCGAGCTGCTGCTGTTGCTGCGGTGCAACGAATATATCAGCCAGTGCCGTATCAGAGGACTGTTGGGCTATCGAAGAAAAGAAGAACAGTCACATTTGCGAAATGAAACACATACTGGAAATAAGTACTGAGAGAGAGAGAGGATTGCATTAATACTGAAATGACAGTTCTCCCCCGTTATTCTGCTTGTTGACTGGTCTCTGCTAACGCTTCATAACGATCCTCTCTATACGGTTTATAGAACGACTGATCTGTAGAGAGTCAGGGTATGGGAGGAGGTGTTCGAGGGAATGGGGTGGCAAGGGCTTTGACCAAGGAGGACAAAGACCCGAAAGCCTGGAGGACAGCTACCTGAGGACGGTGGACAGAGAGCTTGACCTTAAATGTTGACCCTCGACTATTGATGGAGGAACATGTATAATCTATTACTAGCAACACTCATCCATATGTAAGTAAAATTGGATACCCATTTAATTTAATAAATAATCCATCATTTACGAGGGCTATTCGGAAAATAAGGAACAATAGGTCGTGAAATGGAAACCACAGTGAAAATCAAAACTGTTTTATTTACAACAGTTAGCTACAACTTCCAGCCACTTATCTACATAGTCGCCGATTCGACTTAACGTTTGTCGTAGCGTAGTACCAACTGTCCAACACTCTCCTTATAGAAGGCAGCCGCCAGTGCTTTCCACCAATTCTCTACGCTGGCCTACAGCTCGTCGTCTGTGCCAAAATATTATCTTCATAGCCAACGGTTCATGTGAGCAGAGATGAAACTCAGAGGGATATAATTACAGGCTGTGTTGTGGGTAATCAAACACTCCCAACTGAAAACGATGCAGGAGCATTTTCATTGCCCCTGCAGAATGCGGCAGAGAATTGTCTTGAAGAAGAAAACGCACGAAAGTTATGTAATGTTGGTTGCATAGCTTCAGGCGAAATTTCTCACCAGGCCCTCGTACTTCGCGAAGTCACTATTGTTCTAGGTATCTTTATGTGCTCCATGTGTGCTCAGAACTAAAAAGAACGACGTAACGCGATCGACAGGCTTACCAGAGACACTGACCAACACACCTGTGCAAAATGTCATCGGATTTTCGCTGTGGTTTCCATTTCGTGACCGATCGTTCCTTACTTTCCGAATAACCCTGGTACTTAGTTATTGTTATCGTACTAATTCATTACGGTTATTTTATGGTCTGTGTTTCTTGTCGGTGTGTGTGGGATTGAAAGCGTGAATGTGGTATCTTACTTGTGGTATCTATGTAGAAATGGCGAGGCAGTGCAACAGAGAAAGTTGTTGTTCGATTATCTGGACGAGACTGGAGCAGCAACTATGTTGTGTGATATTCATTGCGTTTAGCAGGATAAACACTGAAATATTTAATCAGGTTCAGTACAGAGAAAAGGACCCAATTAAGCTGACAACAAAAATTCAGTAAAGCAATAGCATAATACCGAGCAAGAAAAGACATATGATAAAACAGTCACTCTCGGAAGAGGAAAATGAAAACGAATGGTAACTTAATGGCTTGAGAAAATATGTTATATTACTTTATTGATTACGAAATCGAGTTAAATTTAGGCAGAACTTAGCAGTATGAGTCCATTTACGAATATGACATTATACCCCTTCTCGCCTGCATAGATGCCTTGAATCGCTTGGGAAGGGGATCATAAAGCCGGTATATCCTCTCGTTAGGCAAGCTGGCCCACAACTGTTGGAAAGAATCGTTGATATTCTGTGTACTGACACTGGGACAGAGCTTACGTCCCAGCTGGTCCCATACGTGTTCTGGTCGTGGGAGTACCTCCACATCATGCAGACACTTCATGGAAACGCACGTACGATGTGTAGACGAGGACTGTATTGTAGAAAAATGGCAGCACTATTTTGACCCATGAGGATGCACGATGTCGGTGATGTTCCATTGTGTCGTCAGAGTTCTCTCAAACACTACCACACGTCATTTGAAGTCATATCCGATCGTTCTCCACACCATCGTACCAGGAGTAACACAGCTGTGCATCTCCAAAGCAATGGGAGAATAGTACTTCCCCCAGGGCGCCGTCATACTCTCGGACTATGGTCATCCGGATTATTACGGATCGAGTTACATCGCTGAACACAATACGAGGCCATTCCCTAGGCTTCACGGTCAGCAGCGCCACTCCAACCTCAGCCGTCTGTTGTGGTGTTAGCGGCAGGCTACGTGTGGGACGATAATTCTCTAGTTCGGCTGCTAATAGTCTCCGAGCACTGTTTCAAGATGACACAGAATGTTACGGGCAGTCCATTACTTGTTTCCGGGTAAAAAGAGGAGACGTACTTGGTCCACAATACGGCGAACATCCGTTGCAATGGTCAAGCGTAATCAACTGGAATCTTGAAGACGAGTATGCCTCACCACATGCAATTCCACACCGGGCCAGTGTCACATCTGAATGCTCCATAAAAACGGATGTCACGCGATTCGACTACCCAGCCAGATAGAGACTCACAACGAGACTACATCCAAGCTCTGTGAGGTGCTGACAACGCTGGCTCACAAGAGTATGCGGTGTCTTCGTATCCTTCATAGGGATCGCTCAACATCTGACACTGTTCACGTCCCTTACGTGTATGTAGCCCTCGAAGCACGGTTGTTGTTGTGGTCTTCAGTCCAGAGACTGATTTGATGCAGCTCTCCATGATACTCTATCCTGTTCAAGCTTCTTCATCTCCCAGTACCTACTGCAACATACATCCTTATGAATCTGCTTAGTGTACTCATCCCTTGGTCTCCCTCTACGATTTTTACCCTCCACGCTGGCCTCCAATATTAAATTGGTGATCCCGTGATGCCTCAGATATGCCCTACCAACCGATCTCTTCTTCTAGTCAAGTTGTGCCACAAATTTCTCTTCTCTCCAATTCAATTCGATACCTCCTCATTAGTTATGTCATCTACCCATCTAATCTTCAGCATTCTTCTGTAGCACCAGATTTGTAAAGCTTCTATTCTCTTCTTGTCCAAACTAGTTATCGTCCATGTTTCACTTCCATACATGGCTACACTCCATACAAATACTTTCAGAAACGACTTCCTGACATTTAAAATTAAACTCGATGTTAACAGATTTCTCTTCTTCAGAAAAGCTTTCTTGCCATTGCCATTCTACATTTTATATCCTCTCTACTTCGACCATCATCAGTTATTTTGCTCCCCAAATAGCAAAACTCCTTTACTACTTTAAGTGTCTCATTTCCTAATCTAATTCCGGCAGCATCACCAGATTTAATTCGACTACATTCCATTATCCTCGTTATGCTTTTATTGGTGTTCATCTTATATCCTCCTTTCAAGACACTGTCCATTCCGTTCAGCTGCTCTTCCAGGTCCTTTGCTGTCTCTGACAGAATTACAATGTCATCGGCGAACCTCAAAGTTTTTATTTCTTCTCCATGGATTTTAATACCTACTCCGTATTTTTCTATTGTTTCCTTTACTGCTTGCTCAATATACAGATTGAATAACATCGGGGATAGGCTACAACCCTGTCTCACTCCCTTCCCAACCACTGCTTCCCTTTCATGCCCCTCGACTCTTATAACTGCCATCTGGTTTCTGTACAAATTGTAAATAGCCTTTCGGTCCCTGTATTTTACCCCTGCCACCTTCAGAATTTGAAAGAGAGTATCCCACTTAACATTGTCAAAAGCTTTCTCTAAGTCTACAAACGCTAGAAACGTAGGTTTGCCTTCCCTTAATCTATTTTCGAAGATAAGTCGTAGGGTCAGTATTCCCTCACGTGTTCCAACATTTCTGCGAAATCCAAACTGATCTTCCCCGAGGTCGGCTTCACCAGTTTTTCTATTCGTCTGTAAAGAGTTCGTGTTAGTATTTTGCAGCCGTGGCTTATTAAACTGATAGTTTGGTAATTTTCACATCTGGCAACAGCTGCTTTCTTTGGGATTGGATTTATTACATTCTTCTTGAAGCCTGAGGGAATTTCGCCTATCTCATACATCTTACTCACCAGATGGTAAAGTTTTGTCAGGGCTGGCTCTCCCAAGGCTGTCATTAGCTCTAATGGGATGTTGTCTACTCCCGGGGCCTTGTTTCGATTTAGATCTTCCAGTGCTCTGTCAAAGTCTTCACGCAGTATCTTATCTCCCATTTCATCTTCCTTTACATTCTCTTCCATTTCTATAATATTGTCCTCAAGAACATCGCTCTTGAATAGACCCTCTATATACTCCTTCCACCTTTCTGCTTTCCCTTCTTTGCTTAGTAGTGGGCTTCCATCTGTGCTCTTGATATTCATGCAAGTCGTCTACCTTTCTCCAAAGGTCTCTCTAATTTTCCTGTAGGCAGTATCTATCTTACCCTTAGTGATATGTGCCTCTACATCCTTACATTTGTCCTCTAGCCATCCCTGCTTAGCCATTTTGCACTTCCTGTCGATCTCATTTTTAAGACGTTTGTATTCCTTTTTGCCAGAACGGTAACAACACTAAATACGAATGACACTAATACAATCTGGTGGCTGTTATACTTGTCACAGAGAATTACAACTCTAATCATTTACATACTCAACGATTAAGTATACGTGTATGAAATTACATTGTATTCTGCTTGCTTCATCTTTTTGTCAGGCAGTGTATTTTTCATAAAACCTGTGTAGAAAGAGTATGTTACTGATAAATGCGTATCAGATCAATGCTGATGTAACTAATACAGAAGAGACACGTCGAATTCAATGTTGCCTTACATGAATAACACTAAAACGAATCAGTTTTAGGAGCATATTGACTGAATTTTGTTTCTGCGTTACTCGTGAGACACCAATTCATCCCCAACTCTTCCTTATCTAAAAGTCCTCTATACACTAAGCGCTTGTAGGAAGCACTGTTCCTTGTAGAGTGCAAAGATGTGCAGAACCACCTTATAAGCTGAGACAGCAGGGACCTCTCTCCTCCTTCAAAATTATTAGTAATGAATTTAATTTTGTACTACAACGTAGCAAAGTTGAAAATCTGTGATTTGGTCATCTATTTTTATACAACCAGAAGAAATGAGTCATGCTAATTGCCAGTAAATTAGCATATCACACAAATATTCTTGCATTTATTTCGACAAAATTGGTTTATATATAAGCGAAGATACATATTTGGAGGATTACTTGGATTTCACTCAAGTCTAATGATTTATAATCCTTGTAACACTTGTTAGTGTCCTAAGGCCAAAATCTATATTTTGAAATAAAACCTGTTGTACAGTAAAACAGCAGTTACATCTTTCTCTAAAAAGTTACTAGTGTTACAATGTACAAAAAGCTGTAGAATGTTGAGGTGTATGTAGATGGAAAGTACCAGGAGTTTGAAGGCTGCATAATTAATAGTTTATGATAAAAACTAGTTTTTTCATGATCATGATTTCCGTCAAAATACAGAAGTTATAAACTGAATTCTTAACATCCTCCTGGGAAATTATGAATTACTATCCTTAAAGTGCATATTTCTGATTGAAAATCGATTAGCGATTGCAGATTATCAACTAGTTTAGTTTACCTTATAGAATAGGATTTTCAGTATTGTAATAAAGCTGTGCCAAGTTACTTGTTTCTAATTCCAATAATTTAAGGTACAGAGAGTTTTCATTCAGCACTTTCGGAAGTGAAAGTCAACGACAGATCCATTTGTAAAATTGTAGCTTACATGTTTAGGAGAGTGGAAGATTCTAATTAACTTCATCATATCAAGAAATCCTTTCTGTACTGCGGGAAAATTTGGCGTTAAGTAAATTCCCAACTGAGAGCACTATTTTTTGTTTTAAGTGAGGAAACCTTTTTATTCTCTATCACAGGGTTCATACAACATGCTGTTTTGTTCGCCGTCCGCGCTAACGGATGATCGTCGTGTTGTTCTGGAACAGTGAGTCAATGATAAAAAGTCAGTGAGTGCAGTATATGCCAAACAGTGAGCACAATCGGTCCGGAATACGCAGTGGGAAGCTATCATTATAGAAATAGTAACCTCATGCCTCGGGCGGCTGTCTTGGAAAGTTTCGTATTATGGACAGAACAATGCAAAAGGCAGTTTACAAAGTTGACTGTTTCAGGTAATAATTTAATAACTTAACTCATACTGACTTACAGATTAACTAACTCAGATTTTGTGTCCCTCCTGAATGAGATACCACGTAGCAAGTAGAGCGGTGCTATTAGCACTTTTAGAGCGAGCAAATATAGTTTCGAATTAACCATCGACCAATTATTTCAGTTAGTAATGCCGAAAATTGGAACATTCTTAGTGCTTCAAATAGTAAACTTGCCGTGTGCTGCTTCCTGTGTTGTAAAGGGCTTCTCTTTGTAGAGGGGCTTGTTTACGATGTGAACTTTCAGTGATTCAATATATGGTACTTCCGTTTTACCAGACAGAACTTCAGCTTACTTTTAGAAAAATATAATTTACTATCAAATACCTTACTACAGGTATTGCTATCGGAAGATGAAGCAGATATTAACAAGTATACTGAAGATTATACGCAACGCTTTCAGACTGTTTTCAGGTTACGTTTTCGAGTGATCTGCTAGCCTCTCTTTGCGAGTATGGATAATAAATTTTGCAAATAAAATACTAAGGCAGTGGTGACAGAGCTTTGAGTAGAATTAACTACATACAGGAAACTGACCATGGTTGGAATGGGTTTACTGAACTGTAGTTAACTATCCATTTCTCGAAGTGAGAAACCGAATGCTCTTTTACAAGAACGGTGACTGTGCGGCTGTAGCCCTGCAGAAGTTCCGAACACTCAGGGGTACGAAAAGGTCACTGTCCGGATGTCTGCTGAGAGTCTGGAAAAAATGTTTACAAAATTCGAAAACGCAGATTCTTCTGAAGTACAATTCGGCAGAGGGAGACGTCTGTCGATGTGGCCACAGCACTGCAGGAAGGGTCGAAAAGTAGTGTGAAAACATGCAGTGCACAGGGGAAATTGCTCGAATATTGGACATGCCTGCAAACGGGGTGCGTAAAATCCTACAGAACATCCTGCATTGCTTTTCATACAAAGTCACGCATGTTCAGGAGATGCTTCCTGCTGACTTGCCAGCAAGGGAAACGTTCGCTCTGGAAGTTCGTGCTTGTGAAGAAGTGCAAAATGAATGGCCATGGAACATTCTGCGGACAAACGAGGCCCATTTCCAAGGATAGGTCGATACGCAGAAATGCAGAATGCAGGTAACGGAAAATACACATGCACGTCGGGTGGAAGCGGACATAAGAGGCCCGCTTCCATCTCCAAGGGTAAGTCGATACGCAGAAGTACCGAATATAGGCAACGCAAAAGCCACATGCACGTCAACTAGTACCACTTCATTCTGCAACAGTGACTTTGGTGCGGCTGGCAGCGTATTTTTTCGCAGAGATGAGTCCTGCAGATCCTGCTACCTGTCCCGTCACTGGTAAACGCTATGACAGTTTCGCACACCATCGTCATTCCAAATTTTCAACAATGTGGATATGTGGGTAGTATCATTTTTATGCAAGGCGGCGCTTCTCTTCACACTGAACTACCATTAAGCGGGCTGCTGCAGAAGCATTTCGGAAGTGCTAGAATTATCAGCCTTCATTTCTCTCTAACCTGGCCGTATATATCAGCTGATCTTAATACGTGTGATTCTGGCTGTGGAGCTATGTAAAAGGTATTGTGTTCAGTGCTCCAGTTACGAATGTAGCTGAAATGAAGGCATGCATTACGGAATGCATTCTGAACGTGATCCTCGAGACACTCCTATCTATTGTGGAACACGGTGTTCCCCGATTTCGGCTTGTGGCGGAAATCGGTGGACAATATGTTAAACATGTCTTCTGCTAGACTCACGACTATTAAAACCGATGTCATTTTGCTTTTTATGCAGTTTTTGGCACAGGACAATTAAAAACCGATGTCACTTCACTTTTTACGGGATATTTGGCTCCAGGACAAACAGAAATCGATGTCATTTTTCTTTTTACACAGTTTTTGGCCTCAGGACATTTAAAACCGATTTTTCCTATCCGATGTGTTACGACCTTGCCGCGGTGGGTAGCGACCTCGCCGTGGCGGATAGCCTTAACAAAGAGTGCCACAACTGTTGTCTGCCGAACTTGTGCTGCTATGCACATTGAACACTGCAGATGGTGCAATGCGCAACTCAAACCATAGCTGTTGTACTGCGATTCATCTGTCATTTGTAGCAGATTCCATTTACTCCAAGACGCTTAAAGGACTATCCCTTGGTAAAATTTTCTTTAATTTGTTTTTGTTCTAGATTTTTCCCCTGACATCAATATTATGCCATTCAAATATGACTTCATTCTTTAGAGCTGCTCTCTTTGTACAGCGTTCTGAAACTGGAGCTTCGAATATGGGCACCCTATATATGAAGCAGAGAATATGTGTGTCTGTCTGGCATCTCGTCCCAGACCCGTGGATAGCTTTCAGCAAAATTTGGCACAGAAATAGCAGGCCTCAAGAGTCTCAGCAACATGGAGTTTATAATATCCTAGCTGCAATAGGATTGGAGATATGGAAAAAAAAAAACTTTTTTCTTCCAGCCCCCAGGTACAGGCTGCCCTGTATGAGGGATGCTGTGTGGGAAGAGTATCTGACTGCCTAATTAACTTGCTTCGCAGATCAGCCTACATGTGAGAAGCAGAAAACAGTTTCTAGGCCCCGACATATAGGTTGCATTGCGTGACACGCACGGCGTGTTGCAGTAGTATCGACCTGCTTCATCTACTTGTTTCCGTGGTGGCTTGTGCATTATGGGCAAGTAATGATTTTCAAGACCTTGAAGTGCAGCCTGACCTGCATGGAATGTGTGACATGGGAGTAGTATTGACCTGCTTTATTGAACTGCATTCAAGGGGTTACATGTGGTGATGAGCATGACGTGGGACAGGTTGACATGGATAGAGGAAGGGATGGACAGAAAAAGAGATGGGAAGAGGAGGCATTGGAGGGAGGGGGAGAACATAGAACATATGATCAGAAGGAGGGGGTGGAGAAAACGGAAAAAAGGGGGGTGGGGTGGGAGATAGCAGTTGGATGGTAAAAATCACTGTACAGTGGAAGTGTCGTAAAATACCTAGCACTAACTGTGTGTTCTCTGCAGAACCTGGTCTCACGCAAAAGTTCGTACCTCACGATGACAAATCGTTAAAAATAGTCCCTGTTAGACGCTCCCATGCGCTTCGTTGTGCCGCCGCAGTGGGAAGTTATTTATGTCCGAGCGCAGTGCTACTCAGCCGAGTCTGTATGTAATGAGCGACCACTTTCAATCATAAAAAAAAGAAAAATGGTTCAAATGGCTCTGAGCACTATGCGACTTAACTTCTGAGGTCATCAGTCGCCTAGAACTTAGAACTAATTAAACCTAACTAATCTAAGGACATCACACACATCCATGCCCGAGGCAAGATTCGAACCTGCGACCGTATTTCAACCATCGTTAACGACAACAGTATTGTCTTAGCATCTGTCCGGGTGCGTGCTAAAAGAACAGTTATTTAGAACTTTATATAATGTTATAGACAATTGCACTCTCGCGTGTAACTATCATCCTGCATTGAAAAAGTGTGCTAAATGTTATAAGTGTCGGCGACAGTATCAGATACAAGTAATATGTGAGGATAATAATTGTTTCCAAAGTCAAGTTTCTCGTGCTCATGTTTTAATAAATTACTAACTATTTGTGTGTGTGTGTTGTGATATCCGCTCGGCCTCCTCCTGAAGTAATCTACACTTGCTACAATACACCTAGCATAAATCTGAAGAGAGATAGACTGGAATGAACACATCAACTTTACAACAGGAACTGCAGATTCCATGGAAGAATCTTAAGGAAACTTAATTCATCTACGCAAGAAGTGGTTTACAAACCACTTGGCAGACAGGTCACCAAGGGGTATTAAGAGAAGAGGTGGCAAATATCCAATGAAGAGAGCCATTTTTCGTCATATGATCGTTTTGTCGGCGTGAAATCATTACGGAGGCGCTCAAAATACTCCATTGGCAGTCCACACACGAGAGGCATTTTGTATCACGAATAGGATTACCTTTGAAATTACGAGAGCATATGTTCAAAGAGAAGTCGGGCAACATACGTCTCTCGGCCAGAAAAGTCGGAGAAATTACACCTCATTTAGAGGTTTGTATATCGTCGTTCTCCCGGCGCATCATTCGCGAATGGAACAGAAAAGGAGGGAAATGATTAGTGTTTCCAGAACTACCTCTTCCAGACAGTGTAAGGTGGCTTGCAGAGTGTAGATGCTAAGTTTTTCTGCACGGGTTATAAATGCTGAATATGTTCCCCCTTTGGTTCAGGGCAAACATTTAATCTGTTGTGAGACTCTTCCCAAACGCGAAGACGCATGTCTCGTGTTACAGACGTCACCGCAGCGTTGTATGCTTCCGCTTGTTGGCCAGAGCTCTTGGTGGAAGTGGGACGTAAACATCCTCCTCACCCAAGCCCCACAAGAAAAAGTCACAAGGCGTGAGATTAGGCAATCTCGGTGGTCAGAAGTCCCATAAGACTTGTCCATTGCCGACGAAAGGACTTATTTAAAAATCCTCGTACAAGACGGTATATATAGGTCAATCCTGTCTGAAAATTAAGTCTTATGAATCTTCGGTAAGTTGTGGAAAAAGTCATTGTTAACATGTCCATCAACATTATTCCACTTACAGTACTTTCTGCAAAAAAGAATAGTTCATTAGCATCAGTCTGTGATAAGGTACAAAACGTTTTAGGCTTTGCAGTCTCTCTCATGATGCAATGTTGTACAGGGATTTTGCAGATCCTGTACGCGGATATTGTGTCTTTTTACTTTTCCACTAAGACAGAACATAGATACATCGCTAAAAATTAAGCTCGTCAGAGACGCGTTGTCCACCACATAAACCGCAAAATTAAATACGCTCTTCTTAGTCGTTCCGCAGGTGAACCTGCACAAGTTGTAAACAGCCGCGCTTATACAGCAAACGCCGTCTCGAAGCTCACCAGACAATTGGTTGAGGTATTCCTAGTTCCGTAATGATTCAGTTGATTGGCTTACATGGACTGCGGCCGGCCGGAGTAGCCGTGCGATTTAGGGCGCATTGTCATGATCCGTGCGGCTCTCCCCGTCGGAGGTTCGAGTCTTCCCTCGGGAATGGGTGTGTGTGTTGTCCATAGCGTAAGTTACTTTAAATTACATTAAGTAGTGTGTAGGCCTTGGAACCGATGACCTCTGCAGTTTGATCCCATCGGACCATACCACAAATTTCCAATTTCCATTGACTGCGAACAAAACTCTCTTGTATAGTCTGACGTCATCCTTTGCAGAGGCACCCAGTGTGTTGAAATTCACTAAACCAACGGGTTACGCTTTTCCTAGTTCATGTTTCAATGCCGAATGGGAGACGAAATGCCCATTGTACTGTAATTACCGACACTTCTTGCAAACTAAAGAACGCAAAAAACCTTCTGCTGAATTCTAACCATCTTACTCACAACAAGAGAACTCCAAAATATCAGTGATGCAAGGATAACGTTACGATACGGATGCAGAGACTCACAGTAGCGCTCCGAGTGACGTGGCAGTGAACTTCGAATTCGGGAAAATACATCACTATAATCTATATTTCTCTGCAAAATACGAATAATATATCACAATATTTTTCATTTACACTTTGTAGGTGAGTCTGGTAGTCTGGTGGTAACGCATATTTATCTCCAAAACTTAGTATTGCAATTTCGACCTTGTGGCTGCTATCAAGTGGAAGTTAGACTTCTGGTTACGACCTTCTTCTTTTTATTGCACTATCTGAATTGTGCTGTAAATATGCTGGTCGAATTTTGGTTAATACTTGCTCTTATCCGTAATACTGGATGGGGTAAATGATGAAATAGAAACTGGTTGCGCCGCATGGCGTTCCGTGGACTCATGGATATTCGTTGCTGTCTACGAATCAGTATGTGAAGTGCGCGATTTAAATGTATTGTTAGTATATAGCTTTTATTCTACGTTATTTTTATTCCCATATGTTTCCCGTACCCTGGCACTTAATGGAGGCCACCAAAAGTTTTATTGACTTTTGATACAATCTACTTTCCGTAGTGCTTGCTGATAAAGCGTGAAAACATTTGCGTAACTAGTGTCGCATTTTTAGCATTTGCAAGGAAGAATGGCCTAGCCACAAAGACTACACAGCATACTCTACATCCGCATCCATAATCTGCAAGCCACTGTGAGAGGCATGGCTCTCAGTGGCAAGAAGCAACACCATCGCAGCGTTCCAAGTGGCGTGGCAGCGAGTCAGGTTCGTGTTGCAAGTCCACATATGAGCTTCACCGATGTGTTCACAACTGCCTGTTGTCTCTAGCGACCATTTACGCAGCTAATCGCCCCCCCCCCCCTAGCGGCCGTTTACACAGCTGGTGGTTAACGCAACAAACCTTTGGTCCGTCCTCTTTCCTTCGATACGTAGACTTTTCATGCCCCATTTACAGGGATGGACAAAATAGTGTGAACAGTGGTAGTAATGGGACGGTTGTGTTCGACTGACAACAACGCAGGCAAGGCACGTGAAGCGCTGGACTGTGCGTGTGTAGTAGGAATAGGCATCAGTGCAGGTTGTGTACGAGTATTGCACACTTCGTATTTGCACTCAGAGGCCGAGGTCGACGAGCAATGAAAGACCTAACAGAACTCCAAAGACGGCAGATTGACGGAGCCCGATAAGCTGGAGTTTCAGTAACCAAGACAGCAAACTTATTGAATGTTTCAAGAGAAACTGTTTCAACAGCCATGACAGCCTTCACAAAACATGGAAATACATCATCGTGTGAACGTAATACGAGCGGCTCTAGGCGCTACAGTCTGGAACCGCGCGACCGCTCCGGTCGCAGGTTCGAATCCTGCCTCGGGCATGGGTGTGTGTGATGTCCTTAGGTTAATTAGTTTTAAGTAGTTCTAAGTTCTAGGGGACTGATGACCTTAGAAGTTAAGTCCCATAGTGCTCAGAGCCATTTGAACCATTTTTGAACGTAACAGTGGGCGCAGATGAAAACTAAATGACAGAGACTATCGTATGCTAACACGAATTGTGTCGAAACAACACAAAACTACGACGGCTAAAGTGACTGCAGAGCTCAATAGCCATCTTCGATACCCCCTATCAATTGACACTGTCCACCCGAACTCCATTAAGCGAATATTCATGGACTAGCTGCTATACCGGAACTATCAATAACGACAACCAGCGCAAAAAAGCGTAAAACATGGTGGCAGGAGCATAAATTGTGGACGGCTGATCAGTGGAAACACGTCATATGGTCCGATGAGTCAACGTTTTCCTTATTTCCAACATCGGGCCGTGTTTACATCTGGAGATCGCCAAAAGAAGCAGCCTCAATCCTGATTGCTTGATTCCAGCAGTTAAGGATGAAGGCGGAAGTGTGATTGTGCGGGCAGCCTTATCACGGTATTCTGCTGGTTCCATCATTACTCTCAAAGGCTGAGTTAAACCAACAGCTATATAAACATTTTATGTGATTAGGTGCACCTCATGATTCAAATGTTGTTCCCGAACAATGATACTGTATTTCAGGACTATAATGCACCCTTCACACAGCCAGGACAGTTCAATCGTGGTATGAGGAGCATGCAACTGAACTGCAGCGTCTTCCCTGGCCAGCACAGTCCCCAGACTTCAACATTACCGCCATTGTGGGCGGTACTGTAGTGCAGCCTCCGGAATAGATTTCCGCCTCCCTCGTCACTACAGGAGTTAGAAGAGGTTATTATGGAAGAATCTCAGCTGTGTTATGGGTAAAGGGGGCCCAAACTCTTATTAATAAACCATTCCCAAGGAAGAACATGTGTTCACATAACATCTTTTCTTTATTTGTGTGTGAGGAATGTTTCCTGAATGTTTGGCCGTACCTTTTTGTAACACCCTGTATAAATCGTGAAATGTCATTTAATTAAATTGGGTCCATCTACTTGAATAACTCTGTCTCTCTAATGTCTAGTAACAAACAGACGTCAAGGTTATTGGCCTGTAATTCTGCACAAAATTTGTTTCGCTCGTTTCTGACGCTGAGTGGGTCACGCATTCTGCCAGTGTCCGGGCCTGGAGCAGAGAGAGAGAGGGTGGGAGAGAGAGGGGGGGGGAGGGAGATAGAGAGAGAGACAGGGGGGGGGGAGAGAGCAGGACAAGTGTAGGGGAGAGGAGAGCAGGAGCAGAGTGTGAAGTGTTTAGCGGGAGTGGGTCGGCCGGCCGGCGACAATGCAGACTGGGGTCCCGGAGGCACGGCCGCTTGTCCGTGGCGCGGCCGAGTGTATCGGGCCGGCAGCGGCAGCGGCGCAGCCTCCATTAACCTTAATCACGTCCGGGCTCTCCCGCTAACGAACACAGCAGTCGCGCTGTCTGCCCGCCGCGTCCACCACTGTGCACTCCGTGTTCCTCCTCCGGCACTTTTCGCACAGGTCTGTTTCTGGCACGTGAATGTCTTGTCTCCTAGAGGCGCCGCCGCCACTCTTATTTTCCCACTAGAGAACTGATATAGAGCTTTTTACGTAGGGAATATATTTATTCAAATAACTTACGGGAATACAGGGGGGTGACGTCTTCGACAACCGCCAGTATTACAACAGGTGCACACCCTACCATTTACAAGGCACAAATGCAGCGACGAAGCGCTGTGCAAAGTAATTCAATCTTTAACTAGATTCGCAGGCTAAATATTCTCTTTTGTTTACAACTGCGTTCCTACTGCAACATTACAACTCCACTTCCACGTAATCTTAAAACAGTTTGTACGCAAATATGAAAAAAATACCGTAGAAAGAATATCATGACGATCAGTGTATCAACTGCTAGTGGTGTTCTGACACTAGCCTTCATTTGTGCAGATTACTTTTGACTGAAAAGGATGATCACTCATCCAAACGAAACTACAGTTCGTAAAATCGCCATACAATGGATTCGCACTAGTAAGTAAGAAATTCTTGCAAACCGAAGGGTCCCGATTTCGATGCGCTACGGATCGGAGGTTTTCTCTTTTCGTCGACTGGGTGTTGTGTTGTCCTTACGTTCGTAACGTCATGATTGACATTCCACAGCTGAGATGGTTCTATCGGCACGTCCAGAACGCCAGTAAATTAAAAACAAGTAAAAAATTCTAGAAAAAAAGTATTAAGAAACAGACGAGGATAATGACGTTAAACCAGGTTGAGGTCATTATTGTTGGTTTAAGGCATCGTAAATTCAGAGTAAAATAATTTTTAATGTGTATGTTATTAAACTAATAGACAAGGAAAGAGAATGTTACGCACGGAGATAGTAGGGGAAAGAGAGAATAAAAACTTTTCTAAGTCTCCACAGCTAAGCAGAACGTTGTATAAGTAGATTTTCTTTGTTTTTTAGTTCCAAAAACTCTGTATAAGAGGCCAATGTTAATGTAAGGGCCTTAAGTGTTGCTAAGAGCATGTGGTCATTTTTAATAGACATATACTTTTTTAAAGTAGAAGCCTTTTTTTATTTATTCTTTAACAACAGTCTAGAGAAATTAAAAGGAAATGAAGGAAATAAGTTTCAGATTGTTTTTGTCGAAAACTACCCCATGGAGTTACTAACGTCAATCTAAACAGCGAGTTTAGTAAGGGCTAAAACCTCGGAATGCAGAGCAAATCCGGAAAGATAACACACACACACACACACACACACACACACACACACACACACACACACTCACACTCACACACTGTAAAAACTAGCGCTGCCACACAACCAAGTATGACCTACGTTAGACATCAATAGCGAACACTAATAACCAGTAGGTGAGGTAGCATTAATCGGTCCTTCTTTGTTTGTTTTGTAATGGGAACACCTGGATTCCGCGCAGAATTTAAGCAAAAATTTCCTCTTCAGTTATAACGTCACTGCTAACTGAATTTCAACTGCTCCTTTAGCAACCATGTCCTAGTAGCTGGACGTGCATGAGCGATTCGAAGGCTACATTCTGCAATAGGAGATTTTTCTCGGCTGTCGTAAGCTTGAGTGACGGTTATGCTCAGCACATTGGTCCTCCCGGTCCCGGTGGCCTGACCAATATACGACTAGCTACATCTACAAGAAATGCGACAGATACCCGCATCGTGCAGTTCAAGACCAACCTTCACGATCCTAAAATGGCCATAAAGTTAAATGGTGGCCGAGAAACACAGTTCACATCATATTTCCATATTACTTCTATTTTGCGGTCATCTATGTATGTGCAGACAAAGTTGATACTCCGCTGATAACCACGCAGTTGAGCGCCCCACAAACCAAACAAAAGTTGATACTCCTTTTTTTTAGCAAACTGTTACTGTTTACAGTATTTTATTTCACCATTATAGATGTGGACGAGGTTTAGTACAACCGGTGAAGGGCCGCCCGCAATAATCAGAGTCCGTGCGAGTAGAAATATTCCCTCAACAAGCGGCGACACCCGCCATTTGACAAACCATACAGAGTGTGTTCTTGCAACGAGGCCCATCGTATTTTCATCACAGGAAATCATAAACACGACATATGGGTCGCCAGTGAATATGAAGAAAGAGACGCGAGTCACAGTTTCCATTTTGTGCCGAGATTTGAAGAATTGATGGTGAAGAAGAAAGCTCATTCTACCCACTGATTTAGTTGGAAGAACACTAAAATTTAAAGGTTATTAAAATGTGTTATGAAAACATTTTTTCTAAAGTTTATTTACCCCACACTTCAAGTCGGATTCTTTGTGCGAAAGGAGCAAAGAGTGTTTCTGTTCAGGTCAAAGAACCCGTGAACCCAAAAACTTTGAAAGTCCACTGGCTTAGAATATAAATCGCTCATCCCAAAAATAGCGGTACAAGCCATTCACATCCGAAACTGCGCTTCTTACCACGGTATGCATTAGAATGATCGCCAGTTCATGGTCTAAGAAAAGAACTTTGATACTGCGAAGAAATGAAACATTAATATAATATGATTAATAACACACATTTCAGTGTAGCGAGTTATTGCTGTATTTCGCTCTACTTAAAATAACTGCGCTATCTGAAATATAAACTTTTGCCATTGACCTGATAGTACTGCACAGCTATTAAATCTTCAAACTGCAGTTGTGAGATTTTATGAAGTCGTCAGAGCAAAGTGGAACACATCAATACGCGCATCTGACTAAAACGCAATTTACTACATTCAGCAGCACTGTTTCAGTCCAGTAGTCTAGTGTCAAATTGCGCACTCAATATGTTTTCAGACGATGCTAAATGCTTCATAATCTTTTGTCAAGCATACTGTAACACAGGGCTGCACTTCTAGCAGAAAGTTGTGCAGCACAATGTTAATTTGTGATAAAATGACGATCTTGTAACGTTACTTCTGATTGTTCAAGTTACAGTGTTATAAGAGGTAACTAGTTGCAAAACGTAATCACGGCCGGAAATGTTACAGTTAATAAAATATTCCGGGCTATCATGCCGTGGTCGGATGGATTTTCCATTAAAACACAACGGTTCGTCTCCATTTGCGGAAGACATTTTCAGGAGGGTCGTAGCTTTTTTTAATGTCCGATTCTCACGCTAGCTCATTACTGGCTGCAGCAAAATTCCACGCTGCGACGTGCCATCACATGCTTTCAATATCCGGCCCCAATTGGCCGTTGTTGGTTGCCTTCGTCCACCGTTGCTGTTATCTGTTGGTGGAAGTCTCGTACACATCTTCTTCAGAAGCTATGAAACTGTTCTCGGCAGATGACGATGAAATGTTGGGGTTTAATGGAAAGTCCATACAACCACGGCACAATAAACGGGGATATTTTTTAAACTGTGAGTCTTACAAGATTACAGATGCTCTCATGCAGGTCTTATAGCACCTATAAAAGTACTCATGGAGTGGTTTTCAATAATTTTCTGTCCCTGGAGAGAGTTTGGTCCAATATATTGATATTTTGTTTCCTTGCGTAACCAAAGTCCGTACCTTAGACCTTGTATAAGTGATCAGTCAAAATTCTCTCGTGGTTGCCAAGTTTTTCATTGTTTCTGAAATGAGTGCTTTTTATTCTAAGCATATTATCGTGCAGTTCTGAGCAATCGAGTTCCATCTCAGACACTTAAAGGTGACGACACGACATTGGAATTTGTTCCCCCACTTGTGAATCTTACTTTACATTTCATCTAAAACATTTGTCATCATAGAATGCGAAATTAACGTCACACATTGTACCCATTCAAACGGTGCAAGATATGGAGACGTGCACATGTGTGTGACATGCAAAGCGTATGTGCATAGGCAGTATCTCGACAGCGTTGTCTCTACGCGTTAGCTCATTGGGATAACCCCTACATCCCGCTGCGCACAATAGAGCGCGGGATGCTGTCGTGACCTGTGTGCAGTGAGCGCTAATGAACGCGTCTGCCGCTGACACGCCTCGAACAGAAAGCGGCGGCCGAGGTGCTCTGCTGAAGCTGCTGAGCCGCTGTCTACAATGCGACAGCCCGTGTTCAGCACGCTCCTCGTGGCTTTACGTGGCACCCAACTGGGAGAGCGGTGTTTTGGTAGAACACTGATTTTTTGTTTTCCCAAATACAGCGAAACATCGTGCATCCGGACTAGGTTTGGACCAGACGTCATGCGGATAATCGAAAATCCGTTTAATCCGGAAAGTAAGAAAACAATGGAATCACATGGGTTGAACGCTACAAACACACGCTTTACATTTAGTATCAGCTAACTGGAGAAATTATGCTCTTTTTCAAATAAATGCTGATTAGATATTGAAAAAAAAACACTTTTGCACACTGATATAATATTTCTTTTGAGCCAAATCACTATGTCTTTTACGCGCAGTACGATAACGTTGGCGTTTCACCACCAAAAGATTAAGCGAACGTGATTCGCTTGACGTTCCAAATAGATTATTATTTTGTCCATCTTTTTTGTTGTCTCCATATGTCATGTCTTGAAGTAATCCATTAATTTCATCATTGTATGCCGCTGAACAAATGTTGATAATTGTGTCATCAGGAGTCATATGCGTTTGCCACTCTGGCATCTTCTTTCTCTTTTATGTCATTGTACATTCACAAAAAACGAAGTCCACTTAATACTACACTACTGTTGACCACACATTGCCCAGATATGGATATAGTGGCTGGTTAAATCAAAATTTAACGACTAACGTGGTAGATTGTTGGCGTTATTACTTCCACACGGTGTAGTTTCCTGGTCGTGGAAAAACAACCGATCCAAATAAATGAGAGCCAAAACAGCGACGTTCCACTATAAACAAAACTGCACACCATGAATTATTCGCTGTCTGATCTGAGGCGGCAGTCTCCTATGAAGTAATGTGAACAAAATGCGCATAACTATCACATGCGATGACCAATGACCAACTTTCTACAATATTATAATACACTGACTGAAAAAAAAACTCTCCTAGAAGACACGGTCTGATGTCATAACACCTACTCCGTTTACAACCACCGTCGACCACCTTGGTACAAATTGTCTGAAAACGGTCACTTTCTGCCGGAAAACAGTAACCACTGTAAACAAATATTTTATTGCGGTCAGCACTGTTTTTAATTCATTTAAAAGTATTTTGAGCCAGACTGCTGTTTCTCTGTGAGGAATGTTCTCAAAATTTTTTAAAAGGAATCTGCAGTGGAGTATGCGAAGAAACACTCTGATTTTAGTCCACCTAAAATAAGTGGAGCTGTGCACCAGAAAGGCCAGATGATCTAATCAGTGAAGCTAATAGTGGTGAAATATTGATCAAGGACGTTCTTGTGTTTTAAGAAACGTATACCACATACGAGAATCAATAGCATAAAAACAGCACCAAGTGGTCGGTCGATCACGGTCTTTCAAGGCTGCTGGCTCTCTCCTATCGTTTAAATTAATATTTTATTGGCAGTAAAAGTTCTACTTTCAACAGTAAAAAGTTTTTTCATTGCGACGCATATAAAGTTAATTTCACCGTGAAACACACATACATTTACAATATGTAGAGAATTATCGAAAACAGGTGGGGAACACACATGGCATGCGTACAAGTTTCTTTCCAATAATGCTTCTTTTGATAGGTTCGAAGAATGCATCCCCAGTTGTTACTGATCTCAACAACTTGCAATCATGCAGATTCTTGCGATGTTAATGTTTGACATTCGACATGAGTTAGTGTGTGATAACAGGGACATCACTGAAGACGTTATACATGTGCTAGTAGTGGTGAAGTAATTAAACTTTTCCCAGTATTGTAGTTCTCCTATAATTTTCAGCAAAAAGTAAAGCCTGGAGCGTAACCAGCACTGCCGGGGCTATTTAGCGCGGCGGTTTCAGTCAGTGCGGACTACCGCCGTGCTACCGCTGCCGTGCTAGAGTACTGGTTATCCTTCGTGTTTTAATGTTGGTGTTAATACATATCGATAAAATGAATATATCTCTTGCTTAATTAGAACTGAAATCGTGAACTCAATTTCTTAAAGATTTCACAATCTCTAAAACAAAATCACTGCCTACGAACTTCTCGGAATTCAAATGCTGTTCTTGTAAAAGATAAGTTCATTCCTGAGTTCGTACATATTTTTTTTGTGATTCATCAGTCTTCTGACTGGTTGATGCGGCACGCCAGGAATTCCTGTTGTGTGCCAGCTTTTTCATCTCAGAGTAGCGATTGAAACCTAGTGCATTAATTAATTTCTGGATATATCCTAACTTCTGTATTCCTCTAAAGTTTTCTCCTACAGCTCCCTCTTCTACCGCGGCAGTTATTCCCTGTTATCTTAACAGATGTCCTATCATCCTGTCACTTTTTCACATCAGTGTTTTCCGTATATTCCTTTCCTCGCCGATTCTGCGGAGAACTTCCTCGTTACTTACCTTATTAGTCCACATAACTTTCGACGTTTTTCTATAGCATCCCATCTCAGATGCTTCTATTCTCTTCTGTTCTGGTTTTCTCATTCCATGTCTTACTTCCATACGACGCTGTGCTTCAAATGCACATTCACAGTAATTGCTTCCTCAAATTAAGACTTATGTTTGATAGTAGCAGACTTCTCTTGGCCAGCAATGCCGTTTTTGCCTGTGCTAGTCTGCTTTCTATGTCCTCCTTGCTCCGTCCGTCATGGATAATTTTGCTACATAGGTAGCAGAATTCCTTACCTTCAGGTACTTTGTGATCAAATCTGATGTCAAGTTTCCGGGTCTCCCTTTTCTACTATTTCTAATTATTTTCTTCTTTCTTCGATTTACTCTCAGTCCATATCATTCAACAGATCCTTTAAATCTTCTTAACTTTCACTGAGGACATAAATGTTGTCAGCAAATATTAACATTGATATCTTTTCACCTTGAATTTTAATCCCACTCTTAAACCTTTATTTTATTTCCGTCGTTGCTTCTTCGACGCAGAGATTGAACAGCAAGGGAGGAAGACTATATCCCTGTCTTACCAGCCTCCTTATAAATTTGTTGCATTCTTTTAGAATTTAGTGGTCGACTTTTAACCCTTTCAGACCCTTTGGCTACAATTGTGTACATTTACTTTTACTGTGTTTATTACAACAAAAGTATTATTTCCCAATGGAAAAATCGTATGTGTGAATGCTCAAGCATTGCATCAAGTACAAGGGCTGCCATCACTGTGAAAATGTGAGCAAGTCAATGCTCGTGACCAGCAGGATACACGGGTGTGTTTGGTTCACTATATTCCACTGTATAATCGGACAGTGTTATTAAGATTTTCCATGATAATTATTGAATAATCACGTTTCTATTTACTAAAATACAGAATTCTTCGTAGTAAGTTAATCTAGTCTATAGCAGGGGTCTCCAAACGTTTCAGTCCGCGGGCCACATTGACTCCTCCACGAAGTCATAACGGCCAAGGGATTAAAGCACCCTTGCACTCCATGATCACCCTAATGTAAGGCTCAAGGAAAGATGAAATCGCAAAAATCTAAGGTCGTGGGAATAGCTAGCACTGAAACGAACTAAGATTTTTATTTAATTACATAATTTTGATTGCTGGACGTACCTGACCGAAATTCTGGCGTATTTTATTCTGGCGAGGCTCTGAGTACTATGGGACTCAACTGCTGAGGTCATTAGTCCCCTAGAACTTAGAACTACTTAAACCTAACTAACCTAAGGACAACACAAACATCCATGCCCGAGGCAGGATTCAAACCTGCGACCGTAGCGGTCTTGCGGCTCCAGACTGCAGCGCCTTTAACCGCACGGCCACTTCGGCCGGCTTTATTCTGGCGAATTTCACCGACAAAAAAAAGTATGCCATTGCACATTCTTCACGAAAGCGTCCTGCAAAGTTAACGAAACCTCAAAATCATTGTTAGCAACACTATTACTGCAAGACGTAACAGAGTTAGAGTATGTAAACGCATTGTTATTTCAAGCGGCGCAACAGTAAGTTTAGTTATGTAGTCTTGTAGCGAGTAGCAGAGCCAGAGCATATGTTTGATAGTTCTGTTGCGTGATTGTGTCTATGTTGCGAGTGTCTCACGAGCTTTTTTAGTGTTTTATGCGCTGTACTAGTAGGTGAGACGACGAAGTGTGGGACAATTCAAAGTTTGAATTCGAAGAGACAAGGAAAATCCGAAAATCGAAATACGTATAGCACGACTGAGTATTTTTCACTGTATTTTTTAGTGTAACTACAGTGTAATTGTGAGTACTTAATTTAGTAATTAAAGTACCTTAGGCACACTAATCCCTAGTTTTATTAGTATTAAATAGCACAATTGTATTTTCAGGTTGCAATCTTCTGTGAAGTTCTGTACAAATATGGAAAAGAAACGAAAGGTTGACAGTGAAGGAAGAATTTTTAAAGAGAGGCCTCGAAACTCAACTGTTGGCAGTAAAGGTACCACCTCAAATATTTGGCGGGCCGGATACCGGGGAATGAAGCCAAATATAGAAAGTACATTTTAAAAACAGGTACGTAATTTTATATAAAACTTGCACCTAAAATGGTTACAAAACCACGTAAGAGCATTACCACATAAAGAAAAAATTTTCTTCCTCTAGAAAAAACTCAGGTCAGGGGGTTAATTAAGTTCAACACTTTGATCACTGATTCAAGAACCTCGTGGAGGACAGGGCCTCTCGGTGAATAAAAGAACTTGTTCGAATAGTTTGAAGAATTTCTTTCGGGTCAGAGCTTACAATAAGGCATAGCAAGCAGCGATACTGCGACCTCCATCGGCATACAAGCCTGCACAGTTTTCTGGTTAATGATGCTTTGTTTTACGAAAGAGTGTAGTATTTCGAGGAATTATGTCCTTTTTGTACCAAAGCGTTATTTTCCTGCATAAATGGAGGTCTGCATGACATTGGCTGAAGAGAATGAAGCGTATGTAATTAGAAGGGCATCATTGTGGTTGTCTTTAACTTCATCCAGTGAACAGTTAAATCACTGTAAAGCGCATGTCATAGAGTACGTGCCATGTAACTGCTGTTAGAGCATTTTCCCGTTCCATTACCGTATGGGGAACGCGAAGAACGATTCCTTGAATGCCCTGTGCGTGCTATAATTAGCCTAATCCCGTCTTAGATAACCCTAAGGGAGGGTTACCTAAAGATCTGTAGCATAATACTAGGTTCATCGCTTAAAGTTTGTCTTAGAATCTTTCTGAGTAGGCTTTCATGGAATGTTTCGCGTATCTTCAAGCGTCGGCAAATTCACTTCTTTCAGCATCTTCGCGACGCTCTCCCATGGATCAAACAAACCAATATCTCGGTTACATCCATTTGGTGGTCGCGCGGGATTAGCCGAGCGGTCTTTGGTGCTGCAGTCATGGTCTGTGCGACTGGTCACGGCGGAGGTTCGAGTCCTCCCTCGGGCATGGGTGTGTGTGTTTGTCCTTAGGACAATTTAGGTTAAGTAGTGTGTAAGCTTAGGGACTAATGGCCTTAGCAGTTAAGTCCCGTAAGATTTCACACACACAGATCTATTTGGTATAAGTCCCACACACTTGAACGGTATTCTGTGATGGATCACACGATTGTTTTGTATCAATCTTCTTTGCAGACTGGATATATTTCCATAGCATTATACCAATGAACCGCAGTATACTACGGGCTTTACCTACGACTGAACTATGAGGACGTTCCATTTCAAGTCCCTTCATATTATTACACCCAGCTGTGACTCATTGATATTGTAGGCACAGGATACAATGCTTCTTTGTTTTGTGAAGTGCACAGTTTTACTTGTCTGAAGTGAGGTGTCAGTCTTTCAAATACTCTGAAATATTATCAAGATCTGACTGAACATTTGTGCAGCTTTTCTTAGATGATACTTCATTATAGGTAGCTGCATCATCTGCGGGAAGTCTGAAGTTACTATTAACATTGTTTGCAAGATCATGCTGTTAGACAACATGAACAGCATGAGGAATCCTCAGTCTAGTCACAAATATCGCTTGACACCCCACATGAACGTGCTTTAGTTGGTAACTATGTGTGTGGTACTGAGTCAAAAGCCTTTTGGAAGTCAAAAGACACAACATCTGACTGACTATCTAGGTCCTTGGCTTTCCGAATGTCATGTGAGTAAAGTGGGAGTTGAGTTCCACATGATCAGTTTTTCTGAATTCGTGCTGATTGACATGGAAAAGGTCATTCTGTACGAGATACATTCGAGCTCAGAATTTGTAATAAGAGTCTACTATGGCCATCTTCTTCTGTGCAGATGCACAAACAGTGCCCGAACTCTTACGGGAATCGGCGATAAAGGCGCGAGTAATGAGTATAATGGGCAGGGGCACTATCAGTATAGTGCGAGACAGTAAGTTGAGAATGTGGGTCTCACGAGAGGCGTGCCAGAGATAAGTCCCTGCAGTTGCACTATCCACTGTGTCCCCGGTGGCTCCGACTAGCTGGCACGGTAGCTCAGTGTGTTCGGTCAGAGGGTTAGCTGCTCTCTGTAATAAAAAACTGAGTCAACGGCTCAGCACTGAACGTGAACTGGTGTCGCGGGACATCCGCACCGAACAAATGGAACGAACAAAATGAGAACAATAATAAAAAGATGGATAGAGCGTCTGCCATGTAAGCAGGAGATTCCGGGTTCGAGTCCCGGTCGGGGCACATATTTTCAAATGTCCCCGTTGACTTATATCAATGCCTGTACACAGCTAAGGGTATTCATTTCATTGTAATTTCTACAATAAATCGCTGTCAAAAATACTCGATGGTAGATTTTTGGATGATTTATGCTGCCCTTTCTGTAGATGAGTGCCATTTGCGCTTTCTTCCAACTTCTAGGTTCTGGTTCGAGAGATCTTTGGTATCTTGCGGTTAAAATGGTGCTAATTCAGTCGCAAATAATGGCATAAAATTTGGTAGGGATTCCATTAGGACCTGGAGCTTTGTTCTATTTTAACGACTTTAACTGTTTCTCAACACCACTGAAATTATTTCACTCATCTTTGCCACGGTACCTGAATTAAATTGAGGTTATATTCTTACGTTTTTATTTGTAAAGGAACATTTCAAAACAGTTTCCAGAATTTCTCCTGGATTTCACTTCCTTTCTCTTCCATTAGTGTCTGAACCCTAACTTTAGTGCCATTAACTGGCACAACCAGACTTTTTTCGGGTTTTGTGGCAGATTTTCAATAATATTTTGCTATAGCAGTCAGCGAAGGCTTCACGCATTACACTTTTGACAACGAAACTCGTTTCATTCAGTATCTCTATCTATACCTTGTTTTGCACATATAGTGCAGTATTTTCAGGAGGCGGTGCCAAAAAGCTCGTAACTGGAAAGCGTCATGATTACCGCCTCGAAATCCTTATAAAACCAGTTTTGGTTGAATGACCGTCATCGTTTTCTGATAAGCATTTGCACCATCATATTAGGCAAATACGGGGTGTTTATAAATGAATATCGGGGTTTTAACGCTTTATAATACTTACTATATTAAACTTACAGTTATAAATGATATGTAAAATGAAAGAGCAACTCAAACAGTTTTACAAAGAACCTTATAAATGTTCAATGTGAGCACCATTTGTCACACGGCACACAAGTCTGTAGCAGAGTTCTTCCCAAACGCTGAAAAGTGTATCTTCAGTGACTGTAGCAATAGCTGCTTCAATCCGGTTTCTTAATTCAGGGAGGTATGCTGGTAGCGGAGGCACGTACACACGATCCTTGATGAAGCCCCAAAGGATAAAGTCGTATGGCGTTAGGTTGGGTGAACGTGGAGGCCACGCAAAGTAAGCCCTTCATTGGGCCTCTTACGGCCTATCCAGCGCTTGGGTACAGTGAAGTTCAATCTGTTCAACCAGTGAAGTTCAACCAATGCATACGCGCTGGTGCCAAACACAACTGTTTGAGTTGCTCTTTCATTTGACATATCATTTATAACGGTAAGTTTAATGTGATAAATATTATAAAGTGTTAAAACCCTGATATTCATTTATAAACACCCTGTATATGAAAAAGTGCTCTGCCAAGCACAATTTACATACTGACGACGAAATTTTTATTATGACGTGACAAAAGGGACAAATTCATGATTTTATTATCTGACGCTAATAAATTCATATTACCCTAATACGATGCTGTAAAAGCTTTTAAGAAACTGCTCACGGTCTGTCGATCAAAACTAGCTGTTAAATAAGGAATTTATAAGCAGCTTGATCCGGTGATCATGACATTTTCAAATACCATAGAGAAGCTCCAGTTTCTCTGGAAGTGCCGGCCGGAGTGGCCGAGCGGTTCTAGGCCCTACAGTCTGGAACTGCGCGACCGCTACGGTTGCAGGTTCGAATCCTGCCTCGGGCATGGATGTGTGTTTTGTCCTTAGGTTAGTTAGGTTTAAGTAGTTCTAAGTTCTAGGGGACTGATGACCACAGCAGTTAAGTCCCATAATTCTCAGAGCCATTTGAACCATTTTTTTTCTCTGGAAGTTCCTTTTGAGTGACTGTATACCATGGAATGCCCTTCGCATCACGAACTGTTTTGCTACGTTCATAAATGTCCAGTACATGGTCAACTATTCTTTTAAACTTGAGCCATAGTTCCTCTACATGTTCCTTTCCTGAATTAAATGCTGCAAGTTTCTCATTCAAATATTTCACTCCTGTCTTTTTGTCTACTTTCTGAACATGTAAACTTTTGTACTTGTTTAGTTATTCTTCGTACTTTGTTAATCGTGGTTGCTACAAGAACTTCATTTTTACTAATAACACGCTCAATTGGGAAGTCCTTGAAGAGGTCAGGACTATTTGTTGCCAGCAGATCAAACATATTTCCATCATGAGTGGATTCCGAACTACAAGGAAAGAAGAAAATCACAACACCAAAAATTATTAATATGGAGTAAGGAAACATTTGTCTAGGTAACAAACACTGGAATCCAAAAAACTAAAGCAACAAACTGCTGTTTCCCCATCCTGTGTCTAATTCACGGTATAATCATACAAACTGTCAACACATGTCGTTAAGATCGTGTTCTGCGCGGGAGATGGCATTGCGATCAATGGACAACCACACCAGAAATGACTCAGGGCACGTATCGATCGGGGAACCGTTTGAAGGGTAGTCTCACATCCACATTTACTGTGTACACGCTCGCAGACGGTGCTATATGGCACAGAGGAGCCACACTCGTCTTTCGAGCGCCATAGGAAGAATGGAAGCAGGAGAGTCACAAATTGATGTGTCCCCAAGGCTTAATGTGAATCGTTCTGTTGTTTCTCAGATAAGGTGACAGTTCATGGAGACCGAAACTGTATTCCGGATACCAGGACAAGGCCGACCACGTGTGACATCAGAAAGAGGACCGTTATTTGGCTGCAAGGGCAGGACGGTACCGCCTTACTACTGTACTGCAATTGGCATCTGACTTCGCAGGATCTCCTGAATGTGTTGTATCGAGGCAAACGGTGTACAGAAGGCTTCAGCAGAGTGGCCTTTAACGTTGGAGACCTGCTGTCTGTTTACCTGTAACATGTCTTCAACGAAGGAAACGTCCAGAGTGGATCCGTCAACGTGCTGGACGGTGGAAAGATGGGTCAATGTTCTTTTTACAGATGAATCCCTATGTCGTCTGGAGAGCGATTCTCGACGGATTCGCATCTGGAGGACACGTGGAACATGATTTCTGGACCCGAACAATGTGGAATGAGAACTATGTCGAGGAGGATTCCTAATGGTGTGGGTAGGGTTTATGTTGACCACTTGAATCAGCAAGATTTAACTGCTGTCAGGCACCGTGAGGTGATCTTGGGATCTCATGTGTGATTGTTGCGAGGTGCTGTGGGCTCAGACTTCGTATTTTTGACAATAATGCCCGACCTCATAGATGTTTTTTGAGAAACGGGATATAATGCACTCATGGCATGGCCTGGTCGCACTCCTGATTTGAATCTCATAGAGCATATTTTAATCTCACAGAACATATCTGGGATGCAATAGGAAGATGGGTTGCTTCACATTACCATCCACCAAACCCTCTTTAAGAATTATGACCAACGTTGCCGGAATAATGGGCGTTATTGCCTCCACATGAGATTAATGACACCATTCACAGCATGTTCCGTCGTTGTCAGGCCTGTGTTGGTGGCAGAGGTTATCACATCCCATACTGGGCACATTAACCAGTTGTCATAATGTGTTTGGAGATCCGTTAAGTTGGAAAAGAAACTATGAACATTTTTGTCTACCGTTATGCATGTTGCAGTTGATCACGTTCCGTATTCTTTACATTGTTTCTACTGTACTAACAGTGTTTATACCGTTTTGTGGCTAAATAAATGCAACCTTGTAAAATTTCCGTTTGTTTCTTTAATTTTGGATACCGACGTATTAAAGTGCAAGATCACGGAGTAATGTAAGCGCGATATAAGCCATCGCAAATGTGAATTGCTGGTACAATAATAATCGGTGTAACCACAACAATGTTAGATGCAAGCATGCAAACGTGCATGCATTGTGTTGTGAAGGTGTCGGATGTCAGTGTGTGGAATGGAATTCCATGCCTGTTGCCCTTGGTCGGCAAATACAGGGACAGTTAATGCTGTCTGTGAATGACTCTGGAGTTGTCGTCTTATGATGTCCCATATATGCTCGATTGGAAGAGATCTTATGATCGAGTAGGCCAAGGCAACATGCCGATGCTCTGGAGAGCATGTTGGATTACAACAGCGGCATGTGGGCGAGTCCTATTGGTAAACACCCACTGGAATACTGTTCGTGAATGGCAGCACAACATGTCGAATCACCAGACTGACGTACAGTTTCGCAGTCAGAGAACGTGAGATAACCACGGGAGTGTTTCTGCTGCTATAACTCCAGGTGTTGGCCCAATGGGCGCACACAGGTTGGTTACAGGCCCGCAACTGGCCTCCTTCTAACCAACACACGGCCATCATTGTGTTGGTTCTAAGACAGAACCAGCTTTCATCAGGAAACACAACTTCACCCTGCACTCCACTGAGCTCTCGCTTGATATCAGTCACGTCGCAAATAGCGGTGATTTGGACTTCGGGGTCAGTAGGATGCACGCTGGCTAGGCGCTGTCTTTGAAGTAACCGATTTGCAACAGTTCGTTGTGACACTGCGGTGGCAGCTGCTGCTCAAACTGCTGCTACACATGTAGTATACGATGCGCCAGAGTCATACGCGTAACACGATGGTCTTCCCTCTTGATAGTGTCCCGTAGCCGCCCGGATCCCGGTCTTCTTCCGACCGTACTTTCTCCTGGCCACCGCTGCCAGCAATCAATTACAGTGGCTACGTTCCTGTCAAGTCTTTCTGCAATATCACAAAAGTAACATTCAACTTCTCGTAGCCCTGTTACACGATCTCCTTCAAACTCAGTAACTTGTTGATTAGGGCATCTTTGTGGCCTTAAAGGCTTTCGTGACTAATATCACTTCAGCACGTCGAATCTCAAAGGTGACTAACGCTCGCTTCAATCCGGAACCGCGCTGCAGCTACGGTCGCAGGTTCAAATCCTGCCTCGGGAATGGATGTGTGTGATGTCCTTAGCTTAGTTAGGTTTAAGTAGTTCCAAGTCTAGAGAGTATCTTAAAGGAAGAAACTGATTTGCATCCTCATAGTGCCGCCACTAGTGTCACTACTATGCTACTGGAGCGAAATTTGAATGGACATCATCATCATGTACAAACACTCCTACCAACTTTCGTTTATGTCGCACAACACCTTCCTCGTTTTAGAATTTTCTTTCCGTCAGTATTTTTGTTCTAGGGAGTTTTCAAAGAAGGCATTTAGTAGTGATCCGTAGGATAAATTATTAACCCACCACTAACGAAACTGTCACTATCCCAATTGACTGTCAGATTATTAAAGTCTCCTTCGATGATTACAATATCACTGGAGAACTACGTAATAGATACCCGAATTGTGTCTAAAGTTTTCTGTTGTATCAGAGCTCTATCTCGATCGAACTGATGCTCTTGTCTACGGCGACAAATATACCATCTCCATTTCCCATTAGTCTACCCTTTCGATTTGCGCTTAAATCTCACTGCTATCGATTTTAGTTTTTAGCCTGTTTTTTGTAACTAGTATTATGTGAGCTTCATTACTTTTATGAATGCTTCAAACTCTGATACTTTATTATAGCAAATGCTTCGGCAGTTAACCAGAAGGACTTTAATACTCTCATCTGTGAGGGACATTTCTTTTTGACTTGCACTGATACTTCCTGCCCTCCTATTGTTACCGTTTTCTGAAGTGGATGAAGATCACCTAACATGAAGAACCACTGCGTGCACACAAAACCGTCAGCTAACTTGGTAGCCTCTGATCTGTAGTGCACATCTGACCCGTTTAGAGGGAACCCCACATGTCTGAACCCTATGGCTCACGCCTAGCTCCTTATGAAAACTACGCAGTCTCTGATGTAAGCCTTCCACTCGACTTAGAACGAGGAGGCCACAATCTGTTCTGGTAAGAGTACCGCAGATTGGGAGCTTCATTAAACTCCACGAGCACTGCTACTACTCCCCACCTTCCATGCCAGTCGCTGGAGTGATCCAAGTGCGGCCGCAGAGCCCAGTCGACAGGCATTACTTGTTCCAACGTACTCACAATATGGAGTTGGTTACAACCTCTTCCATCAATGGTTGCTAGAATAGCCCCTTGACTGAGGCTTCTAGACATGCTTGAGTGCACACGCTGCTCATTCCCATCTGTTGCTGTCATTTCCCTAAGTGGTACCACTATTCATCGTACATACAGGGTGTTTCAAAAATGACCGGTATATTTGAAACGGCAATAAAAACTAAACGAGCAGCGATAGAAATACACCGTTTGTTGCAATATGCTTGGGACAACAGTACATTTTTAGGCGGACAAACTTTCGAAATTACAGTAGTTACAATTTTCAACAACAGATGGCGCTGCAAGTGATGTGAAAGATATAGAAGACAACGCAGTCTGTGGGTGCGCCATTCAGTACGTCGTCTTTCTGCTGTAAGCGTGTGCTGTTCACAACGTGCAAGTGTGCTGTGGACAACACGGTTTATTCCTTAGAACAGAGGATTTTTCTGGTGTTGGAATTCCACCGCTTAGAACACAGTGTTGCAACAAGACGAAGTTTTCAACGGAGGTTTAATGTAACCAAAGGACCGAAAAGCGATACAATAAAGGATCTGTTTGAAAAATTTCAACGGACTGGGAACGTGACTGATGAACGTGCTGGAAAGGTAGGGCGA
The DNA here is from genome assembly GCF_023864275.1 of Schistocerca cancellata. Taxonomy (NCBI): domain Eukaryota; kingdom Metazoa; phylum Arthropoda; class Insecta; order Orthoptera; family Acrididae; genus Schistocerca; species Schistocerca cancellata. Next base: position 199,790,888 of record NC_064628.1, read on the forward strand.
CCGCATACGGCAACCACAGAGGGCAACGCGTAGCTAGTGCAGCAGGTGATCCAACAGCGGCCTCGGGTTTCCGTTCGCCGTGTTGCAGCTGCGGTCCAAATGACGCCAACGTCCACGTATCGTCTCATGCGCCAGAGTTTACACCTCTATCCATACAAAATTCAAACGCGGCAACCCCTCAGCGCCGCTACCATTGCTGCACGAGAGACATTCGCTAACGATATAGTGCACAGGACTGATGACGGCGATATGCATGTGGGCAGCATTTGGTTTACTGACGAAGCTTATTTTTACCTGGACGGCTTCGTCAATAAACAGAACTGGCGCATATGGGGAACCGAAAAGCCCCATGTTGCAGTCCCATCGTCCCTGAATCCTCAAAAAGTACTGGTCTGGGCCGCTATTTCTTCCAAAGGAATCATTGGCTCATTTTTCAGATCCGAAACGATTACTGCATCACGCTATCTGGACATTCTTCGTGAATTTGTGGCGGTACAAACTGCCTTAGACGACACTGCGAACACCTCGTGGTTTATGCAAGATGGTGCCCGGCCACATCGCACGGCTGACGTCTTTAATTTCCTGAATGAATATTTCGATGATCGTGTGATTGCTTTGGGCTATCCGAAACATACAGGAGGCGGCGTGGATTGGCCTCCCTGTTCGCCAAACATGAACCCCTGTGACTTCTTTCTGTGGGGACACTTGAAAGACCAGGTGTACCGCCAGAATCCAGAAACAATTGAACAGCTGAAGCAGTACATCTCATCTGCATGTGAAGCCATTCCACCAGACACGTTGTCAAAGGTTTCCGGTAATTTCATTCAGAGACTACGCCATATTATTGCTACGCATGGTGGATATGTGGAAAATATCGTACTATAGAGCTTCCCAGACCGCAGCGCCATCTGTTGTTGAAAATTGTAACTACTGTAATTTCGAAAGTTTGTCTACCTGAAAATGTACTGTTGTCCCAAGCATATTGCAACAAACGGTGTATTTCTATCGCTGCTCGTTTAGTTTTTATTGCCGTTTCAAATATACCGGTCATTTTTGAAACACCCTGTATGAATTGTCGACTACTAATAGATATTTTTGTGTCTGCCTCACCTTGACACAAGACATGCACGTTTCCCAGCAGGTGAAGTGGTCTCATTGCCTCATTTTCCGTTACAGTGGAAGACAGAAACAAAACATGTTGGTTGTGTTGATGGGAGTGACAACCTGAGGTCCCCGGTCACTGTTTCCCCATACAAGACGCCTAGCTCTACCAACGGCACACCACTGACGCCCAAGTAGACGAGAAGATCCTGCATTTACTGTAGATGAGACAAGATCGACAGGAAAGAGGAGTTCTTGAGGTGCCTTTGGTATTTATGTCAAACTACTTCTTGGAGCCCTTCCAGCACATCCATCCACAGCAACTTCCAATCGCTTGACAGTGGTTAGAGCTATTTTCAACTGCATAAAAAACTACAAGTAACTCATCCCAAGGGCCAGAACAGTGTACACAGATGAGCGGAATTGTGGATGGTGCTTATTGCACAGGACAGTAAACAAATAACTCTTAACTAAGCTTGATGATTAGGCTTTAGGTTATTGGTCTGATATGCTACAATTATTACCAGTAGCCTCTCAGAACTGAGGCGATATACAACCAAAACGACGTATCCATTATAACAAAAAACTAGGTTTAAATTTACTGCTTCTCTGAAACGTTTAGGGTTATGGTCACTAAAAAAATTCGACAATAACGTTAATTTACATCGGGACAGTAGACACTCCTGTAAAAAGAGAAAACTAATGCGACACGATATGTTAGCTATTTACAGGAAATGCAAATTAAAAACGCATATTCACTACAAAATAATTTATTCTTAACCCTCGTACTTAAAGAAAATTCTTGCAAGCGTCCGAAAATCCTCAGAGGTATACTTAATTCATGTAAATACACAAAAATTACGAAACAAATTATTTTGAACCGCAATATTGTTCCTAAAATTATGTAAAGAAGCACAATTTCCTTTACAGTTTACGGCATAGTGCGAGTATGGTGAACGAAGAGCCTCTGCAGGAATCGTTGCTTGTTTCGTGCAAGCTTTTTTGTTCTATTATTTCTTTTAAGTTGTGGGAAAAGTATTCTCGTTATTTGATTACAAAACTACCGTGAATTGACCAGTGCCGATTCGAGAACAGGTTAGTTGGTTGGAAAATTCTGGAGATGGGACCAAACAGCGAGGTCATCGGTCCCATCAGATTGAGGAAGGATGGGGAAGGAAGTCAGCCGCGCGCTTTTAAAGGAACCATCCCGGCATTTGCCTGAGGGTATTTAGGGAAATCACGGAAAACCTAAATCAGGATGGCCGGACGCGGGTTTGAACCGTCGTCCTACCGAATACAAGTCCAGAGTGCTAACGACTGCACCACCTCGCTCGGTGAGTCGAGAATAATTTTGCACACAAATGACTTTTTATTCGCGTCACCACATCTATTTTCCTCGTAGACGGTCACTCTGGTTAGTTTTCGATGCTAACTGTGATATGCACAATATAGACATCATGCAGTTGAGTGCCCTCTCAACTTCACGCCCCAAGCAGTCGGAACTAATTGCGATTCGTCGTATATGGAAATATTGCGGTTCTGGCAGCTTTTGCTCTTGAAACCTGGCACCCTAAGCGACGGGCCTTAAACCAGTCCTATATTTGACTGAAAATGTCGTTTCGTTTTATTAGCAAGCATGGTTTCAGTCCCTAATGATTTGAATAGTGAGACACTTAAGTTGTTTGTAATTTCCGATGGTAGAGTCTTCGCAGGATACTGTGGCTGTTGCCCGGTGACCAGTGTTCGTCTGAAGCGCTGGGACAGTTCAATTGTTTGTTCAGTTGTTTCGGCCGGTTGGCTACGCGCTGCGTGGTGGACGCCCTGCAGTCTTTCTCAAACTACACTCCTGGAAATTGAAATAAGAACACCGTGAATTCATTGTCCCAGGAAGGGGAAACTTTATTGACACATTCCTGGGGTCAGATACAGCACATGATCACACTGACAGAACCACAGGCACATAGACACAGGCAACAGAGCATGCACAATGTCGGCACTAGTACAGTGTATATCCACCTTTCGCAGCAATGCAGGCTGCTATTCTCCCATGGAGACGATCGTAGAGATGCTGGATGTAGTCCTGTGGAACGGCTTGCCATGCCATTTCCACCTGGCGCCTCAGTTGGACCAGCGTTCGTGCTAGACGTGCAGACCGCGTGAGACGACGCTTCATCCAGTCCCAAACATGCTCAATGGGGGAAAGATCCGGAGATCTTGCTGGCCAGGGTAGTTGACTTACACCTTCTAGAGCACGTTGGGTGGCACGGGATACATGCGGACGTGCATTGTCCTGTTGGAACAGCAAGTTCCCTTGCCGGTCTAGGAATGGTAGAACGATGGGTTCGATGACGGTTTGGATGTACCGTGCACTATTCAGTGTCCCCTCGACGATCACCAGTGGTGTACGGCCAGTAGAGGAGATCGCTCCCCACACCATGATGCCGGGTGTTGGCCCTGTGTGCCTCGGTCGTATGCAGTCCTGATTGTGGCGCTCACCTGCACGGCGCCAAACACGCATACGACCATCATTGGCACCAAGGCAGAAGCGACTCTCATCGCTGAAGACGACACGTCTCCATTCGTCCCTCCACTCACGCCTGTCGCGACACCACTGGAGGCGGGCTGCACGATGTTGGGGCGTGAGCGGAAGACGGCCTAACGGTGTGCGGGACCGTAGCCCAGATTCATGGAGACGGTTGCGAATGGTCCTCGCCGATACCCCAGGAGCAACAGTGTCCCTAATTTGCTGGGAAGTGGCGGTGCGGTCCCCTACGGCACTGCGTAGGATCCTACGGTCTTGGCGTGCATCCGTGCGTCGCTGCGGTCCGGTCCCAGGTCGACGGGCACGTGCACCTTCCGCCGACCACTGGCGACAACATCGATGTACTGTGGAGACCTCACGCCCCACGTGTTGAGCAATTCGGCGGTACGTCCACCCGGCCTCCCGCATGCCCACTATACGCCCTCGCTCAAAGTCCGTCAACTGCACATACGGTTCACGTCCACGCTGTCGCGGCATGCTACCAGTGTTAAAGACTGCGATGGAGCTCCGTATGCCACGGCAAACTGGCTGACACTGACGGCGGCGGTGCACAAATGCTGCGCAGCTAGCGCCATTCGACGGCCAACAGCGCGGTTCCTGGTGTGTCCGCTGTGCCGTGCGTGTGATCATTGCTTGTACAGCCCTCTCGCAGTGTCCGGAGCAAGTATGGTGGGTCTGAGACACCGGTGTCAATGTGTTCTTTTTTCCATTTCCAGGAGTGTATTTTGCAGTGGCTATTCTTAAAAAAACGTCCTTTTTGGCTTACTGATAGCTTTGCATGTCAGCTTCATCACGATGACTCATCATTTCGTTAATGGTTCATAGTCATTGTGATATTGGCATTCAAGTAAGACACTGCGCGAAATTCGAGAAAGTTTTTTCAATGAAAAATAGTGGTCGCTATGTTTTTATGTTTGATGTATGTTACATAATATGTTGCTGTGTATGAACTTTAACTCACATATTGAATTTTTCTATAGAATTGGGTCTGTCTCCAATCTCTAGAAAATTCGTGTTATCTAGCGCACTCATTTGCGGTCGGGTGCCCCGGCGATAAAACCAGATGAAAATATCCATAACATTCCTCATATCTCATAAACGGTTTGAGACAGGGAAGCGAGTTTTTGGAAAATGATGGCACATAAGGAGGAAACTAATTTGGCGTGTAGTTATTATGCAAAAATTTATTATCTACCATTTCATTCCGCTAACGACAGACTTATCTGGGGAAAGAAAGTAATTTTTTACTTTCATCGTTAGCTGGTGAAACGAGAAATACTGTGGCTTTTGGAAGAATGTAAGTGAAGACTGTACACCTTTATTTTTGTGTCAAGGATGCGCTTTTTCATAAGCTATTGACCTCACATTTTCTTAGTCCCTCACTCAATAAGGTTCATAAACCACTCTATCAGATTTTTGTCGCTATTTCATCTGCACAATGTGTTAGTGGGGTAACATTGTGGAAGCTCCACTGTGTCTTTGCTTTCCTCAATATTCGCCACTCATGACACTTCTCTGAAAGTTACAAATGTTATCAAGTCAGGCGGAATTAAATCACTGCTCTTGTTGCATTTTCTGCGGGATGCTTTTTAGATACTAACCAAAGCAGATGTGGACAGTAGATCATTTGGGTGGTCACCTTGCAAGAGCGGCCATGGAGCGACTTCAGTAAGAGAGGCCCAAGTTTCGAATGGCACTTCCCTTCCAATGCTGGGCATTTCCGCTATAGCACAGTGACAACCTGCCCGCAATTCCCACTACAACCTCTACCCCCACGCTCGCCCTACCCCCATTGCTCATCAACCGGCGATTACATTCCGTCTGCACTCTAATAAAAAAAAACAGTGGCGTAATACTTCCGGCATTTTCATCTATTTATCTACATCTACATCTATATTTATACTTCGCAAGCCACCCAACGGTGTGTGGCGGAGGGCACGTTACGTGCCACTGTCATTACCTCCCTTTTCTGTTCCAGTCGGGGATGGTTCGCGGGAAGAAGGACTGCCGGAAAGCCTCCGTGCACGCTCGAATCTCTCTAATTTTACATTCGTGATCTCCTCGGGAGGTATAAGTAGGGGGAAGCAATATATTCTGTACCTCATCCAGAAACGCACCCTAGCCGGCCGCGGTGGTCTAGCGGTTCTGGCGCTGCAGTCCGGAACCGCGGGACTGCTACGGTCGCAGGTTCGAATCCTGCCTCGGGCATGGGTGTGTGTGATGTCCTTAGGTTAGTTAGGTTTAAGTAGTTCTAAGTTCTAGGGGACTTATGACCTAAGATGTTGAGTCCCATAGTGCTCAGAGCCATTTGAACCATTTTTAGAAACGCACCCTCTCGAAACCTGGACAGCAAGTTACACAGCGATGCACAGCGCCTGTCTTGCAGAGTCTGCCACTCGAGCTTGCTAAACATCTCCGTAACGCTATCACGCTTACCAAATAACCCTGTGACGAAACGCGCCGCTCTTCTTTGGATCTTCTCTATCTCCTCCGTCAACCCGATCTGGTACGGATCCCACACTGATGAACAATACTCAAGTGTAGGTCGAACGAGTGTTTTTGTAAGCCACCTCCTTTGTTGATGGACTACATTTTCTAAGGACTCTCCCAATGAATCTCAACCAGGTACGCACCTTACAAACAATTAATTTTATAGGATCATTCCACTTCAAATCGTTCCGCAGTTACAGAAGTAACTGCTACCAGTGTTTGTTCCGCTATCATATAATCATACAATAAAGGATCCTTCTTTCCATGTATTCGCAATACATTACATTTGTCTATGTTAAGGGCCAGTTGCCACTCTCTGCACCAAGTGCCTATCCGCTGCATATCTTCCTCCATTTCCCTACAATTTTCTAATGCTGCAACATTCTGTATACTACAACATCATCCGCGAAAAGCCCCATGGAACTTCCGACTCAATCTACTAGGTCATTTATATATATTGTGGAAAGCAATGGTCCCATAACACTCCCCTGTGGCACGCCAGAGATTACTTTAACGGCTGTAGACGTCTCTCAGTTGATAACAACATGCTGTGTTCTGTTTGCTACAAACTCTTCAGTTCAGCCACACAGCTGGTCTGATGTTCCGTAGGCTCTTACTTTGTTTATCAGGCGACAGTGCGGAACTGTATCGAACGCCTTCCGGAAGTCAACGAAAATAGCATCTACCTGGGAGCCTGTATCTAATATTTTCTGGGTCTCATGAACAAATAAGGCGAGTTGGGTCTCACACGATTGCTGTTTCCGGAATCGATGTTGATTCCTACAGAGTAGATTCTGGTTTTCCAGAAACGACATGATACGCGAGCAAAAAGCATGTTCTAAAATTCTACAACAGATCGACGTCAGAGATATAGGTCCACAGTTTTGCGCATCTGCTCGACGACTCTTCTTGAAGACTGGGACTACCTGTGCTCTTTTACGATCATTTGGAACCTTCCGCTCCTCTAGAGACTTGCGGTACACGGCTGTTGGAAGGGGGGCCAATTTCTTTCGCGTACTCTGTGTAGAATCGAATTGGTATCCCGTCAGTTCCAGTGGACTTTCCTCTGTTGAGTGATTCCAGTTGCTTTTCTATTCCTTGGACACTTATTTCGATGTCAACCATTTTTTCGAGGATTTAGAGAAGGAACTGCAGTGCGGTCTTCCTCTGTGAAACAACTTTGGGAAAAGCTGTTTAGTATTTCAGCTTTACGCGTGTCATCCTCTGTTTCAATGCCATCATCATCCCGGAGTGTCTGGATATGTTGTTTCGAGCCACTTACTGATTTAACGTACGACCAGAACTTCCTAGGATTTTCTGTCAAGTCGGTACTCACGCATAGCCCTCCTTACGCTAACTTTGACATCGTTTAGCTTCTGTTTGTCTGAGAGGTTTTGCTGCGTTTAAATTTGCAGTGAAGCTCTCTTTCCTTTCGCAGTAGTTTATTAACTTTGTTGTTGAACCACGGTGGGTTTTTCCCGTCCCTCACAGTTTTACTCGGCACGTACCTGTCTAAAACGCATTTTACGATTGCCTTGAACTTTTGCCATCAACACTCAACATTGTCTGTGTCGGAACAGAAATTTTCGTTTTGATATGTTAGGTAGTCTGAAATTTGCCTTCCGTTACTCTTGCTAAACAGATAAACCTTCCTTCCTTTTTTTGTATTCCTATTTACTTCCATATTCAGGGATGCTGCAACGGCCTTATGATCAGTGATTCCCTGTTCTGCACTTTCAGTGTCGAAAAGTTCGGGTGTGTATGTTATCAGTAGGTCCAAGATGTTATCTGCACTAGTCGGTTCTCTGTTTAATTGCTCGAGGTAATTTTCGGATAGTGCACTCAGTATAATGTCCATCGATGTCTTTAGAAATGCATGATACATTCGAAATATTGCAATTAAATTTAAAAAAAGTTGGCCTTTCTGAACGAGAACCACAAACCACATAATACAGACAAAAGTTAGAAACGATCTGTATTCAACAAAACTAACCTTCAACCTGATTCAGACTGAAGATTAAAAAAAAAGGCAAGCAGTGTGATTCGACTGAAGCTACCACGCTGCCATTGTAACAACACCTATTTGCAAGACCTTTAGGTATAACTGTTAATGCATCTTTACGCAGAAGTAAATAAACCAAATACATTATTACTTATTTGAAACCATCTCGACGTCTCTACCGTAAGGCCCTGGCGTCCCTGGGAGCCACGACACACAATTTGAAAGCCTCTGTTCGAAGAACGTTTTACTCTTTTCTGAGCGTTCGATGTCACAAATTTCTCTTGTGGGTAAAGCTGTCCGAAGCGATTTATGGTCAAACGACCACGAAGGAACAGGCACGAGAATGGCAACTGCCAGATTCAGATTTATTGGAAGAATCCTAAGGAAGTGTAAATCACGCTGGAAAGACGTCACTTTCAGAACTCTCGTACAACTATCTCGTAACTGTTGTAAGTTTGAGACCCTTATCTTTATGGATAAATGTGATAACTGTGTGAGTTAACGAACATTTCGCTATTTAAGTATGTGGTCGAAAGAGTCAGCCCTCAGGAATTGTGAAACGAACCGCGTCGTCCAGGAGCGTGTGCGACAAACAGCGCAGATTCGCCACGAGATGGGGAAATTCACAGGCGTCTATTGTGCTGACTGAGGCCTAAGCGCTGTAGTGTGCGAGTGAGACAGACGAAAATCTACGTCGTAGGGAAACCCTGTAGAAGCTGTTTGTGACCAAGGAGGCGTAGCACTGTTAAATATGCCAGACTTACGGTCGGCCATAAAGGGGAATATGAAAACTATTCAATTCTGTAGTAATACGGGGAATGAAACCACAGTAATTTTAATCTACCATCCTTCAAAAGTTTTCATGGTGATCAGAATAAAATTTGATTATTGATCATCTCTATAATAGTTTAGAATTTACTGCTGAAGTGAAATTAGCAAGTTTTGTAACAAATCCTGAATGCTAAAATCTTTGGTCGATATTAACGATCGACATTTCATATAGAAGCGCATCATTAAAATAACAAATGTTGTAAATATCAACTCTGTAACTTTATTTGTTTAAAAGATAGTGAATTCAAATTATCAGTATTTTCAGTTTGTCGGCCGGGATGGCCGAGCGGTTCTAGGCGCTACAGTCTGGAACCGCGCGACCGCTACGGTCGCGGGTTCGAATCCTGCCTCGGGCATGGGTGTGTGTGATGTCCTTAGGTTAGTTAGGTTTAAGTAGTTCTAGGGGACTGATGACCTCAGCCGGTAAGTCCCATAGTGCTCAGAGCCATTTGAACCATATTTTCAGTTAAACATCAGATCATCATTTCCTCCACACAAAGCACGCTGAACTATGACAGCATGACACCTTATTGGATCATTAGGTAACAGAATATTTCTTTTTGGAAAGTTTAGTGCATAATAGTTACTTTTGTTCTTTATTTATTTATCAGAAAGCACACTGGGTCAAGGCTATTGGCCGTGACATTGAAAGTTAAGGAGGACATTGTATTGGTTTTATGTAAAAGAATATAACGTTTATTATTTAATAGAATTTATCGTTACTTTATTTAAAAGTGAAAGTGGTCAAGCTTTGATTATTTAAATATGTTAAAATGTAGAATAATGTATAATAAGCTGTAGGCAATCATATGGACAGCATAAGGGAAAGGGTACTGGCTTAGTCAGTTGAGCGACCATGTTTGGCACACGGGGGACGCGGTCGGAGGCGGGCAGAGCGACAGTTCGGCTGGAGACACCAAAGTGGACAGTGCTGGTAGCGACGCGAAAGCGGGCGGTCGGTCTTTAGGTAGCTAGGAAGTGAAACGACTTAGAAAATTTCGCGTTGTGTGATATCGCAAGACATAGTCTCTAAGCGGTAAGCAGCCGTGAGCTTGGTGTGAACTCTATTTCGCGTAGTTAACGAGGTGGACTTGTAATTTGCGATGAGACTGTGAATGATCGAACTGTGCAAATGGATATGCGCTTGAATGTAAGAGTAATTCTAAATACGCCCACATTCGCTATTAGTTTGCTTTCTGAATAAACATTATTCCGACCAAATCGCAACTGTGTGGCCTATATCAGTTATGGCTCGTTAATTTAGTTCCCGATATTATTATTACTGTTATTACATGTTATATTAACTTTGTATTTCGCAAACTTACCATCTGATAGACAATGTAACCAGAGTCACAAGCGTCTAATTTAGGGTGTGTAATGTGACAAGTGCGGTTCAACCCCACTCGAAGCGTAAATGGTTGCGAAAGCATTCTTGACCTTTTAGCGACAAATAATCCTGGAAAAAATAGTGAGTATTGTGACAAATACAGGGATTAGCGACCACAAGGCAGTTACTGCTAGGCGGAGTACCGTAACACCTACAACCACCAAAAAGAAACGCGAAGTATATCTATTTAAAAAAAGCTGATAAAAATGCTCTTAACGCCTTTTTAAGAGTCAGTCTTCACTCCTTCCGATCTGATCATGGAAGTGTAGAAAAGTTTTGGAATGTTTTCAAAGAGATAGTATCGACAGAAATTGAGAGACATATACAACATAAATTAATAAGTGATGGTACTGATCCCCCGTTGTACACAAAACGGGTCAGATCGTTAGAGAGGTAACGAAAAAAGCATGCCAAATTCAAAAGAACGCAAAAACCCCAATGTTTTTCAGAAGTTCGAAATATAGAGCGTACTTCAGTGCGAGATGCTTTTAATAATTTTCACGACGAAATTCTGTCTCGAAATATGGCAGAAAACCCTAAGAGATTCTGGTGATACATAAAGCACACCAGTGGCAAGACGCAATCAATACCTTCACTGAGCGATAACAACGATAAAGTCACTGACGACGGTGCAACTAAAGCAGAGTTATTAAACACGGTTTTCCGAAACTCCACAGAAGACGAAGTAAATATTCCTGAATTCCAATCGAGAACAACTGCCAAGATGAGAAACATAGAAGTAGATATCCTCGGTGTAAGAAAGCAGCTTAAGTCAATAAAGGCAAGGCTTCTGGTCCAGATTGTAGACCAGTCAGGTTTCTCTCAGAGTATGCTGAAAAAATAGCTCCATATTTAGTAATTATGTACAATCACTCGCTCACAGAAAGATCCGTACCTAGAGACTGGCAGATTGCTCAAGTCGCACTAATACCCAAAAGGAGTAATCCGCTGAATTACAGGCCTATATCACTAACGTCCATTTGCAGTAGGGTTTTGGAACATATACTGTATTCGAACATTATGAAGCACCTCGAAGAAAACGATTCATTGACATATAGTCAACACGGATTCAGAAAATATCGTTCTTGTGAAACACTACTAGGTCATTATATTCATGAAGTAATAAGTGCTATCGACGGGAGATGTCGAATTGATTTCATATTTTTAGATTTCCAGAAGCTTTCGACACCGTTCGTCAGAAGCGTCTTCTAACCAAACTGCGTGCGACTGGATTCGTGATTTCCTGTCAGAAAGGTCACAGTTAGTAGTTGCGACTGGATTCGTGATTTCCCGTCAGAAAGGTCACAGTTCCTAGTAATAGACGGAAAGTCATCGAGTAAAACAGAAGTAATATCCGGCGTTCCTCAAGGAAGTGTTATAGGCTCTCTATTGTTCCTGATCTATATTAACGACATAGGAGAGTAGCCGTCTTAGACTGTTTGCAGATGATGCTGTCATTTACCGTCTTATAAAGTCATCGGATGATGAAAACGATTTGCAAAATGATTTAGATAAGATATCTGTATGCTGCGAAAAGTGGCAATTGAAACTGAATAAAGAAAAGTGTGAAGTTATTCACATGAGAACTAAAAGAAATCAGCTAAATTTCGATTACGCGATAAGTCACATAAATCTAAAGGCTGTAAATTCAGCTAAATACTTAGGGATTACAATTACAAATAACCTAAATTGGAACGATCACATAGATAATATTGTGGGTAGAGCAAACCAAAGACTGCGATTCATTGAGAGGACACTTTGAAGGTGCAACAGGTCTACGAAAGATACTGCTTACACCACGCTTGTCCGCCCTATTCTGGTATATTGCTGTGCGATGTGGTATCCGCATCAGGTTGGACTGACGGATGATATCGAAAAAGTACAAATAGGGGCAGCTCGTTTTGCATTATCGTGAAGTAGGGGAGATAGTGTCACAGACATGATACGTGAACTGGAGCGGCTATCATTAAAACAAAGGCGTTTTTCGTTGCGACGGTATCTTCTCATGAAATTTCAATCACCAGTTTTCTCCTCCGATTGCGAAAACATTGTTGCCACCCACCTACATAGGGAGATAAAATAAGAGAAATCATGGCTCGTACAGAAAAATTTATGTGCTCGTTTTTCCCGCGTGCCGTTCGAGAGTGGAACGGTAGAGAGACAGCTTGAAGGCGGTTCATTGAACCCTCTGCCAGGCACTTTATTGTGTATAGCAGAGTAATCACGTAGGTGTAGACGAGTTTGAGATTCAGCAATGGTCTGCTTATTCAGCCTGAGAGCGTCACTGAAAGGCTCAAGAGAAGTGGCTAGAGACGTTCTGCATCGCAGAAACCCTTGCAGATTCCAGAGATCTCATGGTCCAAATGACTAAAGGAACGCGCTACTTCCGCCAACATACATCCTATGCGACGAAGAGGACAGTAAAGATTGCATCAAGTCAGTGCAATGTAAATAAAAAACAGTGGTAGGGCAACGCTTCTCTGCCATGGGAAATATCACATCACCATCACATGGATACAAGTCTTTATATTTGTACCATCCAAGAAAAAAAGAGAAAAAAGCCATAATCGTACAATAACAGTCTGAACAAGTTCATTTCCGTCACCCTAGTGTGTATGCGAGTTGGAAACGACGTTCATCAAAATCTGCTCTTGGAGGAGTGCGTCAACTTCTTTCTCTTCTGGCATTGTGAAGAAGAAGTCAGGCCATCAAAAGCAAGGCTGCCTCGAAAAGTCGGAAATGCAGAAGTTTCTGGATGTTTTCATTCAGGCGCTGTTCCCCCAGTTCACCGTATCTGCGTGGTACTTCCGATATTACGTCTCTCAGAGCTGTTTGACTTTGAAATTGTCGGCCTTCGCGGAGCATTGTGGTGATGTAATGGAAATGCATCTCGTCGCCAGAAAAATAAACGCATCGCCAAGAAGTCCTCTGTCTCCACCCACGGCTGTTGCACGGTGTTGCAGGGAAGATAAGGTGGCTCTCCTAGTGCGGCACTACAATATTTCTTTCAGCCATATGAAAGACAGAAGATTTATGATACGAAGAAGTCGACAAATTTTTTCGTTATGGGCGGCCTGTGCTTTTACAACTAGATAAAAACAAAATAAGGGATACACAAAAGAATGGAATACTAAAAATTTTGCAGAGAACGGAGGTACGGAAATTCTCTAAAACAGAAAACGATGGACTAAGTTAAAGTGACGATAGTAATCAAGTAGAAGACGAATGGAATGAAATATAGAACGAAATCATTCAATCTAACTGACCAGTATAGACACAGCGAAAGCAGAAGTGTTAAAGCTGTAGATACTCAAGAAACGATCTTGATTTTCGATGAAAGAAGAAACAAGAAGACAAGAAATTAGACATGATCGCAGTGGTATATGGTTGCTGAGAAGCGGAGTTAACAGAAAGTACAAAGCAATTAAGAGGTAGAATGATTGCAAGATGCAGGTGAAAAAAAGAAAAAGAAAAGTGAGGGAGGGGCACTAGTAACTGACTTCAAACATCATAAGGGGAAATTGCATCCATTTCAGAAGAAATAAAAAGTAAGGATCACAGCAGTACGATACAAAACAAGAACCTTTGTTACGTGCAAACGAGAGTGTATATATAGGTGGAATACACTTAAACTCTTAGGTGGAGTATAGTTTAGCACCACGTGGTGAATGAATATACTGTGAAAGTAAACTGAAAGTATATTGATGACGCACTGAATGATTTGAGTTCAAACAAATTAGCATAAATCTATATCTTTGGAGTCTATGAAATTAAGGGAAGGTCCAGGAACTAGAATGTTCCTTGGTCTCAAGTAAAAGAAGCATGCTCTCAGATTTCGAGAAAAAATACCATGATCATAATACCAAAAAAGACAGAAGCGAATAATCAATATGAAAACTACTGGAAGCTCAATTATATTCTTAAAAGTGTAATATATTGTCAAAGATAACACAGAGATGAAAATATGAAAAAGAAAAATGATGAGGTGTTGAGCAAAGAACAGTTTCAGTTTAACTCACTGCGAGTTATTGTTGAAACATGATTAAATAGAAAAACAAACTTTTTGAGGTAAAATTATAGGTCCACACTAGGACTAGATACTGTAAATCAGCTTAAACAGCGTTCTGAATGCAATACGATAGATATATTAAGATAAAACGACATTACAAGATAAGAAGATATGGAAAAGGCTGCCAAACATTCAGATAGTCTCAAGCCTTGCGAGCCACAAACAACTTATTAGTAGTAAATTCGTTTATAGAGGGCGGAGTTAGTGCTCATTTAATTTAATTTCCGCAACACCGAAACTACGACACTGTAGCGTTTGTCAAATACGAACCCAACCCAACGTATGTAGTATTCGTGGGAGAGCTCTGTGAGAACTGCCGAAGAACTGGTGGAGACTTGTTGGATGGCTCAGTATTTAATGACATCTCCAGATAGTTTCTGCAGCGGAAGCCTTGTCGAAGTCTTACACTTCCTGTTTCCCACAGAATGGGGCTTGTTCTGTCAAATGAAACTATAGTTTGCCGCCTTTTAGTCATGGTGGGATATTAACATTTATTCATCCCCATTTGATTCAGTATCTCATCGTTTGTTAAACGATTTGCCGGTCTAATCTTCAATATTCTTCTGAAGCACAACATTTCAAAAGTTTCTATTCAGTTCGTACCACTCGTCATCCATACTTCATTTTCGTATGAATAAAAATTTTAACGTTGGTGAAATATTCAGTTGGTACTTGCGGAAACACAGACGTATTAAAAAACTGAAAACATAGTATTAATTTTCTAAAATAATATTTATTTCATATTTCGTTGTGAACCGACATTCAGTTTTCTACACCATTCTCAGACAACTGAAGACTAAACAGATAGTCTACACAAGATTAGCGAGAGTTTGTTTCTGTACTAAGATGGTTTCTCCACAGGTATTTTACGACTGCATATCCGCATGAAGAACATAATAATAATGAAATACACAAAGTAGCTATGAAAAGATAAACATATTACATTATACTCAAAAATTGAAAGTATATGAATGTAAGGGCCAAAGCAGTACTACACAAATGAGTACAGTCTCAGACAAATATGTCATATGGATAAAGTAACTGAGGAATATGATAAATAGGCGGAGAATGGGGGAAGGTGAAGAAGGAGTCAGTGGACTGTGGGAAGCGAGGAGAAATTATACTAAATATGACAAGCAAATTATCATATGGCGATAAAAACATTAACTGGCTGCTGCTAATCTAGCAAGGGTGAATAATGAAACTGTATTTTATCCTTAATGATTAAGTCAAGATCTTGTAATTAGTGTTTATGGACAGCCATAATTTCAAGAAATGTTAGTTTTTTGCTTTTATTTGCTGTATGTAGAACATCAAATTTAATATGATTTACTCAGAGCTTCTCAGCGAAGGTGGAATGTTTTCTTGTCACTCTACAGCTCGTTTCATGCTCCGTCAGTCAATTAGTTAGAACTATCTATCATTGACCAACATGAAACACATCACAGAAATTACAGGAATTCCTACAAATTTCAGTCTACTCTGAAGGTAAGTACAACTTAATTTAAGATTATTTTATCACACTGTTTTGTATATTTCAATATGATTATGTTTTTCATATAGATATACAGTCATAAAACGGTCACACATCCTTGGGAAAACAATTGTACATCAATAAGCTCCTACTGATCTTGAGTGGACTGTTTAGTCTTACGGTGTCTGATGATTCACAACGAAATATGAAACCAGTATTATTGGGGAATTTAATACTGCGTACCTCAGCTTTTAATAACAACAAATTACCAATTTTACAATGCTGTTATCTGAAGGCACCTTGACACTATCATGAAGCATAACACTTCAAAATACGAAGTTGAGGAAAAGTTTCCTCTGGTATAGAGCAAGCAGTGCGAAACTGGAAACAGATGTGTTACGTGGTTTCAAAAGTATGTAATAACGACGGAATTTCAAATGCATAATAATTAATAAATCTGAAAGTTTTACCGACTTTCACGCTGTAATGCCGTTTTATAATCACACGCGTAACTCACCTTATTGTCTTAAACTTTAAACATTTAAATTACTCAGCCTGGAGTAAGTAAATGTTTTCAGAGGGATTTCCTACTTTTGTGTGTTGCTACTTAGGCTGCCATTTTTTCAAATGGTTGTACAGCGTTGAGTGGGCTCCATTGTGTAGCGTCCTTTCCCCGCCTCCCAGCCTCAGACAATACCTCAGTCCGCGAAACAGCGCTGAGCTGTGTTATTTCTGAAAGGACAAATGAAGGAAGTAGGTCAGTCCATTTTACAAACCATTTTACATGAGATGTTAGGTCCCATCTGCTGTTGGCCACTTCACACACTTGTTGTGCATACAGCTTGTTATACAATGGATGTCAGTGAAGAGAAATGGAAAGAATGCAAGGTTTTCTGGTATGACAATACAAGGTAATATTACCGTCAACAGAAGATGGTTTAATGCTGGTAAGATTCGGTATCAGTAAGAAGGTAGGGCTGGGAGTGAGTTACTGTGAATAGCTCAGTGGTAGGGTTGTTCTCATCAGAATCGACAGTAGACCAACACTGACAACAATAGTTGAGGTATACATGTCGACGTCGCAAGCAGAAGATAAAGAGATAGAGAAATTATATGACGATATTGAACGGGTAATTCAGTACGTAAAGAGATATGATAATCTAATCGTCACGGAGTTTTGAACGCGGTTGTAGGAATGGGAATAGAAGAAAGAATTATGGGAGAACATAGACTTGATAGTAGGAATGACAGAGTAGGAAGAGTAAATGAGTTCTGCAATAAACTTCAGCTAGTAACAGCGAATACTCTGTCAGAGAAGCACAAGAGGAGATATACAGGGAAAAGGCCGTGAGATATGGGAAGATTTCAGTTATAATACATCATGGTCAGGCAGACATTTCTAAATCAGATAATGTATTGTAAGGCTTACTCAGGAGAATGTATAGGTTCATATCACAATGCAATAATGATGAAAAGTAGACTGAAGTTTGAGAGAATAATCAACAAGAATCAATGCACAAAGAATTCATCATCATAATCATCATTTAAGACTGATTATGCCTTTCAGCATAGTCCCCCTTATAAAATTCCTCCATGATCCCCTATTCAGTGCTAACATTGGTGCCTCTTCTGATGTCAAGCCTATTACTTCAAAATAATTCTTAACCGAATCCAGGTACCTTCTGCTTGGTCTACGCCGACTCCTCCTACCCTCTACTGCTGAACCCATGAGTCTCTTGGATAACCTTGCTTCTCCCATGCGTGTAACATGACCCCACCATCTAAGCCTGTTCGCCCTGACTGTTACGTCTATAGCGTTCATTCCCAGTTTTTCTTTGATTTTCTCACTGTGCACACCCTCCTGCCATTGTTCCCATCTACTAGTACCTGCAATCATCCTAGCTACTTTCATATCCGTATCCTCAATCTTATTGATAAAGTAACCTGAATCCACCCAGCTTCCGCTCCCATACAAGAAAGTTGGTCGAAAGATTGAACGGTGCACAGATAACTTAGTCTTAGTACTGACTTCCTTCTTGCAGAAGAGAGTAGATCATAGCTGAGCGCTCACTGCATTAGCTTCGCTACACCTCGCTTCCAGTTCTTTCACTATGTTGCCATCCTGTGAGAATATGCATCCTAAGTACTTGAAACCGTCCACCTGTTCTAACTTTGTTCTTCCTATTTGGCACTCAATCCGTTTATATCTCTTTCCCACGGACATTACTTTTGTTTTGGAGATGCTAATCTTCATACCATAGTCCTTACATTTCTGATCTAGCTCTGAAATATTACTTTGCTAACTTTCAATAGAATCTGCCATCACAACTAAGTCGTCCGCATATGCGAGACTGCTTATTTTGTGTTCACATATCTTAATCTCACCCAGCCAGTGTATTGTTTTCAACATATGATCCATAAATAATATGAACAACGGTGGAGACAGGTTGCAGCCTTGTCTTACCACTGAAACTACTCTGATCCATGAACTCAGTTTACAGTCAACTCTAAGTGCTGCCTGACTATCTATGTAAAGACCGTTAATTGCTTGCAAAAGTTTGCCTCCTATTCCATAATCACGTAGAGCAGACAATAACTTCCTCCTAGGAACCCGGTCATAAGCCTTTTCTAGATCCATAAAACATAAATACAATTCCCTGTTCCACTCGTAACACTTCTCCATTATTTGCCGTAAGCTAAAGATCTAGTCCTGACAACTTCTAAGAGGCCTAAACCCACACTGATTTTCATTCAATTTGTCCTCAACTAATATTCGCACTTTCCTTTCAACAATACCTGAGAAGATTTTACCCACGACGCTGATCAAAGAGATACCTCTGTAGTTCTGTAGTTATTACAATCTTTTCTGTTTCCATGTTTAAAGATTGGTGTGATTACTGCTTTCGTCCAGTCTGATGGAACCTGTCCCGACTCCCACGCCATTTCAATTATCCTGTGTAGCCATTCAAGACCTGACATTTCACAGTATTTGATGAGTTCTGACTTAATTTCATCCACCCCAGCCGCTTTATTGCACTACAATCTATTGACCATTCTCTCCACTTCCTCAAATGTGATCCTAATGCCATCATCATTCCTGTCCCATTGTACAGCGAAATCTGAAACATTACTGATCGTATTTTCACCTACATTGAGAAACTCTTCAAAATATTTCCTCTATCTGCCCAAGGCATCCACAGGATTCACCAGCAGTTTTCCTGACCTGTCCAAAATACTTGTCATTTCCTTCTTACCTCCCTTTCGAAGACTGCTAATTACACTCCAGAATGGTTTTCCAGCAGCTTGACCCAAAGTCTCCAACCTGTTTCCAAAGTCTTCCCAAGATTTCTTCTTGGATGTTACAATTATCTGTTTGGCTTTGTTTCTTTCTTAAACATAACTTTCTCTGTCTACCTGAGTTCTAGTATGTAGCCATTTTTGATATGTCTTCTTTTTCCTTTTACAGGCTGCCTTGACTGTGACATTCCACCGAGCTGTTTGCTTCATCCTACCTTTACACACTACTGTTCCAAGACATTCTTTAGCCAGTTCTAGTACTGTGTCCCTGTACCTTGTCCATTCCTTTTCCAGTGACTGCAATTGACTACATTCAACTAACTGGTACCCTTCTGAGATAACTGTTATTACTTGTGCCTGATTTCCTTATCCTGAAGTTTCTCCACTCTTATCCTCCTACACATGGACCTGACCTCCTGCACTTTCGGCCTCACAATACCAATTTCACTGCAGTTTAAATAGTGATCAGTGTCATCAAAGAATCCCCTGAATACAAGTGTGTCCCTCACAGCCTTCCTGAATTCCTGATCTGTTATTATATAGTCAATGACAGATCTGGTTCCCTGCCTTCCCAAGTATACCGGTGAATGTTCCTATGTTTAAGAAAAGGAGTTTCTGATTACTAAGCCCATACTGGCACAGAAATCCAAGAGTTGTTTCCCGTTCCTGTTGGCCTCCATATCCTCTCTAAATTTACCCATAACCTATTCATACCCTTCTGTTCGATTTCCAGTCCTGGCGTTAAAAACACCCATGAACAGAACACTGTCCTTGTCCTTTACTCTAACAACTACATCACTGAGTGCGTCATAAAAACTATCCATCTTATCTTGATCTATCCCTTCACAATGCGAATATACTGACACAATCCTAATTTTCTTGCTAGACACTGTCAAATCTATCCACATCAGTCGTTCATTTACATACCTTATTGCAACTACGCTGGGTTCCATTTCTTTCCTGATGAAAAGCCCTACACCCCACTGTGCTATTCCTGCTTTGACTCCTGACAGGTAGACCTTGTATTCTCCCACTTCCTCTTCTTTCTCACCCCTTACCCGAATGTCACTAACAGCTAAAACGTCCAACCCCCATCTTACTTGCAGCCTCTGCCAGCTCTACCTTCTTCCCAGAGTAGCCCCCATTGATATTAATAGCTCCCCATCTCGTTACCATTTGTTTGCCAAAGAATTGTGATACGAAAATATTAAGGAATGAAGAGATACGCCTCAAGTCTCTGAGGCTATAGATATTCAGATAATGAATAGCTATTGGAAAGAAACCATAAGTTCAAGGAAGCTAACTGCTTGGAAATCATTGCTAACAGCAGAAATACATCAGTTGACTGACGAATTAATAAAGTTCAATTAACGGGAAATGCATGGAAGCTAGGACGAAGTGGATGCTTGAAAAAGTGAAGAAATCATAAATGATATGAATGTCGGAAGGACGGACTCAGTCTGTAGGAGTGTCAAAACAACCTTCTGTGGAATTAAAAGCAAGGGCCGAAACATTAAGAGTGTAATTGGAGTTGCACTCGTAAATGAAGAGGAGAGAGCGGATAGGTCTAAGGAGTTCGCTAAAGTCATTTATAAGGGAGAGGACTTATCTGACGACCTGATGTAAGAAGAAACGGGAGTCGATAAGGAAGGGATAAGAGATCTGGTTTTAGTATCAGAATTATAAGAGCTTTAGAAGACTTAAGATCAAGTTAGGCAGAAGGGATAGGTAACATTCAATCAGATTTTCTAAAATCTTCGGGGCAAATGGCAACAAAACGATTATTCACATTAGTGTGTAGAATGTACGAGACTGACGATGTACCATCAAGAGTTTTCCACAACCATCATCCATACAATTCCGAACACTGAAAGTACCAACAAATGCGAGAATTACAGCACAATCAGCTTAACAGCTCATGCATCCCAGTTGTCGCCAAGAATAGAAAAGAAAAATGAGGATCTGTTAGATGGCGAACGGTTGGGCTTTAGGAAAGGTAAATGTGCCGCAGAGGCGGTTATACTGTTGCGGGTGATAATGGAAGCAAAACTGAAGGAACATCAAGACTCGTTCATAGGACTTGACGACCTGGAAAACGAATTAGACAACGTCAGGTGGTGCAAGATGTTCGAATTTCTGACAAAAAATAGGGGTAAGCTATAGGGAAAGACGGGTAACTTACAATATTTACTAGAACCAAGAGGGAACGATAAAACTGGAAGACCGAGAATGAAGTGCTCGGAACAAAAAGTGTGTAAGACGGGCATGTAGTCTTTCGCCCCTAATGTTCAATATATACAGCGAAGAGGCAATGACGGAAATAATAGAAAGGTTCAAGACTGTGATTAAAATTCACTGTGAGAGATATCATCGTAAGTTTCGCTGACGACACTGCTAGCTTCACTGAAAGTGAAGAAGAATTACACGACCTGCTGAATGGAATGTACAGTATAAAGAGTACAGAATATGGACTGAGAGTAAATCGCAAAAAGACGAAAGTAATGAGACGTAGCAGAAAAGACAACATCATAATTGTGGATAGCGAATTAGACGAAGACAAGGAATTCTGCTACATAGGCACACAAATAACCTTTGATTGACAGAGCAAGGACGATATAAGAAGCGGACTAGCACTGACAGAAATGTATTCCTGGCCAAGAGAAGTCGACTAGTATAAAACATAGGCCTTAATTTGAAGAAGAAATTTCTGGAAATACACGCTTGGAGCACAACATTGTATGGGAGTGAAACGTGCCCTGTGGGATAGCAGGAAAAGAAGAGAATCGAAGCTTTAGAAATGTGCTGCTACAGAACAATGTTGAAAATTAGGTGAATGTATAAGGAATGAGTAGGTTCTCCACAGAATGGGCTAGGAAAACACTATCAAGAAAAAGGAACAAATCGATAGGACATCTGTTGAGATATCAGCGAATACCTTCTACAGCACTAGAAGGCGCTGCAGAGGGTAAAATCTGTAGAGCGAGACGGTTTGGAATACATCGAGTAAATAATTTAGGGTGTAGGTTGCCGTTGCTTTTCTGGGTTGAAAATGTTGGCACAGAAGAGGAATTCGTCTCGGCCGCTTAAAATCAGTCAGAAAACTGATGACTCAAGAGGAAAAAATGCAGATAAAAGTCGATAACCTTTATGACGTGTCAGTGTAATTTTTTCCTTGTCGAAAGCAGCCGATGCGAGCAAGGTGGCTATGTATACGATGATTGTGTCACAAAATTTATACATTACTTCACAAAATTATTGTTTAATGGGTAAGTCCTTCAGCAGCAAATGTGACTCCAGGAAACTTCTCCTAAAACTTTTCTACACATTTTATTATTTACGTGGGTAAAGTGAAATTTACTGAGACCAAGGTTGGTTCTTTCGAATCTCACTAGAATCTTAGGTGTTTATCAAACTCCTTAGTATGCAATTTTTCAGGTCGATGTTGCCATCTTCAAGTGTCAACTTGAGTCTTTTTACGGAATGTGTGTCCTGGCAATACGAAGCGCGAATAATTAAACTCAAGTTCACAACCGATTCTGGCAGTGCTCTCTTAAAGGGATCATGTCAGTTTATGAGGGAAATACAATGTTATTTAATTGGATAGTGTGTAGTATAGTTGGGACAAAACTTAAGTAGACTTGCAGTGTATCCATATAGTTGTTCCTCCTCGTACGTGCTAGACGTTTATTTCATAAAAGAAAGGCAAAGAAATGAGAAAAATACGGCCCGGTAATTGGTGAAAATTGCTATTTCTATAATGATATTTGGTTACTGATTTCACAGAATCCGACATTAGACAGGATGACTGTAACTTTTCGCATTACTTAATCGTTTTGGGTAGTCTGGGCGGCTCCGTCTGTAAATTGGTAATACGTAATGGGATTTCGTTACTTTATTCCGTCAGCCAGCCATACATCTGGATGTAAGAAGCGGTCGTGTTTGAATACCATAAAATTTCATGCTCTACATCGAAAGGTCCTTCCTTTTCAAAACTGGACAGGACGTGAAATACGATATAAGTGCTTGCTTAAACAAAGGTACAAAATCGTCTCTTACCAAGAAGTGACTCGCAGGCACGGTATAACGCAATTTTAGGTCGGCTGGCAGCATTCGAGTGGAGCGAGCGATATTTGTTACAGCGTAGTTGAAACACCTACTGGGGCGACAGGTTCCGACCGGACACTGCTTTACATCTCTGTTTGCAATGACAATTCAAATTGCTGTTGCGAGAGATTGTTATTGAAAAAGCGAGCGTTTTGCTGTTAATAATAAATGTGGAAACTGCATTGATGATGAATAATAAGTATTAAAAAATACCAAATAAAAACTGCGAAGTAACTGTTATTCGACGCGAATGTACTCTTTACGCCACAAAGCTTTCGCTTAACAAAACGAAAAAAGTACAGTGTGAAAGTTATTGATCGTTGTATACCAGTAATAGCGTGTGTTATTTAAAATCCATTAACTGATTTTGTAGCAGGCGTATCTTTGACGCTCTTTAATTCGGAATCCGTATTACAGACTTTCGTTCAATAATTCTGAAATGACGGATGAGTGGAAAGCATATATTTCATTACTCTCTGCGTACCCACCTCTGGTGTGACTGTTTAACGATTTCAACACATTTCCTGCAATGTTATAATGTGTTAAACAAAGGGACCGGAATTTTCAGAATATTTTATTTGTTTGCAGTAGCAAATGTTTGCTTAAGACAAATATTAATAAAAAACCTAGTACTGTGCAAAAAAATCTAATTATTAAGTTTAGTTGCATGAGTAGAATTAAATAAAAATATAACAAGTTTCTTGTGGTTGACATCTTCACAGTATGTACATACAAACTACTGTAGCTTACCAGAAAACCCATTTAACAAGGCCTTCTCATTGGGTACCCCGAAATATTAGATAACTTTTCTCGTTTCCACGTATACGTTATACACTCCTGGAAATTGAAATAAGAACACCGTGAATTCATTGTCCCAGGAAGGGGAAACTTAATTGACACATTCCTGGGGTCAGATACATCACATGATCACACTGACAGAACCACAGGCACATAGACACAGGCAACAGAGCATGCACAATGTCGGCACTAGTACAGTGTATATCCACCTTTCGCAACAATGCAGGCTGCTATTCTCCCATGGAGACGATCGTAGAGATGCTGGATGTAGTCCTGTGGAACGGCTTGCCATGCCATTTCCACCTGGCGCCTCAGTTGGACCAGCGTTCGTGCTGGACGTGCAGACCGCGTGAGACGACGCTTCATCCAGTCCCAAACATGCTCAATGGGGGACAGATCCGGAGATCTTGCTGGCCAGGGTAGTTGACTTACACCTTCTAGAGCACGTTGGGTGTCACGGGATACATGCGGACGTGCATTGTCCTGTTGGAACAGCAAGTTCCCTTGCCGGTCTAGGAATGGTAGAACGATGGGTTCGATGACGGTTTGGATGTACCGTGCACTATTCAGTGTCCCCTCGACGATCACCAGTGGTGTACGGCCAGTGTAGGAGATCGCTCCCCACACCATGATGCCGGGTGTTGGCCCTGTGTGCCTCGGTCGTATGCAGTCCTGATTGTGGCGCTCACCTGCACGGCGCCAAACACGCATACGACCATCATTGGCACCAAGGCAGAAGCGACTCTCATCGCTGAAGACGACACGTCTCCATTCGTCCCTCCATTCACGCCTGTCGCGACACCACTGGAGGCGGGCTGCACGATGTTGGGGCGTGAGCGGAAGACGGCCTAACGGTGTGCGGAACCGTAGCCCAGCTTCATGGAGACGGTTGCGAATGGTCCTCGCCGATACCCCAGGAGCAACAGTGTCCCTAATTTGCTGGGAAGTGGCGGTGCGGTCCCCTACGGCACTGCGTAGGATCCTACGGTCTTGGCGTGCATCCGTGCGTCGCTGCGGTCCGGTCCCAGGTCGACGGGCACGTGCACCTTCCGCCGACCACTGGCGACAACATCGATGTACTGTGGAGACCTCACGCCCCACGTGTTGAGCAATTCGGCGGTACGTCCACCCGGCCTCCCGCATGCCCACTATACGCCCTCGCTCAAAGTCCATCAACTGCACATACGGTTCACGTCCACGCTGTCGCGGCATGCTACCAGTGTTAAAGACTGCGATGGAGCTCCGTATGCCACGGCAAACTGGCTGACACTGACGGCGGCGGTGCACAAATGCTGCGCAGCTAGCGCCATTCGACGGCCAACACCGCGGTTCCTGGTGTGTCCGCTGTGCCGTGCGTGTGATCATTGCTTGTACAGCCCTCTCGCAGTGTCCGGAGCAAGTATGGTGGGTCTGACACACCGGTGTCAATGTGTTCTTTTTTCCATTTCCAGGAGTGTAGATTTAAAAATAATTCGTGGAAGTTTATATGAAAAATGGAACATTACTTACAGATCAGCGTCTGATTCATTAATTGTAAACCAAACAGATTTATCTCAACTGGAAAATTGGTTGTAACCTTACAGTTTTTCTTGTGGTCATTAGTGTTTTCAAAGCATAGAACCGTACCTGCCATCTTCTGTATCTACAGTGTCATACACCTTTGTACGTGCTGCCAGCTTTCTCAGTTTTTCCTTTCGATTGTTTCTCGTTTGACTGAATATGTTGTCACGTTAAGTTTTGTGTGTGTGTGTTCGTATACCATTTTTATGATTTATTAATTTTTTGTTTGTTTACTTTTATTATTCATATTTCTGTTTTTCATTTTATCCATAGGAGAGGACTGGGGTTTGTGGTCATCTACTGGGATTTCTGTCTGAGAAACGATCAATAAGTGAAAAAAAGGAGTGTTCACAATTGTTCTCTAGGTCATTTTGTAGTCGCTTCTTTTCAGCCGTTGTTTTGTATCTCTAATAATTGTCTTGCAAGTTATAGAGGTGTATTATTATTTATTCTGTTTTCACATCTTTCTCTCTTGCATTATGTTTGCTATTACGAGTATTTTCTCTTAAATCTTCTGTAAGGACAGGGCCTTGTCCCATGTATACATTCTTTGATACGTTGTTTGTACTAGGTGCCAAATGTTCTGTGGGTTTGTCCTACATATCTCCCACCACATGTTTTGCCTTTTAGTTCTTAAAGCCCTGCTTTTTGATGTATGCCTGTGTCTTCTGTTAGATTTGGAATGTACTTTTGGATTGAACAGTCTAGTTTCAATGCTGTTGAGAATGTTTGTTACTTTATGTGGAAGTTATTGCATGTATGTCGTTGTGTACCATCTTCAATTTTCTTTCTTGTTTCATGTATTCTTTGTGTTGTTGTTGTCCTATCATTGTGTGCACTTGTTTGGCTGTGCATGTCTTGTGTTTATTGACTGTGTCTCTTTTTGAATTTCTTTGTTTAATTTTTGGATTAGATTACTATAGTACCCACTGTGTGTTGCTATTTGTAAAATTATGTCTAGTTCTTCCAGGTAGTTTTCTGTGCTGAGTGGTACCGTGGTACTACGTTGAGTATGTGAAGTATGTGTCTGAGTGATGCTTGTGAGTGTGAGTGATTTTGATTCAGATGTATGATAATTAAAGTTTTAATGCTTTTAGAAAGAACCATTAACCAGAACTCATTTACGAGGGCCAGCCTACTCAAATCACTCAATCTCTTGCGTGTCAGATTCTTTTCTTCATTGAGATCATGGGAAGCGATCTGTTTCCCGGATGGTCCAGTAAGTACAGATCATGTTAGTAGGCAGAAGCCTTGCTAGCTCGGTTGGTGTCTTACAGCGCTACAACTATACTTACGGGCGCATTCGTGACATACAAGAAAAGAGAATATGTGCCCATCTACGTGGACGCTTCATTTCCGTGTTCATTTTTCGTAATACATAAATTAGGGGAAAGAGTCAGGAAGATAATGTCCCAGTTTACGACAAGGAAATTTATCTGACATTAAATATTCAAAATACTATTCGTTAACTACATCTCACTAATCGCAGAAGTGCTCATATATTCCTGGAGTATTGTGGATGGTTTCTCAGTATTCCACAATAGAGACGAGAAATTTCTCAGCATCTTACACCGGAGCGCGACGCACAAGAGGTTTCAAATGACCAAAAAATAAAAGAGAAATGGGCTCAGGCGCAGAGAACATGAAATCGGCTGTACTCCTCCTGTCTAATTGTCACAGAATCTGTTACTTAAGGGAGGATGTAACGGAATATGTAAGCATTCATTTAAAAAATCATTACAGCCATATTTATTAATGCACAAATCTAAAATCTACCAAGTGTAAAGCAAAAGAGCCGTGTTTTAACGGAAAAATATAATAAAATATGCAGGATTAATATTTTGCTAGAAATTTTCATTTCTAATTTTTAGTTGTCTTTTTATAAAAAGCCATAATCCAAGTTCTAATCATGCAATTAAGCTGAAAATTTTATTGTAGTGTCCTGAGAAGGTTATGAGATCACTGAAGTACAGTTATTAATTTGTGGTACAAATTGTATCATTAACATAATTTTTAATTTTGCACGTCCAAAATTAACTTTTTTTCTACATACAATCATCTAAAAATCAGGATGTAATTGCAGGATCTCGTATTTTTTAGTTCCAGGAAGACAGCAATACATTGCGAACAGTTTCTGGAAATTTCATAGCATTGGCGCATATATCTTTTTGAGAGAAGGCTTCTTATAACTTAAAAAATGTAAAACAGAGAAAATGAGGTTCAGAGACTTTGTTCTCATGCTTCCACATGTAATAAGCTTACCTCAATTTTAAAATCCTCCTTACTGAAACTCCTCATCCTCCAGGTTTCTCTTGTCTCCTCTTAGAATCTGCCTGGTCTGTATTTGAAGGTAAGACACTGATCGTTAGATTTCTGGACACTCCTCTCGTCGATGGTGTAAAATGCTTTTCTTGTAAACACACCGAGATCTATACCAACTCTCTACAGCACTTCAGTTCTGCCATTGTTTCCGTTATCGTAATATAAAACTGCGTTACAGACACCAATTTTGCGTACTTCAAGTCCACAGAATGACCTTTTTGAGCATCTAATCTAAATTAAATTATTGAGGCTTTCATTTGCATATTGTGTCTTTCCCTGAAAACACTTCCTCAATAAATCAGGCTTTGAATGTGGGCTTAATTGCATTCATAACACGTTCTTGTAATGAGTGTTTATGTGAATACGTCTCATTTCTGTTTTTGAACTTACACCAATCATCTTTCGGACACAGATTGTACATTGGTGTTTGGTCAGTAAATAGTGAAAAAAACTGCTCTCACAGCATGCCTCATTGTCTCTGAATCAGGTGTGTATAACTGAAGAGAATCAGTTTCTTTCAGAGTAAATCTGTCTTTTCCACCTAGTGGTTTTCCGTTCTCAATACTTCACCTTTCCTCTCTTTCAGCAGGCGACAAAGACTACCACCAACCATCTTTTGGATGTGGCTAGCATATTCCAACTTTCTATCGTTGTATTGCACGTATTTTTATCTGTTACAGCTTTGAACGAAGAGGAGTCCCCATCACCAAGGTATTTTGTATATCTAACTCCATGCTGATCCTCAGATCTGGAGAACATCCTCGTCGTAACTGCCGCCTGCTTCACGTCTGCTGTGCAGCGAGCTACCTTAATTTGAGTATTAACTGTATTTTTCTTACTTTTCACTTCTTCTTCCGTGTGTTTTTGCTTTTAGGAAGCTTTAATTGTCGAGTGCTGGTAATAGTGTTCCGTAGATTTCGTGTTTGTTTTGAATACAGTCAGAGAGTCGCTTTAGTCAGCCATAGTGCCAGTAGTGTCAGTGTCGTCGTAACTGCCGCCTGCTTCACGTTCTGCTGTGCAGCGAGCTACCTTAATTTAAGTATTAACTGTATTTTTCTTACTTGTCACTTCATCTTCCGTGTGTTTTTGCTTTTAGGAAGCTTTAATTGTCGAGTGCTAGTAATAGTGTTCCATAGATTTCGTGTTTGTTTTGAATACTGTCAGAGAGAGTCCCTTTAGTCAGCCACAGTGCCAGCAGTGCTAGTGTTTGTTTTGAATACAGCCCAGAGACAGGTAGTGCTATTTTCATTGTTTTCTACAAGAAGTGGCTAGCAACCACAGTTTAGTCAACTATCAGCCGCCTTTAGTGAATTAGCAGTCTAGTTAAAAGTTGATTGACTCTCTACAGTAAATTGATTCCTTAGGATGGATAGGATGTGTGACTGCTGTGTACGGACGCAGGAGGAGCTGGCCACTGTTCGCCAACAGCTGAGCGTGTTGATGGCCGCGGTCAGCTGTCTTCAGGCTGCTGCCTCGGAGTGTAGCGGCAGTGGGGAGTCTGGTGCGTCGCATGGTACACCCCAGGTGTTACATGCTTCGCCCACTGTCCCTGCTGTCGAGACATCTTCGCGGGTACCGGGCGCGGTTGGGCCACCCTCTCCCCAAGGGGAGTGGCGGGTTCAGTGGCGTTCGCGGCGCGCGAGGCGGAGGGTAAAAGTGGAGGCTGGCCGTGTGGCATCGCCCGCTCTGCCTGTGAGTGGACATGTCGCTGCTCCTTCAGCAAGGTTCGAGCAGGCACACGGGGGGAGGGGTTTATTAGTCATTGCGAGCTCCAACGTTAGGCGGGTGAGGGAGCCCCTTAAGGAAATAGCGGAAATGTCGGGGAAGAAGGCCAGTGTTCACTCTGTCTGCTTGCCGGGGGGTCTCATCCGAGATGTGGAGGAGGCCCTGCCGGCGGCCATAGAGAGCACTGGGTGCACCCGACTGCAAATTGTTGCTCATGTCGGGACCAATGACTCCTGCCGTCTGGGTTCAGAGGTCATCCTCAGTTCGTAGAAGCGGTTGGCGGAATTGGTGAAGGCGGAAAGCCTCGCTCGCGGGGTGGAATCAAAGCTAACTATTTGTAGTATCGTTCCCAGAACCGATCGCGGTCCTCTGGTTTGGAGCCGAGTGGAAGGCTTTAACCAGAGGCTCAGACGATTCTGCGGAGATCTGGGGTGCAAATTTCTCGACCTCCGCTATCGGGTCGAGAAATATAGGGTCCCCCTGAATAGGTCAGGCGTGCACTACACGCCGGAAGCGGCTACAAGAGTAGCGGAGTACGTGTGCAGTGCACATGGTTTTTTTTAGGTTAGTGAATTCCCTCCCTAGGTCCCACAAGACGCCTCCTGAGACGCGGCAAGGTAGGAGTAGGCAAAATGCAACAGGGAATAACAATATTAATGTGCTAATAGTAAACTGCAGGAGCGTCTATAGAAAGGTCCCAGAACTGTTCTCATTAATAAACGGTCACAACGCCCATATAGTACTAGGGACAGAAAGTTGACTGAAACGAGGCGTAAACAGTAATGAAATCCTAAACTCAGATTGGAATGTATACTGCAGAGACAGGCTGGACAGTGAAGGGGGAGGCGTGTTTATAGCGATAAGAAGTGCAATAGTATCGAAGGAAATTGACGTTGATCCGAAATGTGAAATGATTTGGGTGAAGGTCACGGTTAAAGCAGGCTCAGACATGGTAATTGGATGTCTCTATAGGCCCCCTGGCTCAGCAGCTGTTGTGGCTGAGCACCTGAAGCATAATTTGGAAAATATTTCGAGTAGATTTCCCCACCATGTGATAGTTCTGGGTGGAGATTTTAATTTGCCAGATATAGACTGGGAGACTCAAACGTTCATAACGGGTGGCAGGGACAAAGAATCCAGTTAAATTTATTTAAGTGCTTTATCGGAAAACTACCTTGAGCAGCTAAACAGAGAACCGACTCGTGGCGAAAGCATATTAGACCTTCTGGTGACAAACAGACCCGAACTATTTGAAACAGTTAACGCAGAACAGGGAATCAGCGATCATAAAGCGGTTACGGCATCGATGATTTTAGCCGTAAATACAAATATTAAAAATGGTAGGAAGATTTTTCTGTTTATCAAAAGCAGATTACAAAGTGCCTGACGACTCAACACAAAAGTTTTGTCTCAAGTGCAGATAGTGTTGAGGATCAGTGGACAAAGTTCAAAACCATTGTACAATATGCGTTAGATGAGTATGTGCCAAGCAAGATCGTAAGAGATGGAAAAGAGCCACCGTGGTACAACAACAGAGTTAGAAAACTGCTGCGGAAGCAAAGGGAACTTCACAGAAAACATAAACATAGCCAAAGCCTTGCAGACAAACAAAAATTACGCGAAGCGAAATGTAGCGTGAGGAGGGATATGCGAGTGGCGTTCATTGAGTTCGAAAGCAAAGTTCTATGTACTGACTTGGCTGAAAATCCTAAGAAATTTTGGTCTTATGTCAAAGCGGTAGGTGGATAAAAAAAATGTCCAGACATTCTGTGACCAAAATGGTACTGAAACAGAGGATGACAGACTAAAGGCCAAAATACTAAATGTCTTTTTCCAAAGCTGTTTCACAGAGGAAGACTGCACTGTAGTTCCTTCTGTAAATTGTCGTACAGATGACAAAATGGTAGATAGCGAAATAGACGTCAGAGGGATAGAGAAACAATTAAAATTGCTCAAAAGAGGAAAGGCCGCTGGACCTGATGGGATACCAGTTCGATTTTACACAGAGTACGCGAAGGAACTTGCCCCCGTTCTTGCAGCGGTATACCGTAGGTCTCTAGAAGAGCGTAACGTTCCAAAGGTTTGGAAAAGGGCACAGGTCATCCCCGTTTTCAAGGAGGGACGTCGAACTGATGTGCAGAACTATAGACCTATATCTCTAACGTCGATCAGTTGTAGAATTTTGGAACACGTATTATGTTCGAGTATAATGACTTTTCTGGAGACTAGAAATCTACTCTGTACGAATCAGCATGGGTTTGGAAAAAAGATGGTCGTGTGAAACCCAGCTCGCGCTATTCGTCCACGAGACTCAGAGGGCCATAGACACGGGTTCACAGGTGGATGCCGTGTTTCTTGACTTCCGCAAGGGGTTCGATAGAGTTCCCCACAGTCGTTTAATGAACAAAGTAAGAGCATATGGACTATCAGACCAATTGTGTGATTGGATTCAAGAGTTCCTAGATAACAGAACGCAGCATGTCATTCTCAATGGAGAGAAGTCTTCCGAAGTAAGAGTGATTTCAGGTGTGACGCAGGGGAGTGTCATAGGACCGTTGCTATTCTCAATATACATAAATGACCTTGTGGATGACATCGGAAGTTCACTGAGGCTTTTTGCAGATGATGCTGTGGTGTATCGAGAGGTTGTAACAATGGAAAATTGTACTGAAATGCAGGAGGATCTGCAGCGAATTGACGCATGGTGCAGGGAATGGCAACTGAATCTCAATGTAGACAAGTGTAATGTGCTGCGAATACATAGAAAGATAGATCCCTTATCATTTAGCTACAAAATAGCAGGTGAGCAACTGGAAGCAGTTAATTCCATAAATTATCTGGGAGTAGGCATTAGGAGTGCTTTAAAATGGAATGATCATATAAAGTTGATCGTCGGTAAAGCAGATGCCAGACTGAGATTCATTGCAAGAATCCTAAGGAAATGCAATCCAAAAACAATGGAAGTAGGTTACAGTACGCTTGTTCGTCCACTGCTTGAATACTGCTCAGCAGTGTGGGATCCGTACCAGATAGGGTTGATAGAAGAGATTGAGAAGATCGAACGGAGAGCAGCGCGCTTCGTAACAGGATCATTTAGTAATCGCGAAAGCGTTACAGAGATGATAGATTAACTCCAGTGGAAGACTCTGCAGGAGAGACGCTCAGTAGCTCGGTACAGGCTTTAGTTAAAGTTTCGAGAACATACTTTCACCGAAGAGTCAAGCAGTATATTGCTCCCTATTACGTATATCTCGCGAAAAGACCATGAGGATAAAATCAGAGAGATTAGAGCCCACACAGAAGCATACCGACAATTCTTCTTTCCACGAACAATACTAGACTGGAATAGAAGTGAGAATCGATAGAGGTACTCAAGGTACCCTCCGCCACACACCGTCAGGTGGCTTGCAGGGTATGGATGTAGATGTAGAACTTCTGCAGCCTCCATGCCCCCACTTGACCCACTTCAATTTTGAGAGCATGCTTTTCTTGCCACATTTTCTCACTGTCTTCAGTATTGGACATTTTCCTTGTTGCACACTAGTGGCAGTATTTAGTCATAATATCTACATCTCAAACTTTACTGAGTGAATTCGAATAACCGATGCAGCTCCATACAGCGATGTGTGACCCCTTTTCATCCAGGTCCCATCTACAGACACACACTGTTATGAATATCTACTCCAGGATCTATTTCTTTTGGGTTTATTTCCACCAATTCCTCCACTGCTTTCTCCATACAAACTTCGGCAGTATCGCATACAGCATCAGATATTTGTTTATTTATTTTCTCAAACATTGCACAAGGTAGAGGCATATTCAGAAAACCACACACTGCACTGTTCAAGGCATCTCAGAGCATGTGCTAACCTAAAATTGCTTTCATAGTTACCCGTGTCACCTTTTATGGAGGAGGACTGTTGTCTGGAACCACGCGACCGCTACGGTCGCAGGTTCGAATCCTGCCTCGAGCATGGATGTGTGTGACGTCCGTAGGATATTTAGGTTTAAGTAGTTCTACGTTAGAAGTTAAGCCCACAGTGCTCAGAGCCATTTGAACCATTTCGAGGAAGAAGATGAAAATTCGTAGCCACACGAATTAAAAGTTAATTTTAAATCACAGGCTATTCGCACTCTTCTTTCTTAAGCAACAATTCTGCATTCCGTATTTTTACAGCTAACACATGAACATGAAAATTTTATAGCCTGTTAGAGAAGCTCTAAATCAGTAAGTCTGAATCCAGAGGAATACATATCAACATCAGTCACTCACTTATACAATTCTCCAGTCCCGAGTTTCGTTGCTGAAGCTGAGAGCTTATGTTCTTCATTTCGACTGCTTCCTCTTTTTTGTTGGTAAACCGATTTCCATGAAACCTCCGTTTCCTAGACACAGATTTTCCACCACCCATTATGCATAAATCTTGACTTCCACGTAAAGGTTTGCGATTTCAACCTTCTACCCACTAATATGTGTTAGTATTGTCAAAACATAAATAAACCACATGCAAGAAAGTTTTCAGGCCAAGATATAGGTTAACCAGAGATATAGATGTCAGTCAAAGATATCGAAAGAAAATAGCCTTCACACCGACAAAAATTCCGCTGAAGTAAGCAGTTTAGCAAACGTCGGGAAAGGTGGGAGTCGCCGGCAGTGCAGAGTTAATCAGTCTAACAATTTAAAGGCAAGCTTTTAAAGCTGCTATCACGATAAAATTCACACACAACATAGATTACACTGTGTCGATTAAGAAAATAATATTTCTGAAAAATCGATTTTTGGGCCAAAATCCATTACATCCCCCTTAAAACAAGGAAGAGCTCCAGGGTGCATGACTGGGAAAAGTCCTGTATATACAGGACGCCACTCTAAATACACCCAGAAAGTGGTATTATATTGAGAAGTGGTTCTCGCTAAGCTTCAGCAGACAAATTAGCTAATTTTATGACGTATGGAAGTAATTTTTAATGTTTCAAACTGCCGAATTTCTTTCTTTTTACTACAGTTATAAAAATTTTCTATCGAATAGGAAACCGCGTCGTAAGATGACTTCATTGATTTAACATGATTGAAAATTGATCAAATGTTAACAATACAACAACGCCACAAACCACTAACTCGCCGACCAGAAAAAAGATCTCAGCAACATTTATACTACTGCACCTCATGCAATATTGCAAGGCCAGTTCCTATCGTCAATAACCTCATCTAATTCTTTCATAGGTGCACTGTCGACGTGTGTTCTTGCATCGTCTATCATGAAATAAACGTAGATCTTTCCGAACGTTGTTTGCTCTCGGAAAATAAGTTACAGCATATTGTTGATATACCGGGTGATCAAAAAGTCAGTATAAATTTGAAAACTTAATAAACCACGCAATAATGTAGATAGAGAGGTAAAAATTGACACACATGCTTGGAATGACATGGGGTTTTATTACAACCAAAAACAACAAAATAGTGCTAGACGCGTGAAAGATCTCTTGTGCGCGTCGTTTGGTGATGGTCGTGTGCTCAGCCGCCACCTTCGTCATGCTTGGCCTCCCAGGGCCCCAGACATCAGTCCGTGCGTTTATTGGCTTTGGGGTTACCTGAAGTCGCAAGTGTATCGTGATCGACCGACATCTCTAGGGATGCTGAAAGACAACATCAGACGCCAATGCCTCACCATAACTCCGGACAGCTTTACAGTGCTGGTCACAACATTATTCCTCGACTACAGCTCTTGTTGAGGA
Source organism: Schistocerca cancellata (assembly GCF_023864275.1). NCBI lineage: Eukaryota > Metazoa > Arthropoda > Insecta > Orthoptera > Acrididae > Schistocerca > Schistocerca cancellata. The sequence goes on from NC_064628.1 coordinate 199,826,326, forward strand.
ATGATGGTGGACATATTGAGCATTTCCTGTAAAGAATATCATCTTTCCTTCGTCTTACTTTGTTATGCTAATTATTGCTATTCTGGTCAGATGAAGCGCCATCTGTCGGACATTTTTTGAACTTTTGTATTTTTTTGGTTCTAATAAAACCCCATGTCATTCCAAGCATGTGTGTCAATTTGTACCTCTATATCTACATTATTGAGTGATTTATTCAGTTTTCAAATTTATACTAACTTTTTGATCACCGGGTACCTAACAGGCGTTATGATTTGGTAGTATATTTAGGTCCAAAAATTACGTAGTACACTCCTGTTTTTATATACTGAAGAGTCTTTTTATGCTACCGATGGCTATTTTCAGGGCTCCAACGTCGGCTGTCGTAACTGTTCCTGAACCCTGACAAATGCTGCCATCACTCAAAAGAAAAACAGTGCATTTTAGGATCTGCCTCTCCACAGTACGCATGCTGCAGTCACTGACTGCAGGCAGTACCCCTTGTAGTACTGACGACGAGGAACAGAATCTGAATCTTTAAGTCGATGCACTACCATGTAGTAGGCCAAAACGCTGCTGTAGTTCAAAACGTTTTATTGAGATGTTATTTTCTGGAGCTAAGAGTTTATCTCGTCGCCATGGCTATTGTCAAAATACCTGCAAACAGATGGAGTTGTTAATGCATAAATCTATGCCTAGTCGTAATTAACAACAGTTTTGTATATGTCTCTTGTAGTACTTACCTCCATAGCAAATCGTTTACGCTGCCGCCGTCTTATGCCTTGTATTACTGTGTACCGCAGGTGTAGCGCAGACAAAATTGTTATTCTCACGCTTCTGCAGTGGAATTCGTTTGAGCTACACCTACGATATACATCAATACAGTGTATTAGATAGCGACACCGCTAATGAAGTGTTAGGGGAATAATTACTACAGCAGATATACACAAAATAATTACTAGTTGTAAATAGACATATACAGATGCACTAACAACTCCATATGTTTTCAGACAGCTTAACAACGGCCATGGAGCCGAAATACGCTTATACCACCAGAAAATAACATCTTAATAAAATGTCTCTGAATACAGCAGTGATCAGCTAGCAAATTATGACCTCCTGCCTAACAGCCCATATGTCCACCATTGGCACGGATAACAACGGCGATCCGTTGTGGAATGGTAGCAATGAGGTTTTGATAGGTCGCTGGAGGGACGTGGCACCACATCTGTACACACACGTCACCTAATTCCCGTAAATTCCGGATAGGGAATGGATGAACTCTGATGCCGCGTTGAATCACATCCCAGATGTGTTCGATCGGGTTCAGATCTGGCGACCCGCGGGTCGAGCAAAAAAATGGTTCAAATGGCTCTGAGCACTATGGGACTCAACATCTGAGGTCATCAGTCCCCTAGAACTTAGAACTACTTAAACCTAACCAACCTAAGGACATCACACACATCCATGCCTGAGGCAGGATTCGAACCTGCGACCGTAGCAGCCACGCGGTTCCGGACTGAAGTGCCTAGAACCGCACGGCCACCGGGGCCGGCGCCGGTCGAGCACATGAACTGGAACTTGGCATATTGTTCCTCGAACAATTTCATCACTTTCCTGTTCTTGTGACATGGGGCATTATCTTGTTGAAAAATGCCATGGCCGTCGGGAACCATGAAAGTGATGAAGGTGTGTACGTGGTCTGCAACCAGTATGCGATACTCCTAGGCCGTCAGGGTGCCTTGTACGAACTCCACTGAACCCATGTGTGCCTAATCACCGGATCACAATGGAGTCGTCGCCAGCCTGCCTCCGTACAGCTGTCAAGGAGATTTCCCCTTGGAAGATGAAAGATTCGCGCTCACCCATCTGCATGATGGAGAAGGTATCGGTATTCATCAGACCACACAACTCTGCCGGTGCGTCGTAATTCCGGTGGTGTTAACGTTGGCACACGCATGGGTCATCGGCTGCAGAGGTGCATCGTTGAAGAGTGTTCGGGGCACTGTGTGTTCAGACATACTTGTACTCTGGCCAGCGTTAAAGTCTGATGTTAGTTACGTCCTGTTCTGCCAGTCTGTCCAGACTACGACGTCCGACATTTGTAATGAGGGGTGGCCGCCCAACCCCTCCCCGTCTGGACGTGGTTTCGCTTTGGTTTCGCCACGTGTTGAAGACACTCACCGCAGCACTCCTCGAACACCTGACAAGTCTTGCAGTTTTCGAAATGCTCGTGCCGAGCCTCCGGGCCGTCACAATCTGCTCTGGGTCAGACTCAGATACTTCGCGCATCTTCCCCACTCTACACACGGACAGGACGCTCACTGATACATGAACCGTGTTTGTGTCTGACTAGCAGTCATTCCTTGCCCGATGACGCTGCCATCGCTTGGACGGATTTATATCGACAGTAGGTCGGTGGTCACAATGTTCAGTGAATAATATCGATACAAGACATCTGTATCGCTTCCGACCCATAATAATTCAAAATGTAGCTGTTTTATATTTCAGGCTTCGTTTGGCACAGCTTTGTGATTGGAAGTTACTGGTACACCGGTGTGAAGTTTCAAAGAGTGCAATGATTCTTTCGGGTAGCACTGTTAGCAACGAATGAGGCTAACCTCTCTGGTACTGTTTTCCATACAAACAAATATTTTAATTTTCCAATAGAGGCAACAATCTTGAAATACGAGACATTCAAAACTTTTCGAGCTACTGCTATTTCGATGTAGAACATCATAGAGATAACAAAACACATGCTATTGTTCACATAATGGGCCTTTGTTCAGGGAAGAGCAGCTTCCTGGGACGGGCAAGTGGGCGGTCTTTGGTGCACAAAGACGGAGTCAAGCAAGCAGAAGCATGTTGTGTTACATACAAAGCCCCGTACATGGGTTGCGCTCCCTGTATCGGCATGGGCTAACAGTCCACAGATTGGCGAAAGCAGCCACGGAGAACACGACTGTGATACACCAGGGTGGTTTTATGACTTAACATCGCGTACAGAACGTGCTCTTTTTAGGCTGTGCGGTACTTTGAGGTGCTCTGATGAACACACAGCAGTTAATATGCAGCAAGGGAAGTCAAACGACGTTCAGAAAAAAGACTGTCATACTTTTATCAGTAAACTGTCGAAGTATTCGTAATAAAGTTCCCAAATTTATTGTTCTCCAGGAAAGTTCTCATGCTCAAATTATTCTTGGAACCGAGAGCTGGCTAAAACCAGTAGTGGAAAGCTCTGAGAAATTTAGTGAATCGTGGAACGTATATCGGAACGATAAAAGAAAATGGTTCAAATGGCTCTGAGCACTATGGGACTCAACTTCTGAGGTCATTAGTCCCTTAGAACTTAGAACTACTTAAACCTAACTAACCTAAGGACATCACAAACATCCATGCCCGAGGCAGGATTCGAACCTGAGACCGTAGCGGTCTTGCGGTTCCAGACTGCAGCGCCTTTTAACCGCACGGCCACTTCGGCCGGCTCGGAACGATAGATTACACGTCATAGGCGGGAGAGGATTCACTGCGGTTGACAAAAATATTGCCTTTTATGAGCTCGAAGTTGAATGTGATAGTGAAGTCATCTGCTCGCGTTTACCAGGTGTAGGTGAAACCAAGTTAAATACTGGATGATTTTACAGGCCACCCGATTCTCTTGTGGCAGTTCTCGAGTCACTCAAAGAATGTCTACCGTCAATAGCATATAACTACCAGAACATGCAATATTAGTCGGAGGCGACTTTAACCTACCGAGTTTAGACTGGGATGTCCATGGATTCAGTGCGGGGGTGTACAGACAATCATGCGAAATACTTTTCAGCGTGTTACAAGAAAATTGTCTTGAGCAGCTAGCTCGGCAACCCATACGCAATGAAAGTATCTCAGACGTCGTAGCTACGAACAGGCCGGACTTCATCGACAATGTCAGTAGAGATACAGGGATTAACGATCATGATGTCATTACAGCAATGATGATTACGAAAGTTAATAAATCAGTCAAGAAGGTTAGCAGAGTGTTTCTGCTAGATAGAGAAGATAAGCAGTTATTAGCATCTCGATTAGACAGTGAACTAGTATCACTTAGTTCAATAAGATGGGTACAGAGGAATTATGGGCCAAGTTAAGCATACTGTAAATCGTGGTATGGAGAGTTATGTGCCTAGTACGTTGATAAAGGATGGAAAAGACCCACCATGGTTTAATAACGAAAGTCGGAGGACGTTGAGGAAGCAGAGGTTGTTGCACTCTCGGTTCAAAAGGGAAGCACAAATGACGACAAGCGAAGATTCGTAGAGATTTATGCACCCGTGAAAAGATCTTTTGCACGAAACATACAACAATTACCACCGTCACACCTTAATAAAAGATCTGGGGGTCAGTCTGCCGTCGACCAGTCGGGTGTGGCAGTTGAAGACGGCAAAACGTAAGCCCAAGTGCTACATTTCATGTTCAAGAAATCAGCCACAGAGGAGACTCGTACAAGCTTACCGTTATTTGACCATCGGACAGTTTCTCGTATGGACGACATTGTAATAAGCATCTCTGGCATAGAGAAACAAGTGAAAGATTGGATAGCAAATAAATCACCAAGTCTGGACGGTGTCCCAATTCACTTTTACAAAGAATATTGTATGGCTTTGACCTCTTACGTAGCTTTCATTTATCGTGAACTTCTAGCCCAGCAGCAAGTCCCAGGTGACTGGAAAAAAGCGCAGGTGACTCCTGTATACAATGGTAAAAGAACAGTTCCGCAAAATTACAGACCAGTATAACTAACTTTGGCTTGATGCTGGATTCTTGAACATATTCTTAGTTCGAATGTAATAAAGTTTCTTTAGACTGAGAAGCTTTGCCCAAGAATCAGTATGGTTTTAGAAAGCATCACGCATGCGAAACTCAGCTTGCCCCTTCCTCACATGACATATTACGAACAACGGATGAAGGGCAACAGGCAGCTTTCATATTTCAAGATTTCTGAAAAGCACTTGGCACAGTGCCCCACTGCAGACTATTAACGAATGTATGAGTCTATGGAATAAGTTAACAGATATGTGAGTGGCTCGAAGACTTCCGAAGTACGAGTGTTTAATGAAAAGTAATGCCCCACCTTCGTTAATTGAGTTTGGATGGGAATATTTTAATAACTGAAACGCAAAAATAATCCTTATGATGTGATCTTTAATTACCAATATTCACTTTTCCACATAATCATCAACCAATTGCATACATCTCTGACAACGATGAACAAGTTTTCTGAAGCCGTCAAGGAAGAAGTCTACACTCTGTTTCCGTAACCACAGCCTTACAGTTCTCTCAAAGTCTTCATCAGAAGCATAATGATGTCCCCGCAGATGGTCTTTCATTATCACGTACAGATGGAAGTCAGACTGTGCTAAATCTGGACTGTATGGAGGATGCCGTACGGTGGTCTCCGAAGTTCTGCTCTGGTGGCACGTGAAGTGTGTGGTTTGGCTCTCTCATGCTGCAGGAAAACATTTCCCTTTTCTTTTCGAACCATTGTTAGCCGTCGTGTCAGATTTCGCAGCGTTGTGATGTATCGCTCTGAATTTATTGTTGTTCCACGATCAAGGAATTCAACATGGATAACACCATCTGCGTCCCATAACACAGTGGCCGTGATTTTTCTAGCTGAGGGCTGCGTCTTGAATTCCGTAGACTGAAGTATCATCTCCGGGTGGTAATGGTGTACCCACGTTTCGTCTCCTGTCAGAGTTGAATGGAGAAAGGCGTTACCTTCATTCTCGTGACGCGAGAGGAATTCCTGGCAAATTTCAAGCCTGTACGCTTTCATTTCAGGATTCATCATCGGCCCTACCCATCGTGCACAGTTCTTCCGATAGCCCAGCAAAGCAATAATGTGTCCCAGACATTCTTGTGAAATGCCGATTGTGCTTGCAATTTCTCTCTGAATGATACGACAATCGTCCTGAATCAGTCTGTCAACATTTTGCTTGTGAAACGCGGTGTTTGCTGTCACAGGACGTCCAACTCTTCGTTTGTCACGCAGGTCAGATGTTCCCTCCTCAACATCATTAAACTTACTCGTCCAACGACGCACAGTACTCACATCAACACAATCACCATAAACTGCTTTCATTCTCTGATGAATCTCCTTTGGGGTGACACCTGCTGTCAAGAATTCAGTGATTGCACGTTGCTTAAATCGCATTGACCGACCGTCTGCGCAGGGTTCCATACTTAACAGTGTAACAACACAACCGTTCAATGCTAAGGCTTCCTGCCAACTGGAGCTATAGAGAAGAGGCAACGGAACAAGCCAGTACCTGTCGCATACCAATGCTGCCAACTGTTGAGGAGTTACGAAGGTGGACGCATTACTTTTCAGTCAACCCTCGTAATAGAACCCAACATGTTGTTCACGATGGCAAGTGTTCATCGGAGACAAGGGTATCGTCAGGAGCGCCCCATGGAAGTGTGATAGCATCGTCTTTGTTCCCTATATACATAAATGATTTGGGGGAAAGGGTGGGCAGCAATGTGCGGTTGTTTGCTGATGTGGTGGTGTACGGGAAGTTGTCGAGGGTGAGTGGCTGTATGAAGATACAAGACGATATACACAAAATTTCCAGTTGGAGCGATGAGTGGCAGATACCCATAAATGTGCAAAAATGTGAGTTAATGTGGATGAGTAGGAATATCAAACCTGTAATGCTCGGATACAGTATTACTAGTTTCCTGCCAGACACAGTCAAGTCTGAGCGTAACGTCGCAAAGCTACATGAAATGGATCGGCATCTGTGGTAGGAAAGGCGAATGGTCGACTTCGGTTTATTGGGAGAATTTTAAGAAAGAGTGGTTCACCTGTAAAGAAGATCGCATATAAGACGCTGGTGTGACCTATTCTTGAGTAGCGCTCGAGTGTTTGGGATCCGTACCAGATCTCATTGAAGGAAGACATCGAAGCAGTTCAGAGGCGGGATGCTACACTTGTTATCTGTTAGTTCGAACAACACTAAATTTTACAGAGATGCTTTGGAAACTCAAATGGGACTCCCTGGAGGTAAGGCTACGTTTTTTTCGAGAAACACTATTGAAATTTAGAGAACCGGCATTTGAAGCTGACTGCTGAACGATTCTGCTGCCTGCAGAATACATATCGCATAATGACCACGAAGATAAGGAACGAGAAATTAGGACTCATATGGAGGCATATAGAGAGTCGTTTTTCTTTCGCTCTACATGTGAGCGGAACGGGAAAGGAAATGACAAACAGTTGTACAGGGTACCCTCCGCCTCGCACCCATGCAGTGGCTTTCGGTGTGTCTATGTAGATGTAGATCTGCTTACATAATTTAGATTGTTTGTTGATTCACGCATGTTTACAAAGCAAAATTTAACGTGAACATTTGTTCCAAATTGTGCCTTGTACGTCATGATTCTCTTTTTCCAACGACCTCTAGTTAAGTGGTCAGCGCGATTTTGACTGTGGAGAAATTTTCTTCTCGATTAGCGAGATTCGAGGGATCTACGGCTCGTTGTTATACGTATACGTCTTTTATCCCAGAGTGTCACACAATATTGAGCTTAAAACTAGCAGCAAGAAACAACCCCAACGGTTAATCTTACGTTGAATTGGTAATTCAGTCAGTATTTTTTCATTAGTTGGTGGCCCACAGTTCTTATATATTTGAAGAGTGTCATATTACTGCCTCTAGCTTCTAGAAAAATTCTTTATTTACACAACAAGTTTCGGTCGATTTACCATTGTCAGTTTCATGGAAGTATTCACGGCTTCATTTTAGGTGAAAGATAAGATCATTTTCATCAAATGAAATAAAAATACGTTGCTATCACGTCGTAACATAAATTTCATGGTCAATTTACAAAAACTGACGATGTAGTTTATATTCCGGTGTGAGAACACTGACGAACTCATATTTTATCATTTGACAATAATCGTATTATATTTCTCCTGACGTAAAGCTATGAACACATTTATGAACCTGATGATGGTCAGTCGACAGAAACGTGTTGTGTAAATAAAAAATTTCACCACTAGCTCAAGGCCGTAATACTCCATTTTTCTTTCTGTATACGTGGCAGTGACAATTAAATTAATGAGAAACTGTGCTAAGACACATTCCTTTCCGCTTAGCATTCCTTCTGCCCCGATCAAGGTAACCAATCTTCTTTTCATGGACTCCACGACACAATAAAAGCAGTAAGCACCGATACTTTCTCGTGACTGCTCGACCACACAATACAACTCGTCAAATAGATCCAAATTAATAAATAAAAACAACAAATACTGATTTGTAGGAGATTGTTTCAATTTCTACATTAGCATACGTACTACGCAAGCCACCATACAGCGTAATGGTAGAGGGTACATAGTCTCAGTGGTACTCATTTCCCGTCCTGATACACAAGCAAGTGGAGAGAAGGAAAAACGACAATTTACTCGCTTGTCTTCGAGCCCTGATTTCTCTTATCTGTCTTCACTGTCCTTATGCTGAACGTACGTTGATGACAGCAGACTCGTTCTGTTGCCTGCAGCAAATGCTGGCTCCTAAACTTTGTCAATGGAGTCTCTTGAAGAGAACACCTTCGTCCGTCCAGGGATTCCCATTGGAGTTCACGACTCAGTTCCGTAATACGTGCTGATCGAACCTACTGGTAACTAATATAGTATCACGCTTCTGAACTGCTTTGATACCTTCCTGTAGTGCGAGCTAATGGGGTCATAAACACTCGAGCAGAATTGAAGAATGGGTCACGCCAGTGTTCTGTACCCTGTCTACTTTATACACGAGCTGTACTTTCCTACAGTTCTCCCTATAAGCCGAAGTCGACCTCAACACCAGTCAACAGTCCTGCCCCAGGAAATCCTGGGCTTCGTCTCAATGAGACACCGCCTTAGGAGATACTGGCGTCCTTTCTATAAAACGCACATTAACGGGCTTGAGGGGCTAATACGGGAGAAAGTACAAACATTTAGAAACGAACAGTGGGGCAGAAACTCGCAGGGCTTGGTGACACGCGTCCTGGCGTGTGAAAGCTAGCCAGACACTTCACCAGAGAGAAACACTACATTCCTACTCTAGAACACCCTGCATACTCCGCAGAAGTGAAGGGAGAGCTTATGACCAGAACATTTGCAACGACGTTCATGCCGAATCTGCTTCCATCAGAGTCAGTACTCACACATGGTATGAACCAGGATTTCACGGAAAGAGTCGTAGGATACCTCACACACATAACAAATGCCATCCTTAAACACCAACACTTCCCTGACTTTTGGAAGGCGGCCAAGGCCGTGATGTTCAGGAAGCCAGGGAAAGACCACTCGCTCCCACAAAACTACCGACTCATCAGTCTGCTGATGAGAAGGTAATATTTAAACCCATCACTAGGCACTGCATCACCAATGATACCCTAAGGCCGAAGCAATTCGGCTTCAGGAAAACTCAACAACACAACTCCTCCGCGTAGTTGAACGTATAACACACGGCTACAACGTAAAAAAAGCCACAGGGGCTGTGTTTCTGGACATCGAAAAAGTTTTCGACCATTTCTGGAATAACGGCCTCGTACGCTAACTAACCGATGCCGGTTTTTCCAACGGGCTCGTTCGTCTCATACACTCATATCTCACCACAGATGCTTCGACACTGATGTGCAGGTTAAACAGTCGACACGAAGCGGTATTCAAGCTGGAGTACCTCAGGGAAGCATACTGGGGCCCATCCTGTTCAACCTGTACATTAACGATCTCACAGAGAAACAAAATACGGCGTTAGCCATCTACGCGGATGACACAACCATCCTTGCGTAAGACTGGAAAATTTCCAACGTAAATTCACGATTAGAACAGCGCTCAAAACTGTTGAGCCTTGCTTCGAGTGATGCCCTACTAAAGTAAACGGCGACAAGTGCGAAGCAGTTATGTTCACATACATACCGAAACAACTACGCAAACATCAACTCTGTAGACAGGTAACACTACATGCACGTCCAATACGTCTCCGCGAGAAAGTTAGATACCTCGGTGTCTGGCTGTACGGAAACTTACAAGGGGGGACCACACAGAATACGTTGCCAACACAGCACAGGCAAGGCTCAAACAACTCTACTCTGTGCTCAACAGGGAATGTACACTAAATAGAAGGGTATCGAGGTCCATGTTCATGACACCGATCAGACCTCTGATGACGTACGCAGCTCCCGTCTGGAGACACGCCTGCGCCGCCGGAAGGTCATAGAGAACAAAGTGCTATGTATCATTAACAACTCATCACGCTACACTCGCACCAAGGATCTGAAAAATGAATACAGCGTTGGAACCCTCAAGGATGAATTCAAAAAGCCGGCCGCACAACTATACAGAACTCCGGACACTGGAACAATCCTTCCATCCTTACTCTGGGGATCTATGATCACAACCATAGGTGGAACCATAAGCGACCAAAGACCCTGTCAGGTAGCAGCTAAGTGCCTGTGGTGAGCTGACACACACTCACAAGCGATAACATTGGCGAGCCCCTGTACATCAGCAATATTGACTGGACATGCCGGCTGCTATCACTGCTCGCCAACAGGCACCAGCAGGGAAGCCAATAAACTCGCACACTGACCCACAAACGAACCTCTACACTACCCTTCTGCACTGTGCATCTGGTATATGACCTATCGGACACTAAGCGATGACAAACTGAACTGTTACAGGTATTCTGATGCCGGCCGAGAAGGCAACGCCGGTACCTAGCTGCAGCCACCGAGTGACAACGCATCGCAACGTCAAAGGTATCCGCCTGCATGATATCCACTACTAACGTACCTAACCCTTGCATGATCTGTCGCAGATAGCAATCAATCCGTTACAGCTCTTACTACCCGACTAGACTATCGCCGAGGTTCTTCTTCCCTTGGCTCTTCCCTTGGCACACTTTTCCTCTGCCCCTCTGACCGCTACCCTTAGTTCAATTTTCGACCAATCTATCTCCAGATGAGAGCGTATTAATGGTTAATCGTAGCCAAAATTACGCTAATGATGCAGTAATCACATCCTGCGAAGACCTCACTTAGTGAACACAAACCCCTACGCAGAGATGGCAGTAGACCTTTTGTGTTGGTCGTCACGCCAGTGTGGGCCTGGAGGTCCCCCAACGTATTAAAAAAGGAAATCAGAGAGGGCAGCAATCTGTCATTCTTTGCTGCTGCCGGTGTGGTGCAGGGGAAGGTGTCGAGGTTTAGTGACTGTAGGAGGATACATGATGACTTCGATAGAATTTCTAGTTGATGTGATGAATTCCAGTTAGCTCTGAATGTAGAAAAATATAAATTAATGCAGATGAGCAGCAAAAACAAACCCATAATATTCGGATAGAGCATTAATAGTCCTGCTTGACACAGTCACTTCGTTTACATAATAGTGCGTAACGTTGCGAAGCGATATAAATGGAACGACAATGTGAGCACTGTGGTAGGGAAGGCGAATTGTCGACTTCGGTTTATTGGGAGGATTTTAGGAAAGTGTGTTTCATCTGCAAAGGAGACCGCATACAGAACGCCAGTGCGATCTATCCTTGAATCCTACACGAGTGTTTGGGATCCGCACCAGTTCAGATTATAAGAACACATCGAAGCAATTCAGAGGCGAGTCGCTAGATTTAGTCCCAGTAGGTTCGAACAACACACAAGTATACGGAGATGCTTCGGGAGCTCAAACGGGAATTCCTGGAGGGAAGGCAACGTTCTTTTCGAAGAACACTATTAAGAAAATGTAGACAACAGTTATTTTCAGCTGACTGTAGTATGATTTTACTGCCACCAACATACATTTCGCGTAAGGACCACGAAGATAAGATACGATAAATTAGGGCTCGTACGGGGGGCATATAGACAGTTGTTTTTCCCTCGCTCTATTTGTGAGTGAAACAGGAAAGGATGGTTCAAATGGCTCTGAGCACTATGGGACTTAACATTTATGGTCATCAGTCCCCTGGAACTTAGAACTACTTAAACCTAACTAACCTAAGGACATCACACAAGACCCAGTCATTACGAGGCAGAGAATAAACAGGAAAGGAAGTAACTAATAGTGGTACAGGGTATCCTTCGCCACGCACCGTAGTGTAGCTTTCGGTATGTGTATGTAGTTGTAGATGTAGACGGTTGGGGCTCTCTTGTCTCAAATATAGGAGCCTAGAAATCTTATACCGATTGCTAGAATGAATCTGTCACTCTGGATCGGACTGTGCTTAGCCTACTTATGAAATTTCGTAGCAGCTTAAAACAGTGTGCTGGACCAAGTTCGATTATCGGTGCGGCGCACAGCTTTAATCGGGCAGTAAGATTTACGTACGTTTGTTTTACGTACTTGCACAGAGAATCCAAGCACGGTGTCACAATTGTAATAGCCAAGACTCACCCCACTTTTTTTTGCGTAGTCCAAAATATGTCTTGTAGTACACTTTCTCTGATAGCTAATGTTCCATCAAAATACGTAGTTACCAATAGAACAGCACTCAATCTCAATCTAATTGAAACTGTTAAATCTGTTGTTCGATCCAAAATCGAAACACTTTGTAAGAAAAACAGTAGGAGCAATGAGAAACAAGAAAGCGACAGGCACTAGTTATTTTATAAAAATGTGAACCAGCAACGTCGAGATGGAAAAAACTGCTACCGCTTGAATCTGTGGTCTACTCACCCACGGCGACAGACGGTGACTCCTAATTACTTCAAGATACAATTTAATTAAGATAGAACTGACAGAATGTGAGCTCAAAAACTACCTCAGGCACTGTGTCTGTAAGCAGCCTGCCTTTAGCGTCCCGTAATGACTTCCAGTCCGTTGAATTTCACTCAATGAACAAAAAATTTCTGCCCAGAAACTTTTCTTAATTTAATTTTTTCCCGATGTCGAGATGACGAGTAGGCATGTTGATCTTTGAGAAGTTTTGATTGCTCTGTTCGCTATCTGAAAAGGAAGGAGGTATATTGGGGCGGGAAAGTCTGAAAGAATGATAAAGTGAATCAGAAGAAAAATACAACCGCTCTGGCACTGTAGGGAAGAGAATGAAACGGCAGGGAATAAATAAAAATTACACAAGCTGCGACATTGTCGCGAAGAAACAGTGGCCCGTATATGTGATAAGTTTCCTTTAATTTACGTCTATGGTCACAAACTTTTTGTTAACGGATTACCGGTTTCGGTCTTTAATGACCATCATCAGAACTGTTTCATAAAAACAAAGCCCTAATGTACTGCAGCCATAGTGCCATCGTCAAATGTTAAATGCTGGTGCTGATTCCGCATTTAACATTTGACGATGACACTATGGCTGCAGTACATTAGGACTTTGTTTTTATGAAACAGATCTGATGATGATTAAAGACCGAAACCGGTAATCTGTTAACAAAAAGTTTGTGACCATAGACGTAAATTAAAGGAAACTTATTAAATAAAAATTAGTTTACATTTATTGCAGAACTGCTGTCACCAGGAGGCTAGACGCTAGTCAAAGAAACGAAGAGGTTCGTTAAATGATCGTCACTTGCAACTGGAGCAGTCTACATCTACATCTACATAGATACTCCACAAGCCGCCCTACGACGCGTGGCGGAGCGTACCCTGTCCAACTACTTGTGATTTCCTTTCCTGTTCCACTCGCAAATAGCGAGGGAAAACGACTGTGTGTATCTCTCCGTATCAACCCTGATTTCTCGTTTCTTATCTTCGTGGTCCTTATGAGTAATGTATGTTGGCGGCATTAGAATCGTTCGATAGTCAGCTTCATATGCGGATTCTCTAAATTTTCTCAACAGTGTTTCTCGAAAAGAGCGTCGCCGTCCCTCCAGGGATTACCATTTGAGTTCCCGAAGAACCTGCGTAACATTTAAACGTTGTTCGATCCTACCGCTAACAAATCTAGCAGCCTTCTTCTGAATTGCTTCGATGTCTTCCATCAATCCGACAGTATCCTACTCCCAGGATACGGTAGGCTATACGCAGTGACCAGTTTTCGTCCAAAGTGCAGTACGAGGTCATTCATTTGCACGGAACGGGAGGCCGACATGCTTTTGCCACCTTTCAGACGGTCGGCGATGACAGAATCTAGGCGCACGCCCTGCAATTCTACTCAAACGATTATACAGAAACTATTGGGTACAAAGAATTAGTTTTTCTGTTGTTGTAGTTTATATATCTCTTTCATTATAACGTACCCATCATTTCGTTAATGATCATAGGTACGATATTTACGTGGAAGTAGGACACAGCGCTAAAATCGAAAAAGTTTGCAATGAAAAGTAGGAGTCGCTACGATTTTGCGTTTGGTGCATATTTCTTAGTATGTTGTTGCGTATGAAATTTAGGTAACGTACTGAATTTTTTTAGACTTGGTTGGAGGTCTCCACATGCCACCAGCCTCGAGAAAATTGATATGGCGTAGTGCATTCTTTTGCGATCACACGCCCCAGGAATAAAGGCAGAGTGAAATATTGACAACATTCCTCATATTTCATAAACTGTTGGATATATCTAAATGAGATTTTGACAAAGAGGAAGTATAGTTATTGCCGTATAGTTATAATGCAAAACTTCGTTATCTACCGTGTTATTCCACTAATTACAGACTTTTTGATCAAAGATAGTAATTCTTAAGGGCCATCGATAGCTGCTGAAACGAGAAATGCTATGGGTTTTGGGACAACATAAGTGAAGTCATTACACGTTTATTTTGCACCGAGGATGTGCTTTTTGATAAGATGTTGACCTTGTATCGTACTGAATGTTAACCGGGGACCTAGAAACGACGTAGAGGCTCTGTCCCCGCCGCAGCCTCAGAGGTCCACAACCCCGCGACGACTATCGCAGTCCACTTCACCCCTCCGCCGCCCCACACCGAACCCAGGGTTATTGTGCGGTTTGGCCCCCGGTGGTACCCCCAGGGAACGTATCACACCAAATGAGAGTAACCCCTATGTTTGCGTGGTAGAGTAATGGTGGTGTACGCGTACGTGGAGAACTTGTTTGCGCAGCAATCACCGACATAGTGTAACTGAGGCGGAATAAGGGGAACCAGCCCGCATTCGCCGAGGCAGATGGAAAACCGCCTAAAAACCATCCACAGACTGGCCGGTTCACCGGACCTCGACTGGAAAAAAGACAAGGATTTCTGGTGAGACGAGTTTAGGGTAATATTAGCATTAGAACAAAATGGCATAACAGGAGTAGATTCGTTGTGAATAGCAACATAGGGTAGAGAGTGAGTTACGGTGAACAGTTCACTGATATGGTTGTTCTCATCAGAATCGACAGTAAACCAATTCCGACAACGATAGTTCAGGTATAAATGCCAATGTTGCAAGTGGAAGATGAGAAGGTATAGAAAATGCATAAGGATATTGAAAGGGTAATTCAGTAATTAAAGGGAGATGAAAATCTAACAGTTTTTGGGAACCGGAATTCAGTTGTAGGGGAAGAGGCTCAAGAAAGGGTTACGGGAGAATATGCGCTTGATACTACGAATGAGCTAGGAGGAAGACTAATTGAGTTTTGTAATAAGCTTCAGCTAGTAATCGCGAATACTCTGTTCACGAATCGGAAGACGAGGAGGTATACTTGCAAAAGGCCGGGAGGCGCAGGAAAATCCAGTTAGATTACAAGATATACAGGAAGATCCCAGTTAGATTATATCATGGTCAGGCAAAGATACCAGGATCAAATATTGGTTGTAAGGCGACCCAAGGAGCAAATACAGACTCTGATCACAATTTCGTAATGATGAAGCGTGGGCTGAAGTTTAAGAGATTAATCAGCAAGAGTCAATACATAAAGAAGTGAGATACCAAGGAATGAAGGGATATGCTTGAAGTTCTCTAAGGCTGTAGATACAGCAATAAAGAATAGCTCAGTAGACACTACAGTTTAAGAGGAATGGACAGGTCTAAAAGCGCTAATCACAGAATCTGGAGAGAAAAACATATGGAAAAAAGAAGGTAATTGTGAAGAAACTATGGGTACCAGAAGAAATACTTCAGTTGATAGCTGAAAGAAGGAAGTACAAAAATGTTGAGAGAAATTCAGCAATATAGAAATACTAATCATTTAGGAATGAAATAAACAGGATTGCAGGGAAGCTAAGACGAAATGGCTGCACGTAAAATGTGAAGATATTGGAAAAGAAATGATTGTCGAAAGGACAAACTCAGCATACAGAAAAGCTAAAACCACCTTCGGTGTAATTAAGAGAAAGGTTGATAACGTAAAAAGTGCAACGGGAACTGTAGTGTTAAATGCAGAATAGAGAGCTGGTAGATGGAAAAAGTACACTGAAGGCCTCTATGAGTGGGAAGACTTGTCTAATGAGGTGATAAAAGAAGAAACAGGAGTCTATGTAGAAGAAATTGGAAATTTGTGGTAAGTTGCTATGGGACGAAACTGCTGAGGTTTTCGGTTCCTAGGCCTACAATTACTTAATCTAACTTAAAATAACTTACTCTAAGGACAAGATACACACCCATGTCCGAGGGAGGACTCTAATCTCCGACGGGGGGAGTCGCGCGAACCGTGGCAAAGTGCCCTAGATCGCTCGCCTACCCCACGCGGCTAAGTAAATGAGATAGTGGGTATAGTATTAGAATCAAAATTTTAAAATTCTTTTGGCGACTTAAGATCAAATAATGGAGAAGGTATAAACAAAACTCCATCAGAATTGTAAGTGCAGGTTGTAAGTGCATACAAGTACGAGAATCATCGCACAAACGCTTAAGAGCTCCTGTATCCAAGTTGATAACTAGAGAATACACAAATAATGTAAAATAAAACTGAGAATGTATTAGATGACGCTCAGTTTGGCTCTAGTAAAGGTAAAGGTACCAGAGAGGCAGTTCCGAAGTAGCAATTGATAGTGGAAGGAAAACTAAAGAAAAATCAATATACAGAATGAGATTTTCACTCTGCAGCGGAGTGTGCGCTGACATGAAACTTCGTGGCAGATTAAAACTGTGTGCCGGACCGAGACTCGAACTCGGGACCTTTGCCTTTCGCGGGCAATTGCTCTACCAACTGAGCTTCCCAAGCACGCCTCACACTCTGTCCTCACAGCATTACTTCTGCCAGTACCTTGTCCCCTACCTTCCAAACTTAGCAGAAACTCTCCTGTGAACCTTGCAGAACTAACACTCCTGAAAGAAAGGCTATTGTGGAGACATGGCCTAGCCACAGCCTGGGGGTTGTTTCCAGTATTCTGGTAGAGCACTTGCCCGCAAAAGGCAAAAAGGTCCCGAGTTCGAGTCTCGGGCTGGCACACAGTTTTAATCTGCCAGGAAGTTTCAAAAATCAGTATACATTCACAGAATTTGTCGATCTGGAAAATGCATGTCAAATCGTGGAAGTTGTTCGAAATCCTGAGAAAAATACGGGTAATCTACACTCCTGGAAATGGAAAAAAGAACACATTGACACCGGTGTGTCAGACCCACCATACTTGCTCCGGACACTGCGAGAGGGCTGTACAAGCAATGATCACACGCACGGCACAGCGGACACACCAGGAACCGCGGTGTTGGCCGTCGAATGGCGCTAGCTGCGCAGCATTTGTGCACCGCCGCCGTCAGTGTCAGCCAGTTTGCCGTGGCATACGGAGCTCCATCGCAGTCTTTAACACTGGTAGCATGCCGCGACAGCGTGGACGTGAACCGTATGTGCAGTTGACGAACTTTGAGCGAGGGCGTATAGTGGGCATGCGGGAGGCCGGGTGGACGTACCGCCGAATTGCTCAACACGTGGGGCGTGAGGTCTCCACAGTACATCGATGTTGTCGCCAGTGGTCGGCGGAAGGTGCACGTGCCCGTCGACTTGGGACCGGACCGCAGCGACGCACGGATGCACGCCAAGACCGTAGGATCCTACGCAGTGCCGTAGGGCACCGCACCGCCACTTCCCAGCAAATTAGGGACACTGTTGCTCCTGGGGTATCGGCGGGGACCATTGGCAACCGTCTCCATGAAGCTGGGCTACGGTCCCGCACACCGTTAGGCCGTCTTCCGCTCACGCCCCAACATCGTGCAGCCCGCCTCCAGTGGTGTCGCGACAGGGGTGAATGGAGGGACGAATGGAGACGTGTCGTCTTCAGCGATGAGAGTCGCTTCTGCCTTGGTGCCAATGATGGTCGTATGCGTGTTTGGCGCCGTGCAGGTGAGCGCCACAATCAGGACTGCATACGACCGAGGCACACAGGGCCAACACCCGGCATCATGGTGTGGGGAGCGATCTCCTACACTGGCCGTACACCACTGGTGATCGTCGAGGGGACACTGAATAGTGCACGGTACATCCAAACCGTCATCGAACCCATCGTTCTACCATTCCTAGACCGGCAAGGGAACTTGCTGTTCCAACAGGACAATGCACGTCCGCATGTATCCCGTGCCACCCAACGTGCTCTAGAAGGTGTAAGTCAACTACCCTGGCCAGCAAGATCTCCGGATCTGTCCCCCATTGAGCATGTTTGGGACTGGATGAAGCGTCGTCTCACGCGGTCTGCACGTCCAGCACGAACGCTGGTCCAACTGAGGCGCCAGGTGGAAATGGCATGGCAAGCCGTTCCACAGGACTACATCCAGCATCTCTACGATCGTCTCCATGGGAGAATAGCAGCCTGCATTGCTGCGAAAGGTGGATATACACTGTACTAGTGCCGACATTGTGCATGCTCTGTTGCCTGTGTCTATGTGCCTGTGGTTCTGTCAGTGTGATCATGTGATGTATCTGACCCCAGGAATGTGTCAATAAAGTTTCCCCTTCCTGGGACAATGAATTCACGGTGTTCTTATTTCAATTTCCAGGAGTGTATAATGAGAGAGGGGTAATGTACAATATGTACAGGAGCCAAGAGCGAACAATAACAATAGGAGACCAAGAAGGAAGTGCTCGGATTATAATGGGTGTGAGACAGTGGTGCAGTCTTCCGCTCGCACTGTTCAATCCATACATCTAAGAAGTAATGACAGAAATAAAAAAAAAGCTTAAGAGTGCAAATAAAATTGAATGTTTTAACCTAAATTATCCTAAGGACGAACATACCCACCCATGCCCAAGGGAACCTCCACCGGGACCAGCCACACAAATTTGAATGTTAAAAGGATATCAGTGATAAGATTCGCTGTAACATTGCTATCCTCAATGAAAGCAAAAAAGAATTTCAGGGTGTGTTGAACGGAATGGACTGTCTAACGAGTATAGAATATGGATTGATTGCAAATCGAAGAAAAATGAAAGTAATGAGAAGTAGCACTGTAAGACGTCATGGTCTCCTGACTTTCATTGCTTACATATTCCGCCCTCACAGTGATATTCCGCACATCAAGACGCTTCATTCGAACCCGAACTCGATGAGATAAAGTCAATGTTCTATGAATTCATGTAAACGATATGCAAATAACAAGTGCGCACCGGGGCTGGCATACACACATACATTCCAGACACGACGGTCACAGGAGCTTTTAGCTCGAGAGAGGCAAACCACACAATGGGAGGACTTCAGAGGACAAGTCAACCTCGGTCGCCCGTGGAGCAGACAGCGTGTGCACGAGTGAAAGGGGGAATGGCCCTGTGTTCGGCTTAATAGCAAATTCCGCTACATTGTGTGGGAGCGTCCAACCTATGCATTCTTCACACATAGCACGCAGTTTCAGAGATTTTCACAGGGAGACAGCAAACGCCAAACACCGATACTACAGATTTCCGGATTGGTTGCCTTAAACGAAATATCATTCTCCCGTTTTAGAAGAGCAATGCTGATTGGCAGACGATATTTCTGACACCTTGAGCTGAAGGAGTAATGGAAGAGACTGAAAGATATACCCCTTCACGTTTGGCGTGGAGAGGCGCCGTTCCGTTGTCGCTCTTGGAGCGAGGAACAAGTCTCTCCTCAGTACTTCACTGGGAGAGCACCTCTGTCGAGAGCGAATCGAAGTGCGACTCTATGTTCAGTCCTTGCAATTAAGCGTTGTTCACTGTGTTGGCCGACACACTTATTGTGCAGTGTGAATGGACAGAGTTATAGTTAAACGCCTGCGAGCGAATTTTTGAGTGGCATCGCGGTGGACTGGTTATCTGACTGGTGTACCACGCCAATAGTTAGACTAGGGGCGAATAGGAATCCTTGACTTCATCAAGGCGTAGGGAGAGTTTGATTGGCGAAGGTCAACCCAGATAGAACGAGAGTTATCTTATTTGTCAGCAGCGAGTGGCGCAGACAGCAGTCATCACAGCTTACAGTATTGTGCACTACATTTCTTGCGAGCCCCATGTTTCTTCCACAACAGTACACTTCAATGCGTTTCACACGCGACAGCCTCGACCGTACCTACCAACATTCTAAAGGATAATCATTCAAGTTGAGTACGCGCATCTCTCAGCCATTCTGCCAAGTCAATAACAATCTTAAACTTTGTATAGAAATTTCATTAGCGAATCCTATCCTTGAGAGGTAAGTTCACATTCCGAAAAGAACCAGGATATAACTTGTTCAATTCATAACTAAAAGTGCCATAGTGATTTCTCAGAATTTTTGCAAAATAAATAATAATTTTCGTTAGTTTCATGTTTTCCTTACACTAACTAGCACTATCCCACTAGTTACGTAAGAAATTTTGTGAATTTTTGTATCATTTCCTTACAGCGGACGATCCAGAAGATATTTATTGCTGAAAGATTTTTAAGGCATTTCACTTTAGAACGTTAGGAGCGTCTGTCTGACTTCTGTAGTAGTGTGGGGGTGGAAATTGCATCTTGCACGAGCCACAGGGTAAAGGGTATATCTCAGATTAATCCGTTGCGCAGAATAACAGAATAGCAGATCAACCCCACGCTCACAACTGAGAACCGCGAGAAAAGATCGGTGATCACGAAGTAGACGAAGTTAAGGAATTCTGCTATCTAGGCAGCAAAATAATCCATGATGGACGGAGGAAGAGGATATAAACAGCAGACTAGCACTGGTAAAAAGTCATTCCTGGCCAAGGGAAGTCAGTGACTATCAAACCTAGGCCTTGTGAGAATGTACGTTTGGAGCACAGCATTTTGTGATAGTGAATCATGATCTGTGGGAAAACTGAACAGAAGAGTAACGAAGCACCTGGGATGTGGTGCTATAAAAGAGTCACGAGTAGCGAATTTTCGGTACTTTTTCTTTTTGCCATGTTAAAATTTACTTCTTTCTCGAAAAGACAGCAGAGATTACATTGTGTCACCTCTCTAATATGTTGTGCAGACGCAACTGCGAGAGAATTCTGAAACAGTGCCCTATTAAGTGAGAAAATGAGGAACAGTAAGGCCAGTAGCTTACGAAACAGTACATAGCCCATACAAAAAAAAAAAAAAAACATATCTTCGCTTACGTTGTTCGAAAATCCATATCGTCTCTCGTTTCACCGGCTATCAATGGCCCTTAAAACACATTCTTTCATGGAAAATGCCTGTAGTTTGTGGGATTACACGGTAGATAGTTTTACATAGTAAGCATACCGTGAAATACTGTCTTCTTTGCATGTTATCATTTTTCAAAATCTCATTTAGATATCTCAAACCTTTTATGAAATATGAGTAATGTTGCGGATGGCAATGACGAATACACGCTTCCAATGTGCGTCCACCGCGATGTCGCCAAACACGAATGCGACCATCATGATGCTGTAAACAGAACCTGGATTCATCCGAAAAAATGACGTTTTGCCATTCGTGCACCCAGGTTCGTCGTTGAGTACACCATCGCAGGCTCTCCTGTCTGTGATGCAGCGTCAAGGGTAACAGCAGCCATGGTCTCCGAGCTGATAGTCCATGCTGCTGCAAACGTCGTCGAACTGTTCGTGCAGATGGTTGTTGACTTGAAAACGCCCCCATCTGTTGACTCAGGGATCGAGACGTGGCTGCACGATCCGTTACAGCCATGCGGATAAGATACCTGTCATCTCGACTGCTAGCGATACGAGGCCGTCGGGATCCTGCACGGCGTTCCGTATTACTCTCCTGAACCCACCGATTCCAATTCCATATTCTGGTAACAGTCATTGGATCTTGACCAACGGGAGCAGCAATGTCGCGATACGATAAACCGCAATCGCGGTAGGCTACAAGCCGACCTTTATCAAAGTCGGAAACGTGATGGTATGCATTTCTCCTCCTTACACGAGGCATCACAACAACATTTCAGCAGGCAACGCCTGTCAACTGCTGTTTGTATATGAGAAATCGGTTGGAAACTTTCCTCATGTCAGCAAGTTGTAGGTGTCGCCACCGGCGCCAACCTTGTTTGAATGCTCTGAAAAGCTAATCATTTGCATATCACAGCATCTTCTTCCCATCGGTTAAATTTCGCGACTGTAGAAAGTCATCTTCATGGTGTAGCAATTTTAATGGCCAGTAGTGTATTTTCCATTGCAAAATTTTTCAAATTCCGCGCAGTCTCTTATTTAATAGTAAATATCACAATAACTACCATCATTAATGAAATGACGGCATGTCATTACGAAGCTGACGATTTCTCACATACTATTTTCTGTAAAACTGTTTGAAAAACATTGCAGGATGTGTAGCTTGGTTCTCTCGTCGACGACCGGCCGAAAGTGGGAAACAATGTCGGCCTCCCCTTCCGGAAAAATGTATGAACTCGCACAGAGTTTCCGAAGAAAACTGGCCACTGCGCATCGGCCACCGCATCTTGAGTTGTTTGTGAAAAGGGGCATAGGCAGGGGCACGCAGCTGTGCATCACGCATGACGTGACGTCATACAATGTCCACATTATGCAACAAATGGTATAGAAGTTCGTAATAAACACGCTGAAAGTTGTACAAGCACTGTATTCGTTATTACACAGCCTTCAGAAATGCCTTCCCGAAAGAAGACGAAGTAAATATTCCAGAATTCGAATCGAGAACAGCTGCCAACATGAGTAACGTAGAAGTAAATATCCTCGAGGTTGTGAAACAAGCCGGCCGGTGTGGCCGTGCGGTCTAGGCGCTTCAGTCTGGAACCGCGTGACCGCTCCGGTCGCAGGTTCGAATCCTGCCTCGGGCATGGATGTGTGTGATGTCCTTAGGTTAGTTAGGTTTAAATAGTTCTAAGTTCTAGGGTACTAATGACCACAGATGTTAAGTCCCATAGTGCTCAGAGCCATTTGAACCATTTGAACCATTTGTAGTGAAACAACTTAAATCACTTAATAAAATCAAATCTTCTGGTCCAGACTGTATACCAATTACGTTCCTTTCGGAGCATGCTGATGCATTAGCTCCATACTTAACAATCATAAACAACCGTTCGCTCGACGAAAGATCCGTACCCAAAGACTGGAAAGTTGCACCAATATTCAAGAAAGGTAGTAGGAGTAATCCACTAAATTACAGGCCCATATCGTTAACGTCAATATGCAGCAGGATTTTAGAACATATATTGTGTTCCAACATAATGAATTACCTCGAAGAAAACGGTCTATTGACACACAAAATGGTTCAAATGGCTCTGAGCACTATGGGACTCAACTGCTGAGGTCATTAGTCCCCTAGAACTTAGAACTAGTTAAACCTAACTAACCTAAGGACATCACAAACATCCATGCCCGAGGCCGGATTCGAACCTGCGACCATAGCGGTCTCGCGGTTCCAGACTGCAGCGCCTTTAACCGCACGTCCACTTCGGCCGGCTATTGACACACAGTCAACATGGGTTTAGAAAACATCGTTCTTGTGAAACACAACAAGCTCTTTAGTCACATGAAGTGCTATTGATAAGGGATTTCAGATCTATTCCGTATTTCTGGATTTCCGGAAGGTTTTTCACACTGTACCACACAAGCGGCTCGTAGTGAAATTACGTGATTATGGAATATCATCTCAGTTATGCCATTGGATCTGTGATTTCCTGTCAGACAGGTCACAGTTCGTAGTAACTGACGGAAAGTCATCGAGTAAAACACAAGCGATTTCAGGCGTTCCCCAAGGTAGTGTTATAGGCCCTTTGCTCTTCCTTCTCTATATAAACGATTTGGGAGACAATGTGCGCAGCCGTCTTCGGTTGTTTGCAGATGACGCTGTCGTTTATTGACTAATAAAGTCATCAGAAGATAAAAGAAAACTGCAAAATAATTTAGAAGAAATATCAAAATGGTGCGTAAAGTGTCAGTTGACCTTGATACAGGATTTGGGATGGACATAATTAAAAGAAAGGCGTTTTTCGTTGCGACGGAATCTTCTCACGAAATTCCAATCACCACCTTTCTCCTCCGAATGCGGAAATATTTTGTTGACACCGACTTACATAGGGAGGAACGATCACAAAGATAAAATAAGGGAAATCAAAGCTCGTACGGAAAGATATAGGTGTTGATTCTTCCCGCGCGCTATACGAGATTGGAATAATAGAGAATTGTGAAGGTGGTTCCATGAACCCTCTGCCAGGCACTTAAATGTGATTTGCAGAGTAAAAAAAATGGCTCTGAGCACTATGGGACTTAACTGCTGAGGTCATCAGTCCCCTAGAAGTTAGAACTACATAAACCTAATTAACCTAAGGACATCACACACATCCATGCCCGAGGTAGGATTCAAACCTGCGACCGTAGTGGTCGCGCGGTTCCAGACTGTAGCGCCTAGAACCGCTCGGCCAGATTTTCAGAGTATCCATGTACATGTAGATGTAGATTATCACGCAGAACGTTTCAACCAACAAAAGTTTTTTCACAAACATAATAAGGATAAAGGAAAAACAAAAATAAACATCTTGTTCAGAGAGTAAACACTTTTCCCTAACTCGCGTTACATTCTTCAAATGAGTAAGCATCTTTTACTACGCACTTTCTAGAGTAGTCTATGTTCTTCCTGACGATACAAACTATCTCCGTACCAAATATCATCGGTATCATTCAGCGGGTTAGATGTGAAAACGTAACAGGCATTTTTTTCCCGCATTCATAATATTAGTGTGGATAAAACTTTCAGTTACGTTATCTTTTTCTCTGTAATCAGATTTTGATGGACTGAAGATTACAAGGAACCCCAAGTTACGCTCTAGTTACCTGTAAAATCCATATGAGAGAAATTAGAGTTTTCAGACTGTAATGGTACTTGAATTACGCAACCATTACGGCACCTCACCTGAACTTATCGATACCAGTAATATTCTACTCTATTTCTGTTAAGTACTTAACTTATTTCTGAGACAACATTCAGATTTGATTTCATTTGTGATACATCGATATGTTTATATTCCAATGATATTATTCTTATGTGTATTCTTTCTTTTGTCACTATGATCTTTGACGTACTTGTAACTCAAGCGATAGTTAGTTAGTTGTTGAGTTCTTAGAGAGTCGGACCTTGAAAAGAGTCAAGTCTTGGACGTCATATTGGAAAGATGCATATTGTAGTTGGCTTATAAAATGTGAGGAAGATGTTTTCAAGTATGTTTTGTATTCTGAAGTGATGTTTGTGTGTCACGTGATATTGCAATGAAAGCAATTAAAAGGAAGTGTTACTTAATTTCGGAGTGCTGATTTTTTTTTACACCCCTATTGTGCTAACTTTGAAAGGTTTAATCTCCAAGAATGGTTTGTGAAGCGCATCTACAAAACTTTTGAATATAGCAAAATAAAACCTAGGCCTCTTTGTATCAGAGCTTGGAATCATAACCACCTAGATTTTCAACGATTGAGCCATGATAATACGAGACCAGCGTGGGAAACACAAAAAGATGAGTGCCTAGTTTTTTGATTATTACATGAAATGACTTTATTAACTGTGCTCTAATAACACCTGCCACATAATAACTAGGTTGTTGCGCGAAAATGCAGTATTTAGCAGCGTGAGCAACACCACAATCGTTATTAAATTCTGACCTTTGTTGTGGTAGGGTTGTTAGAAGACGGACAGACAGACATGACAGATTTATAGATTTATTATTTTGTGTGCATTTTTCCTGCAATAGCGTATAGGGGCAAAACGTGAAATTTGTTGCTGCAGTTTTAATGGACAGCAGTTATTAGATGTTTCCTCTTATAAAATTTTTTTCACTAGGAGTATTTCTGGATAGGCAAGCCGTGTCAGCACCGATGGCATCGATTAATTTATGGACCCATTTTTACTTTCGTATGGACGATGTTTCCAATAAAGGTGTGCCATCATTTCCGGCCGCAATGCGTCGAAGAGCAGGGACGCCAAGTGCAGCGGATATCGCTATGTCGGCACCTCCCCGTTGTCGGCGGTCTCTTACATCCCCCACCACGGTTCATCGCTCCACGTCCAACGTTGCTCCTCACGCGATCGCTGGTTGCCGACAGTACTGGACGGGCGCAGCTAGCGTCGCTGGGGGAAAGGCGCGCGCATCTGTGCTGCTCCGATTGCCTTTATCTGTTTGTCCCATTATTCGCGTCCGAAATTGGAAATCGTCAATCACAGACTGGCCGAACACGTGACGGCGGCGGCTATCGACGAATCTGGCTGCGCGAAGCGGGGGGTGAGGGATATTGACGTAGGAACGGACATAGCACGTAACGCCGCACATTGCGCGCTGTTACGGGGGTAGGTGGGGGTGGCAGGGGGTGGTACGGGAGGCACGACGGAGGAGGCGATACCCCATCGTTCCCCGCCGCCCCCCCCCCCCCCCCCCCGGCCGTCACTACGTTTTTGTGTGTTCGCTCCACGGTCGGCGCTCGATTGCACGCTGGGTGCGTTTTCCAATTTTCGCCCTCATCTGGCGATTGGCTGCAGATTGGGGCGGCGCGCCGTCTACCTGCTCCTATCCGCCCCCGACCGCAGCCCCTCCCCCAGCAGACCGTTCTCTCTTGTACGCTTTAACTAGCCTCCCTTTCTATTTGTGCTCGGTGGGCAATCAGATTAGTCCTGTTTAACGTCACCGGACACTCTTCTCCCTGTTCCCAATATTACGGTGTCAGTCGTTTCCCGTTTACTGTCCGTAGCATAAACGTGTGTCGTGTTGCAGCCTCATGATCCCGTTAGCATAAGACAGCTATCGTTGTAAGAGCTTTCGCCTCTCGTACTCTCTACAGCAGGTCAATAAAATGGTAATTACAGTATCAGTTGCATTAAAATTCTTCTTGATGCACTGCCCTGTCTTCTTTCAAAATACTTAAAGTACGAAAATAAACTCTCGAGGCGAATAGGAAGACGTTGCAAAAGGGTCGAACCGTGGATTAGTTTAGTATTTTGCATTTTAAATCAAGATGACGTGGCAGTATACCCAACAGGATCTTAATCAGATTGACACAAGTCATGAAAGTCTACTTACTGAGATCAGTTCTCTCAAGCATACAAGATGCTATTCCCTGTAACACTAGTGTCCACGCACTGAGAAGTCGTGGGATAGCGATACGTACTTATGCAGATGGCGGTAGTATCGCATACGCAAGGTGTAAAAGTGCAATGCTGTCATTTCTACTCACATGATTCATGTGAATAGGTTTTCGATGTGATTATGGCCGCACGAAGGGAATTAATAGTCTCTGAAGGCCGAGTGGCAGTTGGAGCTAGAGACATGGGATATCGTAAATTGTTAGGGAATTCAATATTCCGAGGGCCACATAGTCAAGAGTGTGCCAAAAATACGACATTTCAAGCATTACTTTCCGTCATGCACAGCGCAGCGGCCGATGGCCTTCACTTAACGACCAAAAGCAAAGGTGGTCGCGTAGAGTTTTCATTGCCAATGGAGAAGCAACACTGGGTGAAATAACGCCTGAAATCAATGTGGCACGTTCGAGGAACGCACCCGCTATGACAGAGGCGCAATTTGGTCAGTGCACTATGGCAGCAGATGACCGACCCGAGTGCCTTTGTTAACCGCTCGGCATCGCCTGCACAGCCTCTCCTGGGCCCTTGATCGTATCAGTTGGATAGTAGATGACTGGAAAACCGTGGCCTGGTCAGACGTGTTCCGATTTCAAAGAGTTGTTGGTAGGGTTCGAGTGTGGCGCAGACCCCACGAAACCGTGGACTCAATTTGTCAACAAGGTACTGTGAAAGTAGGAGGTGGTTCGATAGTGGTGTAGGCCGTGTTTACTTGGAATAGACTGGGTGCTCTGGGTGTTCGGCTACTTCGAGACTATTTGTGGCCATTCATGGACGTCATGTTCCTAGACTACGATGAAATTCTTATTATGACACGCGTCATGACACAGGGCTGTAATTGATCACGTTTTGTTTTCAGAGCATTCTGGACAATTCGAGCGAATGGTGAGACCAACCCAGGTCTCCCGAAATGAATCCCATCGAACATTTACGGGACATAATCGAATAGTCAGTTGACGCACAAAATCCTGCACCGGTGATACTTTCGCAATTGAGGACGGTACAGAGGCATCAAGGCTCAACTATTCCTGCAGGGGACCTTGAACGACCTGTTGAGCTCATGCCACGTCGTCGAGTTGCAGCACTTCGCCGGGCAAAATGAGGTCCGACGTGGTAATAGGAGGTGTCCCATTACTTTTATCATCTCAGTGCATACTTCTCTTGGTCTGGAGAAGAATAAAGAGGTGGCCATACTGGTTTTCTCACCATCATAACAATGCTATCTACGTTGCTGACCATTAAAATTGCAACTCCACTAGGAACAGCAAAGGAATTTTTATTTATTCCACGTATCCAGTATAGCAGGGGCAAAACATAACTAAACATGTGAAATAAACACCATCCGAACAGCCCTTGAAGGCCCAACTGTACCAACCGACCGCCGTGTCATCCTCAGACTAAAGGTGTCAGTGGCACACCGGTCTCCCAGAGGTTGCCAGCTTGTTGTTGTTGTTGTTGTGGTCTTCAGTCCTGAGACTGGTTTGATGCAGCTCTCCATGCTACTCTATCCTGTGCAAGCTTCTTCATCTCCCAGTACCTACTACAACCTACATCCTTCTGAACCTGCTTAGTGTATTGATCTCTTGGTCTCCCTCTACGATTTTTACCCTCCACGCTGCCCTCCAATGCTAAATTTGTGATCCCTCGATGCCTCAGAACATGTCCTACCAACCGATCCCTTCTTCTAGTCAAGTTGTGCCACAAACTTCTCTTCTCCCCAATCCTATTCAATGCCTCCTCATTAGTTACGTGATCTACCCACCTTATCTTCAGCATTCTTCTGTAGCACCACATTTCGAAAGCTTCTATTCTCTTCTTGTCCAAACTAGTTATCGTCCATGTCTCACTTCCATACATGGCTACACTCCATACAAATACTTTCAGAAACGACTTCCTGACACCTAAATCTATATTCGATGTTAACAAATTTCTCTTCTTGAGAAACGCTTTCCTTGCCATTGCCAGTCTACATTTTATATCCTCTCTACTTCGACCATCATCGGTTATTTTACTCCCTAAATAGCAAAACTCCTTTACTACTTTAAGTGTCTCATTTCCTAATCTAATTCCCTCAGCATCACCCGACTTAATTTGACTACATTCCATTATCCTCGTTTTGCTTTTGTTGATGTTCATCTTATATCCTCCTTTCAAGACACTGTCCATTCCGTTCAACTGCTCTTCCAAGTCCTTTGCTGTCTCTGACAGAATTACAATGTCATCGGCGAACCTCAAAGTTTTTACTTCTTCTCCATGAATTTTAATACCTACTCCGAATTTTTCTTTTATTTCCTTTACTGCTTGCTCAATATACAGATTGAATAACATCGGGGAGAGGCTACAACCCTGTCTCACTCCTTTCCCAACCACTGCTTCCCTTTCATGCCCCTCGACTCTTATAACTGCCATCTGGTTTCTGTACAAATTGTAAATAGCCTTTCGCTCCCTGTATTTTACCCCTGACACCTTCAGAATTTGAAAGAGAGTATTCCAGTCAACATTGTCAAAAGCTTTCTCTAAGTCTACAAATGCTAGAAACGTAGGTTTGCCTTTTCTTAATCTTTCTTCCAAGATAAGTCGTAAGGTCAGTATTGCCTCACGTGTTCCAACATTTCTACGGAATCCAAACTGATCCTCCCCGAGGTCGGCTTCTACCAGTTTTTCCATTCGTCTGTAAAGAATTCGCGTTAGTATTTTGCAGCTGTGACTTATTAAACTGATAGTTCGGTAACTTTCGCATCTGTCAACACCTGCTTTCTTTGGGATTGGAATTATTATATTCTTCTTAAAGTCTGAGGGTATTTCGCCTGTCTCATACATCTTGCTCACCAGATGGTAGAGTTTTGTCATGACTGGCTCTCCTGAGGCCATCAGTAGTTCTAATGGAATGTTGTCTACTCCCGGGGCCTTGTTTTGACTCAGGTCTTTCAGTGCTCTGTCAAACTCTTCACGCAGTATCTTATCTCCCATTTCATCTTCATCTACATCCTCTTCCATTTCCATAATATTGTCCTCAAGTACATCGCCCTTGTATAAACCCTCTATATACTCCTTCCACCTTTCTGCTTTCCCTTCTTTGCTTAGAACTGGGTTGCCATCTGAGCTCTTGATATTCATACAAGTGGTTCTCTTCTCTCCAAAGGTCTCTTTAATTTTCCTGTAGGCAGTATCTATCTTACCCCTAGTGAGACAAGCCTCTACATCCTTACATTTGTCCTCTAGCCATGTCTGCTTAGCCATCTTGCACTTCCTGTCTATTTCATTTTTGAGACGTTTGTATTCCTTTTTGCCTGCTTCATTTACTGCATTTTTATATTTTCTCCTTTCATCAATTAAATTCAATATTTCTTCTGTTACCCAAGGATTTCTATTAGCCCGCGTCTTTTTACCTACTTGATCGTCTGCTGCCTTCACCACTACATCCCTCAGAGCTACCCATTCTTCTTCTACTGTATTTCTTTCCCCCATTCCTGTCAATTGTTCCCTAATGCTCTCCCTGAAACTCTCTACAACCTCTGGTTCTTTCAGTTTATCCAGGTCCCATCTCCTTAAATTCCCACCTTTTTGCAGTTTCTTCAGTTTCAATCTGCAGTTCATAACCAGTAGATTGTGGTCAGAATCTACATCTGCCCCAGGAAATGTCTTACAATTTAATACCTGGTTCCTAAATCTCTGTCTTACCATTATATAATCTATCTGAAACCTGTCAGCTTATGGCACTGGAAATTAAGCGTGTAGAGAGGGAAATTTACTACACAAAGCTGCTACATCTGGCACCAAAGATGTGTCTAAATCTGCTGGGAATCGAGGCGATTTGATTTTGGATGACATATACGGTTACGTGATTCCATGCTGCGTCAATTCTGTGGTAGGGTTAATCACAGTACTAGCTGCCCAGAGGTCCTGTGACAATCTCTGGGCAATCAATAACCTGTTGTGTTTAGTCGATGAGAGACCAGGAGAAAGTTATCTGCGGCAACAGTCAAAGACCCTTTGTGTTAAGGTAGACCAGCACAGCAGGGGTAACATGCAGTTATGCGTTATCTTGCCGAAAGGTAACGTCACGGAGACCTCGAAGTTCACATATTTCTGTCATAACCCGTCAGACCTGTAACACCTCCTGACCAGATTACTATGTGGGCCAGTGATAATCAGATGTAGTGTACCCGGATGGTGCTGGGGCCATATGACGAAGATGAGTGCAATATGGCGATCGTTCACGTTGAAACCTCCACACAGGGGTACGTCACTTGTTATTCTGTACACCTGAATAACGACCTGTTGCAGCGCACATCGCTGCGTGGTGTGCAGGAAAAGAGTCAGTGAGGTTCTCGAAGGACCCATTTACACTCCAGTGTCATGGCGAGCTGCACTTCCTTTCTCGGGTGATGATCCATGGCGCCTACAGCCCGAGCGAGATGGTCACACAGATTCTCGATTAGGTTTAAACGTGAGGAGTCTGGTGGTCAGGGAAGTACAATAAACTCCTCCTCGTGCTCATCAAACCACACATGTACACTGCAGGCTGTGTGACATGTTGCATTGGCCTACCAGTGGATGCCATCGTTCCGAGGAAAAAAAAATGAATGGATGCATACTTGTGTTGATCCATTATGCCTTCCAGAATGACGAGATCAAACAGGTTACACCAAGAAAACATTCACCAGACCACAACGCTCTCCCCTTGGCCTGGACCCTTTGGAGGATTGCTGCAGGGTATTTGTTTCAGACGTTTCACGCCGTACACGCCAACGGATATCTGTCTGACGGAGCATAAAACATGATTCATCTGGAAAGGCCACTCAGTGGACATCCAGTCGCTTTAATGGCGTGCAGATTCCAGCCTCCATCGCCGATGAACAGCACTCAGCATGCATGCATGAGCAACCGCTTACTGCTGAGACCCATACACAGCGACGTTCGCTGAACGATTCTTGAGGAGACACTGTTAGTTGCCCCTTGTTCCATGTTGGCGGTCAGTTCTTCAACAGTTGCTCGTCTCTTCACCCGTGCACATATCCACAGCCGTTGCTCACCCCTGTCATTTGTGGCCTGTGTGGTGGACCGCAGTTGCCTCGGCGCCAGTTTTGGATAGCGCCATTTTGTGAAGCATGGCAGAATTTAACCACGGCGTACACGGACAGTTTACAAACAGCCGTTTCGGAAATGTTCCTATCATTTTCCCGAAAGCCAATGAACACGCCTTTTGGACGTCAGACAAGTCGTCCTCTTTCTACATGACAACGACTGCACTACTTCCCGCGTCCGCTCGACGAGCTTTAATGGGGGTAGGACGTCAAACGGGCCGAGTTGGAGCAGGAGAGGCACCTCAGGACATTTTAATTTCCACTGTCTATACTTTTACAAATAAATTCATAAAACTTTGTCAGCATGACCAGGGAGGATTTAGGACTCACACTAATAGCAGCGGAAGTTCAAAAACTTAGCAAAATTCCTTTTTTTTTACATGTGAAATTTCATCATTTGTCACTTACTACTGGCTGCATTTGTTTCTGTAGGTACACTTTTCTTCCTAAGTAAGAGAGATTCTTCGATGAATTTTTCACAGCATACAATCAGTACTTACAGGTGTATGAAACTCTAGAATTTTCCAAATCTATTAAAAACTGTGGTAAAAATTGAGATAATTAACTATAAAATTTAAGTTTTTTCTGAACATGAGGTTTAAAATGTAACAGTTTATTCATTTTTTCATAAATTAGATAAACTCTAGAGTTTCATACACATGTAGCTACAGTTTGTATGCTGTGCAAGATTCATCGAAGAATCTGTCTTACTTAGGAAGAAAAGTGTACCTATAGCAACAAATGCAACCAGTAGTAACTGAAAAAATGATGAAAATTCACATGTAAAAAAATGTATTTTGTTACGTTTTTGAGCTTCCACTGCTATGAGAATGAATCCTGAATCCTTCCTGATCATGCTTTCAAAGTTATATGAATTTATTTTTAAAAGTATAGACAGTGGAAATTAAAATGTCCTGTGGTGCCTCTCCTGCTCCAAGTCGGCCCGTTTGACGTCCTACCTCCCTTAAACACCCTCTACTACTAGTATTGCCATCTGCCGTCTGAGAGTGGTTGGATGGCCGCTGTGGCCGAGCGGTTCTAGGTGCTTTAGTGCGGAGCCGCACTGCTGCTACGGTCGCAGGTAGTAGTAGTTAGTAGTTTTGGCATCTTGCATGACGTTGTGTCTGGCCCAGTTTAATCCATGTGTTCCATCTGCAATGTACGCCTCAGGTATTATTTGATTTAGCTGAATACTTCCGATAGTCAGACCTTCAGATATTCGTTGCTGGGACGAGTTTCATGATCGACATTAATCATGTAAATTTCGTAATACGAGACTTGTCGTGGTTTATTTGTACACTATTAACAAAGGTCGCTGTTTCCCAAACGCACGACAAATTTCGCTAAGGTCGCTTATTTGCATAATTGTTGTGTGGTCCCGACAAACTAACGAAGCGGAACGGTAAACCGTAGTCTCTTTAGGACACGATCCTGCCGCTATTGAATGCTAATCATCTGCATACCCACGCATGAGACATGCCTACTCTTCATGCCAATTTGACGTTTGTTGCTTGTCGTGGTCATTAGCGTCTCTCTCTCTCTCTCTCTGTCTCTCTCTCTCACTCTCCCTCTCTCAGCGGATGAGAAACGTGCGGTCATCAAATCTTACCCACTTTGAGACGATCGTATAGCGTAAGCTTACTAGACGTGATGTAAATAAACGTTTGACAGAGAACAAACAATGTATTTACCTTAATAGTGTTCAAAAGTCATTATATATATATATATATATATATATATATATATATATATATATATATATATATATATATCAGTTCATGACATCCAGTCTTACAAATTTACTCTCTCTAATGGACACATGTCCAGATCATCCGCTTTCAAAACTCCGCCATCTCACTCCCCACATCCACCACTGCTGGCGGCTCACCTCCAACTGCCCAACACTACAATAGCAAATATTCTAACAATGCTAACCAGCCACAGACTGCGCACAGGACAGCCAGTATTTTCATACAGAGCGCTACGAGGCGTGTTACCAATATAAAAACCTTACTTACAGTATGAATATTATGAGCTCAGATGGAAAACCAGTGCTAAGCAAAGAAGCTAAGGCAGAAAGGTGGAAGGAGTATATGGAGGGTCTATACAACGGCGATGTACTTGAGGGCAATATTATGGAGATGAAAGAGTTTGACAGAGCGCTGAAAAAGTCGAAACAAGGCCCCGGGAGTGGACAACATTCCATTAGAACCACTGATTGCCTTGAGAGAGCCAGTCCTGACAAAAATCTACCATGTCGTGAGCAAGATGTATGAGACAGGCGAAGTACCCTCAGACTTCAAGAAGAATGTAATAATTCCAATCCCAAAGAAAGCAGGTGTTGACAGGTGTGAAAATTACCGAAAAGCAGCTTACTGAGTCACGGGTGCAAAATACTAATACGAATTCTTTACAGACGGATGGAAAAACTGGTAGAAGCTGACCTCAGGGAAGATCAGTTTGGATTCCGTAAACATGTTGGAACACGTGAGGCAATACTGGCCCTACGACATATCTTAGAATGGAATGTAGTCGAACTAAATCAGGTGATGCTGAGGGAATTAGATTAGGAAATGAGACACTTAAGGTAGTAGATGAGTTTTGCTATTTGGGGGGGGGGGAGGGGGAATAACTGATGATGATCGAAGTAGAGAGGATATGAGATGTAGATTAGCTATGGCAAGGAAAGCGTTTCTGAAGAAGAGGAGTTTGTTGACATCAAGTACAGATTTAGGTATCAGGAAGTCTCTGAAAGTGTATGTATGGAGCTGATTCTAGAATTAGTAGGAGTATGTGTCCATTAATTAGTAATGAATTTAAATTTATTGCTATAGTAGCCATGTATAAAGTGAAACATGGACTATAAATAGCTTAGACAAGAAAAGAACAGAAGAATGCTGAAGATTAAATGGATAGATCATTTAACTAATGAGGAAGTGCTGAACAGAACTGGGGAGAAGAATTTGTGACACAACTTGACTAGAAGAAGAGATCGGATAATAGGACACGTTCTGAGGCATCAAGGGATCACCAATTTAGCTTTGGAGGGCAGCGTGGAGGGTAAAAATCGTAGAGGGAGACCAAGAGATGAATACACTAAGCAGATTCAGAAGGATGTAGGTTGCAGTAGGTACTTCTAGATGAAGAAGCTTGCACAGGATAGAGTGTCAAGGAGAGCTGCATCAAACCCGTCTCTGGACTGAAGACCACAAAACACACACACGCACAGTCACACACACACACTCACACACACACACACACACACAGACTAGTGATTAACACTTTATAAGTGTATTAGTCACAGAGTGACTGCCGGTTCCGTTGGGTCAACGTGCAGAGGCAAAATTTGTCAATGACAACGTTTAATTCAGCATCTCCTGTCCACAAGCCATCATACCCTACATGCGTACATCGTACATGTAAGTGGTATACTAGAATACCTTAAGGTCTTCTTGTTCCCTTCGTGAACTGTAGGGGAGACCAGGACAGTTCGGTCCACTTACTTTTCTTGAGTTTTCCAGCTTGTATTTTGAATTTTTCGGGTGGTCTTTTTATGTGAAAGCATTGGTACATTGTTTCAGTACCTTTAAAATAAGTAATTATGACGTCTCACTGATCATCTATTCACAAAAAAATGTTTAGTACAGTAACACCATCTAGGCCTACCTACGAAACCCATGGGGTAAGTTGGCCCAGCAGTTGGTGCAAGCTAGCTCATATGACTTTATCATTTATGACATTGGTAATTTAATTGAATAAGTACCAACTTTAATACTCACAGTTTATTTTAATACAAATCCTTAGGGTTTTATGACAAAACGTATAATTATAAATTGTGTTACCATTGATACAATAACAGTTTCACAGACAAGCATTTCCAGATCATTTTTCAGTCTTAGTCTGATTGCCCGACAGGATCTTCACAGTTCAAATATTAATAAAAGCGTCCTTTCAGGTTATTTTCTAAATGGGACAGATGTGCCCATCTCCTGCAACTTGTGCATTGAATCCATTCATCGCCTTGATTACTGTGAATAAATGGCTTAAGACACCTAAGAAGATGGGCATCCTCATCTTCATCTCCATCATATTGAAGAATCTTCTTACAAATGCGTTTTCTTCTGCACTTCTGTAATTTCTAGAACCACCTTTGTGCAGAATATCAGTATCTCTCTTTAAAGTGTTTTCTTTTCTCTCTTTGGAGGCTTGTTGTTCGCGTTGTAACGCGTCTTTCACTGAAGTGTCTGTCAGTACTGGTGAAGTTGTTATTTGTTTCTTTGCTGCCTTTCTCTCGTTGTTACGATTTCTCAAATGACCTGACTTCTTCAGGCGTTGGTAAGCACTGTTGTTCACGAGATATGGCGTTTAACTTAACAGGCGTTCTTATTGACAAAATAGGCCTACCATTGTGTTCTTGAGCAGTTGAAGTGTCAGCTTCAGTAATTGAATTTGGTAGTGCAGTTTGCAGTTTTCACAATACTTGGGAGATCGTATATAGTTATTGATCGTTCGTTTACTGTCACCCATACGTCGCAAGCTGAGTTTACAAACTTCTTTGACAGGCCATAAAAACTTCGATCTAAAGTCTGTAGTTTGTAACTACAGTGAGCTGGGAGAGACAAAAGTGTCACATAATTTTTCTTGCAAAAATCGAAGACTTCAGCTGATGAATGAGAACTATCATTGTCAATTATTACGAAGCAAGCATGGTCATTGGAACATCGAACATGTAACAGAAAATGTTGCATATCTTTCAAGAAGGTAGTTTCTGTCATCCACGCTGAGGGATGGGCACTAAAATTGTTCCCAACAGTACCGTCTATAATGAAGGGGGGTTTAAAGTTAATCCCAGGGAAAATGAAAAACGGAAGCACGCTATTCCCAGTTGGACTAATGGTTAAAGTCAAAGCGATAAGCGATCCTCTTTCGGGAGATGTTACCCGCTCAACCTGACATAATCCCCTTCGAGCTACTATCCTGTAAGGCCTTTGGACTATAATGATCCCAGTTTCGTCTATATTCCAGATGTCACCAGGCAATAGTTTCAGTCTTGTCAAAACATTTTTCAGGTTGTCAAGAAAGAAAATACTGTGTGTAATAGAATGGTAAAGGATATTACCATCCATTTACCTGAAACATGTTACATTTGTTTGTACGAGGGTTGGAACTTTAATAGTGGCAACTATTTATTTACAGCTCGTACAAATTAGAAACGTGTTTCAAAGCTTTACTAACCTTCAAAGTAGTCACCAGCATTGTGTATAACCAGTTGCCGGCGATGTGGAAGTCGTAGTATACTGTTAGCAGTGCCACTTGTGTTGGCAGTTCGAGCGGCGCGGACTATTGGTCGACGAATTTCTCATGAGATTTCTGAAGCGAATGCCGTGAAGTATTTTCTGCAGTTTAGAAATCGAGTTGAACTCACCAGGGCTTAAGTCTGGGGAGTGTAGTAGGTGGTATAGCAACCCCATAAATCAAACAAATCAGTAAGAGTTTGCACTGTACATGCTTGAGCATTGTCCTGCAAAATGATGGTCAGGTCCTGCAGAAAGTGTCATCACATCTGTCTCTAAGCTGGTCGTAGGTTGTGTTCCAAAAACGAACAGCATGGAGACAGAATATTGCATATAGAAAGATTGTATTATTTTCGATTAACTCCACTAAGTATTCCTTATTTGGTGAAAGGCATCTGGAACATAAATAAACAGGAATTCCAGTTCAAATAAAAAAACACATGTTTAACGACATATTTAGAAAATACAGATTTTTTCTTTTTTGCAACTTCAGAGCAGTAAGTACGGTAGCAATTTAACTAAAGCCTGCAAACAACGGATGTCCTTTACATCAATCGTTTATAAACAGGCAGTGTTATGCAGTGTACATGCTACCACAGTGGGTCAAAATTGTTGGATCACAAATCGCAAAAGAGCAACATCTCTATTACTCCGGAATGATTTTCAGAATAAAAAAGTGTATACAAAGTATGCCGCGCGCACCCTGACTCCCGAAGTAAAACTGTGGCGCGTTGGCACATGCCACAACTTGGCCAAACTTCAAAATGCGAACAGTTTTTTCCGGGAAAGTCATCTCGTGTGACGACCGCTAAAGCATTAAAACCGACGTCTAAACTTTTCTTTAGTATTTACTAAGGGATATACTGATATTAACAAGTTTGTGGAGTCACTTATGATTCTTTTAAGAATTTTATTGCATGAGAAACGATGGTATAACTTCTAACAGAAGGAAACTGTTAATGGTCATGGATAACGGTATATATAATGAAAATATTGTTTGCTGAAAAAAATATGAGCCATTATATAACATTGAGTTTAGATAGCAGAATCTTGAATCGCCAGTTGGAACAATGTCTCCATTAAAAAAAAAAAAAGAAAGAAAGAAAAAGAAAGAGGAATGTTTCTGTTGGAGGATTTTCAGTGAGCTATGAGGATAGCTTTAACTGCAAGCAGTCTGCCTGTCGGGAGACTACCGCTGTTAACACAGGAAATTTCGACAGGAAAGAAAGCAGATAGACGCCAAGAGGTCCCGGAGAGCAATCTGGAGGCGGAAGTGGATGAAACTGGAGGTTGATAAATGTAATATTCAGTGTCGGCAGAGCGCGGATCGCTGGGGCGCCAGGGTGGGGCGCTGCCGAGAGCCCGGCACCATTCGAGAGATCGATGCGATTGGAAAATCGATTGTCTGACAACCCGATACTGCCTCGAAAGCGGAAGCGAGAAGTTTGGTCGTCCGGATACAGTTCCGGGGAGACGGATGCGTGCGTATGTCACTGAAGGAAGGCTTTGTGGCAAAGAGGGCAGTTGCACAGGCAGTGAAAAGTAACGGAGATGGAATTTCATAATATAACGCAGATGTCTAGACCGCTACAGTTATAAGAAGGCTGTCGGTCTCAGTCTGTGTATTCGATCATCTGCAGGTCGTACAATAGCCACTGCAGCCGTTTCTCTAATGAGAACTTACCATACTCCATGAGGAGAATGGCAAGTTATGATTTGTCAAATCTTACGAGATACTGCTTTGAGTTCTGCTAAATGGCATCCCTGGGATGATAAGAAGCGACAGTTTGCCACAAAGACGGAAATGCTTTCTGGGGCAGGTACACCCTCTTGAAGTTACGGATACAAGATCTTCGACAAAGTTCCTAGGCAGATGGCTCGCCAATAGAATAAGCCAGCCAGACGACAGCACGCCAAGTGTATTACATACAAGTCGTGCACGTCGCATTACCAACGAACGTGCCCCTGCAACGACGGTTTCGTCGCTGGTTCGTCATACAGGCCACTATGGTTCTGGGACTTTCACCATCACCCATTTTCACAGGTGAGGTGTGATACCGACAAAACCCTCTACACTTTCGCTGTGTAGTTATCTACTGTTACCACCACGTTGTAATACGATGTCCATACTTGGATGAGTTACATCCCTACTGGCTCATCGCTATATATCATTTCACACATGCGTGGTTCTTCACTGTCATAATGCAAGTCCTATTTCGGGTGAGTTGCCCCAAACCCAGTCTACCGCACGCAAACTTCAACAGCTGTGCCGCGGGTGTGTCCCGTACTGGTTATACGTCTGACGGAGCAAACACGCATTACAGGAATGCCTTTCTACTATGTATTAAGGCCTCTGCGGGAAATCGCTGTAAGTAGCGTTACTATCACTTTTATGGCATTTGCCGTTGGCTTACCGTAACGCTCGGTAAGATATAGTGCAAGCGGTCTCTTGCCACAGGTTCATTCTTTTTCATAATTTTCCGTCACAGGGAATCGCACGATTGAAGGTATCAAACTCGGGATGAATGTTTGCCAATATGAGCAGCACTAATTACCAGTGGACAGCAATGGCATAATCAAGAGTCACTGTTTTCACATTTGTTTAATGGTGAATGATTCTTAAATGCATCAGTACTTTTGGTAGGTTGCTGTTATTTACTTTCGTAGAAACAGCAGACGTTACATAACCGGGAACACTGTCGAGGTTTCTTTACAAGCTTTAGCCGTAAATTTTAATGGCTTAAATTATATTTATTAGGTCTTGTCATCCCATGCGACCAGTCTGACACTCACATAGTTGTGTTCAACGCAAGTTTTACGATCGAGAACAGCCTATAACGGATTAACATTTTCAGATTTACCACTGAACTACGGACATCGTGCCTTCCCGATTGTTTGAGCGATAATGATGTGAGCACTGGCTTCAAATTCACAGTTTTTGAGTTAATGTCTTTTCGACAAATATTTTAAAAATTATAACGTTTTCCCCTTTTTTAGTAAAAATTTATTCTAAAAGATGCATTTTCATTAACTATGCATCACCTGAGGATGCGCCTGTAACGGTGTGAAATCGGTAGTGTTCCCAATAAAGGACTACAAAACAGCTTACATGGCTTGAACAGTCTACATTCACCGTGAACACCATCGATTCATAACACATTCTTTAGTAAAAAACTGGTCTGAAGATTTTTAAAGATTAATAATTCAGTTTCCTTTTAGGATCTTTCCCCATAAACTGGTGAGAGTCTAGACTTATCCAGAGTTCAAAATAAAAGAAACTTACATTTTCCTTACAATGCACGGTTTTATAGGTGGTATTTCTCTCTAGAGAGCCTATAAATACTTGATTAGCTGGTTTTCCAACTCATTTAGTCTGTGAGGATGTCTCTAACATTTGGAGACCAGATACTACCAACAGCAGCATGCTTAATGTCCATATAACAAAAATCGCCGAGGAAATAACTATCTCTTATCATACGAAGAATCTGGAAGTAATGATGGACGGAAAGCGAAACTGGGGTGAAATCAGTTACAAGTTGCAATAAGGCATCCCAATTACAATGAAAAGTTTCCGTTCCCGGTCTATTACACTCCTACTTTTTCGAAGCCGTTTCCGTAGCAGTAAATCTATTATATAATAATCTCCGGATGTCAAAGAACTGTAATCTCCAGCTTCAATAGAAGGCTAGTGAAG
Source organism: Schistocerca cancellata (assembly GCF_023864275.1). Lineage (NCBI taxonomy): Eukaryota > Metazoa > Arthropoda > Insecta > Orthoptera > Acrididae > Schistocerca > Schistocerca cancellata. The sequence continues at coordinate 199,867,753 of NC_064628.1, forward strand.
TATTTCGTAGCACAACAACGTTTTCCTCTAAATTAAACGCAACGTTTACCGCTTTGAAAGTAATTTTTCTCCTATGTGGGCAGCCCTTTCACTGCTCCCAAAGCCCTTTGCTAAAACATTCTTTTCGAATTTCTCAGTGTTGTAATTATCTTATTAGTCATAATTTTGTGCCTACTCTCACGGTTCCTTTAGCATTATCTACAGCAGCTATTATTATTAGCCACGCGGTCTGAGGGCGCCTTGTCACAGCCCGCGCGGCTCCCCCCGTCGGAGGTTCGAGTCCTCCCTCGGGCATGGGTGTCTGTGTTGTCCTTAGCGTAAGTTAGTTTAAATTAGGTTAAGCAGTGCGTAGGTTCAGGCACCGATGACCTCAGCAGTTTGGTTCCTAAAGACCTTACCACAAATTTCCAAAATTATTATTATTAACTGTTATTATCAGTGATAAGCTTATCATTTATCCGTCGCCGTTGGTATTCCAATTCTTGCACTGCCTATGGAGTTACTGTACTTTTTGTTCAATAGATGTTTTTAAGGCTGGTATAAACCATACTTTCGATATCATTTTAACTAACTTTACTGTTATTACTTATTGAACTTCAGACATCAGAATTGTTCATATGTTTAATGTTTATGAATAAATTTTCTCCTCTGATGTAAGAAGGCCCAGTCAACCTGATCACATCGATTAAAAAAATAAATACGTATGTAAATATAGTTAACCGGCAGCTTACAACGGCACTAAGGTAAACTTTTATTTTAGATGCATATGTTAAAATTTACCTCAAGTTTCTATTTTCATTCATATAGAGGAGGAGAGAGGAGGAGATTAGTGTTTAACGTCCCGTCGACAACGAGGTCATTAGAGACGGAGCGCAAGCTCGGGTGAGGGAAGGATGGGGAAGGAAATCGGCCGTGCCCTTTCAGAGGAACCATCCCGGCATTTGCCTGAAGCGATTTAGGGAAATCACGGAAAACCTAAATCAGGATGGCCGGAGACGGGATTGAACCGTCGTCCTCCCGAATGCGAGTCCAGTGTGCTAACCACTGCGCCACCTCGCTCGGTTCATATAGAAGTTATAGACTTGTGAAAGCGGATGAAATTTTTGAAAATTCCTGACGGTAGTTGTCTTATACTCGTGTTAGTGAGATCCACAAACTTGCCACTAAATTAGAGTCGATGTGCGTTATAGCAGAAGAAATAGGTGTAGCAGAGCTAAGAAATTACTTGAACACTTTGTATAATGGACGTTTAAAAATCACTTTGTATATGGGAGTTTAAAAGTATTTATTCGGCCGTAGTTACGCAAGGCAGAACAGTTATTATAGGTAGCCAAAACCGATAATGTGTGGGTGGCTCAAACCATAGGGAGAAGTTTGATCTTCCTCTTGTTGCGGAGGTCCTACAGCTGTCATTGGATCTCGCATTTTTGTCGCCAGACTCCTCGTTCTCGCATTTATCCTAATCCTCTTCTACTACTCACCGTCGCTTCTTAGGTACTCCTCAGTCAGACTTTCAGTGGTATTCCCCCTCTTCTCTTTCCAGGAGGTTGCCGTCAAAGTGCTTTCTTTGGCCATCTGTCTTCTTCCATTCTTCTGACGTACTCAAACCATCCTAGCTGTTTTTGTTCTATCCTGTCCGTAATACTGCGTCCTTTCTTTTATTTCTTATTTTTATGCGCTCAAGTAGGGAAGTTTTGCATGTTCTTCTCAAGAGGTGCATTTCTAAAACTCTAAGTGTCCTTTTTATTTATTTTTGTGAGTTCCAAACATTCAGACTCATAACTTGCTATTGGTGCCAAGATGAATTTGTATAATCACGATTTAAGCTTTAAACTCATTTTTGAGGAACAAAGAACGAGATTTATTTTCTGGATAGCAGCCTTTCCGTTACTGATACATTGTTGAATATCTGCGTCATACCTTCCGTCATGTGATAGGGTATCAAGGGACTAGAACATCAAATTCTAAAATACGGGTGGAACTCCTTTACAAGGGACTTTTTTCCAAGTTTAGCACCGCTGGCAGCCCTCGTTTGCTGCACGGGATTAGGCTGGAATTAGTGGACAGGCAGCGCTGAGTGCGCGGTCGATCCGCATGTGACGTCAGTGGGAACGTGCCGCGCTGGGCACGACGGGCTGTGTTTACGTCGCCGCTCGCAGGTGTTTGTCCCGCTAATATCCGCGACACGCCCACCTCTCCACACAGGGGGCGAGCGCGGCGAACGTCGCTTGATGGTCCTATGGGGAGTATCCTTTCCGGGCTCAGACACGCCAGACCAGCATATCTTCCCTCTTATTGTTCGTCTGGGAGAGAACCTTATTTGTAAGAGAGGCACTCTGATTTTTTTTTTTTTTTGGTCATCAGTCTACTGACTGGTTTGATGCGGCCCGCCACGAATTCATTTCCTGTGCTAACCTCTTCATCTCAGAGTAGCACTTGCAACCTACGTCCTCAATTATTTGCTTGACGTATTCTAATATCTGTCTTCCTCTACAGTTTTTGCCCCATACAGCTCCTTCTAGTAACATGGAAGTCATTCCCTCATGTCTTAGCAGATGTCCTATCATCCTGTCCCTTCTCCTTATCAGTGGTTTCCACATATTCCTTTCCTCTCCGATTCTGCGTAGAACCTCCTCATTCCTTACCTTATCAGTCCACCTAATTTTCAACATTCGTCTATAGCACCACATCTCAAATGCTTCTATTCTCTTCTGTTCCGGTTTTTCCACAGTCCATGTTTCACTACCATACAGTGCTGCACTCCAGACGTACATCCTCAGAAATTTCTTCCTTAAATTAAGGTCGGTATTTGATATTAGTAGACTTCTCTTGGTCATAAATGCCTTTTTTTCCAAGGCGAGTCTGCTTTTGATGTCCTCCTTGCTCCGTCCATCATTGGTTATTTTACTGCCTAGGTAGCAGAATTCCTTAACTTAATTGACTTCGTGCCCATCAATCCTGATGTTAAGTTTCTCGCTGTTCTCATTTCTACTACTTCTCATTACCTTCGTCTTTCTCCGATTTACTCTCAAACCATACTGTGTACTCATTAGACCATTCCGTTCAGCAGATCATTTAATTCTTCTTCACTTTCACTCAGGATAGCAATGTCATCAGCGAATCGTATCATTGATTTCCTTTCACCTTGTATTTTAATTCCACTCCTGAACCTTTCTTTTATTTCCATCATTCCTTCCTCGATGTACAGATTGAAGAGTAGGGGCGAAAGGCTACAGCCTTGTCTTACACCCTTCTTAATACGAGAACTTCGTTCTTGATCGTCCACTCTTGTTATTCCCTCTTGGTTGTTGTACATATTGTATATGACCCGTCTCTCCCTGTAGCTTACCCCTACTTTTTTCAGAATCTCGAACAGCTGGCACCATTTTATATTGTCGAACGCTTTTTCCAGGTCGACAAATCCTATGAAAGTGTCTTGATTTTTCTTTAGCCTTGCTTCCATTATTAGCCGTAACGTCAGAATTGCCTCCCTCGTCCCTTTACTTTTCCTAAAGCCAAACTGATCGTCACCTAGCGCATTCTCAATTTTCTTTTCCATTCTTCTGTATATTATTCTTGTAAGCAGATACGCGTAGCGTAATATCAACGATACTCTGATAATAACTTCGTCAAACACAGTTGGTATTTCTACCGAATCACGCTGACCGAGGAACAGTGTACGGTCCATAATTAGATGTATTTGTTATATTTTAGTGTTTATATGTATTATAGTAAAACTCTCATGTACATATGATATGCAGAGTGAGTTCTTCCCCTGAATCGTAAAGAGGCGATTTTTCGATCACACTTTGGCTTTCGTGTTTGTCAAAGATGGTTCAGTAAATTAAGAACTATTTGTGGCTATTGGTAAAGTGGAGTATCTTAGGCTCCCAAGGGAAAGACTCAGAGCGCAAATGGAGGACAAGAGGCCGCTGGCACAGAGTCGTCGTAGCTTTCGTGGAGACAGTTGAGTCGTCTTCGCTGCCTGTGATAGACCTGGCCTCCGCCGCCGGAGTTCCTGCGTCATATGATGCGTGGGAGAGAGAGAGAGAGGGCGGACGATAATTAACTTTTTATCACTATGCCAGTGCATATCTCCAATCGGTTTACTAACTAAGGTTAACTCCGTTACGTTATTCATGAAACTGATAGTCAAAATTTCTTGAGTGAGTCTTCCACAAAGGCTATGTCGCCCTTACACAACTAGTCAGTTTTAATATTACCTTGCTCACTTATCACATCAATGTTTTCCCTTGCTATATTTTGACGCTTTTCCGTACATACAATGTTTTGTAACTTGACGCGCCATGATGTTGGTTAGTGTTTCTTGCAAATTGCCTTTGTGTGCAAGTGATTTTGTTGTGGTCGCCTCTCGGCCGCAAATTTCGCAACTATTTGGGCGTTTGTTATGTCGAAAAGTGTGGTGTACTCTTAACTCCCTCAAAAGAAATTCTTGATAAATACTAAATTTTGCATACCACATGGTAGTGATTAACGAGGCCATAATCTGTGCTGTTTGTGCGAACAAAAAAATGCTCTCTCATAAGGTACCGGAAAATTATGTTGACTTTCTTCGTGGACCTTTTATTTTAGGTATGGGAAGCGGAGGCCTTCGTGGTAAGTTTGTGCAGAATACGGGAGAGAAGTAAATATGAACGGTGGTGACGTACCAACTTTAATGTTCGCTGATGACAATTTACCTCTGAGTGAGGGAATGAAAACCTCGAAAGCCTGTTGAAGGATTCGACAGCATACTCAGCATTTAATTCGGTTCAGGACAAACAAAGTAAAGACGAAGGTGATGAATAGGATAAAGAATAAAAGATAACTGCTTAACATCAGTCTTGGAAACGAACATGAGAAATACATCTTCTGTCTACAAACTAGGATTACGTAAGATGCCCGAAGCCAATACTGACATGGAATTTCGAAATAAGTTTCTGAAAGAGTGAAGCACAGCAGTGTATGCTGTATATGGGTGAAAATACAGATGAGGCTGCTGCAGTAAGGCTACTTCACCAAAATATTAGGGATCTGAAGGCAAAGCAAATATTGCTAATAGATCTTGACGCTGACATTATTTGCATCTCAGAGCATCATTTACATAGCTACGAAATACTCAGGATTCTTTTGGAAGAGTACTCCTTACCTGATTTCTATGCAAAGAATTCGTTCCAGAAGGAAGAATGGCCATTTATGCCATATTTAACGTCTTATTCAAGACATTAGTCATATCAAAACATATAACCAGATATTTTAATTGTATGTAGGAGAGTTTGAATTTTCAAATCAAAATCTTTTTCTTATACGGTTCTACAGATCTTCTGATTTAGATTGCAGCATTTTCCTCCACAGTCTTGACACGGTGCTAGTTAGGTCCACAAGAGTGATTTTGTTTAGGGATTTCAATATAAACTTTCTGACTGATTCTCGAGAGAAAAAAATGTTAACAGATTTACTTTAAGATTACAACAGGGTGCACACAGTATACGTTCCAACTCGAATTCAGAAAAACAGCAGCTCGATCACAGTGGCTTCATAGATTGTTCTCTAGTTGATGGAGATAAGGTAAGGACGGTTAGTAGCGAACTGTCAGACTGTCAGTAATACTGGAAGAAATCAAGGTAGATTATATCACAAAGTAGTGAACAAAATATTTGGACATGTGAAGCCATTTGCAATGCAAACATTTAAAACCAACCTCGAAGGGCCAACTTGGCAAGAATTTTGCAATCCAGACGACTGGAATGACAAATACAACACATTTCTTCAAACCTTTATCTCTTCCTTAAACAGCTCCTACCCACGTACAAAGTGCAGGCACATATGCAGTACTAATAAGCAACCTGTCTGGATAACTAACGGCATTAGAATATCGCGTAGGAGAAAACGGAGGTATGAAGACAGTCAGAGCAGCGTAACTGAATTTCAAAACTGACGATATTGCTAAGTGCAGACGAATGTTACCAGAGAGGCTAAGACTATACATTCCACCAAGAAGAATAGAAAAAATTAAAACTACGGAGTGAATATCGAAAGAGGTTGAAGGTTCAATGTGGGTGTTAAGCTTACTACAAATCTCTTGTGAGAGAGTGAGGGTTGTGCCAAATATTTAATAATCACTTCTTGTCAACAGTCGGCAAGGTAATTCTATGTTTATCAGTGCAGGTAGCAGTACAGGACTCTTGTAGTCTGGTGTTCTCGCACAACGACATTACAAGCAAAGTGAAAACTAAATTAATTATTACATTACTAAGAGTAATTACAACCATGGATACGATGAAACTTCAAGCCGAATTATGATGATCAGTGCACATAATTTGCTGTCAGTCACAGTTTAACTTCAGTAAGGGAGTAAATGTTTATTTATTGTTGTATTTGTTAGGCACTAACAGCGCTAAACGATACGTTAAGGTCTGTAGATATTATTTTGGTTTAATAGAAGCATTTTGTTATGTGAATCAGGCAGTATTTTTGCGTACGTTGGTACGTTATGAGTTTAGGAAAGAGGCTAAACAATGTTCACTTATTACCTGGAAAGTACGAAGCAGTTGGTTCTCCTCCAGCGTCAGTGATTAAGGAATGGGTTTGAATCTGATTGTGCTCTTGTAAAGTGGGGGATGCTACAGACTTGCGTGTTGAGTCCATTGCTTTTCTTGATGATCTGCCAATGAACATTACAAATGACACAAAAATCGTTCCCTTTGCAGATAGCAAAAGCGTTGTTGTTAAAGACGCGGGATGTCATAAAGGGAGTTTGGGCATACGCGCAGATATTGTGATAACTAGTGCTGCAACGTGTATCCACGTCAGTGTGTTACGTGTCTTTCCTCTACATCTAATAAACAGGTCATATAATTTAGTACCTTATGTTTCATGCACAATCGGAACTGCACTACTAAGGGGAATGGGCCTGTCAGTATGCACTAAAACGTTTTGCGCCTCACGTGTACGAATTGCTCAGGTGAAAACAGACATTCCTGTATAAACGATGTAGCTAATAAGACAGTAAAATCAGCATGTGGCTTTCAGAGAACAGATTGACGCAAAACTAGATCTAAATGCAAGGTGTATGCGTTCTAACATGAAACTTTTGTAAAAATGAAATATTGCGCTCCGAAGGTGGTAAAAAAATGAAATCACGTATTTTAAAATCTTACGACTGAGGGTAGATGGGAAGCTTTCTTGGAAGCATAACGTCCAGGATCAAGTGCAAAAACTGAATGTGACTGGCTATCTTCAACATAAGAATTATCTTCACTCTACACAAACAGTTTGCTCGAAAATTAAGTTTGCTAAAATTTTGTAAGTTGTTTTAGTGTACAAAAATTTTGAACACTGAACGAACAAGCATTCTGATTTCTGCTTACTTCGAGTTTGCTGGTTGTCAAGAAGCCATCAGCTTTAAATGCTTCAACAAAATTGTAAAAAAAGTCTTCAAAGATGCACAGACGTTTGTCTTTATTAACTGATGACTAGTTTTGGACCTTTCCAGGCCATTTTCAAATTATCCGCGCAAGTCATGCAACAACATCCATTGCGTGTGAACACTGGCCGCATAACTTGCGTGCGCGCGCGCGCGCGTGTGTGTGTGTGTAGCTAAGTGCAACATACTATGGCTAAATGCAACATACTATTTATTCCAATGCATGCAACACATTAGTCGTTCTGTGGATAATGTGTCGCAGTCAGCAACACACACACACACACACACACACACACACACACACACACGGTATGTGGCCAGCGAGACAAACTTCTGTGTAGCTTTGACGCTTTTTAAAAGTTTTTTGAAGCGTTCTGATTTCGTTTATAGGGTCAGAGAAGAGAGTATTGTTGTATTTTCGTATGCTAGAGACTGATACAGTTACGTTTTTACGCATTTCTGTTCTTTAGCCTAGTTCTGTTTAGGCTATGATGTGGAATGCATTTATAGTACTATCGAAAATCGACCACAGAACCCGCCGCCGTAATAGTTTTGCTCAATAATTAGAATGATTTTTAGCAGAACTCTTTTCGACACAGATAAGGTTAATTGAATCATGGAAGTTTTTCAGACGGCAATATGCACTAAACTGAAGAATTAAAACTGGAAATAATGTATTCTTCTTCTTCACGACAACAACAACAATGGTTTCAACCTGGTATCAATGAAAAAGTTTTTAGCATTTAATGCAAAATTTAAATTATATGTGTATGGTGTAAAAGGTACAAGTGCAGGTATTTTTATATGAGGTACCTTAATATACGTACATACACATCAGTGTGTTGGTTGTCCTTTTCTGCGTGTCGACGTTTTCCCACGAAGATGTCACAAACTTTACTGCGTGATGTTTTCTGCATGGTCGTAACTGCACCACTAAATTGACCACACCTGTCGGTACAGACTAACAGTTTTTCGTTGTGTGTCCATACTTCAACAATTGCCCTGCTGCCCAAGGAAAATAAGGATTAATGACTTGCTCTTGCCAAACATACTTGGCGGTACTAACCAACTTACAAATATACGACTTGTAACAGGTATAATTATTAGTCTGCAAATGACATAAAAGCTGATCTAATGTCGCTCAGTAGACCGTCCTCTGTCACCAACAGAAATATCTGCACTTAAACCCGTTACATTCCGCACATTAAAATAAAAAATAATGACTCTCTGCTATTACTCATTCGGTGTGTTAATCTTGAGGCCATTGTGTAACTCTATCGATTTAATTACTGCTCATGACAGAAATGGAGCAATGGGACAATATTAACAACTGGAGACCTCTGCTTATAAAAAGATCAGAGTGAACCAATAGGCAACGAGAAGTACTGTACAAATTCATTGGCTTCGATCAAAGATATGGATATTTAATAATGTAATGCGTTTTTTATTGAAATCCAGTATATATATAAGTACTCTGAGCAAAAGAATTTTTATAAGGTTGTGGTGAAATTTCAGCAGATGTAACACTTAAGTGTTTGAGGTATAAACTCAGTTTGGGTCTCTCATACATTTTATTGTTCTGACAGACACCGAAGCCGCCGAAGCATTAGAAACTACTTAATTTGTTACACACATTTTGCGTATCAAAATTCGTTTACGAGTCTGTTGCTGTTTTGGGTGATATGCGTTGATAAGTTGGTAGTTCACCTGAAGCGTAAGTAAACAATGAAATCTGTATTAGTTTTTATTTGTTTCCAAATTTGTGGTGGGTAGCTTACACAGCAGAAGCAAAGAAGAAGATGACGGCGAAACGCCTATGGAAACGTTTGTAGTTCTTTCTATTTGCAAAGTCTATCGTTTGAAAATGTCTGGCACTCCTTTGTTCTGCAGAGTTTACTCTTTGTCTTCTGAAGCTCTTGATTTTTAATGAGTGCTCTCGAATGTCAGCTGTCCAAATAACAGCGAGCCTTGCAGAATCGAAAAAAATCCCTCAACTTGTTGACATTTAATTTCGCAGTGCAAACAACGTGCATATCAGAAAAGACGACGGAGCGAGTTTACCGTTTGCATGGTTACAGCCTGTGTGATATAATATGAAGAGTCGTCTCAACTGTGAACGCTAAGCAGAGTTACTATTTACGACACATGTTTCGGTTGTCGGTTTCCATCTTTCAATAACGAAATCCAATTGTTAACTCTTCAGACATATCGTACTCTTCAACATTGTTCTTAAACATTTGATTGAAAATGGAGAATAAACGTAGAAAGAAATTTGTGGTACACCAAAGATGTTTCAAAGACGCGTCCCTGACGGTCCGGGCTCATTGCCCCGATAACTATAGTGGTGTAAATCTTATTATCATTACTATTAGTGGATATAGTCAGACACAAAACGTAAGCAGCCTGAAATCTTCCAGTTACTATCATTTCGGAAGCAAGGCCTGCAGCGATGAAGCGATTTCCGAACAGTAAGTACAGCACACATATTTTAACTTGGTTGATTTTAAATGGGGTTTGAGTTCAACGAAGTGCCGCAATGGAGAGGAGTAATGCAGAGGAAGTACGTTTTGTAGCAAGGGTCTACCCACACTGTTTTGTTATCTGAGAAGGAGTTGCGTGTTGCACCTGCTTCGTCATTCATGCTTCACACACACACAAACTAAATATCATTCATCTTTCATCATTTCAAAAATAAAATTGTTTCAAGAAATGTCTTTCCTTATACAGTTTAATTAGGTGCTAAACTTGGTGATAATGTGGGGGAGGAAGGGGGTAATAGATGGCGAAGAAAAGATGGTGGGGGTACTAATTAATGTGTAATTGCTTGCAGAGATAATTGTTTGAGAAATGTTGGCAACCATTGGTCTAAGCTAACATCGGCCAGTCAAAGCTCGTGGATTGTTGTAAGGCAACGACATGAGAGGGGATCACCGTCACAATTCCCCCTCCAAATAAAAAAAAACCGAAATAACAGCCAAGCGTCTCTAAAAAGAAAAAGGGAAGCTTACTGATAACCACTATCCAAAGAGCACACTATCACAATGTCCCTCTGCCCAAATGTACCGACAGGTCGCCCTCGCGGACAAGAGGAGTGTGCCCTACGCTGACAACCGCCAGGAGTGGTACAAAGGTGTCGCCACCTCCGGTGTGAAAATGACTACCATCAGGAGTTCCTCATTCCAGAAAATTTGAAACTAACAGAGTATTCGCGCTACTGGAAGAACGAAAGAAGACCACGTATCGGCAACGGCCAGGTTAAGCATCGAGCCTTCGCCTCTCCACAGCGTAAAGGGCCGACGCCCTCTGGACACCTTCTCGGCAGAAAAATTCGACTTCTTGGCGGAACTACTACTACTTTGGTAAAAATTAAAGTTGCTCATACGTCGTCTTTACAAGGAATTCACCTAATAACTAGAAGAAAGCGTGATGTGGTTACCACACACATTAAAAAAAAGTTTTGCATCACCTCGGTTCAGAGAGTTCAGGAACCTGTACAGAAAATTGGAACAGAGATCAACATAAACATCACTTCCGCACTTTTTATTGCTCATGAAAACCACACATTGCATGTTGTACCACCTTACAGCGAGACCTTCAGAGGTGGTGCTCCAGATTGCTATACACACCGGTACCTCTAATATCCAGTAGCACGTTCTCTTGACTGATGCATGCTTGTATTCGTCGTGGCATACTATCCACAAGTTCATCAAGACACTGTTAGTCCAGATTGTCCCACTCCTCAACAGCGTTTCGGCGTAGATCCCTCAGAGTGGTTGGTGGGTCACGTCATCAATAAACAGCCCTTTCCAATCTATCCCAGGCGTGTTCGATAGGGTTCCTGACTGGAGAACATGCTGGCCACTCTAGTCAAGCGATGTCGTTATCCTGAAGGAAGTCATTCACAAGATGTGCACGATAGGGGCGCGAATTGTCTTCCATGAAGATGAATGCCTCGGCAATAGGCTGTCGATATGGTTGCACTTTCGGTCGGAGGGTGGCATCACATATCGTACAGCCGTTACGGCACCTTCCATGATCACGTCGGCCCCACATAATGCCACCCCAAAACAGCGGGGAACCACCACCTTATTGTACTCGCTGGACAGTGTGTCTAAGGCGTTCAGCCTGACCGAGTTGCCACCAAACACGTCTCCGATGATTGTCTGGTTGAAAGTGTATGAGATACTCATCGGTGAAGACAGCGTGATGCCAATCCTGAGCGGTTCGTTAGGCATGTTGCTGGGCCCATCCGTACCGTGCTGCATGGTGTCGTGGTTACAAATGGTTCAAATGACTCTGAGCACTATGGGACTCAACTGCTGTGGTCATAAGTCCCCTAGAACTTAGAACTACTTAAACCTAACTAACCTAAGGACAGCACACAACACCCAGCCATCACGAGGCAGAGAAAATCCCTGACCCCGCCGGGAATCGAACCCGGGAACCCGAGCGTGGGAAGCGAGAACGCTACCGCACGACCACGAGATGCGGGTGCGTGGTTACAAAGATGGACTTCGCCATGGATGTCGGGAGTGCAGTTGCGTATCATGCCGCTTATTGTGCTTATTGTGCACAGTTTGAGTCGTAACACGACGTCCTGTGGCTGCACGAAAAGCGTTATTCAACACGGAGACGTTGCCGTCAGAGTTTCTCAGTGCCATAATCCATAGGTAGCTGTAATCCACTGCAGTAGTAGCCCATGGGCAGCCGGAGCGAGGAATGTCATCGACAGTTCCTGTCTCTCTGCATCTCCTCCATGACCGAACAACATCGCTTTGGTTCACTCCGAGACGCCTGGACACGTCCCTTGTTGAGCGCCATTCCTCGCGCAAAGTAACAACGCGGACGCGTGGCTGACTACGGACAACACGAGCCGTGTACTTCCTTCCTGGCGGAATGACTGGAACTACTCGGCTGTCAGGCCCCTTCCGTCTAATAGGCGCTGCTCATGCGTGGTTGTTTACATCTTTGGGCGGGTTTAGTGACATCCCTGAACAGTCTGACTTTGTCTGTGATACAATACCCACAGTCAACGTCAATCTTCAGGAATTCTTGGAACTGGGGTGATGCAAAACATTTTTGATGCGCATATTTGTATTTCGCAATTATTCCTGATGCTGTTGGAAGTTACTAGCAATTATTCAAGGAGCGCCATTTGATTCATCATTACATTTGCAAGTACGTAGTACTTTGTTGTAACTGTAGGTAACAAGACAATAGTTATAAGAGTAATCCCTGCACAATTCGGCTCATTTTCCCAGCTGTTCGAATAACGTGAGCGGACAACATGGAGTGTTTTCATCGAGAAGAACGGTAGACATCGTGGTTTCTGTGGAAACAGGGTGCGAGTATTCGCAAGTGAATAGTAGCCTTGATTGGGAGTGTGCATCATCACGAAAAGTACTGTTGCAACACCACCACTCTACTCCTCATACAAGTTAGAAAACAACTGTTGCCATAACTGCCACACCCAATAAATTTTCCTGACTTTGGCCATTTAAATTCTGTAGGACATAAAAAACTTACTAATTCTGGCAAAAAAGGCATTACTGGCCAAGAGAAGTCTACTAGTGTCAAACATTGATCTTAATTTGAGGAAGCAATTTTTGAGAATGTACATTTGGAACACAGCATTTTATAGCAATGACTGTGGGAAAACCGGGAAAGAAGAGAATCGAATCACTTGAGATGTGGCGCTATAGGAGAATGTTTAAAATTCAGTGGGCCGATACGGTAAGGAGTGAGGAGGCTCTCTGGAGAATCGGCGAGGGAAGGAATGGAGGGAAAGTACTGACAAGACGGAGGGACAGGGTGGGAGGACATCTGTTAAGAGACTACGGAACAACTTCCGTGGTGCTGTAGGGTAAAAACTGCAGAGGAAGAAGTAGATTAAAATATATCCAGCAAATAATCGAAGACGTAGGTTGCAAGTGCTGCTCTGAGATGAAGGGGTTGGCACAGAATATATATTCATGGCGGATTGCAAAAAAAACAGTCATAAGACCTGTAAAAACATAAAAATAAAAAAAAACCATCCTCGTAATACTTTTCTGGAAACCGTCGCGCCCACCACAGGACATCTCCTCGCATGTACTGGAAGTCTGCTAAATGATGTACTTGCAGAGATTTCTTCATTGTCCAGAATAGGAGGTAATCAGAAGGGGCAAAGTCAGGGGAAAACGATGAGCCGCGCGGGATTAGCCGAGCGGTCTCAGGGGCTGCAGTCATGGACTGTGCGGCTGGTCCCGGTGGAGGTCCGAGTCCTCCCTCGGGCGTGGGTGTGTGTGTTTGTCCTTAGGATAATTTAGGTTAATTAGTGTGTAAGGTTAGGGACTGATGGCTTTAGCATTTAAGTCCCATAAGATTTCACACACATTTGAACATTTTTTTGAAAACGATGAGAGTGGCAGTACCTGGAACTGTATTGTAGCGATGAAAGCCATGATTTTCCGACTGGTATGGGGACGAGTGACGTATTGTTACAAGCGCACCTTTCGTGAGGGTGCACTGTCTCCAGTCAATGTCACCAATCGCCTTTGAATATCATCAGTGTTTATACTCTCCTTCCACAGAAACCGCCGAGTCCAACGCTATTCTCATTGAGAACACTCCATGTCGTCCACTCACATAGTGAGAGCAGCTGGGAAATGGGGCTGTACTGTGCATGGTTACACTTCCATTGATTGTCCTGCCAGCTACGTTTAGACTGAAGTACTACATACTTGCACTATAATGATGTATCAAATGGCGCACCTTCAATGATCGGGAAAAAAATAAAGTGTAAGTAGATATGGGACACCATTCGTACATTCATTACCTTCATAAATGTGGCAGAAATCAGTACTTCCTTAAACAAGGCAGCCAGACAACAGGCGGGCGCACTGAAGAAGCCAGAGAATCAGTACTGACGCCACACTTGACAATCAGGGAGTAAGAAAAGACATTATCAAAGGATATGCCGCTCTATAAAATGGGTTAAACAATGTGGAATAGTGAAAAATGTTTAAAATCTTCAGGACAGTAATTACAGTAATTATTCGCTAGAGACAACGGTACACTGTAAAAACTGTAGTGCAAGATACCGGTTGGAATACATACGAGAAATAAAGAGAATACATATGAAGAAATCATGGCTGGTAGATCAAACAATAAAAAATCTGTGTATAAATCTTCGTCATGTTTAGAAAGTCCTTCCATCAAATATTTAATAGTTAGAATACGATACTAGCTTTTCCTCAAAAAAATTAAAAAATGAAAAAAAAAACGTTTCAATGAGATCTGACCGTAAAACCTTGATGAAATGCTGCCATGCTCTAACTATCCTGATCATAAGCGTGATACTCTCACATTTTTTATGAAAGTATCAGAAGATGGCGGAGTATCACATTTTTTGGATTCATGTTAACAGGAGCGAGTAATATGTTGTAGCGGACTATGAAATTACAAGAATGACACAATTGTGTAAGCGCAAATGTTACATGGAGTACTTCGGATGGCTCGCAATATGCACCAAGTCGATAAAAATTGTAAGCTCCATAAATTGTTATTTCAGATTCACAGAACTTCAATTTCTATGAGCGGAAGCGCTGAGTCCTGTATTCGTATTTACAATTCATGATAACAGTTGCCGTCGTTTGCAGAATGCTCCGATCGTGAATGTGCTGGCAATGTGTGAAAACAAATTAACTGCAGTGAGCAGATGCTGTGAATAAAATCTAATGCCGTGCAATTGGGTTAGCGGACGGAGAGCGGAAATTGCGTGTTTGATGTTGCAGCTATTTTTTCCGGTATGAAAGGAGGATGGATGTCATTGCCGAATCTAAATGAAGAACATGGAAAGCAGAACGAGTTATCTGCTGCATTCCACGCACGATCTATGCGAGGTGCTCCTCTACATATTCAGCAGGCTACCAGTTGTGAAAATAGGATAAGCATTGTCTGTCATCCGTACCTTGGATGTTACTGCAGGCACGTAGAAGCAGTAACATTTTATTGACGGCAGGTTGGTTGTTTCTGAACGTTAGAGCGCCTCCGAGAAACCAGAAACATGAAAAAATGAAGTGATAGTTTGATCGCAGCAAATACGACGACGCCAAATGTACAGGAAATAAAACAGTAGGGATTCACATATTTCAATGATTTTGCGTAAGGTATCGACCTGAGTGATTTTAACTCCTTCGAACATACAGAAACTAAGTTTGATGCAGATAGCAATCCACAAGGTTTAAAACATTTTTAATATCAGTGTGGACAATGCTCCTAACTTTTGCGTCACTTTATTAATGCAGTAACGTTTTTGCCTAAAACTAGGTATTACACACATCATAAAAAGTTTTGCATCAGCCCGGTTCCCAGAACTGCAGAAGATAGACGTTGACTGTGGATATCGTATCACAGACACAGTCACTTTGATTGTTCAGAGATGTCACTAAATTCACCAAAAGATTTAAACAACCATGCATGAGCAGCGCCTATTAGACGGAGGGGCTCCGAAGCCGATCAGTTCCAGTCATTCCCCCAGAAAGGAGGGACACGGCTCGTGTTGTACGTAGTTCAGCCATGCATAGACGGTGAATACCGCGTTTCCATCAGGTCCGCATTGTTACTGTGTGCCAGGAAGGGCTCTCAACAAGGGAAGTGTCCAGGCGCTCAGAACGAAGCAAAGCGATGTTGTTTGGACATAGAGGAGGTACAGAGAGACAGGAACTGTCCATGACATGCCTCGCTCAGGCCGCCCAAGGGCGACTACTGCAGTGGATAAGAACCCTGACAGGAACGCCACCATGTTGAATGATGCTTTTCGTGCAGGCACAGGACGTCGTTTTACGACTCAAACTGTGCGCAGTAGGCTGCATGATGCGCAGCTTCACTCCCGATGTCCATGGCGAGGTCCATCTTTGCAGCCACGACACCATGTAGCACGGTACGGATGGGCCCAACAACATGCCGAATGGACCACTCAGGACTGGCGTCACGTTCTCTTCACCGATGAGTGTCGCATATACTTTCAACCAGACAATCACCGGAGACGCGTTTGGAGGCAACCCGGTAAGGCTGAACGCCTTAGACGCACTATCCAGCGAGTACAGTAAGGTGGAGGTTCCCTGCTGTTTTGGGGTGGCAGTATGTGGGGCCGACGTACGCCGCTGGTGGTCATGGAAGACGCCGTAACGGCTGTACGATACGCGAATGCCACCCTCCGACCGACAGAGCAAGCATATCGGTAGCATATTGGAGAGGCATTCATCTTCATGGAAGACAATTCACGCCCCGATCGCGCACATCTTGTTAATGACTTCCTTCAGGTTAACGACATCGCTCGACTAGAGTGGCCAGCATGATCTCCAGATATGAACCCCATCAAACATGGCTGGGATAGAATGAAAAGGGCTGCTTATGGACGACGTGACCCACCAACCTCTCTGAGGGATCTGCGCCGAATTGCCGTTGACGAGTGGGACAATTTGGACTAACAGAGCCTTGATGAACTTGTGGATAGTATGCCACGACGAATATAAGCATGCACCAATGCAAGAGGACATGCTACTGGGAATTAGAGGTACCGGTGTGTGCAGCAATCTGGACCACCACTCCGGAGGTCTTGCTTTGTGGTGGTGCAACATGCAATATGTGTTTTCATGAGCAATAAAAAAGGCGAAAATGATTTTTATGTGGCTCTGTATTCCAATTTTCTGTACAGGTTCCGGAACTCTCGAAACCGACATGATGCAACACTTTTTTGACGTGTGTATTTTTAACAGTGGTTGAAAGCCGTTGGAAGACAGGTAGTTTAGGTTTTAAAATCTCATTAAAATGTGTTAAATACGAAAGAAAATGCATTTTAGCAAAAATTGGTTCAGATATGTAGCCTGATGTTCGCTGAGCGAAACAAGTGAAACTGTTGTGTACCGAAGATCTGGGGTTTCGGATTTATTGTGGCTTATTAACCGTCACGTTCATGGCAATATCAAGGTCGTCACCTCATTCAAAGAGCATCTCTTCCACTTAGTCCATCTCGAACACTAACAATATCAGTTGTCTCTCACTCTTCCTCTAAACGGACATCACAGTCTATCATCGATTATGCCACTTAATGATCTTACTATACTTCCATCTTGCGCAACAATAACAAAACAGCTAATCCGTATTTTTCCTAATCCAAAAGCAGCTTTGGGCCAAGGATCCGTACTTTTGCCACAGATTTACTCTCGCACACATCCCACGTCGAAAAGCATTCTCTTCGAGCCACATAGTCCAATATTCTGAACACCTTCGCTGCTATTCACCCCACCCTCCATTCATCTACACTTCATCCTCTGGTGTAGCCAGAGCCAGCACTACATAAGTCCTGCAAAACGCACATAAAAATTATAGAGAACATAACTTTTCAGACCCCATGCCCTCAATCCTACAATCTACGTGAGTAAAATATTAAAATATTTTTGTTCTTCCCAACCTTTACCACTCATCCCAAAAACTGGAAATGCACATTCTCTGCCTCGCTTTACGTATCTGAAACCTTCTAATAGCTGGAGTCCTAACTGCGATATCGGCCGTCAGCCAGCCGGCCGCACTTTCAAATACGCGTACCGCCAGTTACGCCGTCACGTTTCCTACAGCCGCAACCACATCTTGAGGACGCTGCCACGAAGATTATGCTGCTGCCAATGAGACACAACCCCCCGCCCTCCAGAGCTCCAGTGGAGGTTGTCCTTAAGTTCGAACATTCTTCACTGATCTGATGTTGTGTGTCTGTCAATTGAATATTTACAGACTTTCATAGTGGCCAGAGCTCGAAATCTTCTGAATAGTGATTGCACTGAAGAGTGACGATTTATAAATGTCTTATATCTGTATGTATTTCTACAATCAGATCTATTGTTAGCAGCTGAAGCTGCAATTTCTGTAACAATATTATGTATTATTTTGACTATTTGATATTAGATGTAGAATAAATTAATATCTGAATTCTCTCTTCACGGACGGCATCTGTTCCTCGCTCCAGTATCCACTGAAGAACCACACAGGAAGTCGTAACACTAAAATCTTATTGTGCCTCTCATTATAGAAATCCTTGCCTGTAGTCATGCACATATCAACAAATGTCTACCATCTATCCATCCTTATGTTCCCCAACTCTCACACACATCTAATTATGAAGTGAACGATGATCTGCAGTCAGTAACCATCTTCCAACCCGTGTTCATCTACTTGTCCGAGTAGTGCTTGAAGGAAAACCTCACAGGTGCGTGTTGATGAAGGCAGTCTGGGCTCTGCATGCAAATGGTTGGGAATGTAGAGCAAAGATGGGTGGTATGGGTGTATCAAGTCACGAAAACCATCCATAATGCCGTTGGTGGGCCCATGACCAATGTTTTTGAGAGTGTCGAAAAGACCACAGTCGAGGAGACCACATGGCCCTGGTTGGTATTACGAATACAGCTTGACAGTCAGGGCCAAAGACGTGTCGTCGATGCCGATGTTGAAATGCCATTCGTCGGTTAAGAACATAATGAAAGCCGGCTTACAGTTGAGCAAAGCAAACAGATATCGTGGGGTCTGTGAACTCGATCAGTCGTTCCATTTAATCAAACCATACTTAGGAAGAAGTTAGGATTTCAGGCAAAAATTGCAGATTCCCTTTTAATACTAGAATGAAGGTCTTCTTACCAGCGTTACAGACCTAGCTGAGAGCACAGCAAACCACTTTCATAAAATCACCACCTGTTGTAATCGAGTTTTCCCTTACTACTGCTTATAGATAGGGGCGTTTCGTGGTCCAGTACCACCACTTGTAACTCTTCGTTATAACTGCGTTTAGTTAATCCTGGGAAACATCACAAATGCCTAAGCATCAATCGTAAAGTTACAAACCGTGTGCTAACTTGTCGGCGCGGATCTTCAAATACCACCTATTCTGGATATTAAAATCCCGGCAGCTCCCTAGTCTCATTCAGTGAGCTTTGTGGAGACATCACTTCGTTACCAACAACATTACCCTGCTGTAAACACTGTATGACCTTTATGAAGCAGTCAATGCAGATATACGTTTCTTTCCAGTTTGGGAGGGCCTACGAATACATGTAGGCATAATATCCTTCAAAGGAAACACCAGAGTGAAACGCACAAAGAACTTGTCTGTGTGAGCCAACGTATCACTTTGATTGCCACTATGCATGCACTGATTCGATTGGGAAGGATGCCGTAGAGCCATTGTACCCTCTCCCTGGGCAAATGGGCCTGCAACTATTGCAACTGGCCCTTCATGGTCTAGACCCTGGCCCTGGGACGAAGATGACTTAAGAGCTGGTCCTACAGATGTACCGTTGGGGATAGATATAGAGTTCCTGATGGCCCCTGCAGTACCTTAACATCGCGAACAAAGTTCATACATAAATGTCTCATG
This sequence comes from Schistocerca cancellata, assembly GCF_023864275.1. Taxonomy (NCBI): domain Eukaryota; kingdom Metazoa; phylum Arthropoda; class Insecta; order Orthoptera; family Acrididae; genus Schistocerca; species Schistocerca cancellata. Next base: position 199,887,585 of record NC_064628.1, read on the forward strand.
TGTGTATGAGCCGTGCCCTTTTGAAAAATGGCATCACAGTACTGTTGCAACAGAAGTAATACGTGAGGACGCACGATGTCTCTGACGCACAGTGCTGTCGCCAGAGTCCTTCAGTCACTACGAGCCATGACCTGATATCACACCCGGTGGTTTCCCCATACCACGAGGCCACCACTAACACCTCTGTGCCTCTCCAAAATATTGGAGGAACGGAACTTCTCTCCTGACAGCTGATACACTTGCCAACGATGGTCATCCGTGGTAGGGCAGAACCACAGTTCATCGTTAAATGTAATGTAGAGCTATTCATCAGCTGTCCATGCACCACTCACAGGCGCAGTTGTTTGTTTTGTGGTGTCAACGGCAGCCTATGCATGGGATAGTAATTCCTTAGGCCGACTGCTGCAAGTCTCTGGTCACGGTCCAGGATGATGCAATAATGCAAGGAGTACATTCTTTCCGGATGGCAGGCGCAGATGACAAGGAGCCGCGACGTGCTTGGTGCACAATTAGGCAACTCCCCGTATTGTGGTGGTCAGATATAGTCCACTAGAAACTTGGTGACGACTATGTCTGCCTTTACTTTCTCACAGAGTCCTACATCTGGCCATTGTCACATCGAAATACTCCACAAATTTGGATATTGGACAATTCGATCAACCATCCAAATGGTATCCCACAATGAGGCCCCTTTCAGTCTCTTCGAGGTGCTGATAACGTTTTCTCACACGTGTACGTGGCATCTCCGCGTCGTTCAAAGTGATCAGTCAATATTTGTCGTTGTTCACGCCACTTACACCCTACCAGGTCTTGGAACAACACTAAACACGAATAACAATAATGCACTCTGGTGCCTGTTCCAACTGTCATACAGAATTCCAGCTCTGATCTTTTACGTACCTCGTCGATGGTGCTTATGTGTACAAAACTACATTGACATCATACCTTGTGTGTTGGCTTCTTTCTTTTTTTCCGATTGTTTCTAGGTGTTTGGAAACTCAGTGCCCTTTCGCTGTATTGGAAAAGTGCTCCACAACTCCCAAATCCCTCCCTCGGCCCCATCGCCGCTCCACCTGTCTCATGTTTACGCAGAGTAAAAGAAGTGTAATTTGGAAACTAACTTCTTGGAAACTACAGTACATATTGCACAATAATAAACAGAATTTTGTAAAATTTGGTTTCCAAACAGATTATCATTAAGTATGAAACTGATCGCAGAGGCATTTTAATCCTCCGAATAATTAGAAATTTACAAACCATGGAAACAACGACAATTGGGTGCTAATGGGCAGGTATTTTTTATCAGACGAATGAATTATTGAATCGTTCATTCGTATTTTATAAAAATAAGCATATACGTATTCACTTGTACATTTCCCTATATCTTTGCTTACAATTTCTTGTAGATATGGGAAATAACTGAGGCCGTATCAAGTTACTGGTGTGATGCCATCGCTCGGCAGTGAATGAAGATTTTACATGTTTAGCATAGCTGAAATTCTTTCTGTGCCTTGTAGCTTTTCTTGATTTTTTTAAAGTAAGGCTAAAATGCTCTAGGTTTGGCTTAGTCAACCGAACACTTACGTCTTCGTAGGCACCGCATTAGATGCAGATGGAACTTGTAGACAAAGCGCTTGTTTAAAGACTGCAGTTCTGTATAGTGCAGAGATTCATGTAATTTCACACTTTAATTCCTACCAGCGAGGTACGTTGGTATTGGCTAAAAATGCGCTATATCGAACAACCATGGATTGAGCTCCAACAGTTGCGCATGGAAGAAGGAATGATTTTTCTTTTAAAAGTCTCTTTCTTCTACGGATAAAAGAGCCTTTCTTTTAGTTGATCAATTTTCTGGCTAACATCAATTCCTCCATATCTCATAATTCCGTTAAATGAACCGAATTTAAGCTAGCAACAATGTTCCCTTCTCTATAGCTGATAATTCCGCAGTTTGCACTACAAACTATACGTAATTCAACACATCTATAAGAAATGCCGTCTCCTGGATTATTCTCAAAATTGTGACATTAGGCGAAGAAATTGGTTTCATACACATGTGTCAGACCCCAGAATCCGCAAAAGAGATTAATAAAAGCGCTTGCCCGATGGAATGCGATTTTCAAAGTTCGGTTATTAATAAGTAACCTTTACACGAAATCTGTAGGAGGTTGTCATCGCTGGGAGTAGATTTTTCAAGTGAATTGACTTCAGTGTTGTGTGCTGACAAACTATGATACCTAAAACTCCGAAAATAAAATAGGTTTTTCCACTTTCTCAGATTGTGAGTGAAATTTTCACTTAGTCACTTCATCTGAAAGGCTTAATCTACAATTTGAAGATGTATTTTCACAAATGACGCACAATGGTAATCGTCCATCTGTAAGTGTACCGATGACTCATATTCCACCTATTCTTTAGAATGTTGTGACCTTTCTTTTTCTTAACTATTTTCAGAAAATATGCTTCCAAGCCAAACTGGTCACGCCTCTGATCAGGCGCCACAGATTTTCACCGTGCTCCTCCGAGTGTAGGCACAACGCACTGCAGCTCGCTTGCTACTTCAGCCATTACAACTAGAGAGGGGATCCGCTCTTGAACTAATTCATAGAGTTGAATCTTTCAAAGGAGTGAACAATCAGTGATTCAGAAAAAAAGAACGGTAGCTCCAAACGTTTCCCACGGCAGAGAGAGAGAGAGAGAGAGAGAGAGAGAGAGAGAGACGGAGCATATCAGCAGCGCCTCTGCTGGTCAGAGCACAGTGCACGCCACACAACACAGCCAGCGCCGGCCTCTGCCCTGCTTCTACCTTGGCTGCCTGCATTGTGCAGTGCCCCATTGGATTTTGTGTTTCACATATGCTGTGCCGTCTCTGTGCGTCGTCTGCCGCCTGCAGTGTCTGGCGCAGCTTAACTTCGCATCGCACACTGTCGGCGATCGTTTCAGTCGCACGTCCTGCCCTCTGGGCAGTTGATGCGAGCAACAGGACAGAGAGCCACCTAGCGGATAACATAGGAACTACTTGCAACAACCTGCTCGCAAGGGAATGGACGATTTGTCTTGGAGCGGGTGAGTTCACTGCTCCCCCCACCCTCGGAACTCGCCCGCTCAACGCTCGCCCCACTGTCTCGACTCTAGCCAGAGCGTTGAGCAAAGCAACTCAGGTGTCACTCTGGTCTCTGCGGTCTCAGCTCACGCAGTAATACAGCTCGCGGCTCGACCTGCTCGACTCAGCGCCTCTGCATCGGAGTTCGTCTCTACTGGATATTGTTCTTCGTAGTAATACCGCTATGTATATTACATTATTATGTTATGTATACATCAATTGTTTTTATTTTATTTTTATTTGTTTAAACTGATTAGATTAGGTTCCTGATGACTCCTCTTACTATAGGATTTTTATTATGGACACTCGAATATACACTTTAATTACGAGTGAACCGATGAATGTATCGCAAAATGTGATACACCAATATTTTCCTTGTTTTATTCTGCGTAAGGCTATATGCAGCACTTTCGTTTTACAGTCAAATTTATATTTTTTTTTCTTATTCTGGTACGGATTTTGCGATTTTAGGCGTCTTCGTAGAAATGTTCACTTTAAAAATATATGGCTTGCGATGTATTTGTATGAGGTTAATGAAATTTTAATACGTTATAGCCAAATATATTGTTAATGTAAATCTCAAGTTACAACATTTTCCGATCACCCAAAAAACCACGATAGTGCAAAATAAATCAATAATCAAAAACTTTGTCATATCGTGGAAATTTCAATAAACAATACAAAATTCTTACTCATTATCTGTGTTACTTCAAAATAGGATCAAATAAGATCCAAATACAGGTATAGTACTGGAATAAACCAAGTTTAAAGGGCAATGTGCCTTCCATTTATTTTCTATTGTAAATGAGTGGTGAGTCATGAAAAAGGGCTAATTCATTTCAGGGAGTGAACAGTTCTGATCCAATCTCTGAAAAGATCAGTTTTGCCCATCTCTAATTACAACACGAACGTTTCGCTGATACATACTGTATGTACTACGCCGTGTGATTCGGGAAATTCTCTGGTCGGAGCTTTGCCTGAGTCTGTTCTCCACTTCGTGCCTTCACTACTGCCTCTGACATTTCAACAGCTTGTGGAAGTTAAAGTCTTAATTACTACAGATATGTGTTTACGAAATTTTCACAGTTTTAAAATTGTTCTCATTTTAAACTAACTCGTCATCTACATATCATTTTAATCATAGTTATCGGTTCAGCTAAAATATATTACCTTACCAATATTTTGAAATAAATTCAGCAGTATTTTTGCCCATTAGTAGAGAAAAGAATAATTAAGGGGGGAAAACAGAATGTCTGACTCCCGATAGTCCTCTACCGCCATCATTGCGTTACAACACCTCTCCTGCTACGGCCCAGTGCCACTTCCGTGTGGGCGAAGCATAACATTTGTGTTTTATATGCCAGGCAAACGTTAGTAGATAGGAAAGATGGCAAGCTGAAACAATGTTAGTGCAGATAATGTTCTGTTTTTATGTTTCATGAGCACACTGCGATACTGGGACCGAGAAGTGTCTACTTGCAGGATGATCAAAGTGTCTCATACTCATCCATCTCGAACAGCCATTACAAATTCTTACTCTGAAACTGTAACTGTCGTGTGACTAGGGCCTCCCATCGGGTAGACCGTTCGCCGGGTGCAAGTCTTTTGATTTGACGCCACTTCGGCGACTTGCGCGTCGATGGGGATGAAATGATGATGATTAGGACAACACAACACCCAGTCCCTGAGCGGAGAAAATCTCCGACCCAGCCTGGAATCGAACCCGGGGCCTGAGATTGACATTCTGTCGCGCTGACCACTCAGCTACCGGGGGCGGAAACTCTGAAACTGAAGAATGGAAAAAAAAATGTCGATGTATTCAAGAGACGGAAGACCATTGCAGATGTGTGCCGTGTCGTATTGCATCTGAAAGACCAACCTAGTTTATTACTTGCAAAACAGGAAGAACCGTTAACGATGTTACCATCTCTTGAAAAAACGTACAGAGAGTTTTACAATCAGCCGTACAGTATTTGATATTAAGAATGGAGTTGTGTAAGACACAGCAGTCACTACTAGAGGAATATCTTTTGATGAATTTAGTGTTGTTGTTCCCCTGTAAAAAATGTAAAAGGAATAAGAACTGGTTATTGTTGACTACAATTCTGCCAGTTAAAAGTATTAATGCTGTATTCCTGTGCTTGTATTACCATAAATAAGACGTAGTACTTTTTATTAATGGCAATTTAAAGAAAAACTTTCTTATTGACACTGAGAACAAGCCAGTTTCGTAGGATGGCATTTAGAACGCTCCTAATAAATTGTTTATCTCCTAATTTCCTCATATTGTCTTTTTTTTGCAGTAATGAGTGGGTAGCATAATTTTATGGTATCAGAATATGTTCTCTGTTGTCCAGATACAAGTAAGTTATGCATGAAGAAAGCTATATTGTTTTCTGTTTCTGCTAAGAACGTAGCAGTTAGACCGTTTACAACTTCATCCTTGATACGTAGTAACAGCGCCACAGCTCATCATTTCCACAACAACGTTTTTTCGCCATCCGGAACATCGTATGGAAAAAAAGTTCTCGTCGCGTTACCTATCACCAGAAGTCCGCAGCATCTGGAACAAGGTTGTAAATAGGGTCATACCGAGAAAACTGGCAGTTATACACACGATGCAGACAGACGCATGCGACACTTGCAATGAACTGAACTCTCTGGAGAACAGGATTCTCTGTCAAACGGAACGGTGCAGCCGGTTGACAAACTAGTGGACAAAAATATTCAACCTCATCAATAGACTCGAGGCCAACAACTTTGACGCAACAGTAATCATGGCGATCAGCCATTACGTGGACAGTCACCCACACAGAGTAAGCTGTCCTTGAACTACAACATAATGAGAAATTTCAGTTCCTAATCTACCTACGGGGCAAATATGAAAAAAAAAACAAGGAAAATGTTGCAATATAAAAGAATTTTTATAAATTTATAATCTTAGCATTAGCCCACACCCTCCAAAGTACTGTGACTAACACCACCAACCAACTATCCGATTAACAACATCCCTAACGGGCGGGGGCCTATGAACATCAAGCAGCAGCAGCAGAATAGCGTAGGAAGACGAGTGGCTCCCAAACTGGGGGCAGTTGCCACCTGATAGGTAAAATGTAATTCTCTAATGAGTACGAACGAAACCGTACAGTTGTGTTTGGGTCAGGAAGCTAAATTATTTTTAAAAGATCACTATTATTGTCACTGTTTCGTAAGATTTAAGTTATTAATTTTCTTTTTAAATACTAGCATTAACGTGTAACACAATGTGGTGGAAGTTACAACATCTTCCTCACGTAGTCCACCCACTAGACACATATTTTCTCTTTGTACATTGCAGAGAAACATAGAAAAATTGAGACATATATATCACATAAGCTTAAATACCTCAAGAAAATACCTTCTCCAGCTTGTAGATAGTTCCCTCAATAGACTAGAACTTGCTTCATTATTCATTCGCAACAATAAACGAACTACTTGATAGTAGAACACAACAGAAACTATAGTAGTGACTACTGTAATGCTCTATAATGCTACAGGGCCTACGCATTATTATTTTTATTGTTATTACTAGTGGCACTCGTCAGATACCATGCATTGGCAGCCTGGTACGGTCAAATTTCTGACAGTTCAGAAGTAAGGAATCCTGGAATGATTTCGAAACACTAGGCCTACATTTAATTTGTTTCTGTTTGTCCGTCTCCTCCTCTTTCCCCCTCTTTCTGTCCATCTTATCGTCTCCTATCTCCCTCCATTTCCTCCTGTCTCCCTCTCTGTCCATCTCCTCTGTTTTTCTTTCTATGTCCATTTCCTTCGATCCCTCTGTCCACCTTTCCTTCCGCTGCCCGTCTCCGACCTTGAACCTAGTTTATTGTTATTGCAGATTTTGTAGTACCATTCCAATCATAAGCTGACGAAACAGAAATACTACTTTCCTGTTTTCTGTGAAAACCATATATGAGAAGGAAAACAAGACAGCACGTTTACGTGTACACAATGTATGTTAAAATATATGCAATGGGAAAGAACATATAAGGGAAAACAATCTGTTTAATAGTTTAAATGTCACTCTGTCGTAATTCAATCTGTAATAGAATATCGTTCGACATATAATGTAAATCGGTCAAGAACTTTTCGAGATTGTTACTAGATACGTTTCACTATAATTTATGTTATATGTACATATATTTGATTATTATGTAGATTACAAATATGTATGTATTCTAGAGTGGTCCAGACGTTTATTAAATTCAAGGGTAAAATTTTGAAGCAAATCGGCCAAGTACCTGTTGTGATTCTTGGTAACTATGTTTCTCTCTGTCCTTCCGAATGTTCATTAGAATATCGATTAGACTATCGTATAAAAACTTGAAGTCAGTTGGTCAAGATCTTTTACGGAACAAGATTTCCCCTATGTATGTTACATATTTCTTTATATGTTATACATATTTAAAAAAGGTATATAAAACACGCGCTTACTCGAACGCAAAGTTGTGTCAAAATTTGAAAGTCAATCTACAGACTACTTTTCGAGTTTTGCGAGCACGGTCATATGCGCGCTGAATTTTTTATGTAAAGATTTATAAGTTAACAATAAAAGTTCTTACATACGGTTCAGCCACTAAATTAAAGTTGTAAATCATTATTCACTCTGTGCCGCAGTTGTATGTAATTGGCACTACATGCACGTGCTGAATATATAAAATAAATAAATACGTAAAATTTCCAAATATATAACCAGTTCTTAGGTACAATACACTCTAATAATTATGCTTTGTGTCATGTTGCTACGGAAGAAAGTGCAGCGAATTTGAAACCTATTCGACGCTGCATTGCCTGCATCTTTGCATAGCAACAGAAGAAGCGGGAAAAGCGAAAGCAGCGCGCACGCTCAGGCAGTAGTGTGAGGAGAGTTCACTGCCGGAACGAGCAGGCTGGCTGCCTGGAGACGGAGTCCTTTTAATTAGGATCCTCTCTGGGTGCGAAGCGTGGCCGTTGGCGTTCCGAAGTAACAGACTAGCAACTGCAACTGCCCCGGCAGGCTGGCAGGCGCTGCAGGGACACGATCCTGCAATCAACGGGAGTGAGCTTAATTTGAGAGTGGCGCGGGAACAGTTGTTGCCGCTGTGATGCGCCCGGGCTCCCTTTGGAGCACACTGTCCTCGCAATTAGTGCCCCCGCCGTTCAATGTTTCGGTAGCCGCCCCTGGGCTGGCGCTGTTAGGACCAGGCGACTGGCTCTGCATCCCAAAGTAACTCTGTTAGGTGACTGACCGTTGCTTTAACACTCACGTACTGCAGTTCTCAGAATAAAGTAGCTCACAGAGGATTCCTGAACGAACGGAAACGGTATTACCCTGTGATCTCCAAACTATGTCTTTGTAGAACTCCGAACGTCAGTACGGTGGTTCAGCGAGCACTCAAAAGCTTGATAGTCCGCTACGTTGTAGTCAAGCAAAAAGTTCATACAACTGCCTACCACAAGTCTCCTAACTGCGTATGGTGGAGGTTAAATCCGCTATCTCTGTCTGTTCCCTTCTTCCTTGTTTCATTCGCGAATGGCGCTTGGGAAAGAATGGTACTCCATAAACCTCCCTACTGCATTTAATTCCTCGGCTTTTCTCGTCCTGGTTATTACGAGGATGTAGTATGTTGCCCGGCTCTTCTAGAAACGTACGGTTTCTAAATTTCCACTCACTGTCACCGATGACGCCTCTCTTGTAGTGTCTGCTATTGAGGTTTGTTGAGCAGTTCCGTAACGCTCTCGCGTCAAATAATCGATCCAGAGACAAATCGTGCAGCTCTTATTTGGATCATATGTATCTGTTCCGTGAATCCAACCGGATAATGATCCCAGACTCATGAATAATCCGCTTCTTAAGTGATTTCTTTTGTGTATGGATTACATTTCCCTACGATTCTTCCAGCGAATCTCTGCCTGGTATCTATTTTTCCTGAAGTTGGTTTTTTGCCCGTTATTTTGCAGCATCTCGAGGTGGTATGGGATCAAATTGGAAGTCCCCTGCAAAAATACTGAGCCATGCTGCTTCTATAACCGTGCATACTTGCGAAAGTGTTGCAGCTGCTAGATTTTGTGCACGAACTGACTTCTCGATTATGTACCATAAATGTTCGATGGGATTCATTTCGGGTGGTCTGGATGACCAAATCATTCCCTCGAGTTTTCCAAAATGTTCTTCAAACCATGTGTCATCTACCGTTGGTTGCGAACATGAAGTCCATAAATGGCTGGAAATGGTCTTCAAGTAGCCAAACACAACCAGTTCCGGTGGGACCTGAGGACGTAGTCCATTCCACGTAAACCTCATTAGTCGCCACCACCAGCTTGCACGGAGCATTGTTGACAACTTGTGCCCATGGTTCGTGGGGTCTGCGTCACACTCGAATCCTGCAATCAGCTATTACCAACTGAAATTGAAACTCACATCACCAGGTCACGGTTGCCATTCGTCTAAAGTCCAACCGATATGATCACGAGCCCTGGGGAGGCGCTACGGGCAATGTCGTGCTATTAGTAAAGGCAGTCGCGTCGGTCGTCTGCTTCCACAGCCCATTAACGCCAGATTTCACTGCAGTACCGTAACGGATACGTTCATAGTACGTCCCACGTCGATTTCTGCGGTTATTTCATGCAGTGCTTCTTGTCTGTTAGCACTGACAACTCAACTCAGATGCCGCTGTTCTCTGTAGTTAAATGAAGCCCGTCGGCCACTGCATTGCCCGTAATGCCTGAAATTTGGTATTCTCGGTTCATTTGTGGCACTGTGGGTCTGGGAATACTGAATTCCCCAACGATTTCCGAAATGGAATATCCCACGGACTAGCTCCAACTGCCGTTTCGCCTTCAAAGTCTATTAATTCCCGTCGTGCCACCCAAATCAAGTCGGAAAACTTTTGACATGAATCACCTGAGTGCAAATGACAGCCCCGTCAATGCGCTGCCCTTTTATACTTTGTGTACGCGCTACTACCGCCATCTGTACCTTTGCGTATACCTATCCACGGCTTTTGTCACGCTCAGTGTTAGCTGTTTGGCCTTGCACCAATCAACGATCGTCTGCAGGTCTCCTTGCAATTTGCTACTGCCCTCCGGCGTTCTTCATTCTTATACGAGGGGCGTTCAGTATTGATTTATATTTTATTTTTCCCCATCATTACAGCTACAACTATACAGAACTTGGCTCTAGCCGTAGATGGCTCGCCAATCACTACGATTGTGATCCCTGCTCGGTACAGCTCATTTTCCCAACTGCTGTCATTATGTGAGTGAACAACATGGAGTATATGATCATCAAGGACAGCGCTGGCCCACGTGGCTTCTGTGGAAGGAAGCTATAAATACTGCAGATATTCACAGGTGATTCTTCTGACTCAGAAACTTTATCTCTAGCCTGCCCGCATAATCGTCAGTTGTCCCATCCGATGAGACGGTTCGGCTACATTATTTCTTCGTTTGTTGTCCTTGGTATCGACGTACTGCATTGTGATACTGGCTGAAAAATTGTGTGTGGAAGTACAACACTGACTACTGTAAATAGTGTAGCCGACAGGTGCACAGTCACGTTTCACAGTAGTTTTCTTTCACTGTTCACTACCTACCAATAATACACAGTTATATTTGGCAAGTGCACTGTTGTTTTAACTTTCCATAAGCCTCATTAATAATTTGCAGGCAAACTTCCACATAATGTTACAGTAGTTTATTATTGAACATTTACGAGCAGTAAAAACCCATCCACAAAGTATACAGTTCTTGAAGAATAGAAAGGTACGTATGGAGCAGACATTGTCATTGTTTTAATACACGGCCTAATTGTCTTACACTGATTTCACGAACACAATGTTCTTTATCTAACCAATACAGGTCCCTCGTCTGAAACTCGGCTGTGGGCTGACTGTCTCTGGACCAAAACTTTTGCCCTTATATATCCTCACAATAATAGGTACTGAAACTTCACATTGTAAAGCTGAAATACTAAACACCTTTTTCCAAAGCTGTTTCACAGAGGAAGACCGCACTGCAGGTCCTTCTCTAAATCCTCGCACAAACGAAAAAAAGGTTGACATCGAAATAAGTGTCCAAGGAATAGAAAAGCAACTGGAATCACTCAACAGAGGAAAGTCCACTGGACCTGACGGGATACCAATTCGATTCTACACAGAGTACGCGAAAGAACTTGCCCCCCTTCTAACAGCCGTGTACCGCAAGTCTCTAGAGGAACGGAAGGTTCCAAATGATTGGAAAAGAGCACAGGTAGTCCCAGTCTTCAAGAAGAGTCGTCGAGCAGATGCGCAAAGCTATAGACCTATATCTCTGACGTCGATCTGTTGTAGAATTTTAGAACATGTTTTTTGCTCGAATATCATGTCGTTTTTGGAAACTCAGAATCTACTATGTAGGAATCAACATGGATTCCGGAAACAGCGATCATGTGAGACCCAACTCGCTTTATTTGTTCATGAGACCCAGAAAATATTAGATACAGGCTCCCAGGTAGATGCTATTTTTCTTGACTTCCGGAAGGCGTTCGATACAGTTCCGCACTGTCGCCTGATAAGCAAAGTAAGAGCCTACGGAATATCAGACCAGCTGTGTGGCTGGATTGAAGAGTTTTTAGCAAACAGAACGCAGCATGTTGTTATCAACGGAGAGACGTCTACAGACGTTAAAGTCACCTCTGGTGTGCCACAGGGGAGTGTTATGGGACCATTGCTTTTCACAATATATATAAATGACCTAGTAGATAGTGTCGGAAGTTCCATGCGGCTTTTCGCGGATGATGCTGTAGTATACAGAGAAGTTGCAGCATTAGAAAATTGTAGCGAAATGCAGGAAGATCTGCAGCGGATAGGCACTTGGTGCAGAGGCAACTGACCTTTAACATAGACAAATGTAATGTATTGTGAATACATGGAAAGAAGGATCCTTTATTGTATGATTATATGATAGCGGAACAAACACTGGTAGCAGTTACTTCTGTAAAATATCTGGGAGTATGCGTGCGGAACGATTTGAAATGGAATGATCATATAAAATTAATTGTTGGTAAGGCGGGTACCAGGTTGAGATTCATTGGGAGAGTCCTTAGAAAATGTAGTCCATCAACAAAGGAGGTGGCTTACAAAACACTCGTTCGACCTATACTTGAGTATTGCTCATCAGTGTGGGATCCGTACCAGATCGGGTTGACGGAGGACATAGAGAAGATTCAAAGGAGAGCGGCGCGTTTCGTCACAGGGTTATTTGGTAACCGTGATAGCATTACGGAGATGTTTAACAAACTCAAGTGGCAGACTCTGCAAGAGAGGCGCTCTGCATCGCGGTGTAGCTTGCTCGCCAGGTTTCGAGAGGGTGCGTTTCTGGATGAGGTATCGAATATATTGCTTCCCCCTACTTATACCTCCCGAGGAGATCACGAATGTAAAATTAGAGAGATTAGAGCGCGCACAGAGGCCTTCAGACAGTCGTTCTTCCCGCGAACCATACGCGACTGGAACAGAAAAGGGAGGTAATGACAGTGGCACGTAAAGTGCCCTCCGCCACACACCGTTGGGTGGCTTGCGGAGTATAAATGTAGATGTAGATGTAGATGTAGATTGTCCGATGTTTAATTTACAGAAACTACATTTGAAACTTAACTCATTAAAATAACTGAATACATCGAAAAATTCCGTCTTTTTCACAGTTAGGCCAAATTATTTGTTTCAGTCATGAAATTAACAAACATAAATTCGCAAACAATATTTTGGACAAAACTATTAATGTCTTGGGAATTAATTAAGAGCCGGTTTAACTAACATGTATTCGAATACAGCAAAACAGATCCCTTAAGAATATTATCAGTTGTTCTTCCAAATGTTTATAATTAATACAGAATTTATATTTGTTTATACGTCAACAATAGAATTTAAGTTACGAAATAATTACTGATTTCATCCTATAATAAAAGATAATAACTAGGCACAGTCAAAATAAATTATAAAATCAGTTACAGACATAAAACAAAGCACAAAATTAGATCTGGTGTTATATTCATGAAGACAAAGGATCAATCTTTCTCTTTTATGGAAATGCAGAATATAGTGGCGTAAGATAATGGTAATTAGTCAAAATCGAAAAAATTAATTTTAAGGAGGCAGATGGCAAAACAAAAGGGGAAGTAAAACTATCCCAGCTTGTTCGACACAGCGAGACCAAACATAAACTAGTAAGCGACCTCTATTCTAAACGGATGTAGATCTCTGATCCCGGATCTTGGAGATTCTATGTGCTTGAAGATTAGTGTCATCTGCATAGTCCATCGGTCTGTACGTGATAAGGAACGCCTTACTTATTTTACATCTACATCTACATTTATACTCCGCAAGCCACCCAACGGTGTGTGGCGGAGGGCACCTTCCTTTCCTGTTCCAGTCGCGTGTGGTTCGCGGGAAGAACGACTGCCGGAAAGCCTCGAATCTCTCTAATTTTACATTCGTGATCTCCTCGGGAGGTATAAGTAGGGGGAAGCAATATATTCGATTCCTCATCCAGAAACGCACACTCTCGAAATCTGGACAGCAAGCTACACCGCGATACAGAGCGCCTATCTTGCAGAGTCTGCCACTTGAGTTTGTTAAACATCTCCGTAACCTATCACGCTTACCAAATAACCCTGTGACGAAACGCGACGCTCTTCTTTGAATGTTCTCTATCACCTCCGTCAACCGGATCTCGTCCGTACCACACACTGATGAGCAATACTCAAGTATAGGTCGAACGAGTGTTTTGTAAGCCACTTCCTTTGTTGATGGACTACATTTTCTAAGGACTCTCCCAATGAATCTCAACCTGGTACGCGCCTTACCAACAATTAAATTTATATGATCATTCCACTTTAAATGGTTCAAATGGCTCTGAGCACTATGGGACTCAACTGCTGTGGTTATAATTCCCCTAGAACTTAGAACTACTTAAACCTAACTAACCTAAGGACAGCACACAACACCCAGCCATCACGAGGCAGAGAAAATCCCTGACCCCGCCGGGAATCGAACCCGGGAACCCGGGCGTGGGAAGCGAGAACGCTACCGCACGACCACGAGATGCGGGCTCCACTTTAAATCGTTCCGCACGCATACTCCCAGATATTTTACCGAAGTAACTGCTACCAGTGTTTGTTCCGCTATCATATAATCATACAATAAAGGATCCTTATGTATTCGCAATACATTACATTTGTCTATGTTAAGGTTCAGTTGCCACTCCCTGCACCAAGTACCTATCCGCTGCAGATCTTCCTGCATTTCGCTACAATTTTCTAATGCTGCAACTTCTCTGTATACTACAGCATCATCCGCGAAAAGCGGCATGGAACTTACGATACCATCTACTAGGTCATTTATATATATTGTGAAAAGCAATGGTCCCATAACACTCCCCTGTGTCACGCCAGAGGTTACTTTAACGTCTGTAGACGTCTCTCCATTGAGAACAACATTCTATGTTCTGTTTGCTAAAAACTCTTCAATCTAGCCACACAGCTGGCCTGATATTCCGTATGCTCTTACTTTGTTTATCAGACGACAGTGCGAAACTGTATCGAACGCTTTCCGAAAGTCAAGGAAAATAGCATCTACCTGGGAGCCTGTATCTAATATTTTCTGGGTCTCATGAACAAATAAACCGTGTTGGGTCTCACACGATCGCTGTTTCCGGAATCCATGTTGATTCCTACAGAGTAGATTCTGGGTTTCCAGAAACGACATGATACGCGAGCAAAAAACATGTTCTAAAATTCTACAACAGATCGACGTCAGAGATATAGGTCTATAGCTTTGCGCATCTGCTCGACGACTCTTCTTGAAGACTGGGACTACCTGTGCTCTTTTCCAATCATTTGGCACCTTCCGTTCCTCTAGAGACTTGTGGTACACGGCTATTAGAAGGGGGGCAAGTTCTTTCGAATACTCTGTGTAGAATCGAATTGGTATCCCGTCTATTCCTTGGACACTTATTTCGATGTCAGCCAGTTTTTCGTTTGTGCGAGGATTTAGAGAGGGAACTGCAGTGCAGTCTTCCTCTGTGAAACAGCTTTGGAAAACGGTGTTTAGTATTTCAGCTTTACGTGTGTCATTCTCTGTTTCAATGCCATCATCATCCCGGAGCTGTTCCGAGCCACTTACTGATTTGACGAAGACCAGAACTTCCTAGGATTTTTTGTCAAGTCGGTACATAGAGTTTTACGTTCGAATTCACTGGACGCTTCATGCATAGCCCTCCTTACGCTAACTTTGACATCGTTTAGCTCCTGTTTGTCTGAGAGGTTTTGGCTGAGTTTAAACTTGCAGTGAAGCTCTCTTTGCTTTCGCAGTAGTTTCCTAACTTTGTTGTTGAACCACGGTGGGTTTTTCCCGTCCCTCACAGTTTTACTCGGCACGTACCTGTCTAAAACGCATTTTACGATTGCCTTGAACTTTTTCCATAAGCACTCAACATTGTCAGTGTCAGAACGAAATTTTCGTTTTGATCTGTTAGGTAGTCTGAAATTTGCCTTCTGTTACTCTTGCTAAACAGATAAACCTTCCTCCCTTTTTTTATATTCCTATTTACTTCCATATTCAGGGATGCTGCAACGGCCTTATGATCACTGATTCCCTGTTCTGCGCTTACAGAGTCGAAAAGTTCGGGTCTGTTTGTTATCAGTAGTTCCAAGATGTTATCTCCACGAGTCGATTCTCTGTTTATTTGCTCGAGGTAATTTTCAGATAGTGCACTCAGTATAATGTCACTCGAAGCTCTGTCCCTACCACCCGTCCTAAACATCTGAGTGTGCCAGTCTATATCTGGTAAATTGAAATCTCCACCTAAGACTATAACATGCTGAGAAAATTTATGTGAAATGTATTACAGATTTTATCTCAGTTGTTCTGCCACTAATGCTGTTGAGTCGGGAGGTCGGTAAAAGAAGCCAGTTAATAACCTAGCTCGGTTGTTGAGTGTAGCCTTCACCCATAATAATTCACAGGAACAATCCACTTCTACTTCACTACAGGATAAACTACTACTAACAGCGCAAACCTGAAACCACAGGTTGCATGCAATCTACCCTTTCTAAATACCGTCTGTGCCTTTGTAAAAATTTCGGGAGAATTTATCTCTGGCTTCAGCCAGCTTTCCGTACCTATAACGATTTCAGCATCGGTGCTTTCTATCAGCACTTGAAGTTCCGGTACTTTACCAATGCAGCTTCGACAGTTTAGAATTACAATACCGATTGCTGCTTGGTCCCCGCATGTCCCGCCTTTGCCCCGCACCTTTTGAGGCTGTTGCCCTTTCTGTACTTGCCCGAGGCCATCTAATCTAAAAAACCGCCCAGCCCACGCCACACAACCCCTGCTACCCGTGTAGCCGCTTGTTGCGTGTAGTGGACTCCTGATCTATCCAGCGGAACCCGCAACCCCACCACTCTATGGCGCAAGTCGAGGAATCTGCAGCCCACACGGTCGCAGAACCGTCTCAGCCTCTGATTCAGACCATCCACTCGGCTCTGGACCAAAGGTCCGCAGTCAGTCCAGTCGACGATGCTGCAGATGGTGAGCTCTGCTTTCATCCCTCTAGCGAGACTGGCAGTTTTCACCAAATCAGATAGCCGCCGGAAGCCAGAGAGGATTTCCTCCGATCCATAGCGACACACATCATTGGTGCCGACATGAGCGATCACCTGCAGATGGGTGCACCCTGTACCCTTCATGGCATCGGGAAGGACCCTTTCCACATCTGGAATTACTCCCCCTGGTATGCACACGGAATACACATTGGTTTTCTTCCCCTCTTTTGCTGACATATCCCATTACATATATATAATGTGTGATGAATAGGCTCAAGTGGGAGGAGAATCGAAAGTGTTTTCATTATGCTATCTGGTGACATTCCGTTGCATCAGTGTTGTACACAGACAAGAAATGAAATACGAGAATCTTTATCCAGCACTATCAGGCAGCTGAAGCTCGACCTACAAGTAGTACAGAGGTCACTGGTGCAAGGCAATGAATCCACAGCATTCCTGAAACTTCGTTAATGCAGCACTGTAGAACAGCTAGCCTGTATGAGCACAACGAGAAACGATACATAGTGGAGCAGCACGTTTAAAAGAAGCCGTATTTCGGAATCTATAGTAGGGCTATAAATTTCAGAAATACAATCGAAATATGTAACATTTTTGCTGTAGAAAGGAAGGAGAGGAGTAAGTGACAATGTTGCGAATAACATAGACTCATTTTAATCAATAGAAAATCCACGTAGGAATATCAATAATGTGGGAAAGATAAGGTTGCTGCTTTCTATGAAAAAGACACGTTAAACTGCAGACAGGCACAACAGAAAGACACTTATACAAAGTTTACGGCAACAGCCTAGGTCAGCAAAACAGAAACAGAGAACGCACACCATTCATACACACGAGCAACAACACCTCGAGCGCAAATGACCCACAACTCTGGCAGCTCAGGCCATAATGCAACTATGAGGTGAAAAGGCAGCAGCAATCTAGAGATGGCAGGGAAGGAAAGGGACAGCGGTGTATGTACAATGCTAGCAGCAGTCTGGAGAGGGCAGCGAAAGGAAGTGATAGTAGTGCATGTACAATGGCAGCAGTTATCTGGAGACAGCAGGAAAGGGAAGGAATAGTAGTGCACGTACAATGGCAATAGCAATCTGGAAAGGGCGGAGAAGGGAAGGGACAGTAGTGCACATACAGTGGCAGTAGCAATCTGGAGAGCGTGGGGAAGGGAAGAGCAGTAGTGTATATACAATGGCAGTAGCATCCTGCAGAATGTGTGGACAGGAAAGGATAGTAGTGCGTGTACAATGACAGCAGCAATCTGGAGACGCAGGATAGGGAAGGAATAGTAGTGCACGTACGATGGCAGTAGCAATCTGGAAAGGGCGGAGAAGCTTCAAATGGCTCTGAGCACTATGGGACTTAACAGCTGTGGTCATCAGTCCCCTAGAACTTAGAACTACGTAAACCTAACTAACCTAAGGTCATCCCACACATCCATAACCGAGGCAGGATTCGAACCTGCAACCGTAGCAGTCGCGCGGTTCCGGACTGCGGCGGAGAAGGAAAGGGACAGTAGTCACATACAAAGACAGTAGCAATCTGCAGATGGCGTAGACGGGAAAGGATAGTAAAGCGTGTACAATGGCAGCAGCAATCTGTAGACACAGGATACGGAAGGAATAGTAGTGCATGTAGAATAGTAGTAGCAATCTGGAAAGGGCGGAGTAGGGAACGGACAGTAGTCACATACAATGGCAGCAGCAATCTGCAGATGGCGTAGACGGGAAAGGATAGTAGTGCGTGTACAATGGCAGCAGCAATCTGGAGACGCAGGATAGGGAAGGAATAGTAGTGCATGAACAATTACAGTATCAATCTGGAAAGAGTGGAGAAGGGAAGAGACAGTAGTGCACAAACAATGGCAGTAGCAGGCTGGAGAGTGTGGGGAAGGGAAGGGCTGTAGTGTGTTTACAATGTCAGTAGCAATCTGCAGAAGGCGTGAACGGGAAAGGATAGTAGTGCAGCTCGCATTTCGTGTCGTGCGGTAACCGTCTCGCTTCCTACGCCCGGGTTCCCGGGTTTGTTTCCCGGCGGTGTCAGGTATTTTCTCTGCCTCGTGATGGCTGGGTGTTGTGTGCTGTCCGTATGTTAGTTAGGTTTAAGTAGGTCTAAATTCTAGGGGACTGATGACCATAGATGTTAAATCCCATAGTGCTCAGAGCGATTTGAACCATTTTGATAGTAGTGCGTGTACAATGACAGCAGCAATCTGGAGACGCAGGATAGGTAAGGAATAGTAGTGAACGACCAATGACAGCAGCAATCTGGTAAGTGCGGAGAAGGGAAGGGACAGTAGTGCACATACAATGGCAGTAGAAGTCGAGAGATTGTGGAGAAGGGAAGGGCAGTAGTGTGTATACAATGGGAGTAGCAATCTGCAGATGGCGTGGACGGGAAAGGATAGTAGTTCGTGCACAATGGCAGCAGCAATCTGAAAAGGGCGGAGAAGGGAAGGGACAGTAGTGCACATACAATGGCAGTAGCAGTCGGGAGAGAGTGGGGAAGCGAAGGTCACTAGTGCGTGTACATTGGCAGAAGCAACCTGCAGAATGCGTGGACGGGAAAGGATAGTAGTGCGTGTACAGTGGAAGGAGCAATCTGGAGACGCAGGATAGGGAAGGAAAAGCAGTGCACGTACAATGGCAGTAGCAATCTGGAAAGGGCGGAGAACAGAAGGGACAGTAGTGCACATGCAATGGCAGTAGCAATCTGGAGAGTGTGGGGAAGGGAGGGACAGTAGAGTATATACAACGGCAGTAGCAATCTGCAGATGGCGTGGACGAAAAAAGATAGTAGTGCGTGTACAATGGCAATAGCAATCTGGAGGCGCAGGATAGGGAAGGAATAGTAGTACACGAACAATGACAGTAGCAATCTGGAAAGGGTGGAGAAGGGAAGGGACAGTAGTGCACATACAATGGCAGTAGCAGACGGCTGAGGGTGGGGAAGCGAAGGGCAGTAGTGTGTATACAATGCAGTAGCAACGTGCAGAAGGCGTGGACGGGAAAGGATAGTAGTGCGTGTACAATGGCAGCAGCAATCTGGAGACGCAGAATAGGGAAGGAATAGTAGTGCACGTACAATGGCAGTAGCAATCTGGAAAGGACGGGGAAGGGAAGGGACAGTTGTGCACATACAATGGCAGTAGCTGCCTGGAGAGGGTGGGGAAGGGAAGGGCAGTAGTGTGAATACAATGGCAGTAGCAATCTGCAGAAGGCGTGGACGGGAAAGGATAGTAATGCGTGTACAATGGCAATAGCAATCTGGAGACGCAGGATAGGGAAGGAATAGAAGTGCACGTACAATGGCAGTAGCAATCTGGAAAGGGCGAGGAAGGGAAAGGACAGTAGTGCTCATACAACGGCAGTAGCTGTCTGGAGAGGGTAGGGAAGGAAAGGGCAGTAGTGTGGGAGTAGTGTGGCAGTAGAACAACTTAAACCTAACTAACATAAGGACATCACACACATCCATGCCCGAGGCAGGATTCGAACCAGTGACCGTAGCAGTCGCGCGATTCCGGACTGAGGCGGAGAAGGGAACGGACAGTAGTCACATACAATGGGGGTAGCAATCTGCAGATGGCGTGGACGGGCAAGGATAGTAGTGTGTGTACAATGGCAGCAGCAATCTGGAGACGGTGGATAGGGAAGGAATAGTAGTGCACGTACAATGGCAGTAGCAATTAGAAAAGGGCGGAGAAGGGAAGGGACAGTAGTGCACATACAATGGCAGTAGCAGTCTTGAGAGTGTGGGGAAGGGAAGGGCAGTAGTGTATATTTAATGGCAGTAGCAATCTGGAAAGGGCGAAGAAGGGAAGGGGCAGTAGCGCACATGCAATGGCAGTAGCAATCTGGAGAGTGTGGGGAAGGGAAGGGCAGTAGTGTGTATACAATGGCAGTAGTAATCTGCAGAAGGCGTGGACGGGAAAGGATTGTAGTGCGTGTACAATGGCAGCAGCAATCTGGAGACGCAGGATAGGAAACACGAACAATGACAGTAGCAATCTGGAAAGGGCGGAGAAGAGAAGGGACAGTAGTGCACATATAATGGCAGTTGCAGTCGGGAGAGGGTGGGGAAGCGAAGGTCAGTAGTGTGTATACAATGGCAGTAGCAATCTGCAAATGGTGTGAACGGGAAAGGATAGTAGTGCTTGTACAATGGCAGCAGCAATCTGAAAAGGGCGGAGAAGGGAAGGGACAGTAGTACACATACAATGGCGGTTGCAGTCGGGAGAGGGTGGGGAAGCGAAGGTCAGTAGTGTGTATACATTGGCAGAAGCAATCTGCAGAAGGCGTGGACGGGAAAGGATTGTAGTGCGTGTACAATGGCAATTGCAATCTGGAGACGCAGGATATGGAAGGAACAGTAGTGCACGAACAATGGCAGTAGAAATGTTGAAAGGGCGGAGAAGGGAAGGGACAGTAGTGCACATACAATGGCAGTAGCAGAATGGAGAGGGTGGGGAAGGGAAGGGCAGTAGTGTGTATATAATGGCAGTAGCAATCTGCAGATGGCGTGGACGGGAAATGATAGTAAAGCGTGTACAATGGCAGCAGCAAACTGTAGACACAGGATATTGAAGGAATAGTATTGCATGTAGAATGGTAGTAGCAATCTGGAAAGGGCGGAGTAGGGAATGGACAGTAGTCACATACAATGGCAGTAGCAATCTGCAGATGGCGTGGACGGGAAATGATAGTAGTGCGTGTACAATGGCAGCAGCAATCTGGAGACGCAGGATAGGGAAGGTATAGTAGTGCACGTACAATGGCAGTAGCAATCTGGAAAGGGAGGAGAAGGGAAGGGACAGAAGTGTACATACAATGGCAGTAGCAATCTGCAGATGGTGGGGATGGGAATGGATAGTAGTGCATTTGCAATTGCCTCAGCAATCTAAGGAGGACGGGGATGTGAATGGTTTGTAGTGTACAGTCTAATGCAGTAATAAATTAATGTGAAGTGTGTTCAAATTGTGAAATTTTCTTCCTGGTATTTATTATTTAAAAACGTAATCATTCGATTTAGGTGTGACAGTACTCCTTGTATACTTCACCGTATTCAAGAAGATAAAATTCATTTTGGTTTGTTTACTTATTCGACCTGCTATAAATGTCTGTCATTTTTACAGTTAAATGTACGCACGCTGACAATATAATCTAATATAACGCTCGTATTCGCAACAATAATATGAAATTGTCAATTAAGCAAAGTTTCATCTAATTAGGTATAGAGGGTAAATTCTAAGTGTCGTTAGATGTACTTTGTCCGATAATGTCAGTTTCAGCTTTGCAATGTGTAGCTTTAGTCAACCTCATGGGATGTGCAGTCTCGACGGAAAGCATAGGATTCTTTCCAGTTACAAGGGAAATTGTTTGTGTGGCGGAATTTTACGTTCCTAATCGTTACAGCGGATCCAGATTAGTATAGTATGATATGGATTTCATCGGTATGTGTTAACAGTGACAGTAAAACTCAGGTAATAAGCAGTACTCCAGCAGCGTGAACGCCGCCCTTGCCCACTCTGTCTGCTATCGTCATGCAGGAGAGCTGCTCAGTCGCTGAAAAAGTTCTGGTTATTCTTCGTGTTTTACTTTCAACGTTAATGCCTACTGATAAAAAGAATGTCGGTCTAGATGTATTTGGGATCCCTCTATCACATGAGGACGTAACATTGCGCTTTAAGAATCGTTTTGTTTGTAATGGTGCTGGGTTTCGAACAATAAATGAAAGATGAGTGATGTGGTGGTGGCCCTAAACTATGTGCCCTCTGACTCAGAGTTGAAACATTAAAGTTTTGCCTGGTTTCGTTGTCTAAGGACTGGGATACGTAGTTGCCACACTACAGGCCAAATACTACTGACTGTACAGTATACTCTAAGAATACACACATGACTCGAACGGCCGAAGTTTTCTATCACTCGTTAATTGCGAATTATGAATGTAACATACAAATTTATAAGTGAAAGTAGCAATTAAATAAAATCTGCAGGCACAATCTTAACGACTTTAAACGATGAGTAGTACGATAGTAGGAGTACTTTTGAGAATATGGCTTATTCCTGCAAAACATTTATTGATGTCGATGGTCCAGCAATTAAATAAAATATGAGTTGAATAAAAGGGAAACAATAGATTCCTTCCTTACGTAATTAGTTATGAACAACAACATAGCTAGCGAGATATTCACTTCTGAACGCATACTACGACTTCACTGCAGGAGCCACGGAAATCACACAAGAGCACAGGTCGGCACTCCGAAATATTTCTATTC
Organism: Schistocerca cancellata; assembly: GCF_023864275.1. Classification (NCBI taxonomy): domain Eukaryota; kingdom Metazoa; phylum Arthropoda; class Insecta; order Orthoptera; family Acrididae; genus Schistocerca; species Schistocerca cancellata. The sequence goes on from NC_064628.1 coordinate 199,910,580, forward strand.
CCCGCGACCACGCGCATCCTGCTCCATTCCAAGTCCTTCCCGCGACTGCGCGTCCGCCGCGCCGTCGCGTCCAGCACTTTCCGTGTCCTGTGCCGTACTCGAACTACCGCACTTCCAAACTCCCTGTCCTCTCTCGAAACGATCTTCCTCCCCCCTGCCACTTCCACACAGTCTCTTCATTAACGAGCGCTGTGATTGGCTAGAGCACTCCCTCCATGTCTCGAAGTCAACATACAATCATAAACATATTTAAACACATAAGAAATACTGGAGTTACATTTAAATAACTTGAAATTAAATAAATATTCCTACGGCTCGACCACAAACACGCACTAACACACAATATTAAATACATAAACAAATTAAATAAACATTTATCAAAGGAATAGCACCAAAATGTAGGCCAGTAGCCTAATGTCGCTGTGTTTTCTCAAACAAAGAAAATATTTAACCAATTTCTTCATGAATAGTATATATCGGATATAAACAAAGATGAACAAATATAAGCATGCTTCTACCGTTTATTCGTGTAACTGTGGAGTGCTTATTGCCTGACGCGATCGATAGAAATTGGCCACATTGACCTCCAATAACACGTGTACTATTCAAGTTACATGGCTGTAATTCGTACCAATACAGATTTACGCTAATAGCTTTCTAAAGACACATCGATCGGCGAAATCGGATGAAGCGTTTAAATTTTGGAAATTCGTTGTTGAGAGTTACTTGTATAATTTACCGTCAGATACTAAATTTTTAACTAATAAAGATATTGAAAATTTGATTACAGGCAAATAATAGTAATGTACAGTCGTGCTCAAAAGTATCCGAACGACCTGAATTCCATAACGCAGCTGTCTAGGAGGTCTTCTAATCGCTCCTTGGTACAGTCGTTTGACTACTGAAAATGGTTCCAAGTCACCACTAGAAAACACTGCTCTGTGTCGCAATAACTCAAGTTGTAAAGTAACACTATGATACTACAAATATCAGGTAACATCTTATCACAGATAAGACTGTCCTTAAGCCAACCCACATAACGCAGCTGTCTAGCAGGTCCTCTAATCGTTCCTTGGTACAGTCGTTTGACTATTGAAAATGGTTCCAACAAGTCACTGCTAGAAAACACTACTCTGTATCGCAATAACTCAAGATGAAAGTGATACTACGGTACTACAAATATCAGGTAACACCTAATCGCAGGTAAGTCTGTCCTTAAGGGTTTATTACAGTAAATGACATACCTGAAATGTTACCACTCTCATTATTACGTCAGATAGGTACAATACGTGGTAAGTTCGTCATATTCATGATTTCCTCTTCAAAGTAACGTACCGTACTTATTATTTAACACAAAATGACATTAAAAATTTAAGTTATTCACGAGCAGCTACTTGAGAACAGGTACGAACTTCAAGTGACACGACGAACCGTCTCGTTCTGCATATGGATTCAAACCCAGGTCATGCAGAATAAGCAAAGATTTCTTGAGTGACGGAAACTAACAGTCATTCTTGATTAGGCATACAGAGAGTGATATACCTCGACAGTATCGGTTAGCAAATATCAACTTTAAATTACATAACGCAAACATTTTTAACGGACGCGAATTCCTACCCAGCACCTGTTGTCCCTGTTAACGAACTACGAGAGATGTTAAACATTACTTCTTAACGAATAACTTACTTGAAATGCAGTGAGGTAAAGCTTTGTGTTGGACAGGGATTAGAACCCAGAACCTAATCGAATTTTTTTCCAACAGCAGCTCGGAACAACATCTTGAACTTAACAGTGATCTCGAAAATAGTTCTGTGTCTCACTGGGACTCAAAAACGTCAAATATCGTTAGTGATGACAACCAATCAAAATACACTCCTGGAAATGGAAAAAAGAACACATTGACACCGGTGTGTCAGACCCACCATACTTGCTCCGGACACTGCGAGAGGGCTGTACAAGCAATGATCACACGCACGGCACAGTGGACACACCAGGAACCGCGGTGTTGGCCGTCGAATGGCGCTAGCTGCGCAGCATTTGTGCACCGCCGCCGTCAGTGTCAGCCAGTTTGCCGTGGCATACGGAGCTCCATCGCAGTCTTTAACACTGGTAGCATGCCGCGACAGCGTGGACGTGAACCGTATGTGCAATTGACGGACTTTGAGCGAGGGCGTATAGTGGGCATGCGGGAGGCCGGGTGGACGTACCGCCGAATTGCTCAACACGTGGGGCGTGAGGTCTCCACAGTACATCGATGTTGTCGCCAGTGGTCGGCGGAAGGTGCACGTGCCCGTCGACCTGGGACCGGACCGCAGCGACGCACGGATGCACGCCAAGACCGTAGGATCGTACGCAGTGCCGTAGGGGACCGCACCGCCACTTCCCAGCAAATTAGGGACACTGTTGCTCCTGGGGTATCGGCGAGGACCATTCGCAACCGTCTCCATGAAGCTGGGCTACGGTCCCGCACACCGTTAGGCCGTCTTCCGTTCACGCCCCAACATCGTGCAGCCCGCCTCCAGTGATGTCGCGACAGGCGTGAATGGAGGGACGAATGGAGACGTGTCGTCTTCAGCGATGAGAGTCGCTTCTGCCTTGGTGCCAATGATGGTCGTATGCGTGTTTGGCGCCGTGCAGGTGAGCGCCACAATCAGGACTGCATACGACCGAGGCACACAGGGCCAACACCCGGCATCATGGTGTGGGGAGCGATCTCCTACACTGGCCGTACACCACTGGTGATCGTCGAGGGGACACTGAATAGTGCACGGTACATCCAAACCGTCATCGAACCCATCGTTCTACCATTCCTAGACCGGCAAGGGAACTTGCTGTTCCAACAGGACAATGCACGTCCGCATGTATCCCGTGCCACCCAACGTGCTCTAGAAGGTGTAAGTCAACTACCCTGGCCAGCAAGATCTCCGGATCTGTCCCCCATTGAGCATGTTTGGGACTGGATGAAGCGTCGTCTCACGCGGTCTGCACGTCCAGCACGAACGCTGGTCCAACTGAGGCGCCAGGTGGAAATGGCATGGCAAGCCGTTCCACAGGACTACATCCAGCATCTCTACGATCGTCTCCATGGGAGAATAGCAGCCTGCATTGCTGCGAAAGGTGGATATACACTGTACTAGTGCCGACATTGTGCATGCTCTGTTGCCTGTGTCTATGTGCCTGTGGTTCTGTCAGTGTGATCATGTGATGTATCTGACCCCAGGAATGTGTCAATAAAGTTTCCCCTTCCTGGGACAATGAATTCACGGTGTTCTTATTTCAATTTCCAGGAGTGTACATTAAACATCGAAATTATTATCCACCAGCAGATAGGTGTTCCCATGCTAGAGCTTGATAATACGTAATGAAATCTTTAGTGCCGCGCCAGGATTCGAACCCATTCAAGCCCAATATGTGGAGATGTTGTGGAATCTGCAGTTTTGAACAAACAACAAATTGTAGCTCAGCTGTATTGTCACGAAGGGATCAAATTCCGCGTTGAGGGCGGCCTGAGTTGCATTCCCAGCTCAGAACCAATTTTATCGACATACAGAGTCTCAGATAAAGGATGGAATAAGTGTCCTGTGATCCTACATAGCATTTCTTTCGTCACTAGAAATAAATAACTAGTATAAGGAAGGTTACTGGTGATAGATGTTCTACATGTCGCCATTCCTGACCTTATTGTGGCTCATCCTAACGTCTACTTTGTAGAGAAGGAATATCATTTTTTATGTGAATTTCAGACCGCAATGCCATTATGTCTTCTTCACTTGGTGTAGCCAGAAGAGAATTGAATCTGTCTCTCCCTATCTAAAATCACGGACCAAAGTTGGAATCGAACCCAGACCATAGATATATGAACCTATCGTCAGCCCAACTGACCTCCAAATCCTCTTCCCGGTGGCTCATGTTTCAGTCTTAAGGCCGTTGTGCCACAATGGTTGAGAATTCTGACACACAGGCTCCCTGTATCAATTTTCAGTATGTTCAGTAAATTCATTTATTTGGTTGACCGAATCCCCATGAACTAGCTGCATCGGCTAACAAGTGCATACATTCAACTTTATTTTGTAATCACCGATATAAAATCACGTAACGGCCACCTACACAAAACTGCCAACGGTGTAGGATGCAGAAATTTAAATAGGTTGTGTTCCTTTCCACTTGAGCTACTCTATTGCGCTATCTGTTTGTTGAAAACATCGTGCAGTGCAACAGAAATGGTGTAACTGTTTGTCTCTCAGAGTTCTAGACCCGGCCACAGGCATTATCTCACAGCCCTGTGGAATGCAGAAGTTCTGGAGGAATTGTTTTTGAGTTCTGGATCTATTGTACTTACGTGTCAGCTGGTAGCGTAATGGTAAGTGTCATGACCTGTGGGAAAGATGTCGCGATTTCGAGTACACTCATTGCTACATTTTTTTAAACGAAATTCGGCTGTATGCTTATCAACGTAATGGATGGCTCAAATGGTTCAAATGGCTCCGTGCACTATGGGACTTAACATCTGTGGTCATCAGTCCCCTAGAACTTAGAACCACTTAAACCTAACTAACCTAAGGACATCCATGCCCGAGGCAGGATTCGAACCGGCGACCGTAGCAGTCGCGCAACGTAATGGAACTTGTAACATAATTCTCTTCACTTCTCAACCCAAAATTGTCGCATGTGGGAAAAGGGCTAACTTCTGCGACATATTATTCTTATCAGGTTTAATAGACAGCCAGGCAGCAGACGCATCTCGATCGTTTTGTATTATGTATTGTGAGATCGCATCGTGCCAAAATACGTCGGAAAAGTATTTTCTACATTAGCTGTCGTCTGGTAGTGGTTGTTCTTCAAATCTTGTTTGACAGCTTTAACTCAGAACAAGTTTTCTAGATGCATGTAATCGATAAAGTGCATGTGCATTTTCAGACTGTTATACACTCCTGGAAATGGAAAAAAGAACACATTGACACCGGTGTGTCAGACCCACCATACTTGCTCCGGACACTGCGAGAGGGCTGTACAAGCAATGATCACATGCACGGCACAGCGGACAAACCAGGAACCGCGGTGTTGGCCGTCGAATGGCGCTTGCTGCGCAGCATTTGTGCACCGCCGCCGTCAGTGTCAGCCAGTTTGCCGTGGCATACGGAGCTCCATCGCAGTCTTTAACACTGGTAGCATGCCGCGACAGCGTGGACGTGAACCGTATGTGCAGTTGACAGACTTTGAGCGAGGGCGTATAGTGGGCATGCGGGAGGCTGGGTGGACGTACCGCCGAATTGCTCAACACGTGGGGCGTGAGGTTTCCACAGTACATCGATGTTGTCGCCAGTGGTCGGCGGAAGGTGCACGTGCCCGTCGACCTGGGACCGGACCGCAGCGACGCACGGATGCACGCCAAGACCGTAGGATCCTACGCAGTGCCGAAGGGGACCGCACCGCCACTTCCCAGCAAATTAGGGACACTGTTGCTCCTGGGGTATCGGCGAGGACCATTCGCAACCGTCTCCATGAAGCTGGGCTACGGACCCGCACACCGTTAGGCCGTCTTCCGCTCACGCCCCAACATCGTGCAGCCCGCCTCCAGTGGTGTCGCGACAGGCGTGAATGGAGAGACGAATGGAGACGTGTCGTCTTCAGCGATGAGAGTCGCTTCTGCCTTGGTGACAATGATGGTCGTATGCATGTTTGGCGCCGTGCAGGTGAGCGCCACAATCAGGACTGCATACGACCGAGGCACACAGGGCCAACACCCGGCATCATGGTGTGGGGAGCGATCTCCTACACTGGCCGTACACCACTGGTGATCGTCGAGGGGACACTGAATAGTGCACGGTACATCCAAACCGTCATCGAACCCATCGTTCTACCATTCCTAGACCGGCAAGGGAACTTGCTGTTCCAACAGGACAATGCACGTCCGCATGTATCCCGTGCCACCCAACGTGCTCTAGAAGGTGTAAGTCAACTACCCTGGCCAGCAAGATCTCCGGATCTGTCCCCCATTGAGCATGTTTGGGACTGGATGAAGCGTCGTCTCACGCGGTCTGCACGTCCAGCACGAACGCTGGTCCAACTGAGGCGCCAGGTGGAAATGGCATGGCAAGCCGTTCCACAGGACTACATCCAGCATCTCTACGATCGTCTCCATGGGAGAATAGCAGCCTGCATTGCTGCGAAAGGTGGATATACACTGTACTAGTGCCGACATTGTGCATGCTCTGTTGCCTGTGTCTATGTGCCTGTGGTTCTGTCAGTGTGATCATGTGATGTATCTGACCCCAGGAATGTGTCAATAAAGTTTCCCCTTCCTGGGACAATGAATTCACGGTGTTCTTATTTCAATTTCCAGGAGTGTAGACAACATCAGAGAATTCGGACATATCGTTGATGATTAATTTCTCTCTCATGATTACTATTGTTTTAACAACACTAAAGGAAACCTTACGGAAATTGTGAACTGTATTATAAAAAGTGACATAAAACTACCCACGATAACCTTACGATGAAAGTCTGTTTTAATAAACGTGAGTATCTGTACACAAGCGTGCATCTATCGTCACGAATTGGTAAAATACTACTCACTTAGATTTTGATTGGGTCTTTGTTTAATTGGTATGCTGTGTCATACTCAATAGGGATGCAAATGTGGCATTTCATAAATAAAGTTATGTATTCCTAGAAACCCAAAATTTGCTTGTCAGCAGCGGAAAGAGGCGTTACCTGTTGTGCAGCATTATACGTTTTTCGCCATTGCACTATGAGCCGAAAGTATTTTCTTGAGATTATCTTAGCGATGTTTGATCTGACTGTTTGTAGCTCTTTCACAAAAGGGATAAAAACGCTACCCTCAGTGAGACTGGAACTACGAACCATAACAGACGCTTTTTCGCAGGTCAGCACGTAACCACAGAGCTGGCGAAGAAGTATGTGTCTTAGCTTCCTTTTACCAGACCTATAGTGGCTATAACTCGTAAACCACTATTTAAAAGACGAAATAGGTTGCGATATCCACGTGCAACGACTTTCCTGGGCTGAAACCGTAAAGTTTCAATCTTTTGTTACACCTCAAGCAATAATAACTCACATTATTCCATGGAAATGACAGGTAAAATCAAGTGAACTTTGAGGCTTAATTCCGTGCACACCATGAAGTAACTCGTCGGTCACAGAGTTGCCAAACATACATTGCCTTGTTGCCAAATCTCAGTTACAATACCAGGTGGAAGAAGACGAATACACAGAACTGACTGCAAACTAAGCATCATAAATCAGTAACCCTTATAGTTGTTTTTCTTTTTCTTTCGTAAGTGTACTCAAATAAATCAAAAGAATCAAATAAATCAAAAAGAATGAGAGAGACAGAGAGAGTAAAAAATTGTAAAGAGATTGAATCATGGTATGTAAAGAAATGTTTCATTAAAATGACATGTTCCACATCATTACGAAATATCATATTCACGATCTATGAAACAAGATTTAATCTAATGTAATCTAATATAATCATATTATATTGATGACTAGCCATGAAGAGTCATGAATTACCGACATGTTTGTTAATACCAGTAACCAAATCTAAACTTGAAAATAAAAGACAACAATTTTTGTAACAAACAGGGACTTCTGTCAAGACCCTTTCGTCCCTGCTAACTAAGCACGAAAGATGTCTGATATACCTCTATTCTAAAGTAACAAAGTGTGCATGCATTTAAAGATGAAGTGCATGATATGAAGTTCTGTGACGGAAATAAGACCCAACACGTAATCGGATTTTTAACTAAGTAAAATCAAATGGTTTGTATCGGTTTTTCTTACCAGCTGCTAGGTGTTTGAATCTAAAATAAGGACACAAACTTTTGTGCCTAAGCAATAATCGAACTGCACACCTACCGTGCATCCACGAATATAGCTTAAGTATTAATTGCTTACTCGCAAATAGTAAAATGTGTGCGTGTTTGACCAGAAATAACGACACCTATTGAGGTTGTTAGCAACACACGAACAGACTTTAAAAATGTACGTTAAGTTTCACTAACAGGCCGGTGTGCACGTGATAGGACTTGAAATGAAATTATGAATATTTTTGTACTGGATCAGGATTGGGACCCACATACTAACCTTTGGAGGAGACCTAAAGAAGATTACTATACTGTTCCGAGAGATTCATATCCTCGAAAGAGGAGATACGAATTCGAATCACAGTCCAGCACCAAATTTTTCAACGTCTCTAGTTCAATCAGGCACAAGTAAAGTAAGAGCCCTGTTCCTTTAAATGCCTACTGGTTCACCAAATAAATTAAAATTTTCTAATGTAAGTAAGTTTACTGGCGACTGTATTTCTGTTTACCATGACTTCCACTATGTCATTTCCCACGTAAACCGGCTCTGCCCAGGTGGTAATGAAGGAACGTGATGTTTAATGTGGATTCTGGATTATAACGTCTTTCTCTTGATGTTACCAGGGGTAAAGTAAATCTGTTTGTGCCTTTTAAAGTAAATGCCTGAACCCACGCATTGCACCTGTGATAGTTCATTTTGCCAGACCATTGTGGCCACATTTCCCAGCCCAGGAGTGTGCTGTAACAGATAATGTGCTTAACTTACAAAATTAGTCACGGTGGAACAAACGCGAGTCTACTAAATGTTTGAGTAGAAGAAAGCTTCTGAAGCGGAGATTATGCTATTCTTATGTCAGAAGGATGTAAAGGCTCTTCTATGCATCATAGACTCGATGTGAAGCCATTCTGAAATTTTCACAATTTCAGCAAATTTATTAGTTAGAGAAAATCCACTGGGAACTGTAAAGTTACCGGATTATTCTATTATTACCGTCATTATTGCTATCATTTCCTTCATACCGCTGCTGGAACACTGTACCTGAAGATCATTTGATGCCTTTGGGTCACTATAGTAGTTTCCCAAGTACATGTTCTTTCCCTGTCTACGGAATCCTTTCCATGTTAATATCAAACATCAGTAATTACTCGTAGATTACATTAAAACTAAAGTAATTGATGATGACATTACTTTATATCAAAAACGCGCTGCCTTTCTTCATTTACTTGTGCCTAGAAATGGCTTTCAAGTACTGCCAAACCAAAAGTCAAGAGATCTTACTGCCTTCCGATATACGTCGCTCTGTCAGTTCTTCCATATGATTTGGTTGAAATGACCTGTTTCAAGTTGTGTATGACAGACAATGTTTTAGAAAATCAATTGTTTTCCTTGGCAATAAACAGAAAGGTTTCATTCTAAGCTATCCAAGTACAAAATTTTCGCAATATTAGTTCAAATTTAATATTCGCTTCTATAATATAGGAAAGTATTTCACAGTCGCAAAACTCGCATCTGACTCATTGACCTTGCACTTAGTCGCTGACCATAAATTCTAGCTCAGAGTGACACCAGATTAAGTAACCTAATGTAGCGAAGACTGTTTGCCAGTGCTCCTTCTCACCGGAAAATACGTAATTCACTCATTGGGCTTCATAAGTACACTCTAATAGTAATTTCTGTGTATGCAATGCATACGGATTAGAATTTAGTGGTGCTCTCCCTTCCACTTCTGTATACAATATGCCTGACCTAAACGGGCCCTTTATCATTACAGGCCCTGGGCAGTGCAACATCATCCTAACAACAGTAATGTGCTTATACTGACAACCTGACTGTTCGTTTTACCTGATTTTGTAATCATTTAAATAAAATGAAATGAAATGTGTAGCTAGGGCCTCCCGTCGAGTAGACCGTTCGCCTGGTGCAGGTCTTTTGAGTTGACGCCATTTCGGCGATCTGCGCGTCGATGGGGATGAAATGATGATGATTAGGACAACACAACACCCAGTCCCTGAGCGGAGAAAATCTCCGACCCAGCCGGGAATCGAAACCGGGCTCTTAGGATTGGCAGTCTGTCATGCTGACCACTCAGCTACCAGGGCCGGACATCATTTAAATAAAACAACATGACCTTCCAGTGGGAGACATTTCGTCCCCCTTTTCCTTCTGTAAAATTTTTCAGTAAGCTTTTTGCCTTCCAACCAGTGAAATGCGGCAGAGTACGGCCGGTAAATGATTCAAAAACCACGATTTAGTGCTGTTAAGACGATTTATTTAAACGTCACATAGGTGCAATCGATTTCGAGGTGGAGGAAATTGTAATCGTGATGGAAGATTATACGCCTGAATGTTTGACACGACTGGTAGTAGAAAACGCTGCATATTAACCAAACCCCGCGCCTCCTTTCCATATCCTCCTATGACACGAGCACGGGATTCTCCTCGCATACCGCTACAGAGCTGTTCCTAGCACAGCTGAGAATTGGCAACATCGTCACAAACATTAGGCAACACTGTGACTGTGCAATCACTTCCGCGTATGGTACTGAATTGACTCGCTAAACTCACTTGATATTCCTTTTCCATTTGAATGACTCGTGCTATATAATCCTCATGTAAACTAAGACACTGAGACAGAAAATTCAATTTTTTGCCTAAAGAAATGCTATTCTTCACATAAGTGACAACTTTTATTATCTTTTACGATGCGTTATGAGGCTGAGCGACAAATACCATGATGAGAGCGGCGTACAGGGAGCAGTGTGTCCGTTCCCCGGTGGTACCGCCCGTGTCTCGGGTCAGAACGCCTCAATCAGTTGTCAGTTCTAGCCGTGGTAGGGTCCAGCGTATGAGAGCTATTTTTCTGATATATTTTATGGAGTTGCGAATTTCCAGAAAAAATTGTGTATCTAAATTGAAAGGAAACCTTTACACATCAAATCCTCTTGGTAGCTGGACTCAGTAAGTTGTGTTAATGGTCATAGATCTAGGCTTTCTGGCTGCCAAGCTGCTTCGCAATACCAGCGTCTCTCAAGAAATTTGAATCGACCATCAGCGGTACGAATTTCAATATTGTTCTTCACTTAAGACTCACATGCCAGGGTGATAAGTATGAAGGAAATGAACCTCTGATTACTATAGGGCCTGTATGCTAAATTTCCACAGTAGCAATTACGAACTCCCTGCAGACATTTGCTAACAGCGGCTCTAGCAACTTACTTTTTCTCTGGGTAGCTTCAAATATGGGAAATTTTGTCGCCTTAAATCCAATTGAATATTTTAAATATCACTTGTGAACAGCGTTCACTGCTCCATTAATTAAGGTATAGACCTCAAAACAAGCAATTTGCCTGCCGGCCGGTGTGGCCGTGCGGTTCTAAGCGCGTCAGTTTGGAACCGCGTGACCGCTACGGTCGCAGGTTCGAATCCTGCCTCGGGCATGGATGTGTGTGATGTCCTTAGGTTACTTAGGTTTAAGTAGTTCTAAGTTCTAGGGGACTGATGACCTCACTAGTTAAGTCCCACAGTGCTCAGAGCCATTTGAACCAAGCAATTTGCCTGAGTAGCTATAGAGCAGGTTCTGATATGTATTGACACAACCTTTTGCATCCATTTACCATAGAGAATCAAAGAAAGAAATCAAACACATTACATTGCATTTACTCTCTGTGCCTTGGCTAACACATATGAATCCATGACCATAATAAATTATTTGAGGAACCTCCCATGAAAGGAAAAAGAACAGAATATGACGCTTTAATTGTAGTGCACTGGATCAGAAACAATGAAATTAATTCTGTGCCACATTGATGTATTGCATTCTAGTGTAATAAAATAATCATCAAATAAAAACGGTTTTGTGCCTCCTTTGCTGTCAAGAGTGAAACACAAATCGTAGACAGATTTTATGGGTCGCCACTCAACAACATTAAAGCATTTTACATGGTCGAGAGTGCGGAGTGGAGCAGACGTTGGCGGCAGAAGGCGAAACAATGCAGTGCCTCAGCCCCCGCCGGTAGGCAGCAAACGGGTGACAGAGAACTCAGACGCATGTGGTGTTCAGAGGCAGATGGTCGGCAAAAAAATCCTTTGCTAAAACATTTTTGGACCAAACTGCTATTACCAGTGTGACAGAAAGCGAAATCTGTTGTAGATTCGCTTGAATTACACTCACCGCTTCAGAACCGAGAGGAAAGATTCGCTAAAAACTTTGTCGACGTGTGCTTTTAGGTACCATATGTCGTATTAGCTAGTCTCGCGTTTTACCTCAAGACTACGGTCGTAGTCAAGAATAAAGTACTAAGACTGAAGTCAGGACTCCCTCTGGGAAGTGCTGCAGTCTACAATGTTGCCAGATCGAGCATATTGCCGGACATAGGGTTCTGAGAGGAGCACGACTGTATTGCCCACCTTACGTGAACGACTTGGCGGTCAATGTTTTACTCTAAGACTGTACCTACAACACATATTGCACGCTGAAGTCCCAGAAGAATTAAAAAACAAAAGTAGTTTATGAGAGCAACGTTAACTATAGCTTTCGAAGTATTCATAGTATTGTATACGTGTGTGTAAACGCTTTCCAATGCCCACTCAAGGAAGGCAAGGACACACAGTCTAGCTTCAATATTATAAATTCGCCTCAGTTTTCAGATAAACACAGACTTAGGCTGATAATCATTTTGAATATTTAGCAGTACTCTACCCATTGGTGTTAAACTCGTTTTCAACCAATGCTCCCACAGCTACAGGAACACTACTTGTGATACTTCATAGACAAAATACTTACGCAGTGTTATCAGACGAAAAGATCAACCTGGCACAAACTGCGGGAAGTTTGTTTTACAAGCTTCGTACCTGGATAATGAGCTTTTTCCTATCTGAGATGTCTGTGAACATTGCTACTTGACACGATTAAAGACGAAACTAAATTCCTTCAGCTACGACAATGTTTAAAGAAATCGTCTTAACGGCACTAAACCGTGGTTTGTGAATCGTTTACCGGCCGTACTCTGTCGCATTTCGCTGGCTGGAAGGCAAAAAGCTTATTGACAAATTTCACAGAAGCACAAGAGGAACGAAATGTCTGCCACTGGAAGGTCATGTTGTTTTATTTAAATGATTACAAAATGAGGTACAACAGTCAGGTTGTCAGTATAGGCACATTACTGTTGTCAGTACGATGTTGCACTGCCCAGGGCCTGTAATGATAAAGGGCCCGTTAAGGTCAGGCATATTGTATACAGAAGTGGAAGAGAGAGCACCACTAAAATCTAATCCGTAAGCATTGCATACACAGAAATTACTGTTACAGCGTACTTATGAAGCCCAATGAGTGAATTACGTATTTTCCGGTGAGAAGGAGCACTGGCAAACAGTCTTCGTTACATTAGGTTACTTAAACTGGTGTCACTCTGAGCTAGAATGTATGGTCAGCGGCTAAGTGTAAGGTCAATGAGTCGGATGCGAGTTTTGCAACTGTGAAATACTTTCCTACATTATAGAAGCGAATATTAAATTAGAAATAATATTGCGAAAATTTTGTACTTGGATAGTTTAGAATGAAAACATTTCTTTTTATTTGAAAGGAAAACAACTGTCTGTCATATACAACTTGAAACAGGTCATGTCGATCAAATCATATGGAAGAACTGACAGCGACGTATATCGGAAGGCAGTAAGATCTCTTGACTTTTGGTTTGGCAGTACTTGATAGCCATTTCTAGGCACAAGTAAATGAAGAAAGGCAGCGCGTTTCTGTTATGAAGTAACGTCTTCATCAATTACTTTAGTTTAATGTAATCTACGAGTAATTGCTGATGTTTGATATTAACATGAAAAGGATTCCGTGGACAGGGAAAGAACCGTGTTGGGTTCGTATCTCTGTTACAGAACTTCATATCACGCACTTCATCTTTAAATGCATGCACACCTTGTTACTTCAGAATAGATGTATAACAGACATCTTTCGAGGGTAATTAACAGGGACGAAAGGGTCTTGACAGAAGTCCCTGTTTATTACAAAAATTGTTGTCTTTTACTTTCAAGTTTTGATTTGGTTACTGGTATTGGCAAAAACGTCGGTAATTCATGACTCTTCTTGGCTAGTCATCAATATGATATGATTACATTAGATTACATTAGATTAAATCTTGTTTCATAGATCGTGAATACGATATTTCGTAATGATGTGGAACATATTTTAATGAAACATTTCTTTACATACCATGATTCAATCTCTTTACAATTTTTTAATCTCTCTCTCTCCCTCATTCTTTTCGATTTAACTGATTCTTTTGATTTATTTGAGTGCACTTACGAAAGAAAACGAAAAACAACTATAAGAGTTACTGATTTATGATGCTTAGTTTGCAGCCAGTTCTGAGTGTTATTAATAACTACGCTCCAGTCTCTAAACCTAGTTACAGAAATGCGACTCAGACGCATTACGAATTCCAGGCCGTAGCAGCCGCGACTTGGCGACACCAGCTATGGTCACTTCCCAGCCTGCTGTAAGATCACCATCGGTTCATCTTTTTCCTGCTGGTATTGTAACTAAGATTTGGCAACAAGTCAATGTATGTTTGGCAACTCTGTGACCGACGAGTTACTTCATGGTGTGCACGGAATTAAGCCTCAAAGTTCACGTGATTTTACCTGTCATTTCCATTGAATAATCTGAGTTATTATCGTTTGAGGTGTAACAAAAGATTGAAACTTTACGGTTTCAGCCCAGGAAAGTCGTTGCACGTGGATATCGCAACCTATTTCGTCTTTTAAATAGTGGTTTACGAGTTATAGCCACTATAGGTCTGGTAAGAGCAAGCTAAGACACATACTTCTTCGCCAGCTCTGTGGTAACGTGCTGACCTGCGAAAAGGCGTCTGTTATGGTTCTAAGTTCCAGTCTCACCGAGTGTAGCGTTTTTATCCTCTGTGAAAGAGCTACAAACAGTCAGATCAAACATCGCTAAGGAAATATCAAGAAGGGAATTATGTTACAAGTTTCATTAGATTGATAACTTTAGCAGACAGCAGAATTGCGTTTTAAAAAATATAGCAGTGAATGTACTCGTACTTGCGACATATTATTTGCCGTACACGATACTTACCATTATGTTACTAGCTGACACAGAGCTGTAACAGCTCCAGAAGTCAACAACAATTCCTCCAGAACTTCTGCATTCCACAGTGCTGTGGGATAAATGCATATGGATAGGTCAATACTTATGAGAGACAAACAGATATACCCTTTCTTTTGACCTGCACGACGTTTTCAACAAACAGATAACGCAGTAGAGTAGCTCAAGTGGAAAGGAACACATCCTATTAAATTTCTGCATCCTACACTGTTGGCAGTTCTATGTAGGTGGCAGTTACGTGATTTTATTTTGGTGATTACCAAATAAAGTTGAATGTATGCACTGGGTATCTGAGGCAGCTAGTTCATGGTGATTCGGTCAACCAAGTAAATGAATTTACGCAACATGCTGCAAATTGATACAGGGAGCCTGTGTGTCAGAATTCTCAGCCAGTGTGGCACAACGGCGTTGTGATACAAAAATGAGCCACCGAGAAGAGGATTTGGTGGTCTGTTGGGTCACAGTCGTGTTCAGGCACTCGGCCAGTGCACATCGCGCGGTGACGGGCGGTAGCGCGGGCCAGTGTTTACGTCGCGAGCAGTGCTGCGGTGGAGAGCTGAGCAGCGTGTGCGAGCGCTGTTAACGTTTGTTTCTGTATAACTGTTGTAAGTAAGATGTCGACGATTAACAGAGCGAAAAGCGTTTAGTGTGTTTTCGATCGTGCTGCCTTGCGACCGACTGCTTTTGAAATCCATGAGTGGATCTTTGAGGATTTGAAATTGCCGGAAGATATAGTTGATACGTTCCAGTTGGATTTTGTGCAGTACTCATTATTTATCAAATTTATTTCGAGTGACACTTATGAGAAGTTCGTTGAGGAGCATGCTGGTGTGCGACCATTTCGTCATAATGATGGCAGTATTAGTAATGTCCAAATCGTGCCTTCGGGATACGGAGTGAGAACCGACAGGGTATTTAATGTGCCACCTGAGTGCCCAAATGACCTGATTGCACGTTCTCAGTCACTGTACGGCGCTGTTTTGTCAGTTACAAATGAAAAATGGCCGAGTGCTTATCGCTACCAGGTTAACAGCGGGGTGCGAAGTGTACGTGTAGAATTAAAAAAGCATATACCTTCGTATGTTGCCATTGGCGGCTGTCGTGCACAGGTAACTTACATTGGACGACCCCCTACCTGTTCGATCTGCCATTCAACGGAACATCTGCGGATGAACTGTACACGTCGACGTCCATTTCAACTTCCACGGGAACGTCCTGCAGACGGTAGTGAAACGCTTGTTCCGCTATTGAGTGAGGTAGTCGCGGGGACTGTACCACCACCTCGGCAGCCGGAACGTGTTAGCGTGGCGGAGATGCCAGTTCAGGTGGAATGCAGTGCCAAAGACATTCGCGGTAGGACGGACGTCGATCCGGCACCGTCATCCTCACCGTGGCAGTTACCGCTGGATAGCAACGATGCGCCAGCCACCTCTGAAACTAAGCCGTGTGAGATACAGGAGCGGGTGCAGATCAGCTTGCCTGAACCACCCCTATCGGTAGAGACTGCAGCAGAAACGAAGAAAGGCCGCCGAAGGAGAAGCAAAGGGACTAGTAGCAAAGAGGAAAAGTCGGATGATTTGAGACCCGTACACGTGTCAGAAAGTGGCAGCGAGACTGAACCTCAATCTTCTTGCTCCGTGCGCTGCGAGGACACCGCGAGGCAAGAACGCATTCGTGAACAAACTAAACACCTGAAGGCACTACTGAGCGCTGACAGGGAACAGAGCACGGTAACGGCTAAGAGGAAGAGCGAGCAGAGCAGCGAGCAGCTGCAGCAGCGCTCCCGCAGGAACTCGCTGACGTCAGTCGCAGCCCCGCGTGGTGGCCAGGAGGATGCGACCACTTTGACAGACTCAGCCGGCGGTGGCGGGCAGTGCGGCGCGCGCACCGCGAAGCACCCCGACAGCAATGGGCCGTGGTGGCAGCAGAACGAGGTGATGCAGCAGTAGCTGCTCTCGCGCATGACCATCGCGCTGCGACATTTCCACTCTCTGACCCGTTATTGGTTTTGACATTTCGTTTCGTACTCCAGACGTTTCCAACGAGTTTGATTCAAAGCCGTCGAGAAGGACGATCCAACACAGAGCTCATTGTCCTCTGAACCGTCATGTGCGATAGCCAAACCTACAACGTTACCACACTTAACGTCAATAGAATTCAAAGTGCGGTGAAACCCCGTTCGCTAACTGATTTCTTGTATGGTACCAGCGTTGACATTGCCCTCCTACAGGAGGTAGTCACAGTCTTAGAAGTGCCCGGTTACGTTCTCATTGATAACACCAATCTCCAGGATGCTGTAGGCACTGCCATACTTCTGCGCGACGGTATACCATTTACGGATGTGCAGAGGCTGCCTAGTGGTCGTGGCATTTCTCTTCGAGTGAATGGTGTGCAGATTGTTAACGTGTACGCCCCCTCAGGTACCACTCATAAGAGAGATCGCTCAACGTTTTATAAAAACGAAGTCCCCATTCTTCTTAGCGCTTATCGTGCACATCTCATCCTTGGTGGTGACTTCAATTGTGTGCTTAACGACAGAGACCAAACTCCTAACACGAACAGATGTATCGAACTTGAACATTTAATTCAAGCATGCGTCTTCACGATACATGGCAACAACTGCACGGTGAACGGGTAGCGTACACCTTCGTAACCAGTCATTCTGCCAGTCGGCTGGATAGGATCTATGTGTCCGATGCCCTCCAGCGACACACTGTGAACTGTGACGTAGCTCCTGTCAACATCTCCGACCATTGTGCGTATCAGTGTTACCTTAAACTACACCGCCAGCAAATATACCGCGGGAAAGGCTACTGGAAATTGAATGTCAGCCTTCTGCAGGATGCCCAACTTGAAGAGGAGGTGAACATAACGTGACAACAGCTCCAGCGGCAACGACGTCGTTACGATAGCGTTCTCCAGTGGTGGATTCAGTGTGCTAAGCCTAAATTACGCCACACCCTCATGAGTTACGCCCGACAAAAAAGCTTTTGGCAGAAACAGACTATTGAGTTTTGTTATCGCTGTTTGAGAGAACTGTACAATCGCACTAACAATCCTTCTCGCGGTATCGACGTAAAGATCAAACGATATAAAGCGAAAACCACGGCGATACAACGCCAATGAATGCAAGGCATCATCGTGCGAGCCCACCCCAAGGACGTTGCCGCCGAAGAACGGGCCTCTCTGTACCACATCCTGAGAATGACGAAACGGTGTAAAGCCATGTTGATTGAAGCCGTCGTTGATGACGCTGAAAATGCCATCACGAAGCAACGTGACATCATCTCGCACGTCTACGACTATTATAGTCAACTTTACAAGAAGCAAGCCGTTGATGAACACTCGTGCGCCGATTTTCTTAGGACCTCGAGCTGTCGCTTGTCACAACAGGATAATGCAAATCTGGAGTCTCTTTTCACAGAGGACGAAATCCGACTGGCGGTCCACAGTGCAAAGAAAGGGAAGTCACCAGGACCCGACGGTCTCAGCGCTGAGTTTTACCAGCGTTACTGGAACCTCCTTGGTCCGACACTCCTCGAGATAGCGAATGAACTCTGGCACCTGGAAGTTATACCCAAGGCATTTACGGAAGGTATCATCCTGCCCTTACCGAAAAAAGGGAACAACAGGAAGGTCGAAAACATGCGACCCATCACACTCCTGAAAGCCGATTTCAAAATCATCACCAGATCGATTAAGCTAAGGATGAAAACCGTTATGTACAAGGTTTTGGGCAGTTACCAGTACAGTGCAGTGCAAGGCCGAAGTGCAATCTCAGCTGCCTGCGATTTGAGGGACATCATCTGTTCGTATGCTGAAACCAAAGGACAGGGCGCTCTGATCTTTCTAGATTTTGAGAAGGGTTATGACCGTGTACGTCATGACTTCCTCTTTAAAAGCATGAAGAAACTAGGATTTGGACTTCATCTCATAGAATTAATTCGCAAACTTACTACAAACGCCTCTTCACGGATTCTCATTAATGGCCATTTTACAAAAGAAGTTTCCATTGAGCAATCCATCCGCCAAGGATGTCCTCTGTCAATGATTTTGTACGCCATTGCAGTGGAGCCGCTACTGAACAACTTGGCGCATAGCGGGATCGGACTTAGCGTCGAGTCTGTCGCTATCCCAACCATTGCGTATGCTGACGATGTATGCGTAACTGTGTCATCATCGCAACAACTTCTGTCAGCGGAAACTCTTTTACAAACATTCAGGTTTCTTTCAGGAGCAATACTCAATAGAACTAAAACCACAGCTCTGCAGATCGGTGGCGGTATCGGAGACATATCCCATGTTACCTGGTGCAAGGTCAACCCTCGGTGTTACCTTTGAGGCCAAACCAGACAAATTCCTGACGAAGAACTGGTCATACATGCTTAATAAATTACGTGCTGCTTTGATACTTCACTCCGACCGTGACTTGAACGTACTACAGAAAGTTAAGACCAACGAGATCTCCATTACGAGCAAGATGAATTATTTGGCGCAAATTCTTCCAATCTCCGACCATCTAGCCAAGAGTATACAACAAGCGTTATGTTGGTTTCTTTTTAGCGGGCACATTTTCAAAGTTCAATTCGATACCTTAACCTTACCTTCGTTCAAAGGTGGCCTTAACCTCATTAAAGTACACAAAATATGTGTCACCCTGCTCCTAAATCGCATCAGGAAGAAGTTCCGTACCCGGAGGACCAGTATCATCACAAACCTCATTAGCGGTGGAAGCCTCGTAGCCTTGACCCACCCGTTAATATCGCCGGCATTCCACTTTCTTACCGACATGTGCGACTGTATTACATGGAAATGAGCTACATTCGATAACGGAAGCCTGACGAACAGGAAGCTTTATGGCCTTCTCATGACAACAAACCACAGGAATCGTCTCGAAGAAAAACATCCACATACACATTGGAGTATAGTATAGCGGAATGTGCACAGCGACGTGTTACCGTCACGCGTCATAGGCGACTGGTATCTAACGGTTAAAGATAAAGTAGCAACGAATGAAAAGCTACATAAAATTGGCCTTCATCCAACGCCCAACTTTGACGCATGCGGAAGGGTAGATACGCTTCTTCATAGGTTCACGTGCGGACATGCAGAAGAACTTACTACATTTCTTCGTCAACGATTGTCGGTGATAGACCGTACGACGCCCTGTGGTGTAGATCTTTTAGAGATCATTCAGCCACAAAAAGTGAGATATCCACGAGCAAAAAACAACGCTGCAACTTGGATCATGGGCCACACAGCATCGTTTATTATGCAGAATAGGCATGCTACTTTCCTCGACTATTATTCTTACATAGAAATTGAACACTTTAAAATGAGACAACATTGTGACTACAGGAGGATATTTGGAAATATGCTTAACATCATAATTAACGGTTAAATGCTTCAAATATAATATTTCGGATAACAGAGGTTGCCAGTGACCTGTATGAATGAATCCCATTTGCTTCTTGGGACTTTAGTTCTTGTCGGAAATTTACGATACTATTCAGATGCTCACCAATGCAGAAGGCATTTTTTATTTCCCATTTCCGTTTTCACATTTCCCTTTTCTCGCAGAGCAGCGGAGCAACTTTCCTTCAGTTATGAAGTGATAGTCTTTTGTGCACCATAAAAATTTCTGTTTACTACTTGGCTAAAAAAAAAAAAACCTCAAGAAGACATTTCATTTCTTATATTGCGCCACGGCAGCCTAAAAAAAAAAAGTTGGGCTGATGATAGGTTCATATATCTATAGTCTGGGTTCGATTCTAACTTTGGTCCGTGATTTTAGATAGGGAGAGACAGATTCCATTCTCTTCTGGCTACACCAAGTGAAGAAGACATAATGGCATTGTGGTCTGAAATTCACATAAAAAATGATATTCCTTTTCTACAAAGTAGACGTTAGATTGAGCCACAATAAGGTCAGCAATGGCGACATGTAGAAACTCTATCACCAGTAACCTTCCTTATACTAGTTATTTACTTCTAGTGACGAAAGAAACGCTATGTAGGGTCACAGGACACTTATTCCATCTTTTATCTGAGATTCTGTATGTCGATAAAATTGGTTCTGAACTGGGAATGCATCTCAGACCGCCCTTAACGTGGTATTTGTTTTCTTCGTGACAACACAGCTCGGTTACAATTTATTCTTTGTTCAAAACTGCAGATTCCTCAACATCTCCACATATTGGGCGTGAATGGGTTCGAATCCTGGCCTGGCACTAAAGATTTCATCAGTATTATCAAGCTCTAGCATGAGAACACCTATCTGCTGGTGGATAATAATTTCGAGGTTTAATGGATTTTAATTCGTTGTCAGCACTAACGATATTTGACGCTTTTGACTCCCAGTGAGACACAGAACAATTTGCGAGATCACTGTAAGTTCAAGATGTTATTCCGAGCTGCTAGTGGACAAAAATTTGGTAGCTGACGTCTCTTTGTGTGTGGTCAACAATGATATGTGTGGGGCTCTAATCCCAGGCACCACTGAACTCTTGCTCATATTATTTCTAGTTGAAACATGCTCACACGTCGCTGCTGGTGCAACAACCCATATTTAACATTCGTTTTCTCTAGAATAAAACAGCGATAGGTGCTGGGTTAGAGTCCTGGGAAGGAAAAAATTAATGTTTTGTCTCGTCATTTCAGTTACACATCTAGCTACTGTCGAGAAAATGCGATATGTCACAGTTGATTGTGCTTCGATATCTATCCGATTAGGTTCTGGGTTCGAATCCCTGTCCAACACAAAGCTTTACCTCACGGCATTTCAAGTAAGTTATTCGTTAAGATGCAATGTTTAACATCTCTCGTAGTTCGTTAACAGGGACAACAGGTGCTGGGTAGGAATTCGCGTCCGTTAAAAATGTTTGCGTTATGTAATTTAAAGTTGATATTTGCTAACCGATACTGTCTAAAATCGAGGTATATCACTCTCTGTATGCCTAATCAAGAATAACTGTTAGTTTCCGTCACTCAAGAAATCTTTGCGTATTCTGCATGACCTGGGTTTGAATCCGTATGCAGAACGAGACGGTTCGTCGTGTCATTTGAAGTTCGTACCTGTTCTCAAGTAGCTGCTCGTGAATAACTTAAATTTTTAATGTCATTTTGTGTTAAATAATAAGTACGGTACGTTACTTTGAAGAGGAAATCATGAATATGACGAACTTACCACGTATTGTGCCTATCTGACGTAATAATGAGAGTGGTAAGATTTCAGGTATGTCATTTATTGTAATAAATGTGAGCTTACGAGCCTTAAGGACAGACTTACCTATGATAAGGTGTTACCTGATATTTGTAGTATCATAGTATTACTTTACAACTTGAGTTATTGCGACACAGAGCAGTGTTTTCTAGTGGTGACTTGGAACCATTTTCAGTAGTCAAACGACTGTACCAAGGAACGATTAGAGGACCTGCTAGACAGCTGCGTTATGTGAGTTGCATGAAAATCAGGCGAAATGCAATCAGGTCGTTCGGATACTTTTGAGCATGACTGCACATGTTTCTTTTTGAGTTGTTCTTGTTGTGGTCTTCGGTCCAGATATTGGTTTGATGCAGCTCTCCATGTTAGTTTATCCTGTGCAAGCTTCTTCATCTCCCAATACCTTCTGCAACCTACATCCTTCTGAATGTGTTTAGTGTATTCAGCTCTTAGTCTCCCCCTACGAGTTCTACCCTCCGTGATGCCCTCCAATACTAAATTGGTGATCCCTTGATGCCTCAGAATATGTCCTACCAATCGATCCCTTCTTCTAGTCAAGTTGTATCACAAATTTCTCTTCTCCCCAATTCTATTCAGTACCTCCTCATTTGTTACGTGATCTACCCATCTAATCTTCAGCATCCTTCTGTAGCACCGCATTTCGAAAGCTTCTATTCTCTTTTTCTCTAAACTATTTATCGTCCACGTTTCACTTCCATAGATGGCTACACTCCATACAAATACTTTCAGAAAAGACTTCCTTATACTTAAATTAAATAAATGTTAACAAATTTCTCTTCTTCAGAAACGCTTTCTTGCCACAGCCAGTCTACATGTTATATCCTCACTACTTCGACCATCATCAGTTATTTTGCTCCCCAAATAGCAAAACTGCTTTACTACTTTAAGCGTCTCATTTCTTAATCTAATACCCTCAGCATCACTCTATTTAAATCGACTACATTCCATTCTCCTCGTTTTGCTTTGGTTGATGTTCATCTTATATCCTGCTTTCAAGACACTGACCATTCCGTTCAACTGCTCTTCCAGGTCCACTGGTGTCTCTGACAGAATTACAATGTCATCAGCGAACATCAAGGTTTTAATTTCTTCTCAATGGATTATAATTCCTACTCCGAATTTTTCTTTTGTTTCTGCTTGCTCAATATACAGATTGAATAACATCAGGGATAGGCTACAACACTGTCTCACTCCCTTCCCAAACACTGCTTCCCTTTCGTGCCCCTCGACTCTTATAACTGCCATGTGGTTTCTGTACAAATTGTAAATGGCCTTTCGCTCCCTGTATTTTACCCCTGCCACCTTCAGAATTTGAAAGAAAGTATTCCAGTCAACATTGTCAAAAACTTTCTCTAAGTCTATAAATGCTAGAAACGTAGGTTTGCCTTTCCTTAATCTATTTTCTAAGGTAAGTCGTAGGGTCAGTATTGCCTCACGTGTTCCAAAGTATCTGCGGAATACATACTGATCTTCGCCGAGGTCGGCTTCTACTAGTTTTTCCATTCGTCTGTAAATAATTCGCGTTAGTATTTTGCAGCCGTGGCTTATTAAACTGATAGTTCGGTAATTTTCACATCTGTCAACACCTGCTTTCTTTGGGATTGGAATTATTATATTCTTCTTGAAGGCTGAGGGTATTTCGCCTGTCTCATACATCTTGCTCACCAGATGGTAGATTTTTTGTCAGGGCTGGCTCTCCCAAGGCTATCAGTAGTTCTAATGGAATGTTTTCTACTCCCGGGGCCTTGTTTCGACTTAGGTCTTTCAGTACTCTGTCAAACTCTTCACGAAGTATCGTATAGCCCATTTCATCTTCATCTAAATCCTCTTCCATTTCCATAATATTGTCCTCAAGAACATCGTCGTTGTACAGACCCTCTATATACTCCTTCCACCTTTCTGCTATCCCTTCTTTGCTTAGAACTGAGTTTCCATCTGAGCTCTTGATATTCATGCAGGTGGTTCTCTTTTTTCCAAAGGTCTCTTTAATTTTCCTGTAGGCAGTATCTATCTTACCCCTAGTGAGATACGCCTCTACATCCTTATATTTGTCCTATAGCCATTTTGCACTTCCTGTCAGTCTCATTTTTGAGACGTTTGTATTCCTTTTTGCCTGCATCATTTACTGCATATTTATATTTTATCCTTTCATCAATTAAACTCAGTATCTCTTATGTTACCCAAGGATTTTATTAGCTCTCGTCTTTTTACCTACTTGATCCTCTGCTGCCTTCACTATTTCATCTCTCGAAGCTACCCATTCTTCTTCTACTGTATTTCTTCCCCCATTCCTGTCAATCGTTCCCTAGTGCTCTCCCTGAAACTCTGTACAACCTCTGGTTCTGTCATTTTATCCAGTTCCCACCTCCTTAAATCCCCATCTTTTTGCAGCTTCTTTAGTTTTAATCTACAGTTCATAAGCAATAGATTGTGGTCAGAGTCCACATCTGCCCTAGGAAATGTCTTACAATTTAAAACCTAGTTCCTAAATCTCTGTTTTACCATTATATAACCTATCTGAAACCTGTCAGTATCTCCAGGATTCTTCCATGTATACAACCTTCTCTTTGAGCTATCATGATTAATCTGGCTACTATTAATTTCTATACGAACTGTCAAATGTCAAATTTCTGCCATGACTTTCACAAAGTCCGCCATCTTTGGCACTCCTGGCGCACAGCGATGGACCACATGGTCCGGTCGTTGTGCGGCAACACGCGCTTGCTAAGGAACCGCGCCTTGCTGAGCGGCCCGAGCTCTACCAGCTGAGCCATCCAAGCACGACTCACGCCCCGTACTCACAGCTTTACTTCCGCCAGTAGAGTACTTACCCGCGAAAGGCAAAGGTCCCGAGTTCGAGTCTCGGTCCGGCACGTAGTTTTAATCTGCCAGGAAGTTCCAGGCTTGGACTGCCTCTACAATCTTTACCCCCCCCCCCAATACACCCGTTACCTCTAACACCACAGCCCCCCCACCGCCCTCCCCTTCCCCCCCCCCCCCACACACACCCTCCGCCATCAAACTGACGATTCTGTGATATCTCAAGATGTCCTATCAAACGAACCCTTCTTTTAATCATATTCTGCCACTAATTTCTTTCCTGTCTAGTTAGAATCAGTATCTCATGTACTCATCTGCTCTTTAATACTCTTCTGTTTCACCACATTTCCAATACTTCTATTCGGTTACTGTCTGAAATGTTTAGCGTCCACCTTTAGTTTCTGCTTTCATAACATCTAAATTTACATTTTATTGAAGAAAAGTTGCAGTTCTAGATTTACTTTTGTTCATATTCAATCGTCAGTTAATTTTCTGCCCACTGTAACGGAACATATTAAAGGCTTTACTGTAACGAAGTATGCGATACCCTCCAAATTCAACCAGTTTAACGAGTATTTATGATTATAGAAAACTTATTGTGTATGTTAACAATGATTGCATAACATGTCTCCATAAACAGTCAGCCCATTAAATTATACTGAATAACTGACCCACACAAAAGCTTATATCACTTGATCACTGATACAGCAAATGTCATCATGTAAAAACACTGAGTTCATCTTAAATAATTAATATGAAGTACGAAAAATAGTGGCCAACTTAGGTATTTTGGATCTCCTTAAATAAAAATCACCCAGTGAAACTTATTTGTTCACTAGGAGCGTTTTCACTCAGTATTCACGTAATCAATCCTATTTTAGACGAAAACCAATGTAATTCTTAATAATTCATGTTATTTACTTATTTATGCAAATTAGAGAAGTCAATTGACAAACTTCTAAAAAACGGCCTTTTTGTAACAAAGAATTATTCTGTCAAGTCAACAAATCTGTCTGTCATTTTAATAACATGTTAAATTATGTCACTCGATGCAAATTAATAACTTTTCTGCACAAATTATGATAACAGATGTACATGTGACTTATAAACTATATCTCTTTGTAGTAGTTCTTTGACAATGTTATAAATACAAGCTGCCAGAAGGGTCGGGGAGCAGTCGGAATGTCACTTTGGTACAGTGTGTTTGTGTGTTATTGTTTGAGGTGGATAAACAATGCAAAGAACATGTAAAGGAAGTTGTGTTGTGTCATGGTCTTTGGTGGACAGTGGAATTAAGATGGTCACCAGAGTAATAAATATTTGAAGTTTACATATTTGTTGGTTTCGCTCGTTCTTTATCATCAAAAGCACATAAAAAACACGGGACCTCATGGTTTTAACCCTAGACAACCAGATGTAGAGCCAGCATCAGCATCGAGAGACAGCAGCGATCCAGCAAGTAGCAGCGATTACCACAACACAATGCATTTTAATGGCGCCAACCTAACATCAAGTGCTAACAAGCTCCGTAAATGGGAGTGAAATAGTGCGATTATAGCAATTAGCAATATCTACGGCCAGGCGACCATCACACCACGCAGCAAAATTCGTTAAATAATTTTATTGTCTCTTCTCTGTCGGCATTGACTGATGGAGTTCGACTGCATTCCATTACCCTTGTTTAACTTTTGTTGATGTTCAGCTTACCTTTTCCTTTAAAGGCACTACGAGGGTAGTCAATTATTATTCGCAAAGTAGTTAGAAAATTTTGTTGTAATCAAATAGGAAACTTACAAGATCATCATTTTTCGACATAGTCTCCCTGCGTTTCAACGCACTTGGTCCATCGTTGCACAAGTTTCCTGATGCCCTCATAAAATAAGGTTCTCGGTTGGGCTGCGAACCAGGAATACACAACTTCTTTCACTACTTCGTCCGAGGCAAATCGACGGCCCCTTAATGCCTGTTTGAGTGGACGAAACAAGTGATAGTCAGAAGGGGCATGATCGGGACTATATGTAGGATGATCCAGTACTTCAATTTTGAGTTTCTGGAGCGTTTCGGTTGTGTAGGCAGCAGTGTTCGGAAGGGCATTGTCGTGCAGCAACACACATTTTGATAACAATCCTCGGCGTTAGCTTCGAATTGCAGGCTTTAGCTTGGCAGTCAGAATCTCACTGTAACGTACACTGTTTATTGTTGTGCCCCTTTCTCCATACTGTTCCAGTTCTGGACCTTGTGAGTCCCAAAAGCTGTAAGCATCAGGGTCTTGAACATTATCTTGCCTGGCGAATTTGGATGTTCCCATTCCATACTCTGCTGTTTACTCTCCGGCTCGTAATGATGGATCCATGTTCCATCACCCGTAATGATCCTGTCTAAGAAGTTGTCCCCTTAGTTACCATAGCGATCCAAATGTTTTTTTACAGGTGTCCAAGCGCGCTTGTTTATGCAACTGTGTGAGTTGTTTTGGGACCCATCTTGCACAAACTTTATGAAACCGAAGTCTGTTGTGGATGATTTCGTAGGCAGAACCGAGACTGATTTGCAGACAATGTGTCACTTCGACATAGTTAATCGTCTGTCTAAGAGAATCATTTCACGTGAACGCTCAATGGTTTCTCCATTTGTGGCGGTAAACGGTCGTCCAGCTCCTTCATCGTGCGTAACACTTGTGCGACCATTTCGGAATTTTTCAATCCATTCGTAGACACTACGTTGTGGCTAGCCACTATTCACGTACTGAAGTCGATGAATTTCGGCCCTGATACGCCTTCCGGCCACAAAAAACGGATCACTGAACGTTGCTTTTCTTTGGTGCAAATAGACAGCGGAGCAGCCATGATTAACAGCACGGCAGCGATAACGAAACTAACCTAGCAGCCTGAAAATTGTAAAGATATAACAGCAAGTAAACAAAGCATGCGTCATCAACGTAAAACATCAGTACTACCAAAATAAACAAAAATATAACTAAATTGCCGATAATAATTGACTTACCCTCGTATTTATTCCGTTCAACCGCTCTTTGAAGACCTATGCTGTCTCTGACACAATTAACGTTTTGGCAAATCTCATAGATTTTATTTCTTCTGCCTGGGCATCATTTCATTTTCCAATAATTTCTCGTTTGTTTCCATCATAGCTTGCTCAACACACAGAGTATGCTACCTTCTCAGCTATTGCTGCCCTTTCACGTCCTCCACCTGCTATAGTTAAGAGTCCAGTTTTACTACAAGCTGCAGATAACCTTTCCCTCGTTTTATTCATCTTGAAACTCTCAGGATTTCAAATGCAATTTCCAGTTAACGTCGTGAAATTTTTTCTCTCAATCTTATATGCCTATCTAAGAAGACTTGTCTCTCTGCAACCTATTTTCAATGATAAGTCATAGGGTTAGTATTGCGTCCCGTTCTGCTACATTTTCTATCCAAACTGACGTTTCCGAGGTTACCTTCAACCAGTTTTTCCAAACACATCAGTAATCCGTTGCAGTTTGTCACAATAGTCCCCAAGAATTGCTTCCAAAGCAAGCGATTTCGAAATGTGTTGACAAGATCATAAATGGTACTAATAGACCGAAAATGGGAAAGAAGTGACAGAATTCTACCCTACACACAGGAACCAGTAACACACATCATACGCTCCCCATTTTTCTTTTGCCATCAGTCTTCTGACTGGTTTGATGCGGCACGGCACGAATTCCTCTCTGCTAACCTCTTCATCTCAGAATAGCACTTGCAATCTTCGTCCTCAATTATTTTCTGGGTGTGTTCCAATTCCTTTCTTCTTCTGCAGTTTCTGCCCTCTACAGCTCCCTCTAGTACCAAGGAAGTCATTCCCTCATGTCTTAACAGATATCCTATTATCCTGCCACTTCTCCTTGTCCGTGTTTTCCAAATGTTCCCCTCCGATTCTATGCAGCATCACCTCATTCCTTACCATATCAGTCCACATAATTTTCAACATTCTTCTGTAGCATCACACCTCAAATCCTCCGATTCTCTTCTGTTCCGGTTTTCCTACAGTCCATGTTTCACTACCATACAATGTTGTACTCCTGGCGTACATTCTCAGATATTTCTTCCTCAAATTAAGGCCGGTATTTGAAATTAGTGGACTTCTCTTGGCCAGGAATGCCCTTTTTTGCTATTGCTAGTCTGCGTTTGATGTCCTCCTTTCTTCGTCAGTCATTGGTTATTTAGATGTGTAGGTAGCAGAGTTCCTTAACTTCACCTACTTCGTGACCATCAATCCTGATAAGTTTTTCTCTGTTCTCATTTCTACAATTTCTCATTGACTTCGTCTTTCTTCGATTTACTCTCAGTCCATACTCTGTACTCATTAGACTGGTCATTCCGTTCAGCAGATCATGTAATTTTTCTTCACTTTCTATTAGGATAGCAATGTCATCAGCTAATGGTATCATTGATATCCTTTCACCTTGAATTTTAGTTCCACTCCTGAACCTTTCTTTTATTTCCATCATTACTTCCTCGATGTACAGATTCCTGTTACCTATGGTAACAAACGCTAACACTTTTGCCTCCTGTCTGCACTGTGTCTCTGATTTCCTATCTTGGAAGAGAGTAGAACGGGCGGTTCGCACTCACGAGAGCCCTCAGCCACAATAAGATGGGTAATGAAATTCAGCTATCAGCTGAACGTTGTTGGTACCGAACTTGGAGTTTGCTAATGTAAAGGCTAGGAACACCCACATCTACAAAGTAGGAGGAGGGGATACACCTGAACGTGATTGGCAAGAAGTACTCGTTCGTCCTCTGTTAGAATATTGCTGCGCGGTGTGGGATCCTTACCAGGTGGGACTGACCGAGGACATCGAAAGGGTGCAAAAAAGGGCAGCTCGTTTTGTATTATCGCGTATTAGGGGAGAGAGTGTGGCAGATATGATACGCGAGTTGGGATGGAAGTCATTAAAGCAAAGACGTTTTTCGTCGCGGCGAGATCTATTTACGAAATTTCAGTCACCAACTTTCTCTTCCGAATGGGAAAATATTTTGTTGAGCCCATAGGTAGGAATGATCATCAAAGAAAGGTTTAGGTGTTAGTTTTTCCCACGCGCTGTTCGGGAGAGGAATGGTAGGGAGATAGTATGATTGTGGTTCGATAAACCCTCTGCCAACCACTTAAATGTGAATTGCAGAGTAATCATGTAGATGTATATGTAGATGTACTAGGTAGATGCAGACTCCCATGTCAGATTGGCGGACGTCTGTAAAAGGGTGGTAGATTGGCGGGCCGACTTTAGAAAGCGAGAAGTAGTGCGTCGCTCTAATGTTTTAAGAAACCGGGATTTTTGTATTCGAAGGACTTCTCAAACCATTTGGATGACAGCTTCGTGTGTCTCGTCGCCAGCCTCGGGTAAGCTGTAAGGCTGTTTTTTCCATTTGGAGTGCTGCTCTCTAAGTTTGTTCTTACTGCTGCTAGTCATTCCTATATCCGTTATCCCTGTACCCAGGGACTCATAAACTGACATCTACTGTGCAAACTGTTACATCTTTTGCTTTTCTAGCGCTTAGAAATAGCCGGCAGTGTAGTAGTTGGTCTGAAGCAAATAAGTTAGATCTTTGAGTCTACAAGGCTACATCCCTTTTGAATACGAGAACTTCGTTCTTGGTCGTCCATTCTTATTATTCCCTCTTGGCTGTTGTACATATTGTATATGACCCGTCTCTCTCTATAGCTTACCCATACTTTTTTCAGTTTTTCGAACATCTTGCACCATTTTACATTGTCGAACGCTTTTTCCAGGTAAACAAATCCTATGAACGTGACTTGATTTTTCTTTAGTGTTGCTTCCATTATTAACCGCCAATTTCAGACTTGCCTCTCTGGTGCCTTTACTTTTCCTAAAGCCAAACTGATCGTCACCTAGGGCATCCTCAATTTTGTTTCCCACTCTTCTGTATATTATTTTTGTAAACAACTTGGATGCATGAGCTGTTAAGCTGATTGTGCGGTAATTATAGCACTTGTCAGCTCGTGCTGTCTTCGAAATTGTGTGGATGAATCTTTTCTGAAAGTCAAATGGTATGTCGCCAGACTCGTACATTCTACACACCAACGTGAACAGTCGTTTTGTTACCACTTCCCCCAATGATTTTAGAAATTCTGATGGAATGTTATCTATCCCTTCTCTCTTATATGATCTTAAGTCCCTCAAAGATCTTTTAAATTCGGATTATAATATTGAATCTCCTATCTCTTCTGAATCGACTCCTGTTTCCTCTTCCATCACATCAGGTAAATCTTCCCCTTCATGCAGGCTTTCAATGTATTCTTTCCACCTATCCGCTCTCTCCTCTGCATTTAACAGTGGAATTCCCGTTGCACTCTTAATGTTATCACCCTAGCTTTTAATGTCACCGAAGGTAGTTTGACTTACACATATGCTGATTCTGTCCTTCCAACGATCATTTCTTTTTCGATGTCTTCACATTTCTCCTGCAGCCATTTCCTCTTAGCTTCCCTGCACTTCCTATTTATTCCTTCCTCAGCGACTTGTATTTCTGTATTCCTCAGTTTCGCGGAACATTTTTGTACTTCCTCATTTCATCGATCAATTGAAGTATTTCTTCCTTCACAGTTACCTTCTTTGTACATATGTTTCCCTTTCTAACTTCTGTGATGGCCCTGTTTAGAGATGCCCATTCCTGTTCGACTGTACTGCCTACTGAGCTATTCCTTACTGCTGTATCTACAGCCTTAGAGAACTTCAACTGTATCTCGTGTTTTTAGTACTTCCGTATCCCACTTCATTGCATATTGATTCTTCCTAACTAATGTTTTAAACTTCAGCCTAGTCTTCATCACTACTGTATTGTGATGGAAATGGAGTCCCTCATGCCCATTACATTTTCATCCCCCTTTACATACTGTATTATCGTTTCAGTATCCTCATACACTTTCTCTATCTCTTCGTCTTCAGCTTGCGACGTCGACATGTATACCTCAACTATAGTTGTCGGTGTTGGTTTGCCGTCGATTCTGATAAGAACAACTCTGTCACTGGATTGTTAACAGTAACACACTCTCTGCCTTACCTTCCTATTCATATCGAATCCTACTCCCATTATACCATTTGCTGCTGCTGTTGATATTACCGTTTACTCATCTGACCAGAAATCCTTGTCTTCTTTCCACTTCACTTCACAGTCCCGTACTATATCTACATTGAACCTTTGCATTTCCGTTTTCAGATTTTCTAGTTTCCCTACCACGTCATTCAAGCTTCTGACATTCCATGCCCCGACTCGTAGAACGTTATCCTTTTGTTGATTATTCAATCTTTTACTCGTGGTAACCTCCCCCTTGGCAGTCTTCTCACGGGTAGCCGAATAGTGGACTATTCCGGAATCTTTTGCCAGTGGAGAGATCATAATAACACTTCTTCAGCTATAGACCACATGTCCTGTGGATACACGTTACGTATCCTTAATGCAGTGGTTTCCATTGCCTTCTGCATCTTCATGCCGTTGATCATTGCTGGTTCTTCCGGCATTAGGGGCAGTTTTCCACCCCTAAGACAAGAGAGTGTTCCTTAACCTCCGTCTGCTCCTACGCCCTATTTGACACGGCCGTCGGCAGAACGTGGGTGACTTCTTATGCCGGAAGTCTTCTGCTGGCAATGCTGATTATCAATCAAAATTAAAGCGGCGATGGGATTCGAACCCGTGACCGAATACGTTTCTGAATACGAATTTTGTTCTTATTGTTCGTTGTATTTGTTCGGGGCGGACGCCCCATGACACTCGTCCAGGTTCTTCGTTGATCCGTTCACTCAGTTTTTTTATTACGGGGGGTAGCAAGCCCTCTGCTCGAATACGCTGAGCTATCGTGCCAGCAGCACCGCTAGACTACGGGTGCTCCACATATCTTCTGTATAAACATCAGTTTTGCCGCCATACTAAAAAAGAGACACGACCGATAGGTTAAAGGCAGTTGGAAAATTTGTAGAAAGCCAAAATACGAGTAACCGTGGTGAGTCTAGGTGTACAAGAGCCTGATGATCTACTTTTGCTGAAACGTTCGTGAACGGCATTCATTCGGGGCATGACGCTTAGCAGATTTAACCACAGAACCGCAAAACCATAGAAAATGGAGAACAGCAATCAAGTAATGTCCACGAGGTTCTCTTTGCGATCTGAGTCGGTATAGCAAATTATATAGCTCATAAGTTATCTTGCCTTATTCAAGTAATTTGCCCGTAATTGCTTTTACAGATGGTTTTATAATATTAACTAAAGGGAGATTTTTTAATCAGGATAGCTGCAACACTTAAATGTGCAAATAGACCTGTCGCGATGGTAACAAAAGTCAGTTCAATGTAAATAACTCATATGCTGTGATCATCGTTAGCAAAAAGCGATGTGAACATCGAAAATGTGTATCGCACAGCTGTTTCAACGCTATTTCCTTTTAAACGCCGGATAACAGAGCAGAAACTGTCATTTGTCTCAATATCTACCTTCTGTTTTTTGAAAAGTAAAACTGATAACTTCAAAATGCATCACGCAACTAGGACGATCTATTGAAAAGGCGTCGTCTGCTGTTGAAAGGTATATAGCTTTTTTTTTTTTAAAAAAAGGAAAACCATATGGTTACTTCAACAACTTAGTTGTAGAAAATGTAAACACCATAAAAATTGTCCAATTGCGAGTAGGCTTAGCACTCTGAGGGTTCCGCAAAAACTGAATTGTGAATCTAGACAGTTCGTCCGTCCTGGGAATAGAGAATCTTCACTATTTTTGCCTGTTATCGACACTGGTACTGAAAAGATATCGGTGCTGGTTATACTCCGACTTCCAAGAGTGCTTTACTTTTAAGTAGAAATTGGGTGAACAAATACCAAAAGAATGAGATTTTCACTCTGCAGCGGAGTGTGCGCTGATCTGAAACTTCCTGGCAGATTAAAACTGTGTGCCCGACCGAGACTCGAACTCGGGACCTTTGCCTTTCGCGGGCAAGTGCTCCACCATCTGAGCTACCGAAGCACGACCCAGGACCGGTTCTCACAGCTTTACTTCTGCCAGTATCTCGTCTCCTACCTTCCAAACTTTACAGAAGCTCACCTGCGAACCTGCTAGTTCGAGTCTCGGTCGGGCACACAGTTTTAATCTGCCAGGAAGTTTCAAATACCAAAAGACTTATTTTTTTGTGTAGTGAAGTTCCTAATTAACAATTTTTGAATTTTACTTCACTTGTACTTTGAAATCTTGCTTCTCATTAGATTTCATGAGTCTCGGTCAACAGAAAGTAGACCGTTGGTTTTAATGAGTGAATTTTCGGGTAACAAAATATTTGACACAAACTTCCGTATATTGTAATTGCTTTGGCTTTGGCTTAAATTTTTCTCACCACTAAGGGATAGTAGACTTTAGCATATGATGTAAATTTCAACTTGATACGTTTACTCGTTCCTGATAAAAGGGGCTTTTTAACAGTCGGACGCGCAGACAGACAGACGGCAAAAAAGTGACACTATAAAGGTTCTTTTACCGATTGAGGTAAGGAACCCTCAAAATCATCCGCTTTGTGTTCTATCGATTGCGGAAATCTTGTTTCTCCAGAACCATTCGTGATGTCGACGTAACGTTGCACACTCGGTAAACATAGGTAATAAATATTCGATACCTAAAACCTGTATCCGATTCTGGGTCACTTGCCATATCTCAGGCTTCTCAAACTGCGGCGGGAGAGAAGCAGGGCACGGACGTGATAGAGGAACAACACGGACCAGCCACAGAATCTTCGATGCTTTCACGCACGCCCGGACACACACACACACACACACACACACACACACACACACACACACGGCGTTGGACGGCGTCTCCCTCGGCGGCGACTTCGCTTGGCCGAGCGGTAAACGCGACGGAACAGGGCCCGCGCCCCTTTCTCCTTCACTTCTCCTCCCAATGTGCTGCTCTCTGGATCGCTGCGGTTCCTTTTTTTCCGTTTGCCCGAACAATACTTCTGGCTCGGCGAGCGTTTAGCGACGCGTGTCGTTCACGTAACAGTACCAAACCACACGAGTCGAACACGTGGTTCACCAAATGCTTTTGATTACAATAAGAAATGTCGCGGTGTCTGCCATTGAACACTATTTTGAAAATCGTAATGTAACTTTTCATACGACCTGTAACATATCGTGATTAAAGACAGTGATACACGAAGTACAGAGTTTCTTTCTTCAATTCCCGTCAGTGATCACAAACACACTGTCGCCATACCATGGATTTCGCTCCATAACGAGCATAATCAGGTCTTTGTGGAAAATCGGAATCTAAATACAACAGCTGAACAATATACATCTTGTAAACAAAAAAATAATAATGAAGTGACGGTATTAATTTCGCATATATAGGAAATCTGAGCTTAACACTCAACTACGCTCGTTACTTAAACTGACTTTAGTAACATCGTGCGATAGTTTTCGAACTCAAAAACAAAAACTAAATGAAACTTACTCACTTCTACGTTTCTCTACAATGTTGTCAAAGAATCAATAAAGAAAGACGTACATTAATAAAAATTTATCTTTATTAAAAAGAGGAAATATGATCTTACCAACAATTAAGTCTCTTACATCAACATTGGTCGCTTAAACACAATTTTTGGAATTAATTATAAAAACAATGGAAATCTTCTTTAGCAATTTTCAGAAACATGCTTAGAGCTCAAGTAGTGATCAGTTAAGTAAAGTATAAACAAAATAAATGGATAATGACCTTCGATAAAAAGTGACACTACGTACTTGAACGAATCACCTTACCAACTATTTTTCTCCGTCGTGTCAAGACCAGTTTTTGGAGTATGCCAGAGGATGCATCAGTGAAATTATTAGCAAAAGCAGGTAACCATATCAGATTTCGCCTGCGTCTAGGACATTTTAAATGGTATGTTGGTACCAGAAGGGGGCCAGATAGCCTGAGCAGATCGGCGAATATTTGCAACTAATGAAAGCCCACTCATCTGCATTGACAAAAACCGAAAGTGTGTGTGTGCTATCATTCGACGAAATGAATGCAGATAGCAATATTATTTATGATCCTGCTGAAGATCGTTTTGTAGGGCACACACTAACGTGCTACTTGTTATGGTAAGTGTTTTTTTTCTGGATGGAAGCAACGCATTTACTATGATTTTTGCACACAAATAACAGCTGATATCGTTAAACAGTATTATCTGCTCTGTACAAGATGTTGTGTTACGGCTTTGTTGCAGTAGTGTGCGACCTTGGAAGAAAAAAATCGATATGTGTGGAAAGATTTTATTGTGACGAAAACAAATTCCTGCTTTTCCAATCCGCAGTATGAAATGAAACGAACCTGGGTTTCTTCAGATGTTCCACATTTGTTTTAATTAATGGGGAACCACTTTCTGGATGACGGACTAAAGCTTCCAAGTGGGAAACTTGTTAATAAAACTATTATAGAAAGACTGCTCGCATTAGATACGAGTGAAATGAAGTTGTGTCCTAAACTGTCATACCTTCACCTCAGTGTTAAGGTGAGAGGGCGTGAAAAGGTTTATTTGGCAATGCAACTTTTTTTGAGTACCACAGCTAAAGCCATAAAGTACCTAATGCTTGAAGAACAGGAAGCAGCAATTTTTTTTCAGTTACCAAACGACGCATTTGACATTCTGAATGCTCGGAGGTACAACAAGAATGCGTTATCATGTGGATATCATAAGGATGCTCGAGAAAGAATATTAAGAGCACTGTATACGTTTGCCGAAAACATGCGCGTAGGCAATACAAATCACTTGTTCCCATTCCAGAAAGTCATAATGACAACTGCTCGGTCACTATTGGGACTATTTTCAGACCTTCAGTCACTACAAATTACATATATTTTAACTGCAAGATTGAACCAGGCTGCACTGGAAATTTTTTTCTCACAGATCAGAGGAATTGGTCACATCTAATTGAACCCTTCTCCAACAGAAGAAAAATATAGATTACGGCTGTTACTGCTGGGACACAATCCTCATGATATTCCTCTGTCTAGTGACACTTCAATAAAGGCAGATAAGTGTGTCGGAATTTTGACGTCACATCTGTTCACAGGAATTTTGCCCAAGTGAGCGAAGCACTGCAAATGATAGATGATGAAGAAGAGCTACAAGATATTAACTTTCTTCTTCAACCTGCACCAGTAGAATCTGCTGTCAAAGAGGGATGTGACTGCTCTGCAGGAAGATTCAGTTACCTGGTTGGCTACATTGCATATCGTGCAAAGAACTGTAACAACACACTGGGAACGCCGTCTGGTGATATTTTAAGTCCTCCAACAAATGAAAATTATGGTTGGATTGAAGCTCTATCTAGCGGTGGGCTTGTTCCAACAGATGGGTGGTTAGGCAAGGTGTCTCAGTTTGAACTAATTTTTAATGAATTTAATGGATTGGATAGTATTTCCAAGGAAAAAAAATATAGTGAAAACAATATGCACTGCTGACCAAACTAAATATTCGAGGTTTTCTTCACAGTTATAAAACTGTATGTCAGAAATGACTTTTCATTCGTATGCAGTTCCTCAATATGAAGCATAAAATGCAGAAAGCAGCAGCAGCACAGATGCGGAAATCAAGGTAGAGGCACTGTTCTTCCACTACAAACACCTAAAGAGGTAAATCAACTGTTTTAAATAATTTCCTGAGAACTTATTGTTGTTATAGATAGTTACTTGTATTTAATAAGAGTCGCTTGCTGCGCTAGCCGCTGCCTCGCCTTGCTCCTACAGTGACGTCACTGCGCCAGCCAATCACATCCGATTAAGCTTCGGTCCCAACCTCCTTTTTAAATAACCTTGGTTGGTACATCTTTAAGTGTCATGGCAGCGAATCTCACAGCCTCTACGAATAGTGCCTAGAATATCGATCTGCAAAATATTATTGAAATAATTCCAAATACGAATGTTAACAGCCGCTAAAATAAATAACAGTCTTATGCTTCCAGAATGAGATTTTCACTCTGCAGCGGAGTGTGCGCTGATATGAAACTTCCTGGCAGATTAAAACTGTGTGCCCGACCGAGACTCGAACTCGGGACCTTTGCCTTTCGCGGGCAAGTGCTCTACCACTTTTTTTTTTTTTTAAATCTCATTTTGTTCTCTTTCGTTCGTTGTATCTGCTCGGGGCGGACGTCGTAAGACACCCGTTTTGGTTCGTTGTTGATCGGTGAACTCAGTTTTATTATTACAGAGGGCAGCTAACCCTCTGACCGAACACGCTGAGCTACCGAAGCACGACTCACGCCCGGTCTCACAGCTTTACTTCTGCCAGTATCTCGTCTCCTACCTTCCAAACTTTACAGAAGCTCTCCTGCGAAGCTCTCCCGAGTTCGAGTCTCGGTCGGGCACACAGTTTTAATCTGCCAGGAAGTTTCATAACAGCGCACACTCCGCTGCAGAGTGAAAATCTCATTCTGGAAACATCCCCCAGGCTGTGGCTAAGCCATGTCTCCGCAATATCCTTTCTTTCAGGAGTACTAGTTCTGCAAGGTTCGCAGGAGAGCTTCTGTAAAGTTTGGAAGGTAGAGATACTGGCAGAAGTAAACCTGTGAGACCGGGCGTGAGTCGTGCTTCGGTAGCTCAGTGGTGCCGGCACGGTAGCTCAGCGTGTTCGGTCAGAGGGTTACGTGCTCTCTGTAATAAAAAAAACTGAGTCAACCGATCAACAACGAACATAAATGGATGTCTTACGACGTCCGCCCCGAGCAGATGCAACGAACAATAGCGAACAAAATGAGATTAAAAAAAAGTGAGTGTACCACGTGCAACATTATAAAAAGAAAAAAAAAAGTGGTAGAGCATTTGCCCGCGAAAGGCAAAGGTCCCGAGTTCGAGTCTCGGTGGGACACACAGTTTTAATCTGCCAGGAAGTTTCAACTGACTTATGCGGTCAGATTTTAAAATATATTTCGAGAAGGCTGTGCTTTTATTGTTACGCAAGAATGTCGTAATGTCCTTTGTTCTTTTCCGTATTTGGTGTTAAAGAGGTTAAGGCAATCTGTGGATTTCCATTAGAGTTCCAGAGTTGAAATGAACCGTACGATTACGCAGTATTGCTCCTCACCAGAAAATAAAAAGGTTACGTTGTTAGAGGGTGACGACGAAAATTGTTCCTGCGAGAAGGAACAGTCAGCAAAAGTAAGGAGCGGGAAATGGAGAAAGCATATGATATTCTGATGCCGAATAGGACCTGCTTTAAAAAACCAGGTTCATCTGCGAGGTTCATCTTTTAACATTAATTCTGTATATAATATATAAATCTGAATTATTTACTTACTTTAAGGTACTCTTTCAAAGTATAATTTCTTACACCAATAATTCCTAAACGTTATACGCTGTCAACAGGTTACTCAGCAGAGAGCAAGACATACCTTTTTGTCAATGGAATTGATTTTGAACACGTATTTTTGACATTTAGAAAATGTTTCGGTAGTTTCTATGTCTGTAAGGCATGACGCCCTCAATGTTTTGGCCGACTCGGTCCCGCTTGGACTTGCACTGAAGATTCACCAAAATTGTTGTGATTCTCAAACTTTTTGCTAGAAACTCTGTTCATTGCAGTCTGCAAGTCCCTACAAAAATTTCTGGAATTAATTTTCCTCTCTTTAATATTTGCTTTGATCAATGCCGTGCCGAGTTGTTTTATAAAATCTCGATGCACCATCTTGCTGTTCTTAATTATAACTTTTTTCCATAAAATTAGCTAAATTGTCCTACTGTTTCTTGATTTTCTTCGCAAACATTCCTTTCTTCTGCCTCTTCATCGTCCTCTATTTAACTGTCAGTTTCATGATCACATATTACTGTTTCATTGTCACTAAACTCTGCTACATCTTGTAAAATATCCGGTGCATCAACTGATTCTGTAGTCTTCACCAGATAACAATAACTCCAAAATTTGTTCAGCATTCAAATGTCGCTCCATCCTGTGTAAAACAGTTAAAGACAATTTGTGATGATAAATAAGAAAAGTAACGTTTACAAGTTCGTGGGGTACATTTCGACGGAAACTGGTACTTACCTATGGAAATAGCCGACGATGCTTAGCACGCGCCTGCACATTCTAAAAGCACAGCCGGTATTAAGATTACGTAGAAGCGGATTCATAGCGTTGTAGATAGGAACGGAATTGTAAACAAAATATTGACTTGTGGGATAATAAATTACGTCACGAATGTAATTAATATTTGAACATGCTACGAAACAGCCTGTAAAACAGCAGACAAACATGTCCAGCTATGATAAAGGATACGTTAATGGTGTAGCGTTACTGCTAGCTCATTGTTGAGTGTTTCTTGCGTATGTTACATTCATTGGTGTGAATCGAAGAGTGACCTTGATGCAAACTGGGGACACAACACTCACGCTTGTGTCGCTACTGTAGACATACAGTATTTAACAAATATGTATGTGCAGTTAAGTAAAAAACGTACAATTAGATAAGAAACTATTATGGAACTCGAAGTGTTATAAGCTGTTGCAATAATGAAATAAAAGGCATCCACTTGGTAAATGAAATCAAAATCGGAATGGTTGCTGCCTACCTCACTTTCATTTGTCTTGCTTATATTGCCTGGAAAACTCGCTTATGAATTGCACGGATGGTTTTTCTGTTTGTTGTAGCCTATTGCGGATAGATTACATGTGGTGCGACAATATTTATTTTGTGCAGTAACCAACGTCCCCTCCTCATTCACTCCTTATTCAAGAGTAATCTCTGCAAGTATGAATGAGTGTCGAAACTTGCTGTTGGGAGAAACACACACTTTTTGGTGCTTTATGGTAGCGTAGTGCCGACCTCACCAAACTTCTCCAGCTTCTCAACGGGCTTATTTTACAGCCAAATCAGCTCCATTTGTTTCTCTCCGAAGTACTGGACTGACTCCCTTAAGTAAAGACTAACGTTCTCGGTGACCGCCGTTTGCTGGCCTAACTGAGAAGTTGATAAAGCTGTTTCTCTGAGAATCA
Organism: Schistocerca cancellata; assembly: GCF_023864275.1. Lineage (NCBI taxonomy): Eukaryota > Metazoa > Arthropoda > Insecta > Orthoptera > Acrididae > Schistocerca > Schistocerca cancellata. The sequence goes on from NC_064628.1 coordinate 199,951,615, forward strand.
GAGCGTTTCTCGCACTTCCGTCTCCCCAAACCATTGGCTATCCGGACTTTCTTCCCCCCTTCCCATACTCTCTTAAAACAATGGATCCTCAGGAAAATGACCACTGGCCGGCTTCTGGTAAAATTCACTGTTGGTCAGGACGCCGATATGGTAAATGTGTATATATCTCGAAACATGCTTTGATACTTTTTGTGTTTCGGTTAGCGAGAGATAAAGTAGTCTTTTGATATGAAACAACTTCATTAATTTCACCAAGCACTCGTGAGGGTTTCCCGTTTCGGTTCGTGGAGCTTTTGGTTTAATTCCCGCGAATTTTGAATTTGAGTTCTACCTTTGTTCGTATCAATAAGGGTTACATGTCATCAGCGTTGGTTCTTCTTTACCTGAGAACCAATCTGTGTTTGTCTAGAAGCAGCGTTTTTCTCAATTTGCAAGCATGGCGATAGTGATATGTATTGATGCCTTAGGATAAGCAGATTGCTAATGGTGAGTGATAAACCTGAGGCAGCAGCAAAGCAAAGTTTGCAACTTCTCAGTCAAAGTTATCACATTTACACATTAACTCGTAGTTTGAAAGTGGTTTGCGGAAACGTTGTGCACCTCACCGCGACTTGAGCAGCAAGTAAAGTTGCGGCGTTCGAAGGCTTTCCTAATGGGTGGAATTTGTAGATTTTGGTGGGAAGGTTTTGACATCATTTTAACTCACCTTGAACACAGCTAGTTGCTCCGCTGCGATTTTCTAGAAGTGGAGAATGTACTCTTCCCTTTTGTTACTGTGTTGATTGCGTCTATTCTGTCGTTAATGGAGGACTGTTCTCCTCTTTGATATGTATTCCCGGCATTCCTGTCTTTCTTTCTTAAATCATTCACGCTGGTGTTCACATTCTGTTTAAGCCTAGTTATCATCAAGTAAGAGACTGTACAATTCTTAATATTAGTTCCACGATAACTCATGTATTTCATTTTGGTTATTGATGAGTGAAGTGTATCGCCAGTTTTAATCAGAGTTGGTTATCAAATGCCAACATTCGCCATGTACTCCCGCATCCTCTAGATTACTGGTTTTAAAACTATGGGGCGCCCCCCCCCCCTCCCCCCACCACCAAGGGACGAGAGGTACCAACGCATTACTTTATTAAAGAAAAAAACTATTTAATCAAGATAAACATATTAGTACTTAACGACGAACGGTCTACTGGGTACCCAGTGTTTCCTGTGTACTCTGAGATTCATTTTCGTCTTAGATTATCAGCCTCAATGTAAGCACGTAATCTATTCGACATCTGCAATTCGTAGCGTACGAGTATAGCAGGCGTGCGAAAACTTGGCCGATCGTCGCACGTCGGCCCGATGCTGAACACTTCTCGACAACCGTCTTCTGTATAGATTTCTCATAGCTTCAACAATATAATAATTGTTGCCAATGTTTGTTCCTATGCAGTTGGCGTTCGAGTCTCAGTTGGCCTTAGTTGTTCAATCAGTATCCGTTAAGCAAGCACTTTAACCGCGAGTACTTCTGATGTGAAAGTGAACTGTCGACTTGTAAAGCTATTTTTCTCTTTACCTCATCTTGAGTTTGTCGAAGAAATGCGAATACGGTGATGATTACATTAAATTCTTTACAAGTGGCGTTCATCGAGATGCTACCAGACTTCGACAGGCGATGAGAAGCAACTATGTTGCACTAATGCCACTACGATTTACAATCGGCATTATATCACCAAGATCACTGAGAAGTATATTACTTGACGTTCAGTAGTACCAGAGATTTTTAATAATTTCTTTTCTTTGACATGAAACTACTAAGAATCTATGTTGACTTTAGAAGAATACATACACTGATTTTGTCTTATGTTTGTAATATTTTATCCAATCTGAGTTGAAGATATTTTGTGGAAGAAGTAAAGTAAGGAGTTACTAAATTCACGTTTAAAAAAGTTCTCATACCAGTGACACAATGATGAACACACGAATATGAAAACATGTACAGACACAGACACAGACTTAGGAACCAGTAATGCGTACAGCAGCCAAGCTTCATTATCAATCTGTTGTTCACATTACCTAGCATTTTAATTTTCTGTTTATGTGTGAATTTAAGTACAGTGAGTTATTTATTTATGTGTTTTTATTTCATTCTACTTGTTTTTGATGTGTGCACCATGCGTTGCTACAATGTTGGGTGACGTAAAGATGAAATCCCTCCCACAGTAACTCGGAGGTAGTTAATGCACAGATTTTGCCTCATTTGGAGACGATTTCTATAAGCACTTTTGATTCATTCATTTTTTGTCTAGTCATTTCGATGTGCATTTGAAGTGCATTTGAAGCACGATCCTAAGTTAGAGAAATGCTGTTGTTCTCGAGAACGTGCTCTCTTATGCTCTGTTAGATGTTAGATAGTATAGTGATCGCTGTTTGTGGTACCAGAGGTAAATATTTTCTGAGAACACATTCAACTACCATCTTGTGTAATGAAATATTTTGTGCAGTATGTACACAGACAAAGTTTTGAAATAGAATACATGAGCAAATAACGAACGTGGGCATAAACTACTAAAAACTAGCCGGTGGTATCATGAGCTACAGTTTTTTGAACGGTAAAAAATGAACAGGACAGTGTATAGTAACCCAATGACGATGAGTTATTCAGTGACAGTGATTTTGTCAGTGGTCTGTGAGTTATACGCATAGAGTAGGGTGACCAAATTGTTTTCGGTGAAAACCGGGACACATTCACCTGGGTACCAATGGAGATCTCATTCCACATGTAGACGGGTTTCTTGATTTTAAATATTAATGTTTTGTTGATAAACTTTGTTAACCCGATTATTATAACTAATAGGAGGATACAAAAGATTGATATAATCTAGATTACCTGTATAATTAATGACATTTTATAATCGTATACAGTAATAAAGAAATGTATTACGATTTTACAAAATTTTACAGCTATTCAACTTTTAATCAATTAATATTAACATTAGCTTTAATATTACTGAGCACTTGTAGATGGAATTGACAGTCCTTGGAGAAAAGGGTATTTTTCACTGCCTCCAGTCTTCTTGATCATGTCTTTGTTCTTTGAGACACAGTGATAAAACTCGGCACAATCCATTTTGTAGTTTTACAGGATCTGCAGGATTGTTTCAAGAAGGTCCACCTCCATTCTGTTTCTTTCGTCAGTCCACTGGATATTCATGAACGAAAATATTATTTCCACATTGGCTTTACGGGCTGGGATTGCAAATAAATACCTTGCAATTATTACCAACTCAGAGTAGTGCTGAAGACAGTCACAGCTTTAAAAAAAAAAAAAAAACTCACCCACTTCTCATAACATTCCAATGGTGTATTTTTTCCATTATTCCACTTGTGAAGGCGTTCTTCAACAAAACTTGACAGCATGCCGAACTGATAAAAGAGAATGGAATCATCGTTTTCAATGTCTTTACTGTTCAAATAAGAAGCTGTCTCTTCAACACTTTCCCATTTTGGCACTCTCTTCAGTAACATCTAATCAAACACCGGCGATGACGGTAAATGTGAGGCGCTCCACTTGCTGAGATATTCTACACAAGTGTCATAAAACTTGTTAACTTCTTCTCTAAAACTCCTTTCCGCTGCTACTGATACTTCTGCTCTTTTAACGACAGATTTAACATTCAAAGCAATGAACTGCTGTTCTCTCCTCTTAGTAACAGTTTCCAGAGTATTTTTCAAAACACCATTTACCTCTATAAGACTTTTCGTGCTTCCCTCAATTTTCTTTATCCCATGCTGCAAAGTGCTAAGCTGACTGTGAATGAACCATAAGTAAGCTTCACTTAAATGGTTATTGAAAAACTGAACCAATATTTTGGGGGCTTTGTCTTCATTTAGAAAAAAAATGTTTTAACGGTTCAAACAGGAGGATTACTCTTTCAACTGCTGGAAACAGTGATAACCAGCGAATTTTCGAGTAACACATTACATTCATATATTCAGTTCCCACATAATCACAGAACTCCTTAAGCCTCTTTGTTCTAACAGTATATATGTAAAAGTGTGAGTATACCTTCATGGCGATACTTTCAACATCACAGCTTAAACTGTCAGCAGATGTCTGCACGATATTGTGTAAAACATGTGCAGGGCACCCTATGCCTTCAATGTTGTCATGCAATGTTGCCTTTAATTTGGAAAAAAACTTTGCATTTGCCTTGTCTTTTTAAACCACCAACGTTTGTGTTGGTGTTGTCTCCACAAAATGCCATACATTTATTTATCTCAAGATCAAACATTTCGATAATATTTATACAAAATCTTGAAATTTCGTCAGATGTTTCATTAGGTAGGGAACTCACCTTCAAGAGTTTGGTCTGAATTTCCTGATTAATATCGAAAAACTGAACAACAAACGGAAATATGTTAGTGGCCTTATGATTGCTGGCATCAGTGGATATCCCGTAGAAAGAAGACTTTTTGATGTATTCAAGGCTTTCCTTTACACTCTGGGGAGCAATAACTCCTTTCACTAAGGCTGACACTTTAGTTCTTGCTGAACTAAACTTTTTTGCAATGGAAGAATCATCAAACATAATGCTGTTAAACTTATTAGTGCAATCACTAGATCTATAAGTTTGGTGATGTTTTACCGTGTGGTAGGCTAGTGTAAGCTCGGCTGCTCGAACTTTCGTCTCTTCACTTGACTGACGTTTCGCAATGTAATTTTGTAGAGTTTTACTGCAGCTCGGTGCACTGTATCTGTTAAAGTGTTTCTTTGACCTGATGTGATCAACTATGTCGGAACGTCCACCATGACTTATACTAATAAAACAGTTACATACGGAACACTCTGCTTCGTAATCAAAACGACCTTTCTTAATGAAATTCCATTCCTTGGAATAACAGTCACTGTATTTGCAGGCACGTTTCGGCATTACGTTTCACAGTACTGCAGCAATAATACCACTAATATGAGGAAAAACTATTGCAGTTTGTCTGACAAAATATCAACTACTACATTGTTCTGACAATGAGTGTGTAAGTGGCGCGACAATCGGACGGATTCATAGCTCTGTTACGATAATACAACTTACTACTTGTTGGCCAAAGTACCGCTCAAAGTAAATTATTGCCTGAGTGTATCAATACTGATACTGTGATTACTAGTATGGGACAATGGAGGTTTTAGACAAATAAGCTAAAATATATTAATTTCTTGTGTTGTATTTCCTTTAATATAGCGAAATCCCAAAAATTTGAGAAAGTTTCGCGAAATGTATTTAAAAACTGATTTCCGGGACTTTTATGCTTCCCGGAACAAATTTTCGGGACACCGGAACACGGGAATGAAAACCGGGACAATCCTGGTTTTCCGGGACGTTTGGTCACCCTAGCATAGAGGCAAGTGAGAACTAGTTTTATACCACGAGCCATCTACTTCGAAATAAATGAGACTTCGTGAATCAAGGAAGCCTGCTACGTTACGGTTGTTTGTGCACTAGGGCACTTTGCCGTTGACAAACTAAATAATAAAGTGCAGTATTTATTTACCTTCGAGCAGTGAACGTAGGGTGCCCTATGGCCCCTTTTCACAGCCAAGGTGAACGACGATTTGAAGCAGGTGCAGTAGTTTCGTAAATGATGCGAAGGCTGCACAAAACACTTCATTAAAATGCATTGACCGGCAGGCGCAACATCGCTACCTGGTGGAGGGTGAACGGCTACTGGACTCCAAACGGTGCATATCGTGCCCCGAGACAAATTGTTGCTTGTATTGTTACTTGTAACTGACTCATTGCTGACTGACGACGTGATGCAGGAGGACAATTTGAATGGAAAGCAAAATCTACCTTTAAATGGACAGTCACTCTAATGCAAAGAGATGTAGTGACACAATTTCCTGACCCGCTAACTAAAGTCTTACCACTACAGCTCTGATTTCAGAATTACGACAATGGCTGACTAAATTTCTAACAATCTAACGGGTCGGTTACACTTTCTATTCTGAAGCACTTACTGGTGCGAAAGGGCGTTTCCAGTAGTTGTAACAAAGAAAACGAAACACAGAAGCAAACTCAATATTGCTAGAGATTTATGTTGTACACTTTCTTCTGTTCAACCAAGAATTGAAGATCTTTGCAAGAATAGGCAAGCCCATCCATCATATTCATTTATTCTTTATTAGAAAATGTGTGTGCGAATCGTATACATTGCTGAGCCACAATATTGCGACCGTCAACCTACTGTAATGTCTCTTGCAGCGGTCTCTCCGCGATATTTTCAGAAATTTTATAAATTATATAACTCAGTACATATCTCGAAATATCTCTTCTTATCTTACCGATTATCAGTGCAAAGTAGTTTCAAGCCCAATTATTCCTTGGAGCGTCCATTTACTCCATGGAATAGCTTCTCTGCTATCTATGTTTTCTCTTATGAAAAGAAAGGGACTTCTTGCCGATTAGTCGTGAAAGGAGGATGTATATGTATGTATTGTTGGGCTAGTCGCCATCTTCATGAGATTGTGTATGAGAAGGAATTTAATACATGAACTAAACTAAAGTAAGTGTGTTCGCGTATTACTTAACTGATTATTATTGACAGTGTCTGCTTACTACGCTGTGTTGCACGGGATCAGTGGGGAACGTCTGATTTACACTGGACGAACGTGCCGTTTTGTATGCTCAAGGTATCCAGTTACTTCAAATAAATAGGCTAACACGGTCTTACCAGCAGATCTCCGGTCTTCCCCATGTGATCACCGAAAGTTAATAATTATTACAAATGTTTCCAGGAGATCGACTGACAATTTTCGTCGCACCGAGACTTCGAAATTGCTTCACTGCCTTATGGAATTTAAGTTAAGCTCAATTTAATCAGGATAGAACAGTATTGAACTGTGTGAATGTGATAAGCCTGCTTTGTCACTGAAAATTCCCTTAATATACGCATGTTTTTACTATCCTGATCAGTGAAGCTAAATCAGGCTGGTGTGAGAGAGGTTTTTAAATTTTAGATCCCCCCCACAAAAAAATATATATTAAACTACTATCGATATAAACTCATCCAGGCGAGAGCAGTGCCACCTGGCAAGGAACGACTGCTAATCAGACACACGCACGCTACATGGTAACAGTGATCGTGTTGTCCATGTGTAGAATGGAGAAGGCGTTCGACGATTGCGACTTTGACCGAGAGCATTTTTTGATGGTCCGGAGGCTCGTTACGGGCACTTCAGTACCTGCACGGCTTATCGGGTATTCGAGGAGTGCAGTGGTGAGTGCCTCCAACACTTGACGAAACCAAGGTGAAACCACATCCAGACGTCGTAGAGTCGGGCGGCCAATCCTCATTACAGATATCGGTCTATGTAGGCTGGACAGATCGGTATAAAAGGACAGGCGGCGAACTTGGCAGAACTGACATAAGACTTTAACGCTGGGCAGAGTACAAGTGCGTCTGAACACACAGTGCATCGAACACTCCACTCCCAACGATGGGCCGCTGCCGACGACCAACGCATGTGCCGATGTTAACACCACGACATCGGCAACTACGACAGAGATGGGCACGTGACCATTGGCACCGGATGCTGGCGCAGTATCAGAGCATAGTCTGATGAATCCCTTTACCTTCTTCATCATATAGCTTACACAAGTTGTTGGCACGATCGTGATCAAAAGTGTCCGGATACCTGGCTGAAAATGATTTATAAGTTGGTGGCGCCCTCCATCGGTAATACTGGAATGCGATATGGTGTTGGCCCACCCTAAGCCTTGACGACAGCTTCCACTCTCCCAGCCATACGTTCAGATAGATGCTGGAAGGTTTCTTGTGGAATGGCAGCCTATTCTTCACGGAGTGCTGCACTGAGGAGATGTATCGATGTCGGTCGGTGAGGCTAGGCACGAAGTCGGTGTTCTAAAACATCCCAGAGGTGTTCTATAGGATTCAGGTCAGGACTCTGTGCAGGCCAGTCTCTGTGCAGGCCAGTCCATTACAGGGATGTTATTGTCGTGTAACCACTCCGCCACAGGCAGTACGTTATAAACAGGTGCTCGATCGTGTTGAAAGATGCAATCGCCATCCCCGAATTGCTCTTCAACAGTGGGAAGCAAGAAGGTGCTGAAAACATCAGTGTAGGCCTTGCTGTGACAGTGCCACGCATAACAACAAGGGGTGCAAGCCCCTTCCATGAAAAACACGATCACACCAAAACACCGCCTCCGGATTTTACTGATGGCACTTCACACACTGGCAGAGGACGTTCAGCCGGCATTCGACATACCCACACCATGCCATCGGATCGCCACATCGTGTACCGTTATTCGTCACTCCACGTAACGCTTTTCCACTGTTCAATCGTCTAATGTTTACGCTCCTTACACCAATCGAGGCGTCGTTTGACATTTAACGGCGTGATGTGTGGGCTTATGAGCAGCTGCTCGACTATGAAGTCCCAGTTTTCTCACCTCCCGCCTAACTGTCATAGTACTTGCAGTGGATCCTGATGCAGTTTTGATTCCTGTGTGATGGTGTGGATAGATGTCTGCCTATTACACATGACGACCCTCTTCAACTGTCGGGCGTCTCTGTCAGTCAACAGACGAGGAGAGTCTATACACATTTGTGCCGTACGTGTCCCTTCACGTTTTCACTTCACAATCAGATATGGATTTTTAGGAGTGTGGAGATCTCGCATACAGACGTATGACACAAGTGACACCCAATCACCTGACAACGTTCGAAGTCCGTGAGTTCCGCGGAGCGCCCCATTCTTCTCTCTCACGTTGTCTAACCACTACTGAGGTCGCTGATACGGAGTACCTGGCAATAGGTGGCAGTACAATGCACACAATATGGAAAACGTATGTCTTTGGGGACGTACGAATACTTTTAATCACATAGTATACATGGAAAGAAAGCTAGAAGAGTTTCGAGGGGCGGTGAGCAATGGTAGCAAGGTATACCAAGCTCCACGACCGCAAACTTCGGGCGACGCATCAGCTATGGAAATCTAAACGTATATTTGCCGTACTACAGTCCCCTATAGAATCCACAAGAAGTCTCTACGGGCCAGCACATGTATTCTACACCTAATATCGAAGAGAAAATGCTCAAATACAGGAAATTTCAGAGATTTAATCCCGATAAGAGGACGTAAATCCGGTAGTGTTCACGAGAAGCTTCAGGGGAGTTTTGCCAGGGATCTGGACTGATGCATGGAAGGTAAGCTTTGTATCACGTTATATTCAAGAAGCATCCAACACATGCGAATCTTGTTGTACGACGAATCTGAACAGGTGTTCATAGCAACATACTGGTCGCGTGGAATTAAAAAAAATTCAGAAGTATTTTACCCTGAAGAATTCTCATTCAAGCAAGGGACGTTAAAGAAGTATTTCGAAAAATGATTAATTAAATGTCGCTACTGGGACGATCCGTTACCAAAACAGGATATAATGAGAATATTAAATGCTCCATTACGGGTCAAGGTTAGAAACCAGCTACTTAATGTGTCAGATGAAAATCTGGAAGAATTTTTATCTGTGTTTCATTCGCTCGACCTGATTCAAGAAGACCTGAAGTTCATGTCAGGATCGAATAACGGGTTGGTTGATCGATTTGGGGGAGAGGACCAAACAGAAATGTCATCGGTCCTATCGGATTAGGGAAGGATGGGGAAGGAAGTCTGAGGTGCCCTTGCAAAGGAACCATCCCGGCATTTGCCGGAAGAGATTCAGGGAAATCACGGAAAACCTAAGTCAGGATGGCTGGACGCCGGTTTGAACCGTCGTCCTCCCGAATGCGAGTACAGTGTGATAACAACTGCGCCACCTTGCTTGGTGCATAGTGGGTATAATAATGTGACCACTGTTGTCTACCACGCACAAAGTAGTCGTGGAAATGTTAGCAATGAACAAAGAACCAAGCAAATGGATAAAGCAAATGCAAGCAATGTACGAAATGACAATCCTAACAATAGTTGGAAGAACAATAATGGAAAAGGAAATGGTACTGACTTCCTACCGGCCAGAAACAAATTTAAGAGAGGCAACCGAAGGTACAATCCAGTCCAACCTAATAACCAACAATCGTTAACTAGCCAGTTTTGGACAATAACTTTCCGCAACAGCAACAATAGAATCACCCGCAGTCTATGCTAGGAGATTGGCTCATGCAGACACCAATAATTACGAAGGTGACACATGGCGCAAATAGTGGCATTGAAGCACGTAAACCAAATTAATCGTGACTTCCTCGAGCCCCAGAGATGCGGTGAGGGATTCGAATGGCCCTGCTGCAGATGATACGGTATAACGATGAGAGGAATTGTCGGAGGAGGTGTGTGTGGATATTTATTAGTGTGACAAAGTAGGAGTTGTGTGAGAATATTTATCAGTGTGACAAAGTTTCTCCTTTCGTGCCAGTGTCGGAATTCTTTGCTACTATCGAAGGAATTCCAGTCACTGTAACATTAGACACGGTAATGTGATATCAAGCACTTTGTTCCAAAAGTTGCCACGAAAAGCAAAACTACCACTATTGCCAGTGGAGAACTGTAGAGTTATAGGAGCACTAAACGTAAGATTCTCAAGTGCCAGGATAAAGACACAATTGAAACTAAATTTGGGAAATGCAGCTGTTGCATGCGAGATCCTAATTGTTGAAAAAATTGATAGCGGATTGTATACTGGGCTTTAGCAGCATACGAGAGAGGGACGGAAGCATCGACTTCTCGTCGGGGAATGCGAAATTTTGGATCTATGGTGCTTTAGTGGAGGTTGGCCTGTACGGAAAGAAGGAGTACATGAACGGTACTGCCGTCAGGCCCGCGTAAGCTTGATCAGCACAAATAATAAATGCCGAACCATGTTTTCCCTGAATACAATGAAAGTATCTACACTCTTGGAAATGGAAAAAAGAACACATTGACACCGGTGTGTCAGACACACCATACTTGCTCCGGACACTGCGAGAGGGCTCTACAAGCAATGATCACACGCACGGTACAGCGGACACACCAGGAACCGCGGTGTTGGCCGTCGAATGGCGCTAGCTGCGCAGCATTTGTGCACCGCCGCCGTCAGTGTCAGCCAGTTTGCCGTGGCATACGGAGCTCCATCGCAGTCTTTCACACTGGTAGCATGCCGCGACAGCGTGGACGTGAACCGTATGTGCAGTTGACGGACTTTGAGCGAGGGCGTATAATGGGCATGCGGGAGGCCGGGTGGACGTACCGCCGAATTGCTCAACACTTGGGGCGTGAGGTCTCCACAGTACATCGATGTTGTCGCCAGTGGTCGGCGGAAGGTGCACGTGCCCGTCGACCTGGGACCGGACCGCAGCGACGCACGGATGCACGCCAAGACCGTAGGATCCTACGCAGTGCCGTAGGGGACCGCACCGCCACTTCCCAGCAAATTAGGGACACTGTTGCTCCTGGGGTATCGGCGAGGACCATTCGCAACCGTCTCCATGAAGCTGGGCTACGGTCCCGCACACCGTTAGGCCGTCTTCCGCTCACGCCCCAACATCGTGCAGCCCGCCTCCAGTGGCGTCGCGACAGGCGTGAATGGAGGGACGAATGGAGACGTGTCGTCTTCAGCGATGAGAGTCGCTTCTGCCTTGGTGCCAATGATGGTCGTATGCGTGTTTGGCGCCGTGCAGGTGAGCGCCACAATCAGGACTGCATACGACCGAGGCACACAGGGCCAACACCCGGCATCATGGTATGGGGAGCGATCTCCTACACTGGCCGTACACCACTGGTGATCGTCGAGGGGACACTGAATAGTGCACGGTACATCCAAACCGTCATCGAACCCATCGTTCTACCATTCCTAGACCGGCAAGGGAACTTGCTGTTCCAACAGGACAATGCACGTCCGCATGTATCCCGTGCCACCCAACGTGCTCTAGAAGGTGTAAGTCAACTACCCTGGCCAGCAAGATCTCCGGATCTGTCCCCCATTGAGCATGTTTGGGACTGGATGAAGCGTCGTCTCACGCGGTCTGCACATCCAGCACGAACGCTGGTCCAACTGAGGCGCCAGGTGGAAATGGCATGGCAAGCCGTTCCACAGGACTACATCCAGCATCTCTACGATCGTCTCCATGTGAGAATAGCAGCCTGCATTGCTGCGAAAGGTGGATATACACTGTACTAGTGCCGACATTGTGCATGCTCTGTTGCCTGTGTCTATGTGCCTGTGGTTCTGTCAGTGTGATCATGTGATGTATCTGACTCCAGGAATGTGTCAATAAAGTTTCCCCTTCCTGGGACAATGAATTCACGGTGTTCTTATTTCAATTTCCAGGAGTGTATATTTTCAGATCAAGTTATCAAGAAGCTAAAGGAACATATGCATCTCACTGATTAATAGAAGCAGCAATTAGCAAGCTTCGTATTACCTCATTCGGGTGTTTTTGAAGAAAAACGCCGAATCAAAGGATATGGGTGTCTTCTTGATGTTATGGAACATAGGACATACGGTCATAGCTTCTATCCGGCCTGTAGAAGAGGAAATTATGGACAAGTTGTTTCACGCCTCAACCAAATTCACACCCGCTGAATTGATGTTTAGAAGAAAGGAAAGAAATGAATGGGCGGATAAAATTCCGAAAGCAGAAGATACTGATAAACCTTGCAAAGGGAAATTAGCCAAGCTCTGGTCAATCTCACCGAGAACACCAGGATCAACGAGAGGGTTTATGACAACAAACTCAAACGGATGCAGAAATTCAGGATCGGCGAAACGGTATTTCTCGGAGCACATCCGCGATGCTCATTACTTTCCTAAAAGAATAGAAAGTGGCAATTATTATACACTGAACCATTCATAATTGTGAATATTTCAAATTCTTGTGTGTATTTACTGGCGTATCGAGAAAGTTTACGAATCAAAGGACTATAATCCCGTCAAGATGTTAAGACATAACATGTGAAGTGGCTAACCGTCTGAAAAGGAGTACGGCGATTAAATTCATAGTGATTAAATTTGTGTAATTGTGCTTTGTGTTGGACCATTAAGCGCTCGTAGTGAGATCAGAGTTACTAATAAGGGACTATGCACCGCATACGCGAATGCACTACATATATTATTCATTCATAATAACTCTACTCATATTTCAGAGGGGAGAGGGGCGGGGGCGTGGAGTTGAGTTAAATGTGCAGAAATAGAGATAAGAAATGCACAGAAAGCTCATGGTGTAAGGTATGAGTATTTGCTGCCACTGGGTGCAGCAAGTTTGGTTGATTCCCTGAGTTATCAAAAATTAAAAGCTAGATGTGTCACGTGTCTTACATAGTGACCGAGGACTTTATGCGGCTGTGGATTATCCGTGAATAGCTCGGCGATTACTGAAAAATACGCAAACGAGGGCAGATTTTGTTATAATTAGAACAAGTACTTTTCTTCAGACAAAAAATTTGTAAATATAAAGATATGTTGGACGGAAATGACTGCGAATGGTTAAAAAGCGATGTCCGACGTCCATGAACTGGGATTTGAGCAGCTAAGTGTCATGGATATAGTGAACTTCGAGTGTTCGGTACAGACGCAGCACAGACGAGGCGACCGAGGATCTCCGTATCACACACACGGAGACCCTAATCTACGGCGATTAGTTATTAGAGTACTCAGGAAAAAATTCGTTTGACTGTACTGATATTTTGACTGTCCGAGAAATGAGTATTGTCGTCAGGAACATGGACAATATAAACAGATACAAAAGAAACTGATCGATTATTTCTCCAAAAGCGGACTGAGTGCAAGTGCTGTTAAGCACAGTGTGTTTTATGTGCGATTTTATGTATAAGCAAGTATACGCACAGGTCACTTCCATCGCTTTGAGATAAGGCGGATTTGGTGGCCGCGAAAACCAAGTCATATTATCACTGTCATGCTCCTCGCACCACTCTAGTATGGTCCTGTCGCAAGGACGGTTATCGTGACGGGAGATGTCACGGCCGTCGGGGAATATATCCAGTACGAAGAGATTCAGGCTGTCCGAAACAGTGTTGAGATAGCCACAGTTATCATGGTGCCTAAGATTATTACCATACGACACGCGCAGGTTCAGGTGAATGTCCCATGCAGCATGATACTTCTACCACCGGCCTGCGTGTTTGGCGTGGTGCATGTCTCGAGGAGTCTTTCGTCTGGATGAGGCCATATCCAGATACGATGATCGATGTGGTGAAACAAAGAACGTGATTCTTAACGTGCAGGCTTTCCCGGCCGGCGTCTTCATTAATTAAAACTTCCGGGCTAAGAGTCCGTGGTCGGACAGTGGAATTTCTTCCGTCTGACGTTTCGTTGTCAACTTCGGGTGACATCTTCTGAGTGATTCATCTGAGCAAGCGACATATTTCCATTAATGCACACTCCAGTCTCAGTTATCCCTTGCCCACTACAGTCGTTATCTACGATGTCGTCGTGTTAACACGGAAACACGTCAGGCGTTGTTTGCTGCAGAGCCCCATGTTAAAAAACTTATGCTGAACGGTGTGCTTCGAAATTCTTGTGCCTCGCCGCATATCGTGATTTACAGTGCAGGCAGGCCTCCAGTTTCAACGTTTTGTGACGTAGTGTGGACGTCCGACACCTTGTCTCCAACTGTTGGCTTCACCATCCTTCAGTCACTTTCTGTAGGTGCTCAAGACATTGGCATGTGAACAGGTGACCGGCTTCGCTGTGCACAAGATGCTCGTCCTCAGGCGCCGAACCAAAACATGTGCCGTTTGTCAAAGTCACATCCCCATTCGTGGCCCGTACGTCCCGTACGTTTCTTTGGCTAATACAGTTTCGTTACCGGGTAACGTGCCTGCAAGGACACCAGGTGGCACCGAATCTCGAGGTGTCCAGTGATCGCAATGTTTTAGTTTATCAGTGTATGAAAGTTAATTGGATTCTTTGTTAAATTGAAGAACACATTTATTTTCAACTAGCTGAGTGCCCCGCGTTGCCCGGGTGTGTATTTATTCCAGTCATCTGTCAGTCAATCTTCTCCTCCCCCTCTGTCCACCTCCTCCTCCCCCTCTATCCGTTCATCACCTCCCCTCACCCTTCTCTCTGCCTGTCTCTTCCTTCATCTGTCTATGTCCATCACCTCATATTTCCCTCTTCAGTCCATCTCCTCTTCCCTCGCTTTGACCAATTCCCCCTCCCCTCTCTCTACACCTCTTCACTGTCTATCCGTCCCCCCCCCCCTTCTCCCTCTTCTCTACACAGTACCGTTCTCACGCCATTGTAAAAAATACGTGTACCCAAATCTGGTTGAGTTCGTTCTAGGGTTTAGGGTCAGCTTTTTACTTGTGGCTTTGCCCGCATACGCATATGCCGAATAAATTTCGTATACTGTATATTTAACGTATCTCACACGTATTTGTACGAACACATATTTCCCCTGTATCTCTAGCGAATTTCTCACTGCAGTTTAATTTTAACGCAACTCAATGTTTGTAACGTAGTATCTCATGAACTATGTACTGTAAAATGATATAAATTTGCAGGTACATCCAGTGGCACTCGTCGCTACTGGAGTTATCAGCAAAGAAGTAATAAATTTAAGTCATGCTTGATACGGCAGTTTTTCACGCGTCTCAGTATTTGACGTCATAACTCCCGAACTACGTGTCTACAATGATGCAATTTTCGTGGTACATTCAGTGGTGTATATTAATACCATTTGCAGAATGTGTCGCGAATGCAGTTAATAGTAAATAATTAATAAATTAAAACGTTAAGATTCATGTGGCAGTTTTACTGCATGAATAGTGTAAATGTAGTAAGCGTTCAATATTTTTCGTTTATCTGTTTCTGGGAGTGTCAGCAAGAAAAAGTTTCGTAATGGTCTAAAAGTACGTGTGAAGTTACTGCATACCCCTAAGTGCTTTCACTACCAAATACTGGACAAGAAAATTCTGGATATTCTTGCGTAGTCGGCTACACTCCTTTTTCACCATACCCTACCGCTTTGGCAGGTACGTGGTTCTTACCCCCAGAGCGGTCCTACCCAGACTGTAAGTGATATTTGTACCAAGTTTGGTTACAATGGGTCCAGTAGTTTAGGAGGAGATGTGGAACCTACGTACATACAGATGTGTACACCTAAACCCGTTTTTATAATACTTAAGGATTTATTTAGCCATGTAAGACTCCCGAACACAAAAGAATAAACTGATGTCGATCGCCCTTTCCCGAAGCTAGTCGGCATGTCTGGCGGCTAATCATGTACGATGATGAACCAAAACATCACGATCACAATCTACTGCGAGGTTGAATGCCTACTGGTTGCGTTGCGGACACGTGACGCAGTAACTAAAGTACGTAAGCGGAAGAGAGACGAAAGGCCAGTCATTATAACAAAGATACGGGCCGTAAAATCCACTGAAATAAGCGATTTTGACAAAGGATACGTTGTTGCGGCGCTGCGAGTGGAAACGAGAATTATTGAAACGTCGTAGCTGGTCGGCTGTTTGAGTGCTAGTGTCTTGAGCACCTGTTGAAAATGGTTGAACAATGGTGAAATACCGAACAGGCCGTGTGGTATTGGACGTCCACGTATCGACAAAAAACGTATCAGTAGGAGGATGCAGGATAGACAGCGATGCCGGCCAGAGTGGTCGAGCAGTTCTAGGCGCTACAGTGTGGAACCGAGCGACCGCTACGGTCGCAGGTTCGAATCCTGCCTCGGGCATGGATGTGTGTGATGTCCTTAGGTTAGTTAGGTTTAAGTAGTTCTAAGTTCTAGGGGGCTGATGACCTCAGCTGTTTGTGTGAGTCCCAAAGTGCTCAGATCCATTTTCTTTAGACAGCGATCTGTGGCAGATCTGACGGCCGAGTACAGTGCTGGTGCGGGCACAAGTGTTTCGGAGAACACCGTTCAAAGGCCGTTGTTCAATATGGAGCTCCGCATCACAAGACCCCTACGTGCTCCTGCGTTGACCCAGCGACGACGTCAGTTACGATTGCAATTGGCACAGCATCATCGAGTTTTCGCCGTGTATCAATAGAAACGGGTCGCCTGCGAATAAATCGAACTTCTTGTTCCGTCAAGTCGATGGATGGGTCCTTAAGGGGCTCCGGAAAGGCTCAAAAATCATGAAAAGTTCAATTTTTACTTTTTTGCGTTTTCTGAATCTGCAGACTATTACCTTTTAATAGATATATAATATATTCAATTCCGAAGACTACAACTATTTTTAAATTTTTTTTGAATGTGTTCTACATGGGCGTGACCCATTGTGGCGCTGTTAAACTGCTGTCAAATGGTGTTATTATTAACGTCCGTGTTCATCAGGTACATTTTAGTGATAAAGTATGTGTTGTGGCTAACCTATTTTCAGAGACTCAGCAGCACCTGAACTGTTGAAAAAGTGTATTCACGGAAAAACTCAAAACCCGAATGAAAGTGTAAATAGTGTTATATGGTCGAGAATCCCCAAGACTGTATTTGTTGGAATAGAAACACTTCACTTTGGTGTGTATGATGCTGTTGCGACTTTCAATGATGGCAACATTGTAAGGTGCAAGGTATTTAGAAATATGGGAATGAAGATAGGTTCTAACTTGGTACGAGCGATGCTTGCTTTAGACAAGGATCGCCTTCGGGCTGCAGACAGGGCTGTAAAGAGTCTAGAAATACAAGCAAGAGTAAACAGGAGGAGGAACAAGAGGAATCTGGAGGAGGAGTTTGCAGAGGATGAAGATAATCCATCCTATGGACCTGGAATGCACTAAAAAGTTAATCCAATCTTTGTCGCTCGATTCCCAAAACTTTTATTTTCTCATACTAATTACATGTTTTCTAAGGATCTTCCAAACATATTTGTTTCAAACTTTCAGTAAATGTTGCACAGTACCTTCTGCATAATTTAACACAGCCTTTTTCCAAAAAACTGTATATTTTTGAATATATAAATAAAAAATTGCAAAAAAATGTTGTGAATTTTCGTTACAATTGAAAAAAAATCATTTTTAATAACTGAACTAAAATTTTGTAAAATCCCTGTGTTAAGTTGTAGCTCATATTCCAATAAATAATCTGTAAAAATTTCAACTTCCTACCTCAAATACTTTGTGAGGAAAGATGTAAGTTATAAGCGTTATTTTAATTTTCGAGATAACGACAGAGTAAATAAACATGAAACAATCGACAATCACACCAGCGATATATATTGAACCATCAAAGGTTAGCCACAACACATACTTTATCTCACATCACTAAAATGTACCTGATGAACACGGACGTTAATAATAACACCATTTGACAGCAGTTTAACAGCGCCACAGTGGGTCACGCCCATGTAGAACACATTTCAAAAAAAATTTAAAAATAGTTGTAGTCTTCGGAATTGAATAAATTATATACCTATTAAAAGGTAATAGTCTGCAGATTCAGAAAACGCAAAAAAGTAAAAATTGAACTTTTCATGATTTTGAGCCTTTCCGGAGCCGCTTAAACCATTTTGATGCCCATAGACCACGTCCCATAATTAGCGGGAATTAGTGACCTGTGTCTAATTTGGTGCCACATACTTTTGGGAACCTGTCAAGGACTTGTAGAAATCGTTCCAAGGAGAATCGCTGCTGCACTTTGAAAAGTAGACCAACACGGTATTAGACAGGTGGTCATAATGGCTCGGCTTCTCGGTGTACACTGAGATGAGTTTCTCTGCCGTTCGACTCTGCAGGGGCACAATAAGGCTAAAAAGTGGAATATTGGCGCAGACAAGTTCGCGCAGCCGGCCGTGTGGTCAGCGGCAGCTGATGATGGCTGCTGTGTTTTGGCCGGAATTGCGCGGCCCGTAAGCGCCGGGCGCAGCGCAAACCGCCGGCCGACCGCAGCTGTCGTCCGCAGCCGGTCGTGTGCTCGCCGCCAGATGCCTCGCTGAGCGGCGGTTGCCTGTAAAAGCCGCGCCCCTCGCGATCTCTGCTCCTGCCGTTGTCCCCCGACCCAATGCGGTGCGGAGCATGCGGTGTCGCACGAGTGAACACGGCAGGGAAAAACAGCTCGTGACACAAAGATATAGAGCACGTCAGCAGTATATAGTATGTTTAATATGCATGGATTGGTGATCTTATCAAATATATTAGAAAAAGTGTTTTTTTTTCCAGTTCCGTAGCGGACAAAGTTTTACTTTGCCAACAGAATTTTTACAGCTGCATCTTATTCTGTAAGTTTAACTGATGTATCTTTCACTCTTCTGCGACTAATTTTAGGGTTCATCCTCAAGCTCTTCTACATAAAAATAAAACATAAAGGACGACTCATCATAAAAAAAATATTGGTAAGGTACATATAACAGCAAGTTACTGCCATTAACGAGCATAATATGCAATAGAAGAGCTTTTACTACGAATCATAGACTTAATTTGTGTATCAAATAGCTACGCTATGTAATTAGTTTTAGATTCCATTCACTGAACTGTTAATCGTAATGATGTTGAACTACTCAGTTTACATTCATATTCCATATTATCTGTATAGTCAGCTCCAAGCATTCACCGCGGGACACGAAGATATGGAGCATCTTGACGGAATTTAAAGGTATTGTCCACCATGTGCTAGAGAAGTATGCGCCTAGCAAAAGTATAGGGGAGGGAAAGGACCCACCTTGGTACAACAAACATATTAGAAATTTGCTGAGAAAGAAGAGAATTTGGCACAGTCGTTTTAAACGTAGTCACTGACTCGCTGACAAACAGAAATTATGCGAAATGAAAGCAGCTGTCAGCAGGACAATGAGAGACTATTTTAACGAATTTGAAAGCAATATTTTATCTGCAGCTTCTAAAAATAACCCCAAAAAATTTGGTCGTACTTAAAATCTATGAACGCTACAAATAATTCAATACCTTCTCTTGCTGACAGTACGGGTAATGTAACTGTTGATGATAAACAGAAGGCCGAAATTCTAAACCTAGCTTTCAAAAACTCGTTTACGATAGAGGACTGCAGCACCATTCTCCCTTTCAATTATCGAACAAACGACAGTATGGCTGACATAGTGTTTAGTGTATCTGGGATTGTAAAACAGTTCAGATCCTTAGACGCCACAAAGGCATCTGGCCCAGACGGTACCCCTGTAAGATTTTATGTTGACTATGCTACAAATATAGCACCATTCTTATCCGTCATCTATCAGAGATTACTGGAACGGCGGAAAGTTCTACGGGACTGGAAGAAGGCCCAGGTCATAGCAATCTACAAAAAGGGTAGAAATTCGGATGCACATAATTACCGGCCAATTTCACTGACATCGATTTGTTGTAGAATCATCGAACATATTTTGTGTTCAGACATAATGACCTTTCTAGACTCTGAGAAGCTCATCTGCGGAAACCTGCACGGTTTTAGGAAACAGCGGTCATGCAAGACACAGCTGGCCATATTTGTGCATGATATACAACCGGCTCTAGATACCGGCTCCCAGGATGATGCCATATTTCTCGACTTTCGAAAGGCGTTCGACTCAGTTCCGCACTGTCGCTTGCTACAAAAAGTGCGCGCTTACGGTTTATCCGATGACATATGCGGTTGGATAGGAAGTTTTCTAACAGACAGTTCTGAACGGGGTGACTTCAACAGAAACAATCGTAACGTCAGGTGTGCCCCAGGGCAGCGTAATAGGTCCTCTGCTTTTACGATTTACATGAACGATCTGGTTGATGGTATTGACAGCGGCATTAGACTGTTTGCCGATGATGCTACAGGAAAGTAGTATCACACGAAAGTTGTAAGCAAATCAATGAGGATTTTCAGAAAATAAATGCGTGGTGTACTGACTGGCAGTTATCTCTCAATATTAGTAAGTGTAATCTACTGCGTATAACAAGGCGAAAATCCCCATTAATGTATAAATACAAAATAAATGATCAATCTTTGGAAGCGGTAACATCAGTTGAGCGGTGTGACCGTTCGAAATGATCTCAAATGGAACGATCAGATTACAGAAGTAACGGGTAAGATTGCGGTTTATTGGTAGAATCCTGAAGCGATGCAGTCCTTCAACAAGGGAAATAGCTTACAATACCTTAGTTCGGCCAGTCTTAGAGTATTGTTCGTCTGTATTGAACCCTTACCAGTTGGATCTGATTCAAGAAATTGAGAAGGTCCAAAGAAGAGCTGCAAGATTCGTGACTGGGACATTTAGCCATCGCGAGAGCGTTACAAATCTCATAGAAAGTTTGAAGTGGGACACGCTTGCAGATAGACGACGCGCTAAACAGAAGGGGCTGCTCACTAAATTCCGAAATCCAATCTTCACCGAGGATGTAGAGCATATATTATTACCACCAACTTTCAAATCGCGTAATGATCATCATTCAAAGATAAGGGAAATAAGAGCTCGTACTGACGTGTTCAATAGAGGGGGGGAAATATGACTTTGGCGCGAATTGTGCCCTCCGCCACACACCGCTTGGTGGCTAGCGGAGTATATATGTAGATGTAGACATGCTGACTGTTTACACGTTTTGTTTTGATAATTGTATATTCGAATCTAAGCAAATTTAGAGCAATGGATTAGTAGGCTGTCACATATGGTAGTTTGGGTCAATCTTGAAAGCGCGCCGTGATAGCCGAAGAGGTAGCCGGCTCAGTAGCTCAGCGTGTTTGGACAGAGGGCTGGCTGCCCTCTGCAATAAAATAAAAAAAATGGAAAAATAAAAAAGAAACTGAGCGAAATATTCAAGAATGGTCTTGCAGGGGTGTCGTGTGACGTCAAAAAAAGCTAAAGCTAAGCTCGTGTTTGCGGTGGGCGTGGGGGGGAGGGGGGGGGGGGGAGAGCGGGAGAGGGTTCAAAGAGACCGCTTACAACAACTAGTAACTAGTAAATCCGTCATCAATTAAGTATTCCTACCCACCATCCTTTATCTATTACATAAATAGAATTTCTTCTACAGCATATGAGTTGACAAGAAATATCTTTTTCAGCCTGTTTTAAATTTTAACTTTGCTTCCTCTCTCTGACATTTTGTGACACTGTGCTAGTGATCAAATATTTTGGTGTCAGTATTTTGCACCAGTTTTATATGCTAAAGCCAGCTATAATGCGAAAAAACTATGGTCCTTTTCCGTCTGCAGTTATAATTATCTACATCATTGGTCGTTTTAAATTATAGTATGTTATGTATAATAAACTTCACGAAGCAGTAGCCGAAACGTCTGATTCCTTAAACTGATGGAGCAGGATAGGGTTTGTCGTCCCGTCGACATTGCGATCATTAACGACGGAGAACACGCTCGGAACGATTCGTGAATGGGGAAGAAAATTGACCGTGCCCTTTCAGAGGAACCATTTGCCTGGAACGATTTAGGGAACTCACGGAAAACCTTTACCAGGATGACCGGACGCGGAATTGAACCGCCATCCTGCCGAATGCGAGTTCAGTGTGCCCTACACGATATTAGGCAGGTGCAGCAGTTTCCCTGTCTCTTCATTGTATAACGCAATGTTATGCAGTTAACGGATGCTCAGCAGAGTTACAAACTGTCACTTGTGATCAATTACGCTATCCAAAACCCTCATCACTGACAGTAGCTCGTTGTTTTTAGTGGTGTAACTATCTTCAGATAAATATAATTGGAAATAGTAATTTATAAAAATCAGATTACGATACACTGATTACCAGGATACTACTCTGCCTACAAATGATGACAAATAGACTAATGATTGTGAAACTTGCAGCGGAACAATTAAAACCACAGATTAAGTGCCAGAAAAGATAGCAAATGGTGTCTTTTTAATGAGAACTTTCATTTCCTTTCAGTATGTTTTACCATAAGTCACGATGATTATATTTGCTATAATCTATGAGAACATACTCTACCCAGTTTCTGTCTATCGATACACGTTCTGTAGCAAGCTTTTTGCATAGTCACTGTCACAAAGTTGTCTTTGATGAGTCGTTTTGCTCTCATCAGCAGCATTCGTTTGTGAGTGTGCGACAGGTGGGCCTTCTTGTTCGAAAGTAGTTCACCATTACTCTTGGTTACTTCTTTTTCGGACTTAGTATGGTTAAAGTCAAAGAGACCCTGTGAGCTGTGTTCCGATGTTGAAAAGAAGTAGCTTTTCTCTGGCAAAGGGTCAAGCTGTTAAGGAGACATTGCAGTGCGTAAGGAATCGTGTGAGATGAACTGACTTTCTGTGTTGACCGTTATTTTTACGTGCCAAGATTAGCTTGTAAACATTCGTTTGTATTACTCGTGTGTAGGTATCCGTCGCGTGTTTCCGCGCAGCGTAATCTGTGCTCGTAGGTTGCTGTCATGAATTATTTGGACGCTGGTTATCGCGTTATCGCATCAAATATTGCTTTACTACGTCACGTGCTGAAATGTAAAGATTGTATGTATGTATGTATTGAACTGGGGACCTAGAAATGACGGAGAGGCTTCGTCCCCGCCGTAGCCCTCAGTGGTGCACAACCCCACAACAGGCTATAGGCTACAGCAGTCCAATCACGCCACCGCCGCCGCCCACACCGTATCCAGGGTTATTGTCCAGTTCGGCCCCCAATGGACACCCCCCCGGAACGTTTCATTCCAGACGAGTGTAACCGTGTAACCCCAGTGTTTGCGTGGTAGAGTAATTATGGTGTTCGCGTACGTGGAGACAGTGTTTGATCAGCAAAAGCCGACATAGTGTAACTGAGGCGGAATAAATGGAACCAGCCCGCAATCGCCGAGGCAGATGGAAAACCGCCGTAAAAACCATCCACAGGCTGGCCGGCACATCGAACCTCGACACTAATCCGCCTGGCGGATTCGTGCCGTAGACCGGCACGCCTTCCCGCTCGGGAAGCGGTGCGTTAGACCGCACGGCTAGCCGGGCGGGCAACGTAAAAATGGCTCTGAGCACTATGGGACTTAACAGCTATGGTCATCAGTCCCCTAGAACTACTTAAACCTGACTAACCTAAGGACAGCACACAACACCCAGCCATCACGAGGCAGAGAAAATCCCTGACCCCGCCGGGAATCGAACCCGGGAACCCGGGCGTGGGAAGCGAGAACGCTACCGCACGACCACGAGATGCGGGCGGCAACGTAAAGATTAGTAATTTAAGGATCAGGATCACGTCTCTTAGACGATGTTTCTTTGGTTTATAAACTTCAGTCATGAAGTTGTAGGTTGAACATTCGTTATTGGGCTGTAATGTTTATCTTGTACTTATAGTCTAAGATATTCATTGTAGAACTCAAGAATTTATTTTACTGAAAACCGTATCACTATTTGCATTTAAACTACTTGAGACTGCAGCACTGGCTGGCCGATTATTGCTGTCTTTAGTAAGTTAACCACGTGCCTCACAGTCACAATAATGGGCAGCCACCCGACTTTGTATGTAGCTCTAAGAACTACACTCCTGGAAATGGAAAAAAGAACACATTGACACCGGTGTGTCAGACCCACCATACTTGCTCCGGACACTGCGAGAGGGCTGTACAAGCAATGATCACACGCACGGCACAGCGGACACACCTGGAACCGCGGTGTTGGCCGTCGAATGGCGCTAGCTGCGCAGCATTTGTGCACCGCCGCCGTCAGTGTCAGCCAGTTTGCCGTGGCATACGGAGCTCCATCGCAGTCTTTAACACTGGTAGCATGCCGCGACAGCGTGGACGTGAACCGTATGTGCAGTTGACGGACTTTGAGCGAGGGCGTATAGTGGGCATGCGGGAGGCCGGGTGGACGTATCGCCGAATTGCTCAACACGTGGGGCGTGAGGTCTCCACAGTACATCGATGTTGTCGCCAGTGGTCGGCGGAAGGTGCACGTGCCCGTCGACCTGGGACCGGACCGCAGCGACGCACGGATGCACGCCAAGACCGTAGGATCCTACGCAGTGCCGTAGGGGACCACACCGCCACTTCCCAGCAAATTAGGGACACTGTTGCTCCTGGGGTATCGGCGAGGACCATTCGCAACCGTCTCCATGAAGCTGGGCTACGGTCCCGCACACCGTTAGGCCGTCTTCCGCTCACGCCCCAACATCGTGCAGCCCGCCTCCAGTGGTGTCGCGACAGGCGTGAATGGAGGGACGAATGGAGACGTGTCGTCTTCAGCGATGAGAGTCGCTTCTGCCTTGGTGCCAATGATGGTCGTATGCGTGTTTGGCGCCGTGCAGGTGAGCGCCACAATCAGGACTGCATACGACCGAGGCACACAGGGCCAACACCCGGCATCATGGTGTGGGGAGCGATCTCCTACACTGGCCGTACACCACTGGTGATCGTCGAGGGGACACTGAATAGTGCACGGTACATCCAAACCGTCATCGAACCCATCGTTCTACCATTCCCAGACCGGCAAGGGAACTTGCTGTTCCAACAGGACAATGCACGTCCGCATGTATCCCGTGCCACCCAACGTGCTCTAGAAGGTGTAAGTCAACTACCCTGGCCAGCAAGATCTCCGGATCTGTCACCCATTGAGCATGTTTGGGACTGGTTGAAGCGTCGTCTCACGCGGTCTGCACGTCCAGCACGAACGCTGGTCCAACTGAGGCGCCAGGTGGAAATGGTATGGCAAGCCGTTCCACATGACTACATCCAGCATCTCTACGATCGTCTCCATGGAGAATAGCAGCCTGCATTGCTGCGAAAGGTGGATATACACTGTACTAGTGCCGACATTGTGCATGCTCTGTTGTCTGTGTCTATGTGCCTGTGGTTCCTACAGTGTGATCATGTGATGTATCTGACCCCAGGAATGTGTCAATAAAGTTTCCCCTTCCTGGGACAATGAATTCACGGTGTTCTTATTTCAATTTTCAGGAGTGTATAAATCATTAAAAGTAGTATTACTTTACATGCTAATCAGGTTTCAATTGTGATAAAGGTAGACCGTAGTGTGCCACACTCCTGACTGCTGTCAGAAGACAATGCCCTGAGAGGCCCCACTTTTCTTGTGCAATGTTCCGCACTGCAGCACTGCCATTAGCGGAGGATTCTGCGGAAGCTTAGCACTGCAGCATTGCTGAAGCGATAGGCAGCCAACAAGTGCCGTATATCGGCTTGCTGATTACCGCAACGTGCCTGTTTATGCATTGCGATATAGCCCAGACCTGGGACCACGAACCGGGCGGTGTCTTACATAAAGGATCAAACGATTTCTCTTGCAGCAGGCCACAGAAATGTTATCAGGAAAATGACTCAGAGTGACGCATTGGCACAATAAATCAGAGACTATGTTGTATGAATGGCTATGACTTTTTAGCACAGCTTAGCAACCAGGCACTGCTTCACTACGGCCACCATTATGAAACGTCCCCTTTGAACAATTTTACATGTGAAACGTCCACTTAGAACAATTATACAAGCCTGTGCTTAACCTGACACACAATATTATTTAGCGCAACGCAATCTGACTTTCAATAACCCCTACAAAACAATGGCCCTGACTAACTTTAACCTATACCTTTTACAAATCACTTACCTCACAAAAATCTTCGCTACTCAAGCTACTGCAAAACAGCGAGCGCCACTACTGCCAGCTAAATAAAAGATTCAAACTACTGAAGGTACTAACTACTGATAGGGATAGTTAGCAAATGAAAGATATTAATAGAGAACAAACAATGTATTTACCTTAATATTCATAATTGACATTCAGTCTTACAGATTATCAAAACTCCGCCATCTCTCTCCCCACGTCCACCCCTGCTGGCGGCTCACCTCCAACTGCCCAACGCTACGCGCTGTTCACATCCAGCTGTAGCAGTTCATGACAACAATGGCAGACAACAATGCAAACTAGCCACATACTGCACACAGCACAGCCAGTGATTTTCATATAGAGCGCTACGTGGCATTACCCATATAAAAATCTAAACAGCCTACTTACATAGCCCCCATGCTCCCCACAAAAAATTTTACAAAATATTTTTGGGCAGTGGCCAATAAAGATTTGATAAAATATTTCATAATTACAATAACAAAGATATCAAATGCACACACTTATTGATACAATGTTGGTCAACAGCTAAAATTTTTTTCACAGTCAATAAAGACAGTCCTGATCATTCATCATAAGAGTAAACCTGCAGTTTGTTTGCTCAAAGTCTGAGCAGTAAAATACAATGCACACGGAAGTAGTGGATTTCCATGCAGTCTTGAAGAAGTAGTATTGTCCTTCCAATGGTAAGACAGTGCTGACTCTTGACATGCTGATAGGGAATGGGCCACAACAGAGCAAACCCACAGCAGAGTCAGTCGACGTTTCGAAGAATATTGGTAGGTAGGTCATCACAGAGTAGACCCACTGTAGTCCTGGTAGAGAGTATTGTATTGGTGGGCCATCAAAGATGCAGACCCACTGTAGTCCTTGTAGAGATGGCCAGCAGCCATCTGTTGTGACTGTGCATGTGCACAATCACCATTGAAGAGTCTTGCGGATAATAGAGCAAGTCCATAACCACCACTTGTGCATTCACAAAGTTTTTGGGATTGTCCTTAGAACCAGCAATGCTGTTATCCAGTCCCTTGCTGAATTAGTAACACACGTGCAAACACTAACAGTCCCAACTTCTCACATAGTGTCCATATAGTATGACCAACAGAAAAGTGTGCAGTGAAATGAATGCTTACAAGTTAATAATATGATGAACTGGTGTCAATTACAATTTTATGTCGTAAGAATACAATTACAAAGGTACAAAATACATCATTAAAAACATAACAATACAGATAACATTTTTAGTAATAGGGGCTTTACAAAAGAATAGAAATAAACATATACATCAGTGTTACAGGAATGATGACATGAGTACAAAAATAAAAGATCAGAATCACTTTCGAAACATCAATTTCACACATGAGCATTAAAACAAAACAGAATAAATAATGTCTAAGCATCATTACAAAGAAAATAACAGAGTATTAGAAAAATTCTACAACATAGCTCTCATCAGCTAAACACATAAAGACAGGAAAAACACAAATACACAAGGGTACACAAACATATAGCGGAATAATAGAAGGAAAGGACAGGGTTTGTTTTACTGCAGTATTTTGCAAACAAAACTTTCTTTACTTCTCAGAGATCTCCCTTCATTCATCATTATTCCCAAAAAGTCCTATCTATACCTCCTTCCTGTATTCTATTCATATTTCTTTCAAAATAATTATTTCTGATTGTACAATACTCATTTGGGCCCAAATCTTTTTCATATAACTTCGCATTGCATTCTTTACCTATTCTCCATAGTCAGTTTCTTATATAGTCTACCCCCTCTTAAGCTAACTTAAATCTACTGAGCTCAGATATATATACCAAGGGACGAGGCAATGCAGCATCACATAACACAGTTAATATAAACAGCAATGAAAAAAAAACGCAGATTTGCGAAGCAAGCAGCATTAAGAAATTAGCAAAAGTCAAATTCAATAACACTATACCTGGCAAACAGTAGCAACTTATACCTAGACATGACATAGCTCAAGCAGACTAAATATTACAGTAAAAACAACAGTGCAGACAAGGGAAATGTCTATTCACATCTTAATGTCTATGTAATTAAAGTGGTGCACCATAACAACTTATTGTAAAAAAAAATATTACCATGTACTTGAAAAGAAAATTATGTGTTACTGTTACTAGTTCCTTCTTATTGTTCTTCCCTTTCCAAGTGCTCCTTTTTTAAAGAATGTGGATCATAAAATAATTATTTAATAGATCTGTTGACAGAAAGAGTTCACATTAGCAAATGCATCTCAGTTTATTTTGTAAAACTAATGCTGCAACACAGCTGGAAACCAGATATTAAATGAAATAAGCAACTATGAAAAGCAAAGCATAAAAATATCATTCACAAAACTCCGCCATCTCTCTCCCCACATCCACCACTGCTGGCGGCTCACCTCCAACTGCCCAACGCAATCTGCTGTTCACATCCAGCTATAGCAGTTCATGACAACAATGGCAGGCAACAATGCAAACTAGCCACATACTGCACACAGCACAGCCAGTGATTTTCATACAGAGAGCGGTACGTAACGTTGCCAATAAGAAAACATAAACAGCAAACTTACATAAAGAAAGCCTAAACAGCCTACTTACATAGCCCCCATGCTCCCCACAAAAAATTTTACATAATATTTTTGGGCAGTGGCCAATACATATTTGTTAAATTTTTTTTTTTTTTTTACAATTACAAGAACATCGAAATCAAATGCACACAATTATTGATACAATGTTGGTCAGAAGCTAAAACTTTCTCACAGTCCATAGAGACAGTCCTGATCATTCATCATAATAGTAATTACAGTTTTTTTTTCACAAAGTCTCACTAGTTAAAAAATTGCACACAGAAGTAGTGGATTTCCATGCAGTCTTGAAGAAGTAGTGGTGTCCTTCCAACGGAAAGACAGTGCTGACTCTTGACATGCTGACAGGTAATGGGCCACAATGGAGCAAACCCACAGCAGAGTCATTCGAAGTTCTGACGAATATTGGTAGGTAGGTCATCACAGAGCAGACCCACTGCAGTCCTGGTAGAGAGTATTGGTATTGGTGGGCCACCAGAGGAGCAGACCCACTGTTGTCCTTGTAGAGATGGCCAGCAGCCATCTGTTGCGACTGTGCAGGTGCACAATCACCATTGAAGAGTCTTGCGGATAATAGAGCAAGTCCATAACCACCACTTGTGCACTCACAAAGTTTTTGGAATTGTCCTTAGAACCAGCAATGCTGTTATCCAGTCCCTTGCTGAATTATTAACACACGTGCAAACACTAACAGTCCCTACTTCTCACATATTGTCCATATACTATGACCAACAGAAACGTGTGCAGTGAAATGTAACATACAAGTTACTTAATTAGATGAACTGGTATCAATTACAATTTTATAACATAAGAATACAATTACAAAGGTACAAAATACATCATTAAAGAACATAACAATACAGATAACATGCATCTCTGGTGGCCCACCAATACTCTCTACCAGGACTGCAGTGGGTCTGCTCAGTGATGACCTACCTACCAATATTCGTCAGAACTTCAAATGACTCTGCTGTGGGTTTGCTCCATTGTGGCCCATTACCTGTCAGCATTTCAAGAGTCAGCACTGTCTTTCCGTTGGAAGGACAACACTACTTCTTCAAGACTGCATGGAAATCCACTACTTCTATGTGCAATTTCTTTTACTAATGAGACTTTGTGAAAAACAAAAACTGTAATTACTATTATGATGAACAATCTGTACTGTCTTTATTGACTGTGAAAAAAATTTTAGCTGTTGACCAACATTGTATAAATAAGTGTGTGCATTTGATATCTTTGTTATTGTAATTATGAAAAATTTTATCAAATCATTATTGGCCACTGGCCAAAAACATTTGTAAAATTTTTTGTGGGGAGCATGGGGGCTATGTAAGTAGGCTGTTTAGATTTTTATATTGGTAACGCCGCCGCCACGTAGCGGTCTCTGTATGAAAATGAAAATCACTGGCTGTGCTGTGTGCAGTATGTGGCTAGTTTGCATTGTTGCCTGCCATTGTTGTCATGAACTGCTATAGCTGGATGTGAACAGCAGATAGCGTTGGGCAGTTGGAGGTGAGCCGCCAGCAGTGGTGGATGTGGGCAGAGAGATGGCGGAGTTTTGATAATTTGTAATACTGGATGTCAATTATGAATATTAACGTAAATACATTGTTTGTTCTCTATTAATATCTTTCATTTGCTAACCATCCCTATCAGTAGTTAGTGCCTTCAGTAGTTTGAATCTTTTATTTAGCTGGCAGTAGTGGCACTCGCTGTATTGCAGTAGTTCGAGCAGCGAAGATTTTTGTGAGGTAAGTGATTTGTGAAAGGTATAGTTTAATGTTTGTCAGGGCCATTTTTTTGCAGGGAATTTTGATAGTCAGATTGCGTTGCGCTAAAATTATTGTGTGCCAGGTTAAGCACAGTCTTGTACAAAAGTACAGACAAAGTACAATTTCTTAAGTGTGAAGTAATCCAACTCTGTAATTGCGTAAACATGTGTCACTGACGTAGTAAAAAGATGTTTGTTTCTCTGTTAAATGATCAGATAGCTGTGTAATTTATGTGTTAGAGAAATATGGTACCGATGTGTTAAATTGTATAAGCAAATACCATATTAGCTAGGGCTCCTTGTGCTTGCCAAACACATGGTACACAAAGTAGGCGTGTACCCCCCTGAGGTTTATTGTAATTGTATCCTCAGGTATTACAGCTTACAGCAATGAAATGAAATGTATCACGAAAAACTTTCTTTGTAATTCAAAAATCTCTAAAAATAAATGTCTTAAGTACAAAATTAATCACTCAAATACGTGTCCAGTAGCGCTAAATGTGCGTCTTGCTCTAAGATAATCTCTGGGAAGTGTCGTAGTTATTGTCCTCCGAAAGCTAAGTTCTGCAGAAGTCAATGTACTTACCTCATGATACACAAAAGTGAAATGCTTTGCGTATAGATATCATACTTATTACGCTTATTGCCGTGATGAAGAAAGTACTGTGCTGTAACGTATTGTTGTGCTACAGAAAAGGCTGTCTCCTTGTAGCAATAGCACAAAAGTTACTACTAAAACATGTTTTACTTTACAGAAGAATTCAGAAAAACTGTGCAGATATCAAACAGATACACCGCAAAAGCAACATTGTAAATTGTCACGCATTAGCAGCGTCGTGATAAAATCGTGTAGCTGTCACATAAACTAACCGCTGTGTCATCTGGCATTTCACAGAAAGCACCTCAAATCCAGAATCCACTCTCAAGCAAACCAAAATGTTGCATGAAAATTTCATTAGCAGTGCTGGTATATGTTCTAAGTATGTAAGCCGTATATTCGTTATGTAATCGTGCAACTAACAAGGAGGAATGTGTCGTCTGTTCGCAATAATAATGCATTCGCAATTACTTGTCTAAGTTACCTATGTTCTTGACTGGATGGTTAGTTAGCTTTAAAACATAGTTGCATGTTAACAGTTTCTTAAGTCTGACAAATTGTACAAGTAGCGTGAAGTGAAAATTGCAAAGACTAAGTTAAAAAGCAGATTATCTGTCAATAAATGGTTTTACATGAGAAATGTGGTGTAAACCTTTACTCTTCCTAGTACGCAGAGTTTCAACTTGAATGCAATTATCATGCGGTATTCGTCCGTAAAGAATACGGGAATTTTGCTCAAGGTTAGCGTCAATGTTATTTTTCTCGGAGCCAGCCGGCGCACGCAGCTGCCTGCGGTGCGAGTCATTGTCTGTTTCTTTGTTGGCGCGCGCCGTTATTGGGATTAGGAGGCCTAACTTCCACAAATTCGCCTTGCCCAGAGGGCCCAGCTCTGTTTAAAACTCGCCAGTTCTGATGCAATTCAGGTCTGTCGTTACGATCATATCGCCTGTCGTCATGTCGGTAGTTTCGATAGTTTCTTTCTTGTCGGTCATGTGGTGGAGAATTTCTCCTTGAATCGTAACTACGCGCTGGACCGTTGCGTCTAAAGTTATTCTGTCTCCCTTGATAATAGTTATTTTGGTTCCCATATTGTCTGTTTCTCTGATTGTCTCTGTGATAGTCATTACCGCGGAAAGGTGATCTTTCCCTGTAACTATTACTCTGCCAGTGGTTATCATATGGGTGGTGTCTGTTTTGGTCACGATTTACGTTGTAAGAATAGGTTTGTCGTGGCCATTTATTGTTTCTGTCGTCACGGAATTGAGACGGATGTGACCTGTAGTGATTGTTTTCCTGTTTTCGCATCCCACGACTGTCTGTGTCAATTTCCAGTTCTTGTAACAATCCCTGAAAAGCTTCAATGTCGTCTTTGCAACGTCCTGCCAAAATAATATGTCGTAAATGTTCAGGCAGTTTGATTAAGCAAATGCGGATGAGTTCTGAGGGGCTGTATGGGTTTGATAGGTACTGATTCTTGTGCAACATGTCTTCAAAATATTTGACAAGACTGGAAAATTCAGATTGTTCAAAGTGTTTCATCATCATGATGCTATGTTTTACGCGGTCTTGTGTGGCTTGAGACCAATATGCTGAGAGGAAGGCATGGTAAAATTCTCCTTCACCTTGGCAATCGTGAATGACCGATCGCATTCTTACAGCTGGTTCATTCTCTAAGTAGCCACACATAAATTCTAACCTGTGCTCCAATGACCAGTTGGGAGGGAAACAATGAGAGAATTGATGGAGCCATGCTTGTGGATGAATGTCGTTGCCAGAATTCTTAAATGTTTTGAATTTACGTGTAGTAATGAACAGCTTATAGTCAAAATCATCGTGTCGGCGAGTAGCATGTCGGTCATTGTCACGTCGTTTCGGCCGTTCCATCTCAAAATTCGGTGTACCTTGCCAATTTCTTTCATAATTACCGAAATGCCCTGTGCTATTATTTTGTGGCTTTTCCGTATTTCTAAGTTCCTCTTCCCGTGTTGGAGCGCGAGTATCCTCTGAAATATGTAATTCTTGTATTACCTGTGTCAACTGATCTTGTACTTCCCGAATTTCTCTTTTGTACTGTGTATTGATTTGATTTTGATTTTGTTTGAATTTTCTAATTTGTTCATACTCTTCTGTGTCAGTGAAGGTTACGGGTCTTGTGTCATTCAGATCATCATCTACCTTTGTAGATAAATTAGTGACCTGATCCGAAAGTTCGGCTACTTTCTCTGATAATGAACTAATTTCCCCCATGTGTCTTTCTACTGTGTCCTTTAAGTTTTCCTGAGATTTTGCAAGTTGCGTAACCGAATCGGTAGATGCAACTGAGTCCATTTTAGCTTGCAAGGTCTCATGATTTTCATGAACAATAGTTTGCAGCTCTTTTATGGCTGCTTCGTGATTCTGTAATGCATTTTCATGCCGCGAAAAAATAGGCTGAAAATGCTCACAAATTTGTGTTTTTACGTCATTACAGACTTTTTGGCATTTCGATTCAATGTTATGTAACTCAGTAGTTAGATCTTCACGTGTTTGTTCAAGTGTGGTGTCTAACTTCCGAAGATTTTGTTCCATTGTGTCTAACTTTTGAAGATTTTGTTCCACTGTGTCTAACTTTTTAAGATTTTGTTCCACTGTGTCTAACTTTTTAAGATTTTGTTCCACTGTGTCTAACTTTTTAAGATTTTGTTCCATTGTGTCTAACTTTTTAAGATTTTGTCCCATCTGTCTCTGATTTTGTTCCATTTGTTGCATTAGTTGTAATAACAATGCATTAGTGTCTGGAATCTGTTCCTCTACTCTTTTCGGCAGTGCATTTGCGCCGGCAACATTCACATTTTGACAAGCTGAAAATGTGTCTTGACTTATTTGAGAAAACAGTGAGGACGCAAAACCTGAATCTACAGTATTTGCAATATTGTGTCCTATCATTTCGGATTCCTGAGGCGAGCTGTTGCCGACCGACCGATCGATAATGCTTCCCTGTTCACTACCTGTTTGACTGTCTACGCCATTGTTTGACGTCCGCTCCATTTCCCGATGCACAGTTACCAAATTACTACTTTGAACATTAGTTAACTCATTACACAGTGGCGCTAACACATTGCTTTCGTCTTCACTGTCGTTTCTCAGTTTACTTTGGAGCCGAGTGTTACGTTTTTCACACGCCATTATTGTGACAATATTTCACACGATAACACAGAAAAACACAATTTGAAGAGCAAAAATAGGAGAACACATTAACATAGCACTGAAAATAATATCTAGTTAATTGCAGGTGCGAAATACTTGGTGCAAATCTACATGCATACCACAACTGTTTTACAGTACAACAATGAAAGACTGCAACTACAAAGGAGATTCTCTCTACAATTACGCGCTAGCTATAAACAAAAGCTACACTAAATACACAAACTACAAGAAAAAATCAGAAGATTCCAGTGAGGTATCCTAGGCTAAGGGTCGACATATGAAACGTCCCCTTTGAACAATTTTACATGTGAAACGTCCACTTAGAACAATTATACAAGCCTGTGCTTAACCTGACACACAATATTATTTAGCGCAACGCAATCTGACTTTCAATAACCCCTACAAAACAATGGCCCTGACTAACTTTAACCTATACCTTTTACAAATCACTTACCTCACAAAAATCTTCGCTACTCAAGCTACTGCAAAACAGCGAGCGCCACTACTGCCAGCTAAATAAAAGATTCAAACTACTGAAGGTACTAACTACTGATAGGGATAGTTAGCAAATGAAAGATATTAATAGAGAACAAACAATGTATTTACCTTAATATTCATAATTGACATTCAGTCTTACAGATTATCAAAACTCCGCCATCTCTCTCCCCACGTCCACCCCTGCTGGCGGCTCACCTCCAACTGCCCAACGCTACGCGCTGTTCACATCCAGCTGTAGCAGTTCATGACAACAATGGCAGACAACAATGCAAACTAGCCACATACTGCACACAGCACAGCCAGTGATTTTCATATAGAGCGCTACGTGGCATTACCCATATAAAAATCTAAACAGCCTACTTACACCATGAACCCAGCCAGCTGACACCATGGCACCATCTACTAGCACCACTCCCACCTTCTGGGACATGGCACCGCTCCATTTGTCAGCCACACCAGACTCGCCCCACTCCTGCTCAGGGAGCAATGGGTCACCCCCGGAGTGGGTCACACGCCCTCCCTTCTACACAAGGTGCACTTGCTGCGGAGCATCACGCTGTGCCTTGCACGGCTGGGACTTCTCCACGAGGCTGCCATCCTCTGAAAGTGTTCGGGTCGTCTTCCACGTCACTGGAACCATTCGCACACAGCACAGTTGGCGTCGGCATTCCGGGGGCCAAATATCACCGCGCTGCACCGACTTACCTCGCCACACACCCAGAGTAGTGTGGCTGACACAGCAGGGCATCAGAGTTTAGATACATGGGTTGTCATAAAGTGACAGACTTGTTGATGTTGTTTTACTAAGCCACCACCGGCCTCCATCCTTGACAGGACCCATTGCTGCCACTTTGTCCTGTGCAAAAGTGGCGTGTCACCGCTGGTTCGGAGAGGAAGTAGGAGCTTAACATTTGTCCCGATGGTTTTCTGCTGAGGTGTGACGTGCGGAGGCTTTACAGAATGAGTGCTACTACAGCAGGCCGTAAATTCATTCTCATGAAGCAAATAATATTCAGAGTACCCATATGACACTTGACTGGAGACCTGTGCAGTCGCTTACCACATAATGACGGCGTTTCTCCGCAGAGTCCTTCAGTAACGCTGACTGACAGCTTGCAATCACTTGAAAGCGTCCAACGCGTATGCAGCCGTCTCGGTAGATCAGATTTGTGTGTGACTCATTTGATTACTACAAATTTCAGCAACCACACGCCCCATCGGAGGCCGTTCACGTGGTCATTGCTGTATGGGGTGTTTGTGACTTCTGGCCAATGGGTGCCACCAGTTCAGTGCTCATATGATTGTGCTAAAATGTCGACGCAGACATGTCGACCGAGAGAGGTGGCACTGGATACGCATTCGGGAGGACGACGGCTTAAATCCGCGTCCGGCTATCCTGATTTAGGTTTTCCGTAATTTCCCTAAGTCGCTTCAGGCAAATTCCAGGGTGATTCCTTTGAAAGAGCACGGCCGCTTTCGCTTCCCAT
Organism: Schistocerca cancellata; assembly: GCF_023864275.1. Classification (NCBI taxonomy): domain Eukaryota; kingdom Metazoa; phylum Arthropoda; class Insecta; order Orthoptera; family Acrididae; genus Schistocerca; species Schistocerca cancellata. Next base: position 199,988,201 of record NC_064628.1, read on the forward strand.
CCTTCCCTAATCCGATGGGACAGATGACCTCTGTCTCCTCCCCTCCTCCAAACCAGTCAACCAACCAGCAGACAGATACACACCCACTGCGTTGCACGAGTGTCGAATCAACTTTCTAGACGGTACTACGCGGTGATGGTAATGAGAACAAGGTAATTCAGTGCATTGAAATACAGGTTGTCATTGCATAAGACACGCTGTACTCACTTTATTGTACGTCACTGGGGAAGGAAAGGGTATAATGCCTTTGCAGAATAGCTTAGTTCATTATAATTGTCAGGAACAGTGTATTCGTGTAAAAATTTCCTTTCCCCCATCGGACGAAAATCACTTTCGCAGTTGGTGTGCCGTGTAAGACCTGCCTTTACTAGGGTTTAAGCTCTCTCTACAATGCCCATAACATCAGCGAATAAATAAAAAAAGGAAAAAAAGACAGTGTTTCACTAGAGTAACGCTAGTAAGGCAATCGTCAGGTGGATATTGACATCTAAATTGCTACTTGTTAGATTTACATAGCTCACAATGATGACCTCTTTATCGGGTTGCAATTCAGTACGTGGAAGACTTTGTACCGTTTAACATACATTAGTGCTCCACGTTAAGAAAATTTTTAGTGTTATCGCAAGAATAAATGTAAACCTTTCGTTATGAAGACAGTGGGTTCTAAGAGTCCCTTGTGATTTCCACTACACATACTGAAAATGTGATTATTGAAGAAACTGCATTGCCTTTGCACGTGTTACTTGTGCAGCATTGCTTTGGGATAAATGAAATGCAAATCAAATCGCTACACCAAATCATAGAACAGATGTATCCAACAGACGACGCTAAGAAAAACTGAAGGAATGCAGTCGCAAAAGGCTAAACGATATTCTAGCGACGAAGTAGGTGTGGGAGATGACCGCAGAATACGCACCCGACTGACACTGGAAAATAAACAGTAGACAGTTATATGGAAAAAACTTAAAAAAACTACATATAAATATTTGAAAGTAAGGAAACAGCTGTTAATGTTTATAAAGTTTAGAAATGAGAATATTTTGGTATGCTTTTATGCGCCTCAGCTTCCATTTGCAGCCTCCTTAAAGAATATGGAGATGATGACTGGCAGTCGTGTAGCAGCTTCTCAGAAGTGAAGATGAGATGAGTGCTGTGCAACAGGTTGTTCAGCATCCAATTTACCTTTCACATAAAAAATGCAGAGATCCTTAATGAATCGAAGCGCGATTCAAAGGCCTCTCCACGTTACTTCCATGAGTCGCTATTAAAAAGGCGGAAAGCTGACAAGGAACGGAATAAATGTCTGTCTTACACTGCTCCAGACCTGCTCATTCACACTTACTAACACACAGCAATTAAAACACGAATAAAATTAAGAAGCATTATGGGAATATGAAATACTGACCTGTACTTTTCAGTCTTTTGAGAACCTCTTCGATGGTACTAGTGATAAAGGTATTTAGCATGCGTCCGTATAATGCGTCAAGTACAATGTTCAACAGGTTGCGGATTAGAGACAGATTGTAACCGTTTTGTACTCATACGATGGGTGGTTCTATACCAATTTCTGTGAGGCCTACAATAAATTTCATATGCGCTTGACTTGTAAGGTCTTATTATCAGGTTTCGCTGGGAATACTGTGCCACGCTAACAGTAAATTCCGATGGGCCGATGCCTGCCTCATGGAAAAGTTCACTGGCCGAAAATATAATCTGCTTACGTCATATAATCGTAATTTGGCATATCTTCACTAGTATCGATAACATTTCTCTACATGACTGTAATAGGTTCTGGATATGGGAGAAATTGATACTCAAACGGTTTTGGGGAAGAAAACTATGCCAATGGGCCGTATTAAATGGGTATCATATACTCGCTTTTACCAGAATATCTTTCTGAGTCTGAACTGCGTGACAGTTTTAATAGACAATCATCAGGCACCTAATGATTGTGGACTAGAAAATTCGCGTAGCCTTTCTATATTTTAAAACAGTTTCGTGCGCGTCGTCTGACTTACTTTGTGTAACAATATGCGTGCGCGAAGGAATAATCAAGAATAACATCTTACTAATCAGTCAGTCAACGAGGAATTTTGACTGTGACTATATGGATTTATAGCCGAAATGTCGAAGTAGGAAATAGTAATGACCTTTATGCACTCCCGAAAGCTATTCAAAAAAGATGTGAATCACTCTTAGATCTGCATGTCAATCACAAACAACCAAGCTTTAGAATGGTAAGTGATAATACATTTGTTGTAACTGCTAACTTGGCCTAAGTACACCCTCAGACAATCAGACCCATCACACCACCAAGTGTTCGGTAGTGCTGTAGACAACGGCGCTCAGGTTGCTTTGCTTTTTGACTTGAGGATCCATTTGAAACTGGCCCGCACTGCTGTTTAAAGAAAAAAAAATACGAGTTTACCGAGCATCGGACCAGATTTGCCACTAGATTCAAGACTTCTTTGCAGATGGAACTCAATACATCGCTCTTAAAGGAACTAAATCGACAGAGGTAATTTCCGGAGTACCACAATGAAGTTGGTAGGACCGTTACTTTTTACAATGTATATGAATGATCAAGTAGAAAGCGTCGAAGCAGATGACACTATTGTCCATAATAAAGTAGCAACGCCAGAAGACAGTATCGATTTACAGAATGACCTACAGCAGACTAGTGAATGTTGCAGGCTCTGGCAGTTGACCCTAAACGTGAATAAATGTAGCATACTGCCCATAGAGAGTGAAAAAAATCCACTACTGTACAACTACACTATTGATGGAAAATTGCTAGAAACAGTACCTATCGTAAAGTATCCATGGGTAACTACCCAGAGCGAGCTTAAGTGGAATGAACACATAAAACAAATAGTAAGAAAATCAGATGACAAACTGAGAGTCATATGAAGAATCGTAAGGAAATGTAAGTCATCCAAAAAACAAGTTGATTACGAGACGCTTGTTCTACCGATCCTTGAGTATGGGTCATAATCTGGGACCCTTACCAGGTAGGACTGCTTGAAGAGATGGTGAAGATCCAATAAGTGTGGCGCGTTTCGTCACGGGATCGTTTGGTCGACGCGAGACCATTACACAGCTGCTCGATAAACTCCAGTGACAAACGTTACAAGAGAAACGAAGTGCATCAAGAAGAGGTTTGCTATCGAAATTTCGAGAGCACTTTCAGGGAAGAGTCGGACAACATATTACGTCCTCCTACATACGTCTCGCGAAGTGATCACGAGGATAAATTAGAGCTAATACAAAGGTTTACCGACAAACATTCTTCCCACGCACCACTCACGAGTGGAAGACGAAAGTGGAGCATGCGCGAGTGGGACAAGAAGTACCCTCCGCCACACATCTTCAGGTAGCTTGAGGGGTGTTGACGTAGATCAAATGTAGATCGCGTTGTACCTATCTTTCACCCGTTGAGGTATGGAGCTGCGATTACTGTCAATTTTCAGCCATTTAGAACACAAAATGCATCTAATTTTATGTTATTTGAGATGTGAACAAATCGCAGGCATAAATCTGTACGCAGCTGTCCACAGAAAGTATCGCAAGATGCTCTTTAGTTCATTGATACCATGAGTACATTACTGTTCGGATACAATTCTTTAATCAAAGCAAACTGACAGAAAGTGAATGTGTCGCTAGATGAATAGACTGAAAAATCAGCCAGATAAATTTGTGCTTCACAAGCACCACGAGAAAGTCACTAGCAAACTGACGGAAAGTGAATATATCGCCAGATGATATTTGTTTCGCTCGTACCAAGAAGAAACTGAATACGAGTATATGACCAGAAGATTTTAGTTTCACTGGTACCACCGTAAAATCACTCTTCTGATACAGCCACTCGTACGCTTACACTACATTTACACGAGTTGGGTGAGAGTCAATGTGGTGACTGGTACAAAATTCCTATGAGTGAAAGGTTGTAATCGGTAAGGGATCACGATCATTTACACAAAACGGCACTTTTACAGTTGCACACATGACACATTAAAATATGTATCAGAGCCCCACACGAGCTTTTGCAGACTGGAACAGTTGCAGGATCTGCGAAATTATCCGTCCAGTTTTTTTTTTCATTTTTGTTATCAGTATTTCAACTTCACAGCCCTCTTCACCACCTTTCCCTCGCTTGTTTTAATCTATTCATCTCTATGTAAATACTACTGATAACTTCCTCCATAATTTCTATTAATTTACTTTTCTAACTGTAGTGTTGTTCTAACCCTTCACTGCTCCTTCCAGCGTCACATCACCTACAGCTGGATGCATTAACGTATGTCTCCCTAACCTGTCCCGCCATCTGAAGAGAGCCTTGCGTGGATTTCTTTGCTCTCCTAATGTTTTCATGAACCCGAATTTGCGAGGGTGATGGTTCCACAAGCCCGTCCGACCACGCAGATTTGTAGAACTTCATTGGCTAACACATTTAAGGGCCGTCCAGCCAGCCCTGTCAACGCAAACAACATGGTCTCCCTTCCGTCGCAAACAAGGAAGCACTCTCGCTCGCCTCATCCACTTACTCGACGAAAACTTGTAATGCATCGACGAAATTACGTTCAAAAACTCATATCGTATAATTAATATAATTTTTTTTTTATTTCACCCAGGCCAAGTGCTCTGAGATATATTGATGAATTTTTTTATTTTCTTGCTTACCTGAAACTACAGGATAATTTTGACCTTTTTTCTGTTTTGGTATATGTAGGACTTTTCTTTTCTGTAATGTGTTCTCAACTGTGTAGATATATCTTGTTAAAACTGGTGCTAATCGATCATGAAAATACGAGTAGCTGGCAGAACAGGTAATTGCATGAATAGGCCAATATGGCTGCCAGAATAAGTAAGAACGACTGTCTCACGCCGTATACCACAAGGTTGCAATGTGTACAGTATTGAAAGGCATACATATGTGGTTGCCGTAGTGGGAAGAACACCACATTCCTGTCCTGGAGGTTCTGGGTTCAGTCTGGGGTGGTGGCTGAGATTTTCCTTGTTTCAAGAACGCCCCAGGTCTCTGAGTATGCAATCAAATGAGTAACGGAATCTTTCCCGGGAGTAAAAGGCAACCGTGCGATGGGCTCGACAGTGCCAGGCGAAGAAAGGCTGCACTCTGCCTGCAGTCAGGCCCCAGATTTTACCTTTTAACAGAGATGTAAAGTAACTCAATTATGCTAACTCTTCTAACGCCTTAAAACATTCCTACATCTATGACGTTAGGAGTGAAATGCACAGAGAATTGCTCTTCTTTTCATGTCACATACATCGAACGGTGTCTAGCTGCCGTCGCTGCCTCGTGCCTCTTACAAGTTGGTATTGAAATGATGGAAACATTCTTTGTACGACCCCTTTGGGAGCGCATATAACTGTCGTCTGGAGAGCCGTAAAGTATCGGCTGTTACGACCACGAGCGCATGAAAGCGGCCTGCCTTTCCGGGAAGACGGGCGTCACCTCTCAGAATGCCGAGCTGCTATGAAAGGGTGACACAGGACAGAGAGATTGGCATGAGCGCAGGAACACGAATGGCAGGGTACAAGGGCATGAGTAGAGGCATCCCAGTTACCGAGTGGGCATCATTCTGAAAGATGGTAAAGGTGTTATCTTGGTGCATACATTATTGATAATTACAGTATCTGGGTTTATACAGTATCTTTATCTTCACATTACAATGTCCTTCAGAAGAATATAGACATTGTAACCATCAATAATGTATCCATGCCTCGACTAGCTAAAAGGACGATAAAATGTTCCTTAGCCCCTGTGGGGGAGTGAAGAAATAGTGGCGAGTGTAAGGATTGTGGATTCCGTGACATGTATAAGTTTGGATCGGTACTCGATGCGTGCTCGCACAGCCGAAGTGGTTAACACTAGCACTACAAGGTATTTTACATAACGTGCAATACCAAGGGGGAGGGGGAAACTTAATGCCTGTCCTAGAAAATCTAAAAACAATCAATATTCGCTAATTGTTGTTGATTTTTATTAACAGCTTACTTTTTAAAGAGGTATTGATGTGTAAGTAGCGTCCAGAACCTGAAAATTTCGTTTATTACAACCTTTGCAGTATCAAGTACTTTTAAAAACGAGTACTAGCACTTATACTATGAGCATCACAGAAAAAGAAGAAAAGAAACTGAAATCGAAATTTCGTTAATTGTTGTTGATTTTTACTCATAAAGAAATTTTAAAGAATTACTGATGTGTAAGTAAGGTCTTGAACCTGAAAATATTGAATATGACATTCACTGGGGAAAGTGACATTTACTACTAAGACTTAAATTTTTGGATTAAGTTCAACCGGAAAAGTTAAAGCATTTCTGGAATCTGGAAGAAGATTTAGTTAAAAACGATGAATATTTTTTCAAAATTTTAAAATATAAATGGCTGACTACATTACAAGATTTTCAAAAGGTACGCATAAAGTACCACACCCCGACTCCCTTTTGCTACCGCGAGGGTTACTGCGACCACTCGCGATAAGCGGTAAATCTGGGTTCGAGTCCTGGTTACGCGCAAATTTGCATGTGTGGCAATTAGCTGACGTCAGTCCGCATTGGCGAAATTTGAATCTATAGCGTAATGTTCTCTTTGACTTACTTCAGTCTTGATGACATAGCCCATTAACCCCGAATTTCGCATTACTGTCCTAACGGGTATGTCCGTCGTACGTCCCGCATTCATTTGTGCGGTTACATCAAGCAGTGTTGCATGTCTGTTAGCACTGACAACTCTACTCAGACGCTACTACTCTCGTTCGTTAAGTAAAGGCTGTCGGCCACTGCATTGTTCGTGTTGAGAAATAATGCCTGAAACTCGGTAAACTCTGCACACTTTTGACATTGTGGATCTCGAAATATTGAATTTCGTAACGATTTCCGAAATGCAATATCCAAAGCGTCTAGGTCCGACAACCATTCTGCGTTAGAAATCTGTCAATTCCAGCCGTGCGGCCCCAATCACGTCGGAAATCTTCTCACCTGCATCACATGAGTGCAAATGTCAGCTCCGCCAATGCACTGCCCTTTTATAGCTTGCGTACGTGATACTACAGCCATCTTAGTGTATGTCATCTTGAAACTGCTGTGGCAAATTCCTCAGGCTTCAGTGCAACTGTGGTTGGGCAGCCACGTAACAAGAAGATTCCGGAACGCTTTTGGTGTCTCTGGAGGTTAATTTCACATAGTATCACCCTTGTACACGCGTCCAAATAGAGCATTCCACAAGGTAGTGTACAACATCAGTTTCATGAATGTCGACTCGTAATTAGCGAAATAAAGGAAAATTGAGTGATGCAATAAGTCTCTTCTTTCGTTTTGGAACGTAATGGATATGTGATTTGCATTTCCAGGTGACAAGAGCAATGTAACTGGGCAAAAGATTTTTCTTGTTGCAACGTGATATGTGCTCCATAAATGAATCGAAGAAACGAGTGTGCGGAGGAGAAATCTTGGGTCATTAAAATGAATCAGACACCCAAGTTCAGAGAAATTTCGGAAAGTGATACCGGAAACCACCAGCCTCTCGGCCATCCATAATAAAATGGCACACGAACTTCATGGAATCAGGGACTGTGGATCTGAAGCACCATGTAGGGTGGCTAAAGAGAAGTAAAGAAGATATGCAGAGCATTCGACACAGTTTCGAGCGTGCACCACAGAAATCTGTTCGTAAGGCATCAACAGAATTGCGAATACGTTATATAACAGGGCACAGTGTACTCCGAAAGTGCCTTCATCTGTTTTCAGATTGTTGCTAGAAATCGAATAAAATGACAACAAAGAACGTGCTGCATTCACGAAGAACATTATTGCACTTTCAGACAGGGATGAACTGTTTCTGGGGCACGTAGCATTTTTTATGGATCACATTTTCGTGATTGGAAACGCATTTAGAACTTGGTTAGAGAAACATAAAAAGCTTTCTGGGCAGGTGAATCAGAAAAACTTCACTTTTTTCTTTAAGTTACTTACAAGTCGAGTTACTCGATATTTATGTTTAAAGGACATTTTAGGACACTCAGTAGTGGGCGTTAACTTGCCAAAATTGTCGCTGATCATTTGCCTGTTCAGTGGTGCCAACTACCATTCGGGAGGACGTTTGTATTCTGTCTAAAAAACTATACCCACGATCGTTACTAATGCACACGGCAGGTCATAGAGTCTTCCTCCTTCCCTCCCTCCTTGCCTGGCCTCTCTCTCTCCTTGCGTGTAGGTGGGCTTGTTAGTAGTGTTGCGGTACTTTGAAACAAGAGAGGTAGTCATTTTATTTTTTTTTGAAGAAGTGCATAAATAGTATGGTCGAAAGTCAAGGGAAGAATTGTCGCGTATGAAGGTACGGCTCCTTTGACGCACAAATGTTGTGACTAGATGTAGAATATTGAGTGAGTGTGCACACATAATCCAACAATTTGGTAGGCCTATAGTGAACACTGCGGCTCGTCGCAAGGTAGACTTTGAAGAAGAGAGGATCGTCAGTGCCAGATGTGTGGGTCATAGGACACCGGAGATGACAACAGTTTTCGTGTTTCACAGGTTAAAAATTTACTGAGCTGACCTTAAATATCGTAGCACAATGTTTCGACATGGAAAACCTCTGAATTGCACAAATGGAAGTTTTTCACGAATGAATTTCAGGCCGTCTTCGCAGAGCCATATGTGACCACCAACGTTCTGCTCTGAGTCCGATAGTGGCAGGTTTGTACGTAGCACATCAGGACTGTGTTTCTATTATGATTGTACATAGACAAATACGTAGCCTAGGATTCAGCTGATGACCAATTCGACTCACTATGCCTCCCATGTCTTCTGGCCACTGGGTTTCTTCGAGGGGAACTCCCATGGTAAGAATCTCATTTCCTTTGAGTTGTAGGCTGACGTAAGCTGAACAGGTAGTCATGCAGCTTGTGGATATCAAGATCAGCGCCAAGTAGAAACACAGTAGAGAGTGGATGTAACGAAAGCGAGTAATGTGAGCTCAATCCAATATCGATGAACAAACCCCTAATCCCCATAATTCTCTTAAACGCGAATGCGCGGTCAAACGGAGATCCAAATCGAAGTCGAGGTCCCAAAAAGCGACCTAACTGTTGTATTCATGAATCGCTGAGACAAATGCCTCAAAGACGAGATACGAGCTAGTGATCCATCCATCAATTTTGTGGTATCACCTGTTGATACCAGCCCATGGGCGTCAATGTTGGCAAGTAAAGTGCAAGTTTCCGTCAGATGCCGACGGTTGTGGTTGATCCGGCAGGACTTCAGCGGCTCTGGACTACGAGCGCCCTCTGCCGCTGCAGTAGAGGCTGGCCGGTTGCAGCCACTCGTCCCACTTGCACTCGGAGCTACTTTGCTTCGTGACGCTATGCAGACGCCGTCTAGTCTTGGCTCTGACACCTTCGTTCGTGCTATAGTTCAGAGAGCTTCATCCTTGTTGCTATTGCATTCGCTGGACTTACTTCTTGCTATATTTTTGGTAACGAGTCTTCGCACACTTGGAGAAATACAAGTTAAGTATACCTTCTGTGTGCAGAGTTAAATTTTCCCCTAATCAATTCAGCTCCTGTCGAGCTTCTCTACGTTGACGGTTTCCTTAGCACTCTGTAGCCAACCTCTTCTTAGTGTTGTGTACAAGAGCGTACACAACAAGGTTTGTTGAGTACAGGATGCGGTGCGGGAAACTTCCTTATTTGAAAAGTGGGCTTCAGAGCGGCCGTTACTCATTGTAAAGTGTGGGTGAGCGCATCCGAAAGGGCGAGGCCTAACGTTTTTTTAAAGGTTAGTTTAGTAGCGGTTATGCAGTGGACGAGAGAGGAGCGTTCCTTCGTCATGGTTACTTGCTGTTCCAATAGCCGTTAGATCCCTGAAGTCAGGGAACTGTTTAATATCGCGCCTGCAGTTCGTGGTCCTTATGGAAAATCGGTTGTTGTGTGAGTGGACGCGTTAATGGATACTAGTAGGGTGCAGAAAGAAAACTAGGACCCCCAAGAACTACCAGGGCACCAGAAAACGTCGAGGAAGTAAGACTGGCGGTTTTGAATTCCTCCAAGCTTTCTGCACCCATCATGCAGCTGCGCTTGGAATTTACAGTCGCAAAACGAGACGAATTCTTCATGAGGACTTGAAATTTCATCCAAATAGCTTGTGTGCACACACATCATCTAGGCGATTTATTTTGACGAAAAACGCATATGAAGCCTTGGTCAGAAACGTGAATCATGAAGCCCTTGTTCTTCAGTGACGAGGCACAGTTTCATTTATCTGGATGCTTGAGTAAGCTGAACATGCGATATTGGAGTGGCGCGAACGTCTGAGAATTTCAATGGCAGCCCCTGCATACAGAATGTTTATTGTGCATTAACCAAAATTGTCATTATTGGTGTATGCTTTTTCGAAGAGAACGATAGGGCAATTACGGTCATTTCTGTGCGTTATGTCCTGTTGATCGAGGGCTTTTTTCTCCGCGAACTTGAAGAAGTGGACATGGGTGAGGGGTGGTTCCAACAAGACGGCGCAACGGCTCCCACGGAACGAGCGTCAATGACTCTCTTGCTAGGAAACTCCATCGGCCGTCTCATCTCTTAGAGAGGCGATCTCCAGTTCCCAGGACGCTCGCTATATTTAGCCTCCTGCAACTTATTCTTATGGGGGTATCTTAAACCGTTTGTGTCAGCCAACCATCAATGGACCCTGGTAATGCCGTGGAAAAATGTTCGTGTTGCTGTTGCCAACACAGACAGACATGCTGGACAAACTGCGCTGAAATTTCCGATTTCGACTCTCCAGACGCTCTGAGCAGAACGAAGGCCACCTTAGGGATATTATTTTCGAAACCAAATGAAATAAAACTTTTAAGGTACCTCTATGTAAAGAAAGGAAATTTAAAGCAATATCTCTAGTAGTTTCTGTTCTGTGATTTTTTAAATAAGGAAAATCCCTCATTGCGCACTGTAGGTGGCAAAATTCACAACATACTTCCAGATACAGTGTAGGGTGTCCTTTTGCCTGGCGTAATGCAGGAACTCGACGTGGCATGGACTTAGTAAGTCGGTGGATGCCCCCTGCAGAAATATATAGCCATGCTGCCCCTATAGACTTCGATAATTGCGAAAGCGTTGCCGGTGCAGGATTTTGTGCACTAGCTAATCTCTCGATGATGTCCTATGACCGTTACGTGAGATCCACGTCGGTCGATCTAGATGACCATATCATTCGCTCCAACTGTCCAGAATGTTCTTCATATCAATCTCCAGAAATTGTTGCCCGGAGGCATGGAGTATTGTCATCCATAAAAATTCGTTGTTGTCTGAGAACATGACATCCATGAATGGCTTCAAACGGTCTTCAACATGTTAGTTTGGACCATAGCACCCAGTCCACTCCACGTTAAGACAGCTCACATTATCAGGGAGAAACCACCTGGTAGCATACTTGTTGGCATCTGGGATGCATAGCTTCATGGGGTCTGCGCCACACTCGAACCTTACCATCAGCTCATACCAGGGGATATGCTCATGCGACCAGGAAAGACGCCAAAGGTGGGAGAGACGCTGTAGGTAATGTCGTGCGTTTAGCAAAGGTTCTCACGTCGGTTCGTCTGCTGCCGTAGCCCATTAACGCCAAAGTTCGCAGCACTGCCCTAAAGCATAAGTTCGTCGTAAGTCCCACATTGATTTCTGCTATTAATTCACGGAGTGTTGTTTGTCAGTTACTACTGACAACTCTACGCAAAAGCTGCTGCTCACGGTCGTTAAATGAATCCAGTCGGCCACTGCGTTGGACGTGGTGGGACGCAATGCCTGTACAGGGTTATTACAAATGATTGAAGCGATTTCACAGCTCTACAATAACTTTATTATTTGAGATATTTTCACAATGCTTTGCACACACATAAAAAAACTCAAAACGTTTTTTTAGGCATTCACAAATGTTCGATATGTGCCGCTTTAGTGATTCGGCAGACATCTAGCCGATAATCAAGTTCCTCCCACACTCGGCGCAGCATGTCCCCATCAATGTGTTCGAAAGCATCCTTGATGCGAGCTCGCAGTTCTGGCACGTTTCTTGGCAGAGGAGGTTTAAACACTGAATCTTTCACATGACCCCACAGAAAGAAATCGCATGGGGATAAGTCGGGAGAGAGTGGAGGCCATGACATGAATTGCTGATCATGATCTCCACCACAACCGATCCATCGGTTTTCCAATCTCCTGTTTAAGAAATGCCGAACATCATGATGGAAGTGCGGTGGAGCACCATCCTGTTGAAAGATGAAGTCGGCGCTGTCGGTCTCCAGTCGTGGCATGAGCCAGTTTTCCAGCATGTCCAGATACACGCGTCCTGTAACGTTTTTTTCGCAGAAGAAAAAGGGGCCGTAAACTTTAAACCGTGAGATTGCACAAAACACGTTAACTTTTGGTGAATTGCGAATTTGCTGCACGAATGCGTGAGGATTCTCTACCGCCCAGATTCGCACATTGTGTCTGTTCACTTCACCATTAAGAAAAAATGTTGCTTCATCACTGAAAACAAGTTTCGCACTGAACGCATCCTCTTCCATGAGCTGTTGCAACCACGCCGAAAATTCAAAGCGTTTGACTTTGTCATCGGGTGTCAGGGCTTGTAGCAATTGTATACGGTAAGGCTCCTGCTTTAGCCTTTTCCGTAAGATTTTCCAAACCGTCGGCTGTGGTACGTTTAGCTTCCTGCTTGCTTTATTCGTCGACTTCCGCGGGCTACGCGTGAAACTTGCCCGCACGCGTTCAACCGTTTCTTCGCTCACTGCAGGCCGACCCGTTGATTTCCCCTTACAGAGGCATCCAGAAGCTTTAAACTGCGCATACCATCGCCGAATGGAGTTAGCAGTTGGTGGATCTTTGTTGAACTTCGTCCTGGAGTGTCGTTGCACTGTTATGACTGACTGATGTGAGTGCATTTCAAGCACGACATACGCTTTCTCGGCTCCTGTCGCCATTTTGTCTCACTGCGCTCTCGAGCGCTCTGGCAGCAGAAGCCTGAAGTGCGGCTTCAGCCGAACAAAACTTTATGAGTTTTTCTACGTATCTGTAGTGTGTCGTGACCATATGTCAATGAATGGAGCTACAGTGAATTTATGAAATCGCTTCAATCATTTGTAATAGCCCTGTACTTCAGTTTTCTCGGCACGGTTCTGACACTGTGGATCTCGAAATATTGAATTACCTAACGATTTCCCATGCTGCTACTCCAACTGCCATTCCGCGTTCAAAGTCTGTTGATACTCGTCTTGCGGCCACAATCACTTGGGAAACCTTTTCACATGAATCACCTGAGTACAAATCACAGCTCCGCCCGTGCCATGCTCTCTTGTACCTTGTGTACGCGTTGTTACCGCCATTTGTATATGTGCATTTCGCCATCCCATGATGTGTCACCTCAGTGTACTGTAGCGAGCGCTGTAGCGAGCGAATATCCATCTCTGTGTGATATGTTCATCGTGAACTCTGGAGTTGTGGCAGCCGAAATCGGAAAGAGCTGCCAGAAAAATAATATCTCCTCCAATTTATCAGCCTGTCTCAATATCTCTGTAAGAAATGAGTTGTGATGACGTGTTTGGAGAACAAAAATCTCTTCATAAGAAAAACTTTCAGTCGTGCCCTTTCAAAGAAACCACCCAGGAACATGCCTGGAGCGAAGGGGAATGACGGAAAACCTAAATGTGACTGACCAGATGCGGGCTTGAACCGTCATCCTCTCAAATGCTAATCTATTGTGCTAACCACTGCGGCATCTCGCTTTGTCCTCAATAACAGTCAACGTGAATTACACAAGAAATTATCTTTCGGAGTCAGGTCGTTCTGTTAGTCCATGAGACCGAGAGTGCAGTGGTCAAAGGCATTCTGGTGAGTGCTGTGTTCCTTGACCTCAGGAAGATATTCGATGCAGTTTTGCATTGTAGTTTAGTGAAGAAAATATGAGCTTACCGAGAACCTGACCGGACTTGTGATCGAATACAGAAATTCCTTGCAACTGCAGTAAAACTCCACACGTCGCTCTTAACGGAAAGAAGTCGACAAACGTAATATTATTTCGGAAATACCGCAACGGAATGTTGCAGGCCCGTTACTATTGAGACTTAGTAGATAACATTGCTGGATATTTGAGCGCATTCGGTAGCTATTCTGTTGTCTGTAGAAAGATCACAAAGCCAAATTATTGCATCGAAATGAAGGACGACCTGGAGAGGATCGACGATTCCTGTAGAGACTTTCTTAACGTAAATGATTGTAACGTACTTCGCGTAAATAGGTGAAGGGATCCACTACTGTACGATTGCACCGTAAGCGTCAAACCATGAGAAACCGAAAGTACCGTACAGTACCTAGAGTAACCGTGCAGATAGACGTAAAAGAGAATGACCACATAAAACAAACAGTAGGGAAAACAAATGCCATTGGCAGAATCGTATGGAAGTGTATTTCCCCACGAAGAAGAGGCTTAAAAATGGCTCGTCAGACCGATTCTCGATTACTGCCCATCAGTTTGGGACCCTTACCAAGAAGGGTTAATACAAAAGATAAAGAAGGTCCAACGAAGAGCGGCGCGTTTCGTCACGGAATCGTTCGCTCGATGCGAGGGTGTTATGAAGCTGCTCAACAAACTCCAACTACACAAGGGCCGTTGTACGTCACGGAGAGGATTGTTGTCGACATGTCGAGAGCATGCGTACCAAGAAGATTCGGTAAACATGTAACTTCCGCCCTCATATGTCTCGCGAAATGATCATTACGAGAAAATGGTGGAAGCTGGACGTCATAAAGAAGTACCTACAATTATTCTTCCCACGCGCCTGTTGTGGACAGAACACAAAAGATGAGAAAAGAGATTGGCATCAAAAATGCCCTTCACCAAGCACCGTAAGGTGGCGGAGTACGGATGTACATGTAGAGAGAGATGTTGCATGTTATGTTCATAATTGAAATACTGTAGACTATACCCTTGACCAATGGGAATTCAGTGTCATTACAGCGTACTGTATATGCAGTTGGTTTACAGTGTACTAAAACCCCTCACTACATTCAGTCAGACGTAGTAATAATCTCAATGGAACATTATTTAATCGCTGGAGTCATCACTGAATCACGTCATCAAGAACTCCGCGTCTAAGCAATGTCACTTGCTCATTTATGAGGCTAAATTGAAATAAACGTGTACAGACGATAGTGTGATTAGTTCGTAAGTCACATCATTGATGATACTGACCTTATACACTAAGGTGACAAAATTCATGGGATTCCTCCTAATATCATTTCGGACCTCCTTTTGCCCGACGGAGTGCAGCAGTTCGGCATGACTTGGCCTCAACAAGTCGTTGAAAATCTCCTGCAGAAATTCTGAAACATGCTGTTTCTATAGGCGTCCATAATGCGAAAGTGTTGCCCGTGGACGATGTTGTGAACGAACTGATCTCTCGATTGTGCCCCATAGATATTCGATGGGATTCATCTCAGGCGATCTGAGAGGCCAGATCATTCGCTCGAATTCTCCGGAATGCCCTTGAAACTAGTCTCGTTCAGTTGTGGCCCAGCGACATGGCGCATTGTCATCCATAAAAAATCCATCGTTTTTGGAAGCATTAAGTCCATGAATGGCTGCAAATAGTCTCCAAGAAGCCAGAGAGACCAGAGGACTCAGTCCATTCCATGTAAAAACAGCCCACACCATTGCAGGGCCACCACCAGCTTGCACAGTGAATTGTTGACAACCTAGGTCCATGGCTTCCTGGGGTCTGTGCCACGCTAGAACCCTACCATTAGGTCTTTACCATCTGAAGTTGGGACTTATCTGACTAGCCAACGGTTAGCTCTCTAGGATCCAACCGATATGCTCACTAGCCTAGGAGAGGCGCTGTAGTTACTGTCATGCTTTTAGTAAAGCCACTCTCGTCGGTCGACTGCTACCATAGAGCATTAACGCCAAATATCACAGCACTGTCCTAACAGACATGTTTGTCATTCGTCCCACATCGATTTCTGCAGTTGTTTCACACAATGTTGCTCTTTTTTTTAGCACTGCTAATTGTTCGCTAAAGCTGCTGCTCCCGGCCCGTTAAGTGAAGGTCGTCGGCCGCTTCGTTGCCCGTGGCAAGAGGTAATGCATGAAATTTCGTACTGTCGGCTCAGTCTTGTTACTGTTTATCACAGAATACTGAATTCCCTAACGATTTCCGAAATGATGTGCCCCTTGCGTCTTCTGCCTTCATAGTCGGTTAATTCCTGTCTTGAGGCCATAATGACGTCGGAAAAGTTTTTGTATGAACTACCTGAGTGCTAATGACAGCTCCGCCAATGCACTGCCCTTTTGTATCTTGTGTACGTGTTACTACCGACATTTGTATATGTACTTTAAAACGAACGTAAACAATCTCGACCGCCGGAAACCTTTGGTTTTGTGGTTACCGGTTTCTGCCAGTTGCTGGCCACCTTTAGACCACACACCAAGTTGGTAGGCGGTGGGGGTGAACGGACCAGGTGTCATGAACTCCACATACGCCACCTATGTATATGCATATTGATATCCCATGATTTTTGTCACCAGAGTGTAGCGTACCTTGGACAGTTACTAACAAAAGAAACGGATGAGGTTCCCACGAGACAAATTACGAACACAATGATATTGAATTTTTGATTATATATTGTGATACATAGACATTTTACATATGACATTATTGATAATGATATGATAATAAACATTAAGCTACGGAACTGTTAGAAATCGATGGCACGTCTGACGGCCGCTGTGGCCGAGCGGTTCTAGGCGCTTCAGTCTGGAACCGCGCTGGTGTTACGGTCGCAGGTTCGAATCCTACCTCGGGCATGGATGTGTGTGATGTTCTTAGGTTAGTTAGGTTTAAGTAGTTTCTAAGTCTAGGGGACTGATGACCTCAGATGTTAGGTCCCATAGTGCTTGGAGCTATTTGAATTTCTTTTGAGTGCACGTCTACGTGCACTGTGCGTGTTATATCCCTGTTACGTTCCAGATTGATGCTTTTTTTTCTGTGGTATCCTGTGAAAGAGAATGGTATACATTGGTGTGATGTTACAGGATAGACATGTTTAATAACATGTACGGCCGGCCGTGGTGGCCAAGCGGTTAAAGGCGCTACAGTCTGGAACCGAGCGACCGCTACGGTCGCAGGTTCGAATCCTGCCTCGGGCATGGATGTGTGTGATGTCCTTAGGTTAGTTAGGTTTAAGTAGTTCTAAGTTATAGGGGACTGATGACCTTAGAAGTTACGTCCCATAGTGCTCAGAGCCATTTGAACCATTTTAACATGTACGAAAGTAACACATCATCACAGAACGCTTTACGAAGGTAATCCGTTTATAAAGCTAATACTCTATGAGATAGCAGATTGGTTAGCGCACTGGACTTGAATTCTCGAGGACGTGACCTGTCATCCTGATTTTTCTTACTATTCTTTCCTGTATAGGATCCGTACGTGACTAAAACCTTATTTTCCCTTTCTTCCTTCTCCTAAGGTTCAGGGTACCTCATAGTAACATACCGCGTCTCAGCTACCGAAAGTTGCGGGACAGCAAGAAGTTAAATTCCAGTAATCCAGGCCGTCTAAGACATCTCTCCTGGCTACATCAACAGTCGTCCTCAGAGCTTACCAACGTCCACACACGGTATGATTCCTTGACTTTGACACTGAGGGAGAGCGTTACAGATTAGCGGAGCTGTGTGGGTCACGGTAAGGGAGACCATCAGGGCGCCGCGTCGCAGAATGGGCGCGCGGAATTTCCCCGCTGAAAATCGATGTGTGCGCCGTCCTCCTGCCCGTCCTTCCCCATCCCCCAACACTCTCCCCCGCCCCTTATCACGTGCAGCAAAACAGCCACCCCCTGCACCGCTGCCACAGCGAACCACAGCCTTCTTCGCCAGCTGGCGGCGACACGGCGCGGAGCCAAGTGACTGTCAAGCTGAGAGCACGGTCTTCCATATTGTGCCTCCAGCTCCGGCACGAGAACATCGGCTTATCGAACAAAGCCTCGACACCAATGTGGAAAGGCTGTTTCGGGTACAATTTACCTTCGGCAGCCGTACGTATCAGTTGTTTAACATATTCACGGACGGAAAGAAATCGCAACTCCAGGAAGGGGTTGTGTGACGTAAAAGAAACTTAGTAGACCAGTTTCTTCATATGAAAGTGACGCTAGTAGCTCCGCTATGGGGATGCAAATCAGATTTTCTTTAAATACACGCTGTAGCAGTCGTGAGCGTTAGCTATCTTTGAGACTGGACGTGGTGAGCTGGTATTAGTCAAGAATGCCTTTAAGGCGACAAAGACGCCGTTGTTGATGCTCAGTGACTTTGAACGAGGTCTTGTGATAGGGCTACGAGAAGTTGTATACTCCTTCCGCGATATCGCAGAAAGATGTGGCAAGAATGTAGCCACTGTTCATCACTGCTGGCTGTGATGGTCACGAGAATGTACGGTTGCAAGATGACCGGGCCATTGCCGGACACGTGGCACAACCCAAAGAGAAGAGTATCGTATTCCGCGTATGGTTCTGGCGCATCGTACCGCATCTGCAGCAGAAATTTGAGCAGTAGGCCACAGCGACACAACGAAATGTTAGACATCTGTTACTTCAAGGACTGCTCCGAGTCAGCATTCCATTAACCCCAAACTACCACAATTTGCGACTTCATTAGTGTCAAGCGAGAGGTTATTTGAAGGCAGGAGGTTTGCTGTCTTTTCTGGTGCTACCTCGGCAGCACTGATGACCGTGTCGGTTAAAAGGAGGCCAGGTGAACGCCTGGAACCATCCTGTCCGCAGCCTAGACACACTGAACCAAGAACTGAAATTATAGTCTGGGTTGCTGTTTCGTTTGGCAGCAGGAGCACGCTCTTGGTATTTCCACACACCCTGACTGCAAATTTGTATTTCAGTGTGGTTATTCGACCTGTTGTGCTGTCATTCATGAACAGCATTCCAGGAGGTGATTTCCAACAGGATAACGTTCGCCGACATACCGCTGTTGTAACCCAACATGTTCTACAGAGAGTCGACATGTTGCTCTGACTGACTGATCACCTGATCAGTCTACAATGGAGCTCATATGGGACATTATCGGACGACAACCCCAGCGTCCTCCACACCCACATTAACCGTCTTTGTATTGAGCGGCCAAATGCAACAGGCATGGAACTCCATTCCACAAACTCACATCCAGCACTTGTGACACAAAATGCATGCATGTTTGCATGCTTGAATTCAACATTCTGGTGGTTACACCAGTGATTAATATAGCGTTATTTCATACTTACAATGCCTTGCCTCACGCGTACCTGTGATCTTGCAGTGCTAATTATTTAAGTTCGTTAGCTGGACAAATGTATTCGCGAAATTTCTTTACTCTACACTAATTACGTTTTAAGCACTTCGTCTTCAGGCCACAAGTGGCCCATCGGGACCATCCGACCGCCGTGTCATCCTCAGATGAGGATGCAGATAGGAGGGGCGTGTGGTCAGCACACCGCTCTCCCAGTCGTAGTGATGGTTTTCTGTGACCGGAGCCGCTACTGTTCAGTCGAGTAGCTCCTCAATTGCCATCACGAGGCTGAGTGCAGCCAGAAAAATGGCCACAGCACATGGCGGCCCGGATGGTCACCCATCCAAGTGCCGGCCACGTCCGACAGCGCTTTACTTCGGTGATCTGACAGGAACCGATGTATCCACTGCGGCAAGGCCGTTGCCCCAATTACTTTTTGGTGCTGCATTTTTTCCGTCAGTCTATTTTGTTTAAAATATAATAGCGACACACAATGTTTCCAACTCAAATTTCTCTTGTGATCTGGCTATGACCAGATACTCGCGTACTGGCGTGTCCTGTGCTAAACTACGGAAATTTTTACTCTTTCTATTTCGAATATGTGCTACAGCAGCTTTCGGCATTAAAGAAATGATGAGAAAGTATTTACTAAGGCCAAACAGCTAACTTCAATTCACACATCCCCCAGCCTCCCTCCCAGGGCAGAACCAGTGTACCCAATCTGTCTGCTCGTAGAGTAAATTCTGTGTGCAAGTTTTTTGAGAAAGTCTTCTAAATGCTTTCGTAGCGTGTATCTGAGGAACAAAATCGGAACCGGGCCGGTATTCAGCTCCTGAGTTATGACAGAAACGCCTAAAAATTAAGTCGGGGCTGGCCGGCATATTGACCCCTCGCTACAAACCTGCCGGATGGATTTAATCAGGCCCTGGCTTGCCTCCCAGTTCCGGAAACGGTCACGTTAAGATACGTAGTTAGGCAAGGGTATCATTAAGGAAATCTTTTATCTTTTATGGCACATCATGTACGTGTTTGACTGTAAAACTATTTATTCGTAAAATCCAGAAAAGAAATTCCTGACATGTAACTTCCTGGCAGACTCAAACTGTGTGCTGGACCGAGACTCGAACTCTGTAGAGCACTTGCCCGCGGAACACAAAGGTCCCGAGTTTGAGTCTCGGTCCGACACTCAATTTTAATCTGCCAGGAAGTTTCGTATCAGCCCACACACCGCTGTAGAGTGAAGATCTCTTTCCGAATTCCTGACACGTTGCTATTATCTAGTGGAGTATTTCCCTGTTTTAATTATTGTTGTACATTATATTACACTTCATTATGCCACTTGGTGCCATTTTGGCTGAGCTGTGAGCCCGAGTACACAACGTCAGCCTGTTTTTACCGTGGTCTGGTAAACTTTGATTGACTATGTGATTTGCCATTATGACTTTATGTTATATCTTATTCAGATTGCTGTAACGACGTTTTACAGTAGGACTCACGTTTTCGTTGTAATTTTGTTGCACGTAGGTTAGGACAATTGAATTATATGAGGTAATTTTATTATATGTTGATTTGAAGATTACTTTTCCTTATGTTAACACTGTAACGGCGAAGTGTCTTACTAGTTCTCTTGATTTAGACACCCCATGTTTGTATCCCGTGTGCGTTCGTAAGTATATTTACATAATTATTTGTGTTAATGTTGTTGTACTCCTGGAATATTTTGACATGTAACCTCTTTATAACGTTTTCAACATTTGAAGATCACCGTTTAAAAGGTTGAAACTAGTAATCGCTGTTTTCTACATATCGATCTTGGCCGGATAAAGGTTTTAACAAAATCTCTAGAATTTCAAGTGTTCATACGACTGTCTCCAAACTGACTATATCTTGCAATATCAGATACTAAGGTTTACGGTCCCTTGGAGATGTAAAAAATTTAGCATCTGAGTCAATTCCACTTATGTCACATATTTTGATACTCGCAAATTCTCTCATCAAAACTTACTGATGAAGAATCTGTATACATCTACGTTGATGCATACTTACGTTTGTACGGACCCCTCAGAGCGCGAGTCCTTCTCGCACATGTCCGGTTTTTTTAATGAAAATGTTTTTTGTTGCCCAAATCTTACATGTAAGAATCCTTCTAAACATACCATTATTTAAAATGTAATGAAGCATAGTAATTGTAAAGCAGAGAAATTGAACCTATGTTTATAATTATTTTCATCTGTTTTTATCATTCCTTGAAGTTCTTAATACCTCCATGGTAAATGTTTTCCCCTAATACTGGGATATTAAGTTGTACGCAATGCTTATGTACTTGTACTCGGCTGTAAGGACCCTTGGGACGGAACATTATTAAACAAAGTAATAAAAAGTCATGTTTAGCAGATTGTTGGCACGGTGTGTATCAGTTATTATCGGAGAGCGCACTGCTGCCATGAACAGGACAGATACTGCTCTCCCTTACTTGGGCCATCGACCGGTGTTTCCTCTTTTTATTTTCGGTCCAAAGTTCACGTGTCAAACGACTGTACTCTGCCACTGTTGATACCCAGTGGTTTACAACTTCTTATGTGATTGTTAGAATTCTGTGAGTAGTTCATTCCTTGTGTTTTCCCAGTACGGATATGTGAATCAGGACTTTGGACTTCGTTATCATAGATCTAGGGAGAATGGCATGTCAAAATGTTTGGCTTCTTGAATTCCTCTTTAAATGGTTAACGTTTTCCATTCCTACTGTTAACAATAAGCCTAGCATAAAAAATTACGACGGTAATTGTAACATACTATCCTTGGGGAACATTTTTGCTCATTCTTAACTAACACTGTACATTACAATTATAGCCTAATTGTTGCTATTTTCTGGATAGCCCTCGTAATTCTGAATAATTTTCGACGCAAAGTGGACTTCAACGAAACGGAACGGAAAGAAACAGTACTGAACGATGAAAGTGAGGTTATGACACAAAAGTTGGGGAGTAGTATGAGACTTAAGGAACTAGCAATGACGGAATTTACTAAGGGCCAAAGAAAAATTCATAACGGACGCTCATGACAAAAGTTTAAGGTAAACGTTAACTTTAATAAGAAGTGAAAGAAAGGACAAGAGACGTCCAAATGCTTCTGAACCTCGAAATTTAGTTTCCAGAGAAAACATATAAATACGAACACATGGTACAGCATTTATGAGATAATACATATAACTTTTTCACGTATGCCATTGTTGTTTGTTTCCTCTGTAAGTAATAAATAACGTAAAATATGGTTTACGCTTGTACTCCCTTGGAGCCGACTTCTTCATTGTTTAATGATAAGCTTTTAAAGAAAAATCTTTCATTTACTTATGACCATAATTAAGCACAGTATAGGGTTCTTCTTCGTCCAAGTAATGTAAATCTAAAATCATTTTTCGCAAAAATATGCGAGTGGTGTCCAGAAAGTAAGTTCTGATCGATCACGAATTGGAAACAACAATGAAAATCCAGTAAAACTTTGCACAGTTGAGTAGAGCAGTGTGTGTACTATGCCCATCGATCGCACCACGTCACTCTTTTCAGTTCTGAGAACACAGTGAGCATGTAAAGATGCCTACAAAATATTGTCTCCTGCCCAGAACGGGTGTCTGGCGAGCGATTTCGCCTAGTTTCATGCAGCCTCACATAACGGAACTGTCGTATATTTCATGCTTCATGACAGTTCTCTGCCGTACATTGCAGGGGCAATGAAGACTGCACCACCCACCATACAACCCAGACGTGGTTACCTCCGATTTTGATCTCTGCTCACATGAACCGCTGGCTCTGAAGACAACATTTTGGCACAGACGACGATCCTCAGACCACCGTAGAGAATTGGCGGAAAGCACGGACGGCTGACTTCTATGACGAGGATGTTGGAAATCTGATACAACGGTACAACAAATGTCTGAGTCAGAGCGGCTAGGTAGAGAAGTAGTAGGGAGATGTAGCTAACTATCTCATATAAAACATTTGATATTCACTTTGGTTTCCATTTCGTGACCGACCAGAACTTAATTTATGGACAACCCTTGTATTTGGCCTCTAGGAAAAATTGAACTTTCGAAAAGTGTCACAACAACGAAATAAACAAAAAAATATTGAGAAGACATTAAACTAGAGAAACCAAAACTAAAATGTGAACGAGCGGGATGAAACTGATTAACGTCTGCTGTTTGACGACACCACTCTCCCCCTACCAATGTCAAGGTCAGAACTGTCTTCTCGAAAATCCTTGACGTTGATACTCCATTTCATCTCATTCCGACGACATTCTGTGTTGATGTAACCATTTGAAATGAGTTGTGGAATGTTTTGCTACCGTAATATTGTGAGGACGCGGAGAATATATTACATTCCGATGCGTGCAGACGACGCCACTCTCTCCTCACCAATGTCACCGTTAAGACTACTTTTCGTATAATCCTTGACCTTTTGTTCCTTTCCGTTCCATTTCGTCTTGTGACGTTTTCTGTGAATCGACAATTAGAGTCCCGGAAATGAGACGTCTTCTCAGACGGTAGAACTTCTTCTGCCATCTCCCGTTCTGATATAACTGTATTCGACTCGCCGCGATTTTCATAAATTCGAGATCGATCGCAACAAACTACTCAAATTCGAGTGCTTCAGATGAAAACAGCTTTGCTTGTCGTTACCTAAATTCTACATGATATAAGTTGTTTCCGATGTAACGTAAATGACACTTTCAGTGACTACATAGAACTGCTTCAAATTATCCGTTCTTTTTCACCTTTTCCTCTCATTTTATGTAGTCACTAAACGTGTCTGATATGTTACATTAGAAAAACTCAATAATCTTATAAGTATTATTTGTGTGGTGCCAGTTTTCATATGTGGTTCCGCAATTAGAATTTATGTCCAGCTTTACTAACATGTATTGCAAATCAGAACCACCCTTCATTCGAAGTAACATAATAAAGTATGTGATCAAAAGTATCCGGACACCTGCCTGAAAATCGCTTACAAGTTCGTGGCACCCTCCATCGTTATTGCTGAAATTCGATATGGTGTTGGCCCACCCTTAGTTTGGATGACAGATTCCACTCTCGCAGGCATACGTCCAGTCAGGTGCCGGAAGGTTTCTTGGAGAATG
Organism: Schistocerca cancellata; assembly: GCF_023864275.1. NCBI lineage: Eukaryota > Metazoa > Arthropoda > Insecta > Orthoptera > Acrididae > Schistocerca > Schistocerca cancellata. Next base: position 200,012,675 of record NC_064628.1, read on the forward strand.
GCAGCCAATTCTTTACGGAGTACTGCACTGAGAAGAGGTATCGATGTCGGTCGGTGAGGCCTGGTACGAAGTCGGCGTTCCAAAACATCCCACAGGTTTTCTATGGGATTCAGGTCACGACTCTGTGCAGGCCAGTCCATTACAGAGATATTACTGTTTGTAACCACTCCGCCACAAGCCGTGCATTATGAACAGGTGCTCGATCGTGTTGAAAGATGCAGTCGCCATCCCCGAATTGCTCTCATCAGTGCGAAACAAGAAGGTCCCAAAAACATCAGTGTATGCCTGTGCTGTGATAGTGCCACGCAAAACAACGAGTTGTACAAGCCCACTCCATGGAAAATACGACCACACCATAACTCCACCGCCTCCGAATTTTACTGTTGCCACTAAACACGCTGGCAGATTATGTTCACCGAGCATTCGCCATACCCACACCCTGCCACCGGATCGCCACATTGTGTACGGTGATTCGTCACTCCACATAACGCTTTTCCACTGTTCAATCGTGCAATGTTCACGCTCCTTACACCAAGCGAGGCGTCGTTTGGCATTTACCGGCGTGATGTGTAGCTTATGAGCAGCCGATCTACCATGAAATCCCAGTTTTCTCACCTCCCGCCGAACTGTCATAGTACTTACAGTGGATACTGATGCAGTTTGGAATTCCTTTGGAATGTTCTGAACAGATGTCTGCCTATTATACATTACGACCCTCTTGAACGGCCGGCGGTGTCTTGTCAGTTAACAGACGACGTCGGCCTATAGGCTTTTGTGCTGTACGTGTTCCTTCAAGTTTCCCCTTCACTATCACATCGGAAACAGTGGACCTAGGGATATTTAGGAGAGTGGAAATCTCGCTTAGAGACGTATGACACAAGTGACCCCCAAGCACCGGACCACGTTCGAAGTGCGTGAGTTCCGTGGAGCGCTCCATTCTGCCCTTTCACGATGTCTAATCACTACTGAGGTCCCTGATATGAAGTACCTGGCAGTAGGTGGGAGTACAATGCACGTAATACGAAAAACGTATGTTTTTGCGAGTGACCGGATACTTTTGATCACATAGTGCATGTTTTGTGAAGGGTGGTCTAAATAGACTGATCTAGCGAAGCCTGATACGAGTACACTGCTCATCTTAGTTTTAACTCCTTTTCTATAAAAGCGGTTTGAAGCAGGCATTCAAAATACCTTAATTATTTTGACTACTAGTTTTACCCAAGAGCCGGCCGGCGTGGCCGAGCGGTTCTAGGCGCTACAGTCCGGAACCGCACGACCGCTATGGTCTCAGTTTTGAATCTTGCCTCGGTATGGATGTGTGTGATGTCCTTAGGTTAGTTAGGTTTAAGTAGTTCTAAGTTATAGGGGACTGATGACCTTAGAAGTTAAGTCCCATAGTGCTCCGAGCCATTTGAACCATTTTTTACCCAAGTCGATGTTTTATTTACTCTTAACTGTAAATGTCGATAAGGACACATCGTTAATATTCCTCAAACACTGGCCTATTGAAAATCCAATTTCAGTTTTGTAATTTTCTGATCAAAGAAAATCGTTTTATATAAATCATAAGAACATTATGTTTGCTTTTTATTCTGATATTTGAAAGGCTCCGGATAGTGATGAGTCGGGAGTGGTTAGATGCCAGTTAAAAAACTTGAACCAAGAAAGACAGATTATGTGTAAAAACGGCACTGAAAATGTTTATATATTTCTTTACTTCGTCTCATGTAATTCTGGGAATCCTGAATAAATGAAACAAACGAACAATACAATTTTAGATTTGGAAATTGAATACTTTACCTGATGCATACAGACTAGTAAGATTAACCACAGACAAAAAATGAACGATTGTTGAATTAGAAACTGAGCATTTTAATTTGAAGACAAACTGTAAAGGTTCACAGCACTCCTGTGGCTCTGTTGCAACATAGATTAACGAGCACTGTATTAACTAAAACAGAGAGAGAAAAGTTTCCATTTGCACATGTTGCATACCAGTGACCTAACAAGAATGCACACTTAGTTATCAGCTCACATCAGGCAATGAACTCCTATTAGTGAACTCTATGAAACACGTGGGAAAACATAAAAGATATACAAATAAATTATGAGAAACAATGTCGTAAGTAATACATTTAACCCTGCGTACCCAAGATAGGACAAATAATACTCCTAAATTACAAATCGTGTTCGAATAAAATAAACACGAACACTTGTAACATAAACAGACATAAACCCTCAGTAACGTGTACAGCTTGCCTTTTTAAAAGCCATACACAAGTGTATAAGTACACGTAGTTTGAGCCATGCCCACACGGCCTCGGTTAAGACAGGAAAAACCTAACATGCCTTAATGCTAAGTACACACACTTCATAATATCCGTGAATCATTCACAGAGCACAGAGCCAATAGACAGAAACAGGCATGAAGCACAGCAAAATTTACGAATATAATTACTGCTAAATGGCAGTTAGTAAACCTGGGGTTAACTGAAGCATAAAATAAAAATTATAAGAACCCCACGGCGCAACGGATAACTCCAAATGGCTTTTCATGCAGTCTAGACCTTACGATTTTTACCAAGGAAGTCCATATGGTTTAGCCATTCCACTTTGCCCGTCGATTTCCATAGAATTTTTTTATTTGTTGTTATTTCATTCTCCAAACGGATGAGGGGTGGGCTGACAGCGATACAGTACCCTGGTCTTCACTCAAGAGCATTCTTAAAATTATAACAAAGATGTGATATTAAAAACGGAGAGCTAGAAGGACAAAAAATAGAATTTGTGTTTAGAAGCCTCATAAGCTGCCTGTGGTGGAGGCGTATTTGGTCGTAAGCTTGTATTCCCTTTAATTAATTACAGATGGGCATCATGTATTTTTAACAAAATGTCGTGTAAATCCTAATGCAGCTTCAACCTTTGTAAAACTTGTTTGCATGGCTATCGTTGTTTCTGTTATCCTATATCTGTCTTAAATCTTCTTTAAGGAAATGGAACTGTTAAAAGAACTAGTAAATGAAATCTAGCTAGTTGTCTTGCTTTCCCGAAGAACGCGACAGTACTGTGCATGCAATTGTTTATGACGAATGCACTTTTCCATCATAGGATGACGGTCCAAGACGCGGAAAGCATGTCTCCGCGGGCGAATTGCGTCGCGGCATGCCTCACTTCACGAAGGGACTGGGACAAGGCGTGGTAAAGAGGAAGTGCGAGGAATGGAACGTTCTGCGGCGGTAAGGATAACGTTTGTATGATATTCTACCTGGTAATCACAACTGGGGAAATGTTGTTCGTCGAAGGTGGCCAGGGTGGAGTCAAGCCTCCAGGAGGTCTTAGAAAGCTGCCATTTGGGTGTGCACATACGTGGGGTAGGAGTCATCAAACGGATAGAAGACGGGAAATGGTCGCTCGACTACGTCTCAGAGAGACTGGGCCACTCGAAACGATGGACAAGCTGGACAGTGCAGAAGGAGAGGTCCAAATGGGAATAGGTGTGTGTGCCGTCTGAAAGCAACGAGGGTGCTCCTGTGTTAAGGCAGATGAGGTTAACTTGATTACGAAGCTCAGGCAAGAGGGCACCTCTCTGAAAGGTTCTGGGAGAATCCCAAAGGGGATGGTGCACATTAAAGTCACTGAGCAGCAGAAAGGTATGAGGGAGTTGCCCAATAAGCTGGAGGAAGTCTGCCCTGGTGACATCGAATGATGGAGGCATGTAAACGGCACAAATGGAAAAGATCAAGTGAGGAAGGAAAATGTCAACTTTAACAGCTTGAAGCCTAATAGTCAGGGTGATGAACTGACTATCAACATAATCCCGGATGAGCAGCATGACTCCCCCATGAGATTGAATGACGTCCTCGGGGGAAGATCAAAGTGGACTGGTTGAAATGCAAAAGCTCAGAATGGTCGTGAAGACGCAATTTTGTTTCCTGAAGGCGGAGAACAAGCGGATGCTGCGACTCTAAAAGCAGATGTAAGTCCTCTTTGTTGGATCTAAGTCTGGGAGTGTTCCATTGGAGGAGAGTCATTACGAGGAAAGGGAAGGAAGAAAAAATGAAGGAGTGTCATATCGGCTGCCGCCGCGTTTCAGCCTTCGAAGACTCACTGTTCAGGGCGCAGAGGCTGAACAACCCTGCTCCATGAGATCTACAAAGGCGTCGGCGGAGTGCAGTGCAGAAAAACAGTTGGTCGGGTGAGGGTATCATGAGGCGACACCGTCGAAGAGCATGTCGGATTTGGCGAAGGAGAAGACCTTTCGACTGTAGGACATCTGAGAGCCTTTCCGATTGACAGAGGAAGACTCAGAAGTTTATTGTCTGGAGGGATGTAGGAAGTCTTTACAGAAGTATTCCTTCCGTCCTTTCCGCCGTGCCAGTTCTGAAGCAGGGTACTTCACCCCATGAGGTGAAAGTTTGGCGCCTTGTTGCACAGTTGGAGAAGGAGATGGGGATGCTACCGTAACACTGGGCGATTTTACAACCGCGGTGCTGAATTTAAGGTCGCATGTCTGCATGGCTATGCCCTGCGTGGAGCGATGAGTAGCAAGAACAGTACTGTGCTGGATGTTAGAATAAAGGGTTTTTCGACTAGCCAACCATTTGCAAGCGACTGGGTGGGGCACTTTTTCCTTCACCCGGATCTCCTGGACACCCCACTCGTCGAGATACACGTGACAATCTCGGAAGGAGGAGGCATGGTCTCCATTGCAGTTGATACGGCGAGGAGAGGAATGTGGACAACCGCGCTCGTGAGCATTCCTACCACAGGTTACACATTTGGCCAGGTGTCGACAGGACATACGAGTGTGGTTGTAATGATGACACTGGTAGAAGGGATCAGGTTCGGAATGTGCGGTTGGACCGTGATTACTTCATAGCCTGCTTTGATGGAAGGACTATATCAAACATGAGAAAAAGAGCGCGTGTGGGCACTTGGATGTATCTACCTTTTTCATCACCCAAATGAATGTAATGACACCCTGATCAGAGGGATATGTTTGGATTTATGCCTCAGTCAGAATATCGAATAGTCTAGTGCAAATAACACCATGCATAGAATTCACCATTCAATGCTCCTCGACACAAACAGGATAGCCACGCAAGCAGTTGATGTGCTTGAGAATCAGAAGTAGTCTCCAAAAGCAAAGTGCCACTGCGTGAACGAGAGCATGATTTCACAGAGCCGGCAACTGCATCAACACCTTTATGAATAATAAACGGATTTACCGTAGCAAAGGGCTGTCCGTCTTTAGTGAGTGACACCCCGAGGAATCGTGGTGCAGATGGGAGGATCTATAAATCATTAGCCTCATCCCGTTTACGTTTAGAAGACGTTGACTGTGAAGAACATGATTAGCTCATTGCGAGAAAAATTCCACATGATTGCCAGCGTTTCCGATGGTGCACTCCTTTCATCCTTTCAACTGCCCCCCCCCCCTCGCTCCACCCACCCATCACCCACCCTCAGAAGGAGGCGCACTCGCCTTAGGTGACTGTTCCCACGCAACGTCACCACTTTGGAACACCTGACAGTGGGACCAATCGGCAATTTGGGAATGTAGCATCTCAGGCAGTCACCACTACTTGGGCCTGATCTGTACCAGGGGGTACGTGCGAAACCCTGGGCTGGGAATTACGCGTTACCCAGTGACCTATTACGCATAAAACGCACGGGCTGACCTTCAGGAGCGCACAGGGAGGAAGGAGAAGAAGAAGAAGAAGAAGAAGAGGTCCTTCAAACGCCGAAGAGGAGGAAGGATAGGAAAAGGGAAGAAAGAAAAAAGGAATTAAAACATTGGAGAGACTGTTCTGATATCGGCTGCTGAAAATGCACAACACACTTCGAAAAACGTCCCAGACATGTTCCCCAAGGGAGGGAAAAAGGATAGCAGGAGTATAGACACGCAGCACGGAAGGGAAAAGGTGGTGCAAAGGATGGGGCCTAGTGGCAGCCAAGCACGAATCCACCAAAAAGCGGCGAGCCCTCTGCGGGGCTCACGATGACAACAAATTGTCGTTAAAGATTGTTTAAACGAATGTTTTTATTTGCTTTTCAGAAGATCTTTTTCGCATTCTTTTACAAAGGTGGTGTCAGCTAACACACGTGACGACCAATTCCTAAAATACCTTCATTTTGTACTATGATTTGTAATTAATATTTAAATAAAGTTACTGGCAAAGTGGTAAACTGTTCATTAAATAAACAACCAAGAATGATAATATATGAGGTACTCATGCTGTATTGATTCACTGTTTAATTGTGGAGGATAGAATGTTCTGCCAAACATTTGCAATACGAAAATATATAAAAACATAATAAATCAAGAAATAAAATAGATACAGATACGTAGCTTTCAAGGGTGATAACTGTAGTGTAATTCTATCATCTGAGATATCATATGCTGAAATCGCATGAGGCACTTAAAAGTTGTTCGTTTAGAGGTTCGTTGTGAAAATGTTTATTCGCTGTGAAATATTAAATTCTGTAGTTTTAAAGATGGTGGTTTTGGCTTTCTATGCGCCTCATTTGTCTGAGGTCGCCAGTGTATTCAGATCTGTATTATTACCTGAGAGTAAAGTACATATTCTCAATGAGCTGTAGGAAGCCATCTTTCAGTTAGTCTCAAAGCTCGCCATTGCTGGTCATTTCGCATTCTGCTAAGTGAGGCAAACGTCGACGGAATTCTAAGCTTCAGCGTTTATCCATTTCGGGCGATTCTGCTTGTCTTTATACCCGGGCTGGCCCATATCGATGGCCTAGTCGGGCCTGCTGCGGTGCGCTCTGAACTAGCCTTCATCCCTACAAAAATTCCACCTATCCTCATACGCGTAACGTCGCTAATACTGAAATTTTGTTGACTTAAGTTTGGTCAGCGTTGCCGCTAGCGGGACTTTATGGGCGAGGGATCTTGTTCTTTAAAGATATTTCTATGTAAAATTTAATTACTTAAATGTGCATCACCGTGGTAGACATTTATCAATCGCCCTTCAGCCGTTTGTGCAGTTGCTAAATGCTTTTATTTCACCGATCAACTGAAGTTATTCTCTGTTAGTCAGCGATGCCGTTCGGCATTTAATAATTCCTATTGCAACTGCTTAGTATTTTCAATTATTTCGATGAGAAAAGAAGGGTGATTTCATTTGGCGTCCACCAACGTGCCAACGTGTGGCGACCTTCTCTTTTTCTGTGTGTGTGTGTGTTTTTTTTTTAGGTTACATCTTTCACCCACGCATTTTTAGGACTTCACTTATTTTATTTGTGTATTTTACTAATTGTTAAGTGTCCCATGCTTTTTTGATAATAGTCTACTGTTTAAATCTACACACAGTTTATGTATCTTACTAATTGTAAGATGTTCAGTTGTTATAGTAAACTTTTGCCTAAGTATATACAATTTTTTCACCAGCGCTTCCGTTCCCAACAGCTACCTACTGCCTCAATGGTACCATTTGAGTGGCAGGGTTCCGAATCCCCGTAGTGGTGGGGTAGATTAATTTTGCTGGTACTGTGTGTTTTGGGTTTTGCGTTTCCAAATACAACCACGAGGTGAAAATTCACATCCGTGTCATGCTGTCCAGGCGGGCGCTGTGGTTGCCGGTATTAAGCTCTCAAGAGCTTGTTTCACATGGGTGTGATCCCCCATAATTGACTGGCCCGACCGCCATTCGTAATTATTGGTTGGGTCCTGAAGATGAAGCTCAAAGCTTCGAAGCCGGTCGTGAAATGAGTTAAGAAAATTACTGGCAACCGAAGCGGATTTTTATTCTATAGATATATCCTTAGCAGCTACGGATTGGGGCAGTACATTATGAGTGGTGGTCCGAAACAGTGTCTTTCAAAATAGACTATAGTGAGAAGACAGCGTGCCTGGCGCTGGCCGTTAGCGCTGCTCTTAACTGGGGGCCCTGCCCAAGCCGGCGCGTGCCGCCGCTGGGGAGACGTCCCTCGCCACGCTGAGACGCCGGCGCGGATCTGTGCGGTAAGCCGGCCGGGGCGCCAGCGGCGGCGGCTTGTCCCGCTATCGACCGGGCCGCTCGTTTACCGAGCTGTCGCTCCCATTTCCAAGGTCTCGCCGATGACGCCTGTTACCCAGTCCGGCAGTACTGCTCCCTGATAAACCACCCGTACCCCAACAAACTTCTGACGCACATAAACATTGTCCCATTTTGGATAAATATCTCCCCTTTTACTTACCACGCCAGTAAATGCCAGCCTGGGTTCCCATCTTCCCGGAATCCCGTGTAAAAGCGGTAGCAGATGCATTTCTGGTTGTGATATTTCACCTATCGAAATAAGCCCCAATGGAAAAGGCCAAAATCCTAGCGCTTGAAACGGCATTAAGATACAGCATGATCATCACACGCAGTGTTGTTTACAACTTAGTACACAACGGTAAGGAGAGGTGGGCTCCACAGTGGTCCGGCAACTGTCACGGTAGAAAAGCTGTACGGCAGCATAAATCATTAGTGAACAGTTTAACAAAGTGTACGAAGACTCATTAGAAGTAACGCAGCAAGAACCAGAGTCCAGCTTACACAGTAGCAACTAGGATGAGGCACCTTGGACTTGCTCCAAGTGCAAGTGGTTTCAGTGGCTGTCGCTGGCCGTCGTATATCGTGTCGACAGAGAGTGTTCGTGGTACCAAGCCGCTGGAGGGGTGGCTCAGGCTGCCCAGACCATAGCATCCATGAGATCCCGCACCACCCCTATGGGCGTCTACTGGAAACTTCTAATGCCGTTCCTATGACGCCCATGGGGAGGTATCGATACCTAATAACCATGGACTGCTCTCCACTGTGCAAACATTGACATCAAATAACAAAGATAAAGGGAGTTATTATTTACTATATCACGTAGCTGCTACAGAGGAACAACAAACACTATGCGATCAACAGTATCCGGAAACCCCCAAATCATACGTTTTTCATAATATGTACATTGTGCTGCCAGCTACTGCTGAGAGGTGGCATGAGCCCCCTCTCATATTTCTATCTTACGATTTTCCTCTCTAATTGCATGCAGTGAAATGTCGCTATTCCTTCGCACGCGGACTTCACACGCAGCGTCTCTCGTCACCCGGGTGGTCCGGTGACAGGCGGGCTCTGCTGATTTGGAAAGGGTTAAGCCGACGGGTGTGAGGAAGTCGAGTGAATGCTTTGCAGACGCCGACATTGTCAAAAGACACGCCCGGAGGGGTCTGAAGTAGCGGCTGGGCTAGAGGTTCCGTTACTTCGCAGAAACTTAGCGAAAACACTTTCTGGTGGGCTACCAGCGAGGTGTGGGAATGACTTGTGTACCCTGGCAGTTGTGGCGGGAAAATTCCCGCGCTTTCTGCAAAATAGTAACTGTGATTGGCTTGCTCAGGGCATAGCTCCATGACGTAGCAAAATCAGTGCAGAAATTAGCGCAAAGAATCTCCACTGGTGAAATGGTAGTGCTCCGGCAAGAGTGGAATTTTCCGCCGGTTTTCGAATTGCTGATTGGAACGTTTAACCACGGCCACTGACGTGGGGGCGGGAATGTTGTGTGTTCGGCCTGTACGTGTGCTCTAGGTAGTCTCTCGCTTTTCGGTCGAGGACGTCGAAGCAACCAGCCATCGCCTCCGGTACGCCAGATCGTGTTCTGGCAGTTAAGAAGACAGTTTGGTAATGTATGTCCGCAGCACCGGCAGATAGGGAGTTTCCTAGGTGATAATCAGAGCTCAGCAGAGCGCGCCTGTTCGTCTTTTTCTAACTTTGTTCTGTCTTGAGTTGCAGCAATTAATGTTGGGTTAGCTGTGTGTCTCTCTTAAGATTTGAGTGGCAAGGAATTGGCTCCACATACCACTTCGTCTTAAACCTCACAATCTAGTTTAGGGAGAACTTCACCTTCATAGCGTTTGTTTGAGTATCCAATTTGAGCCAATTTGATGTATTATAAATGTTTCATGTGTTTTTGTTTATTATTTTGTGTTTAGTCTTAATAAATCATATTGTTCTTTTGGCCAGAACTTTCATTCTGTTAATCGGTAGAGCAACCCATCATTTCTCACTACGCTAATGAAACCTTCCTTTATTTTACTTATTTACCAAATTAAATTATTGCAGGTGCCAAACTCTTTTCTACTCCACTTGCAGGGTTGATTACAGTCAGTTCGCGTATATTTTTTAATCCACGTGCAACAGCAAAAGTCGGAGTTAGAATAGGGGGGGCTTAGAGCATCATTTACATATGGAGATTCTAGAAGAATTTAGTGTTAAATACACTGCTTGCCCCGGCACCTCGCACTGCCAGGTACTCCATATCAGCGACCTCAGTAGTCATTAGACATCGATAGAGAGCAGAATGGGGCGCTCCGCGGAACTTGCGGGAATTTGAACGTGGTCAGGTGACTGGGTGTCACTTGTGTAATATGTCTGTACGCGAGATTTCCACGCTCCTAAACATCCCTAGGTCCACTGTTTCCGATGCGACAGTGAAGTGGAAACGTGAAGGGACACGTACAGCACAAAAGCGTACAGGCTGACCGCGTCTGTTGACTAACAGAGACCGCCGACGGCTGAAGACGGTCGTAATGTGTAATAGCAGAAATCTATCCAGACCATCACACAGGAATTCCAAACTTCATCATGATCCACTTCAAGTACTATGACAGTTAGGTGGGAGGTGAGAAAACTTGGATTGCACGGTCGAGCGGCTGCTCATAAGCCATACATCACGACGGTAAATGCCAAACTACGCCTTGCTTGGTGTACGAAGCGTAAAGACTGGACGACTGAACAGTGGAAAAACTTTATGTGGAGTGACGAATCACGGTACACAATGTGGCGATCCGATGGCAGGGTGTGGGCATAGCGAATGGACGATGAACGTCATCTGACGGCGTGTGTAGTGGCAACTGTAGAATTCGGAGGCGGTGTTATTACGGTGTCAAAAGTTTTTTATTCCACTCTTTGATCACAATATCAATTCTTTTGACAATGACCGGTTTCAGTTAGTAATGACCATCCTCAGATCTTTTTCTACATGGCGTGGCCGTGTTTTTCATGGAGGGGGCTTGTAGTTCTTGGGTTTTGCGTGGCACAGCACAGGCCTACATTGATGTTTTAAGCACCTTCAGTGTTGAAGAGCACTTCGGGGATAGCTATTGCATCCTTCAACACAATCGAGTACCTGTTCATAATGCACGGCCTGTGGTGGAGTAGTTACACGACAATAGCATCCCTCTAATGGACTGGCTTGCACAGAGTCGTGACCTGAATTCCGTGGAACTCGTTTGTGATGTTTAGGAACACCGGCTTCGTGCCAGGTCTTACTTACTGACATCGATATCTCTCCTCAATGCAGCACTCCATGAAGAATGGGCTGTCATTCCCCAAGAAACCTTCCAGCACCTGACTGAACGTATTCCTGCGAGAGTGGAAGCTGTCATCAAGGCTAAAGGTGGGTCAACACCATATTTAATTCCAGCATTACCGATGGAGGGAGGGCGCCACTATCTTGTGAGACATTTTCAGCCAGGTGTCCGGATACTTTTGATCACATAGTGTAGAAGTGTCATTTATGTCGAACAAAGGACATGCTGACGTTATCAGGAATGACAAAGCTTACCATCTGACAAAGAACGCAACAATGAATGCAACAGTGATACATCCCGGCGGATGGTGTAATTGCCATAGTAGAGACGTGGGCCAAAGCGAATTGAACAGTAACCGAAGATCTGCATAGGGTCGTCTGTTACAAACAAGAACACTCAAATCTATTGAAGTCCCAAAGGAACACAGAAAAGTGGACTATGAGACGTAACTCAACTCGCATAGGTAATTTGAGGCTGTCCTTAAGTACCACTGCCCAGTTGAAATTCAACCACAGCTGCTGCCGTCAACACCCGTATAGAATCTACATCACACCACCACAAAACTGTGACTGTGGGGACATTCAGGATGTTATTTGCATCTCCTTTGGCTGCCCTATATATGTAAGACAATCAGACTGGTTACTTATGCAGATGATCCACATGAATCAACAACGTCCCGAAAATAGACATTTATAAATGGTTGGCTCTGAGCACTATGGGACTCAACTGCTGTGGTCATAAGTCCCCTAGAACTTAGAACTACTTAAACCTAACTAACCTAAGGACAGCACACAACACCCAGCCATCACGAGGTAGAGAAAATCCCTGACCCCGCCGGGAATCGAACCCGGGAACCCGGGCGTGGGAAGCGAGAACGCTACCGCACGACCACGAGATGCGGGCCAGACATTTATAAATCACTTGTGAATTGGTCTTATATAAGTTTCGGCTTCTGCGTGTGTGTGTATGTGTGTGTGTGTGTGTGTGTGTGTGTGTGTGTGTGCCTGCGCTCGTTTTTATTTTTATTTATTAGAAAGTAGTCAGTTGAGCTAAGATGCCACTGCATTTAATTATGTGTTATTAACCGTCTTAATGAAATTTGTTTTAAATTACTCAAAAATTGTAGAAACGACAAGATGATCTATTACACACGGTGTGTTGACGACTACTGTTTAAATGTAGGAAAGAAGAAATAGTAGAAGTGACGCGGATTTTAAACGAGCAACATCAAAAAATGCACTTCGCATTAGAAACTGAGGATAACGGAGGAATTAACTTCTTAGATTGGACAAAAAGGGATGGAGGAAGGCACGAATACGGCATCCTTAGAAAGGACACGTGCTCAGATAGTATTGTGAGAGCGACCACACGTCACCCAATCCAAAATAAAAGCGCGTACTTTTATACAATGTGCAATAGGTCCCTGAAACTGCCTCTAAGGGAAGAGGAATTACAAACAGAAATAGATATTGTTAAGAAAGTTGCTACAGGTAACGGGTACAGGATACGACATGTTATCCGTATGTTTAATACCTCCAAGAACAATTTTACCAGTACAAGTGAAGAGAACTGTGAGATTAAAGTTAGGAAGAAATTCGTCGCTTTGTCATACACTGGGAATGTTTCCTGAAGATATTGTTGTAGAATTTCAAAAGGATAGGCAAATGGCCCACAGATTAAAGCATAGACCGACTGTAACGAAGGAAAATAAATACTGCAACTCCGGAGTGCACAAGATCAAACATGCGGACTCTGATAGGTGTTGGGTGAAATTTCGAAATTCGATACAAGGAACATTGTAGTCACGGTAATCGGGCCCGCCCAGTTAGCAGTGCGCTCTAACACACGGCTTTCCGCATTGGAAAGGAGCGCCTGGTCTCCGGCAAGAATCCACCCGGCGGACTTGTGTCGAGGGTCCGGTGAGCTGACCAGTCTGTGGATGGTTTTTAGACGGTTTTCCTTCTGCCTCGGCAAATGCGGGCTGGTTCCCCTTATTCCGCCTCAGCTACACTATGTCGGCGATTTCTGCGCAAACAAGTTTTTCCGCGTGAGCGTACACCACCATTACTCTATCACGTAAACATATGGATCACACTCGTCTGGTGTGAGACGTTCCCTGGGGGGGGGGGGGGGGGGGGGGAGCGGCGGTCCACCGGGGGCCGAACCGCACAATAACCCTAAAGAGTGGTTCGGTGTGGGGCGGCGGAAGGGCGAAGTGGACTGCGGTAGTCGTCGTGGGGTTGTGGACCATTGCGGTTGCGGCGGGGACGGAGCCTCTTCGTCGTGTCTAGGCCCCCGGTTAACATACATACATACATACAAGGTAATCGTACAGTATTTGGAGTGCATGTGGAAGATAGTGCACCTGAGGCTGCCGCAATAAACGATCAAATGGAGGTGCTTGTCACACATAGCTCCGAAAAGTTTTTATTTGAATGTGCTGGAGGAACTGGAAAATTACGCTCACCAAGTGAAGGCACGAGAGAAACTAGTTAATGAGCAAAGGGACTTCACGAACAGCAGCTGTTACGAAATTTATACAGCCTTTGCTTTGGTGTTAAGTTTGACACTCTGCCAGACATCAGCTGCCGCAGCTCTCAGCACGCTCGTGGCGGCGAATTGAAGTCGGCACAGGAAAATTCAACGCCGTGCGGTTTTCGGCCTGGTTTGTTCGGCCTGGCGTAGTGGTAACTAAACGACCGCCAAATAAGGAGAAGAGAAGAAAACTTTGGAATTTTCTACGTTTGTTTCAAAGTTAAATGATCTTTCGTTTTTTATGCTTAGGAACATTTTTATGTCTGAAATATTTCAGTCCATAGGGCGTACTCTTGAACGCTACTGGCTCTATGATGATCAAACGAATGGAGGAGAAAATATGTTTGGATGTTTTAAAGTTATTTTAAGGTTTTTAATAATAATGTCCTCATCGATATTGCAGTTGTTACATTTAGGAACATCTTTTATGTATGATATCATTTCACGGAGGGCACTTTCGCGCGTATCAAAGATTGCACGGGCCGGGATCCCTAAAAAATAATTTTAAAAATTGTATAACTCTTTTATAAAGTTAATTTTAAATATTTCAATGCTATTAAATCCCACATCATTGCTTTACATTTTACTTTGGTGCATTTCTTACGAATTACCATGGTTCACTCTCTAGAATCAGGAATTAGAAGGCGTTTTTCAGCGCTCTAGGTATTGCATCAATTAGGTTCCTAAAATAAAGAAAAAGAGAGAGAGAGAGAGAGAGAGAGAGAGAGACAGAGAGAGAGAGAGAGAGAGAGTGAGAGAGAGAGAACAGAAGAGAAAGAAAATAAACCAAGGTAGGCTAGTGCTTGGCTAGATGTGACAGTGGACTGTCTGTTCCACATTCTACAGGTAACTGTAACAAATAATAGGTCGCACAAATTTGTGCACCCACTGTAATCATAAAATATGTTTTGGTAATAGATCTTTGGATGGGCAGCTGGCTCGGAACAGTCATATGGAACTCAAGGAAAGCGATCTGAAGACTGGATCTGGACACTTTTCTTAACGTTGGCCAGTATTGCAAGTTTGCAATGGCTGTACTGGTATAACCCAAGACCAACAAATAAATAAAAATTACAACAACCATAAGAAATCGTATGAATTGCTCCATAATAGAAAGCACAATAAAACAGTGGAAACTTAATAAGTGATTAAGACTACAAGAATTATGCCACAGCAGCGCGATCTTTTCTGTGAACTGAGACAACAGCATTACGTCACGCTCAGTTGGCACAGAATCGTCAAGCAAAGTGGAAACGTCCAAGTAAATGCCGGTATACGTCAAATGGCAAAGTATCACTATGTGAAAGAGTTAGAATGGGGCAAAATAATTGGTATCTGGCAGCACACGAAGCGACGAGTGTGTCCATAACGTGACCACAGCGCGAGATGACCGCCATCTTGTCTGCGCGGTCGTAAACGACAGAATAACTTCGTCCACGCTATTGGCTTGACGTTGGCACACTGCAGTGGGTATGCACATGTGTTCGTCGACGGTTCGACGCCGTCTGCTAAACGCTGCACTGGTGGCACAAATGCTATTGGGTCAGCATCCATTGATCAGAAACCACCAACCTTTGATCAGAAACCACCAACGCCAGGGACTGCAATGAGCGCATGAAGACCGTGACCGGTGTGCTTAGTGGCAGAGTGCAGTTCATTCGAACGAGTCCCACTTTAACTTGCCCTACAGTAATGACCGCGTGTTAGACGCTGCATCATTCAGTGGAGTATGCCAACCTGGCTGCAACATGTGTCACCTCTTACGTACTGAGGGAAATCTGAACAAGCAGTTGCTGCATCAGAGAATTTTTAGAGCGCGAACCACTGCTTCTCCTGTAGGCAGCTCCACATATCGTATTACAGCACAGCCACGTCCAGCCACATGTGGTAAAGAATGTGCAAACCGGTTTGTCGCCCATTGAACATGTCTGATGTATGGTCGATTGGCAACTTGTTCATTCTGGTACCTCGCAAGCACCTACAGGCCTCGTGGTAATGTGTTCACCTGCATCATATCATTCCATGCCACCTGGAAGTTGTGATTACAGAACAAAACTGAATTTTCACGGTCAAAGTGCCTGTAGAGTTCCTTAGTTCTAATAAGTTTTGTATTGTCATGTCCGTAATCTGTGGAATGAAGTTCATTGGAATCAGATATCTCCTTCTAGGGGTTGCAATTCTCACAAAGAGCAGTGCTCATTGGTAAATACACTCCTGGAAATGGAAAAAAGAACACATTGACACCGGTGTGTCAGACCCACCATACTTGCTCCGGACACTGCGAGAGGGCTGTACAAGCAATGATCACACGCACGGCACAGCGGACACACCAGGAACCGCGGTGTTGGCCGTCGAATGGCGCTAGCTGCGCAGCATTTGTGCACCGCCGCCGTCAGTGTCAGCCAGTTTGCCGTGGCATACGGAGCTCCATCGCAGTCTTTAACACTGGTAGCATGCCGCGACAGCGTGGACGTGAACCGTATGTGCAGTTGACGGACTTTGAGCGAGGGCGTATAGTGGGCATGCGGGAGGCCGGGTGGACGTACCGCCGAATTGCTCAACACGTGGGGCGTGAGGTCTCCACAGTACATCGATGTTGTCGCCAGTGGTCGGCGGAAGGTGCACGTGCCCGTCGACCTGGGACCGGACCGCAGCGACGCACGGATGCACGCCAAGACCGTAGGATCCTACGCAGTGCCGTAGGGGACCGCACCGCCACTTCCCAGCAAATTAGGGACACTGTTGCTCCTGGGGTATCGGCGAGGACCATTCGCAACCGTCTCCATGAAGCTGGGCTACGGTCCCGCACACCGTTAGGCCGTCTTCCGCTCACGCCGCAACATCGTGCTGCCCGCCTCCAGTGGTGTCGCGACAGGCGTGAATGGAGGGACAAATGGAGACGTGTCAGCGATGAGAGTCGCTTCTGCCTTGGTGCCAATGATGGTCGTATGCGTGTTTGGCGTCGTGTAGGTGAGCGCCACAATCAGGACTGCATACGACCGAGGCACACAGGGCCAACACCCGGCATCATGGTGTGGGGAGCGATCTCCTACACTGGCCGTACACCACTGGTGATCGTCGAGGGGACACTGAATAGTGCACGGTACATCCAAACCGTCATCGAACCCATCGTTCTACCATTCCTAGACCGGCAAGGGAACTTGCTGTTCCAACAGGACAATGCACGTCCGCATGTACCCCGTGCCACCCAACGTGCTGTAGAAGGTGTAAGTCAACTACCCTGGCCAGCAAGATCTCCGGATTTGTCCCCCATTGAGCATGTTTGGGACTGGATGAAGCGTCGTCTCACGCGGTCTGCACGTCCAGCACGAACGCTGGTCCAACTGAGGCGCCAGGTGGAAATGGCATGGCAAGCCGTTCCACAGGACTACATCCAGCATCTCTACGATCGTCTCCATGGGAGAATAGCAGCCTGCATTGCTGCGAAAGGTGGATGTACACTGTACTAGTGCCGACATTGTGCATGGTCTGTTGCCTGTGTCTATGTGCCTGTGGTTCTGTCAGTGTGATCATGTGATGTATCTGACCCCAGGAATGTGTCAATGAAGTTTCCCCTTCCTGGGACAATGTATTCACGGTGTTCTTATTTCAATTTCCAGGAGTGTATGTACATACAGTTTCAGAGCGCTCATTAGTGCACCGACGCTACATTAAATATCGGTTTTTAACAAAACTACTGCACCTGAAGGCACCCACAAAGAAGCATACGATTCTGTTTCTCTCAGTGAAGCTGTTTGAAATCAGGATGGCCAAGAAAAACACGAAGCGGCTATATCCTTAGTGGTGCAAGTAATCTGGAGCTCCATGCTGAGGAGCTACAAAGATATGTGTACCATCCAACGGAATCAGCATCGCTGCTAATGTTGCTCCGTCTCAGAGACAGTGACATCACCTCTGTCATCACAATGCAGTTCTGTCACTTCGTGACTTATCTCTGATTTAATTCGGCTAAACACATACGAAAGTGGACCGAAATAAATTCCCTGAATATCAATAACTTGGCGTCAGCTGTACTAGGTACGGATGCTCTACCTGTTAGTGACATATGAAAAGTTGAACTGTACTGGGACTCGAACCTACATTTCCCGATTGTCGCAGGTGGTCGCCTTACCATTAAGCTAACCGCAGCCTCCTCCCAGACCGACCGAAACTTCCATATGTCACACTGTGTACATCCCTATCCGAAAGTACGGCACGAGTTACTATAACTACAGATAACCAGACTGTAAATACTGTATTTAAAAAGAATATTCTGATGAACAGCATTGAAAAAGATGTCACTCACCGAGAATATGGTGTAAAGTCAAAGTAATTGTCATCTTTGACAGTACAGTGGTAACGTTGTTAAATCTGAATGTTAAATAATTATAAACGGAACAAATCAGAAACAAACATTAACTGTAAACATCGAACAGCTGAACAAACAAAATGTGTGTATGTGTGGTGTGTGCGTGTGCTTGTGCGTGTGTGTGTGTGTGTGTGTGTGTGTGAGAGAGAGAGAGAGAGAGAGAGAGAGAGAGAGAGGAAGTGGGGGAGAGAGGAGTCAGAATTAGCCAAGAATTACACATAACCCTTACGAGGGGTAAATAAACCTAATAATCTATGTAACTATTTAAATTAAATGAACATTCACAATAAAATAAAATAAATACAAAACAAAAGCACTGAAGGATATCTTTACATGTTTGAAGAGATGCAGAAACAGAATAAAAGATATGATAGTAAATAGTAGGAAGAAATAGGTACATGGAACGAATAATTTCTATTACTGCAGGAAAGAGACACATATAATGAAACAGCAGAATGTATAGCGTTCACAGACAAAACAATTAAAAAAGCAGGAAAATTCGGAGTAGCTGAGTGTATCAGAGAGGGTGGGCAGAAGTGGAGCAATATGAACTTCAAGTGAAGTTTTGTAGAGGGGGAAGTATCGAACTGTGTTCGATCATCTAACTTTATACTAGAACTGTGTGCAACATATTCATTGATTTTATGGGCTTCCAATGGTTTTACCCCTTGTTTCCTAAGTGGAGGGCTTGGAACAGTAACTGATACCTTTGACCCTCGCTCGGTACATGCTCAACAGTGAGAATTCTGGACTGAACATTTAAAACGAATGGAAACTGAAACATTTCTAGTAAGAATACAGAACAAAGGGCAAACAAGACCATGCAAGACCGAGGAAAATAAGAAAACCTTAACAAGCAGCAAATAGCCTAAAATGAGAGGAGAAAAGAGTAGGGTGACTCAATGTAGTTCTGCTGAGTATGGGAGGAATTTCCCAGGAGAAAAGCCTCTAACGTGGATCTGAAAAATCTACGTTTCGTCAGTAACAGCACTCAACTGTGTGAAAGCAAATAGAAAATTTATGTTTCAGAGTGCACAACACGTATTGAGAGATTTCTATGAACTGTGTTCATTGAATGTATGCTGCTTTTATTTCTAATAAATCGCTGAACGTTCTGTCCGAGATTGTTTCTTTAAAATCAGCGAACAGCGTTTCGTGTAAGTGATTTCTTATTTTTTCCACACTTTACCAAAGAATGTTGCTGACTGGCCAGTTACAAATATCCGTTCTAAAGGGCAGCAGTTTAAATAACTTTATGTGTAGTGAGATGTACAATTTCTGTGGGATACTTAAGTTGTTTAAGAGTAATGCCCGGATTTTTTTCTTTGAAAAAGACACGGCTGATTTCCTTCCCGATACTGCCTCAATACAAACTCGTGCACCATCCCTACAATCTGGTACTCTTAAATGTGTCGTCTATTGGCGGTCTCTTCGGATTTTTCCAGTAAAGCAGGCATGTCTATCTGCCATTCAGATAGCGACATATCGTGTTGCTGCGTTCCGGTAAGAGTCCAATTTTATATCGGAAATCGCAAAAGCAAACGTATTTCTCTTTTTATCACAAATAGATTTATATCACATATACCGAATTTTAATATAAATTTCTGTAACGCAAAAAGGTAGTTTTGCCTATATCATTCTGAACTTCCTTACCGTTATTCAATATGAAAACCTTTACTGTGCATAATTCTGGCAATAGCAAACCACCTGAAGAGTGGTGGAAGCTAAACTTCACGTTCATAACTAGAAAATTGGGAACGGAAGCTAGATAGAGACGCAGGAAGGACTGAACACTGTATGTTGAAAGAGCCACCTAGAGACTTTCCGAGAGTGTTATAGGAAAACGATGAAAAAACTGATTCAGCTTTGGTGAACGTGATGTTGAACCCCAGCCTCCTGTACGCGAAGCCACAATGTCGTAACCGTTGGGCTGGCTCGCTCGGACAAGTAATGTCTGTCTTGATTACACTGCTTGAAGTATTATTGTATAGGCTACGACCCTTCCTTCGGGTGGTCCTGAAATTACGTGTTTCTGATAAACACTTCCCGCCGGGTATGAAACACTAGCCCTGGTAAACCAAAAATACTTGACGTTGATGCCATGTTTCCAAAAGTAATTTGTTTGTTTCACAGACGACATTATTTCCGCCAGGACTGTATAATCTCTGAGAATAGTATTCATCTATAGCCCTGTCGGCTAATTTCGATTATAGAGCCGTTTTGATGATTTCACTGCACTGCATCAGCAGTAGATGTCGTACAATAATCCAAAGACCGGCCGGCCGTTGCGGCCGAGCGGTTCTAGGCGCATCAGTCCGGAACCACGCTGCTGCTATGGTCGCAGGTTCGAATCCTGTCTCGGGCATGGATGTGTGTGATGTCCATAAGTTAGATAGGTTTAAGTAGTTCTAAGTCTAGGGGACTGATGGCCTCAGGTGTTAAGTCCCATAGTGCTTAGAGCCGTTTGAACCGTTTAATCCAAAGACCAGTCAGCATCAACCAAATTATGGAAGTGCGCAGGTAAATGAAACAAACACCAATGGTTCCGAACTTCATAAATACTTCCCAATTTCAATTCCTTACGGTGAAATATATGCGTAACGTTTTTCTGTATGGTGGGTGCACTGGCTGACCTTGGCAAAGTGGGGACCACAAGGGCACAACTGCAAGCGAGTTGTGAAACTGTTCCTCGCTGAAAGTCAAGAGTCCCAGCCAGGTATACACTGACTGAGCAGGCGCTGTAAGAGATGTTGAAAGTCAGAGTCCCAGCCAGGTACACATTGATTGAATAGGCGCTGTAAGAAATGGTGTTCCATGTTCTGATAAGATCCTTGCTGAGGAGTGAAGGCAACATTCGGCAGGTTGTAAATTTCCATTGCCAGAAGCATAATAAATAATGCTTTCTATAAAGACAGAGATCTGCAACAGATGGGAAACACGAAGCACTCAGAGGGAAAAGAATCTCTTGGACTCAAGGGAAGTCAGCTGTAGTTAATGTTTAAATTCAGTAACCATGTTTCGTATTGGCTCACCAAAATTATTTTCGTAGTGGGAAGAAGTCCATAAGTGCAGCCACTATCGTTGGCTGAAATAGTAAACTGTTGTGCCGGATGAAAATACACTCCCTGGTACAATGGTGGGTTCTTTGGTTGGCTCTGGGAGGAAACCAAGTTCACTTTATTACAACACAGATAAGAAGAATACTCAACTTTTTACAGTACATTTCGACTGGAATCTCATGAGAATTTACAATTCTCTCTGAACATTGACGTATCAGTTGATACAGACAAAATACAAGTCTCTCACTATGACTAAATTAACAATAACTTTGACCTACAGTTTAGCTTAATAAACTGATTACTCTGCCGGCCTGCTAGATGACGATGCTTTCGTGTTAGTCGATGATTGCAGACAGAGGAGGGCGGTCCTGTCCTCTGCTGCAAGTAGACGAGCGGAGCGGCGGCATAGCGAAACGTTTCGTGAACGTGGCTGTGACGATGTCACTCATTCGTCAATGAGGCTTGTAGCAACTAAAGTTTCTTGTGGTTGCGTTGGGAGGTACCGATCTAGCTTTGGCACCTTGCTCTTTGGACGACACCACAGAAACGACGCTGATATGTAAGAGAATTTCTGACGCACTCTGAGACAAAAAATGTATGTTACTGGTTGGTCGCAGCACATTCTTTAGGAGGAGGGAAATTGTTACTGTTGTTATATTTCTTTCATTTTTTTGAACTCTGAAGGCCCGCAGCGATTGGATAATGAGAATCCTGAGCTGGCAGAACCAATAAGATTTTGAGAAAGAGAGCAAACCCACACTTCTTCTTAGATCTCCAGAGAGGAAACATATTCGCCTTGGACCTTAAAGCAGCTGCAATGGGGGACATCGTCCTACAGCTAATCATAGGTGTCGGGGCTGAACTTACGACTCTCAGTTTGCACTGCAGCCATCCTCTGCACCGGAATCTTAGAACTATGCTAAGCATGATTCGCATTTGGGTGCATTGCTAGGAGGAACAGTGAAGTCATTTATTTCTGGTTAGTGTTTTGCTTATCTGATTTAGGTCGCACAGTCAACTAGTTGAAATCAGCATTTTCTTAGCAAGGGAACTGGTGCCCAGACGTACTTTTCTGGGTCTTCTATTTAATCTGGTGACTAATTCAGTACCCATTTACATGGGTACACCTAACCGTGTAATTTTGTTCAAAATTCCACCCAACTGTGTGAACGTATTATCGTGTATAATTAATGATTCATTTGCACCTTTGCGCACGGCATAATATTTTTTTTCTTGTTCAGTGACTGTAATCAAGTTAATGCATCTTGGTAATAAAGGTGACTTTACTGCGATCTTTCGCTTCATTCCATAGTTTCATGAAATCTGTTCCTCATTATACCCACGTCAGGTATGGTACCCATAATTCATGTGCAACTGGGCCACCGGTCTTTAAATTGAGTTGTTCAAAAGTGTATGTTGCATGATATTTTCTTAATATTACACATGATAGGTCACCGAATTCAGATCTCGTTAGCATCTCAAGGGTATTCTAAATGTTCAACCGTAGTCTCTCACTACGTTTCAAAGTAGAGTAGCTCGGTTAACGTCTTTATCGGCCAATAGTCGACGTCAAAACGGTAACGTACTGAGGTATCTCCACTCTGATACTGCCTCTGCTCCTCATATATCTGGGATTATTTCCAGCCAGTAATGCGATAGGTTTCTCTTTCGCTAAGAGGAGTAGCGCTTCTTAAAGAAATCGCTTGGTGTTTATGGTTGGTCTGCGGGTTGATATTCATGCAGAGGCTCGTGGCGTATTGCTGTTTCAGCTCTATGCTACGTACGGAACATTCTCCTGAGAGTGGAGGTACGTCAGCGAATGGACATTAGCTCCAGGCAATGTAGTCGTCTTCATGAACATTGTTACGTTTCATGTACTTCATTTACTACTAAGTGGCGCAACCTTTGTACTCTTGCGTAAAGAAGCAGTGCAGTACATTTTATTGACGATGGATGTAGACCAATCTGTGATGTTTTGTCTCCCTGTTGTTTGGAGTCATGGGTATTACGCATGACATGTCATTGCACCAGAATTTTCTCTGTACTGATCACGCGACGTTGCTTGGTGACTACCTATGTGCCGTTCTGGTAGTCTAGTGCTCTGCGGCTCAGTCGTTCTGGAATTTTTACCGTTCCTTTAATCTTATAATTAACGAAGTCATTAACTCATTTCATACATAACTGAAGGATATGTTTCAAGCTAGTGAGTAGGCTGTGTCACATGGAGGTAAAGGTACGCAATTCTAGTTCTAGATGCGATTTAAATAACTAAACTGTTCGAATTTAAATTGTACCTGCTAAAATAGAAATTCTTTGTACCTTCTTAAGTCCGACGGAATTGATACCGACGTCGTCTTCAGTAACATGGGAATTACAGCATCAGTTGAATAAATATATTTTTCATAGGACTGAAGAGTAAAACTTCCTTCGTGTTTGACCGGAAGACGCACCGAAAATAACGACAACGCTATTTTTTCCGATAAATAAGAATTTTTGCAGCAAAGCTCGCGCGTTGACGAATTTCCTAAGTGACCGGTTTCGAAAGAGTCTACATATTATATTTGGATCTACAGTATACCAGGAAAAAACATTACTATGACAATCAGCATAACTGTACAATCTGTATACAATTAAAAAAACATAACAACTGAATCACAATATTTTTTTACATATCTTCTGAAAATAATGTTGGCGTGCATGAGTATTACAATCATAACAAGAGCACACTCCATTTATAAAACAAAGGCGCTACGTTGGGTTGTCAGATACATTAAACAGGGTATATAAAAATTCCACAGCACCAACAGTGTCCCGGGGTGGAGGTGAATTCGTTCATGGAGCCGTTGTAGTTACGGCCCGTCAGGAAATACTTAAGTGGCATTCTGCGGAAGCGTCGATGGGCGTTTACGCGCTTGGTCAGCAGCTGGCGTAAGTGACCATTACACCGATTATTTAATATTCTTTAAAATACTACGCTATATTTCTTAGAAACATGGGCAAAGGAATTGTTATTATATAACTGAAAAACTATCTGTCGGTCTAAACGGTAACACCAACCAGCATTTACATAATATCCCAACATAGGGCAAGGACTGGCAGTTCAACTGAGTTATCGACACAAATTTATCGTACACTGTTGCCTTTATAGCTTATTTATACAAGCAGATAATTATCTTGTTGAAGGCAACAATGCATACAGACATAGTACCTATACTTACAGGATCATCCACAAAACTATACTGACACATTGTGAGTGTAATTTCATCAACAGTTGGATAGGGAGATACTTACCTTAGAATTACAGCTGTAACATTAAAATATTCTTGAAAAAAAATTGACAGTAAAAATAAGGAAATATAATATGCTTCAAAACAGTGAGCTGCTAGTATGAAGCATATATAGATAGAATACTACAAATATGAGGGGATATTACTGTGACGAATGGCTTATCAAATGTAACGAGAACATACTTTATTAGTAGTATAAAGTAGGCTCTACATTTTTATACCTCAGTTTCATAAGCTTTGAACAATCACAATTATTTAAGACTATCAAGTGTAGGGCAGTGTCCTTGGATTATCAGAGGAGCCAACTTACAGACGTTTTTAGTAATAGCATGTATAAATAAGCTGTAATTGTAGTAATGTACGATGCAATTGTATACCTGATTCAGGTGAATGCCAGTCTTTGCCCTATGTTGGGATATAATGTAAATGTTAATGGTTGTTACCTTTTAGTTCGAGAGATAAGTTATCTGTTATATAATAATTATCGTTCCTATTTCAATGTTTATATCGCAACCAGTGTTTCTTGTATTTGAAAGAGCATTTAATAATCAATGTAATGGCTCACTCACGCCACCGGTTTGCCACCGGTTGGCCCTTGCACCGCATCCCCGCTCAATCTTTCAATCTTTCCTGATGGGCCGTAGCTATAAACGCTCCAGACCGGAACTCGCCTCCTCTCCAGGGCACACTGTTGGTACTATGGACATTTTATTTATTCTGATTTATGTATTTGACAAGCTACTGTGGCCCCTTTCTTTTATAAATGGAGAGTGCTCTCGATACGTTGGTGCGAATGTTGTTTTATTGTTGTGGTCTTCAGTCCAGAGACTGGTTTGATGCAGCTCTCCATGTCAATGACGCACAGTAATATATTCCCAAAAGGTAGGTAAAAAAAATTGTGATCTGGTTACTACGTTTTTCCACTTGTACACTCGTTGCAGAGCTACGCAGATTGTAATATTAATGTTTTCTCCGGGTATGTTGTAGATCCGAGGATGACAGATAGACTATCG
The DNA here is from genome assembly GCF_023864275.1 of Schistocerca cancellata. NCBI lineage: Eukaryota > Metazoa > Arthropoda > Insecta > Orthoptera > Acrididae > Schistocerca > Schistocerca cancellata. The sequence continues at coordinate 200,038,276 of NC_064628.1, forward strand.
AATTAGATCATTGAGAAAATAAAAATACTTCAACACACCAAAATTCTTATTTATCATCAAAAATGAGATAACTCTCAGCAGCATGTGTAACTTATATACTATTTCTCTTATCAATCTCGTGACTAATTTGTTGCTAGCAACCACAGCCTTTTTCTCTCTCACCAACCTCTTTCTCTAACTTCTTGAATTACTTGGGGGTATTTTCCAATCCCTGCATTCACATACATCTGTTGCCCTCTACTGATCCATCTACTGCAATGGAAGTTGTCCCCTGATGTCACAAAAATATGTATCATCTTGTATCTTCTTATACTTAGCGGGTTTCACATACTCCTTTCCTCGCCGAATCTGTGAAGGACTCATTCATTTCTTACCAGTTCGGGTTAATTTTCGGAATCCTGTTGCAATACTATACCGCAAACGCAGAGCTTCAGTTAATTTCCGGCTTTACCACAGTCCAACATTCATTTCCGTACGGTTCAGTGATAAAGACATACATTCTCAGTAGTTTCGTTCTCAAATTAAGGTCATTGTAGAGTCACTAGGAATACAACAGTATAAATCACGCAGGAATGAAATAAATAGGAAGTGCAGGGGAGCCAAATGTCTGCATGAAAAATGTGAAGAAATCGAAAAAGAAATGATCAAATGGAGCACTGACTCAGCATATACAAAAATGAAACCAACAATTGGTGAAGTTAAAAGCAAGGGAGGCAACATTAAGAAAGCAATAGGGATTCCGCCATTAAACGCAGAGGAGAGAGCAGATTAGTGGAAAGAGTACACTGAAGGCCTCTATGAGGAGAAAGGAGTGTCTGATGACGTGACAGAAGAAGACATTCTATGTTTAAGAGAGAGAATATCCAGCATTATAATTTTAAGGGGCATTGGAAGACTCGAGATTAAATAAAACAGAAGGAATAAATAACATTCCATCCGAATTTCTAAAATCATTGGGGTAAGTGCCAACCAAACGACTATTGAGGTTCATGTGTGGAAACAATGCGACTAATGAAATACCATCAGACTTTCTGAAAAATATTAGCCATACAATTCCGATTATGGCAAGAGCAGATGCTAAAAATATCGCATAATCAGCTTAACAGCTCATGCATCCTAGTTGCTGGCAAGAGTAGTGCACAAAAGAATGGAAAAGAAATTTGAGGAAATGTTGTTTGTCGATCACTTTGACCTTTTTGAAGATAAAGGCAGCCGAGTGAAATTATGGCGTTGTGCTTGACAATGGAAGGAATTTAAAGAAATATCAAAACAAGTTCGTAGGATTAGTCGAGCTGGTAAAAGGATTCGATAAGGTGAAGTGGTGTAAGTCGTTCGAAATTCTGAGAAAAGTAGGAGCACGCTACAGGTAACGGATGTGTTGTAAAATAGTAGAAGAACCAAGAGGAAACAATAAGATTGGAAGACTGAAAACGAAGAGCTCGGATTAAAAACCGGGTAAGACAAGGATATAATCCTTCGCCCTGTATATCGAAGAAGCCATGAAGGAAATAAAAGACTGGTTCAAGAATGAATTTAAAATTAAGACTGAAAGGATATCACTGATAAGATTCGCGTGTGAGATTCTGTCCTCAATGAATCTGGAGAAAAACTATTAGATCTATTGAATGGAAAAAACAGTCTAATAGAATATGGACTGAAAGTAAGCCGAAGAAAGACGACAGTAATGAGAAGGCGCAGAAATGAGAATACCGAGAAACTTGATTACAAAATTGGTGATCACAAAGTAGACGAAGTTCAGGAATTCTGATGCCTTGGAAGCAAGGAGGACTTTCAGAGTGACAATTATTTAACTATACGAAAAAAAACGTAAATTAATTACAAACTACGGCGTTCACACATTTTATTCAACATGTAAACCTTATTACCGATATTCGGATTTAGGTTATGACATGTACGATCGATATGCACTGGCGCAGACGAATAGTCAAATTCTGCGTGAATTGCTGAAGGGTCGGAACACCGATTGTATCGATGACCTCCTGAATGGCTGCTTTCAGATCAGCAATGGTTTTCCGGTTATTGCTGTACACCTTGTCTTTCATATAGCATCACAAAAAGGATTTGCATGTGTTCAGATCCGGAGAATATGGCCGCCACCGAGGTCCATGTCAGTGGCCTCTGGGTAGCCCAGAACCAGAATACGGCCTCGTAGTGCTCCTCCATGACATCCAACAATCTCCTACTTCGATGGGGTCTAGCTCCGTCTTGAACGAACCACGTCTTGTCGAAATCAGGATTTCTTTGGATAATGGGGACGAAATCAACTTCCAAATCCCTCACGTACCGTTCGGTAGTCACCGTGCCATCAAGGACTATCACATCGATTATTCAGTGACTAGAAATTGCACACCACACAGTCACCAGTTGAGGGTGAAGAGACTTCTCGATCGCGAAAAGAGGGTTCTCCGTCTCCCAAATGCACCAATTTTGCTCATATAAGAACCCATCCAAATGAAAGTGAGCTTCGTCTCTAAGACAAACCATACCAATCTCCATCAAGCCCCGGGGCCAACCGTGCAGTTTGAACATCCTAATGTAAACAGTTCAGAAGTTATGACGATTTTGTTTTATATAGTTCAGTAATTGTCACCGTTTAAGAAGTAGAATAGCACAGGCAACCAGGTATCCAATATGATACGTTCATATCGACATAGCGTGGGTAAGCCAACGGTAGTGCTTTGACTTCGTGTTCACTGGCGCGCCGTAAGAGCACGCTGTTTTCGGTTAGGCGATCTAAAGACGTCTCGTAAAATTGAAGTTTGGGGCTTGACCGAAGAGTGGTGGTTAGTTCTCTAGCAGCAGAAACACGAAATGGTTGTCCTCAACTGTGGTGAGTGTTGATGTGGCACGACAACAGGGTTCCCTCTTTAGAGGTGGCTATGTGAAGCGTAGCTACAGGCAAATTTGTCGTTCCATTTGTGGCATCTCCATTGCCGATACGGAAAATCGAACCCGCTGAAGCAAGGTAATTTTTCCACGAAGCTTCTGGCGGGAGACCGTGTAGATGTTATTACTACCACACTACAGGTTGATGGTGAGATCTTGCCTGCTGAATTTGATAATTACTGGGTTATGCCAAAGGTAGTGTTAATTTGTGTGTGTCTTCGGTGGGGCTACCGAGCGAGGTGGCGCAGTGGTTAGCACACTGGACTCGCATTCAGGAGGACTACGGTTCAAATCCGCCCCGGCTATCCTGATTTAGGATTCCCGCATTTCCCTAAATCGCTTCAGGCAAGTAACGGTATGGTTCCTACGAAAGGGCACGGCCGATTTCCTTCCCCATCCTTCCCTAATCCGAGCTTGTGCTCCGTCTCTAACGACCTCGTTGTCGACGGGACGTTAAACACTAATCTCCTCCTCCTTGGATGGTCTAACAGTGTTAAGCTATTGCACCACACAAGCGGTATTTTTTCATACACGATGCCTGCTTTAAACAGCCAGAGTCGGTGATCGCTTAAAGACGCTCTGTGTGATAAAAGGTGTGTATATTAGCTGATTAGTCATTGGTAAATAGTTTATAATTCCTTTTAATGGTACTTCTGCGTGTTTCTAACATTGTTGTTTATCTGTTTTTTAGTTCTGAAACCTATCTCTTTTTGCCAACCTGTGAAAAACTTATAGGGGGTGGCCATGTGAAATGCAATCTTTTGGGGCAAGATTCTCAGGGTGAAGCGTTGACGTTCGTCAGTTAATGCCTGAGAAGTTTCGTTTAAAGCAACCAATACAGTTTGTCCTGTGTCGGTGGAAGCGTGTTGGAATTAAGTTGGTCGCTGAGATTTGAACGAACTTTTTATATTATATTGTTTTGACTTATAAATTATAGGGTGCAGCAATCAGTTGTCCTTTCTAGATTTTATTATACAAATCCAGATTTGGGCTAGCAGCTAGCCATTCTCAATGCTCTTTTTTTTATTCTCAATTCATGTAAGTCCCTGTTGTCCGGGCGTCAGTCACAGTTCTTTGAATTCAAAGAAATGTGACTGATGCCCGAAAAACAGTGCATTGACAATGGATAGCTACTAGCCGAAATCTGGATTTGCATAATACAATCTAAAAAGGACTACTGATTGCTGCACTCAATAATTTATAAGTCACATACAGTCGCAGAGTGCATCCACTTTCAGAATGGTAGGTAACCTGATGAAATTTTTTTGACTTATGGGTAACCTTCTAAAAAGAGAAAAAAGTATTTCCTTTCGCATTAATGCAAACTGAGCCTTTGACCTCTATGTTAATGCTTAATGCAGTTATTGGTGTCGTACAGGTTTGAAGCCCAGGAGTTTGTTAATTGAATCATTAGCACCCATTATTTGGAATTACATCGACTTTCATTTATTTTGGGTGGCGCTTTTAAAGTCTTTTGATCTGACATTGCTTTATCGAATCCTCGGCGCCGTTAAAAGGTTTTGCAAGTTTTTTACTTTTTTGGGGTGGGGGTACTTTTAATCAATGCTTGTGATGTTACATAATTTTAGTATGAGTGTTTCACTTACAGATTAAATGTGTAAAGGTAATCAGCGTGGGCCTTGTGTAGCTTATTTTTTGATGCAATAAACCACACTCTCATCCCCACCATCGTAGCACATTGCATGTTACCGTGTGTCAACAGGGGCTGCTACGGGCCAATTTTCGATGAGCGTGTTGACGAACTAGTGAGTGCAGTGTGTGGGCAGTACGCTGCGCATAAGTAAGTGCTGTACTGTTTCAAGGCAGCAACCTCTCTCACATCAAGGACGTCACGCCTGACCACCATGTTAGAGACCCCTTGCAGTGGCAAAGAGATCAGCAACATGATGTGGCAACTGGTCATTAACGGACGCTGCGTGGAACGACAGTAGTAATAAGTAACAAATACAGTTTTCACGGTATCGACGTAGACTATAAGTACAGAAATAATAGTAAATGGAACAATACACGATAACCAGACAAAGCAATATGTCCAAAGGCATTTTTTCAACATATAGTCATATATTGTAGCTTGTAAAATGTCAGTCTAACTCGAGCACCCGAGACTAAAAATTCAGGAGCTCGGCAGTATACTTCAAAAAAAGTTTTACATCACCTCGGTTCCGAGAGTCCCGGAACATGTACAGAAAATGGGAATAGAGATCAACATAGACATCATTTCCGCCCCTTTTATTGCTCATGAAAACCACACATTGCATGTTGTACCACCATAAAGCGAGATCTTCAGGAGAGGTGGTGGTCCAGATTGCTATACACACCGGTACCCATAATACCCATTAGCTCGTCCTCTTGCATTGATGCAGGCCTATATTCGTCGTGGCATACTATCCACAAGTTCATGAAGGCACTGTTGGTCCAGATTGTCCACTCCCCAACGGCGTACATCCTTCATAGTGGTTGGTGGGTCACGTCGTCCATAAACAGCCCTTTTCAGTGTACCCCAGGCGTGTATGATACGGTTCATGTCTGGAGAACATGCTGATCACTCTAGTCGAGCGATGTCGTTATCCTGTACGAAATCATTCACAAGATGTGCACGATGAGGCTGTGAATCCTCGTCCATGAAGCCGAATGCCCCGCCAATATGCTGCCGATATGGTTGCACTATCGGCCGGAGGATGGCATCCACGTATCTACAAACGTCACGGCGCCTTTTATGACCACCAGTGGCGTAAGTCGTCCGGACATAATGCCACCTTAAAACAGCAGGGATGCTCCACCTTGCTGCACTCGCTGGACAGTGAGTCTAAGGCGTTCAGCCTGACCGGGTTGCCTCCACACACGTCTCCGACGATTGTCTTGTTGAAGCCATGTGCGTCACTCATCGGTGAAGAGCGGTCCATTCGGCACCTTTCTGGGCCCATATGTACCGCGCTGCATGATTTCGTGATTGCAAAGATGGACCTCGACATGGACATTGGGAATGAAGTTGCGCATCATACAGCGTATTGCGTACAGTTTGAGTCGTAACACGACGTCCTGTGGCTGCACGTAACGCGTTATTCAACATGGTGGCGTTACTGTCAGGGTTCCTCCGAACCATAATCCGTAGTTAGCGGTCATCGACTGCAGTAGTAGCCCTTGGGCAGCCTGAGTGAGGCATGTCATCGACAGTTCCTGTGTATCTCCTCCATGTCCGAACAACATCGCTTTGGTTCACTCCGAGACGCCTGGACACTTCCATTATTGAGTGCCCTTCCTGGCACAAAGTAACAATGCGGACGCGATCGAAGCGCGGTATTGACTGTCTAGGTATGGTTGAACTACAGACAACACGAGCCGTGTACCTCCTTCCTGGTGGAATGACTGGAACTGATCGGCTGTCGGACACCCTGTCAAAGGGACTGTGTCTGTGATACAGTATGCGCAGTCAACGCCTGTCTCCAGGAGTTCGGCGAACCGGGGTGATGTAAAACTATTTTGATGTGTGTATATAGGTAGGGTGGAGAATAATCCAAACACTGTAACTTCACTGCGCGAGTCCTTGCTGGCTAACAAGTGGACAAGTTTTCATATAATTTCGTATCAACTTATGTGAGTTAAAAGAACCTATTCAGCCTAATACTAGCCACCGGTAGGAGTCGCAGTAGGAACAAATAACGAAACTTCCACTCAGTGTCGATTTTGTTTATCTTGGTCGCCCCTCTGACCGTTTTCAGGTTGAAGAAAAACATCGTTCCAGCAGACTGTACATTCGTTGTTCCTTATTACCCGCTACGACCTTGGTTCATTTCCAAGTGAATCTGTAACAGATGTGGATGAATCATCATAGTTAAGTAAAAATAAATATCGTATATCGTGCGTGATTGTGACAGATTTTATTTGCCGACCGTGCTGTGCACAATCACGCATGACGTAGGACTTTCATTTCTATTTCACGAGTATGATATATCCACAACTGTTACAGATGCACTTCAAAGTCAGCAACGCTCGAAGCTAGTTGTGGCTGAGCAAGCACAGTTTTAAAATATAGCCTCGTGGAACGAAGTCTTTCTCCAGGTTTATGAAGGCTGTGATGCCCATTCATGTCGGTTGGAGCCTTTAACATTTTATGATCAGGTCTGCACTACGTGGTACATTAGTAAACTCGAGATCGAGATTCAGAGACGAAGTCTTTTACATCATCACACTACTGACTTGTTTGATACGTCCCGCCACGAATTACTCTCTTGTGAAAATCTTTTCATCTCAGAGTAATTATCTTTTGGATGTATACTAATCTCCATTCTCCTCTAGGTTCAGTTTTTGCAGCTCATTCATGACCATGGGAGTTTTTCCTTAATGTCTTAACCCATGTCCTATCATTGTAACTCTTACTCTCGTCAATGTTGTCCGTATGTTCCTCTTCTCGTAGATTCAGTGTAGAGCTTCTCATTTTTTTATGTTATCAGTCCGTCCATTTTTCAAGAACTGTGTACAGCACCTCGTCTCAAATTTTTCAATTCTCTTCTGTTCCGATTTCCCGACAGCATATGATTCATTTTCATAAGAAGTTGGGCTCCAAACGTAAACTCTCAGAAATTTCTTCCTCAAATGAACGGTGATGTTTCAGATTAGTAGACTTCTTTTGGCCAGAAATGCTCTCTTCTTCTCTGCTGGCGTATATTTTACGTCGTCCTTGATCTTTTAGCGACTGGAGGTTTTATCAGCCGCTGGTAAAGGAGTGTTACCGTGATCGTGGTTGCCGTCACGTCAGTGACGAATGAGATGAAAAAAAGAAGGATGACCTAACATCTTTCCCCTATCAGGCAGTGAGAGCGTCACTCGGCTGGTGGTCTTTTGTCCCTAGACAGAGACGGCACACTCCTTCTTCACCTACTTGCACGGCTTTATTGTCAAGCATTTTATGCACTTATTTTAAAAAAGAAAACTACAGAAAAAGTTACTGTAAGTGAGAGGCCTTCAGTGAATTTAAATATGAAAGTCCATTGTAGACGAAAAGGAACATAAACTGAGGTACCTTTCACACAATTACATATGCCTAGTGACAATTACAAACGATTTGGCGAGCTGCCTTTGTCTTGTACGCTAGGTACTACATATAACAAACACACTAAGAAGTTCAATAAAGGCAATGAAACTTAAAAGCTCATGGTGGGAGCTGAACCTCTAAAATGGAAAATGCGTGTCATGGGAATCGAGATACGCCAGCAGAATCACGGGCAGCACATTGAATCTTACTGCAATACTGCTGACGGACTCGAGGTACTGTGGGTGAGCGAACCATTCGCTGTGACTGCACAACAGCAGCCAAGGTAGTTACCGCAAGCTTCCTATCGCCCATCATGTTTGTCGACTGCTATCTCGTCCGTTTACGTTGCTGCTTCCAAGGTGATCCAGAGACAGCCGTATTATAAGATGGTCGTAACTTTCAATTTGCGGATACTCACGAAGCGACACGTCTTAACACTCACAATACAAAGGAGGGAAGAGGTACTTTACGTCCAATTTTTGAAAATATTGTAATGTAGTCTGTTACCCCATATTTTAAAATTTTGAAAACAATATATACTTTGTTAAAGGGTTCTTCTACCAAAACCTAAATTATTCAGTTAAACTTAACGGAAATATTGAAGTCTCAGTAGTAGATGTCACTTTCCCCACTGAATGTCGTATTCAGTATTTCCAGGTTCAGGGCCTTACTTAAACGTCAAGTCTCTTTACAAAATATTTAGAGAGTAAAAGCCAACGACAATGAAAGAACTTTGGATTTTTAAAATTTTTTGTGGAGGTCATAAAGTCGTAGAAAGTGCGTTAATACTGGTAAGAGTGTTTTAAAAGGTATTTTCATATTTTCAACTTCTGGACTCCATTTACACATCAGTATTTGTTTAAATAGCATGTTTTAATATAATTTAAAAACAGTTATTGAATTCCGGGTTTCTGAAAATAGTTTAGGATGGACATTACGTACCGTACCCTTTGGTAATGCTCATTATGGAAAATCTTTTGGTATTGTTAGAGATAACATCTTCAAATGGCTGTATACAGCTGAACCCCACAGATGGTTCTCTTTGCTTTTGCTATCTCGGCCGCCAAACACAATACTCTTCCACCATAGGCAAAGTGGCGCCCTAGCTAACTTAACCGTGGAGAGAAGGCGCTAACAGTTTCTGTGGCGGTATGGTTCGACTGTTTGAAGATTAAATTACAGGGCTCGATTGGATTCCAATTCATCGAATGCACGGGCAGTTGGTGTGGCTAAAGGCCAACGTGATCTGTGGTCAAGTTTGAAAGTAACGGCTCCAACTTTAAGAAAATTCAGCATTGGGAACGGTCTTAACGTTAACTGAATGGTGAAATCGAAAAACGTTTAACCATTCCACCCCAAAAATTTACAATGTAGGCATGACATCGGTGGCGTTTTTAGGACACAAAAATTACTTATAGTACTGAAATAGACCGATCTAATTATGGTGTTCATTTTGAGACGTGGTCGGCTCGCGTTAATGCCGTTCTTCCTTTTGGACATTTTGTCGCCATCGAGTGGCGTCTTATTTCTCTCTCAGTTACTATCCGACTCAGTTACTGACTTGCCCCCATCAGTGGCAGCAGCAGCGTTTATCGATACTGGTACTGCTGTAACTTCTATGGTGTGGCAGGTATATTTCCGTGTCATGGTGTGTGTGGGCAGCTGGTCGGTTGCGGCGGAGCAGCGAGGAAGCCTCAGCGGGTTGTGATCAGGCTGGGGCCTCTGGCGACGTGCACGCGCAGTCTGAGTTGTGTGGCACTAGCTGCGAGAACTGCCAAGTTCGTCGCCCACCACACCTGCACACTGGAGTTGAGTAATCAGTGAACGTGTCACGAAAGTTCAACCATTGTGACATCTCTTCGTTGATTGCTGGTTGTTGCATCCTGGGCTGTCTCCGCAAGCAGCAACGTGATGGTGTGTTGGAGTCGACAAAATTTTTCAGCCATCTCCCTGTATGGTGTCGTGTGGTAGTGTTCTCGCTTCCCACGCCCGGGTTCCCGAGTTCGATTCCCGGTGGGGTCAGGGATTTTCTCTGTCTCGTGATGAGTGGGTGTTGTGTGTTGTCCTTAGGTTAGTTAGGTTTAAGTAGTTCTAAGTTCTAGGGGACTGATGACCATAGATGTTAAGTTCCATAGTGCTCAGAGCCATTTGAACGATTTTGAACCCTGTATGGTGTTTAACTTTTGAAATAATTATAATTTATTAGCGAAGTGCACCAGCGGTATCTTCTGCCTTGTGGCGTTAACGTTCTGGTTACTGCCCCGGTCGTTAGCGTAGTTCGGCAGGGCGTGCACTCCGACAGCTTGGTGTTATTCTCTTTTTCTCTTTGACTGTTTATTCTGACTTGACTGTATTTGTATGCCAGTTATTAAGAAATAATCCTGCTGCGATCCTTGTCTTCGCTGGTACATTTGGCTGTCGTGTTGTTGGTCGGCTGGAACGGAATTGATTAGGTGGTTGCTTGGTTCATCAGCCATCCGTAGGTCGTGCGGCAAACCGATTGTTTAGCGTTACGCTTGGCTGTCTGTCTCACCTAAACTGTGGTTACAGTTTCCCCCAGGCTGACCCTTGGAACACTTCGGAGCACCACTGTTTGTTGTTTATGATTGTCATTTTATTTGGTCGCAGGTACTGCGCCAGGCCTTCAGCCGTGTATTTATATTGTCTGTTTTATGTTTAGTATATGGCCTTCATATACGGCCTTCAGCTGAACTTCGTAACAACTTTAAGATTAGGCCTTCAGCCGTGTTTCATTTAAAATTCTTCTTGCTCTGTATTTAGACCTTCATCAGCGTTTGTTTCACAATATGTGGCTTTAATATGTAAATCCTTGCCTGTAAGGTTTCTCTTTAATTATTTTGAATTCTTTATACAGCCTTCAGCCGTGTTCTGTAAATTATTATCTTAAAGTTGTCTTTAATTATCCTTGAGTAATTGCTTGGGCCTTCAGGCGACAAGATACTTCTGTTGTACTGTGTAAAGGCTTATCTTTAAAGTCTCTCTTTTATTAGGTAAGAAAATTTTCTTCAATTGCGCTTTCAGCCGAAGATTTAACTTGAATTTTCCTTAATATGGCCTTTAGCCAGAATTTGTAAATGCTTGGCATTTAAGGAATTTCCTTAGACGATCTGAAATATTATTTCGGCCTTTACCAGAGAAGATATTGTATTTTACTTAAGTAAGGCCTTCAGCCGTTTCTCTAAACCCTGGTGTTTTAAAAGCAATCATTTAAACTTATTCTGGAGAAATTACTTGGACACTCAGCCGTGAATTTATCTTTGTTGTTTTAAAGAGAAAACTGTGCATTGGTTTGAGCAATAAAGTTGTGTGTGTTATTGTATAACTAACAGTAATTGACCTTGACCCCTTTCGACAACCTGATCCGCTGTGTCCTGCGAAACCAGATTTCACATTTAATTATGCAGTCAGTGGGTTCTTGCTTGGTACCAATAACCTTTTAATCTAGTCAGCGTCATGAAGCTGTAAGCAGATTTTCTGGATTAATTTTATTTCACGCTCCCTGTTTCCTGTTACTACCAGGGGCAGTCTCCCTGGCGTTGCCATGTGCCGTGTCTGCTATGGAAACTCTCTGGGTTACACTCTGCGTTATTTTGCATCCAAGGTATTTTAGTTTATTGCGTGGCCGGCAATCTTGGCTTTAAGTTTATCCACAATCTGAATTATGCTGCTCCTCATTTTTACCTTTCTTCCGTTTACTCTCAATCCATCGTTTGTGCTCTTTAGAGTGTTCATTCTATTCAAAATGCCCAGTCATTTTTCCTCGCTTTCACCGTGAACACATGATCAGCGGATGTTATCACGACATCCTTTCGCCTTGAATTTTAATCCTCTTCTCAGCCTTAGTGTATTTGTCCTTATTGCTTGTTCCATGTATAGACTGAAGGTGAGGGAATAAGTTGTGTTGCATGAAGAGGTTTCGAATTCGATCCTCCGACTGGTGAACAGTTTGACGAATAATCGATATTCACAGTTCATTTTTCTAAAGTTTGTGGGGGATCAGCTAACAAACCCAGCATTCCTCGGGTATTTATTTTGCCAATATTATATCAGTAATAAAAGCAAAAACTGAACTGAGCTTGTACTAAAGTACCTAAGAAATTTCATTTCTATGTATGTGGCGCTCTCCATCGGTAACTCTGGATTTCAATATGGTGTTGGCCCACCTTTAGCCTTGATGAAAGCTTCCACTCTCGCAGGCATACATTCAATCAGGTTCTGGGAGGTTTCTTGGGGAATGGCAGCCCATTCTTCAGGGAGTGCTACATTGAGGAGAGGTATCGATGTCGGTCGGTGAGGCCTGGCAAGAAGCCGGCGTTCCAAAACATCCCAAAGGTGTTCTATGGGTTTCAGGTCAAGACTCTGTACAGGCCAGTCCATTACAGGGATGTTATTGTCGTGTAAACACTGCGCCACAGGCCGTGCATTATGAACAGGTACTCGATCGTGTTGAGGGATGCAATCGCCATCCCCGATCTGTTCTTCAACAGTGGGAAGCAAGAACGTGCTTAAAGCATCAGTGTAGGCCTGTCCTTTGATAGTGCCACGCAAAATAACAAGGGGTGTAAGCCCCCTCCATGAAAAAGACGACCACACCATAATACCACCGCCTCCGAATTTTACTGTTGGCACTACACACGCTGGTAGATGACGTTTACTGGGCATTCGCCGTACCCTCACCCTGACATCGGATCGCCACATTGTGTACCGTGATTCGTCACTCCACATAAGGGTTTTTCACTGTTCAATCGTCCAATGTTTAAATGCTGCTTACACCAAGTGAGGCGTCGTTTCCCACTTACCGGCGTGATGTCCAGGTTATGAGCAGCCGCTCGACCATGAAAGCCAAGTTTTCTCGTCTCCCGCCTAACTGTCATAGTACTTGCAGTGGATCCTGATGCAGTTTGGAATTCCTGTGTAATGGTCTGGATAGATGTCTGCATATTATACATTACAACCCTCTTCAGTTGTCGGCGGTCTCTGTCTGTCAACAGTCGAGGTCGGCCTGTACGCTTCTGTGCTGTACGTGTCCTTTCAAGTTTCCACTCCACAATCACATCGGAAACAGTGGATCTAGGGATAGTTAGGACAGTGGAAATCTCGCCTACAGACATGTAACACAAGTGACCCCAATCACATGAGCACGTTCGAAGTCTATGAGCTATGCGGAGCGCCCCATTCTGCTCTCTCACGCTGTCTAGTGACTACTTAGGTCGCTGATACGGAAACACTGGCAGTAGGTGGCAGCACAATGTATGTAAGATGGAAAATGTATGTTTTTGTGAGCGTCCGGATAGTTTTGATAACACAGTGTACATGGAAGTATGCATAATGTACGAATGTATGAGTTCAGTATCGAAATTAAGAAAAATGATACCGGACAGTTTCTGTAGACTGGACGAAGCTGCTTCGAGCGTCTACAACGCGATTTTGTGAACATATCTATAGCAACGCGTTTTCGCTTACAGCGATTTGAAGATGGCAGTTGAAAGATGTTACAAGCGTCGATACCAGTTAGGTATTTCCTTAAGTTGACCTAACTGTGGGAGTGCCTTGGTAGTAAAGAATAAATGTATTACTACCTCATGCATGATGCGGCAGGTCCTCAAGCATCTCAGTGTTTATGACGTCTTATCTTCTGATCTATGTGTCACACAATGATATAATTATGCAGGTATAATGAGTGTCATATGAGGATACTGTATTGCGAATGGAGTTAGTAGAAAAAAAAGTAATAAAATTAAATGTAGTGCACAATGTAGCAGTTTTTTACGCATTTCAGTGTGTATGACGTCATACCTCCTAAACTACATGTGGTACCACCATATACTTTTCTGGTGCATTTGGCGGCACATGTGGAAACTGGTGCCAAAATTTATTGCGAATGCAGTTACTAGCAGAGAAGTAAGACATTTAAACGTCATGCATGATGCATGCAGTTCTTCGTGTATCTAATTTTTTATGACGTTCAAATCTCCTGAATTACGATAGGTGGTTCTTGTCCCCACAGCGATTTTTGCCTCATAGTAGAGGATATACAGGGTGTTCAGAAATCACCGTTACCAGCTTCTAGGACTTGTATAGGGGAATGAGCAAGTGATATTCTGCATAGCAACTCATATACGGAAATGTAAAGTTTACGTTCGACGACGGTTTCATCTGAATTTCAACGCGTCCACTTCTGCTGAGAGAAACTGAAAAGGCTCAGAGTTTCTTGTCCTGGTAAGCAATAGGATGAACAGGATGACGTGTACTGCGTCAGACGATCATCTAATGTCAGTTAACGTCTGCCTTGCTACGAAACTCCTTTAAAGGGAGATCTACTGGGACGAGTGCTGGCCTTACAGTAGAAACTGTAGAGACGCTGGGTGGGATAGAGAGTGTGTACCAGAACATGCTTCGTAGGTACAATGTCTGTAACGATGTTGGTGGTCACCACATGGCGCCTTTATTTGAATGCATCAGCATGTTCTGTGCATATAGTATGCTGGCTTCTTTTATGTTTTTGAATAAAGTAAACACGTAATGTTAAAGTACTTATACAAACAGACGTATTTAAGTGATTAATGGATGTTTCGATATGTATCCTTATCAACTGTTACCTAATAATTGCATTATGTCACGCGTAATTCAATTACTCAAAAAACGTCGATGAGTTAAACATGTGAATTGAAACCGTCGTAGGACATGAGTTCCTATATTCGGTCCAGTGGTTTAACAGGAGATATGGAACATATTTACAATTTGTACAGAAACCAGATGGCAGTTATAAGAGTCGAGGGGAAGCAAGTGAGTCAGGTTTGTAGCCTATCCCCGATGTTATTCAATCTGTATATTGAGCAAGCTGTAAAGAAAACAAAAGAGAAATTCTGAGCAGGAATGAAAATCCATGAAGAAGAAATAAAAACCTTGAGGTTCGACGATGACATTGTAATTCTGTCAGAGACAGCAACGGACCTGGAAGAGCAGCTGAACGGAATGGACAGTGTAATGAAAGGCGAATATAAGATGAACATCAACAAAAGCAAATCGAGGATAATGGAATGTAGTCGAATTAAATTGGGTGATGCTGAGGGTATTAGATTAGGAAATGAGACGCTTAATGTAGTAAATGAGCTTTGCTATTTGGGGAGCAAAATGCAAAATAACTGATGATGGTCGAAGTAGAGAAGATATAAAACGTAGGCTGGCAATGGCAAGGAAAACGTTTCTGAAGAAGTGAAATTTGTTAACATCGAGTGTAGATTTAAGTGTCAGGAATTCGTTTCTGAAAGTATTTGTATGGAGTGTGGCCATGTATGGAAGTTAAACGTGGACGATAAAAAGTTTAGACAAGAAGAGAATAGAAGCTTTCGAAATGTGGTGCTACAGAAGAATGCTGAAGATTAGTTGGGTAGATCATGTAACTAATGAGGAGGTGTTGAATAAGATTGGGGAGAAGAGAAGTTTGTGGCATAACTTGGCTAGAAGAAGGGATCGGTTGGTAGGACATATTCTGAGGCATCAAGGGATCACCATTTTAGTATTGGAGGGCAGCGTGGAGGGTACAAATTGTAGAGGGAGACCAAGAGATGAATACACCAAGCAGATTCAGATGGATGTAGGTTGCAGTAGGTACTGGGAGATGAAGAAGCTTGCGCAGGATAGAGTAGCATGGAGAGCTGCATCAAACCAGTCTCAGGACTGAAGACCACAACAACAACATGGAACACACATACATACTTACACACACACACACACACACACACACACACACACACACACACACAAACGAAGAATATGTATGGATGTAAATCCACGTTCCTTGTCATGCCATCTACACTGAATCAGACGATTCCTTGAAGGCACGATATTGGATGACAAACGGAGATAATGGCTGACATACGTCTTCATGTTGCAGTGTGCTGTGTTTCGGTGATTTCTTTCCGTGTCAAAATCTTGAGAAAATGTCAAAATCGACGACGTTAAAAGTCATGTTTGTAGCACATTCAAATTTTGTTTGATGTGTAAATGGCGCCATGGGAGACGTCAAGAAAAATGAGAACACTTCTGAGCCCTTCTCCGTTGTGTGGAGAGGTCAGAGGTCAGAGCCAGTGCACCACTTGCGGCAGGCCGGAGTGAAGCGTCCCCGAGCAGGGCAGAGGAGAGTGCTGTGCGGCAGGCGTAGGGCGACGCCCCAGAGGCTAATCACTTAGCCGGTATCCAGCCCTCGGCCCCTCCGGCAGCTCACTGCGGACGTGAGCCTCCACAGACGGCCCCCAAAAAGCGGAGCTCTTCCGCGATACAGCCAATCTGTCAGTGTCACCGCCAGCACTGCCCGACACGGCCTACGCCAACTTGTGGCAGCCCTGTTGCTGAGCCGCACGGTAGCTGTCCTGAATAGCCTAAGCTACGGCCACAGCTGTGATGTGACATTCACTAAAACTTGGAACATCTACTGTGGCGCTCGACGCTACGCATATAGGATGCTGATATTGTGATCATTGGTACCTTTGTATGTACCCACCACAGTGAGTTAGTCGTTTCTTCTCTGCTTTCAACAGCCTTCCCGAAAACACATCACATAATTTACTACGTAATGTTTCATGACAAATGGAGATAATTATTGACCTGAAAATGAAGTAAATACCAATGTAATGTTCTTTAGTACACTGGCATTAGTGTCCGCTTGCTTAGCTGGGTGGTAACGTGCTTTACTCCCATGCACTGGGACGGGGTTCGATTCCCGGTCGTGTGGGAGATTTTCTCCGCTCGTGGACTGGATGTTGTGTTGTCATCATCATTTCATCCACTACTGTACAGCTACATTATTGATGGCAAACAGCTGGACACAGCATCTGCCGTAAAATATCCAGCCGTAATTATCCAGAGCGACCTTAAGTGGAATGACCGTATCAAACAGATAGTGAGAAAAGCAGACACCAGACTCAGATTCAATGGAAGAATCTTAAGGAAATGTAACTCATCCACGAAAGAAGTTGGTTATATGGCGCTTGTTCGCGCGATCTTGAGTATTGTTCATCTATCTGGGATCCGTATTAGGTAGGACTGATACACGAGGTAGAGAAGATCCAACGAAGAGCGGCGCATTTCATCACGGGATCGTTTAGCTGGCGAGAGAGCGTTACTGAAATTCTAAACAAACTCCACTGGCAGACGTTACACGAGAGACGTTGTGCATCACTGAGAGACTTGCTATTGAAATTTCGGGACAGCACTGTTCAGGAGGAGTCAGACAACATATTACTCCCCCCACATACATCTCGCGTATTGACCACGAGGAGAAAATTCTTCTCGAGTTTGGAGCCAACACAGAGGCTTACCAACAATCATTTTTCATACCCACTATTCGCGAGTGGAAGAAGGTTGGAGGGATGAGATAATGGTACCGAAAGTACCTTCCACCACATACCATTAGGTGGATTGTGGAGTATGATGTAGATGTAGATTCTCATCATCGGCCGCAAGTCGCCCAATGTGGTGCGACTGAAATAAGACTAGCACTTGACGGCCGAACCCGAATGCGACCTCACAGCCAACAATGCCATACATCACTCCATTTTTTACTGGCCACCAAAAAAAATCTGTACCCATACCCCTAACACCGTGTATCTTAGCGATTTCGAGTAATGACACCTCACAGTACTTGTACTTCACTATTTTGACATAATGTAATACCAATCAATACTGTTGAAGGGTACAAATATGGTTGTTTTCGAGTCTTTTTCACAGCAGACCAAGAGAAAATGCGGTGAGCATCACTAAGCTCCGACAAGAAGCCTCTCATTCCGGAGAACCTGGGAGACAACTTCAAACAGAGACATTCCTTATTTTATGTAAAATCTGATACTACTGCATACATTCTAAGAAAAAAAAAATTGCACACTGTGAAGAGATTATCCGAATGGGACGGGAATCGGTAGATGTGATGTACATGTACAGAAACACAAATGATTAAAATGTCTAAAAAAATGGATGGTTTATTCAAGAGAATGAGCTTCATAGATTAAGCAAGTCAGTAACACGTTTGTCCACCTCTGGCCCTCGTGCAAGCAATTATTAGGCTTGATATTGATTGATAATGTTCTTGGGTGTCTGTTGAGGTACTTAGTTCCAAATTCTGTCCAATAGGACACTTAGTTTGTCAGAATCCCGTACTGGTTCGAGGGCTCCTCTCATAATGCTCCAAACGTTCTCAACTGGGGAAAGATGCGGCGACATTGCTGGCCAACGCAGTGTTTCGCAAGAACGCAGACAAATAGTAGGAACTCTCTGCTTGTGCGGGCGGCCGTTATTTTACTGTAATGTAAACCCCGGATATCTTGCCAGGAAGGGCAACAAAACGTGCCGTAAGATGTCGACGACATTCCGCTGCGCTGCAAGAGTGTTGTGGATGACAGTCAAGTGGTCCTGCTATGAAATGAAAAGGAATTTTAGGCCATCACTCTTGGTTGTAGCACTGCGTGGTGGGCAACAGTCAGGAAGGTTATATAAGAAAGTAGTTTCTGTTCCCGAAAGAACATATACCATTGGTGACCTTGCAGCTTCTCTAAAATGAAATGGTAATTAAATCGACACCCTAGGTGCGAACAGGCGTTGATATACATCATTGGGGACACGTTGAAAATGTGTGCCCCGACGGGGACTCGAACCTGGGACCTCCTGCATTCGAGTCCCGGTCGGGGCACACATTTTCAACGTGTCCCCAATGATGTATATCAACGCCTGTTTGCAGCTAGGGTGTCGATTTAATTATCATTTCATTCTAGAGAAACTGCACGGTCACCAATGGTATCTGTTCTTTCGGGAACAGATACTACTTACATATATAGTTATGGCTACCCGGACATTGACCTTCTTGTGCGAACGCACACACTATGCCCCAACCCATACTGGACTTGGTAGATTAATCTGCCACGAGTAGTGAATTTGATGGGCAAACAACTATTAGGCGCACTACGAATGTATTGGTGTGGACATGTTGGGAATGTGGGTCTCACTGGGAGCGTGCAAGGGATAAGTCCCTGCAGGCGCACAATCCTCTGTGCCCTGGGTGGCTCAGATAGATAGAGCGTCTGCCATGTAACCAGGAGATCACGCGTTCGAGTCCCGGTCAGGACATACATTTTTCAACGTGTCCCCAATGATGTATATCAACGCCTGTTTGCAGCTAGGTTGTCCATTTAATTATCATTTCAGTCAGGTTGGTATCTCACCACTGTCTACGGCGTCTCCAGACGCGTCTTCGCTCGTTATCGGGGCTCCGATCGAAGCGGCACTCATCACTGTATTCTAGAGACATTTCTACTACGGTCACCTGGGATTCCAGGCCGAATCTACCTGACTCCACTGGTACGGGCTTACTGATGTACAGAGATCAATGTTAGTCAACGCAAGGGACGAACTGAGCTCAGCTCCGTTTCTGTGAGCCGCCTATCCAAGCTCCTGTTGGTCACTGAAGCACCAGTTTGCACTTCGGATCGATGACAAAGATGACAGATGGCTCTGACTACCTCTCCAATCGTTGGAGATTGCTCGGTTCTCACGTTCTGTCATCTCTCTAGGCCGTTTACTCCCTTCTCAACGCTGCTCCGGCCATGGCTCACTCATCTCTCCCTACATCGTCGAATAGTGGCATCGCTCCTCTTCAGATGTCGAGAGATTCGGCGATTACTCCAACTGGATTCTTGGAGTCCAACTACACGTCGTCTCTCGAATGCTGGCACCTGCGTAAATTGTTCACGCGCCTGTCTGCAAGGAACAGTTACCGTCCAACTGAGAACATGGAATGAAATTCGAAAAGACTTTTTACGCTGACATCGATATGTACTTGCTACCTGCACGGTTAAATAGCGCAGCAACCCAAGAGATTCATTCGTGTTGCATTGGTGTTTTTTTGTCTCAGAGTATAAAAGAGGGCTATTTTTTTCCAAAATCCGACCGGCTGTGAAATGAAAACTACAATAGAAATAAAAAATGTCTCATTTGCAATATTTAACTGCACTGTTCACCTTGTTCTCTACACTGTCGCTGCTCTCACTTAGACATTTGTTACAGAGTGGTACGAACTTTACTCGTCATAGGCGCTTGTGCTTTCTGCCAATTCTCTACGACGGTTTTCAGCTTGTTTTCTGTGCCAAAATGCTGTCATAGTCAGTGTTTCATGTGTCCAAAGAAATGGAAAACAGAGGGAGCCAAGTCTGGGCTGTATGGCGGTGATCAAACACTTCCCATTGATAACGCTGCAGGAGCGCGTTTGCTGCAGCTGCATTGTGGAAGCGAGCATTGTTACGAAGTTCGTGATACCAAAATTTCTCTTCGGTTAATGTGAACTGCCCTTCGTAGACGATTTTCTCGAATCGCCTGACCCACTTGCCGAACAACATCATCAATTGACGTTCACTTCCTTCCTTCACCGCATGCATCATGAACGACTATTCGTCCTGCTTCAGAGTCCCTACATCATTGCCATACTTTGCTGTCATGCACGACAAATACTTTAAGTGAGCGGCATGAAATCAGTAGGGAAACCTCAGCGTGAATAAATCAAATGACAGCACGAACTTCACACTTGGCGGGAGACGCTATTCCTTTAGACATGTTTACGTATTCACTATGCGTTCATGCCATCGACAGGCACACTAGAGACACTGTGCAACAGATTTACAAGAACGTCGCCTTCTTATGTTACCAAACAGCTTACTGGTATGCTATTCCAGTTGCTGGTGCCTATCTAGCTGATTCGGGAGCAACAAAAATTTAATTTTCAGTATTTCATATAATTATTGAACGAATTTAAAGATTTATAAAGCTGCCATAATCTACTCGTTAAAAGATACAACTTTATGTTTAAAGTTTAATGTAGTAAGAAAAGTTTTACAGTTACATGTGCGAAGCTTACAACAACTACCACCATCATATCTTAGCAATAGATCTTGCCGAGAACCCGAGAAAATTCTGGTGCTTCATAAAAAAGGTAAGTGAGTCTAAAGCTTCTATCCATTTACTCTTTGACCAGTCTGATGTGGTAGTACGAAACAGCAAAAGTAAAACCGAAGTCTCAACTTTCACGTTTAAGTAATCGTTTACGCAGGAGAATCGTGCAAACATACCATTGCTTGACCATCGCGCAGAATCCTGTGCGGAAGACATGAACAAGCATCCCTGGTGCAGAAAACAGCTGAAAGCCTTAAGAGCAAATAAGTCGCCACGTCCTGTTGGCATCCCTGTTCGGTTTTACAAAGAGTATTCTACAACACTGTCCCCTTACTTATCTTGCATTGATCGTGATTCTCCTGCCTAGCGCGAAGTCCCAAGTGACTGGAAAAAGCGCAAGTGATTCTTGTATATAAGAAAAGTAAAGGATGGACCTTCAAAATTGGAGACCAATATCATTAACTTTTTTTTTTTGCTGTAGAATCCTTGAACATATTCTCGGTCCGAATAAAATAAATTTCCTTGAGAGGGAAAAGCTTCTGTGAACAAATCAGCACGGTTTTAGAAAGAATCGCTCGTGCGAAACCCAACTTGTTCTTACCTCGCATGAGATCCTGCTACCATGGATGAAGGGCAAAAGGCAGATTCCATATTCCTAGATTTCCGTAAAGAATTTGACAAGGTGCCACGCTGCAGACTGTTGAAGAAGGAACGAGAGTACGGAGTAAGTTCCCTAGTACGTGAGAGGCTGGATAAAATTTTTTAAGTAACTGGAGCCAGTATGCTGTCCTCGTTGGCGAGTGTTCGTCAGAGACAAGGGTATCATCAGGAGTGCCACAGGGAAGTGTGACAAGACCGCCGTTTTTTTCTGTATACATAAATGACCTGGCGGACAGGGTAACCAGCAGTCTACGTCTCTTTGCTGAAGATACTGTGGTGTGTAGGAAGGTGTCGTCGTTGAGTGACTGTGGGAGGATGTAAGATGACTTCGAGAAAATATCTGGTTGCTGTGATGAGTGGTAGCTACTTCTAAACTTAGAAAAATGTTACTGCGGATGAATAGGAAAAAGAAGCCCATAATGTCCGAATACTATATCAGTAGTGTGCTGCTCGACACAGTCACGTCGTTTAAATTTCCGGGCGTAGCGTTGCAAGCCATGTGAAATGGAGTCAGTGTGTAACGGTTATATTATGGAAGGCTATTAGTCGACTTCTGTTTCTCGGGAGATTTTTAGGGAAGTGTGGTTAACCTGTAAAGGAGACCGCATATAGAATGCTAGTGCGACCAGTTATTGACTGTTTCGGATCTGCAGCAGATCGGATTAAAGGAAGACATCGAAGTTGCTAAATCTGTTACCGGAAGTTTCGAACAACACGTAAGTGTTACGGAGATGTTTCGGGAACTCAAATGAAAATCACTGAAGGGAATGGGATGTTCTTTACGACGAAAAATATTGAGAAAATTTAGAGAACCAGGATTTGAGGCTGACCGTAGAACGATTCTACTGCCGCCAAAGTGCATCTCGCGTATGATGCACGAAGATAGATTAGAGAAATTAGGGCTTGTCCGGATGCATACAGACAGTCGTTTCCCCTCGCTCTGTTTGCTAATGGACCAGAAATGGAGAGTACCCTCTGCCACACACCATATCGTGGCTTGTGGAGTATGTAGCTGTAGATGCAGAAACTATTTATATGTCTTGGAGCAGTGTTCAAATTGGCTAGGCAATATTCATCCAGTATTTGAGAGTCAGAGCACTTAGCGACTTCCAGCAAACTTTACGGACAAATTCGAACCATAACGAAACTTTTCTTCGCTGACATCCCCGAAAAAATGATGGAAGGGGAAAAGTTTACCATTTACTAAATTTTCACGGTTTATGCACTAAAACTTCAGCATCATTTATGACTTTATTACTTCTTACCCTCAAATCAGTTCACTACACATTTTACAGACAGTATCTAGATACACTTCTGCGTGTACCTAGAAAGTTATATCATGGTAAGACTAGCAGCTCATGAAATATGACGTCGTAAACATTAAGATGCATGAAAATCTAGATTTTGGTTAAAACGGATGGCAAATTACTTAGAGTACACGCACACAGCGTTTGATAATGAGAGCATTGAGCGACTTCCAATAAGCCTTAACGAAAATTTCAAAACTTTTCTGAATTTTTTCTCGTCAAATTTTTAACACATTAACACTTCTGTAAAGAAATCAGACGTTTGAACCTGTCCTATAAGAATTAGATTCTGCAAAGAATTCTGGCCGGGGCCGGGGGGGGGGGGGGGGTTGGCGGAGGTGGGAGGTGTTGACTGCTGTTTTATTGTAGACAAAGAATATAACTAAAAATATTTTGAACAACTATGCAAAATGGAAGTACTCCTCCGTAGCAGAGCCGTCAGTGCACCTGAGTGCTATGCAGAGGACCCGGGATCGATTCCTGATACTGCAGTTGGTGGGAGGACTGGTACGGGGTACACTCAGTCTCGCGCGGCCAGCTGAGGAGCTACTCGACCGCCTAGTAGCGCTACCAACGTAAGATGGTTCAAATGGCTCGGAGTACTATGGGACTTAACATCTGAGGTCATCAGTCCCTTAGAACTTAGAACTACTTAAACCTAACTAACCTAAGGGCATCACACACATCCATGCCCGAGGCAGGATTCGAACCTGCGACCGTAGCGGTCTCGCGGTTCCAGACTGTAGCGCCTAGAACCGCTCGGCCACCGCGGCCGGCATTAACGTAAGAACCCGACAAAGACGGGGAGAATGATGTGATGAGCACATGCCCCACGATAACGCGTCCAATGACGCCATCGGCAGAGGAGACACGATAGTCGGTTGGCCCGACTGGTCCGTCTAGGGCCAGAACTCGGAACTTTACCTTACCATTACCTTAGAAACCATGGAAGGGCGTAAATTAATAATGGAACACGGTAGGTGAAGGACGAGCAATGAGATCATTTTCTGATTGGGGTGGCAGTAGAGACAGGAGAAAGGATCCTTTGTGACAGAAGAAGTCAGAAGGTTGCGAGAGGCTCCGTTCTACATGGGCGAGATTCGGGGGACGGCAGTAGCAGCCAGCAGAAGGTTTTAGGTGCAGTCTCGCGCAGGTGGGACGTGGATCCCGGTCTCATTTGAGGCTGCCGCCGCTAACGACGAATCCGCTGCAGTCTTTGAGACTCCCCCCAGAATTTCGTGCTAATGTAGCTCGTAACTCCAAGGCTACTAGGATTAGGGGGTATTAGCCTCGAAAGTAAAGATGACTGCTGGTTACTGTGCCGCACAGTGGAACGGACTGCCATCATCTTGTGAAACGATCCCTGACTTAGTGAAAGGACATTATATGACAGTTTACTAAGTGATCTTGAACACTGTAACGAATGTTCAGATTTCATTCCCATAAGCTCTCATGTTTGCTGAGCTTACATCATTCACAAAAAGTATTTGATCCTGTGTGTTGTTACCTACACAAGTCATTATAAATTACTAACTCTGTCCCCATTACACTATCTTCCGGCCAATTCGGGGGGGGGGGGGGGGGGGGTGCGTTGGGGGTACCAATATCAGCGCAGACAGGAAGCTAACTGGCATCAATCTGCAATCTGGCCGAACTCAATGCTATGAAAACATCGAATTGTTTCAGAGCACAGCGTTCATTGCACATTATAGAACGTGGAACTCCGCAGCAGACCACCCCGGCGTATTCACATTTTCACCCAAAGGCATGAAAGTTCTCCCTGCATAGAACTTACCATCATAGTTTAAAACCGTAGACATAACTGCGTCAGTTATCTTTTGCAGCTTATCGATGGAATACATATTTAATTACTGTTTTTTATCATTTATACAGCAGTATTGAAATTTGTAAGAAACTGTTTTTCATATTATTCATGTATGCTGGCACCGGTTTCTTCCATGACGTTGAGAATAACCTTTCAGCACTGTTTACGTTGCGGCAAATCAGCTTCATCCGATTAGACAAATGTGACGAAAAATTTGGGGGTGTAATGACGCTTTTTGCCAGGATTTGAGATTTTCTTGTGGGGCGTTTATGATCCTAGGCACTGCAGGAACTGCAAGCGCCAGCTGTCTACAAGGAATGTTACTTCCGTCGTCAATAACTTTGTGATTTGACGAGTTTGTACATTATATCGTTGACTCTAACACAACATAGTTGGAAAAACGAGATTCCATAGCCATAAAACTGCTGGCAGATGAATAAAAAGACATTTTTGCGACAAGAGGGGCTTAATGCGTTATAGAGTCGCGATTTAAATATCCAAAATATTGGCAAAAGTTACATATTCATAAAACGTACAGGGTGGTCCATCTGAAGTTTCGGACTAGATTATCTTGAAAACTATACGTCGGGTAAAAGTAGTGGGTAAGACAAATTCGTAAGCTCAAAGGGGGATATCAAATGATACTACACATGACCCCCAGCCACCGCCCCCTGGGGTAGGGCGGGGGGCAACTTAAAAATGGAAACACCAATTTTTTATTGCAGATTCGGATTCTCCATAAAAAAGTAATCAAGTTTTGTCTGAAACATTTTTTACACCATTGACAGATTGCGCTGAAATCGAGAAAAAAGTAAAATTGGGGAAGAACTCTAATTTATTTAGAAAGACCCGAGAAGCACGCATCAAATCGATACAAAATGTGCACCACTTATTTCATTACGCCAAATTAAGCTATTTTTTTTTTACAAAATGTATCCTACCCGCCACAGTTTTTGATGGCGGAAGGCGGAATGATATTAAAATCTCGTTAGGGAACTCTTCACAATTAGATTACTCACACGACTGGGCGCTACCGTGGCCAAACTGGAAATTATGGCTCAGTGTAAAGGTCGGTGTAATGCGATCAGACGTCGCTTCATTTCAGATTTGAACCGTAAACATCAACTGACGAAAGTATATTATTCTTTAGCGAAACATGGCTCACTATCCTCCTACAGAGATTGTTGATATGATTTTAATTTTAGGTGAATGCCATAACAATTACGCTGCAGCTCCGCAATCGTATGTGGATCGTTTCCCGAACAGACGACATCCAAGCGGCATAACACTCAACGAGCTCAAATGGATACATGCACCGTCCACCTCGTCATCACGAATAGAATGAAAATGATGGTCATACCCTTACCGTTCTCGCCTGTGTTCAACTGGATCATGAAATTAGTTGTTGTGCGATTCAGAAACAAACTGGAATACCGAAATCAACTGTTTTGAGGATTTTGAAGGCGCATAATTATCATGCTTATCATATCACACTGACACAGGCATTAACGGCTAAAGATATGCAAGTACGCGTGCATTTCTGCCAATGGGCCTTGGAAATGATAAGAGGTGACAATGATTTTTTAGATACATTATGTGCACGATGAAGCCACATTCAAAAACAATGGCGAATTAAATCGTCATGATTGTCATTATTGGTCTCCTGTCAATCCACACTGGCACAGACCCTCTGACCCTCTGAACATCAACACAAATGGTCATTAATGGCCTAGTGTGGAATTTTAAACGGTTTCTTGATAGGACCATATTTTTTTGACCGAAATATTACTGGGGAATCTTATTTACAACTTCTACGCGATGATTTGTTGGAGCTAATGGAAAATGTTGATTTAGAAACTAGACAACGAATGTGGTTCCAGCAGGACGGAGCACCACCGCATTATGGTTAAAATATGCGGGACATTTTAAAATTACAGTGCCCTGGTCGTTGGATAGGAAGTGGCAGACAAATTCAGTGGCCTCCACGTTCACCAGACCTAACATCTCCTGATTTTTTCTTGGGGGGTTATTTAAAAATATATTGTTTATGAAAGACAGCCCACAACCCGAAACGATATTGAGCAACGCATTCGAAGAGCACGTGCATCCATGCCAAGGGATGTGGTACTCAAATCTGTGGACAACTTTCGCAGACGATTGACTTTATACATTGAAGCAAATGGTGATAATTTTAAACAATTTCTTCGTGGCTAATTTCATTAATCAAACACCCCAAATTGTGAGAGGCAAGGGGACTCACACTAATGAAGCATTCCATGGGAACATCATTCTACTATGTCCATGTCATTGTCTCTGGGTAACGCTAAAAGTAGCATACAGTACAATTTATCCACAAATAAAGTGTATGAGGATATTGAAAGGGTAATACAGTAGTACGTAAAGGGGAATTAAAATCTAGTAGTCAGGGGGGACTGGAATGCAGTTGTAGGGGAAGGAGAAGAACAAAAGGTTACAGGAGAATATGGGCTTGGGACGAGGAATGAGAGAGGAGAAAGAGTAATTGATTTCTGTACCAAGATTCAGCTAGTAATAGCGAATAATCTGTTCAAGAATCACAAGAGGAGGTACACTCGTAAAAGGCCGGATAATACGGGAAGATTTCAGTTAGATTACATCATGGTCAGACAGAGATTCAGAAGGTGTACCCAGGAGCAGATATAGACACAGATCGCAATACAGTAGTGATGAAGAGTAGGCTGAAGATTAAGATATTAGTCAGGAAGAATCAATATGCAAAGAAGTGGGATACAAAAGTACTAAGGAATGACGAGGTAATCTATAAGTTCTCTAAGGCTATACATACAGCATTTAGGAATAGTTCTACATCTACATCTACATCCATACTCCGCAAGCCACCTGACGGTGTCCGTAGGCAGTGCAGTTGAAGAGGAATGTCCATTCTAAAAACGGCCATCACTGAAGTTGGGAAGGAAAACATAGGTACAAAGAAGGTAACTGCGAAAGAACCATGGGTAACAGAAGAAATACTTCAACTGATCGATGAAAGGAGGAAGCACAAAAATATTCCGGAAAACTCAGAAATGCCTCAGAAATGCAGAAATACAAGTCGTTGAGGAAGGAATAAATAGGAAGTGCAGGGAAGCTAAGAATAAATGGCTGCAGGAAAAATGTGAAGACATCGAAAAAGAAATGATTGTCGTAAGGAGAGACTTAGCATACAGGAAAGTCAAAACAACCTTCGGTGACATTAAAAGCGATGGACATAACATTAAGAGTACAACGGGAATTCCACTGTTAAATGCAGAGGAGAGAGCGGATAAGTGGAACTGATACATTGAAAGCCTCTATGAGGGGGAAGATTTGTCTCATGTGAGAGAAGAAGAAATAGGAGTCGATTTGCCGGCTGGTGTGGCCATGCGGTTTTAGACGCTACAGTTTGGAACCGCGCGGCCGCTACAGTCGCAGGTTCGAATCCTGCCTCGGGCATGGATGTGTGTGATGTCATTAGGTTAGTTAGGTTTAAGTATTTCTAAGTTACAGGTCACTGATGACCCAAGATGTTGAGTCCGGTAGTTCTCAGAGCCAGGAGTCAATTTAGAAGAGATAGGGATCCAGTATTAGAATCAGAATTTAAAAGAGCTCTGGAGGACTTAAGATGAAATAAGGCAGAATGGATAGATAACATTGCATAAGAAATTCTAAAACAATTGGGGGAAGTGGCAACAAAACTACTATTCACATTGGTTTGTAGAATGTATGAGTCTGGCAACATACCATCTGACTTTCGGAAAAGCATCATCCACACAATTCCGAAGATGGCAAGAGCTGACAAGTGCAAGAATGTAAAATTTGAAATTTTCACGGTGAATCAACTGTTCAAAAGGATTTTGGGCTTTCAGCCTGTAGTCGTAAACTTCATTACACGATATTTCGGCTGGACAACTGCCAGCCATCTTCAGGTGAGCCAAACGAGGACTGACGAAGACTGTTTTTTTCTTTATTGTATTTCAATTCCCCATTGGGTCGGGCTGGCAACAGCATATGCGCTGCTCTTCAGCCGAAAGACATAGAACATAAAATAGAAGACATTTAAAAATAACATAAAGGAGAGAACATGGTGTACATAGATATAAAACAGGGGGTAACATTCTCTCACAAAAAAACCAACACTGGGACAATTAAAAGAACACAAGACGCAGTATGACTGGAGCTTAGAAGTATCGACGGATGGCGTAGCACATAACAATCACTGACAGTAACACTAAGTACAAGGCCAGCACACAATTAAAATCACACCTCTCGACGCACAGGAGAACAGCACCAAAGACAACACGTGACACACTGATGATGATCAAAACCGAGGATCTGCCAGGTGCAACGAGATGAGGGAGAAGGGGAGAAAGGAGGGAGCGAAAAAGAGGGAGAGGTGGGCGGGAGGCTCGCTGAAGAGGGCCAGTGAGGGAGGGAAATGGGAGAGAGAGAGCTGAGGATGGGTTACAGGGTCTCAGAGGGAAGGAGTAAAATCTGCTCTGGGAGAAGAAGGGGAGAGGAAGAAGGGGGCACTTGGGAGCGGGGAAACAAGGCCATGTTATAGATGGAAGGAACGGTATATGTCACAGTGAAGTTCATCAACTGGGATGGGGAGACGCTGGAAATTGCCCTGATGAAGGAGATGGAGTGTGTTGAGGTGGAGAGAGGGAGGAATACAGCGATAGAGGCGCGGAAATGGGCGGGGGGTGGAAGGAAGGAGGTAACCAGGGGGTGGGGGGGGATCAAGTCTGCGAATAGTGTAAAGGATGCAGAGATGTTAGAGGAAAAGGAGTAGTTGGGGGAAGGGTTTGAGTTCATGCAGGAGCCATGTGGGGGAAGGAAGGCAGATATGGAAGGCAAGGCAGAGCACATGGCTTTCGAGGATTTGGAGGGCCTTGTAAAAGTGGGTGGGAGCAGAGATCCAGGCAACGCTGGCATAACAAAGGATTGGATGGATGAGGAATTTGTATGTGTGGAGGATGGTGTAAGGATGCAATCCCCATGTCTGGCCAGACAGGAGTTTCAGGAGGCGGAGGCAGGAATGGGCTTTCTGCTGGATGGTCAGGAGGTGAGGGTTCCAGGTGAGGTGACGGTCGAGGGTGTGGTGAAGGTACTTCAGGGTGGGGGTGAGCTGGATGGAACGACCATAAAGGGTGAGGTAGAAATCATGGAGATGGAAGGAGCAGGTGGTGCAGCCTATGATGATTGCCTGGGTTTTGGAGGGGTTGAGACCTAGGAACCAGTGGTTACACCCAGTGGTGAACTGGTCAAGGTGGGTTTGGAGGGTCCGTTGGGACCGTTGAAGGGTAGGGTAGAGAGCCAGGAAGGCAGTGTCATCAGCATACTGGAGAAGGTGGACAGGTGGGGGGTGGCTTGGGCATATCAGAGGTATACAAGAGATAAAGGAGATGGGAGAGGACAGATCCCTGTGGGACGTCAGCAGTGGGATAAAAGATACGGGAGTTGGTGTTGTGAAGGGTGACATAGGAAGGATGGTGCCAGAGGAAGGAACCGACCAGATGGACAAAATTGATAGGCAGGGCGTAGGTTTGGAGTTTAAAGAGGAGACCGGGATGCCATACATGGTCATAGGTATTTTGGAAGTCGAGGGAAGCAAAAATGGTGGAGTGGCGGGAGTTAAGCTGGAGGGAGAGAAGGTGAACGAGGTTAAGGAGTTCGTCTTCAGTGGAAAAGGAGGGTCGGAAGCCACACCGGGTAAGGGGGAGGATATGCTGTTGATTAAGGTGCTGATGGATATAGCAGGAGAGGATGGATTCAAAGACCTTACTAAAGATGGAGGTGAGGCAGATTGGACAATAGGAAGAGGCGATGGAAGGGGGCTTGTTGGGCTTGAGGAATAAGAGGACGCAGGAAGTCTTCCGAAGGTCAGGGTAGAAGCCGGTAGAGAGGATGACATTATAGAGATGGGTGAGGACAGTCAGGAAGGACTTTCTCTAGGGTGGCAGTAGGTGACACAGTCGTGACCAGGGGCCATGTTGCATTTGGACCAGAGGATAAGTTTAATGTCTTGTGCTGTGATTGGAGTGTTGAAGTCAGAGGGGGGCAACTGTCCCAAGTACTGGAGACTAGGAGCAAGTGGAGCGACCGAGGTATCGGCATGTTCCATGACGATGGGGAAAAGAGAATAATCAAAGTGGGGATTATCTGGGATGGAGAACTTGGAAAGGTGGGAAGTGAAGTGTTTGGCCTTACTGAGGTTGTCAGGAAGAGGGTGGCCGTTATGGAGAAGGGGATAGTGGGGAGTGGAATGGGAACCAGTAAGGTGATGGAAGACAGACCAGTACTTGGAGGAATTGATAGGGAGGGTGGCGTTGAGTTATGTGCAGGTCTGGCGCC
This sequence comes from Schistocerca cancellata, assembly GCF_023864275.1. NCBI lineage: Eukaryota > Metazoa > Arthropoda > Insecta > Orthoptera > Acrididae > Schistocerca > Schistocerca cancellata. The sequence goes on from NC_064628.1 coordinate 200,069,351, forward strand.
AGTCCCAGCGTTTCTTTGCTGCAATAATGTTCCATACGTGTCGCTGTATTTGCCGGTGGCGTTGGAGTGTATCCCTGTCAGGAGTGCGCAGGAAGGAGCGATAGAGGTGGCAGGATTCATAGAGGAGGAGACAGCCCACAGAGGGAGTGTGCGACGGTGGGGGTGGATGGTTTTAGTAGGAACATGGGCCTCCACAGTCAGTATTTACCTTCTGAAGGAAGGACAGGGTGTGGATGATGTCGTCAGGATGGCGATAGGTAAGAAGGTGGCTTTCGACCTGGGTGATGATGGATTCCTGGTAGGCATCCCAGTTGGCATGGTGGTACTCCTGGACGTTCTTGCGAGGGGGTGCAGGGTGGGGAGCCGGAGGGGGGTGATGAACAGACGTTACGGTGAGAAGGACAGGGAGGTGATCACTACATGTGGGGTCAAGGATGGCGACGGTGATATGCCCAAGGAGGTTGGCAGAGTCAATGAAAACATTGGATGTGGTTGGATGTGGTGTCACTTTCAGGTCAGGTGTGCTGGGGAAGGGGAACAAGATCACCTTGGATCGTGGAGAGTAACTGATGCCACCACCGAAGGGTGGCAGGGGAGCGGCTATGGATGTTGTGGTCGGTGGCAATCACATAGGCGGTGCGGTCATTGTGGGAGATGAAGTCATACGGAAGAGGAGCAGTGGAGTGGACGTAGATGAGGGCACAGGTAATGGTGAGGGATGGGAAGAAGATGCTGAGGATAAGGTGTTCTGTGGGGTCATTTAGGAGGGGTTGAGGCCAGACGGGGATATGCTTCAGGTGGCCAATCACAACACCACCCGGTGCACGAGCACCAGGAGTGTCAGTGCAGTGGAGGATATAGGGAGAGTTGCGGATAGTATGATGGGACTGGAGAAAGGTTTCATTCAAGAGGAAGATGTCGATCTGGTGGTGGTAGAGGGTGTGCATGAGTAGGTATTTGTTGGTGCGGTAGGAGCGAATGCTCTGGAAGAGGATGCGTTACTCATGCCACCCCATGATGGGAAGTGAGGGGGGGGGGGGGAGAGAGGGAAGGAAAGAGGCTTACACTACGGTGTCGATGCGGGTGAAGGTGAAGTGGGCTTGGTTGTGGGAGTAAGTGGCAAAGATGTTCACGTGGTAAACGGAGTGTGTGGCAAGGGAGATTTGTTGGAAGGTGTTGGGTTGTCGAAAAGGGTGAATGTTTTGGACGACAGTTGTAATTAACCGGATGTTGTCCTCAGATGTGGGGGGGGGGGGTGGATGGAGGAATTGTTGGGGTGGACAGGGGGATCAACAGGATGGACAGGGTCTGTAAGCTTGGGGGTAGCTGGAGGGGGTTTGGCTTTACACTTGTGGGAGTAGGTGTGATGGGGGCCATTGCAGGTGTTACAGGAAGGAGAAGCAGCGAGGTTGAGGCAGTTTCTAAGAGAGTGGGAGGTCTTTCAATGAGGACAGATGGGGTTTTTTTGCAGTTGGGGGTCAGGTGGTCGTTGTACATTAGGCATCGCTGGCAGCAGTAGGATTGGGGAGGGGATTTGGAGGATTCAACAGGGTGGTGACAGTGGTAAATCAGGGCAATCTGGCTGAGGAGATGGTCAATGGAGGGGGCGGACTTCGAGAAGACCTATATGTGGTAGGTGGGACTGGAGGCGTTGTGGATATGGTGGGCAGAGCGGATTTCCAGGTCTGGGTGGGAGTTTAGTTACGCCAACACCTCATCCTCCTTGATCTCCGGGCTCAGTTTGGTAATCACAACAGTGTAGGTTGGGGACAATGGGGAGGCTGGAGCTGATGAGGAGAGTAAGAGGAGAGGAAGGGTGTCAGAGATGCGTGGGGGCCAAACATAACACGTGTGAGTTTACAGAGGAGGTCTGTGTGAAAGGAGGGGGATGGGGACTTGATAAGGACTGAGTCCCTGCGGGGAATGAGTTGGGAGAAGCGAGCACCAGGTAAATACTTTCGTATCTCCATGGTGAGGGTAGGGGTATCAAGGAACGTAGGTTTGGGATTTGACAGGAGAAAGGTGTGGAGGGTGGGGGCTGTGGTATGGGTGGCTGGGCGAGGGGTAGTGTCCATGGAGACAACGGGAGGAGGTGGAGGAGGAGTTGACTGTTTGTGGGAAGTGGCGGGAGCAGAGTCGGTAATGACGCGCTTTTTGGGGTTTTTTGGAGACTGTAGGCTGGGAGGAGGGGAGAGGGACGGGGAGGAGAGGGAAGTGGCAGGTGGCAGATCCTGGTGGAGTCGCTAGGAGAAGCAGCCGGTTCAGTGGTGTCGACGGTGGCTCGGCGTGACGTGATGAGTGCGGGGGATGCAGATGATGAAGTGACAGGGTGGGTGAGAGAGGAGAAGCCGACCACCTGAGGGGTGGCAGCAGAGGCGGCAATGTAGGCGTACGTGAGGGCGGGCGCAGTAGTGGGAGCTGTTGAGAGTGTACAGGCTGGAGGAAGGGTGTAGAGATGGGGGTACACAGCTGGGGAGGAGATAGGGGAATGGGTAAGTGGGGGAGGGGAGGTGAGGTGTAAGGAGGGAAGCCAGGGGTGGCACTCCAGGAAGTGACTGTGGAAGAGGGGGAGGAGGAGGTGTAGATGACAGTGGTGGTGGGACTGCTCATGGTGGTCGAACGGCGACGGACGGACAGCAGGCGGCGGCGACGACGATGGACGGCGAACAGATGGATGGGCAGACGGCAATAGCAGAAGCAGCAGGCGGCGGACAGACAGAAAACGTAACAGCAACAGCAACTAGCGCTTCGAAGACGAAGATCACACCCTGAGGGTAGCCCAGGCTCTGGGCTCTTGTGTCTTCAAAGGAGGGAATTCAACCCTCTAGATGGCGAAGACGTTCTCCACTCCATCTTATATAGTGCGCTGATAGTACAGCCGCGCATGTGTTGCAGTCACGGAGACAGAAGGGCCACGCCGCCCAGCGACAGCTCCCTCGCTGGTGGAACTGTAATACTCAGCTGCCGTCGGTATTGTCGCTAGCCGCAGCTATCGAAGTCTTCTGGCGTCTTCGTCTCGAGCAAATTTCGCAGATGACGGGATTCCATGCATTATTCAATTGGTAACCACTGTCACGGTTCAGCAGGTTTCCCGCAATGCGTGTTTCAACTGATTCTTTGATAATGGAGTCCCAAAAAGTTGTTGCTGTGGTCAAAATCGAAGTTTTGTCGTACTCCATTGAATGGTTCAAATGGCTCTGAGCACTATGGGACTCAACATCTTAGGTCATAAGTCCCCTAGAACTTAGAACTACTTAAACCTAACTAACCTAAGGACATCACACACACCCATGCCCGAAGCAGGATTCGAACCTGCGACCGTAGCAGTCCCGCGGTTCCGGATTGCAGCTCCAGAACCGCACGGCCACCACGGCCGGCACACCATTGAATGTCCGTTAGAAATACAATGTTCGGCAATTGCAGACTTACTGGGCTGTAGTAGGCGAGTGCAACGTTGATGTTCTGTACAACGTTCTTCCACTGTGCGCTGTGCGCGTTGTCTGTCCTGTATAGGCCATACCACATTGACACAGTATTTCGTAAATTCCCACCTTCCACAGTAACAAATCATTCTTCACCGATCCCAGAAAAATCCGAAATCTTAGAAGGCGGACGAAAAACCACTTTCACATGGAAAGGTCTGCCTTTACGGCCATATATGATGTAGTCGAACATCTAGCTTTTTTACTAAGACCATTTGTTGGCAAATGTTCACATCATATACGGAACTCTGCTGATTTTATCAACAGACTGGGGGCTCTCCACTTAAGTAGTTCGTATCTTCTAATGAGTTTTGATGTAGTTTCCCTTTTCACAAGTGTACCTCTTTCGGATTCCTTGATTCTAATTGGTTATCAGTTGAATCAGACATCACTGCTTTCTTTCGATATGCTCCTTCCTCAACTTATTTTATGTTCAACCAGGAATACTTTGAACAGTCTTCCGACGGTGTCGCCATGGGCAGCCCTCTGTCTCTTCTGGTGGCTAATCTTTCTATGGAGCATTTTGAGGAGAGAGCACTTGAATCAGCGGTTTATAAACCAACTGTTTATTGGAGATACGTCGATGATACTTTCATAGTGTGGCCCCACGGAGAAGAAAAGTTAATGGCGTTTCTTCATCGTCTTAGCCCATCCATGAGAATATTCGATTTACTCTGGAACTAGAGAAAAATGGCTGCCTTCCATTCCTGGGTGTTTTGGCTGAACGGAAGAGTGACGGCATGGTGGTACAGTCTGTCTATCGTAAGCTGACTCACACTGATTTGTATTTGCGTTCTTCAAGTTGCCATCACCCATCGCAGACCATGAGTGTACTTAAAACCCTTGTGCACAGGGCATATACGGTGTGGGATGCAGAGAATTTGCCTAAGGAACTTGTACATTTTAGGACGGTACTCAGAGACAATGGGTACTCGACCCGGAAAATTAACAGGACCTTCTCAACTACAGCCAGGAATCGGGAAGTGGATAAAGAGGAGAACACGCCAGCCAAGTCCCTTGCGTTATTCCCTTCGTTGGAAATATCTCCTTCAAGATAACGAGAATTCTTAATCATTTTCATGTGAAAATGGTTTTTCGTCCGCCTTCTAAGACTTCGGATTTGCTGGGATCGGTGAAGGCGGGAATTGACAAAATACCGTGTCAATGTGTTGTGGCCTGTATATGACAGACAACGCGTACAGTGGAAGAGAGTTGCACAGAACATAAACGATGCAGTTGCCTACTGCAACCCAGTAAGTCTACTGTTGCATAACATTGTATTTCTAACGGACATTCAATGGAGTACGACAGAGCTTCGATTTTGGCCACAGCAACATCTTTTTGGGACTTCATTATGAAAGAATCCGTTGAAATACGCTTTGCGGGAAATCTAATGAACCGTGACAGTGGTTACCAATTGTACAACGCATATAATCCCGTCATCTCCGAAATTTGCTCGAGATGAGGACGCCAGAAGACTTCGATAGCTGCGGCCAGCGACAGTACCGACGGCAGCTGAGTATTGCAGTTCCACCAGCGAGGGCGCTGTCGCTGGGCGGTGTTACCCTTCTGTCTCTGTGACTGGATCACATCTGCGGCAGTACTATCAGCGCACTATATAAGACGAAGTGGAGAACGTCTTCGTATCCTTCCCTCCAACTATAACCAGGCCTTGATCCGCCCCCTTCCCTCCCCAGGAAACTCTTTTTTCTCACCCCTCCTTCTGCCAGAGCGGATTTTCCTCCTTCCCTCCCTGAGTCTCTGCACCCACTCCTCGGGTGTTTTCCTCTGCCGTACCATCCCTTCCTAGCTCTCCTTCGGTGAGCCCCCCACCTCATCCCCCTTTCTCTCCCCTCCTCCTCGCCTCCTTCCCCTTCTTCCCATTTCCCTTGTTCCCCCCCTCCCATGCAGATCCGCCAGGTTTTTATTCGGTATCAGTTGTGCTACGTTAGTGTTGTGTGTCGGGTGCCGTTCTACAGTGTTATCTAGTGATGTGGGTTTTAATTGTGTGCTCGACCTGTTTATTGTCCATGACAGTTCCTTGCTACACCGTCCGTCATGTGGCTGTTTTACTCGTTCTACGGACTTTTATGCTTCGGCTGTGCTTTGCCTCGTGCCTTTTAATGTAATGTGTTTTTTTTTTGTGTAACATACTTTTTAGGATTTCTATCTCCGATTTACAGTCACCGCTTTGTATGTCTCATTTGCTTCTGTTCCACCTTTTTTGTTTCTGTATTCCGCCATGTTATCTCCTTTATTTTGTTTTTAAATGTCTTCCTGTCTAATTTATGTATCTTGGCTGAAGATAGCAAATAATAGAGGACGAAGGTTGCAAGTGCTACTCTGAGATGAAGAGGTTAGCACAGGATAGGAATTGGTGGCGGGCCGCATCAAACCAGTCATAAGACTGATGACCAAAAAAATTGCATTCTAGCCATTAAAGGCGTTAAAAATTAATGCATTTTAAGGGCAGCATAAGTTGCCACGCCCCGCTTTTGCCTTCTATTAACTTCATGAATTTATATACTTTATTTGTCGACTTACGACGATATTTCATGCTTACGGTTGACTCCCCTGTTTACGTTCAACTTTCATTTATTCCTCGTATTTCCGGCGAGTTTTCTGTACATGTTTTCAACGGGGAATTTGTTTTTATAACAACTAGCCGCGTACTGTAAGAGTATACAAGAAATGCAAAGAAGGATCTGGAAGAAATCCGAAACTAAATGATGATATTAGTGCAAATAATAGGGTATGGTCAGTGAGAGTGCTTCAGGTTGATCAAGGTTACATTCAACATGTACTTCAATTTCCTCCGTAATTGTAAGAGATATTTCTAGCAGTGAAAATATTAGTACCAGTGCTTCCAGAAGGTAACTGAACAGTGATTCAAGTGTAGGATCTTTATTAAATACTAAATGTAATAATGAAATAATGAGTAACAGACAATGTTGTCATAGATATTGAATTGTTGTCATCTGCCATACCTTCATTTGCAAGCTGTAAAGTATATCATGTTACTGACAGTTTATTTTGTCTTGAAGATACCACTGCAAGATATGGTCTTTCAAGTAAACTATTTCTGACATGCAGGAACTATAAAGCTCAGTATTCATTTCGTAACAGTAGGAAGATTGACAGTGGGTATGAAAATAATATTAGCTGGATATAGATTGCTTAATGTAGGTAAAGGTGAATTAGCTGGTAAGACAATATTTGCAGTCACGAATCTCTCAAGTGGCCTGACTAGATTCCAGAAGTATACATGTATACTATTTGAAACTGCTAAGCATTGTGCTATTGGCTCTACGAAAGCTGCTGTCAACGAGGCAATTGAAATTAATGATAATTATACAGATATTGCTGTGGCTATTGGTTGGCTGGTTGTTTTGGAGGAGGGACCAAACAGCGAGATCATCGGTCACACTGTATGAGGGAACGATGGGGAAGGAAATCGGCTGTGCCCTTTCAAAGGAACCAGCCCCGTATTTGCCTGAAGCGATCAATGGAATTCATAGAAAATCTAATTCAGAATAGCTGAATGCGGGTTAGAACCGTCGTTCTCCCGCATGCGAGTCCAGTGTGCTAACCACTGCGCCACCTAGCGCGGCTGTGGCTGTTGATGGAACGTGGCAGTGTAGAGGGAACACAACTCTGAATGGTGCAGTAACTGTAACAAGCAAGAATAATGGTAAAGTGCTAGGTGTAAAAGTACTGAGTAAATATTGTTATAAGAGTTCATTTAAAAAGGATAAAGGAAAATTTAAATCTTGTAAAGAAAGTACTGCGTGTAACGTAAATTTTGAAGGGTCCAGCGGGAACATGGAAACTGTAGTTGCAGTAGACATTTTTTCCAGGTCAGTTGATATGTCTCGGGTAAGGTATGTGAAATATTTAGGGGATGGAGACAGTAAGAGCTTCAAGAGTGTGGTAGAAGAAAAGCCATATGGAGATGTCAGTGTGGAAAAGCTGGAATGTATTAGGCAGGTCCAGGAAAGAATGGGAACTCGCCTTCGCAAGTTGAGGAAAGATATGAAAGGCATAAAATTACCCAGATGGAAAACCACTATCTGGCAAAGGTAAACTTACAGACAAGGAGACAGACAGTTTGCAGAACTGTTACGGTATGGCAATTAGAACTAACTGTGACAATGAGATGTAAATAGAGCAGGATATCTGGGTAATTCACTTATGTAAACTATCAACTGACGAGGAGCCGTGTCATGACTTGTGCCCAAAAGGACCTCCTGGTGGTGCAGTAAGACTGTGCTTAAGCAGCTGGTGAACTATATAGTCATAGGTATTCATTGCCTGTTGAATTGTGCAATGTAGTACATCCAGTTTTAAGAAGTCTGACTAATCCAAACCTGTTGCGTAAATGTTTGCACGGAGAAACACAGAACCCAAATGAATCATTTAACGCTATCATATGGTCTAGAGTTCTTAAAACACTGTTTGTAGGTAAAGATATTCTGAATTTCAGTGTTTATGATTCAGTTGCTTTCATTTAATTATGCCAATATGGGGAAACCTAGACTGCTTCAAAAGTTAGGCATACAAAAAAATGGCTCAAATGGCTCTTAGCACCATGGTACTTAACATCTGAGGTCCTCAGTCCCCTAGAACTTAGAAATACTTAGACCTAACTAACCTAAGAACATCACACACATCCATACCCGAGGCAGGATTCTAACCTGCGACCGTAGCGGTCGCGCGTTTCCATACTGAAGCGCCTAGGACCGCTCGGCCACATCTGCCCGCATTAGGCATATAACGTGGAGAAAATATGGTGATGGGTCTTTCCGAGTTGGATGCCGCACGTGTGAAGAAAGTAAATTACGAAGTGACTATGGTAAGTAAGAAGGCAAGGACGCAGTCAAGGAATACTATGAGGGCCAGGGAGGAAGAAGAGACATCAGATGACCTAGGATATGGTGCCTGGGTGTTCTAAGGTGAGTAACAAACTACATTCAACTTTAAAACATGTTCTCTGATATTTTAGTATTATAATGTTTAGGAACATTAGTCTCAAGAACGAACCATCATAAAACCGTAAAATCTAAAAATTTTGTAGTAACTGGGCAGAACATCATTGATGCATTTTTTAAAGGCGAAAAATTTAATATTTTATAAATTATGAATTAATAGAACTGAAATATTGGGAAATTTTTGTACAACAAAAAAAATTCTCTCAAAAGAAATTATACGAGAGCTGTTAAAAAGCCGCGCGGGATTAGCCGAGCGGTCTCATGCGCTGCAGTCATGGACTGTGCGGCTGGTCCGAGCATGGGTGTGTGTGTTTGTAGGTTTAAGTAGTGTGCAAGCTTAGGGACTGATGACCTTAGCAGTTAAGTCCCATAAGATTTCACACACATTTGAACATTTCTTTTTTTTTTTTGAGTTGTTGAAAAAATTTCAACTGGTACACCGCTCCCAACGGCGTTTCCACTTCCGGAAGCAGTGTTGGTACAACTCTTTTTTTGAACGGACCTTGTACAACCTACTTCTCTACGTAAATACGCCAAGGGAGCAAAAACCCTTCGTCTAACAGCCTTTAAAATTTCATAACATTGTCACGAACAGTTTACGAGAAAAATGTACCTGAAGTTGACAAATTTCACAGTGTGGGAAAACAAGCTACAATCTCAACTTAGTCGTTTTCCCATAGATAATCAGCATGAAAGGAGCGTCTCACTCAATCAGGGCTCATCACCATATAGCGGGTAACACAGAGTATATTTTTCGAATGCTTCTTCAAATGTAGATGACAGTTCATGACATTCTTTGAAGAAAAAATCTATGGACTGCAGTACTCAATAATAAATATTACATGTCGCTGACTCTGTCACTAACCTCTCCTTTTAAAGTCAGATTACGTTAAGAAAAAAGTAGAAACCTTGTGCAAATTAACAACAAAATTCATATTTGACAGACATAAGCATTGTTGGTGCTGTAGTTTCATAAAATGTAACATAAATAAAAAATGAAATGTCGCTGTGAAACTTCTATATTCGAAACAAACATTAAATGAACTTGTTTAAAATGTCGCATACCTGTGAAAGGGGCAACACTGGACTAGACGATGAGTGGTACCTTCTTCGGCTTGTTGGGAAAACTAGACCACTGCACTACATCGAGACATTTTGGATATGACCACCAATTTGTTAACAAGAGCACCGTACATCTGACACAGTGCTCACGGCCATTATATGCTCTACCAGGTTTCCTAACAGTACTAATGCACTCTGGTGATCGTTCTACATGTCAGAGAGAAACGCAGCTCTTATAGTATGCGTACCCGCCGATGGAAGGTACGCGTACGAAGATACGTAGACGTCCGACCACGTCTTCTGCGTGTTTAATTTGTTAGTCCTGCAGTGTACATTAGTCTGCAGTTCACATTTACACGTTTGACAGACGGTTTATAGACCAACTTGACGATTACTTCTCGAATGGATATGGAAAAAATAGACAACTAAAGTTTTTCTCACGAGCTCTGGCTTTTCTTTTTTTATTATGACAGTCATTTATCCCAATGTAGGTGGGAATCAAGAAAATATTTCGTCGTTCGGAGGAGAAAGGTGATGATGAAAATTTCTTGAAAAAAACTCGCCTTTAAATTATTGTCACCACAACTTGCTTATTATATCTGTGATTCATTCTCCCCTCTTTCTTAATAACGGGAAACGAGCTTCCTTTGTTTGAAATTTTTCGATGTCTTCCGTCGATATCATAATATAAGGATCCCCTACCGTGGACAATATTGCATAAGAGGATGGACCAGTGTAGTGTAGGAAGCCTGTTTAGTAGATACGTTGCATCTTCTAAGTGTCCTCCCAATAAAATACAGTCTTTGGTAAGCTTTCTATGTGATGGTTTCAATTTAAGTTGTTATTAATTAAAATCTCTCGAAATTTAACTAAATTCATTTAGAATTCATTGGAACGGATCACACCTTTGATTGGCTGGGATCATTTGCCACTTTTCGCACATTGTGATACACCATCTAAATTGTTTTACGGTTCATTTTGATTTTCTGATAACTTTAGTGGAGAGCCACCGATAGCATCATATGTTAGCGACGAAGAGAGCGGCGCAGATTGTCTCCTACAACCTTTGCACAGACTGAGAACAACAGAGGTCCTAAAAATCTCGGGGAACTCCGGGTACCACTATGGTTTCATTAGATGACTAGCCGTCAATAACTACGAAATTGCTACTCGTCTGACAAGAATATTGAATACAGTCGTGCAACTGATGTATGCTTGTCAAGTACGCATTTTAATATTAACCGCTTGTGAAAAACGGTGTCAAAAGCAGTCTGGAAATCTAGGAATATGGAATCAGCTTGGAGCTTATAGCGATCGCACTCATAGCTTCGTGTATACAATCTACATCTAATGGGAATATTCCGACCGTCACCACTCAGCCTTCTCCAAGCATGGGGTCAAAGACACCGACAAGCGTCAGAACTAACGTCTACCATAATCCTCACAGCGCTACCCTGTAGCACTCCCGATGTAGACGACGCACCCTGACGATGGCAATAATATCCATTAAGGCACAGTAGTTTGTTCAACGGTTATTTTGTAGTCAGCAGAGCTGGCCTGGGCCACGTAGAGCATGGGTGTGATTGCGAGGTACTTACCCGCTCGAGACCGGAGTTGTCGGCATTCCAGGCGATGACCGGGATGCCGAGGTAGCCGGCCAGCTGCAGGAAGTACTGTGCGGACGCCGTGCTGCGGCCGTACTTCTCGTAGTTCATGAGGTACAGGATGGCGGACACGTTCACCGACAGGAACTCCGTGCACAGCGACGACAGAATGGCTGTAACACACCAGGAGTGTCTACGTAAGATCTCAACTGATACAACTAGAAATCTTGCAAAAAATTGTGCTTAGGCACTGTCACATGGAAATATCATTATTATTAGCTCTCGTATAATGTATTTAACTTGAAACACTTTATTCGGATTTGATTGTGTTTACATAGCTACCAACAACAGGCTACAAGATAAATGACCTTATTATTCTGATTACCACTGTTGTCTAGACGAACGCTTACCAGTTTCACCTCTTATGTAAGACGAAAAATTCTCTAACAGATAAATCAGAGTACTTGCGAAACTCTTTACCACTGAGGGAGGTATAAAATTCATGGATGAGAGACAGAAAAGGCATTTGTAGTTTACCAGTGGTACTTCGTTGAGACGAAATAAGATTGGTTATTTATTAAGTTCTGTGCTGCCCATGAAATTGCGGAGTGAAAACAAATTACTTTTAGATTTCATCATTGACGGTATTCTGACGTCTTAGAAATCAACAATTTCATGTACAGTGTTTGAGCTTCTCAAAATTAAAAAAAAAAAAACTTTAAATTACATAGATCTGCAAATTCATACTTTGTAATTGTTTTCTTGGCCCGTTTTAGATGATACTAATGTTTTTTGATACGCAATGTTCAGAAATACAAGGGTTTCCCTGTATTACATAAGGGTTTTTCATAATGTTGAAGATCCTAGAAATTGATCCCAAACATATACATTCGAAAAACCTTTATTAAAACGCATAGCATAACATGAGGCATTACAACTATCATGATAAGCATTATGTACTTCAAGAAGCACACAAAGTGATAAATCTTTAAGTATTTTTTTTTCTTTCTTAAATATCCATTGCTCTTTCATCTGTGCACTAACTGAAGATTCTCCCTGAAAAGTCCAGGAACTGCAGCTTCAAGCTCATTGAGGCATCCGATGTTTTAAACTTGACAAGCACGTTTCTGACAATATACTACGAATCGATGTGTTTAAGGGGCCAAGAAACTTGGTGTCAAGTCCTTCAAAGAATATACAAGGTGATCTTTAAATTTCATTCATTTTGTCTTCAGATGATTATCTTTATTTATTTCCTAACGCCAGGGCCGACGAAAAGTTGCTTGTTTCATCTTAATTTATAATAGCCGCTTTAACGTACTTGTCACACATTCGAATGCGTTAGCATCTTCTCGTATTGCTGTGATAAATTGTGTCATAATTAGAAGTTTTCTGAGAAGTTGTAGCAGATTTTCCCCAGTTTGCATAGGAAGCAGGGGGTCCTTCCTCACCACTTGAACACATTCAATGAGGGGTCCATGACTGGACTATTCTCCAACCTTAACACCAAAGTTTCCGTCAGGGGGCGCTGCAGCAGTGTCTATGTAACGTTACGCGAATCCGATGTGTATATATAAGCACCGATATGTAGGCAAGAGGTTAGTGCGGCATTAGTGGAAATGGACCCAAAAAGGACCGGTATGCTGTTATTCTTTTTTTGGTTGCCAAAGGAGAAGCACCAATAGATGTCCAACGGAGAATGAAGAATGTGTATGGGGCAGCATGTTCGCCGGAAACTGCCGTTGTGGAGTGGCGCTACTTTGCGATTATGTACGTCCCCATATAGCAAATAAAGCGCAGAAGTTACACCAACTGCCCGCGTCTCGTGGTCGTGCGGTAGCGTTCTCGCTTCCCACGCCCGGGTTCCCGGGTTCGATTCCCGGCGTGGTCAGGGATTTTCTCTGCCTCGTGATGGCTGGGTGTTGTGTGCTGTCCTTAGGTTAGTTAGGTTTAAGTAGTTCTAAGTTCTAGGGGACTTATGACCACAGCAGTTGCGTCCCATAGTGCTCAGAGCCATTTGAACCATTTTTTTACACCAACTCAAGTAGGAAACACTCGAGCACCCGCCTTACAGTCCTTATCTCTCGTCATGAGATTATCACTCCTTCGGTCCCTTGAAAAATACCTTGAAAGGTCGACGATGCCTTGTAGTACTGGAATGTGCAGCTGGCTGTTACGAACTTTTTCACTTAGCAGGACGCGATGTTTTACAAAACGGCTGTCTTAAACCTGGTGCGTCGCTGGAATGATTGCGTCAATATTCGTAGCGATTTTTCATGTTTGGCACACCGATTCTGGATTGTTCAACCTTCGAACGGAAACTTTATATTCACCCTTTATACACTTTTTTGACAAAGTCTGAAATTGTCTGCTGCAGCTTTTTCACTAAAAGTTGGCCACAGATGTATCAGAAGTGAGCAGGAGAATTAATATAATCTTTTGAATCATTGAAATTCACAAAAGCAGGAAGCATCAGTCAGTTAATCACCCACTGCTGAAGGTTGCGTGAAGAACGGAAGGCATTCATTTAAAAGTGAACAAACAAAAGAAAATTATTGAACACTGTACTAGAATTGCTCTTCGGACACAAATCTTATTTGCCACGGCGTAACTGGATAGTAAAGTATTTTTAGCTGCAATTTTACGTGAAGCAGGTGGCCTGAGATACTTCTCACCTGTAAGTAAATAAGTCTGTGCCGAGCAGTGGACTGCGATCCGGGCTTCCTCGTTAAGTATCGAGTTAAGACCTTTATCTGGCCGCGGCCAGTGCGTACGAGGGAGGGCCGTGGAAAGAATGCCACAGGCGAACGCCCTAAGCCGATCGTGGCTCCTCCATTTAGGATCGCGGCTGGTGATCACGGCGCGGATTGCCCGCTGCAACGCCCGGTTGCTTCGCCGGCTGCGACAGGGGCACCAGCCGCGACGAGTCGCGCTTCTGACTGGCCGCGCAGACTGGTATCTGCTGCACAGCGACGTACCTTGCTAAGTGACACCACAGCCTCAAAGTTTGCATCCTTTCCTTACCGCAACTATATTATTGTGGTAACAGAATCAGATTTCTGCTAATGAAAAGACGAACAGAGATGTATACCAAGGTTAGTCAACGATTTAATTATCACTTCGAAAAAAATCAAGGTTTTGCCCGCACATACGGAAATGATGATAGAACTTATCAGTATATTTACCCTGCAATTTCCAGGGGCAGATGTGGCCTCTGACCACAATCTACTGTTTATAAACTGTAGATTAAAACTGAAGAAACTGCAAAAAGGTGGGAATTTAAGGAGATGGGACCTGGATAAACTGAAAGAACCAGAGGTTGTACAGAGATTCAGGGAGAGCATAAGGGAACAATTGACAGGAATGGGGAAAAGAAGTACAGTAGAAAAAGAATGGGTAGCTCTGAGGGACGAAGTAGTGAAGGCAGCAGAGGATCAAGTAGGTAAAAAGACAAGGTCTAGTAGAACTCCTTGGGTAACAGAAGAAATATTGAACTTAATTGACGAAAGGAGAAAATATAAAAATGCAGTAAGTGAAGCAGCAAAAAGAAAAAAAAACAATTAAAATATCGACTCCTTGACACATGTGTGATTCAAATCATCTTTTGGTGAAGATGATGACACTCATCGAAAAGTTGTAGTATCTCAACACACCCAGAAAAGGTCAACGAAACGTGTACTAATCCACATATTTGGAGTCTGTAACTTACCCTGGCAGGTACAACAGCCTACAGTTCTTACATCGTGGAATGAAGAAGACTAGATGTGCTCGAATAGCAACTGTAGAGCCTAAACTTTTATAATGAGAAGTGGTTATTGGCATCTCTCCCGTCTTCGCCGTCGACACCGCCAACCCGCAACACGCCTATTCTTGGCGGGTTATCGTCAGCTCAACCCCCGCGTTCTGGCTGGTCTCCGCGGTATCAGGCTCAGCCCCAGAGTGCCTCCCGGTACTCAGGCAGAGGGCGCATTGCATAACAACAGGGGTCGCTCCAGACATGCACAGCTTGCCGCATCCGTCATAACTTCGATAGCCATTAGGAAAACTGTAACCTTCTGCCGCCCGAGTATTTCTACCCGCGCGGTACCTGTAGAAGCATTTTCATCTCGGCTAGCCACCGAGCGTTGTACTTTCACAATTTGGACATAGCCTCCGATTGGACATCGCCTTTGCCACCCGGAGGGCTCCCTCTACATTTGTTACAAGCCAGGTTCTGTGCCGTGGACAAGTCGTACTGCTCGTGAAATAGGAATCTGAGAACGTAATTCGTTTAGAAGATAGACTTTTCATTGGCCAAGGAACTGTAATCTATACTCTCAAGAATCTATTTTCGTTTCGTTGGGGAACAAATCTGTGACGAATTTTTCTTCACATTATTAAGAATAATTTCTGGAGAACGTTTATTTTCTTTTGTTGTACTGCACCAGAAACAGCAGACTGATGTGTTCCAAATTTACTTGCTCACATAAACAAAGTTTAATTACTTCTGCTGTGGAAGTTTTCCGAGTGAGAAATATTTCAGTTAGAGCTTCCTTTTAATTTGTGTAGAATATAGTCGTAAAAGTTTTACTTCGGACTCAATTTTCAGAAACTACAATGGAAAACGTAAAAACCAAATGATAGGCACTTAATTCAAAAATAGTTTCACCTTACCTGACAAGTCTTACCTTAAAATTAATTTAAGTAAAATACAGTCCATACCCATGAGGTCAGATTATGATACATCAAATGCATATAAGATCTATTGTCACAATAACTAAAATCAAAATCAAATCGCTCTGAGCACTATGGGACTTAACTACTGAGGTCATCAGTCCCCTAGAACTTAGAACTACTTAAAGCTTACTAACCTAAGGACATCACACACATCCATGCCCGAGGCAGGATTCGAACCTGCGACCGTAGCGGTCACACGGTTCCAAACTGACGCACTTAGAACCACACGGCCACACCGGCCGGCAACAATAACTAAAAGGCCAGGACTTTGTACAGATATATGTGACACATGCAGTACATAGTTTCCCTAGTTCAAATGGCTCTGAGCACTATGGGACTTACCGAGCGAGGTGGCGCAGTGGTTAGCACACTGGACTCACATTCGGGAGGACGACGGTTCAATCCCACGTCCGGCCATCCTGATTTAGGTTTTCCGTGATTTCCCTAAATCGCTCCAGGAAAATGCCGGGATGGTTCCTCTGAAAGGGCACGGCTGACTTCCTTCCCCGTCCTTCCCTAATCCGATGAGACCGATGACCTCGATGTTTGGTCTCTTATTCCAAACAACCGACCAACTATGGGACTTAACGTCTGAGGTTATCAGTCCTCTAGAACTTAGAACTACTTAAACCCAACTAACCTAAGGACTTCACACACATCGATGCCAGAGGCACGATTCGAACCTGCGACCGTAGCGATCGCGCGGTTCCAGACTGAAGCGTCTAGAGCCGCTCGGTCACAGCGGCCCGCTAGCTTCCCTTCCCACTACTAGCGCTACAGGCACATGTTCTCTGTATGTGACTTCAAAACCTGAAACTTTTTTAACTTAATCGGTAATTTAAGAAACAACATAATTCAGCATTTTATGAAAACTAGACTTATTTATGTCCAGGCCCTCTTTAAGGGTTGCCGCAGCGCTCTGTATAGAAACAACGAATTTCCGTCTACCTGTGTATGTTTATAGTTCCTGGAAAGTTCGTGTCAGTCTTAGAAACAAAGTAACTCCTGGAGTTATGGTGTTTCTAATCATAACATGGCAGCATTGTTTATTCTGTTGGCAGTGCTGAGTGATCGATTTAATCTATTAATCAGATTTGTCATTGTTGAAGAGTGGCTGTCTTTTAGACAGTATGGAACATTCTTGGTTTTGGTCATAATGTGATTACATCCTGAAGGTTGAGAGTAGTTTTATTTAAAGTTCTGTGATAAAAGAACTTCACAAAACAAAAGGGGGGGGGGCGTGTGTGAGGAATGAAGCTGATAGCAAGAGTGAGGTGATAAAAAGAGCACATTTTCAGGAAGCGAATACATAAACTATGCAAGAAAAACAATTGCGGAAGGCAAAACGGATGAGAAATGCAGTTGTAAGAAAGAATTTTTTGCTAATTTTGATCACATTTCATCAAACATCTTTGTTACACAGATTTAATAATTTCAAGAGAAAGGATGAACAAGATATATTTATAATGTAAAAAAAAAAAATGGAACACCTACAGCCGCCCTTACGATGTTATTTATTATATGGCTACCAGTTTCGGCTCTTGATTGCACCACCTTTTCTGGCCTATCTGCATAATGATAGCTTCATCAACTGACAAAACACACAATACAAATAGTTTAAAAACAGAATAAGAATTAAGGACAAAGCTCTACAAATGAATTTACGTTAATCATTAGATAAAAGGAACAGGTACATCCACTGTCACATACCTGAAGTATAACATAAGAATTTCGACTCTATACATTATAAAAATATACTATTTATTAATAAATTCATTAATTAAATATTCCATGATTTTTATTGGGCTGTTGGAAGATACATTAAAGTGCACAACCCTGCTGCTAGGAGCTGTATGTTGAATTACTCATCTAACTCTACTCTTTACAAAGGAGGAACCAACTTCTGATATGTGTTGAACACTCTTTTAAAAATAGTTTTTTATGTTTCCTGAAAAATATGCATTTATGGAATTATATTGTTTCTAAAATGGCCGGATCAATTATAATTCTCCCATCATTGTCATTATCTTCAAATGGAAGGTAAATGAACATTGCAAAATTGTATTTTAAGTAATATATTCCTTAACTGGACAGCGTATTCATCATAGGACAACAATAAAATTTTTAATGTGATAATACATAATATTATTTTTATTCTCAGGAGAGGGTGTGCACCATGAAAGAACTAAGAGCAGTATATTAACAATAAAACTACTAGAACCAATGCAATATGAGCGTATAAGAGGGAATGTTGTAGAACGCTATGCAGACCATTGGAACGTCTCTACATCCAGCAGCAACAAGTTTACACTGCCAACGCGGCTCGGACAGGGTGGCAAAGTATATCATTGAAGGAAACAGAGCATTTCCGGTGGATAAGGCATCTCGAAGGACAGGTAGGCAGTGACTTAGTGAGCAGGTAGTTTCCACGAAACACGGCGCAAAGTTCAGAGTTTTGTCTGGGAACAAATTTCACTGGCTGCAGTTTACATATATCCTTCCGAACTATCTGACTCGGAGCCAATGAGCTTTTCATCAGTGATATATTTAATTAGTTATAATTATTATTTATTATGTTTTATATTGCAACTGGAACAAACTTTAAAAATTACGATTTATTGCTTAAGCATGTAACTACCGTTGGTCGCCGTGGAGGGCGTTACCGTCTGCCCACGTGTTGTTGGCCGTTATTTAAGCTCATGCAGAGAGCCAACCATGCATAGTTACCAACCGTGCACAGGCAAGGCGACGACTCCAGCGAGCGACCAAATGGGTATAAAAGCTTTTTATTTATGTAACTTCGACTAATTGCTTGTGGATGACATACATGATTACTTAATATTATTATAACTTTACAGTATAAATTGCCCTGAAGATGACCCCATCGCAGGCTGAAACCGGTTGGCGGCAAAATAAATAATGCGATTGCGACTGTCATTTCGAATAATTGAGCGTTACTGTACGCGTCTTGTGAGATAATGAAGCTGCATTTCGTCACAGAACATCGTGCGTAGACAGTGCCCGAAAATGCTGATAAGAAAAGAGTATTCAGCCTTCCTCTACACGTAGCCTGTATACCACATGGGAAAACTTTCATCGTGTCAACAGATAAACTACGACACACGTAATTCAAAGTTGTATTTGAAAGCCACATTATAAGAGCAATTCAAAATGCAAGAGCCACATCTGAGGGAGATAAACACTAGGAGGGTCGCACCATCAGCAGTTGGTGAGAAAAAATTTCCGCAGAATATAAAAGAACATTGAAAATCGGTTACAAGAAGATAAGATTATCTTTAAGAAAGTTTACGGCTCAACAGGCGTTCGACATGTTAACAGAGGAAAAACGTAAAAAAATATGAACAAACGTCTGTAGGACTTGTTGCCCCTGGAAAAGCGGTAGACAACGTAAAATAGTGAAAGATAGATATTCCCTGAAAAATAAGGCGTATGTAAAGAAGGATAATCTGCAATATCTACAAGAAAGAAGACGGAATATTTAGAACTGATGACAAGTGCTCTGATTAAAATGGCAATAACGCAGTCTTTCTTCTCGATCACTCAACCCCCACATCATAAAAGAAATGATCGGAGTACAGGAAAGACTCAAGAGTGCCATTAAAATATGCGAATAGATATCAACGATCTGCAAATCTTATAAGCCTTGTTAGGTTTATTGCAACGATGTTGTCGTTTACCGTTTGTTAAGATAATAAGAAAATCATAACAAATTGCAAAATTATTTAGGCAAAATGTCCGCTTGGTGCGAAATGTGACAACTGTCCAGACCAATGAAAAGTGCGAGGTCCTGACGTAATTACCACAAAATTTCTGTTAAATTTCGATTACACGATAAATGACGTTGTAGCCGATGTACTTCTTAATATCGCTTTTGGAAGAAGCAAACCAGGTGAACCAAATACGTAGCAGATACAATTGCAAAAGTAATAATTACAAAGGAAATATTTAGGATAACGAACCAAAGACTGCAGTTTATTGACAGAATACTTAGAAGATGGAAGAAACTTACTTATATGCCTACCCTATAGTTGTATATCGTCTGCTAGATTAGTGCTATGCAGTGTGCGATCCTTATCAGAAAGAATTGACGGAACACATCGAAAAAACTCAAAGAAGGGACGCACGTTATTTTGTTATCGCGAAATAGGGAAAAAATGACACGGACATGGCAAGCGAGTTGGGATAGCTGTCGCTTAAATAAAAGCGTTTTTTGTTTTCACGAAATTTCTATCACCATCTGTCTGCTACTGATGCCAAAAATTTGTTGACTCCCACCTACATAGGGAGAGATGTCGCTCGTAAAAAAAAAAAAAAGAGAAATCGGAGCTCGTAAGGAAAGTTTTAGACGTTCATTTTTACCAAGTTTAATTCGAGAGTCGAACAGTAGAGAAATAGTATTAAAGTAATTCCATGAAACCTCTGCTGAACGCATATGTGTGACTTTCAGGGTAATCATGTAGGCGTAAACAGGTATAATGTTCGTTGATAACATTGCTACCGTCGGTGAAAGAGAGAAAGCGTTACAGAATATGGATTGAGGGTGTACCAGTGTACCACAGAAATACTAAAATAGTGAGGAGAAACAGAAATGAAATTAGCAATTAACTTAACATTGAAACTGGGGAGAACGTAACAGGTGAAGTGGAGGACTTTCTTTGCCCTGGATGCAAAGTAACGGCTGGAGGACGAAGAAAAGCTTGGAAATAGGCCATTCCCTGCTAAATCAAGAACATCGGTCCTAATTGGTAGAAAATTTTTGTGAGTATTTACGTTTGGTGTAGAACATTGTTTGGAAGTGAATCATGAACTGCGGTGAAACCTAAATACAAGAGATTCGGTTTTTAAAAATTGATATTACAGGGGAATGCTGAAAAATGAGGCATACTAATAAGGTAGGAAGTGATGAGGCTGGAGGGGAAAGAAGTATTTGGAAAACACTGACTAGAGCAAGTGACAGGAGGATAGGGTATGTATTAAGATACCAGCTGGCATATTCTCCTATCGGAGCACTAAAATGGCGAAAACGCTCCTCTTTAAATGATTCTGACTGAAAAGTCAGAACCAGTCACTTCCACAAGCTCTCCTTGCTGTAGCTCTCTTGCACCCACTAGAAACGCTTTTTTTCGGGTTCTCTCAGGAACTGCCAATCAGCTAAATCTTGTCTCTATAAGCCTGTTAAGGAGCACCTGAGGAATTTTTTAACATTCAGATTTTGACCCTGTATCTTTGACCCTGTACTGTTGGATAGCTACAGGTAGACGATACTTCCGTTTGGTATACGAATGGTCCCTAGCCCAAGGCCTACTAGCAAAGACACTTGACCCTACCTCTCTATCACGAATGGAACTCGAGGTATGAACCCCGGAAAAATTCCGTTTTATGCGTGGTATTTTGAAACATGTTGGTAGCGCATGATGTCGCATTCATACCAATTCGGGAATAGACGTTATGTAAAGGATAAATTTGAAGGGAGGGAAAGAAATTTGGATGTATGCGACAAATAAACGTTGTGAGTAAATGCGGTATCCTCTTTTTATAGAGGCTCATAGGAGCGAAAGACAACCCCATCAGGGTCGGAGGGTGTGGGTGTACGCCGGGATACTGGAGCACTTTCGGAGTTGTATTCGGGAGAAGTACCACAGACTGCTGCCGACTGGTGGAGGCGTTGAAAGAGCGGACTGTAGCGAACGTGAGCAGAATCTGGGCGCTGGTCAGCCGTCGCAAACTGCAATTACACCTGGCGGCGAGCGCGCGACAAAAGAGCGGAAGCGGCTCCAATTAGAGGACGCCGCCGGCCGGCCGACCAATCAAAGCGTCGCCCACGGCCAGCGCCGGTCGGCCCTCGGCGTGGCTGTAGCGCGGCTTCGTGACTAACGTGACGCGAACGCACCGCGTGAGAGCTGGGCGTGCGTGAGGATACGATCGACTCACCGACAGAAAACCGCGGCTTTAATCGTAATTGTCTTTATCGCATTTTGTGCACCTATGACGGGTTACCGGTTTCGTCGTCAGAGCCACCTACATCCATACTCGGCTAACCGCTGTGAGATGGAAGTCAGAGGGTACTTCCGATGTGTACCACTTATCAAGGCTTCTCCTCGTTTACGTATGGCGTGCGGGAAAAATGTTTAATCGCCTCTTTGCGTGATACAATTTATCTGATATCTCGCGATTCCTCCGTGAGTGATACGTAGTGGGTTCTAGTATACCCCCAGCTTCGTCATTTAAAGCCAGTTCTTGAAACTTTCTAGCTACGCTTTCTCGGAATAGTTCGCCACTACTTCGAGTTTATGCCAGCTACGTTCCTTCAGAATCTCCATGAGACTCTCCAATCGGTCAGAAAAGCCTGCGCTGTGTTGACGTTCTTCCTGTAGTCTTAATATTCCCTGTCACTGCCATTTTATACGAGTCCCTCACACTTAAGCAATATTCCATTATGGGTCGCAAGAGACTTTTGCAATCGATCACTTTTCTAGAGTGATTAAATCTCGCTAGTATTCAACTAATGAACCTCGTTCTGCCACCGGCATTATCTACAAGTCAGCCTACCTCATTATTAGATTTCACAGTATACCAATTTGCAGAATTCAAACATTGAGTTCTTAAACTCACGTATTTATTAACGGATTTCGGTCGTGACTCTCTGATATTGTAGTTCTAAGATACTCCGTGATTTCCTGTTATGAATTGCTCGATTTTACATTTCAGGACATTTAAATTACGTAACGAAATCTGTCACTTTGAAATCTTATTAACAAGTATCTCTTTACGGATGTGACACATCAAATAGCCACATAGTGCCTTTTGTTGTCAATTAATTTACACGATGGGTGATAGATGTCTTTTTGATGTGTTACGTTGCTAACAAGAAACCCGTAACAGTGGAAACCAGCAAACTGCCAAATGTTCACCAAATGCGATCAAGGTAATACGTTCTGATTAAGAAAGTATCGCGCGTTCCACTCTAACAATGCGAATTCATTTTAGAAAAGAGCAGCAGAATTTCCAAAGGCATGCTTTAAGCAAAGAAGAGGTCATCAATGAGTCAACAAAGGAACAGAACAGTAGCTGAGATTATTTGTAAAAATAAGAGACAAATAACTAGCTTCCAAAAGTAGCTAACCGTATAGGTTGATGCGGAGCACTCCAGTTTCAAACATTTCAAAGTGAGCCAGACCCCGATCGCATGCACGCGGAGGTTAATGATTTGTCTCTGGAACATCGCTCACCTTATAGATAGCTTTCCCTATGAGCTTTGAATGCCACCCGCAACTTTTTTGAGTCATCAGTCTTCTGAATGGTATGATAATGCCCGCCACGAATTCCTATATTGTTCGAATCTCTTCATCTCAGAGTGACACTTGCAGATAACGGCCTCAGTCATCTGCTGTATGTATTCCAATCTCTGTCTTCCACTTAAGTTTTTTCCCTCTATACTTCCCTTTGGTGCTGTAGAAGTCACTCCGCGATGTCTTAAAATATGTCTTATCATCCTGCCCTTCTCCTTGTCAGTGTTTTCCACATATTCCTTTCCTGATTGATTCTGAGCAGAACCTCCGCATTCCTCACCTTATCAGTTCACCTAATTTTCCACATTCGTCTGTAACATCACATCTCAAATGTTTCGATGCGCTTCTATTCCGATTTTCCCACGTCCATGATTCACTACCATACAAAGCTGTGTTCCAAACGTACAGCCTCAGAAATTTCTCCCTCAAATTAAGGCCTATTTTTGATAATAGTAACCCTCTCTGGCCAGGAATGCACTTTTTGTCAGTCCTAGTCTGCTTTCCCCCCCATGAACCATGGACCTTGCCGTTGGTGGGGAGCCTTGCGTGCCTCAGCGATTCAGATAGCCGTACCATTAGGTACAACCACAACGGAGGGGTATCTGTTGAGAGGCCAGACAAACGTGTGGTTCCTGAAGAGGGGCAGCAGCCTTTTCAGTAGTTGCAGGGGCAGCAGTCTGGATGATTGACTGATCTGGCCTTGTAACAATAACCAAAACGGCCTTGCTGTGCTGGTACTGCGAACGGCTGAAAGCAAGGGGAAACTACAGCCGTAATTTTTCCCGAGGGCATGCAGCTTTTCTGTATGAATAAATGATGATGGCGTCCTGTTGGGTAAAATATTCCGGAGGTAAAATAGTCCCCCATTCGGATCTCTGGGCGGGGACTACTCAAGAGGACGTCGTTATCAGGAGAAAGAAAACTGGCGTTCTACGGATCGGAGCGTGGAATGTCAGATCCCTTAATCGGGCAGGTAGATTAGAAAATTTGAAAAGGGAAATGGATAGGTTAAAGTTGGATATAGTGGGAATTAGTGAAGTTCGGTGGGAGGAGGAACAAGACTTCTGGTCAGGTGACTACAGGGTTATAAACACAAAATCAAATAGGGGTAATGCAGGAGTAGGTTTAATAATGAATAGGAAAATAGGAATGCGGGTAAACTACTACAAACAGCACAGCGAACGCATTGTTGTGGCCAATATTGGTACGAAGCCCACACCTACTACAGTAGGTATGAAAGAAATGTATGATGAAATAAAAGAAATTATTCAGATAGTGAAGGGAGAAGAAAATTTAACAGTCACATTTGACTGGAATTCGAGTGTAGGAAAAGGGAGAGAAGGAAACGTAGTACGTGAATATGGATTGGGGCTAAGAAATGAAAGAGGAAGCCGCCTGGTAGAATTTTGCACAGAGCACAACATAATCATAGCTAACACTTGGTTTAAGAATCATGACAGAAGGTTGTATATATGGAAGAACCCTGGAGATACTAAAAGGTATCAGATAGATTATATAATGGTAAGACAGAGATTTAGGAATAAGGTTTTAAATTGTAAGACATTTCCAGGGACAGATGTGGACTCTGACCACAATCTATTGGTTATGACCTGTAGATTAAAACTGAAGAAACTGCAAAAAGGTGGGAATTTAAGGAGATGGGACCTGGATAAACTGAAAGAACCAGAGGTTGTACAGAGTTTCAGGGAGAGCATAAGAGAACAATTGACAGGAATGGGGGAAAGAAATATGGTAGAGGAAGAATGGGTAGCTTTGAGGTATGAAGTAGTGAAGGCAGCAGAGGATCAAGTAGGTAAAAAGACAAGGGCTAGTAGAAATCCTTGAGTAACAGAAGAAATATTGAATTTAATTGATGAAAGGAGAAAATGCAGTAAATGAAACAGGCACAAAAGGAATACAAACGTCTCAAAAATGAGATCGACAGGAAGTGCAAAATGGCTAAGCAGGGATGGCTAGAGGACAAATGTAAGGATGTAGAGGCTTATCTCTCGAGGGGTAAGATAGATACTGCCTACAGGAATATTAAAGAGACCTTTGGAGATAAGAGAACCACTTGTATGAACATCAAGAGCTCAGATGGAAACCCAGTTCTAAGCAAAGAAGGGAAAGCAGAAAGGTGGAAGGAGTATATAGAGGGTCTATACAGGGGTGATGTTCTTGAGGACAATATTATGGAAATGGAAGAGGATGTAGATGAAGATGAAATGGGAGATATGATACTGCGTGAAGAGTTTGACAGAACACTGAGAGACCTGAGTCGGAACAAGGCCCCCGGAGTAGACAACATTCCATTGGAACTACTGACGGCCTTGGGAGAGCCAGTCCTGACAAAACTCTACCATCTGGTGAGCAAGATGTATGAAACAGGCGAAATACCCTCAGACTTCAAGAAGAATATAATAATTCCAATCCCAAAGAAAGCAGGTGTTGACAGATGTGAAAATTACCGAACAATCAGTTTAATAAGCCACAGCTGCAAAATACTAACACGAATTCTTTACAGACGAATGGAAAAACTGGTAGAAGCCGACCTCGGGGAAGATCAGTTTGGATTCCATAGAAACACTGGAACACGTGAGGCAATACTGACCTTACGACTTATCTTAGAAGAAAGATTAAGGAAATGCAAACCTACGTTTCTAGCATTTGTAGACTTCTAGAAAGCTTTTGACAATGTTGATTGGAATACTCTCTTCCAAATTCTAAAGGTGGCAGGGGTAAAATACAGGGAGCGAAAGGCTATTTACAATTTGTACAGAAACCAGATGGCAGTTATAAGAGTTGAGGGACATGAAAGGGAAGCAGTGGTTGGGAAGGGAGTAAGACAGGGTTGTAGCCTCTCCCCGATGATATTCAATCTGTATATTGAGCAAGCAGTAAAGGAAACAAAAGAAAGATTCGGAGTAGGTATTAAAATCCATGGAGAAGAAATAAAAACATTGAGGTTCGCTGATGACATTGTAATGGACAGTGTCTTGAAAGGAGGATATAAGATGAACATCAACAAAAGCAAAACGAGGATAATGGAATGTAGTCGAATTAAGTCAGGTGATGCTGAGGGAATTAGATTAGGAAATGAGACACTTAAAGTAGTAAAGGAGTTTTGCTATTTGGGGAGTAAAATAACTGATGATGGTCGAAGTAGAGAGGATATAAAATGTAGACTGGCAATGGCAAGGAAAGCGTTTCTGAAGAAGAGAAATTTGTCAACATCGAGTATAGATTTAAGTGTCAGGAAGTCATTTCTGAAAGTATTTGTATGGAGTGTAGCCATGTATGGAAGTGAAACATGGACGTTAAACGGTTTGGACAAGAAGAGAATAGAAGCTTTCGAAATGTGGTGCTACAGACGAATGCTGAAGATTTGATGGGTAGATCACATAACTAATGAGGAAGTATTGAATAGGATTGGGGCAGAAGAGAAGTTTGTGGCACAACTTGACCAGAAGAAGGGATCGGTTGGTAGGACATGTTCTAAGGCATCAAAGGATCACCAATTTAGTATTGGAGGGCAGCGTGGAGGGTAAAAATCATAGAGGGAGACCAAGAGATGAATACACTAAGCAGATTCAGAAGGATGTAGGTTGCAGTAGGTACTGGGAGATGAAGAAGCTTGCACAGGATAGAGTAGCATGGAGAGCTGCATCAAACCGGTCTCAGGACTGAAGACCAACAACAACAGTCTGCTTTCGATGACCTTCTTGCTCCTCCGTTGCGTAGCTAGTGGAATTCATTAGCTTAATCTACTTCGTGATCATCAGTCCTGATGTTAAGTAACTCACTATTCTGATTTCTGCTACCTCTCATTACTTTCGTCTTTCTTCGATTTACTCTCAATCCATATTCTGAACTCATTAGACTGTTCATTCCATTCAGCAGATCATGTAACTCCTCTTTCACTCAGGATAGCAATGTCATCAGCCAATTGTATGTGTATCATTAATATCCTTTCACCTTGAATTTTAATTTCACTCCTGAACTTTCTCTGATTGCCATCCTACCATCCTGGATGTACAGTCTGAACAGTAGGGAGGAAAGTCTACATCCCTGTCTTAGACCCTTTTTATCCCAAGCACTTCGTTCTTGGTCGTCCACTATTATAATTCCCTCTTGGCTCTTGTACATATTGTGTATTACCCGTCTCTCCCTATAGCTTTTCTCCGTTTTTCTAAAAATTTCGAACATATTGCACCATTTTACATTGTCGAAGGCTCTTTCAGGGTCGAAAAATCTTATGAATTTGTCTTGATTTTTCTTTGGTCTTGCTTCCACTATCAACCGCAACGTCAGAATTTCCTCTCTGGTGCCTTTACCTTTGCTAAAGCCAAACTGATCATTATCCAACATGTCATCAATTTTCTTTTGTATTCTTCTGTATATTATTCTTGTCAGCAGCTTGGATGTATGAGCTGTTGAGCTGATTGTGCGATAATTCTCGCACTTGTCAGCTCTGTCCGTCTTCGGAAATGTGTGGATGATATTTTTCCGTATGTCAGGGTATGTAGCAAGATTGATACATCCTAGTCGTTTTGTTGCCACTTCGCTCAATGATTTTAAAAATTCTGATGGAATGTTATCTATGCCTTCTGCCGTATTTGATCTTAAGTCCTCCAAAGGTCTTTTCAATTCAGATTCACATACTGGATCCACTGTCTCTTCTCAAGCGAGTCCTCCTTCATCTTCTATCACGCCAAGCAAATCTTACCGCTCATAGAGGTCTTCAGTGTACTCTTTCCACCAATTCGCTTCCTCTTCTGCCTTTAACAGTGGGATTCTCGTTGCACTCTTAATGTTACTACCCTTGCTTTTGGTTTCACCGAAGGTTGTTATGACTTTCCTATATGCTGAGTCAGCCCCTCAGGTAACCAATTCTTTTTCGATTTCTTAATATTTTTCATGCATCCATTTCGTCTTAGCTTCCCTGCACTCCTATTTATTTCATTCCTCAGAGACTTGTGTTTCTGTATTCATGAATTTCCATGAACATTTTTGTAGTTCCTCCTTTCATCGATCAATTGAAGTATTTCCTCTGTTACCCATGGTTCTTCGAGTTACCTTCTTTGTACCTATGTTTTCCTTCCCAATTTCAGTGACGGCCCTTTTTAGAAATGTCCATTCCTCTTCAACTGTACTGCCTACTGAGCTATTCCTTATTGCTGTATGTATAGCCATAGAGAACTTCAACCCAATCTCGTCATTCCTTAGTTCTTCCGTATCCCACTTCTGTGCGTATTGATTCTTCCTGACTAATGCCTTAAACTTCAGCCTACTCTTCATCACTACTATATTGTGATCTGAGTCTGTATCTGCTCCTGGGTACGCCCTACAATCCAGTATCTGATTTCGGAATCTCTGTCTGACCTGGCCAGAGAAATCTTCCCGTATCAGCCGGCCTTTTCCAAGAATACCTCCTCCTCTTGTGGTTCTTGAACAGTGTCTTCGCTGTTACTATCTGAAATTTATTACAGAACTCAGTTAGTATTTCTACTCTCTCATTCCTTGTCCCAAGCCTATATTCTCCTGTACTCTTTTCTTCTTCTCGTTCCTCTACATCTGCATTGCATTCTATCGTGAGTATTAGATTTTTATCACCCTTTACGTACTGTTTACTCTTTCAATATCCTCATATACTTCCTCCATCAGTTTGCGATGTCGGACTGCATACCTGGAATATCGTTATCGGTGCTGGTCTGCAGTCGATTCTGATGAGAATACTCCTGTCACTGAACTGTTCACAGTAACACACTCTCTGCTCTATCTTCCTATCCATAGCAAATTCTACTCCCGTTACACCATTTTCTGCTGCTTTTGATATTACCCTTTACTCATATGACCATAAATCCTTGTCTTCTTTCCATTTCGATTCATTGACTCCTACTATATCTAGATTAAGCCTTGCATTTCCGTTTTCACATTTTCTAGCTTCCCTACCATTTTCAAGCTTCTGACATTCCACGTCCCGACTCGTAGAACGTTATCCTTTCGTTGGTTATTACAGTCACTTGTAGTGGGTTCATTTACTTGAACGTTAGAATGATGTAGCATACGCTAAGGTAGGCTACTGCGCATAGTCCGCACAAACACTGATGACTAATGTGTTGCGTTACCAATTAAGATACTTAACAGAATCTAACGAAATCATGACAACAATATTCACACACTTTAGCTTCCTACAGAGACCAGATTATACATTTATGGTCAGGTGTTCGCTGTTGGAAAACAGCAAGTCAACATATCTTCTACACGTACTGTAAAAACGCAGAATTTCGCGGCTTGAATATGATTGAAAATGAGTCAGAAAATTTTTGGTTACTCCTATATGTTGTGCAAATACTGGTTGATTCAATTGTTTTATTTTACTTTTGACCGAGTCCCTAACCAAAAGAATTTTACTAAGCATGACTCACAGTACATTGACTATGGTGTACAATCTGTCGAAAGGAAATACCGCATTTTGTAGAGAACTTTACTGTTTGTAAAATTTCGGTAGTAGCAAGTAGACTGGCACTTCTGTATGGGAACTTAACAATTTTAAACCAAATGATAAGCAACTTTGGTTCACATGTATTTGTCTTAGCAGAAGGAGTGTCTGAATTTACAACACAATAGTGGAAAATGAAACGCAGCACTTCTGAAGGGGTCGGTATGCATTTATATAGTTTTATTGCAGACGCAGGGTTATTCAGGTAATATGAAGCACGTGATCACACTATCAAGGTAATACATGCGGAAAGATTGTCTTGGCCACTAGTTTCAGTATTGGTATTTCTCATAATTACAGAAGGGAAGAAGCGATCTGTATTTGCTTCGAAGGAACATTTAATATCCAACATCGCATTCTATTCTATTTGTTCCTAATGCCCAGTTGCAACAATTAAGACAGTCATCTGCATCTACATACATACTCCTCAATCCACCATACGGTGCGTGGTGGAGGGTACCTCGTACCACAACTATAATCTTCTCTATCTGTTCCACTCCCTAACAGAACGAGGGAAAAATGACTGCCTATACGCCTCTGTACGAGCCCTAATCTCTCTTATCTTATCTTTGTGGTATTTTCGCGAAATGTAAGTTGGCGGCAGTAAAATTGTACTGCAGTCAGCCTCAAATGCTGCTTCTCTAAATTTCCTCAATAGCGATTCACGAAAAGAACGTCCTCTTTCCTCTAGAAACTCCCACCCGAGTTCCTGAAGCATTTCCGTAACACTCGCGTGATGATCAAACCTACCAGTAACAAATCTAGCAGCCCGCCTCTGAATTGATTTTATGTCCTCCCTCAATCCGACCTGATAGGGATCCCAAACGCTAGAGCAGTTCTCAAGAATAGTTCGTATTAGCGTTTTATAAGCGGTTTCCTTTACAGATGAACCACATCTTCCCAAAATTCTACCAATGAACCGAAGACGACTATCCGCCTTCCCCACAACTGCCATTACATGCTTGTACCACTTCATATCGCTCTGCAATGTTACGCCCAAATATTTAATCGACGTGACTGTGTCAAGCACTACACTACCAATGGAGTATTCAAACATTACGGGATTCTTTTTCCTATTCATCTGCATCAATTTACATTTATCTATATTGAGAGTTAGCTGCCATTCTTTACACCAATCACAAATCCTGTCCAAGTCACTTTATATCCTCCTACAGTCACTCGACGACGACACCTTCCCGTACACCACAGCATCATCAGGAAAGAGCAGCACATTGCTATCCACCCTATCCAAAAGATCATTTATGTAGATAGCAAACAACAGCGGACCTATCACACTTCCCTGGGACACTCCAGATGATACCCTCACCTCCGATGAACACTCACCATCGAGGACAACGTACTGGGTTCTATTACTTAAGAAGTCTTCGAGCCACTCACATATTTGGGAATCAATCCCATATGCTCGTACCTTAGTTAGGAGTCTGCAGTGGGGCACCGAGTCAAACGCTTTCCGGAAGTCAAGGAATATGGAATCTGTCTGATACCCTTCATCCATGGTTCGCAAGATATCACGTGAAAAAAGGGCGAGTTGCGTTTCGCAGAAGCGACGCTTTCTAATGCCGTGCTGATGCATGGACAGCAACTTCCCCAGCAACTTCAAGGAAATTCATTATATTCGTACTGAGAATATGTTCGAGAATCCTGCAACAAACCGATGTTAAGCTTATTGGTTTGTAATTTTGAGGCTCCATCGTTCTATCCTTCTTATATACAGGCGCCACCTGCGCTTTCTTCCAGTCGCAAGAGATTCGCGACAAATTCAAGCTAAGTAAGGAGCCAATGCAGTAGATTACTCTCTGTAAAACCGAATTAGAATCCCATCAGGACCTGGCGATTTATTTATTTTCAACCCATTCAGCTACTTCGCAACCCCAGGGATGTCTATCACTATGTCCTCCATACGGGAATCTGTACGAGACTCAAACGGCGCTATGTTTGTACGATCCTCCTGCGTGAAAGATTTCTCAAATACTAAATTTAAAATTTCAGCTTTCGATTGCTGTCTCCCGTTGTCAGGCCAGAATGATCAGTGAGTGACTGGATGGAAGCCTTTGACCCGCTTACAGATTTTACGTAAGACCAGAATTTCCTTGGGTTTTCAGCAAGATCTTTTGCTACGGTATGACGGTGGTTGTGGTTGTATGCTTCGCGCGTCGCTCTTTTTACAGCAGCACGAATCTGTACTAACTTTTGCCTGTCCTCATTCTCTCGATCTTTCTTCAACCGCGAGTGCAACTGTCTTTGCTTACTGAGCATTCTCCGAATTGCGCTGTTAAACCGCGGTGGGTGTTTTCCGTCCGTAACCCACTTTTTCGGCACATACTTGTCCAATGCGTGATTTACAATATGTTTAAAATTTACCCATAATTCTTCCGCGTCCATCGTACCGGAAGTAAATGAAATCGATTCATTTACTAAGTGGGATGCTAACAGCTGCTTATCTGCTCTTTCTAGTAAGAATGCTCTCCTAGCATTCTTAACCGACTTTTTAACTTTCGTAACCATAGTCGTAATGACAACATCATGATCACTAATACCTGTCTCAACACGGACACCGTCGATGAAGTCTGGTCTGTTCGTGGCTACGAGATCTAAAATATTTCCATTATGCGTTGGCTGTCGATTTAGCTGCTCAAGAAAATTTTCGGATAATGTGTTCAAAAGTAATTCACACGACGGCTTGTCTGTACCACCTGTAATGAATCCATAGACATCCCAGTCTATACTAGGTAGGTTGAAGTCACCTTCGACTAATATAGCATGATCCGGGTACTTCTGCGATACAGAATGTATACTCCCTTTGAATGATTCTAGAACTGTCACGGTGGAACCTGATGGCCGGTAATAACACCGCACAATTAAATTTATTCCCCTAGCCCTGTCAAACGTCTCCAGATAATTTTACAATCACACTCTGCTTCGACCTCAGTAGACAAAATATTTTTGTCAATTGCAATGAAGACACCACCTGCTACGGTGTCTAATCTGTTGCCGCGCAGCGCCCTAGACGAGCGGTCTAGGGCGCTGCAGTCATGGACTGTGCGGCTCGTCCAGGCGTAGGTTCGAGTCATCCCTCGGGCCTGGTTGTGTGTGTTTGCCCTTAGGATAATTTAGGTTAAGTAGTGTGTAACCTTAGGGACTAATGACCTTAGGAGTTAAGTCCCATAAGATTTCACACACGTTTTTTTTCTAATCTGTCTTTCCGATACACGTTCCAACCCTCACTAAATATTTCAGAACTTCCTATCTCAGGGTTCAGCCAGGTCTCAGTCCCGAGAATAATTTGCGCGCCACACGCTTCCTGGAGGGCACTAAACTCAGGAACTTTATTCCGAACACTCTGAAAATTTACTGCTAATATCTTGATAGCTGAAATGTCTTTACACTGAGCGCATCCTGATTTCCCAGCCTGCCCGGCGACTGGTGAGTGTTCATCAGGACACCTCGCACTATTGCCTAGCCTAAGAAACCCCCTTGTGCACGCCACAAGTAATCTGCTACCCGAGTAGCCGCTTCCTTTGGGTAGTGCACCACTGACCTGTCTAGGGGCGTCCTACAATTCCCCACCCAATAGCGCAAGTCTAGAAATCTGCACCAATACAGTTGGACGCGAACACGTGATTGTGAATGCAGTATTCGTGACGATTACCACTAGACCACGGGCACACGAATCCTGTGATCTTAAAAAAAAATCTTTTTTTTATACGTCCTGTTCTATTATGGCTGTATCACATATGCCATGCTGACATTGAAGTGCATTGTAACTGTGTTGTTTTTGTTTGTGACAAACCCGTTTTTATTTTTAACAAACCTGTGTGGAACGTGCTACGTACTGCCCACTATAGTTTCAACATGGCATGAATGATACAGTTATAATGGAACGGGACGTATGACAACAAGCCTTTGTTTCAAGATCAGAAGATGACAGGCTTGACTGTGGCAGCAGGACATCAGGAATAAATAGTACTGAATGCGATCTTAGCCATTAAAGGTTTCATCAATTTTTGTCTCTTGTGTAGTACCTCAGCTATGAAACGCCCCTAAAATCGTACAATGAGGTAACTGTAGATGTATCGAATCTCATCTTTCAATACAATGTTCGGTGATACTTCCATCAGTAGTAGCCACTGGTCATGAAACAAGAGGCCTTCCTATCCGGTTTCACAAGTGCTCAGTAAGATAAAAGTCAAATAACTGAGTTCATGAACGTCTTGGAGAATGTGTAGGAGGAAACGCAAGAAGTGTGTTAGCTGGCTTTGTCATGGAGGAGCACAACTGACTGGAATTGTAGGAATGGGGAACGGAAGTGGAATGGTCTGTATAACTTATTGTGCGCAGCTCAATATTACCTCAACATACTCCAGAGGTATTCGACCAGCGCATCTGGCGCCACCCTGTGCATTAAGGTGGTTGTTTGATCCATCGTTCAGCCGATAGTGGAACTAAACAGTTACCTCTTACCGTCTGAACGTTTTAGAGAATGCGTGGGGTGAAACGCAAGAAGTGCATTAGCTGGCGTTGTCCTGGAATAGCACAAATGGGCACGAATGTCATGAGCGTAGAATACCGCTGCCAGTTTATGCAACGTAGTATACCTTATCTAAACTTCTCTCACTAATTTGCGTTCCATATGTTTCAAGTGAATAATTAAGATAATTAATCATCTGCATGACGCTGTGGATACCTGAATTCCCTTGTGGATACGGTTTTGTTATGTTACCCTTTTACTGTCTGTGAGCCAATTCATCCAACTGGATATGGTATGCATGTACATTTCAAAATGAAATACAAACCATGTTGTAGCTCGTCGTTCTCCACATAAAAATAGCATAATCAGATGTGAAAAAAATATACTATAGTCAAGCCGTGGCCCAAACCCGAATATTTGGCTTTTAAATGACGTATTACACACTGAACCATGAAGCTCCAATTAAGACTTAAAGTCTCCACTTCTTTGGAGGGCAGATAAGCGGAAACGGACTACATGTACTTTTACTCTTGCAACATCTCACAGAATCCAAAGCTCTCAAAGATTCAACCAAGAATGCCATGTTGGGCTCCGAAAGCCGGCTGTTTACCTTATTTGATACGAATGTGACATGTCTAATGTGGAGCAGACAATCAGAACAGTCGAGGAGGGATCCAATGAACATCGGTGACACTCCCGACTGAAACAACCAAACCAGTCAGCAGTCAGCCTCGAATATAAACATGAAATGAAGTACTGCGGGACAGCGCAATTAAGGAGACTATCGAAAAAAAAATATCGGAAAACTTAACAAAGGTGGTGGGAGGTTTCAATTTAGACAAGGCTTGAGGTCTGGCACTGAATTTATTGAGAGATCTCCAACCACCTCATCCGTCAGAGCTGGGGAAATAGTGAAAATGTGCATTTCTTTATCGCGGACAGACTGGTGTATTCCACGATAACAACAAAACTCGCAGCACGAAAAGACAACTGCGTCGGCAGCAGAAATATTGTACACAAATTGCGAACAACAACTGCACTGTACGCAAAGGAGTACACCATTAATCTCACTTGGTTGGTTTTCCCTAAATCAGTATCGTTTTGAAAAGAAAGAAAAAGAAAAACGAGGAAAGCCTTTGCACAGGGTGGATATAATTAAACTTTGGCTACTTGAGACGGCCCCAATTAAAGTGATCGTAGGACAATGAAAGTTTGTGGAAACATTTATAAGGATCTGGGGAAGAGAAATAACAAATTAACAAATGAAAGAAACAAATTTTAATTTCCACAAGAGAGGGTAACATTAGTTAATTCCGTGCCACGTTGAAGTTCGAGGTTAGAAACGTTGCTCATTGTGACGATCATCTGCATCCATGGCAGCCTGGTACAACATTAGACTTAGCATTTCACAACGATTATTCGCAGTGCTTTCCGAACGGTGGACCTTGAAATATTCAGCTGTCGCGTCACAGCTCGTGCACAGCCTGAAGATCGCACATCGAATTTAGCATTTTCAGTCGTGGCAACAGTAATTTCATCAACAATTTTGTGGTGCAATTGGTCGTCGGGCTCTCGCAGGAGCAATTCCTAGATAGCCAGTAAATAAGAACGTTCGAATCATGTTCTTCAACCCCGGTGAGGAAAGATGACCTCTGAAAATATCTTTAATGGTTCTTAGATAAAATAGCTCAACGAGTAGAGCCCTGCTCACATTGTCCAGACCCGTGTTGACTGCAAGGTTACTTCACGCTGATGACTGTGTTTCAAACCTACGCCGCCGTACTAGTAGAGGCACCTAACGGCAGCTCATGGCAGTAATATTACTAACAATACAAATCCTGTAGCGCACATGACCATCATTTCCATAAAGTTGGGTACCCATACAGCAAATGATTTTACGTCGACGCTGACTCAAGTAGCGAAAGTTGAATTATAGCCAGTTTCCATTTAAATTAGAACGGAATTTGGTTGCTTGGTTGACCACTAGTCAACCGACCAAAAAGTGTGTTATCCTCTACTAAATATTCCTTGCACTGCAGTCTTCGAGCTGGGTGTGGTCATTCCACGCTTTCTTGGCCGTTGATATGTTTCAACATGTTAACTATTTCTATTTGAACTCTTCAGCTGTCCTTACTACAATGAGTGAAAAACGTTTGAGTAAGCCAACAGAGGAAGTATCCCGGATGTTGTCTGGAGCCACGTCTATGTACCAATAAAGACACTATCCTTCTAGCAGTAGACGTGGAGCTATTTCCACCAATAATCATTTGAAATTACAGCATCCGCAGTTTGGACAATATATGAAAAATTGGTCTCTGCGATGAGGTACTTATCTTTCAGAATTCTAGGAAATGTTTTTGGGAATAATCTATCGAATTTTTGTTGTTTTACATCTGTAGCGCTTTCTTAGAGAGTTTAACGCTGAGGAGCTAAGTTGTGCTTTAGAGCAGAACTTTGAACGAAGTCAAAGTCCTCCAAGCACCCATAAATTCTGAGACACGAGCCAGGAGAAGATTATACAGTGTTTTCCCCGCAGCTGTAGGGCAATTACGGGCCCGAGTTTTGTGCCTGAGTTATGGCGTCTCGGGATCCCTTGGCCTTTTCTTAACGGCCGCGAGTGGGCGGCGCAGGCAGCTAGCGACAAGTCGCGCCCTGCAGAAGAATGACTGCAATACATATCCCTCTGGCCACACCCCTCTCTCCTTCCCTCCCTCTCTCTCTCTCTCTCTCTCTCTCTCTCTCTCTCCCTCCCTCCCTCCCTCCCTCCTAGAGCAAAGTCCTCCGATCTGGTATCTTGCTCGAAACCACAGAGGTTCTGTTTCACACAGACCTTACTTCAACTACAATAAATACGATTTCAAAGATTTATTACCATATCTGGTTTTCGGTCAGAAATATAATCGGAAAAGCTATGCTTCTATGGCCTGAATTAGCGTGTAAAGTTTAGAATGTGTTGCAATTTGTGGACAAAATAAAAAGTTCTATACACACCATAAATTCTACGCTAGCGAAACAGTGAATCTATATCAGGAACGAGATGTCACTGTAAGAATCAGATTTATTACTGTGAAGCATTAACTTATGAACTATTCACTAAGTAAGTGAATATTTAAAATATGTGCAAGTGATTGTAGTTAAAAAATCTAACCTTGGCACAGGCGGGTGAGCGTACTAAAGGCATAGTCACGAGACTAAACCGCGCATACGGCCAATGACAGCAAGAATGCTTAGTTTTTGAAAGGGATCAAGAAAAATATGTAACAACACCAGTAGAATAGCGAAAGTGCAAAATGGAAGAAACTAGGTGGGTGAGAACGTTGAATTTGTGAAATTACCCCTCGATAAAAGTTAAATAGCATTCTGTTTCGCTCGAATCGGTGATTGCATGACCAGCTTATTCTCAGGACTCTAACATAGCGTAAGGGTGGAAGACGACGGCAGGGACGGCTAGGGGCTTCTGAGTCCTGCTCCTCCTCTTCACTCAGTACTAAAGCCGGGACATCCTTTTGTGCAATAGCAAGAGACATCTCATCGGTATCCCAGAAGCAAGTCTTTACTCATCGGCCATCTAGCAGCCAGTGTTCTCCATCTTCACCCGCTGAAACCTGGTTGTTTTTTTCAGTTTATGAACCTCTCTGGCCAATCGAATCAGACCTCCTGAATTCTATCCAATAATAATTTCGTAAATAAGTTGAACTCTTACTATTGCAGATTTTTTTTTAGATTAAGCAATAATGCCGTGGCCCTGTAAGGAAGCTCACATATCGAAGACCTTACATGTGGGCACACAGGCGAGAGTACTAAAATCGTAGCAGTTAACTGGCGAAGCATTCGCAACAAAGTACCAGAGTTTGAAGTGCTGCTGAAAAGCAAAGAAGCTCACAAAATATGAATTACAGAAAACTGGTTAAAACCTGAAATAGACAGCAGTGAGATGTTTGTGCAATGTTTAAGTTGCGATACTTCTTTCTACGTCGATCCTAACGGTATTTTCAAACTTTGGCATACACTTCATAACTACTTAGGTGTAATGCGAGTTTCTATCTGCTCGTGGATACGCCTTAAAGTCCAATATATGATTTTTCAGTTTCTGTATGATCATGTTGGAGTCCAGCTCTAATTTTACCTTATCTTCAGACATTTTCCAAATACATATCCCCTATTCTGAGTTATAAACAATGTATTACCTGCTGAAATTTATTGCAAAACTCAGATTTTTTGCTCTCTCATTCCTACCATCAAACCCATATTCAACGGTATCTCTTTCTTCTATTCCTTCCCCTAATACTGCTTTCCAGTCGCGCCGTTGCCTACGATTCTTATCCAGAATTTAAGGAGGATCACTAGTCAAAATCATTAACATTGTACAACAATTTTTGTCATAGAAAGAGAAACTGAGAGAAATGACAAAAGGCTTTTATCAAGGATAATTCTTTAAGTGACAGCAACTAGTTACGAAGGTAAAAAAATGCTTAAGTACAATACATAGCTTTCAATCCTCATCAAACTTATTATCGATAGAGCCATTTACAATACAGAAAATCTGAAGATCATCCGGACAACCACTCGCTCACAGAAAGATACGTGCATAAAGACTGGAAAATTGTTCAAGTCACTCCAATATCCAAAAAGGGAAGTAGGAGTAATCCGCTGAATTACAGGCCTATATCACTAACGTCGATTTGCGCTAGGGTTTTAGAACTTATACGGTGTTCGAAAATTATGAAGTACCTCGAAGAAAACGATTTGACATATAGTCAGCACGGATTCAGAAAATATCGTTCTTGTGAAACTAGCTCTTTATACTCATGAAGTAATAAGTGCTATCGCAGGGGATGTCAAATTGATTCCATATTTGTATATTTCCAGAAGGCTTTCGACACCGTTCCTCACAAGCGTCTTCTAATGAAACTGCGTGCCTACGGAGTATCGCCACAGTTCTGCGACTGGATTCGTGATTTCCTGTCAGAAAGGTCACAGTTCGTAGCAATAGACGGAAATTCATCGAGTAAAACAGAAGTAATATCCGGTGTTCCCCAAGGAAATGTTATAGGACCTCTATTGTTACTGATCTATATTAACGACACAGGAGACAATCTGAGTAGCCGTATTAAATTGTTTGCAGATGATGCTGTAATTTACCGTCTTGTAAAGTCATCAGATGATCAAAACGACTTGCAAAATGATTCAAATAAGATATCTGTGTGGTGCGAAAAGTGGCAGTTGACCCTGAATAAAGAAAAGTGCGAAGTTATTCACATGAGTACTAAAAGAAATCAGCTAAATTTCGATTACGCGATAAGTCACACAAATCTGAGGGCTGTAAATTCAACTAAATACTTAGGAATTCCAATTACAAATAACCTAAATTGGAACGATCACATAGATAATATTGTGGGTAAAGCAAACCAAAGACTGCGATTCATTGGCAGAAAACTTAGAAGGTGCAACAGGTCTACCAAAGAGACTCCTTATACTACGCTTGTCCGCCCTATTCTGGAGTACTGCTGTGCGATGTGGGATCCGTATCAGGTGGGACTGACGGACGACATCGAAGAAGTACAAAGATGGGCGGCTCGTTTTGTATTATCGCGAAATAGGAGAGATAGTGTCACAGACATGATACGTGAATTGGAGTGGTTATCATTAAAACAAAGGCGCGTTTCGTTGCGACGGGATCTTCTCATGAAATTTCAATCACCAGTTTTCTCCTCCGATTGCGAAAACATTCTGTTGGCACCCACCTACATAGGGAGAAATGATTATCACGACAAAATAAGAGAAATCAGGGCTCGCACGGAAAAATTTAAGTGTTCGTTTTTCCCGCGTGCCGTTCGAGAGTGGAACGGTAGAGAGACAGCTTGAAGGTGGTTCACTGAACGCTCTGCCAGGCACTTTATTGTGAATAGCAGAGTAATCACGTAGATGTAGATGTAGATGTAGACTGGGCCACACATTCTGTTCTGTTCACAATATTTGCAATAACTATGTATGCTAGCAACAGCAACACAAAACACATGTTGTATATACAAAAATTACAATGCAATAAGCATTGTAATTTTTGTATATACAGCACACAGCATAATAAATGCTGTGTGCTGTCAGGAAGTCAAAGTGATCAGGCTTTTAAGCGAGAAACCGGCTCCGAAATTTATTGTTAGGCTGGGCGTCACAGAGACGAGAAATGATCGTGAAATTCTTAAAGTGAACTTGAGTGTTTAGTAATAAATGACATAAAACAATGCGGTTGACTGTATTTACCCACGATGGAGAGCTGTTGAGTCTTTTCCATTTTACCCGCTCATTCGTTACAAATGACACTTTATGTTAAATCATCAACCAATCCTGCTTCACTTTTTTCGTACTTATCTTCCAAGTCGAATGCACTTTACAAAGAACACCCTATGAGTGAGTGCTTTGAGGTTCAAAACAACGAATTTGCTCCTCTGTTGTAGTATTGAAAACGTCTGTAGTGACGACGACACTACTTACCGATGTCGAACTATAATGAGAGCTGGTAGAATCTCAAACACCTTAGCGCTGTGCCTGCTTATGCAAGATACCTAGGTACGAGAACGCCTGGAATTGCATATAGAAGCCGTGGAAATGGAAGAAATAATTAGAAAAATAAGAAAAGTACCAGCCTCCAAGTCGAGAGTGAGAAGTTGACAAAGAATTTTAAAAAATGAAAGAAGCTCTCGCGAAGTAATCAAGCACGAGATCCGACGGCTGTAGGACGGAGCAACAATCCGGAAAGTTTCTGCGCGGAATATTGGCATTCTTGGCCAGAAGTCGGTCGGTTGCAGGTGACCCGGGGAAGCCCCGGCGCATGCCGAGCGCGACACGGCTCGCCAATTACTGTCCACTGAGACAGCGGGGCGCCCGGAGACGCCCAGGGACAGGCGCTCCTGCTCTCGATTAAATTCTTATCGGCCAAATAGAAAGCGGGTGCAACGGCAGCCTGCGAATTGTGCTGGTTACGTTTTTTATTGTTATGTAGCGAACCCTGCAATACTTCGAAATTTGCTAAATATGTATGAGAATTGGATTACAGCCCAACATCCGTTTCCTCCCTCTCTCCACCCCTCTCCTTCTCCACCTCCATCTCCCCCTCCTCCCCCACATATCTGTCCATCTCCCCCGCTCCCTGTACATCGCTTATCCCACACTCTCTCTATCATTCTCCTCCTCCCTTTTCTCTTTGTCCATTTCCTGCTTTACCTTCTATATATCAATTTCCTGCCCCCTTTGATTGTGTCCACTTAGTAGATGTTATAGTTGCGCAATAATCTCTCGCTTAATCGCACGACTGAGTGCATCAACCTGATTGATTTCATCATCAGAATTTCCGAGGAAATAAATTTGAAGAAAT
Source organism: Schistocerca cancellata (assembly GCF_023864275.1). Classification (NCBI taxonomy): domain Eukaryota; kingdom Metazoa; phylum Arthropoda; class Insecta; order Orthoptera; family Acrididae; genus Schistocerca; species Schistocerca cancellata. The sequence goes on from NC_064628.1 coordinate 200,110,876, forward strand.
CTGTGATCAGGTTTCATAGCGGCAACAATGTTCCCTCTCGAAGGCGAATTTGACCTCGAATCTGTAAAAATGAAGATTATTGATTTATGAGACTTGGTGAATCTTTGTGAATGGCTGACATTTGTTTGTTTGATATATTGTGCATGTGCTGTGTGATGCAGTTGAAAAAGAATGTACCTTAAGTTGGGTTAAAACTTCGTTCTCCGATCATATTCGCCCCAAATGATGTTGTTTATAGGAAACTGTTGTACGTTTGTATATTCCACAAGAAATGCTGCGATCCATGTTATTGGCCAGAAATCAATGATTCCTGTGGCTCTGGTGGTTGTGTCAGATGCTGTAATTTTTAATTTCCGTTGGCACACCATAATCCTACCTGTTCGTGTTGAAACCTTAAGCATTGCGATGTTGATAAACATTGTTCATTGTTCCGAAATTTATCAATGCATCCTTGATGTAATCGAAAATTGGGTCGTATCTGAACGTCAAACGTTCAGATCAAATTGTCACGTTTGACCGTCTGGTTTGTCGACGTTCCAAATTATTTTGTGAGTAAGCTCCAACAGAGTAAATCGAAGCTGACTGTATCGGTTGTTCCGGAATCCTGATGGATCGCGCTAGAGAATTTGTTATTTTATTTGCCTCCAAACGTTGTCTATGCTCTTCCTCAGTCTCATTGACTCCACGATTACGTATTTAGCTTGCGTTGTGCGTGTGCCGACCGATACTTCGAAGCCTTACTGATGAAATGTTTTAGAAATAAATAAATCACGAACTGCAATCAATTGAATGTTTGCAACCCACCAAACTACCATGAACTCACAACAAAGCAATGCACCAAAGATATGCCTTAGCAACACAGCAAATATATGTTCACCACCGATAACACACTGAAACATCGCTTTCAATTCTATTCTTTTTCGCAAAATATCAATATCACAGCGGTATTTTTTGCTATGAAAATATGCGACGGCAGAACTGTCAAACTGAACGTCACCTGGTTTTGTTATAAAAACATCTGACAGAATAACTGTCAAACGTTCAGTCACATTTCTTTCATTAAGATTCTATACAACAATTCCACCCAAATTTTCCAAAAATTTTCTTTAATAGCAGTCCTTGCCATGAAAAAAAGGGGGAAGAAAAGGAGCGAAATAGGTCGAGCTGTTATCAAGTGATGATTTTTCATACATGTACCAATTGATTTTCATTTGTATAGTTTGAAATGTAGCTGACACATCTAGGAACCAGTGTAGTATAGTATACAGAAACCTAGTGGAATGCTCGATTTATGCGTTTTCCATAATTAGTGGTTTGCCTTTTGGGAAATTAGTCTTTAAATAGGTACGTCGTAGTAATACAACTTTATTTATTGAAATAATGGATTTTTACATACTTTTGAAATAATTTTACACAATAAGTTAATAATGCAACTTAATGGCATTTTAGTAATGGATGCTTCATTCTGTTTACAGTGTAAAAATGCAGTCTCCCAATATCATTTAGTTCTTTGCAGAAAACTATATTGTTGGCAATTTTACTGGTATGATAATTTACTATACACCTCTAGCCACGTTAAAGTTGAAAATTCTGCCTGTCACACTTAACGGAAGTCGAAAACTGAAAACCAAGTCATATCTTAGAGGAGATAGGAATGTTGTTCTTCAGTAAATAGTGTACTTCAGTTTCATTGAGTTTACAATAGCAGATGTTAATTTACAGTATTTACATCTCATGAAGCACGATGTTACATTCATTATCGTATAGACGTAGAATTTGACATACAACACCAGAACAATGTCTAGAAAACGTCAGATTTCGACTACTAGATGTACATAATCGGACAATTCTACCTATAAATACAGAAGTGCGAGTACTAACGTTGTATGGTAGTGAAACAGGGACTATGGGGAAACGGGGAAAGAAGAGAATCGAAGCATTTGAGATGTGGTGCTACAGACGAATGTTGAAAATTACTGACAAGATAAGGAATAGGGTGTTTCTGCGGAGAATCGGAGAGAAAGGAATATGTGAAAACCACTGACAATAAGATGGGATAGGATGATATATCTTTTACGCCATCAGGAAATAACTTCCATGGTACTAGAGGGAATGTAGAACGTGAAAACCCTAGAGGTTCAAATGGCTCTGAGCACTACACGACTTAACTTCTGAGGTCATCAGTCGCCTAGAACTTAGAACTAATTAAACCTAACTAACCTAAGGACATCACACACATCCATGCCCGAGGCAGGATTCGAACCTGCGACCGTAGCGGTCGCTCGGTTCCAGACTGTAGCGAAACCCTAGAGGGATACATATGCTGGAGGACATGCAGCAGATAATCGAGGCTGTAGGTTGCAAGTGCTACTCTGAGATGAAGATGTTGGCACAGGAGAGGATCTGGTCGTGGTCAGCATTAAACCAGTCAGAAGACTCGTGATTCAAAAACAAGATTTATATATGCTTGATGCAAGTGCTCATTTGTTCTTAGCCAAAGTAGCTGCATGTACCGGCTATGATGTAATATTTTACTATAAAAATGTTAGGATTCGGGAAAGAAATACTGCAAAGACATTGTCATGATACACTACGTGGAAAATGGCCTGTGTTTGTTGAATACGCGTTTTGTAACACCAGAAAGGAATAATATAATTAATTTAGTGACATTCATTGAAACATTGGAGATGTACCACAAAATATTCGATCAACCAAATAAACAAAACGTCAAGAACATCTTGAAGAAATTTGATATCAATATAGAAGATTAAAGGGATGAATTTTGTGATGGTTGTGCATTAGGAAAGAAGCACAGAATACCATTGAAACGACGAATAAACCGCTCCAATCTACTGGTGTATTAATCCATGCAGATGTCATTGGACCAATGAATGCAGAATGTTTTAAGGATGATTTCAGTAAATTTCGTCAAATTTTTTTTCTGTTTGATGTACGTAGCGCTATAACAATGTTTTAAATTAAGTGTAAACCAATGGATATGCTGTTAAACCATTTACATATAATGGTAGCAAATAATTTAACAAGAGAATTGAGAAATTGCTCATCATTAAAGAACAATTGTTGACACGTAGCATTCGTTGCTGAATCTAAGTAAATAGCCGAAAGGATTTGGGACAGAAGCTTTTATTACAGAAATACATTTCTGAAGTCGTGCTGGTAAGTGTTCAGTTCCAGTCAAACCCCAATGCGAGCTGTGGTACAGTAGACCCTTAGGAAATTTTGTTCACCTTACCATGTTTGGCACTGTTTGCTATCTTCACATAAACAAACACTTTAGTTTAAAGTTAGATGACAAGGCTCTATTTCGACAACTTATTGGGTATGTCAATGACAACTATCGATTTAGTTTCTAAATTATTCTAAAAGGAATTTGGTCTTGAATCGTTACGTAAAATTCAAATGAGAAGTAATTTATAGTTTCTGAAGCGATCATGTTGAGTTTGATATTTCTTGACAAGAATTCCAAGATCTGAAACGGTTGAACGTGGTAGCTCAATCAGGAAAGGAAAATGTTACAGTCAAATTCATTCGGAAGGCGGAAAAGTGCAGAACAAATTTTCGCTCTTGACTCTACAGGAAGTACCAAGCGAAGGTAACAAAGAATAAATATTTTATTCAGGCTTTTTAGCCTTTGAGAAACGTAACTCCCAAACGGCTCTTCTTCCATGATCATGTAGTTAACTATTAGTGAAGTGCTTAGTAAAATTTTCCGTGGTGTGCACAACACATTGATGATAGTACGCTTTTGGTGCAGAAAGGAAACTCAGTTTCTTTTTAAATCGTTTTTTACAATCATAAAAATTTAACAACGCTTTCCTTCTGTTTAACAGACAGCACAATAATCTATCAAAAGTTTACATGAAAATATTCCAAATTTTGCAGTGGAGAAGAATAAACTCTAACAATCACAAATATTACATTTCCCAATATTAACTTACAAGCATGTGATTTATGCCATCATCTATACAGAATTTGTTTGGTTCTTCATTTCTTTGTTTCTATTCATTTTATGAATTTGGCAAGTACTCCTTAATCCATATCGGATCTATATGTATACGCAGCTAATTTATAACAACTTATGTGAAACTGTTCTATCCCTGTACTTATAAAGGGTTCAGACACACAAATGACATCAAGTTTTCCAACTAACACGATATTACAAACAAATTACAATTTATGTACTTTAGCCGGCCGTTGTGGCCGAGCGGTTCTAGGCGCTTCAGTACAGTACGGCGTTGCTGCTACGGTCACAGGTTCGAATCCTGCCTCGGGCATGGATGTGTGTGATGTCCTTAGGTTAGTTAGGTTTAAGTAGTTCTAAGTCTAGGGGACTGATGACCTCAGATGTTAAGTCCCATAGTGCTTAGAGCCTTTTGAACCATTCTGTACTTTATTCCCCTCCCCTCGTCCCCCTCCCCAGTGTATTCTGATGAAGCAAATTGATTTCACTTTTCCCTCTATTACTATTAGATGAACTGGGAAACTCTGCAAATTTAATTTCTTTTAATGCTGTCTGCCTCAATTCTGAATTTGACCTAATGTCGATATGTCACCAGACTCCTAATAACAACACGGATTGGGTGCTGCTGTTTATCCTTTTTTCCCCTTATAGATATGCTAACTTGTCATCACCAGATGTTCAAGGAAAGGCCATGGGAAGTATGTCCCCATATTACGACAGCAGCTAGTGGAATCGCACCAATATGATATTTTTGTACCTATCTGAGAGACCCCTTTAGCTTCGGGTTTGCTCGTATAACAGCAGAGTTAATCCAGAGCTGGTTAAGGTGCCGCAGAACCTCCACAAACCTCACGTTTGTGTGTTTCGTAGCTACTCCTATTTTGTCCAGTTATTTGTCGTATTTACCCAGGCTGTTTCCATCTCCCAAACTATCAATACCTGGTATTACTTGTTAAAATCCTTGCACATTTGTCCTAAGTTTTCTGTCACCTGGCTAAGAACACCGCTTGGTTTCCCCAAAATTGTGACACTGTACTCTGCACCTAATTTTTCTTGTAGTTGCATGGCTATAAATTTGCGATGACCGGTACCTAGCAGCAAGACTTTCATTTTCTTTTCTGTTACTCATCTGACTCATCTCCAAGTTCCCTAGAACTCTACATTCCCCAGCATCAGCATGAAGCTCTCTCTCCGTTATGAGAGCACGCGAAATCTACTGCTTAGCGGAATTTCGACTTTGCTAATAAAATTGTCCAGTGTTAGACTTCTGCTTTCCATCTTCTGCAGCACCCCTTTTCTTTTTCTCAATTGTTGTAATTCAAACCATCGTTTCCTTACTCTGCCTGAAGGCCACATATATCCGCCTCCTGGTGCTCGATTTTCCAATTTTGTAGCACAATATACAGTTCCATGGAAGAGCCTCATTGAACAACCCATTTTTTTCTCCTTACAATCGCCCCAGTGAAGCCAGAACCCAGAATTATACCAGAACACCACCCGTTTAACTCTTTTAAAGCAACATCGCTACTTATCATTAGGGCCCGAATTTAAAGGTGTTAATCTCACAAAACAGAAAAAAAGTTACATCGTACTTAAAGGCCTAAAGTAAGTTAAATAGTTCGCAGAAAGAAAGGGACTAGAGTGTACTGTAAATAGATTTTCTGAATTAATACTAAGGAAAGTCAATAACGTGAATTTACACATTTTAAGAAGTGACATAATAAATAAATGTACACACTGCACTGAAATTAGGACCGTGTACGGCGCAGTGTTGCTTGTCTTTAGTTAGTTAATTAGTTACATTTTCAATGGACCATTTTGCATGATAGAGCGTGGTGCGGAACGAGTCATGTTGATGAAATTGTAGGGATCAACTGTCATATAAAACCTTTCACACTATTTTCGTAACACATAACTGAAGCAAATCTATCTACATCCTATACAGGCTGTAATATACATAGTCAAAAACAAAGAAGAAAACCAGCAGAAGACATCAATAATTTCGATTTCTAGATATACACTGCCCCCCTCCTTCCCCCCAAATGCCTCACCAGCTACTACATTAAAAAATTAAAAAACAATGGACAAAGTATTCTAGACTAATCTAGTTTAAGCCTGTTTATTTTTAAGTAACATTTCTCTATGTATTTATGTATTAACGCTTGAAAATGAACAGAACGCGTTGCATTATGTTAGATTAAGCATAAAATAAAATAAAAAGTGACTGGTAGCAGAAACTTGAAATAAATAAGTATCCCACACAGTCACGGTCCACAAACATAACCATTATGGCTGAAAATAATTAGTATTAAATGATTTGAATGTCTCTACAGACGGACTGTGAACTAATAACGTTAATACTGGAAGTACTTCTCCTACTGCTGCTGTTGCCACTAATAATAATGATGAAGCAGACACAGAAAGAATTTACCTTGATTAGAAATTATTGGCGACAAGGAAAGACAAGACGTGGGTGTTTCTTACAAAAAATAAAAAATACGCAGCAGAACTGAGATCATGTTGTTCACAGAGGACTTTTCTGTACCATTTTCTTACATCCCAAAGAGGCATAAGGTACCAACATGGTCTCTCTTCCGTATTCTGCTTCGTCGAATGATATTTTACGAGCGTTGTTTGAAACGTCCCCTTTGAAAAATTATACAAGACTGTGCTTAAACTGACACACAATATTTTTAGCGCAACGCAATCTGACTTTCAAAAATCCCTACAAAAGAATGGGCCTGACTAACATTAACCTATACCTTTCACAAATCACTTACCTCACAAAAATCTTCATTACTCGAACTACTGCAATACAGCGAGCGCCACTACTGCCAGCTAAATAAAAGATTCAAACTACGGAAGGCACTAACTACTGATAGGCATACTTAGCAAATGAAAGATTTTAATAGGGAACAAACAATGTATTTACCTCAATAGTGTTCAAAAGTCATAATGTATATAGCAGTTCATGATATCCAATATTACAAATTTCAAAATTCCGCCATCTCTCTCCTCACATCCACCACTGCTGGCGGCTCACCTCCAACTGTGCAGCGCTACGCGCTGTTCACATCCAGCTGCCCAACACTACAATGGCAGACAACAATGCAAACTATCCACAGACTGCACACAGCACAGCCAGTGATTTTCATACATAGCGCTACGTGGCGTTACCAATAAGAAAACCTAAACAGCCTACTTACATGTTCACTCAGTTCGTAATGCTACCATAGTAAACCCTGGGTAACAGCTATTATCGAGAGTTGCAGTCATAGGCATGCGAAAGAAAGGCTGTTCAAGTGAGAACGGCATTATTGTACTATGTGGCACAGCTTCACAACTACCAGTAGGTACTGACAGTGAGGCAGCGGACAAATTCTGAATTTTACTGAAACGTGAATGGCGGCGTTTGTGCGTAACAAAGGACCGATACGAAAGAAAAGAAAGTTTACCGGTGGACGTAATTAATGAGACGGTATGCGGAGAGCGCAGTGCATCCACAAAGCGCGCACCGCCTTTGTGTCGGTGAGTGGGCATGGGGGAGGGGGAGGGGCGTGGTTTGGCGAGTTTGACGCCTGCTGCTGCTGCTGATAGGTCCGCAGGCTCCCAGCGCCCACTTGTCGCTGCCTCCCGACAGAGAACGACCGTTTTCGAATTACCAGCTGCAGCTGCACTCGTGCGGATCATTAATTACACAGAGGACCATTAGAAGCTATTAAATGGCGATCGACAGTGCTGTTTGAGACCTCGGTGGGATGTGGCTTACCAGGCGGTATCGACACTGTCGAGGTCAGCTATTTTTTGGTCATTGCTGGGGTTTATCTACTAACTCTGGATGGGCCTGGAGTTTAGTGGCGGGCCGGTGACTCAAAAGACGACTGTCATCCGCTCTGATCGATTGTTTCCGTTGCGAGTAAATTGTAGGGCTTTCTTAAATGGGGCTCGACACGGATTCTCAACTGTCCACGGACGAGGGGACCAGCAGATCTACCGAAACCAGGCTTGCTCCCTTCCCAAAACTCCTGACTGGCAATGTACTTCCCCCACTTCTCTGATTGCTCTCAACGTATACTACGTGGAAGTGTTTCACCGGTGAAATATATAGAAAGAAAAAATACCGGTTGTTCTGTGGAACTGCAGGGGCTGCCCTTAAGCTTTATATGAAAGTGAGTTATTGGCTGGGACACGCTTATGGGTCTACACCAGGATTTCCCAAACCTGTGTTTCGTGCGAAATGAAAAAGTGTTCCGTGAAGTATTATTAATAATATGGCTTTTTCCGAAAGTTTAATGATGCTGATTAATAATTAAAGATTTCATTATGATATCTGTTATTAATTATGATTTAAACTAAAGCCATCTCTGAGTAAAGAAAGTGATTCTCATTTTGAAAATTGTATCAACCTTCAAAATAAACAGGGTGTTCCATAAAAGTACATGTATTGCGTTGAAATGTGTGTGAAATCTTATGGGCCTTAACTGCTAAGGTCATTAGTCCCTACACTTACACACTACTCAACCTAAATTATCGAAAGTACAAACACACACCCCCATGCACGAGGGAGGACTCGAACGTCCACCGGTACCAGCCGCACAGTCCATGACTGCAGCGCCCTAGACCGCTCGGCAAATCCCGCGCGGCGTACAAGTATTCTCAAAATGTTCCGTCAGAGGAAAAGTTTAGGAACGGCTGGTGTATTCAGCCAGATATAGAAAAGTTTTTCCTTACATGAGTGCATTAAGATGTAACCATCACGAATAATGTAAATGTCTGATGGTACAGTACAGACGGGTACGGTATCTTTAGAATAACAGGAAAAAAATCCGGATGCGACGGAATCCGGCACAGACAAACAAATGATTACAATTTCAAAAAAAAAAAAAAAAAAGAAAAAGAAATTGATGATTTATGCAAAATAAAAACCTTCACAAATGAAGTCGGTAGCGTCTTGGTCCATCTTTGGCCCTCTTTGAAGCAATTATTCGTGTTGGTATTGATTGATAGACTTATTGGGTGTCCTCGTGGGGGAATCTCATGCCAGATTCTATTTAACTGGCGCGATATATTATGAAAATCGCGAGTTGCTCTGAGGGTCCTCCCCATAATGCTCCAACCGTTCTCAAATAAGGAGAGATCTCACTGACCGGAGTAGAATTGTCTTCTGCGATGAGTCCCGCTTCAAATTTAGCCCCGATAACTAGTGAAGACGGGTCTAGAAATCCTTACAGCACAGAGGTACGCCGCCCATATTCTACATCCAGCTCTGTTGCTCTTCATGGCAGGTTATCCTGGGCTTATATTTCAGCAAGATAATGCCTGCGCAAGGCAAGAGTTTCTAGTGCTTGTCTTCATGCATGCCAAACTCTATCTTGGTCAGCAAGGTCGCCGGATCTCTCCCCCATTGGGAACGTTTGGAGCGTTCTGTTCCCCACTACAAACAAAATGATTTTTAAACTGTACATGACCACCTGGTGGAGCGTTCCAAAATTAATAGAGTGCAATGTCCATTTTATCAATATGTATTAAGAGGGACGGTAAAATACGCAGAGTAACAAGTACTCCAGCAGCCACTGAGCAGCGCCCTGACTCGCGCTGACTGCTGCCGCCATGCTGCAGCGCTGCTTTATTGCTGCTGGAGTGCTGGTTTCTCTTCTTGTTTTACTGTCACTATTAATACATACTGATAAAACGAACATCGTACTCGATTAATTTTGGATCGCTTTATCGAACGGTCACATAAAATTCGACATTAACTTTTTTGGTAAAGGGAAACAAACCGAAGCTTTCCGTCATCACTGGTCGTCGCATGAAAGATTTGATGAGCATTATTTGTTTTGGCTGACTCTAACTACACAATGCAAAAACTAAATTGCGAATATCCGCCGAAACACCAGTGAAAGTGGGCCTGGCGGCTCTTAGGTCAGACACCCCGCATAAGGACCGACATGTAGGCAATGGATTAGTGTGGCAATGGTGTCTTTTCGACGTGCGTGCGTTGAATGTGCAAACGTGAACTATGGCAGCATTATTAACATATGCGCCCAAAGTGCTGTTATGCTTTTCTTGGCTGCCGAAGAACAAAGACCAGTAGGTATCCATTGGACAATGAAGAATGATTATGAGGCTGCATGTAAGTCGAAAACAACCTTTGTGGAATGGTGTCACAAGAGGTACTGCTTCTTCATGATGACACACGGAGGTACAGCAAATGTCGTAGCGCAGAAGTTACAACAACTGAAGGGGGAGACACTCGAGCACCCACGCTGTAGTCCTGATCTCTACCCATGCGCTAAATACGTCTTCGGTCCCTTAAAAAACGGCTTTATCGGACGAGGGGGTGCAGCAGGCAGATATGGACCTTCACGTTGCAGGGTACGGTGTTTTACCAAAAGGGTATCTTCAGCCTGCTGCATCGGTGGGATGATTGCCGCAATGCTCATGGCAGCTGACGATCTAATGCGAGAGAAATTGGCACGATATCCTTCAAGAGGACATCCAACAACTATATCAATCAATGCCAAGACAAATGACTGCTTGCACGAGGGCTACAAGTAGACCAACGCGTTATTGACTTGCTCAGTTTGTGGAGCTCTCTGCCTTGAATCAATCATCAAATTTCTCTGAAATTGTAATCATTTGTTTCCCAGTAAGTGTACATCACATACGCCGATTTCGCCCCATTAGGATACGTCCTTCGTGGTGCGTCCTTTGTTTTTTTTATTGTTGTTTATATATTATTCTTCGAGTGTACAGATATGGCAGCGGCAGATGAGAGTGCAACCACGTACTCAGACGTAAGCTGCTCATTTTGAATGACAGTTATGGTGTCGCAAAACGTTAACGTCTCTAATCGATGAATGGACGTCAACAAACCCATTTACCTCTTATCCCTTTCGTGGAAACATAATGGAGTACAGAATTTGTTCTCTTTACAATAACAGAACCTGTTTCACAAGGTGAAGAAGTCTTTCTTACGAATGAGGTTTCGTACGTGGAGGTCGTAAAGTACTGTATTTTTAAACTGCCTGGACGACTTCGCACAATACATGGAGGAAATGCAGCTTGTTTCAACACCCAAAAATGGTTTACAGCTCAGCTCGTGTATTCATATTTCTACAAATTATCTGCACCATCTTATCGTCAAATTTGGAAGTCTGTCAGTTATTTCGGGAATACGCTGCAGCCATCTTGTAAATCGCTCTGTGTGACAAAGAAAACCCCAGAGTAGCTCTTGAACATGTACTGGTATTTTGTGCAACGGAACTTCAGAGTGGCAGCCTTATATATTTCCCCATTTTGCAACTGGAAGATGTATGTGCCATATTACCTAATACCCGTTCCCAGAGAGGTATTGGCACCGGAGCTCTGAAACTTCTAGAGTCTCCATGAAACTAACTGGAGGAATATCAGTTGCACTCTGATGAATTGCAAAAAATCATTAAGCAGATAGCATCCTCTTGAAACGAGATACGTTTTTTGAAGAGTTATCTTAGCTTCTTAACTATGAGCAATCAAGGAAATTGGTGAATTTCTCGCTTCCGAAGGTGTAGCACACAATTAAGGAGAGTAAAAAGAGTACAGAGGAAATCAGACACTGCACTCATCAACCGATATCGTTGTTAAATGTCGTCTGACCACTTTTTTAACCGGTACTACAATCTACGTTCCGTAAAATCACCTTGGCGTCAACGCTACTTATTTTAGCAGAAATGGTGCAATAAAACCTGTTCCTGGAACCATTAAACGGTGGAACACTGCAAGAGTACTTTCAGCAACCCTCGTTTGAACGAAACATGTTGTAAAATGGCCTAAATTGAACTCGATGCTACAGGTCGCAAGTGTAAATAAATAGCCGAAAGAAGTGTGAGTTTTACCAAGATACATTTTTACAGTCGTGTAAGTCATAAGCAATATGTCAGATTTGCGGACATCAGATGTCTCAAAGAATATACTTACATTCTTTTCTCATTCAATTATATATTATACGAAATATCAGCACCAAAAAAAGGTTTACTATCACCCAGTTATCAACAGTCTTAGTAAGGGAGAACAAGAGATATATTTAAAGACAATCGTTATTCAAATGCAACTCACTGATGAAGTACACGCCTCGCAGTTGTGGCAGTTTCTTTATCGAGACTTGAGGGAAAGAAATTGATTTCAGTGAATACAAAACAAGCTTGTAGGAGATCACTTGAAAATCAAGAAATACTTGCACAATATTGGAGTAAATGTGTGCAAATTCGTATGTACACATACTGTCAACTGCAAGTAATATTCTGTGATTTTTATGTTACTAATATAGATGTTTTGTGTTTGTATCTCTGCTCTGCAACAGAATGAAAGGATCACTTCTTCGAAACCACATAGTTCACAACCATTGCTTCGCCTAAATTTGAAATTTAGCTCAAAGGTGCGTAAAACTTCCCTGCGCGCAACGGAACTAAAGGATCACATTTTTGAAACCCCATAATTTAAACCAATTGCAGCACTTAAGTTTGAACTTTCGCTCAAAGCTGTATACTACCTCCCTCTGTATTGGTGATAGAAAAAAAAAGGTCACCGCTCAGAAGTTCATCCGACTTGTGAGGTGGGCTAATAATGTCACACTGGCACCAAATTTCACCACATTTCTGCCCAACGGCACTGTGGGTGTGTCACACTATCGAAAGGTCCTCACACCCCGCGTCACCCACATTTCATTCCTTCTTTTGGCGCCTCTGGTATGGAGGTCAGAACAGTGCCGTCCAACGTCGAAATCAAGCCGTTTTCTGATGTGTGGCCGAGGAAAATATTCCAGACGAAGCGACGCTCAGAATCGTCACAATAAGGCTGAAGGGGGTGGCACAAAGGGCGTCAGTGAAAGCACCCTTTTCACTAGCGGGCTGATTCAAACACATTTAGCGGTCGAAAACGACAGCTTGCAGTGCAGTGAGCAACATGAAGACATTATTCACAACTTGTGACACCGCTGACACCGTCGAGCACATCAGTCCTTCCCCAAGGGCGTTGTTGGTCTGCGTCCACATCGTACGTGATCGCAACCGCCTGTAGCTCACTGAAACGGCAATTTTGGCTCTAATATACAAGTTGGAGTCACTAAAGACCGTTAAAACCATTCTACTAAATCTGAACAGGATTCGAATCAGCTAAGGGTGCATTTTCAGCGCTCCTATTTTGTGTCCTCCTGTGGCGTGATCATGGATGGATGCGAGGTTGCCACATGCGTCCATAAAACGGCAAATGTGACCTTCGAAATTCTAAAAAACTTGCTTTACATGATCGTTTTATTATAATCATCTACAATACATAGTCTCTATTGAGGTTTCGCCTTTCGGCAGCCCATTAATCAAAATGACGCCTTATGGAATTTGTTTCAAGCGTATTACGCAACGTTTCTAGCCAAAAACCTGCTCGAGGATTCAACGATATTTATGCTACTCATTTTCCACGCTTTTATCGAACAATATATTCAGTGATAGGACTCCGAAATTTGTTTCAGTTTTCTCGTTCATTTGGTTATTACGTCATCTGCCTTCGCAATGAGCTTGCGAGCGAGCTACTGTAGTTGTCATTTTCATACCAGCACCTGAAATTGGCGTGAGGATTAAATTCGGGTGGAAATGGAACGAGTTTCGAAGCATATCGTACATCGCATTCGATAGTCAACGGCGAGAGGATGCAGTAATTTTGTTTTCATTCCGCATACAGGTGCCAGATTTCACAGTATTGTGTTACTGTAATGGATTCAGAAGCGCATGTTCTAAGTCTATTAAATGTGTGTGAAACTTCCGTTTGACAGGCAGACAACAGACATTTTTTGACACTATTATCGATATGTTGCGATGAACTGCATCTGGTGCAGGAGATTAATACAATTAAAATAGCTGAGTACCCGTCATTGCCCGGGTATGAATTTATTCCAATTTTATTAGTCCATCTCCTACCCTTTTCCTCTCTCAGTACATCTCCTCCTCCCCTCTTTCTGTACCTTCCTCCTCGCCCTCTCTCTGTACATCTCTTCCTTCCTGCTATCTGTGTCAATCTCCCTTTCCTCTCTCGTGTCTCCATCTGCTTCTCCCCCATCTCTCTGCACGTTATCACTCTCGCCCCAGTAGGGGTATTTTTTTCCAGAGAGTAAATAATACATTACGAAGTATGGGTGAAATCTTTCCAGCGGTTTATGTTCGGCTTTTTACCCGTGGTTTTACTTACGTATGCGAATATCACATACCTATACACACATCAAAAAAAGTTTTGCATCACTCCGGTTCCCAGAACTCCTGAAGATAGACGTTGGCTGTGGATATTGTATCACAGACACATTCCATTTGATCGTTCAGAGATATCACTAAACCCACCCAAAGATGAGCAGTGCCTATTATACGGAGGGAGTACGACAGCCTATCAGTTCCAGTCATTCCACCAAGAAGGAGGTTCACGGCTCATGCTGTCTCTAGTTCAACCATGACTAGATGGTCAATGCTGCGGTTCGATCACGTCTGCATTTTTACTTTGTGTCAGGATGGGCGCTCAACAAGGGAAGTGTCTAGGAGACTCGGAGTGAACCAAAGCAATGTTATTCGGTCATGGAGTAGATACAGAGAGACAAGAACTGTCGATGACATGCCTAGCTCAGCCCGCCCAAGGGCTACTACTGCAGTGTATGACCGCTACCTACGGATTATGGCTCAAAGGAGCCCTGACAGCAAAGCCACGATGTTGAATAATACTTTTCGTGCAGCCACAGTTCGTCGTGCTACGACGCAATAGGCTGCATGATGCGCCACTTAACTCCCGACGTCCATGGCGAGGTCCATCTTTGCAACCACGACACCATGCAACGAGGTACAGGAGAGCCCAATAACATGCCAAATGAACCGCTCAGGACTGGGATGAGTGTCGCATGTGCCTTCAACCAGACAATCGCCGGAGAGGTGTTTGGAGACAACCCGGTCAGGCTGAACGCCTTAGGCACACTGTCCAGCGAGTGCAGCAAGGTGGAGGTTCCCTGCTGTTTTGGGGTGACATTATGTGGGGCCGACGTACGTCGCTGGTGGTCATGGAAGGCGCCGTAATGGCTGTACGACATGTGAATGTCATCCTCAGACCAATAGTGCAGCCACATCGGCAGCATATTGGCGAGGCATTCGTCTTTATGGACCACAATTCTCTAGACATTAACCATATCGCACAAACCTGGGGTGGATTAAAAATAACTTTATATGGACGATGTGACCCACCAACCACTCTGAGGTGTCTATGTCGAATCGCCGTTGAGGAGTGGGACAATCTGGACCAACAGTGCCTTGATGAACTTGTGGTTAGTATGCCAAGACGAATACAGGCATGCATTAATGCAAGAGGACGTGCTACTACGTATTAGCGGTACCGGTACGTACAAAAATCTGGACCACCACCTCTCCTGAAGATCTCGCTTTATGGTTGTTCAACATGCTATGTGTGGTTTCCATGAGCAATAAAAAGGGCGGAAATGATGGTTATGTTGATTGCTATACCAATTTTCTGTACATATTTCCGGAACTCTCGGAACCGAGGTGATGCAAAAGTTTTTTGACGTGTGTATTTCACATATATTTAACATATTTCACACATAATTGTACAAATATTTCACTTGCATCCATAGCTAATTTCGCCCTGCACTTTCTTTTTCAAACAGCTGAAGTTTTGTGACATCAAACGTACTGAACTATGTGTTGCATAATAATATAATTTTACGGAAACATCCAGTGGTAATTGAGAGTACTAACAGCGATATGTCTGCGAATGGGGTCAGTAGTCAAGAAGTAATACACTAAAATGTCATGCATGTTCTGGCAGTCTTTCACGTATCTCAGTTTTTTCTAATATCTCCTGAACTGTGTGTCTAACCATGATATATTTTTGGAAGTACCTTCTGTGGTATATGTGAATACTGTCTGCAAAACGTGTTGCAAGTAGTAGAAAAAAATTAAAGGATGATACCTTATGCGATAGTTTTACTGCATGAACAGCGATAACGTAGTAAGCGATAAAGTTTCCCCGTTCATCACTTTGTGGGTATGTCAGTGACAAAAAGTCTCGTAAAGGTTTCAAATTATGTGTTAAGTTGGTTGCAAGCTTCTAAGTGCTCTCATTATCAAATACTGGATGACTATAGTCTCACGTCGTGAGCTGCGCCTTTTCTTCACCCGCACTCCTACTCCTTTGAGAGAGAGGGAATTGATAGCCCCACAGTGGTTCTTTCCAGGCAGAAAGTGAGACGTGCACCAAGTCTTGTCGGATTCGATTCAGTGGTTGAGAACAAGATGTGAAACATACATATGTACATACATACATACATCCTCTTTTATAATATATATGGATTATGTAAATTTTTGTGAGTTTGCCTTTATATACTATGAATGGTAGAATAAAAAAAAGAGGACTTTGTATAAATATGTCAAATATGTGTGCAGTTACAGGAGAATAGGTAGTTTCCGTGTTATGATACACTTCTAGCTGTCAGCTGTCAGTAATGTGGTCAACACTTATTCGCTGCGCTTTGTTGTTTCACGTACATGATTGCCACTGGGGGGGCGGATCAAAAATTAGTGCACACTCTGTAATACAAAACTTAGTCATGAATATATATAGCAGTGAAATTAGTACAGAGCACAGCCTCAAGTATCATCTACAAGACGCCATCGTTCATCATTTGTATACATTTGCACCATCGTTGAACGCAGGCATTCAGTGTGTGACTAGTTTTCATTATGAAACATTACAGGGAAGTAAAGGGACACAAAGGGCTAACATGGCGAGTTTAGCACCCAGGAGCTTTCTTCCTGAAGGTCTCCGGCAGAGGGATACAGATGGCGAGTAAAATACTGCTTGGGTTCTCTACCACGACAATCCATTTGTCCTTACTGTGGTAGTGTCGTTATGAAAAAAGACATATAGCTTCGCCTGCAGAGATGATCGTCTGCACTAGTAGCATATTTAAGACATTGTCTTAACTGTTGACAAATTCGGAAGAGAAAAGGAAGGGAATTTTACAAAACTCCAGGGAACCATTATAAGCACCCACCCACGCGGACAGAGTGAGGAACGAACCAGAGGGCCGGCGAAAGGGCCCTGTGTCGCGTCAACGCTCATCGCCCTTCGAGACGTCCCACCTATAGACAGGGCGATCACAGAAAATAGATGTGGCAACTACAATCTTCGCTACTAAGCAGTGATAAACTGCTTTTATGCTCATTTTCTGTACGTATAATACTTTCCGTTATTGATTAATTGACGAGTGGCTAGGACCATGGGTTCCACATTGCATGCAAGTGGGTGTACTTCATGCAGCACTACTTCCCAGCTCTTCAATTTTGTAACTAACAACTTCAGTTATCAATTTCATGAATAAGCATGATTATCTCTTTCAAATTACAGAGGCGTGAACTCCCTTGCAACCAATACTTGACAGCCCACAACTCACTCTTATCCTCTCCTCTAGGTCAAAACTCTCTGTAATAACTTCTAATAGCTATATGATAAGAAATAAAAAATCACAACATTTCTCTGAAGTATCTGCGCAAGCAGAATAGAAACGCGGAAAACACAAGTCCGTAAACAATTTATTGGACTCACCAAAACGAAACAATAACACTATCTCCAAAAGAACAACAGATCCCAACTGCGGATCGACACAAATATAAAATACCAAATAATAATATTAGAAAAGACATGGCTCTTCAAAGGGACTGAATACAATAAACTATTCTACAATGTCAAGAGGATCGTCGAGTATACCAAGTCCATCTTCAAGAGACCAGCGAGCTAGAAGAGGTATCTGGCCGTGGCTGCTGGGGCGACAGTTCTGTATCCTTCCAAGCAATGCGTCGAACTGCCTTTTGCCAGCAGTGCGCCGCCTTATAAAGCCCGTTGGCGGAGGTACCTGCCGGAACTATTTGTCATCACGTGCTTGGCGTATCACAGTAGTTCCTGGGCTAGCTGCGACTTCTGGTGAAGCTAATCTGCAGGCTCCATGAACGGGTAGCCGTCTCTGGCGGTCGTTGGTGGAGACCTGGTGGTATATTGTGTTGTGGTCGCCGGTAAGTATTTGATTTGACAACTCAGACGACGTAGCTTTCCCTGGTGAATATAATCCCTGTTATGCACGCGTCCCGTGTTGGTTGGATGTGAAGTGGGATGCCGATGCAGTATGCGCTACGATGTATGAAGTGGGTGCTCACAGCATTCTTCCCTCTTTAAACTATATCTACTGCCCCTAATGTTTAGTTTTAGGGTACAGGACAGCCGTTAAGATCTTTCGCCAGCGCCTCTTAAGTCCAGATCAGTAACCTGAGAGCAGTGTAGATACGCAAGACAATTAATATTGAAATTCTTCCATCAACCGACAGTCAAAGTACCAGTCTGTCAAATGGTTCTGAGCACTATTCGACTTAACTTCTGAGGTCATCATTCGCCTAGAACTTAGAAATAATTAAACCTAACTAACCTAAGGACATCACACACATCCATGCCCGAGGCAGGACTCGAACCTGCGACCGTAGCGGTCGCTCGGCTTCAGATTGTAGCGCCTAGAACCGCACGGCCACTCCGGCCGGCGAACCAGTCTTTAAGGTAGCCAATGCTTACCCGAGATCGGTAACTGGGCGAGAACATCACTCACTACGGAGTCTATTGGCGAGCATTGAAGTTCAGCGAAATTACAAAATGTGTATAGTATCACAAGGATCTATACTGGCTTCGGGTTTCAGATACGGGCCAGCCATCTTCATTTCTGAATACAAACAAAATGACCTACATGATGATTGTAAAATCTGGACAACAATAGAGACTTATCGTATATCATCCATTGATCCAGACCTGTATTCACAATACCTTACAGTATATATATATATATATATATATATATATATATATATATATATATATGCATATGCATATGCATAAATATAAACCATAAAAACCATACATTTGTCTATGGAATTGTAATATCACAGTTTAATACGAATAATTTTCTTAGTGAAATGACCGTTTGACACTGTGCAATGTATGGAGGAATCAAAGACGCATAATGTTGCAGAGAGGTATGAACAATACTATCATCTGTCATTTGTATATATAATTTTTGTTGATATCTGCAATGATAACTCTTCTGACTAATGTTCTTTGGACTACTGTCCTTATTAAGATTATCTTGAAACTACTGCAGCTCTATAGATACATTGTTTTGTATATGAAGAAATAAAAGAGCTCATATCAATCGGCTAACAGGTCAGACTCTAAATTAAGTGTTTTTCTACAATAAATGGAAAGCACCAGTTTGCTTTTGTTCTACAACAACAAAAGCAAACTGGTGCTTTTCATTTATCATAATGTTGTTCTACCAAGAACCGATGGAAGATTCTGTTAATATTTTTCTACAATTACGTTCTCATAAAATCTAGAGAAATCCAGATATCTACGTTGATGTGCATTTGGAGAAACGCAGGAGACATAACGAACCTTCAATTACATGGCGATTCCTAACAGTGTTAAGAACTCGCAGTTAAATAGTGTTAACAGCGCTTTACCAAGATTTGGTCACTCAACTTATTACGCAAACGACGGTCGCCAATTTTTATATTATTTTATTTGTTGTGGTGTTTTATACAGTTTTACGTTGTATTGGAATATTATTGGGACTGCTTTTGGTTTGTAATGTTGGATTACAAGTGATATACTGTTAACGAAATTTGTAAGAGGTTGCTGATCCTATTACTCTACTGTTAGCGCGTATTGAACAAATGTTAACAAAATTAAAAACGGAATTAAGAACTGAATTGCAAAGCAGCCAAACAGCGCTACAAACAGAATTGCAGAACAGCCAAACGGCGCTAGAAACAGCTAAAAATGGAACTCAAAACCGAATTTCAAAGTAGTCAAAAGTGTTAAGATATGAACTACACAACAGTCATACCACGTTAAAACTTAATTTCAAACACAATTTCAAAACGGTCAGATTGAACTAAAAACCGAATTGCAGGCAACTAAAATTGCATTGTAGAATCAAGTAGTTGGGTTGCAAGCTATACTCAATAGTGCAATTCAACAGATTTCTAATCGACAAACGGGTCTATTCTAATACTTTAATATTGAAATTTGAAAACGAGAATTTAGAACGAGATACTGTCGCTGAGCTGTCACAAGCAGCAGTTAATTTGACTTGGGGTCAGCGTGACATTATGGAAGTGCAACTGACGCAACAAACGGAACAATTTACAGACTTATTCCAGCAGTGGATAAGTGAGCAAGACACACAGCTAATACTGTTGAACAAAAGGTTTAGCCTGTGGTGAAGAAGGTCACCTCAGACACAAATTTAGCCAATCAGGAATTTGTTGGAAGTTTGTAAACAGTTTGCAAGCAGGTCGAAGGTGTGAGCAAGCAAGTAAATGATTTACGCCAAGCTTGCCAGGATAATTATTCAGTTGTCGCGGAATATTAATCTGTGAATGAAATATCTAGTCCATGTGTAACGCAGCAAGATTTTATAACTAATGAACAGATACACACATAAACCTTATCACATGTGAACGTAACGACAAATCATGTTAGTGATTATGGGGCGTTACATGTGGAGGAGAAATTAATTAAGTACAAACAGTTTCCATCTTATAATCCGGAAAAGAAGACAGTACATCCAGTTCTCTTTGCTAGATCATTTAAAAGAGCTTTGCCGCGAATATTGACCGGAAACCAGAAGATTAGTTATGTGAGTGGGCATATTTTAGCAGATGGAGTCCTAAGGGCAGTTGAAACAGCACAAACCCGCAATACATATGATAAGTTTGAGCACGCATTTATCTCGAAATACTGGTCTTCTTCAATATACGAGACGATTCGTAAGTAGATATACAACCCCGAGTCTCACAGTTCACGTTTAGGTACACTATGCAGATACTATGAGAGATATCATAATAAGAATAAGAACCTGACAGAACCAGTATATCCCAAAGACCTCATTAGAATACTGAAAACAAAACTGGCACGGGACATACAGACTAAATTATTATATGTTAGTGAACTGAATTTTGTCGAGTTTTTGACTGCAGAAGATTCCGTAGATATATTAATGAAAGACACCAGAGCCAGAGGAAACAATGGTTCAAATGGTTCAAATGGCTCTAAGCACTATGGAACTTAACATCTGAGGTCATCAGTCCCCTAGACATAGAACTACTTAAATCTAACTAACCTAAAAATATCACACACATCCATGCCCGAGGCAGGATTCGAACCTGCAACCGTAGCAGCAGCGCGGTTCCGGACTGAAGCGCCTAGAACCGCTCGGCCACAGCGAAACAATGGTAATGGATATAACGGGTTAAATAGAATTATGGAAACGGACATACAAACAACTATCAGCAACATGCGAGCGCTGATACAAACCAGCAGACAGGTTCGCTCAGCACAGGATTTAACAATACCAATCATCAAAGAAATGGAAACGGCAATAAGTAAGGATACAAACACAAGAACAAGAAGCATGACTGGCGATTTAATCCCAGTTATCGACAGAATGCTGGAACGTTATCGACAGAATCCTGGAACGTTACACTGGAATCAGAATAGTAATATTCCACCAAATCAATATGAAACCAGTAATGATTGGCGGAATCAGTCACGAATTATTACTGACGTTACAGGTGAACAAGCATCACCGAACCATAGACGGCAGGAAAACTAGATGCGACCGACTTTAGCTTCCAAAGGCTGGTCGGAGTTAGTGAATAGAGCTGTAACAGAATTGGCTATGTGTTCGATGGAGCATAAAACGTCATTCATCTGAAAAGGCCACCTACCACCACTCAGTGGAAGTGTAGTTCCAGTACTGGCGTGCAGATTCCATCCTTCGTCGCCGATTGACAGCAGTAAGCGTGGAACATGAACAAAGCGCCTGCTGCAGAGAGGGCCATACATGGCAATGTTTGCTGAATGGTGGTTGAGGAAAGACTGTTGATTGCGCCTTGGTTAATCTGGGTGGTCAGTTGCTGAAGAGTTCCACGTCTATTTGCTCATACATATCTCCCCAACATTCTTTCAACCCAGTCATGTATGTAATAAAAGTCAGGCGTCCTTTTCATGTTATTTATTAATAGCTACCAGTTTCAATGACTCAATACAACATCTTCAGGCCTTAACTGACGCTGAGGCGTGAACTCCAATAGTATACACGTTCCCATCAGTGGCCAACATCTAATAACTGGTTTCTGTAGACTACTGTAACAGCGAGGTTGTTTCTGCAACCAACTATCATCTATGGCCCATGGTACACCGCCGTTGCCTCAGCGCGGGTTTTCGATAGCACGTTTTTCCCATGCATGGTATGCTTAAACCATAGCAGCACACAAACAGTTTAAGAAATTAGCTTTTTCTGTAATGCTTCCACCCTTGTGGACGTGATATAAGCCGTCGCGATCCGTAGTACGACGACTGCGTCCCACTGACAAACTTTTTGAATTCTCCACAGCTAGCGTTGCCCCACGTCGTCTGTGAGTGGTTATTGGACGTTGACGTCGAACATAGGCGGTGGCAATGAGACTGGACCATGTAGTTTCCTTTTCAGTGAGCCTTTTGTGGTGTTATTTGTATTACTTGTGTCGGCTTGGTTCTGGTGTAGACCATGGACCGATGCATTGTATACAGCTCTGGAGCACACTTGTGTAGATTGTCCTGTGGCAGTAGACTCAGCTGACTTGAGAAGATTATAGGATTAATTTAAGTTACGAAATGTGTAAATGAACACTAAATATGGCGCTAGAGGTCTGATTCATAGTTTGAAGGAATACGTAAATTTTCTGTTTTGAATTTTTATTTAATTGCTTGCGCAATTAATATGTTTTGAAAGACCACATTTCACTTATTGGACCCAGTTCCCCCACCCTCACTCCTGTATAATGGCTGAGCCAGCTATCACCACCATTCGGTTTTATACAACCCGCAATGTCTTCAAATAACATGTCCAAGATTTTCCTATTCTTTCACTCGCTAAATGTAAACCATTAGTTCTACAGAAAAAATGAACAGGAACTGCAATAACATTGTGGTCACAGGCCCAGAAGAACTTTATTGTCTATGACAACGATCACAGAAGCCTTCACTTACATTTAGTTATATTGTGTACTGGGATATAATTTCGCTAGAGACCGTAGTTTCTTGAATATCTTGAAAACCCTGGACTACAGCGAAAACGGATTCCAGCACAAAATTGAACTGCATTAAATTACGTACAAGAAGGTGCTGCTCTTATTTCTGCAGATGTAATAGTCTGTGTGTAGCGAGAGAGAAAATATGAAAATCTTGCACATGGTACTTGAAGGCGTCGCATGTTGCATACATCCCACCGGTGGGGTGCCTGAATCACCCTGTATATAACATACTGTAAACAACGTAAGAGAAAGATATGTAGAAACGTAACTGAATTTCATGCTCGCATGGTTATTGATTTTACTACATTACATATGCATAGTCTCACTGTGCGCTCATATGTTTTATGAGTCGTTGACTGAAATGCTATCGTAATTTTCGCTGAGCAGAGGCGGAAACAGCGAGACGCAGTAGCTACGGAGAGAGTAACGTAAATTTGGACTGGCGCTATTTCAGGTGGGCCACCATTTGCCGCAGCGCGCTGGTGCTGGCAAATAACTTAGGAGCGCGTCAAACGGCGCTGATGGCCATCGATATCCGATGCGGACGCGACCCGCGGGGACAACCAGGGGTCGCGGTCAGAGCTCTCTGGCACACAGGCCGGCAGCATCCGGCCGCCTGCAGCTCCGTGCATGGCCGCTGCCACTGGAGCTAGTGCTGCAGCACCACTGTCCACATGGGGCTTCCTTTCGTCATAAGGACATTGCCAGTCGTATGAGGAGAAATTAAACAAAAAAAGTGTGTACTAGCGTGGAGAGAGACATATCGAGAAGCACGATGTTACTTCCAACACTCAGCTAATTTGTCTGCTGCGGCTATTTCAACGAACTAAGAAAGAAGAATCAAGAGAGATGCGAAAGGAGCAAAGTATAAACATCACACGTTGTAAAGTGATGATATTTTACTTTAATTAGCTAGTATTCATTACTCTATCACGACGAGGTAATTTCGGTATTTATGGGCGTTCTTAAGACATTAATATGCGTAAAAATCATTTAAAAGTACTGTCTAGTCACATTAATGTGACCACCGCCTATGTTCGACGTCAGCCGCTCACGGACAGCAGGTGGAAGCCATATGAAGTGTGTCGGAAAATACGCGGGAGCGGTGCCGTCGTTGTCCTAGTGTGCAAATAGAGTCATTTATCTCACGTCCAGAAGGCCATGATTATTGGCTTTCAGACCAAGAGTGGAAGCAGTCCCGAGACTACCAAGTTATCTGAATTGTTCATGTGCCGCCATGGTTGAAGTATACAGTACATGGCCCAATGGCGCTACCCAAAACTGGCACAGAGGCAACTGTGGTGTAACACAAGCCACAGATGACAGGGATGAACGACGGCTGCGTAGGTGTCTACAGGTGAATAGACAAGCAACTTACTGAAAGATGAACCAAGGGGCTACTCAACGTATATTTGGTAAACCTTGCTCCTGATGGTCTTTCGCAGCAGGCGCCTGTTCATGCGCTCATGCTGACTGGTATTCATCGGCGACGAAGACTGGAATTTGCACGCCAGCAGCCGGCGCAGTGACCGAGCGGTTCTAGGCGCTTCAGTCCGGAACCGCGCGACTGCTACGGTCGCAGGTTCGAATCCTGCCTTGGGCATGGAGGAGGAGGAGGAGGAGGAGATTAGTGTTTAACGTCCCGTCGACAACGAGGTCATTAGAGACGGAGCGCAAGCTCGGGTGAGGGAAAGATGGGGAAAGAAATCGGCCGTGCTCTTTCAAAGGAATTATCCCGGCATTTGCCTGAAGTGATTTAGGGAAATCACGGAAAACCTAAATCAGGATGGCCAGAGACGGGATTGAACCGTCGTCCTCCCGAATGCGAGTCCAGTGTGCTATCAACGTGGGCATGGATGTGTGGTGATGTCCTTAGGTTAGTTCGGTTTAAGTAGTTCTGAGTTCTAGGGGACTGATGACCTGAGATGATAACTCCCATAGCACTCAGAGCCATTTTGCACGCCAGCATCATCTCTGCAACGGGACGTCCACCTAATTGCAACAGGTAGCCTTTTCAGGTGAATCAAGTTCTATGCTACGATGGACGTATGACCGTTGGCGTCTACGGCGTTAAACGTCTGAATGCAAACACCTGGCAACAATTGTCGGAAGGGTCCTGGCCGGAGGAAGGAGCGTTATGGATTGGGGAATTCGTATGGTATTCCCTGGGCGATCTCGTCATTCTGGGAAGCACACTGTGTCACAACAAGTACGCTTCTATCCTTGCGGACCATGTCCACACCCACATACAGTTGTTTCTCCTCGGCACGAACGCATTTACCAGCAAGACAATGCAACGTGTCAGACGGCTTGCAGGGCACTTGCGTGCCTCGAAGAGCACCAGAATGAGTTTACCGTACTCCAATAGCCACCAAACTCCACGAATTTAAACCCAGTCAAAAATGTGTGGGGTCACCTTGACCAGTCATTAGGCGCCAATTATCCTCAACCGAGGAGACCAGCGCAGCTAGCCACGACATTGTGTCGGCGTTGTTCCACATCCCTGTCGCTACCTTCCAGACCCTCACTGACTCTCTTCCTGGATGTCTCGCAGCGGTCCTTGCTTCTGGGAGGTAGTCAGATTAATGTGACTGGACATTGTATCAGTGTAAAATTCAGAGTACATCAGCTCGTCATGGTAGAGCAATAAATACTGCATAATTAAGGAAAGAATTGTGGCTTTCATAATTTCATACAAGACGTAGTACTCAAGGACATTGTTACTAGATATCGTTTTGCTTGAAATCGTGAAGGCCCGAGATATATGGGAAGTGTACACAACAGGCAGACTTTTTTTTGAGTGATTAGTCCTCTGATAACGATTTCTTCCTCTACACCAACCTCTTCATCTCGTACAGAGAGAAGTCGCGTAGTTGTTAGCCTCATATTTGGGATGGAATCTGTTCCCTGAAATTGTAGGGTATGTCGCATCATTCTATCCCATCATCTAGTCAGTGTCTTCCAGGTAATTCCTTTCCTCTCTGTGTCTGCTGTGAACGGCTTCAATTCCTATTTTATAAAAAAAAATCTTGGAAGCAATTAAAGTTCATAGTGTTGACTTCAGTGATACCAGTTGCAAAGCCGTTACATCTGTTCTGGAATGCTGTCCTTCAAACTGATATCCATCGTGAGGGACGACAGCTCGTAAAGCAAGTTTGATGCCGACCAAGATAAGCAAGCGTTATCTCACTTGCAACTTCGAACCTCGTCTGTATTCTTTTAGGAAGATTATAACCGACAGGAAGAAGATGCTGTGATATGCAAATGGTTAGCTTTTCAGAGCATTCACACAAGGTTGGCGCCGGTGGCGACACCTACAACGTGCTGACATGAGGAAAGTTTCCAACCCATTTCTCATACACAAACAGCAGTTGGCCGGCGTTGCCTGGTGAAACGTTGTTGTGGTGCCTCGTGTAAGGAGGTGAAATACGTACCATCACGTTTCCTACTTTGATAAAGGTCGGATTGTAGCCATTCGCGAATGCGGCTTATCGTATCGCGACATTGCTGCTCGCGATGGTCGAGATCAAATGACTGTTAGCAGAATATGGAATCGGTGGGTTCAGGAGGGTAATACGGAACGCCGTGCTGGATTCCAACGGCCTCGTATCACTAGCAGTCGAGATGACAGGCATCTTATCTGCATGGCTGTAAGGGATCGTGCAGCCACGTCTCGATCCATAAGTCAACAGATGGGGACGTTTGCAAGAAAACAACCATCTGCACTAACAGTTCGACGACATTTGCAGCAGTATGGACTATCAGCTTGGAGACCATGGCTGCGGTTACCCTTGACGCTGCATCACAGACAGGAGCGCCTGCGATGATGTACTCAACGACGAACCTGGGTGCACGAATGGCAAAACGTCATTTTCCCGGATGAATACAGGTTCTGTTTACAGCATCAGAGGTGGTTGTCCTGGGTACTGATTTCTCAGGATCTATGCACCCAAATTGCGTGAAAATGTAATCACATGTCAGTTCTAGTATAATATATTTGTCCAATTAATACCCGTTTACCATGCATTTCTTCTTGGTGTAGCAATTTTAATGGCCAGTAGAGTATATAAAAATGCGTCGTCAGTATTCCGATACATTCCTAAAGGTACCAAATCTAAAAGTTTTAAACCACCTTCAGTCAAATTACAATTGTATTGTGGCCAGGGGGGGGGGTAGATTAGGAGTCTAATAAACGTATTAGCTTTGTGCGTGCTTGGAAGTCACTATCAACCCGACAGTGCTCGACAATTACGAGAGTTCGGTTTTGTTGTCCGGACACGCGATTGTCTTAACATGTCACGTAATTGCAATCAATATAACATATATTTGATAGATGATTAGAAAATTTTCATCTCCCATTCTTAAACGCGCCTCTGGCAGCTCGTATACCTTAACGCGCAAGGTGTGAGAGATGTGAACCACACCATGACCAAATCTATGTGGCTGTTTAACCAGCCGGAATGTGGTTTTTAACGGTTTTCCATACTCGTTAAGGCATGTGTTGCGCTAGTCCCCAATCTTCGCATTAGATAATGAGAGACGGAAACAAAATGCGGTAAAACATGGAACAAAGCTTACATGGTTCACAGATACAAAGCGCTCGGGACTTCCCTCACGCTACAGTAACTGACGAACGTACCGACATAAAGGACATCTTGACAAAGAGTTAAGTAAAATAAATTTGCAAATAAACGTAATAGTTCAACCGCCGATTAGTGCTGCTAACAAATATTTCTTTATTCACAAACGCTTTCAGTCCTTGTCTCATTATCACGTATCGTGTATACCAAGGTAAAGAAAAGGGAGAGAATACGTGAAATGCCAATAGCTCCCGAAAGCTCTCATAATATAACATACTCACTTAAAGTCTTTTATAATAGCTTTCTTTGGAATATAAATAATGCGGCGTCAGATAGCATAAAATTCATCCAACGTAGCTGAAACTGAAAGTGCAACACATAGCGTAATGGTATTCATACACTTAAATACTTGATTACGAAGCATTTGTAAATGTACCAAATATTGTTAACCTAATATCCTGGCAATTATTCCTGTTGTATCCCTATACAACTGCGAGAATTTGTGACAATCATGTAGAAATTCGGCAAATCATGAAAACACCACTGCAACAATGGGTTAATAACGAGGAAAGAGAGGATGAGAGGGGGGGGCAAAGGGGCGGGGGAACTTCGGGAGTATTCTTGGCCTACTTTGGACAAAGATAGTATAAATAATTATGCTGATAGGTGCTTGAAAGAAGTGGTGTTCCTGCGTACACAAGATTTTCGAGAAGGAGTGGTTAATATTCAGACATATGACAGGGAAGATCATTCGAGGCAATAAAGTCTATTAAACATGGGCTCAGAAATGCTAGTTAAGAGCTACGAGCATTTCACCTTAGATACTGTGAAAACAAATCTCTACTACTTCAAGTTCTTTGCTTTTTATATCTTGAGAGGTAGTAGTGTGGTCCAAAATAAGAAAATGATGTCCACTATGCACTGCACCTTGTCCATATTCGCTACTGTGGAACACATCTTTGTACCAACAAGTAGTGCTCATGGGTCTTACGGTATGCATTTTAGGGCCCATATTTCCTAAATCTTTTGCTTCAAACTACCGTTCCTCTCAGACCCCTGAGTATTCACCATTCCTCCTGGGACACCCTGCAGATGAGAGGCCTTGTGAGATCCGACAGTTACAGCTTACTATGTTATAATTCTTTCCTGTGCTACTCATCAGTCACTACCTGCAACAACAAGCCGTTGTACCCCTACTTCCATTACGCAGCTTTTGAGCAACGGCTTCTAGTTTCAGTGCTCTGGAAACTGTTATAGTAGTATGGAAAGTAGTTAGGCTTTACTCAGTTGTTAAAATGGTGTACAACACACAAAGTATTGAGACTAACAGTGTACGTGCTCGTAACAAAATAACTGCAGGGCAGACACGCTTTCCTGAACCAGCTTCTCGCGGACTCTCTCAGAGGTAAACCCCTTTCGCTGCAAACCTGTCAGGGTTACCATTGAGTCCTTGATTTAGCGAAGCGTGCCGCGAGTACCGCTGAGGGCCATTAAGTTACTTAGAGGGCCGCAGCGTTTGAAGCCGGCTTTCAGTGTTTCCAGATCGATGCGGGAACCACCGCTGAATGGGTGGCAGTCCTTCGACCGAGGAGACCACGCGAA
Organism: Schistocerca cancellata; assembly: GCF_023864275.1. Classification (NCBI taxonomy): domain Eukaryota; kingdom Metazoa; phylum Arthropoda; class Insecta; order Orthoptera; family Acrididae; genus Schistocerca; species Schistocerca cancellata. The sequence goes on from NC_064628.1 coordinate 200,140,233, forward strand.
TGCTGAGCGGATTGAGTTTCCGGCTGGTAAAGAGGGGAGCCCGAGTACCTTCGCGGTCCCCTGTGGCAATGTTTCTGACTTCGTACTCGTATTGTAATCATCTGCCGTGTCAAAACGACTTTTTCCCAAGGAATCATCTGCAGCACAGGTGCTGCCTTACATTCGTATGTGGTTACTACAAACTATTTGATTATACATGTTATCGTATAGTTGCTTGTGGAGTATACATTTAGATGTAGATGTGACTTTGCTTCATTAGAATCCAGTTTCTGAGAAAGAACCTTATACTAAAGCAAAGTATCACTTTCTTATAGCTTCTGGAAAAACAAAAGCATACAAGGTGAACATAAATTAAACCGAGAAACTGCAGGGACGAATTGCCGACTGGAAATGGAGGAAAAAAATGTCCTAAGCACTTGTGTCCGGAAATGCTTCGTTGCCACGATAGATGGCGCTGAGGAATGAAACTTCCTGTGACCACGTGCCGTGTTTTCCTTGACTGTGTGACTGGCGCAAAATGCTGCGAGCAGCACATTGATCCCGCATTCATGTCGGGAACAAGTTGAGGTGGTGTCTGCATACGGCCAAGCAGATGGAAACAATCGATAGACATCACGGCTATAACGAAACAAGTACAATCACATACACCAACCAGATCACACAAGGTTTCAAGCCCTTTTTGGGCGTTTGTGTGATCCTGGCTGCAAATGTGAAGGGAGACGGTGGACTGTACTTACACCAGATTTGGAGGACCGGGTTCTAGAAGATATTGAGACGAACCTTAGTACAAGCTCCACGCAATGGCCCGTCAACATGATGTAAGCCAAAGTATGATTATATGTATCCTGCATGACAATCACGATCCTTTTCACCTGTAACAAGTGCAAGTATTATCAACAGCGGATTTCCCTCTACGGGAAGGATTTTGTTAACGTGTGTTGCACCATACCATCACCAAAAATGGTTCAAATAGCTCTGAGCACTATGGGACTTAACTTCTGAGGTCATCCGTCCCCTAGAACTTACAACTACTTAAACCTAACTAACCTAAGGACATCACACACATCCATGCCCGAGGCAGGAGTCGAACCTGCGACCGTAGCGGTCGCGCGGTTCCAGACTGTAGCGCCTAGAACCGCTCGGCCACCCCGGCCGGCATACCATCAAATTTGTGAGAGCTCTGTCATCAGTCTTCTTTACTGACCAAGCAACCGTAACCAGAACTGCCATCATCAATGTGCACTAGCGCCTTCTGTGGGTTATAGACAATTCTCGGGGAATGTTTGAGGCGTCTCATCAACATCAGTGTGTGGGCAGGGATTCTTGGCGACCACATACTTCTACCGGTTCTTATTCCACAGCACCTCGACGGAGGAACGTACTTCCTGCGGAGTACGCTACCTTGGTCGCTTGAGAGCGTGCCTTTGGTGATAGATTACGTGGTTTCTGCATGACGGAGCACCACCCCACTTCCACATTATAGACATCTTCCCTGGACAATGGACAGGACGCGGATGCTCTGTAGCACGACCTCCTAGATCAACGGACTTAAATCCCCTGGATTTTTACCTCTGAAGGCATCTGAAAAGCGTTGTGATTGATGAACGAGTTCCTGATTTACAGACCCTTGAACACCGTGTTCACGACGCATGTGATGCTTTTCGGAGAGAGGCTGAAACCTACGAAAGAGTACGGCAGTCCATGCTGTGACGTGTAAATGCGTACCCTGTATCCCATGGAGGTGTGTTCACCTGTTGTGACGTGGATGCGATGCAGCTCTGTATTGTCTTCCGGGACGAATGTTGTCGTTGCAAGCTAACCGTCCATATCCGGGCTCATGTTCATAGGGCATTTTTCCCTTCACTTCCAGTCTTTCCCTTATTTGTATGTGTATAACACTGAAAATATTCTCACAACAGTGGAAATGCCAACGGTATGCGGTGTGTATCTCGTTCACGTCAGGATTCCTAGTACGTTGTTCGTGACACTCCCTCCTACCACTGAACAAAAATTTACGGCTACACGAACTATTCCCAATATTGGATCTTTTGTGGTCTCTACTGACTGAGCTATTACGCCACCAGCATAGCCGGATATTTCCTTTACATTATTAATTAAAACGTGCCCGTGATGGTAATGAAAGTGAAAACTATTTTTTGAACGTTACGGTTCAACCTTAACCCTTACAAGCACAGTACTTTCGTAGTCAGAAGGTATGACGAATAAAACGATGTAAGTGTTTATTTCATGTAGTCAAAATTAAGAAAACTGGAACGTAAAATGTACACAAACTTCAATTTTACAATTTTTAAGTGCTCGTCTAAACCGTTGACGTAATAGGGACAGTCAATGAAGACAAAATGGTCGATTGTGAGAAATAATTCGTCCAGCGCAAATTTTTTACAGTGGTAGGATGTTATGCAATGAACAACATACTAGAAATAGTGACTGGTGGTGGATGAGTGTGGGAGAGGGGATGAGTTTGAAGGGAACTTCTGTACGTTTTTGTTGAACAACTCGAGAACCGTGGCATCCAGCGGAAAAGTGTCACAATACAAAAAATAACTAAATTAAATATTTTACAAAAAGATCGTGTTCATCTTTTCTGTAGGACTAATAGTTAGCATGTAGCTAGCGAGAGAATATGAAAATCTAGCGCGTGGTTTATGAAGGCCAGCAATGACATTGAGGATTGCATAAAACGACATCGGTAGAGGCAGCTAAATAACCCTGTATTTATTTAGTCATTAAGCGCCTTTCAGCGTCTTAGGCTCATTTCCAGTCACAAATGAATGTCGCAAACGCAGAGACTTACACAGTTATCATTTACACAGAAGATATAAAAGATACAAATATGACAACATTTAGTAAAGCATTATATTTTGTATCACGCAGAAATAATTGCATTAACTAAAAGGTGAAACATGTTTTTGCTATCTGGTGATACATCCAACAACTTTTGAAAAGTAACATTGATATACAATTCTAATATTTTATATGTAACTAAAACTTAAGCTGGCAGGGGGCAAGGTACAGGGAAGGAAATAGGATCTGGTCTAATACTATTTTCAATAGGGTCAACTTTGTTCATTTCTGAATAGAATGTAAAACATGGCATGCTATGTCATATGAGTGGTTTTCTGTCGAAAGATTATAGGCAAAGTTTAATCATACTTTCCCATCTCCAGTTTCTCTCACGTTCAGATAATCTAATTGCCACAGCTGTGCCTGACTGACCATCAAATACTTTTCCACAGCGGATGCGTGTGATTTTAGACATACCCCAGTGTGAGAGGAGTTGCAATTTGTCTTCACTACTGCAAAAAAGTTTAATATTTAATAAAAAGCAGGTCAGTGGTTGCAAGGCTCGTTTTCCTGCTAGGTTACCGGAAATTTTGCGAACATATGAGAAGGTGTACCATTGTTAATAACTACTCACTGGTTCCTGTCGGCGAGCGTACACAAGTGGTATAATTTTACGCGATTCCTTTTTTCGTAGTTTATATAAATCAGATCAGTGCTATAGTCATTACCGGAAGCGATATCATCTGGCGGTCTGTAGTTCTGTTTGAAAGGAAGATTCAGATAACTGGACAGATAGGAGGCAATAAACCCTCGAATGGAAAGCTGCGTCATTGTGGCTCTGTGAATGCTGGGAGCTTACTGGAACTACCGTAAATGTAGCAAAGAAGCCGAAGGCCGGTTAGTGGCCAAATAAGCGTACTTTTGCAGAACGGTAGGAAGTGTTTCCTAATTAATACTAAGAACTGTGGTTGAAATTCCTATCACATGATCCTTGCTTAAACGTACACGATTATTTTCTGGGTTAGCGTATATGATTAATGTCTTCGTTTCAACTTATTAGGGTCTTCAGCAATTCTATAACTTTAATTATTATATAACTTTAATTATTATTACAATACCATATAAGAAATATACACTCAAAGATAAAAGTCAAATTAGTTTTCTGTATACTTAAACGTGGCATTGACGTATTTATTATTTTATAAATCATTCAAGATATCTAAATATAGTGAAGTTCTTATTTATCTGTGTTTTTAAAGTTTTGTTTCATGTAAATTCCGAGATAGTGATTGATAATGAATTTCATGTTCGGTAGCTTATGATGTAACAAAGATGAACTCTTCTCGCTCAAAATGTTTCTAAATGTGTTTAATCTGACGCCAAGATCGTCGGTAGAACAAGGATTAAGCCCTAATACCTGCTGTTGGTACAGGGGGCGGACAACGTTATGGAAAAACCAAAAACATAAAAATTAGCATTCCCAATTCGGTGTAAGATATCCGTTACCTTTAACAACTGCTTCCTGTCGTTTGGAATGGATAGATATAGATCCTGTACGATTTTCAAGAAAATCTTATATAAATGGAAACGTGACAGATGGAAAAAAGTAAGTAAACTATTATTTCAAATGTAATCGCCATAACTAACAGTATATGTATCCCCCTGTGAGACAAGACAACCTTATAGAAATGTTTGTAGAAACATGATGGTCCCCTGGCATGCACTCACCGTCCAAAGTAAATCGTTGGCCAGAATGTTCTTCAGCTCCAAAAAGATGTAAATCGTAGAGTGAGAGATCAAGACCGTATGAAGGACGTATAAGGACTTCTAGCGAAACGTCTGCAGCATACTCGAAACGACAATGGCAACGTGTCTTACAATGGGATAAAAGTATTAGGGTTATGGCGATTATTAATCAAGTAATAAACAGTTAAATTATGTTTTTCTATCTGCCTTCTTTTCAAATGACTGTCCCTTATACAAAAATTCTGGTAACGATGATAGACGTCGATAGCGATCACACACCCTTCCGTTCAAAGTAGACGACGAAGGCTCAGTAATGTTAAGATATGGTGATGACTGTGGTGTCCAGGGGCGGTGCGACATTTCACCGTAGCGCTCACAAAAACAGTCCTGGACGATGCGAGGTGTGTGAACAGGGACCCGCCATCCTGGAGGACAGCTTCACCACTGGGGAACAAACATTGTACCGTGGGGACCTCATCAGATAGAATGTTCACACAGTCCTTGGCAGTAACGCGATCTTGCACGTCCATGGAATACCACGATATGGCTTCCCAAATCGTCACAAAACCCATGCCATATTTCAGTGCTGAGACGTCAACATGGCCAAAAGTTGGAAACAGTGTACCACGTGACTCATCCGGCCAAACGACTTTTTTCGATTGCCCCGTAGTCTAGCACGTTTTCCTGTTACGAGCATTTGCACCACTGACGAGTGGTTTATGAATTCCACCTAGTCCTGCAATTCCCCAATTCCCCACTTATGGAACATCCTTTGCGTTCTTTTGTTGCTGACAGAGTTCGCGAGCGCGAGTTCCGGTTCTGCAACGACTTTTGGAGCTGTCGCCCGTTATTATTCGCCACAATCTTCAACGAGCGTCTTTCACGATCACTCAGCACACACTTTCGTCCGCCTTGTGACTTAGCAGATGGTGTTTTTCCACTTTCCCTGTATGCAGTATATGTCTTCGACATGGTGTCTCTTGAAACACAAATCGCTTCGGCTATCTATGTTACGGAGGCACATATCATACGAGCACCAAAAATTTGCCCACGTTCGCATCCTCTTAGCTCCTACACAATATACTCACAACTACACACAACTCCGTTCTCACTACGACTGATGCTTGCAACGTGTTGTGGACATTGTGCAGGTGCCGTTCTTGGTCAAATGAAACAGCACAACGTGCAGGCTCGGCTAGCATTTGCATTTATGTTCAATCATGCATTTCTCGCAGTGTTTCCATATTATTTACCAACACGTGTACCTCAGGATTGTTAAACTGCGCTGCATACCTTCGACCTCACCTTAACGCACTCACCCAATATTGTTACAAGAGGTTTCACTGTGTACAGTGACGCGTAAAGCATCCCATGTTTCTCTTTTACAAGCTGTCCAATGTTGTTAAAACGTACGTTGTTCCTTTTAAATGTAAAACACTAGTGTTTAAAAATTCACAGCAACAACAGGGTCAAGTACTCGCCCCTTTATGAAGTACGGCTTGACAAAATTTTGTATGAGGAAGTTTGTTCCTTTTCCCGGGAGGATGTAATGAACTACGAATTTATCAGTTATGCGGGCAAGTGCACTATAAAAATGGTATCCCTGTAATTCTCGATTTGAGATTTCAACGTTCACTTACTTGATCGGTTTAGTGTCGTAGTTGGTTCACTCTCGATATTTTTGTTTAAATGTCTGCTATGACTTTAATTCCGCGAGAAATAGTTTTCAATTAAAGTGGATCTTTTTATTGTCATTAATTTGTGATCATTCCTGTGCGGCACATAGTCCACAATGTCAGAGCTGGAGTGAGAAGAATTGATTATAATCAAGTTTCCCTTAGCTTTAAAACAATGCGATTACAGAATGAATTCGCATTCTGCAGCAGAGTGTTCGCTGATTTGAAACTTCCTGGAAGATTGAAAAGTCTGGGATTCGAAGCTGGGACGTTCTCTAGTCGGCAGGCAAGTACTCTATCGACATCTGTTTCCTCTTTTCTTCCTGTTTGTCCGTTCATCGTTTCTCTTCAGTGGTTCTGTGTCGTATGACATCTCTCAAACTTTGTCAATGAGGACTTCACTCATTTTTCTCATTTTTTTAAAATTTTTTCTACAGAGGTTCAACAGTGCCCTGCCCGAACACGCTCAGCGACTGTGTCGCCATCGACTGAGCTATCCGAGCACGACTCACAGCTTCACAACGGCCACTGCCACGTTTCCCACCATACTAACTCCACAGAAGTTCTTTTGCATACCTTGCGGGGCTAGCACTCGTGGAAGAAGGGATATTCTGGAGAAAGGTCACAGGTTCGAGTATCAGTCTGGCACACGATGTAAAATTTGCCAGGAAGTTTCAAGATCTGTGAATTTTTGCCTCCAACAATTAATGACAGTTCCAAATAATGTGAAGGTATTTATTCTACAAACTTGAAACATAACAAAGTAGATATCTTTTTATTCCCTGCGTTGTCACCATAAATTTTCGTTTGTTTACGAAGCTTATAACGAATTAAAAAATTAGTTCTGTTTACTAGTTGTCCAAAAGAAGTGAAGTACAGCAAAACGAAATGGCAGCTCGTTTTTCTGTACACACGCACACGCAATGGCTTTGTTTATGGCGTGCAGTTCACTGGTTACTGAAGAAGTGGTTTCTCTCATAACTCGACAACCAATATCCAACAAGACATTGACTATTAATCATCTGCCGTGATAGTGGGGGTTGTGTGAATTGGCGTCTAAGCTAGCTTATTAACACCTCTTCTGTAATAAATTGATACGCAAATATTTTAGAATGCGTTTTTAAAAGTAAATTATTGAACTGCAGTGTAACACACTTTCGAAAAACCGTTCCTACATTAAGCTACACTTCCAAATAAACAATACAACACAAAATTAATGACCTGTTGCTGAAGTTGTGGCTACTTTACGTGTAGTACAATAGAATTTTATGTAAATTAATGAAATAAGAAACTTCGCAAGACTATGACTTGAGAACAATGATCTAACTTAAGAATACGAGATCGACTTATTTATGTGACTCTTCAGACATCATAGAAAACCCTAAAACACATCTATTTTCACAAAATAAAGAAAACCGCAACAGCTGTTCAACGAATAACGTTTTATTGTTTACGGCCAGTTTTGAAATAATATAGTTTGATATTCTGTCATACAATATAGTGTAAAAGAACAAAGGTTGTCTTCCACCCTACGCTGAGGTAACGAATTAGGGCTTTGATGCTTTATTGTGTGCCACGATGGAACTATTAATGTTGAGACAACATAGGGTGGAAGATAGGCTTAGTTATTTTACGCTTTACTATATGTCACATAACAGAATTATATTATTTCGAAATATGCCACGAATGTTGGGGTCACCGTTTTACTAGCAGCACTTGTAGGCGCCACCTGTGGGGGTGGCAGGAAATCGGTTTTTGGTTGGACGGACTCAAGGAGCTCCAGAGAAACAGTCTGCAATCACCCAATGTTCATAATTACACTCCTGGAAATTGAAATAAGAACACCGTGAATTCATTGTCCCAGGAAGGGGAAACTTTATTGACACATTCCTGGGGTCAGATACATCACATGATCACACTGACAGAACCACAGGCACATAGAAACAGGCAACAGAGCATGCACAATGTCGGCACTAGTACAGTGTATATCCACCTTTCGCAGCAATGCAGGCTGCTATTCTCCCATGGAGACGATCGTAGAGATGCTGGATGTAGTCCTGTGGAACGGCTTGCCATGCCATTTCCACCTGGCGCCTCAGTTGGACCAGCGTTCGTGCTGGACGTGCAGACCGCGTGAGACGACGCTTCATCCAGTCCCAAACATGCTCAATGGGGGACAGATCCGGAGATCTTGCTGGCCAGGGTAGTTGACTTACACCTTCTAGAGCACGTTGGGTGGCACGGGATACATGCGGACGTGCATTGTCCTGTTGGAACAGCAAGTTCCCTTGCCGGTTTAGGAATGGTAGAACGATGGGTTCGATGACGGTTTGGATGTACCGTGCACTATTCAGTGTCCCCTCGACGATCACCAGTGGTGTACGGCCAGTGTAGGAGATCGCTCCCCACACCATGATGCCGGGTGTTGGCCCTGTAGGCCTCGGTCGTATGCAGTCCTGATTGTGGCGCTCACCTGCACGGCGCCAAACACGCATACGACCATCATTGGCACCAAGGCAGAAGCGACTCTCATCGCTGAAGACGACACGTCTCCATTCGTCCCTCCATTCACGCCTGTCGCGACACCACTGGAGGCGGGCTGCACGATGTTGGGGCGTGAGCGGAAGACGGCCTAACGGTGTGCGGGACCGTAGCCCAGCTTCATGGAGACGGTTGCGAATGGTCCTCGCCGATACCCCAGGAGCGACAGTGTCCCTAATTTGCTGGGAAGTGGCGGTGCGGTCCCCTACGGCACTGCGTAGGATCCTACGGTCTTGGCGTGCATCCGTGCGTCGCTGCGGTCCGGTCCCAGGTCGACGGGCACGTGCACCTTCCGCCGACCACTGGCGACAACATCGATGTACTGTGGAGACCTCACGCCCCACGTGTTGAACAATTCGGCGGTACGTCCACCCGGCCTCCCGCATGCCCACTATACGCCCTCGCTCAAAGTCCGTCAACTGCACATACGGTTCACGTCCACGCTGTCGCGGCATGCTACCAGTGTTAAAGACTGCGATGGAGCTCCGTATGCCACGGCAAACTGGCTGACACTGACGGCGGCGGTGCACAAATGCTGCGCAGCTAGCGCCATTCGACGGCCAACACCGCGGTTCCTGGTGTGTCCGCTGTGCCGTGCGTGTGATCATTGCTTGTACAGCCCTCTCGCAGTGTCCGGAGCAAGTATGGTGGGTCTGACACACCGGTGTCAATGTGTTCTTTTTTCCATTTCCAGGAGTGTATTTCACCGTGCTCCAGCTCATTACAGGATGGCAGCAACTTGGCTAATTATTTCCTCTGCGTCAGTCCATGCTGACGCCCAGGATTACTGACGGAGCACAGTGTCGGCCAGCGATAGCCTGCGTGACGCAACCTCCTCCACCAGCGGCACTTCTTTGCGCTCATCGGCCTCTGCAAGGCTTCTTGTGCACTGAAGGCACGACTCCCACCCCGCCTGCCCATGGTGTTGGAAGGCGGTCGACCAATAACCTAGCGGGCAGTGACCCAGTGCCACCGCGCGTTAGAGATGAGCACTCTGCTCCTGAATTAATTCAAAGAGACAGATCTTTCTGAAGAGTGGATAATGCATGATTCGGAAAAAGTGAATGGTATCTCATCTGAATTCAAAATGTGTTACTGATGGCTGTAATGAGCGGGATGAAAATTCTCCACCACGCTGTTGCAATGGCGCCCTACGTCGTGTCCTTAAGAAAACTTTTGCCAAGATACAAAGAATGTGTTATAAATCATGTGCACACGTGGATTTGCAAACCTTATTCGTACATGAAACTTTCCTTATCCGTAAATACAGAGAATAGAGAAAGATAATTTTTTTTTCAATTTACTGGCTCTCAGAAAGTATCCATTCAGACATTTCAATAGTACTGCTAATTATGATGATATGAAAGTAAGCACAACACAACAACCAGTCTGAGAGTGGAAAAAAAATTTCGACTTTCTGCAGTCGACCGCGCTGTCCACACATCTACCGAGGCAAACGAAAATCAAGGCTTTCTGAACGCTACTTTAATGCAGAAAACACTTGCAGCATGTTTCCATTCTTGATTTTGAAAGAATACCTCCAAATTCAAAAGCTCAATAAACATGTTTTCGAGCGAGTTGTTGCTTCTTATCCTTTGAATTAGCATCGCACTTGTAATGTGTTGCCAGTGATCATAAAAGCTACGGGATTCGTCCACCGCGTGGTCAGAGCATGCCGCAAAGTGATCCAGGCATCACTCCCCACCCAATAGCTCAGCGCTCCCCACCACTCTCACCATTCAGACTATCTCACAGCTCCCTACCACTCTCTGGGATCAGATCGCAAGGTAGCTCACTGGCTCACTGCTCTCCACCATTCTTACTGATCGTTTTGCAACTAACTCATTGCTCCTCACCAAGGTAATTATTCTCGCCGAGGAAATCGCATGGAGCAGCCGACACAGCGACTTGAGAAGTCACTCTGTTCTCTGTGCTCTTGGCACAATGAAACAGCTTGCATCTCGCGTTCATGACTGAGCACGTCTCCATCCAACTTCAGCTCTTAATTCTTTGTATCCATATTTGATCTGTCCTAATCGTCATCTTCTTGGGCTGTTGCTCTTCTGGTTTCTTGTTGTGCGAGTGTTCTTGTAGGGTGTACTATTACATCTTCCTCTATGTCTGATGCATTTATAGTTGCTTTTGTTGGTGTGTTGGTACCTTCATGCACCTTTTAATTATTTTGTGTGGATAGAATACTAACTGTAACGGTTCTTTTGACATACGTGATAGTCCATGTACACAGTTTGTCTCAGGACGAATTGTCACTATTAACAGATATGACAAGAACGATCATTTGAAGCAAAAACTAAATATAGACATATGACCTATTCCACATGGGTTCTCAGATGAAACATATTCAAAGTTATTTTCTTATGTTTTTCTTGAATAACACGAGATCCGCGGCCTCTAGCAAAAACTTGTAACAGAACAAAATTAAACTACTTTACCTTTCGTTTCAAAGGGTTCTATTAATTTTTTCTCAAGCACTTTTAGGTTGCGTGAAGAGAGCTAAAGAATATGGAAACGATTGTGCAACGCGCATGCATTGAGATGTAAGTATTATGAGCAGTAGTGGATCAACAATAAACTTAAGTATTTTGTGGTGTATGTAAGGCAATTAGAGGTTGTTTTTCGACTTGACAGACCACATGTCCTATATCAAATTATTCGTCTCGAATTCGTCTACACTACTATGGTACAATGTAAACAATGACAATGTACTGAATAGTAAAAAAAGTAACAATGTACATTAAATATGTTCTATCTTGAAAACCATTCAGAGGAGTGCATATGTCCAAATGAAGTTTTTTGCTTCAAATTGTCGTTCCTGTCATGTGCCTGAATATTGACCATATATCCTGGGAAAACCTCTACATTATGTTTAATTTTTTATTTAGTCATTTAACCTGAAGAGATTAATGCCCTCATGAGTCTTCTTACATCAGTAATTCTAAACTCATTAAATCACAGTTACTTGAAAGCTGTAATATTTTTGATATGATATCTCTTCTTCTCTCTGCACATAGTGGGCATTTGCCTATTACGCCCTCTAGGCTAAAACTGTTGAGTTTCCTAGGGCTTCCTTAGTACTTTCTGCCCACTGGGTAATAATTATCGCCAATTTTGGTAATCTGTCGTCTTCCATTCTTTTGACATAATCCTCCCAGCTGTTTCCGTATTCTTTAATCTGCTCACTGAAATTTTTCGCTCTCAGTTCTTTTCTGATTTCTGAATTCACTCTTCCCTCAGACAGAAGGTACCCAGGTACTCTTCTTAGCAATCAGATCCCTAGTGCTTGTACTCTGATGGGAACGCGTGTTTCTACTGTGCCTTGGAGGAAAGAGTTTCTGTGTCTGGGGTGGGGGGGGGGGGGGGGGCAGTAGTTATTATGAGCAGTAGTGGATCAACAATAAACTTGAGTATTTGGACTGCGACGCCGTCCTGTACAGTGAATGCTGAGCTGAAGGATTTTTCGACAGCATTTTCAGCCCAAGATAGAGCTTTTCGCAACTACTGTCATTTACCTCTGTGAAATAATCAGTACATCTATGTTTTGTGTACAGTTCAACTACACAAGCTTTTCGTAGAGCATCTGGTCTTTATGTTTTAGATTATTGTATTGGAATGTCTTAGTTATTGTTTCTCTCAGTTTGATTGATTCTGTTTACTTTCTGCATGTAATAAATTTTATTTTCTAGGGTAGGAGGTCATTTGTGAGTCTGATGTGCAGTTTCTCCGACATTCATGGACTGTTTTAGCTCTTCCGTTAGCGAAGGTGCAGGTTTTCCCTTCAGTCTTCCAGTCTTTGGCGAGCGTATTGATTAGATAACAGGGTTAGCTTGGTAATGATGTGAGCTGATATTACAGGTACGAATTTCTTTGCTTGTGGATTTCGTGGAAATTATTCTATGGGGACCTGAATAAAGGCTGCATTATGGGTAGGTCCTCGCGAGTTTGCTAATCACTATGACTGTTTCAGACCTTTCCGTACATGATACAAACTTCACGATTGTGGCTCTAGGTTTCGCATATCACTACTTCCTACATCCTACTATATAGCTTCCGATTATAGAATTGCTGCATGTATATTTGTTCTAACTCTAAGCTTTTACAATGTAAAATGGCTATGTTAATAGAAGGTGTTTTAATTTTACCAGTGTACTTTCAGTGCTGCACGACAATATGTTATCAACATTGCCTTCGGCTAGAAGAATTACGAGCTATGATAGGTACCATTTTACCAACATGAAAGAAAAAGGAAAATACCGCTACTGTGAGCAGATAATTGTCATGGCTTCTGGATCATCATCAAACCTGAAGAGACATCTTAAATCGAGGCATGCTACAGTACCTCAGCAACAGTGTGGGTCAGGAAGCCCATCAAGATCGCCATCAATCGATGCAGAAATTGGAGAAATCAATTCTCGTGAAGTGTCCTCACGACCTCTGCTTCAAAAATGGTTCAAATGGCTCTGAGCACTATTGGACTTAACAGCTATGGTCATCAGTCCCCTAGAATTTAGAACTACTTAAACCTAACTAACCTAAGGACATCACACAACACCCAGCCATCACGAGGCAGAGAAAATCCCTGACCCCGCCGGGAATCGAACCCGGGAACCCGGGCGTGGGAAGCGAGAACGCTACCGCACGACCACGAGATGCGGGCGACCTCTGCTTCCTCCCAAAAAAAGCAAACTGAGTCTCAAGCACTATCCAGCCTATCAGTGTCGTCAGGTTCTGGAGCAAGTCCTGATGTATCTCCTTTTTGGTGCCCTCACCCTCAACTGCTTTCGTTTACAACAACCAATAAGAATTTTTTTAATATTATAAAGTCGTTCACATTAAGTACATGTATGCCATTAGATTTACAGCTTCTAAAAATGTTTGCAGTAAAAATTAAAAATTTTTCGGCCACGGAAAAGGCAGTCTGCAGTACTTCTGATGCGTGGAAGAGTGTAAGTAACATTAGTTTGAGAAGAATAAATTCTTATCTTTTAGAGTGCTTACAATTCGAAGATAGACTGATTGCAGAAAACATCTCAAACTAGATAAAGTCTGTTTTTTCTTCTTTTTTTCTCAGAGTAGCCATTGCAAATTAGGCCCTAAAATATTTGGTGGATGTATTCCAATCTCTGCCTTCCCCTACAGTTTCTTCCTTCTAAAGCCTCCTGTCTGCTAGCACCATGGACGTTATTCCCTGATTTCGTAACACATATCCAATTAATCTGTTCTTCTTCTTCTTCCTTTATTTCTTTGTCGATTCTGCGGAGAATCTCGTCATTCCTTGCCTTACCAGTCCACCTAATTTTCAACTTTCTTCTGTAGCATCACATCTCAAATACTTCCATTCTCTTCTGTCTATGCTCACTGTCATGCAATTCTGTGCTTTAAACGTAAATTCTCAGAAGTTTCTTTGGCAAATTAAGGACTATGTTTCATACTAGAAGACTTCTCTTGGCCGTGAATGCCCTTTTCGCCATTGCTAGTCTGCTTTTCATATCGTCCTTGCTTCGTCCATCACGGGTTATTTAGCTGCCGAGGTAGCAAATTTCTTGACTTCATCTACTTCGTGACCATCAATATTACCTTCGACTTATTTCGATTTACTCTCAATCCTTATACTGTACTCATTCTTCTGTTCATTCCATTCAGCTCATCCTGTAACCCTTCTCTTTCACTGAGGCTAGCAATGGCATCAGCAAATTTCATCAATGATATCCTTACACCTTGAATTTCAGTTGAACTCTTGAGCCTTTCTTTTATTTCCGGTATTGCTTCTTCCATGTATAGATTCAACAGAAGGAGCGAAAGGCTGCCTTTCTTACACCCTTTTTAATGTAAGAAATTCGTTCTTGATCTTCCAGTCTTAATGGTCCTTCTCGATTCACGTACAAATTGCATGTTACCCGTCTTTCTCTTCACCGACTGACATTGTCGATTGCTTTTTCCAGACTGAAAGATCCTAGGAGCTCGTGTTGATTTTTCTTTACTCTTGCTTCCATTAGGAACGGCAACGTCAAAACTGCTTCTCTATTAACTATTCCTGTCCTAAAGCGACACTGGTCGTTATCTGACAGAGCCTCAGTTTTGTTTCCATTCTTATATATATTGTTACTGTCAGCAACTAGGAAGCAAAACATGAGCTGTTAAGCTGATCGTGCATATTTCTCGCTCTTATTGGCTCTTCGATTTTTTTGCAACTGTGTGGATGATGTTTTTCTCCGAACGTCTAACAAATGGTTCAAATGGCTCTGAGCACTATGGGACTAACTGCTGAGGTCATTAGTCCCCTAGAACTTAGAACTAGTTAAACCTAACTAACCTAACGACATTACACACATCCATGCCCGAGGCAGGATTCGAACCTGCGACCGTAGCGGTCTCGTGGTTCCAGACTGCAGCGCCTAGAACGTCTAACAGTATATTGCGAGTCTCACACATTCTACAGACATTTTTATAACAATGTAAATCCTATTCAGTTACAACATGGCGTACAGAGGTTTGCATGTATTACGCAACCGTTTTTCCCATAACTGTTCCATAACAGTTTTCCCAAAACTATCCCATAACTAATATAAAACTCTAATTAAAACAAATTATTAATCCCCAACGACCAATGAGTTTATCAGTACCAGTGATTGCCAGTAGCTATTCAAATTAGGCTTACACTTTTATAAGGATCCACATGATTCATCCAAGTAAGAGGCCAGGCTGGAAGCATCTTCAGGGCAAGACAGCGAGCAGCAGGTCACGTAGCCTGATAAGGAGAGGCCCACACCCCGGGATAGTTCCCGGAAAACGCTAGCCGCTAGCTACATATGTCAACACCACTGTCATTCTTTAAGGAGATGGTGCTGGGCGCCGAACACTGAGGTCACAAGACAGATAAGATCCCTGACAGCGTAGGGCCGTCGCAAGAGGCTGATTTACCACCTGAAGGTGAAAGAAGAGAAATGCCATTTTTGGCGAGGTCCAGGAGGACGCTTTTGTGAACAAAACTTAGGAAACATGGTTTTCTTAGAACCCCTTCTCCAGGAGATAAGCACAAATGGATGACATCGGAAGTTCACTGAGGCTTTTTGCAGATGATGCTGTGGTGTATCGAGAGGTTGTAACAATGGAAAATTGTACTGAAATGCAGGAGGATCTGCAGCGAATTGACGCATGGTGCAGGAAATGGCAATTGAATCTCAATGTAGACAAGTGTAATGTGCTGCGAATACATAGAAAGATAGATCCCTTATCATTTAGCTACAAAATAGCAGGTCAGCAACTGGAAGCAGTTAATTCCATAAATTATCTGGGAGTACGCATTAGGAGTGATTTAAAAAGGAATGATCATATAAAGTTGATCGTCGGTAAAGCAGATGCCAGACTGAGATTCATTGGAAGAATCCTAAGGAAATGCAATACGAAAACAAAGGAAGTAGGTTGCAGTACGCTTGTTCGCCCACTGTTTGAATACTGCTCAGCAGTGTGGGATCCGTACCAGATAGGGTTGATAGAAGAGATAGAGAAGATCCAACGGAGAGCAGCGCGCTTCGTTACAGGATCATTTAGTAATCGCAAAAGCGTTACGGAGATGATAAACTTCAGTGGAAGACTCTGCAGGAGAGACGCTCAGTAGCTCGGTACGGGCTTTTGTTAAAGTTTCGAGAACATACCTTCACCGAAGAGTCAAGCAGTATATTGCTCCCTCCTACGTATATCTCGCGAAGAGACCATGAGGATAAAATCAGAGAGATTACAGCCCACACAGCATACCGACAATCCTTCTTTCCACGAACGATGGAATAGAAGGGAGAACCGATAGAGGTACTCATGGTACCATCCGCCACACACCGCCAGGCGGCATGCGGAGTATGGATGTAGATGTAGATGAAAAACGTCGAGTCAGGCCACCTTTAGAGCGAGTTGTGTGTCGCAAGGCTTAGGCACTGAAGAAACTGCATGTTTAACACAGTGGAAGACACGCCTAGGCTAGTTAACGTAAATGAATCGAGAGTTATAAGGAGAAACAAAACTGTGCTGTCGAGGACTCACCTCACTGGTCAGAGTAGGGCGCAGTTTTCAGCACCAGATGTTATTCAATGTATAACTGGTTAAACGTCTGAAATCAGAGTCGTGGAGGGGGCCAGCTTCGTTTAAGGCACCCTTTTTAATGGTCGGCACTCGGAATATCTGCAAACCCGAGTCTTCCTTTTCGGAAGCACACAAAACAATATCACTTCTTTAGTATGGTTTGTATCCGCCAGACTTCATCCCTGTGCCTCATCAGCGAAGCAGGCAAGTACGTCCTCGAAGAGATGAAGTGGAAGGGTCAGAAATATTTTGGACAAGGTTGAATTTAGCAGCAAAGGCATGTATTTGGAGAGAATCGAATAACTGTTTTCGCAGCCACTTTAGCCTCTACCTGCAGCTTAATACAGTGAGATGTAGCCGTGAACAATAGGGTCAGTCAAAGCAGTTTTTGCAGCCACTTTAGCCTCTAGCTGCAGCTTAATACAGTGAGATGTAGCCTTGAACAATAGGGTCAGTCAAAGCATTTCTAATGAGTTTCAGGAATTTTGAAGCTTCGTTCTGAAGATTAGTTTGCTTTCTTTTACCTTCAAAATGCTTTCAACTCTGGCCACAGATGTAAACGAATGCTCTTCTACAAACAATTTGTCTTTTTAATTCTAACATTCGAGCAATGACGCTACAAATTCATTGATAGTATTGTTTTGTACTGAGACACAATTCTTAGAATCAGAACCTAGATCTTTACCCAGATGTGCTAAGATAATAGTTTGATATTGTCAATGTTCGTCAGATGATTTAATGCACATTTAAATGCAAGAAACTGAGTTAATTGTGATTCCTTTTTGAATTCATAACTAACGAGTTCTCTGTTTACGATTTTGGAGGGACTGTGATTTATTTACATCAGAATAACAAGGTCACTTTACACAACTTAAATGTTTATATACCTCCATCCATCAGCACAGACCAATGACGGCTCTAGCTGATGGAATAATTCACGTTTTATGAGATGCTTTCATAGCCGAATATGCCTTGGAATAGAGGAAATTACAGCTGAACTGTTAACTTTATCAATCGCCACTTGCTACCCCTCAAATCCTGCTACTCGTTTCTTCTACTGATGCATTAATTTGTACCCTACCAGCGATATGACAACGTACAGGGACAGCACAGAGTGCTAGAATGTATTCAGTCATCAGTTTGTGTATGTCATGCAACAGCACTCGCGGCCATCATGATGAGGAACAAGGACAAGCAAATTATATATTACAAACTGAGTTTGTGGTTACACATTCTATTTTTTCAAAGTTTTGCAATTTCAATATTCCGCTCCTAGAGAGAATTTCTTAAGGACTGTTTATAACACAAACTTTGAGTAAAACGCTATAAATATCACTAATTAAATACGTGGCACAGGTAGATGTACTTCAGCATTTGCATAATATTGTCTGATAATATTTCTTCTTCCGTAACTTTCGACGATTTGCTGAAGGCAAGGAAAAACGCATTAGATTATTCTAGAAATTTACATCTGTGTTTGAAAATTACATGTGTTATGGTTTATTTAAATTTATATTTAGAAACCACACGATTAACAAATAAATAAATAACATTTTATAGATGTTACGTTTGTGTCAGTTTGTGTCGTTTGTGCACATAATTCAGGATGATTATTAAGTTACATACATTTGAAGTGTTGTAATAAATGAAAAGAATTAAATACAATGAAACTTAATTAATGCATCTACGTGAATGAAAACAGTGAACACTAAAGGACATGAAATGATATCAGTGTAAAACATTTAGATATACTGAATCTGCTTTGTAATACAGAATTTTATCTTCATACTTTCGCAAGATACATCTACGAGAAAGCAATATGTTACCTGGAACGTCTTGGAAATTTAACCATAAAACTCTCATACATAAAGGCCATGTTCTGTCACCTGCCACTTTGAATAGTTAAGCATGCCCGTAATGCATTCTCTCTTCCTAAAGAAACCAGAGACAAAACGCGCCGCTCTTCATCGGATCCTCTGTATCCTTTCAACTGCTTCAACCTAATAAGTATCTCAGATTGACGAGGAAGACATAAGATTTGGTTGAAAGAGCGTTTCTACCTTACTTTTTCCGTCAATGAATATTCTACACCTTCGCATACATGACTACTCTACAACTCACACTTAAGTGACTGGCAGACGGTTGGTCGAAGCACCTTCAAGCTATTTCGCTACCGTTCCACTCTTCATCGGTACGCGTGGAAAACGAACATTTAAGTCTTTGTGTTTGAACTCTGAGTTCTCGTACGTCGCTGGCGCCAACAGAATATTTTCGCAATCGGATGAGAAATTTGGTGATTCAAAGTTCACGAAAATATTCTGCCGCAACGAAATACACCTTTGTTTTAGTGATTTACGTTGCAACTCACGCATCACTTCCATGATACTCTCCCCTCTGTTTCACGCTAATACAAAACGAGCTACCCTTCTCTGAACTTTTTCTAAAAAGATGTGTGTGAAATCTTATGGGATTTAGCTGCTAAGATCATCAGTCCCTAAGCTTACACACTACTTAACCTAAGTTATCCGAAGGACAAACACACACACCACGCCCGAGGGAGGACTCGAACCTCTGCCGGGACCAGCCGCACAGTCCATGACTGCAGCTCCAGACCCTCGGCTAATCCCGCGCGGCGAACTTTTTCTGTGTCCTCCGTCAATCCCAACTGATGCGGATCCTACACCGCACAGCGATACTCCAGAAGAGCGCGGATAAAAGTGGTGTAAGCAGTCTCTTTAGTAGACCCCTGCAACTCGTAAATGTTTTTCCATTAAATCAGAGTCTTTGGCTTGCTTTCCTCACAATATTATGCATATAATCTTTACAAATAAAGTTCAACGTAGTTGTAATCATAAGAATTTAGTTGAATTTACAACCTTACAGCCTATGTGTAGTCTATTGTGTAACCGAAATTTAGCGGATTTCTTTTGATATTTCACACTTTTCATTATTTAGAGTCAATTGCCGATTTCCTTATGGTTCTTCCAACGAATCTCAATCTGCCATCTACTTTTCTTGAATCTTATTTTATGCGTTGACTGATTTCTAGGTCGCTTCGAACGTTTACTCCAATATATTTGATTTTACTGGTTTTTTACGTACGTCACATATATTTGGGTTTAAGGTCAGCTGCTTCTCTATGCAGCAATGGTCAGTTATCACATTTCCCCCTGCCGGTCTTCTGGCACTAAAACCGTCCTACAGACGATTGGGACGGTTGTTAGGCTGGTTTAACAGCAGGGGTAGAGAAAACAAAAAGGTGACTGGTGCGCCCTTCGTCAAGGTATCGTTTAGTAGGCGCGAAAGTGTTGTGGAGGATGCACAACCAAGCGGGTGGGGTGGGGGGGGGGGGTGGCGGCTGATCTCATAAATGTTCACTGTTGAAATTCCAAAGTCGTACGTTCCAGTGTGAGTCCGGTGACATTATTTCTTGTAACATACGTCTCGAGTATCGTCCACACAGAAGAAAGAAATAAGAGAATTTAGACTTCATACCGAAGTTTAGCAACAGTCAGTCGTGCGTCCAACGCACCATTCGTCAACACAGTGAGCAATGGGGGATTAGATGATGATACCAGAAGTAACCTCCGTCATACATTGTAAGGAAGTTTGCTGAGTGTAGGTGTCGCTGTAGATGTTTCATCGGATAAAGTGAAGTTGTTAACGGACAATGCAAATACAGGGCGTTTCGCAGTTAGTATAACAGGCTACTAGGGCTTGTAGAAGGGAATTTCTGACAGTGCACCAATGTGTGGAAATATACCGTTTCGATGCGAAATATGTATGAACATCGATTCATTTTCAAATCTTCAGCTTCACGAGGTAGACAATCAGCTCTGACCAGTGCCTTCGACAGCTCTACAGGAGCCAATGGAACGGGCAATGTTTCACATTCACGTCATAGAATTATTTTCTGCCTGACGAAAGATGTCTTCTTCAAAGTCGGGAGTGTCGGGCGTGCGTAGAGCAGTACAGTAAACAGTCCTAGATGTGAAAGTATCACTTTATCCCTTCCATCGCTACAGTCCGATCAAAACTGTATGTGATATTATAATTTCCACAGAAACCCTCTTATCAGTTTGCCTGGGTACCGTGAAGCGGGAGTTTTGGATGTGATCCAATCTTTAAACTTATTTTATATACGAATGGAACATTTCCTGATATGGGCTCCTTATCAAACGTTTATCTAATAATTCCCCTCTACAGCACCTAGAAGCCTATAACAGGAGTTGTGCGACACCCTGCATAAGAAGTTACGGGCTTGTAACGCTTCCTTGTGGTAATGCCTGTGTTACACTACCGAACTTTGAAACAGCCACTCCTTGAAGACTGCCTGAAACGAGCGCCAAACTAGCATGCTTGGATATGCAGATATTCACAATTTCAACGCAACATGAACAAGTAGCTATACAGTGTGTGTACAGGATTTTTCAAAGTCTATACGCAAACATGTAGGGGCGGTAGATCACGTCGTGGGGTAGAACTTCTATTAGAGGCAAAATGTCCACTGGCGCTTTATTCGACGCTAGATATCCTTTAGTATTTGCCGGCCCTGGACGACGAGCAGGGTCTACTAATCAAGTGTGTAGCATACAAACTACCCCAGTAGATTGACAGAATGATCTTCATCAAGATAATCCTAATGAATGTATTCAAGCAGAGAAAGATGTTTTAGAAACGAATCAGGAAATTCAATAACATTGTTTGGCCTAGCGCCTTTCGCGCGAAGCAGTTGACTAGAATTGCATATATATATGCAGCAGAGAGACAATGCCTTCTTCCTCTCAGGTATAGCGTCACTGGGAAGCATCAGCGGTGATTTTGTCTCTAACAAAGGTTGTTGCCTCTGAGGGCAATGAATCATTTTATATTTTTTTGTCGCAAAAACTTTGGAGCTCAGTGTATAAAGAAATACTATGCAGCGGATTTATCATTCAGAAACCGCATTTCAATATTGGCTGCTTGCGAAACGATCGTGTTATGTTTTGATTAAGACATATAAATGTCTAAAAGCGCATAACTGAACTCGACAGTGACCGGATCGTGGCTTATTAAACAGTAGTTAGTGGTTATGTCATATTGCTGCACTCATTGGTAGAGATGGCAAGTTCGTCATGCAAGTACGGAATGGATGGGTTCAGTATCACCATATTCAACGTCTAGCAGGATCTCCATGGCCCCGCTCGACTAGAGCCAGATAGGACATATTCTTCTCTCAATCGTGAAGGCTCGTACAGTTACGTTTGGTGCAGGTCAATCATCCAATCTCACCGTGCGACACGAGCACCACTAAGTGACACCACGACGACAATTTTAACGGCTGCCCTTGAGGTCGCAGCAGGGAGTCTTGCCGACAGTGATGGTTCCAAGTACAACACTGGACAATAGTGGGAGAACATCTTCTTTTCTGACCATTTCTGATGCAGTAGATGTTGGGCCTGTTCATGAGTGGAGATTCCGAGGAGAATGAAAGTTCCAATAATAGATTCGTGATCTTCATACAGGCCCAGTACCTGGCCTAATGATGTGGTGCGCCATGGGGTACATATGATGCTAAATTTTTCCGTGCTGATGTCTGTGTCTGCCTCCAATCTCCGAGAGCTCTATGGTGTTATGTTCCAGATACTGACATGCTACCACTAGCAATTCACAACGATGAACTCTGGTATAGAGTAAAAGCAGTATGCAATGACATACTTCGTCCAAGATTTTGCCTCGTTTTACAGCCTGGTTAGAGCCACGCTTTCTGGCGGACGTAGCAACTCCGTATACTGAGCTTCTGCATTGTACTTCCGCAAATTATCTACAAACTCTCGGGTCTTATGGCCTAGGAAACGCAGATGTCGCGCGTTCGAATTCTGGTCGCACAGGAAAATTTTCAGTCACACATCTCAACGATATGAGGAGTCGCCAAGATCGACTCGTAGTTAAGATTCCACGTTAATAGGTAGGTCCCTTTCCTCAGTTGGATTACGGGAGCAGGTTACGAACATGCAAGTTGACGAAGTGGAGTCTAATTGAAAGGCTTGTACCCGACCGTTGACGCACACGATATTATTATTACTGAGAAACCGGCGCAGAGACTGGTCATTCTTATATAAGTCTACAGATGTTTTAGTCTTTGCTGTAGGCGGTTCTAAAGTTCATTCTTTTCACACACATTATAATGTGGTAGTTTTGAGATCCTTTTCGCGTAGCACACATTTACACTCTTCAGTCGATTAGTGTTGTTGGTACATATTTTATGCTGAAGCCCGTCATTGTTACTTTGGCGGTTATATGCCTCTTGTTCCTACGTTCTCTGGTTCAGCTGTTATCGAGCGTGGCTGATGTGTTCTAGAGCTGTAGATTTGCCTGCTTCTTCTTCCAGTCCATGAAGTTAATCAGTACCTGATATTATCCTGTGAAAAGCAGGCAGTGTCGTAACCAGATGCCCTCTATGAAATAAGTCTGTTTTCATGAACACGAAATTATTAGACCTATAAGCTTAGTTATGTAATTTTACTACTATACTGTATAGGAATCAGAAGCAAAACTAGTTGGTCTTTCAACGGCATAGAACTTTTAATGGCCAGAGAATTACTGTATTTCGACCAGTTCGGAGCGAAGTATTGAGTTCTATACTGATAGGAAGTCTAGCACCCAGTTTCACATCTGACAAAAAACCGAGTTTAAGTTATTATCTTCATTTACATCAATACTCTGCAGGTCACCCGACGGTGTGTAGCGGAGGCTACTTCTGCCATTATTAACCGATCTCACCTTTCATGTTCCACTCGCAAATGGCGTGTGGAAGAATGTTTGTCACTAAACCTCTATATTAGTTATAATCTTTTGATTTTTGTCGTTGTGGTCGCGAGACGCATGTGAGGGGAAATACTCTCTCTACATTTCAATAGCAAACTTTTCTGTGGTGTACAATGCCCCTCTTATAGCGTTTGCCACTGCAGTTTATGGGGGAACCTTTGTAACGCTCTCTCGCCGAATAACGATCCAGTGGCGATA
The DNA here is from genome assembly GCF_023864275.1 of Schistocerca cancellata. Taxonomy (NCBI): domain Eukaryota; kingdom Metazoa; phylum Arthropoda; class Insecta; order Orthoptera; family Acrididae; genus Schistocerca; species Schistocerca cancellata. The sequence continues at coordinate 200,164,094 of NC_064628.1, forward strand.
CACGCCGCTCTTCGTTGTATCTTTTCTATCTCTTCTATCAATCCTACTGATAACGTTGCTAGATTCATGAGCAATACCCAAGAATCTATGGAACAAACATGAAAGTCTGTTCTTCAGTTGATGTGTTACATGTCCTTAGGATTCTTCATATGAATGTCAGTCCGTCATATGCTGTTCTATCATTTGTTTTATGTGGTCATTCCACCTAAGGTCGCTCTGTATGGTTACTCCTTGATATTTTACGGTAGATACAGTTTCCAGCAGATTCTCATCAGTAGTGTAGCTGTACAGTCTTGACCTTCTGCCTATATATGCGCAATATGTTACGTTTATTAACGTCCAGGATCAATTGCCAAAGCCTGCACCATTCATCAAACGTCTGCAAGTCATTTTGCAAATCAATACTGTCTTCTGGTGTTGCTGTCTTTTTACAGACGTCTGTCTCATCTGCGAACAGTCTTAAAGAGCTTCCGACGCATTCTAGTAGATCATTTATAACATTGCAAACAGTAGCAGTCCTATCACACTTTCTTGGGATACTCCGGAAATGATCTTTACATCTGTCAATTTTCTGACATTAAGAGCGACGTTTCAAGCTCTTTCTGCAAGGAAGTGCTGAATACATTTGCATGTCTGGTTCGATACTCGATAAGCTAGAATTTTTTTCATAAAATGGCACTGCGGAAGAGTGTTAATTGTCCTTATAAAGTCGAGGAACAGGCCATCAGCCTGAGCGCCGATGTCTGCAGCACTGTGGATCTCATGGACGAACAGCACGAGCTGAGTTTCGCAAGATCTCTGTTTTTGGAATAAAGACTTTCATAGAGGAGATTTTCGTCCTGCGTAAACATTATAATACACGAGCGTAAAACATGTTCCAGAATTCTACAACAGATTGACATCAGCGATAGGGGCCTACAATTTTGAGCATCTGCCCTGCAATCCTTCTTGAAAATGGGAATGACCTTCGCTTCTTTCCAGTCACTAGGTCACTAGGTACCCTTCGCTTTTACAGTGATGTACGATAAACTGCTGCTAGCAGGGAAGGAAGTTCTTTCGCATAATCTCTGTAATATCTTACAGGTATCTCATTTGGTCCTGATGTCTTTCCTGTACAAAACGGTTGTAGTTGTTTTTCTGTTCCGTGACCAGTTATCACAATATCTGTCATTTCGAAGTTCGTACGATTATTGAAACAAGGGACTGTGTTTCGATGTCGCACGATGTAACAGTTTCAGAGGACAGAATTCAGTATTTCGGCCCTCTGTCATTTTCTGTTTCGTTGCCTTTGTGGTCGCTGAGTGATTGAATAGATGATTTCCAACAACGTAATGATTTGATGTAAGATCAAAATCTCTTGCGGTTTTAGTCAGATTGGTTGACAAAATTTTACTTTCAAAGTCACTAAACGCCTCCCTCCTTGCCCACCTTGACTCATTTTCACTTTGATGTATATTCTCTGACTGAAGCGAAGAACGCAAATTTCTATCAAGCTCTGAATTGAAACCTAGGTCTCTCACTCATTACGCAGATGCACTAACTGCTACACCATCCTAGAAAAAACATGCCAAAGGTGGTCTGTAGGATTCATGTCAGGACTCTGTGCAGGCCAATCCATTACAGGGATGTTACTGTTGTGTAACTACTCCACTATATGCCGTGTATTGTGAACAGGTGCCCGATCGTGTTGAAAGATGCAGTCGCCGTCCCCGAATTGCTTTTCAACAGTGGGAAAGAAGAAGGTGCTTAAAACGCCAGTGTAGGCGTATGCTTTGACAGTGCCATGAAAACAAGGGGTGCAAGCCCCTCCATGAAAAGCACGATCACACCATAACATCACCGCCTCCGAATTTTACTGTTGGCACCATACACGCTGGCAGATGACGTTCACCGGGCATTCGCTATACCCACACCTTGCCATCGGATCGCCACATTGTGTACCGTGATTCGTCACTCCATAAAACGTTTTTCCACTGTTCAATCGTCCACTGTTTACGCTCCTTACACTAAGCGAGGCGTCGTTTGGCATTCACCGGCGTGATGTGTGGCTTATGAGCAGCCGCTCGACCGTGAAATCCAAGTTGTTTCACGTCCTGCCTAACTGTGATAGTACTTGTAGTGGATCCCGATGCAGTTTGAAATTCCTGTGAGGTGGTCTGGATAGATGTCTGCCTACTACACATGACGAGCCTCTTCAGCTGTCGGCGGTCTCTGTCAGTCAACAGACGAGGTCGTGCTGTACACTTTTGTGCTGTACGTGTCCCTTCACGTTTCCACTTCACTATTACATCGAAAACAGTGGACCTAGGGATGTTTAGGAGTGTGGAAATCTCGCGTACAAATGTATGACACAAGTGACACACAATCACCTGTCCGTTAGTTCCGCGGAGCGCCACCACATTCTGCTCTCTCACGATGTCGAATGAGGTCGCTGATATGGAGTACCTGGCAGTAGGTGGCAGCACAGTGCACCTAATAGGAAAAACGTCTGTTTCGGGGATGTACGAATACTTTTTATCACATAGTGCATATTCTGGATAAGTTAAGTTAGCATTATTTAGACTTAACTGTTTTCTAGACACTCCACGAGTGTCAGCTTTCAGGGCTTCCTGAGGTCTCTGACGATTAACCTGTTGAAGAGGGTTCTCAGCCATTATCAATGCCGTTCTAACATGGTTAAATTTATTTTTATGAAATTAATATATCTCTTAGCATTTTCTCTAAGGCAGGGGATTTTAACCTGATTTCATGTTGACGTGAAAGGGAAAGCTGTTATTTATCTAAATCAAACTGATAGTTTTTATTTTAAAGGCTTTATTAAGGGACGGCTTATGTCCGTTGTCATTTGAAAGTAAGTTTTGAAATTTGTCCTGTGCATCATGGGTACCGTGTGTTCATGGTATCTAGGGGCGTTTGCATATTGGTAATCCGTCAGTTCCAAGTTATTGCTCCTGTTCAAATTATTAATCATTTGTACACTCCTGGAAATGGAAAAAAGAACACATTGACACCGGTGTGTCAGACCCACCATACTTGCTCCGGATACTGCGAGAGGGCTGTACAAGCAACGATCACACGCACGGCACAGCGGACACACCAGGAACCGCGGTGTTGGCCGTCGAATGGCGCTAGCTGCGCAGCATTTGTGCACCGCCGCCGTCAGTGTCAGCCAGTTTGCCATGGCATACGGAGCTCCATCGCAGTCTTTAACACTGGTAGCATGCCGCGACAGCGTGGACGTGAACCGTATGTGCAGTTGACGGACTTTGAGCGAGGGCGTATAGTGGGCATGCGGGAGGCCGGGTGGACGTACCGCCGAATTGCTCAACACGTGGGGCGTGAGGTCTCCACAGTACATCGATGTTGTCGCCAGTGGTCGGCGGAAGGTGCACGTGCCCATCGACCTGGGACCGGACCGCAGCGACGCACGGATGCACGCCAAGACCGTAGGATCCTACGCAGTGCCGTAGGGGACCGCACCGCCACTTCCCAGCAAATTAGGGACACTTTTGCTCCTGGGGTATCGGCGAGGACCATTCGCAACCGTCTTCATGAAGCTGGGCTACGGTCCCGCACACCGTTAGGCCGTCTTCCGCTCACGCCCCAACATCGTGCAGCCCGCCTCCAGTGGTGTCGCGACAGGCGTGAATGGAGGGACGAATGGAGACGTGTCGTCTTCAGCGATGAGAGTCGCTTCTGCCTTGGTGCCAATGATGGTCGTATGCGTGTTTGGCGCCGTGCAGGTGAGCGCCACAATCAGGACTGCGTACGACCGAGGCACACAGGGCCAACACCCGGCATCATGGTGTGGGGAGCGATCTCCTACACTGGCCGTACACCACTGGTGATCGCCGAGGGGATACTGAATAGTGCACGGTACATCCAAACCGTCATCGAACCCATCGTTCTACCATTCCTAGACCGGCAAGGGAACTTGCTGTTCCAACAGGACAATGCACGTCCGCATGTATCCCGTGCCACCCAACGTGCTCTAGAAGGTGTAAGTCAACTACCCTGGCCAGCAAGATCTCCGGATCTGTCCCCCATTGAGCATGTTTGGGACTGGATGAAGCGTCGTCTCACGCGGTCTGCACGTCCAGCACGAACGCTGGTCCAACTGAGGCGCCAGGTGGAAATGGCATGGCAAGCCGTTCCACAGGAGTACATCCAGCATCTCTACGATCGTCTCCATGGGAGAATAGCAGCCTGCATTGCTGCGAAAGGTGGATATACACTGTACTAGTGCCGAGATTGTGCATGCTCTGTTGCCTGTGTCTATGTGCCTGTGGTTCTGTCAGTGTGATCATGTGATGTATCTGACCCCAGGAATGTGTCAATAAAGTTTCCCCTTCCTGGGACAATGAATTCACGGTGTTCTTATTTCAATTTCCAGGAGTGTATTATGAAAAGCTACAATTTTTTAAAGTAACTTGTCACTTAGGTAACTTCTATGTTTGTTAAAGTGCACTTCTTAGCGTATATTGCGTTTTGTAGCAAAGTTTATGTAATTTGTAATGAGGATTGTATTAATCGAGTTAATGAAGCATATTAAATCCACTAGGCGCAGTCCTTCCCGTAAAGTCTTGTGGCTCTTTTGCATCGTTCAGCTATTGCTTGTCAGCCACGTTTTGACTTAACAGCTGAGCGCCGCTAGCTTGGGTGCCCAACCACTGCCGTCCGCTTTTCCGGAGGCGACGCCCTGCCACACCAGCTGGCCGGGCTGGCGCCGGGTGCAGTGACGGCGCTCAGTCAGCTGCGAAGCCCCAGCGTCGGCCGTCGCCGCGCGCGCCCAGCGCTCAGGGCGGCGGCGTTTGTGGTTGGAGGCGGCGAGAGCCCTACAAAAGAGAGGCCCGCCGCCGCTGTCCCCGCACACGGCGACGCCGCCACCTCTCTGTCCCCGTCTGTCTCCCTCGCGCCCGGCGCGGCTCTCGCAGCGCGGCGCATCGGAAATCGATGCGCGATCAGCACGCGCCGCGCCGCACCTCGCGGCGGCAGGCGGCGAGCGCGCTGTAATTGTTGCTGCTAATGGGATTTACTGCCGGCTTACGGACGGATGATTTGCGGGTATCGCGCGGTGTTAATCCGCCAGGCCCGCGAGTGCTGCCCCCTGCCTCTTCTGCAGGCCGCCGTCACCACCTGCACAGCTGCCGGCCCCAACCTCGGTCGCGACTCTTACAAGTCAACCTACCCGAGGGACACGCTTCGATTCCCATCGGCTTTGAATATGTTTTAGTGTAGACCAAACCAAGAGACACATATTTATTTATTCGTGCACCTAAAGCCGTTAACAGGGTAAAACACCCCCTTGAAAAAAAATTGAGTTAAATAGTTTTGAATGAATGCCGTTGAAAAGGTAACAGATACAAGAAGGCACTCTGAATAAAACTTCAGTCCTTTTTAATGTACGTTACTTCGGTGCATCCAGATTTGTTGAAAAAGTCCTTTAAAAAATCCCCTGTGCTTCAGGCGCAAATCAAACTGCATTCAGATTTTTTTTTTTTTTTTTGCCCCAAGAAATCGTAAATCTGTAGAATAATGCAGAACTGGTTGGAAAAAAAAATGTCGAAACAATCTCAAATATCAAGTAATGAAGTATGAAAATGTTGCAGCTTGAAAAAAAAAAAAAGGAAGTACATCCAATATAAAAGGAAAACACAAGTAAAACACAATATTAAAAAGGAACAAAATTAAAAAGAAAAATTGTATATACGATGTAGGTATAATATACATTTAGAATATACAGAGTGAAATGTATTTAAATCGACAAACTCTGGTAGGTTGTAGAGGACATCTAAACAAATATTTTTCCCTAATGTCATTTTTTCCTATGAGGTTTATTTAAACCGGTGAAGGCCGTATTACGCTTTTCAGTTGTTAGAGGCCGTATTATGATCTTTAGTTGTTATAGGGCGTATTAGGCTCTTCAGTTGTAGGCAACTGCTGTCCACCAGTGTAGTAGTGCATTGTCTCTGCTTACTAATGGAGTGATGCACCTGGATATGGTTGGTACGTACTACGTAGCGCACCACAATGGACGAGCTGCACAGCGGGTTTATCAACAAAACTATCCTAATCGCCGAATCCCGCATCATACGATTTTTGCTGCTGTGCGCCAATATCTGCGTGAGACCGGACAATTTAGCAGATTACCTGGACAGGAACACCGTCGCACGGTAATAACGCTACAATTTCAGGAAGCTGTCTTGCAGCATGTGGAGCGGGATCCTTCAATCAGCACTCATGAAATTGCACGTAACATGGGGACGAACCAGACGAATCTAAGAACAGTCCTTCCAGAGAAATTGTTATGTCCATTTCACTTACAGCGTGTCCACAACCTGGAACCAGTTGATTATCCACCCAGAGCACAGTTTTCGCAGTGGTGCCTGGTACACTGTGAAATGCATCCAACATTTCCATCCTCTGTGTTGTTTACCGATGAAGCAACGTTCGGGCGTGATGGCGTCTTCAACATGCACAATTCTCATGTTTTGAGTGAGGATAACCCACATGTCATAGTTACGAGCACTCAAGTGCGGTTCTTCGTTAATGTGTGGGTCGGTGTTGTTGAGAACTGTTTAATTGGGACGTATCTTCTATCTAGGCCATTAAATGGCAAGCACTATTACAATTTTCTTGCCAGAGCATTGCCAGAATTGCTGAAAGACGTCCCGCTCCCTACAAGACAACGCATGTGGTTCCAACATGACGGGGTACTGGCACTTTTCAGTCGTCGTGTGCGTCGATTCCTGGACCGACGGTTCCCAGAAACGTGGATTGGCAGAGGTGGTCCTGTACCATGGACTGCTCGATCCCCTGATATGTCCCCTCTGGACTTTTTTTGTGTGGGGAGAGATGCGCAACTTTGTTTACGCAACTCCTGTTGCATCAGAAGAGGAACTGGTTGGCCGGATAGTAGCAGCAGCAGGAACAATTCAGGATACTCCTGGGGTTTTTGCTCATATCAGAACATGATCAGACGGTGTAACCTTTGTTTACGTGTCAATGGAGGCATATTTGAAAATCTACTGTAATTGAAATTGTGTTAATGTGTTGTCTCGTGGTCATATAAAATGGAAAAATGTTTGTTGGTTTAATTAATTTGCCGCCAGAAAAATCTCCCTCTACCGGTTTAACTACTCCTCATACGAAAAAATGACATTAGGGAAAAATATTTGTTTTGATGTCACCTACAACCTCCCAGAATTTGTCGGTTTAAATACTTTTCACCCTGTATTTATCTGGGAAGTCCGCCCCGATAGCTGAGTGGCCAGCGTGGCTGTCAGTGACGACAAGGGGTCCAAGTTGGATTCCCGGCTGGGTCGTAGATTTTCTCCGCTCAGGGAATGGGCGTTGTGTTGTCCTCATTATCATTTCATTATCGTCAGTGGAAGGCAACGGGAAACCACCACTGGAATCACTTCCCTAGACGCTCATGCGGTGGACCTCTCTGCCGAGGCTTCCCCCGTGACAACACCTGCTGCAGGGATGAACACAATTTTTCTTTTTATCTTGGAAATACTTATTAAATAATTCAACATGAAGATGGGCAGCGAAGAGGACATAGGTCGGACGCGCATACGGTGGTGTGGAGATATGCCTACTTGATTTTAAAGAAATACGTCTGTAGAATAACACTTCATCATAGACGACTGAATTTGGTGTTGAAGATCCTATACGTGTTGCTGTTTGTCAAATGTCTAACTGAAAAACAAACTAGATGTGGTCTTGAAAAAGTGGCTACATGGGTAAATCCACAGTACTTTCGTTTGAAGTTTTTTAATTTATTTTATTTATTTATTTGCTATTACAGTTTCAGTGGTGTTCATTCTGAAACATTAAACTCAGTTTTTCTTTTTAGGTGTGTTTTTCAGCCGCTTAACAGCCGTATGGGCAGGTATACAAAGAGATTTGTGTCTTTTTTTTATCTACATTACAACATATCCCAAAGCGATCAAAATCGAATTGTTCCCTTTGGGTAAGTATACTTCCTGGAGGCAGAAGTAGCAATCTCTATGAACCGAGGAAGAGACAACATTTAGAAGTTTAAACTCATTTATCTTTCCACATTTTTAAATAAATGTTTTTTTGCTTGACAGTTGAAATGAGCAACCTCAGCTTATTTCAGCGTGCGTTTATTACCGAGTACTTGAAATGTCTGAGTTGTATTGACGCTTCACACTCATTCAAGTTACAGTTCCATGTAACAAAATCTGTACCAAAGGTGCTTTTCGTTTTTACATAAAAGTAAGATGAAACCTATCGTTATCTACCTCGAAGGAAATGGCGGAACGATCGAAATTCGAACTTTTAAACAGCCCAACTCTTTTTAGTCATTTCCGTCTCACTAACAAGGAACTATACCATAACGCAACCTACGCACATCAGCGTTAAGCGCCGAGTCTGAGAGCACAATAACTATACTGTATGCAGGGTGTTCGAAAGTTACTGCACACACTTCGTGGTTGTATTGTATGCATCAAAATAAGACTAAAACGTCAAATGAAGTTTTGTCTGAAATTACTTTAGTCCCGAATTACGGAGCATAATGTCATCTGTGGTGGGATTTAAGTCATGGGTGTTGAGAATATCCTGGAAATGGTAAATAAAGATCCGACCACCGTATAAGTACCACTGTATGGTGCTTGCGGAGACCGCAATTTCACGTTTCTCATCTGCAGAAGATAGGGGCGCTGAAATCTGTAGACTAACCCAGACGTCAACATTTCTGTCTGTGGTCACTCTAGCGCCAAAGAGTCTCTTCCTGAAAGCACGTAACATGAGAATCCTCGCGTAACTACAATAAGTCGATATCGACGTCCTTTTGCAGTGAGCTTTTGGGGTAGTATAGTGGGTGACTGGCGGAGTGTGTTGATACCTTTTAGAACATGAACTGGGTTTCCTGCTTCATGATGTCCAACTCGCTACACGAACCAACTTATGGTTTGTGCACGACGGTGTCCCTGCACATTTGAGTCGGAAGGCATGAGAGTATCTCTACGTTGCTTATCACGGTTAGTGGATAGGCTGTGCAAGACCAGTCGCTTGGCCTGTCAGATCTTCGGATCTTAACCCCCTGCACTTTACTTTTCGGAGCTCGTGTATAGTATTGCAGCTGAGAATAAAGCGAACTGGAAATGGCTGGGCAATTGTGCAGAATGATTTGAACAGTCTGCAATATTCCGAGAGTGGTAAGACGTAGAGCATGCCATTGTCTTCGTCTACATGGACATCATTTTGAATATGTCCTGTGGTAAAGGTGCAGTACATAGTTATGTTGAAATTCAGCTCTCTTCGCGTCGCTGCTTGCTGAGTAGAATTCATTTTGTGTTGTTTATGTTCCATGTGTGATCCATGCTCTACTGTACGCCTCGAAAATCAAGCCATTTCAGACAAAATTTTATTTGAGATTTTACTCTTAATTTGACATATACATTACACCCATGAAGTGTGTACAGTTACTTTTGAATCACACTGTATAAGCGATGAGGAGTTTACAGCGTAGCACATCATTGTAGAGGAAGTCAAGACGAAAAAAATTTTGAACACTGGTAGAGCGGTAGGAAGGAGCACCAAGAACAACATACAAATATTTCTGACCGTGAGGGTGGGAGAGCTGGGGAAGACCGGTTGAAAGTCACTTCTTTGCAATTTTCTTGAATAACACGAAGACCACGACCTCTACCTAAATAATATATCAGTACAAAATGAAATTACATTAAATTTCCTACACAAAAATTCTCACTGACTTTTCTCTCGGACCAATAATGTGCTCGAGGAGAGGAAGCGTATTGAAAATCTCGCGCGACGCTCATGCACCGTAGCTCAGCTAGTTTTTGTTGGTCAGTTTGAGGTAGTTTCCCGACTTGATAGAACATAAATGTCCCGTATCAAATAGTTCGGCTCGACTTCATCTACACCAATGTGGAACGTTTTAAACAGTTACCGTTTATGCCCTGTATGTATAAAACTTTTACAAGGACTGTTTTACCCCGTGTAAGCACGTGGTAAATCACTTCGTCTGTTTCAAATGACTGATATATAAACTTCCTCTGCAACTAACTTCGCTTCTGTCTTCTTCAGAAAAACGAAATGTCTCTTTAGCGGTATTTGTTAGGTTCATTACGGATGCGAAGGACTTAACGAGGCCTAACAGATTTCCTAATAGGATTCGTCGTTGGCTTATAGAAAGACGATTTCCGGTTTATCAGTAATATGGTCAGTCTTCGCAGTGCGGCATGCCTTTGAAGATTACCGGCACTGACGAGTGGTAAGATTACCGGGCTGAGGTGGAGGGGTGGGGGATTGGGGGGGAGGGGGTTACGAAGAGGTGGGCGTGCTTCGTCTGGGAGATCAAAAGAGAGTAGCTCGTTAGTTGGAAATAACTTTTGCCCTTTATTTCACTTCACATCAGTGGGTGCAGGATTGCTTTTCTATTGCTGCTACCAACATGTCCCAAAAATGATTTCTATTCCTGTGGTACTTAAAAGAAGCTGAGTGAAGTAAGTTTCTCTTTTGTGAAAGCTGAGATTGTTTTTATTAAGCTAACTACTGTGATAATTATAAAGTAATACTTAGCACAAGGACTGAGTGACGGTGGATAACGACCGTACCTAAGTTTCTGAGCAGCGGGTATCAAATCGAAACAATTGTGAAGGTATAAGAATGGAAAAATGACAGTCATTAGTGATGTGCTAATTTTATATGAAAGACCTGTAGTAAGAACAGATGTGTCGAAAAATATTGGCCCTGAAAAGATGTTGGACAAAATGTAGAGAAACTATGGGAATGGTCACGCACTGTACATCTGTGATGTTTATTTGATGATGATGGTTATACATTTGATCTCTGTGCTCTCTACGGATGCCTTTTTGCTACGCATTTTCCCTACTGTTTTGTATCCCACGGAAAGCCTTTTCCGTCGATCCTACACTCTTTATCCTAAACACGATGTTCACTACCAACGTGACTAAGACTTCTGCTGCACGCCGACGACATTGTATCCTTAGCACTGTCCACTATCCTCCAAATTCTCTAAACAATCCCAACACCATCCTTCCCGGTACAACCAGTGACTGCATAACCGAAATAATAAATACAGGACCATCCACATGCAGCTTTGTCCGTATATATTATTGGCATGATTGGAAATGCAAATGATTATCGTTTCAGCGCAACTGCGAAAAATAGTTAGAAGTAACGTCACCTACATTCTGTAAACAAGGAACGATTATGCACGAGATTAATAATTTACAAATCACATTTCAATATTGTTTATTTGCGAAAAGATCGTGTGAAATAGAAAGGTTTCTGAACTCGACAGCGACAGGATCATGGCCTCTCGAAACTGACCTTTACCGTTTCGCGATATTGCTGCTACCGTTACTTGGCATCTGATGCGAGTATGGAATCAGAGGTCAGGATCAACATACTCAATTCCATCTAGGACATCAGCGCCGCCATACGACTAGCGCCCGAGAGGACAGACATATTCTTCACTCAGTCATGCAAGATCGAACAGTCATGCAAGATCGAACAGTCATGCCTCATACTCAAGGTCAGAGATTGAGCATGCCTGTATCAAGACAAGAATCTACATGAACAGTGAATTGTCTGAAGCGCCAGTGACTACATTTTTCCTTGCTTCTTAAAAAGTAATCGTCAGACGATGTCCTCAGATCGCATACTATAAGATAATTTCGTTTATAACAGAATGATTGTGTTCCCCTTAGGCTGTATGGCTAGTCTTCAACATTTCCCATATCAAGACGCTTCGCCCTCACATATGTTAATCTTTCATAAATTTTAAATAATTCTAATGCGTCCTTCATACAAATATACTTCCATACTTAGCTGCAACAAACAATTCATCTCCAACATATGAGCCCTTATGTTCCGTGGTTGCTCCACTCCTTGTCTGATCCGTTATCCTACCTTCTTGATTAACATCATCTAAAAAGTAAAAAAATTGTATCACGATCTCTTAACATCGACATCATTTCTCCTTAATATTAAAACTTTTTAATTCTGTAAATTTTAAACCCAATTTGGTTCTTAAAATTTGCCTGGACAGTGACAAAAATTATAGATTTCAGGTCATCCTTACCTGTTTAGAGTGAGATAGAGCAATATCAACAATAAAATGCATATCTCCTTATATTATAGGAATATGCTTGAGGTGCCTGTAGCTTCACATTACTGTACGCTATTAAGGTAGTGCAATCGATCAGTTCACAACTGGTGTTGCACGTTATAAGAAGCGATCAATTCACTGAAGTCAGCAAACGTTTCCCAGTACGACGGCTTCGAGTATCGCACCGCAAAGCTTCACTGCAGCAGAACGACGTAAACGCCCCACAACAGGTCTGCTCTCTCTCTCTCTCTTTTATTTTGTAAGCAGGTTGCGGAGGACGAGGCGATAAATTTCGCTGCGAGGGCGGGACGCTAAGTGCTGGAGCGACAGTGCTGCTCCCCAGGGGCTGTGGGCGGATGGGCCGGAGAGGGGAACTGACGCACGGCCGCGGCGGGCGGCAGACGAGTCATCGTCACACACGGCCACTCGACTGCGCCGCTGCTGGTATCCTTCTGCATGTAATACCACGGCAGCAAAATTAACTTCCGTATTTCTAATTTCTGTCGGTACATTCATGTGTACGATAGGCTGGTATTTAATATCAGCCGCGCGGGATAGCCGCGTGGTCTGGGAAACCTGTCACGGTCCGCGCTGCTCCCCCCTTCGTAGGTTCGAGTCCTTCCTCGGGCATGGGTGTGTGTGTGTTGTCCATAGCGTAAGTTACTTTAAATTAGATTAAGTAGTGTGTAAGCTTAGGGACCGATGACCTAAGCAGTTTGGTCCCATAAGATCATACCACAAATTTACAAATTAATTTAATAACAAATGTTGCAAGAAACTTAATAAGAGGTTCATGAATCAAGTAAAGCAAGGTTTAGAAACTATCAGTCATTTGAAACTCAGGTTGCCCTTTTCGTAGATGAAATACTGCGAACTATAGATGAAGGGTAAGAGTCAGATCCCACGTATCTAGATTACCGAAAAACATTTGACACGACGCCCCACTGCAGACTGTTAACGAAAATAAGAGCATATCGAATAATTTCCCAAAAATGTGAGTGGATCGAATTCTTAAGTTAAAGAACCTAGTATGTTGTCCTCGCCGGTGAGTGTTCATCACAGACGAGGGTATCGTCAGGGTCGCCACAGTGAAAGGGATAGGAACGCTATTATTTTCTATACACATAAACGATCTGGAGGACGGCGTGGGAAATTATTGGCGGTTGTTCGCTGATGATGCTCTGTGGTGTACGCGAATGTGTCGAAATTGAGTGACTGTAGGACGATAAACTGACTTGTAGGACTATAAGATGCCTTTGACAAATTTTCTAGTTATTATGATGAATGGCAGATAATTGTACAGGTAGAAAAATTTAAGTTAATGCGGATGAGTACAAAAAAGAAACCCCAATGATAAGTACTGCATTAATAGTTACGTAGTTTAAATATATGGGCGTAACGTTGCAAAGCAATATGAAATGGCACGAGCATGTTAGGACTGAGGTAGGGAAGGGGAAAATCGACTTGGGTTTATTGGGAGAATTTTGTTACTCTGCAGAGGAGACCGTATACAGCACGCTAGTGTTACCTATTCTAGTGTACTGCTCGAGTGTTGGTATCCGCGACAGGTAGAATCAGAGAAGACATCGAAGCAATCCATATGCGAGCTGCAAGATCTGTTTCTGGCAGCTTCGAATAATACGCAAGTGCTACGGACGTGTTTCGGGAACTCAGATGGGAATCCCTGGAGGAAGGCGACTTTCTTTTCGAAGAATGCTATCGAGAAAATTTAGAGAATCTGCGTTTGAAACTGACTGTAGAACGATCCTACTGCTGCTAACATATTATACATTTCGCGTAAAGACTACGAAGATAGGTTCGACAAATTAGAGCTCCTACTAAGGCATACAGACAATCGTTTTCCCCTCGCTCTATTTGAGAGTAGAACAGGAAAGGAAATTATTAGTAGTGGTAAAAGGTACCCTTGCCACGCACCGAATGGTGGCTTTCGGGGTAAGTACGCAGATGTATATCTAGAATGCAAACCAATTTTTGATTTGCTTTAATCACCTTGATATGAGTAAATATTAGTCTGTCCATTTTTGCTGCTAAATGTTTATTACTGTTTACAACTAAACACGTTTGACCTTTTCCTATTTGTCGTCATCAGTGCCTTATAAATGTATATGAGGGAACTGTCTAACTAGACACTTCTTTATATGTGTTACCTTACTGCCTGCAGTATCTACGAATATAGGAATTTAATTTAACATTTGTATCCTGTTCTTTTCTCTTGTGCAAACATTAAACGAAAACAATATAATTTAAGATCATTCTCATTTATTGCCCCGCCTCAGTTGCACACGTTTTTAATTCTGTTATATGTTTCGATCACTAAGTGTACCATATTAGAGTACTCTGATATGTTGGTCTGAGTAGATAAGATGGGTTCCTGGTGCAATTACTCATCTCAAGATGATTCAGAGTGATCGAAACATGTAATCGAATGTAAAAAAGTGTACAACTGACAAGTATCAATAAAAGACAATTATCTTAAATAACTACTCGTATACAGTTTATAAATTCTCTCAAAGCGATTATTTTGATGATTGTCAATACAGTATAAGCTTTCAGTAACTATAAATCAATATAAAACACGTCACTGGGCGTAACGTTTCTTGTTGTACACTGCACTTCACATTGCGTCAAGGCTAACTGAGACATTTTGTGAACTGTAAAGAGGGCACTCTGGTGCTTATATTGTATGTATGTGTGTGTGTGTGTGTGTGTGTGTGTGTGTGTGTGTGTGTTTATTTCTTTTTACAAACACACACACTTTTTCGGTCATTGAACATACTTCGATTTTTCTTGTGGGCAGTGAACATGCTCTTTCTTTTGTTGATATGGTTTAAGATTGCCGTATAATACCATCATCCCACATCACTGTTATTCTCTGCAGTTCCCTTAGCTAACACCGCAAGAAGGTCGAGTGTAGTGCACGACAAGTAAGGTTAGGTCCCGTGACACTCCTAATTGTGACATAAAGTTAACTGAACAAGTATATTGTGTTCGTCAATTACTTACACAAGAGAAAAGTGAAGGAGAAATAAAAGCAAGTGCTAAATTACAATTCTATGTTTACCAGTAGTGCAGACAAAAAAAAATGGCTCTGAGCACTATGGGACTCAACATCTTAGGTCATAAGTCCCCTAGAACTTGGAACTACTTAAACCTAACTAACCTAAGGACATCACGCACACCCATGCCCGAGGCAGGATTCGAACCTGCGACCGTAGCAGTCCCGCAGTTCCGGACTGCAGCGCCAGAACCGCTAGACCACCGCGGCCGGCCGTAGTGCAGACAGAGGTATATTAAGATAATACTAAGTGACACTACGTACGTCACAACAAAATGAATAAACTATTGTCATTTCTGCTATTTTACAAACCATTGATGTTGCCTAGTACAAATAGGTGAATAATATTTGGTTCAAACCAACAATTAGCAGTCATTAGCAAAAGATGAGTAATATTTGTTCATACCTACATGACAAACACAAATGAATTTGCCAGTGAGGAACAATTCTTGAAAATATTAGTCTTATTGCGTATGAATTGTTTTCTTCAACTAAGTTATTGAGCTGTTTCTGCTGTTCATTCTACCTACTGTAATGTGATTCAAATGTTACCTCATTTTAATGAGAATTAGGGTGTCAAAGGCTGTTTCAGCTTTATGGATTAATTGTCGTATTGGGAAACTTGTGGTCGATTCAGTAAATTTATCGGTGTACATTGCATCAACGGAATTTTTATATATGTCGACTGTACTATCTCAGTACTGTACTAACCGTTTAATGGCAGTTGCTCATGATAAATAAAGATATATGTATTTCACTATTATTTCACTTCCAAATTCCTAACAAGTAAGGATGGCTTGAAAAAAAGTATGGACTGTCGCTAATCAGTCAAAATATTTGGGAATAAATAGGGATTTAATAATTAAAACTATAGAATTATTTCTTTAACAGCACTACAAATATCCAGAACCGTCGTTGACGTGAAGACGACCCATAGAGGATATTAATTTTCGAATACTGGTACCGGAAACAGAGCAGCATATTTAGTAGAAATTCTACGATATTTAAAGGAAAGGAAAAAGAGGACAGGCATCTGACGTCACGTGAACTACGGGAACCTTAGAAACGGAGTTTAGTCTGGGACTGAAAACGATGAGAAAGAAAATATTTCGAGTCTTCTTTAAAGAAATCATCCCGGTATTCTCCACAAGTGATTTAGGAAAACGAAAGAAAAAGGAATCATTGGGCCGATTATCAAAGTATACTCGGATAACGCAATTTGTAATGCATTGTTCGCGGAAGAAAGAGATGAAGCTTCGAATGTCAGTCAGTCTGAGTTTTAACCTGAGGCTTACTTTCAACATTCCGTGTACGTTATGTAAATTAAGTTTCTCTATGTCAACTTCTGTTTCATAACCAAATGTGAAATGAAATATCACAAGCTTGGTATTTTCTCTTTTCATCTGCACCTGAGTTTGACATGCCGGAGACAATGTATCATTCAGACCACAAATAGCCTCGTGTGTTTCAGAAAGCAATTTTCACGTTATACAGTAATTATTTACAATGTGTATAATACATGTAGGCACCTATAGTTACAAATGACGTGTGGTATCCATCGGACAGATGTGTGCTGTGATTTTATGGATTCATAAATCTGTGAACACTACCTTTCATTTGCCAGTGTTCTGTAGAGACTGCGCAGTGGAGTCATCAATACTGTTACTCAGAGTGCTATTAATCATACTTATACCTTTTGTGAGGGTCTTAGACTACAGCATTTCAAAAAAATTTTAAATCCACCGCTGAAACGTCGACCAGACAAAAAAGTATAACTGAAAATCCATTTGTTAATTGAAATGAGTGACAATACTCAGCGTTTGCCAATATCGGTTCAAATTTCGTCGACTTTTGTAGGAACGTTGGTAACGCAAACTCCACCACGTTACGAAAATGACTGCATATCTGCTGATGATGATAGGATAAATCTGAAAAAAAAGGGCACCTACATCCACAAAATCTTTATGTTTCCTGTCAAATTTCAGTGTTTGAAGAAAAAAGAATTTACTGTTAATACTGTTGCTAATATATTTCGAATGATGAATGTAACAAACTGCTAACACCGGCAGCGGAGGAAAGTTGTTTGGCGACGATATAATCTCGTTTTCAGTAGAGACCCCGGAGGTGGGCAGACTCTGAGCCTGCATAACGAGGTGAAAACAACTTTGTCAGCCCAAGAACTTTTAATGGCATCTAATGATCACGCTCTGGACATTTTCAGACGCAGAAGACTGACGAAAATGTACATTCCAGTGTACCTCTTTTCTACAAGCAAATAAAGCAGTAGTGTACACCATGCCTCCCTGAAACAGTCAGAACATGTAATAAGTAACAGTAATCGCTAGCATACGACTTATCATATCTAATGCAATAGATAGAAAAAATTGTGCACCAATCGAGGATTACTTTGACATCTTATAAGTAATTGTTAAGATTTATGTAGAACTATTGACAGCAACAATGAAATTATAGTGAATGATTATTCATTTGATTTGGAAAAAAGATGCAATTGACCTACCAGCTGGAAATGGATGAAGGAATTGAGAACAAGAGGGACACCACTATGGCAACTGAAGACGCAGAGAAAGCCTTCGACAGGGTGTAAGGCGAAACGAAGCGATTTACATCGAGAGAAAATCAGTTTACAAAATCTACTGTAGCCAGGTCTGAGTATAAAAACGAGGAAAAACAAGAAGAACCGATTTAGGTAGCCTATATGTTACAGTTGTAATTTACCACTAATGTTGTGTGCCTTTCAAGCTATATAAAACTGTGAAACAATTCATGAAGTGAAATAAAAGCCCCAGACAGAATGATACTATACAATGCTTGCATAAGACATGGCTCTTCTGGCTAAAAGAAAGTAAAATCAAACATTGTCAGACATTAAATCGAATTTACAGCGATTAATACGAAACTGGATTTGAGATAAACAAAGCTAAGAAGAAAATGCTAATGAGCATCAGAAAGGACAACAACGACGTGGTAACTACCTAAATTGGGATCCGTAAATTAGAAGAAGCAAGAAAAATTTTCAGCTTGTGAAGCAAGATAACAAGACATTGCTGAAATAATGGAGACATTAAATGAAGATTGGTAAGGAACGGAGTAAAAGAGACAAAGCAGGAAGATTAGCGCTTAACGACCCATTAAAGGCGTGGCCATTAGAGACGGAGCACAAGCTTGAATATGTAAAGCGTGATGTAGGAAGTCAGATGCCCAGTTGAAAAAGTATCTTACTTTTGCCCAGATCCCCGCAAGACATTCGAAACTATACCAGACTGTCGATTGATAACCAAACTGTGACAGTGAGAAATATCTATATGAACATGCGAATCGTGAGATGAAAGTTTGCTTATATACTAGTGTCTCCTAACATAGCCGAAACTTTCGACAGGAACAAAAGTAGTATTGTGTGTCACAGTAACATCAATAATGCCATTTTACATAAATGATTTACCAGATATTGTCAGCAATACTTTCAGATGTCTTTTCATTTTGTCTTCAGAAAAGTATTGTCACTAGCTGACTGTAATGAAATGGAATACTTCTTAAATAAACGCTAGAAACTATCTGTAGGAAGTATAAAGATCAATGATGAATTTCATGCAGAGAAAGTGTCTTTCAAATATTTAGAAATAATACTACGAAGCTACATTGGACTACAAGAAAAGTGAGCAGAAGATCGTCGGATGGCATTGTAACTTCGTACAAGTACACACAACCGGTGCGTACGGGCTGATTAGAGATGGAATTCTCTGTGACAATAGAACGTCTAGCACAGTGCATTAATGTTGATCGTGCTTAGTTTACTAACAGGTGTGGTGGGTTATGTAAGGGGCATGAGCAGAGTACAATGCTGAGTGATCACTATGAATGATGCAGAGAATCCACACACTCGTGTTTGTGAGGCAATCGGATATCAAAGCGAACAGATGTTGGGCCTATTGGTACCGTGAGAGTAGACATGTCCACGTCTGACCACCGCAAAGGATGAACTGTGTCTCGTGCACCAAGCACGGCATAACCCCATCATATCTACGCCTGCCACCCGAGAACAAGTAATGGAGTCTCCGTAGCGTTGTGTGTCCCCGTGAACCATTGGTCGGAGAGTAACAGGAGACGTACTGGGGATGCGCAGATGCCGTTAACTCCACAACACAAACGGCTGCGTTCGAGGTGTTGCATGGGCTGCTAATGAATAATGAAGCACTGTGTTCAGCTATGAATCGCCATTCTGCACTACCCAAGACGTCCATCGCCGGCGAGTATGGCGACAGGCTAAGAGGTCCCATTCTCCCAATGTTTTGGAAAGGTGTATGGGCAGTCACTCCTGACGTCATTGAATGGGAAACCGTAGGGAGCGACCTCAAGTCTTTTTTGGCAGTGACTGGGGAACTCTGGAGGGATGACGGTGCGTCCTCATGTGTTAACTCTCATGCGATACTAGCGTGGTGCCTTTTATCCACAGCACACTGACGCTGGAAATATCCACAGATCTGTTCCCGATAGAACAGGTCTGGATTAAGTCGGACTTCAACTTGGCCCAGGACATCAAAGACCATTGAAAACAGATGTGAACCAACTAGCCTCAGGAGAGGATGCAAAGGCTTTACGACACCGTTGCCTTGCATCCAAGCCGCAAGAGGCTCTTCCTGCCAAATTCTTTATGCATTTGACTCCATTTTCTAATCACTGAAACAACATGACATACCCTCTCAGCTTATGAAGTTCCATTTCGTATCCATACCTCCTTCTGGGAGCTCCATTTTTTCTGTGAGGCAGAGTGTATAAAATTGTATACCTACGTGAAACTTATATTAAGGAAAGTGACTCGATGATGTGACGCATAACAGTACACCTGTAGTAGACGTGTCACTGTCATATATTCTGCTGTTTCTTGGTCGTCGTCGTATTGATGTGAGGACTTGTACCTAAGGAGTTTAGTGACGTGTTGCAGGATTTTAACGAGTCAGTATAGCTCATAGGTAACTCAGGGAACCAAACTGAGCGTCTTCCGAGGAAGGGAACTGTTTTTATGACGAAAGACAATTGGGAAATATAGAGAATCAGTATTCAAGAAAAAGCCAGCTTGCCAGCATCACCTAGTCGCAATATACTGTATCAAGTATCAAATCATCTTCAGTTTCAGTTTATGAATTAACTATGTAAGTACATATCATGGTAATAACAATTTACGAAAAAAAATTGGTCCACAGTAAAACCATATAGAAGTAAGAGTGCCTTTCACGTTTTGGATTACTCTCAGTTTCTTCTTCTTATTTCTGTATGGTTTTACTGTGGACCAATATTTTTCATAAATTTTTATTACCATCATATGTACATACATAGTCAATTCATCATCGTAAACTGGAATGATTTGATACTTGAACAGTTCATTGCGACTAGGTGGTGCTGTCAGGATGGCCCCGTGTACAGGGATGCCCCTTACGTAAGGCTGTTGCTGCGTCTGATGTTGATGGGACTCCACCGATTTGTAGTTGTTAAACAGTGTCTCGACCGACCTGGTTGCCGACATTCACCAGTTCTTTTGAATGTTGTATCAAGTGCAATGATTATAAAACTCATTGTTTCTTTGAAATTTTCTTTTTTCCTCGTATTGGTCTCATGGATAAGTTAGAAACTAAAATTTCTCAGTAGAGTCGTCAACAGCGTACAAAGAAAATCACAATAGCATACCGAGAGACATAAAACACGGCAAACGAGTAACTGTCCGAGAAGAGAAACATCGGCAAATGGAAAGCCTAGGGTATATCAACATAAACGGACGAGTAACTCACGCGCTATTTCCTCCTAGCTTAGGCCGCCAGGGGGTTTTGCCAACTGACGCGAGGTCCACGCCGCCTGCGGTGCGGACTTGGAACCAAAAAACTCTGGAAGGGCAACGTTGGTGTTTCGATCTCGATATCGATGTTCAAGTTCGGCGACGACACTAAAACTGGTACGAAATAGTCTTCAACACGCACTATAAAAATGACTCCCTCAGTAAATAGGTCGATGCAGTATATATCAAAACGGGAAACAATGCTGGAAACCTTTATCTCCATTATCATCATGCAGGCCTGAGTAAATCTCTGGTAATGCTCCAATGGTTCCTTTCTCATGTGAAAACTAGAGAGTAAGGAATAGTGTTTTACAGTGCAACACTTGGGAGACTTGAGATCGCAGCGGCCTGTCTGCAGTACGATTGTCGTGAAGACGCTTTGCCGGCCGCGGTGGTTTCGCGGTTCTAGGCGCTCAGTCCGGAACCGCGCGACTGCTACGGTCGCAGGTTCGAATCCTGCCTCGGGCATGGATGTTTGTGATGTCCTTCGGTTAGTTAGGTTAAAGTAGTTCTAAGTTCTAGGGGGCTGATGACCTAAGATGTTAAGTCCCATAGTGCTCAGAGCCATTTGAACCATTTTTTTGAAGATGCTTTGCTGCCCACAGGAAATATGTCCTCTTATATGAGTCGCACGTGCGCTTGTGAACTGTTTTATCACATCGATGGCAGCAGGTCGACGGATTCTCATATGGGCAATGAGAGAACGTGTCCTCAAACAGCATGGACAGTTTACACGAAGAAGACGTCATGAGTCATAGTTACTTCCTCCTCCGACGAAGCAAAACTAGAGTTAGGTGTCCAGTCGATGTTGAAATGACAAGGGACTGATCATGAGTTTAATTTGGCAAGCTTATTGGAGGAAATCATATGCCTATGGGTTGGAGAACCCACCCCAACTTTTTCCTCAAGTATAAGGGCGATCAAAAAGTTTCCGTTCGAAGGCCTTGCAATGCAGAGTCAGCAACAATCGCTGTCAGCACCATCGAACGAAGTTGAAGACACCCGTCTGGTAAAACACCTAAAACATCGTGTCCTGCTCCGTGAAGAAGTCCGTAACTGCCTGTTGCACATCCTCGTCCGACAGGAATCGTCAACTTTCCAAGGCCTTTCTTGTGGGACCTAAGGCTTGATAATCGCATGGGGAGAGACCAGGACTGTAGGGGGGTTGCTCGAGTTTCTCCCACTTGAGTGTTACGACACTTGCGACGTGAGGACGTGCGTCACTATGAACTTGCCGCACCATTCATAACGGTGCTTTTCCACAGACATGCTGCCCCATACACATTCTTCATTCTCCGACGGATTCTACGTTTGTTTGGCCTTCGGTAGCAAAGAAAAGAATAACAGCACGTTGGTCATGTTTGGTCGCATATAGTACTAACTTGGACATAGTGCAGATTTCCTCATTTACCGCATGCACGTCAGAAACAAATGAATTTCACACTAATCCCTTGCCGGTACGGTATGTAGGTGCTTATACACCAGCTTTGAAGTCGCGCTACGTTGAATAGAAGCTGCAGCAACGCTCTCAAACAAAAAATTTTTGATTGTCCCTTATAATTCATAAGTATCATGAAAACGTATATCAGCTACTTCGAAATAACGAAATTAGTAGTTAGATGTTTCGAAAGAGACACTCACTTGGGACAAATTTAGACAATTTAGAAGTGGTACTCCTAAGGTTTTGTATCTACTTGTATGTGCCGGCCGGAGTGGCCGTGAGGTTCTGGGCGCTACAGTCTGGAGCCGAGCGACCGCTGCGGTCACAGTTCGAATCCTGCCTCGGGCATGGATGTGTGTCATGTCTTTAGGTTAGTTAGGTTTAATTATACCTAAGTTCTAGGCGACTGATGACCTCAGAAGTTAAGTCGCATAGTGCTCAGAGCCATTTGACCCATTTTTATCTACTTCTATGTGTTTATATTCAAGTTCCAGGGACCATGTTAGCAACAGCTCGCTACGATGTAAAGCTTGGGTAATAGTATAAAAAGCTCATGCATCCAAGTTTCTGCCAAGAACAACATGCAGAAAAATGGAAAAGAAAATTTAGAATCGGTTAGGTGACGATCAGTTTGGCTCTATTAAAGGTAAAGACACAAGAGAGGTAGCTCTGACTTTGCGGTGGATAATGGAAGCAAGACTGAAGAAAGGTCAAGACACGTTCACAGGATTTGTCGACATGGAAAAAGTCTTCGACATTGCGAAATAGTGCAAGGTGTTCGAAGTTCCGAGAAAAATAGGAGTAAGCTATCGGGAACGACGGATAATGTACAAGACGCAAGATGGAACGATAAGAATGGGAGATAAAGAACAAAGTTGTCGGATTAAAAAGGGTTAAAATAGGGATGTGGCCTTCCACCCCCACTGTTCAATTTGCACTTTGGACAAGCAATGATGGAATTAAAAGTAAGATTGAAGATTGGCGTAAGATTAAGGCGAAAGGATATCAATGGCAACATTCGCTGATGACCAAGCTATCCTCAGTAACAGCGAAGAAGCATTACCGGATGTGTTGAATGGAATGAACAGTCTAATGCATGCAGAATATGGATTGACAGTAAATCGAAGAAAGACAAAAGTAATGAGAATAAGGAGTAATGAGAACAGCAAGAAACTGTACGTCAGAATTGTTGATCACAAAGTAGAAGAAATTAAGGAATTCTGCCACCTCGGCAGCACACTAGCCCATGGTGGATGGAGCAAGGAGGACATAAAAGGCAGATTAGCACTGGCAAAAACGGCATTCCTGGACATAAAAGTCTAATAGTATCAAACACAAGCCTTTAATTGAGGAACAAATATCTCACTGTAAACGTCTGCAGAACAGCATTGAATGTTTGTAAAATATGAACTGTGGGAAAACCTGAACAGAGTCGAAATATTTGACATGTGGTTCTACAAAAGAAAGTTTAAAAAAGGATTGATTCATAAGGTAATAAATGGGTATGTTCTCCGCAGAATCGGCGAGTAGAGAAAACACGTACAAGAGGAAGGGGCCGGACGATAAAACATCTGCTAAGACATCATAGAATAATTTCCACGGTACTAGAGAGAGCTGTAGAGGATAAAAACTGTAGAGGAAGACAGATATTGGAATACATCTAGCAAATTATTGACGATGTAGGTTTCAAGTGCTAGTCTGAGATAAAGAGTTTGGCACTGTAGAGGAATTAGTCGCAAGTCGCGGTCGCAGCAAACCAGTCAGTAGACTCATGAGAAAAAAAAAAACTATTACTTTTCCATGTTATAACGTATATGAGACACGATATTTATTTAAAAGGACATGGAGGTAGGCAGGTATTTTCAGCCCTGCTTCATCCATGGCCCTTAGAAACTAGAGTGTTGTAGGGATTTAGTGAACATGGAATTACATTACATAAAGGAGGATTAGAAATTATATTTATTTATCTATGATAGTTTAATTGCTGTGATGATTTCTCCGGGAAATTTGTTTTGACTGAAGGTTTAGATTTCGGTACTGTTGTCCAGGGTATCGTGTGTGATATCACTCAAACTGTGCAAGGCTTCTCTTGACATCCATATAAACACGTTAGCCTTACAAGCGGGAGATTTCAAGAAAACTGAGGCAATTGCAACTGTTTATTTCACCTTATATGCTGATTAGGTGAAGCGCATAGGGCTCACCAAATATTCACGATTATCTCGCAAACGGCTCATTTGTGGAAAAAGGTTCAAATGGCTCTGAGCACTATGGGACTAAACATCTATGGTCATCAGTCCCCTAGAACGTAGAACTAAACCTAACTAACCTGAGGACAACACACAACACCCAGTCGTCACGAGGCAGAGAAAATCCTTGACCCCGCCGGGAATCGAACCCGGGAACCCGGGCGTGGGAAGCGAGAAGGCTACCGTACGACCACGAGCTGCGGACATTTGTGGAACATATTACATTTACCTTGAAATGTCGTATAATGTCAACCATGCACTTTTCGCTATAAATTATGATATAGCTGCCGGCCGAAGTGGCCGAGTGGTTCTAGGTGCTTTAGTCTGAAACCGCGCGACCGCTGCGGTTCGAATCCTGCCTCGGGCATGGATGTGTGTAATGTCTATACGTTAGTTAGGTTTAAGTAGTTCTAAGTTCTAGGGGACAGATGACGTCATCTGTTAAGTCCCATAGTGCTCAGAGCCATTTGAACCATTTTTTATGATATAGCTTGTTTATAATATTTTTAGCAGCCACGGTCCGGTAGTGGAGTTTATATCACATAAGTGCCCACGTTATATACGCTGAAGAGCCAAAGAAACTGGTACACCGGCCTAATATCGAGTAGGGTCCCCGCAAGCACGCAGAAGTGCCGCAACACGACGTGGCATATACTCGACTAATGTCTAAAGTAGTGGTGGATCCTGCACGGCTGTCCATAAATCCGTAAGAGTACGAGGGGGTGGAGATGTCCTTTGAACAGCATGTTTCCTACACAATAATGTTCCCGTCTGGCGTGTCTCATGGCCAGCGAAGTGTTTAAACTCAGAAGAGTGTTCCTGGGTCCACTAAGTAGCAGTCCTCGACGTGTAGGGTGTCACATTGTCCTGCTGGTATTGCCCTAGTCAGCCGGAATGCACAATGGACATGAATGCATGCAGGTGATCAGACTGGATATTTACGCACGTATCACCTGTCAGAGTCTTATCTAGACGTATCAGGAGTCCCATATCACTCCAACCGCACACGCGCCATACCATTACAGAGCCTCCACCAGCTTGAATTCCATAGATTCATGAGGTTGGCTCCATACCCGTACACGTCCATCCGCTCGATACAATTTGAAACGAGGCTGGTAAGACCAGGGAACATGTTTCCATTCATCAACAATCCATTGTGGTGTTGAAGGGCCCCGGCGAGGCGTCGGGCAGTCATCAAGGGAACATGAGTGGGACTTTGCCTCCGAAAGTCCATATCGATGATGTTTCGTTGCATGGTTCGCACGCCGGCATTTGTTGCGACCCAGCGTTTGAAACCTGCAGCAGTTTGTGGACAGGTTGCACTTCTGTCACGCTGAACGATTGTCTTCAGTCGCCGTTAGTGCCGTTCTTGCAGAACCTTTTTCCGGTCGCAGCGATGTCGGAGATTTGATGTTTTACCGGATTCCTGATATTCGCGGTACACTCGTGAAATGGTCGTATGTGGAAATCCCCACTTCATCGCTACCTCGGAGATGCTGCGTCCGCCGGCCGCGGTGGTCTAGCGGTTCTAGGAGCTCAGTCCGGAACCGAGGGACTGCTACGGTCGCAGGTTCGAATCCTGCCTCGGGCGTGGATGTCCTTAGGTTAGTTAGGTTTAAGTAGTTCTAAGTTATAGGGTACTGATGACCACAGATGTTAATTCCCATAGTGCTCAGAACCTTTTAGATGCTGCGTCCCATCGCTCGTGCGCTGTCTATAACAGCACGTTCAAACTATCTTAAATCTTGAAAACCTGCCATTGTAACAGTAATAACCGATCTAACAACTGCGCCAGATTCTTGTTGTTTCATTTAGGTGTTTCCGACCACAGTGCCGTATTCTGTCTATTTACATACCTCTGTATTTGTATATGCATGCCTATACCAGTTTCTTAAGTGCTTCAGTGTATTTTTGTTACTGTGTTCTAATGCACAACGCAGTAAGATTTTGTTAAGGGGTGCTGGGTAGTAGGATCACTAGGCAAACTCATCGAACGACGCGCCAGGTGGCCACACAGCGAGAGAGAACGGCCGGGTGACCAAGAGCCATATCGTACTGCAGCGGAGAGGGACTGTAGAGGTTCACCTACCACGCTGGGCGTCAAGTAGCGAAACTTTCATTATTTATATTTACTGTTTAAATATTAATGTACAGCTCCAACCTTACTGAAGATGTTACTTGCACGAGAACTTGTTAATAATAATTACAGTATCACTCAACTGGTAAGGAAATGGTAAATACAAATTTTAGCTATTGTCAGTGTTTATTGAATGAAAGGATGGACCGATCACAGGTGTACTCTGAAAGGGCAGACGCCACACTGCTAAGGTAGCTTCCTAGGAGTCTATGATCGGTTTACCTGGAGGTACTACATGAATCAGTGTAAGAAATCTGATCTCATGTAAAGACAGAACAGTTTGTTGAGAAATTGCGTCGAATGACGTACTTGTGCAATGTGTTAATTCAAGACAGTCCACGATCGGTTTTCGCGGTGGCAACGCGCGGGCTAGTGTGTTACGTGCAACTACACATGAAGTCGGAAGTAACTGTTATAGCTGCTTCGGAAAACAAATTTGCGCGATATCATGTTTATTCTAAGGTCGTGTGAACTACGTTGTATTTTTGTGACTTTTGTGGTGCTCGGGAACAAATGATTAATGACTAAGAATCTTATTATGAATATTAACGACAGACTGGCTCTAGGAATCGTTTTACTAATTTGCGATTAGTGAAATAAAACAAAATTTGTTGGCTTGCTAACATTTTACAATTCTTGTAATGCTTAGCATTTAAACCTACCCACTTGTCACGTTATTATACACGATTTTATTCCACAAGCGTTAGAGCTCGCGACCGTCGGAGATGAAACGAAGTGAGACGACGGCTAGGAGACGATTTCTAATGACGAAAAGTAAGCAAGTTGCCTCCAGTTGTGGTAAGGAAACTGATGGTAGGCGTTTCTTGCTAAATTCCACCGTGTTTATTAATCCCGGAACATCTTTTAAGCGGGAAATTTCATTTACTGTAACCTACAACGTACTTGGTCCAAATCCGTGTTTATTGTGAGAATACATTTTACCACCGACCTTAATATTCGATATACTCGGCATCTACTGTGTGGAGAAATGCCTTTAAACAGCGATAGTGTTCCCTACGACTCTCGCTGGAAAGTGAAGCTAGCCGACAAGTGAGGCAAATTTCTACCGTCGAAGCAAAGATGCCACACATAATTGCACGCGGTCAGCGGTAGATAGCCCCGGAAATTGCAATTTCCTGGAAGTGCTCTGCCCTTCCGGCCTGTATTTGGGGTCGACGCGCTGTGTCCACCTAAGAGGCGCCGCGTCTCTCCTGCTTCCTCCGCCGCCAGCCACGACTGCTCCCGGCCACCGCGGCGCCGACTGCTGACGTCATCAGCGCGTGGCCGGCGCCTTGAATAGACAACTAGGGTGCGTCGCGCAGACGAAAGCAAGCGGCCAGTGTTGAAGGCTGTATAGGCCGCGTTAGTACAGTCACTCTTTCCGTCTCTTGTACTGTTAGGTACTAGAAAGTCACCATCTACAAAATGAACTAATGGTTCGAATGGCTCTGAGCACCATGGTACTTAACATCTGAGGTCATCAGTCCCCCAGAACTTAGAACTACTTAAACCTAACTAAGGACATCACACACATCCCTGCCCGAGGCAGGATTCGAACCTGCGACCGTAGCAGTCGCGCGGTTCCAGACTGAAGCGCCTAGAACCGCTCGGCCACAACGGCCGGCGACGTTATCTAAAATCTACCCGTAATGCAATACAGCGTGCGTAAAGTAACTGGTTAACAGTCAATTCTTCGTTTACAGTAATGTTAGCGTTATTGTACAAGCATTCAACGAGTTTCTGACATTTTTTTGTCATTAGTCTTCTGACTGGTCCCATGGGCCCGCCACGAATTCCTTTCCTGTGCCATCCTTTTCATCTCTGAGCGCTTGCTACCTACGTTCTCAGTTATACCTCCGTCAGCTAGATATCTCCCAATCTCTGTCTTCCTCTGCTGCTTTCACCCTATACAGCTCCCTCTGTTACCATCGAAGTCATTCCCTGATGTCTTAACAGAAGTCCTATCATCATGTCCCCTCTTCTTGTCAGTGTTTTCCATATACTCCTTTCCTCACAGATTCTGTGCAGAACCTCCTCATACCTTATCAGTCCACCTAATTTTAAATATTCTTCTGTAGCACCACATCTCAAATGCTTCGATACCCTTCTGCTCCAATTTTTGTCCTGCCCACGTTTC
This sequence comes from Schistocerca cancellata, assembly GCF_023864275.1. Taxonomy (NCBI): domain Eukaryota; kingdom Metazoa; phylum Arthropoda; class Insecta; order Orthoptera; family Acrididae; genus Schistocerca; species Schistocerca cancellata. Next base: position 200,193,112 of record NC_064628.1, read on the forward strand.
ACTTACGTACGATACTGTGCTTCAAACGTACATCCTCAAAAATGTCGTCCTCGAATTAGGGCCTAAGTTACATACAAGAAAATTTCTCTTGGCCTGGAATGCTATTTTTACAAGTGTGAGCCAACTGTTTATGTCTCTCTTGCTCACTTCGTCATAGGGTTATTTTGCTGCCTAGGCAACAGAATTCCTTAACTTCATCTACTTCGTGACCACCAATCATGATATTCTATTTCTCGCTGTTCTCATTTGTGCTACTTCTCGTTACTTTCGTCTTTTTTAGATTTACTCTCAATCCATATTCTGTACTCATTAGACTATTCATTCCCTTTGAAACGTCCCCTTAGAAATATTAATGAATTACTGTGCTGATAAACCTCTTACATTATTTGATTTTCAAACAGCTGAGCAGAACTGAACGTACTCAGGCATTTCGCCCTTTACCTATTCTGATCAACACGCAACTGACACACAATATTTTTAGCCCAACGCAATCTGACTTTCAATAATCCCTACAAAAGAACGGCCCTGACTAACATTAACCTATACCTTTCACAAATTACTTACCTCACAAAAATCTTCGTTACTCGAACTACTGCAATACAGCGAGCGCCACTACTGGTAGCTAAATAAAAGATTCAAACTGCTGAAGGCACTAACTACTGATAGGCATAGTTAGCAAATGAAAGATTTTGATAGAGATCAAACAATGTATTTACCTTAATAGTGCTCAAAAGTCATAATATGTATAGCAGTTCATGACATCCAGTCTTACAAATGTACTGTCTCTGATGGACACACGTCCAGATCATCCGCTCTCAAAACTCCGCCATTTCTCTCCCCACATCCACCACTGCTAGCGGCTCATCTCCAACTGCGCAACGCTACGTGCTGTTAATAGCCAACTGCCAACACTACAATAGCATATACTCCAACAATGCAAGCCAACCACAGCCTTCACACAGCACAGTCAGTGATTTTCATATAGCGCTACGTGCCGTTACCAACATAAAAACCTAAACCGCCTATGTACACCTTCAATACATCACGCAGTTCTTCCTCTCTTTCACTATTGACAGCAATGCCAACAGCGAATCTTATAATTGATATCCATTCAGCTTGAATTATAATTCCATTGTTGAACTTTCCTCTTATATCTGTCATTGTTTCTTCGCTAGACATTGATCATGTGTGAAAGATTTGGTCTCTGTCTAGAAGGGGCGCAAGACTATGTCCCTGTCTTACAACTTTTTCAATCCGAGCACTTCCTCCTTGTTGTACCAATTTTATTCTTCCCTCTTCCTGTACATTGTATACTACCCGTCTTCTACTAAACCTGGCCCGTACTTCTCTCAGAATTTCGAACACCTTGCACCATTTCGCATTGTCGAACACATTTACCAGTTCGCAAACTCTATGAACGTGTCCTGATTACCAACCTAAACATCAGAACTACCTCTCTTTGTCTTTACCTTTAATAGAGCCAAACCTATTGTCATCTAGTAGATTATCAATTTTGTTTTCCATTCTTCTGTATGTTATTCTGGCCAGTAACTTGGATGCATGAACTGTTAAACTGATTGTACGATAATTCTCGCACTTGCCAGCTCTTGCAGTCTTCGGAATTGTATGGATGATATTTTTCAAAAGTCAGAGGGTTTTTCGCCAGACTCACACATTCTACACAACAACGTCAATAGTCCTTTGTTGCCACTTCCTCTAATGATTTTAGAAACTCTGATGCAATGTTATCTATTCCTTGTGTCATATTTGCTCTTACGTTTTCCAAAGCTCTTTCTAATACTACATCCCTCCTACTGTTTCTTATTCTACCACATAAAACAATTCCACCCCCTCACAGAGGCCTTCAATGTACTCTTTCCACCTATTCGCTTTCTCTTCTGCATTTAGCAGTGGAATTCCCGTAGCACTCTTATCGTTACTGCCGCTGCTTTTATTTTCATCGAAGACTATTTTCACATTTCAATATGCTGAATCTGTCTTTCCATCAATCATTTCTTTTCGATTTCTGAATATTTTTCATGTAAATCATCTATTTTCCTTGTAGTTCCTATTTATTTCATTCCGGATTGACTTGTATTTCCGTCTTACTGAATTTCCTTTACCATTTTTGCACTTCCTTCCTTCGTCGACCAGCTGAAGTATTTCTTCTGTTACCCATGGTTCCTAGCGGTTACCTTCCTTGCACCTATGTTTTTCTTTTCAAATTCTGTGATTATCGTTTTGGAGATGTCCATTCCTTTTCCAGTGAACTCTCCACTGAGCAACTCATTATCGCTGCATGTATAGCGCCAGTGAACTTTAGGCGTATCTCTTCATTCCTTAGTATTCCAATATACCAGTTCTTTGCACAATGGTTCTTCCTGAATAGTCTCTTAAGCTTCAGGCTTTACTAAATTGTGATCTGAGCCTATATCTGCTCCTAGGCATACCTCACAATCCATTGTCTTATTTCTGAATCTCTTCCTGACTTTGATGTAATCTAACTGGAACCTTCTCGCTTATCTCCCGTCCTCTTGGAAGTATATTTCCTCCTCTTGTGATTCTTGAACGAAGTATTTATTATTACTAGCTCAAATTTATTGCAGAACTCAATTAGTTTTCTCCTCTCTCACTTCTATTACAGGTACAAAACTGGTTAAAACATATTAGTAAAAGTAATATCTCATGAGACTAATTTGGGACCACCCTATGGAATGGGCACCTAGAATTCCGGTTCAAAAATAATTTTGTTTGTAACGGGAAACAGCTCAACACTTTCCGACGAAAGTGCTGTATTTGTTGAGTTTGACCCTAGCTACATATCCCAATAACCAAACACAGGAGAGACTGCATCCGCCGTCCCTTAGCAGGGAGGCCTTGTACATATCTGTGTGTGCTTTTGTGTGTGTGAGTGTAAAAACACATCGATCGAACATTTAGGATTCCTCAAGGAATGCACCGAAAAAGCTGGCCTAGTTAATCTCTTTTGAAAAATATTCTGTTCATCTGCATTAACTTCAACATTCAGGAATTAATGAAACATGAATTACGAGCAGATCCAAAGGCTCCCATACCTTAAATATCTCGGCGAGGTTATAGACCGAAAGGGATTACAAAAGGAAGCACCAGGAATTCGATTAAGAAAATTCAAGAGAGTCTGCATGAGAGACGTGACATCTAAACAAAAATTGATTGCTCACACATACGTAGATCGGACATTACAGCATGATGATAAAGTCTGAAGCTATGTACGTAAGTAAAAGTTCAATTCTGAATGAAAGATCTTGAAAACATCCTGAAGGACGAGAGAAAGATTATGAGCAAAATTCTTGGCCCGTAAAGAGACGGAAGAAGGATACAGACTGAAATCCAGTAAAGCAACAGAAAAACTGATATATTTGCAGACATTAGAAAACGAAGATGAAAACTATATGTATATTTTCAAATACTTTCAACAATGAGGCTTACACAAAAGACTATGACATATATAGGAAAATCAAAAACTGTGTTACGAATCCAATAAGTTAAAAAGAACCTCGAGAAATGGAGACAAAAACACTGGAAGTAGTAAGTGATGAAACTTTTTTTAAAGCCAGTTGTTTTGCATTCTTTACATTGGCGTAAACTGAACACAGTAGAAAGACTTCTTTCAGTGCATGTCTTGGTTAATGCGGCCACTCGATATGAAGTATGGCTTTCTGTGATAATGGTACAGAAATAGTGAAGGTCTGTGCATAGGCTCCGTGGTAATTTACTTCTGAGGACCATCAGGAATTTCAGTACCAAACTGACGACTACCCGATCTGTTGTGGACATTGTGAGAAATAGTCATCACAGGATATCCACGTCATAGGAAAATCCCAAAGTTCTAAAAATTCCGCACGCCAGACAGCCTTTAGAAACAGTCTAACGAATCACCCGATCTGTAATGTCATTAAAAAGGGATTGTAATTGCGTTCGCAGAAGCCGCATTATGGTCAGTTATTGTATGCAGAAGACTTACCGCCGGGGTGCAGTATGGATAAATCTCTCTAAGTGTGTTCGGAGACGTGCCCGAGTTGTTTTCATATGTATTACGGATTGATGAAGCGCTTGAGAGGCCGTATTGGCATTACTGCGTGAATGATTCTTCGTATGCCACCAATATCATGACATCTAAACCACTTACTGGTGTGTTCCTTCTTCGCAAAACTATGAACTCAGACATGTATCTAGCCATCTCGAAAATCAGGTGGGGCCGATTGTGTCTATGTACGACAATAGCAACTAAATCGAGCATATACAAGATGGTGGCCCGCCACATAATTTGCAATTAGTGTAGCCAAATACTCGAAAATGATTTTCTCTGACGTCGGTTGGGTCACCGCGGACTTCATGAGCAGCCCTGATTTTACACCTGTGACTTCTTCTTGTGGGTGCGGACAAAGGAGAAAGATTATCAGACCAAACCAGGTATTCTGCATTACTTGGATGCTCGAATACGCCATGTTTTCAGCAACCTACCACAAGAGCTCCTTCTGAAGTCGGTTGCCAACGTTCCGAAACGGTTGGAAAATTGGTGGAAAATAATGGCGTCTATGCGCAATTCTCTGTATAAACAATCTGTACCACTCAGATGATCATAATAAATCTTGTTCAGTACAGCAGATCAATTAATTTGAAAAATTATGGCAATTCGCGTTTTATGAAAACGTTGGTTTGTAGCTTTTTGTGTATTACTCTTACGAGAAAGAGTGGTGAGATGCACACTTCGATACTCATACTGTCACGACTCTTGTCTGTTCTTGCCCGCAAAAACGAGTCTGCTTGTTCTTTTATTTCGTTTTAAGACAGGGGTATTTAGTCCACGTGAAGTTTCATTATCCACAGACGTGGGTAATCTGTATAACACGTGAATTCGCTTTGGTTTCATAAGAGCATTTTTTTCTTTTTTTTTCAAACCCCAATTCGCAACAGAAGCCTGTTAAATGAATTGAGTATTCCACCGCCTTAGTGAACATACCTCGTCATAACTACATAGCTATGGCAGATTGAGAGGCAAAACACCACAGTATACTGTCTGGGAATTTTTCCCACTCCATCTCTTTCCGATGCTACCAGTCTGATAACATGCCAATACAGTGCTTAACGTGTCAGCTAAAAGGACATGGATGACGTGCGCAATCCAAGCACTGCGCCTGCTGTTTATTTTTTCCTGAGTGCAGCCTGCAGCGAGTTCCGAGCAGCTGTGGAACCGCTTTTGTTTTTGTTGGCACTGTAGATTTCACTGCTCGTAAAGAAAGATCAATTGCGGGTTTGCAGTAGCAAATGCCGGACCGTGACACTGATGATGTTAGAGCTAAATCAATACGCAGGAGAGACGGTTGATTGCAAAGACATTTGAGACGTGAGAAGTTCTTGAGAAGTGTTTTTGATTTGCTTCCTTATTAATGAAAGATGATTTCATGTGAGTTTTATATACGGGCGGGTTGAAAAGGTTTTGCAGCAGCTGAAGGTGCTCAAAGAAGAGTCGAAATATAAAAGCATTAGAAATGGACTTATGGCCTTGGAAAAAATCCTGAGCCAGTGAAAGCTTTGAAATGTGAGGACAACAACGACAATCGGTGCAAACGTGTCGTAACTTCAGCAAAGGTAATGCACTTCTATGTCGTATGTTTGGATGCAACTAGATGGAGCACCGGCATACTGTTCTGTAAAAGTCTGTGACGTTTTCAGTACCACATAAGTCGGGCGTCCGACCGAAAGGGGAAATCCAATTTCCATGGTCACATCACTCCCCTCATCTCAGGTAACTTATTATAGGCGTAGTAAAACCGGTTCCCGACGAATAACACGCCAGGATATTTGCAGCGTCTGATCTTCGTGTGATTTCTGCTGTACCTGGTGGAATGCACCAGAATTTTCTACGAACATGCTATGCCTATACTATATGTTGTGATCGCCATTTTGAACATCTTCTGTTACGTACGACATTATTGAGTGAACAGTTCATATCTTTGATGAACCTGAGACGAATGCGCACTGATTTTCCTTGTTGTTCCTGTAATTCCAAACCTGTCAATGGCTCGGAATTACTTCCAAGATCATGAAAACGACATGCCAGATGCAAAAAAAAAAAAATAAAATGAAAGAGAACAACACAGATTCGTCAATAGTTCAAAGCGATACCCATTTTTATACGCATGCTACAGTTCATTTACGTCAAAATGTCTGTTCCCTTTTTTAGTCTTGTAAACGACTCTCCTTTTATTAAGGGATAGTATTTGTTAGAGAAAACTTTTCAGTGACAGAAGCTCACCCCTACAAACTCTACTCACACAGTCTTAATGTACAAAGCTTTTGATGATGTATACTGTTATCCACTATTCGAACTTCTAAAGGTAACAGGATACACAGGGGAACCCGTGCTAGAACGGGGTACCGGGGCAGAATGAAGATGTACGTATTTTCGTGTCAAGGAGGTGCTGCCAACGATCGGCAGTAAGTAGAACTAGTTCAGACAGTTACTGCTCAACCTTGGCTGCCATCTTTGTTTGGTTTTCGTAAGCGTTAGATCGCGAAGTTTTCGTTGTGCTAATTTTTTCTCCTGCCTTGTAACTTCAGGCGAATTGGAAGCACGAAAAGGCATACCTACTTATTTACAATAGGAATATTGTTAGTAGATGCTTAAAATATGTTTAATAATCTTTAGTTTCATGCGGTTAAATGTTTGTTTTCGTATCTTTGTTTAGTGGCCTTACCCCCTTAACCTAAGCATGCACCAGGGGTGGGGAAGTACCTCATTCTGCCCTGCTACATTTTTAACAAAGAGATCGCTTTTATTAGGTTCCTAGTCTATTTTGCTTTCGATTTTAGATGGTCGAGTACATAACAGAAAAACAAATAGGCAGTCATGGTCTACTGAGGCTATGAACAATGCTATGCAGGCAGTTAATTCTGGCCATTCTGACGTTCCCCCAGACTACTCTGGAAAGTTACGTTAAAAATGAATGGATAACCCTGACTACAAAATTGATAAAATGGCTGGAAAGCTTGAAAAAGTATTTCCAGAAGAACCGGAGCTTGAGCTCGTTAAGTGCTTAAAAAATATGGAGGCTAGGTTATTCGGCTTAACAAACAAAGACTTGCGTAACCTAGCTTATCAGTTGCCGTAAGAAATTGCATTGTTCATAGATTTAATAATGGAATTGCAGGCGAAGATTGGGCCAACGGATTCCTTGGAAGACATCCTACTTGATATGTTCGCAAACCCGAAGCAACATCTGATGTAAGAGCCATGGGTTTTAATAAAGTAGCTGCCAATAGGTATTTTTTTCGTTATTAACAAATTTATTTGACCAATACAAACTAATGGCTTCTCAAATAATTGTGATGAAACAGGTGTTTCGGTTAACCCCTAAAACTATTCAAAGGTTATGGCTTGCAAGGTGAAACGTCAAGTAGGATCGTTAACATCTGCAGATAGGGGCGAAACTGTAACCTGCCTCATTTGTATGTCAGCAAGCGGAGCGTACATTCCTCCAATGCTTATTTTTCCACGAAAGAAGAATCAGAAAGATTTTAAGTTAAGACTGCCATCAGGAGGTTGGGCTGAGGTCCACAGCATCGGATGGATGACCACATAGTCATTCTTTTTATGGTTTAGAAAATTTGTGGACTTTTCTAATGCATCAGAAGACTTCCCAGTTCTTCTCATATTAGATGGCCACTCAAAACATACCAAGAACATTGGCGTTGTAGACTACGCGTGGGAGAGTGACATTTCGTTGCTATGTTTACCACCACATTGCTCTCACAGACTTACAGCCGCTTGATGTTTCTTTTATGAATCCTTTAAGTCTTCATTATAGTGATGAGCTCCGAAAATGGCTACGAAGCAACCCAGGGAAAGTCGTAACTCTCTTCCAAATTCCAACGATTTGTGGTTCTGCTTTCATCAAAAGTGCAACAATGAAAACCGCTATTAAAGGTTTCGAAGCTACTGGAATATGGCCCACGCACCCATCCATATTCACCGATGCAGATTTCCTCCCGGCAGACGCAACTGGCATCGGACTTGATAGGCCGTCAGATAAAGGTGTTATTATATCTGGAGCTGAATAATTGGAATTGCCTTCAACTAGCACACCGGCTAAAAAAGAAGACGCCAACGGGTTGGATGATCAAGCTGGCGAGTTTTCAGCGAATTGTTACAATGAACTGCTATTGAAGCTAATTGTTCTAGTCCTGGGTGCTCTTGGATGACAACTGACAACACGGCCTCCTCATTTCATATTTCCCCTGAAATTCTGATGCCCTTGCCAAAAGTTAACGAAAGCACTAAAAGGGTGAAACGGAAGAGGGGGAAACCGTTGTTTTAACTGATTGGCGGTACAAGAAAGAATTGGAAGCCATTATTAAGGAAAAAGAGGAAAAGACCTTTCCAAAGAAGAAAGAGCAAAGAAAAAAGCTATTTGTGAAAGCGAATAAAATTAAGAATTTTAAAAAGAAAGGAAGGGGCCTGAAGATAAATGGAAAGAAGAAGGAGAGAGCATCAAATACTAACGAGACTGATTATGAGGAAAGTTCTGACTGTGAATGTTTATATTGTGGTGAGTTTTATTCAAAATCGGATGAAGGTTGGGTCGCTTGTTCCATGCGCAAAAAATTGGCATACGATTCTTGTGCATGAATAGGTAACGAAGGTGATGAGTCTTTCCTCGTGTGTGAATTTTCTAAATAGCCTTAAGAAAAGGATACAATACACGACAACTGTAGTTTGACATTAACATTCACTTTAAAGTAAATCAATACCGAGAAAGCCAAGATTTTCTCCATTTCCGATAATTTTATACGTTTTTATAATCACTTGTACTTACCATCCCAATCTGCCCTGTGCACGGGGCAGAATGGGGCAAATGACACACCTTTCTGTTTTTGAGTGAAAAAAATATTGTTCTTTTATTTTATGGAGATGTTCTTGAATTTTTGTGATTAATACATGGTAATGTGTTCATATAAAGATTGGTAACTCTCTTATTTAAGAGTTTTGTACTTTTAATCAATGTTTTCAACTTTGTAGCCCGTTCTACCTAGGGTTCCCCTACAGTTTACACAGAAACCATACTGCAATTACAAGAATCGAGAGACATGAGGCCTGTAGTTGTCAGGGTAGTTAGACAGATTTATAGTCTCTCCCATAAGTTTCTCAATCTGTACATTTAAGAAACGTTGAACGAAACCAACGAGAAAATTGTTAGGCATTATATTTAAGTTCGAGAAGGAGAAATAAAAATTTTAAGTTTTGTCATTGACATTGTAAGTCTGACAGAGATTACGAAGAACGTCGAAGGTCAGTCGAACGAAAAGGGTAATGTCTTGGTAGAGATTAGAAGATAAACGCCAACAGAAGTAAAACAATGGTAATTGAATGGAATGTAGTCCATGTAAATAAGGTAATAATGAGGGATTTTTCATTAAGAAATGAGGCATAAGCAGCAATTGACGAGTTTTGCTGCGTAGATATCAACATACCAACATAACTGACTATAGCAGAAGCAGATGAGAAGCAGAATGCACACATTTATTAGTAAGGGAAACAGTCTTGAAAAAGAGAGATATGTTAATTATTGTAGATTTAAGCGATACAGTGTTTTTCCCGAAAGTATTTGCTTTGAGTATAGCTTAATTCTGGGGTGAAATGTGAGGTACAGACAGGAGGATAATACAAGCGTTTTAAATTCTGTGCTGCTGAGGAATGTTTGGGATTACATGGGTAGATAAGACAGCTGATGGAAAGCTATTGATTTGAAGCGAGGAGAAAAGAAATTTATAGAACAAAAATTTATGGAAAAACTTGACTAAAGGGGCTGGTTGATAGAATACATTCTGAGTCATCAAGGAATTTTGTAATTGGGGGAAGTGTTCAGGGTGAAAATTGTAAGCACGTTCAAATTTATATAGCGTGGAAGTAAAGGATGTTTTGCAAAACTGACACTGTTTGAAATAGTGCAGTTCAAGATATAATATCATGGCTTGTAGAAAAATAAACACATACAGTGGGACTCACTTTTTACAGTTTCTAACTCACAGTTCAACAAAGCATGACGTTCCAATTACACAGAATGGCCATATGATTAGTGAGACTGAACAGTTCAAATTCATGTTGATATTAAACTGTCATGGAAAGCCCATGTTCAGGAACTCGTTCAAAGACTTAATGCTGACATTTGTGCTATTAGAACAGTACTTGAAGTAAGTGAAGGTTCGGCACGGAAAGTAGTGTTTTTAAATATTTTAATTCGCTTATGACGTATTGGTTTATATTTTGGGGTAACTTTTCCCATTCTCAGAGGGTATTTTTGGCTCAAGAACGTGCACTTCTTGCAGTAGGTGATGCAGTAGGTGTCAATCCCTGTTCATTAGTCTGGGTATTCTGACATTGGCCTCTCAATACAGACACTGTTTAATGTCTTTTCTGTTAACAATATCTGCTTATTCCCAAGAATTGGCAGTTTGCACTCAGTTAATACTAGGCAGAAATCCAATCTGCGTTCGCACCTCCTTCGTCTTTTGCAGAAAGACGTGCTGTGTTCTGCTCCATCCATTTTCAGTAACATACCACAAGAACTCAAATATTTAAGCAGTAACCCACGCGCTTTCAAATGTAAAGCTAAGGGTATTTTCCAGGAAAACTCCTGTTACTCTGTCGAGGAGTTTCTTGAAAAACCAAGGTAATTTCTGTGTTACATTTTTCATTGTGTTTGTACTTATAAACGTATAGCTTGCGTCTTTTTAGGATTCGTAACCATTTTATTTTGTCCGTTATTACTTTTCTATTGTAATTTCATGTACTGACATGTTCCATAATTATGTAAATTTGCTTATCAATTTTGTCTTACGCAACTGGAGGTGTAAAATAAAAAAAAAAAGGTTGAGGAGAACTGCACAAGTTGGGTTAGATTAGAGAGTTGCATCAAATCAGTCTGCGGTCTGAGAACATCAAGACAACCCCTCTGGAACAAGTCATCTCTAAACTTTATATTACTATGTATAAATTATTAGTAATTTTTTTTAGACGTTAACAGTCCTTCTAAGACTTCCGTTAGCATGTCAACCAGAAATTCTACTACGAACCAGAAACTCGCTTTCTACATGAATGTTTAGTCCAAAGTGAATTAAAAGGAAGTGAGAACACCAACTGGCGTCCATGTGTTGTAACACATCAAGCACCTTTAAATCACAAGGTATTGCCTTAATGATGGCTACTCACTATTTAGTTGTTACCAGTGGAAGAAAGTTCTATAAACTAAACACACCCAAAGTGAGATTTTATTGCAGGTTTAGAAAAGTAAAGCATAAAAATGCTTAAAAATCTGTTCACCATAGAAGTTTACTTTCTAAATAAAATTTAATATATCTCAAGGATTTCCTATGAAATCTTATTTTCTATTCAGAGCGAAAACCTTCAAAATTTTTATACCATCGGTATGGCACACGTTGTAGGTGCATTGGTAATAGGGAATATAATGTATAAAAAAAATATCAAACTGGACAAGGAAAGCAACTGATAGGAAAGAAAAATTGGATAGCTGATAGCGTATATGAATGAAACGAAAATAAATAGGAATCTTTTCATACCAGCTGTCCTCATCGGCATGTTTGCAGTACTCACAAAAGAAAAGAAAATATTGCAGTGCTTAAGTTACTAAACATGGGCAGAAGTACACACCAGAAGAATCTCGAGTCCAGGTATTCCAGGCATTCATCTCAGATGATGTGTATTACAAGTTAAACCACACAGCATTGCGTGGAAGTGAATTATGGGTTGTGAGAAAACCGGAGATAAAGAGAATCGGAGCGTTTGAGATGTGGTGCTATAGTAGGATGTTAAAATTTAGGCGAAGTGACAAAAAGCGAAGATGTTGTCCGTAGAATCGGCGAGGACAGGAACGTGTGGAAAAAATTGACCAGAAGAAGGGAGAGATTGATAGCACATCTGTTAAGAAATCAGGGAATAGTCTCAACGATACTAGAGTGAGCTGTAAAGGATGCAAACGTCATGGGAAGACTCAGCTTCTAATACATCCAACAAATAAATGAGAACATTGGCTACGAGTGCCTCTCTGAGAAAGAAAAGTGAATGAACACGTGCACGTTAGGCCAGTGGCTAAAAGTGGAGATATGTGTGAAGAATAACAGGAAGCTAGGGTAGATTTTGGTGTGAAAACTAACATATTACCATAAGAAAACAGTTATAAACTTTATTATTTTGCTTGCCTTACAAATAATGAATTAGGCACTGATCTGTGCTTTTCCATTTTATCACAAAAATCTCAATGCGCTGTTTTAAATCTATAACGCCGGCCGCTGTGGCCGAGAGATTCTAGGCGCTTCAGTCCGGAACCGCGCGACTGCTACTGTCTCAAGTTAGAATCCTGCCTCGGGCATGGATGTGTGTGATGTCCTTAGATTAGTTAGGTTTAAGTTGTTCTATGTCTCGCGGACTGATGACCTCAGATGTTAAGTGCTATACTGCTTAGAGCCATTTGAAATCTATAACCTGTATGTGCAAACGTTAAAGTAAACGTACAAACGAAAAAATCGTGTAATATTTCTGGATACCTAGTGAAGGTGTCTTGGAACTAAGGTGAAACGCGTCTAGCGGCACAATATAAATAAAACAAATTCATTGTGGAGCATGCAAAAAGCGTTTTTATTTTGAACTACTGTAATTTATCACATCGGAGTAATTAACTATCAATTAGTTCGAGTGCATGTTATTGCTCGTTGAAATGAAATAAAATGAATATTGTTTTCATATTGACTGAGCTCGAAACTGTCGCTTTTTTCCGGTAAAAGTACATAAGTGGTATTTGTTGCGCAGCGCACACGCACTGTCTAATTTACTTAATTGTTCCTGCACGGCGATGTGGGACTGTATTCTGGCATGAGTCCAGTTTCACTTATTTTCGACCCATTTGCCTGCAATTTACGATGGCTACGCAGTGGCGAGTAATTGAGTTCGCGCACTTCATGCATTATTCTGACTGGGTACCTAGCGGGCAGAATTTTTCAGCTTGAGTTGTCCGATGTGTCCAGCCGTGCGAAAGGACTTACTGTACCTTGTTCGCCACGCCGCCAACTGACTAACGGCCTAGCTGACGCTGCTGGAAGTCGTCAGTAGAGCGCACACATCATTCGGAGAGCTCTAATAATAGCTCTGCATTCATTAAATAGATCTGTTAATTATCGGTTATTATGTTAGGAACGATGTTAGTGCTATCCTGGATCGACGAAACCTGTACTATTTAATTCAGTTCGTAGTCTGTGATCTAATGGAGCAAGGAAATTGGGGTTTAGTAACAGCCAAAAATACTTTGAACTAAAAGTAATAAATTAACTTCGTATTACTATGTTGTTATTTAGAACTAAGATTCCGTAACACTGATGTATTTCCATGTCTTTGAATCAGTTCTTATCATATGATCAGTTGTGTATGGTACTGCTTTCCTTGAGGTCCATGTAGTAAGTAGTTCTGTGTAGCTGTCTTATCCTTTAGGCCTGGTCCGGCAGACAATGGAGGCAAACATCAGTAAATTGTAGATATTACAGTGATTTGGTTGCTGGTCTTTGTTATTCAATGTGCGCGTCTGCGGGCTTAAACAAGGTGTCATTTTTAGTTGGAACCCCGTTGTATACTTATTTGGGCCAAACAAAATTATTTTATGTAAGCAATATAGGAACGTGTTTTAAAAACAGTACTGTTAGTGTTGATCTTTTGAGTTAAGACTTATTGTACTTCTGTCAGGACCAAACACTGTTACATTTGTGGTATCAACAGTTTCTGCACTCATTGCATGTATCATTGAGCGTCAAAGCGTTTTCCTTGTGCAGCAACATGTTGTAATATGTTGTTCAATAAAGAATGTATTACCGATGTATAAATACAGACTGAAGCGAAGAATTAAAATTTATAGCAAAGCCAGAATTCGAACACATGTCTCTTGTTCACTAGGTAGAGATGCTTACCACTACGCCACACCGGCACAGCAACTGTATACATCTGCATGGACTAGCCCTGCACGCCTCCCCCTTCAATCCAGCCCACTTGGCATTCTCCCTACACTCAAACAGCTTACAGTTGGAGAGCCTCTGCTCCGTGTGCTAAATTTTACGTCCTGTATAACCACAAATCAACAAAAACATCAATTCTTCCTACTAATACTATATTCACACAGTAATGTGATGTTCACACTGAGGAAATATGATATGTGATATGATACGCGATGCAACACACCAATAGATGCTGAAGCAACCCGCATTGGCGGGGTGCATAGAAATGTAGCTGAAGCTATTTGTCTGGTTCACAGTGGGACGATAGTGACACGACACTGGCCCGTATCTCTGTAATATTGCGAGGCGCAATATGGACTGCTGGTCACTCCACGCAATTCGTGGCGAGGGAAATTTCAAGTTATCTTATGTGCCTCAAACAAAAAAAAAAAAAAGGCTTAGATAGATGAAGCAAAGCTATCTCCAATTTCTCAGCAAAACATTTTACTTTTCGCATAAAAATGACAAACCACTGGTTCTGTTTTGGGTCTTACATTTATTACCCGCTAGGCAGCTTTTCTCATTCGATTTCGAGGAAACTATTCGACAAAAAAATTATTAACTGACATTTTATGATCTAACATCACAGCTTGACAATGAGCTGGTTATCTTTTCCTTATTGCCTACAGCCACTGCAATACTTCACAAATAAGTAAACCAAATACACGATCAAGTCACACTAACGTGACCGTCGCCTTTGCTCGACGTCAATGTGCGGTAACCACTCACAGGTGGCAAGTGCCAACACCAGCAGTGGAGGGTATATAAAACGCGACCGCAGCGCCATATTCTGCTGCTTACGTATCTATGTATTTGAATACGCTTGCCTGTACCAGTTTCTTTGGCACTTCAATGTAGAAGACACATGGCCTCTCAAATGTCGGGAAATAGCACAATTGTGGAAGACACATATTGAACATGTGACGTCACCATGCCTCGCCGCACGTGCAGCAGTTGACTTAATCGGTCTGTCACACCAGATCATCCTGCTTCCGGTCTCGCGTCTCCGATGGTTTATTGCAAATACAGAACAACAAAAACCTACCACATGCATCACAAGTAAATGAGTATAAGCTTCCGAACAGAGTCCTCACCAGTAAATAAGTTTTGTTTATTAAATAATGGAAAAGGAATGGACAAGGTACAGGGACACAGAACTAGAAGTGGCTAAAGAATGTCTTGGAACAGTAGTGTGTAAAAGTAGGATGAAGCAAACAGCTTGGTGGAATGATACAGTCAAGGCAGCCTGTAAAAGGAAAAAGAAGGCGTATCAAAAATGGCTACATACCAGAACACAGGTAGACAGAGAAAGTTATGTTTAAGAAAGAAACAAAGCCAAACAGATAATTGTAACATCCAAGAAGAAATCTTGGGAAGACTTTGGAAACAGGTTGGAGACTTTGGGTCAAGCTGGTGGAAAACCATTCTAGAGTGTAATTAGCAGTCTTCGAAAGGGAGGTAAGAAGGAAATGACAAGTATTTTGGACAGGTCAGGAAAACTGCTGGTGAATCCTGTTGATGCCTTGGGCAGATCGAGGGAATATTTTGAAGAGTTTCTCAATGTAGATGAAAATACGATCAGTAATGTTTCAGATTTAGATGTACAATGGGACAGGAATGATTATGGAATTAGGATCACATTTGAGGAAGTGGAGAGAATGGTCAATAGATTGCAGTGCAATAAAGCGGCTGGGGTGGATGAAATTAAGTCGGAACTCATCAAATACAATGGAATGTCAGGTCTTAA
The DNA here is from genome assembly GCF_023864275.1 of Schistocerca cancellata. NCBI lineage: Eukaryota > Metazoa > Arthropoda > Insecta > Orthoptera > Acrididae > Schistocerca > Schistocerca cancellata. The sequence goes on from NC_064628.1 coordinate 200,208,953, forward strand.
ATGGCTACACAGGATAATTGAAATGGCCTGTGAGTTGGGACAGGTTCCATCAGACTGGACAAAAGCAGTAATCACACCAATCTTTAAACATGGAAACAGAAAAGATTGTAACAACTACAGAGGTATCTCTTTAATCAGCGTTGTAGGTAAAATCTTCTCAGATATTGTTGAAAGGAAAGTGCGAGTATTAGTTGAGGACCAATTGGATGAAAATCAGTGTGGGTTTAGGCCTCTTAGAGGTTGTCAGGACCAGATCTTTAGCTTACGGCAAATAATGGAGAAGTGTTATGAGTGGAACAGGGAATTGTATCTATGCTTTATAGATCTAGAAAAGGCATATGACCGGGTTCCTAGGAGGAATAGGAGGCAAACTTTTGCAAGCAATTAAAGGTCTTTACATGGATAGTCAGGCAGCAGTTAGAGTTGACGGTAAATTGAGTTCATGGTTCAGAGTAGTTTCAGGGGTAAGACAAGGCTGCAACCTGTCTCCACTGTTGTTCATATTATTTATGGATCATATGCTGAAAACAATAGACTGGCTGGGTGAGATTAAGATATGTGAACACAAAATAAGCAGTCTTGCATATGCGGATGACTTAGTTGTGATGGCAGATTCGATTGAAAGTTTGCAAAGTAATATTTCAGAGCTAGATCAGAAATGTAAGGACTATGGTATGAAGATTAGCATCTCCAAAACGAAAGTAATGTCAGTGGGAAAGAAATATAAACGGATTGAGTGCCAAATAGGAGGAACAAAGTTAGAACAGGTGGACGGTTTCAAGTACTTAGGATGCATATTCTCACAGGATGGCAACATAGTGAAAGAACTGGAAGCGAGGTGTAGCAAAGCTAATGCAGTGAGCGCTCAGCTACGATCTACTCTCTTCTGCAAGAAGGAAGTCAGTACCAAGACTAAGTTATCTGTGCACCGTTCAATCTTTCGACCAACTTTGTTGTATGGGAGCGAAAGCTGGGTGGATTCAGGTTACCTTATCAACAAGGTTGAGGTTACGGATATGAAAGTAGCTAGGATGATTGCAGGTACTAGTAGATGTGAACAATGGCAGGAGGGTGTCCACAATGAGGAAATCAAAGAAACACTGGGAATGAACTCTATAGATGTAGCAGTCAGGGCGAACAGGCTTAGATGGTGGGGTCATGTTACACGCATGGGAGAAGCAAAGTTACCCAAGAGCCTCATGGATTCACCAGTAGAGGGTAGGAGAAGTCGGGTCAGACCGAGGAGAAGGTACCTGGATTCGGTTAAGAATGATTTTGAAGTAACAGGTATAACATCAGAAGAGGCACCAATGTTAGCACTGAATAGGGGATCATGGAGGAACTGTTTAAGGGGAGTTATGCTCCAGACTGAACGCTGAAAGGCATAATCAGTCTTAAATGATGATGATGATGCTGATGATTAAATAATGTCTGTAAAAAAAGAGAAAGGATTGAATGAAAGAAACACTAAATAAGAACAGCTTTTCCTTGGTTACAGCGAGGACAATAATTTTGTAACTTCTACTTCTACACATTTACAGATGGTGTTCGAAGTTTTCACCATTAGTACTTGTAATGGTACTTGAATTACGGCACCTCACCTCAAGCTCTCGATACCAGCAATATTCTATTGTTTCTGTAAAATAGTTAACATATTTCTGTGACAATATTCAGATTTGATTTCATTAATGTAGAGGTACTTCGATACACCGATATGTATATATTGCAATGATATTATTCTTATGTGTATTTTTTCTTTTGTCACTTTGATCTTTGACGTACTTGTAACTCTGATTTTTGGGCGCGTAAGCGGTTATTAGAGAGGCAAGCTTTGGTCGTCATGTTAAAAAGACGCAAATTGTAGTCAGTTTATGAAACGTGAACTTTGACAGTAAGGAAGATATTTTCAAGTATGTTTTATATTGTGAAGTGATGTTTTGGAACGAGTTACGTGATATTGCAATAAAAAAGAAGTATAACTTAAATTCGGAGTGGTGATTGCTTTTTTTCATCACCATTGTCCTAACTTGCAAAAGTTTAATCGTCAAGAATGGTTTGTGAAACACATCTATATAACTTTTGAATATCGCAGAATAACACCTAGGCCTCTTTGCATCCGAGCTTGGAGTCATCACTACCTAGATATTCGGCGATTGAGCCATGAGTTCACAACAAGACCAGCGTGGGAAACACGAATAGATGAGTGCCTAGTTTATCCATTATTTCAAGAAATGACTTTATTAACTGTGCTCTAATGACACCTGCCACATAATATAACTTCGTTGTTGCCCGAAAATGCAATATTTAGCAGCGTGAGCAACACTACAATCATAATTAATTTTTGACCTTTGTTGTGGAAGGGTTGTTAGATACTACAACGCTCAAACCTCCCTTCGCATCCGTACCCAGCTGCTGCACGTGAGCTGAGGTACGTCATCTAGTGACGTCACATGTTCCACCTTTGTCATCTACTTTTGGGGTATTTCCCGGCATTTGCTACCAAATGTGTCTTATAATAAATGTCTCAGCACCATCTATATCGCTTCGGGGGTTTTTTAAACGTTAGTAAGAATCACCCTGTGTACCACCAAATTCGTTGTCACTCAGACGACTTATCGAAAATTTGGCAGGAGGCCACTCGAGTACGTAGTGCCACGTCCGGTCCTGCCGTGTCCTGCGCCCCGAGCGCCACACGCCGCCCGCTGCTGGTGCTCATTAGCCGCCGGGCCCGCCCCCCATGAATAATACAGGGCGCGGCGCGCGCTCCAGTTGCAGCGTCCAGTCCCGAGGGAGGCGCGGGCTCGTCCCGGCACAGCACGCCACTCCGCCGCGCAGGCCGTCAGCTCCAAATCAACAGGCTGACCATAACACGCCGCGGTTCCGGCCTCTCAAAGTTTGTGTGTACCGAGCACCGCCGTACGAGGAATCTGTTGGCACCAGTGATGTAGTGTCGTATGCGACAGGTGGTACGTATTGAGTTTACTGTCATAGGCAGACGCTTTGTCGATTTTCTCTAATGGTATCACCCGCAGTAGGATGGGCCTATGTTTCGTAGCTGTTGACGCGTCTCATGTGATACAAAGTCTTGACGTACTGAATGCAGGGTGTTTCAAAAAGAATGACCTGATTTCTAAACTCCATATTAACTGATGAATCATGCTATGAACATGGGATCAATTGCCAAATACTCACAAAATCTTGAAGTCTTAGCTATGGTATTCTACATCTACATCTACATCTACATTTATACTCCGCAAGCCACCCAACGGTGTGTGGCGGATGGCACTTTACGTGCCACTGTCATTACCTCCCTTTCCTGTTCCAGTCGCGTATGGTTCGCGGGAAGAATGACTGTCTGAAAGCCTCTGTGCGCGCTCTAATCTCTCTAATTTTACATTCGTGATCTCCTCGGGAGGTGTAAGTAGGGGGAAGCAATATATTCGATACCTCATCCAGAAACGCACCCTCTCGAAACCTGGCGAGCAAGCTACACCGCGATGCAGAGCGCCTCTCTTGCAGAGTCTGCCACTTGAGTTTGTTAAACATCTCCGTAACGCTATCACGGTTACCAAATAACCCTGTGACGAAACGCGCCGCTCTTCTTCGGATCTTCTCTATCTCCACCGTCAACCCGATCTGGTACGGATCCCACACTGATGAGCAATACTCAAGTATAGGTCGAACGAGTGTTTTGTAAGCCACCTTCTTTGTTGATGGACTACATTTTCTAAGGACTCTCCCAATGAATCTCAACCTGGTACCCGCCTTACCAACAATTAATTTTATATGATCATTCCACTTCAAATCGTTCCGCACGCATACTCCCAGATATTTTACAGAAGTAACTGCTACCAGTGTTTGTTCCGCTATCATATAATCATACAATAAAGGATCCTTCTTTCTATGTATTCGCAATACATTACATTTGTCTATGTTAAGGGTCAGTTGCCACTCCCTGCACCAAGTGCCTATCCGCTGCAGATCTTCCTGCATTTCGCTACAATTTTCTAATGCTGCAACTTCTCTGTATACTACAGCATCATCCGCGAAAAGCCGCATGGAACTTCCGACACTATCTACTAGGTCATTTATATATATTGTGAAAAGCAATGGTCCCATAACACTCCCCTGTGGCACGCCAGAGGTTACTTTAATGTCTGTAGACGTATTACAACTGCTCGTCCACCAGCGCAGCACGGACAACATCTACACGATAACTAAATTCGTTATAAACTTCACACACTATATCTGCTTTTACAGAAGTCAGTATATCTGTGTCTTGAGGCAAGCCGGCCTGAGTGGCCGTGCGGTTCGAGGCGCTACAGTCTGGAGCCGAGCGACCGCTACGGTCGCAGGTTCGAGTGCTGCCTCGGGCATGGATGTGTGTGATGTCCTTAGGTTAGTTAGGTTTAATTAGTTCTAAGTTCTAGGTGACTGATGACCTGAGAAGTTAAGTCGCATAGTGCTCAGAGCCATTTTTGAGACCTCCGATGACTTCAGTTTCCAACAGGATGGAGCTCAGCCACACTGGCAAAACAACGTACGTCAGCTTCTCACACAGTGACACTCTGCCTCAACGCTGCATTCTGGCCCTCAATGATCGCCAGACACGACATCATGCGATTTTTTCTTGTGGGGTCATGTGAAAGAAAGTGTGTCCATTCCCGTTTATCTCGCGATCTGGAAGAAGTGAAGAACAGAATAACAGCCACCATAATTTCTGCAAAAGCAGAAAGGTTAAGACGAATTAAGCTACCGTCTACATGTTATTCGCGCTGCTGCAGGTGAGGGACACACAGACAATTTGTAATAGCACAGCTAAAACTTCAAGATTTTATAAGGATTTTGAATGGATCCCATGTTTGTACCATGTGTTTATCACTACATATGGAGTTTTAAAATCAGGTCATTCTTTCTGAAACACTTTGCATTTTCTCAGCAACTATGCCTCATTGGCAGTTGTTCTTTGGATTATAATACCATTTTGTTTTTTCCTATTCAGCACTACTGTGTAGCCATTTTCATATTTTTCGTATAATCCGTCAAACTGGCATACATGGACAACAGTGGAAACCTACATTCATCATCCTATGTTAAAACGTATTTGGGTGGCCATGAAACAAACCATTTCCTAGACCTGTGATGCAGTATACCACTTGCAATAATGCTGTGTTTCTCTCTTCTATATGCGATTGCTATATGTTATATCTCTGCAATTATTGGACAAAGGCTTTTTGATATCAGAGACCATTCAAATAAAACAAGCGACTGTCTCGTGGCAAGGAGAATAGAACACAAGTCAAAAAATTGATCTGGTGCGTGTAGGACACGCGCACTGAGTGTCCCGTACAAACTTAATTATGTATACAGACAGTTCATCCATGCCGCAAATCGAGGATCTGGATGATTTTTACGTATTGTCAACACTGATACTGGAAAAATATCGGTCCTAAGGGTTCCAAGACTTTCAAGAATGCTTTTAAGCTGAAGTCTGAGTTCAGATAACGAATGACAGCAGAAATAATTTTTTTCCATTTGATACAAATACAAACTAGCAATTATCTGATTCTTTTCGTATACTTGTACTGCAGAACGTTTCTTCTTGCCAACTTTTATGATTCTTCGTAAACTCGAAGTCCCCTACAGGATTTAGTGAGTGAATTTGCGAGAGACAAAATGTAACTTAGGTGGCCGTATCTTTTGATTGAAATGACTTGTAAGCTTAAAAGTTGTACCCCATCTAACGACTATAGGCCTCAGCCTGTAACATAAATTTCAGCTTGATACGTCTACAATATCCTGAGAAAAAGGTACAGCCAGACAGTTAGATTAGATTAAATTAGATTAGATTAGTTTTTCGTCCCATAGATCCGTGCTGAGGAGATCCTCGTGGATGTGGAACATGTCAGTTTTATTTAAAGCTGGAATGACAATACTAATAGTATGAATATATACAATACATCATTTATTTCTTTTAAAAAATTCGTCATTGGAGTAGAAGAAGTTGGCCACTAGTAAGTCTTTCAGGCTCCTTTTAAACTGACCTTTTTTTGTAACTAAATTTTTTATGTTTGCTGGCAAATTATTGAAGATGAGTGTTCCTGAGTAGTGGACCCCTTTTTGAACTAAAGTAGGTGCTTTTAAGTCCTTGTGCAGATCATTTTTGTTCCTGGTATTGTATGTATGAACTGAGCTGTTTGATGGAAAAAGAGATATATTATTTAGGACAAATTTCATTACAGAGTAAATATACTGAGAGGCAGTAGTCAGTATACCCAGTTCCTTGAAGAGGTTTCTACAGGACGTCCGTGAATTTACTCCAAAAAAAATACGTATTACACGTTTTTGGACTCTGAAAACTTTTGTTTGACTTGAAGAGTTGCCCCAAAATATTATACCATACAACATTATGGAATGAAATTAGGCAAAGTATGCAAGCTTTTTCATTTTTATGTCGCCTATGTCAGCTAACACTCGAATTGCAAATACAGATTTGTTAAGGTGTTTCTGCAGTTCTGTGGTGTGCTCCTCCCAACTGAATTTATTATCAAGTTGTAATCCCATGAATATAAGACTGTCAACCTCTTCTATCTGATCCTCTTCATACTTTATGCATATGCTGGGTGGAAACCTCTTACAGGTTCTCAACTGCATATAGTGAGTCTTTTTGAAGGCTAATGTCAGTGAGTTGGCTTTATACCATTTATTAATATCCATGAAAATATCATTAGCAGATCTTTCTAGAACTACACTCGACATACTATTTATTGCAATACTTGTGTCATCTGGAAACAAAACGAACTCTGCTTCTGGCAGTGTAGCAGATGACAGATCATTAATGTACACAAGAAAAAGCAATGACCGTAAGATGGATCCTTGCATGACACCACATGTAATTTCTTCCCATTCTGATGATGACTGATGACTTAATTCACTATTCCCTTGCACTGACACCCTTTGTTTCCTGTTAGCGAGGTATGACTTGAACCATTTTGCAGCACTGCCCGTGACACTATAGAATTCTAATTTATTTAAAAGGATGTTGTGGGTCACACAATCGAATGCATTTGAATGAAATGTTTTTCATGTGATATAATTACAGAAAGGAATTTTCGGATTTTTTCTTTGCTTGTAGTGTGAAACCATACTTCTTTGCAAATTTCGTTGTTTTAAGTCCACAGGAAGTACCCTGTAGGTTTTGATGACTCAGTTTGCTAGTATCAAAATATGGAACATAAATGGCCGTTTCTTTTGATTGGTTTGACTTAGAAGGCTCACTATTTCCCATCGCCACGGAGTCGTAGACCCTTATATGTGATATAAATTTTAATCTTGTACCTCTACCTGTTTCCTGAGAAAAAAGGTTTTGAACAGTCAAACAGACATATAGCAGACAGACAGACGAAGAAGAAAATAAGCCGACTGGTGTGGCCGAGCGGTTCTAGGAGCTTCAGTCTGGAACCGCGCGACCGCTACGGTAGCAGGTTCGAATCCTGCCTCGGACATGGATGTGTGTGATGTCCTTAGGTTAGTTAGGTTTAAGTAGTTCTAAGTTCTAGGGACTGATGACCTCAGATTTTAAAGTCTCATGGTGCTCAGGGCCATTTGAACGATTTTGAACAAAATAAACCCATTACGTCTCTGTTTTTATCGAGTAACATACGGAATCCCAGAAGCAAGGGGGGACAGCTACGCAGGTATACAGCCATTCATACCAAGACAGCCATGGTTCGGAAAGTCCAAATACTCAAGGAAAATAGTATCGTCCGTAGTGAGAACGTATCTCGATCTTGCATCTCCTGCCCCCCTCCCCCTTCCCCTCACGTACACAATATCGGCGTATAGGAGACACCGTACTTTCAATGTGATGACGTCACAGTTGTTGATGAAACCACATTTTAGTGCAAGGACTATGAAAAAGACAGACTCACATCTTTAAAGGAGCTTTTCATACTAAGTCATTGCCAAGCGCTATATAATACACCAGTTTTTAGAGATATTACCAAAAATATATAATATCATTTTACAGGCAATTTTATAGCTCAAGAACATATAATCATCTAAACAGAATGATGACCATCGATCTTACTTAAAGAATTGAATTACCCGTTTTCATACAAAGATATGTTCTGCTTTAAATTGTGTCTAGTTGTAACTGAATACTTGTCACAATTACAAACTGAAGACGTATTTACGAATGTGTCTTGTACAGTCTGATGGTTAAATGTTACCTTGGTATATTTGTCAACATCTTAAAATTATTGTGGTTAAAAAAGTGCACGTCATAGATTAAGCAACTTGAAGTCAGTTTATCTTCGAACAACTTCATTATTGTTCTGTGTGTGCTTGGCATCAGCTATTAGGTTACATGATTGTGATTTTCACGGATACGTAACACAATTATCTCTCGCCAAGCAAAACGAGCAAAGTGTCCACAGAACAGCTGGTTGAGAGACGTAGCAATTTGTGTATTTTCTTGAATTCTCTTTTATGCTTCAGCAGGACTTTGTGTTCCTTGTAGTATTCTGGAGAGAAATTAATATTTCTTTGTCAGCCGGTATGTTCGACCGCTGCGTTCGACCGAGTCGCTGGAGAGTCAACCGCAGTCATTTCTATCTGAGGTACAAAGTGCAGCAGGTACAGTGTGGACACCACAACACGGTAGTCGGACGTGACTGTACACAAACGAGAACTTTGCTTGAGGAAATATGAGTTCGGTGATTGAACAGTCACGCGTCGCAGGGATCGAAGTCCAATCATCTTGTTTTACGTTTCTGCGAAAGCTCTTGGGGATGCCGATCCCTTCTTTTGAGCCTTAACAAAATACCATGACGTACCAGGAAATCCTCTTCACACATTACGCAATGAGAAGAGAAAACTACGAGCAACGCACAATCCAAAGCAAAGCGGATTAAACAGTGCGTTAGGTAACGTCTACTGCGCAACTGCTTGCTTATGTTGGAACTGTAAACGTGGTACTTCAGGCCCGACCTCTAGCGGTCTCTTAAGAAACCATAGTTCGAAACGCTCTCGCATGTTAATTCTCAGATTGATGCCACTTCTACGTGTTAGGCCGTTCTAGATGACTGTTCTCAAGTGTTACCCAATTACAGGCCAGGAAGGACAACGACAACGCTTCATTATAAGGGCGTGGTGTGGACAGCCAATGGGAGACGGGAAAACGTATTTTGCAGTCATTTGAAGTGATCGACGAAGCATGTCCGGCATGACCACGATGCAGCATGCATCCTCCAGCTGTAATGTTACGCAACTTTACAGTTCTCATATACGGCATGATTTCGCTGAAGTGTCTCGCAATAAACCGATATTACATTTCAGGTTTGGCAGATTTCAGCATGGATCCAATGAGCCAAAAATATTTAACGAATATTCCTCTGTGGATTGGATATGCATGTTGTGTAAACTTTTCGCGTATATAAACGAGATCTGTACATAAACTATGACTTTTAAACGAACCCCTGACCTCGGTCTATGCAATAAATCAGTGCATGACTGAGGCCTACATTTCAAAAAATTGTATTGAAGTAAAATAATATTCTCAGCGTTCTATTCTGTTTATGCACATGAGAAGTCGCACATCACAAATTACTGGATCATGAGTCAAATCTGACGTACGATATCGATAGCATTCGCCTACTGCTGTGCCTGTAAACAGAAGATCAGTTTTCGAGACAAACATGTCAATATACCTGAAATGGCTAATCATGTTTTCGAATGTGAAAGGAATCATTTATTCTGTGCTGACAATAATGCAATGATGACAGTTACAAGTTCAATCTGTGTGCCAGGTGGGGATTATATCTCGGGACCATGCCTTCACCAAGATGTGAGCTACCAGTTACATCACCCGAACATGGCCCCCCGACGCAATCAAATTTGTCATGATGTTCTTCTTTATCGTTCAAATTCTGAAATTCTCAATTGGCGCTGCAGAACTACTCGTCCAGGAAGGGTATAGTGAGGCACTAGAAATATATGTATACAAAATATCCTGTGCTGATTATATGTGGTCGATTCACATACCTTGAGTCACTTTTAACACAGGTGTTCAAGTGCCCCCCCCCCTTCCCCCCGAAAAAAAGAAAGAAAAGAAAGGAAAGAAAGAAAGAAAGGCACCGGACAATGATTAGTGACACGTTCCTTACACCTAATAAGGAAAAAAGTTTAGTAAATACGGGCTCTAAAACGCATACCTCAAGAATTATGAGCACTTGTACATCTTTAGTACTATGAAACAGATCTCTTCCACTGCAAGGACGTAAGGACATTGCTTTCCCTAGTTTGGGAGGAGGTTGTATGGATCAAAACAAGAAAAAATGTCTAGTTATGGGCTCCAAAATGCATACTTTAAGAGATATGAGCAGTTGGTTAGTAGAAGAAATATGTTTCACACTAGGGTAAATGAACAAGTCCTAATAGCTATTAAGGTATATATTTTAGACTCAACGATTACTGGACTTTTTTCCTTGGTTTCATCCATACTATCTCCTTTTCGGACACACTGTGTATTCGCATCCGCAAGACGACTCGTGACGGCCGGCTGACATAGCGTGGTTTTTAGGGCCTGATCGGAGAATTTAGTCTACTAGAAGCGCGTGTGCACATTTATTTGTGCTCTTAAATATGAGCTAAAAATTGAAAAATGTTCGTAGTGGCTAAATTTTAACCAAGCAACCAGATGGAAAAGATGCCTTACTTTGAAGTTATGGATACTGCGGTGCTCACACACAAGACGTTATGTACGATATTCAGTCACCGACCAACATAAACATACATAACGCTCAAAGCCTAAAAGTTAACGATATAATTTCTCGTGAAATATTACGCAGTAAAAGTTCTATCAAGTTACATCTTAAAGCGAGTATGACATCATGCTGTTTTACAACTGCGCTAGTGAGCTAACAATCCCAAATAGCGTCCAGCCTTTATAGGAATATTAATGTACTATAAAAGTACCGAGGAAATATATTCACAGTATGCTCACTATTTTTCAAACCACACTGTCAACAGAACACACTGAGGTGTAGAGTTGATCACGAGTCCAGCGCTCGAATAGAGATTATTCAGAATTATCATAGTTTGTTCCAGAAATTATTATTGATGGTGACACTTCAATAGATACTTTATCCATGTAAAACGCATTAGGTAGTTTGTTTATGTAGTGTTTCATAGTGTCTCCGTTAGCCAGCGCGAATAGCGCCTGCCTACTTGTAAAGAAGTTTGACCTTTGAGGTGTGAATTAATTGATATTTTCTGGCACTATCCTTCGAGTACTAATTAAACACAGTTTCCAGGTGAATATCATGGTTCCTCTGCCCAAACTGTAAATGTTAACTTATTCGTTTTTCGTGGATCATTTTGCGGCCTTTCTGGAAGACACATGCCAATAATAGTTCTGAATTTGTGTCTACTGAGATGGTAATGTCACAGGAGGGAAAAAAAAGCATTTGAAGTCTTGGGAACTCTAGGCAACACGAGTCACATGGATTACGTAACAGAAGATGTGGAGGGTGACTAAAGTAAGCAAGACTGAGGAAAGTCCCCAAGGGACCACCCAGGTGTTCAGCTTTGAGTTTGTATCGTTCAGGGCTTACCAGCGGTAGGCAACATCTTATTTGCAGTGAACGACATTTAGGAAGCATCAAGAATGGTTCTTCCCGGCCTCATTCAGAATGTACACCGTGGGGGAGACACCGCACGGATAAATGGATCGTAGTGGCATGCAAGCAATACATCTCACCAACTTGTTAGTCACCGTGGAATAAGAGATGTAAACAGTAGGGTCTACTAGAAGAAGGAAACGTGTTACCTGCAGAAACGAAGCAGGTTTGAACTTATGGACAGGACCAGGACAATGTGACGTTAATCATTAATAATTAATTCGTATTTTCTGTTTTATTACTAGGGCAATACGACATTGATGGCGGATTGAGATGACAAAACTGATAAAAGTTTTTGCTCTCGGAAAGTGTCATACAGTACATTAATTAAAATTTTATATTTACTTCATATTACAATGTATGAAATGAAAGGTTATTTTGTTGATTCCAAATATAGTTCAAAATCGTTTTCACACCAATTCTGTTCCTTCAAAACTTGAGGAGTCCTGAAGTCACTACGGGTGGTGTTTCCAATACACTATCCTGTGTTATAATGATAGCTGGATTTGGATGTCATCATGCTCTGCATACTGCAGAAAGATTTTCAATAATCTTTGCTACCTTTTCGGTTACGTGGGTGAGTATTTTGTGAAGCAGGAGCTTTTCTTACAGTGAATTTTCTGTTTGTGGAACGTGGCTTTTCGTTTGTCACTGTTTTCACATTAAAAAGTTAAAATACTTCCGCACTATTTTAGTATAAACAGAGCTTTGTTTGTTGGAAGTACTGTTTGTCGTTGTTCATGAGGAAATTCGTTAGGAATTTCTGTGGATTGGCCTGTGGGAGCGGCAGCCTGGACAGGAGCGTTTTCGGTGTTGAAATAGCCCGTGAAAAGAAAAAGATCTGTCGTTTTCGTCGCAGTAAAATCATGCTCTTGAAACACAATGGCATCACTAGGTTGATCCCACCCTTCTTGAACTCGTGAACTGCGGTACCAACTGGAGCTACAATGAAACAAGCGGTGTTCAATATATACTCAACGCATGAGATATTTCTCAACTTACTCTAGTCAACCCACCCCCTCCACATATTTTAAAAGGCTTTGACTTCTGGAGCAGGTCTAACGGGAATAAGACCTGTAAAACAGGTTATCTAGGGTAGTCATGTATAGCAAAGAATAGCCGAATACTTTACCTGTAATTACACGAAATCTAATACTAAATATCTTGAAAATTATAATTTGACAGGTAATGCAAACGATAATTTTCTGACGCAAGCTGATCTGTCAGCTGTCGCTTCACAGTGCGAGATTTTAGTTTTTCACCCCGCCTATTGCTAATCAGTATCCTTATATTGGCGCTACATATAAGTGTGAACTTATACGGGCTACTCATTTTGCCTTCCTCGTCAACTTTGTCTGGTCGTCTCTCTATTCTACGCTAATAATAGAACTAAAGTAGTCGTTTCTGCCCGTTTGAACACGCTAATCGCAAAAACTGCAAGACGAATTTGAACGTCGCTTGGGGCAGCATATAGCCATTACTTCATCAAAGTCGTATCATGGAAACAAATCACAATTTAAAGTTTTATCAAAAATCGTCCACTCGGCTTAGAAGTTCCATTGAATCACACAGTACTACAGCAAAGACCCAACAGACGACGCGGTCAGTTTCGTAGTAAATCAGATAACCAATAGATGGCTCTGTTAATTAATTTAAATCAGTGACAGATATATTTTCAGACATTTACGCCAGTGAGAGAGTTAAGTGCCGCAGTCTTATCTTTAACAATACAAACTGACAGAAGCTTACTCGGGTAGGATAAATGGATTTACTGATTTTGCTTTGTGTACTAGAAATGTAACGACATTGCTTTGCTATTCTCGATAGGTTTTGTTGATATTCATTGCTAAGAAAAGCTAACTGAAATTAGTAATTTTGCTTTCTGATTTGGGTGCTTACTCATTCGGTTTTGATTTCGTTTGGTTTACAAATAAAAATGCCTAGAAAACAAGCCTTTCTGAATATACGACAATGGTTCAAAGAAAGGACCATATGGTATCAAGAATCCAATCGAGATTCTGAGGCAAGACTTGCTGTGGCTCAAGAACCTCAGGCTGCAAATGCCCCTTTGGAAAGACCTTCCAAAAGCGGGGCGGTTCGGATTAACTCTGAACGAGAGTGTCACGAATTTTCTCCTTCCTCAGCAGCCGCAGAGGTTTGAAGTTACATGTCTCCAGCGTAGCGTCATAAAAGTGGACATTTTGATGGAAAGTGAAGCAGGTAAGCGAGTTTTCATACCTCGTATCCCGCTTATTGCTAAAAATTTACCATTTCGTGTTAAACGTGTACAAGTCCCGATGTGCTTATGTTATGCCATGATCATAAACATCACATTTAAGCGATGTCTGACAGTAGCTGATGTGAGTCATCAAACTTCATTCTATACAAAAAGGATCTTAGACATAAGCACTACAAATTGTCCCATTGAGCCTTAGTTCGTGGTTTAACAAGACACTTACTACTTCGTAACATTAAAAATAAAAGTTCTAAAATCAACCTATTTTTTATTCCAAATTTTTAGCTAGGCACTAGTGCTGATCATGTTTGGGGAAGGAAAACCACTGCTTGATATCGATTGTGACAGCGAGAACAGGCACTTCCTTGCTATATTTTTCAACACGAAGGTGATTTGGGTGCGTTATCTCTTGTCACGTCTCTTGGTCAAGATGGGAAACATAGCTTTAGGAAGAGAACGTGCGAACTGATTGTTTGATCCCTTTCGGAGGAAATCTTGTTCATAGGCGCACAAGTGTTAAATGGCTGTCAATCGTACACTTTGTGTAGTTGACAAATAGATATGACGTAGAGAGATGCAGTTACAAGTGCGGTCGTATTCTCATCAGGTAATCGTTTTCGGGGTCCACAATGTGTCAATCTAATTACGACCCCCACACCACTGTTACTTCCGACAGGCGGCGCCATACATTATTTGACACTAATTACAACTGGCGTGACACAGTAGTGCACCTGCGCCACAATTTAAATACGTCCGCTGCGAATTAATTCTCGTATGTACAGAAAAATGTGACAGCCTTCGAAACGCAGATTGGTGATGGATGTGAAATATTAAGCGGTGCAGGATTCCCTTTTAGGGATATCTCTGCGAGAGGTGGTTTCAGATTAGGGATCGAGAACTTGTGAAAAGTGATTGACAATCCTTACTGATTCGTGCATGAGTAGAGACTATGAGTATAATTTTGGAAATGTATTTTTCACATAACGGACAGTTGACTGCTATCGGCCTTATTACGACAGTGTGTTAAGATGACGGATTAGGTAACAAATTCCTCTATTTCTGCATTTTAACGACTGGTTAAATTTGTAAATACACGGGAACACATTGATGTTCATATCCGCTATCTGTTGTGCAAGGTGCCCTGGGGCTCTGCAGGAAGTGATGGACAGTGAGACTGTTTAAGGAATGACGTTCAAATTTTTACTATAAGTAGCACTACGAACTCGTAGTATGTGTCAAAAACTGGTGTAATAAGATTATCATTTTACAAGAATAATTCATCTGCAGAATTTCACAAGATTCTAGGATAATGGTGTCGAGAAACGCGACTGAAACTCCAAACTATTCCAGCTGGATGACAAAACTTCCCTTAATTTTGAACCTGCCTATTAACCGCTTTTCGTTGTCGAAATACGAGAACCTAACACCGTTAATTTGTTTAATCAGCGTGTTAGGATGCTTTTTCAGAAAATATGCCTAACGCTTGGTCGCATTCTATCTGGCACAATTCTAAGAGACCTTTCCAGTTAAAAATCACATTACATCCTTCGATATCAGTGTTATGCACATGGGAGCACAGAGAATTTGAGTCAAATTGTTAGTGATTTTTAAAAATGTCACTATCTGATAAAGAAAACAACAAATAATAAAAATAAATTTTCATGAAAAGCATTACGTACCAAAATCGCGTTCGTTACCAGTCGGGGTTCATTACACACTCAGGCAGAGACTGTTCTGGTCAAAAGTGTTTTCATGCCTAATATATACATTGAAGTTCCAACTGGACGAATTTTTTTTTTATTTTCAGATCGGAGATATACAATTTTGAAGTCTTCATCACAGATCCAGAGGTATTTTTTTAACGATCCTTTGGACCACTGTACTTTACAGAGAGCGTATGTCACATTGTATTTTACTCACGGCTATTTCAGTTCATTTTCATAGTTCCGTCAATAAGCCAGTGAGCTTCGAAGAGACTAACTAGGAGTTTAAATCTACTTTTGACCGATTGCTTTGTTATGTATCTGGCTGTACTTACCCATTTCCCATAGGTGACATAATAATTTTGGTATGTTTCTTTAATTTTTCACTTACTGTAGAAAGTTTTAGTAGCGTTAAATAAGAAATTTTGCTCCCAAGATCGCGTGTTGAAATATTTTTATTTCCTCAGTGACTGGTTTCGACAAGTCCAGCTGTCATTCTGGAAATAATCTGGCCCTGCATGAATCGTTTTGTTTTTATCTTATCTTTCAAACAGTGGGGCAGGGACGGGCTCGCATAGCGATTGCAAATACGGACGATTGTCTTCTGCTGCACAATATTTTTTTATTATTTTTATTTTTTAAATTTAGTACTGTATAACTGCAAATTAGATTCCACGAAAGTCGTCAGAAGGAGATAATGTGTACTGGAAGTGAATGCAGGGTAAGAATTCAGTATATTATATTTCTCAGCAGCAACGTTATCCATTCTCAAGCTAAGTGAAGTGTTCAGTACCAGTAAACAACGTCCGTTTCAAACATCAAAAGATGTGAAACAAGGATGATATGCGTAGTGATGTCGATGTTGACATTTGAGGAGTACGCGTATGAAGAATCTATTATAAGTGTTCTATACTGTATGAGGACGCGTTAACACCAAGTTTGTTCGCCGTACTCCACCTCCATGTTACGATATTCGATTCTCTCCTCACATTGCTTACGCACGACCATCTAACGTGAACTATGTAGTCATTCGAAATCTGGTGGTGGAAGGAACAATCGTCGTCTCAGTTTAGAGTATTGTAGAGCGTACGTTTAATAATCATCCTGGGTTTCCCATACCTCAGCTCAATATCTTACAAAGCGACGACATGGGACACTGTCTGTGGTAGTCTATCCATGGGGTGGGTATTCGGTCGGACACCTTCGTATTGCACTCGAGCATAAACCTTTGTTCCGACACCAGTTTTTACATTCTATCTTCGCTTCATTCATATATGTCCATAAAAACGTAAATACATTACAACTTAAGAGCAGGGAATGGAACTGAACGCGTTAAGGAAATAAATAAAGAGAGAGAGGGATTTGATGTTCTACGGCGACATTAAAGATGAAGGATTTCAACGGTGCTCTCTTCAACCGAAACTGTTTTGGCATTTGGCTTAAACGGTTCGGTGCGCAACGGAAAACCTACATGAAGGTAGGCTGTTGGTGATCTGAACTGCCGTCCTGCGGAATGCTAATCCATTATCTTACAACTGTGTCACCTAGTACAAATTGGGCTGGCTAAGTATGGGCAATGTTACATGGAACGGTGAATCGCGATAAACGCTCATGGCACTGTATGAGTACGTTAAATCCTGAGGCAATGTATTCTACTCTCCCAAGTATTTCAAAGGCGCAGCAGTTGATGCAAATTTTCTAGAATGGAATACATTCTCGCACGTGAAGTGGAACACCTGACCATCTTGCTTTCATCTAATAGCGGCGAACGGCACTGGAACTTCATGTCCTACGTTCAGTGCAGCTGCTCCCCCCCCCCCCTCCCCCCTCCCACAAAGCAATCATCAGTGGGTCTCAAACTGTGTCAGTACAGAACAATTCACGGACATGTGACGACGTCCAAGTCGCCTTACATTTTCTTATGGATCACTTTTCAGGGATATACGCGTATCTTGGATATACTCGTAAATGGGACAATAACTCTGAACTATCACACTAATGATTTATAATAGAGCACTTCGCTTGTCTTATGCAGTATTATCAAAAAAATATGTTTTGTGGTTGGCTGTATAGCATACTGCACTCATATTCGGGAGGGCAATGGTTAAATCCTTGTCAGGCCGTCAAGTTTAGTCTTACCGTGGTTTCCATAAATCCATTAAAGCCAATGTAGAGATAGTTCGTTTGAGAGGTAACAACCGATTTCTCTGGAATATTACGTAATGAGACGTTAGTGGAGTATCTTTGTTGTTAATAAGATGATGCAATGTTCCTTGGTACATGACTGCATGTCTGCAGGAATAAGCAATGCGGCGACTGCAACCGTTATGAAATACATATAATGTATTCGCAGCTGCAATTAGTTACAACCATCAGTTGTATAAGGGAATGACGACAATGAAAATCTGTGCTCTACCGAGAATCAAATCTGTATTTCCCACTTTACTCGAGCAATCTGCTTATCCGCTTTGGCTCTCTGTGCATCACTCATGTCGTCATTCCTGCGTCACAACCATAACTCGTACACACATTACCTATTTCCTGTACAAAGGAGGACATTTTAATTACAGGCATGTCCAAAGCGCCTTTCTACTGAAATGTCCTCTCCTCTTGTCGTCCAGCAAAAATTATTGTCGTCATTCCTTCGTACACTGAAGTGTCAAAAGCCATGGGACGCCTCCAAACGTCATGTCGCACCTCCTTTTGTCCAGTGCAGTGCAGAAACTCAGTGTGGCATGGACTCAACAAGTCACCGGAAGTCCCCTGCAGAAGTATAGAGCCATGCTGCCTCCATAACCGTCTATAATTGCGAAGGGTGCCGGTGCAGGAATTTGTGCAAGAACTGGCGTCTCGTTTATGATCCGTAAATGTTCGATGGGATGGTTCAAATGGCTCTGAGGACTATGGGACTTTACTTCTGAGGTCATCAGTCCCCTAGAACGTAGAACTACTTAAACGTAACTAACCAAAGGACATCACACACATCCATGCCCGAGGCAGGATTTGAACCTGTGACCGTAGTGGTCGCGCGGTTCAAGACTGTAGCGCCTAGAACCGCTCAGCCACACCGGCCGGCTATTCGATGGGATGTCAGACGATCTGGGTGGCCAAATAACTCACTCGAATTGTCCGGACATGGCACTTTGTCATCAATAAAAATTCTATCATTGTTTGGGAATATGAAGTCTGTGAATGGTTGTAAATGGTCTCCAAGCAGCCTAACATGACCATTTCCAGGAAGTATCGGTTCAGCTGAACCAGAGGACGCAGTCAGCTGAATGTAAACACAGCCCACGCCATTATGGAACGACCAGTAGCTTGCACAGAGACTTACTGACAATGTGGGTCCATTGCTTCCTGATGTCCACGTCACACTCAGAGTCACCCCTCGGCTGTTACCAACTGCAATCGGGGCTAATCTGACTGGATCCGGGTTTTCCTTCTGTCTGGGACCCAACCGATACGGTCACGAGCCCAGGCGAGGCGCAGCAGATGATGTCACGTGGTTAGCAAAGGCACTCGCAGGGGTCGAATGCTACCGTAGCCCATTAATGTCAGATTTTGCCGCACTGTGGTAACGGGTACGTTCGTCGCACGATCCACATTGAATTCTGGGGTCATTTCATGCAGTGTTGCTTGTCTCTTAGCACTGACAACTCTACGCAAACGCTGCTGGTCTCGGTCTTAAATGAAGTCCGTCGGTCACTGTATTGTCGGTGGTGAGAGGAAATGCCTGAAATCTGCTATTCTCGGCACACTCTTGACACTGTGGATCTCGGAATACTGAATTCCCTAACGATTTCTGAAATGGAATGTCCCACAAGTTTACCTCCAACTAGCATTCGGCATTCAGAGTCTGTTAATAACCGTTACGCGGCCGTAATCGTATCCGAAACCCTTTTACATGAATCACCTGAATACAAATGACAGCTCCACAAATGTACTGGCTTTTTATGCCTTCGGTATGTGATATTACTGTCCTCTGTGTATGTGCACATCGGTGTCCCATGACTTTCGTCACCACAGTGTAAAGCTGATGGTTGTTCGTATTTGCAACTGCCAGTACTGTAACCTAAAGTTACTATTTTTTAACACATACACAACCCATGGCGGCAGTATAGCTGTGCTTCGCTTGGCACGCTTCAGAGTCATTTGGATTTCGTTCTTTATGTGATGTTACCTATGTGATAATGTCCGCACATTCTATATCGATCACGTAACTGTGTGAATAATAATCATCATTAATGTGCATACTGATGATAACAGTATCCTCCACGCATCGTCAATAACGGTGGACAAACTTAAAAAGTTCATGTTCAGTTTGACCTAGCACTACACTCCTGGAAATGGAAAAAAGAACACATTGACACCGGTGTGTCAGACCCACCATACTTGCTCCGGACACTGCGAGAGGGCTGTACAAGCAATGATCACACGCACGGCACAGCGGACACACCAGGAACCGCGGTGCTGGCCGTCGAATGGCGCTAGCTGCGCAGCATTTGTGCACCGCCGCCGTCAGTGTCAGCCAGTTTGCCGTGGCATACGGAGCTCCATCGCAGTCTTTAACACTGGTAGCATGCCGCGACAGCGTGGACGTGAACCGTATGCGCAGTTGACGGACTTTGAGCGAGGGCGTATAGTGGGCATGCGGGAGGCCGGGTGGACGTACCGCCGAATTGCTCAACACGTGGGGCGTGAGGTCTCCACAGTACATCGATGTTGTCGCCAGTGGTCGGCGGAAGGTGCACGTGCCCGTCGACCTGGGACCGGACCGCAGCGACGCACGGATGCACGCCAAGACCGTAGGATCCTACGCAGTGCCGTAGGGGACCGCACCTCCACTTCCCAGCAAATTAGGGACACTGTTGCTCCTAGGGTATCGGCGAGGACCATTCGCAACCGTCTCCATGAAGCTGGGCTACGGTCCCGCACACCGTTAGGCCGTCTTCCGCTCACGCCCCAACATCGTGCAGCCCGCCTCCAGTGGCGTCGCGACAGGCGTGAATGGAGGGACGAATGGAGACGTGTCGTCTTCAGCGATGAGAGTCACTTCTGCCTTGGTGCCAATGATGGTCGTATGCGTGTTTGGCGCCGTGCAGGTGAGCGCCACAATCAGGACTGCATACGACCGAGGCACACAGGGCCAACACCCGGCATCATGGTGTGGGGAGCGATCTCCTACACTGGCCGTACACCACTGGTGATCGTCGAGGGGACACTGAATAGTGCACGGTACATCCAAACCGTCATCGAACGCATCGTTCTACCACTCCTAGACCGGCAAGGGAACTTGCTGTTCCAACAGGACAATGCACGTCCGCATGTATCCCGTGCCACCCAACGTGCTCTAGAAGGTGTAAGTCAACTACCCTGGCCAGCAAGATCTCCGGATCTGTCCCCCATTGAGCATGTTTGGGACTGGATGAAGCGTCGTCTCACGCGGTCTCCACGTCCAGCACGAACGCTGGTCCAACTGAGGCGCCGGGTGGAAATCGCATGGCAAGCCGTTCCACAGGACTACATCCAGCATCTCTACGATCGTCTCCATGGGAGAATAGCAGCCTGCATTGCTGCGAAAGGTGGATATACATTGTACTAGTGCCGACATTGTGCATGCTCTGTTGCCTGTGTCTATGTGCCTGTGGTTCTGTCAGTGTGATCATGTGATGTATCTGATCCCAGGAATGTGTCAATAAAGTTTCCCCTTCCTGGGACAATGAATTCACGGTGTTCTTATTTCAATTTCCAGGAGTGTATATCGATCACGTAACTGTGTGAATAATCATCATCATTAATGTGCATACTGAGGATAACAATATCCTCCACGCATCGTCAATAACGGTGGACAAACTTAAAAAGTTCATGTTCAGTTTGACCTAGTACTATATCCTGTGGACACGCATTTATCGCCTCGAACGATACCAACTGTAGGCAGACCCCGCAGGCGGCTGAGGGTAGCGCGGTACCTGTGTGCTGCGCAGTCGTCAGTCCGCAGTCCGCACCCGCCATTATGAGGGCGGCGACAATGCGCTGCTTCTGGAGGGAGTGGCGGACCGCGGGCAGCGGCGGCGGCGGCACAGAAGCCGACCCGCGCGAACAAAGAGTATAATCGCCACCGGCCGGGCCCCCGGCCTGCCGTGTTTACATGCAACAGCCGCGCTGTTCAATTTGCGACGCAGTTCCGCCAGGAAATTGCGCGCTGTTCCACTGTGTACCCGCGAATTAAACCTCGCCGCAGCACTTGTACGCGGCAAGGGGCTGCCTAAAATCCAGGAAGCGCCCACACTCCGACCGCGTACAGCAAAGTAGTACAAATAAGCAACAACCTGGGCGGAAACACTGCTGTTTTCGATTCGTCTTAGATAAATGATATTTGTTTTTTAGGACGTTCGCATCTGAGAGACACGACTAACAGAATGTCCGGCCGCGATGGCCGAGCGGCTCTAGGCGCTACAGTCTGGAACCGCGCGACCACTACGGTCGCAGGTTCGAATCCTGACTCGGGCATGGATGTGTGTATTGTCCTTAGGTTAGTTAGGTTTAAGTAGTTCTAAGTTCTAGGGGTGTGGTGTGCGTGCTGTAAGACCTTCAGTATGCACACCATCAGATTATTTGACTTGTCGCTTTAACGAAGTAGGCGAGTGTCAGCAATATGTCTCGTGGTCTTATCGTGGCGTGTTTATCTTCTGCCGTTAGGTCAGACGATAGAAATGTCACTTGCACGCTTAGAGTAGCAGATTGACAGTGACAAACTTTAAACAGAACTTGATTAATTTCCACACACATTTATTAAAATAATAACAAGCATAAAAATTATTTAACTTGGTTCTGGATGCTATTTCGAACTGAAAATCTGAAGTTCCTTTGGTATTTGTACGTTAATCTTATTCTCACATATATCTCTGATGCTTGACAAAAGTGTCTATACATTTATCTTCATGGCTATGTACAGGAATATGGTAATCTTATTAGGCGCAGACTGAAACTTGACTATAGACTGGTACAGACAAATGTAGAACTCGTACAGACTGGTACAGACTAATGCAGACTGGTACTGACTGGTGCAGACAAATGCAGACTGACTAATTGGAGGTCTGTACACACGTTATAATACCTCGAGCGTGTGATCCGCGAGGAGAAAAGGTTCTACGTTAGCAGCAATCTCATTGGCTGCGTTACATATTAATACACGGATTGGTGGAAACAGAATTTCGTCCGTCTCTATGGCAGCGCCATCTCGTAGTGCGGAGATGGACGACTGCTGCGCCTGCGCTTTTGTGCTTAGCGGGGCGCGCTCTCGTGGGAAAGTTGTGTATGCACTGACTACATCTACATCTACATCTACATTTATACTCCGCAAGCCACCCAACGGTGTGTGGCGGAGGGCACTTTACGTGCCACTGTCATTATCTCCCTTTCCTGTTCCAGTTGCGTATGGTTCGCGGGAAGAACGACTGTCTGAAAGCCTCTGTGCGCGCTCTAATCTCCCTAATTTTACATTCGTGATCTCCTCGGGAGGTATAAGTAGGGGGAAGCAATATATTCGATACCTCATCCAGAAACGCACCCTCTCGAAACCTGGCGAGCAAGCTACACCGCGATGCAGAGCGCCTCTCTTGCAGAGTCTGCCACTTGAGTTTGTTAAACATCTCCGTAACGCTATCACGGTTACCAAATAACCCTGTGACGAAACGCGCCGCTCTTCTTTGGATCTTCTCTATCTCCTCCGTCAACCCGATCTGGTACGGATCCCACACTGATGAGCAATACTCAAGTATAGGTCGAACGAGGGGACTGATGATCTCAGAAGTTAAGTCCCGTGGTGCTCAGAGTCATTTGAACTAAAAGAATGACATCTGCTTTAGTTGTAATGATGACTTATTCGATCACCGACCGGTTTCGGAAGTTAAATTCCGACCAGGATGCAGTGACCTTCAGTGTTTGCACCGACTGGCCCGACTGTTATGCTTGACTTATTACAATAATTTTTATGCATCTGCAAATGGGATTTTATCATCCCAAAACTAGTTGTGGTTTGGGTAAAACGACTGCCATTCTGTGAATCGTATTTCCTCAGCTTGTGAAATGGAAACTTGGTTCAAAAATGGTTAAAATGGCTCTGAGCACTATGGGACTTAACATCTATGGTCAGCAGTCCCTTAGAACTTAGAACTAGTTAAACCTAACTAACTTAAGGACAGGACACAACACCCAGTCATCACGAGGCAGAGAAAATCCCTGACCCCGCCGGGAATCGAATCCGGGAACCCGGGTGGAAACTTATGCTGTCAATCTATCTGTAATGCTTTCCCAAATGCGATGGAATCCAACAAAGTGCAAGTAATAAAACTCTACATGGTTAGAAGTAAACATAATCGCTCGTGTGTGTTACAACATCCGTCTGTTTGAAAATGTCGGTGCTCCATATGCCCAGCTGGGTTCCTTGTGGCCACACAAGTCACGTGACTGCCACACACAGTGTCTACTTCATCGGTTCCTCAATGTGCAAGCACTCTGGGACCTCGCATCAGAGATTAAACTACCTGCCACGTTATCCTAATCGAGAAGAAAAATCTCGCTTATCTATTATCCTATTTGAGGCAATTCATATAGCATAAACATTCTCTGCTGCTGCTGTCTGCCTCTGGAAGAAATTAACGTAGACTCTGTGCACAGATCAGTGCCCATTTGTTTTTGAAAAGAAGCAGAAGCTATCACAACGTTTCCCCAAAACCAATGGCTAGCTTTCCCTTCAGCAAACTGTAAGGCAAATGCTTCTTTCGTTTTTCATTTCTCTGTTCGTCACGTCACTTGCTTTCCCCGTATCTTTATTGATTGTAATTTATAATCTTCCTCTTTCCCTCCCTTTGCCACCTGTTCTCTCAAGTTCATTGTTATCACCACTCCTAATTTTCATCTTCCTAACTCTAATGCGAATTTATTCTTCTTCTCATAAATGAAAGCAAACTGCGCATTTTTGCATTATAGTAAATTCTGTATGTTGTATTCAATATTAGATGTAACTTATAACATTTTTATCATATTGTATATAATGCATAATATGTAGAAGGCATTGCCAAAAGTAAGGGAGAACCTGATGGCCCTTATCTTGCCAATTTATATATATATATATATATATATATATATATATATATATATATATATATATGTGTGTGTGTGTGTGTGTGTGTGTGTGTGTTTGTGTGTGTGTGTGTGTGTAAGTACATATACAAAACAGGCTGTATGGATGTATATCCTGCATGTCCTCCAAGGCCCCAGGATCGATTTCACTCAAATTTGCGACACCAAAAACTTGAAGAGTATTAGTACTGTGCGATTCATAGCATCCTAGTTACAGCTGCAGCAGAGACAAGGGCAACCACATGCTTTTTTATCCCTACAATACATGATATCCCGCATGACATGTGTCTTTTATGTGGGAACAGTAGCAATATGCCTTATCGACCTGCTTCATATGGCAACCTACACCCTCAGGGGCAAGAAACGGTTTTCCAGCCCCTCACATGTAGACTGCCCCACCCAACAGATGTGTTGTAGTAGTACTGGCCTCCTGTATGTGCACATGGGCAAGGCTGAGGGAAATCTGAGATGGATAGAGGAGGACATGGATAGAGGCAGAGGTAGGAAGGGATGGATAGCAGGAGAGGATGGGGCAGGATGGGATGGATACAGAGGGGTAGGAGTGGATGGACAGAGGGAGGAAAGGGATAGAGAGAGAGAGGTAGAGAGAGGAGATGGAAAAGGAGGGGAGGGAGAAGATCTATGGGGAGAGGGGGCAAGGGAGAAAAACATTGTCATCTGTGATGATATCATTGTCTTTGGCGAATGCAACAACCACACCACCACACCATGAATGAAGATGCCCAACTGGTAGGAGTTCGTTCGGATATTCCAACTTGTCTGCAAGGAGTAGTGTACGGTTTGCTGCCAATTAACGCGGTGTAACGTCTGTGTAACGTTCTGCAACACGTCGGGCCTCCTGATTCAGGTAGACGCCAGGATGTTCCTTGCAAAATTACTAGTACCATAGTGTTGCTCTTTCTTCTACATCTTCTTGAATATGTTGTGAATACTCCAGTATACAAGATGACAACAGCGAATTCTCGGGGCTATATGGATACTTTCCTAGTTTGACGAACGTTCAGGCATACAATCGCACGTCGATTGGTCCGTTAAAATCACGTGACCTCGATGCCACAGAAAATGTCTTGGACTGTTTACAACAGCAGGTCAAACAGTAATCAACATCTCCGCTATTTGGTAGCACTATGTGATCTAATCACCGACGAGTGGCTTCAACTGTATGTGGCATACCTCAAGAAACTTGTAGACTCTCACCATACTGAGGCCATTGTCTAGGTCAGAGACGGTGTCACATTGTTGTCAGCTGAGTGTGAATCATTTTTTGTGCTGTTTGCTTAGTTCTATATTCTGTATCAAATAAACCTACCCATGCTTGACAACAAAGACCTATCAGAGATACTCGCCCCAAGATGTAAGAGAATACTTCTTTTCCTCTCCATGTCACAACCTTCTTGTCATTAATCTCATTCCCGTTCCATCCTCTTGGTTCAGGGTCCTTGTATCCCAACAGAGAGAGGTAGCACAGTGGTTATAGACACTGGACTAGCTTTCTAGAGAATGGTAGCTTAAATCACGGTATAGTCAGAATAATTAAGTTTTCTGTAGTTTCCATAAATCGTTTAAGCTAAACGCAGGGATCATTTCTTTGAAAATAATAAAACTGATCTCCTTTCTCATCCCATATACAAACTCGTCGTCCAAAGTCCGTTAATCCCTAACAACGCACTGTACATTTGAGTAGGAGAGGGAAATTTCTAGAGATGAGCAGTAGCTATGTGTCTGGTCGATAGCTATAGAAGCCGTGGATGGTGCCTTCTTGTTTAGTGAGAAAACGAACTATAATTTCTCTCCGTGCAGGTATATCATGACTTTACGGTCAGACAGAGAGAGGCAGTTAAAGGCTCCATGACAGAGAATACTCACTGTAGGTGAGTTCTGGAAAATGAGTAGGTATAGGGACGGTAGAGTAGCAGAATTGCAATTTCATACGAAGCATGAGGGATAATGCGTGTCACATCACGGAGAGTACTCCGCTAGGTGAAGTGCACATCACCAACAGACTGACTTAGCAGTGTGCAACATTTAGTATCCGACAGTAATTCGGATTCCTCACCCAGTCCGAGCATCGATACGAAGAACAGGTCAGAGATACCGGGGCTACATACTCTGCCCGCAGATTGCTGTCGTCAGGGACACCGCCGCAGTCGCAAGCGTTTCACGAAGAGCCGCCCACCGACCGAGACTGCCTGAAAATACGACCTCTTTCTCTTATCATTCTAGAGAACTCGGATCACGGCTGGTACAGCCACACAGAATGTGACAGTTGTGATATGGCCATTGTTTTGTTGTTGTGATCTTCAGTCCTGAGACTGGTTTGATGCAGCTCTCCATGCTACTCTATCCTGTGCAAGCTTCTTCATCGCCCAGTACCTACTGCAACCTACATCCTTATGTATCTGCTTAGTGTATTCATCTCTTGGTCTCCAAAAATGGTTCAAATGGCTCTGAGCACTATTCGACCCAACTTCTGAGGTCATCAGTCGCCTAGAACTTAGAACTAATTAAACCGAACTAACCTAAGGACATCACACACATCCATGCCCGAGGCAGGATTCGAACCTGCGACCGTAGCGGTCACGCGGTTCCAGACTGAAGCGCCTTTAACCGCACGGCCACACCGGCCGGCCTCTTGGTCTCCCTCTACGATTTTTACCCTCCACGCTGCCCTCCAATACTTAATGGCCATACGTAAGCGCAATCCCTGGTAGAGCCACCGCCACAACACTGTAGATGCGTCACTTCTTAGCAAGAACATTGAACTCCCATCCCTGGAGGATGGTACGGGACTTCAAGTGCCACCACCACACCTTCAACGTGCAATACTATGACGTCATTCCAATATGGACCACTCTAAACGGGTGACCCTGCACTGCAACCTAAGAAAAAAGGAAGTCAGTCAGTCTCTCCCTAGTCATTCAACCATTGAACCCTGAAGTACACGCCATTCATCAGCCGAGGTTTTTCCTTGCCTATATGTTTTGTTTTTTTTCTTAATCGGGTTATTCCCTTGATTGTTTCTTGATTTGGTGGCCATATATCTGTACATCATTCATACCGGTATTTCTTTGTACAATTATTTTATAATTTCTGTACATTGTTGATACCGATATTTCTTTATACAAGTATTTCATAATTTCGAATGTGCTTTCATGAGTGCGTAAAAATGAAATTTTTTTCAGTACTTTACTACACACACAGCTCTTTTCTTTCATTTCTAATGGAAAACCAGCAGAATGAATACCCGGGCAAATCCTGGTTTATCAGCTAGTTTTATAATAAATTATTATTAAGTGTTAGGAAATGTATTGTTGTACATTATATATATATATATATATATATATATATATATATATATATATTAATACGGAGAGATCAAAGACTGATGGTGGAAGGTGGGAACACGATGGCAGGAAACGGACAAAAAAGCTGCTCTCGGTACACACCGCATCCGGTTTGGCGACGGGTAAAAGACTTTACGGCAGCCGCTATGTAATTAGGCTTCCGGCATGTAGCATGATGAAATTACATGGCAGTTGATCCGGAGTTGATTCGTGGTTGCACCCCTGCGGTGCTCACACTTAAAGCTAATGTTTCAGTTGATAGTATACATTTCATCGACGCGAGTTACGTGTTATTTTCCCAGGTTACTTGTTCTTCTTATCTTTGTCTGATGGTTATAACCTGCCGTGACGTCTGGCAGCGTAAGCACGACTATTGAGTAACCCCTTTTCTCGGTACAGTTCGGTATTACGCGACGTCACAGTTATTCGAGAAACGTCTAATATCATGTTGTTTATTTCACAGTCCAGCAGCCTCAAGTATTTTAACGGTCTATGACCGACGTAGCTTTTGACTGTAACACAAATCTGTCCGTTTGATTGAGCTATAAACTTGAAACTAGCTACAAAGCCGAAAATATAGGCTAGTAGTAGCAAGAAACACAATTAAAAGAATATGATAATCCAAATAAAGATAGCCAGTGTGAGAAACACTATCTTCGAAAAAATTTGTTTTCAAGTTGTTCACCGTCCACACAGCGCCTCGCCTGCTTTTTGTGATGCGAACAGAATTTGAAGTGACTGGCGTAATTCGTTCCTGGTGTCCCTATACATGTTTCCTATTCTCTGTTCTATAGTATTGTGGCAAATTGCGTACAGTCTTAATGAAAGACCCGATTACCTAACCACTGTGTTGTTGTGGTTTGAAAGATGTTCGTGCTTCTTCCGTCATGTGTATTACGAGGGTCAATGCATTTATATGATGGGTAACGGGAGCTGGTCGTGAAATAAAGCTCATATTATGTGTTGAGTTTTTGTCTGAACTCTATCAGATACACATTCCATATCCAAAGAGTTGGTGTTAGTGTAATTATTTGAGGTTGTTGTTGATGATTAAAGACCATTATCAGATGGGTGATCGAAATTATTCGATCAATGGCTCTGAGCACTATGGGACTTAACATCTGAGGTCATCAGTCCCCTAGAACTTAGAACTACTTAAA
The DNA here is from genome assembly GCF_023864275.1 of Schistocerca cancellata. NCBI lineage: Eukaryota > Metazoa > Arthropoda > Insecta > Orthoptera > Acrididae > Schistocerca > Schistocerca cancellata. The sequence goes on from NC_064628.1 coordinate 200,238,242, forward strand.
CCTAACTAACCTAAGGACACCACACACATCCATGCCCGAGGCAGGATTCGAACCTGCGACCGTAGCAAACGCGCGGTTCCGGACTGAGCGCCTAGAACCGCTATTCGATCAATAACGAAGCAAACAGTAAGCCTTATAGTTGGAGTATGTAGCCCTGTCTCAGATATCATCAACGTACTAGCAGGTCAGATTGAATATTTTCTACGTTAAATTCAACTACTATGCTTCAAAAGCTGCACGCATCTCCCGATATCGACAGCGATGCAGGTAGCCTGACTTCACTTAGTAGCCACATAAACAAATGCTCTTACATGTCTAAGCATTCAAATCTTTGTATGGGAATTATCAACTCGAAGCTAAATTAATTTTTCAATAACCAGTTTCTAATCAAAGTTTTCAGGAGATTTCCCTGGGCTTTTGCTCTGTACGAATCGAAATGAATTCTGGTAAAAGCAATGGTGCTCTGTTCAGCTGTAGTACCAGAAATCAGTATATACCGGCGCCCCCGCTGGTGCCGTGTTACAGCGTCCAGAAAGCGTTCGATACGATTCTGCATTGCCAAATAATGAACAAATTAGGAGTCTGCGCAACATCATAACAGCTGTGTGATTGGACTGTATCGTTAACAGCACACAAAACACAGCATGTCTTTCTTGACGAAGAGAGACCTCGAAGATGTAAAAGTAACGTCGGGTGTATTCCAAGGAAGTGTTAAAGGAGCATTACTTTTCACAGTGCATATAAATGAACTGAGGATAGCGTCGTAAGTTCCGTGAGGCTTTCCGCGGTTGTTGCTGTTGTATACAGAAAAGACGTGTTGCTAGAAAACTGTAGAAAATTGCGAGAAGGCCTGCGGATGATCGACGCTCTGTGGCAGTTGACCCTCAGATGCAACGTGTGTTGTGCAGGATTATAGTAGGAGTGGAAATTGGCTGCAGATTGTTTAGGTGTAGACTCTTAACAACATCCAAATCAGTTTTATTAACCAATGTGAACCATATAATAAACCAGAGCACATGTCTGCGAACTCACAAATCTTGGATTAGCACCTAATACAATAATACATAATATTCCATAAAACTCTTGCCACATGGGAATAATCAACTTTACGAAAGTGTTGAAAAGACCTACAAAAGCAGAAAGCCTTAACTTAATATACGTAATCAGATAACACACTCCTGGAAATTGAAATAAGAACACCGTGAATTCATTGTCCCAGGAAGGGGAAACTTTATTGACACATTCCTGGGGTCAGATACATCACATGATCACACTGACAGAACCACAGGCACATAGACACAGGCAACAGTGCATGCACAATGTCGGCACTAGTACAGTGTATATCCACCTTTAGCGCAATGCAGGCTGCTATTCTCCCATGAAGACGATCGTAGAGATGCTGGATGTAGTCCTGTGGAACGGCTTGCCATGCCATTTCCACCTGGCGCCTCAGTTGGACCAGCGTTCGTGCTGGACGTGCAGACCGTGTGAGACGACGCTTCATCCAGTCCCAAACATGCTCAATGGGGGACAGATCCGGAGATCTTGCTGGCCAGGGTAGTTGACTTACACCTTCTAGAGCACGTCGGGTGGCACGGGATACATGCGGACGTGCATTGTCCTGTTGGAACAGCAAGTTCCCTTGCCGGTCTAGGAATGGTAGAACGATGGGTTCGATGACGGTTTGGATGTACCGTGCACTATTCAGTGTCCCCTCGACGATCACCAGTGGTGTACGGCCAGTGTAGGAGATCGCTCCCCACACCATGATGCCGGGTGTTGGCCCTGTGTGCCTCGGTCGTATGCAGTCCTGATTGTGGCGCTCACCTGCACGGCACCAAACACGCATACGACCATCATTGGCACCAAGGCAGAAGCGACTCTCATCGCTGAAGACGACACGTCTCCATTCGTTCCTCCATTCACGCCTGTCGCGACACCACTGGAGGCGGGCTGCACGATGTTGGGGCGTGAGCGGAAGACGGCCTAACGGTGTGCGGGACCGTAGCCCAGCTTCATGGAGACGGTTGCGAATGGTCCTCGCCGATACCCCAGGAGCAACAGTGTCCCTAATTTGCTGGGAAGTGGCGGTGCGGTCCCCTACGGCACTGCGTAGGATCCTACGGTCTTGGTGTGCATCCGTGCGTCGCTGCGGTCCGGTCCCAGGTCGACGGGCACGTGCACCTTCCGCCGACCACTGGCGATAACATCGATGTACTGTGGAGACCTCACGCCCCACGTGTTGAGCAATTCGGCGGTACGTCCACCCGGCCTCCCGCATGCCCACTATACGCCCTCGCTCAAAGTCCGTCAGCTGCACATACGGTTCACGTCCACGCTGTCGCGGCATGCTACCAGTGTTAAACACTGCGATGGAGCTCCGTATGCCACGGCAAACTGGCTGACACTGACGGCGGCGGTGCACAAATGCTGCGCAGCTAGCGCCATTCGACGGCCAACACCGCGGTTCCTGGTGTGTCCGCTGTGCCGTGCGTGTGATCATTGCTTGTACAGTCCTCTCGCAGTGTCCGGAGCAAGTATGGTGGGTCTGACACACCGGTGTCAATGTGTTCTTTTTTCCATTTCCAGGAGTGTACTTTGCTCTGTTGGGATGAAAACCGTACAATAACAGGGGGCACAAAGCATCACATACAATAAAACAGACTTATGAACAGGCTATCCATCAGCGCAACTGCCTTGTTACTGCGCCACTCTTGCAGCTGTGGCCCCGGGTGGCTGCGCTTGAGCTCCACCTTGCTGGCTGTTTCCACTTTCTCTGGCCGATTGCCGCTTCAGCTCTGCCCCACCACGGATGTCTGTCATTGATGACGGCAGTAGCCACTCATTCTCCGTCTCCACAGAACTGTGCTCACGCTGACAACTACAAGGGACAGTCAGGCCGATACGAAACAAGTCCAGGCGGCACGCCATGCATGGCCGCCAGCGCCACACCGACGTATTGTCCGCCACTGCCCACGGTTCGCAGGCGCTGGCTCCCAGCACTTTCTGGACATTCGGAAGCCAGACTCCACCAAGCTCTCACAGCAAGCTTCTGTCGCTTCGCCGTGGCGCTATGGTCAGCAACTACGAGACACGCGACACCCGTGACACAACCACAACGTATAAGCCGGGCTGTCGAGCTCCGGGGTAGGGCGGCAATTCAAGTCTACCATGGAACTGCTAATTCACGGCATACGTATCGCGCATAAATTCGAAGAAAGGCATTTTATTGTGCGATTACCCGATTTCGGAGAAATCACTGGAAGCACGCACATTAATTATAAATCTTGGAGTATGCGTATAAAGCGATTTGGAGTGGAAAGACCACATAAAACTAATCGCAGATAAGGCACATGCCAGACTGAGATTAACTCGAATAATCTTCAGGAGATGCAGTCTACCAACAGAAAAGGTGGTTCGTAAAACCCTTGCTTTAATAATACTTTAATAGTGTTCGTAATTTTTCTATTAATTACGTACACAGCGAATCCATGGATATTTATTTTTAGGCTTGACCTAGGTTTCGATACCGCAAAGATTATCTTCTTCAGAAGAACAAGGAGTCACTAGGATTACATTACGTGAAACATTTTACATCGCCCATTACGTAATGTAATCCTAATAATTCCTTGTTCGTCTGAAGAAGATACCCTTGGTATCAAAACCTGCATTAAGTCCAAAATTAAACAAAAATTAGCTGTGTACTTCGTTGATTGGAAATTTATTCCGAACTGCTGCTAACAGCCATGTTAGAGAGTGTACTGAGATCTGTACCAGATGGAGCTGATAGATGAAATAGAGAACATCCAAAGAAGAGCGTACATTTCTAGAAGAGGCAAGCAATATACAGAGTATTTCCGTAAGAGTTTGCAAAAATTTAACGTGACTTGATGATGCTCCACATTAGTTACAGTTAATTGCAAATACCATCACTGACATAATGAACAAACCATTTGTTCTGTTTATTACAAAATACGCTGAAACTGACGGCCATCAACCTCAATGCGAACAAGATTCTGACGCACTCTGACAAATATCCCTGATGTGCTTCAAATCACATCACAGGCAGCTACAATTCTGACAACTAATTACACCTCCGTATACTTGGGGTCTCATACACAAGTGACTTTAGATATCCCCATAGCAAATAATCAAGGGAACTGAGGTCAGGTGAATTCTCAGGTCATGGAACAGGACTCGCGATTGTCGCCAACAGTGCCGGCCCAAATATTCACAGTGGTGCAACTCTACTACAGTGTGAGGGTTTTCCTCATGCGACACGTGGCTATTCTTACTGTTCAAAATACCATCACGATCAAATGAGGCCTCGTCAGTAAACAGCTCGATGTGGAGGGAATCTGGTCGAACAATCCATTGTTGGAGTAACCATTGACACAATGCGACCCTTGGTGCAAAGTCAGTCACAAGCATTGTGTGGTCTCGTGGGTGATTTGGATGTAATTGTTGTTCGTGGAATACTCGCCACACGCTATTTTGTGCAGCGCCCATTTCATGTGTAATATGACGAGTACTTTTCGTGGGTCCACTGTAACACGTTAGAGCACCTCCTCTTCAAAATCGGGTGTGAGAGTGGTTCTAATGTTACCAGGTCCCTCGTTTCTTCTTTGTAAATACGATACCACAGAGCCGCCTGATGGGCAAGTAAAGTAAACAAATCGTGCACCGTGATTCCCTAGTAATCAGGCTAGTCCTCGTTATTTCCTTGCAGGAAATAAAGAATGAGCTTGCAAATAAACAGCACAACACGTGTAAACTTGTAAGCACGTTTTCTGTAAATTAGCTGAAAAACAGTAATGATAGACAAAGTGATAGAGAAATTTACTTCCTTATGTTCTCAAACTGCCTTCTCTGACCCCAGTTTCTCTACCTACTGAAACACCCTGCTGTGCTTCCTGATGGTTAAATTTAATGAAAGGACTAGGAAGGATTCTTACAGAGGAACACTCGCTCCTGGAACAGGAAGCTACGACACGACAGTGACACACAAAATAACCCTCGCCACGCACCGTAAGATGTAGATTTATTTTGTAAGGCAAATGCCAGACCTCCTGATTTCCAAAATATTCTCAACTATGACGCCGTCTGCCCCACTACCATATGGCTTGAAGTGTAACTGCAAACACCCAGATTCGATATGAGTCATTACTCGGACAGTTCCCTTTACCTCTAGGGTTAGGAAGTAAGACAGGCTGTTGGAAAATGTTTCAAGGTTACCATTCGTTCCGATCATCAGGTCTGCAGAAATATGAATAACGGAACTTTAGATTAAGTCTACTCAGGATAGGCTCACGTTCGAATGTGGTAACATTGATGGCATCACAGAGCGCCTTACCTTAACGTATAAACATTTTTGCAACTGTGAGTAGCTCCGGAAACTGCAACTCAAGGCCGTAGTAGTTCGGATAAATTGCAACGTCAGCTATAAACTAAATGAACTAGAGTGGTTTCATCTAATAATTTAAACTGTTATTTCGCCAGTGAGTTCGTTAAATGGAGGTTGAGTCACCGTGGAATAGCCAATCGCCATTCAGTTACTAAATGACGATAATATTTGCTGTATGAAAATGCGCGGTAGAAAAGCATCAGAGGATAACCGATTGATAGCTGTCAGAAGAGGTAACGTGTTTTGCATTTCATTCTACCTGTTAGTACGAATGGTATGGCATATCCAAGGGCGTCACTAATATCCGTCGCATTTAACCACTGAGTGTATAATTCTGTTGGGATACTGGTAATTTTTAAAAGTAAATAAAATTCAGGGAGAAGAAATAAAAGTTGCTATTGAAATCGTAAGTCTGTCAGAGACAGCAAAGAACTAGGAAGTGCAGTTAATCGGAATGTACAGCGGATCCAAAAGAAGTTATAAGAATATCAACAAACGTAAAACAGAGGAGTCGTCTAATCAAATAACATGGTTGTGAGAGAATTAGTTTAAGAAAACAGAGGAGCCGTCTAATCAAATAACATGATTGTGAGAGAATTAGTTTAAGAAAGAGACGTGAAAAGTAGTAATAAGTTCTGATTTTGACCACCAAATGAATATCAATTTGAAATATTGAGAGATTCGGATTCCTTTCCTTACTGTCCACAACCCAGTAACAATACTCGACGTTATGATAACAAGGTCAAAAGCGCGAGTTAAGTAAAAAAAATTAAATTTGTGGTAAGGTTCTGTGGGACCAAACTGCTGAGGTCATCGGTCCCTAGCCTTACAAACTAATTAAACTAACCTAAACTAAATTACGCTAAGCACAACACACACACCCAGCCCGAGAGAGGACTCTAACCTTCAAGAGGGGGGTGGAGGGTGGGGGGGGGGCCGCGCGAGCCGTGACAAGCCGCCTGAGACCGCGCGGCGCACGCCTAGAGTACGATGGAAGTTAGAATGTATAGGGAGATGACCTTATGCCGAAAAAGTGAAACTTGCTTCTGCCATACTGCTGACTGTTGGTGAGGTGTTCGTATGACAGTGCTGCCCTTCGATCTTAATGAGTCAGTTACTTAGTTACACGTTCCATAGATCATTTGAAGGATTCTTTTACAGAAATGATGTGGAACGAAACGGTTTACATGATATATATACATGATTAGGTCAGCTTTAATACAGAGAATCATCATTTTATTCCTACTCGTGCAACTACACTTAAAAAGATGATTTTTTTAAAGAGAAATAAAACGTTTGGCAATTTGGTTACGATGTACCCTACACTCGAAGAGTGAGAACTGGCATTAAGAAATAAGATTTGAACTGTCAGGTATGAGTATTCGTCCGCGAAAGAACATTGCTTGGAAGTACATACTCGGAACTGACTGTCAGTGCATCGCATTAACGGTAAGAGAGTAAGTTTAACACAGGGCCTTGTAGGAGAAGCAGGCTTCTAAGGCTCACCAAGATGACGGAGGAGCTTCAATAGACGTCTGTGCTCAGCATAGGTAAAGCCATCTCCCATTTATTTTAACCTCCTTTGTAAGTTCGATAAACAGTATTTATCATTACCTTTGCGTGTATAACGAGCGATTTCCTTTGTAACACACGGTGTTAATCGCGGTCAGATTCGTGGATAGCTGAACATGTTTTGCTAGCGGTGTTCACCGATAGAACAGTGCAGAGACAACTTAATCATTGTTAAGCTTTAACCGTGATCACAGAACCCTCGGTTATTTTGATTTGTAATTGAAGTTGGTGCAGTCAGCCCAAAGAGCCATTCGTGAAGTAACTTCACGAAGAAGACCTCTCTCCGTGAACACTTGGAATAATCTGTCACTATGACTGGGATTAAAAAGTAAATAAAAAAAGCCAGATAACCAGGAACAGAAAGATGTAAAACGCGTTTCCTGAAGCCGCTGGCGAAATGTCACGGTTACCTCATAGCCGAACGAATGAATTATAAAAGCGACCCTTTTTGAAACGAGGCGAACCAGGGAGGTAGCTTCTGTGGTGCAGAGGCGTCCAGGATCCGCCCACGGCGCCGCGCGTGTATTCATCGGCAGGGTGCAGAGGGGGCGAGAAGGGGAGGGGAGGGAGGGAGGTTGAGACCCACCCCTTCCTGACCCCCGCCGCCCTGACCTGGAGGCTGCATTAATGCGCCCACCAGCGCGCTCTTCGATCTGCGCCATCGCTTTTTATCTCGGATTTCTGGTACATTAACTCGTGGAGAGACCGCGCCGCCGCCGGATATACGGCTGTCTAGCGGAGCGCGGGGTCGCGGCCACTGTGGCACGGAGGCGGCGGTTCGTGTGTGCGAACGCACATTGCCGTTCACCGGTGTTTCTGGGCCCTGCACTCTCTTCCCTTATGCGCGAATATTACTGCTGTCTCAGGAAATGAAAAGCACGACAGTGACTTTATTCATAAAGCGGAGCTCACTCTTCGACCAAGTTAAATCATATTGAACCTCTGGCCGATTGGAAACGCACTGTTCGGCGGTATTCCCTCGTTTCCCGGTTGTCTTCCTCCCGTCTCCCACCTCACATTATATCGTACCACTCGACATTCTACCTGCCTCCGTTGATATTTATACGCAGTGCGCAAAATTAATATTCGTTTGAGTGTGTTGCTGTGGCGTATATGCAATGTAACGGGACTCCGATGCAGGTGTATGAGCACCGACGTGTAGGCGAGGGATTAGTGTGGCTTTCGTGCCTTATCGTTGTGCGGGCGGTAAATGAGGAGAAGTGAACTATGGCGACGTTATCACCAAATGCATCCAAACGGGACCAACGTTCCATGAGTGCATAGTGACAGAAGCTGTGTCCCCACTGGGAACCAGAGTCGAAAGCGTCGACGATGCAGTGGTGTCATCCATCGTTCAAACGTCACCAGAAGTTCAAGAGCCAGCTATCTGCTGGAAAGGTGATGCTCACTCTCCACTTTGATTCCCGGGGCGCAGTGTTTATTGTTTTCAAGGAATCTGGTGTCACCTCCACTGGCGAACATACTGCGCAATGGTAGTTTCTACAACTACCTTAATGTGTTTTATGTGCCCCCCTTTAGACGGACGCCCTTTCTACAGTTTCCTGAGACTCTCTTAAAAAAAAAAAAAAAACAAAAAAAAAAAAAAAAACAGTCCCTTCCACACAACCCCTGCTACCCGTGTAGCCGCCTCCTGTGTGTAGTGGATTCCTGACCTATTAAGTGGAACCCGGAAACGCATCACCCGATGGCGCAAGTCAAGGAATCTGCAGACTACACGGGCACAGAACCGCCTGAGCCTCTGATTCAGACCCTCCACTTGGCTCTGCACCAAAGGACCACAGTCGGTTCTATCGACGATGCTGCAGATGGTGAGCTCGCCCTTAATCTTGGAAGAAAGACTGGCAGTCTTTACCATTTCCGCTAGCCGCCCGAAACCAGGCAGAATCTCCTCAGATCCAAAGAGACACACGTCATTGGTACCGACATGAGTCACCACATACAGGTGGCTGCACACTGTAATCTTCATGGCATCAGGAAGAACCATTCCCACATCCGGAATGACTCCCCACAGCGTGCATACGGAGTGCACACTGTCTTCCTTCCCCTCCTTGGCAACCATGTTCCAAAGAGGCCCCATTACGCGCCTAACGTTGGAGCTTCCAACTACCAGCAAACCCACCCTCTGTGAATGTCCAGACCTTGCAGGCCGAGAAACTTCCTCTGGAATAGGGTGGACGACTGCATCTGCCACAGACTGCATCTTCCACAGATAACGCCCGAAACCCGTTCGTCAAACGAACCAGGGAGGCCCTACGATGGGCCCCTCGGAAAGTTTTTCGCTGCCTCCCAGACTTTGGAATGATCTCCCACTCGACCACATGTGAAGGATCAACGCCAGTGCAGGCAGTACCTGGGGCTGCCGCAGCAGTGGACCGATCGAGGAACATGTGGGACGTGCTCTACGTCTCTTGCATCGCCTTGTCCGACCCCCCACAGTGATGTCCTTTGGTAGCAACCTCAAGCTGCGTGACAGAAGCCAACGCAGCCTGGAGCTAAGAGTGAAGGGTCGCCAACACAGCTCGCACCTGTACACAACAATCACAGTTCCTACCCTTTACTGCAGTCACTCCTGTTTGAAGCTCATAAAAATATATAACAAACGAACAGAGTACTCGCCTTATTAGCAGCAGGAACACGAGGTGCTCTGTCTCTGACGGTATATCCGACATTAATGTTCCATTAATAAGATAAATAACTTATTGCTTTGTCCTAGTGTATCATTGATGATATTCCGTCACGTCTTGAAACTATCCTGTTACTTATTCAATGTTTTTCGTACATCCTCCTTGTCTCCTTTAAGTACCTGCCACCAAGTGAGATGCTGCAGGGGTTAGCATACTCTACTCGCTTGCGTTTGGAAGATGGTTGAAATGCCTGTCTATCCACCCCTATTTAGGTTTTCCATGATTTCATTAAATCGGTCCAGGAATACGCCATGATGGTTCCTTTGAGAGGGCAAGGCCGTTTTCCTTCCCCAGCCTTTCGCTATCCGAGCTTGTCGCTCACTCTCTAACGACTTCGCTGTTGAAGGTCCGTGAAACTCTAAGTTTCCTTCCTTCCTTTTCCTTCGGATAACTTCTTATTTCTTGTCTTATTAGTTCACTTAATTTTCTGCGTACCTCTGTAACAAAACGGCTTCAACGCTTCTAATCTTTTCTAATCCCTTCTACACTACGTGAACCACTTACAGAGCACTGTCCTCTGCAGTCGCACATAATTAGTAATTTATTTCTTAGATTGACAACTGCGTTTTATAATGGTAGCGTCCTATTAGCGAGGAGTGCTCTCTTTGCCAGAGGTAGTCTGCTTCTCTTATTCTCATTGCTTCTTCCGTCATGCGTTCTTTTGCTTCAACAGTAGCAGAATACTATTAATTGGTAGCAAATTTACAATGTTAAGTTTATCGCTAATATGTGTTACTCCTCATTTTTTAGTCTGTTTTGCTTTATTCTCGGTCCATATTCTATGGTTACTAGTTTGTTCACATCCTTCAATAGCTCATGTAACTCTCCCTCACGTTCACTGTTGGTAACACAGTCAACAAATTGTTAGTTTTATACATTCGCCAGAATTTTTCTCCTGAACTTTTCTTATATCCCCGTCCTTGCATTTTCGATTAAATGTGGAACATTAGGGCAGTAGGAATGCGTTTCTGACATGCTCTCGTTAACCAGAGCACTTCATTTTTCCTCTAGGGTAGTCGATGTTTAACAGCAAGTGCGCAATACCTTCCTTAATCTATGGCCTGCACGGCCGTGAACACTGCGATACAGACGGCTCAAGGAAGGGTCGCGCTACCCCTCACACATGCTTGTTGTGATTAGGCAGCCGCTGCCGGCTGGCTACCTGTTGCGACGGCAAAGCAAACAGGCCTCTGCCTAGAGCCAGGCCAGCGCTCGTCCTCCAGAAGGGGATCAAACTTTCAGCAGCCCGCGCCGCAGCGCAACGGAATGTTTGCCGACGTGCAGCCCTTGGGGCATTAAGGAACGACCCCTACGCGACATCCGTTTCACAGTTTTTGGTCGCATGTACGAGAGCAGCGGAAACAAGACCAGCTAGAAATTTAACAATGGATTTTTGTCCGAATTATCATATTCAAAGAGGAGCAGCAAATTTACTATAGGAGTATCAAATCAACCACAATGATGTCTAGTTTTGCGCAGAAAGATTTAATTTCTCGAAAACAATCAAGGTAATTAAAAACACTTCATTAGTGATTTGAGGGAAAACTGAAATATTTCACCAACAGCTGCTGCTGCCTGTATAAATTTAGTATCAAAATATTCATCTCTTCAAGGCCTAGCTATTTTCCACATAAAGAGTAAGATTAAAGAGATATGTAACTATAAAAAACATTTTCTGAACAAAACTCGATAGTAAAAAGAAATTAGGAAAAGATCAAATATTTTGCGAAACGATGTGGCCGGTGTTCGTATGATACTCGAAAACATGTACATCTCAAGGCCATAGAACAGCTGGCTACATGGCCTAAATAATCCACCAGACAAATATCCTCCAATACTCTTCAAAATTGCCAGTTGAACAGTGAACTCTAATGTGTTTTCATTTTTTAGTTTTAGACAAATCTTTTTACAAAAGGTCTGACCTTCTTTCCAATTCTTCTTTTTTATCATAACCATGCAACATTTTACAGAATTACTTACGTCCTCATAACTGATTATTCACAACAGTATTAACAAAAAATGGTTCAAATGGCTCTGAGCACTATGGGGCTTAACATCTGAGGTCATCAGTCCCCTAGAACTTAGAACTACTTAAGCCTAACTAACCTAAGGACATCACACACATCCATGCCCGAGGCAGGATTCGAACCTGCGACCGTAGCGGGCACGCGGTTCCAGACTGAAGCGCCTAGAACCGCTCGGCCACACGGGCCGGCAACAGTATTAACACTAACAGAATTCTCCTTTACAGCATTGCAGGAAATGCTGTTCCGCTATAAAAATAATTAAATAAATAAAGCTTTCGTTGGATAAATGGTTCGGACTACATAGGTCAATACACGCAAATAACTGATTGTCGCAACCGCAAATGAAATAACGTGACATAGAGAAAGATGTAAGGTGAGAGAAAAGTTAGGAGATCGGAAATTGTGACGCTGATCTTAGACACAGACTTCATACTAATCGAAAGTAAGTTTTTCTTTAGGAACTATCTATGTGCAACCCATAAACACGAAAGGAATTGTAGACAATAGAAAGCCGAAAGGAGAAACTGGTCGTTCATTTTATTATGTTTCTGTCCTATAAGCTTACTTTTTGTAGTACTTTCCAGACCTGTCACATTTCTACCTTTCCGAACTATAAGAAGAACGTCACTTATCACACATTTTGGATATTTTTATATCATAAAGTTCTCGGCAATGACTGAATCCATATTTTGTAGTCCGTAATTTGTTTCTGGTTCTATAAACCTAATTGCTGCCGCTCCACGTGATGAGTACCCAAGTAGTCTTCCATAGTGACTGTAAATAATAGCCGGCCGGAGTGGTCGAGCAGTTCTAGGCGCTTCAGTCTGGAACCGCGCTACCGCTACGGTCGCTGGTTCGAATCCTGCCTCGGGCATGGATGTGTGTGATGTCCTTAGGTTAGTTAGGTTTAAATAGTTCTAAGTTCTAGGGGACTGATGACCTCAGCAGTTAAGTCCAATGGTGCTCAGAGCCATTTGAACTACGAGGGCAGTTCATTTTTTTTCTGAAACAGGGGTTCTTTTATTCAGCATTGAAATACACCAGGTTTTTCCCCAATCTTTTAGCTACACAACACTATTTTTCAACGTAATCTCCATTCAATGCTACGGCCTTACGCCACCTTGAAATGAGGGCCTGTATGCCTGCACGGTACCATTCCACTGGTCGATGTCGGAGCCAACGTCATACTGCATCAATAACTTCTTCATCATCCGCGTAGTGCCTCCCACGGATTGCGTCCTTCATTTGGCCAAACATATGGAAATCCGACGGTGCGAGATTGGGGCTGTAGGGTGCATGAGGAAGAACAGTCCACTGAAGCTTTGTGAGCTCCTCTCGGGTGCGAAGACTTGTGTGAGGTCTTGCGATGTCATGAAGAAGGAGAAGTTCGTTCAGATTTTTGTGCCTACGAATACGCTGAAGTCGTTTCTTCAATTTCTGAAGAGTAGCACAATACACTTCAGAGTTGATCGTTTGACCATGGGGAAGGACATCGAACAGAATAACCCCTTCAGCGTCCCAGAAGACTGTAACTATGACTTTACCAGCTGTGGGTATGGCTTTAAACTTTTTCTTGGTAGGGGAGTGGGTGTGGCGCCACTCCATTGATTGCCGTTTTGTTTCAGGTTCGAAGTGATGAACCCATGTTTCATCGCCTGTAACAATCTTTGACAAGAAATTGTCACCCTCAGCCACATGACGAGCAAGCAATTCCGCACAGATGGTTCTCCTTTGCTCTTTATGGTGTTCGGTTAGACAACGAGGGACCCAGCGGGAACAAACCTTTGAATATCCCAACTGGTGAACAATTGTGATAGCACTACCTACAGAGATGTCAAGTTGAGCACTGAGTTGTTTGATGGTGATCCGTCGATCATCTCGAACGATTGCTTGACCTTGCTGCGAAGATGACACACGCTTCGCCCAACGACTCACCGTGCTTTTGTCCACTGCTAGATCACCGTAGACATTCTGCAAGCGCCTATGAATATCTGAGATGCCCTGGTTTTCCGCCAAAAGAAACTCGATCACTGCCCGTTGTTCGCAACGCACATACGTTACAGACGCCATTTTAACAGCTCCGTACAGCGCTGCCACCTGTCGGAAGTCAATGAAACTATACGAGACGAAGCGGGAATGTTTGAAAATATTCCACTACAAATTTCCAGTTTTTTCAGTCAAAATTGGCCGAGAAAAAAAATGTGTTGCATTACTTATTGAACTGCCCTCGTATTTTTGTAAATAATACGCTCTTTGTGGTAAGGTTTTAACAATATCTTGGATCTGCACTAACAAAAACTGTAAAACCGTCATGTCTGTCTGCTTGTTTGAGTACGCTAATCTCCAAAAGGACTTGACTAATTTTCATGCGATTTTCATGAGTAATTGGTGCGTAGCTTGGGGCAACGTAGAAGTTTTGTTTCATGAAAATCGGATGACGGAAAAAATATATCATAATGTAAAGTTTTATCTAAGACCACCCCCTCTGTCACCACATCCAAAACGGGTTGACGAATTTTCATGGAGTTTTCACAGGTGACTTGAGCGTAGATTGGGCCAACAGACCGGGCTTGTTGCATCAAAATCGGCTCAAGACAAAAAAACATATCGTAATTTAAAGTTTTATCTACGCTCGATGTGTCTGACTGAAAAGGCTGACCTCCGAAACTGCTTGACGAATTTTCACAGGGTTCACAGGGTTTTCATAGGCAACATGAGTGTAGCTTTGTGCACCGTGAAAGCTATATTTTGCCAAAATCTGCTCACAGGAAAAAAATATATCGTAAGTTATAGTTTTATTTAAAATGTTCTTCTCAGCTTGGTAGCTCGAATATTTACTTCAGTGAGACTATCATCAAGGTGTAGTACACCAAAATACCAAGAGATAGCGCTGTTAGTTTTGTAGGACACCAAACAACTCATGGAAGACGCTGTTAGTTTTTTGAACTCAGTGACATGTATTTCCCTAAGTTTACGTCAGTGACAGAATTAACGCACCTGGCCTTCCACCAAGCAAAATTAGTTTGGAGACTTTCTATTGCCAATTTGCATTCTATATTCTCTTTACTTCGGCCTTAGTAAGTTATTTTGCTATTCAAATAGAAAAACACATTTGATACTTACGTGGTTCATTTGCTCAAGAAATTTTTTCAGCATCAAGTTTCATTTTCGACAACACTCTTACACCCACGTTTTAATTTTTGTGTCGTTCTTTTTGTGATCTGTTTTCAAAACACTATCCATCGCGTTCAGCTGATGTCGTTTGCCGTCTCTGACATCGGCAATCTTCAGAGTATTTGTTTCTTTCCTGGACTTTAATTTATTCTCCAATTTCCTCACGGTTTTCTGCACAGATTGCTCATTGTGCAAACAGAATAACATTGGAAATAGGTTAAATCCTGTCTTACTACCTCCTCACGGCTGGTCCCGGCGGAGGTTCGAGTCCTCCCTCGGGCATGGGTGTGTGTGTTTTTCCTTAGGATAATTTAGGTTAAGTATTGTGTAAGCTTATGGTCTGATGACCTTCGCAGGTAAGTTCCATAACATTTCACACATATTTGAACATTTTTTTGAACTCCCTCCTCAACTAGTGCTTCCTTTCATGTTCTTGGATTCTTATAACTGGAGTCTAGTTCCTTATAATTATAAATAAATTGATCTCCTTGTGTGTTATCTCTTATATCACCAGAATTTCAAAGATTATACTCTAATATGTTTACCTTCCTTTAATCTGTCTTTTGGGAGAAGTCGTACGATCACTATTGCATCACTTGGGTCTATATTTCTACGGAATTCCGTCGATGTCAACAACCAATTTGTTATTTAACATATAAATAATTCGTGTAAGCAATTTGCAATCATGATGTATCTAATTGACTGTTCGATAATACATATGTCAGCACCTGCCTTCTCTGGAGTTGAAATTGTTAACGTTTTTCGCCATTCTCACATACAAGTATATTTTACCATATCAGATTGTTTTATGGTATGTTCTCTCAAAGATGTCAGAAGTGCTGAAGTGTGTCGTCTGCTACATGTGCCTGCTTTCGTCTTAGGTGTGTCAGAGATATGTCAAAGTCAGCTCATCTCCATTAATGAATTTTTCATTCTGCAGCGGAGTGTGGGCTGATACCAAACTTCCTGCAAAATTAAGACTGTGTAGCTGACCGAGACCCGAACTCAGACAGTTTTAATGTACCAGGAAGTATCTCTCATCATATTTCTGTAAGGACTGCCTCAAATCCACAAGCTGGTAGGTTACTACGTTAAAGCACGTTGTTCCGACGGATTTGTACTTACAGTCTGAACTTATCTCGCGATTCAGTCTTGCAAGGTAACGCGCTACGAATAGGTCGTTATTCTATTACGCTGTAAACCCACGAAAGAACCTCAGTAGTCCGACGCAGTTTTGCCTTCCGGAACTCTAGGAAACTACTGGGAGTTAGACGGCCGCTGTGACCGAGCGGTTCTAGGCACTTCAGTCTGGAACAGCACGAGCGCTACGGTCGCAGGCTCGAATCCTGCCTTTGGGATGGATGTGTTTGATGTCCTTAGGTTTAAGTAGTTCTAAGTTCTAGGGGACTGATGACCTCAGATGTTAAGTCCCATAGTGCTCAGAGCCATTTGAAGCATTTTAAAATAAATATTTTCCTCCGACACATCGAGCTAGAACAATTGAATTTGTGGTTGAAAAGCGAACAGGCTACATTTTTGTTCCACTAATGTATGTTTTATATGAACCAGTTTTCGACTTATTAGGCCATTATTAGGCAGCAGCTGACTTGCTTACCTAACATAAACCAGAATAAAAGGAACCACATCTTAAAAACTAGAGCTGGAGATGTTACTAGCGCACATAATTTTTGGGCACGAATTTTGATAGGAAACATCGTAACCAAAGATCCTGTCTCAGCTACAGAACCCTTCTAACGGAAGTATCTAATGAAAATCTCTAGTGAAGGAATTATTAAGGCAAGTTGTGTAACAATTTTAATGCATATGAAAGTGTTACAAGTGACCTATTAATTCACTATAGATACCACGAAATATTCACAACAGCGTTGCTGTTATCATTACCCCTAAAAAAAGTCGAGGCCAAACTGAGTTAAAAAATAAGACGCATAAAAATTTGTATCATTGAAAACCAGTTATAATAGCGCACCCTTTGTTTCAGTATTCCCTGACATTCATCAGTACAATTACATTTAACTACAAATAAAGTAAAATTATAATCATTGTGTCTAATCCGAAAAGTGACGAGGGAATCCTGTTAGGTCTACAGAGTAAATGTGAAGAGAAGGAAAGAAAATAAGAGTGTCTGATACTGTACAAAAAGTTTTATTAATAATGCTTCTGTGATAACAAATACCTCCAAAATAATTTTGAGAAGCAGACTCGTTATCTCACAGAATTTTAAGAATCAGACCATTCTCATTTCATCTTACACGATCACAGACAAATTCAACTTCGCCTATTTTGAATGTTGTTGTTGATTCAGTCTGTATGTCGACATCTGTGCACGATTACTGCAACCTGCCCCCTCCGCAACGTGCTTAATGCACTCAAGCCTCAGAATCTCTCTACAAATTTGACGCCTCACACTTCAGTCGCTTTCCAGTCCACTTTTTCAGTAGAGCTCTTGCCCTTAATTCGATGCACTAAGTGATCGTTATTCTATCTACCGACTTAATTTTTCTATAACACGGCTTTTCTCATTACAACATCACATTTAAAAGCTTCTATTCGCGTCTTGGCCCTCCTTTCCCAAGTTCCAAAGTGTGCTGCTGTTTAGAAGCCAAAAGAAATCTTACCCCAGGCCAGATTTCATTGGTGTAAACTGGTTTTAGTACTGGGTAAATGCACTGTATAGCCTAAACGGCACGTGGGCAGTTGTAGCAGATGAAGAATATCACGGTAGAAATCTGTCTCATTTGCTCCAATGCCATCAAGATCACATCTTTTAGTTTACTGCTGTGCCCCCGCCAGAAGGTAACAAAAATAGTCTAACGCAAATATAAAGTACTTTTCCTATGAAAAAATAAAACACTTGAGATGTGGACATGAACCCCAGCAATACCAACGCATTTCCATAAAGGCGTATGACAGTTGAGAGGAGGACCACTTTATGCCCACATTAAAAGAATTAAGATAAAATACAAATTTTATAAATTGTTCTTGACTTGTATTAGCAACATACTTTTTGGAGATGTACCAATGTGTTAGTAGTGTCCTGAACATGAAAATATCTTTTAACACACTCTGAACAACGCCAACGTGTACTACAAAATGGATCATTTGACGCCAACTGTAAAGAAAAAAAAATTAAGAAATCAGATTTCGTTTATTGTTTTTGACTTTTGCTGACAACCTATTTTTTAGAAGGAAACTGACTTATGTAAGGCCCTGAACCTGAAAGTACTAAACGTGACATTAATTGGGGAAATAACTTATACGAATGAGACTGAGGAATTCAATGTATTTATGGACTCTGGTGTAAGGATTTCTTAACGACAATAAATACTTTTTCAACATTTTAAAATATAAAGTAAGTGACTAGATTACAATAATCTCAGAAGTTGAGCACTAAGTACTGCTGCCCCCTCTCCCACGGCATTGCGAGGGTTAGCTAAACGGAGTTAAAGACAAACTCTGGGAATTGACAGACCAGCCAAGGTAACCTACATGTTTCGATTACCTCCTGAATATTCATTTTGCTCGCGTAAATGTCGTAGAATAATGACATATACATGTCTTGCAACACAGTCCTCGAAAATCAGCAGATTTAAAATAAATCAGCTCTTCACCAAGTGTCGGCAGCTGACTTCTGTACAACGTTGAGGATAGAGATTTTGCGAAGACCAAATGCCAAGAGGCTGTTGCGCAGATCCCACACAGCCTCGTTGCTCGCGGACGATTTATGATAGTAGATCCTCTGCTTCTCAGTGGAGCCGAGAGAGAGTGACCTCGTTTTGGAACGATATCATACACGTACATGACCTGCTGTTGGCTTTCCAGGGCCGAGAGATGGCGGGAGAGCGCAGTCCTTCTGCGCGGCTATCCCCTTTGATTTTCCCCGCAGCCGGCTATGGCGAGTCGCTGGCCGCGGTCGACCTGAACTCTGCTGGCACGTGGTGACCGGGTGGCCTCTGGCGTGGGGGCAGGCCGCGACCTCAAAGCAAAACCAAGGCGGCCAATGCACGGGCGCGCTCCTGTTTCGCTTTGAGCCGCGGGATATCCAGGCATTTAGCTCGCCATTCCTACTGCGTACAACTATTATCATTGGAAACACTTTCAAATGGCTCAGCGTATTCGATTACTTGCCATGTTTAACAAGTTTCGAGCGTTTCTGCTCCACGACTATGAATTTATTCCACATTTGCCTCTTCAGTAGGATGTAATACGAAAATAGTGACGAACTGCCACTATGTTTTTACTTTTATTTCAGTTTTCCTCGATCGAACATACCGGACACTGTGGCAGGTGCTCGCAGTCAAATGGTTCAAATGTCTCTGCACAATGGGACTTAACATCTCAGGTCATCAGTCCCCTAGAACTTATAACTACTGAAACCTAACTAACCTAAGGACAGCTCACACATCCGTTCCCGAGGCAGGATTCGAACCTGCGACAGTAACAGTCGCGCGGTTCCGGACTGAAGCGCCTAGAACCACTCGGCCACATCGGTCGGCTCCCGCAGAGTCTACTGGTAGTTGTAACTACCATTAGACGGTGAAACTGGGTGGATATTGTCATGCATTCACGAGGATTGGGTTTACACTGACAAAAAAAATAGTTCCAATTTCGTCACGAGGTGCAACTCTGGCGCTGTACAGCATCTCTTAGACGTTTCCAATGCTGGTATTGAACGAACTGCGTGAGTGGCGGTCAATAATCACATCAACATTATGCCTAACTCACCTGTTTCGCCTTTTCTGCCACGTCTCGTTCCAACTATATGTGGGAACATTTCTATAAGACTTTCTGGCAGTCATAGCGCCAGATTTGCACCTGGTGGCCAAAATTGGAACTAATTTTATTCTAGCCTAAATCCATTTCGCTTGAACGCATTAGAAAATCTACTGAGTTTCCCTCTCATACGATAATTACAGCCCACACGGGATTTCTGCAAACAGCTGCACTTTAATGATAGCCGCCCAGCATTTGGCAATTAATGCAGCCAACAGTGCTTATATGCACTCCTGGAAATTGAAATAAGAACACCGTGAATTCATTGTCCCAGGAAGGGGAAACTTTATTGACACATTCCTGGGGTCAGATACATCACATGATCACACTGACAGAACCACAGGCACATAGACACAGGCAACAGAGCATGCACAATGTCGGCACTAGTACAGTGTATAACCACCTTTCGCAGCAATGCAGGCTGCTATTCTCCCATGGAGACGATCGTAGAGATGCTGGATGTAGTCCTGTGGAACGGCTTGCCATGCCATTTCCACCTGGCGCCTCAGTTGGACCAGCGTTCGTGCTGGACGTGCAGACCGCGTGAGACGACGCTTCATCCAGTCCCAAACATGCTCAATGGGGGACAGATCCGGAGATCTTGCTGGTCAGGGTAGTTGACTTACACCTTCTAGAGCACGTAGGGTGGCACGGGATACATGCGGACGTGCATTGTCCTGTTGGAACAGCAAGTTCCCTTGCCGGTCTACGAATGGTATAACGATGGGATTATTCAGTGATGGGACTATTCAGTGTCCCCTCGACGATCACCAGTGGTGTACGGCCAGTGTAGGAGATCGCTCTCCACCCCATGATGCCGGGTGTTGGCCCTGTGTGCCTCAGTCGTATGCAGTCCTGATTGTGGCGCTCACCTGCACGGCGCCAAACACGCATACGACCATCATTGGCACCAAGTCAGAAGCGACTCTCATCGCTGAAGACGACACGTCTCCATTCGTCCCTCCATTCACGCCTGTCGCGACACCACTGGAGGCGGGCTGCATGATGTTGGGGCGTGAGCGGAAGACGGCCTAACGGTGTGCGGGACCGTAGCCCAGCTTCATGGAGACGGTTGCGAATGGTCCTCGCCGATACCCCAGGAGCAACAGTGTCCCTAATTTGCTGGGAAGTGGCGGTGCGGTCCCCTACGGCACTGCGTAGGATCCTACGGTCTTGGCGTGCATCTGTCCGTCGCTGCGGTCCGGTCCCAGGTCAACGGGCACGTGCACCTTCCGTCGACCACTGGCGACAACATCGATGTACTGTGGAGACCTCACGCCCCACGTGTTGAGCAATTCGGCGGTACGTCCACCCGGCCTCCCGCATGCCCACTATACGCCCTCGCTCAAAGTCCGTCAACTGCACATACGGTTCACGTCCACGCTGTCGCGGCATGCTACCAGTGTTAAAGACTGCGATGGAGCTCCGTGTGCCACGGCATACTGGCTGACACTGACGGCGGCGGTGCACAAATGCTGCGCAGCTAGCGCCATTCGACGGCCAACACCGCGGTTCCTGGTGTGTCCGCTGTGCCGTGCGTGTGATCATTGCTTGTACAGCCCTCTCGCAGTGTCCGGAGCAAGTATGGTGGGTCTGACACACCGGTGTCAATGTGTTCTTTTTTCCATTTTCAGGAGTGTATTACAAAGTATCTATCAATACGCGATTGAGTCACATGGCATTGGTCTGTTTGTATCATCAGTAGATGGCAGCAACGACTGGATGGCAGGTATGCACACTAGTCTTAGTGAATATAAACAGTTGCATGTGTGATGTAGCTGCGTCGGCTGACCTGGCTTGAGAAATATAATAATATGAAAACAACTCATAGTATATTCCTGTTTCTACCAAATATGATACCAGTGTGCATCTGTTTAGAGGCAAGCATTTTAATGAAACAGCTTAGTGACAGTATTAGCTTCTGTGTTGGTGAGTTACTTTTACTGGATTCCAAATGAACCAATTGGAAGTAAGTGTACGTTAAATGAGATAAAGTAGTTATGTCTGTATAGTCAGTTTCTTTTCCAGATCACAGTGGTGATAAAGATGATGACAAGTGTGAAACTAATATTATCACAATAAATGAGCAAGATATGACTTACGATTTTGTGACAAGAGGAGAAATGGTTCAAATGGCTCTGAGCACTATGGGACTTAACTTCTGAGGTCATCAGTCCCGCCGGCCGAAGTGGCCGAGTGGTTATAAGCACTTCAGTCTAGAACCGCGCGACCGCTACGGTTTCAGGTTCGAATCCTGCCTCGGGCATGAATGTGATGTCCTTAGGTTAGTTAGGTTTAAGTAGTTCTAAGTTCTAGGGGACTGATGACCTCAGATGTTAAGTCCCATAGTGCTCAGAGCCATTTGAACCATTTCATCAGTCCCCTAGAACTTAGAACTACATCACACACACCCATGCCCGAGGCAGGATTCGACCCAGCGACCGTAGCGGTCACGCGGTTCCAGAATGTAGCGCCTAGAACCACTCAGCCACTCCGGCCGGCGACAAGAGGAGAACCCACACATGAATATACTATTGAGCTCAATGTAAGTTATTATTTGCATACCTCAGGTGCTTCTAATTATTTTGCAGATTGAGATGAGGCTCCATTAACCCAAGGGGTGAGTGTAGTACAGAAAAAGAAATCTAGTAGTAGCAAAACGGATAAGCAATGTATCTGACATTGACGTGGAACTCAATGACATTTTGCCAGGATCTGATGAAAAAGTGAAACACGTGCACTAATGTCAAAAATAAATTAAAATAAAATACTCATTTTTCTACGTCTGCTCATAATTTGGGCTGTAGTGATTTCCCATCGACAGAAGTATCCAGCTCGTGTCAGCTCCTCCATAAAGCTATAATACGCTGACCGAGCTTGTGAAGTAGTGCTTCCTCTGCTCTGGTAGAATAAAATCTGAAGTACCCTCTGTTCTCGGGCAGATTCTGTTTAATGGGAGAATCTGAAAACTTCGTGTAAGCACCCTGATACCAAGGCGTCAGATTTCATCTCCTGTTGTGACGGTGAAGCTACTGGAGTGATTAGCGATACAAGTAAGTTTATTGGATAGAAGGGGAGCTTTACAAACAATCAACAACATAGAGTCGTATTGGACTTCATAAAACCAGATGTGTTATATCCTTCAATAGGACAGAGTTAAAGTACACTAGCTAAATAGTAATAGCACTGAAAAGATGGTATATATGCGCAAAATTATCAAATATGAACCCAGGAATATATCCAGTAGACCCTTCGGAGATAACTGACTACTAGGATTTCATTGATAACACGGACGATTACATAAATGGGGCGTGGTAGAGAAATTCAGAGTAATGACTAAGCGGCGGGAGAATATTTTGGTGGTTACATGAGTGCAGCGTGGCCGATCTTAAGGTTTGGCAGTGATAATCCATTCGTGCTGCCATACTGAATGTATCAGATAAAGTAAAACTAAGTAAACAATCGCTCACGGAATCAGTCGTTTACTCCATTGTTGAATCGTTACTTCTACCAACGTTTCGCATAACCTGTAGGTCAATGTCGCCAGGCTATTACCTACCGCGATCGAGGAAGTGCGTGTTGTCCCTTCGCAGCCCAGTTAAAACACGAGAGTGGCTGTTCTCTCTGTGTGTTATTTAAAATCTGTCGTGTAGGGAAAAACATTCGACAGACGAAACTGAAATTAGTGTGAAGAGAACTGCTGTTCAATTAAACTGTTGGCAATATATCACGGGAAATAATTATTATCGTAAAATACCTAGCAGTAACAGCCATTCGGAGCTTCATAAAGTGTAATTACCAAATAAAAGCAAATTCAGAAAAGCAGAAGGTCGGTTGAATTTCACTACGGGAAGTATTTAGAAAACGTAGCTCATACATGAAGATAGTACTTACAACAGTTTCTTCGCCGTTTCGCATCTGTTTGGGACACTTATAAAATTGACTTCGTGCAAGATATTGGGGATTGTCAACCAAGAGCTGAGTGTTTCCTCACGTAAAGGCACAAGAGCATTTGGTACTAGGGTAAGACGTCTGCTGAAAGACGACAGACTCTGGTGGCAAATGCAACACGAGAGGCGTAGCGCCACGCACAGATATTTTATGCAGAAAAATTCTGAGGGCGTACGTTCCAATAAGAGTCCCGCAACCATCCTTCCAGCGCATACTTCTCAAACGTAATAGGCAGGGAGTGGCACTACAAGTACCCTCCGCTACTGACAGAGTACTAATGTAGGCTGATACGTAGGCTCACCTAGATTAACGTTGCCAGCTATAACAGACGGCAGATAGGCACAGGTAATAGCGGAGAACTGGAAAGTCCCATTGAACCGCCAAAGGCTGGCCAACCTGAGACGTTTCTCCGCTTCCTACAGTGTGTTCTTCGTTATTCCTCTTTAGGATTGTTAACAACTGGATGTAAATTTTAGTAATTTTATCCATGTCTACTATCTGATATACATGTTATTCGTTGTGAGGTAATATCTATGATTTGTTAAAGAGTCGTAAACTCTGTAATTCTTTTCATGCGAAGTTATATTTTTTGTTGTTCTGTTCTGGAAATTAATTCAGCTGGAAACAGCTCAATTGAAATTCATGTAGTTCCACTGATTATAGAGTGAGGCAGGAATATGAAAGTACAGGCTCTGTGAATGAAATATTAGTCTGTGTGAGACATGAATTTTCCTCTGGTGACGCCAAATTGCATTTGGAATGTATCTTTTAGTGGCAAAGGTGAAGAATTACCAAGGTACTTCAACCAACCAACCGTGCAATTACAACATTAGCTGTAAACATTTATTGCATTTGTATTTTGTATGTCGGCTTGTCAGAGGACAATTTGTTGTACAATCATTGAGACAAAAGACGTAATGTTGCACAACGAAATTTGACAGCAGCAATCTGGCCCATGTAATCTACATTTTACGCTTTCTGGGATTCGAAGGTAGAGCAGAGAGTGTGTTACTGTGAACAGTTCAGTGATAGGGTTGTTCTTATCAGAATCGACAGCAAACCAACACCAACACCGACAACAACAGTTCAGGTATACATGCCGACGTCGCAAGCTGAAGATGAAGAGACGTAGAAATTTTATGACGATATGATCGGGTAATAGAGTACGTAAACGGCGATGAAAATTTAATAGTCAGGGTGGACTGGATTGCAGTTGTAGGAGAATGAGTAGAAGAAACGGTTACAGGAGAATGTGGGCCTGGGACCAGGAATGAGAGAGGAGGAACACTAATTCTGTTATAAATTTCCGCTAGTAGTAGCGAATACTCTGTTCAAGAAACACAAAAGGAGGAGGTATACTTGGAAAAGGCCTTCTGAAAGGGGAAGATTTCAGTCACATTACATCATGGTCAGGTTCAAATGGCCCTGAGCACTATGGTACTTAACTTATGTGGTCATCAGTCCCCTAGAACGGAACAATTTAAACCTAACTAACCTAAGGACATCACACACATCTATGCCCGAGGCAGGATTCGAACCTGCGACCGTAGCGGTCGCGCGGTTCCAGACTGTAGCGCCTAGAACCGCTCGGCCACTCCGGCCGGCATCATGGTCAGGCAGAGATTCCGGAATCAGATACTGGACTGACTGTAAGGCGCACCCAGGAGCAGATATAGACTCAGGTTATAATGTAGCAGTGTTGGAGAGTAGGCTGAAGTATAAGACTTTAGTCAGGCAGAGTCACTACGCAAATAAGTGGGATACGGAAGTACTAAGGAATGACGATATACGCTTGAAGTTCGCTAAAGATGTATATAATGCAATAAGGAATAGTTTAGTAGGCAGTACTGTTGAACAGGAATGGACATATCTATAAAATGCCAGAAGTTGGAAAAAAAACATAGGTGCAAAGAAGGTAGCTGCGAAGAAACCATGGGTAACAGAAGACATATTTCAGTCGATCCATGAAAGAAGGAATTTCAAATATGTTCAGGGAAATTCAGGAATACAGAATTACAAGTTGCTGGAATAAATAGGAAGTACAGGGTTGCTAAGATGAAATGGCTGCAGGAATTTTTGAAGAAATAGAAAAAGAAATAACTGTCGGAATTGTCGGAAGTTTGATTCGGCAAATAGGAAAGTCGAAACAACCTTCTGTGAGATTAAAAGCAAGGGTGGTAACATTAAGAGTGCAACGGGAAGTCCACTGTTAAGTGCAGAAGAGGGAGCGGATAAGTGGAATGAGTACACCGAAGACCTCTATGAGGGGAGAGATTTGTTTGACGTGGTAGAAGAAGAAACAGGAACTAATTTAGAAGAAATAGGGAATCCAGTACTAGAATTAGAATTTAAGAGAGCTTTGGAGGACTTAAGATCAAATAAGGCAGAAGGCATAGATAATATTCCATCAGAATTTCTAAAACTATTGGGGGAAGTGACAACAAAACGACCATTCACATTGGTGTGCAGACTGTATGAGTCTGACGACATACCGTCTGACGTTCGGAAAAATATCATAAACACAATTCCGAACACTGGAAGAGCTGACAACTGCGAGAATTAACGCACAATCAGCTTAATAGCTCAGGCATCCAATAATATACAGGAGAATGGAAAAGAAAACTGAGGACGTGTTAGATGACGATCATTTTTAGTTTAGGATAGGCAAAGGCACCAGAGACGCGATTCTTACGTTGCGGTTGTTAATGAAAGGAAGTCTACAGAAAAACCAAGACACGTTCATAGGATATG
Source organism: Schistocerca cancellata (assembly GCF_023864275.1). Taxonomy (NCBI): domain Eukaryota; kingdom Metazoa; phylum Arthropoda; class Insecta; order Orthoptera; family Acrididae; genus Schistocerca; species Schistocerca cancellata. The sequence continues at coordinate 200,264,617 of NC_064628.1, forward strand.
ACGATCTGGTAAAAGCGTTCGATAATATGAAATGGTGAAAGATGTTCGAAATTCTGAGAAAAATAGGGGTAACCTGTAGGTAGAGACGAGTACAAGAGACAAGAGGGAATAATAAGGGAGGACGACCAACAACTAAGCGCTCGAATTAAAAAGGGTGTACGCCAGGGATGTAACTGTTCACCCCTACTGTTCAATCTGTGGGTCGAAGAAGCAATGATGGAAATAAAAGAAAGGTTCAGGCGTTGAATTAAAATTCAAAGTCTGAGTGCTATCCACAGTGAACGTGAAGAAGAATTACATGATCTGCTGAATGGAGTGAACAGTCTAATGAGTAAATCAAAGAAAAACGAACGTATTGAAACGAAGCAGAAATGAGAGCAGCGAGAAACTTAACATCAGGATTGATGGTCACAAAGAAAATGAAGATAAGGAATGTGTTCCGTAGGCAGAAAAATAACCAATGATGGACAGAACGAGGAGGACATTATAAGCAGTGTACCACAGGCAAAAAGGGCATTGCTCGGCACGAGAAGTCTTCTAGTATCAAACTTAGGCCTTAATTTGAGGAAGAAATTTCTGAGAATATACCTTTGGAGATCGGCACTGTATGGTAATGAAACGTGAACTATGGGAAATCTGGAACAGAAAAGAATCAAAGTATCTGAAATGATGTGTTACAGACGAATGTTGGAAATTAGGTGGACTGATAAGGTAAGGAATGAGAAGATTCTGCACAGAGTCGGAGACGAAAGGAATATGTGGAAAACACTGACTAGGAGAAGGGTCAAAGTGACAGGACATCTTTTAAGGCATCAGGGTATGGATTCCATGGTACTAGAGGGAGCTTTAGAGGTCATAAACTATGGAGGAAGCAAGATATTGGAACACACCCAGGACATAATTGAGGACCTAGTTTACAAGTACTATTCTGAGACGAAGAGGTTGGCACAGGAGAGGCATTCGGGGCGGGCCGCATCAAACCAGTCTCAAGACCGATGACTGAAAAAGAAAGAAAATGGCTCTGAGCACTATGGGACTTAACATCTGAGGTCTTCAGTCCCCTAGAACTTAGAACTACTTAAAACTAACTAACCTAAGGACATCTCACACATCCATTCCCGAGGCAGGATTCGAACCTGCGACCGTCACGGTCACGCAGTTCCAGACTGAAGCACATAGCTCGGCCGAAAAAGAAAAAAAGATAAAGATCTGATGCCACTTGAATATTTATATGCCATACATATATATATATATATACAAATATTTCAAGAGGAATACTACCCGTAGTTGGTAAAAAATGGTTCAAATGGCTCTGAGCACTATGGGACTTAACATCTGTGGTCATCAGTCCCCTAGAACTTAGAACTACTTAAACCTAACTAACCTAAGGACATCACACACATCCATGCCCGAGGCAGGATTCGAACCTGCGACCGTAGCAGTCGCGCGGTTCCGGTCTGAGCGCCTAGAACCGCTAGACCACCGCGGCCGGCCCCGTAGTTGGAAGCAGTGTCAAATGTGTGATATTTTAAAAAGTTTTAAGACAAAGCTATATGGTAGAGAGCTACCACTTTAAAATCATGTACTATAAACGGTGATTAAGTGGGTGACAAGTACCTGTAGTGCAAAGGGTCAATGACTCGCACATTGGATATAGATATGAGATTCTGAGTGAGTATGCTTCAGTAAAATTATTTGTAGACATTGCGTGTAATTTTGTTTACGGTAACGATTCCATATATGTTCTATACACAGTGTCGTAATATTTAATAGCTACAACAACTTCTGAACAAGACAGTTTTAAAAGTGTTGAAACCGTGGCCAAGGTTTAATAAGTTTGTATATCGCAACTTGTTGGCTGTTACTTCCAGTCCAATGAGACTCTTGCTCACACAGTTCCTGAAGCGCCACCACGTTCGAAACTTACATTTTACAACAACTTCTGAACAAGACAGTTTTAAAAGTGTTGAAACCGTGGCCAAGGTTTAATAAGTTTGTATATCCCAACTTGTTGGCTGTTACTTCCAGTCCAATGAGACTCTTGCTCACACAGTTCCTGAAGCGCCACCACGTTCGAAACTTACAATTTTTTCACAGTTTTCTTGATTTCCATTTAAACGGTTACGACTCTTATGGGTCACAATCAGAACCAGTACCTTGTTGTGACAATATAGAATCAAATGCTCATCTATCGTCTGTCGTGGTGATTTGAATTCAACCTTAGTGTTAAAATTTAGTATATATAGTATACCGCTTTCCACTGTTACGCGTCATTATCAGAACAAGAATCATCTTATGTATGAAGTTCTTGAAACGTTGATCTAGTGTCCATAGTCGTTGAAATAAATACTGTGTTGATTTTATGACAGTTTGTAAATCTCGATTTTTGTACCTCATCAGAACCAAATTCGTTGCTGAAACAACTTGTCTATTGCCCACCGTAGTCACTTAAAATCAATCTCATGTGGGACATACACCATGTTACCAGTTACGACATTTATTCGTCTTCGTAAGAATCAGTGTCTTGATACGAAAGTGACACGGCAGATGATCATCCAGTAGCCGTCACGATAACTTGAAATCACAGTGGCAACGAGAGAGCTGGGACTGGAGAAGTGGGTTGCGCCGAGGTCCGGGGGCAGACGGATCCGGCGAGAGCGGCGGCCGGGGTGGGCGTGCTGCGTGCTGCTCGCTCTCCGGGGGCGTGTCGCGCTACAGGCCGGCGCCGCGTCCCGGCGCTCGGCACAGCGGCGGCCACCGAATCAATAACCGACTCCGCCGCCGACGCCGACGCCGACGCCGACGGCGAGGCCCGCCTGGGCGCCGGCGGCAGAGGACGCGGCCAGCCGGCGCTGATTAATAGCCACGCGTGCAGGCGAGCCCGTCCACACGCACCGCGGCCTTGTCCCATCTGTTTACATTTGCCGTTCCGCCAACAGCCCGAAAGGCGTACCGCTGCAGCCACGTCTTCTCGTGTACACACGATATAGTCTTAAATGCTTGGATAATCAAGTAATTAACATTTCTATAAGGGCGCAAACTTGTCTGATGAAATGAAATGAAATGTCGTTTGGCTAGGGCCTCCCGTCGGGTAGACCGTTCGCCTGGTGCAGGTCTTTCGAGTTGACGCCATTTCGGCGACCTGCGCGTCGATGGGGATGAAATTATGATGATTAGGACCACACAACACCCAGTCCCTGAGCGGAGAAAATCTCCGACCCAGCCGGGAATCGGACCCCTTAGGGTTGACATTCCGTCACGCTGACCATTCAGCCACCGGGGCCGGACTAACTTGTCTGATGACGTATTAGAAGAAGAATTCGGAGTCGACAGTGATGACATACGGGATTCAGTATTAGAAACAAAAATTAAAGGAGGCCTGGAAGACTAGAGACAAAATAAGGCAGATTCTATAGGTAACACTCCATCGGAATTGCGGGAAGCGGAAAGGAAGATTGGGTTTAACCTCCCGTCGACATTGAGGTCATTACAGGCGGAACACAAGCTCGCATTGTGTCAAGGATGAGGAAAGAAATCGGCCGTGCCACTTCAAGAAACCATCCCGGCGTTTGCCTGGAGCGATTTAGGAAAATCATGGGCGTCGTCGGCGAAGTCGAGTTTGGAGTGTCGTCCTACCGAATGCGAGACCTGTTTGCTAAGCATGAGCCACCTAATTCGATGCGGGAATCAAACGACTGATCTAGTCAGTGTGTAGAATCTATGAGACTCGCGACGTACCATGGGACTTTCAGAAACATAGCATCCACACAATTCTTAGGATAGCAAGTACAGGTATTTCCGAGAATTATCGCACTCTGAGCATAACAGCTCATACACATAAGCTGTTCGCAATAATAATAGACATGAGAATGGATAAGAGAATTGAGGGTCTCTTAGACGACGATCAATTTGGGTTTAAAAAAAAGATGAAGTCGACAGACAGGGAGATCTCCTGTTGCGCTTGATAATGGAAGCAAGGCTGAAGAAAACAAGTTCTCGACGTACGCGTACACCATCATTACTCTACCACGCAAACATAGGGGTTACACTCGTCTGGTGTGAGACGTTCCCTGGGGGGTCCACCGGGGGCTGAACCGCACAATAACCCTGAAAGACTGGTTCGGTGTCGGGCGGCGGGGGGTGAAGTGGACTGCGGTAGTCGTCGTGGGGTTGTGGATCACTGCGGCTGCGGCGGGGATGGGGCCTCTCCGTCGTTTCTAGGCCCCCGGTTAAGATACAATACAAGGTTGAACAAAAATCAAGACACGATTATTGCATTCGTCGATCGAGAAAAATCGTACGACAATATAAAATGGTCCAAGATGTTCGAAATTCTGAGAAAAATAGTATAAGGTATAGGGAAAAACGAGTAACATTCAGTAACGAACCAAAAGGGAACAATAATATTAGAATAAAAGGAAGGAAGTGCTCGAATTAAAAGTGGTGTTAGGAAGGGTTCAGACTACAGGGTGGACAGAAATTGTCTGAAGAGCTTGGAAGGGTGTTGCAGGGTAGGTTGTGCTGAAAAATAATTATTAAGGAAAAAAATTGATACGTTGCGCCGTTTCAAAGTAATTATCATTGAAGTTACCGAATCAGGCTGTTGCAAACGCAAAATTCGAGTGACCCGCCAGAGACGGTGTTGTCAAATATGTTTTTCTTTTGGTTTCCTGATACCGAAAAAGAGAGCCATAGAGCCGGCCGGAGTGGCCGTGCGGTTCTGGGCGCTACACTCTGGAGCCGAGCGACCGCTACGGTCGCAGGTTCGAATACTGCCTCGGGCATGCATGTGTGTGATGTCCTTAGGCTAGTTAGGTTTAATTAGTTCTAAGTTCTAGGCGACTGATGGCCTCAGAAGTTATGTCGCATAGTGCTCAGAGCCATTTTTTGAAGAGAGCGATAGAGATATTACACATGAGACGGTGGTAAGGGTCCGACCCGAGTCAAAGGCTGAGCAGCCTTGTGCGATATCATCTACGATATGAGAACAAACTGATGCGAATTGTATTCGGCAGGCCGCTTGTGTATGAGCACATAACAGACTGATTGGTTAACTTCAATGCTAATTTACTCTGAGACGAAGCATCGTAACAATTATTTCCCAGCACAGTCTACCCTGCAACATCCTTGCAAATTTTTCAGACTGTTTCTAAGCATATTGTGTATACCGACGAAGCAATGACGAAAATAAAGGAAAGATTCAAGAGTAGCATTAAAATTTAGGGTGAAAGGATATCAGTTATAAGAGAAGCTGATGACATTGCTACCCTCAGTGAATGTGAAGAAGATTTACAGAATCTGTTAGAGGGAATGAACAGTCTGATGAGTATAGAATGTGGAGTGAGATTAAATCGAAGACAGACAAAAGTAATGAGCAGTAGCAGAAATGAGAGCAACGAGAAACTTCAGATCCAAATTGGTGATCACGAAGTAGCCGAAATTAAGGAATTCTGCTATCTTCGAAGCAAAATTACTCGTGACTGACGAAACAAGGAGTGTATAAAAAGAAGACTAGCACAGGAAAAGAGGGCGTGCCTGGCCAAGAGAAATCTGTTGTTGTCAAATATTGGCCTTAATTTGATGAAGAAATTTGTGCGAATATAAATCTCGAGCACAGCAGTATGTGGAAGTGTATCATGGACAGTGAGAACACTGGAACAAAGGAAAATCAAAGCGTTTGACATGTGGTGCTGCAGAAGAATGCTGAAAATCAGGTGGACTGATAAGTTAAGGAATTAGGAGCCTCCCAGCAGAATCGGCGAAAGGAGGAACTTACGGATAACAGACAAAAAGAAGGGACAGGATGACCGGACATCTCTTACAACATCAGGGAATAATCTCTATGGTATTAGAGGCACCGAGCGAAGTGGCCCAGTGGTTAGCACAATGGACTCGCAGTCGGGAGCACGACGCTTCAAACCCGCGTCCAGCGGTCCTCATTTACGTTTTCCGTGATTTCCCTAATTCGCTTCAGGCAAATGCCGTGACAGTTCCTATGAAAAGGCACGACTGACTTCCTTCACCATTCTTCCTTAATCCAATGGGACCGTTGACGTCAGTGTTTGGTTTCCTCCCCCAAATCAACCAACAGTACTTGAGGGTGCCGTAGAAGGTAAAAACTGTAGAGAAGGGCATAGATTCGGAAAAAAAAATATTTTGAGTCTTAGTCCGCGTCATATTCCTCTTTAAATTTCCTTAATACTCGATGTTTCGAAGTCTTTGCTAAGATCGTCTTCAGGTGTTCACTGGTCTCCCTAGATGGCTGCACGCCATCGATCTAGGGACACCAGTACAATTCTGAAGCAGATCCAGCAGAGGGACTGAAGAAGTTTGAATAGGAAAATGATGCGAGCCAACGACGTACAACTTTCTACGAGTACCATCTATGACAGCGACCAGAAACCTGCAGACATACGTAAATAATGACTGAAAGAAATCGTGTTATGCGTCGTTGCGTAAGAGGAAGAAATAGCAAGCGTTGGATTTCGGAAGCTGCAAGACCGTTGCCTATCGAGATCGTGGTGAATTATTCCGCCATAATTCAGCTGTCGTTTGGATCCACGACATGTGAATATAGATTCGATGGAGAGCTCGACATTATTACCCTACTGGCGCCAGAGGAGGCATACATTTTGTTAGTGCACGGCCGTACAGCCACGTTAGGTACCTTAGAGTCAGGAAGCGAGCTTGTTTTTGCAGCAAGACAGCGTGATGACGGCGTAGAAAACTGGTCCATGCAGCCGGTAATTTCTAAAGTTTCTTTTATATTTATGACGTCTTGTAGCTGACAGCTGCGTCCTTAGAGAACCCCATTAGGGATCGCGAAGACGTTATCTTTCAACAAGGTAATGCAGGAACACGTGTTGCGCTTGATGTCGTGGCCTATCACAGAAAAGGGGTATTCGGCTGCTGTTCTGTCCAGCACGTTCTCCACAGCTTTCACCAACGGGAAACATCTGTTTATGGCTTTCTGACTAGCACAGCATCACTTTGCGGCCACTTCAATTCCTTATCACTTTCCCAGTGTTCAGCCACCATGGTATGACTTACCTTATCTTGGAAAGAATGACATGTCGTCCGTACTGGAGACGACACTGATTATTCCAATAGTAGTTTGAAAATTGTGTTCTGGCCGAAACCGATGATTTCCGCACAAACAGTGCACGGTTTTGCCAATAAGTAAATTATCTTCTAAACAAGTATCATATTAGCAATCCAAGATCACTTCTACTCGATGATCAACTGTGTTAGAGCCGTTAATTTGGCAACATGTTATATTTCCTCCCTACATACAATGAAATCGTCTACACTGTCTGATGTCCGCCGCTCGTGGTCTCGCGGTAGCGTTCTCGCTTCCCGAGCACGGGGTCCCGGGTTCGATTCCCGGCGGGGTCAGGGATTTTCACCTGCCTCGAGATGACTGGGTGTTTGTGTTGTCCTCATCATTTCATCATCATCCAGGAAAGTGGCGAAATTGGACTGAGCAAAGATTGGATAATTGTACGGGCGCTGATAACCACGCAGTTGAGCGCCCCACAAACAAAACATCATCATCATCATCATACACTGTCTGATCAAAAGTATCAGGATACCTGATATTAGACATTAATGTGGGGTATCTCAACCCTTTGTGTTTGTGACGACTTGAACTCTACTGGGGACATTTTCAAGGAGGTCTCTGAAAGCCTGTTGAGGAATGGCATCCCAGTCTCCCTCAAGAGCCGTCAGCAGAGAAAGAAGTTATGTCGGACGCCGGGTGAAGAGGAATCTCGACGTTATAATTCATCCAAAAAGTCTTCCGTTTAGTTCAAGTGGGGCCTCAGGGCAAGCCAACCCATTTCAGGATTCCACAAACCAACGGTTCACAGATCATGCTTTATGACAGGGTACAGTGCCATGCTGATACAAACAATCGTCATCTCCAAATTGCTCCATCACTGGTCGTACTAAACAATGCTATAATACGAGTTCATACGCTTCCGCATTTAACATTTCTTACGCATAATAAGGAGGCTACGCCGTGACCACGAAATCATCACCATACCGTAACACCACTTCCTTCGTGCCTTAGTGCTGGCACTACACATGACGACAGGTAACCATCTCCAGGATTTCGCCAAACCCTTGAGTATAGGGGTATTTATCACTCCTTATCACGCGTTTGCAGTCATTCAATGACCAGTGGCGTCGGCATCGCTCTTTAGCCCAGCTCAGACGTTAGCATTGACTACAGAAATGTGTGTCTTGTGATGCCTTGTCAGACCGTCGTAGCCCATTCTTTCTAATTCCCTGTGCACACTCATTGGGGTAGTTGGACCACTGGTAGCACTTCGGAGACCGCGAGTGATCCTTCCACTGATTTCATGAGACTTTTTGCAACCACTGTCCGCAATCGCCAACCATCCTTATCTGGCAAAAATTGAGGTCTGTCTGCTCTTCGTTTATCTGCGGTTGTTCTCTAGCATTTCCGCTTCACAATCACATCGGCAACTGACTCGGGCAACTTAAGATGGGTTGAAATGTCCTCGACATATCTGTTAGTCAGGTGACATTCAGTGACTATTCCATGTCATCGAGTTTTCCTTAGCGACCCAGTCTGGCCTTCCCGCAGTAGATACACCGGTTCCCGTGAGATCACCGAAGTTAAGCGCTGTCGGGCGTGGTCGGCACTTGGATGGGTGACCTACCAGGCCGCCATGCGCTGTTGCCATTTTTCGGCGTGCACTCAGCCTCGTGATGCCAATTGAGGATCTACTCGACCGAATTATTAGCGGCTTCGGTCAAGAATACCATCATAACGACCAGTAGGGTGGTGTGCTGACCCCACGCCCCTCCTATCCACATCCTCCACTGAGGTGGTCGGATGGTCCCGGTAGGCCACTCATGGCCTGACGACGGAGTGCTTTTTTTTTTATTCTAGCGATCCAGTCTGCATTTATCGCTTCTCTATTGCTTCCCCGCCTCATTTTATAATGATGGATGTGCTTCTCTTGACATCTAATGGTTGATTCCCACAGTCATAGGGGTGTCCGGATTCACCATCTGATTGTACACTATCTGCCCAGTTTCTCCTGCTACACTGGACTCAGACAACAAGCCAAATTTCGATATTCGCTACACTTCCTCGTATCAGACTTTTAATGACCAGCAGTGTACTTTCTAATCTCTCGTTTTAACAGTGACGCCTCCAACAGATGACAATCGTTTCATGACGCCCGGATATCCACTTGATTTTAAGAGGGGATACAATAGGGGATTAAATTTAAAGCAGTCTGTGAACTTGAAGTGCCGGCCGTTGTGGCCGAGCAGTTCTACGCGCTTCAGTCCGGAACCGCACTGCTGCCTCGGGCATGGATGTGTGTGCTGTCCTTAGGTTAATTAGGTTTAAGTAGTTCTAAGTCTAGGGGACTGATGACCTCAGATGTTAACGACCATAGTGCTCAGAGCCATTTGAACCATTTTTTGAACTTGAAGTGTGAAGACCCTCTTGAACGCCAGCAAGCGGCACCCAGTGGGCCGACACTGTTTGAGATATTACCCCATTAAACATGGGAGTGAACGTAGCGGCCGAAGGCATGGACGCACTGGATTTTTTTGGCTGCCACAGGCCACCGCGGGAGCAAAATACTACCTCACCACATTGGCCTTTGAGTCATTAATGAAAGGTATCGTGACTGCGGTTTTCGCAGATTTTTCTAAGTAGCAGTACGTAACAACTAGGGTGGTACACCTGAATACACACGGCCCATTTTTTCCCAGTCATTCATCAGCCGAACTCGTTCGTATCTAATAACGTCATCGTAGTCAGAACATTAAACACTATTGTGTGATGAGAGATGAATCAACAATGTAACAATATCTTGTTACACAAACAGCTTCTTTGCTAGGATGTGTTGGTATTGTAAAAAATTGTAAATTTGTGGTAAGATCTTATGGGACCAAACTGCTTAGGTCATCGGTCCTTAAGCTTACACACTACTTAATCTAACTTAAACTCACTCACGCTATGGACAACACACACCACCCATGTCCGAGGGAGGTCTCAAACCTCCGACAGGGCAAGCCGCGCGGATCGTGACGAGACGCCTCAGACCGCGCGGCTACCCCGCGCGGCCGTAAGTATTGTAAGTTAGGGATAAATCGAATGATGTTGCGTTATGTTAAGCGGAACAGTTTTGTAATTTGGAAGATAAAGTCTTAATATCCATCGTTTTTGTTTTTTTTTTAGTCCATAGCTTCCCTAAGATAATGCAGGCAGAAGCCCAGGTGTTTCCAACTATATTAGCATAGCAGAGATCATATCCCATTCATATTAAATTAGTAGTGGCCTGAATCTTCATGACAGATTGAAAATGGATGCCGGACCAGGACTCGAACTTGAGACCTTCCCGTATCGCGCCTAGTGATGTACCGACTCAGGGATCCAAGCGCGACTGACGACCCAGACTCACAGCTTCACTTTCGCCAGCACCTCATCTCCTACCTTCCAAACTGACGTGGAACTGTGAGAGTGGATAGAGAGTCGTGCTTGGGTAGTTCAGTCTCCGGACGGTGACCAGCCTTGAGTGAGTGTCAACGGCAGTACTCGTATACCGCATTACTAAGAGAGATCGACGACAGGCCGCGTATGGGGCCGTGCATGTATTTCGCACTACACGCTCACTCTAAGCGCATATAATCATCCGAGCCAGCCGACCAGGTTATCGCCATGGCAGGGTTGTATATCAACGGAAATCGTGAGTCATTCTCCGAAGCGGGGATGACAACGTCCTACAGTTACCTTCGTCGCAGCTGGACTAAAAACCAACGGCTGCTGCCTGACAGCCTAACCGTCTGGCCGCCAACACTCTTCCGCCACTCTCGTGGGACTGCTGGCTCCACGTGGCCCGAGGCTCGAACTGAGTTACTCTAAGTTCCGCACCTTCAGTGTCCGACGGCGCCCGCTGCCTCGCGCCAACCTGCGGTCTCGGATTCATCGCCATGGGCGCTTCTGCCTTCTTCTGCTGGGCTGGCCTGCCTTCCTCCTGCGACGCGCGCCGGCCGCTGTCACGTCACCTCGGCCACAGTAAAAGCCGACGCCCGAAGTACTGGCTGTAGCCACGACCACCCGCCTTTGGGCCGCCTCTGCGGGAACGTACCTACACCCGAGCGTCCAATCCGATGCGGCTGGGTCCAGGGTCCAACGTCTGTCGCCTATCGTCCACTGACTGCGGGCACGCTGCTCTACATTTTCGCACGAGTAAAAGTAAAAAACTTCAACCACAAACTGGCTGCCACTGTCATCTCCATCTCCACCCACCTTCAGCAGAGAGCCAACTGTCCGCTCCGGCTATCCCGATATCTATCACACAAAGCCATAACAGTGATATACACATCCCGATACCTATTACACACAGCCATTAAAGTGATATACACTCAACAGATACGCTTAAGTTATTGAACGCAAAGGAAGGAAGCCAGAACTGATTAGGCGGCTGAACGTACCAGTTATGGTCTCCCATCCACCTATGCCATACGATTTCTTGCGTTCAGTGGGAGATCCACTAACCAAAACGTGTCATTTATTTTCTATTTACCTTTGTTTCTAAGGAATAATATCTATGGTAAAGTCAACCTTGTACTACCACAGATACTAAAAGCACGGAACGTAGCTGAAACGCTTAGATATCAATACCAGTTATTCCTACAAGGGAACTCAACGAATCTTTCCTCACCGACGTGATTCATATTCACGAGGTGTGTAGGACACAGCTAGGACTTAAACATATGTAAACAGGAAGAGGCAACTCTCAACCATTTTTGAAATATTAGGCGTGCTTATATACTTCGTATAGTCACTAACGTTCAAGGAGTATGCCGCTGAGATTAAGCGGTTAGTTTTATAAGCGCGAGGTCCCCGGATTGAATCTGTATATCGGTACCTCTTTTTCATACCCACGTTATTCTGACAACATGCAGTATTAAAGTAGTCCTTCTCTATATTATTCGCTGGTGCGGTCTTGCCACGCAAATTTTTACATGCAGGAGAAGAACCTTATAGAACGACTACAAAATTGCGGGTGCATCGTCGAACAGAGTAGAGACAGCTGCTAGAGAAGTAGTAAATTCAGTCGTACACTTTCAGTCGTCTGTATCGATATTCGGGGATATGTTTCGATATGAGTGGTATGCCGCTTAATTGTGCGATGGGAAAGAACCTTTCATGAGCGTAACCAAAGTTTGTTTTGCTGTAGACACATTGAAAAATCACGTACATACAAAACTAGGAAGTTCATCACATGTGCTTTATATTGGAATCATTATTCTTTCCCACGTTTCTAAGTTCATTATCGCACTGATTCTCGCAGGTCTCCATACGTTAATTGTTACATTTCTCATAAATCTAGATACAATAATATAAATGAAGTTAATATTCTGATTATATTGAAAATTCTCGTTTATCCTTTTCTCAATCTCATTACGAAAAAAGTTTTGTTTCCTTTGTCAGGATAAATATTATGTGACTAATAAACGAATCACTAAATATTGACAGTTTACGTAGTCATAAAATACTGATAAGCCAAAACATTATAACCGCTGTCCAGCGCGACGCTGGATGCCGCCTGGTGCCTTTGCTGGCACGGGACGCGGAAACAAAAGTATGTAAGACGAGCAGACACGGACGGAGGATGACCCTAGCGCAGATATGGCAGCGAATGGGGAAATCCATTGAGATAAGCCAGTTTGACAAAAGGCAGATTATTATTACGTAGAGACTGTGAACGAATATTTCGAAAATGGTGAAACTGGTCGAATGTTCGCGTGCTACTGTCGCGAGCATCTACGAAAAGTGGAAGAAGGATAGTCAAACCACAACTAGGCGCTAAGTGGTCGCACGTCCGAGACTATTCACAGAACGTGGGTTTCAGAGGCTCACTGCTCTGTAAAGTAGGACAGATGGTGACCTGTGGCATCTCTGCCGAAAGAGCACAATGCTGGTGCAGCCACAAGTGTTTCGGAGCAGACCGTCCATTGTTCATTGCTGAACTTGGTGCTCCGCAGCAGATCACCACTGCGTGTTCACACGGTAACACAACGACATCGTCAAGTAGGATTGCAGAGGGCACGGCACCATCGGGATTCGACAGTCGATCAATGGAAAAGTATAGGTTCTTCGAGTAAAACAAGTTTTTGTACACTAGGTCGATGGCCGTCTCCACGAACTTTGTCATCGAGGTGAACGGCAGCACGAAACGTGCAGTGCGCCACGGTCGCAGGCTGGTGCGAGCAACATTATGCTGCTGGAGGTATTCTCGTGCGCTTGTGTGGGACCTGTGGTAGTAATCGTATAAACGTTGACAGGTGCGAACCACCTACAGCCCTTCATGCTTGATGTCTCCCCTGACGGCGATGCCGACTTTCAAGAGTATAATTGTCCGTGCCTCGGAGCCAGAACAGTGCTACAGTGGTTGAGGAGCATTATAGTGAACTCGTTTTGATGTCTCGGCGACCAAATTCGCCTGTTGCAAATCCTATGGAACCCATCTGGGTCGCCATCGGGATCCATCACCAAGTACACGAAACTACGACACGTTGTTTATGCGAATTTCATGACCTATGCATACACATATAATGTAAATACTTCCACAAACTTACCAACCAACTGTCGGAGAATCAGTGATTTATTTCGTTACAAAGTCGGAAAAACAAGCTATTAAGCGGATAGTCATAATGTTTAGCCTCATCAGTGCAGACCTGTTGTTAAAATTACGTGGGAATAAAAATGGAGTACCAACAGCAAGACTGAATCCAGACACCTCGCCCTTATGAACCTACGCGCTTACTCTCACGGGTGCGGACTGCTTCAATATTTGTGGCTACACAAGGTAGGTATACACGACTAAATTTTTCAAACACCATCTTCCCGGAAACTGTTAAGAGTTGTGTCATAAATAAATCGCCAGGTCCTGAATGGTTTCCAATTCGGTTTTACAGAGAGTACTCTAGTGCATTGGATCGTTACTTATCTCGTATTTATCGCGAATCTCTTGCCCAACGTAAAGTCCCGAGCGACTGGAAAAAAGCGCAGGTGACGCTTGTATATAAGAAGGATAGAACGACGGGTCCTCAAAATTACAAACCAATATCCTTAACATTGGTTTGTTGTAGGATTCTCGAACATATTCTCAGTTCGAATATAATGAATTTCCTTGAGACAGAGAAGTTGCTGTCCATGCATCAGCACGGCTTTAGAAAGCATCGCTCCCGCGAAACGCAACTCGCCCATTTTTCACATGATATCTTGTGAACCATGGATGAAGGGTATCAGACAGATTCCATATTACTTGACTTCCGGAAAGCGTTTGACTCGGTGCCCCACTGCAGACTCCTAACTAAGGTACGAGCATATGGGATTGGTTCCCAAGTATGTTAGTGGCTCGAAGACTTCTACAAATAACAGAACCCAGTACGTTGTCCTCGATGGTGAGTGTTCATCGGCGGTGAGGGTATCATCTGGAGTGCCCCAGGGAAGTGTGGTAGGTCCGCTGTTGTTCGCTATCTACATAAATGATCTTTTGGATATGGTGGATAGCAATGTGCGGCTGTTTGCTGATGATGCTGTGGTGTACGGGAAGGTGTCGTCGTTGAGTAACTGTAGGAGGATACAAGATGACTTGGAAAGGATTTGTGAGTGGTGTAAAGAATGGCAGCTAACTCTAAATATAGATAAATGTAAATTAATGCAGATGAATAGGAAAAATAATCCTGTAATGTTTGAATACTCTATTAGTAGTGTAGGGCTTGACACAGTCACGTCGATTAAATATTTGGGCGTAACATTGCAGAGCGATATGAAGTGGGACAAGAATGTAATGGCAGTTGTGGGGAAGGTGGATAGTCGTCTTCAGTTCATGGGTAGAATTTTGGGAATGTGTGGTTCATCTGTAAAGGAGACCGCTAATAAAACACTAATAAGACCAATTCTTGAGTACTGCTCGAGCGTTTGGGATCCCTATCAGGTCGGATTGAGGGAGGACATAGAAGCAATTCAGAGGCGGGCTGATAGATTTGTTACTGGTAGGCTTGATCATCACGCGAATGTTACGGAAATGATTCAGGAACTCGGGTTGAGCCTCTAGAAGAAACGAGGCGTTGTTTTCGTGAGTCGCTACTGAGGAAATTTAGAGAACCAGCATTTGAGCCTGACTGCTGTACAATTTTACTGCCACCAACTTACATTTCGCGGAAAGACCACAAAGATAAAAGAGATTAGGGCTCGTACAGAGACATATAAGCAGTCATTTTTCCCTCGTTCTGTATGGGAATGGAACAGGGAGAGAAGATGCTAGTTGTGGTAGGAGGTACCCTCCGCCACTCACCGTATGGTGGATTGCGGCGTATGTATGTAAATGTAGATGTACATAAGTTAACGTCCTACTCGTGCCCTATGAATACGAATAAAATCGGAGAGGGGAAGTTCATATGGTCCGTTTGTTAGCGCATTTGCAGCATCATAGATAGAACACTCTTCTCTCCGGACGCAAACTATCGAAATTTATCTTATGAACTTTATATACATTCTGAATATTGAGTTAATGTGAAATATTCCATTGTCAATCTCTAGCAATTGAAATAAATGATTGGGGGGTGTTTATACTGTACACTGTTTGCTTTCTGGTGTTTTATTGTTTTTTCAGCATTAGGCTGCGGGCAGGTTTTCGTTAACAATACGAAGTTTCAGCGAAGGCAGAAGACGAGAGTGGAGAGGCTGCTGTACTTGCTCTGCGGGCAGACTGGGCGCAGGAGCGGCCGGCACGATGAGACCGCGGGACAATGCTGCCACGGACGTCAGATGTAATCAGCGGTGTGCGAGGTGTTTGCGCAGTTGGCAGGCCTGCCGCGCCGCGCTCTCCTCATTTGCAAGTAAACATTGGTGCAGGAGAAAAGCCCGCAGCTGCTCCCCCCGCTAACGGCCTGTTCGAGGGCCTCTCACGACCTCTGCGGAGGCCACAAAAACAAATGCGTTAACCCCGACCTCCTTTACTTTACGACTACCGCAGTACATCGTGCGTTGTATTACTGTGGAGGAAACTGGTCCTGGAATCCGTATCCCGATGCTAATGCTAAAGACTGCTAGTACGGTAAAACACATTGGGCTACATCATTTAAATTTCATAAACATCTCAGAAGGAAACGAAATATCAATTTGCACGGTGGAGGAAAACGTGAGGTACGCTACAAAGGTGTTGAATTGTTAATAGATTTTTAGAATCATGACAGTCCTGAATGTATCTTTACATCACTACAACAATACGGCAGAAGCACTGAGAGAACCTCCGGTACCACTATCAATATTTTGAGCATCGAGCGGAGCGAAAACATGACTCCTTAGCAACTACACAACGGATTTTTGTCCGAATTTTCATAGCCAAACTAGGAGTCGTAAACGGACAAATGGGGTAACAAGCTAATCAGCAAGATGTCCCCAGCTTTGCAAATGAAATATTTAATTGTTTGAAAGTAACCAGGGTAGTTTTCCTGCTTTCAGGGTAACTTTCCTGCTTTCTCTTGATACACGTACAATTAATAGTACGAAACACCATTTGATATTTAAATATATTACATTTCATGCTGTCTGAACAAAACTGGAAATAAATAAAACTGAAAAAAGCGGTCTAATATTTTGTGAAAATACGTCACACAAATATCTGACGTGCCTAATTTGCTGCAGATGATTTCGAATATCATTCAAAGAGGCGTCGAAAGTTATTCTAATCTATTTCATTTCTTACTTTTAAACAAATCGCTTCACAAAACACTTAACCTTTTTTCCAAAATTTTCTCCTTTCACTCTTCCATTCGAAAATGATTGTCTTGGTTGGGGCTGTAAGCGTATATTGGACGGATATAAAGTATGCAACTGTCGCTGTTTCCCTGTCAACACATAAAACCAATCTCACCTATTAATTTTCTATGCCCTATAGCGTGGAGACATCAACCTTGATGTGGACATCAGGAAAAATACGGTCCAGTAAAAGACAGTGAACTGTAATTACATAAAATATATTCACAACAAAAACAAATAAATGGGAGGTAGTAGAAATTTTGCCAGCCATCGATTCTGGGCTGCATGGCGAGCTGCAGACTTGCTGTAGGACAAGAAAAATATACATAAAGAGCAATGAGAATCAAACGAGAAACGACAATAACTAGTCCAGTCCCTAGAGTGAGTGGTAATCGGAAAAACTGAGATGAATTTTAGGAACTGAAAATCGCGAAGGAAAGATGTAGTTAGCCATGAGGAGTCACTTAATACGACCACTTAGAAAGGGGCGTGACAGAGCTTGCGGCCTTAGCACACATGTAATCATAATGCTGATTGCTCGTGATGCAAATAGCATAGTTGCAGCTTAATCACTATTGAAGTTGTCACGAGCATGCTACTGTGAGAGATCTAGACTAAAGCAGAAAGTATTTACCCACGGTTGTTTCCAAAGTGATGGAAACCAACATATGTACAAAAAATGGCGGCAACGGCCGCATTAATACGGCAACAAAATGGGGCTGGAAGAGTGTCTCTCAGTAGTTTTTTAACCTCAGATGTAGCACAGCAATGCCTCCTCCGCTAGAAGGAGGTCCCTATAGCTAGCCTGACTGGGGGTTGGCAACGCAAACGGTTTCTGCTGCTGTTGTCACTCAGGTTGTTGACCCTGTGGTGGCGTCAGTTGCCCAAATGCTGGAACAATTAATGTTCTTACACGTCAGCGAGACTGCAGCATAAATTTCAAGGTAACGTCCCCAAACTGGGACAGATGACAGTAGCAGGCTGGTCCCTTTAATCCCACAAACCAACCAACCGTCCCCAAACTCCGACAGATTTTCGCCGTTTTGTGAATATTATCAGTTAGTTGAATGGTGAAGCTGGAAATTGCTCCACCCTCACCATTCGATGGTCTAATCAGGCGAGCCATCGGTGGTTTCAGTAAGCCGGGAAATAGCTTTTAATGAAAAAATTAACTGATTAATTTCGTCGAATTGTAATTAATTGATTTATATGCCTGTAACTACTATCTCTGGTCTCTTAATTACCTAATCAATACGAATCCCTGATTGGAAACTTGATTTTTATTCAACTCTGTTACTTTGTAAAGGAACTTGACTGGGCAGCTGCTGAGATCTCCACATGTGCTTTATACATCTCAGGGAATTCTTGTTACAGCGCGTATAGTTCTTCATTTCTCAGAATTTTCGCAATGGTCACTTCCTGAGACGTATGTGGGAGTCGAAGCAATATGTTGCCCAATTCTTCTGCGAACGTATGATCTTGGTAGGACGACAGAAATCTACTCTGCGACTAACATAGCTATCTTTTAACGAATGAAAGTAGGGTTTGTTGAACATCCCGAAAACGCAGTCACGCTCAGTATACAGTCCGTGATGAAACGTGCCTCTCTTCGTTTGATCTTCTCTGTCTCTTCTAATAACACTGCTTGTGGTCACCTAATACTTACGTACTAAAGACTCGGTCAAACGAGCGTTGTCAGCCACTTCTTTTGTGGATGAACTACATTTCTCTAAAATTCTTCCAATGAATCTCAGCCTGACATCTGATTTCCTTACAGATCGTCTCTGGAGACCTCTCTGAACTGTCTTATTAGATCAAATCAATTTCTTTTACAGTACTAAAGCTCATCGAACACTCATATAGCGGCAGCACCGTTGATCTTAACGGCAACTCATCATGACATATCGATGAATCAGGAACCAGGAATGCAAGGAAGATACTGTCGAAATAATAACGTGTGTGTTCCCAGTTGGCATAAAAGGACTCCAACGCAGACATCAGCTGTAAACAAAGCTCTTTATTTAAAATGTTATTCGCCCCTCTCTTTTATACACTCCTGGAAATGGAAAAAAGAACACATTGACACCGGTGTGTCAGACCCACCATACTTGCTCCGGACACTGCGAGAGGGCTGTACAAGCAATGATCACACGCACGGCACAGCGGACACACCAGGAACCGCGGTGTTGGCCGTCGAATGGCACTAGCTGCGCAGCATTTGTGCACCGCCGCCGTCAGTGTCAGCCAGTTTGCCGTGGCATACGGAGCTCCATCGCAGTCTTTAACACTGGTAGCATGCCGCGACAGCGTGGACGTGAACCGTATGTGCAGTTGACGGACTTTGAGCGAGGGCGTATAGTGGGCATGCGGAAGGCCGGGTGGACGTACCGCCGAATTGCTCAACACGTGGGGCGTGAGGTCTCCACAGTACATCGATGTTGTCGCCAGTGGTCGGCGGAAGGTGCACGTGCCCGTCGACCTGGGACCGGACCGCAGCGACGCACGGATGCACGCCAAGACCGTAGGATCCTACGCAGTGCCGTAGGGGACCGCACCGCCACTTCCCAGCAAATTAGGGACACTGTTGCTCCTGGGGTATCGGCGAGGACCATTCGCAACCGTCTCCATGAAGCTGGGCTACGGTCCCGCACACCGTTAGGCCGTCTTCCGCTCACGCCCCAACATCGTGCATCCCGCCTCCAGTGGTGTCGCGACAGGCGTGAATGGAGGGACGAATGGAGACGTGTCGTCTTCAGCGATGAGAGTCGCTTCTGCCTTGGTGCCAATGATGGTCGTATGCGTGTTTGGCGCCGTGCAGGTGAGCGCCTCAATCAGGACTGCATACGACCGAGGCACACAGGGCCAACACCCGGCATCATGGTGTGAGGAGCGATCTCCTACACTGGCCGTACACCACTGGTAATCGTCGAGGGGACACTGAATAGTGCACGGTACATCCAAACCGTCATCGAACCCATCGTTCTACCATTCCTAGACCGGCAAGGGAACTTGCTGTTCCAACAGGACAATGCACGTCCGCATGTATCCCGTGCCACCCAACGTGCTCTAGAAGGTGTAAGTCAACTACCCTGGCCAGCAAGATCTCCGGAACTGTCCCCCATTGAGCATGTTTGGCACTGGATGAAGCGTCGTCTCACGCGGTCTGCACGTCCAGCACGAACGCTGGTCCAACTGAGGCGCCAGGTGGAAATGGCATGGCAAGCCGTTCCACAGGCCTACATCCAGCATCTCTACGATCGTCTCCATGGGAGAATAGCAGCCTGCATTGCTGCGAAAGGTGGATATACACTGTACTAGTGCCGACATTGTGCATGCTCTGTTGCCTGTGTCTATGTGCCTGTGGTTCTGTCAGTGTGATCATGTGATGTATCTGACCCCAGGAATGTGTCAATAAAGTTTCCCCTTCCTGGGACAATGAATTCACGGTGTTCTTATTTCAATTTCCAGGAGTGTAAAATGGCAGATACATAACGTTCTTTACCATGTGTACGACATATGTCGTCTCAGACTGATTATTATCATTAGCCTTAGGTTCATTACCGCTAACAAGATCACCAATATAAGGATTATTAGAAAATACGGTATTTTTAACAGCATCAACTGACACTGACTTCTTGGTTTACTGTACGTCGTAAAATCATAAGAATTCTTCCCAGTATACTGGCGCCAAAGCACACCTGTCCAATCAAGTCCTTGCAAATTAAATTTGCCAAATTTATTAGAAATGCACAAGCGAACCTTCTCTACACCATCACTTTTTTGAAAAAAAAATTTTTGAGGCTTGATTATCATTAGTAGTAAGTTCTGTCGTAAAGTTAATTCTGTATACATACGTAACTACTTTCCTACTTAGTACATTAAGACATATATTTTTGAAGAACGTTAGTTCGTCCTTTATGTCCTAGTGTCGGTAAACTGGCATTTGCTTCGTACATGAATCAAAGTTTCCGACTACTATTTGTTTTTTCTCCTTCTTCGCTCCACCGTAATTAAACTCCGTGTTAAACGTCTGATGAACTCCCCCTTCCATTCACACATTTTACCGAGACAAATAGCTATAGCACGTGGTCTACGGTTACTCCATCGCTTCTGGCGACTGAGGATCTTCCGTATATTCCTCCTCCAGCGAGATATCCCATACCAGTGTTTCGTAAGTGTTAGCCGCCTCCGAGGTGTCAATCTCCTCCTTAATATCTAAACAATGACAAGTACGGCAATCAGCATATGGACATTTCGTTTCACACCAATGTAATAAGGCCCCTATTTGCAGTTCTCATGCTTGTCTTATTCTTTACATTCACAGAAACGGGTCGATCCTCAACACTACGTTAAAAAACACAACGCATGAAAATTGCCTCCACCTAGCCCACTCAGAGTCTTGAGACATTATAACTTTATGTATTTTACCAGAGGCTGAAAATACCCCTACAGTTGTAAGATTCTTTTATTTACAACACGACCGGTTTCGGCCTCTTATACGCCCATCTTCAGGTTTTATTAGAGCGTGCTGTGACCCCAAGCACTGCAGTGGACTAGTACAGGACGCGGTGTATTACCAGCGAGAGCAGAGCACTAGTTCACCGCGGCGCTCGGCATCACAGCACGTACTAATAGCACCTGAAGATGGGCGTATAAAGAGTCCGAAACCGGTCGTGTTCTATGTGAAAGAACCTTACAACTGTAGCGGTATTTTCACCCTCTGGTATAATGTTCAGTTGCGGATGTTCCTCCGATTTTTTTTACCAGTAATGTAATCGAACAGTACCTAATCGCTTCTCTTATTTGTTACTTTTATTTACGTTGAAGGTCAGCTGCCAGTCGCTGCAACGATCAGCAATCACCTACAGGTCATTCTGCATTCTGCATTGGCGTTGTAATCTTCCTACAGACAACAGCATCGTCTGCGAAACGTCTCACAGAGCTTTCGATGTTGTCTACTAGATGATTTTTGTTCATCGTAAACAGTAATGACCCTATAAAATTCCATTAGCGTAATCTAAAACCTACAGTTACGTCATCTGCGTCAGTATTCCGCAAGCCACTTGACAGAGTGAGGCCGAGGGTAGTTCTGGTAACACCAAATGATCCCCCTTTTCCTGCTTCATTCGCGAATGGCGCCTGGGAAGAATGACTGTCTCTAAGTCTCTGTGTTGGCACTAATTTCTCAACTTTTCTCGTTTTGGTCATTGGGGTGAAGTAACATGTTGTCCGCATCTCCCTGGAATGCTGCATTTCAGTAGTAACCCTCTCCGTGAAGCACAGTGCCTCTCTTGTAACGTTATGATGTCCAACTGGAGTTTGTTGAGCATCTCTGCAGCGCTCTCGCGAAAGGCGCCGCTCTTCGTTGGATCTTCTCTATCATCTCTATTAATCCTACCTGGTAAGGATCTCAGATTGATGAGTAGTACTCAAAAATCGGCGGAACAAGCGCTCTGTTATCCACTTATTAAGTGGATGATTTACATTACCCAAAGAATTATCCTGTGTATCTCGTTTCGCACCTGCTTTTCCTACTATTCGTTTGACGTGGTCATTCCAGTTAAGGTTGTTTCGAATGGAAACTCCTAGGCATATTGTGGAGGTTACTGTTTCCAGCAATGTGTCGCCAACAGTGTATTGTACAGTAGGGGATTTCTTTCCTTAAGTTTTCGATATGTTGCATTTATTTACATTCAGTATCAACTCCCAGTCGCTGCACCATTCGTCAAAAAAATAATGATTAGCAGAAGGACCTTTAGAGGTAAAGGTCGTTCTACAAATCATTACTTTTTCCGGCCGCTGCTTCCTTTTCATAGACGATCGAGTCATCTCTGAACACCCGTATAGAGCTTCCGACGCATTCTACTAGATCATATATATACATTATAAACGCTAGCGGTCCTATCACATTTCCCTGGGATGCCCCAGAAATCACCCTTACATCTGCCGATTTTGTTGCGGTAAGAACGCCATATTAAATTTATACTGCGAGGAAGTCCTGAATTCGGTCGTAAATCTGGTCTTCCACTTGGTGAGGCCGTATTCTTTTCCAATGAACGGCAGCGCGAATCAGTGTCAAATGCATTCCTGAAGACAAGGAACTCTGTACCAGTACGAGCGCAGATGTCTACAGCACTGTAGATCTAGTGGAGGAACATAGCGAACTATGTTTCGCTACATCTCTGTTTGCGAAATCCATGTCGATTTTAATACAGAAGATTTTCATTGGAAATTTGGAAATTTGTGGTAAGGTCTTACACTACTTCCTCTAACTTACACTAACTTACGCTAAGGACGACACACACACTCATGCCCTAGGGAGGACTCGAACCTCCGATGGGGTGATTGGGGGGAGGAGGGGGGGAGCCGCATGGACCGTGCAAGACGCCTACACCCCGCGACTACCCCGCGCAGCTAGATTTTCATTCCCCAAAAGCGGCATGATTGAATACAAGAGCGTAAAACATTTTCCATAATTGTACAACAGACTGGCATCAACGTTGTAGGCCTATAACTATGTACATGTGTCCTACGACCCTTCTCGAAGGAATGAATTACCTTTACACTGTCGATTTCATCCTTTAAATATAGCAGACTGAGTTGTAGCTATTAAAAAGTCATGAATCCAGTCGCAAATTTGCCCCTGTACTTGGTAAATATGTTTTTAGTTCTCTAAACGGCAGTGGGAAGCTGTGAGCCAAAGCGTGTGTTCCAAAAAGCGCCCCGTCCTCCATCAAAGACCAACACAACTGTTTTTCTATCACCGTCCTTCAGACACTTTCCATAGGTGGCCACATTAGCACGCAGGCAGCCGGTCAGTTTTGTCGCTTCCTAAATGTTCGTTCCAAGCAGCTTGGCCACAACAGTTTGGCCTCTGTTAAACGTTCTGACGTCAATGGATTTTCCTATTTGTGATCCTTGTCGTTGGTAGAACGATTCCCTATTTGCCTCTGCTAGGTTTGTATGCTTTCCTTACTGCGTCACGCAACGCTACCAAAGGCATTCAGTCCTGTGGTGGGCGGTCTTCAATGTTTTCAGTGACCAGTGTAAAATAACATAATGTTCTCTGCTATTTCGACAGGAGCAAATCCTACCATTTTCAAGGCAACATTGCAGCAAGTGAGCGAGTGCAATTGAAATTAGAGGCTCGGTTTCCACAGAAACTCTATTACGATGGCACACACACACACACACACACACACACACGCACACACACATACACACTGGTCGCATTTTGCGTAAATGCAGGGTGCGGGGTTCGAATCCGGACAAATACAACAAATTTGTATAAAGCAAATTTATTAAAACAAAATACAAATAAAAATGAAAATTCTTTTACATATAAGTAGTGGTAACTTTCAAGAGTAACAATACTCGATGTAAGCCCCTTCAGCTGCAATGAACGCCCTCAAAGTTGTCCTAAAGCGATTGCTGCTTAGATAGTGGGGCATAGAGAGGCGATAAGAGGGTGCCTCATCCTACTGGTCATTCTTTCGACGACGTTCCAAATGTAGTTGTCGAAGGGATTCAAATCCGGACTATTCGAGGCCAGAACCCCTGTGACCAGAATATGTCAACGTTATCGGAGAGCCAGTTTTGGACTAAATGGCTAGTATGATGTCTCCCTTTGCCATCCGAAGCATTGTTCGCTCGCTGCCATTCAATACTATCACCAATTTCCTCAGCGATTCACCGGGTCCTCCTAAATCAGCGCGTGAGCCTTTTCGATGACTGTCGCAGTTCGTGACACGCGTTTGCTCGAATGAGGTTTTCTCGCCGTGTTAGCGGAACCCCCAGACTTCTCCGAACCATTATACTTGGCCACAATATCGTAAACAGTTGATCTCGGCTACCCGAAAATCGTACCATTTCAGTGAGCAAACTCCAAATGTGAAGACTTTGATAATCACTGCCCTTCGGTTGCACTCCGCACTTGTCCGTCACATTTTGGCCACTTTGAGGTTCTGGCTGTTTACTAGAGGCCTATTGCTTTCAAGAACGCCAGTAGAGACTTCCGGCGGAACTACGATATGGTGGGAAATTCAAATTGAAATTTGCCCGGATTTAAGTGCCATACCCTGTATGTTGTGAAGTGTATTTTTCAACTACTGTCTAAGATCAGGGCCCTTTTAGATTCCGTAAAGGATGAGCTTGGTTTGCGTAAGGCTGGTGTCTACCATATTACTTGCATCTGTGACATGCCATGCGTTCGCCAGACTACCAGTACGGTGGAGGTTCGGTGTACTGAGGATAAGCGGCACATACGCTTACAACAGCTGAGCAAGTCCGTCATAGCAGAATACTGTCTTGACACCGATCACTCAAAGGTGAGATTCTGGCATTCACTTCCTGCTATTGGAACAGTGTTGTTACAGAACCTATTGAAATTAAATTAGAAAGTAACATTATAAATGGAGATGGTTTTTGTTGGAATTCTGCTGAGTGGACGAGCGGTTTAAGGCGTCTTGTCACGGACTACGCGGACCCTCCCGCGGGAGGTTGAAGTTCTCCTTCGGGCATGAGGATGTGTATTGTTCTTAGCATAAGTTAGTTTAAGTAGTATGTAAGTCTAGGGACCAATGACCTAAGCAATTTGGTCCCTTAGGAATTCAGACACATTTGAACATTTTTTTGAATCCTGCATGCAATCCAGCTTTCTCACTTGTCAAAAAACAGAGGGGCAAGGTTTACGATACCTCACCAGTTGACTACTGATTTCACTCTTGACAATTTCTGACGTCTGTCACCTTTGGTTTGTGATGGTGTTAGTGTTTACAGTGCGTGGGTGTGCTACCTTTACGGAGTGTCTGTGAAAACCGAGGTTTTAAACCGGTTACATAGTTACACAGCGCTCACTTGCTGCAGTTTTGCCTTGAAAATATCAGGTTGTGCTTCTGTCGAAATATCGGTGGTTGTGGACGACGTCACTCGGCTGCATTCCCGTGAGTTATTTCAATATTGTATACACCGGCAGAAACTAAGGTCTCACAACAATAATGTACTACAGTTATACGAGGGCTGTCCAGAAAGTAAGTTACGATCGGTCGCGAAATGCAAACAACTATGAAAATCCGATAATGCTTTGCAAAGATGTGTTGGGCAGTGTCTCTAGTATGACTCTAGGTAGAATTACGTCGCTCTTTTCATTCCTGAGCTCTTAGTGAGCGCGTAAAGATGTTATAGAAAATAGTGTCTCCCGCCAAGTACGAGGGCCTGGTGAGAATTTTCCCGTGAAGCTATGCAACCAACATTACATAGCTGTCGTGCGGTTTCTTCTTCAAGACAATTCTCAGCCTCATTCTGCAGGGGCAATGAAGATGTTCCTGCATCGTTTCAATTGGAAATGTTTCGTTACCCACAATACAGCCCGTAATTGTCTCCCACTGAGTTTCATCTCTGCTCAAACAAACCGCTGGCTATGAAGACATTTTGGCACAGACAAAGAGCTTTAGGCCAGCGTAGATAATGGGCGGAAAGCACTGGCGGCTGCCATCTATGATGAGGGTATTGGAAAGTTGGTACAACGCTACGACGAATGTCTGCGTCAGAACGGCGACTACGTAGAGAAGTAGCTGAAAGCTGTAGCTAACTGTTACAAATGAAACATTTCTGATTTTCACTGTGATTTTCATATTGCGATCAATCGTAACTTACTTTCTGGACAGCTCTCGTATTCCGACCAGTGGACTTCACCTATTTACTTGGTACTGACTGCAAATGCTGCAATCATTGTCATAACTGATTCGCTGAAAACCTCAAGGACCTAAAGCACACCGTCACCATTTTAAATACAGCATGTAAGCATGTTCCTGATATCTGTTGATCTTACTGTGCAGCAACTTTAGCTATATATTTAGCCCTACTGCCTAAACGAACATGAGTGATAAGGTGTCTAACCTGTTTCTCAGATATTCATTTCGATATAGGCCAAAAGCACATATTGTTGACCTACATTGCTCATTTGTTATCTCAGGCTGACAACAAAATTTAGTGTCTGCATCATGTTGTTGTTGTTGTTGTTGTTGTGGTCTTCAGTCCTGAGACTGGTTTGATGCAGCTCTCCATGCTACTCTATCCTGTGCAAGCTTCTTCATTTCAAAGTTCCTACTGCAGCCTACATCCTTCTGAATCTGCTTAGTGTATTCATCTCTTGGTCTCCCTCTACGATTTTTACCCTCCACGCTGTCCTCCAGTACTAAATTGATGATACCCTGATGCCTCAGAACATGTCCTACCAAGCGATCCCTTCTTCTAGTCAAGTTGTACCACAAACTCCTCTTCTCCCCAATTCTATTCAATAGCTCCACATTAGTTATGTGATCTACCCATCTAATCTTCAGCATTCTTCTTTAGCACCACATTTCGAAAGCTTCTATTCTCTTCTTCTGTAAACTATTTATCGTCCATGTTTCACTTCCATACATGGCTACACTCCATACAAATACTTTCAGAAACGACTTCCTGACACTTAAATCTATACTCGATGTTAACAAATTTCTCTTCTTCAGAAACGCTTTCCTTGCCATTGCCAGCCTACATTTTATATCCTCTCTACTTCGACCATCATCAGTTATTTTGCTCCCCAAATAGCTAAACTCCTTTACTGCCTTAAATGTCTCTTTCCTAATCTAATTCCCTCAGCATCACCTGACTTAATTTGACTACATTCCATTATATTCGTTTTCCTTTTGTTGATGTTCATCTTATATCCTCCTTTCAAGACATTGTCCATTCCGTTCAACTGCTCTTCCAAGTCCTTTGCTATCTCTGACAGAATTACAATGTAATCGGCGAACCTGTAAGTTTTTATTTCTTATCCGTGAATTTTAATACCTACTCCAAACTTTTCTTTTGTTTCCTTTACTGCTTGCTCAATATACAGATTCAATAGCTTCGGGGAGAGGCTACAACTCTGTCTCACTCCCTTCCCAACCACTGCTTCCTTTTCATGCCCCTCGACTCTTATAACTGCCATTTGGTTTCTGTACAAATTGTAAATAGACTTTCGCTTCCTGTATATTACACCTTCAGAATTTGAAAGAGAGTATTCCAGTCAACATTGTCAAAAGCTTTATCTAAGTCTAAAAATTCTAGAAACGTAGGTTAGCCTTTCCTTAATCTTTCTTCTAAGATAATTCATAGGGTCAGTATTGCCTCACGTGTTCCAACATTTCTACGGAATCCAAACTGATCTTCCCCGAGGTCGTCTGTAAAGAATTTGCGTTAGTATTTTGCAGCTGTGACTTATTAAACTGATAGTTCGGTAATTTTCACATCTGTCAACACCTGCTTTCTTTGTAATTTTAATTATTAAATTCTTCTTGAAGTATGAGGGAATTTCGCCTGTCTCATACATCTTGCGCATCACATGGTAGAGTTTTGTCAGGACTGGCTCTCCCAAGGCTCTCAGTAGTTGTAATGGAATGTTGTCTACTCCCGGGGACTTGTTTCGACTTAGGTCTTTCAGTGCTCTGTCAAACTCTTCACGCAGTATCGTATCTCCCATTTCATCTTCATCTACATCCTCTTCCATTTCCATAATATTGTCCTCAAGAACATCGCCCCTGTATAGACCCTCTATATACTCTTTCCACCTTTCTGCTTTCCCTTCTTTGCTTAGAACTGGGTTTCCATCCGAGCTTTTGATATTCATACAAGTGGTTCTCCTCACACCAAAGGTCTCTTTAATTTTCCTGTAGACAGTATCTATCTTACACCTTGTGAGATAAGCCTCTACATCCTTACGTTTGTCCTCTAGCCATCCCTGCTTAGACATTTTGTACTTCCTGTCGATCTCATTTTTGAAACGTTTGTATTCCTTTTTGCCTACTTTATTTACTACATGTTTATATTTTCTCCTTTTATCTATTAAATTCAGTATCTCTTCTGTTAGCCATGGATTTCATCTAGCTCTCGTCTTTTTACCTACTTGATCCTCTGCTGCCTACACTATTTCATCCCTCAAAGCTACCCATTCTTCTTCTACTGTATTTCTTTCCCACATTCCTGTCAATTGTTCCTTTATGCTCTCCCTCAAACTCTGTACAACCTCTGGTTCCTTCAGTTTAACCAGGTTCCATCTCCTTAAATTCCCACCTTTTTGCAGTTTCTTCAGTTTTAATCTACAGGTCATAACCAATAGACTGTCGTCAGAGTCCACATTTGCCCCTGGAAATGTCTTACAATTTAAGACCTGATTCCTAAATCTCTGTCTTACCATTATATAATCTATCTGAAACCTTCTAATATCTCCAGGATTCTTCCATGTATACGAACTTCTTTCATGCATCATGTACGCAGTAGTAATAATTCATAATTAGATGTGTATCAGAAATATAATCAAAAACTCGACCTAGAGAATGCGCTTAATGTAAATGATGATATCGAGGACTATAAAGCGTTGGAATGGGACATAATTGTGTTTACGTGTGTGTGTTCTTTCTGTTCTGATTCTAATTTCATGTTATATACAAACTTTAAAATTTTCGAAAGACACATTGTCAACACCCTAAATATGGAACTTCTTTGAATTAGCATTAATAATAAATATAACCTTAAATGTTAAACAATATTGGAAAAATGAATAAATTATTTATTCACAGGAGGTGTACTATGTTGAGACTTGGTTACAAATTAATTAAAACATATTAGTTTGGTGGTTTGTATATCAATTTGATTTTCATAAACATCTATTTTCCTCAGATCATTGTTTTTGGGTTTCTGTTTATCAATGCCTCAGTTAATAATGGTGATTAAATTAAATTAGATTTA
Organism: Schistocerca cancellata; assembly: GCF_023864275.1. Taxonomy (NCBI): domain Eukaryota; kingdom Metazoa; phylum Arthropoda; class Insecta; order Orthoptera; family Acrididae; genus Schistocerca; species Schistocerca cancellata. The sequence goes on from NC_064628.1 coordinate 200,294,213, forward strand.
CATTATGGAGCGATTAAAGAGCGTCACAATAAGTATGAAAACATTTTCAGATACTTGTAATATCGGAAATATCCAAAACTTCCAGTTGTAAAAAGCTGTGTGTGCAACGCTAAGATTCTCCAACAGTAGTACATATGCTATGTCGGGCAACAGACATAACGATAAAATTTTTGGAGCTCCTTGGACTGATATTGTAGTAAGAGACGTCCAACCATGGGTTCTGCACTACAATCACAGACTGTTCTTGTAGAAAGATGACGAGCGTTTCTTCTCTAGATATAAAACCTGAACGTCACTTCAGAGCCACGTAACTTCCTCCTCCACGCGGTGTGCAATTTTCCGATTTGTCGAGCGCTGATAGACGTACTTGCATTAACTCAATTAAATTGGAAGTCATCTTGGATAAAGGAAAGTTACTCGCTTCTCTGAATCTTGCCATTAACCTATTAGCACTGATAAAGTAGTTAGTGAGGCAAAAAATCCAACTTCCCTTAGAATCAGGATGCTACAGCCAGAATGTAACTCTGTTAGTAAAAGTCCAGCATGATGAAACCTTTGCAATAAATTAAAATCTGATTTACTACTGTGATCACACGAAATGACAGAAAACTTGGAAACAACTTCCAAGTGGGAGTTGAAGAAAGAGGGGATTACATATAATATTTTTCGAATAATGTAAACCAATATCAAATTATCTTTAAAACTATATATACTGATGCAATTTGTATAAAAATGCTATGACACGAAACGGCTATTGAGAGGCACTTCTGTGTCTTTCATAGGACTTGAAAATACTTTTTATTATATCCAAAATTATCTTACGCCTTTCAACGTTCCGTCATTTTCAAAGGATATAACACACTATACATAACTGGTATCAAAACAGACGAAAAATGTAACATTTTGCCATTGATTACAGATATAGTGTAGATAATGGACGAAGGCACTTTGGGTTACCAATGTTATCACAGAAAATTGTTAATTAGATACATTGTATCTTGTTAACATTTTTAACCAAGAGACGAGTAGAAACGGCTGCCAAGTAAAAAATTAGAAATCAAGTAGTCTAAACTGAAAGGCAGCGTGAGGTGCGGAGTAGACGATTCATCTATTTGTTCATAACTAAGTTTTCTATCATTATGTCCTACAAAAGAATTTCTTCAGTACAGAAAATAATGAAATTAGAATATCAAGTAAGGAGTGTAGCACTTTGAACAACAGGCGGCGTCCATTCATTGCCATTTCCGCTAATGGGAGCAGATGGATAAGTATCATACAGGAAATTAAAACAATATGAGAAGACGCAATCATGAAACGCAGTAGGCTACATAAGGATCGTCACTAGTATATGGCAACCATCTAGATTCCATTATGTAATAATAAACTTCTGAACCATCAAACGTTAATGTATTCAAAAGAGTCAAATAAAAACCAATGTAATATTAAAGATAATGGTACATTGGAAATTATGCTACCTGACATAGCTAGTTCCCAATTCCTCATATTACGTATTACAGTTTGTTTTCTATAGGAATCCTCGATAACTCTTACAGAAATTGATGTTACTATATAATAAAAGGGACGCTGTATCTGTAAATATGATAAATTAGTAAAAATCAAAACAAATTAAAATGAGAAGGCTTAGAAGTTACGTTTAAAACAACAAGATATTCAATAAGATATTCTGTGTTTCTGTGATTATGAAAATGATTTTCTCTGAAACCAAGCATTGTATAATGTCATGAAGCAATTAAGATCTTCTGTGGTTCTGTGACTAAGAATTTGATTTTCCCTGAAACCGAGCATTGGAAAATGTCATGAAGCACTTAAAATCAGCTGAGGGTTGGGGGGGGGGTGCTTGCAGGGAGGGGAATAGGTAAATAGGATTCATGTTAACATCGTGTAAAAATCTTTTAAAATTGTATGTAATACTACGACTATAAACATTTCACAAAATTTCAACTTTTAATTAAAAAACGAGAAGGCTTTGTGGAACGTTTACAGTAGCACTGTGAAAGACGGTTTTCTATTTGTGTCTTTTAGCGTCTAGTCCTAAGTAATAACGTACGAGTACTATATCGGTCCGTAAATACGAGGGATTGACGCGCTTTGTATGTGTAGCGAATAATTATGTTTTATTCATCTTACGTAAAAAGAAAAAAACAAAAAGAACAAAAAAACCGCCACAGGGGGAAGCAACACAAATATGAACAGCCTTGGGTGCAAAATACAGAGTTCAACATTTATCAGAAAAAGAATACTGTGTAGCAGCGAACTGTTGTGCGTCCCTACCTACCGAGGCCCTCGGCTGAGGAATGAAATACATCTGTAAGGTTTCCTTAATTATCTGAAAAACCAGCTTTGATAAAATCTGTTTTTTCGTTTAGTATTCCTGATGAAAATTTTTTACTTATTCTGAATAATTTTCGATTTCTCAAGTGCATTTAAGAACAGCCTTTAGGCATGTTGTGCAGAATTTTAAGATTTTTTTGCATTTCAACTGAAGTGTAATTGTTTCGTGAAAACTGGTTTTTTATACAGCCTTTGTTGCTGTCTTGTGCATGTTCTCTAAAATGTTATTAAGTACCTACCATATATAAAGTTGTTCACAATCACCCCACTTTATCCTGTACGCACCCAAGGCCTCATACTTATTACGCCTTGTCTCAATTGAGTGTCATAGTTTGTTTCGTAACTTACCGCTAGTTTTTAACCCCAGAGCCAACGGCCTTGACACAGTGGTAACACCGGTTCCCGTCAGATCACCGAAGTTAAGCGCTGTCGGGCTGGGCTAGCACTTCGATGGGTGACCATCCGGTCTGCCGAGCGCTGTTGGCAAGCGGGGTGCACTCAGCCCTTGTGAGGCAACCTGAGGAGCTACTTGATTGAGAAGTAGCGACTCCGCTCTCGGCAACTGACATACAGCCGGGAGAGCGGTGTGCTGACCACATGCCCCACTGTAACCGCATCCAACGCCGCCTGTAGCCTGAAGATGACAAAGCGGCCGGTCGGTACCGTTGGTACGCCAGCCCTGTGAACGGAGTTTACTTTTTAACCCCAAAGCAATAATATGCCTTCAGAATCTGTTTACTAGACGCTCAGTGAAAGATCCTTTGTATTCATACTTATCCTTATTTTCTGTTGCTTTTTTTGAACGCTGAGTGCTTTTTATATTTATAATCTTATTGTACAGAGACCTAAATTCTTTACTATTATTGCCATTGAACCTTGATATCTGTTCTAAAATATAAAGTTCTTTTTCTGTCTCATTAGCATTTGGTGAAAGCTTTGTTAAGTTATTTGGCATAGCTTGAAAGTAGGTCCATTTACGCATATTTGGATGGCATGAGTCAGCTGGTATAAGGGCGTCTGTAAAGTTGGCTTTCTAAAAACGCCAAATGTCAGTTTGTCAGTGAACCAATTTATATTTAAATTAAGAAACTTTCAAACCTGTCGAACATCGTATTCAACTGTAAATTTTAAATTGGGGTGTGTACTATTATATTTCAGAAGCACATCATTCATCGTTTCATCATTGCCTTTTATTACTATGAAGGTGTGATCCACATACATGCTGTAAGCAAGAACGTTACTCCAAGTTTCTGGGTATCTAATAACAAAACCGTTTTCCAAGTGATTCGTGAAAATTTTGGTTACTGGAGCCAGTAACCTATTTCCCAAAGATAAGGCTTCTGGTTGATAATAATATAGTTGAAAGATAAGGCAGACTCTAACGTACTGACCAATTCTACTCTCTCACTTCGCCAAATTTACTTATGTTCTGATTAACTTCGCTTCATAATGTGAATGGTTTCAAAAATTGGTATGATAGTACATAGGTTAACAGCATCTAAGGAGGCTTGGTAAGCATTTTGCGGTAGGAATGAATCTTTTGATTTTTCTACAAAGTGGTACGAGCTCCTCATGTTAAACGGCCTCTCAAAAGCGGAAGTTCTGTAAGTTGTTTTATACTTAGATCCCTATCTAACTTACACAAGGGTGCTGTTCGACTATTCGTAGCTGGATTCGCGTGATGTGATTGTTTGTGCAACTTCACGAGTGATTTAAGTGTAGGTGTACCTAGATTCATGGTCTTTACTCTGTTCCTATGTCTGTCTTTTGCATATAGAAAATAAAATGTCTTTAATTTCGTTCTGAAAGTAAATTTTTGCCCCAGGTTGATATTTGGCAATACTCTCTTAGGATTTAAAGGTTGGCTACAGCGCGCATACACAAGCTCTGGAATCTAAGATATTGTTGTCGCGCTTCGCAGCGCACGGATTAATTAGTGGCAGTTTGGAAGCCAGTGTAGGAGCCCGCCTGCTGTGGTGCGCACGTGTGTTGGGCGAGGGGTCGTCGCCGAGCTGCCGTACTGCCGTTTCCGCCAGCAGCGACACAGGATTTGGTATTTAGTTTATATTTTTTATAAGTTGCAGCGCTTATTAATTTAAAGGAAAGGGTTTGTGTATGTGCGTAACAGCAGACGGTATTTTGATAGTGATAGGAGTTGAATTCTTAAGGGAAAACATTGTTAGGTGAATAGATTAAGTATTGATTTTTGTCATTGATTTCTTTTGTAATTGTCACTGAATTGTCTCACTATGTATTTAATTGAGAAGTATTTCAGTCTGTCTCAAGAGTTTGATTAATTTGTAATATTGCTTTAATGCCACTGGAGGCAGATTTGCATACGAAACGATTGTTCAAAGAGCTTCGAGCATTTTGTTAATTATATGAGAAAGAATCGCTTTCAGAATATAGTTTTTGAAAAAAGGAATTACTTGTTTGGGTTATCATTTATCGAGTTTAGATTTGACCAAACCCTTTCTCTTGATATATATGTAGTTGTAGTAAGCAGCCGCAGCAACAGCAGGAGCCCCCATAGAGAACATGCATTGCACTCAGCACGAATAATAGATTTTTATGTTTTTATTAAATAACGAAATGCAGCAGATCAAGCAGTGGCAGCAGAAAGACCAAGTAAGTTATTTGTTGCGCACAGGACCAATTAAAAAAAATTAAGTTCAGGCGATCTCTGTAATAGTAAAGTTAACAAGAGTACAAGCACGAGATTTTCAGTAGAAAACATGAGATAAGAAGAAAGACCTCGCGATGTTCAAGGTTACACTTAACCTCAGCAGTAACACTATTTATGAAAATTTCCATTGTTTTGTTAATACAATCACAATCATTAATAAACAAAATCGAATTGCTCTCGCCACCCTTCACCACTTCATTGCCATGTAGTTTTTCATTCAATTGTCTTACACATTTTAATAACATTGGGGATTGTTCGAAAGTACTACGTGCTTCAATTGAAATTTCAGATTCATGGAGTCCTTAGTCCTGAAATTGTTGGATACGATAGAATGCTAAAAAACTCAGTTGTGAACAAAAAAATGCATCGTGTACTACGTATCTAGGGCCGCTCAGAAGTTTAGCCCACTTGGTTTCTAATTTGTTCTTTGCTACAATTTTCATTTGTCTCTTCGTGAAGAATGATGATGAGATACAACGTACCTATTTAACAATTTTCTGTGAATGACAGGAGATTAGTAAGGTAAAAAAACTTTATTGTAATCTCTACACTATATATGTAACCAATGGTGAAATGTGACACATTTTCATACCTTTGTTATCGGTTTTGTATTGTATTTTATAGCCTTTGAAAATGACGGAAGCTCAATAGGCGCAAGGCGATTTTGGAAATATTAAAAAGTGTGGTCAGGACATATGAAACTTATTAAAGATATATTCTGTTTGGAATAAGTAAACACACAGAAATTCCTAAAGAGTGTTTGCAAATTTTGCGGAAGGAATATCTTTGATAAATTTATCGTGACGAGCAATAAGAGAAGCATTCAGTTCGAAAGGAAAAGTCATTTAATCTCAGGGTTTCGGTGGAACCATGGATCTCACTTGCGTCGTGGCACAAAATATGTTTCGGGTTGGTGTTTATTGCTGGCAGACCGATGAGATTGTAAGAGCGATCGGAAGAGCAAACGCCGACGGAGTCTCCTGGGACGCTGGCAACCCGCCACACATACCGCGGCCGATGGAAACAGCCGCACGATGGCGAACGGCGGTGATGCAGGGAGCGGAATACTCAGATGCGATTGACGTTGGGAGTTACATAGGGCCCTCCATACGCCCCTCTCCCAGTGCAAATACGGGACGTTAAACACAGTTTCACTGGTACGAGTCGAAACTGAACAAAGAAATTACGGAGTTGCTTTTCTGGTTAGGTATTTAGGATGCTTCATCGTTTGATTATACACTCCTGGAAATGGAAAAAAGAACACATTGACACCGGTGTGTCAGACCCACCATACTTGCTCCGGACACTGCGAGAGGGCTGTACAAGCAATGATCACACGCACGGCACAGCGGACACACCAGGAACCGCGGTGTTGGCCGTCGAATGGCGCTAGCTGCGCAGCATTTGTGCACCGCCGCCGTCAGTGTCAGCCAGTTTGCCGTGGCATACGGAGCTCCATCGCAGTCTTTAACACTGGTAGCATGCCGCGACAGCGTGGACGTGAACCGTATGTGCAGTTGACGGACTTTGAACGAGGGCGTATAGTGGGCATGCGGGAGGCCGGGTGGACGTACCGCCGAATTGCTCAACACGTGGGGCGTGAGGTCTCCACAGTACATCGATGTTGTCGCCAGTGGTCGGCGGAAGGTGCACGTGCCCGTCGACCTGAGACCGGACCGCAGCGACGCACGGATGCACGCCAAGACCGTAGGATCCTACGCAGTGCCGTAGGGAACCGCACCGCCACTTCCCAGCAAATTAGGGACACTGTTGCTCCTGGGGTATCGGCGAGGACCATTCGCAACCGTCTCCATGAAGCTGGGCTACGGTCCCGCACACCGTTAGGCCGTCTTCCGCTCACGCCCCAACATCGTGCATCCCGCCTCCAGTGGTGTCGCGACAGGCGTGAATGGAGGGACGAATGGAGACGTGTCGTCTTCAGCGATGAGAGTCGCTTCTGCCTTGGTGCCAATGATGGTCGTATGCGTGTTTGGCGCCGTGCAGGTGAGCGCCACAATCAGGACTGCATACGACCGAGGCACACAGGGCCAACACCCGGCATCATGGTGTGAGGCGCGATCTCCTACACTGGCCGTACACCACTGGTGATCGTCGAGGGGACACTGAATAGTGCACGGTACATCCAAACCGTCATCGAACCCATCATTCTACCATTCCTAGACCGGCAAGGGAACTTGCTGTTCCAACAGGACAATGCACGTCCGCATGTATCCCGTGCCACCCAACGTGCTCTAGAAGGTGTAAGTCAACTACCCTGGCCAGCAAGATCTCCGGATCTGTCCCCCATTGAGCATGTTTGGGACTGGATGAAGCGTCGTCTCACGCGGTCTGCACGTCCAGCACGAACGCTGGTCCAACTGAGGGGCCATGTGGAAATGGCATGGCAAGCCGTTCCACAGGACTACATCCAGCATCTCTACGATCGTCTCCATGGGAGAATAGCAGCCTGCATTGCTGCGAAAGGTGGATATACACTGTACTAGTGCCGACATTGTGCATGCTCTGTTGCCTGTGTCTATGTGCCTGTGGTCCTGTCAGTGTGATCATGTGTTGTATCTGACCCCAGGAATGTGTCAATAAAGTTTCCTCTTCCTGGGACAATGAATTCACGGTGTTCTTATTTCAATTTCCAGGAGTGTATATTCATTGCAAGTGCAAGTACCCAATCAAACGGTGACGTTTCTTAAATGACTTTGAGGGGGAAACGTTACAAATGACTAACGACTATAATGTGTGCCCCAAAAGTATAGAGACAGAATTCTACAGACTCTAGAGGATTGCAAGCTAGATGAACAACTTATGGTTGAAAATCAAGTTTTAACATATTTACTGACATCAACAGCATATACTTATAGCAACAACTTTAGCTCATAGAAGCGGTTGAAACTGACTTGAAATTTTTATTGCAAATTTCTAATGTAAATTTCTACCGATGTCAATAACTTTCTTCCGTTTAGGGCTATACCTCGTGCGAAACCATTCCACGTACATTAGTTCGGCTTTTCTGGCACCATGCAATTACAAACATTGAGATACTTTAATTAGACGCAAGTTCAGAACGGTAGAACAAAATGTTCTAATATGCTAAATACATGGAGTGTGTTTCGTGTGGGCTACAGCGGATCGTACGACATTACATTTGGTGGTTTCTATCTCGCATGTATATGATGAACTGCATACCATCTACCTATTTAGGTGAAATCGTACTTTTTGGATGACGGTTGTTTGTGTAAATGCTTTTCCGTTACTCTGAGCTATAATTTTGACTTTGCTGGAAATGTACTGATGATTTATGCTTCTTTCTAATATTTATGACTACGACTGTTCTAAACACCTAGCAAAGAATATTCTGTTTAGCATTTCCTTAGCTGTAGTGGATCTTTCAGGACGTTAATTTATCCGTTACTGTGACACACTAAATGAATATCTGAAGATGGATGGCACAACATTCGAAGTCGTTAAGGAAAATGAAAGTATTTTTGGCAACTGTTTAGTAACTGCTCCCGGCAAATCAGCTCATCTCTTTACTCAGAGTGTGGCCGGCCGCAGTGGCCGAGTGGTTCTAGACGCTTCAGTCCGGAACAACGTGGCTGCTACGGTCGCGGATTCGAATCCTGCCTCGGCATGGATGTGTGTGATGTCCTTAGGTTAGTTAGGTTTAAGTAGTTCCAAGTTTAGGGAACTGATGACATGAGCTGTTAAGTCCCGTAGTGCTTAGAGCCATTTCAAACATTTTTTAGTCAAAGTATGTGCGCACCAGAAGACTATATCGTCATTTGTGTGTGTAAACTTGTAAATGTGTGTGTTCGTGAGATACTCAAAAGCGTTGTTATTACATCAACTGTGATGAGATATTCATGGAGACTAATGCATTACAGTCTAACAGAAAATATGGTTTGTTATAAAAAGATATGAAAATACCGTTCGGAGGCAGAGCTCAGAGCGTTGGAGATAAAAGTAAAGAGTTCGCCTTTGTCCGACGTTGCTTTGCTCGCTGCAAATGCAAGCGAACTTCCACCCGTGTTTACTACATGGTTTGCGCTGTCCTGCATTTATGCATCGATTTCGAGCAGAGATGAGCGCGTCAAACATTCGCATTGGAGAGGGCGTAACAAGTTTAAAAAACGAGCGAGTGACTGAATCCATTTGGAATGAATTCGCCCGCTTGCATATGGAGACGTGGTGACCGGGTAAAATCAACTCAACTGGTAACGCAATTAGTGCACTACGGACATTCCCACACAGCGGAAAACCTTGCTCATGGGTTCTATGAGCGGGCAAAAGTTTTTGTGTTCATAATAAATTGAAATTGTGTTCGGGAACAGTTACGGTAATGTACCTTTGCTCCTAAATACTAAATTGTGTCTTGCAGCTACAAAATGTTCTCTCTGATTTCAAGGAAGATGCTAATGCCTTATTGCATACACAGTCAGTAGAACGGTATCTGAATATCATAGCTATCATATGGTATGAGAAAAGTTCTGCACACAGCGTAAGGCTCTTAGTCAATAATATACACGTAAGTGGCTGTTAAATTCAAATGAGGCAGATGGAAAAAATGTATTCGCCACACCCCAATGTGAGACAAGAGAGTCGATGGTTTCAGGGAAAAAAGTTTGCTGTTGCCTGCGAAACCATGACTGTATCCAGGAGTGCACCTCTTCGTGTGAAGCAAATCGACGGCAACAAACGTCTTCCTTCAAGGCTCCAAAAATATGGAAATCATATGGAGAGACATCGGGACTGTATGGATGCTGGTAATGATTCGCTGTAAGACGTCTGCAGTGTAGTCGAAAGAAATTTGGCAACATGGGGGCGGGCATTATCGTGCAACAGAAACAGAATGATGACGTCTGTCAACATTCCTGGGCCTTAGGACTTGGTGACACGTTTCAGTTCTTGCAAAGTGCCCACGTAACACCGTGCGTCAATTATGGCTCCATGTTCCAGAAAGTAAATGACCTGGCACACCTGATGGCTGGCTCTGAGCACTATGGGACATAACAGTTGAGGTTATCAGTCCCATAGAACTTAGAACTACTTAAAGCTAACTAACCTAAGGACATCACACACATCCATACCCGGGGCAGGAATCGAGCCTGCGACAGTAGCAGTCGCGCGGTTCCGAACTGAAGCGTTTAGAACCGCTCGGCCACCGCGGCCGGCCACGCCTGATGATGCGACTACCATGCAGAAGTTTCGCTAGGATGCTCTTGCACATCCTGTACACAGTCCCGATCTCTCCTAAAGCGATTTCCACGTTTTCAGAGTCCTGGCGAAAGACATTCATAAGCGCCGATTTGCTTCGAATGAAAAGGTGCACGCCGGGTTACAATCATGGTTGGTACCGTAGGTTACTGCAAAAATTTTTCGTGAAGGCATTGGCCATGTTGTCTCACAAAGGGATATATGTATTAATAGCTAATAATGGAAATAATAAACAGTTTAATTACTTAAGATTCCTAGCATGAGTCCTATACTATGCCAGTGTATGATACACTATGTGATCAAAAGTATCCGGGCATCTGACTGAAAATGACTTACAAGTTCGTGGTGCCCTCCATAGATAATGTTGTAATTCAATGTGGTTTTGGACCACACTTAGCCTTGATGATAGCTTCCACTCTCGCAGGCATACGTTCAATCAGGTGCTGGAAGATTTCTTTGCTGGAAGGTTTATTGAGGAACGGCAGCCCATTCCCCACCTCAGGGTAGGTATCGACGTCGGTCGGTGAGGCCTGGCACCAAGTCGGCGTTCCAAAACATCCCAAGGGAGTTCCATAGGATTCAGGTCAGGACTGTGCAGGACAGTCCATTACATGGATGTTATTGTCATGTAACCACTCCACCACAGGTCGTCAATTATGAAAAGGTGTTCGATCGTGTTGAAAGATGCAATCGTCATCAAAGGTAGGAGACGAGTTACTGGCAGAAGTAAAGCTGTGAGTACCGGGTATGAGTCGTGCTTCGGTAGCTCAGATGGTAGAGCACTTGCCCGCGAAAGGCAAAGGTCCCGAGTTCGAGTCTCGGTCGGGCACACAGTTTTAATCTGCCAGGAAGTTTCATTTCAGCGCACACTCCGTTGCAGAGTGAAAATCTCATTCTGAATTAAGACAGTGTTTGAAGAGGTGTTTGAGAGAAACATGTGTGCATTTCTCAGATATACCAGTGGGCATTACTTTGATAAGTCCTATAACACTTCTTCCTCCCCTAGTGCCCATCCGTTTCGGATGTTGGTGACCATCACGGCTATATCATTTTTATTTGTAGGAATAAGTTACTCAGTCGGGTGTGAGTTCCATGTCCTTAAGTTTACGGGCCAAGACCTTCTTCATCTTCTGCTTCGTCTCTTCTTCTTCCTCTTCTTATTCTTCTACGTCCGGTTTTACCAGGCATCTTTCCTCCAAGAAAGTTCTAAAGCCATTTACACCTGTTTCCATTCCTCAGTACGTGACCGTGATACTGTATTTTTTCTTTCTTCATATTGTGGAGAATATCGTTGTTAGTAATTATATCTGTCCACGGCACTTCTAGCGTTCTCGTATACAATCAGATCTCAAATGCCTGACTCAGTCAATTCGTTTGGCCCTCATCTCGGTCAAAGTCCAGCTCTCAACTCCATAGAAGAGGATGGGTTATGTATCAACGTAGAAATATTAATCTTGTTTCGCTTGAGAGTTCATGTCTGGTGAACATATTAGTCATTTTACAAAAAGCGCATCTGGCTTTGTCAACACGAACCATATTTCTTGCGAGCCATCCGATTGGTTGTTGATGATAGTTCCCAGGTATATTGTTTACTTGTTCAGTAAGTTCGCCATTAAGGCAGAGATGGCAATTTGGAATGTCTTTCTTGTGTGTGACCATTGCTTTTGTTTTAATTATGTAACATTCTAAGCCATAGCTCTTGTCACTGCTTAGCTTGATTCGGTATACAAAATGTTGAAAATCATTTACAGTGTCAAACACGTTACAGTATCATCATCAACGGATATTGTCCATTCAAGATGATTCCTCCTTCGACACTTTCAAGGGATATACATTCTGTATAATGACTGAATATCAGTGGTGAAAAAATAGCGCCCTGCATCAATCCTCGACATGTCTTTAATGTATCAGATTTCTCATTTTCTACTCTGACAACAGGATATTGATTTCAATGTAGATTAACTATGACCCGGAGGTCTTTATCATGTATCACTCTATTTGTAGACCCTAGTCCTTGCTGCAACGTTCTACTCTATCAAACACAAAGGAAAGCTTTGTAGAACTAGACCTACATACTCAGTATTGTTATTATAACTGACATGCATTGCCGTCGCCATCACAAACACAGCATACAAGAGTCTTGTGTCTACAATGGCGTGTCAGATTGTGACATATCAGAATATATCAGTCGCAGACTGTGTTCCATAAATGTACAGTTTAGAGAAATAAGCGGTGGCAGTTGCTGCAGAACCAGTCCATCATTTTGTAGGACAATGTTCGGACTCATTGGCCCAAGTTGTGATTCATTTGCCGGCCGCAGTGGCCGAGCGGTTCTAAGCGCTACAGTCTAGAACCGCGCGACCGCTACGGTCGCAGGTTCGAATCCTGCCTCGGGCATGGATGTGTGTGATGTCCTTACGTTAGTTAGGTTTAAGTAGTTCTAAGTTCTAGGGGACTGATAACTTCAGAAGTTAAGTCCCTTAGTGCTCAGAGCCATTTGAACCGTTGTGAGTCATTTGTTTAATGGAAGGTGCCGATAAATGCTGTTTCAACCACCATAGTCCCCTGACTTGAGAACGTATGACTACATTTCTAAACAGAAGGAAGCACACCATGGCATTCGCTTCACAACTGTTACAGCGATTCGTCCGTCAGTACACTCTTTTTTCTGTTGAGGTGTACATTGGCTTAGGAGGCTGTCATAGAGGAAGTGATAAGCGCCGATCAGTCTCAGAGGTGAGTCCGAAACTCGGATTCATTTTCGTAATGGTGCCGTAGTGAGAGTGAGGCTGGCTGACAACAAGCGTATTCAACCAAGAGCTGGAAACGGCAGACGCAATCACCCAAGTGGCCAGATTTTCAAGATGCAGTGCCGTTCTCACGCACTGAACTCGGTAGTTACCGCAGATGATTAACTTAATTACGATAGTTACAGTAATTAACGAAGTAAGGTTATGAAGTTTGCTTGGTGGAGGAAAGGATGCTCCTTGATTCGCAATTTTGTACTACCTTTCTTTTGTAAACACAACTACTGATTGTCACCATTGCAGCAGCATGTAGTATCTCCGTGTAATGTGATTAATCTGTAGACAATAGGCAATTAAAATGAAAGACCCCAGGTGAATACTGACGACAACGCTTCCCCTATTGTTACATACCAGTACCAAGTAAAATGCTACGGAACTAAAGATTCTTTTAAAATCCATCTGTACCATCTGAAGACATCTGTTAGCATGAAACATTTCAGAAGTAAGAGGCTGCTGTTTTCTGTGTTTATACCTTCAGAAGCGCTTCAGATATTACGTGCAGTATGCTGTACTTATACCTTTACGAGAGCACGAGTAAGTTACACATTATTGTGGCAGGGGTAGTAACTTTTATTGAATAGCCGTGTCGTGTTTCTGTGTCACTTTGAAGTGTAGTCCACTACAAAGTGATACAGAAACACAACAGCACTGTTCAGCAAGGATACTAGTCTTTGTAAATAACGGTCGGAGCGATCTACCAATCATTCATTTCGTCGACGATAGAAATCCACTCATTGGTCTCTGGGCCATTCTACAACGCCCGTGTGAACGTTCCTACCGTTGAAAAATCTACGTTCACTGGGAATCAGTTCATCAAAGGCCTATACGTTCTTTTGTGGGTATATCGATGGTCTTCCTTACAGATCAGCACCATTCTCTGCGTCCTTGAGCAAATTCTGGCAACATTTCACAGCGGCTGGACGCGATATTGCACTTGGTTCATATATCGAGAGTTTCATGGTCATTCTTGTACTATTGATACGTTTTTCCCACAAAAATCTTACAGCCTTGCAAACTTCAAATGTGGAGTACTTTCCCAATTGCCATGCCATTTCCCTCACCTACTGTGATGCAAGTGTTATCCGCATCGTAGCGAAATTCTTTCACCGCGGAAGATGAACGTTGAAATGTCATATACTGAGATAACAGATCGCGCAACAGAAAATCAACTAAAATCGCTTGGCACTGGAAAAGAGTCGTACCAGACGAAATACCTATAAGATTCTATAATGATTATGCCAAAGGACTTGCTCCTTTCTAGTAGCCGTTTATAGTAGGTCACTAGAGCAACAAAGGGTACCTGGTGACTGGAAAAAAGCGCAGGTCATTCCCGTTTTCAGGAAGGGAAGTAGGAGAGATGCGCATAATTATAGGCATTTATCCTTGACTTCAGTCTATTGTAGAATTAAGGAACATGTTTTCTACTACGTATTATGACGTTTTTGGGAACGAAAATCTCCTGTATAAAAATCAACATGGATTACATAAAGAGGCGTCTTAAGAAACTCCGCTCGCTCTGTTCCTCCATTAGCTGCGGAAAATCGCGCTCAGTCTGATGCCGTGCTCTTTGACTTAAGGAAGGCGTTTGGCAGTATCACGCACTGACGCGTATTGAAAAATATTCGAGCTTACCGAGGTTCGAACCAGATTTGCGACTGGTAAGAGACTTCCCTACTGATAAAACTCAAAACGTCGCTCTTAACGGAACAAAACCGAGAGACGTAGTGGTAATATCGAAGTACCCCAAGGAAGTGTGATAAGACAGTCTCTGATTAATATGTATATAAATTATCTAATAGAAAGCGTCAGAAGCTCTTTAAGACTGTTTACAAGCGATATGGTTGTCTATAAGAAAGTAATAACGCCAGAAGACAGCATCAGTTTGCCGAATGGGCTGCAGAGGACTTATGAATGGCGCAGGCTACGTCAATTGACCCTGAAAGTACACAAATGTAATATATTGCGCATACATAGGAAAAGAAATCCACTCCTGTGAAACTACAACGTTGATGAAAAATTGATGGTAACTTTTCTACCTAAAATATCTAGTAGTAACTATCCAGAGCGACATTAAATGGACTGACCACATAAAGCAAATAGTAGGAAAAGCAGATGGTAGACAGAGATTCATCGCAAGAATCTTAAGGGATGTGGCTTAAAAAAGCACATGTTCACCGATGCTTGAGTACTTTTCATAAATGTGGGATCCTTACGAGGTAGGATTGATAAAAGAGAAGAGCCAACGAAGAGCGTCGCGTTTCGTTACGAGGTCGTTTAGCTCCCGCGAGAGCGTTACAAAGATACTCAACGAACTCCAGTGCACACGACAGAAGAGAGTCGTTGTTGAAATTTAGTGTAGACTACTTTCCAGAAAGAGTCAAACAACATGTTACTTTCCCTCAAAACCCTCTCGTGGAATGACAACGACGAGAAAATTCGAGAGACTAGAGCTAATACAGAGGCTTACCAACAATCATTAACCCACGCGCAATTTGTGAGGGGAACGGAGAAGGGGGGTCTGTTAGTGGTACCAGAAGTACCCTCGGCTGCACACCGTTAGGTGGCTCGCGGAGTATGATGTAGATGTAGAACTGCGTCAGCAGAACACCTAGAGATGTAGCCCCATCTGACAATGTGACAGTGGGACAACATGTGTAACAGTAGTAACAGCACTTATATATTCGAAATATACTGAAAGTTAACAGTAAGTAATGACATTATCAATGCAAATTCCTGCCACCCGAAATCACACAAATACACATAATTTCACACCTCATCAAAAAAATGATTTAAATACCTCTTACAACAGGACGCTATACACGAAGAAATTAGAACCCTGCAACACGTGGCACAAAAGCATGAATACAATAAACAAATAATCAGAGAGTTATATGACAAATGTGCAAAGCCTTCACGACCCGCTGTACGTAAAGGAATATCACTTATCAGAGAAATAGCAGTAAAAACGGGAACACACATACAAGGGCAGTACATTGTTCAAATGGCGACTCAACTTCTGAGGTCATCAGTCGCCTAGAATATAGAACTAATTAAACCTAACTAACTTTAGGACATCACACACATCCATTCCCAAGGCAGTATTCAAACCTGCGACCGTAGCGGTCACGCGGTTCCAGACTGAAGCGCCTAGAACCTCACGAACACACCGGCCGGCGGGGAAGTGCATCGAACAAAATTAGTGAACTACTGAAAAGCACCATTATACGGTTTTGCGTATCAAACAAGAATGTAATATAGAAACAAAAATACCATCATGAAACTGGAAACCACCAATATTCTCAGTGCCAGGTATATGTACACTGAAGCGCCAAGGAAATTGGTATAGGCATGCGCATTCAAATGCAGATATATGGAAACAGGCAGAAACGGCGCTGCGGTCAGAAACGCCTATATAAGACAACAAGTGTCTGGCGCAGTTTTTAGATTGGTTGCTACTGCAACATTGGTAGGTTATTAAAATTTATGTGAGTTTGTACGTGATGCTACAGTCGGCACACGAGCGATGTGACACAGCATCTCCGAAGTAGCGATGAAGTGGGGATTTTCCAGTGAGACTATTTCACGAGTGAACCGTGAATATTAGGAATCCGGTAAAACATCAAATTTCCGACATCGCACCGGCCGGAAAAAGACCCTTCAAGAGCGAGACCAACGACGACTGAAGAGAATCGTTCAGAGTGACAGAAGTATAAACCTTCCACAAATTGATGCAGATTTCAACGCTGGCTCATCAATATTTGTTAGCTCGTGAACCATTCAACGAAACATCATCGATATAAGCTTTCGGAGCTGAAGGCCCACTTGTGTACCCTTGATGACTTCACTCCTGGGACCGTCAACACCGTCACTGGACTGTTGACGAATGGAAACATGTTGCATGGTCGGACGAGTCTCGTTTCAAACTGTGTCGAGCGGACGGACGTGTACAGGTATGGAGACAACCCATGGCTCCATGGAGACTGCGTGTAAGCAGAGGACTGTTCAAGCTGGTGGAGGCTCTGTAATGGTGTGTGGCGTGTGCAGCTGGAGTGATATGGGACTCCGATACGTCTAGATACGACTCTGACGGGTGACATATACGTAAGCATCATGTCTGATCGCCTGCATCCATCCATGCCTATTGTTCATTCCGACGGACTTGAGCAATTCCAACGGGGCAAAACGACACCCCACACGTCCAGAATTGCTACATAGTTCACCAAACTCCTCAGACATGAACATTATTGAGCATATCTTTGATGCACTGCAACGTTCTATTCAGAAGAGATCTCCACCCTCTCGCACTCTTACTGATTTATGGACAGTCCTGCAGGATTCATGGTGTCAGTTCCCTCCTGAACTACTTCAGGCATTAGTCAAGTCCTTGCCACGTCGTGTTGCGGCACTTCGGCGTGCACACGGGGGCCCCACACGATATTAGGCAGGTGTAGCAGCTTCCTTGGCTCTTCAGCGTAAAATTCACTGCAACGACTGTGAACAATTTTACGTGGAACAAACAGGAAAAGACTTCGCCAGTAGATATCGACTAAGTGACAATAGCCTAGCCACCTTTCTCCATCGCATTAAAAATGAACAAAAGACAACAGACCCATTGCAAAGTGCTGACGATATTTTACACGTAACATTAAAAGGACCAATGGTGAATATATTGGACGAAACTGAAATATACTTACACGCAAGAAATATCCACATTTAATCGTCTACGCAGGAACTTACGTAAAAAAAAAAG
This sequence comes from Schistocerca cancellata, assembly GCF_023864275.1. Classification (NCBI taxonomy): domain Eukaryota; kingdom Metazoa; phylum Arthropoda; class Insecta; order Orthoptera; family Acrididae; genus Schistocerca; species Schistocerca cancellata. The sequence continues at coordinate 200,312,037 of NC_064628.1, forward strand.
CTTTATCTAAAACCTTACTAGGATTATTCACCAAGATCCTGGGTTAACCAGAACACAAGGAGAGACAAAATTTTAATTAAATAACGCAACACCAGAGACACCCATTCAGTATAAAGCAGTAACACCCCTGACAGAATTTTCAACAAACAGATGTAGCCATACAATATCGCTGATGATCTGACATAATTGCTGTCGCGAAATGTCAACTGGAAATTAAGTTTATTTCCGACCATTATTAACAAAATGTCAGAACATTAAATACAGTTGAATACTACTGGAATAACAACGAAAAAATATAATCAGTAAACAAATACACTACAAAAGAAATAAAGTCGCTAATCATGTGTCACGGCTGCTGCCACTAAATGTAAAAGTCAGCTACACACTGAGACTTATTTCTGACCACTACCAAACGAAAAATCAGGACGCACTCCAAAACTGATTATTATTGCTACATTAACGTAAAAGACAATCAGCAACAGAACCAACGATATTGTATGGAAACTGGGACTTGAAATAGTATGTAAAGTCGTATCGTTCTTAAGTAACTCACACGTAGTACAACAAATGCACCAAATTTATAAGTTGTTCTATTACATATAACCTAATGATGGCTCTATAGCTTAAACACGCCTATAGTTCAACTCTAAATAATACTCATAACCGCACGACTGGTTATAAAAATTTTCTTAGTTTTTGAAGTCTGCTCGTAATTATAATGGACACTGTGAAAACCAACTGAACAGACAAAAAGCCATCTTGATTTACCCGAGAACGAGAAAAGAGCAGAAGGGAAAAAATGTGAAGTTAACCATTCCGTTCGGGCACAGTGATTTGGCTGACTAGAGTCGGTACACCACATACTAGAGAAATGGCAGCCGGCTGCCAACTGGGCGTGTTTGCCGTGCTGTTGGCCCCGCTACCGGTGCTTCCCTGCCCGAGCCCGCATCCGTCTGGCTGTGTGCGCAGCCGCTGCCGCCGGTTTCCGCCTCCTAATTATGAGGCTGCACGCCGCGAATCGGCAGCCGAGGCCGCAGTATTAGTTGAGCAGCAGTTGGAGGAGGCGGCGAGTGCAAACCTGTCTCGCACACTACCTCGCAAACAATGCCTCTCAGGCAATGATGACGACAAGAGTGAGCCCTGCACCTTAAGACTGTTCACTTCTAAGTCCCCTAGTGCTCAGAGCCAGCCACTGTTCACTTCCCAGTACACTGAGGTGATGCAAGTCATGGGATAGCTATATGCTAGAGATGGGCATACTCGTTCATCCTTGGGAACTAGTTCACTGCTGATCGTTCTTTTTTGGGAACCGATCATTTTTACTCGTTCACCGTTCATTTGTGCTTGGTATATGGTTCTTATGAAAAACTGATAACTAGTAGTGTAGGTGACTGAAGGATGGAGGGCACGAAGAGGGGGCACTTGCCTCCCCCCTGGAGTATAGAGTTTTTGTTCATTACAGAATTCTTACACACTTTTAGAAGTAATTTCTGTGATTCTGCAGAACCTCTCGTTTAGCCAACTGTAGCCTTGTGTGGCTGATCGCAGGGAAATACATAGGGTGGTTCATTGAAAACCGGCCCCTAGTACAGACTGCTCGCCAATTACGGACGATATGTTGCCTATTACAAGCAGATACAACAAACAGACAAACATGTAATAAGCAGGCAGTGAAGAAATAACAAGGTAATGCAAGCAACAACTGCGAAACAATCGATGACGACGTGTAGAGAGCTGGAGCAGAGAACATGAAAATCTCACGCGCCGCGCATGGGCTATAGCACATGTAGTCTTGTAAACCTGTCGGTGGCTGTTTCGCAACTTAATAGACCACAAGTCTCTTGTATAAAATTCTTCGTTTCGACTTCCACTATATAGATATGCTACATTGTAAACAATCGTTTACACCCTATATATACTTCACGTTGTCTCTGAGTTCGTAGGCGAAGTAGAGACTCTATGGAAGCATAAAATAAAATGTGGTTTTCTCATACTTGCGTGACACGGCTAGTAAAAATTAGGTTTTTATGTTGCATTATTAAAGTTAATGCAGCTATAATAATAATAAATAAGTACGCAGTAGTGAAGTTTTTGGTTTTAAAGTTCCTTCTGAACAAATGTTTTTGAGATAGTAAGTAAAAACGAATTTATGGCATTCTGTCTTTCCAAATGGGGAGGCACCGCTTTTCCTACTGAGCCAAAATGACCCATAACCCACTTTCTTTTCTTTTTCTTTTTTTTTCAAAGAAACTAAACTAGCAGGTAATGCAAATTGGAAACAAGCAAACTTAAAAACAACTAGAGCCTTCCAAAATGTAATGTTTTGTATATGAAAGATACACAAAAACCGTTTTATATGAATTTTCGTAAACTAAAAATTAAGCAAACTATAGAAAGTTAGCTGCTAAATCAAGTCGATGAAACCAAAAAATATATGAATAACAAAAAAAACTTGCCTTGTTATAAGTATATCTTCTGCTGTTCATCGATATAATGAAGTGAGCTGATATGCCCTTTTGTTACATAAAAAGACGTACCTATCACATACAACGTAGTTTTTATGTAATTTACGTAACCATAAAATACTTTTTGATTACCTGTCGTGGACGCTGAATAGCCAGAGCCAAGTGCAAGAACAGTTTGGAACACGTGTAAAATAGGCGAGCGCAGTGAACGAAACGAACAACTGGATATTGAACTAACTAGGAGCAGTCGGCAGTGGAAATGAGACAGGTGGTCATGCAAGAACGACGAGTGCGGCCGAGGGAGACCGAGGCTGGAACGAGAACTGCCGAAGTGACCGCAGCGACCGAAGTGAACTAGTGAACTATGAACCGATCGTTCCTCGTTCCCGGGAACTATAAGTAGACCGCCGCGACCGAAGTGAACTATGAACCGATCGTTCCTTGGAATTCGTTCTTCGGTCCTTTCGGTCATCTTGGTGAACCGTTTCTCTGCACCCGTTCGTTCGCGAACTACCCATCTCTACTATATGCACATATAGAAATGGCGATCGCGTACACAAGGTGTACAAGGGAGTGCGTGGACGCTACTGTCATTTGCACACACATGATTCATGTAAACAGGTTCCCGTCGTGATTACGCCTGCAAGAAGGAAATCAACAGACTTTGAACGCGGAGTGGTAGATGGAGCTAAATGTAGGAGACACTCTATTCCGGAAATCGTTAGATAATTCAATATTCCAAGGTCCAAAGTGTCAAGAGTGTGCCGAGAATACCAAGACATTACTTCTCACCACGGACAACGCAGTGGCTGACGGACTTTAGTTAACGACAGGCAGATGTGGCGTTTGCGTAGAGTTATCGGTGCTAACAGACAACCAACACTTCGTTAAATAACCGCAGAAATCAATATGGGATGTACGATAACTGTATCCGTTGGGACAGTGCGGCGAAATTTGGCGTTAATTTGCTGTGGCAGCAGACGACCGACGCGAGTGCCTTTGCTAACAGGACGACATCGCCTGCAGCGCTTCTCCTGGACTCGTGGGCATAGTGGTTGGACCCTAGACGAATGGAAAATCGTGAACAGGTGACATTAGTCCGATTCCAGTTGGTAAGAGCTGATGATGGGGGTTCGAGTGTGGCGCAGACCCCACGAACAATGGACACAAGTTGTCAACAAGACTCCGTGAAAGCTGGTGGTGTGGTCAATTGTCGAACAGAGTGAACAAGCTAAAGGCAACATAAGAGAAAATAACTGTACCATAGAACACTTTTTAGACTTCCACCTCAAACCAGAGATATAAATGCAGTGGAATATACTTTCTGATTCCATTTTGAAATGACAGCATTCACGTTTTGTGTCCTTCACTTTGTTTATGAAATTAGAAACATTACTTTGGGAAAGCGATCTTTTTCCTAATGCCAAATAATGTACCCAAGTACAACACTATCTTTTGTTACATTATTGCGCTACTACACATCAGTTATCAGTAAATGAAATCAAATGAACTAGAAGTATTTTGAAAAAGTGAAATACATTTAGAAATAGAAAAATAGAAACATACTTAAAATTTCCATTTTAAAGACAAGTAAAATTCTTAACGTGTTAAAGAAACTCAGTTCATTACCAATTACCTCATATTCTATGCTAACAGACCGTGTTCTGCTTAAAGGTGCAGGTAGTGTACGACCGACGAAGTATGACCTAACGTTCACGCTTTGTCATAAACATACTTAGAACTTTACTCACCATAAAACCTTCCAAACTGAAGAATTAACAATATATTCCAAAGAGCTTTAATACATTACACAGCAAAAGACGTAGAGCCCATAATACACCGAGTCGCCATACTAAAAAATAATTAATGTAAAATAATGAAGTTTCGGGTAAACATCTGTCTCGGTAACATATTTAAGCGATTAATATTGCAAAATCACAGGTCTATGTAAGCGTGAGATAAGCCATTGCAAACGGGAAGTGCTGGTACATTAATAAACGGTGTAACAGCCAGAATGTCGAATGCAAGCATACAAACATGTGTACATTTTGTTGTACCGAAGCTGGATGGCAGATTGTGGGATGGAGATCAAATCCAGTAGCACTCAGTAGGTCAATAAAAGGACGGTTAGCGCTGGTCGTTGATGAAGTTGGTGTTGTCGTCCGATGATGTCCCATATTTGTTCGACTGGAGACAGATCTGATCATCGAGCAGGTCGAGGCCACATGTCGACACTCTGCAGAGCATGTTTGGTTACAACAGCGGTATGCGGGCGAGAATTATCCTGTTGGAAAACACCCCCTGGAATGCTGTTCATGAATGACAGCACAATAATTCGAATCACCAGCTTCACATACAAACTTGCAGTAAGGGTGCATGAGAGAACCACAAGTGTTCCTCCTGTCGTACGAAACTGCACTCCAGACCATAATTCGAGGTGTAGGTCCAATGTGTCTAGCACACAGACAGGTTGGTTGCAGGTTCGCACCTGGCCTCCTCCTGAGCAAAACATCTCTGTCACCGAGGCACAACCAGCTTTCATCAGAAAACACAGCCAGTCTTCACCCTGCCCTCCACTGTGATCTCGCTTGACACCACAGTAGTTTCAAATGGCAGTGGTTTTCGGTCAGTGGAATGCATGCTACAGGGCGTCTGGCTCGGAGCTGTCCTTGCAGAAACCGATTAGTAACAATGCGATGTGACACTGTGGTACCAACTGCTGCTCAGATTGCTGCTACAGATGCAGTTTGACGCTCCAGAACCATACAACGAAGTCTTACCTCTCGGTTCTATCACTTGACCGTCCGAAGTCTGGTCTTCTCGCGGCCGTACATTCTAGTGACCACCGCTGCCAGTAATCATGTACCTTGGCTACATTCCACCATGACTTTCTGCAGTATCACGGAATGAACATTCAGTATCTCGTAGCCCTATTACACGACCTCGTTCAAACTCAGTAAGGTGTTGATAATGGCGACTTTGTCGCCCTAAGAAACAATCTTCACTAACATCAATTCACCACGTCTAATCTCAAAGGTAACTAACGCTCACGACGGTATTTCAAGCAAATCTAATTTGCATCCTCATAGTAGTCAGTGTATGCACGAGTGCTCCGCAGAACGCAATCTCGTATCTCACAGCAACAAAAACAGTAGAAAATCCTGCGAACTGCTTATGGTAGTCTCTACGCGCATTTCTAAATGTAGTTCCAAAATGTGTCACTAGAGTGAAACTATGACTAGGACACATCGTCTTTCCCTAGGCACACTATCCTCAAGGTGCAACGCTCTCCCCTATGTATTGAGAGTGAAGCAAAGAAAGAAGTTAGTAATGATACACTCCTGGAAATGGAAAAAAGAACGCATTGACACCGGTGTGTCAGACCCACCATACTTGCTCCGGACACTGCGAGAGGGCTGTACAAGTAATGATCACACGCACGGCACAGCGGACACACCAGGAGCCGCGGTGTTGGCCGTCGAATGGCGCTAGCTGCGCAGCATTTGTGCACCGCCGTCGTCAGTGTCAGCCAGTTTGCCGTGGCATACGGAGCTCCATCGCAGTCTTTAACACTGGTAGCATGCCGCGACAGCGTGGACGTGAACCGTATGTGCAGTTGACGGACTTTGAGCGAGGGCGTATAGTGGGCATGCGGGAGGCCGGGTGGACGTACCGCCGAATTGCTCAACACGTGGGGCGTGAGGTCTCCACAGTACATCGATGTTGTCGCCAGTGGTCGGCGGAAGGTGCACGTGCCCGTCGACCTGGGACCGGACCGCAGCGACGCACGGATGCACGCCAAGACCGTAGGATCCTACGCAGTGCCGTAGGGGACCGCACCGCCACTTCCCAGCAAATTAGGGACACTGTTGCTCCTGGGGTATCGGCGACGACCATTCGCAACCGTCTCCATGAAGCTGGGCTACGGTCCCGCACACCGTTAGGCCGTCTTCCGCTCACGCCCCAACATCGTGCAGCCCGCCTCCAGTGGTGTCGCGACAGGCGTGAATGGAGGGACGAATGGAGACGTGTCGTCTTCAGCGATGAGAGTCGCTTCTGCCTTGGTGCCAATGATGGTCGTATGCGTGTTTGGCGCCGTGCAGGTGAGCGCCACAATCAGGACTGCATACGCCCGAGGCACACAGGGTCAACACCCGGCATCATGGTGTGGGGAGCGATCTCCTACACTGGCCGTACACCACTGGTGATCGTCGAGGGGACACTGAATAGTGCACGGTACATCCAAACCGTCATCGAACCCATCGTTCTACCATTCCTACACCGGCAAGGGAACTTGCTGTTCCAACAGGACAATGCACGTCCGCATGTATCCCGTGCCGCCCAACGTGCTCTAGAAGGTGTAAGTCAACTACCCTGGCCAGCAAGATCTCCGGATCTGTCCCCCATTGAGCATGTTTGGGACTGGATGAAGCGTCGTCTCACACGGTCTGCACGTCCAGCACGAACGCTGGTCCAACTGAGGCGCTAGGTGGAAATGGCATGGCAAGCCGTTCCACAGGACTACATCCAGCATCTCTACGATCGTCTCCATGGGAGAATAGCAGCCTGCATTGCTGCGAAAGGTGGATATACACTGTACTAGTGCCGACATTGTGCATGCTCTGTTGCCTGTGTCTATGTGCCTGTGGTTGTGTCAGTGTGATCATGTGATGTATCTGACCCCAGGAATGTGTCAATAAAGTTTCCCCTTCCTGGGACAATGAATTCACGGTGTTCTTATTTCAATTTTCAGGAGTGTAAATAGCAAAAATGAAATTAGCGATAAACTACAAGATCAAAATGTAGGAAAACGTATGAGTAGCAGTGAAGGTATTCTGTTCCATTGGAAGCAAAATACCGCCCAGCGGACGAAGCAAATCGGACATAAGAAACAAAAAAGCACTGGGAAAGAGGGCATTTGGTAATGAAACGCTAATAACCGGACACAGGGCTCAGTTTGTGTATTGAATTTCTGAGAATGGACCTCGCGAACATTACATCGTATGAAAGAGAATTATGGACTGTGGGAAACCAGGGTGATAAGTAAACCGAAGTGTCTGACATGTCGCCTAATAGAAGAATGCAAAACATTAAAAAGATTGCTACGGTAAGAAAAGTGGAAGTTATCCGTATAATCTGCGGGGAAAATACTCTGGAAATCAGTGAAAGAGGGGTCTGCATGACAGCACATGTGTTGAAATATCATGTGGTAATTTCTATGGTACTAGAGGCGACAAAAACTGCAGGATAGACAGAGGTTGGAATATATCCAAAAAATAATCGAGGACGTTGAGTACTGGAGAGGAAGTAACGGCGTGCCGCGTCAAACCGCTCTGAATACTGATTGCATCCCAACCCCTCCCCTTTCCGCAACCTTCCTCTCTCCCTCCCCCTCTCACTGTCTCTGTCTCTCTCTCTCTCTCTCTCTCACACACACACACACACACACACACACACACACTCACACACACAATCTCTCTCTCTCACGCAAACACACACACACACACACACACACTCACTCAAACCTAGCCCAAAAATAATATTGGCTTGCCTTTAAGATATTGCTGGGAAGTGGATATCCATGCCATTGGTACGTGCTGGTTGTAATACTGCTTATCAAAGAGCCTTTAATTTAAAAAGAGTAAGTAAAGCATTACAAAAGATTTATAATATTGTTATGGCTATATTTCAAGAACGTGCTCATCATTTTTGAAAGTACTCAAATATTTTAAGTTTCTTTGGATCTCTACAGGGAAACGGGAGAATTTATGCATAGATATGTGCCATCCGTATTACAGCAGCACGGTTATTAGTAAGAATGTCTTTGATAAGGGAAGGAGCCCATATTTCGACACCTTAGTAGGGTAGGACCTGTATAAATCCTGGAAGGTTGCGGAAAAGGCTACAGATTTGTGTATGTATTTCTGAATTTATTCTCCATTTGCAGGTAACTTACAATTAAAGTGTTATAACATAATAAAGTCAGTATTTGGTAGAATTGTTAACGCTGCAAAAATAGAAATACAAAAGAAAATGATCGCAATTTGAGACCATGAATAAACAATGTTTCAATGTTTTCAATTTATTTTCAGACTTCTGAACATGTGTCACATTTGAATTTGTGTCTGGGTCGATGAAGGGCATGCTTTGTGAGAAAAAAACAAGCAGTTTGAGCAACGTATCCCTTTGTCTCCGCTTGCCTTTTTCAGTTGGATAAAGTAAAGTAATCTCTCTCAATAGCAAATAAAAAGAATTCTTCATAACAGTTCCAAATTTCGTCCCCGGGACGAAAATAGGAACTGCAAAGGGGACGAAATTACGAAAATTCGCAGAATTATAATAATGACCGATAGAACAACATAGGTCAAACCGTTGACAACAGCAGTTACACGCCCGAAGCTACAACACACGATTGAAATAAGGCCGAATATTTGAAAACATACCAGTGCTCCCACTAGAAATAGCAGGCCGTTAATTTGACTGCTTCAGTGACTCACTTGAGAGTAAAAAGATGCATTTCCTCGTACATGGAAGCTAAGAGTGCTTCACTAAGCGGACTGCCTGAAGTATGGACTGAGGTCACACACGCACGCACAGTTAAATATTTCTTACCAACTGTGGAAAATGGAAATTCCTAGGGTTGAGGGTGGGGGGGAGGGTTGGGGGGAGGGGGGACGATATTAGGAGCAGGGACGATATTAGGGCCCGATGCCTTAAATTGTCAAGACGAACTGAAACCCATAAGGACCCATCAATCGCTTTTTCCAGTAATTTTTCAGTAACGACTGCCAATGGAAACCTTGAACCACATATATAAAGCATACATATTAATGCAAAGTATGTGTAGCATTTACGAGTTACCACATTCTCTTCCCTTTTATTTGGGGGGTGGGGGGCGGAGGAGGTCGGAGGAGATCGACCTTTTGCTTTGCGAATGATCTAATTCAGGCCGACACTATTTTCTTTCATTTGCCAATCCCTTCATGTCAGAGTAGCTTCCTATTGACTATTTTTCGTTAACGAGACGAGTGTGGCTATCGTATCGATGGGTTTCTTTCAGTTTTCCAGAGATCAAATTTACCACCATTATTCGGGAGAGCATCTGGGATATTATTCACTCTTGGACCGATATTTCGGTTGGCACCCTTTCAGCCAGTCTCAAGGTGAGTCGCTGACAAGATTTTTTAAAAAAACTTTAGACTGTGGAGTAAACTGTTATCTTTGATGCATGCGCAAAACTCGACAGTGCAAGTGCTTTATATATCGCTAAGTTGAATCAACTTAAGATCACCTCTCCATGGCATTCATTACTTTGTGTTTCATATTCATTACTTGTGTTTCACAGAACGTGGTTTTCTGAATCCGTGCTGGGTAAGTTTCCGTTGCTCGTAATGAACACAGTATATGTTCCAAAACTCCTACTTCAGATCGATACAATGAAAGTTCTCAAATTTGTTGGAGTTGTCAACGACTACTTACACAAAATGTTACGTGCAATTTCCAGATATTCGTATAACCATTACAGACTTCCTTTCGCGTAAGGACAAGCTATCTTGTAGCGAAGCAGTGAGACAAGCCGCCGACTTTCTTTCGCTTGTCAAGCTCCACGTAGCGCTGACGTCCTTGCCGCCCACTACACGTCAGACGTTAACAAAGTAGGGACGTGATAAATGACAGGGACAAGTCCAGGGATGTCGATAACGCTTCCGGCGTAAATCCCTAACTTTTACGACGCGCCAGCGCTAGCTGGCGGGCCAGGAGGCCCTGCAAGGCAGCCCGCCTGGGGTACAGAAGGGGGGAGAGGGTTAATACCAGCCCCGGCTCGCCAGAGATAATGCATTTAGCACTGGCAGCGCCTGCTACTTTGTGAAATTGGGTCGTAATTAAATGAGCGGCAACTGTGTGGCAGAAATTATACCCAACACTCGGCGTCGTCGCGTGAGGGGCAATCGCAGGAACCGGCGGTTGTCCTTTAATCTCCGGACTCAAACTAGTTCGCAACTTTAGAATGGCTAAAATTTCATCTCATCTCATTTCGTGAATTACGTATCTGATTCTCCAAGTGTAGGACCCCCAACATATTCAACGCTACGTCAACCTTCTCCCCACAATTACTTCTGTGCAAGAAAAGTTTACCAAAAGTTATCCATGTTCTTAAGGCGCGGTGATGATATCCAGAACGAACTAGAACTTTAGATCGGTTTAAACGATCTTATATTAGCCAGGGATATTCTGACTCGGACGGAAAACCGGGATTTTGGTGCCCCATCAGAATGCACTTTGTGCAACTAGTCAAGAAACTGTGATAAAAACAGTCCCGTAATTATCTTATTAGTTTCGTTTGTGTTAAATGCTTCGCTGTTTAAATTAATCTGATGATATCTCTACAACCCGTCTATGAAAACTGATTCATCCAATTCCTTTTGCTAGCTAATGCAGTAGCGGTATTCCATAAGGTTAATTATGTGATGTTAAATAACCTGTCAAATTATGAATTTTTTTTTAGTTTTCAGCTGTTGTCACACCAGATATAATAATAATAATTTCGCATGTTCTACGACGCTGCGCAGGTTTTACAAGTTAGTGCAATTTAGGGGGTAGGGTTGGTTTTGGGGGAGGAGACCAGAAAGCGAGGTCATCGGTCTCATAGGATTAGTGAAGGACGGGTAAGGAAGTCGGCCGTGCTCTTTCAAAAGAACCATCGCGATTTTGGGAAATCATGGAAAACCTAAATCAGGATGGCCGGAGGCAGGATTGAAACGTCGTCGTCCGGAATGCGAGTCCAGTGTGCTAACCACTGCGCCACCTCGCTCGGTGCAATTTAGGGGTCTGATCCCGTTGCTGAGTGGTCAGCGTGGCTTACTGGAATGCGGAGGATCCTGGTTCGATACCTGGTGCTGCCAAGAATTATTCCTTGGGGAGAGGCCTGGTACAGGATGCATTCAGCCTCATGAGATTTGTCTGACCGAGTTCTAGCTGTACCAGGTTACGAAAACTGACAACATACAGCTTCCAATGACGCCAATGGCAGATGAAAAGAAATTGGAAATTTGTGGTAAGGTCTTATGGGACTAAACTAATGAGGTGATGCTCTTTAGCTTACACACTACTTAATATAAATTAAACTAACTTACGCTAAGGACAACACACACACCCATATCCGAAGGAGGATTCGAAACTCCGACGGGAGGAGCCGCGATAACCATGACAAGACGCCTAGACCGCGCGGCTAACCCGCGTGGCATTGGCGGATGATATCACGACGGTCGGTCGGTCCCGATGTGTCCTTCTAGGGCTTGTGGGCGGAGTACACGTACTTTACGTGATTTAGTGAAACTGAGGGTTGTGTTATGCTGTTCTGAATGAGTATTATTTCAAGGTTAGTTAGAAGAAGCACGCCAGAGCTGGTGCGTAAGAGACTTTCGAATATGACCAATGGATTTTCCGAGCTTGATGTTCGTATAGGACGGACGGATGACCAACCACAGCGTCATTTGACCTCAGTCTATAAGGCATTATTGAAAATTAGTGTAGGTCGTTGGTGCAGCACCTGGCAACGAAGTGTAGTCAAGAATTCACTCTCACCCTGATAGCGGAAGGTTGGTAGTGCAAAATTTTCCCCAACACCAGTATTCCAACCTCTGCTACGATGGTCAGTATTATTTGTAGCTGAGTTTATTGTAATTATCTCCTTGCAGAAATAATTCGATTCATCGTAATGTAAATGTGTGCAGTCCTTTGTCAGTATTTTCAGTTCTTACTGTTTAGGCATGAGTACATCGGCTAGAGAAATTACGTTCGCTTCACACATAGTTATGTAGCAAAAAAGCTGTAATCATAAAAACTTGTTTCTGGTACAACGTGTGAGCATGTGCATGGTATCAAACAAATGGTTTTAATAACTGATAAGTGCTGAAGCGTCGAATATCGTGACTGATTTTGTTCATTTATCTAAAACAATATCATAAATAGCAGATTCGTGCGCCAGTTCCAGATAACATCTACTTCATTCTCCCATATATTTCTATAATTCGCGGCGTATTTTGTAAAACTTTAAACCAAGTACGAGATAAGATAGGTATTCTCGATACGAATGTCTTTCATGGTATTGAGCGAATGACTGATGATCACTTACTGTATTTCAGTAGTTTCAGAAACATACACCAGTTTCAACATTATTGTAACATTTAGTTTTTGTATAATTTTGTCAAATTAAGAGATGACTGGAGGCCGTGGCAGTTGTGAGATTCAGATTGTTGCTGGTTGTACTGCAGCAACCAGTCGCTATTTGGTTTTCGGTTACTGTATTCAGAAAGTGCAGTTACTGCTTTAAAATTAATACAATTCAACATAAGACGAACTTCATGCTTTTGTCAAAACACATGTCATTTGGTTTGCTGGTGAGATTCCCTCCTACAAATAATAATTCACAGTTACAAACGTACACTGACGGGAAAAAATCGAAAAACCAAAAAATAATTTGTGTAGAATAATGAAATTTCGGGAAACATTTGCCTAGGTTACATATTTAAGTGATTAACACTAAATTATCACAGGTTAATGTAAACGCGAGATGTTGTTGTTGTTGTTGTGGTCTTCAGTCCTGAGACTGGTTTGATGCAGCTCTCCATGCTACTCTATCCTGTGCAAGATTCTTCATCTCCCAGTACCTACTGCAACCTACATCCTTCTGAATCTGCTTAGTGTATTCATCTCTTGGTCTCCCCCTACGATTTTTACCCTCCACGCTGCCCTCCAATACTAAATTGGTGATCCCTTGATGCCTCAGAACATGTCCTACCAACCGATCCCTTCTTCTGGTCAAGTTGTGCCACAAACTCCTCTTCTCCCCAATCCTATTCAATACTTCCTCATTAGTTATGTGATCTACCCATCTAATCTTCAGCATTCTTCTGTAGCACCACATTTCGAAAGCTTCTATTCTCTTCTTGTCCAAACTATTTATCGTCCATGTTTCACTTCCATACATGGCTACACTCCATACAAATACTTTCAGAAATGACTTCCTGACACTTAAATCTATACTCGATGTTAACAAATTTCTCTTCTTCAGAAACGCTTTCCTTGCCATTGCCAGTCTACATTTTATATCCTCTCTACTTCGACCATCATCAGTTATTTTGCTCCCCAAATAGCAAAACTCTTTTACTACTTTAAGTGTCTTATTTCCTAATCTAATTCCCTCAGCATCACCCGACTTAATTCGACTACATTCCATTATCCTCGTTTTGCTTTTGTTGATGTTCATCTTATATCCTCCCTTGAAGACACCATCCATTCCGTTCAACTGCTCTTCCAAGTCCTTTGCTGTCTCTGACAGAATTACAATGTCATCGGCGAACCTCAAAGTTTTTATTTCTTCTCCATGGATTTTAATACCTACTCCGCGAGATAAGCCATTGCAAATATGAAATGATGACACATTAATAACCGGTGTAACCGCCAAAACCTCGAGCATTAAAACGAGAATGCGTGGTGTTGTAAGGGTGCCGGATGTCAGTTTGTGGAAATGAGTTCCTTGCTTCTTTCACTTGGTCGGTTACTGCAGGACGCTTGGTGCTGTTTGTGGATGACGCTGTAGTTGTCTTCCGATGATATCCCGTATACGCCGATTTAAGACAAGATCTGGTGAGCGAGAGGGCCAAGACAACAGGTCGAAATTCTGTAGAGCATGTAAGACTACAACAGCGGTATGTGGGCAAGCGTTATCATGTTGGAAAACACTCATTGGAATGATGTTCCAGAATGACAGGGCAACAGGTCGAATCACCAGTCCGATGTGCAAATTTGCCCTGAGTGAGATTGGGATAACCACGGGAGTGCTCCCGCTGTCATATGAAATCGCACCCCATACGGTATTTACTGGTGTAGGTCCAATGTGCCTAGCAGGCAGACAGGTTGTTGGCAGGGCCTCTGCTGGCCTCCATCTAGCCAAGAAACAGCCATCACTGGCACTGAGGCAGAACCACGTTTCATCATAAAACACTACAGTCCTCCACGGTGCCCTCCAATGAGCTCTCGCTGGACAACACTGAACTCGCAAATGGCGGTGGCGAGGGGTCAGTGGAATGCGCGCTATAGGGCATCAGCGTCTGCTTAGAACTGTCCGTGAAGTAACAGATTTGTAGCAGTTCCTTGTGTCACTGTGGTGCCAACTGCTTCTCAAATTGCTGCTGTAGATGCAGTACGGTATGACAAAGTCATCCGCCGAAGACGATGGTCTTCCCTGACGGTAGTGCCACGTGGCTATCCAGAGCCCGGTCTTCTTGCGATAGGTCATTCTTCTGACGAACGTTGCCAACAATCATGCACAGTAGCTACATTCCTGCCAAGTATTTTTACAGTATTACAGAAGGAACCTCCAGCTCCTCGTAGGCCTATCATACTCCCTCGTTTAGACTCAGTGAAGTGTCGATAGCGTGACGATTTAACTGTATTCTTCACTAACATCGACTCACCACGACCTGTCTCAAAGGTAACTAACGCTTACGACCGTTATAGCATGTATTTAAAGCAAACCTGATTTGCATCCTCATAGTGTCGCTACTAGCTCCACTCTTATGCTATTGCCGGGAAATAAGAATAAACATCACCTTTTAGATGCAGGAACACGCCAACCAACTTCACTTTATGTCGCACAGCTCCTTCTTCGCTTCGCGATTTCTTTTTTTTTTTTTTTTTTTTTTTTTTTTTTTTTTTTTTTTTTTTTTTTTTTTGCGTCTGTGTATAATAAAGATGCCTGCGCTACAGACCCGTGTTCTAATGCTACTTACGTATAATATCCTTCTGGAATATTTGTTTATAAGGATTTACCCCACGGTAATATATTTTCGTCCGCCGCTCGTGGTCTTGCGATAGCGTTCTCACTTCCCGCCCACGGGGTCCCGGGTTCGATTCCCGGCGGGGTCAGGGATTTTTCCTGCCTCGAGATGATTAGGTGTTGTTGTGTCGTCTTCATAATCACCACTCACCCCCCTTACGGTCTGAGGAAGGCAATGACAAACCACCTCCGCTAGGACCTTGCGTAGAACGGCGGTGCGGGTCTCCCGCATCGTCCCCTACGCTCCTCGGAGTATGGGACCTCATCATCATCATCAATATATTTTCATAGTTTTCGGTACTTTCTCACTCACTCTCATTGGTTTTCATTAATAAATATTTTCGTCGGGCACGAAACAAATTACGTATCCATGTTATAACACAATAAATGGCTGCTTGTTCTATATTTTACGCGTATTTGACACATAATCGCACAACTACTCTCATTTCACTTCCTCCAGCCTAGATAATCTTGTGGGACTCTACTCCTACTTTAATATGTGTACAATTACTTACCTACAGAAAGAAAACATTGAAGCACAATCGCAATCGCTTCTATCAGCAAAACCTGAAAAGTAAAAGTCAGACCAATTCCGTACAGCAAATTTGCGTTTTTCCCCGAAATCCATTTTCCTACATTATCCTGTCTGCTCTGATGTGATCATGAAGCATCATTCTACAGGCTATACAATCAATGACTTCATCATCCAGCGTCACATCGACGCAACAACGTTCACCTTGGTGATAACCATCGCCACATTAACAATGTCTGTTTTACTGATACTATCTGGACGTGTGACGCTTCAGGTTGTTCTTTGGCACTGAATGTCAGAATTGTTCTTATACCGTGATCAGTAATATGTATAGGTAGGTACCTGTGTGGCGAAGCACCACCTTATCAAGGACGCAACGCAACCACAACACTGAAAATGAGAATTATAAATTCAAATGTTCTAGAGAATTTTGCTTATTTGCATATATGGGGATTTATGGATGCCTAGACTGAAAGAGGGCGGTGGGAGTGGTGAGGGAATAATAGGGTATGCCCGATGGAATGCGAAGTAAAGACAGTTTCTTATAAAGTGCACACCGACATTCAATGCCGTGTTTTCATACCCTGTGCACTGTGAGATCTTGGATCTCCATGACACCGTCCATTGTATGAGAGAAGGGTTCCTGCGACGACACAC
Source organism: Schistocerca cancellata (assembly GCF_023864275.1). Lineage (NCBI taxonomy): Eukaryota > Metazoa > Arthropoda > Insecta > Orthoptera > Acrididae > Schistocerca > Schistocerca cancellata. Next base: position 200,328,532 of record NC_064628.1, read on the forward strand.
GCTCGTTGAACTCGTGTCAGCAAATACAGCAGGCCTTCTCAGCTGAATGATTCCAACCAGCTGGAGGAAAGTGTTCACGACGTAGCCTCATAAATTTTCCTCTTTAAAGACGAACCCGGAGCAAACGGTAATTGTAAGCCCAGATGACAGGGTTAGAGTGGCATGTCCTGATACTGCACAGGCCTCAAATTATCGATAATGGTTTGTATCATCAGACATATTATGTAAGCCGGCCGAGGTGGTCGAGCGGTTCTAGGCGCTACAGTGTGGAACCGCGCGACCGCTACGGTCGCAGGTTAGTTAGGTTTAAGTAGTTCTAAGTTCTAGGGGACTGATGACCTCAGAAGTTGAGTCCCATAGTGCTCAGAGCCATTTGAACCATCTGAACCATATTATGTAAATCATGGCTCCCCAACGTGTGGTCCGTGGACCCCTTAGGGGTCCGCCGGCTCTTTCTAGGAGATCCGCGGCCACCTTTCACCAAATCGTGTAAAATAATGAGTAAAATTACTGAATAAAAATGTGAAAATCAAATTCATCACTATTTTTATTCTTTGAAAGACATGTGTACAGCACTCGAAAGTTGGCAATAACATTCGATCTTTGGCAATAAAACTTGACAGTCGGCAACACAAACGAAATTTTGGTACGGCTCCCGCTGTCGGACGTTCGAGTCCTCCCTCGGGCACGTGTGTGTGTGTGTGTGTGTGTGTGTGTGTGTGTTTGTGTGTGTGTGTTTGTGTTGTCCTTAGCGGAAGTTAAACTTAGGTTAATAGTGTGTGAGACTAGGGCCTGATGACCTCAGCAGTTAAGTCCCATAGACTCACATACATTTGAACATTTTTCTTCGGATTTCACGAAAAACCACACACACACACACACGACTGTTACGAAATATGCATGCTCCTTAAACAGTAATAGCCAAACAGTGGAAGTGAGCAGATCACAGGCGGCAGCTTGTCAACAGCGATCAGTTTGGACGTGACGTCGATTGTTCTTGGTGGAAGGCAGCTCCAACGTGTGAAATGTCAATTATAATTAATTATTAAATATTAATAAGGTTATAGTGTGGTGAACAAAGGGAGTAAATCCACTAGTAAGTGTCTGGAATTCAAATTGGATCGTTAGTTTCAAGTTGTTTTCATTCATCTCTAAACCAAATACTATTGATGCTTCGGGGGGGGGGGGGGGGGGAGGAGTCATTGGGAACATGGTACTTGCATTAAGAAGCTTTCAGTTCCCATGGGTTTTGCTCTGTAATTTAAAGTTCCTGTGCTCTTGGCTGACTAGGGGTCCGCCATGAATTTTTGACTGAAGAAGCCGTCCGCCAGCTGAAAAGGTTGGGAGACCCTGATGTAAAGAATACCTGAGGAAACCGTGACTGACCTACTTCCCTCTTGAATCCATGTTGCCGCCTTTACACTCCATTGCGCCACTTAATTATCGATTGTCTGACACATCCTGCACTCTCGATGCCATCAGCACCGGTAAGGATCATTAGAATAAAATGATACACATACTGTGCGAACAGAAGCATTTAGACACATTTTTCCCCTCACTCAATACGTGAAATGGTACGAAGTACCTCCGCCATGCGCTGTACAATAACTTGGGAAATATATATTTAGATGTAAATACGCAAGCAAATACTGCCCTACAGACCAAACTTTCATTCCAGGTGGTACAATGCCCACCTTCAAGTGCACTAATATGCTGGGGGTTTGTACTGTTGTTTGTAGTGGACTCCCAGAGGCCAAATGCATCATGATAAGACAGTTAAATACTTTCTCGACAAAGCTATGCCAGTGGCCTCCAAAAGATAATGGGTAGTTTCGTTCTGTTTTCTCGGGGGTATCTACGAGCCATAATTTGTAGGTAACGCTCATCCGATATTAACCGCAATCAACCACTACGAGGCAGATCTTCAGCGTTTTGTGACTAACGATAATGGTTGATTGTGCTAATGACCGCTCTGTGGTGTACCTGGCGGGGGAACTTCCTGAGCTGGAAATCTCTCTTTTTGCCGATAGTGACGAAGAGCTCACGATCTAGGCTTGACATGAACATTTAAGACCTAGGCTTGACAGGAACATTAAAGTCATGATGACAGACCCAACAATCTACCCAAGCCGCATTGTTTCATCCCTGACTCAGGACACTGTCACACTACTAATCTATAATAACAGTGCTTTACACAGTGGAAGTCAGTTTTACTATGCGCCAAGGGCATCTGGTGAAATAATTTTTTGCCAACTACAGGTTTCGATCTTCTGATTATTTCCAATGTCATAAAATCTTTACAATAGCCAGTGCGGTAACGTTATTACCGTGGCACCAAGTTAAATGAAAGCGTCCTGTGTCACTCTTGATGCATTATACTTACAACGGTAAAATACTTCGATATAGTTAACCAATCTTCGTGTGAGGTCATAATTAGGTTCAACATTTTCGTGTGCAGCATGGAGTGCATTTTGATTAACTGTTTATCGTTTACCGTATTGTGTATTCTGAAATTTAGGGCTGTTACGCAGGATGGTTTTGTTTTATTTTACGCAATAGTAAAAACTATGTCATATAGGCTTTTGTGAATAATTTTATGACACTTGAAGATGATCAGATGATCGAAACAGGTAATTATGTCGTAACAGATCTGACACATGACATTTTTCGAGTACCTACGAACTGTGGAACATACAATACACTAAACAGGAGATTGTACATGGCAATTTGGTGTTATTAAAAGAATATTGAGCAAGATGTTTCCGACGAATAACAAATTGTGGAAGATATGAGGCTGGTGCAAAAGTTTTTTTCAGAATTATATACAAGTAAAAGAGAAAACTGACATACAATTGTATTATAATTATCATTCTTAACCAACCAACAACTTTCTATGACTCCTTTTAGAAATGTAATTTCTACCATGCAAATCAGCCTGTAAGAGAACTCATATTTTACTATGGTGATGTCATCAATTATAAATGTTTGTTTTAGTGTCTTGCCTCATCTTGTTATTGAGCGTTCTGCTGACGATGACATATCTGCATTCGAATCACTGTTACGATTTTGGAAGTCCTGTTTCTAGACTGTACTCATTTGCAAAATTTCCCAGTTTGTACAAAGAGTGTTGTATACATTCTGTTTTCGTGTGTTTATTGTATATTTACTGTTGAATCCTTGTATACTTTTGTTGTAGGGTTGACTTTTATAGCATTCCTTTTTTGTTCTAGCTTTGTGTCGCGCGTTATTTAATACCCTCAGTTCTTCTCGTATTAATAAAAATGGTGCTTCATCCTCTAAAATGATATTTGGAATACATAACAGTCTACGTGTCAATCAACTTGCCTGACGATTGCTGCAAGTCGGTCGGAACATGGTTTTCATTAGAGGCTGATGAATCTTCCAGATGATGGTAAACACCAAACTCCGACTGAAATGCATCTAAAATAACAGTCGACCTTCAACTAACTTCAGATTGCCCCTTAAGGATTACTATTCGTTTTTAAATATAGACTCGATTTAACGGATATAAGTGCAGATATTTTTATACGTGGTACCATAATATGTACACACGCCAGTGTGTTGGTCGGTTTTTCTCTGCGTCTAACAACCTTCCTACAAACGTCCCAAGCTGTTGTCATCTGATGTATTCTACACGGTCGTACAGCACCACTAATGTAGTCTGCCTGTTAGTGTAGACTAACCATTATATGTCCACGTGTCTATACTTTCACACCTGACCTGCAGCCCAGGAACAAATACGCACAAATGGCTTGTTCTTGCCACATGTATCTTGAGGTTCTAACGAGCCGAAAAACAGACGGCTTAATGGCTATAATTATTTGTCCGTAGCCGGCCGATGTGGCCGAGCGATTCTAGGCGCTACAGTCTGGATTCGCACGACCGCTCTGGTCGCAGGTTAGGATCCTGCCTCGGGCGAGGATGTGTGTTGATGTCCTTAGGTTAGTTAGGTTTAAGTAGTTCTATGTTCTAGGGGACTGATGACCTCAGAAGTTAAGTCCCATAGTGTTCAGAGCCATTTGTCCGTAAATGACGTAAACACTTTTATGTGTGTGTGTGAAACCTTATGGGACTTAACTGCTAAGGTCATCAGTCCGTAGGCTTACACACTACTTAACTTAACTTATCCTAAGGACAAACACACATACCCATGGCCGAGGGAGTGCTCGAACCTCCGCCGGTACCAGCCGCACAGTCCATAACTGCTGAGTGTTAGACGGCTCGGCTAATCCCGCGCGGCTAAACACTGATGTAAAGTTGTTCAGTGGACCATCCACAGTCACAAATAAAAAAAAAATCTGGCCTTTCACCGTTATATCATATGTGTCTGTATATATAATTGAGTGTTGAGAATTGAGCAATACGTTTCGAATGAAAGACGAACTGCGACACATTTTTGCTGTCCGGGGCGGCCGAGCGGTTCTAGGCGCTACAGTATGGAACCGCGCGGACGCTACGGTCGCAGGTTCGAATCTTGCCACGGGCACAGATGTGTGTGATGTCCTTAGGTTAGTTAGGTTTAAGTAGTTCTAAGTTCTAGGGGACTGATGACCTCAGAAGTTTCCTAAGTTCTAGGGGACTGATGACCTCAGAAGTTAAGTCCCATAGGGATCAGAGCCATTTGAACCATTTGATACATTTTTACAGAAGCTGATGACAATAAAACCAGTACTGACAGCGCTGCGCCCGGAATAACGTCGATGTTTCGACTATCTTACGCTATGGCCCTATGAATACTACTGCGAGTTAGATAATTATTTAAAATTGTTAATTGAGGAGTAGTGGGAGAACGGTTTTCGGTAAGGATGGTACAAACCTTCTATGAATACTAATGCGAGTTAGATAATTTTTTAAAGTTGTTAATTGAGGAGTAGTGGGAGAACGGTTTTCGGTAAGGATGGTACAAACAATTTTTTGAGCAGCTGTTGACAGCATAAATCGAGACTGACTGAGCTGTTCCTATCGCTTGGACTCCAAGAAACATTGTTGGCATTTGCATCTCAGCAAAGACTGGGCGGTACTTACTCATGGGGCTGGGTGTGAGCGGCATGGGGGTGCTGTGGACGTGCTCGGCTCGGAAGTTGTACTTGCTAAGGAAGGCGAACTTGGGGCCCCGCGAGCGCGTCAGCGAGCTGGTGGCCGAGTTGACGGCGCGCACATACTCGCGCCGTCCGAAGTTGGTGTGCGGTGTGATGAGCCCGATGTGGAGGCCGGGTAGCGATGGCGCGTCGGTGGCGACGCGCCCGCCCCCGCCGCCCCCGCGCTGCACCGGCGTGCCGCCCCCCGCCGCCACCAGCAGCGCGGCCAGCAGCAGCAGCGCCAGCTGCAGCCCAAGTCTAGCCATGCGCGCGCCGCAGCTGCAGGCGCCGCCGTCCTCTTCTGCCGCGCGCGGGCACAGCCAACGGCCTAGACCATGCCAGGAGCCGCTGCCGGCCTGACAGGTTCGTCGCGCGACTTGAGGCCAATAGCACACGCTCTACAATCCCGACACCGGCTGTTCTTGGAACTCTGCACCGAACTAGACACACGCTCCCAGATACTAATGTCTGTGAACTGGGTATCCGGGTGATTATTCGTTGCAGTCACACCATGTAAGAGTCAACATTGCCGTCAGTTCCACTATGTGGTCAACACTTTGCTCAAAATCACTTCGACCGTCTCTTGACATGGACCATTTGATCTCGTTAGCCAATCCCTTCCATACCTTAAAGCTTGAGACGTTTACATTAACTTCGCCTTAGTTTCTGCTTGTTCGTTAAGTGTATTACTCCCAAATTACTACTGTCTCACCTATGTGAATTAATTACGGCTGCCTGCTGCGTAGCCGGAGACACTACCAAATGAAGTGTTTCTAAAAGCACCAAACACTGATCTCAACTGTATTCACGCCAACATTTCTGAGCCGCATCTCCCGATCGCTTGCTCTCTGTAAAACCTTTCTTCATCACAGCTCAAGACCAAGAGGTTACATATCTCAGTTATCAAACACTATGCCTCAGATAATCACAATTTCTGTATAAGTAAAGTAGTAATCCGTAAAGTTCTATCCACTGCCAGGATTACACTTTTAACTACTAGCTCCAACAGTGAAATCCATATGTGACCAATGAAGGAAGCCAAGTCTGCTTAGAGGCTCCCTTTTGACAAGTAATAGTTCTTTCGCCTACATCAATACCAGAAACTGAACACACCACTGTAATTCAACACTGGCAAAATTTATTTAGCTCATTTCGTATCCCAAGTTCTATAAAATCTGATAATATACCAACTTACTGAATTAAATCATTGAAATGTTCGACATTCCTGGTAATAATGGCTACAAGCTTACAAGCTTTATATTTTTCAGAAGCCTTATTTTCTTCTTCACCTACTTCTTCACTAAAATTATCATCATTCTTCACAAAGTACCTAAGAATACAAACGAAGTTCTAAGTGTCCGTTTAAACGTAGTCTCTCTGGCATTATTCAACAAGATTTTTTAGTATACATACTGAGTTGTAGTGATTTAGCTAGCTTTGTCGAGATCGTCGGTTTGACCGCAAACGATAAAATCTTAAAATACGTCGAGTATTTCGCATTGCAATGACGTCACTTAATATTACACCTTTTTCTTGTAGAAAAGATGCTGGAATTACCCTTCCAAAAACATATGTAGAACAATACAACACCAATGTCCAAAAGCCTCAGTCACTGTCTATGGTTCTACACATTAATGTCAGCTGAGTTCCGACCTCCAACTTTGCTCACTTAGGTACCAAAGTTAAAATATTTTCCGCTGCGTTGCTTTTAGACTGTGTCACTACTACAAAGACAGCTACTGCGTGTCTGGCATTCTACGTCTGAGGGTGCGGCTAAACTTTACACTAAAACTCGCTTTAGAAAAGGAGTGGACACGTATTTCTAACACGACAACATTGAGGGAGAATTGAGCCTTCCACTTCTTACGCCTAATTCGAATACTTCCATCAACCATTAACAATATACACAACACTTTAAGCATTTTTTTTGCTTAAACAACTTTCACAACTTTAGAATATATGCTTAGATGCCTTGGGCAACGGTATTAAATAATAGACAAAAAACGAAAGGTATTATGGCCTTTAAAACGGCTATTTGATCGTGAAAAGCGTCCAACAGCGCATTATTCCTTAGCCGTTTTACTGGTTTTATCGGGCAAATCTGATCCACAGTATTTATAAAAAATGTGTCTCTTCCTTACAGATATTATAGGGAAGACTACTTTGTCCACTACATGTAGAGTAGAAAATTCTAAAATATATTTTGTAAGTATCACTGCCCCCACATATAATTTCATGGGAGCACACAATTCTGTAAAATAGTGCACTTATCTTCTACAGAATCAAATTAACTGTCAGTAAATCATATGTGTGTTAGTGATGGACAGTACGAGTCTTAAACACTTATTTACATTACTGCAGTGACTTAAATCAGGCAAATGTTCATAGATGAATTGTAACAACTGGTGGTAAGTAAACGAAAGTCACGCGATTTGCAGCAATACATTCCTAGACCCTGTGCTTTACAAGAGATGTTTTATGCGAAGTAAAAAACATTTAGTAATGTCTGAGAAAACTACTTTTTTATCTGTATACGTTACGAGAAATAGAAAAATATGTCACATTAATTATTGTTCGTTTTTATAAAAATTGCTAACTGCATAACATCACGATGAACACTGCGAAATAATCTTAGTTATCTCCCAAATACTTGATCTACAATGAAAAAAATCTTCGTATGCTGACATTAACTTCAGACCGTGCAGCAACGTCGCAGATCTAACTCCAATATTCATGCATATAACATCAGATACCACACTGCTGAAGGCTTACTACACGTTCAATATTCTTAACATTTGCAGCAGTGCACTCTAATAATCCACAAGCGTGTTTAAGGCACCATGTACAACGGACTGGTATGGACCAATCTGGTGAAAACAGCTTTTGTGGCTCTTTTACTCGGCCACAACTCGTACAAGATGCATTTTGTTTGCTCAGATACACGAAGTTTTACTACGGCCTTCCCATCAAAATCAATCCACTCGAGAAAATTCTTTTCCAGTATATCCGCGGACGATTAGTATTCGGCACGGTGGGCTGTGGTTCTGAAGTTGCGCCTGTTGCACCGTCAACGCCGCCTGCTGAGGACCGCGACGCTGCCACTAGAGAAGGGCAGAGTCAGAGTCGCCGAAGCTGAGCCCCGCCCTCTTCACGGGAGGCTCGCAGCGTCTGCTGGAGGCGGCTCCGGTCCCAGCTCCGGGAGGGGCCGCGGTCGCGCCAACGAGAACAACAGCCACTCCGCTCCGGTCCGGTCCGGTCCGAGCACGGATGCGGGCCGCGAGGTGGGACGCGCGCGAGGCGGGACTCGACTCTGTCGGCGGCGGTGGGAGGACACGGCGGGCGCGCCGCGGGCTGCAGCGGTCGCGTCGCGGAGCGTCGGCCGGCTGCGGCTGGAGCGGCGGCAGCGGCTGCCGGGGCCGGGCCGAGCCGCGCACTGCGCAGGCGCGCCGCCCGCCCGTTGCCGTGGCGACGTGCCCCGGCCTGGTGCGGGCCCGCCCGTGCCCTGCCTCGCAGCGATCGTGTGGCCTCGTCCACCTCAGCCCCCTCTCCCCTTCGCTCCTCGCCACAGTGACTCACGACAGAACTATGCGATACTCCTACAAATCTTTGGTACTTTCTCGCAGGGCATTTCCCGTACGATATTGAACCGCCACCTGGCTGTCAGGTCACTTACCTCCTATACTAGGAAACAATGCCACGAATGTTATCAGTCATATCCTCTCCTTCGTGCACCAGTGCGTTTAGTTCGCAACGCTCCCCATGCACGTGAAACTATGATTTAGGCTGTCGACAAAATATCGATAATTTATATATATATATTGACATATGGTTATCGTCAACAGCACGAAGAATTGCCTCGTACATTGTAGGTGTCCTCGTCGTTCTAGGTCTTCCCCAGTCGCGAGTCATAGGCTGGAATGTTCCGTGCTCCCTAAGACACCGATCAATTGCTTCGAACGTCCTCCTGTCGCGACACCTTCGTTCTGGAAATCTGTATCGATACGAACGTACCGCGCCACGGCTATTGCCCCGTGCTAATCAATACATCAAATGGGCATCTGCCAACTCCACATTTGTAAACGTTGCACTGACTGCAAAACCACGTTCGTGATGAACACTAACCTGTAGATGCTACGTACTGATGTGCTTCATGCTAGTACTGTAGAGCAATGAGTCGCATGTCAACACAAGCATCGAAGTCAACATTACCTTCCTTCAATTGGGCCAACTGGCGGTGAATCGAGGAAGTGCAGTACATGCTGACGAAACTAAAATGGGCTCTAACATGGAAATTAAGCGTTTCTGGACACATGTCCACATAGCATCTTTTCTTTGTTTGTGTGTGACGAATGTTTGCTGAAAGTTTGGCCGTACCTTTTTGTAACACCCTGTATGTGCAGGGTGTAAACGGTATAAGGGGCCAAAATTATACAGATGGCACATCTCGCAATGCTTGACAAAGAAGTATACATGCACATTTCCTACGTCTTGTCCCAGAAAAAACAAAAAACAAAAAAAAAAAACATTTCGTCTCAGGATAATGGGTTTGGAAAAGTAGATACTTGGCCGTGCACGTACGTAAGCAATCGGTTCCTGTTATTGCCCGCTGCGCGTATTGACATCGCGAGCGTAAATCGTAAACACATAGGCAACTGCGGCCTGAATGGTTGCGTCAATGTAATACACCGAGCGACGACAGTAGGCGAGTGACCTGTGCAGATGTTATTGCAACTCCGTTAACTGTTAGGATGGAAAGGAGATTTACTATAACTGAACTATGCGATATGCATTTAATTTATGGCGAAGCTAAAGATGTTGCGAGGGCAGCTGTACGAATTTATCGAGAACGCTTCCCACAACGACGACTTTCTGCACGAAAGACATTTGCTGCTGTGCACCAAAGGTATGTGTCATTGTAATTCTCTCCTTGTATGCGATTATTATGCATTTACATCTTAATAAAGTACAGTAATTATCTGTACCTTTGTAAATTTTCGTCCGTATGCGAAACGTTCTGTTCTGATGTGCTTTCCGTTTTTGTTACATCGTGACAGAATACAACTGACGAGTACGTATTTAATTTCCTTAGATTGAGAAAGGAAAGGAATTCGTGGCGGGCCGCATCAAACCAGTCAGTAGACTGATGACCAAAAAAAAGATTGAGAGATGCTGGCTCTTTACACCCCCGAGCAGAAGGCAGAGGCCCACAATGCGCCGATCGTACATTGGAAGCTGAGGAAAGAATTCTGGACCGCATCCAGGAGGATCCTTCTCGGAGTACCAGAAGCATCGCCCGCCACGTGGGTATATCGCACACTGTCGTTCATCGCACTTTGCAAGAGGAGCGTCTGCGGCCATACCACATTCAACGCGTACAAGCATTGGAAGAACAAGATATCCCTCCACGACTTGAATTCTCAGAGTAATTTTTGTTACACAGTGCGCAGCATGATTTTGTCAACAAAATACTCGTCACAGATGAAGCGTGTTTCACTCACGTCGGAATAACTAATTTCCGTAACATGCACACGTGGAGCGTACGCAATCCTCTCCACGTAGTGGCAACACATTTTCAGCGACGATTTCCCGTAAATGTGTGGGCGGGTATGCTCGATAATAACATTATTGGGCCCTATGTTTTACCTGCACGTTTGACTGGTAGCTATTACCGAACGATTCTAGAGGAAACATTGTTACCAACGTTGTTAGAAGACATTCCGTTAGGCATACGTCATAACATGTGGTTCCTCCACGATGGTGCTCCACCCCACATTGTTCACAGAGTACGCAGATTTTGGATAGTCTATTTCCAGAACGATGGATCGGGCGTTCGGGTCCACGTCGATGGCCAGCATGCATCCCTGATTTAAATCCACTGGATTTTTACTTTTGGGGCCACATGAAGGAACGTGTTTATGCTCAGCCAGTAAATAATGTGGACGAATTGACGCAGAAGATTTTAGATGCTGCCAATACCATAAAGGCCAATGTGCATGTGTGTGAACGAGTGCGACGAAACTGGGTTCGCCGTAATGAAGCATGTGTAGAAGCGAATGGTGGTCATTTCGAACACTTATGCAGTACTGGTGTAAGAGGAAACGAAGTAATGGGTTTTCTTTTCGTTCCGATGTTGTTGTACAGAAGAAAAATAAAGTGAATTTAGTATTCGTTATGGCATTGCCGTAAAAAGATGAAACATTTGATTGCAATTAATGCACAACTATCTACTTGGCGATTGATTGAATTTGAACTAATCGAAATACATTGTGTTTGATATTAGCTTGTCATTACTACTATCAATTTCGTTATCGACTTGTTGAGAAACAGACTGGTTGTATTAAATTCAAGTAAAGCGAATTACACATCCTTGACAACCCAAAAACCGTTTACATTCCTTTTTTCGGTACCACCTGATTATCACACCACGTCGTTGTACATGTCTAATGATTTCAATCCTCTGGTCGGCTCGTTGCCTTTCTCTGGCCGCCCCGTCATTGTATGCAATAAGCTCGGTACGCCGTGTGCTGTCGGTTGACTACGTAAACAGAAATGCGTATACTACCCATCCAACGAACATTGGCTCTGAGCACTATGGGACTTAACTTCTGAGGTCATCAGTCCCCCAGAACTTAGAACTACTTTAACCTAAGTAACCCAAGGGCATCACAGACATCCATGCCCGAGGCAGGATTCGAACCTGCGACCGTAGCGGTCGCGCGGTTCCAGACTGAAGCGCCTAGAACCGCTTGGCCACCAGCTACCGGCCCAACGAACATTAGTTTTTAATAATACAAAAATGAAGTACATGATACAAAAAAATGTCATTAGACTTTTTTGTAAAGCACACCGCGATGTACCATCTGTATACTTTGGCGCCTTATACCGTTTACACCCTGTATCTGCGGCTACACGGGTAGCAGGGGTTGTGTGGCGTGGACTGGGCGGTTTTTTTAGATTAGATGGCCTCAGGCAAGTACAGAAAGGGCAACAGCCTCAAAGGGTGCGGGGCAAAGTCAGGACATGCGGGGACCAAGCAGCAATCGGTATTGTAATTGTAAACTGTCGAAGCTGCGTTGGTAAAGTACCGAAACTTCAAGCCCTGATAGAAAGCACCGAAGCTGAAATTATTATAGGTACGGAAAGCTGGCTGAAGCCAGAGATAAATACTGCCGAAATTTTTACAAAGGAACAGACGGTGTTGACAAAAGATAGAGTGCATGCAACCGGTGGGGGCGTGTTTGTCGCTGTTAGCAGTAGTTTATCCTGAAGTGAAATTGAAGTGGATTGTTCCTGTGAATTATTGTGGGTGGAGGTTACACTCAACAACCGAGCTAGGTTAATAATTGGCTCCTTTTACCGACCTCCCGACTCAGCAGCATTAGTGGCAGAACAACTGAGAGAAAATTTGGAATACATTTCACATACATTTTCTCAGCAAGTTATAGTCTTAGGTGGAGATTTCAATTTACCCGATATAGACTGGGACACTCAGATGTTTAGGACGGGTGGTAGGGGCAGAGCATCGAGTGACATTATACTGAGTGCACTATCCGAAAATTACCTCGAGCAATTAAACAGAAAACCGACTCGTGGAGATAACCTATTAATAACCTATTGATAACAAACAGACCCGAACTTTTCGACTCTGTAAGCGGAGAACAGGGAATCAGTGATCATAAGGCCGTTGCAGCATCCCTGAATATGGGAGTAAATAGGAATATAAAAAAAGGGTGGAAGATTTATCTGTTTAGCAAGAGTAATAGAAGGCAGATTTAAGACTACCTAACAGATCAAAACGAAAATTTCTGTTCCGACACAGACAATGTTGAGTGTTTATGGAAAAAGTTCAAGGCAATCGTAAAATGCGTTTCAGACAGGTAAGTGCCGAGGAAAACTGTGAGGGACGGGAAAAACCCACCGTGGTTCAACAACAAAGTTATGAAACTACTGCGAAAGCAAAGAGAGCTTCACTGCAAGTTTAAACGGAGCCAAAACCTCTCAGACAAACAGAAGCTAAACGATGTCAAAGTTAGCGTGCGTGAAGCGTTCAGTGAATTCGAAAGTAAAATTCCATGTACCGACCGAAAATGCTAGGAAGTTCTGGTCTTACGTTAAATCAAAAGTGGCTCGAAACAGCATATCCAGACACTCTGGGATGATGATGGCATTGAAACCGAGGATGACACGCGTAAAGCTGAAATACTAAAAACCTTTTTCCAAAGCTGTTTCACAGAGGAAGACCGCACGGCAGTTCCTTCTCTAAATCCTCGCACAAACTAAAAAATGGCTGACATCCAAATAAGTGTCCAAGGAATAGAAAATCAACTGAAATTACTTAACAGAGGAAAGTCCAGTGGCCTGACGGGATACCAGTTCGATTCTACATAGAGTACGCGAAGGAACTTGCCTCCCTTCTAACAGCCGTGTACCGCAAGTCTCTAGAGGAACGGAGGGTTCCAAATGATTGGAAAAGAGCACAGGTAGTCCCAGTCTTCAAGACGGGTCGTCGAGCAGATGCGCAAAACTATAGGCCTATATCTTTGACATCGATCTCTTTTAGAATTTTAGAACATGTTCTTTTCTCCCGTATCATGTCATTTCTAGGAACCCAGAATCTACTCTGTAGGAATCCAAATGGATTCCGGAAACAGCGATCGTGTGAGACCCAACTCGCTTTATTTGTTCATGAGACCCAGAAAATATTAGATACAGGCTCCCAGGTAGATACTATTTTCCTTGACTTCCGGAAGGCGATCGATACAGTTCCGCACTGCCGCCTGATAAACAAAGTAAGAGCCTAGGGAATATCAGAACAGCTGTGTGGCTGGATTGAAGAGTTTTTAGCCAACAGAACACAGCATGTTGTTTTCAATGAAGAAACGTCTACAGACGTTAAAGTAACCTCTGGCGTGCCACAGGGGAGTGTTATGGGATCATTGCTTTTCACAATATATATAAATGACCTAGTAGATAGTGTCGGAACTTCCATGCGACTTTTCGCGGATGATACTGTAGTATACAGAGAAGTTGCAGCATTAGACAATTGCAGCGAAATACAGGAAGATCTGCAGCGGATAGGCATTTGGTGCAGGGAGTGGCAACTGACCCTTAAAATAGACAAATGTAAAGTACTGCAAATGCATAGAAAGGAGGATCCTTTATTGTATGATTTATATGATAGCAGAACAAACACTGGTAGCAGTTACTTCTGTAAAATATCTGGGAGTATGCGTACGGAACGATTTGAAGTGGAACGATCATATAAAATTAACTGTTGGTAAGGCAGGTGCCAGGTTGAGATTCATTGGGAGAGTCTTTAGAAAATGTAGTCCATCAACAGAAGAGATGGCTTACAAAGCACTCGTTCGACCTATACTTGAATAATGCTCATGAGTGTGGGATCCGTACCAGGTCGGGTTGACAGAGGAGATAGAGAAGATCCAAAGAAGAGCGGTGCGTTTTGTCACAGGGTTATTTGGTAAGCGTGATAGCGTTTCAGAGATGTTTAGCAAACACAAGTGGGAGACTCTGCAGGAGAGGCGCTCTGCATCGCGGTGTAGCTTGCTGTCCAGGTTTGGAGAGGGTGCGTTTCTGGATGAGGTATCGAATATATTGCTTCCACTACTTATACCTCCCGAGGAGATCACGAATGTAAAATTAGATAGATTCAAGCGCGCACGGAGGCTTTCCGGCAGTCGTTCTTCCCGCGAACCATACGCGACTGGAACAGGAAAGGGAGGTAATGACAGTGGCCTCCACCACAAACCGTATGGTGGCTTGCGGAGTATAAATGTAGACGTAGACGTAGAACTGCAGTACCATGTGCCGATATTTTTATTTTATATTATATTTTTTTCGCAACAATCGGAAAATATTTGAAGTTGTTCTTTCGAAATTGTTGTAGGACCTAATTTTAGTTTCACTGTGTGAAGTGGTCCTACCACTTTTTGAGCTTTCATCACGTCACGCCGAATCTTTAACTGTGTGAAGCAATTATGTGTGGAACAAAATAACTCCGACTTCATTGGAGGGGAGGTGGAGGTGGCAGTGTGAATGGAATAACAAGATTTCCGATGTGAAGAAGCAGCACACCATTTGAGTTAAAAACAATTTTTAACGAGCCTAGTGCGCTATTCCTTCACCTCGACGTTGTTTAAAAAAGATATTGAAAATGATGAACAAAAATTAAATGACAAGACTGGTCGTTGCAGCGGGCGGAGACGTGTGAGGGGAAATCAGGGGAAATGTTGACGTAATCGGCACTTGGTGCTACCAGCAGAAACTGCAGGGACTAGCTCCACTATGCAATTCTGACATTGTAGCTACTACGTCGCTGGCGTTTCCTTCCGGACAAATCCAGAATGTGACGAAACCGAACGATGGACCCATCAGACACCGCTTATTGTGCCAATTGCTTACAGCTACCATTGTCAGCAAAGTGGTTACCGCCAACTTTGATCGTGCATCGTTTTCCTTTCACTTCTTGCTCTAAGGGGGACAGGCAGGCCGCTAGCTTGTTTACAGAATATCTAATAATAAATCAAAACTTAAATAAACAGCTCCGAAACCGGCAGTATATTTACAATGTGCAGTTGATATTTATGTAGGCAAGTACGTCGATATATCTGTGTATCGATACTTTTCTCGATTTATCGATAGCCGAGAATGTCTCTCCTTTATATATCGATACATCGGATACCCGATATTTTTAAGAATATCAGCAGTTTTACTGTGAACGTCCTATGCTACAAATGTCAGACATCAAAAAATGGAAATTCCAAGACGGAACAAGGACAATATTATGAAAAGAACAGATTGTTACTCACCATATAGTGGAGGTATTGTATCGCAGAGTGGCACAACAAAATAACTGCAAAACAAGTAAGCTTTCTCGCAAAAGACGTCCTTCTGAATCAAACAACACACACACACACATTCAAGCAAATGCAATTCAAACACATACGGCCACCGTGCCTGCCAGCCTCGGCAACCAGAGGCAGTTCAGTTAGTTCAGTAAGGGCGCTGATAATCCAGCTGTTGAATGCCTTACGCATACCATCGCGGTAGCGTAAGATCCTTCACTCCGTTTGGCTAGTAGGGTTTATCACTTAGATGGAAGACATTAACGTCGATATCAGACGGTACGCCGAACAGAAATACAAGGTTTTCCCGGGGCTCAGACCGAGGCGTGGCGCATTTATATCGCTCCTGTCTGGAGCCTGTTTCTCGAGAGAATGACTCATGCATGCACAGTGACAGATTGTCTGAAGCGGGTTCAGTCGAGTACGTAGTTCTAATTTTCATCCACCGGTGGCGGACAGAGACATACAAGAAACAGGTCAAGAGAATGTTTTTGTAAATTGTTCTGTTTATTTCTTGAAGGCTTTTTTGTTTATTTAAGTTTGTGCAGTTTTGTATATGTTTTTAGTAGAGTGAATGCGGTCAAAAGTAAATATGTAGATCATTGTTATACTGACAAACGCTGTACGAACCAGCGTGAGGCATTTTGAAGACAGTGTGAATGCAGACGACGAGGAATTTTGTATTGTAATATGTAAAGTAAGATTATGGTAAAAGGAAAGCTAATCCGAGTGCAAATGAAAATAGTTCAAAGTATAAATAAAATATCAAATGTCAAATATTTATTTCGGAAAAAAGTACAATTCGAAAGTGTGTTATTTGTTGATTGGATAGTTACGAAAAGTTCGGACTAACGCGGGAGATTATCGTTTTTCTACAGACCTTAAAGAAAACTGACCAATCAGAACGGAGTATTCTTCGCGCGTCTTTTTTCTTGGAGGTAGAGAATGTTTACAGCAGTCTAAATGAGATGGAGCCCAGCCTTTCAATGGTACGGTCTTGTGTAGTATGAGCTCGGAAGGAAGTTATAGTTAGCCGGTTTTAGTTCTGCTAAATGCCTCAAAACTGCCTTAAAGTGAAGGCATATTTATTCCGGTGTTTTTTATGTTTTTTTTAGAAAGTATGGATTTTTCAAGTAATTTAGTGTCCGAGAAAAGACAGTAATTCCACGTGGCATATTGAGCAGATCGGTTACCAAAAACTTGGGTGCATTAGACACCGATAAACGTAATAGTGAGGCGAGAATTTTCATTAAAAAGCAACTCGTGCTTAGTAGCTGTTCAGATTTCGGAAAATACGTTACCATAAACTTGCTAACGTGAATGAAAGGGTTCGTGCATGACTGTGTTAGGATTAGCACGGGCTTGGCAGTGAACATGTAATTTTAAACTCAAGAATATACCGAAGTTTGGCCAGTATATCCACCTTTCATTCAAAAATAAAACCTTTTCCCGATTTTTAGAATAGTTACGTTGTACGCAGCCTGGCGCGAGTCGCAGTACGGTAGGTTCCTGCTCGGCTTTCCTACCAGTGATCTGCTGAAAGGAGTCCACGGGTAAGTGCTGGTAGAATCCCAGAAAGGAACACTAGCGCCACAATACCTCGAGTTTTGTTGGTGATAGGGTCAAGTGTTTTGGATAGCCCTTGGTCAATGGACCATTTGTGTAACGGAAGGATCGCCTTACTGTAACTGACCCATAGTACAGGGTCAAGATCAGAACATTGCAAATACTCTATATTTCACTTGTATTTCACACATCCAGCTTAGGTAGATGGAGAAAATCGGTTGGTTCTTTTTGCATTGGAAGTGGGCTACGGTACGCCTTAAGAAAACCGAAAACAGAAGAGTTTTTCAGTGCTTTTTCACCTTCAGCAGCGAACATTTAAACAAGTAACAGCAGAAAATTGCTCAAATTTTAACTCCATAATCTTGAGGCATATTTCAAGAAGTGCCATGTTACCGTTTTCAAAAATTTGTATCCGTTACCTAAAAACACCCCAAAAACATGGTTTTTGCGTGTCAAAACAGAATCGTGGATACCAAGACGATTACATACTGTAAATGTCTGCAATTTTTACAATATATTCCTAAGATCCGTATCTCAAACAGCCTTGAAAACTTCCTTGATAAATTTATCTGTGTCCGAGATACAAAGGTTCAATGTTATCCTGCCTTTACACGTAAAGTACGTACGTCTAATGCGGTATGAAGCGAAACCGTAGTTTGTAAAGTGCAGTAACGCGGAGGAATATATTGTAAATGGTCTGTGTTATCAGCACAAGGGCTCTGGAAAACCCACGATATGGTACTGAAGCACACACGTAGTATCTGTTATGGGGTGTAAAATTCCACAGTTTTGCGTGGACAGTGACAACGAGGAAGAAAGAAATAGTGACAATGAGGATAGACAGCAGCAGTGGGAGGGAATGAACGATATAGCAGCTGTAAGACAGAGCAAGAGCTGGACGGATCGAAGGAGACTGTAGTTGTTAGACGTGAGGCGGTGACAAGGAGGCACTAAGAGATAACGACATTGTGTTGAGCTGAGTGACTGAGTGAGAATGGGCTTGGGGGAATGGATGAGTATGCGCGATTTACAGCAACAGACTAATGCGTGTGACCGAGTTACAGTTAGGGCACCTTGTGGGAGTGACAGATGAATTTGATGTTAAAAAGAGAGCGAACGCGTTCACATGTGAAATTTTTTGGGAAATTTTTTAAAAGTGTTGTGGAAAGTAGAATGTGGCAGGTGGTACACCAGTTTTCAGTCAGTGTTTTAAAGAGGAACATATTCACCTCTTCTGTGCTCCGATACCAGCATCTTTTCGCTGGATGTTAACTTTGACTAAAGTATCTGCCGAGCATTTTGCACGACTCATTTTTCCAAACACCTCACCTGATGTGACGCCACTATTGCCGGTGCCCAACACAGACTGCACTCACTTTCTTGTAAGAGAACTCTGTGGCATGTTGACGTGTGACGAGCTATGTTCTACAACGACAGCGGTTCCAAACATTGTGATGAAATTTTCTGAGGGGTGAAATCAAAAATGTTTGGGTCGGAATTTACTGAAATCCTTAAATTATTAAAAACAAGATACTATTATTTTTCATGTGCGAATCCACAGCCCCGACATAATCTACCAGTGCTAAAATCATTTCGTATATCGACCGTAGATTGTCAAATTTTATTTATTCAGGTGAACTTTATTGTGTCATATATGACACTACTGGCAGGTTTCGGCCTGTGGCCATTTTCAGCTGCTTGAAATGTCAAGAAGAAAGATGAAATGGTAAAATATTTTTAACATTGTTACACTTTACGTATTACTTTTGCTGTTACCGTACTTTCAGTTGAAGCGGTGAAATATGAGTCTTATTTAAAAACTATTCAGCGATACGTGCTAACAGACAGGTACTCGTACATATGGAACAAATCTGTGTTTCCAGGCACCACTAAATAGTTTTTAAATATGACACAAATTCACCGATGGAACTAGTAAGTAGAGTAATAGGAACTATAATATGGAGATTGTAAGGTTTTACCTTTTTACCTGGTTGATACTGATACTACATTACCGATATTGTTAGCTGCTCCAATAAGAAGACGTGTTTTGTTAGTGCAGCACAGTTTTCGCTATTTTTACTGATATAAACTGACGCTGCAGTGGTCGTCATCGCCATGTCAATGTAGAAGCTGTCACCGAATAGGCCAAGCAGGAAATCCGTGCAATTTGCATGTTATTTACATATGAGTATAAAAGCGGACTCGAGAAATTTCCTTTTTTTTTGAGGTCAGATGTGGTAGATTCGTTTGACGATTCGAAATTCTAGATTCTTATATTTTACTGTCTGCGTTAGATTCTGTATACTCTTTCAGCGATTGTATTGGTACTCTTGTGTATTGTAATACATCGGGAAATTTCGAACATCGTCAACTGTAGGTAAAAATTAAGTAGCACTTATTTAGAAACTTTTGATAACTGTAGGCATATCCTCGTTCAAAACCAATCGTTCCTTAATTCTATTGTATAATTACGTGAGAATTAGGTTTGTATTTTCTGACCTTTACAAACTGTATTTTTGAAAATATTTGTAAGTTACGAGTGTTGTGGATAACGTATTTCGTATCAAATCGGCGTTAATGATTTACAGGTACTGCCAAAAAATAGTTCACCCCTACTTTCAATGTGTATCAACGCGAATAAATGTACATTTTTAGAATTTTCAGAAGTTATAGTAGTCATGCGCATAAGTTATTTCGTAGCAAACGACATTTGAGATTTAGGTACGCAGCATATATTATAATTAACATATACAGTTTTCCCTTTCAAGAGATATGTAGATTTTCTACATTTACTGTAAATTATGGCTATTTTAGTGTTTGTTAGCGACTATAACCTCGATAAGTTTTTTGAAAGCAAGTAATTTTTAGAACAGATTTCTCTGTGGTCTTAATAAGAAGCTCATTTTGTGCACTAATTACTCCAGATCTTAAAGGGAATTAGTAAAATTTTTAGCTCAACGGATAGAAAGATTATCAGCAGGCCTAGTTTAAAGTTTATTTCTTCATTTATTTATTGCTTGCACCAGCGAGAATGCAGTCACACTGTGAATGCTGTTCTCGAACATAGGATGAGTTAGTTGACGTTGGTAAGCAGCTGGACCTGACTACTGTCAAACAATTGGCAGTTGTTGCTAATCGGTATGTTGGGACAGCTTCCCAGAGTCATATACCGGGGGTTCCAAAGCTACCTCAAGTACTCTCTCCTCCTGCGGATCTTGTCACCTCTGCGGGAAGTACGGGACCTGTCATTACTTGTCCGCTTACTGCGAGTGGCGTGCCAAAGGTAGGTCTAGGTGTCCTACACAGGGTAGAAGAACATCCAGGAGGACTCAGTGTGTTTCACTGACCCCCTAACCAACAGGTCTGAGGTGCTGTCTTTCACTGTAACGGAAGCTGAGTCAGTGGGCATAATTTCAGTTTTTGGGAAACCTGCTTTGTTCTGTACCAAGGGGAGGTAAATGCAAAGGGGTAGTAGGAGTCTATTAATCAAAGCTAAATCTCCGTTTCACGAGGCACTTTCTGGTCAAAATGTATTACTCGAAGTGTATCCGCCTTTCGTGCCTGCGGGCAGATCAATAACGAACCACGTCGAGAGTGTGTCTATGACGTCAATGATCTATAGATCGTGCCGAGTATGGAGTTCCAAATATCCGAGTATGCTGCACACTGCGCTTGCGCAAACAAGGCACTATGGTAACATAGGAAGTTGTAACCTATTCTGGTCGAGCTCACGCCCATTACAGAAACTGATTTTGTGTTTTCGTTTGTTTTTAATCTTTATTATGTTGCTTGCTTCGTTATCGTGGCTACTGAGAAATTACACAGTGTCCTGGTATTTTTTCCTATTAGTGTTCTCCTAGTTTACAAGAGAGTCGAAATATCTGAAAGCAAATAGTATCTAAGTTTTACAGAGACAAGATCATACACAACACGTAAATAAGAAAGTAAACAGATAGTCAGGATGAATCAAAAACAGTGAAGAAGTCAAAATTATTGGACGAGAAAAATAATTAACAAGAAAACAGGATACAATGGATAAAGCAAAAAGCGCTATTTACTACGTTCTACATACTGTCTCACGTGTTTGGAAGTATGTTTTTTCTGGAGCAAATATATGTATTTGTTCTGAAATCTTTGGATGACACTATTCCTATTCTTTCAGTCATCAGGAGTGTGAACAATTTATCACACGACATTTGACAAGATTTTCACTGTGAATTTGGTTAATGCACTATATTGCCATTGCTTGTTCCTACATTTTGCTGTTATATTTCGCTTGCCTCATAACCTGACTTTCTTCATTCGGATGCCAAACGGCACAGCAGATAGCTCTCACAACATCGGTACTTTTGGCGCTGATGTGTGAACGAAAACGACCACTCAAAACAGACAAGACTAAGTGCGGAAATTAAACGCTACGGGCGCTGCAGTGTACGCACTTGTCTTGAGTAGTCAATTGAGACAAGAAAATCTGTGGTGTAAAAGCGGCTTAAGATGCCAAAACCATCCCACCAGGGGAAATTAAGCGACGGGTCTTATATTGAGCAGCAAATGAAATATAAGTCAACTTTTATGTCGACAAGAGCGGTATGTCAACAGACGACACTTGACATTTAATCTTCACACCTGAAATGCTACATCGCTTCAGCCTTATGCCACGGCTTGTGATCTTTGTATTTCTTCTGTGTTCTGAAGATAAGTATCTCATATAACAAGAGTCGTTTGGCTTGGTTTGGTTCGATGTATTTTATCAGCATGTTATGTAACAAGTGACTAAGCTCATCTTACAACTTTTTCTCAATGGTGCTACTTCTTCGTTTAGTTTAATATATTTTTGTAACCACAAATTAATATTTAGCGTCCATTACACATTTCGGGGAATTGTGTAAATATAGATGAAGTGGTCCAATAAACATTTATTTGCAGCTTGTTGACTGATTTTTTTCAACCTCTCCAAGTTTACTGGCTTACAGTTGTTGAATTTACATGCATATATAAGATTATGAAAAAGAAGGGGTTCTCCCAACAGGCACTACAGTGTGGAGGCGTATAACAGGCGGCAAATGCGACCTCGCCAGTGGAAATATTGACGTGTGAGACCAAAGCAGGGTTTGGAGTGTTATGACACTAATAGATACCTATAATAGGTTACGGTCGAAAATTCACACTTTTTAACGTTGTTCAATCGGAAAAAACATCGGTAAATGTTTCAGCCGTTACTTACGACTCATTAATTGTATTAGCGACGTTTTGAGCAGTAATTGAGAGGTTTTCTCCCATCTGCTTATTTAAGTCGATAGTGATGCTTGCCTCCTCCTCTAGTACACACTATTCAATCTTTAAGGCTGACAAGTCGCAAGTTTTCGCACCTTTGCGGACAACATTAAACAGAAAAGTGCGAATCGAATATATTTGAGACTGGTTTCTTAAGGGTGTCAATACACTTGCACTGGCCTTGTTTTCCTAAATACATACTTCACTTTTAAGCGTAATGTGCGTTGTTGAGAATTATCCTTGCCTTTCGCGGGAAATTAACTGCCGGGGATATTTTACCAGTAACGCTAGAGTATTCTTGATGCCACAGTTGTAATCTGTTAGGAGTTTTCAAAAGAAGGCGCACACCTGAAACCATCGCTACACTTTGTCTAAGCCACTTCTCCGTGGTTTTCTTCCTCACAACAGTGACGGTGTAGCAAAGTATGCAGCAGACCTTGTGAGAACATTCACACATCATTAAGTCTTTAATGGCGACAAAAGATTTAAAGTCAGTAAATGTTAAGTCGTGAAACAGAACATATATTAATCTTGTAAAATTAGTCTTCGTGTAAGTGAACGTATACTGGTAATCTTTTTAAAGTGCTACGCGCTAAGGTCGCCTAGACAACAGTGATTATTAGTTATTGGGTCCAGAATTGAGATTCTAAGCGTTTCTAACACTGCCTTCAGGAGTTGGTCAATGAGAGTCGCGCAATGTAATGAACAGTCTTAGAAACACTGCAAATGGTCTAATTTAATGTAAAGAAAGGCGAAACTGGATGACTAGTAGGAGAAGTGAAATTACTGACTATTTTAGCATCAAAATTTAAAAAAAATGTTCGGATGAATGGAAGAAATATGTCCAACTGACTAAGGGTGTTGCTTGAAAGTGCTACTCTGTGACTAAGAGGTCGGCACAAAAGTGATCGTCTTGGTGGAAAGCATCAAAACTGAAGATCAACAACCTCGTTCCACCCAAACACACATCTTCTCGTCAGTCTTCTGACTGGTTTGATGCTGCCCGCCACGAATTCCTCTCCTTTGCCAACCGTTTCATCTCAGACTAGCAATTGCACCCAACTACCTCAATTATTTGCTGGATGTATTCCAATCTCTGTCTTCCTGTACAGTTTTTGCCCTCTAAAACTCTCTCTAGTAACATGGAAGTAATTCCCTCAAGTCTTAACATATGTCCTATCATACTGTCCCTTCTCCTAATCGATGTTTTCCATATATTCCTTTCCTCTCCGATTCTGCGCAGAACTTCCTCATTCCTTCCTTATCAGTCCACCTAATTTTCAACATTCGTCTGTAGCACCACATCTCAAATACTTCGATTCTCTTCTGTTCCGGTTTACCCACAGTCCATGTTTCACCACCATACAATGCTGTACACCAAACGTACATCCTCTGGAATTTCTTCCGCAAATTAAGGCGTACGTTTGATACTAGCAGAGTTCTCTTGACAGAAATGCCTTTCTCGCTAGTGTTAGCGTACTTTCACTCTTTGCTCCATCCGTCATAAGGTACTTTGCTGCTTAGGTAACACAAAGCCTTAACTTCATCTGCCAACAGCCATGCCGCAATGGTAACACCAGTTCCCGTCAGATCACGGAAATTAAGCGCTGTCGGGGTGGGTTAGCTCTTGGGTGGGTGGCCATCCGGTCTGCCCAGCGCTGTTGGCAAGCGGGGTGCACTCAGCCCTTCTGAGGCAAACTCAGGAGCTACTTGATTGATAGGACGCGGCTCCGGTCTCGAAAACTGGCAGACGGCCGGGAGAGCGGTGTGCTGACCACATGCCCCTCCATATCCGCATCCGGTGACGCCTGTGGACTGAGGGTGACACGGAGGCCGGTCGGTACCGTTGGGCCATCATGGCCTGTTCGGACGGAGTTAACGTCGTTTGCTTGGTGACCTCCAATTGTAATGTTAAGTTACTCGCTTTTCTCATTTCTGCTATTTCTCATCATTTCATTACTTTCATTTACTTTCTTCGATTTACTCTCAATCCGTATTCTGTATTCATTGGACTCTTTATTCCGTTGAACACATCCTGCAGTCCTCCTTCACTTTCACTGAGGACAGCAATGGCATCTGCGAATCATATCATTTTTATCTTCTCATGCTGAATTTTAATCCCACTCTTGGACCCGTATTTCCTTCAATGCTCCTTCGATGTATAGCTTGAACAGTAGGGGCGTTAGACTACATCCCTGTCTTGCACCCTTTTTAATCCAAGCACTTCGTTCTTCGTTACCCGTCTTATTGTTCCCTCTTGATTCCTGTCAATATTGTATATTACCTGTCTTTCCCTATAGATTACCGCTGTTTTTCTCAGAATTTCGAACATCTTGCGCCATTTTACACTGTTGAACGCTTTTTCTAGGTCGACAAATCCAGCGAACAAGACTCGATTTTTCTTCAGCCTTGCTTTCATTATCAACCGCAACGTCAGAGTTGCCTTTCTGGTGCTTCTTCCTTTCCTAAAGGCAAACTGATAGTTATCCAACGACGCCTCAGTTTTCATTTCTGTACATTATTCTTGCCAGCGACTTGTTGGATCCGTGAGTTGTCAAGCTGATTGTACGACATTTCCCACAATTGTCAGCCCTTGCAGTCTTCGGAATTGTGTGGATGATATTTTTAAAAAGTCTGGTTCTTTATCGCCAGTCTCATACATTCTACACATCAACGTGAATAGTCGTTTTGTTGCCACTTCCCCCAAAAAAAGGTGCTATTGTAGCCGTTCTGTAACAACAAGCAGTAGAATTGTCTCCTCGTTCATTTCCAAACTTTCGTCATCGAGAAATAGTTAATCAGGCTGGTCTTCCGCCGATTTCTCTTACGTCGAGGCCCTTCCGAGGGCACCACGGCAACCTCCATGCCAGCGGATGATGCGTTTTATGCAGAATATCAGTATATGTTTTTTATCATTTTTATTTTTTGTGTATGGTGTCTGTATGTTTGCGCGTACGTGAAATGTATCCCACACCCTCGTTCCACCTGTTCCTAATGCCTGGTCATCTGTAGCTCAAACGTAGCACAGGAATCTTATTAGAGGATCTTCTGTAGTAATGGCAACTTTATTTCTCTGACGTAGTGGCAGAGATGGAACACGGGTAGGTCGTGACCAAAGATAGTCTGAAAACTTCCAATCTGTTGTTGTGAGGTTGGTCATAGCCAGTTGGTTCGGCCATCCCCTTCACTAGACAGCTAGACACCAAAGGATCTCCAAACGGTTCTAGGCACTTCAGTCTGGAACCGCGCGACGCTACGGTCGCAGGTTCGAATCCTGCCTCGGGCATTGATGTGTGTAATGTACTTAGGTTAGTTGGGTTTAAGTATTCTAAGTTCTAGGGGACTGATGACCTCAGATGTTAAGTCCCATACTGCTCAGAGCCATTTTTTTAAACTCCGAACGCCTCCTCCCCCCCATTTTCAGGGGGAGAGTAAAAGAAGAAGGGTAAGTGAGGGGACGTGCCTCCAGTGCGTCCGTCTCGATTTTGCTGGAAAAAGTTATCAGAATGTATAATGTGTTATCTAATCCATTTTTCTTCTCAGCATTACGTTGAGTAGGTAAATCTATTGCAGGAACCTTGCACATTTTTCAATTTATTAGCTAGAAATCCGTTTGAAATGTAGTAAAAGTGCTTGTTCTTTGTTTCGTGTCATGTGGTAAGGAGTTCATAGGTTTTAAAGGGTTTATGGTTATTTCTATATCATATTTAGACGTAAACTCGTATGAAATGTTAAGTATTAACTAATGGTTATATTTCTGGATCAGATATTCGAATTTCAATAGGTGTTTCTTTATAGTACATGGGACTAATTCCCTGTGCTCCATGTGTGCATTGTATTCCGGATAAAGCGAGTGTAGATGATCGTAGGCGATTTATTCTACCAAATGAACTTAATCAAATTAATTTTAGCCGCTTCACGACATATTTTATAAATTATTTACTCCGTTTTCTTTGTGGTAGAAATCAGATGACGTCCCTTGTTAGACCCACATGGTCGCAGGCATAATGCCGGAGGGAAGAATATTTCTCAGAGACAGTTCAAAATCATTAGAAGTAGCTCAACTCTAAAGTTCATTTTCTAAATTTACCCCCAAAATTACGGAACGAATATAATTGATCTTTGAAGCGTCAGTACTGCCTGCTGGGTTAATTTGTCATATTTTCTCTAAGCTCGGTGGGCTATGAATGCGAAATTTGATAGGTTTTAATATTTCGCGTTTCCGTGGTCCAATCTCTGCTTCTTAATCGGTGCTCTAATTATTAACCTATTTATTAGAGGCATTCTATGTTCGATTGTTTGCCACATCTAGTGCATGTTGACTGAATTTATGGGTATCTTTCCTCGCGGCTTGACCAGACGCAATATTGACCACTAACATCCTCATTGTTTCCTTGAGTGGCGCGCGCGTATTTAAAAGTAGCAATCCATAAGAGGCCTGACCTCCACGCTATGTACAACTGTCGCAACAAAAACAGAGTATATCGTTATAATTTGTAAATGAGTGTATTTTCTGAGCATGATAAAATAAGAGTTCAGTGATAACCAATCTACAACATGCTATCAAACCAAGCCGTATATAAGCAAATCAGTGCCCAATATAAACGCACAAAGCATTAAAAGTAAAACAAAGGCGAGTAAAAGATAGTTCACTGAGTCCACACATCGGCTTGTGCTACCCTTTGCCCTTCATTTCTCAGAGATGCGTTGAAAAAGGAAATAGATTAGAAAATACACGCTCTGTTCCCTAGCTGGAACTCCCTCATTTTCCCTGCCCGTTATACGTTGCGTTAAATTATAAATTTGTCAGTGGTATTTTTGCAGCCGCTGCTTCACTAACTGGTAGCCTCTGTCGGTTTTCCCCCTGGTTGTGGACCAGTAGTTAATAAAATTCCACCCTCTTTGAGAACTGACTAGATCAGAAAAGGGAGCGTACCCAGATAAATATAGAAAGGGCATGATAAAACGAGTGATCTCTCGAGAGATGGTGAAGAATGTTTATCGAAGAATAAGGGAAGTTAAACTAGTTAATTGATGTGGTCACCCCTCTATCTTTTATTACAGCAGATTGATACAGCATTACGCGGTGTCGATCTTTTCTTAACAATTTACGAATGTTTCACCTTGTTGGGAGTGATACTTAAGGCACTAAAAATATCTTTTGAGTAAAGCAGAAACGTACTTTCATCTGCCAGTATGAATAAATACCCCAGCAAATGAGAAACGCTGAATGTGTATCCACATGTCCTGTGGCTACACATTATGTGTCCTTAATGCAGTGGCGTGTTGTGTGCACCAAGACCAAATAGTGGATAGAATTGGAAGGAAAATCCGCATTAGCCGTATTTTGTTGTTTTATTGTCAGAAAAATCGATTTTCGGTCACTTAGAGACCATCCTCAGTCCTAGAAGTTAAAATTTTTTTCACAGTACTATCAGAGAGTATAAAAACGAAAATCACAACTACACCTGCGTATGAACATAACAGTTGGTAGGAACATAACTGTAATATACAA